>NC_142291.1:33079035-38096535 GCF_965620075.1 Prunus avium
CCGTACATGGAAGATCAAACTTATCCATAAAGAGCAGGTACATTAGTCTGAAGGCATCTGAATTTGACATGGAAAGGTAAGGAGTAGGGTATGGTAGGGCATGATTTTGAAGCTACCTTTGTGCATGAAAATTGACCGATCAACTTTTGAAAATTAATCAGAGGACAGAAGCATGTGACCTCCAGTTAGGTTCCTCTTAACTATTCCATCCATAATTCCATCCCTATATAAGCACAGCCACCCCAAGTCATCACATCCTCTATTGTCACAGCTTTCCCTCATCCAAAGATCTCTTAACTCTTAATCATAACAATCCTCAGAAACCATGGGTATGAGCTTGCTATTGATCATCCGACGATTTGTCTTGATGTCTAAGCAATCGAGTATGGCTATGACGAATGTCCCGAAGGGCCACTTTGCTGTTTATGCAGGAGAAGAGCAAAAAAAGAGACTTGTTGTACCAATATCATACTTGAGCCACCAGTGGTTCAAAGACTTGCTAAGTTGCAGTGAAGAGAAGGTCGGGTACACTCACCCAATGGGTGGCATCACCATTCCATGCACTGAAGAGGCCTTCGTTGGTCTCAGTTCTTGTTTACATTCCTTCTAATGTTATGGCCAACATGACTGAACCAAACTCTTCAATTTTGTGCCCTGAAGAGTTGAAATCATTTGTAAATGTCCTCTTTGTATTCTGACATTGAGAAAGTAATTCAGAACCAATTCTTAGTTCTCTTTCACAAGTTTCATGCTCATGCGTTTAAAATTATTTGCTTCATCACAAAAAATCTTTCCAAATGCAGCAAAGCCTGCAATGTTGGCTACTTACCCCAACAAAATAGAGGAGAAAATGTTGAACTAGTATATTAATAAATTTCTAGTGATTTTCAGGGTTCTTCTTCTTCACATGCTCTGCAGGGACAACTAAAAAAATCTGTAACAATCTGTAATAGAATACAATTATATCTAGTCCCCACCATCCATCAATAAAACAGGGCCAGATAATATACTTTACTATGTATGGAAATGTAAAATAAAACCAGATTACCTTTTTGCATTTTGCTTAACTAGATAAGAGAACTTTCTTGTATTGCTTATCTACAGAATAGAGAAAAGCATATTGGTTTACACCAAAAAAGTGCAAAATGCTTCAGCCTTGTATTCTACAATTCTCTATTGTGGAATATTCCCAGAAGAATCTGGAATATATTTATCATGATCCAACAAATTTAATACAATTGCCTCCTCACTAATAGAATCTTATGCAGGTGTGAGATTATGGGTCTATATTGGACCAAAAAATATGACTTAAAAAACAAATCAATAGATAATATATAATATAGCCAACAGAAACACAAGCAATTGTTTATAAGAAAAAATAAAATAACATCATCAGTGAAAAATAATTGTTCTTAGAAAAGCTTCTTGAAAAGTTGAAACCAAAAGTATAGGATGAGATGATTGATTCAACTCTAGTCTTTGCCTAGTCAATAGAGTGTCCATGTGAATGAGTCAAGAGAGGGCCCAGTAATGGTTTAGATAATCTAAAGGGAATGTTTAAGCACAAAGCAGAAAACCATGTATTGATTTACTTGTGGGAGCTAATCACCACAAAAGGCTTATTGGTTGGCTGTCACGACAAAAGCTATCTCAACAGCTCAAGTCCAAGTTCAGTGCTTCATTAGATGCACAATGACTCAGAGCCTCAGAAGATCCTCTTTATTTGATCCTGGCCTCTGATGTCAAGAACATGGCTAGCATAAAAAAAGGTCACTCTACTTTATTAGTTGAAACATTACTCAGATAACTCTATGTATCTTTCAAGTTGCACCACTCTTTTGTTGGGTCCTAAAGTTTGTAGGGTACGGTGTCTTGGATAATTAAGGCAATGTCCATGTGAACCTTCAACAAGTCCTTCACCTGATATGTTTCTCAACATTCTTAATAAGGCTCTTACAATTTTATCCATTCCCTCCCCCCTATATATTTTAGGTAATGACATGCTCATTCAACCCAAAATCTGCAGCTCTCACTTAACCACTAAAACAACTTTTCTATTTCAACCTTTGAGGTGCATTTCTTTATTTGTTGATTCTGAGTATGGGGATCAAATTGATGGGCATAGCTCATGCCAAGCAGAAGCTCCAGAGAACTCTTTCAGCAAGATATGGATCAGCTGCAGACACTAATGCTGAGGTTCCGAAAGGCCATTTTGCTGTTTATGTTGGAGAAGGCAAGAAGAAGAGATTTGTGATTCCAATATCATATTTGAACCATCCTTTGTTCCAAGACTTGTTAACCAAGGCTGAGGAAGAGTTTGGATATGATCATCCTACAGGGGGTCTCACAATTCCATGCAGTGAAGACTACTTCCTTAGTGTAACTTCAGTTCTAAATTGTTCATAGATGATGATGTTTCTGTATGACCTCCAATTATAGGTCAATTATTTAACCAATTCATTCCTCCTTTCAATTAATTTTCCTTTCATCCTCCAACTGAAAGAAACAGAAGTTGAGATAATAAGTGATCAGTCTCTTCAGTTTTGTATTTATTGTAAGTTCTTGGAAATCCCATCCCCTGGGTTAATTCCTGATATGTTTTGTAATTTGTAGTTAAAAATTCTTCACCATTATTTATCTACCTCCTTATGGCATATTCTGAACTAACAATGTGTAGGAACCACAAAAGATAACAAGAAACTTGAAATGCAAAAACAGAATGTGGATATGATATTTGCCACAAAATTTTGATTGCACAACAAGAAACAGAAAGGGGGGAAGAAAAAAAAAACCCAAGAAAAGTTCTTGCATGCAAACAATTTTTAATCACAGAGGAAATTATTCACTTCAACATCAGAGAATTATGCATTCATCATCTTCAACATCGTCATTTGGTATTAATGGGTACACTCACGATTATAACTCTGATTAGGAAAGAGGTAATTAGCATTTAAGGCCGTACAGTTGAGACAAAATGCAAGAGAGATTAAAGGCTTGTTTGGTAAGTATCAAATTGTAGCGGATTCAACTGTATATTGTAACGCGACTAACTAGGTATTGGTTTAGTGGTATTTCTCGTCATTTGGTGAAGAGGTGCTCCCAAGTTCTAGTTCACATAATTAAAGATTAAAAAATCTGTACTGTGATGTGCAAACTGATGATGGTATGGAGGCTTAATGATGAGGTTGATAATTTGATATGAAGTGAAAGACTGAGCAATTAACTCAAATCCTCATTAAATAGAAGATCCCAATATTCCTTTGTGGCCATATCTAGGGGCTACTTCATCTTGAAGAAGAGAGCCAAATTTTATTTTTCTGGTCTGACACCCGTGTATTATTTAAAACTGTTCCTCTGTGTCCAGTAGTAGTGGTTTGCTCAGAGGCAGAGATGAATCTGCAGCAGCAAATGGTACGTAGCGGCGGCTCCTGCCATGTTATCATGACAATGATTTCATGTGCCCACAACTTCTCAAAAAACATTATAGAAAGAAACGAGGCATACACTTGCAGTACTTACCAGCAGTTTCTACGCGGAAAATGGTGGGCGAAAAAATCAAATCAGCCATTTATGGTACACGTGAGAAGGATTTTGTTAAGATGAGTCGGCGAGATACAAGGACTATTTCTGACTATTAATGAGATGCATAGCTCACATATATTAGTGATCAGAAACGACCTGCATATCAACAACTGACGGTAGCACAACTTATTTGCGCAATGAATAATTTCTAATTCAGAGTCATGTGGACTCCATAACTGACTCACTCATCATCATCTTCTTCTTCTATTAGCATTTATTGGTTTGGCTACTAATTTCACACTCACAATCTCTCAGTATCACTCCCACATGCATTATTGTTGACTCTTACATCATCAACTTTTTAATTTTCGTTGGTTTGAGGTAAGGCCATGTGCTATATGGAAGAGAAATAGGTACACTCATCAGATTGGAGTGAGCAACAGAAACCCAACTTGACCAAGTTTGAAACTGAACCAACCCTACTAAATTTAGAATAGACTGAAAAAATGAGAGAGGTAGCATAATATTTTATTTGTTAGTGAAAAAATAAAATAAATTTAGAATAAAGTGAAATATGAACAAATGAAAAACCAATAATGATGAAATTCCAAATCCCAAGTTTTTATTTTATTTTATTTTATTTATATTTATAATAATAATAAAAAAACCAATAATGATGAAATTCCAAACTGTCCCGCAAGCCTACAAAAGCAAACCTGCAACAAAGACATGCCTGAAAACCGACCCATCACCATACAAGCTAGCCAGCCAAAACGTGTTCCTATATATACCTTTAAAAAGGCAAAATGCTTGGAGAACCCATTAAGCAAGCAAGCTATAGCATCCATAGCCATAACCCTAAAATTACTTATTTCTCCTTGTGTCTTTGTGGTTAGAGCAGAAGGCAAACATGGGCTTTCGTCTGAAAGAGATGGTTTTTCATGCCAAGCATCATTTGAGGTCCACAAGAACTCCTTGTACTGTTGATGTTCCCAGAGGCCATTTTGCAATCTATGTAGGGGATGATGCAGAAGAAAAGAATCATGAGAAACGGCATGTCGTGCCCATATCATATTTGAAGCACCCTTTGTTCCAAGACTTGCTCTACAAGGCAGCTGACGAGTTTGGTTTTGATCAATTGGGTGGCATTAGACTTCCATGCTCAGAAGAGGAGTTTACTAGTCTCACTTCTCGAATAAATTAGCAGGTAGAGAGCTAATTAACCAAGTTCAAATTCCAACCCAATTTTGTATTCTTCTGAGTTTTATAAATCAGTGTCAAGTATTCAAGGCTGCCACTGAGACTTAGTGTTAAACTTCTTTCATGGCAAATTCCATGTATATAGAGGCAATTTTGGCAGACAAAATAAGAATGCATGTAACCTTCTTTGTCATCAAATATACCAAGACTGGAATTAAAATTCAGTATCTCGAACATTTATTGATGTTTTAAGTGGGCACATATGATTGGCCATTTTTTCCGGCAAGTCGTTGGATTGGAGAAATTTTCGTTTGTCACAACTGTCATTTCGTGTTATAAAATAAAGTAGGGACGGTGAGTTTATACTATACGTTAATATATATAAATATGTTATAACATGAGTAAATTAATAACATCATGTGACGCACAAAAAACTTTTGAATGAAGGTTCATGTTAATCGCTAACTGATAACACTGGGTAACGATTACGTGAAAAAACTAATCAATCAAAATTCATGTTAACTAGACATCACATATTAACCTTTAATTGATAACACCATGTGATAATATTACCCAAAAAAATCGTCAAGCTTGTGCCAGAAAAAAAAGGCTCCTCAATCGAGGTAATATCAAATGGATTGAATACAAAAACACTGTAAACACACTGTTACACACATGAAGCCAATGTGTGGAGACATGTCAAGCGGGAGTAGCTGAGACAATATGCATGTGGAGGAGGGGGTTATGGTCTAATTTTCATTTCAGTTGAGAGAGCAGAGCATTGTGCATGTGAAAAATGCCAAATGAAATAGTAATATTATAGCCACCCAATCAACCGATTAGATAAGGTTTGGGTGGGCTTAGATAATATTGTACTTCAATTCAAACAACTTGGCCTGCACTGCATTTATATGTCAGAAAATGAAAATACATCAAAAGGAAAAATATTGATTAGATATTTATATATATAATTGTTTTTTTAGAGTTGATTTTTCCATTCCTCTTTAAGAAAGTGTAAGTGGATAAAAGGGGAGTGGGAAAATCAACACTCATATTTTTTTAGTACAAGCGATAGTCTAAACTAGAAGGGAGAGGGAATGGGGATTTCTCAGACACACACAACTATGATGTTATGAAATTCGAACTTGAGACCTCGTTAATGTCATTTTTCATTGGACTAGACTTGTTAACTTTTATGTATTTATTTTGATATATATGGTTAAGTACGGAGAAGTTGTGAGCATTGGATAATAAAGATTATATATATATATATATATATATATATATATATATATGGGGACCTTGTTAGAGCACTGTGGGGTAGGTTTCGGTCAAAAACCTATCCATTTTCGTCTAATTATTTTAAGCTGCAATTCTATGCTTCACAAAACTAATCACATGGAAGTTATTGAGTGGCTTCCATGGTTTCTGGTGTAGCTAGGGCCTCTAGTTTTTTATATGCATTGTAGTTTGGTGACATATGGGCCTATGGTGGCTCTTTGGCACTGGCGGCAGCCATGAGGTTTTTTTTTTTTTCAGGGCCATTTGCATAAAATATTGTTCAGAAGAACAAGTGGGGCATTTGGATATTTAAGTCGGTTGCTAATAAGCTAAGATGATGAAACCCATGTGAGCCTTTGCTGCCTGCCCTGCCACACAGCCTCACTGCGACCTCATTATCCAACTCTACAGATATTTGGGAACTTCTATAAATAGAGGTACAAAATTAATTTGGGCTTCAAACAATTTCTAGCTTTTACATCAAGCAAATTCAGCAAAAACCCTCTCTCTCTCTCTCTCTCTCTCTCTCTCTCCAATTCAACTATATTTTGCAAAGTTTTAGTGATCATTTTATGGGTATGATGATTCATTTGCCTTCTTCTATGGTACATGGAGTGAAGCACATTCTGAAGCTGCAGCCTAAATCTCATGAGGTTCCAAAAGGGCATGTTGCAGTTTATGTAGGAGAAATGGGAAAGAAGAGGTATGTGGTTCCAGTTTCTTACTTGAACCACCCTTCTTTCAAAGTGTTGCTTAAGAGAGCAGAAGAAGAGTTTGGCTTCAACCATCCAATGGGTGGTCTTACAATTCCATGCAAAGAAGAGACCTTCGTTAGCCTCACTTCTCAGTTGGGTGCCAGACAAAGACGATGATGATTGGATCATAGAGCAATCTTCCACAATTTTGAACTTTTTTTTCTTTTTGGGTTTTGTTTTGGTAGGCTTAGGAATGATGGGGAACCAAACCCATCTGAGATTTTGTACATGTAAATGAGTAGGGCAGGTGGGGAAATTTAAGTCAAATTGCGATGTGATGTGGTGACTCTGGTCCTTAATTCTATAGCATAATTTTGAAGAAGGTTCTTGGCTCTCCTAACATATTTTTCAAGAGCTCACATATTGCATTACCACAATTGCATCACATGGTTTGGTTTCGTTTTATTCAGTGCATGAAGGTTGGCTTTGGTTTTATGACGCAGCAGCCTCAGGTTTTCATTAATTTGATGACGGCTTCAACAGGTTTTCAATAAGTAGAAAGTTTCTTCAGTTTTATTAGCAAAGCCATGGGTTTTGTAAAGGTCTGCTGGGGAGAAACTATATTTCAAATCGAACCCAATTTCAACATAATGAACTTCGACTAAACTTAGTCGAACACTCTGTCCTCAACCTAACCGATACTCTCTTCAACTTAACCATCTTCTAGTCCAGTAGGTGTATACTATCCCCAACTTAACCACCTTCTAGTCTAGTAAGTGAGGAATGTTATCACAAAAGGCCTCAACGGTTTTTGTAAGTCTGAAACTATTCATTTATATATTTGTATTTTATTTTGCCAAGTTTCCGATATTGAAATTTTACATTCTTCAACAACTAGTCTTCCTAATCAATTTATTACCAAATAATTCGAGATAGTGCAAATGAAGGTGTTTTACCTCAGCTATATATCAACGCGGTAATTTACATTGTCATAAGCATACATTTCAACTCCCATGATGGTATTGAAAACAAAGACCATAACTCTATACTGAAAATGGAGGTTTATTTTTTCCATCAAACTTTATATTTAACGTGGTCATAAGACATAATCATACATTTTTCAACTCCCATGATGCTATTAAACGGTCATCACCCAGCTGCAACTGCAAGATACCTACAAAGAGACAGGAAGGGTGGGGTTTGCTGTAGCAAACCATTCAGAATTGAAAATCATGCATCTCTCCTCTTTGCAATCCAAGGAGCTTCTTTTCACTCTATTAATCCCCGGCTGTCGCTACTTTTATACGAACTCTCGTTACTCTTCTACAAACTCTATGCATGGAAGAAACTTTCAACTTTTGGTATCCCATATTCGAAGCAATTTTTGAGAATGGGGTAGTGAGTTAGGCTCAGGGTAGGTATAGGCATGTAAGACCACTGATATAAAAAGTGTAAAGAGCATCAGCCGAAGTTAGGAAAACTGGATTAGATGCTTCTAAACTGTCTACTGGGCAGCATCCATATATTATGTCCCCTTACTCCAAGGACAGATTGCCAGTTCGAATGTTGCGCTGCTGATGTGTGATTCCTTTCCCTAATTGTAACTGGGATGGGCCGAATTCTCCTGGTTTTCCAGTGAAAGAAGCAAGCTTTGGCTGAAGCCATCTTTTCATGGCCAACCCACTGATTTTTATTTTTCCACGTGATTCATTTCCTTGGTAAGGTATCCCAAGCCTTCTCAATAATGCTGCAACTGACTGGCCAACCCTGTTAAACAAAAGATGCCACATTTGCGTCAACGAAATAAAGAATATACACTAATATAAAATTCCATGAATTCTGGGGGCGAATTCTGATGAAGTGGAAGTGATTTTAAAACATATTTCATCCCAGAACCCTTTCCCACAGTTGATCATTCATATCCCTAACTGTAATTGTTAAGTAACAATTTTCACCTTCCTGCAATGTTCATTGTCTTCCCTTTCGGAGACATAATTTGTGTCTTCTCTACGGGCAGTAAAATGGTCATGTTGGGTAACTTCGCACCTGCAAGATATGCAACAACAAAGGAGTAAGATTTAGGCTTTATACAACGGAGAGCTAACTTTTTTTAAATCTAAATCTTCCATAAATGTTTACAATTTTGTCCAATTAGTTTTCTGCACTAAACTCACTCAAAGCCGAACTTTTTTTTTTTTTTCTTTTTCTTTTCAAAGAACTGAATAAACAGAAAGAGATGTAGTTTATAGTACCAGCAGCAAGCCGATGTTTGAGACTTTTTAGAACAGTCAAGATGTAGACCTGGCAAATTTCACACAGGAGTTGATGAGTAGTAATTTTTGTGAGTAGCACGTACTATCTAATTTATTATTCTCTTGTTTTGTTTGCGTGGGGGAGGGAGGAATAGATCAGCTACAGCTCCTATCAAGAAGGAGATAGAGATACTGTTTCATGAATGTTAAGCTCATCAAGTTGACCTACTCATTGAGACAGATAATTTTATATTACTAAATAAAGGAAGACAAGCTATCCAAAGACAATGCGAGAACTTACCCCAGCAGTGTGAAGTTGCAACTTCCTTGCATCAACAACAACAGGACTTGCTTTGAAGGATATACATGGAACAATTCCAAGAGATGCAGCTTCCTTCAAGTATATGCCATTATAAGATTGTTTCCAATTAGTTTTATAATTGGAATTGTATTGAAAAGCACTGAAAAGTTCAGCTTCCAACTGACCTCAAGTAATGAAAAAGCGCGAGGGTCATATTCACCAAACCCATCTATCAATGAACATAGGTTTGAAGCTCTTGATGTGTCGGCAGTTACACCAAGATTCTCAATAAGTCTATTCTTGAATGATGCATCGTAAGGGAGCTGCAAGCATCCCAAAACTTGTGATATAACTTCAATGGTAGGCATAATACCAGCTACAATCGTTTTGCGGTAGACCATTAAGGCAAGTGATGCCCTATAGAAACAATGCAATAGACAAAAACTGCTCAGAAGACTGCTTTTAGCCTATAAATCGAAATCATGACTTTTTAAAATAAACTAATTCAGGAACATATCAAACCATGTAAAGCTTTTCAGACGAACATAAAGATATATAAATAAAGAATAATCAAACAAAAAAGTTTCCTTTCAAGATACAGATTGATAATGTTTTAATTCTTTTTCCCCTTTTTCATGCTTACTTATTGGGGTCAGAAAACTCTTTACAAATGCATAACTTTATAGACAAGTACAGTCTCAAGATCAATAAAATAACTCTTGCCGCTACTTTTTTTGAGAAAAATTCACATGTACAAAATAAGTGGAGCATTTTCCAAGTACATTATGTTGCTTTCCTAGTTCCCCACAACAAAACATGTCTAATGATCATCACATAGAGTTGAAGAATCAAATACCATTTGCTATCAACTTGTGGTCGATCACGCGACAAGACAGATCCGCCAAGTGAGCATGCCTTCTCAGATCTCCGCAAGCACATGCCTTCAAAAAGATCAAATGTAAGGAGAATAAAAATGTATAAAAGACAGCACACTGCAATAATTCAGAATATGAATATGTGAATATGTTTGAAAACCCCAAACGCCAACTGAAGTCAACTGTCCAATTCAAATTTCCTTGAAGCTCAAATAATAAAGCACAGAATCAAAGCATGCTATGTATAACTCATATGTAAAAAGAAATAATTGGACACAAGAAAAGTTGTTATTGTAACGATGTTGGTATGTTTTAATTAATTGTATTTATGTCTCTAACTATCTTTGACCTTAGTAATGATTTGGATTATGATTTTCAAGTTGTAAATTTTAGTGGAAACATCAGAATAGTAGGAAGCCAAGCTTCTGATTATCTAGCTAGACTAGACATCCAACGAACCAAATGAAAAGAAGTTTCGAAGAGCATTTCCCTAGAGCTGTATTGAAGGTTATTATCAATCAAATTTACATGTTAGGCCATCTTGTTTTAAAGTTATTTCCTTATTACAATGGAGAATCATCTCGCAAATCATTGTGAGACAAAATGAACCTATATTCATTCAGATATCAGAGCCAAACTGACAAAAAAATTTTTGTAACTAAATATACTGTAAACTCACCAATGATGCATCTAGACATGACAAGGTTTGGAGCAACCCCATCCTTTTCGGCTTGAGAAAGGAGCATGTGGCCAGCTTCTAGATCATCCTTTCTGCAAACAGGGTGCACAATTAAACAGTTGCAAGTTTTGAGTTTTACTGCAGACAAGAATACACGCCAACATTGTCTTTAACACTGCATCAACTCTAGAAGACTCACTTTTCACTTGCCACTAGAAGTATGGAGTATGTTATGCTGTTGGGATGCAATCCAAATCCTTTCATTTCGGATAGAACTTCCATAGCCTTCTGTAGTTGATCCCCATCACCTGAAGTGTGATTATTGGCATCTCAATTAAGTTTAGCTAACACACACACACATATTTTACATACACGCCCCAGATAATGTGACACTTTAGGATTATAAAACAGAAAGGAATTGTTATCATACCAACTGACATTATTTTGAAAAGGAAATAAGGTAACATTTAGAGACTTACACAGGGCAGTGATCAAAGCATTGACAGTTGAAACAGTTTTCTCAATTTTAGTGGATTTGAGATATTCATAGAGCTCCAGTGCTTTCTGCCAGTTTTTGGCCTGAAACAAGGAATACCCAATTTATTAAATATTTAAGCATTCTTACCAGCATTAAAGAGTTTACACTAACGGGAAATAAGTTGGGCAGTTCATCAGAGGATTTTTCTCTCCATCACCTGACTACACAATTACTTTGCTTATATGGAGCTCATTTAGAATTATAAGCCCCTATTTTCAGCATCAGGGAAAAGTAGTGTTTCAAACACCATGTTACGTCTTTGGATTGAAAAAACAATAACAATTTTTTTTATAACAAAAAAATGTAGAACTAATAGGAAGCATTCTTAAGAACAAATAAAAGCTTCCAGGAACTGTCGAGGGATAGAAGGTAGGAAAACCAACACATCTATAAGAATAATTTTTTTTTTTAATTTAAAAAAATAGTACAAAAACCCTGTCTGGTTTCTTAATTTGGGTTTTTATTGGACGATTCTGAATTTCTATTCATCTTCATTTTGCATGCTTGGACCAATAACCTATATGAAAAAATACGCCTAATTTTCTTTTGAAGGAAAAAAAATGTCTATTGCAGAATTGCCTATGTGAGACATACATTGCTACAGGCTCCCATCAATGAGCTGTATGATACAGTTCCAACTTGTATTCCTTGATTTCTAGCTTCTTGTAGGATTTCAAAGGCAGCATCTAGTTTTCCAGCATGCCCAGCAACGTCTATTAATGCACTGAGAAACATCTGTATGAACACCAGAAGCTTATGTAAGCAATCATGAGATGTATCAGAGAGGAGTAATTTTAGTGATGATGACTGAATGCGAAGATCACATCAACGATATTGAAAGATAAGCCAGCTGTTTTTCCCCTTCTAATTCCCTAGCTTATGTAAACCCTTTTAATTCCCTAGCTTATCTAAACCAACTAAATTTAGTGGTGACTAGATTTTGTAAAACTCAGACAGCGCTAACACAATCCCAACTCCAAAATGATTGTGCAAGTCAACATGTCATGGGAAATATCTAATTCTGAAAAAATCACCTCATCAGGGACCACGCCTTTCCTAGTCATATCACTATACACATTGCACGCAAACTCCCAATCACCTGTCTGGCTGCAACAGTTAACAGCTATGGTGTAAACCTCGGAGGAGCCCTTTATCTTATATTTGTGGACCATCTTATATACTTCCCGTGCTCGATCAACCTACAAGAAATGCACCAATCTAAGTTGATTAAACATACAAGTAAGACATAGGAGTAGAAACACCACATGCACCACAAATTTGAAGAAATTGACCCTGCAACTACTGTAAGAAAATGGCAAACCGTACCTGACCAGCATTTGCACATGCCTTTATTAGTGCACCGACAGTTGTGTGATCAGGTTCTATAGGTTGTGTTTCTGCCATCATCTCTCCTAAGACATCAAAAGCACGATCAACTGCTCCTGATTGACCACATGCAGTAATAAGCGCATTGAATACAACTCGATCTGGCTTCACTTTCTACTGCATGTAACATCTTATCAGCATGGAAACTTATTCACTATCCAGGAACAAGAAACAACATCCTTCCTCAGAAACAAAGAACTTGATAGAGTAATAGTAACTATGGATAGATATTGCAAAGTTTCTCATTCTAATAGTACCTTAGACCTCATTATCCCATAAGCACCAAAAGCCTTGGCCACTTCCCCAGCTCTGCCACAACCATCAATAAGTGCCCCATATGTGTGAACATTTGGTTCGACTCCAGCATTAACCATCTCATGAAAGACCTTTGCAGAAGAAAAAGATAAATGTAGTTGAAATACTATGGGAAACTCAGAGAAAAACGCATATGCAGAGGTTATGTTAAAAAAAAATACCTAAAATTGAAGATAGCAATTTACCAACTGGGCAGTGGGCACTCATTAGTTACAGGATTCATGAATGGAAAATGTAATGAAGAAATCAATACTCAGCTTCAATGAAATCAAGTTTAAAGCTTCAGTAAATACAAAAGGCTGGTACTCAAATTCTATTTGAGATGTAGATGAGATTTAATCATATCGAATTTTCAGGGATTACAAACAGAATGTCAACCTGATGGTCAAAGTTTTGTTTAAAGGGATGGACATATCAGCTTCAATTCTTTCTACATATAAAGCAAGCCAAACAAGCAGAACTTGCAACCCTGGCAGCTACTGGGACTAAAATTGGTAATACAGTAAAACTTCATTTCAGAAATATTGGGCTAAAAACTCGAAGTATGCATGCCACTGAGAGCTAAAAGAAACCAAAATGAAAGATATCATACATCAAACATCGTGTAAACTTTTCCACTTTTACCGCATGTTGATATCAGAGTAGTGTAAAGTTTGCAATCGGGCTTCATTCCAGCCTCCCGGACAAGTCGCAGAACATGGAAAGCTTCTAAAACCACAAAAAAGACATCAGGAACTTATTTTGCACCAAATAATTAATAGCTGTGGCAAATTGTAGAAATGAATTTACCCTCTGAATCTTGAGAACTTGCACAGACAGTCATAAGCATATTATATGTGCTCAAGGTTGGATTTGGAATCAGTTTGATGAAACGGAAAGCTTTGTCAACAGCCTTTTGCGATTTGCAGATTTCAAAAAACCTTGCATGATAAACCTAATGCCAGAGAACTTAGTAAAATAGAGAAACCCAACATACAAGAACAAATCATTAACAGAAGGTTGGATCCTTACCTTATTCATATCCAACAAACCCCTTCTTTCCAAATCTTCAAGCAATTTTAAAGAGTCGCCTAGCCTAAGAAGCCCATATTATTCAATGATCAGCTTCTAGAAAAGAAATTTGGAAAAATGGAAAGACTGGTATGTGAGAATTCAAATCTAGGGGTTTATATTAGTACTATTTAGAGTTAAATTGCATAAAACTGTGTTTCTACAGGGAAAGAAAAAGAGGAAGTACACGGATTCACTTTGGTTAATTATATCTAGTCATTTCAAACCAGTGCAAACTCCTTTTCAAAAACCAAATCCATTTTGTTAAACTCCTAAATCCAAATGGACCCTAAAGGTATTTTATAACATATATGTGAAAGAAAACATGTACCTCCCATCCTTTAGCAAACGATGGTAAGCACTTAATTGCTCTGATAGAAGATCTCTGTCATTTGTATGAATCCCATTTGGGTGGGGAAACTGGGTCATAGTCCCAGAATTCTTTTTAGGCAAATGTCTTACTTCTTTGTCGCTTGAATATCCATTGCCTTTTCCCAAGTCCTTTCTGCTGCGGGTATGGCCTTCTATAGACTCTGAACAAACACTCTTCTTCAGAAAATAGACCAAAAGTACATTTATTTCTCAAAATTACCATAAAGTATCAAAATATGGTCTTTCTTTCATGGCATTACCTGTAGTGTGATGGGAAGCTTGTGGTATTAAATCCGCCCCTGTCACGTTGATGTTCCTCAAAAAAGAAGATGGCTTTTTACCATTCAAGCTTGCTACAGATTTCGTCTCAGACTTGTTTGCCTCATAAAACATGTGAAGCTCTTCTCTCACCGATTCTCTATTGAGTACATGAAAGCTAGTAGCTTCACCCACTTCGCCGACTTCATCGCTTTCGCCAACTTCAACGCTTTCCTCATCATCTACAGGAACAGAAGGCGAAGCTACTCCAAAATTAGAATCACTCATTAATTTAGAGAACTCATCAGAAATTGGGTCACGACCACCATCTTCAGACCGTTCACCCATTAATTTAGAGAACTCTTCAGAAATTGGATCATAATCAACATCTTCAGACCGCTCTGGCTGCTGCAACTGAGTCAACTCAGTGGGAAAACGAAGTGGTTGAAGCACTGCGGTTGATTCAAACACCAAAGGCGCAAGAGACTCCTGCGCAGAATTGTGAAATTGCAGCACCGGTGTCTCTAATTCTTCAATCTTTCCGTTCAAAGCATCAAAACCAAGAATCTGATTTTCGCGGATAGGTAGCTGGCTACTGACCTCTTTGGCGTCTCTAACCTCTCTGAGCTTTCTAACTCTAGCATCGACATTCTTCTTGGACTTGAATGGCCGATTGAAGTAGATGACGGAGACAGCAGAGAAGGTAACGACGGCGACGACGACGAGGAGCAAATGCGGGTCGAGAGAGGCCTTGATGAGAAACTTCGAGGGAGGAGAGCGATGGTCGCCGGCGAGGCTTCTGCGTTTTCTAAGAGAGCGAAGACCGCCGGAGAGCGGTCGGAGACTATGGCCACCGCAGCCGAGGAAGTGTCTGCGAATTGATGGGAGAGAGGAGGAGGAAGAAGAAGAAGAAGAAGATAGAGGAGTGCATGAGATTAGTGTTAGCGTTTGAGGCTTCGCGGAGAAGCTCATCTCCTCGGGAGAGACGAAGAAGAGCAGAGGAGGAGGAAGCTCTGTGTGGCCTATCAGCTCTGTGAGGGAGTGACGAGAGTGAGAGTGAGAGAAGCTCTCATATCTTAATTCATGACCAACTGCCTGATCCTCTCTTTATTTAATCTGTTATTTTGCTCATCCATATGTTGCTGACGTGGCGCAATTCCTGGTTACAGTTTGGCTTTTATTATTTTATTTTTATTAATTTTGTTTCGTTCGTTTGCTGGTTTGAATGTTTTCCTGTTGGGGCCAGTCGTATTTGCCGCGGATTTCTTTTATTCTTTTATTCTTTTATTGGCCCAAGAAAAAGCCCAATCCAAAATCTCTTTAGCCTCCTTTTTTTTTTTCTTTTTTTTTTCTTTTTTCGGAACAGAAGTAGATTCATTGATATGAAAGCAGATATAAGATTACACAGGAAGAACATTGTCTTTAGAGGAGGGTTCTTGTAGACAAGAAAGTAGAAATAAAACAATAAAAACAACCAGTGCAAGAACAATGGTTGAGATTGGTTGGACTAAACTCAATAC
This sequence comes from Prunus avium, assembly GCF_965620075.1. Taxonomy (NCBI): domain Eukaryota; kingdom Viridiplantae; phylum Streptophyta; class Magnoliopsida; order Rosales; family Rosaceae; genus Prunus; species Prunus avium. The sequence goes on from NC_142291.1 coordinate 33,095,280, forward strand.
AATAATGTTGCGAAACGCATATATAGTATATTGTTCAAATTTGCTTCACAAGTGTCTTTTTTTTAATAAAAAAAAAAAAAAAATCCTCTAACAATCACGCAAAATCCAACAAGCTTGTTGTAAAGAAAGTGGTGGAGTCCACATAAAGAAAAGAAGAAAATATTCTAAAGGCAAATGATGATGTTGGGCAATGAAGACTTTGGAGACCACGGGAAGCCATCCAATTTGCCTATAAATAGGCTTGCTCATTCAGTTGTAGAACACACCGATCCAAAGAGAAAATAGAGAGAGAGAAATTTGAGAGTGTGAGAGCTTTATCTTAGAAGAGTTTTATTAGAGGGAGAAAGTTCTGTCTCTGATGATTATTTTATAACAAAGTTCAACTTTTATGAGCGAAAAAAAGGGTTCATATAATATAGGATTTTATAATCCATTATTAAAGCATACAAAGCTAGATAACTATTTCTAGAACGCAATTACATTAATTGTACCACACAATAAATCTACGTAGTATTTCTGAGTTTACAATATACTTATAGTATAAATTTACAATATACACATTGATATTTTGGTGTAACACGAAAGCCTGGGAGGCTGGAAAACTCAGCCCCATGAAACCTCATGTATGGAATGATAGTGCACTTAGTTATAGTAAGGAGGCTGTGCTGGAGCAACCTCTGTTGGTGTGGATGCTACCAAAATGGCTGAGTTAATTGCTCCGGGTGCTACCAAATTTGCAGGGTGGTGCAACAAATCCAGAGCTACGGATCTCCGACATCCGTCGACGAGCATTTGCTCCTTGTGCTTCACACAATTTTGGTAGAACCCCTACAAGCAAAACACCATGTAATTAATCAACGTTAAATACTATTAAGATAAATGTGTAGTTTGGATTGGATTCACAGTCTAAACCTTCACTAGCGGCAAGATTGAAGTAAAGGTCAACAATGTTGGGGCAGGTGTCGTAGCACTTAGGGGAGCAAAGCTTTTGGTTGAAGTGAGACTCCAGGAGAGAGTCTGAGCAGATGCCATAGGATTTGCGGTCAAGCCCACAAGACTTGATGCACTGCTCACTCTCCACCCAGTCCTTCAATTTATCTGTCTCAATCTCTGATATGTGGCACGTGTGTGTATGCTTCCTCTCCGCTCCTCCGGAGATGCTTCTCAAGCACACAGCATTTGCTGGACGACGACACAGCGAATGCGCATGTGTCTTGGTCTAGATCCTCGCATGAAATTGCTCCTGCATGCAAATGAAACTCATTAGAAAATTGGTTGGTAATGAAATAAGAAAGTTGGTAATTAAACAAACCTAGGGTGGCTTGCACACAGACGGCAAGGGCAAGAGCCAGCACAGCAAGGGTCTTCAAGCTCATGTTAGAAGCCATGTATTTGTAATGACAAAAGATAGAGGATGTGGCTAATTGAAGGAAGCTAGGAGGAGGAGGAACGTGTTTGTTTTGTTGTGGAGATGCATTGGCGGGGAGGGCTATTTTATGGTCGTTTGAAGAAGGACTGTAGAATATAGAAATTGTGAAAGGTGGATTTAATTATGATTCTGAAGAAGAGATGGTGAACTTTGAATGTGAAAAAAATGGGCACGAAGCCTAGTTTAGATCCTAGTGAAGAGACAGGACCCCATGAAGGAGGGCCGTGTTCGAGAAATATCTCTATCAATGGCGTAGATGCAGCTTGAGATTTTGAGGGCCATGCGAACCCTCACATAAGCTAATACAAACTTACACCATTATATAATGCCATACAATAAATGTTTTTTTTCTTAAAGTGACCAAAGTACCCCTACTTCCAAAGACAAAATTGAAATTTCACAAAAGAATTAAATTGGATTAAATCGATTAAATTGGGTCAGGGATGTAACGTCTTTTGAATAATCACCATGATTGTGACGATGAGTCTTTGTCGTAAAAGATCATATTCAGATATTAAATATTTTTTAACACCTAATTTATTTTGTATCAATATTCCAAGAACATCATTAATTGGATGCCATTTTTTTGATTGAGTTAGTTGGATGCATTATTTTTGCAAAATTGAATATCACATTTTTAATAACCACTTTACTAACCACATTTTTAATTGAGGTGAGCCCTATATATGGAAGTCTTATCTCTATGGGCACTTTAAAAAAAAAATAAAAAAATCTACATGAGTAATTGAAGTCAAGTCAATGGTGGGGACGTACGCACGTGACAAGCAATGTCTACACATAGGAACATAGATATTATTGGGGCAATTAGAATATTCTTGCTGAAGAATATATATATAGTGCCATGCATGCAGTTGAGAGATTCAATGTCATCATTTGAGGAATGAGGTGCTTAGTCATTGGATCTATTTCAATGAAATCATGTGGTTGAGATTGATTTAAGTGTTTAAACTTGTTTGTGTCTAATGACTTGCCAAATACCCACATGTACGTACGCTTTACTGCGTAGCAAGGCTGCTATAACTCGTTCACGTGCTATAATATGGATGGGCAATATGGTTAATATTTCCCACTTTTATGATATAATATCAATAAATATCCACTTATATATTCTAACAAACAAGTTATACCATGTGACATACTCTCATACTACGTACACTATAATTACTCACACTTAAAGCATCTACAATGGGGTCCCTAAACCACCTCATTCCACAAATTTTAGGGAAGAATTGGAAAAATACAACTCCAACCATACTCCCTATTCACCTCCTAAAATAAAGAAAAAGGACTCCTAGTGGCTCCTTATAATTTAATATTGTTTCGTTTTATGCATAGTTTAAACTTTTAATTAATACAAACTATTTCTTTTTTAATAGAGATGATAACTAATCATATTAAATTAAAAAATAACTATAGTATTTATGACTTCCTAATTTAGGGAGTATGATTGGAGATCAAATTTTATAGGGTTCCAAAAATAACTTTTGTGTGTTTTTAACTAAAGAATGACCTTTGCCTACATAATTACTGACCAATTCCTTGTGATCGGGTATTTATTATTTCAGTATGTGGTTGTGAAAGTAGCTGGGATATTGAATGTTGGTGTTGACATCGGACAAGCTGCTTTAAACAGTGGTTGCAACATTATGTATGTGATTGACAGACAACAAAGCAGTTTTCATCTTTCAACGAAAATAATCAGTTTCAAAAAAACAAACCAAAATTTTAATTTGACCCTTATTGTCATTATGGTGGTTTTGTTGCTAGCTAGGTTGCATTTGCATATGACTCTATTCTTTAAAGAAATTTTACTGGTCCTGTACGTAATAAATTTTCAACTATAATTCTTATACTACTTTTTGCAATTTGATCTTTTTTATTTTATTTTTGTCATTCGATAGGGAGGGAAATGGGGGAGTATTATATTGGGTTACCTCAAGATTGTCTTTTACGTGAATCGAACTCAAGTGCACTCAGGGCCGGTCTTGAGATTTTGAAGGCACTATGCGAACCTTAAAATGGGGTCTCACATAAGCTAACACAAACTTACACCATCACATAATGCCATACAATAAATGTTTTTTTTTTCTTAAAGAGACCAAAGTACCCCTACTCCCAAGGGCAAAATTGAAATTTCACAAAAGAATTAAATTGGATTAAATCAATTAAATTGGGTTAGGGATGTTACACCTTTTGAATAATCACCAGGATTGTGACGATGAGTCTTTGTCGTAATAGATCATATTCAATTATTAAATATTTTTTAACACCTAATTTATTTTGTATCAATATTCCAAGAACATCATTAATTGGATGCAATTTTTTTGGTTGAGTTAGTTGGATGCATTATTTTTTCAAAATTGAATATCTGAGCATATATAAAAACAATCGTGCCACTTTACTAACCACATTTTTAATCAAGGTGAGCCCTATATATGGAAGTCATATCTCTATGGGCACTTGAAAAAAAAAAAAAATTCTACATGAGTAATTGAAGAGCTACCATCAAGTCAATGGTGGGGACGTACGCACGTGACAAGCAATGTATGCATATAGGAACATAGATATTATTAGGGCAATTAGAATATTCTTGCTGAAGAATATATATATATATAGTGCCATGCATGAAGTTGAGAGATTCAATGTCATCATTTGAGGAATGAGGTGCTTAGTCGTTGGATCTATTTCAATGAAATCATGTGGTTGAGATTGATTTAAGTGTTTAAACTTGTTTGTGTCTAATGACTTGCCAAAAACCCACATGTACATACGCTTTACTGCATAGCAAGGCTGCTATAACCCGTTCACGTGTTATAATATGGATGGGCAATATGGTTAATATTTCCCACTTTTATGATATAATATCAATAAATATCCACTTATATATTCTAACAAACAAGTTATACCATATGACATACTCTCATACAACGTACACTATAATTACTCACACTTAAAGCATTTACAATGGGATCCCTAAACCACCTCCTTAGACAAATTTTAGGGAGGAATTGGAAAAATACAACTCCAACCATACTCCCTATTCACCTCCTAAAATAAAGAGACCTCTAGGAACTCCTAAATCCGAGGAGAGAGAAAGAACTGCTAGTGGCTCCTTATAATTTAATGTTGTTCCGTTTTATGCATAGTTTAAACTTTTAATTAATACAAACTATTTCTTTTTCTATAGAGATGATAACCAATATATTGAATTTAAAAAAAATAACTATAGTATTTATGACTTCCTAACTTAGGGAGTATGATTGGAGTTCACATTTTATAGAGTTCCTAAAATAATTTTTGTGTGTTTTTAGCTAAATTTTAACTAAACAATAGGGAGCATGACTTTTTCCTACATAATTACTGACTAATTCCTTGTGATTGGGTATTTATTATTTCAGTATGTGGTTGTGAAAGTAGCTGGGATATTGAATGTTGGTGTTAATATCGGACAAGCTGCTTTAAACAGTGGTTGCAACATTATGTGATTGACAGATAGCATAGCAGTTTTCATATTTCAACGAAAACAATAAGTTTAAAAAAAAAAAACAAACCAAAATTTTAATTTGACCCTTATTATCATTATGGTGGTTTTGCTGCTAGCTAGGTCGCATTTGCATATGACTCTATTCTTTAAAGAAATTTTACTGGTCATGTACGTAATAAATTTTCAACCATAATTTGTATACTACTTTTTGCAATTTGATCTTTTTTATTTTATTTTTGTCATTCGATAGGGAGGGAAATGGAGGAGTATTATGGGTTGCCTCAAGATTGACTTTTACGTGAATTGAACTCGGGTGCACTTAGGGCCGGTCTTGAGATTTTGAGGGCCCTGTGCGAACCTTAAACTGGGGCCTCACATAAACTAACACAAACTTACACCATTATGTAATGCCATAAAATAAATATTTTTTTTTTCTTAAAGTAAAAATCATCATCAATTAGCATACAAATTACAAATTAAATTATCTTTCATTGTATAACCAATCAACATGATAATGAAGTAAGTCATTTAGTATATATAAATTGAAATTTAGATGCATACTTGAATTTGAATTCAGATTTAAATATGACTATTTGCTTTTGAGTGACATTTATGAATTTTTTTGGTCGATTTTTTGTGTTGAAATCTTTGAAATTGAAAAAAAAAATATCACATGATTAAAAAAGAGAGCCAATGAGAGATGATTATTACTTACAGAAAATAACATGTTTGCCTTTTTTATTGTTATGATTATTAATTGTTGTTATCAAAAAAGAACTAAAACTATGATCTACACAAGCGGGTTTTGAAATCACACCCTCAGGGCCTTGCCAAAGATCCTACTTCTACAATTGGTAGGTCACCGGGTTATTCAAATAAGTTGTGTTTTCTGTGGTTTTCCCATGTTACAACTTCTGTACCAACCACTTGTTTTGAAGTCACACCCTCAGGGCCGCCCTTGCCTAGATGCATGGTTGTGTTGTGTATATATATGCGTACATATACAAAGTAATATACCAGATGCCACATCGACGTCGTATATATACCTACATGCATGTGAAAACTAGCTCTAGATACTTGATTTTCCTTTTAATATTGGCCGGTATTAATTTTTAGTCTCCGTTATTTGAAAGTTAATAAATTCCTAGTGGATTCTGATATGCTCCCTTTAGTTTGGTTGCTTGCACGCCAATATAGAATATAATATACTAATTGATGAGATTATTGCACGGCAAAATGATATGATGAAATGTATATAATAATTATAATTTGTGCCATTTTTGACTATATTTTGCTAATCGTATTGGTCATGCATTGAAAAAACTCAATGATCCATTAGACACTCATTTTCTTTGAAGTTCGGTTCAAAACCATAATAATTTATCAATACTTAATCAACCCGATTTTCTACCCAAAAAAGAAAAACCCACCTCATATATATTAGATCCTTACTTTAATTTAATTAATTATATTCATGATTGTATTCATTAAAGTCGATCGACTAAATTAACGGTAAAAAAGGGCATAAAGATAAACTATATGTGCAAAACCAATGGATACTTTTCTTTTGTTATCCTTTCAGCAAATAGTGCCAACCAATAAAATAGAAAAGTTATGTTAACAAAATAACTAGGAAAAGGCCATCATTGGGAGAGCTTGTCCACCGAATGGGGTCCGACCCGGCTCGAGGATACCTTGGATTCATCCAAAAAAAATAACAAGGAAAGGCATTAAATTTATCTTAAACGATATGGTATACCAATTAATAATTAAGTTGGATCTAGGCTGCCTAACTTTGAGTTGTAACTTGTATTGTAAGTATATCATATGGATATGGTATGTATGCCACTCTCCAATATCCTTGTGAGTGACATTTTCCTTTACATTATTCACATGCATACCTTATTTAAATGGGTAATGCTACGAAATTTAAATTGGAGTCCTCACATAATCTAATATGAAAATACTAAATGTTTTTTTGCCATGACTTAATGTCATAAAACAATTTTTTTTATAACTAAAATTCTTCATCAATTAGCATATAACAACAATCACAAATCAAATTCATAAATTTTTTAATGTTTTCATTTGATAAAGTTAAATATTAGTATGTTTGGTATGAATTTTTTTTTTTGGTTTTGTTTTGAGTGGAAGAAAGTTTTTTTTTTCGTTTTTAGGAGAAAGCGTATGCGTGTGATATATACTGTTAGTTTAGTTGGATCTTTGTTGTTATAATGAAAAAAGAATAAAAATATAAATACAATGACATCATTGAGACTTGAATTTGGGCTTTGTACCAAGGAATATGCACTAGAAACCAACTTCACCAAATACAGTTCACACCGTGCGGACGCCATTGTAAACATGGAGAAAAATAAGGAGGGGTAGTAAAAAATACATGGTGTTCGCATGGTAATAACATCCGGACGTCCGTATAGGAGAAAATCTATATATATATATACAGAGAGCTTAAGTTGAGGGATCCCTCAAATAAGTTATTTGAGGGACACCCTTGTAGGGCCCACTCCATATTGTATTTCACTAATCTAAATCTTTATTTTGTAGATATTCATTCAAAGTTCATCTCTGCAAAAGATCACTTGAATCCGATATCATTTGACCACTCAATTGAGTTATTAAGCTACAAAACCCCCACGAATTCTCTGATTAACATGTGTAAAGATAAAGCAATATATATTGCGATACAGAGTACTTTCAAGTGACGAAATTCAAACTGGAAGTAACACATTCATTCTTTGATTTTTTGTAATGAAGTTGCTTCTTTTAGAAAAATAACAGCATGCAAGTCGTAGTGACCAATGCACCACTTGCTATAGCTATATATATAACACATAGCTGAAGGTGACCGCAAAGTTTTGTGACGCAAGACCAAGGGGGAAGTTTTTGATGACTTTGGTTGCTTTAAATGGTGACATGTATCCTTTTGATAAAATACTTTTCATATTATATTCCCTTAACGGTCCATAAATAATCTGTTATTTAATTGTACTTCTTCCTATAAATAGCCTAAGATTGTCACATTGACAGTACAATCCTCATAAGTTACATAATCATTTGGTACACAGAAAAATCAACACAACATGGCTTTGTGTATTGTACTTCTTTGTCTCGTGTCTCTGGTGCTTCATCCCTCCCATGCCCAAAACTCCCAGCAAGGCTACCTCAATGCACACAACGTGGCACGTAAGCAAGTCGGCGTCCCGAACATCATGTGGGACAGCACCGTCGAGGCCTATGCTCAGAGCTATGCCAACTCAAGAGCTGCAGATTGCAACCTGGTGCATTCAAATGGGACTTATGGTGAGAACTTGGCCAAGGGGAGTGGCTCATTTACAGGCACAGCTGCTGTGAACTTGTGGGTGGCAGAGAAGCCTAACTATAACTACACCTCAAACTCTTGTGTTGGAGGGCAGCGGTGCCTGCATTATACTCAAGTGATTTGGAAAAACTCTGTTAGGCTGGGGTGTGCTAGGGTTCAGTGCACCAATAATAATGGGTGGTGGTTTGTGACTTGCAACTATGACCCTCCTGGCAACTATGTTGGGCAGCGTCCTTATTAATTAAGGAAGCTTAAGCTTAATCCAGATTTGATTAAGCCATTAATGGAATGGATGCCTGCTAATTAATAAGGTGAAATTAAAAAATAAGGTGATATGTGATATAGCTAGGTAATAATTAAACAAAGCCTCCTTTGATAAAATAAGTGATGGTGCACTCCTTGCTTTTGGTCACCAAGGGTATTTTTATGTTTTGGTTCTACTGTAGTGGTTTTACTGCGGCTTTAATCTACATATCTAATGAACCAACTATAATTTGATGCACTGATACAGATTTTGGAGTGCCAATAACAATTCCCTTCTAGTTTCCAACGCTTTTTATTTTTTATTTTGTCAATGTATGTTTATTTTTGTTGTCAATTTGCCAATGCATGTATAGTCCTCAATGAAACAAATAAAATAGGGAGAAAATAATAACGTCCCTCTTGGAATGAGTCTCCCTCTAACGAGACATAATACAAAGTGGACCTCTAAATATTTTTCCTTTGAGTGATCGTAAAGACATATTTACCTTCGGAATTGTCTTCCACTTGGGTAATCTTTTTCTTTTGTTCTAGTGGCAAATAACTAAGAATTCACTCTGCAAATTCGGGTGAAAAGAAATTACGTATTAAATTATACCACAGTTAACAACCTTTTATAGATACTCCCAGAACCGTTCATCATATTCCCTTCGCACAGTATGTAAGTCTTTAGACTTGCCCAACTATTACAATAAATTGATAATTCCTGAAACTCAGAGACACTAGAACTACATCTCACATGATTTCAAGGAAGCTCAACAATTTTTGGCCGCTTTTTGGACCGGCCATTACGAACATCACTCGAATTATCTTTGTCAGACTTGGGTGTTTTGAGTTTGACAGGAGAGGATGTTTTCTTATCCTCAGCATCACTTTCATCCTCTTCATTGCTACTATCATCGTCATCCTCATCACTGCTACTATCATCGTCATCCTCATCACTGCTACTATCGTTGTCACTGCTATCCTGTGACTCCTCTTCACTACTGCTGACGGCCAACGGTATAACAGGCTGATAACCAGAAATCGCAGATTCCGCAGCAGCCACAGCCTCGGGAGTTTGAAGATCAGCAACACCCAGCATTAAATCCTGTCAATTCAGGTCCACCCAAAATAAATTATAAATCCCCTCTGTGTATGTGCATGTGTATGTGTGTATGTGTGTATGTCACAGAGAGAGAGAGAGAGAGAGAGAGAGAGAGAGAGAGACCATTTCAATGACTTGAGATTCATTTCCAGTGAGCGCTTCAATATCATAGTTTTTTGAATTATCCTACATACAAGTAAACGAGTAAACACAAATTACGATTTGAAAAGTATGTTGGAATTGGGATAAACAATCTAGCTAGGGCTGCAGGACCAATATGCCAACCTTTGCATCCTTTTCTAATCTTTCATTAGCTTCTTATATGACTCCCAAGAAGTCCCTTATTTTTCTCAAAACTGCAGACAAGCAATGAAAATGAGCAACATTATCCAAGTTATTTCTAAGAAAACAACACTATGAATAAAACAGAAGCAGAGACAACTGAAGAATCTCAAGTACATGACGAAGTGAAAACTACTGTTTCACCCAACAAAAAAGGGGTAAGGGAAAACAGTTCGAAACATCCATCTCAGTCCAGCCTCAAGTTTCAATGTTACAATGCTCTGTAATCTATTTCAATCTTCTACATTGACATTGTCTGATCATCAATTAAGTTTTTATTTAAACAAAAAAACAAAAGCTTGGGACATATTCTTAAACCCAAATTGCACAAATCCTCTATGGTCTTTTAAAGGTAGAAGTTCTAGAAGGAAACCATATGAGCAACAGTATTACAAGGTAAGGTAATGAACAGGTTGTAGTGGATCAACATGAACACAGATTTCAAGCCCATCTGAAGGAGGGTTTAACACCTAAACAAAGAAGTACTTATGTTTACTGAAAAACATGATTTTTTTTCCTTTTATCTCAATAAAAATTCTTTCCAATAAACCAAACGAGGAAGAAGATAATATCTCAGGGGCTAAGAAAAAGTAGGCAGCACAAAAAAATTATCTCATCTCGTAAAATTAATTGATGAAAATTCAGCACAACATCAAAATGAATGAGACAAATTCAATAACAGGAGACTTAAATCACATCCTTCTAAACCAAACCACTACAACTTAGCCAATCTGCAAGTTTGTAAACAAAATATAAAACATAGGAAATTTCAAAAAGTAGACAGGCTGCATAGATGTTATGCCGAAAACTGATTATAACCAAGACCTCGTATAAGCAATTAAGCACACATCACCCAAATCATAAACCCAGTGGAGGATTAAACATCAACTCGTTGGTCCTGTACAAAGCCAACATAGAAAAAATTTACCAAATAGAAAAAGGAAAGACCTCTACATATGCCGAACACAGCCATAGTGGTATTTTAGATTTTAACTCTTACCACGAATACATAAATCAACTTCCTTTAAATTGAAATGGTCATAGCTTAATCCTACGAACTAGCTCTGAAGAAACGATAAAGCCTTTTGTGACAAATTTGAGAATACTTGAGGATGACCCGATAACATAAATGATCTTTCTACACCTGCATCTCTATTGTACTTGCTTGCAGAATCCACATTCTTAACAAAAACAACAAATAAAAAAGAAGAGCAAAGAAACCAAATTTAAAAGGGGGCAAATCGAGTACCTTGGCTTTTGATAACAGGAACACCGATGGGTTTCCCTTCGGGTTGAGCCTTCTTTGTTTGACAAGCCTGTGAGTTATTTTTACAAACAAGTAGTGTGGATTCTGCAAGAAAATACACGCACAGACAGTGAGCTAATTAGTTTGCACAGAAAGCGAGGGAACCAGAGAGATACAGATGTAGAGAAAGAGATACCAATGGGTGAAGTTAAGGCCTTCTTGTGCTCCAATTGCAGAAGGTCTTTGCTTGTACTTCCCATCTCTCTCTATCGCTAGCGGTAGAGGGTCAAAGGGTAAAATAAAATAAAATGGTTTTTTTGTTTTCTTTAATTTATCATTACTTAGGCAGAGAGCACTCCTTTGGAAGGTTGCCTTGGAACCTCTGTTTATCTTGGCAATAGTCATAAATCATGTGGTGCTTTCTAACCCATTTGAACAACCTTCTCTGTGTTTTTGTTAGGGTGCTGAACTTGTTCTTGTTCCACCAGTTTGTAGGGCTCTCTGCCCTGCAAAACCTTGCATTTCCTTTCCAAACACAGGCATCAATCTTGTAGTTTCTGAATGAAGCTATGAATGGGCCCTTTGACCAATCAGTTTTGTCCTTGCCGCCTCTTGTCGCCCAGCTGTCGCCGTTCCATAGGCTGGTTTTTATGCTCATTGGCTGCCACCTTGGAAATGCTACACCCTTGTCAGCATGGTTTCTGTATACTCTGATTGGAACCCAATCCACCATGAACCTACAAGCAAAAGTACACCAAGTTTCTCCATTAAAATTACTTAGAATCGTGTTTTTTTTTTGTCCATTTTTTAAAGAAGAAAACTTATGTAAGCAAGACTCAGATTAAATACTGATCAGCTAATTTGAAAGATGGCTTACACAATTTGGTGAAGGTGCCATAGTATTGAATAGGTATGGAAGTCCTTTGTTGGATCAAACCACAGATTGACCCTCTCTTCACGGTTGTCCAATCCATCAGCAAAAATGTTTGTTTGAAGGATATATGGTTTGCCTGCCACATTTCCACGGAACTCGAAGTCTACTTCGTCACGATTAGGTTGATCAGATGTCAGCTGCATTAAATTAATTTCCAGTTGATCAAATATATGCTGCTAATACTCAATAATAAGCAACCAAAAAAAAAAGCAGAAGAAGAAAACGGTTTCTGCTTACATAATAGGCCACAACTGTGCCTGCTGAATCACCTGGTACTAGTTTAATTTGCATGTCAATTTGTCCAAACAAAAACATCTGATTTGAAGCAAAACCAGCACCTAGGAAAATGAAAAACAAGTTATCAGAATTCAGAAATATTAAACTTAATTAAAGAAGTTTTGAATTTTGATCATACCTGATTCTTGGTCGAGCTTCATACTCCTTGTCCTGCCATCAGCTGAAGTATTTACATGGCTAGGAGACCATGTCACAAAGAAATCCTTGTTGAAGTCCCCTGTTGAAACAACGGAACCATCTGTAATTCGAATCGATGTCAAAGTAAGAAAAAGCCCAATAAAGATGACAATTCTGTGATTATCACTCATGGTTTAACTCTGGTTTTTATTTTATTTTTAATAGTGTGTTATGGAGGAATATGATAGCAACATGTTAAAGAGAGCTAAATAAAGGTATTGCATGGGAGGGCGGTGGAAAATTAGAACAGAGAACATTCAACCAAAAAAAGAAGAGAGAAAATGTGTGATAGAAGGAAGGAAGGTTTTGTTTAAGCAGGAATATCTTTAGGGGGGAGCAAAGAAATGTTTGGTTGTCAGCATCTTATGAAATATAGTTTTTATGGGTTTTTTATGGTCCCCCTTAGGATGTGATTAAACTGTTAACACATCATAATTTTTTTTTCATTTGGCAGAAATAGTTGACCAAGAAGCTTAGATAACTTGGTGATTAGGCTTTCTAATGAGCTGAGGATACTTATTAGGCTTACTAAATAAGAGCTATATATTTTTCAGTCATGTTAGCAGAAAGTTGAAGAAACAGAGAAACTGACAAGATTTTTTTTTTTTTTTTTCTTCTTTTGTAGCTAGGATGACTTAGTTATTCAAGCATCCCTTTTACACTCCATGAGGTCTTTAAGGATATTCTTTCCCTCTTTTTGTAGAGTTGTGCATGAGTTGGATTTCCTTTTTACTCATGTTTTTTAACTACTAGCAAAGCCTCAAGTCATCAACTGCGCATATTGAATTAATAATGGAACTCATAGAACATAGTTATAAACTTTGTATATACATTTTGAAGAGGTTCCAAATTCGAATCTCCCCGACTCGTTAAATAAAAGTAATTAAGTAAAAATGTTACGGTGTTAATTATGAACATGGCTCTAATGTGATTCTACCTTGCTGCCAAGGTTACAAAATGAAGACATATGGACCAATTATCTTTGACAAGGAGAACATTTGTTAATCATTACCTTTAGGCTTGGTATTACAGAAACGCCAAAAAGAAAAGAGGAAAATCCAGATTTTTAAGCTTACTGTGGCGTTAATCCAACTGCAAATGATTACTAATTGAACTAATTAAATTATTAATCTGCTGCATAACTTACCTACCACTTCTTCCACCCCCAACTAAAGAGAGGAGATGGGTTCTTTGGTAGATGTTGGAAATGTGGCTTTTCCATTATGCTTTACACCGCATATAACACAAATTTAACTTTGGGTTTGGATCGAGGATCTAGGGTCGCAATATATTTAATTTACCATATTACCCTTAATAAATAAATATGTTTATTTCTTAGTATTTGTTAATTAAGGGTATTTTTTGAGTATTTTATTATTTTCTGCCTTTTTTTTTTTTATATATGTAAATTATTGGTACATTTTTCTACGCATGATTTATAAATAAATAAAAATTATTTTACATGATTCCATTCCATTGTAGATTTATAAAGGTCATCAGGCCGCATTTAAAAGAGTGCGGAGAAGGAATGGCCTGATGGCGGTAAAGAAAGCCCAAAAATTATTCTGAGATTGTTATCATCCAGGCCTATTCGGGGGCTGGATTATTTTTTTATCTTTTTATGTTCAGAATTTGGTGGAGGAATTTGAATTTGATGGGTGGTACATGTTGTGGGGCCCACTTACGAATTTCAAGTGTTGCTGGTAGGAGATAGATTAGGAGACAGATTCCCTGATGAATTAGGATTGGAACCAATGCCCTTCCCTGAGATACACGGATTCCCTCATGAATTAGGTTAGCTCACCCCTATATATTGTTCCACATGCACCCTATGACAGCACAAAAGCTCTAGCATCGGCATCCTAGAATTGAAAATTCAACAGTCACTCTTTTGCAAAGCTTGATTTTTCAAATATTGTTAGTCAAACAGAGAGAGATGAGTGAGAGACTATTTTTGGCCTATCAAAATCTGGGTGACTACCTCTCTTTAAGCAGCTGGTTCCCTTGCTTCACGCTCAAGAAACTATTACTTGGACTCAGAGAAAATTCAGATAAGAAGAGAAAGCAATACAAAAACCAAACCAGTAGTTGTTTTGAGTACAGCAGCAGCAGCAGCAGGTGGCAGAGAGTACACGAAGATATCATGGAGATGATTGTACAGCGCTTGAGTTTAAGGGATTGAATTCGCACAGGTCTTGCCTGCAAGTCTTGGAATTCAGTTTGTATGCGAGGACACATCCGCGGTGCTCCAGAAGCGCCCTGGTTAGTTCTTCCTCAGGATCCAAATTGCAAGTACTTGTCCTTTACCAACCTTGCCGGCAGCAAAGTTCACAAGTTGAGGCTGCCTAAGCCAATTCATGGAAGTCGGTTTTATGGCTCTTCAAGAGGTTGGTTAATTATGATCCAAGAAAAAAGACTGAATTCTAAAATGTTTCTGTTCAACCCGGTTTCAGGAGCCTTACGCCAACTTCCACCATTGGAGACAATTCCATCTTTCAAAAAGTTTGTAGAAACAGAATGGGTTCTGTGTAGTACCTGCTTTTTCTTTCGGCACATTGTGCTATCCACCTCAGATATTAATGATTCAGAATGTATGGTGGCAGCAATATTTGATAATTTAAAGGTGTTGGTTATGTGTAGACCTGGAGACAAAACATGGAGTAGCTTCCAGGTATTAGATGAAAATGAACATCATTACCAATTATTGTTTTCTAGTACTGGTAAGTTATACTCCTTGGCTATTAGTAATATTAAGAGTGAGCTCATCCAACCTCGCACCATAAAATTTGGAGATGTGGAAGTGGAATTGATCTTAGTCTATGATAACGAGGAGCAGAATGGAATTGACTTTGAGTATCATAATGACTACAAAATCAGTTTAAATGGGGTATACGAATCATTCTTGTTTGAATCAACCAACAGTGAAGTCTTGGTGATCCATCAAATAAGAGATGTTTTTGAAATTCGCAGAAGCATGGATGATGAGGATGATCAAGAACTGGAACTGGAAGGAGGAAATCATCAAGATGATGATGAGGAAGAACACAACATGCAAGAAGAAAGTGATGACGAGCTCGAGGAGGGCAACACTGACTACAATGATCATGAATATTTAAGGACATCTGGTTTTAAAGTTTACAAGATTGATCCTGAGACTGGTGACTTTCTTAAGGAACAAAGTTTGGGGGATCAAATGTTATTTTTGAGCTCGCACGGTTCCTTCTCTCTTCGGGCGAGCGATTTCATGGAGTTGTCAACTTGATTGGGCTTCGCTTTGAATCACAGATGGGTTGTTTGCATGTACATTAATTAAGGCTATAGGAAATCGAAATTACAGTTTAGCAGTGTACAGTATGAATGAGCAGTACATTACACTCACATGCTAGATGGGTTGTTTGCATGTACATTAAGGCTATGGGTTGTTCTCATATGTTGTAAAGCTTCCATTAGACGGTGAACCCAGGGTGGAGTCAATTGAACCCAGGGACTCTCTCCTATGGTTCTTCCTCTTCTACTGTCTTTCAGCTTTATCCGATTCCTTCAGTCCTTTCGTGTGGTACGATGAGCTCTTTTGGATGCTGCTCATTTCAGAAGGACATGGCTCTCCGATCCAGTTCCAAGAAGAGGGTCTTTCCTGGAAAGTGTGCTCGGTGCTAAATGGTACCGTAGGACTTGCATCCAATTTCTTAGTCAGCGATGGTTGAACCACAGAGATAGCAGGATTTGAGGCTGTGCTCTTCCTTTTGTTTCCGTAAATGAAGGCTGTGGATCCGTAAACCAACGAAGCAATTCCCAGAAAAGTCACGGTGGAAACCTGAGATTCAGTCTCATCAACTGCAAGCTCAACTTCTTCTGGAGTTATAACATCCTCAGATGATGGAATTTGAAGATTCTCAGATGAAGCATCCACTTCTGAGCTTATAGGACTGTGATCTTCGAAATACTCCAGTTCAGCACCTGTACTACTCATTTCAAATTCATGCTGGAGCTCCTGAACTCCAGAAGGTAGAGTGTTAACTTCTTCTGCTAGTGAAATGAATACTATCGCCTCCCTCATGCTTACATTACTTTCTGGCTTGCTGTCTATGTGATCAGTAGCACCAACATTTTGACTCTGCTCGGCTTCTGAACTTTCTAGTTCCACTACAGCAGTCGGGCCCAAATTCCCATAAAGACTTGGCCTTGCATAAGAAACATCTTCAGATGAAGCATCCACTTCTGAGCTAATAGGACTGTGTTTGAAAGACTAGACTTCAGCACCTGCACTACTCATTTCAGATTCATGCTGGAGCTCCTGAACTCCAGAAAGTTGAGTGTTAACTTCTTCTGCTAGTGAAATGAATACCATCGCCTCCCTCATGCTTACATTACTTTCTGGCTCGCTGTCTATGTGATCAGCAGCACCAACATTTTAACTCTGCTCGGCTTCTGAACTTTCTAGTTCCACTACACCAGTCGGGCCCAAATTCCCATAAAGACTTGGTGTTGCATAAGAAACATCTTCAGAGCTTCTAGAGATGGAGATATCCTCAGGTAGATAACTGGTTTTCGGAGCAGATGGATCGGCATCAAAGGGTGCAATGACCAGACTCGACTTGGGACAAGAAAGTGGTGGACTGAAACTCGGGTCAAGATTAACGGAGTCAGATTCCTCAGAGGCATTTACACAAATATGTTCCTCCTCTGGTTCGTTTTTGGAACATAAGACCTCCTTTGAATCAATGTCTTTTTGGGTTTTCGGACTCATGTGCTGTGGATCCTCCAATGTTGGATTCAAAGACGGACTTTTCAAATTGGAGAATGAGACCGATGAATCCCGAACTGGCTCGTTCCTCTCCGCCAAGATTTTCTTTCTTGGAGATGCAGTGACCATTTGTTTACAGTTCTTGTAACCAAACAGAATCATCACGACAACCATAAAAATTCAACTGAAAAAGGAAAATGGGTCGAACCTGAAGGTTGAAGCTCCTCGGATTTCTTGCCCCTCACTCGAAATTTGCTTACGAATTTTGAAAAAAGAAACTAATTCTAAGAACTAAAGAACGAAAAAAAAAAGAAAAAAAAAAGAAAAATTTAAGACGGTAGAAGGGTAAAAAAGAGGGGGCTGAACAACCAAAAAAGAACGAAAACAAGGATCAACAATTTCAGAAGGGTGAGTTTAGGCTTTCTTGGCATTGAAGCTTGAAGCCTCTGACTGCGTCTCTCGGTTCCCCTTTCAAACAATCTACGGCCGCGATGCTCCCTGTTATTGTTAGACCAAGTCCTACTCTGCCTGCGGTTTCAAGAGTTTGTGATCAAGTCAACTTGTTATCCACCAAGAGTTAGTTTCGGTTAAAACTCTTTCAAATAGTTTCTTCCGTGTATATCTTGTTTGTGATTTATGTTGTATTGTTTGAATTTCAAATAGCCTTGTAAATAGGGATTTCATTACTCTTATGTAATCTTGAATGAAGTATAAATACCTGCAGCCCTTACTATTTGAGGTATGCAATTGAGATCACACATCCTGCTTCTCTAAGTCTTTCATGGTATCAGAGTCCTAGCAGTCTAACGACATAGATCCATTTATTTTTATTTTTTTTCTCTTTGCTTCCATGGCCGACTCTAGCAACAGTGACTCCACCCAAACTATCAACACCACTCTCCCAAATTCCACCATGAACCCCTTCTCTTCCTTGACCTCAGTTGTAAACATTAAGCTGGATCGTACCAATTATCCTTTGTGGTTGGCTCAGATCTTACCTGTCCTCAGAAGTCGGGACCTGATGGGTTATGTCAATGGAACCATTGTTTGCCCTCCCCAGCAGCTTTCTGGAAGTACAACTACCAATCCTGCCTACACAACCTGGGTGTAGTATGATCAAATGATACTCAGCTGGATTAATGGCTCTCTCATGCCGTCTGTGCTCTCTGTCGTGGCCAGCAAGCGGACCTCTCGTGCTACTTGGGAGGCTCTCGAGCAACGCTATGCTTCTACGTCCCAGAATCGCATCTTGTTTCTGCGGAATGAACTTATACAAACCAAAAAAGGTGATTTGTCGATTACTGATTATCTTGATAAAATGAATGCTATTTCTGATAACCTTGCCCTAGCTGGAAAATCTGTGGGCGATGATGAACTTGTCCAGATTATCTTGAACAATCTTGGACCTGCTTATGAGATGACAGTGAACGCTGCTTAGGCACGTGATACTCCAATCACGTATCCTACGCTTGAGGCGCTCTTACTGACTACAGAAAGGAGGATGACTGAGCAAGCTGCTCCCCTCGTGGAGGCTGCTCCTGTTAATGCTTTTGTCATTGCCAGAGGTCGTGGTGGACGATTTCGTGGCAACGGACGAGGAATAGTTCCCGCTGGACGTGGTGGTGTTGCTGGAAACCAGCGAGGTGTCAATCCCCGCCCCAATCATTATAACAACAATGTGAGACCTAATTTTGCAAGCAATGGTGAAAGGTTTAATAGTCCAGGTGAAAGGATTACATGCCAGATTTGTGGGAAACCAGGGCATCCTGCTCTAGATTGCTACAATCGAATGAATACTGCGTATGAAGGAAGGGTCCCAGCCAAGAGACTCACTGCCATGGCCACGCCTCCTATTACTCTTAATTGACAAACCAATGGGCAGTGGTTGCTTGATACTGGTGCTAATGCACATGTCACTCCAGATCTTCAGAATTTGGTTAATCCAAAAGAGTATAACGGTAATGAGAATGTTGGTGGAGTAGGTAATGATTCTGGAATTTCTATTTCTCATCTTGGTTCCAATACATTACACACTAACTCTTGCTCCTTTAAATTAAAAGATATCCTAAGATGTCCCTCTGCCTCCACACATATTATTTCTGCTCATAAGTTTACTCTAGACAATCATTGTTATCTACTTATTTTCCCTCATTTTTTCCTTGTAAAGGACCTCAAGACCCGGAAGACGCTTTTCCACGGGAGATGTGAGAATGGCTTATATCCATTTTCAGGTGGCGGTGGACAGTTTAATTACCCTATTTCAGTGTGTGTAGGCATTCGAGTCTCAGCTCAAACATGGCATTCACGTCTTGGTCATCCTACCTCGTCTATTGTCAAGTTTTTAATTTCCAATAAGAAAGTACCAGTTCTTGGTGCTTCCAATGTAACGTTTTGTCAGTCATGTCCCTTAGGAAAGAGTACTAAATTACCTTTCAGTAGTTCAGAGTGATGTTTGGTGTTCTCCAGTTAATTCAGTTGACGGTTTTCGTTATTATGTGTTATTTGTGGATGATTATTCTAGATATTCTTGGGTTTTTCCCATAAAAAATAAATTCGAAGTTTTTGAAATTTTTGTGAAGTTTAAAGCTCAAGTCGAAAATATGTTCAACAGTTCCATCAAAACTCTTCAATGTGATGAAGGTGGTGAATATAAAAGTCATGTCTTTCAAAATTATCTTGCATCTCAAGGCATTTCACAAAGATTTTCGTGTCCCAAACATCCTGAACAAAATGGTATTGCCGAAAGAAAACATCGTCACATTGTTGAAACTAGTATTGTCCTACTTTCTCATTCCCAAATTCCAAATAAATACTGGGTGGATGCTTGTTTAACAGCTACTTATTTAATAAATAGATTGCCAAGTCGTGTCTTGTCCCATAAGTCACCATATGAAAGATTGTTTGCCAAAGTTCCCAAATACGAAACTCTTAAAGTGTTTGGCTGTCTTTGTTTTCCTTGGTTAGTCCCTTATGCACAACATAAACTCCAACCAAAGTCAAAATCATGTGTGTTTTTAGGTTACTCACTGAATCATCAAGGGTATAAATGCTTGGACTTGTCCACGAGACGAATTTTTTTGTCTCGCCATGTCCTATTCGATGAGGACACTTTTCCATTTAAGGAACTCACATCTTCCCTGGACAGCGTTGGAACCACTGGTAGTACTACTTCCCCTGACTTATTATTTACTTTTCCTCTTTTATCTCCATCGCCCCAGGCCAATCCATTATCATACCTGCCACTACAGTCCCTCTCCCAATCAAACACTATAGCATCTGATACTCCTAATCCTACAAATCTGCTCACCACTCCTGCTTTCCCTGATTCTCTAGCCACGACATCCCCAATACCTTCATCTTCACATGAGCAAGAGGCAATACCAGTTCGTGAATTGGACCAATCCATGCCAGCTGATAATCACGGTGCTCCTTCTTCCCATAACAGTCAGCCCCATCTCATAGAATGACTACTCGTTCCCAATCTGGAATTCACAAACGTAATCCTAAATATGCATTGCATGTTAATACTGATCAATCTATTGTTGAACCAACCTGCTTTAGTCAGGCCTTCAAGCAACAGGAATGGAGGAATGCCATGGTTCAAGAGTTCAATGCACTACAGCGCTGTGGTACCTGGAAACTTGTTCCTTATCATCCACAAATGAACTTGTTGCCTAACAAATGGGTTTTCAAGCTTAAACAACGTGCGGATGGCTCAATAGAAAGGTATAAGGCGCGGCTTGTTGCCAACGGATTTCATCAGAAGCCTGGCATTGATTATACAAAAACCTTTAGTCCTGTGGTGAAGCACAGCACCATACGACTTGTTCTCAGTCTTGCGATTTCCAAACGGTGGCCTATCAAACAATTGGATGTACAGAATGCCTTTTTGCATGGTTTTTTGAATGAGGACGTGTATATGAAACAACCTGCTGGCTTTGTTGATCAGCAATATCCTAATTATGTTTGCAAATTGCAACGGAGTCTCTATGGCTTGAAACAAGCTCCTCGTGCTTGATTTCATCGGTTCTCAGAGTTTCTGCTTCAATTGGGATTTCAAGCATCCACTTGTGATTATAGTTTGTTTGTTTACAATCACAAAGGAATTTACTTAATTCTGTTGATCTATGTGGACAATATTTTGCTGACAGGAAATAGCTCAAAGAAAATGAATTGCTTAATCAGAAAACTGGGAACTTTATTTTCCATGAAGGATTTGGGGCCACTACATTATTTTTTGGGCGTTGAAGTACAATATGTGAATGATCAGATGCATTTGAGTCAAGCTAAGTATGCCTTGGATTTGTTGAAGCGTACCCACTTCTTGGATGCCAAACCGATTTCAACTCCAGTTCCTTCTGGCCAGAAATTGAGTGCTTATGATGGTGAGCCACATGACAGTCCAGACTTGTATCAAAGTGTAGTTGGCGCGCTACAATATCTTACCATCACCAGACCCGATCTTTCCTATGCTGTGAACCAGGTCTGCCAGTTCATGCACTCTCCTACGACTACGCATTGGTCGGCGGTCAAGAGGATACTTCGTTATGTTAAGGCCACATACAATCATGGTCTTCTGTACAAGCCTGGTTCTTCACATCTCACGGCCTTTTCTGATGCTGACTATGCTGGGATTCCTGACACTCGGCATTCCACTGGTGGTTTCTGCATTTACTTCGGCTCCAACCTTGTGTCATGGAGCTCTAAAAAACACAAGACGGTGTCTCGCTCGAGTTCAGAAGCTGAGTATCAGCAGCTGGCTTACACAGCTGCGGAACTGTCATGGCTAAAGTCTCTTTTTCGTGACTTACAGTTACATCTTGTTTGTCCGACCATTTGGTGCGATAATATCTCGTCCATTGCTCTAGCCTCGAATCCAGTCTTTCATTTGCGAATGAAGCATTTGGAAGTAGATTACCATTATGTTTGTGAGAAGGTGGTTCGTGGTCAGTTACTAGTGAATTATATTTGTTCTCAAGATCAGATTGCTGATTTGTTCACTAAAGGCTTGTCTTCTTTGCATTTCAAATTCCTGGTGTCCAAGTTTCCAGTTGCTTCTCCCCCTATCAGCTTGCGGGGGGATGTTAGACCAAGTCCTACTCTGCCTGTGGTTTCAAGAGTTGGTGATCAAGTCAACTTGTTATCCACCAAGAGTTAGTTTCGGTTAAAACTCTTTCAAATAGTTTCTTCCGTGCAAATCTTGTTTGTGATTTATGTTGTATTGTTTGAATTTCAAATAGCCTTGTAAATAGGGATTTCATTACTCTGATGTAATCTTGAATGAAGTATAAATACATGCAGCCCTTACTGTTTGGGGTATGCAATTGAGATCACACATCCTGCTTCTCTAAGTCTTTCAGTTATGTCATGACCTTACATGACCTCTCCCATCACATCTAATTAGAAAGTGAAACATTTTTGGGTGGTGGGGTGTGGAAACAGAGAGAGCGTAGAGAAAAATGGCGGTGGGTTAGAGAGAGAACAAGAAACATAGAAGAAAAAGGGCGGTGGGTCAGAGAGAGAACAAGAAACAGAGAAGAAAAAGGGCGGTGGTTCAGAGAGAGAACAAGAAAGAAGAGCAGAGAGAGCGCAGAGAAAGTGGGTGTGGGTCAGAGAGAGAACAAGAAAGAAGAGATGAGAGAGCACAGAGTGAACAAGAAAGAAGTGCAGAGAGTGCAGAGAAAGTGGGTGTGGGTCAGAGAGAGAACAAGAAAGAAGAGAAGAGAGAGCGCAAAGAGAACAAGAAAGAAGAGCAGAAAGAGCGCAGAGAAAGTGGGCTGTGTGTCAGAGAGAGAGCAAGAAATAGAGAGAGAGAGAGAGAGGCGGGAACGAGAGGGAAGGTATTATTTAATATATTGAAAAATAAATTTCAATATTTATCACAACACAAAATAAGTTCAAATTTATTTAGGTAAAAATCAATTTAATGGTTAGGCATGAGTAAAATTTGATTTCAAATTATATCAATCCAAAAAAAAAGTGTTATTAAATGACCACATAATTTTTTTCCTTTTTGGGTCTGACAACAAGGCAATTACTAATTATTACCTAGTGGCGACATCCCCCACTGATGCGCCGAAAAACACGGCCACTCTTTCGCTCTCTCTTCCTCATAGTCTCTGACAGAAAACTACTTTGACATCCAAAATGGTGATCATGAATCATGACTGAATCCAAAACGTGGCGTTAAATTTTCTATTTTCTCCAGGAACGCCTTTTATTCATTTCTGGATTAGTATAAATTTCCTATCTTTGGTGTCTGATTGTTGCAGAGCTCTTTGGTGCTCACAAATTACGGACCCACAGTGGGGTCAATAGGGTCAAACGACCCTATGGACTCCATGAACGCAAGGTAGAAGGTCCCTTTGAATTGGTGTGTGACCCCATGAATGGGTGAAAGAGCAGGCTGCAGATATGAGGAAGAAGAAGCTGAACAGAGGTTCTGTTTTTTTTTAATAGATATTTATAAAAATACCCAATCCTAGACATGTATTTATAAAAATACCCAATCCTAGACATGTATTTATAAAAATACCCAAGCATTATTTAAACATAGAAACATACCCAAAATGGGTTTTGGGTATGTGTGTAATGATGGGTTTTGGGTATGTTTATAAATGGGTTTTGAGTGTGTGTAATGATGAGTTTTGGGTATGTTTATAAAGTGTTTTGGGTGTTGGGTATTTTTATAATTTCAGCCCCTATTTTGGGTATTTTAGTGAAACTCCCTTTTTTTAAAGGGTAAATGGCGGAAAACTCCCTGGACTATTCGGCTTGTCGAAATGTCCACCCTGAAAAAAAAATTCAGCCAATTTAGCCTTCGTTTTAAATTTAATCGCCAATTTCACCCCCACTGTTAGGTTTTCCCCAATTCCATCCAAATGCCCGTCAAAAAAACCACGTGAGAGGCACGTGAGTCGTCTGCTGAGGGTAATATCGTCCTTTCGCTGCTCAGCCTCACCTCATCCCCTTTTGACCCTTCCTTCGTTGCAGCCAAGGGGATTCGACAAAAATCAAACCCTTTTGGCTGTTGGTTGCAGCCATGGAGATTCGACAGATAGCCTTTTCGAAACCACCCCTTTTCGAAACCACCACTTGTAGTGTTTGAAACCACCACTTCTACTTCGTTTCAGCCTCACTTTTCAAGAATAAGAGAAGAAATTGCAGTCGAAGATACGATGCATAGGAACAGACGTGCAGCTTCTACCGAATCAAGTTCAACCACTTTTATTACGGAGGATGATATGGTGCGTATCTGCCGGTGTGGATTTGAGACTGAAACGATTGTTTGTTGGTCTGATGAAAATGTAGGGAGGAGGTTATATGTGTGTTGTAGAGAGAAGTATGGTGGTGGTTGTAGTTGGAAGGCTTGGAAGGACCCGATAATGTCTGAGCAGGCCAAACATGTCATATGTCGATTGTTGAGACGAATCAAGTCATTGGAAGAGAAAAGAGCTAAAGAGAAGAAGATTGTGCAAGAGCTAAGAGACAAAGAGAAAAAATTTCGACTTTGGCTGCTGAGTTGTTTGGTTGTAATGTTGTTGTTGTTGACTGTATTAGTTAGCTTTTTATTTGGTTGAATGTAGGTTTTCATTTGGTTGAATGTAGTGGCTTGTGCATTATTTTGGCTGTGGCAGATTTGGAGGTTCAATATAGATTTGGCTGAATGAATTTGGTTGAATGCAAGGGTTGTTTGTATTTTGGGTAACTGAAACTTACCATTTGGCCCAAGCCAAGGCAAAATACTCAGAAATTGCAAGCAGTACAACAAAAGCAAGGCATAAAGCCTACACTAATCCAAGCAGAGCTTAATCTGTGAAACACTTCAAAATCCAACATTTGAAATCCATGAAATACCCTTTACAGTTGAAAAATATACTCCAAAACAGCATCTAAAACAGCCAAAAATATACATTCCATCATCTGCAATACATCAAAAACTTCAAAATATACATTCCAACTGTTGATATACATCCCAAAAATAGCCATCAGTTCAAAATACAGATTCCAACTTCAAAAATAGCCATCAGTTCAAAATACACATTCTACCATAAAATATACATTCCAACATTGCTTAAACATCATCCAGAAGACACATCTGTTCAAAATACACGTTCCAACATCTACTAGCCCATCTGTTCAAGCCAAACTACCAAGGCATCCGTTCAAAATACCCATGAAAGCCATCATCTCTTTTACCTCCATGGCCTTGCCCTTTTTGCAGGGGATTTGAACCTTTTCCCTCCTGGCCTGGAACTGTTTTGAGTGGTAACAGCAGACTCAGGTTGTGAGCTTGGACGTGGTTGTCTGCTTGGACCTAGTTGTGAAGCAAGATTGGTTCCACTTGCTTGGCTAGCAACATTGGTTGAAGCTGTTTGGCTTGCAGTGGCTGCAGTCCTTGTCAACCCTCCTCTAATTTCCTACAAATGAAAATAATCACAATTAAAACTGAAATGAGTCCAATTAAAACATTGAATCATAATTTGACATCCTTTACCTGTAATGTAGCTGTGGCTCCAGTTCCTCTTCCCACGCATTTTCTTCTTCCTGTCCCTCTTCCTCTGCCTCTGCCTCTTCTGCCATCTGCCCTTCCACAATTAGTAGCATTATGGCCCTCTCCTCCCAGACTGAGCAATGGATTACAATTCCATATCTCCTAAGCTTGGTGGCACCCTTTGGGATCTCATCCACGGGTCTAGTCCTTGCCTTCTTTGGCCTACCACTCTATTTGTGATACAGTGGGGGTTTGATTGGCGCATGACCTGATTTCCTCCATAAGGTTTGGCTTGGCATTGGTGAAATGTAATTGCTATAAGCCCTATCATAAGCTTCTCTCTTATACACCTCATTGACATAACTCATTGGGCTTCTCTGTTGCCTTGATATTGCAGCCATGGCATGGCAACATGGGATACCACAGAGATCCCATTTTCGACAAGAGCAAGAGTGAGTATTTAGATCAACTGTATATTGCCCATCAAGCATATGGGTGACTTGAAACTTGTTTCCACCTGCATTATGTGCAATGCATGAGCCACTCTCTTTCAAATTTTTTTCAATAATCTGAAAGATCCTTGGCCCAACTCTTTGAGGCCATTTCACTTCCTTTTGTCGTGCAACTCTCAACATCAAATAGGTTCTTATCCTTTCCACCATCGTGATGATTGGTTTATCTCTTGCCTCCAAAATGGCTGAATTGAAGCATTCACATAAATTGTTCAGCAGTATATCACACTTGCTCCCAGTAGTAAAGTGAGACATGCTCCAATGAATTGCAGGCCTATCCTTAAGCCATGCATGAGCTGGGGCAGATATTTCCATAATATTGTCCATCTCAGCTTCCCACCAAGGAAGTGTTGTACTTCTAGCAGTAGCCCATAGCCTCTGTTTAAGTGACAAACTACCATGCCCAGCAACTTTGAAATTATTGTGCAGATGCCTTACACAATGCCTATGTTCAGCATCCGGCTTTAAAGCCTCAATTGCCTGCCCCAATCCTTTTTGTTTGTCAGTGATAAAAACCCACCCATTTCCAGTGCCTCTTACCCCAACATCATTGAAAAATATATCTAAAAACCATGTCCATGTGTCTCTGTTTTCTATCTCCACAACAGCAAAAGCTATTGGGAACATGCCATTATTGGCATCAATCCCAACAGCACTTAAAAGTTGTCATGGATGTTGTCCTTTGATGAAAGCCCCATCAAAACCAACCATGGTTCTACATCCTTCAATAAACCCCTTCCTCAGTTGAGCAAAACATATATAAAGCCTCTCAAACACTGGACCATCTCCCCGCAATGATGTTTTCACTAAAACTGTGCTTCCTGGGTTTTGCCTCTTAAGCTCCTCACAATAATCCCACAGCTTTGCATATTGTTCTTCAATGCTTCCTTGAATCCTCTCCTTTGCGAAATTCTTTGCCTTGTAGCATTGGTCCCTAGTAACATCTATACTGTAATGTTTCCTCACCAATGCCATGAAGTCAGCAACTGACATGTTAGGATTGGTTTTCAGATCCTCATCAAACCTTTTAGCCAACCAATGTGAAGTGGCAAACCTAGTTCTTTGAGATCTGCCGCATGTATGAATTGGATGGAATGTCTTCACTCTAACAGTGGGTCCTTTCCCAACATGTGCAGCATACAATAACCAAGGACAATCTTCAAGTTTATCTGCAGATTCATCTTCACCCTCTTCACCCTTACCAGTCCTCTTACTTTTATCACTCTGCCTATTTGCCTTTTCACCCTTACCCTGCCTCTTTGCCTTTTCACCCTCATTATTACCATCACATACCAGCCTCACTCTATTAGGCTCATTCTTCACATATCTTATTCTTCTAGCACACTTGCATGCATAGTACTTTATGGCCTCTCTACATTCCTGCATATTAGGGAACTCCAAACCCAAGTGGAATTTCGGATCTAAAAGGTCATGATGTTTATTATACTGTTTGAATTTTGGCTGCCTCAAACCTTTTTTCTTGACATCTTCACCTTCACTATCTTCATGCAAACTCTCTAAGTCTGATGTATTATAACCATCAGTGTCACCCTCACCTGGTTCTTGATTTCCATCATCTTGCTCTTCACTTACAACATACCTCTGAAAATTCATGTTGTCCTCTTCATCACTTTGCTCAAACTCACTGTCTATGAAATCACCATCTTCTTCGTCATCTTCCCCACCTTCAGCTTCATCACTTTCTACCTCAACTTCCTCTGCCTCCCCACCTTCCTCTGCCTCACCAAATTCTTCCTCTATCTCAACATCCACGAACTCATATTGCACATTTTCTTCATCAGCATCATACCCAGGAACAATGTCTTCGTGATGTTCAGCATTTGCAGAGAATACTGGGGACTCAACATTTAGAGGCCTAGGTGCTGGATTTGCAGTTATGTATAACACGAACAGCTGCCTCGGTTTCATCAGCTTCAATGCTCCAAAATAATCCTTATCTGTCCTAATTTCTACCCAGCCATTTGTCCTGTGCTTGTAATAGTATTGAATGTTCTGCTCATCATACCCAAGGTGTTTAACCATTTCAAATAACTCAAGCATTGAAACTTCATCTGCATCTTGCCCATCAATCCATTGTACAATACCTCCCATATATAAACCATCAGCAAAATACCCACTGTGGTGTACTTCAAGTGTGAACATGTCAGGATTAGCTGCAAAATAATTAATTTTCTCATTCATTTACTATGCACCCTATACAGTACAATAAACATTTACTATCTACCCTATACTAATTACCATATACAATACCATACAATACAAACTCAGACAAAACTCATACAGAACCCGACAAACAATAAACAAATAACATGCATAGGGACCACATTCACAACCCAACCTAAGTCTCAGTCAACAAACAACATCCATAGGGACCACTTTCTTCGAATTTTCTTATGCTTTTTCATGAAGTCCACCAATGAAATCCGACAACAACCAAGAATAAATCAAACATATAAAAAGATGCTTACTGTATTTGGGAGCTTCCCCACCATCTCTGATTTTCATTGTGTTTGTTTACCAAATCACCCTTGTCGAACTCGTACTCTTTCTCCCAATTCGAATCTCTCAGTCGCCGTACTCTATCTTTCTCTCTTACTCTTTTTCGAATCAGTCGCTTTCTCTCTTTCACTCAACCTTTTTCGAAAAAGTGAACGAACCCTAACTCTGATTTTGGGAATTGACCATACGAAGGAAGGGTCAAAAGGGGATGAGGTGAGGCTGAGCAGCGAAAGGACGATATTACCCTCAGCAGACGACTCACGTGCCTCTCACGTGGTTTTTTTTACGGGCATTTGGATGGAATTGGGGAAAACCTAACGGCGGGGGTGAAATTGGCGATTAAATTTAATACGAAGGCTAAATTGGCTGAAAAAAAATTTCAAGGTGGACATTTCGACAAGCCGAATAGTCCAGGGGGGTTTTCCGCCATTTACCCTTTTTTAAAAGAAGCTGACCAAAACGGCGTCGTTTTGGCCCAGCTTCTATTTTTTTTTTTTAAACATGCTGGCCAAAACGGCGTCATTTTGGACCAGCGAGCGAATTCTTTTTTTTTAAACGCGCTGGGGCCAAAACGGTGTCGTTTTGGACTAGCCCAGCGAAATTTACTATTTTTGAAGATAGGTTTTGCTTGTGGATCAATAAAGATGGGATTTTTTAGGTTTAAGTTTCGTGGGTCTATTTTTTTTTCAGTATCTTTCTGATTGAGCGGTGTTCTAGGGTTTGCTTGTGGCTTTACTTTGTTATCCAATTAGGATTTCCATGGGAACTTCACTATTGTTGTTGTTCATTTTTTTGCACCAAGTTTCTGGCAATGGATTTTGTTTCTTACAAAAGCAACTATGAGGAAGAAAATGGATTTCCTTAGATTCTGAATTTCTTCTCTTTTGTGTTATGATTTTAGTGTGTTTGGATCAATGTGGTGTTTTTATGTCCAAGTATGAGGAAAAACATATAAATTTCTAACGCCGTTACTGTCTTATGCTCAAATCAAATGACTTCTCTATGAATGTTAATCGAATTTGAGAACGAACGTTCAGTTTGGGACACAGTGAGAGTTGAGAAATCAATTGGGCATAATATGTTTTGACAATGTTTGCTTCTATTTTAAAATGCAGTGTTAAATTTTTATAAGACAAAACTTTGATTTGTGTTCTCTACTTTTAATTTGATTGAGTTGAATAGGTTGAGTAATCTTTTTAAGTTTATTAGTTTTATATTTCGGATTACAGGCAGGTTTTTGACACTTGCAAAATATAACATTTTGAATTTTATTTTTCAGTATCTATTTCAATATAACCGTAGTATTCTAATAAATAAATTCGTATGTTTTTTTTCCTAATGCAAAATATCATGCTCTTTACACGGCGTATAAAAACACAAAACTCTACTTTTGCTTTACACGGCGTATACAAAATATCATGCAAAATAGTTCCAGTTTGTTGTCATTTTTAATTATTTTCTGTTCTTTGATCCCAAGGAGTGACCATACCGTTATTTTCTTTGATTCAAAGGCATTAGTAGTTGCAGTTTAGATCATAATCTTGTCAATATTTATTCCATGCAATGCCCTTTTTGCAAACCGACCTCTTATTTGTTCATGTTTAATTTCAACTTTTTATCTCACCTACTTCTAACAACTAAGACATTCTGTACAATCTTCCATCTTATAGACGAGCATTAATGCTGCTCAAAGAGAGGTAGTCACCCAGATTTTGATAGGCCAACAATAGAGTCTCAGTCATCTCTTTGTTTGATTAACAATATTTGAAAAATCAAGCTTTGCAAAAGAGAGATTGTTCAATTTTCAATTCTAGGATGCCGATGTTAGAGCTTTAGTGTTGTGCAATACATATAGGGTGCATGTAGAATAATCTATAGGAGTGAGCTATAACCTAATTGGATCCAATCTAAATTCAAATTTATTTTGAAGAATTCGCCATCCGATCCATCTTAGTATAAGAATTCAATTCCATACAAATGAGTATTCTAAGATTTCAATTCCATACGTGCGAGTGAGAGGCAAGAAAGTGACGAAGATGACAACTTTCACACAATATTTATGTTTCCTGTGTAAGCATAGCATGTAAAAAATATAAAAAATGTAAAGAATTTAATCTCATGTAAAAAATGTTGACGCAAATGAAATTTTCAAGACAAGTGTGAAAGAATGCGAAAATTTTTATAAGATGAAACTTTGATTTGCATCCATGCTCTCAATTACTAACACCACTACTATAACCAAAAAAAAAAATCACAAATAAATATATCAAGAGCAAATTCATTCCAAATCTGCATCGTATGCCCATGATGAAACGGACAAAAATGAAGCTGGTAAATGGTAGGAGGAGAAAAATTATTTAGTAATGCCACTCTTACCACATTCCTATACCACCTTATGTGGCAGCTAAGGTGGACAACCACATCAATTAAAATTATTTATCATTTTCTTTACTTTTATGATTTATTCAAGTATTTATTTTTCCAATTTTCTTAATTAAAATATACTTCATTGATTTAATTGATGTGGCATATGATATGAACATGTCACATTGTATAGTATAGAAATGTGGGATAAAAATATGATAAATGTAAGCATCACTAAGAGAAAAATTGTTTTGTCTTAACTTGAGTTAGGTTTGTTTCCAACAGAATAATTAATGGGTTTAATTATTGCATCTTTTTACATTTTCCACATTGCAGCACCACACATTTTCATCCTTGACCAAAGCCTAGACGCGGTCCATCTTTTCCTTGCCCAAATGCCATCACAAGACTAGCTCTTGGCTGTCAATGCAGCTCGAGCAAAGGTGAGGTTGGCCGTCAATGGATCCTTTTTTTTTTTTTGGGGTCAACAGAAACCGCATCTATTACTATTAGTCATTGACAAAAAATAGGGAGAGACAAGTCATGCCAATGAGGTATATTACTTTGTCCACTTCTAAATACATAAATTTATTTTGTGTGACATTACGTGTTGTATTTTTCGATTTATTAACAAATAAAACATGTGTTATAACGTGTAGATTGTAACATCACTTGACTGTATAATAATCACGTATAAGAATTTTTGTCAAACACAAAATATGTGTCCACACTAGGGGTGGGCATATGAACTGCTGAACCAAATAACCGAGCCGAATTGAACTCTAAAAAATTGAAAGGAAAAAAAAACTGAATTAACCAAAAAATCAACAACCGTTGAAAAACCAAACCGAACTAGTTCAGACCGATTTCAATTCCGATTCTATTCAGCTAAAACTGGACTCCAAACTCTCCAAATTTTTTTACCAAATACATAAAATTGATGTTTAAACATTTATACACATTTCACCAACTAAATTTTGATTTAATGATAAATTTCTTTCAAATGTTAGAGGAGGCTGGAAGTTTGAATCCCTCCTAAACACATCTTCATTGATATCTTAGCCACAAAAAATTTCAAATTGACAATAGTGTGTTACGACGATTGGCAATTTGGGACATGACTCACACTCTTTCTTTTTCTTTTTTTTTCTTTTTTTTTCTTTTTTTTTGGGTCTGAATAAGTACTTCATTAACAAAATGTGAAAGCAGCGCCAACAAAACACAGTAAAACTAAGCTCCAAACAGATATCAGAGACAAACAGACTAAGTCACAAAAGAGCAAATCTAAAGCAACAATAATTTATGAAAACCTCCTTGAGGACAAGGGAGGCCATCAGACAGTCCCTGGACTCACAATCTCTGTCCAGAATATTCTAATCTCAGATGAGGGCTGGAGCTAGCCTATGCTGGCCTTGGCTGGGCCTTCTCTTTAGAGTTTCTTTTACTTTTTTTTCTTAGTAGGGCTGGGCAAGAGAATTCTCCATTTGTTTTTTTACAGGTGATATTGGAGGAGGAAATCGAACTTCAAGACCTTAGATTAGTTTTTTGAAAGGAGATAATATTTTCTATATTTTTCTTTAGTTAATTTTTAAAATTTAAAAATTAAAAAAAAAAAAAAAAAAAAAAAGAAACCTAAACCCTATTGAGTTAGAGACCACTTTTCACACGTCTCTTTGCCTCCCCCAATTCTTTCTCTCCCTCTCGTCCCCATCGCAGTGCTTGGCCGGACTTCTGCCACCACTCCTCCCCATCGCAGGTGCTTTGCCGGACTTTTGCCACTGCTCCACCAGACTTCTAACGTCATTCCGTCAGACTTCTTCTAATCAGGATTTGTTTATAATCGTCGGTTCTTGTATTTTTTTCTTTCACATCTGTTCTATTGTCCATGGAAATCTCATCATCTCCATTGTTTTCAATTTTAATCCTATCAAATTCCAGTTCAACAACTTCATCTTGATCAATAACTTCTAAACTTGCAGAAATATTTGAATATTCTTCCATTCCTACATCATATAGGACATGAGCTTATGATACATACGCATATAATACCAAAATTTCAATACTACAGTCAGTCAATTCATCTAATGACTAAAAAAAGAAGAAGAGAGAATTATAAACAAATTAACGTATCAAAAACATTAAACTAAAAAAAGAAACAACATAAGCCAAAAAAGAAAACGAAAGTTATATCTCAATGGTATGCTAACCAAAAAACCAGAGAAGAGAGAGTTGAGCCCGTGATTCAAATTTTTGAATACCCAAATCATAAATACAACCAGGAGTGGTAGTTATGCTACCATGATTCAAGTTATTACAGGTTCTTAAGAAAAGCATGTTTAACTAGTAAAAAAAAAAACTTAATTTGAATACTGATTGAGACAAATAAATTAACGATTCAGCAACGTGTGTGAGAAGAAAGCATTCATCCAAAAAAAAAAAAAAACAAGGTAAGCTAAATAGAGAAAGAATGTTTATAACGAAGGTTTACTAACCTAAAATCGTGGAGGAAGGAGTAGAGCGGAGGAACAACGTCAAAAGTCTGGCGG
Source organism: Prunus avium (assembly GCF_965620075.1). Classification (NCBI taxonomy): domain Eukaryota; kingdom Viridiplantae; phylum Streptophyta; class Magnoliopsida; order Rosales; family Rosaceae; genus Prunus; species Prunus avium. The sequence continues at coordinate 33,129,078 of NC_142291.1, forward strand.
AGCTGTGGCGGAAGTCCAGCCAAGCACCTGCGATGGGGAGAGGAAGGAGGGAGGGAGAGAATTGGGGGAGGCAGAGAGACGTGTGAAAAGTGGTCTCTAACTCAGTAGGGTTTAGTTTTTTTTTTTTTTTTTTTTTTTAAATTTATAAATTAACTAAAGAAAAATATAGAAAATATTATCTCCTTAAAAAAAAACTAATATAATTTTAATGAGGTGATTGTCCACATCAGCTGCCATGTAAGATGGTATTAAAATGTGGTAGATTTATGTGGTAAGCATAGCATTACCCTATTTAAATTGCCTAGTTAAGGTTCTACGTACGCCATTAACTCCTAAATTTTAGGCAAAAACAAAATGAACAGACAAATTAGCACGAAACTGCATTTTATACGATAGTCCACGCCAGACATTTGCCACGTGGCACGTATACCTGGCACAACCATTATGATTTACATATAATATTGTTGTTGTTTATGTTCTTATTTTTGTCCTGATTTCAGATGGTTCATATTTCATCTACGAAATGCGGTCCTTTTTTGGACTGATCTGAAAACCGGTCTAGGCATGTATGCATGCTAATATGTTAAAAAACTTGAAACACATACAAATAGAACAACTCAAATAAAAACAAAAAGGAGTTTTCCCATTCTTGGCAATCGGCATTTGGAAGAAAAACGCAGATTGGCTTCTGTCTAGACTTGTATTGTGGAAGTCCGGAAGACCAAAGCAAACGTCTTTGAACAAAGCTACACCTACAATCACAATGTAATGTTTTTCTTTTACACAGGAAGAACACTGTCTCCAGAGGAAGGTTCTTGCAGACAAGAAAGTAGAAATAAAACAATAAAATCAACCAGTGCAAGAACAATAAGCAAACTCCTTATGTGATTACACCCCAGCTCACTCAGAGTTGAAGATGACGGGATCCATAAGAACTCAGGAACCAGTGTGAACAAAGATTGTGTGGATAACCAACTCTAAAGCATCCTTGGGACTAGAAACACCAAAAAGTGAAAGAGCAATTACCACTCAAATTCCACCTTGACTTTCAAAGGAAGTCACAGTCATGGTCTTAAATATCGATAATATCCCCGATATTATCCCGATAATATCTGATTTTTGGGGGTCCGATATTTTAACAACTAACCATATAGTTATGGTTAATATATCGAGATATTATCGATAATATCCCGATATGAAACTCAAAAAATGTAGAGAACTGAAGTAGCTCATTGAACTGATTTGGGCACTCTACGGAAAGCATGTCTCCTAGAGTAATACAAAAGTAGCTCATTGAGCTAATAAACAAAGCATGTCTAGCCGACAGAATGCTCACATGCTTTTACAAAATGGATAAAATATAAAACTCACCAACGTTTTTTCAACTTACATTACTTACCCTACCATTCAACCACTCACCTGCTTTTACTTACCCTACCATGGCAGTAGGCGGGCAGGACCAGGAATTGGTGCCATAGGGAAGAACTATACTCGTAGAGAAAGAGGCAAGGGGACATTGTCAAGTCAAGAAGATGACTCGTTATCTATAACTTCGGACTCTGTTGGAGTAGGAAGTAGTAACTATGGTTATACTCATAACCAACCATTTCCCTACCCTTCATATCCCATTCCTGTTGGGATGGAATCAAGTGACACATGGAAAGAATCCGAGACTCAATCTTCAAATGATTTTGCTTATGGACAACGTCAACCAATCTCGGATCCATATGGGTGGCATGTTAACAATTACATGGAAAACTATTTTGGGGATTTATCATTTGATGACTACTCTTCAAAATATACTTACTCTACACATAGAGATGATGAAGATAGTGAAAATTTTGAACCTCATAGGAACTCTATGTGGTACTAAGTCACTCATGTATCTGACCATGCAATGTATAAAGTGTAAAATATTGTAGTAATTCATTATATATAAATCATTATGGTGTGTTTAATCTTCTTTCATTAATTACTACATATTTCTACACTTACGGTGTTTGCCAGCTCGCTATATAATCAACTTAAATCAATTAAATCCATCATACAATGCATTTCCTTCCAATTTTTTGTGATAAACTAATAGATAATTGACTAAATAAACATCCTACAAAGTTTCAATAAAAATTTCCAAGTTTTTCTTACAATTTCCGTGGTTTTTATTCAATTTTTTCCGATACCGATAATATCCCGATATTTCCTGCGATATTTCCGTGTTTTTTGACTTTCGATACTTCCGATACCTCCGATATTTAAGACCATGGTCACAGTATCTCCAGCACCACTCACGATCCCACAACACCAAAGGAGTAGATCCCACCAGATCCAACAACTACACCTCCATGGAAAAGATTCTAGAAAAGCTACCATCAAACCCTTAAATTTCAAATGCACAAACAACAAGAGGGCAAAGATGGAGATCTACCAAGATCAAGCAAGATCAACCCAAAAGGCTGAGAAACAACCCCTAAAAGCCTAGGGGGGAAGATATAAAAGCTTGCCAAAAGGCAAGGGAGCAAAATTCCTTGGATTCAAAAGAGTTTGCAGTAGCTTTAGGAAGGCTTTTGGGTTGAAGGAGAAGAAAAGGAAGTTTCAGGAAGAAGATAGAAGTAAGATCCTTAGCTCTTTAGCCTTTTGTTTTGTTTTTTTGTTTTTTTTCCACAACTGATGGTCTTTATTACAGGGAGGGGGGTTTCTCACAAACACACACTATTTTCGGAGTTCGAATCTGAGACCACTAATTTGTAAGTGAAAGCCATTTTCCATTGGACTAGACTCGTTGACATTAGCCATTTTTATTTTAAACATAGGTTTGAATTACCTTTTCAAAATTTCATTGGTTTACAGTTAATACTGTTAATGTAACTTTTCTTTGTTTTGGTTATTCTAGAAGGGCCTGCCATAAAAATAAAAATAAAATAAAATAAAAAGTCGAATTATTAATTTATTCTAATGCTAATTTGTTTCATCGTTTTCCTTCACCGCTTGGGCTAATTGAAAAGGTATAAATATTGTTTGTTTTTTTTCTCATAAATTTATAATGAAAATAACTAAAACTACGTACAGTGTATAATAAAATCATAAGATTCAAAGATCAATACTTAGGTCTTGTTTGATATCCTACTCAAAAAAGTAAATTTAAAAATTATAATTTATTTTAAAAACATGAGTTTTCAAATAGTGATTTTAAGATCTAAAAACTTGTGTGGTATTGAACTCCAAACTATTTTTAAGATCTAAAACAATTGAAATTAAAATTAGAAACCCTAGATTCCCAAATTGAAATTAACAAAAGAAAAGAAGAGAGAGAGAGAGAGAGAGAGAGAGAGAGAGAGAGAGAAACTATAAAACTTATTTTTTGTTTTGTTCTTAATAATGGGGGTGTTTGTGAGTTTTTCTTGGGGTTTGAATTTTAAAAAAAGACCAAACGGGTTTTTGTGGCTTTGGACTTAAAATTTGAGTTTGAATTTATACAATTGGATCCAAGTAGGATACCAAACCTACCCTTAATAATTCATTGCACAATATAAAACAATTGTTACTTATATGAAGACGACTTGGAGCCAATTTAGCATAATTTTCCCAATTTTTTCGGAATTATTACATATTAGATTTTAAATAATGAAAGAAGGTAATATAGCGGACGAGGGGCCATAGAAAACTCATGTCTACACCCAGCTTCTCCCTGCTCACAAACACCTAAATTGTGAATCGTGGGGCACAAATATTTGGTCAATCTTTGATCGCGGGTTCATAAGCAGGAGTAGACATGTAAATTACAATATATTTCATAATTAACGAAGTATGTCTGACTAGTTTGATGGAAGTTGGTCATGTAATGGAATTTACAATTGTAAGGAGAGGAAAGTAGAGTATGGCACCCATAGAGAAGGTTGTTTATAGAAGATGGGGTTTGATATAGTTTTCGTAAACTTATAATTAGACTTGTCAATGTAAAAGAGACACATGATTGCGATCCAAGCAAGTTAGAACATGCATGTTGAACATACAAGTAGAAGATCGAATTTGGTAGCTAGTATGTGCATAGGGGGGAAGTTTTTATTTTTATTTTTTTACTTTTTGAATCAAATATAGAGCTAGCTAGTATTTCAAAACAAGAAACGAAAAAAATAATTAAAAGAATAATATTGACATAAAAAAGTTTATTGGTCATAAATATCAATAAACTATATCTTTAAATTAATATTATTGCACCATTCTGCTGAGCATAGTAAGCATTTTCTCAATAAATTAATTTGCTAATCAAACAGGATGTGTCAATTCGTACATTAATTTCTCCCCAATATGTTCGAAAATAAAGAAAGTTAAAAGAATTTCAGAAAAAGAAAAATTTTAATGAAATTAACAAGTGTCAAATTTTCATTTATTATGAGGAGAAGCACCTCCTCAATTTTAAGGAGTCAAGCTTTTTATTATATAAAACTCTAAATCAAAACACATAACATGTCATTAATTGCTACAACCACAGGACTCTTGATGATATTAAAAATACAAATTAGCTAATGCTTATTAAAACCCTCATCACCATATATAAAACTTCACAGAAAACCTCCACCAAGATTAGGGTTCCAGTCACTGAGAAACATAGGATCGCCATTGAACCCAACATTGTTAGGCTGGTCTGGAGGAGCCTGCATAACAGGCTCAGCTCCATTGAAATTGAAGCCAAGATTGTTAGGCTGATCAGGAGCCTGCAAAACAGGCTCAGCGCAATTGAAATTGAAGCCAAGATTCTTAGGCTGATCAGGAGCCTGCAAAACAGGCTCAGCGCCATTGAAATTGAAGCCAAGATTGTTGCCGTTGAAATTGAAGCCAAGATTGTTAGGCTGATCAGGAGGAGCCTGCATAACAGGCTCAGCTCCATTGAAATTGAAGCCAAGATTGTTAGGCTGATCAGGAGCCTGCAAAACAGGCTCAGCTCCATTGAAATTGAACCCAAAATTGTTTGGCTGGTCAGGAGCCTGCATAACAAAATCATTTCCATTAAAATTGAACCCAACATTGTTAATCTCAGGATTAGCCAAACCTTGGAGGCCAGAAGGCCCAGCAGCAGCACTGGAAGAAGAGCTCCCCACAAAAAAATTATTATGAGCAGGGTTTGCACTTTGGGCAGCAGCACTAGAAGAGGAGGTCCCCACATAAAAATTAGGATTGTGAGGAGGGTTTGCAGTTTTGGCTGCAGCAAGTTTCTGTTTAGCCTGATCAGCCACTTTGGACCTCAACTCTATAAGAGAAGCCCTCAGAATCTCCATCTTGTCCAAGTCCAACTCCTCCACTGGTCCCTCCAACCCGCACTCCGCTTGGCTGGCCTTCAACAACTGGGTCAGTTCTTCCCCCCGCTTCCTTTCACGCTCGATGCGCTCCATCACCTGTGTGAGCTCAGCGTTGAGCTCATTTAGAGTCGCGTGCGAACACGCCTCAATGATCTGCTGCATATCGTGATTAAGGGGCTGACGTGAGGGTCTACCCTCGTACTTGTCCAACACCTCCTCGATGGACGGGTGGCCAAAGCAAAAGGCCTTCTTGCCTGGCGAGAAGACAATGAGGCCGAGCTCTGTACCACATAGGGTACTGAGCTCGCTGGCCTTTTTGAAAAGGCCTGCCCTTCTCTTGGAGAATGTGACTTGGAGATTGGTCTCATTCTCCATTTTCACCATCTGCAATTTTTGGCGCCCCCTACATATCCTTGGCATGGCTAACCCTTGGTTTGTTGTGTATGTCCGGTGGGATAAAAGGGGGTATTTATTGACGCTTTTGTACATAGCAATTTAGGGTTTAGATGGTTTTTCTGACCTAGATAATTATCAATCTTTGCTGTCATTGTTCTTTTCTAATTTGTATATGTAGTTACTGAGATACTAGTTTGGGAGAAATTTAAATCCTTTTGTTCTTAGCACACATGGTAGGCACTTCATGAATTTTTATACACTAAATACCATTCTAAACTATTACACTCATTTCTTACTCACCAGTCACAACACATGCATGCATGAGGAAAAGTGCCAGACAATTGCTAGGTTGCCTATAATCTTATCCTCCTCCACTTCATTTGGCTTTGTTCGGAGTTGCCAAAGAAATAAATTTTGATAAAATATGACAACACATATTAAATCTAGAAATTTAATGTTAAGATAAGAGCATCTACAATAATACTACCGTAGCACTAGCTGGCATTACTGATTGGTACTACGGTCCAACAAGATTCAGCTTTTTGGTGGTGAGATACTCAACCAATCCATTCTGCCTCCCACATCACCGCCCGAAGCCTTTGCCTTTTTTTTGTTGTTGGTGAAATAGAGGGGTAAAACCCATGTTTTGAACGGTATTCCCACCCATTGCCATGGCAACCAAAGGGCAACCACTATTCACATGAGATATGAGGAGATGAATTTGTATGGATTTTGGTGTGGGAAGTGAAGAACATGGCTAGGTATTTATAGAAGGGAGGAAGATATTGATTTATTGTAATGCTATAGAAGGGAGGAAGGGAGGAAGTGAAGAACATGTTTTATATTTTCCACCAACCTATCATTTTTTTTCTTTGTTTTGGTTATACTATAGAAGGGAGGAAGATATTGATTTATTGTAATGCTATGTTTGATCACATTTTCTCTTCACTTGAGTTAACTCCTAGAGTGCCTATATAGTAATCCTATCCTCCTCCTGAATATGTCTTTGGTTGGAGTTGCCAAAGAAAGAAATTTATATTAAATATGACAACACAGATTAAATCTGAAATTCAAAGTGTTAGGTGAGGAGATAACAAATAACTAATCATAATGGGCTTGGCTATTTACTTAATTAAAGGTTAACGTAGGAACTTGTTTTGTTGAATACTTGCCCGACATCGGAAACTTAAAAAGATTTTACTTTAGTTTATAAGGAGCTGGGTTACTCTCCCCTCCTCCTCCAAAAAAATACCAATTAATTTTAGAGTAGAACCTCAACTTCCTTCATGGTATCGGAGCTCGAACAAAAGACATTTTGAATTTGACTACCGAAGATGAAAGATTTAATATCACTTTATAAGCTATTACGAAGTTGGCGTTGTTGTCATTCTCTACTTAATTATCTCTTACCATGTCTCTTATAAGGAAATCATATCATATCTCATCGTGAAATAAAACATACTTACAACATGGCATATTTGATATAAGTATTGACTATATATAATTTCCTTTTAATAAAATGCGCGTATCAATTATCCATGCACGTACGTTGTTACTTAGGGTTTTGCGAGCTCTCTTAGTAGCGACTTTATTTTTCGTATTTTTTTTCTATTGAGTGAGAGGATTTAGGGAGGTGGAGCAGAAAGAGCACAACAATCCACATATAAAGCAAAATGTAGCAAAATGCTTTTCTAGTTAAAATTTGAAAAATAAAAAACCAAAATTTGCCCCATTTAAGAAAAAATTTCAAAACACACCACTCCATTGATGGGACAAATACGTCCAACAATAATCCTTAAAATGCAAATAATTATAAAATAAAATAAAAGGGATATAAGCGTGCAAGACAAATATTTTCCAACGAGTTATAGTTTTTCATTTATTTTTTTGGTTTACGAAAAATAAATAAATAAACTACTTTTGAGTTCCACCCATGTATATGTTGTTTCTCCTCTACATGGTGTCTCTCATAATTGTTTCTTCCTAAAGTATGGTTAAGACTAATTTACCTCTTCACTTTCATCCCCTCAATATTACTTGTATTATTAAATACTAGTTTTTCGAACAAAATTTTTACTTTTTTCTTTATTAGTTTTCACCGTTTGTTGTAAAGTGTAATGAGAAGTGTAGTTTTCAACTCTCAAATAATTATATGCTTCTTTTCATTTTAAGGATTTAGCATTAGGCCTCAATCGATCGTGAGTACATAGTCATACTTTCACTACTAGAAAACTTCAATATAAGTCATTGATACACCCATGACTTGTATTAATGTTAGTTACAAACTATTCGTGGGTGTTGGCCACATATTGAACACAGATCACGTGACTGTGGTCGAAGTAGGTGTTGTCATTAAATTCTGCCACGACAAAAAGTGTATGTGGCGTATAAATAACTAATTGTGGCTTATATATTACAAGCCACTGATGCACGGTAACCGTGACCATTACACACTAATGGCCACTATTGATTCACTGTGGCTAGGCAAACCGTGGCCTTAGCCACTTTCTAGTAGTGTTTTCATAGAGTGCTAGTATTTCTTTCATTTTTTGCATCAAACGGAGAGCTAGCTATAGCATTTGAATACTCCTACATAAAAACAAAAAAAATGAATAAAAATTCATTACTGTACATTCTGATGAGCATTAATTTGCTAATTCAACAGTATATGTGTCAATTAGTACAAGGCCAACATAAGCGATAGTTCTTAGAACCACATTTCACATAACCGAAAACGAATGGTCAAAATGATATTAGATAAAAGGCATAATTTGTCAACCTGATCTGATATCGATCTATACACCAAACACAATGCTAGTATATATAAATAAATAAAACACATAATTAAAGCACATAATTTTATTTTATTTTCAATTTTGATGAGCCAAACGGCTTCTGATAGTTCATGACAATCTGAAATTTTAAAAAAAAACATAAGGACAACACAGAACAAACAAAGACAAACTTAATACTGCAGAGCACAGATCACAACACTAGATCGATCACTCTGTTTTCTCTGTGGCTGCCAGTGCTGGCTTATTATTAATTAAATAAAATCATCATCACCCCCATCACAAGTTTTTCAGAAAAAGCCTCCACCCAGGTTAGGGTTCCATCCATTGAGAGGCATGGCATTAGGATTGCCATTGAACCCAACGTTGTTAGGTTGATGAGGAACCTGCATCACATGATCATTTCCATTAAAATTAAACCCAACATTGTTAATATCAGGATTAACCAAACCTTGAAGGCCAGAGGGCCCAGCAGCAGCACGGGAAGAGCTCCCCACAAAAAAATTATTGTGAGCAGGGTTTGCATTTTGGGCAGCAGCACTAGAAGAGGAGCTCCCCACAACAAAATTAGGGTTGTGTGCAAGGTTTGTACTTTGGGCAGCAGAAAGTCTCAATTTAGCCTCATCAGCCACTTTCGACTTCAACTCCAGAAGAGAAGCCTTCAAAGTCTCCAGCTGATCCAATTCCATCTCCTCCACTGGTCCCTGCCACCACTTCCCCTCTTGGTTGGCCTTCATGGACTGGGTCAGCGCATCCCCCCACTTTCTTTCGTCCTCGAGGACCTCTAGCACCCGTGTGAGCTCATCAGTGATCTCACACAGGCCTGCATTCCGGTACCCGTCAATAATCTTCTGCGTTTCGGAATTCAAGATCTGACGCGGGACTGTGCCCTCGAACCTGTCCAACAATGTCTCAATGCTCGGGTGGCCAAAGCAAAAGACCTTCTTGCCCGGTGAGAAGACAATGATTGCGATCTCTGCACCACACAGGGTGCAGAGCTCGCTGGCCTTTTTGAAAAGGCCTGACCTTCTCTTGGAGAAGGTGACTTGGAGATGGCTCTCATTCTCCATTTTCACCATCTCAACCTTTTGGCGACCCCTAGTCTTCTTCACCATGGCTAACACCAAATGGTTTGTTGTGTGTGTTAGGTGGGATTACAGGGGGTATTTATTGAGGTTTGTGCACTTAGCATTTTAGGGTTTAGAGGTTTTCCTGAGCTAGATATCTCTTTGTTGTCATTGTTTTTACTTCATTTGTATGTTGTCACTAAGATACTAAATCTGAATCTTTTTTTCTTCTTAATTAGCATACATGGTAGGCATTTCATGAATTTTTATACACTAAATACCATTCTAAACCAGTTGCACTCATTTCTTACTCCCCAGGCACACACATGCATGCATTAGGAAAAAGTGACAGACAATTTGGTGTTATATTCTTGGCTGGGATAAATATGCCTTTGTTGGAGTTCCCAAATAAAGAAATTTTGATAAAACATGACAAAAAAGAGATTAAATCTGGAAATTTAAAGCGTTAGGTAAGGAGAACAAATTGTTAATCACATATAATAGACTTGTTAAAAGGCTATTTAACTAATTAAAGGGTATGAATACAATTGGAAACATTTTTTTCTTTTGCGGCGCCGCCTTGATAACCTTCGAACAACATTTTATTGAGTACCTGAATAGTATATTGCAAACGTGAGTTAAACCAGTTGGTTAGGCAGTGAATCCGGCTCCTTGCACCCAAATTCAAATCTCCGTTTTTTTTATAAGAGCAGTTTAAATTAAAGATATGAATAATGGACTTAATTCAAAGATATGTCGTCTGGTCCATGACCAACAGCCCAACCTTCTACTAAGTGTAGGCCTGTGATTTGATTAAAATCTTGGGCCATGTAAGCTAATTATCTGATCCAATTTTGTATAGAAACCCCAAAAAAAAAAATTCAAATCCAAAATTCAAATAAATATTTGTCCCGTTGGCAAACAAAGTAGCGTTTTGGCTAGGCTATAGCGCCTTTTCGTGCGACGTGTTTGAAGGTTGAAACCAAACCCAAACATGCATATACATATTATGAGACGGTTTTCCGCTGTACTCTATTTCTACTTTCGGAATTTTCTTTCCCCTTCAATCTCTCTTCAGGTAAATTTCCAGGTCTTCTTCTTGTTTTCAATTTGGTTCTTTCTTTTTTTTCACCAATTTATTTCTGAACTCACCTTGAACTTTTTTATTTTCATGGTTTTCAGGTTATTTGAATTTCTGGGCTAATCAAAATCATGCTGGGATCTTTTCTTCCAAGGGTTCTTCTGTACGTAATCAAATGAATCCAATTGGGTTTTTTGACCCAACCCAACCCAACCCAAGTGGTGTTAGTTTTCATGAAAGTAATTATTTGGGTAATTAAATTTTTTATTTACTGCAGGATGGTGTTTGGTTATGCTTATCCGGCTTATGAGTGCTATAAGACTGTGGAGAAGAATAAGCCAGAGATTGAGCAACTTCTGTTTTGGTGCCAATACTGGTATATACATATATGATATATCTATCATGTTATTAATTATGATTCTTTTAACTTTAATTTCCAATTATAATTAATTAATTACTTTTGATGTGGGTTTTGTAGGATATTAGTTGCTATGCTTACTGTGTTGGAGAGATTTGGGGATGCTTTATTTTCATGGTAAACAATTTGCTTCCATAACATTTTATTGAAGCCTTTTTGTTACAATGTATCATATTTGCAAATCAAGGAGATGCGACTCATTTGTATGGGAGAATTCCATGTCAAGTGTCCATTATTGACTTATTCTGTGATAGCTTAAGCTTTTGTCGATTAGTAATTATCTAATATCATGTGGCAGAGCGTTACATATTTGTGTCATATGGTTTTTAACGTCACTTATTGTTCACTTGTGTTTTTTTGAAGGGTACCAATATACAATGAAGCCAAATTGGCGTTGTTTATATATCTCTGGTCTTCTAAGGAGAAAGTAAGCACTCATCATCTCCTATGCTTATAGAATCATGCTTTTATTCTGTCCTTAATAATAGTGAATACTCATGTGAATGTCTTAATTAACTTTTCAGGGCACGGCCTATCTTTATAATCGCTTCTTCCGAGACTTTGTGGCACAACATGAGGCAGAAATTGATAGTAAGATATTGGAATTCAGAGTTAAGACTAGGGATTTTGCAAACCTATCTTGTCAAAAGGCTCTAAATTATGGCCAAAAAGGTGTTTATGAGATTTTGGAGTATGTTTCTTCTCATCAGTCGGCGCCACAGCCTCATTCTGATCAGGTACATTCAAACAATAATCAACCTGATCAATAGTCGAAATAAGATAACGAAATCTCTCTATATTAAAATAAATTAAGCAGCCCCCTGTGGTTTCTGTGCAGAAGCAAGAGAAGGGCACTGGAAAAGTAATTGCTGCTGGTCAGTCTGAAGCTGTGGCAAGGGACCAAAGAACAACAAGCGACTTTGAAGAGAAACCAACTGAATCAGTACCATTGTCTGAAAATGGAACCCCAATTCTTCCCAGCAGAAACCACTGGTTAAAGAAGCTCATCAGATGATGCGTCGCATACTGCACCAAATTATATTAATGTGATTTACCAATTTTCAGCCTTTACAAAATACAATTTTATGTCTTGTTAGTCTTAATTACTTCCTATGTACCTCATGAAAACTAATCAAGACTTAACCATACCCATTCTATGTACCACATCAATACACACATAGGTAACATTGATCCTATTTTTTCGATTTCAAAACCGAAACCCCTTCGAGTCATACAAAAGGAGTGTTGGGTTAAGTAAGACTTGAACTACCTAAATATCTTAATCACATAATAAATCACTAACTCTTTAGTCACCGGCCTAAGAAATTACTAGGTTCAGTCACTTTTATGAAAATGACGTATGGTATCAATTCTTAATTATTATGACTCGATACATCACATGTTTATGAGCGAAATGACACCTGTCACCCGTATGACACACGCTCATAAAGTTAACCACATGTTCGAGGAACATATCGTTCTTTCAATCCAATATTTCCACAATTGCTGCGGTCATCTTAACCTGTTCAATCCAATATTCCCTGCGACCAAAAAAACCCCAATTTTATTGACCCAAAAAAGTTTTCCAATATCCCCGCCAACATAGAACGGCACGTCGTTTGTCTCTGTTAAAATACCTCATACGACAGTATCCCAACAACCTCGTGAATTCGACAATTCAATGAATTCACCTCGTTTTCAGCAATGAGCTACCCGGCGGACTCGTCCTTAGCCTATCCAATTACACCACGTGGCAAGTATACGTACAGGACACGTATCTAATCAAATTAGCTGGCAGGCTCACAAGTCGCACGGATACGGGCCGACCATCTCACTCCTACGGGGCTATCTCGTCCGCCATCCCTTTGTTGGCTTTTTGGTTGAGTCTCCCTAACCGCCCCACGTGTCCAAGCCACAGTTATCTACATTTGTGACCACAAACCACCCTATCTATCTTTCTTTTAGGTCCTTTCTTTGCTTCTGTTTCATAAATTCATACTTACTTTATTAAATTTAATTTATTTTCTCCTTTTTCTTTTTCAATTTTTTTTTTGGTTTGCTTTTTTGGTCAACAAAGAATAGTGAAATGCACCGCCCAAAAAAAAAAAAGAAGTTGGATAGAAAGCGGAAAACGTGGGAGAGAGTAAATAGGGGAGGAATAGTATTTTGTGCCGACAGACATTTGGAGATTAATATACTTTGTTAATTGTATTGTGATCATTCGTTTGTTGGAATAAGTACTCCAATAATGAGATATCATCCAATTGTATAGCACTACAAAAAAAGAGTTTAAATACTGCGAGGGCATCCACAATGTCGCCATGCTTTCCTTTGAAAGTATTTTTTTATATTATACGAAGTTATTGGTGTAGTGGCTCGATACAAGGCAAGGCATGATGTGTAAGTCTTATATCGGATAATACAATAATAATTTATAATTCAAATATAGGTAGTTCACTTCTAATTACACCGAGACCTTTTAAGTTCAAATCTCACACCTAGGGCTCGATTTAGCCTAAACCTACCAAAGGTTAAAATCTCACTCCTAATTACAACAGACTGATCATGTTTCTAAAAATATTAAGTTATATTATACATTATACGTGGAGTATTCTAACATTTATCTTTGTAGCTTAATCTTTGTGCTGGACTAGCCCATGTCTCAATATCACTTGTATTCTTTTTATATAAAGAAAAACTACAATCAAATTACTCTATTCTTTTTTTGTTTTTAGCTCCTTGAATTAACTAAGGAAAAAGAGATAAGCTCTTACATCATGTGTTTTGACTTCTTTCAAAGCAAAAAGTAAACAAAACTAGTTTTCTTAAGTTTTGGTCGGAAAAGTAAAAGATTAACTGGTTATAAAATTTTATTATCCTTCCTCTCATTTTTTAGGAAGAAAAAAAAAAATTAAAAAACTTTGCGTCTTGAAAACGAAAGCTAGACCAAACAAACATGGCTAATAACTAGCTTTTAAGCTAAAAACCCCGTACAATTTCCACAACACACACACACTCTCTCTCTCGTATTTAAGCCTCTGCCTGCAGAGCCAGAAAGAAAGAAAAAAAGAAAAAAAAAAAGAGAGAGGCTAAAGCAGAGAGAAAGAAGAAGCTGTTTGTTTTCCCACCTTTTAGCTCGTGTGACTCACGAGACTCACAAAAAGAAGAGCAGAGGCAAAGAAAGAGGGGAAGGGGGTAGGAGGAAGAAGAAGAAGAAGAAGGGTCACAAGAAAGAAAGAGAAGGCAATAAATAAAAAGGAAGAAATAATGGAGGAGAGCCCAAAGAAGAAAAGTGGAGGGGGGCAGGTGCTGGACGGTTCGAATATAATAGAGTTGGTAGGGAACAAGGAGGTGTTCAGTACTTTTGTGGAGCATAAGTTTGAGGAGCTCGATAGAGACAGAGATGGTGAGCTCTCTGTGAAGGAGCTTCAGCCTGCTGTTGCCGATATTGGCGCTGCTCTTGGCTTGCCTGCACAGGGCTCTTCCCCTGACTCTGATCACATCTATTCTGAGGTACTTCAATTTCTTCTTCTTTTTTCACCTTATTTGGTATTTACTTTCACTACCCTTTTCATTTTTCTGCTTTTATTTTCTTCTTATTATTTACATATGTACACTCTTTATTAGAAAAATTAAAAAGAGGTGTTTCTCACACACAGGGAAACAACTAAGATGTCATGGGGTTGGAATCTGAGACCAAAATTAAGGCCCTTTTTCACTAGACCCCGTTGGCTTTTTTTTTTCAAATGTTGAAAAAGGGAGATTGTTGTGGCTTTGCTTTGTTTCGTCTATCTGAATATTGAGAATTTCTATTTCTAGCTCACTCCAGAAGCATCCAACCCATGGCCAAACTTTGTCGTTCTTATTTTGTGACTTTGCTTTTCATTTGGACCTTCTTCTATCATTTTTTATAATTTTTTTGGGTATGAAAAAGAACCCTTTTCTTTTTATCTTCTTATGCTAAGAGGAATCTGGTGACGAACTCTGTCGACACTTTTATATTATTCAAGAAGATTTAGTGTGACGAAAGCCATAATATGCCATAATATTCTATGATGGGACTGGTGCCTGCCCATTTTTCAAAAGGCAGTGGTTTTGTGGGGGAGGGGAAGAGAAGTCAAAAAACTTTCTTTAAGGGACTTGCTTCTGAACAAAGTAACAACCTTACCTAATCAGCTTAATAATGTGGCTGTAATTTATCTTAGCAAAAGTACATGATATGTTAGTTAAATAATGTCACATACTCACTTTTAACCGCATGATAATTGAGGAAATAGAATAATTGTAAAGTCAACATAGATGATGTTATATAGTGAAGAAGTTTTTCAACGGAGGAGATCTGATTGCAACTTAAGGTACGTCTGAGATTGGCCTAACTGATTAAGTTACTGTGTCAATGAAGCTGCAATGCTGCAGAAACATTTTAAGTATCTGATATGCTATCTTGGCATATACTGGCTTTAGTACAAATGGGACAACACTGATCAACTGCGGTAAGAACCCGATTAGCGGAGAATCCATATTAGCAAATATAGTAGATTGTGTAAACATGAGCTGAAACAGGGAAGCTAGTTAACTAGATCTCTTTTAACGGTAACTGTTATGTGCCAATTTGTTTAGAGGAACTATAAAGTCATTTTATCCACAGATTAATTCCTTTGTGTATGTGCGTAAACTTTGCACTGAAAAAAAATAAAGCATATGATTTGATGTGCTTAGGTGTTGAATGAGTTCACTCATGGAAAACAACAAAAAGTGAGCAAGACTGAGTTCAAAGAGGTTCTTTCAGATATTCTGTTAGGCATGGCTGCTGGTTTAAAGCGAGACCCTATTGTGATCCTCCGTATTGATGGAGAAGATCTCGAAGAATTCATCAATGGGCCAACTTTTGAACCAGAGATGGTAGCCTCGTATTCTGAGATAAAGTCAGCTGATGGAAGTGGAAGCCTCCGTGACTATATAGCCAAAGCTTTGGCGAAACTCACCGTTGAGCAAGGGATTCCCCCTTCATCGGATACTTGGGTAGTTGATCTTCTCCAATTTAACTTGTTTCAGTACTAACAATTCTATAATTTGATCTTGGGAATGAAAATTATGTTAAATTAACTTGCTGCAATTTAGATAAGTAGCCAAAGTATCGGCAACATTATATCATCCTACAAATTTACATGTTCTCACCACATTATTGTACGTTGTAGAACCTAGAAAAGTTGCATTGGGATCTTCATTCTTGACTACTTTTTCTTTCTTTTCCTTTTTGCTGGTTATTTTTGTTCTTTAGGTTATTAGCAATATCGTGGAACCTGCACTGCAATCATGCACTGGCCATGATTTGGACAAGCCTGTATCTCAAGAAACTTTCATAGAGGAGTTTAAGAAAGTGGCAGAAACCGTGGCTCAACACCTTAAGGAGCAGCCTGTGATTGTAGCCCACAGTGAAAATGACTTTGATGGAAGTGGCATTAAGAGACTGTTGTCCAACAAGTTTGAATTAGACAAGGTTTGACTCATAAAGATGTCTTCTCATATTTTTTCACTGACCAGTTGCATATTTAAATCTTGTTGGAATGCCATACGTATTGAAATCGCTTATTTCAATCTATTGTAAAATGCAGACACTGAATGCAGCTATTGAAAATGTGTCAAAAGATCGCAGTGGGAAACTGTCCAAGGAATATTTGCGTGTGGCGCTGGATGTAGTGGGTCCAACCGCTGGTCTGCCACCACTTGGTGCAGTTGAGCAGGTGCTCTGTTAATTAGCAAACCTATCTTTATATTTGATTATGAACTCAGACAACCTATTCCTTCAGTGCTTCCCAAGCTTGATCATTTTTTCCTTCAGCAAAGCTTAGTAACTTATGCCTGTCCAAATGACTAATGCAACATCTCCATGAATTTTTTACAATAAAAATCTACAGATGGACAAGGTTGTGCAGGACGCGTTCAACTTGGTGAATGCAGATGATGGAAAGCTGCTCAAAGAAGACGAGTTCAAAAAGATATTGACTGAAATCCTGGGGAGCATCATGTTGCAATTGGAGGGAAATCCTATCTCAGTTTACTCAAATTCGGTTGTGCACGAGCCCCTTGCCTCTTCTTCTACAGTATTGCAGCCATCTTCCGAGTTATAGAGCATAGCTCTTGGGGATATATCGAGCGTAACAAAGATAAAACTGGCAATAAAATTTTGATGAAGAAAATGATCACTACCACAAGTTTGTGTGTTGCTTAGTTATTGTAATTGCGCTAATGAAATGCTCTTAATGTGCAAATTTAGATAGAGATGGAGCCAAGATATATCAATGGCCACTACTCTCTCTGTTATGACTGATTTCTGTTTGATGCATCAAGGGTTTGAGCTAATCGTAAAATTGTTACTGAAGCAAATGGACCCAGGATTTGTCAAGGTGTTCATGGTAACTCTACTTGGTGCAATTGGTCTCTGCTGGATATAAAAGAAAGCTTGTGTTAATTTCTTGATCACAATCTTTTCAAATATACCATTTTTACCTTACAGATGTTTTTTTTCACTGTTCGTAGAGATGAAAGAGAATTCTATTATTCTATGTTTCAAAAAAATAAGAAGATCATATGTTATGGGCGCAGAAGAGTTTACATGTAAGAAGATTGAGACAACTACGTAAACACTAATGAAATCTGACGTACTACCTTTGCTTTTGAATATAAGTGGAAGTGAGCGCAGGCACCTCCAGAAGAAGGCCTACAGCCAAACCCAGAACAAAGAAAGGTTTTGCCTATAAATAAATTTACACTTATCTCTTACATTTGCACTGAAACTATTTGGACCACATTTACGAATCACATATTTTAATAGAGATGAAGTTCACTCATATAGATGGATCTCATCCTCTATTAATGATGTGGTCTGTAATGTGATCCATGTATCATTACTCTTACTTCTGAATATAAACGGGAGTACTGATTCCTTTGGAGCAGGCCTCGCCTATGCTCAGAATGTCGTGTTCTCCTTCCAGCACCACCAAACCCTTCTTTGGAAAGGTCTTAAAGACAAGATAGTATATATTACACAAGCCAAAATGGGTGCAAACCAGAAAACCCAATGCCCATGCCACAATGAACCTCCTCTTACCAATGCAGGGCCTAAACACCTTGCTGGGTTGAGACCAACTCCAGAATAGCCAGCCGTCCCTGTGATTGTTATTGAAATGAAAACTCCTAGCCCCATTGGTGCTGACAACATGAAGCAAACCCAGGGCAGGCCAACTTCCTTGCTTCTTTTCTTGTCAAAAGCCACTGTTATGCCCACAAAGAGCAGCAGAAATGTGCTCACAAACTCCAATAGAAAAGCATCTCCTGGGCTTATCCCATGTGTCTGTTAGAATTCTTAGTTTCAGCATTTCATATTTTGGATATTTTGGGAGCAAAGAAGAAAATCACAGAAAAATTGAGAGAGAGCGTTGCTCTAGAGAATGAAAAAAATGCTTCTGTGTATTTCATATCTGTTCCACTGTTTGGTTATAATCGTTAGGCAGAGAGAGGAAAAAAGATATTCTTCCCTGTACCATATTTACAAAAAGCTCAAGTTCTAGCATCCTATTAGATGCTTACACATGTCATTTAAACCTATGCTAGAGATTAAAACACTTGGACTGTGATCCAAGGGTGCACAATAAAACTGAAGAAAAAATAAACAACTAAAAGGAAATGAAAACAGAGCAGACACAATTCCTTTAGCTCCCAAAACTCGGCTGAAGGATTACACACCAACATTCCCTTCTAATCCTTTAGCCGACTTAACACCAAGTAATTCCCTTAAGTATGCAAACCTGTCCTTAGGCAAAGCTTTAGTCAGAATATCTGCAATTTGCTCCTCAGTTCTGCAGTAGACAAGTTCTATCTCCTTGGCTTGAATTGCTTCTCGAATGAAATGAAACTTTCTGTTAATGTGCCTTGACTTCTGGTGGAAAACAGGGTTCTTTGCCATAGCAATTGCTGATGTGTTATCACACATTATCTGTGTTCCTTCAATCTGTTCTTCTTCAAAATCTTCAAGTACAAATCTCAGCCACTTTGCTTGAGAAGTAGCCTCTGCAGCACTTATATATTCTGCCTCTGCTGTAGACAAAGCAACTGTATTTTGCTTAATTGAAGCCCACGAAAACACTCCCGATCCCATAGTAAAAGCATACCCTGAGGTACTCCTCATGTCATCTTCACTTCCTGCCCAGTCACTATCACAATAGCCAATAAGAGTAGTTTCTTTTCCCTTCTCAAATACAATTCCAAAGTCTATTGTTCCTTGAATGTATCTCAATACCCTTTTAGCAGTTCCCATGTGTTTCTTGGTGGGATTGTGCATGAATCTTGCCAAGAGGCTAGCTGCAAACATTATGTCAGGCCTAGTTGCAGTCAAGTAGAGCAAGCTGCCCACAATCTGTCTATATTCTCCTTCATCTGCAGCCTCACTTCCATCATTCTTACTTAACTTCTCATTCATTGCAAGTGGTGTAGCCATTATTTTGCAATCTTTCAAACCAAATTTTTCAACCAGCTTTTGTCCATACTTCTTCCGATGCAAGAAAATGCTTTGTTTAGACTGTATCACCCCCATTCCAAGAAAATGGTGTAATACTCCCAAATCTGTCATCTCATAGTGTTCCATCATATCTCTCCTAAATTCTTCAATCATTTGAGAGCTGCTACCCGTGTACACTATGTCATCAACATATAGAGAAACAATAAGAACATCTGAACCTTCTGCCTTAACATATAAAGTTGCCTCACTTGGACTTTTCTTGAAACCAGCCTTGTTGAAATAGGCATCAATCTCGTCATACCAAGCTCTTGGTGCTTGCTTCAAACCATACAAAGCTTTGTGTAACTTGTATACCTTTGTTTCCTCATCCTTCTTTACAAATCCTTGTGGTTGCTCCACATATACTTCCTCCTTTAAAACTCCATTAAGAAATGCAGATTTCACATCTAGTTGTTACAAGCTCCATTCCTTATGTGCAGCAAGAGCAATCAAGGTCCTAATGGTGTCTAGCCTTGCCACAGGGGCAAAAGTCTCATTGTAATCAATACCGGGCTTTTGTGAGTAGCCTTTAGCCACTAAACGAGCCTTGTTTTTCTACACAGTACCATCTAGATTCAGTTTAGTCTTGTAGACCCACTTAAAACCAATCACAGGTTTAGCAAATGGTCTCTCGACAAGTTTCCAAGTGTCATTTTTTTATATCATTTCCAGTTCAGCTTCCATTGCCTTTCTCCATGACTCATCTTGAGCTGCATCTTCATAATTTTCAGGTTCCACAATACACACATTACACTTAGCCATGATTTCACTTACACTTCTCCATTTCTTTGGTGTGTGATCAAAGAATTGAGAACTTTCACCTATGCCTTCATCTTGCAGAGTGGTATCTTCAACTATTTGAGTTTGTGTATCCAAGCTTTGACTTGGTTCAGCTTGTAATGTGACTTCTTCATCCATTTGCAGTGGTGTATCCAAGCTTTGACTTGGTTCACAGCTTTGATTCTCAGTAGGCAAAGGGACTACCATCTCTTCTTCATTTGTATTTTCCCACTTCCATAAGCCATTTTCATCAAATTGCACATCTCTGGACAGAATTATCTTCCTAGTACTTGGATCAAACAGCCTATATCCCTTTTCACAGAGACCATAGCCTACAAAAATACACTTGTGACTGTTTTCTTCAAGCTTATGCCTCAATGCTGAAGGAATAAACACATGACAAGGAGATCCAAATATTTTTAAATGTGCAATTCCTGGTTTTCTGCCAGTATAAGCTTCAAATGGTGTTATCTTGTTAAGAGCCTTGGTAGGACATCTATTCAGCAAATAGACTGCTGTATTTACAGCTTCTGCCCAAAACTCATAGGGAACACCTTTCTCATGCAACATGGACTTGGCCATTTCCACTACTGTCCTGTTCTTCCTCTCGGCCACTCCATTTTGCTGTGGAGAATATGCCATAGTTAGCTGCCTTTGAATACCAGATTCCTCACAAAACTTGTTGAATTCTCCAGATAGAAACTCTCCACCCCTGTCACTTCTCAAGCCTTTTATCTTATACCCACTTTGCAGCTCAGTCATAGCTTTGAATTTTCTAAAACATTCCAATGCACTTGACTTATTTCTGATGAAGTACACCCATGACATTCTAGTAAAATCATCTGTAAACAGTAGAAAGTACCTGTTTCCAGATAGTGATTCTGTTTTCATTGGTCCACAGATGTCTGTGTGAACCAATTCCAAAGGGTTTGAAGCTCTCCAAGTGGATTCCAAAGGGAAAGAATCCCTATGCTGTTTTCCAAGCATACAACCATCACATACAACTGACTTCTGCTCCAAGTGAGGTAAGCCATGAACCATCCCTTGATTCTCAAGCAATTTTATACTTCTTTCATTTAAATGCCCCAGCCTCTTATGCCATGTCTGCAAGCAATGTGTGACACTTGCTTTTAGGACCAACTCACTCGCAGGCATCATTGTCAATGGAAAGCATCTGTTATTTGTCATCTGCACCTTCACAATCAGATTTTCTAGTGACTGATTGTCATAAACACTCACCACATTTCCTCCAAACACAAGGTGATAGCCATGTTCCATCATTTGCCCAACACTAAGCAGATTTTCTTCAAGGCCAGGTACAAGCATTACTTCATGAATGTGCTTCTTGCCTAACTTAGTTTTTATCACCAAGGTCCCTTTTCCAGCAACTGGGACCACTTCTCCAGTTCCCATCTTCACCTTAGAGCTCAAATTCCTTTGAATATTGACCAAAAGTCCCTCATCTCCTGTCATGTGGTTACTACAACCACTGTCAATATACCAAGAGTGATTTACCTTCACATCAGTTGCAGCATTACACACATAAAACAAAGTGCCACAATCTTCCTCCTGATTTGCATAATTCACTCTCTGCACATTCTTGTGTCCATAGCAATCTCTGATCATATGTCCAGGTTTCCCACAACCATGGCATTTAGGTTTCCCTTCATACCAACATTTGCCATAATGAAATCTGTCACAATGTTTGCAGGCCATTTTGTTTCCATCATTGGATTTCCAATTTTTCTGAGGTATTTGATATGCAGAAGCAATTCCATTTTCAGTGTTTTTCCTACCAACATTCAGACTAGAGAAGGCTTTTTCTGTAGAATTCTCAGTGTGTCTATCCAATCTGAGCTCAAAGCTCTTCAATGAAGCAACAACCTCTTGAACCTCAAGAGTTTCAAGGTCCTTAGAGTGTTCAATTACAGAGCAGATAGAATCATAAGATTTAGGCAAACTAAACAATAGCTTCTGGACAATTCTCTCTCTAGATAGTTCCTCACCATAACTCTTCATATGATTTACTATATCAAACAACCTAACCAGATATACAGATAAAGATTCACTATCCTTCATGCGGGTATATTCAAATTCCCTACGCAGCCCTTGCAATTTGACATTTCGTACCTGTTTATCTCCTCTGAATTCCAGCTTCAGAATATCCCAAGCTCCCTTCGAAGTTTCCTCATTCACAATCCTTGGAAATAGCTGATCTGAAACAGCACTTTGGATCAATCCAAGTGCACGTGCATCCTTCATCAGAGTCTGAACCACCATAGACTTCTCAGTGTCTACAGCCTCCTCTTTCTCCTTCTTCAGATCTAGGTCACTTAACCCATTCTCGACCAGATCCCATAAACCATGAGATTTCAGAATAGTTTTCATTCTGATACTCCAGAACTCATAATTTTCTCCATTGAAAATTGGAGTTCGCAGCTCAGAGGTACTCGATCCTGCCATATTAGACATAGGATTTGAGAAATCGCGATCTTCAGATGAGCTCAAGTTTAGCTCAAACAAAACCCAATTTCTCCGATTCAATCACAGATTCACGCCCAGCTCAAGCAATCGAACCTGGCTCGCGATACCATGTTAGAATTCTTAGTTTCAGCATTTCATATTTTGGATATTTTGGGAGCAAAGAAGAAAATCACAGAAAAATTGAGAGAGAGCGTTGCTCTAGAGAATGAAAAAAATGCTTCTGTGTATTTCATATCTGTTCCACTGTTTGGTTATAATCGTTAGGCAGAGAGAGGAAAAAAGATATTCTTCCCTGTACCATATTTACAAAAAGCTCAAGTTCTAGCATCCTATTAGATGCTTACACATGTCATTTAAACCTATGCTAGAGATTAAAACACTTGGACTGTGATCCAAGGGTGCACAATAAAACTGAAGAAAAAATAAACAACTAAAAGGAAATGAAAACAGAGCAGACACAATTCCTTTAGCTCCCAAAACTCGGCTGAAGGATTACACACCAACAGTGTCTCTCCATTGCCATTGAGAGTGCAGCCACCTAACAAGAACTTCTGCTCTAAATCATGGCTCATGAGGGTGTGAATGAGGAGAAAACCTAGAGTCGAGCCAATGCATTCTCCCACCTAACAAGAACTTCTCCTAGTCTATAGTGTACTGCTTTGTTTCTACATTCTCCCATCAGAGGGAATAGGTTGTTGGCTGCCTGATGCCTTTTTTTATTTCTTTAACGTTTTTAGATATTGCCAAATGTTCTTTTCTTTCTTTCTTATTTTAAAACATTGCTAAATTATGAACAGTTTAGATTAAGATCCTCATGCTAGATCACTTTGCATATATGTAAATATGTGTCCATATATATATATATATATATATATATTTCGAGAATCTTACATATTATGTTGTTAGACTATCATTAAAGACCACACATTTAAGAGTGATTCTATCTAAGTAGCAACTGTGGTTCACAAACGCTAGAATTCGAACCTGTAATCTACTACATTTCCAATTGATCAAAATACCACTTAAGCTAGATCTTAGGGTAGAATATTTTACATGTTTAACTGCATTGCAGATCAAGATCTCATACATTGCTCTCTCCCTTCAGAATGTCACACTCTTCTTCCACAGATTTTAAACCCTTATTGGGCAAGTTTAAAGAGACACAATGGTACACACTACAAGCCAAGACTGGTCCAACCCAGAAAACCCAATGGCCATCCCACAACCTCCCCCCTTGCAACAATGCCGGGCCTAAGCACCTCGCCGGGTTCAGACCCACGCCCGCATACCCGACCCGCCCAGTCACAGTAATTGACACAAAAACTGCAAGTGCCATAGCCCCAGCCACCACTGCACACACCATGGCCAAACCCAACTCTTTGCACCTTCTCTTGTCAAATGCCACTGTGACCCCGACAAAGAGAACCACAAATGTGCAGGCAAATTCTACCATCAATGCTGTTTGTGTCCCCACCCCAGATGTGGACCCACTTCCCTTGATTGTGCAGCCACCTAAGGAGTATTTTTGTGATGCATTTTGATCCATCACAGTCTTGATTATAAGAAATCCCAAGATTGACCCAATGCATTGTGCCAAAATGTAGATGGAGGCCCTAGCAAAAGTTATAACACCCTTGAGGGCAGCTATGAATGTGAATACAAGGCTCATGTGCCCTCCAGATAAAGGGACTGTGACTAGGAGGAAGAGGAAGGCTATGACGAAGACTACAATTGGGACAAGCAGCTTTGGATCAACCTCTCCTGATTCCAAGCATGAGATGATTGAAGAGGTCAGGGTGAACAGAAGAGAAGCTGTTGCTACTAATTCTGTAAAAGCTGCTCTCCACATCTGAAAACAGAACCCAATATGACACTTTTTTAATTCAACAATTGTCATCTATGAGATTTGAACGCAGGAGTTTCTCCGACAAAATGGAGAAAAATGAAATTTTATGATGATAATAGAATACTTGGTAGACAAGACATTATGTTGCATATCAATTGAAGCTTACCTCTGGTGAAAAATATTCATGGGCACCAATTGCAGCAAGAAATCTTAGCCTAAGTGAGTTTTTGACACCAACTGCCTCACAACTTCTGCCAGCTGATTTGGGCAATTTTTCATCAGCTTCATTTGGGGTTATGACCAAACCCTCCATTGCCTCAAACAATTGATGACAAGAAAAGGGTTGAAGGGTTTCTATTTAAAGAAGCCTCTTCTTCTTTTTGTGAGTTCTAAATTTCTAATTGGTCACTGCAACACAAATTGAGACAAAAAATTTCTTGGCAGAATGATACACCATTACATAAGTTATAAAAGTTGCCAAAAAATTATTGGTTTTTAGCACTTATCCAAAAAGAATTGAGAGCTTGTGAGCTGGAGAAGTTGCCAAAAAAAGCCTTGGTTTTTGCTCTTCCAAGAAGACAGGCAGTGACCATGCATGGTTTTATATGTAAGTTAATTAGACGTGGAAGTCGAAAACTATAAGGATGATGCTAAGCTTTATAATTGCAGGCATATTCACTCTGCATAAAGGAAGATGCTGGGCTTAGTTAGAATAGAACAATGGAAATTATAGCCAAATAAAACTCTATATACAACGACTAGACAAAGCTAGAATTTGCAAGTTGGGATGATGACAATCTTTGTTTTGCACCATTTAAATTATGTTAAGTTTTTTTTTTATTTAAAAAAATGTAAAAAGTCAGTGAGGGTTTATTCATCAATTGAACATAATTGATTCACGCAACAAAGACAAAGAGGCATTTTTGCCTGCCAGTCCAATTAAATGAGTTCTTCTCTCTAAACCGTTGATCGGCATTTGATTCCTTTATTTTTTTTTGGGTAACTGGTATTTGATTCGTTTATAAAGTGGGTAATTCTGAGTTGTTGATATCTCTTGTACATTATTCGTGCCAATCAAACAGTTGATAAGCTAGCATTTTCTCTTAGAAAACACCTTCCACCAATTCTGAGGACAGCAATGGCTATATTTAATATTAAACAAGGCTCATACTCTCTAGTTTAATACACAAAGACTCTCCAAACATATCTTCAATAGTTACAACAAAAATATATTTTAGTGAGACAATATATTGTCACGTGGTGTTACTAATTCACGTGAACAACGTAGCTGATATTTCATGAATCTAGGGTATAGTTCTCATAAAATAAATACACGTATTATAAATAAGTGGATTGATATATAACACCACTTGGCAAATTTGTCACACCGAAAAATTACTCAAATCCATTTCTACTTGGGAAGAGTCTTTACGATATTGATTTTACCGTGTGCGTAGCCATCCATGTGGAAATGTTGACGTGGAATGATCTTTATGTACAAATAAAACGCCACGCAAGCAATAATGGGCCCGACCCAAAACACCCAATGCCCATTCCAAAGGTGGCCACCGCGAATCAGTGCGGGGCCCAAGCATCGAGCCGGGTTCATTCCAACTCCGGCATAGCCCTTTACAGCTGTAACGGTGGTTGAGATAAACACAAGGAGGCCCACAAGTGTTCCAACGATAGAGAAGACTACAACTCGGCCCACAGCTTGGGCTTGGCGATGGTCAAATGCCATCCAAATCGAAGCAAAGAGAAACACAAAAGTGCATATGATCTCAAGCCAAAGGGCTTGGGTGGTCTCAATGCCCATAATGATTGGTCCATGTGGGCCTGGGGCAATGACAGTGAGGGTGCAACCTCCAAGTGAGAACGTTTCTTCAATGCTGCTGTTTACCACAGCCTTCAGAGCTAGTGCACCTATTACTGCCCCCGTGCACTGGCTCAAGATGTAGACAGCGGCACGTGAGAGGGATATGAGGCCGACGAACGCAGCGGATAAGGTGATAACGGGATTGATGTGGCCGCCGGAGATGGGATTGGTGGCAAGGAGGAGAATTGCAACTGTGATGGAAATGAGGATCGCCATGACAAGGTTTGGTGTTGTGGTTTTGGTCTCATAGGAGGAGATCACTATTGTGTCTATAGCGAAAACAAGCACTGCGGAGCCAACTAGCTCTGCTAGAGATGCTCTCCAAACCTATAATTAATAATAATAATAAAATACAATTAATCAATCTTGAAGTATAAAAAATTCAACATCGAAATCATATATTTTTTAAGTCTACATTCATAGATCATCTTTACAAAAAATTAAACAAATCAGAAACCGTTTCGATATCCAATTGTGTCATACAAAATCAATGAACATAGTACTTCAAAAAAGTATTAAATTTCAATAATTCAATTGAGTGGTCAAATGATATTTGATTCAAGTGATTTTTTGTATAGATGATCTTTGAATGAGTATAAGCACACTGCTCTAGCCTTTAATAAAGTTCATACAAGATATGCACCACTTAATAATAGGTTTGACTTATTTTTGAGTTACGTCAGACATATACATACTTTAGATTGTGATTTCATCGTAACAACCATCTAATTAGCCGACTTAGCTATCATCTTATAAATTAATTACAAATATGAAGTCACTAAAGTTGTATATATTGCAGTTAGATAATGATTTCCTATCAAGTCACAAATGTGAATTAACACATAATATATACCAACCTTCAGAGAAAATAGCTCGTGCAATCCCAACTTCTCACTCAAAGTGGAGGGACTGGACTTCTTCCCTTCCTCAACATTCCAATGCTCAGACCTGCAAAATCATTTGCAGAAGAAAACATGGCACAATATATGACAGAAAGTAATGAAGTATTTTAATCCTCAAATTAAGGAACTAGAAGGAGATTATAAAAAATAAAAAAAACAATTGCTGGGAAGAAGAATTTGGTACTTACACTGGTGTGGAAGAAAAAGGATGGACTCTATCATCCTCCACCATCGGCCTATTTTCAGCCATTTTTTTTCTTTATAATGGTTGAATGGATTGAGTTTGAGTTCATTATATCTAGGGATATATGTATATGTATATACATTATAATATACTCAGGGATGTTGATCTGTATGAGCGGGCAGGTAGACAATAATACCTGTTACAAGTCAAAATAAATTCAATGATAACCACACTTCCGGCTGCTACACCCTACTTATTTATGGTATGATGTACACTGCTTTCTAATACCAAACTCATTATTGATAGATATTATTCATATATTGTAATATTTGTTATATTCATGGGCACTTCCATCCTCTTAACATTTGCTTTCTTAAAGCTTTCTCTTTCGGAACAATCAGACTCTAACCAAAAGTCGACATGGATGTTAAGTGAGCACAAATTAGTCAGAGCAGCACATGCATGTATGATAGTTGTGCCTCCCAAGTTACGGACATAAAATGTTATGATTAAGTAGACATTATTGTGAGAAACCCATCTATTAAGGATAGTAACGTTATTACATCCCTTGTAATACGATAAATAAACACGCACTTTATAGGGTAATTTTTTTCTTATAAATTTTTTAGAGTTGGAACTTGCTTAGGGACCAACTTATAAGTACTTGACATACAATTCTACCTTTTTAAATTACATATAAATATAATCAATAGTTTAAACTACAAAAAAGATGGGGATTTGAACGTCATACCACTAGTTTGTAAGTCAAGACACTTTTCACTTGATAGACCTCATTGGCCACATAATTCTACAAGAAAGATGGGTCTCTCTTCCTTCCGCTACAAGTCACTCTCAGTCCCTCGGCTAACCCTTCCGAAACCAGAGAAAACCCTAAATCCAAGACGCATCATATTTCCTATGGACATAGTCAGCCTATGTTCTCAGTCTCAGGCTTTAATCCTCTCAAAGATTTGGTAAGCATGTTCAACAGGTTTTTATACCCTAAGTTATTTTTTATTTTTCTTCACTTAATTTGTTCCAAAACTTTGACGTGATTCTTCTATTAGAAGTATGAGTGCAACTTGGGAAAGCGACGCAGTTTGTGTGGATGTCCACTATGGTTCTCAACTTTGATGCTAACTTTGATCCTGGTAGAAATCTCTACCGCCTCGTACACCGAAAAGAAAATTAAGATACATGGAATTAAAGTGGCGGATATGTCAATTGGGTGAATCGTGTGGTTGAACAACATAGAGGTCCAAAATTCGAAGAATTTAGGGCTTGCTTTCAACTAAATAGTCGGAAGCCAGATTACATCAAAATGAACTCAAATAATTGAGTTCACACAAAATGTAATACAAACAAACATAGAGCCCACTACAAATAAAACTAACAAAGTGCATAAAGCACACATAGAGGCATATAGCCCACATAGAGGCCAAGTGCCCACATAACGGCAAAAAGCCCACAAAACACAATTAGGAAACCCTAACACCGTTAACAGGTATGTGTTGCACAATCCTACAGCCACAAGCCACGCCACCATAGCAAGTCGATAGCCACCAAAGAGAAACTAGTAGCCAACAGAAAATGGTGGTAAGCAAGTCACCCAAGCTACACCTAGCAGGAGTAGCACTACCATAATCCAAGCAATAAATGCTATTTGCACTTTAAGGGCATCCCAAACTCCATCAGTTCCACCGAGGATAGACAACGGAAGAAATATCCGTGGAGTCAAGGAGCCGATGATAGTAGTTAAGACCAACCGATGTGACACAGACTCCAACAATGAGAGAAAATGCATTGCAGAAACCTGTAAAGAGCACCATAAAGGACTGACTTGCAGAGGTCTCAGGTTCGAATTTCCAGAGATGCATTTTGAACAAATTCTTTGAGATCAACTGGGGGCAATACTAGGGCTTTGAGAAGTTGTTAGGTAGAAATCAAGTCATCTAAGAACAAATTGTACCTGTTATTACTTGTAGACATTTGACTTCACATTCATAAATTGGAGGGAATGGGTTCTCAAAAATTTGTTTTAATTCCACATATGTGAATAGAAATCCTCTCTTTACAATTCTCATTTGGATGTGACATGAAAGCTAAGCAAGCTAACAAAAATTACAGTGATCAAAGTGAGATGTTAACATATTTAGTCAAACATAATCAAGCTTAATTAAATTTCTTCACGGATTCTTTGCAGTGCAGGGCACCATGAACTCTGGCTCTTGTGCTTGGCCACCAAACTGGCTCTCAGAAGATGCTTCTTTCTCAAAACACTTAGCCCCTGCTCCACACACAAAGATGATGGCCTAACAACTGATGCTTGGTTGTTAATTCCGCAATTCATGAGCTCAAGAACTTGCTTTAAATCTTGCCTTCTTACCAAATCTTCATTCTCACAACCCCATTTACTTTTGCAACGGCCTCCGTTAATGCATTGCTTGTGATCAGATTGCTCTTTTGATTCATCCGAGTTCTGCCATGCTGAAATAGTACTGTCTTGATCAGACCCATTTTTCTCAATTCTGCTTGCTCTGTTCCAGATTGTATAATCAGTGATGAAAGCGACAGTAACGAAATTGGTATGTCATGGTATCTTGTAGATGTGCACCGCAACATATCATGTAGTCTTGTCCTCAACTTCTTGGCTACTGATGATATTCTTCTCAAAGATTATGAAAAATAAAAAATAAAAGATAATTATCTATGATTAAAATAGAAAATGTATGTAATGAATATTATGGAAGTGCTACTGGACAAATATTAATGGTTAAGTACTACTTCCAAAAATGATACCATCCTTGGAAGCATTTTGATGAGCCATATATAAAGAAGCCATAACTTCAGTATTTTTTAAATAAATCCAATTTTTTTATTTTTTATGAAATAATTCATGAGAGTTTAGATTTAAGCGTTTATTATGATTAGAGATGATTTTATATTATAGTCCATGAGGGGAGTATCGTAAAGTTGACTGTCATAGGAATGAGCCCAAAAGCTACTTTCTGACCTCCTAATTCCTAAGCATATAAGTAAATTAGTGTAATGTTTAGTGAGTTACATTTGTGTTGTTAGAGTAGTATAATGTTTAAGGACATAGAACTTAGGATTTTATTTTTTATTTTTTTAAAGAAGAAGTTTATAAAAAAAAAATTAAAAAAAGTTAATAATTTGTACTCAATAAGAACCATCAAGACCACAGGGGAATAAAATGGCTTAAAATTGTGGGGAAAACACTCAAAGCAAGCTTGCGGGGTGAGTTGATCAGATTTCAAATTCAAAGGGGCATGTAAAAGTAGGGTTTGGGAAATAAAAAAGATGAGAAGAAGGAAGAGCCAATGTGTTGGTGGTTGTGTTTTGGAGGTGCCGTTTGGTAACATTGGGAAAGTGTCTGGTAAGGGCATCTCACAGTTTTCTCCATTGAAATATACCCTTCTTGGAAAAGCCCATCCATTTTTGAATGTGAATGATTCTGAGTCCTTTTCCAAAAGTATCTCTGTTGACACTGAACCCACTCCATCCTTATCAGTAGCAATCAGCTCTTCATTAACAAAGGCTATACCCCAGAAGAGGGCAACTGCATCTGCAACAGTTTCCAATGTTTGAGAAACTAGAACTTATTTAATCACAGTGGTAATAGAATAAAGGGTATTGTTCCATTTCAGACTTGTACTGTTGCTAGACTACCCGGACACATGTGTTTATGTTGTAAGACTGTGAATCACGATCACATATACAATTAACCTAATGGAACATACAAATTCACGAGCTTATGTGGCCAGACAGTCTAGTTTCGAACCCAACTCTTTTCCCAACTTTCTCACACGAGATTTTTAGGTTCGGATAGGCCCTTCACCATTTGAGAGAGTTGAAAAGAGTTGTAAGGGTTTATTGGGTCACTTCATTGGATTGTAACAGTTAAAGTTACATTATCCTTTCTACTAAAGATTAATCTACACAAGCAAGTGATTATGTTCAACATTTCTTCTATGTACTTCCCACGTTATTGAACAACAGATATGAAATAGAGTAAGTACCTCTAAAGCCAGGCTGAAGCAATGTGCTGTTGAAACTATATGTTATTGGATTCATGGAGAGACCAGGGTGCTGGACCAGTACATTCCAGTTTGAGAAGTTCCTCTGATAGTTGTAGTTAGTAATTGTAAGTTTAATTCTCCAGTGATCCACATAGCTGGTCTTGACATGCCAATGAACTCGAATAGGGCACATATGATCTGTGCATTTCACCCGGTCTTGAGCACCCATAAAATTAGCTCCTGAATTATCCCCTGTTGGTGACTTTGCCGTGAAGGGGTAAGCTGGCCTGTTATCACAAAGAGGAAGAGACAGAGAAAGAAAGAGAGGATCAGCTGAGTTCAAATTAACTTGCATAAGTAGCAGCTCTCACTGTTATGGATGCACCAAAAAAAAAAAAAAAAAAAAAAGTAAAGCAGCCCAACCTTAGACATGTACCGAAGTTTTTGTCTGTTACTTCTCTGCATCCACAGCTACACTTGGGGCATGATGTGATCTCAGGATTGTAAAATGAAGAGAGTGAAACGCAACAGACTGGAGTCTCACTAGCTAAAAAACTGGAATAAGTGCATATTGCTTTCCATGTTCCTGCAAACAAGTAATTGATGAAATGTTAACATCAAAGGTTTTCCAAAGTAAGAAAAAGAATCCTGAAGTAGCATACGTTTAACTGTATGTCAGAACTGTGAATCTGAACCACTTTCATACATAACTGTATATAATCAACGGTTATGATTCACATACTGTCAGGAGAAAATCTCAATTTTATACGTAGGGTAATGTTTTGTTAACAGACTTTTGTTGCTTGTGGTCTAAAAGAATGGTTTTACGTTTCCAAACGGTATAACAAGAGAACATTTCCATATATATGTATTGGTTAAAGTGCTTACTGAAAACTTCAAAATACTAAAATTTATGTATTTACCTTCAATATACTAAAATTTATGTATAGACTTTTGTTGCTTTTGAGATTTATGAATTTTTCTTTATATTTGTCCATATCCAGTAAACTATTTTTTCAATTTCCAATAGGAACAAAACACAGAGAGACCCACCCATACTTTACACACTCCCGCACACACCCATAGAAGCAAACAACAAACTCTTTCCTTGGCCTCTAATGGTTGCTGGAACGTTGGTTTGTAAATTTGTAATTTCCTTCATGATATTAAACATCTAATCCGATTTATTTTTTTATTTTTTATTTTTTATGTCCTCCCATATGCATATTACCTTGTTTATTCACGCGCGCTACGAGCGATGTAAAATCATTTTATTTGTTTTTTTTCTTTTTGCAATTGTATATTAAGAGAATGGACCTCATTTAGTCTATCACCTAGAGTCACCTAAAAGTCGGAATCCGCCCTGTATGTATTCGACCCAAATATGCAACTCTCACTTAATCCCATATTTTTTTTTAATTATATAAAAAATCTTTAGAAGTGCACCCGTCAATTATAAAGATGGGTATCAAATTGTTGCGGATAGCATGATTTTTCACAGTATGTTCCTTGCATACCTTTCATATGTCTGGATGTTTACAGAGATGCATTTTGAACAAATTCTTTGAGATCAACTAGGGGCAATACTAGGGCTTCGAGAAGTTGTTATGTAGAAATCAAGTCAACATTTACTAAAAACAAAATTGTACGTGTTATTACTTGTAGACATTTGACTTCACATTCATAAATTGGAGGGAATGTGCAGATTGGGCCCTTTTGCACTTCTTGGTAAATTGGATGGATCTTTTGTTTATGAGTGCGTGCTATTCTTCCTATTTTCAAGTTGTGGAAGTATTCTCACTAGAAATGTTTAAGAATCTTTTGATCTAGTGAAGATGTCAAGTATTCAACTAATCAAATGGATCTTAAAAGAATTAAGGTGTAGGAAGTTGCATGGATCTAGGAGGGAGGAGGGGGTGGGGTGTTGGGGGGAGGGACTGATGAGTAGGGGTTAGGCATTGAGAGCGGAAAATCAGAACACCAAATTGCATCGGACGGAAAAAATCGTACTGATTGAAAAGGCCAACAAACCTACACCAAATTGGATCGGACTGGTTCAAATTGATTTCGGTGTCAATTTCACACCTTACAAAATCAAACTAGACTAGACTATATCGGATTTTTTCTTAAATCTTTAAAAAATAAATTATTTATGTCTAATGGTAAATTTCTAATCCTATAATTAATATTTCCTTAAGCCCAACTTCAAAGCACCTATCTTTTCTAGGCTCAATCATCTATCTTTACATGAAATTGGGTCATTTGGGATTTTTTTAAGCACAAGAAATTAAATTTAGGTTGGAATTTGTAAAAAAAAAAATTGAAATATATATAATATAAAAAATCCGATCCAAAACCCGAACTCTAGTTTCATAAGTTTTATAACCAAAACTTTACCGAATTGCACCGGTTGAACAATATCGATTTCGATTCCAGTGTGAGGTGAAAACCGGACCAAATGGATCGTGCCTACCCCTATTGATGAGTAACAGATGGTTCGCAAGATAGCAGAAAATCAAACAAAGGAGAGGGAGAAGATATGTGATAATTAAGACAACTGAGGCCATCTCCAACAATGGACTATACCCTCACATTTAGCCATTTCACACTCAAAACTCATCTCCAGCAAATGGGCTATATGTGTCGTGTAAGTGGGCCAAATCCAGTCAGCAAGTTGAAAGGGCCAAATGTGTAATTCAATCTCAACTTCTAAACTCTCGAATGCGGCAAGACTAGGCACAACAATTACATAAAGGGAATGAGTGGGGAAATGATCATCTGCACCCCATAAATAAAGAAATTCCATTTCCGTTTGGATGAAGGAATTGCCAATTACATAGAATTCTAAAATGACGGAATTTAGATTTTCTTCATTTGAATTTATGGCAATGGAAGATTTCTGTGTTTGGATTTATGTATGTCGGATTTTGTAAATGACAGAAATTGAAAATTTCAATGTTTGGATAGCTCATGTAAATTATAAATGACAGAAATTAAATATTTCGAAAGAACAAAAAAATTGATAACCGACATAAAAGGTATTCCTCAAAGTATAAAATAGCATATCGTTTGGTGAACTAAATAACTCAACTTAAACAAACAGAGCATATTAGCAAACCAAATCACTCCCCACGTGCAATAAACATCAGCAACATACTCTCTTTTTTTCTCAATTGGGAGTGCCTTCAGCATATGAAATTATTTGTGACCTAAGCCGCGCTCCTCCCGAAGTATATAAGCTAATTCACGTTCCATAGCTATATTCCACCGAAAATAGTTTTTGTCTTCTCCTTCAGGCTCAACTCCTTGTTGGTCTTTCCTTTTCCTTGACTTTCCCTTGCAAGCCTCTTTTCTTCCAAATCCATTCATGATTTTAGCCCCTGTTCACTTTTGCACGTTTAAAATACAATTAGAAAGGAAATTAGGTAGAGAATTCCAACATTGGACATCAGTAAGCATGACAACATGTGATAGAATAGTCAAGTGCTCATAGAAACAAATAACATAAGAAGTAATGATCATTATGTGCACCAATGCTTGGCATCAGTTGTATAAATAGTCATGTGATCGAAATTGACGTTGTTAGTCTTTTAGGCATCAGTTGTATAAATAATAGGAGAGATCAGATGCGGACCTACAGAGGCGCAAGGAGGTGCAGTTGCACCTCCCCTTGCCGGAAATCCTGTGAAGAGGCTGGATTATGCACCTCTGCTGGTCCCAAGGTTCTGCATCTGAGGTGTGTTGCAAGGGGTTTCAAAACGAGGAAGATGACTTGGGTTTTCTGGTTTTCAATTTGTTGCAGCACAAACGACGTCGTCTTTGTTATCCTCCAGCTCAAAAGGCATTTAATGAAACGGGGAGTATTGATTGATGCAATTCTGACTTTCAGCAAATTACCACTTTAACCATCTTATTATCCTCTAGCTCAAAAAAACCTTTTAATTATCCCATAATCAATTAACCATGTGAGAATATTAGGATTCCCTTCCATCTAGAAAACCCACAACCCAAAATTACTTCCCATCTCGAAGATTTCTTCAGTGCAAATTTAAGTGCTGATGGGTTAGTCTTGAAGATATATTTTATGAGGTAATATTTCTTGTGGTTTTTACAAGTTATTATTTCTCACTTTTATTTCTCATTATTATTTCTCACTTTTATATTTTAGGATTCCTTTTTCTGCTTAGATGAATAAGTATGTAAATTTAATTACATTACACAATTGATGTCTCAAAAATCATACTCCTCACTGTTTAAAATTTTGGCTAGTATTTGACTAAATGTCTCAAAGAGGTTTCCATGTTTTTTTTGTACTGTTATTTTTTTCATCAATTATGAATGACACTAGTATTGTTTAAATTATAAGGATATTTAGTTTTTTTTAAGTTTTTTTTTTGTTTTTTTTATAGCTTTTAGCTTTTAAGAATTGCACCTCCACTGAAACATTCCTAGGTCCGCCACTGGGAGAGATCCGATATCCATATCCATATTTGAACGTTAATATTGTCCCTAGTCCCATAGATTTTGTTCGGTCAATTAAATCTTGTGCGGAAAATGGGTCCAATTAGTCATCCATCTCCAGGCATGAAAAGGACGATCAGTTTTAAACAAGGGAATGGGGGTTGGTCGGGGGAAGAAGAAATTTCCTCTGGGAAGAATGGGGAAAGAAGAAATTGGAGAGAGAGAAAGAGAGAGGAGATTTATTTTTTAAATTTTTTGCCCATGCCAAGTCATCATTTTTAATGGAAAAGTTGACTGAAATAACGGAAATGACGATTTCTGAAAGTGGAGGCATAATTAAAGTACCCTCGTAACAATTTAGCAATATGAGGGGCGAAAAGTAAAGTTTGGTCTTAGTCCAGGGACCATTGCTACAATTTTGCCTTTTTTTTTTCTTTTCCGTCTTCTTCCTCTCTCCCTGTCTTCTCTCTCTCTCTCTCTCTCTCTCTCTCTCTCACTCATTTTTCCTTCTTATTCTTCTCTCCCTCTCACTTTCTTTCAAGAATCCAATTCAAAGTAGGTGTTGTCTTCTTCCCCAAGTGCACAACACCTTCTTTGCAACACAGATGCACAAATATGAAAATCCATTCTAACACCGCCTCCCTCCCCTTCCTCATCCGCAGGTAACAAAATTCAGCAAAATAAATTGATGGCAAAACCAAATCAATGGACACTTAGCCAACAGCCACGGTCAAATAAAACAAGACCCACAGTGGCTGAGACAAATCAAACACCAAATGAAGTTCATTGCAATAGAAGAAATATATAGAGCACTTCGTCATCTCTAAATTTGCAAGTGATTTCATCAATTCTATGAACAATATGAAGACAGCAAAAAGTTATTATAGAAGGACATTCGAAATAGTCAAGTGTGTGAAAACACTTCAAGCCAAAATAGTTATTAGCGTTAATTGCAGTTTAGTACCCTGTAGTGACATCTTTAAGACATATTAGTCCTTATCTTTTCAACTTTTACAATCACATATTCTGATCTTTTAAATTTATTACAATGTGGTTCTGCCTTTAGGGTTTCAGTCAGATCTCTCTGTTAGTTGCCTATGTGGCATTTATGGGTCCCACATTTTTTTATTTTATATTTAGGTGTAATAAAATATTCATATAATTTTTAAAAATCAATTAAAAAAATTAGGGCAAAAAACCCACACTACCCATTTTCTTCATCGTCCAATGGAAAAAGAAAGAAACATGTGTTTATCTTCATCGCCAACACCACACCACCCATTTTCTCCTCAGATCTGAACCCTATTCTTCTTCTCTGCCAGTTGCAACCTTTTTATCAAGACCTGATTTTCTAGAGACCCTTTTTTATTTCCCCTATTTTCAAGCAATGGAGAAGCAAAAACTAAACCTAGAAATTAGAGAATTTTGGGAAGGGAACCAGAAACTTGTGACATAAAGCTCTTCATTTGTGACACAAAATCAAAACTTGAAAATTTTCAGAACTTGGAAGTTGATTGCAAAAAATTTCAAAAAGGTAGGTCAAACTCTTCATCCTCCCTTGCGAACTTAAACTCCAGATCCCATGGTCGTTGACTCGTTGGGTTTGTGGTTGAGGGTTGCGAAGAAGAAATTCGGAGGTTGGGGGGTGGAGAAGGGCGGAGGGATGGGTCTGGGTTTGTGATGGGGGAGAAAAAATCACAAGAAAGTTGGGAGGGGGGGGGGGGGGGGGAGAGATGGGGAAGGTCTTCATGGTTGGTATAGTGATGGATGGAGGCTGGTCGGGATAGGAAGGGAGAAGGAAGGGGGGAGGAGGGTGTGGTGGTCATGGGGAAAGGAGGAGAATAACTAAGATAATATTTTTAAAATTTTGGTCTTCTGTATAAACTAAGATTTTTTTTTTCTCTTTTTCCTCCATTTTTCCAAAAAAATAATATTTTATTCATACATTAATCAATTTAAAATTAAAAAAAGAAAAATATGGGACCCATAAATGCCTTGTAAGCAACTAACAGAGAGATATGACGGAAGCCCTAATGGCGGAATCACATTGTAACAAATTAAAAAGATCGGGGTATGTGATTGTAAAAATTAAAAAGATATGGACTAACATGTCTTAAGGGTGTAATTACAGGGTATTAAACTGTAATTAACCCTAGTTATTATGTATAACACCAACTAGACAATACCACTTACAAGAGGCCCTCACGTGGCCTCCCAACCAAAAAGTAACAAAAAAAAACAACTTATATTAAGGGAGCTGATTATCCCACTCATTTTTTGTCTACTTACAATTAGGGGTGGGCACTTAAACCGGCGAACCGGAAATTCGAGCCGAATCGCACCTAACCAAATTGAAAAAAAATCAAGTAGACCAAATAGTCAACAACCGGTCAAAAATCGAACCGGATCGATTTTGGATTCGGTTCCATGTCTTCAAACATCGAACTGGGTTGAACCGAACCGATCAAATTGAAAAATATATAATTTCAATATATATTTATATTTAATGCTATATTTTTAATTTCACAACAACAAAAAAACTAATATTTTTCCAAGTTCAATTTCAAAATATCTCTTTTTTCTAACTATAATATTTATTTTTATATGAAATTGAATAATTTGTTAATTTTCAAGTAATAATAATAATATTTCAATTGAGAATTCTATTAAAAATTAATTTTTATAATCCGGTTCCAAATCAAATTGAACCGGATAGTTTTTGAATTTTTTTTATTAAAATCAAACCGAACCAAACCGAATGAATAGTAATAGATTGATTTTAATTTGGGGCAAAAACCTGTCCAAATTGGACCCATTTTCCTCACAAGATTTAATTGACCGAACAAAATCTATGGGACTAGGGACA
This sequence comes from Prunus avium, assembly GCF_965620075.1. Classification (NCBI taxonomy): domain Eukaryota; kingdom Viridiplantae; phylum Streptophyta; class Magnoliopsida; order Rosales; family Rosaceae; genus Prunus; species Prunus avium. The sequence continues at coordinate 33,168,122 of NC_142291.1, forward strand.
ATATTAATGTTCAAATATGGATATCGGATCTCTCCTCCCCCACACCCAGAATTGTTCTTCCCCCTCCAGCTTGATAACACACATCAGACCCCACACCCAGATTTGTTCCCTTCCCAACCCGATTTCTCTCCCCCACACACACATCAGACCCCAAATCCTCCAACAAAACCAAATAACAAAATAACAAAATAAAAGCCTCAGAAAGAAAGAAAGAAAAAATGGAAAGAGAAAAAAAAAATTGCCAGTGGCGTCTCTATTCAATCCAGCACAAGAAAAGACAAATATGCCCTCATTTTTAACGGAAAAGTTGACTAAGATGACGGAAATGATGATTTCTGAAAGTGAAGGCATAATTAAAGTACAGCCATAACAATTTAGCAATATAAGGGACGAAAAGTAAAGTTTGGTCTTAGTCTAGAGACTATTGCTACAATTGACCCAAAAAAAAAAAAAAAACAAAGAAGGAGAAAGAGAGAATAAATCATGATTTTACATTTTCTTTATTATTTTTTGGTATTGTCCTTGTAAAATGACATATTTACCCTTATAAATAACAAAAAATTGGATGGAAGTCTAAAATCTTGACGACAGGTTCTAAATTGACCATTTAAAATAGTCTGAGGGTTAAATTGGCTGAAAAAATAATTTAAGGTGGAGGTTTCGACAAGCGTAATAGTTCAGGAGGGTATTTGACAGTTTACCCGTGTTATAAAAAACAACTCTCAGTCACTTCTCTCAATTTTGTATTGTTCGTTGTTTTTTTATTACTTTTTCCTTCACTTTTTCTTTAAGTGGTTCGCATCCAGATCTGCAAGTGCAACAAAGCTTTAGTTTTTATGCCTCTGTTTAAATTTTTTATAATATGCTACTGCTACGAATTGAACTTTTGTTTGTGTTTTTTCTTCCCACAGTTTCAGTTTCTAATTCCCACTTGGTTCTCACTGTATCAATTAGCATACCAAAAAAAAAGGTTCTCATTGTTTATCTCCCATACTATAAAAAAAAAACCAAAAACAAAATTTAGCACACCTTCAGAAAAATTCATGGTTCCGCCATTGATTCTGCCCTTTCTTTCGTCTTTTCAATCTATATTTTCTTCTCCTCGATCTCTTATGTTCTTCTCTATTCTATTGTTTTAAGTGTTTAATCTAATACCTGCTGACTGTACTACTACAGTTATTTTAATAAAAATAGTGTTTTCATCTTGTTTCCCTTTGTAGCAGCTCAAGTATGTTATATGAAAAACAAATAAGACATTTTTTAATAGCGGTTTTGCTAAATCCAGAACAGTTAAGTTGATGAATAATAGGCAATTTGAAATCGACCAACAGAGATCACGATTCAAATCAAATGCACATAATTTTTAGATCAACACAATTCCATGCAGTGCAAAATAATCGAAATACAACATTCTAATTATAGTATGAACAGTAAAAAAAAACTTCGGGGAACAAAAAAACGACTATGGTTTAAGCCTTGCACAATCTCGATATAATTTATAGATATTTATAAAAATACCCAATCCTAGACATGTATTTATAAAAATACCCAAGCACTATTTAAACATAGAAACATACCCAAAATGGGTTTTGGATATGTGTGTAATGATGAGTTTTGGGTATGTTTATAAAAGGGTTTTGAGTGTGTGTAATGATAAGTTGTGGGTATGTTTATAAAGTGTTTTGGGTGTTGGGTATTTTTATAATTTCAGCCCCCATTTTGGGTATTTTAGTGAAACTCCCTATAATTTAAGCCTTGCACGATCTCGATATAATTTAAGCACTGTACTAACTACAGGCATACAAATTCAACAGTTGAAGGCAGTTTTGTTTTAATGAGTTGCACAGCGTGCTCTCTTGCCTCTGCCACATCAGAGAGTTCTTCACTACCCGGTTCATAGGGATACGCCCAACGTCGGAGAGGATCAATAACAATTTTCTCTAATGCAGTAGCACTCTTTATTAAGAACAAGATATGATCAACAGCAGATGCACGCGCACGATACCCGACTATTTCTACTACCTTGAGGTAATGATGGGGGCATTTCGCAGCTTTCTTTATTTTTTCTATGTCCTCCAGGGATACAATGAAATCCAACTGCGCCAAGAAAAGAAAAAAAGTGTTAAGACAAAACAAGAACCAGAAGGAATGAAGTCTATTAGCATGTTTCATCACACAGCATAATTTAACCTTTTTTGTTTTTGTTGTACTTTTCATTCTTCAGAATTGTTAATGGAACCAAAAGAAGATGAACAAAATCAACAAAAGTGCCCATACAAAGACTTACATATAGTTTTACTACGAGTAATCTGCATGAACTATTAATTCCAAATGCTTGAGATTTGCCAGCATAGGAAACACATGTTTCGGATTATAATCCTGAAAACCAAACAAGGAACAATGAGCTACATAATCCATAAAAGAAGAAAAGAAAACCAACACATCATAATTACATATACTAACCGCTCTAGTGATTTTCAGCATGAGAATCTCCAGTTGCGAAAGGCAGCATGAAAGTTTGCTAGAGAAAAGCTCTATGAATGCACGGGGGTTGGAAATATAGGAAATGGACACCTCTACAAGCAATGGTACATTAGTGAGAAGCAGGTTTATCACACTTCCGTCATATTTAAATGAAACAAGGTTTGCCTCACAAATCTCTATGCCTTGAAGGCCAAGACAAGCTCCTATAGCTAAATGCTTCAATGCAGCCGATGGACGAACAACTCTTAAATTAACCAAACTTTTTGTTCCGTACACAGTTACCCGTTCAAGAACTGCACAGTTGGACAAGAAGTATTCAAGAACTTCATCAGTAACATCAACCCATTGGAAATGAAGAACTTTGAGGGACTGAAATCCAACTTTGTATCCACAGGGGCGTAGACTTGGAATGTAAGAATACAAGCACTTCTTTTCGAGACCTAATAGTTTGTGGGGAAACGCATAGAAATTTAATGAAGCACTGTCCAATTGTGAAAAAAACTTCAACACGAGTGTTGTAACTCCCTTTTCAATTGCAAACTGAATCCATTTGTCAATGGAACTTGTAAACCGATCATTTAGTTGAAAGCAAACACTGAATTCCTCAATGTTTGGGCCTCTATGTTGTTCCACCACACGATTCACCCAATTGACATATCTACCACTTTCCAGGTCTCTTAATTTTCGTTTGAGGGCTCCGAAGCGGCAGATATTGCTACCAACATCAAAGTTAGCATCAAAGTTGAGAACCATAGTGGACATCCACACATACTGCCAACGTCTAGAAAGGATACTAGTAGCTGCGGCTTCCTTTAGTGGCAAGAGAGACAATATACTGACAAGAATTTCATCTGGCATCGCACTAATTCTGTCCAACGAGTTGTACACACCTTTTTTTCCCTCATTCTTTCCTTCACAACATCTGCGTCGCTTTCCCAAGTTGCACTCAAACTTCTAATTTCATGATTCAATCACATTGTTATATTCAATTTACATAAAGAATAATAAACAAAACAATAATAATAACAATAATACCGACCAAAACACACCTATATACAAGAGAAAGAACAACGCATTAAAATTTTCTACAAGTTAGATATGGAAAAATAAAAAAGGACGCTACTTCTAAACCATTTAGATACCAGCGTAACTGAAAAAAAAAATACAAGGGTTCCAATTTATACAAGTTTAATATCTGGGAAATGAAAAGGATCCAACTTTCAAACCAATTAGATATTCCAGATGTAGAGAATGTGCAAGGATTGGATTAGTTCAGACAACAGCTCAACCGATTACATTACAACGGATTGGTTTGGTTCGGTTTTGACTAACATCTCAGGGGTAACCAAACCAAACAAAACCATTGGTGGTCGGTTTGATTTTGCAGGTTCGGGCCTAACCCAAATCCATTTTTACAGACCTGCTACTGACTTTCAAAACATAAAATGTCCAGTCAAACCCAACCTGCTTACAAGTACTAAGCATTCTATCAATTTAAAATTTTCAAAACATCAACATTTCATCAAACAATCCTAATTTCCAGCATATCAAACCTTCAATAACTCATCTAAGTTCACTAATTTCATGGTTTCATCACATTATTAAATTTAACTTACATATAGAATAATCAAAATAAAACAATCATAACTACAATAAAACCGACCAGAACGCACCTATATACAAGAGAAAGAACAAAGGATGAAAATTTTCTACAAGTTAGATATGGAGAAATAAAAAGGATGTAAATTTTAAACCATTTAGAAATCTGGGTAATTAAAAAAAAAAGGTGCCAACTTAATACCGGTTTAATATCTGGGAAATCAAAAGGATTTCAAACCAATTAGCAATTTTAAGAGACTAAATGCTAACAAATACCCAAGTTATCAGAACTCACCACCATTGGGACTGAGTCAGATTGATCCATAATCACCACGAAAGCAGCAAGCACACCACCCGTTAGCAATTCGAGGCCTCGTTATATCCATATATAAATTTTAAAACAAATTATGTGAAGAAAGATAAAAATTAATTTAAAAATTGTTGAACAGGCTTACCAAATCTCTGAGACTGAGACACTGATCAATTAGAGTGTGAGGGAGGGGATTGAGAAGATCGGCTGACTTGGTTCGGAAGGGTTAGGCGAGGGACTGAAAGTGAGGCATCGCGGCGGAGAGAGAGAGAGAGAGAGAGAGAGAGCCTGAGATGCTTGACTGAGGAAGAGGATTCTGTTGAGTTATGTTAGACCGAAAAACAAAAACAAAAACAAAAAGATTCGAACGTGAGAGAGACATGAGTTGAGTCCGAGTCCGACTCGGACTTGTTTTGGGTTTACAATCAAAAGCGGAAAGTACGGTAGAATTATGGCTTAAAATAGGGAACCTACGGGATAACTGAGGTGTGCTTCCCTCCTAAAATAATTTTTTTTTTTTTTTTTTTTCAGGTGTTGACATATTAGGACAAATATGAGCCCTTCGCTGCTAGAGACAATTAAAATGTAGCATGATATTATATTTTATAAAATTATTTATTAGATGGCTAAATATAGACCTCACCACCTGCAAATAACCTAAACATAATCCACCTATAAAATTTAGCCCACCATTTATAGTTTTTTAAGGAATAGTGTTGGGTTATATTTCTACCGTCGCCGAGTAGTGGAGGGCTAAATCATAACCCCCTTAATATTTTATTAATCTTTAGAATATTCTTTAAATATATTGAATAATTTAATTAAAATACTATCTTAGACCTTATTTACAAATTATTTTAGAAGAGAAAAATATTTTTGGATAGAATTTTAAAAAAGGAAAATATTTTCAAATATGATATCATTAATTTAAAAGCAACAACAGCCCACCCAAAAAATCAAAACATTAATTTTAAAACAACAACACAATAATTTTAAAAATAATAAAATAACCCACCCAGGAACCGGGCCATCGCCCAACCTTGAAATCAAGACGACGTTGGCGGATCCCTGAACTAGCTATGCTATAGTAGAGGAATATGAAGTGACGTCCCTGTGCCATATGTACTCGATTGTTGGAGAGGGAGGCATGGGTCAACTTTGTTACCAACTAAGATTTTGCCTCTTTCGGGCTTCCCTCTTTCTTCATGATGTTTTTTTTGGTTTCAACACCTGTTTAAAAACATGGAAAAAACATAACTTTTTTCCTCTTCCTTTCTAGATGGCAGAGGGAGCTACTTTAATGGAATTTCTTTATTTATGGGGTGCAGATGATCATTTCCCCACTCATTCCCTTTGTGTGATTGTTGTGCCTAGTCTTGCCGCATTCGAGAGTTTAGAAGTTGAGATTGAATTACACATTTGGCCCTTTAGGCTTGCTGACTGGATTTGGCCCACTTATACGACACATATAGCCCATTTGCTGGAGATGAGTTTTGAGTGTGAAATGGCTAAATGTGAGGGTATAGCCCATTGTTGGAGATGGCCTCAGTCGTCTTATCACATATCTTCTCCCTCTCCGTTGTTTGATTTTCTGCTACCTTGCGAACCATCTGTTACTCATCAATAGGGGTAGGCGCGATCCATTTGGTCCGGTTTTCACCTCACATTGGAACCGAAATCGATATTGTTCAACCGGTGCAATTCGGTAAAGTTTTGGTGAAAAAAATTATGAAACTGGAGTTCCGATTTGGATAGGATTTTTTATATTATATATATTTCAATTTTTTTTACAAATTCCAACTTAAATTTAATTTCTTGTGCTTAAAAAAATCCCAAATGACCCAATTTCATGTAACGATAGATGATTGGGCCTAGAAAAGATAGGTGCTTTGAAGTTGGGCTTAAGGAAATATTAATTATAGGATTAGAAATTTACCATTAGACATAAATAATTTATTTTTTAAAGATTTTAAAAAAATCCGATATAGTCTAGTCTAGTATGATTTTGTAAGGTGTGAAATTGACACCGAAATCAGTTTGAACCGGTCCGATCCAATTTGGTGTAGGTTTGTTGGCCTTTTCAATCAATACGATTTTTTCCATCCGATGCAATTTGGTGTTCTGATTTTCCGCTCTCAATGCCTAACCCCTACTCATCAGTCCCTCCCCCCAACACCCCACCCCCCTCCTCCCTCCTAGATCCATGCAACTTCCTACACCTTAATTCTTTTAAGATCCATTTGATTAGTTGAATACTTGACATCTTCACTAGATCAAAAGATTCTTAAACATTTCTAGTGAGAATACTTCCACAACTTGAAAATAGGAAGAATCGCACGCACTCATAGACAAAAGATCCATCCAATTTACCAAGAAGTGCAAAAAGGTCCAATCTGCACATTCCCTCTAATTTATGAATGTGAAGTCAAATGTCTACAAGTAATAACACGTACAATTTTGTTTTTAGTAAATGTTGACTTGATTTCTACATAACAACTTCTCGAAGCCCTAGTATTGCCCCTAGTTGATCTCAAAGAATTTGTTCAAAATGCATCTCTGTAAACATCCAGACATATGAAAGGTATGCAAGGAACATCCTGAGAAAAATCATGCTATCCCCAACAATTTGATACCCATCTTTATAATTGACGGTTGCACTTCTAAAGAATTTCTCTTTTTATACTATAAAACCAATTTTTTTTTAAGGGGAAAAAAAATCGATGATGGTTCCTCTCCCTATCAATCCGATTAGGTCTTCTTTGCGTAAATCATCAGCACAAGTGCAACCTAATTACAAGAATAGGTTTTTTAACTTTTGTTATCCAGTAAAATTGATCACCTGCCTTGGAGATAATATTAAGCTAAGGACAATTCCATCTCTCAAGATCATAAGAAATTCTCACAGTCGATTTGGGGAAGTAATTCAAAGCTTAATCAAACACTTGGAGAGCTGGTGACAAAATGGAGGGAAGGATCGGGGGTTAATTGGCTAATTTAGTGGTCATGTGCAAGGCATGTGATCACTTTTAATTATGATTATAACATATGTGGATATGTCCTTACTAAAACACACCACTTGTAACAATGGTCAAAGTTCATGGACCATCGGCATAAATTTTTTCAAAATTAAAAGACTATTTTTCTGAAGGAAGCTAAGATTGAGGCTTTTTTTTAATTTTATCCCATGTAGGCTGAAGCATAAGTTCGAGCTGTCCCTTGAATAACGATATTAAATGGGAATTTGAATGTGACAATGTGTTCTGTAGCATAGGATAAATGTGTCAGCATTGGATCTTCTGTTTTCATCTCCGAAGAACCAGGTAAAATGGATTTGTCTGCTCATATCCAGTTGATATTTCCAATGTTTCTTGTTTGATTCGAGCAACCAAAAGATTGAATGAGCAGAAATTTGGGTTTTTTGCCTTTTTTTTCTAGATTGATTCAGAGCATTTCTTTCTTGTTTATAAAGTCAAGTTTGGGGAACAGGTTTGTCTCATTGCACTATAACAAGCTCTATCCATCTATGCCTTGCTTCTCATTCCCAAACCCTAAAACGACATGCATCCATTCTTGTTTGTGGCCTTTTGTACTGGTGTCCATGTTGTTAGTTGCTATGTGCAGTTTCTCAGGCATGAACATGAGCCATCATCATATTGATAGTCATATGTTGCTTCTTGTTTCAGGTTTTGGGAGAGTGTTTCTTGCTAAATTGGATGCTGCTTTCTTTGCTTTGCAGATTGCTATGATCCTTTGGACCCAAATGGAAACTTTACGATTACTTTCGACACTTATGATTGGACAGATGATGGCTATTTGGTTAGCATGCTGTGATTCTGCTCAAACCTTGATGTTGTTTGGTTCAATTATATCATCAGGAACAGATTTTTAAAAACTACTAGAAAATTTGTTGAAGCTGCACTTTAACATCCACAACTTTATGACTGCCAAGTATTCTGAGGCAATTGGAATCCTGTTAAGCTCATACTTTCGTCATATCAGTGTACATTTGTGTAAACTGTGTCTCCAAAACACCAATTTTCTTAGTACAAAGCCTTTATAAACTCTGTTTTTTTTATTACAGAACACAATTTTTTTGGGACTTCTAAAAAACTTGCACCTTCAACATCCCATTGAAGATTTCATCATTTTAATCTTCTTAGTTAGACTTTGTTTGCACACTCCTGCCTGTCCAACGACATTTATAGTTGTTCTGCACAAGGCTGAATATGTGAACAAACTTTGGAGTGTCACTTGTATGTTTTTTATTATGAAGTCTTGAAATATTTGTGAGCAAGCCTATACACAATATACAACTACTAACAGAAACTTTTGCAGGCAAAAGCAACCATCCAAAATTTCTTTCAGTATCGTCACGTGGACAAGCCTGGTTGGCAGATTGGGTGGATATGGCAGCAGAATGAAGTCATTTGGTCAATGAATGGTGCCTTTGCCACAGAACAAGGAAACTGCTCAAACTACAAGACTGATATACCACACTCCTGCAAGAATGATCCTGAAATACTTGATCTCATGCCTGATGCTTCCTCAGATAACAAATCCGAAGACTGCTGCCGCGGCGGTGTTCTTGATGCCCTGGCTATCAACCCCTCCAAGTCTTTCTCTTCCTTTGGAATTAAAGTTGGCAATTTGGGAGGAGCTCCTTTTTCAGGAGATCCACCTCTGAATCTTACTCTGAAGGCACCAGGTCCTGGTTACACTTGTGGGCCACTTAAGAGTGTTGATCCCACAGTTTCTTTGGATTTTGGAGGTAGAAGACAGCGCCAAGTTTTCAGTAAGCACTTTAACCAATACATATATATGGAAATGTTCTCTTGTTATACCGTTTGGAAACGTAAAACCATTCTTTCAGACCACAAGTAACAAAAGTCTGTTAACAAAACATTACCCTACGTATAAAATTGAGATTTTCTCCTGACAGTATGTGAATCATAACCGTTGATTATATACAGTTATGTATGAAAGTGGTTCAGATTCACAGTTCTGACATACAGTTAAACGTATGCTACTTCAGGATTCTTTTTCTTACTTTGGAAAACCTTTGATGTTAACATTTCATCAATTACTTGTTTGCAGGAACATGGAAAGCAATATGCACTTATTCCAGTTTTTTAGCTAGTGAGACTCCAGTCTGTTGCGTTTCACTCTCTTCATTTTACAATCCTGAGATCACATCATGCCCCAAGTGTAGCTGTGGATGCAGAGAAGTAACAGACAAAAACTTCGGTACATGTCTAAGGTTGGGCTGCTTTGTTTTTTTTTTTTTTTTTTTTTTTGCTGCATCCATAACAGTGAGAACTGCTACTTATGCAAGTTAATTTGAACTCAGCTGATCCTCTCTTTCTTTCTCTGTCTCTTCCTCTTTGTGATAACAGGCCAGCTTACCCCTTCACAGCAATGTCATCAACAGGGGATAATTCAGGAGCTAATTTTATGGGTGCTCTAGACCGGGTGAAATGCACAGATCATATGTGCCCTATTCGAGTTCATTGGCATGTCAAGACCAGCTATGTAGATCACTGGAGAATTAAACTTACAATTACTAACTACAACTATCAGAGGAACTTCTCAAACTGGAATGCACTGGTCCAGCACCCTGGTCTCTCCATGAATCCAATAACATATAGTTTCAACAGCACATTGCTTCAGCCTGGCTTTAGAGGTACTTGCTCTATTTCATATATGTTGTTCAATAACGTGGGAAGTACATAGAAGAAATGTTGAACATAATCAACTTGGTTGTGTAGATTAATCTTTAGTAGAAAGGATAATGTAACTTTAACTGTTACAATCCAATGAAGTGACCCAATAAACCCTTACAACTCTTTTCAACTCTCTCAAATGGTGCAAGGCCTATCCGAACCTTAAAATCTCATGTGAGAAAGTTGGGAAAAGAGTTGGGTCCGAAACTAGACTGTCTGGCGACATAAGCTCGTGAATTTGTACGTACCATTAGGTTAATTGTATATGTGATCGTGATTCACAGTCTTACAACACAAACACATGTGTCCAGGTAGTCTAGCAACACAAGTCTGAAATGGAACAATACCCTCTATTCTATTACGACTGTGATTAAATAAGTTCTAGTTTCTCAAACATTGGAAACTGTTGCAGATGCAGTTGCCCTCTTCTGGGGTATAGCCTTTGTTAATGAAGAGCTGATTGCTACTGATGAGGATGGAGTGGGTTCAGTGTCAACAGAGATACTTTTGGAAAAAGACTCAGAATCGTTCACATTCAAAAATGGATGGGCTTTCCCTAGAAGGGTATATTTCAATGGAGAAAACTGTGAGATGCCCTTACCAGACACTTTCCCAATGTTACCAAATGGCACCTCCAAAACACAACCACCAACACATTGGCTCTTCCTTCTTCTCATCTTTTTTATTTCCCAAACCCTACTTTTACATGCCCCTTTGAATTTGAAATCTGATCAACTCACCCCACAAGCTTGCTTTGAGTGTTTTCCCCACAATTTTTAAGCCATTTTATTCCCCTGTGGTCTTGATGGTTCTTATTGAGTACTAATTATTAACTTTCTAAATACAATGTTTGCACAGGATATACATGAATTGCCAAAAAAAAAAAAATCTTTTTTTTTGGGCAGATGTACAATAATTATGTAACTGTTTGATGCGAATTGATGTTGATAATTACAATGTTGATCATACTTATTTGTCATCATCTGTTGAAAACTTGGTCTTTATTTTACTCCATATGATCTAATTAGTGTCTACCTCAGCTAGTCTTTTTCCCTTCATTATCAAAGACCTGTACCATATCAAATTTGCTTATGTGTGTAAATTATCATAATATCACTTTGGGAACTTCTCATACAAAAATTTCGTCACACCGACACTCTCGTTAAAGATCATTTGCCACTCAAATTATAAGCTCCCGCAATTTAGATTGCCACTCAAACTATATATGATATTATGGTTGACTTGTAAATCGAATGTTCTACATTTGTAAAGCAGTATTTGATCCCATCATGAAACATGGCTTGTTGTCTTAATTTGTTTGATCAACAAACCAAGCAGCCCACAAAGAAACATCCCTGAAAAGTTGAAACCGTGCGGATTAGAACACGTGGACCAATGCCCTCTAATCATAGATCAGCGTCAGCAATCCACGGTCAGCGATCCAATTCGATGCATCGGCATCTACCTCATTAATTACGGAATTGTCCTCACCCTCTACCTCGTCTTCTCGAGTCTCTCAGCCGTAAAACAAAGTCACACTCTTTGATTCGGAACTTAAATTCTGTTTGGTTGGCAAGAAAAAGAATCGGAGAGAAAACTAAGGAAAATAATCCAGAAAGAAAAAATTATGTCTCCTCACGGCGACAAATCGGACGCTGCAGAGGAAGCTTTGGTTGCTGAAACTGAGAAGCGCCCCATTTCCACCATCCTCATCGTGATCGGTACTTTTTCTCTTTTTATTTTCCAATTTTGATATTTCCACTCTCTCTTTTTCAGATATTATTACGATGTTTTTGAATAAAAATAGTGATATTTCCAAGTAACTTCACAGCTATGCAGACTGAAGCTCTTCCTGTGGTGAACAAGTTCAACCTCACAGAGGACCCTGACTCCGTGTGAGTTCATCTTCTTCTTTCATCCTCAAGCTTGAATCTTTTTATGTGCTACTTTCAATTTTTGGAAAATGGTTCTCTTTTTTTTTTTTTTTTTTGTTTGTGAAATTGCCCCCATTACCAAACACGACCTTGGTTCAAAGTTCTTGCTTTGCAAACTATATTCTACGTCTTAGCTGTGGCTGGACATGGCCTTGTTGTGCCCAATACACATGTTTTGTTGTGGCATGCTCTTCGTGATTGTTACATTTTTTTTTTGTTTCCTTCCATAGGCTATCATCCTGTGTGCAAATATGGTTTATTTCTTTGAAATGTGGAGATCATCGTTTAGAATTTTGAGCATTATATATCGGTTCAAAGATTTTAATTACTCAGTTGGTTTCAATTTTTTGATCTGTCAATGTATGAATGATGCAGGTTCCCAAAAGGGGTCCCTTGGGTCCGGTATCATGGGTTTTACAAAGATCTTCATATTAATTTAGTTTGGCCTGGAAAAGATTCATCTTTAGGTGAGTCTTTGACTTTCATGGGTTTTGATTTCTCTTGTCAGGAGATACAGAAATAATTGTTATTATACTTCCCTTCATCGTCTATGACCTTGTCATATCTCACCAGGACATTATTGAAAGGGTTTACATGGTTATCAGACTTAAATGTGATATAGGATCTTTAAGATTCTAGAACTAGGCTGCATGAACTTAAGTATATTTGTGGCTGGTTTAGTGTAAAAGGTTTGAACTTTTCTGTTTCAATGGGTATAAAAAAGAATAGGCTTTCAGTATGCTAGGGATGGAAAACCTTGTGTTTGAATTGCCACTCCTCCTTCAAAAGTCTCATATGTTATGGTTGTTTCTTCCATTTGGTCACTATTGTTTAATTAGAGCACAAAAAAAGTGGTTTTTGTTCCATTGTCGTGTACCTCATCCTCAAATTTTCTTTCAGGAGTTGATTGTGTAGGCACAGTTTCTGCGTCTCTTGTGACCTATGCTGCCATTCAAGCGTTACAGCCAGACCTAATTATCAATGCAGGCACTGCCGGTGGCTTTAAGGTATTACCAACTTTTCTCTTGTTCTTGTACAAGAAGAGTTCAGCTCCGTTTTCATTATTCTCTCTCATTTGAATATTAATTGGAGAAGTTGTTAGTATAAGGAAAATGTGGAATCCTCTTCTTACAAAGGACATTGAAAAGTTTGAGGATTGAACTATTGCGTTGCAGGGACCATGATATTAATAAGGAACTATTTATGTACACATATGAACTACTATTTATGTATGCGTTCTTGTGCACGCACACACACACATGAACTAATTGAGTATGAAGTATATGGACGTGCAGATGTGTGAAGCATCTTGACATATTGCGTATAACTAATAAATGTATATTTTCAGGCCAAAGGAGCGGGCATCGGTGATGTGTATCTCGCATGTGATGTTGCTTACCATGATAGAAGGATACCTATTCCTGTGAGTGTTCCTTTGTCTTTCCATTGAAGTACGTTTCATGCTTGGTCTACAATTTATTGGAAGATCTTAACAGTTTAGCCATACCCCTTCTGATACTACAAACATAGAATTGAAAGTTGACGCCACTAGAAGCCCTAATCAAACTTTATATCCTAAACCAATAATAATATCTCTCAACACTGTTACGACTCAGTTGAAGATACAATATATTTTGCTAGCTGATGGAAATAATGTTTCTTTAAGAACCACTTTCCTGCTCCCTGCTTCCTGCTTCTGCTTAGAAAATTTCTAATCAATTATTCTCTATCTTGTATGTCTTCTACAGGTGTTTGATCTATATGGAGTTGGTTTACGACAAGCCTGTGTATCACCCAATCTTCAAAAGGAACTTAACCTAAAGGTAATTATCATGCAGCAAAATGCTTGGACTTATTTAAACACTGAAACCCTTCTTAAATTGAATAGCGTCCGAACCATTTGATATATTGTTGGTCACTTTTAAATTTTAAAATTGGAGTTCTCCATTATCTAGACCAATGCACTTAGGCATGAGTGTGTAACCTATGATACGGATGTGCATTACTATGAGACTTGGGTTTCCTTTTCTTTGTATTTGATAGCTTCGCAAGTATTGGCAATGTCAGTCATTTATGGTTTCCCTCATGCTTCAGATTGGTAAACTGTCTACCGGCAACTCTCTAGATATGTCCCCGCAGGATGAAGCATCGATCGTTGCAAATGATGCTACAATTAAAGACATGGAGGTAACCTTAGCATTTTGATCAGAGTATCCCTGCTTTTTCCTGCAAAGAGTATTGAACCTATTTGCATCTCTTAGACCTAATATTGGATAGCTGCAAATTTGGTCCTCTTTATACACTGCCCAACAGTCATTTTTACTTTTTACTTTTGCTGAATTTTTTTGGCTTTCAGGGTGCTGCTGTTGCCTATGTGGCAGATCTGTTGAAAGTCCCAATCATATTTGTTAAAGCTGTGACTGATGTAGTAGATGGTGAAAAACCAACTGCAGAAGAATTCTTGCAAAATTTGTCAGCAGTAACTGCTGCTCTTGAAGAGAAGGTCACCCAAGTTATCGAGTTTATTAACGGAAAGTGCCTCTCTGACCTTTGAAGCATTGCATCCAAACTTAATGAAACATTTATGTGATATTAGCATGTACCTGGACCGCGGTTGATTAGATATCTACAGATTTTGGTAATACCTTATTTGAAAGGTCCAACAGCAACAGTTCATGGTTTGTGTAACTATATTTAAACAGTATCTGGTGGTTTAATCACATGCTCTCTTTTGTAATTTAAAATGTTTTGTGATAATGTGTCGATAACATTCTCGTCAATCAAATATACCTACATGTTATCAATACATTTTCGACGATGCGCATTCACTCTTTAAAGAACACACGTCTCGCACAGAGAATTTCTAGTTTGTTCCCTTTCAAAAACTCAATGCAAGGAAAAACGGAATAATTCTCATATGCTTTTTCAGTATCCTAGCGGCTTGCTATTATACAGTTATATTTAGAGAGTATAAGTAGAATATTCCTATGGATCGTATTGAAAGACATCATGTCAACCTTGGAGCATACTCCATACTCCGTAGTCGTACTCAATGACCCTACTGAGCATGTGAGTGTGACCCCAAGGAGAGCAAAGAGAATAGACCAAAAATAAAGATTAAAATTAATTTTAAATATTATAGTTTTTAGTTTTCAAAGAAAAGTTTTAAAAGTGAGTGAGGACAGTATGAATTGATATATGAAATTTTCAGCAGAAATAACTTGTTAAACATACAAAAATAAAAACTATAACTGTTCAATTTTTATTTATTTTTTAAATAAATATATATACTAGACTCTCCGCACGGGCTTCCACACCTGTGAGAGATTTTTTAAAAAAAAATTTAAATTTATTTTAGAATTAAAAAAGATAGGGTAATGCTATGCTTACTACACAAATCTACCACGTTTTAATACCATCTTACATGGCAGCTGATGTGGACAACCACCTCATTAAAATTATATTAGTGGTTTTTTAAGGAGATAATATTTTCTATATTTTTCTTTATTAGTTAAATTTTAAAAAAAGAAAACTAAACCCTACTGAATTAGAGACCAGTTTTCACTGCCTCCCTCAATTCCATCTCTCCCTCCTTCCTCTCCTCCCCATCGCAGGTGCTTCATCGGACTTCTGCCACAGCTCCGCCAGAATTAGAGACCAGTTGTTACATAAAGAAGCCACACGCCCCAATTGATGACAAAAAAACAAATTGCCGCCCCAATTGATGACCAAAAAAAAATTACCCCCAAGAACCAATTTGCTGACGAGATGACTGTTCTTTATCAAATAAACCATAATAATGTTGTGAGATTCGTAGGTTGTTGTTTAACGACCAAAACACCAATATTGATTTATGAGTTCATCAACAATGGCAGTCTTGATTAGCATATTCATGTAAAAGAAGGCGAAAAACCACTACTTTCATTGGAAAAGCGGTTGAAGATAGCAACCAATACGGCAAAAGTGTCTGACATTGGAGCATCAAGTCTGGCGGACCGATGGCAGAAGTCCGGCGAAGCACCTGCGATTGGGAGGAGAGGAAGGAGGGAGAAAGGGAATTGGGGGAGGCAGAGAGACGTACGTGAAAAGTGGTCTCTAATTCAGTAGGGTTTAGTTTTCTTTTTTAAAATTTAACTAAAGAAAAATATAGAAAATATTATCTCCTTAAGAAAGAACTAATGTAATTTTAATGAGGTGGTTGTCCACATCAGCTGCCATGTAAGATGGTATTAAAATATGGTAGATTTATGTGGTAAGCATAGCATTATCCAAAAAGATATGAGTAGTTATGTTCCATAAAAATAGGATGATTTTTGTTTATTTTTTTAATATAAAAAAGTTTGAATTTACTATATTATCCTCATTTAATTAATAATTTCAATTTTTAATATTTGTATTAACTAAGAGTATTTTTTGGTATTTTGAATGTTTCACCATTCTCTTCTCTGCCTTTTGCTATATATATATATATACACATGAATCAAACTCTTATTTATTTACAAGGAGCTTAATATAAACAAAAATGATTGGCACCAAACAATATGATGTGGCATTTGGCTGGTGTGTTGTACTACGGACTTGCCATGTGGCACTGAAGAGTTCAATGAAGGACACGTGGAAAGGGTAGAGTAAGAATAGATTGACACATAAGCTCCAAGTACACTTGGCTGCTTGGCACCAAATTAAAGGCCTCTTCTTCTCTCTCTAGCCTCTCAGCAGTAAAACCAAGTCACAGACTCCCACGCTTCTCTCTTGGTTTGATTGCGAGGGAGAGCATAACATTTTGTGTTTGGTTGGAAAGAAAACAGAAAACCCAGAGAGAAATCAAAAGGAAAACAATAAAATAAAATGGCTCCTCATGGCGACAAATCGGACGCTGCAGAGGAAACCATGGTTGCTGAAGCTGAGAAGCGCCCCATTTCCACCATCCTCATCGTAATGGGTACGTTTTTTTTTCTTCCCATTTTGATATTTCCACTCTCACTAGTTTATAAATTCCATTCTTCTTCAGCTACTATGACTAGTTTTCTTGTATAAAGTAGTGATCTTTGCAAGTGACTTAACAGCTATGCAGAGTGAAGCTCTTCCTGTGGTGAACAAGCTTAACCTCTCAGAGGATCTTGAGTCTGTGTGAGTTCATCTTTATTCATTTTCAGTTTATAATCACTTTATCTGACTTTGATTAGCAAAGTAACACATCAAATAGGAAATGCCCTCATTAATTACCAAACACAGTCTTTATCTGAAAGTACTTGCATTGCAAACTATACACCACATGTTTAATTTAATTTTTAGAATTATAAGAGCATTGTAGGATCTGCTTAAAAAGTTTAATTACTTGGGTGGTTTTACTTTGTTTGATATGTCAATGTGTTAACAATGCAGATTCCCAAAAGGGGTGCCTTGGGTCCGGTATCGCGGTTTTTACAAGGATCTTAACATTAATCTAGTTTGGCCTGGAAAAGATTCATCTTTAGGTGAGTTTTTGAGTCTTCTGAGTTTGGATATTTCTTATCAGTTCAGTATATTTTGAAATAATTGATTATTTGTTTCGGCTATTGCAAAATCACTCCCTCAAAAGCATAAATATGTTATGGCTGTTTTTTTCCCTTTTGATCTATTTTAATCAGACATAAAAAAAAATGCAGTTGCTTTGTTTTAATGTTACCAATTTTTCTTTCAGGGGTTGATTGTGTAGGCACGGTTCCTGCATCTCTTGTGACCTATGCTTCCATTCAAGCATTGCAGCCAGACCTAATTATCAATGCAGGCACTGCTGGTGGCTTAAAGGTATTTTGTATTTCTACCAACTTTGCTCTTCTTCTTATAATAGAATTTCATTTCTGTCCCTCTGTGAGATGTTAATTGGAGAATCTGCATTACTGAAAAATTAGGATCCTCTTCTTGGAATGGATATTGAAAAGATTGAAGATTCAAATAGTGAATTGTATATAAATTAAACAAATGCACATGTGGACTTGCACACAAAACATTTATGTGTAAAGTATGTTGAGATGTAAAGATATTGTGTGAAGCATCTGGCATTAATTATTATGTATGACTGATTAATCGATGTTTTCAGGCCAAAGGAGCATGCATTGGTGATGCGTATGTCGCATCTGATGTTGCTTTCTGTGATAGAAGGATACCTATTCCTGTGAGTGCTCCGTAGGTTCTTCATTCAAGCACTTGTCAATGTTTTCATGCTTGATTGATTGGATATATAGCCTACGGAACTTGTTTTCTTAATTGGATAATAGGAATTCCTGTTCGCAATATTTGCTGATAATGACCAATCCTTTATCAAATATGCTGCGGCAGAGGTTCCAAAACAATTGCATCTTTCTCCAGTGTCTTTAGTCATTGTTGAATGTAAATACCATGAACTTTGCTAGATCTGGTAGGGAGAATTGAACGTTTGTTGCTATTACGTGGCCTAGAATGGTTAAGAACATCAGACGTTGGAATGGAATGGATTAAAATACTCATTATTCATTAGAAGATAAACACTTGCCAATACCCCTTCATTCTTTTGATATCTACATTTCTGATACTCCAAACATATGTGATTACTTGGAAATTTTTTACTCAATATTTATCTGTGGCGTGTCTGTCTTCTACAGGTTTTTGATCTATATGGACTTGGCTTGCGACAAGCCTTCTCGACACCCAATCTTCAAAAGGAACTTAACCTAAAGGTAATTACCGTGCAGCAAAATTCTTGGACTCGGAAGCTTCCAAATCATTTGATAAATTCTGATCAGTAAAATTTTTTAATTTGGAGTTGTCCGTTATCTAGAGCAAATGCAGTTAGGCATCTGTCTGTAATTTATGGTTGAGATTTGCATTATCATGATTCATGATACTTGGCTTTCATTTTCTTTCTATTTGATAGCGTCACAGTTATCCACAACGGTATTTATAGTTTCCCGCATGCTACAGGTTGGCAAACTGTCTACTGGTGACTCTCTACATATGTCCACACAGGATGAAGCATCAATGGTTGCGAATGACGCTGTAGTTAAAGACATGGAGGTAACCTTGTAACTAAATCATAGCTTTCTTCGTAGCATATAAGATAAGGGTATCCCTACTTAGTGCTGTTGTATTCTACAGTCATTTTTAAATTGCATTAAAGCTTTTTTTTTTTCCTTCTTAAAAACAAAAATTGGATTTCAGGCTGCAGCTGTTGCCTACGTGGCAGATCTGTTGAAAGTACCCTCAGTATTTCTTAAAGTTGTAATTGATATAAAAGATGGTGAGGAAACAACTGCAGAAGAATCTTTGCAAAGCTTCGCAGCTCTTGAACGTGCGGTCACCCAAGTTATTGATTTTATTAATGGAAAGTGCCTTTCAGATCTTTGATGCATTTCATTGAAACCTATTATAGTGATGAAATTTGACATGAAAAAAATGTCCCCTGGACTGCAATTATTAGATATCTGCAGATTTTGGTAAGTTGTTATTCAACAGAAACAGTTCGTAGTTGTGTCACTATATATTATAAACTCTATTCTGCTGACTTAATAACAAGTTCTCTTCTGCTCTTTTATAAGTTAGGCGTATTCTTGGTGAACCGTCTGTTACCTGCTCGGAAGCAGTTTGAAGGTTTAATCCTTGTTTAGATAGTCATTTTCTGAGTTCTGGTTGTCTGAGGCTGTTCTTCCACAGTACAATGTGACTTGAATAAGCTCTGTTGTCTTAACAATTCCTGGCTTCTGAAAATTAAAAATCAAAACTAACTTCAAATGGATTTTTAGTTTTAAGAACAAAAGTATCAAAATTTAACAGCAAATATTGACCTGAAATATTCTGCTTAACCAAATTGGTCATTGGTCCTTGAGGCTAGTCGATGTTTTTCAGCTTCACACTATGCTACATGTGTGGTGACCAAAAACAAAATGTTACATGTGTAGCTTTTGTATTTGTAACATGTATTGCAGACATTCAGACATGGAGGGGTCATGCAGATTCAATTTTAATTACTTCTCTCAGCCAAAAGGAGATGCCAAACCAGTGGGTTTTAGTTTTATGATTCTGTGAACAGAATATAAGTGATCTCGGGACCAAAAGTATAGATAGAGAAAATAAATATTTGATTTCAAATGAAAAACACCACCAGTGCAACAAATCTACATGAACAGCTTGGTTCTCAACCCCAGACCAACCCTTTATCTGCATCCTTAAACGTAGTCTACATGAACGCCTTACTTCTCAACTAAACCACTAACCTATGCATAAGAATTGCACACCGCATGATGTTTCTCCCTATATGAATATGTTTAACACCATATGTCCCTTGAGTTTAATATAATGTCATAAGTATGCCGTGGAACTGTATATATATTAGCAGCCCAATAGTTGTTTTACTGCAAGGTTCAGAAGTTACAAGACCTCTTATGCTAGAGACATATCACCAAGTGTTTTGAAAGAGAGACCAGAGAACTACTAGACATGGGGAGTGAGCATGTTGGGCGGGGAGGTTCCATAATGAAGGCCAACGGTGGCAAAGCGACGATTTTGGCTCTTGGCAAGGCCTTCCCTCATCAGCTTGTCATGCAGGATTTTCTGGTTGATGGGTATTTCAGAGATACCAACTGTGATGATCCTGAACTTAAGCAGAAGCTGGCTCGACTCTGTAAGTCCATCAACTAAAGTTCTTTTTTATTTTTCTATTTACAACATTGACACACCAATAATTGCGCAAAGCCATTAACCAAAATATGATCATGCATTGTAAAATCAAGCTACTACACATATAGCCTGCGCATGTGGATCTTGTGAAGGGAAATATTCTCTTGCCAAACCTTTTATCTGTATCATTAATCAGGTGAATTTTTTTTGGAACGTATGATCTATAGTAACAGTCTAACAACATAACATACTAGATATCTTGATAGAGCATAGTGTCCTATGTAATTTAAAGGCAACATTATATGGTTTTAGAAATTCTTATATGGCAATTCACAGGCAAGACAACAACAGTCAAAACTAGGTATGTTGTCATGTCAGATGAGATTCTAGAGAAGTACCCAGAGCTTACAACTGAAGGCACACCCACTATAAAGCAAAGACTGCATATTTGTAACGAAGCTGTAACACAGATGGCAATTGAAGCTTCACGAGCTTGCATCAAGAACTGGGGGAGACCTACTTCAGATATAACCCACTTAGTCTATGTCTCATCCAGTGAAGCTCGATTACCCGGTGGTGACGTTTACCTAGCAAAAGGACTTGGCCTCCGTCCCGAGACTCAAAGGGTCTTGCTTTACTTCTCAGGCTGCTCTGGTGGTGTGGCTGGCCTTCGTGTTGCCAAGGACATTGCTGAGAACAATCCAGGAAGCAGAGTTCTACTTGCTACTTCTGAAACCACTATTATTGGCTACAAACCACCAAGTGCAAATAGACCGTATGATCTCGTTGGTGTTGCACTATTTGGGGATGGTGCTGGAGCCATGTTGATTGGCTCAGACCCTGACTTAATCTCTGAAAAGCCTCTGTTTGAGCTTCACACTGCCATACAAGAGTTCCTGCCAGACACCGAGAAGACCATTGATGGAAGGGTCACAGAAGAGGGGATTAGTTTCAAGCTAGCAAGAGAGCTTCCTCAGATAATTGAAGATCACATTGAAGGGTTCTGTGGGAGGTTGATGGGAGTTCTTGGATATGATAACAAGGAGTACAATAAGATGTTTTGGGCTGTTCATCCAGGAGGTCCTGCAATCTTGAACCGGTTGGAGAAGCGTCTTGATTTGTTCCCAGAGAAGTTAAATGCCAGCCGACGAGCTCTGACGGATTATGGCAATGCTAGCAGTAATACCATAGTGTATGTGCTGGAGTACATGATAGAAGAGAGCAAGAAGATCAAGAAGGAACAGCAAGGAGATGGTGAATGGGGATTGATACTGGCTTTTGGACCTGGAATTACTTTTGAGGGAATTCTAGCAAGGAACCTTGCTGTCTAAGTATAAAGCCAAATCTTAGATAGCTCACTAGAACTTTTACATCTGCTGTCATTAGGCCACATTAGGTGCGCTTATGTTTATGTAATTGTCTTTCCATTGATTTCAATTGAATATATAAGACTGAAGTTCTTAAAGTCTAACAATCCTTAAAATCAGTCCAAGTTTATTATTTTGTTTTCGTTCCAACCAAATACCCAAAATCAATTTGTGATGATTGTTGTTAACCCTCTAATCTAGAAATTCTTGCTTACAGCAGGGTTGTACACATGTGAGGTTAGATGCGAGTGTGTTGTATTCAAACCGTCCTATGCAGGAATTTTTCCCTACAATCCTTTATAGATACGAATTTTCTTGGGATTATTAGCTAAAGTGTCACAGGACAAGTGGGATTAGTAACCTTAATTTAAGGTAGGACCAAGAAAAAAGACCCAAAAGTCGGACACAAAAAATGAAACAAAGACCTAAAAATTGTGGTGGGGCCGGTGATGTAGGCACTTGGTAGAAACAGGAAAGCAGTTTGTTGTTTGATAGTGCTGTAGGAAATTGAATATTGAACCAAAGAAAAGAAGCAATGTGAATCCACTCAAGTTGGTGGGCAGATGGCAGACAAGTGCTTTACACAGTCCTGCATCCATTGTTAAATATATGCTTGAGCAAATTAACTGGATGTATAAATAAACGATTCTGTGGTAGTAAACTTTAGCAAATGTTAGCATCTAGTAAGAAAAGATGAAGCAATTCAGAAAAGTCATGTCTAAATTATAAATATAAATTAAATTCACTCCATCTCCAACTTTACAAACAACCCACTTCATTCCCAGTCATGATTTTTTTTTTTCATTAAAAGAGAGAACTAGAACCTTGTGGAGAGCAAAAAGGGGAACTTAAACAACAGTGACCAGCCACATGCCTAGCTAAGTCTTGTCTTGATGGCAGTGCGCTTGCAGATCACAGCAGAACTGGAGTGAACTCATACAACTCCAGAAGGGAGACGGAGGACTAGCTGCCCTCCAAAAACACTGCCAAACAAAAACATCCATAATAGGTAAAGGTTGAATGAAATAAAATATACATTTGGGGGAAAATAATTGTGATTCAAGTAAACTTGGCAAAAAATATAATGGATTGAGGCCCAACCTTTTGACAAAGTAGTAACAGAAGTCTGCTAATATGAAAGTCTGAACAATTTCTGAAATAAGAACCATAGAAGGCCATAACCCATAGCCCAAGGCTACAAGCAAGTGTCCGCGAGTATCTAATACCTGTTGGAGCAATAGATAAAAAATTTATTAGCGGCAGAATGCAAAGAACTCATACCCTTTAACAAAACTAAAATAATCGCAGCAACATAACTTGTCTAAGACTTTGATCATTTAAGCGCCCATGTAAAGTACGACATAATTAGTACAAGTGCCAAAGCATGGACAGATGGACTACAAAAATCAAAATATGAAAAATTGTTCTATACTGTTCATCTCATCATCAAGATGCCACTTCCAAATATGACACTAAAGCAACTCATCTTGAAACATGCAGAATGACCATTTTTTAAAATGCCACAAATAAATCAATCTAAAACAAAAGCAAACATTTACAAAAATCAAACCTGGAGAACCCAATGGGCACAGCTGAGGAACCTTGCGACACCCAGTGCAAACACATAATGAGCTGTGAATGGCTCAACAATCTGAAAAGTACAAAAAGAAGATGAATCATAGGGGAAACTAGTAGTATGCAGTCAAATTCGTCAAACCCATAAAAATATAAGTTTTTCATTCTATGAAATTAGACCTTTGTGTTCTGCATGACGCGCAACTGGGGCAGTACGGAAACAGCTTCCAGATACACACAAAATGCCCAGGAAATCCTGTTCAATAAATGATGAGACGTTGATGGATGAATGAACAAAGCTAATAGAGCACATGGTACCACCTGCATCAAAAAAAAAAAGTAAGGATATTACTACTAGAAAGAAAGCAACTTCATTAATAGCAATAGCAAGCAACAATATAACTTCGGTCCAGAATAAACTTCACAATGCATCATGACTGAAAGAGGAAGTCAATCAATTTGCCCCCAATAATTGTCCAGGATGTAATAATGCAAACTGACAAGATCGCACACCCCAATAAGCATTATTTTTCTTTATCACTTTGATCAGAGACTCGAGCAACGAAAAAAGATCATCCTTTTATAATCTGTGAGAATTCTCCTTCACATACACACTCTTATTTGAAAAGAAAACAGTGATGAAGAGAGAAACTCACGACATAGTATATTGCAAAATTGTCTTTGTCCTCCATGTAACTAGACTTTAAGTTGAAGCGGATCATATAAATAACCCAGAGGGTCGTCACCAGCGTAGCTAAATCAAGCAGGGTGTGTATATCATATTCCATCACAAAACTGCAATACAATCTCACAGCTAAAAACATAGCTGTTAACTCCTGGGACTTGAGTGATAACCCTGCAAACAATTCCAATATTTCCCAATCAAAACATGAGTTTCATAGCATAAAACATATTCAACAGGTTGGTGATAAAAAATAAAAAAAAATAAAAAAAAAAGGAGGACAATTTAAAACAGAAAAGAAAAACATACCGGAGGTAAAACTTGTAAAAAATAAAAATAAAACTATAACTTTAGCCTTATTAATCTTCTTCTTTTGAAGGATAAGCTTATGAATTTCTGTTCTAACAATTATATCATCAAGCCAATAAATCCCATATTTTTCCACCGTTCATAACGATTTATCATCAACCAAACAAAACCCAATAAAGGATTTGCATGTGAAATTCCAGTCATCCTAACATTGAAGAACCCCCATTCGCCACAATAGAAAAGTTTGTACCAAAATCGAATCAACGCTTTCCAGCATTCCTAAAAATTGCTCGGAAAGCCAAACAAAACCAACAAAGGGAAAACAAACTAAAAAACCCTAAAAAGTTCAATACTTTACCAGCACAAGTCTTCTCCTTCGTGAGCTTGTAGATTAGGACCATGATTCCAATTGAGTGCACAGCCTCAGCTGCAACAAAGAGGTTATCGTGATCGTGAACGATAAATCGGAGCACGACCAGAGCCGCCATGCCCGTTACGACGGCCAGAAATGCCTTCACTTTCGGCGGCTGGCGTCGAACCCATGTCGATACGGTGTGGATCGGCCTCTTCGGAGCCCTCATGAGGTTTTCCGTCGTTTTTCTTTCCCTTTTTTTCCTTCTCTGATTTTCTCGGGCTCTTGATTTTCCCGGAAAGTGTGATGAGGGGTAGAGAAAGTAAGGTAACTTATTAATGCGAGTAGGTAAGGAACAGCCTCTGTTAAGAGAGAGAGAGAGAGATTAGGACTGTTTTTGCAAGGAAAAACACTATTTTTACAAAGGCAAACATTTTCTTCTGTGATTTCGGGTGGGTTATCCAGGCACCCGAATTAGATATCCGGACCTGATTTTAATAAAAGAAGACGTACTACACCCTTTGCATGTCGTTTTTAGCACGCTTTTGAACTCTGATGTGTCGTTTTCACTGAACGTGAGAATGCGGCGTGTGGATTGGATGACAAGGCACCGTTCTTTTTCTTTTTCTTTTTCTTTTTTCATTTTTTTAATTTTTTTTAGAAACAACTTTTACGTTTCGTTGCTTACCACAGACCATTGCATACGTATATACGTAATATAGTAAATAATTATAAAACTATAAGTCAAAAAAATTTCGGTATCCAACACAAGTTGGAATTTGGAAATTCTATTTCTTGTTTTGTTTTGTCCAGAATCATGTTTCAAAAAGAATTCCGCATGTCCAATAATAAATAAATAAAAACATGCATGTACAACATTTTATCACAGACGTAATTGGTTTAACCCAATAATGATTGGGAAAGTATCAACATTCTCGCCCACTCATATTATAATACGTTTATAATATATCTGATAAATACATGTATTATAAATATATTATTAATGAATAAATAAATGTATCATAAGGGGACTGTAACACCACCTAGAGGAGTATTTTTAGTTTTTTTTTTATAATTATAATGAGGATTTCTAGATTGACAACCAGAATTACCAAATAGGCAACAACCGATGATATATCACACACCAGTCAGAATACGACACCTTGACCTTGTGGAAGGTTATCTTCCCAAAATTTGGTGAACAAAATTCCTACTTTCCCAGCAGTTCTGAATGAAGGCTTTTTGGGGCTGACTTGTGCTCAAAAGACTTCCAATGAACAATAACAACTCCAACACAAAAGCAGGCAGCAAACAAATTGCTCTTTTTCATTTGTGTTTTAACCAAAATATGACTTTGGGCTTAAGTCTTTGTTAAGGGAAGGTCCCTGCATCAATCTCATCTCTTCAAGGTGGCATGACATAATATGGTTTTCATCACAAACACGCATAGATGGGGAGAGAGAGAGAGAGAGAGCTAAAAAAAAGGGTTGTGTACTAGGAAAAGACATATTACAAGCATACTACATACAAGTAGCTTATTTAAAATGAAGAAGCAAGAAGCTAATACTTCATTGTAGTTGGTCCCCTTCAACCCCACCTAACCCCTAAACCGACAACCCTTGTGCTGAGTAGGTCATAGGTTGACCAATTGAATTAGCAAGTCCACGAATTTGATCTCTTCATTGCCGGCTTCATCTGTTTGTCTTCCTCGAGCGCTATCATACCCAAATGAGACGGGTCTTCCAACAACATCTTTGCTACCAAGTACCCCGCTACTGACCAGGTCTGGAATTTACGGGCCTGCTTCCCAATGTAACGGCCAAGTTTCCCATCATAGTATTCAGGCCAATTGTCTTTCAGCAATCTGCTCTCAGCAAGTTCAATGGCACGTCGGGCAATCTGGGGCCGCCCAGTCTTGATGCATGCAGCAGTGAGAAGCCATAACAGCACTGTATCAACCACAATGACAACATGTAATTGGCAGGAAAATGAAGGAACACACTAAAAATAATTTATCATAACCGCATAATTTAATTATCATGGCGCGAAGTATAGGCAGGTAAATATGTAGAGTAATCAAGCTTTAGGCAGAGTAAAAAGACTACACTTTTTATCTCAATCCATCGCTAATAACTCATGATCAAAACCTTTCTAGTGAGAAAAATGATAACTTCTCAAAAAATTTATGGAGTAAAATAGTTATGAAACTTCCTACTGTACTTGCATCTGTTGCTCTGTCCTATAAAACCCCCATATTCTCTCATCTCGTCTGCAATTAATTTGCAGACATTCAGTCCATGCCAAGATAGCGTTGATGCTGTCTTGAAAATTTTCAAGCACTGAATTATAGGGAAAAAGAAATTTGCACCATGGATAGAGAAATGTGGACAAAGGAGAGTGAAAGGGAAATCTACAAAGTAGTGTATAATAAGGGTAGGTTGAGTAAGGCTTCAATATGCTTTTATGGACTTGCAGAATGGCCATGGCACTGGCCTAGGCCAAAGGAGGGGTGGAGGAGGCGGCATGGGAGGAGAATGGGGAGGGGGGAGGCATTCTCCTTTTCCAATCTTTTTCTACTGATCTATTGTGCAGTTTCCATAACGCCATCAGTAGTTACGGTATAATTTTGTGCAGAGAAGGCTATAGTGAGCAAGCATACCTGGCCAAGACCCTCCGTTGTGGTAGCTCCATCTCGTATTTTTCGGGTCGCAGCCTGTTACAATCCTCCATTCATGACTTTCTATAGCTGGATAACAAACCTTTAGTGGCATTTCTCCTGCCAATTCCTCCCATCGTGATTCTATGAGATCCATTATTGCCATGGATTGTTCGGGGGTTGCCAAGGATGAAAGAATGGCTATACAATTACCCAAGCAAAACCAACGGAAATCCATTCTGGCAGGACTGATATTCCCAATAAAGTAACCACCACGAGTTGGCATAAAATCAAAGACCCATTCTGGAAGAGAATCTGGTATCACATTGAACTTGTTGACTGCTGTATGTGAATACTCTTCAGTTTTATATCGATATATGTCATTTAACTGCTTAAAGTCTAGCCAAAAGTAACTTCTCATGTGATAGCTCAAGGCATGAAGGCGTTTTACTATGCGCTCTACAAACTCCTTCCCCTCATCATCATGCTTAAGCAAAAGCAAAGCACATCTTAAAGCCATGAAGAAAAGAGCCTGAATTTCGATGGGGTACCCATAGACACCCTAAAAACACAAAACCAATACAAAAGTGAGCTTAAGGTACTGAAAAGATAGGCAACACATAACCAAAATATAAAAAAGCAGGGAGATTCTTGGGGTTAACATGGCAAGTAAGTGACTTAGCTCATAAGCCTTTACAACAAACCAGAGTTACAATATAATTTCGAATGCTGCACTCAGATCATGAGGAAGAAGGCACTAACTGGGAGATTCTTTTGTTTTGGCAGGCAAGGCAAGAAAATATCGACTCAAATTAGAATATGTTAGATCCAAGTTCCATCCTCTTTGATAATTAAACAAATGAGAAGGCTGACCAGGTTGACAAGAAATTCAATATTAGAGTTACTCACAGAAGGATGATTTGATTTTTCTGAATGTCGTAGACTTAAATTACTAGCTTCAAAACTAACAACTTATGCATATGCTAGTATTTCAAGGGCTTTGACCGTGGATTCGTGATATCAGGCATATATGGCCTGCTTCATACCAGGTGATAAAAAAAAAAACAGAAGTCAACATAATTATGAAAAGCTTACCATTCTACGATCAATCATGCAGCATCCATCAGCACAAAGAAGGGTTGGAAATGTGTCGAACCCCTCCGATAGGCATAAACTTAGAATAAGCCGCATACCCTTCTGGCATTCAGGAAGTTCCGCCAATGAAGAGTCTCCAGTGGATTTTGTGTATGCCCGAAGCAATATGATCCACCAAAATCCAGAATCAACAGGAGCAACTCTTCCTATTGCACTCTCGCCAAAATCTGCTATTAAAGTCTCACTGTTCCTGACTGGATCATGGAGTACCTTGAAACTAGCTGGCATTACTCCTTCTCCAAGCTGGAACCTATCAATCTTTTTCTCCCATGACTGAAGACGAAGAGTCTTCAAGATAAAATTTTTAACTATTTCAGGTTCACCATTCATCAGAAAAGCCAATCCACTGGGCACAAAGTCTCTGACAAACACCTTCACAGATTCATAAGAAGAAAAAATAAGAATAAAATTTGTGATTGCCAACTTCATGGAACAGAAACTCTGTATAGTTTGTTCAACATATAAAAAAATATGTCCTGCATAAAGAATATTCAAGGCAGAGCAGCACTTTAGACAGCACATATCCCACAGATTGAAACATAGTAATGGAACATTAAATTAGCAACTTAATTATAAGGCTTGGAAACTCGGGTACCCAGCCTCCCCCTGCCCCCGGGCAGACAATGTGCCAAAGCCTGTTTGTATGCATGTATCAAAAGTCCTAAGACATGTATGCATATAAACATGGTGGTCATCAGAAACGGAACATGTGGCTCCCCAATACGACTAAGGGATTGATAAGAAGGATAACACAATGCCTTTCAAATTTGTTTACTATATGGATGTGTCACAGTACATCTTGCCTTCGTCGCAAAAGCATCATAAATGTTCCTCATGTGTGTGAGTATTTGTAGGGTGATACTATAACCAAAAGATTGAAAACATAAACAAAATGGAGATGCACAAACAATGAAGTCTTAGGTTCTCTCTATTATTACAGATGCAAAATTCCAAGAATATGTACATCTAATAGGGCGAACAAGTACAGAAGGTCTCTACCTGATCATAGTTAAGTTTTTCTTCAGAGGTATCTGTTGCAGCAATTGTCCCAACTGGCTGACCACGGAAAAACACCAATGATCGCCTCAAAGTTTCCCAAGCTTCAGCAACCATTGGATGTGGCTCAAAGCCAGTCAGTGACCTAGGGGTGCCAATGAGTGACCTTCTACTGGGCGAAAATACATATTCAGGATGGTCAAAAAATCTGGAAGAGATATCAGCATTTCTTGATGAGTGACGTGGGGACAATGCAACAGATAGTTCACTGAGTGACCTCTCATCAAATGATCGTTTTCTCTCCATATTCAGAAGGCTTGGTCTGTCTAATAACTTTGAAAAATCAATTTCTTCAATTTCTGCCACACTACATAAGGAATCAATATGCCTTATATTTCCATTCTGAGACATGTCTGAATTGGGTATTGACATTTCCACAGATTTCAGCACTTGACACTGACCCAGTGGTTAGTATAGTGCTCAACACCCTGCAATTCAACCACCAGATTTGAACCATTCATCATCTGCAAAAAGGCAGTAATCATCTATTTCCACCTCTCCCAGGTGACCAATAACAGATAAGAAGAACCCATTTACTTTACTACTCTATCCAATGAAACCAAATAGAAATATTCCAACCACCCAAATAAAGAACTGTAAATGAGGTCAATTTACAGAATGATAATTGACAATTAAGAAGTGGTTTAAAAATCAAGTTTGTTGTATACAGTTTCCCAATTACAATTAATAATACATATCATTATAACAATGCTCCAAAAGAATATAGGAAACCAAATATATTACTG
This sequence comes from Prunus avium, assembly GCF_965620075.1. Lineage (NCBI taxonomy): Eukaryota > Viridiplantae > Streptophyta > Magnoliopsida > Rosales > Rosaceae > Prunus > Prunus avium. Next base: position 33,198,701 of record NC_142291.1, read on the forward strand.
TGTTTCCAATCCTTCAAAATTCAGCAGTTGGTTATCTCAATAATTTACCAAACAAAATGAAAGGTGGGTTTTCGATTTCTGAAAAGACAAATAAAAAGTGATATTCAATGGATTCAATTTGATTCTCATTTCCACTTGTTTCTTCAGCAACCAAACAGATATGAGACTAGCATGTAAGAAAATACTAGAATCTGTTCGCCGCAAGAAGAGCAATTCCCGGAAAACAAATCCAAGAACTGACGGAGAATGCTTCAAGATCCAATCAAGTTGAATTATTTGATAATCCAAACCCATCAAAACATGCATGCATTATGGAATGGACATTAATTAATTGGTTTTCAAGAACAGAGAACTAACCTCAAAGGAGTCTCCAAAGGCCAAGCTTGAGATATAAAATCAATTGAAAGAAAGAAAGAAAGAAAGAAAGAACCAAGCTCACTACTGAGAGTGTATTATTATAAAATCTTTGTTGGGTACCATGAGGCGGTGGTGGGCCATGCAGTACTCAACCGGGCAAGCCGGTGAAGGCTTCCTGTGAAACGGTAGAGATGACTGGCAGATGGGTTTGGGGTTGGAATGCCTGAAACATCACTGCTACATCATATACATGAGATGAGACCTCTTCAGCTTAGAGGCTCTGTGATGTACGGAAAGATGTTGACACCTTGGTGCAACGTGGATGATTTTGATTGGCTGTGATGGACAACTTGGTTGCGTTACATGCCGAAATGGTGTTACCAATGCGTATTAATATTATACCATAAACGTATAAATCAGTTGCATATCAAGATGATTTTTAATCAAATGCGTCTCATTTACCAAAGTTCGAATTTTTTCCCTATTAATAAAAATTTATTATATTTAAACATGTCACGATATGTTTCTATAAGAAGCATGATATGGTTTCTTTGTGGAGTGAATGTTTGAGAACATGATTGCATGGCATGAAATGTGAATGTGTTGATATTATGATGTGGGGGGGCCTTGGGACTTGGACCCTATAAAACAACAAGAACATGCCAACTGGGTCTTGGCCTGTGCAGCAATTGAAAATAATGCAGTGGCAAATGCAGAGAAGATGTCTTTCAGTCTTTGTCTTCGAGCAGTAGATCCAAAGTGGCTGGTGAATGCTTAAACGGTGATCCTTTATTGATCCTGTTCCTCCTTTTGGCATCAAGTCAAAAAGTGGGAACTTTACCAACGACAAAGAGAAGAACACACTTTCGACCAAAAAAGAGAGAGAGAGAGAGAGAAAAGCATACTCACAAAGTCACATGAGGAACCCTGGACATCTCGTGATTGTGTACAATCAAAACAAAATTGCAAAAACTCAGCCGAACTTTTGACATTTCTAAGATTAATCAGAAAATTGGCGTCGTAAAACCTTGTGTGACGTTGACCTAATTGTTGTACGTGTGTGGATTGATCATCACGTGCAAGCTACTTGGCATGGTTAAGTAGTGCATGCCTACCTCATGCACAAATGCTTTATGTGTAACTTCAAAAAAGATGAAAGCATGGATACCTAAGGCTAGTGTGTGTGTCGGCCGAAGATCTTCCGATATATGTATTGTTATCGGTTTGGTGGGATATTTATAGTAGTATGTCCTTTGTTTTTCTGCTCGCATTTGGTGAGGTCATGTGATGTGAGTTTGGACTAGAAAGGTGGTCTCCAGTGCAACTACCCACAATTCTATATTTGAGTCAAAGTAAAAAGTATAGGCCTTGCAAAGGAAAATTTAAATCCAAAACTACACCTATAAATTATAATTGAGTTTGGTGTAACTCAAAACTCAAATTGTGGGCCTCGAAGGGAAGAGAAGAAAGACAGAATGTGAGTTGCTATATGAAAATAGTGTTAAACCCATATTTGAGTTTGGGTCCAACCATATTTGATTAGGGATCTAGACTCAAAACTAAAACTAAATTACTTATATTTGGGGTAAGAATTCGGGTTTAGGGTTGGAGAATAAAAAACGATTATAAGAATTCGAATCTCACATTTGGACTCAAATATAAGAAATTGAATATATAATTAGGATCTTTCCGTTTAAAGATGTATGAGAAATATATATATATACATACAGTGTCCTTCTAATGAGTGATTCATCAAATAATTTTATTTGAGGGACACCCTTTAGGGTACTCTACAATTTTTTTTTTAACGATCGAAACCATCTATTTTTTAGGTCTTCATTCATAGATCATCTTTGCAAAAAATTAGACAAATCGGAAACCCTTTAGACATCTAATTGTGTCTTACAAAATCAATGAACACGGTGGTTCAAGAAATTACTAAAATTTTAATAATTTAATTGAGTGGTCAAATGATATCGGATTCAAGTGTATTTTATAGAGATGATCTTTAAATGAATATATATAAAATAGACAGTTTGGATTTGTGAGATATAATGTGAAGTAGGCCTTACAAGGATGTCCCTCAATGGAAGCTGTGTGTGTGTATATTTATATAAAATATAAGTGATGGTCTTAATTACAATGGGAATGAGGGTTTCTCACACACATATACTAATAAGGTGTCATAGAGTTTCGAACATGAAACCATTAACTTGCAAGTCAAAGGGCTCTAAATTACAATGAAAATGAGAAGGAGGATTTCTCATACACACACATTAATAAGGTACCCTGGAGTTTCGAAATAAATGTTAATAAATTAAAATAATAATAATAATAATAATAATAATAATAATAATAATATGTAGAGGCATCGGGTAGTTGAGGTAGGCAGAAGTGCTATTCTGATGCACTAGCCTCTCTGCATGCGCTTCCGCGCCTGTGAGAGGCTTTTTAAAAGAAAAAATTAAATTTATTTTAAAATTAAAAAAGATAATGGTTAGTTGTGTTCCATAAAAAGAGGATCCATTATCTAATTTTTCTTTTAATTTTAACTTTTTTTAATATGAAAAAGTGTAAATTTACCATATTATCCTCACTTAATCAATAATTTCAATTCTTAATGTTTGCATTAACCAAGGACATTTTCTAGTATTTTGAATGTTTCACCATTCTCTGCCTTTTGCTTTATATATATAGATTAAGGAGGGTTCATCGTATTGATTTATTGCACTGAGCTTTGCCCAACGCTTTTGGAGGTAGGGCCCAGCAGTGCCTTTAGGGCTTCGCCCCATGAATGAAACACAAAGTCAAAATTATTTGGCCTACGTCATTTTTGTGAGCCCTAAAATAAAACGTTAATACGATGACGTTCCACCCTTTCTTCATCCCTCCGTCCAGCATTGCATTGCATCTACTAAACCATACAATTTACAATAAAATATTTAAGAGGGGCGGATCCGTTTTCCCCAAATTGTGTGTCCCTCATGTACCCCAATAGTTTTTTTTAATTGCTAAATAAAATGTTAACAGTGTTAACCCTTTGTTAAGTTAGTTGACATGTATTAATAAAACTAAGTATAGACTATAGTCGATCTGTTATATATATATATATTGGGATCCTTTTTATCTTTTATTTTTTATTTTTCAATTTGTATTTATCAATAAGAGTAGTTTAGAGCATTACCCATTACTATTAGGCCATTACCCGAGTCTCTATTGTCCCATTTTCATTTTTTACTTCTCTAGAGTTATTACCTGTATAAAGAATTTATCACTTTCATATTTAATACACGTATTTTATATATAAAATTTTCAATAATACACACAAAATTCATGTATTATACACAAAATTTTCACATATTATTCAACAAAAATAATATATATTAAAATATTATATAATGGCCGAACTTTTCAGTTGTAACTTGCCAAAATTGATAATGATTACTAAACAATTTATTATGCAACTAAGTTTTACTAGTTTGTAGAGTTGAAATAGCAAATTAATATCCATAAAGTATAAACTAATGCAACTAGGAGGTCTTTTTTTCTTAATCTTTTTTTATTAAATAGTCTTGCTGTGTGGCGATACTTATTTTGACACGTGGGCGCCTAATCGATGGGGTCCTCTCTTTTTTTGTTCATAAATAGTATCGCCGTACGGCTATACTTGGTTTTTAATTTATTGATTTGGACACGTGGATGTCTAACTGAAAGGTGGTCCTCTTTTTTTAAAAATATAAACATTATATCCGGGCGATTATACTTTAATTTTTATTTTTATTTTAAAAAAAAAACCGTACAACTGGTCAGCTACACTGATTTTGACACGTCAACGCCAAATCATTGGGGTCCTCCCTTTTTTTTATAAATAGTATAGCCGTGCGGCTATACTCGGGTTTTTTTATTGTATAAATAGTATAACCGCGCGGCTATACTTTGTTATTCTCTATTTTTCCTTTTTTAATTTTTAAAAAAATAGTATAGCCGGTCGGCTATACCTATATGGACACATAGGCCCCTAATCGAAAGGCGGGTCCTCTTTTTTTAATATAAATAGCATTGCCGGCGGTTATACTCGGTTTTTAATTTTTTTTTTATAAACAGTATAGCCGAACGGCTATACTGATTTTGACACATGGGCACCAAGTCGTTGGGGGACTATCCTTTTTTATAAATAGTATAGCCGTGGGGCTATACTCGGTTTTTAATGTCTTTTAAAAATAGTGTAGCCGCGCGGCGATACTATTTTTTAATTTAAAAGAAATAGATTATCCGCGCGGCTATACGTATTTTGACACGTCGTCGCCTGCGTACGCAAGAGAAGAGAGCGTAGCTGCGCCTTCTCCCTTTCTCCACCCTTCCTCAAACTCAAAAACCCTTGCAAAACCCAGAAATACAACTACAAGAACTCCAAATCCCAGAAACCATTTTTCCCAAACAAAAACGAGACAGGGACTGAAGGAGTTCAACAATGGCCGGCTCCGAAGCTACGCCTCAAGAGAAGTGGACGAAGAAGAACAAAAAGAGAAAGCAAAGGAGCCTTGGAGAATCTGAAAGGCCTTCCAAAACGCACCGGATTAGGGTCTCGGAGAAAGAGAGTGAACCACAAGAAGTGGAAGTAAAACGAGCTGAAAAGGCCCAGCTCAGAGAACCCAATCAGGAGCTCGAACAAGGTGGTCCATGGAGGAACCTGGAGTTAGTTTTGTCCATTCAGAACAAAGAACTTGATCTTCAGAAGTGAGTGCCTTCCTCTTCTTTCTCCCTGTTTTCTACTTTTTCGTTGTTTTCATTTGCTTAAGTTTGTTTGGCTTCCGAGAAAGTTATTCAATCAATTGATTATTCCGAAGGAAGATTAGAGAGCTCAAAAGGCTTGAAAGCGCAAAAACTTTATTACATTGAGCTTGATAAATTTGGTATTTTTTTTTCCATTCATGTTTCTCAGAAGCCAAAATGGAGCATTTAGTTTTAAAATTTTATAAATGAAGTGAGTTTAATTCAAAGTGTTGTGATCAAAGGCTGGTTCCCGGCTAAAATATTTCGATTTTTACAAGTTGATAACAAAAATAATGAAATGGAAAGGTGACAAAGATAGAGTCTTTGTCTTACAAAGGAAACCAAGGGACTATAACCCCATTTAAGCCAAATTGGTTGAGTTAGACTCAATGTATTAGATTTTCTTTTGTACTTGAGTTCTTGTGTGTCTGTATGTGTAAAAACAAAGATTCAAAGTTTCATCTTGTCTTCATTTCCTCATTAAGTGATCAAAAAGAGGGTTAAGCTTTAATTCTGATGAATGTAATTTCTAATCTAAAAGAAGATTTAATTCTGATGAACGAGGGAATGCAAATGCAGGAAGGTGGAACTAGCTTATGGCTTTGTCATATCGAGAGTGAAAGAAGAAGGCAGCAAGAGTGATCAGGATAATCAAGCAGTGAATATGTCACGTTTAATAATTTTTGTTAATGATTGGATCCAGTCATTGTTGATTTCTTCGGGAAAGAAAATTCAGAGTGGCGGAGAGATGCATCAAGCTGAAGTGATTGAGACATATTTGGATTTTAGATGCTGGGAGATTTTCAAATTCTGTTTGGAGGAGTCGTTGAAATTGAATGTTTCTCTAAGTTTCTCCCGGAACCTTTTACGCTCTATTTGTTTGATTGCAAGAAATGCACTGTCCTTATTGAACAAAACACCTTCACATCAAACAGATTTATTTTCCATTGGCGAAGGGTTACAATTGTACAATACTGTGCTTGATTGCATTTCTTTGGTATTTTCATCCCATGGAGGCTTGTCGAATGAAAATTTAGACCTGTGGGTTTCAACTGTAGGTGCAGTGCTTGATCTTGTACACACATTTTACATGGAAAATCTTGTTAGTGGCAATGAGGGTGACTTTGTTTTCCGGTTTTTGTGCTTGGTTCTTGAGCCATTTGCCAAGTTTTTCAGGGCCCACCCAGCTCGGAAGAATGGATTTCGTGATTTCATCGATAAACTCCTTGAGCCTCTGTTGCATCTCTTAGGTCTCTTGCATCTTCAGATTGGTGTAAGTAATCCTGGTAGGGCAAGAAACTTACTGAAGCTAGTTGAAGAAGTACTATCTCATGGGCTGTATCACCCAGTCCACATTGATGGATTTTTGAACTTATGCAGCAGTGAAAGATATTCCACCTCCAATTATGGGAAGTCAAAAGACTCAAAAACAATGCTGAAGAGTTATCACAGACATTTATTTGATAAGCTGGAAAAAATTTTGGCTGCAAAGAATGCTTTGGCAGTGGAAAGCATGGGAGAACTTTTTCGCTTGCTTATTGATCAAGTTCAAAAGCTAAAAAGGGCTTCAGTGCCGGCTGAAAATACAAAAATGATGGGGAAGACTGAAGCTTCAAAGCAAATAGAACATAATTTAATGGGTCATACTTCTAAGATGTCTTCTGGGAGTAGTACTGCACTAGTTGAAAAGAATTACTGCTCAACTAGTTTCAATGCAGACACACGAAAGTCACTTCTTGATTTTTTTGTACTGATTATGGAGCCTCTTCTGCTTGAGATTAATGGCTATCTTGAAACTAAGCCAGAAGTGGGACCCATATTGTCGGATGTTCATTGCACACTTAAATCTATTAATAATTTACTTTCTGGCTTTATGCATGAAAAGGTTTATGTGAGAACAGAGGACACGTCAGAGGGCGCTTGCCTTAATTTCTTGAAGAAGGTCTATAATATGATTATATCATTGTCCTCCAATTTAATTCAGTCGTCAAAATATGGTGTAGTTAACGGGACACACATGGATACGTTAACTTTAATAGCCAATGAGGTACTTTCTGCTGTAGGGTATCTTTTGGAAATTGAATATGAGGTTATAGAGAATGATTTGGTAACCTTGTGGCTTCTGATGCTTTCTTACTTAGCCATTGGTCTTTCTCTGATGGAAGTTCCGGATCGGTGCTCATTATCTTTCAAGATAACAGATATTGGATGCCAATTAGTTATTCTCTATAGTCAACTTCGCCAGGTTAGCATAATGCTCTTTGATCAAGCATTTGGCTGCGTTTTAACTTCTGCATGCATATAAATGTGCATGATTATATATGTGTAAGCTGTTTCCAAAATCAACTCTTTTCTAATTCCACTCATGAGTTTTAGGGTGCAGTTAGTGAAAAGCATCATTCTAGAAATGATATTCTGCTTTGTTCTTTACTTGTGGTTTTAATCCCATCGTTTTTACTATTGCACAAATGCAGGTGAATAATACTATTTTTGCATTGTGTAAAGCAATAAGGCTTCTAAATTCATGTAATGGTGATGGTGAACTGAAATATACTAGATTTGTGATTTCTTTACATGGTGAAGCTTATGCAAAATCAGTGGAAATGCTATTATGTGCACAAGAGTTTAAGATTGCAATACAACAAGCTATTAAGTCCATACCAGAAGGACAAGCAAGTGGGTGTATTGGGCAGTTAACATTGGATGTATCAGAATCTCTAGATTGGATGAAAATTAGTTGTTTGAAAGCTGATGAAAAAGAATTTGGCAAACGGGATGGACAAAGTAGCTTGCTGAACTTTAATCTAGAAGCTGAACTTTTGGGGAGAGGGTTGTCTGAAGTGTATGCACTAGTGCTAGACTCGTTGTTTGTTACACCTGGAAACTGTAACCTCCTTGGAGTTTCTGTAAAGGATCTTATAGCAGTTATTTGTCCTTGCATGAGTAGTCTGGTAGGACTACAGCCAGATGCTTTAAATGAGTTCCTCTTTACTGTCACAGGAAAAGGTTTTGACAATGAGACAGCCGAAAACAAAAATAATCTTCAGATATTTGGATTGTCCACTCATTGGGTGTTTGTGTTCTTCTTTCGATTGTATATGTCCTGCCGAAGCTTATCTAGGTCAGCAATGAGCCTTATGCCTCCAGATTTATCAAGAAAGATGTCAGCAGCAATGGGAGATTCATTCACATCATACTCTGGTAGCGATTGGATTGATATGACTGACTGGATCAATGGGGAATATTTTTCTTGGATCATTCAACCTTCAGCTTCTCTTCCTGTTGTTATTCAATCCATTTCAAACATCTATTGTAAGGACAGTGCAGCCGATTCTTCTCCTTTGACTTATGTGATGCATGCTATGGCTGTTAGACGGCTTGTCGATTTGAATAGGCATATAAAGTCTTTTGAATATTTGATGCAAAATAATGAAAATCTGGTGCAAGTCAGGTTGCTTGATGATGCTGGCTTGTCAATGTGTCGTAAAAGAAGCAAAAAGTTGGAAAGGCACATCTCTGTTTTGAGGGAAGAGGCTTCAGGTCTTGCTGGTTTTATGATGGAGCACCTATCATTAGTGCCCGAAGATCAACAGCCAATGTCCACTTCTGATGATACAACTTGTAATAAGATGATTTCCCATGAAAGTGATGAATGGGATTTCAGTGTTTCTGATTTGAACAAGAAGTCATTGCCAACTGCAATATGGTGGATTCTTTGCCAGAATATTGATACTTGGTGCACTCATGCCTCTAAAAAGAATTTGAAGAAATTCCTTTCTCTTTTAATCCATACTTCCCTTTCCTGTGTAAGAAGCAGCTTTGGGGTGGTTAGAGAGTACAATAACCATGCAGCTGACAGGCTGAAGAAAGTAACCTTGCATCAAATCTCATCACAATGCTTCATTGACTCCATTCTGTATGAGCAAAGAGTAAGCTGCTATCAAACATAAAATGGTGCTCCCCCCATCCTCACATGCACGCACAACACACAGACACAACTCATACCCCTGCTCACTATTTGACTTTGTCTGAGTGGTTGTGTTAGTTCTTGTTCGTTTACAATTTTTCTGCTCTTATTGATGTCAATAAACTGTTGTTTGAGCCTTTATAAAGACTGTTTCAACCCAGGTATTTATTCTATCTCTTCTATTAGTTTTTCTGCAGGTATTTTGCATCAACGTTTTGCCGTGCATTGGAGAAATCTACATTACCATTGATCAGTGACTTTTCATCTGGCAATTTTGATTTCCAATCATCACCTGATTGGCCGAAGGTTTTAAATTCCCTGGAGAGCTCATCAGTGGTTGTTTCATGTAAGAATCACTACATATTTGATTGTTCCTCAGCAGCAAGCCCGGTCACTCATTCTTCTGATGAGCTGTGTAAAGGAAGTTTCAAGGAACAAAAAGATCTACAATTGACCATCATGAAATTTATAGCTTGCCAGAGTTTACTTAATCTTTTGTGTTGTATGCCAAAAAGTCATTTCAACTCAAGAGCATTTTCACTTTATGTCACTTCTATTCTCAACCTTGAAAGGTACGAGCTTTGTTCTATCAACATTTGATTTTATGGTGTTATGCGGTACCATGGTTCCATACGCAAAATAGTTCTTGTTGCTTTCTATTTTTTCAATAAAAAAAAAAATAGAACATACAAATTCTTCGGGTGAGCAATTAGGTTCACAAATTTGAATATTCAATAAGACGAGATTAATTGAGTTGAGCTCTAAGGTGAAAAGCTATCTCAGATATTATATTATGGTTGTTGTCCTGTTATTTCTTGTACATAATTCCATTGAATACATGTAATTTAGAGTAAAGTGTCTGAAGTCTTGTTTGTTGTAGAATTGTTTCAGAAAGTGTTGTGCGCAGAACTACTTATCATTGACAAACTAGTTTTGCTTCAGAACTTTCTTTCTGTAATTACCTGGCTGACAATAATAGTATCTCATTACTTCTGTGTGCACTTGGCTGACAAAAATTATTTTGTGCATAATAATTGAAGTTCTCTGATTATGCGTAATCTTTGAAGCCATTCAATCAAGTTTATTAATATTACCCGTTCTGCGTTTTTCAGGCTTGTTGTTGGCGGCTTATTAGATTATCAGAATGCATTATACTCGCATCACTATCATGAGCTCTTCAGATTATTTGTGTCTTGTCGGAAGGCCTTGAAATATATAATTCTGGCTTGTGAGGAGAAGACAGCAGATAGTCAAACCTCACATACTTTAGTGTTCTTTGAGGATTCGTTTCCTATTTTATGGCTTTACAAGTCGGTGTATGCGGTTGTTGGGCTTGAAGAGTCATTGCCAAAAGATAATTTCCGTCCAGTTAGTGATATGATCTTGTCCTTGATGGATCACACATTTTATGTGTTTCTCACATTAAGTAAATATCAGTCTAATCATGCTGTTCATTTCTCTAAAGTTGCTGAACTGAATGCTGGACTTGTCCATGAACATAGTAGTTTAAGTGAATCTGATACGTGCTTGGATTCTTCTGACTATATTGAAGCTTGGAAAAGTGTAACCATTATTGCTAAGAGTTTGAAGGAACAGATGCAAAGCTTACTGGTAAATTTGAAGGATGCCCTTGGAAATGGAAAAGTGGGGATTGGTGTTGATGGTTTAAATTTGAACAAGTTCTCATCCTTAATTTCTTGCATTAGTGGGTTTTTATGGGGCCTAGCATGTTTTGTGAACCATACAGATTCGAGAAGTAGTGATCATAAAGTAAACTCATCAAGGCAGAAACTTGAACCCATCTCTGAACTTCACCTCTGTATAGATGTTTTTGCAGAATTCTGTAGTCTGCTCTTACCAATGTTAGTTTGTGACAGTAGTCAACAGTCCAGAACTTTATGTGACGCTCAAAATCTTCAAAAGTCAGACTTAAATGTAGATTTGTTGGGTGTGCCTGAAGGCACTGATGTTGAGACTGATATTGCACGTGTTGAACTGCATGATGAATCTGGTGCTGCAATGACAGCATCATCTGACATCCATGATTACTCTGGGTCTGGTAGTGTTCATAGAAGAAGGTTGCACGTGGAAGGTGCAAATTGTGTTGCCAGTGCACTGAATGATGTTGATTCATTTATATTGCAGTCTTTGAATAGGCCTTTGTTGAGACGCCTGCTAAATGGTGATTACCCTGACGCAGCATTTTTGCTCAGGCAGTTGTTAATTGCATCTTCAGCTATTTTGAGGCTAAGTTTGCATATGAATAGTCCTCCCCTGTCTTCAAGCTTGGCGCATACTCTTACTGGCATTACACAAGTCTTGTTATTGGAATCAACGTACATGAATCATGTGCCATGCTTTTCTTATTTTGTGTGTTTAGATGGTGTTCTGAAGTATTTGGAAGAAATAGCGAATCGTTTTCCTCTGACTAATCCTACCTTATCCAGAAGTTTGTATGACAAGATGGTTCAGCTACAGTTAAGGGCTTTAGGAAAATGCATAACTTTACAGGGGAAACGAGCCACCCTAGTATCTCATGAGACAGAGTCAAGCAGCAAAATGCTCCATTCTCCTATGGAATTTTCTGAAGCATCTCTGTCTGGCCGGCCATACTTATTGGATGAACTTAAAGCTAGGTTGAGGTCATCGTTCACGGTGTTTATAAAGAAACCATCAGAGTTGCATCTTTTATCTGCTGTACAAGCTATAGAGAGAGCACTGGTTGGTGTGCGGGATGGGTGCACCATGAGTTATGACATACATACTGGAAGCGTAGATGGGGGAAAAGTTTCTTCAGTTGTTGCAGCTGGCATTGATTGCTTGGATTTGATTCTAGAACATGTTTCAGGTAATATTTTGATAATTTTGGATGAAATGGTTCTACTGCATTCTTGATGGTGTCTATAGTGATTGAAAACTTCACCAGCATTTAGAAACTTTTTTCTTTTGAGCAATAGGAAGATTCTTCTCTCAAAAGGTTCAGCTACTGCATGCATACTGTATGTTTTTAGGAATTTTTTCACATATTTATCGATGTTATCCTACTTGTCTTATAAAGTATTATTATCCACTTCAGCTATTACATGGATTCAAGTGCATATGATTGAAGTTTGTTAGAACTTGCTTTTCTGACCATTTATTTGCCTTTCAGGACGCAAACGTTTGAATGTGGTTAAAAGACACATTCAGAGCTTCATTTCTAGCTTGTTCAATGTTATTCTAAACTTGCAGAGTCCAGTAATATTTTATGAGAGATCGATCCAGAATAAAGGGGATACTGATCCAGATCCAGGAACAATCATTCTTATGTGTGTTGACGTACTGGCAAGAATTTCTGGCAAGCATGCTCTGTACCAAATGGAGGCCTGGCATGTGGCACAATCTTTACGTATACCGTCAGCACTTTTTCAAGACTTCCATCTTTTAAAACTTTCTGAAGCTCCTGTTCCCAATGATTCTTCAACAGTTCCAAATAACCAAATCTCTAATTCAGTAGCAAGTAAACATTTCTCTGGCGTAGATAGGAAATACTCAATCGACCTATTTGCTGCTTGCTGCCGGTTATTGCATAATGTTCTGAAGCATCACAAAACGTAAGTGTATTCTTTTTGTATGAAAATCCTCATAATAAGTATTTGTAAGGTGTTTCAACGGAAAAAAAGAAGAAAAGATTTGTAGTGTGCACTTAACCTTGGGCCAAAGTTGAAAACATAACAGTAAAAAGGTATAGATATGGTATGAAGAGGAGGTTTAATCTTTTTATATTCAGTTTTTACGAAATTGATTGAAAAGGCTTCAGATGCTTACATTCCTCTGAAGTTATTTTTCATTTTTCAGCTTTCCTTCCTCATTAATTAGACTCCACATATGATTGCAACTTCTTTTTTTCATAATTCTAGTGAATGTGAACGGTGCATTGCCATACTTCAAGCTTCTGTTGGTGTTCTTCTTCATTGTTTGGAGACAGTGGATGCTAATGCAGCCGTCAGGAAAGGTTTCTTTTCATGGGAAGTGGAAGAGGGAGTCAAGTGTGCAGGTTGTCTCCGAAGAATTTATGAAGAGGTAGGTGACTTTTCGTAAATATGCCTCGTTAAAATATCATTATTATCTTAGATTTTGGGTATCTTCCATTATATCCAAAGTCTTATATTTTAATTTTCTGTAGCATAAGTCAATACTGCCTTTTTTTTTACTGGTAGGACCAAAGGCCCCCAACTATTTCTCCTCCTTAAACAATCAAGTTTCAGCATGATATGTATGATATATAAATGTATTCCTATGACAATGATAGAGCTCACCCGAACCCAGTTACCATAGAGAACATATTGTGTGTATATATATATATATATATATATATATATATATATATGTACTTCATGTTTATTTTTTTCTCTTGGCCAAGGAACTGGTTTTAAATATCTTCTTGGGAGGGGGAGTTATTTAAGGCTTCTTTTCAAATTTCATGAGGGGTTGGTGCTTAGTGCATGGGCACCTTTTGGCTCACCAGATCAGCTTTCATGTTAAAGAAAATCATTGCATTTAGAAAACGTATTTGTAGGATAATTGATACATTATTTGCATACAATCTTTGGCTTGTCCATTGCTGAAAACCAAAAGGAGAAAAAAAAGAGATCTTTCTCACCTGGTTTTATCATATCTATTTTGCAGATAAGACATCAAAAAGATGTCTTTGGTCCGCACTGTTCCCAATTTTTATCCAATTACATATGGGTTTATTCAGGACATGGGCCCCGTAAAACAGGCATCAAAAGGTAATTTCTGGTACCTTGGACTATTTGTTGTTATGGTGTTCATGAGTTTCCTAGTGAACTCGAATAGGCATAACAGATTAATTATATTATGACAACAGTGGTGTATCAATTGTATTTGTTAGAAATAATACAATCCAAATTACTTTTTTACATCAATTCCCGCTGGCCTTTAGTTAAGATGGAAAAAGGGCGAGGTTGGTGTAGATCCTATGTTCATAAGTCACTTTCTCCTTCCCATTTTCTCCCCTTAAAAAGTTTTCTGGAAACCTTGAATTTGTAATTATGCTATCACCTTCCAATTTTTATACAATAAGAGGGTAATAATACATTAAAAAAAAGTACCTATTACAATCTCCAAAAGCGTTACCTCTTGGCGTGGACAATCTTGGGGTGAGAGAAATGCATTGGTTAGCTGAACTATTGTATGTTTAATTTTCAGGGAAATAGACGAAGCTCTAAGACCAGGTGTATATGCTTTAATAGATACTTGCTCAGCAGATGATCTTCAACGCCTTCATACCTTATTTGGAGGTAAATAATATTTGACTTTTGTCAGGGCTACAAGGTGTGGCTGGAAGGAATTTCGACTCGGTCTCACATTTTCTTCTTGTTTGTGCAGAGGGTCCTTGCAGAAACACTCTGGCCACCTTGAAACATGATTACGAACTCAATTTCCAATACCAGGGAAAAGTCTAAGGGAAGCTTATTCCTATGTGGGCTATACTGGCATCGTCATTTTGATGCGACTTATACAACTCTTCTAACATGTAAGTTGTAACAAATATTACATGCAATGTATGTGATAATAAATTTTGTAGTCATATCTTTCTCATTTTCGAAGCTACAATGGGTAGCATCCTCATGGAAATGGAAGTAACAAAGCTGTCTGTTAGTAATAGGGACTCGGGTCTAACAGAACAGATGGGAAGGCGGGTACTTTTTGTGTAGCTCTATTTTGAGGGACTTGAGCCTAACATATGTACCTTCCTTGGTTTTGCATTGTTCCGTGTTAATTTATACATTCAAGTGTAAATGGATTTACCTTACTTATAAAGTGCAAGTTCTAATGTTTCTTATCAAACAGGTTAATTCTGTTTTTTTCTTTTTAATGTGCATTATATCTAATTGTGGGTTATTAAATAAGGTCTCCATAGATGACCATGATGGATTTTCAAGTTAAATGCCCTATACACCCACCACCCCATTCGGCTGGTCCCATGCCATTTGGACCATTTTCTGGTGTTATATTTCCTAAATGGAATAATTAGGCTGGTATGACAACGATTGATAGAACAACTACCAAAAGCCGAGTCCAAAAGCAAACACCAATACTTGTGTGGTTGAGATTAGACTAGGATATATAGAAGTCTTTGTTTATACGTCAACTGGGTTTTCAGTTTCCATCTACATTTTTTCCCTGTAAAACAACAACTCCCATTGACAAAGCCCCTTGAATCGTGATGGGCTGTCACTGTTGTAGAAGAGAAGCCCCCTCATCATACCCAGTTCTGCTTTTCTTGGCAGTGGTCGCAATACTTCTTCTTCTGTCATCTTTGATCTCTTTCGAGGTCGAAGCCCCCAGTTTGCAGATAAATTGGGGGCTTATTGCAGCGCCGTTGCTTTTGCTAGCGGTTGTGCATTGGTTGTCATCAATGGAACCTCCCAAGAAGCCCTGTATGATGCCTCGGCGGTGTTGCAAGTGTCCGTATGCTTGCAAGTGTGCCTACTTCTGAACTGATTGTGCTGGTGTTATTCACCATGGTTGGTGCTGTTATATTATCAGATTGAAAAGCTGGTTTGTCTGTCTAACACCTATTTCAGATACCAGGATCAGTGTGTTTCTTGGTTTATTTGTTGTATGTAATGTGTTGAAGTTGTTCTTACAACATCAAATATGGGCAATCAAATAAATAATATGATTGTTGTAACATGATCGAAAATATCATTGTAAATATTGTGTGTTTTTGTTTCTTGTATTCTTCTCTATCCTTAGTAGCACAACCCAATCAAAACACCAAATTTTTCTGTCTTTATGCGAGCCGAGGAGAGTTCAGAACCTCATAAAAACTAGCCTGTGATTTTCTAATGAACACACATTATTTTTAGTTAGGGATTTAGGTGGGATGACTCTGATTAAATATCAAATTGATAAGAAGGAAAGAAAGATTGCTCAAAGTTGCAGAGCTTCAATGCAGAAAAGTATTATCGGCTGCAAACTTTCCATTCGATTTCTAAAAAGGATTACTAATCCTTAACTTTTTGAGGAATCTTTCATCTCCACTAAAGATTTATTTAAATTTTTTTTTTTCTTGTACAGAGCGATATAAGGGAGGGAAAATTTGAACACAAGACCTCGGTGCATCGATAACTGCTCTTAAACTAGCTCCTCACTTCTGCACTGAAGTTTAATAAAACATTGTTAAACTTTTATATTAGAGACAAATAGTTGAAGCCAAATTATTTCCAATTGGGAATTTTTTATCTTCTATTACCGACAAATCACACAGGCTCAGTTAATGTCGACACCACACCACATTGTTTTTCAATATTAAAATTTCATGTCGGGTGGAGGGTTGGGATTGCAATTATCATCTGGGCTGAGTGGATGATGCTTTAAAGTTGCACTAGCGACTGTTGTTAAGGCTATAAAGTGTACGGACCGCCCACCTCTGATGTGGATTGCATGCCCCAATAGAAAAGTGACCATTCGCGCTTTGGTCGACATACAAAACTAAAGGGATGTCGATACAAATATCTTTAACATAAAACGAATGTTTTTCTACTTAGCCTTAATTACACTAGTGCATCCGAAAATTCTGGTCAAATATCAAATGATATATCACCCTTAAACACGGCATAGATTGAGTGGATTAGGTGGATTGCTTTGAATCTTCAACATCCCTACGTGGCATACATTTCAACAAACTAGTTTATACCGTTCGGGCCACATCAACGATTTTAACAAAACAACAAACTTGATGAGGGACGAAAAAAAGTCAATTAAAGGGGCAATATAATTTAGGTGACACTAAATAATAGTTAAATTATTTAAAAAGGATTTTTACCAAATCTATTCTTATTGATTCACTATTGTTTTAAAATATGCAAAGTTTTATAGATGTATTTGTTTCTTTTCTTATTTTTGATTGTCATAGAAAATTCGTAGTCTAGATAATATATACCAAAGTATATGGATCTCTTTTGAAGTGAGTGAAACTACAAATCCTCTTTTCTATAACAATTAAAAACTATACTAACATTAGTGTTGAACATGAGGTTTCGATTCTATTTTAAAACTTTAAATAAAATCTTCAGTATTGAAAATACCACGTAGTTTTCATAGATGGATCCATTAAACAAAGTTATTTAAAGGGACGGTTCACTCTACATTATAGTTCAATGATTCCAACACTATAATTTTGTTTAAAAAAAGCTATTAAGAAATAACAATTCAAATGGTCAAAGGTTATTTTTCCCCTCTTTTGCAGAAAAGATGGTAAAAGCTTAAAGTACGTAAATACATGGTATATTTCTTATCAATCATTGAGTTTTTATATTAGAATATTACAAGTATTTTTTTTATTTTTAAATATAAGCGATAATCTAAACTACAAGGAGAATGAGATTTCTCACACATACATTACCAAGATGTCATAGAAAACCTGAGACCACTTAGTGGACTAGACGCATAAATATCCTTGTTTTTGGATAATTACAAGTACAATTCTTTTTGGCCGGTTTAGATATCTCATTAAAGTACCTGAACACAAACAGTACATGCATAAGTTAAGAGCTCTTCTTCTTATCTTATGTGCCTTGTTTTTTTCTTGTGGCCGCATGCATCACCCTTCATTGCATAAATGAAACTCCACAAAGCAGACACTTACCTGTTTCTTGGCTATAAAACACAAGCCCTTCAATTCCGAACAACCTCTTGAACTTGTCCATTTGAACACTAAAACTTCTCTTCATAATCAAGAAAAACCATCCAACCAATATCCATGGCCTATGGACGAAGTCCAACCAGCTCTTTCATAGAAGGGTTCTCTCTAAGTCCTCTGCCATATCCAGTTCTGCTCATTCTTGCTGTAATCTCAATCTTTTTTGGCATATCCTGGTACTCATCCTATGACTCAGCTGTGGAAGAAGCTGAAACGCATTTCAGTTGGCTGCTTTTGTTTACAGCAATAGCACTTCTGCTTCTTGTTAAGCTGCTGTCTTTTCTGGATCCTGATTGGTTCTTCTCCTTGTGTCCATGGGGAAGCAACAGGATAACCTATCATGAACCTTCAGAGGGAAGCTCACCATGGGGTGTTGTTGCTGTCATTGTGCTCATGCTAGTTTTGCTGCAATACCAGTCTATTTTCCGGGACAGCTGGCACGTTAAAAAATAAAAAATAAAAAAAAAGTTGTGTGTATATGTAGTAGTTGTTGTATATAATGGAATATGATCTTCTACTTATAATTTCTGTACTGATATTGTGAAATATATTTTACTCATGTTTATTTTCACATCAAGAGCCATATGTTGAGTTGAAATTGAATCTTCAATGATTTTCCATGTGGGTTTTGAATCCTCTATGTGATGTTTCTTTTTTCCTAGTGGTTTCATTAGGCTAATTTGATTGCTTGGAAGTAATAATTCAATGTCCAAAGCTACAAGTTACACAAACTTGAGATTCAAGCTAAGTGGTCATTGACTTCTAGATATATAAATTCTTTAAAAATGCTTTTATTACCAAAGCTATTCTTATTGATTCACTATTGTTTTAACATTTGCAAAGTCTTAAAGATATATTTGTTTCTTTTCTTACTTCTGATTGCCAAAGAAAATTTGTAGTCTCCGATCGAAAGTAATATATGCCGAAGTATATCGATCTCTCTTTTTTTATTTTTTATTTATTTATAATTTGGCTAGATAAATCGATCTCTTTTGAAGTGAGTGTAACTGCAAAATGCTAAAATTATGAGAGATTTCTTGTTGAATTTTATGTGTATTCTTCTTCCGCTAGGAGGCCATATTTATAAATAAAGCTTTGGAGCCCAAGTAAAGCAATAACTCCTAATTCTATTTTATATAACACTTAAAAACTATAACTTTAGAGGTCTAAGAAGAAAAAGATAACTCTTCATAAATCCTAGCATCTCTCTTCTCTCTCAACCCTTTTTGTGATGTGTGTTCCTGGAGGGAGAAAGGAGGACACTCCTCCTCCTCACTCCCTCTCTCTTCCTTATAGAGCATTTCCACTCATTTGCCATGTCAAAGGGCAAGGGGAGGCAAGGGCTATTACTATTCATGTGAATAGTGGCAGCCCTTGCAAAAGGCTATGGCAACCACCATTCACATGAGATATGAAGAGAGGAATTTGTATAGAGTTTTGGTGTGGGAAGTGAAAAATATGACTAAGTATTTATTTTTCAAAAAAAATTCTGAAATTTTTATTTTTATTTTTATAGATTTTCTTTGGTTGCTAACGTCAGCAAACCCAGGCTAGAGCAAGAGCTGATTTGCCTGAGGGCCAACTCAGTCACGTGAAATCCGCACCTTACTCTGGCTGTCTTGGCTTGCTGGAAGGACTCGCCTGGGCTTGGGCTCTGTCCTGCCCAGGCTGGAGTTTATTGGTGGAGTTGCTCTTAGAGCATCACTAAGAGCATCACTAAGAGCATCCACAGTGGGGTGGTGTATTTTCGGGGGTGTAAAGCCACTTTTACATCCTCTTTACACCTCCGGGGGGTGTAAATACGCTTTGTGCTCCAATGAGAGGGTGTATTTTCGGGGGTGTAAAGTCACTTTTCTCCATTTTCCCTCACCTTTTTGCAGTTGGGTCCCACCTGCAAGAGATGTAAAAAAAGATGTACAATTGCATCTAAATATACATCTCCAAGGTGGTGATGTAATTATACATTCATATACACCCCCCCATTGCGGGTGATTCCGATCACAATGGGTGTATATTTAACATACACCCCCTTATACACCCCCACTGTGGATGCTCTAATGATTGGGTGTATAACGGATTTTAAAGCTCATTTACACCTCATTTGTCCGGAGTCGACTGCAATGCAAGGGTGTATCATGCTGCAAATATGGCAAGCCACCGTGAGATGGGAAAATAGATGGAAATGTCCATCTTTTTTAAACATCCAGCTAAGTGGGCCCCGTTGTTGAAAAATCATGAGAGAGAATCAGCTTTCAGCGTGGAAAAATGGGAGAAGCAGAAGAAAATGTGATGTGACGTCAAAGCACTAATGGGGTTGTATGATCCAACGGTGCTAATGCTTCCATATTTGATTCCAATGGTGCTAATGCTTTCGTACAAGAAAATAAAAAATTACATCTTCTAATTTACATCTTCACCCATTTGAGCAAAAAACGTATTTACACCTTAGATAACTTCCACCCATTTGCCATGGCAAAGGGTAAGGGCTGTTACTATTTATGTGAATAGTGACAGCCCTTGCAAAAGGCTTGTGGTGTTTCCACCCATTGCCATGACAACCACTATTCACATGAGATATGAATGAGAGGAATTTGTATAGAGTTTTGGTGTGGGAAGTGAAAAATATGACCAAGTATTTATTAAAAAAAATTCTGAAATTTTTAGTTTTTTATTATAAAAAAAATTTCGTTGCTGACGTCAGCAAACCCAGACAACAGCCTAGGCTATTCTTGCCTTTGGGCCAGCCCTGGCTTGTGGAGCCCACCAACTGCCCTGGCTACATTTGCCCGCTGGAAACACTTTTTGGGCCTAGGCCCTCCTTGCCCGAGCAAGGGGTTGCCCACTGAAAGAGCTCTTATGGAGGTGTAAATGGGATGTAAAGGTGGCTTTACACCCCCTGAAAATACACCATCTCATTGGTGATGCTCTTATCTCCCTATTATTTTTCCCCTTCCCCATATAATGGATTTGGGGTTTTAATTGTGGGGAGATTATTTATGCCTAGATCTGTTTTGGATCTTGGTTTTTTACCTAGATCTACTTGGATTTGTAGTTTTGTTGGTTGATTTTTTATTGTACGGTGAGTGACTGCAATCTAGGTGGTGTTCTCTGTCTCAAAGGAGGCAATGGCAGCTATGGTGACGGAGGTAGCAACTGTGGTGGTGGCTCAATTGGTT
Organism: Prunus avium; assembly: GCF_965620075.1. Classification (NCBI taxonomy): domain Eukaryota; kingdom Viridiplantae; phylum Streptophyta; class Magnoliopsida; order Rosales; family Rosaceae; genus Prunus; species Prunus avium. Next base: position 33,219,687 of record NC_142291.1, read on the forward strand.
TTTGGTTATTGTTTGTTTGTACTTTTCTTATTTTGTAATAATTGCATAAACTCTTTGTGAGTTGGGTGTTTGATTGTTTTCTAGTCTCTACTTGTGTTTTGTACTTGTGAGAATTTAAAGTTGTATTAAAAGATTTGGGCGATGTAATTCATGTCTGGTTTGTTTAGGCATGCGGCTTTTAAATGCCGAAATTTCTTTGTCATTTTGTGGTATGTATCCGGATTAACCATGTGTTATTTATATCATCCCTTTATGCGTATTTGCCCTTATAGTTGATGATATTTGTGCTTAATTTATTAATATAATTATCATTTTTCTCTATAAAAAAAAACTATAACCTTAGCTCCCATAGATGGATCCATTAAACAAAGTTATTTAAAGGGACGTTTCACTCTATATTATAGAGTCCAATGATTCAAACACTTTTGTTAAATAAAAAGCTACTAAGAAATTCCTAGTTATGAAAAAAAAAACAAAAAACAATTTTAAATGGTCAAAAGTTTTTGTTTTTCCTCTTTTACAGAAAAAAAATGGTAAAACTTAAAATATTTTTTGTCAATCACTGGATTTTTATCTTAGAATCTTAGAAGTATCCTTCTTCTTTTGTGTTTTTTTTTTTTTTTTGAGAACTACAGGTCCTATCCTTCTTTTTTGGTAAGTTACATTTCTTTTCGGCCGGTGTAGATATCTTAGAGCTCTTCTTCTTATCTTCTGTGCCTTCTTTTTCTTGTGGCCCCACCCACGCATCACACCTTCTCCATTCCATTGCATAAATGAAACCCCACAAAGACTTTATTAAGCAATAAAAACCCAAGCAAATAAGATTAATTTATTAGTTGGCTGTAAAAATTAAAGCAGTCACTTCCCTGTTTTTTGGCTATAAAAACACAGGCCCTTCAATTCCTAACAACCTCTTGAGCTTGTCCATTTGAACACTAAAACCTCTCTTCATGGCCTATGGAAGAAGCCAAACCAGCTCTTTCCTAGAAGGGTTCTCTCTAAGTCCCCTGCCATATCCAGTTCTGCTAATTCTTGCAGTAATCTCAATCTTTCTTGGCATATCCTGGTACTCATCCCTTGAGTCAGCTGCGGAAGAAGCTGAAACGCAATTCAATTGGTTGCTTTTTGTTACACCAATAGCACTTCTGCTTCTTGTTAAGTTGCTGTCTTCCATGGATCCTGATTGGCTCTTCTCCATGTCTCCACTGGGAAACCGCACGAGAACCTACCATCAACCTTCAGAGGGAAGCTCACCATGGGGTGTTGCTGCTTTCATTGTGCTCCTGCTAGTTTTGCTGCAATTCCAGTCTAGTTTCCGGGACAGCTGGCTCATATAGTATGTTCAGTATTCTGTTTAAAAATTTAAAAAAATTATATAAAAAAAAAAGTTGTGTGTATATGCAGTAGTTGTTGTATGCCATGGAATATGATCTTCTACTCATATTGTGAAAATAGATTATGCTCTGTTTATGTTGAGTTGAAACTGAATCTTCAATGGTTTTCCATATGATTTTTGTTTTTGTTTTTATGTCTAATGGTTTCATTAGGCTAATTTGATTGCTGTTGTAACTTGTAAGTGAACATATTTAGCGAAATTAATATGAAGTAGGTAAGCATGAATTGCTCTGATCAGAAGTAACTCCTTCCTTGAAGGTTTACTTTTAGAGTTTCAAATATATAAAAGTTATTTTATATGAGAGTTATATTATATATGAAAAGGTGGAGCCGCCCAGTCAAAGCAATATATTTGTACTTCATACATATAGACAGCAACATCCCGGTAATCAGGGGATTTACAATCTCCAAATTGTCTATTTTAGCTGATTGTCCGTGTCTGGTTTCTTGCGCAACTTGTAATCAAAATTTGACAATAGCCCTCACCATATCCAAACCTACCACCGGCCCTTGTGGCCCAGTGCTAACCAAGCATGTCAAGCAAGTTCGATAGGGCTCGTTTGGTGCGTATGATATCTTACCATTTTGTGGGGATTAGATGGGATAAGTTTTTTTCATGAGTAATCCATCTTCTACCTTCAACGTAGTCAATAAAATTTCATTTCTTCATTTAACGTGCTAATATAGGGAGTTATCGTATTCAATCCAATCCTAGACACCAAACGAGCTCATAATTTGTTTTAGATTGAGATTACAAGAATTCAAGTTGCATTATTTTCATGGTAGGCCCTACCAATGGAAACTTCATGGTGTGAAGTCAATGACAATTTTCATGCGTTTCTTGTTGAGGAGTACGGTTAGGTTATATGACATCCAATGTCTACCATTGAATTGTTCAAATGGCTCAATTCTCAGCCATACAACTTTCATTTCTCCCAACTTTTGAAAGCACTTAATGGAACAATAGAGAAACTACTAGGTCTTTTGTGGGGCAGGAAAAGTTCAACATGTCATCACTAGTTTTGGTAGCATCTGCAGTGACAGTAAAACTGCAAATGAGCATCTCTGGTGGTAGGTAGTCTTTATTGATCAGATGAGGAAAAAAATAATTTAAAAATCACTGTTTCCCTGAAATCAGGGTAAAAATTCTACTGTCAATTTCATTCATGTTTAAATCCATAATTTCTGTCATTTCCGTAAACCATGTAAATTTAGCATGAATTTTGGAAACATTATGAAGAAAAAGAGATTGAAAAAAAATAAAAGATATCAAAACCAACAAGTCATATAAGTCTGGAGAGCCACACAAGTGGACCAATCAGAAGAATGAATACAAGTGGATCAACTACAGAGAAGCATCGATTATAGCTCTCCACCAATTATTTAATCAAATGACGACCTACCAAGATGAAAAACACACTTGAAGATAATTATAACTTATTGACAGTAAGTCTTGCCACAATAAAACCTATTGTCTAAAACGTCACAATGCTTCCTTTTATTTTGTATCTAATAAACATAATATTTCTCTGCACAGCCTACTCCATTTGCATCCAGACAAGGAAGAAGAGGAAGAGGAAAGAACCAACTCCTCTTCTTCTTCCTTCTTATTAACAATGGGTTCCTGTTTCCCTAAACAGATAGAACGCCGTAAGGCGATCTCAACGGAGAGGAAATCGATGCGTGATCTTCATCAAAGCTGTGGTGAGGACTTTCCAGCTTGTGCCCTTAGGCCTACAGATAGAAAAAATTGGATGGCAGGCCTCAACCCTGAGAAGCTTCACATACACAATATTTTATGGCCAGGAACACATGACTCTGCAACCAACAAGATTGGATTTCCATGCATAACTAGGCCTTTTGCACAATGCCAAACTCTGTCCATCTACCAACAGCTTGTCATAGGCACCAGAGTGTTTGACATTCGGGTTCAAAAGGATCGTCGCGTCTGCCATGGAATTCTTGTCACATACAGCATTGATATTGTGATCAGAGACATCAAGAAGTTTCTATCTGAAACAAAGTCAGAGATCATACTCCTTGAAATCAGGACGGAACATGGTCATGATGACCCTCCTGATTTTGAGCAGTATTTGGTGCATCAATTTGGGGAGGTTCTCATCCACCAGGATGACAATGTGTTCAACAAGACCATTGCAGAATTGTTTCCGAAGCGAATAATATGCGTGTGGAAGCCAAGGAATTCACCTCAGCCTAAGGCAGGGGGCCTTCTATGGAGTTCTGAGCACTTGAAGGATGACTGGATCAACACGGATTTGCCATCGACAAAATTCGAAAGCAACTTGAAGTATTTGAGTGAGCAGCCTCCAATTTCAACAAGGACATTCTTTTACAGGGTGGAGAACACAGTGACACCTCAGCCTGATTACCCTATTGTGTGTGTGAAACCGGTGACCGGTCGGATTCATGAGTATGCAAGGCTGTTTATAACTCAGTGCTTCTCTAGAGGTATTGAAGATAGGTTGCAAATCTTCTCTACTGATTTTATAGATGAGGATTTTGTTGATGCATGTGTAGCTGTTACATATTCAAGAATTGAACGGAAAGCCTGAATTTCCATTTTTGAGTAATGTCTTGTTCGTCTTCTTGGTTCTCTTGTGGATTTGCTAAAGAAACATAATGCAACAGAAACAAAATATTGGGATGAATTTGAATTAAAAACTTACAAAAAATGGTTTTCATACTAAATATGTGATAAAAAAAAATTATAATTAATAGCAACGAAACCCTGCACACTTCGTTAAACACTATTAGTATGATGTTCCATATCACAAAAACAAATTCAAGACATTTGCATGATTTCAGAATTTAAATGCGCCTCACTTTTCTTATTTTCATGATTATTCATTGAAACTTAAGCTTCTCTGAGTTTTTTTAAGCTTTTTTTCTCTCTTTTTGTTTGATAAAAACACACAAATAATTAGTGGTTACAACTTTAATAAAATGATTGAACTTTCAGATGTGATTCTCATGAAAAGAAAAAAAAAACTTTCACATTTTATAGACAAAATAACGAGATATTGGAGGAAACTTGTGTATGTCCTATTAGAAAAGTTCAAGGATTTGTGTTTGGATCTTCTGGAGGAATCCGATTATGTTTTGGATGTGAAATTTGGAAAAATTTCGCCAATGATGTGAGAGTAATCATTGAGATTGGGTTTATCTGCGGACCAAAAAAATTCAAAAGTTGGGAAAGTTTGAATAGAATTAGAATTATTGGATTTGATGGGAAAGTGACGGGGGGACGAGTCAATTCCGAAGAAGGCGCAATCGGATGCGTCAACAATGGCTGCAACCATGTCGAATTCTTCATTATGGCTCATTGATTGTCTTCAAATATGTGTAGGGAGTATTAGCAATCACACAGTACTTGCAGCCTATGATTTCTCTAACTCAAATGGGGATAATTTTAATGTAAGCATATGGTACAATTCAACCTTTTAAGAATGACACGGGCAGTGGTCCTATTGCTTTGCTGCGGCTTCCGAGTTTAGTGAATCTGGCATCCAATGTCTACCTTGAGTTTTTACAAGGATCTGTCAGGATGATTTCCTATACTTATTTTCTTACAGTATCTTCAATCTACATCCTATGTTTTGTTATATTTGGCTCACTTATAGGTTAAAATTCTTCACAAAGAGGGATCTAAAGTTTCTATTGAGATGGAGAAACCTGATGTTGGTCAAGAGAGGGAGAAGGTTGAAAAATTGCTACTGGATTCAGATACAACTCATGCAGTCATCTGTGACAACCTCAAAAAGGTGTATTCTGGAAGAGATGGAAACCCTGAGAAATTTGCAGTGAGAGGGTTGTCTCTTGCTTTGTCTCGGGGAGAGTGTTTTGGCATGCTTGGCCCTAATGGTGCTGGGAAGACCTCTTTTATCAATATGATGATTGGTCTCACAAAGTCAACCTCTGGGCACTGCTTATGTTCAAGGTCTGCACATTCAGACTCAGATGGATGAAATATATATCAGCATGGGTGTTTGTCCACAGCATGACCTGCTATGGGAAACCCTCATTGGAAGGGTGCGTTTACTATTTTATGGAAGACTTAAAAACCTCAAGGGTTCTGCATTAATACAAGCAGTGGAAGAATCTCTGAAAAGTGTCAATCTATTTTATGGTGGGGTTGCAGACGAACAAGCCGGAAAGTATAGTGGAGGTATGAAGAGAGGGCTTAGCGTTGCCATTTCACTTATGGGGATCCCAAAGTTGTTTACATGGATGAACCCAGTATTATCCAGCTTCAAGAAACAACTTATGGAATGTTGTGAGTGTATGTACCATGTGATTGCCAATACTCCCTAAACATATTTGAAATGGAAGCTGGACTTTATATTTATCTTCATCTTTTTTTGAAATAGAATATATATGTGCAGGGTGTGATAAAACAAATATGCATGTGAATTAATAACCAAAACACACAAGAATCATGAGTTTATTTACAAATAATTAAGCCGGTCGGAACTTAGATCTAAAATAATTAACCCAGCTCGAGCTTGATACTAAGCACAATCATCAGAGTTGGCTCAATCTTGTAGTAGCAAGTCTACGGTGATTGATGACATTGCATGGTTAAAGCCAAATGGAGAGATTCGTTTATCCAACCCAATACATCTTCACAAAGCACAATTCTCTCAACAACAAAAAAAAACCAAAGCACAATTAATCTGACATCCCAAGAGGTCCAAGCCACTTGGAATGAAAGGATGATTGGTAAGATAGCAAGACCAAAATCAGCACCAACAAGATGGCAACACCCCACGGTGAGCCTGAGCCACCACTGCCCCCGGCCCGGTGAGCTGGCTCACGCTGTGGATGTTGGGACCGAAAGCTGAACCATCCACTAGAAGGGACTGAAGAACATGAAGCTACCACAAATATCAACAAAACAGGCAACACCATTAGGAAGAGCTGGAAATTAAAGGCTGTGTGTTGCATTTGGGCCTTGTACTCTGTGTATTGAGAAAGCCACAGCAAGCCAATGACAATGGCAAAGATGGTGAGCAAATGCAGAGGTGGTGCAGAGATGGAGGACAAGGTCTGGCAAGTCCACCCTTGTTTCCACTCTGGACCCCTCCTCCTCTTAGGGTAGAACCACTCCATCTTTGTCCTCTTTTCACTCTTAAGTCTCCTTACAACAAGGTTTATATAAATAAGAATGAAAGGTGATTAGGGTTTGGCTTGCTCTTCACAGTAGGTTGGCTTTGGCATATATGCTTTGAGTGTAGACTTTGCCTGCCTCACAAACTTTTTACTTTGTACTAATATGCTCCGATTCACGTGAATGATACCGAATTACCTTCTTAATTAAGGATGAGTCCATGGAATTCTCTTTTCTCTTCCTTTATTCTTCAATTTTAGTTTTTAGCTTTCCATTTGCCAAAAATATTATTCATTTATTCATTTATTTTCGAGTATTACGGCGAAGGCAGTTATTTTCAATTACCAAATTCACCATGGGATATGAGAATTGAGAAAATGAGAGGACCCCTTGATGTTGATTGCATTATGAGAGAGGACCCTTTGGTTCAAAATGTTTTAAGCTTAAAATGACTTGTATTGCTCTAGTGTCCACCAGACAATAAGTGGCCCATGGAAAATGGATAGAAGATATTTCCTATCTTTATGGAGGAAAACTTAAAAAATGACCACACAAAAAGAAGGAAAAATAAAGAAGAAGAAAAAATCCGTATGATAGACTGGCTCATACATTTGTTACAACAAAGCTTCAAACTCAAAGTGTACCTTCGCATGGCCCTTTATTTGATCCTGGTGCCAAAACAACCATAATCAAGCTGCAACTTTCTTGGCTGTTACGGAATTGATTATGGTAGCGAATTCAGGACCCTAGATGATGAAAACTCAACTTGTTAGTGTCATTTGCAAAAAAATTACAAACCGAAAACAAAAAGGTTCTAAACTATATAGTACTCTCAAGGCAAATAATTGCGGTAGTATACCTTTAAGGAAGCACCACCAACGAGAAAACCATCAATATCTTCCTTCTTTGCAAGCTCAGCAGAATTGCCTCCATTTACAGACCCTAAAATTGGATCCCAATTTAGTTACAATACTACCGGAAGTCGGATATTCACTCAGAGCTAAGACTAGAATATCCCAACTAGCTGAGCACTGAGCAGAATCATTATGTTCAAATGATTCTACGACAAGGGTCCAGGTTGGATGTTTCTAAAGTTATTTACATCTTACAGTTAAAATTCATAGATGATGCCATTATTGCCAATATATTAACATGAATTGGCCTCCCTTGACCTATTTTAAGAACATGCATAAGTGCTTTCTGTTGCTTAATCACAGAGGTGAAATTTGTAAGAAACTGACGACCAACCAAAAAAAGTTGCAGGAAACAAGCTACCTCCATAAATAATTCTTGTTTTGGATGCAACTTCTGGTGACACGTTCTTCTTGAGCCAATCACGGACAGCTACATGTACTTCCTGAGCTTGTTCTGGACTGGCCACCTTACCAGTTCCAATGGCCCAAACAGGCTCATAAGCAATAACTATATTATCCCAGCTGGGTACCGCATCTGCACATAATAGACAAATTAGTGTTATACACAAGGGACAAGCTATTCATCTTGAAATGGGACTCCAAAATTGGCTGCACAATCGTGAAAAAGAAAAAGCATTTAGAAGTTACCTGCAAAAGCCTTCAGTTGCTGAAAGCAGATGTCAAAAGTTTTCCCTGCTTCCCTTTCTTCTAGCTTCTCACCAATGCAAGCAATAACTCCAAGACCCTCGTTCAAGGCATAGGCAGCTTTCTTTCCTATAAACTGCAATTAATAAATTTCAGTTACATTTTGAATACTTATCATAGATCAGAATATACACTAATCATTTTCTCTAGAGACCTTCATAAAAATTTAAAGAAATATTTGGAACATTCACCTGATCATCTTCCCCAATTACATGCCTCCGTTCTGAGTGTCCAAGAATAACCCATGTGGCCCCAATATCCTTCAATTGTTCAACGCTGCAAAATGGACATGGTAATTATAGTAATTATATGAGTTCATTAAACTGAAAATGCAACCATAACAGAACTATGAGAGGCATATGTCAACTCAGAGCTTATATATACTACTATTACAAGATCTGTTTCGGATTTTTAAGCCAGAATCTTGAAAGGACCGCTCATTGTCCTTGCAATACAATGAACAAATAACCTTTTTGAAATTGATGTCAAATTCAAACAGGATTCTTACAATGTTTGAGAAACAGTTTTCGAGATATAATTCTAGAGGAGCTTCGAAAGGGAGGGGGGAGCGCAGAAATATAAACTATGAACCTACCACCCAGCAAGTTTAAGATAAGTCGTAAAGAGAATAGTCTCTAATCAAGACAACCAAAGATAAATTTGTAATAGCAAGATGAAAATGTATGTATCTGTGAAGGACAAACTACTAAGAAATTTAACAAGGCAGAGTAACCTAACCTGATTTCTCCCGTGAAAGCGCCACCTTTTCCAACCCACGAATTTTGACCAGATATTTCAATACGATCTGTTAACGAGTTCTTCACCTGATCGATGTAAAGAAATGGTGGTGCAACAACAACATCTGTACATATCATAAGAAAATCAAAATTTAAAAACACTATAAATTCATATTCTTAAATGATATATAAATGAGATCAATAGAAACTGACTTTTACACAAATGACTCCATTCTGTACCTACAAAGTAACATAGTGGACTTGCCACCCTTAACCACCTATGCCCAACACCTATTCGCACGTTGCATACACTTCCAAGTTTCTTCCCTAGCTACAATTATATTACTGCCTACTTTTCTAAATAAGTCATATACACTCAAACTTATTGATCAATTCCAGTCACGCAGAGTTTCCTTCCCACCAGATTTTGGTCATTCATCATGTATAATGTATTGGCAAGACTAAAGCAATCTAGTAAACCTACTGCAAATTGAAACAGGTATATACTGAAGATCAAACATAACAATATCTCACCAACATCTGCTTCCAATTTGGCACTGTTCAAGTCAGAGACTAGCTTGCTGATAGAGTCTTTTGTGCCATTCTGAATGAAACAGCAAAGATGAAAAGGTCACAAGAAGAACTGAGCCATCTTAAGAGTTTGAATGTGTATATGTCTTCAATATCCAACAAAAGCAGGCTAAGAAAATACATTAGAGAAAACAGATTCTACAGAGTTTAAAATACTTACTTGTAAAATATATACCATTGGAAGTAACACTAGATTAACAACAAATTTAAAATTTAAAATAGAATTGAAATTTCAAGCGCTGGATTTATGTTTGAAAAAAAACATGGTTGAAAGGTGGTAGCTTTCGAAAGATGATATAATGAAACTTCAAAATTGAGAATGTGTTTGAGTGGAAATGTTCTGAGCATTTCAGCCCCTTTGCTCTATGAAGGAAGCATAAAAATTCTTTTAACACAAAGAGAACAATTCACTAGAGGTAGTGCAAACAGACATTGCAGTCAAAAGAGTACTTACACACTTCCAGTTTCCACCAACAAAGAACTGCAAACACAACAAAAGATACAATTAATTACAAAAAATATATATATCCAAAGAGGAGAGAATCCAAAAATATCCAGGCATTTGTAGTGAAGGACAATCGCATTCTGAAACTAAGGATAATTTCACCATTTTCTTAATACCTTTAATCAATTGAGATCCAAGATTTTTCCTTTCATTTCCACATTTTCTAGGAAACCAAACAAAACACAAAGAGAGATAAAAACAAGGAAGTTCAAATAAATAACAGACCTTTCCAGTGCCGGCCATGGCGACGACGCCTCTGGAGGCTTTGCGGGAGGAGGAAGAGAGGCGGAGCTGGGAGTGAAGGTGTTGGAAGAGGGAGAGAGACTGGGTGTGGTCCAACTTGGAGCACGATCGTCGCAGACCGGAGTACGAGGAGACGGATTTAGGGCCAGAGAGTTGAGAAGCGAGAGATGTGGAGGCCACCGCCATGACTGACTCAGTGATTTGGAGCTTCCGAGTTTGGGTTTGCTTGCTCTGTGTTTTTACTTGTATTTCACGAGTGCGAGAGTGAGTCACTGAGAGAAAGAGGGTGGTTGGGTTTTATGGTAACCAGAAGGATTGTTAGGATAGGTAGGAGGGATGGATGGTTCACGCTGTTATTTAGAACGTCAAATGCACGCGATTTTTTTCCCTTTTTTTTACTTTTTTTTTAAAAAAATTTTTACCAACCAACAATCTAGGGTTTGGTTTTTTTAATGGTTGTTTGTTTGTCAGGTACCAACCAAACCATCACCTACCCTATTCCTACCAAAAATTTGCCAACGGCTAGGATTCCCTCATTGTTGGTTGCCCTCGTGGCTTTTCCTTGTAATTTTTGCTTCAATACAAAAAATATATATATAATTCTATTTAAATTTACTTGATACATGAGGTTTATAAACCGAAAAGTACTTAGGGTTCGTTTGGGAGTGTGCTTCTAGAAGGGTTAAAAGCGCTTTCTGACAACTAGGGTTTAGGGTTTTAACAACGTTTAATAGAAAATTTTAAAAGTGCTTTCTGGAAAAACACATGCCATGTGCTTCTTTAAGAAGCACTCCCAAGTGCTTTTCCATGAAGCACTTCAATTTTTTACAAAATTTTCAGCAACTTTATAATAAAAGTGTTTTTGTTAAAAGTGCTTATAAGCAGAAGTGTTTCCTAAATAAGCAGGCCCAAACGAGCGCTAAAACTAATCTCAAAACATTCTACTCAAAAAAATTTCCTCAACAAGTGAGTGAGACATGATATTTTCCTTCGTTGCCAATAAATAAATAATTTTATTCTTGTGTAAAAACCAAGAATTAACATAGGTTTCATCTGAAAAGAACATAGGTCTCATCTTTGGCTATTCAAACCTATATAGGAACACTCCACCATTAGTGAATTATTATAATAATAAGTAGAACAACTGTTGCCCATTCATTTTCTATGTTTTTACTTCAGAAATGATGAGACAAAATAATAAGATAATATTATATTAAGGGTCGATGAAAATTGATTTCTGACTTTATGCACCACCACCAAGTATGTAGAATTGGGGTGAATCTTTGGCTCACTAGAACACAAGGACAAACGTTTATTTTGATTTGAAAGTGGTTTAAAACCTAGAAAGAAAGGGCTGGGAGAGTCTTGAGGTTTCAGTACAAACTAAGAAACAGTTAAGAAAACAGTTGAGATAATGAGGTCAAGTTAGCCGCTTTTTTTTGTCTTTCATTAAGCATTTGTTGGTCAAGCATGCCAAAGAGACAAAAAGGCATATTCATTTTGGATAAATTTCGGTATGGTTGCATCATATTATGCACCCTATACACATATACATGCACTCAAAATACACATACATGTATATATACGAGCTTCGGTTCAATAGCAAACAACATACGGTCTCCACTCTTTCGAAGTCCATCTTGAGTTCAAATCTCATAGACGAGAACGATGGTAGTTGAATCAGTAAGGATTCCGCTTAATGAAGCAACTGCAATTATATTGAGAAATCTACGGCATAGAAGGCTCTCTGGCCAATTTTCACCATTCACTCCTAGTCTTGGGTTGGATGCTAATCATTTTATCCGTTTATCTAATTTGTGGCTTTCATTGGACATTTCCTTTCTATTCATGCCCATGAAATGAAAGCACCCCACTCAACATCCCTTTCAGCAATTGAGTCCTTCAAATGTTTTCACCAATCACAGCCCGTGCCATCACGTATTGGCCTTTTTGGACCTCAACCTCAAAGATTCAGGATTATGACATAGTTCGTTTTTATACAAAAAGATCTTCAGATTCGTCTGGAGAAAATGCAACACTTTTAACTACAGCCGCTCATCTGGCTTCTATGCCAAGAGATCTCACAGGCTCTCACTTTACTAAGACGTGATAAGTCTTAATCTCTTACACTATACAGTCTACAATTTCATGCTTAAAAATTACGTCCGAAATCATATCCATGTACAGTCGGACGTATTTTTATACTCAGATCAGATGCACTTTCAGTGAAAAATTGATTGGTGAGAAGGAACAGAAATGAACATTGTATATTTCATCTCAGTCATCTCCATGACTCATGAGTAGCCCAACATTTCCCCTAATTCACCTTCACCCTCAATACAAAAGAATCCCTAAAAATCCCTGCAGCAGCTTCTATCCACTACAGCTAGATGCAAAAGCCACAAGAAACCACATACACTGTTGTTTTCACATTTTCACTGAATAAAATAATCTCTTTCTTGAATATCAAGACTGCTATTTACAACAACAAATACATATTCCTGTGGAATAGATAACCCTATCTTGTACATTTCCCAGCTGCAATATCAGTGTCTAAACATGCTACAAAGAGAATATGGAAATCCACTTAACGCCCCATACCTTGCTAATGAAAACCAACCAACATCCTTTGCCACCTTCGTGCAAGAAGACACCTGCAGAAAACAAAATCTTTATATTTAGTACCAACACCATAAGCATTCTGCCACAATTATACAGTAGTTTAGTTCAGACCTATGTCGCATGTTCAAGCAACCTTAAAAAACAGTTCACTAAAATCAAACAAATGGAGCACTTTGTTGACGTTATTAAAGAACAAAATGACCCTGCCTTGTTCTGTTCTTTGTTACCTTTTCTCTTTTTCAGTCATCAGCCTTTGTGCCACCAACTACGCTATTAGATGAGCTATCCTGTACACTACGAGAAGAAGAACATCTGCTTGAAGAACTCCCTTCTGTAACCTTGATTTCCTTCCTCGCTGACTTCTGAGATTTTCTTCGTACTGATGATAAATCCTACAAAACAATCAAATTACGTCAATGAGGACTCAAAAGGTAAGATAAAGCCAATAAGCTCCATTATAATTTACTTAAACATGGTTGAAAAGCTTTATATCATTCTTTAAACAACTTAGAAGGCTACAACTGACCTGATCAGTCATAGATCCAGGAGTTTTCAATTCTAGTTCTGTCGTAACATCATTTGAATCTTCACTTCTGTCAATTTTACTCTCTCCGGATAATTTGTTTCGTGAATCTTGTTTGCCTGAAACATGAGACCGACTTCCTGGATGCACTACTGGCGATACATATTGGGTGGACTGCTGTTCAACCAGAGTATTAGGGGTAACATATGGAACAAAAGTTGAACAGGGGTTAGGAATGATCCCAGGATTCTGATTTGGGAAATAATGGTATGGCTGCATATGTGGATGCATGGGAATTGGACCTGGAGGCATTGGCATTGGCATTGGATATGGATATGAAGGTGGGGCCATTACAACTGAGTGATCCATAGCACCCCAAGGGAACATAGCCCTGAGTCTCTGCTGATACTGAGCATTAAGGTTCTCAATGTCAGATTTAAGAGATGCCTTCTCTTCTCTGAGATCATTTTTCTCATGCGTCAACTGTTTATAAACAAAATAGTGATTAGATGCCCTATAAAAGAATCCAGCATTGGGCATTGTTCACCAGGATATAAAAATAAATAAAACACTAAATCACCTCACGAGACTCTTCGGTTAGTGAAGCACAATCAGCTTTAAGTTTGTCTACTTCCGATGTCAAATCCTTCAGCACTTGAATTGTATCAGCTAAAATGGTTGCTTTGTCATTTTTGGGTCTGTCTGGATCTGCGTTTTACAGTAACAAATGTAAATCAATACAAAAGTGTGGGATATTCATGTATCCAGCAGGTATACAGGAAAATCCATAAACGTGCACCATAATGAAAGTTGCAAGCAGTTATACAGGAAGAATACTACACATTAGTAAGTTGAAGGTAAGTCCCATAAACCAAAAGAAGGAACTTGTGCAAATATGCAGTGGCACAAAGAATTTTCAAATGCAACTCTATATAACGTAGTGGCAGATAAATCGTGTCATATGGCACTCAGCTCCATAAGGACATTCAAACATAAACAATCTACTCATGCACAGTACTATAATGAAATGATACAAACATAAGACAATAAGATTTGACAATAGAAATAGTTGTAGATGCCAAAATCTCTATCTATGATATCTATGCCAAAGAGGTAGCTAAAGCCCGTATGATAAATGGAGTACCTAAAAGATATAAAATCCAAAAACAATAGAGTATGAACAATTCAATTGTACCTAAAACATTCCCCAACTCAAGAAACTGATCATTCAGTCGATCCCTCCTCAACTTCTCCCGGTCAGCCTTCTGAATCTTTCTAGCAGTTAGACAATCCTTAGTTTCCCCTTCAGGCCTTTGGCTGCAAACAGTAATCCATCACAGATTGACTAGAGGGTAACCCACCAATTCTAGTGTGCAAGAAAGTCAACTATTGAAAAGGCATTGTGCACACATTGATTTGATAACTGGGTTCACAAACTTCACATCATAGAATTTGCACACAACAAAACATACAATGTCTCATTAAACCATTCTCTAAATTAAACTTTAAATGTGTTTAGCCACAGTTCTCAATTTGATTGTAAGCCTATTTACACTGAAAAATGCATATGAACCTTGAGACAAAACAAAAATGATTCATAATTAGCTCAATCAGAAACAAACGTTTACACTTAAAAATGCATACGAACCTTGAGACAACACAAAAATTATTCATAATTAGCTCGATCAGAAAAAAACCCAGAAAAGATAACACCATAAATCCAAGACTCAATCGTTTTAATTGGACCCCCTGGTGATAAAATGCCAAAATATACAAAATTTAACAACAACAAAAAACCAGAGATAGAAAGAGCACGACGAACCTTGAATTGGGTTGGGAGCGGCCGGAGGGAACGCGGGAATCGGGAGGGGGCTGAGGAAATTCTATGGCGGAAGGAAATGGAGGTGGCGCGGATTGGATGAAGCCTTCGTGTTTGAGCTGCTGATCCATGAGAGCCTATACGAATTATCTGGTGGAAGAAGATGAACATGTAGCCATCTACGACTTGCGAATTGCACCAGCGAATGGGTTTCTCTAAAGTGTCGTAGAAGTGGTTACGAAGCGCGAATCTTATCTGCGCTTACAACCAGAGGGAGTCGTTTTGTGCTTCCTTGGTGACGGACTCGCTGTCGTTCGGAGTTAGAGTTACCGGTATTTTATTTTGACTGATGTATAGGATGATGGTAGGTATTTTATTTTGACTGATTTATAGGTATTTTTATATACAATCATCCTTCTTTTTTTTTTCTTTTTTTTTCCAAAAAACAACTTTATTTCAGTGATTTTTTACTTTTTGTTTCTTTTTAGGGTTAATCGTTTTATTAGTCCCCCAATTTGGACCGAATTTGCATTTGAGTACCTCAATTTCCAAAATGATACTCAGGGTCCTTTAACTTTAGTTTCGTTTGGACAACTAGTCCCACCATGACTTCTGTCAATTTTTTCGTTAAAATTAGGAATAGATGGGTCTTTTCCGGTTGGTTTTGAGGGACAAAAACGACTTTCACTCTTTTAGATGCTCTGATACGAGTTATAGTACATCAGAACATTGACCAAATGTACGAACCAAAGAAGAAACGAAAAGGCTGAAGAGTCAACAAGAAGAGCTTTCAGACAAAAGGGTTTCTGTTGAAGCTTTCCAACTCTGTTTTTCTGCTTCATTATTATCAAGTTCTTCATTAGTACAAAATCTGAACATAATACCAATTTTGTGCATAAATCCAAAAATCAAAAATTGTTTACTGATCGGTTCATAATTGTATATCATTTTGTACCCTTCTAGCTTATGATTTGGTTATGTTTTTGAGTTAAACTTGTGCTTTTAATCCTTTTTGTGTTTATCTTTCAGTTCATTGAGCTTTAGGTAATAATGATGGCTTTGGATAGTAAATGATGCAATCCATGCATGTTAGGGCCTAATTTGGATGAATGGATGAAGAGCTTAAAGACAAACTCAATTTTGGCTACAGCCCCCTGCCAGTCCAGTTCCGTAGGTCATATTGCAAGCATTGTTTCAACAACCTACATAGCTCGAATGAGGCCACATTCTTCATGAAAGTTGTTCCAATTGGTGTGTACTATAACATATCCAAAATTCAGCCCCATTGGATAAATCTGGAGTCCGTTACCTAGCAAACACAGAACCATGCTCAGGATGGATCTTATCAGCGCGGAAAATGAGTTAGCAATTTGTTTCGGCCTTAACTTCTTCCTCCGACCTTGGATTGGCCCAAATAACATATGGCTGGAAAGAAGACATTCTGAACTTCAATTTCGAGTGCTTAAAGTCCTAATTTGATTAAGAGAAGCCCAAGTTGTAAGCCCTTGAAGTTGTTGGTCATGCTGATCTCAGCATGTGCTGGTTGGATGCTTGGTCATGGTGAGCTAGGTATGAGCTATCATTTCTGGTTGGAAGCTTGGTCATGGTGACATGAAGATGAGCTAGGGCTGCTGGTGGGATTTATTAGTGAAGTGCATCAACCATTTCAGATTTTATAATGGAAGTGTTGTATGCATTAGTGAAGTGCATCAACCATTTCAGATTTTATAAAACAAGTGTTGTATGCATTAGCCATACTTAAATCAGATTTTCAGCTTCCTTAGGCCTATATATAGTGAGGTTTCCTAAGCTTGTAAACACACCCCAAGGGGGGGAGCTCTCAAACACTTCTCTAGAGCTCCCTTCCCTTCTCTCCCTCAAATTCTCTTAATTTTGCTTTCTAGTTCTCAATTCTAGCTTTCCTTTTGCTTCTTAGTTGTAGTTTATTTTTCTTTGTAATGTAAATTCTTTTCTTAAGTTTTCAAGTTGAATTAGTTTCCAAGTTTCAATTATGGTTTTTGTTCTTATTCATTATGCTTATAAGTTAATATGCTAGTTTGAATGATTGATCACCATTTAGGCTTGCATGTTAGCTATCTTGGTTTGAATTAAGAGTATACACCATGCTTTAATTCGAATTGAACTATGAATAGGAAGAGTATGTATGGACATTCGACAACAGGGATTAGATACATGCTTGGTTGTTTAAATTGTTCTTCTATGCTTAATGGGTTCCTAATGCTTAATTTTAGGTTAGACAACAAATGATCAAATTAGGGAATTAGGAACACAAGGTTATGACCACACACCATGGCTTAATCATACTTTAGCTAGAATCAATCCGTTAATCTAATTGAACTTGGGAACTTATTTGCTTGAGGTATTTCCTTTTTCTTGTTTTATTTATTTCTTTTTTTTCATTTCTATTTTGTGTAGGAGAAATGAATGGGATCATTCAATCACCAATCCTCGTGGGATCGACCTCGCACTTACATACGCTATACTACCGAACGGCTCGTGCACTTGCGAGTATCACAAGTTGAGGATGCAACTGAATCCATTTTGGTGCAGCTGTATCTACGCAACAAGTTTTTGGCGCCGTTGCCGGGGATTGGCAACATAGTTTGGTTCTATTTCTTTTCCCTACTTGTTTTATTTTTATTTTTCATTTTCATGTTTTTCTAGACAATTTCAAGTTTTAAAGTTAATGACGTTAATGGACAAGTTGTGTTTGTAGTCCAACAGAAAAGGACAATTGCCCAACAAGCAAGAGAACTGGGTTTAAGTCCCAGCTTACACAACCCATTGGTGCTTGTTGCTTTGAAGCATGGAATTGGATGTGTGTTGATTTTCCTTTTCATTTTAGTTTTTATTTCCTAATCCTTTTAATTCCATTTCAAGTTTGTGTGTTTGTTTTAGCAATTTATGATAGCTTAATAAAAATGGAGAGAGATGGCAACCTCAATCATAAGAATGGGAAGTGTGGAGCAATGAGAGAAGTCGCGACCTCCAAGTGCATCACATTCGACCTAATCGCTTCAAGGGGGAGCATTTCAATCCTTTCTCTTCTTTGAATTATGTTTATTTCCGTCATTGTTTTTACCTTTTGGTCCGCGTTGAGTTCTTTGTTTTTCTGTGCTGAATCCAACCATATAAAGAACGTGAAATTTGGACTTACGGTTGGAAAGTTATAGCCTAAAAACTGAACACAGGTCGAAGCTGAAAAACAGAGAAACGAATCTGTCCAAATGGTGATAAACGGGTGATAGAAAGTGCTGTTTGTTTTTTTTTTCTTTGGTTTCTTGGTTTGTTTCTTTTAGTACAACAATTTATGTTGTTTGTTTGAATTTGTTTACAGTACTTAGTTCATTTTTCTTTATGGTTTGTTGTTTCATTTTATCTTAATTTGTTTTTATTTCTTATCTTAAAAATCTTAAAATAAAAAAAAAAAAAAATTTCATATGAGCCGACTTATGGTAACCCCAGTGAGCACTTCCGTTAATACAGTGTCTAGGAGTTCTTTAGGCGACACCTTCGGTGTCTAAGAAGTTTGGGTTTTAAGCGGGACCATTGTGACCCCTCCAACCTTCCCGGATCCCCTGGCTGTGTTTTCTGAGGCCCTTAACTGGTCATCCGTGAGTTGCTTGTATATTGTGTGTTTTTAAATTAAGTTTTTTTTATTTTCTTTGTTTTCTTTTCTGTTGAGTCTTTGTTTTTGTTTTGTTTCTGTTTTTGTGTTGTTATGTTAGTTTATTTATTTATTTACGTGGTATGGTTAGTTAGTTTATTTCTGAGTGTTAAAACACTTTTTTATTTCAAACATTGCATAAAAAAAAAACAAAACAAAACAAAACAAAACAAAAAAAACAAAATAAAAAACAAAATTAAAAAAACAAAAAAAAAAACAATTATAAAAAAAAAAAAAAAACATCATCATCATCATCTTCATCATCATCTTCTTCATCTTCTTCATCTCCATCATCATCATGGCTTGCCTCTATTTTCTCGCACTTGTAGAATCTGCAGCAGCTCCACATGGTCCTCATTTTTTCTCTGCAGTGCTTCCACGTGCTGATTGGCACAGTAGAGCCGCTTCTGCAAGTCCGCCACCATAGCCTTCAAGGAAGCTATTTCCTCGCTCATCGCGGCACACTCCCTTGTCCTCGCCAGTAATCGCATGCCCAAATTGGTAGCCGAGACCGCGTGGAGCACAGTTAAATTGTGGGACTCCTCCACCGCTGCCTTGTCAGACCTCTGTGCCACATGCAGATGATCTGTCGGTGTGAGCTTGCTGCCAATCATGCCTCCCAGCAGCGCTGCTCTGTTCGGCATTGCCTCAGAAAAGTTTGGTATTATCTCAGCAAAGTTTGAGGCCGTGCCGTGATGATATGTGGAGTTTGGGAAGACAGGAGTTGGAGGAGCCCTTGTCTGGGCATTCGGTGGTGCAAGTGAGAGCTCAAGGTTGAGATCATCATGGTGAGTGCATGAGGATGCCATTTGTTTTGCTTCTGAATTTTTTTATGTTTTTCCTTGAGTTGCAGGAAGAAATGCTGGGTATCATCCGCTTGCAGAGGTGTGGTTTAAATAGACATATGCTGATGAGAGAGAGCCAACACCATTTCGGATTTCCCGGGCATGCTCGACCTAATCGCTTCAAGGGGGAGCACCTTTACTTTACTTTTCTTTTTTTTTTTTCTCCGTGTTTTCTGGTGTTTAATGTTTTTGCCCGTTACTTTTATTTTCTAGAGCTTTGTGTTTTTGCTTTTCCCTTTCGGCTATCATCTTTAGTTTATTTTAGTTAGGGAAATGTGTTTTCTTTTCCGTTTGTCGTCTTTGTTTTATTTTAGTTGGGAAGTGTGTTTTCTTTTTCTTTTCTTTTTTTTCTTTCTGCAACCTTACTCTTTTATTTCCGAAACAAAATAACGAAAATACAAAAACAACAAAATAAAATAAAAACAACAATAATGCAGTAGGAAATCATTTCTTCTCGGTGCTTGGTGTCTCGACCATTGGAGCTTTGAGTTTGGCCCTCTGGCTGTCCTCTTCCGGGGCTTCACGCACAGCTTCTTGGGGCTCATCACTTGAGCTCCCAAAGATCGCAATCTTAGCTTGAGCGTAACTACTCTCGCGATCTGCTTGTTTGCGTTTACCCGATCTGTCTAGGTCTTCCAGCTGTTTTCGCATGTCGCGAGAGTACAACTCTACCATCTTTGATAGGTTTTTATTCTCGTCCCGCAATACTTCTAGCTGGTGTCGATTCACCTCCACTATCCTTGACCTCTCCCTTTTCAAGCTTTTTATAGCACTCTGACACTCCTCAACCATACTTCGCTCCGCCGCCAACTGACCTTTCAGTACCTCTACCTCATGGGACTTCGCAAGTAGGCGATGACCCAAACTTGCGACTGTTGCCGTACTCTGCACGCTCAGTGCCAGGGCATCACTCACGACCCGGTTGTCATCCCTTGTCCCCAGCACACGTATATCTTTAGGAGTCACTAAATTTCTAGCCACTCCAATGGCAACATCGTTGTCCAGGAGTATTGAGTCAGTTACTGTCACAGGCCCCCGTGCAGAAGCAAAGTAGGGCATCCATACTGGTGCCGCTGCTTGGCCTCGTGTCTGAGTCGGTGGAGCTAGGTTGAGATCCAACGAAAATGGGTAGTTAGAGGCCATTTGATTTCTCACTCTCTTTTCTTCTTTCTTTCTTTTCTCTTTTGTGTGTTTCTGAGTTTGCGTTTTTTTCACCCTTTCTTATAGACTTAGTCTTTGACAAACCCTAGCCATTACAGCATCTGAGCATTTTCTGAATCTCCAGCATTCCTTGAGTCCCACAACCTTCTCGCCTTCCAACCATACCCAACTCATTTATCACGACGTGTCTTTTCTGAACGAACGCGTTCAGTAAAGTCTTCGCGCCTTTCCATGAGCCCGTAATTTTTGCTTGTGGAGTCTGCGGCGCCTCTATGCGTCGACACGTGTCTCGCCCTGTCTGTTGGTCCCTTACACTGAACCGAGACATCATGACCCATGTTAAAATCCCGCTCTTTGTGTTGCTAATCACGGTTCGATAGTTTGTTTTTACAAAACTAAATAATAATAAAAAGCCGGAAATGAAAACAAATTGTGGGTCGGGTTTCACTTTAGTTTGGGTTTCAAAGTGGGTTAAATTCACCGTGGTTTGTGTTTCGAAATTGTGGGCTTTGGGCTTCAAAATTTTTTTGGGTTTCAGAATTGTGTGATTAGGGTTTACTGTTTTTTTTTTTTTTTTTTTTTTTTGTTTGTTTGTGTTGTAATTTTTATTTTATAATTATTTTGTTTTTGTTTTCTTTTGTGATTTTGTGATTTTTTTTTTATTTGCTTTAATACCTTTCATTTGTTGTTATGACATTGTTTGTGGCTAATTTTTAAACATTGAGGACAATGCTCATTTCTAGGTTTGGGGGTATTGGAGTTTAGCAAGTAAACTTGGTTTTTCTTAAAAAATTTTTAAATAAAAAATAAAAAATTTAAATTTCTTTCTTGTTTTGAATCTTGTTTAGTCACTTTCCGAACACATTTGATGAGATTGTGATAAATGTTGCATGACTTAAATGAAAATTGAATTTTATTTATTTATTTATTTATTATTATTATTATTTTTTTGTTCCTTGTAAATTCTTCTTGTAAAATAAATAAAATAAAATAATTCATTAATTAATTAATTTGGCATCGTTCTAGCATGATATGTTCGAAACCTTCTTTGCACTTGCCATTTGTTTCATAATTTTCCAATTAAAGGATTTGCATGACCCAAAGAATTGTATCAAGCATAAATTAGACTTATATAACCATATAATGTGAGCTTTTGAGCCTTGTGCTTCATTTCATGAGTGTTATACACATACTCTTATTTTCTTGTCATCAAAGTTGTTGTTTGATCTCATTATTCATTGATTTGGTTGAACACTTAAAAGTCATTCATTCTTATGCAATTTGATTTCATGACATTTAAAGAAATGATATTAAGGCCTTCTTTGGATCGTTTGTGCCTTTCAAGCTAACCTTATGCATGCTTAAGCATGATTTTCCATTGTTAACCATTTTGAGCCTACATGTAAACCTTTTCTTTCATTTTACCAATTATATTTGCTCGCCTTAGCCCGAAAAACAAATATTTACCTTTCTAAGGAACTCATGAGCTCTAATTCGGATGTGTTTTTCATGCTAAGTTTGGGAAGGGATATTACATAGAAGAAAAAAAGAAAAAAAAAGAAAATCACACAATTGGTGAAAGAAAAGAAAAGAAAAAAGTTATGATTAAATGGTAGTTGAATGAAATTTTGTTTTTGGGTTTCATTGGTGTTTGGAAAGGAGTTTAAATCATTGTAAATGAAGGTATAAGGAGTTTTGATCATGTAAAAGAAAAAAAATCTAATCGTGATGATCCCAAGTCTTGTAAACAATTTTTTTTATGCTCTTACATTGTGAGTTCCTTGGACTTTGTATTATCCATACCTTTCATTTCTCACTCACCTTACACCCTTGACCCCATTACAACCTATAATAAAGACCTAAATTGATCTTAAATGTCATGTGCTTGAATTGCATTCATTTTTCTACTTTTAAGTGTTTGGCCTCCTTCTTGAGATCATATTAATGCAAGTTCTTCATCTTCCTATTTTTGAGTTAAGTACCTTATGATTTAACTCTAATCCCATGTCTATAACTGAGTGTTGCATTGTAGCCCTCTTCTGAGTGATTCATTTGTGAGAGGACAACTTTGGTGAGATTTGAAGTTGCATTTGTGCTTGGTATGATTTTTGAAATTGTGTGGAAACTAAGATTGGGGAATTTGTTGCATTTGGCTATCACACTACTACACTTTGAGCATATTATGTTTTGAACTTTGCCGCTTTGTGAATAATGTCTAAAATTGAGCTTTTATTGTCAAAACGTTTAAGTCATGTGCATGAGTCATTTCTCTTCACAAAATGTTCGGAAAGATTGTTTTGAGTTTTTATTTTGATTTTGTTTTTTTTGTGTTTTGTGTTTTGTTTTTATTTTTATGTTTGTTTTTGGTTTTGGTTTTGCTTAAGAACTAACAAATCTAATAAGTTTTCTAACCATTTTGTTTTGTAGAGTTAGAAAAACGTTTGTGGGTATCGTAACTGTTAAACCCTCAGGAGACACAACTCCTCCTACTAGGGATGCCTAGAGGTTTAAAGGCTTGTTGCATTCGCTCAATGCAATCGAGTTACCTACGAAAGTGGTCTAGTTAACTTCTTGTTTTGTTTTTAACTTTGTTTTGTGTTGTTTTGCTCGAGGACTAGCAAAATCTAGGTTTGGGGGTATTTGATCGGTTCATAATTGTATATCATTTTGTACCCTTCTAGCTTATGATTTGGTTATGTTTTTGAGTTAAACTTGTGCTTTTAATCCTTTTTGTGTTTATCTTTCAGTTCATTGAGCTTTAGGTAATAATGATGGCTTTGGATAGTAAATGATGCAATCCATGCATGTTAGGGCCTAATTTGGATGAATGGATGAAGAGCTTAAAGACAAACTCAATTTTGGCTACAGCCCCCTGCCAGTCCAGTTCCGTAGGTCATATTGCAAGCATTGTTTCAACAACCTACATAGCTCGAATGAGGCCACATTCTTCATGAAAGTTGTTCCAATTGGTGTGTACTATAACATATCCAAAATTCAGCCCCATTGGATAAATCTGGAGTCCGTTACCTAGCAAACACAGAACCATGCTCAGGATGGATCTTATCAGCGCGGAAAATGAGTTAGCAATTTGTTTCGGCCTTAACTTCTTCCTCCGACCTTGGATTGGCCCAAATAACATATGGCTGGAAAGAAGACATTCTGAACTTCAATTTCGAGTGCTTAAAGTCCTAATTTGATTAAGAGAAGCCCAAGTTGTAAGCCCTTGAAGTTGTTGGTCATGCTGATCTCAGCATGTGCTGGTTGGATGCTTGGTCATGGTGAGCTAGGTATGAGCTATCATTTCTGGTTGGAAGCTTGGTCATGGTGACATGAAGATGAGCTAGGGCTGCTGGTGGGATTTATTAGTGAAGTGCATCAACCATTTCAGATTTTATAATGGAAGTGTTGTATGCATTAGTGAAGTGCATCAACCATTTCAGATTTTATAAAACAAGTGTTGTATGCATTAGCCATACTTAAATCAGATTTTCAGCTTCCTTAGGCCTATATATAGTGAGGTTTCCTAAGCTTGTAAACACACCCCAAGGGGGGGAGCTCTCAAACACTTCTCTAGAGCTCCCTTCCCTTCTCTCCCTCAAATTCTCTTAATTTTGCTTTCTAGTTCTCAATTCTAGCTTTCCTTTTGCTTCTTAGTTGTAGTTTATTTTTCTTTGTAATGTAAATTCTTTTCTTAAGTTTTCAAGTTGAATTAGTTTCCAAGTTTCAATTATGGTTTTTGTTCTTATTCATTATGCTTATAAGTTAATATGCTAGTTTGAATGATTGATCACCATTTAGGCTTGCATGTTAGCTATCTTGGTTTGAATTAAGAGTATACACCATGCTTTAATTCGAATTGAACTATGAATAGGAAGAGTATGTATGGACATTCGACAACAGGGATTAGATACATGCTTGGTTGTTTAAATTGTTCTTCTATGCTTAATGGGTTCCTAATGCTTAATTTTAGGTTAGACAACAAATGATCAAATTAGGGAATTAGGAACACAAGGTTATGACCACACACCATGGCTTAATCATACTTTAGCTAGAATCAATCCGTTAATCTAATTGAACTTGGGAACTTATTTGCTTGAGGTATTTCCTTTTTCTTGTTTTATTTATTTCTTTTTTTTCATTTCTATTTTGTGTAGGAGAAATGAATGGGATCATTCAATCACCAATCCTCGTGGGATCGACCTCGCACTTACATACGCTATACTACCGAACGGCTCGTGCACTTGCGAGTATCACAAGTTGAGGATGCAACTGAATCCATTTTGGTGCAGCTGTATCTACGCAACATTTACCTGGTTGTTGTCACAAGCCTCAAAGCGTCTTCCTGGATTCATGTCTGTCCATGAAGTCCTCGATTTGATCAAACTCCCACAATGACAATACTTCACCAATTTAGGGCTTTGGTTAGATTCCATTGATGATGTTTGAGACATATCACTTGCCATCCTTCAAACTAATTTGCTCTCCAAGCTTCCAAACTTGACGATTCCAACTTTTACTCAACCAATATAAGAGGGAAGGCGAGTTGCAGAAGCGGATTGGAATTTTTGGTTCTTTAGGTTTTTGGCGGCTCTGCGAGGTCCATTTAAGAGAGAAGGTGAGTTACAGAAGGGGGATAATAAAACCAACCTGAAAAGACCCATCTACCCTTAATTTTAAAGAAAAAATTGACAAAAGTCACGGTAGGACTAGCTGTCCAAACGAAACTAAAGTTAAAGGACCCCGGGTAATGCAAATTTGGTCCAAGTTGGGGGACTAATAAAACGATTAACCCTTCTTTTTATAAGCACCTTTCATTTTATGAATTGTAATGCAGACAGTATAATGTCAAATATAGGGTTATTCGTAGCAATGGTACCTCAACTATACTCGAAGTTACATTTTGGTCACTCAACTCAAATATTAGTTGCAGAGGTCACTCAATTGGGTGTTGTGTCGCACTATTAGTCCCTACCGTCAAGTCTGTGACTTTTTCTGTTTAAAATGATGACGTGACAAGTATCTATTAGATTATTGATGGGCAAATGTGACTTTTTAGTTAGGATTATTTGTAGCAATGATCCCTCAACTATACTTGGAGTTACATTTTGGTCACTCAACTCCAAAAATAGTTATAGAGGTCACTCAATTAGGTGTTGTGTTGCACCATTAGTCCCTACCGTTAGAGAGACTTGACGGTAGGGACTAATAGTACAACACAAGACCCAATTAAGTGACCTCTGCAACTAATATTTGAGTTGAGTGACCAAAATGTACCTCCGAGTATAGTTGAGGGACCATTGCTACAAATAACCAAATTTGATACCATAAACGTATTTAATTAGTATTTAACATGAGTCATTTTTTCTGTAGCTAATATGGATGGAAGTACGCTCAAAAGTAGGGATTCTTGATTTGTCGATTGCTTAATATAAAAACACTTAAAATAATTATAAAAAATGTTTATTTCTGGAAATAACTAGGTATGTTTGGGATTGCTTCCAAAATGTTAAATTTCACTTTCTAACAACCAAAAGTGTTTTTAAAAAGTATAGTCGCGCAGCTATACTCTTTAAATAAATTTTCATGTATTATACACTTAATTTTTTTAATAAATAGTAAATATAATATACTTAAAGAGTATACCCGCATGACTATACTATAGTGGTTTTTTAATTAATAATATAGCCGCGCAGATATACTCTTAAAAAAAAAAAATCAACCACGTAGTGCTAGTCGGGTCTTTTTAAAATTAAAAAAAAAATAGTATAGCCGCACAGCTATTTTGGGGTCCTCTTTTCTTTTTTATTTTTTTAAATAAATAGTATAGCCTTGCATGCGCCTATAATCTTTAGAAAAAATTAAATAAAAAAAATAATATGTCATCTATACGCTATTAGGCTGGTCCCTTTTTTTAATAAATAGAACAGTTGGACGGCTATCGGGGTTTTTTTTTCTTAATTTTTTTCATAAAATATAATATATTTAATTAATATACTCTTCATGTAAAGTGTTGTTTGAAAAGTGAAGCAGTTACCAAAATCACTCCAAAATATGCAATTATGTACGACAAATAATGTGTGCACCAATAACATCTATAATAATGTTGTTTGGCTATTCAAACCTATATAGGTCTCATAGACTTTCTAACAACCAAAAGTGTTTTCATGAAGCACCTGGTACCTTAATAAAAATTTGAATACATTTGATACTTGTTTTGTTCATGAATTGACTTTCTCGTATAGTTAGATAAATAGTTTGTTTAAGTATTTAATTTATTAATATATTTTTATTATATTAGCTTTCTTTTTCATATTTGTTAATATTTTAAAAGTTTCAATAAGTCTTTTTTATTCGAGCGATAATTTATAATATATTAAACTAATCCAATTTACAAATGATTGGAATTCAAACTTGAGTGCAAGAAGTTTACTCAGGGCTCTAATCAATTGGCTTAATCCACTTATGCTATCTCTAATATTCTATTTTGGGATAGGTAGATAGATTAAAAGGGTTAATTACTGTAGACGTCCGTGAACTATGGCCCCATTTGCAATTGGGTCCGCAAACTAATTTCTGTGGCAAAGACATCCTTTAATTAGAAATCCGTTGCAATTAGGTCCTGCCGTAACAGAATCCGTCGAGTTTGACCATGTGAATGGCACGTGCTCTTGTTGTGAGGGGTATATTGGAGTTTTCACATGCTCTGTGTCTTTCGTTCATATGCAAAGCTGAATTCCTTCTCCTCCGTGAGAGTTCCCTCACCGGATCTGGTGATCTCCCTAAGCTCTGTCTTAGCAGGTTTGTCTAATCTTTGTTTTCGTAACTTATTTTAGCCGTTTCAACCTTTGTACATTTGAAAGATCCCAATTTTAGGAATCCTGAAATTAGATCTAACCACCCAATATCACCTTCTTTCCCTTCTATCGCCTCCACCCTCAGCAGCCCACCCTCCCACAACCACATCTCTCTCTCTCTCTCTCTCTCTCTCTCTCCCCCCTAACCACATGCCCAGATCTGATTCCCACCCCTCCGAGCTCTGCTAAAATTGAGAATACCTCTCTTCCATCCTTCTGGTTTCAAAGACTCCTTCCTCTGACGTTAAGAGTGATGTTTATTGGATGTTGGAATGTTCGAGGGGCAGGTAGCAGGAAATCACTGCTGGATATGCAAGATTTTAAAAAAGGCAATAAGCTGGATATTATGGTTATTTGTGAACCACGAATTAGTTCTGATAGAGCTCGAAAGGTAATCTCTCAACTGGGGTTCTCCAATGCTGTAGGATTTTCTGGTGGAATTTGGGTTTTATGGGATGAGCATAAATGCAATATCAAGGTGATAAAGTGTCTAGACCAATCTGTGACTATATTTATTGAAAATAGAGAGGGGTTCGCCTGGCTATTCACTGCAGTATATGGAAATCCTTGTCCATCTAGAAGGGAGAATCTATGGAAATCCTTGTCCAAACCCCCGACAGAGTGACAAAGATAAGCAGTCCCAGCCCCAGGCGCAAATGGAAGCTTTTCCACAAGTCCTCATCGGCCATTCCATCAAAAATTGCAAAGGCCCAAGCTCCAAAAGACCCAGTTATCGTCTCCTTAGGCCACACCTTAGAGCGTGCCTGCGTCCAAGTCTGCAAAGCCCTCAACTTCACACCCACTCTCGTGGACTCTCCCCCACCCGATTTCTCCTCTGTAATCTCCAACCTCGCTCTCAAATCCGCCATTCTCAACTGGTGCCACAAGTCCTCCATAGACCCTTCCAAGCCCCTCGATTTCAGCTCTGCGTTCAGCTTGTCCGTGCATTCATGGCGTCCCAGAACCAAACCCAGCTCCAGAAGCTCGTAATTTTGGAGAACGAGTTGTTGATCCAAGGCGTCAACGAAACCCCTAAAGTGAATTTCAATCACGCCGCTACCGAGGTGACTCCGCCTTTGCCCTTCTCGACGCAGCCGAGTTGCTACTCTTCCCCTTCGTCTTCCTCCTCCGAAATTGAAACCCTAAACCCGGGCAACCGCAATTCATCCTTCCGCTCTGTAGAAGACGACGAAATCTTGATCAAGCTCAGAAGCCCACACTTGAGAGGGGTGGGATAAGGAGGGGGGAATGGGTTGTGAGAAAGAGGGAGAGATAGAGCGAAAGATAGAGGGACCTTTTTTTCTTTTTTTTTTCTCTCTCTTTTTTTTTTCAGGTTTTTTCTTCATACTTGAAATGACATTTTTACCCCTCATTTTGACGGACAAATTGACAGAGTTGGACAGCATGACCTAATTGCAACGGATTTTTAATTAAAGGATGTCTTTGCCACAAAAATTAGTTCGCGGACCCAATTGCAACTGGGGCCATAGTTCACGGACGTCTACAGTAATTAACCCTAGATTAAAATGTTATGTCTCAAACCTAAATAATTCAGATCTAGTTACCTCACACAATTAATTAAGATATTTATATAAAATAATAAAAAAACAATTGAGCATATCAAATTTAATTTAATTATTTTTTTGTCAAATAATTTAATTAGTATTCAATAAATAAATAAAACCAATTAACACGATCCGAAACTCTGAATACATGTCGCAGACAATTCCATACTTTGGGTTATTCGCAGCAATGGTCCCTCAACTATACCCGTAGTTACACTTTGGTCCATCAATTCAATTATTAGTTGTCGGAGTCACTCAACTAGGTGCTTTGTTGCACCAATAGTCTTTCCGTCAAGTCTGTTAAATTTTCTGTAAAAAATGAGGGTAAATTCGGAAATTCATGATAAGAAAATATTTTAAAACCTAAAAAAGACATGGCCCTGGAACTCCTCAACGTCGTCGTTTCGGGGAATGGGTCTGTGGCGTATTCGTCTTCATCATCTTCGCACTATGCATCAGGGTACATCGTGCACCCCGGCACAACACAAAAAGGGCTTTGCCGCATACCCACTTCCTTCCTCTCTCTCGCTCTCTATACTCGCGCTTAGGCTTGGCTACTCTCTCTCTCTCTCTCTCTCTCTCTCTCTCTCTCTTCGAACCTCCGTTTCTCTTTGTATTTGTTTGATCTTGTGCTCTCTTCTGATTCAATCTCTCTGTAATTGCGCGTGCGTGTTTGTAAATGGCTGCCGCGAGGATCGAGCATGGTGATCTGTGGAAGAACAAGGCCCTGTCCATACAGCTCCGGCTCAGGGAGCGGTTTAGAGTGGAGGTGGACCGCCGGCTCAAGCTCCACCCTATTTTTACAGACAACGGTTACTTCTCAAATCAAAGCTTTGGTCATCAAGGCTTTGAAGGACCCCGAGCGCGACCTCAAGAAGACTAAGAACATCAAGCACAGTGGAAACATCTCTCTAGAAGATCATGAAGCACATATCCATGGCCAAGGAGCTTGCCGGCACGGTGAAGGAGATTCTCGGCACCTGCGTATCCGTCGGGTGCACGGTCGACGGCAAAGACCCTAAGGATTTGCAACAGGAGATTGCCGATGGTGATGTTGAGATCCCTCTCGACTGGGCTGTTGCTGTGAGGCTCTTTCTTTTTCTTTTGTTGAATTAAATTTTTGTTTAAGGGTATGTCGTTTTGGATAATTTGTGGATTAATTTGGAGTACGTTATTAAGATCATTAATCACTCTTTTTATGGCAATTTAGATGAGTTGGAGGGTTTTTGTAACCCAGTTTCTTAGTTGTGTTCATTTGATTGTTGCTATTGTTTGCTTTGTGTGTCGATTTTAGTATGAATGGTCATCTGTTGAATGCAAAATGCGGTAGCTTTGGTAAAGGGTTTTGATTTGAGCTTCCAATAATGGAAAACCAAAGCTTTCTTGAGTTTTAATAACAATTTCAAGCTTGAAATTTGAGGATACCCAACCAGGCAACTCCTACAGCCTGTTGCTCCCCATTTGAGTTCAAGGAGCTGAAGAAGGCTAACTGAAAAGTCAGATTTGCCCCTCACGAATCTATGAGATTCTCAAAGATGCTTGCCACGTCATCATTTTAAACGGAAAAAACTAACGAACTTGACGGAAGGACTACTGATGCAACAAAGCACCTAGTTGAGTGACTCTGGCAACTAATAATTGAATTGATGGATCAAAATGTAACTACGGGTATAGTTGAGGGACCATTACTGCGAATAACCCTCATACTTTTTGTACGAGACTTGTTGTCCTAAGATTAACGGGAAAGAAAACCAAAACGATGACGTCACGTCAATTTGTGTCCTAAACACAATTTCCAGTATTTTTATTTATTTATTATTCCTATTAATTAATTTAGAACCGCGATAAATTCTGAATATCGTCGTCATTTTTGACCCATAAACGGAAGCTTAATAAGTCCCTGCTTTGGCACTGTGTCGAAACCCACGCGTTCCTCACTACAAACAATCCACACCAACTCCACCTAAAATAACCAAAGCTCGCACCTATGGAGACCAAGGCGATTAGGGTTTTTCTCTTCGCTCTCCTCCTCATCGCAGCCCCTTTCCTCCAAGGTCTCTTTCTCAATTCCCAGATCTAGATCTATTTTCTTTTTGTATTGTCTCATTCATTTCGTCTGCTGAAATATGATTTTATGCATCGAAACAATTTACTGGCTAGTCTATGGTGGTTGCATGCTGGGTTTGACTTTGTTGATCCTTGCAAATGAGATCTGATTCGATTGCCTTTCGTTTTGACCGATCATGCGCTTTCAATTCGATGTTACATTGTTTTATTGGTTTGTGCTCGAATTTAAAATTTATTATTGATATGTAGCTTTGGGATGGCTTAGTTGAGTTTGTTGTTGACAATTTAATTAGTTGAAAGCGAAAATGCACCTTAAAAGTCGCCTTTTCAGCTAACATGCAATCGCTTTCGTGAGTTTTCTGAAAGCAACTTTATATTTGTTAATGAACTTTTTTTTCCCATGCCTTTTCTGCCAAAACATATGTAATGCTTGCATGCTGGGTTAGATAAGCATAAGTTGGGTCTTGAGTTCAATTGGTAGTTTTGAAGTGTGATCTACGTGTTTGATGAGGCTTTGCTGATTTAGATTAAGGATATTGGTAATGGTGGAATGCATGATGGTATTTACATGGATTTGATGTGAATTCGAAGCCGGTTGTACTGAATTTATGGTTTTTCCTCTTTATAGTCGCCAGGGGTGAGTCTGATTCGGAAGTGGATACTTCTGAAACCGTAGAAGAAAGCAGTGATCTCGGGATTGTTGGCGAGGATGTACAAGATTTTGGAGATGGAAATTTTAGCCCAGCTCCCGGTGTTGATACGATCTGTGTCTTCCCCAAAAACAGCGCTAAATGTGAGAATCTCATCAATATTGTACATAGAAAATTTGTCCCTTTTGTTTGGTTTTGAGAAGTGTGTTTTTACTGTGATCTTGTTTTTGCAGCGGTGACAGCAGGGGAAGAGACTGAACTATTGGTTGGACTGAAAAATGATGGTAATAAACATAAATTTTCTTATGTGATCGGACTCCCTCTTTCTCTGAGTGCAATGCAATGCTATGTTCAAAATGTTTTTGTCACCTTTATGGTGGTTCTGTGTTGCTGCATCCCTTTGAAAGAGCCAATTCTTGTTATGTGGTTGTGTTAGTGTACTTTTTTACTTAATTTTTCACAAATGTTTAGAGCATAGCTTAGTTGCTGTTTTGATGAAAAACCAGGGGAGTCAAGCTTGAATGTGATTGCAATCAAAGCCAGTGTCCATCTCCCTTTTGATCACAATCTATTGGTTCAGAATCTTACTGCACAGGTAATTTTTATTTTTTAAACATGTTTTTAGAATGTAACAACATTTCATGACGATTTGTCTTTTCTATTAACGATTGAAGATATTTGATTTCCATATTGCAGTATCTTTTTATTGGCGTGCTTCTTGAAATATTGCTCTGTAGTTACATGTAATTTATTTTACAAGCGAAGGATATGTATGTTTAGCAAATAATAGTTTGTTAGTATCACTATTTTCAACATTGGCTAGATATCCATGTGCAGCATAAGTTTGTTATATGAATATCTTATCGATAAGTTTGTTATATGAATATCTTATCGATAAGTTTGTTATATGAATATCTTATCGATCTTAATGAGAGATCTTTTCATAACTGACCTGATAAAGATCATACCCTTCAATGCCTATTTTTTAGCACCTGACATGGGGCCTGAGAAATGGCGTCCATTCATCTAATTTTGTAAAAATTCCTATCCTCCATTTGAATCTTAAGCGGATGAGGGCTGATGATCACATTGAATAGATGTTCAATGTTGCAAATATATTTCGAAGTTCAATCAAGAACATTGTGAGTGATGAGAGGGCAGTTTTGGTCTTCAAGTAGAAGATTCACGTTTTGCCCTATAGGTGGCGTTGAACTGATTCATTTGAAAGTATGGGTGCTTCATTACTTTGTGTGGTTTTGACATGTTTCATAACCAAAAGCTTATTCCTTCATTTGTTTGTAAAGGGCATTACCATTGGGTTGGTTTTATATTTTTCCTGCACCATTCGATGCTTTCTAGGTTGTAAACCCTGTCTCTTTGGTTTCATCTTGTGAATTTTGTGTTATGCTTTGCATTAAAATTGCTTCAGGCTATTTTTTTGTTGTTGTTATTTTGCCAGTTGTATTTAACAGTGTTGGTTTAATTGTAGGCTTTTAACAATGGGTCAGTTCCAGCTTCGGCTCAGGCTACTTTCCCATACATATTTGCTGTCAGCAAGTTCTTGCAGGTACTTGCGTTCCTATGGAAGTTCTATGCATTGCTATTAATTAACATCTGAAATTGCTCGCATTTGCAGTCATCTTTACTTTCAAACGCATTTACATATATGGAGAGGTTAAAAAGTTATGGTTGGCCTGAAGCGATTTATTTGTATTGTGCAGCCTGGAACTTTTGATCTTGTGGGTACCGTATATTATGAGATAGACCAGCAACCATACCAGAGCACCTTCTACAATGGTACCATTGAAGTTGTTGAGGCTGGTGCTTTCCTGAGCATTGAGTCTGTTTTTCTTGTCACACTTGGATGTGCCCTTCTTGTCCTCCTAGGTCTATGGATTCATGGCCAAATACAACACCTGTCCAAGGTATTGAAACTTATTTGTAAGATTGTTTTATTGCTAACACACTCTTGAGATAACTATAAGAATATACGTATAATATCCCATGGTTATATATGCAATGATGAGAAAAGACAGGAAAGCTCGTCAAATTTTATCCTTTCATCTCCTCAAGGCTCTTAGTTCTCATAGTTATGTGTTTATTATCAACTTTGTTCGTTTTTCTCATAGTTCTGTTTTTTGTGGTTTTATGGTTAGAAAACCAAGAGGGCTCCCAAGGTGGAAGTTGGAACCAGGGCTACAGATGCCTCAATGGATGAATGGCTTCAGGTATGCAGTTGATGCTGAATCATTGTACTAAAAGTTTCCCACAATTTCTTATCTGTTCACTTGTTTCATTAATTTTCGGATTTTGTTTTTCCAACTGTTCAAATGTGGGCTCTTACAATTCAAAACATTTTTTTTTATAGATTTAGATCTATCGTTGACCAAGTAGTGCCCTCATATAAATTTTAAAACTTGCTGTTCAAAACCACATTATGTGTGTTTTAAATGAGTTGCTTCTTGTATAGCTTCAAACATGTGTTTATAACCTTAGTCTATATTTTGTGAATAGGGGGATTCGGCTAAATTTTTTCATGTTGAGCTACAATCATCTGTTCTTGTAATTTAGGATATGTCTAGAATCAATCCTGATATGTTTCTCTTTGCCGCTTTTGATGGTCAGGGAACTGCATATACTCAGTCACTCAACAAATCATCAAAGAAGAAGAAATAGATTACAGAATTTGGCGCAGTTCATCTGCACAGGACATTACAGTGAAGTGCAGACTCTTGTAACTCACGCTAGGGATGTGGAGATATTTAAGAGAGGGGGAAAACTCCAGCTAGTTATGGAAATTAGACCAGAAAAAACGGAGAAAAAAAACCTTGCCTTGGTGTTGTAGACTTGAAAGAATTTTTTACATTTCATTTTTAGAGATGAAGTTGAGAAGTAAAACTAACGCAGATTTTATGTTAGGAATCATACAATTTTGTTGAAGCTATACAATTTTCCTTGAGATCTCTCATTTTGTTCCAAAATTTGCATGGATTTGGCTTACTTGTGGGTGAAATTAAAATTGGTTTTTTGCTTCATGTATCTTTGATGATATGTAAAGACCGAATGAGGTTTTCTGGTGAGACTGCTGCAGCATGGAAGCTGAAATACTTGCAGCTACTTTCTGTTTTTCAACCATGGAATTTATGCAATAGTGGCAATACTTTGTTGTGAGAAATTTTATTTAATTTTTCTTTTTACAAAGCTGTATTCTAAACATGATCGAGATTTTATAGATGATTTTTATAAAATTAGCGTCAGATTATGTCTACTTTGGTTTAAGACAATATCCGATACATTGTCTCAAGTGGTGGTAAATTAGATCAATTAACGTTAGTTGGCCTGCCAAATATTAGGAACAATTGAGTTGAGTTGTCCTCACTGATGTATCAGTATCATGATTTTAATGTTGCTCACCAATCTTGTCCTGACTGAACTGAATGAACATTTTATTGCAATAGTACTGAGGACTGTAAAAAAATTTCACGTTCAAACTTCGGGGGCATAAAATGATGTAGGTTTACTTGATACGTGTGGTTTATGAATGATCATGGGCGAATAGGGTTCAACAGTCTTGTCACCTATTAAATTGTTGGGAGATTCACTATTATACCCAATATAAGAGCCCAAATTATAAAAAAATCATATATAAACGGACTTTACAAACATACTCAAAGCCCATTTACAACATAACAAAAAGGCTTTTAACTTCTTTTAAATTACAAAACTGCCATTGCTTTCTTAAAACAAACCCAACCTCAAAATCTCATTAAAAAAAAAAGCCCAAAACACTTAATAGGGCATCAAAGTAATTTAATAATCAAAATTCAATTCAATGGGGCCAGCTGTCATTTTTTGGATTTTTTTATAGTTTGTTTATAGAAATTAAATGGTATATGGTTTATCTATATTATTAGTGCTAAGAATGGGTATATGACTAAATATCTCTAAATTGTTCTAGCAACCAATTTGTTGTTTTTTTTGGGCCTTTAAAAAATTAGGCTTTTGTTCACACATGATCCTATAGGTTTACAAAATTGTCACGAATGGTCCTTGAGGTTTTTTGTGTGACAAATAGTCCTTAATGTTAGGGCTTTTCATCATAAATGGTCCATGCCGTTAGAAATTATGTTAAAAGTGATGTGGAAGATAAGTAGAGCCCATATATCTAATCACATTGTAACATGAGGATGAAAAAAATAAATAAATAAATTTTAAACTGAAAATTCCTTCTTTTTTTTTGCAACTTTTCATCCCCCTCCCTCTACTCCGTCTCGCTCCCCCTTTGCCCTTGCTCTCCACCCTCTCCCCCTCTACTCTCCATCTCTCCTCCCTGTCCTCTTGTTCTCCCTATGTTTTTTTCTTGCATGCTGCCACCCGCAAGAAAAAATATAAGATAACAGTGGTATAGAGAACGTATAGTTATAAAACTATATCTTTGTGGTAGAGAAAGGAATGTATAGTTGTATATCATATAAAATAATATAATCCATTTTCAATTAAAAAAAATATAACCCATATATCTCTGTACATCTTTGCATAGTTGTATATCATAACCCACAACCTGGGAATCTCCCTCTGTTTTTTTCTTGCCCACTGCCACCCGCAAGAAAAAATAGTCTCTATTTTTTTAAAAGTGCCATCGGCAACCCACGCCCAACTCCCCTACCATCTCCCTCTGTATTTTCTCTCATCCTCTACTCTCCCCCTCTCTTTTTAATTATTTTAAGTTGTTTGAATAAATGTTTTTGTGAAAGGAAATGTGAAACTGCCTTGTGCAAGTGATTATTTTGCAAA
The DNA here is from genome assembly GCF_965620075.1 of Prunus avium. Lineage (NCBI taxonomy): Eukaryota > Viridiplantae > Streptophyta > Magnoliopsida > Rosales > Rosaceae > Prunus > Prunus avium. The sequence goes on from NC_142291.1 coordinate 33,256,493, forward strand.
ATATACGGAGGGAAAGGGGTAGGGTTGGGCGTGGGTTGCGGGTAGGGATGGGGTGATCTAGTTGTAGAGGCAAGAAAAAAACAGTGGGGAGAGGGAGAGCATAGGGAGGAGAGAGGGCAGAGGGAAAGAGAGAAAGGCTAAATGGTATTCTTTAAAAAAAATATTTATTTAATTCACTTGTCACGATGTGATTGGACATGTGGACTCCACTTATCTTCCACGTCAAACATTTAATATAATTTCTAATTGCTGGGACCATTTGTGATAAAAAAGCCTTTACGTTAAGGGCTATTAATGTCACAAAAAAACCCTTAAGGACTATTCGTGACAATTTCATAAACCTCAAGGATCATTTGTGATAAAAAGCCAAAAAATTAAGGTGGGGACGTTCCTTTGAGAACTTCTTACATCTTGTTTTCACAAAGCAAAATTTATGAATCTGCCACTGCCCGATAATTGTAGGAATTCAAATTTGATCTTCAAAGCTGTGTTTGTGTAAAACATTGTTATATCAGTTATAATATAACTTTTTTTTGGCAAGTTTTCTGGTGGTGGTCCTTTACCTTCTGTAACCTCATAATTGGCAAGTTTTCTGTTTTTGGCCTTCGAAGTTAATAACTTAATATTGTAAGATACCCATCAACTTACCTTTCCCACTGGTCTGATTGCTCTACTTTGAGCAGCCCCCTACTTTTTTACCCATCTGCCCTATGCTTCCACAGTTTTGGAACCCCACCATCATGCACCGTGCACGTATGCAGTAAGTAACCAAATTATAAAAAAAAAACAAAATACAAGCGACATTGGGGATGGGAAATCGACTCTACGACCTCGGGTGCAAGGGTAAATGCTCTTAACACTTGAGCTACAAATCCCTCTATAATAACCAATTTTAAATTCGACATAGAGAAAAATGGGGTAGGCTGCAGGCTTCAATTCTAATTTCCAACTGCACCAGTCTCCCATTTTAATTCTTTTTAATAGGGATATGATGAACGTGTACACATTTAATAAACATGGACTTGGACCTGTGATATGATGAACTTGGCTGGTTTTTGTAGTGTGAAATGATCACGTGAAGTAGATATGTGCCTCAGATCAATTATGCAAATGCTACAATTTTTTTCTCCTTTTAGGCTTCCCAACTGTGAGAAATTAAAGCAACCCAATGAAACAAAATATGGGAGCAACAATCATATACAGAAAATACTTGTCTTTCTTCTTTCGAAAATAGAAACTCATACTTTCTTATCAATTATAGTTAGACGCGTGTGCCAAAATTTTTTTGATGTATTTTTTATGAACTGCTTTTGCATATATGTGACTTGTATTACTGTAGCCAAATTATCAGAGGCAAGTAAAGGGTATGGATTATTTTGGTAATTTAAACATGGGTTTGTGTAAAAAGGAAGGTATTAATGTGCGCTGAATGAGTAGGTTTAGACAGATAAGAACACAAAACTCATTAAGCTTTGCAGTTGGGCGGTCATTGAATGAAAGATAATGGCATATGGGGGGGTGAAGCCGCTCTGCACGTTACTGTCATTTTCTTCTCCCCTAAACGTAAGGTCATCTCTAAAAGGGAGGGTCCCTAACCTCATGTGAAGCCCTTAACTTCAGTGTCGGTGTGCCTTTAAATCAAAACCTTAAGGACACTATATATAATAATGCTTGTAAGCTCTGTAATACCATAAGCTTATAGAATTAAGCTGTTTTCTTTTCCTTCCTATTCTTTGTTGGGGTGTGGTTCCCAATGAAGATTTTTCCTCTCTGTCAAGAAGCACTTTTGCAGAAGTGCTTCTTGTTGTCTTTGCTTTTTGTGAGCTTTTGTTATGCTGAACATAAGACAGTTGAGGTAGTTGGGGTTGGAGAGTGTACTGACTGTGCTAAGAATAGCATTAAGACTAGCCAGGCCTTTTCAGGTAGTATAATTTCTGGTTGCATTTCGCTGTCTAAGTTGCTTAATACTCTGATGAATTCTTCATTTGCCATGCATTTCTAAATTTGATAGTGTTAAAAATTACCATGTATTAAATTGCTGTGTCTGTGTGAAACTTGAAAAAGGGTCAAACAAAGTGACTGGTCCAGCTGGTTTGATACTGGGGAACAATTTTCCTTTTTATTTGGGATTTCTTGGGGTTACTTATTTGGCTCAGATGGTCCCTGATCATCAAGAGTTTGATCCCAAGTAACCCAATTCTTGTAGCATCAAGGTTTTATTTCTGCGGGACATGTCATGTGGTAGAACACTTACACTAAACTCTCGCCCTCTCTCTTGAATAAAGAAAACAATACAGGCTTAATCAAAATTAGCATTGTTATTAACTTATTTATAATCAAAAGCACCTCTTTCAAAAGTCTTCTGATGAAGAAATACAATAAGTGACCTTTGTTAATTTCTTTTGCAGGTCTTCATGTGACAATTGACTGCAAGCCAGCAAATGGGCACTTCAAAACAAGAGGGTTTGGGGAGCTCAATGAAGAGGGAAAGTTCAAAGTGTCCCTTCCCGAGGAGATTGTGAAAGAAGGAGATGATGAACTAAAAGAGGAATGTTATGCCCAACTTCACAGTGCATTGGCTGCACCTTGTGCTGCCCATGATGGCCTAGAATCTTCCAAGATAGTCTTCAAGTCCAAGACCAGTGAAGGAAAACAAACCTTTGGAGTGGCTGGTGGCAAACTTAAATTCTCACCAGTAACATGCACTTCTGCCTTCCTTTGGCCTCACCCACACCCACTCTTTGGACACCCATTACCTCCATTCCCACCCAAGGTCTTCCCTCCTTTCCCACCTAAAGTCTTCCCTCCAAAAGTACCAATCTTTAAGAAGCCTCTTCCCCCACCAGTCCCAATTTACAAGCCTCTTCCTCCACCAGTTCCAATTTACAAGAAGCCTCTTCCTCCACCAGTTCCAGTCTACAAGAAGCCTCTTCCTCCACCAGTTCCAGTTTACAAGAAGCCTTTGCCTCCTCCAGTGCCAATCTACAAGAAACCACTTCCACCAAAAGCACCAAAACCACCAAAGAAAGTTTGTCCACCAGTTCCTGTGTTCAAAAAGCCACTTCCACCACCAGTCCCAGTATACAAGAAGCCACTTCCACCACCAGTCCCCATATACAAAAAGCCACTTCCACCACCAGTCCCCGTATACAAAAAGCCACTTCCACCACCAGTCCCCATATACAAGAAGCCACTTCCACCACCAGTCCCCACATACAAAAAGCCACTTCCACCACCAGTCCCCATATACAAAAAGCCACTTCCACCACCAGTCCCCATATACAAGCCACTTCCCCCACCAGTCCCAACTTTCCAAAAGCCACTTCCACCTCCCATCCCATTTTACAAGCCAAAGCCACATCCATTCTTTAAGCCTCACCCTCCATTGCCAAAGATTCCTCCATTCTTCAAGAAACCACCACTCCCACCACTCATTCCTAAACACCCTCTTCTTCCCAAGCTTCCTCCTATCCCCAAAATCCACCCAAAATATTACTTCCCCCACCCAAAGATTGGCAAGTTGCCACCCCAGCCACCTTTGGCTCCTCAATATCCTTAGGCTGTTGCAGACTTGCAGTACTATTTTTTCCAGTTGTAAGTAGGATCATGGATGTTGTGTGGTGAAACAAAGTGGAAGTTCAAGTATGGAATTTAATTATCAAAATAAGTTAAACCTTCAAGCCTTATAGAGAAGTCAAGATCAGAGAGAGAACTCAGAGAGTGGAACTGAAACGTTGTTTCCCTTACTCTATTTATTTATGAAATCAACTTGTGTGGTAATCCCAGTGTTTATAAATTTTCAGATGCTAATTAATCGTGTCATTTCGGGTTCATATTGAATGCTAGTTAATCATGAGGCGACATGATTAATCACTCATAATTAACAATAAATCGAAGTTTGTTTACTAATCGGGGTCCCATAAATTAGAAACTTCATACTCAAATTGTGTCAAGTAAGATGAATTCTAGTCTCATGTTATTGCACGTGCCTTCTAACTAATCACCATGCACCTACATAAACAAACACATAATTATATAAGTGATTTTGCATCTCAATTATAGCTTGTGCTAGTAACTGGTAACCAAGAACCCTCATGTGCATGTATAGTTAAGAAACCAACAACCTCAAAAGGATCTCTCTCTCTCTGACAAAATAAAGCTCAGTTCTCATTTATTGAACTCCCTTTCCTACGAAGGAAGTACATTTATTTTCAAAGAAACCCTTCAAAACCAAAAACCCCTCAAAGCAATTGTGAAATTTTTTATGATATGTCGGCATATGCGATATGTCGGCATGGTATTACAAATTCACTCAAATTACAATACGGATATAACTGTTACAACCCCGAAACTATAAATTCTATAATAAAAACATCCTGTATATGCAAATTAATCTACCTTTCATTTTCATTTGAGTTTCTTCTCCATTGACGAACAAAGCACAAGATCCAAATATCGGATATTGTTGTCGTTTTCAAAGGGGCTCATTTCGCCGAGCTATATTTGTAGTCGACATGTTGCGTGTCTCAACTCAAACCAATTATTTATGGGTCGTTTTCCGTACTCCATAAAGAAGTAGCTAGATGGGATGGTGACCATGCAACATAATTTATATTCGTAGACTTATCAATTATGGAACCATCGAATGACATAAGTTAACCGTCTCTTGCCATAGCACATGGGTGGCGCCACAGTGGAAAAATGGGCAAAACTCTCTTCCTACCCCTAAAATGCATCCGGTTCGATTCACGTAAGAGACAATCTTAAGGCAACCCCATATAATACTCCCTCCCTCCCCCTTCCTAATGAATGACACAAAAAAAAAAAAAAACATCTTTTGCCATATTTTTTTCCCTCAATGAGAATACATATATAGACAATTAATCAGCGTTGTTATTGGCAATTCAAAAATGTTTACTCCTCTCACGAAAAAAAATTAGTTAACATTGATTACAACGAAATTTTTTATTTTAAAGAGTTATTTACACAAACACCCCCTCAAGTTTTCGGCTTTTTCACAAAACCCTAGAGATTTTGAAAATTACACGAACACCCCCGAGGTTTTAAATTGTTTCCACAAAACCCCTTTTCATTGATTTTTCGTCCAAAGATGGATGATTTTATATATAAAAAAATTATCCAAAAGACAGAATTAACCTTTGAGATTAGATTGCACATACATTCACTAAGGTTGCTTTTGTCATTTGCACACATTTAAAAAAATATATATAAAATCATCAAGTTTTGGAGGAACAATCAACGAAAAGGGGTTTTGTGAAAACAATTTGAAACCTTAGGAATTTGACCCTTTTACTTGCTAATTTACAGATACAGCAGGCTTTGTGCTTATGCACAATCCAAACTTGCTAACATCCTACATGCTAACGAGCTTTCGCGGTGTCTGAAGGTATTGAACATTTTAATGACATCCCATCATTTATGCCTAATTTCTATGGAAATATATTGCATGTATCTATATCTTCTTGGTTGACTTGGTAACTTATTTTTGAAACATCAACTATACAGGAAGAAGAGGTGTTCATGTAATTTATGAAACCTTAAAAGGATTTTGTAAAAAATAAAAAACTTGAAGGGGTGTTAGTGCAAATAACTCTCTTTTAAAATGTTTTGGAATAAATTTTGTGCATCGTGTATGACTGTCCTTTTACACATGATAATAAAAGGATTTTATAGTAAAACTACAAATGATAACATTTTTACACACCCACACAAAGAAACACGAATATAAAAAATTTATTTCTATAATACTTCAATCAAAAAAAATTTATTATTAAAGATCATTCTCCTAAAAATTGACATGGTTGTCAAGAAAAAAAAAGACATATATATTTCTTGATATGTTAAAAAAAATACAGTTATTGAACATTATCAATTAGCTATTAGTCTGTATTTCTCTTCCAAATATTATAAAATGTCTCAAATTCGAATTATCTTCTCACTTTGATTTGAAAAAAAAAAACTCAACACTTTCCAAATTATATTAAAAAGTTCAAAAAGCAACGAAAATCATTAGAAAATTATAATTTAACTCGGGCTAGTTAGACTAACCCAAACTCAACCCAACAGAGCCCAACAGACTTGGACTGAACCGAAGGCTACCATAGTCAAGTTCGAGCCCAATTGAAAATCTGCGTTCTTCTTCTTCTGACCCCAAAAAAATAAAGTCCAAATTATTGCCAAATTCAGGTGTATTTTTATTTTTATTTCTTCAATCGCAGGAAGCGCGAAAAGAATCAAAATTCGTAAAGTAAAAGCCCCATAATTTCTGTGTTTCTGCTTCTGAAACTAAAAAACTGAAAAACCCTCTTCTAGGGTTTAAGTTCAACGGTCAGAGCTTTCAGGCTCTTCAATGGCCAGCCCTAAGTCCGTCGACGCCTCTCTGTGGTGGGACCCTTTCTCTGTTTTACTCACTGAGCTCGAAAATGCGTCTCTCTCGTCCGACCTCCCTCCCAATTTGGTAATCTCTCCTTTTCTCTCTCTCTCTCTCTCTCTCTCTCTCTCTCTCTCTCTCTCTCTCTCTCTCTATATATATATATATATATATATATATATATGTACAGTTATCTCTATCCCTCTATTCATGCATGCATTTGTGCGAAAGTAAGTAAGTGTTTTGAATTTGGTTGGTGTTTTGTTTAGGTAAAGAAATTGAAGGACAATCATGCTTGGTTTGTGGACACATTGTCTCACTTCAAGCCGCCCAATGAGAATTCAAGAGAGGCTTTGAATTCACAGCAAGTGAAAATCGGGTCTCACCAGTTGGATATAAAACCTGAATTGAAAGATAATGCTTTGAAAATCAGCTCATATTTGGTGAGTTTGTACTACTGCTTTCATGCCATTTTCACAATTGAAATATGTATGCGTGTAGTGTTTATATATGTACGGATGTTGGATTTTTTATATTATAAATATTATTTTCAGAAATTGCGTTAATCTATAAATTTGTGGCAATTTTTGTTTCTTGCTTTTGGGTTCTCTGTTAACTTTCATTTGGTTTTGGATTCTCAATTAGTGACTCGTAAAACTAATCATATGAATTATAAAGTTGATTCAGAAGAAACTTATTATGGGTTTGGCAAGTTCCACGTGCAAATTTTCAACCAAAGTTACTGCTTGGTTGATTTAATAGTATGTTATTTTCTTCATGTTATGGGAAACAGATAGATAATGATGTTCTCCATAACATAAAGCAGATGCTACTGATGGTCTTATTGATTGCCCTAGATAATGATGTTCTCTATAACATAAAGCAGATGCTACGATGGTCTTATTGATTGCTCATTTACTACAAAACTTACTTTTTTGTTTGTTTTAGTGTCTAGATGAGGTGCAATCGTACATTCTTGTTGAGAGGTCTTTCAAGAACAACAACGTAGCTCTTGACTCTATAGTTCACGAGTATTTTCATGCGGTTAGTATCTCACTCATATTGTCTGACTGATACATATGTTGAATGCTATAGTTCTTATGTTCAATGTACCTGGTGTAAGGGGTGGATGAGTTGAGTGTAAATGTCAAATTTTTGCTGCTTGCAGAAAGTGGATATTTTTTGATCAAACAGAAAAAGAAATTGGACATTTACTTTGTTGCATTTAGTGTTAGTGTATCATTCTCAGTTTTTTCTTCTGTTTTTCCCACTTCCCTTCTCTCTTATGCAGGTATGTATTGACTATTACATTGAGCGACAGTACCTGCTGAAATGTACCAGGAGAATTCTCGCACATGCTTGTAAGTCAATCATTAGTCCCTCCCTCCTTCTGTTGGCATCATGTTTTTTTCGCTAAGGCTGAACTTCAACAACGTTTGAGAATTGATCATTAATGCAGTGTCTTTAGGAAGTGTCTCTGGAGAAGGTAATGCTATGAAGGAGGAGGCGCTAAAGTTGATTTCTGATGGATTGGAGAGGAAGCTGTTATCCGTGCTGCAAGACCTTTTATCCTCTAATCACCCTGAACAAATGGTATGTTCAAATGCCAATTAGGTGTAATAATTACCCCTTTAAGTTTATAGATCTTTGCTCCGTAGTAGACCAATTAGGTTGTTTTTGTCCTCTTCAGGCGTGCTTTTTCATTCTTATGGGTTGTGCTGTGCTAAATTATGAAGTTAATTGAAGTTGAAATTACATCTCACTGCATGCTTGACCATCTTCGGCTACAATGTGGATACTGGGGTATTGGAAGCTGACGAAAAACTCTTTAGTATATTATCATTTACCAGGTTGCGTATTTATATTTGATAGCATGTTGAAGGAGGTTATGTTAAGCAAAATTGAGGTAGTAGTGGCCTAGTGAGAGTGGTTGCTATAACAACTGCTGGAGGAAGTTTTAAACCAGTTATTGACAAATAACAAGTCCCTGTGGCTGTGCGATGTGAAATAGCCTAAGAAACATGTATTTGGGTGTGGAATATCTATTTGGTCGTCCCTGTATTACATTCATATGATGCTTTAGGACAGAATAGGTGAAATTATCCTCGTTTATTCTGCTGAATTGCAATCTTATGTTTCCTTAATTACGTTTGAGATTGTATGTCGATGCCCATGTAAAGGGATGTTATTGACATAGGTGTATGCATCTCCATGCATGCTTTTATTTGAAGAATATAGAATTGAATCATTTTGTATTTGTTTACAAAGCCCTAATGTTAACTTGTCTGGGTGCTTTATTAGGATATTGACCTTTTCACTTTGTGGGCTGAGGAGACACTAGTTGAAGACAATTTAGTTTTGGACATTCTTTTCCTTGTTTATAATGAGTCAGTATGTACTTGTAATGGTGAAAGGTGGAAAACATTGTGCTGGCTATATAAGGTATTTTGTTATCTTTCTTGCTGAATTCGTTTGTAAAGTACTATCTTATCCTAGTCCAAGCTCAAAAGCTTTCTCCTGCAGGGAATTCTATCTGGGTCTTATAACTTTGGAAAGCTGGCAGTATCAACTGAAGCACTATGTTCTGCTTATCAAGCCAAAGTTCAGCTGCTTCTAATCCTTATAGAAACCTTGGACCTGGAAAATATTCTCCAAATGGTTCATGATGAAATCCCTTTCAGGTTTTTATCTAGTTAGGATGCATCTACATATTTATTCTGCAATTCATAAACTATCAAGAGCAAAACATCTTAGGCCATATCAATGATTTATACATTTAAATATCCAGATCATGAAGATCACATTTGTTGCGCAATACAGTGCAGCATTTCTTATGTCATTACTCAATGAAGATGCCTTTTGGTGTATGCTAAGGGGCGAACTGCCTTTAGGTGGAATCCACTTGTGAGGCTGATATGGCGTGCCTTTAGTTAGCACATGTGTTGTAAATTAGACAAGACAAAACTAAAATAACAAAATTGAACTTAAGTATTGGTTTCTATTGGATCAGAAAATTCTACTAACTATAAAAAGCAAGAGAAACTGTGATTGCTTTTTTTCTTTCTTCTTATTTATTATTATTTAATTAATGTGAATGCAATACGATCAATACTCTTATATAAATGCAAACCACTCAGACTCATAACAAGCAGGCCTAGAGATCTTTGAAACAATATGGGCGTTTAGGTCTAACATTTTCACACCCAAAAAACTGCAGATTCCCAATTCGCTTGAAGCTTGAGTACTATCTCTATGCATGCTGTTAGCCAAGCTATTTATCTGCGAATTTAGGACCTTAAGATAATTTGATTTGCAATTTTAAAATGCTGTGATTGCAACTATGGATATAATATGCTTGTTAATGCTATGGTAACTTCCCTTATATATATTTGAATGAAAAGTGTTAAGCTTCATCAGTATAATTCTAATCAATGATTGATTCCTTAAGGTTAATATGGTATTGTTGGTTCTGTTATTTGTGTCCATTGTTAAAAAATTTCATGGTTATATATCCTTACCTCCATCATCTTTATTTGCCTTTTTCTGCTATTCCTTAGGGAAGGCAAATCCGTTTTTACTTTGGCTGATGTCCAAGAGATGGAAGCAATAATTTCAACTTTCAATGTTTTTGAAACAAAAGAAGCAGGGCCATTAATTCTAGCATGGGCTGTGTTTCTTTGTCTGATTTCATCACTTCCAGGCAAAGAAGAAAACAATGTAGTAATGGTAGGTGGTTCCGTGCAGATGTTGTCTCCCATCCAGGCTGTATGAATGATACGAATGATTATTGTGCTTAGTTTTTCTCTTATTTTCCAGGAAATTGATCATGATGGTTATGTTCGTCAAGCCTTTGAGGCTGCATCTTTGACTTATCTTGTAGAATTCCTTCAAAGTGATGTATTGAAGGAATCTGATGTAAGTTATTCACAGTTTATAAGTGTGTGTTTAGAGAAATTAGTTTCTCGTGTTGCTCAATATGCTCAAATTTGCCGATTGGTTTTCCCCCTTTACCCATTAGAAGGCTTGGGGTCCATCCCGAGGTTTTAACAAGTGTTTATTTACATTGCTTTGGCCATTTAAAGTCTTTTTTTGGGTCTTTTTTCCCCAAATTATTTTCATTTTCAAACGAGTGACCTTTTTTTCTTTCTTTTTCTTTAGGGGCCTGTTGCTGGTTATCGAAGTGTGTTGAGAACCTTTATTTCTACATTTATTGCATCCTATGAGATTGGTCCTCAGGTAAATGCATAATGGATCTCCGCAAATTCCTTATTGGCATTTGTTGGATGCATTTCTCATTTCTTCTGCTCCTTATACTGTGCAGCTGGAAGATAGTGCTCTTAAGTTAATACTGGATATTCTTTGCAAAATTTATCAGGGAGAGGTTTGGACACTGTTATTATCTTTCAGCATCCGTTGCTATGAGAAAAATATTTTGTAATTTTGCTATTATCATTTTTATTATTGTATTTGTAACTCATTTTTAAAGGGAAGGTCCGCTGAATTTTGCAGGAGTCACTTTGTATCCAGTTTTGGGATCGTGAAAGTTTTATTGATGAGCCTATCCGGTGTCTTCTTCGCAGCTTAGAGGGTGAATTTCCTTTCAGGACTGTGGAATTAGTTCGCCTTTTATCATCTCTTTGTGAAGGAACTTGGCCTGCAGAATGTGTGTGAGTATACTTATTTGGCAAGGCTGTTTCTTATTCTGGTTTTTGATAAGCCGAATGAGTTGTAGACCTGATCAGTATATGGGCGTTGGGTTAAACTTTAATTTGGTTATGGAAATTCTCAGGCCAGACTTGTTTGCTGTATTAGTTGATAATAAGAAGAGTCTTTGTAAAATTGTATTTATAAGCGGGTAGAAAGCCTAACAACAATTAATCATAAAAGCTTATCTAAACTTTGTCTCAGTTATCCTTTTCAATTTGTGCAACATAACTGTCCTCAAAATCCTATATTAAAAGGGCTACAGTACTTTTACAGTTTTTATACAGTAAGCCAAAACTTTGTATTTTTATTTTCGCCTGGTCCTCTGCATCAAATACTTACAGTATTGGTGCTGTGATTAAAGCTAATGTATATATTTGTGGTAAATAAGTAAAGCAAAGTTTGTTCTAAGTAAATGTGTGTGAAAAGATATGATCAACTCCATCTAATTGATTAAACATGTTTATATCTAGTTGTAAACGTGTGTGAATTTTCTTATATATATGTATATAGTTAGTGTAGCTATTGGTTGTAATTTTTGTATATTTTATGGTGTTTCTCAAGCTTCTTTTTGTAAGATGATATTGATTCATTATCTTTTCTATATTCCCACTGCCCAAGGGAATGCTCAAAATAAGTTATATTATCTTTTAATTGGTTCCCATGCAAAACATGCTGCTTATTCAATTATTATGCTGTTCTCTCATTTCTCGTGCGTTCATCCTGTCAACAGGTTTAACTTTCTAGATAAGTCTGTTAAGATATCATCCTTCGTTGAGATTAATAATAGTTCCTCTATGGATGACATCTCTACAATTGTTGAGACGCACCTCCCATTGCATGTTCCCGGATTTGAAGGTTTAGTCATTCCCAGTAGAACTTGTGGACATGTTTTAAGATCAGTTGGTGGAAATGCTGCTCTTGTCCAATGGGAGGTAAGTGCATTACTTTTAACTATGTTGGTAATTGGTTTGTATTGATGACTTTTATATATTCCTGACAAAGATCACTAGAGTTTCAACTGCTTATAAGGGCACAGGTATTTGGTGATACTTTAAAGAGCATGTTCCAATGTTACTGCATTTGTCTGTCTGTGCTGTTTGTGAATACTCTATCTTTCTCGTGTATTTTGAAATTTGAATACGCATTTTTAGGGATTACCATGTGACAAATTATTACCTCTCGTCAAAGGCTTATCTTTTGTCGAAATTTTTTAATATCTCAATTATACGTGCTACTTATGAGGCATTAAAATGCAAAAACATGTATTATTTAATATTATCTTGTCTTACTTTCCTTTTTGATGCCATCTTCCTTTACGCTCTACATTATTAACAAAGCCTTGATTTTTTCTGCTATAATTCAAGTGACATGTCTAGTTTTATTTAGTGCATTGTGAACAATATATTCGAGGAGAGTAATATAAGATATCCAATTTAATATTCAATTAAAATTTTTATTGGTTGCTGTTTTGTGCTAATTCATGCTTCTTTTGTACAGTATACACAATCTGAGGTGCTAGTATTGCTCATGCGCCTGGCTGAGGAGCTGTATTTTGAGAGAAATGATGAAGTTCTTCTTATCCTTGATCTGATTAGCCGGATGGTTACCTTTAACACGGTATTTTTTTTCATCATTCATTGCTGGAGTCTTTATGGATTTGGAAAAGTATTGGCTACATCAATTAGTGTCTTTTACAATCTATTGTAGTCGTTGGGTTGTTGCTAAGAAACTTGGTGGCAGGCCTTCATGCTCTATTTTGAATAATCTCGATTAAGCTGTTAAATGCTTGTGGGTGCAATTCATGATTTCTTACCATTTCTGTAACTATCTCTTTTTTACCAACCTTTTCGTACTGGTGTTTTATGTTTAGGCTGTATGTTTTGCTTTGATGGACATTGGAAGCTCATTGCATTTCCAATCAACTGGCATGAGTTGGCAGATTGGAAGTAATATGTGGTATATAGCAACCCTTTGTTCGTGCTTATGTGATTTGTTTCCTCTTTCTCGCCTGTCTTAGTATGTCTTGTAATTTGCACTTTTGTTATTCGTTCAGGTTGGTTGAGATCATTTGCAATTTAATCAGGAAATCATCTCCTACTTCCAATGGTGCCGCTCTGATGTCATTGGGTATAAATATTTTGGCAAAAATGTTAATATGGTAACTTCATCCTTTATCCTCTTGAGTTCTCTATGTCTTGCGTACATATCTTTGTCTTTTCAATTGTGGGTGTTCTAATATTCTTATTATTTGGTACATTCCCTTCCCCATCTTATGCTGTGGTTTTGTGCTACACCGAAATTGAATCAAATTAAGTATTCTGAAAGTTTGCATTAAGTCTTTGTGCTATTGATTTAAGAAATTACGCCATCATTTTTTTTACAACCCTTGTAATAAGTGAAACTGAAAGATTTTTTTTTTTTTTTGGGGGGTGGGGTTGTAGCTCCAGAGGTAGAGAGCCATTAACCCCACACCCAAGGAACAAAAAACACAAAGATAAATAATTAATTATATGGTATAAATATAGCTACGCGCATAGTAACAAGTTATTAATCAACAGCATGTGAAAATACTAAAAGTTAACTATGTAAGTTAGTTTCCATTTAAATTTGTAGCCTTGTCGCATGCAATTGATTACATGTAAAGATGATGTCAATTGGAAAGCTGTTCTTTGCCAGGGATTCGGTCTGAGTTTCGTTCGCTTTATTGTGGAATTGTTATTACGATCTGATGTTTGGTGGCGCATTGTTGTAGGTTTGTTTTGCTTTGGCAGATACTTGTCTGCTGTGTTTGTAGTTTGCCTTTATATCAATATAGTTCTGTTTCCCCATTAAAAAATATGGCGTCAATGAGAATGACTTCTCTCACAATGACAGCAGTCGTAGTTGTACATGATATAATTCTTTAAATTAATAGTGCAGTCCTGAATGTGATGTATCTTGAACTTCAGAGTGTTATATTAGCCTATAATTTTTACTTTAAATTGATTTCGGCATATGCCAGACCTGAGCAAAACCTCTGTGTTTAACATGCATTTATTGTGGCAGTTACCCTTCTCATGTTGCTGAGGTGGCTTTAAAGGCAAATATATTTGATTTCAGCAATGGTCACGATGATTCATCAAGGTGAATCCTTTGAGAAAAGACTTATTTTCTTCTTCGTTCTGCTGTTATTGTGCATGCATATAAATGTGCGGTTTATATTCTTACCTGAAGTTAATTGAACTATATCTGAAGTGGAGCTGTATTTCACTTCCTCTTTTTTGTTTTTCTTTCTCGGGCTTATGTCTGGATCCTTTCTTTATAAGTCCCATTTTTCCCCACTGTATATTGTTGGCCACATTAATTTCCTGTTATTCTTGTTCATCTCATACATATTTCCTCCTGAGGGTGCTCTACTTGTTACACAGTTGTCTTGTAGAAGATTATTTTCTCTTTATGGCTTTTGTTCTCCTCTTTCTTCGGTTTTGCAATTTCCTTAACTTCTTGTTAAAATGAATTAGTTACTGATTAAGTGAAGCATTGGTTGGGTGGAAGAGTGCATTATGAGTATGTGGGAGGTTGTGGGTTCAACCCCCCACAACAACATTTCATTTCCCTTTTTTTTCGTTGGAAAAAAGAAATGAAATTGTTACTGACCCCAGAAAGGCCTTGTGTTGAAATTGATGAGGGTAGAAATAAAACATGTTCATCAACATGCCTCAATGCTACATTTCTAGACAGAAAAGAAGTTCTACATACCGCGATGCTCCACTGAAGTCCTTTCTTGTATTGTGCTGCACGTGAGGCAAGCCTTATACTATCTTTTTTTTTTGGGGGGGGCACAGTGGAAGTTGGTTATAAATAATAATCTAACATTTATCTTGGCTTTGTTGTTTGTGTTGGCAATGTTGATGCCTCAAGTGAGGCTGGGGAAGTTTTTGTTCTAGTCCTTGATATTACTTTTTGGCTTTTTTTTTTCTTTTTCTAGTGGATCATGGTTGCTTTCTGGAAAATTGGCAAAGATGCTATTAATTGACTGTGAGCAGAATGATGGTGACTGCTCATTGACCATATCAGGTATATTTTGTTGTATGATTCTTTTTGCTTTCTTATGTTCTCTTTGTAATTTTTTTTTTTTAAAGTCTTACAATTTGTTAATGTGCTTTTGCTGGTATAACATCATCTAGTTTGTCGTGCTTTGTTTACTTTGTACTAAATTATGTCTATATACACAATAACATAGGAAACACTGATGTTTCGTTGTTTTTCATTTATTTATTTTTTATCTTAGTTTTCTGCCTAGTTGTGTTTCAAAATTTCAAAATTTCTGTGATCTATTCCATGACATGGATGGTTTTAAAACCTTGCAGTGCTGGACTTCACTGTACATCTCTTGGACACAGGACTGAAAAATGATGCTGTCTTGGCTTTAATTGTTTTCTCTATTCAGTATGTTCTTGTTAACCATGAATACTGGAAATACAAGGTGAAACATACTCGTTGGAGAGTAACATTGAAGGTACATCCTTTGGTTTCTCTTGTGCTGCTATTGTGACAAAAGTGGGTTCTATTTTTGTTTTACTTTAAGTTTACAACAAACTTGATTCCTGTTGGGGGGGTGAGCTTTTTGTTTTTTGTATAACTAGCTTAAATTCTGAGCTGGTCCTAATTAATAGGATTGCCCTATAAACCATCAGAAACAGAGAAAAGTTGATAGTTCCATACAAGGTACATACAGGAGAGTAACTTTATATTTTCTTAGCGATTATTATACTACCATATGAGGTCAAGTCCTTTTGCTCTGCATGCAGTTGCTGTCTTATGTGCTGTGTCCTATTGGGATGACGAGTCTGGATATGAGTCATCAGTCTTTTAAATATCTTTCTAAAAATTATGAATGAGAGCACAGTTAAATAGGAACTCGATTTTGTTAGGGAAGTTGTTGTGTAGCTTTCCTTTGGAAAGAGAATCTCTATGGCATGTTGTCATTCAAGTTATATTTGGCATTGATGCCAATGTGTGAGGCTTTAATGTGGTGGCTGGAGGTTCCAATCGAAGTCCTTGGAATGACATTTCATTGGGAATTAGGTATTTTCTTCATAATCTTCAGTTATTTGTGGGAAAGGGAGAAAATTAGTTCTTAGGGAGATAATTAGGTTGGGGTTCTTCCTTTGTTCTTTTTATATCTGTCTCTAATACATGATGTGCAAATTGCCAATCTTCGGCCTCCTATATTCCAATGAGCTGGAATTTCAATTTCTGGAGAAATTTGAATGATTTTCAAATGGGTAAGCTTCCTTCATTAGTATCTGCTGTAGAGAATATCTCCTTGTGTCCATTCTGATAAAAGGTCTAGGCCAATTGAATCTTCCAGAACTGTTGAGTAGATAGCAGACTGATATAGAATTTTTGTACCTTCAGTGAATTACTTGTTTGCTGTAACTGTAGTACTAGTTTCACGTCATTTTAATAGTGTTATTCTGTTTCTTATCAAAGAAAGGAAAAGAAAAGAAGTTTAGTTGAAAGCATCATTTTCAAGACAATTTCTAGGATGATACAACAAATGAGCCCAAATAGGCAAGCTTGTAAAGAATTCATATCCAAAATTTTGTCTGCATCAATGCTTGGTAGGGAATCACAATGTGTGCATGTTTGGCTTCTTGTGGCTAGTTAATCTTCTCTATTAATTGGTTGTCTAATTTATTATATACTTGGCCCAACTGGTATTGTAAATGTAGATTATGCTGGGAAGGTGAATTTTAATATCCTTTACTGTGTCAGGTGCTTGAAGTGATGAAAAAATGTATTACATCAATATCATGCTCTGAAAAGTTGGATGAAGTCATCTTGGATAAGTTACTGTCTGATTCTTCCATCCATAGTACTCTCTTTCGGATTGTTTGTACAACTACAGAAGCATTAGAGGTGGGCTATGCTGTGTATCTTATGATCGTGTTTAGTCACAACCTGTTGTGATTTTGTTCTAATCACTAATTTGGGGACATTTTTCTGCAGAGACTTTATATCAGCCAGCATCCGACAGAGATTGAAGGTTTTGAGATGGCTATATGTTCTGTTTTAGATATTCTTTTCATAATCCTCTCCAAATTTTCTAAGGTATGCTTGGAAGTATGCATGTGGAATTTGCATTTTGATTGGCATGGTATATGTTACAATTTTTTTGTATAATGCTAAATGTAGTGATCTACTTCTGTTCAAAAGTGAGTTTTCTGGAGTGTCTGTGTAGAGACCAACTATATGTATCTGTGATTGATATTTTCCTTTATTTATAATATGGTGGTTGGGTTTAAGCATTGTATTTTTATTTAATACAAAAGTTGATGTTCAGCTTCGTGTATTTCCAGGATATATCTTCCAGCCCTCCATTTTTTCACCAAGCAGTCTTCTCATCTGCAACAAAACCAATTCCTGTAGTTGCAGCGCTTGTCTCCTTGATATCTTACTTTCGCAATCCTGTATGGCCTTTCTCCATTCTCAATTGTTATTGACTCTATTCTTTGCTTTACATTTGTAAACAGTACAGTTACAGGGTTCTCCCTTTTTGGTTATTGTGTATCTACATGTATATCATCAAAGTATTATCGGGATAGTTCCTCATTGCTTGCCTCTATTGTCTATATAATTATTGTTTTTTGGTGAATTGCAATGTCAATTTGTTTCTTTTTTTACACTTATTACAACACTTTGATTCATAAGAAACATATAGTTGCATTCAATGGTTTTTAAGCCTTACTCTAAGCTTTGGGCATGATAGGCGTAATGTTATTTTGTTTAACCGTCGAACTAGCATGCCCTACAGGATAGAATATGGCATTGTGCACAACTTATATACATTTAATTACACAGAATTGTATAGACCCTAAATAAGTCGGGAATGTTAATCCTTTGTCACTACCAAACAATTCTAAGTGGTATTCTTTTTGTCTTGGTTTTATTGACGGTATGTCGGATAATATTTCCATATTTGTTGAGTATCTTTATTAAGGTTCTTGAGTTTTCTGTGCAGGGAATACAAGTTGGTGCTGCTAGGGTTTTATCAGCGTTCTTGATGATGGCAGATTTAATGCAACCATATTTGTTTGGTAGCAGCTTCGGTCTGGATGATAAGCAGGTTTGGTGTGTTTACATTTATTTTTTAGTTCCGTGTTAATTTCTTGTAATTTCAGTTGAATAAATCAACTGCTTCTAAATCTGTTTGTTGCTGCTACACTGTTGTAGATTGGAGATCTGAGGCAGTGTGTTAGTTACATATTACTTGAGCAGTCGGAATGGAATGAAGATCTCTTTGTTGCTGTATTCAATCTCCTCACTTCTGCTGCTCGTTATCAGGTTTGTTATTGTATGGTATCAAGTTCTGTATTTTATTGTTTGAGTTTCACTCACAAAGTTAGGAAGTAAGGTTTGAATGATAGTGGTGTTTAGGTCCAAAAAAATAATAGAAAAGAAAGAATGCTAATGGTCCATTTCTTCCGATTTTAATTTAAGCTATCTTGACAATTGTTTGATTAACGGCTCCAAATTTTGCTCCTTTTTCATTTTTTTGGAAAAAAAACACTTTTAAATTCTGTGATTAGGTGCTTATATTTCACAGATATTTGGTTAGATTGGCGAGCACAAAGTATTTGTTGTGTTTTCTGTTGGGTCTGTTTTAGCACGAGATTGTCCACATATTTTTGTTCTGTTTCTTTGAAGTGAATGTCTTGTCCATTATACTTGTACTTTTGTCGTTTAATCCTTAAAAAATCTCTCTTTGAAAAGAAGAAAACATTGTATGTGTGTGTGTGTACATATGGTGGCAATTTTAGTGCCTTTCATCCTCAAGGCAAACTTTGTGTGGTTATATTGCTAGCCTTTCATTGGAGTTTTGTGATCTATACAGATAACATTTTCCTCCACTTACTAAAGCGTTTGACTTCAAAGTAGTAGAACTAGTAGCGTTATTAGCTGTTGAAAAAGCCAAGTTTAGCTGGGTACTTCCACAGACCTGTTACTCATTGTTAAGCGAAGGGTTAGGTTTTGGTCTTCTACGTAGGCATCTGTGTCATCTGAGTTCAGGGGTATTTCTCTGTCTGATATTCTTCTAGATAGAAGGGCAGTTGTTAATAACTCAGCAGTTAGAGTTGTCTGGATCAGTGGTACTGTAGTTTCTTATGTTGTTTGAGGTGGACACCTTCTTCACAGTAATGTGTTGTTGATTCTGATGAGTCGAAGTATCTTCTTAAAAATTAGCAGTTTGGGCATCTAGTACAAATATACTTTTTGATGCAGTCAAGGCAACTGAGCCTAAGCTACTCCTTAATGAAAACAGGAACAAAGGTCTGGCATTCAAGCCAAAGTTGTCTGGTTTACTAGATCTTAGGTCATAAGTGACCTGGTTATTGCCTTTTTGAAAATGATTTGGTTTAACTTTTTTTGATTGATTGTTTATTCATGTACAGCCTGCTTTTCTTGTTGCTGTATTATCCACCGAAGTGAAAAAGGATGTTCAACAGAGTAATGCTGGTCATGTGAAGCTACCAACAAATGATGTTACCTTCAGGTCATCTGAGTCTGAAAAAACAAGTATTGTGGATGCAGTTCTGTATCAAATTGAAAGATCTAATGATCTTATCAACAGGTATTTCGTGCTCAATGGATCCTTAATTTGGTTTCTTTGTTAGTTCTTTCATCATTATCCTGCAGTCTTGAAATTTATGCCTTTTTCTCTCATTTTCTTACTTCCTTTTGTTAAATCTGCAGCAATCCCCGAATACTGCTGAATGTTCTTAACTTTCTAAGGGCACTGTGGCAAGGTGCTGCTCAGTACACTAATATTTTGGAATGCCTGAAAAGCTCCGAAAATTTCTGGAAAAAATTGTCCAGTTTTATTTCAGTAATTTCTAGTGTAGAAGCTCCTTCACCTGAAAATATAACTGAGACAGAAGCTCAAGATTTGGCTTTCAGATATCAGTGTCAATCTGCCATATTGGAAATAATGGCACATGACATGTTTCTGCACAAAAAGCTATTACATTTGGAGTCACTTGCAAAACAAGTGCCTGAATCACAAGACAGGATACAAAATACAGTAAGATTAGAAAAATCAAAAGCTTCAGATCTGGTGGATATTTTATCAGCCTGGTGTGGGAGCTCTGTTTTGGATAATCTTACCAAGTCACTTTCTTATTGTGAATATGACCTCAAGTTGTATTTACGGGCAAAGGTGACTTCTATTCTGGAATTTTTTACTTCCTCTTACGTGTGAATTATGTCTGTTGTTTTGGTCCCTGGTTTTGTCTTCAATTTGGTTGGTTAGTTATCACATATCATCTCATCTTCACTCATTCTCGGATTTTTGTTGGTTGTTTAATGTTATGTAAGTTCACTGTTCAATTTGGTTGGTTAGTTATCACTTATCATCTCATTTAGTTTCTGCTTAAGTTCACTGTTCAAAGAAACAATCATCCTCTGTATAAGAACGTTTCTCACCTATACATTACTCTGTTCAATCTGTGCTTTATGACATACATTAGTATCAAACTATTAATAAAGCGGTTCCTTGATAGGATGTGTACTGTAGACCTTTCCCAATAGTTTTCTTAATTTTTAGAATGCAATAATGGTAGCTGTAACTTCACAGGTTGCTGCGAGTGTAATCACTGCCCATGTGATGGTGAACTTAGCAAATGGTGATGCAGGAAGTTTGTCTGTGTCATTACTTGAGAAGTCCAGCATCCTGTCAAATAAGGTTTGATCCTTTCTTGATTGTATTACTTAATTCGTAACTAAATATGATTGTATGCTGATAAACCCATTAAGAGCTCAGTTTAATTTCTAGTTTCATCAATTCTCAAATTTAATACTTCCCTTATAGTATTGAGACTGTAAAGTTTGCATCATATCTGATTGTTATCTTTTTTCTTTCCCTTCATTGGCAGTTCAGAAGTCATCCTGCTTTTTCTGAGTTGTTAGGTCAATACTCACAGCATGGTTACAGGTAATATGTGTGTTATTGTTAATTTCTGTTGGAATTTCTATGTTTAACTGTGCACTTCTTGTGTGAAGCATTTGTATGTCTGGAAACTGATATTATACCCTCCCCTGAAGATTCTGGATTTTTATGAGTGCTCCTTCCAGTAAATGTATTCTTACAGTGAGAAAACAGTTCTTCCTGTGATATGATTGATATGTGAAACATAAGTTTCGAGTCCTGGAAGTTACCAGAGTATAAAGTAAGGATTTAAATACAGAACCTTGGAAGAGTTATCTGATGCTTTGGTCAAGCAGTACTCTATTATCTCTTGCCTGTGTTCGTATTCCCTGTATGTCGGTTGACTACTGATTACCAGTCCATTTTCTGGTTTCAAGAGTCATGTTTGGCTCTTTTTGTGTGTGTGTGGTCACCTCCGTCCATGTGCATGTAAGTTGTAACAGTGATTCTTCATGTTGTAATCACCTTATATGATGGGCTTCCCCCATGACGTGATGTTGCTTGCCTTATTACCATTGACCTTGAAGTCGATCTGATTTCTAGCCTTTGACAGACCATCTAAGTGGTGACATGTAACCATAAGTTTGGGTGGATTCAATTTGCATAGGGTTCAACAGATAATTTGATCTGTCGTATATTCTGTTTCACATATTGATCTTTTAATTACATATGTTATCTCTCATAAGAATTTGTTGAGAGTATTATCCCACATCCGGAACACATGTTGTGCATTTGGCTGCATATGAAGAATTTATTATCTTTTTCCAGTGCAGGGAAGGAGCCAAACTATTTGATTCTCAGTGATCTTTATTATCATCTACAAGGAGAGCTTGAAGGCCGTGAAGTCAGTGCTGGACCTTTCAAAGAACTTTCTCGGTTCCTTATAGAATCAAATGTTTTTCAGATTTACCAACATAAATATGATGCTGATCTTTTTGTAACCGGAAAAGATGCATACTTGTTTGATCTTAAACGTGTACGAGCTGATTTGGGGTTAGATCTTTGGGATTATTCAAAGTGGAAGGCATCAAAGGCAACTGCAGAAACAATGTTGAATCACATGAAGGCTGCAAACTCAATGGCGTTGCTTACAAGTTCGAAGCTTTCTGCACTAAGGGCATTAAGAAGTGTCTTAACTGTGTACACGGATGATGTGAGTTCTCTCTTAGACTTTGTAATTGCTTACAGTTGCGTTCTCATAGTTAGAAATTCGATATCTGTAGCTACTTTTTATGGTTCAAGATATTTTAAGGATCATGTAGATGTCTGTAGCTGCTTTTTATGGTTCAAGATATTTTAAGGATCATGTAGATGTATATAATGGTTTAAAATACTTTAAATCTAATGTTAGTTATAAATAAAAAAAGTTGATGTCTAATATTTCAAATATCTGATTTCTCATTTCAAAGTTTTTGAAAGTTAAGCAGTGTTAGTGATAGCTCAGTTGATGAACACTGTGCTGCACCTATGCCATGTCTAATTAGGGTGCCGAAGAATGAAGTGAAAACACTAGGACCTAGAGCTAGAGGTTCAACCCTCATGATATATCAAGTTTCCTATCGTCAAAACTGGGTATGAATGGTAAAAGAATTTAATTGTACCTGATGAATACTGATTTTATTTTGAAATACTCCGGTAACTTCTATCCATTTTCTAATGAGAGCGACAAAGTCATTGCATTCCATCTAATCATGAATACGATACGAAAAACTGAGTTGTTGAGGTTTTAACATATAGTGAAGGCCCCAATATTGTGTTGGAAGAAATCACATGATCTAAGCATCCTGCTTTCAGCAGTGGGCATCTAAATGCTGATTAGTGCGGTTTGTGGGCTGTTGTATGGCTTTATTTATCATGGTTTGGTTTTTTTTATTTTTGCTTTAGAAAATGCCTAATTCTTTTTTGAAATTAATTCACGTGTACCTGCTACTGCAGTCACTGGAGATGAAAAGTACAGCGAAAGAGATGTCTGATCAACTTGTTTTCTCATGCATCAATCACATATGCCAGAGCTTCCATGACACAGTAGAATCATTAGCTTCATTACCTGGAGCTCCTGAAGATATCTTTCACTTCCTTTCAGCTCAAGCAGAGTTGCTTCTCTATCTTATGATGTATGCACATAAAAGCCTGCCTTTGTCTGTTTGCATTCTTATACTAAAAACATCAGGTTCTGGCCTTAAAGTATTGAGTGATTTCAGAGCATTAGTTACCGGGCCAGCAGTTATGGGGGTTAACACTACAGTAAAGCTCTTGCTTATGTTGCTTCTCTCAGCGGTGGAGTTTAGTTGTCATAAGTCACATTTAGTTGGGGCAAGAGATATAGCATCTGTTGAAGACCTGGCTAAAATATCTAATGCAAGTCTTGGTCTACTACCAATTCTCTGTAACTGTATGGCTATTGTTGAGCATGGCACCCTCTCCCTAACTACTATGGACTTGATACTGAGAAATTTCTTAACTCCCAACACTTGGTTCCCCATTATACAAAATCACCTCCAGCTTCAGCATCTTATTCTGAAGCTTCAAGATAAGAACTCACTTGACTCTGTGCCCATTATAATGAAGTTCTTTTTGACTGTTGCCCGTGTGAGGCAGGGTGCAGAAATGCTAATTAATTATGGGTTTCTTTCGTCTCTGAGACTTTTGTTTGCTGAGTACTTGGAAGGTAGGTCTTCTTCCGTTAATACTACTAAGAGAAATCCCAACTCAACTGAAAAAACTGAGAAGCCTCAGCAAATTTGGGGACTTGGTTTGGCAGTCATCACAGCTATGGTTCAGTCTTTAGGAGACAGTTCTGCTTGTTCTGATGTTGTGGAGAATGTAATACCTTACTTCTTTTCGGAGAAAGCCTATATGATTTCTTACTATCTCAGTGCTCCAGATTTCCCATCTGATGGTCATGACAAGAAAAGACCTCGGTCTCAGCAGAGACAAACTTCTCTTACTGATCTTAAAGAAACTGAGCATACTCTCATGCTGATGTGCGTGCTAGCAAAACATTGGAATTCATGGGTTAAAGCCATGAAAGAAATGGACTCCCAGCTGAGAGAGAAAAGTATCCATCTTTTGGCCTTTATCAGCCGGGGAACTCAACGCCTTGGAGAATCTTCGAGTCTTAATGCTCCTCTCGTATGCCCTCCTATCCTTAAAGAGGAATTCGATGGCTGCAAGAAACCCTCATTTGTTAACAGTAGAAGTGGATGGTTTGCTCTTTCACCGCTCAGTTGTGTGTCAAAACCAAAATTCTCGGCCATCTCTACCACAACTGCGCTGGCTATTAAAACTCAATCAACTGAAAATAGTGATCACGTATCTCAGTCATACTTCTCCGACACTGTTGCCCTTCAGATATACAGAATTACTTTTCTTCTCTTGAAGTTCCTCTGTTTACAAGCTGAGGGTGCTGCTAGAAGGGCAGAGGAGGTGGGGTTTGTTGATCTTGACCATTTTCCTGAGCTTCCAATGCCTGAAATCCTGCATGGCTTACAAGTAAGATGACAATTTTTTATTCTTTAATTAGTTTTTATTTTGCTAATCTTTTAAGATCTTGAGATGTCTCAAGGTGTGGCTTTGATTTGTTTAATTATGCAAAAAATATCTGGTCTTCCAAATACTTAAAATTAAGTTTCGA
The DNA here is from genome assembly GCF_965620075.1 of Prunus avium. Taxonomy (NCBI): domain Eukaryota; kingdom Viridiplantae; phylum Streptophyta; class Magnoliopsida; order Rosales; family Rosaceae; genus Prunus; species Prunus avium. The sequence continues at coordinate 33,281,195 of NC_142291.1, forward strand.
GGCGACTTTTGTTTTGAGTTGGATATGTTATCTCTGATGTAGGATCAAGCAATTACCATTGTTACGGAGCTGTGTGGGGATAAAAGATCAAATGAGATTCAAATTGAAGTGCAGAGTATCTGTTGCTTATTGCTACAAATAATGGAGATGGCCTTGCACTTGGAACTTTGTGTTCTACAAATATGCGGCATAAGACCTGTGTTAGGGCGAGTGGAAGATTTTTCAAAGGAAGTTAAACTTTTAATAAAAGGTGAACTCCATTCACTCTGCATACATGTTTTATCACTTTTTTTAATGGTAGTTCTTCAACATTTAACGAATGGTTTTTTCCTTGTAATATATTTTGTAGCGATGGAGAGACATGCGTTCCTCAAATCATCTGTGAAGTCCTTGAAACAAATAACGTCGGTTATCTATCCCGGATTGTTACAGGCTGAAGAGTTTTTGTGAGATAAATTCTTGTGCATATAGGTGAAATCTGAAAACTGTAGGCTTTGGAAGAAAAATGTAAAAACTAGTGTGTATTGCTTACATCAATGGCTTTAGAAATATTCCGCAGGCTTATAAAATTGTGCCATTTCTTTCAGCCATTCCTTTTGTATATATTTTCTTTTGAGAAAGGTTGTGGCTCTATGATGGAGAAGATTTCTAAAATCCGTGGCCATTCATGATTGTCGCGTGAGAATTTCCTTTCCTTCACTTTCCCAAACAAAAGGTCCCCTATAGGTATCTATCATTTGCTTTTATGCATTAGTGGGACCTATGATTTCTTCATAGTGAAATGCATCTAATTTTCAGATCCAATTCGAATTTAATAAATTACAGCAGTGTTTAGGGCAGTCGCTCTCGTGGGTGACTCTCGATTGTTGATGCATGTACATTAGCAGGGTGTGATCACCTGCACGTTCGTAAGCAACTGTCCGTAGCATTTCGTAAGTCTACTTTCTCTCCATGTTGTCGTATCCCAATTCTCGACCCAAAGAAGAAGAAAAAATATTGACGGCACCAACGAAAAGAATTTTTCTGGTCCCTACAAAAAATGGCATATGATCACAAGTTCTGAGCTCCATAAGCCATATACCCATTGTTTTGCTTATGAATGATGATCTGTCAATTGGAAGATAATCAGCAGGTGAATCCCCACAACTTTACTAAAGAAAGTGTGCTTCCTCTTTTAGAGAATAATGATCCTCCAAGAATATATGATTTCATTGATTTGTTTATTTTTATTTCATAATTAAGAAAATTTTATATTATTTTCCGCATGGAATAAATAGCAAATTAAATTAATTAATCCAATGGTTGTCATTCGTCCTTCAATCTACATTTCCTAGGTTGGACCAAGTGAACGGGTCCAATTCATGGATCGATGGACCGGGCATCCATGCATGATCCATGGATACATATATTTATTTATTAATTTATTTTTCATTCAGAAAAATAAATAATATAAAAATTAGTCCTCATGATCCGTAATTTCAGATCCTTTTGGCTTTATGTGTATGTCGGCATCTGCATCCTTGCGAAATCCAGACCGTCGGATCTGCCTCAGAGGGTCAGTAAAAATCAGTAAAATTGTCAGTGTTTCACCTTTTATTTAATACCATGTGTGCCATCCAAGTGTTTACCAAATTCACAACACAACGTGGTCCAAACGGTGTCGTTTCTTTCTCCCGAAAGTCCACGAACCCTAATACCCTATCCGAATAATGACAAAGGCATATACCAGTACACAACCACTTCACTCAGCCTCGGATCCCAAAACCCAACCCTGGTTAAAACCCGACCCAACCACGGTTAGCCCATATCCCGTCAGATTCAATGCACGTGTCTTCATCCAACGGCTGAAAACAACTTGCCATAGATATTCACCTCAGAGGCCCTTTTATAAACCCCTCGTCCTCGTGACCTCGTCCACGCATCGCAAACCCTAAGCATCATCGCTCTCGTTTTCCCCAAATCTCTTCGCGAACGATCCAAACAAACCCTTGAAATTCGCATCAATGGCTTCAAACCCTAAGGTCTTCTTCGACATGACGATCGGAGGCCAGCCTGCCGGCCGTATCGTCATGGAGCTCTACGCCGACACCACCCCCCGCACCGCCGAGAACTTCAGGGCTCTTTGCACCGGAGAGAAGGGAGTTGGCCGCAGCGGTAAGCCCCTGCACTACAAGGGTTCCTCCTTCCACCGAGTGATCCCAGGGTTCATGTGCCAGGGAGGTGACTTCACAGCCGGAAACGGCACCGGAGGTGAATCGATCTACGGCGCCAAGTTCGCCGATGAGAACTTCGTCAAGAAGCACACCGGACCTGGAATCCTGTCCATGGCCAACGCCGGCCCCGGTACCAACGGATCTCAGTTCTTCGTCTGCACGGCCAAGACCGAGTGGCTCGACGGCAAGCACGTCGTGTTCGGTCAAGTGATCGAGGGGCTTGATGTTGTGAAAAACATCGAGAAGGTTGGGTCGAGCTCCGGCAGGACCTCCAAGCCAGTGGTGGTTGCTGACTGCGGCCAGCTCTCCTAGACGACTCCGTTTACTCGGTGCTCTGGCGATGATGGAAACGTCGTCGTTTATCTCTCTGTTATTATGAGTCGGTCTGTCTTTACTTTTTCGAATTTCGGTTTTTAGTAGGCTGGGGTCTGATTAGGGTTTGTTTTATGGACCTTATTATTATCTCTATGGTCGTCTTCCTTTTTTTTTTTTTTTTTTTTTGGTGGGATGTCTAATTGCTCTGCTGTTTCTGATCTGAGACTTGTTTTGTGATAAACTGAGCTATTATCCTTAAATAAAATAGGTTTTATTCTCCAATTGTTTATCTTATTTTCTTTATGTTTCCTTTCAATTTTTTATTCTATAATTGCCTAATATTATTGTGCTCGTGTTTCATCCCAAGTGATTAAAAGCATTTATTTATCCAGGATTCGATTTATTATTGTGCCCGTCTTTAATCTCAAGTGAATAAGAGCGTTTATTCGATTTCTTAAGTTGGATTAAAAAGTATATAAATATTAAATGTAAAAGAAAAAGTCAATAAATGAGAATGGTCAAAGCTTACCTATTTATACGAATTTCTCCTGCCAAGTTGTTTTGGTATCTTTTGGGCCACTTGAGATTTAGGCCCCATTGACGCAGTCGTGGGTTTGGACTGATCGGCTTGTTGGTACTTTTTGTAAACGTGTAATTTGTGAATTTGAAAGAGAAGAAGTAAAAGGAACAAAGCAAATGGATGGATAAGAATTTCGTTGTCTTTTGGATGACTCAGACCCTATAGTCTTGTTGTTCTCATATAAATGAATATTGTCAACTGTTTTTGTGGTCAATCAGATTCCCAAGTTCTCAAAAATTTAATTTCATATTTCAAGAGAAATAAAATTTGGATTTGTATAGTGACGGATAAAGGGAATTTTGAGCCACAACCACTACTTGCCGTGTATGTGGCTTTGTACAAGGGAATTTTGTGCGTATGTGTTTTCTGTTTTCTTTGCCTGAGGATATGCTATTCTCATTCCAAAATTTTAGATTTTTGTGGTTCTTGAAAGAAAAGAATTTTGTTTAGTCATCGTATGTGTTTTGCGTTCCTATAAATCTTTGGTCACGCAGCCTCATCATCTAGTTTGTTTGATGCCCGGCCTGGCTAGCCTCACAAAAGTTTTATCTTTGGTTATGTCGCCTGATCGGTTCGTCCGGCACCCTCCGTAATCGAAGAATCTCTTCTATATTTTGTGTGAAACGGAGATATCATTGTTTTGCTATATCCAGTTAATCACATATTGCCATGTGAAAAAATTATTACTCGTGACATTTCGTGATAGGTTAGGAATAGCAAAACAGTTATATCCTATGAAGTAGTGACTTAAGAAGTATTTAACTTAGGTTTGAGTAACAAACTCCCTTAACATTAGAACCATTTACTCAAAATCACAGCCAAATTATCTAAGAGGCAAAATTTTCTAACTATCTCCATGATTCATAAACAAAGTATTTCCTACATTATAGGTTCGCTTAACGCAGTCCCCAAGGCCCAACGGGATGATCTTCATCTTTAGGTTGCAATTCAGCTCTGCATTCCACAACTTGATAAGGTTTTTTCATTTGCCGGGTGTACACATTTATGTGCGTAATTAATTATTCTAGGAGAACTGCTCTTTCCTAAATCGAAAGAAAAAAGGTTGAGCAAACCTAGCAAGAAAACAACTAACTACGAAACTCATTTGCCTTGGCAGGCTAAGAGAGACGAAGATATTGGGTATGAGGTAGTAGAAGAATTTGTCACGTGAAGATATAGATTATTGTATAAGCAACGTTGTATCGGCAAAACCTATGTTTTAGGATGCATCTTAATGAACCTTCCTCTAACATTGTACAATTGGGAAGCTTCCTTCTCCTTGGCTTTGCCCCCCCTTAGCTTTCTGCCGATGATTTACACTTGTGATTCATTGTCTTATTGTCCTTAATGGAATTCTTCATAAGGTTAAAATTGTCAAACAAAATAGCAAAACTGGATAGTAAAGTACATCTACAAATTATATGGATAGTTTCCATTCAATACATCCTACAAATTTTTTCTTTTTGTAATAAATGAAGTAGGGGAAAAAACCAAATAATTTTGGGATGATGCGCATATATCTAAACTTTTTTTTTTCTTTTCAACTTTTCATAAAATCAAATATATATGATTTGTGCTATTTGTTTTACTTTTCCAAAAATAATAGAGCATGAGTATGAGTAACGCTTTTTTTTTTTTTTTTTTTTTTTTTTCATTTTGGTTTAGGGATGAAATCTATCATATCTAATTCATTAGTATATAAACCAAATTACTATCCATAGCAGAGTATATTCGCAAATCCCATAATACTAATTTCTTACATTTGAAGCAGATAAGGTCATCTATCATTCCATTTTTTTCGGGTGAAATTGGCTAAAATAATCGTTTTTCATAAATTCTATTCTAAAATAGCCCCCTTGTATTAAAGAGGTACTATAGGGACAACAAAGAGGGAATTATACGAATAACAAAGAAACATTATATGAGTCATGGGCTATTATAGAATAAAAGTTGTGAAAAATGGCTATTTTAGCGCAAACGCCTTGACGTGGTGCCAATTTTATATTTTATATTTTGTTTTAACTTTCCCACTTTCAATTTTCCTAGCGTCCAAACAGCACCAGAAAAAGTTACAGAGAAAAGTAAAAGTCCAAACTCCAGGGGCAAATCTTTGGCCCATAAGCTGTCATCCAACTGATTCCACGTGAACTCAACTGTAACAACAGCAACAGAGGATCTAATCTACCCCGTTGCCCACGTAGCACCCTCCAGATGAGCTAAGGGTACTATCGTCATTTCAAAAAAAGTAGAAAATCATAGCCAATAGAATCAGATCCCGCACATTGGTGTGGCGAGCGCGCGAAGCACTGTATTGTTACCTCCGTCCGTACTGCCACGGGAAGCTTCCGACTAGACGACGGGCTCAAGCGTGTTTCTTCGCGTTGAGAGAGAGATCTCTCTCTCTGAAAGCTTCAGAGGGTGTATTGCAATTTACACAGAGAGAGAGGTACAACTTGTTCAACTCTGGTTGGCGGGAATTCGAAATTCTAGAGAGAGAGTGAGCGAGAGAGAGAGAGAGAGATGGGGGTGTCAGAGAATACGAAGGGGCTGATACTAGCGATGGCTTCGAGCGCCTTCATAGGCGCGAGCTTCATCTTGAAGAAGAAGGGTCTCAAGCGCGCTGGAGCTGCCGGTACTCGAGCAGGTCATTTTTACTCTTACACGAATTCTGGGTTCCATTCTTTTAGTTTATTTTCAATGTCGATGCCATTGGCACATTAGCATTTCCCTTTTTTGGATGGTTGAGGTTGGAAATTGGAGTAAATTACAAAGATTTAACCAAAAGATTCAATTTTTGAAAGTTAATTATGTGTTTGATGATTGATAGGTTCCAGAATCCGAACTGTTAATTCATGGTTTTGATTGTTTTTTGATTATTTCATAAGTTGCGATGTGATTGATTTGTTGTACATCTTTGATTTGGGTAATTGAAAATCTGTGTCTTTTGAGTTGTGCAGGAGTTGGTGGTTATACTTACTTACTAGAGCCACTTTGGTGGGCGGGCATGATCACCAGTAAGTACAGCTCTCTCTCTCTCTACAGAAAATGTGTGTGACTGAAATGATAAGTACATGTGAGTTATTGATCTTTGGTTTTGAATTTTTTCAACTGGGTAGTGATTGGTGGAGAGGTTGCCAATTTTGTGGCTTATGTATATGCTCCAGCAGTTCTTGTAACCCCACTTGGTGCACTGAGTATAATAGTCAGGTAAATGCACTTCTGTCTGAGTTCATTTCATTGCTGATTTCTGATAAAAAGAAGGTATTGTTTAAAAGCTTTTGTTACCAACTTTTGCGTGTTTGTTGGATTTGTCTAGTGCTGTTTTGGCTCACTTCTTGTTGAAGGAACGAATACAGAAAATGGGTATTGTGGGATGTGTTACCTGCATCGTGGGATCAGTGGTAATCGTGATCCATGCACCTCAAGAGCATACTCTAAATTCTGTACAGGAAATCTGGGTTCTGGCGACCCAACCAGGTTCATGACTTTAAACCTCATATTTCTTTTTCTTCAATGCTACTCGTCATAGAACCTTCATTGTTTTGTCCTGAAAATTTTACTTTTGTTTTTGTTTTTGTTTTCTATACACAGCCTTTCTGGTTTACGTTGCTGCTACACTTTCCCTAGTGTTAACTTTGGTTTTGCATTTTGAACCTCACTATGGGCAAACAAATATACTGGTCTACTTGGGAATCTGTTCCTTGATGGGTTCACTTACGGTAACTATGCTTTTCTAGTCTGCCAAGTACAAATAGGCACTTTGTTCCTCTGTCTTATGTGTTCAAATTGTTAGGTGTTTAGCTGTATACCTCTGCTGTGCTACTTCAGGTTGTAAGCATAAAGGCCATTGGAATTGCAATAAAGCTAACTCTTGAGGGAGTAAGTCAGATAGCCTATCCTCAGACTTGGTTTTTTCTGACTGTTGCAGTAATCTGCGTAGTTACACAGTTGAATTACCTCAACAAGGTCAGTATTGCGCTATTAATTTTGGTCTCTTCCTCCGAGACTATCATCATTGGTGTTTTATGTGCTGACTAGCCATTTTGTGCTAAAAATCTGTGCTCCACCTGCAATGCCTATTCAGCATTTGGTTTCTCAGATCCTGATTTGCCCATTTGTTACATATTGACTCCAATGTGTTCCTGGCCTATAAAGGAGGGGACAGTAATGCATTCTGCCTCTGTCATATAACTTGTAAATATAATAACACTATATCAAATCTCAAGCAAACAGGATTTCCATCGTAATAAGTTTGGAAATTTCTCAAAATCTGAAAATTTAGTTATTGAAATTGGAAAGTAAGTTTAAGTTGGTCTACTTTATTAAAAAATTGAACTTTAAGTATCACGTGCTGCTTGGACAGTAATCTTGTTAGTACTTCAATTTAGCCATCTTTTAACTCAGACTTTCATGGACTTCAAATTATAATAATTACCTGCTGAATCTCACATCATTCAAGTTCATGGCCACTTTGTTTCAGGCTTTGGATACATTCGATGCAGCAATTGTTGCCCCAGTATATTATGTGATGTTCACAACTCTGACCATTATTGCTAGTGTAATAATGTTCAAGGTAGATTGCTTGATCTATATACTGTGGGTTTCTTCTGATGCCTTTATTGGTTGTTTTCCATGCAATTACAAAGACATGGGATTCTGAATTTCACGTTGTTTTCTATGTTCAATACAGGATTGGTCTGGTCAGGATGTAAGCAGCATAGCCTCTGAAATATGTGGATTCATCACTGTTCTGTCAGGAACTATCATACTCCATGCAACCAAAAATGAAGAATCATCTACACAAGGTATACATGGACTTTGCATCCTTCTATTATCCGGGATTTGGGGTTTGGGGTTTTTATTATCTCCTTTAAATTCAGATCAACATGACAATTGAAAATTCTTATCTAATAAGATGATTGAGAATAAAACAGATGCATGTTAAATTTGATCCCAATGATCTGAGACATTCATTTTCCTCTTGATCAGGATACTAATTTACAATGTTCCATGCCTACTCAGTTGCAATCCCATCATTAATTATTGGTTAGACTGAGGGGCATACTTACACTTACAGTTGGCTGTAACATTTACAATCTTTGCTTATGGATGCTTACAGTAGTTTTTCTTTTCATAGCAGGAACTGTAACATGGTACATTAGAGATTCAATGAAGGGTTCTGAAGATGAACGTTTGCTCACCTTACACAATTCAGATTATCCTGAACCGTAACCCTGCAACAATCATCTTGGAGAATGAAATCCCCAGCAATGAAGCTGCACTGCAACAATCATTTTGAGTAGGGGTGAGTCTATGGGCATCTAGCACATTGCTCATTACACCTTCCCATTGCTCATTACACCTTCCAAATACCCGTTTACTCTTATTCATTTAAAAAAAAAAATTGGCCTCCCCTCCCCTCCCCTAGTTGGACATTTCCGTGGCCTAAGACCAGCCATAGCTAGTCTTTTATTTATTTATTTATTTTATTTATTAAATAAATTCTTTCTTCTTTTTGGATATGAAATGATTTGGGATATAATGAAAAAGTAAATGAATTTTTTTAGGGACAGGTTGTAGCAGTGTGTTGGGTGCCAATAGCCTTCCTTTGAGTTAGTGTTTGTAGTGTTGGGAGCTCCCGGTTTCTTCTGGACAGACCTTGGGGCTATTAGCAGATTGCAAAAGTACTTTTTATGTGCCTTTCTTCACCAGCCAGCGGATGCAACCCTCAACCGGACGCTCAAATTAAATTGTAGTGTGAGGTGTGGCACCACTCTCAATGCTAAGTTCTGAATCACCCTCAGCTCAGGAATGGGGCTGCAGTTCTGTATCAATACCAGTGCATAGAGATATTTGTTGTGATATTGGCAATGCTCAATCTCTCCATGGCTGCTGATGGCATCTGTACATATCGACACTCGGCTTCTCGTTCACTAGTTTCATGTATGATTCTTCTTAATATCTGATTCAGTTTGATTCTTTCTTTTTCTTTCTAGTTTGTATATATTTTTTCTTATAGATGTCTTTCTAGTTTGTATTAGTCCTTTTTTCCTTGGTTAAGAAAATCTTCAGTTCATATTGTCATTGATAGATCATAGAACACACACAGCTGAGAGGTATATTTGCCAATTAAATGGGCAAATACTGCTTGGGAATTGTATATCTTTGTATTTAACTCTTGAGTTTTTGCTTTTGCTGTCAATGAATTCGGTTGGTATAATGGCAAATAAACTGCATACTTTACTACACAGTAAACCATAAATTATATGATTCATGTCATCCCTCAAATTATCAAAATTTAACCTTTTTACTTTTTGCCAGGATGTTCAAAATTTAACTCGAATGTGCAGATAGTGCAATATTTTACTATTTAAGCAATGAAATCTTCCAAATTGCTTTGCCAGAAAAGAAATAATAAATAGTTTAATTACAAGATAATTTCAAAATTAAAGAACGTGAAATTCCTTTAATTGGGAAAATAAGATTCTAGTCAAGAGTTTATAGCGTAATATGATCTGATGATGCTATAAAGTAAAGCCGTTTTAAGATTGAGAGATTTATTAATAATTTGGTTTGGATGGATAATTACTGAAAGCTAACCTTTTTCTTGTAAATTTTTTTTTATGGATATAAAGTCGTCTAAAAGGTGAAAATGAAAATTCCTTTCATTTTTCTTCAAAAGCTATTTTGTATCATAATTCTAACTCATTTCTTAAGCTCTCTTATCACTCAACTAATTCGAAGTTACATCGACATTCCCTAGCTTAATTCTAACTCATTTTTTACCATTCGAAATTGCCTAGCTTAATTCTAACTCATTTCTTACTGCAATTATTACTGATTTACTATTGGTAATTAGTAAGGTTTTCGAGTTCCTCAAAATCATTATTGAAAAAAAAACAAAGTCAGATTCCCTCTCCGGATCAAAAAAGAAAAAAAGAAAAAAGAGAGAGAGATTCTCTCTCTGATAAGGAAAATCATAAACTTCAATCTCCACCGTCGGATCAAATTCTCTTCCCTACCCTATATATTCGTAACCCCCTCTTCGCTTCCCAACAACGCAACGCTTCGCCAAAAAATCCATCCTTTGCGCAAAAACAAAGGAGAGACCTTTTCATCGCAGCACACAGCAACCACAACCATGGCGGCAACAGTGTCTCCTTGGGCCAAACCTGGCGCTTGGGCCCTCGCCGCCGAAGAGCAGGACGCCGAGCTCGAACAAGAAACCCAAAACGCACGACACGTCGTTGAGCCGCCCTCCGCCGACTACCCATCTTTGTCTGTAGCCGCCACCGCCAAGCCTAAGAAGAAGAACAAGGGCCAGAAAATCTCCCTCGCCGAGTTCACGGCCTTCGGCGCACCCAAACCCGTGGCCCAGCCCGAGGGCCTCACCCACCAGGACCGCATGCATCTCCCGACCGGTCCGCGCGAGCGAACCGCCGAGGAGCTCGACAGGAATCGGCTCGGCGGCGGGTTCAGGTCCTATGGGTCTGATCGGGGAAACAGCAGGTTTTCCAACGGCGAAGAGTCGTCGGATTCGAAGTGGGGTTCGGGACAGAGGAGGGAAGGTGGATTTGGGAAGGAATCGAACCGCGATGGGCCTTCCAGGGCCGACGAGATTGATGATTGGGGCGCTGCGAAGAAATCGACGGTGGGAAATGGGTTTGAGAGGAGGGAGAGAGGAGCAGGAGGTAGTTTCTTTGGTGGTTCACAGTCGAAGGCTGATGAATCGGACAGTTGGGTATCCAATAAGAGCTCTGTGTCGTCTGAGGGACGGAGATTCGGTGCTTCCGGTGGTGGGTTCGATCGGGAGAGGAAAGTGGGGTTCACATCTGATGGGGGTGCTGATTCTGATAATTGGGGGAGGAAGAAGGAGGAGAGTAATGGTGGGTCTGGTTTTGATCGAGAAAGAAGAGTTGGGTTCGTGTCCAATGGTGGTGGTGCGGATTCTGAGGTTTGGGGGAAGAAGAAGGAGGAGAGTAATGGTGGTCTGAGTGAGAGTACTGGAAGGCCGAGGCTCAATTTGCAGCCGAGGACACTGCCTGTGAGCAACGAGACCTCACCTGGGTCGACGGCAATACCGAAGCCCAAGGGCTCAAACCCGTTTGGTGAGGCGAGGCCAAGAGAGGAGGTGTTGGCAGAGAAGGGGAAGGACTGGAAGAAGATTGATGAGGAGCTCGAGTCGGTGAAGATTAAGGAGGTGGCTGAGAGAGACCACTCGCCCTCGTTTGGGAAGAGGAGTTTTGGGATAGGAAATGGGCGTGCTGGAGATCGAACTGAGAGAGCTTGGAGGAAGCCTGATGTGGCAGATGCTCGTCCCCAGAGGTTTGTTGTTTCAGTCATATGATTGATTGATTGGGTATATCAATCGCTAGTAATTAGAATGCTTAGTTGTAAAGTCTGATGCTTTTGATATTTCTATGTTGAACTTGATTGCATGGATTTTCTTAGCTATGTTAATTGGAAAGATGCATTGTTGATAGAATTGGTTTCAGCTAGTTATAGGAAAATTTGCTTGATGGAACAGTGAATTAGCATATTGGTTGTATGCATGTAAGTGTGTGTCTTTTAGTTTAACCTTTTCATAAGGGGTTTGTCAACCTTGTGGGGGAGATGCTGAGTATTGATGGTTTACATTTGTGTCCAAAAGGAAGCTTCTTGAACTCTGGTTTCTGTAATAAAAAGAAATTCACTTTGCCGAGCATTACTTGTTATCTTATTGATAGGTCGAGTTTTACAAAATACTTGGTGCTCCAATGAATTGCAATTCACTTTTGAGGATTTTTTATGCTCTTGTCTTTGTTTTGCCCTCTTATCTTCTCATGTGCACACATAGACAAGTTTAAATTGGTGGCACTACTATCTCTTTATTTTTGCCCTTGGGTAATGTATTTCTAATTTGTTTGATAAAACACCCTCCTTTTTCAATTTCAACCCTAACTTGTGATATTCTGAAGGCTGCCCATTCATCTTTATATGTTTATTGCAATTTTCCCTTCTGCTGTTTGACACATACTACTATCCCTAACCCTGGCTGCTGCACAAGGAAAAAAAGTTGTTTTATGTAAGTATGTGTTAAATATGAATATTGGACTAGAAGGATCTACCTGACTTGAATGGAGCCATTTAAAGTTAAAGGTTCATGTAACCATGGATTTCTCTTTTAGTTTTTAGGGGGTTAGTAACTTGTAATGTGTGTGATTAGACGTGCTTTCAACTATTTGTTGCTATTTTCAGGGTTCGTTAGAACTCTAAAAGTAATATTTTTCTTTCGGTGCAGTGCTGAGGAAAATGAGAGTAGGAGCAGTTCTGTGGAACCAGAGAATGGCCATGTTGATGAGCATGTTGACAGTCATGTTGACGGGCATGCTGATGAGAATTGAAGAGGCGTTTTACAAGTTCGGTGTAAGCCATGGGAAAAGATTTTAAGTTGAGCTGTTGGATCCATGAGGCTGTTGAATTTTCAGTTTCAATGATTTGTGTTCTCTTCTGCGACTGTAATACATTGAACTTGAGACAATTTTTGTAGGATTTTAAATAGCTATACTAGTTTTGCCCGTAGGGCTTTGTTTGTATGTTGTATTTAAGATTGAGAAATACTTTAACTCTAATTATTATTTTTGATCCTTAAATTCTGGTTCACACATTTCATGGTTGAAGATTTTGGTATGTTGTGCATTTGATGCTTCATGGTTCTGCCTATGTTCTCTGGATAATTTATTTTGTGTTTTAACAAGAAATGCTGCATAAATTTATGTATTTCTGGTCATGTGATTGATGGAATTTTGCTGAATGTGTAGATTTTTCGGTTATTTACAGTACAGGGTTTGCAGATGTTTAACTTTTTATGCCTTAGGGTAAGGGTCAGAATTGGCTGAACTGGAATTGGAGTTGCCTATAGTTTCAAGTTACTGATTTATAGAATGAATCATATTTGTAAGCAAGTAGACTTTTGATTGAATCATTTTTAGCATTCATTATTCTGCTGTAGGTTCAAAATTTTGTTGCGAGTAATTGATGTTGTAATTGTTTTGGCCAAAAAAAAAGACGAGAAAACATATTGCAAAGGGTGAGTTTTCAGTATTATGAGCAAGGAATAATACAGAAGTTGCAATTCTGATGGCTCATGAGAGATTCTTGAATGTCTTCAGTCGTATAATAGTAATAGGGTAGATTTTCCCCCACAAAATAACGAAAATGGCACAGTTGACTGATTAGATGTCACCAGTTGTACAGATTTTATACACAAAATGACGGCAAGGGCAACCAACCAAAACTAGGGTAGTTTGGGAGTGCTTTTGTAACTGCTAAAGCGCTACTGGCATAAATGCTTCCAGTGCCAACTGGGCACTCACTGCTACAGTTGCTCTGCCATGCTACAACAACAATGCAGGTCCATTTTTACACTGGTACGGAGTTTGGTTCATCATAATGGGCCAATATTTTAAGTCCACTCTCTTACTTCGAGTTTGAATCTTCCTCTCTTAATTAGTTTAAATTAGAGTACTGATTTGTTAAAAAGAAAAAAAAAACTAGTCTCAAGGCTGGCCTTAGGTCATGTTCAAAGAGGTTATTATCAAATTACACTAGAGAAAACAAAAGTTCTTCTTCTGCGCGTGCCTAGCCTGGCAATATGTCATTAGACAAATACATCAATTTTTGAGTAAGTGCGGGCACGAGAAAGAGGTTTGCAGACATGTGTGAGGTGTAGTTGAAGAGCATTAAAGAGAAGTCATTACTTATTTCTCTGTCTTTGCATATCATGAAGCTCTATCTCCTTATAGGCCTTCCTCATCAATGCCTTTGCTACTTTGACGGCCAACTAATACCCTCCACCAGCAAAACCTTGAAGCCTTGAAGTCATGTTTTTTGGCCAAAAACCGACCCACGTCTCCAATAATGGCAACATATGGACTTCTTGCCTTCAAAATCTTGGGATAGGTACTGCTCATGTCCACAGTCTCTGTTTGCGTGGCAAAATTATTCTAAAACTAAAAACTCCTGCCCTGCAGTTATATCTATGGCCGTGGACAAAATAACATGTTACGGTGTATACACTATTGTGTTTATCTCTCTAATCGCATGATGCGCAGTGCGTATGCATCAACTTCAGACAATTAATTGTTGGATCATGACACTTGTGATTTCAACATTAGTTCTAATGAAACCAAGAATATTTGGCTATTAGCACCAGCCTTAAATGCACCTCTGGTTTGAAAATGGTGTTTTCCACACACCATAAAAGCAGGCAGTTGAGAGTTGAATGTAAGCATTACTTTACCATACTCTCTATTAATTTGCTTCTTCTAGGTGCTCATCACATTCTTATTTTTACACCAAACCTTCTTCTTTATTCTTTACTCTCTCTTTCTTTGCATTTTCATTTAGTCCAATGCTCATGGATTGGCTAGAAAAGTTCATTTTGGCAGCACTTCTCATTTTGGCTGCTGCCATTGATGGAGCTCAGGCAGATACCATGGTCAGTGGCACAGTCTTCTGTGACCAATGCAAAGATGGTGAAAGATCCCTCTTTGATTATCCCATCAATGGTGAGATCCATAATCTCTAATTAATTAGTACTAATCACATTCTCAATTAACACTCTTAATTGTAAATTCATATGCTTTTGCTTTTTGCAGGTGTTAAAGTACAAGTGGCTTGCAGTGACAGCAATGGGCAAATCACAATGTCAAGGGAAGAAACAACAAATTGGTTTGGAAACTATGCTGTCAAGTTTGATGGCACGCCAGATTTGAGTGGCTGTTTTGCTCAGGTTTCAAGCACAGGGCAAGGCTCAAATGGCTGTGGGGTTAGTGCTGGCCCTGCTCAAAGCCTTAGGCTTATGTTTAGGATGTTTGATACGGCGATGTATGCTGTGGACTCTTTGCTCACTCAGCCTGCTCAGCCTATGTCATTTTGCCCAAGGTCAGCTAATCCGGTAGCTCCTACACCGCCGACACCGGCTAGGCCTCTGCCTAACCCGGTAACGCCGGCCAGCCCTCCGCCTTTCAGGCTTCCCCCTCTTCCAAAATTGCCACCATTGCCTCCATTGCCTCCACTGCCCTCATTGCCTCCAATGCCACCAGTGCCCTTCTTGGAAGCTACAGCATGCCCTCATCAGTAAGTTATTTACTGTGGTTCGCTTTGTAGTGTCTTAAGTTGTTGGTTACCTACTTTGAGTAAAAATTGTTTTCTCCATAAAACTACCATAGAGTCTAGTATGATCTATTATGGTGTACCCCAAACTGTTTTTCTACTTACCAACTCACTCTTGCTTTAGCGATATTTCTCTTTTCGGTGTTAAAAGAGTTTCCAAGTTTGAATTCAACGATTTTTTTTTTCCTTTCTGACCATTTGATGGGGTTGTGTTTTTTCAGGCAGTGGACATTGCCAGAGCACAAATGCTACTGGAGGGCAGTGAGCCCGGACACAAAGGTAGCCGTTGTTTTCGGATTGGCGGCAGCTAGGAGATACGGGACTGACCTGACATTATTGCAAGGCCTACAAGGAAGAGGAGAACCTTACAGGACTCTCCTGAGGGAAGGGATCACTGCATTTCTCAACTCCTACAACAGTCTTCAATTTCCTTACAATTCAATTGCTGTGGTCCAGCATTTGAATTATGGCTTGATGGGCTCCAACAGAAACGTCCTCTTTACAGCCTTGCGCTTCATCAGGGCCAATTCAGGTTATGGGAGAGTCCCTTGCAAATTTACTGCTTGCAAGTGATTTGTCTATTTTAAATCTAAATTGTATTAGACTGTGTTAAGTTTGCTTCTATGTTTAGCTTAAACTATGATTATGTATTTTTTATTCTAAAGAGAGAGGGAGGTCTAGAGTCGAACTTTAGTTATGAGTGCGTGATTATATATAAGTGCTATACTAGCGCTATAAGGTCTTGCGAGTTACGATATTTAAATAGTTACATTCTTGTATTTCTTATATGAATTTGTAGTTTATTTATATTTTTCTTTTTTATTTAACTAATTAACTTAATTTATGATTTATTATAAGGTTTGTTCGTCATCAATCAAATCTTCAATTGGTTAAGGTTTGTTTGTCATCATTCAAATCTTCAATTGATTAAGGTTTGTTCGTCATCAATATCAAATCTTCAATTGAGTATCATATCTGCCGACAGAAACCAGATTTCGTCTGGTAAGGTTATATATGAATGGTCACACAAATCCCACAAGTAAAAAACAGTTCGGCAGAGAAACGATGACCATAAACCATGTCATCCCTAAAATGGAGAAAAATAAACCATGTCATCTACTCATATTATAATACGTGTACAAGATGTATTAGGTGACTATACTACTGTAGTATTTTATAATTTCTCCATCTTATGAACATCTGTTGAGAATTGATTGAGCTTTTGTCCATTTCAATCAAATCATATCAAATAATTTTTTGAGTCGTGACACATGCATTGACCAGAAACCACACAACTCATGAATCTGTAGTTAGGAAACCACACATCATCAAGTTGTGTGGCCAACACCAACCACATATTTTTATTTTTATTTTTGAGATACACCAACCACATATTTTTGAGTAATAATAATCCTAGAAGTACTAAATTTTTTCAATCTCAACTGATGTGGTAATGTTGTTTCATTTATTTATATTTCAATTCACCGTGAACATCATTTATTTAGATTGCCATATTATGTATCGCCCAAAAAAAAAACTAATCTTGCACCATATTAATTGATATTATAGAAAGTTGCGATAGTAGAAGTTGGTTTAACAAGGTGGCCTTTGAGTGAGGGTAGATCATATAGAAGAACAAAAATTTCATTGAATGGGACTTTACTTTTGGACCTTAGGGTTAGGTTTACATCACGAGATTCTTGTTTTAAAATAAGGTGGTCCAATCATAAGTTGTCATAAACATTGCCTTGTTCTAGAAATAGTGGTCCAACCTTTGTGATCATAGTATTAATACTTAATATCAATATATGTAGTAAATTGTCGTACAAACTTCTATTCTTTAAAACAAGACTTGCGTGACAAGATACTTGGCTTTTAGTCATGACTCGTTGCATAATATCAACTCATATTTAGACCAATTGTCCATGATGTTTTTTTGATGAAAAACTGTCCATGATAATGTTGAGGCAAGTAGACGTGGGTTTTGTTTTCTATTGTTGTTCCTTTTATAGGAAGGAACCACTGCTAAATCAGGCTTTGGGCACCAATACCTTTTGTGCTCTTTGCACAGTTACTCGTATTCTATGTTAATAGTCGCAGTGCAATCACAATAAATTGGTCGGTTTGCTCTGTAGGAGCTTCCATTGATCGTAAGGCGCGATTATTTTTTTTCGTGCTCTAAACTCATAACTTTTGGGCACAAATGTGACATTGATCTGACTACATCGGTTGTTAGTTGCTTCTGATTTGACTTCTGTAAATGCACATCAATTATTAATTTGTGTCCAAAATGTTTATTTATGAAAAAAAAAATGATTGTTAAAAATAAAAAAAAATCTAAATCACCTATTCTCTCCCTCCACCGCCACCTATTGTCTCACTCTCTTTCTCAAAAACCACCACCACCACCTTGTATCTGTCCACCATCTAAACCACCGTCACTTCCTCTCTCTCCACCATCTCCACCTCATCTCTCTCTCTCTCTCTCTCTCTCTCTCTCTCTCTCTCTCTCTCTCCTCCAAAATCTGCTCTCTCACCCAACCTCAGCCCAGGCCCAATTTTAAGATCCCAGCCTTAAAACCCACCCTGGCGCTACCACCACCGGCTCCGCTTAGTTCCTTCTCTCCCTCTATCTCCCTCCAAATCTTCTCTAGACACCCATCATCAATGTTCAAATTGCAACCTCTAACACCCCAAATTCAAGGCCTGCCACTCATGATCTCACAGTTGTGAATCTGAAACGTGGGTTGGGTGGGTGGGGTCCGACTACAGGTGCATAAAGGTGGAGATGGCTGGGTTAGGTGCGGATACAGATGGCTGGGGTTGGGTGGGGGTGGGGAAAATTGGTGGGTTGTGGGCTGCTGGGGTTGGGGAGGACGGTGGGGAGTCTAAGGAAGATGGGGGAGCAGAGAGACAAATGAAAATCAAAGTAGAATGAGAATAAAGGAGGCTGGTTTTCAGTTTCTAAAAATATGGTTATGGAGAAAACAAAGGGTGGAGAAGGATTTTTAATAGCATATAAACCTTAAAGGCACAAAAATACTCTTCGTGCCCTATGAAAAGCACAATTAATCGTGCTTTCAAATTATAATAATAATTTCATAGCCTCACTTATTACTCACAGTGAAGTGACATAATTAAAGGTGATCTTGACATGGACATTAGGCACAAATCTACTAGTGTCCAAATTTCAATGGGCACAAATAGATTCTTTTTGTACTCGTCTTAGACACAAACGTAGAGTGTTTTTTGTGTAAAAGACATGTTTAAGACATTTTTGTGCTACATGAAGTTGAAAAAGACATGATCCTTCTTTTATGCTCTGTAAAATGTGTCTTTAGAGCAGTTTTGTAGTAGTGAAATAAACTGTACATGCCTAATTATGTAGCATGCAATAATGTTGTTATACTAGAATTGCTTAAAACTTCTATGTGGACATGAAATGACAAGAATCGTAGGAGAAAGTTGCTCCAACCAATAATCAATTACTCATAACAAGGAAAAATCGCAGCCTCCTAACAAAGAGAAAGAGTATATCATCCATCTATTATCCTTGAATCTGGTTCTTTGTATTTCAATCCTCTATAAAGAGTATTAACCTAAAATAGTGTACATAATATTAGAATCATTACCATGTTGGGTATGTGACAATAATACTTGAAACTTCATACAGTCCATGGTTTTGTTGGGAACTAAAAAAGAGATTATAAAGCTTTAAATCATAGATAACCGTCCACAAATTGGATAATTTTTGGTTGCAAAGATAGAAGGCCAAAAGTAAGAGTTCATCACAATATCATCTCCAAGAGTGTTAAATTTAGATTTGATGACCTATATAGCAATTTGACACCTTATAAATTTTTAATTTTCACCCAGAATGTCATATAACGTATTATTTTATTACATTTAAAAAAAAAATGGGGGTCATATTAAAAGAATAAACGATAGTAGGGCTCAACATATAAAAAGACTTTAAAATAACTTATCAAAAGAGCTTCGAGTGTGAATTGCATTGCTCGATCCACCATGTGACACACGTTGGTAGGTTGTTGAAGGAAAATGTACCCTTGATTTGGGACCAGACCAGCTATCATCAACTTTGAAGGAAAATGTGCGCCTCATGCAAGTATGAAAAAAGATAAAAAAGAAAGAAACAATAATTTCAATCCCACTTCAGGCTGCAAAGGTTTTCATTCACACAACCTGAAATATGGGAAGGTTCTGTATGCATATATATATTCTCTCTATTTCTAAAGCAAGCATAAAAGAATGATAAAATCAACTTTCCAAGTGTCAGCTGGCAGATTGCAATTGGTGCTAGCTGGTTCTTCTTGTGGTCACAGACTCACCATACAACACTAATTTTATCTTCTCTTATGGTGGGAAACATTAGCTAGCCTTGAATTGTGCCCTTTATTCATAAATTATTATTTTTTAATCAAATAATTAATTGACTGCTGCTATTTTCATCATCTTGTCCTATTTTTTCACCCACCATATCTTTAAAATTTTAAAGACAAGTTTATCTTTTTGTAAAATAACTTATAAGGACTTATGTAACTCATCTTAAGTGTAAATCCAGCATGGATGTTAACAATTTTAAAAAATTATTTTAGAATATTAAACAAACTTGAAAAACTTAATCACTTCCTTCCCAGGCTGCACCAAACAAGCCACCACCCAAACACCACCAGCCACCTAGCAACCACCATCTACCACAAGCCGAATAGCACCCACCCACCCAGCTAGCTCTTAAGACACCTAATCCCCATCAAACCAAATTATCCATAACCCATTCTAAATATTTACCGACCCAATTTGACAAAACTCATTAACTAGTGTATTGCAATTTGCAAGTATGAGAATCGATTGAAATAGCCTTCCTCACCATTTGAGACAAAAACCAAAAGCCTGATAAGAAAATCCTTGTTTAGAGAAACCTAGGGAGGAGATGCGTGCTTTGGGTGAGAGAGAGAGAGAGAGAATTCTTATGCCTGCCACCATTGGCGGAACCATAATTTTTTTAGCGGAGGTGCAATATTGACTAAGTATGAAAAATGGTTTTTCGGAATAATCATTTTCTCAAGATAATTTTTGGCGGCTTTTATTCCTTACACATCAAATAAGAAAACTTGATTTTATGGAATTTTAGTATGAAGTATATATTGACTTAATGAGCCATCATTTTTAGCATAAATCGTATTTTGCACTAAAACCGATTTTTCATATTTTTATTGTAAACTATAATGACTACACATGATAGAACACACATCAAGAATATACAAGAGCACATCTCCTCAATCCGATCCCTTCATACACTCATTCTAGATGGGATGAATTCTTTTGTGTGGGTTGGCATGATCGGTTGAGCAGGGGCACATGTATTTATATGCATCTACCTAAGAGTCTTGCCCATCAAGAAACTCTTAAGAAGTCCTTATTGCATTAGGTTTATAACTTCTAATCCACAATTAAATAGGAATCCTTTTAGCTCTTATATTAGCCTTAAAACACTAACTTAAATAGAGCTGCCGGTTTAGTTGCACTTGAACTCCTAATTGATATCAAGTCTTTAGAATCCTTTGATGATTATAAGACCACACTTTAATGGGTTAGACATCTAAACGTCTAACATTCTCCCACTTGGTCTAATGATCATCAAGAACTCAATATCAATTACTGTAAGGCCTATGGAATTCATGTAAACTATAATTCCTAATCAAGTCGCTGTCAATCAAAAGAACAAGCATGGAACTATCAAGACTTATTGAACATTTCAGTATTTCAAAGTCTTTATAATTACACATACGAGCTCTCAAGATCACATGAGACTTCCGTCAAGATTAGAATGCTGAATGATTATGACCAAACTTAATTTGTGTTTACAAAGGTCACTTTCATTCATACGCCCTCCCTTAAGAGATTACCAAGATCTCTCCTTAATGACTCTGGTATGAATTCATGTCTTATGCAGTGACTGTAGCTAGCTATACTGCATTATGACATGTAACTGGATTCATTTATCAAGAATAATAAACATAAAACTGAAGTCACATAATTTATTAAAAGAATTGAACCAAACAGTAGTAAACAAAATAACTGAACTGTCTCCAAGAAAATAATGAAATTAAGTGGAATAAAACTCGGCTCCCACTGATTTTGCATATAGAAAATGAATGGCATAACCAAAATCGAATCAAATTTCCCATTAATACTTTTGGGAATAACCTCATACAGAAAATCAAACAACCAATGAAATTTCCTTTCATTTACCTTCCACCTTACAAGCTTGAAACAAAAACCTTAATGCTTATTAGTAATCATAAATTCAATGAAAGGTAAAAGTCATTGATTAACCACTGTTAACTGAAAATATGAATTAACAATAACAATTAACACATCCAAACAATCTTTGTTCGTATTAGCCTTAAAACCCTTAATGAAGAACTGGAACATTAAGTGATTAATCATAAACAGTCAAAACTAAATGTATGCAACAAAGAGGATCATTGAATGCTCCCACTCATCAAACATTTTGCACCAAAAATGTATCAAGAAATGAGCATAGAACAAATCATATTATTTTCACTGAAATTGTTTCCTCAGGATTAGGCCTCAACTTTAATTCCTTCAATTTATTTCTCAAAATAGCACTTTACTAACACATTTCTTGAAAAACATATAACATGTCATGCATATTGGACTTAGTTTGAGAAATAACCAAACTATAATGAATGCATTAAACTTTATTCACTTTGTACTTTAAATATCAATTAAATTTTCTTTAACCAAAGCATAATAAAAAGTGTAAGCAAGGTAAGAACTTTAGTAGCCAAAAACGAAACAGCCAGGTATCCAAAAAATTGGTAATGAAAATATTTTGATGCATAAAACCAACACTTAAGATGTAAAACTTCAATGTGTAACAACCAGAAAACAGTTCCAAGTATGTTCCAAAAACTTTATGAGCTTTATCAAAATACAAGATATAAGGTCTTGAGTGTGAAGCCCAAAACTTTACATCACTTCTCCCACTTGGGCAAACACTCACTACTTTGCTACTTCAATATATAGTGCAACAATAACCTTATGATTAGAAAAACTGTGACAAAATGGTGTAAAAGAACTTTCAAGGCGTGCTCCTAATGTACTTCACAGTATAAGCATAAATGCACAAACTGTCAAGAAATTTCCAGCAATGACATGTGATTACTTGAGAATTTACCACAATTAATTTATAAGTCGGATTAGCATCAAATTTCATGGAAACAAACTAGCGACATTAATCTTCATACTTAAAAAATATAGAGTCATTTATAGCTAATTAGAAGGACTAGAATTGATCTACAAAGTTACTCAGAAAATCTGTCAGCACATACTTTTCCTGAACACAGATCACTAATAAAATTATCACAAATAAAATATACATCCAATAATCACGAAACTTTGCAGAATTCATGAGGACACGTATATGCTTAACATATCAAAAATTCAGGTTATTTCAAGATCTTTAGGTGAGTCATATTCAACAATCTTTATACATAATGCAGAAACTGTCAGGAAAATTCCTGTGGATCTGTTTCAACTTTATAAATTCACAAAAAATTCAATTCTCAACATATTTTCACGAACTCAGCGTCTACAGAAACCTTAGAAAATCATCCTTCTCGCCTAATTTTTTCATTAGTTAATTCGAATTATAACTTCACTTTAACAGACGACATGTTAGCGTAGTTCAAAACTGAAAAATTGTCAACTATAAATTTATGAATGCTAACAATATACACCTCAAAATTTAGTTATCCTTATGCATTCTAAAACATTCAACATTGAGTTCCATGTAGGTGCAAAACAATTAATACATATCACAAAGGTAAAATATAAAATATCACTTTATCAAGTTTAAACACTTTGAGCAATCAAAAGATCGTTCGTACGTACCTTGAGTATCTTATATATTGCAATGTGCCACTTTTTATTCAAAACAAAATCAGTGAGCCTTAATCAAAAGTGCAGTTTGATCCATGCAACTCAATCAATCAAGAAATATCAGTAATACAATATCCTTAAACATGATCTAAGCTTCATATTGCATGACCTTACAGAACAGCCAATTTATTTTATGATGAACACAACCTTATGGATTAATCCAACTTTACATGATTCAATCCATCAAATACAAATTAATACTTTTAGACATGTGGATCAGTTCAACTATACATGGTTTAATCCAAATCACCTACATGTCAATCCTTTTACATGTGAAGTTGCATTGATGCTACAAAACATTCACTTAAATGCATACAAAAGGCAACCAAGTCTCAAACATGTCCATACATAAACAAACAATTTAGCCAAGCAAGAAAGTTCCAAAATAGCTCATGTTTCCCTTTATGTGATCAACCAAAATTATCTTTCCTTGAGTCATGAAAACAACTTTTATGACTATTTAAGATCACTATTAACAAATTATCATTAGCAACTTAAGCACGTGAGATTTATCAAAACCAATAAATAGGACACGTATCATGTTACAATCCATATAACAAAACAAAACCGTATATGCACCTAATGGAGTTAAGGTTCATTGTGACATTCCGAAAAGTTTTTAAAACACAAACATATCTGAATAAGCTGTCTCATAGTGCTTAAATATCTGTACATTATTGATTCACACCCGTGGGTTGAGAATCAAACATGTTTTTAGTGATCACCAAAAGAGTTGATATATGAATTTCTTTCGTATGTTAAATCCCTACATATGTGGATAGAGAGAAATTCCTATATTAATTCACATATGTTATCTTCTGGGTCACTCTCCACCATTAATGTACGTGGATAAACTTTCCCCAGGAAGCTTTACTTAAACATTATTAACTCACACCTGTGGGTCATAAGTTAAACATGTTCCAAAACACTAGACGAATTAGGTATGAGTAAACTTCTTGTACAGGAAAATTTCTCATCTGTGGATCAAGAAATTTCCTGTTAGTTTACACAAACCCTTTCTCTATGTTGTTCCATCACATCTGTCATCAATTTGTATTCCTTTCATCTATGGATGAAAATAGCACAAAAGGCTAGCTGTGATGCAATTATTGATCAATCTTTAGATTGGAAACTGAATCTGCAATAGTTAAGCTGTTGTGGCTCGCTTAACTAATGCAATATTTGAGATCTTCAGTCCTTGATCAATAGACTTTCAAGCATGAATAATGATAAAGAACTTTATATCATGACATGCTTAATAGAATATGTTAATGCCACATAAAATATAAGAAATAACATGTACTTTAAAGGTTTTACTTTTTAGATTTTTATCTTTCTGGTTTAGTGCTTTAAACCTTTATGCATATATGTACACTTGCTATGCTTACTTGAAAACCTAGAAATCAGCTTGATTAAAACTACCCAACATAAGCAGCGTTTATTAGACTAAAAGGCCTTTGTAAAATATGCAATTGTTCTATCTCTCTCTAGCCAGATTGCAAGCCAAGCACAAGTACTCTTGATTATGATTCCATGTTTTTCGACATTAGCCTTAGTGAAAACATGTCAAACTTGAATGAGATCTAATGCATTTAGCTTAGTGCTGGAATAAAATTACTTATATTAATTCATAAGAAAGTGAGCATGCATCCAATGTGTCAATTCTTTTAATAAGATCTGATATGCCATATATGAAATTATGCATGCCAACTATATCCATGATTGATTGACTCTCCCAAAGCAAGATGCAAGCAGCCTTTATGCTAATTTGTCCCCTTATGTTTCGTTTTCTAATTTCTAGGGATATTTGGCCAAAAGTTTAGGATCTAATAATCTTTAGAGCTGAACCAAAATAAATAGGCGACTTTACCTTTTAACGGGTCTGAATGCGGTGTTAAGCTTCATGCTAGTGTTGCCTATTATTCAGAACTTGAATTTCTGGATCAAACTCAATACCTCCCATGAAATCTGATAACTAAATCACTGGTTTCAGCTCAACATGCCTGCTTGTTGTCTTCTCCTCCCCAACGGAGCCATCTCTGTCGGTGCCTTTATGGGTGTTGTCAATCCATTCTCCGACAGCCACGGCTTTTGGATATCGGGTCTGAGAGCAAGCTTCTTGCTGTTGTCATTTGAATTACCATTATCGATAGCAGTCTAGTGATTTTGGGAGAGTTTTGAGAATCAGAAGCTAGGGTTTCAGAGGGAGGTGGTGCAGACGGGTCCTTGTAATCTAAGACTAGATTTTCTGGAGGGGAAGGGTGTACACCATTCACTATCGGTTACTTTCATGAATTAATCAAAATATCCAACGCCTTTGGCAGAAAAAGATTGGAGAAAACTTTTGGTTCTAAGATATGCAGCCTAGGCTCTGATACCACATGTAAACTATAATGACTACACATGATAGAACACACATCAAGAATATACAAGAGCACATTTATTTCGTGGGAATTTGATTTTCTAGTATTTTTATTTGAATCCAAATGGGGGGTACTTCCTTATTTACATTGTAAACTTAAGTAAATGGAGTAATATAAAAATAAATGAAAGTAAATGAAAGTAAAGTGAAAGTAAAAACTTGCACCATATTAATTGATATTAGAAAGTTGCGATAGTAGAACTTGGTTTAACAAGGTGGCCTTTGAGTGAGGTTAGATCATATAGAAGAACAAAAATTTCATTGAATGGGACTTCACTTTTGGACCTTAGGGTTAGGTTACATCCTAGGTGTATTCGTATGACTACTAGAAACAATCACGAGATTCTTGTTTTAAAATAAGGTGGTCCAATCTTAAGTTGTCATAAACATTGACTTGTTCCAGAAATAGTGGTCCAATCTTTGTGATCATAATATTAGTGCTTACTATCAATATATGTAGTAAATTGTCTTACAAACTTCTATTCTTTAAAACAAGACTTGCGCGACAAGGTACTTGGCTTTTAGTCATGACTCGTTACATAATATCAACTCATATTTAGACCAATTGTCCATGATGTTTTTCATATCCTATGTTAATAGTCACAGTGTAATCACAATAAATTGGTCGGTTTGCACTGTAGGAGCTTTCATTGCTCATAAGGCACGATTTTTCTTTTTCGTGTTCTAAACTCATTACTTTTGAGCACAAATGTGACATTGATCTGACTACATTGGTTGTTGCTTCTGATTTGACTTTTGTAAACGCACATCAATTATTAATTTGTGTCCAAAATATTTGTTTATGAAAAAAAAAATTGATTGTTAAAAATAAAAAAAATTTAAATCACCTATTCTCTCTCTCCACCGCCACCTATTGTCTCACTCTCTCTTTCTCAAAAACCACCACCACCACCTTGTATTTGTCGACCATCTAAACCACCGTCACTTCCTCTCTCTCCACCATCTCCACCTCACCTCCCTCTACCATCTCCACCTCATCTCTCTCTCTCCTCCAAAATCTGCTCTCTCACCCAACCTCAGCCCAGGCCCAATTTTTCCCAGCCTTAAAACCCAAACTGGCCCTACCACCACCGGCTCCACTTAGTTCCTTCTCTCCCTCTATCTCCCTCCAAATCTTCTCTAGACACCCATCATCAATGTTCAAACTGCAACCTCTAACACCCCAAATTCGAGGCCTGCCACTCACGATCTCACAGTTGTGAATCTGAAACGTGGGTTGGATGGGTGGGGTCCGACTACAGGTGCATAAAGGTGGAGATGGCTGGGTTAGGTGCGGCTACAGATGGCTGGGGTTGGGGAAAATTGGTGGGTAGTGGGCTGCTGGGGTTGGGGAGGACGGTGGGGAGTGTAAGGAAGATGGGAAAGCAGAGAGACAAATGAAAATCAAAGTAGAATGAGAATAAAGGAGGCTGGTTTTCAGTTTCTAAAAATATGGTTATGGAGAAAACGAAGGGTGGAGAAGGATTTTTAATAGCATATAAACCATTAAACCTTAGGCACAAAAATATTCTTCGTGCCCTATGAAAAGCACAATTAATCGTGCTTTCAAATTATAATAATAATTTCATAGCCTCACTTATTATTACTCACGGTGAAGTGACATAGTAAAAGGTGATATTGACATGGATATTAGGCACAAATCTCGTGTCCAAATTTCAAGTGATATTGACATGGATATTAGGCACAAATCTCTTGTCCAAATTTCAATGGGCACAAATAGATTCTTTTTGTCCTCATCTTAGACACAAACCTACAGTGTTTTATGTGTAAAAGACGTGTTTAAGACATTTTTGTGCTAAATGAAGTTGAAAAAGACACGATCCTTCTTTTGTGCTCTATAAAATGTGTCTTTAGAGTAGTTTTGTAGTAGTGAAATAAACTGTACATGCCTAATTATGTAGCATGCGATCATTTTGTATTGCTAGAATTGCTTAAAACTTCCATGTGGACATGAAATGACAAGAATCGTAGGAGAAAGTTGCTCCAATCAATAATCAAATACTCAGAACAAGGAAAAATTGCAATCTCCTAACAAAGAGAGAGTATATCATCATAAAGAGTATTAACCTAGAATAGTGTACATAATATTAGAATCATTACCATGCTGGGTATGTGATAATAATGCTCGAGATTTCATACCATCCATGATGTTGTTGGGAACTAAAAAAGAGATTATAAAGCTTTAAATCATAGATAACCGTCCACAAATTGGATAATTTTTTGGTTGCATAGATAGAAAGCCAAAAGTAATAGTTCATCACAATATCATCTCCAAGAGTGAGGTCAAACGCAAAATGTTAAATTCGGATTTGATGACCTATATGACAATTTGAGACTTTATAAATTTTCAATTTTCACCCAAAATATCATGTAACATATTATTTTATTACATCTTTTTAGAAAAATGGGGGTCATATTAAAAGAATAGATAGTAGGGCTCAACATAAAAAAAGAGCTTTGAGTGTGAATTGCATTGCTCGATCCACCATGTGACACACGTTGGTAATTCGTTTCTGATAATCTGAACAGACATATGTACCCTTGATTTGGGACCAGACCAGCTATTATCAACTTTGAAGGAAAATGTGCGCCGCATGCAAGTACGGAAAAAGACAATATATATCTATATTCTCTCTATTTCTGAAGTAAGCAAAAAAGAATGATAAAATCAACTTTCCAAGTGTGTCAGCTGGCAGATTGCAATTGGTGCTAGCTGGTTCTTTTTTTTTTTGTGGTCAAACTAGCTGGTTCTTCTTGTGGTCCCAAACTCACCATGCAACACTAATTTTCTATCTTGAGTGAGTGGTTCACGGTAGTGGCCAATGGGACAAGAGAATTTCTCATTCCAAACAACCAAAAACACATAAAATGATCATGAAGTCAGTCAAATTGCAAATTATTAAGAAGTGAATTGTGGGGTACTTTTCACTTTTGGGATCCTATATCCACGGCACAATTTCTAAGTTTGAAGTTGTAAATTAAGTTCAAGTTTTCACTGCTCCAATGGCAAAAGCAAGCCTCTCTCACTTCTCATCCTTCCTTCTGATTCTTCTTCTCTTTGCATTGTCACTTGGGCAACAAACAACTGCAGGACATGGACTCTCAATCAAGGAAGCCACCATAGACGATCTCCAACTAGCTTTCAAGCACAACAAGCTCACCTCAAGGCAACTAGTCCAGTTTTACCTTGGGGAAATCAGCAGGCTCAACCCTTTCCTCAAAGGGATCATAGAAGTGAACCCGGATGCGCTTTATCTTGCGGACAAGGCTGACTACGAGCGCAAGACTAAAGCACCATCTGTGTCACTCTCTAAGTTACATGGCATTCCCATTCTGGTCAAGGACAACATTGCAACCAAGGACAAGTTGAACACCACAGCTGGCTCTTATGCTCTGCTTGGCTCTGTTGTGCCCCGGGACGCCGGTGTGGTGACCAAGTTGAGGAGGGCTGGGGCTATCATACTGGGAAAGGCCAGCTTGAGTGAGTGGTCCTATTGGAGGTCCGATGATGCACCTTCTGGTTGGAGTGCCAGAGGTGGCCAAGGGGTGGTATGTTATGTTGTGAAACTGTTAATTTAAAACATACCTTCAACAAAAAATTCACATAACTAATGTTCGAGATTGACTGACAGTCTGATAATATAACATAACAGACATTCTGAGATATAGTTCGGTTGAGTGCAGAACCCTTACAATTTCAAAGCGACGCCAAGCGGCTCAAGTAGCGGGTCGGCAATATCAGCGGCAGCAAATCTGGCAGCAGTGACACTGGGGACTGAAACAGACGGGTCAATTTTAAGTCCATCCAGTCGCAACTCAGTGGTGGGCATCAAACCAACAATTGGCCTTACAAGTCGAGCAGGGGTTGTTCCAATCTCTCCAAGACAGGACACAGTCGGGTAAGTGGTGATCAATCAATGTAAATTATTTTCACATTAATTTAGATGGCTAGCTTTTTCTGTCTCATTGTTTGTTGGGGGGTGTTGGATTGAACAGGCCAATTGCTAGGACAGTATCAGATGCCGCATATGTTCTTGATGTCATTGCAGGCATTGACAGCAATGACCTTGCAACAAGTGAGGCATCGAGGTACATTCCCAAGGGCGGCTATGCACAATTTCTCAGACCTGATGGACTTAGAGGTAAGAGAATAGGGATAGTGAGAGCATTGTTCAACTTCGGCGGTGATGCTTCATTGACTCAAACTTTTGAACAGCATTTCAACACTCTGAGGTAACAAAACCATGTATTAGTCTCTCCAATTCGAGACATACGTTCTGTTTTGATGACATAATAAGTTGTTGGAATTTGGAAATTTAATGTAGGAAAAGAGGTGCTGTTTTGGTAGACAATTTGGAAATAGCACATTTTGATGAAATCAACAATGCAAGTAGTGAATTCATTGCATTGTCTGCTGAGTTCAAAATTTACTTGAACACATACCTCAAGAACTTGGTGGCTTCGCCGGTTCGATCCTTGGCAGACGTGATAGCCTTCAACAATAAAAACTCAAAACTGGTGAGTAAATAGGAGCAAGGGTTTATGTTACTGTCAAATTATATGCTCAGAATTTGTCCTAAGTAATTGGTTGAGCTACCGGCAATGCAGGAGAAAGTGAAGGAGTATGGCCAAGGCCGACTCTTGAAATCTGAAGCAACAAATGGGATTGGCAATGCAGAGAAGGCAGCGCTGGTAAACTTGGCAAAGCTATCGAAAAATGGTTTCGAAAAGCTCGTGACGAAGAAGAGGCTAGATGCTGTGGTGGCTCCATCTTCAGCCGTGTCGACGTTGCTGGCCATAGCAGGCTCCCCAGGTGTGGTTGTCCCAGCAGGATATTATAAAGGTGGGGTACCATTTGGCATCTCCTTTGGCGGGCTGAGGGGTTCGGAGCCAAAGCTAATTGAGATAGCATACGGCTTTGAGCAAGCCACTAAGATTAGGAAGCCTCCTTCACTTAAAAACTTCAAGATTTAGAGTCCCATTTTATTGGTATTGAAGATAATGGTGTACTAGTCTATGTGCAACAAAATGCTAAGAATAATAATGACAGGTCTTGATCATTTAGATTTTAGGGTTATTCGCAGCAATGGTCCCTCAACTATACCCATAGTTACACTTTGGTCCATCAATTCAATTATTAGTTGCGGGGGTCACTCAACTCTGTGTTCCGTTGCACCAGTAGTCCTTCCGTCAAGTCTGTTAGTTTTTTCCGTTTAAAATGATGATGTGGCAAGCATCTATGAGAATCTCATAGATTCTTGAGGGGCAAATCTGACTTTTCAGTTAGCCTTTATCACCTCTTCCACACCTAGTTCTCACCAAATCATCTCCATGGTAGAATTAGCAAAGCTAATCTCCCAACACCAACCCAACTTGCCCATAACAATTCTACTCACAACTTCCACACCTTCTGAAACCTCCGCCACATCCTCCTCTTACATCAACCTCATCTCATCTGATCCAAACCAAACCAACCCCAATCTCCCAATCTCCTTCTTCAATCTCTCAATCCAAAATGGCCATAACTGAATTCACTGTAAAGTGGGTTCCGTCTGGAAAGACTAGATATTGGGCTGAATTTAGAGTTGGTTTGCAACAAAGGCAAGTACTTGGATAACTTCAGGGTCTTCGAAGCACTTCTAAGAAAACCCATTTGAGGGTTTAACGAGCTGTTGAGCAAAGACGAGTATGCACTGCAGCGAAGCTAAAATTCAGAATTTTCGGTAACAGAAGCTGTTCGTCTTCCAAAATCACAGGGAATTATAACAAATACCTTCCAAGCACTCGAGCCATCTGCAATCAAAGCCATAAGCGATGGTTCTTGCGTTCCAAATCATCAAACCCCACCAATATTCCACATCGGGCCGTTTTCTATGGGGACTTTTGCAGAGCAACACGCCTTCCATTTCCCTTGCATAGCTGCTCATGTGCGCAGCCACAGGGACGGAGCCAGCTAAGGCTCACTGGGTGCAGATGCCCCCATTCATCCGCTTGAAACCATGAACCCAAACCCATCAAATTGATAACAAAATTCATTCACACTCCCCAAACCATATCTCTGCCAAACCCACTCAAATTGTTTTCTTTAGTTGCCCCCACTCATCCGCTCGAAACCATGAACCCAAACCCATCAAATTGATAACAAAATTCATTCACACTACCCAAACCATATCTCTGCCAAACCCACTCAAATTGTTTTCTTTAGTTTCCCTTGTTATTATGGTACCAGACCAGAGCCAGAGGCTGCTAGGACGATACCTCATGATTCTTGCTCACCCAGAGCCCAGGGAAGTGGAGAAGAAGATAATAGTGGAGGCCTTCTCACCCAGAGCCTCATTGAAGCCATTGTACGACTACGAGTCTCTTTTCTCTCCCACATCTCGGATCATCCCTATACCAGAAGCCGACGATGAAGACGAAGACGAAGACGCCACAAACCCATTCCCCGAAACGACGACGTCGAGGAGTTCTAGGCCCGTGTCTTTTTTAGGTTTTAAAATGTTTTTAGGAAAGCATCATGAATTTCCGAATTTACCCTCACTTTTGACAGAAAAAGTCACAGACTTGACGGAAGGACTACTGGTGCAACGGAACACAGAGTTGAGTGACCCCCGCAACTAATAATTGAATTGATGGACCAAAGTGTAACTATGGGTATAGTTGAGGGACCATTGCTGCGAATAACCCTAGATTTTATTACAATTGATACTATTTCTCTTTCAAATGGTGCAAGAGATTCAAGTTCAAATGGCT
Organism: Prunus avium; assembly: GCF_965620075.1. Taxonomy (NCBI): domain Eukaryota; kingdom Viridiplantae; phylum Streptophyta; class Magnoliopsida; order Rosales; family Rosaceae; genus Prunus; species Prunus avium. The sequence goes on from NC_142291.1 coordinate 33,313,644, forward strand.
CTCCCAAATAATAATAAAAAAAAACAGAAATTCTATTAAAATTGAAAACTATTAATTACTTGTTTTCTATGATAACCTTTTCATGTGTTTAATAGCTGGAATGCATCATGCTCAACTTCACTATATATGACTTTTTACTATAATTCCAAGACCAAAAATTGGTATTAAATTTTCCAAAACTTGCCTATATATTTTAAAATTTCCAAAATGTGAAAGCTCAACTTCCCTAATGCAAATTGCCAAACAGTCACTAAGTAATTGCAAACAAAACATGCAATTGCAATCACAATTTGCAAAAACCAAATGTCTGTTTGCAAACACAACATGCGGTTAGCCACATGACCTCTACCCTTTTATTCTTCTTTTCTTTGTTCAAACATGGTGGTGAGACAAGCACCAAACCATCCCAACATCATATAAAGCAAAAGTCATACAATATTTATAGATGCAAAAGTTAGATATTTTATATATATCATCCACATGGTTTGAAATTACAAATTCACGTTCACATATTACTTTCCACAAGCGCACAGACTAACAATAATAATAATCAACCAAAAACCCACTAAATAACATATATAAATAAATATCCACAATTCCAAACTGAGACTAATAAAGCAGCAAAAACAAACGCTATAGCAGCTACTTGTGGTGTTTCTAAGGTTGGAGATGCACTTCTGGTGTTTCCAATATATCAGCTGTGTTTCTTTCATCTGATCCAAGACTTTTCTGCAAAAGGCCGATGTCAGAATTAGTTATTTGATTTCACAAGACTCTGCCAGAATTTGACTCCGCAACAACCAATTTCTAACCCATGTGGCTTTAGGCCAATAAATAAGACAAAGTAGGCCCTTCTAAAGATATTCAACTTTTGTGAATTGCTTAACTTTGAGCAAATTGATGGTGGATGGAAGAAATTTGATTCCCTTTTTTTCTTCTTCTCACTTGCTAATATCTAGTCATTCTGTTGCAAACGGCAATGACTTTCATTAAATTTGTTCAAAGCTCCAATTCCACCCATCAATTTATTCATATCTTCTTATTCCAAACAAAAACCTCATAATCAAAACAATTCAAAAATACCCAATTATAATCCATGAAACAGAAACGACAAATTGTCTAGAACATTTCCAAAATGTGAAAGCTCAACTTCCCTAATGCAAATTGTCAAACCGTCACTAAGTAATTGCAAACACAACATGCAATTGCAATCACAGTTTGCAAAAACCAAATGTCTGTTTTCAAACACAACATGCAATTAGCCACATGACATCTACCCTTTTATTCTTCTCATTCCAAACAAAAACCCCATAATCAAAACAATTCAAAATTGAAAACCCTAGAAAAATACCCAATTATAATCCAATGAAAATTAACCAATACAAATGTTAATTCTCATCAAATTAAACTAACTACAAACAACCACATAATCAAAACTTAAAAATCAAACTAAGAAATAGCAAATTGAACCCATCAAATATCACCAAGGAGAGAGACAAACAGAGAAGAAGAGTGGAAAGAGAAGAAGAGAGTTGAACAACTAACCTTGAGTGAGTGAGAGTAGAGCACAATAGAAGATGAAAACAAAGCAACGTGGAAGAGGAGAGCCAGAGCAACGTCGAAGAGAAGAGGAGAGCAGAGCAACGTTGGATAATGGCGGACTCAATAGCGACTTAAAGATGGGCCAACGAGTTCAGAGTTCTCTATTTTGTGCCAACGAGTGAAGTGTTTTTTGTAGGCCAGGATTGTATAGTCTCATTTAACTTAAAGATGGGCTGCACCAAACATGGGCTTGGGGTGTTATTTAAGTTAGTCCAATCCAAGCCAATCCAAGGAGGTGTACCAAATAGGGCCTTGTAGTCTTATGATCAAGAAAATGCTAAGAATAATAATGACGGGTCTTGATCATTTAGATTTTATTACAACTGTTATCTTGGTCTAATACTATTTCTCTTTCAAATGGTGCAAGAGACTCAAGTTCAAATGGCTCTCCCAAATAATAAGAATAATTAAAAAAAACAGAAATTCTATTAAAATAGAAAACCATTAATGACTTGTTTTCTATGATAACCTTTTCATGTGTTTAATAACTGGAATGCATCATGATTTGACCACAATATCAATACATTTAGCATTAAGAGTACAAGTGATATTCTGAACTACAAGAGAGTTGATGAAATGTATGAAAGAATTTTTTTTATAAAATGTTTACAAGTCAGGGTCTTTTTCACCATGCTAGACCCAGTTGGCAAAAAATATGTATGATTTAGACATTAGAAACATGATCCATAACCATAGGAAACATAATATAACTAAGTAAATAATAAGCCAAAGTGAAACTCCTATCCTGTGATAATTAACCAATTAAATATCATCTAATCAAATTGCTCTCACTATCAAGGGCGGACGCACAGAAGGACAAGAGGGGTCATGTGACCTTATGGCAACTGGAAAGGTAGCTGTAAAGGTCTCAGATGACCCTATGGCTGGCTGGTGTGCGACCCCGAAGGTCGCACACCAACTGTTTGATGAAAGGTTTGAAAGACCTTGTGATGTTGTTGCGCGCAGCACACTTGAGGTCTTCTTCTTCTTTTTTTAAATTGCCTGGGCAAAACGACGTTGTTTTGGTCAAGGTATTAAATATCGATAATATCCCCGATATTATCCCGATAATATCTTATTTTTGGGGGTCCGATATTTTAACAACTAACCATAGTGTTATCGTCAATATATCGATATTATCCCGATAATATCGGGAAGATATTTTCAACATTTTTATGAATGTTTTGGGCAATATATCGAGATATTATCGATAATATCCCGATACGAAACCCAAAAATATTTATATACATGGTATTTGTGAAAACCATTTTACTCCTTCAACACCTTAACCACCATATCACTTATGTTTTTGTGAAAATATTAAAATATTTATATATATACATGGTTTTGTTTTGAATTCTTTTTGCAAGAAACAAATTTTCACATGAGATGAGTAGTAACTATGGTTATACTCATAACCAACCATTTCCCTACCCTTCATATCCCATTCATGTTGGGATGGAATCAAGCGACTCATGGAAAGAATCCGAGACTCAATCTTCAAATGATTTTGCTTATGGACAACGTCAACCAATCTCGGATCCATATGGGTGACATGTTAACAATTACATGCAAAACTATTTTGGGGATTTATCATTTGATGACTACTCTTCAAAATATACTTACTCTACACATAGAGATGATGAAGATAGTGAAAATTTTGAACCTCATAGGAACTCTATGTGGTACTAAGTCACTCATGTATCTTACCATGCAATGTATAAAGTGTAAAATATTGTAGTAATTCATTATATATAAATGATTATGGTGTGTTTAATCTTCTTTCATTAATTACTACATATTTTCTACACTTACGGTGTTTGCCAGCTCGCTATATAATCAACTTAAATCAGTTAAATCCATCATGCAATGCATTTCCTTCCAATTTTTTGTGATAAACTAATAGATAATTGACTAAATAAACATCCTGCAAAGTTTCAATAAAAATTTCCAAGTTTTTCTTACCATTTTCCGTGGTTTTTATTCAATTTTTTCCGATACCGATAATATCCCGATACTTCCTGCGATATTTCCGTGTTTTTTGACTTCCGATATTTCCGATACCTCCGATATTTAAGACCTTGGTTTTGGTCCAGGCGTATTCAAATTTTTTTTTAATGACCTGGCTTCAAAACGACGTAGTTTTGAGCCAGCTTTTAAAAAACAGAAAAAGAATATAACCCACCCCTTTTTTCCACATTCAAACCAGGTCTTAAATATGCTGATCTTTAGAGCACTTCCAACGCACGTCTCCAACCTGAGGGGGCCCAAAGGCCACAATCCAACTCCATCACGCCAAGTCCAGCCAGGGCAAGGGTTGGGTCCCACGAGCCCAGCAAGCCCATGGGCAAATTCAGCCTGAGCTGCTGCCTGGGCAAAATGATACAATGCTGATGTCATAATGACGTCATCAACCAAAAAAGATTGAAAAAAAAAACCAAAAAATCCAGAATTATATATATAAATACCTAGTCATATTCTTTACTTCCCACATAAAAAACTTCTTTCAAATTCATCTTCTCATATCTCATGTGAATAGTACTTGCCCTTGCCCTAGCCAATAGGGGTGAAAACAAAATTGCAAGGGCTGCCACTATTCACATGAATAGTGATACCCATTGCCTTGCCTTTGCCCATAGGAATGAAAGTGCTCTTATATCAATTTCTTCATATATTACAACTGTACAACCCCCCCCCCCAAATGAATATTTCTTCCTCCTCTCATCAACAATTGGTTAAGGGGTTATTGATAGTGTTTTCATTAATTAATTAATGCTTGTGTTTTGATTAATTGATTAGGGCTTTATGTTTTGATTAGTTTATTAGGGCTTTTTTTAAAATATTTGATTAGGGTCTTGTGCTTAGGTTTTTTTTTACATGTTTTGTGTTTTGATTAGTTGATTAGGAATGAAAATTCTATTGTTTAATTTTTCAATGTTAATTTTGTTTTTAAAAAAAAAAAATTCGAAACCTTTACACTATGACCCCATATTCTAAGAATCATGGATCCGCCACTACTCACTATACCTATTATTTCTCTAACTTCATAACCACAACCCATAAATCACTAATTCTTATGTGAAATAAATCTACCTAAATTATGTGGAAAGAGTTCGACCAAAAAAAAAATTATATGGAAAGACTACAATGTACAAACAACTTGTCATCTGCGATTTACTCTAATAAGGAAAAAGTATGATTTTGTGTGTCTTGGGACACTTAATTAAAACACATTACCTAGTTGGGACTTTTCCTGTTCCCAACTCCCTAACCCAGCTCAAGAGAAGAAGACGTCAAAGCCTAATTTGGATCCCACCATCACATTCATTGATACCAACCTCAAATCAGGAAGCTCCATGTTTTTTTTCTTTCCCCTGCCCTATTTCATATGCTGCTACTTATTGGTCCCACACAGTATTCTTGGAGTTTGGCACACAACAAGGAAATATAAAAATCCATCGTGATAAAACAATTTGTACTCAAGATTTTAATTAGTAAAGCTATTTGGGTTTGAGACAACAATTAATGGCCATTAGTGGCTAATAGTGGCTAAAAAAGAAGAACCATGTTTCAGTAACGTTGTGGAGAAGAATGTCAAATATGTGGTGGGAGAAGAGAGAAGGGAGGATGATAAGGGTATAAATTGAAGGAATATATAAAAAAAATTAAATTGAAAGAAAAAAAAAAGTCAATAAATTTAATAAAAGTAAATTTGGAAAACAAAAATTAACTTGTCTAAAGTATTAATGATATTGTTTGTTTTAAATATAAGAAAGTGACACAAAGGAAAAAGACAAAAGGTGAAAAAAGAAAGTTAGATCGAAGGTTTCTCGCATTCCTATGTATATTCTTTCTATTTCTAAAGTAAGAAAAAAAAATGACAAAATCAACCTTCCAAGTGTGTCAGCCGACAGATTGCAATTGGTGCTAGCTGGTTCTTCTTGTGGTCACAAACTCACCATGCAACACTAATTTTCTATCCTTTTAGGTGGGAGCATTAGCTAGCAACTAGTCTAGTCACCACAATCAAACTCAAGTGCGTGAGTGAGTGGTTCACGGCAGTGGCCAATAGGAATAGGACCAGAGAATTTCTCATTCCAATGATCATGAAGTCAGTCAAATTGCAAATTATTAAGAAGTGAATTGAGGGGTACTTTTCACTTTTGGGATCCTATATCCATGGCACAATTTCTAAGTTGAAGTTGTAAATCAAGTTCTAGTGTTCACTGATCCAATGGCACAAGCAAGCCTCTCTCACTTCTCATCCTTCTTTCTGATTCTTCTTCTCTTTGCACTGTCACTTGGGCAACAAACAACTGCAGGACATGGACTCTCAATCAAGGAAGCCACCATAGACGATATCCAACTAGCTTTCAAGCACAAGCAGCTCACATCAAGGCAACTGGTCCAGTTTTACCTTGGGGAAATCAGCAGGCTCAACCCTTTCCTCAAAGGGGTCATAGAAGTGAACCCGGATGCGCTTTATCTTGCGGACAAGGCTGACTACGAGCGCAAGACTAAGGCACCATCTGTGTCACTCTCTAAGTTACATGGCATTCCCATTCTGGTCAAGGACAACATTGCAACCAAGGACAAGTTAAACAACACAGCTGGCTCTTATGCTCTGCTTGGCTCTGTTGTGCCCCGGGACGCCGGTGTGGTGACCAAATTGAGGAAGGCTGGGGCTATCATACTGGGAAAGGCCAGCTTGAGTGAGTGGGTCTATGGGAGGTCCAATCATACACCTCCTGGTTGGAGTGGCAGAGGTGGCCAAGGGGTGGTGAGTTGAGGATCATTAATTGCCTCCTGTATACCTTGTTTGATTAATTTAAACGGTTAAGTTCTCTTGATAGATCCTTGGTATGGTATGTTGTGAAACTTTCAATTTAAAACATACATTCAACTAAAAGTTCACATAACTAATGTTCGAGATTGACTGACAGTCTGATAATATAACATAACAGACATTCAGAGATTTAACCCACTGTGATATAGTTCGGTTGAGTGCAGAACCCTTACAACTTCAAAGCGACGCCAAGCGGCTCAAGTAGCGGGTCGGCAATATCAGCGGCAGCAAATCTGGCAGCAGTGACACTGGGGACTGAAACAGACGGGTCAATTTTAAGTCCATCCAGTTGGAACTCAGTGGTGGGCATCAAACCAACAATTGGCCTTACAAGTCGAGCAGGGGTTGTCCCAATCTCTCCAAGACAGGACACGGTCGGGTAAGTGGTGATCAATCAATGTAAATTATTTTTACATTAATTTAGATGGCAACCTTTTTCAGTCTCATTGTTTGTTGGGGGGTGTTGGATTGAACAGGCCAATTGCTAGGACAGTATCAGATGCCGCATATGTTCTTGATGTCATTGCAGGCATTGACAGCAATGACCTTGCAACAATTGTGGCATCGAGGTACATTCCCAAGGGCGGCTATGCACAATTTCTCAGACCTGATGGACTTAGAGGTAAGAGAATAGGGATAGTGACAGCCTTGTTCAACTTCGGCAGTGACGCTTTGTTGACTCGAACTTTTGAACAGCATTTCAACACTCTGAGGTAACAAAACCATGTATTAGTCTCTCCAATTCGAGACATACGTTCTGTTTTGATGACATAATAAGTTGTTGGAATTTGGAAATTTAATGTAGGAAAAGAGGTGCTGTTTTGGTAGACAAATTGGAAATAGCACATTTTGATGAAATCTACAATGCAAGTAGTGAAAGCATTGCATTGTCTGCGGAGTTCAAAATTTACTTGAACACATACCTCAAGAACTTGGTGGCTTCGCCAGTTCGATCCTTGGCAGACGTGATAGCCTTCAACAATAAAAACTCAAAACTGGTGAGTAAATAGGAGCAAAGGTTTATGTTACTTCCAAATTATGCTCAGAATCTGTCCTAAGTAATTGGTTGAGCTACCGGCAATGCAGGAGAAAGTGAAGGAGTATGGCCAAGGCCGACTCTTGGAAGCTGAAGCAACAAATGGGATTGGCAATGCAGAGAAGGCAGCGCTGGTAAACTTGGCAAAGCTATCGAAAAATGGTTTCGAGAAGCTTGTGACGAAGGAGAGGCTAGACGCAGTGGTGGCTCCATCTGCAGCCGTGTCGACGTTGCTCGCCATAGCAGGTTCCCCAGGTGTGGTTGTCCCAGCAGGATATACTAAAGATGGGGTACCGTTTGGCATCTCCTTTGGCGGGCTGAGGGGTTCGGAGCCAAAGCTAATTGAGATAGCATACGGCTTTGAGCAAGCCACTAAGATTAGGAAGCCTCCTTCACTTAAAAAACATCAAGATTTTAGAGCCCCTTTTTATTGGGGTATTGAAGCTAATGGGGGTACTATTGTAGTCTTATGATCAAGAAAATGCTAAGAATAATAATGACGGGTCTTGATCATTTAGATTTTATTACAACTGTTCTCTTGGTCTAATACAATAATACTATTTCTCTTTCAAATGGTGCAAGAGATTCAAGTTCAAATGGCTCTCCTAAATAATAAAAAAAAAACAGAAATTCTATTAAAATTGAAAACTATTAATTACTTGTTTTCTATGATAACCTTTTCATGTGTTTAATAGTTGGAATGCATCATGATTTTTAATAGCATATAAACCTTAGGCACAAAATTACTTTTCGTTTCCTATGAAAAGCACAATTAATCGTGCTCTCAAATTATAATAATAATTTCATAGCCTCACTTATTATTACTTACTGTGAAGTGACATAGTAAAAGGTGATATTGACATGGATATTAGGCACAAATCTTGTGTCCAAATTGCAATGGACACAAACCTACAGTGTTTTATGTGTAAAAGACATGTTTAAGACATTTTTGTGCTAAATGAAGTTGAAAAAGACATGATCCTTCTTTTGTGCACTATAAAATGTGTCTTTAGAGCAGTTTTGTAGTAGTGAAATAAACTATACATTCCAAATTATGTAGCATGCGATCATGTTGTTATACTAGAATTGCTTAAAACTTCCATGTGGACATGAAATGACAAGAACCGTAGGAGAAAGTTGTTCCAACCAATAATCAAATACTCAGAACAAGGAAAAATTGCAGTCTCCTAATAAAGAGAAAGAGTATATCATCCAGCTATTATCCATGAATCTGGTTCTTTGTATCTCAATCCTCCATAAAGAGTATTAACCTAGAATAGTGTACATAACATTAGAATCATTACCATGTTGGGTATGTGATAATAATACTCGAAACTTCATACAGTCCATGATTTTGTTGGAGGGATTATAAAGCTTTAAATCATAGATAACCGTCCACAAATTGGATAATTTTTTGGTTGCATAGATAGAAGGCCAAAAGTAAGAGTTTATCACAATATCATCTCCGAGAGTTAGCTCAAATGCAAAATGTTAAATTCGGATTTTTAATTTTCACTCGAAATATCATATAACATATTATTTTATTACATCTTTCTAGAAAAATGGGGGTCATATTAAAAGAATTGATAGTAGGGCTCAACATATAAAAAGAGCTTTGAGTGTGAATTGCATTGCTCGATCCACCATGTGACACACGTTGGTAATTCGTTTCTGATAATCTGAACAGACATATGTACCCTTGATTTGGGACCAGACCAGCTATTATCAACTTTGAAGGAAAATGTGTGCCGCATGCAAGTACGGAAAAAGATAAAAACGAAAGAAACAATATAGTTTCAATCCCACTTCAGGCTGCAAAGGTTTTCATTCACACAACCTGAAATATGGGAAGGTTCTGTTTGCATATATATATTATCTCTATTCTAAAGCAAGCATAAAAGAAAGATAAAATCAACTTTCCAATTGTCAGCTGGCAGATTGCAATTGGTGCTAGCTGGTTCTTTTTGTCGTCACAGTCTCACCATACAACACTAATTTTATCTTATCCTCTGGTGGGAAACATTAGCTAGCTTTAAATTGTCACCTCAATCAAATTCAAATCAAACTCAAGCGCTTGAGTGAGTGTTCATGGTGGCCGGCAATGTAGATATTTATTATCAAACGTGGGACCACGGAAACTTTTGGTTTCCTATATCCATGGCACAACTTCTAAGTTTGAAGTTGTAAATTAAGTTATAGTGATCACTGCTCCAATGGCACATCCAAGCCTCTCTCACTTTTCATCCTTCCTTCTGATTCTTCTTCTCTTTGCATTGTCACTTGGGCAACAAACAGCTGCCGGACATGGACTCTCAATCAAGGAAGCCACCATAGACGATCTCCAACTAGCTTTCAAGCACAACAAGCTCACCTCAAGGCAACTAGTCCAGTTTTACCTCGGGGAAATCAGCAGGCTCAACCCTTTCCTCAAAGGGGTCATAGAAGTGAACCCGGATGCGCTTTATCTTGCGGACAAGGCTGACTACGAGCGCAAGACTAAGGCACCATCTGTGTCACTCTCTAAGTTACATGGCATTCCCATTCTGGTCAAGGACAACATTGCAACCAAGGACAAGTTGAACACCACAGCTGGCTCTTATGCTCTGCTTGGCTCTGTTGTGCCCCGGGACGCCGGCGTGGTGACCAAGTTGAGGAAGGCTGGGGCTATCATACTGGGAAAGGCCAGCTTGAGTGAGTGGTCCTATTGGAGGTCCAATGACGCACCTTCTGGTTGGAGTGGCAGAGGTGGCCAAGGGGTGGTGAGTTGAGGGTCATTAATTGCCTCATGTATGTTATGTTGTGAAATTGTTAATTTAAAACATACATTCAACCAAAAGTTCACATAACTAATGTTCCAGATTGACTGACAACAATATAACATAACAGACATTCTGAGATTTAACCCACTGAGATATAGTTACGTTGAGTGCAGAACCCTTACAATTTCAACGTTACGCCTAGCGGCTCAAGCAGCGGGTCGGCAATATCAGCGGCAGCAAATCTGGCAGCAGTGACACTGGGGAGTGAAACAGACGGGTCAATTTTAAGTCCATCCAGTTGGAACTCAGTGGTTGGCATCAAACCAACAATTGGCCTTACAAGTCGAGCAGGGGTTGTCCCAATCTCTCCAAGACAGGACACAGTCGGGTAAGTGGTGATCAATCAATGTAAATTATTTTCACATTAATTTAGATGGCTAGCTTTTTCTGTCTCATTGTTTGTTGGGGGGTGTTGGATTGAACAGGCCAATTTCTAGGACAGTATCAGATGCCGCATATGTTCTTGATGTCATTGCAGGCATTGACAGCAATGACCTTGCAACAATTGAGGCATCGAGGTACATTCCCAAGGGCGGCTATGCACAATTTCTCAGACCTGATGGACTTAGAGGTAAGAGAATAGGGATAGTGACAGCCTTGTTCAACTTCGTCGGTGACGCTTCGCAGACTCAAACTTTTGAACAGCATTTCAACACTCTGAGGTAACAAAACCATGTATTAGTCTCTCCAATTCGAGACATGCGTTCTGTTTTGATGACATAATAAGTTGTTGGAATTTGGAAATTTAATGTAGGAAAAGAGGTGCTGTTTTGGTAGACAATTTGGAAATAGCACATTTTGATGAAATCTACAATGCAAGTAGTGAAATCATTGCATTGTCTGCTGAGTTCAAAATTTACTTGAACACATACCTCAAGAACTTGGTGGCTTCGCCAGTCCGATCCTTGGCAGACGTGATAGCCTTCAACAATAAAAACTCAAAACTGGTGAGTAAATAGGAGCAAGGGTTTATGCTACTTTCAAATTATATGCTCAGAATTTGTCCAAAGTAATTGGTTGAGCTACCGGCAATGCAGGAGAAAGTGAAGGAGTATGGCCAAGGCCTACTCTTGGAAGCTGGAGCAACAAATGGGATTGGCAATGCAGAGAAAGCAGCGCTGGTAAACTTGGCAAAGCTATCGAAAAATGGTTTCGAGAAGCTCGTGACGAAGAAGAGGCTAGACGCAGTGGTGGCTCCATCTGAAGCCGTGTCGACGTTGCTCGCCATAGCAGGTTCCCCAGGTGTGGTTGTCCCAGCAGGATATACTAAAGATGGGGTACCGTTTGGCATCTCCTTTGGCGGGCTGAGGGGTTCGGAGCCAAAGCTAATTGAGATAGCATACGGCTTTGAGCAAGCCACTAAGATTAGGAAGCCTCCTTCACTTAAAAACTTCAAGATTTAGAGCCCCATTTTATTGTTATTGAAGCTAATGAGTGCACTATTGTAGTCTCATGATCAACAAAATGCTAAGAATAATAATGACGGGTCTTTGATCATATAGATTTTATTACAACTGTTCTTTTGGTCTAATACTATTTCTCTTTCAACTGGTGCAAGAGATTCAAGTTCAAATGGCTCTCCCAAATAATTTAAAAAAAAACAGAAATTCTATTAAAATTGAAAACTATTAATTACTTGTTTTCTATGATAACCTTTTCACGTGTTTAATAATTGAAATGCATCATGATTTGACCGCAATATCAATACATTTAGCATTAAGAGTACAAGTGATAGTCTAAATTACAAGAGAGTTGATGAAAGGTATGAAAGATTTTTTTTTTTAGTGTTTACAAGTCAAGGTTTTTTTTCTCCGGGCTAGACCCGGTTGGCAAAAAATATGTATGATTTAAACATTATAAACATGATCCATAACATAACCATAAGAAACGTAATATAACTAACTAAATAATAAGCCTAAGGGAAACTCCTATCCCGTGAGAATTAACCAATTGAATATCATCTAATCAAATTGCTCTTTGATTAATAGCAGCATAAATATGCTGCATTAAAAATATTTGAAAGAAAAAAAAGAATCTATTACATATTCCCTTAGGAATCGCACCAGACAGAAAAATGAGAGAGATGAGAGGTAGCTGGGCTTCTTTCTTTTTTTTTAATTTGTTCGAAACACACTTTCATTAAAAAACGAAAGGGAAAGGAAGGAAATAACACAACCAGACAAAAGGGAAACCAGACTAACAACCGAAACACCCCTGGGCAACACAACAAGAAGTCCAAACAAACAAAGCACACCAAACAAAACAACTAAAGACAACAACAAAAACACCAGCTAGGACAAGAACAACCTAGGACGCCGCCCCTGAAGGCATGCGTCAGAGCCTAACTGGACGAAAAACCTTACACCTGTGGAGGACAGGGAAGCCCATCACTTTGGAGAAGGAACACCAGGGAGGATGGGGGTAGCTGGGCTTTAGTGTGTAAATGGCAACTGGTGGTGGTGGTGACTCTCCGTTGATGGATAAAGGTAAGTCAGATTTTGTAGGTTTGATTCGATTTAAATTAATTGAATTTTTGCTTGATTGGTACATGGGTACTCAATTAGGGCTTAATTAGTTTGGGAGAAGAAATGGCTTCCCCAGTTTCAGTTTCGGTACTCTGAGAAAGGGATTTATCGGCCGATATCTCAGACCTCAGCCCAGTTGTGTTTCAAAGTTTGAAGTTATGAACTCTGTGAGTCTGCAGCTAGTCCACTGCTTACTTGTGATTCTTCTGTTTACATTGTCATCTGGGCCACAAACAATTACAGGCCAAGGGTTCTCAATCAGGGAAGCCACCATAGATGATATCCAACTTGCTTTCAAGCTCAACCAGCTCACCTCAAAGCAACTTGTCCAATTTTACCTTGGAGAAATCACCAGACTTAACCCTTTCCTCAAGGGGGTCATAGAAGTGAACCCGGATGCGCTTGACCTTGCCGAAAAGGCAGACTACGAGCGCAAGACCAAGCCACCATCTGTGCCACTCTCTAAGTTGCATGGCATTCCCATTCTGGTCAAGGACAACACTGCAACCAAGGACAAGTTGAACACCACAGCTGGCTCTTATGCTCTGCTTGGCTCTGTTGTGCCCCGGGACGCCGGCGTGGTGACCAAGTTGAGGGAGGCTGGGGCCATCATACTGGGAAAGGCCAGCTTGAGTGAGTGGTCCAATTGGAGGTCCAATAGTGCACCTTCTGGTTGGAGTGCCAGAGGTGGCCAGGGGGTGGTGAGTTGATATATATCATAAATTATCACTTGTTTGATTAATTTAAAGGGTTAAGTTCTCTCATGATATTTGGTATGGTTATGTTGTGAAACTGTCAATCTCAAACATACAGTCAAACAAGAGTCCGCCTGGTGATCTGTATGGTATGAGACCATTTTTATAATTTAAACTGTACAAGGAAAAAAAGATCAGTAGACTTAGCCAGTTTGGTGGAGTGCAGAACCCGTACAATTTTGAGGAGACGCCTAGCGGCTCAAGCAGCGGGTCAGCAATATCAGTGGCAGCAAGTCTGGTAGCAGTGGCACTGGGGACTGAGACAGATGGATCAATTTTAAGTCCATGCAGTTATAACTCAGTAGTTGGCATCAAACCAACAGTTGGTCTTACTAGTCGAGCAGGAGTTGTCCCGATCTCCCCGAGACAGGACACAGTTGGGTATGTAGCATTAATTTTGGATACCTTTTATAGTCAGATGACTAGTTTTTTCTCACTGTTTTTTGGTGTTGGATTGAGCAGGCCCATCTGTAGGACAGTATCAGATGCTGCTTATGTTCTTGATGTCATTGCAGGCTCCGACAACAATGATATTGCAACAATTGAGACATCGAAGTACATTCCCGAGGGTGGCTATGCACAATTTCTCAAATGCGATGGACTTGGAGGAAAGAGATTAGGGATATTGAGAGCCTTCTATGACTTGGAGGATGACCCTTTCTTGACTCAAATTTTTGAACAACATCTCAACACACTGAGGTAAGCAGGTTTCCATCCTCTAGTATTAGTCTCAACTGGAGACATATATCCTCCATCAATTCTCATTACGTAATAAGTTCTGGTATGTTTAATTTAGGAATGGAAATGCTATTTTGGTAGACCATTTGGAAATAGCCAATTTGATCGATATCGTTATTGGAAGTGATGAACGGACTGCATTGTCTGCTGAGTTCAAAATATCCTTAAACACATACCTTAAGGATTTGGTGGCTTCCCCAGTGCGATCCTTGGCAGATGTGATAGCCTACAACAATAAAAACTCGAAAGTGGTGAGTAAATAGGATCAATTTGATGTACTTGTCAATTTATGGCCTGTTACTTTCTGTTCTCAAAGACTTGATTTACATGCTTGAGTAGTTGAGTGTGTGTGTGTGTGTGTGTGTGTGTGTGTGTGTGTGTGTGTGTGTGTGTATATAAATATCTGGGCTAATGCATTAATACACATACATTTTGCACATATTTGATAATCCCTAGATAAGTTCATGTACTAAAAGATCATGCTTATTGATCATTCACAGGAAAAGATCAATGAATATGGACAAGATCTCTTAGAAGAGTCTGAGAAGACTAATGGAATAGGACCTAAAGAGCTGGAAGTGTTGTCAAATTTAGAAAGACTGTCTAGAGATGGATTTGAGAAGCTAATGACAGATAAGAGCCTAGATGCCTTGGTGACTTATTCTAGCACTGCTTCTTCTATCCTTGCAATTGGTGGGTTTCCGGGCATTATTGTGCCGGCAGGATTCCATGACACTAAAAAGTACCCTTTTGGAATCTGCTTTGGGGGGCTAAAGGGTTCAGAGCCAAAGCTGATTGAGATCGCGTACGCATTTGAGCAAGCAACTAAGATCAGGAAGCCTCCACCTGTTGGTTCTTAAGACCAACTTATCTCTAGCACAGCCACTCTCACTCCTGAAGTTTAGTCCTCAATCCCCACCATAGCTCCAGCCACTGAAAGACCCAGCCTAGCCACTCAAGAGCACCTCCAAGGAAATCACTAGCATTTCCATTGAGTTAAAAGAGTGAAGTTCAATTATGCTGCTAATGGCCCATGATGGGCTCCATCTCAAGTCAATTGACACTGTGGGTTCATATCATGTTGTATTTCAAACAAAACAAAAATCATACTGCTCATGAATAATCAGTGTGCCATTTGTTTTGATGTGGGTTAAATGTCCAAGGTTATGTAATAATAAGTCACTAATTCCACCTACTTACTATGGCTGATGTATTAAAACTCTGATAAGCATTTTCCCAAATCCAAATAGACAAGACGAGATCGATTAAATCCCAAATACAAGCAATTACGCAGTAGAAGCTATATTTACTAGAAGTGAGACGGCCAAGGCTATGAATTGGTCATGGCAAGGCAATTTTTTATAACCAAATAAAATGCTAAAAATCGTTTCTGCATGTATCTGGACTATCTTCTTCTCGAATATTCGTAAAATGCTGCAGAGTTTAGCCGATTATCGATTCATTGCCATATGCTCTTAGCCTTGTTATTGTTGTATTTTATTGCACAATGGCATGCATTTAACTAAAGCATCTTGTAAAAACTTGAACTAGGCTACAAAGAGACCATGCCCGATTGAGATTAAGAAACTGTAAGTGGTCCAAAGACTCTGTTTATATAATTTGTAGCTGGTAGAACTCCTCTGAGCAAATCAAATCAGCCACTACATTACTTTAATGGCTGCAAAATCACCATCATGCTTTCCTCTCTTCCCATCTTTGCTTCTCATTCTTCTATCCTTAGCTTCATTTGGGTCCCAAACTTTTTCTGTCCATGGGCTCTATATTAGAGAAGCTACAATCTCTGATCTCCAACAAGCTTTCAAACAGAACCAACTGACTTCAAGAAAACTTGTTGAGTTCTACCTTCAAGAAATCCGCAGGCTCAACCCGGTCCTTAATGCAGTCATAGAGGTGAACCCAGATGCCCTTTACCAAGCTGATAAGGCGGACTATCAGCGAAAGGCAAAGGGCCCCGGTTACTATTCTGGGTTACATGGCATTCCTATCTTGCTCAAGGACAACATTGGAACCAAAGATAAGCTTAACACCACTGCTGGCTCGTTGGCTCTGCTTGGCTCAGTTGTGCCTCGTGATGCCGGTGTGGTGAGCAAGTTGAGGAGTGCGGGAGCCATCATATTGGGGAAGGCTAGCTTAAGTGAGTGGGCTCAGTTCAGGTCTCTTACAGCACCCGCTGGCTGGAGTGCCAGAGGTGGCCAAGGAAAGGTGAGCTTTGAAGTTCTTGTCAAATTCTTGTGAATTAGTATGGATTTTTCGCATAACTTGTAATTACAATTTCAATGCTCTATGGTGGTGTGCAGAACCCTTATGTGCTATCAGCAACTCCCTGTGGATCAAGCAGTGGACCAGCAATTTCAGCTGCAGCAAATTTGGTAGCAGTATCTCTGGGGACTGAGACTGATGGCTCCATATTATGTCCAGCAAGTTTCAACTCAGTTGTGGGCATCAAACTAACAGTTGGCCTCACCAGCCGTGCAGGGGTGATTCCGATAACTCCCAGACAGGACACCGTTGGGTACGTTCTCTTAATCGAAACCAAACATTTCATTGTCTGGATTTTTCTACTCTGTTCCTCCATCTCAGTTAGCAAACTTAGCCCAAGAAAATACCATTTGTGTTATGATGTTCATTGCTTGTTTCAACAACAATATATACTTCTGCAACCTTAGCTAATGTAGTATTATACTGTGTTGAATGTAATAGGCCCATCACCAGGACAGTTTCAGATGCCGTTCATGTTCTTGATGCCATTGTAGGCTATGATTACAATGATCAAGCAACCAGAGAAGCCTCCAAGTACATTCCAAGCAGTGGCTACAAACAATTTCTTCAGGCGTACGGGCTCAAAGGAAAGAGACTAGGAATAGTGAGGGATCCCTTCTTCACTTCCGGCAGCGGATCTCTCCAGCTTCAAGCGTTTGAGAAACATTTCCAGACTCTTAGGTAGCACTATATGCACTTTCGACCTCGCTACTAGTCCAATTGAACCAATTAAATGTAGTGTTTAACATGATACAATGTTCTTTCTGCAAATTGCAGGCAAGGAGGTGCTGTTTTGGTAGACCATTTAGAAATAGCCAACATTGATGTTATCTTGAACTTCAATTTGAGTGGGGAAGCAACAGCATCACTGGCTGAGTTCAAGCTAGCCTTGAATGCATATCTAAAAGACCTGGTGTTATCTCCAGTTCGATCATTGGCAGATGTAATCGCCTTCAACCTCAAGTTCTCGTGTGGTAAGTAAATTATACACATGCACAATAAGTTCCCTATAAACCATGTTCAATGATGACCAATAAACTTGATTTTGCTGTGAAGGAATTGATCAAGGAATTTGGACAAGACATTTTTCTCGCAGCCCAAGCAACAAATGGGATAGGCAACAATGAAAAGGCAGCATTGTTGAATCTAGCAAAGCTGACAAAATATGGGTTTGAGAAATTGTTGACAGACAACAGGCTAGATGCATTGGTGACTCCTGGTTCAGATGTTTCCCCTGTGCTTGCAATTGGGGGTTTCCCAGGAATTAGTGTCCCTGCTGGATATGACAAGAAGGGTGTGCCCTTTGGCATAACCTTTGGGGGACTGAAGGGTTCTGAGCCAAAGCTGATCCAGATTGCCTATGGTTTTGAGCAAGCTACTAAAGTTAGGAAGGCTCCTACATTTTTGCCTTGATAATGATTTAGAATAGCCTTCAACCGAAGTTTACTTCTTTTTTCGCAATCATGAACCAAGTGTGTTGTAATCAGTGGCGGACCTATTAAGGCGCAAGGAGGTGCAGCTGCACCTCCTATCGTCGGAAAAACCATTGTAGGTGCTTCAAATTGCCCCTTTACTCAACTAGTGTATAGATTACCTTATTTCCATTTTCAACATTTAAGTAAATGTCTTTGTCCTTTTACTTAAGTTTACAATGTAAATAAGGAAGTACCCCCCATTTGGATTTTTAAAAAAAATACTAGAAAATCAAATTCCCACCAAATCAAAATATGAAAAATCGGTTTTAGTGCAAAATACGATTTAGGCTAATAATGATGGCTCATTAAGTCAATATATACTTCATACTAAAATCCTATAAAATCAAGTTTTTTTATTTGAAGTGTAAGGAATAAAAGCCGCCAAAAATTATCTTGAGAAAATGATTATTCCGAAAAACCATTTTTCATACTTAGTCAATATTGCACCTCCGCTAACAAATTTCTGGGTCCGCCAGTGGTTGTAATGTCATCTATAAATTACATGATACATTTTAGTTGGGACAAAATTTTGATAATTTCATGTTTACTTGAATTAGAGTGGGAGAAGTCATCAAGAACCGGAGAAGTTGGTAGAGAATGAATAGTAACTCATCTAAATCCTGATTTTCCACGTATTACGGATTTTAATGTATAACCCCGTATATAATTTTTGATTCATGAATCGAAATAGTTCTAATCTCCAATCCGGATTCCACCAAGGTAAAGAAAAATATGCAAAATATCATATCTCGTCATTCATTTATGGTAACCTGAATTAAACAACAAAGAAAATATCCATCTTTGGACTAATTAAGAAGAAAATAAGTTGGTAAAGAGTTTGTGCCCCTAGCAATACCACTTTTTTATTCCTTATATGTAACTAAATATCGAAGAATTTATTAATCGAAATAGTTCTTAATCTCCATTCCAGACAAGTACAGAAAATTAAGCAAAATATATGTGACACTCGTTGGTAGTTCGTTTCTGATAATCTGAACCCTTGATTTGGGACCAGACCAGCTATCATGAACTTTGAAGGAAAATGTGCGGAAAAAGATAAAAAAGAAAGAAACAATATAATTTTTTTTTTTTTTTTTTAGGTGAGACCCAAGGGTATCCACCGCCGACAGCAGTGACTAATCCCTTTCGCCGCGGGAGCTCTCCCAATAGAGGTAAACGGCTGGCCATGAAATGCGCTCCATTTCCATGGGTGGGGATCGAACCCCCAACCTCATGATTAAGGAATGAGGTAAGCTACCACCACACCACATCTCATGGTTAGAAACAATATAATTTCAATCCCACTTCAGGCTGCAAAGGTTTTCATTCACACAACCTGAAATATGGGAAGGTTCTGTTTGCATATGCATATATTCTCTCTATTTCTAAAGCAAGCATAAAAGAATGATAAAATCAACTTTCCAAGTGTCAGCTGGCAAATTGCAATTGGTGCTAGCTGGTTAGGACAAATGGTCCTGCCGCCAATTTTGTTAACTTTTTCCGTTAAATGCAAGAGCAAAATAGTATTTTTAAATTTAAACCAAAAAAATAATAAAAAATAATTTCTTTAAAATAATAATAAAAAAAATCAAATAAAAAACCAACCCAAAAAAAAATAAACTTTAGGGGGAGTATAAATCGGGATAGAAGGGGAGAGAGAGAGTTTAATTTTAATTTTTTATTCATATTTTAATCAATTTTGATATAAAAATACAATTTTGCCCCTGCATTTAACAGAAAAATTGACAGAAGTAACCATGTTACCATTTTGAAAATTGAGGTACTCAAATGAAAAATAAAGTTAGGTTTCATCGTCTTCTTCTCCGCTCTGCAACGCCTCTGCAATTTCACGCGTACGCTTTTGGAATTTGGCGTACGCCTCCGTAACTTGGCGTATGCCTTTAACAACAATCGCTAAACAGAGGTACGCCTGAGGCGTTTTACCATCGCCTCGCCTCGCCTCACGCTCTCAGGCGCGCTTAGGCATGCCTTTCAAAACATTGGTCCAAACAGACAAAGCACACCAAACAAAACAACTAAGGACGCCGCCCCTGAAGGCGTGCGTCAGAGCCTAACTGGACGAAAAACCTTACACCTGTGGAGGACAGGGAAGCCCATCACTTTGGAGAACGAACACCAGGGAGGATGGGGGTAGCTGGGCTTTAATATGTAAATGGCAACTGGTGGTGGTGGTGACTCTCCGTTGATGGATAAAGGTTAGTCAGATTTTGTAGGTTTGATTGGGATTAAGAAACTGTCAGTGGTCCAAAATTTTTGTTTATATAAATTGTAGTTGGTAGAACTCCTCTGAGCAATTCAAAACAGCCACTACATTACTTCAATGGCTGCAAAGTCACCATCATGCTTTCCTCTCTTCCCATCATTGCTTCTCATTCTTCTATCCTTAGATTCATTTGGGTCCCAAACTTTTTCTGTCCATGGGTTCCATATTAGAGAAGCTACAATCTCTGATCTCCAACAAGCTTTCAAACAGAACCAACTGACTTCAAGAAAACTTGTTGAGTTCTACCTTCAAGAAATCCGCAGGCTCCACCCGGTCCTTCATGCAGTCATAGAGGTGAACCCAGATGCCCTTTACCAAGCTGATAAGGCGGACTATCAGCGAAAGGCAAAGGGCCCCGGTTACTATTCTGGGTTACATGGCATTCCTATCTTGCTCAAGGACAACATTGGAACCAAAGATAAGCTTAACACCACTGCTGGCTCGTTTGCTCTGCTTGGCTCAGTCGTGCCTCGTGATGCCGGTGTGGTGAGCAAGTTGAGGAGCGCGGGAGCCATCATATTGGGGAAGGCTAGCTTAAGTGAGTGGGCTCAGTTCAGGTCTCTTACAGCACCCGCTGGCTGGAGTGCCAGAGGTGGCCAAGGAAAGGTGAGCTTTGAAGTTCTTGTCAAATTCTTGTGAATTAGTATGGATCTTTCGCATAACTTGTAATTACAATTTCATTGCTCTATGGTGGTGTGCAGAACCCTTATGTGCTATCAGCAACTCCCTGTGAATCAAGCAGTGGATCAGCAATTTCAGCTGCAGCAAATTTGGTAGCAGTATCTCTGGGGACTGAGACTGATGGCTCCATATTATGTCCAGCAAGTTTCAACTCAGTTGTGGGCATCAAACCAACAGTTGGCCTCACCAGCCGTGCAGGGGTGATTCCGATAACTCCCAGACAGGACACCGTTGGGTACGTGCTCCTAATCGAAACCAAACATTTGATTGTCTAGATTGTTCTACTCTGTTCCTCCATCTCAATTAGAAAACTTAGCCCAAGAAAATTCTCTTTGTGTTATGATGTTCATTACTTGTTTATACTTCCGCAACCTTAGCTAATGTAGTATTATACTGTGTTGAATGTAATAGGCCCATCACCAGGACAGTTTCAGATGCCGTCCATGTTCTTGATGCCATTGTAGGCTATGATTACAATGATCAAGCAACCAGAGAAGCCTCCAAGTACATTCCAAGCGGTGGCTACAAACAATTTCTTCAGGCGTACGGGCTCAAAGGAAAGAGACTAGGAATAGTGAGGGATCCCTTCTTCACTTCAGGCAGCGGATCTCCCCAGCTTCAAGCGTTTGAGAAATATTTCCAGACTCTAAGGTAGCACTGTATGCACTTTCGAGCTCGTTACTAGTCCAATTGAACCAATTAAATGTAGTGTTTAACATGATAC
Organism: Prunus avium; assembly: GCF_965620075.1. NCBI lineage: Eukaryota > Viridiplantae > Streptophyta > Magnoliopsida > Rosales > Rosaceae > Prunus > Prunus avium. The sequence goes on from NC_142291.1 coordinate 33,335,409, forward strand.
AATGTTCTTTCTGCAAATTGCAGGCAAGGAGGTGCTGTTTTGGTAGACCATTTAGAAATAGCCAACATTGATGTTATCTTGAACTTCAATTTGAGTGGGGAAGCAACAGCATCACTGGCTGAGTTCAAGCTAGCCTTGAATGCATATCTAAAAGACCTGGTGGTATCTCCAGTTCGATCATTGGCAGATGTAATCGCCTTCAACCTCAAGTTCTCGGGTGTGGTAAGTAAATTATACACATGCACAATAAGTTCCCTATAAACCATGTTCAATGATGACCAATAAACTTGATTTTTCTGTGAAGGAATTGATCAAGGAATTTGGACAAGACATTTTTCTCGCAGCCCAAGCAACAAATGGGATAGGCAACAATGAAAAGGCTGCATTGTTGAATCTAGCAAAGCTGACAAAATATGGGTTTGAGAAATTGTTGACAGACAACAGGCTAGATGCATTGGTGACTCCTGGTTCAGATGTTTCCCCTGTGCTTGCAATTGGGGGTTTCCCAGGAATTAGTGTCCCTGCTGGATATGACAAGAAGGGTGTGCCCTTTGGCATAACCTTTGGGGGACTGAAGGGTTCTGAGCCAAAGCTGATCCAGATTGCCTATGGTTTTGAGCAAGCTACTAAAGTTAGGAAGGCTCCTACATTTTTGCCTTGATAATGATTTAGAATAAGCCTTCAACCGAAGTTTACTTCTTTTTTCGCAATCATGAACCAAGTGTGTTGTAATGTCATCTATAAATTACATGATACATCTTAGTTGGGACAAAATTTTGATAATTTCATATTTACTTGAATTAGAGTGGGAGAAGTCAAGAACTGGAGAAGTTGGGAATATGGTAATGAATAGTAACTCATCTAAATCCTGATTTTCAATGTGTAACATATATAATTTTTGATTCATGAATCGGAATAGTTCTAATCTCCAATCCGGATTCCACCAAGGTAAAGAAAAATAAGCAAAATATCATATCTTGTCATTCATTTATGGTAACCTGAATTAAACAACAAAGAAAACAAAGAAAATATCCATCTTTGGACTAATTAAGAAGAAAATAAGTTGGTAAAGAGTTTGTGCCCCTAGCAATACCGCTTTTTTATTCCTTATATATAACTAAATATCGGAGAATTTATGAATCGAAATAGTTCTTAATCTCCATTCCAGACAAGTACAGAAAATTAAGCAAAATATATGTCATATCTGATGTCCCCATTCATATATGGTAACTGAAATTATAAAACAACAGAGAGAAATCTTCATCTTTAGGACTGATTAAGCAGAAAATATAGTTTTGCCCTAATAGATATTATTATCATATAAGACTAATTACCACAAAATGAATCACAATGTAACGGCTAGGATCATCCAACTCCAAACCGATCACAAATGTTGATCTGCTATATAAGACAACACCTCAACCCCAACTGTCCCCACACACAAACAAACAAATACCGACAAACCAAAAAAAAAGAGATGGAAGGCAGTCGATTCGTCCTCGTTTTGGGTTTGACTCTCCTAACCACCGCGATCACACCAACACTCTCTACCTACCACTCTGCCACGCTGCCCAACGTCCGCCACAGACAAAAAGTCACGCGCCTCCACTTCTACCTCTTCGACATCATCAGCGGCACCAAGCCCTCCGCCGTAGAAGTCGCACGTCCGAAAGGCACGAAATACGACAAGTCGGCGACGCCATTCGGCAGCGTCTGGGCCATCGACGACGCGCTCCGTGAGGGCCCCGAGTTCACTTCAAAAGTGGTCGGGAATGCGCAGGGGCTCTACGTGTCATCCGTCCAGGACGAGAACAGCTTAGGGCTAGTGATGTACGCGGATTTCGGTTTTACGACGGGTAAGTTTAACGGGAGCTCCTTCAGCGTGTTCTCGAGGAACCCGATTATGGAGCCGGGGGAGCGTGAGCTGGCAGTCGTGGGAGGGAGAGGGAGGTTTAGAATGGCGAAAGGTTTTGTCAAGGTGAAAACACAATTTTTGAATGCTACCAACGGTGACGCCATTCTTGAGTTCAAGGTTACTCTAGTTCATTATTGAATTGAGCAATGTTGATCATGGAAATAATTTGTGGTTTACTGGGATAATTAAATTAAATAAACCAGCCATTATAATATGAACTTTGTGTTAATTACTAATTCCCACGAATTATAATTGGTGATTGGATTTATATGAAAGAAAAATATAACAAATGTTGTTAATTAACCGATCGAAAGAAATACTTGAGACAGTCGCCCATGCTCGCGTACTGTATACTTAAAACAGTCGTTCATGCTCGCATGCATACTTGAGACAGTTGCTAAAAATAAAAACTTAGGTAAACAAACATGCATATATAGATAGCATCCCATTTGAATTTCGGGTTCCTTAATTACGCAACAGCCATGCATATATGTTTTTATTCCAACCAAAGTACAAAAAGAAAAAAGAACTTCTGGATTTGTTCGGGTCGGCAAGAAATAATATAGGCCAACCAACTTTTTCGTGCAATTATGAAATTTTGATTTATATGATGGTGACCAGGCCACCGCCACTCCTTCCTTACCCATTAATTATTTGAAAGGCATAAAAAATTTCATTTTGCATTGCTTTTCTATAGTTTCAATTTAAGGTTTAAACCCTGTTTAGTAATTGTAGAAAGTTTTGTTTCTCTTCAATTCTTGATAGGAAAAACTATGACATCATCCATGTATCTTAAACTACGGACCCATTTTCTCAAAAAAATTTTAAGGACCTTTCCTATATATTGAGAGGGGCAATAATATACTAAACTCACATACACTACACGGATGATAAGACTCTAACCTAGAAGCATTTGTTCCAAATCACTACACTAGAAGGTCCTTTACGACCCATTTTCTCTTTTAGTTTCTGTTTTTGTTTTGCTTGCTTCACATTTGTAATTATAATTTTAGGAACAAAATTTATGGGTCCCCCACTAAAAAACATGCCCTAATCTGTCTTACTTTTATTCTTTTCGCTAATGAAATATTAAAAGTAGTTTTTTTTTTTTTAAATATCGAAAATATTAAAAGAAATTTAGACACTCTAAATTGAAAACCCTAGCTGTGTTTTTGACTTGTTTTTTCTTTGTGGAAAGTTGAGACAAAATCCTGGTGAAAGAAGAGAGTTGGCCACTTATAACTAGTGGCCCCCAATGAAAATCTTCTTCTAGTTGATGGGTAGCTTAACGGCGTTTGAACTCTCGCCCATTATTTAACCCAGTTTGCAAACCCAAACCCAGCAAACACCCTCCAAAACTACACCCAATGGCAAACCCAGCAACCCCTCTGATTTTGCTCATGCTCATCTCTCTACTGGCAGCCACTGAAGGAGCTCAAAACTCCACGGAGCTGAAGTGGGCCAAGAAGCTCAAGACGAGAAAGAAGACGACGTCGGAGACAGTGACCAACCTCCAGTTCTACTTCCACGACACAGTCAGCGGGAAGACCCCAAGCGCCGTGCGTGTAGCCCAAGCCACAGACACCAATAAGTCCCCCACCCTTTTCGGAGCTTTGCTTATGGCGGATGACCCGCTTACTGAAACAGCCGACCCGAACTCCAAGCTCGTGGGTCGGGCCCAAGGACTGTACGGGTCATCTTGCCAGCAAGAGCTTGGGCTGATTATGGCCATGAACTTTGGGTTCACGGATGGCATGTACAACGGTAGCTCGATTAGTATTCTGGGTAAGAACCAGGCTATGAACCTTGTTCGGGAGATGCCGGTCGTGGCTGGAACCGGGGTTTTCCGGTTGGGCCGGGGGTATGCGATTGCCAAGACACATTGGATTGATTTTACCACGGGTGATGCAATTGTTGGGTACAATGTTACTGTAATTCACTAGAGTGAGTTACTTTTTCTTTTGATGTTTCATCCGTCTACTACTTGTTTTATATACTTTTATAGTCGAATAATAATGTCATTTATGTCATCTACCATTTCTTGATGAGTCTTACCTTTATTAGAAATAGTCGGTGATGAATTTATATTCGATTGATATGGTGCAAATAGTTAGGAATTTGTCGGTTCAATTTGCTATTTGCTTAATGTTGAGCCGTGATACCTATTTTCTTAGAGTCCCTATTCTCTCACATAGGCCGTAAAATATGAATCAACGGTCAAAAATCACCAATGCAACGCTTAATGTCTGTTCAAAGGAAAATTGCTATTTTTTATACTCATCATCTTATTTTCTTTAGGTTGGTGACCTAAATTCTAGATTATAAAATTGACATAAAAATCATATTGAAATAGCTTTTTGATGACTGGTCAATATAAAGCTTTTCTATGCCTTGATAATTATATGTGATCCAAGAATTTGGTAGCGTAAAAGGTCTATCAAATTATGGAACGATTTTCTGTCGACAAATTTTCCTAGTATTTCAGCCCTGCCGTTTTGATTCCTATCAATTCTCTTCCACATATTTTTCATGTAACATAGGGAATAAAAACCCACCACTTGCACTGTGACTCTTCCTAGCCACCGTTCTGGTCCTTTGGAGATTCGACACCTGTCCAAACATCTCAAACCTTCTTCTTGTGACATGTTTATATTAAAATAAAGGAAATTGCATCTGAAAAAAGTAATTTGATGCAAAGAATCATTTTTGATAATAAATCATAGGCGGGTAGATATAATTGCTTAGCTTTATTGTCTGATTTGCCATCACAAAAAATAAAGGAAATGAAAGTGATTTGGCCATGCAAAAGTAAACACCTTTTTTGGCCTCGATTTTCCATGACACTGAGTGATTCTTCTCCACGATTTGTCATCCTTGTCATGACAATTTAATTTCACTTCAATAAATTTGTCTAAGGTAAATCATGCCGGGTCCGCCACTATGCATTGTGATGATGAATTTGTTTGGACTTTACACTACTTTTGATTCTTTTAAATTTGAAGATATTTGTAGGGTAATTTTCACTTTATTACGGTAAAATTTATTGACTTTTAGAATTCGATACATCAAATTTTTTACGTCTTAATCGCATACACAAAGTTGATTTTCTTATCAATTTCATGCACGCCGTTAATTTTTCTGTTAACAAGTCTATTAACTCCTAACATGGCAACAAATGTGCCACGAAGCCCAATGCCATCATACAACCACCCTCATCTACACCAGAGATTCACTCCTAATGTGCGGACATTCGGATGAGAGAATAACTATATGTATATTAACAAGTGTCGTAGATGAGATTTGAACTTAGATCTTCTTCAACAAGGTGCATCATTAGACCAAAAAATCATTAGCACCCATGCTTAGTTTAGATCAAAGGAACTTACCTACAACTCCTTTAATGATAATCCAATGCCCTACCAAGACCCACAAAAGTGTCTTTGGTTTGGTGTTGAACTTTGTTTGTCATGTAAAACGTTGGATTATGATAAGCTAAAGTGTTGCATCCACCATCATTGTTTCCTCCAGTCCAACTGCTTTTTCTCCTCTCTTTTTTTTTTCTTGAATTTTTATGACTTTTCTTCCCGCCATGAAATAAGGACCACATGAGTGCATTTGATTATGCAAATCGAAATTAAAATTCACGTTAAGGAGAGATTAAAAAATGTAGCTTATTTGTTCTAAATTAATCATGCAACAAGGTGCCAATTTATGCAGGATTATGGGCTAGTGGGCCACCAATTGAAGAAAAACAATTAAAATACAGAGAATAAGGTTGGATGCTTCCACAGTTCCACTATAAAATCCCTCCTCGCCCTTCAAAGTTTTCTCAATTGAGAGATACGTACACAGAGACACAAAAATGGGAAAGGTTGGTCTAATATTTCTAAACCTTTTGATCTCACTATGCCTAGCCATGCCAATGGTACAAAGCACCATTGAAGGATCTGAGACTGAGCAGTGGTTTCAAAACCTTCATCTAGCAAAACAGAAGCTGACCCGTCTGCGCTTCTACTTCCACGACGTCGTTTTGGGCCCAAACCAGACCTCAGTGGGGGTAGCCCGAGCACCCAACACCTTCAAATCGCCCACCGTGTTCGGGCTAGTCAACGTCTTTGACAACGCACTAACCAAGGGATCCGAACCCACGTCTGAGCTCTTGGGTCGAGCCCAAGGGCTCTATGGATTCGCCTCCCAAGAGGAAGTGAGTCTTCTTATGGCTATGAACTTTGTTTTCACAAGCGGCAAGCACAATGGGAGCAGCCTCACCGTTTTGGGTCGTAACCCAGTTGTGCATTCAGTCAGAGAGTTGCCAATAATCGGTGGAACTGGTGTTTTCCGATTGGCACGTGGGTTTGCGTTGGCCAAGACTTATTTTATTAATACTACTCTTGCCATTGTCGAATACAATGCTGTAGCTCTGCATTATTGACTGAGAAGAGTGGTGGAAATCGTGGGTTTGTTTTACTATTTGTTTAACAGTTTTTTTGTGCTTTGCTGCCTTTTAATATGTTATACAAAGTTGGGACTTGCTGGAGATATTTGTATTTTCTATTGGATTTGGTGAGCAAATTTTGGGTTTCTTTATGTCACCACACCGCATGGTATGAAAATAATAATATTAAAGACGCAAAAGAATTTCTCGTATTTCAGTCACCAAATAATATGGCGAATGACATAAACAAGTATAACATTAGCACATAAGTTTAAAACCCTAACTTTTGAGATAGGTTTTGAAGCCCCTAAAAATTACTCGTTTGAAATATTCTCATGCAAGGATGAAGTATGAAGCCAACCCACCTTACAAGTCCTTTTACTGGTTTCTTTTTTCTTTTCTACAATAGAATTATTCACCCACAACAAAGTTACGTGACGTGACAACAATGAACTAGCCACAACTATATATCAAATTTGCCACAAGCATATTCATCCAATCAAGCGGAGACAATGAGTAGCAGACGACCATAGACTAGTTAGTATTTTTATGCAGTTTCTTTGATCAACGATAATTGCAGTAGGGGAACGAAACGAGGTAAATACCATTTAAACCCACCAACTGCTCCAAACCCCACCTTGTCTTCAATGATTTATACAAAACAGCATCAATACCCTCAACTAAAACATCACTTGAAAGGATATGCGACTTTCATGGGCTTGTTAAACCTTGGCACCTTGCTGGCAGAATGTTAGCAATTGCCCCTTTCTAAAGACCCCATTGTGAAGTGATGACACATATGACTTATAAATTATGCACTTTCTTTTTCTCTTTTTCTATCGGTTGGTATACGGGCATTTTTGGACTAGATATACTGACCACATTGTTGACCACATCTATAAGACCCACTTCCGTAGGTAGGTCTCAAAAGAAAATATATCTCAGCCCAAGTAGAGTTTAATTCTTATTAAACATCTGTTCTACCACTGTTTCTTAGAGGATCTAGCTGTTGGCATGATGAAAATTATGATCTTCAACTAACAGATAACAGAAATGAAAACTAAGTCATGACTTGTCACTCAGATCTCGGCAGATTCCAAGACCAGAGTTGGAAAAGTCTAATTGATGCACAATTCATAAATCTGCATCAAAAAGGCACATGCTGTCAAGAATAAGACTGCGTTCCAAATACACCGAAGAGGAAAACAGCAAACACCATCTCTCAAGCAAAAGATGACCTCCGCATTTGTCAATTGTCATCCTGGTGATGGCTCACCCTATACTAGACAAAGAAACTGGGGGAACCTATTGGTGCTGCTCTACCTTTCCCAAAAAAGACTTAAAAGTTGATTGTTTACAGAGCCCTCTGCCATGCACAAAGAACATCAAGTAAAGAAAGTAAAACACTCAATTTTATATTCAAAGCCCTTAACCATGCACAACCAATACCAAATGACTGGAGAGAATGGAAGAGAGGCCAAGCAATCAACCACTTTGGCAATATAAATGAATTTCCACACACAATTAAGACAAAGGCCTGACTGAAAAAGAAGCAACTGTGAGTCCAGTACCTTAAGAGAACAAAATTCACCAACTGCCATTATCTAGTTAAGAAGCTAAAATCACTATGATCAATGAAATACTAGATTGAAATGAGTTGAAACAAGCAGCTTAGAATCACTCACTAGTGATGATCACCATCACAAGATGACCTCCTCACCCACTCTTGATGATGACCTATACCACAAGGCTGCTGCAGCACAAATATTACTCTAATTTTCATCATTGTCCATACTGCAACTGTTGAGGATACGTGAAGAACTTTCTGAGCAGAGGAATGAGGCCGAACAAAGCTATTTGAAGCTGTTCTGAGCTATTCAAGCGCACACTGATTTGTCCAGCCCCCCTATTATTTACATTGGCACGAGCAATCAGGTTTGTATGTCGTCCAACTGGAATCTGAGACTGTATATTGCCTCCAATGGCAAGATCTCCATGCCAATCCATTACGGACAGCGAAAGAGTTGATAGCGAACGACCCAAAGGATAATCTTTGTCTCTCAACTGGGCCTCCAAAGTACAACCATAAGCAATATCACCACGAGCAGTCATTGCACCACCAGTCATAACCATCTGGCACCGTTTATTAGCAATAAATTTGTCTTCGACTTTCATCCCAGCTGATAAAGCATCACCCAAGAGAGTAACTGAGAGACCAGCCGTTGCCTTATTCTTCTTAAAATTACTGAACCTTGTGTCACTTCGCAGAGTATAAGCCAAGTCCTTCCCAACAGTCTGCATATCAAATCCTAATGAAGTTGCTTTCCCTTCCCCATACTTTATTGAACTAGCTACTTCCATTTGGACATTGGCATCCTTTTTATCCTTGGTAACCTGGCCAGAAAAAGACAAGGGTATTTTGTCTTTAACAACAAACAATCTTTCTGCATTTATGCCCTCATAACCAACATCATGATCCCAACCATGAGTTTCTAGAACAGGTCTTACGATCCACTGGTTGGAGGAATCTAGATATCGATAACGGTGACTTGGATTATCAGAATCAAAGGAAGCAGGTAAGGCCAAATCTGGCATGGGAACAGGAACAGATGCTGCCCCAGAACTTTCCTCTTCAACATTTTCACCATAATCATTTGGCAGTTCCATTGCTGAAGCTGCCAACTTTTTCATCAACTTCCGTCGCTTTTTCTCTTCCTTCAACTGTTTCTTCATGAAAAGCTTTTCCCTATACTCTAACTCATCAAAATATGCCTTCTTCTGAGCTTTAGAGAGTTTCTCCACCTGGGCCTTTGCCAAACGTCTAAATGGTGGCAATTCATCATATTCTGATTCATCATCAGAATCTGAAGATTCATCCAGTTCATCATCTAGACTGTCATCATCACCAAACTGCTCCTCAGGCAGCTTCAATTGTGGTCTTGATTGAAGGAGGGATGAGAGAAGGAAAGGTAAAGGAGGTGCCCTAGACCGAGTTGCAAAAGGTTTTCCGGGTGGACTATCTTGCAACTTCAATAGGGCGTTTGCTTCAGCCAGAATCTTGGATGCAAATGAGAGCAATAACAGATGAGGCTTCCAAACCTGACCATTTGGCAAAACTCTCTGCCCAGCCCTATTAGTTCTGCAAGCAGAGTGGTTCTCTACTAATGAAACAGGATTCATGAGCCGCATATCCCCGGCAGCCTGACGAATGGCTTGCTGGACAACATGAGATCGTTGAGTGACAAACATGTCATAACTAGAAGCTGTGCCATTTGGGCCATCAGGTGGAGCTGACGCAGCATGAGTCAGAACCACAATCGCATTGAACCATATAGATGCCCCAAAAATGTCTGTGATGGTGCGCAAGAGTGGCATATCACTGAAATCCCTGCTCTGCATGTCCAACCTATCAAGATACAACACAATATCTGGAGGAGTTTTCTTGATAAAGCGGTTCACAGCCAGGAGAATCTTCTCATTCTGACGCTGGTCAGACCAGGAAGGTAAAAGGCCAGGTGTGTCAATGACTCGTACTCTAATCCCTTGCACGGTCCCCACAACATCCTGTACTTTCTTAGTCCCCATCTGAAAAGCATCAGTGTTGAACTTCACTTCATCGAATATAGAATTGATGGTTGCACTTTTACCAACTCCTGTCTTTCCAAGAACCATAATTGTGCAAGCAAAATCAAGGGGTTCATTCCCTGATGCCTCAAGCTGCTCTGCCATGGCACTTGCACGGTCAAAACTAAAAGCACCAACACGGCCCCCATTTCTACCACGCAGCTGCTCAGCTAGTCCCAGTCTGTACAAAACCTGAGCCACAACAACATTATGTGGAGTCTGCCCAAGCCTATGTGCAAGACGCAAAAATTTCACTCTTATCATTTGAAGCTTTTCACGAGTCTCATCAGACTCCTCTGCCTCTACATTAGCGGGGTCCTCAATTTGCTGGTTTTGCACATGAGATACTGTACCATTTACTCGAGGATGCTGTACCACCCTAGGTGCAGGTTCCAATAGTGGGGCAGCACGTCCAAGGCCAGCTGGACGAGTAGGAGGGGTAGTGGGGTTTGTAGAATTTCCAGATGAAGAAGAATGCACTGATGCTGGCTGAATCTCTTGTTCTCTGTTCACTTTATTGATTCCCTTCGCTGCCTGAATGCTTTCTTTCTTTTCAGGCTCTTCAGGGGCAGCAACATTGTTGCAAACTTCACGAGCAATTTCATCAGCTTGCAGAGGTTGATCACCTTTGTTACTCTCTGCTCTCAAATCAGCATCACCATCCTGAATCTTCTCTGTCTGCTCAGTTGCAGATGTTTCAGGAAAAGCTGAGCTCTCTAATGTCACAGCCCTTTCCTTCCCATCCTCCCCAGACATTTGTTTATCAGATGAAATGCCTTTTAGTTCAGATTCTTCCCCATGATGCCCTGAACCCAGCAAAGTGGAAGAGTCTTTCACTTCTCCATTCCTGTAATCTTGATGTTCTGCATCTGTACAAGTCAAAGTGTCTCTTAGTTCTTCAAATTTATTATCCTCTTGTCTTGCTTCAATGCAGGGCATAGCATCTTTTGATTCAGTATTATCACCTTCTTTATGTACTGTATTTTGTGACTCCGCAGCATTATCATCTTGAACCTTCAAAGGATGGCCATCTAACGCACTTAGCAGTCCCACATCTTTTTCAAGCTGAATCTTTAAGCTCGAGGAATTCTCCTCTAATTCCTGACCATTACCAGCTTCCTTCAAAATCTCCTTGTTAAATTCAGTTACTTGAGGAGAATCAAGATCAGCAGCTTCATTATCTAACTTTTCATCTGTAGGCACTGTCTCTGAAATTGAATTATCAAAATTGTCCTTCTCAGGTTTCTTATTTTCAACAACTACATCGGGCTTTACATCAACATCATCCCCATCTGTCAAAACTGCTGTACCAGCACCAATCTCAGAAACCTCTTCCACCCCAACTTCTTGGCTACCCACCAATCCATCGGGCTTTAGATCAACCTCATCTGCATCCGTCAAAACTGCTTTTTCCCCACCAGCACCAATCTCAGAAACCTCTTTCACCCCAACTTCTTGGCTACCCACCAATCCATCATCCGTCAATCCATTTGATTCAACATTGTCTGTTTCAGACTTCACATTCTCAGGAGCTACAGACTTTACATGAACCTCATCCCCACCTGTCAAACCTGCTATTTCTTCACCGGCCCCAATCTGAGAAACCTCTTTTACTCCATCTTCTCTGCTACCCACCAACCCATCGTCTGTCAATCCATTTGTTTCATCGGTCACTGCTTCCTTTACAGGTTGTCCATCATCAATTGCGCCTGCCACTGCAGCCTCATCAACACTGTTCCCACCCACAAAACTTCCCATCTTCTCTTCACCATTCACGATTGCCTCCTCCTCCTCCTCCTCATCATCATCAGGAACCCCAATTGCCTCTTCAAAATCCTCTATACTAGGACTCTTAACAAGAACGGCCAAACCCAAACCACCAACTGTCTCAGCCTTTCTTTCTCCATCAACAGCAGCAGCATCCCCCAGATCACCTTTGGTCCCCTGCTCCTGCAAGTGTTCTTGTATCTCTATTGCCTCCTCAAAAACATCATCTTCTAAATCATCCTTGAGTCCATTAGACCCCTCTGCAACCCTCTCCTCAAAAACCTCAACTTCAACACTCTGGTTTTCTCCCACGTTAGACCCGCCAGCAATCTTATCACCATTTTCCATCCCAAATCCTCAAAATGCAGCTACAAAACCCTAGATTCACCAAAACACAGAAAACCCCAATACTCAATAAGCACGATGATGAACAGATAATAACCATCTCAGGATCATATTATTCACCGCAAACCCCAAAGAAACCAATCATAACAAAACTCCATTGACAATTCAATTTTCACTACAAAATTCTAAATTTCCGAAACAAACAACACCATTAACATTTCCACTGTGTATATATCAATGATTAACCAATACAACAATTTAAACGAAACCCCCCAGATCCTACCATGGATTGTTATTAGGGTTTTGTGCGGAAAACAAAACACAAAAACTAAAACCAATACAAGAGAAACGAACTGAGATAAAATAAACCCAAAAAAGTAGAAATAAATAACAAATAAAAGAAAAGGCTTACCAGGTTTTCTGGGTCACAGAGATAAAGGCTCTGCCTTTGGTCTCGCTTCGATTGAGAGACAGAGAGAGTGAGTGAGGTGCGAGGATTTTCTTCTTTTAAGCGAACTTCGTGTTTTCGATATTTCTACACACTCAGTACTGGCTTAACCAGCAGAGTAATTAAGGATAAGAGTCCAATCAACGGTACAGAATGATCCTAAGTTTTTAATCCGACGGTCCAGAGTTTTGCATCAATATCATCGTGAAAGACGCCAATCAGGATGACGTGGACTGAAACTGGAAAAAGGGTTTCCTGTTTGCCTTTTGGCTTTTCACACGTGTGGATCGGCGGGTTTGGTGGCTCTCCAAAAGTCACGTGACCTGTACCGACCGTCCGATTTTGATGGTGACGAATGTGGGAGGGTGTTTGTTTGCTTTGCCTGTACATATTTGGTAAATGATGTTCACGTGACTATCACGTGATGAATATAGGGCACCATTTCCAAGCATGTTGCACGAGTCTCACTCTCTCACCTTCATTTTCTTGGTGAAAAGTATTTGCTTGGGTTGTTGGATCTTTTCAATTAAAAAAAACGTGCTCGAGGGGGAAATGATTTCTCCACTTACCAAAGAAATATAAAAGTCTTTTCATCTTCAAGTTGAATGTATATATTTTTAAAGAATTTTGCATTGAAGTTTGGGCAATCCACTCTTGCAAATAATCTTAGTATGGGGAGTTGTAAATGCATGATCATGATCAATTCCATTTTATCATGCAATTGTGATGTTACAATGTCACATATAAATTGTCTACACATCAATAGTATGTATAGTAAATGTTTTGGTTGGTATGAGTATACAGTTTTTATACTATATATGGATATCTACATGACAAAAAAAAAATTAAGAAGTTTACCCAATATGAATGCTATAAAACCATTATATATATATATATATATATATATATATATATATTGATTGCTTGAGATATTGGGGAAAATTAAACTATTTTGATAAAATTTCGCTTCATGATACTGCCAACAACTTTGTAGTCAAGCATCCAATAGAAATGATGAAATAAAGAAATTGGTTATTGTACTTGGTAAAATTGTTACATTGTAAATTGAATTATTGTATGTTAGTGCTAATTTGAGGAGGATGAGGAGAAAGAAAATACACTTTTATAGTTTTTATTTTTCTAAGCCATGATATGAATTATTTTGGTCAATATATATATATATATATATATATATATATATATATATGTGTGTGTAAAATAGATGGAGAGTCGGAGAATTCTAGCCTCCGCTTTAAGGTCCCGTTCGTTAATGTTTTCGGGAGCCATTTTCCATTTTCGCAAAACAAAAATGATTAAATATGGGTTCGGAGAGTAAGAATTGAAAAGGCGGAAAACAAAACCTTGAAAATGAAAACAAAATTTGTAAGTTTTCCACATATCTATTTAATAATATAGAAACAGGGGCGCCACATCAAGCCACGGGTTATACAGTCTTGCATATTAAATATTTGTGAAAATGCTTTAATTATTGAAGTGCTTCAAATAATACATGATCAAGCTATTCTATAAACGTCGGGTTTTACTGAAATTTGCAGAGCACTTGATGATGACTGAGAGAGGGAGAGAGGTGAGTTGATGGGGTTATTGCGATGGTAATGGGTGGGTGCGATGGTAGTGGGTGAGTTTTAATTTTGGAGAGAGATAGAGAGAGAGAGAGGTGTCAAGAGTAATTGTACTACCAAACACATTTTAAATGTTTTCCAATTAAGTTACTAGACGCATTCTCGAACCTTGAACATGTAAATTCGTTTTCTCGTTTTCATTTTCTGAAAATATTATTTGAAAACATTCTCCAAAAACGTTACCAAATGGACCAAAAAGTTCACTTTGGGTCCCATAAATTTAGGGTCGAACGTGAATAAGACAAAATTGGATTATTGCCCATTATTTTATATGAAATAAATAAATAAATAAATAAATAAGTAATTATTATCAAAATAATACAATTGATACTGTAAATTAATCTAATATACAGGGTGGAGAATTTGAACTTGGGTGTAAGGGTCATTTAAAATGTATGAAAGAAAGTGAGAGGTATATTTTTTAGTCAACTCTATGAATGTCATTTTATTAATTTGGTCATGCTAATGGCTAATTAGGGCATCTTCATAAATTTAAATAAAACACATTCGTTCTCATCTACTAGCTATACATGATGACTAATGAACCATTGGCTTTTGGAGGTTAAAATTGTCATTTGGTCGATGCAACATCATGACATGATAAATTAAGATTACATAAACCAGTTGCTATGTATTGATTGAGTCATTGACATGTGGGAAGGTTGTAAGAGTTGTGACTCATCATTCACGACTCATTTTATTGCATATTTTGTACAAACACGAAATTGCAAGCATAATATGATGGATAATAGTTTTTTATTTTTTTTATTTTTTTTATTTTTTATTTACCTGAAAAGTCAAAATCAATATTCTAGGGCAACGGGCATGATGAAATGATAATAAGTAATATGTTAATAAAATGGATGTCAATTGTTAATACTTAATTCAGTTATTAATATGGGATTTGGTACAAGAAGTCATATG
This sequence comes from Prunus avium, assembly GCF_965620075.1. NCBI lineage: Eukaryota > Viridiplantae > Streptophyta > Magnoliopsida > Rosales > Rosaceae > Prunus > Prunus avium. The sequence continues at coordinate 33,350,510 of NC_142291.1, forward strand.
CCTCGATTAAAAATTGAGACATGATCTAAACTTCTATTCAACGGTTAAAACGTTAATTGTTTTGGAATATATAAGTAAATGAGTAATTGAAAGCCTACACGAGTGGTGAGGTAGGTAACCAGATGATCAGTTTGGAATGAAAATGCGAGTGAGATCCACGCAAAGAATTCAATTCTTGATTTGGGAGGAATTGAATTTTTTGGTAGAGGTGGTATTCTAATTCCTGAATAACTAACCTATTATGAATTCATATTTTTTACCCATTATATCCTTACACACTTTTAAAATTTCAAATTTGTCATATACTTTAACCCAACAACGATGACATTTTAGTAATCAATTTGGTTTTCCAATTTATGAGAATTTAGTAAACAACCCAATTCCATATGTTTTAGAAAAAACTTTAATATGAAGTAAATACAATGTAATAAGTTTCGTACTAAATATGAGTACCCAAATTAATCCTCAATATAGTAGTCACTTCTATATACCATAAACCTAAGGAAGTAAAGTTATAATGAAACAAAGCGGTCCACCTCACTTGATGACCGAGAGCTATATGACAAGTAATTAAAAGTATTTACCCCTACATTCGAGGTCCTAGGCTTAGGGCTCGTTTGGGAATGCTTCTCTAGGAAGTACTTCTGCTCATAAGCGCTTCTAACAAAAGCGCTTTTATTATAAAAATCTTGAATTTTCATAAAAAATTAAAGTGCTTCGTGGAAAAGCACTTGGGAGTGCTTCCTGAAGAAGCACATAGCAGGTGCTTCTCCAAGAAGTGCTTCTATGACCCAAAAGCGCTTCTAAATTTTTCTGCCAAACGCTGTCAGAAGCGCTTTTAGTTATTAGAAAGAGCTTTTGGCCCTTTCAGAAGCACTCCCAAACAGACCCTTAATTTCTCCCTTCTTCAATATCGTTGATATCCAAATAATAAATAAAAAACATATATATTATTGAGATAAACAAAGCGGGTTAAGGCCCACCCGAGTTACATGGTACGCATCAAAACATCGGATTAGTATGTGTACGAGCCCGCATTGTCACTGTCAATTCAATCATTACTACCGGCAATGCTCGACGTCGCCGGAGCTAAACCCTCAAGGCCCATAACCACCGCCATCACCAACCCACCGTAGATGAAGAGACTTCAGCACAAACCTCTCATGGTTTCACTCTGCAATGCCCTCTCTCTCTTCCCCAACTCTCACTCTCACCAAGCCTAACAAACGCCTCACCGCCAAGCCTCCCTGCGTCGTCCAATCTCTCCTCAAACTCTGCTCTCAAGGCCACCTCTCGCAAGCCCTCTCGTCCCTCGACCTATTAGTTCAAAAGGGCATCCGCTTACCCACCAAGACTCTCGCTTTCCTCATTCAACAGTGTGGAGCCACTGGGTCTCTCAGAGAAGGCAAATGGGTTCACATCCATTTAAGGCTCACTGGTTTCAAACACCCCCCAACGTTTCTAGCCAACCATTTGATTAATATGTACTTTAAATGCGCAGATGACGTTGAGGCCCGCAGGGTGTTCGATAAAATGTCTGTTAGGAATTTGTATTCTTGGAACAATATGCTTTCTGGGTATGCTAAAATGAGGAATCTGAAGGAGGCGAGGAGTTTGTTTGATAAAATGCCGGAGAAGGACGTGGTGTCGTGGAACACCATGGTGATTGGTTATGCCCAGAGTGGAGTTTGTGATGAGGCTTTGAGGTATTATAGAGAGTTAAGGAGATTGTCAATTGGTTACAATGAGTTTAGTTTTGCTGGTGTTTTGACTGTATGTGTGAAATTGAAGGAATTGGGGCTTACCAGGCAAGTTCATGGGCAGGTTTTGTTTGCTGGATTTTTGTCAAATGTTGTGCTTTCTAGTTCGCTTGTTGATGCTTATACCAAGTGTGGGGAGATGGGAGATGCTAGGAGATTGTTCGATAACATGCCAGTGAGGGATGTTCTTGCTTGGACCACACTAGTTTCGGGGTATGCCAAATGGGGTGATATGGAATCAGCTAGTGAATTGTTCAGTCAGATGCCCGAGAAGAACCCTGTATCATGGACAGCTTTGATTTCCGGCTATGCTAGAAATGGTCTGGGGCATGAAGCCCTTGCATTGTTTACGGAGATGATGTTGTATCAAGTTAGACCTGATCAGTTTACCTTTAGTAGTTGCCTTTGTGCTTCTGCTAGTATAGCTTCACTTAAGCATGGTAAACAAGTACATGCGTCTTTAATCCGAAGTAATTTTAGACCCAACACAATTGTTGTGAGCTCTCTTATAGATATGTATTCAAAATGTGGGGATTTAGGGGCTGGAAGGAGAGTTTTCAAGCTCATGGGTGATAAGCAAGATACTGTATTATGGAACACATTGATATCTGCCTTAGCACAGCATGGTAACGGTATAGAGGCAATGCAGATGTTTGAGGACATGATCAGATCAGGAGTCAAACCGGATAGGACAACTGTTGTCGTCATTCTCAATGCATGTAGTCATTCTGGTCTAGTGCAGGAAGGGCTTAGTTTTTTCAAGTCCATGACTGGTGATCATGGCATTGTTCCTGATCAAGAACATTATGCATGCTTGATTGATCTCTTGGGTCGAGCTGGATGTTTTGATGAATTAATCAACCAGCTCAAGAATATGCCATGTAAAGCTGGCGATCAAGTTTGGAATGCGTTACTTGGTGTCTGTAGAATTCACAGAAACACAGAGCTGGGAAGAAAAGTGGCCGAACACCTTATTGAATTGGAGCCTCAATCTTCTGCTGCTTATGTACTACTTTCAAGTATATATGCTGAACATGGTAAATGGGAGTTGGTAGAGAAGGTGAGACAACTTATGGATGAGAGACATGTGAGGAAAGAGCGAGCCCTTAGTTGGATAGAAGTAGAAAATAGAGTAAATGCTTTCACCGTATCAGATCGGTTGCATCCTCTGAAGGAAGAAATATACTCGGTTTTGGAACAGTTAGCTGGCCAGATGGAAGAAGATGTTTCAGTACCTAATGCTGTGAGGTAAAAATTTGATGTTTTGTTACTCTGTGGGGCGGTAAGAGGGAGAAGAAGTGATACAACATATCCATTCAATTTTTTTTTTTATAATTTGTAACATGTTTTGAAGCTACTGTTTTTAGATCCTTAGATTTAAATCTCCACAATGACATACATGCGAGATTTTTCAATAAAAATCTAAGTTTCTGATCCCGTGGAGGGTATTATGCTTTGTTTTGCATAGTTCATTTCTCTCATTATCTGTAAAAGACAAGCTTTATCCTCAGGCCTGTTATACTACACTTGAGTGACTTTTCCACTTAAGCTACATGGAGTTTTCAACTTTCAATAGGTATGCATATAACTGCGAAGTATGCTCATTTCTCATTTAGACCACAACAAGCTCAGGCTGTAAGTTTGGGTGTGCTGTACATACTTGACCCAACTTGAATGTTGAAACTTATATTAGGCATGGGCTTCCATTTGGAGGTAGTTTGGTTGGAACTTGGATTGAACTATGTCTGAATTTTGTGCAAAGCCTCTGTAGAAAGTTTCATAATCTTTTTAACCATTTGCTCATTAATTCTGCACTGTTGCCAGGTGATCTTATCCTGAACTATAAACTTACTCTGTAGGGTACAGATTCTGTGGGGCAATATTTGCACATGGTAGACCCCATGAAACTTCATGGTGTGAGCTTCTTGACAATTTTCTTGCTTGTCTAATTAAGGAGCGTGGGTTTTTTTCAGGATTGTGACCCTTATCAACCATAAAGAATTTTTATTTCTCAGAAGTTTTCATATAGTCTATTGAAACAGTAGAGAAAACCATTTCATCACTTGACATTTGGACAGGAAGACAAAGCTTTAGGGATGAATAAACATGTCATCACAAATTGTGTTATTTTTTTAAAAAACTTTTATACAAATTCTACTTTAATTTAATCTAAACTATGGAGAGGGGGATTCAAACTCGAGTGCAGAATGGGGAGCACATCCGCTCTAACCAACTTGGCTAAGCCCATGTCTGCATCACAATTAGTGTTATGGTCTGCTATTGATAGTAAATGTTTCTGTAATGAGCATCTGGTAAATTCAATTGACCAGATGAAGAGACAGTAATGCTACACCAAGGTTAAAACTTAAAAAAGAGTGAGGAACAAAATTACTCTTCTAGATACTACGGTTTCTTGTTATGGGAAGCAACATAGAAAACATAATCAAAACCAACAGCCAACAGCTCACATAGCTTTGGACAACCATACAAGTGGACCAACCAAAGAAGTTAAATAAAATCGATGAATACAATTGGACCAGCAAGACCAGATTATCAATTATGACTCTCCACCAATAATTCAATCAAATGGGCGACCCACCAAGATAAAGATGATACATCTAGATCCAGTCCTAATCATAATCTTGTCAATAATTATAAAAAAAAATTATGCACTAATGAACAATAATCAGTTTTTGTACGCATCAATAGGTGCTGCCACAATTAAAATCTGTTGTCTGACGTTACAATGCTTCCTATTATAACCCAAAAAAAACCTTTTATTTTTCTCTGCACAGCTTGCTCTATTTACAGCCAGAAAAAAGGCAGAAGAGGAGGAAGAAGAAGAAGAAGATAGAATCCATTCTGCTTCTTCGTCTTTCATATTGGAGATGGGTTCTCAGGTCTCTAAGCAGGTAGAACGGCGAAAGGCGATTTCGACGGAGAAGAAAACTCTATGTGATCTTCACCAAAACTGTGGTGAGGAGTTTCCAGGCTGTGACTACAAGCCTTCAGACAGGAAAAACTGGATGGCTGGCATCAACCCTGAGAAAGTTCATATAAACAAGATCGTATGGCCAGGAACTCATGACTCTGCAACCAACAAGATTGGATTTCGAGCCATCACTAGGCCTTTTGCTCAATGCCAATCTTTGTCCATCTACCAGCAGCTTGTGAAGGGCACCAGAGTTCTAGATATTCGAATTCAGGAGGATCGCCGCGTCTGCCATGGGATCCTTCTCACTTACAGCATAGATGTTGTGATCAATGATGTCAAGAAGTTTCTATCCGAAACACAGTCTGAGATCATAATCCTTGAAATCAGGACTGAGTTTGGACATGAAGACCCTCCGGACTTTGACAAGTACTTGGTGGATCAACTTGGCGAGTTTTTGATCCATCAGGATGAGCATGTCTTTAACAAGACAATTGCGGAGTTGCTGCCAAGGAGAGTGATATGTGTGTGGAAGCCGAGGAAGTCACCTCAGGCCAAGGCAGGGAGCCCTCTGTGGAATGCAGGGCACTTGAAGGATAACTGGATCGACACGGATTTGCCATCGACGAAGTTCGAAAGCAATCTGAAGTATTTGAGTGAGCAGCCACCAGTTTCAACAAGGAAATTCTTTTACAGGGTGGAGAACACAGTGACACCTCAGGCTGATAACCCGGTTTTATGTGTGAAACCTGTGACCCGTCGGATTCATGGATTCGCAAGGTTGTTCATAACTCAGTGCTTCTCTAAAGGTGTTGCAGACAGACTGCAAATCTTCTCCACGGATTTTATAGACGAAGATTTCGTCGATGCATGTGTTGCAGCTACATATGCAAGAGTTGAAGGGAAAGCCTGAAGAAGCTGAACTTGTTCCTTGTGTTGTGTGCAGTGTGTAGTTTTTTGTTCTCTTGTTGATAAAATCTTCCTTCCCACTGTGTAATTTGATTGAATCCATTTTTTCTTGTTATTGTTTCTGCATCCATGGAATTTGTACTGTTATTGCAGATTGATATGGAAAACAAACATTTTCTACGACCAAAAGACCTTGAAGGTTAGAATTTCAAAAACCTTAAAGAATCATAGGATTTGGTTTGAAACATGAAGAAGTGGCTGGGTGGATAATTGGCCTTTGGGTGTGTATTGCTCCACTGCTTTTCGGTTTTTCAGTACCAGACGTATTTTCTTGGTTAAGGCCGAAATTCTTTTTGTCGGCAGGAAGAAAGAATAGGAAAACTAGTGTGTCATTTTTCCGACAAGGAAAGAATTATATGCAAGGTACAATTTTTAACTGATTATTTTCCAGTTCTCTATAGCAATGAGTTAAATATAATATATTTAACGAGTTTCGCCGTGCGGCTCTACTATTTTTAAAAAGAATTAAAAAAGACTCAGTATGGCCGCGCGGCTTTACTATTTATTAAAAAAGAATTTCTAGAGGCCCCAGTATAGCTGCGCGGCTATACTATTTATATAAAAAGAATTAATTAAAAAAGACCCACGTATAGCCGCGCGGCTACTATTTATTGAAAAAGAATCAGGTATAGCCGTGCGGCTATACTATTTAGTAAAAAATTAAATAAAAAACTCAAGTAAAGCCGCGCGGCTATGGTATTTATTTAAAAAGACAAAAAGGCCCAGTTATAGCCGCGCGGCTATACTATTTATTTTTAACAATTAAATAAAAAAGGGCCAAGTATAGCCGCCCGGCGATACGATTTATTAAGAAATAAATAAATTACATATATCAGAACCCAGAACACCATTCCTGATTAGTTCAACAATTCACAACCACAGAACCCAGACACCGCCATTTTCATTCAAAAGTCGCACTACCACTCATTTCGGCGAGCAAAACACGTTTCGGGAGTCGTTTGGCCTCCTCGACGAAGCTTTCCTGGCCGGCATCAATTTCTTCGACTTTGCAGAAATGTATCCAGTGGTTCAGCGAGCCCAGACTCAGGGGAGGAGCGAGGAGCGTCGTTTTGGCCACCAAGGTTGTAAAGTAGCTCTGAGAGTATCAGTTCATGCTAATAATGATGTGCCAGCTTGCTTTTCACTTCTGATGTGTGAAAATTTGTTCTGATATTAGAGGTTACGGGACCGTCTGGGCAGATGAAAACACTTGGATACGAGATGGCCCCAAGTGTTTGAATGCTAAGAATATCACCGAGGCCATTGACGGCAGGTTTGCTCAAGCAAACAGTTTGTAATTTTGCTTCTGTTCAAACGCTTCGTGTATGAGTTATGTAATTTTTAAATGCAGCTTAAGGCGATTGCAGACAGATTACATTGGCCTGATCGGTTTTTATGTAGTGTTTTCGGATTTTGCTTTCACATTACTCTAAATTTGCAGATTGACATGAATTTGACAATGGGTGTATGCTTGCTTGATTTAAATTTAAAGTTCATTGCTTTCACATTATTTTTTCCCCAACTATTTATGTTTACAACAGCTCCATCATTTGCTTGCCTTCACCCAGGCTTGTCTTGCTTTTTCCACTTTGTGCCTACACAATCCCTGTTAGTAAGACTTGAACTGATTAATGGCTGTTACTATCAAGGTGTCATGAAGTTCGAACGTGAGACCACTAAAATGCAAGTCAAAATCCTTTTCCATGACTCAATGGTTGGCTAGCTAGTGGGAACTTAAAAGTGCAGGGTTTGCAGGCTTTCCAACAAGAAACAACACTAATAACAACCTGTCTTTTGTTTTGTTTTGTTTTGGTTTTTTCGTTTCCCTCCGTAGGGTCTTCATAATAAGTACTTGTTGTACTACCAGGAAACTTCGAATTGCTGCTGGTCAAAGCCGTGTAAATTGAGAGTTTACTGTATTCAACCAACTTTTGACAACTTTTGAGTTGTTCTTGATTTGGAAAAACGGCGCAGCTACACAGCTTCCTTTCATATCTTGATTTGAACCCACAACTTTTGAGGTGAAACACTCATTGTTCATTGGGACTCAAGTTCAAAGAACTTTAAGGCACTTGGAGATGGTTTTAATGCAATGTGTTTTATTAAATTTGTAAGATCATATAGTATTTTATCTACCTACCATAACAGCTTCTACTTATGAATTCAATTCAGGCACTAATTGGTGATATTGGGATTTTGATTAGGATTTTTTTTTTTCGTGTTTACGGTCATATATGTTGGTTAGGGGCGGAGCCACAGCAAGGCATGTGCCATGGCTTGGTTAGGGGTGGTAAGAATCCTAACTCCACCGCTAATGGTGATACTAACTCACTTGTTAAAATATGAATGGACGACATAGTAATGTCATAGACTTGTAAATTGTAATCAGTTGCTTCACACACTTTAGCTACTTAATGTTTGTTTAACTTGATAAGCCAAATAATGAGTAATAGTAATTCCACTTAACTGGCTGCTCTGCCTTTTACGCTTTAAAATATGTAAGCCAAAGCTTGCAACTAAAATACTGTAATTTTATTTAGGAAGTGGCCATCATTCTACTTTCCCAGTGGCTTCTTTTATGCTAATAATTTTTTGGACGGTGACCTTTTCAAAGCCAAACATGTGATGGTGAAAAATGAATATCACTTCATAGACACCGAGTCCAAAAATGATTTTCACATGTGAAATCCAGTCCCAAATGGGTCATAAGCCGAAATTGTGCGTGTGAAACAAATTAATGGGAGAGTCCAAGTGAGATGTGTAACTCGTGCTTCTTCAATATATAAGGAAGCATGCAAGCATCTAAGAAATGAACCATCCACGACAACAATTCCCAAACTTTATGTCACAAGTTGACAAACTCAAATCAGATCCAACACTAAAGCAAATGCAAGTCCAAACCATGCCAATGATTCAGAAACCTCTTTCCCTCCTCTTTCATATTTTCCTGTTTTCCTCATTGCCACTGATCACAACCACATCATCATCTCCAAAACCAAGAGCACAGGCAGAGGCCCTGATCAAATGGAAGAGAAGCTTTTTTTCTTCTTCTTCTTCTCCACCACCTTCACTTCTCCATTCATGGTCCCTCACTAACATCAACAACCTTTGCAACTGGACCGGTGTTGCGTGCGGCGATCACACCACCAAAACCGGAACAGTCTCCAAAATAGACCTCTCCAACATGAACATCACTGGAACATTAACCCGATTCGACTTCATCCAGTTTCCCAATCTCACTCACTTCAACCTCTTCAGCAACAATTTCAGTGGACAAATTCCATCTGCCATTGGCAACCTCACCAGCCTCACATTCTTGGACTTGGGCAACAACTTTTTTGATCAAGAAATACCATCTGAGATAGGCAGGCTAGCAGAGCTGCAGTACTTGAGTTTCCACAACAACAGTCTCTATGGTGCCATCCCTTATCAACTAAGCCATCTCCAAAAGGTATGGTACTTGGACCTTGCATCAAACATATTTATGTCTCCTGATTGGTCCAAGTTTTCAGGCATGCCTTCATTGACCTACCTTGATATTCATGATAATACTCATCTAAATTCAGATTTCCCAGATTTCATATCCCATTGTTGGAACTTGACATTCCTTGACTTGTCTCAGACTAATATGACTGGCCAAATGCCAGAAGCAGTATGTAACAATCTGGCCAAACTTGAATATCTCAATCTCACTAACAACCTGTTTCAAGGACCCTTTCCAAAAAACTTTTCCAAACTTTCCAAGCTCAAACACCTTCATGCACAAGTGAACAAGTTCAGTGGCCCAATTCCTGAAGATATCGGTTCAATATCTGGTCTTCAGCGTATCGACCTGCATCAAAATTCCCTTGACGGGAAAATTCCATCTTCTATAGGCCAACTCAGAGAGCTGTGGTACTTTGATCTTCAAAACAATTCCTTAAACTCTTCAATCCCTTCTGAACTTGGTTTTTGTACCAACCTCACCCACTTGGACCTAAATGCCAATCACCTTGAAGGGAAAATTTCATCTTCTATCGGCCAACTCAGAGAGCTGCGGTACCTTGATCTTCGAAACAATTTCTTAAACTCTTCAATCCCTTCTGAACTTGGTTTTTGTACCAATCTCACCTACTTGGCCCTGGCTTCCAATAAACTCAATGGGGAATTGCCTCTGTCCTTGTCCAATCTGAACAAAATCAATGAATTGGGTTTATCTGAAAATCATCTTACGGGTCCCATCCTGCCTTCCCTTATCTCCAATTGGACTGAAGTGGAATCTTTGCAACTTCAAAACAATAAGTTCAGTGGAAATATTCCAGCAGAAATTGGCCTGTTGACAAAGCTCAACTACCTTTTTCTAAACAACAATAACTTCTCTGGATCAATTCCCTCAGAGATTGGTAACCTGAAAGATTTGAAAAAATTGGCTCTTTCAGGAAACCAACTCTCAGGGCCAATTCCTATGACACTGTGGAACCTCACAAATATTAAGACAGTCTACCTTTTCTTCAACAATCTCACTGGGATGATTCCACCAGAGATTGAAAATATGGTGTCGCTGGAGGAATTTGATGCAGACACTAACCACCTGTATGGAGAGTTGCCAGGCACCATTTCTCGGCTTACTAAATTGAAGTCATTCTCTGTGTTCACCAATAATTTTTCGGGAAGCATTCCAAGGGATTTTGGCAGGTACAGTCCTAATTTGAGCATTCTGCGCCTTTCGAACAACAGCTTTACAGGAGAGCTGCCACCAGTATTGTGTAGCGGTTCTGCTCTGGAAGAATTGTCTGTAGGTGATAACAACTTCTCTGGGTCATTGCCAAAGTGCTTGAGAAATTGTTCAAAACTACAAAAAGTTGATGTTGGTCACAACCAATTCACGGGAAGCATTACAAATTCATTTGGTATTCATCCTAATCTTAACTCTGTTTTTCTCAGCAATAATCAATTTGTTGGTGAAATCTCACCAGAATTGGGAGAATGTGAAAGTCTCAATCGCTTATTGATGGATAGAAATAAAATTTCTGGTCAAACCCCACCTGAGCTTGGGAAGTTGAGCAAATTGGCAGAACTAATCCTGGACTCTAATGACTTGAGTGGATATATTCCGGCTCAGTTGGGAAACTTAGGCCTACTGTACAAGCTCAATCTGAGCAAGAATCATTTGACAGGAGACATCCCCAAGAGTCTAAGCGATTTGACTAAGCTCGAGTTGCTTGATTTATCCGAAAACAATTTGATAGGAAACATCCCCATAGAGCTTGGTAAGTTTGAGAAGTTGTCAACTTTAAACCTGAGCCACAACAATTTATTTGGTCAAATACCACCAGACCTTGGTAATTTGCCCTTGCAGTACTTATTAGACCTCAGTAGCAATTCACTTTCAGAACCGCTTCCTGCAGACCTGGCTAAGCTTATACGGCTGGAGATTCTTAATGTCTCACATAACCATCTCTCAGGGAGCATCCCAGAAACATTTTCCAAAATGGTTAGTCTAGTTAGCATTGATTTCTCTTACAATAACTTAACTGGTCCAATCCCAACTGGTGCCATTTTTCGAAAAGTGCCTGCAAATGCCTTTCTTGGAAATGATGGTTTATGTGGAGATACCGAGGGACTAACTCCATGCAACTCAAATCACAGAAAGTCCAACAAGATTAGCAAGGTTCTACTTGCTCTCCTGGTTTCCAGTTGTGTTATATTAGTGGTTGCAACTACAAGTACTGCTGCAGTGCTAAAGTTCAGCCGGAAATCGAAGCTTAAGGAAACCGAAAGTCCTAGGATGTCTGAGAGTTTTGATTTAGGGATATGGGGAAGATATGGAAAATTCACATTTGGTGCAATTGTGAATGCGACGGAGAACTTTGATGAGAAGTACCTCATTGGAAAAGGAGGATTTGGGAGTGTCTACAAGGCTATGTTGGGCAGGGGAAAAGTGGTTGCAGTTAAGAAGCTGAACATTTCAGACTCTAGTGACATTCCAAAAATAAATCGCCAAAGTTTTGAGAATGAGATACGAATCTTGACAGAAGTGAGGCACAGAAACATAATAAATCTCTATGGGTTCTGTTCATGGAGGGACTGCTTGTACTTGGTGTATGAATATGCAGAGAGAGGTAGCTTGAGAAAAGTATTGTATGGGACAGAGGAAAGGGAAGCAGAACTTGGATGGAGCACAAGGGTGAAAATTGTGCAAGGGCTAGCTCATGCAATTGCTTACTTGCACAATGATTGCTCTCCTCCAATTGTTCACAGGGACGTAACTTTGAACAACATATTACTTGAGAAGGATTTCGTGCCACGGTTATCGGATTTTGGAACTGCAAGGTTGTTGAGCACAGATTCATCCAATTGGACTTCTGTAGCTGGATCTTACGGCTACATGGCTCCAGGTAAAATCCAATAAACTAATATTCAATTTATACATGACTTATATTGACACATTGTTTATGATAGAATTTTGTTGTTTTGATGTGCATGTAGAGCTGGCTTTCACAATGCGTGTGACGGATAAGTGTGATGTGTATAGCTTTGGAGTGGTGGCATTAGAAATAATGATGGGAAGGCATCCTGGGGAGCTTTTATCTTCTCTATCAGTCTCATTAACAGAAAATGCAGAATTGCTTTTGAAGGATTTGTTAGACCAACGGCTAAGGCCTCCTCCTGGTCAGTCAGCAGCGGCAGTGGCTTCGGTGGTAACCATGGCTTTGGCCTGTACTCGCACTAATGCAGAGTCAAGACCGACCATGGATTTTGTGGCAAAAGAGCTGTCATCAGCCAGGACCCAGGCTAAACTCTCTGCACCATTTGGCATGATCACCATCAACAAGTTGGCAAGTTTTCAAAACCAGAAGAATTTTTGAACATAAGAGGTCCCCACATATATGAATACTAATCGTTTATGTACCGATGCAATGTTAAGGGTTGTAGCTATCCTGTCAATGTGAACGGTTGTAAACATTGATTTATAACAATTATTTGTGTATGTGACAACTCGTGTTACTAATATTCACGAATCGATTATTCGTGTAATCCAACCAGATTATGTTAAAACTTCTATGTTATGCATTTGATTAAGTTTTCAACTACCAACAAAAGTAACACTTCCGACCTACTAACAACCAATGTGTTGTCCAGAAAGAAAAGAACCAAAAACTAGTTAGCAACCACCAAACTGTTGGGGCCTAAAAAGAAACTGGCCCCTTAAAATGCATGAAAGAATGTTAAAAATTTCCAACAAGGTGATAGATTGCTGAAAAAAGTGTAGGGTAGGGTCCAATATCTGTCTGTGTAGACAAACGTGAAATTGAAAGTGAAGTTTGAAGATAAGCAAAGTCTGTATGTATTGTTCTGTGAGACTCAAAAGGAATTCATCTTCATGATCACCCCATCTTTCAAAATTAGCCTTACCTACTATAAACAGAAAAATATTACAATTTCGATTAAAATTAGCCATTGGCAAACTCTCCAAGCTCACAACTTTGGACTTGGGCACCAACTTATTCAGTCAAGAAATACCTGTGCAGATAGGCATGTTGACTGAGCTTCAGTATTTGAGTTTCTTCAACAACAATCTCACTGGTGTAATTCCCTATCAGCTCAGCAATCTCCAAAAGGTACAGTTTTTGATTCTTGGAGCAAACTACTTAGAAACTCCTAACTGGTCTAAATTTTCAGGCATGCCTTCTTTGACATACCTTGATTTTTATCTAAACAGTCTTGATTCAGAATTCCCAGAATTTATATCTAAATGTTTGAACTTGACATTCCTGGACTTGTCTCAAAATGCTTTCACTGGTCAAATACAAGAAAGGTATTTACTAGTCTGGGCAAGCTTGAGTTTCTCTATCTCACCAATAACCAATTGCAAGGACCATTGACAACAAGCTTTCCTAAGCTTAAACACCTTAATTTAGCACTGAACCACTTCAGTGGTCCAATTCCTGAAGATATTGGTTTGATATCTGGCCTTGAAAAAATTGACCTGCTTACCAATTCCCACAGTGGGGAACTGACACTGTCCTTGTCCAAGCTTACCAACATTGAACTCTTCAATCCCTTCTGAGCTTGGTCTTTGTACCAACCTCTCCTACTTGGCCCTGGCTTCCAATTTCCTCAGTGGGGAACTGCCACTGTCCTTGTCCAAGCTTACCAACATTGTTGAATTGGGTTTATCTGGGAATTCATTTACTGGTCCTCTCTTGCCTTCTCTGCTCTCCAATTGGACTGAAATGGTCTCTTTGCAGCTTCATTGGGAATATTCCGGCAGAAATTGGGCTTTTGACAAAACTCAAAGTCCTTTTTCTGTTCCAAAACAAGTTCACTGCCTCCATTCCCTCCGAGATTGGAAACTTGAAAGATTTGACAGAAATAGAGTTTGATCCAACCCAACAGTTTTGTTCGATTCCTATAGAGTATAGAAAAACAACTTGATGCTCTTGGAAGTTTGTTCAGGTAGCTGAAAGGGGCACTCGCTATCCAAAGATTGTCTCTGTGCAGGTTGTCTACTTGATCGTTGCATTCTCAGTCAAATGCTTACTGTATTGTTGCTGATTTTTGGACTAATGCAACTTATTGTCTATTTGATAGAACTCATACAACTTGCTCTGTCGAACTTTTGACTCTGGGTTGGCTGAATGCTGTCATCATGAGAGGTATTCAAAGTGTTGGTTTTCAGAAAAAGTGAATAGCTGAACAATTAATTATTTCATCCGGTATGAAATGATAGTGAAAGCTTGCTTGATTTGTGCATGCTAATTTCTTGATGAAGTTGAAGTTATGTTGCTTTTCCTATCCTGTCCTGAGAAGTTCTTGAAGAAATTCAATTGAATATTCTTGCTAATTAGTGGCTTGAATAATATAAAATTAGCTTGAAAAATAGATATATTATATTTAAATAGTTTAGCCGCGCAGCTATACTATTTTTTGAAAAAAACCCCAAGTATAGGCTATACTATTTAATTATATTATATTAGTCCAGCCGCGCGGCTGTACTATTTATTTAAAAAAATTAAAAAAGACCCAGGTATAGCCAAGCGGCTATACAATTTAATTATATGTTGGGTTAATTACTGTAGACGTCCGTGAACTATAGCGCTAGTTGCAATTGGGGCCGTGAACTAAATTTCATGGCAATTTAGTCCTTTAATTAGACAATAAGGTGCAATTAGGTCCTGCCGTAACAGAATCCGTAGAAATTGACCATGTGAGTGTCACGTGCTCTTGTTGTTTAGGATATTTTCGAATTTTCGTCATTTTGTCCAAATCCACCTCATGCTTTCCCTCACCATCCCTTTGACTAATAAGTTTTTAAGTTAAAGAAAATTAAAAAGTTTTTTTTATATTAAAAAAAAAAAAACAAAAAAAAACAACCCAGCCACCATCCCGTTTCTCCCACCCCCATTCACCATCCCTATCCCCAAAGAATGCCCTCATCTTCCTCCTTTCTTTCTCCTCTCTCTGCAACCAACCACCGCACCATCATCCATAACCACCCATACCCACCTACACCCCCAACTACAAACGTCTACAGTAATTAACCCAATAAATAAATAAACTTACAAATAAAAAATAAAAATAAAAATCCCTCTTTGTTTCACTCTGTCTCTCCCTCTCTCTCGCAACCCATTCCGCCCTCCTTATCCCACCCCCTCAAAACACAGAGGAAGACCAACAACAACAGCAACAGAAATTGCAGATCATTATATGTACAAGTGTAGTGAGAAATCAATCAGTCAAAGAGAGAGCTTGACGCCCGAGCGAATCGGATCGAATCGTATCTTTCTTCTTCTTTGATGGCTGTTTGTTTTCTCTTGACCCTTGTGTTTTCTAGATTTATTTTGTTTCTGGGTTTTCTTTGTGGCTTGAAATTATGGTTATTTGAGATCTGAAATTGTAGCCATGCTGGGTGTATTTGATTTGGTTGAAAGTATAAAGTTTCAGCTATTTGGGGCAGAGATTTGATGTGGGTATTGAAATTTCAAGTTTGATATTTGTTGGGTAATTGATTTTCTGGACTTTATAAATGAAGATTGAGATGGGTTTAGGAGGTGGGGGTTGGGATATTAAACAGCTCAGCGAATTTTTTTGCTTCTCAAATCCTCCTCCGTTTCCCCTTCAAGTCTTTTGACATCAGCAACTCCGGCGGCAAAAAGTACTCCAGGGATTTCTTCAATCTGGTTTTGCTGGTCGTTGGGTGATAGTAGGCTGAACCCAAAACTCGAGAGCTTCCAGAGTACTTCAGTAGTATCAGTAATATTGGGCTCAGCAGGGCTTACATACTCTGGATAGTGGTAGAAATCCCCAAATGGCATGGTGCCCAGGTTTCTGCCCATTATCATCTCAGTTCTTCAGTTCTTCATTTGGGGGTCGAAGCAAAGAGTTTAAGGCGAGTGTTCAGATTCGAAGGAGATTCTTCAGACTTGAAAGGACGTTTTTACCCTCATTTTGACGGACAAATTGACAGAGTTGGACGGTAGGACCTAATTGCAACTGATTGTCTAATTAAAGTATGTATTTGCCACAAAAATTAGTTCGCGGACCCAATTGCAACTGGGGCCATAATTCACGGACGTCTACAGTAATTAACCCTTATATATTTAAGGGTTATTCGCAGCAATGGTCCCTCAACAATACCCCAAGTTACACGTTAACTCAACTCAAATATTAGTTGCAAAGGTCACTTAATTAGGTGTTTTGTTGCATCGTTAGTCCTACCGTCAAGTCTGTTACTTTTTCTGTTTAGAATGATGACGTGGCAAACATCTCTTAGATTATTGATGGGCAAATGTGACTTTTTAGTTAAGATTATTTGTAGCAATGATCCCTCAACTATACTCGGAGTTACATTTTGGTCACTCAATTAGGTGTTGTGTTGCACCATTAGTCTCTACCGTTAGAGAGACTTGACAGTAGGACTAATAGTGCAACAAAACACATAATTGAGTGGCCTCTACAACTAATATTTGAGTTGAGTGATTAAAGTGTAACTTGGGATATAATTGAAGGACTATTGCTGTGAATAATCCTATATTTAAATAGTATAGCCGCGCGGCTGTACTATTTACAAAGAAAATTTATAAAAAGGGTTATTCGCAGCAATGGTCCCTCAACTATACCCGTAGTTACACTTTGGTCCCTCAATTCAATTATTAGTTGCAGGGGTCACTCAACTAGGTGCTATGTTGCATCAGTAGTCCTTCCGTCAAGTCTGTGCCTTTTTCCGTTAAAAATGAGGGTAAATTCGGAAATTCGGCTACAACACTCCCTTTCCTCCACAATCCTCCATTGCCACAACCTAATGAATGGAGGAAGGATTATGAAGAGTTGGCCAAATAAATCGGTGTGGCTAATCCCAATCAAATGTATTTGAGGTTTCTGTTTTCTTTCTAAACGAATCTAAACTTTTTTCATCAAAACCAAGGGCAGTAACCTTCTTCCCTTTCTTCCCCTTCACTGTCTGGATCTCACCCATCATGATGCGGTTACTCACCACATTAAATCCCAAGACAGCAGGGCTAACCTTCTTCCCTTTCTTCCCCTTCTTCTTGCCACCCCCCTTGGAGGACCCATCTTGGTCAACATCCCAGCCTCTGCACCATACGAATTCACATCTCCACCACCAAACCCGATGAGCTTTTGATCATTCTGACTTTGAAACGCAATTTCAAGGACATTAGCCGATAGCAACTCCTTGTAGTCGGCAAAACTCAAGGAAACTCGTATCTAGCAAAAATTTTAATTTAAATCAGTGATACAATTAATTATGACAATTAATATCGCAAGAAGAATGCATTTGGACCAATAAAAAATGAAGCCTATATTAGTATTACACCTCTGATCAAGGAAGCCACATGCCTCAATTGTGTGTGTTGTGTGCCGGTTTTCATGTCCCTAAATCATTTGCTGGGGTTCGATCAAAGGATTTGGAGTCGGCATACGCTCAGCCCAGAAGAGATTGGAGTTATCTTCGAAGGCGGAGACCCACTCCTTCTTGCTCCAGACGCCGGAGCCTTAGGGCCAGGTGGTCTTGTCGACGCGGGAGTCGAAGAGGTCGCGCTAGTACTTGCCGTCGTATTTCTTGAGGGTGGCCATGTCGTGCTGGACATCGAGGAGGCCGTCGGAGTCGGATCGGTAGACGATCTCATCGAGGGAGTAGGACTCGGAGTCGACGGCGGCAGCAGAGGAAGGGTCGCCGTTGAAGGGGACGAAGTGGGTAGAGAAATGGTGGGTGTGGGTTGTGTTGTGGTAGCGAGCTTCGTCGATTGTTGCAACAATGGAGGATTGTGGAGGAAGGGAGG
Organism: Prunus avium; assembly: GCF_965620075.1. Taxonomy (NCBI): domain Eukaryota; kingdom Viridiplantae; phylum Streptophyta; class Magnoliopsida; order Rosales; family Rosaceae; genus Prunus; species Prunus avium. The sequence continues at coordinate 33,368,455 of NC_142291.1, forward strand.
GTTGTAGATGAATATCCGAATTTACCCTCATTTTTGAAAGAAAACTTAACAGAGTTTGACGGAAGGACTACTGGTGCAACATAGCACCTAGTTGAGTGACCCCTGCAACTAATAATTGAATTGAAGGACCAAAGTGTAACTACGGGTATAGTTGAGAGACCATTGCTGCGATTAACCCTTATAAAAAAGACACAAGTATAGCCGCCCGGCTAGACCCAAAAACCCAAGTATAGCCGAGCGGCTATACTATATTATTATATTATATTTAAATAGTATAGCCTAGTATAGCCGTGCGGCTATACTATTTATTTAAAAAATTAAATTAAAAAGGTAATATCAACAATAAATTACGAGTATAGCAGGCAAATCAACAAAGCTAAAGCTGTGTGCAATTCAGTACATTCAACCAATGGGGATTAGGATATCAACAAAGAGAAAGTTCCTCAAGAGTTGAGAAAACTGGATCCATGATTGCAAGGAAGAAAATCAGGGCATACAGAAGAAAGCATTTCCTACTTAATGTCTTCTAATTGATTTCTACCCACTTCATGGTAAAAGGTACTTCAGATGTACCTATATCATATGAGAGAATTTCTGTTATATTGCTGGAATTATATTAGACAAGGAAACATCTACTACGGTCTACTTCCTTCTACAGAATTTCTGTTTCAGATCTTCCTCCAAGCGTTGGAATATCGATGAGAACGATCCTGCAATTAACATAAGGAAGGTTATATTGAATCAATGTTGCCTACAACATGTCACAATGTTACTAGAGTGTCAGCAATGCCAAAACCATGCAAAGCATATTTATAGTTTTGAAGCTGAAATATTAATATTGAAAGCAATATAACAAAGTATTAGAACTTAAAAAATAGGCGGGTGAAAACCTGAAACTTGACTCTCTCTCTGCTGTAGAGAGCCTTTCACCAGAAGTGTGCCTGGGATTTGCTGAAAAACCTATAAAGAAAAATTTATAAAAATCAAGCGCAAATTTAAAGACAATGACACCAAATACAAGCCCAGCAATGACATAATCGTACCGAAACACGGAAACTTAGGTTATTGGGAGGCAAGTTCAAACAGCTTGAGCTTATAGTTGCCTCTTGCACATCTTCACAACTAGCAACTCTACCACAATGTTGTGACTCACTCTTCAAGACTGCATCTAAGTGATCTTTTGTTGTAGTGACCTATTAAAATTAAATACTGCTGCATGTAAGTACACACCATATCACTTGATAAATAAACAGAATAACAAATTAACAGATAAGCATACATCAACTGTAAATGAGGATGTGTTCAGGTTACACAATGCACCACTACTGCAGAAAAAGGATTCGACTGATTGCAATACATTTATGGCACTGAATTTTCGGTCGAGGCCCTACAAAGTAGACAAGGTGTGGGATTAGACATCACATTAGTAGGAACAAGACAATAACAAAATGTGAGAGATGATGAGAATTATGACGTGTAGCGATGTAACTGGATAATCATTGATACCTATTGTATGCCCACATAAACACATATTTGCTTATTACAGAAACAAAAGATATCTGCTAGTGCACACTTTGACATAAAAAATGGAAGGAAAAATAAAACCTTTTCAGCTCACTGTTCTTGGCATTCAAATTTAAGGAAGCCATAATGCTATACGAACTATTCAGCAAGTTACATGCACAGGGAATGACTAAGAACTATTCATCTTTCAATAATTTGACATGCTCATAAAAAGCTCAATAAAATCAATCCATTAGAATAATGGTATAATTGCTACCAGCCCTCATACCAAGCTAGTTCCTCCTCTTCTCTAAAAGCAGGTTGGTCATTCAAACAATCAAATGGGTGGGTGTTTGTTGGGTCATGGGGTTTGGGGGAATCCTTAACCTCATTTTAAGAACTCATAGCTTCAGATTTGCAACATTCAGAATATCAGGTAGATGCATTTCTGAAATTGGAAAAAATTGAAACAATAGAAAAGTAGGACAAAGAAACCTCAAGCATGAAAGAGAGGTTGTTCTTCACAGCCACATGAGATGATGCAATCTTCTTGGCAGGGGGCAAAAAGGACCAGGCCAGCCCCCATCGACAAGTTTGGCCTTGAACAAATTCAGTTGTCTTTACCATGGTGGCTCCAACTTCCCAAAGCTTTGATGTTAGGATTTTGAGGTTGAATTTCCTCCCAACCATTGATGTGTACCACCTGCAAGTCAAGGGTGAGACATAAGCGCTGAGTTTCTAAGAAAACTACTTTGGCACAGAGGAGATTTGGGAAGAGCATAATGCATAAAAAATAATTTTACCGAAAAGTATGCTTCAAAGTGACACTATCTTCAATAATGCGAGTGATGAAAGCCCTTTCTCCACCAGGACAAATCATCTCCATTGGGGTCCCACCACATGAAGTTTTTGGATTTAGTCCTGCTTCCTCCATGGTCTCAAAAAATGGAGGGTTACACATGCAGAAGTCAAACTCCTCACCCTCCCTAACCACACCGAGAAGAATAGGTGGCCCACAATACCTCTTATTTGCATTAGGATGCAGATTGGAGGAATTGGATGAAGAGGAAGGTGAAAGAGCTGTTTCCCTTCCCATATTTTCAGTCAAATCTATTTTGCTTGCAGTACTAATCAACATCTCATTGTGTGATCCTTCCAGTGGAAGGGTCTCTTTGCCATTTTCAACCCTTCTAATTTCAATCAGTTCCAAGATATGTGGATTATCTCTAACATTTTTCTCTGCCCACTCGAGTGCTACATCAGTCACATCTGCAACCAAAGTCCGTTAATATGAATTTTTGTTAGGTTCTAAGCAGACATTAATATATTCAAAAATCCAAGTCTGTACTAACTAAAACAACTAAAGAACAACCTGACCCAACAAAACTCCACCCCAGAAGAGATGCACCAAGAAGTGGATAGATGCAGTTTGCTCCAGTTCCGATATCAAATCCCCTCACTTTATCACCACCATTGCTTGTAGTCTTCACAATGATATCAGACGAGAGAAGATCTTCAATCCAATGAATGTAATTCGATCTATTGGGCACTGTAGGGCATAGCTGCCCATCAGGAATCCACCTGGGAAATCAAATGCACATTCAACGTACTACATATACGGACCGCCATGACAATTCAACTTCATTAACTGAATAGACTTCAAGAATTCAACCTGGGTTTGTAAAATGAGTTAGGAGTTATTACAAGTTGGGACTTAGAGATATTAAAAGCTAAAGCCTCCTGAACTTTATCAAATTACTTGGCTAAGTATAATTGTGTCCTTTAATTTAACATTGAACTTAAAGCTTCTTTTTTTTCTTTTGCTTTTCTTCGCTATTCTCCATAACTAAGATGATACTACAACCGGGGTATCTTTAAGTTGATCAAACAAGTAAAACTCAAAGGCTGCAATACTTCATGTCTAACTTTTGAACCTAAATAAGGTGGCAATGGTTTTGAATTCAGTGATGGAACTAAAAGCATTGGATACACCAGACACACAAAATCTGTAGAACGAAAGCGTATTCAGCTAAAAGAGGAAATTGGGCAGCCTCAAAGTCAAAACAATTAAGAAAACGAAAAAGATACAAGCTTTCAAATAAAAAAAACAGAAACAAACCAGAGCACCCACATTCAGAACTCTGTATTCTAAATTCCAACAACTACCCAAGTAACCAAACTAAGATTTTGAATAAGAGAAGTTACCAATTGAGGCGGTGGTCGTGGAGGAGCAGAACCCGGGTGAGTTCCCGGGTGGCATTGAAGTCGGTCCAGTCGATTCTGGGTCGACCATCTCGGGAAAAGAAGACGAAGGGCTTGAAAGAGGGGTAGAGAGAAGCCAAGTGAGCGAAGTCGGGTGGGTTCTCGGAGTATTTGTTTCTCGGGTGGGTCGTGGGTCGTTCCTCCCTTCTCTTCCTCTTCTTCTTCTTATTCTTGTTCGTCAGCATTTCACATTTGGCTCTGTGAGACTTAGCCCATGAGCTAAATAAGCCAACCATCAATTTATGGCCTTCTATGTCTGAGTCGCTATCATCATCCCCACGCAAAATGGCATCATTGAAGTCCTTCACTTGTTCATCCAGCTTTTCCACCTGTTCGTCCAGCTTATCCAGTTCACTGTTTTTCATGGGGTTTAAGAGATGAAAAGCAAATTGAGATTGAATGAGAAGTATGCTGAGAAGGTTGTTACTTGGGGTCTTGCAGATGGCTTGGGACAAAAGGGTATTTGATTACCTGCTGAAGGAGGGAGTAGGAGAATTCTGGTGTTTATAGTTGGCAATTTCATCTTTCCCTCCCCACATTCATGAAGAACACAATGTGGCCGTTAATGGGCTAGCTAGCCAGCTTCAATTTGGGCTTAGCTCTTTCTAAAGTAAATAATGGGCATCTTTTTGGGCTTACACAAGTTGGATCTCATCTCTCCCCAAATTTCTTTTGTGAAGGTTAGTTAAGGGTGATCCATTTTGTATGGATACAAATACGATATATGAAATACGATGCCGCACAATACGAGTATACATTAAAGTTTGAGTCAATGAACGGGTATTTTTTGGCTCAGCCTCATAGGGTACATGTATATTTGTAAGATCCACCTGCGTAGACAACTGACAACTATTTGAAGCCGAGCTAATGAACCTTTTTCTTCTTCTCCCAAATATGGATAGATTCAGGATTTCAAAATGAGGTGGGCTACATTTACTTTACAGGTGAGCTGTTAGATTTTAGGCAGGGTTCAACTTTATAGTAAATTTGGCTTACCCACCTTCAAATTCAATTTTTCTTACCTACAATTCGTCACTTTTTGTTCTTATAAATAATACCCAATTTTTATAAGTAAAAACCCATGACTAGGATCCAGCTCATCAAGTTCCCTTATCAAGCTCAAGATTTGATTTATTATAATTTTTAAACTCTCAAAATACCCCTATTTGAAATTCAACGTTTTATGTGGTGGTGATTCCCTCCAAAATTTTGATCTTTAAATCAATCATCATTAATTATCTGTTTATTATGGGGTTGATTTGCATATTTAATTGTTTTGTTTTATTATAGATTTTGATTATGGGTTTAACCATTTGGGTCATGCTGGAGAAAAAAAAAATAACGTTTTGATCATATTCTTATGTTTATATTCAATGTACCTATTTTTTAATATAGAAATAATGAAAAATAGGTATGTTATTTTGTAAATATGTTTTTAATTTATCAAAAGTGTAACAAAATTTCTATTACAAAGTAACATACCTATTTTTGTATGAAAATAATGTACCTATTTTCTTACATAATAGGTACAAAAAATTCATTTATTCGAGCTATATATTGCTTTACCTTTTTTTTACATAGTATCATCTAATTAACGTACCTATTTTTTCTACGAGTATTGTACCTAATTAACTTACCATTTTTTCTATGAGTATTGTACCTAATATTAGAATACATATTATACATCTATATTATTGGAGGATATTAGGTACTGTTTAAATATAATTGGAGAATGTATAATAAAATTCATTTATTTGATATATTGGAGGTTAGGAGGGAACATTTAAAGTAATTTGATTGTAGCCCATTATTTAGAGTGCTACTAAACAAACTCTAAAATTAACTAAGTACATCTTACTATCAAACTATTGAACTACTAATTTAACATAATATAAAATGACCAAAAAAAAATATATTGAATTGTGAAACAAATATAATTTTAACAAGTACACCCTCCTCAATACTCGTAGAAAACTGATGAAAACTGATGGGTCTTGGTTTGTGCCAATCGATTTAAAGCCCCACTACTTCTTAAAAGAGGAGATCACTGCAGTGCCAATGCCAATGCCTTTGTGCAGTTTTTGATCCTTGATTTTTGTGGGGGCCTTCTGTTTTTGTGCCCTAACATTGGATTGGATTGCGGAGAAGATTAAAGCAGGGGGCTTTCTTAGTGGTGCACAATCAAGCATATACTTGATGAGATGAAATTGTTGAAAGAACTTCAGGATCAGTAGGGTTTGTTGTTCCCCACCTAAAAACTCTGCCTTCTTTGATTTGATTTTAAAAGTTTGAATCTTCAACGTCTAGCAAAAATCCAAGTGAATTTTTCTGCAAAACATTTTCTGCATGTGATGTGATACAAGCACACATGGAGGCTTCTCTGTGCTGGGCAGACCAGCAGAAAAACTTTTCCTTAGTCTGGTGAGGTTTTCTTGATTTCTTGTCTCTTTGGTGTTTGGGAAACTCTTCATGCTATATTTGAACAGGATGATGTGGATTCACATTGTTCTTGCCATGTATTGCAGGATTTCACAATAACCACAAGCCAAGAACTTGTATCAGCACTACTAGATTTTTCTATTTGCGCGACGAAGGAATTTTGGTCGCGCAAAGTACATTTGTGTCGCACAAATAGTAATGCGACAGCATATTCGTCGCGCAAAATTTGTCGCGCAAAGATCGTAAAGATACACTTTGCGCGACGAAAATATTCAAATTGTCGCGCAAAATGAGCGACGGTAATCCTTCGTTGCACGTTATTTCGCGGGACGATGAGATATTTCGTCGGTTAAAGTTTTGCGCGACGAATATACATTCGTTGCATTAACATAGCGCGAGGAATCATAAGCGTCGCACTAAAAGTACAGGGACGAGAGCATATTCGTGTCGAAAAGATTTGCGCGACGAAATATAGTCGTTGTAAGGACACTGCGCGACGACTACCATGCGTGGCGCAGGTACTGTGCGACGAGTGTGTTCGTGATTAAAATATTTGCGCAACGAAATAGTTTGGTCGCGCAAAATAAAATAAATTCTTTAAAATTTATTTTTACGGTTGTGTATGTTCAAAAACAATTTGCGCGACGGAAACTGTCGTCGCGCTAAAGCAGAGGGACGAGAGTATATCCGTGTCTAAAATATTTGCGCGACGAGTAACATTCGTGGCGCATGTATTTTGCGACGAGTAGATTCGTGTTTAAAATATTTGCGCGACGATATATTTTTGTCGCATTGACTTAGAGAGACAAATTATTTCGTCGCGCAAAAAAAATAAATTCTTTAAAATGTAATTTTACGGTTGTGTATTTTTTTTTAAAATTTTGCGCGACGGAAACTATCGTCGCGTAAAAAATAAATATATTATTTTTAATTTAAAATTAAATTGAATTATTTTGGTAAAAAAAATAAATTTGGTTTTTTTTTTTAATGAAATGAAATTGCAATTAGAAAAAGGTAATAAAGAGAAATATGTAAAATGTGATAACATAATGTATTTAGTACAATAGAAATATTTAAAATATAATTAAGAATGTTAAAATCTAATCAAACAACCCTCCAAGATCTACATTGTCGTCTGGCAAATGCAGCTCGGAGGTCTGGACATTGTTGACAGGGGGAGAGGTGTGGTTGCCATGCTCGGAGGTCGACGGGGGAGTAAAAGGCGGGATTGAAATGCCGGAGTGAGCGAGGGACTGTAGAATATGAGACAAATGACTATTGAGGTTCGCCACCTCTGTCTTCAAAGCAGTCACCTCTTCATTTGACTCTGATGATTCACGGGGTCTAGGTGGCCGCTGCCTGGCATTCCCCATCCCTCGACAATATGTCCCTGAGCGCCTCCCGAGACTCTGATCCAAGGTTTCAGTCAGGATTTGAAACCCTGCATCCGATGGAGGAACCACGGACTCGAGCGGCGTATCGGGAGGAAGCTGGGAGGCGGACTCCTGAAGAACCAACTGGCTCCTCTCAATCATAGTTGTCTGTTGAACATAACATAAAATATGAATTAAAACATTCATATAATAACTATAAAAACTTGAACGCTTACATAATAATTTAAATTAAAGGCTACTTACATGAAGGGACTCCGCCAACTCATTCCCAGGTCGAACATAAACGTCGCCAAATACGTCAATCTCTGGGAATTTGGACCCCCCCTTAAATTGAGCAGAAAAAAAAAATGTTAGGACGAAAAAAAACAAATTAATATTAATGACATATTAAAAAATAAATAAAAACGACTGTATTATTACCTGGCGCCGCGCCTCCATCCTATAAGAGAAGGGCCTGGAACCTGAATGGTGGAGAAGAGTCTTCCTCTGCCTATTGCCCTTATTTGCTTTGGCCTTCTTCTGTTATACAAAAAATAAAAAGTATTAGTTGAAAGTGAATTTATAAAAAATTAAATACACATTAGTAAGAAACATGTAATAAGTTTCAATTTAATATATAAAAATACCACATAATCGGCCTCTTGAAAATGACCGCAGAGCCACTGCCAACTATCCTCCCGGCCCTCAAGCTCCTTCGGGCAACCCTCTTGAAGAGCAACCTGCGTATCATCATATGCCTGAAAATGGTGATGCAGGTCGCTCTTCCACTGCTTGTACCTGTCAGCAAAGAGTCTGTTGATGTAGGCTAACAACTCTTCGCCGACGTTCTCCAAATTGTAGTTTGTCTAAAATAAATTCATTACATACATTAAATATTAGAAATAAAATTTGAAGGGAAAAACAATGAAAATGTATAAAATACATATCGATAGGTGTCCTAACATCTCCATCCGCACCTGATCAGGCATGACCCTCCAGGACTTCCATTTGATCGGGCAATAAGTCCGAACGACGGATCCAATGTCATGGGCCAACGAGCTGTGCTGGTCAGCCGTTGGTGCAGCCCGATGTCGCGCGTCGTATGCGATGTTGATACGACTGTTGTTCACCCGGGTGACTTTGGCCGTCATCAACTGGCGACAGGGTCCTCGGGTGTTCTTCTTGGCTGCAAAGAAATATAAAATTAACATTAAATAACCAATCCTACTAACATTCTTGGTCTGAAACAAATAGAGTTGAAGGAAAATCTTTACCTGGTTGTGACCCCGACGCACTAGCAGTAGATGGCAACGTGGTGTCGGTCGTGCTGGGAGGCCGGTGACGCCGCCTGGCACTAACTGGTTGCGCCACTGATGACTCTGATGACACCGAGGCCCGGGAGACGTGGGGAGAAACTGGCATGTCCTGCGACTGTGCTACACCAGTGGGAGCTGACACCGCAGTCGGGGGAGCTGAACTAGGTGAAGTCATCACCGTCTTACGACGTCTGATAAGTTGTGACATCTGATAAGGTCTTACAATTAAAAAAACATCCTTGGGTAAAATTATTATTTTGTAAAAAAAAAAAAACCTCAAAGCCTAAAGAACAACAAATTCAATATTTAAAAAACAAACAGAAACATGTATTCTTTATATGGCAAAAAACAGAAGCACATTTTTTAAAGCAAACAAAATAGAAACATGTATGATATTACAAAAATCAGAAGCACATAATAAAGAAATATCAAATTGCTGCCCAATTTTGAAATAGTTTGGTTAGTAGCACATAGTTTAAAGCCCCCGAAAATTAATAAAAATACAAAAAACAGCAGCAAATGCTCCAATCAAATCTGAAATCTAACAACAATACACCTACAAATTCACAAATCGTACACCACAATGCAATTTCAATACAAAAACAAATCTGAAAAAAAAAATACAAATCCAATAAAAAAACAAAATTGAAACAGCAATTTAAACACTCACATCCTAACCAACCATCAGACTCACATGCCGCAATACAAATCCAATACAAATCCTAACCAACCATCAGACTAAGCAGCAATTTAAACAATTACAAAATAAATATACAAATTGAAACAGCAAAATAATTCCAAACTTAATCCGAAAATTTCTGAAATAAAACTTAAAAATTGAAAATATATATATCGGGGAGCGTTGGGAAATTTACCAACTGGGTTTCGAGGGAGACCGGAGAGCACGGCAGTTCGGCGGTGGCGAGCGAGACAGAGAGTGGGGGGCCGCCGTCTAACAGGGATGAGCGGAGACGGAGGAGGCGACGGACTGACAGGGGACGGAGGAGAGAGGGACTGAGAGGGATGCGAGGGGACGGAGAAGAGAGGGACTGAGAGGGATAAGTGGGGACGGAGGAGACTGAGAGGGATGAGTGGGGACGGAGGAGAGAGAGCGGGCCGGAGGAGCCACGAAATGCGAGGGATGAGAGGGGTCCGGGGAGAGAGGGACTGAGAGGGATAAGTGGGGACGGAGGAGAGAGGGATAGAGAGGGCTGAGATAGAGGGAAAGGAGAGAGAGCGGCTGCGAGTTAGGGTTCGAATCGGAAATGGAGGGTGCGATTTTGATGTCGAGACTGAGAGAGTGAGAGAGGTTGAAGACAGACCAAAACTGCGCGTTTCTTTCCCTAAATGTTTGCGTCTTTGCGCGACGAAACTACATCGGTCGCACAATGTTAAATTTCTTACTTTGCGCAACGGATAACTAAATGGCGTCGCGCAAGCATTTTTTAATACGCGGGATTACAACCGCCAAAATTTGAGAACTTGCGCGACGACATTAACAAAATCGTCGCGCACTATAAACCCTAAACCCTAAACCCTTTCAGAACCCTAAATCCTGAGAAGTACATTGAGTGACGGCAATTTCATTACGTCGCGCTATCACTTATTGCGCGACGAAACATACATATTCGTCGCGCAAAGTACAAACAGTAAACAATATAAAATGTTAGTGAATATGTTGTTTTAATGGGGCTACGCATTGTACGATGGGTGTTTCACCGATCCAACCGTCAAACTTGTTTGTTTATACTTAGAGATCGTGCACACCAAAAATTGAAAAAATGCAAGATTCATAGATGATGTTACGGGATCAAAATTTTCGACGGTTATAAACTAAAAATCACGATTTAACGGTTTTTTTAACTCCGATTTTGATGATTTTGTACGGGTGCACATCCTTTACTGTATATGAATACAATGATTGAATTGGATCGTCATTTAAAGATATTTACAATAGTGGATACCACAAAATTGTATGTTTTATTTAACAAACATATACAAAATGTATTCATTTTTTTTTAATATAGTGTTTTCATGACACACGGATTCTAGGAAAGTAGTTTCAACGATCCAACCGGTAGAGTTGTTGGTTTATACTCAGAGATCGTACACGCCAAAATTTAGGAAAAATATACACTCACACATGATGTAACGGGACCAACATTTTCGACGGTTACAAAAGAAAAATGAAATTTGAACGATTAATTTAACTCCAAATTTGATGATTTTTTACGTCTACAAACCTTGACCCCGTATGAATATAGTAACTGAATTTGATGTTCATTTAAAAATATTTACAGTTTAATTTCGACTTTTTTTTTTAAACAAACGTTGCGCGACGATTATATACGTCGCGCAAAGTGAAACAGAAAATAATAAATAATTTTTAAACGATTATTGCGACGAGTTCGTATACATGGTCGCGCAGTTATCTGCGCGACGACAGTATTCGTCGCACAACGTTCTTTCTGTTATTTCGCACTAAGTTGAGATTTTTAGGGACATGTCTTTTGCGCGACGTGTAAAGTTTGTCGTCGCGCAAGATTATTTTCTATTATTTCAAAAATTTGTTGCATATTTGTTAACTGCCGCGACGAAATCCGTCGTCCCGCAAAACCTCCTCTTACGACGGGTAAATATTTTCGTCGCGCAGGATTATTTTCTATTAATCAAAGATTATTGCATATTTGTTAACTTTAGCGACGAAAGTTTTCGTCCCGCAAAACCCTCTTGCGCGACGCTATAATAGTATTCGTCGCGCAAAAATGAGACCGGTCAGAGACGACCGGTCGTTTTTAAACAGATTCTTTGGCCCTTTTTTGCAATTCCGACCTCTGTTCAGTTTTTAATCTATAACTTTCTGACCGTATGTTCAAATTTCGATTTCTGTATACGGTTGGATTCAGCACAAAAAAACAAACAACACTAAGCGGACCAAAAGTCAAAAACAGTTACGGATGAAGATTTCCGTCCCGCAAAAATGACGACCGGTCGTTTTAGACAAAAGTTTTTTTTTTTTAGTAGAACTCAAGTACATGAGCATTGAGATTCTTTCTCAATTTGAGATGTCGCTGACCAATTGGGAAGACGTGCAACTTTTCAGACACGAGATTCATTTCGTAACCGTAATAATTTGCATTTACGCCATAATTATATGTAAAATAATTTAATTACAAAAGTATGAATGACTTGAGTTCATTGCTTTTTACATTAATCTTCTCAATAAGTATATCCAAATTTTTTAAACTTCGTTTTATTTTTCCACATACATATATAATTGGAAATTAGATATAACAAGTACATATATTCAACAAAAGTAGAGTTGCCAATATATTTACACTAACGTAATTACATTACAAGAAATTACCAATACTAAAACATATGAAGCAACAAATAAATTGCATTATTCATCATCCGAACTATAATAACCTTCGTTGTCTTCGCTATCATCACTTTCAGTCTCCCAATCATCCTCATCCTCATCCTCCTCCTCCATAACTACATCGTATCTAGGAAGATCACCGAGGTCAATTGTAATGGATTGAATTGGTATTTCTCTTGAAGACACTCCTTCGAGCTGAAATGGTTCCTGAACAACATTTGTATCGCGAAGCATTTCCGCATCATTTTCCATGCCAGATTCTGACCGTTGGTCAGCTACATCGACGTCAGATGGGTCTAGTTCTGGTATAGCATATACGTTCCTGTGATCCATTTGCTGAACAACTTTCCACCCGCTCCCTGCTTTAGGGTCATCTACATAGACAATTTGTTTTGCCATGTTTGCCAAAATGTATGGGTCGTCATCGTACCAAGTTCTGTTCATGTTCACAGATAGTAACCCTTGATCGATTTTAACACTTCCCTGCCTATTTGGGTTTGTATCAAACCATCGACACTTAAACATGATGACTTGGTATCGGTCTTTGTAAAGCAATTGCACGACAGTTGTGAGTTTGCCATAGAAATCAATGTCTGTACTTTCCCCTCCACCTGGAACATGGACACCGCTGTTTTGCGTACACAACTTGTCATCTCGTGCAGTTCCTAAAAACTTGACGCCATTAACATGACAACCCGAGAATAATTCAGCTCGAATTGGGCCGAATGCCAAGTTATACAACTCTTCACTGTAAGTGGGGGAATTATCTGATTTCAACTTATTCACCTAATATTATACAACAACATTCACATGTTAGTTTGAGAAAATGAAATACTACAATATATATGTCAATTACAAAACACTTAAAACTTACATATTCCAAAAACCATTTTGGAAACAATTCACGGTGTTTCTTGGAATACAAATGCGATGGATGTTCTCGCTTCATCATCTCTTCATGCTCATCTAAATATGGCATTATCTCATCACAATTGTTCAATACGAACCAATGCGCCACCTCCATGTCATTTTTGGAAAACGACTCTCCTCGTACAGGATCTCCAAAGGGTCGTGCACTTTGGGCAAAAACAGAAAGTTGCTCATTTCTCACACCTCTTTTAAATACGTGTCCACAAAAAGCCGTGTCCACGTCTTTTAAATACATTCCACGTCTTTTAAATACATTCCACAAAAAGTAAGCGCCTCATATTGAACCCAAGCCTCTACAATTGATCCTTCGGGCTTCGCTCTATTGCGTACGCTTTTTTTCAGCTCTCCGAGTAGCCTGCCAAAATAAAATGAAAAGATGCAAATTAGCAAGTAGGAAGCATGAGATAATGATGCTTACACGAATGATGATGATTATATACCTTTCTATTGGATACATCCAGCGATAGTTGACTGGACCAGCAAGCAATGCCTCTTCTGGTAAGTGAACCATCACATGAATCATACTCGTGAAGAAAGCCGGAGGAAATATCATCTCAAACTTACATAAGACTTGGACAATGTCATGGCGCAACTGATCAATGTCTGTCTTTCGCAACGTTTTTGCCGTCAGTTGGGAAAAAAATCTGGACAACAATATGATTGGCTTCACTACATCTTCCGGCAATAGGTGTCGAATCCCCACAGGAAGTAGGCGTTGCATAAACACATGACAGTCATGGCTCTTGAGTCCAGTAAATTTACCCCTGTCAACATTCACGCAACGTGCGATATTTGAAGCATATCCGTCAGGAAACTTAACAGACGAGACAAACTGTAGAAACTCTTTTCTGTCATTCGGTTTCATTGAAAAAAATGCAAGATCTCTTATAGCTTTATCAGTGCCCCTTTTCAGCCATAAACCCCTTCGTATGCCCATTCTTTCCAAATCAAGACGAGCTTTTATCGTGTCCTTTGTCTTCTCCTTGATATCTAGAATAGTTCCTATCAATGTGTCAAACACATTTTTCTCAACATGCATAACGTCGAGATTGTGCCTCAATTTTAGTTCCGACCAATATGGAAGCTCAAAAAGCATAGACTTGTGCGTCCAGTTCATATGTGTAGCAGGTCTTGTCCGACTAACTGTTTTCCCAAACGGAGCAAAATCCAAACCATTAAGCTGTTCCAAGATTTGATCACCGGACGATTCTCTAGGTCTTGCGCGACGCTCTTTGTTCCCGTCGAACTCTTTATCCTTTTCCCGCCACTCGTGGTCCCATGGCAACCATCTTCGATGCCCAAGGTAACACACTTTTCCAGCGTGCCAACCAGAAGTTACATCTTCCTTGCATACAGGGCATGCCATATAACCCTTTGTGCTCCACCCCGACACCATTGCATATGCGGGAAAATCATTCACAGTCCACATAACTGCCGCCCGCAAAGTGAACATCTTCCCAGTGGATTTATCGTACGTACGCACACTGTTGGTCCATAAATCCTTGAGCTCATCAACCAACGGCCTTAAGTACACATCAATTGACCTGCCAGGATCCTCAGTTATCAAAACAGTCATCATCATGTACTCTTTTTTCATGCATTTCCAAGGCGGCAAATTATATGGGAATACGAAAATTGGCCAAGTGCTGTGGTGTTGGTTTAGAACCCCGTACGGATTGAATCCATCAGTGGCAAGTCCCAACCTAACATTTCGGGGATCAGCAGCAAACTCGGGGAACGTTCGATTGAACTCTTTCCATGCCTCCCCATCTGCAGGATGCCGCATCACATCGTCGTCTACCCGTTTTTCCTTATGCCATCTCATGTCTGTGGCAGTATGCGTCGACATATACAATCGCTGCAATCTTGGCTTCATGGGCAAATAACGCATCACTTTTTGTGGAACCTTAGTCATTCTATTCTGAGACGTCTGTTTGAACCTCGACTCATTGCATATAGGGCATGTATCCAATGTTTCATACTCTTTGTAGAATAACATGCAATTGTTTTTGCAAGCGTGGATTTTTTCATAACCCAATCCAAGACCACTCAACATCTTCTGTGCATGTCTGTGGTCTTTCGACAAACAATTGTCCGTCGGAAGCATTCTCTTGAAAACCCCCAAAAAGTAATCGAAACACAGGTTCGACATACGATACTTTATTTTTCCGTGCATTAGCTCCACAATCGCCGTAAGAACGGAAAAGCTCTCGCACCCCGGATATAACTCTTGGTTGGCATTTCTTAACAGTTCTTCATACTGTTCAAACTCTGCACTATCCATTGGTGTAGGCACGTCATCTTCCCCTTCCTGATTGCTGCTGGTTGATGCAAATGGAAAAGCATCATGTATAATATCCATGACTTGTTCATTAGCATCCACAATAGGTTCAACATTGTCCACTCTTGTGGCCCTTGAAGACGAACCAATGTCTAATTGTTCCCCGTGATGGTTCCACCTGCTGTATGTCTCAATCATTCCATTCCTTACTAAATGAAATTGAACATTTTCAATTGTATCCCACAACATGTTGTTACACCTCCTACAAGGACATCTGATTCTAGTTGCACCCGGGTTGTGTGACCGTGCAAAGTGAATAAATTCCTCGATTCCATCCAAGTATTCGTCTGTGCACCTGTTAGGGTTCTGTATCCACCTTCTGCTCATAATTCCTGGAACCACAATCACAATACAACAATTATGTTGTATTCTTAGAAAATCACAACGTCACCTTATGCCTCCGGTAAGGGCCCTATCCCATTCGGAAATGCATAGTCATGCCACGTAATTTACAGCTACATGAGATTAGATTTCGACGTGGATGAATTTCGGCAGCATCTCGCTACAGTTCTTGAGGTGTACCGTAGATATCAAATCCCTACGTACCACCCGAAGAACGTACCGAGATGACACCGAAATCTCCACAATCGAAACCTAATCCTGTAGCTGTAAACTACGTGACACGACTATACATTTCCAAACTGTCCAAAATATGGGACAATTCAAGAATTAATTGGACCGTAGTCGTGGTTTACCCACCCATGCGCGGTCCAACTAACCTCGAACGGGAACTAAGCTTTACAATAAAAAATGTATGAAGTTAATTTCAATTAACTTCGTACATTGCCGTGCATAATTTAACAACAGAATACAAATATAATTTCACAAAAACAATATATAAATAAATTAAATTGATATTTTAAATAAATACAAAACAAATAAAATACCTTCTTCAATATGTCCTGAACTGATTTGCACCTGAGAAAATGGAGAGAACGGAGAGAGAGAGGGGCAGAAGCAGAGGCAAACTGATTTTTTCAGTTTGCCTCTGCAATGGCTGAAATGAATCTGTTATAGAAGACGGCTTTGCGCGACGAAGGCTTAATTCGTCGCGCAAATTCCATTTCAGCGACGTGCAAAGTCCTGCCGACATCACATCTTTGCGCGACGAATATATTATTCGTCGCACAAGCCAAATTCCGTCGCGCAACATCGACATGCTTGGCGCGCAAAGACCTGCCGACATCACACCTTTGTGCGACGCCAAAATCGTTTCGTCGCACAAGAATTTAGTCGCGCAATAGAGAATTTCCGTCGCGCAAAAGTTCAGTTTTACACGCACGCAGCCACGCTAGCCTCCTTGCGCGACTACTTTATTTTCGTCGCGCAAAGTTGTGGCGCGAAACACCTGGAACACTGTTTGTTTTCCCGCAATTTATTTTGCGCGACGTATGGATTTTTGGGTCACGCAAAACATCATATGGCGACGAATAACTTATCGTCGCGCAAAAGTTCCTAGCGCGACTAATACGTCCTCGTCGCGCAATCAGTTGTCGCGCAAACGTGTTAATTTATAACATTTGAATATTTTGTCCCATTTCTAGATCTCTGAATATTTGTTATTTGCGATTTTTGGGGTATACAATCTCACAGTATATACAAACACGTTTAACGGTTGGATCGTTGAAATTAGTTTTCTAGAGTTGAATGAACACTTTTTAGTTTCAAAACATATTTCGCGCTGTTCTCTTTGTAGGGAAATTGATAACCCTGAAATTTATTCGTATGGAGGTTAATAACCATAAAAAAAGATTCTCCTCTACCATTCCCATAATTAAAAGGGTATGAATGATGATCTTCACTAAAATCAATGAAAAATATATGATTTAGATGGCAAAATTAAAATTAAGGCTTAGGATTAATGGTTTTGTATATCGTACTTTGCGCGACGGATAGTGTTTTGTCGCGCAAAGATGTCATTTGCGACAAGTTCAGTCGTCGCGCAAGAATTAGGCGCCAGAATGTTTGTTCGCGGTTTTTTCCCCTTGTTTTACGCGACGGTCGTTTGTTCTGTCGCGCAAAGTTGTTTGGCGCGACAAAATTTATTGGTCGCTCTATTTTTTGCGCTACGCATATGATTGTCCGTCGCGCGATGATCTTTTATACGACGAAATTGCTTCGTCGCGCTTGTTTGCGCTACGCATATGATTGTCCGTCGCGCGATGATCTTTTATGCGACGAAAGTTCTTCGTCGCTCTACTTTGCGCTACGCAGATGATTATCCGTCGCGCGATGATCTTTTATGCGACGATTTTGTCTTCGTCGCGCAAACTATCGTCGCGCAAATAGAAAAATGTAGTAGTGCAGGGCATATCAAAAGTATTTTTGGTAGTTAAATAAGATGTACTTTTTTAATTTTAGGGTTTATTTAGCAACACTCATTATTTATGGGAGTGGAAACATAAATGTGCAATGATGAATTATTCATTTGACTTAATTAGGTAATTGGAAAACGGTTAGCAACCAAATAAAGATCTAGTGACATGATTTGTAAATAAATCAATCTACATGGACACATTTTATCCTAATTTAAAATTAAGTTTTACTTAAACATTGCATTATTGTTAGGTTATTGTCTAAATTTTAAACCCTATATACTAACTCGTATGGTCCGTCCCTTCTCCAATGCATTCCTCACCACCGTCCGTCATGCACATGAAGCAATGTCATTTCTAGCCACCGTCATGCTCATGCACATGAAGCAAGGATCTAGACAACTGTTGAACATCCGTTTCTACTAGATTACAAGACTTCGTTCTCAATCTAAACCCAAAAAAATTCAAAGATCAAGGGGGGGAAAAATCAAATGCAAAAACATATGAATTCAAATTACACTGAAACTATGAAACCCTTCAAAAAAATTCTCAACCCCACTACTAGAACAAGGAAAACTCTTAGTGCAGTTCCTAAAGATAAACAAGAACACAATCATCAATTAAATTTAGCCACCGAATACCATGCCCATATAGGGGACATGCCTTTATTATATATTTTACTTTTCCTTTTCATTTTCTGTTCTCCCACCTAGGTAGGCACACAAGTTGTGGACCCAAAAAGACTCCTAATTTCTCGGTTCTTTTTAAATAAAGTGGGCTCCTCCTGTTAAAAATGAATGATATATTTTTACTCGCAACTTTAATTTAAGGTGTTCATTTACCATCCTTTTCAGCGCTTGATATCTGTCTATGAGCCTAATTATAATGAACTTTTTAATTTATATTTGTGAAATCATGATTATGCTCATAAACCTGTGTCAAATACTAAAAAAAAAATGTTAAGAGTATACCATAGATTAAAGTGATATAAGTGAAAATGCTCACATAAAAGAATGCCCTAAGTCCTAGAGACCAAATGGCAGGTGAGGTGGGGCCAATGAAAAATACCTCGGCCAAGGAACAACTCATAAGTGGATAGTCATATCATTACAATGCCAAAAAGAGTGGGCCCAGCTTTATCTGTATATACAGTTTTGGGCAAGTGGGACCCGTGAAGAAAGGAGATGCCTATCCATACAAGGAATCACCTGAGTCAGCACAGTGCAGCATCCTATATGGATAAGCCCTTTGCATAGTTGTAACTTACAAGAACAACACAATTTTGTGTACAATCCGATTCCGTGTTATTAATTATCTTTGCATCTAAGAAAAATGCAGATCATATGAGAAAAAAGGAAATGATATTTAATAATGCAGATAGAAGTTAGTTTTGTGGACCATTTATATGCAGAACTATGATTCGGAAAATTATAAGTAAATCTTGAATACGTGTAATCATCGACAACAACAGATATCAATATTGCATTATAGGACTCAATTTATTTCAACTAGGTTTTCCAGCTCTATATAAACCAACACATACCTCTCTCATATTCAATTCCTCAAGCACTACCTTAACATTTGCCTCAATCCTCTCACCGCAATTTCCTGCCTCAAAACCCAGCACTTAACCAACAAGGTTTCAAAACTCCATCCATGGCTGCAGTTAGTTCAACTTCCACACTGTACGAGGTTCTTGGCCTCACAATGGGTGCAAGTGGGCATGAGATCAAGGCAGCCTACAGGAGGCTAGCCAGAAGCTGCCACCCAGATGTTGTGGCCATGAACCAAAAACAAACGTCCGCTAATGAGTTCATGAAAATCCATGCAGCTTATGCAACCCTATCAGACCCTGATAAAAGAGCAGAATATGATAGGGATCTCTACATGTGTCCACAGCCTTTTCGCTCTTCTTCGTATTCGTCGGCGAGCATGGCGGCTGCCGCCTCGGCAATGGCGGGGTCTTCGAGACGGACTTACCGGAATTGGGAGACCGATCAGTGTTGGTAGCTCAAAACAGAGAAAACAAGGGAACCCCCTCTTTTACTTATATATTTTATGTTACAATATTGCTGCTTCTTTTCTTTATGATTTTTTTGGTGGACAAATGTTGTCTGAAATGAACAGAACATCAAACATGACACATCAAAACCAACTAACCAACTAATAATTAACAGATCCCTCTAGCATTATTTATTTGTTTTATGGATTTTTTCAGATTAAACTAAGGGGAGACACATGCAGCAACAGCACCAAGAACAATTAATAATGGTGAAAAACAAAAGAAAAAAGAAAAAAGAAAACCAAGAGAAAAGAAACAAGTTACTCATCTGTGGCCACAAATGAGTCTGTTTTCAACTATATAAGTCACCATCAGGCATGAATTCACATGGAGCACCTCCCTTTTGGTGTCATTGTTTCATTTTTCTTTAGTTGCGTGGACCAGAACAATCCAAATTCAACCTTATCTGGTTTCAATCTAAGTGCTTTTATTTTATGCACCTCCCTCTCAGAATTTGATCTTTCTATTCTTTGATGGATAATTTGATTGGTAATTTCAAGTCAAACAATTAGATGGAGACATTGGGGGTTTCTTTTACTACTTTATTCAATATCCAATCCAACAAGTTAAACTATTAGATGGACAAGTCCAAATTAGTATTTGAAGCTCTTGAGATCTCTGTCTTTTGAATATTTTTAGAGTTATCTAATCTTAAATTATGGAGTCATTCTATATAGTGAGAGTCTTATCTAAGTTCCTTAGATAAGGTTATATCTCTTAAACGTTGAATCAAACTAACCAATATGATTTAATAACTAACCGATCTCATCTAACGACCTTATAGAAATCTGCTAAATTATGTCTAAACCTATTTTCATTTTGGGCCTGTTATCAAATTAGGACCAGCTTCAGTCATGGGCTTATATTGTCTCCAGGCCCCTCTTGTGACTAGAGAATCAATGAAGGCCTCCCCTCATCAAGCCTTTTTCATGGAGAATGGCCATATGGTAAGTGACCCTGCCACAATTGGTCTATTTAGAGCACCTCCACCCCAAAGGGTAAGGGCAAGGCAAAGGCAAGGCAAGGTTTGATACTATTTATGTGAATAGTATCAGCCTCGCCTTTTTTGGTTCCACCTCAAATGGCAAGGATAAGGGCAATTACTATTCATTTTAATTTGTTTTATATTTTTTATACTTAAACCATTAATTTTGGCATGAGAAGTGAAAAATAGGACCAAGTATTTATATATAAAAAAATTCTGAAAATTTTGGTATTTTTTTCAATTTTTTTTTAATATTTCTTAGTTGTTGACATCATCAATGATGTTAGCAAACCCAAACAAGATTTGACTTTGGGCCTACCCTGGCTTGTGGCCCCTATTAACTGCCTAATCTTGCCTTTGTGTGCTGGAGCCAAAGGCTGGGCCTAGGCCCCCTCCTACCCAGGCAAACTAGCAGCGCTGGAAGTGCTCTTACGAGAGGGACACCACTTCACTTGGCACTCAAAAAATGAAAAGACAAAAAGGAACCCTTTAGTCAATGGATGAAAAGAGTCAGTTCGATGATGATGGAGAATCAAAGTTACAGTAGCAGCAATCATGTCTCTTTAATGGTAGAAAAATTTAGAGTTTTTAACATACAAGAGAGTCCAAAAGAAAAGTTATGTTTTAGGTTTGTTATGGATCAAGTATGTATGATGTATGTTATGCTTGTTAAATTTCCATGTCGAGGTATTGTGAAAATCAAGAAATTCTAACTTCTAAGTTTTTAGATTATGGCTTGTGTCTAATTATGAACCTACTCAATATACTTTTCACCCTCCATTTGAATGAGAGAAAATAACTCGGAATTTAGTTAAAAGTATGGAATTGAAAAGGAGAAATTAACAATTTCCTTGTTTTGTAACTTAAACGCAAAATTTATTAAATGATGCGTGGAAAAAATCGTGGAAATTGGGGCATCAAATTCCCGAGTTTAATTTCCACCAAAATATATGTCATTTTACAATTTTCATAGTACCATTTACAAAATTCGACATACATAAATCCAAACACTGAAATCTTCAATTGCCAGAAATTGAAATTATGGAAATCTAAATTCTGTCATTTTAGAATTATATGTCATTCATTCATCCAAACGGAGGGTTGGGGATGATAATTCCTCCCTCATTACTCCTAGAGCAATTTCTAAATTGGTGTACACCAAGAAGGAAAGAAGGCGCATTCAGCTAAGCGTCATGTACTGGAAAAAGTACGTAGAATTAGAACTCTCGAGAGTCATCTATAGGAAATTAAAAGAAAACCATCTTCTGTCATATTCATAATGAAGTACATTGCGAAATATCCACACACACACATATTATTAAACTGGTTGGAGAAGAAGAAGGACAACATTAATTAACTCAAAATTAGCAAGTGACCTAGGTTTCTAATGTCCCTATCTAGCTAGCAACTAATTAGCATATGTAAATTGGATTGATTGAACATTTACCCTAGTATATGCCACGTACCCTAATCAACCATCTTATCCCAGTTCATGAAGCAAGCCAGTAAAAAAATTTGGTTTCTTGTAAATTCCACAGAAAAGCATCCAATGTTTTCATCACCCCGATTGGTTCAGTAGTTTTCAAACAACCCGACAAGCAAGAATGAAGAGGAAAGTTCCAAGTCTGTAAAAATTTCAGGCACTCATTTTTGTCATGTGTCCTTCTTAGAAGGCAGTTTATTAATTATTTTCCCTCTGAAAAATATATTCATGCATTGTCAGCTTCACTCATTTAATTTCTATTTTACAGTACGAATTAACTTGTGTGGTTAGTTTGTTGGTGTAAGAATTTCCTTGAGCCTTTGCATTTAGTCCTCTCCACCTTTATCCGTCGGTCCATGAATTTGCTTGAACATGCATATCAATGGCTCAACTTTGAATCAAAGGTGTTGTAGCGGAACTTGGGTCGGATACCAATTATTGTACAAACGAGCTCAATATGAGTCTATAATTTGTGTAAACTATGCACCGATATAGGCTCCACGTTAACCACCTAGATTCAATATGCGGGTTGAGTTAAGCCCAATGAACCTCTAAATGTGTGGTTTCAACTTAAAAGGTCATGAACCACCTATATTTGAACTGTATATTATTGTTGTATTCCATAGTTCTATAATATATTTTTGTTATTGAATTAAACAAAGAAAAATGATGATGATGGTGACCGAATTCAATCCTAATTTATCTTAGGGATTCGACAGAAAAGCCAACTCTAGATTCATTGTTAACATATTTTTGGACATTATTAGATAATAAAATTGACAAGTCTGGTGAGTACATGTAAATTGTGTATACGGGGGTCCCCTTACCCCACTGGACAACTTCGTGAAGAACGGAGGAAAATCCAGAGCATTCCATGAGAGGCATCAACCTCGCCTTGGCTTGGTCTTTCTGGAATCTTCACTGCGCTTTCCATGGACACAGCGCTGATTGATTGCCTCGTCAAATCTCCCATCATACATGGCGGAGCCAGAAGCTAATATGTGGGGGGGGGCCAGTACTATAATTTCGAGATGATATAAAGTTATATTTTAACTAATATCGCAAATGATGCTTAAGAAATAATGGAATTTTGATGGAGTTTTGGGGCCACAGCCATAGGTAGGCCTGCATGTGGCTCCGCCCTATGCCCATTTTCAACTGGTGCTAGTGCTACCCTGTAGCCTGCCCCCACACAGCCATATAAACTTGCTTGCTGATATGGATGGTTTAAAAAAGGTTTCTTGAGAGTTTGGCTTTGCCTGTGATTCCTATATATGTTTTGCCTCAATATGAGATTGTGCTAAGACTACATCTACATGGGGTTCTTTCGAAGTTTTTAACCGGTTGGAGAAAATGACTATAAAATTAAAGCTATGAGTATTCTTAAGTTAGACGCCATGTCGATTACTGATTATTGATGTACGTGAGACTCACAATAGACGCCATGTCGATTACTAATTATTAATGTACGTGAGACTCACAATGCATTTACGTTTAAATTTAGTCTTTGTATGATTACGACCCACCTTTGCATTATTCTTAAAGCTATACATATATCTAATCCTATGTTGTTTTAAGGCTATATATCAGTTTAGTTAGGGTTCTTATTAAGGGCATGGCAGCTATAAATTAATTAAAAATCCTAAGAGTTATTTACACTAATACTCTTGAGGTTTTCGAATTTTTCACAAAACTCCTTAAGGTTTTAGAAATTACACAAACACCTCTTGGGTTTATAAATTGTTTTCACAAAACTCTTTTTCATTGATTTTTCATCCATAGATGGATGATTTTATACTAAAAAAAAATCTATAAATGACAAAGTTGGCCTTTGAGATTAGATTGCATATACTTCATTGAGGTTAATTTTGTCATTTGCATAAGTTTTTTTTATTAAATAAATTCATCAATTTTTGGACAAACAATCATCGAAAATGGATTTTGTGAAAACAAACTAAAACCTCAAGAAGTGTTCGTGTAATTTTTGAGACCTGAACGAGTTTTGTGAAAATATAAGAAATCTCAGGAAGTATTAATGTTTACATCCTTCACGCAAACCAAAATGATAAGTAATTCAGCCTTCAAATCACTTGAGAAAGACCAAAAATTTGCCAATGGTAATTTCGGATAATATATGTGCAAAAAAATCACTAGAGCATATGTGAGGTAAAAAAAAATCAATCAAGCAAATGTGTCTTCTTCTCTGACAAGTGTCAACCACCACAAACGTGTAAGAACTATAAATGAGCGAAATTATGTTGTCTGGTTGAAATCGATCCCCAGTGAAAAATCCAAAAGAAGAAAAAGTTTGCTACATGGAGATATGCATGTGACATTAGAAAGGTATAAGTAAGTAAGGATACGTATAGCAAATGTTAAGCATAATTTCATGTTTACGAAAAGGTTAAAAGTTGAATTAGAACTCCCCACTTTGTTGTTGGTCGAGTAGGATTTGATTACTTATAAGAAACCACATTTACTTCACCGACAATATATGTTGGATTGTTTAGTTTTTTAACCAGCGATATTAGGGGTGAGGAAAATCGAACATAATACTTATAATACTTCGAATGCAGAGAGAGAATATATCTATTAAAAATACTTATGATGATAAATGCTTTTGGTAGTAGCGTTTTCATTATAATTATAATTTTTTTTTTTTTATATTTTTTAAAATATATATATATATATATTTTTTTTACAACTGATATTGGAAGAGTGAGATTCGACCCCGCATTGCAAAAGTACAATAATGTCTTCAAACGTAAATAATAACAGAAAATTTGGACCCATCTTCATTAACGTTATTCCCAAATCCATTTGAAACTCCAAGGCAGGTTTTTTTTTTTTGTACAAAAAAAATTCCAAGGGAGAGTTGAACTTGAGACCAATCAATTGGCATGCTATATATAACGTGAAAGAAGAAATGCTAGTTTTTTCACATGAAAGTTGGAGAAAAACCCGTTTCACCATAGCCAATAGCTCCTCTTCCTCCTCCCTCTCCTACCGGCGGCTCCACCCTCCACCTCAACCACACAACCACCGCCATCACTGAAACCCGGATGGGAATGCAGACCCTTCCCTAACCATCGCCAACCCAAAAAACAAAGAAACTCCATCTGCCATAGAAATTCATATGATACCATTGTTACGTTAGAATTGCCTTGATTAAACTTTGCATGAACATGTAACAACAGGGGTCACATTGCATCGTTCACATTATCTGACGAAAAACCCATTTCGAATTTGGGATTTTCCGATGTGGGTTTCTTCTTTTTGAAGGTGTTTGATCTGGTTTTGAAGGTTTTGTATTTCTTGGGGGGCGGCCATGGCGGCAATTGTGAAGGAGATCCTGGCAAGGCCAATCCAATTGGCGGACCAGGTGACCAAGGCCGCCGACGAGGCACACTCTTTCAAGCAAGACTGCGCCGAGATCAAATCCAAAACGGAGAAGCTCGCCGGCCTCCTCCGACAGGCGGCGCGTGCGAGCAACGAGCTCTACGAGCGCCCCACGCGCCGCATCATCGACGAGACGGAGCAAAACCTTGACAAGGCCCTCACCCTCGTCATCAAGTGCCGAGCCAACGGCCTCATGAAGCGCGTCTTCACCATCATCCCCGCCGCCGCGTTCCGCAAGACCGCGCAGCAGCTCGAGAACTCGATCGGCGACATGTCGTGGCTCCTCCGCGTCTCCGCGCCCTCAGGCGACCGCGACGACGTGTACCTCGGCCTCCCTCCGATTGCCTCCAACGAGCCCATCTTGTGTTTGATATGGGAACAGGTCGCGATTCTCTACACTGGGTCTACCGAGGACCGAGCGGATGCGGCAGCTTCTTTGGTGTCCTTGGCCAAAGACAACAATAGGTACGTCAAGCTCATCATCGAAGAAGGTGGCGTGCCTCCGCTGCTGAAGATGGCCAAGGAAGGAGGACAGGAAGGTCAAGAGAACGCCACGAGGGCAATCGGGTTGTTGGGTCAGGACCCGGAAAGCGTCGAACAGATTGTGAACGCTGGTGTGTGCCCGGTGTTTGCGAAAATACTCAAAGAAGGGCACATGAAAGTGCAGGCTGAGGTTGCATTGGCTGTGTCTGAATTTGCCGATAGGCATCCGAAATGCCAAGACCCTTTTGCTCAGAACAATGTGATACGATTGCTCGTCAGCCATCTCGCTTTCGAGACGATCCAGGAGCATAGCAAGTACGTAATCCCCAACAAGCAGCAATTGTCGATACATTCGATTGTGATGGCAAACAACAATCCGAATAGAAATGAGTATGATCATAATAAACACAATACGGCTCAAGTTTCACACCCGATTACGGGGAATCACAACCCAATTAATCAAATGCAGAGCGTTGTTAGTAGCACTCTGGCTTTGAAGAAAAGCCCGAACCCTAGCCCTGGCCACGGCCACGATCAGAGCCCTGGCCACAGCCACGGTCACAGCCCTGGCCCTAGCCATGGCCAGGGGATGAAGCAGCCCGGACTTCATAATCAGAATCAAAACCAGAATCAAAATTACAATTTCAGTCCCCATCATCATCACCCTCATCCTAACCACAACAATGCAAAGCCACACCACCCCAATCATGTGGCGCTATCGGGGGCTAGCATCAAGGGGAGGGAGTATGAGGACCCGGAAACCAAGGCAAAAATGAAGGCTATGGCAGCCAGAGCGCTTTGGAAGCTAGCCAAGGGGAATGTCGCCGTGTGCCGTAGCATCACGGAGTCAAGAGCGCTTTTGTGTTTTGCAGTTTTGCTAGAAAAGGGTTCTGAGACAGTTCAGGAGTATTCTGCCAAAGCGTTGATGGAGATCACGGCGGTGGCCGAGCAAAATGCAGACTTGAGGCGCAATGCCTTCAAGCCCACATCCCCTGCCTGCAAAGCTGTGGTTGAGCAATTGCTGAAAATTATAGAAGAGGGAAACTCACACCTCCTCGAGCCCTGCATCCAAGCTGTTGGCAACTTGGCAAGGACTTTTCGAGCAACGGAAACAAGGCTAATCGGGCCATTGGTGAAGCTGCTCGACGAAAGAGAGACAGACGTTTCCGCGGCGGCTGTGATTGCACTTAACAAATTTGCCTGCACTGAAAATTTTCTCCATCTCAACCACTGCAAAGCCATTATAGATGCAGGCGGTGCCAAGCACCTAATTCAACTGGTTTACTTTGGGGAACAAATGGTTCAGATTCCTTCCCTAATTCTCCTCTGTTACATTGCATTGCATATTCCAGACAGCGAAACACTTGCTCAGGAGGAGGTGCTTATTGTGCTTGAATGGTCATCAAAGCAGGCTCATCTGGTTAATGAACCCTCAGTTGAAACAATATTACCAGAAGCCAAAAGTAGGCTGGAACTTTATCAGTCCAGAGGGACAAGAGGGTTTTACTGATGTAATCTTAAGTTGTACAATATTAATTTCTTTAGGGAAATATAAAACAGAAATTCCAGTGTTAAATGTATGTCTTCTTGTCCTCATTTTTGTTAAGGTGCACATATATATGTTTGATATATATGTGAATTTTAATTTAATTTCTATTTCTTTTTTCTTTTTCCATTGTCCTAATTGCTCAAGCTCAACTTTCAACGTGTTTGTAGTCTTCTTCTTTCTTTTTCTTTTTTTCTGAATTTTTCTGCAGGGATAGCAGGTGTTGCAGCAGCTTTTCATCATTCTGGTGCCAGGGGATTGTGTTACAAAAATTGAGTGGAAATGTGAGAGAAATTGATATGACAGGATTTGGAAATGTGGAAATGTTAAGTTGAGTTAGATGATCTCTGTAAACTTCAGTTGAAAAGCTGTAGTCATTTGTATAACGAGTGCTGCAAAAGAGATGATCATTCAAGTGGTCTCTTCGACCTTCATGCAAAAACAAACTTGTTTGTCTAAGTAAGTACCCACAAAAATGATTAAAATACGAATAAGAACTCAATGGGGCAAGAGGAATGCAGCCCAAGTGATTAAAAGGTTTAACCCTCCACCGAGTTCTTGTGTTCGAATCACTGTCTTTCAATATCTCTTGTTCAACTCATGTTTATATGATCGGTCTCGTCGACCTTCGTGCAAAAACAAATTTGTCTCACATTGCTACTCGCTTATGTTTACGGCATGTGCACTAGTCCAGTAATACACAAAACTATTGTATGTATCGGTTATATATAACGTTAATATGTATGTAAATGTAAATATCATAAAAATCATACAAAACAAATCTCCTTCCTCGTTACTTTCCTTTCTAAATATTAAGCTGGATATGTAGATATACATATGCAAATTTTCTTTAATTCGAAGACATCTTAGTAGGATTGCAATTATTCAAAGTTTGTCCCAAGCTCACTTTGTTCAAGTACTTGATTCGTGCATATCATCACTGTCTTCATGTGCATCCCTTTTGAATGCATGGTGCCCAAATGCCATTAATGTTGGAAAGAAACAGGTCTCTTCTCCTACGCATTTCATGCCTAATACCTCCAAAAGGCATCATTCCTGAACGACAGATTTAACATTTCTTTGGAGCCATAGGGCACAAGTACCTCTGTTCCTGCTGTTCCAGAATTGCCCAGATGTAAGACTAGTCCATACGTCCCATGACAAAACGACACGAGGTACTCTTTTCATTTCGGGTGTATAATTCAAAATATTGTCGCACACACCCTGGCTGCCTGCCTGCCTACCGTGCTCAAGCTGATAACATGCAATGCAACATGCATTCACACACTGCACTCGTATGGTTTTCGTATCTCTCTCCTATTTGTGCTGGATAAAACAAAACTTCATACAAATTGTTATGTTCATATCGCATACATTTCATGTGGCGTATGTGATGCTTGAATTTTTTTTTTTTTTTAAATCTTAGCATTGTTGTGTGTCTTAACTTTTTGAAATTTTGATATGTCATCGTGATTATGTCGTATCGTAAATGTATTGCAGATTAAGTAGAATAAAAGAGGTGTTTCCAAAGGGAAAAACAACGTAGACTAAAAAGATGTAGTCATAAGCGTGTTTAATGTTGTGGTCTAAAGGCACATTTTGTAAGTCGAAGTCGAACTAGGCTGGATTATTTCAATTAAATTAGACAATTGTTATGATAGTTGTTCAATGAACTTATAAATGGTGAGAACATATTTATTATATACGACAACAATCAAACATATTATGTTTTACAAAGCACATCTAAAGAGATGAGACTCACAAGGACATGCTTGAATTTAACTTCAACCTAGTCTAAGTGGAGCCAATAAACGAGCCTTATATTCTATAACTATAACGGGTCATTTTATAGTGAGGGCCTAATTATGGCCCTTAGATGAGGTCCTATCTCTTAACCGTAAAATCATGCTAGTCAATTTAATCCAACGATTAATAAATAAGACCTCACTTAAGGACCATATATTAGACCCTCACTATAAAATTCTTGTAACTAACATCTTGCATCTCTTGTATGGGGCATGACAAAGTCAAACTCTCTCATCAATCTCTATGGGCCTCGGAATATCAGAGTTTGAAGAAGTCAAACCTTTGCTTAAGCCTTGCAAATATATGGGCCTCAAAATCCAGACCAAGACCGAAAAAAAAGGGCTATATAGATCACATGGTTTGATGGGTCCTGTATGTTTTTAATGCGTGGATCCATATATTTTTTTTCTTTTTTCTGATTTAACAAATTGATTTTAAAAAAAAACTCTTTTTTTATTTCTTTTTTTTATATAAATGAAAGACTAAACTACTCTAAATTAACCCAATATAGGAAGAGGAGAATTCGAATTTGGATGCAAGGGAGCGAGCGCATTACCCTAGCCAATTGGTGCTATACAAACTTGTTTTTTTTAAGACTTGTTTCCATCTCATAGTTTTAGCGCAAGTCCATTTGGGGACTTGCTAGCAAAGAACAAAAACCAAATGAGCGGCGTCGGTTGGTTAACCAATTCGTTATTGTCATGTCAAAGAACTAGTTAACTCTGACATACCATGGTTAATTAAGTCAACATTAACACAAAGTAAGAGAATCGGACTACGTGTATAAGGGTTTTATAACTTAAGTGGGTAAAACTAGTTACTATTGTATTTAAGGTTATGTGTTCGAATCCTCTTTTCTCTAATATCGTTTGCATAAAAAAGATGGTGAGGAGGCAAAAAGGCTCGTTCTCAAGAACTAGAAAACTTACATTACACCCAAGTAAAACTGCTCAAATGCAAACTCTCTGTGTTCAAATCTTCACAAGAGTCAAAAATTCTAGTTTACACTAAACACAAGGCTTGCAAGTTACTGTGAGAACAAAAACAATAATAATTAATTACTCTGCAAAATTATTGTTTGCACTATTCTCTATGAGTGCAAGAATCAAGTGAGTGGTAATAAAAAAAAAATTTCAATAATATTTGACTGACAAAGAAAACCAAAAGTAATAAACTTTACTGGAAATTGGTCCAATAATCTCCAGAGAAAAGTTGAAGTTTTCTCTTTGAATCATTTATCATTTCTTTTCCCCTTCTATGATGAAACTTCAAAGATGGAGAAGAAAATCTGACAAAGATGACAGAAAACGCTACCAAGGCAAATAAATTCATGGTGATTGTTTTTCTTTTTAAAAAAAATTATTTATAACTTTATCTTTCTGCAATTTCTTAAAGGGACATGCATCATGCATGGCAGATGCTTCCAAGCTTTTTAAGCTTTTTTAGTACGATCGTATCTCCATCCCTGCACAATATGTTTGACCCCTGGTTATTTTTCCAAAATTGACCCCAAAATTTAATATCAAAGATTTCTACATCTCTCCAAATTGGAAAATAGTGTTTATAAATTTGATCCAAATATTGAAAAATTGCATCTGAATTAAAATGTATTATGTATGAACTTAGAATCAGGTGACTCGTGAGGTTTATCTTAAACATTGATGATTAACTAACTTATTTTACATCTATGTAATCATATGATTTATTAATGAACTCCATAAACTTTATGAGTTGTATGTGTTGTTTTTCTTTCACAATTTTAGAAACTTTGTTGAGTTTTCTCGATTTTGTAGTATATTTAGGAGAGTCGTGCTGGTTAGTTGCCGGTTTTGTCATTGATGTAATTGAACTAGATTCGAGGCAACTATTGTGGTAAATATGAGTTTTATAAAAGTTATTTTTTAGGAGTATCATGTCCACTGTACTACGATTGAGATGACTCCATTTACAATTCTTTTCCTTTGTATTTTTTTTTATACATTTGATCTAATAAACTTCTATCGTTTTATTTTATTTATAAAAAATCATATATTTTATACAAAAAGATTTTGTATTCCTGATAACTTTAGTGGATAATACTCCCACTCACATAATAATTATTTGGTGTATCCACTAGACTTGTAAATGGGTCAGAATCGGATCATATATACCTCAATCCAAATCCAAATCCATTTATAATTGGATTATAGGATTCAGATCATATTCAGATTATTGGAATGCACCTATTAATCCATATTCGTTACGCATCGGATTCGGATCGGTTCGGATTATTATCGTATTTATTTTATAATGTACAAAAAATCAAAGTTTCATTAATAGTCTCATTCTTTTATTGTATAGCATACAAAACTAAAATTACTCATTTACACATATATAATATTAATATAAAGCATAGAAAAACTAAATTATACTTCATACTAAGTCGGGTCAAATTATTATCAAATCATATAAAATTATTATCAAATCATATAAATTATAATCCATATCTGAATCCATTTATAATCGGATTATCAGATTGAGAAGTCCAATCCATCTCCTATTAATTAGGATAGATTAGGATCAAAATCCGCTACACCATTAATATTAAATCATTCCACTTAGGATATGTAACATATCTTTTTATTGAATTTTTTTTATTATTACAAATATTACATATAGACTTGAAAACTCAAGTTGTGCTCTATAAAATTAAAGGACTTTAGACATTAAAATTAAGGAAGATTCACTATTATCCCAATATAGGAGTCTAAATTATAAAATAAAAAAATCTTACACGAAATGGACTTTAGAAACACATTTAGAGCCCATTTACAAGATAACAAATAGACTTTCCAACTTCCTATAAATTAAAAAACTGCCATTGATTTCTTAAAATAAGCCCAATCCGAAAACCTCATATAAAAACCCAATACACTCGATAGGGCATCAAAGCGCTAAGAATGAGTATATAACTAAATATCTCTAAAATTTAGTGCTTATCACCTAATCCCTCTTTAATTTGTCTCATACAATGACGTTTTTCACAGGATATGTAAATATGATTAGAAGTTTTTGGCGAGTTTTTAGTATTTCATAATGAGACCCACACAGAAGCTGATTTTGAGAATAATAATTAAATTTTGGACACATTCATTGTATCCAAATCAATTTCATACTAGATTTAGATTACTGCACTTTTATTTTATCAATTATTCTTTTTTGAGAATAATAATTAAATTAATTTACTGTGACAAGCACAAGCTCCATTCGTTGGAAAGACGAGAGTCACAAGACCCACCGATAAGACTCGACCTGCAGATGCTTTGACCGTCAAATTGACCATTTGACCAGTCCCCTCTCCAAACCTAAAAAAGGAAAGGCTCTTTTTTTCATGTGCGGTCTCGGGGACTAAATAGTAATTTCATCATCTGATTTCCCACCAAAATTACCTTAATTGGATATTCAGCGTCGACATCCTGGCCTCTTTTGTTCCACATTTCCCCAAATACCCTTTTGGGTAAAAAGGTAATAACATGAAGAACCTGGGAAAAAGAGAGAGGGTAGATATTTTGGGGGTACCAATGAAACAGACTACTCGAATTCCATCCTATCCATCTCCAGGGACCAATCCAACGGCCCAAATAAACAAGAAAAAATAACGAATATCCCCAGCCGTCGGTTTGGGTTGTGCAAAGGGAGCCGTCAATTTGGCTCTCGCGGGGCCCATTAAGAGCTAACGTGGCAATCAAGCCCTCTCTCTCGATTTGGATGTATAAGTAGCTGTCAATCGCTCAGCCCCAAAGACCATTTTGTGCTAGAGTGAGAGAGCCGTGTGGGTTTGTTAGGGTTAGGGTTTCCAAGGGTTTGAGAGAGAGATTTCAGTGAGACGAGATGGGTGAGAGACTGAGCGGTACCGTCAAGTGGTTCAATGATCAGAAGGGATTTGGCTTCATCACCCCCAACGATGGCGGAGACGATCTATTTGTCCACCAGTCCTCGATCCGAACGGAGGGGTTTAGGACTCTCGGCGATGGCGAGTCCGTCGAGTTCCAGATCGAATCTGACAGCGACGGCCGCACCAAGGCCGTTGATGTGACTGGACCGGCGGAGGGTCCCGTTCAGGGAAGCCGTGGTGGTGGCGGCGGTGGTGGTGGTAGAGGCCGAGGTGGCGGCGGCGGGGGGTATGGGTTTAATGGTGGAGGTGGAAGAGGCGGAGGGGGTAGAGGTGGGAGAGGAGGCGGTGGCTATGGAGGCGGTGGATACGGCGGTGGTGGCGGTGGATATGGCGGTGGCGGTGGATATGGCGGAGGAGGCGGTGGTGGCGCCTGTTTCAAGTGCGGTGAGTCTGGGCATATGGCTAGGGACTGCGAGCAGGGCGGATCCGGCGGCGGTTATGGCGGTGGAGGCGGTTATTCAGGTGGTGGTCGCGGAGGCGGTGGTGGTTCTTCCGGTGGCTGCTACGGATGCGGTGAGTCTGGCCATTTCGCAAGGGAGTGCCCTAACAGGTCTTAGATCTGTCATTTGACCTTTAGTGTCTCTGCCGCTGCTGTTTCTGGGTTCTTTCGTTTAATTAAGTCGGGTTTTTTTTCTAAGAAATGTTGACTCATTTTCAGTATGAGGATTGTCGGTTTTGTGGGTCATCTGGTTCTTTCATTCCATGGAAACATGAATTGATGGCTTTTGATGTAGTAATTTTTTTTCTTTCTTATTTTTAAGATTTTAGTAGTGAGGATTTGGTATTTTGGCAGAATATGTGGCTTTATGTTTAGTGGTTGGACTATGATTCATACACATTAATATACTCTGCACCTCTGTTTATTGTGTTCTTATTTTTGGCATGGTTTCCATGGCGGTACAGACGGCCCCCATCATAGCATTAGGGTTAGGGTTTATGAATTTGAAGGGCCGCTCTTAATGCATTTCTCATCCAATTTCAGACCAATTGATGCAAAAAGCACAACAATAATGCTTTTCTCACCCAATTATAGAACCCTACTGTTCTGGGTTTGTGGCCCTCTTGTTGTTTCATATCTGCTTTGTCGACTCGTTCATGCCCTTTTCTTCACACTTTTCTTGTAGTTCGTACATTTACTTTAGCTTTTTTGGTTGTTTTGATAACCTAAGTAGGTAGGTGGAAGAGGGGGGATTCTCCGTTAAGAATTTCAAGTTTGGTTACATATGGACCGTTGGATTTGCATCTATGTTAAATATGTAACCAATACTTAAATACTTTTGGGGAAGGAGAGTGATTCTTTGTGAGTTGTTTTTCTTAACCCAACTAAATCGCAAAGAAAGAGGTTATTGGTTAATCTTGGAATTTGAGTTTTTGAATGAGTGATTTGTAAATCCTACACATCAATCAATTGTTAGTCATGTGAGTGATTTCCCTTAAATTTCATCCTGGAATTTACCCTGGCACTTTTTGGTTTGTTAAATTCTTTTGGGGTAAAATGCCAAAGTGTGATGTTGTTGGTTTATAGTTAGGAAGCTTTTTGGGTAAGTTTGTGATTGGGAGATATGTTTGACAAGTCTAAAATATTGATGATATCGACGAAAATATTGAGGATATTATTGTTTTTTCGGATCACGGATATTATTCATACACATATTATATAAATATCGGAAAATATCGATGTTGATAATTTCGCTCACACTTTAGCAATATCGCTACAATATTACTATAATATTGAAGTAATGGAAAAAAGGGAAAGAAAAACATAAAGCACACACGTAAAGGGTATTTGAACCCTTGTCATTTCACTCATCCAACACCTTAACCATCACGTAGCTTATGTGTTTGTGATAATACGCAAAGGGGATGTGGTATTAAGTGTAGAATATTGTAGTAAATCATTATATATAAATAATTATAGTGTGTTTAATCTTCTTTCATTAATTACTATATATTTTCTACACGTGTTTGTCAGTTCGCTATATAATTAACTTAAATTAGTTAAACTCATCATGCAACGCTTTCCTCCCAATTTTTTGTGATAAACTAATAGATAATTAACTAAATAAACATCCTCTAAAGTTTCAATAAAAATTTACAAGTTTTTCTTATAATTTCCGTGGTTTTTATTCAATTTTTATCGATATTAATAATATCCCGATATTTCTATTGAAATTTCCGTGTTTTTGGACTACCGATATTTCCGATATCATCGATATTTTAGACCTTGGTGACAACTAGTGGAAGGTTTTGCTCGTATTTGTCGTATAACTATTGGGATGATTTTCTTTACAGTATTTTTTCTTTGTACTCCTTAATCTAAATAAAATTCTCGCTTTTTCTCAACCAAAAAAGAAAAAAAAGGTAAACGAATAATAGCTAAATTGTGTTTGTACTAAACTGGATAAGGTCGACATTTTCTATTTTTCTAGACAGATTTGGATAGATACGATTGGATTTGTCGTCCGGAAAAAATAATGTACGATTGGATTTGTCAATTCTCATGTGGACCAGGTTGAATTGATGGGCTTGATTGGAAGTGAGGCCTTACTAAGTTGATGGGTTTTCCTTTGTCTTTTTGAGCCATTGTTTCCTTTTTGTAGATTACAACTACAGACCCATTCTAAGAAAAGTTTCTCTTTTTTTTTTTTGGGTTCGGTATACACCGTATTCTCGACTGGAGCAACTTCAGAAGTTGGAGTACGAACGGCTTCACAACTCATGCAACGGTTAAACCAAACATGGCAGCTCTTGAACGTGAATTATCATTTTATTGGGGCTTTACTTTAAATCTCTTTGATAATTATTTCCTTGCTGGACTTGGCTTTGTGGACTGTTTTGAATGGGGATGGCCTTTTCGAAGCTCGTTGGTTTGGTTTCGTACTCCCCTGTCCATTATGCCAATTTCGTAATAACTCCTTCTTCACAGTTGTACAACAAGAATTGATACACGTTCATCATCTGTGATGGGGAAGAATAGACTTCAGTGGTCCTAAAAGAAGAACATGAATTCATGTATATGAAGATGAAAATTTACATCAATGTAACAATGTTGCTAGTATAAAACGAATAACGACTATAAATGGCTTGTAGCTCAAGTGGTCGACCCATGTCGAGGTCCTAGATTTGATTCCCCCATCTCCCAATATCGTTTTTGTGTCATTTGAGGTCTCAAATTTAACCAAATTTTGACTAGCGTTGTTCGAGATGCTAATTAGGTATAAATAACTAATGGAATTGGAGCACATGCATATTATTTATTGGTGAAAGCAGAACCAAAAGCAAAGCAAGAACAGTCATGACATTAGAAAGAAAAAAAAGAGAGGCTATTTCAACATAATTCCACCACTGAAATCACAGGCTTGTCTTCCAAATTGAAATCATTGTCTTGTTCTCTAGCTATCGATTAAAGCAACAACATTATTATATAATATAGCCATGTAAGAGACAAAAATAAAATGGGGCTTTAACTGAAAAGGCACGAGGCTTTTGTTATTTTCTTGGGGTCGCATGCTAAATCTAAAGTGACTTATGGACTATTTTATAATATAAAAAATTAAATTATTATATTTAAATTTTTTATAAAAAAAAGAAGAAAAAAAAGTGAACTGTGAACAACTTTGTGGCTTTTACTCCGACACTTCTGTGATGCGAGATGATAGATTATTAGATTCCCACCCGCATCACCAGAATTTTATCTCCACACCCAACCAAAGCAGACTTTTATCATACACCCCTTACGTCAGGCACACTTGTTTTCCCTTGTTCTTTAATCTTTTTTAGGTTATTTTTCTTGGGGAGCTCTCATAATCATGGAACTCGAGCTGGGGTTTCAGAGAAGGTGTAGAGAAAGAGAGATGCTTTCAGTTTCGGCATATATTCTGTACCTGCTGGATAGCCTGCATGCAATGCCTTTTACTCGATGAATTTTCGTTTTCAAGGTCTGAGTAAAGTGGGAAGCACTCGATACATTACACATCATTGGAAACCAGAAAATTTTAAAATCTAAAAGCGATGTATATCATATATGTGTACTGTCAAAAGAATCCAGTAGGTAAATTTCGTAAGCTCAAGATGGGCAATCTGACATACATAAGTGCTCAAAATGTTGAGTGACCAAAAACATCAAAGGAATTGGGTCAAAGAATGTGTATATCTATCAACCCAACATTTTTTCTAGTGTACAACCTCTTTATATGCTCGGAGAGAAACAGGCACACACATAGGTGCACATTGTTTACTTTGTGCTCACCTACGTTATGGCACATAGTGGCGGAGGTAGAAATTCATCACGACAAGGGTGTGATAATAAGCTTCTGAAATTGAACTTGGAGTCAAATTGTATATTTTGCTCAAAAGTAATGGATGGGAAAAAAAAATTTGGAGTCAAAATGTTCAACAACTAGTAAAATTTGTCTAGTGATTATCTAACATAACAAAGCAATTAAAGTACATATACATCCTTATTAGATAGTTGGAATTATTTGCCTCAATTTATTATGGAATTTTTATAAATGAATTTTATTTATTTATTATAGACTGATCTTCTGTTGAAGTATCAAATCCATTGCTTGCCTAAATATGCATGTAGGGCAGGAGAGTGTATTTCACTTTTATTCTTGCCATCCACCATTTTGTGACATTAAAAATTCAATTCTTGAAACTTTAACAACAAAAAATATACTCATCCAAACCATATGGGATTCAAAATTTTCAAGAGAAATGGAGATACAAAACCCTAGGGGCATGTTATATAGAAAGATTACAAATTTGATTTTCAAATATTTCATACATTTTCTGCCCCCCCCCCCCTTTTTTTTTTGGACTCATGGCAGTGACCCTAAAAGCTAAAACCGATGCGGAAAATTTAAAAGAGAAAAATAGGGTTGTGTACTTTGAAGGGGGTGAAAATGCTCATTTGGGCACCACATACAATATATTTTTTTAATTTTTTTAATTTTATATTGTGCCCATGGCACTAGGCGTGGAATAATCGAAAGTGAGAGTGGACAAATCAAGGCCGGTGAGGGTGAGGGTGGTGGATTGGAGCAGGAGCTGAAGTTGTGTTGAAGACCATGGGTGGTGGTGGTGGAGGGCACTGGTAGCACTTGGTGAAGAGCCCAAATGTGTCAATCTGGTGCACAAAGTTTGTGATGCTCGCCCACCCACCGAATCCAAACCCTACCACGAAAACCCACACCACCACAAACACATTGATTGTATATGAACCAATCCACCCTCCCAGAAATCTTGGTGGCCTCTCCACTGCATTCTGCAATCACAAACCGTTCATCACAACCCATCAGTCAAATTGTAATCAAATTAACAACAAACTCATAGCTAAAGGTAGTAAATTTTAACTCCTTCATGTGTTCGGTACGTGATTGGTTGTCGTGAGAGAAACATTGTATACAGAGGCGATTAAAAAGCGGATATTTCTATGCTTTAACACAAAGGGGACCACACATACAGTGTTTCGGGCATCAGGCTGTGTACGGCACATATAATGCATCAACTATCAATAAAAGGTAAAACCCACAGTTGAAGATTTTAAGAGTGCTCCCCAGATAAAGGAGTATCAGTATGTGTATCACTGTACCAGTACCAACATGTTTGATATTCTGACCCATTGGTGCAGCAAGAATCTCGTGCTTTTTCTGCACTGTTTGATATTGATTGCGTTTTCTTTTTTCATTTATGATGGATTGAAGTGGGAACAAACAGAAAAATGTTCAAGTCCCAGTCATCAAAATGGATCATACATACAGGTTAAAAAAATGAGGAGAGAGATAGCCGGGTCTGGTCTGCTAGACTGTGACCACACGCTACCGCTCTGTTTTATTTTATATGTTCATATATTTATTTAATTTTATATGTTTAATGATGATCAAATTGATTAAAGAATTCAATTTCTGTTTTGTTTGGTCAAATTTATTACTGAAAACACTAAGGCTGACCAAAAAGTACGTGATTCAGAAATTCCCATCTGGCATTGCAGATTTAAAGATATATGCTATGCAGGCTAAAGTGGCAGTTCTGTGAATTCAAGCATGTTTAGGGTTAGAGTGGGTACCTCTCTTGCAGCAGCGGATTTGTACGTGAAGATGTGGGCCAGAGCTGGGATGATGTAGACTGTGAAGCTGACAAGGAGTGATCCTACGGTGGAGTTGATGGGGCCAAAGAATGGGAAGATGATGGCCAGGAACCAGATGGGGATGACCACAGGCAATCTTGCTGCTGCTCTCTTGCACAAGCTCTTGCACTCATGCATGCCAATGGCCTTCTCCCACACAAAGTATAGTGGCGTGCATGCAAACCCAAATGTTATAAACTGCAAATCGAAAAACACATACATTTTAGATCACGGGAAATGTTCTCTTGTCACACAGTCTAGTCTGAGACTACGAGTCTCGATCGATGATTAGGTTAATTTGTATAGTCTAAAGAGTTGTGTATATGCGTGCATGCCTGGTGGATGAGCATTAAAATAACAGCCATGTCTCTGAAGGGAGATTTGGGGAGGAGAGAGAAGGCGTTGGAGTGGTTAAGAAGCATGTCTCCAAATGCCCAATACACTGCCGATGCAGAGGGAAGCGTCAGTGTCAGCACATACAGGGTAGCATATAAATATATGGCCTTGAACTTCTGAGGTTTCCACATCGCATGCATGATCTCCCTGCAAATTCCATTGCCCACGCCAAATTAAATAAACTCATTATCTTTAACAATTAATTAATAAATAACATGGGTTATTATTATTACTGATTTTTTTCATGATAAAAAAAAAACAAAAACAAAACAAAACAAAACAAAACAAAATAAAACAAAAGCAACTTGTAGGAAAGAGTACTGGCTTTCTACATGAAAAAGGAAATGGGTATGTTCCCAAGAAATAAGGCCTTTTTGCTTCCCACGCCTAATAAGGGCATCATGGGAATTTTCTTAAATTTAAAAATAAATAAATAAATAAGAGTTGTAATTTTCTTTAATTTTTGTTGATAAAGATTTGGTCATTTTAGATCGCCTGGTTAGATCATGTCCCCAAGAGGAGAATGTTTAGTCATTTTCAAAATGACGTTGAAGTCCTTGTTCTGTGCTTATTTTTGTCCCATTAACACACTGAAAATTCCTTAAAAAAATTTAGACAAGGACATGGGTTTTTTGTCTGCATTTTAAAAATGTGTTATTTTACCGCATCGATTCAAGTTTGTCCCCATATAGAACATTAATGTTGAACACTAGATTTCATATTCAATGTCTAAAATAATTATATCAAATGCTGTATAAAAAAAATAGCAGAAAAAGAGAATCCAATATTATAAATCTGAGCTGAGGGTTTCATATCTTACACAGTAACAGCATGTCCCCCAAAAGTGTAGAGGATGTTTGTGGCCCCAGTGAAGTATAGCACCAACTTAGTTGGACCAGAGTGCTTCACTCCCTCAACCTATGATCAAAATCAACACACAAATTATCAGCACGATACGAGAAATCAACGTTTTTGGGTTCCGAGGGGAGCATACAAGGCCGAAACTTAAAGAAATTGACGGAAGAGCATTAACAGGACTCAGGAGTGTATAAGTATAATTGAATTAGGTATTAATTAAGTTAAATTAAGAAAAAGAAAAAGAAAACTAAATATATATATATATATATATATACCTGGCCATGAAGGAAGGAGGCAATGGTGAGGTACCAAGCAGTGTAAGTGGTCATAACAAGGCCCAAAAAGGACCAGACTCTGTAGTTGTGAAATGAAGGGATGAAGACAGTGGTTGCACAACATGCTCCAAAGATGTAAGTCCAAGTTCTCTTGTCCAGATTATCATTTATGTAATATATGTTGCTGCAACAAAACATTAGAAATTAGAAAGATACCCAACAAAAAATACATTCTTTTTGTTTATTGGAAAAATTGTAGTTAAATAATGAAGATAGAGTTAAAACTAGGGGTCAGAAGATGCATTGGTACCTTGCACAAGCTATGAGTTGAATGACAGATCCAAACAGAAGAAATGTGCAGTTAAATGCCAAGCCCACGTTCCTCCAGTGTTTTCCAAGCAGCCCATCAAGAACTTCAAACCACTGATTTCCATTTTTTATGAAAAACCCATGTCAGATTTCTAGATAAACAAAGATAATTGAGAGAGAGAGAGAGAGAGAGAGAGAGAGAGAGAATTTGGTTGAAATTAACCACCTGGATGACATGGTTTCTGAAATCAACTTTTTCTCTTTCTTTTCTGGTTCTGTATTCAACATAGAGGGAGCTGATAAGGTAAGCTGTCCAGCTGCCCAGCAAGCCATAGAAGAGCTGGAAGAGAATGCCTGATAACATCCCCAGCTGTGAGAACGAGTATGGCAAAGTAAGCAGAACTTGAGCCACCTGAAAGTTTTTGCAAAAACCCAACACAAATTTATTAACAGAAAACATATTTATGAACAAAAGATCACATCATTGATAGAAGCAGCAAAGTAATTAACCTGATTAGAAGCACAGCTAAACCAAGCATCATAAGCAGAGCCACCATCCCAAAAGAACTTGGAGAGCTTGCTCTTGACGCTCTTGGGCTTCCCTTCAGTCTCCATCTCCACATAACTTCCTACAATCACTGTGTCCGCCACCTTTTCTGCAGAAGCAGCCATGACTTCAATTTCTTCCTTTTACTCAAAACAATGCTTTTGAAGTTCTATGAAGAAACCTGAACAGAACACTATAGCTAGCTAGTATTTGATTGAATGCAGGGGTGAGTGAGGTGGGTTTGATTTGAGGATGGGTGTATATGAAGTGAAGAGAGGGAGGGGTATATATATACAAGACACGAGGTGGGTTCTGGTTCTCGAAGCCTGAGAAAGCCTCTCTCTCTCTCTCTCTCTCTCTCTCTCTCTGTTCTTGAAAGGTATTTTTGAGAGGGGTTTTGGGAAGCGAGTTAATCCCTTTTTGGGCTTTGTGGCTTTGACGAAATCTGCTGGTTCTCGGGCCCTTTTTGGTAATTAAATTTTGTCGTTGTTTAGCTCATAATATTTAATTAGTGCAAAGTAATATAAAATTAGTGTATATAAGATTTTATTTATTAAACTAATTATTTTGTGGAGCGTGAGTGGCCTGTCCGCACGAGTGGGTCTACCCGCTTCCCGAGCCGGCCAGATGATTATTACACTTGTTTGCTTACTTAATCACCTTACTGATTACACTTGTTTACTTACCCTTGGGTATTCGAAAGATGTGTATGTTAAATAGCTATTGATTTAGTTGTATTTTTCTTTTTAATGTTACAAAAGAAAATGTCTCAAGTCCAAATCACACGTCTCTCGTTGATTGTGAATGACAACACTAATTCGACAGAAAGATAAGTCTCAAATGCCTTTTTGTAAAGAAATGTTGATTGCAATTGTCTTGCAATTGAACTTCACATGACAATCCTCATTAGACATGAGGTATTTATTGGATACTCTTTCAATCCACGGCGAGTTGGCATTGTTATTGCGCTCTTAAGTAAACTTCTTGTCATTCTGTAGATGAATAATGCAAATAATACTTTCTATGATGATTTTATTTGCACTTACAAACAAGTCTTTTGAGAGTGTGAATAGTGTTTCTCTTAATAAATACAAGAATTTTCCCCATACAAAACCTATTCCCTTTACATAGCAATAGTTGCATCCAAGTCAAGAATTAGGTACCCTATATCAACATGAAACTATGCATATACCATTCTCTTATGCGTCTAATATGCATGATATATTAGAATTCATTGATGACCTTAAAATTAGGGGCTAGAGTTTGGTAAAGGGTAAGATGGTAAAAACCCAAAAGCCAAGGAATGTTATTAACATTTCATAATGTTGTAGAAGAACAAGGTACTTAGGGAGGGGGGCAATGGGGGCAAGGGGGGATAAAAAAAGAAATAAGCAAGGGAAAGAGTGAGGGGGAAAAAATTATAACATAGTAGACCACATGATTGCAGCCAAACGGGCGTGGTCGCTTTACAAGAAGAAGAAAGCTGCTTTTTTCACATGGCCTCTATCTATGGCTTGCTTGCTATCTCAATGCTTTGTGGACTCGAGAACCTCTCCACCGCTCCAAAGGCCCAAACCCCAATTCCCAAATTTCTCAATTGAAATAAAACTCACTCGAACTTTCTTACTTTTTTTTATACCTAAATTTACCCCACAATCACATTATGGACAATATAAAAACCTATCTCTTTCTACATTCCTATATATCAATCTAAATTACCTAATGCGAAAACAACCCACGATTTCGCGATTTATAATATGTCGCATAATCCTTTTGACCTTAGTTCGGAACTTGGATGTACTTGCTATAAGAACTACCAACTAGGTCTTCTCTACCAGCTAAATCTTTTTTTAATTAGTTATTCTCTTTAATCTATTCATTTATAACAACAAAAACTTGGCATTGCAACCCGTGAGTTATCAAAATAGGGTTGCAGCAAAAGATTTTAGGATATGAAACATACAAGATTCTGATACCCCAGTGTGCTTCTTTGACCGTCCTTTGATTTCCCCATTAACACAAACATGTGAATTGAATTTGAAACAGACAGCCTTCCTAAACCAAACCAGAATAACTCTACAACCCAAAAAGAAAAAAACAATACACAAAGGAACAAGAATAAGGTTGAGTCCGACGTTTTAACTGAGTGAACACATAATTTCCTCCTCCTTTTCTCTTCTTTCGATGCTGCGAAGATTTTTATGCCCAGCTCTTTTAGAATTCGAACAAAGTGATCACCTGGAGAGATTGATTATCTTCCACCTAATGATGATGAACCATAATGAGTTTGTCTTTATTTAAATAATTAGGGCAAACCATTTATGCAGAAGCAGTTCAGGTGATGATATTATTAACATATTACCACGTTATTCAGGTCTAAAAAGAGTTGTGTTTGGGTGCAGGGTGACATATTCATGGGTTTTGTTGGGCCACCCTCACCCAATTCCTTGTTTGGTTATGCTTTCTAGTCTCTAGGACCAGAAACATTCCCTGTGGCTTGTGTCTCCTTGACTGAAAATCTGGTGCAGCCCTGACCAAACTATCATTCTGCATATATGGTTGCTCTTGTAACATCTTATCGTTTGGAGGCTTTGATGGTGTATATTCATCGTATGAATGAGAGAGATCAGATTGACTGAGTTTGAATTTCCTGTCAGATCACCTAGGAGGACCAGTACTAGTTGATAGAACGTTTGAAAGCAACATAAGAGCAAAATGATGTTCTAACAAGGAGAAAAACTATTATAAAATTTTAGGTGTAATAGTTATATATGCAATTATGTGTCTATTTCTCATCGCGTTACTAGTCATGTGATAAGAGAGA
The DNA here is from genome assembly GCF_965620075.1 of Prunus avium. NCBI lineage: Eukaryota > Viridiplantae > Streptophyta > Magnoliopsida > Rosales > Rosaceae > Prunus > Prunus avium. The sequence continues at coordinate 33,413,353 of NC_142291.1, forward strand.
TGTATATAATCTATTGCTTTAGACAGTTTCAAGCTAACAATCAGAAGATCCAAAGGTTGATCTATATGAGACTTCGTGGAACCCACAAACATAAACAGCTGGCAATTTCTCACTCGAATGTCCTTAATTAGGCATTTCACACCATGTGTAATACCAATTTCTTATATCCATAAGTTGATAATTAATTGGCTCTTAATCACACCAACATTGCAAATGAAGACAGGGGAGTTCTATATTCATAAACTAGTACAATGGCCAAAGTTAAAACCTAGACAAGGGCACAAAGCATGTTTGATGGCTTGAAATTTTGTCTCATAAAATTCTGAAATTTAGAAAGGGATGGCACATGTGTGAAAAATCTAGACAAAGCATGTTAACTGCCATGAATTTTGTTTCCGAACCAAATTTGAAGGCCTATAAGGTAGGGGACCAAAACACAACGGCCATATGATTGAGATTAAACCAAAATCTTTCACAATGTTGAGGAACACCAAAATTAGCAACCAACTAATAATCCTCGGCGTGGTAAAGGTTCTTAGCACGCGAGCTGGTCCATTGGATATAAGTCAGCCTATGATGAACAATAATTTCTTCACCCTCTTTGATCCATACAAGTATGCAAGAAATTGACGTATCAAATGACTCATCATATATATAGCTCATCAATCCTCTTTCAACATTTTCATCATATTTATTAGATTAGTTTTAGTTAACTCAAATGACGAGTTTAGATATGATGCAAGTATATGTATTCAAATACTGTATAACGCTCTCTTGTCAGAATTCTACCAACCACGTGTTTATATTATCTGTGAATGCGAATTACGATCAAAATTAACCCAAGTTCGAAACATTCTTTTTCTTCCTAGATTTAGGGCATATCCTAAACTCTCCTATACAAGGGCTTATCCTTGGTAATGATTAAAGCTGTATAATTGGTCAAACTTTTGCTCTTCTTTTATTCTTGTTAACAGTTTCTAACAGTTGCTGATCGGAGAAGCACCAATTTGGCTTTTTGGAAGCCTACATTGACCTGAAATTCAACTAACACCAAGTGGGTCCTTCGGTTTGTGCTAAGAATTTATTCAACTTCGGTCAACCCCATTATCAAAAAACTGCCTGCCTGCCTTATATTATTGGTGCAAAATAATTGAATCGAAGAAATATATTAGCAAACACAATAATGCTAGATTGCCTTTATGGCCCTCCTTTCTGAGAACAATCTTTTAAGACCAAAAGAATCCTATCTTTAAAGAAAATGTGTACAACTTTAGTGTCCATTGGGCTTTGGGTAACACATTAAAGCTGCACTTTGACACTGCACAACTCACAAAAGGGAATAAAAAGTATAATGGTGTATGTTCGGAATTGGATCTAAATATTTGAAATGAAATCAACTCATTATATTATTTGGGCCATAAGAAAGTAATAAACGTCTACTCACACTATCAATGTGTCATTGGAATTCGAAAATGAGACCACTGATCTACAAGTTAATACCTTTTCAACTAAGCTAAATTCCGTTGGTGGACTGAGATTGTTTTTACTCTGCTTTATGACTGAACAAATTAATGATTCAAATAAAAATACACAAAATTACACTTACACTACAAAGTGATATATTAAAGGCCAAAGTAAAAGGAATTTTCTACACAATCATACATTTGGTATGATGCTGCTTGTGGTTTGACATGGATACAAAAGGTTTATTAAGGGGCCATTATGAACATGGATAAATTTAGCTTGCAGCCTTCAATTTTGAACTCTCCCAAAACATAATTATGAGATCAATAAGAAAAAATTTAAAGGGAAAGACAGGATTAAGGAGGCATAATTAGCATCATAATTGAAATTAAACCAGTTTTAGCACTTTTTAAGTTTTTTTTGCTTCTTAATTTCCTATAATATCTTGCCATGAAATTAAATAACTTAAAAACCATGAACAAAAATAATCTAGTCCGGCCTAAGGCCCAAGTTTACATAGGCCATTCTTTTGTAGCCCAATAAAATTCACCCATAATGGGCTAGCCCATAAAAATGAAATCCTATGGACGGCTGAGATCATCTACTTATTAATAGTCCAAAATATGACGTGGCAACAAATTATTCCAGCCCAATTTATAACGGTACTCGCGCGAAATATTTCGCTCATTGTTCTGCGCACTTACACCAACCCCGCGCACGTTTGCGAATGGAGCTTCGCAATTTTCGAGTGGCCGGAGCTCCGATCTCCGATCAAATCAGCCGTCAGACTCAAAAGCAATCATCTTTAGCTGAAATTTTAGTTTGCGAGGTGAGTAGTGTTCGTCCCTTCTCTGTAAATTCATTGTTGGGGCTACGTTTGGTTGCCAAGAAAATGTGGCAAAGTGATAGAAAATGAGCATTTCAACTGTCAAAGTTTCCAACTTTGTAGGTTAGCAATGAAAAGAAGAGGGCTTAAACCCATTAAGCTTCGATTTTGAACTATCGTTGATGTGAATTTTGTGTAACATCAATGACTTTACCAATTTGGACCAAATTGAAGAACTTGTGTTTTGAATGATTTCAGTTTGATCTTAAATCTCCAATCTTTATTGAAAATTTGTGTTTCTCCACATCATGCCTTTTGAACAAAATCACATAGTCAAATCCAGAGGAGTGAATTTCAGAATGGTTATGAACAAAATCTCATTTTAAGCTTTCAAATTTTAGAACTAGTCCATACAAATCCAAGAGATGGGTTTAGTCAAACCCGTTTCCAAACAGCCTTCATCTTCATGGGCTCCCCAAAAGCTCAACCATTCAATAATATCATTGAATCAAATTGACCTGAAACCACTTCCAGAAAGTGACTCTTATTTATTACTTGGGCAGTGAAGAATGCGGTGGATAATGAGTTCAGAATCTTCTCCTACCATCATACCATGTGCACTTGGCCTTTCCTTTTTTCTGGGTCCCATACAAATTCACCCCTAGCTGCCAAATGTTCACGGGCTTGTTGAAACATATACAACTAAGATTTCAGGTCTCATTAGGATTGCTTTTGTAGAAGCACTTCTATTAAAAGTGCTTTCTGAATTATAACCTGGAAGCATTATTTCTCTACCAAACTGTGTTACAATTGCTTTTAGTTGTTTGTAGTTATTTGAAAACGACTTTTGCCGGTTTAAAAACAGTCCCAATCCCCTCTCAATTTTTCCATGAAAAGATGGTAGACAGATCCTTCTAGTGCTTGGAAAAAGGTCATTAAGAAAAGGATAAATCATAGAACTTCAACATAGACACCAAATTTTCAAGTCATAATCCCATTCTGATTATAAAATTTACTAACCCAAAAAGCAAAAGCAAAAACAAAAATTGAAACACACCCTTCTCTCTTCGCAAGAAAAGTAAAGTTCTTTGGCATCCTCCAACCTCAACTATACAGCTGCACATACTTCTTCTTCTTCAATGGATCGTCTGCTACTCTCTGCCTCTGTACTCACACTTCTCATCCTCTCTTTCTTCTCAGGTAACTCTAAACTAATTTTCCCTCAAACCCAGTTCTTAGTTTTTCATCAAAATCAAAACCCAATTCTTAATTTTTCATCAGAAACAAAACCCAATTCTTAATTTTTCATTAGGAACAAAACCCATTTCTTGATTTCTTTTTTTTTATTTAAATTTTGGTCCATGCAGAAGTGAACTCTGCCTCTTTCAAGCTAGTGAACAAGTGTCGGTACGAAGTATGGCCCGGTGTGCTTTCCGGCGCGAACACGGCTCCGCTCTCCCCAACCGGCTTCGCGCTCAAGCCCGGCAAGTCCCGGACCCTATCCGTGCCCAAAGCCTGGTCGGGTCGGATCTGGGCCCGGACCCTCTGCACCGAGTACTCGCCCACCAACTTCTCCTGCGTAACAGGCGACTGTGGCTCCGGAAAAATCGAGTGTGCCGGCAGCGGCGCGAAGCCCCCGGCTACCTTAGCCGAGTTCACTCTCAACGGCGCCGACGGCTTGGATTTTTATGACGTCAGCCTGGTGGACGGGTACAACCTGCCGATGCTTGTGGTGCCACGTGGAGGTACAAGAGGGGGATGCAGCGCCACGGGGTGTCTTGTGGACTTGAACGGCAAGTGTCCCAGGGCGTTGAGGGTCGCGCGCGAGGGTGGAGGGGGGAGAGTGGCGTGTAGGAGCGCGTGCGAAGCGTTTGGGGATCCGCAGTTTTGTTGTAGTGAGGCGTACGCTACGCCCGACACGTGTCAACCCTCTGTGTTCTCGCTGTTCTTTAAGCATGCTTGCCCACGCGCGTATAGCTACGCGTATGATGACAAGACTAGCACTTACACGTGCGCCTCTGCAGACTACATTATCATCTTCTGCCCTTTGCCTTATACAAGGTACAATTATTATTACATGTTACTCATATGTTGTGATGTGTTATTTAATTTTTCTAGTACAAAATTTTACATGGGATAATATAATAGGTTGTTAATTAATCATGCTATCACATTATAACATAACATGTCAAACTGTCTGTCAGAACAGAACGATTATAATTTATACGATTTGAATCGTGCAAGAAATGGACACGTTGAATTTTTTGTTAGGAATTATTTGAGCTATGAATGTGATGGCCATGTTGTAGGTGTGGGGTACAACTTACAAGCCCCTAATTTGTGGCTTTTCACGATTGCTTACAGCTAATGGCAATGTTTTTCAGCTGCCTAGAAATTCTTACTAGTTTGCTATTTTAGTGGCACAAAGAAAACATAAAATGAGATTAAAGACAAAGAACAAGTTGAATTTTCAAGTGGGGTTGTTTCTGAATGACTAAACTAATTAGTTCATTCAAGGTTCAGCTATAAGTCTTATGATCACAATGTGGTCAATATATAGCAGACAAAATGAGTTGAAGGTTGACGTCTCTGCACATCATACAGTGCATCATTTTGTTTGTTAGTATCTATCTGGTTTGTCACTGGTTGATATAATTTAAATTGGCTTTGGGACATCTGTGCTTAAAGATAATCATATTGTATGCATTTATATATTTACAATATATACGTATTTGTCCCGTCTCTTGTTTACCAGTGATTTGGGAAAGTTGCATTACTTGTTCATGAGGAAGATGTCAAGACCTATCCCCCTTGAACACCAGAATTGTTGAACCTGTACAACAATTCAACTGCACCACTTGTTGTCTGTGATTCAATGTTGTCTCATATTCAATTTCACTTTGTCGCATTATTACCTCAGGATCATGAACAGACCAAATATCTTTCTCTTCTCGTGAAGCCATGTTTGCTCTGGTTTTTGTGGGAATAATCTGGAAGGTTTTGTTCATATGCTTATATTTATTTCCTCTTAAACCTACAACTTGCTGCATTTTACTTCAGGCAGTTAAATGGGCTCTGTTTGTTTGTTTCATCTATTATAATGCATAAAGAATAATGAATATGTTGAGTTCAGCACATTACACAATCGAGTAAAACCTCATGAGCATCATTGGTGCCTTTTATGGAACTTGCAGTCTAAAGGTGCTGGAAATACGAAAAGATGGGGCGGTGCTACCGCTGGTTAACAAGACCATGATGTACTTTTAAGGAGCCATAGTGCTAGCAGTGTTTCCTCCGCTATGGTTCAGATGCCTCTAGTGCAGCAGTACGTTCTGTTTTCCAGTTTCGGTCACTTCTAGTACATGCTTTATATGATTAATATTGGTCCTCACGTTTCCAGGAAGAAAGTATTACAATCCCGGCTGAATAGCAGGTGCCATGGCCGATACTAGCTATCCACCCGTCACTCCTCACTGCATTTGCTATTAGTTCATCGGAAATGGTTGTGGGGAAAAATAAAATCCTTAAGAAATCTTGTAGATAAGTATTTGTTCACTCCTATTCAGTCAAAAATACATAGGACTCTTGGAATTTTGCCTCTGGTGACTTTTTTCTTCAAAAGATCTGTAATATTAGGAGAAACTCCGAATTCCCATCATTTTTGAGAAACTGCATGTGCTTATAAAGTAGTTATGCAGATGCTAGGTTAGTATGGAAGTGTATATGTAAAGATGCATATATGGAATCTTATGTGTTTGTGGATATAAAGTTCATCCCACTAATGTGTTCTTTGTTGCCCCTTTGGTGGGCAAGGGAAGGACCCAAGTTACATGTGTTTGGGCTCACTATTCACAGCTCAAACTGGCTTAGAACATGTGATGGCTTCAAATTTCAACCAAATGACTAATACGAAGTAGAGATTGTTTCTGTTTACATCTATATATCCTTAAAAGAGACATGTCTCAGTCTAAACACCATGTCAATTATTGTATTTAATGGTGGGAAAACCTTTCAAGCGGCTTGTAGTTTAAGTGGTTAATTAAGTGCATTTATCTAGACACTCGAGGACCTGTGTTCAAATTCCTCCTTCCTCAATTTCGCTTGTATCCGAAAGAGAAAAAACAGTGGGAAAAACTTCTCAAATTTAAACATCAGAATGAAAAAGAACACAGACCAACCTTTACAGAATGCAATAGACTTGCTATTGAGTTGTCCATGTAGGGTTTAACATCTAAAAAGCAAACTTTACTATGATCACTGAGATCTCATTTGTCATATAATCAGTTGCAAAATCACTACAGAGTTTACCCTAATCATATAACAAATTAAAATGAAACTAAAGAAAAGAAAGGACCCTCTCTTGGCCTACTTTGTACCGAAAAAAGAAGGAAAAGTTAAAAAGAATAAAGGGAAGAAAAGAAGTTCACTTTTACATTAAGATAGAAATGAGAAACAAGATCACTTTATATATTGGTATATATTCTCCCCCCCTCCTGCACTATAGGCACTATAGGCACTCGAAGACAAATTCTCTCTTGCAGAAAGTGGGTTCAATGGTCTCTGCAATCGTGCGGTTTGGACCCCCAATGATGCTTGCCCTAAAACAATATTATGATAAAACAAAACAATCACATGCAAAACATTTAATTACTTGGATCCATGTGTTGTAAATGAGTCAAATAATTGATGTTACGCTTTCCTTCCTTTGGGAATTATTTATGTATTGGGGTTTATTTGGTATAAGTTGAGGCATCCATATATTTTATATGAGAAAATCACTTAAATCATTTTCAAATTTTCAATATTTACGAAGCATTGCTCTTCTCTTGCAATGTCTTTTGAAGGATGTGGGGTGTTTCGTGTTTTTAGGGAAATCGGATAGATTCGTATGGTATGACTACAAAACACTTACAATCTCTTTTGAATGAAAATAGCTAGACTCAATTTATTGAGGGGTCAATAGTTGAAAAGTTTAAGAATTTACATGTAGCTTTTTAGGTTTCATACAAATTTCAAATCACAGCTACTTCAGATCTATATGGCTCTGTTGTGTTTTGTACCAATTTATTTTTCCTATTCTTTCTCAATCTGCAAGCTACGCAATGTTAAAAATAGGCTTAAATGCAGTTTTGCCCCATGAATTAACCCATAATTGTCAATTTCTCCGTAAGAAATGGATGAAATCATTCAAAATCTAATAGCATGCACCTAATTGGCTATTTTTAACAAATTCGTATTCTTAATTTACCAACAAAATAATCAAGGGTGTAAATTGACAATTATGAGTTAGTTCATGGGGCAAAACCGCATTTAAGTCTTAAAAATATGAAGGAAAAAAAAAGATCTAAAATCGATGCACGAAAATTTCTCCCATTTTTTTTAACATTCAAACATAATCAAAGAGAAAATTTGATAGCATCTATAATAGCGGACAAGTGATGTCATGAGGATTGCTCGATACATGTATCATACAATTTTTATTTCTTTTTTAGATAAAGACTATATGTTGCATTTATAATTTAGGAAATTACAAATATGTGGGAACAAATATTTCGGCTTTCAATAAAAAGGTGCCACATGTATAAGAAGAATATCTCCTAGGTCAATTAATTGAGCCCATTTATTTGGCAAATTAATTAATTACTAAAAATAAGGATATTATCTTTATTTAAAAAAATAATATCATCAATTAAGATATTATCCTAATTTGAAGATATCATCATCAATTAGGAGATTTGATCTCAATCGAATCCCTAATTGACTAAATCTCTATAATTTGGGGAAAAAATATATATTCCTTCCAAATAGGAATTATTTTTTGAAAAACCTTAGATGCTTAGAGCCCTATAAATACATGACTACATTCAACATACAAGGTAATTCAAAATTCCTCTAAAAAACCCTTAACACTCAAAATCCCTCTCTAGCCGCTGGCTCCTCCCAAAATCATCTCTCCCACATGACTCCGGGCACCTGGTTCCCCCTATAGAGAAAACTCTGTACCATTTTTTAGATATTATTTCTCAAGGATTCAATCGAACTAACTTAGACATCGGTAGGTTTTTCGCCAACACCCCCTGGGGTGTGGTTTTTTACTCATGTTTGATTTTATAGGTACCAAAGAAGAGAGAGAAGGAAGTTAAAAGGGCGAATGATCTTCAGGTGAATATTTTCCCGTTAAATATTTGCACAAATAAAATACATATAACCACACAAAGTAATTACAAATACATATAACCACACAAGATGCATCATACAATTTTTTATACACCTGAATACCAGAAAGTGACTAAATTACTATCACCCAATCTTTGTACTAATTACTCATTTTTCTTCAATAAAATACTATTGCTTTTCCCTTTAAAAAAAAAAAACCAGAAAGTGACTAAAAGATGACTTTTGAATATCAATGTAACATTTAAGAGGGATTTAGTTATTGCATGAATATAGAAATTTGATCTAATTTTGAAAGTTTAGTAGGGTCAAAATTTTCAGCCTCAAATTAGGGAAAAACATGAAAAGAAGAGAGGTGTAGGGAATCCAATGCTTCTCCCATAATTTGCACTAGCAACAGAACAAGAACACACCCAACCCCACTGGCCCATGTGGAGCTTATCAACGGTCACCTAATCTGACGTGTCAACAGATTAAATGTTCTCTCATAGACCCCACCTTCCAAACAGTGACGTGGTGATTGAATATCATTATTTTCTTCTCTGTAGACTGTAAATGGGTGATGATGTGACAGCTCAGCCAAGAAAAAAGGCCTTTAGCGGGCCCCATTGTTCCCAAAGCTTCGACTCTTTGTTGACTTTACTGGTGTGAGTAAATCATGCACAGTCCTACCATAAGAACTCGCGTACAGGAACAGCGTAGCTCCCGCGGTAATTTGTGTTTTTTTTTTCGGTGGTAAATAAACATGAGTTAAATCTTTTAATGAAAAAAAACATGTGTTAATTGACCGTTAATCATCATATACAGTTCAAGAAAAAAATAACATGAGTTATAAATTATATATCACACTGAGAAGATAATTTTGAATTACTTGTTAATTGAGTGCGTAATATTTTGTTTTGTAGACTGTAAATTGGTGATGATCGAACACGTAAAGATAACTACTTCTAACCACTTGAGCTTATAAACCCTTTGAATTAACAATATGCATTCCAAATTGTATCCTTTAAAGAATGTTATAGATAAAATTTGTAAATTTTCTCATATTCCTAGTTGCAGATTCGGTCTCCCATTAAAAAAAAAGAGATAAAAAAAAAAGAGAGGGAACCATAATAAAGACGAGAGAGATCATGAGAGAGACTGACAGAGCTATTATTTTATGATTTGTATCTCTCAAGCTCAGTCTCCAAGTGTTCCCACACAAACCAAAATTGTCGTTTTTAGCTTGTAATTGAACCCCCATACCTTCTCTCCCATTCTCCATTCGTCATTCTTCACTGCTCTCCACTGATTCTCTGCCCCTAAACCCCTGCATTGTCCTCACTCCCAACCCTCCCACGCCACCACCACCAACCTCATCTTCATAGGCCAGCTGCTCCACAAAAAGACCCATTTAACCTTATACGCATGGATCCTTTCTCTTCAAGCTCACATAACGTCGTTCTGAGCCTCGTTCTTTTACTATTCTTCACTTTCAGAGGTAAAGCTTCAATCTTTGACTCTCTCTCGCTCAATCTTCCTCATGGGTTTGCATTAATTTCTTCTGGGTCGCTCACAAAACTTACATTTTCACTAACAAGCTACAACTTTCGCTCTCTAGCTTCATTGGTTTGCCTTCATTTCTTTTGGGTCCCTCTCAAAACTTAAAATTTCACTAACAAGTTAACACGTTGGTTCTCTCTCTCTCTCACTCTCTCTGTATTTTCTTGCAGGCGTTTCAGGCACTACGTTCACATTCGTCAACAGATGTGACTACACAGTTTGGCCAGGCATTCTCGCAAATGCCAACAGTCCTAGGCTCGACTCCACCGGATTCGAGCTCCCCAAACAGACCGCCCGCACATTCCAAGCCCCAACCGGCTGGTCGGGCCGTTTCTGGGCCCGAACCGGCTGCAGTTTCGACGGATCCGGGTCCGGGTCCTGCACCACCGGCGACTGCGGCTCCGGCCAAGTTGAGTGCAACGGCGCCGGAGCCGCCCCGCCGGCGACCTTAGCTGAGTTCACTCTCGGCACCGGCGGTCAGGACTTCTATGACGTCAGCCTCGTCGACGGGTACAACTTGCCCGTTTTCGTCGAGGGTACTGGCGGGTCGGGTCAGTGCGCCTCCACCGGATGCTCCACGGATCTGAACCGGATGTGCCCGTCCGAGTTGAGGGTCGGCGACGGTGACGCGTGTAAGAGCGCGTGCGAGGCGTTTGGGACCCCCGAGTACTGCTGTAGCGGTGCGTATGCCACACCCGCCACCTGTAGCCCGTCGGTTTACTCGCAGATGTTTAAGGCGGCGTGCCCCAAGTCGTATAGCTACGCGTACGATGATGCTACGAGTACGTTTACGTGCACCGGTGCCGATTATACGGTGACGTTTTGCCCCTCGTCTCCAAGGTAAACAAAATTAAAGCTATACGAGCGCTTTGGTTTCTTGTTTCAAAAGCTAAAGATTATTCTCTTCTACGAAACAAAAAAAAAGAAAGATAATTTGATTGTATTTTTTTTTTTTTTGTTAAGAAGCCAAAAACTTGATAGATTATATGCTTTGCTTTATTGTTTGACAAGCTTTTCTAGTAGTTGATTAAATTCTCTAGTATTTTTTATTCAGAATATCTGTTTATTTCTTGTTAATTTTATAATTCAGGTTGTTTGTTGGGTTGCTTTCCATGTGAATATGTATTTGATGTTTTGTCACTCTGGACTGTGACACCAAAGTATCTGATTACTTGTTTTTGTATGATTTTTTCTAACATTTGATCATGTGGGTGCATGCAGTCTAAAGTCCACACCAATGACAGCAACACCATCACAAGGGGCTGCTACTGCCGGGTCAAATCCCGGGTTCGCTTATTCGGATTCAGGTGCCGGGACAGTTCCCGGGTCTGGGTCCGGGTCAGCCACGGGCACGGGTACAGGTACGGGGACAGGGACAGTTCCCGGGTCAGGGTCTGGAGCTGGTGAGGCCATGCTGGCAGATGATGGGTCATGGTTAGCTGGTTTGGCCATGGGAGACTCAAATAGGGCAGGGCCCCTCTCCATGACCTCAGCAGCTTTGTGTATCATCTTTTCCTATCTTTTCTTGTAGTCTCCAACTCTGTGTTTCCCTTGGCAGTTTGCTCTTCAATGTGAATTATTCAGAGGTTTGAGTGTTCTAGTGGTCACTCTGAGTTTTGCTCTTGGTAGAAAAAAAGCTGACAGATTAATCAAAGATTGTAAACCCACCCAACCCTTCCAAGATTCCCTCACCTCAAAATCTTTGTAAGATACACGTAAAAAATGTTCATTTTTCCTTTTTGTTTAATTTCTGTATGAGAGTAGTAGTAGATAGTAGGGTTCCTTTTTCTTTTGCACCCAAGCTTTTTGAAGGTTCTGCCGCTATATGTAGTTACTAAAGCAGCAAATGAGGATTCAGAACCCTTCTTTTGATCTTGGGCTGGCTTTTTTGGGTTTTGCTTTTCCTTCGATTCTCGATCTAAAGAAAGAGAATTGTGTGTGCCTTGTGAATGTTTTCTCATAAAAGGGAGTGTATAATGTGAATGTGTGGGCAAAATGGTGGCTTCACTTTGCGGGCAATTCAAGTTTTTGTTCGCTTTTCCTTTATCTGCTGCATGTTTTTTCAGTTCCATGTGGTGTGTCCATTAGGGTTTTTGAATTTAGAATGTATAACCTTACAACTTGTTCCTTAGATAATCCGTGATGTTATCAATTCATAAACCACGTTCATCAGTTAAATTCGGAAGTTTGCATATAGAAGAGTTTAAATTTAGAACGTTTGAGTTTACAATCCGTCTAATATGTTATGAATTCGTTTGGTGAGATATGGGATGGTGTTGAAGTCGTTAGTTGGATTTTCAGAGGGAAATAAATTAATCGTCAGTGGGAGTTGGGGACCAGAGAACAAAATGCAAATCAAATCTTTGCAATTTAAACAAAAAAAAACAGGAATACGGTGGAAAAGTGGTTCATTTGTGCACAAGACATAATTAGCTGCCCTCTACTTGTTGATCTAATGATCAGGCCTTCCAACTTTTCTTCATAAATTTTGCATAAAAGTAACATGATGTTGACATTGTTGTGCTGCGAATATATTTTCTAATGGCCCACCTTGAAAATATGCATACAACAAAACAACCACTTTTTGGACAAATACAGCAAAATTTACGCTCTGATTATGTCAAAATGATGAAGACCATGTAATTTAGCCAAAATACTTAGACTAATAGACGAGTATTCTGTTGTATACACCCTCACGAGGAAAGGAAGACACAATAGGGTGTATACAACAGGTTTCGATGCGAGAAATTCTCTCAATTGCAACGGGTGTGTGTACAAGTTTCTCACGTGTGGGAGAAAAACTGTAGACACCCGTTGCAGGTGAGTTTCTTCTTTTACTTTGCCAGTACAATAATGAATTATGATGGTTTATGCTGATCTGCTATACTGATGCAGATTGTAGCCATCAAATTTAAAAGAGCAGGACTCATAATGCTACAGCATTATGGAGTTGCTCCAATTAATTATCATGTGGGTCCTTCTCACAAGAATCATATCTTGAAATTATAATCAAACTGATTAGAAGAAGAAGATACTAGCAACTTCTTCCAAGTCTCTAATGACCAGTCAATTATTTCCTAACATTTGTTTAAGTAAAATGCAATAATTATTAGATTATTTCATCAAAACAGAGTTGCAAATGTAAGTGAAACACGTGTTAAAAGTTGAGTCTGCTGGATATCATGGCATCATTAAAAAAGAACTCAGGTTGGTGTGGTGGCTTAAATGTGAGATGCAAGCTACATAACCAGGGGACATTTTCTGCAAAATCAAGCAACTTTTGCCAATAGAATTTAAGAGGTGAGCATCAATGGGATATAATTATTGATATCTTTGGCCCAAAAAATAGATCAACTTTTTAAATGAAGAAACTAATTTTCCGTGAACGGTTCTAACTCAATGAAAAAGAGTCTTGAGTTCTGACTTTCCTCATTAAATTTATAAATTATGACCTACTGCTCTATTAAATGCAACAATATTCTAATAATTATGTTGAAATTGTATTACAACTGAATGCTAACATGTCTAGTTTCTTGACCTTGACACAGTGAGAATGTTAAGCTTGAAGTCTTATTGCCATACTTGACACTTACCTTGTATTCACCCAAGAAACCAAAAAAGCTATATGATCCATGGTCATCTGTTTCCCCTTCTATCTCCCCAGTTTGCCATTCTTTCAAGAGCTTGTCCACCACATCTCCAGCTGGTAGGTTTTGAAGATTGTTATCTGTCAGGCACATTTGGTAGCACCCATTAGGATGCAGAGCAGTCCAAAGCATTATCCCTTTCACAGATGGATGTGAGAAGCCTTCCCTTAAAACTTGCTCTAGATAAATGGCCTATACATGAAACAAAAAAATATTTGGTCAGTCAGGGATGAGAAAAACTTATGTGAGGATGTTCGTGTCAGGTGACAATGCAAAATGACAATGTAATTAAGTTTAAAAATGACATATATTAAAAAGTGGTCATTAGATTTGAACATATGTCATCTTCCAATTGGACTACATAATTATTCCACATTCCGTGGAGATCCGATTTAATTTTTTGAACTATATGTAACACTTATTTACCTGTGTTTCTTTGCCTAGAGTGCTGCTAATATCAACTTCTGTGAGCCAAATAGGAAGGCCTAATGTGGCCAACTTGTCAAGGATAGCTCTGATTAGAGGAGGGTTTGGTACTGTAAAATGACCCTCTAGTCCAATTCCATCCATTAATGCTCCACCATGTCTAAGCTCTCTCAACCTTGAAATGTAGGCATCAACGGTTGAATTTACATCACTGCAAGTCTCCACCACATTAAAGTCATTCATGAAAAGGGTTGCCAAAGGGTCAGATTTGTGTGCTGTTTCAAAGAAATGCAATGTGGCATTGGGCCCAAGCTTCTGCTCATAGAAATCAAAGTGAAGCATTTCATTGCTGACATCCCAATGGATGAACTCTTCTCTGTATTTGCTCATTAGGCTTTGGATTCTTGAGTTGACAGCTGATTGCAGCTCGTTGCCTGTAAGGTTCCGAACCCATGGCGGCGTGTACTTGGGATCTTCCCAAAATATATTGTGCCCTCTAGCAGTAATCTGGTTAGCACGAACAAATTGCAGCATCTGATCTGCTATGGTGTAGTTGGTCTTGCCTTGTTCAGGCTCTGTTGCATACCATTTAAGTTCGTTTTCGAAAACCAAGGCATTGAATCGCTTAATAAACCAATTCTGGATTTGAACATGATGCATGTAAGATTAGTTTTTACTTAAAATATTGTTCTAAACCAAGCTCATCAAATTTCCTAACCTGATATGGAAGATTTCCCAGAATGGTCTTTGCTATTGCAGATCCAAATGGGAAATCTTTGGACACTTGCTCTATGTTAATTGTGACTCCTTGCAGCCTCTTTCCTTGCTCATTTGCGACATGGACTGTCACGGCACGCTTCCTTTTCTATTGATAAAGAAAATAAAACAAGGACACAAATTAACAACTTTCATTTTAATCAAGTTCATATTACTGTTAAACAAGTATTTAGCTGGTTAGAGCAAAATTTGGTTAAGCATTTGCTGAGATGCTTACAGTGTTGATTATATATTGCTGATATGTCCTCCATTGCTGAACACTGAATGGCTGCAGAGAAGAGCTTGCAATTTCTATGCTGACATCTCTGTCATCTGTGTTCTATATAACCAGAACAAAAGATTAGTCTACATGAAAGTTGAAACTTTTTTGGGAGGAACAAAAAAAGAGTTGAAATAAATAAAATGTACCAGTGTGTTGGAAAAAGAAAAATTACCTGAAAGAATAGCATAGATAATTGAGATGGTGAGTCTAGCACAAACCCACCCTTGAGAAATGACCAGCATCCATGCTTAGCCAAAACAGTTCCTATGCAGTCATAGGTTTCTTTTTCTGTCTTTAAGCTTGCCCTTATGAGAGCTGAGCCTGCACCCTCTATCTTCACCCAACCTATTGATTAAGCACAATGCAGCCCAATGTAAGATGCAAGTAAATTTTACAGTCACCATAAATCCCTAATAAGAATTCGACTAGTGATAGTTGTACACATGCGTGAGTCACTATTAGTCGTTGATTAATTTGAAATTCACATCAATCAAAGCCTTTGTTAACTAGGTTTTATTTACATGCAATGTTTGAACCCAAGATGTACCTAAGAGCCCAGGTTGATGGCCCATGCATAAAATACAAGGATAAATATTTAAGAGTAGTAAACCATATCAACAATCCGTTGTAGTCTAGTTGGTCAGGATACTCGGCTCTCACCCGAGAGACCCGGGTTCAAGTCCCGGCAACGGAATTTTTTTTGCTTCATGCTGATTTTTAAATGTAATTTTTGTTTTTCCACAAAAAAGAAAAAAGAAAAAAAGAAGTAATTTTACACTAAATTACCACTATCCACCGAAAAAAAAAGAAGATAAGGTAATAGAGAACCCAACTGGAGAAACAGTAAATGGTGCCTTGACTGAGATTGTGGAGTATGAAAGATGGTGAATAAACACCAGTGCTTGTAGTTGCAGAGTTGCCCAAGCTGCCTTCAACCCCTGAAGCTTTATCATTGATGATTCCTCCACCATACAGAGCTGCCTCTGGCTGCATTTTACACTGCCAAAAACAAAACCAATTAATTCAATGAGTTGACAGTCTGAATCAAACGAACAAATTCATCTGGGACATAATAATTTTGACCACATTTCATGTTCACCTTAGTGTAAGCAGTAGAATCATACAGTGGACCATCTGCAATGTGCCAAAAAAATAATATTATAAACTCATAAAATCAGTAAAACAAACTGAACAAATGAGACAGAGAAAAGGGGGAAGAGAGAGAAGAACCGAAGGAAGCAACAGAGGAGCCCATGAAGAGGAGAAAGAGCATGAGCAGGCAAAAGCTGAAAGTGTCATCCATTCTTGCTTACAGTTTGCACCGCTGAAAATGGTGAAAAGGGTTTTTATAATACAATATACTTCTGCATTTGAATGTTGAGGTTATGGGTTGTAAGTTAAATATGAGAAAAGTATGGCCCCTTAATTTTTATCTTTCAAGTAAACTGTATCCCAACAACGAGGTATAGCCCAATGAAAAAGGACATTAACTTGAAAACAAGAGGTAAACCGTACCCAAAATAATGGAGTGGTTAAATAAGAAAGAGCCAATTAGGTGAGAGATCACAAGGGCACAGTGGCAGCAGGCAGCAGGTCTATTGAGAAGCCCGTGGCCTGGTCACGTGCTAGGTGAGTGTGACTGTGCGAGAGCTTTATCATGTGAGCATGAATTGATGAAGGTCAGCAGCAGCAACATTCCAACCGTGAGTTCATTCTTGTCTTTTGTCTCTCTGTGTCTGTGGTTAACTTAAGAGCATGTTTAGGGTCTCCTTAATTCCATACTAATCTCTGCTAAATGTTTGATTTTCATGATTAATTTAACAGCTTATTAAGACGATTAGATTCCTTGGTTCGGATTTTTCGATCTTTACCTAATGCTTAGTCTCTGCAGTGCTTGATTGGAATTAGTAGCAGCTAATTACAATTTAGCAATCAACCAGGGATAATTATAATAAAGGTAATTGTGTTACAACACGAAATTAATGGTGTCCTCTTTTGGAGCTCGGCCTATGTGAAAAATACAAAAGAAGGGTTTGGTTTGATAATTTAACACAGCTGGGTAAATGTTACTTTACACCTGTGTAAGGCAATCTGGAACCTTGGTCAGATTGGGAGGGGATTGGGGGTCCATGGGAAGACATAGTGGTGGTGATCAGAGTTCCATTTATGGCACGACGCTTTGGCAGCAAGTCTTCTAAAAGTCTCTTTCTGTGTTTGCTTTCCAAAGCTTTCATGGCTGATGGGTTTTGAACTTTCACGCGTGCACCATTACAAGGAGCCATGGCATTCATCTACATGCTGTATTGATGGTAAATGATGTCAATAATTTCACCAAGTCACTAAGGTGGTCCTTTTTGGGATAGATTATGGGGTGTCTCTTGTCGTGTGCATTTATATGTCTATCTCTCTCATCACGTGACTAACTAACGAGTAGCAAGAAAATAAGTTAAATCTTGTAGAATTCCCAAGAAAATCATCAATTTCTCCCGAAAACATATGTTGATTCATCTACTTCTCAGGCATAGCCAAAATATTGGAAAATAACCCGAAAGGTAATTAGGGAATCGATCCATCTCTCTTCATTCTATTTGGAGAAAAGAATAATCCAAAAACATGGATTATGTCTTTTAAGAGTTGAATATCTCTTTGATAGCTGAATACAACATATCCACGTAATGAGATATCTGTCTTTGATGTTTTGAATTTCTCTTTTGATTGCTGAATATGGGATATTCACGTAATGAGATAGATAGATTCATATCCTATGATATCTCTCGGGTCTATAGAAAGAAAAAGAATTATCTTTTATGGGCTTTTGAGTTATGGGCTTGCCTACATTTTTGACTCTGTATATTAGTCCGTTGATTGTGAGGACCAAACCCAGTTGGTTAGGCCTTCCTTTTGTTTGTTGGGCCTCTGATTCCCATATGAAGTATTCACTTCAGAAGAGGATGATCCATATATATTTATAGCCCACCAAGAGAAACTGACCCATCGATGTTTCTAGACCAGTAAAGCCAAGAGAGACCAAGAATACAGAAAAAAGATTAAAAGAAGAACTGTTTAATGAATAAAGAGAGCCTACCAATTAAGAAAATAATTACACACACTAATCCAAATTACAAAAAATTACACACCAATTCCACGAATAATTAATCAATACAAATGTCATAATGGGGCCGATTAGGGATGCCCATCAAACAACTTACCCACATCATTTTTGTAATGATATGATTTTTTTTTTTTCCCTTCCAAGTGTGATCTTATGGATGATAAGCAACATAATGCCCTCATAAAAAATTGATAAACAAGCTTAATTCCAAATGGGGGACATCACTGGGCAAAATTTTAAGCCCATCAATCCTCAGATTTCTTGGCCTCCCAAGTCCAACCTTAGGTTAACTATTGTGTGCCATTAGCCACTCTCTTTGATTTATTGCCAACTTGAGGAATGACTCAAGGAGTTTGTGAATTCTTATGGATCAGAAGACTTTTGACATAATTGAGTTTCAAACCAGAAAAGCCAATGGAGTTACATTGTGACAACAAGTCAGCTATCGATATTGCTCATAATCCAGTTCAACATGATCGAACCAAACATGTTGAGGTGGATAGACATTTCATCAAAGAAAAAATTGAAAACAAGATCATCTGTCTATCTTTCGTAAAATCAGAAGATCAATTGGCAAATGTCTTAACAAAAGCCGTCTGTGGAAGAGTGTTTTATGACTCACTTACCAAGTTGGACATTGGTGACGTATATGCACCAACTTGACAAGGAGTGTTAACGTGAGCTATCCTAATTAATCAAATAGATTTATTTTCTTATTTTATATAGTTGACATATCTTTGTATAATTAGGAGCTATTCTCCTAATTGTTTACTGTATCTATTTTCTTGTAAAGCACTCATGTAAACTCATATTATACCTCCTTATGGAGAAGAATACAATTAACATAAAGTATTCAACCATATTCATATTTTAGCACGTTTCAAGGAAAGGCTAATAAAGATCTTCAGATTGGTAATGTCATTGGGGTGCTAAACTTGTTTCCCTCTTTTCGGCTGAGGCGGACGACGGAATGAACTTTTGGTCCTTCTTCTTTTGAATGAGGGGCGTGCCACCACCAAGCCACGAATTTGGGCTTGAATGGAATGTGAGTATATGGATATGTTGCGCTTCTGACTTCTGATCAAATGATTGATCGGCCAAGCAAGGAACCTCATCTTGGCCTAGGTTCTGTCACTTCCTTGGGCTCGAGGATTGTTAAGCTTCGTATGGATGTTTTTGTGATTTTTAGGTTTTTAAGTAAAAATAGTGCAATTAGGCTAAATGTGTGTTTAAATGTAAAGACAATAATTAAAGTGCGATAAAATAAATTAAAGCGATAATAAAGCAAGAACGAAATAAAAGCGACAAGAACGATAAATTAAAATAAACTTGAAATTAAACTTAATAAAAGTGCGATAACAAAGAAAAATAAAGCAATTGAAATAAACTTGAATTTAAAAGACAAGGTAATGAAAATTAAACAAAAATTTAAACTTACACTAGGAAAAGAAAGAACTCACTACACTATATGCTTGAAAAGTAAAATCCTAAGTTTAGGGAAAGAAAAGTGTAAGACGGAAAATAAGTTTGTCTGTCTGATGTTGTATGTTTTCTGCATTCGTTTGGTGAGGTTTATATAGGGCGCCAGTTGGCCCATGAGCTGGCCATTGAATGGTCAAATGTCAACTCTTTTAAAATTATTTCCTTTCGAGGCCCCCTAAATCCGTGGGACTACATTGGTGGAGATATTCTGATTGCTTGATTCTCTCTTGTTTTGGAATATTCTGAACTATCATCAATCTCCTTGATTTCTTTCCTTGTGAGGTCACCGCCACGCTCATACACTCTCCTGGAAATCCTGGGCACGAATCTATGGCTTGGGCTTGGACCTCTAAGATTTCATCTTGACATATGGTGGAACTTCATACCCTTTGAGTTTTTAGAATTTTAGAGTTGACTGACCATTCGCCAAGATGGATGGTATGGGAACTCCAAATATTTGGATTCTGAGCTAGGCCCCACATTGGACTATCTTTGAGTTCTCAAAATATTCAAATATTGGGAACTCGGCGGACATACCTCCCGCCGAGCTTCAACTCCCTTGGGGAAAATACTTCCCGCTAATTCTGGCGGCAATACCTCCAAGCGAAATTGAACTCCCTCGGCCCAACTTTGCTTACCCAAGTGTTGCGAGGAGGGCGTCTGGGTGCGCAAGGAGAAAATCCTCCCCAGCCCAGTTTTTTGCAAGAGGAGTGGCCGACCAAGGTATTTAAGGAGTGTCTGGCCCAACTTTTTGAGAAGTGTCAGGCCACTTTTGGAAAATGAAGCATTCGGCCAATTTCGCAAAGATCCGCTCGGCCACTTTTGCAAGGATACGCCCAACCACTTTTTGCAAAGGGAAGCGCCCGACCATATTTTTGAGAAGGCACCGCGACCTTTGAAGAAAACACATCGGTCGCATTTTTAAGAAGGCACCATGGCCTTCGAAGAAAACACCTCGACCGCATTTTTGAGAAGGCATCATGACCTTTTTGAGAAAGCACCTCGGCCGCTAGGAATTCTGGGTCCTAGGAATTGCGCCAGTAGCAATTCTCGGTCGCTAGGAACTCCCCCGCAAGGAATTCTTCGGCCGTTAGGAATTCTCGGCTAGGAATTCTTTGGCCACTAGGAATTCCGCCTCTAGAATTCTTCGGCCGCTAGGAATTCTCGACCGCTAGGAATTCTCGACCGCTAGGAATTGCGCCACTAGGAATTCTCAGCCATTAGGAATTGTGCCATCAGGAATTCTCGGCCACTAGGAATTCCTCATGGGCGGATTGGGTGAATTTTGATCACCCCCAAACATTACCCCATCGATTCATTTAGCCTGAAGTTGGCGGCTGGATGGATGAATCAAAATTTTCTCGGATGTTGATTTCTAAGAATTTTTGTTAGGCCATTTGATGGATACTTGGCTATTCTTTAGAAAAAATTCCTTTTATGATATATATTTTCTCAACGAGAGTTATCATTTCATTATAATGATATTTTCCCTCGGCGGACAATCTTTTTGACATTTCTCAAGTCATTGGGTAATATTTCTTCAAATATCGACCACTAATCGGTGAATCATGCATCCGACAATTTTGGTCACTTAACTTATATGCCCCATTCCCCAATACTTGGTGGACGAGAAAAGGACTTTCCCAAGTTAGAAACCACTTACCAAATTTTGGATCCTTCGATCCCATTGGAAGAATAGTTTTCCATACTAAATCTCTAACCCCAAAACTTTTGGCCTTGGTCCTTTTATCGTATGCCCGAGCCATCGCCTCTTTTTGGGCTTTCAATTTATGCAACACACCCAACCTAACCTCGTCAAGGTCGTCTAATTCTTGTGTCATGGCTTGATCATATTCATCCATACTCCATTCGGCATGGTGGGCCACCCTTAAAGACTTGATCGAAATTTCAAGTGGAAGGATGACATTGTGGCCGAAGGTAAGGGCGAATGGTGTTGTTCTTGTGCCAGACCTTTTCGAGGTTCTATATACCCATAAAGTATTGGAGAGAAGAGAATACCATAATACCATTTTTTGGGATTATTATCAATTATCTTTTCCAAGATCTCTTTTATCATCTTATTGCTAGCATTTGCATGACTATTCGATTAAGGATTGTATCGGTTGGATTAAACCATCTTTATCCCTCAATTCCTCGCAACGGCTTGGACAGCTTCGCCCATAAAAGTCGTTCCTCGGTCGGACATGATGGACTCAGGCAAGCCGAATTGGTGCATGATAGCCTTCTCTGTAAATTCTATCACATCGATCTAGGTGACTTTCTTGAGTGGGACGGCCCCCACCCATTTTGTGAAAAAAAAAATAAAAAAAATTAGTGGCCACCAAGGTGTACTTATGGTCACTTGATGATTTTGGGTGGATTTGGTCAATCACATCAATTGCTCAACCTTTGAAAGGCCAAAGAAACTTTCTCCACCGGGAAATACTTCCTTTCGGTGGTCGTTAGAATTTAGCTCAATAGTACACCATTTGCTCTTTCTTCTCATTGTTGTGTTGGATTAAACTCCGCGGCCAAAATATATAATTTCAAGGGGTAGTCTCGCCTTAGCGGAATGAGCACCGAAGGCAGGGCCAACTATTCTTTAATAGAATTAAATACCTCCCGCCGAACTTCAACTCCCTCGGCCCAACTTTGCTTGCCCGAGTGTTGCGATGAGGGTTCCCAGGTGCGCAAGGTGAAAATCCTCCATGACCTAGCTTTTGCCAAGAGGAGTGCCCGGCCCAACTTTTTGAGAAGTACCTGGCCATTTTTGCAAAAGGAAGCATTTGGCCAATTATGCAAGGATACCCCCGACCACTTTTACAAAGGGAAGCGCCCGATCATATTTTTGAGAAGACACGACCTTTGAAGAAAACACATCGGCCGCATTTTTTAGAAGGCACCATGACATTTGAAGAAAACACCTCAATTGCTAGGAATTCTTGGCCATTAGGAATTCCGCAGCTATGAATTCTGGGTCCTTAGGAATTGTGACACTAGGAACGCCTCCGCTAGGAATTTTCCGCCGCTAGGAATTCTCGGTCACTAGGAATTCCTCCTTGGCGGATTGGGTGAATTTTGACCACCCCCAAACAAAACTACAATGTCGCATTCATCTATTATATCCAGTAAGGAGTTCACCAGCTGTTTGTACAGTTTATTCCAAGCATTAACATTTTGTGAAATTGTTATGCAATTGTGGAATTCGTATAGCTCTTGAAGCTTTATAGAACACATACGCAGTTCCCTACTTGTCCAATATTTGTTTGTCTCTTTGGTGACACACTCCGGGGGCAATGGAACAATGAACTAAGTTATTTCCCCAAGTTGTAGATGAGGAATCTCCCTAACCTCTAACTTTAAATCTGAAGGAAAAAATGATTCGCTATTGAAATAAAATTTACACAATATGGCTATAATTACTACATTTGCTCACCTGACGGTTCTCTGTTCCCCACGGTAGATGCGTACACTCGTACTTGGATAGAGAGCAGAAAGCAGTGGTGTGATTTAAAGAAAACAGAGGGGCCCCAAGAAATACAAGTCGCCATCTAAAATCTAAACAATAGATTGAAGGAAAAAAATAACATAGGAAAGACAAAAATTAATCAAGATTCAAAGAAAAATTTAGGAAATACATAAATTCTGGAAAATGTAGTTTCTTGAGAAAGTATCCAAATAACAATTGGAAAATAATAAACAGATAAATGTGAATCATGATAGACAAAAATTCATCAAAATGCTTGAAATTAAAGTAGGAGTAAAAGAATATACACTTCAAATACAAGATTCAGAGTGACCGAGCATGTGGAGGAAAATGTTGGGGGCGAACTCAGCTCGTTCTTGTGTGAAGCCCATAAAGCACACAAAGCAATGTTTTTTACTCTGGTTGGAAGAATGAGAGAAGAACACGCTTGAGCTCTGATAATTGAACACGAAGCGAAATCCATGGTAACTAGTCTAATGGCAATCACGGGTTTAGGGAGAGTGGAGGAAAACATAGGGTCCCTGAGAAATACAAGTTGCCATATAAAATTCGAACAATAGATTCAATGAAAATGAAAAATAATACAGGAAAGACAAAAATTAATCAAACAATATATTGAAAGAAAAATCTGAACCAGGAAATACATAAATTCGGGGAAAATGAAGTTTCTAGAATCCGAACAGCAATTGAACAACAATAGGTAAATGTGAACCA
Organism: Prunus avium; assembly: GCF_965620075.1. Lineage (NCBI taxonomy): Eukaryota > Viridiplantae > Streptophyta > Magnoliopsida > Rosales > Rosaceae > Prunus > Prunus avium. The sequence continues at coordinate 33,437,266 of NC_142291.1, forward strand.
AAAAACACAAAAATTAATCAAAATGGTTGAAAATAAAGTAGGATTAAAAGAATGCATACACTCCAAATGCAAGCAAATGATAAAAATTCAAAGTGAAGGTATTGCAATATTTTCCAGGGAAAGTGGAGGAAAATGTAAGAAACGAACTGATCGCGTTCTTGTAGGAAGGCCATGCACACAAAGGTGTGTTTCTAATGCTAGCGGGAAGAATGAGCGATGAACACGTTTGAGTTCTGATAATGGAACATAAAGCGAAATCCATGGCAATTACTCGTCACAGTTTATTTCTTTACAATTGATTGTGGAAGGAAATAGAAGGTCATCTTGCTCTGAAATTATTTATAAGCTTTTGCATGTGGGTTGGTTCAGCCCAAAACCCAATCTTAAATCTTAACAGAATGGCAACTTTACGTCCGAACCATCTAACATAGTTAGAAACTAACCAAAAACGTGGATATCACGTTAGCTAACTGCGTCCAGCCCTGTTTATTTAGTTATCAGAATATTCGGGGAAAATGTAGTTTCTAGAATCCAAACAACAATTGAACAACAAGAGGTAAATGTGAACTAAGAAACACAAAAATTAATCAAAATGCTTGAAAATAAAGTAGGATTAAAAGAATGCATACACTCCAAATGCAAGCGGATGAGAAGAATTCAAAGTGAAGCTATCGCGATATTTTCCCTGGAAGGTGGAGGAAAATGTAGGAAACGAACTGATCTCATTCTTGAATGAAGGCCATGCACGCAAATGTGTGTTTCTGACGCTGGGGGGAAGAATGAGAGATGAACACATTTGAGCACTAATAATGGAACACGAATGGAAGTTACTCGTCACGGTTTATTGCTTTACAATCGACTGTGGAAGGAAATAGAAGGCCATATTGCTTTGAAATTATTTATAAGCCCTTGTATGCGGGTTGGTTTAGCCCAAAATCCAATCTTAAGTTTTAATAGAGTGGCAACTTTACGTCCTAACCATTTAACATAGTTAGAAACTAACCAAAAATGTGGATATCACGTTAGCTAACTGCGTCTTGCCATGTTTATTTAGTTATCAGAATATTCAGGTAAAATGTAGTTTCTAGAATCCAAACAACAATTGAACAACAAGTGGTAAATGTGAACCAAGAAACTCAAAAATTAATCAAAATGCTTGAAATAACATAGGATTAAAAGAATGCATACTCTCCAAATGCTTGAAATTACATCCTAACCATCTAACAGAGTTTGAAACTAACCAAAAATGTGGATATCACGTTAGCTAACTGCGTCCTGCCATGTTTATTTAGTTATCAGAATATTCAGGTAAAATGTAGTTTCTAGAATCCAAATAACAATTGAACAGCAAGAGGTAAATGTGAACCAAGAAACACAAAAATTAATCAAAATGCTTGAAATAACGTAGGATTAAAAGAATACATACTCTCCAAATGCAAGCGGATGAGAAGAATTCAAAGTGAAGCTATCACGATATTTCCCCTGGAAAGTTGAGGAAAATGTAGGAAACGAACTGATCTCGTTCCTGTATGAAGGTCATGCAAGCAAAGGTGTGTTTCTGACTATAGAGGGAAGAATGAGCGAAGAACATGTTTGAGCACTGATAATGGAACACGAAGTGAAATCCATGGAAGTTACTCATCACAATTTATTGCTTTACAATCGACTGTGGAAAGAAATACAAGGTCATCTTGCTCTAAAATTATTTATAAGCCCTTGTATTCGGGTCGGTTCAGCCCAAAACCTAATCTTAAATCTTAACAGAATGACAACTTTATGTCCTAGTTAGAAACTAACCAAAAACATGGATATAACGTTAGCAAACTGCCTCCAGCCATGTTTATTTAGTTAACAGAATATATTGTGGGCCCCGCTCCCTATTCCTGCCCCTATCTCCTGTTAATTTTTTTTTGGAATACCTCAAAAGATACCCCAGAATCCCCGAATTTTCTATAAAACAAAAAAAGGCTTTCTATCAAAACACGTCTCTGAGGCTAGCGAAACTATCAGATTGCATCCTTCTTGGTTACAAGTTCGAACTGCTATTGCGCCTTGGTAGTGTGTGTGAGAAACCTCCCTCCCCTTGTGGTTTAGATTATCGCTTATATATATAAAATCATTTGTTTTTTTTCCTTTTTTTTTGTTACACAAAATCATTAGGTTGGTAATAGCAACATTATTTTCTTTTGTTCAAGTACAAAATCCAGATCATACTAAAGATCCCCCACATATTAGTTTAGTTTGATGAGACTACACTGTTGGGCCTTCTGGCCCTTTCCACAAAAAAGAGGCCTCTAAATAAAACACTTTTGCTCATATGTGCTTTTTTTGGCCTCTTTTTGGGGCTCTCTATGGAAGTATCCGTTTGACCAAAAAAAAAATAGCCCAGCAAGAGAAACAAACCCATCAATGTTTCTAGACCAGTAAAGCCAAGAGAGACCAAGAACGCAGAAAAAAAATACTAAAGAAGAACTGTTTGATGAATAAATATAGCCTACCGATTAAGAAAATAATTACACACACTAATCCAAATTACCAAAAAAATTACACACCAATTCCACCGAGAATTAATCAATACAAATCTCATAATGGGCCGGATTAGGGGTACCCATCAAACAACTTACCCACATCATTTTTGTAGTGATGTTAATTTTTTATTTTTTTTTTCCTTCCTTCCAAGTGTGATCTTATGGATGATAAGCAACATAATGCACTCATAAAAAATTGATAAAAGAAGCTTAATTCCAAATGGAGGACATCACTGGGCAAAATTTTAAGCCCATCCATCCTCAGATTTCTTGGCCTCCCTAGTCCAACCTTAGGTTGACTATTGTGTGCCATTAGCCACTCTCTTTGATTTCTTGCCAGCTTGAATCTTCTTGTAAAGACTCTTAGTTCTAATGGACAATAAAATGTCCAAAACAAACCCAATAACACAGGCAATGGCCATGATTATAAACACAAGCCTGTAACAATGGGCACCAACACAGGTGTTGCCGCCTTCGGACGTGGTTGTGGCCTGCATATCGTATAATATCCCGGCAAGCAGGCCGGAGAAGAGGAAGGAGCCGAGTGGAAGATTGAGGATCAGAATGTTATAGATGAGTCCATAGTATTTGAGACCAAATAGCTCGGATGCAGTTGGGACTGTAATGGCAAGCCGAATTCCATAGCATATTCCAACGACGATCGAACCAATGTAGAGCGAACCGGGCATGGCAATGGCCATGAGGATGTAGCCAACGGCCATTAGAATCTGAGAAGCAGCATTCCAAAGGGGTCTTGGAGTTCCAGCTTTCCTGTCAATATTGCAAAAAAAAATGGGACCAGAGGGAGTTGCATGTCAGTTGATTTTTCAAGCCAAAAATGTACGGCCACCAGAAAAGTTAGTTGGCAAAGAATTGCAGACAACGAATGCTTCTATCAAGTCATATATTTGAACACAAATTATAGAAATATCAGGACATGAAAACAAATACTGAAAGCTACATAAATTAGTCCAATTTATAGAATTAATAAACTGTTAATTAAAAGCTTAGGTTTGGACCACTCCATTAAACTAGGGATGCAAAGCAAAGCACAAAGCATAGAACTAAAAAATAACTACAAGTATATATAGATGTTATTATCGTGCGGACGCCATTTATTTTATATTATCCTTCCCTCATTTCCTTCATATTTACAATAGCGTCCGCACGATAAATAACGTAAGGATGTCTGGATAAGAAAATATGGCCCTGATGAGAAGCAAGTGTATGTTCTTTCAACGAAAAAATTCAAATAAAAAATAAATAAAACGTGGGTAGAAAAAGAAACAAGCAAACTTGAAAGTTGGACCAAACTTATGTTGCTTTCTAAGCAACCTGCCACAGAAAATTTGCATCCACTGACTTTAGAAATGAATTAGAAGTGACGGTGACGGTAACGGAAAAGTCTTTCATCCCAAAAGCCATGTTTCCTTTAATATAAAAAAATCACCTCAAAACCAATTCAAAAGTAACTGGAAATGGTAAAGGAACGGCCAGAAAGAATTTACAACAAAAAAAGAGGAGAGTAGGGGGGATGAACAAGGGAGACAATATTTATTTTATAGAATTTATGAATAAATTAATAAGGGGGTTGAGAAGAAATAGGAAATCACCCAATTACACAAACAATATATTCTCAATCGAAAGTAAAAAGCAAACCCAAAAGTAAAGAGAAAAAACAGGTTCTTATTACGTAATGTGATAACAACAAGCACTCAATATGATTCCTCCCAAGCGACGGTTTCACATCGAAAAAATCACACAAAGTGCCGCCCACAGTTTACTGCTTTATTAGTAAAGAAAATTAATTTCTAAATGAAAAATCGAACTTTCTTAGAAGGTGATTATAATAGTAAATTAGTAGTAATTTTTTTTGGTTGTTGTTGGAAGATTAGTACTAATAATAATTGTTATTATGAATTCATTATTATAGTTGTGGAATCTTCTTTCTATAACATAAAACAACATTAGCCAAAAGCCAAGCATAGTACAAACACTTCCTAGAAAGGAATTGATTCACGGATCTTCTTATTAATATGCTTCTCCAATTTCTATTATTATCTACCAAATTGCAAGTGGCCAAGTAATTGAATCTAAGTATCATGGTTAGCACTAACTAAAACACCCACAAAATTATTATTTTTTAAACCGAAGAATTTTTTTTAAAAAGTCCGGTTTGACTTGACCTTTGCAAAAATAATCTTAAAAAATTAGGTCAAGATTTAGTTAAAAAGAACATAACAATACAACTTTTACGCTACTAAAAAATTATTCTTAATTTTGATATGACATTAATGAATATAATTAGTAGTGGGTTTAAGTTAACCAACCTGATGAAGTACTCCGAAACCATACCCGACACGATCCGGCCGAAAAACCCCCAAATACTGGTGAGCGACACAAAGATCGAAACGTCGGCGTATCCAAGTGCCAACCCAATCTGCCCCATATTGTTCATAACCGCCAACCCCGTCCCCACCCCACACAAAAACGACACAAACAACACCCAGAAATCCAAAGTCGTCATCGCCTCCAAAATCGTGTGGTCCTCTCCAATTACCGGCCTCCTCCTCACCACCGCCACCACGTCACCACCCGCCGCCTCTGCCTTCTGTTGCGCGTCGTCCGCCGCCACCTGACTCAGAAGCGGCTCCGCCGCTAGAGTCTCAGTATCCGCACCCGACTCCGACACGACCCGATCAGACTTCGAAGCCCACGCGTTGAAGAACGCGTAGGCTGGAATCAACAGCGGCGCGGCCAGGAGGATCAGGAGGATGACGGTGAAGATGTGAGAGAAGAGCTCCGAAGGGTCCGGGACGAAGTCGTAGGCGAGGAGGTAGAGAGCGACGAAGAAGGCGACGCCATTGAAGACCCAGAAGTACTTCGACTCCTGGTGGTCTTCGGAGGAGGAAGACGAAGGAGGAACCTCGCGTAGGAAGACCATGGCGGTCAAGCAAACGGCGAAGGGGGCTATGGAGAGCATGAGGAGAAAGCTAGCAGGGTCATTGTTAAACAGAGCCGCGCAGATGTCAGTGAAAATGGCGGTGCTCAGACCCACATAACCTTTCAAAATCCCCGAAACGGGTCCCCGGTTTCGCCTGAAGTTTCTGATGCACGTCACCAGAATCGCCGTGTTCATCCACGTCGTGCTGTTGCCTCCCATGCACAGAAAAATACACATCTGAAAATAGAAATCGAATCAATTGTCAGTTGGGTTGCACTCTGAGTGTTCGACGAAAGTCCCAAAGGAATTTTTCGAGTAACTTTACCTGCCAGTAAGAGAGGGGTTTGATTCTTTCGCTGACGACGAGCCATTGGGCGCCGTAACCGACGAGGCCCTCGACGGAGCCGATGAGGAGGATGAGCCAGGTGGGGAGCTTGTCAGAGGCGATGCCGGCGAGGAGGCCGAAGGCTTTGCCGACGTCTTTGGCGACAGAGAGGCTGTTGAGCTCGAGTTGGGTGAGGTTCATGAGGGTTTTGAGGGCGTCGGAGTAGTTGGAGAAGGTGTAGTTGTTGCCGGAAATGCATTGCACCCAGACGGCCGTGACGAAGCCGAGCCATTTGGTGGCCGAGGCAACGGAAGAACGCTTGGAAGCAAACACCATTGTGTTGTCAGTCTGAAAAGCACAGAGAGAAGAAGGGTAAAGCTGAGCTGAGCTGCTGATGTGCTACTGGTGAAGGACCAGTATTTAAGGAGATATTTTGAGAATAAAATAAAGAAAACGAAATAAATATTTAAAACATTTTTTCGAAAAGAAAATTAGGGTTTGAACTCTTTTTTTAAGCGGCCACTGATGATGAACTTGATGTTAAAGCGACGAGTGGCTTGCGGAAGTTTTGTTGTCGTCCTCCTAGTGCCTCAAGTCTCCTATGTCTGTTAATTATTTTCCTAATGCAACCCATAAATATTGATTTTGTTAATTACTTGGAGTGATTTCTTATGACGCTTTTATTACGGTCAAAAGCCTTATTTCTACTTTCTTTTTTTTCCAGGTTGAATAATGAGAGGGAGGAAATGTATAATCAAAATTGTACAAAAGTAATAAGGAGAATATTGACTGCCGACTAGCATGTGTCTTTACTTACTTGGTGGATATTTTAGATTCGACTCATATGTATTGTGAGAATAATATTTGTGATAAATTCTAGCTATATATATTTGTGATAAATTCGATACATATTTACAAATAATATAGGTAATAATAGTTTCAGATGGGCTAAATTGATTTAATTTTGAGAGCTTCGAGAAAGAAGTCATATTTCGGCGTCAAAATAATACTCTAATTTATTCATATTATAACACATGTAATCTCAAGTTTTATTTAAAAACGCATTTAGCCCAGTAAAAGAGGATTTTGACTTATAGACTAGTAGTCTTATATTCGAACCCCCATTGCACCTTGATAGTTTGTATGTGAGAAACCTTATTCTCTTGTGGTTTAGTATCGCTTGTATTTTATTATATATTTATATATATATATATATAATTAAATATATTTGTATCGTAGTCCGTATTGATTTGATAGAAGTTCCGTGAAAGAAACACTCCGAAAATGAAATGGGACCGATGAGGAAAGATATGGGAAAAGCAGCATTGAAAATTCTTGACTTTCTTTCCCGTGTATGGTACCTTAACGGCATCCCATGTAATGGATTATGGATGGTACGAGAGGCAATTTCCAAGAAAGCTGTTTCCGTGAAAGGATACGAAATGAATTTATTTAAAATTTGTAGTCACGAAATGAAATTGAGATGTAAAGGGAAAAATGGAAGACGTAGTGTGACTTGGTCGCGTGATGTACCGTACAAGCGAGTTCGTTGCCAACCTCCATGCCACGTGACGTGTCCCTCATTCCCTCCCATCGCTAACTATTTAGATTGCATTCAACGGGTGTCACTAAGTATGTCAATATTGTGTGTCCAAATAGCATTACTCTTAGTCAAATGTGTGTATTCTCATCATTATTCTAAACACGTGTTTATAAACATAATTACGATTTCACAAATACAAATATATGTCGAGTGTTGAGAATGATTAGCAAAAAAGCTTCCAAGGAATAGAATTCTACCGTGTAATCGAACAAATAATTTGATTTTCATGCTCTTTAAATTTCAAATAATTCGAACATGATTCTCGATGTAAAATTTTAGTCACGCAACTTTTATCATCTCTTATGACATGTATGCATATAAAAGACTTTTAAAATTTTTTTAAAGCACCATTAAGAACATAAAACTAAAATGAAAGATTACCTCTTTTGAAGATGTGATTCCATGATATCCAGCTGCATTTTCCAGAGGGATTTTCTCTGGAAATTCTACGTTAAAAGCTGCTGGACGAACAAGACCCTCCTTAACTTCCTCATCTTTGCTTTCAATTGTTTCATCCTCTAACAAAGGATCAGAATCATCATCCTCCATGGCTTTCATATCTTAAATGGCCGCCGCACCACAAAAACCGTTGTAAATATATACGATGTCTATATTTTTCAGACTAAAATCAAGCAAACAATGCAGGCTTGTGGGTGTTTTCAGATCGATTTTTTCACGTTTCATGTCACCAAATTTTATTTTCAAGATTAGAATCTCATGCACTTGTTTGTTCATTCTGAAATGAGTTTTCGATTTTTGAGTTTTACGAGTCATTGGGTCACGCAGGGTGTGAAAAAAAAAAAGTGAGTAAAATGTAAGCCAATTAAACAAAACCAATGTTTATAAAAAGAAAGTAGTCCGCAATTCAAGCGCTGCATATGAGAATTCTTGCGGGCGACAACAGAGATCTTGAACATTGAAAATAAAATACAATGAACACAGATTCAGGTCAATTTTGGCGGATTTGACAGTACAAAAAAATATATAATTAATCAAAACTAAATTACTTGTAAGGGACAAAACAGAAATCTTGGTCTAAATTCGTTAAAAGTGCATATGTGAGTTAGGCAAATTGACGGTAGCGAGCCCGCAACTTGTTTAAAAACAAATGTGGTAAATAGTGAATTTAGTACAAAATTAATGGAAAGTCATAGACGCAGCCACTGAGAAGCAGAATGTGTGTGTGAATAATTGATAAGTGGGTGGGGCATGTGTTGGAGTGATAAGTTGTTAGTACATAATATGTTTAGATTCCTTAAAACTAGTTTAAAATTACTAATAACTATTTTGATAGCCCTAATTGTATTAAAATGATTCAATCCCATGACGTATACGTAATTTTCTCAACAATGGAATTTTTTAATTTGCTGTTTGACAAGGTTGTATTTTTGACGGTCTGTAATGTGCTGAAATCCCCAATTACTAATAAATCTGACCTGTTTTTGTTATTTTGTGTACATTAATGGTTTAATCACTAATCAAATTTGTCCAGTGATTATAAAATAATAATAATAATGGGGTCGTTCATAAACTTTTGTTTTGCCTTTGCTCTATTATTTTGATTTTTTTTTTCCATAGCGAAAATAGAAAATTTCATTAGACTGTTAAAAGTTACATACTCGACCTAACATAACCTCATTAAAACCTTGCTCAATAAAATTGAGAGGACAAAACATGATTAAATTCTCCTAAGTAAAGTCAATTTAACAGAGTTTTCTCATCACGTATAAATTTATTTTTTAATTTAGTTTCAAATTAATTATTGATTTAGGCATAACATATGCTCATGTTAATTTTTTTTTGTTTTTTGGGGATGATAAGAACTCTCCCATGTGCACGTTAGGTGGCATTGGCTTATCAAGCAGATAAGAACAAACTATTTCATTTGAAAAAAATAAAAATAAAAATTGTGGAGTACATTGATTGCACAACTTGTTTTTCTATTTTTAAAATGCTATTGTGAAGGACCTTAAAATAGATGCATTTTATCAACAACAAAAAAATAGATGCATCCTCTCTTTTATTTTTTATACAAGCGCTATATTAAATTATTCTAAATTAATTTAATTTATAGAAAGAGTCTCGAATTTAGATGCAGAGAAGCGAACTCATTGTTCTGGCCAATTGACCTAACTTACTTATGTTTTATTTTTTTTATTTTTTTACACATACTAAAAAGTGTCTCTAAAAAGTTTTTTATATTCTCTAATTTTATTTTCATCTCCATCAGAAAATGCTTTTTATTTTTCAGTAGAAAAGTATAAATTTTTAAAATTTTATTCTTTGTATAAAATAAAGAACATCTCTTTCATGACAGGCTGTTCGATTTTGGCACTGACTGCAAGTGGGATGGACCACTCTTTTTCCAGTGGGCTGCTTATCAGGTTTATTTGTAATTTCACTAAGCGGTCGCCAATTTTTTTATCGGAAAAGTATAAAAGTACGCCCACGTATCACAGAGACATAATGACAAATGACTTGTCTCTTGCCTGCAAAGCCAATTCAGTGTATATATTTTTACTTCTGAATACAAAAATTATATTTTGTTCGTTTTTTTATACATAAATTCCTAAATTCAAAGGGTTACTTAAACAGTAGTTTGCGAATAATCACACATCTATAATTTTTACCCAAAAATCTTATGTTGAATAATGAAGTTGGTCGTGAATATCAACTAGTCATGATATTGCCTAAATTTAATTGGTAAGTTCGACTCACATGGATGTCGAAGAAGATAGTAATGTACCTCTGTTATGGAAATTTTGACCCGTTGTAAAAGTAAATTGTAAATATCATATCGTTTGTCCAAGAAAAAAAAATGAAATTAGTTAGTTGATTCCAACTATCAAACGATTTTGATATATCTGGAGTTTTCAGAATCTTTGATGTTTATGGATTGATTATTTTTACCAGTAAAACTCCCCATATCCATTGAATTAGGCACTGATCAATCTTAATCATTAGATCCAACAAGATAAGGATTCAATGGCCTTGAAGATAAGGAAGACTTCTTATATAAATTTCAGCTTTCAATATCATAAACCCTACCAATATTCATCACTATTGTTCCATGCAATTCACGTTCTTAAATTCATTAACGTCGGCTCTGTGCGCAACAATTTTAGAAAATTTAGAAATTATGTACTTTCTCAGAGCCACATATATATGTGATCACAATATAGTGGCCCTCCATCGGAAAGTGACTCTAGCTAGCATAATTATTACATTGATCAACTAACAAAATGTCATTAGAACATGTAAGATCAACATTAATAAAGCTTAGTTCACTAGTTATATGATTTATCAACGAGTAAAGTTTTGTTTAGGGTGTTTTTGGACGAAATAAGCTTTCATTGAAAAGGAGAAGAACAAACAGACAGTCACTTATAGAGCATTAGAAACTCAGGGAAAAAAACTAAACTCGCAGAGTCTAGAAACGCAATTTTTCCCCACAGAGACAAAAGCACAAAAAAACAATTAAGGGGGACTAGGGAGTCCATCAGAAGCCAAAACCCGCACCAGGGACGGAGGTGGCTGGTTAGCCCATCCTTGCGGACACACCGCCCTTAAACCTATCGCTGCAGTCGCATGAGCCGCACGATTTGCTCCACGAGGGATCCAACACCAATCCACAGCAGAAAAACCTGCACTCAGGCGCCTAATCTCCTCAATGAGAGGGAGAATAGTCCAGGCCTTCGTGCAAATGTTACCCTTGACAATATCAATGAGGACTTTTGAATCTGATTCCATCACTAACCTTGAGTATCCTCTCAGTCTTGCACATCTCAGAGCCTCGATGGCAGCTTCCGATTCTGCATTCAAGGCACTGTTGCAGTAACGCTTACTAGCAAAACCATAGCAAAATTCCTTTTCCTGATTTCTAATCACCACACCCAAGCCTGCCTCATGGTTTTTCCAAGCAGCATCGAAATTAATCTTAATGGCTCCGTTTACAGGGGGTTTCCAGGTACAATCGGAGGGAGTGAAAACACCATCCCCATTCCTGTTGGATACAGCTTGACGCCTCATCGCCTCAAATTCCTCTGCAGCTGAAACAGCATACTCCACCACTTTCCTGGGATCGATTGTTATGCCCTCAAAAATAAATTTGCACCTTGTTTTCCATATCTCCCACGAAAGAAAACTAACCAGGGACAAAACCCAAACTCTTTCGGATTTGGAAAACACCCGACTATTTAATAGCCCATTGAACCAGCAATCAAATGTGGTGAGACTTTGGGGGTTCACTCTGTAATTTAAGGGGGAGCCAAACCAGATAGCTTGGGTCCATGGACACAGAAAAATAGTGTGTTCCTCAGATTCTTCATACTGATTGCAAATGGGGCATATTGGAGATGAAATAATCCTTCTGCGATACAAATTTAGTCTGGTAGGCAAGGCCCTACCCATCATGCGCCAGAGAAAAAACTTTATCTTTGGGAGAGTGGGAATCGCCCAAATTCCTTTCCAGACCCCTCTCTCAATCACAAGGGACGATATGTTATTCCCCCCAATGGAAGAAACAGAGACCACCTGCAAATTGTAACCAGACTTCACCGAATACAAACCGGATTTGTTCCAGGGCCACACAATTCTGTCGTCCCTATGCAAGTTGCCAATGGGGACCTCACTGATAAGCTTAATGGTTTCCTGGCTCACATACTGAGCTAGAGCTTGAGTATTCCATGTTCTGGTATGACCATCTAAGATCTCACTAACCATTTGGGGAGCATTCAAAGGCACAGAGTTCATCGGCATGACAAAACCATGATGAGGAAGGAGAAGCCAACGGTCCTGCCAAATCCTAGTGGTTTAGGGTGTTAAGTGTGGGCTAATATGCATATTATATTGTAAACCGTAATATTCTATGTTTGGTGGTTCGGATTGAACTAGACTATTTCAATTAAATGAGACAAGAATTCTAGCCGATGTTTGGTGAACTTATAAATGTTGAAAAACAATCAAATATATTGTCTTAGAAGTCTCATCTAAAAGGGAGACTTATAATATCTATAATAGTAATTAAGATAAGGGGCGCCAAGTTAGACCTCATCTCTTGTTTGAAGATCATGAGTGATTTGTATTTTCTACTTTTTCCAATAATGATCATGACTGATCAATGACCATGAGAATAATCCAAATGGATAAATAATGATTTAAAAAAAATTACAATTAAACCGACATTGGAAAATAGAACATGCCATGCCCCCATACAAACAAATTGTACCGAAATATGCTTGCTATTTAATTACAAACAGTCTTGCAAACTAGCATGAGAAAATCCAAGTATCGAACTTATCACAAAACCAACGACTAGTTTATGTTTATTTTTATATTTACTCAAATTTTCTCTAAAATTTCGAAAGCAGAAAATTAAATTAAGAGCAAAATATAACAACTGTCGTTCAACTAATCTCGAATGTTTAAAGAGAGGGGGCAGCTAGGTAGGTACAACAAGAAGAAGAAGGGAAAAAAAAATCAAAGAATGAGAATGAAATTTGGTTGAATTCTACGCACATTTTTAGACGGAGAAAAAAGAAGAAGATGAAATCGATATAGAAAGCGAAATCTGTTGGGTCCCCAATTGATTTTTCAAATTGAGAGAGAGTTGATGGCATGTGAAAGGCTACCAGAATCGTCCAAATTCTGCTGTGCGGTCGACAGATCGGTACGGTGGCCGCACAACTTACGTGATCCAGAAATTGCAAGTTGATGACATGACATAGCCAATATAATTGACAATTAGGTAGCCTCCTCCTCCTCACCTGTCCAAATTAAATAATTAGCAGTGATTATGACACATAAAGAACGGCTTTAAAAAAAAGTAGTTTGCTTATGTTTGGGTAATATGACAAAATGAGAGAAAATTAACGTTACTTGGGAGAGTAGTTTTCTTATGTTTGGATAATATAACAAAGTGGTAAGAACATTAACCTCATAGGAAGATCAAACGTACGATTAGCAACATGACTTTAGTCTCAAAAAATCTTATCCCCCTTTATGCTAAAAAAACATTTCTGGAGTCGTTTTCACTTTGAGGGGGAGAAAGTCATTGTTCTTCCTCCCCTCTCCCCTCTCCCCTCTTCTCTTTCTCCCTTCACCTCTTCCTCCATTTTCAAAAACAAATGATTTTCCCTATTTGTCTTTGTTTTGTTATGATTTTCATCCAACCATAACAAGTGGTTGCGTCTTGGAGTCAAATCTCCACATCATCCTTTTTGCGTTTTCTTTATGTTTAGAATAAGTTGCAGATACTCTTTAGGCTCTCTGTGTAGTTTTCACATTTCATTTTGTAAGAGCTTTTCACCTCTCCTTTGTGAGAGCTTTCCATATCTCTTTTGTGAGAGTTTTATTTGTATTGTTATGGTTTGGTTTTTTCAAGCTTTATATCTGTTTGATTATTCTAAGTTTGTAGTCTTAGTTGGGATGCATATGTCAGAGTTTATTCGATCGTGTGTGATCGTTAGTGGAGGGGCACCAAATTGTCTTAATTTTGATGCTAGACCTCTCAGTTATTGTAATTGCCCTTTGTGGCTAGTGGTCTTTTTGGCTGAATTATAAATGCAATCCTATAATTTCTCCAAAAAAAAAAAAAAACGTCTACCTCATGTTTGTGTTGGATGATTCAATGTTATCTATTGTACACTTAGAGCTCACTTGGAAATGATTTTGAATATGCAAGAATTACTTACGGAAAGAAGCACATCCCACCTACTTTTCCATAAAATCACTTAAAGTAATTGAAAGTCGCGATTTTTTCTAATCTTGTTTATCTGAAGTTTGAATTATGAGGCCTCAAAGGCCCAAGTTGCAAACAAGGGACGGTTTCAAAACGAGCAACAATCAAACTCAGCCTTCATGTCATTTGGTTAATAATTTACATTCAAGTATTCAAACAACATCCACATAAATATTTCTTCGACTAAATTGGCTAATGATGTACCTGGAAAAGCGACAGCCACAAAATATAATATGCTATGCTTGTCACCGGCAGTGGGGCTTTGCTTGGGCAAATGGATTAAACATAGGGAACAAGAAAATGAACCACGCCTTTCAAAAATATCAATGTCCTTTCAATTATTTATCCCCAAATTTTTCTTTACCCATATTATATGGACCCAAGAAGAGCGACCGACATGACATATATATTAGTTGTCAACAAAAAAATTTATGAATCCGCTACTCAAAGTTGGTTTCATAATTTAATTTCCTCTCGCCCTACCCTATCATGATAAAACTTTCCCAGAACATTGAATGAGGAGGGCCGGCCGGCACTCTATATATACATGTCCTCTTGTATGTGTCAAAGGGCATTCTTGAATGTAGAGACAAATAAAAAGAGGCGGCCTTTGCCATGCATGTTGCAACTTGCCTGCCCTGCTTTATTCTGTGTATACTTTTTTATTATTTGTATATATGTATGACGTTATTTTATTCGGATCAAATTTTGAGTGACATATATGGGTCCGAATTCTTTTTGTAATGGTTCAGTTACATAGCAATATTTTGCCCTAAGTTATGTTCAATCCAACAAAATATTAAACGTGTGGACTTTTGAGTGACTGGGAAGTTGGAATCTTACCTCATCGCCAAAAGGGTTTCTTCCACGGAATATGCAGAATATGAGCAAAAGACAGGGGAAAGAAAACAAGATGTGCTGCGTGAATCATGCACAGATAGCTGCAATTTGTATTTATCTTCAATTCTTTTTTTCTTTTTTGTGTAAGACGACGTGAGAGTGATTTAAATTCACACAAATTATAACGCGGTGTGAATTCTATGTTACGAGTTTTATATATTTTTTTTGTCAAACGATGGGAGAATATTATCAAAGACGAATAGTAAGGTTTACATTACTAGCAAGAATATCAGTGGATATTTGATATTCTTACTATTGATGTTACAAGTCTTATATTCACCACTACAAAGTATGCTCGTAATCGCAATCGTAATCACAACAATGATACACTGTATGGTGATATGGTCGCACATTGAAGAATTTTTTGTATTAAAGGTTCTTTTTTTCCAAGATGACACGCATAATCTGTCTATTATTAAAGATATTTAGCATAATTTTCTAAATCTCTTTGAACTGCAGGTTGCTAATTAAATACGCACAAATCGACAATCTCAATAAATTAAAATAGGAGTTTGGTTAGATGTTACATCATGAAATGGATCATGAATTAGGTTTATGCAGTACAGTCAGTACTTTGTCTGTTTAAAATGTTTTGCAAAAAATCTAGCCAACGGTTGTACTTGATTGATCAAGACCTACTATTGGATAAACGGTACTCTTGGATTCGCATGTCAAAATCATTAGGTTTAGTGTGGATAATGAATTTGCTTTCAGGTTCGAACTCCCGTAACAAATCTAAATACTAAATTCGTCATATATTAAAACAAAATATTTTATAATAAATTATAATATAATAAAGTAAAGAATTTTATTTTATTTATAAATATTTGATATTTTGATAGATCGGGAGTTCTTTCGTCTCGCAATACGACTACTATTAATTTGAAGTGGGCTTTTTCTTATTCTATTTATGTATTCTTTCTAAATTCAAGGACTAACCATTGAACTGAATCATAACAAAAATCGGAAATAGATTCATGGGCTCGATAACTTGTAATAGATCTTATGCTTAATCTATTCTATGGAGTTCCCCAAAAAATTTACTTATCTTATTATTAATCAAGAATTTCGTATATAGCTAGAACGACCCTCACAAATTGCAAATACTAATTTGTTAAGAATTAATCGGATTGAAGCTATAGCGTCATCATTCGCTGGAATCGAATCTTGATAGTGTGTGTGAGGAACCTCTCTCTCATTGTATTTAGATTATCGCTTATATACAGAAAAAAAAAATCATTACTTTTTTTTTTCTACACAAAATCATTAGGTTTGTAATAGCAACAGTGTAACATAATATATTAGTATATTTTGATGAGACTACACTGTTGGGCCTTCTGGCCTTTTCCCAAAAGAAAGAGGCCCCTATTTAGGTTGGGTTCAGGCCAGAGATAAAAGTTTGTTCAATCTAATAAGTTCATTTTTCTTTAGGGCCCTTTTTGGAAGCTTATATAAATAAAGCACTTTTGCTCATCTCTGCTTTTTTCAGAAGCAATCTGTTCAAATCTTTATGAAACACAAGTGCTTTTATAAAAAAAAACAGAGGGCACAACGTAAAGCTCAACTTTCTGCTACCATAATTGTTGTATGGCCCAATTTTGCAAGTGCTTATATGAACATGATTTTCACAAGAGTCCCTGGAGATAAAAGGTTGGACAACCCAAAGTTTGATTCAACAAGGGAGCCACCAAAGTCAGTTTTCTGTATCCCTTTTTGAGGGCCCAAGGGATGCCATATACACTACTGTGGGGGGATTTTTTTTTAGGGTCATTGAAAAGAATTTGAAGTCATTTGGATCTGCGTTTTGCTGTACTGTTGCAGTTCAAAATATGCATAGATATGACTTAATTTCTTAAATTTTGATCAATTTTAAGTTATACGCGTGACTGTTCGGTCCAACACATAGACAATTTATTCGCTTAATTTTTAATAAAATGAGAATATCTAACACAAAATCAATGTCCCAAAGGGACCTAACCCAAAAACAACATAAATGCCCAACATCTGTACATTGCGGAGTAGTTTTACCCAGAAACATGATTTAATTTCATCCTTGCCTCTATACTATGCTGAGACACATTTTTTTTATTTAAAAATAATAACAATACAATGCCCTCAACAATATTTTTTTTCAAATTTAAATTTACTAAATGCCCTCAACAAATAATCATAAATCATTTGTACTTGTTTAATAAAATAAGATTAATCATTCTAAAAAAAAAAAGATAAAAAAAGATTATTAGAAGGGAATCGCGTCTTTACCCAAATAAAAAAAATGTGAAGTAAGACTAGAAGAGCACCTAAACTTTCTCATTGTGTCTGTTGGACCGGAAATTCCAGGCCTTTGTTCTCTGCCTCTCTCTCATCAGTCTGTCTGTCTGTCTGTCTGAGTTCAGAGGTCACTGGCAGCACCGTATTTTTGGTCTTTCTATTAAGGAGAGAGAGAGAGAGAGAGAGAGAGTAACATGGAAGATCAAGCAGGTGGTAGATATAAGCCTACTCCTTAATTCAGATAAACAAAGCGAGAGAGAGGATTGAAACGATGCGTCGAGAAATCTCCGCTCTGCTTCAGCCACGATCCCTCCTCATCTTCCTCGTTCTCGCCATTTTCCTCATTTTCGTCTTCTCTTCCACCCATAAAAAGGTAAGCTTTTTAGCTTTCATGGATCTGAGTGCCAATTTGTAGCTCTTTGTGCTGAAACCTGGGATTTACAATGTGGGTTTGATGTGTTTTGTTGAAATTTTGGTGCTTTATGACCTGGATGCTTTGTGCGGGTTGCTTTCTCATATGGGTTTGGTTGGAGTGTCTTGCTTATGGCATCTGGGAATCAGAATTTGCGACATATTAGTCACAGATACTCTATTTAATGAATGTTTAATTGGGTACTAATAATTTGGAATCTGTTAAATGGTGAAATGGTTAAGAGTGGTTAGATGGGGATGCTGTTCTAAATGTTGAACAACTGCTTATGAATGGAGCCTTGTATGTTGGTCAAACTGTGTAAATGAAACATAGTTTCAGATTCAAGCATTTTGTTTCTTGAAACGTAGTTACTAGCTGTGGGTTCTGTTCTCTAGCCCCATGTGGGATCTGTAATGTCCAGAGACTGTGCCGGTTTGCTTAAAACAGATACCAGAATGTAAGTGTAGGTGGGTGTGGGTAGTGGGGGATCTTTGGTGCTTGACTTCTGGTTTCTATTTATATCACCCCAACAAAAGAAAACATCACGGGTGTGTGTCAATTAATGCTTCGTTAATGATATATATTGGGATGATAAACATGGCTGCATGTTATTCATGCCTTTTTGGTGTACCAGATCCTGTGAAGTCTTGGTGGGCTGCAAAAATTTCTGAATAGACGGGTGTAGTTTGGAGTGGTTTATTCTTTGAGTAATGATGTTTTCAGCTTCTGTAAGAGTACAGTGGCCTGCATCTAAAATCAGTATCTATAAAAAAATTGATTAGAGTCTCTAACTTGATTTGTAGGAGGAAGAGAAACTAGAAGAGGTGCCTGAAATTACCCACAGAGTATACCTGGATGTTGATATTGAGGGACAGCACTTAGGTACAGCTTCATGTCAATACTATTACATGAACTACCTTCCGCCGATTTCATTTTGGTTTCCTATCCACTGATAACTTCTATTTTCACCTTTACATTTGCAGGTAGAATTGTGATTGGATTATATGGTCAGGTTGTACCAAAAACTGTTGGTACGTGTTCATTTCATGTTTTAATGCCTTTACGTTAGAATTTTAGAAACCTAATTTTTTTCAATTTGTCACAATTTGGTATTTAGTTCACAAATAGGTTGACAATAATCCACCTTATTTTACATATCCAAATGTGGGAATACAGACAGCAGTTCATGGTGATAAGCTGTAATCCTTCTCATGCAGTGGCATTTTCTTGCTGATTTTGATTGCTATATTAGAAATGGATGTGCCCATTTGCTTCCTCTTTTGCACCATGCTTATTACATTAGCACTTTCTTGTGAATTGATTATGTTTACCTCATACCACTTAATTGCCTAATACTTGAATCTTTGGTTTGCAGAAAATTTTAGGGCGTTGTGCACAGGTACATGGACCTACTTCGATATTTTATCACTGAAAGAAGCTGTTCTTACTGTCATTATGCTGATTGAAACTTTCTTTGAACTTAGGGAAAAAAGGCAAAGGTGCTAAGGGAAAACCGCTCCACTATAAGGGAACACCATTTCATCGTATCGTATCTGGGTTCATGATTCAAGGTGGAGATATTGTTTATCGTGATGGGAGGGGATATGAATCTATATACGGTGGCACATTTGCTGATGAGAATTTCAGAGTGAAACATTCACATGCAGGTGTTTAATTTAAAAACGTTTATGGTTGTCACTTTTGTTTTTGTTAATGATCTATGGATTTCTAAAGCTCCAAGTTCTCTAATTCTTTCTAGTTCATTTATATTGTTATTCCTCTGAAACTGCAGTTTATGTGCAGGTGTTGTTTCTATGGTGAATTCAGGACCTGATTCCAATGGCTCACAGTTCTTTATCACCACAATCAAAGCTAGTTGGTAAGCTATTCTGAATATTAGATCATGAGCAGAAATAATTGGCTCTGTACAAAGTTTCAGAGTATACAGCCAGACAAACGCATAATTGCTCTTTTCAGAACTTTCCAATAGTATACTTTTTCTTCTTCTTTGAGATAGGTCCAACCGTCCAAGATTGTGTACTTATATTATACAATCTATTCAAAAAAATATTATACAATCTGCTCCTAAATTCCTAATAACTATTTAACTGCTACTAGACAGCTTCTCCTGTGGTGCTTCGATAAGAGTAGTCGGACTTGACCATGCTTAGTCAAGAATTTTATGCTTATGACAGAAGATGATAAGATCAAAGCTATTATTATCAAATGGAGTTGACAGAACATGTGTAGCAGGCCAAAATTAAAAAATTTAAATAAAAAAACAAGAAAGAAAATGTCTGTATTTTTGTGCACGCATCCACATGCTTGCATGTGTGCTTACACACACATCACAAACAGGAGGTATTGAAAACTTTCTCATGCATCTATGATGCTGATTTTTGGAATCTTACCTTTAAGAATAACACTGAAGTTTCTGAGGATCATCAACTTACATCATTCTAGAGATACGAAATTACCTTCAGAGTGTTTGTAATTGTAGCCATTATAAGAGGAGGGGAAAAAAAGTTATATTGCATGCTATATAGGTATGTGGCTATGATGCACATCTCACCCGAGGCTAGTTATATAATGGCAATGTGTGGTATGCGTTCTACAGGTTGGATGGGGAGCATGTTGTCTTTGGCAAGGTAATTCAGGGCATGGACACTGTGTATGCAATTGAAGGCGGGGCTGGAACCTACAGCGGAAAACCCAGAAAGAAGGTTACTATTGCTGAATCTGGAGAGATACCCCAGAGCCAGTGGGATGAGGAAAGTTGACACTTTTTACAAAGAATTTTTACTTTGAGCTTACTAGATTGATTCTTAGATGACTGATACACTTTTGCCCCTTTTACCAAAGTTTCACTAGTCTTGGGCTTTTCTCCTGGATATATTACACTTTCTTTTTGTAATTGGCAGTAATTGGCAGCAGTTGTTAATACAAAACATGTTTGTTGTAGAGGAAGTGAGGAACCGAATAGAAACCATCGTTCCTTTTTTCGTTTACCTTCATTTTTCCCAGGCTTGTATATTTGACTTTCATTCTGAAGTTTGCTTTTGAAGGCATTGAAGTAGCTTCAAAGGACAAGCATTTATTGTTGTCAATATGACTTCCCATTTGTTGTTGCCATGAGCTTATGAAACCATGTAAACGCTGATATTATTTGAGAGAGTTTAGATAAGAGTTGGTGCGTGTAATATTACTCATGTGTAACACATAGGACGGCGACATGTTTACATAGTTTCTTGAATTCTGTTTGTAAATCGATACTCGAGACCGATCACAAGAATATTTTTCTTCTTCTCTTTTTTCCTCTCATTTAATCTGCAGCTAAATCATACTTGATACTAGGTCCTACGACTAATCACAACAAAATAATGAAGATTTATGAAAATAACATAGGAATAGGACCATTAAGTTGTCCTCGTATCTGAACATAAACCATGTCATTATCAAGATGTTGAGTTAAAGGCTGTTGGATGCATGTTATTAAACGAAAGGAATGCATATATTTATAAGACAATCAGATCAGACATAGACACATCAAAGTTGAAAACTTGAAAACAATGAATCTCTGGCAGTTATGCCTGCCAGGGGGCTATCAATAGTCTACAGCCATGTGGCTAATGTCTCTATATATGATATAAATAATGAATTCAGATATACTTGACCAAAAATGGAATCGGTTAGGATTTTTTTGTGTGTGGTTACATTTGGAGAAAAGAAATCTGGGGTTTCGATCCTGGGTGCGAAGCAGGGGGAAGGAGGAGGGACCTCACTCTGTGTGTTTGGTGCTTATTTTGTGTTCAATATATAACTAAAAGCTGTTTTAAGCTTCCATTTAATTACTTTTGCAATACAAATTATCATGGACAGAATTTCAAACTCAAAACAGTTGATTTCTAAAGCACTTTTGTTTTAAGAGTGCTATGTTTAGGAAGTATGCTTATATATAAGCACTTTTGTTGAAATTTATTGTATTAATAAATTACATCGAAATTATTAGGAATTTAGATGGCATTATAAAGTTATTTTTTTTTAAAAAAAACTATTGCAATCTATAAATTGTTTGGTTATTTCAAATACATTCAACCGAAAATTATCCTAGTTTCATACTAAATTCAAATTATTTCTTTAAAATTCCTCCATTTAAACGAAGCTAAAATGTTTCAGAAAACACAGTTGAATTTTTAATTAAATTTCGATGTAATTTTTTTAAAATAACGTTTTTAACGAGCAAATTTAAAAAAAGAATGTGTAAAAGCAAGAGCTTCTCCCCTACTAAAGTCCACTGTTCCAACCGACCAAAATTTGTATTTGGGAATTGCCAACTCATACTCTGTGTGAGGCTTATCATCCTCATCATCATCTACTACTCCACGCACTTTCAGCTTAACAGTCAACGAAACCAAAATGATCTTCCTTCTCCACCTTCCCTAAACCCAAACCCAAACCCCAACCACCATCTCCTTCTCTCTCTCTCTGAGCTCCGATGGGCAGCTCTGAAGAAACCAACAGGCCCATCTCCTTCTACGACTCGTCGTCTCCCTCCGCACCCCTCCTCTCCAAGCCCCCCAACCCAATCGACGACCCACCGCCGCCACCATCCTCACCGCCGTCTTACACCGACCAACCCGATTCAGAATCCGACCCGACGCAGTATCTCCAGATCTCCTACAACCACGGCCCACGCCCTTTCAAAGACCTCCCCTTTCTAATCATCTTCGTCCTCTTCGTCCTCGCCACCTTCGCCTTCGGAATCTTCTCCGTTTTTCACCGGAACACCAGTTACTCCAACCTCGCCTCCTTCGTCTACGACTCTGACTCCACCTCTTGCGTCAAAAATGACACTTTGACCCATCACCCCAACTGGGTCCTCCTCACTTTCTCTTCTTCCTCTTCGTCTTTTCTCAAAGATTTAACATGGACCCTCGTAATTACGTTGATTTTGAGCTTGCCCATTTGCATCAGCTTGCTGTTGCTTCTCAAGCGCTACGCTAAGCAAGTTGTCTATGTCTTTCTCCCCTTCTTCATTGTGTTCCCAATTTTCTTCAACGTGTATTGGTTCGTTGCTTGTACTCTCAGCTCAACTTGCAGCGATGCATTGCCTTTACTTTACAGAATTTTGATTTTGATATTTGTGTTTTTGGTAATTGGGGTCCTTGTGTGGATTCTTGTGGTCAATCGGCATCGAATTGATCTCACTGTGAGCATAATTAGGGTGGCCTCCGATGCACTTTCGAGGAACTTGGGTTTGTTTGGAGTCTTGCCATGTTTGACTTTGGCATTGGTGGTTTACTATGCTCCCATTGTTGTGTTCTTGGTGTTTGCGAGGTTGAATGGGAAGATTGTGCCCCGAGAATCGAACGATGTGTATACCTGTGTGTGGAAGCAAGATGGTTGGGTGCCTGCTTATTATGCATTGGCAATTCTCACTATGTTGTGGTCTCTAACTACTATGGTGGAAGCTCAGGTGTATGTGATTAGTGGGACTGTTGCTCAGTGGTACTTCACTAAGGAGGATTCAACTCCAAGGCGGATTATTAGAAGTTCTTTAAGGTGAACTATTTCTTGCTACTTTCTTTTGTCTTTCTTCTATGTTTAGAGTGATTTATATAAGTTCATATATATCTTTGTTATTCTTCAAGGTAGTTGAAACTTGCAATTGAAATGTACACTGCTCCAAACTAGATGAAACAGAGTAGTAGAGCTTTGTAAAGTTGGTGATTCACTCTGTTGAATTTCAATAGGCTAGGAAATCACAGTCAATTTACTTGCAAACAATGTTTGTATGTATATTAATCCCTTGTAGGGAAGGTAATCTGTATACATTTTTGTCTGGGAGGCCGGTGGGCCACCAATTTGTTTTCTAAGTTCCACCTATTCTGAACCAACCCGTCAGAATGACTATATTGTCTTTAATGTAAATATTTTCCAATTGTGATATAGATACTAGGCAATCTTTGTTTAGCTTGTCTTCATTGAGTCAGATGGGTACCTGCTTCTTGTTTTTTTACAAATTTGTTTTCTTGATACAATTATTCTTACTTTTCAATCATGTTCTTTATTCTTTGTTTTGTCCGTGAATCAAATCATATGCTTGTGAGAATATTAATCTGGTCAATGTGATGTTCTTTTTATCTTCTTCTTTTTTTTTCTCTGGGGGAATTGGTTGACATATTAATCACAGCCAAGATTTATGCATTACTGTACATGTCATTTGTGTTCACGATAAGATCTTCCTTTCTCATGTTCCTGTAAACACTTGCAGAAATGCCTTTGGCCCTTCCTTTGGCACAGTATGTGTATCTGGATTGCTTTTATCTGTTGTTCGAGTGGTGCGTGCCATGGTTGATGGTGCAAGACGAGAGGGTACACCTGGAATGGTGAATTTTGTATTACGCTGCTGTGTTAATGCCTTATTCTCAGCGATTGACTTCCTCAACAAGTTTACAGTCAACTTTGCGGCAATAACTGGTGAATCTTACTGTTCTTCTGCAAGGATGACATATGAGCTTCTAAAACGTAATCTTCTCTCTGCGGTGTTCGTAGAAACCATCTCCACTCGTCTACTGGCTGGAATTATTTTTGTACTCTCAGCAATATATGCAATTGCGGTATGTTGTCTTTCAAATCTCAATCATTCAGCATTCCATTGATTAGTGCATTAGGTGTGGTATGTGAGGAACCCATCCATGTATCGAACATGTGAAATCCTTGCAAGTTAGTAAAGGCTCTGCTTAGATCTCCTATTGCAATTAATGACATGTGACATTCTTACCTTTTAGTCCTCCTCCTCTGCTGCACTTTTTGGTGTGGCCTAGCTGAGCGAAGAGAGTTGAGGGTTCTCTTTTAGTTGCATCATTTTCTTTTTTAATATTTAATTCCCCTGTTTTTCCTCTTTCTTTAATATCTCCTAATAATGGATTTGCATCAACAGGTGTGTGCTATCTTAAAGGGTGTAAGCGATCTCGGGGTTGATTCGTACTTTGTGGCTCTGCTGGCATGGGTGCTGCTGATCTTGGTACTGGGTTTCTTTGTCCATGTGCTGGACAATGTAATTGACACTGTGTACGTGTGCTATGCCATAGATAGGGACAGAGGTGAGGTTTGTAAACAGGAAGTTCATGAGGTTTACGTTCACTTACCGATTAGTCGAAACCATAGACCATCATCTTTCATCTCCAGAACTCTGGGTGTATAAATTATCCTTGGATTTCAATCTTGTTTTGTTGATTTGTTCCGTGTATCAAGTTAGAATTGCCTGCCCGAAAATTGTGCATACCTTTGAGTGTTGCCTTGTACAATTTCTGAGGTTTCATCAATAAAGAAAAAAATTCCAGGCCAGTTTGAGCATCAAGCCAACTATGAACCTGTCAACCTGGTTCTTGAATCATTTGCTCCTGTGTAGGATGTAGAATGCATATGAACCCCACATCTCCATGAAGACCATAATCCAATAAGTATAGGTTCCTTAGCAGGAGGCAGTTCCTATTTGATAATCTATCACGGCGTTTCTGAGGCAGGGGGGCTTAATCCTACCCAAGTTAATTTAAGCACTGTGATCCCATTTGGTTGACATTTAGCGTAGTTTGGTGTCTTGGTGGCTTGGTCTGGACTTAGACTATTTAAATGAAATTGGTTTTGATTGAGGTTTGGTGAACTTATTTGAATGATAATTTACTAACCCTGCTATGAAATTGAGACCCCGTCGTCAATGATTTACATTTTTTTTTTAATTCTAAACTACCTTAACGTACGGGTAAAGGGATCAAACTCGAGTGCAAGTAGACAACACACTGCCTTGGCCAACCGGCCTAACCCAAATGTATATCTTGTATTTACAAATTTAAACCATGCTCTAAAATAATGAACCCGTTAATTAGTTTTCGTATTGAAATATAAAATAGTACTATTTATGGAGTGACTTCTTGATAAATAAAAGAAATAAATAACTGAAAAGATGCATAACATACAAATCCATTTTGGGAGACTTTGTAACTTTACGCATTTACAGAAAACACTACGATACCTTCTTTGAGTTGTGAAGCCAACGCTCAACAAACTCTGCAATCATGGTTCTCGAGGTTAGCCATCTTCTTCTTCGAAAGTTCAAATCTTTAGGGTTTCTATACGATATTGTATGATGATTATACTTAAATTTGATGAATTCTCAGGCCACTATGATCTGCGTCGACAATTCAGAATGGATGCGGAACGGCGATTACTCTCCGTCCAGATTACAAGCTCAAGCTGACGCTATTAATCTCATTTGTGGTGCCAAAACCCAGGTTCTTTTTCTCTTAATCAAGTTCTTCCCTTTACGAATTTTTGGTACCAGTTCAATTTTTTCAATAATGGTGTTTGTAATTGGAGTAGGCCAATCCGGAGAATACAGTTGGGGTATTAACAATGGCGGGCAAAGGGGTTCGCGTGTTGGCCACTCCAACCTCTGATCTTGGCAGGATTTTGGCTTGCATGCACGGTATTTTCATTCATTACTAATTTGCTTGTGTTATATGATTCTGATTGGAAAACTTTATATGTTTGCCTTGCTTATAGAGTCAAATAGCTGATAAAAATATATCTTTGAAGCAGTTAAGAATGGTTTTGGTTGAGTATAAATGATCTTGCTCAAGGGGGGCATTGGTCTTTAGAAAAGCCATATGGGAGCACAAAATAATAATTGAATGTTGTTACTTTTGGTTTTAAAGACAATGTTGAAAGGGCTTACTACTAGAAAATATCTATGCATTTGAGATTGGGTCTTACTATATACACTGTGAGAAAGTAACAAGAGATGGTTAGGCCTCTGCTTGACTCTTGACTATGATTCATTTTCTTTTGGATGCTGGTTGTTAATATTTTAGTTTAATGGGTACTCTCTCCTCTCTTCTTATTTTTCTATCTCTAATTCCTTATATATAGGTCTGGAGATGGGAGGTGAGATGAACATAACAGCTGCGATCCAAGTAGCTCAGTTGGCTCTTAAGCATCGCCAAAACAAAAACCAACAGCAGCGGATTATAGTTTTTGCTGGGAGGTATAGATATTGCTGACTTCTGACTTTCCCCTTTCCGTTTTTCTTTATATTTTCTTGCTGACCTCTAACTTATTTGCTGCCTATTCAGTCCTGTCAAATATGAAAAGAAGGTGTTGGAAACAATTGGAAAGAAACTGAAAAAGAACAGTGTTGCTCTTGATATTGTTGATTTCGGTGAAGAGGATGATGGGAAGCCAGAGAAGCTGGAGGCCCTTCTGTCTGCTGTTAATAACAATGACAGCAGTCATATAGTACATGTCCCTCCTGGTCCAATGGCTCTCTCTGATGTTCTTATAAGGTGCAGTTTTTAATTTTTGCCCATGTCTGTTTATATGTAAGCGTATAACCAATTTTAAAATTATGTGTCACTGGAACTAATTGGAATATATGTTTAGATTCATGATACTGTTTATAAAAACGATGCATGTTAAACGAAGGAAGAACAGAAAAGTGAGAATAAGAGGTATTGAAAAGACAAGAGGAGAATTTGTGGAAGAATATGTATATAAGCTCAAAGTATTATTTGCCAAATTACTTTTCAGAAATTAATAGGCATAAGTTTCTAATTTTCTTTCTATCTTCACATATGTTTTACGTGTCATGGCCAATTTTTGCTTGTTGAATAACACTGTGAACACATCACACTAGATCACTCTTATTATATGTCTCCAGTGATGATTTTTTTCCCCTATTTTATGGCAGTACACCTGTATTCACTGGCGATGGAGAAGGAGGAAGTGGCTTTGCAGTGGCAGCAGCAGCAGCAACTGCAGCTGCTATTGGTGGTGGTTCTGGCTACGATTTTGGCGTAGATCCCAATATTGATCCTGAGCTTGCTCTTGCCCTTAGAGTTTCTATGGAGGAGGAAAGGGCTAGGCAAGAAGCTGCTGCCAAAAGAGCTGCTGAAGAAGCTGGTAGACAAGAAAAAGGAGAGGAACCATCCTCCAAATCAGAGGATGTAACCATGACAGATCAAGCCAATGTTTCTTCTTCCAACGAGGATAAGAAACTTATTGATGATGCGGTTGGTTTCAATTTGCTTGTGTAGTTCTTAAAGTCTATATAATTGTTGGTTTTTATGTCATCATTAGTTATCATTTAAAGAACTGCTGTAATCCAAATTGGCCTTGTCTCGTGATATGTGTGATAGGTTGATGAGAATGACTTGCTGAAGGAGGCTCTTGCAATGTCAATGAATATCTCTGGAACTGGTCATTCAGCAGGTGATACTGAGATGTCAGAGGCAACTAGTGGAGATCAGGAGTTGGCTTTAGGTGTGTTTTTCTATTTCGTATATCTCAAATTATTTAGTTGTGTGTGGTAACTTTAGTTTCTTGTACTTGATTACTTGTGGAAATTGATGTACAATGTGTTTGTGTTTATTCCATTCCATGCACAATTGAGGGAACCCTATAGAAAGCTTAATTAAGGGACAGTGCCACTTCGTATTGTATTTCAATGACATTAAGTATTCTTGTGCAATTATTCCTTTCATTTGTACAAGTATTCTTGTACGATTTTTGAAGGTCACAATCCTTTCATTTTAATAGATTCTAGTTTATCTCTACAACTATTTGACTTCATATTCCTCCTTTTTTTTCCTTTTGATAAGCAACTTGGTAGCAATACCATCAGATGAATAATCCATTCATAGGTTTATACTTAGCAGTTCTTTCTCTTTACATGTTGAGTGGTCTACTTTCTTCATGTGTTCCACTGTGGGCTGTTCTTACTAGTGGTATCCTTTACTGAATCCCAAATCTATGAGTTATGAGTTCATGTAATTCATAGTCATTGCCATCGACGCTTAGCTGCCCCGAGACTAATTTGGTGAAGTTGGGCATCAGAATGTGATCACCTATGGTGTGGCTTTTTATTGATTGATTTTTATGTTTTACCTTGTGTCTGGTTAATATGGAATTTGATTTGCCAATATTCGGAACATTGACAGAGATATGTGATAATATTTGTTATTTTTGCATGCTTATTATATCTTTGCTGCATGCAGCTCTTCAAATGTCCATGCAGGAAAGTGCCGGAGAGCCCTCATCCCAGTCCGATGTCAGCAAGGTGTTGGAGGACCAGTCTTTTCTTTCATCTATCCTTGAATCAGTATGTCCAGTTGAACCTAGCCTGTGGTACTATATGTATAGCTATGTTTCTGTTTTTCTGATATGTTATTTTTTCCTTACAGCTTCCGGGAGTTGACCCCAATGATCCTTCAGTGAAAGATCTTCTTGCATCTCTGAAGAATCAGTCCGAGGTATGTTCACAAACCTTACACATAAAACTTCATGGGTAACGGGTTATGACTTTGATTATTCTATGTCATAAAGTTCATCTTTTGACTTGGTGTTAAGATCTATTATTGCGAGTTTCTAGATCTACCAACTAATGATAGTTTTTCCTTTCCTGTAATCGCTAGCCCCAACAAAAGGATGAAGAAGAACCATCGAACAAGGACAAATGAAAATGTTACTAGAACGACTTTTGTATCTTCGAAGTAAGCGTTCAAATTCAGAATCCAATTCTAACTATGATGAGGCCTTCTCTGTGTTGACCTAGATTGATTTTCTCAGAAGCATCTGTTTCCTCTGTCGCAGATCAATGAGCTATTCGTTCCAGGGGAAGGCTTATTTATGTTGTGGGAAGATGATACAGAAACAGATGCAGATTAGGTTTTCTGAGATTATGTTACAAGTTAATCAAGTTATGCTGCATGTTTTTTGTAATGTAAGCAATGGGATGAACTGTGGCAAACTTCATGGCGTCATGTATGGTTGTTTTAATTGACAAAAAGGGAGAGAAGAAAAGAACAAATAAATTTCCGGATGCTTTAACTTTGCTCCATCATAATTTGGTTGTTCTCAATCATTCAGCTGTTGTTCAATCAAATTTACGCCATCATATAACAGCTCATCGAAACCACCCTCTTTTATTGGCTTCTAATAGAATGGCTACTTGGTATGGATGCCTTTTCGTTTGGAGCTTCCAATCTAAAGCTTTGCTTCTCATTGTTTAGATGTAATTTTTTGGTGCTTAGGCCCCCTTACCCACGAGACGAACTTGGTCTCTGCAGGAGCTTTTAGAGCCTTTCCATTCCAAGAACTTTCTAATGCATCGAGGTTTGCATTTGGTAACCGCTGTAAAACTCTTGATTACTTTTTCAATGCAAAGGTCATAAAGAATTTTAAAAGCTGATCCAGCCACCATGCTTGACCTTCTTCTGTGGCCTTATCCCTGGTTTTCGCATAGATTTGCTGGTTACCTGGTTTTGCACGAAAATTATATTTGCCTCTATAATTGCTAGATTTATATATATATATAATACAAGCGATAGTTTAAACTACTATAAATTAATTTAATCTACGAAGATGATGATTCAAACTTTAGTGCAAAAGGGCGAGTTCACTGTCCTAATCAACTGGCTTAACTCATGTCTGCTTCTGTTGATAGTTGGGTAGGCATTATGCTATCAGATCAATGTGAACCACCATTTAAGTACTTCCATTAAAAAGAAGCTGAGATTTGTTGAAATGGTATCAAATCCAGGTCATATTATTCATAACTAAACGTTGCATTGAGCATGCGTACATATACATGAGGCCTATAAACTGAGACCCAAGAAATCAAATGAGCCACACCCACAAGTTGTGGGGGCTGATGGAGCTTTTTGTCAAGGGGCAGGGTCTTTCACATGAAAGGGCATGTTTCCCCATACGCGTCCATCCATGCACTTCCCTCTTCTTGTATGCAGATTTTCCTGGATTTTAGTGCTTGGTATTTTCTACCCTTTCTCTCTCTCTCAGATGTGTCATGTTTATCGCAAATATTAGGTGTGGATTTTGCTCCATTATTTTATGGGATGAATGTTGGGTTGTTGCTCCTATCTTCAACAGTTTTTAAAGACAAATTTGTGGAAGAACTCAAGCTTTGCAATAATTATGAATATAAAAACAAGCAGAATATGATAAAACAAGTGGGCACTGGGCAGGCAAGTGAACCTAAACAGAAAAAAAAAACTCTAATTGGAGGCACATACATTGACTCATTTTCACCCGAGAAATTCTATTCTTTTTTCATTTTTTATCTGTAGTCCCCCCCCTTCCCTTCTTTTACTGCATAAGGTGATGAATTCTCTTTCTTTTTCTCCTTTGCTTTCACGCAAAGACTCATAGAAGAACACAGATATTTAGACTGAATGGGATGGGAGATTGGGATGTGGGTGACGATCCAAGATGGGACCAGCATACCATCTATATTAAGAAAATTTATATATTCAGGTCAATATGGCATTTCAGTAATTGGGTTAATGAACCTTGCACTAATTTGCTATTGCAGTTTGTGCTCCGATCGTTTCTTTTGCTGTTGTAATTTAGGGTATGGACGATGTGTTTATACTTCAGGATATAGGATTAATAAACATACACGTGTTAACACTACGTCGACATCATGTTACATGCCATCACGATCACACCGAGGAATTACTTGTCGGAAAAGGACCTTGTACCCTCAGTTTTCCATATACAATTCTCAGCACTATAAATTACTGGAAATGGGGTAAGAATTCAAGTTTAACTGCTTACAATGAGTATACAAAGTCCATTGCATGAGATGAGTGAGAAAGAGTTAAATTTCAACCAAGTCTGCTACTTTTTTCCCCATTGCGCCAACAGAACAAATTCATTGGATAACGAAGACAATTAATGGTTGGGATAAAATTATATGCCTTCAAATAGACATATATTAAAAGCTAAAGAAAATTTTGATTAGTCATTAAGCTGCAGGTATGTTGCCTTAAGCTGTATGTACTACTACTTTCGTAACACCTTCCTAACATTCTCTGTATCGTTCTAATTTTATCAGATGACATCTTACGATGGTCCTTATCGACTCTCAAATAAAACCCGGAAATCAAAAACTTGTGATTGGTTAAAATATGAAGTTAAATACAGACATTTGGGTGTAAATATACGAACATGGTAAAAAAAAACTCACCTGGAAGGGGAGACAAGAGCCCGAGTGTTACCAACCCAACGACAAACTAAATCTACTAACTTAAGGGCAACTTGGTCATTGAAAATGAGTGTGCACAGCATAGATAGATCTAGCATGGAGAAAGTTGTAATATAAGTGAACATTAATGGGCATTTGAGCAACCCTATCTTTATATAAAGAGCAAAGCACAACTTCGAAGACTCAGCCTCAAGAGTCTCAGCAGAGCAGCAGCAGCAGCAGCAGTTCCCCCTTCTTCAATTTCAAGTTTTCAACAACCATGGCAATGGCATTCAAGATGGTACAAAGTCAATTAATTTCTTTAAATATTTAATTGCTTCTTCATTTTTTTTTATTTCAATAAATATAATTTGCTCTCAATTTTTAGCTCAACCCCTGAAGAATGCTGATCCTTCTTCTAACTTGTGGGTTTTAATCTGTTGTGGCAATTATAGGCTACAACTGGGATGTGGGTTACAGATGAGTGCAAGAGCTCATTCATGGAGATGAAATGGAAGAAGGTCCACAGGTACATAGTGTTCAAGATTGATGAAGGATCAAGGCTGGTCACTGTTGATAAGGTTGGAGGGCCTGGTGAGAGCTATGATGATCTGGCAGCCTCCTTGCCCAAAGATGATTGCAGATATGCTGTCTTTGACTTTGATTTTGTCACTGTTGATAATTGCAGGAAGAGCAAACTCTTCTTCATTGCTTGGTCAGTATATATTTTCATCATTTCTATTTCTTTTTAAATTTCCATGCTTATCATCAAGATCAAAATTTGTATATTAATGTCTTAATTTTGTCTGTCTTCTGGCAATCATTGAAATTGTACCTAATTAGGCCTACCCAATTGAGAGGCATCACACACCTAATTTTGGATTTCTGATAAAATATTTGTTTACATGGGGACATCAGAAACTAAACCCTTTTTATATTTTGGAAAATGGGTTATTCTCCTAATGATGATTTATGCAGTTAAGCATTTTGTATTAGGGGGATTTAGAGGTGATGGGAATTTGGGTTTTTTTGGCAGGTCACCAAGTGCATCAAGAATTAGGGCAAAAATTCTGTATGCAACCTCCAAAGCTGGGCTGAGGAGAGTTCTGGATGGCATCAGCTATGAACTCCAGGCCACTGATCCAACTGAGATGGGGATGGATGTGATCAAGGACAGAGCCAAATAATTGTGATTAGAGCAGCTTATTTATGTTCTGGGAATCTTACTTTATATTTAATAACTCCAACCACATGGGTTTTTTTCCTTCTTCTTTTTATTTTTCTTGTTGGTGGCATCTTTTAATTTTCACCTTCTTTAGATTTTTGGCACTAATGTAAGTTAATCCTCTAATTTTTGTAATAATAATAATAATTGTGTGCTGCTAATTAACCACAAAGTACTTGTTCATGTAATTACTTTGTCTTGGAGAAAAGGTGGATTGGATTGGATTTTGGTGTAACTTTCAAATGAATGTTAGATGTGCCTTTGTGATTTTGATGCCACAACACTTTATGTATGTATGCCTTTCTGAGAGAGTAAATGAGACTTTGGCAAAATGACCCTTCACTTTGTTAACAAAAAGATGGTGTTTTGTGGTGTGGTAGGTCAAACTGACCTCTCACTTTGTTTTTTCTTTTTCTTTTAATACATATCTTTTCCAGAAAGTTGTAGCAAATCGTGTGCCATGATTCATTGGTTTCCATCACTTTTTTAGAACCCGTTTGCCCACAATGTTGACTACACACTCGCATTTTGATGGTTTTGATGGGTGAGTCTAAACTTAATCGGATATGATTTGATCTTTGAGGTACGGGGGGGAATAAGTACTTCCCCGCTCTAAACATCAAAAGGGCGGACCAAAAATAACATGATAATCCCCGTATAGAAATGTTGCGGGCCGGGACAGTTGTCGTGAACTACTCGTCGTTCACTCATAACTCACGGCTAGTTGTCATTTGTAAACAACACGAATAATAGTCATGAGTGAACGACTTACAGATATTGATGTGATGCGATCAACAATTGTAGTTTTTATGAGTGAACGACTTATAAGTGTTGCTGCAAGTGTAAACACTATGTGCATCAACACAGCAAAAGAGTGTGTCTAGGATATATTCATATTACTCTGATGCAAAAAAATCAACAATAGTTGGCTCTTGAAATATTCATAAGACTGTTAAAAAGGCATGGGTTCTAGGGTTGGGGAAGAAAGCAGGAAAGTAATGGGGATTTGATGTCATGGGCCACCATTGAAAAAACCTCAATCATGTTTTGGCATCTTCTTGTTAACTTTATCCTCTGAAATTCTTATTACCACCTTCCGTTTTCGTTGTCATGATAATAATTCTTTATTTGTTGATTACATTTGGGGCTGTTACAACCACCATCACATTGTAACACTGTTTTAATGGAGTTGCACAATTATTCCACATGATTTGAGTGGCGTGCCTTGTGCTAACTCCTACGAAAAAAACATCGAATTTGGCGCTTTATCCGTCTTGTAACGTCTTGGTTGTATTGTTAAAATTTATTTAGTAAAATTAGCTATTTGATTGAGACTGCTAATTTTGAGTTTGCTTCCAAAGGTATACAATTATGGAGTACTAAAAAAAGAGTATACAATTAGGAAACACTTGAAATGTGTACTAAAATTTTGAATTATTTCTGATAAAAGTGCTTTCAACAAAAACACATATAAACAAAATTGCTTGCTAAAAATACAGAGTATGAGATGACTTAGTACTTATGTATGGTGCAATAAACGACAAAAGCCCAAAGTAAGAATTTGGATCAAAACCTCAAAGCAAGTATTGGACCAGAGCCCTAAACAAAAATACAATCCAAAACCCAAATTGCCAACCCAAGAATACAAAACAGCGAAGCCCCGCTACCGCAACTGCCACCGCCGTAAACTAACCATGACGACCACCACCAACACTGGGCACCCACCAAAAACAAAACCCTATCACAGACAACCCAAAAACATAAGTGAATTGAAAAACAACACATGAGTTGTTAACATGCATTCTTTCAAAAACACATGAGAATTTGTATCCCTCCAAAGTGTAAAATACTCTAAACAAAACGACCCATTTCAAGAGTAAAACGGCACAGCCCAACCAAACATTGGAACTTCAGACTAGTTGGGCCTACTGTAGAAGCTTCGGTCCAATTACAAAAATCCGCGCCAATTACGCCTTTGACTGTTTTTCGGATCGTTGAGTCAAACAGAAACCTCAAACTCGGATTTGTCGTCGAACGTACCTGTCCGTCCAACCGCAGACAAAAACTTTCCAGCTAACAACCAAAACAGTGTCAGCTGACGTCATCATCCGGCAGTGGACATTGAACTCGCGGGACCCACCCCGTCTGCGGGCACATGACTGAAACGAAATGATCGAGAGCGTCCGCCACGCGACCCCTTAACATGCGGCGTGTCTAGTCGCCGAACACTGGCCCAGTCAATGATCATCTCACGTTCCGAGACGCTATCATGACCGTTGGATCGAGCTGAAGGTAACAGTGTCAGTGGAAAAAGCGATCTTGCAGAAAGTGCTGGACCACTCGCCTGCAGAGTACGTCCCCAACAACCTCTGATCACTTTGACCTTTAATTAAGCCCGTAAACATAAAAAGGAGCAGTTGGTAATTTACTTTCATTAATGTGATAAATGTGTTTTTTTCTTTTCTTCTGATTATTGGTATAAAAGTTTGTTTGATTATCTTTGTCTAATAATTGTAATAATTGTTGAAATTTGCATCCGAATTTGACATGAGTCGCTGCACAATCCCAGCAGGTAAATCTCCCAATTAGCATGTATGAACGAAATTGATGAAAAGTTTATCATACAAATTATAAGAGCCTGTGATTAATCATTTGCATGATCCAAGACCACAATTGTGCAAAAAAGCAAAACAATAATCTAAGATTGAGTTTGATAACCATTTCGGAGTTTCTATTTCTTCATTTTCAAACGAGCCTTAGCAGAAATTATTTCAACAATCTTAACAAAAATTAATTTACGTGAATGAACATTGTTGGAAGATCATAAAATGTAACACAACAATTCTAAACATTTACAAATTACATGTAGTGCAATTAGTGGTGAAGCCAGAACTTGACCCACTCATTTTATCCATATCTTTAATTAGGTGTGTAGAAGGAGATATAAAGAAAAATCAGTTAATAACTACTCATAACTAGCAATTATAGAAGAGTGCTACTATTTCACCCCCTGTCCTATTTTCCCACCCACCTTATCTTTAAAATTTTAAGGACAAATGTAGCTCTTTGTAAAATGACTTTTAAAGACTTATGCCACCTCATTAAAATTTAACCCAACATATTGAAATTTTTTCTTAATCAAAAAGAAAAAAAAAAAACTCTAATGTAACTTAACAATTTGAACCTTAACTCCTGCCGTCATTGACTCTTTTTTTTCTTTTTTTTCCCTATCTCTTCAACCTCTCCCCCTTTCCTACTTGTTTTGTTTGCAACATCTTTCCCCAATCGTCTTTTTTTTTTTGTCAACATCTCCCCCAATCTGTTTTAGTCTTCTTCTTTTTTTCCTTATTTCCTATACTTGCAACTTCTCCACCCAATTGTAGAGGTTTGGTTTTTCCTTCTTCCTTCCTAAACCCTAAACAAACTCTCCAAAACAGAAGAATTTTTTTTCGATGTACTCTCTTTATAATGGCTTAACTAATCTTTACATAATAATCAAAATCGTTCAAATTCAATTTAATTCAATTTAAGGTGACCTTTCTTTCTCAGCCTTGTCTTCTTATACGCCATCTACATTTGTCATTGCTTCATACAGCCTCTCCTAACAAACCCTCCAACTCAAGAATGAGACCACCCTCCCATTCTCAGGTCCCAACCCCGAATTTTCTCAAGCCACCACCAAAACCAACCAAACTTAGAGAAAGGAAGAGGGAAAAAAAAAACCTATACAATTGGGTGGAGAAACCGTAGAGAAAGAAAGAAGGAAAAAGAAAAGCAAAGAAGAATAACGATTGTATGAGTTAATTGTTAAGTTCCATTAAGCTTCTTTTTTTATGTTTTAAATTATTACATTTGATAAAAAGAAAATAATAATTAAAGGGTATTTTAGGAATAATGGTGGGTGGAAAGATAGGATTATGTTGTTTAAAATTTATATGGTGGTTGGAAAGATAAGGTGGGTGGGGCAATAGGACAGGGGGGTGGAAATAGCAGCACTCTTATAGAAGTATATTTTTTTAAGGTGTTCCTCTAAGCTAAAGCTTGCTATCATGTAAACTCTTACTGCAAAACTTATGCTTCGTTCTTTCAGATTTCCGAGGTCATTGCTGAAGCAATTGACAATCTTTCTGCTTTTATTCTGTGTAGTATAATTTGTACTATAATTTGTGTTTGATTAGTCTTTAGTTTCTTGGCTTGATTGATTTCTCAATTGTTTGATAAGTTAAGTTAGGTACGGCCGAACTAACAGTTAGGAGGGGGCATGTTTCCATAGGCAACACCATGGAAGAAAAAACATGCTCCCCTCCTTTGGTACACTTTTTGTTCGGCCATACTTAACTCAAGTTACCCAACTAAGAAATCAATCAAACAAAGAAATAAAAAGGTAATCAAACACAAATTCCAATATAAATTAAACCCAAAAAAAAAAAAAAAAAAGTTCAAAATTTGTGAATTTCTTCAACTATGTAGGTCCTCCGAAATCTGAAAGAAGGAAGCATAAGTTTCGTAGTAAAGAGTTTAATTGATAGCAAGCTTTAGCTTAAAGGAACACCCACCTAAATAAAAAGTTACCGAATTTCCATTCCAACATGAATATATAGTGGATTTGTATTATGTTGCTAGAACCTCTTGCATCTCTCATAGGTAATAATTAACTACCTAAAACCCCAAATGATTACATAATTAAACTTTATTTATCATATTTTGATATCTTTAAACATTGAATCCTAGCTCCATCTCTAACCAAAATAAATCATGAATGTTGATTACACGACTCTGTTGTCATATGTTTTTTGATTTAGCTTTCAAATGACACTTATTTCATGACAAATGACATCTAAAGTTGAATGATCAAATTCCCTACATCTAAAACTGAATGATCATCCACTTTACTTCAATACTCATAGTAGGTATATCTCTCAATTAGCATGTATGTACGAAATGGATGAAAATATCACACAAAATAGATGAACCCATACTTAATCATTTGCATGATACTAGAGAAAATGAAGTGTACAAAATCTAGCATGCAATGAATATGAGAATTTATGCACTATTTTGGTGGATATTGTTTGCCTTCTTCTCGATAATGAATATAAGAATTTATGCACACTGCAATATACTGCTATTTGTGGGAATATACGTACTCCTACTTACATGATAAGAATGAAAATATTTACTTGTTGGATAATATTGTCAGTCAAGTTCTAATTAATTAACAAATAAATAGCCTCCAAAAGAAAATATATATGTTAAATCAAAACGACTGGGATTCCCTTCTAAATGCGTCTGGTTGTGTGTCTGTCTCACATCAATCCACTTTAATACTTCTACCCAGCCAAAGAATAAAAGATTTCCTGTTTCTAGACTTTAGGAGCAGTCAAATTTATTCCATCCCACTTATGAATAATCAATTTGCCTATACTATATGCCAAGACTCGTGCATTATCATGGACAACACCATGATCGTCTCCAATAATCCAACGGTCATTATTAACCATCATTCATTCCCCCAACTCACATTAATTTCCTCCTGAATTTTGTAAAGAGTAATTATCAACGTGCATTCGAAGTTTCATGCATCCGAAGTCCTGTGTTTGTATTTGTATAAACAAATTCCCACAGATTTCATTTTTGTTTATTTATGACTACCTCCCTCCATTTGAGGAGTAAAGGAAGGAATAGGAACCCCAAAATTGATGGACCGTCGCTTTAATTTCTTTTTCTTTTTCTTTCTTTTATCTTTAGTAAGTTAGACACCGTATTATGAGGGAGACAAAACGACATCATAATCTACCAGTTTAAATTAAGGACCCTACGCCGTCGTTAGGTATCGAAATCCAACGTGGTTACCTTTTCTTAGGGCCCGCAGTAAAAGGGCTGACTCATTAAGACAAAATTATATCAACTCACACTTCCCCGCCATTAAATAATCAAAACTATCAACGTTTTATATTGAAAACTAATTTTGATTAATTAAAATTTAGTCCCATAATTAAATTAAACAAAAAGACAATAATCTCTCCCTATTATATCATCAGTCCCTTCTCTGTCGGTCACTCATAGTCCATTCACTTCACTCTTACTGTCTGCTCTCTCCAATGGCCGCTACGTCTCTCCCCTTCCTCCTCTTCCTCTTCACATTCTTCAAATTTTCAGCTTCGCAAACCGCCGATCAAACACTCAAGACCTTCCTTTTCCGAGTAGACAGCCACTCCAAGCCGTCGATTTTCCCGACCCATTATCACTGGTACGCATCGGAGTTCGCCGACCCACCTCAGATCCTCCACGTATACGACACCGTCTTCCATGGCTTCTCCGCATCACTCACCCCTGACCAAGTCGCCTCCATCTCCAGCCACCCTTCAGTCCTCGCCGTGATCGAGGACCAGCGCAGACACCTCCACACCACTCGCTCCCCTCAATTTTTGGGGCTCAGAAACCAGCGCGGGCTCTGGTCCGAATCTGACTATGGCTCCGACGTCATCGTCGGAGTCTTCGACACCGGAGTCTGGCCAGAGCGCCGGAGCTTCTCGGACAAGAATCTCGGCCCGATTCCCAGACGCTGGAGAGGGGTTTGCGAAACCGGAGTGAAATTCGCGAAAAGTAACTGCAACAGGAAGCTGATCGGAGCTCGATTCTTCATCAAGGGACACGAGGCGGCGGCCAACGCTGGCGGTCCGATATCC
The DNA here is from genome assembly GCF_965620075.1 of Prunus avium. Lineage (NCBI taxonomy): Eukaryota > Viridiplantae > Streptophyta > Magnoliopsida > Rosales > Rosaceae > Prunus > Prunus avium. The sequence goes on from NC_142291.1 coordinate 33,476,943, forward strand.
CCCATCAACGACACCGTCGAGTACCGGTCCCCGCGAGACGCCGACGGCCATGGAACACACACTGCCTCCACGGCAGCTGGCAGGTACGCCTTCGAGGCCAGCATGTCCGGTTACGCCTCCGGCATCGCCAAAGGCGTCGCGCCGAAAGCTCGGTTGGCGGTTTACAAGGTCTGCTGGAAAGAATCTGGTTGCTTCGACTCCGATATATTGGCCGCCTTCGACGCCGCCGTTAACGACGGCGTGGATGTCATCTCCATTTCCATCGGAGGCGGCGACGGCATTTCGCCTCCGTATTATCTCGATCCGATCGCAATCGGCTCGTACGGCGCCGTTGCGCACGGTGTGTTCGTGTCGTCGTCGGCCGGCAACGACGGTCCAAACGGCATGTCGGTGACGAACCTCGCCCCGTGGCTTACGACGGTGGGTGCGGGCACCATCGATCGGAATTTCCCGGCGGTTGTGATTTTAGGCGACGGGCGGAGGCTAAACGGCGTGTCGTTGTACGCTGGATCGCCTCTGAAAGGCAAGATGTACCCTGTCGTTTATCCCGGGAAATCCGGCATGCTCTCTGGTTCGCTGTGCATGGAGAATTCCCTGGACCCCCGCGAGGTCAGGGGCAAAATCGTAATTTGCGACCGCGGGAGCAGCCCCCGCGTGGCTAAAGGTTTGGTCGTGAAAAAAGCTGGCGGCGTGGGGATGATCCTCGCTAACGGAATCTCTAACGGCGAAGGTCTCGTCGGCGACGCTCATCTTATTCCCACTTGCGCTGTGGGTGCCGACGAGGGTGACGCAGTTAAGTCGTACGTGTCGTCCACTAAGACGCCCACGGCGACGCTGGATTTCCAAGGCACTGTGATTGGAATCAAACCGGCTCCAGTTGTGGCTTCGTTCTCGGGTCGTGGGCCGAACGGGTTGAACCCGGAGATTCTCAAGCCGGACCTGATTGCCCCTGGAGTTAACATTTTAGCTGCTTGGACAGACGCGGTGGGGCCCACTGGCCTAGAAACTGACAGTAGAAAAACGGAGTTTAATATATTGTCTGGGACTTCCATGGCGGCCCCACACGTTAGCGGAGCAGCGGCTTTGCTCAAGTCGGCTCACCCGAATTGGAGCCCAGCCGCCATAAGATCGGCTATGATGACCACAGCGAGCGTGACCGATAATCGAAACCAGACCATGACTGATGAGGCCACTGGAAAGGCCTCCACGTCTTATGATTTGGGTGCGGGTCATTTGAATCTGGGTCGGGCCATGGATCCCGGGCTTGTTTATGATATCACCAATGACGATTATGTTCGGTTTCTATGTTCGGTTGGGTACGGGCCACGAGTGATTCAGGTGATCACTCGGACCCCGCTCAATTGCCCGGCCAAGAAGCCCTCGCCGGAGAATCTCAATTACCCCTCAATCGCAGCGTTGTTTTCGACCGCGGGTAAGTCGAGCAAGACGTTTATCCGGACCGTGACAAATGTGGGGCAGCCCAACGCGGTGTACCGGCCTAGGATCGAGGCCCCGAGAGGGTTGACCGTGGCGGTTAAGCCGTCGAGGCTGGTGTTTAACGAGGCCGTGAAGAAGCGGAGCTTTATAGTGACGGTTGGAGTAGATAGGAAGAATTTGGTGTTTGGTGAGGCCGGCGCTGTGTTCGGGTCGCTCTATTGGAGCGATGGGAAGCATGTGGTTCGGAGCCCCATTGTGGTGACCCAAATGGATCCCTTGTAAAATCGGAGGAAAAAAAAAACGGGGAACGGAGGATCAAAACACGTCGTTTTGGTCTTTTGTAAGGGTAGATGTACAAGTTGTGTGTTTACCTAATAGGCCCAAGAGCTGGTTTTGGAGGGTTGGTGTAGTGTGAAATTTTCCTTGTATTTTTTTTTTGTTTCTTTAAATTATAAAATCTCCAAGTTCGTTTATATCTGTAGACTGTTAGCCGCCTATATATATTACTGGATAATATAAACTTGATTTCAATGGCCCAACAATTTTTCTTTGAAATTAAAATCAGTCAATGCAATCGGAATTTTGTATAATATAAAAATATTATGCATAAAATAATTTATTTTTCTGAGGGAATCAAATGACTATAATATATTTATATATAGAATGGTATTGGTAAGATATTCAGATTGAATTTGTTGGTTAATATTCCTACTCCCACTTGGTATAAATGAATTTTATAAACAATCTCGTGTTTTATAATGGCATGGGAGGGGAAGCTCTCAAGAATGTTACGAGCACTAAATCAAATCTCTGTTCCTTTCAAATTAAAAAATTAAACCATCAACGGTCTCTTTCCTTTATTAATTTATAAATTAATTCAAAGAACCATCAACGGTCGCTTTTTCCTTTTTAATTTATAATTTCAGTTTTACTGTCACCTGTATATTTTGTCGTATATGAGACAAGTCGGTGACAGGAAGGACCTTAATAATGTTATGCTATACATTAATAATCTAGCATATAAATATCGGGGTGGGTCCCATGATGGAACCTCAATAATGAACAAAAGCTCTGTACCCCATAATTCACCCGTCTAGACTCTAGTAAAGAGACGAGCAATAACGCAGAGAGAAACAAATACAAAAAGGTATGGAATTTTCGTTTCGTTTGGGTTAAACTTTAGGGTTTTTTTCTTCTCCTATTTTTTTGCCCGAGGGTTAAACTTTAAAGTCTAGTGTCACGGATTGAGTATTTTTGTTAGTCAATCCAATCAATTTGTCTGCTAGATGTGATGTTTTTTCAATTGAACGTAGTCCTTTTAGAAATGACTACACGTGGCAAAGAATTTGTACTTTTGCTATCAAGAAAAGGTTCTGAGTTTAAATTTTAGCATTCGTATAGTGTGTATGAGTTTAGTACGTTATCGCTCCTTTTAATAGAAAAAATCACGACTAACTTAAAACGATTACGTTTAACACCGCTACTACACCTGCTAAAGGCAAATCAGATGGTTGAGCATGCTTTAAGTGAACAACACGATTTATGTAATCTTTTACGAAATTGTCTTCAAAGTTTTTTGGTTGTTTGCACTTTTGAAGCATTATTTTAAGAATTAACTAGTACCAAAATAGTGCACACAGGAGTGGAATCCACCTTTTTCTTATCTCAAGTGCAAAAGAAGCGAGAGCACATAATATGCATAATTTAAGATATGTGGACTGAAGAAATTTGTTGTTCAGATGAGATCGAAATTAAAGTATGCACGCCAATGGGTTCCCACCACAGTGGTGGTGGATTCCCCCTTCCCCCCATGGCACCCAGGATCGAACCCCAGTGGGGTTTCTTTCCTCCAATGTAACCAAAAAAAAAATTAAAGTATGCACCAACTGCTTGCAATTTACTCTTTCCTTTTTCTTTTTCTTTTTCTTATTCTTATTTGGGCACAAAATTTAATACGACTTTGATTTGATTCGCGCTTTCCCCCTGCATAATTTGTCTACTTTGATGCCATCCAAAGTCATCTTCGAAGTGAGTTCCAAGCAATTTTAGGTCACTCGTTCTGACCACAAAAGCCAGTTTTCAGTGATTAAAAAAGTTAGAATTCTATTGTCGTCAGTTTGTGCAGAAGATGGTAGAAATGGTGGGCCAGGGTGCAACACATTGGATTGTATTGTCCAGTAGGTGAACCAGCCCAATCTTCCCATGGCCCATTAAGAAATTCAGTTCAAGTTCCCACCTTGATGAGCCAAGTCAAGCTTCAAGCTACAAACGTATATGTAAAGTTTCAAATTTGAGATCATTGGTTTATAAGTTAATTTTATTTTTAGCTGCATTTGACCCGTTAGTAAAGTTTGTACATATTTGGTTTTACCCTATTTTGTTCCAGTAACTAAAATACTATCATATCATATACCCATCTACTGTATACACTCAATACACATACTCCTAAAGTGTATATACTCGAATGATAGCACGTATTAGAGTTTTAACGTGGAAAAAAGCTAAAGAGAGACATATTTCATCTACACTAATGACTTGTCTACTGGTGACTCCACACACATATCAAGATATGTAATTTAAGAGCTCATTAAATTCCACCTTTTGCAATTGTGTAAATCATCGAGTTCAACATCTTAGACCATATGGATCATGAATTCAGTCTCATTACTTTTCTCAATATTATATTTACAACATAAGCTTATTAATAAAATAATTAACCCCACAAAAAGCAAAAAAAGAGAAAAAGAAAAAGAAAACAAATTACTTAACTTGACCAAAAAGTAGAAATTTCATTATATATTAGTACCCTTTAAATCCAGTTGAGTAGACAGGCAAGTTGGAAACGAGACCATAGCAAAAGCAAAAAAACTAGGTAGAAGAACAGCTCCACCAAAACACAGACGGCATTTTTCTGGGCAAGAAATTATGCAGCATTGACCACATAAATTCGTTCAAGCACCGGTCACAACAAACGGGGCAGCAAGGAAAACTATGCCAACAGATTCTTCCCTCGCAGAGGTTAAATCTCACAAGTGTGGCATTGGAATTATGGAGCACCAACAATGCTGCTACCTCTATGAGAAGAGCAACGAATATAAGAATGAAGGAGAAGAGAGCAGAAATCAGAACGAGAGCAACGTTCGAGAAGCTCAATTCTATGAACTTGAGGGCCAAGAAGTTTAAACCCCAAATGTAGGTCCAGTTGGATGCAAGAGCATCTGAGGTCCTCATTTATTTTTTTCCAAATGTAAAATAGGGTTAGAATTTAAATAGATAAAATGGGACTAGCTAGCACCTTATATATATAGAGGAAGCATTTTTAGGGTTTATCAGATCAAGTTGAAGGAGAGTGAGAGTGGTTGAGCTGGAAATTGATTGAAAAATAATCTAGTTGTGGAGCTTGATGTTGATGGTTGTGCTGCAACGGGTGGAGAGACTTTAAGTGGTTTTGGATTATTTTGAACATTTGATGCACATAAAACCAAGGCACAATAGTACCCTATTTTTGTCTTGAAGATTAAAATATGTATTGGATTTGGACCCATGACCCAATTGATGGACCCGACCCGATTGAAGGCATAGCATAAGGGTATAATTCTATAGTGAGGAACTTATCTGAAGCATTATATAGGGGATTGACCAGGGACGAATGCAGCTAATGGGCTGTATGGGCTATAGGCCATGGCCAAAAAAATTTGATTTTTAAATGTGATGTAGTCTTAGCCCAAAAAAAATTATATATAGCTAAATAGAAGGGATAGCCTGTTAGACGTGTAGATGTCTAACCCATTAAAGTGTGGTCTTATAATCATCAAAGGATTCTAAGACTTGATATCAATTAGGAGTTCAAATACAACTAAACCTGCAGCTCTATTAAAGTTAGTGTTTTAAGGCTAATATAAGAGCTAGAAGGATTCCTATCTTAATTGTGGATTAGAAGTTATAAACCTAATGCAATAAGGACTTCTTAAGAGTTTCTTGATGGGCAAGACTCTTAGGAAGATGCATATAAATACAAGTGCCCCTGCTCAACCGATCAAGCCAACCCACACAAAAGAATTCACCCCATCTAGAATGAGTGTATGAAGGGATCGGATTGAGGAGATGTGCTCTTGTATATTCTTGATGTGTGTTCTATCATGTGTAGTCATTATAGTTTACATGTGGTATCAGAGCCTAGGCTACATGTTTTAGAACCAAAAGAAATCGCCCACGTTTTCTGCTGCTGCTGGCTTACACTGTACGACTTTGGGCTGTTGTGTTTTCCTCCTTTTTTGCTGCATCTTGATCAAGCTTCCATGGGGTATGATATTTTATTGAATATGAATTGATTGCTAAAGTTTGCGGCTATAACATTAGTTTCATGTTTTTAATTATGCAAATTGCATCCAGTGGTCACGAATTAGTTTTAATCCTAAAGAATTGGCAACTAGTATTATAAAGGACCTCTAATATGAACTCATGTCGTGACACTTATATTGTTTGCCTTTGTATTGTTTCCCCTTTTATACCTCCCTGGACACAAATTAAATACAATTTCAAATAAAAACATCTTGTTTTACGGCATATTTGCATGATATTCATATGGTTTCAGTTTACGATATCATGCATACTGAGTTTGTGAATTGCGGCATGTTAAAATATTTTATAAAGATGACATCAGTTTTCTATATGTCAAGCATGCTTAATTTTCATAAATTGATACATACTTTCAGCCGTAGCTTCAGTTATTAATGTTAAATTGACCCAATCATGTTAAGTAATCGCATATGTCATGAACTGTTTTTGTCGTGACCCATTTTGGAGAAATATGTTCTATTGAGGTTTAGGTTTTATATTAGCATAGCAACTATACACATGCGAAAGGTTATAAAGTACCAACCCAAAGTGATAAAACCTAAAACTGAAAGTTAAGCAATATATTGTTTTATTACCCTTTATTACACTAACATACTTTGTTAAGCGTGTTTCGATATACAGCTTTTTCTCGTTCATGCTTGAAGGGTTGAGATCAAAGTTTCAAGAGTTCTTGTTTCAATTTAAAGAGCGAAAGCAACCTAGTTGATTAAAGAACATTTGATTCTAAGATTGGTTATTAAATGTGATAAAAGTATAAAGTTTTAACTTTATCATATTTGGAAGTTTTATGATCATAGTCTACAGATATTCTAGCAATGGTTGAGTGAGCCAAAGCAACTCAATCATTAATAGTTTTCTGGATTTAAAGAATTGATCATAATTGGCATTATAGGTGAAGGCGTGTTAAAAAACTCTCTGTCCAAAGATGTGAGTGGTTTAACATGAGTACACTTATAATGGAACAATATGGGAGATGCACTGCATGAATTAGCAAGGAATTTCTTCAGTCCAAAGACGTGGGAGTTTCTTTGTTCCGGAAATTCGTGTATGTGCATGTCCTAGTGTTGAAAACATGTTTAATTCTCTACCCAAAGGTGTGAATTAATTATGTTTGATTGAGGATATGGGGACAGATTGATTATATGATATATTTTGGAAGATTTCAGTTATGTCACAATGAACCTTAACTCCATTGGCATACAAATTTTATTCTTGTTATACGGATTGTAACATGTTTAAGTTGTTGATGATAATTTGATATTGGTGATCTTGAATAGTCATGAAAGTTAATGGTATGACAAAGAAATAGATTTTTGGTTGATCACATAAAGGAGATATGAGTATGAAAAATTGATTGCATTAATTTCTCATATCAAATATTCTCTCAAGTTACACTACAGTTTCTGATCACTATTAGTTCACATCAAGGTTTATGCATATTCATAGAATGTATGCAATTTTGGTATTTGTGACTTGATTGATCGAAAATTTGTGTTTTCTTATTTGGTTATGTATGGACATGTTTGATACTTGGCTATTTTTCATATGCAATCAAGTGACTGTTTTATATCATACAGCTGGATTGATTCATACGTGTAAAAGGATTGATACATATTTAATTGGATTGAATCACGTAAAGTTGGATTGATCTGTAAGGTTGTGTTCGTCATATAGAATGAAATAAAATAAAGTTGGCTTGTTTTAAATGGTACGGCGTACTGCTGCAAGTGTTTTTGAGGCATGATTGGTGTTATTTTTTATGCTTTCAGTATTGGATAAAGACAAACTTGCTTTGTGAATATATATTTACAAGTATTAATTGTGGTTATATCACTTGCATTTAAGGAATATCACTATTTTATTGCCATTATAGTTTTCAATTCTCAGTTTATCGACGTCTAATTATATGTCATGTTATATAGTATTCATGCTTGATATTAAGAAATATGATCGTTTCACCCAAGAAAGGATAATTTTGAAGGATAACCTAAAGAAAAACTTGGGTTTTGCATGGCAAATTATTTGGATAAACTTTTGTTTTAATATGAGGAAAATGTCATGCTATATGAAGTTTAGATCTTGCATTAGAAATAAGGATATTCTGCTGTTGTATTGCTTTTTCTTAATGAATGAGATGCATGGATAAAATTGCACTTTTGATTAAGGATCACTTAAGATACGGCACATTGCTATATATAAAATACTCAAGATACGATCTCTAGATTGCTCAAAGGTGTTTTTTTTTTCAAAAGTGACATTTTATATATTTTGGTTTTGTGATATGTTTTTAATTATTTCGTTTGCACCTACATGCAACTTACTGTTTTATGATGTTTAGAATGCACATAAGGATAATTAAATTTTGAGAAGCATATTGATAGCATTCATAATTCTATAGTTAACTAATTTTTCAGTTTTGAACTATGCTGCTATGATGTCTATTTACATAATGTTGTAGTACGAATTAATTTGTGATAAAATTAGGCGATAAGGATCATTTTCTAAGCTTTCTTTAGACGCTAAATTCATGAAAATATATTGAGAATTGAATTTTTGGTGAATTTATAAAGTTGAAACAGATGCACAGGAATTTTCCTGACAGTTTCCGCATTATGAATAAAGATTGTTGAATGACTCACTTAAAGATCTTCAAATGAACTGAATTTTTGATATGTTGAGCATATACGTGTCTTCGTGAATTCTGCAAAGTTTCGTGATTATTGGATGTATAGATTATTTGTGAGAATTTTATTAGTGATCTGTGTTCAGGAAAAGTATGTGCTGACAAATTTTCTGAGTAACCTTGTAGGTCAATTTCAGACTTTTTAATTAGCTCTAAAACGACTCATTAATTTTTCTGTTTGAAGATTAATGACTCTAGTTTGTTTGCATTATTTTTATGCTAATCCGATTTATAAATTAATTATGGCAAATTCTCAAGTAATCACATATCATTGCTGGAATTTTCTTGACAGTTTTGTGCATTTAGGCTTATACTGTGAAGTACATTAGGAGCACGCCTTGAAAGTTCTTTTACACCTTTTTGTCACAGTTTTTCTAATCATAAGGTTATTGGTGCACTATATATTGAAGTAGCAAAGTAGTGAGTGTTTGCCCAAGTGGGAGAAGTGATGTAAAGTTTTGGGCTTCACACTCAATACCTTATTATCTTGTATTTTGATAAAGCTCACATAGGTTTTGGAGCATACATGGAATTCTTTTCTGGTTTTTTCTGGTTTTTGACACATTGAAGTTTTCTGAGTACTAATAAGCATACTTGGAACTGTTTGGATGACTGACTGTTTCGTTTTGGCTATTAAAATTCTTACCATGCTTATTGTTTTCTACTTGTATTGCTTAAAGAAAATTGAATATCGGTGTTTAAGATACGAGTGGAATAAAGTTGAATGCTTCCATTACAGTTTTTTTTGTTTTTCTCATCTACATGCAACTTACATGTAAAGTGTTGTTTGAGAAAGAATTGAATAAATTAAATTTGAGCTCTAACTCTAAGGATTGGACTGCGATAAAGTTTTATAATGTATTCATTCATTTTATATGGTATTGATCCATTTTTGTAACATGCAAAATATATGTTTTGATGAGTGGGAGCATTTAATGATCTTCTTTGAGGATGTATTCGGTAATTTGGATATTTCTGATTAATCGCTTAACAATCTAATTTTGCATTAAGGTTTTTTAAGGCTAATAAGAACAAAGTTTGGTTTACGTATGTTATATGTTCTTATTATTTCATGCAGTTTTGTTCAAATCTTCAGTAGTTAATCAATGACTTTTGCCTTTTCAATTGAAATTTGTGATTGCTAATAAGCATTTGGATTTTGGTTCATGCTTGTAAGGGAGAAGGCAAAAGAAAGAATTTTTCCAGTGGTTCATTGATTCATTGAATAAGGTTGTTTCATACTTGTTACAATTATGGTTATGCCGTTAAGTTTTGATATGTAGAATTAGTGGGAGCTGAGTTTTATTCCACTTAATTTCGTTATTTTCTTAGAGACAGTTCAGTTATTTTGTTTACTACTGTTTGGTTCAATTCTTTTGATAAATTATGTGACTTCAGTTTTATATTTATTATTCTTGACAAATGAATCCAGTTACATGTCATCATGCAATATAGCTAGCTACAGTCACTGCATAAGACATGAATTCATACCAGAGTCATTAAGGAGAGATCTTGGTAATCTCTAAAGGGAGGGCGTATGAATGAAAGTGACCTTTGTAAACACAAATTAAGTTTGGTCATGATCATTCTGCATTCTAGTCTTGACGGAAGTCTCATGTGATCTTGAGAGCTTGTATGTGTAATTGTAAAGACCTTGAAATATAGAAATGTTCAATAAGTCTTGATAGTTCCATGCATGTTCTTTTGATTGACAGTGACTTGATTAGGAATTATAGTTGAATTGAATTCCATAGGCCTTACAATAATTGATATTGAGTTCTTGATGATCATTAGACCAAGTGGGAGAATGTTAGACGTGTAGATGTCTAACCCATTAAAGTGTGGTCTTATAATCATCAAAGGATTCTAAGACTTGATATCAATTAGGAGTTCAAATACAACTAAACCTGCAGCTCTATTAAAGTTAGTGTTTTAAGGCTAATATAAGAGCTAGAAGGATTCCTATCTTAATTGTGGATTAGAAGTTATAAACCTAATGCAATAAGGACTTCTTAAGAGTTTCTTGATGGGCAAGACTCTTAGGAAGATGCATATAAATACAAGTGCCCCTGCTCAACCGATCAAGCCAACCCACACAAAAGAATTCACCCCATCTAGAATGAGTGTATGAAGGGATCGGATTGAGGAGATGTGCTCTTGTATATTCTTGATGTGTGTTCTATCATGTGTAGTCATTATAGTTTACATAGCCCATTTCGTACTTGCATTCACAGAAATATAGTCAAAACTTACTTGAAACAGGGTTAATACACACCTACCACTTGATTGATAGATTGATTCGTTTAGTGTTAACTCTTCCGGTTTCTACAGTAACAATAGAATGTGCATTTTCTTATATGAGACTTATAAAAAATCAACTTTGGAACAAGATACTTTACATTACATTGTATGATACTTTACATTGAAAAAGAATTTGCTGATGGTATTGATAACGAATCAATAATTACTGATTTCAACTCTTTGAAGCCTAGAAGGGTACAACTCAAATAGTTGTATTATGTATTTATATTGCATGTTTATTTATTTTTAATTTTTTTATTAGTTTATATCTTATGTACTAGATGTATTTTGAGGGTACGGCCCAATATTTCCTTCAAGTCATATATAGAGCAGTGCAACACCCAACTACCTCATGTTCATCCCGTTGTCTACAAGTGAAAAGATATTTAGGAGAAAGCAGTTTTTCTTTTATTTTGTAATCAATAGAAAAGGGATTCAGAATATGAGATCCCGGAAACATTCGGAACAGAAATACAAGTAGACCAAAAGTTAATAAGTTATTATACTTAAGGGACAAACAAAGAAATATTCATATTGAAGATGCTAGACGGATGAACATGTTTACTATTTCCTGTCATTCTCCCCGACATCATTTAATTGATGCTTCTTCTTTTATAAAGATATCTAAAATATCGATAGATACGATATTTCGATATTTTATCTCGAGTCAACCTTTGGTGCAAAGATGTCGGACACATCGCAGAGGGAGTCTCGTCTAATTCAATCCAAACTAGACTTCTTTCTTAGTAGGCGAGACCCAATTTGACACGTGGCGAGAGCTCAAGCACCCCGAACTAACAAGCAGTTACTTCAGAGCATCGACCTCCACGGTTATTACGCGGCAAATCTTAGTGTCGCCGCGTGTCTCGAGCCTCTGCGTCGTCGTCGTCACTGACACGCTTCCTCCATTTTCTTAACCCCCAAGATTAATCCAACCCTAAAAAACCCCCGAAATCTCTCGCTCTGTCTTTCGCCCAAACCAAACATTGACAAAACTCAGAGACCAACCAATCCAAAACCATGTCTGCTTCAAAACCCATTTATCCTTCTTCTTCTTCGTCACCTTCGTCTCCGTACCTTTCAGCCGACATGAAAGACCTCGCCGAGAACCTCTTCCCGGAAGACGACGCCGTTTCTAACCGAAATACCCAATCATCCGAAGAACTCATTGTCAAAATCCCAGGGGCCATCGTCCACCTCATAGAGAAAGACTCAAGCATCGAGCTTGCCACTGGAGAACTCACCATAGTTAGTCTCCGCCAAAATGGGAACATAGTCGCTGTACTTGCCCGCGTAGGCGACCAGATTCAATGGCCTCTGGCCAGAGACGAAGCCGCCGTGAAGCTCGACCAGGCCCACTACTTCTTCACTCTTCGGGTCCCCGCAAATGGGTCGCCGAAAAGAGACGAAATTGATGACCCGACCCATCACGAAGGTCAGTTTGTTCTGCTGAATTATGGGTTAACTTTTGCTTCTTCGAAGGGGCAAGAGGGTTTGCTGAAGGAGCTCGATCAGATTTTGGGGATTTACAGTTGTTTTTCGGAGGAGAGGGTGGAGGGGTTGGGGAATTGGGAGGTTCTGGATGGGTCAGTGGGGAGCGACACGTGTCAGGAGGAGAGGGCGGCGGCCTACTGGACTACGCTGGCTCCGAATGTAGAGGATTACAGCGGGAAGTGCGCGAGGTTTATTGCGGCGGGTTCGGGTCAGGTGATTAGGGGGATTCTGTGGTGTGGGGATGTGACTGTGGATAGGTTGAAGTGGGGGAATGAGTTCTTGAAGATGAGAATGGGGCCCATTTCAGAATCAGAGATTAGTCCAGAGGCTTTGAAGAGGATGCAAAGGTGAGTTATTTGATTATTCAGAATTGTTTTTTAGTTGAGTAAATCATTTGTTTATGGTTTTAAACTTTTGTTAGTTTTGTTTGTGCTAGCAACTCTGCCTATTTGGTCCTTTGCACATTTGAATATGGTTTTTCCTTTTGGCTGCCATGACCAATCTCCACTTGGCAACAAAAAAATAAAAAATTCCTCTAAAATATTTTTGTGTTTGAATTAAAGAGTCCACCTTGCATCACGTTTTACTGCCCATATTCCAATAATGAAGCAGTATAATTGTAAATGTTAGGGGAATAGTTTTTCAATTTTCATCCTTAATCTACAAAAGCATCACTTTTGCTGCCATAAATTTTCACTATGTTAGCAATTTTAGCATGTTTAAGGTACATGAGTTTTAGTTTCTTAGTTTAGGATTGTCATATTTGTATACTACTAGACCAATGTCTTTTCCTTTGGGTTTCTACTTATTATGCAGTGAAGAGAGTGTATAACCTATTATGGTGTAAATTTTCAGGGTTAAGAAGTTGACAAAGATGTCAGAGGACGTGGCCTCTGGAATCCTTTCTGGGGTTGTTAAAGTATCTGGATTCTTCACAAGTTCTATAGTTAACTCTAAAGTTGGCCAGAAATTTTTTAGCCTTCTGCCCGGAGAAATCGTCCTTGCTTCCTTGGATGGATTCAGTGAGTCTTTTCTTTTATCTCAAAACACTTGAATTATACATATACTTATATCATGCTACTTTAGATACTGTAGATTTTCTACCTTAGGCTTCTACTAGCTTTAGTTCTCATGCTATACACATTTAGAGAAAGGAAAAGAAGAATTATGAATTCTTATTCAGGAACAAATTTTCTGGTAGGGATTCACTTCCCACAGTTGTTGTCTTGTATTGGTGAGAAATTGGAAGTGTTTTCAGCTTTCCTTTAGATGATCATATTTGAGATGTGGAGGAGCTGAAATCATGCATGTTGGGGTAGGAGTTTCAAACACAGAAGTAGGCTCTTAAAAGACTAGAAACATGAGATAACATAGGACATTAGCATCTCTGTTTTTTCTTTTCCTTTTTTGTTTTTGTTTTTTTTTCTGCAATTGTATAAACTAGGAACTAGTGGCATTTTTCCTGTCCTCAATGTTTGTTGTTTGTGTGCAAACACAGACAAGGTCTGTGATGCTGTTGAAGTGGCGGGAAGGAATGTTATGTCAACCACATCAGTTGTCACCACTGGACTTGTTTCACAGAGGTAAGTCTAAATTTAATCATGAAAATTATTAATGCTTCAATTCAATCCTTATCCCTTTGATGATTTGTACAATAATCACTTTACATCATGAACGCCACTTTTCCAATAGTTGGCATTAAATTTTGTGATGGTGGTTGTCTGTTCTGTGGATTGTTCATATTTCTATTGAGTGGATGGCTGTTTTTTAATACAGCTCTTATCCCACTAATATTGACAGCATCATTCTTGAGAACCATATCTTAATTGCACAACTATTGCAGCTGCATGCCTGTAGCTTGATTTTTAGAGCAAGTTCCATGGTTGGCTGAGACTTGGACTTAGTTCATGGCCCTAATGTTTGAAACACAATATTTTTTTTCTTGATATATGATTGTTCACCGGGGAGAGCACATTACTGAAGGTGATTTCTTCATTGCAGGTATGGAGAATCAGCGGCAAAGGTAACGAATGAAGGGCTTGATGCTGCCGGGCATGCTATAGGGACGGCTTGGGCTGTGTTCAAGGTGAGAAAGGCTTTAAACCCAAAGAGTGTGCTCAAGCCTACAACCCTTGTTAAAGCTGCTGCTGAATCAAAGTCCTCCAAGCTGAAGTCTCAAACTAAGTGATGGATACTTGGGGTGGTGGGTTGCTCCTTTAGCTGGCCTCTTTTGGTTGCTGTTTGCGATTGCACTTATCCGTTATTTTGAAAATTAATGGATTGTTCAAATTTTATTCTGTCCATTTTGCCATGATCTGAAAACGATGGGGTGTCTGCACCAAAAATGTAAATGTACTAATAGGCATGTGACCGATTGTGACAAGAGGCCATATCTTAATCTACAGTTAGATTTTTAACCTTATGGGTTCATCGTCATGACCATGATCTTCATATATATATATATATATATATATATATATGAAAACCACTTTGTTACAAAAGTAGGCACTGTGTTTTGTTTTCTTATTATCATGTTGCTGTGGAATCTTTTTAATGTTGCTATCAAATAAGATGCCAAAGTTGAGCTTCAGTCAATTACAAGTTGTCTGCTTCTGCAGCCAAGTTGGCATGCATTTCACGAGCAGAGCATAAGATTTTACAACAATAAATAGTAAAAGAAGACATCTTATTACTTATTGGAACTCCTTGCAATGTTTTTCTTTTTCTTGTTTTTAAACCCTCTCTCACTCATACACAGCAGTCACTAGATATACACATACTTTCATCAAATTCCTAATCTGTAAAGCCTTCCATTTCATGAGCATCTTCTTCAGGCTTCAATAGCTAGTTTTAAAGGGTTTATAAGTCTTGAGATCCAGAACCACACCAGCCACAGAACCGACTGCAGCAGCTATGGTGACAAGGAGACAACTGATGCTAAGGATCTTAAGCCCAACCCATCTGCTGCTCCATTTCCCAATCTTCTGTTGAGCAATGTACATCTCAACTGGGAAGTAAACTGTCAATGGCCAGAACCCAAAGGCTCCAAGAATTCCAACCACATCATTGAAGAAAGGCAGCAGCATGGATATGAGTGTTGTTATCATGACAAATATGGTCCTCCATACTAAGCGAAACAGGTTGAGTTGGTAGACGCCATAGAAGGGGATTGGTATGTCATATTCTACTGTTACAAAGTCACTCTTTGGCCACCTCTGTGCGCTCCATTTCTCCACAAATGCAAATAATGGCTGGCAGAAGACCTGCAGGGTTCACTGGTTTAGAACTTTGAAATAGACAAATATTCCTTCTTCTTTTTTGTAATTTTTTTTTATTAAAAAAAAAAGGGGAATATTCCTTTATCTTGTAAAGGGCCTCAACTTGATGGGGGTACTTAGAAAAGTAACATTTCTCTGTATATTTTGCTAAGTAATTCGTGTTAGAAAACAATTAGTCTCAAAAGTGCAAGTTGTCAGGAAATGGGCCAACAATGTACATCAAGCCTATAACTTATTTGAAAGTGAAAGGATTGAAACAACCTTACTTAAATTTGAGAAACTGGAAAGAATCAAAGACAATAGAAATTGTGGTGACAATTGTAGAGTCGAGATAGTTAAGATCTTAGAAATTAGATGGATAAGAGTATTTCGGTCTTTTCAGTATAATATGAGTTTTTTTTAATCCTACTTAACGAATACTGAGAAATTATAAAATATTTAATTTGGAGTGCAAGACAGTTTTGCTATTAGTTGTATTGCTCTAAACTCAACAAGCGGCTCGGAGGCATACCTGAAATGCACCAACAAGGTGGACAACAATAGCAACATTGGCAATATCTAGTAGCCAGTAAGGGTTGTAGAATCCAAAACCAGTCAGGAGGTTGCCTGGGGCCAGGTCACCAAAGGCTGCATACCCAAAGCAACCACAGAGTAGATAGAACACTGTGGTCAGAGCTATGCTGAATACAGTTGCCTTCTTCATGGTCTTATGTTCTGCAGGAGGAGATCTTATTGTATCCTGCAGAGCACATAACAATCAGATGCTACAACCAATTTTTTGTTGTTGATAATATAGTTGTTTCATTTGCTAAATATATTGTAGAAGTACCTGAATTTCAATGAGAACCAAAGAATAAGAGTAAGCAAAGGCAATAGCTCCAAGAGCTTGCATGCTCCTCCACATCTTTTGTGTAGGAGTAACTGTTCCTGCATGAGTTACTGTCCCTATGCTGATACCCAATAGGCTTCCTTTAAATCCCCCATTTCCTGACAAAAGATAACAAAAATTGCAGCTGTTCATATATATACAATAAAGAAAGGGTAAATTTCACTTTACTACCCTCAAATTTACCGACTTTCAGACTTTACAAAAAAAATTCTCTCACTTTCATACCTGAAGTTTGCATATAACAGATTACAAGTATGTAATAAGACTATTAGTTGTACCTGCAACTTTGCCAATGCCAAGTCCAAGGCCAACAGAGGAGTATGTGAAGGCCATAATGGCAGCTACTATTGAGAGCCACCATACTTGATTAAAATCTGGGATCTGAGAAAATATCACCTCTATGATTCCAAATGTTATCATGTACCCATTGCTTGACATGTGGCATGGATCTTTCCCTCCACTTTTATGGTAACAGTTTGATCTCTTTATTGCCCTAATACACAAATCATATTGTTAATGGATTTCAAATTCATCTGCTGGTATTTTGTAAGTACAAGTACTTTCATGAATTCAGTTTACTCAGAAACTTACATCATGCTGACAGATGAGGCAATGGTGTAGCCAATTGCTACACCAAATAGATTCAAGTACTGGACCAACCCACACAACATGACCTTTCTTCCTCCTGCAACTCCAAATTGGCATCATCACAACCAAAACCAATCATTTCCATAGTTGAAAGGTAGCTAAAGAGTAAAGACAATCCCTTACCTAAGTTGGCCTTGACAGCATCCATGTAGGTATAATTTCTCTGTCCTGTGACAGGGTCACCAGACCGGTAGCACATTGCTAGGAGATTGGAAGTGTAGAGATTGACAAGGGCAAAAAGCAGCAGGACAGATGGTCCTGCAACCCAACCAAGCTGAGCTATTGCCCATGCTAAGGAAAGGACACCAGATCCTATAACTGCTGTGATAATATGTGATGCTGAAGTCCAAAAAGTTCCTGCACCAGCAACACCTTGTGATTCTTGAACTACGATTAAGGTACTAATTACTTGATAATTGATATCAACTTATCATAAACTAATAAGTTGGTCCTGCGCAGAAAAAAAAAACTCTGCTTTTTGGTAAGGATCTTATGCATATATTTTATAGAACTGAATCTATTGAGACCATGCATGCAAATTATCACTTTATTGACCCAAATCAGGAAATAGAATATATATAATAATGAGAGTTTTGCCTGAAGTTCAACATGGGTTTTTAAGTTCAGAGTTAAGTTTATTAATTGAGTTCCATGTAGCTGAAAATGAAGCATGGTTTTGAAGAAAACACATTACAACATGATTGTTTCCCTTGAAAAGGAAAGTGGTAAAGCAAATTATTCAAAGCTGTGTTCTTGAAGGTAAAACCTCAATGCTAAATTGGGTAAGTGTGGCTACCTGTTCTCTTCAGGCGACCATCATCATCAAAGCATTTGGAATAGTTGGACTGAGGGTTTATGGCTTCAGACTCAGTGACTTTGGGTTGGACTTCCACTTGCAAGTAGTGCCTGATGTCATGCCTCTCTTCCACCTGAAATTGAAATGCAAATAATTAAATACACCAAGAGAAAGAAATATTATTCTAACTTCTAAAGAATAAATAAAGAAATAAAGAACTGAGAGAGAGGCTCTCACAGCTCCATGGTGGATTCTGCTTGGAAGAGTCCTACTTCTTTGCAACATTGCTTCAAGGTAACAGAAATAGTATTCAGAATATCAGAGAGAGAGAGAGAGAGAGAGAGAGAGAGAGAGGAGAAGTAGAGATGATTGATGTTTCAAAATATGAAGTGGGTTTTTATAGATGAAGAAAATGAGTTGATTAGAAAGAAGTACGGTACACAAGGGATCGTGTAACACACACCTTATAGTGCTTGTTCCAAAATTTCTTGTCAACTTTGAATCAAATCAAGTTCAAAATCTAAGTATGGTGTTTAGGAAATACTAGGATTAACAATAAAAGTAGCTTAAGGAATAGTTAAAAGCAACTTCATCAATAATTAGTACCAGAACTTACGCAAAATTCAGCTCTTTTGTGGATGATTTTGTTTAAGACCATAGAAACGTATGTCTGCTAACTTCCTGGAAACATGGCATCATAGCAAGATGCATTTGGGTAGCTCCAAATCCCACATATTTTAATTTCCAGCCCCATATGTACCCATTTTTCATATTTACCACAGTCCTCATGATGAAGCTGCATCTTTGTACTTTATAAAAAAAATGGTGTATAAAATCCCCATGTGAAAATGACATGCAAATTTAAAAAGAAAAGTTTGAAAGGAATAGTTGGGTTGTATATAGAAGATTAATGTTGAACTTCGATAATCAATAGTCTTCATTAACTGTTATTTTCCCACACTTTCGACACTTGCTCATGATGATGACCGTCCCAAATGAAATGGACATATACTTTTGCTTATTTTTGTTAATGATGGTTATTTACTTCTACAAGCTATTTTGAGAGACGAGAAGTAAAACACAAAATCTCGACCGTATGACAAATTACTTTTAACTACTTAAACTACAAATGTAGTCATTTCGTACTTGTGTGGTTGTTAATATTTAATTTCTACTGTATTGCATATGAAAATGGTAGTACGTCAATTTTCCACTTTGGGACATGAAAGCTAAACCATATCTAAACCTCTTTTTGCGACTGTTCTTACCCCTTTTAGGTTTTTAGGTTTTTGCTTTTTGGGTAAATGGAAAGTGGGCACAGGAGCTCAGCTGGGTGATAGTGAGAAAAATATCTTCCTCTTCATGTGGATAAGTGGAGTCTCTTGGAGTCAACGACTAACATCTCAAAGGAAAGATCTCATTTCTATAATTTATTCATGGTGCATTTTTGTCCCACTGCACTTTCTATATTATTATGCTTTGTGACTCACCCCTCCACAATCAACAGCTTCAAAAACCCTACGTAATACCACATTACTAGAAGAGGAATGCTATTCACAATCAACAGCTTCAGAATCCATGAGAGGGTGTGTTTCACACAGTTATTGTTCATTTTGATTATTGTTGAGTGGTTCCCATTGATGTGAAAACTAGTGGTGTTTCGAGGCACAAATACTATAGCATACATTCTCGATCAAGAATAACTCAAGAAAATCTTATTTGATGATTAACTCATTAGAAACGAAACGAGTAACATTTTCTTTATTATATTAGTTAATCACATAATGTAACAGTTGTCGGTTAATAATTGATGTAACACATAATGTAAGAAACAAAATCCGTATGAATGCATTCTCAAAATCATGTAGGTTTGTAGTAACTAGGATTGTATATGCTTGTGAACACGTGAGGCACACAGATAATAGCTAGGGTTTAGTGGTGAACAATAATAATTGTGAAGAATATCAGATTTTTAAAATTTTGTATGATTGGAATTGTTGAATATATGTAGGTGAATGAAAGGCGACAAGATATGTAATCATGATCGTTTTGGCGAAAGGAATCGAACTTGTAATAATAGACTGAATCTTTTGTTTTCAATCCCCTGTCTGCAGATCATCTATTATCTGAGAAACCAATCCTAACCTAACCTAACCCTCTCAACACAAACTCCACTTGGAAGCTACACAATTATTCATCCTCCCTACCTACCACTCATATTGCGATCACATGTTTATTAGATGTACATGTAAAATAAAAAATAAATAAAAATGCTACAAGGAAAAAAGAAACATAAAACCCATTAATTTTTATTTTTTTTGCCAAGAAACCAACTAAATAAATTGATTGGATTATCACTAACAAGTTCGTCATCCGATTTAATCACGTCGATTTAGAAATTTAGAAATCCAATTTAGACCGCCAAATCATCAAAACCGAATTGAATTGAATTGGATCTTGAAATCATTAACAATAGTTTTAATCCAATATTAAATCGGATTGAATTGGATCTTGAAATCATTAACAATAGTTCTAGCCCAGCATCAACTTTACAATAAGCACTTTCCTTGGGCACCATTCATTAAGCCCAAAATCAAAATATGCAAAATGTGAGGCCTAACCCATGAAATCTGACCAGGCCTAGCCGCCTATCTATATGGGTTTGAAATTGAAACTTGGAACCAAAAGCTGGACCAGGCCTTGTGCTTCACGCAAAAAGTTTTCTTGTTCAATTCCTGTGCTTTCAGTAGCTCAATAACGTGTGCCAAGATTTTCAGTCCTAGGTCGATCTTTTAAGAGATTGTTGGTGATGTATGGTTGGGTGGTATTAAATGGTCGGAAATGAAGTAATTCCTATGTTTGGTTCACACACACATGGAATGATATTAAGTATTCTTATTCGGAAAATACTTCTCTCCTTTCCATGTAAGTAAAAACTCATACATTCCTGTCAATGACAATATAACATGCGTGTAGAAGTTATTTTTTTGATGAATTATTTTTGCACATATGTCAAACTATGATTTGTAGGAAGGAAGAGTATCTCCCTTCCTTCCAGGCAAACAACATCCTTCTTATCCGAATGTGATCATATCTCATTCCAAGTCGGGTGAATTTGCAAGAATTTCCCAGAGAACGGATCCATCAAAAATCTAATTTTGTACCAAAATTATAGCCTCACATTATTATGATAAAGTACGCCTATTGCAACTTGCATTCCTACAATTCACTTGACCATTAATAATTATAATGGTATACTATGTCCTTTTCTTCCTTACCAAAAGACTGTCAAGACATATGCTGGAATACAGAAAGCATTCAAAATCTGTCCCCAAGTATTTTCCACAGAAAGAAACTTTTACAACTCTACCAAAACCATGTACGATCTGACCCCAACTGCATATACTTTTGACCTTCAAAAAGTTTGTGTGATCAATGTCTTTAGAGCCAAGCCACCAAACCAGCCTGGCCACACCCTCTTGACAGGTTACCATTAATTGTTCCTCTTTGAATGTTTTGCTTGTGAAACTCAAATACATGCTTAGCATAAGCAAATCTTTACCCTACCCAATCACTGAAAATTTGTTTATTTTGGATATTTTGAGTGTTGTTAAGGTCAATTGAGCGTGTCAATCGAGCAAGCACGAGTGACTTGATCTTGATTGTTAATACATGTGAAGTCTATAAATTTGTATCACTTGCATCAATAATCAGAATCGACACACACACGCAATTTGTTGACGATTAACTGAATATGGCTAAAATTTCATACCAACCCAAGTCATAAAAGTGTCTAGAAAGGTCAAATAACACTACTAGAACTTTAAAGACTAGAAAACCCCTATAGATAGGGCATACAATATACAACAACTTGTTCGAAGTTTGGAGCATGAAGTCTAAACAATCATAATGACCTCTTTGACCCAACTCTTGACAAATATCAGTCACACCCACGGATCTCTCGCCATCCTTTTTACCAGCTTATCCTATCTAATTAAAATCATACCAATAAACATTAAATTTATTTTATTTGGACAAAGAAATATCCGATGCCTATGCATTGCATGGATCTGTGCATCCATATAAAATTGACTTCTCATCAACAACTTGAGACTTAGAGAGTCCCCTGGTTATAAAATTCAAACATAAGATCATTAATTTACAAGTTAAGACTCTTTTACATCGAGCTAGACCCGTTGGCGTTTTGTTTGACGCATTGTTTATATTCAAATTTGACATGGATAAAATAATGCACCGTTATGTATTTAATTATATTTCGACACCTACCCATTCGTTTGGTCTTCCAAAAGCAATCTTTTATAGGCAATGATGGAAGCCTTGTGTACGATTTTACCTACTATTTTGCTCACTCTCTTTATTTTTGTCCTTTCCCTTCGTTGGATAAAAAGCAATATATAATAATTATGTGACATGATATATACATACATATATGTCCTATTCCAATTGACGCATACCTCACATTACTTAACATATCTTTGATCCAAATGGGTAAGCTACCAATCGATGCACACACAGCCCGGGATTTCTAATCAGAAAAATACCATCATCAACCCACCCTCCATTTGCACCCAACTTCAAATCATTGTTTATCTAATGCAATGTGGGGTACCCATAATTTCACTTTTCCAATTTTGTTTTCTTATCAGACAATCATACATGTTGTGTTACATTGTCAAACTTTAATCGTTTTAAATTATTATTATTAACCGCAATAGCCTCTAGATTTATATACTCGAGCTTCTATTTTGTCTTCTAGCTTTCGCGTGTGTTCTGTTTTAGTCATCTTGTCAATTTTTCCGTATATTTGAGGGGTAAATCTGTCAATATGGATACAATTATATATCCTCTAAAAACCAATGAAAATGTTATCGAATGACTAAATTAGAACACGTGCGAGGAGTCGGAGGATCAAAATGACTCAAAAACGAATTGAAGTACCAAAATACAGCTCAGAAACCATTGTGATTAAAATCCCAATATTTCATATATATATATGACAAAATAGTATTATCTCTTATTTATTATCTTATTAGAAGATGAAGCTAGCTAGAAGAAGATGTGGGGCAGGTAGGGGGATTTATGAACAAGGATGATGACATGGGGTTAGGATGGTGGTGAGAGGGAAAGAAGGGAGGAGGACCCCATAATTAAATTCATGAGAAAATAAGGGTGATATAAGGTGAAAATGACATAAAGTTGACTGATATTCTGATGGACTTTTGGAATCCATCACCATCAACCAAGCGACCACCACCCAACAACTTCAGCCTCCCCGCATCTCAGCCACACACTATCATTTTGATTCATATCCCTTTGCCTTTCTCTCTCCCCCAAAATCCCATGTATTTGTGTGTGTGTGTGTGTGCTTCTTTATCCCATTAATATTAATCATGCAGCTCTCTGCAACTCACCAAACTTTGTTGCTTTTCCTACCAGCTCATCTCTAGCTATCTTGCGCAGGTTTCTTAACCTACGCCACCATTCTCTCATTATTCGTTTCAAAATGATCGGTCCAAATTGCACAAGGAAAACATTTTTGTTCTTTTAGTTAACCACATCTTCAAGCACAAGTGTTTTCTATAATGTTATAATAATTATAACATCACTTTAGAGTTGAGGGATTTCGGAAAATATTTCACTTTTGTTGTGGGAGTTTTATATCTAGTAGTACGATAAGCATTTACTTTCATATCTACATTAAGAATTCGACTCTTACTCTCCTCCTCTTTGGATTAAAAACAAAATTCCATTAGACTACCCTAATACCAATATCATGGGCATCACATTAATTGCTACCTCTCATAATCTAAATTACGAGTAATTAAGTTCTTGTTTAGTGCAAAATTAGAGTTAAACTTCGATCTCCTTTTAATGTAAATAAAAGTCTACACGCACTGTAAAACCGACCCAACCCAACCAACACTTCATGTCAGAGTTTGCAAAAGTCCAAATGTATTATTGGTACTTTGCGTCTGTAAAATATAAAAATATAAAAATATATTATTATAGCATGAATATGGCAGCAGCAGCAGCAGCAGGTAAGGGTTAGGTTTTCTGTATGGCAATCGAAGTCCCATGTAAAAATAAAATACAGATCCTCGGAAACCCAAATTAATTCGTATATTATATTCTTCCAAAAAGAAGCCACGACAAATTATAACCATGACATTTCAAATGTGCAAAAAGCTCATGGCCATAGGAGTATTAATATTCTTCCCATGTTCTCGAGAAGAATTTGTATGTTTTAAGATTTGCAGGTGGGCTTTGGATAAACTTCCGCAAAGTATCTAGAATTTGAACAGACAAACACGCCATCCTTCAAGGAGTTTGTAGCTCAAGTAATTAAAAGCGATAATCTATGCCTGCACGCAAGTTTCTGTTTTCGAATCCCTGATTCTATAATGATATCAAATAAGTTAAAAAGAAAAGAAAGTAACATGCCATGGCCATGCAAGGGAAGACAAACAGTTAGGTGTTATTTGTGTATCATAGTGCATGTTCTTAATTTCTAGTTAATAATTTAACTTTTGTTGTCTTCGAATATTAACTAGAAGTTTAGAAACAACATTAATGTTTGATTAGGAAAGGAAGGAAGGATCAGAAGAAGTTAGGTTAGGGGATTTATTTTTTTTTAAAAAAATAAGATTAAGAAAATGACAATTGAAAAGGAAAGGTGAATAAAAAAAATGGGCCAAAATATATTAAATAATTAATTAGGTGAACTCATTGTCGTTGAGGGTAGGCCTGGGGCCCACAAGCTGAGTGAAAGGTGGGGACCCACCGCCGCAACGCGCACATGAGCCTACGTCGGACGGCTGCCAACTACTGCCCGAAACGAGGGGAGTTGGTAGCGTGTTGGACAGAGACCCTTTCCTCTTTTTTATTTTTAATAAATAGAAAATAAAAATAACTTACCCTTTGCTTGCTTTTCTCTATTTTGCCCTTTCATCATCAACAAATTTACAAACCTGTAATTAGTCATTAGACTCCTGATTACACTTTCATAATGCGATTGTAAACTTTAACAACTTACTAATTAAGTGCGAGTTGACTCAATTTGAGGTAGAAGTGTAAATCGAGTCAGGTTATTATATAAAAAATGGTACGTCACGACCTAGGTCGTTTATAAAAATCAAAAATAGCGATTCGTATCAAACATAATTGTAGAATGACTTAATAGTTCAAGATCTCAGCATCTCTAACCTCCCTATATACTCCTTAGTCAAACTAACATATCATAATCTGAATTAACCTGAATTAAAACAAAAAGTTAAATTTATATATGTAAGTACATTCTGGTGGCGTGTAACTTAAGTAAAAAACGTAATTCACGAATTCAATAATTAGCATCAATTAAGGTTCTTAAGTAAAAAACGTAATTCACGAATTCAATAATTAGCATCAATCAAGGGAAGCGAACCTTAATTGTTAAGCTCTTGGCAAAGTTTTCAACCCTAGCATAATAATTAGCTGGTTGAACCTTTATGATGCCAAATTTCCCCCAACCCCCACTCTTAAAATAATTTGTAAAATCTGATTATAACTTTTGTATTATTGGGGTTGGGGGGGACAGGAGGAGGAAGGATAGAGCAATGTGAAATCATTATTAGCCTTGCACACATGTGTAATCCATATTCATATAAACATGCACATTATTTTGTCATTAAAAGTAGGACATGCTGTGATCTAACAACAGTTGGGATTACCTTTCTACCAAACAAAGGGTTTGCATATGTTTAATGCAATTGTTTAATAATTGAAACCCTGTGCCTAAGGCCATTTTAGTAAAATCAAATTCAAGATCTAGAACAAAACCTAGAGGAGGGCCCACTATAGTTTTTTATTTATAAAAAAACCCATATATGTATATATCATGCATATATGATGTTGGTGGAAGTTGAACCCATTAACAATATAAGGTGGAACAATAATTACCATATTGAGAGAGAGAGAGAGAGAGAGAGAGAGAGAGAGAGAGTGCTTAAATGATTAAGTTAAAACAAGTCTTGGTAATCAATTTTTCTTTGGCATAAATATCTCCATGGAAGCTTCCGATGCTTCTACCTAACACCTTTGAAAAAGAAAACGCAAAGTAGCAGAGGGTTGAAAAGTTGGCTCCTTTTCTATGTGGGGGGGGTGGGGGGAGAGGGAGAGGGGAGGGCCATTATTTTTTCCATTAATTTTTTTGTTTAAATTTAAAAAAAATGTGGTATTTTATTTTTTGGAATTTTCTGGTGTGTCCTTTTGCTCATGACCATCTATGTCTTGAGACCCTTTGATTGCTTTCGGGAAATGCAAAGGCTTTCTTCTTTGGGAGATTTCGCTTTATCATTTTGTCTGCCTCTGCTTCTGCTTCTTTTGTATTTGTTTTTGTTTTGCACTCGTCTCCAAACTAAAACATAATTACGTTGCTAATTCATCGATAACACATGATACTAATTACTCTATTAGTATTAAATTAATAATATGAATTTGAATTTGTCGTTCTCGTTGGACCCCAGTGACATACATAACCATTGAATGAATAAATGCTTGTTGATAAAAATTGGGTGGTGGATACGAGTCTCATTGACCTCACACATTTGGTCCAGTTTATAATCATGAGAAAATTACAACTTTATTAACACTCTAAACACATTTATAATCTTGACATACCAAATTTGTTTCGAACCCTAATAGAGTGTGTTTATATATTTCTGTATATCTAAATTTTTTTGACGCTAGACTCGAGCGTGGGACTATAAACACATTCTCTAAAGAAGAGCTCGAAGAGCCAATCGAACTCCTCCCTTTTAGTCATTGAACTCATTGGAGTCATTAGGGATGTCATTAGGGATCACGAGGACTTTAAACCCAATTGTTTTTCATAGGGATATCATTATTTATTTGCATCTTCATTTCCAACTATTTGGGCATACATGTACTCCTAGTCTTAAGGTATAGTTTGAAATGATAAAAAGAAGAGGAAAATAGGTAAAAGTTGACAAAATTTTCAACAAATAAAGCCTTCAAAATTCTTCTGGTGGCATTCCAAATTCAAAAATCTTATGGTCCCTTAAATTTGGACCTAACATTTCGAGCTACAAGTTGTTGGGGCACAGATGACAGATCGGCAATCAAGCCATATGGCCTTGAGCAGACTCTTCAAGGTTTGAGGAGGCCTTCAACTTGAATAATTATCAAAAGAAAAGAAGAAGAAAAAAACGCAAAGAGTTGACTCTTCAAGTCTAATCAATTTGTTAGCAGAGACTTCAATTCATGAAATAAATTTTAAATCTGTATTATCACCGACTTCATGTTTCATAATTCAACCAAAATATTCCATATTGTTTATTAATTTCTCATTCCACCAATATACATATATAAATGAAGGTAGCTGGTAGCACCAACCTGTAAGCAAATATTACCAAAGCAATGTTATAAAACTAATGCAACTAAGATATAGGAGATAGTAATGTAACTATAATATAATATATATATATATATATATATATATATATATATATATATATATATATATATATATATATAGGAGAGATGTTTTCCTTTAAAAAGATAATGACATGTTATGTTATCAAACGATCAATTTATATTTTATATTAATTGATTTTTCATCGAATATATCATAATGTCTAGTAAATGGACAAATCTTTTGAAAAAAATTTATGAAAGGTTTTTTTTTCTTCTTCTTTAGATTAAGTAAAGGAATACCTTTTAGACTAGAATCAAATTCTTGTCATAGAGTACAATATTATGCGAGTCAAGCAAATAAGACTAGACAATATTCATTGAAAGCTTTATTATTGACTTCAATTAAAATGTTTAAATTTTTTCTTCTGAGATATAGGAATTTTTTTAAAATCAATAAAGGAGGGAGGATTCGAATTTAGGACATCTTTCAATATTGGCATGGAGGAACTCTTGGATCGGGCAACTTAAGAATATGAGAATAAGCAATAAGAACCATATCAAATACTCCCTCTAGTTAATCTGATGCATAGTTTTGAGGGTATTTGATTATGGATTTTAACATGAAACTCTCATAATTTTTCATTCCTTAGATATAAGTAAAAGCAGGGGAAGTAAGGAATTGGAATCATTCTAATACCTATGTGTTAGTAAATACAGAGGAACAAGGAATCATAATGATTCTAAAATCCATTACTAATACGTAAACATAGAAGAAAAGTATCACTAAATCAAAAGCGAACGGGTGGGGGGATACGGGGTTGTTCCAAATTTGGTAATTATAGTGATAATTAGTACACTACTACTTCAAACTTCATAGAATGAATTCCTTTGAAACTTATTTGGAAAAAAAAAATGGTGGGTGTCATGCATAATGAGAAAAGAAGAATCAAATTATTAAGGGCCCCAAATCTAGCTAGGGTTTTCATCTGCAATAAAAGAGTATGTTAGGTTGGCTCAAAGGCTTTGATAATTAAAGTTGGGAGGTTGGTAGAGAGAGATGGTACACTACGGACAGTTGTTAGTTTCTTCACGCTTTTTTAATAGGTTTTTTTTGGGGCCTTTTAACTAAAGAAGTGATTGGTTACCCACCACCACCCCTATCTTCCTTATTTCTCCTCCTCTCAGAGCTTATCCATTTCCTTCAAATGAAACTCAATCCCTTGCTCAACAAAAAGACAAACCCCAATAAAGGATCCAAGTATTATTTCAAAATCAAAATATGATAAAATTATTGTGAATTGAAATATTATATTGAATATAAAAACCATTTTGCAGGACATTGAAAATTTAAATTAGAAAAAGAAATATGCTTTTTTGAATATCTTCAATAGGGGAGAAACACTTATGCGCAACGGGAATAACAATGTTTTGTTATTCCATATCAATCACGATAAGCCACCTATGATAACCGTTTCTTATAAGTTTTTCTGCCAATAAGGGGGTTAAGAATTGACTACTACATTATTGTGTTCATGTGAGAGTTTCATTATTTCTGTTTGACAGAAGATGTAGAGCGATCATTTGTGCTTGGAAGAGAAAATTCAAAAAAAATCTCAGCAGCCCCCGATTTTGAGTGCATAAAGAGGCCAATAAGAACTTATATTATTTACCAACCCTTACCTAAATTTGCTGGTAACAACCACCACCATAACCTAGCTAGCATTAACCCTTTTGATTTGAAGATCTGGTATGAATTTGACAAATCCCAATTTGTCCTCTCAAATGGATAAAAATAAAAATTAAATAGAATAATAAAACACTTGGCCTTGGGCAGACAAACTCATTCTAGTAAAGGATCAAAGACATTTCCATCATCAATCAGCTGTACTGGTATTATACTAACATTCACTAACAGTCATAAAAATTAGAGACAAAAGAGAAAATAATCAGAGAGCTTTCAAGAGCAATCTCTTTTTTTTTTTTTTTCCTTTCTCATTCTCTCTTCCCACTCAGCCCCAACTACATATGACAATATTTTCATGACCTGAAAAACCAGTCTCATTTCATCTCCAAGCTTCTGTAATCCAAAACCCCACTTTTCAAGCCCAAGAAATCATAACCAACATTGGTGGTGCCACTGGTGGTGCTGCTGCCAATAGTGTCAATTCCACAGCTGCAATTCTTTGCATCTTGAAGCCCCAAACTGCAAGAAAAGCAAACCCCCCTCCCTCCACTCTTCAAAGGCTCACTGGGTTGTTGTGGCTGGCAAGGAGGGCTGATTTGGAGCTCAAGGTTCAAGTCTGGGCACCTTTCTTGAACTGGTTTTTTTGAGTCTTTGCCCAGAAGCCCATTAATAATGCTGCTTTTTTGATCTTCTTCTTTGATATTAGCAGAAGCTGCAAAAGAAATTGTGGTGGTGGCAGAATCCTGAGCTGCCTCATTGAGTGCTCTGTGAGTTGTAGGGTCAATACCTCTGGTCAAAAGCTTCCTTCTTATGTGGGTGTTCCAGTAGTTCTTTATCTCATTGTCTGTTCTTCCAGGTAGTCTTCCAGCTATCAAAGACCATCTGTAAAACAATCCAAACAAAACCCATTAACGTTAAACAACTCAAAAACTTGAAAGTGCAAAAACTCTGTTCCAAAAAACAGAGGATATGATTTGTTGGGCTTACTTGTTTCCGAGGAGGCTATGGAGTTTGATGATGAGCTCATCTTCTTCTTCAGTGAAATTGCCACGTTTGAGATCAGGTCTAAGGTAATTGATCCAACGCAGCCTGCAACTCTTCCCACATCTAAGGAGACCAGCAGCTTTGGGGAGTGAGCGCCAGCAGCCTTCGCCATGGGCTCTGATGTAGGCAATGAGGCGATCGTCTTCTTCTTTGGTCCAAGCTCCTTTGTTGGTGTGAGCCTTTTCACAGCAAGGAGATCTTCCCATTTAATCAAAAACTATATAAATAAAAAAGAGTTAAAGACTTTTTAGAAGAAGAAGAAGAAGAAGTAGGAGCAGCTAGAGCTGTTGTTGTTGTTGTTTTATGTTGTGTTTTTGGTTTTAGCTACAGCTGAACTAGTGGTGGTGGTGGAGGTGGAAAACGGAGGCCTTGTTTTTTGTATTGCTGCAACATAAAGGCCGGCCCTTGCGAGGAATTGGCGTACGATTTTATAGCCTTTTGACTCAGAGAAAGAGAGAGAGGGGGGAGAGAGAGAGAAGGGGCCCTAATTGCTTCTAGATGTGAGTTGGTGAGACAGGTTAGAGGGAGTGGCTGGTGGCCTCTCTGAGCTCTCTCTCTCTCACTAACTTGATGATATTATTATGGCATCAATCACATATAATAAGTTAAAGGGACATTAACTGCGGCCCTACGAGTAACCTTCAGGTAGGTGTAAAAGTAAGGTAATATAAATATAAAATCACATCAAAAAAATAAATTAAATTAGGCAAACACATGGTTTGATTTCTGCCATTCTTTTTCTCATGTCTCAAAACTTTTTATATTAAATAATTCCAATTACCCTCTTCTCAAAACTCACCCAGACAACATATACAATAATTACACGTATACATGGAACTTATATTATAACATATGGTATATAATATTAATGGTGTAGTTGGTAAACTTGGTACCAAGTGAATTGATCATACGGGCCTATTTCTTGCAGCTCTCTCTCAGTACTTTACCATTTGTCCCGAGGCAAATTTTTGATTCTTTCAACTGGTTTCTATTGCCCCACAGTTGGAAATTTTGAGTGCTTCGGAGTTGGTTCCATGGAATGTCGCGAGGACGAGAAACACTTATATAAATGGGAATAACATTATTTTGTTATTCTTGATCAATCGTAGTATACTACACGTGATAACCTTTTTATGTTGTATTATGTGATTGGTATAGGACAACAAAACAATATTATCCATGTTTCATATAAGTAAATATGGATTGGGGGTTTTGTACTGAATCAACAAAATTTAGGGCTCAGAGATGAAAGTGAGCTAGGTTTGGAAAGTAATGGCCTGTTATTTTAATAAGTTGGTTGTAGTGGGTTTTTGGGAAGAAATGTCACAAGTGGTTTGGCTATTCTTGTGCATGAGTACAGAGAGGGTAGTTGTGGTTCTTTATTCTATTGGTGATGCATGAGAGAGAGAGAGAGAGAGAGAGAGAGAGAGAGAGAGAGAGAGAGGGTGAGAGTGAGGGCTTCTAGAAGAGTTAGAAGTTGGGTTTCAAGGGCAGGATGATGGAAGAAAAGGAGAGAAGGAAAAAGATAATGAGTGTGGTTGTAGTTGTATGTGGGCTTTGGTTCACCCTCCACTTTTCCTTTTTTTTCTTTCCCCCAACCTTGTGGTGCAAGTTTAGGCAACAAGGGGTAGGGTTAGGGATGGGAAGGTTGATTCACCTTTTTGTTGTTATCTTCCTCCCCCTTCCAATTTGCAAATTATTATTATTTGTTACCCACCACCACACCACACATACACACACTCTCTCTCATCATGAATTTCAAGTGGATGGTAGGAGTTAAGGATCATGGGCAGAAGTTGTTTTCAAAAAGAGAGAGAGAGAGAGAGAGAGAGAGGTCCACTTGTGTTATTATCTGTGTGTGTATTTCACCTACCTTTTTTTTTCTTTCCTTTCATCCTTTCTGACTGTCCTATGGCACCCAGTCCAACTTCTTCTTGCCTTCACTCTTGATGTTGAACTCTGGCATGATTTATGATATCTCATTCCTCCCCACAAGGTACTTCTCTCTTTCCCTCACAAAACCCACATAGCCTTATCCATATGTTATGCATTAAGAGAAATGATAAAGCCACTTGCATGAGCGTGAGCAGACGACTCTCAGCTGTTGATGCGTATATTGTCCCAAACACGGCTCATGAGCGCTCAGCTATTGATGCATATACTGTCCCAAACACGACTATTTGCATTAAAGCCACATAGTTTGTATGTAACTTTCAAAAAGAGAAACCCCCAAAAAAGTTAAAACCAAATGTAACTTGCATTATTGAATGTACCTGTAAAAATTAATCTCCAAACTCTTAACGAACTGAGCTCAATGATTGAAACCTGTTAGGTTGTGTGTAGACACCAGAGATTAGCACAATGGTCTCTGTCTGCAACCGGTTTTTCCAACAAAATGCCCACATTAGCACATGTACAATGCAAAGAGAGAGACAATCAACGTGGAAGAAAGAAAGAATCAAATCACAATTAGGTAAATGGGGTTTAAGGGGCCATGAGGAGGAGGGTATGGCTCTAGATCGGCAAAATTTTGTATGACAATTATGTATGGTGAGAGCCAGCACATCAACACGTGGAGGTCATGTGCTTAGGTATAGGACAGTGGAGGGCTGTCCTAAAACTCTTACCTACCTCTTTGGCTGCCCTCCCTCCCCCATGTGGGGCTCTCTCAACCTTAAGCGCAGGGGAGGGGGTCTATTTTCCAATGACCCACATGGTGGATAAAGCTTCTGAAATGGCCTCCTCCTAATTACTTTCCTAGTATTTGGTACCATTTTTTATATAGACAGCGTCTATTTCTGAAACAATTAATTAATTAAAATTTTGCAACCCAATTCATGGATAAGAACTTATACATAAAGGGAATGCGACGGAGGGGGTATCGAAGCATCGAAGCATCGAAGCATCAATAGGGATGCTGGACTCAACTCAGTTCATGAGTTTTATGGCATGAGGCTGTCACAGGGACCCATTTTGCCACCAAGCTGTCACATTGACTGATACACCATCTTCCATCTTCCTATCACAATCAGACTGACCTTGTTTTAGGGATTTTCCTTTGTTTAGAGTTAGATAGGTAAGGCCCATAAATGGCACAAAACAAGGATCTAAAAAGAAGCGGATGAGCTACCAGAGTGAAGTAGCTTAAGCAATGTACAAAGAATAATAAGATCCCTAGCACATCACACCAGTATACAAATGTAGAGTGCTTGTAAATCTGCACACAAGCCCCACATGCATGCATGTTTGTATTACAGTAGGAAACGAAGTAATCCGTACGCCTAACAATCGAATGCATACGATGATAATCCGCTTTCTTTGAAAGAGTAATCCGTGCGTTACGTTATTTACTTCAAAATGAAGAAAAAGTTCACTAGTATCTTTCTACTACACCAATATAGCTACCAAGCTGAAAAGGCATGTGACAATCCTCCTTGTTATACAAACCTCTCGGTTAAACCCAAAGAAAAACCAACAGCTATAATCATAATCAATGTCATTTATTCATAGGGGATCAAGGTAATCTCCAGCCGTAAAAGAAAAAAACAAGGTAATCGGCTAAGCAAGTCTACTTCAGTCTTTTCTTAGCTTCATACAAGTAGCCTAGGATCACAACAGCAGCAGCAACTGCAACTCCTACTGCACCTTGTGCCAGTATGGTGCTGTCCTTTGCTGTCTTAGTAGAAGAGGAGATTGGAGCAAACCCAAGCTCTGAAAGTTTCTTATGTGATTCAGCATAATCTCTAAAAAATGCATCTTCATCCTGTACCGTATGCCAAATTTATGAAAGTAAGAAAAGGAATGTCAAAAGAAAACAGATATATAAACAGACAAAGATATCTTATTTTAGGGAACATCGAAGCATTGGGATGGCACAAGACACAGTAGGGTCAGGATCGCATTCACTATCCCAGATTCCCAGCCTTGCCCTAAAAATTTTTGGTCCTATCCCTGCTCCGCGTCCCGCTTCAAGGTAAACATTCACCCCCATCTATGCCTCAAGGGGTGTATTGATTCCCATCCTCGCATTTTCCGTCCCACTATATTAGCTAAAATATCGTAATAATATCATAAATATGCACAGTAGGACCAGACAACACAAGAGAAGACCATCTACATCATGCCTCTGGTTTTAATTTTAAAACTCATCTCCATGAATAAGTCTCCCCAGTTGGGGCAGGCCCCAAACCTTCTCATGTGCATCACTAGCCAAGTAACAAAGTTTAATCAATTCAACTAAACACCAAATTGGGGGTTTGGTATCAACCGCAAATGGTTCCTGCCCCAAGACCCATCGCAAATGCGAAACTTAACCAAATTAGCCTCAGCTTCGAAGGGGCCACAATCATCTGAAGAGGTGTTGTGTCACTGCATAGTAGAAGAAGAGCCTGATCTAACCCAGTATCAGTTAAATCAGTTCAGAGAAAAGCCCAGCCCAAATTGATGTCAATTTTACATAAAAGCATAATTCACAGGAAAATAATTAAAAAATTTAACTTTATAGAACAAAGAGAGGAGAGATGATAGAATTGAGTAAGCTCCACTGCAAGTTGGTGAAAGAAAACGCTTTCAATTTGCCCAAACCTGTTGTTATAGGATAACTTACAACTTACAAGGGAAATATAAGAAGTAAGGCATCTTATAAACGGTTTGAACTAAATCTACCAGTTCCCAAGTGATTGGCATGTCAGGGTGGATCAGTTGATCAGATTATATACACCACGAGAACATGGGTAAGGCCACATGTGATTATTTCGTAAGGGCAGCAACCAGCTTCTATAATAACAAGGACTAAAGTAATTCTAAGAATCTGAACCAAGAGTGTTAATATAAACAAGTAGTGATAAATTCCCCAAACATTTTTTCATAGCAAAATAGAACTGAACAAGCCCAAACCCAAATTACCTTCGCATACAGATCAACATATTTACGGAACTCAGGATCTTCCACTAAAGCTGCATCTGTTGGAAGTTTCAACAGCCCCTCTGATTCCCCATTTAACAGTTCCCTGGTATCAACAATGAATACGAATGAAAGTTCATAACCATAGACACTTATGCATAATGCATAATGAGTACAAATACAGGTTCATAACCACACCCATGTTCAAGTCTTACACAAAGTATGAGTTATCGAACTGCAGAGGTTCCTTAGTCCAAGGACCATCAAAACCAGATCTCTCAAGATGTGCCCTTCCCTATTACCACAGAAAATGACAGAGAGTAAACATGTCTGTCAAATACCAAAGAAGACCATATATAGATGCAAACAAGAAGGAATAATTACCAGTGTATGACCCCCAGATAGTGCAACAATATCCTTGTCAGACAACCCCATTCTGTAGAATTTTTCCCTCAGATGTGGTGCACCTATAAACCCAACAAGAACTGCAACTCTCTTTTATGGGAAAAAAAAATTGCCATCTTCCAAACAATTTAACTGAAAATCATACGCAAGCAAACAGAAGCAAGCGTAACAACTTCAGCATGCTTAAATATAGAAGAGAGAGTGTTGGGGGGGGTGTGTGTGGAGAGCGGAAGTGGGTTGAGTTGTCGCATGAAAGCAGCTTATAGCATGGGATAATTGAGAAATCCCAATTATGAGTTATAATTCAATCAAGATGCTAGTATATAAAGCAAACCGGAAAACCAATACATTAAAGTAGGGTGAAATAAAATTTGCAGAAGTGATCTTAGGTATTGGAATAGACCTCGTTTAGCATCTGGAAGCCGTCCTTCCTTAGGAGAGATTTTTGAATCCTATAAAAGACCAAAAAGCAAATGAAAACTTGAAAAACAATGATAGGGAGACTAGCTCTGTTTCTTGAAATAACTGACCATTGACCACAACATACCTTTCTGCCAGGAGAAAAATCAATGGTGGGGCCTCCAGTCAGCTCAACTGCAACAACACCCGCAAGCTGAAAGTACAAGTAATCATGTCCCTTAATCAGTATCTTCATTAAAGAATCCATGCTATGTCCAACAAATTGAAGGGAAAAAACTCTTATGATCTTTGTAAAATCTCTTAATTTGCAAGTGGATGAACTAAAATATAGGAAGAGTAACTCTTGCAAAACTATAATCACCTGGTAAAGGTCTGCATATGAAATCCTTGGATGCTTAGACTTCACTTCCTCTGACACCAGAAAGAGAAGCACCCAGAAAAAAGAATAAATAAATGAAGAAAGCGATGAGAACCTTGTATAATAGCCATAAGAATGGTATTTTTACTACGCAAATATTGGCAAATGTAGGGCACCTTGGAGGTACATATTGACAACTGTTATACATGCTTTCTTATGTGCGGTTTCAATGTAGTTCCCTTTTCTTAGAAATGAGAGTCTGAAGCTAATGTAAGCACAAAGCGAATGTAAGCACAATGTGAGTCTGCTGAGCTACATATGCAATGTAGTAAAACCATCTGAACTTGCTAAATGCCCCTTTCATCCAGGACTAGAGCTATTAATTGCAATTTGCAAACAAAACCAATAGTGGCATAGTTACACTATTTAAACAACAAATTATGTTTGGGTTCACCGCTCATATCTAAGAACAAATACAAAACTCCTCAAGATCACAAATAAATTCAAAAAAACAACCCGTGAACAAATTATCATACATAGTATTATATACAGCACTCACGACACAGAACTTGCTTAATGCCCCAGCCTATGTTTAAAATGTAAATTTTACAATTTATACGATCAAAGTTCAAAAAATGGAACAAATATTGATAAAATGAAGCAACACAAGCATACCGCAAAAATCGATAGCCTTCTTCAAGCCATTATTAGAACCATGAGAGTACTCTTCCTCAGTTCTAATCGACCCATTAGGCCCACCCGTCTTCGTCTTGGCGTCGTAGGTGCCAGCATCGTGCCATCTACAAATTCACATATCCAAGAACAGTCATAATTTCAACAAAATCGACACAAACAATGACATGCAAAATGTTTCACTTACAAAAACAAAACTAAAAAAGCTCAATGTGTAGATATGATACACTGAGCTACTGAGAAATCACAGGAAATGAAAACAAAAATATATCTCGACTCAATGTTTCCTTCGGATTGTCTTTTCATCACAATTTTTTCTCGGGAAACAAACACAGAGAGAGAGAGAGAGAGAGAGAGAGAGAGAGAGCATACGCTAAGCGAAGCATGAGGGGAGCACAGCTTCTGCTGTATATCAGAGCACGGAGATCACAGCGAGCCTTCTCGATTTCTTTGAGGTACTCTTTATCAACGAGCGGTGACGCCATTGAAGCCCGAAACTCAGAGCTACTGCGACTCGGAGCAGAGAGGAAACGATGAGGGAGAGTGACTGACAGTAATGGGATTGAGATTTTGGTGGTTGGTTTGACTGAACTGGCCGTGGGTTCAGACCCTTAAAAAAAGAAGAAAAAAACTGGCCGTGGGTAATGGGTTCGCGGCCCCGGTCCCCGTAAACCCATACCCGGCCCCTAGTTGAAAATTCTCTTTGCCTCCCGCTGGGTAAACAGGTTACCCAAACCCGTACCCACATCATTACCATATGAAACTCATCCAATATTTTGATTCCTTGGCCACAAAAAAAAAACCAATATTTTCTTAAGAGTAATTTTGCACCTCTCCACAACATTTTTAGTATGTGAAACTCATCCTCATATTTCAAACTATAGGCAGACGTAAGTTAGGCCAATGCCCCCTTTACCTTCAAGTTCGAATCCCCTCACGGTAAGGAATGAGGTCTTTTTTCTTCTTTCATTTTTATGTTTGATTTTTAAGAAGAAAAAGAAAAATAAGATCTCTTCACTGCTTGGAAATAATCAAACACAACAAAGCCAAATCCAAGCTAAAACATGAGCAACGCAAACCCAATAATTGATAATACCAAGGATTTGTTTTCACTTTGCAATAAGCTTCGCTGTAAGATTATTACAATAATGTACATGAAGAACAAACAAATCGATATGATTTGATGACAATGAAGTATAGAAGTTCCATATCAAGTGGTATGCTAAGACTCAAATCTTGTACCAAGTTCCATCTCAAGGGTTTAAAGGGGAGAAAACAAAAAAGAAGAAAAAGAAAGTTTGAGCTCATTCAGCAGTTCTCCATTGCAGCTCAATCTGGATCTGACCATTCTTTGAGTCTATAAGATGGTACTTCTGGTTGATACGTTTGTTGGACACAACGTCTGAAAGACTGATCTGAACATAACCCAGAGATTCCTGATTCCAAAAGAGAAAAAAAAAGTTTCCATCAGATGTATAAACAAAACAAGGATGTGAAAATACAAAGCTGAGTGCAGAACAAGATAATAACTGTTGCTCAAACCATTGAAATGAAGCATGTGTTCCCAGGCATATCCAGTTTCATCTTGTAAAACAGTCAATACAGGAGAATTTCCAAAGGGCATGCCAATCGGACATAAGCAGCATGACCATATTGTATTATGACAGAACAATTTATGATATTGTGCAAATCAAAAACCATGATTTACTTTCGATTGTAACATTACCAAAATGAATAAAGAACCAAGAACTCTTAAGCAAAGGGAATACTAGCCTAAAAGTTAAAAGTTGCGTACTATCTGATCAACTAAAATGCAGCTTGATTGTCCCAGCAACTACATGCAGCAGAATCCATTATAACTGCCCATTTTTCTATGTAAATATTGCACACTATGCAAAAAAGATATTTGATCCACACCTTTGGATGGAGCAAGCCCATTCTTGATGAGGTGCTGACAACTTCCACGTGTAATTTGTCATTGATGGGAGGTTCCTCACACATAAATTGAAAATCCTCTGCCCATCGTGGATCTCTGCTTTTCTTTAGTGACTGCACAGTTAAAGGGAAATCCATCAACATAATAACAAGCAATCTTAGAATTTAGAACTTCTATCATTTCTTACAACTCCGTTGATTAAAACAAGACAGCCAATTCAGAGTACAATTTGGAGATCAAATTGTCTAATGTCTCCATTCAAGTGAAGGACAAAGATGCATACATCCTCGTGTGTGACAGTGTTTGTATGTGTGTATGTAGGATAAGAATAAAGATGTATGAAAACTCCTTTAAGAATCATAGACTCCTTTCCTTCTCTTCTTTTGACACCCAAAGAAGAAAACCATATAATATTAGGCATAAAAGTCTAGAAAAGGCATTCATTGTAATAACTAAAGGCTAAATGTTGCACAGATCATTCCCATGACCAATCATTTAAGATTACAAAAGAGAAGGTATATAGAGGGCTGCAAGAATCAAAACCAAGATACCTATAAAAAAAAAAACAAATGTTCTCAAAATCCTCATACCTTGGTCCTTCTTTCCTCCCCTCTGAAAATAAGTCGAGCAGATGGATTACAGTGGTGCTTTCCTTCAAGATCTTGAGCTTCATGAACTACGATAACAAGCAAACCTCCACCAGGTGGAGTTCCCTCAGGAGCCTTCTGTACTGTCAGTGTTTCTTCAAATCCCTTTTGCATGTCCTCCTCTTTAAAAGGTTTATAAGTCAATTCCACTTCAAGCTGCCCACGCTGCTTCTCATTTTGAGCATCATTTAAATCCATATTTTTAAGAAGGTCGACAGTCAAAACTTTTGGCTCATCCTTGGGTAGATCTTTCAGAGGTACTACATTCATACCCATTTTTTCATGTTTGCCCACCTAAAATAAGGGATAAAATGCTTCAGACATACATAATTAAAACAATACATATGGCTTCTGATGATAAACTGAAATAATATACCTTCTCCCAGTCATAAACAAGAAGTTCTAAAGCCTGAGATTGCGGATCTTTAACAACGATGTTAAATTCCTCATTCCATTCAGGATTCAGGTTCTTGAGCTTGACACTGGTCTTGTGTGATGGGAGATTGTTCTCCGTGAGCTTTAGTTTCACATAAGGGTCCGAAGCACCAAGAAGATCCTTCTTTTTTAACTTCATTGCCCTCAGAACCTTCACATGGAGAATTCCTACGGGCCTGTTAAAGGCTCTGCAAAGTCCAAGTAGTTTTTTTCAGCCAAACTAAATAAAAAGTATTTGTCACAACAAATTTCATACAAATGCAGAGACGTACTTCGCGGGGTCCATTATTGGTACTTCAAGAGTTTTCGGCCACAGATACATGTTAGCAACCTGATCTTTGATAAGCTCCTACAGAAAACCCCGTTCTAACACAGTTAAAACCATTATTATGAAACTGATAAGCATCACAGAAGGAGAAGATTCTTTTGTGAAAAATCAGCTTAAACAATGAACTGCTGCATTCAACTTCCACCACCAATGTAGGGGCCACAAAATGTAAGAAATAAAGCAACATTAAACTTCCCTTAATCTTTCATCTTACTGATCAATCTATGTATGGCATGTGTGTTTACAAAATAGGGGGGGTACATATGTGTAAAGGACAGGAACAGAGAAAGGCACTCTACCTGGACGAATCTATAAAGGCCAGGTATTGACATAAGATCAGCTCCTATTAGCTTTAATCCAAAATCAACATAAGGCTGCAAAACCACAAGAAATAATCAAGGAGAAGATTGGACTAGTAATGAAAAGCATAAGATCTAAATAAAAACTTTTCCGGTGGAAATCATGAACCAACACTAAATAGATTCAACAAAGAATGTAACAGATTAATCTGGACTTCAAAAAATGCCCAGTTTAAAGTAAGGTAAAACTTGTACGATAAAGAGGGGCTGCAAAATTATAATAGACCAGGACTATGTAGCTGCAGTTACAATACTGTAGCCAAGTGCCAAAATTAACCAGATAATCCAACTCCCAAAGATGCCATTATTAAAATTTTATTTCACCGCAAAACTAACCTTATCCATGAGAGATACATTTATTTGGGCAAAACAAGGAAAGCTTGGAACCAACGGCTTCAAAGTAATACGTGGAGCAGCAAAAACTTGTAAATCCACCACCTGAAATGAACCAGACAATAAAGCAACGACAGAAGCATTTATATCCCTTTATCTCTCTCGTTTCTCTCTTACCTGCATACAAATAAACTAACAGTAGAACATTTTCCTAGCAAAGTAGAGCATAAACCTGAACAGTTGCCTTCAATCCAAATGCTTTCACAGCAACAAGGACGTTAGGATTTCCAGCCCATTTTATGGAGGGTTCCATAATCAACTCCTTCTCATCGGTGACATAAACTTTCATACCTAAAACCAATAAGATGCAAAAATTTAAATGCAAACTTGGGAAAACACGTCGTATGTACAATATAGGTGTGTGTGTGAGTGTGTGTCAATATATATATCCAAAAACAAACACAAGACCTGTGTGTGTGTGTGTGTATGAATCTATATCCAAAAACAAACACAAGACCAATAAAATACCTAAACATCAAGTCAACCACTTTTCCCATTACTTATAAGTAATCAAGTGAAGAGGTAGGTAGGAAGAAACAACGGCGTCTAAGTTGCCTCTCGTATAAACCTCGTTCACTGATTTGGTAGGGGAGTCCGCTTTTTTTTTCTTACATTCTACGTTTCCAATACGGATCCTATCAAATATTTCTATTTTTCCTTTGAATTACTCATATAAATTAGCCTCAAATAGAAAGAAAAAAAAAGTATTCAAAAAAATTATTAAAAATTCTCCTCACAACTCAAGAACACAGTGAGCTGCCAAAGCTGGTTCCGAAGCTCCCAATAATTCTCAGACGAGGCATTTTTAATAGAGAGACTCTAAAGTGAAATCTCAAGTTTACTAACCTTGAAAAGTTGGTGGTAAGGAACCTAAAGTCAGTGTTTCAAATTCAACAGACTCAATCTTGTACTTTGGAATTTCCTCAGCTATTATGGGCTTTGCAATTTCTTTTGCAGTCTTGCAGATTGCCTACAAAAAAAATTAAATAGAAAGCCATGAACCATCAATAAGAAGTAAAGAATAGATGAGAAAAGCAAACTAAGATTGAAAACATAATATTCCAAGAACAATAAGACAATATAAATCACCTTGTCCAGATAAGGCCACATATACTCAAGGAATTTGTTTAGCCAATCAAGCTTCACATAGAAAAGAAGAAAATATCAGTAACAGTGTAAGTGATAAAACACTAGCTGTTAAGACCCATAATAAATGACATCAATGAATAGTTACAGATATTAGTTCCTTACACGATCATAGTCCGGATTTTTCACCCAAAGAGGTATCTCAGGAAGCATCCGCTGTAACGTTTCCGTATCTTGATCAACCAGAGGACGAATTTCAGGATTCTGGCCAACCCAAGGCAATGAATTAGACTTAGACAAA
This sequence comes from Prunus avium, assembly GCF_965620075.1. Lineage (NCBI taxonomy): Eukaryota > Viridiplantae > Streptophyta > Magnoliopsida > Rosales > Rosaceae > Prunus > Prunus avium. Next base: position 33,519,251 of record NC_142291.1, read on the forward strand.
CACAGATAGGCATGTCATACTTTACAAACATATGCAACACACACTGCACATGTTTTTCCAGTTTTTCTTTTTTCTCTCTACATTTATATCCTTTCTCTGTAAAACCCACTTGCGGACATGATGTGCTAACGGCTTCAAGCCTCTGTGAGTACTGAGTTGTCATAACTGCAGCAACAAGCATAGAGCACCTACATTGCTTGCTTCATGATTGTGAAGCTGACTTAAGAATCTCTCCTACTCCACCTAAATGCAGGACATATTTGTTTTTGACCAATTTTTTATTTATTTTTATACAAACGATATTGGGGGAGGGGGGAATCGAATCTAAGACCTCAGGTACAGGGGTAAATGCTCATAGTCACTTGAGCTACAAACCCCTTGCTATTTATTTCTGACCGAAAGACTAGTCAATAAATGCATATAACAATGCAGCATCACACACTCACACTGTATACACATGCACATAAGATAAATGTATATATACCAATAGCCATTAATTTCTAAGGAACTTGTTATTTCTCTGCACTAATCAACAACACCACCAAATGGCAAAGAGAAACAAGCCTTTGACAAGCTTGCATAATTTGACAAGAAAACGAAAACACAAAACAAATCATAGCCTGGTTGGTTCTGAGAATTCAAATAAGACACAAATCAATTCACATTCCATTTGGCTTTCTCACAGCATTAAATTCAGCTAAAAGAAGCCAAACCCAATATAGAAAAAACAGTAAAATATATCAAAACGAAGGCAAATTGAGGATGTTATATCAAAAAAACAAAATATAAGAGAGAACCTGAACATCGGTAGATTGGACGTAGATGAAAAGGAAATAGCCAGCCACAAGACCAATCGATATACCAAGTCCAAATCCACAAAACCCAAAAATCGTACTGAAGAATCCCATTTTCTCAAATCACGGTTTTCTCGGCTTACTCTCTCTCTCTCTCTCTCTCTCTCTCTCTCTCTCTCTCTCTATATCTTCCAGAAAACGCTCATTTTCAACTTTTTCAGATTAGTGCAGATCACTACATCAACATTGCTTAATTAAGAGCAAAAACGTTTAATATTCTGAATATAACTACGTAATTTTACTTAATTGTCCTTTTATGGAGAGCAAAACCAGGTGGGATTTGGCAGTTTCGAACTGAGGTTGATGCAGAGGCAGAGGCAGAGGCACGCAATCGCTCTCTTCAAGGCTTTTCTGGCCAACAAGCGTCATACGTGGAGCGCGGATCTGATTTGATGTGGGAACAGTGTGGTGGGGTCGTACACGTGGCGGCCTGGCGTTTGGTGTCCGAAAAGCTCGTATCTGATTCGACGAGGAGGCCCCACGTGGCTCAATCGGGTAATTTCGTCAGCCGGACTGCAGGGAAAAAGCCTGATTATTTTTAAGGACGGCGACGGTGTGGGCTCCGCAATTGGGGCCCACTTTGATTTCTGACCTTTTTTGACAACTGAGCATAGATAGGACGGCGACGGTCAATTGTTAACTACTTGTTCCACCCACCAAATTTTCTACACCCAACAAGATTTAATAAAAGTTCAATAATTTACTCCCCGCACCCAACAAAAACATAACCAATGGCCTTTCCCACCAAACCCACATCTTCTCCATCAAAATTCAAGCTTAATCCATATTGTTTTGTAATTCCCAATTTTAGGCCGTATGATTAATAGACCCCCTAAAGATTTTTTGTCTTGCAAGTCAAGTTCTATTTGTATTCGTGTCATCATGTCATGCCAACACTAATCAACACAGTCCCACTAATTTTGTGTCATGTACAAGTCGTGGTATCTTGTGTATAAAAATTGTCTTCCTTGATATTGACTAACCATTACATAAAGTATTGAAGGTTAGATTATTATTAATGTAATGCATATATAGTTTTCATCGACACAAATAACACGCGTATAGTATGATAAGATTAAAATACACAACATAGAGTGAGAATATGTCAGATGAAAGTAGATTATGTTAATTGCAATGTTCTAATCCCATTATTTGATTTAAGTGAAAACCCTAACCTCCTCTCTCCCAAAAAACACTCTACAGACGTTTTCACTTTGCATGGGGGAGGAAGCCACTGTTCTTCATCCCCTCTCCCCTTCTCCCTCTTTCTCCCTTCTCATATTTTTCCTACTTTTCAAAGATAAAAGGTTTTCCTTATTTGTTTACATTTTGTAATAATTTTCCTCCACTCATCACAGGTTGATACATCTTAGTGTCGAATCTCTACATGTGTTTTAGTGTCGGATTTATACCACCATCTTTTTTTGTAGTTTCTTCATATTTGGAATAAGTCGCAGAGACTCTTTGGGTTTTCTGTGTAGTTTTTAGCTCTCATTTGTGAGAGTTTTTCCCCTCTCCTTTATCAAAGCTTTATTTGTATTGTTATGGCTTGGTTTTTTCAAGCTTGATCTATTTTTGGTTGTTCTGAATTTGCACTCTTAGTTGGGAAGCCTATGCTAGAGTTTTTTCGATCATGTGCGATTGTTAGTCTCCCTTTGTGGCTAATTTATATTGGTTAGTAATTTTTTTGATTGAATTATGAATATATCCCATAATCTCTTTATAAATAATTAAAAACAAAAAAAAGACAACCGAAGTCAAAACTGATAATCTGTTACTTTTATATGTTGGGTTAGATGAATATATATATTTTTTAAAGAATGTTTGGTTAGATGATAATCTTTAATATTGAGGATTTAATGACATTTAATTTATAAATTTGGAATTGCCAAATATAAATGTATGGGGAAAGGTCAGAATCAGATTGATGTGCATATGCTAAAAAAATATTGTTTTTTGTTTGTTTGTTTGTTTATGATTGAATTAAAATTTGGCGTTAAATGCCAAGTGTTTGGTGGTCAATTTTTTTTTTCTCATTTTTTTTTTATGTTTCAAGTATTTTGTACTGAAAGATGCGCTATGTTGGCACCAAAACTAAACAGATAGAGATGAGTGCAACTTACAAGTGATATGGACGATCGAGAGATCGATTGAGTGTTGGATGCAGATTCTTCCTGTCCTCAGACGCTGATCCTGAATGGAAGGAAGACAAGACTCGTGAGGTCTATGGAACCGGTGTGGAACCAGCCTAAGACCCTCCGATGCCAAAGTAAGTTTGTTTGCTTGGAGCTTTTGCTGTTGACAATATATTAGTATAAAAGTCAAGCTGAAAAGTCTTACCCATGTATTGTAGTGAAGGGGTCTATTTATAGAGGGTATTTTGTATGCTCTTAGTACTTAATTTCGATGTGGGACTCGTGGGAGAGCCCTATGAGGTTGACACGAGTCTCTAGATATTTCGGGCGGGTGCTTCGAGGTTGATTCTGCAGAATCAGTAGGAAATACCGATTGTAGACTGTGCTGGGCCTGTAGCGACCTTTTGCTGCTTTGAGACAATATCATCGGTAGCCGATACTGATTGTTCGGAGCCTTGGGCACTTGGGAGTTTAAGTGATCCACGTGTCAATGGATGAGTGGAGGATCAGATATGGTACAAACACGCCACAAACCCATCTGATTTGCTCCCCACGACGAATGACAAAAACACCTCTTCATGATCTTTCGGATTTGATCTGATGTGATGCTCATGCTTTGCTTGCCCATTTCTTTTACCTTGCTGCAAATGTTTGCTCATATTAGCTATTTTGTATCCTCGAGGATATAGCGTCATAATTTACTTCATTTGGATATAGCGATCTATTAAAATAGTGCATTCACACGCCTCAACATGAAGTTCTTAACCGAAGCATCCATCTAAGTGTTATCTTAGTCACCTTTAGAACAATGTTTTGGTAGTCAACGACTTTTTGTCACTTATAGTATAGTAGCGTAACACTTACTTCACATTCAAGAAAATGATTTAGACTATCATCAGTTTATACTCGTTGGGTAAATAGTAACGGGAACACAAATGATGGAGAGAAACTTTCTTGTATTGCAATATATTTTTCTTTCTAATAGATTTCCTACACTCATACGATTTCTACTTGAAATATTTTTTTCACTACTTGGAACCGAGAGTCTCGGTAGAGGCATTTCTTGAACCGACACCGAACCACCACTCTCAAACACCGACGTCTTCGGTTAACTGGAACGAACAGTTGTATTACATCTCGAATTTGTTGGGAAAGCACATCTGACTCTGATGGGCATAATGGGCTTTAGAGTGTTTTTGCCTACGTGCTGGACCAATTCATGTTAATAGGAGGAGGGTCCATGATTTGCATATATCAAGTGATAGGCCCATTTGGGATTCACTAAACTCAAAGGTGAATTTGGTGACCCAATTTAAATCCAATGGATTATGTTTTTTATTTTTATTTTTAAAGTGGATTTTATTTTATCATTATTAGAATTAAGAAAAGATAGCATGGGTAGTTATGTTCCATAAAAGTATGACCTATTATCTGATTTTTTTGTTTATTTTTATTTTTTTAATGTAAAAAAAGTGAATTTACCATATTATCCTCATTTAATTAATAATTTCAATTATTAATGTTTGAATTAACTAAGGGCATTTTTTGGTATTTTGAATGTTTCACTATTCTCTGCCTTTTGCTTTATGTATATAGATCTTTTTAAGCGATTAATTTAACCCTTATGATCAAGAGAAAAGTGATTAACCAGTTATGTATCTTTTACACCTCCAGAGTACTTACATTATAAATGTTCAAAAGATAGATAAATCTACCAAAAGAGAAAAGAAAAAAAAAACATGTGCTAAAGCATATTCTTTATGGTATTATAAATTATATCAAATATAATAAATCAATAATATATTATAGTTCATTTAGACTGATTTGCAAAAGGTCAAAATCGCAACTGAACCAAACTATTACGGCTATATTTGATTTTGAACCGTTTGAATTTTTTCTTCATAAAAATAAAACAAACCAAATCGACCATTACGGTTTGCATAAGTCACTTTAGCCGATTCGGCCAAATTGATGTCCACCCATAATTATATCACTAAAGACATCTAACGAGAAGGAGTTTGGTATGAGAATAATAATTTGGGTATGGTGGGTTTTTGTGTGGTACTCGACATGCTAGATACATACCTATCGAAGAGGCCACGACTTGAAGGATCTCGCACAAATCCGACATGACAGTGAGCCAGTGACACCACCAACTTATACATTTTCTCACCCACACCTAAGGACGCAAGTTGGATGGAAATTCCGATTCCGACTTGTAAATTTCTAAATTTGGCTAGTCTAAATTAATTCCGACATTTGAAAGTTCCGAAATTCAAAAATGTTGAAAAATAAAATTGGATTGGAATTGGAATGTATTTTAAGATCATGTAACTTCCGAATTCCAAAATATATTGTGGCTTCATGCTTAAGATTACACTTAATAACTAATTTCATGTTTAACTAAATATGACTCAATGACTAAATAGACATAGACAAGTATTTTCATAAGAGATAACAACATATAATAGTTTTTCGAGTTTTTTGTACAAGTCTTCAATTTTAAGCTTTCAAATCGTTGGGTCTATCTATGTGGGCATTGCTTGTATTAAAATTCTGTTTTGTAATATTTTGAGCTTTTATGTCTTATGGGCCTTGCTTCAAACTCTTGTAACGAATGGAGTTTGCCTTGACCAAAAAAATAAAAAATAAAAATGGTTGGACATGTTTAAAATTTTAACCATTTGTAAGTTTCCAATTTTTTTTGTAACAGAATTGGAAAATAATTTTCATTCCAAAATATTTTGGATGATTCCGATCCGTCCGAAGACCAGTCATACCTACACGAAAGAGGCCACGACCAATTTGCTACTTGGCCTTTCACAAAATAAACAAATAATTAATGAAAATAAAATAAGAACGAATATTTGTATAAAGGTCTCCTTTCCTTTATTTTTATTCTTGCAGTCACTTTTTTAGGGTTTCATTCCCCCATTTCCTTCACTCTTTCCTTCACTTCGTCTCTCTAATCGAAATCGAACTGGAATTTCAATCCAAAATCACTATTTAATTCAATCAATTTTGTCTTCGAATAATACAGGTTCGCGTTCAATTGGGGATTTCTAGGCTTTATTTGTTCGAAAAATTTGATAGAGTGAACAATCTAGGGTTTCGGATTTGGGGTTTTGCTCCAGCTGAGCTGAATTTCGCAAAGATTTGATCTTTTCTCCCCTTAGGATTCTCAATTTTGATGCAGGGGACAATCGGATCCGGTATGGTGTGATCGCCGCTCCGTGGCGAGCGAGTGAAACGAAATTTGGGGGTTGGGGTTCTTGTATGGAAACTCGGAGCCGGAAGCGGGCGGAGGCCACCTCAGCAGCCCCTTCTTCTTCATCGTCTGGTCGTACCACTCGTTCATACAAGCGCACTCGTCTCTCTGCTTCTTCTTTCTCTTCTGTTAACCCCGCGCCGATCACGACCCGCTCTCGCGCCTCTCGGACCCAAACTGAACCCGCGCCCGCACCCATGGACCCCACCAATGAATCGTCTGGCTCGCGTGGTCGCCGCAACAAGAGTTCTGATAAGGATGGCTCCGATAAAGGCAAGGAGAAGGAGCACGAGGTTAGGGTTAGGGATAGGGAGAGGGAAAGGGAGAGGGAGAGGGAGAGGGAGAGAGAAGCTGAGCGGAACCTAGGGTTGAATATGGATGGAGGGGGAAATGGTGATGACGATGACAATGATAGCGAAGGCGGTGTTGGGATTTTGCACCAGAACTTGACTTCCGCGAGTAGTGCCCTTCAAGGGCTTCTTAGGAAAATCGGTGCCGGATTGGATGATCTTCTTCCGTCTTCGGCTATGGGTTCAGCTTCATCTTCGCACCAGAGCGGGAGACTCAAGAAGATTCTATCTGGGTTAAGAGCTGATGGGGAAGAAGGGAAGCAGGTTGAGGCTTTGACTCAGCTCTGTGAAATGCTTTCCATTGGTACCGAGGAGTCACTGAGCACGTTTTCAGTTGATTCGTTTGTGCCTGTGCTTGTGAGTTTGCTTAATCATGAGAGCAATCCCGATATTATGCTCCTTGCAGCTAGAGCACTCACCCATCTCTGTGATGTGCTTCCGTCTTCTTGCGCTGCCGTTGTCCATTATGGTGCTGTTTCTTGCTTCTGTGCAAGGTTGTTAACGATAGAGTACATGGACTTGGCTGAACAGGTTAGTATGTGTTCTGCATTAATTAATTTGATGAGAATGAAATGAAAATGGGTATTGGTATTTACTCAGAGGTTTTAATGTTGTGCATTTTTTAGATATACTTCGTCGGTACTGATATTTTTGGTTGTTATGATGTAAACAGTCACTTCAAGCTCTGAAGAAAATATCTCAGGAACACCCAACTGCCTGCCTACGAGCTGGTGCTCTTATGGCAGTCCTTTCTTATCTGGATTTTTTCTCTACAGGAGTCCAGGTGATCCAGCTAACCAATTTAGTTTATAACTTATTAGGTATGCTGAGAGAAAAATTTACTTTCCCTTTGGATTTTATTCAACTGTTATATTTCAGCGTGTGGCATTATCAACTGCTGCGAATATGTGCAAGAAACTTCCTTCAGATGCAGCTGACTTTGTGATGGAAGCTGTCCCATTGTTGACAAACCTTCTGCAGTATCATGATGCAAAGGTATGCTTATCTTTTCTGAGTTTCCATTTTAAAACCAGCACAACTGCTTTCTTGTTTTCATTTCCTTTGCATGATGTGCTCTTTGTTATTATTGTAGGTTTTGGAGCATGCTTCTGTATGTCTGACACGAATTGCTGAAGCATTTGCGTCATCTCCTGACAAACTTGATGAATTATGTAACCATGGGTTAGTTACTCAATCTGCCTCCCTTATTTCCACCAGCAATTCTGGAGGTGGACAGTCATCTCTGAGTACACCTACTTATACCGTAAGTCCAATTCCCAATTTGTTTTTTTCAAATTTCGATGCTTGAACATAAGCATAAGCACGCAATCTATGTACAAGAGGGTTCCAATTTTGACTTGCAAACCATACAGGGCTTAATCCGACTACTTTCAACCTGTGCAAGTGGCTCCCCTTTAGGTTCCAAAACTTTGCTGCTTCTTGGGATCAGTGGCATTCTTAAAGATGTACTTTCAGGTTCTGGAATTTCTTCTAACACATCAGTTTCTCCTGCTTTAAGTAGACCACCAGAACAGGTAATTACAGTTTCATTTAGAGTTTCTCATTGTACCGTCTCAGTTTAATTATTTTGCTATTTTAGCAAATTGAAAAGTTCTGTATTGATCTGAGTCTGTTCCTACCTTGAAACTGTGAGCTATTTATTAGATCTGAAAGTTAATATATTTTCTGCATGCGTATAAGTTTATGAGATTGAACCTGATGAATTTGAGTTGGGGTGAAAATGGTGTCGACAGTACTGTTATTTATTATTATTATTTTGAATTGGGCTATTGTATGTTCTTTCATGGGGAGTTCATCCATGAGAGAGCATCGATGCAGGGTTTGCAACCTCATGGTGTGTTAGGACATCTAGACCCACATGAGACTTTATTGTACCTCTGATTCATGATTGGTTTCTTTATATAATTCCAATGCGAATTTATTTGACTACCCATTGCGTGGCTCGGTTCTTTGAACAGTAACAGCTAGACAGCAGTAAAATCGGATGGTTTATAATTTTGATGGGGGTTCCAAATTGTTAGCATAAAGCTTATTGTTCAATTGTGCCATTTTTTTACACCTTGCAACTTTATTCTTATTTTTTATTCCACTGCCTAGATTTTCGAGATTGTCAATCTGGCAAATGAGCTACTTCCTCCATTACCACAAGGGACCATCTCCATTCCATCCAACATCAATTTATTTATGAAAGGACCTGTTGTGAAAAAGGCATCTGCTAGTGGTTCTGGGAAACAAGAAGACACCAACGGAAATGGTCCTGAGATTTCAGCTCGTGAGAAATTACTGAATGAGCAACCTGGGCTTCTTCAGCAATTTGGAATGGATCTCCTTCCTGTTCTAATACAGGTCAGTTGTTAGCACTCAGCTGAGTTATAGTTTGTTAGTTGTTGTAGTTGATAAATGATTTTTGTATACCATCTCAACAGATTTATGGTTCTAGCGTTAATGGCCCTGTTCGCCACAAATGTCTATCAGTCATTGGGAAATTAATGTACTTCAGCTCTGCAGAGATGATACAGTCTTTATTAAGTGTGACAAATATTTCAAGGTATCCGTATGTCTTAACCAGATCTCTTGATATGCTGATTGTTTGCTAGTACAGTTACTAACTTGTACATTATAAATGATTCTATAGTTTCTTAGCTGGTGTTTTAGCATGGAAAGATCCACATGTCTTGGTTCCTGCTCTCCAAATTGCCGAGATACTCATGGAGAAGCTTCCCAATACTTTTGCCAAGGTGTTTATCAGAGAAGGTGTGGTTCATGCAGTGGACCAACTTATCTTACCTGGTACTCCAAATTCAGTTCCTGCCCAAGTATCTTCTGCTGAAAAGGATAGTGATCCTGTGCCCGGAACATCATCACGTTCTAGGCGTTATAGACGACGCAACAGTAACCCAAATACAGATGGAAATTCATTGGAAGAACCTAAGACTCCTGCTTCAGCAAATATTGGTTCACCACCAAGTTCAGTGGAGATTCCTACTGTTAACTCTAGCCTTCGAATGTCTGTCAGTGCATGTGCTAAAGCTTTTAAAGACAAGTATTTCCCATCAGATCCTGGGGCTGTTGAAGTTGGAGTTACAGATGATTTATTACATTTAAAGAATCTCTGCATGAAGTTGAATGCCGGTGTTGATGACCAAAAAACAAAAGCAAAGGGAAAATCAAAAGCTTCTGGGTCTCGCTTGGCTGATAGTTCTGCAAATAAGGAGGAGTACTTGATTGGTGTGGTATCTGAGATGCTATCTGAACTTAGTAAAGGGGATGGTGTATCCACTTTTGAGTTCATTGGTAGTGGTGTTGTTGCAGCTTTGCTGAACTATTTTTCTTGTGGGTACTTCTCCAAGGAGAGAATTTCAGAAGCTAATTTACCCAAGCTTCGTCAACAAGCACTTAGAAGATTTAAGTCATTTGTTGCTGTTGCTCTTCCTTTCAGTATTGATGAAGGAAGAGTAGTACCGATGACTATCCTTGTTCAGAAACTCCAAAATGCTTTGTCCTCCTTGGAGCGTTTCCCTGTCGTGCTGAGTCATTCATCTAGGTCATCCACTGGAAGCGCACGCCTCTCCTCTGGACTTAGTGCATTATCTCAGCCCTTTAAGTTGCGGCTCTGTCGAGCACAAGGAGAAAAGGCTCTCCGAGATTATTCATCGAATGTCGTACTGATTGATCCATTGGCAAGCTTAGCTGCTGTAGAAGAGTTTCTTTGGCCTCGAGTTCAGCGAGGTGAATCTGGTCAGAAGCCTGCTGCATCTGCTGGAAACTCAGAATCTGGAACTACACCTACAGGAGCTGGTGCTTCATCTCTGTCGACTTCAAATCCTGCTCCCACCACTCGTCGTCATTCAACTCGGTCCAGAACATCTGTGAATATCGGAGATGCTGCTAGAAGGGAACCATCACAAGAGAAGAGCACAAGCTCATCAAAAGGGAAGGGTAAAGCTGTTTTGAAGCCTTCTCAGGAGGAAGGAAGAGGCCCTCAAACGAGAAATGCAGCTCGTAGACGAGCAGCTCTTGATAAAGATGTTCAAATGAAACCTGCAAACGGGGACACTACTTCTGAGGTTTGTTGTTGATACCCAAATGATGTCCGAAATCATGAATGAGATACAGTTGGTGTTGAATTATGCAGTTGTTTGGTCAGTTTAGTTCATGCTGACAGACACTTCATGAGTACTCTTTCACCAATCGCTTTCATTGCGTATTTGATAAACTAACTAATAATATTTTATGCTAACTTGCACTAAGAACCCATCTTTCATGTTTAGCATTGGGTTTCTGATATAGATTCAGTTTTCATGCGACCTCAGGGTGTTGTAAAGTAGGGATAGAATTACTAGAAAGTTCTGTTCTTTCAAAACGTCTGGTGGTAGGTTGAAACTAAATCATCCAAACAAGTGTTTATAGGGTATTTGCTGAAACTGAATCCCCTTTTAAGGGAACTTAGAACAGTATGTAGGACAAGGTGGCGCATTAGATTTGGTGTCATTATAATGTAGCCTCACCCTCTCCTCCTAAACTCTACTCTCATAAAGCTAGCATTTCTTTATTTGTGGTGGTGGGATTGGATATCAGATAATTGGCTAACGTTGGTTGGTAGTTACTTCTATAGTCATATGTAATTTATATGGTTTTGTTAATACACTGGACTATTGCTAGTGTACTGTTTTCTTTTCTTCTTTTTGTTTGGTTTGGAGGAATAGATGGTCTAATTACCCCTCCTTTTTACATTTCTATCTGAACGGTAATTTATTTTCCTTTTCTCTGTAGGATGAGGAATTGGATATATCGCCTGTTGAGATTGATGATGCATTGGTTATTGAAGATGATGATATCTCAGATGATGAAGATGATGACCATGATGATGTACGTTGTCTGTGTCTTTAACTTTTTGATTGTACAGGATAGGAGTTATTGGATACTTACCTTGACTATTGTTCTCTTTTGGTATTTTGGGTTGTCTTCAGGTTCTAAGAGACGACTCTCTTCCTGTTTGCATGCCGGATAAAGTGCATGATGTAAAATTGGGAGACTCAGCTGAGGATGCTACTGTGGCTTCAGCAACAAGTGACAGCCAGACTAATCCAGCTTCTGGTTCTAGTAGCAGAGCTGCTACAGTCAGAGGCTCAGATTCTGCTGAGCATAGGAGTAGTAATTCTTATGGTTCAAAGGGTGCAATGTCATTTGCTGCTGCTGCTATGGCTGGGCTTGGATCGGCTAGCAGGGGAATCAGGGGAGGCAGAGATAGACAAGGACGCCCCATTTTTGGTGGTTCTAATGATCCTCCTAAGTTGATTTTTACTTCTGGTGGGAAGCAGCTTAATAGGCATCTGACTATCTATCAGGCCATTCAGAGACAGCTTGTGCAGGATGATGATGATGATGAGCGGTATGCTGGTAGTGATTTCGTATCATCCAGTGATGGTAGCAGGCTGTGGAGTGATATTTACACTATTACATACCAGAGGCCAGACAATCTAGCCGACAGGGCATCTGCTGGAGGAGCAAGTTCTACAACTGCATTGAAATCTGGCAAATCTGGATCTGCTTCCAATTCCAACTCTGACTCACAATTGCACCGAATGTCACTTCTGGATAGCATTTTGCAGGGAGAGCTTCCTTGTGATTTGGAAAAGTCTAATTCTACTTATAATATATTGGCACTATTGCGTGTACTAGAGGGCTTGAATCAGCTTGCACCTCGTCTGAGAGCTCAGATAGTTTCTGACAGTTTTGCTGAGGGGAAAATTTTAAATTTGGATGAGTTGAGTACAGCTGGTGCGAGGGTTTTTCCTGAGGAATTTATTAACAGCAAACTCACTCCCAAATTAGCACGACAAATTCAAGATGCCCTTGCATTGTGTAGTGGGAGTCTTCCCTCTTGGTGTTATCAATTGACAAAAGCATGTCCATTTTTGTTTCCTTTTGAGACTCGAAGACAGTATTTCTATTCAACTGCTTTTGGATTGTCTCGTGCTTTGTACCGTCTTCAGCAGCAGCAGGGTGCTGATGGTCATGGATCAGCAAATGAAAGAGAGGTGAGAGTTGGGAGAATGCAGCGCCAGAAAGTCCGTGTCTCCCGAAACCGGATTTTGGATTCTGCTGCAAAAGTAATGGAGATGTATTCCAGCCAAAAGTCTGTGCTTGAAGTAGAATATTTCGGTGAAGTGGGCACTGGGTTGGGTCCTACACTTGAGTTCTACACACTTTTAAGTCATGACCTCCAAAAAGTTAGGCTTGGCATGTGGAGGTCAAATTCTTCAATGGAGAAAACGTCAATGGATATTGATGGAGATGAACAGAAAGATGGAAAAAGCAATGGTGACATTGTCCAGGCTCCTCTTGGGTTGTTCCCTCGTCCCTGGCCCCTGAATGCCGTTGCCTCTGATGGTAGCCAATTTTCAAAAGTCATAGAGTATTTCCGACTGGTCGGGCGTGTGATGGCAAAGGCTCTTCAAGATGGGCGGCTATTGGACTTACCACTATCAACAGCATTTTATAAACTTTTGCTTGGTCAAGTAAGCCAATGGAAAATATATCCTTTTTCATTTCACCTTGTTGGGTTTAGAGTTATATTTTCTTGCTGTGATCCAATGGTTTTGTTCTATACTTTCATCAACATGGTTCTGATGTAGATATTTAACCTCTATTCTTTCCTCCCTCCCCATCCTTCAGGACCTTGATTTACATGATGTTCTTTCCTTTGATGCTGAGCTTGGAAAGACTTTGCAAGAATTACATAACCTTGTGTGCCGGAAACTATATCTAGAATCTAGCGGTGATAATCGTGATGCCATTGCTGAATTGCGCTTCCGTGGGGCTTCAATTGATGATCTCTGTTTTGATTTTACACTTCCTGGTTATCCAGATTACGTCTTGAAAGCTGGAGATGAAAATGTAAGCAAAAAAAACCTTCTAGTTCATCTGTATTTTCTGAGCCTTTATTTACTTGTTTCAGTTCTTCTGTGCTTGTAAAGACGTCTTTAACATATTGTTCAAAATTCCAGGTTGATATCAATAACTTGGAAGAGTACATATCTTTAGTTGTTGATGCGACAGTGAAGACTGGAATAATGAGGCAAATTGAAGCATTTAGAGCAGGGTTTAATCAGGTTTAGTATATTTTTTTTTAAAATCTGATCTTGACTGAGTTCGTAACCAAATAAAATCGTTGCATTTTGACATTTCCGTATGAGGTATTTGTGCGTGAATTCTTTAAATATCATTGTTATAGTTCTATGTCCTGCTGCAGTTATAATTAGTATGCATTATTTTTTGTATCTTACAACTCTGCAAATGAGTTTCATGCATAGGGAAGGTTTTTTTGGGGAAGCGGGGGGAGGGGGAGAAGTGGAGGAATATGAAAAGACCTTTATTAAATAAAAAAGGGGATCTCCTTTCTGATGTTGAATAACCTCAACTGGTCTTGTAGTAGGTGGCAGGATCATGATTCTTGCTGTAGTTTATTAACTTTTTGGTCTGGTGCTTGCTGTATTTTCATGTTTTAATATCCTTTGTATGTTTTTCTGTACTCTGTGTGAGAATTGTTTGACACTGTCCAATACTTAACTCCTCTTCTCGTGTACTACATGTCTATCAGGTCTTTGACATATTGTCTTTACAAATATTTACTCCACATGAGTTGGACTATCTGCTTTGTGGTCGTAGAGAGTTGTGGGAGGTATTTTTTTTTGGCCTTCACTAATTCACACTATTTTATTTGAAGTGGTGTTATGCTCATTTCATTTATTTCTATTATATGCAGGCGGAGACCCTTGTTGATCACATAAAGTTTGATCATGGATACACTGCCAAGAGCCCTGCAATACTCAATGTAAGTTTTTGTTCTATATTGAAGGTAGTGCTTTGGAGATGAATGATTCTGTTTTTGTCTTATGGGGCCTTGTTTATAATGTTTGTAGTTGCTCGAGATTATGGGAGAGTTCACGCCAGAGCAACAGCGCGCCTTCTGCCAGTTTGTTACTGGTGCACCGAGGCTTCCGCCTGGTGGTTTGGCAGTGCTGAATCCAAAATTGACCATTGTGAGAAAGGTATGGTACAAGTGATTTAGATAGAGGTTTTGAGTGCGATATTCTGAAATTGGGGGTTTTCTTTTTGTGGTGTTTGTAGAATCATGTCAAACAATGACTCTACATTATATATATAGTAAGTAATGTTTTTAGTGGTTGTGCGAATTGGAGAGTGAGTTAATGTTTTGGTGTGTGCAGCATTCTTCGACCGCAAATAATACTGCAGCCAATGGGACTGGGCCTTCGGAGTTGGCGGATGATGATCTGCCAAGTGTCATGACATGCGCAAATTACCTGAAGCTTCCTCCTTACTCTACCAAGGTATTATTCTGTTCGGTTAAATCATCAGCCATTGACATTCTTTATTGCAACATATAATCGCACTCATTCTGGGATTATTATTATTTTGTGCTTTAAACAGGAAGTTATGTTGAAGAAACTATTGTATGCAATCAGTGAAGGGCAAGGATCCTTTGATTTGTCATGAGAGATTTTGGGACTAGCCGTATCGATTCCGTGTATATTAATTACATCAAAACAATTAGGAGTGGTTTTGTCTTTTGGTTGCAATTAAATTAGGTTTAGCCTTGGAATGATATGGTGTTGAAAGTGGCATTCCTACTTCTCTACTCAAATAAGGGCTTCTCATTGGTGCGGTTCTAAACTTAACAACATTGTCTGAGGTAAGTTTTTTGTACGTATTCACATGGGTTAAGGTTGTATAGTTGGCTTTTTTTGGTCCTTTTTTTTTTTTTTTTTTTTTTCATCTCTTCCTCTCTTCCTCTATTGATTTTCACATTTTTATTTAATATTCTTTTATTTTTTCTTATCTGAAATTATTTATTTGTGGTTCTGAAGGGTTAATTGAATTAATTTCAGGTTGGATCGATGCAATTTTAAACTGTAAAGAGAGTTTTCCGAGAGGGCCGTTTCAGCCGCCAGGGATTGTAAATAAATAGGAAATCTTGATCTTCTTTTGTTCTTTTAAATTTCGGTTTTGTTTTCCAATCATATAGGCTGGTAGAATATACACATGTATGGCGTAAAAGTATGAAAGGGGAAACAATCATCTGAAATATTTTTATGCCTTTTATTTCATGCCAATTCTGATTTTGAAATAAATTTGTTACAGTTCCATTTTTCTCTTATGTAAATCTCTCAGTTATGCCTTATATGTGGTGTATATGCTGGTAATTTATCCTATGTCACACGCAAACTTTAGGCATCGTTTGGTGGCTCGGCTTGGACTGTATCGGAGTTGTGCCCTAGTTCTTATGAGCCTCACCCCTCAGCACATCGTATTAATCTTTGGGAAAGCTGTCTTAAAAGAAAAAGTAATTGCTATAACAAAACCAAACCGAACTGCCCTTCTCCATTTATACAATATTCTTTGGTTTTCTTTGGTAATGTAGAGTTTGCCCAAACTGCCCAAATCAAATTGTTCACTAAGAGCCCTTCCGTCCATTTGCCATGGCAAAAGGCGAGGGCTGTTACTATTTACATGAATAGTAACAGCCCTCGTAAAAGGCTTGTTGTGTTCTACCCATTGCCATGGCAAATGGCAAATACTATTCACTTTTAGTTTTTTTTTTTTTTTTTTTTTTTTACCTAAACAATTAATTTGGAGAAGATTTTCGAATAAGATTTTTGGTTCTCACGTGTTAATATTTATTATAAAATTCATATCTCATAATTTGAATGAATTTCTCGGATAAGATTCTCGGTTGCCATGTGTCGATATTTATTATAAAATACAAATCTCAAATTTCAGATAAGATTTTAGGATAAGATTCTCGGGTGCCACATGTCAATATTTATTATAAAATACAAATCTCAGATTTCAGATAAGATTTTCACCTTCTAAAATCGTGCCGCGTGTCATCTCTATCTTCTAAATCTCTCTATAAAACCAGAGGCTCAACTCATACCTCTCACACCATATTTTCTCTATCCTTTCATTTTTCGGATTTTAGATTTCATAGTCCACTCTCAATATCAAACATGAGGAGATGCTTGGAGAGGCAAGAGTGAGAAATTAAAGAAAGAAGGCGTAGATGGGCTGAAGAAAAAATGGAGGAGCAAGAAGATGATGAACAAGTTGCCATAGTAGTGGGTATGCTCGATTTATCAAGGCAAGGCTGCCATCATGGTTCACAGGTCGGCCATGGCCCGAATGTGGACAGACATATGCATTCTCGGGGTAAAAATATTTTGGAAGATTACTTTATCCGAAATTATGTGCACTCTAGTGTTGATTTTTTAGGGCGATATAGAATGCAACCCCATTTGTTCAATAGTCATGCATGATGTTTGCAATTACGATGCATACTTCGTTCAGAAGTGTGATGCTGTTGGGGTTTTGGGGCTTCTTCCGGAGCAAAAGCTTATAGCTGCTTTACGAATGTTGGAGTTTGGTTCATTTACTGATCAGGTGGATGAGATTGCTAGGCTGAGTCAATCCCTGGTATTCAACGATGTGTTGAGATGTCAAGCCCGAATATCACATATGAAATCAACAATACCGTCTATTGGGGTGGGTATTACCTAGCAGACGACATTTACCCGAGGTGGATCACAATTGTCCAAACAATTTCGCATCCTCAATCGGAGAAGGAAAAATTATTTGCTGCCTATCAAGAGGGTTACAGGAAAGATTTGAAAACGTGTTTTGGTATCCTCCAAGCTCGGTGGACAATCATTAGGGGTGCTACTCATATGTTTGATGATGAGGTGCTTCAGAGTATTATGATGACGTGCATCATCCTCCGTAACATGGTTGTAGAAGATGAGTATGATTATGATGCTTCAGACGTTTTCAAACCTGATCTCATGAGCACGACCTTGACAAAAATTTATGAAAGACCCATGGGAGCAAATGGACAACCACTGGAACATGAACCGTTGGTTAGGGACGGTCGTTTCAACAACCGTATGATTGATCGATATACGGAGATGCAATCGTCTTATATTCATGAACGACGTCAAGTTGACTTGATAGAGCACTTATGGGCAGTGCGAGGCAATGACAGTGAATGAAGTCAAGTGAAGATGCTTTGTTTTTAATTTTGCTTTGTGTTGATGTATGCTTTGTTTGTGTTTTGTTTTGAATTATGCTTTGGTTGTGTTTTGTTTTTAATTATGCTTTAGTTTGATGTATGCAATGTGTTGGATAAAAATGTATTTTATTGAATAATTTCTTTATTCACTAAAAGAAAAGCAATACAACTAATTAAGAAATACTACTATTTAAATAAAAGACAAGAAATACTACTAATTAAATAAAAGACAAGAAATACAACTACTTCAATAAAAAAAACAAGCAATACAATTAAATAAAAGACAAGCAATATAACCTAATGGTTTTGATCATTTAACCAATCAGTGTTGCTAGGTCCATCGTCAAGGAAAAGCCTTCTTCTCATAACATCCCTTCGTTCTAGATTCCAAAATGATTTTGATTCAGGGGACATATGGCTTGTATCCATGACCATAGTTTCCCGATCCTTTTTCTCAATATCTTGTTTGCGTATATACTCCTTTTCTCTTGCATATTCTTCAGTCATTGCCTTCTCGTCCGCATATTTTTTCATGTCTAATTCAATTCTCATGGTGCCGTTCAGAGCAATTTGCTCCAAAAATTTTGCAGTATCATTGGTGGAATTACTCCCTCTCTTGGCCTTCGCCGCCTTTCTCCCAATAGGCCTCGGCTCCTTTTGGATTGGTGAGTCTTGACTCATCGGGGAATCCAAAAGCGAATCCGATGCCGTTGAATCATGGAGCGGTGTCTCGTTCAACACAACAGTCAGACCCGTGGGAATAATTTTGAATTTCGAACAATTTTTCATCACCTCCCAACATTGTTGATAGTTGAAAGATTTTCTGCCTTACCCAATGGCACCAAACCACATTTGTGCTTGCATAATCTATTAAAAAAAAAGGCTTATTATCACAAAACGTCCCTAAGGTTTACGAAACTATTAAATTGCATCTTTAATGTATTTTTTGTGTCATTCGTGGTCCTCAAGGTTAGTATGTGTGATCACAAATGGTCCTTGCCATTAGGTTCCGTCAAAAACTCTGTTAGTTTGCTGACATGACATATATATATATATATATATATATATATATATATATATATATCACAAAACATCCCTGAGGTTCACACATCTATCACAAATGGTCCCTGTGAAATTTTTTAATTTTTTAATTTAAAATTCATAAATTTTGGTTTTCTTTTTTATATTATTTAAAAATATATATTGTATTTTAAATACATATGACACTATATTTTGGAAGATGTGGGCTCCACATATATGCCACATCAACAAACTAATGAAGTTTAAAAAATTAAAAAATTAAAAATCGTAAAATTAAAAAATCAAAAAACCATTTATAGAAGGATTTTAACCTTGAGGACCATTTATGAACCCTAAACCCTTTGCTTTTTCATTTTTAAATTATTTTTTAAAACCTCCATTAGTTTGTTGATGTGGCATATATGTGGAGCCCACATCTACAATAATATAGTGTCATGTGTATTTAAAACACAATATATATTTTTAAATAATTTAAAATTCATAAGATTTAAAGAAGAAAACCAAAATTTTATGAATTTCAAATGTAAAAAATTTAAAAAAATTGCAGGGACCATTTGTGATAGTTGCGTGAACCTCATGGATATTTTGTGATCACACATACTAACCTTGAGGACCACGAATGATACAAAAAAAACATTAAGGATGCAATTTGATAGTTTCGTAAACCTTTGGGACGTTTTGTGATATTAAGCCTAAAAAAAATATTGGAAATGCAAGAAACATTTAAAAAATTAGGACATTAAATTTAATAAAATGGAAATTACAAATAATTTACCTCATTGCCAAGATTTTCGCCGCTTTGATAGTTGTCCCTTGCTTTTGCCAACGCATCTCTCCATTTCCCTAACTCTTTATTAAAAAATTTCCACCTACTAGACAAGGCCATTTCCGTATGAGCCGAACCCGATTTTTCACAACATTCGGCATGAATTTTTCTCCACATATGAGAGAATTTCATCTCATTGCCCATGATCGGACAATGACCAACTTGGACCCAACACTCACACAACAGAACATCTTCCATGGTTGTCCACGCTCCTCTGGTTTTGATGGAAGATGCCATAAGATGATGAATAAAAATGAAATTTGAAAGTGAATAAAATTTTGTGTAGAAAGTGAATAATATTAGAAGGAGAAGAAAATGTATGAGGATTTGGTGTTGAAAGTGAAGAATATTGGTAGGTATTTATAGAAAAAAATTCCAAAATTCTTTTTTGGTATTTTTTTAAAAAAATCTTGATTTTTTTTCCAGATTTTTTAAGCAAAAACAAGGGCAGCCATTGGATTTGAGGACAAAACAGGATTGGAGAACCCAGAACGCGTCACAGTGTTTCTAGCCGTTGGCAGAAATCTGGACTGACGCCAACGCATGGAAGTTTAAATTTTTTTTACCGTTGGCGCACATAAGTTTAATTTCTTTTTTATTGTTGGCGTGTGCAATGTATGCACCAACAGTAAAAAAATTGCAAACCTGGGCGCTGACGTCAGCATCCCTCAGGCTAGAGCACGGGCTCGTTTTGCCTATGAGCTAGCCCGATTTCGTGGGACCAACTCCTGCTCGGGTAGCTTAAGCCCGTTGGAAGCCGAAATGAGGCTTGGGCCCCCTCCTGACCTGGCAAGGGCTGCACGGTGGAAGTGCTCTTATGGATTGATTTGATTCGATTAACCTACCAATTTGGTTCATCATTAGACAACGCAATTCAATTCATAGGAAAAATTCATATTTCAAGTTACAATTTTTGAAAATTAAATGTACTTTTACAGAATTTGGATCCTCTCCAATTATTCCATACTCCTTTTTCTTCTAGCTCTCCAAGCTTACTAAAGCAAGGCAAAAATGGAGAAGTTGTTTCCATAGTTGATTGTTAACTGAGGCAACATTAACTAACTAATTACAATAATAAAAGTAGTTTGCTAGATTAATTTGGCTGGATAGCAACTTGGAAAGAACTTGCATAAATTCTGTACTCCTATGCAGCTTGCATTTTTTGTAAATTCGATGATGAAAGCGAGTGATTTTGAAAACTGAAAATTTATTTTAAACTCTTATGTTTCCCTTTCATAAATTTTTAGTCTTGGTAAATAGTTGTTTTCATGAAATTATCAATAAGTTTACATGGATATTTTTGGTTCAAAAGTATGTATGTCATGCTTCTTGGCTGTCTGTGGGCTCCATTTTAACATGGATATGATTGTTACTGAAAAATTACGTTTGCCTAGTTTGCTATATTGCAACTGTTTGAAAAAATATTTGAATTGAATGTGGAATTAGATTATAGCAACTTGGGAAAGATTTGCATAAAGAAAATGAATGACTGACTAAGTCAGCTTTTATATTTATGAATGAACATCACAAAAAGAAAAATCTGGATACATGTTTATGAGAACTAAATTACCACAAAGAATAAATTTGAGCTTCTGGATCTTCACAAAGCTAGCTGCTGTAGGATCTTCACTTCAATGCACGACGACAATCGATCACCCCAAAAATTTTTCTATCAAAACTCTCTCCGAACCCCTTAAAAGGCACAAGTTACTTGGATAGCAAGTGTCTTGATGTTGATATCTGGGCAAGGATCAGCTTTGAAGAAAAGCTTGGGGTCCACAGGGACTGTACATGAAGTCTGTCCCAAGCAATGCTGCATAAAGAAAACCAAAACAGAAAAAGAGAAAGATTGGTTAGAACTTAATGTGGTTGAGAAATCTCAGATTAATCTGCATGATCAAGGAGCTTTTTACCTCTTCAACAACCTTCCTGGTTGCCGGAGAGTCGCATTTGCCAGGTTTGTAGGCTCCACACATGCCCTCAGGAGTGCCAAAGCTTGCAAAGTCCACAACAACAATCTTTTTCAAGTTTGGACACTT
This sequence comes from Prunus avium, assembly GCF_965620075.1. Classification (NCBI taxonomy): domain Eukaryota; kingdom Viridiplantae; phylum Streptophyta; class Magnoliopsida; order Rosales; family Rosaceae; genus Prunus; species Prunus avium. Next base: position 33,540,874 of record NC_142291.1, read on the forward strand.
GAGCTGAGCACTGGCTCCGGAAACAGGTCCAACGGTTTTGAGCTCGCCGCCCTTTCTCTCCCACGACTTAACGTGTGGAGGATGCATCTCTGTGCTTATGGCACAGATGGTGTCTCTGTTGACGGTCAGGATCTCAATATCTTTGGGGTCAGCCTCCTGCTCCTCCAATACAACAAGGAAATTTTGACCCGGCGTAATGAAGGCTCTTGGGATGTGGTACCTGATCACAAGGATTGCAAATTAGAACTTTTAGTCTGCAATTTCCGTGGTGATTTATTTCGCTGCAGCATACTTTTTCATGTAATTTTACTTACTCGGATTGGGTAGGCTGTCCAAGAGGAGAGAGGAAGGTCATCCAGTACCGGCCTATGCTTTTACCATTCACCCAAACCATCCCTTTGCCCATACCAGCCATCCGGATAGCAACGGGGTCTTTCCCTTCAGGAGCCTCAAAATTTGTCTGCAGAAAAAAACATTGGATCTTAAATGCTGCAACAAAAATGGAAATAAAAAAGTGCTTGTGTACAAGCAGAATTTAGAATTTCTTAGGATGAATCTAAGTTGAATAGGCTTGCTTGATTCAGACTTACCTTGTACCATGTGAGAGCCCTTCCTTTCCCAGCTGCTTTAGTCCATTGGACTTTTTGTGCTCCCATCTTAGTGAACACTTGGAGATTTTCACCATTCAGGCCAACCTGAAAAATGGAACCAATATAATTAATATCCAATGCTCATTTTTTATATTTGACAGATGGGAAAGAAATTCTCTGCTACCTACCCCATGTCCCCAGCCATTTTGTGAGAGATCGATTGTCCCGGTGTTCAATCCCAGGACTGTTATGGAACGGGGTCCTGCATATCTGTGCTCCATGTAGGCTCCACTATCCTTCATTGATAAACAACAGATAGTCAGTGTCTGCTTTGTACCACAGTGATCAAACAGTACTAATTCCAAGTTATGAGCTACTTACTGGGAGTCCCACTGTCATGCAAAGCAGTGATATGTGGTTGGCCCCTTGCTTGAATGTAACAGGTCTCTCAAAAACAAAACCCTTCTCCGCATGGCTTCCATGTTCCGTTCCTGAAAACATTCTCAACTTGCTTCGTCATCTGGTTATCAGCAAGTGACAAAAGTATGTATGTAATTGTACTAATAATGTATGATGTGTGCTGTTGTGTCCTTACCAACATATTCACCATTGACGAATACACTCATTGCGTGACCAAGACTTGGAATTCGTAAAACTGGGCGAATACTTTCCTTCATTGGCAAGTCATATGGACCCAGCTCAAGGCTGCAACCAGAGCACAAGATCAAGTCAGCAGTAGAAGCACTTACACAAGTTCTACAATAATGTTTATGAAAGTAAAATCAATCTGGTTTTAAATTTTTTGACTTCCTCACATCATATGGTGCTTAAGCTACACGCTTGCACTTACCTACTGGTGAACCATCCATAGTCTGTGGCATCTTTTAGCAAGTGGTACAGTTCCCGTGGTTTCTTGTGGTTGACTGGGATTTGCACGATGGTTGGAATGGGTTCTGAAAACATCTCCCAGTTAAATTTGTAAGCAGCCTTTGATCGAGCAAAGTTCCTTGAATTATGCTGTGATACAATCTGTTGACTGTTGAAGACCACAGTCTTGCAATCAGGGAGGATGCTAATAGAATGTGGTGGCAGGAAATATTCCTGGCCGCGCCAATTCACAGTTGTTTCAATTGTAGAGTGGTTGTTTGCCAAGAAAGCAACACACATGTCTGTCCCAGGCCTCTCGTAGAAACGAGCCTGAAAAGCAGAAAAGTTTTTTTCCTGTTAGTGACAATTTCTTCTCCCTCTCTCCCTCCCTAACTCTCAATTTTATGGAATATTTAGATACTTGCCTCGGTTTCTTTCCCCAACCTTTGCACTCCAGGAGTTCCTGCAAACAAAGGCTTCTTGCATAGATTCAAAGCCCTGTGCAAGTCCTTGAGGTGACCCCATTTAGGCTCCCTTTGCAAACCTGCATCGCAAGTAAAATCAAGACCCAACTTGATGCATATATGATGAGCAACCTTGTTGAATCATCATAACAGATGTAAACAAATTTAAGATCTTTACCATATTCATCAAGTGGAGCTTCGTCATAGTAGCGAGTTGTTGTGAAAACAGCACTTGTTCTTCCAAAATTTGTCCCACCATGGTACTGCAAGTGTAATATAAGGGTGCTTTATTATCTCGTACATATATACAGGGAAATAGCATTCTGTTAGTGGTGATTTTATGAACGACTTAAAGAGGTGCCAAGTTACCATATAGTAGTTGGTTAGGGTTCCGTCCTTCGAGAAAAAGCGCGCAACTGAAAATGCAATGTCTTCTGCTGATCTTTGTGAAGGAGGGTCACCAAATACTCTGTACCTGTAATTATGAAAAGAAAAGGAAAACTGTGGTCAGCAATCCATAGAAGCCAAGAACAGCCAGAAGGAAAAGGAGATAAGTACTTAAACCAAAATCACTTAAAAAAAAGATTTCAAGCTTCATTTACTACTCTGATGTCTGATCTTCTCCTTTTTTATTCATTTACAGATAAGTTGTTCATTGACAGTAGCTAAGGGGTGTATACTCACTGAGCAGTCCAATTCTCAGTCCATAGAGTAGGCTTGTGGGGCTTATTAGGGCCTGTAAAAGTATCTCCACAGTGCCTTCCATTGCAAGTATTAATCTGCACCAGAAAATCCAAAAAAAAAAAAAAAAATTAAGGCCAAAAGACAGAACAACAAATAAAACTTTGTTCTACTGGGCCAATTGTAATGCATAAGTTCTCTTAGAATCAATGAAAATCAAATTTGCGCACTTACCACTGGATCAGGAGCATCCTTCTGCTTGCACATGATCCATGGTACGCCGGCATTCTGCGACAGTGCCATATTTGCTGCCCACTGTACATAACTGTTTCCCAATTCTTTATATGCAAGTTGGACATGAGTGTACTCATTTTCAATCTGTCATGAAACATTATAGTTCAGCCGTAAAAGAAATTTACTTATAATTATGTTAAGCATAAGGGTTACTTATAATTTTCAGAGAGGAACCATCCAAGTACCAACCTGTGCTAAGATGATTGGACCTCCCTGTGGAGCAAATAGCTTCTCATGTTTCATCATCGCAATTATTTTTGTTACGAACGCCTCCATGTGGTGCTGCAAATAGAAAGCTCTTAGTGATCATTCAATGTGGCTCCTCAAATTGTAGCATATCATATTGTGCAGATAGTAGTTTTGGACATTAAGGTGGAACCAACTGATATACCTTGTATGATGGATTATCCGAACGGAATATGATGTCGGGTTCCTCCCTCAGCCAATATGGAAGCCCTCTAAAGTGACAAAGAAATATGCATAGATAGATTAAAAAATAATTCACCATTGCAAGAGAATGAGACGATTTCAGAATTAATAATTATTTACATACCCATGGTTCCATTCTGCTTGGATGAATGGGCCAACCCTAAGGGTGACATACATTTTGTGCTCCTGTACCAGCCTAATGAACTTCACCACATCGGCGTTGCCCTCGAAATTGAACTGCAAAATCAGACCAAGATTTAATGCAAGCCACAATTTTCACAAATGCTCCATGTACTGCAAGCAACAATCTCTATAGCATTTTAGTACCTTGCCTTTCACAGGCTCATGAAGGTTCCAAAAGACATAAGTTTCAATCACATTCAAACCTCCCAGTTTAGCCTTCTTGAGAAGATCAGGCCACATCTGAAGAAACCCAATTCAGCAGAGACATTAAAACATTGAATTTCATCAACAAACACATCCATTAGAATAAGAGAGGTGATATATAGCTTTGGTTGTTAAGAGCATTTACTCGTGCACTTGAGGTTAGAGTTCGAACCTCTTTCCCATTTAATCTCCTTTGTACAAAAAACAAAAATACAGAAGATGGACATCACCAACTTACTTCCACTGTGCTCCGCGGATAATGAATAGAACCCGAAAAGAAAAGCTGCCGTCTTCCATTGATCATGAGGGACCTGGCATCATATGTCACCTCGCCGACTTCTAGCTGCTTCTTCCCTCCCTTTTCAGCTACCAGCTCGTCCCCCTCGTCCCCCTGGTACCCCTGGTCCCCCTCCTCCTCTGGAGCAGGCTTCTTACCTTTGGCATGGACTAATGTGGCCGAGGCCACCAAAAACACAAGAGCAAGCAATAGCACCCTGCTTAGTACCACCATTATTATAAGTATGTTCTTCAACTCTCTAACCTTGACTAGTAAAACTGGTTCCAAATTTCCATCAAACACAATGAAATGGGGAGTTTAAAACAGGGGTTTCTAGCAAAATAAAATTAGGAGTTTGATTGTTTCAATCTCCTGACCCTTATTTCTTGGGTTTTCTCTGATGTTTTGTCTGCCTCACTGGTTGAAGTGTTTGAATATTAAGGGTTCACTTATACTATTGTTAGAAGAAAGAAAAATCCGATGTTTTTGGGGTTTGAATGTGGACTGTGGCCAGGAGGGAATGTGTGGATGTGTGGCTTTCTTCATCTAGTGAGATGCAACAGTACATCCGAGATTGAAGGCTAAACCAGATTTCCTGTATTAATCTCTGCATGGCATATATGGAAACTTACTGGGCACAGATTTAGCCATGTCTTTGTCTGATTTTCAGGTTCATTATTTTTTACTTTGTTTTTTCATAAATCAATCATATCCCACAGAAATATGCTTCCACTTGGGCACTTTCCCTTTTTTCTTTTATTAATATTATTATTATTATTTTTCCATATTAATAGTGTCCTTCCATGTCAAAAATGGTTTTAAGTTGTGCATATCTTGCCCTACAAGTAAAAGATTTAAATTTGTATCCACACTTCGATCCATTTACAAAACCAATTCATTTTTAATGGGTTTCAAATTTTTTACCACTTATGTGTACCATCAGTTTTATGAGAAAGTCTCTTGATGGAGAAAAAAAGCTGACCACTATGAATCTAACTAATTTTGCCCGATTCATCTTGGCATTCCATAAGAAGCACTGTGGGAGGCTCGATACCGTCGGAGAAGGTTATTTATTAGGGACCTCAAGGATCAAATGTGATAATTTTGTGAATCTCAGAGACCATGTGTGAAAATAACTCATTATTTTTAACGATTAATGAGTGTAATGAAATCTCTCGAAATTTATGTACCAAATTATTAATAGAGTCGTTCTATGGTGAGAGTGCTATATATGGACCATAGATGTGGACCTTCATATTAGCCACATGATTCATCTGAATAGTAATTTCACTTAAGTTTAATGAAATAATCGATAAAAAAAATGTTTAATGAAATGATCATGTGGACCTCAAGAAGGTCCACATATGAAATGATCTGAATAATGCAAAATTCTATAGTTAGTGTGCCACATTAGGGGTTGAGGGGTCCATATACCCTCACTATAAAATTTAGCATTATTAATGAGTAATAAGCCCAAGGTGCATGCGCCAGGCCGAAATTTGATCAAGTTAGGGCCAAATCAAGCTACAATGCGCCAGGCCCAAACCACATTTTACAACGTGTGACGAAGCGGTGTCGTTTGGTAACTTCCAATTCACGTTCCCTCCAAAATATTGAAACTCTCCCTCCACAGCCCCAACGAATCTTTTTTGACCTCCAAAATTTTAAGTCACACACACACACCGAAACTGTCTTAGGCTGATACATTCTTCTTCTACAACAAAATTCACAAGACACAGAGGACAGAGAGAGAGATCCAAACCATGTCAAATCGCCAAGACGACCTTGATCTCCTTCTCTCTCTTCAAGATAGGGTTTTGGAAACCCCTCCTGGTTCTCCTTCCCACTCAGCAGGTATATTTTATACACCTACCTAACTATTTTTCTTTTCTTTTCAATTTTTATGAATATTTTTTAATTGGGTTGCTCATTATCGGTGAAAATCTTGGAAATTCGATCTGGGTATCCCTCAATTTGTCGAAAAGTTTAATGGGTCTCTCTCAATTCCTTGAAAAGTTTAATGGGTCTCTGTCAATACTTCATTTTTACTTTTTGCAGGCTACTTATCGGACGATGAATTTAAGGGCCAAAGAGGGCCAGTGGACATGTCCGTGTTCAGGGACGCCGTCGAGGACTGCCTTGATTACGAGCCTAAACCGGTTCAGAAGACTGGGAAATTGAACCGGCCCAGTGCCTCCACTGATCCAGAAGTTGAGAAATTTTCGGGTTTGCGAATCAGGTAATCCCAATACTTGCACATGATGCACATTGTAAGAATTGATGTGAGGAAACTTGGACGTTGTGTTTGATTTGTTTATCTTTTTTTCTTTTCGTACAGGAAGCAGTTGATAACTCCTTTAGAGCTTAATGATCACTTTTCAGACATCCGTTTTGTTCGGTTATCCGCCATAAAGTAATCTTCTTGCTTTTCACATCCTTGCATGTATAGGAATTGTTTGGTTAGAAACTTTAGAGTGATATTCTATTTTTCAGAAACCAAAATCAATTTTATTGTACATGTTCAAACTATGATTGAATTGGGTTGTGATATACATTTTTTAAATGGGGTTTTCTAGGAATTTGCTGCGTGGGGATACTCTTTCAGGATGTTGGGCAACTGTTGGAGTATTGACTGAGAAGGCGAATCCAAAAACTAGTTCCACAGGGAAGAGTTATTCTATATGGAAATTTGGGTGTTTGGATGAAGATACCATTTCTGTTTTCTTGTTTGGTGATGCTTATGAGATGAACTGCAAAGAGCAGGCTGGATTGGTGTTTGCGCTACTTAATTGCACTGTACGCAAGGATGCTATGGTATTAATTTGTCAATCAGTGTTTTTCTTTTATTGACTTTTTCTTCTTATATCACTAAAGATGACTTTTCTTTAATCTGTTTATGCAGGGTGGTGGTTTTTCTTTGAGTGTGTATTCAGCCAATCAAATGCTGAAGATGGGCACTTCAGTTGATTATGGAGTTTGCAAAGGGCAAAGAAAGGATGGAATGGCTTGTACTGTAGTCATAAACAAGTATGTAAGATCCTGTTCTTTGATCACCTTAATTCAAAGACAGATGGTTATAATCACTGCCATCTGACTGTTATCTTTACTAAGATATTGAGGCTTATGAATCATCTTTAACCCTAATCAAGGGCACTGGATAAACATCTATACATACACATCAGTGCTTTCATATAGAATTTTGTCACAAAAAGATATTTGCGTAATAAGTTGCACCATATAGATGCTCTTTTACCAGAAACCAAATACATAAACCGAGTGAAAAATAATATTTTGCTGATCTATATGAGCACACTCTAGTATGGTGTCTTTAAGCACTTTCTATGGTTTTGCCAACCAATAAAGTTTTGAGGTTCTTTTGTATCATTATGTACGTCTACATTTGCAGTAGTTTTGTACCATTTATTTCTTAATATTTTTAACATTGGTTCCTCATGTTATCTCAGACGCCGTGGAATATATTGTAAATTTCATAAATCGGTAAGCATGTGAATTTAAAGCATTAATCTTTGCTTGCCTGATCCGTCTTCAAGGCAAACTTATTAATGTTTCCTGTATCTCTAATTTCTTCAGAAAGAATCACAGAAATATTCCACGATGACAATGCGAACTGAGCTCAATGGAGGGTAAGTGATGAATGCTTTGCAAGATTTGGTTCTCTCTAATCTAGACTTCACATTTGTGTTATGAAATGACCCCCTTTGTATAATATGTTTTAGTTTATTTAACTTGGTGGTATACATCATTTGATTATGCATATTTTTTTAACGCTACCAGGAACTTGCGAACAGCATTTCGAACTCCTCACAGTAGAGAAGGGATTTTTATGGTTGATCCTCTATCTGACAAAACAAACACATGCAAGCGTAAGCAGCCAGTGAAGCTACTGTCCGTGGAAGGGCTCAAGAAGGCATTAAGGTTTGTCATAGTCAGCATAGGAAAGAAAAATATTTAAGCATCATTTGATTATGAAGCAATTCAGCAATGCTCTTTAGCTGCCAATGATACAACGCCTTCTCACCTTGTCAATTATATTAATCCATCACCATCTGGAAACCAGAGAACATAATTACTCTCACATTTATACTTGCAAGATGTGCAACCAGAAATCAAATCCAAAAAGGTGTTCAGTATACAAGACATGCGATTTTTTTATGGTAAGTTTATAGTATTCTGTCAAATGGTCTGATTAGTGATTTATATGAACAGCAATGCAGGTAAAGTGACTACAAATACACACTCACAAGGAATAAGGTTTTTGGCTGAGATGACAGGTTAAGTGTATGATCCCTCTATGCTCTTGCTGGCAGTGTTGTGTGCAATTTCCTCATTAGATACCTTTGCAATGCAGGGAAGACAGATCCGAAAGATGCGATTAAAGCTTCAAAAATGCAAAGCAAACCGATCTCCAGTTTAGAGAAGAGGTGATTCATATATAAGATTATTTTACAATATTTTAATTTGCACAATGTAACTTGTTCTTTTTCCTTGTTACTGAAGATTTGTTTATTGTTCCTCAGGAAACCATCTAGTTTAAGCATGGATCCATCTGCAGTCATAAAAAACCAGCAAATGGATTCAAAAAGAATGAAAACTGGGAAGGAGAAAATTTTGATAGACAAAACAAAGGAGGGCATGGGAAAGATGATTGAATTAGAGTATATAAGCTCGGATGAAGGATTCTGAGCCTTGGAAGCAGTCACTGTGAACCAAAATTTTGTAAGATTCTTTGCCAATACATTTTGGACCCGTTCACTCTTTTAATTGCTTTAAAATTGTAAAGGTTGTGAGCTGACATTTATTTTTTGTTTTTTAGTGTAACATTAATTAGGGAATTGTTCTATTTATTTATTTTTCCAACCAGAACTGATTCTTCTTATTAGTTAGATAGGTGGAAAAGAAATAGTCAATGAATTTGCTTTCAAATTTTCTTCCCAAGTCTTGAAAACTTTTAGAAAGGAATGAAAAGCTGTATATGCTTCTGTTGTACGTTTCTTTTTTTCCCTTTTTCTTTATGATTTGTTTTTGTTTTGACTTGAACTTGTGTGCATGGAGACAAACTTGTAGCCAGGGTTTCTCAATTTTTTGCAGCAACAATTATCTGACTCATCTTTGAGTCCTCAATCCATTGCTTTGTAAGAGTTTGTCTGGATTTATGATTTCATGTTTAGTTACAGCAACCTTTTGTGTCACGGGTGTTGGCTTGGGCGGTGCATATTATAGCTCGAGTGGAAGTATTTATTTTTACGTTTGATGTCCTATGTTTGATTCTTTTATTGTTTGTTTTTTTAAAAAAAATCTCATACATCACAATCATTTCTCACACATTAAATGTCATAAGGGTCACAATTCCAAGCACGTTGTTTGACTATCAATCTCTATACTTAGAGCTATGAGCCAAGCTCTAGGTCAGCACATGCTAGAAAACTGGAACATTAATTATGTGCTATTTGCTTGGATAAAACTACATAATTGTGGCTAATAAGGTCTAGTTCAGTGAAAAAAGAACTTTAATTTGCAGACAAATAGTTTCATGTTCGAATTCTCATGACACCTTAGTAGTGTGTGTGAGAAACTCGTCTCCCATTTATAATTTAGACTTCTGCTTGTAATTATTATAGATAAAAAATAAAAAAAAGTACACAATCATTTTATATAAAATTGATTATGGTCTTAATTATGGGTAGGGGACCAAGGTATCTTGACAATGAGCCAGATGTAAAGATGTTGATTTGATAGGAGTTGGAGGGATGGTCACTCATGCACATGCACTTATGGAGTGGGTATAAATCTCCCCATGTGCTACTCAAATTTGTATTGATTTCCCACATTAATTTTGTAGGCATAAATAATTAGGTAATTGGGATTTTCCACAAAGTTTTTATTATTAAAGTACATTTAGCAAAGATTCTTTCCTTTTTCCTAAGGAATAGGATCATCAATGAGGACAACATCTTCCTACACTTAAATTGATAGAGACTGAAACCAAAGGGTTTGGCAAATTTTTCTTTTTTCTTTTTTCCTTTAAATTCCAAATTTTGACCCAACAAGTATGCTTGAATGTGCCTTAATTTTGAATATACATACCAAAACAACAAACAGAACAACATAGAATAATAAGAGAGAACCAACTAACTACAAAACAAAACTTTGAAAGAAAGCAAATTAGTTTATTGTGGAGCAGGTGATCAATCCTCCTTCAAGTTTTCAAAATTCAAATCATGGAAAATGCCCACCCTTGAACATGCATTTTAATTTTATTAATTAATTACGCCATTGATAAAGAATGCTCATCTACTTCTTAACCCTCCCCACGTTGTGTTAATTCTTTCTCAAAATTAGCTTTTAATCTAAGAGATGCCATGACATGGCCTGCAACTAATAGACTGCACCACAACCAAAATATTCTAATCTCATTTTTTTCCTCCTAAAACTATGCTATATATCTTTTATTTTTTTTGTCATAAATTATGCTATATATTTATACAGTTCTTCTTTTATATGGACGTCCTTCTTGACATTATTACCGTACGGATGTCATTGTAAACATGAAAAAAATACATAATATTCGCATGATAATAACGTTCCTCCAAATATGAGAAAATCTGTATATTTATATATCTTATATTTGTCTTTCAATAAGTATGATGTAGTAGGTGGACTGGCCATTAACGGTTCAACCACCTCCATTTTTATTGAAGAATTGCGTGGTTGCAGAGTAGTATGATGGGTCAATAAACTGAAAGCCAAGCCAAGGACCATCCTAACCAAGTCAACTAGTCAAGAACCTTTTTTTAACCTTCTACTTGTTTTATTTTTCTCTTTTTGGTCCATAATAGTACAAATTATATCGGGTAAGCTTGAAAGCCAAGGAACCCTAGGACCCCATATTATGATTTTCCATTGATTTGCTTCAGAAGAAAGCAAAATGTTCAAAAGAAAATTTAACATTGCAAATTCAGCCATAAAACTTGTCAGCATCTACCCTAATATGGGTTTTAACTGGCCATCTTTTTTTAGTTTTCATTTTGATGGAACTTGGGCTCACCATTGAAAACGAAATTTGAACACATGCACTCATTTCTCAGGCATTCATATCCATCTCATTCACCTTCTTTAATTATGTAACCAACCTCACACTTTGTATCATTTTTTGGTGCTGTTTCGTGGGGCTGTAATGCTTGCCTAAAATGATGCATTAAACTATGATTTATTTAATCTATTAGGTTAACTACCAAGTTCAAGTTTGAAAACAAAGGCATTGAGCATTTCTAAGTTTTTTATTTGTACAATATTATAGAATTTAGGTCCCAATGGAAGCTGCAGTAACACCCAAAATGCACCTAGCTTAGCTAAAAGTAAAACGTTGGTTGACCTTTGAATATAGTAAACAGCAAATCACGAGTAGATATCGAACACATAATTATTATCGTATTTTTGTGAGTTGAACTTGAAACATCCTTTAACTGATAAAAACAACTGCCACAAAATCAAATGCTAGATGTTCTCTACATATATGACTCAGTATATAAAATTATTTTGACATATTCTTGAAAAGCAGAAAAGGAAAAGAAACAGAGAAATGGAAGAAGGGGAATTGCCAATTTAGGAATGCAGCACTGAGCAGAGAGAGCTTTTATGTTTCACAACCCCACACCACATGCAAACTCGTTTGACAATTGACACCCCCACAATAAGAAACACAGAATAAATCAGATTCAGCCTTCATAACTACATGCCACCAAATTAATAGCCTAATATTCCTTTGTTTCCCCAATAAGTAAACTTCTTCCCAATGAGTCAATGACAGTAAAAAAACATAAAATAAAAGACAAATGCCTGTGATCTTGTGATTTTCTTTTGGATCTTTTGAAATATAAAAGAATGCCCAAGAGGACAAATTGGTTGTTTTGGTTGGTGGAGTTTACTGAGACAGAAAGAAAGGTTGAAAACTTGAAATGGGGCCTGGGATTGAGTCTTTGAGGTACACAGTAACACATTAATATCATACTATTATTATAGCTGGCAAGAGCTGGCTCTTTAGGCCCAGCACCCTTCATCTTTGCCTTCCCACATCTCTCTCTTTTTTCTCCTCTCTCTCTCTTTCTGTTTCTCTCAACTAAACTGGGTTGTGGTGGGGGTTAAGAAACCTCTGCTATAATCTGAATTAGGGTTTTTGTAGAAACATAAGTTGAAGAAGGAAGGGACAGAGTTGGGAGGAAATGAGTGCCTCCAGGTTCATAAAGTGTGTCACAGTTGGGGACGGAGCGGTGGGCAAGACTTGCATGCTCATCTCCTACACCAGCAACACTTTCCCTACGGTAAAGGGCTCTTCTTTCTTTTCTTCTTGTTTTGTTTGATTGCAGAGAGAAAGTTTAAGTCTTTGAGGTTTGTCTTTAGTTGGGTTGCTTAGCTGAGCCTGGTAGGGTAGTTAGGTTCTTCAATGTGGGGTTACTGCAAGATTCTTGAGCACAATTTACTTGCTTTTGTTTGGTTTTCAAGAAAACGTGGGATGAAGAAAGCAAAGCTTTGTTTTTTTCTATTGTGTTTCCTCATTTGGGTGTTCAGAAGCAAAATCAGCAAATCACATGACTTGACTCCCATAGAATTCGAATTTTGGTTTTAGCATGATCAGGGCATTTATTTGTTGTAGGTCATTCTTTTTAACATTTTCAATTTACCCTGTTGGGTATGTATAATATAGTGAAGAAATCTTAAAATTTCGATCAAGTTTGAGTCTTTATGTTTGAATTGAGCTGATCAGAGCCCTTTATTTTTGTTCACTTTGTTGTGGTGCAGAATTTATTAAGAGGATTTTCTTGGTTTTGTTCAGTGATGTTGACCCTTTCTATAATTTGTCATTCCTGAACCTGTGTTGAATCATATCTCTGGATTAAGCCTAGTAACTAAGTTGAATAGTAAGCTCAGAAAAATTTCATGTCTACAGTTTTCTCTTACTTTTTGTTTATTTTTCTTTCTTTTGTAGAGGCTTCTGTAGCTCTGCATACATATTTCCTTGATTGATCAGAATCACTTAATAAAAACCTTTCTGCATTATACCTGTTCAATAGACTAGAAGACTGTTCGGTGTAAGGTGCTTTGTGTGATAAAAAAAAGTATAGCATGTATGTAACTTTGAGAATTTTCTCATCCAGATTTTGCATTGATGTGATAATTAAGATTCAAAATTTTGCTTTTCGCATGTTTTTTTCTGTATGAGATTGAATTTTCTAGAGGATGATTATGATTTTCTGTTTTTGCTTGCAATATGTTGGGGAGCAGGATTATGTGCCAACTGTGTTTGACAATTTCAGTGCAAATGTGGTTGTGGACGGGAGCACTGTTAATTTGGGATTGTGGGATACTGCTGGTTAGTTCAAATCTGAACAATATTCCTTCTTCATAGTTTTGTCTTTTTCTAAAGCTTGGGCCTGCTGTTTAAAATTATGGAACAGGACAGGAAGATTACAATAGATTAAGACCACTGAGCTACCGTGGGGCAGATGTCTTCCTACTTGCATTCTCTCTCATAAGTAAGGCCAGCTATGAAAATATTGCCAAGAAAGTAAGACTCACACTATCTTCAGAGTTAATTCTTTTCTTCCCCCCAGTTTCTTCAACTATTGTTTAATGTCTAAGTTCGCTGATGAGGTTTTTTTTTTCTTTTTCCATTTCAATGTTTAGTGGGTTCCTGAATTGAGGCATTATGCACCTGGTGTTCCAATTATTCTTGTTGGAACTAAGCTTGGTTAGATCTCTACTCCCCTGCTTTCCTTTGTTTCCTATTATGCTACTCGTGATAAATATTAGTTGATTCAACTTTAATTGCGATATTATGTAGCACTTTTGATTTCCCTATGAAATTCTTTCCTTGGCTATTAGCTTTGCTGTTTATGCTAACCTTAGAATTATGGGGGTTCCATTTAAGTATAATTGTTTCGAGATACAAATGGTTCAAGTGCAGCTTTTGTGTTGTCTGTTTCTGTTTTTGTACAACTTCTGGGTTGCTTTCTCATGTAATCTGAATTTACTATTAGCTTTTTGAGAATCTCAATGGTAAGTTCTTGGTAAATTTTGCAAGTTTTCCTTTTGATGAACACTTGTAACAGCTCTCTCTCTCTCTCTCGCACACAGATCTTTTGGTCTATACTGACCACCTGTTCAATTTTAGTGGCACTGAAGTTTTTGTCAGGAGGTGCTCTTTGTAAATCCCTTGCAGATCAGCATTTATATATGATAAAATGTAATCGTGTACATATGCTGCTACATTTACTTGTGCATTTTGAAATGAAGAGATCTCTCTGCTATAGATATTAACGTAGGCATAATCAGTATCTTCTGATCGGATCATGTCTGGTTCTGTGTTGCAGTAGTGATCACATGTACTCTTAGTCCATATCATGTTGTATTGCAGTATCTTACTGGACATAATCTTTATCTTGCCCATTATGGGTGCTTAGCTTCTCATGACTGCTAAATTTTCTTCTTATAGATCTTCGGGATGATAAGCAATTCTTTGTAGATCACCCTGGTGCAGTGCCAATTACCACAGCCCAGGTATTTTCTACTGCAACCTGAGTTATAGTTACAATTTCTTTTCTTAACTATTCTTGTTATAAAAAAATAAAAAATAAAAAATAAAAAATAAAATCCACAAACTCAGACCAACTAATAGGATTAAGACCTGATTTTCTACATTCCTTTTATTTTGGGGGTTCTTTTTGAAGGGAGAGGAACTAAAGAAGCTGATTGGGGCTCCGGTTTACATCGAATGTAGTTCAAAAACACAGCAGGTTTGTAACTTCAATTCAAATCACTTGATACCTACAGGGGAAGCACTCCATGATCTCACACTGATGACGATGTTTATGTTAAATACCCCTTGTGAATGCAGAATGTGAAAGCAGTCTTTGACGCAGCCATTAAAGTGGTTCTCCAGCCACCAAAACAGAAGAAGAAAAAGAAGAGAAAGGCACAGAAGGCCTGTTCTATATTGTGAGCGTGGAAAGGATAGCGTTGGGAAGAAACTGTGACTAATTAGTCATTTATCCATTAATTCTCTTCAGTCCCTGTTATATTTTTCCGTCTGGAGGAAGCAGCAAGCTGGGCATCGTAGTTTCGACTGACAGATGTAGGAGCTCTGTTTATGCATCAAGTTCTCTGTGGCAGTGTTCTGATTTGATTTGTATATTAATGCTTTGCATTACGTGTTTGTTAACATGCTGAACCCTCTTCTCTTTGGGTTTGATTTCCCTAATGTATTGTCTCTATATGGTACTGATATTTTACTTTTTAAGCCATATAAACACGTCTTGTAACCTGATTTAGTACACTACAAATTTCAAGAATATATATAGATGGTTATATTTTCATGACATACAATCTTGAATGGTAGACAGTTTGACATCCTCTAGTACCAGGATCGCGGACTGTGGGAGGCCTGACAAACGACCATATTGCCAGCTGACCGGCCTCTCATAGTTCACAGTACGGATGTCTGCACCTGAATCTTGAATAGGCATATGTATACACATATATGTGACTGGTTTGAAAGGAAAATTAACCAGTCCAAGAATGGTGACCCATGATTGAATGAAGAGACTAGAAAGAAAAAGGCGAAACAGAAAGCAGAATCAAGGCAAAAAGGAAGTGGGGCTATCAAGGTCCTTATAATCTATGGCAAAACTGTGTATGTATTTCGTTTGAGAATATTTTCTAAATCTTCTTATAGATACCCCGACTCATCAACTTCAAAATTGTCCCAAATTCTCAAGAACTGAACTTTGAGCTAAGCACGAATATCTTTTTCTTTTGGGTGGTAAGAGTTGCTCTCATGGCATATAATTGGCCTAAAGATCTTTTCCCTGAAAAAACTTAGCCTTCTACTTAAAGTAAGTAAAGCATGCCCTCACAATTAGAATCCATCACTTCCAGTACTTGTTATAAAGAGATTGTGGCATCAATTTCTGCATAACAAAACAATTAGAATTTTGTTTGGTCAACAGCTGTTTATTTATGATATAGAGAGATTGTGGCAGCAGATAATCTTTGAATTTTTGTTTCCTGAGTCTCTTGATTCTTTTGCTTTAAACTTTGTTCTGGAACTGATTCTGTTCCCACTTTCATCAGCCCACAAGAATTCATGAACCTCTCCTTCTCACCCTTCATTAAATACACCAACACCCCAACCTACCATTTTTCAGGGTGTCAACAGATTGTAATTCTTTTGCAAATTAATCCATCCTTCATCCTTCTGTTCAAGTTCTTACTCAAAACCAGGAAGCTTCATCTTTGAAACTGCTTCAATGGCCTTAAAGAGAATATTGAAGGAGCTCAAGGACTTGCAGAGAGATCCACCAACTTCGTGCAGTGCAGGTAAAAGAACTGAAAAAAGATGGCTTATTGCTTGGAAAATGGATATATATATATAATTTCTTATGGTGTTTTCCCTTTTTGCAGGTCCTGTGGCTGAGGACATGTTCCATTGGCAAGCAACAATCATTGGTCCAAATGATAGTCCCTTTTCAGGGGGTGTGTTCCTTGTAACCATCCATTTTCCACCTGATTATCCTTTCAAACCTCCAAAGGTATATACAACAAATCTATCACCAAATTCTGTTAACAATCTTGCATCATTTTGCCATACAAATATATTCTGATGCTTTGCTGTGGGATACAATAAATAAATCTTTTGCAGGTTACCTTCAAGACCAAAGTGTTCCATCCAAATATAAACAGCAATGGCAACATCTGTTTGGACATTCTCAAGGAGCAATGGAGTCCAGCACTCACCATATCCAAGGTGACACAATGAGTTTTAGGTGGCATTAGACCTTAACACACATGAAACTTATACCATCACTTAGGTCGACACATTTTATGTGTTCTGAGTCAAGAAATTCAAAATGGGATAGCCTTAATTGACCTTACAAGTTACATGAAGGAGTTACATGTGAACGGGTCTTATGGATAGGGTCGGGTGGGTTGTATTACAGAATTTGGAATGAAAAAATAATTCCCACATGGGCTATAGCCCAGGTTAGTCAGTAAATAGATTTGTCTATGTTCTGAACTCTCTTTAGACCTTATTTATTTACAAAATTAAAAAACTTTCGAATGATATGTCATATCAGTTCATTAAAAAACATAGTTAGTGTCTCTAATATTATTGTTTTTGTGACATGCAGGTTTTACTGTCGATTTGTTCACTTCTAACCGACCCGAACCCTGATGACCCTCTTGTTCCGGAAATTGCTCATATGTGCAAGACTGACAAAGTCAAATATGAGTCAACAGCTCGGAGCTGGACCCAGAAGTATGCCATGTGCTAATTAATTAATTAAGACCCTAATTAATCTTGTTTAAAAATATATATATATTTCCAGCTTCTCTATTACTATAACTTGTCTTATATATATATATTGAATTGAGGCCCCCAAATTGTAATTTGAGCTCCTTTGCTTGATAATGAATATTATGGCTGCCAAGTTTTTGAAGCTACACTTCAACATTACTGTTGTTTTCTTGCTTGGAAGAATTTTCATAATTATGATTGAACTTTTATGTTTAATTTAATCACATGTTGATTTTCATTGGTGAGACTCGAACGTGTTTTTTGGGTCATAAGCAAAGCCCATTGGACCCGTTGCAATAGTTGGGCTTCGGCCCAAATAAAAGCCCATTGAAAGAAATATACCCACAGAAATGGGCCCATTTTGCTTATGAGCTTAGTCTTAATAATAGTTAATCTTAATCAATATATAATTCTCCGTCATTATCCATTCGGTTAGGAATCAAAGTCGTCATTCTTCTTTTGCAAATCGCTTTCTCACTTACCAATGAATCTCAGAGGGCCACCAGAGGCCATAATATATAGGTTTTTCCAATATAATTCTAGTTCAATCAATACTCATATCATATGTAACAACTATATAGAATATAAATAATAATGTTACAAGCAATGCATATTAATATAAAACCTGCATTGATTAATGCATGCATGAAGTCCCATTATTTTCCACGAAATTCAATTGAATCATATTCAAAATAAAAATGAAATGATGTCATTCATGCCAAAACGAAGAGTTTGATTATGTGCAAGCGTACGTGTTTATCATTTTCGTGATTAACTGTTCGTTCGTTGGGATGCATTGTTGATATTATTATTACAGAAAAGAAGGTTAGTAGGGTTTATATATCGTCTTGACCTACCATATATTCTCCTAACAAATAGTTTCTTTGCATGGCTCCAAAAAATGGTGATGGAGCACCATGGTCCATTTGGAAGAGCAGTTAGCTCCCTTTGTTTAGACCAATAAAACGTCGGTGGAAAGTGGAAACCCTTCTTAATTTCTTAATTACGAGCTTAAATATTGTATTTGTGTAATTAAATTTAGCAAAAAGATTAATTGTATTTTATTGTAACGTACGTATTACGTGATTGGTTATTATGATAGCATCGTGACACATCTTCCATCCAAAGTGTTAAACATGAAATTTGGTCCAAAAAGAAAGAAAAGTTGATTCTATAATTGTTGATTCGACGGATTGCACATAGTTCCATGTGTTGCCCTACCATCCTTTTGTGGGTAGATTCTGAAAAGATGTGGGGGACACGTGGATGAAGCAGACATCGGAACAATCAAATTAGCAGAAAGAAAAAAAAAGCATCCACACGAAATACTTTGAAATGCAGGTGGCATTTTAGAAACAAGAACAAAGAAGAGAGAATATAGCTTAGAAGACCTATGAATTTTTCCAATCCACGGTCCACGCTACTCTAATTCCATTCAAACACGGAATAAAACTTTTCCTGTCAAAATATTGACTAATTTCTTGTTTTTTTATATATTTTTTCTTTCGGCTAAGGCTCATATCGATTAAATTAAGTGTTCTGAGTGACTATAATGAGCGGAAAAATTAGTTGAAATTAGAATGAGTCAATGATTTGATTTCCTCCATTGAAATTACAACAAGACATAAATCTCAGGTAAAATAGGGAAAAGAAAACGCCTTTTGCTGAGCAATGCAAAACAATTATACTCAACTTATTTAATGAACACTATTATTTTTGACCAGAAAAAAAAGACCAACAATTTGAAAGTTACAATATCATTTTTAATTTTAAGTTGTTTTCGGAAGATGGAGGGTAATATAGGAACAAAAATACCAAATGTAAGTATAAATTAACAAGGGTCAACTGCCTAAAGAAAATAAATAAACAAATAAAAAGTGTTGCCTTTTGCACTTTGCCAGATACTAAAAACCTAAAAGTAGTGTCCAAGTGATTTGAAAGAGCAAACATGCAAAAGCATCATCATATTTTATTTTCACCTGAAAATTTGAGAAATTTCCGAGTAAATGAGATATATATATATATCATATGATATAGGCTAGCTTTAATCTAATGGTTTTTTTTTCCAAAGTTAAAAGTGCTCAAAGTTGCAATCATAGTTGATCAAATTCCCACCCACAATGGTTTTTTGACTAAAAGGAAATACTAGCAGGCATGGCAGACAAACTTATATAAAACAGGATGTCATTGTTTTGTTATATCCGTCAAATTACGCTATATTAAATGAAAAAGTTACAACGCATGGCACATCGGAATTGGTTGAGGATAGCAAAAAAGTGTTATTCCTGTTTCACACAAGTGTTTCTCTAGATATGGACTTAATCAAGTTAGCTAGAGTGGATGTGCTCCTTATTCCGCATCTGAATTCGAATTCCCCTTCACGTAATAAAAATAATATTGAGATTCATCTTGTAATTTCATAATACCAGCTACTTTCAATTCTACAGAGTCTTAATCTAAAAAACAGACCACTAATTAATTAAATCTCAAAAAGACTATTGCGTTTAAGTCATAGACATAACCAAAGCTAATTTAGAATTTATTAGGAACAAACCCAATAATTAAATCTTCAAAATAAATACGTCAATAATTTTCCTCCAACAGTAACATGATAACATCCTCCAAAATGTTTGATGCGACTGCCATATTAAACCCAATAATTAGTCCTTTTTTTTTTTTGGTTGAAATTTTTTCTTTGCTCAGCAGTCGTTTATTTACTTTATTTGTGTCAATTAATTAATTATCTTTTTTCTTGGTCAATAATTAATTAATTAATTATGATTAGTTGAATTTAAATAATAAGTGGTACGGCAACGGCCGTCTACAGCCTCCTGTTTTCGTTAATCCGGAAAAACTGGTTGAAGCCCGCATGTCCTCTTTTGTCGCATTTCTGGGATTTCCCGCGAAAACTGCTGCTTTTTAACGGCCTCAAATAAGCTCTTCAATTTCTACTTTCACTTTAAACAAGAACCAAAGCCAAACCAGAAATCAAAACAAATAAAAAAAAATAAAAAACCCCCAAAAAAGAGAAGGGCTTTGTCCACTTTTGGCGGGAATTCACTCTCTCGCCGACACAATTCCCAAAACCCAGCATTTTTTTTGTTCTTGTTTTCTTTTTTCAAAATTTTTGTTTTTGTTTTTTAAAAGCACCCATTTGCTTATCTAAGCTTTTTTTGTCAGCTTAGCACTTTATTTTGTTAATAATTGTTTTGAATTCTGGGTGTTGAATTTAGTTGCAGTAGGTAGGCTGCTGATGCTACTTGGGGGCTTTGGTTTTTAAAACAACATGTTGGGATTTAGCCACGAGTGGGTACAAGATTTTTTAGGTACGTGTTATTTTGTCTGGTCGCATTTATCTTCTTCTTGATTCTGCTTTCTTTTCATGGTTTTCTTCCCTTTTTATTTTTTTATTTTTTATATATATGAAAGGACTTTAATTTTCAAATGGGATTTGTTAGAATCTTGTAAATCTGCAATATTTTAATGGGATTTTATGTGTTGATGGGCACCATTTATATCCACAAGTGGCAGCTCCAAAAATGTTATGTTGTAATGGGGCATTGGTTTTTTTTATTTCTTCTGGGCTGAGTTACCATGGTGGCTTTTTTTTGTTGTTGCAGGGGTTGAAATGTTAAATTCAAGAAGTGGGACGTTTGAAAGCCAGAAAACGTTTATAGAAATTTTGAGATTGTGATAGAGAGAGAAAGAGAGGGAGAGAGAGATTTTATCAGAGGCATAAACATAAGAACACAATGATACTTGAGGAGGTGTTCAAGGATCTTATAAAGAAGAAGAAGAAGAAGAAGAAGAAGAAGAATGTTGTGTTGGTTGGGATTCCAATTGATAGCCAGAGCAGAGAGCTGCTCGGCTGGGCTCTGGTGAAAGTCGCTGAACCGGGAGATTGCGTCATTGCAGTTCATGTCTGTCGAAGTTCTGGTAATGCCTGCAGATATAGTTTCATTTGCATATGTGTTCCTTTGTTATACTCGTAAATAAAATGTTATGTTTCTGTCAATCTGAATTATTGATTAGGTAAATCTTTTTTATACGTGTAGTTCAGATTGAGAGTCCGACAACATAACTTAAATAACATTATGTGTTATGTTAATGTCTACAGATTACGCCTCGAAAGCCAAGACGATATTGGATGGTTACCTAGAGGGTTATGAGGGGCTATGTGATATGAAAAAGGTTCATACTTCTTAATCCTTGTTCATAACTCTTGCACTATTTCATATGTTGCAAAATTTGAGATTGATTATGGACTGTCATACTTAAAATTTCAGGTAGACCTCACCACTCAGGTCTTGACAGGAAGGTCAATCCAAAAAGCTCTAGTTAGAGAGGCAAAGAACCATGCTACTCTGGCCATAGTTGTAGGCACAAGCAAGCCAAACACTCTTGGGTAAGGGAGAGAGTTTGGAACTGAAGAAAAACTCGCATTGGTTTTAATGTATGTGATTCTTTTCTGATTACTCTAAGCAGGATTCATTTGCAGGAGTTGGGATTCTACGGCGAAATTCTGTGCTAAGAAATTGCCACCAACCACTGATGTTGTGGCCATCCACAATGGGAAAATTGTGTTCAGAAGGTGCACCAGTAATCAACTACCAGGTTGGTGTTTTAAGTCCAAGAAAATACCCCACCAGTAGGTCTCTCATGAATACTAAATTGTGTTTCGGTTATGGTAGGTCTCACAGGTGACCCAAGGCCAAGTCTTTCTCAGATTGAAAATCTCACTTCTAAAGGAAGCTCATCTGAGTTTGGTGACTTTGAGGAAGATACAGAAACTGTGAAATCATTTTCTGATATGGCTCAGAGCTCCCAAGATAGTTCAAAGCATAGTAGTGAAGACTTGAAGAACGAACACAAGAGAGTCCCTTGTAGATCAACTTCACTTGGTGCAGGAGAGCATGTGGGTAAGAGCCTTGGCTGGCCCCTACTCCGCAGAGCGACTTCTGCGAATCCACAATTCCCAGCCCCAAGAGACATGTCTGTGGTGCAATGGGTGATGAGCTTACCGGACCGTTCTCCACAGCAGTCTCCTCAATGTTCAACTATCAAAGAAAATCCTTTTGAAAGAGGTATTAGTGACATTGTTGATGAGGTTATCAAGGATAGTTGTTCTGGTTTGGATGAGCTACCAGAAAAGTTAAAGCGTCTCCTGGAAACAAACTCATCTGGTTGCAGATGGTTCAGTCATGAGGTTCTGAAAACTTCCACTTCTCAATTCTCCTCAGGTTTTTAACATATACTTTCTCCTGAGAGTGCCTTTTCTTTAACTTCCCGTCTCTCTATTTAGACTTTTGAGTATCTCTTTATCTAACTTCCTCTTCTTTTAGCAGAAAATCTTATTGGGAAAGGAGGATGCAACCTTGTGTTCAAGGGAACTCTTGCAGATGGCAGGCAAGTGGCAGTAAAGCTTATGAAGTCATCCAAAGAAGCATGGACGGATTTTGCCCATGAAGTTGATATCGTCTCCTCGTTGAAGCACGAACACATTTTGCCTCTGCTTGGTTTCTGCATTGAAGACAATGTTCTAATCTCTGTTTATGATTTCTTGCCTAAAGGAAGCTTAGAGGGAAATTTACATGGTAAAGTTTAACTACTGTAGTCCTCTTTCATTTGCTTGGTAAAAATTGTCATAAACCATGTTGATTTCAAAATGAAAGGTGATGCAGGCAAGAACATAGGCAAATCTGTATTGCCGTGGGAAGTCAGATTTAATGTTGCTGTTGGGATTGCTGAATCTCTCAATTACCTGCACAACGAATGTTCTCCACCGGTTATTCACAGAGATGTCAAGTCTTCAAACATTCTCCTCACCAAAGAGTTTGTACCACAGGTACTGGTTAACCAAATTGTGTTTAAAACATGATCACAACCTTATGACATTGGCTAATTGCTTGCATCTATGTGACAGTTATCTGATTTTGGCCTTGCAATATGGGGACCAACAACAACATCTTTCCTGACTGAATGTGATGTGGTTGGAACATTTGGTTATCTTGCTCCTGAATATTTCATGTATGGAAAGATCAGTGACAAGATTGATGTCTATGCCTTTGGTGTGGTCCTGCTTGAATTATTATCAGGAAGAAAACCAATTGGCTCTGAGACTCCCAAGGAACAAGAAAGCTTGGTCATGTGGGTAAGAGCCACCTCCATATTTTGATTGTTTTTATTTGACTCCTTGTAACTATTTTGGATAAATTACATTGAATTACATCTCAGGCAAAGCCTAAAATAGATAGAGGGGATGTAAAAGACATACTGGATCCAAGTTTGTGTGGAAAGTTTGATGAGGTTCAGGTGCTGAGAATGGTTCATGCAGCAAAACTCTGCATCACACGCTCAGCTCGGCTTCGTCCTAAAATGAGTGCGGTATGAAAATGTCATATTCTTAGTAATATGTAGGCAATAGGTTTCTGTTAGTATTACTGTGAATGAATTCCAAGCTTCATGCTCTTCTTTTCCTCAGATTATGAAGCTCTTGAAAGGGGATTCAGATGTTGAAAAGCAAGTGAACTCTCAATCTTTTGATCTGGAGGATTCAGAAATCCGGGACGATAATGATGATGATGATGAAGTTTATCCAAATTCATGTGCGGCGTCACATTTGGGTCTTGCACTGCTTGATGTCGATCATGATACAACATCATTCAGTAGTGTGGAGCGGAGCAACAGCGTTTCTTGGGAAGAATATTTGAAAGGAAGGTGGAGCAGATCATCAAGCTTTGACTAGCTTCTTTTGTACTCTCTTGAATTCTTTTTCTCTTGTTTTGTAAGTTTGTCACATACTTGGGCAGACATGAAATTAGCATCTGTACAGTATAGGGGAAGAAAAATATGTGCAGCCAATGGTTGGGTGGATTGTAGATGTAAATAAAATCTAGAAGTGATAGTGTGAAAAGGATGGAAATCTGTAGCTTGTTAGCTTGTCAGAAACTCGGTTTTTCAACATAATCACAGAATGAGATGGAATCTCTAGCTTGTGGGAAACTCAGTTTTCAGCATTTGGTTTATCTTGCCAGATGGAGGTGAACATATCTCCTCCACACTGGTATGAATAAAAATAACAGTTTGAAATTGGCTTATAGTGCCAATGATCTACATGGTTCTGCATAAATGGCTTCTGCTCAAATGATCAAAATCGTAAAAATATCAATCTGCAAGTAATTACCACATTAAGGAAAGTCCAATTGTAAAAGAAATCAGATATCTGAATTCCGGGTTAAGCTTACTTCGATCTGATTACATCAAAATAAACCGGCTTACAAAATGGCATGAGTTTCTCACACTCATTCCTAAAATAGCATTGTAAATGGATAGCACAAATGATCATTGATAGCATTAATTTTTTTATTTGTGTCATTCCTGAGTGACACTCCATCATTGAGCCACTGTTGATCTTGATCATTAAATTCACTGCTTAGATTCTCCAAGGGAGGAGGAACCCAATTCAAAACCAACTCTTTAAATCGTGATTCTATCTGCAGAGAACCATTTTGAGAGAAGCTGGGTACAAGAACAGCTTCAGCCTTCTCATCAGCTATAGAAGTTTTCTTAAACTTCTCTTGCACAGCAGTGTCTGTCAGTGTGGGAGTTAAACAAACTGGTTTTCTATATAGCACTTGATCCAGGCATTTTTTCAGTTGAAAAAGACATGGCAAGAGAAGATCAATGTCTGCATGAAGGGAGCAAACCCAACAAGCACAGAAGCTTCCAGAAGAGTCATGATTCCCCTCAAATTTCTTGGGCTTCTTGACCTCTTCAGTGAGATTATCTTTTCTTATTTTACTGTCAGTTGTTTCTTGAACTTTCTTCTCTCCATCAATCTTGTGCCCCTTATCCTGCAGATTTTGCCTTTTCTGCTTAATCTCTACATTTTCCTTTCTCTTCCTCTTCTCTTTCCTCCTCCTCATCTTTTCATTCTTTCCTTCCTTATCAGCCTCCACCTTTCCTCTGTTCAGCTACAGAACACGAGAATAACCAGTATTATAAGAAAATATGAGATCAAAAGTAAAGAAGAATATCAAGCGAAAGAGATGAGACCATGGGATGTAAAAACAAAAATCTAAAATGCCAAATACTATAAGATGAAGCAAAGCAGATAAAAACTATAAGGCTTTGGAGTTTGAAACTGATATCTAAGACCAAGAATTCAACCCTTTTTTTTCTTTTTCTATGCACTATCTTAAATATGTATGCAGAAGACTATATGCACCAAATCCCATGAGAGCATAAATTGCTTGCTTGGTAAACAAACCTTGATCAGTTCTATAAGAGCTTGTCCACCCACACCCTTCCACAAGTAACCTGGTGGAGGGAACGGCATGCACCGATACATTAATTTTGATGTTAAAGACAGTCCATTACCTTTTTTCTTGTGGTCTGTTCAAAGTCTTTAAAAGTTCAATCAGAAACCCATGCTAATATGGCATGGCAATAAAATTGTGACTGAATCGTATTGAAAGTCTGAACCCCACAATTCGTATGAAAGTTGAAAGCCCATTCATGTCATATTACTGAATCCTTGCTCAACATCCAACGATAAGAAGATGAATTGGTTATCATTTTATTTATAATTCATGAAAAAGAGAGTGGGAATCGAACTCTTGCCGTAAGTGTAGTGGAATAAGTGTTCCGCCATTGAAAACGCTCGAAAGAAAGCCAGCCCAAAACAGGAAGACAGGGCTGAAACCAAACAAAAGGGCGGGCCTAAAAGCCCGAGACCCAAAATCTAACATAAAAACCATGATATGTACAAAACAATTGATAATTATTTTTGTAACAAGAACCTGTCTATGTTGGTTTCATATATAAAACAATTTGAAGAAGATGGAAGGTAATGTCGCAACACTCTACATCAACCTAAAGTCAAACAAGCATCATCTCTCTAAAATATTCTTAGCATTTTCATTCCAGCATGAAAGAGAACCTTTTCTCTTTTCTCCCTCAACTTCAATCAAACGAGAGTTTATCATTTCAACTATTATAATATTAAAAAAACAGGATTAACACTGCATTGCATATGACGAACTTCTTTTTTTATTATTTTCGTTTGTGGTAGTACAAAAAAATTGGAAAGTGGTTTTAACAAAATTTCAGTGTTCTTTTAAGAAAACCGCTTCTTTTTTATGAAACTTGGATATATGGGTAAATACTCTTAATCACTTGAGCTATAAACCCTTTGCAATAAAATCGTTTCTAACAAAAGAAGTTGTGAGCAAAAGTATGTTCTATAGAAGCAATTCCAATAGAGTTAAAACCGCAATCAATTGTCAACAGAGTCAAGTTTAGAGGAAAAGGACTTTGACTTGCAGACAAAAAGTCTCAGGTTCGAATCCCCAATGACATCTTATTAATTGTGTGTGAGAGAGAAATCTTCCTCCCCTTCAATTTAGACTATCGCTTGTACTCTAAAAAAAACGGAAATCAGTTTTCTTGGCCTTGTATTGGGCTGCCAGGCCTAAGCAAAAATGTTCTTCTCAGGATTCCTGGTCCCACGTGAGGTCTATAGCCTATAGCAGTGCCATATGCAGTACATCTATCCAATCAACGGCTAGGATCAACATTCACCACAACATATCTTCTCAATCCCCCGTTTGGTAGGCTGGACTGGACTGGTTAGGATTTGGGCTTGAAGTGTTAGACTGGACTGGCTTGGATTGGGCTAGACTTCAAGTCCTATTGAGTTGTTTGGTAGAGCACTAGACTGGATTGGACTTAAGTCCAGTCCATTGTTTGGTACAAGGCCACGCTGGACAACATTGGACTTCAAATTTTTTTTCAAAATTAATTTACTATTTATTAGATTATTTAACATCATAAAAAATTAATTGTTTTTCGGGTTGGAATCATAAAAATTTTAAAAATTAATTAATTAAAAACGCATCAAATTACAGAACCAATATTCATATACGAAAAATTATAGAACCAATACATTCACCGAGATTGGGACTTCAATAAAAATTTAAATTTAAAAAAAAGAAAAAAAAAGAGAGAGATTGGTTCATGAACACACAGAGAAGAAAACTACAATACGAACTGCAACTTAGAAACTTTTTGCTATTGCTTATTTCATTTACTAAATTTTCTGAACAAACAAACAGAACCCATCATCTTTGATAGAAAAAATAAATAAAATATAGAACCCATCATCATAAAGAAAAGGGACAATGAATTACATAACCAATATTTATAAATAAAAAAAACACAAATCTGGGATTCTTTCGTAAAGAAAAGGCGAAAATTCTGATTTGAATTCTTGAAGCCTTTGATCCATGGCTTCTCGTAGGCAGAGAGAGGAAAGGAGACAGGAGACATGAGAAACAAAATTGTAGTCTAGCAAAAAAAAGGTAATTCGAAACAAAATGAAAAGAATTCGGAGAATGAAAGTATCTCAGATATGAAAGACAACATTCAGAAGAAGAAGAAAAAACCCCCAAAAAAACCATAGATCTCGACCTCTAACCCAGAAGAAAGTGATGGCAATCATCAAAACATCTCAATATTTAACATTTAAATAAAAAATTTACAAAGAAATCTGAGATGAGAGATGATAGTTGAGAGGAGAGGAGAGAAGAGAGAATCCAAAAAAAGAATCACAGCTTCATAGATGCATTGAGGAAATAAATCTACCTTCATAATGGCACAAAGAGGTGTTGAAGTCACAGGGAGAACGAAAAGAAGAAAAAGAGACGATGAGAAGGAGGTGCTCTGCGTACGCAGTGAAAGCCGGAGGCGGAGGCTTCGAAACCCATGGTTTCACTTGGGTTTACAAAACCCTCTTTCGCTGGATTGGTATCCTACTTAAAATATGAGTCCTAACCAGTCCCAAAGTGCATTTAGGCTCACCAAACAACAGCTAGGACTATAGTCCAGTCCAGCCCACCAAACAAGCCTACAAGTTTCCACATAACCCTATTGCCTGACGTACGAGATAATTATTCCCCAAATATTTTAATTTCCGATTTTCTTAAATACGTATATATTGAGAGAGCGAGGACATTTCCGAAGAGTCATCTGACTTTTGAAAGAGGAGAGTTTCGCGGAATCTCTGAACCACTTGCCAATCCGTGGTATGTTCATCTTTTCGGTTTTTTCACGTCAAGATGTTGCCATGTTTGTCTCTCTAGGGTTTTCGCTATAGCTTTGTCTCTCTCTTTGTCACTGGCTCTTTGTGTTCCCTAGGGTTCCATTATCAAATCCGTAAACTTTTTGCTCTTTTCCTTGTTACTTCTATGTCAGCCACATAACTTTAATCGTAGGGATTAATTCTGTAATTCATCTTTTAGCTTTTGAATCCTCCGTACTATTTGTTCATTTGGGCTGAAAAGCTTTGGTTTTCAGCCAATTTAACTGATTATTAGACTTTGGGTAGATCTCATCTGGGTCGTGATTGAATTGGGAGATTTCTTTGTGTTCGTGTAGAACACAAGTTTTGAACTACAATTGTCCATCTGGGTTTCTCTGGTTTCCGTCGATAAGAGTAGAGGGCTCGAAACTTCATCTGGGTGGAGGCCAAAAGTTGAAATTTTGATACTGTTTCACTCAATTGGAACTTTTGCGCTTAGTTCTTCGTGTTATTTGCCTTAATGGAGGACGGAGAGCTCGATTTTTCGAACCAAGAGATGTTTTCGGGTCCAAACATGGGGGGTGAAAATCCTAGTAGTTGCTCAATGGACAGCTTCTTTGATGACCTTCTTAAGGACACTCATGCTTGCACTCACACCCACACTTGCAACCCACCTGGCCCTGACTACTCACATACACACACTTGCTTTCATGTACACACTAAAATCGTGTCTTCAGCAACAGGAAGTGAAGACAAGGCTGGAACTGATGACACTGCTGAATCTGGGGAAAAGAAATCGAAGAAACGGCCTTTAGGTAATCGAGAAGCAGTTCGTAAGTACCGCGAGAAGAAGAAGGCACGGGCAGCATCTTTGGAGGATGAAGTTGTGAGATTGAGAGCTCTGAATCAGCAGTTGTTGAAGAGGTTGCAAGGTCAGGCTGCATTGGAGGCTGAGATTGCGAGGCTCAAGTGTTTGCTTGTGGACATTCGAGGAAGGATTGAAGGAGAAATTGGATCTTTTCCATATCAGAAATCAGTGAATCCCAACCTGCCCAACCCAAACATCCCCAGTGCGTATGTGATGAATCCATGTAATCTACAGCGTGATGATCAGCTTTATTGTCTTCATCAAGGGGCTGATGGAAAATGTGGAGATGGTGCGGTGATGAATGGGCAAGGATTTAGCAGTTGTGATTTTGAGAATCTTCAGTGTTTGGTAAATCAGGATGGAGGATACAAGGAGCTTTCTGGTTGTGGACTTGGAAATGGGGTGTCAAATGGTAATTCTTCTGCCACAAATAAGAGGAAGGGTGAGACATAAGATTCCTTAACCTAAATGGCTTATGTTTATGACTACTTTACATTAGTTAGTCGGCTAATTGGAGTTATTTGTATGGTTTTGTATTCATATCTATTATCTCATATATGTTTCCTGTTCTATTGTTATAGTTGGGTTTTATTCATGAGCAATTCTGCATCTTTGATATACACAGAACTTGTCTCATGAGTCTTTTGTGCATGCATTGGCAAGACGGTTCTCTAGGGCGCTAGATCTAGTTGTAAAGGATTATTTTCATTGAGCCCTGATGAAATCAGTTGCATTCGGAATTGGGTGGTACTTTATGAGGTCTTTTAAGATTTTCTTTTATTTGTTTCCATTCTAGTTTGGATTGTTGGAATGCAAATTATTGTGCCTGTAATATTGTAGTTAGCATATTTCTTTTTAAATTCATGAATAACGCACAACTCATCTTGGTGTTTGTGTTGTTACATGTCTGAAATTTATCATAATTAGCTATAACCTTTAAAAGGATTGGCTAAATCATCTCTGTAAACTTGGCTTTCTCCTGGAAGATTGAACTTATCATAAGAGTTGGAGGATGTTCTTATTCCGTTCTGTTCAGGACCCTTTACTCTGTGGAGAAAAGTGGATAATGAGATAGAGCTGGAAGTGGTGACTTTTTAACTATAAAAAATAAAAGAAGAGCTCAGTAGGAGGAAGTACAAAAGAGTCAATAAAGGGTTTCCATGTCATGCTGCTAGACAAAGACTTGCACTTGTTTTGGCTGGTTATATAAACAAAATCATCTCTATTGATTTGGTAATTGGCAAATTGGGGTTGGTTAAGCCCTTTATGTTATGAGTTAAACATTGTGCATTACAATTTATTATCTTCCTTGCATGTGGCTGAAGATTCTTCTTTTCTTGACCATGAAATGAATAGACCTGAATACAACTG
Source organism: Prunus avium (assembly GCF_965620075.1). NCBI lineage: Eukaryota > Viridiplantae > Streptophyta > Magnoliopsida > Rosales > Rosaceae > Prunus > Prunus avium. The sequence continues at coordinate 33,571,554 of NC_142291.1, forward strand.
TTGGAACTTGGAAGTGTGCAATTCTTTTCACTGATTAGATGGTGTCTGTCTTTTTAGGAGGGGCTCGAGCCGCAGCAGCAAACTGAAGGGATGAGGAAGGAAGCAGCGTCATTATCCCCAAGAGTACATATATTGCCCTGCAATAAGTAGTTTTTCAAACTGCAGCATCAGCTCTCCTTCAGGTCGTTTTGTGTTTTTGGTTTATTTTTTTTCTATTTCTTGAACCATTTGTTTGGTTCTTTGCACGGGATGGTTTATTTACGTCAAGCTGAAGTTTTGCTGGATTTGCTGTTATTTTGTTCAAGTTATAATTTAAGTTGGCATGTGCTGTAGTGCTGTAGTGCTGTAAACTTAGTTGATGTGTAGCCAGTGAAACTTATGGCAGAGACAACTTAATGGTCTTCAATGAAGCTCAAATTCCTTTAGGATTAACCTTCTAATATTCTTAGGCTACATATATCAGTCAGATTACCTTTGGTTCATGTAACTTTGCCAAATTTTCTTTTCAATATGCTAGAAGTAGTTCTACTATATCCATTATTTCTCTTTCTAAGCCACATGAATTCTTGATTGCTGAATTACAGACCGTAGAGAAGGTGGCATGTGATTTCTATCATGTTTCAGTACTATGAGCTATAAACAGGTGAGTCACAAGAATCACTTTGTGAGATCCAAATTTGTGATCTGTGTGGAAGCTTGCGTAGTTTGCGGCGTTTGTTGATTTACTGTTTCTCTTCATCAAAATAACTTAAAGAGCTTAGACAAAAGCAATTTCTGTCTGGACGAAAGCTTTTTCTTCTAACTCAAGTTTATTTGCCAACTGATTCATGTCGTCCACAAATGGTGACTGACTAGTGGATAAATTTCACAGTACATTGTCCTTGGGCGATGCATCTGGCCATTGTGCATGTCATTGGACACCCTATTTCCACCATTGACGATGGCAAGGAGAATCTCTGTAGGTTCATTGCCTTTGGATGGTCAGTATGTGCTTCTGCTAACCAACTTATTTTAGTGATCTGGATTCATGAGTGGACAGTTGGCTTTTAATCTCCACTGGTGAATTTCTTATAGTTCTTTCTCATCTATATGATGGGTAATATCATTGGAGAGAAAAGTGAAAAGAGTTGGTGTATATTGATATCCCCACTAACGTGATTTTGATCACTGAAAAACAAATATTTAAAGTTTTTTCTTCTTCCTTTTTGAATATTTGATTCTGGAATGAGGGAAGGGGATTTAAAGTGATGGAAAAATAACCCAACAGTTCCTTTACAAAAAGAGCTGCTGTAAACTCTCCTTGAAAGGTGATATGATATTTTAATAGTAATTGCTAGGGAGGACAAAATGATTAAGTTTATATTTAGCGTTGAAATTTTCCTATTTCCTATTTCAAAAGAGGGCCAAGCGAGAAACACAATCTTCTTGACCAGTGGTCTCATGTCCGACCCCCAATGGCACTTGGTAGTGCGTGTGTACCATCTTTAGAATTATTGCTTGTACGAAAAAGAGTCAAAGACAAGACGTTAGAAGGTTTTAAAATCAAGGGCAATGATTTGGCATAGGCATAGCCGACCAAATCCATCAAGACAAACACTCATCCAAAGATGGTGAAAAGGAAAAAACCAATTCTGTCAAATCCATCCAAATATTAACTCTCTCTGTTCTTTTTGAAGATACATAATTTTCCAGTCTTGTAATCATCTCAAAAGAAAAGTCTTAACACGGCACCTAACAACAACAAGAGCTTACACTAGTAAAAAAGGTAGGAAAATTATCTTCTAAGCTGACGGTTGAGAATTTATGATTAGACATCGGAAGCTCGCACATCATAATCGTCCCCATATATGCTGTCAGAAATTTGCCAAACTTGAAGAGTGTTGTCTTCAGCTACACTTGAAATGACCCATGGCTCATATTTATTCCAAGAGAAATCCGATATCTTTGCTTTATGGCCGCCATGTGAGAAGAGAAGTTCTGGTGGGCCATCATCACCATCTCCTTCCAACTGCTCATCCCCAATCCTAATGAAGGATGAATGAAATATGTAAAAGCTGCATAACCTAGAAGATAAACAAAGGCAAAGGCACTTCTAGCAGCAGCAATCTGTGAAATCAAATACCTGTTGAGGTCCCAAACCATCAACCTTCGGTCATCAGCGTAAGATGCCAACACAGTTTCATGTTTCGGATCCCATTCAACCTGGAACACCTCCTCTCTGCAAGGAAAGAATGAGGAATTTCAGTTAAAACACTGCAAATACTTTGTCTTTACATATGTGACTGCTACATAAGTACAGACTGCTGCATCAATCCTATGATACTGGTTTTATGCACTTCAAATACAAACAAAAAATAAGTAATTTTGCAAATTGTAACATGAAGAATATGTCTTAGTGTTTAATTTGGATTTTGATATTAAACTATGGACCTAACAGAACATGGAGCCAGAGAAGTAGAATGATATCCAAAACTTGGTAACAGAATTCTTGACTGTGCACAGATCAAGAGAAACACACAAAGGCATGAAAGAACATAGATGATGATAATATAATTTATTTGTACGAAGAGAGGGGGGGCAAGGGCATAAAGAGCATACGTGTGGCTACTCAGAACATGCAATGGCACAGTCAGTTTCCGCATATCAAACAGACCAATGGTAGTGTCTGAAGATGCTGTCGCCAGAATCCATTCATTATACGGATTGAAAGAAAGATAGTTCACCTGAAAACACCCAACAAATGGGAGAGAGGGAGAAGTTTTCAGTAAAAATATACAAGAGATATAGTAATAGAAAGATAAAAGAGAGAGCAACAATGGTCCCTTCACAAACTACAATAATACCCATAAGTAAGTGAAGCAACAAATAGATTCATATTTCTGAAACTGATACCTTTGCTAGTACAACTTTGGTTTCTTTTTCACCCTAGGTGCCTATTTAAACAATTCTCCAAATCTTTCCTGAACTAACTTTATCTGATTATTCAAATTGTTTTTCCTGATTTTGCTCTCCTTTGTATGTTTACGTTATGGCAGTGAATAACATATACGTTAAACCATCAATAAAACTTCTAAAGAACATCATCTATAACTCAAATCATTGAAATAAGTTAGTATTAGTTGAACTAAACTGCATATGTGAAGTTTAAGATACCGTATATGGAGCCAAACTGCATGAAAGGTAACATGCTTAATTCCCAAGTGCATGTGTAATTCAAAAGGGTATGAGATTCGTAAAAGCGATATCATACAGTAGACTGAAAAGCCACTATCATATAAATGATATTGTTCAAAGTTGTGTGACCTCTTTCTCATGAGCTTTGACAGAATGCTGCGTTTGGTTTGTGCGTAAGTCCCAAATCATCAACTGACAATCATCCCCAACAGACCCAAATAGGTTCTCATTCTTCGGATGCCATGATACATCTCCAACCACACTTTCATGACGCTGAAAAGAGGCATTCACAATTCCCATAGTCAAAGCATTAGACACCCCATAGCCAAAACACGTATACTACACATGCCAACAACTATTAAGTTTAGTCCCAAATTTACCTCATAAACATGGATTGGATCAAGCACTTTCTCTTGAGGCGAAGCAGACACATCCCATAAACAAATTTTACAATCATAAGAACCACTCAAAAGGTAACCCTCCTTAAAAGGGCTCCAGGACAAACCATATCCTTCTTTATCATGACCCCTTAACCTCAAATCAGGATCACAACCACCCTCTTGAGGCTTCAACCCATGTTTCGCAGAATCAAACACATACACCTCAGCACCGCTGGTCTTCGCACCCACAATAGTCGGTTTCTGTGGCATCCACCGTGCCCTATTCACTTCCCCATCAACAGGAATCTTCTGCATTATTTCCACCTACACTCACACCAACCATACATACAAACATTTTCAGCTAGAAATTTTAACATACACTAGGTGCCCACAAAATACTTGTTCAAAAATACCGATTACCCACAATTCATTTCTCTGAAAATACTCCGAACCCACATCAAATTTCTCGAAAATAGTACAAAATACAAGGTACCGACAAATTTTTCATCTGAAAATGAGAGAAAAAGCACCGATTTTGAGTACCTTAGGCATCTCAGGATCTTCTTCAGAAATGGCGCCAAAGTTCGGTTGGGATGTGGGGAGGAGGGCGTCGGCGACCATGAGGTAGTTGGGATAGCCATCGGAGGTGTGGGTACCCAGGACGAGCTTGTGGACGGCGAAAGATGTTTCGGCATGGGGCTGTGGGGTCGATGGGGCCCAATGGACGGTGAGAGATGGCCATTCGAGAGGGTGAGAGATGATGAGGTCGTAGAGGAAAGGGGTGTTCTTCTTCCACACGGCGTATTCTTCCTCAAGGATAGCCGCGTCTTGGTCCTGGTCCTCCGCCATGGCTGTGGGTGCGGCCGTCTCTTTGAGCTCCTTTGCTTTTTCTGCTTCTTTCTGCTCTCCCGCCAAAATGCGGTGAGTGTGTGAGAGTGAAGGGGAGTGAGGGTACGAAACGAAGTATGGTTTATAAGAGGAAGTAAATTGGGTTAGCCCAACGTTTTTCGGCCCAACTAAATAAGTCCACTTTGATGAAAAAAAATAACTTCAATTTTGGGCCCAATAAATATATTTTGATATATTCAAATTCCTAAATAGAATTGTTATTATTTACTCCAAATCAGTATAAATTTTTTGTGTGCGACGATCACACCACCACAACTCCCTTTCCAAATAGTTGATGTCTATAATGCTACTATTATTCATTTCATAGTCAAGTGGATTGCACATTTGAACGTTTAATTTGTCTTAAGACATGCTAGAAACAGTCGTTCATGCGCACATAAATGACTGTCAAATCGTTGATATAAATAGAGCGTGTTGTCTATAAACATTATCCTATCCCGATGGGAGACAAATATTCCATTTGTTAGGCTGCGTATCGAAATTATTGGATAACTAAAGCAATATGACCGAAGTCATTTTCATTACATAATAAAACCATTTGATGACTTGGTCTTAAGCCCTAGTTGGCTTGGGGGACAGGGCACCGAAACTTGAACCCCAAGATATGGGGCGGTTGGATCATTATATTTTCTGCTATCCAAGAAATTTCCGATGACACGACGTTTGAATTTGGAGAAGGGGTTGCGTCCAATTGTCGTCAAGGGTTTGATTTAGATAGGCAACTTTTCTTATGAAACAAAGGCTTATCTTCCATATAGCCACTGAGGCGGTAGTGTGATTTTACTGTACAACCCTTATGATGAAACTCATGAATTATATACCACTTGAAAGCAAAATCCTATCTGATGTCGTGTGCTTTACCAAGTTTCAATTATTTGATCATGGGCGCACTGCAAGTGCTTTTTTTGTGATTCATATACAAAAGCGCTTTTGTACCTTTATCATATTCATCACGACAATTCAATGGTAGTATGATTCAAATTTGAAACATATTTCATTAACTAAACGAATGTCAACTATTGGTAGAATGATTCAAATTTGAAATGTCGATCTCAATAATTGATGTATTGTGCACTCCACATGTATCAACGGCAACCGCTCATTCGAATTTTACATCGAATTTACGGGTCAAATATCCAAAATATTCCACTAAATTCAACCACTTCATATACAATCAAAAGCTCAAGCTTATAGCCAATTCCATAGTTTTGATTTCTTAACAAACCTATAATGATAAAAAGGAAGATAAAAAAAAAATGTGCAACACAACATACACATATGACATTTGACATATCCAAAAAAGATTCTAAATAAAAAATAGATTCCATCCATGTCACGTCACAAATTGGACAGCTCACATGACAGCACAGGCAGCTGGGTTTTCATCACTGAATGCCGTGGTGTAACGCACTTCCGTGGAGCTCGCACGTGCGAGGTTCCGGAGCTGCGGGTCCTCCACGTTCCTCACGTATCCGGACGGAGCCTTCCTGTCGTACACCCCAGAAGCGTATGGGTGGGCAACGACGTCGTACGGGACGTATGGCCAGAACTCCACCTTCTTGCCCGTCCGATGCGCGACGCGTGCCAGCACCTTGCCCGGGTCCACGTATCCGACGACTGTGAGCTTGTGGGCCTTGCGCTCCACGGTCACTTGCGTCACGCCTTTCATCCCCTCCACAGACCTCCTCACCTTCCTCTCGCAACCTTCGCAGTCCATCTTCACCTTGATCTCCACCGTCTGATAAAAAACCAAACAGTTCGACACGTAAGTTAGATTGTACAGTTGGCATTGTACACGTGACGACAGCCCAGTTCCTTTTTACTGGGTACTGTTCTGGAAGCTAACCGTAAATGAACAAAGCAACAGAGATGCAGTTCCATCCAGCTCAAAAGCGTAAAAAACAGATTTTATTCACACACACACAAAAAAAAAAAACTCACAACTTTTGAGCTTTTGTGAATATTTGCTTCCACTTTTGGAATTTCCAAGATTCAAAATGAAAAACCCTCCCAACAAAAATTACGGATTTAGCCAAATTTTAGCAAAGAAAAGCAGAAAAGCAAGTAACAAAATCACTTATTTTCAGGCCCAAAAAAAAACACTTCAAAATTAAAAATCACTTGGGATTTGTTTGATCTACTCTTTATAAGCACTTTCTGGCGATGGAGATTTTGTGAAGAAAAACATACCTGGAATTGCCTGCGTTTCCTGAGCCTGGAACTCCCACCTGAGCAATCAAAGAGATCTGAGAGATGATCTAGAGCACCCATGGCAACCCTTTTGATTCAGCACAGATTGGAACCAAAATTACAGGCCACAACAATATATAATATCAGCTGTGAGAAAATATGAAGGATCCAAAAATTTCCTAAAAGCTTTGATTTTGATTTTGAATTTTAGAGAGAGTGATTGCACAATGGACACAAGTGAGTAGGGGCTTCGCTGCACTTTTATAAGCAACACCTCTTGAGCATTGGGATATTTTTTATTTTTAAAATCATCTGGGTCGTCCGTATGGGCCATCAAGAGATCTGGGTCGTCAGTTGTTGTCAGTGGTCTTCTAGTAGGGTTTATCATTCCGGGTTTGCGCCACGTGTCCCATCTGCTTCGATGTCGATAAGCGCATCAATAACGGACGAGGCTATCCATGCACCGACCATGTGGACCCTGCGGTTTTGGCGGGACATTACAGGTGTGGGGCCTAGGAACCAAACCGGGACCCAGATCCTTTTAAAACGGGCCCCACAAAGGTAATGTGTGGTCGGCCCGGTTTGAATATGAGGGTCCATCATGGGTAAGGCGTGTTCAGACGTGTGTACATACAGGCCAGTGTGGCACTGGGATCTTTCGTGCGTAGATGCGAGACAGTGTGTGAGTTTCAAACTTCAAAGCAGTGGCCCGACCGTCCAACCATCTCTTCTCTTCTCTTCTGTTTTTTATAACATTGTCAGTTTTTTTTATTGCAACGCCTAATGGCTAGCGGCAGGCTCTGTTCCGTGAGTAGGGATTAGTTGAGGTGCACGCAAGCTGATTTGGACATCTCATGGTAATTACCAAAAAAATATAAATCTCTTATCAAATATATCACATACTATTTCTGAAGGATCAGTTAGTTACGCAAATACTGTTTTTTACAATTTACGAGGATGAAGATTCGAACTTGGGTGTTACTGAGTGAGGACATTACTTAGGTCATCTGATTTATCTCACATTTGCGTTTTGAGTTTTGAGTTAAACTTTCTAGATTTTAAACTTCCTCAAGAATTCGATAGCTAAAATCTAAATTATAAACTCTAGAAGGATGATTCTACACTTTAAAATAATCAACTTTGTCGAAACTGAAGTAAAAAAACTCGGAGAAAAATACACTAGTCTTGGTTTCCAATGGATTCCGGATATATATAAAGGTGGCTAGGGTTTGTTGCACACATGGTCCCATAGTGAGCTTCATTGAGGATTCTAGTCTAATGTGGTCCTTCCTCCACTTCCTGCCTGTCATACTTGGGACCGCATGTATATGATGCCGTTGAAAGCGCAGACCTATTAGCTCTAGCTACCTGAAGGAAGTATTTTTCCGAAGGGGGGCTATCCTATTGAAAGTTGAAATCTTAAAAGGATAATAGACATAAAGACAATAGTTGCGGGACAGGAAGGGCTGGTTGTCAAGCACAAGCATTCGGGTTGTCTTCATTCCGTAATTGCAGGATTCCGCAACTGAAGCTCTTTATATCGTCCGTATTATTTTTGATATTGTTCTCAATTACAAATGCCTTATCCATTTTCATTTGTGGCAGTGCTAAAACTTGCCCTTCATTCTCAAACAAACAGTGACGTTGAGTGGTTTTGTCATTTGATTCTTTTGAACGTTCTTTCCACAGCTCTGAAAGCCAAAATACTCTTTTGTCGAACTAATGTGAAAGCTATATATGCCCACAATTCGCATTCTGTCTGATTATCAATTTCATAATTAACTTCCCATAGTAAAATGATTATTATAATCTCAAACATTCTTGTATGTGCCTTTCTTGTGTCCATAACGTTAGAGATGTTTCAAATTCGATATCACTTTTTCCGAACATAAAGAAAAAGAAACCCATAGAGGAGATTTATTACTTCCATCATCATAGATCTCAACATCTTTTTAGTCTTTGAGATTTGTATGGCGTATTTTATAGCTTTGGAACTCTTTTTTGGGTCAAATAAACTGTTGTTGTATAAGTTGTTGGAAACTGGACTTATTCACATGCATGGTTTCGATAATGATAAATGATGGAGATAGATCTCTACCTCTACGGCATATTTTAAAGTTTAAAGTTGCAATAATCTTGACTTTTATTTTCTTTCTTAATCTTTTGTGGTCAGCTAGGAAAGATCTAGACTGGTTTTGCAATGTTATATTGTCGTTTTTATTTTGTTTAAACGGTCGAAGAAGGTGCATGTTAAAAGTTGAAACAGAATCTTTGATTAACTAGTTTTTTATTTTTATATAAACGGTATTGAGAGACGAGGAAATCGAACCTAGAATCTAGAATACACGAATTACACAAAACTCCAATTACATGTACTACAATAAACTATAAACTATATATTCCCACAAACCACATGAGATCAAAACCAAGAAATCAGAAAGCTATCTTGATCCCAACAATTCAATCCATGCGTGTCACCTGCAATTGCTTCACGCGGTTGGGACCTCTGCTCCCATTTGAGCATGCTCACCACGCTGCCTCTGCTCATTCTCCCATGCTTCCTTTACCATCCAACTTGTCGCTATCTCAGTGTGTTAGAGGAACCCCAGGTTGCACCAACCAACCATGATACTTCAAAGCTAAATAGAAAGCATGTAATGGACTAACTAAAATAACTTTGGTTAGAACCATGAGATGTGGTGTAGTAGTAGCTCACCTCATTCCTTAACCATGAGGTTGGGGATTTGATCCCCGCCCATGGGAATGGAGCGCATTTTGTGGCCAGCCGTTTACCTCCATTGGGAGAGCTCCCGCTGCGAAAGGGATTAGTCACTACTGTCGGCGGTGGATACCCTTGGGTCTCACCTAAAAAAAAAAACTTTGGTTAGAGATTCTCTAAAGCTCAACTGTAATTAAGGAGAGTATTAAAGTGATTGTTGTGTGACGGAAATTAAGTCAAGTGAGCAAGACGTTCGTAATATGTTTACCGTGTCTATACCACCCACTATGAGTGCGGGTAGCAAAACAAACATATTGCAAAAATTGGGTTTGTAAATTAGATGTTAATTTGTGATTGTAACTTTTGTGTGGTTTCATTGACTATTTAACATGGTCACAATTCACAACTTAAAACAAATTTCCCGCATAATTGACCGGATTCTAATTGAAATTCAAGGCCAGCGACAGTTTTCAAATTACCCCACTTTCTTTTTTCCTTCCATGTATATATATAATTAAAGGCCAATTGTAGAAACCTGACAACGAAATTAAATTTGAAGTTATGGCAAAATGCACCCTCCTCCTTTTCGGCCTCCTGCTTGCTCTTGGTTGTGCATTGACAAGTAGTAAATCTATCAAGGCAAAGCATCTTGATGCTGCATCTGAGACTTTGGCTTCCCTCAACCGGAGCAGTTTTCCGAAGGGTTTCGTGTTCGGGACAGCTTCATCTGCCTACCAGGTACCTCTAGCTAGGCCTTTGATCTTTGAATGTTCTCATTTGATGTCAAGCTTGAGATGATTCATTTAGGGCTGTTTGAGTTTTAGTTTTTAGTTTTCATTTTTCATTTTTTGTGCTAGAATATAGAGGAAAAAGAGGGAGAATAGAAGTGAGAATGAGATTGAAAATGAGATTGAGAGGGAAGATGAGAGGGATGAGTAACAAAAGTGAAAACACCTCTCTCATTCTCACTCCCATTCTCTCTCTCATTTTCCTCTATACTCTAACACAAAAAATGAAAATGAAAAATAAAAATAGTTATCAAACAAGCCTTAGCTTTATACTTGTGTATTATTTGTATGAATTTTAGTATGAAGGTGCTGCAAATGAAGGTGGTAGAGGACCATGTATATGGGATACATACATGCACAAGTATCCAGGTCTCTTCTGTCTATTCATGTCTTCAATTTGTGTATCAAAATCATCATTTAAAGAAAGAAAGAAAGAAAATAAATTGAATGAAATTACTGAAATTCACTGTGTTTTAATTGAAAAAATCAGAGAGAATAACGGACCACAGCACCGGAGATGTCGCCGTTGATGAATATCATCGCTATAAGGTACAAGAAGAAGATGGTTATCTTCTAAAAATTATTCTGAATGAGTTCTCTAATTAATTATATTTGGTTTACAGGAAGATGTTCAAATTATGAAGAATATTGGTTTAGATGCTTACAGATTTTCAATCTCATGGTCTAGAGTGATACCAAGTAATTAATTAGACCATCAATTTAATTACTTTAATCTTTTACATAAATTCTTCGTATTTTTTCTGACTTTTTTCTGTCAAAAATTAATTTGCATTGTATTTTGATCATGATCAGAAGGAAAGCTAAGTGGGGGTGTGAACTATGAAGGAATCAACTATTACAAGAACCTCATCAACGAGCTTCTAGCTAATGGTTATGCATGACTCACTGACTAATGTAGAAATCAACCAAAAAGTTTCATTAATTAAAGTTTTTTTCGTAATTGTTTTTCTGGATATTAATTGTTGAATATGGCAGGTCTAACGCCCTTTGTCACAATTTTTCATTGGGATCTTCCCCAAGGTTTGGAGGATGATTACGGTGGTTTCTTAAGCCCTAATATCGTGTAAGTGAAAATCAAATACATTTTTCTGTTGAAAAATTAATCTTGTTTTATTTTTAAAATTTTCTGATGTAATATATATGGCAGGGATGATTTTCAAGATTACGCAGAGCTTTGCTTTAGAGAGTTTGGCGGCAAAGTTAAGCATTGGATTACATTGAATGAGCCATTGAGTTACAGCAAGAATGGGTATGCAACTGGGAAGTATGCACCCGGACGATGTTCTGATTGGCAAAAATTAAATTGCCTTGGTGGAGATTCAGGGACTGAGCCATATTTAGTGACACACCACCAACTTCTAGCTCATGCAGCTGCTGTAAAATTATACAAAGGCAAATATCAGGTCTTAATTACACCCAAAATTCAAAATTTATCTTCTTGACAATAATGGACTCTTAGTTGTGTTAAGTAATCAAACGTTGAACAAGCACAGGTATCACAAAAGGGATCGATAGGTATAACGTTGAACACAGATTGGTTTGTGCCAGTTTCTGACGAAAAGAAAGACAAAGATGCTGCATCACGAGCATTGGATTTCTCTTATGGATGGTATGCACTTATAAAATAACAACTCAAATCATTCTTATTGCAGATGAAGGTTGGATTTGATTGATCTAGATTTCATGTGGTCAGTCATCAATATCCTTATATGTTCAGATGGGCTTAAGTTAAAGTAATATTTTGAATCTTGGATTTGATTTTAGGTTTATGGATCCCTTGACAAAGGGTCACTATCCGCAGACCATGCAATCTCTTGTTAAAAACCGATTGCCCGAGTTCACTAAAGAGCAATCCGAGATGCTAAAAGGTTCATTTGATTTTATTGGACTAAATTACTACTCAGGAACGTATGCAGCAGATGTACCTCGTCAAAATGATGCAAAACCAAGCTACAAGACAGACGCTCTTGTTAATCAATCAGGTAAGTAGAAAACCTTGAGCTTAAGCAGCCACAAATTATGGCTTTTTCTTTCTTAATTTTACTAACAAAGTTTCAAACATGATGGTGTGACAGTCGAGCATAATGGCGTCCCCATTGGTCCACTGGTGCGTACGTGTTATTTACCATGTTAATCAAACCCCCTTTGAGCTTAACATGAATTAATTATATGATTTAATTTGCATAAATTGGGTTGGCAGGGTGCTTCTGACTGGCTCCATGTTTACCCAAGAGGATTTCGAGATTTACTGCTTTACACAAAGCGAAACTATCACAATCCACTTATTTACATCACAGAAAATGGTAATTATGGCATTAACCATCAACATATACATTATTTCAACATTTTAAGGGTAATCTCATGCATGTGTCAAATATTACTACCTATTATTGTAGGGTACGATGACCCTAATGATCCCAAAATTCCGATGGAGGAATCCCTTGCCGATAAGAAAAGAATCGACTATCTTGATCGCCATCTTTATTATCTTCATAAAGCGATCCAGTAAGTGCACGTTCCTAGTAAAAACAAAGATTTCATCTCCCTCTTTGGCCAGAATTTCACTAATATAGTTGTTTTTGACTCGTTTTTGAGCAGGGATGGTGTTAACGTGATGGGATACTTTATATGGTCATTGTTTGACAACATAGAATGGAACACTGGTTACACAGTTAGGTTCGGCATCAACTACATAGACTTCAAAAATGGACTGAAAAGACATCCTAAACAATCAGCGAACTGGTTAAAGAAGTTTCTTAAAACGGAAAAACATGTGGAACTTTAAAGCTAAGTTCTCGTGACATTGTTTTGCTGAGGGTCTTCTAGGTTGTTGGAAGCTGGTGTTTGATAACATATGGATTTTATAATGATAAATGATGGAGATGCCTGGGGCCTTAACTTGAGAAACACCACCGACGGCAAAAACAGTTTATTAAAAGTTCAAACTGGCAATGATCTAGACTATTTATGAAATGTTTAGGAGCTAAGATGTAACTCTTTTGTCGTCTTCCTCTGTTTTTCAACGACCGTGTATTAATTATATTTGATATCTTTCGATGACTATATATAAATATTAATGTTGGTCCAAGATGCATATGATGCAATGTACTCCTGACAATTAAATTTGTCGGTGTCAATTTAAAAGCGATAATATACAAGGAGGAAGACGTTTTCTCACACATACCATCAACGTGCCATCAAAGTCGAATCTAAGACCACCAAATTCTAATAATATTATTATATAATTTGGCACCAATTTTCAACATTTCAGTTTGGCCCAGAAAGGATTTAATTTTGGGCTTAATGGGTACAACTTTTAACCTCCAGTGAACTTGAGCCGTATCCAGGCTATCAATTAACAGTGAAGGGGCGCAATATTATTTTATTTTATTTTATGTAAAATGAGGATGCAATGAGTAGAATTAGGACAAAATATTTGAAAACAAAAATTACAAAAAAATACTAAGAGGGTAGGGCAGTAGCTTTATGGATCCTCTTATGGTTTTAGTTCCTGATAAGCTGAGTCTTCAAGATGTAAAATTATTTTTGCTCGTTGTCTTGCAATAGTTGTGGTTAATATTTGCGAGAGCTCTTTGTGGAGCTATGATCTTGTAATGCCCGTTTAATTAAATTATTGTGGCTATAAAATAAAATAAAGGAGGGTAAGAAATGAGTTAAAATTAAACAAAAATATGAGCAATACATCTACATGAGAATGTTTAGATAGATAATATACGCGAATGATTAAGATAAAACAAAAAAACAAAATTGATAGATGAAATAGGAAAACGTTGAGAATGACACTTGTTAGTGATAATGAAACTTTAAAACATTAAAATATTGAACAAGAAGATATTGCATATAACGATAAGGAATTGGAAATAAAGATTCACATGATCAAAACCTTCACGATTTGGACAAAGGATAGGATGATAATGAATATTTTTTTAATTTAAGAAAAGGTTTTATATTACCGTAACTTTGTACGATATTATGTTGTTATAAATGATGAACATTCAAGAATAACGTATTGAAGTAAACAGTGTGGTTTTCCTGGATCCTTCCTATTATTAATAGAATTTCTCTAACTTTGAAAACAATGTAAGAAACTAGTCTTGTTATGGTCAAATTCACACACATATTTAGAAAAACTAGATCTCAGAAAAGAAAAAACAGAAATTGGATTGAAAACAAACAAGAACATCATGCTATACGTTACACGTCAAAGTTAGGAAAAGTAGAGTCGAAGACGTGTTGATTTTGCTCCAAATCAATTAAAGGCAAGCAAAAAGAAGAAAAAAAGTACAAAAATATAATATTATGCATGCATGACTGAGACAGTGTGACTGAAATGAAAACAAAATCATGCAGTCAAAGTCTGGAAGATGCACGAGAGAAGTAAGCACCCAAAAAGCTAGCTAGCTATGTTACTTTAATCATAACTTCTTTTTTTCATTTTTCTTTCTGCATAATATATATATATTTGTTATAAAATTGTGATTTTGGTCGACAGACGCGACCAAAATTTTGAAGTTTGAAGAGAGAACATTGGGAGAAACTGGCTGTAAAGAAACTTCACATGACTTGCGTGTGTCGGTCTCCAAGGTAAGAATATGTGAAATCAAACCTGACATGATCACAATTATCAACTATTTATTTTCCCTTTATGAGGGGAGCAACATGGAAGAAACTTGGGGCCCTTTTCCCAACAATACAAACATAATCTTTAACTAATTACAGAAGGAACAAGAGAGAGCGATGTATAAGTCTTGATAAATTAATTCTGACCGTTGATGTATAGTGGGTTTTACATGCATTAAGGATCAGAAACCGTTCAACGCAACTCTGTTTGTGAGAATATACGATGTATGTGATCACTTTCAAATTAGATGTATAATTCGAAGTTTAAATCAGCATCTCGTTTCATGTTAATTTTTTTACTATTGTATTCCATCACGGTTGTTGAAAGGGAAAAAGTAAAAGGATTACCACCCCTCATGTCATTCATGAGATTAATTTCAACTAGAATGACCATTAATTTACTTGATAATAATATTTACGTTTGAATGGTGGATGTCACCAGGCACTAGGTGTTGTTGGTTCCAACCTCACCATTATAATAATTCAAAAGTCCAAAACATCGATCAAATCTCCAGATGTCTTAATATTGACTAATAATTATACGCGTGTACCCATAGAAAAACAACTCGAAAGTTGAAATTATTGAATTTTTCGTGCATTCTTTTTTTCTATAGGTACATAGAATACAAAAAATATGGCTGCCGCATGAGAAGGGACAAATGAAATGATGCCGTTGTGAACTTGTGAATGGATGAATGCATGACCTTACTAGGTTACCCAGGTGAATCCAGACAAAACCACTTGGCTATGGCTAGCAGCATTGGACCCATAAGATAATGTTAAATTGTTAATGCCCCCATCAAAAGTGGGTCTACCTATTCTTCAAGTCATAATTTGAGGCATGTCAAGACAGAGCCTTCCATATCACACCCTTCTTTGGTGGGTCATGAGGTACGAGCCTTCCAACCATAAATCAAACCACCCATTTTGTGACAAATTATTGAATGTATTTGATACCCAAAAAAAATAAAGAATTTTTTTTTAGAATTGTAGAACATTGTTCCCAACTTATACAATCCGGATTCATTATAAGTTAAATTTAATTCAATTTTGATTCTATTAAGTGAATCACCTATTTCTGATATAGGGTTATGTTTATCTTTTAACTGAACTATTCTGACATTATGTTACACGACAACCACAAGTCTTACATAAATTTGAAAAGAATAAACGGGATTGAATTTGAAATTCTTTTTCCTTACAAATGACTTTGTGAGTTATACGATTGCGAAGACTTATGGGTAGGGGGAGATGGGCACCAATTAGGGAAAGGAAGAGAGAGGCAGTACATGTAGAGCGTCCATATCACTTTGCCGAAAGCTACAAAACAAAGAGAAGCAGTTGGGAAGCTGCAGAAGAGACTTTTGCATCGAATTCTATGAGAGAGATGAGATGATGAGAAGTGGGGTTTTGGATTTTTGCACATTTCACGGCTCAGAGACTGCAGAGACTCATCAGATCCTTCAATGCAATAATAATAGAAAACTAGGCAGTCAATGAAGTGGTGGATGGGTTCACATGGACTGCACATATTCATTGCAGAAAGAGTCACCACCAAAGTGTCACAAAGCCCTCATGCCCCCATATGGGGTCCTAACCTAAAGGCTCATCACCACATGGCTCCTCGCCAAACTGTAAATTTTCTGCAGCAAAAAAACAACAATTTAACCTTTTCTCTTTCTTTTTCTTTTGCTTTTTTCAATTTTCAATGACTGAATAAATTGGTATTTGGAGTTTAGTGGGATAACTCTATCTACAGAGGCGAAGGAAATAGAGATCATTTCCTAGGTAAATAGCGGTCCAATATTCAAGAGAGATAAACAAAACAATAGTTTGATATGGCAGCTGACAGAAATATTAATTTTGAGTCGAGTTTTCCCTTCTTTTTTTCTCTATTGTCACTTTCAGGGGTGGAAGATTATGAGTCACTTCCTTGATAGACTTCCCATCGAAAAATCAAAATTGATAAGTTATGGGATCACAATATAGGAAAACAACTACAACCGGAAACCACGAGAGCATGTAGCCCAACTAAGTCAAAATAAAACAGAATAGAACAACTCAGAGATAATTCATGCTCCCATAGATGGGGCGGAGCAAGACCATGACCTAAACTTGCAATAGCATCAGTTGTGAAGTTAGCTTCCCGAAACATATGGTTAAAGGAAACCTCTTCCCGAATATTAAGACTGTTATTACAAGGGATATTAGCTGGAATCTCTACATTAATAATCTGTGCTAGCTTCTAGTATAGCATCTCGTTTTCCTTGATAGTAATTAATTGATATGGTATGAAAGTAAGTTGATCTTTGAGTTGGTGTGCACGTCAGATTCCTACTCAAAATAAACTTTTGTTAATATTTTTATGAGACCCATTAACGCAATAAGTGTGTTTTCATTAGGTAAGTCACAACAATTCATAGATTTACTAAATATTATGCACTGCCTTGTAGGGATGTTCAAAAGGTCATATACAATTAAATTACTTCCTTAACTCCTACGTTTGGTGTACTTTCCTAGCAGCAAAAGGAAAAGGAAAAATAAAAATAAAAAATCCCTGCCCTGTTTCACTACAAGAAACCATGTGAAACACAGATCTATGATGATAAATTTTGAGGATTTGAAAGGAAATTGTGACATAATAATCAATATTGTTTAGAGGTTCAATCCGATTATTGGTTAGGGGATTTCTAGCCGGCTTTAGTTCTATTTCTTAATAAAGTTTGCCCTCTTACAGTCATAGTTCGATGAATCGATAATAAACCAATTGAATAAGAAGTCAACAAGTTAACGACATCATCATGATAAAACAATGTCTTGAAGATATCCTAATACCCGGAAATCAAACAAACTGATTAATACGCCTGCCTACAATATTTTAGGTATTTTTTGACACATTGAATTGGTTCAAAACAAATCCATTTTACTATAAATAAATAAATAAAAGACTTAGTTGCAAAAAGATCTCCTACATTTAATCCTGCAACACCTAGAAAAATTAACGGGCAGGACTTTCCCAGTAATTTTTGCATTGAAACGCAAAACAGATTAAGAGATCACACCACACATTTTTCTGTCAATTATCTTATAAGGAAGAAGATAATACTGCCTTATTGATATACAAATTTCCAGAAAAATCTTAAGCATGTTTTCCAAAACTTGGGTTATAATACTTCAACAGATTAGCATGATCACACCACATTCTGAGATGCAATGTTCCTGATTAAGATTACAAAAGGTGCCCAAAATAAGTAAAAATTATAAATATACATTTCCAAGATTAAAAAAAAAGGGAAAATTGTATAGAAATAGGAGAGAAATAAAAGGATCCTATTCTGGCTAGTCTCGGCCTTTCCAGATGACCAACCTGACAAAAATCACTAATAATTCTCTCTCTCTTCTTCTCTCTCATCTTTTTTCTGAGATATAAATATGAAAACTGACTCATTCACAAGAGAGAACAGAGAGGCCCCTCTCACTCTCACCCACTTGGAATTGAATTCTTCTCTCTCTCTCTCTCTCTCTCTCCCTTTCTCTTTCTATTCAAAAACAAACGCTTCCTCTGAAATCTCTGACCCGATAGTTTAGTCACAAAATCTGCATGTGTACGTTGTTGCTTACCGCGTCCCATACATCTCTCTCTTTTTAATGCTAATATATACAAAACACCATCCATCCACAAAGAGAGAGAAAAGAGGCAGAAAAAGGCAGTTTTTAAAGAGACAGGCAGAAACTAAGCATCCTAGGCCACATCTCCTTACCCTTTTCCAAGTTTCCTGTTACTTTATTTATTCATTCCCCAATTTTCTACACTCCCTCATTAATTAAAACATTTTTTTATGTTTCGGGTTCCTTTCTTTCCTTCACATATTATATATATGCTCCCCACTTCTTGTCCACCACCTTTGTGAACATATTCCTCTATCAAGAGTACTAGTTTTGGCTTTGGTTTTGGTTTTGGTTTTTTGGGTCCAAGAACTGGTTGAGAAGAAAGCGTGAGAGATCTGAAGAGAAGGGTTTGTTTCAAGTTTTGATCTTTTGGGTTGGTTGATTTAGATGGCCATTGAAGCTCAGATGTGTTCAGAGAATCTTGGGTTTCCATTGTGCGGCTCACAGGATTGGATGGTAGACAATGGTTATGGTGGTGGTGGTGGTGGTGGGTTCAGTCACTTCTGTTTCAATGTTCAACAGAAACACCAACTTCAACAACAACAACAGCAACAACAGCAACAACAAGTACAAAACCAGCAGCAGATAAATCAAAATCTTTGCTTTGATACCAGTTTTCTGGTTCCCACTTTGGAAAACAACAATACTTTTAGCAGCATTATGGCCTCCTGTTCTCAGACTATGGAAGCTCAGGCTGCCAAGCAGAGACAAGAGATTGATCAGTACATCAGATTACAGGTTAGAAACCAGTTTTTAAGTACAATTTGTGATTATATGACTTGGGTTTCATCCAATTTACTTGAAATTGCTTTTGCTTTCATGGTTTTGGATTTGTACTCAATTCCCATGTTTTTGTTTTTGTTTTTGAAAAACAGAACGAGAGATTGAGATTGGTACTTCAAGAACAGAGAAAACAGCAGCTTGCAATGCTGTTGAAGAAAATAGAGTCTACAACCCAAGTACTATTAAAGCAAAAGGATGATGAAATAACACAAGCAAACAGGAGAAGAATGGAGCTTGAAGATTTCTTGAGAAAATTAGAGGCTGAAAACCAAGCATGGCAGAGAGTGGCACAAGAAAACGAAGCCATGGTTGTGTCCTTAAACAACACTCTAGAACAGTATAGAGAGAGAGTCTCGTGTTGTCTCATTAATGGGGCAGACGATGCAGAGTCTTGCTGTGATAACAGAGAAGAAGAAGAAGCAGAGAGTGATGGTGTTGATTATGAACAGATAAGGATGAAGATGAAGGTTTGCAAAAGCTGTAATTCTCGGAGTTCGTGTGTCCTGTTCCTTCCTTGCAGACACCTTTGTTCATGCAAAGCTTGTGAGGCGGTTCTTGATTGTTGCCCTGTTTGCAGAACACCAAAGAAGGCCAGCATAGAGGCTTTGATTTCCTAGGCTGATTTTCCGGGAAAAAGTGAAGAGAGAAAAAAAGGGAAAGAAAGTGACTGAGAATGCTTGGTTTTAGCAGGATGATGTGAATGATGATCATTGATGATGGAGTGAACAGAACCATTTTCGATACAAATGGTTTTTTTATTATTTAATTTTATTTAATTTACTTTTTTCCTTTTTATGGTCTCTGAATTTAGATTTTAGTTTGTACTTTAGACGACCAACAACCCAATTGAACAGAAAAATACAGCACAGAGCATCTTTTTCCTTTCATGGAGGGTGCTGCTTTTTCCTTTTTCAATATTTTTGCTTCTCTTTTTCTGTCAATGGCGGATGGATTGATTTGATTATTCATATCAGATTTCTACACCAACTATTTTGCATTTGGCAGGTCATCAATTTCCATTGACAGATTTCATTAAAAGAAATGTCATATAAAAATACATTTTCATGCAAAAAATAATTATTTTTTATTTAATTTCTTGCAAAGTCAATGAAAGTTTTTTAAAGCTAAAAATTAGCAGCTAAACTTTGTAAACCAGGGACTTGGATCTTTTGCTTGTTTTGCAGACTCACTTGATGGTGATATAAAATTCACATTGAAACTATCTAATTAGTAAAAAAAAGAACATCTTTTTTATTTATTTATAGTGAGCAAACAAAAAGTCAAGTCGGCATCTTTAAACATGTGGGGATGGAGTTTTTGGAATTTCTTTAGGTCCACATTATCATATAGCCGTCGTTCGAATATGCATCATAATCGCCAAGCATAATATGGTCCATCTTCTACACGTTTAACCTTTTATACTTCGCCTAACAACCTCTTGTTTTGTTCAAGCTAAGAAAATTCTTTTTTCTATTCCAAGATTTCCAATATTGTTACCTACTTGAGTCGGTTGAGAGCAGGGACGAATTCGGAGGCTAAATTTACCTAACGTATAAACCTATTAAAATGATAAAAAAATTCAATGATATAAGTAAATCATTTATAACAAAAAATAAAATACACCTAATTATGAGTGAAACAAAAAACTTCATTAGCTATGAGTGTTAAGAAGTTTTTTTCTTTTCTTTTTGGATAAGCCCAGTGCATATTCAACCTAGGAATTGAATTGGGGTTTGAGCTTTGGCATCCATCCATAATACCAAAAGAAGAAAAAATATATATATTTTGACCTGAGTGGGTTGTTTGGTAGAAGAAAGAGAATAGGTTGGAAAAAGATATAATTGAGTTTTGTTTTTAAAAAAATATTTTGAATTGGTGGTGTGCTACATGTATTTTGCTTCTATGGTTTGTCGCTGATTGAGAGGGGTTTTTGAAAAGTTATTTTCGAGAGTCGTTTCAATCTTTCAACTCAGGCCACTTGGGAAAAATCCCTTTACAGTCTATATCCTTTGTATTGTTATTTTTATTAATTTAATAAAAAATTATCCCATTTTTTATAAAATAAAAAATAAATCGGCTATAATAAAAGATTAGTAAAAGGTGTATTGTGACATGGCGGATTCGTTGTGTTTTTATTAGGGTCGAACACATTGTATCGATTCGTGATCATAAAGTGCTTATGTTCACAACTACTTAATTTTGATATAAACACAAGATCAAAGCTAAAAAGATGAGATAATTCGAATTAATTTCCACTAAGATTTGGATATGCTCAAAAAACTTTGTATCATGCCATGTTAAATGTGCCATAAAATAGAAAGAAGAAAAAAGAGTAAAAAAAATAAAAATTGGTAGTTTCGAAAATTAATTAAATAAAATACTTGGAAGTAATTGAAGGTTTGCGTTTTGGGCAAAACGAAAAAGAAAAGCAAAAAGGAAAGGGCTAAGCGTTGACGGGAGATTCTGGTGCTGTGGTCCTCCTAGTTATCCGCTGTTTACAGTAGTAGCCGTACAGCTTTTCCCTTTCTTTTTTTTATTTATATAAATTTTATCTGATGTGGGGCTCTCTCTGATTCAACTTGTGTTGTGCATCTCATTTCTGTGATATTTCTCTCCTGTTTCTGTGCGGGGCCCTTTTCACGATTTTGTGAGGACAATTTAATAGTATTAGGCAGAGATTTCGATTCGCGGGTTTGCTGCCGTGTTGTTTTAGGAGAAATTGAAATAGGAATTTTCTTTTTCTTTTGTGTACGGCAAGCATAATGGTAATATCTCAATTTGATGTGACAAATTCATTTCAATTATAACACATATAGTCTTTTTATTTATTTTTATTTTTAATATATATAAATTTTAGGATTGCATTCATAATTCAGTCAAAAAAGCCACTAACTACAAAGGGCCATTATAATAATGGAGCGGTTTAATATCAAAATTAACACAATATCTAGTGCGCCTCCACTAATGATCACACAGGATTGAAGAAACTTTGGCATAGGCATCCAAACTAAGATTGCAAACTCATAATAATCAAAAAAAGAACAAGCTTGAAAAAACCAAGTCATAATAATTTCAATAAAACTCTCACAAATAAGAGATGAAAAGCCCTTACAAAAGCAGTATCGAATTTAAAGTTAATAATAATAATTATACAAAATAATTGAATTTTGTAACACTATGTCAGTATGTCAATTTTGTTTTTTTATTTACGTAGAAAACATTTTTCGTTATTCATAAAGATAATAATTCATATAATTTGAACATGTTAGGGTATGGTTCGCTCCTTAGAATTCACGTGGGACTCATACAATACACACTCATCTTGAATGTATAACAATTTTTCGTAACAACACTCTATTTTCTATTTTGTTGAAAGAGGTTTCTAGTTCAAAGTTTATAAACGAGAAAGTTTTATATAAAAAAAACTCAAGATAATCTTTGTGAATTATTTGCGTATGCTTTAGAATCTAGATCATGCATCGAAGATAAGATGTCTTTCCATTTAACCCAACGTACGAATGCATGCACTTGTAATAATAATGAATGACAATAACGTGACAGATACCTATAAAATTATAAGAGCATCCACAGTGGGGGGTGTAAATTCGGGGGTGTAAAGCCACTTTTACATCCCCTTTACACCTCCGAGGGGTGTAAATATGTTTTTTGCTCCAGTGGGGGGTGTAAATTCGGGGGTGTAGCCGTGGGTCCCAGCCTTTTATGTTGACTTTTCTTCATTTTTCTTCACTTTTCTCGGGTGGGTTCCGCCTGCAAAGGATGTAAAAATGGATGTAAATATACATTTTATTTTACATCCCCATGGTGGTGATGTATATTTACATCCATTTACATCTTACCATTGGAGACGATTCCGGTGACTCGGGGTGTATATTTAACATACACCCCCATATACACCACCTCACTGTGGATGCTCTAAGAAGACTTTAGGCTGCGGGAAAAATATCAAGAAGTGATATGAAAATAGTTGAGAAAATGCAGCTAACTTACAAATTAAGCATAGAGAGTTAGTAGGTAATGCAATATTTTCTCCCCAATACATTATCTTATAGGATTCATTATAGTCAACATGATGCACAAAGACGACACTAGATTTTAACGTAATATTTTATAACAAGAATAAGAATAATATGAGGTCAAACGATATCGATATTGGCAATTTACCTCATAATTTTTTTAAAAAAAAATACGTAAGCGATACTTTAAATTAGAAGAGAGAAAAGTTTATCATACACAATACCAAGGTATTATGAGAGTTCAAACTTGAGATCATTGATCTACGAGTCAAGATCATTTTTCACTTAATTAGATCCGTTAGCTACTTCATAGACTTGTTCTTTTGTTCAACATGTGGCTCAATTTACGCCATGTTGTTTGCAAAAAGAGGCCCCAAGTGTCTTTGAGTGCCTATCTGATTTTCTACCTTTACAAATTTCACCTTTTTTTTTTCCTTTTAACTAGTAAAAGTCATATTAGATTGAAGACAAAAAGAAAAAAACCAGTGCAAATTAGACACATTGGCTGAACTAGGTAGAGGGCTACCATGGGCTCTAGCCTAGGTAGTCTTTTTTAAAACTAAAATATATTACATGTATTGTAATGTTATTCATCCTATAAAAGCTTAGTATAACCCACCCAAATGTAGACTTATAACTTATTGACCACTCAATTTTGTAGGCCTATAATCATGTTATATCATTTGTTTGCTCAATTAAGAAATATAATATCTTAATAAAAATGCATGATTTTAACTCTCTACCTTTTACTATTTTATCCCAATGTATACTTTTATTTCTAGAAAAACTATAGAAACAATAAGTACCCAAAAAAAATTAGTCATTAGATTTTAAGCTAATGACTTTCGCTATCCCACTCATTAAAAAATTCATGATTCCAACTTTGCACTTGGAAATGGTCAATGTGTGAGCACTTAAACTATGGACCAGGACCAGCCCAAACAACGTCTTCACTCTGTCGACATTGCATACAACTGGATATCATTGCTTGGATTGGTAGCAGTCAAGACTATTTTGGACGCATAATTTACATTTCCCTAAGGCTTATTATCACAAAACATCCCTAAGGTTTGCGAAACTATCACATTGCGTCCTTTATGTTTTTTTTTTTTTTGTCATTTATGGTCCTTAAGGTTAATAAGTGTCTTCACAAATAGTTCTTGCCGTCAGATTTCGTTAAAAAGTCTGTTAAGTTGATGATGTGGCACATATATGGTCCCACATATCCAATAATATGACGCCACGTGGATTAAATAAAATAAACATTTGAAACTTATAAAAAATTTAAAAAAACTTAAAAGAAAAGAAAATATATTAAAAACAAAAAACACAAAATCACCATCATCTTCTCCATCGCACTAAACCCCAACCCCCACCATTCTTCCTTCCCCCATTTTTCTCCTCGCTCCCACCCACATCTCCTCTCTCTCTCCCTCTCACACCTCCAACAGCCGCACCTATCCTCACCCACCCTCCGCACCACTGCCCCGCCCTCCTCCTTTTCTCTCCCTTTTTGTCTCTCTTCCATGCTCTCTTTATTGGACAGCAACCAACCTAAACTCCACCCCCCCTCCCCTCCAAGCAAACCCAGACAACCATTAAACCCACCCAACCCACTCATTTGGCCTTTACTAACCACCATCCAATTTTGGTCTTTGGTGGTGGAGATTAGACGGGCAGTGGGTGAGGTTCCTGGAATATCAAGGTTTGGGTTGGCTGCTGTGGGTGTTGATTTGGGATAGCAGGTTGGGATATGGAGGAGGCTGGATATGGGGGTTTTTGTTTTTTGGACGAAGGATGTGGGGATTTGGTGCAATGGAGGAGGTGGTGATTTTTTTTTTTTGGGGTTTCTAATTTTTTTTAAAGTTTTTTAAAATGGTTTATAATTTGAAATTATTTTTTAAAATGTATTTTTTATTTAATCCATGTGGCGTCATATTATTGGATATGTGAGACCCACATATATGCCACATCATCAACTTAACAGACTTTTTACCGGAACAGACAACAAGGACTATTTGTGAGGACACTTATTAACCTTACGGACCATAAATGACAAAAAAAAAAAAAAAAAGGATGCAATATGATAGTTTCGCAAACCTCAGAGATGTTTTGTGATAATAAACCTTTCCCTAAATGATAACTGCTATGAACTTGTGCGACAAAATAGAACCATTTGTGTAGATAAAGGTTAACCATTTAACATAAAGCAAATCAAGTAATGCAAATCGTTAAGCCAATCTGATTTCTACCACAAAAGAATTACAACTGTAGAAAGGTTGCCCCTCTATATTAAAACTGGAAAAGGCTTTAAAAAGAAAATATGATGGTACTCTCACTGAGAAATGGTGCTGCGCAGATGAACTTTTGCACTAAACAAATCGAATAATCCTTCTAAGATCTTTATCTAACACTCATGGAGAAGCCTGCGAAATGTGAATCTTAATTCGGTCAAAAATACTAATACAGGCTATACCCGAAGAACTGGCTGATGATTATGGCAAACCCGAGAGCAATTGCAACCAGGGAAGATGCCCATGTTAGCTTCTCTGTTATTCTGGGAACTCTATCCTTTAGTGCCTGACTACATGAGCCTATAAAGACTGTATAGCTTCCCATTGCAACCACGGTCCCAGCTAAAAACATAACCAGAAATGCAGCACCAGCAACGCGCGATGGCAAGGCAAGCGCGGGTAAGACCATCATCAATGCATCTGGCTGCAGCCCATGGACAATTCCAGTGGCAAAAGTAGCAAAACCAATCTTCTTCTTCCCAACTGTAGGGGTTTCTAGAGATTCATATACACTAACATCACACTCGCCATTCTCTAAGGCAACACAAGGACTTGGGACTTCTGAAGCTTCCTTAATGCCCATAGCACCAATAACTAGTAGAGTAATGCCCACAACTCTTGTGCCCCAGGTTCGGATGATTTCAATGTGAAGCCGATCCTTTAGCAGTAGAAATATTAAGCCAAAGATAACCTGGCCAGCGTCATGACCACATCCCCAGAGGGCTCCAACTAAAGCACTTTCAATGCGGGTGCGTCCTATTGAGAGTGGAGCCAAAGCAGCTAGGTGGTCAGGCCCTGATAATGTGTGTAAACAACCAGCAAAGAAACCAGTCCATGCACTACTAAGTAATTCAGTCTGGATCAGTCTTCTCCCAATAGCAGCAGCCGGGCTACTTGTCTTTGTTGCAGTTTGAAAGGATGCAAAAGCTGCTGGTGCAAAAGCCGGTTGTATTAAGATCAAAACAAGAGCAGAAAGCACAACAAATGCCCCAGTGGAGATGGCCTGGACATGTTAGAAATATAAAAGTAAGTTATCTGGTCAAAATAAATGGATTAATGGTTGCATATGAAAAGTGAAAGTAACTGTAGGTGGGAATTTGCAGCCCCGCCTCCACGCCAAAAAGAAAGAAACAAAATATTCTCAAAGAATATTTCGATATAACTTATAAATTTCATGTTGATAGTAGTTGTAAATCAAATATGAAACTGCCATGGGGCAAGATATAATTGCACTGATGCATACACTTAAACAATAATGAAAACTTGTCTAGACAGTATCATCTACGTTCCTACTCCAATCCATGATTTCTATCATACTGACTCCCTGTTAAGATCCACTGTCCTCTTCTAAAGATTAGATTTAAAACCTACCCTGAGGGTGCAACCAAGTAGACAAGAAGTTAATAAGAGAGAATCCACTTGACTTGCTGGCAGTTTTGGTATTAACTGTTATGAGATAGCGAGTGTTTAAAGTTCCATCCAGTTTCAATATCTTGCTTACCAATACAATAAGTCGTCAAATTTAGAATACAACGTCTGAAATTTCCTTGTATGAAATCTGAAAATTGTTGAAAATATGAAACGTGAACACAGCCATATAGCAATCATTTGGAAACTTCGAAAATCTCAGTGCACCCTGCAGTCTTACAGGCGATAGGCTACTCCAGAATACTGACTGTTACACCTTCGAAAAAACCATTGAACTTGGCTCATATTACCTTAATGAAAGCATTTGAGACCAACAAAAACACCCAGACCTATACTAAAATCCAACATTGCTAATCTAATGAAGCTACCTATGAAGCTACCTACATCCAATCGACTGGTTAGTACATCTGTGAAATTCCCTAATTTTGTTCCTTTCTTCCGGGCCCCCATGTCAAAGATTTGCTGCTAGTGGTTAGTGATGCCAGCTAAGCTATGCTAAGGTTTTAAAAAGCACAGAGATTTGAGAGGCTTTGTGTTGGAACTGAACATTTGTACTGACTTATTTCTCCAGGCAGAGAAGAGGACTTATCTACAAAATACTATACGCGTATACCATTCAGTTCTCCAACCTCCTGGAATCCAAAAGATTACTATGGAATATGGATAGGACCAAACTTGACTGTAAGAAATGCATGCTCTTCAAGGACCCCAAAGTCAAATTGGTTGATAATCAAATTTTTGGCAGTTCGAACCACCAAAGACAATCCTTTCAGCCATAAAAAATTGTAAGAGAGGTTACTACAACAAATGAGGCTGCTACTATTTCCTATATGGACGTGAGCTAATAAAGAATGATGGGACATTACAATCTCATATAGGCATATTCTGAAATACAAAGATGATGGCAGATTTAGAGGGCAAAAATAACTACATTGAATTAAAAAATAACTTCGTAGAAAATAATCAAACATTCCATAGACCATGAAACAAATTGTTTGCAATTTCAAAACATGATTGCAGCAAAAACAACAAAAAAGCCCCACAAATTTTTTAAAAAAAATCAAATTGAATATTTTTTTTAATCAATTTCTTTCAATTGAACAAGAGATCAAAATACCTTGCGCTGCTTAGAAGCCCCAGTTGCGATCTGATTGAGAAGCTGGTATTTTGGCTCCGACCCATTTGGAGACTCGGCCTGGTTCGACGAGAGAGACGGCAAAATGTTCGACGGCGCTGATGGAGGAGAAGAAGAAGACAGTGGAGATGGGTTTTGACGTTTGCAGGAAACCAAGCTGACCCGTCTGAGATTGGGAAGTTGGGAAGCGGGGAGGTTGAGTTTTCCCGAGTCAATGCGACCGAGTCGATGTAGAAAAGGGGAGGGTTTTAGATGAAGTTTCAAAGGGGTTGGGGATGAAGAGGACAGAAGCCTTTCCATGGCTTCTCTCTCCTCTCTCTCTCTCTCTCTACCTCTTTGTTCTTCTGTGTGTCTCTGTAAGGGTTTATATTTGGGAGGTAAAGAGAATTTGGAGAGAGAGGGCGAGGGGATGTGGTGAAGAAGTAGAAGTGAAGAAGATAAGCTCTGGCTCAAAACTCTGAGAAGGTTTAAAATTTTAACCGAAAATTGAAAATTTAATATTTAATATAGAATATTCTAAAATATAATTTTATAATTTATTTTGACGCATCTTAACCCGCCTAAATTGTCAAGCTCTTCAATTTTCTTCTCGAAAAGCCCCTTTCTCTACTTATAAAGTAGCTGTTTTTTTATTAAATTTTTTTTATTTCTGTTTTTATCAACATTTACCATCTCATTTTATTGAGCTAATTATGGATCAATATGTTAAACCTTTAATTTGAAAAATGAAGATAAAGTTGCAAGTTTGAAAAAAATATTTTAGATATAGGGGCGGGTGGGGAAGAAGATTGTTCAAATAGGAATTATCTTTTGTTAGAGAAATATTGTTAAAGTGTGTAATTATCGTTTAGATCTTAACCGGATGTAAATTATACTAAAACAGTATATGTAAAATATGACCTTTTATAAATGATGTTGTATATATAAAGAGATTGTAACTCGCGTAATTAAGAGTATGCGTATTACATCTGAAATATTGTGTTTGATAGCCGTTCCATCAATTTCGGATGTATAAAATAAAGTGGTTTATATATAAATAATGGGTAGGTAACTAGTTGTTATAGTTCTAAACTCTATGAACTACAATTCTAAAACAAATTGTATGGCCTCATTTTGTCCACAACATCCCCTTTGAACACATAGAAATTAGAAGCCTTCACGTTACTATTTTTCTTCCCTTCCCTTTCCACTTTCCACTTCCTGGTCTTGAAAGGACGCATCAATCCTTATTATTATTCATTAGGATTGTTAAGTGTAATGGTCAACTACTCACCAATTCCGTCCATTGCTCAAATTGAGTAGAGCCTGCCCTACCCTTCCAACCTCCAGCTTTACAAGACAACCGACCTGTGAAATTAGTATATATGGGGTTGGACTTGGAGCACACTAAAAACGATTCTTCCTCCTCAACTTTGAACATTTACCACCACATAAATAATAATGTCGTACCAAATGAAATTACCAAATAATAATGTCAAGTCATGAGAGAAACACGTAAAACACTGTTATCAGCCTTGTGTTGTCGTCAACTCCGCACACCCAATAAGCCGTTCTTAACCCTTTTTTTTATTTTTTATCAACATTGATGCAAAGACATTTTTATGAGGTGGATAGGGGTCAATTGCTTGGAATAAAACTAGTTGGCAGGTAAATCCAAGTTGATGGTTGATTTTGAAATTTGGACTTTTTTCTACAATGAGCTTGGGAGAGTATTAAATGCCTAAAAGGATAAGGCACCTCCTCCCTTCCTTCCTATGATAGAGGAATCCTGGTTACACATGCTTACACATGCATTCCCCATGCTTGCTTGTGCTGTGCACACGCACTTAACAAAGAAATTTTGGCCACTTAAATTGTTCAGGTGGCTTGCTATTCACCTTGGGTTTATATTTGCTTCATAAAGCCAGACACCAAGTAAGCCAAATCTCCAACAAAAACAAAAAAGTAAGCCAAATCTGGAATATCCCTCTGTTGTTTTCTTTTTCTGATTGAATATCCATTTGTTCATCTGCTTTCACTTTTGCTGACCCAACAAGTCTGATTAATTTTGAGATATGGGCCTTGAAGTCCAGTTTTGGCAAACTCAAGCTTCATGACTCACAGCTGGTGGGCTTTGGTTAGAGGGAAAGGTTAGACCAACCCAGCAACACCCATTGTTTTTAGATATGGTCCAAACTTGATAGTTCTTTTCCAATGGAACAACTTCATCAACTCTAATCTATCATCTTCAAATGCCCAAAAGCAGTTCAATGGTGAACAGTTCAAAAATGCCGTATTATTTTATTTTTCAGTTTTACAACTTTGACCCATTTTTCGCAGGAGACAGCTTGTTTGATCAAGTTGAAAGTGTACTAGCCAGATCCAACAGCCAAGGATTTGACTGAGAATAGAAATTTTTGGAAAAAACAATGGAAAGACCATGGTAAATACACCGATCTGCTTGCTGAAGACTACTTGAATTTAGTATTCAAGTTTTATGAAGAAGCTAACGTGACGAAGATGTTTGAGGATGCTGGAATTTCAGTTGGGATGGATTTTGATCCTATCTTGATCATTCAAGTGATAGGGAAGAAGACTAAAAGCTTCGCAAATGTTAGATGTTATGATGGAATGCAGTGCATAAGTTTGAAAAATCGCTAGGCGGTAGGCTTAAAAAACAAAAGAAAGGAACCAAACCAACCCTGGCACCCAGACCTGCCTAGAGCTGCTTAGACTTGCCTAGCGCCGCCCAAACCCGCCTAGTGCCCCCTAGACCCGCACAGGCAGCCTAGGCCGATTTTTCATAATGCAGAGTATGGATTGGAAGGAATGGTTTCAACAAGAGGGAGATGTGTACAGTTTTGGAATTGTGGTGATGGAAACATTCACAAGAAGGAAGCCAACAAATGAGATGTTTGTTGGGGAAATGAATTTAAATTTGTCGGATGTTGCGGCGGCATTGGAATACCTTCATCATGGTTATGCAATACCTATTGTCCACTGTGATTTGAAGCCAAGCAATATACTTCTAGACTATGCTATGGTTGCACATGTTGCAGATTTTGAGATTGCAAAACTGTTGGGTGGAGGAGATTCTATGACCCTAGCCACAGTTGGCTACATGGCTCCAGGTGATGTTTCTAATTTATTTTCCAATACAATATATGTTGTCTTCTTTTATTAAGAAGCAAGCAATGAACAAATGAACTTATAATCATATTTTTCTCATCATATATATAGCAGAGTACGGAATGGAAGGAATTGTTTCAACTAGACATCACCGCTAACTCGTTTTTCAGTTTTATTCCTACGACACTATGTGCCTTTACAAACCTTCAGTGGCTTAACTTACAGTGGAATAATTTGACGGTTGATGCTTCTATTCCGGTAAAAAACTCTCTCTTGTTTGGCTAGTCTTAGAAATTTGTCGATGATCAGTTTGGAAGGTAATCCATTAAATGCCACGCTTCCTGTTTTCTTTGGGAATCTCTCAACAAAGCTTGAAATTGTTGATTTAGGGAATTGCAACATGAGGAAATGCTTTCAATAAGTGGGGATGTGTACAGTTTTGAAATTACAGCCACAGCACACAGTACACAATTAAGGGACATAAGTCGGGCTCCTCAGTTAATGCACAAGGCCTCAACAAAGATGGATGAAGTTTGAAAAATGGCCAGACGGTAGGATAAAAGAACAAAAGAAAAGAACCAGACCCACCCTGGCACCCAGACCCGCCAAGCGCCGCCTAGCGCCGCCTAGACCCGCCTAGCGCAGCCCAGACCTGCCTAGCTCCGCCTAGACCTTCCCAGCTTCTCCCAGACCTTCCCAGCTCCGCCTAGACCAGCCCTGCAATGCAAAAGTTTGTAAAATCGCTAGGCAGTAGGCTTAAAGAACAAAAGAAAAGGGGTAATGATTTCCCCACTCCAATTTTATCCACTTACACTCCTTTTTTTTAGTTATAAAATGGAGTGTAAGTGAATAAAATTGGAGTGGGGTGTTGTACCTCAAAAGAGATGTTTTAAAAATTTATAAACTCGCAAGCGCACGAATCGAATATAGCATAAGCGTGTAAGAGCGAGATCGTGCCCAAGGGATTGCGTGTAAAGATAGAAAACCAATTTCACCCAAGTTAATTTCATTGCCAACCTAGTTGATTCAAATGATGATTTGTTTGTTCAAAAAGAAAATAAAATAAAGCATAAAACAAATATAGAAATGACAAAAAACTGAAATTAAGATTTACATTTATGAGAAAAATAACTAAGGTATTAGGTTTCCACTTTTAACATAAGCATGCAACTCTTGGTTAATTTGATCCACAAAATATTTTCCAATGTAGTTGTTCAAAATAATTAAAGCTCTTTTTAATTTCCTTTAGAAGTATTCTAAGCATAACTTGTACCATTGGCAACAAACTATCAAAAAATAATCTTCATCAAAATTCTATTAATCTTTAGTAATTCTCTTCTCTTTTAAAAGCATGAAAGTTTTTACTACACAATGGGAAAAACATGATTGAACTCATGAAATAGATTATCAAACATTCATCAATTAATTAAAAGAAAACCACAAATTCCATTTGAACAAAAACTACAAAATCACATTAAAGCTTAAGTTTGGATCAAACTAATAAAAATTACATACTTATATTAAAAGCTAGCCTACGGAACCATGAGGTATTAGAATCCACACCATCATTTCATAAGATTCTAATTATTTATCTTTCAATTCCCATGGAGTAGCAATCTAGAAATCAATCTACTGCTTTCTCAAGATTTATCAATTAAGCTTGTAATTTAGATCATAAGTAAATTTTCCTTCCCTTCATAAGTACAAATTCTAAGCATAAAATGTAAACAAAATTATTTAACTACAAAGGATCAAAGTTTCCTAAGCATCCTATGTGAAAAAGTTCATTTGAATAACAAAATATCAAAGAAATTTGTAAATTAGAAATATAAACCAAGGATGAATTAATAGATTAATCCAAACTCTTAACTACCACAAACACATGTTATATCTCACAATACATAATAGAAGTGGTGAAAAGAAGATTAATCTATTAATCATGTGAAGTGAAAATTATAATCATTGAACACCACAATATTTGAGAATTGAAAATAAAAACTAGAACTTTATTTAATAATGGTGTTTCATCCAACCTTAGTTAAGTATTTTAAATAGACATAATTAATATTTAAAACAAAACAAAGAAACTAAAATACATAAATTAAATGAGAACTAGGAAAGGAAGAACAAGTTTAAAAGAGTTATTAGCTCTTGGTTCTTTCCTTTCCATCATTGTTCTCTCTCTTCCTCACTCTTTCTCTCTTTCTTTCGCCGTGTGTTTCTCCTCTCCCTTTAATCTTTGCTCAAAACTTGTATTTTATAGCCAAAGAAAGGGAGTCTTGAATTATATAATAATCAAGTAGCTCACCATTCCAAATATCTTTCTCATCTTTAGCCTACTTCCTTGACTTTGGTTTCACAAAGATCTTTGAGTCTTCTTATCAATTGCTCCACTTGCTCATCTCTCGTATCTTCTCATAAAAACTGCAGCAACTTTCCTCAAATTGTAGCTAGATAACAACTCAAGCATCATCATTCTTCTTTGCACTCATTGGTTGCAAGTAGTCAATTTGAACTTCTCCTTCATTGTTTATTCATTCTCTCTTTATTTCTTCAATGATGGAAGCTTGCATGCATGTCCTAGAGCATATTAATGCAATTGATTGCTTCTTCTTTTCATTTGTTTTATCTTCAATTGCATTTGCTGCTGCACAAGTTGTCTCGAGCAAATTTCCTTGACTTTGGCTGCACATATTTCTTCTCATCCTTTACTTTCTTCTTGCAACACATTACTTACTTCTTTTCCTCAACATGCTATTGGTGGAAGATGCTTAATATCTACAAATAACCACTTATTAAATATAAAAACAAGATTTGGAATGAAACAATATAAATACTCTAATAGATTTACATATAACAAAAGAAAATACTAACAACTATAAATTTAAGGATAAAACTTGTATTAATTTTGTGCTCATCAAATACCCCCAAACCTATATCTTGCTAGTCCTCGAGCAAAAGAAAATAAAAACTAAGTAGAAAAGAAAACTAAGCCACTTTCGCATGGATCTCGATTGCATTTAGCATATGCAACAAGCCTTTAAACCCCTAGGTTACCCTAGTGGACGAGTATAGTCTCGTGAGGGCTTTCAGTGATGATACCCACAAACATCGAAATGAGAGATTAAAAATTTATGCTACAACAAAATTTGAAAATTTAAACAAATGCTTAACCATCATCAAAAGCTATCTGGATTGAAAATTCATGAACAATTTTTAAAAGAGCAAACACGCTTCAAATTAATCCCCACATAAAGTCTTGATCACTTATAATCATTTAGTAAATTTTTCATTTGTTTCCTTTGGTGTTTAAGTGAACCAACACATTTTTAGAGACAAAAGTTAATTTCAATCACAGTAACCTCATTATTTCAATCATTATCAAAATTCAGTGCAAAAAACTAACCAAGGCATATATATACCTTTTTTTTCTTTTTCTTTTTCTTTTTTTTTTTTTTTGAATTGTGACTGTGCAATGTTTAGTTCCATTAAGCTTTCTAATTAACCCATGTAGCGAGATTTAGGCCAACGACTCTCAAACCAAAGGTTTTAAGGCATTAGGTGTAGAAACACCCCTAAGGGGTTATTAACTCGAGTTAAAAAGGCTACAGAACTAGACTAGTCACAAAATGTATTTACCTCAAAACTTTACCGTTTGACGCGAACACTCGCTGCTGTTTAGGCAAGAGGCCCGGTTACTAAGTAAAACTCTGGATAAATTAACATTATTATTATTTTACTTCTTTTTTTTTTTTTTTTACGCCAAGGTCAATCAAGAGCAATGTCATCTAACTGTAACCGGAAAAAAAAAATGTCATCTAACTCTACTTAAAACAACAAAGTTAACTATAATTGATCTTTTCTTTCATTCTCACTAAAGTGTTGATGTGCATGTGAGAGTTCAAAGTATAACTCATGAATTATCCACTAAAAAGAAATAAGTGAAAAAAAAAAAACTAAAATTATGGGTTTAAATTTAATAATATGTTTCCAATCGTAAAAATCATTCATGAGTGTTGAATCTGATTTGATGATAGTAAGCATAAAAATCTAGAGATAACACCATTTTAAAAAATAAAAATAAAAATAAAAATAAAATAAAAACAAAACTCCTAAACCTTACCCCCAAACCTAAATCAAACATTGTCCTCAATGTTGAAGAATTGAGGTATCAACAAAGGTATAACAAGAAATGAAAGGGATTTGAGGTAATTAAATAAAAGAACCAAAAAAAGAATTAAAACTATAATTTAAAAAACAAAAATAAAAATAAAGTAAAATAAAAATAACCAAACAAAACAGTAAACCCTAACAAATAGTCCTACGCAAACCGAAACCCAAAAGATGAAGAAGTCTAGCCCATCGGAACCTCCAAATCAATTGAAAACCCAATCCAAACGAAAGCCCAAACTTTTTTTTTTGTCGGAAAGAAAATAAATTAAATTATAAAAGAAAAAGAAAAAAAGAAAAAAAAGCACATTTCCAAAACTTTTAAAATATATATATATATATATATATATATATATATAAAAACAAAAACTGGAAAGGATACGTAAAACACAAAGCACCAGAAAATGAAAGTAACGGGTAAAAACATAAAACACCAGAAAATGAGGAGGGAAATCAAGAAAAGTAAGGTGAAAGTAAAAATGTTCCCCTCTTGAAGCACGCGACCACAAAAATCCTTGTGAAAGGAAGGGATCCGAGAAAGAAAAAGGGCATACGGCTGGATAGCAATCTGGGGATCCGAAGTGGATGTCGGCTCCCTCATCAGTAGATGTCTATTTAAACCGTTCATTGGTTAAGTGTAGGAGTACCCTGCATTTCTTCCTGCAAACTCAAGGAAAACCATCAAATAATCCAGAAACAAAACAATGGCATCCTCAGCTATGCTCATTGATGACCTCAACCTTGAGTTAACACTTGCACTACCGAATGATTAGGTAGGTGCTCCTCCAAACCCTATCTTCCCAAACTCCTCATATCATCATGGCTCGACCTCAAACTTTGCTGAGGCAATGCTGAGAAAAGTAGTGCTGCCAGGAGGGATGACTGTTAGGAGACTCACACCGGCAGATCATCTGTACATGGCACAGAGGTCAGACAAGGCCGCGGTGGAGGAGTCTCATGATTTAACTGTTCTCCACGCAACCTCCTCCACAAATCTGGGCATAAGATTACTGGCGAGGACGCGAGAGTGCGCAGTTCTGACTGAGGAAGTAGCCTCTTTGAAGGCTCAGATGGCGGATTTGCAAAAGCAGCTCTACTGTGCCAACCAGCAAGTAGAAGCACTGTGGAAGAGAAACAATGATCATGCAGAGCTTTTGCAGATTCTACAAATAAGAGAAAATAGAGGCAATTAGTATGATGCCTCAGGTGGCTCAGAATCTGGGAAGAAACATGTGATTTTTAAATATATGTATGCATTTTCACGTCTGTGTATGTAATCACATGTTTATGAAATGAATAAGTATTTGAGCCAAATTTCCGTGTGTGCAATCATGAAGCAATCTACTTCCCAAACTTAACAACAAATTAAATACATAAACAAGTAAAAGAAAGAAAGAAAGAATTACAGTAATAAAAGCAAAGCGAAACAAGAAATTCGGAATTACCTTAGTTGGAGATTGGGTTCCGATCTGTTTATTTATTTATTTATTATTAAGTTTATTATGTATTTATTTTTTATATAAAAGCATAGCAAATGTATGAACTAAGAGGGTAAATGAAAATAGAAAGATAATACCTGGAAAATATGCGTGTCAATCCCTTTGGTATTTATCCATTACATAATAAAAGACAAAAATAAATAAATAAAAAAATCCAAGCAAAAAGAAATAAAGACCAAAATGAAATAAAACACACAAAAAGAAAACTAAAATCTATACAAACACAAAATAAACAGTCATAAAATGTTCCAACTTAATTTCCTATTTCTAATTGCTAGAATTGGGATTCTCGTGTGCCTAGAAAATGTTCCAATGTCATTGGTCACTTTCCTAATCACCTTCTACTAACAAAAGGGTTATGTGTCATCCATCCATGCTGCCATGTCATCATTATCTTATACCTAACGAGAGGTCCAAGAACTCCAAAGCAAGAAGAGCCCATCATATTATTTCTGTACCTAAAACCATAACGAAAAACAAAGAAAGGACCCACCAATCTATCATATAAACCATAAAACCAATAGGTCAATACATCACAAACTCAACAGTCCACACGCTCAATCAATCTTACTGGTGAAGACTACATGTTATTGTACACCACACCACACCATACCATAACAGTTAGAACTAAAAATTTAAAGAGCTCTCTGCTTCCACAGTCAGCATCCTCAGCCAGACCCTTTGAGCTGCTGACAAGCTTTCATGGCCAAACCAGTTTCAATTGAAGTGTGGAACCCACGTGGGAAATACAGAGTTGTCAGCACAAAACCCATGCCCGGAACTCGCTGGATCAATCTCTTAATTGAACAAGACTGCAGAGTTGAAGTAATATTCTTTTTTTTCTTTCTCAGTTTCTTTAATCTGTTTGGAACTATTAGCTATGTGAGTTTGATGAGATAATGTTTGATTTTTGTGTTTAGATATGTACCCAGAAGAAAACAATTCTGTCTGTTGAGGATATCATTGCTCTGATTGGGGATAAGTGTGATGGAGTTATTGGACAGGCATATTAGTTTTTTTTTTGGTTGGGTGTCCTTAAAATTTGGATTTTTTGTATTTAAAGTGGTTAATTTGTGTTTGTGTGTTGGTTTTTCAGCTGACAGAAGATTGGGGAGAGACTTTGTTCTCAGCACTTAGCAGAGCTGGAGGCAAAGCTTTCAGTAACATGGCTGTTGGCTACAACAATGTTGATGTTAATGCTGCTAACAAGTATGGAGTTGCTGTTGGAAACACTCCTGTAAGTTTTGCACTCTCTATTTTCCCCTTTTGTTTCTTTTTTCTTTTTTCTTTTTTCATTTTAGAAAAGTGAATGTTCCAAACTCCACTGCCTGCTTTTTTGTAGCTTTATAGGTACCAATAGTGCAAGTTTTCTCATATACTTGTGTTTCTGATAGAAGAATTGTTTATTTCACATATCTTCAGAAATGCTTGCACATTGCACATTGGTCACTAACCAACATGTCAGGAACCTTATATACAGAAAACTAGTACCTCTATGCATCTGCTATTTCTGTTTGGTACATGAAATAAAATTTAGGATTTTAGTTTTTTTCTTTCTTTTGGAAAAATTGGGGATATTGAAATGGTTTTATTGCTCCTATGGTTAGGGAGTACTTACAGAAACTACGGCGGAGCTGGCAGCTTCACTTTCTGTATCAGCTGCTAGAAGAATAGTTGAAGCAGATGAATTTATGAGGGCTGGCTTATATGATGGATGGCTTCCTAACCTGTATGACTACGGTGTTTATAAAAACTATCGATTCTTCGCTTGTCCATTCATTGTACATGAATTATAAAATTTAGTGGTCTCATTTACTATGGCAGGTTTGTGGGAAACTTACTCAAAGGACAGACTGTTGGAGTGATTGGAGCTGGTCGTATAGGTTCTGCATATGCCAGAATGATGGTATTTTTCCTGGTCCAATATGTTATTCTTAGTCTAGTGATTGGCAAGCATAGATTTATCCTTACTTTCTTTTCCTTTATCCCCTGCTGATTCTCACAATTTATTGCTAACGATCCTGATCAGTGACTGTTGATTTCTAACAGGTTGAAGGTTTCAAAATGAACCTAATTTACTATGATCTGTACCAGGCTACACGGCTAGAAAAGTTTGTTACAGGCATGTCTAGTCAGTTTATTGCATAAATCTTGCAAAACTCTGTTCTGATACCTGTATGTTCCATGTTCCAGCTTATGCCGAGTTCCTTAAAGCCAATGGTGAACAGCCTGTGACTTGGAAAAGAGCAGCAAGCATGGATGAGGTGCTTCGAGAAGCAGATGTGGTATGGCTCTTGCTCCCCTCACACCTTTTTTCCCCATTTTTTATTACTCTCTTTCTTATGCCGTGGTTATTGATTCTCATTCTAGATAAGCCTTCACCCAATTCTGGATAAAACCACTTACCATCTAGTCAACAAAGAAAGACTGGCAATCATGAAGAAGGTGAAGCTCGAACGAACATTTCTTATTTGTATAAAACTGTGAAATATTCACATCGGTATTTACTTGTTGAATAATGTCACATATATATTTACAGGAAGCAGTACTTGTAAACTGTAGCAGAGGGCCTGTGATTGATGAAGTGGCTCTTGTAGAGCATTTGAAACAAAATCCCATGTTTCGAGTTGGTCTGGATGTCTTTGAGGTAAATAAAATCACCTTCCCTGCCCAATTCCAGTCTTCTTCTGGTCACCATCTCTAACATTTGAGTGGTTCATAAATGGTGTTGTATCAGGATGAGCCTTACATGAAACCCGGGCTTGCTGACTTAAAGAATGCTATTGTGGTACCTCACATTGCTTCTGCTTCCAAGGTAATTTAGGTCCATATTGTTTTTAAGCTGACAGTTTGGAGACCTACCTTTCTGATTTGAGAACATAGCAAGTTGTTATCTTATCAAGCTACAGAACTTAGAATTACTCAGATCAGAGAGTTAACCATGTCCCTTGATGGTTTATGTAGTGGACTCGTGAAGGAATGGCAACACTGGCTGCTCTCAATGTCCTGGTATGTCACTTAACTCTTCAAAAATCGCAGCAACAGAAAAAGAGAAAAGATTCACATCATTCAAAAATGGCCTCAAAAGAATATCTTCATCTGTGGCACTAAAGTACTGACCCCCTTTACATTACTATATGGTTTAGGGAAAAATTAAAGGATATCCAATTTGGTCAGATCCAAACCAGGTAGAACCATTCCTCAATGAGAATGTTCCACCACCGGCCGCCAGTCCTAGCATTGTTAATGCCAAAGCCTTAGGTAACAATGTCTTTAAAACTATGTCAAGGCCAGACAGGAAAGTTCTCTTCTGCTGAAACTTCTGTTCCACTGCAGGTTTACCAGTTTCGAGGCTGTGAGCATCGGTGTAAAGGGTTATATTCAGGGCTTTCCTGGTGCAAATGGAGTAATTTTACTGATGGGAAATCCAGGCTCTAGCTACTGAGAGTGCAGTTCTTAAAATTACTAATGTATGTTTTATAAGGATCAATGTGGACAAACATGTATATCTACAATGTTGTCTTATAAAATACTGGCCTCAGAATCAGAATCCTGTCATATATGAGAAGGTATATATAATTGTTTTCATCTATAATTCTATGTGCTCAAATTGCGGTGGAAACTTGGAATTTGCTGGTTTTGTTGGTTATATTTGAGGCTTTTTAAGACTCTAGCTACTTTGTTAGTAGCCATTGGTTTTTTTTCTTTTGAGAAACTTTCCTATCAAGAGGGGCGATAATATACTAAACTCACACACACTACACGGATACTAGGACTCGAACTCAAGACCTTGCCTAAGGGAGCAATTACTCCAAACCATTACACTAGACTAGTGGGTCCTTTGTAGTTAGTAGCCATTATTTGTAAGACTTGTGTTCACTTACTTCTCACCTGAGAGACAATCACATTTTACAAATTTGCTTAAATTCCATCATTTAACAAATCCCTTCTTCAAAGAAATTTGGATTCTTTCAACAAATTGCTACATATAGAATCTTTGGATATCGAGAGTCACATAAATCTGCAATTTCTCGTTTCATATAATAGTCATATATACAACAGAAGGAACTTATAACAATGACGACAAGAAAGGTAACTACCATGATAAATGAAAAGAAAGATTTCGACCCAAAAAAGAAAAAGAAAGATGAAACTTGACGACCAAGCAAATTCCAATCCAACATTACAAGTTTTCCCATTTTAAAATGTAAGAGCATCTCTAACCGATGTGTTAAAAGTGCCACATAGACAATTAACGGCTAGAAATAACATCTCACATCACTCCAATTGAATTGTCAAAGCTAATGTAGAATGAAGGTTGAACCTTCAGCGTTACTTTTGACATCTCAAAAGCAAGACATCAAATGAATATTTTATTATTGTTTGAAGACAGTTGGCTGTTACTTTCATTTATTTATTTATTTATTTATTCTTCTTTATCTTGAATGATTTGACCATTGCAAATTTTTTCCCATCACTAGACCAACCCAAGGATTTATTAGAAAGTAGTATGAGTTTCAAACGAAAAGGATGTTTGGAGTATCCCATTACTCGAGGGTGTGTGTTGTTGAGTGAGCAAAAGTTAGGTTGAATCAGTTTTGGTCCCAATTCATAACTCAATCCATATATAGGAATTTATAATTTTTTGGATTCAAGACTCTCTCGTTATTAGACCAATCCAAACCAAATTAACCTTCTCATGATTAGGTCGGGTTAACAAGAAATTGTGCCCACCCGTAGTACATTTTATAATGTTAGTCTCTTTGGTTGAAATATCAATTATACTTTTTATAAATTGAAAAAAGCGGAATAATATGTATACAATATTTTTGTTTTTTGTGTGGATAGAATAATACGTATACAATTGAGGCTATTTTAGTAATTATAGTATAAAAGAAAAAAAAAAGGTTCACAATTTCCAATATGGTCTTGTATTTTTGACCCGACTGTTTCCTAAGAGCATCTCCAAAGGAGATGTCAAATATCAAACATCAAATTTAAATTTAATGGCTGATATGGCTATTTAACATATTGTAAAACTCTTTATCCAACTGAGATGTCAAATATACATTTTATTTTATTATTTTTAAAAGCAAGTGGGCTCGGTATTTAAGAGTAAAATATTAAATAGGGTTAAAAACTGTACATGGAAGAGGAGAGAAGGAACGGGCCCAGCATTAAAATAATATAAAAAAGTAAAAGACGTCTCAACATGTGGGCTGTCATTTTTGACAGCAAAAGTGAAGGACGTCAATCCAGCTAGGATTTGGCATCACGGTTGGAAGGCTTAAAATGTCTTTTTTTGGGGTTAAAACTTGCAAAGTTGGAATTGACATTTCGCTTGGAGATGCTCTAATGGCAAATGAAAAAAGAAATAGGATTTATTAACCATGAAAATTCTGGAACATTCCATAACTCTTTTATCTTCTATCCTTTTCGGAAACAAGAAAGAATTACTGGAGAGAAAAAAAAACACTAAGTTCCTTCCGAAACACGACGTCGCGTCTCCGCATAAATTAGGGAATTCCAAATCCTTTTTGGATTTAAACAAAATAAAAATAAAAATAAAAATAAATAGTGTCCTTTTACCACAGGGAGAATTCAAAGCTAGGGTTAGGTTTACCTTCAGTGCCTATATAAATCTCCCCAATTTTCACCCTTTGTACCAATTCACCCAAACACACACTCTCTCACTCACTGCGAAAGCCAAAGAAAAGCTCTCGCACTTTCAATTCTCTGAAACCGTAAGGAGCGATGGCCACTGAGAAGAAGATGATAACCCTGAAGACCGCGGACGGTGAGATTTTCGAGTTGGAAGAGGCGGTGGCTCTGGAATCGCAGACCATCAAGCATATGGCGGAGGACGACTGCGTTGACAATGCAATTCCTTTGCCCAACGTCGAAAGCCATATCCTTGCCAAGGTCATAGAGTATTGCAGGAAGCACGTTGAGTTTGCGGCCAATGACGAGAACAAGGACACCGTCAAGCAGTTCAACGATGACTTCGTCAACGAACTGAAGACCGACCAAGCTGTTCTATTTGATACAATCTTGGTATAGTCCCTCAAAACCAAATCTTTTTCAGTGTTCGTGCTTCGTTTTTGTTGCATCTTCTTGAATGTTTGGTTGAATTTTAGTTTTAATGGCAAGAAACTTGAGCAAAAAAAGGGTTTTTGTTTATGTTTCTTTTGTTGATACTTGGAAAAAGATTGGGGTTTTAATGCCTCTTCTTGGCTGTTTGTTGTGGATAATGCTATATTATTTATCTTTAGGACTCAAGAACTTGAGTTTTATAGTTTCATAGCTTTGCTAATTTCTATAAGAACTTGATTGTTGAAGTTTTGTAACTGGAGACTTGTGCAGGTTATTGCAATGTGTAATCTGTCATTGGTTCTGATTGTATATGCATCATTGGCTAGGTTTTATCAGCAGTCGTTGTG
The DNA here is from genome assembly GCF_965620075.1 of Prunus avium. Taxonomy (NCBI): domain Eukaryota; kingdom Viridiplantae; phylum Streptophyta; class Magnoliopsida; order Rosales; family Rosaceae; genus Prunus; species Prunus avium. Next base: position 33,614,936 of record NC_142291.1, read on the forward strand.
TATGCGAAATTGATAAGGTTTTATTATCATCATCTTTTGACTAACAACATTTTCCCGCCAATTTCAGGCTGCAAACTATCTGAACATCAAGAGTCTGCTGGATTTATCCTGCCAGACTGTGGCTGACATGATCAAGGGAAAGACACCTGAGGAGATTCGCAAGACCTTTAACATCCAGAATGACTTCACTCCGGAGGAAGAAGCGGAAATTCGTAAGGAGAACGAATGGGCATTCGAATGAATGAAGTCGAGGGAGTTCCTTGTCCAGAATGTTGATAGTATGCTAGGAATGTTGATATAGTTAGAGGGCCGTTCATATTTCCCATCTAGAGGAAGGGGTCTACTCATCAATTTGCTGAAAGCTTACCAAGATTTCTGTAAACCTCTTTTGTTATCTTAATATGAAACGGTTTTATTAGCTAAATTGGTTGCGGCTCTGTTTTTATTTTTATAAATTGGTGCCTGATGTTTTTATTTATTTTTATAATTGTGGTATATGCATGTTCAAGCAGAAAATTTATCTTTTACCCATTTTCAATTCTTTCCTATTTGCCCTGTAAACTGTCTTTCACGAAGAAAAATGGTTTTCATATTCAGCAGTCCTGAAGGGCAAACTTTGACAAATAAAACTGCGATCGCTGGTGTTGATTATAAAATCTAACACTCCCAGCTTTTGCTCATATTCCTACCATATCTATGAAAAGTGGATGGGTCTGATGCTGTTTGCTACATCCCCTTTGATCTCTGGTTTTTTTCTGGGTCTACTTCCATTTTGTCATGCCCCGAACCCGGGGTATGGTGGCATCGTACAAACTTTGATCTCTCTGCTATATTTGAGAGACCTAATGTTCAATGTTACATAAAAGATTGAAAACCAAAGAACTGATAAAAATATTAGACAAATCAAAATCCAGTGAAGGCAAATAATTCTGTTCGAAAAGAGGGTACCAAACCAAGTAAATTCCAACGAGGGAATCAAATTGTTTGGGATTTGGAAGTGAAAGAAATTCTTTTATCTACTAATAATGACAAATTGGCGTATTACCAAATCACGCGGATGTTGCCACAGTTGTAGATAAAAACATCGGTAATCAAATCAGATGGATCTATTTCTCAATCTTTTTTACTATTCAATTGAAATTTTTTGATTCATCTATTATTATAGACGATACTAACAAAAATAGAGTAGCATATGTAAGAAACCAATTCCTCATTTGTGACATATACCTATCCGAGAAAATAGAAAAGAAAAAAAAAAATCTAACAGCCTGCATCATGCAACATGCTTCGATATAGTTCAGAGGAAGCAGTGGCAGCACAAAGCTTTGCAGTGAGATTGGTTTTGGCTTCCTCGAGCATCTGACATTTCTCTTCAAGCTCATAAACACGGTTATGATAGGAACTAGCCAAAATAGTTTCATCCTGAAGCTTTCTAGCAAGCTCATTGTTTTTTTCCATAAACCTGAGGGAGTTTTCTTCAGAGTCACGGAAACAAGCTCTGTAATAATCAGAGCACTGTGTTGCAGCACAAAGCTTTGCAGAAAGATAGTTCCTCTCTCGCTCCAACTTGAGGACAATTTCTTCATCATGCATCACAACTTGATAATAGTATTGGTACCAAGAATTTGCTGCAGAAAGCTGTTGAGTTAGTTCAGTTTTCTCATCTTCCCATCTTTTTGTTAGATCTTCTGTCCCATTTTGCACAGTACCTTGGTTTTTTTCGAAAGCTGTAGTTAGAGCTTCAAGTTTTGCAGCAATTTCTCTCTTCTCTTGCTCCCATTTGTTGTTATCTTCTTTGTAAGCGTAAAGCCTTGCCAGCATGTCTTTCTCTAACTTGAAGTGCTTCTCTAGCTCACCAACCAAAGTTTCAGACTCCCGATTCGCTTCAAGACGCATTGCATTAAGCTTTTGATTATGCATATCCCACACACGGAGAGAATCTTTATACATAAGTCTCTCTGACTCCTCCAAAAATTCCCTTTCTCTCTTCAAAATACTATTTTCAGCCTTTAATATCTCAACTTCTTCAATGTCCACAAGTTCCTCCTCAGTATAGATTCTTACATTTTCAGCTGTTGTGGCCTTCAGTTCATTCTCAATCTCACTGTTCCCATTGCCACTGAGATTAGAAACTTCATCAGCTTTCCTCCGTTCTTCTTTCCAGTTCAAAAAACTATCCAATTCTGGCAAAATCAAACGTTCCCGTTCTTTTGCTGCTTCTCGGTGATCAACTTCAGATTTTTCTTTCAAATGGTCATGAGCTTCCACCAAATACTCTTCCCATATGTTATTTTCATCTTTTACTGCTTCTTCTTCAACTTCTGACTTTCCGTCAGATTGGCCATCAGCTTCCACCAAATCCTCTTCCCATTTGTTATTTTCTTCTTTTGCTGATTCTTGGTGATTTTCTAAATTTTCTTTTGGTCCATCATTCTCAATCTTTGGAGTCTCTTTCTCTGATTGCTCACCCTTGATAGCTTCCTGCAAAATAAATAAATAAATGCTTAAGAAAAAGACTGAATCTCCATACAGAATGCAAGTAATATACATCTACCCTATGAATTCATCACTGTTGGATTAAGTTCATCTCATACTCTTACCCTTCTGTTATTTTCTTCTTTTGGTGCCTTCTGTTAACAAAATAAATGTGTAAAAAACAGAGCAAATTGAAGATGCATGTGTCATGTAAGAAGATATGGATAAAATGGATCAGGACTTACTCTGAATTTAAAAATAGTTTCGATAATCTTCTGCTGCCACTGTTCTGGCTCAATGAATTGAGCAACAATGTAACCAATGTTAGTCAAAACAAAGAGACATCTCGCTATTGCCAAGCTGTATGGGATTCCATGGACACAATGGAGTTCCAAAATCATTGTCGCAGCTTGCTCAATCCAAAACAGGTATCGCCACGCTTCTGCGCATAGTCAAATTCAGCCAAGCATTAGTTGAAGTATCCCAAACAAAATTCTATATATATACACGTATACATACAATATACAGATGTTCATGTATGATCGTATACTAAGACATCTCTTATCAGACAGTTTGACAACATAATATGCTTATCATGCAAGTCATTGATCAGGTTAACTCTTGGGAGAAAGAGTAAGATTCACAGTCAACCAACACAAGTCCATTAAAAGAATCTTATGCATTTGTGTAACGTATACACCACATGCATATATAGTAACATAATTCACCTTATCAATGATTCGGGTTCCCTGTCTAGTAACATAAAATCTCAGGCCGTTTGACAAGAGAACAACATATATATATATACATACCTCGTGTATTTTTAGTTGTAGTACTCAAAGGTGGGCAAAAGTTGTAGTCCAACCGCAGGGCGAAGAAAATTAAGTACTGAACGCGAAAAAGACAAAAAATTCCACCCCAGAAATTTGCATAAGAGGATGTCGAGATAACAAAGAACAAGCTCACAAACCGCTCCAGAAAGAAAATGTCCCTCTCTTGAAAAGTAATCGCTGTTGCCACTGTTGTCAACGCCTCTGATCTCATGTTTGTTTCCTGCAAGATTATTAGAACATAAATAAGGCAAAACCAAATAAAATGTGTAATTGTATTATAACAGACAGTAAAAGTACAGCTAATTTCCAGTCTAAATATATATAATTTATCTGAAAACATTGGATTATTTTACTATATATATACAAACAAATATACAGTATAACTTATGCCATGAATCTCATGGTATATCCTCACTAGGCCTACCAGTTCAACATAAACTGCACATACAAAAAACGCAAATACTGACCGCAGATGTACACTTCTGATCATGCTTATAGTACTAGACTGTGAATTGGAATCACATATTCAGATAAGAAGCAACTTGATCAATAATTCAGATTCATAATATACAATACACATTATGTAACAAGTGTATGCATGTGAATATAGTACATCGTATGCATGCGCCCAAATCTCAAACAAAGTCATAAATACTATCAAATGTTACTTAATGAACATGAACTCACTCTAGGGTTAGGGCTAAAGATTCCATTCTTCCGAGACTTCTGCCATTTCGAAGGCATGAGCTCCAAAATGCAAGCACTGCATGTGGTGGATATCACAAAGGAAACCACAGTAGCTATATACCAATAGTTTGCAGACCTATAGGAGAGTATTAAGGATGCACTCCAAACTCGCTCAAGCCAAAAACAATACCGATAATATTTCAGCTGCATACATAAAATTATAAGTTAACACACAACAACACCAAAAAAATTAAATTAAATTTCAAAAACTCTTTCGAATAACGTACGACATGTACAGGTACTGAGGTACACATGCAAACCCTAAATTCATCAAGTACTCACAGTTAATGCATCGAGTCGATGACGGCGGGAGAGCTCTAAGCCAAAAAAACTCGTCCGAATGAGCTTGTTGATGGATGGCCATTCAAATTTGGTAAGGATTATCACCATGAGTATGGCAAGCCTCTCGACCTTAAGGAGGACATTATCTATTTTGGGTAGCATTTCTATGAGTTTGAAGACCTTTCTTGTCTCTGCCATTGTTGCCTACCAAGAGAGGGTGAGAGGGAGAGGGAGAGGTAGAGAGCTAGCTTAGGGTTTAAGAGATGGAGTACTACATATATATCTAGTAGACTAAGAAAAGTTTTATCTTCGACAATCATTCAAATTGTTAGCCAACTTTATCCTATATAAATGCATATGACGATTATCCTTACAAAAACTCATTTGGACTCACGCCAACACTTAACAGCAAAAAAAACAAAAAACCTTTTTAAACACCACACATAGTCTAGTGATTCTTCTCTTTTAAAGAGCATCCACAATCATACTCTCTATTTTTTAGTTAAATTTTAGCTAAAAACTATAAAAGTTATTTTAGGAGCTCTAGATCTCTATAAAATTTAAACTTCAGTCATGCTCTCTAATTTAGAGAGTCATAAATGCTAAAACTCTTTTTTGATTGGTCCATCTATATTAAAAAATAAAATAAAGAATAGTTAGCATTAAATAAAGGTTTGAAATACTCATTAAATAAAGCAACATTAAATTATAGGGAGCCACTAGGAGTCTTTTATCTCTCCTTAGATTTATGAGCTCCTAGAGATCTCCATATTTTAGGAGATGGATAGGGAGCATGGTTGGAGTTGTATTTTTACAATTCCTCCCTAAAATTTGTCTAAGGAGATGGTTTAGGGAGCTCATTGTAGATGCTCTTAATATGCCAAATTGAAAAAATAACATATCATAAAATGGTATATGAGCTCTTAAGTAGTCGGCTTGATTCCTCGAAAGGTAGCCACTGTCGGGCTATTGTAGATAGGACGAAGGGGCCAACAAGGACATCAAGTACGAAAGCGTAGGGCAAGTTCTACCAATAAGCTATGTAAAAAATTAAAAAAAAAAATTTGCTATCTGTCTATAGTTTTCCTCTCTTAACCGTACAACTAATTTATCCAACTCTTTTGTGACAACCTACTGTGGAAAGTTGTCTCTCTAAAATCAATTTTCCCTCAAATTCCTCTTGCATTTTCTTCAACATATTCTGGTATTCTTGTTCATATGCTTCTCTTTCTCTTTCCAGTCTCTGCCTCAACACATACTTCTCTCTCTCTTCAAACTTTCATTTTCAGCCCTCAATCTCTCCACTTCTTCAGTGCCCTCAACTTCCCACTTCTTCCTCAAATTTTTTATCTCACAGACACTATCAATTTCATCAGCTTCCACCAATTCCTCTTCCCAACTATCATCAACTTCTTCCAGTGAATCCAAATCTTCCCAACTGTCATCAACTTCTAGAAGATCATCTTCCCGTTTCGTGTTTTCTTCTTCAGTATCAGGCTTTTCTTTCAATTGGTCCTCAGCTTCTTGCATCAAATCCCCTTCCCCTTCTTTTGATGCTTCTGCTTCAACTTCAGCCTTTTCTTTCAGCTGGCCATCAGCTTCCACCAAACCCTCTTCCCATTTGGTATTTTCTTCCTTTGCTGATTCTTCTTCAATTTCAGTTTCCTGCAAAGTTTTTTTTTAATTTTAAATAAAGTCAAATTCAATTGTTTTACATTTCCAATCATGCAGATCACATATGCATGTTGTATAACCAAAAAAAAAATTGAGAAAAAGAATCAGGAATTACTCTAAATTTAGAAGTGTGAGTTGTAGAAACAGAGCTGATAATCCCCTGCATCTGCTGCCCCTGTTTTGGTTTGTTTTGGCCTGAGTGCTGTTGTTTTTGGGCTGACTTTTGTTTGGTTTCAAAGGAGTCAACAAAGTAAACACTGTTGGTGATAACAAAAACAACTCTTGCTATGAATATGATTCGATTGGCACAATGGAGTTTCAAAAGAATTGCCATGGCTCGCTCAATCCGAAATAGATAGCCATCACCCTGCTCCTGCACATATATAGTCAAATTCAGTCAAGAATTAGTTCAAGAACATCAAACCAAAATTATTTTTGGATACGTTTCGAAACGTAACATGGTAGGTATCTGGCAAAAGAACATTAACTATGTGCGCATGCACATACAATATAGAGATGTGCGTGCTTGTGCTCGACAACGTATCATGTTCCAGAGAACATTACTATATGCATGTATACATACGGTATAGAGATGTGGGTGCTTGTGTCAGAAGATAGTAAGATGCTTAGGGAATATTATGTTTGCGTACTCACATTTTCATTAGGATTTAACCGCAAGGCAGAGCGAATTAGGTCCAAGATACAAGAATAACAGAAGAAATCAGCGAAAGGAGTTGCGGATCTTGGATACAAAACAAACACAATGACTGCTAGCCGCTCCAACAAGAACATACGCTCCTGCACAAATTATACAACATAATTTAGGCATAACAAAATGATTAACCAAAAAATTATGCTCTCAATGTATTTGAGTTTTTTTTAAAAAAAAACAAAGGGCTATGTATTTGACGAAATGCAGTTTTTCTTTGTGGTAGCTTTTTTATGATCATGCTTCTATAAGAACAAATTTCTAGCTCCGCCACTGTATATAAATAAATAAAAGAAGGACTCAAAAGCAACACTCACTTTATCTTTCCACAAATTCATCACACTAGAGCATAAATTCATCATACTCCAGCATGGGTTAGGGCAAGGGATGCCATTCTTGTGAAATTTCTGCCAAGGCATGAAATTTAATATGCAAGCACTGCATGTGGCAGATATCACCAAGGAAGCCATAGCTATATACCAATAGTTTGTAGCCCAATTGTAGAGCACTAGAAAAATGGTGGCAGCTCTCTCGAGCAAAAACACAAACACATGTTGATAATTTGGCTGCACATTTATAATCAAAATTATTAGTAAGTAATGAGCAACAATCTCAAATTGAATTCTGACTTGCTTAACAGAGAAGATTACATAAAACTTACACTTGATTTAGAAACAAGTTGACGCTGGAGGGAGGCCTCCATGCATAAGAAAGTTGTGAGAATGAAATAGAAGAAGGAAAAGCATGAAAAATTGGGAAAAATAATGACCAAGAAAATTGCAAGCCTCTCAACCAGGAAGAGCAAATGATCTACTTGGAGCACAATCTCTTTGAATGTTAGGGCATTGCTCTTCTCTGCCATTTTAATTGCCTATGAATAATACAGACACCTTGCTGGGGTTCTTGAGATGGAGGGAATGGTTCTTCTCCTTCTTTTATATATATACTTGACAATCCTAGTTTTATTTTTTTCCCTTAACTTACGTGGCATTTTAGTACTGGTTGTACAACATCATTGTTTCTTGAAATGTATTTCCTATTGGTTCTACAACATAATTATCATCGTTTGTATAATTTAAAGAATTTTGCTAGGCGTACGTAAAATCTGATTCTTGGATGTGCGGGCCCCAACAAGCATCAACGCTCGATTTAGAGAAAATTTGGATATCATAACTACCGTTTTCATAGCCAAGCCCAATAAGCCCAATTTGGATATTATAACTGCCATTTTAAAGAGTATAGCCGAGCGCCTATACCTTTAAAATATTCGTATAAATTAAAACGTATAGCCGCGCGGCTATACAATTAAAATATTCGAATAAATTTGAAGCGTACAGCCGCCCAGCTATACCTTTTAAATATTCGTGTATTTAAATAGTATAGCCGCGCGGCTCTACCTTTAAACTATTCGTATAAATTTAAAGCGTATAGCCGCGCGGCTATACCATTAAAATATTCGTACAAATTTAAAGCGCACAGCCGCCCGGCTATACCTTTAAAATATTCGTGTATTTAAAGTGTATCACCGCGCGGCTATACATTTAAACTATTCGTGTATAAAGCATATAGCCGTGCGGCTCTACCTTTAAACTACTCGTATAAATTTAAAACGTGTAGCCGCGCAGCAATACCATTAAAATATTCGTATAAATCTATACCTTTAAACTATTCATATAAATTTAACGAGTATAGCCGCGCGGCTATACCATTAAAATATTCGTATAAATTTAAAGCGTACAGCCGCCCGGCTATACCCTTTAAATATTCGTTTATTTAAATTGTGTAGCCGCCCGGCTATACCTTTAAACTATTCGTGTATTTAAAGAGTATAGCCGATCGGCTCTGCCGTTAAACTATTCATATAAATTTAAAGAGTATAGCCGGCTATACCATTAAAATATTCGTATAAATTTAAAGCGTACAGCCGCCCGGCTATACCGTTAAAATATTCGTATAAATTTAAAGAGTATAGCCGCGAGGCTATACTATTAAAATATTAATATATTTTAAAAGTATAGCCGGGCGGCCATACTCTTTAAATAAGAGTAAAATCTTTAATTGAAGAATATTTGACTTATGCAGATCGTGCAAAGTAAAGTTGGGATTCACTTACATCAAGCTATGTATTGGAGGATTTTGTGGAAAGCCAGGGTTATTAAATAACAAAAATAAGATGTCATACTTGCACTAAAAGCTTTTCTTCTTTTTCTCCCTTTTTTTAAGGTGAGACCCAAGGGTATCCACCGCCGACAGCAGTGACTAATCCCTTTCGCCACAGGAGCTCTCCCAATGGAGGTAAACGGCTGACCACGAAATGCGCTCCATTCCCATGGGCGGGGATCGAACTCCCAACCTCATGGTTAACGAATGAGGTGAGCTACCACCACACCACATCTCATGGTTTCTTTTTCTCCCTTTGTGTCCTTCTAGTTCCGCACAAATCTTTTTTCTTATGGTCTCGGAAAATCTGAAAAGTCAGTTTAAGTGAAAAATAATCAAGTTATTATTATTATTTTGTTAACTTTCCTAAATCCGTAACACTTAACCACTAAACCTGCAAACATCAGTTAGGCCAATTGATCAAGACAGTGTGATCATCCCATTGAACCCAAGTTCGAAACTCCTTTACCTTAAAATATCGCCTGTAAAAGCGAAAAAAAATTCAAAAAACCATTGAACTCAAAAGAACATTGTTTTGGACATAAGCATTATACAAGCATCAAGACACAAGTATAGCATATCCTATATCAAAACCAAATGTTGATGGTGCTAATTTTCAGAAGAACAAGAACAATTGGGCCAAAACTTAATTGATAACTTTGATTAACAATAAGGAAAAAGAATAATACTATTTTTCTTTCTTAATCAAAATATATAACCCAGAATAAACCCAGCTTAAGTCCACCGCATCGCCTCATACTTCGCTTTCAATAAACTTCTCTCTTCCTCCCACTTTTCCCTCTCTTCTCTGTGTTTCTCCTTCTCTCTCTTCATCCTCTCCTCAAACTTTTCCTTCTTCTTGTTCAACTTCAGCTGAAACTCCTGCTCCAACATGTCCACCCATAATTTGTACTCCCCCCGTTTGGTTTTGAGGTTCTGCAATCCCTGGTCACACTTATCCCTGATTTCGGATAACAGCTCCTCCAAGTAAATAGCGTCCCCAACATCAATCTCACCTTTTGCTTTCTCTAATCCTTGGTCTAATATAATCTCAACCTTGCCCAGCTCCTCTCTGTTGATTGTCTTGGCCATCACGTTTTCTTTTCTTTTGGATTGATCGTCACCTTGGCTTTACCAACCCTGAAAGTGCACGCACACCAACCCAAGAAAAAGAAAAACTAGCTAGGTTTGATTTGTGTGACTCATAAGGTAAATATCCATGTCCTTATATAGTGTATAAAAAATGCCTATTCGGTCTAGGAAACCGTCAGAAACAGGGATTTAAATTGGGAACATGATTTAAAAAATTCAACTTAAAAGTAGACAGTCACATCATTAAATTAGGTAAGATTATAAAGTCAAGGCATATCAGATCAAATCACGCATATCATATCAAATCAAGGCAGACAACGAGAATTTAAAAAAAAAAAAAAGAATGGGCAAATTAGACCATATCAAGAAGTATCAAGGATCACAACCATATCACATGTCAAATTTAACCTTGGGAAGAATTCGAGAAGGTTAATTGAGAATCTTACAAGTATTATTGTAAATAATAGTGGACCACAACCAGAAAAATATATGCATGTTGAAGATTGATCATAAGCATTTGAGGTTAATTAATTGAGAATCTTATGCTTTTGTTTTTTTTACAAACGATATTGAATCTAAGACTTTTGCTCTTAATCACTTGATCGCTACAAACCCCTTACTTTTTCTTCTTATATTTTTTAATAAGAATAAAAAAAAGTTTCTTAAAGCCTATTCAAATTTACTATCAAGAAAATAAAATAAAATTCTTAAGTTTCACCAAAACCAAATATTTGCTTAACCTATTACGAAATCAATCAATTCAAGTTGTTCCTTTCATTTTTTGGGAGAGGAGAGAGACTTGTCTGTAGACTTTATTGACTGCACATAAGTAGAACACATATCTTTGGTATGTCGTAGAGACTGTTGAAATATCAAGAATATACACAAGAGCTCTTCTCCTCAATCCGATCCCTTCATACACTCATTCTAGATGGGGTGAATTCTTTTGTGTGGGTTGGCTTGATCGGTTGAGCAGGGGCACTTGTATTTATATGCATCTTCCTAAGAGTCTTGCCCATCAAGAAACTCTTAAGAAGTCCTTATTGCATTAGGTTTATAACTTCTAATCCACAATTAAGATAGGAATCCTTCTAGCTCTTATATTAGCCTTAGAACACTAACTTTAATAGAGCTGCAGGTTTAGTTGTATTTGAACTCCTAATTGATATCAAGTCTTAGAATCCTTTGATGATTATAAGACCACACTTTAATGGTTTAGACATCTCTACACGTCTAACATTCTCCCACTTGGTCTAATGATCATCAAGAACTCAATATCAATTACTGTAAGGCCTATGGAATTCAATTCAACTATAATTCCTAATCAAGTCACTGTCAATCAAAAGAACATGCATGGAACTATCAAGACTTATTGAACATTTCTATATTTCAAGGTCTTTACAATTACACATACAAGCTCTCAAGATCACATGAGACTTCCGTCAAGACTAGAATGCAGAATGATTATGACCAAACTTAATTTGTGTTTACAAAGGTCACTTTCATTCATACGCCCTCCCTTAAGAGATTACCAAGATCTCTCCTTAATGACTCTGGTATGAATTCATGTCTTATGCAGTGACTGTAGCTAGCTATACTGCATTATGACATATAACTGGATTCATTTGTCAAGAATAATAAACATAAATCTGAAGTCACATAATTTATTAAAAGAATTAAACCAAACAGTAGTAAACAAAATAACTGAACTGTCTCCAAGAAAATAATGAAATTAAGTGGAATAAAACTCGGCTCCCACTGATTTTGCATATATAAAATGAATGGCATAACCAAAATCAAATCAAATTTCCCATTAATACTTTTGGGAATAACCTCATACAGTAAATCAATCAACCAATGCAATTTCCTTTCATTTACCTTCTACCTTACAAGCTTGAAACAAAAACCTTAATGCTTATTAGTAGTAATCATGAATTCAATGAAAGGTAAAAGTCATTGATTAACCACTGTTAACTGAAAATATGAATTAACAATAACAATTAACACATCCAAACAATCTTTGTTCGTATTAGCCTTAAAACCCTTAATGAAGAACTGGAACATTAAGTGATTAATCATAAACAGTCAAAACTAAATGTATGCAACAAAGAAGATCATTGAATGCTCCCACTCATCAAACATTTTGCACCAAAAATGTATCAAGAAATGAGCATAGAACAAATCATATTATTTTCACTAAAATTGTTTCCTCAGGATTAGGCCTCAACTTTAATTCCTTCAATTTTTATTTCTCAAAATAGCACTTTACTAACACATTTCTTGAAAAACATATAACATGTCATGCATATTGGACTTAGTTTGAGAAATAACCAAACTGTAATGAATGCATTAAACTTTATTCACTTTGTACTTTAAATATCAATTAAATTTTCTTTAACCAATGCATAATAAAAAGTGTAAGCAAGGTAAGAACTTTTAGTAGCCAAAAACGAAACAGCCAGGTATCCAAAAAATTGGTAATGAAAATATTTAGATGCATAAAACCAACACTTAAGATGTAAAACTTCAATGTGTAACAACCAGAAAACAGTTCCAAGTATGTTCCAAAAACTTTATGAGCTTTATCAAAATACAAGATATAAGGTCTTGAGTGTGAAGCCCAAAACTTTACATCACTTCTCCCACTTGGGCAAACACTCACAACTTTGCTACTTCAATATATAGTGCAACAATAACCTTATGATTAGAAAAACGGTGACAAAATGGTGTAAAAGAACTTTCAAGGCGTGCTCCTAATGTACTTCACAGTATAAGCCTAAATGCACAAACTGTCAAGAAATTTCCAGCAATGACATGTGATTACTTGAGAATTTACCACAATTAATTTATAAGTCGGATTAGCATCAAATTTCATGGAAACAAACTAGAGACATTAATCTTCGTACTTAAAAAATATAGAGTCATTTATAGCTAATTAGAAGGACTAGAATTGATCTACAAAGTTACTCAGAAAATCTGTCAGCACATACTTTTCCTGAACACAGATCACTAATAAAATTATCACAAATAAAATATACATCCAATAATCACGAAACTTTGCAGAATTCATGAGGACACGTATATGCTTAACATATCAAAAATTCAGGTTATTTCAAGATCTTTAGGTGAGTCATATTCAACAATCTTTATACATAATGCAGAAACTGTCAGGAAAATTCCTGTGGATCTGTTTCAACTTTATAAATTCACCAAAAAATCAATTCTCAATATATTTTCATGAATTCAGCGTCTAAAGAAAGCTTAGAAAATGATCCTTATCGCCTAATTTTATCACAAATTAATTCGTACTACAACATTATGTAAATAGACATCATAGCAGCATAGTTCAAAACTGAAAAATTAGTTAACTATAGAATTATGAATGCTAACAATATACTGTATACACCTCAGAATTTAGTTATCCTTATGCATTCTAAACATTCAACATTAAGTTCCATGTAGGTGCAAAACAATTAATACATATCACAAAGGTAAAATATAAAATATCACTTTATCAAGTTTAAACACTTTGAGCAATCAAAAGATCGTTCGTATGTACCTTGAGTATCTTATATATTGCAATGTGCCACTTTTTATTCAACACAAAATTAGTGAGCCTTAATTAGAAGTGCAATTTGATCCACGCAACTCATTCAATTAAGAAATAACAGTAATACAATATCCTTAAACATGATCTAAACTTCATATTGCATGACCTTACAAAACAGCCAATTTATTTTATGATGAACACAACTTTATGGATTAATCCAACTTTACATGATTCAATCCATCAAATACGAATTAATACTTTTAGACATGTGGATTAGTCCAACTATACATGGTTTAATCCAAATCACCTACGGATCAATCCTTTTACATGTGAAGTTGCATTGATGCTACAAAACATTCACTTAAATGCATACAAAAGGCAACCAAGTCTCAAATATGTTCATACATAAACAAACAATATAGCCAAGCAAGAAAATTCCAAAATAGCTCACGTTTCCCTTTATGTGATCAACCAAAATTATCTTTCCTTGAGTCATGAAAACAACTTTTATGACTATTTAAGATCACTATTAATAAATTATTATCAGCAACTCAAGCAACGTGAGATTTATCAAAAACCGATAAATAGGACACGTATCATGTTACAATCCATATAACAAAACAAAACCGTATATGCGCCTAATGGAGTTAAGGTTCATTGTGACATTTCGAAAAGTTTTTAAAACACAAACATATCTGAATAAGCTGTCCCATAGTGCTTAAATATCTGTACATTATTGATTCACACCTGTGGGTTGAGAATCAAACATGTTTTTAGTGATCACCAAAAGAGTTCATATATGAATTCCTTTCATAGGTTAAATCCTCACATCTGTGGATAGAGAGAAATTCCTATTAATTCACATATGTTGTCTTTTGCATCACTCCACCATGAATATGCATGGATAAACTGTCCCCAAATAATCTGTACATTATCAATTTACGCCTGTGGGCTGAAAATTGAACATGTTATAGTGATCACCAAAATATTTGATATATGAATTTCTTTCACAGGATGATTTCTCACATCTGTGGATTGAAAGCAATCACTGTTTAATTCATATATCCCATATTTTGCACCACACCACAATGAATCACCATAACCATGATTAACCAACATCTGTGGACAGAAGGCAATCAAGATTACGATGGTCCATTGTGCAAGATTTCTCGATCATCTTTCTTGAATCCGAGATTCTTTAATCAACCAAACCGCTGTAGCTTGCTTGGTTGATCCAAGATTTCTTGGATTCTTGATCGTGAAGCTTTCAAGCATGGATGATAAAAGCCTTATATCTGAAACATATGCTTAACAGATCTATATTAATAGAAGAGTGAAAATAGACACATACTAGTAAACTTTGAACTCAGATTATTGAAAAAAAATTATGTGTCGTTTCAAAAATTAAGACTTTGTTAACATGCTTGGTTAAATTGCTTTTAGGTTCTAAAACATGCAATTATTCTATCTCTCTCTAGCCAGATTGCAAGCCAAGCACAAGTGCTCTTGATTATGATTCCATGTTTTCCGACATCAGCCTTAGTGAAAACATGTCAACTTGAATGAGATCTAATGCATTTAGCTTAGTGCTGGAATAAAATTACTTATATTAATTCATAAGAAAATAAGCATGCATCCAAAGTGCCAATTCTTTTAATAAGATCTGATATGCCATATATGAAAATATGCATGCCAACTATATCCATGATTGAATGACTCTCCCAAAGCAAGGTGCAAGCAGCCTTTATGCTAATTTGTCCCATTATGTTTCGTTTCCTAATTTCTAGGGATATTTGGCCAAAAGTTTAGGATCTAATAATCTTTAGAGCTGAACGAAAATAAACAATATAGGCGACTTTACCTTTTCAAGGGTCTGAAAGCAGTGTTAAGCTTCATGCTCTGTTGCCTATTATTCAGAACTTGAATTTCTGGATCAAACTCAACACCTCCCATGAAAACTGATAACTGAATCAATGGTTTCTGCTCAACGTCCGCCGAACGCGACTTCCTCTTCCTAGGCCTGCGGCTTTTGGATATCGGGTCTGAGAGCAAGCATCTTGATGCCGTCGTTTGAATTACCATTATCGATAGATGTTTAGTGATTTTGGGAGAGGTTTGAGAATCAGAAGCTGGGGTTTCAGAGGGAGGTGGTGGAGACGGGTCCTTATAATCTAAGACTAGAAGGAAGGTTGTACACCATTAGCTTTTTGAATTAATCAAAAATATCCAACGGCTTTGGTAGAAAAGATGGGAGAAAACTTTTGGTTCTAAGACATGCAGCCTAGGCTCTGATACCACATGTAGACTTTATTGACTGCACATAAGTAGAACACATATCTTTGGTATGTCGTAGAGACTGTTGAAATATCAAGAATATACACAAGAGCTCTTCTCCTCAATCCGATCCCTTCATACACTCATTCTAGATGGGGTGAATTCTTTTGTGTGGGTTGGCTTGATCGGTTGAGCAGGGGCACTTGTATTTATATGCATCTTCCTAAGAGTCTTGCCCATCAAGAAACTCTTAAGAAGTCCTTATTGCATTAGGTTTATAACTTCTAATCCACAATTAAGATAGGAATCCTTCTAGCTCTTATATTAGCCTTAGAACACTAACTTTAATAGAGCTGCAGGTTTAGTTGTATTTGAACTCCTAATTGATATCAAGTCTTAGAATCCTTTGATGATTATAAGACCACACTTTAATGGTTTAGACATCTCTACACGTCTAACATTGTCTGGCCTAAGACCATCTCCAATTATGTTGGGGCTAAACTCAAATTTCCACCCTCCAAAGTACAACTATTCATGTATTTTCAGAACTTAAATTTTTTTTTTCCTCCAACCTTGCAGACTCATAATTTGAGTCCGCAACTTTATTAAATTATTTAAGAATGATTAACTCCTAATTTTTTTTTCTTGTTAATTTTTCTTGACATTATTTTTGGTTCAATACTCGTGATTTAATTTTCTAAACATTTTAACCTAAAAAAATTAAAATTCCAAAACATAATAGAATTTCACTTAAAAATAATAACAAGTACAACACCATACGTATGCCCGGAATAATTCGAACCCTTCATTGAAGCCATTGCCATAATTTTCTTCAATTTTTACTTTTACTTTTACTTCATTTACCAAATGAATGGCTATTTATAGAGTTTGGAATAAGTTTTGGGGTTGGATCCGACTTAGATTAATTATAAATATTATTTTGACCGTTGGATGTGAAATTTTATCGTTGAGATTGCCTAAAATGAATCATAATCGTTGATTTTATAGCTGTTGGAATATATATATATATAAAAGCATATCAGATTATTTAAAAAAGTAGTCGTTGGCCATCAATAAAGGAAATGGGAATATGCTTTTTCGCACCTGTCAGCGGGCTGGCCATCACGTGGGCTTCCAGCCAAAAAAAAAAAATTTAAGCAAATTTTGGGCCCACAAATTATCAGTCCAGGCAGAAAAGAGACTGGAATTCCAGTCCTGTTTTGAGATTTCTCAAATTTTCACCTCCCAAAATACATGGGTTGAAAAAGATTTTTGGACTTAAAACTCAAAATTTGAGTTTCCACCCCTTGGGTTGGAGATGGTCTAAGGAATGGGAGACCAAACTACGGAGATGGGTTGCCACTAAAGAAGTAGCCCTACAAACTTTCAACAATAATACTAGAGATATCAACAAAAAAATTGATTACAAAATGACATGAAAGTGGAATAATATGATTCAAACTTTTGGAAATGATTTCAGTGCCTCCTACAACATTACTACTTTTTTTACCAATTATATTATATTATAGTTTAGTAGTATTTTTCACTACTTTACTACAAAATGACACGGTATTGTTTTACTATTTTTTTCACCCAAATCTATAATATTGGTGTTCGATTTTTCTATGGTATGATATCATGCTCAGTACGAGTACATAGAAATACCATACTCGTTGAGTCATCATATCATAGTAAATTTCACTCTTAATCAGGGACAAATCTATGTTGGGGGCTATGTGGACTATAGCCCATACAGATTTTTTTCAAGAATTTTATAAATGCGATGTAGTATTTACACACAACCAAAAAAAAAAAAAAAACTGATAATCTATATATATAAAACAAAAGGCAGAGAATGGTGAAACATTCAAAATACCAGAAAATGCCCTTGGTTAATGCAAATATTAAGAATTGAAATTATTAATTAAATGAGGATAATATGGTGAATTCACACTTTTTCATATTTAAAAAAATTAAAATTAAAAGAAAAATCAGATAATGGATCCTATTTTTATGGAACACAACTATCCATTCTCTTTTTTAATTCTAAAATAAATTAAAAAATTTCTAAAAAAAGCCTCTCGCAGGCGCTGAAGCGCGTGCTGAGAGGCTAGTATAGATAATGAATGAATAATTTTAATTCTTTAAAGACTCGAAGAATGCAACTTAAATAGTTCTATCTTTTATTTGCATTGCATGTTTATTTATTATTTTCTTTTTTTTACTAGCTTCTATCTTATGCAATAGATGCATTTTGAAAGGTATTCGGCTCATCGTACCGTCAAGTTTTTTTTGTAAGGTAAATCTAGCATAGTCCATTTAAAAATCATGGATCCTTCCGTACTCTTAAAGCGATGCTACACTAGTTAATAACAGGGGCGGAGCCACACTGGGACCAGTGTGGTCACGGACCCCCACTCAATTATTTTATATTTTAAAAGTAATATACTGTTATGTATTTCTATATGTGTGTTATTTCAAATACTTTACGTTTTGATATGTACCCACATGTGTTGTGATGGACTTCTTACGGCACAAGTAGGTGCTTCAAATTGCCCCTTTGCTCAGTTGGTAGTGGTGCACTCCAGGTGTACAGATTACCTTATTTCCATTTTCAACATTTAAGTAAATTTCTTTGTCCTTTTACTTTAATTTATTTTTATATTATTCCATTTACTTAAGTTTACAATGTAAATTAGGAAGTACCCCCTATTTGGATTCAAATAAAAATACTAGAAAATCAAATTCCCACCAAATCAAAATATGAAAAATCGGTTTTAGTGCAAAATACGATTTAGGCTAAAAATGATGGCTCATTAAGTCAATATATACTTCATACTAAAATCCCATAAAATCAAGTTTTCTTATTTGATGTGTAAGGAATAAAAGCCGCCAAAAATTATCTTGAGAAAATGATTATTCCAAAAAAAAAATTAATACTTAGTCAATATTTTTACATAAAATATTTTTTCATGTATGATATGAATGCATGAAGGGACCTAAGGTTTTTTTTTTAGTTTGTGAAATTTTGATTTTTTCTTTCTATTGGGTTTAATGGGGGGAAAAGCTTTAAAGATATTTGCTAAATCGCTACTATTTGTCTATCTCTTGCAATTTTTCTTGTTCATAATGAATTTGTCTATCCCTTTGTTGAGGACAATTATGATTGCAACCAATAAGCAATATAATTCTTGACATATGTGATATATATATATACTATTTTTCGTATGTATTGTGAGTTCAAATTTTTGATTCTTTATAATTTGTAAGAGGCCCCCACACATAAGAAATCCTGGCTTCGCCACTGGTTAATAAAACATGATATCGAGTGTGGTTTTTTCATATGCGCGTAATACTACTTTAGTACGCAATCAATGCGATATTTCTATTGTTAGTGAGTAGCATGAGCTCCATTCCGAAAAGTACTTAGCTCGTTAAAGCAAAAAATCATCACAGGCCCCTACAACCCCATACATATTTAATCAAAAATTCAAATACTATACGAACACCCTTCTCCTGTAAGCCTTCGCACCAACATTTGAACCGCCAATAAAACCGCGCCACGTAACAATTTATAGCCCCGCGACAAAATAGCATTGTGCATTGGAGCGTATTTTTGTACCGAAACAGGATAACAAAGACGTCACCGTCGTCTCTTCTTGTCGCCGTATTCTTCATCGCGTTCGCATCCAAATAAAGGCGATACTTTTCGTACTGCCAGCCACTCACAGCCCGCAGCTTTACCGAAAGTCTGATATTTCGGCGTCTCGGCCGATAAAATGGCCGATTACGCGCCGTTACTAAACGGAGTAGACCATCCGGCGACCATCCCCGTGAAACCTCCACGCATCGCCTCCCTCGATGTCTTTCGCGGCCTCTGTGTCTTCGTGAGCTCTCCTCTCCTTCTCTGAACACCAACATTTCGATTTAAAGCTTCTTATTGTAACGTTTAAGCTTCTAGTGAAACGCGTTTCGATCCGTACTGTTTGGCTGCTGAGAAAATGCGGGAAATGAGTAGTAGTGTAGAGACTGATACTCTCAAGTCTTACTCTTACTCGTTTCTTCTTTTTTCTTTCTTTTTCCTGTAATTTTCGATCAGCTTAGGTAGTGAAGATGAAGTGAAATTTTCGACTCTTGGAAAGCGAAAGCAGAACATCGAATTTTCAATTTTCAATTCATTTTCTTTATCTTTAGGAAGGTTTTTGAGGACGTGACATAGATTTGTGTTTGCCAAATGTAATCTGCATTGTTTGAATTCCACAGCTGATGATGCTAGTTGATTATGGCGGCTCAATTTTTCCGATAATCGCTCACTCGCCGTGGAACGGTCTCCATTTGGCTGACTTTGTTATGCCTTTCTTTCTGTTCATTGCTGGAGTTTCTCTTGCTCTTGTCTACAAGGTACATACAGAGTTTATAGAGTTTTTTTTACATAGAATTCGGCAACTTTGCTATTTTCAACTTTCAACTTTCAACTTACAACTTTCAACTTTCAACATTCGAGTTTAGTATTGTGATTGGGAATAGAAGGCTTATTTGAATTTATTCTTTTATTAAGGTTATGAATTTATAGAATTTAAAAACTTGATTTTGATTGAAAATTACAGAAGGTGGCAAACAGAACAGAAGCTACATGGAAAGCGGTGCTTAAGGCCCTAAAACTTTTTCTTCTGGGCGTTCTGCTTCAAGGTAATATTTTCTGTTTATTCAGTGTAAGCTCTTCTATAAGCATGCCGTGCACAGAAACATCTATGCTATATTAATGATATGCTACATCAAGAAAGATGTTGATTTTTGTCCTTTCAACATAGTGTACGTATTAGCATGAGATAAACTGGAAAAGAGGAGCATTATCTAGTCAATGACATAAGCCAACAGAAACTATTTCCTAAGCCAAATTCGTTTATCTCCGTCATCCTTTATCCTGCAGTTGGCATTGTATTACATGTTTCTTCTTTCTATTGATTATGTAATACTACTGGAAATATCAACTGCTCGTGATACATGTCATCTCAGGTGGTTATTTCCATGGAGTAACTTCCTTGACTTTTGGAGTTGACATTGAAAGGATACGGTGGTTTGGAATTCTGCAGGTGCATAAGTTTTTCATTCCAATATGTTTGAACTGCTTTCCATTCTAGAATATTTGGGGTATGCACATCTCCGAGTGAAAAGATAAGTGTTTAGGATGTGGGTTTAGTAATTGGGTGCCAAATACTTGGGAATTGGTTTAATTCTTGTATATAAGTACCGTGTGTAATTTTTCTATAGAATTACCATGTGTAACTTTTCTATGGAATTACCATATGTAGTTTTTCTATGGAATTACCACGTGTAATTTTTCTATAGCATTGCCGTGTGTAATTGCCTTAACTTTTTTTTAGATAAAGCGGATGTAATTGCCTTAACTTTTGATCTGCTGGTTTCATTTCATTTTTCAAAAAATAAAGTCTCACAAGGGTGACCACATTAGCCTCCAGTTCAGATAGTTGCTTGCTTTAGCAGAGTGAATTTACAATACATATAGTTCTAATTGAACATATTTCCTTACTTCATTCTTATTGTTAGGGTATACAGTAGTTGACTT
Organism: Prunus avium; assembly: GCF_965620075.1. Taxonomy (NCBI): domain Eukaryota; kingdom Viridiplantae; phylum Streptophyta; class Magnoliopsida; order Rosales; family Rosaceae; genus Prunus; species Prunus avium. Next base: position 33,636,319 of record NC_142291.1, read on the forward strand.
TCTATCACCATTGTCATTTTAATCAGAGGATAGCACTTGGATATATTGTTGCGGCTTTGTGCGAAATCTGGCTATCACGTCAAACATGGGGTGAAGTGGCATTTTTCAGGAGTTATTACTGGCACTGGTAAGGTTTTAATCCATAGACTATAGCACTTTGTTACTTAACATATTTAGTAACCATGTGTATAATATGCATTTTTTATTGGACTTCTACCTAAGAAATCATAAGTGTTTTTTCCAACAAGTTTAAGGAACATGAAGAACGATGGTCCTATGAATCATATCTATGGGCATTGTCTGACTTCCTTGGTTGTTGGCCTGTGAATACTTAAAGTAGATGATTTGAATTATTTCAGAATATGTGTTTAGCATAGAGCTTTATGTGGAGTCATCTGCATGATCAATAGGACATCATCAACATGATCACTAAAACATCCATTTTATGGTGTGGTCTATAACAAAATAGATGAGCAGGGAGGTGGTTATTGTTCTCCAAATATGTACTCCAAAAAGTTGACATTCAACTTAGCATATCACTAATGTATTATCTAGAAAGCAAAGCAACTGGAGTAATGTCTAAGAAATATTTGGTTCACTTGATTTTGTTCTCATACACTCAATTTATTTATTTTTAAATTTTATTTTCTTCTTATGTAGTGTCAATTTCTGTTTTCTGCTTTTTAGGTGTGTCATCTTTTCATTATCAGCCATATACGCAGGGTTACTGTATGGTTTGTATGTACCAGATTGGGAATTCAAAGCATCGACACCAACCTCTATGCTTCCCTCTAATGATAGTTTTGTTTATTTGGTAAGACCATGCTCAGAACTTCTCTCCTTTTTTTTTTATATGCATATGTTCTTTCCTGCTATGGTTCAAATAACTTTATTCCCGATATGGCTCAATAACTTTAAAGTCATGTTTTATCATTCCAAGATTATGATGGAAAAGAGAAAATGTTTAGGTCATGGGATCTTCATCACTTTGGTTCTTCTCCTAATAATTGTTTTTATGTCTTTCACTGACTTGTCTGGTTAATGTTTAGAGTATGGAACGAGAAAATGTTTACATTGTAGAATCTTTAAAACTGCTCTCTGCCTATAACCCTTTTTCTCCATGCTGTCTTTCAAAGATTTGTGCTGTTGACATCACGCTTAAAACATAGAACTAACTACATGCATGCATCTCCGCATCTGAATGCATGTATGTATAAGGAGAACATGTACAACATTTTTCTTTTCTCAGAAGTTAATATTTTCTCCCATACCAAGATACCCATCTGCCAATGAGTGTTTTCATTGTCAAGTTGATATTAGGATAGGTTTTTTATGGTAAAAGTCATCTTCCTGGATACCAATCCACCTTGTTCCAAATGCGCTTTTCTTTAGTTGAATAGCATGCCTTATTTTTTCTTTGATTATCACATTCTGATTACTTTAATGTAGGTGAAATGTTCTGTGAGAGGAGATCTTGGACCTGCCTGTAATTCTGCTGGCATGATTGATCGTTGTATTCTGGGTGTTGATCATCTATATTTGAAACCTGTTTACAGGAACCTGAAGGTAACTTAGCTCATTGTTACTTATTCTATAATGCTTATGTGAGTGATTATTTCCTTATGAAAATCATGATTTACAGGAGTGCAACTTGTCTGCCGATGGTGGGGTTCCAGAGAGTTCGCCTCCATGGTGTCATGCTCCTTTTGATCCAGAAGGTATTTTAAGGTGGCCTATCTAACCATTTTCTATTCTATCATATTCACAAGGGTGTTAAGTTGTATTTGCTTCAGTTATTCTATTCATGACATACCATTTTAGCTAATCAATATGTTTTAAGATTTACTTAGCGCAAACTTCAGAAAAAGAAGAAACCAAAAATTCAAATGGAGGTTTCTGTCAACCTACAGAAATTCAAACTACTTTCCTTCCATGTCAACATCTTGTTTTATTTACAGCCACTCTAGATGATGCCTAATACAGCCCATCATAGTATATCTCAATGCATATCAAAACCATAATTGCAAATATTTTAGAAGCATCAAAATAACAAAGATAACAGTAGCTGTAGAAATGTGTTCCTACTTGGTTTAATTGGCTCAACCTGTACAAGCATCCTCTCTGCCTCTGTGACTTTAGAGCAGTCACTATCATCCATTGTTGTCTCCCACTTGGCCACTGGCTCCTCTTCTTTAGTAATTGATTTTGTTATGTCGTAGCATTTCATCACAGCTAGTAACAAATATCAGTCTATTGACATTCACTATGTGTTCACAGCTCTCTAACAGCTGCAGTGACCTGCATAATTGGACTTCAATACGGTCACATTCTTGCACACATAGAGGTAATGCCTTGTTCATGAGTTTAGCGGATTTCAATATTCACTTTAGAAAAATATTTAGCAGCTTTCTAGTGTTGACACAATTTTAACAAAAACCTTGACAGAAGTCCTTAAGATGCATTGAACTCTATGCTGTGATATTTGTGACATCTGACTCGTTCAACGAGTTGTACATTATCTTGTCTATCATCTTTAAGTGTCATGCAAGCTTTTATTGCTTAGGTCATTTACTTAGCAGATGTTCTGTTTACTTTTTCAGGACCACAATGGGCGCCTAAATGCTTGGTCCTTGTTTTCAGTTTCAATCTTTGTCCTTGGTTCATTCCTTGCCTTCATAGGTATAAAATGTTATTGTTGCCTTGAACTCAGTGGGTACTTCAATTAAATTACTCCGGCTAAGATGATTTCAGCAAAATCTACATTTCACTGATCAATTTCAAGCTCTTAGTATGTGGATTTGATTTGAGCTAGCTCTAATGCACTATAGTACTAACTTTCCTGCACTACCATTCATTTCTGATTTTCAGGCATTCCTGTAAATAAATCTCTGTACACAATCAGTTATATGCTAATTACTTCAGCTTCTGCGGGAATCACATTTTGCGCTCTGTATCTACTGGTCAGTGCTAAGAGTTTATTTTATATATTGGAAGTGATAAATGATTCTTGCTTTACCATGCTTTGTCTTTGGTGAGCTAATGAGACTTGGACATAATGATCAAGTTCCCTATCTGAGATTCGGTCTTTTCTTTTTAAGTTTCCATTTACCATACTAATTCTAGCAAATATACCTGAAAATAGAGTTTTTAAGCTCGATCTATTTGTTCTTTTTTAATAAACAAATAATTCATGAAGGATGGTAGGAGCTTATACCAAAAGATCAAACTTCAGTGGCACACAATCCCCGTTTTCTTCTTGCCTTGTACTTATGTCAGACTTTAATTTCTCACACAATTTAAATGCCTGTGATTCTTCCAAATGAATGTTAGCCTCATGCTTGCAAATTTATTTTATTTTATTTTTTGCATCATTCTTCAGTCAAGGTAGGTATAACAAGTCCCATCCTTACAAATTTTTAGTTAATGAGGGTTGTAACAATCCAATTGACGAGTACACTGCCTGCTCTTTATTGCAGATCGATGTTTACGGTTACAGGTGCATTACGTCTGTGTTGGAGTGGATGGGAATACATTCTTTGAGTATTTTTGTTCTCGTAACTTCCAACCTAGCTATTATTGCGATACAAGGATTGTACTGGTCTGATCCTGAAAATAACATTGTAAGTGTCAATAGAAAGCTACTCTTGCTGAAACCCAAATTATACACAACCTTCCTTCACCATTCATTTATTTTGACACTTTCCGTTTCTAAACAGGTTCATTGGGTCATCACACGCTTTGTGCACAAGTGAAGTGGCTATCCGACGCTCACTCGTGGATAAAGCATTTTAAACCCTTGATTGGAAATTTGATTGAGATATATACTTTATGATTACTCCTCTTCATATTGATCTTCAAGTTTGCTCGGGATTCCGATTTTTACTGTTTCGATCACAAAGCAGATAACACTTGGGAAGATATTTACTATTGTCACAACCACTCATTGCAGACTCTGTTGCTGTATATCTCACAATCAAGATTGGTTCAACCACAAAAGAACGAACTATCACTCTTTATCCTATTCTGCTTGTATTTGCAGGAAATTTTGGAACAATTAATTCCATCATCTATAATTGTTTTACATGTATAGCCTTGACAATGTGACATGATCCATGTTACTGTATGTTGAAGTTGAATCCCTACAATGTAAGTGATGTTCAAGTTGGCTGGGTTGAACCGGTTTCGGGCAGCCAAGCTATTTCGGCGGCCATGATCCACTTTAATGTATGTTCTCTAAAACTCAGTGGCTTAAGGTAGTGATAAGGAAATGAGGTTTACATGTTTGTATAGATAATGTTTCGTTATGAAAAACCATTTTCTTATTAGTATTTACTAATGATATACGCTGTACTTTTAATATTTTTTTTTCTAAACAATTATTGTTTTATTGGGGTAATGATGCTAGAATGATCTCTGTGCTCTGCTGTATGTTCTAAGCATTAATGATTAGATGCTCCACTTATCTCTAATGGTCCAACTTATCTTAATTAATCCGTCTGTTAGTCAATCAACCAGAAGGTGTGGAAGGGAATATCCTCCGTGGATTATTCATATCATTTCTATTGTTTTAAAATAAAGATCTTCAAAATCAAATCAGATTATATGTCTTCCCCAAAAATAAATTCTCAGGATCATCATCAAGGAATTTTTTTTGTAGCAATCCCCCAACCCGAAAAAAAAAATTTATTAAAAAAATTTTGCCCAAAATTTATCTGCAACTTATGAGTGATCGTAGCCTTTGTGGTTAAGGTTCGTTATTGGCCAAAATAGACCTTAAATATAAAAACAAGAAGATGTTCCTTATCCTTGAATAACTAAAACCCAAAACTTACTTAGATTTGGACATTTTGTCTAATCTGTTTGTTTTGCTCAACCTTTCAATTTTGTTTTCCTCCCTCACAAGCTTCCAACAAGATCATATCGAAAAATTGGGGGACCCCTAGCCTTGTAATCTCCCAATGCGACAAATGTGCCGGTACAAAAATATATTCTTGATTGACAACATTTCTAGTTGGGTCTTTCTCAAAAGTTTCACCATATATACAAGCCATTCTCCAAGAGTGATTGGTGTGTACAAATTTTATGTGGGCACTATGGGCTATAGTTTCTCTTTTGCTTTGAAGCATATCTATAAACTTATTAAACAACTGTTTGCACTATAAAGAAGAAAAGCTTATTATAAATTAACATGATTAAGAGTATGCTCTGCACTCGAAATTCTTCGTTCAATTTTCTCCGGAATAAACTTTATGTGGGTACTCCTGTTGTGGATGTTCTATATAGATTTCTAAAGAACAAAAATGATGCTTTTTTACATGCACAAACTTCCTAAAATTACAGTCAATTTTGGCTTTTCTACTGCCATAATACCATCCAAACAATTGTTTATCTTTCTCTTTTCTTTTTCCCACTTAGGAACTTTTTCCTTTCATTGGCATTTCCTTTTTCTACCCGAATCACTATCCAAATCCCGAATACCATGAATATGTAAACCCTTTTTCTTTTTGGCTAAGGTAGGAGAAAAAGCAGTTTTCGTATAAATCATTAAAGATTATGTTGGAGTGGAATTTCTAGTTTATGTTTTCTTCTATCTTTAAAAAAAAAAAAAAGGGGGAAACATTACATACTTTCCCTATTATACATTCATTTTCCACCTTTCTCTTTTTCCTTTTCGTCATGTGATGATATCGTATGAAAATTATTTAACCGTTTAACTATTTTTGTCATAATTTAGTGCTTAATGAAAATACTGAGTTCGTCTATATATTTGATAATCGTAAATGACTAAACAATTTTCGAGGATTTCTGATTTAGAAAGGGAAACTACAATGGACAATGTATCTAGTCTTCTCCTTAAGAAAGGAAACAAGAGTTAAGTGTAAAATTAGAAATGAATTATGATGAGGCATATGAACACAATTAATCAGATTGAGGACATGCAATTTGTTTTCTTGTATAATTATTTTTAGGGCATTGAGGATAAGAATTTGGACATTTTCGTAAAATGGAAGAAAGAATCAAAAGTTGTGCACAGTGCCTTCTTCACTGGTCGCGTCTGTAATTCTTTCGTCTTTTTCTTCTTTTTAATTTTTTTAAAATTTTAAAATGAAACGAAAAGCATCGAAATGATACACAGCTATCTAGCTCTATCTCTTCGGAAACTAGCAGGTAGCTTTTATAAGGGGCGTGGGTCCACTGCCTCACTCACAGAGTCACAGCCACAAAGATGAATATGAAAATATGACCGTTGCGCCATTCCGTTACCCATTGAACGGTTGAGGAAAGACGGCTCTGGAAGCATCCAGCTGTTTTAGCTACTGGACACGTGGATTTTTTTGGTCCCCTCATGTCAATTTACTCATGTGACACAAGTTTGAATATTAAGCAAAGAATTTCTTGTTTAAATTATGAGTTAGGTGTGTGTTAGATTAGTTTACAGGGCAGTGATTACGTCTTTTTACATTCAAGTTTCAATCCATCTCTAAATTAGTCACTTTTAAGTAATTTAGATTATCGCTTATATATAAAACAATAAAAGTGTAATTGAAGTCACCCCCACCCTGTCCCCTATTTCTCTTCTCACCCGTTTATTTATTTTTTTAACTTCATTGCTACTATTTACTAGTACGAGTTTTTATCTTCATTTTTATAAAAAAAAACCCAAAAAAATCAAATTCCATCAATTATGAGGGTATTTTGGGGAGAAGAAAACATGAGGGCCCTGCCTGCCTGTTCCTGGACAAAATGATCAGGTACTTTGAAATCAAAATCATCAGAGCTTCTCAGAGGATTAAATTTGGAAGGGTGGACATACATCTTTCATGATGCTCGTGACCGCACTGCATCACTCTCTTTTCTTTGCGTTGCAAAGTAAAATAGTACCGTTGGATTGGATGAAGACAAGGCAATCAATAAAAGCCAGGCTAAAAGACGTCTTGGACGATGATTCTATCAAAAATAAAGAAAAACTTTCCCACAACCAGCAACAACCGTTTTCTTTTTCTTTTCTGTGGAAGGGCCCACATCTTCAATCTCAACCGTTAAAATAATTCAGATAGAGTGTAATGTCCAGCTCAAATCCTCTGTTTGTGATTAAACACATGCGACTGACTCCATAATTTTGTTCTTTTTCTTTCTGTACATGCCTTACACATGTCTTTGGGTAAACCCACATGAGGGGGTCGGGGTCATCCATCTCTTAATCCAAATTTGCGAATGTTCTTGTGTTCCATTAATTTATGTTACACACAAATCCTAACTAATTAAGAATGAGAGATGTTAATTGTACTTGCTCAAGAGAAATTTCATACACGAAATTTCATAATGCATGTTCAATGCACTAACAAGTAATTATCATGATTTTACATGTCATTTTCCGTCAACTCGCGAACCTTGGAGTTCGATGTATTTCACACGACAATCCTCTAAAGATTTGATGCTTTCTATTATTAGTGATCATATGACACTAACGTTTGAAGAAGAATGATATGCACAATTAGAATTGTCATTTGAATTCTATTAAAGTTAGTTGCGTCCGTAATCGCATGTAGATCTTATTGTAGGACTAAAGTCACATATTTACATGTCACACATGTAGGACTCGTGTAAATCTACGATTAGAAAGTACCCATTTTAAAGCAGCCTTTGTAGGGTTAGTGTAATTGAAACTCAGAAATAAAAAATGCTGCTTTCGATAGAAAGTCACATATTTGCCTATTACAATGTATCCTCAACCTGAAGTAGGTGAAAAACATTGAACCCTTAAACATGACTCAACATTTGGTTTGGTGAGTTTCAATTTTCAAACCTGAATTATTTGTTCAATTCTCAATGCAGCCCTAAACGCATGAAATACAAATATACCCACTGGTTCCAAACCAATCTCTTCAACCCCACAAGTTTCATACAGAGAGAGAGAGAGAGAGAGAGATAACCGTTGTAGGTCGTGGTCTAGTTGGACGCCAGGCTGACTCACCTTTGGCCCCACCCAATACCCATCAGCATAACCTCCCTAAACCCCTTCTCCCCTTCACAGTCACAAAGATGATTAGCCTTCACATGGTCTTGCTGTACCCTCTGACCCCACCCACCACTCTCTCTCTCTCTCTCTAAAAACCCTATAATAAAAAACCACACACACACCCTTTTTCTCTCTCTCTAACCTATTCTGTCGCACTCCCAACCATTTCTCACATATTTTCAAAATCCCCAAACTACCCCTCACTTGTCCATAAATGTACCATTTCCCTTCCCTTCTCCCTCCTCACTCTTAAAAACAAACCCCTCACTCCCAAAAACTTCCAAGCTCACACTACACACTCTTTTGAGCAAAAGACCAGACTTTTGAGCGCTCTGTACCTGCTTGAGAAAAATGTCCAAAGAAGTGAGTGAAGAGGGACAAGCCCACCACCATGGGAAGGACTATGTGGACCCACCACCAGCTCCTCTCATCGACAGCGATGAGCTCAAGCGGTGGTCCTTCTACAGAGCCCTCATAGCCGAGTTCATAGCCACCCTGCTCTTCCTCTACATCACCGTATCCACTGTCATAGGCCACAAGGCCCAGAGTGGGCCTTGCGATGGCGTTGGCCTTCTGGGTATTGCCTGGGCCTTCGGTGGCATGATCTTTGTCCTCGTCTACTGCACCGCCGGCATCTCTGGTAAGAAATACCAGCAACCCATTTCGTTTTCAGGCCTTTTCTTCAAAACCCATGTCGTCTTTTTGCCCTGTTGGTGCTTGATTTCTGATGAGTTTTTGGTTTCTTTTTGTGTTTTCAGGTGGTCACATTAACCCAGCTGTGACTTTCGGGCTTTTCTTGGCTCGCAAGGTCTCGTTGATCAGAGCTGTGGCTTACATCGTGGCCCAGAGCTTAGGAGCCATTGCTGGTGTTGGGCTGGTCAAGGCCATCCAGAAACACAACTACAACTCACTGGGTGGTGGAGCCAACTCGGTGTCTCAAGGCTACAGCAAGGGCACAGCTTTGGGTGCTGAGATTATTGGCACCTTTGTTCTTGTCTACACAGTTTTCTCAGCCACTGACCCCAAGAGGAGTGCACGTGACTCCCACGTGCCTGTAAGTCTCAAATTCTTGAGCTTTTCTTGTTTCTCTCTTCGTTTCCATATTTGGTTTCTGTTTTGTTTTCCAAACCAAAAAAAAAAAAGTTTGGTTTTTGGTTTTTGGGTCTTGAGATTTTGATGATTTTAACATGTGGGTTGGTTTGTATGAGCAGGTTTTGGCTCCACTGCCTATTGGGTTTGCTGTGTTCATTGTGCACTTGGCTACAATCCCCATCACTGGTACTGGAATCAACCCAGCAAGGAGCTTTGGTGCTGCTGTGATTTACAACCACGAAAAAGTCTGGGATGACCATGTAAGAAGAAGACCCTTTTGCTTTTGGTCTTTGTTAAACTCATACTTCATGCCGTTTTGATTATTGTCGTTGTGATGATTTTTTGGTCTTTTAACAATGGTTTTGTGAATTTGTGCAGTGGATCTTCTGGGTTGGGCCATTTATTGGAGCTCTGGCTGCAGCTGCATACCACCAGTACATTCTCAGAGCAGCAGCTATCAAGGCTTTGGGATCATTCAGAAGCAACCCAACCAACTGATTCAAAAGAGAAGAGATGAAAAAGGAAGAAAAGAGAAAGTCTCAAGTTCTGATATTTTGTTCTATTTATTAGTTTGTTGATGATGTGTGTATGAGAAGATCTTGATGTTGATGATCATCTTATATCTCTCTTGTTTCTCTACTATCATTTAATTTCTTACTGTTAGCTGTGGATGATGTGCATTGAGTAGTGATATGTTTTGCTCCCCTGTTCTCTCTCTCTCTCTCTCTCTCTCTCTCTCTAATAATTTTCATTATGGTCTCTCTTACCCACCTAATAATTATATTTTGGAAACCCTTTAAAAATAGAAAAGCAAACAAGCAATTTACTAGGTAAAATTATATTTCCAACTTGCATTAGCAAGCTAAAAAACTTAAGCCAGCTAGCTGTCTTCAATCCATGCATTGCACAGGCCAAAGTTTTAAACTTTCTTGGCACAACTGCTGGCTCTACAAAGCAGCAGGTGTTGGTGTGGTTTGTCCTGATAGCTTTGGATTCCAGTGGGTTCAGGCCACGCGTCCTTCCACAAGAGCAGCCTAGAGCATTGAAGATGCCTCTATACACACATATATATTATATACATTGGGGCCTGCAGGGTTTTGTGAGTGAGGTGCTGCTCTAGCCCGGGTTTCTTTGTGCCTTTCTGGAAAGGTCTGAAATGACAAGTGTGTTGGTCCAGTTTTTGGAACAGAGTGGACTAATAATAACCCAGCCTCGTAATAAAGTAAGAAAGTGAAAGCAGAATGGGATTTCGTGGAGGACTCCCTGGACTGGACTGGATTGGGACGGGACTATATAACCAATGCTCTCTGTATTTGCATTTGCCGCGCATTGGGCTGCATGTCATGGCAAGCACATGGGTGGATGAAGCTCATTGGTCCACTGAAATTCCAAGAAAGAAAAAGGAAGGAGAAAATGACCTTTTTGTATATTTTTACCTGTTATTTTATTTGCCTCTCGTCTTTTCACGATGGTCATTTCGTTGGAAACCTAGGTGTATGAGAGAGAGAGAGAGAGAGAGAGAGAGAGAGAGAGTGGTCCATGCAGTGTTAAAAATCAGGCTTCAACTTGGTTTATTTAGTGCTGTGGTCCTCACCTGTCCTGCTGTGCTGGGTCTCCAATATTTTCTTCACGAGGATGCTAGCGAGTCATAGTTGTGGTTCAAAAATATTCATCACTCCTTGTCCCTTCTTATTTTTGAGATTTTTTTGACAAGCATGAACTGAAATTGAAATGATAGGAATGTAGCTCCAACGGGACCACAGGGTTTTTACCGTGGTAGATGGTTAATAATACAAAACAAGTCTCTGAAAATCGTTGCTACAAATTTTCAAGCAGCAGTCAACCTCATCTTGCTTCTGATATTTTTTATATATAAGCGATACTCTAAATTATTCAAGGGGACTAGAACTTAAATGCAAAAGGGCGCCCTGCTCTAGTTAAATGGCCTAATCCACGTCTGCTCCGAATTCTAAAAAGAAAAAGAAATCCTTGTGTAGTATTTTTCAGTTCATCTTGCCACAAACTGGTAGAAGATTCAAAAGCTGCACCTACAGATCAACGTGTGGAACATGAGATAACACGTGAAGCTCAACACACCACCAAAAGCTTGAAGCTCAGAAGAATAAATGAATAGGACAATGCTATGCAACCCAATTTATATATATTTTTTCTAACTTTTATATTTCCAACTTGTGCAATATTCAGAAATTGAGCTCCAACAACTATGTTTTTTATTTGCAATGATATGCCATGCACTGCTCCACCATTTTAATGGTGCTTGGACCTCACAAGAGAGGAACTTCGCGTTTTGGGACATTTAAAAAAAAAAGTCTTGGTGAAAGGGGGTAATCTGGATGGGGTCTTCTAACACCCTCTCAAACATTCAAAAGAAGATGCCATCAATAAAAGCACTGCAATCATGAGGGACTTATAGCTAGAACGTTTGAGAGTTTTGTAGGCCCATTCCATTCCTCTTTGGGCAACATGCCATTGTTCACGATTTTTAGCCTGTTCTTGCAGGACTGAAATCACCCAAATTTAGAGAAGTTTCCACTTTCCTATCACATGGGACCGATCTGCGTGAGGACCGCATCTGCCATTAGGCACTTCAGAGTGAACACAAAACTGATAATAGCAATTCCACATATTATCAGGCATTTTCGTATATTTTTTAAAGGCTTAATATCACAAAACATTCCTAAGGTTTATGAAACTATCAAAGTGCATCCTCAATGTTTTTTTGTGTCATTCGTGGTCCTCAAAGTTAGTATGTGTGATCACAAACGGTCCCTGCCGTTAGATTCCGTAAAAAACTCCGTTAATTTAAAAAATTTCGCAAGGACCATTTGTAATAGGTGCGTGAACCTCAGGGATGTTTTGTGATATATATACACACATATATACACACATCAGCAAATTAACGGAATTTTTGACGGAACCTAATGGCATGGACCATTTGTGATCACACATACTAACCTTGAGGACCACGAATGACACAAAAAAATATTAAGGATGCAATCTAAGGGCCCGTCTGGTAACATTTTCGGAGAGTGTTTTCTAAGAATATTTTCAGAGAATGAAAACAAAAAAACGAATTTGCATTTTCAGGAAATGAAAATGCGTCTGGTAGATTAATTAGAAAACATCTCCAGAAAACAAAAACAATGAAAACGTGTCTGGTAGTACAATTTGAAATAATAATATGTGAGTTATTTTTATGAAAACGTTTTCCACGAGAATGAAAACAACTTTTTTCTGTTTTCTACAAGTACACATGAACTTGTTTTCATTTTATGAAAACATTCTCAGTGTTTCTGTTTTTGGGCCACCGAACGTGTTTTTGCCTTATTTTTGTTCTCTGAAAATGAAAACAACCTTTTAAAACGTTACCGAACGGGCCCTAATAGTTTCGTGAACTTTAGGAACGTTTTGTGATATTAAGCCTTTTTAAAATGATGCATATATGCTCATATGAAAAAATGTATAAATTCCGGTGTTAACCGGACAACTATTATCAGTTTCTACACGAAAACTTGCTACACCACTTAAAACTACAACAAAATCTGAGTATAACAAAACACTTTCACCCCAAATTCTAACATGTATTATTACAATTCCCCAGCACCAATCTGCCAGAAGTAAGTCGATGGAATCATAAGTTCCCATAAGTCAGCTGATTACACAATTAGACAAACATCGGAAGACAGTGCATTTTGTTGAGTTTACCTTAGTCAGGCAATGCAGTTCCTCGCTCAAGATTGTTTTTGATCTCCAGTGTGTATCTACCAAAGGCTCGCTCAATCTTCTTATTGAAATGCTCATTTCGGTCATTGATGGAGTCAATATCTTTCTCATCGTGGAACCTCCTCCTCCTGCTAAATGACTTCTTCTTCTCCTCCCGATCCTTGAGTTCCTTGACCATCTTATCAATCTTGTCCTCTGATATCTTTGGAGCCTGCACAATTAAATAGAACATTCAGGGCTTAGACCCCATTTTTAACCAGATTACCAGGAATCAGATTTCCCTCAACAGCAAAATACCTTCCCATATTGGAGGCTGGAAGCTTCACGATAGAACTCTGGATCAGCCTCTTTCATCCTATTGTATTCTTCCAAGTCAATCTCAATGTTCTTTGTTCGCTTTTTGTATGCATCATACAGAGTTTTCTGATTGAAAACTGTTTGAACAACATCTCAGATCACATTTTGATTTTATAAATTTATACAAGACTAGAAGAACAAAGTGGATATCAAGAATATTGTTCACTTCAACACTTAATCTTTCTGCATCCTAATTGGCAATAGAGAATTCTGATATGTGTGCAAGCATGCATAAAAGCACATGGTTGAATATACGATGTATACAAAACCCAATTTAGCTTAAACATATGTATGGCATAGTATCAAATAAATAATGTAATAACATTAATACGCCTCTTTCTCTTGCTTAACCCTAGGTTACACAATGCCATTTCCTTTCCTCATATGTCCTAAATATTCGTATCTACTCATTAAGAGTAACTAAGCCATTCCAGTTTACATCAACAAACTTTCTCTCATATTCTATAACTTCAAAAGCAAATTGAGTTTGATAAAAATCATGAGTCCATATCAAATACAGCTACAAGTATGTTCCGAAACAAAGGAACATAAAGAGCATATGTATCATCATTAACAACAAACTAAGGAGACCAGCTAAAACCTTAACCAAACAAAGAAATAATAATGAATTAATGAGCAGAGATTCTAAAGCATACCATCCCAGCCAGCTGGGGCTGGATCCTTTTCCCATTTCTTGTATTTTGCCTCTGCCATCTCTTGTGTATCTAGCATGTACGCGCTTTTCATATCCAAATTATTTGCATCTAGAAGTTTGCCAATTCTTTTCTTCCTCTCTTCAAGCCATTTTTGTTTAGAAATGCCCCTGGACTCTTGTGGAGGTTCCAGTCTTTTCTTTTCAGCTGCAATATCCGTTTGATTGTCTTTTCTTGCCTTATTCTAAATAAAAGTTCAAAGTGGAATCAATAAAGAAGTATGATGGAACAGTTTTATATTTTAAAATCCAATTAACATAATGACAAGGACTTACCATCTTCATCCTCAATTCCCACAATTTTTTCTTCCTCCCCGTGAACTTTGTAAAGTCTCCTTCCATATTCTCCTCAGGATGGTCATCACCATCATCAGCATGTTCTTCAGAATCTGGTTTTTCATTATGTACATATTCCTCTTGCTCAGCGGCCTCTGAGTTGGATTTTCCACTACCACCATTGGCTTGCACATCTTCTGATGTAGTGTAGAACAGAATGATTTAGGTATACAGACACAAATTGGGGTGGAACAATAGTTTCATAAGGGGGCAAAAAAATGGAGGACCTAGAATTTTCAAGTATAGCTAAAGTTCTACCACACATATTTGAATATTTAAAAATAAACAATGCAGATTTCTATATAATAAAGGAGGAAAAATTGATAACTTGAGTCCCTACTCCGTAATAACATTTGAAAATAATGTATTATCCCATAAAATCAGTCCCCTGAGGTTCAGTTTCAGATGAAAGCAGCTTCTGTCCAAGAGCATACAGCTTACAGTTATGGAGTCAAAACTTAAGTGCAAGAAAGATTTCATCTTTCTCTAGGCCACGACATGAGACGACATGAAAAAGCCAATTATGACATACTAAACAGACACAAAAATGGACTGGTTAAAGAAAAAAGAATTACCTGACTGGTTTTGATCCATTCGAGACTTGGCTTCGGCAATAACTGTGAAGCAATATTCGCTGCATTCATGGTAGGGATTGGATGCATTTCTGCAATCTGGGTGTACTCTTCCTTCGTCAGACATGTTTTTCGCAATTCAGATATTCTATATCTCTGAAGCTACCTGAAATAAACTACATCAAATAAAACTAATTTCAGATTCCATAACCAAACCAATGACATTAATTTCAAAAATCCAACTCTTCTAAATTCCAAATCTTTAATTAGAAAGCTATAATGAAGTCTGGCTCTATAATTTCAATTCCTGAAATCATTCATGGGCTTATCGGGAACTAAACGAAACCTAACTCAAACCAAAACCTAAAGAAGCATAGCCAAATCAAATACGAAACTAATTGCGAAGATAAAGGACGAACCTGCGAGATGAATTGCTTCGATTGCTGTGGTCGGTGTCTGGGTTTAGGTTTTGCTTAGGGAAAGAGGGATGAGGAACAAAAGGGCTTAGGACTGACGCGCGAATTCGAATAAAAATGAAAATTCTATATTTTTTTGGGCGGTGAGGTGAGCTGTGATTATTTTATTTTATTTTTAATATGCCTCCTCATTGATATGGAAATGAAAAAGTTTGTCCCAAAGCATTCGAACAAAAAAAAATGATCAACTTAAATGGCTGGCCCAACAAAACTTGTGATAATTTGCCCAACTCCCATACAAATTTCATAAATCTCAATCCAAGACCTCCATCCAACAACTTAAAATGACAAGAAGAATTTGCATGTCATGGAGATAGTATTGTAGTTATCCCCATCCAATCACGTTTCGTCATGTAGAATTTTTATCACACGTGGCATAACATAATTATTTGGGGATAGTAAAATAGTGCTATTCCCAAGATATATATGTTTTTCTCTAAAATCACAGGGGAAAAATTTGCTACAAGGTTAGATTTCCCTTCCAAAATTTCATCAAATCTCCATCCAACGGCCTAAAATCACAAATGATGTAGATGCTAAGATGCTAAGAGCATCCACAATGGGGGGTGTATATGGGGGTGTATGTTAAATATACACCCCGAGTCACCGGAATCGTCTCCAATGGGGAGATGTAAATGGATATAAATATACATCACCACCATGGGGATGTAAAATAAAATATATATTTACATCTATTTTTACATCCCTTGCAGGCGGGACCCACCCGAGAAAAGAGAAGAAAAATAAAGAAAAGTCAACATAAAAGGCTGGGACCCACGGCTACACCCCCGAATTTACACTCCCCCACTGGAGCAAAAAACATATTTACACCCCCCGGAGGTGTAAAGGGGATGTAAAAGTGGCTTTACACCCCCGAATTTACACCCCTCCATTGTGGATGCTCTAAGAGTATGGTATGAAGCTGACAAATATGGCACAAACAAGAACCTTGGCAGTTTATAGAAAACGAGCCGGATCTAATTTATATGAGATGAGGAGCTCACTTGTTTCAGAAAAAGGGATATAGAAGCATTTATTTGTCAATTACTTTCTTCTACCTCCATTGTGTTCATATAAATGGAAGCAGAAAAACTCAAAAGAAAAGTGACATGATTTCATCAAACCACTCCGAAATCGACACGATATCCTATGTTTACTATATAGCTACAAGTATAAAAGGATGAGCTAAATTAGTTTCACCCTTCAGAACATTTTATCTGTGACCTAGTGATTACAGGCTTTACAGCTTTTGAAGTCGCCTCACAACACTTTGTCCAACAATGGCTTGGTTTGAAGATTATCAACCTTGGACTTCATGTTACTAACAGTCTCACTCAGAGCAGAAGATTTAAGCTCAAGCTCCCTCAGGCGGGCTCTGGTTTCAGCAACCTCCTTTTCTTTCTGAGCCAAAACCTCCATATGTGATTCTAGTTCTTTCTTTGTTGATTCTATATCGCGATCGCAGTTGGCCTTTGCTGCTTCGAATGCTCGATGCCGACTGACAAGTTCAGTGGTTTCTGCACATTCGTTGATGATAAGACGAAGCCAACCAACATCCATTCCTGAGGATTCTACATCCTTAAGCATAGATAACATTTCTTTGACTTTAGGCTTTGTCAGCTGCTTGATTGAAGTTCGCTTCAACTCTTGAACCACATAACATACGCACTCGAGATAGTAAGAGCGGATGACAATTGATTCCAATTGACAGCTTGCTGCTATATCACCATATTTGTCAAAAATGGACTGGAGAATTGAAGAGAAACTTCCTTTCACACGGTATTTTCCCACAGACACACTGGAATCAGAGTTAACAGATCGCGTCTCTTCTTCATCACTCTCTTCAAAAGGTTGGAGAGTACCTGAGAAACTAAAGCTTCTAGAATCTGAAGCTGAACCAGCAGCGCCCTCTCCTGCATTGTTGACAGTAAGATTTGGAACAGAATGATGAAGATTTTCATTGTCTTCCCCATGACCAGGTAATTCACTAGTGACATCAGTAGCACCATTCTCTGGAGGATCTTTGGGATATTCAGGCTGTCAGAGAGAGATAACATGACAGAGGAGTCAAATTGATACCAAAAAAAAGACAGAACTTGTAACAAATTTGTGCGTTAGCTCCTGGGGGAAGAGGGGGGGTGGTATTGTGGAGGGGGAGAAGAGAGAGAGGGAGCGCACCATTGTGATAATTCCAGATGGAGGCACTAACAGAGAGGACTGCACTTGTACCTTGTTGAAAGAAGGATCTTTTACTTCAGAAATCGGTGGAGAATAAGATTTATGCTCACCATTCTGTAATTTCACCTTTTCCTTAGAAGGAGACGAGGGTAAATCAGAAGGATAAAGCACACCTTCATCTGGTACATTTTCAATCTCTTCAGGGTGCTTTGGTTTGGATCCATGCTTTCGTCTGCCGAATATAGGATCATCAAGCACGGAGTCTGCAATTGAAACTGACCATAAATTAGGAAAAAGAAGCATGAATACGTCTGCATCCATGTGTATATGGGAATGGCATGGGGAAGAGAACTGAATAAATAAATCCACAATCTGTCAAGTGGAAGAAGATGCATGCTCACCATTCCCTAGTTTCACTATTTCTTTAGATGAAGATGATGAAGAATCAGAAGGATAAACTATACCTTCAACTGGGACATCTTCAAGCTCTTCTGAAGTCTTTGGTTGGGATCCCTGCTTTCTTCTGCCGAAAATAGGATCATCAAGGATGGAGCCTGCAATCAAAACTGACCCTAAATTACGAAAAAAATACATCTGCACAGTGCACCTATAGTATATGTGCATGGGAGGGGAAAGAGGAAATGCATAAATAAATCCACAACATGTCGGGTGAAAGAAGATTTATGCTTACCATTCTCTAAATTCACCTTTTCCTTAGATGACGGAGCATCTAAATGATAAACTGCACCTTGCCCAGGGACATTGTCAAGCTCTTGAGGGGGCTTTGGTCGGGATCTCTCCTTCTTTCTGCCCAATATAGGAACATCAATTATGGAACCTGCAATTAAAATAGCACATTAGAAAAGGGAACAACCAAGATTACAATCCATGAGCATTATTTGCATTGCCGGTGGAAGAGGAATGAATAATTCACAATCTGTTTATTCCCTGCACAAGGACAAGAAGGGCTTCTCTTGCCCAGGAGCTCATAGAAACTCCAATTCATCATTTGGAAGAAGAAGATTTCCTTGCAGAACCTGAGGCATTCCTACATGAAACTAGATTCTGTTTATAGAATTACACGCTGGCTATGAATTGATGGCATTTCCATTTCCCAGGACTGGGGGGTTAAAGTATTGTAGGTTTTTCGTATGTAAGAAGGGAATGTCATGTAAGGTTATATAAAGCGATGGTGAAATAAATATCTTGCATGGGAAGAGCATCTAATTGTTGTCAAACAGAAAACATAGGTTTCTATGAACAGCTTCTTCTCCTATGTGGTTTTTCAATTATTGCAGATATGGAAAGGAAAAATGTACAAAATTACTTAACACAGTGTATTGAGAGTTATCACACAAAAGTGGGGAAAAACCTGGTTCTTTTATATCCCCACGAGGTTTGGCACCACCGGTTTGTTGCAGGTAATATTCAGGGTCATGGTAAGGATTAGATGCTCTTCTATCGTCCACCGCCTTTTTTTTGAACTCACCACCTTTAAATGTGCTTCCATTATCTTTGAAAAGAAAAGAAAAGAAAAAAATTCTAAAATTTCCAACCTATATTCAGAAAATGATAACAAGAAAAGACCCCTCAAAGAAGAAGAAACACTCTACGAGCCACTAATTCACCACAAGAAACAATCTCTAAATGAATAATTCACTGCACCTCGTAAGACCCTACTACTTTCTAATCAATCAAGACAGTAAAACATATCTGCTGCCCAGATAAAATTTGAATAAAAGCTGCAAGGTATTCAAAATTAAAAGAGTTATGAGACTAAACAACATGCCAATCATTTATGCAAAACACAGAACGGTTAATCCAATAAGAAATTATGCGAGCAACAACCGATGACATGAAATGTGTGCCAACAAGGGAAAACACGGGTCCTCGCATTTTAAGAAAAACTAGTCAGAATTTATACTGAAAATGAATTTGTCAATCTTCAAAGTGTTCAAGCATATTTAATTACATTTATTTAAAAATAAAAAAATTTGATCCAAGAATACTAACCTGATTTCTTTTTAGTCTTCCGGCCTTTCCCTTCCTGAATCTTTCTCAAGCAATTTTCAGTGCATTCATGGTATGGATTGGATACATTTACGCAGTCAGGGTGTACTCTTCCTATCAAAGACATCTCTCTATTGAGCTCACCTACAAGGCTGCAAATTATAATTCCATTAAACAATTTTGAATTTTTATTAATCCGGACACATGGAAGCTTCTGAAATTTTCTTTTCAAATCTAACAAATTTTCCTATAATTTTTTTAAAATTCCAAACCTTTAGGTTCTCTCTAATATTTTGTGCAGAAGTTCAGGAATAATCAGGCAGACATACAATTGATAATCATTCAACCAAAACAAAAAGCAACATGTCTTCTAATAAAATCATGAAAATTAACACTCAGAAATACTGACAACTTCCATAAAGATTCGTTTGGTTGCTGATAAAGCATAGCAAGAAAAGGGAAATGAATAGAAAAACCAGATAAGAAAAGTTAAAATGGAACCTTTCACCATCAGGCAACCAAGCAAACAAGAATTAACATTCACCACTCAATTCAGGTCAATTTAACAAGTCAGCTAAGCTGATAAGGTCAGATTTTTCATATGAAAAAAGAACCCATAGAACTTAAATCATAACAGAAGCTCAAGTCCCTTGGTATTCTCACTTTATTCTCAGCAACCAAACAGAGTATGAAGAGCAATCTTCAAAAACAAAAAGACATGCACATATAATTTCCTAAACTTTCTCATCACCCACCACAAGATCATTCATGGGCTTAAAGAATTTAGCATCTTTAACAGATTCCAATGAAAACCAACATCAGAATTCCACCAAAAATAACAAACAACAGAATAAAAAAGGGCCAGGGTGAGAGAAAAGACCTTGAAATGAAATGGGTTTTGATGGGACTTCTGTTCTGCTCTCCCAGCGATTCTATAGGAAACGATTTTTGTGTGACGAAGAGCAGCAGATGACTAAAAGTTGGTGGAGCACTCTTGTTTTGACCACTGCGATGACTAATCAGTTCTCTCTAGAAAGCAACTAATAAATTAGAAAACCCCGAAAAGTTCACAGCTTTTCTAATGTGAAAGTGTTTAATATTTTTCCAAGTTGATTATTGCGTACTCCTGCACACGAGACAGAAGGCAATAGGTGGTGGGGTGAGCCACTGCCCACTTTTCTCCATGGCCCCCCTTCGCTGACGCTCTGGCTGATGCTGTTGTGGCTTCTACTAACAATTGGCTACAATTTTTGTGGAGGAAATATGAGTTTAGAACAAAGATTTAGGTGATGGAAACCAAATAGTTAAAGACAAAAGCCAGCCCCAAAAGGGAAAAATCGAAGGCAATATTTATTATGTTTTTTAAGTAGTGGTAGGTATGTTTTCTTGTATGTATTCTCTTTTGAAAATACTTGTCATGTACCAATAATTTTGTACATGATAAATCCACATCATGAATGTAATCAATTGTAAATAATTTTGCACACTTTGGTGCTACCAAGTATTTGTTGTTTAAGCTGGGAAGGGGAGGAGGGATGTGTTATTGGAGTTTGAATATGAGATCATTGATCTGTAATACAAGCAATATGCTTACCATTGAATATAGCGTTTTAAAAAACTTACTCGCTATTAGTTTAGTAATTTTCCTTTTTTTATTGTTAACAAAATATGTTAAGTTCAAATTCATCGAGAACGCACATTTAGATGTGTAGATTCTATTGCATATTCTAACAATTTGATTTGATTTGATTGGATGATGGGATCAATTGATATTAGCATAGGTGTAAATTACTTCTAGAAAGTCATAAGCCATAAGATATGAGCTACTTTACGTGTTCGTTTGGGTTGGGAAGAATTGATTGTGTGAATATAAAAGGATAAGATCTCTATTATTAAAGTTAGAAATCCCCACTTCAATAGATTGACATTAACCGTTAAATGAGTGCTGATATTTTCACCCGTGTTCTATTTTTTCACTCAACTTATCTTCCCACACACCATGTAAATTTGAAAAAATACAATCCTATCTTTCCATCCACCATTATTCCTAAAATACCATTTAATTATTAATTGAAGCAAATTTTCTTTGCTTTATTAGTAATTCAGATAATGGAGAGGATCAAGTTGTATTTGACATACTAGATAAGATAGGTGGGGAAATATGACCGATGGTGGAAATAGCAACACCCCCATTGAATTTAATTTGAATAATCATAATTCAATTTTGAGAATTTTAGTTTAAATGCCATAAATTACACGATTTTAGAAGTTTTTTCTTTCTATACATCATCTGCCTCTCCAATCTAGAAGCTCATTGTTGTCTACATCATGCTCCTTCGATTAATTCGCAATAATTATCAATTGGCCACCCTTGTTTCCCTAAACTCTCTAGAAATGACAGGCTCATGTGGATATTTAAAAAAAAGTGCATTTTTTCTCTTGCATTTAAAGGTGTGAATAAGGGAGCTCCCTACGAAGAATAAGTAGAACATGGACCGCCTATAAATTAGTTGGGAAATAACTATTAAGGTCCAAATTGACTTCATGGATACTTCCGTTGGTTTCTTTGTTTAGTTTAATACTGATGGTCTCGTGAGAGGAAATTAGATTTTATCAATATGAAAATTTGAATTATCATATGCCGACTTTAGTCATATCGTGATGTAAGTCATTTTCTGTCACGGATATGAAAGCCTTATTCAATCTTCTCCTCTGTATAAAATAAAATAAAAAAGTCAAAAACCACGCGAAGTCCACATTGTAAAGCTTCAAACAAAATTCTATGAGCCACACCACAGGTGGAGGAATTTGAACATGCCAGCTGAGAGATTGAAGTCCCCAACTTCCAAGAGTATTTAAATATATAAATTTATATTACGTTAGAGATCTGGTTTGCATCGTAATCAATAATCGAGGTCAGTTGACTCCATTACGGGCTACCATTCTCTCATTAACTTCCAAGAAGGTTGGCGTTTTACCTAAGCTATTGCATCTATTTTGTTAGTGGGAAGGTGCAACTGGGTACGTAGTGTTTGTTAAAAGTTTTCTCTCCAAAGCTGTTTGGTAACGTTTTTAAGGTCCCGTTTTCATTTTCTACTAAAAACGTATACCAAAACGTATTTGGTATGTCTTTTTCATTTTCACTGGAATTCGGTTTCTGAAAACACCAAATATCATTTTCATTTGGTATATTAATTTTATGATAAAACCATCATATATTATCAATTTCATATTTATTTTAAACTAAAGATAATAGAATTTTATTATCTAGGGTTTTCTAAAATTTGATTTTTTTAATATTATTATACATTATTATTCTCGAATTATACATTTTTCATTGTTTGTAATAATTTTAGCTTTTAAAATATCATAATTTTTTTTAAAAAAATATTTTGTAGGACAGAAATAAGCAAAAAAAAAAAAACTCACATATTAGTATTCTCAAATTGTCCTACTAGACACGTTTTCACTATTTTTATTTTTAAAATATGTTATCCAATCATGAAAATGCAAATTTATTTTATCGTTTTCATTCTTAGAAAATATTCTCCGAAAACGTTACCGAACGGGGCCTTAATTTTGAGTTAAATTATTAGCTTCGAATTTGATTTTTCTTCTTCTTCTGAAAGTTTGTGTGCTAATTTGTAAAAATTAAAGTGTAATAATGTAACATGCGTATATGCATATAAAAATGTGTATGCATATATCTTATATATAGCTGGGGCTGTTAGCCGGCCCTTAAATCAAAATGGGTGGACAAGTCTTGCACCACATGGTAATATTATTGCTGATGTTTTAATTGCTTTTGTTTTCAGCTCCAACTTCCAAGTTGTAGAGTAGTTGAAACATGAAAGAAACTGAAACCAAAACGAATAAAAAACTAGGTAAGGTAGTTAGGGTTCTAAGGTCATGCGATTTGCGTTTATCCATCATTTCCAACTCACATACAATCTTTTTAAATCTCTTCTCCTTTAACTATCTAAAAACACATTAAAAAAAGGGAGTAATTTTAGCAAGATTACATTAATTTAATCACATTATGAAGTATTTGTATTATATACAATCGTTCATAATAATTGATATACAATGAACTCCGTATGTCACGTAATATGATTTAACTTTTACGGTTTAGCTTATGCGGTTAAGAAATGTGGTCCCTTCGCCATTGTTTTATTGAAATGTATATATATCATTTTAACAAAAACAAATTTCTCTCCTTCATGCATGGGATGCAGTTCACCAACCAAAGGTTTAAGGTAGCCAGAGCCTTACACACATATATATAAACAAAGGAACATTTGTGAGACGCAGGGTTCAACTGTTTTTTGCATTCTTGGCATCTCACTGGAAAATTCAAAATAGAATATTGAGCTTTGTTTCTTCTCAGTTTGCTGAGATGGGTTTTCAGGGATGAGATGGGTGGAGATATCTGTGAGCTTTATTTTGACTGATGGTGTAAGCAGTAGTTAACTATTGATTACTCCTTCTTTTGGGTTTTTTTTTTTTTTTTTGTTTGTTGTTCTTTCACCAAAAAAGTTTCTTACTTTGTTCAGTAAAAAGAGACAGCCACAATAATCTTGGAAGCAAGAAGCATTGTTGTCACCTGACAGGTCTGGTTCTCTGTTGAGTGCTTGTTAGTGCACTAAAATGAGAGCTACAACTAGATATTGAACTCACCACAAATATATATATTGTCATCGCTTCCATATGAGTTTAACTTGAGACCTCCTCCAACCAACATAACACAACTGTCAATAGAAATTTTAAAAAAAACTTGGAGCATTGTGAAGAATTACCAATTTGTTGTAGTTATTGATAGTCATCTTAATTTGGTTTTCTGACAAATTCTAGCTGATTCTAGCAAAGATTATATCACAACAAGAATATGCAATTAATTCCATGCTTCCACTGGTCTTTTGCAGTTAATTATTTCAGGAGGCATGATCATCATTATGCAATATTTGACTGAGAGGCTTAGACCCCTTGTGGGTTTGAAGGGCTGGGATTATTGTGTTATTTGGAAATTGAGTGAAAACCAAAGGTTAAGAGGAAATTTTTAATTAACTGTTACTAATTCATGTTTTCTTTTTGTGACTAATTTTTAGATTGGTTAATTTTTTTTAGGTTTATTGAGTTGATGGATTGTTGTTGTTCTGGGGCTGATGAGAACACTCAGACTAATGGAGGACAAGAACTTCTTTTCCCAGTTTATCCAGTCCTTCCATGCAGAGATACAATGCAGCACTCAAGAACCAATTCCTGTGATGTTCTTGCCCAGCTTCCTTCTTCTCTGCCCTTAGACTCTGGGTACTATAAATCCTTTTAATTACCATACAAAAGAAATTAATTAATGTTTTTATATCATTAACCATGGCTGCTCATGAGCAGGATTTATGCACATCCCTTAATATCAAACCAGCCCATTTGGTTGAACTCATCTTCTAACAGAGATTCAAGTGCCATGGCAGTGAGCTCAAGTTCCCATTTTCCTAGCTATTTCCAAAAGAAAGTCATTTTTCTGAACATATAATGAAATGTAACTATATACTTCTACTTACATTTTGTAGGAAAGAGATGGGACCAGAGTTTTGGTTCCAATTGCAGGAGGGTTGATTGAGCTGTTTGTCTCCAAAGATGTATGATATTTTATGATGCTTCACTCAAACCTTCCTTAATTTCTTATGTTAGATTTGAAAAAAATAAATTTGGTCACATCTCTCACAAATAGTTTGTTTTTGGTAACTGTCAAATTCACAGGTCTCTGAAGACCAACAAGTGATTGATTATATTACAGCCCAATGCAACATTTCAAAGGAGCAAGACATCCTTGGTGCTGGCTGCAATACAAGCTTCCCTGTCAATATAAATGACATGAGAACTGAAATACAACCACAGCCATTTCCAGGCAATGAGAATGAAGGAAATGATCATCTAAACAGTAATCATTTCCAGCAGCCACCTGTTGTTTCCCCTTCAGTGGATCATGATTCGAATGTGCCATATGACATATCAGTTGATCGAATCCGCCTCCGCAGCTCTTCTCCAATGAATTTCCTGCAACATGTCACTTACAACTCAGAGAACAGCATGAAGAATGGTAATAGTAATGTGTACTATGAGCAGCGTTCACATGAGTCCTTGGGAGAGATGGGGCTTCAAGCTGATGCTGATGCACCAAACATGCACAATAGTACGCATGTTATGGAGGCATTGGAAAATATGGAGCAGCAGGGTGTTGAGGATCAAGATTCAGTTAAACATGAGGCCCAGGGTGGAAGAACTGCAGATAATTCAGGCTCAGATTGCAGTGATCAAATTGATGATGAAGATGACACAAAATATAGGCGGAGAACAGGGAAAGGGCCTCAATCCAAAAACCTTTTTGCAGAGAGGAAGAGAAGGAAGAAGCTCAATGAAAGACTGTATCGCCTTCGGTCTTTGGTTCCCAACATTTCTAAGGTGATGATCATCATTGACCTTATTTTTGCCAACTCTTCAGAACCTAGTATAATTTCCTGGCTCTTTCTCAAAGTAGCATTTTCAATAGGAAAGTAACACAGAAAAGTAATGCTAGATGAACCACATTTTCTCATGTGGCAGTTGATATGTTGATTAATAGTTGAGATCATAGCTAATGTGATTAGAAAAACATGCCCCCTTTAGCAGCATCTAATGCTTACTCATGTTGATTCTCAGATGGACAAGGCTGCCATCCTCGGGGACGCAATTGATTTCGTGAAGGACTTGCTGAGGCAAGTAAAGGAACTCCAAGATGAGCTTGAACAGCATTCAAATGATGAAGGACCTAATAAGAAAACTAGTGCCAATATCTGTGGAAACCACAACAATTTCCAACCAGAGATTCTAAATCAAAATGGAACAAGCATTACTAACAAGCCAGAAAATGATGATAAGCCTCCAAATGGATTTCATGTGGGCACAGCAGTTGATATTGGCAACATCTCAAAACAGCAACAGGACTCAGATAGTACAAATGACAGAGGACAACAGATGGAGGTATATATATAGACTTAATATAAAATCTTATTATATTCTTATATATTTGGATGTAAAATAAATTATATATTTTTTGGACAACAAATTGCAGCCACAAGTGGGAGTCACTCAGTTAGATGGCAATGAATTCTTTGTGACTGTGTTCTGTGAGCACAAGCCTGGAGGGTTTGTGAGATTGATGGAGGCATTGGATACTTTAGGCTTGGAAGTAACCAATGCAAATGTGACCAGCTTCAGAAGCCTTGTCTCCAATGTCTTTAAAGTTGAGGTAATAATAAGTTAACCTTATCAAATAAGATTAATTAGGATTTTGATTTTGATTGTGACTTGACTTAACGGAATTAGAGGTAGGTGGAAATCGTGCACTTGCCTAAAAATTTAGATGGTATTTATATAAATTTCCCTTAATATTAGCTTATATTATGTCTGGTTATGCAGAAGAAAGACAGTGAAGTAGTTCAAGCTGATGATGTAAGGGACTCTTTGCTGGAGATAACAAGGAACCCATCATCAAAAGTGTGGCCTGAGATGGCCAAAGCAAAAGCATCAGAAAATGGGAGTGGATTGGATCACTTTCATCATGATGATCACCATCATTACCAGCAACACCATCTCCACAATTACCATGCTTCTTCATACCACCTCCAACATCTTTATAATTATTAATTGAGCTTAATCTAGCTACTAGTTATGTATCAATTAATTAGGCACATTCAGTTTCTTTCACTTTTCCTATAATTAAGCTGTAGAATGGTCGTTTTCAGTACTAAACATGCTTCATTTTGTTACTATTACTTTGTCTAAACTACAATAATATGTGGAAGGAGGATCAAACTCAAATGCAAGTGACGGACAAACACACTACTCTAACACTACTCTACGTTTGAGTTTACCGATGAGTGACATTATTGTTAGTTAATGGTGTTTGATTAATTGTTAGTTAATGTGACACGACATAATAAGCAAAAGCAATTAAACAATTAAACAATAGCTTTTTTTTGGGCCAAAGTTAGGAAGCAGTGGTTTTCTCACACACTACCAATGTGTTATGAGGGTTCGAACTTGAGAACATTAGTAAATCAAGGTCATTTACCACTGGGCTGGAACCAATAGCTTTAAAACATAGTCTAAAATTCACCAAAATTTTTTTTTGAGAAAAATCTCAAAGTTTTATTGAAAAGTAATGGGAATAACAACTCTAACCGGAAAGCTACCGTTGTTTTTAATACTAGTTCAAAATTTAGCATCACTTGGAGCATCTCCAACTGATATGTCAAATTGCCACATGGACATGAAAATGACAAAAATTGAAGGTTAAAGTTGTTCCAACCGATTAGTCAAATCCTACATGAATTTAAAGGCTAGAAGAGATATGTCAAAAATAACATATCAAAAAGTTTGATGTCAAATATTATTTTAATCATGAACCTCGTTATCATTTACTCTCTTTTAAAACTTTATGCATCATATGGGCCCCATTTGCTTTTAAAAATATAATAAAATAATATGATAGTGGAGTTAAATTTTTTCCGAAATGTCAAATTGCCACATGAGCCATCATTCAAATTTAACATTTTGCATTTGACATCTCCAAGAGAGATGGTCTAATAAGAAGCCTAATTGGATTGGAAGCAAAAGATGAAAATACAAAATTCCAAAAATACCCTTAACATTTAAAATGGTATTTTTTGACCTAGCGTACAAAATTATTTAGCCTAAAAAGCTGATATGTCATGGCAAAGCCCAAATGTGTACCATTTGTTGTTGTACGTCAAGATGTCTCAAAAGAGTTTTTCTCTGTGGAAGCCTTAGCTTCAATTTCATATGTAGCTAGCTTTGTTGTGGACTGTTGGCCATTTCATGTAAATGGGGGACAGCAGAGCCCGCGTTTTGTTCACCACCTGTTTGATGAATTGCTGATGCATGGTTTCCGTTTTTGGTTTAAAGCCTTAGAGTAGTTGAAACATGAGCAAATACATATACCAAACCGAAACGAATGAAAAACTTTTGCAAAGTTAGTTAGCATTTTGTACGCTATATTAGCTCATGCAATATGCTCCTGCCATCATTAACTTAAATACTAAAAATATAATAATAATAATTAAATAAGGATACTGCTTGCCTCCTTCCCGGAAAGAAGATACTCCTCATTCCTGCATATCACAGTTTGACACATATGCAAAAATAATTTATCAAAAACCCAAAAAGAAAAACTTCTGCATACATGTCAAATTTTCCTTGATAGGAATGTTAGGAGTTCCTACTTACAGAGAAGAGAAGGAGGGAAGTGTTTTTCAAAAACAAAAAAAAAGAATTAATTAATAAGCTCTATCTCACACTCATGCATGGACTGCAGTTCACCTACCAAGTTCTCTCCATATAAAAAGATACATTTCGTGAAATGCAGGGAGGCCCCAATTGTTTTTCTTCTTGATTTTACTCCAAGCTCCAAAAATATATGTACCAGATATAGAAATTTTTGTTTTGTTGTGAGTTTGCTGAGATGGGGTGTTATATCTAGGTTAGCTTTTGGATATGAATATGATGATGTTGCAGCAGTTAACTATTGCTATCAACTGAAGTTTGTATGGATCTCTCTCTTTGTTTCTTCTGCTGCTTGGCTTTTGTTTCTTCTTCCATCCTTGTTTTGTTTTTCTTGCTAATTTGTTCAGTCAAAAGAGGCACCAAGCAAGAGACCAAGCACTCCTCAAAACATCGTCTTTCAGGTGTCTCTCTCTCTCTCTCTCTCTTCTTAGCTACTAGTACTCTAGCTAACTGTTGGAATTTTAATTAAGTTGTTCCTCGTTTCGGCTCGATTTTTATTTATTTATTTATTTATATTTATAAATGTTTTAAAATCAAACCTTGTAGGTGGAATGAACATCATGATGATAATGCCAAGCCTCATACAGAGACTTAGATCCCTTGTGGGTTTGAAAGGCTGGGACTTTTGTGTTATCTGGAAACTGAGTGAAGACCAAAGGTTTAAGAAACTATAGTTAACTGCATTAATCTGTCAATTTCTTCCTGTCACAAATATATATGTGTGTGACTTTGGGGTTTGTTTAATTTTTAGGTTCATTGAGTGGATGGATTGTTGCTGTTCAGGGATTGAAATCACCCAATATGATGCTGGACAAGATCTTCTTTTCCCTCCAGTCCTTCCTTGTAGGGATACCATGTTACAGCATCCAAGAACCACAGCTTGTGATCTTCTTGCCAAAATGCCTTCTTCTCTACCCCTAGACTCCGGGTATGTACCTATTTGCATGGTTATCCTTTCTCTACTTTATCCCTAATTTCTTTCATATATATATATATATATATATAAGAAATTTTCTCTTTCGAGACGGTCTGGCATACTATGTTGCTAGACGTTGTGACGTGTTATATATGTTATGGAACTGTCAATCCGAACTATCGATAAGAAAGAATCTTGTTTAAATGTGTATGATCTGAATTGACAATCTAGCAATATAACATGCCCTTTTCATATTGAGCTCAGTTGAAAAATCTGGTGAGATACTTTCTCTGATATATCTAAATTAGTTAACCATGAGAGCTCATGATTATGAACAGGATTTATGCAGAGACCTTGATATCAAACCAACCCAGTTGGTTGAACTTCTCTAATAACACATGTTTAAGTACTCTAGAGGCAAGTACCACTCAGCTTCTTTCTCCTATTTCCGAAAGAGAAAGCAATTTTAGTATTGAGCTCATAGTTTTCCAATTTACAATTGCAGGAAACAGTTGGTACCAAGGTTTTGATTCCAATACCAGGAGGATTAATTGAGCTGCTTGTTACCAAACAAGTAATGTTTCCATTGCTCTTTAATTCTCATTTGTCTATCTTTACCACAAGCATGCACATTTTGTATGAGCAATAAAGTACAGCCTTTTCCTTCATTATCTGAAAGAAATGTTCTACTTGCATGGTAATAAAACTATCACATTGAGAATGTATTAATTGTTCTGTTTTCTGTGACTGCAGGTATTTGAAGATCAGCATGTTATTGATTTTATCACAGCCCAATACAGCATCGCAATGGTGCAGGACACCCTCGATAACATAACCGGTACGAGTATAATGAGTGAAATCGAATCAAAGAACCTCTTAGATAATGGAAATGATCAAATGGATATCAACAATGTTCATTTCCAGCCACCCCTTTCCTCTAGAATTTGTTCAAAGTTAGATAATCTGAACCTACCATATGATGTCTCCATGGGTACAATAAGCAATTCTCCAATCAACTTCTTGCAGCAATTTACTAATTACAACTTGGGAAACAGAACCAAGAATAGTATTGATGTTTCTTATGGACATTCATCACATGAACCATTTCTTTCAGATAAACAAATGGACCCATTTATTTGCTCAGCAGAAAACGGGTTTCAAGAGATGGAGGCAATGCAAAGGTCCATGATGGCTGATGAGACACAACAACACATGCATATGCAATACATGGAGGCATTAGCACCTGACATGGATCTGCAGGACGGCAACGATAAGCAGGACTCAATTATACATGACGAAGGACCAGCTGCAGATGGACTGTCGGATTGCAGTGATCAGATTGATGATGATGAGGATGATGCAAAATACCAGAGAAGGAGGGCAGGGAAAGGGCCTCAAGCCAAAAACCTTGTTGCTGAGAGAAAGAGAAGGAAGAAGCTTAATGAAAGACTTTTTGCTCTTAGAGCTTTGGTTCCCAATATTTCCAAGGTAACCATTACATCTTCTCACTCCTTTTCTTCTGATACCTCATTCCATTTGTGTTTAGGTTATGCAAACATGTCTCACATCGCTTATGTATTCGATCAATTTGGGCTTTATAAACGATACAAGAAAAGAATAAAAAAGCTCATTAGCAATCTCAACACTTGTGAACTGGCATTTGATGTTATTAGAAAAGTGCAATCTGAATTATTTCTAATGCCAACTCATTTTAATTCACAGTTGGACAGGGCTTCCATTCTTGGGGATGCAATCGAGTATGTGCAGGAGTTGCAGAAGCAAGCTAAACAACTTCAAGATGAGCTTGATGATCATGCAGAGGATGAAGGTCCAAAGAACTCTGGCATCACTGGCCACCACAACAATACACAATCAGAGATTCAAAGTGGACTTGACCCTGGGGGGCCTAAAACTGATCATCAACACGATAGTGTCTCCAAACAAAGCCAAGATTCAGATGTTATCCATGACCACAAGACACAACAGATGGAGGTATATATGATAAATCTTGTGTTCTTCTCTCTTTAAGTATCTTTTTTCTTTCTTTTTTGTTTGTTTTTTTTTTCTTTTGGGTTTCATTTCTTTCTTGGCTAATAATCAAAGAAATTGGGAAAATGCTGTAGCCCCAAGTGGAAGTGGCTCAATTAGATGGAAATCAGTTCTTTGTTAAAGTGTTCTGTGAGCACAAGCCTGGTGGATTTGTGAGATTGATGGAGGCTTTGAGCTCTCTAAGCCTGGAAGTTACTAATGCCAATGTGACTAGCTTCAGATGCCTCGTGTCCAATGTTTTCGTCGTAGAGGTTAGTTTCTTCTAGCATAATCTGGCCTAAGAAAATACATATTCAACATGTACATAAAAGGAAGGCTTATAAAACCCAACTTTTTTTCCAACTCTTTCACACAATCATTTGCTCCTCTTACAATCATTTGTCACATAATCAACGTGTAAGCGTATGAACGCTATGTTGTATACACTCGTTGTAAACAAAAAGTTTCCTCACAAAATATGAGACTCGTGATATTGTGAGACTCATGTAGGTCAACCTACCGTGTGAGAGAGTTGAAAAAAGCATTTGAGAGAAAAGTGAGCTTTGTAACATCTTCCATATAAAAAAAGAAGGAAGCAATCTTATATAAAATGATCTCTATTTATTTGTTGGTTAACAGAGAAAGGATAGTGAGATGGTTGAAGCTGATGATGTGAGGGACTCCTTGCTAGAGCTAACAAGGAACCCATCAAGATGGCATAGTGAGATAGCTAAAGCTGAAGAGAATGGCGTCGGCTTCGACAACCATGACCATGATCATGACCACCACCTACACCTCCACAACCGCCATTTTAATTCCTTCCACTTGCACCATCTTCCTAATGAAACATGAAGCATCAGTGTTTTATATGGAAAAAAGCACTAGTTTGAGTACTTTATTTGTTTATTTGTTCACTTTGGTAGAAGCTTGCAGACATATTCTACATATCTTAAAATTCAGTTCGAATCAACATTTAATGCAATTTCAGTTTGAAGAAGTATTTGTAGTAGCAACCGGACTTATAAAAATATGTTATCCCGCCCATTGTTAGAAGTGGCGACTATTGGATTAAATTCTTTAGTTTTCGATATAATACTAGTCATCAATTTTAGTCATGGTCTACAGTTATATTATAATTTTATGTGCGTTCAATGCAGTGTGTCGAACTTGCACACATAAAAAATGTGAAACTCACTATAAACAGTGAATTTCACACCCACTCTAATGATGAAAAACAAACACATACACAAACAATATTCATCAATCAAATTGTTTCAATTTGTACAAAAAAAATATATATAATTGAAGCTTCAATCTTCAATCATGGGCTTTCCACTTGTAGTCCTTAACCAATTATGGCCCAAAATAGAAAAAAAGAACCAAGGTAGAATGAGGCCCAAGAGCAACCACTTGGAGCTCCAATAACCACTTGAATGGCCGAGTCTTTGACCCCATATCCAAGTTATTCATGTTTCTTGTCCGAAAAGAAGGATCAAACTAACAAATTATAAGAAACCCAGTACCACAGTTTACCTTAAAGTCCACAAAAACCCTAGCATTCTCTCAAAAAAACCTGACCGACTCCCCAAAATCTCAACTCTTTTTTGTCCATCCATGGCTTCCATCCTCAGTGCTGGCCGATTCAAAGAGCTCCTGAAGAAGTACGGCAAGGTGGCACTTGGGGTCCATTTCTCAGTCTCAGCTGCCTCAATTACAGGTCTCTACGTAGCCATCAACAACAACCTCGACGTGGAGTTGCTGCTCGACAAGCTTCACATGGGAAGCGTCTCCTCCAAAGACGAAAGCGCCCAAAACCCACCCGAAATCTCTGATGGGTCGGTCTTTCGCGACAGACCCACCTCCGAAATTGGCCCTTCAACGGTTGTGATTGAGGAAAAGAAGAGGAATCGGACGGCTGAGCTCGCGGCTTCAACTGGTGGGGCACTGGCATTGGCTGTGCTCTGTAACAAGGCTCTGTTTCCCCTTCGGGTTCCGATTACTCTGGCGCTTACACCTCCGTTGTCGAGGTTTTTGGCTCGGAGAAGGTTCATCAAGACCGGTGGTCTGTGAACATCTTTTGCTGGTACTTGTTTATCCTTAGTGTTTTTTTTTTCAGTTCCCGTGATGTTTATTGGGATGAAAATAAACATAGAAAATGGCTAGTGAATGCTGTTCAGCTACATCGTATTTGTATTTTTTCAACTTAGATTCATGGGTTGAATTTGATGGTGGATTTTTGCTTTAGCAATGTTATGAATAGGGAATTTGGATGATAATTGAAGTTGAGCAACTGGTTGTAATATACTTTGATTAGAATGGACTAAATTAAAAGCAATATTTTGAAAAGGTGAGAGCTTGATCAATAATGTTTTTTTGGACGAAATCAAGAATGTTTAATTGTTTTAGAATTGGGTGAACAACTTTTGCTGAGAACATGATTTGGGTTTTGTTGCTGAAAAAATCCGGGTATTAGATGAACTCTTTGAAGTTTAAGACGAAGTATTGCATTCTACTTTTTCATGAATGATATTGTCTGGTTAGTTCAAAGTTTAACTTCTTGGGGAAAACAAAGAACATGAGTAGTAGGACCAAATTTTATTTTCCTCTCTCTTCTTGTAGATCCAAATGGAGATGAATAAGTTATGATTGTTAATATTGAACTGCGTAGTGTTTAAGAGTGGTAAATCAGTTAGAGGATCAATTGGTGTAGCATCTCAATGTTAAGTTATTTATCTCTGTTGAAAGTTGCATAGTATTGCATCCATAATCTTTTTAGCTAGCTAATGCTGAATTTCAGATGCTGATAATCTAGTTTATCTGAATCCTTGAGGGTTCAAAAGATTTTATTAGCATCAGAAAGTCTGTAATCAGGGGTATATAAAAACACATAGAAACTTTGAGTTAGAAGATGAAGATGATTTGGTTGGGCATGGATGCTTATTTCTAGAAGACATCATCTCTGACGTGATGGAATTTGTAATAGTATCGGTGTTCATCTTGTTGTCACTTGATTTTAGGGAAATTCTTAGAAGTTCATGAAATCGAAATTTCACAACTACATCCTTGTACTGCATAAAACTTGAAGATGATACATTTCCCGTGTGTAAATTTCACTTGCTTTGATAACTCAATGTTTGTGCAAGCTATTGCTCTCGCACAAAGGCCTTTACTATCGTTAAAATCTGAAACCACAAAACCTAACCTTGCAATTAGCATATAGCAATGCAGATGTAATCTTGCTTGCTGGGGTGCTTTAGCATGAAACTCTTCTATCTTTCTTGTGGCATATCAGGAGAAGGAGCACTGGGACCATAACAGCCGTGAAAGTTTTAGTAATTATCGATGACGACAACACGTGGAATCCTCCGGTTTGCACAGAGTAGCAAAAGTAGATTCAGTTTAAGCATTGCAGGGGAACAATGCACCTGTTCCAAACCAGTGAGAGGAGAATTATGTTATTGCTATTATTATTTTTGTCAATCAATGGGTTCTCCAATCCCACTATTATTATTTTTTATACTAGATTTGGATGTGTGATATTAAACTTATTTTGTTCTTATTAATAATGTACGTGTTACACATTCAAATACTCAAACTTTGCTGCACATTGGGTACACACCGTACTGGAAGCCGCTCTAATACAACAGTATAGATAACCAATCACTTTAATGTCATACATAATTACAAGTTCATGCTACAAGGCTCGACGTCTATTTGGTAAAGTTACTAAATGGACAATGGGCAAATTGTCTGGTTTATGATTACAATTATGGAACTGGTAAAGGCTACATGATAGACATGTCCTATTGTAAAGTGGAAAAGCACCTTTCGAGTTCCCTTTCCTTTGCGGACCCACTAGTATAGTGATTTGGAGCAATTGCTCCCTCAAGAAAGGTCCTGAGTTATAGTCCTAACATTTATGCAGTGTGTGTGAGTTTAGTATACTTTCGCCCCTCCAAAAAAGGTCATCAAAAAGTTTGATTTCTGCGTGGACTAAGAAAGCATTCTTTAAAAAAAGTTTGTTCAAAATTCTTGATCAATTGAATAAAAATATTGAATAGAACACAGAGCTGGTGATGCCCAGAAGAGAAGATGTATTTTGGTTTTTCTGTAATGACTCAAAACAAATAAACAAGTGGAATTGGAGTATGAGAAGCCATTTCACATGGTAAATCTGATATATAATTATTTGAAGCCATTTATTTTTTTAAATTCAATTCAATCCATTGAAATCCTGAACAAATGAGCAAACAAAAGGTAAAGCTTTTGCAATCGCAGAAATCCCCGTACAAAAACCTACCAAAAGTTATGTCAACAAAGGCTAGCAGCCAATTTTGCTGCTAGTAGAAAATTATCGTTTACCCAAAAACGAGAGTGCCAGCCAGCAACTTTGCTCTAACAAACCTCCACAGCCTAAAATGGGCAAGGCTTTCAATTTCTATTGAGAGTTAAGGAAAAAAAAATTTGAAATCTAATAGAATGTGAAAACCCTTTACATTGACAAGTATCTCAATTGTTTAGGAAACAACAATGAATCAAAACAGATTGACATTGTTGGCTTGATGGATCCAGAGGCAAATTGCATCTTCAAACCTATGCTATGATTGTTGCAGATGCATAAATTCATGACAAGTTGCTCCAACCTCACTCAAAGCCAAGAAGAGCTTTGGCACAATCTTAGCTAACATCAACTTGAAACCAACTGAGGTCGAATTTACATCGCTCTTAACAGCAGAGGCGTCTTTAGTGAGAGAGCCAATCAAATTCCCTTTCATATATGCATCACAGGCCTTCAAGATATAATAACCCTGCCTCCTGAAATGGTCTTTGACAAGCACTTCAAAGTCCTGTACATGACATTGAAATGTGAATAATACTGCTAAAAAATGGATCCAGCCTTTACTGAAAGTCAGCACAAGAAGAACATGAAGAGTGGTCCCCAAGTATTTAACAAGCAAGTATTAACAAACATCAAATAAGCTCAATATTTACATGATATAGTTTGTTGATAAATTATACATGATATAGTTTGGTGGTAATATTTTACATGATATACTTAACATGATGCCATGGCAGGCATATAAACTTCAGACACAACATAGGTGACTGGGACCCAGAGCCATAGCCAAAGCTACAACTGGGTAGGATGTATATGATCAGACACAACATAGAAAATTCTATGAACCGATTGAGTAAAATCCAACTAATATGGGACCACCTGAGGATGGGATCCTTATCACCAAGAAAAATTTAATGAAACAAAGATAACGGAAAACTATATATATGACACACATAAAGAGAATAGAATCTTATAATGGAAAATTGAATATTTGAAATATGAAACATCACCTTCGGTGGCCTCCGCATAAGATACATCATTGTCTTGCAGTTCAGTAAGAAAGTATTCTCATTGTAGGACAATGAATTTTTCTCTCCTTCGGCGGTCCCAATCTGCTTGTCATAGCCAGCTTCATTAAAATATGGCTTAGAATTTAGCACCAACCCCTGGAGTGAAACAAGCACTTGAAGGATGCTAGAAGACTTTGGATCCCATACTTCATTTCCTCTGCCAGTCCAAGTATTTAAAAGACTAAGGCACACCTTGCCTTCTTCATATAGATTTGGATTTATCCGCCAGCCACCAGAATGATAGTATGCTGTCTGTAACATCACAAATTTATTCAGAGAACCAGAGGAAATGACCTTTTCTTTGCATCAAATCCAAAGAGAATGTTACAAATTGGCTAATTAAATGATAAAAATAAATTATAGCTTAACCAAAGATTAAGAAAAATTAGATAGTAGTTCTAACCGGAGGAACATCAGGGTACTCTGGAGGGAGGTGAAAATCAAAAAAGAAGAGGCCGTCTTGGTAAGGAGTCCCATAAGCCCCAACTATAACTGCCCTCAAGAGATCCATTCGATCTTCATAAACTCGTACGCAAATCCCATCTGTTTAAATTTTACTGTTAAGACCAAGTGTTGCTAAACTGGGACAGATAGTGAGAGTTAAGACACCAATTCTTACCAGGAAGGTTATTTTGAAGGATGCTCCAATCTTGCTGAACCTTCTTTAACCACTTTCTTCCACTGGTATTCTGTAAGTACATTTAATGTGAAAAACAGGTTAAAAATAAAAAGAGCAGTCCTTGTCTATTGGTCAACAACCACATATGGCCAATACGCAAATAAAATCACTAAACCAATTAACAAGGCCAGAATAGAATGACGGGCAAGTCTCTTGACATAACAACTTCAAGTTCATTTTTCTTCATACTGTCAAATCAAATATATAGCAGGAAAAGAAAAATGGAAATCAAATGGACGAATTCATTATTAGATCGAAATATCCTAAACACATTATTTTCCTTCCTTCTTTTCTTTTCCTAAAGATAAACTCCTAGTTTATACTTTATTATAACTAATCTATAGTATGTCCATTCATGCTCAGTGAGGAATCCTTCAAGATTTAACTGAGAGTCCTGCCACAATGCTAATACACAAAGGGACATTGAGGTTGGAATCAAAATAGAAAAAATACCTGCCCAGCTGCACCAAGAAAATGATGGTCCAAAGGGTCTTTGGCTATATCAAAGCGTTTGAAACTGCAAGCATCATCCTTCCTACATTCTGTAGCATCTGATTCTTCAGTCCTCAAGTTATATAGGATTTCTGCTGCATCCAACACTTCTGCAGTCTGGGGGGAAACATGTTTTTCTTCTTCTCCCTTATTTATTTCCACACCACAAGTATCCACCACGTTAGATTTTTGAGAGCTGGAATCTTCACCATGATCTCTTCCCTGAGAAATTTCCACTTCACGAGGCTCAAATTCACCTTCACCTTCAGCATCCAAAGAAATTGAATCCAAATTCTTTTGACCCCTTGAGAATATACCAGTTGCAAGTCTGGTAACGAACCGAAGCGCAGCCAAGGGGACAGACAAAGCTGGGTTAATTCCAGAATTGTTCTCTTCACTCTCTTCTGTTTCAGTATTAATATCAAAGGCATTTTGTAGCCCAACTTCCTGAACATCAAAAACTTGCTCATCTTATTCAACAATAAAAAATCACACAAATAATCGAGTATATTTAAGGTCTTCAATATCCATTTATAATCAAGGAAAAGAATAAATTCATCTAGGGGAGGAATCAAACTTTTGATGGTCAGACTCGCAGATATGAAAAAAGAATCAGTCTCCCAATATGATGAGTTCAAGTACCCAGTCTGTCAATTTAATAATGCTTTGAAAGACAATAAAGATGAATTCAAGTACCCATGTTCTTAAAGGGAAAGGAGAACAATAAGGCCTACTGGTCCAAAGGTATAAAACATGCTAGGTCTTGATCTTCCAGAATACAAGAAGTCAAAAGTCAAAACCTCTATCCCAGATGAGCAAACTACATCTTGAATAACTATTCCAACCCCATATGAGAGTGCTACACATTAGAGTTCTTTTTGTAGACATCTGAACAGAAACAACCCTCTTCTGTAAATTTGGTTGTAACTTTTCTGGCAGACATCTGATTGTAAATTTGGTGAAAAATACTACTATTTCGAACAGAAACAAACCTCTTCTGTATCCTCAGGGGTAAATAGTGCATGCATCTCATCATCATTAACTGTTTCCCAACTAGCAGCATCACTAACCTCACTCCCAGCACCAATTGACTCATCATCATCAGCTCGACCAACAACATAAATTGCTTGAGGTCCAACCTAGTAACAAATCAAAGAAACAAGTAATTGAATCAACAATACTTGGAACTCTTCCATAAAATGTTAAGTATGAATATATATCAAAAACAAGCACAAACTTATTTATACTTATGCCGCACATCAAGGTTGAACAGATTGAACAAAGATTTTCATTTTCATTTTTTAATTCTCAAGTAATAATCCAAGCCCAAAATATTCAAAAGATCCAAATTTTGTTTTACACGGCTAACGAGACTATTCTTACCATCAGAAATTTCCCATGAGTTCCTACCCTTCTCTCATACTCTATTGGATCACAGGTTTATTTCACAAGGTTTACATCCCTTTCACAAGTTTCTTTGCCCTAATCAACATAACTTTAACAATTCAAATAACAGATACCCTCAACCTTTTAAATTGAACCATTTTATACACAGGAGAGTATATAGTACTGATGTTGTGAATCTGATAAGTCTAAGTTACAGAGTTTGAGGTTTAAGATTGAAATACAAATCATGAAGAAAACAAAAGTGATGATTTGAAATCAGGCAATGAACATACCGTAGAAACCATCCCATCAGCCCATGTAACTTCAATATCTCCATTCTTAAGACCAGTTATATTTCCAACCCAAGAAAGATCTGAGAAGTCCACACAAGCTTCATCACTAGAAGGATCTTCTTTTTTCTTACAAGCAGATCTAAGCTCACTTGGAATATCTTGCTGCTTTGGTTCCTCATCAAAGTCTGTTCCTGAAGCAGTTTGTGCAGAAAAAAAAACTGGCAACAGTCTAACAACAACATCCCCATAACAGTAATCATAATCCGGATGCCCCTCAAGCTCATAGACGCTCACAACTTCCTCCTTGTCAAATTCTCTAGGATCTTCCGCTCTGGAAATTGGCTTTAACCACCTTACACAAGCTGTTCGCTCCTTGGCATTGACACTTTTCACAAGCCCAACACGTCTATCTTCACCAGCATCGTCACCATCATCAGATGCCTTCTCCACCACGTACTGTTCAGCAACAAATTCGTGATCACCAGGACTATCAAGTGGAATTAAATTTGTTGAGTCCAGCTTCCATTCTGTTGTACCATCCTGCCATGCCACATCAACTTTTGTCCTGGTATTCACAATCAAAAAGGATCTTTGAAAACTTTCTTCCTTCCGCACCTTCTTGTCCCTCCTAACCACAACTTTGCGGATCTTTTTGCGATGAAGAGGCCAAGTTTCATTAACAGGCTCCTTTGAAACTGACAATGAACTACAGCAGGAACTAGATTCAATAGATGTATTCATTCCAGTATTTTCATTGTTTCCATCTAATACAGACACTGGATCAATATCCATGGATTCATTATTTCGATTTGATTCTTCTAGTGCACTCTCCTCTGAATCGCACCCACTACCTATTTGAGTAGATTCTAACTCACTGTTTACAGAATCATGAAGTTCTAATTTTGACAAACCCTTGTCTAAGGGAATGGAAGATGATGACACTGATGGGGGGAAAAGACACCAATCACCCAATTGCCAATTTGCATGTGTAAAGCAAGACAACAGTTTCAAGTTCTTGGGAATCTGCTCTTTAGCAGGGGCAATAGAAGAATCTGGCCCACAGCCAGCAGAGGCTATCCAATAGATTAATACTGATGCAACTGTAACCTTGGTAACAGTACCTTCCAGACGATTAGGTTTCCACAAGCCAGATAGCCACCTAGAATTCTTGAAAACTGACGATGACCTTGCCTTCACACGCTGCCCTGGGTAGTAAGGGAAATGCACATCTTCAAGCATATTCTT
The DNA here is from genome assembly GCF_965620075.1 of Prunus avium. Classification (NCBI taxonomy): domain Eukaryota; kingdom Viridiplantae; phylum Streptophyta; class Magnoliopsida; order Rosales; family Rosaceae; genus Prunus; species Prunus avium. The sequence continues at coordinate 33,677,606 of NC_142291.1, forward strand.
GGAAACTGGTTTGAGATCCATTGGTTCTGCTCTCATAACTTTACACACAGAACCATCATCAAACAAAACTGTCACATTATCATAAACATCATCAATTCTACCTAGCCAGGGACCAAGGACAACATAATCACCCACAGTGAACTCCCTCACACGTTTTAAGTTGTTGGATGATATATCTTTTATGACCGACCCATCAGGAGCTAACAAATCAATAGAGATATTGACATCCACCACGACACCAACTTGCCCAGTTGGGTCAGAAGCAGCAGCAACAAAATCCCCATGTAAGAATCCTCGATCAACAACTGATAAATCACTAATATTTTGGGTCGACTCAGTTTCATCAATCCAAAGTACTCGAACCTGATCAGCAGGAAGGGGACCGCTCTTATCATTACCACCACTTTTGTTCTTGCCACCATTCCCATGAGTAGTATTATCGTTACGAGCTTCTTCCTCATTTTCACCATCATCATCATCATCGTCGTTGTCATCATCTTCATCATCATCCTCATCATCAGTGATGCTGCTATCAGAATCTGAATCACCGGCAACTTCAGTCACAATCCCAATCATACCACTCTTGCTCCTCACAACGTCTTGCCTATAGATATATGGGGTATTGTTAATGTTACTGACAACCTCACTCAACTTTTTAACTTCATTGCTTTCATTATTTACATTTGGATCAGATAGAACTGCGCTTGTTGAAGAATCAACCTGACTCAAAGAATTATTATCACGGTCAAGTGTAGTGGGCTCATCCTCTTTAAAAACGGAGTCATGCTGCTTAGTTCCCATCCAAAAATCTGAGAACACACGCTAAATGTGGTCTTATTGTCCAGCTGATATAACCAAAAAAGTAACAAAAATTTGAGATTTATCGTCTTCTTAAGAGAAAGGAAACACGTTGCTAAATTTTTCATACTTAAATAATCATAAAGCTAAACTCATATGATTTCCCTCTTCATAAAGCTTCTGGGAAAATAAAGAGTTATGTGGATTACTACTTAACCAGCAAACTGAGTTACTTTTCTAAATTCTTCACACAAAAATATATACGTACAAAAGATTAACACTTAATGCCTGTTAATTGATTATCCCCCAGATGGATACTAATAAAATACTTCTAAAAGTTTCAAACCCAAAAATAAATAATTTAAAAAACATAGATGCAAATACATGATCTTCATCCAACATAAGAAACTGAAGAGTTAATCTCAGAATCAAATAACGTTAAGCTATAAAAAAATTACAAACACATCCAAAGGTGAAAATCATCAGATATGAACGTGGAACCCAACGGTCCAATCGGATTCAATAAGATAGAGGGTGGGTATTGGATAAATAGAAAAAGTAATCATATCAATAAAATCGCAGCTAAGAAACCCTCGCGCAGCTCACATTTAGCAGACGAGCCAAGCACTCGATTGTAAATATAAAGAAACAATGGAAAAACCATATCAGCAAAAATCCGCATACAATAACGTCTCCATTAGATTACATTTTTTTTAAAATCATAGATTTCAATCCAACCCAATCGAGATTGAAATCACTTGATAAAAAGGAAAACGATTAATCAAAAAATACAAAAAAATGAGCTTGGAGCTATATGTAATTAGAGGATTGAAGGAAGGGGTTATGCGAGAATTACCTAATGAAAATCTGAGAGTTTGAGCAGAGAAAAACAGAGATGAGTCTGATAAAGGAAGAAGAAGAAGAAGACGACGAAGAGAGAAGAGAAAAAGCTTTGTGATTTTTTGAACGGAGAGGGGCTCCCAGGGTATTGTGATTTGTCGTGGAGAATATAATGCAGAGGGCGGAGCTGGAAGCGGCATAAGGGTGGTTTCGTAATTTCAGTGGTTGGTGATTTTAGATACGCCCTTCCATTTAAAAATTAATTATGATATTTAATTACTGTTCACTCAAAGATTAATTTTTAAAAATTTTAAAAAATAAATTATTTGAGAGAGGTGGGATAATGGGATTCGAATTTAATCGTCCTTTTATTTTTCTTTTTTTCTATGGTCAACATAACAATGATTTAACAAATAAGAGCAAAAAAAATTGACTAAATATTTTCAATTAAAATTTTAAAGATAAATACTTGCCACCATTGGATGTGAGGACCATACCAGCAGTTATATTGTAAAAATGAAAATATTATAGAATACTACAATAGTACGGTCATGTGATACATCTTGTACACGTGTTAGATATTTATAGATACTATTCCCTAAAAGGGGAGAAAATAAACATCGTTGTTCACCCATATTATAACACGTGTACAAGATGTATCGCGTGACCGTGCTACCATAGTATTATATAATTTTTCGCAAAAATGGGGGTATATGTGGTATATTTGCCCCTTTTTTCACTCTGATTGTTCCTTTCGTTCAAGCCTAAAATTTGTTCAAATTCTTAAATGATTTTAAATATGATTTATAGGTGAAAGACTTTAAGCAAAGAAATAGATTGTGCTTTCTTGGGCCCAGGAAATTGGTATTAGAGTTTAAAGGGCAAGGCAAGGTAGCCTTTTCCTTCAAGGCAGTATAAAGACTTTCAAAGTTAGCTTTGGACTGTTTTAAGTCAATAAGTCATCCTTAGACAAACATATTACAATTCTCTTTTTACAATTAAAAGTTTGGAGTAGCCAATGGAGTAGGCCCAAAACATTGAGCGGTAAATGTAGTTAAAAGACCCGGGTAGATTTAGACGGTGTAGATCGACCAACTCATATATTCACAACGACGTCGTAACGCAGCCCGGGACGACGTCGAAACGCGGCATTATATCGCTCCCACCACTGAAGCAAATAAACGGAAAACTGAACTGGAGAAGATGATCGTCTGCGTCGCCGTCGTCGGCCACCAGAACAACCCACTCTACATTCAAAGCTTCACCGACGCCGATGACGCCCTCAAACTCCACCACATCGTGCACTGCTCCCTCGACGTCGTCGACGAGCGAGGTAAAGCAAAATTCGGATCTGGGTCTCTTTTACATTTTGAAAATTTCAGTTCTGGGTTCTGGTAAATAGTTATGAATTGGGTGCTTTTCGGATTTTGAAATGCACGAAACACTGAAATCATATGTGTATGATGATATTGCTGAATGAAAAACTATCTTGGGTCTGCTTTATTCAGCTCAAAATTAGGATTTTGATGTTTTGGGTTTTTGTATTGAAGTTTGGATTCAAGTATGTTTGTGAATTTGGGTATGATTTTGCAGTGAACAATCCTAAAAAGGCTGGACCGACCTTGAATGAGACATTCTTGGGTCTGCTTTATCCAACTGAAAATTACAAAGTGTGAGTATTTTTTTTTCTTTTGTATGACTTTGCTTTTTTTTTTAGCACCAGTATATTGCGTTATGCCGGTCTTACATGGTAATATTGTTTTCAGGTATGGCTATTTGACCAATACAAAGGTGAAGTTTATCTTGGTAACTACTGATCTTGATGTCAAGGATGCTGATGTTAGAAATGTGAGTATGGCTCTGAGTTTTGGACCTTCCTAAAGAACTCATTGTGCAAAAAATTAAACATGATGCGGCATTTACTCAGCAATATTTCATCGATTTTACGACATCATATTTAAGTTATTAGCCTAGTGAACAGAAGTTTTCCAGTATAAATTGGTTTCTTAGCTGATTATCTGAATGTTGTTCTTAAGTTTATGTGCATCCTTCTGAAACAAGTTTTATTTATTTTGTTTTATGGGAAATGACTTCAAATAGGAAGCGAAGGATGCAAGTTTTATTGGAAGAAATGGAACCCCCAATATTATTTAGGGCATTGGAGCTTAGGAGGATTGTGTAGATTTAAAGGGAGTTGACTGATGAGTTATGTTACTTTTTTACTTTGTCATTGAGCACAAATGAAAGATTGGTTTTGTCATCTGAGTGGTAAATAGATATTATAGATTTCATCCTTCTGTTCCAGTCTGGTGATGTGAAAAGGAAGTGACGTTATGCTGCTTAACTAAAACTGCATACCTTTACTTTGAGCTACATTATACAGAGTTGTTTATTGCATTAGTTAAATAGGATTTAAATGCCACCTTGAAAATCATAAAACCAGTCCATGATGATGCAACTAACAGGTACGGCAACCAGTCCTTGTGCTAAAGTAACCTGACTAGATAGTTGAAAATATCTAATATAATGTGAACTTCTAGAGTGATTGAGATAGAATCTATTTTGAAAGATTGAAAGAGCTCTTGATCGACCTTTGTCCTTGCTTAGCCTTCGTGAGCATGAGTTAGATATAATATTGTGGCAGGAGTTCTATTTGCATGCATTTAAAGCATCCCTTGATAAGAAACGCTTAATCCTGTCATGATTTACTTATTTCGATAACTGTAGGGCAGATGTTAGATTTTTTGAAAGTAAGCATGCTATAATTGTTTGGATTGCTCCATTTTCTAAATTGGTTTTGCTTCCCTGTCCTTCCACGATGCTCTCTTTAGTGATTGTGGTCTATATATGCAACCAAGTTTAGATAAGCCCTCTGATTGGTTCGTTTGTCGTATAGTTTTTCAGGAGATTTCATGCTGCTTATGTGGATGCAATTTCAAACCCATTTCATGAGCCAGGTAAAAAGATAACCTCAAAAACTTTTGCAGAAAGGGTGAGCACCATCGTTAAGTCATTTGGCTTAAGTTCAACTGGGTGAATGATCTCGACTGGAGTGTAACTGAACTTCTGAGTCTTTCTTTATCGAACTGGTGGAATTCATTGCCTTTTCTCACCTATGAAGTGGAATTACATAAGCTCATATGTTTTGTATCCCAAAAGACATTAGAATTAGAGATTGCACCCCTTCGGTCCTACTAGAGATGGAACCAATATTGTGATTCTTCCTTTCCAATCAGAAACATTGTAAAGTTTGTAACATTTGGCTCCGCTGGGTCAGTGAATGCCAGAGATTTAAGGATTTGATATGATTCTGATCATTCACAGGGAGTCATATCTGTAACATTTTTTTGTGCAACTTAAAACTAGATTAATTTTGATAATGTCAGTTTGTAAATCGCAATGACTTGAGAAGTGTTGCCTCGATTAAGGCTTTCTTCATCTTTCTTCGCTTTTTGGCAAGTTCTCTTCATCCTTCTTTTAAAATTGGCATGCAAATAAAAATAATATTTCCATCCCTAAACGCACGTATCAAAAATGAAAAGGAAAGAAAATGGGTTACAAAACCATCTGCCCTAAAACAAGTTGAACAGGGTACCCAGAAAAAGGGTAGGGGATATTTTCAATCTCCTGGCATGAAAAGCATCGTTTATAGTTCCATTGTGCATCAAATTCAAATTCCATTGTTCCCATAGAATTTTCTAACATACCCATGACCAAAACATACTTGCTAGCAATATGCAACTTCATCAATTGTCAAATTACAGAGAACATAAGAACGAACAAAAGAGCATGCATGAGGGCACGTCCAAGGGAACCTGATAACATGTTCAATGTCTGGTGAAAATGTAAAATATTCGATGTTCCTGTCATATCTGAGAAAAAGAAACAAGCAGACCTCAAAATATGATTGCAACCGAGGTCGCTCTGGCTCAACGCAATAAATCTATAACATCAAATGGAAACAGCCACTATCCCAAGTCAATAAGACCAGAAGCTAAAAATATCCTTGACAGGCATATCAATGCACGGCTTTTTGAGAGCATTTCACAGGGCAAGTAGATGCCTTCTCAGTATACAACTGATTCAAAACTCGTCATCATCCTCCTCAGCTATATGCTTTGCAAGCTCTTGCTCCTGTTGTTGTCTCTCCCTCCTCTTCTCAGCACTTTCTTTCTCCTTGTGAGAGTTTGGTGGGAACCGAAGTGCTCGCACTGCATCATTATGCAAATTGAGGCAAAACGCAATCCTTGTGTCAAATGCAGCTTGGGGCTCATTAGTAGAGTAGATATCCCCAGTTTCCTTTGACACCATCCATCCATTTGTATGATCCAGGGTGGCATCAATTGCACCATCACGGATTGCCTTGGCAACAATACTTTCAGCATCAGCAACAGGATTTGGAGAGTCCAATCTCAACTTTTTAGCAACATCAACCAGAGAAATACGAGAATAAGAGATACTAATGTTACGCAACCCAGTTCTTATGACATTATGTCGCAGCCTAACAATCAAATTGTGGGTTCGGTCTGAATTGAATATATTTGCGAACTTCTCGGCAATATTTCTGAACAGCTCCAAGTCACCAATTCTCACAGCCTGAAAACAAAAATTGTCTCAATCAAAACCAGCAGTTAGAAAATGCTCAGGGGCCTACTGATTCCAAGAAGGCCATCCCAGCCTCATCCTAGGAGTTATAAAATACTGCATTATTATCTCCAATATTCAGCAGAAAATACAGTCATTACTCTCAAACTTGGTAAGACAGTAAAGCCACACAATTAAGTAATTGAGTTTGGCTTTTCCACTAGAAAAGACGGGCATTAAAAATAGTCCTCCTTTGTCAACCCTTGTTCTTTCCAGGAGAAATAAAGTTCAGGGTTCAAGGTTTGAGAATTTCAGACTTACATTTGTTAGCTCAAAGTACGGCCTCAAAGCCTTCTCCATGCCTTTTTGCATAAACACAGTTCTCTCAGGGATTTCTCCAAGCAATAAGCGTACAATAATTGCCCACTTGTTGCATTGAATTCGAAAACCAAGGGCTGCTATAGGGGCTTTCCTGGCAGCTTGCAGGAGGGACTCCTTTGCATCAGTGTACTCCAACTGAATTGTTCTGATCTTTCCTAGGTAAAAGAGATACCGGCAGAACTGCAAGAGAACATTGTCAGAATCAGATTATGCATCCTATATTGGACAGAAAGGAACCACCACTGAGGAAATATATGTTTTTTTTTGCCACGTATAGATTCTCTACCACTGTTTTAGATCAAGCTAATTTGACTCTATGAGAACAGCTGGTGGTAAATCAACTTACTTCCCAAGGGACCGTCCTGGCTTAAGATTGAAACAAAAGAAGAAAAAAAATTCGGAAATATAGACTCAAAGCTCACACGATATAATTTATTCCTAAGAGAACAGAAATCACTAAAGTTCCATTAAAACTTTGCTTACTCCAAAGAGAACAAGAACTGCAACATGCTAACATTGACGAGAAGTCCTTGATAGTCAGTTGTTGATTGGCAGTGGAAGAATGCAAAATGCGAGATAGACCAGTGCATCATTACAATATGTTTTAAAAAAATTAAGAAACAAAAAAGGTTGTAGGAATAAAATCCATTGATAATAAGCATGATATTGACAATTGAAGAAAGCCAAGACACGAGATAGACCAGCATGTCATTACAATAGAACACACAGAAGCCTAGAAGTTGGTTATATACATGCAAGAACATAACTTAGCCTTCCAAAAAAGGATGAACCATACATCTACATTCACACATGATGTTGATCCTAGATAGACAGTTTATGGCTAATAGAGTGAAATAATTACGAATGACCTGCTGGTTTGAGTGAGCCTCAAATCGAGGAGCCTTGGACCTCAGTTTCTCTGCCTGATCATACAGGTTATAGTGGAGGTAATTGCGAAGCAGAAGGTTGAGAAGTGTTTCCTGCATCACATTGTTTTACACATGTAAGAAACCGGTAAAACAGACACAATTGCTCATAATATTACGATTTACCTGACCCAGCTCATCATGGCGCAAAGTTGCAATCCGGTGAAGATTAAGGAGATTTCTGTTAATGAATGACTGAATAAATTAGTTTTAAGGGAATAAGTGAAATTTAAAAATAAAAAAAATTCAATCAGACCTTTCCTTAGTATAAAGACATTCTTATGTCAAAAGAACACACAGACAAACACAACTCACTAAAAAGAATCTTTAAATCGTGATATCATAAAACTCACCCTCTAATCTCTGCAAGATCACCAGTCAGTTCATAGCTAAGGGAGTAATAGAAGTATAGCCTGGATGCCAGAACATCGATGGTTCTCCTATTGAGGTTCTTAATTCGAGCAATGCTTGCCGAGGCACAAGCTTTTGCCTAAAAAACCCCAATGCAACATTATTACAAACATGAGAACTTCATTTTTTTTTTTTTTTGAAGTATAAGACCCACATGTAATGACAAGTATAATGATTCACCTCATTGTATTTTTTCTGATCAATCAGAAAAATGAGCACAAGCAAGTAGGAGTAAATCTCTAGCTCTGGCAAGGCATGCTTTGAGGAAACTTGGGTAGCAGAAGTTGCAGTATCAACGTCCATGTCATGTTCATCGTCCTGTGCAACCAATGTTTCACATTCCCAGTGTTCAAAAGTAAAAAAGAACATTGACTATACAAGCTTAAATCCAAAATTCAATAAGGTAGATCCAAAATCACCTTTGGAAGATACGAGGATAGCCGACTGTGAACCTCAGAACCCGGCGAAAGGGCAAAATTGAGGAATGCTGAGAGCACAGAAACCTTCAGCTTCCGCCTCAACACCATGGTTAGCCTAACGGCACGCACAATTCGCCGAACCTCTCGAGTATATGCAGCAGTCTCCAGGAGTGAAGCAATCTCCTTCAAATCTATAAAAACCAGTAAAGAGTGAACATCTAAAGTCAAATCCCGCATAACCAATTTGATAAAGTATCACTAACTTACTTAAACTTCAGAAACAATGTAGGAAAATGAAAATTAGGGTTTTAATAGGAAAGAGATATATGTATGTAGATGGAAAACTTACTATGAAGAGTTGAAGGAGAAGTAGAAGAAGCTGAATTAGAAGGAATAGAGGGCGCTGGGACCTCTTTCATCTCCACGTCTTGAGTCATCTTGAAGAGACTGTACCCAGATTACAGAGAACAAAATTCAATCAAATGCTGAACGAAGATAAAAGCGATAAAGTTGAAATCGATTTGTAATTAAGACAAAATTACCTTGATTTTGGTTGTAGCCCGGTGCTGATCGGAATTGGCGATGGAGGAACTAGGGTTTTGCTACGTTTCCTCCCCTGCAAGTTTAAGCGAAAGAGAGATGGAGAGAACGAAGAAGAGTGAGAGAGAGGAAATGAAGGGAAGGCCGAAGTTCAAACGGCGTCGCTTTTTCTGTTTTTTGAAAGAAAAAAAATCTGACGGGTTCACTTTACGTAATGCTTGCTTAGGTTGGACTGGCCCAACAAATCACAAGGCCCAATCCAAACAGCCTTATAGAAGGGAAAAAAAAACAAATAAAAAAAGAACACCACTAAACAACACAAACATGGAGGAAAGAATGTAACCACAAAAAAAGATGGAGGAAACAAAGCAATGCGCTTGTGAATCGACTGGCTAGAGCCTCTATTCATGCATTTGATGTCTAATACTAATTCTTAATAGCTCTTTTGTTTTATGCACAGAATACTATGCACTTTAGGTTTTGTATTCAAATTTCTAACCGTTTCTTTTTCGGTTTCATGTATTACACTATCAAAATTAGCTTCATTAAGAAGAGTTTCATTTGTCGAAGATATACAAGTTCTAGTTTTAACATAAAACCCTTCACTTTCGCCCCGCCATTAGTTATTATTGCTAATTAAATATGTTATGAAAAATTGTTTTAAATGATATAAAAAAGAGCATATTTGGCATGAGAAAACCATTCACAAACATGTTCACAAGTAAATACATGTTAATATCTTATTTGTTTCTACAAGAAGCTTCCAGATTTTTTTGTTATGAAATAATATTAGTGTCTCATTGCATTAAGAGATGCTTAGCTTCCCACAATCAAAATCAGCCTTCTTCAACAGCAGCAGAACCAGGGAAGGAGCCAAGAACTTGTTCAAGAATGTCATAATTTTTCCCTCACTCCCTTGCAGAAAACCAACCACATAACCTGTGCTAATCAGATCAAAGCTTCTCCACTTCCTTTCATTGGCATACTTTTTCAATCCCACCTCAATCTTCTTATGTTCCTGCATTCCTTCTTCACTTTTATCTTCCATTCCTTGCCTTGAGCTCTTCGACAAGGCCTCACCAAGACACCTTGCCAATACGACGCCATCTTCTAACGCAGAGCAGCCGCCTTGGCCAATGTCCGGAGTCATTGGGTGCAGTGCATCTCCGGCTACACAAACATTGCCTTTGCTAATGTTTCCCCACAGAAGCTCCCATGGATGCCTATATCTCAATGGTGAGGATATAAAAGCATCCAACTCAGTGTTTTCTATGACAGCTCTTACTTTATCAGGTGTCTTTCCAAGCTTGCTTAAGATATGTTGCTTCAGCTGAGCTGGGTTCTCTTCTAGCTCTTTCTCTACAAGACATGAATAATAAACAAAACAAAACAAATGTGACATAAACATATTTTGAATGGTGCATTTACTAGCAGCAAAAACACTTTCATATCTGAATTGTAAAGAACCAAAAAAAAAAAAAAAAAAAAAAAACTTACTTTCAAGTTGTATGAGCAACATATTTTGAAACAATTTATCACTGTTGTTTTGTTATTTGTATTGTGATTGAGAGCTGAAAACCATTGATTCTGTAGCATATGGAAGAAAAAGTCTCTGTGGAAGCAAAAGAAAAAGCTCCAAAATTGGTATGGAAGGCTTACCTTGGCTGGAGGGAACCCAAGTGTAATACCAATAAACAGTTTTATCATCACAAGGGATGACACCAGATCTAATACCATTCCCAAAGAACTGCATGAAAATGGGATCAAAACCATGAGGGCTCTTGAAGTCGGTACGACCTCTAATAGCAGATCTCCCTGTAAATGCCGGCTGCTTGAAGCCAAGCCATTTTGCAACCACCGAGTTCACTCCATCACACCCAACCAAGACCTATTCAATCAAGGCGTTGATATTGTAAGTGATTAGATTAAAGATACAGATACTTATAACCGAAAGGATTAGAACATATATCCAACCTAAAACCAATTGATAACGGTGGATGGAGCGGCGGCCTAAGACATTATATATAATAAGGCAAGGCTTTGCATTCTCTCAACAACAAGAACTTCATGTAGTTAATGGTGTACAATGTGCAGCTATCAAACAGATAGTCCCTAGCAAGGTTGAGATGTTCTTATGCACCAGATGCTAAAAGTTACAGATATGAAAAGGTGTTAAAATTTGAACAATCAACTTTTCATCTGATTAGTCTACCCTGGCTTTGAGGATGGTTCCATCAGCAAGATGAGCCAGTTTAAAGTAGCCCGATTCGTCAATTGAAACCACCTTGGATGAGAACCTGATGGTGCCACTAGGGAGCTCATTTGCAAGAGCTTCCAACAACAAGTTCCTTTTCACACATCGAACTTCATGATGTCCGCTGCACATCAGTTAAACTCTCAAATTCTCAATCATCTGAGCATGCTCAAACTGAATGTTAATAGTCTTGTCATAAGTGATTTTCAATAGAGGGTAAAAATTAAAAAAAAACAGGAAAACAATATTTGGGGGTTGAAAAGTATGCAAAAATGAGATGCAGCAACTGGAGGATTATAAGCTACTGAGGAACTGCTCTACTGTTAAACTTACTTTTTTCCCCTGGCCTTAAATGACATTTCAAATATTGGAAGCTCAGAAATCGTTGAGGAAGTCACATTCCTGTATTCAAAACTCTGCAATCAGTTTCATGTGTGCATGTAAAGCAAGAAACTACTAGCTGAAAAAAAATATATATTATATACACACACACACACACAGAGCAAATTGTCCAGAAATTTATCAAGCAAAAGGGGTATATCTAACTCAGTTTTATTTTTTGCTGTGTTGTCAAAGTGTTCAAACATTGAAACATAATTTGACACAATAACATGTCCAAAATAGTGACATAATGTACCCATGAAGTGTCTCATGTTGTCGGCGAAGAGTATCGCCAATACCAAGGGCATCTAATGCCTTCCATGCATTTGTCCATGTTGAGAATGCAAACCCTGTTGTCCTCAAACTATCCGACGATTCCAACACTAAGCTTCGGATGCCAAGCCTGCAGCCAACAAAATTTGAATTTTGCTTGCTGCTTAGAGTCATAGTGAACTACATACTTACAATCATAACTTGTTTTAGCAGTACTAAAACACACACACACATGCACAGATGAGAGAGGGAGAGAGAGAGAGAGAGAGAGAGAGAGAGAGAGAGAGAGAGAGAGAGAGAGAGAGAGAGAACCTATGAAGTCCTAAGGATGTTGCAAGGCCAGCAATTCCAGCTCCTACAATCACAACTTGTGCTTCTACTTCCATGAATGATATTTGAGGCTTTTGCTTTGGTTTTAGTGGAAACAGACTCGCAGAACAAAAATATAGACATAGAAAGATGAGATTGTTGTAAAGAGTATTGTGGAGCCCACACAAAGAAGATAAGGAAATGATAGTCAAAAGATGAGTTATGATGTTGGGAGAAAATTTTGAAGATGCATTCACGGGAGGCCATTCTAATTGCTTATAAATAGGCTTCCTCTTCAGTTGCAAAATGCACAACCAATTCTGAGAGAAATTTGAGAGAGAGTGAGTGAGAAATTTGATAGTGTGAGAGCTCTATCTTAGAAGAGTTCTATCAGTGGAAGAAAGTTATGTCAGTGTAAAACCACAAGAGCTAAATAGAATTCTACTCCCAATATTCAGTGGTATTTCCCATATTCTGATTATTTTATTTTTATAATAAAGATTAAAAAGAAATGTCCCTTTACAGAAACTCCATACAAATTACAAAATGACAAAGAAAGTTCTTGCACTAATATGATTGACATATAAGGTTACATGCAAATCACTATTATATATGCAGAGGAAGTATCATTGCATTTAAGAGATCCTGAGCTTCCCACAATCAAAATCTGACTTCTTCAACAACAAACCAGCGAGGATTGGAGATAAAAATTTGTCCCTCAAGAAGTTCATAAATTTTCCATTACTCTCTTGTAAGAAACCAACCACTCTAGATGTACTAATCAGATCAAAGCTTCTCCATCTCCTCTCATTGGCATACTTGTTCAACCCCATCTCAATCCTCTCATACTCTTCCTTTCCTTCTTCACCCTCCTTATCTTTTCTTTCTTCCCCTGAGTTCTTCAACAAGGCCTCACCAAGACACCTTGCCAATACAACGCCGTCTTCTAATGCACAGCAGCCGCCTTGGCCAATGTCTGGGGTCATGGGGTGGAGCGCGTCTCCTGCAACACAAGCATTGCCTTTGCTGATGTTTCCCCAAAGAAGCTCCCAAGGATGCCTATATCTCAATGGAGACGATATAAAAGCATCCAATTCGGTGTTTTCTACCACAGCTTTTACTTTATCAGGTATCTTTCCGAGCTTGCTTAACATATATTGCTTCAGTTGAGCTGGGTTCTCCTCTTCTAGCTCTTTCTCTACAAGACATGAAGAATAAACAAAAAATGTAACATACAGATACTGGTTTGACATGAAGAATAAACAAAAAATATAACATACAGATACTAGTTTATTAACAGCCAATATGAAGTCCTAAAGTTTCTGAATTGAAAAGGAAAAAAATTGTCATCTTGTCTAGATGCTGAGTAACATGGTATGAAACATTCTATCACGGTTTTTTTTATTTGTGGTGAGATTGGGATCCGAAAACCATTTTGAAGCATACCGATACCGGTGCTACAATGCGGCGAAACAGTTATCTTATATTTTTTGCCCCAAGGATCTGTCGTAAGTTTGAGCCTTGAGGGTAAAAAATATGGAAGCAAAGAATCCCCAAAATTTGTGTGAAAGCTTACCTTGGCTAGAGGGAGTCCAAGTAATGAACCAGTAAACATTTGTATCATCACAAGGGATGGCACCGGATCTAATACCATTCCCAAAGTACAGATTGAGCTTGGGATCAACTCCATGACTGCTCTTGAAGGTAGCACAACCTCTAATAGCAGATCTCCCTGTAAATGCTGGCTGCTTGAAGCCGAGCCATTTTGCCACCACGGAATTCACTCCATCACACCCAACCAAGACCTATTCAATCACGACATTATTACGTTGCTTTGAAAGTACGTAAAAGTTTAAGTTGCTTTGTGGAACCATTAGGAAGAAAATGACAAAGTTTCCAGCTTTGAGGTTAAAAAAAGAAAAAAGGTTTTTGGTTCAATTGGGACAGTCTAGCAGGCCATGGCGGATCCGAGTGGCACCGACCCGTTATCCTTCCACTGCCAAGAGCGGGAGGTAGTCGTTGCTCTGTGAAGCCAGCCTTACGCAGTGCCCTCCACTCTAGAAACCCAGTGACCAGAGCCTTCGCTCAAACCACAAGGTTCAACTCTTGGCTTGGAATGGGCGGGCCAGAAGATAGCCAACCCGAACCCGACCAGCTAATACTGGAACAATGTTCCGGCACCTCAAAGCCCCCACTCGGGTTACAAGCTCACGTTGCTGAGCTCGGCAATATAACTTCCTCCTGTTAGGTTTATGAAGTGTGGTTTATGATATCAACCGAGCGATGTGGGATAAGTTGCAAAAGCCAGTGCCTCTTTAGGATAAGATCTTGGCCTTCAGATAATGACTTGACTTTTGCAAGGGCTTTTTTATGGAAAAATAGAGATAAAAAGGAAAGATCAGTCTACCTTGGCTTTGAGGATGGTCCCGTCTGCAAGATGAACCAGCTTAAAGTAGCCCGATTCGTCAACGGAAACCACCTTGGATGAGAACCTGATGGTGCCAATGGGGAGTTCATTTGCAAGGCCTTCCAACAACAAGTTCCTTTTCACGCATCGAATTTCATGGTCTCCGCTGCACATCATGTACATTCTCAATCATTTGAGCATGTTTGAATATGGATACTAACAAAATCATTTAAAAAGAAGCAAATTAATAGAATCTAGCAAACAATTGATTTCCAATATTAAGCATCAAGTAACATACTTTTAGCACATATGCTATTGATAAACTTACTGCTTTCCTTTGGCCTTAAATGACATCTCAAACGTTTGAAGCCCTGTAATTCTTGAGGAAGTCACATTCCTGTACATTCAAATCTCTGCAATCAGTTTCGTGCGTGCAAAAGTAGAAATTAGTAAGTACCAACAAACATGTCAGGATTGATTTTGCGTAACTAATGGTCGAGATTGGCAGTCTGAGAACATAACATGTTAGGATAGTTGAAGGGGCAAGAGAGAGTGATGCATGGAGAGAAAATTACCCGTCAAGTGTGACATGTTGTTGGCGAAGAGAATCGGCAACACCAAGGGCATCTAAGGCCTTCCATGCATTTGTCCATATTGTCAATGCAAAGCCTGTTGTCCTCAAACTATCAGATGATTCCAACACCAAGCTTCTAATCCCCAGCCTGCACCCAGAAATTTCAATTTTGATTCCAACCATAGTAACAAATATATGAACCATGAACATTAACATGTGTGTATTAGAGAGAGAGAGAGAGAGAGAACCTGTGAAGTCCTAAGGATGTTGCAAGGCCAGAAATTCCAGCTCCAACAATCACAACATCTGCTTCTGCTTCCATGTTGTACTTGATTATGCACTGGAGACTCAGGCTTTTACTTCTTATACCTGGGTTTTGATACAGTGTGGAAAGAGAAGAATAAAGATACACAAAAGAGACCAATGAGAATGAGAGATGACTATATTATTTATATTTGTGATGGGGATGTAAAGGTCAGGCATAACTGAGCTGAAGATGAGGATGAGGATGACGAATGATGATTGGCGGTCATCAATACTGACAGCAGCAGACAGTATTTGGGTTTGACTTCCCTTCTCTTCTTCTTGTGCTCAAAACAGCCGTCTGTTTTGACTGTGGAGGCAAATCAAAATAAACTGTGTGGGTTATTTCAAGTTTAAACCCGCGAGATAATCATTGTCAACTTCTTCTCTAGTTCAATTTTTTCTTATGATTGTATAATGGAGGAGGTGCATGATGACTTTTTTGGACAACGGAAGTATTTACTATTTATAGTGAGCTCAGATTTTAACTTCAATCCAAAACAATGAACACACAAACTTTTTGGCATACTCTCTTGCAAAATAGTTCCAGCATCCAAAATACTTTTTCTCAAGTTACTGAGTATAGTCCCTCGGCTGTAATATATTATAAAACAAATTAGAAAAAAATCGAGTATGGCCGATCGGCTATACTATTTTTAAAAACAAATAAAAATAGAGTATAGCCGCTCGGTTATACTATTTTTAAAAGAAACATTATACTATTTTTTGAAAAAAAAACTGAGTATAGCCGTTCGGCTATACTATTTATAATTGAAAAAGGCCCTGCCTCCGCCTGTCAAAATAAGTATAGCCGCACGGCTATACGATTTATAATTTAAAAAGAGGGGAAAACCCGCGTATATATGCTAGGCTACTATTAGAGCATCCACAATCATGCTCTCTATTTTTTAGTTAAATTTTAGCTTAAAACATATAAAAGTTATTTTAGGAGCTCTCTATAAAATTTAAACTTCAATCATGCTCTCTAGTTTAGAGAGGCATAAATGCTATAACTATTTTTTGATTGGTCCATCTCTATTAAAAATAAAATAAAAAATAGTTAGCATTAAATAAAGGTTTGAAATACACAAAATTGGGATTGGGTGGTGTAGAAATAGATGAGAAAGGGAAAATGGTTTCACAAAATTTGACATCACGACTTACAAAAAACTTGTGGGTCTCCAAATCATAAAGTTTGTAGCCTCATTAAATAAAATAGCATTAAATTATAGAGAGCCACTAGGAGTCTTTTCTCTCTCCTCAGATTTAGGAGCTCCTAGAGGTCTCTCTATTTTAGCAGGTGGATAGGGAGCATGGTTGGAGTTGTATTTTTACAATTCCTCCCTAAAATTTATCTAAGGAGGTGGTTTAAGGAGCCCATTGTGGATGCTCTTAATAAATAATAGTAAAATACCCCTAGCATTTAGGCGCCCATGTGTCAAAATAGGTATAGCCACGGCTATACTCTTTAAATATATTATATTTAAAAGGGTATAGCCGTGCGGCTATAATATTTAATATAAAAAAATTAAGAAAAAAGGACCTTTTATCTTTTCTAATTTTCCTGCATCTCTTTTCTTCATTTTTGTTTTACATCTCCCTCTTCCTTTTCATTCTTTAATAGAAAAACATAAACAAATAATCTTTAATTTTTATTTTTATTTTAAACAAAACGAAACAAGGACATTGTGGGAGCAAATTTCCTCCCACGAGAATATTCTGTTGAAAGATTCCCCTTTCTTCTTCGCCGCCTCTTTCTCCCTGCAAAATAAATTGGATAAGAGGACCACACCCGGGGGGTGTTGGCCAAAGGCCCTCCGATGCCTAAGTTAGTTCAATTGATTTAGGGAAAAATCAATAGCTAAATAGGGTACGGAGATATATATGTGTGGTGAAAACCGGGCTGCCGGAGCCTTATGTAAGAGAGAGAGAGAGAGAGAGAGAGAGAGAGAGAGAGAGAGGTGGCTAGGATTTGTGAAGGGAAGAGCTCTCTAGAGTTGTAGTAGAAATTCTGACGTACCTCATCCTTGTGCGTGGCCAAGTATTTATAGGGGGCCTTGACGAGGTTGGTGAGGTTGGTGTGGTTGGTGAGGTAGGTGAGGTTGGTACATTTATGGATTTGATTAATTAGGGAATTAATCAAATCCCTAATTGTGGTAGGTGAGGTTGGTGGAGTTGGTGTATTTAGGGATTTGATAATTAGGGAATTAATCAAATCCCTAATGGTGGTAGGTAGGTTAATTTCCAACATAATTAGGTAATTCCTCATTTAATTGGATAACCCCCAATTAAATTGAGTAACTCCTAATTAGGTTTAGAAATTCCCAATTAGGTCAAATTATCCCCAAATGGAAGGAATTAGGGTTCTGATTTAATTTGGTTCCCACAAATGCCCCCCAGCTTCTGCATGGCGCGTGGTGGCATGTAGGAGATGTAGATCGTCTGTTGGGCTGTCCAGCTGTAACTGGGCTTTCTTCTTGGATTTGGGCTCCTCAGTGGAGGAAGTTGGTGGTCTGCCCCCAGCCTAGGATGTTGAGAGATGGGAGTAGAATTGTCCATACTCTGATGATCTGCTAGTTGGGCAGGAGAAGTGTTCTGCCAGTCTCCCCTCCTGGGTGTAGACAACAAGAAGGTTGGCGCTATACGAGACACTCGGGACGTTCTGCTCAAGCCTCCTACTAACAAGCTCGGAAACCGTGATCTGCTCCATGAATTAGTCCACTCGCGAACTAGTTCACCTGCCGAGAAGCAAAGAGATGATATTCCTGTCCGAAGTTCGAGTCACCTGCACCAGTCAAAGGATGGAGATCGAAGCGGGAGGTCTGCTCATGGCTCAGTTGTTGAGACACGGGCAGTCAAGAGTGGAGTTGATTCTGCCTCATGGACTTCTTTGGAGGCGAGGTTGGCAGAGGCTAAGAAGATGAGAGAGTCATCTGCCCGAGCGAAGGGTTCTTCTGCAACGTCAGCTGTTGGTCCCAAGGTTGACAAGCCCAACCCCACAGGAGGTGCATGCGTGTCTGATCTGCTCAAGACGAACTTTCTGTCAAGCCCGTTCACTTGTGCTGAATTGGTTAACCACGTCCGCCAGGCCGGCGAACTTGGCACCCTCTCGAGTCTTTCCTTGGAAAAACAAAGGGAAGCGACACTCTATTTGCTTAAAAAATGATTAGTTTTTGCTGCTGAAAATATCTGAAACTCGTCTGCTGTTGCCCCCTCTTCTGCTGGTGACTTGGTTAGTCGAAAAGATGACTACTTCCGTCTTGAGCGCAAGAATGCTGACGTCTCATTTGGTTATGACAAGCTTCTTGCTAAGTTTGGCGCCTATAACAAGTCTGCATTAGAGATGGAGACATTGAGGTGCTCTGCCCTGACTTGTCCCGTGTGCAAGGAGGAACTGAAGAGCAGGTAGCTGGAGCGGATGCGGCTGAGGAGGATGTAATGGCAGATGTCGTGGAGCAGGCAGGTGGAGCTGCTAAAGGCATGGCTGGTCAGGCGGATGCAGAAGAGACTGCAGATCAAGGACCTCCCGCCAACGTATCGGAGTAGATGAAGATTTCTTTATTTCTTTTCAGCTTTTGTAGTCTGCTTTCTTGTTTAGAATAATTGGTCTTATTCGACCATCTTCCTTTTGTTGAATTTGGCCGGTTGGTCTGTATTTTGATGGCGCATCTCCCTTTGGAGATTTCTGAGTGCCGAGGTCACCCTTGGGGGGCTTCGGGCGTGTTCTACATGTCCCGTAGGATGTTTTCACTTAGAAAATTGGCGAGGGCCAGGGTCCCCCTTGAAGGACTCCGGGCGTGTTCTGCATATCCCGTAGGATGCTTTCCCTTAGGAAATTGGCGAGAGCCAGGGTCCCCCTTGAGGGACTCCGGGTGTGTTCTGCATATCCCGTAGGATGCTTTTCCCTTAGGAAATTGGCGAGAGCCAAGGTCCCCCTTGAGGGACTCCGGGCGTGTTCTGCATATCTGTTCGGTTCATTTTTACACATGATTTTTCATGTTATTCACCCACTATTTTGAGTTAGTTCTTGACATTTTATAGCTTTTTACTTCTTTTTTGTGTTTTAATAGGTTTTACTTTGGTTTGTATGAAAATGAGCTAAAAGTGCATTATTTGATATAAATTCTGTTTTTGTTCATTTTCGTAGGTCAACTTCGTGGCCTTGGATCAGCATGTTCCGGTCCTTGGATGAGGTGATGATCTTCATAAGACTTGTTCCAATGGATGTTGACTACAACATATCCAAATTTGAGCTCCATTGGATAAGTATTGCCTATCCAACCAATCCAGCATGTTACCACAGCTCTGGAAATCCGAGTTGGCCAGTTTTCACCTCCACTTAGTGTGATCTTACTTCTACTTGTTACCATGCCTTTCGTAACAATATTTTACTTTAGTTAAGTGGAATTTTCTGAGAGTATATTTGTGAGGACAAAACTTCATCATGAGAGGAGACAAGAAAACAAAGGCAAAAGTGTGCCATGATGAAAAGGAGGAGAGAGAGGAGCATAGAGAGGAATCAATTGACTTTGGGGCAGCAGCTAGGCAACGGATCATTCATTCAGTTTTTATTACAATTTGCAGAGACTTTCTAAAAGCTGGGAGCTAGAGAGCTAGAGGAGGAAGACAAAGTCATCCAAGCAAGAAGTGGAAGAGATTTCCACCATTGAAGACCTTGAGCTTCCACCTTCACAAAAGCTGTAACTTCTTTCTAGTTTTATTTCGAATTTGTGTTTGAAATGATTATGAGGAACTAAACTCCATAGCTAGGGCTTAGGTTGAAGCCCTAAACATGAATACCTTATTGTTTTGATGCTTGAGTGTATGAATTTCTAGATATTGTTGATGAATTCCAATTCACCAAATTAATCTATCCTTGATGTATGTTCTTCTTTGATTGATCACCTTTGAAAGCATGCTTCTTGAGATTGTTGGGATTATGTGTATCCTCATGTTATCCTAAGCAATAAATGGATGAAGTAAGAATCATCCATGTGAATTGGTTTCTTGAATACCTAATGTAAACACCATGCTATTAGGATTCTTGTGATGTTCATATTCTCTTTGAACTTAATGGGTTCTCCTTGTAATTGAATCGAAGTACGAACCATACCTAGGTTCGGTTATGAGGAGGGCACAAGTATTGTAGCACGAACCATGCACTTTACGTATATTAGAGAGAATCAATGCGTCTTGAGCCACGACCCATGGTCTTGATTGCGAACATCTTCATCAACACGTTTAGAGTTCATCACTTGAGTATTCATGAACTTGGGTAGAATTGTTTAGGGTGGATTCCGAAACCCTAGTGTTTGTTACATTTTGATTTCACATCTTGATAATTCATCTCTTCCATTCTCATTTAAATTCGAAGTCCATTTACTTACATGCAATAGAAATAGATCACTTGAACCAAATCAAAACCCCCCCCAATGTGTGTGTGAGTTGCGTGTTTGACACGTTACGTGTCTTTGTTACTGAATTTTATTTCTTTCTGTAATTGTTTTGGACTTTTGGTCCGCGTTGTGTTCTTCCATTTTCTGTGCTGAATCCAACCGTATAAAGAACGTGAATTTTGGACGTACGGTTGGAAAGTTATAGGCAAAACACTGGACAGAGGTCGAAACTGAAAAACAGAGAAAACGAATCTGCCCAAAAACGACCGGTCGCTTTTACCTGACGACCGGTCGCTTTTCAAGTCAAATTTTGAGTTTCGAATCTGCCCAAAAACGACCGGTCGCTTTTACCTGACGACCGGTCTCTTTAGCACTGTTCATAGGTGATAAATGGGTGATAAAAGGGTGATAGAAAATGCTGTTTGTGTTTTTGTTTAGTTTTCTTGTGTTGTTTCATTTCTTTTACACTTCTTTACTCATTTTTAGTTTCCATTTTGCATTTGTGCATTTGTGGTGTGTCAATTAAGTGTTCTTTACGTACTCAAATTAAAACTTATAGGAAGCCGACAAGTTCTTCGTGGGATCGACCCCGTACTTACATAATCTATACTTCAATAGATTCGTGCACTTGCGGGTATTTTTAATTGGTTGTTTGCACATTAATTTGTGTCCTCTTAGGAATGCAACAATATCCCGTAGGATGCTTTTCCCTTAGGAAATTGGCGAGAGCCAGGGTCCCCCTTGAGGGACTCCGGGCGTATTCTGCATATCCCGTAGGATGTTTTGGTCGTTGCCCTGCGTCTCCCGAAGGACGCTGCTTATGGACAACTATATGACTATCCTGCCTCCCTTAGGAAACGGATAGGAACCTGTATACTTCCCGCAGGAGGCATGGAGACCTCCTTTTAAGAAATTCCTGGCGCGCCCTGCGTCTCCCTTAGGACGCTTTTTTGCGGGCTGCGTCTCCCGAAGGAAATAAATAAAACAAGAAAAAAAAGAAATAACTCAAGCAAATAAGTTCCCAAGTTCAATTAGATTAATGGATTGATTCTAGCTAAAGTATGATTAAGCCATGGTGTTTGGTCAAAACCTTGTGTTCCTAATTCCCTAATTTAATCATTTGTTGTCTAACCTAAAACTAAGCATTAGGAACCCATTAAGCATAGAAGAACATTTTAAACAACCAAGTATGTATCTAATCCCTGTTGTCGAATGTCCATACATACTCTTCCTATCCATAGTTCAATTCGAATTAAAGCATGGTGTCTACTCTTAATTCAAACCAAGATAGCTAACATGCAAGCCTAAATGGTGATCAATCATTCAAACTAGCATATTAACTTATAAGCATAATGAATAAGAACAAAAACCATAATTGAAACTTGGAAACTAATTAAACTTGAATACTTAAGAAAGAATGTACATTACAAATAAAAGTAAAGTAGAACTAAGAAAACTTGAAGGAAAATTTAGTAAACTCATTTTGTTACAACAATTGACAACTTGAAAGGAAACTAAGAGAATTTGAGGGAGAGAAGGGAAGGGAGCTCTAGAGAAGTGTTTGAGAGCTCCCCCCTTTGGGGTGTGTTTTGAAGCTTGAAGGCTTCTCTATTTATAGGGCTAAGAGGGAGGAACATCATGATGAACTCCCACACCATCCTTCATCATTTGCTGCACCTCAAGCTTTCTTCACATGGGTTCAAAGGTGATCAGCTGTGGCTGCTTTTGCTGCCAACCCATGTGGTCTTCTTTTGGTTGCTGAAAAACGAGTTTTCTGAACCAGACTTGGTGTAGGAAGGCCACAGGTTTCAAAACGTATCCAATGGTGCTCAAATTTGGATATGTTATACTAGACACCCATTGGAACAACTTCTATGAATAAAGTATTCCCATCGGAGCAGTAGAAGTGTGCGTTTTGGGCCTTGCAAGTTGGCAGCCGAACAGAGACTGGAATTGACTTCATTTTATTTCTTTGCTTTACATGCATGCACATGCTTTCTCTATAATAACTCCAGCATGTACCAACTTGCTCCTTTAGAATTTCATAGCTGGAATGCCTCCCCACTTCACTCATTATGTTGGATCCAAAGTCAGTTGCAGCATGGGTGAGGCACATGGCTTAAAGGAGGAGATAAGGCTCAAAGCTGGCAGCTGCAAATCCTGCTGAGCAAGGTTGGGTGTTGGACGGGATGAGCACTCCACAAATGTCCAATTGGGCTGAAATTTGGATATGTTGTAGTAGACACCCATTGGAACAAGTTTCATGAAGATCTTCACCTCATTCGAGCCCCATAGCATGCTGATCCAAGGCCAAGAAGCTTACCTACGAAATTGGGCTGGAAAGGAGCCAAAATGTGTTTGTCTTTAAGCTCTTCTTCCATTCACCCAAATCAAGCCTTAACATGCATGGATTGCATCATTTCCTATCCAAAGTCATCATTGTTACCTAAATGTCAATTAACTGAAAGATAAACACAAAAAGGATTAAAAGCACAAGTTTAACTCGAAAACATAACCAAATCATAAGCTAGAAAGGTACAAAATGATATACAATTATGAACCGATCACTTGCCGATGAATTGTGAGCCATTGTCGGTTACTAGTGACTGTGGGCAGCCAAACCGGCAGATGATGTTTCTCCAAATGAATCGTTCTACATCGGTTTCTTTGGTAGAGGCTAGAGCTTCGGCCTCAATCCATTTAGTAAAGTAGTCGGTGGCCACGATCATCATGTCTTTCTTGGCAGGCGCTGGTGGCAAGGGACCCACTAGGTCAATGGCCCATTGCATGAATGGCCAGGGACTGTTTTGCGGATGGTAGACTTCGGCAGGCAAGTTAGGAATTGGCTTGTATCGCTGGCAGCGATCACATTTCTTGACATATTCGGTGGAGTTGTGGCGCATGGTAGGCCAGAAGTAGCCTATATTTAGAGCCTTCTGGGCGAGTGATCTGCCCCCAGAGTGATTGCCACATTCGCCGTCGTGAATTTTACATAGAACCTCAAGTGTTTGAGGATACTTTATGCAGGTGAGATGAGGGCCGGAGTATGATCTGCGGATGAGCTTGTTGCCGTGTATGTAGTACCTCGCGACCTTCTGCTGGACCTTTCTGGCTTCGGTCTTGTCCGTTGGCAGATTTCCATTCATCAAGTAGTCGATGATGGGGTCTTGCCAGCTGGGGTCCTCGTTGATCTGCATTGTGTTGACTGGCTCTATTTCTTCGATGCTTGGTCGGTCAAGGTGTTCGACCGGGATGGAGCGTCTGAACTGGGTATCCAGCGCTGATCCTAAGCTTGCCAGAGCATCTGCATGCGCGTTCTCTGCCCGTGGTACCTGTTGGATGGTGAAGGTTGGAAACGCCTTCAATAGCTCTTGGACTTTGTCAAGGTACAAGATCATCCTTGGGTGCTTAGCCATGTATTCACCTGACGCTTGACTCGTGATCAACTGGGAATCCGAGTAGATGGCTAGCTTCTTGATTGCTAGCTCCTTCGCCAAGCGCAGGCCAGCGAGTAATGCCTCATATTCTGCCTCGTTGTTCGAGGCTGGGAAACCAAGCGTGATGGCTTGCTCCACTAGGGTTCCATCTGGGGTGATGATGACGACACCTGCTCCTGCTCCTTTTTGGTTTGACGCTCCGTCTACACGTAATTGCCACATGTCTATAGGTTGGCCAGGTTCGGGAGAGGTACCATCTGCTTTTGACCTTTCCTTTTTACTGTTGACCAGTTTTTCTTCATCGGCCAATGGGGTGAATTCTGCCACAAAGTCTGCTAAGGCCTGGGCTTTTATTGCGGTTTTTGGCCGGTAGAGGAGGTCATACTGGCTTAGTTCTATAGCCCACTTCATGAGTCGTTGAGAAGCATCAGGGCTATGGAGGATTGATCTCAAAGGAGAGTCAGTCATGACGATGACTCGATGAGCTTGATAGTAAGGTCGCAACTTTCTTGCGGAAACTACAAGGGCCAAAATGAGCTTTTCCAATTTCGGATAGCGAGTCTCTGCATCGAGGAGAGCTTTTGAAGTGTAGAATACCGGATGTTGGGCCCCCAGTTCTTCTCGGATGAGAGCTGAGCTGACGGCTGAGTTGGACACTGCCAGGTACACAAACAAGTCCTCACCAGGAACTGGTTTTGAGAGCAGGGGAGGTGAAGTGAGGTAAGTCTTTAGATTTTGGAAAGCTATTTCGCACTCCTCATCCCATTTGTCTCTTTGCCCTTTCTTCAAGGCTTTGAAGAATGGTCTGCACTTGTCGGTAGATCTAGAGAGGAATCGGTTGAGGGCCGCTGCTCTGCCCGTCAGACTTTGTATTTCCTTCATTGTGGAAGGTGACTTCATCTCGAGAATAGCCTTAATTTGGCGTGGATGTGCCTCGATGCCTCGTTGCGTGACTAGGTATCCCAGGAATCGGCCGGACGATACCCCAAACGTGCATTTACTTGGATTCAGCTTCATGCGATATTGGCGGAGCAGGTTGAATGCCTCAGCAAGGTTTTTGATGTGATCTGGACGTTTAGGAGCTTTGACCAGCATGTCGTCCACATAGACCTCCATAGTTTTGCCGATCTGTTCCTTGAAGATTTTATTCACAAGTCTTTGGTAGGTTGCTCCGGCATTCTTTAGACCAAAAGGCATAACCTTGTAGCAGTAGGTCCCTCTCTCGATGATGAAAGAGGTTTTTGCGCTGTCATCCTCGTGCATCAGGATTTGATTATAACCGGAGTAGGCGTCCATGAAGCTGAGCAACTCATTGCCGGAGGTGGAATCCGCGAGTTGGTCAATTCTCGGCAATGGGAAGTTGTCTTTAGGGCATGCCTTGTTGAGGTCGGTGTAATCGACGCAAACTCTCCATTTGCCCTTTTCTTGTTTTGCCACCAGAACAACGTTGGCCAGCCACTCTGAGTAGGAGACCTCTTCGATGAAGCCGGCCGCTAGGAGTTTGTCGATCTCGGCTTCAATGATTGCGACCCTCTCGGGAGCGAAGTTGCGTCTCTTCTGCGCCACTGGCTTGCTAGCAGGGTTGACGTGGAGCCGGTGGCAGATAATGTTTGGGTCGATGCCAGGCATGTCAGATGGCGACCATGCAAACATGTCTTTGTTATTCTGGAGGAAGGTGGTCAGCTCCACCTTCTCGTCTGGGCTTAGGCGCGAGCCGATCCGCGCTTTTCTGTCTGGCTGGTCAGGATCCAAGGGTATTAGCTCAACGTCCTCTTCGGGTTTCCATCCTTCTTCTGGGGAGATCTCGGGGTAGATTCCCTCGGCTTGGTCCTGACCCTTTAATTGCTATAAAGGAGCGATATTCGCTTGTCCAACTTCCCTTAGATCTGCCTGATTCACAGGGAGGAACTGTGTTATCTTGCTTTTCTTCAGCCCTTGAGCCGAACATTTCCTCGCCATTGCCTGGTCGCTGTTGATCTGGCCGACACCGCCCCCAGGAATTGGGTAGCGAATTTTCTGATGTGTGGCAGAGGTGATGGCGTTGATTTTGCCAATCCATGGTCTGCCCAGGATGCCATTGTAGGGTGAGACTTCATCAATGACCATGAATGTTTGTGAGCTTATTACAGGTGGGGAATAGACGTCAAGGTCTATTGTGCCCACGGTAACTGTTGTTGCACCATTAAAGCCAGTCAGCGATCTGGCTGTTTTGTTGATCTTTGCTTCCAAGCCCATCTGTTGAATGACTGCCAGTTGCAAGATATTAGTTGCGCTGCCTTCGTCTGCATGGATTCGGTCGACCATGGCTTGAGCGATTTGAATGCTAATAACAAGGGCGTCGTTATGTGGCATGTCGAGACCGATCAGGTCTTTCTTCTGGAAGCCGATCACAGGGTCGTCTTCTGCTGGTAGAAGGTCGGTCGTGATTTGGGAGATCATAGTGGCCTGTTTGATCTTCCTCTTCTTTTCTTTGCTTGTCAATCCAGACTCCTCAGAGTCGGCCAGGATTGTGTTAATTCTTATGACTTTCTGAGGTGGTTCCTTGGCGGTGTCACGGTCTTCAATTTGCTGGATGGCCTGCTTTGCAATGAATTCCGTGCAGTGACCTTCTCTCACTAGTTCTTCAAGATGCGTCTTCCAGGCAAAGCAGTTGTTTGTAGTGTGCCCGTTCGTCCCATGAAAGGCACAGTATTTCCTGGTATCCCTCTTGTCTGGATCTCCTCTCAAGGGTGGTGGTCTTTTTACCCAAGGTTTGTCTTTCACTTGGGCTAAGACTTGATGTATGGGGATGGAGAACTTTGTGTAGTTCTCTCCTGCCATAGCGTCCCCTTGTGGGTGTGACCTGCGTTTGTCCTTGTTTTTGTTGTTAAACCCATCGCTTCTTTGGCCTGCCCGTTTAGACTGCTGATCTTCCTGCTTAGTAGACTTCTTTGCGGCGATTCGATCATCATCCCAGAGCGCATAGCGTTCCGCGGTCGCGAAGACCTCTGCCAAAGTTTGGCTGGAAGATATAGCCAGCTCGCGGTATAAGTCGTGTTCAACTGGAAGGCCTTTCTTGAAAGCAGAGGACGCGATTCGGTCGTCACACCCCACAATGTTGGCCTTTTCTGCTTTGAATCTCTTGATGTAGTCTCGAAGGGATTCGTCGGACTTCTTGCGTAGGTTGAACAGATGGTTCGGGTTCTTCTTAATCATCCGGTAAGAGGTGTACTCTTTAGTGAAGACGTAAGTCAGCTCCTTGAAGCTGCCGATTGACCCGGATGGTAGAGTGTGGAACCAGTCTTGGGCTGCTCCTCGCAAGGTCATTACAAACACCTTGCACATCAATGCGTCGTCGGTCTTGTGAAGGATCATGACATTTTTGAAGTATTTTAGGTGACTTTCGGGATCGGAGTCCCCTTTGAAGTGGGTAAACGAAGGCGTCGAGAATCGCTTCGGGGGAGCAGCCTGCTCAATCTCGGCAGTGAAAGGTGTAGAATTTGCCTGGTCTATCTCCTGGCGTAGTGCATCTTCGAAGTTCCCGCCAGTCCTCAAGTCTCGAAGTCGGTCATTCACAAGCTTCTCAACGTCTTCCGCACGCATTGCTAGTTGGTTACGTTGGCGACCCTCGCGATTTAGGCAACGCTGATTAACTTCCTCATTGACTCGCAAGGCTCGATTTTCTCAGCTGTGTTGCCTGGGCGGCGTATTGGTGGACTGCGCCTGCGAAGGGTTCTCTGCAACTTGTCGATGAGAACCGACTCTTCGAGACTGAGCGACGGAGCGCCTTTCCTCGTGATCCACATTGCGAAAGTTATCAGGTTGACGTCCCTGGGAGCCTAGCCTTTCATGAATGTTCCTCTGTGAGTGGTCAGCGGAGCGCCTCTCTTCACGGTCCACATTGCGATGGGTGTCAGGTTGACGTCCCTGGGAGCCTAACCTTTGAAGAACATTTCCCTGCGGGCCCAGTCGGGCGCGGATGTCAGGTTGTGGGCCCAACCTTTCACGCACATTGCTCTGAGTGTGGCTTGCGGATGCTTGTGACATGTTGGCAAACTGATCACGTTGTTGTCCCTCTCCTTGTCTGCTTGCTCCTGCTCGACCTGCTTGGTACCCATCGAGCTGCCTATCGGCGCGTTCGTCAATCCTTCTCTCTTCGCCCAGTTGTCCAAGGCCAAGATTTTGAACCAGATTGATTTGGTTGAGGAGCTGCCTCATCAAATTACTTTGGTCGTCCATTCTCTGGGCTAGTTGGTCAACTCTCAGATTGAGGTCTGCTTGACTTCGTGGATCGGGAGGAGAGAAGTGTGTGGAGCCCAACTGCATACGGGCTAGGGTTTCATGGGAGGTGTGCGCAGGAGCGTGTGTCGACCGTGGAGGCAATGGAGGGAATGCTTGAAGTTGTTCCAAGATTGGGCCTAAGTCGGCGGTGGTAATGAGCCCACCTTGATGGGAGGTTCCACCATGCTCGGCGGTGGTGCCATGAGGGTGGCTAGATCCGGCCACGGGGCCTTGGATGACGGCGGTGGCCGGCGCGGTGGTGAGAGGTGGTGGTGCCACCATGTCGATTGCGGGATCATGGGTGGAGTGGCTATGAGCCGTCGCGGATTTTGCCATCACGGCGGTTTTGCCTCTCGTCTTCTTGCTTCCAACCATGGTTGTTTGGAAGGCTTTGGTGGATTGGAAAAGTGTGGAAAATGGATTTAGAGCACGCTTTGAGTATAACTCGTGCTCTCAATGAAAGCACCAATTTGTGGGAGCAAATTTCCTCCCACGAGAATATTCTGTTGAAAGATTCCCCTTTCTTCTTCGCCGCCTCTTTCTCCCTGCAAAATAAATTGGATAAGAGGACCACACCCGGGGGGTGTTGGCCAAAGGCCCTCCGATGCCTAAGTTAGTTCAATCGATTTAGGGAAAAATCAATAGCTAAATAGGGTACGGAGATATATATGTGTGGTGAAAACCGGGCTGCCGGAGCCTTATGTAAGAGAGAGAGAGAGAGAGAGAGAGAGAGAGAGGTGGCTAGGATTTGTGAAGGGAAGAGCTCTCTAGAGTTGTAGTAGAAATTCTGACGTACCTCATCCTTGTGTGTGGCCAAGTATTTATAGGGGGCCTTGACGAGGTTGGTGAGGTTGGTGTGGTTGGTGAGGTAGGTGAGGTTGGTACATTTATGGATTTGATTAATTAGGGAATTAATCAAATCCCTAATTGTGGTAGGTGAGGTTGGTGGAGTTGGTGTATTTAGGGATTTGATAATTAGGGAATTAATCAAATCCCTAATGGTGGTAGGTAGGTTAATTTCCAACATAATTAGGTAATTCCTCATTTAATTGGATAACCCCCAATTAAATTGAGTAACTCCTAATTAGGTTTAGAAATTCCCAATTAGGTCAAATTATCCCCAAATGGAAGGAATTAGGGTTCTGATTTAATTTGGTTCCCACAGACATACCACAACGGTTATTTAAATTTGAAGGTTAATGCGTATAAGAAATTGCTTTGAATTTTTTCAAGTTTTGATAAAACACAATTTGGGGGTTGAAAAGTAGTTGTGGCCTATTTGATTAATCGTACTCCTAGTCGGGTTCTTGATTTCAAGACTTTGCTCGATGTGTTGTGTGCCCATACTTCTCCGGTTCGGTCTCTAAGTTACCTCCGAAAGTGTTTGGGTGTGTTGCTTATGTTCATGTCTACTCCCATCAACGGAGTAAACTTGATCCGTGTGCTCTCCGCAGCGTCTTCATTGGCTATTCTAATACTCAGAAGGGTTATAAGTGTTATCACCCTCCTACTCAGAAGATACATGTTACTTTGGATGTCACTTTTCATGAAGAAGTTCCATATTATGTTTCCCTCTCCTCTTCAATTCAGGGGGAGAGGGGGAGTGAATTGAATAATTCCGGAGTGGAAGATCTTGGACATGAAGATGCTTGTGAAGGAATTTCTCACGAACAGGAAACGATTGGTCACACAGAGGAAGCGACCAGTTGCGAACGAACCTGCCTGGAAATGACCGGTCACGTAGAAGTGAGTGACCGGTCGCATGTCCTGATGAGTGACGATGACTGCTGGGACGCGACCGATCGCACTGAAGGTCACGACCGATCGCCAGTTGATTTTTTGGAGGAATTTTGCTCTACCCCAGAAGAACGTGACAATGATACTAGTGACTCTTGTGTAGATGAAATTGATACAAGACCCCCTTCTGCCCTGTCATTGCCCCAGTCAAATCGTGATATTGAGTCAAGTGAGGTAATGTCTGATGATTTGCCTATGTCTATTTATCAATTACCCTCACGAACTATTCGTGGGAAACCCAAAGTACAATATTCTCCTGATATACATGCCAAATCTAAATATCTCATTAGCCATTATGTGACAGCACATCGTTTATCTAAGTCATATGCATCATATTTGTGTCAATTATCTAGTGTATGTGTGCCAACTAAGCTACATGATGCTCTATCTAACCCCAAATGGACGGATGCCATAAATGTGGAAATGGATGCCTTGAACAAGAATAAGACGGGAGATTTAGTTCCTTTGCCACAAGGAAAGAAAGCAGTTGGATGCAGATGGGTGTTTACTTTGATGCATAAGGCTGATGGTTCCATTGATCGTTACAAGGCTAGATTGGTAGCCAAGGGATATACTCAGACATATTGAGTGGATTATCTAGAGACATTTGCCCCAGTGGCAAAGCTCAACACTGTGTGCGTGCTTTTATCCCTTGCTGCTAACCATGATTGGCCCTTATTGCAGTTTGATGTCAAAAATACATTTCTACATGGTGATCTCCAAGAAGAGATTTACATGGATCTTCCTCCCGGTGTCCCTGTGACCTCTAATGAGGGTGTTGTATGTCTGCTGCGGAAGTCATTGTATGGATTAAAGCAGTCTCCAAGAGCGTGGTTTGGAAGATTTGCTACATCCATGAAAAAATTTGGATATGTGCAAAGTAACTCAGATCATACTTTGTTTCTGAAGCATTATAAAGGTAAATTGACGGATTTAATTATTTATGTTGATGATATGATTGTGACTGGAGATGATCAAGTAGAAATACAGAGTCTTCAGAAGTATCTGGCTTCCAAGTTCGAGATGAAATCATTGGGTGATTTAAAGTATTTTCTTGGGATTGAAGTTGTCAGGTCTAAACATGGTATTTTTATATCCCAAAGAAAGTATGTTTTGGATTTACTTGCAGAGACTGGGATGTTGGATTGTAAACCGATTAATACCCCTAGTGAGCATAATCATAAGTTGGGGTTATATTATGATCAAGTTCCGACCGATAAAAAACGTTATCAACGACTTGTGGGGAAGTTGATTTATTTAGCTCATACCCATCCGGACATTGCATATGCAGTAAGTATGGTGAGTCGGTTTATGCACTCTCCTAGTGCAGATCATATGGGGGCTGTGACTCGTATTTTAAGGTATCTGAAAGTAATTCCTGGCCAAGGTCTAAAATATCGGTGATATCGGAAATATCGGTAGGCCAAAAACACAGAAATTTCGATGGAAATATCAGGATATTATTGATATCGATAAAAATTGAATAAAAACCATGGAAATTGTAAGAAAAACTTGAAAATTTTTATTGAAACTTTGCAGGATGTTTATTTAGTCAATTATCTATTAGTTTATCATAAAAAAAAATTGGAAGGAAATGCATTGCGTGATGGATTTAACTGATTTAAGTTGATTATATAACGAGCTGGCAAACACTGTGAGTGTGAGTGTAGAAAACATATTTATTTATTTATTTAATAAAATTCCATTAATTAAAAGCTTATTTATTTATTTATTTAATATACTTTCCAAGAAAGGCAACTCAATTCACACACACTGTGGGTTCTAAAAAAAACCCTCATTCATTTCTTAATTCTTGTTACTCTTCTTTTTTCTCATAACGTCTTAATTTTGACTGAAAAAGGTCACGTCTTAATTCTTTGGTCTTCGTCTCCATTTATACATATCTCTCTCTCTAATTCTTTGGTCACGTCTGTGAAACCCAAAAAGATTTTCTTTTTTCCTTTTATTGAGTCATTTTGGCGCCATTGCCGGGGATTCCTAAATTAATTTAAAATTTGGATTCCTAATTTATGTCTAGTTGAGTTTATTTATTTCCTTTTTTTTGTATAGAAATTATGTAATTAGGATTTTGTCTTATTTCCTAGTATGACCCTGCTAGGGTTTGTAACCTTGTATTATAAATACCTCCTTTCGGATAATGAAATAATATCAGAAAATATTCTACCCACTTTGTTTGACAACAAGGCCAGCAATTCCAGCTCCTACAATCACAACTTGTGCTTGTACTTCCATGAATGATATTTGAGGCTTTTACTTTGGTTTTAGTGGAAACAGACTCGCAGAACAAAGATATAGACATAGAAAGATGAGATGGGTATTTATATTATATTTTGCAGCGGCAATTGGATAGTGCTATAGTGGGAGTACAATTTAGATGACGATGGGGATGACGATCACACTAAAGCCAATGTTCAATCTGATCTAGCTTTTCTTATCTATTATTGAAGCACTAAACCCCAATAATGCCACCAAATGCTTTGGATTGTTTATTTAGCAGCCATGTTTTCTTTTTAGCAGCTATCTTTGAGCAATAGGAAAGTGTAATATTGTTTGAGCACTATGAAAGATGTCTCAAGTTCGATTCTTGTTTATCCTGTTAATAAAGATTAAAAAGAAATGTCCCCTTACAGAAACTCCATACAAATTACAAAATGACAAAAGAAAGTTCTTGCACTAATATCATTGACAGATAAGATTACACGCAAATCACTATTATATATGCAGAGGAAGTATCATTGCATTTAAGAGATGCTGAGCTTCCCGCAATCAAAATCGGAGTTCTTCAACAACAAACCAGCCAGGATTGGAGATAAAAATTTGTCCCTGAAGAAGTTCATAAATTTTCCATTACTCTCTTGTAAGAAACCAACCACTCTAGATGTACTAATCAGATCAAAGCTTCTCCATCTCCTCTCATTGGCATACTTGTTCAACCCCATCTCAATCCTCTCATACTCTTCCTTTCCTTCTTCACCCTCCTTATCTTTTCTTTCTCCCCCTGAGTTCTTCAACAAGGCCTCACCAAGACATCTTGCCAATACAACGCCGTCTTCTAATGCACAGCAGCCGCCTTGGCCAATGTCTGGGGTCATGGGGTGGAGCCCGTCTCCTGCGACACAAGCATTGCCTTTGCTGATGTTTCCCCAAAGAAGCTCCCAAGGATGCCTATATCTCAATGGAGAGGATATAAAAGCATCCAATTCGGTGTTTTCTACCACAGCTTTTACTTTATCAGGTATCTTTCCGAGCTTGCTTAACATATATTGCTTCAGTTGAGCTGGGTTCTCTTCTAGCTCTTTCTCTACAAGACATGAAGAATAAACAAAAAATGTAACATACAGATACTGGTTTGATTGCAATTTTACATACTACGAACACTTATTAACAGTCAATATGAAGTCCTAAAGTTTCTGAATTGAAAAGGAAAAAAATTATCATCATGTCTAGATGCTGAGTAACATAGTATGAAACATTCTATCACGGTTTTTTTATTTGTAGTGAGATTGAGATCTGAAAACCATTTTGAAGCATACCGATACCGGTGCTACAATGCGGCGAAACAGTACCAATATCTAAGGTTCCATCTTAAGTTATATTTTTTGCCCCAAGGATCTGTCGTAAGTTTGAGCCTTGAGGGTACCAAAAGGAAACATGGAAGCAAAGAATCCCCAAAATTTGTGTGAAAGCTTACCTTGGCTAGAGGGAGTCCAAGTAAAGTACCAGTAAACATTTGTGTCATCACAAGGGATGGCACCAGATCTAATACCATTCCCAAAGTACTGATTGAACATGGGATCAAATCCATGACTGCTCTTGAAGGTAGCACAACCTCTAATAGCAGATCTCCCTGTAAATGCCGGCTGCTTGAAGCGGAGCCATTTTGCCACCACAGAGTTCACTCCATCACACCCAACCAAGACCTATTCAATCACAACATTATTACTGTAAGTGACTAGAAGAAAGTACCTAAAAAATTAAGTATTCCATCCAAAAAGAGATGATGTTATGTTATTGGTTTACACCCATCAAACAGATACTCTGCTTAAAAATGAATAAGTAGTCCCTAAAAAGTGAAGCTGTTCTAACGGCGTACATGTCGTAAAAGTTTAATTTTGCCTTGTGGAACCAACCTAGTTTGGAAGAAAATGACCAATAGCAGAGATGCAAAGTTTCCAGCTTTGAGGTTAAAAAAAGAAAAAAGGTTTTGGTTCAATTGGGACAGTCTAGCAGGCCATGGCGGATCCGAGTGGCACCGACCCGTTATCCTTCCACTGCCTAGAGCGGGAGGTAGTCGTTGCTCTGTGAAGCCAGCCTTACGCGGTGCCCTCCACTCTAGAAACCCAGTGACCAGAGCCTTCGCTCAAGCCACAGGGTTCAACTCCTGGCTTGGAATGGGCGGGCCAGAAGATAGCCAACCCGAACCCGACCAGCTAATACTGGGACAATGTTCCAGCACCTCAAAGCCCCCACTCGGGTTACAAGCTCACGTTGCTGAGCTCGGCGATCTAACCTCCTCCTGTTAGGTTTATGAAGTGTGGTTTATGATGTCAACCGAGCGATGTGGGATAAGTTGCAAAAGCCAGTGCCTCTTTAGGATAAGATCTTGGCCTTCAGATAATGACTTGACTTTTGCAAGGGCTTTTTTATGGAAAAATAGAGATAACAAGGAAAGATCAGTCTACCTTGGCTTTGAGGATGGTCCCGTCTGCAAGATGAACCAGCTTAAAGTAGCCCGATTCATCAACGGAAACCACCTTGGATGAGAACCTGATGGTGCCACTGGGGAGTTCATTTGCAAGGCCTTCCAACAACAAGTTCCTTTTCACGCATCGAATTTCATGGTCTCCGCTGCACATCATGTACATTCTCAATCATTTGAGCATGCTTGAATATGGATACTAACAAAATCATTTAAATAGAAGCAAATTAATAGAATCTAGCAAACAATTGATTTCCAATATTAAGCATCAAGTAATTAAGATACTTTTAGCACTTATGCTATTGATAAACTTACTGCTTTCCTTCGGCCTTAAATGACATTTCAAATGTTTGAAGCCCTGTAATTCTTGAGGAAGTCACATTCCTGTATATTCAAATCTCTGCAATCAGTTTCGTGCGTGCAAAAGCAGAACTTAGTAAGTACCAACAAACATGTTAGGATTGATTTTGCGTAACTAACGGTCGAGATTGGCTGAGAACATAACATGTTAGGATAGAGTTGAAGGGGCAAGAGAGAGTGATGCATGGAGAGAAAATTACCCATCAAGTGTGACATGTTGTTGGCGAAGAGAATCGGCAACACCAAGGGCATCTAAGGCCTTCCATGCATTTGTCCATGTTGTGAATGCAAAACCTGTTGTCCTCAAACTATCAGATGATTCCAACACCAAGCTTCTAATCCCCAGCCTGCACCCAGAAATTTCAATTTTGATTCCGACCATAGTAACAAATATATGAACCATGAACATTAACATGTGTGTATTAGAGAGAGAGAGAGAGAGAGAGAGAGAGAGAGAGAGAGAGAACCTGTGAAGTCCTAAGGATGTTGCAAGGCCAGAAATTCCAGCTCCCACAATCACAACATCTGCTTCTGCTTCCATGTTGTACTTGATTATGCTCTGGAGACTCAGGCTTTTACTTCTTATATTTGTGATGGGGATGTAAAGGTCAGGTATAATTGAGCTGAAGATGACGAATGATGATTGGCGGTCTGTCTACTGCTGTCAGCAGTGATGAAAACAGATAAGCCGTCTGTTTTGACTGTGGGGGCAAATCAAAATAAACTGTGGGCTGTTTCAAGTTTAAATCCGCAAGATAATCATCGGGAACTTCTTCTCTAGTTCAATTTTTTCTTATGATTGTATAATGGAGGAGGTTAGATTTTAACTTCAATCCAAAACAATGAACAACACAAACTTTTTTTTATCCTATCAGAAATAATTTGGCATACTCTCTCTTGCAAATTAGTTCCAGCATCCAGAATACTTTCTCTCAAGTTACTGAGTATAGCCGGTCGGCTATAATATTTTTTGAAACAAATTAGAAAAAAAATCGTGTATTTTTATAAATAATAATAATAAATGCGTATAGCCGGGGCTATACTATTTTTTTTTTAAAAGGAAAAATATAGTATAGCCGCGCGGTTATACGGTTTTTAAAAAGCAAAAACTAAGTATAGCCGCGCGGCTATACTATTTATCATTCACCAATGGTCTTGCGCAACTCTCTCTCTCTTTGTCTCTGTCTCTGTCTCTGTCTCTGCGTGACGCAGTGGTCTTCCTTTTCCATCATTCACCTGCAAAAGGTACTGTTCATCGTCAATTTGAATTGGTTTAGGAGTTTCTCTGAAGTTGCTTTAGGGTTTATGGGTTTCTATGAAATTGGTTTAGGGATTTCTTCGAAATTGGTTTATGGTTTATGGGTATCTCTGAAATTGGTTTAGGGTTGAGGGGTTTATTTGAAATTGTCTGATTCTGATGATTCCTTGTTTGAAACATTGAATGGGTTTGTTCTTTGTGGATTGATTCTTGCGTTTGATTTGGGATTATGTTGTTTTGCTGTTGTTATTGATGTTTCAATGTTGTTTTTTGCTATCATATTGCCAATTTAGTGGTTTTGTATTGGCATTTTAGTGCTGTTGTATTTCTAGTTCATTATGGTTTTAATGGTTTTGGCGATTTATGCAATTGAAGTATGTGTTTCCTGTTGTTTTTTTTCATCCAAAGAAGGGAAATTGTGTGTCTCATTTATAGTCTCTACATTACCTAATTTGTGGCATCGAATGCTTAGAAATTCCAGTAGGTCATTCTTCAAGATATTGAAATATATTAGAATGACAACATATACATCTGTGTATATATGTTTATTGTGAAATTACATATGGAGTAGGAAGCCAATATTTGGATCTGTAAAAGTGGTATAAAAGCAAGTATCAAAACATTGTAGGAAGTGGAATTTGACAGGTGCCTCAACGTTTGCACTTCATATTATGCTTATAGTATTTATGTTCCTTGCATATGAGCATGGACCTAATGGGCAACCCATGTAAAACATCTTGTCTTCTGTCTCTTCTCTCCCCTCTTTCCGGGTTTATTATGTAATTCAAATGGGAACAAATTGATGGGAGAGCAAATGTGATATTCATGGCCAAGTTATGGGAAACTTGGCCAACAAGTTGAACAAAGCATATGCTGGAGAAGTGAAGCAAACTCTAAAAGCACTAAGTCGGAGCAAAGAGTTAGTATCCCTCAAGTTAAAATTGGAAGAGACAAAGAAATATTTTCTCCAACAATTCACAAAATCTGAAGAATATAACCATGAAATGGTTGAATGTTTCAACAACGGCTTCGAGATGTTCCGAGATTATGCTTCGGTCATCTCACCAGACTACAATTGGAGCGAAATTGATGTAGCTGGTGTCTGGCAGGTGCTGAATATGGGTGGAAAGGGAATGGCTCATCATAGCCTCGTGCATGCAGTGAGGATGAAGGCCAAAGACATGGATCTTTTGATGGACCTCTAAAAATTTGCATTTTCAACGTTTTGTGCAGCTGGGTAAGGGTGAGTGCTAGTTCGATTGATGTTGTGTTGGGTGATGCGATGTGAAAGTGTTGCCTTCGTTTTCCCTTCGCTGGATAGTATTGTTAGGGTCCGGTGGCGATTTATTTTGCATGCGTAAAATGTAGTCTGAAATGAATGTCTGCGTGTTGTATGTAGATTGACCTAATATTTCCATCCTATTGTGTGTGTATTGTATTAATATTGCCACTATATTGTATATATATTGTACGAATATTGCCACCCTATTGCATGTATATTGGCATACTATTGCTACCGTATTGCAGGTATAATGCCCTGAAATTGCTACTTTATTGTATGTATATTGTCCTAATATTGCTACCCTATTGTATGTATATTGACTAGGGCTCGTCAATGGGTTTAGGGTTTAGGCTACTTCATTTGAAAAGAAGAAGAAGAGGAGAAAGAAACAACGTGCCTTTGAAAAAGAGGCACTCAGTTGCATCATAATTACACTGTAACACGGTGTCACAAATAATTTAAAAACATAATAACAATGAAAAAATTACTTACAAAAAAAAAAAAAAGGATGGTATGAATAAATATGCAACTGCTTGGTCAAGGGTTGGAGAAAATCATGATTATATTTGGTGGTGTAATTATGTTTGGTGATATGATATGTTGTTCGTCTTATTATTCTTCATATATGTAATTGTTGTATTAATAATTGACACAAATTAATCTCCTAATCATCCAATTATAAACTAGCAATGAGTAAAGAAAAGTGAATGAAATTAAACAAAACAAGGAACCCAAAATAAATACAAACAGCAATTTCTAGCACCCTTTTATCGTCACTGTATCCCCACTGTATCACCATGGTAGCACCAGTTTATCATGTTTTAGGCAGAAATGAATTATGCACTTCCTCTGTTCTTCAGTTTTGACATATCTCCATTTTTTTACCTTTAAATTTTCAACCGGTTATGCAAATTTTGTGTTTTGTATATGGTTGGATTCGGCACAGAAAAATGAAGAAAACCACACGGACCAAATGTAAAAAATGGATACAAAAATGAGCAAAATTCAGTGGAAACAAACACAACGTTTCAAACAAGTAAACTATTATACCTCCATAATGAGCAAGTATGTTTATATATCGAGCTGTACGAAATAGTTCAACTTCACAATGTACAGATTAAGTATGCTAACCACGACGGCAACTCAAAAAAAAAACCCAATTTGAAAACCGAATGACAAATACATCCCTATTGGTATTCATTACACGTACTACCAAATTTGGTTTGACAAAATTGAAATTGATGCATATTCCTACTCCAAATTAAGTACAATTGATCTGCCATATCTACAAAATAGAAATATTCATGTGCCATGTAAGCCAATTAGCCACAACCATCGACATTATGGATCACCATATCAAGCACCTCCAGCATAGCTTCCATGTGTGCATATTCATATAAAGGATTTCCTGAAATAATGAAGGAGCAGAGTGAATTCCCAAGTGATAAGTGAAGACTGAACTCAATTGACAAACATGATCACATTTACCTTATATTTACCAAATCAGGTAATGTAGAGGCTATAAATGACACATACAATTTCCCTTCTTTGGATGAAAAAAAATAACAGGAAACACATACTTCAATTGCATAAATCACCAAAACCATTAAAACCATAATGAACTAGCAATACAACAGCACTAAAATGCCAATAAAAAAACCACTAAATTGGCAATACAATAGCAAAAAACAGCATTGAAACATCAATTACAACAGCAAAACAACATAATCCCAAATCAAACGCAAGAATCAATCCACAAAGAACAAACCCATTCAATGTTTCAAACAAGGAATCATCAGAATCAGACAATTTCAAATAAACCCCTCAACCTTAAACAAATTTCAGAGATACCCATAAACCATAAACCAATTTCGAAGAAATCCCTAAACCAATTTCATAGAAACCCTAAACCAACTTCATAGAAACTCCTAAACCAATTCAAATTGACGATGAACAGTACGTTTTGCAGGTGAATGATGGAAGAGGAAGACCTGCGTCACACAGAGAGAGAGAGAGAGAGAGAGAGAGAGCTACACGAGAGAGAGTTGCGCAAGAGAGGCCGAGCGCTTCCCGCGATGGTGAAAGAGAGAAGAGAGAAGAGAGAAGAGAGAAGAGAGAGTGAGAGCTGACCGAAGTGAGAGTGAGACCTGAGCAACGAAGACAGAGAGAGCTGAGCGACAGAGAGAGTGAGAGGGGCGATAGAGAAAGTAAGAGGCGCCATAGAGAGAAAACAAAACTTCAGCAAAAGTGATATGTGTGCAATCAGTGAACAATAAAAATGTATTTATAGGTGATAGTTTTAAAATTTTAGGGGAGGGGTGGTATTTTCAAAAAAAAATTATAAAATAGGTGGCATTTTGAGCTATTTCCCATATTTAAAAGGATATAGCCGTTCGGCTATACTATTTAATATAAAAGGGTATAGCCGCTGCACATCCGTTAAACTCTCAAATTCTCAATCATCTGAGCATGCTCAAACTGAATGTTAATAGTCTTGTCATAAGTGATTTTCAATATAGGGTAAAAATTAAAAAAACAGGAAAACAATATTTGGGGTTCGAAAAGTATGCAAAAATGAGATGCAGCAATTGGAGGCCAATTTGGCATTGCTGTGCTGTGAAAATAATCACTGTTAGATTTGCTGTAAGAGAAATCAGGTGTAAGAGAAAGCAATTTGGCATTTGGTAAATTTTTTGTTAAAAGTGTTGTTGGTATTGATTCCCGTATAATCAGAAAATGATTGCCACATAATCAGTTTTTATTTTCTATTTATTGCCTTAATTTTTCTGGTTAAATGTGTCTGGAGGTTACAAGTGTTGGATGCCTATAAAAGGACACTCCTCCTTCACATTTGAAACACACCACAATCAAATTTCTCTATTCTTATACTTTCATATATTTCCTACTTTCCATATTATTATTTTGGGCAACGGTTCTGTGGCTTGGAGATTTCTATCTGACTGTGAACGTGCTCATAACTGACCTTAAGCCTGAGTATTGGGGTCGTATCTAGGAGTCTTGTAGACCGTCATTACCTGCACGTAGGAAGGCTACAAAGGCTTTAGGACAGCGTCTTTGACTTGCTTTCACTATACCAGGCTTGCTTTCTTACTCTTGACTTATTTTATTTATTTATTTATTTATTTATTTTTACTTTACTGTTAAAGCTTTATTTAATATATTATTTATATCTAAAGGTTTGAATAAGAATTTTATATATAATAAAAAAGGGAAAAACCACAATTGTCTTAAGAACATAAGCTACTGGGGAACTGCTCTACTATTAAACTTACTTTTTTCCGCTGGCCTCAAATGACATTTCAAATATTGGAAGCCCAAAAATCGTAGAGGAAGTCACATTCCTGTATTCAGAACTCTGCTATCAGTTTCATGTGTGCCTGTAAAGCAAGTAACTACTAGCTGAAAAAATATACATATATATATACACACACAGAGCAATTGTCCAGAAATATATCAAGCAAAAGGGGTATATCTAACTCAGTTTATTTTTTTGCTGTGTTGTCAAAGTATTCAAACATTGAAACATAATTTGACACAATAACATGTCAAATTGTCCAAAATGGTGACATAATGTACCCATGAAGTGTCTCATGTTGTCGGCGAAGAGTATCGCCAATACCAAGGGCATCTAATGCCTTCCATGCATTTGTCCATGTTGAGAATGCAAACCCTGTTGTCCTCAAACTATCCGACGATTCCAACACTAAGCTTCGGATGCCAAGCCTGCAGCCAAAAAAATTTGAATTTTGCTTGCTGCTTAGAGTCATAGTGAACTACATACTTACAATCATAACTTGTTTTAGCAGTACTACACACACACACATGCACAGATGAGAGAGGGAGAGAGAGAGAGAGAGAGAGAGAGAGAGAGAGAGAGAGAGAGAGAGAGAGAGAGAACCTATGAAGTCCTAAGGATGTTGCAAGGCCAGCAATTCCAGCTCCTACAATCACAACTTGTGCTTCTGCTTCTACTTCCATGAATGATATTTGAGGCTTTTACTTTGGTTCAATTGGATAGTGCTATAGTGGGAGTACAATTTAGATGACGATCACACTAAAGACAAGTGACAACAGCCAATGTTCAATCTGATCAACCTTTTCTTATCTATTATTGAAGCACTAAACCCCAATAATGCCACCAAATGCTTTGTATTGTTTATTTAGCAGCCATGTTTTCTTTTTAGCAGCTATCTTTGAGCACTAGGAAAGTGTAATATTGTTTGTTGGATTCATCGGTATAAGCCGTCCTACACCAACTAACTCTTAATCTAATGGCGTTTCTCTTTTCAACGTTAAAAGATGTCTCAAGTTCGAATCTTGTTTCCCATGTAGTTAATAAAGATTAAAAAGAAATGTCCCTTTACAGAAACTCCATACAAATTACAAAATGACAAAGAAAGTCCTTGCACTAATATGATTGACATATAAGGTTACATGCAAATCACTATTATATATGCAGAGGAAGTATCATTGCATTTAAGAGATGCTGAGCTTCCCACAATCAAAATCTGACTTCTTCAACAACAAACCAGCCAGGATTGGAGATAAAAATTTGTCCCTCAAGAAGTTCATAAATTTTCTATCACTCTCTTGTAAGAAACCAACCACATAAGATGTACTAATCAGATCAAAGCTTCTCCATCTCCTCTCATTGGCATACTTGTTCAACCCCATCTCAATCCTCTCATACTCTTCCTTTCCTTCTTCACCCTCCTTATCTTTTCTTTCTCCCCCTGAGTTCTTCAACAAGGCCTCACCAAGACACCTTGCCAATACAACGCCGTCTTCTAATGCACAGCAGCCGCCTTGGCCAATGTCTGGGGTCATGGGGTGGAGCGCGTCTCCTGCGACACAAGCATTGCCTTTGCTGATGTTTCCCCAAAGAAGCTCCCAAGGATGCCTATATCTCAATGGAGAGGATATAAAAGCATCCAATTCGGTGTTTTCTACCACAGCTTTTACTTTATCAGGTATCTTTCCGAGCTTGCTTAACATATATTGCTTCAGTTGAGCTGGGTTCTCTTCTAGTTCTTTCTCTACAAGACATGAAGAATAAACAAAAAAATGCAACATACAGATGCTGGTTTGATTGCAATTACATACTACGAACACTTATTAGCAGCCAATATGAAGTCCTAAAGTTTCTGAATTGAAAAGGAAAAAAATTATCCTCTTGTCCAGATGCTGAGTAACATAGTATGAAACATTCTATCACGGTTTTTTTATTTGTGGTGAGATTGAGATCTGAAAACCATTTTGAAGCATACCGATACCGGTGCTACAATGCGGCGAAACAGTACCAATATCTAAGGTTCTATCTTAAGTTATATTTTTTGCCCCAAGGATCTGTTGTATGTTTGAGCCTTGAGGGTACCAAAAGGAAACATGGAAGCAAAGAATCCCCAAAATTTGTGTGAAAGCTTACCTTGGCAAGAGGGAGTCCAAGTAATGTACCAGTAAACATTTGTATCATCACAAGGGACGGCACCAGATCTAATACCATTCCCAAAGTGCTGCATGAACATGGGATCAAATCCATGGCTGCTCTTGAAGGTAGCACAACCTCTAATAGCAGATCTCCCTGTAAATGCCGGCTGCTTGAAGCCGAGCCATTTTGCCACCACAGAGTTCACTCCATCACACCCAACCAAGACCTATTCAATCACAACATTATTACTGTAAGTGACTAGATGAAAGTACCTAAAAAATTAAGTATTCCATCCAAAAAGAGATGATGTTATGTTATTGGTTTACACCCACCAAACAGATACTCTGCTTAAAAATGAATAAGTAGTCCCTAAAAAGTGAAGCTGTTCTAACGGCCTACATGTCGTAAAAGTTTAAGGGTATTTCATCGAATTACCTCCTAAACTTGTACCTAATTATTAATTTACCCCATGACCTTTTTTTTTAGAAAATTAAGGACTCGAACTAACTTTTATTCTCAATGTTCCCCCTTCCGTCTAAATCATCAACATTTCATCCAATTTGCCGTTAAATCATTGGAAAAAGAAATTAAAGAAAAGAGAACATGTAAAATAAAAAAAAATAAAAAAAACCTCCCCACAACCGTAGCTGTCTCCCCTTTCGAAACCCACCCTAAGACCCAAGACCATCCATATCCCCACCGTCACTGAATCCCCTTTGGCAACCCAACCCCAAACCCAAGACCACCCTCTTCCCCACCGCCGCCTACCCCTCATCTCACCGACCCAGAACAATAACTAGCCTTCGCTCAAGCGACAAGGTTTAACTCCTGGCTTGGAATGGGTGGGCTTGAAGATTGCCAACCCGAACCTGACCAGCTAATACTGGGCCAATGTTTCAACACCTCAAAGCCCCCACTCGGGTTAAAAGCTCATGTTGCGAAGCCTGGCGATACAACTTCCTCGTGTTAGGTTTATAAAGAGTAGTTTTTTATAACAACCGAGCGATGTGGGATAAGTTGCAAGAGCGAGTGCCTCTTTAGGATAAGATCTTGGCCCTCAGATAAGGCTTATTTAGTGTAGTGCCCCCTGAACTTCAGTCAAATCTCACTTTAACTTTGTGATTTCGTGTTCCACTTTGCCCCCACCGTTATCTCCATTAATAACTCTGATAGTTTTGATGACGTGGCAAGGTTATTTTAGTTTTTTTACCAAATGTAATTACTTGTTTACTTAAAAAATTATATTAAAAAATGGGAAAATTAATAAATAAAAATATTGCTTCTCTATGCTTTAAAAATAAAATAAAATAAAATATTAAAAAGAAAAAAAAAACTACCCAGATCTAACTCTCACAAAAGATCCCTAACCCTAAAAATGGCCTCATCTCCTTTCTCCTTTCTCCCT
Organism: Prunus avium; assembly: GCF_965620075.1. Lineage (NCBI taxonomy): Eukaryota > Viridiplantae > Streptophyta > Magnoliopsida > Rosales > Rosaceae > Prunus > Prunus avium. The sequence continues at coordinate 33,722,370 of NC_142291.1, forward strand.
TCTCTACAACAAACCACTGCACCATCATCCATAATCACACAAACCCACCACCAACCATATCTACCCACAACCCCCACCAGCCAAACCCACCCAATCCCCAAAATTTATGACCATGAATTTGGCATCCATTGCAATTGGCGTCATTCCCCTATAGAGGAATTAGGGGAATTGACAAACTAAAAAATTAAAAACTTTTTTAATTGCAGAGCTTCTCTCTCCGTTAGGGTGGGGATTTGGGGTGAGGTGGCTATTGGGGTCGAGGAAGTTTAGGGGGCAGCTGGGTGTATGGTGTCGTTTTCAGATGATTAGGGTCGGGGGAGTGTTGATGGCTTGGGTGATGGTTTGGTGGCTGGGTTGGTGGGTTGTGGCTAGGGCTCGTCAATGGGTCGGACCGGGCTAGCTCAGCCCAAATTTAATAGGCTTGGGCCGGGCCAGGCCAAGCTTTAAAGAGTAGAGAGAAAATATCAGGCCGGGCCGGGCCGAATTTTTTTAGAAAATTCAAAGCCCAAGCCCATCTCAAGGGTCGGGCTTAAAAAACCCCATCGGGCCGAGCCGGGCTAAGCCCAACAAGGCGGGCCTAAATGGGCCTAAAAAATAATAAGTGTAAAAAAATATATATATATTATAAGGATGGTATGAATAAATATGCAAATGTTTGGTGATGTGTTAAAGAAAAGTATGATTATATTTGGTGGTATGATTATGTTTGGTGATATGATATGTTGTTTGTCTTATTATATATATAATTGTTGTATTAATAAATGACACTAATTAATGTGCTAATCATCCAATTAGAAACTAGGAATGAGTAGAATTCAATAGAAACAAAATTTTTCAAACTAGTAACACACACACAAAAAAATGAAAGAGGGGGATTTGTCATTCAAGTAATGTAATCCTAATCCTAAACCCTTATTTATACATAATTATATATGTATGCGGGCCTAACGGGCTGGGTTTTTGTGGGCGGGCTGGGCCGGGCTTTCATGGGCTTAATCGGGCCGGGCCGGGCTTCAAACACCCAAGCCCAAGCCTAGCCCAAGCCTAAGCGGGCTGGGCCCTCTCAAAGCCCATAACGGACCGGGCCAGGCTTTTTTTCGATGGGCCGGTCAGGCCCTCGTAGGCCCATGAACCCGCGGGCCAAATGATGAGGCCTAGTTGTGGCTCGAGGCTTAGATGATTGGGGGCTGAGGGAGTGTGGTTAGCTTGGCAATGGTTTGGTGGCTGGGGTGTGGGGGTGCTGGTGTGGGTGGTGCTGTAAGGAAAATGGTGGTTGCTGGACAAAGGGTGGGGCTGCATTATTTTCTTAATGTTTTTATTTTATTTTATTTTATTTTTTAGTTCTGTTGTTTTGTTTTTTTATTCTTTTGTTTTTCATTTGTTTTGTTAATTTACTACAATCTTGATATGGTTACGGTTTTTTTAATATTTTATTTTATTTTTAATGCATAGAGAAGAAAGATTTTTATTTATTTTTTTAATTAAACAAGTAATTACATTATTTTATATTTAATTCAATTTAAACCAAAAAAGTGGGCCATTCACATGACACATCACCACTTGTGATAAAAAGACTAAAATAGCACTGCCACGTCATCAAAATCATATTCAAGGGAGTTAAATGGGCCACTTTAACTTTTGGGGGAGGTAAAGTGAGATTTGACCAAAGTTTTAGGGGGCACTACCATAAATAAGCCTTCAAACAGATACTCTGCTTAAAAATGAATAAGTAGTCCCCAAAAAGTGAAGTTGTTCTAACGGCGTACATGTCGTAAAAGTTTAATTTTGCCTTGTGGAACCAACCTAGTTAGGAAGAAAATGACCAATAGCAGAGATGCAAAGTTTCCAGCTTTGAGGTTAAAAAAAAAAAAAAAAAAGATTTTGGTTCAATTGGGACAGTCTAGCAGGCCATGGCGGATCCGAGTGGCACCGACCCGTAATCCTTCCACTGCCTAGAGCGGGAGGTAGTCGTTGCTCTGTGAAGCCAGCCTTACGCAGTGACCAGAGCCTTCGCTCAAGCCACAGGGTTCAACTCCTGGCTTGGAATGGGCGGGCCAGAAGATAGCCAACCCGAACCCGACCAGCTAATACTGGGACAATGTTCCAGCACCTCAAAGCCCCCACTCGGGTTACAAGCTCACGTTGCTGAGCTCGGCGATCTAACTTCCTCCTGTTAGGTTTATGAAGTGTGGTTTATGATATCAACCGAGCGATGTGGGATACGTTGCAAAAGCCAGTGCCTCTTTAGGATAAGATCTTGGCCTTCAGATAATGACTTGACTTTTGCAAGGGCTTTTTTATGGAAAAATAGAGATAAAAAGGAAAGATCAGTCTACCTTGGCTTTGAGGATGGTCAAGTCTGCAAGATGAACCAGCTTAAAGTGGCCTGATTCGTCAACGGAAACCACCTTGGATGAGAACCTGATGGTGCCACTGGGGAGTTCATTTGCAAGGCCTTCCAACAACAAATTCCTTTTCACGCGTCGAACTTCATGGTCTCCGCTGCACATCATGTACATTCTCAATCATTTGAGCATGCTTGAATATGGATACTAACAAAATCATTTAAATAGAAGCAAATTAATAGAATCTAGCAAACAATTGATTTCCAATATTAAGCATCAAGTAAGATACTTTTAGCACTTATGCTATTGATAAACTTACTGCTTTCCTTCGGCCTTAAATGACATTTCAAATGTTTGAAGCCCTGTAATTCTTGGGGAAGTCCCAGTCCTGTATATTCAAATCTCTGCAATCAGTTTCGTGAGTGCAAAAGTAGAACTTAGTAAGTACCAACAAACATGTTAGGATTGATTTTGCGTAACTTATGGTCGAGATTGGCAGTCTGAGAACATAACATGTTAGGATAGTTGAAGGGGCAAGAGAGAGTGAAGCATGGAGAGAAAATTACCCATCAAGTGTGACATGTTGTTGGCGAAGAGAATCGGCAAGGCCAAGGGCATCTAAGGCCTTCCATGCATTTGTCCATGTTGTCAATGCAAAGCCTGTTGTCCTCAAACTATCAGATGATTCCAACACCAAGCTTCTAATTCCCAGCCTGCACCCAGAAATTTCAATTTTGATTCCAACCATAGTAACAAATATATGAACCATGAACATTAACATGTGTGAATTAGAGAGAGAGAGAGAGAGAGAGAGAGAGAGAGAGAGAGAGAGAGAGAACCTGTGAAGTCCTAAGGCTGTTGCAAGGCCAGAAATTCCAGCTCCCACAATCACAACATCTGCTTCTGCTTCCATGTTGTACTTGATTATGCTCAGTTGGGTTTTGATACAGTGTGGAAAGAGAAGAATAAAGATACACAAAAGAGACCAATGAGAATGATAGATGACTATATTATTTATATTTGTGATGGGGATGTAAAGGTCAGGTATGATTGAGCTGAAGATGAACGATGAGGATGACGAATGATGATTGGCGGTCTTCAATGCTGACAGCAGCAGACACTGTTTGGGTTTGACTTCCCTTCTCTTCTTCTTCTTGTGCTCAAAACAGATAAGCCGTCTGTTTTGACTGTGGAGGCAAATCAAAACAATTAACAACACAAACTGTGGGTTGTTTCAAGTTTAAACCAGCGAGATAATCATCGGGAACTTCTACTCTAGTTCAATTTTTTCTTATGATTGTATAATGTAGGAGGTGCATGATGATTTTTTTGGAGGACGGAAGTATTTACTACTTATAGTGAACTCAGATTTTAACTTCAATCCAAAACAATTAACAACACAAACTTTTTTCTCTTATCAGAAACAATTTGGCACACTCTCTTGCAAAATAGTTCCAGCATCCAAAATACTTTTTCTCAAGTTACAAAGTATAGTCGCTCGGCTTTATAAATAAAAAATAAAAATGCGTATAGCCGAGCAGTTCTATTTTTTAAGAAACATCGTTTTTAAAAAAACAAAACAAAAACAAGTATAGCCGATCGGCTATACTATTTTTAAAGAAACATTAATAAATACGCTGTATATTTTTAAAAAAGAAAAAACTGAGTTTAGCCGCCCGGCTATACTATCTATAATTTAAAAAGAATGGTGATTTCCACACTCCAATTTTATCCACTTACACTCCATTTTATAAAAGGGGAAAAAACCGCGTATAGCCGCTCGGCTATACTATTTATCTATATCTATATATATAAAGCAAAAAGCAGAGAATGGTGAAACATTCAAAATACAAGATGTTGGCGCTAAATCTTGAATAGATAGAGATGAGTGCAACTTACAAGTGGGATGGACGATCAAGAGATCGATTGGGTGTTGGATGCCGATTCTTCCTGTCCTTGGATGCTGATCCTGAATAGAAGATAAGCGAAGCTCGTAAAGTCTATGGAACCGGTGTGGAACCAGCCTAAGACCCTCCGATGCTCGAGTAAGATTGTTTTTAAGAGCTCTTGCTGTTGACTATATAGTAGTATAAAAGTCAAGCTGAAAAGTCTTACCCCTTTGTTGATGGTGAAGGGGTGTATTTATAGAGGGCATTTGGGATGCTTGTGGTGTTCATTTCCGATGTGGGACTCGTGGGAGGGCCCTGTGAGGTTGACACGAGTCCTTAGATATTTCGGGCGGGTGCTTCAAGGCTGATTATGTACAATCGGTAGGGGATACCGATTGTAGGCTGTGTTGGGCCCTGTAATGATCTTTTGCAGCTTTGAGACAATGTCATCGGTAGCCGATGCCGATTGTTCGAGGCCTTGGGTACTTGGGTGAGCTTTTCTGATCCACGTGTCGTTGTATGAGTGGAGGGTCAGATATGGTACAAACAGTAGTCCCCCAAGTTGCCGATTGAGAAGCTTCTCGGTTGGGGACTTGAATGTGTCTTCGGCATTCTGACCCGAGCTCGATGGTCTTATTGTTGCCGATGGTGGTATGTAGTCCCCCAAGTGCCCGAGCGAGCGAGCTTGGAAAGAGACGGCATGATGTGCCGATGGCCGAAGGCTGAAGCTGATGGCTGAAGCTGATGGCCGAAGGCGGATGGCCGAAGGCTGAAGCTGATGGCCGAAGCTGATGGCCGAAGGCTGATGGCCGAAGCTGATGGCCGAAGCTGATGGCCGAAGGCTGATGGCCGAAGCTGATGGCCGACGCTGATGGCTTTGAGAAAAGGCGCTGGAGAAGTGTCTCCTAGAAGGTGCCGTTCGGCATGGCTGAAGCTGATGGCCGAAGGCTGAAGCTGATGGCTGAAGCTGATGGCCGAAGGCGGATGGCCGAAGGCTGAAGCTGATGGCCGAAGCTGATGGCCGAAGGCTGATGGCCGAAGCTGATGGCCGAAGCTGATGGCCGAAGGCTGATGGCCGAAGCTGATGGCCGACGCTGATGGCTTTGAGAAAAGGCGCTGGAGAAGTGTCTCCTAGAAGGTGCCGTTCGGCATGGCTGAAGCTGATGGCCGAAGGCTGAAGCTGATGGCCGAAGGCGGATGGCCGAAGGCTGAAGCTGATGGCCGAAGCTGATGGCCGAAGGCTGATGGCTTTGAGAAAAGGCGCTGGAGAAGTGTCTCCTAGAAGGTGCCGTTCGGCATGGCTGAAGCTGATGGCCGAAGGCTGAAGCTGATGGCTGAAGCTGATGGCCGAAGGCGGATGGCCGAAGGCTGAAGCTGATGGCCGAAGCTGATGGCCGAAGGCTGATGGCCGAAGCTGATGGCCGAAGCTGATGGCCGAAGGCTGATGGCTTTGAGAAAAGGCGCTGGAGAAGTGTCTCCTAGAAGGTGCCGTTCGGCATGGCTGAAGCTGATGGCCGTTGGCTGAAGCTGATGGCTGAAGCTGATGGCCGAAGGCGGATGGCCGAAGGCTGAAGTTGATGGCCGAAGCTGATGGCCGAAGGCTGATGGCCGAAGCTGATGGCCGAAGCTGATGGCCGAAGGCTGATGGCTTTGAGAAAAGGCGCTGGAGAAGTGTCTCCTAGAAGGTGCCGTTCGGCATGGCTGAAGCTGATGGCCGTTGGCTGATGGCCGAAGGCGCTGGAGAAGTGTCTCCTAGAAGGTGCCGTTCGGCATGGCTGAAGCTGATGCTGAAGGCTGATGCATGATGCTGAATCATTGGGGGGATGTGAAGACATCGCACGCGCCGAATGATGATGGGTGCCGAAGGCCAAAGGCAGATGCTGAATCATTGGGGGGATGTGAAGACATCGCACGCGCCAAATGATGATGGGTGCCGAAGGCCGATGGTAAATGCCGAATCATTGGGGGGATGTGAAAACATCGCACGCGCCGAATGATGATGGGTGCCGAAGGCCAAAGGCAGATGCCGAATCATTGGGGGGATGTGAAGACATCGCACGCGCCAAATGATGATGGGTGCCGAAGGCGAAAGGCAGATGCCGAATCATTGGGGGGATGTGAAAACACCGCACGCGCCGAATGATGATGGGTGCCGAAGGCCGATGGCAGATGCCGAATCATTGGGGGGATGTGAAGACATCGCACGCGCCAAATGATGATGGGTGCCGAAGGCGAAAGGCAGATGCCGAATCATTGGGGGGATGTGAAAACACCGCACGCGCCGAATGATGATGGGTGCCGAAGGCCGATGGCAGATGCCGAATCATTGGGGGGATGTGAAGACATCGCACGCGCCGAATGATGCAAGGGTGCCGAAGGCCGAAGGCCGATTGTAGGAGGTGCCGAGGGCATGGCTCAAAAGGGTGCCGAGAGCACTCGTGAAGGAGAACGACATAGCGTTTTGTGTCGCTTCCCACAGACGGCGCCAATCTGTTGGCGCTAAATCTTGAATAGATAGAGATGAGTGCAACTTACAAGTGGGATGGACGATCAAGAGATCGATTGGGTGTTGGATGCCGATTCTTCCTGTCCTTGGATGCTGATCCTGAATAGAAGATAAGCGAAGCTCGTAAAGTCTATGGAACCGGTGTGGAACCAGCCTAAGACCCTCCGATGCTCGAGTAAGATTGTTTTTAAGAGCTCTTGCTGTTGACTATATAGTAGTATAAAAGTCAAGCTGAAAAGTCTTACCCCTTTGTTGATGGTGAAGGGGTGTATTTATAGAGGGCATTTGGGATGCTTGTGGTGTTCATTTCCGATGTGGGACTCGTGGGAGGGCCCTGTGAGGTTGACACGAGTCCTTAGATATTTCGGGCGGGTGCTTCAAGGCTGATTATGTACAATCGGTAGGGGATACCGATTGTAGGCTGTGTTGGGCCCTGTAATGATCTTTTGCAGCTTTGAGACAATGTCATCGGTAGCCGATGCCGATTGTTCGAGGCCTTGGGTACTTGGGTGAGCTTTTCTGATCCACGTGTCGTTGTATGAGTGGAGGGTCAGATATGGTACAAACACAAGAAAATGCCATTGGTTAATGCAAACATTAAGAATTGAAATTATTAATTAAATGAGGATAATATGGTAAATTCACACTTTTTTATATTAAAAATAAAAATTAGATAATGGATCCTCTTTTTATGGAACACAACTACCCATTATCTTTTTTAATTCTAAAATAAATTTTTTTTTTTTTTTAAAAGCCTCGCGCAGGTGCGGAAGCGGATGCGGAGAGGCTAGTAAATATTAAAAAATACTCCTTAGATGTGAGGCCCATGTGTCAAAATAGGTATAGCCGTTCGGCTATACTATTTAATATAAAAAAAATTAAGAAATGCGGAGAGGCTAGTAAATATTAAAAAATACTCCTTAGAGGTTAGGCCCATGTCTCAAAATAGGTATAGCCGTGCGGCTATACTATTTAATATAAAAAAAATAAGTAAGAATGACCCTTTACCTTTTCTAATTTTCCTGCATCTCTTTTCTTCATTTTTGTTTCACATCTCCCTCTTCCTTTTCATTCTTTAATCGAAAAACATAAACAAATAATCTTTAATTTTTATTTTTATTTTAAAAAACACGAAACAAGGACATACCACAACGGTTATTTAAATTTGAAGGTTAATGCGTATAAGAAATTGCTTTGAATTTTTCAAGTTTTGACAAAACACAATTTGTAGGTCGGGTGAGGTGAATCTTGCAAATATATGAAATCCTTCTATGAGGCAGTTTAGTGCAGACAAATATTATAACATTGAAAGTTGTTGACAAATGTGAACATCAATAAGTCTACAAACCCATATCTGTAACTGTAAATTCACATGTCACCCTGGCGGTAAAAATTTCAAGTTGATGTACATCTAACTTTTGACCCATCAACAAATTCCAAATGCTCAACTGAGCATGACATTCTTTCTTCTCACACAAAAAGCCCTGATGATAATTCATTAAATACTCTCTCACATGAAAATTGGACCCAAAAGGCTTAACCACCAACAGGCATTACCAGCTACACTTTCTACATTTCCAACACTGCATATAATAATCCTATCTGCTTTCCGGGAATTTAGCCTCATAGTTCTGGGGCAACTGCAAAGATTAAAATAAATTTTTTTAAACGAGATGTTCCAAAATGAAAAATATATATAGTCACAACATATGTAAGTACCATGAACGTTGCCTCAATCATCTTTCCGGCAAACCATCTTCCATGGAGAACATTCCGAGCATTTATCGCAGCTTGTGTATTCTCAAATCGCAAGTACACATGACCAGCGGTATTCCTGCTCATTGACATGAATGTACGTCAGACATGTGCAAGAGACAAAGGACAACATAACTAATGCGAACAAAACTTACTTGTCTACAAAGATATGCCTCAAATTCCCGTATTTTGAACACTCCTCCTGAACATCTTCTTTAATGTCCAAGTCAAAGTTTGGTTCCGTCTGCTCAAAAAGGAAGACAAATTATATAATATAACCACCAAGGGAATGAAGAAAATCTCTCAGTATCAGAAGAATCCACCACCAACCTCAACTGCTGGATCAAACATATTTTTCAACAGTAAACATTCGCTTGGAACACCAATTGTATCTATAGAAGGAAGAGTAGCAGTAGGAATTTGAAGACCAGCAACACCAAGTCCAGCGATACCAGGAACAGCGGTGATGGGAGGAACAAGAGGAGAAACCACTGGTGCAGCTCCCAGGAGTGGTGCCATTGGTAGTGCCATTGGTAAAGAAACACTGGTGCTATTGACAGCGGGAGTGCCTAGGGGACCAGCAATACTGCATACAAAGCCAATGTAAGACCAACTAAAACAATTCAAAATAGAATAAAGTGCTCAGAAAATACCAACCCTGATCCAGAGCCACTGCGATCCAATTTCTGCATGAGAATTGCCCGAGAGCGGGCATTCAATGACTGTAAGATTAATAAAACAATACGTCAATCACCTTCACTTAGGTCAACAACAAAAATTATGCAGTGCAGACACTCTTTCTATGCCAAACTATCACCCTTGGCTTTGCAGTGCTGACGTCTGCAATGCCTTGAGAGACAATGCATACCTTACTAGTCAAAGCAAAAGGGAGGGATAAGTGCCGAAACCAGTAAAATGATTACAAAATTCATGGATGCTATGTTATTTTGAATTATCAAGCTCAACTTCAATAATCTGCTAGCAAAAAAAAAAAATCTTAAATGAGCAATCTTTCCAATATCAAAGGTTAAAAAGCTGGCAGGAGCGCAAGAGATGATAGTTCAAATTATCTTTTGACCTTATTTTTCTCCTGGGAGAATGAACTCTAATCATTTAAGAAGTAAGAAATATATATCTACTCAAATAAATAAGAGAACAATAAACACCGAACATACTAAGCCAATCGAACCAACTATAGATACCATAAGCATCAAGCAGCAAAAAAGCATAAAAGCAATGAAGCAGCAGCAGCTTCCATACATTCAACAATTATTCCCAGATATTATTGAGCCAGAGCAAACAGTTCTTAGCAATCATATCAGTCCACAAATTCTTTGTGTTAATAGAAAATAAAAACATAAAAGGAAAGATCTTACTAACCAAGCCACCACCTTCATCATCATCAAAATCACCAGCATTTGCTCCAAGATCTTGCATTCCAGCTTGGTCTGTAACAGCTGACACCTAAATAGAAAAATGAGGACTCGGGTAGATGAACTCCCAAATTACTTAATATATGGTTTTAAGCAAAATCATCCATTTGGGAAACCATAAGGATGCACAATTATGTAACAATGCAACGACTTCTGAAAACCTGAATCTAAAGCATCATTCTAAGTGGAAACTCTGATCCACCCTATAAATCTCAGAATGATAGCAGTTGGTGACACATTGCCACAACACATTCAAATATTTCAAAACACGAAAGCAAAACGGCTTCTATTCAGGAAATACCACAATAACTATTTAAGACAATGATACTAATAGTATCATCAACTAGTGCTTGTAGTTATCGGTAAAATTACGTGCTACAACAATCTGCACATTATGAGAAGTTCACCAAATCAACTACGTGCTACTCAATGTGCGCATTAACATAACCCCAGCTCATGCACTATCGCACAGTAGGCCTGCTGGGTTTCGCTACCTTACAGTGATCACACTGCATAATGCATTTGGGCAATGAAAGGCTGAACAGAGTCAGCAACAGAAAATTCCAACAATCAAATAAATACATGCCATGTCAAAAAAGCATCACCAAATTAACCAGAGGAACTAACATACCAGTAACACACACAACCTAATTGATGAACTTGGAAAGAGTACACAATGCAAGCATATTTCTGGAGGAAGAAGTATAATAACAATATAGTAAAGTGCCATTACCTTAATTAGTCGACCTGCAATCTCCAATTGTCCATTCAAACTCAGTGCATTTCTAGCATCTTCAAGACGCGAGAACTGCAAGCAAGTAACTGATTCAATGAGTTTGATTTATTCAATACAATTACAAGGAATCATATCCAGCATCTGATAAGAACTGGAATAGAATTGAACTAAAAGGAAGGAAAAACAAAACATTGCCAACCCAACTTGATTTCATTGGCCTTTCAGGTTTTAAAATATTGTAACCTGAAATTGTATGGTGGGTTGACCCTTAACCCAACCCACGCACGCACCTAGCTAAGGATTTGGCAGTTGGAAGTTTTTGGTGCCCGCTCTTCTCAGTTTGAGTTCAGAAGAAACTTGAAAGACAATACACTAGATTCTTTTTAAATTCTGGTGCAGTAGAAGACCCAATCAAGAAAAGGTGTGCATTTGTTTAGAGTCAATTTCAAATTCCAACTCAAGCTACAACGAACCGGCAGTTGACAGTTTTCTTTTTCTTTCGTTTAATAAATTTCCCCTACATGGATTTGGACTTGAAAATAAATATAAATAAATAACAGAACTGAAGGATGCCAACAGTCTTTGAAGGTTATGGATTGCTTGTTGGTTGACCTTTGGCTTAATATAACTAGCTGCATGCAAACATTTATATATTTATTCTATATCCAGGCTGCTTAAGTTGAAAGTTGTAGTCAAACAGACCTGCACAAATCCAAAACCTTTGCAGTTGTTAGTTTCGTCAACAGGTAACTGAACCAGTTCTACAGGACCAAATGCTCCAAAAACCTGCATATATCACAATATTAAAGGGTGAAAATCAAAATGCAAAAAATATTCACAATTACAAAGAAAAAATTAGGAAACTGTGAACAGAAATGCTCAAAAGCAAAAAAAAAATTACATAACCAACAGCAAGCTCGATTATGTACATTATCTGATGCCAACATTAGAACTGTGTCAGAAAAGTACTCACCTGGCGGAGATCGTCTTCTTTTATATTGGTATGGAGATTTCCAACATACAGCCTTCTAGCTCCGCCAGAATATGGGCCTATCATCCCACCTGGTCCGCTAACCACAGATGTTGATTGAACCAGATTCTTCTCAGCCTCTGATGGTTTCACCATCACTGGTTGACCAAGAAGAGGCTGACCAGAGAGTGCAATCGCCATAGGTACCGACATTGCATCATAAAACTCAATATACCTACAAACTAGACAACATTAGACTCTTGGATAATCAAAAACCAATTGCCACATACAGATGCATATACTAGCGAAGTTTACTGGAGTCTCCACGCATAGTTCAAAACGGGGAAAGAAAAATGTCCTATATGATATATCTGATCATCTTGACCAACTAGAATAACCTATAGTATATACTATATGTACTGCTTTTAGTACAAAGGTGATCAATATCATCGTAAACTTTCTAAGATGATGGTGCAAATTTTGAACATTGTAAATGATGTGATGATTCTTCGTACTGCACAAGGAAACGTTGGAACAAGCAAGATTCAGCCATCAAGAAGGAAGCAGGAACTGCCAACCATTCCAAAAAAGACCAAGTGACATTAAAAGGATAGTCTTATTTGAACCTTAGAATGAAATCAATGGTTTCTTGTCAACACAACCGTATAAACTTTTCATTAACAACCTGATAATTTAAGACACTCACATCATCTTAAACGCTACCATTGCATACTGGGTAATTGTTAAAGTGAACCTTCTGTTAACAACCATCCAAAGCTTTTGTCACCAAGACATAAGAAAAACTTACCCAACTCCCTTAGAACGTCTTGAATTGCGATCCATAATGAGGCGTACATCACGGACCTAAAAATACAAAATTCAGAGCTATTAGATAGACAATCATAGAAATATACTAACAATTACATCCACAGAAGCACTTAATGGAAAATGTTATGGGTTTCCAGTATTTGGTTTAGTTGAAGCACTGCATCAGATAGTGTTAGGGTGCCCCTTGAGAGCAGAAGGAGAAAATATAATGCATTTATATCAAGAAGTCCCTTTTAGCTAAATAGTTTAAGATCTTTATCCACCATCCTCTATGATTTGTTAAATGAACATGAGATAAATAAACGAGAAATGTACAAACCTTGCCAGCCCTTGAGAAGAACTCGTATACATCTCTTTCATCTGCCTTCAGACAAATCTGTCAAAGTTGTTCACCAAATCTTAATAGTTAAGATATGAGAATGTGAAAAATAGAAAGTTCAAGATAACACCATAGAATGCATGCACCAACATATTTGCTTTACCTGATAAGCAAATACCGTCCTCTGATCTCTTTCAGGATCAGCCTCTGGTTCTGTCACTTCTTCCTTTTTGTCTTTATGTCTTCTGCAACAGAGAAACAAAAATTTGACAACAATTGTAATAATTATTGACAAAACATTAATAAATAAATCCAGGGGAGAACATGTCAAGACAACACATGTATAGATCAAACATAGAATATCCTTGGATCCTCAAAATGGATAAAATCTCTCAATTTGGCAAAGAAAACAACCTTAAATGATAAACAGAAAGGAATAAAAGAGTATTTCCAAAATGGCAGCAAATTTTTCTCCAATAGTGAGTAAAGGCTGAACCCATGAATCATAGTTCTGCAGGGAACTACACAAAGTTAAAATGACATTGCCAATGTATGTAGATGGTGACCATAAGCGCCTTTGTTATCGTAATCATAAATAGAACCAATCTGGAGTACATTACGGCAATTAGCTGAAATGGGAACATTGATTCTAAGCAGGTAATGTATGCAATCCAACTTCATAAGATGGACTAACAACAGATTTTGTACCTTATAAAGCAATATAATGTTAAATGAAACAGCATCATCAAGTTGTATGGATTGCAGTACCAAAGGACCTAGTTGCAATTATCTGGAACCTGTTAGAAGTTTTATTCCAGTGAAAGAATCACAAACATACAGAACAAAATGATACCTATAAACTAAAAACACAGACTATATCTATTTGCACAGTCACACTGAAACAAAACGTTAAAATGATGCGAGTGTTATAACTATGAGTCTCAATAAGAAAGCTTGCAAAAATAGAACACAATATTGATCTTAAGGTGAGACCTCTAACATGAGCAATCTGCATAAGTTTCTCATTATGGGAATAAAAGCTTGCAGGTGAGTATATATATGTATTAATTTATGTGTACGTACATACATATTTAAGGATGTAAGCATGTTTGTACCTATACAGACGCATTAGGCTAAATAGTAGCAGATATCTAAGCTTGCAAGGGAGAACCACAAAAGTCCTCTCCAGACCCAACGATCACAAAAAACAACTTCCAAAGTTTGCAGAGGGTTATCTATAACCTAAACACTACGGGCAAGCAATCAATCACGTTAAAATTAAATTATACATATATACTACAAGAAAATAACAGCCAATCTTGTAACCACTGAACACTGAATTTCCCACAAGCATCAGAAGATCAGGTGCTTCTCTAAGCAAAGCCCATCACTCCCCCACCAGCATTTCTGCAACAGAATAAATATAATTAAGCAACTGAGTTCAGAGGGGGAGGATAACGAAAAGCAAAACATGACATCACCACCGCGATCAAAACTCCGACATTGAACCCTCACTCTTGCATTGCAAGCTTCTAAATAGAGTCCAGAAAGTTTAGAAGAAACATTTAAGACCCATGACCTGAGCTGTGCCTGGCCCAATTGCCAGAAAGACCATCTGAAGATTGCTCTAGCATATCTGCGAGTTCCCAGAATCTAGTGTTCAATATTCAGAATTTCTAAGGCTGTTAATAGAAGTAACTTATGAAGCTTAAGTATCACTAACTGTGAATATTCAATTAAACAATAGCATGAACCCACTTATCCAATCTTAAAAATACTTAGGTGGAAAGAATTTGACACTGAAAAAAAATATATGACAACAATAATAACAATCTATGGCACAGAAAAGGTGAGTTTATGTTCAAAGTGGATACACTTCCACACCCAGCAGAGAACCAATGTCAAACCAGACTGGATAAACATAAAAACCAAACAGGAAACTGTTGGGGAATTGGAGACTTGAAATAAGCACACAATTGGTTCCCTATCAAGTGAGTTTACCACTTAGCAACCAAAATTTTTTTTGAGTTGCAACAATTGGACATATGCCACTACATTTCTGCATACAAAGTCTCCATCGACTTAAACAGTTACTGTAATGTAAAGGATTCTCTTTTTTCGGATAAATTATCCACAAGGTCCTTATCAATACTATAATTTCAAACCAACTCGCCAGCCTTCCAGTTCTAGAGACATCGAGGCCAAAAAACTTAAATCAACTTCCAGCTAGAAAATCCTACATCAACTTCCACCCAGAAAAGTAAAGCATGACCAAACAAGGCATATTCACAGAGAAGGGGAGAGAGGGCGAAGGGGGGCTACCAAGTACTCACCATATTTAGAAATTCCACATTAGTTTTGCCTGAAGCCCAAATATAGCCTTCATGACAACTAAAAAAAACAATTCTTGTTTTACATAGGTAGTGATGACACTGAGACGCCACAAAGAGAAGAATATAGCATATAACAAAGAAACACCACCACCCTAACCATCTGCCCTTTTTCCGAATTGTCACATTGACATTAAAGTGCACATAGCAACACAATCGGTCACCCAAACCAAAAATGCCCCCTTTCTAAATGGAAAGTACAAAGCTGGAAACGAAATAATTAACATACCCCTGTCACAGTTAACACCTATGAAACCCACGAAGTGTCTCCTGTGGGAAAACTACCCATTTGCATATGTCGCATATACACACACACATGCCAACTGAAATTGCACAAACAAAATCCTGACAAAGGATTCTCAGTAAATGCCTCTGCAGCCTCACCAACAGATTTACACAAATTATTTCCACCATTACTTTTGGAAGAGTGCCTGGTCCATGAATCATAAATTCAATCAACCGAGAACAGAGTTTGCTCAGACTGTCCAAGACATTCCAGAAGAACATAACTCAGCATCAGACATACTTAGAGGTCTGTTTTTCATTCAAACATATATAGGCTTGCCACCCTTAAGTATTTGTTGATCCTCAACTAAAAGCATAATATACTCTTTAACTGCTAAAACTACAATATCTCACCCTGAATTCATAAAATAGAAGGGTGTCGATGCATTATTCCAAGAGTTGTCCTTTTAAAATGCAAAACCAAAAATAAATATGTTTCCTGCATGTTATTAACTTAAAAAGGGCCGCAATACCTCTTTCACGAGAACTATAGTTTATATCTATTGAGAACAAAGAGAAATATGCAGACAACAATAGCTAATAATAGATATCCACACTCCCCGAAAGTAAAGCAGTGAGAAACAGTGTCATTCTCTCATTCCTCTGAAAGTACAATTACTGTCATCCAGTCCAAGTTTAGAAGAGAAAAACAACGAAACAACAGAAAATATCATCTTAAGATGGATTAATTAACTGTTTTCACTCAAGAAGCCAATGAACTTTCCATACAACAAAACTCATTGACCAAATTTTGTTCCATTGCAGATACTTTGAGGTTCAGTTATGCTATTAATATGCAGTACAATGGCTTGCTATCTGATCAAACTTTAAATGATTAATCCAGTGGATGGTCACTTATGCTAGTGTGCTAAAAAGGATAGTGGTCCAAACACAAACTATACAGTCTAACAAAGAATTTGACAGCCAAAAAGCCAAACAATATAAATCTAAAGAATACCTGCTTTCTTTTTCCCGCTCCCTTAAATCCTTCTCCTTATCTCTTTCTTTATGCTCCACATCCCTGCTCCTCTCTCTTTCATCCCGATCACTTCGATGCCTTTCTGAATGACTCCTACTTCGACGTGATCGCTCTTTCTCCTTCTCCCGGTCCTTGTCATCCTTGTCACCCTCACGGTCGCGTTCTCTCCTGTCTCTAGCTCGATCAGGATCCCGCTCTTTGTCTCTGTCCCTGTCTCTCTCCCTTCCATTTCTTTCCTCCCTTTCCCTGTCCTCCCTACCTCTATGTTCCCGGCTACTCCTGTGGCGATCCTTTTCTACTTCTCTTGACCGTGAGCGATGACGAGAAGATCCCCTCTCTCTGTGCCGATCATGATCATGTTCACGTGAGTCATCTCCAGATTTTGAACGCTTTGAGTGACGTTCCTCATCATGACCTTTCTCATCACTCTTATGTTTTGAACTTCGACTGCGACCTTTCTCTCCAGATTTTAGAGTTTCCTCACCACCATTTGCAGTTTCCTTTGCTTTCTGGGGTTCAGGATTTTCAACCGTTTTCTCTAAGTACTCATACTCGTCGAAATCCATTAAACCTTTCTTCAAATCAAACAACGTAGCAAAAACCAACCTCACAGATAGACCTGCTGCTGATATCTGCAACCATTTTCCAAAAAATAAATAAACAGAGCAATGAGTTTATAAGTACTAAGCCTGCATTTTGCTGAAAGAAAACCAAATTGAAAGCGAGAAAAATAATAATAAAATTTCAAACTCTGGAGCTTTTTTATTTTCTTACTATAGTTTCCACAAACACCTAGGCCAAGGCTTCTAAATGTAGGTGATACAAACCCAAAAAAGAGATTAAAAACATAAATCTCCCATAAACTGAGTTATCTTAAACTATAATTCATCTAAATACCAGATTTATTTTACCTCCAACAACTCAGTAACGAAAACCATTATTTTACCTCAGTTTTAATGCATTACCAATCCCGAAACCCTATAACCAGAGTGAAACAGACACAAAGCAACTAAACCCAAGACCTAGTTCGTAAAATACAGTCAAATCAGCCGCTTTTTACAGTTTGCAAAACAGCAGGAAACCTAAAAGCGCAGTCCAAATTTTCCTTGTATTATCTCCCAACCCAAGAATTCATTAACAACCAAACAAGGTTTTAGGTTTTTCTGCGAGCTTGAAATATTTACCTCCAGTGAGCTACGAGTAGAAACAAGAAGAAGAATAAGAACGAGAACGACGGGCAAGAAGAACCAGTTGAATTGGAGACGTAGACGAAGAAGAGCTGAATATGCGTTTGAAGTCCAAGCTTGAAATTGAGAGCGCTGACAGTTGGAGATTAATGGTGGTGGTGTTGCACTCTCTCTGCTTGTGTCTCGGGCTCGCGCTAGGGCTTAAGTGAGTGCACTGTGCGGGCTGACCATTTGGGTGGCACGTCATATATATGTGACCCGGGCCGAGTGGGTTGGCTTGTTTTAACCGGGTCCGAAGCTTTGAATTGGTGAGTAACATAACATGGATTTTGATCCACTATGTAAAATAGCATAAGGGTCCGTTGGTCCTTTTCCCGATTTTCTTGATCCCATTTTCAATTTTTTGGGGTTTTTTTTTATGAGATATTAAGTTATATATTCACTCTTAGCACTAGTGATATGGATAAACTCTGCATCATTTAATTTCTATAAACAAACCTAAAAAATGAAAGCTGATCCTATTGAATTTAATTTTTTATTATTAAATTACTTTTATGCTCTTTTTAGTGTTTTGGGTTTTTTATGGAGTTTTGGGTTTGGGCTTGTTTTAAGAAATCAATGATAGTTTTGTAATTTATAGTAAGTTCGAAGTCTCTTTGTTATGTTGTAAATGAATTTTGGGTGTGTTTCTAAAGTCCATCATGTAAGGTTTTTTTATATATAATTTAGGCCCCTATATTGGATATAATAGTAAATTCTCCATTTTTTATTTATAAAAACTATATTAATTAGAGGAGAGAAATTCGAACACATGATATCGAGGGCAGAGATAACTGCTCTTAACCACTTAAACTACAATCAACTAACTTCAAATTCTACACCTCCAATAAGTGCAATTTACCCTCACATATGTGCACTCAAAAGTTAATAATGTTAACAAAAAATATTTATCAAAATTAAGTCATCGTCCTCAAACTACATTAACTAGTAAATTAGATGGGAGAATGCAACAACCACTCAAATTAAATCATCTGGAATGCACTTGAGAATTTTATAGATTTAAAACTCCAGTTGCAGATTGTTGGCACATTAAAGAATGTGAAACCATCCGATGTTATCCAAGCAAAACAAAACAAAAGATACCACTATAATTTTAAATGCAGTACCAAAACTATATAACATGCATATAGGAGTAATCGGGATCTAAGCGGCCATCTAGGCGTTTTTTTTTGGGTAATGATTTCCCCACTTCAATTTTATCCACTTACACTCCTTTTTTAGTTATAAAATGGAGTGTAAGTGGATAAAATTGGAGTGGGGAAATCACCACTCTTTTTTTTTTGGACGAACCCCATTCTCACTTATCTCTCATCTCTCCACCTCCATCACCTCCCATCTCTCTCTACCTCCATTGTCTCTCTTTCTCTGCCTCCATCGTCTCCTCTTGCGCGCCTTTGAAATAAGATGAGCCCCAACAGCAGCAACAAAGAAAAGATACCTCTGACGAGTAGAGAAGCAGCCACCCGAGCCAGGCGCCGCCTAACTCCCTGGCACCTACGCCTAAAGGTTAGGGTGAAATCACAGCGGTGTCCTCCTGCCTAGTGCCTAGGCCCCGCCTAGGTCAATTTTTGAACACTGGCCATCTCTAAAGCTTACAGAAAATATAAAAGTGCAATCTTTAGAATGTTGGTTAAAGACTGACAGGATACCAAAACCATGGCAAAATCTGCTTACTAAGCGAAGTAAATAAAAATTATAGACAGATGAACATTCGTTTGACCCCTTCAAGCCAAGGCAGAAAAACTTGAATTTGAAGGAGAAATCAATCTATGGTCATCTCAAAATAATTGGTGAATGCAATGACTAATTATTGTAAGCACCATACAGTAAGATATATCTGAATTAATCATCATAACATATTAAATATTATTTCAGCATCTTTAGTTCGGCTTAAATGTCCTGTTTGGGCTCTCACCAGAGCGTTCTCTACTGAAGATCCCGAATCCGCCAGCCTTATCAATGCCTGCGCCTGGTCTTTGGCTACTATCAGGTCTTGAACTGGGTGAGTTTGAATTTGCTGGGACCCTGTCCGTTACACCATGTCTAGGAGGAGCATTACCATTTTGATTGCTAAAGATCCCATAACCAGGTCCTGTAGTCCGGGGAGCACTAGGACTCGATGGTTCTTGCTTGGGGATATCATTAGGAGGAGGCGTCAGGTTTCTAAATACAGGTGCATTGGTCTGAGCTTGCCTCGGTTCTCTCATTCCCGGGAGCCTATTATCCATTCCTCTTGGTGGAAAAGGATTCCTTGGATCGTTTCTGTACCTATTTTGAGTCCCGTCAGAAGATTCTCCCGGGGGCAGTGGAACTGTGTGTGCTCTGGTAGGTGTGGCATGCAATAAGCCTGAATCACTAATATCTGACTGAGATGAAGCTTTTTGTGGCACTGTATTTATCCGAATATCACGCTGTGAAGTAGTAGCATTTGCATCATCACTACCCTTCATTTGAACATCAGTGGTAGTTTCTTCTTCAGTCTTCGTTTTCTTTCCAGCCCCCTTTGATGGGCCAAACTTCCTATGCCTGACGATTATATATGCTTCTTTTCCTTTTCCCCGCGTCGGCTCCCATTCAACAAGAGCTACATCTTCCATCTGCAAACGGTCGCTACACTTAGAGTGGGAGGAAAAAAGGAAGACAAACAGTAATGAATACAAAACAATGACAAAAGAGTATCTGACGATACCAACACAGTGAGAGGAGCAAACAATGCTTCCAAGTTCTTATCCTCAGCATCCGTGGCAGTACACTGTTTCAGATCCGTAGAACACAATTAGGTAAATATTAGTTAATTCTGATTACTTTAATTTAAGAATTTTGGGGATAGATCCATGAAACAGACGTATTTGGAAATAAAACACTACTTATCACATGAATCTACAAGGCGTTTGACAAGCATACATATGAACTAGATGGGCTAATAAATAAATTAGTGAGGAATACAGTACTATGTTCTAGGATTGTTGTGTTAAAATAACGTCTAAAGTTTAAGCTAAACAAACCCCATCCGGCATTCATAGTTCACTATCAACAGAATTCATGAATGAACAAGCTACGTAATTCTCTATTTTCACAACACAATTTGAGGATAACCTGAATAGAAGCCAGTAGCTACCATAGCAAATATGAATTCCATGAAAATATTGCAACATTTATCTCTCCCAATGCCAAAAGCTCATTTGAACTCCGGCACTAAAGAGAGTGTTACATACAGAATCATCATCCAACGCAGAAAGTTCCTGGAAACTAGCCAACCCTCTCCAACCATCTGCCCTCTCCTGGCCCAAAATACAGATTCGAAAACAAAAGCAACGGTGGCCACAGATAACTGAGCAGTCCTTTTCCCAAGACTATACAAGTGTTTTTCTTTTTAACCGTAAACCTTGAGACTATACAATCATTTGAATCATAGCATTGAGAAATTTATGCAAATTCAGTTTTACATCAATCCTATCTTGACGTTAGGCAGCACGGACGGATTGCATATGCTGCAGACAAGTCCATAGGGCAGGCAAAATTTTAAGAAGATTGCAAGTTCAAGTTCTAAAGGTTAGAGAAAGTTAAGGTTTGATGCAGAGGTTTCAGGAAATTTAGAATAATAGTGAAGGAGATAACGTTAATGACCATCTTGAATATTTTTTGGTTGATCAAATGAAGGGTGTGAGATTCTTAATAGAATTGTCAAATAGGAATTTTCTGATGCGAAAGGTAACGGTAGCAATTTGTAGTGTTCACAAGGAGTGCATGCAGTCTAAAAAAAAGACAGTAAGAAACAAAAGAAAGCAGCAGCAAAGACTAGGGAGAAAGAGAGGGGCAAGCTGTGACTATGCCTTTACCAGGGAAACACTAATAATTTCATGACAGCATGTACTAACAATAACAATTATGGATCCATTGATTATTAAAACTCTTTAATAGAATGGAATAAGTACCTTCACTCGGTAACCTTTCTCCATAAATCTCTTCACCATATCTGCTTTCATCCTTAGGTCCTTTGCTTCCTGTAATCAGAAGCAGTATGTATGTTGTAACATCACCCCAAAATGCTTTAAATCATAAAATTACTAGATGGATACTCAAAATATAATCAGCATATTCATCCAGAAATGAAAACAAAAATAGAATGAGAAAACCCAGAAATAGTCCAGCCAGCAAGATGACAAGCATACCCAATATATATTACATATCCCAGGTGCAACGAACACCATGATATATAAAGTATGATAAAACCATTTACTTAGTTGTTGTTTAAAGTTACCTATAAATACAGAAGATACTATAAAAAATTCTCCAAGCAACCCATACAGTTAGGTTAGTGAGTTGACCAATGACACCCAACATTCCAGATGCTCAACGCTGGAAGGAATTCCCGAGCGGGTGGGGAACTATTGCTTTACTATAAATCACCTTTCTTAGATACATACAAAAAATTACACAATTACACACGGAGAAGGAGGGGTGGGAAAGAGATAAACTGAGCGAACAGATTAAAGGGAGAAATTCACTAGGTAAAATGAAAATTTGAAATTCTCAGGAAACCCAGAATGGCACCACAAATAAATTTACATAGCAATCCCTTGCAACATGGTAATCTGAGTTAGTGAAGAAAACAAAATAATATTTAACCATGTTATCATTTAGTTCTTTGAGTCCTTGACCAGTTTTCAATTCAGAATCTTTGCGGTTATTGATGAGAATTCCCTTCTTCACAAAATATTTTCAATTTTCCCTTAATCTGAATAATGACATTGGCTTGAAGATGTATAAATGGATGGTGGAATGAAATGAAGAACAGTGCACTAAAGATATAACTTACAGTTTTTGGAGAGAATTTAACTTCCTTAGACTCTGATCGCAAAGTCTTGTCAGACTGCATGGATTAAAAATCTGATTAAAACATTATCAGCACATTCCTTTTTCTTTTTTTTTTTCAAAAAGAACTCTGCCAAGAAATCACAGGAAGGCTGAGGAAGACTAAAAACAAAAACAGGGAGGGGGGAAGGAATTGACTACCATGGACCGTATACAGTTTACTTATATTACATCAATAGGTTTTCAATAGGAACAACTTAAAACTACGGTCCTATATTTACATCTATTATATGCGAGGTCTAATGCTCATTTAACTCTACAGAAAGTAAAGATTGGAATTATCATGCCCATGTGATCAATCTGATGCCTGTTTTTTTAGCATCATCATGACCATTATAAGATTAGTGTAGCAAATTGTAAATTATTGAGAATATGGGATATTTTGCTCTCCCCCAAACCCAACTGACTTATAAGCAATAGGGATAAAAATAAGAAAGCAATGCACTTCATCATGTTGATTCACAACACTTTCATCCAAATCTATACCCGGATAAAATGATTTCATTTTATTCTATTAAATTTCCTAACAACTTGTGAACTGAGAATCTGCCATTCAAATCACCTAGTTGACAACCCTATAAGCTGCCTAGGTGTAGCTAATGCGCCAAGAAATGGCTCAAACCGCATCATATCTCAGTGTTGCATTGTTCAGCCAACTTAATCGCTTAGTTTGCATTTTTGACGTGTATTGTTGTGCAGAGTGACCACAGTAAAGACAAATTCTTACTGGTAATCTAATTTTCTAAAAGCTTTCCATCTTAAAATTGAAGCATTAGTTTATAGTTGAGAGAGAGAGAGAGAGAGAGAGAGAGAGAGAGAGAGAGACATGCACCTCCACCTTGATTCCTTGTAAATGAGTTTCACTAGATTTATCTTTTAATAATTCCTACTGGTGAGGGTTTTTCATTTCAACACCAAAGCCAAAAGGCACAAATATACACCAAACCTACCCTGATTTTAATCCGCTCTTTCTCCCTTATTACTCTTTTGTACTTCTCTTTATGGAAATCCATGATTTTAACAACAGGAGGATTATCCGTGCCTTGAACCTGTAAAAAATACAGCAAAATTAATTGATGAATCCCATACAAAAAGTAAACTAATTGATAACTCCCATTTAAGTTAGCCATTCAGATATTCATCGCAATTACACGAGTGTGCATCCTAGACTAAAAATACCATAGCACAAATGTAGGAGAAAGTGACATGAAAAAAAACCCCTTGTTTAGTAATATATGAGAAAAGAAAAACAAAATCATTAATTTACAGAAAAAGTGGCAAGGTTACATGATTAAACAAGTTTACCTCAACTAAATCAAGCTCGAGTTTCCTTGCGCGTTCCAGAGCTTCACTCCTTGAGACAATACAATGCCCTGCATACTTATAATCAGAATGACATCTAATAGGGTACATTACACTCATACGTCACCCCAAAACAGCTCATCATTTCATTGAAACCACCCCATAACATAGTGATTCTTTTATTTCCTTCTCCTTTTGACTTTAGTCATATACCCATGAGCCCTCCAAGCTGTACCTACCAGAGCATTCCATCTGTTTTACAATGACTTGAAGTCTCAAAACTTGTTATCTCTCTCCCAATAAGTATGCAGCTTAAAACCGCCAATTTACAAGACTAGCTGTGATTAACTGGAATTCTTAGTTTTCTGTCATCAATGGTAAGAAAACTTGTTGATAATCCTTTCCTTCTCTTACCTTCTTTCCTTTTCTTTTTTCATGCCCCCTATATAATATTAAATACCGACTCACATCTTCAGCGAGACACCACTTGACCGGAATGCCATTTTTGCTTCCTTCTATCAGTTTCCTTAACATTTAACAGCATTCACATCCAAACTAAAACCTTTTATTTTTACATTGTTACCATCATTTTCTCATACACCTAATATAGTGTTTGCGTGCATCACTTCTTCATATCAATTCCAAAACTTAAACACATGTGATAAAGCGGATAGACATAAACTCATAAACTTCTAATCACTTATAAAAAATAATACCTTCGTCCATCACAAGTCTAACAAACTCAGCTTCAATCTTCTCATTCAATCGTGGACCACTCGCGGCCTTCTCTATCTTCTTTCTACTTGCCTAAACATCAACAATACATGAATTAAAACCACATAGCACTCAGCTTTACTAAATCATCAAGACCCATATGCCTCACAAGTCACACCCAAACAGAAACCCAAAACAAATATGCTACTTCAAAAACAGAGGCACTCCAAAAAGTGAAAAACACATTCACAGTGCCTACAAATTATGTAAATAGCCACCTCAGTTTAATCATGTCTTCATAACTCATTACTAAATAGCAGCATATAAGCCAAACAAACCAAAAATATGTATATTCAAACCCTAAACGATTTACATAAAATATTTGATTACCCAAATAATGAAATAGCCATGCCCAAATGATGAAATAGCCATGCCCAAATGATTACCTTGGATGGAACAGCAAAGAACCTAACTTTACTGCCAAAATCAGTTGGTCCACAGTGAGAGATCAAATATGGATTTTCTGAAACACATGCTTTCGAATGTGAAACCGTGGGGTTGAGCAAAGCAGCATAAGGAATAGTCTTGGAATGATGGGACAACTGCCTTAGCTTAGACTGGCTGATTCTTCCCCAAAATGCCATCTTTTTTTCTGGTTTCAGATATCAAATTGTGGCATTGAGATCAGAGAGAGGAGAGAGAGAGAGAGAGAGAGGCAAAAAGGGAACGTAGCCAGCAGCGGATGGGATTCAAGGTGGGTTCTCGTCTTGGATTTTAAAAAAAAACACAGGTGGGTTGTCTTCCAAGTCTGGGCTAGATTGGGACCTTGAGCTGAAACGAAGGCTCAATCGTAGAAACTCACAGAATTATGAATGGATAATGGGCCTAGAACAAGGCCCAAATTTCCTTACTGGATCCATAGCTTCCCTTCCCCTATTGATTTTTTATTCTTTTTTCTTGGGTCAGAAGCCATATTGATCGGTTTCTTCTTTTCACCCCTCGCCCACAAACCCCTCATTATAGCATTTCCAATCTTGTTTGTGAATGATAATGCGTGGGAAAGAAATATTATAAAGTTAAGATTACTTATTGGGTCAACAAATTTGCATGTTGCATCTCAATTGATTTTAACTTTGATGTTTAGCTCAGTGAGTGAGTGAGGATAAAGTCCCTTATACGAGTGGGTATTTTTTTTGTCGATATCTTATGTGTGGTTAGGAACAAGTAAAGTGGGGGAATGTCAAATATGAATATGGATCAAGACCCATAAGTCAACTCTTTTGTGTTCAAGTCCAAATCATATCATGATTTCTATGCAAAATCTTAGTTCATGTGTCTCATTAGGTTATATTGAATGCTCTTAACCATTTAACTTCTAAATCTCTTACATTTTTCGATCATATTTACATAATAATATAGTTACAAAAGTGCAATCCATTTAACAATGTATAAACAAAAAAATAAATTAATATAAAAATTATTTAACATGGTTTACAGTCACTGGCAAACCTATGCTAGGCCAACTATAAGCATCTACCCACACTTCATTTTGTTAAGCTTTCATTGTCAAATTTATACAACTTATTCACCCAAACATAATAATTATTAATAGTATTAGCCCTCACTTTGTCAAATATAGTCCGTAGTAAAAAATTAGTTTCAGCAATTTAGCTCGCAGTCCACTATGCCCCAGTATTAACATCAAGGGCGGATGTATAGCTAGGCTTAGGGGAAGATTTTTAAATATTAAATATAGTTAAGTTTATTCATACTCCAATAAATATTAGCCCACTACTCCAAATAAATATAATAAATTAATAATAACCCAATTTAATTAAAGTAAATAATAGCTTTATTTAAAATAAGCCCACTCCTAACGCATATAGGAAATAATAAATATCAATCCAAACCTATATAAATTTGATTAGAAGCAGAACTCACGCTAAGGCTCTACCAACTTGACCTATTATAATCATATTGATATTGGGTTACACCCACAGAGAGCAAACATAAAAAAAATTCTTCTAGCCACCCAAAACGCCATATTTGAACCTTGAGAGCCTAGAGGAAATAGTTCTCCTCCTCTAAAAAATTGTACCAACCTATCTTCAGTGGGTTCTTCAATCTCGGTAATTTTTTTTATTTATTTATTTATATATATTCAATTTCCAATTTTAATTGTTGTTGTTAAGTTTTTATGATTTAGGGTTTGGGTGAATTTTTTTGGAGATTGTTGATATATGTTTTATTTTTGCAACTTGAATTTATTTATATATATTCAATTTCCAATTTTAATTGTTGTTGTTAAGTTTTTTGGACAATGTGTTTGATTTGATATTTATTTATATTTTGTACTTTTTTGTGTTATATTTGCTTGTAATGTGACTTTGTTTGATTTATAAAATTTTATTTACATTTTTGTTTCAATAGAAAAAAGGCTTATAATATATCTCCTCTCAAAAAAAAAAAAATTTGCCTACCCCTATAAAAATTCCTGGGTCCGTCATTGATTAACATCATATAAATAAAATTCTCAATCCGTCACTGATTACAGCTAAAGTTGCAAAGTCAAAGATATAATTCATAAGAACATGTGCTACGTGATTTGATTTCATTGTATTTTCGTTTGCTTGTCAAACTTGAAACTCGATTGAGCTTTCAACTCTGCCGAGATTATAGTCTAAGTGAATCACTCTCTCAGCATCAGTGCTTACCTACCTGCACAATAGCGAGCTGAGAAAAGAACAAATATCCTTAATTAATTAGGTGGATCTCCCACCACGACATCCAATAATTTTGAAAATGACTTTTTTATGCTAATTTTTCTACGTTCAACTTATGGCTCTAAACCCTTTTAATAATAATACTTTTATTCGAATATTAATTTCTAGCCACTAACGCTTTAACATATTTTTCAAATGTTTTTTTTAAAAATTTTTTCTCAAATTTTATATATAATAATATTAAAATATGATAACTTTATTCTGTTTTTGTTTTTTTTTTTAAATTTTAAGGAGGTTTCTAATTCAATCCCATATAAGACATGCATGTTCTGGTTCTAGAAGAATTATTGGGAAACCAAAAGTTATGTATCTTAGACTGCTTTTTTTAATCATTTGAATAATAAATTATAGTGTAAACCATGTATTAATCCAAGATCATGCCATATAAGACATTTGGAGTAGACCAAATTTTATCAGTGATCGGCCAATTAGAGAGAATAATTAAGAAATACCCAAGTCTATATTTGGGACTACCTTCATAATTTCAAACATTGTCCCGTTTCTCTTCCTTCCTTCTAGAGTGGGAGGAAAAAGGAAAGCAAGAAAAGGGCATGTACATGCACATCCAACAATAATATTTGTGATTAAATATGCTTAACAAGAATAGTGAATCATAATTGCTATCATAAGCTTTTTCAAGATTTATAATAACTATTAACGTCACGGCATTTAAATTTCTCATCTTTGACAGTTTAAAAGAAAGAAACTTCATAATATTTGTGATTGAATATGCTTAACAAAGACTAGTGAACCATAATTGCTATCATAGGCTTTCAAGATTTACAATAACTATTAATGTCACAAAGTTTAAATTTCTCGTCTTTGACGATTTAAAGAAAAAACTTTAATATATTACATTCGCAAGAAGTTTGTATCTCAAGTGATTAAGAATATTTACCTACGCATCTTAGGTCCTAGATTCGATTTCCTCTTCCTCCCACTACCACTTGTCGCTCAACCTTCTTCCGTTCTTATAATTTTGAGCAGTTACTAAATAATAATAAATTTTATCAAGAAAATTATATTCGAAACCGGAAACTAAATTTAATTTTAAAAAAATGGAGGAATATTTAACAGTATTAAACTGCTAATTGTGGAGGTATATTATGATGCCGGCCGTCAAAGTCTAGACAAATAAAAAAGTGTTTATATAGAGAAACAAACCCCAATTATTTCTCAATACGATTTGCCTCAGATCTTACCTTTCCTAGTATAGATATAGTTGAATTGATAATAGGAGGGCTACTCCTCAGTCTCAGGGGTCAATCTGATGTTAAGTTAACCTAAATTTAAATCCAATGAGACAGTCCCGCACCATCATTACAACACATGATCATATATCTATTGCTTTAAATTATAATATATGGGATTTTCAGTCTTTGATGAAACATCAAATCCAACATATTGTAATTCCGATACGCACTTGAAGTTAGAAAATGACTTTGCATCTTGCAAATTTAAGTGCATAACTAAATGACTGAAGAGTGATTGGTTGATATCGAGTATCAATCTTCCCATTACTTGAGGTGTTTAACATTTCCATTACTTAAGTCTTCTACCCGTGTTTCCTTTAGTCTTTGTATTTGTATGTTTTGTTTTTCTAGTTGCGGTTGTCCTTTAGAGCATCCACAGTTGGGGGTGTAAATTTGGGGGTGTAAAGCCACTTTTACATCCCCTTTACACCTCTGGGGGTGTAAATATGTTTTTTGCTCCAGTTGGAGGGTGTAAATTCGGGGGTGTAGCCGTGGGTCCCAGCCTTTTATGTTGACTTTTCTTCATTTTTCTTCTCTTTTCTCGGGTGGGTCCCGCCTGCAAGAGATGTAAAAATGGATGTAAATATACATTTTATTTTACATCCCCATGGTGGTGATGTATATTTACATCCATTTACATCTCACCATTGGAGACCATTCCGGTGACTCGGGGTGTATATTTAACATACACCCCTATATACACCCCCCACTGTGGATGCTCTTAGCTTTGGACTATGGCTTTGTAACTTTGGCTTTTGCCTTGGTATTGTTATTCCAATTTGACCAAGAAAAAAAAAACTTTCCCTTACTGTAATTCCGATACGCAGATATTTCAAGCCTAACTCTTTCCCAACATTTTTCTTTCAAACTACCATATTTGAAAGAGTTTAGAAATTACTTATTCAAGAATGCATGTAGCACAGCAATGGTATAAAACTTAAACAAGCTTCTCAGAAAATAGACATAAAAAAGAGTTGAATTATTTATCTCAAAATCGCTTTCGAAAACTCAATTCTATGTGTTTCAGTTTGATGGTCTATTCTTTATTATCACACCCTTTGTCAATCGTATCTACAGACCCTTGAAAGCTAATTTATAATTATATATACGACTGATTATGAACCAGATGATTTTAAATTTTCCTCCACAGATACTACCTTGCCTTCACGACAATATCAATGGTGATCCTATATAAGATTCTTTGTTGATCTTGAACATCAATTTTTAAGCACAAAAAAAAACCCAAAAAAAGAAAAAACTTTGATTTCCAAATTTAAAATTCTACTACTTTCTGATTCATCGCATTTTTCATGCACATATATATAATTCATTATACATGTAAGTTGACCATTGTAATAATTTATTTATTTTCCAATGTAAAACAATTAATTTCCTAAAATTAAGGCAATGTGGATGTCACAGCATACATCATCCATGGTTTAATTTACTTGGAGGACACATTACACATCGTGCAAAGAAAGAGTGATGGCTATTTTTTCACATGTTGTGCGCTCAAAACTAAGCTTTCACTGGTATGGGCAGTTGGGGGAGAGTTTGGAGAGAAAAAGGAGTTTATACATTCCAGGTCAGTGGTCAAAATGATGTAAACAGAAGAGAATCAAGTTCATCAAAATCCAATCAGATTGGCCCAGAGATTGACGATAGGGGGTAGGGTCTACGGTCAAAAAATAAGAAAAATATGAGTTTGGTCAATTGGGTCCTGCTGCTAACTATATTGAAAATGGATGTGGGATCAAATTCAATTCTTACCCACATTGAAACAATAATAAAAAAAAGGCCAAAAGGGCTCCAATTCATCTGCTCCAATTGAATAGCAGAGACCCTAGTCGGAGTTATTCAGGGTTGGCTTTAACTGAGCCTCGTGGTTTTTTTTGTTTTATATGAGTGATATTGGGGATGGAGGAATCGAACCTAAGACCTCGGATGCAGAGGTAAATGTTTTTAACCACTTCAGCTACAAGCTCTTTCCGCCTCATGCTTTTTCTTAATTGCATAAGTAGGCGTAAGAGCAATAATTAATCTGATAATTAATCCTTGTTCAATGAACCAGCAAGCAGGAATAATAGATGGTCCACTCCATTAATGCTGCAGAACCTAGGCTCTCTCAGATTCATTGTTTCCATTTGAGACATGACAGTCTATATAGATTTTAGTCCAAGACTCAGAAGAACATTATCCATATTGCTGATATCTGGTGGTTGGGATACTGGATAAGGCATAGCAAGACTTCACTGCTGATGGATAGGTCATTACATTTTTGCTGTCATTGAATTTGATTTCTTTGATTGATCAAGATCCTTATGAACCCAATTTACTCTTTGTAATCAAAAGTCAGATTTGGCACAACTACATGTTTGCTTAAAATAATATATCCTGATTTACCCATCAACTTGGAAGTTGGAATTGATACATTTATGACAAAACCAGATGGGTTTGATTGTTGTACTTTCTTTTCATAGAGGTATGGAGATCCAAAGTAGGACCATGTTTTTGAAAGGATTGTCAAATTATTTGCAAGCAATCAGTTGGTTTTATTGTGAAGGGTTGCAATACAAAGAGAGGGTAGGATGTCTTATTCTTCTTCACATGGCACAACAACTTGAAGCTTCCAGATTGTCAATTTTCTCTGTAGGTTGTACGGCCTCTCTGTCCCTTCTCCATCCATCACCTCTGTATATTTTGTTCAACTGGTAAATACAATACAAGGCCCTGGATCTTTGGGATTGATTGAACCAAATTTAATGAGGGTTTTCAAGCCATTCTTTTCTAATCATAGAGATTGGCCTGTCCTTCTCTTTTTTTCTGACACATTGAATTTTTAAGTGTTTGGTAAAGGGACATATCTCTCTTTGCTTTTTCTCTAACTTTATCTGTTAGTGTTTCATTGCATGCATGCCTATCACAAAATATATATAATAAGGTTTATCAGAATGCAGGGGTTTGAATAATTGTGCAGCATACACACATTCCGGGGAAGGCTTCTTCCAGGATCAAACTAATTGGTTTTGCATTGAGATAAAGAGAAAGAGACAAATCAGCAGAGTGCAGTAATAGATTCTAGTCAATGGTGCAGGCCTAATATGCATGCAATGGGGATAACACTATTTTGTTATTCCTGGTTAATAACGCTATGACACGGGTGATAACATTTCTACATGGCATAGCATTATTGATCGGGGATAACAAAACAGTGTTATCCCCGTTGCAACTAAGTTTTTCTCCCAAAAATGGGAAATCTGAATTTTTTTCTAATAGAAAAAAGGGAAATATGAACCTCAACAGATTACAGGGTTATTATGCATCTATTCATGTCATATTCTAAGTAAAAAACCATACTGCTACATCTCTCATATTTTGGTTTGAAATGGAATTCTGGAATGAGTGTATGATAAGAAATCATCTACAAGACTGTAAAATTTGATGGGTTTTTAACCTAATCTGCAGTGTAAAAAAAAGATTTACTGAGCTAAATAATGTTATTGGATTCTTTCTGTCATCTTATTTCTGTTCCTGTCTGCAGAAGGCAGCAGAGGCCTGTACAGGAGGAACTGAGAAAGTCTTTTGTGTCTAGCATAGGCAGGAGATCATGTGTCTTTATCAACCATTCTTTTTTACCACTGTGAAAACCCATCGATTGCCATTTTACCCTACCTCTATAGTCATGAAAACCTGCTATTGACCATGAAACAGCAATGTGGTGAAATTTTAACCAGAAGCCGAGTTTGACTAATTATGATCATCTGAGCCAAATTCAGATCGTATGAAATTTCAGACAGACATTTAAAAGGTGCCCCCACAATGAATAACTGTGCCACATCTGTAGTCTTTAGTGCAAAACTCCTGTGGATATAGTTTATTTATTCATATGCCAAACTTGTCAAACAGTTGGTAATTATGATGGTGGAAGAAATAGTTTAAATGAAAGTTAGGTCTTGTGGCAAATCGTTTTTGAGTAGCCTATGCAGGCTGCTGCATGAAGCTATAGTGCCTAATTTGTATCCCCTTTTAACAAGTAATGGTTGGTCCTCCTTAAAAACGTGTAGATTAATACATAAAGGCAGGCAGTTTTGTGGGAAAAAAAAGCAAATTGGGAAGGAGCATATCTTATATAGTAAAAAGGAACAAGATCTTGTTAATTAGTGGAAAAGTGAGCGGTTGAAACTCCTTAAAGTGGCCAATTGATTAGATGGTTGTTAAGTTCGGATTAAAGGTATTTCGGTACTTAGCTAGCTACTTAAAATGATATATTTACCTTATGCAAAATGAGAAATGTTAACTGCGTAATCGCTGAACCCATCAACGACTGAGAGTTACCCAACGACACACCATGAGCAACACATTTACTAATCTTATTTACCCACCAGGACAAAACAAAGGCACAAATGAGATTATGGTGCCAGGACACAATGAAGATGTACAGATGGACCAACATGGAGTAGAATGTGACAAGTCATGTGGATGTCCATGGGTAGAAAAAAACAAGTTCTAAAAAGAAAATAAAGGGCACTGTTTTTCTGGTTGCTGTAACTTTCTGCTATGGAGAGCCAAAATGACCTCTGCAAAATGGACCCAGTAGTTCTGGAAACCAAACATTATTTAGTTGGTGGATCGTGCCATCTTATCCAATTACCTGAAAATGACAAACCCTTATTTTATCACCTAGTGCTATGTGCGTACGCTAGCAAGCACTCAGTTTTCCTTTTCCCTTTTCCTTTCTCAAAAACCTTTTCCTTCACTATAATCAAACTGTAGCAATCCGTTGTATATTAACGTTGTTATATCAAACAAAGGCTAATGTTATCTTGCCAAATTTACGTTGCTAGATAGATTGATTATGTTGTCGCAATGTGAATTTGAACTATACAATCAAGTAACAATTTAAGTATTTTTGTTACGAGACAATCTGGTAAGAAAACATTTCTCATGAAACAAAAGAATGAAAACAAATCTTTTCAAAACAAGAACTTCATTAAGAACAGAAGGAGATCAAAAGGAAAAGCAAGAGGGTTTAAAAGTCCACTTGGGGAAGAGTATTCGTACACGTGTGTGTGAAGAGAGGAGGGGGGTTGTGCATGCTAGAATTCCTACCCTGAAGAAACAGCTTCTATGTGAAGTAAGTGGTAGGCTAGAGCAAGGTAGGGTCCAAAAATAGATGGCTATGGACACCAAAGGATGAAGTGGATTTCACCTCAGCAGAAAATCCAATATGCGTAGGACACTGTCCAATATATGCAGGACAATGCCCTAAGAATTAGGCTTTGCAATAACTACATCCACACAAATATTACACAAAGCTTAATCTTGATATCATGATTCATGACTGCAAAAATTTCACAAATAACTCTGCACATGCACTTACCTTCTTAAAAATGAGTGATTGATTGTCAACCGTTGATGTTATAAAGTAATTTTCATAATGTTATCTCCTTAAAAATGCGTGATAGACTGTCAGCCGAAGTAGCTTTCATAATGTTTTAAACGCTGACAAATCTGTCACGCACACACAGCTCGACCTCCCAACCACCTCTCTTGAAAAACGAATGGTGTTTAAACCAAAATACACATGAATTTAAAGGAGAATTACAAGTATGACGGTAAGATGGACAAAAATAATGGGCAGAGGTTGTTTTGTGCAATTTGCATTATTAGTGGGAAGCTCCAAAATTGTTCTGAAAGAATGATCACCCAAAAGTTGCATAGTAAAACACCTCTGAATTTAGATACCTCTGTCTGACATTTGGAATTCTTGGCACCCTATTGGTCCTCTTCCCCTAAACTCTTCAAGTCACGCATGTAGGGGATAAAAACATGTTGTGAGTTAGAGGACTTCAAAACTCTGAAGGCGTGAACAACCAGAAATAGCGGACTCTGTCACTCCGCCCAGCAATAACCTGGAAGCACAGTCACCTTAAGCGGTACAACAATTCTGTGCTACAATTTTATTGTTTTCTAAAAAGAAAAAAAAGTAGACAAGGGTAAGGAGTATGGTTTTTTGTTTAAGAAATACAAATCTTATGAATTCGGCTTTCTCTAACGAAGTAGAGATTGAGGATTAAAAGATCAAACGATCAATTTGCACATCCTTTTCGAAAAGTTCATAAACTAATGATTTAAACTTCATCTATTTTAGACTTTCTTTTTGTATAGATTTTTAATAGAAAGGGCTTAGTTTAGGGAATGGGAGCAGTAAAATCAGGGAAGGCTAAGAGCAATGTTATGTTGTTAATAGTTTTACAGTAACTTTAAATTCATAAATAGTGTCACAAAAAAATATTTTCTATAAACTTAAATTCCTTTTTGGCAAATTTCTCAAATGAAATCGAGTTTTACCACCACCAATTATTCCATGTCACATAAAAATCCCCACCTTTTCCACGTGTTGCCACATGAGCTGCAGTTCATGGAATGCCCATAATATTTTCCTACACATTATCATTGTCCAAAATATTAACTTTCATTGACTCTCTTCCTTTCTCTTTCTCTTTCTCTCTCTGTAGCGTATAGTGGTGTGGAGCCCATAGCTGGACCTTTGCTTTGCTGGCTTCAAGCTCTCCATTGTTGGTCTTTTATGGGGCTTGTCTGCTGAGAAAAAGAAAGAGAAAGAGAGAGAGTTTTAATTTTAATTTTTTCAGTTGGCCCAATCTTCCCTTTCACGAAGACTCTTCCTTTTGAATACTCCCATTCACTTCTGTCTACTTTTTCAACAATCTCATCATCTTCCACACAGCACTAGTTGATATATATAAAACCAAAGCTTGCTCCTTGTTTTGATTTCATGGATCCACAGATCTAATGATTCCATACCCACATGAGCTTCTCTTCTTTCCAAGATCTTCAACTTCAACTGCAGGACACAGGCGGTTTCAACCAGAAGAGGCAGTCAAATTAGGAATTGGGTAAGTTCCCTTTTCTTCTTGGTGCCGATATTTGAGAAAGAAAAATGCTTTTTTTTGTGATTATTGGTGTTTTGGAATCTGTGTTACAGAAAGTTCATTTTTAGCAATGTGAATAGGTCTTCTGGATTTCCAAATGGCTGACCAAACTCTTTTGTTGAACAATAAAAAAAAAGTGGCTTTGACCACACTTTTTTTTCAAACCTCCCATTTAAGTTTCTGTTGAATTTTTCTTATTTACCAGCGGCTTTTGTGGCCATGGGTATTTTGTTTTCAATGGATACAAAGATGGGTTTTGTGACTATTGGGTCCTAATTACTTCTGTTTTTGTGCAATTCCCAACTGAAATTAACTGTAGAGGCAGCTTCTTTATGTAATTCCTTTGATCTGTTGGGTTCTGATTGGGCAGCTTCTATAAAATGAAAGACAGAGATTTTTAGTTGTGCAGTTATTAACCTTGTTGTATTTCTGCTGTTGATGTCTGTTGTAGTGTATGATAGTTGAGCTGAGAAATAGAGGACAATACTACACTAGACTCAATTGAGATTTCGGGGTGAGGGAGTTGTTTTAAAGTCGTTCTTACATGTGGAGATTTTGGAGGGTTGTTTGGATGAGATGAGGGATGTTATCAGAGTTGATGAACTTCTTGAGGTCCTGTTTTCGGCCGAGGTCGAATCGATATGTTCATACCGGTGCAGATTCGGGGGGTCGTCAAGACGGGCTGCTGTGGTACAAAGACACAGGCCAGCACATAAATGGTGATTTTTCAATGGCTGTAGTTCAGGCCAATAATTTACTTGAGGATCAGAGTCAGCTTGAGTCGGGCAGTTTGAGCACGCAGGAATCTGGCCCCTATGGTACTTTTATTGGTGTTTATGACGGGCATGGTGGACCAGAGACATCACGCTATATCAATGAACACCTCTTTCAGCATCTCAAGAGTAAGTGGATTTAGACTTTTTGATGGAATTCTGGACATTTTAAATTCCTTCTGCAAGCTTTGTTGCCTATATGGCTTTTGGTTTGAAATTATGTTTGGCGTTTATAATGGTCAGGGATTTGAAGGGCAAAAATTTACAATAGAGGGCATGGTTTAGCTATGTGGTGCATCAGTTAGGATGTGGAACCTTGCAGAGTTGATTATTTTTTTTAGTTTAAAAAAATGATGTCTCGGTCAAATTAAGTTGAGTATGTGCCGTAAAGGCAGGTTCAAGTCCAAGGATTTTGCATTGAATCAACAGCTAAAGGTGTAGCATATGGAATGTAAATTTTACAATTCAGTTGGTGCATATGGGCTTCGATTTATAGACAAACTCCCTGTTGTAAAATTTTAATTTCCTTGATGTGCAGGATTTAGTTCGGAGCAGCAGTCCATGTCTGTGGATGTAATACGAAAAGCATTTCAAGCAACAGAAGAGGGTTTTCTTTCTGTAGTTACCAGGCAGTGGCCTATGAAACCGCAGATTGCAGCAGTAGGGTCATGCTGCCTTGTTGGTGTTATTTGTGGTGAAACTCTTTATATCGCTAACCTTGGTGATTCCCGTGCTGTTTTGGGGAGAGTTGTGAAGGCAACAGGGGAAGTGCTCTCTATTCAGTTGTCACAAGAGCACAATGCATGTATAGAATCTGTGAGACAGGAGCTGCAGTCTTTGCACCCTGATGATCCACATATTGTAGTTTTGAAGCATAATGTATGGCGTGTAAAGGGCCTAATACAGGTAACTCTTTTACAGTATCAGGATTGGTTATTGATATTAGTACTCTGCAGCTATACCACTCAAATAACTCCTCTACTTTCTTTGCACCAAGACCAAGTATTTGTAAATACTTGTGTTCTGAGGTAATCTAATAGTACTATAGTGCATGCTGAAAAGTTCCTAATACTAGTGCTTTAGTTTAACTATACTTCCCCACCCCCCTTCCTCCAAGAGTATGTTGGTCTCATTTACATTTTCAGGACGACTTTTCGGGACAACATTTGTGCTGCATTTGTTGGCTATTTTATGATTTTATATGGGTTTAAAAGCGGGATCAAGTTTTCTTCTGATGCTCTTTCCAAATTTGTCTTCCTTGCTTTCTTTGCTGATCAAGAATGCGAAAATTCTCAAACTAGATCTTGTACTTCCTAAAGCTATATAAACCTACCATTTTTTGAATAATCTGAAAATTTTACTGATCTAGATTGTTTCTGGCTGTGCGGGAAAGAATAATGAAGTTCAAACATTCATGTATGGCGAAAATATTGTATAGTTGTTATGGTTTCACATCTTTATTATCAGTGATAGCTCTGGTAGATCATTACTCAAATCTCGATGAATATCAGTCCATGGAAGATATAATACAAGGTGTGCGATCACTCATAGGCGACACCTTATCATTAATGAATATAAACTCATTGATGGTACATCTTACAATGCTACACAAATGTTTTGGTTACTTTTAGTCTTGCAATATTACGCATTATATGGTTTGACTTGATACATTTTATCATTTTTATGCTGACTCTGATTTTGGGAATCTTACATCTTGCAGATTTCTAGATCTATTGGCGATGTGTATTTAAAAAAGGCTGAATTTAACAGGGAGCCTTTGTATTCCAAGTTTCGTCTTCGGGACCCTATCAAAAGACCGATATTGAGCGCTGATCCTGCAATTTCAGTGATCCAATTGCAGCCGCATGATCAGTTTATCATCTTTGCATCCGATGGGCTCTGGGAACACCTCAGCAATCAGGAAGCAGTGGACATAGTTCAAAATCATCCACGAAGTGTAAGATTTATTTCTCAATTTTATACTTGTACTCTAACAATAAAGGGATTGTATTCATTAAAATAGATTAACTGTTTGTATATCTGAAAGTAGAATCAGGAAGCAATTGATGAGTTAAAACTATGGCTAGTGTCTGTATGACTCATATCATCATATTTTATTTTGCTAATGAGAGAAAATATTGGGGAAG
Source organism: Prunus avium (assembly GCF_965620075.1). NCBI lineage: Eukaryota > Viridiplantae > Streptophyta > Magnoliopsida > Rosales > Rosaceae > Prunus > Prunus avium. Next base: position 33,760,852 of record NC_142291.1, read on the forward strand.
TAAATAAATTTTTGACTGTACAAACTTAACTGGTATCTCTAAGTTGGTCTCCCATGCTAGAACTTTGATTCACAGAAAGTTATGTACATTATTTTAAGATCAAAGGATTGCCTTATCATCATGATTTGTGCGTATATCACCACCAGGAGGAGCCTTTGTATGACATGATATGGTTATGATCTGTATCAGCATGAACTGAGGATTTTCTGCAAGTTATAAAAAAATTATGATCTTTTGGTACATTGAATTGAATGAATACTTGTATGTATTAGAAAATTTGCCTCACGTGTCTTGCGGGTAGAATCCATCTATTAGAGTGGAGCAGGTTCTGTAAATAATGCCTCCTCGGCTGATTATATGGAGAAATGATGTCATCTTGTGAGATACTTGAAATGATCCTCCTATGAAGTCATTGTTTTAATTTTAGATCCTGTTGTAAGCCCATGTTTTCTTAGGATTAGGTTCAAATTCCTTTTAGATATCATGCAGCAGGCAGTGCATTTTGATACAGGGGATCATTCAACCTTGTCCCAACTGGGTTCTAAAAACCCAAGTAAATTTAGCTGGATTGGCTCTTGTGCAGCTAGACACAGCTATCATTCTATTATGCGCACAGTCCATCTAAAACCAATTATTTTCCCCTTGTGTCTCCTGTGTTTGATGAATCACCAGCCTAAAATTATTTGCTGTTTCATAACTTCGGGTTTGGGGGAAGAAATACGAATCCGCCTCTATTCTATGCTAACAATCCGTTTTATGGATGTTTTATTGAACAATGCCTTTTAATGATATGTTGCACCCAAGTCATTCGTCTATGGAAGGGAATTTAACTTTTGTTTGCTAACCTCATGCAGGGAAGTGCAAAGAGGCTGGTGAAAACTGCCTTGCAAGAAGCAGCAAAAAAGAGAGAAATGAGGTATTCAGACCTGAAGAAGATTGACCGTGGGGTTCGCCGCCATTTCCATGATGACATAACCGTGATCGTTGTGTTTCTTGACTCAAACCTTGTGAGCAAGGCTACTTCGGGCAAGTGCCCAAATATATCAGTGAGAGGGGGTGGAATCAACCTGCCTCCTAATTCTCTGGCTCCTTATGCTACAGCAACGGAAGCTGGCAATACCTGATCAAACGGTATCTCATGTGTGTTTTTCTGTTGTACCATTATCTTGTGTTAATACTAGGGGTAGCTTCCAAGACAGATTACAAGGAGCGGGTCTTCAATTCTTTAATGTACACTGTAACTTTAACTGGAATCTAATACTTGCATTTAGCTTCTGTGCCAACAACAAAAAGAACTGGAGAAGAGAACTTCAGGTGACAGTAATCATAGCTATATTTCCTTGACCCTGTTCTTATCCTTTTCTTGTTTTGCTTTTTATTTCCTTTGAAATTTCAGATCTGTAAATTGTATGACATGGCAAATTAAGTTTTTGCTTCCATTTTTCTTTGCTTGTTTGTTCTCTTATTTATTTATTTCATATTTTCCCTTCATTATAATGCATCTGATATTGCAATGATAGTGACAGAAAATTGCCAACTATCATGCATTGCCATGTATTTTAACTATCTTACATGAGAGTACGTGGTTGGCTGGGATATCGCCACGATATCGCCACAGTAACGTTCTCGTTGCATGAAAGTCCACATGTTTGAGATTAAGATGAAGAAAGTGTCAAAGTTTGACCACATATTAATGCATGTTTTCCGCCATTAATAATCAGCTGTTCCAGAAAGCACTTTTGCTTCTCCTGCTGCCTAATTGGAAATGTAGCACATTATGTTATGAGGACATGAATGAAAGCTTTTGAAACATGAACCATCTGTGGCTGCCATGTACCTGAGCTCTGATGCATCATAGTACATAAAACTCTAATAAAATCTGCAATCCCTGAGTTTCTGCTTTTAATTATAGGCTTTTTATAGCTGTAGCTGCTATACAATTTATACAGCTATTGTGCAATATATCTTAAGTTCTAAGGTCCTACAAGAATTTCAAAATGAATATGGAAAAAAGGGAAGTAGGGAGTTCCGAGGTGAGAGAAAGGCTCTTTTACTCTCACCTGTCAGACTTCTACCAGGGCATATTCTCCCACCAACCCACATACAAAAAAACCCTTATTTTGTGTCACCTAATTGCCATTTTTTTATCCAACCCTAGACAACCAAGGCACATCCCTCAATGCCACTACTATATAGTATATACCCTTCAGGATTTGTGAAAGGCCCATGGTCATAATCCCTCCATTAATAAGTCAAACATTTCTTACCCAAAATACCTCAAAATAGTTTGACTTTGATCTTTGTTATTTTATTTTGGTTATTTTCACTGTGTAGTTTTGTTTATAAATGAATCAAGCCCTACAAATGTAACAAATTTGAAGACAGAAATACCGTGACGTGTATTAGTTGTATATTGTCACGTCGAATTTCTTCGTGTAGTTTAAGATTGAAGTTTGATTAGAAGTCAAACTATAATTATATGATTAAGATTGTCAAAACTAAAATGATGGAGACTAAAATGAAAATTGAGTTAAATTAAGGGCAGAAAAAGAAGTAGATAAGAAGCTTCCTCTTGCTAACCTCACTTCCTCCACTTGCAAAATGTCAAAGGCAAATATTGTTACTTAAATAATAGTAGCAGAAAATTCCTGATGCTTGGTACATATAATCTGATTTGGTTTTGGGCCAGATTTGACTAATGGGAAGACACTGTGTGTGATTCTGTGAATAGCATGTGGCAAGTCTTTGATTTTTTGGTTGGAAATAAAATAGTTAAAAGGTTTTACTTGCTCAAAGTCCAGGGCAAACTTTGATGCACTCCCTAGATCCTCGGCTGTCATTCTCACATGCATCTCCATTTCTTTTTATAATACCACGCAGTCAAATGTTATGATGAAACTATTACCCTTTGTTTGGATGAGAAAAAATAATTCAAAATTTAGTTCAAAGTAGGAAATTTAAGAGGAGAAATTGATAATTCCCTTGTTTGGTAACTTAAGCGTGGAATTTATTTAATGATGCGTAGAAAAAATCGTGAAAATTGGAGCATCAAATTCCCGAGTTTAATTTCTACCAAAATAATCGTCATTTCAAAATTTCTATAGTGTCATTTACAAAATTCAACATACATAAATCCAAACACTGAAATCTTCAATTGCCAGAAATTGAAATGATGAAAATATAAATTCTGTTATTTTAGAATTCTATCCTTCATGTAGTATAAATTATTAACATAATTAAGTGGTAATTCATGTTTGTAAGTATTATTGCTATTTTATAATAGAATCCCTATTTAACATTTTTTTTAAAGAATTTTTTTATTAAAAGGGGCAATAATATACTAAACTTACACACACTTCACATATGTTAGGACTCGAACCCAAGACCTTGCTTAAGGGAGTAATTACTCCAAACCACTAGTCATTTGCTATTTAACTTTGTTTTAGATGTTCGTATATGTACATGTAGCTGATAATTGTGAAGCGTATGAAATTAATTTCAAAACTAACACGTTGACAACTAAAAATTGTTTACCTCTTTTGCTAAGTTGTACTTAGAACAATCATCTGCACGTGAGTAATTGTAAGTCATTATCATGTTTTGCCCTAGTGCACCCTAAGTAGCAATCCTTAACACGTTTATTTATAAATTTTGAAAAAAGCATATGAAGTTAATGACCTGCAAAGTTCATATAGAACTCAGATCAGATCTAGCAGAGGTACTCATTGTCATTGCACAATGGTACCACGCACCTGGTTCCCAAATGGACCAAACAGAAAACTTCCTTTTGCTTTATGTCACTCTCACACCAGAGAGCTTCAAATTCTTGCAAAATCCAGGTGCCATTTCCATGGATTTCACTTGTTGGGCAGACAATTTTGAAGGGATAGATTTGTCTTTATGGGAAAGACAATGACAGTTGAGACTTTTCACTACAGTAAAAACCCATGCTTGACTGTTAATTTCAAGGGAGGTTCTGTTCGTACCAATGGAAATGTCTATTTCAACGACCAATGAATGAGCTTCTTTCTTTCATTGTTTTTAGGTTATTTTCATATTAACGGTTTTAAACAATATTTAATTGTTTTAATTTGTATGAAGAATGGGAATAGAATACTGTCATGTTGATTGGTTAGTATATTTGTATTCAGGTTGTTGTATTTGTATTGGCCTTTGTGGATGACCTGACGGTCTGAATTATAAATCCAATTTTTCAACTTCGGAAAAAAAAAACCTGTTATTATTGTTTTGCAAGGCTAGACCAGCATGAATATCAACTTATGTTTAGCTTTAAAGAAAATATAATAATGCCACTTTTTTGTTGTCATTTAGGTGTATATATATATATATACATAATTAATGACTCTAAACAATTTTATATATATATATATATAATTGTTTAGAGTCATTATGTAATATCTGTTTAGTTAAGTTTATTAAATATGAAAACTTTAGACACCATCATTTTTAGGTAAACTTGATAGATAATAAGAAGAAAAGAAACTCTCAATTTCCCATTCACTCTTCCAAACTCTCTCTTTCTGAACAAATTAGAATTTATGATGACATGTCTCTTTTTATATTATAAAATCAGATTGAAAACAACAAGGACACCCAAGACAAGACAAAGAGACCTCTGGTTTCTGCAGTGGTGACCACCCCTTTACCAGTTATTTACTGAGTTTGACTCCTCTTTTTACTCACTAGCCTGCCACTCTAGCTCTAGGTGTGTGTGTGTTTGTCATCCTCTAAAACCTCAATGTTTAATTGTTGTAAACTTTTTTATTTTTCTTTGATTTAATTATTTATTTTGTTAAGGTCTTGTGGGAGAAAAAGAAAGAGTGGCTCGCTGAGTGGGTTTACTATCAGATAAATTTGTGTGAAATATGTATAGCATTGTTTTGCTATTCTCAGTTAATTATAGACTGCTATGTAGAATAATTATCATTTATGATATGTCGTTATTGACCGGAGATAGCAAGACAGTTATATCCTGTTTCATACAAGTATTTAATTGTTCCAAACTTTTTATTTTTCTTTAATTTAGTTATTTATTAAGGTTTTGTGAAGTTGCCCCAGGTCTTGTGAAGAAAAAGAAAAAATGGCTGAATGGGTTTACTGTTGATATATACAATGCCAAGTTGCCAACTAATTGAGCTCAAATTACCAAATAAAAGACAGGAACACTCTCTAGCTCTCTCTCTTTCTCGAGCCCCTACCTTCTTTCCCTCCTAGGGTTCTGCCTGGCATTTACTCTGTCATCTACTTGCTCTCCCTCTCTCTCTGCATACATGTGGTTAACTAATCGTAAGTGGGTTAAGGTTAACTGGTTAAGAGGGCTGGATGAGATAAAAATCTCTCCTAGAAAGTAGAAACCTGTCTGTTGAACGGTGGTGCTTTTAAGCAAAAAAGTATTTTCTTCCCAAAGCACAAAATAAAATAAAATAAGGCACTCTGCTGCAGCATATATCTGTGCAATATCTCTCTCTCTCTCTCTCTCTCTCTCCCTCTGTTTGTGTGAGAGGCTGTGATCAAGGCACTGTGCTAAGAGATGAACTAGGTTATGGCTTTCAGAGAGCTGCATTTTTAGCTTAAAGAGATGGGTTGCTCTGAAACTTCTACAAAAGCTACATTTTAAACTTTATTTCTATAAAACCCCAGTTCAGGCAAGCACATTCTCCATTTGGGCAAAACCCCACCTCCTTTTTATCAGAAGAAAATACACAGATTCCTCCAAAAAACCACCTTTCTCACTTTAACCCATTTTTATCTCCTGAAAGCAGCCTCAAGCCCCTCAAGACCTATTGTAGTGAGAAAAGCTTCCAACTTTAGCAAGAGAAGTGATGGGGGGATGTGTTGCCTCTAAGCTAGAGGAAGAAGGAGTAGTAACCATCTGTAGAGAGAGGAAACGCCAGCTGAAGTTAGCAGTGGAGAAAAGATGTGCTCTTGCAGAGGCACATTGTAAGTATTGTCATGCTTTATATGCAGTAGCTGCAGCCGTAGACCTCTTTGTTGCAGGCTACTCTTCTCCACCTTCACCTTTCCTCATCACATTTTCACCACACTCTCCTCCTCCTCCTCCTCCTCCAATCACTGAAAATGTGATAACCAACCCAATGTTCCTTCAGCAAAGGCCATCTGAGTCAACCCATGAAGCCATTACCTGCGCTTCATGTGATTCTTCAACATCCTCAGACTACTCTGAGGAAGAGAGAGAGGAAGAAGAAGAAGAAGTAGAAGAAGAAAAAGCAGGGGAGAGAGAAGAACAGGATTGTGGGTACTTTTATATGCAAATGCCACCATCAATGCCATCTCCATCAATGCCATCTCCTCAGAGAGATTTTGGGTGGGATTTCTTTAACCCTTTTGACGCCGTGAGGCCGGAGATTATAAGCGGTTACAGGCGGAGCTCTGATGATGATTTGAGGGTGGTGAGGGAAGAGGAAGGGATACCTGAGCTAGAAGAGGAAGGGGTTCCTGAGCTAGAAAAGGAAGGGGATAGAGAAAAAGAGCAAGAAAAGAAGGTAATGGTGGTAGAAGAAAATGTTGATGCAAAGCAAGAAAGTGCAGGTGAGGTGGTGAAGGTAGTTGATGAAGCTAATGTGAGCCATGGAGAGCATAAAGGACATGCTGTTGTTGAGACACCAGCTGAAGGAAGGGAGCTATTGGAAGCATTGAGGGACATTGTTGACCTTTTTACTAGGGCTTGTGATTCTGCAAAGGATGTGTCTAGGATGTTAGAGGCTAACAAAGTGCAATTGCAGTCTGGTTTGGAGGAAATAAAAGGTAGGTCTTTGTTTACTTTTCAAAACTTGAAATTTAACCGCATTTTTTAATGCCATTTTTATGGGATGAATTCCCTTTCTGTATGAACTATGCATGAGTTCTGTTGTCTGTTACAGCACAATTTTAAGCTGATCTGCAGAGTGTTTAGTGATAAATATGGGTGGCATAATTAATTTGTTGTTTTGGATCTTGACCCTTCTGTGTATTTCTTTTGTCTTCTTGTATTACTTTGCATGTGCCCTGTTTGTAGGCTGAAATTTTGATTTCAGAAGATAAAGATATTTGTTCTTATTCTGGTCCTACATCAGTCTTGGTTTCATTTCAATATTTGTTTGTGCAAACTTTTTCTTCAAATTCTTAGCTTTTCCTTTGGGGCCTTCTTTTTCTTTAACAATTTGATAGAAGCAAATATGTTGGGGCTTTCTTTTCTTCATAAAGTTAACATTTTTCTCCAAATTTTTGTCCGAATGATCTGCATTATGCATTCACTTTGTTGATCTGTTTGTAGCTGCATAGATTTCTTTCAACTTTATTGAACTAATAGAAAGAATGCCTAAACAATTCCCATTGGCTTCCAACTGCCCTTTTAGTTATTCCACTGTGTGACTTTTTCACTATCTTCTGAAAAGATCAATGGTGGGGCTCATTGGTTTTTATGTTTGTTTAACAGAGATTGTATGTTCTGTTTAAACTTTTTCCATGACTTGGTTTTTACATATATAGCCAAGTCCTATTTCCAAATTGTTCCAGACTAACCAAGGATTTGGTTTGGTGGACCTCAGTTTCATTTTCTTTTATCAAAAAGTTGGAATATTCTTGCAAATGTAGATCATCTTCTTTTTCAAATGAGAGGTCTAATAATCACTTTTAATGCTCTCTATCTGTTTTGATGTTATTGGACTCTTACTATGTTTCCATCTCCATATAACATTTATAGTTCTCCACTGATCCTATTTTAATTCAGAGAACTCAACAAAGCTAATTCAAGCTATAGCATGGCATCAATCGACTTCATCATCCAAGCTTTCATCATGTAAGAGTCTCGTATCGTCTACCTCCAAGAGTTCTTCAACATGGACAGAATTTAAGAATGATCTTTTTGATGATTATGGAGGAATGGATTCAGGAAGTCATGCGCTTACTCTAGGAAGGTTATATGCTTGGGAAAAGAAGCTCTATGAAGAAGTTAAGGTAAGCTATTTTTGCCGAAAAGTCTCCCTGAGTCTGACTAAACCAGCACATGTTTCCTTTTCACCAAGCTATAAACTTGAGTTGCAAGCAAAGAATTGACAACACAAACAATTAACCCAAATTGTTATTTTTACTAATATGGTCTGAGTATTTGACATTTACATTGCCTTTAGGCTGGAGATATCACACGGAAACTATATGAGAGAAAATGCTCTCGACTTAAGCACCAGGATATAGGAGACGATGACGCCATGGACAAAACTCGAGCTGCAGTAAAAGATTTATATGCTAGGATCCTGGTTGCAATTCGGAGTGCTGAGTCAATCTCCAAGAGAATCCAGATACTGAGAGATGAAGAACTGCAGCCCCAAATTGTTGAGTTGTTGAAAGGGTATGGAAGTTAAGAGATAGAACTTAAGCAGTCCTCCAAATTACTTTCACTGTGGGTTACATCAGTTTTCATTTTCCTTGTATCTTGTGCAGCTTAATGCGCACCTGGAAAATTATGTTGGAATGTCATGAAACCCAAAACAAGATTCTTTTTGATGTGAAATCTTTTGCCGGCTCCACGTATGGAAAGTTCAGCAACAACTCTCACAGGCGAGCAACACTTCAGCTTCAGGTCGAGCTTCAGAATTGGCATGAATGCTTTAAGGAGTATGTTGCAGCACAAAAAGCATACGTTGAAACTCTCCATGGCTGGCTGACCAAGTTCGTGGTCCCTGAAGATGAATTCTACTCTAGGAGCAGGAGTTCAGCTGTGCCATATGGGGTCAATGGTCCACCATTGCTTGTGATTTGCCGTGATTGGTTGGTTTCCGTGGATAAATTACCGGATAGGGCAGTCACCATTGCCTTGAAAAGCTTCACAAAGGACGTGAGGGCTCTGTCTCTTCAGCAAGGGGAAGAACAGCAACAAAAAAGGAAAGTTGACAGCCTAGCAAAAGAGCTTGACCGGAGAATTCTATCATTCCAGAAGACAGAGAGCAGGCTTCTTGAGCCAAAGCTTACAGAACACAAATGCGAGTCAGATATGGAACAACAGAGTGAGTCCTTGACGGAGAAGAAGGAGCAGCTAGACATGTTCAGAAGAAAGCTGGATGTGGAGAGGGAAAAACACCAAAATTACATGAAAGAAACTCAAAGGATCACATTGAAAGGATTTCAAACTGGGTTTTGTGCAGTTTTTGAGTCCTTGTCCGAGTTCTCCAAGGCTTCTCAAAAAATGTACAATGAACTAGTTACTTGCAGTGAAAATGCAGAAAAAGTAGGGAACCCAGCATATATAGAAGGCACAAAGCATGAAGAAAATAGCAGCAGGTGACATATGGGCTTTTGAGAATTTGGAACTGTGGATTGTATTTGTATATATATTGTGTCCAAGCCGCTCGCTGAGACACAATTATTTTAAGTTTTTAGGGATGGTCTTGTATTGTAGCAACGAATTGTTAAATGTTGCTATATTTAGTTGTTATGATTGGTATCTGCAACTCTCATGGTAGACTTCTTTGTTTCCAAATGAACAGAACTTTCTCCATGGTTTCATACAGTTCTGACTTCTGAGCACGTTAAAATTGCATCACCTCAGACGGTTGTGGCGTGTGACTGATTTAGGGCCGATGCATGTGAGTATCACAATATACAGTTTTGACGCCTAGAACATCAAAATTGCATCATGGTTGCGGAGGTTTATACAGAAGGAACGTGATTCCCCTTGTTAAACCCACATGCATCTACTGTCAGAAACCATCCACCCGCATCCGAACAACGTACCTCAGCACTCTTGTAAGAATTTCAGAAAGGCACTGACTTGTCGTCATATGTGAATTTAAGGGCTGTGGACATCATTCCCACTGGAAAAGCAAAAGCAAATCGTGCAAAATTGGACAAAAAGATGGAGCTGCCTACGCCTACGCATCTTTTCATGCTCCTCCAGATTGGTTATTACAGCTCAAATATCTTCCCCGTCCTATTCACGGCTCCAAGTTTGATAATAATTATGCAAAAATTATTCATTTTGTAGAATTACGGTTGCCTAACTCGATAAATAACCCACTAAAAGCCAATGAATCAAACTTGTCCCACGATTCTACTCCACCAAGGGCCCATGGGCTTCAATTCCTTGGCTTTCAATTCAGCCACGAGTTTCCTTGGTGGCCACAGACGTCGAGCTCAGAGATCTACCAAGCAATCAACACACTACCTTCTATCACCATCCTTTTTATTCCAACTCTCAGTATAAGCGAATGACTTTTTACAAGAGTAGATTTTAGGAAACTCAGGTTGATCACAATGTCTATGGAGTGCCATTAGCATTCTGGTTAGACGGAATCGACAAAGGCTCATACAGGTACATAACAAGCGCTTGGCAGGAGAATTGGAAGCTAAATCTGATCTTACGAGTTGGTGAATGGGAGTTCGGAAACCACATTTAGAGCTTTCAACTCCTGAACTCCAAAAAGTAGGGACCTAAGGATACAAAATAACATAGAAATAAAGTTCTTAAATCCCGAAAGGTTGGAAAGAGCAACTCCCGGATCCGAATAGAAAAGAGGAAAAGGATGACGGAGAAACAGGTAAGGGAAAGCGAGAGAGAGAGAGAGAGGGAGTGTGTGTGTGAGCGAGTAAGTGAACGAGAAGTTCCACTACTTTCTATTGTTAGTTTTGTACATGTAATGATACACATCCTAAAAAAAAAAGCATGGGTATGATCATGCCAACGAATAATTACAGATTTCACATATAAGTTGCGGGTACAATGCTCCTTTACCTTAAATATAGGGAGACCACTAATTGCAAAAAAATTATAAATTCACTTACTACAGCAGCCGGAGAGTGGATGCCAAGAAATGGAACAATGTCTACCTGCAGAAAATTCTCTACTGCTGAGCCCACCACGGCACCAGCAACAAGCCCCCCTATGGTTATGATAGTCGCCTTCCCTGCAAAGATGAACAGAAAATCACTCCAAAGTACAACATGCCTAAGATCAGATTAGAAAAAAACACACACAAAAACTGAGGAGAATGAAGTATAGGAATTTCCCTCTTTTTCATTTTCAATAACCCAATGCAATTACGTTCTTTAGATTCACTGTACCATATTAAAAGAATGCAGATATCCAGCTCAAATGCCCAAATGGCAGGTGAGAAATACTCTTTAGTTAACAAGAGATCGCTACTTTCAAACCACTTTCTTATGCAATGGTTAGGGACACATTGGATCCACCATTATCAAAGTTGAAGGTAGATAACCTACCTAAATAAACAAATCCTAGATTTCCATTCATGATTATGAGACTATCACATAGAAACTTTCAAGTATTCTCCAATGACTTACAATCTAATAAGCAGTAATAAAGAGAAGTCTGTACAGAAGAAAACTACATACCTAACTTAATATTCTTTTTGGTCATGAAGTACAAGGAAGCTCCAAAGCTACCGGCCAGGATCAGTCCAGGAACATCAGCCCCTCCATATGGCCCCAGAGAGGAACTGGAAGCTCCATTGACATAAGTTAAGGCCATCAAAGCTCCATATACACCAGCTTGTACGCCCAGATCACTAGTTGAGGGTGTTTCAACTGCAATGGGTGGATTCTTCACATTAGCCTGCAACCACTGAGGCACTGATCTAATTCCAGGAGCACTCACCGGCTTAACATCAGCATAACGAACGCTACTATTCACAACTTTACCCGCTCGTCGCTGAGTCAAGCTTCTCATAAGTAACATGTCGTATGCAGCTTCAACCTAAACTAATTAATATTAGTGATAAGGAAATCATAATTAGGGTACAAAATGCCAAACCAAAACTAGTGACCACCATAATATATGCTTGTGATATTTACCAAAAAAATACCATCATTCATAGCTTGTTTGCAAGCATTAAATATACTCATTTGCAATGGTCCTAAAATCAAATATTATATCAAATAAACGAGTAAAACAAATGAAACTATTCACTCTACAAATTCTAAGCATTTAAAATAACATATTAATACGAAACTTACTAATTAATATGCTCAAATTTACGTGAACTAGAGCTAGAGTGAATTGACCAAAAAAAAAGAAAGAAAGAGCTAGAGTGGCTAAACTTAAACATTATTCAATAAATTCCACATTAAAAACTCAAATCTCTCCAATTTTGCAGGAATTGATTAGTTCGACTTCAACCCACTTTGATTTGTAGAAAACCCAGACAAATCATACAAAGTGATTGACATAAAGTCGAAAACTTTTTTGAAGTTGAATGGAAAATGAGGAGATATAGCAACCTGCGCAATCGCCTCCTGGTCATCTTTACAAGCATCGACAATCGAGTTCTTGGCGCGAAGAATTTCATCGAACGACGCGCCGTCTGATACGCCGAGGAGCTTCAGGGCGCTCTCCACCGACATCTCGAACGGCGCCGAGTCGTCGGCTCTAGAGCCGGCGTGGACAAGAGTGGCGGCCCAGGCTAATGTGCGGTTGGAGGGGACGATAGAGCCTCTCCAGGGCTCGATTTGCACGTCGGATTTTCGGAGGCGGGCCGGGCCTGGCCGTCGAACCGGTGGCCGAGGGAAGGATGAACCGGCGGAGAGGCGGTTGGGCCGGACCGAGAGAGTGGCTGCCATGTGTTCGGAGAAATGTGAGGCTGGATTTGGTGCGAAACGTGCGTGGCGATATGGGGCTTTGGTCATAAAAGCAAACAGTTTGGTTTAGAATGTTGCGTTTGGCTGAGTCTTTGCGGTTGGGTGGGTCATCTATAATTGTGGACCGTTGATCGACATGTCATCGGATTTAAAGGATGACCAATGAATACTTTGTATTATTATTGCCTTTGATCTATATTTATTTTAATCAACATGGAAATTGGAACTTGGTAATTATTTTAACGTTGAAAAGAAAGTTACACTTCTTTTAAGAGTGTGCATGATCTACGGAAAGACGTATGCTAATTACCAAAGGAAGAGAAGAGAGCCATAAGATAAGATGGAAGTTTACATTTTCTATCATGTATATAATTTTAGTCATAAGATCGTCTCACACATTTTATGTCACTTGAGTTAAAACTCGTTAACATTTCAATCTTTAATCATAGGTTTAAAAAAAAACTCATGATGTATGCATGATATGCATCAATGCAATCATTGTTGTTGATTGTTTATATTTTTTTACAACTAGACGAGTTGGGTTAGTATTCAATCATTCCACATGATTCATTAAACAAATCAGGTCAGAAATTATAGTATCTGAAAGAAAAAACTCGAAATAACATGATACAAACATGATTCATTAACACAGATTGTGACCCCTACCCCCAATTTGTTTAATCGTATTTGCATAATTCCTAGCTTACTTTTCATCATTGTTCTTCATAGCTTTATAGTTTCAGCTTCAAACTTATAAACTTGGTTGGTTTAGTGATTTACCCACAGTCAGAAAAAAAAGAAAAAAACAAAAAAGAAGTTGGTTTAGTTTAATCAATTTGTCACTTGGTCTGGCTAATACACCAAACAAATAAATCACCATAATAATATATCTAAAATTTAATCATTATCTAGGCAATAATAATTCTAGAATATATCTAAAATTTAATCATTGTTCTTCTTTATCGTGTGGGTCCCGTCCAAGTTAGCGGGTTTTGGCGCCACACATCGTTTCCTGGATATCGGTTGCAGAACTCCGCACAACCCACAAGCCATAAACATGTTACTTGGCACGCTTATGGCCAGAGCCGAAAAAAGAAAGCAGAAAGACATGCTAATCGTTAATCGTTATCGTTAGTTACCCAAAAGGTGGGAACTCAATTTGGAAACGATGTCGTTGGCTTGTTGTTGGAGGCTCACTCTGACGTTCCCACCAACCACGCAACGTTTCTCTAGCAGAAGCCGAAGTGGGTTTCGTTGCAGAGCTTATGCTGAACAAGACCATGCAGCAGCCAATGGAAGCTCAAACAAGAAGGAAACGAAGAAGGTTGTCGTTGTTGGCTCTGGCTGGGCTGGCCTTGGCGCTGCTGACCACCTCTGCAACCAGGTCCAATCTCTCTCTCTCTCTCTCTCTGCTTCATGTTTAAGTGGGTGAAATTTGAGTGTCTAATTTGGTATTTATTTGCAGGGTTTTGATGTCACTGTTCTTGAAAGTGGTAATGACTTGGATAGACTTGAAGAAGTTGGTATCCGAGGTAACCAATCAATGTTTTGCCTTGGATTTTCGATTTTGGAAAATGGGTTTTGCTTATTGTGTTCTTTTTATTTCATATTTGATTTATAAGATTGGTTTTTTACACACCCTTTTTTATTTTTGAGAAGCCCAAAGTAAGCATTTTTATGGCAAGTAGAAAGTTCACATAGTTCAATTCTGCTATGTTTTGTAGGTTATTGGTATCCCTACCAGAACATTTTCAACCTTGTTGATGAGCTGGGTATCAAACCCTTCACTAACTGGACAAAATTTGCACAATATTCAGCAGAGGGATTGGAGGTAATCAATTGACATCTTGCTTTTGGTTTCTGTGTTCAAACACGGCTTCCTGGTTAGTTTCTTGTTCCTGTTGAGATTGCGTTAGAGGATTTGGAATGTGTTAATGGGAGGCAGGAACATTCTGCAGGTTGAATTTCCAGTATTTCAAGACCTTCCTCAATTGCCAACTCCACTGGGAACCTTATTCTATACACAGGTGTAATTTGCTTTGCACCCTTATGTCTCATTTCTTATTCCATTGGAAAAATTTAGCAGCTTTGTGTTGATCAATATAGGTTATATCCTGTGCAGTTTGTTCAGCTTCCATTGGTTGATAGATTAACTACGCTTCCCTTAACGGCGGCAGGTATAGTCTCCTACCAAAATGTGGAATTTAATTTTAAATGCTTAATTAGTGAACATTTATCTGCCAAAGGAGCTTGTAGGAAGTCGTAGTGAGTTCTGTTAATCAGTTATTCCATTGTTTCTTTGTTCGAAAAGGCAAAAATAGATCACAAATTATGATTGTGTGAGCGAATGTTGGAGGAAATTGTTGAATTGTAGTACATCACATCTTACAAATCCTGCACATATCAACTCATCTGTGCCTTTTCTTTACAGTGATCGATTTTGACAACACGGATACAGCCTGGAGAAAATATGATTCAAGTAAGGCTCTATATGTCAGGAGCTCTATGGAGTTCCATCGTTTGGATAATGATTTGTTACATGTGATGGATAAACTCAAACTTAAGTCTTATTAAGAGTTTTAACTGGTAGTTACCGCAAGGGAGCTTTTTAAGCAGTTTGGCTGCTCAGAAAGGCTTTATCAGAATGTCTTATCGCCATTACTTCAAGTGGGTCTCTTTGCTCCAGCAGAACAATGTAGTGCTGCTGCAACTCTGGGCTTCCTGTCTTACATCCTTGCTCACCAGGTATGATTAAATGAATTACTTTCTGGAGTAAGAAGGATCTTTGCTCATGATTCTTACAGACCATCTGCTAAATATCTGTTCACTCGAACTCTTCCTTTTGCCAAATACTAGAGTAGATATATTTTACCCATAACGAGAATCTTAAAGTACATTTATTTGTCACTTTTGAGAAATATTTTTTTTTTTCATCCTTTCTCCTAATTATCAACTAAAATCCTAATTTTGTTGATGTGTATAGAAAGATTTTGATCTTGTATGGTGTCGTGGAACAAGTAGAGAAAGGATTTTCAAGCCCTGGATGGAGTCTTTGACGGCTAAAGGCTGCAAATTCGAGAAGCGTATAAGAGTAACAGACTTCTTAATTAATGAGGAAACAGGTTGTGTTTCAGCAGTAATTTGCGGTAAAGAAATTTATAATGCTGATGCTGTTGTCTTAGCTATTGGAATCTCCACTCTTCAAAAACTTATTGAAAATAGGTATTGTTTTATCGAATTTCAGAATGTAAAATTCATTCTGTCTTATGTCCAATGTTTACTTGATTTGGGTTCTTTTGGTTGAAAGAAGCTATAGGTTAGTATTGCACTGCAAACTGTCATTGAGCAATAATGTTAAAAAGTACAGTGAAAACTAGATTCATTCTAACTATCATCCACATGAAAGCCTAAACAATAATTTTATCCGAATAGATCTTCGTGCATCTTAGAGTTTCAATTGACCCTATTGCTGCTATTCTACCTTAATTGGCAGTACTTGAGTTCTGTATAGTGCAGTGTTGTGTACAAGGGAGGAGTTTCTTAAGGTTTTGAACTTGGCTAGCATTGATGTACTCTCTGTTAAGCTCTGGCTCGATAGGAAGGTGAGTTCAGTGGAAGTCCAATTTCAACATCACTTCCTTCTCTATATATTATGTGGGAAGGGTAATTTTATGAAATTTTTATGAGCTGCACCAAACCTAGCCTGCTGCTTATTTCTGAACTTTCTCCTTTGCTTTAGTTTTTCAAATATAGAATATCTACCTTACTAGTTAGCCACTTTGATTTGGATAGTTTTTATAGATTAAATATGCTAGTAAAAGGGTATTTTTCCAGTTATGCTTTGACAGAGCTGATTCTGTGTTGTAAACTCCACACATAACCAGGTTAACATTCCAAATGCAAGTAATGCTTGCTCTGGATTTGATGATTCATTTGGGTTGACTTTCTTTGATTTGAATGCAATCCATGACGAATATAAAGATAGTTCGGTAACAGTGTTACAAGCTGATTTTGTGAGTATCTTCATGTGTTTCTTTCTTCTCTGATCTTGTCATTATTCACACAATTTACTTTAGAAGTTAAATCTTATCTCTAGTTTGTCTCAAATGTCTGATGAGCAGTATCGTGCCAATGAGTTGTTGCCGCTGAAGGATGAACAAATTGTTTCCAAGGTGACATCTTACCTGTCAAACTGCATCAAGGACTTCAAGAATGCTACTGTGACAGATAAGGAGATTGGCAGATTTCCAAACTCCTTGACTCACTTCTTTCCTGGTAAAAGTTTTTATGGCATGACCTATATCCTGTCTTATTATACGAATCAGATTGTTTAGCTACGGCATTAAAGTAAACTAACTGTATTATAAAGGGCACATTTCTGTGGTAAGAATGAACTAAGGGAAGAATGACTTTATCAGATGGTAAATTATACTTTTGTTCACAACAACAGTTTCTTTTTCTCAGTTGTGTCCTCTCTTAACAGGCTCATATAAGGACATGATGCGTGGCTCTACATCTTTCCCGAACTTGTTCATGGCCGGAGACTGGATTATAACCCGACACGGTTCATGGTCACAGGTTAAAGATTCATACTAACCGTTATTCTTATCTTCATGGATCAAGATAAATGCAGAAAAGCTGAAAATATGGTTTGCTGCATTTCCTTCACAGGAGAAATCTTATGTCACGGGACTTGAAGCTGCCAACCGCACAATAGACTATCTTGAAGAAGGAAGCTTTGCTAAAATCATACCTGTAGAGGAAGATGAACCTCATATTCAAGCACTTCGCAGCCTTAACAGAAGCTTCAATGAGATCACAGCACAATTTCCATTGTCTAGTTACTTCCTCCAATGAACTTGTCTGTTTGATTTTCTCTTTTTGCTGCATTTTTATGCCCATCTACCTATTCTTACCATTGAATACAGAAATCTTATAAAACACAGTTATGAACCTTATCATTTCATGAATTGAGTGTTTGAATTGATTGGCCTATGGGGTATGCATGAAAGTCATGGTAGTTGCTAAGTTATTAGTCTAAAGAGTTATTGACTGAAATGGTCCTCCAATTTTTGCTCCAGTCTCATTTCGGCCCTCCCACTAAAATTTTCATTTCAATAGTCCTCCAACTCTCCATTTAGTATCAAAATGGTCCTACCGTCAAAGTCTGTCAATTTTGCCATTAAATACAGGGGTAACCGTAAAACCGTCCACATGTTGAAAACTCCTCCAATTAGAACCCTAGCTCCATATGTGGAGAGGTGGGCTTCATGAGTTTCTCAAAAACTTTATTCTTCTTTTACCACTTTGATTCGGGTGGGCGTGTTTCAATATGCAGCAGGGCCTCTTTTTCCTTTTTCTTGTCCAAACGGCGTCGTTTTGTCCAGGTCAGCTTAAAAATTGCCTGGGCCAAAACGACGTCGTTTTGACCAGGTGTTTTTTAAAAGAACAAAAAAACACAAACTGTTGTGCGCAGCTTGCAGCTTGCAGCTTCGTCTTCTCTATGGCTGCCAAGGAGAATCAGGGACGTCCAAGCCAAACTCAGGGCTGCCATGGGGTCGTCTGGCTCCGCACGAATATAACAAAAAAAAAAAGTGAAGAAAGAGAGAGATGAATGGATGAGAGAGAGGGATGCGGAAGAGACGAGAAAATGGTTGCAGAACATTTTTTAATATTTAAAATTGAAAGTAAAATTAGTTGCCAGCTGTAGACATTTTATTGGCTTGGGATACTTATGTGGTTTGGGGGTCGAAGCCAAGGGTTTAAGGCGAGTGTTCAAATTCGAAGGAGAGTCTTCAGACTCGAAAGGACGTTTTTACCTCTCATTTTGACGGATTCAGTTACGGTATGACCTAATTGCACCTTATTGTCTAATTAAATGACGAAATTGCCACGAAATTTAGTTCGCGGACCCAATTGCAACTGGGGCCATAGTTCACGGACGTCTACAGTAATTAACCCTTGAAAATAACAAAGGAAAACAGGGCGGACGTAGCTCGACGTTTCCAATCCACAACACACCCAATCATCGTCACCAAAGTCTCGGATCTGCAACATTTGGTGAACGTTCGGAGGGAAGAGCACTGGGTTGGAGGAAGCCGTATCCGAATCCCGGGGTTCGTCGAACCCAACATTGCATTGGAGATCACCGGATTAGCTGTTTCTGGCGGACTGGAGATCGTTGGGTAATAAGACAAACGAAAATGTTGAATAAGTCATCTGCCGGGACTTATTTTGGGGTCATTAGACTCTGCAAAAAGGACTTATTTTGGGGTCATTAGATTGTGCAAGAAAAGAAGGGCATGAATTGTATTTCTTGCAGTATGTTACAAAATGTAGTCCAACAAAATCATCAGCGCAAGTGCAATATCTTGCAAGGCATGTGATCACTTTTAATTGAGATTTTAGTTTGAGTATGGATATGTACTTACCATAAAACACACCACTTGTACAAGGACCAAAACAACTGCTACTAAGAAAGCTAATGGACCCAAATGTAACAATGGTCAAAGTTCATGGACCATTGGCATAAATTTTCTCAAAATTAAAAGACTATTTTTCTGAAGGCAATTTTTAAGCATATAAAGAATAACCATTATAAATCAGTTAATCAAAACTTAGTACTTAATAAATACTTGCCCAATCTCGAGATAATTTAAGCCTCACTACAGGCATACAAATTCAACAGTTGAAGGCAATTTTTTTTTAACGAGTTGCACAGCGTGCTCTCTTGCTTTCGCTTCCTCAGCGAATTCTTCACTACCCACCACCCAACGTCGGAGAGGATCAATAACAATTTTCTCTAACGCAACAGCACTCTTTATTAAGAACATGATATGCTCGACAGCAGATGCACGAGCGCGATACCCGACTATTTCTACTACCTTGAGGGAATGATGGGGGCATTTCACAGCTTTATTTATTTCTCCCAAGTCCCACAATAAAATGAAATCCAACTGCACCGAAAAAAAAAACAATTTAGTGTAAGACGCAACAAGAACCAGAAGGAATATGAAGTCCATGTTTCATCACACAGCAAAATTTAACCTTTTTGTTTTGTTATACTTTTCATTCTTCTAATTGTCAATGGAACGAAAAGAAGATGAACAAAATCACCAAAAGTGCACATACAAAGACCTACATATAGTTTTACCATATAATCTGCCGAGTACAAACATATACCTTCAACACAAGTCTTTGCAAGAAAGGAGATGCTTTCAGAAAAGAAGTTAAATGAAAAAGAGCCAGACGGTAATCTGCAAGAACTATTAATTCCAAATGCTTGAGATTTGCCAGTATAGGAAACGCATGTTTCGGATTGTGATCCTGAAAACCAAACAAGGAACAATGAGCTACATAATCCATAAAAGAAGGAAAGAAAACCAACGCATCATAATACATATACTAACCGCTCCAGTGATATTCAGTATGAGAATCTCCAGTTGAGAAAGACAGCATGAAAGTTGGCGAGATAAAAGCTCTATGAATGCACGGGGATTGGAAAGATTGGACATGGACACCTCCACAAGCATCGGTACATTACTGAGAAGTACTTTCTCACTATTCTTACAAGCAAATGAAACAAGGTTTGCATCACAAATCTCAATGCTTTGCAGGCCAAGACAAGTTCCTATCACTAAATGCTTCAATGCAACCGATGGACAGACAACTCTTAAGTTAACCAAACTTTTTGTTTCACGCACGGTTAATCGTTCAAGAACTGGACAGTTGGACAAGAAGTATTCAAAAACTTTATCAGTCACGTCAACACATTGGAAATGAAGAACTTTAAGGAACTGAAATCCAACTTTGCATCCACAATGGCGCAGACTTGGAATGCAAGAATACACGTGCTTCTTCTCGAGACCTAATAGTTTGTGGGGAAACACATAGAAATTTTTTGAGGCAACGCCACATTGTGTATAAAACTTCAACACAAGTGTTTTAACTCCCTTTTCCATTGCAAACTGAATCCATTTGTCAATGGAACTTGCAAACTGATCATTTAGTTGAAAGCAAGCCCTGAATTCTTCAATGTTTGGGCCTCTATGTTGTTCCACCACACGATTCACCCAATTGACGTATCTACCACTTTCCAGAGATCTTAATTTTCTTTTGAGGGCTTTGAAGTGGCAGGGATTTCTATGAATATCAAAGTTAGCATTAAAGTTGAGAACCATAGTGGACATCCACACATACTGCCAACGTCTAGAAAGGATACTAGTAGCAGCTGCTTCCTTTAGCGACAAGAGAGACAATATACTGACAAGAATTTCATCTGTCATCTCACTAATTCTGTCTACCAAGTTGTACGCACCTTTTTCTTCCTCATTCTTTCCTGAGTTCTTTCCTTCACAACGTCTGCATTGCTTTCCCGAGTTCTTTCCTTCACTACGTCTGTCTCGCTTTCCCAAGTTGCACTCATACTTCTATAAAAGAATCGGCCAAAATTTAAAAAATAATATATATATATATATACATCTCTCTTTAATTTCATGATTCCATCACATTGTTATATTTAATTTACATAAAGAATATTAAATAAGAACAATAAAACCAACCAAAACGCACCTACATACATGAGAACGGATGAAAATTTTCTACAAGTTAGATATGGAGACATAAAACAGAATGCAACTTTGAAACCATTTGGATATTTGGGTAACTAAAACAAAAAAAACAAAAAAACAAAAGGTGCCAATTAGATATCCCAGATAAAGAGAATGTGCAAAGACACAGCTCAACCAATTACATTACAACGATCGGTTTTGGTTCGGTTTTGACTAAAACCACAAGGGAAACCAAACCAAACAAAAC
The DNA here is from genome assembly GCF_965620075.1 of Prunus avium. Taxonomy (NCBI): domain Eukaryota; kingdom Viridiplantae; phylum Streptophyta; class Magnoliopsida; order Rosales; family Rosaceae; genus Prunus; species Prunus avium. Next base: position 33,782,278 of record NC_142291.1, read on the forward strand.
CATTGTTTGTCAGTTTGGGCCTAACCCAAATCCATTTTTTCCACCTCCTGTTACATTTACAGACCTGCTACTGACTTTCAAAACATAAAAAATCCAACCAACCGAACCTGCTTACAAGTTCTAAGCATTCTATCAAGACATAATCATTGACAACAAAGATCAGCAATTATATGAGACTAAATGGTAACAGATACAAAAGTTATCAGAAACTCACAACCAGTGGCACCGAGTCAGATTGATCCATAATCACCACCAAGCAGGAAGCACACCAGTTAGCAATCCGAGTCCTGGACGATTCGAATGAGTTAACTGAAACAAAAAACCAAGAGGATTCGTCGAATGAGCGAAAATTCTAATGTACTTATTTATTTTTGGGAGATTCACTATTATACCTAATATAGGAGTCTAAATTATATATAAAAAAACCCTATATGAAATGGACTTTAAAAACACACCAAAGTCCATTTACAACATAACAAAAAGGCTTTTAACCTCTTTTAAATTATAAAAACTGTCATTGATTTCTTAAAACAAACCCAATCCCAAAACCTCATAAAAAAGCCCAAAACACTCAATAGGGCATCAAAGTGAGTTTTTTTTATGGCCATAATGTTAAAAAGTACAGTGAAAATAAGATTCATTCTAACTATCATCCACATGAAAGCCTAAACAATAATTTTATCCGAATAGATCTTTGTGCATCTTAGAGTTTCAATTGACCCTATTGCTGCTATTCTACCTTAATTGGTACTTGAGTTCTGTATAGTGCAGTGTTGTGTACAAGGGAGGAGTTTCTTAAGGTTTTGAACTTGGCTAGCATTGATGTACTCTCTGTTAAGCTCTGGCTCGATAGGAAGGTGAGTTCAGTGGAAGTCCAATTTCAACATCACTTCCTTCTCTATATATTATGTGGGAAGGGTAATTTTATGAAATTTTTATGAGCCGCACCAAACCTAGCCTGCTGCTTATTTCTGAACTTTCTCCTTTGCTTTAGTTTTTCAAATATGGAATATCCACCTTACTAGTTAGCCACTTTGATTTGGATAGTTTTTATATAGATTAAATATGCTAGTAAAAGGGTATTTTTTCCAGTTATGTTTTGACAGAGCTGATTCTGTGTTGTAAACTCCACACATAACCAGGTTAACATTCCAAATGCAAGTAATGCTTGCTCTGGATTTGATGATTCATTTGGGTGGACTTTCTTTGATTTGAATGCAATCCATGACGAATATAAAGATAGTTCGGTAACAGTGTTACAAGCTGATTCTGTGAGTATCTTCATGTGTTTCTTTCTTCTCTGATCTTGTCATTATTCACTCAATTTACTTTAGAAATTAAATCTCATCTTTAGTTTGTCCCAAATGTCTGACGAGCAGTATCGTGCCAATGAGTTGTTGCCGCTGAAGGATGAACAAATTGTTTCCAAGGTGACATCTTACCTGTCAAACTGCATCAAGGACTTCAAGAATGCTACTGTGACAGATAAGGAGATTGGCAGATTTCCAAACTGACTCACTTCTTTCCTGGTAAGAGTTTTTATGGCATGACCTATATCCCGTCTTATTATACGAATCAGACTGTTTAGCTACGGCATTAAAGTAAACTAACTGTATTATAAAGGGCACTTTTCTGTGGTAAGAATGAACTAAGGGAAGAATGACTTTATCAGATGGTAAATTATACTTTTGTTCACAACACCAGTTTCTTTTTCTCTGTTGTGTCCTCTCTTAACAGGCTCATATAAGGACATGATGGGTGGCTCTACATCTTTCCCAAATTTGTTCATGGCCGGAGACTGGATTATAACCCGACACGGTTCATGGTGACAGGTTAAAGATTCATACTAACCATTATTCTTATCTTCATGGATCAAGATAAATGCAGAAAAGCTGAAAATATGGTTGCAGCATTTCCTTCACAGGAGAAATCTTATGTCACGGGACTTGAAGCTGCCAACCGCACAGTAGACTATCTTGAAGAAGGAAGCTTTGCTAAAATCATACCTGTAGAGGAAGATGAACCTCATATTCAAGCACTTCGCAGCCTGAACAGAAACTTCAATGAGATCACAGCACAATTTCCATTGTCTAGTTACTTCCTCCAATGAACTTGTCTGTTTGATTTTCTCTTTTTGCTGCATTTTTATGCCCATGTACCTATTCTTACCATTGAATAAAGAAATCTTATAAAATCCACAGTTATGAACCTTATCATTTCATGAATTGAGTGTTTGAATTGATTGGCCTATGGGGTATGCATGACTAAGTCATGGTAGTTGCTAAGTTATTAGTCTAAAGAGTTATTGACTAAAATGGTCCTCCAACTTTTGCTAAAGTCTCATTTTGGCCCTACAACTAAAATTTTCATTTCAATAATCCTCTAACTCTCCATTTAGTATCAAAATGGTCCTACCGTCAAAGTCTGTCAATTTTGCCATTAAATTTAGGGGTAAAACCGTCCACATGTTAAAAACTCCTCCAAATTAGAACCCTAGCTCCATATGTGGAGAGGTGGGCTTCATGAGTTTCTCAAAAACTTTATTCTTCTTTTACCACTTTGATTTTCTCTTTCTCAAATAGATTTTTTCAATCCGATCCAGACACCCATGAGAAGAAAGATATATATTCTTCTTCTATTGAAGGAGGAGAGAGAGAGAGAGAGAGAGAGAGAGGTGGTCATACTGTGGGGTTTTGGATTGAGGAGGGATTTTTTTTGAGTGCTGTTAAACGAACCCTAAAATTAACTGAGTACACCTTATGATTTAAGTGCACCCTAATATTTTAATCAAAATGTAAAATTAACTAAGTACACCATATTTAACTACCAAAAATACCCACGTTACACCCTAATACACTCTATCACACAACACCCTAATACCAACCCCAAGCAAGATTACTATTACTTTAAGATCATTGGTTGCATCCTGAATTCCAGCCACACCATTATCCACATTACCACTTATATATGTTTTGTTGATTCCGCAATAAGCTCTCTTATAAGTTTATAACCTTTTATTTTGACAATGTTTGTAAGGTCATTCCAATTAACCATTTTGGACAAAATAGATCAGTCAAACTTGCTACTTTATTTGTTAATTAATATATGTATTATATATTGATATGAAATATATATAATATTAAAGTTAAACTTCCCGTTGCTGCTAAGGCCAAAATTTCTTGAAGAAAAAAAAATATGGCAACAAGCAATCATCAATTGATAAGTGAAACTTTGTAGAAAGTTCTCGGAAAAGTAACTGTCGAATTTTACAGATAAACCCTAATCAAGCAAATTGAATAAAATTCTAATAAAAGTACAACAACAAAAACGAAAAATTATCTGAAAAAGTAATGGAAGAACCTTTCGCCTCTGTCAATGCTCGCTGCATTGTTCACCGTGGGCACCAAGCAATAAGAAAACTTATCTACATTTGATTAGGGTTGAATATAGTGAGTAGGGTGTACTTATTAAAATTATATATATATATTTTTCACAATTCAAATCCTTTTTGATCATTTTATATTATGATAAATTAGTAATTCAATAAATAGTTTGGTAGTAGGGCGTACTCAGTTAATTTTAGGGTTCATTTAGCAGCACTTTTTTTTTTTTGGGGAGGTGGGGGGAGTTGGTGATGGCGTAATGGGTTGAGTTTTCATCTTTTTAACTTTTTCAACCAGAATTTAAAATGTCCATTAATTAGGAAAAAGATTTATCTGTATTTTTTTTTTAATCTCCATCATTGTTAGTGGTTTTATTGTAAAAGTTATTTGGAACAAAAAAGGTTTATTTTAGGGAAGTATTCGTTTTAATTTTCAAATGTTTATATAATTAAATTTTTATTAGTGTTTATTTCGTATGGATGATTTTACCTCTACATTTAATGGCAAAATTGACAAACTTTGACGATATGGCCAATTTGATATTAAATGGAGAGTTGTAGGACTATTGAAATGAAAATTTTAGTTAATGGACCAAAATGAGACTTGAGCAAAAAATGGGGGACTATTTCAGTCAATAACCCTAGTCTAAACTCTTCCCCTACCAAGAGGCATCGACAAGACTAAGAAGAGAATGTAACTAGAGGGATCATATCAACTATCTTGCCAGATTTTATTGAGCTAATATTGACTTCTACATTCAATGGTTTGGTGGCTCGACTTGAACTCGATTGGAGTTTAAGTCCAATCAGTTTTTATGAGTTTCATTCCTCTAGACAAAATTTGTAAGACAAGTTGTATTCACCAAACTGAGATTAGAACAAATGTCACAAACAATACCATTCTCATAAGCTAACCTTCTTCTTTATGTAACAAAGTTTATAGTCTTTTCACTTCTTTTTTTAGGGCAACCATAGTCTTTTTACAGTTTTACTTTTGAGAAGAGAACAAACCACACTGTACCTTTCAATTGTCTATCCAAATTACGAAGGTGCAGTGGGCCCCAAGTCCCAACCAAGCATATCCCCACGTGGCCCAATGTAGAGGATCGGCGCGCCATCTAGTTGGACACTCTAGTACATATACACTCTTTTGTTGTCTTTCACATTATTTCCATTATTACCACTTATTTCCAAACAAAACAAAAAACCAGAAAATTAAAAAACATTACAGTTTAAATTTTTTTAATTTCATTTATTATTATTTATCTGTCAACGAATTTCCAATTTATTTATTTTTCTAGTCCATCAGATCTCACTCTTTTTTATTCATCTTCCTCCTCTTCTGCTTTGCTCCTCTCTCTCTTCCGATTGGCTTGGCTTGGCTTCAGATCGAAAACGAGGTAGGTTTTCAGATCCGTACGTAATTCTCAGCCACCGTTGATCGTTATTTCCTTGATTCAATTCCAATTGCAACCGTCCGATCATATACTCCAATGAGCTCGAACTACACGTGATTAGAGTTCGTGTTCATTCAAGCTTTGTTTTTTAATCCAAAGTTGGTTAATTTTAGCGAATTGTTGAAATCAGCAATTGGATGTGATTTATATTGTTGTTGTTTCCTCAAATTTTGGGGCACTTAGTTGGTTGCTGAGAAAAGGAAGGGAAAGAAGAAGGTCGCATTGTCAAGGATTGGAGTTTTTGTTGTTTGGGTTCGGGGACACTATAATCTACACAATCCAAACTGTTTTCAGTATTTAGACAGTTAAAATTACTGTAATTCAATAATCTATTTTATGTTTTTCAAATTTTTTTAGATATTCATACAAACTTAGTGTTAATTAGGCAAAATTTTATTGCTATGATCTAATTCTTCACTCATTTGATTGGACTGATTTGCAATGTTGCTTTAGGAAGTGATCCTAGTTGACATCTTATAAAATTTGTTTCACAATTCGCAGTTGCTTTGGATGGCATCTAGTGGTTTTTATTCATAATTGCTGATTTTTTTTTTCGTGAAGCTTGCAAATGGCTGTTTCACAAAACAATCACGACATGGACGAGGGACAACTAGAGGTCGGCATGGGTAAGTCTTGGACCGGTTTACTTTATATTTTTAGACATGGGTAATAGTGGCCATGTGTTTTCGGTCTTCAGTCGTAATGGATACTTTGTGAGTTAATGTTGAACTCTTCAAATTTGTTCAGCTAGACAGAATTAGCATTACTATGAGTTCATTATGACCTTATGTCCTCTGCCTTGACATTTCAGAGTACAGAACTGTTTCTGGTGTGGCCGGACCTCTGGTTATCCTTGAAAAAGTTAAGGTAGGTGATCCTATCTCTCTCTTTCTATCTCTGTGCCTGTCTGTCTGTCTGTCTGTCTCATCTAGATTGTTGTTAAGCTTTTCTGTGTGGAACTTTCCCCTTTTCTGAAACCAATAACTAATGTATTCTCTTTAACTATGTCAGGGACCTAAGTTTCAGGAGATTGTTAATATTCGTTTGGGAGATGGAACAACTCGACGTGGTCAAGTCCTGGAGGTTGATGGAGAGAAAGCTATTGTGCAGGTGACAGCTGTTTAGCATTGTTTATTAGTTTCTCCTGATTGTGCCCTTTGATACACATTCATGGATAGGCTTATAATTTTGATAACCTTTAGTCCTATTTTTGGCTTTTGTGCATCATCTGGACAGCAATTGTTATGATTGACTTAACCTGTACTAGATGATAGCATCATTACTTAATCTTGAGGTGCTTAATTTTTGTATGGTTTAGTTAAACGATTTCTTTGCTGCCCAGGTTTTTGAAGGAACATCTGGAATTGACAACAAGTACACCACCGTGCAATTTACAGGAGAGGTATTAGAACTTTAATCATATTCTTCCTTTATTGTATTGTGGAAGCAAGAATAATAAATCTTTTCTGACATCTAGTTATGCTATTTTCAACCTATTTTGACCCTCCCCCTTGAATGTTTGTCAGGTTTTGAAAACTCCAGTCTCACTGGACATGCTTGGGCGCATCTTTAATGGTTCTGGGAAACCCATTGATAATGGCCCCCCTATTTTGCCTGAGGCTTACCTAGACATATCTGGTGAGTTATTTGTTTTAATGATCATAGGTTTGGCTCCAATTTTTTTGTGCATTAACATGTCTGTCAATCTATTGTATGTCTTCCCCAGGGAGTTCTATCAATCCTAGTGAGAGAACATATCCTGAAGAGATGATACAGACTGGAATTTCTACAATTGATGTCATGAATTCCATTGCCAGAGGACAAAAAATCCCACTTTTCTCTGCTGCTGGTCTTCCTCATAACGAAATAGCTGCTCAGATATGTCGCCAGGCTGGTTTGGTCAAGCGGTTGGAGAAATCTGACAGTCTTCTTGACGCTGTGGTATACTTTGTAACCAAATCTTTGTTGGCCAGTAGAGATTGCACATATCTACTATTTTCATGTTAGACATGCTAAGTGCCCAACATTATTTTGATATACTTCTAGCATTCATGTGATTGTCTAACCTATGGTATGAAATTACAGGATGTGGAAGACGACAACTTTGCCATTGTGTTTGCAGCTATGGGTGTAAATATGGAGACAGCACAGTTTTTCAAACGTGATTTTGAAGAAAATGGTTCAATGGAGAGAGTGACCCTTTTTCTGAATCTGGTATATTTTGAAATGAACATATGAAGCCTTTGATGATATATTTATGGGTTTTTTTTCTTATTAAATTCTGTGAATTGGGAGTGTTCTTCCTACATTTCTCATACTTTGTATGAATGGTACTGGGCCTAAAATGTGTTTTCTGCCATCTTCTACAGGCAAATGACCCTACAATTGAACGTATTATTACTCCTCGTATTGCTCTTACTACTGCAGAATATTTGGCATATGAATGTGGGAAGCATGTTCTTGTCATTCTCACAGATATGAGTTCTTATGCTGATGCTCTTCGTGAGGTAACGTGAAAAAATTGTGAATGCCATTGTACCTTAGTTTTTGAAAACAATAAAATACGTGAATTCTCAAATTTCATAAATCATGTTCATCTTCTTTCTGATTCTTTATATGAACTTGAAAAGCATTTTTGTTCTTTTATATTTTAAAATACCTCTACCAACTACATATTGTATTCTTATTATTGTGTAGGATAACTTCCGTAATCCAAACTATTGATTGCTACTGCAGGTATCTGCTGCTCGAGAAGAAGTGCCTGGAAGGCGTGGATATCCAGGGTATATGTATACTGATCTGGCACAAATCTATGAGCGTGCTGGACGAATTGAAGGCAGAAAAGGCTCCATTACACAAATTCCAATTTTAACTATGCCAAACGATGGTAATGTATTTTTATTACACATTGACTGTCTCACATATCATGCATTCATGCTTAAGTGATATGCCGTAACACAAGCTTTGATTTCTTTATCTTGCCAGATATTACACACCCCACTCCAGATCTTACAGGATATATTACTGAGGGACAGATATACATTGACAGGCAGCTCTACAACAGACAGGTAACTGAAGTTTTAGCATGTTTTCATTACATCATTCAGTGTTGTGGTCTGAGAATGGGTATATAATTACCTTAAGAATTAAGATGGTCATGGCGTACGTTACCATGTTCCTGCGTTCAGAATGGGGTACACAATACATGTTGTATGATTTTGTGAAAGGGAAGTTACCATGGTTTTGTCACTTAAATGCCACCAGAACAAATGGTACCTTCTTTATCTTTCTCAAGTGCCTGGGATTTGGACTTCTCTCGTTGAGGCTTGACTTGATGAAATTGTTGGTCACTGTATCAGTCCATAATAAATAAAAAGTAGCTCTCATTTAGCTTGATACCAAATAACGGTAATTCATTATGCATTTAGAAAGTTGGTTTTCTATGTTTGGACAACCTACATTGAGGTGGTAACAATCAGTTATGCAGAGATTATAAATGAATTGAAACTAACCATCAAGTCTTTCAACTGTGCAGATATACCCGCCAATCAATGTTCTCCCATCACTGTCTCGTCTGATGAAGGTAATGACACTTTGATTTCTTTATACTCTAAATATTTAGAGAGGGTTCACATCACTGCAATTATGGGGTTTATGTTAAATAAAGTAGTTGGTTATGATTGCAGAGTGCTATTGGTGAAGGGATGACTCGCAGGGATCATTCTGATGTATCCAACCAGGTTAGTTTGGGATTGTATGGTAGTATTCGAATCTGTTGTCACCTAACGCCATCTAATCTCCCCTCTCTTGCATTTTTTAACTTTCAGTTATATGCAAATTATGCTATTGGGAAGGATGTCCAGGCAATGAAAGCTGTGGTTGGAGAAGAAGCACTTTCTTCGGAGGACCTGGTCTCTTACCTTTTTTGTTTTCTTATTAAGATGGTTTTGTTTATTAACAATCAGCCTTTGGGAGTAATTGATGTGATATTTTCTTTTGATTTAAACAGCTATACCTGGAGTTCTTGGACAAATTTGAGAAGAAGTTTGTGAGCCAAGGGGCCTATGATACCCGTAATATCTTCCAGTCACTTGATTTGGCATGGACGTTGCTGCGGATCTTCCCTCGTGAGCTTCTCCACCGTATACCTGCAAAGACTCTTGATCTGTTCTACAGCCGAGATGCAGCTAATTGATGGGGTTGATATATCCCGTTCTTCAAAAGTTCTTCAACCTAATTAGCTATCGATGAGCTCTGCAATTTGTTTATTGATTCTCTCCCTAGGTTGAATCTCTACTATCCCGGCATATATAATAAAGGCTGTGCTCTGTTCGAGTCCCTAGAAGGTCTTGGCTAGTCCAAATATTCTTTCAAAGAGGACATTTAGAGATCTTGTAGCTTTTGTATTTTCGTTTATGAGTTGTTAGTTTGTCACCCAGTTGTGGTTTGGTTTCAATGAGGACATTCAGGAACAGTCGAGCCATCTAGGATCTAAAGAGCCCTTGCAGTATATATTTGCTTGTTTCAAGACCTTATTTATTTTGTAATCTGTCATTTTTGGCTTTTTATTGATCTTATTTTCAGAATGTTCTGTTTTGTGTATTTTGACATCCGAACGTGCTCAAGTTTATCCGAGAGTTTATTGTTAAGTTATATCTGAAATAAAATGATTATTTTGGTATTCATTGCGCCATTGTCACTATCTCACCAAATTAGGTTCCCAATAAAGCAGATCTTGCCAAGTTATTTTGGATGTTTATTGGTAGATTTTTATTTAGTTTTTAATATATTCTTTTATATTTATTTGTATACAACTAATATTGCATAAAAGGTAAATTAATTAAACTCAGGGTTTCGATTTTAACGAGGTTGCACTTGACGCACGAAAGTTTAATCAATTCTTTCACTTTGATTTATTTTTAAAATAAATAAAAAAATACCCAGGGTGAAGTTTGTCCGTTGCACCGAAGTTTCAATTTTCCCTTCCAGTAATTAGAAAAGTTTCGAGCATTGTTTTTTATTTATTCATAAAAAACACTCAAGCTACAAACCTTTTTCACATTACAGAATTATTAGAATGGTTATTTATTTTTCTTTCTTAAATAACAAAAAGATATTCATTTTTCGATCTCGCATTTTTCATTTTTCACATTCATTAAAAAGCACATGTTCCTCCAATCTGTTTTTCAATCCTTTTTTCTTTGTCCCATAGAAACTGAAACAGATGCTAAAAGAATTTATCTAAGTCAGTACACATTTTGTTCCCAGTTTCAATCTTCGTGAAATTGAAAACGTGGCTGCCAATTTCCTTGTTAATCATCTCTTAATGTCTTGGACATATAAAAGACCAACACCTCTATTCTTCTCCATCTTCTTCTTCTTCCTCTTTTGTTATATACCGTACGAGCCTTTTTTGGGATGAGATAAAAATATGCAACCAGCAAGAAATCCTCCGAAAAAGTTCATAAGAATGACCAAAATGGTTTCAACTGAACCTCAGCCAGCTTTTGATGTTCTGTCTACAGGGGGTAGGACAACTGAATCAAGATTTGCAGGATAAGGAGTCCACAAGCCTAAGCCCCCCCGACTCTCTATCAAATTGCCATTGTTCGCATTAGCTTGGTCCCAATCTTTACCCTTATTCGAAATGGCTCCGTTCCCTTTAAGCTGATTCCAATTTGTTACCCACTCTATACGAGAAGAATGCTCCCTTATGTGCGGATGCAACACAAACAGTGAATTGTACTCGCAATTTGGAAACATAAAGAACCTAAATAAATCCCCTAACCTGTACACAACGTAACCAAAACTCAGTTGGTCTCTTGGTGTGAAGAGGTTGACCTCATTGAACCACAAGCAGCTAAACAAATTACTCATCGCAGTATGTTCCCGTATGATAATGGCTCCTTCTGGCACATCTGCATGTAACAGCTTGCATCAATGATATGAATAAAAGGAGGGTTATCATATATATGTAGATAATATTAGGAATTAACTTAGTTTTCAAGTGCCTGTAACTTGCGACGAGGGGAGGAAACAAATAAACAAAACCAACAAATTACATAACTCAACATCTCCGGTCTTCCTTCTTACCACTAATAGTTTTCTTTGTTGAATTCCATGGCTCCAAGCCCTCATAACGATAAATTTTCATGTGTAGATCAATAAGAGGTCGAGCATATCGCTTCCTCCGCTTGTTTGAATCAGCCTCCTCATAAATGTTGCGATGATGCTTGTGCTGAGAAATTGCAAATGTATGCTTCCCACGCCATAAATATCTGCAAATCAAATTTTAGTTCACTTAGCTGTAGTTATATATGTATGTGTGCACACATGTCAAATGCAAACGATAAGGACAATTTATTACCTTTCTAAAATTAGCAATGGATCAACTATGAGCTCCATTTTACCATCGATCCAAATGCTGTACTGTGCCTTAGGGAACAAACGGTGGGTTAATATCTTGGGGACCTTCCCATTCCTTCTTGGCTCATCATAAGGTGGATGCTTCAACAAAACAAGACGCCAGATACCAACCCATTTTCCCCCATCACTATCTTCTGTGACCGTGACATTTTCCTTAATAAATTTAAGAGATGTCTTATCCACCGCCATGAGAAAACAGAAGAGCTTCTTAGAACGAGGACTTAAATTTGAAGGTTGATGGGGTACATCATATCCATCAAAAATGCCCGAGGCAACCACAAACCTACATTTCTTGGCATATTTGATGTCTGCAGGAGCCATTTCAGCACCACCATTTCGAATAAAACCACAGTGCACCTGCAGGATAATAACATTACCCAACTAATGATGGAGAACGGCAGAAGTAACACCCCCAATACAAAAAGAAAAAGAAAGTTTTTCAAATTTCAATAAACAGGAAAGGTTTCTACATTAAGTTGACGATTCTCTCAAAGTCTCCCATCACTATTTTCAATTTTAAAAATACTCTAAACATACTGTAAACTACAGTTTAATAACAAGAGGATGCTATGGAAGTCGAGATGTATTATTCTTTTACTGCTAACAAAACAAACAAGTGAAGCACATGCTTTGGCTGACAATATGTAAATATATAGAGCTGACACAGTACTCTGAAGTTCTATTTTTACCTTCATGTTTGATGTTAGTCTAAAGCTCTCCTCTCTCTGTGACCAATTTTGATGTCCTCCGAATAGTGGGGATGACTGTGTTCCATCAGGCAAAATTTCATCCTCCATAACATAGGTTAAGTTTTTGACAATTTCATCAGGAGTTCTTCCTTTTGGAATAACTATCTTATCAGGGTTATCGTCAAGGGGAATTGGACAGCCTAGTTGATATGAACACAAACAATATCATTTAAGAAAACTAATAAGTGACCAATAATACAAAGAAAAAATATTCGAAGATCTTACGATGTGGTGATTGTTGTTTTGGTACAAACCCCACAGAGCCTAACATGGAGAATACCTTGCTATCTTTGTTACACATAGCTGCAGTTCAAGTAGAAGACTGATATTATTTAAAATCACTGAGAACACATATATTCATATATGGGAAATTAAATAGCAGAACCTATTTCATCAAGTACACACTGACAATATTAATCGCACTGGCACCAACATTTAGCAAAACAGGGGCACCTATTGCAAAGCGATACCAAATTTATAGACAAGATTCCCTTCCTCACTATCATTGGGAAATTATTTGATAATGACAAGACAACTATGATCCCCCATACCACAAGAAAGCTGAAACCAATAATATTTGCAGCATTTGCTCATGTATCTCTAGTCAAATCTTTAGCTCTTACAAGCTTACTTGAATTATGTCACCCTGACTCTAATAAGTTTTAATTGAAAAAAAAATCATAATGAATACACTGGATATCACTAGCTTTATTATCTATGCTAAGCAAAGAAAACCTAAAAATGCACTGTTTTCTTTCTATAAGATGTGTATGAATACAAAAGACAATCACTTTGAAATAAAGACTTTTCAATGGTCTTCAATTTTTGGACAAAGGCGCGCCAATCAACTAAGACTAATTCAAGTATTGGGCTTTGGGACTGAGCCAACAACACAAAACAAAATATGAAGTTCTATATGCATGAAGCATGAACTCAAACAAGGAGCCAAAGAACTTAAGGCATAGTTCCATGAGAAAATTTAAGAAAAATACCTGAGATGAATGAGATAGAAGACTGGCAGGACCAAACATGAAGCAACGATGCGAGAAGAATTAGTAGCATCCACAAGATGCCACCTACAAGAACCAATCGAATGAAGCCCTTCTTCCAAACAATCTTCATGGGAGAACCTTGCGACACCCTTCCCAGAGGAAGTCCTGCTTCCACATCTGTACCACCAGCACCACCAAATTACTCACATTTCTTGTGCTAAACAAAATATCTACTTCATTAATACGAAAATCAAAGACACGTTTCACAATTCATTATTATGACTCATTTGAGAAATGGTGAAAGGATAGGCTTTATTTACCTTTAGTATGTAAGGTCAGATTACTCCGTTCGCCTCTACGGTGTGTGCGAAAAGAGACGGACCGTGGACTCTCTTTATCCATAATCAACCAGTACACCTTCTCATTACTGCAGCACAATCCATACATACGTCATACATATATACATAGACACATACAGAATCAACTATAATAAGCAATAAAAACTCCATTCCCATATTGATTAGCATTGCATTATACTTCCCGCAAAAACTCAAAACATTTACACGCACTGAGATTCAATAAAAATTTTGAGACTAAATTGAGGAGAAAATGTGGAAACAAAGCGATGCCAAAGGAATTCCAGATCTGGGTTACACATCAAATTGAGCCAACGTATCGGCTGTATATGAAGTTTCGTTTTTTAATGCAGAAAAAGGAAATATTCAGTGGTGGCAAGTGACTTACAGATTGAAGATGGTGTGGTTGGAGCCAGAGCTTGTAAATTCAATGCGCAGATCAAATCTCAGCCCCAGATATCACCAAAACCATGAAAGCTCTATTCTTGGTTAACCTCAAAGCTGAAATACATTTTTTGTAAACCTCAAAGCCGAAATTTCAAACATTCAACCAAATAAATTACACCAGCATGCATATATGTACTTTCAGATCTCAAAGATCGAGGCTTTTGAGTTACAAAGACAACCCAAAAACAAAATAGATCAAAATCAAACCAGAAAACACAAGGGCTAACAGTGAGGAGTTAGAGCATCCACAATGGGGATGTAAATTCGGGGTTATAAAGCAACTTTTACATCCTTTTACACTTCCGGAGGGTGTGAATATGTTTTTTGCTCCAATGGGAAACGATGTAAATCTAAAGATGTATAACGTTTTTGTGTTAAATTTTTATTTTGTGTTAACTTTATAAAATTAATTTTTTTGTAGTAGGTTAATTTTATTTTTTCAAACAAATAGACCTAAAAATATTTAAATTCGGAGAAGATATGATTTTATCCAAAAAGAATCGTTGGATTGTGAAGTACATTTAATCTGAACCGTTGGATTGTAAAGTGCATTTAATCTAAACCGTTGGTATATTATCACGTTTTTTGCACACAATTCAACATCCATTATTATTTCTGATTTGCACACAATTCAAGATACGACATGATAGAATTTGATCTCATCTTCAACCATTGGATCGTATTCGCTTATCTTCATCTCAACCCTTGGATCATATTCTCTTTTCTTCATCTCACCCCTTTGATTCTCATATCAGATATCATTGATTTCCTATAAATATCTTCACTTCATCAAACCTATCTCTACCTTGACTTCAGACCCAAAAAAAAAAAAATTCTCTACCTTTACTTCATCAACATCTACGGTTGACCACTTGATTGCATTCTTCAGAACTGCAAAACAATGTTCCAAACAAAATGGAGGGCCGTTCTCATGGTACAAAGTTTTTGCTAGGTCCACCTATAGAATGATAAAATAAATTTAAAATTAGTGAATCAAAAATACAACATTTAGAGATTAATAACAAAATAGATTTACCTTGTTCATGTCACTGGATCCACTTTTATTTTCCCTATCCGCTTCAACGAGACACTCCCAATACTTCTGACATCGTGGCCGAATGAAATTCCATCGGCATTTGAGGCTGTTAGAAGTTCGATTGGACATGCACAATTCAAAGAATTATTTCTGAATCCTAGCGCAAAATGCATTAGCTTGTTGGGAGTTTCCAATAATTGGATCTTCACTAATTGCTAGGTATGCATGGCATAGAGCAACATCTTCGTTAGTGGAAAAGTTTGGCAATTTAGCTCTTTTTGAACCCTCTCCAATTCTACTCATTTTGATGATCACAAAAGATAGGAAAGCATAATAATAAATAAATAAAAACCAAATGTTTGAGAGTAGGAAGAATTGTGATTTTATGAACAAAGAGGTGGGAATATATAGAAAATCTGAATTTTTCTTGGCCTTGGATCAACTAGCCGTTGGACTTGCTGATTTCAGATGCATGAAAAATTAAAGCTGCTGCCTTGAACTGTTGGCATGTTTTTGAAAATTCAAAGGCGTTTGCTGTACATCTATTAAAGCTGTTGATTCTTCATACAAAAAAAAAGCTGCTGCCTAGCCAGATTCTTCATATATAAAAAAATCTGCTGCCTGCCTGATTCTTCATAAAAATAAAATAAAAACTGATGGCTGTTGCAAAGCTGCTGCCTGCTTGATTCTTCATAAATAAAAAAAAGCTGATGGCTGTTGCAAAGCTGCTGCCTGCTGATTCTTAATAAAAAAAAAGATGCTTCCCCGCATGTGAATTTTTTTTCCAGCAATTACTGTAGCAGCGGGTCCCAGCCTTTTTATGCTGACTTTTCTTCATTTTTCTTCTCTTTTCTCGGGTGGGTCCCGCCTGCAAAAGATGTAAAATTGGATGCAAATGTACATTTTATTTTGCATCTCCATGATGGTGATGTAAATATACAACCCTTTACATCTCCCCATTGGAGATGATTCTGGTGACAAGAGGTGTATATTTAACATACACCCTCCCATTGTGGATGCTCTTAGTGAAGAAAGACAGAGTTTTTATTTTTTTTAATTGATTTTCTACAAATAATTCTCACATATTTAATTTGTCATAAATAGTACAGACGGACGACTATACTCCATATTTTTGTTTTTTTTATAAACAGTGTAACCGCATGGCAATACTTATTTTGACACATGGCGCCTATTCGTAAGGCGGGTCCTTTTGTTATCATATAAATAGTATAGCCGCACGGATATAATCAGTTTTTTCTTTTTTTATAGCCGAACCTATTTTGACACGTGGCACTTAATCACTAGGCGCCTTTTTTTATTTTATTATATAAATCGTATAGCCGCTCGGCTATACTCGGTTTTTTAAATATTATAGCCGCTCGGCTATACTCGGTTTTTCCTAATATTTTTTTTAAAATAGTATAGCGGCTATACTCCGGGGGTGGTGAACCAATGGGCTATCCGTTCGAATGTGGTAACAGATCAACCTGATGAAACTTCTTTCTGCAGCTATTGTGAAGAGCCATGTAGTGGGTCTTTTCTTGGTATGGTGCTGCTTGTGGTGTCAAAGACTGGTACATGTGGATTGCCACATAAGCATGTCCAATGAAACAGGTGATATTTGTGATTTAGGTCCATTCAGAAGGTTGATTCTATCGCCTCTTCATGTAAAGGAATTGAGCCAGACTTCCGCTGGTGGAATTTTGAGCTCCATTACTCCGGGGGCCAGAGCTCCTATCGCATCTTCAGTACGTGCAACTATTAGGAGTCAGAGCAACAAGTCCAATCATGGAAATGAAACCTCTGTTGACACGGGAAATAGTGGTAGTACTGGGGATATGTCCGCAGAAAGGGTATGAGGATGATGCAATCCCACAAGTTTTGATTTGGGGTCTTTTTGACTTGAACATGCCTGGTATAGAGGAACTTCATCCGGGGCTGACTGTGTTGAGTGGCTTCTCCGACAATTTGAGCAAGTTATTCTTGGACAATGGTGGAGAAATTGGCCCGCACCAACTCATGGAAGACAAAGAGTATCGAGCTCTCCCTGTGGTGGACTGAAACTTCATACTTTGAGGTAACGATTGAAACAGGAAGTCCTAACAGTTCATTCTAATTGCTGATGAATATCAACATCACATGCTGGGCTCTCTCCTCAGTTGATTTCTATGGAGTTTGGTGAACCTATTCTCTATTTATGCCCTACTCCACATTGACTGGGCTCTCATTTGTCTTCGCATTCATAACCAACTCTGGCATGCTTCATTTGTAGGAATTCGGTGTGATGCAAAGGTTGCTCTGGACATTCATAATCTTCGGGAGAGATGTTTTAGAATCAGGTAATTCCAAACCTTATCGAAAACGGAATTCAAATCAATCTCCCTTACACTGTACTAGGCATTAAACTCTGGTTGATCGGTTCTTGGGTTTAGAGTAATAGGGGAACTATGGAGCAGAGGCTAGTGTACTATTGGAGTCCGAGATCAAATATGGTTATAACTTATAAATCAGAATGGAATTAAAGTTGATATCATACTTCAAATCTGTGCTGCTTCTTGTTGTTGCAATTGTTGTTTGATAGTAGTTTTATTTCGATTTTACCTTGAGATTTCCTACTTAAGCTGTTGACATCAGTTATGTTGCTGCAATTGTTATATACCTGCAGTTCATGAATAAAGTCCTTTATGCAAGAGAAGGTTAGGGGTATAATGGATAGTATATTTGTGGATTTTCCTTGTCAAGTTCGAGTTGAAATACATGGTGTTGAGATAGAGGTCCCTGAGGCAAGTATGAAAATATTTTAACCATAAAAAAAAAACACAACACTTCAGTTGCTGATTATATTTATTTTGACACCCGGCGCCTATTCACATGGCTAAATGGTTTTTTTATTTTTTTTAAAGAAAAAAATAACATATAGCCTCACAGCTATCCTTATTTCGACACGTGACACCTAATCACTAGCCCGGTAATTTTTTTAATTTTTTATTTGTAAATAGTATCGCCAGGCGGCAAAATAAAGCGGCTATACTTATTTTGAAACGTGGCGCCTATTTGCAAGGTGGGTTTTTTTATATTATATAAATAGTAAAGCCGAGCGGCTATACTATTTTAAGGTTTAACCATGTAGCGCCTAACCGCTAGTCGGGTTTTTTTTTTTTTGGAAATCGTATAGCCACACGGCTATAATGATTTTGGCACGTGGGACCTAATCACTAGGCTCTTTTTTTTTTTTTGGGACATAATATAGCCGCAGCTATACTGTTTTTACACGTGGCGCCTATTCGCAAGGAAGTTTTTTTATTATATAAATAGTATAGCCGACTGGCTATACTGGGTTTTTATTAATCTTCCAAAAAATAGTATAGCTTATACTATTCTAGAGTTTAGCCACACGGCCACTAACCGCTAGGCAGGTCCTATTTCCCTTTTTTTTTTTTAGGGTTTAGGGTATAGCCACACGGCTATGAGCGGTGTTTTTTTTTCTTCAGAAAATTGTATAGCCGTTCGGCGATACCCAATTTGGCACTTGGCACTTGGCACCTATTTGCAGCTCGGCTATACTCGGTTTCAAATTGCAAGGCAGTCCTTTATGGTATAGCCGCTCGGCTATACTCGGTTTCATTAATGTTTCCCAAAAAATAGTGTAACCACAAATCTCATAAAAATGATGTGCCCAAATCACCCTTTTGACCCGATTTGTTAAGTGGGTCCAATACCACGGACCTTTAATAATCGGGTTATCGGGTACCCGCACCCACCGTCCTCTCAGTTGCGTCAGTTTTTGTTTGCCTCAGCCTCAGTTTCGTCAGAGCCGTCCATTCTCTGATTCCGAGTCTTTGAGCAGCTCAACGCAGCCCACCGCGGATTGACGAAGAGTGGGTTGTGCGCATCTGATTTTGCTGCTTCTTATCAATTCACTGGTTCCTTCTTCTTCTGGTAAGTATATATTTCGAATTCTGATTAGGGTTTTTCAGTCTCCTGTTAGATTTGCAGTTTGGTCGCTCCTGATTGTTAATTTTGTTGATTATAGCGAACCCCTTTGTTAAATTATGCCCAGAGCATTTTTTGGAGTGAAATTCATGCTATTCAAAATCAAAATTTTATAGGCATGAAACAGAATCAGCTTGTTAGTTGAAAATCAAAGACACCATGAATTTCTGTTTGTATTTTTCTTTCTCTGTTACGGGTTTTGTAGCTCATGCTTTGAATTGTTAGGCATATTTGCTGATTGCAAATTATTATTTTTGTTTTCTGACTGGATCTTTTAGTTTGTAGCTTTAGATATGGATGACATTGATCATTATAAGATTCTCGGTTTGCCTTCCGGTGAAGAAGGTGCTAAGCTTACAGAAAAGGAGATTTCAAAGGCATACAGAGCAAAGGCTCTTGAGTTGCACCCCGATAAGAGGCCGGATGATCCCGATGCCCATGCCAACTTCCAAATTCTCAAGTCATCCTATGAGATACTTAAGGATGAGAAGGCCAGGAAGCTGTTTGATGATTTACTGAGAGTTAAGAGAGAGCATCAGCGGCGCCATTTGGAGCGCGATTCCAAGCGACAGAAGATGGTCTCTGATCTTGAAGCGAGAGAACGAGCTGGCTTTGCTCCAGATGCGGCTGCCAAAGATAGATATGAAGAGGAGAGCATTGCTAGGAAGCTTAAGGAAGAGATTGCGAGAATACGTGCAATGCATGGGAATAAAGGGGCGGCAACTGCTTCAGTTCCAAAAAGAGAAAGTGGGGGAGTTGGGAAGGAGAGTGTGGGTGGTGCTAAGCTGGGATTGGATAAGGAGAAGGTGCTTAAAGTTTCTTGGGAAAAGGTTGGTGAAGGTTATACAGCCCAGAGGTTGAGAGACTTGTTCTCCAAGTTTGGTGATGTTGAAGATGTTGTTATCAAAGATGCTAAGAAGAGAGGTTCGGCCCTAGTTGTAATGACAACTAAAGATGCGGCTGTAAGTATGCCATGACTGTTATGTTTATAGTTTCTACTTTGAACTTTTATTTTCTGAATGATGTAGTGACATACCATTGGCGTTATTATTTGTAGGTTGCAGCAACACAAACTGTGATGGGCGACCTTTCTAATCCATTGCTAGTTTTACCTCTTCAACCAGTTGCAGTGACTGATGCTCCACCAGTTCAGAAGTCTGATGAACCCGATCGACTTAACAATTTGATTGGGGCGAGCTATCAAACTTTTGAGGATTCTGTTTTGCAGAAACTCCAAAAGGTTTGACTAGGATTAACTATTCTTCATACCTTATCTAAAGATTGCAATTATCATGCCGAGACTTCAATTTAAGTCACTTGACATAAAGAAAAGTTGCCTCTCTTATTTTTTATTGTGCTCTTGCTGTTGTATTTTTGCAGTTAGATGTCTGTGTTATACAATTTTTGCATCTTTTCATTTTAAAGCAGATATATATATATATATGTATGTATGTTAAACTGTTAATCAACCGGCTCATACGCAGACTATTATGCTTGCATGTAGTTATATTGTTAAAACTATGATACATTCTTGTGCTTCAAAAGGGCAATAAGTTGTATATGCCCACGTCTCTGACAGTTGATTTTTAATATTCAAATTTTGATACTGCCCCATAGTGAATAGGGAAATAAATTCTATTTTTATGCTGCGCTTTTTAGTACATCAGTTTTGAGTCTTTGTCTGGTTTTTCTACTATAGGCTGCGCAGAAGCAAAAATAATGTTCTAGAAGCATGAAAGGATGATGATCCCAAAAGCACTATAAGATTCACGAACTGAATTCCCATGTACAGGTAAGAATGGCCGTTACTTTCATTATTTCATTTTTGCCACTCCCAGTTCATGCCAGCCTTTGTCTGGGTCACTTTATTTTCTGAACATAAGAATGATATCCAAATACCTTTTCGAAGTGTATGACAAGCACATTCCAATTGTACATAGGAGCATGTGCTTTTGCCAAGCCAGCGGTAACACGGACCACGTGGCAAGAGAAGTTTATAAATACCCGTGTGATTGGAGCAAAGGTTGCTCAAGGCCTTTGGAAGAGTTGCTGGACTTGCATTTCTCTAACCAAAATCATCTATGTTTTTTTGAAAAAGTACAAATAGCCAATCTTTGCATGCCTGGCTGATATACTCTAATTCTTTGACATGCAGGGAACTGGTGAGAAGTCTCTCAAATATCAAGATTGTGCATGAGAAGTGCTTTTAACCAGTGATGTTATAATATGAATTAGTTACTGAGAGATTGAGAGATCAAGACTGGCATTGATGTATGCTAACAGTTTACCATTCTCAAGGTTAGGACAGAATTGTTTCTGGTGGCCATTTTGAATTTGGTGTATTGGTATCAAGAAAATGACGGTTAGATCCACGGTTGCATCCTGTGCTATTTCACAAATCATTGTACACTTCATATTGTATCAAATTAATGATTCACTTGGGTTTTCATTTATTTCACTGTTTCATCGTTTTCTATCGTCGATGAAATTTGGACTCGTCACCTCACTTAACACTGTTTCCTCATCTAGAATGATGGCTGGATGACTTGTGAGATTTAAAGGGTGATCGATGTTAAGTGTTTTGGCATGGCATTACTCTGATACTATGAGGGCTAGGGCAGCCACTATTCACGTGAATAGTGGTTGCCCTTGCAAATAGTATATTTTGTGTTTCCACCCGTTGCCATGGCTTAGGGCAATTACTATTCATTTTTTTGTTTTTTTCACAAATTTTTTTACCTCAATAATTAATTTGGATAATATTTTCGGATAAGATTTTTGGGTTCGTACATGTCAATATTTATTATAAAATTCATATCTCAATCGGATAAAATTTTGGTATTTATAGAAAAAAAAATCAGTAATTTTTTTTTTTAAAATTCGATTTTTTTTCATTTTTTTATTGCACAAAAATTGGCTGCCGTTGGATTGGAGAAAAAAATTTGATCGGAGAGCTCAGAGCACGACACGTGGACTTTAGTGGCACTGTAGCGGCACTGTAGCACGCGAGCACTGTAGCGTGTACTGTAGCGCTGACGTCGCGCATGACGTCATCCAAACCGCAAGTTGGACCTCGGGCTGAACTGGCCTTCGGGCCAGCCCGACTTGCTGGGACCCGCACCTTGCCCGGGCTTGGGCTCACCGCTGGAAACTGCTTTTTTTGGTTTTCTCCCCCCAACCTTGGGCTAGGCTGATGGCTGGAACTGCTCTTAGAGCTCCATCGGAGAAGATGTAGCAGAAAAGAAAAAATAAATTATATTTATAATAAATATAAATAAATAAAACTCAACTCTTTAGAGCAACTCCACCCATTTGCCCCTTGTCATGGCAAGGGGGGCGCTAGGGCAGCCACTATTCACGTGAATAGTAGTTGCCCTTGCAAATAGTATATTTTGTGTTTCCACCCGTTGCCATGGCTAAGGGCAACTACTATTCATTTTTTTGTGTTTTTCACAAATTTTTTTACCTCAATAATTAATTTGGATAATATTTTCGGATAATATTTTTGGTGTGGGAAGTGAAAAATATGACTAAGTATTTTTTTTTTTTAAATCTGAAAAAAAAAAAAAATCTATTTTTTTAATAAAAAAATTGTTGCTGACGTCAGCAGCCCTCATTTTGGACCTCAGGCTGGAATGGCCTTCGGGCTAGCCGGAGTTGGTGGGACCCGCACCTTGCCCGGGCTTGGGCTCACCGCTGGAAACTCCTTTTTTGGGTTTTCTCCCCCCAGCCTTGGGCTAGGCTCATGGCTGGAACTGCTCTTATGTACTGCCAATTGTGGATAGGTGCATGAGTGTTATTGGTGCTTTGGTTTGGTTTGGTATATGGAGTCGAGTCAACTCTCTCGGTTTCACTATTTTTCAAAAATATTGGAATTTTATTTTTAGAACATAATATTGAAAAAAGGTTCAAAGCCAAAAAAGAAAAGAAAAAAAGGACCTTTTCAATTATATGTATGGTTCTCTTGATTTCTTCTCATTTGGGGTCGAGCGAAGTTCAATTTGGACCTGTCATATTACCGGAAAGTCAACATTAGTTGGGTTTACTAGTCGCGATTCTATGGGAAGACCAACTGGTTATTGGTGTTGGCTCAAAGTGTATCGATCTTGGCAAATCCTTAATTCATTCGGAGTCCAAACATAATATCAATTTTAGCACTCATCTCTCATAACTCCAAGAGATTTCTTTAAAGCATTTTAGCAAGGAAATCGAATGTTAATGTTTGTTGCAATTCATCTACCACATTTGAAACGAATATGTTTGATGGCTCGAGAATTGGGGATCAGATCTTACCTTCGTAAGTAATTCTATGTGTCAAATGAATAAAACAAGGTTTGAATTGTAAGGTGTATTTGGTGACGGAGCTATACTTATACATATAATAAAATGTGCCAAATTTTATTGAATTACTACATAATGGATGTTAAATGATAAAGAAACTAAGGGGGAAGGGGCATGACAACCTCGGATATGCACTTAGCTCCCAACCATGCTTGTATGCATATATAGCATATGGTACTAATGTTCAAACAAAGATGTTTGATTGCTCAATAATTGGATGATATATTTCTTTCGCAAATTATTCTCAAGGTTCAAAGGAATGTAATGAGGTTTGGTTGTACGCGTATATGAGATTACTATCAACTTTTCAGATGAAGATGTTTGATGGCTTCATAATTGGATGATGTACCTTTTATTATGGGATAGTTCTCAAGTGACAAAAGAATGAAATGAGGCTTGGTTGTATGCAGATCATCTACGGATATTGAGACAAAGATGTTTAATAGAAGTGATTATAGAATACTAGGGTATTACAGATAAGCAATAATTAGATTAAATCAATTTTGAGTGTAAGATGAATGCAAAAGGTGGGGCATTATTGCTATAATTTAAGTTTTTTTCAAGAAAAAATAATAATTGGCCTGAATATTATAACAAAATTAACATTTAAAAAGTGAAAAGAAAAAATTCAAGAAAAATGATTATAATTTTCTGTCTAATAATATTATCTACATTATTATATAATAAATTATGATAATTTTGTATAATATTTAAACAGAGATCGTCCTCTTTGCCTCGTCTCCGCCCCACCAAAACCCCTCAAAGCTGTCCTAAAATCCCTCTTCCTCTCTGCTCAAAACCCCAAGCGTACACTTCACAATTCCGTTGCAGAATCAGAACCTCTGTCTCCATTTCAATGGCGTCGAGTGCCCCGTGGCAGCCAAAGGAAGAAGGGTTCGCGGAGATCTGCGGGTTGCTGGAGCAGCAGATTTCCCATTCGTCTTCTTCCGCTGACAAGTCTCAGATTTGGCAGCAACTTCAACACTACTCTCAGTTCCCTGATTTCAATAACTACCTCGCTTTCATTCTCGCACGTGCCGAGGTAATCCTCTCACTCCACTTCCCCCAATTCTGTCTTCATCTCCAATTGAATCAGTAGGGTTTCTGTATTGTCTTTTTGATTATGTGATTTGGTTGGATAATGGGTCTGATTGGATTGCATACTTAGTCAGAAATTGATAATCGTTTTTTGAGTTGACGGGGGCTTATGGGTTTGGGTTCGATGGAGGGTATGGGTGCCGATGAAGTTGGATTAGAATCGCTTCACATGGCTCATTGTTCTGATTGTTCTGATTGTATTTGGTTTCTATTGTCTTGACTTTGAGAGCGGTTTCATGCTGGTGGGACCAGAAAGCCTTAATTACTTAGAATGTTTGTCCACAAATCCTTGTTTATGTCAAACTTTTGATATACTGGAGTTGATCCTGTGGCATGGTAACGTGTATTGTGAAGAAAATGATTTATTGTTTTTGGCTGTTGGTTAACATAGCGTAACCAGTTTTCAGCTTCTGGGTGCTGATGGAACTTCGAATTTGGGTAACTTTTGGACAGGGTAAATCAGTGGAGATACGACAAGCTGCGGGATTGCTTTTGAAGAATAACCTTAGAAATGCATATAAGTCCATGTCTCCAGCATACCAGCAATATATTAAATCCGAATTGTTGCCTTGCTTAGGAGCAGCAGACAGACACATCAGGTCTACTGTTGGGACCATTATAAGTGTTGTTGTTCAACTAGGGGGAATTTTGGGGTGGCCTGAACTATTGCAAGCTCTTGTAAATTGTTTAGACAGCAATGACCTAAATCACATGGAAGGTGCTATGGACGCATTATCCAAGGTAAACACAATGTCCTAGAGTTTACTGATTACATTCTTTCCTGATTAAATTTTTGCATTTTCCTGAAAGCTTCTTTGCTCTTGTAGCTCTTAAAACTAATGGCACAAATCAGAAACTTATAATTTTTGTGACACCAATGTTGTGATAAAACACAGATTTGTGAGGATATACCTCAACTGCTTGATTCAGATGTACCCGGTTTGCCTGAACGTCCCATCAACATATTCCTTCCAAGGTTACTGAAGGTAATAATGAAATAGCTGTATTGTTTTATAAGTAATCTTGAAGTTTATGTTTTATGTTTAAATACTTATTCTGCCCTACCCTTATAAGCATAGATGAACTCTGAACTTTTACTGATGGTCCTTTTTTTCTTTTTGGCCTGGTTTTCTCAACATGGCTTCATTTTGTACAGTTTTTCGAGTCACCACATTCATCGCTAAGAAAGCTTTCCCTGGGTTCTGTAAATCAATACATTATGTTGATGCCAGGTGTAAGTATTTATGGAAACCTGTTGTTTTGGTACCTTTTGGACCTTATTCTGATGATTGGGGTTGTAGCAATTATGTGTTCTATTTGATTGCAGGCTCTATATGCAGCCATGGATCAATATCTTCAAGGTTTATTTGTCCTCGCTAATGACCCTTCTTCTGAAGTGAGGAAATTGGTGAGTACTCTATCATTACTTTATCTTATCTGGGTTTAATTCTGAAGATAATAGTATTGCTTGGAAATTGAATTGGATATTCCATTTCAGGTCAAAAGATTTCCCCTTAAAATTAACTTCCATTAATGGTTTAATTTTGTTTTCTATTTGGCTGTAAAATCTTCAATATTCACAAATATGTTATTATTATTATTATTTTTAAAAGCCGAAGTCATTGTTGTGGAAGATTTGTTTCTGAATGCTTGAGTTGCCTATTTAGTTGTTTTTAAATGGATTATATTGGTTTTTTTTTTTCTGTGTTCTTTGCATTGGTCTAAACAGATAATATTATAATCATGTCTGGATAATGATCAGTGGGATATTTGAATTGTATTCTTTGTTGCTTTAAAAAAAATAAAATAAAAAGAATCATATACTTTGAAAGAGAAGTTGTAAGGAAGGTGGACAAAGATATCCATCACATTCAGTCTTAGATTCAACAGATAAAGGTCATATTTGATGGACATTGAATGTTATTAGATTTAATAATTTTGGCTTTGTTCTCATCTTTTTCCCCCCTTTTCTTTGTCAAACAGGTTAGTGCAGCATTTGTTCAGCTAATTGAAGTCCGTCCATCATTCTTGGAGGTAACATCTTGTTGTGTTATTCTAGCCTTGTTCTAATCTGTGCCTTTTTTCAATTGTCTATGTGCTACATGCATTTTGCTGTGTCAACAACAGGGTTTAGGACAGAATTGAATTAATCCTGCTTGCACATTCCATCATGCTTCTTACTGTATCTATCTGCATATACACATGTATGCACATACACACACTTGCATACAATCTGACTCTATGTTTCATATATTTCTATGATCATTGTTTTCTTTATTGTCATCCCTTATCCTTATTGCACTTTTAAGTGACTCTTACCTGGTACTGCAGCCGCATTTGAGGAATGTAATTGAATACATGTTGCGAGTCAACAAGGACACCGATGAAGAAGTGGCTCTTGAAGCCTGCGAATTCTGGTATCCTCCCACAAATGACATATTAATTGAATGTTTTCACCATTAGCTTATGATTCATTAAATAGTTTTCAGATATTGAGTGAATGAATTTGGTTTAGTTATTGGGTTATTCTCTATATCTTTCTATTTAGTTATATTAAAGCCTTTTGGTGTCTCTAATAATTGTGTTACCGAGAGAGGAGAGTTACAATTACGTCTTTGGTTTGTACTGCATGCTAAAGTTTGTTATGGAGTTTGAGACTTTAGCCTTGATATAATTAGCCAACACCCAAAATTTGAATAAATTGATTTTACTATAGGAGCTGTCTACAGTTGGATCTTTTGCATCATCGACAGTGATGCCATTACCAATATTTTCTGGGTGCCAAGCATTGCATCTCAGTACTGATTCACACACCAAGTTATATTTGCGGCTATGCTCCATTAGTGAAGCTACTTCCTCATAACTTGTCTAAATGGTTATATCAACAGGCTGAGGTGGTGGTGATCAATGATATGGGTAGTGGAGAATTGATTGTGGTTGTCTACTGTGGTTGGTGAGCTAAGGTGGTGGTTCTTTGATTAGGACTTGAAAACACTTTGGGAAGAAGAGTAATGGATATGTGATATTTACAAAAGTACAACATTCTAGACTAGAGCTGGAATTCCATGAGTTATAGTGGCCTCATCCGTTCCCCTCATAAGTTCAAACTGAGCAGGACAATTTTGTCTGTTTGAACAGAGTTCACTCCAATTCTTCTAGGAATTTATTATTGTTCACTTGGAGCTGGCATTTGATATACAAATATTGTTTTAGATGTTATAAGTTGCAATTCAGCCCATGTTTTTTCTTAACGCACCAAAGAATTCTTTAATTTTCAAATCACCTTCACATTTGGAAATCATTACTTTAACGTATACATAGAGGAACATCCTATGACTGCCTTTTGTATAAAAGTTTTTTGTTCACAACTATCAAAATGTTGGATGCCATAGCTTATTTCTCACTTTTCATAAATCTGAAGCCACTCTTGCTTGTATATTGTGCTTATTTCTTAGAAGATTTCTCCTTGCGGTTGGCATGTTTGTAACTTAACCTCTGTCTTGTATATTAATTTCATTTGACAATCAGTATTTTTACACAGGTCTGCATATTGTGATGCTCAGTTACCGCCTGAGAATTTAAGAGAATTTTTGCCACGTCTAATTCCGGTATACCCAATTGTTGATCGTTTTCTTGGTGTGATAACCAATGGAATCTATGGAATTCTTTTTAATACAACACACCTGTTACAACTTCTGTAGGTTTTGTTGTCAAACATGGTTTATGCTGATGATGATGAGTCCCTCATTGATGCTGAGGTTATCTTTACTGGATCAATTTGTGTTTTTGGGTGATTCTGAATTTCCATTTGTTGTAGTTCGTTATTCATTTGGCATCAATTCATTGTTGCAGGAGGATGGGTCGGTTCCAGACCGTGATCAGGTTCAGACCAATTTTTTTTTTCGTTGTTGGTATTCTCTGTATTTTTGGTATCTTAAGTTATATTCTTAATCTGGTGAGCTGATATTTTGCACTGCAGGATATCAAACCTCGGTTTCATTCATCACGGGCTCATGGATCTGAGAGTGTGGAAGATGATGTAATTTGCCATATCATTATTTTTCTGTTTATTATTTAAATAGTCTGGTTGATTATTCTGACCCTATTCAATACTGCTAAAAAATTTATGCTTTATGGAGGGTTTTAAGTATGAGGGAAATGAGTAGAATATCTTTTAAATGACATGATTTGGGATAATGACAGGATGATGATATTGTCAATGTATGGAATTTACGCAAATGCAGTGCTGCAGCTCTCGATATACTGTCAAACGTGTTTGGAGATGAGATTCTCCCAACGCTGATGCTCTTTGTTCAGGTTATTTACTTATTTGGCATTAAAGTGAAAGCATTGGTCGTTAAGATTTTATACTTTTATTCTTATAAAAAAGATCTTTTTTTCTTTTTCATCCTCCCATTTTCTCTTAAAGAATTGGATGATATAGAAGATTATATGGACAGTTCTATCCATTAGAGGATTATGTAGATCTTCAAAGTTGAAGTAACACGGTTTCCCTCATAAAATTACATGTTGGATTACATAGCTCTTTAAAGTAGGAGGGTGCATCGTTCTCCTTGGAAAATTATGTGTTGCATGCAGATTTCGATGTTTTGGGTTTTCTTAGGTTACACATATCCTATGCATGTTCATGTAGTTTGTTTACTTGGTTATCTCTTCAAGATGTAGTTTGAAAAGTATGCTCCAAGTTATGTGACATGCAACAACAGGAAAAATATCATGTGTGCTCTGTATTTGTGAACGTTCTTTTGACGATTAGGTCAGCTGAAGAAGATACTCTAATTGTGTTGAGAGTACCCAACATTGAACGATTGAAGCCATTGGCGCTTAAAAGATCTTGGGCCTCTCCACCCATTCCAAATTGGTTTTGGGTCCAATATGGTATCAAGCTGGTTATCCACGTGGTAGGCCTAATGGTCCCACGTCACCCAATAAGAGTTGTCTACGTGTTTGGTGCAAAAGACGCCACATAGAAGGCGGTCCGTTGATAGTATCCTACATCGAAGGATAGAAGCCTAGCATAAGTGCTTTAAAGATCTTGGGCCTCTCCAACCCATTGCCAATTGGTTTTGGATTAGATGCTCACATTCTGATAAATAGAATTGCACTGCTGCTCCATTAACCTGATGGGTTGACCTTGCCAAGTGGTAATAATGTTCCAGAATGGACATGTAGAAAATAGGGCTATATGGACCTGCTTTTCTTTGAGAGGGAAATGAAGGAAACAGAATTAGTTAGTTGTTAGAATTGTATGCTTTGATACAAGTGAATACTATTAGTAAGATTCTTTGCCTTGTAAGTTACTGAACAAGCCTTAGCTAAAGTTCTATTCTGTTGTAGAATTTTTGCTCTGCTAATCGGTACTCCTGTTTGAAATAAAAGTTTTAACATCTCAAATATCTGCAGACCAAGTTGGCCACCAGTGAGGATGAAACCTGGAAAGAAAGGGAAGCTGCTGTTTTGGCACTTGGTGCCATAGCTGAAGGTTGCATTACGGGTCTTTATCCCCATTTGACTGAGGTAATCCCTTGTGACCTGTTTTTAATTTTTGTTTTGTTTTTGGGATGAGAACAAAACTTTTGTTGTCATAAACTTCAATTGGTACAAGAATTCCTTTTCTATAGTACACTCTAATACAAACAAGATTAAAAAAGAAATAGCCTCAGAACAAAACAAAAGAGAAGCAAGCTTACTAATAGATGCCTTCCACTACGAGAATACGGCAGACACACTCACCCCTAAAATCAGTAGAAAACGCCTGAAGAGATGACAAAACAACAGGCCTATCCCCCACTCTTAAACTTAACCTCTCTGTGATCTTCAAAAGTTTGTCTGTCCTTCTCCATCCATAGAACCCAAATGACAGCCAGTATTCTGCATTAATGGTCTCTATTTATTATATATCTTGCATGCTAGGTCGCCACACTGTCAATTTGGACCACACTTTCAAATATGAATCTACGCAATCAATGGTCCATATTGACAATTCGAAAACTGTCTAGCCGGAGGAAACATTTCCTATACAGCCTATATATTTACGCAAATAACCAGCGAACGGAAAGTTTTTTGCTATTAGATTGCTCTGTGTACACTTTCTAAATTCTGTGCTGAATTGTTCAAGTAAAAATTGATTATTTACATTGCAGATTGTTGCATTTCTAATCCCTCTTTTAGATGATAAGTTTCCACTTATACGGAGTATTTCTTGCTGGACTCTTTCTCGTTTCAGCAAGTTCATTGTTCAGGTATTTACACATTCCTATGTCTTTACTTTCTTGTTCAGGTATATCAATTTTGCTATTTCTATGAAACTGTCATTCTTGTTTTCCCTTCCTCATGGATGACCAAGAAGTGAAAAAAATAAATTTGGAGAGCACGTGTTTTCTAAAAAGTGATTTCGCATTTTCATGCATTGAAATTTATTCCATATTTCATTGTTGAATATAATATGTTTCAATTTGATTGAATATATCTCTTTATCTTTATATAATCTTTGTGAAGCCTTTTTCATTTTTTGCATAATTTTAAATTTTGTATTTTTATGTGACTATCTAGGTTAGTGCTATATTTTGATCCCCCACAGAGTATCATTCATCGGCTCTGTAGAGTTTTACGCTTGCCTGTTCTTCTTCTTCAGGGTGTCGAACATCAAGTAGGTTATGAGCAATTTGACAAGGTTCTTGTGGGTCTATTAAGAAGAATATTAGATAATAACAAGCGGGTACAAGAGGCTGCTTGCTCTGCTTTTGCGACACTTGAAGAGGTTCTTATATAAATGCAGTCCAATTCTTTCAATCAATGTTATTTGACTATTACATATCTGGTTTTAAATACTGATCGTTTAAAAGCTGCAGGAGGCAGCAGAAGAGTTGGCACCACGCTTGGAAATGATTTTACAACACCTTATGTGTGCTTTTGGGAAATATCAGGTTTCTGCCAAGCCCTTACCATAGAGTTCCTCCAGTGTGAACATGAAGAGATGAAACACTGATTATTCCCATTCTTTAGTCTATTATGATTAATAGTTCTGTATTGTTATTCAGAGGCGGAATCTCAGGATTGTATATGATGCTATAGGAACTCTAGCAGATGCTGTCGGTGGGGAGTTGAATAAGGTATTTTCCTTTCCTGCCATCTCTGTTTTCTTCACTCAAAACAAAATAAATAGTTTTTAACTAACGAGTATAGAGTTTATCAGATGCAGCGATTATGATAAAACAATTTGTGCCAATTGACTGTAGTTTTGCTTTTCAGCCCACTTATCTTGAAATTCTGATGCAATGGCTTTGGTTTGCAGCCCGCCTATCTTGAAATTCTGATGCCACCATTAATTGCAAAGTGGCAACAACTTTCAAATTCAGATAAAGATCTCTTTCCATTGCTAGAGTGCTTTACTTCAATATCACAGGTACATATTGCTGTTTTCTTTCAGTCGTCTTCTTATTTGTTTTTATTTTATTTTGTATGTCTGCAATTTAAACAACTACCTGTGTATATGGTAGTTGTAGGCACAATGGAAAGGCGAATGTAACACTCATTATTAGCATTTAGTGGTTGAAATTTTGATACATAATATGGTTAGGAATGAATTGGTTAGAATGTCAGTGCCATGAATAAGACTCTCTTGGTTTTGGGAGCATTGTCTGTCAGAAGAGTAACTGAAGTACATTTTTTGCTGTTCTTGTTATTTTTCCTTCTTTGCACCCGTAACATATAATATGGCAAGACTTAATTTCCATGTCTGTTCTTGAATCATGTTAGACTGCTGCCACCACATTCATTTATATTCCTGTGACATATATTTGTTCTTTGATATCTTTTTTTTTTTGTATGAGGATTTCATGAGTTGACAGCCTGAAATAACACTAATGTGAAAAAGAATGTTAAGTGCTACATGCAATGGGTATAAAAATTTAAATTTGTTTGCTTATTTTCAGGCTTTGGGTGCCGGATTCTCTCAATTTGCTGAGCCTGTATTTCAGAGGTGCATAAGCATCATCCAGTCCCAACTACTCGCGAAGGTTCAATCCTGGTCTTTTGATTGTTCATGAATTATCTGACAAGATTGAACCCTTTTATTATTTATTACAACCCCTTCTCCCCTGTATAAGGTTTCAAAGATAGGATTAATGGCTTTCTTGCTTTCAAGTCATAGCTAAGTTTGCATATCTTGGAATTAGAGACATACGTATTATTGATCTCTGTATCAATTTATCAGTAAAATGCTTAGTTTCAAAAATGTTACTTATATTCCCGAAGTTTATCTTTTATACACTGCATAGATAGTGCCCATTGGGATTACTTCAATATGTCCGCTTCTGGAAACTATAAAAGCCCAAAATGTTCTCAAGTGTCTCATTGTATTCTATATAACCACCTTTGGAATTTTGAATATCTGTATTGCTAGTGATTTTTTCCCTTTTCCTTTGGGTAGGGGCAGGAAACATATATTTCTATTAAAGAGATAGGAAGGTTCCAAGCAAAAAAATTATCCAATCCTAAAAAATATTAAGCTACACCAACTTAAATCACATATTACACTAAAAGGTAATATCCCTAAAAATGTGCCTTCAATTACCTGTATCACACCCGTCGTACAAGTTTTCAAAGTTTGTATGTAGTCCCATGTCCATCTGGGTGCCTCTAATATAAGAAATTTCTCTGGACTTCTTTTGCAGGCTGATCCTGTTTCTTCCGGGGTCCCATATGATAAAGAATTTATTGTATGCTCTCTTGATCTGCTCTCTGGACTTGCTGAAGGTCTTGGCAGCGGGATAGAGAGCTTGGTATTTTCCTTCTCCAATTCTTTATGGGGAAAAGATATGAGATAACATGTATTTATATCATTATTGAATGTTCTTTGTCTTAAATATTTCTTTTCCAGAATAGTTTTTTACCCCTAGAAAGCAAGGGTTTGTGCATTGGCCTCTCTGACAGTTCATAAAAAACCAATGCAACATCTCCTTTGAAAATTACGTGGAATCCACTCATTACATAGCCCATACTGCCCCTTTTAATGCTTTAGCCTCTTCCATTGTCAAATTACTATATAGCTTGCATATTGAAATGTGTTTTCATGTTTCTTATTTGCACTTGTCCAGGTTTCACAGAGCAATTTGAGGGACCTGCTTTTGCAATGTTGCACGGATGATGCTCCGGATGTCCGGCAGAGTGGCTTTGCACTACTTGGGGATCTTGCAAGAGTAAGTTGAGAATATATCTGTCAAATGATGTGCAATCTGGGTTCCTGTCCCATCCTTGATATTTGTGCAAAATTTGAGAGCTTACTAAATTCTCCAAAAGAAATAGATAACACAATGCCACAAGGCTAATGTAGTGGAAGCTACTAATAGCTGTTAATTTATCAGTGAATTTAGTTTTTCATGCCTAACTGTTGTCTTTGCCTTTATTTTGAGTAGGTATGCGCAGTTCATTTGCGACCTCGTTTGCCAGAATTTATTGATGTGGCAGCCAAGCAACTGGTATGTAAAACTTATTGAGAATTTTCAGTATTGCTTTTTTTGGTCGAATTCAGTATTGCTTTTAGCAGTCATAATTTATGTGATATCTTGTTGTACAGAATACTCCTAAGCTGAAGGAAACTGTTTCAGTTGCAAATAATGCATGTTGGGCCATTGGAGAGTTAGCAGTGAAGGTAAACTTTCAATGAAGTTGGCTAGATATAAAATTTAAAATGTAAAGCTTCAGCTGGGGCTTTTTCATTTTTATGACTTGAAATTGTGTGGTTGCTTGCGCTCTTTTTAGATGATCACCATGATCATTGATCAGTTCTTGTTGTCATTGTGTAAAAGGACAAGATGGAGCAATATAAAATCTTGGTGGGCTCAACTTATTTATCAGGGTTTCCATCATTTAATTGATTTAAGAGCAGTCCTTTATTTTTCTAGGTGCCCTTCCAGATGTTGAGAAATTTATTAATTATCTGTTCTTTTTTAAATAAATGCAAGCCAATTTTGTACGCAAACACATAGAGTTTTGAAGTTGTGAGCAAACTTTTGTTATCAACACATACATATACACCTGCCAGTATCTGTGTTTGTGTCCTGTATTGGTTTGTGCATCTCTTTTGGTTTCTTATGTTTCTCTATTCCTTGTTACTTAGTGACTCAGATATTCTACTTTTAATTGCTTGATGATGTTATCAGGAAAGTAACTTTGAATTTCAGGTTCGACAAGAAATTTCTCCAATTGTTTTGACGGTTATCTCTTGCTTAGTCCCCATCCTTCAACACGCAGAGGTGATTTCTTTTTCCATTATAATTGTAACATGTACCTTGGAGGAGGTGTCATCTTTTAATTGCATCTCTTGATGCCGAGCAGGAGCTCAACAACAAGTCGCTAATTGAAAACAGTGCTATCACACTTGGGAGGCTTGCGTGGGTCTGTCCAGAGCTTGTGGCTCCGCATATGGAGCATTTTATGCAATCTTGGTGCATTGCTTTGTCAATGTAAGTTTTATACATCTACATTTGAAGTAGCAATATATGCTTCCTCATAATGCTTATTACGTTTTCACAGCTATACTTTGTTTCTGACATGCAATTCAACTCACAGGATACGTGATGATTTTGAAAAGGAGGATGCGTTCCGAGGTCTCTGTGCTTTGGTATGCCTCTGTTCTTTTCCTTTTTTTTTCATCGCACGTTCCACATGTATACCTATTTACACTTTCGCTTGGATTTTCTCAAATATTTCAGGTTAGAGCCAATCCATCTGGAGCATTGAGTTCACTCATTTATCTGTGCAACGCTATTGCAAGTTGGCATGTAAGAATCATGCTATACTCATCTGTGGATTTTACAAAGTGTTCGTGTTTTTTGTACAAGCTCAAAGTTGTGATTGCTATGTTTTATAGGAAATAAGGAGTGAAGAGCTTCATAATGAAGTTTGCCAGGTGTTGCATGGTTATAAGCAGGTTAGTGTTGCTTTTATTATGTAACATCCTTGAGAGTTCTAATAATTTTCTGTGTATAAACCTTGAGATTGTGAAAATGTTTTGATAGCTCTTTTGGAAATAAAACACTCAAACAATATGAAACTCTGCCAAAAATTAGTAGGTTATTGGGGTGGGGGTGAAGTTTTTCATTTCAAGATAACTGGTGCAAAATAAGACAAGATAATTTGATTTACTTGTTTGAAATATGCAACCCTGCAGATGCTTGTGAATGGAGCATGGGACCAGTGTATGTCTGCTTTGGAGCCACCAGTGAAGGACAAGCTGTCAAAATACAGAGTGTAATATTGTACCCATAGCTGATTTATTGTACCTGCTGGTTCTCTCTCCTCTATGTGCTCATACAGAGCACCATATTTGTGTCTACACTATTGAATTTGTGCATCATCCATTGCATTGTGGTCATGAGTTTTACAAGCAAAGTCCAAATTTTTGGTCCCTAATTTTTACGCGGAAGCTTTGTTGTCGACTCAAATGAAGCTAAAGTTAGCTTTGAATTCGTCCGTAAAGTGCATGACCTGACAAATGAAGCAGCGTAGGCTTGGGACAAGAGTGTGGTGTACAGGGGTGCAGCTTCCCAAGCTTTGAGGGTGTGTTCGTTCTTGTTGTCTTGTATTTAGAGAAAGGCAAGAAGTATCTCGTTCGAGTCTTGGATCAATTGTTTTTCATGTTAGATTTAGAGTTTTGCATTATTCAACAATTCCAGTGATTAGGGTTTCTATCTGTGATTTTCACAGATTTTGTACAAGGGAGGTTTTGGCATTTAGTTATAAGAATTTTCCATTAAAGTTTTCCATTGTTTCGTATATGGTTCAAAAGCTGTAAACCTTTTATTTGGGGACGGAGCAAAGTTACTCTTGCTGTGCTAAGCAGCTGTGGTATTTGAAACCTTGTGTCTCACGAATTGATTGAAATTGATTTTATGTTTGGAAAAATAACAAGCAATCTTTACCTGTTTAAACTTGGATATAACCTTTTCTACATGCAATGAATAATTTGAAAACTAGCCGCTTGTTATTTGGTAATTGGTTCTTAAACAAAAACTTATTTTGGTGAAAAACCCTCTTGGGGTAGGGGAGGCTACCCAATCCTAGAGTCAGGACACTTTGAGGACTTTACAAAGTGGGTTTTAGCCCTTTTTTAAGTTTTTTCATATTATCCACAAAGAGGGATTGTTAGCAGCGGAACTCGAACCTAGGTTCCTTACTAATTCAACCAACTCTCGTTGGCATTTTCGGATAATTTCAACTCAAATCAACCAATTAAAAAGTTATAAGTGGTTAATCTTGGGTTTTTCTTTCTCTGAATAGGCACTATAAGGATTTTGTATATCATGTCATGTCAGAATGGGCCTATTTGTGGAAAAATCCCTAATTTGAAACCGATTACATGATGGTTCATTCAAGCTAAAAGAACTTCCAATTGAACGTATTTAAAATAACTACATGCAATGAATAATTTGAAACCTATTTTTCTCTGTTTTTTATTATATATTTATATGAATTGTAATATTCTAAACAAACAATTTAATCTCGTGTCATCATTTAAAACCCTAAATTGGAATCACAACATTTAAAGTCATAAGTGTATCCTTATATCTGTCGTCTGATCAACTTTGGTTATTGGGATTGCAAATTTTTATTTTTATTTTTTCTGGTTGTGATTGTTTGGCTGGGTGGTTACCAAAATGAATTAGCTTCTAATGGTTTAATTAGCAATCACATGCATAGGGAAAGGACTGTCTTAACGAACCACGGGGCAGCACGATATAGCACAAGATTAAGCTGAAAAGCAACTCTTCATCATTTGGTATTATGCTGCAGTTTGGGCAAGAAGTACACAAAATAGTGAGGGTTATGCATTCAATTGGAGGCAGATATTTCTAATTATGCCTGTAACACTAACAGAGGCTTGAAATCTAACAGCAGAGCTCCATCGTACTTCTGGTATTAATCTTTGATTACAGGGTTCGCCTGAGAATCAAAGCCAACAGATAGCTGAGGACAGAGTCAGTTGATGAAAGTGCCACAATGAGTAGCGCCACAAGAACAAGAGTCAGAGTAGCAGTCTTCAGCTGCACGAAACAATAAAACAACCTCATATTGTAATCACATTCGTACCCCATGAAAAACGACCACATAAGTATCCACAGGTTGACTTAAAATTCTGCAAATTCACAACAAAGGATTCATAATTTTACATCTTTATAGTGTACTATACGTTTTTGCACATACCGTGCTACGGAAACCTGGCCATTCAATGTACTTCAGCTGACTAGGCTGCTCAACCAGAAAAACGAATAACGATCTCAAACCCCTAAAAATGGAGAAAAACAATAAAACATCACTCTCTTAATCACATATAACTGTTATTCTTATGCAAGTCCACCAACTGGGGATCCGAATTATCAAAGGCCTATTGACAATTTTATGATTTGAGAGGGACAATTACCACACTGCTTCTTTGAAAAGACTCAAAAAGTAGGGATCCTGAGGTAAATCATCATCAAAGCTCAATTGAAGATGATCCCTCCTCACAGATGCAGCACATATGGTGCCAATACGACTTGCAGGCAGATATTGAATCCCTCCTTTAACAGTCTGCAATAACAAAACCCTAATCATGAATAATCGAGCGTCTACTAGATAATTGGACACAAAATATGAATTCTAAAACAAAAGATAAAATTACCCTTCTAGATGCCATTGAAATGGAATCGTAATTATCAATTTTGGCCCCATTATATTTCCTGATTCCAAATGGTAGTTTAGCATGACCGTAATTATGAATCAAATCTGCCATGAAGTAGAGAAAAAATTGAGTACAAATTGAGCATCACAACATGGAAAATGTAAATGGAGTAAAAATTCCAATAAAGTAATATCCAAGAGAAGAGTGAGGGGATAGTAACCTGAACAGTTTGCCACTGACTGCGAAACAGCCCCCATCCTAGGTCAAAATAGCTGAACCGCATGAGAAATTATACACACACATATATAAAATATCAATAGTGCAGCTGTTTCAAACAATGAAGCAATTGTCAAATAAAGAAGCCGTGAACAACATATTATTATATAGACAATCCCAACCCAAAACAAATCAAATAAAGAAGCCAATTATGGTTCAGGTTAAGTGGGAACAAATTCAATTCAGTTCCTTATCCTTCAGCTCCAAAAACCCACCTAAAATTTTCAATTGGGTCTGATTTTCATTAGCAAATTCTTAGCCAGCCCCAACCCACCTAAAATCTTCTGTAAATAAATCTACGAAGCTACATCCCATGAAATGTAATAACTTTCAGTCATTTTTCAAGCAAAAATTCATTCTTTTTTACTCTCTTTTTTCTTGGGATTTATATACATACAATAAATTCATGAAGCACAAAAGAAAGGCCACAGTTTTGCGAGTTACCCACAACTTAAAAAACGCACCGTCGCGTCCTATACAAATTGAGAAAGAAGTGGTGGTGCTTACCTGCTCGGCCTGGTCGCTTTGGTTCGCGCGCGCGCACAGTCGTACAAAGAGAGAAGGACGAAGGGGGAAAATCAACGACAGCAGCACTGCCACCGTTTTGTTTGGCCCCCGAGTCAAAGCGCAGCGTATTGAATGTTGATTACTGAGGGAAAAACAAAATCTTTTGTGAAATAGTTCATTTGCAACAGGTAGATTGTTACTTAAACACCTGACATCAATGGATAGTTTTATGTCAATGATTAGTTGGTCTAGTGACCTCTAATCCTCATTTTATTGGAAGAGATTTCGAGTTCAAATCTCATTAACTACAGTTGAATCAAAAAGAAAATTTAATTGTCCAAATATTAGCATGTCAAAGTATCTTTTGCTGATGATAAGCGACAGTGGTAAAGAGAAAGGTTAGAGTTAATATCATGTGCTCCTTCCTTACATTGTCATAAGTATTTGGTAATTTTCTTGTTACCCTTACTTTGTTGAATTCATAAGAAAATCTTTAGACTAAAAAACAAAAGAGAATTGAAGTATTGTTTTAGGCACATTTCTTAAAGTTTGAGCAAGGTGCAACATGACTTCTGTACGCCCAAGAATTAGGTGACATTTAAAATCAAGAGATGAATGGTCAATTTTTAGGGCTTTTTTTTCGTTTGATATAGAAACGAGAGATTCGAATTTCGGACATCCAAAATGTGAAAAAAAATTATTAGACTAACAATTACATTAAAATCCTAAAGTGATAGGACAGACAATTGATTTGTTTTCCTCCTTTAGGGATTCTTGAATTTCAACTTCAATTTTTCAAAGGGCCGGCCTGCCTTGTTCCAACTTCATTTCATTGTAATCCTCACTGCAAGAAAATGGATCCTTGTCCACTTTCTCTAACACTTGATTTACAAAGAGTTAGGTAACTAATAACTATAATCTCACCTGTCTTTGTCATACAATTTTTCCTTACCTTCTAAGCCACCATATTGAAATCATGTAAATAAGTGACGTGTACACCTATTTCGTTAAGAGAGTAATATTCTCTAATCAAAATTAGATCATAAATGTTAACATGATCTCACTTGATCAACGATTATAATCGGCACTTTCAAGACCGTAGCCATAGGTCTGAAATGGTTGTGACCCCCAAGTTTCAGAAAAGTCTTTGAAGTCCACATGAAACTTACAAAACTATGTATAATTCTTGGTAAGCTTTTAAGATGTTGCGCCCCAAGATACCAAGTGTAGCTACGCCACTGGGTACTTTGGTCACACAATTAGGCAAGAACAAACTACCCTTAGTTGATAAACAAAGTTTAATATGTTACAAATGTACTTGCCTGTGTATGTGTGTGTATATCTTGGTCTGGCTGGCATTTTCTGCTGGGTTGGTTGGTTTCATATGGAAGGGAACAGTTGTATCTTTTTTTCTTACCAAATACCCTCATTAAGCTTATAATTAATAGGAAGACTAGTTATAGTTATGCCTTGTATAATGGAAATTTGAAAACAAAATCAAAAGCCAGCACAGACTTTTGTATACATTTCAGTTTTAAATTCAATGCGAAACACATAAGAAATGTGGTGGTTGGAGGAACTGATGCTGATTGTGATGCTGGGCAGCTGCCATTTCTATTCTGTCCCATTTCTCCTTCCTCTTGATTTCTGCTTGGTGAGCTTTGGATTCTCTGAGCTCAATTTCTTCAAGGCACTTGGAGTGCAAAACTGGATCCATTTCTTCTAGCATCACCTTCACGTTTTCTGTTAATTGTCGGACGCTTTTGCTCCAGTGCCACTTTAAGTTCTTCTCCATGCCTTCAACCACAACTGGAAACACTTCCTCCATTGCCACCGATATCATCTTTACGAACTGCTCGTTGTTCCAAATGTAGAGCGCTCGCTCTGCCACCTAAGTCCAACACAAAACAAAATATAGCAGAAGATTATGGTACTTACCAATAAGTGCAGGACCCTAAAGCTAAAACTAAAGCTATGTGAAACTTAAATATGAATTCAAAGCATAACAGGATTTCAAGAGGCTTTTACAGGAAAATTTTCATTCTTTGCAGCCATCAGCATACGGTTTAATTGTACTAGTTCAAGCATTAAAAAATGAGAGGTATTTATTTTTCGAAGGATTGGTTAATGATGTTCTGTTTGTTTGCTAAGAAAGCATAGGAAAAAGAAGACAGATTTGGATTCTTGATATCTGATTGGAAAGTTGGCAAGCCAGAAAATAAAAAACCATGTACCTGTGAGTTCCAACTGTTCAAGCATCTTGTTATCTGGAGACATAAAGGCAGGGCTAACTTCCTATATTGATCAGGGTCAATATTCTCCACCAGTTCCTCCAATTCCCCAATCAGCAAAACCTCCTTCTGGCAATTAGTCACAGGCCAATACCTCAAAATCCCTCTAACAACAATCCCACCAAGCACAGGCTCCTTCTGCACAAACTGAGACACACAATAAGCCAGCTGCCTATGGTAAGCTTGCATCCCCTTGGTCTTGTGAAAAGGAATAAGCACCCTCATCAAGAACAGCTTGTGCTCTTCTTTTAGTGGAACTGTAAAACCATTGATGATGCTTCCCCATATCTCAAGCAACTCTTTGATCCCATAATGCCTCTCTGTCTCAAACACATAGTGCAAAAACACATCATTCATCGATTTCCTCATGAACGAACGGTAGAATGTGAATCTGGAATATATTCTGTGGTACACATTCTTCAAGCTATCACGTTCCCTCGGGTCTTCTGATTGGAACAAGGCAAGAAGATTGACAACAAATTGGTTATTAATGTAACCTCTAAGTAACCTAGGATCTGTGTTGATCACAAGCCGAATGAGGATGTCATAAACTAACTGCAGGTGTGACCATAATGGGGAAAAGGTAGATATGTGGTCTTCATCATCCGGGAATTCTGCGGCACTGGAGGTATTGGAAGGAGGAGGGAGAGGCCTAAAGAGGTTCAATGATATCATTGAAATGAGAGATGACATAACTTGATCATGCAGAGGCTTCTTTGAGGATTTTACAATAGACAGAAGCTGCAAAAGCTTTTGCCTTTTGAGTTCTTGTTGTGAAGCACATTCACTTGGATCAGTGAAGGTGAAGACAAAGGTGCAAAAGGAAATAGAAGAAAGAATTTCCTCATTTTCCAAGTTGGAAGAAGAAGAACTCCCAATATTGGTGGTGCCAATCTTCTTTCCATTAATAACAGTTGCAGTCTTTGAATCAAGATCAAAGAGGTGTTGAAGGGTAGTTGATTTTCTCCTTGGTGAAGCTCTTGGTGTATTGTTTTGAACACCCATTTTTCTTTTCTCTCTCCCTCTCTTTTCTTCTAAGCTTTTTCTCCCTCTATCAGCCTATGCACTTTATGAGCCTCATATTGTTTATGAAAGTGTGTAATTGGTCATAATTTTTCCACTAGCTGCTGAAACAGAGAACACTTTGCTATTTCCTATAGATCTGTTTTTGACTTGTTTAGGCTCCTAATTCTCCCATAAAGGCCAAAAAGCCAGCGGTGTTATAGAGACAAGAAAGTGTTGTAATATCCGTTCAATATCAAAGACTGCAATTTTAACAGAAACCCAATTAGCTGGTGAAGTAAGGTTGAAAGCAAATACATCTTTCTTTGTTCGTGCTCCTCATCTGTGTGAGTGCCACGTGGATTTTGCCTGGTTTTTGTAAGTTGCAGACATAACAGCTTGTGGCAACTCATAAGAGAGGATGTTAGAAACATGACAACATGTCATAAATATTAGTCAGGTTCAGCTTGCATGTGCCTCACCAACCTATCGGCCTCCGCATTTTGAGTGGGGGGGCCCAAATTGTAAAAGTCACCTTCCAAGGGACTGTTTGGCAATCATATCACAAAGACCATCCAAATTGTCCTTGGGTTGGCATTTCAGTAGAGAAAACGAGCAGAACCTGAGTTATTAAGCAATGGGATAATGGCTTTTTTTGTGAGGACGATAATTGTCAAATCGGTTGCCAACGGGTCCATAGTTCAGTGACAAGAACATTTACCTGCAGATCAGTGGTCTCAAATTTAAATCCCAATAGCACTTCCCCTACCCTTCCATACTTTGACCCCAAAAAAATGTCACGAGCTTGTTTGTTTTGATGCAAGATTGGGAATTTTTTCAGGGACCTATTATTTGCACGCCAAAACAATTTTTTTTTTTAATTGAAGAATTGAGCAAGCATAAGAAGCACCATCAGATATAAAATCTACCAATTAATGTGTGAGCTTAAGCTCTGGTCCAAAGAAATGGAATATGTGTCAAGTACGAACTAAAAACACAAGACAAAAATCCAGAACCAAGAATAAACTATCTTAAAATCCTAGAGGGCTTATCGTCTTCTCTTGGGCAATAAAGACTGAAAGAGATGTTCAAGTGGTGACGGCAATGGTGATCTAATTTCGGCACATTGGTTTTCTCACCCTTATCAATGTTCAAATCACAGCAAAACCACATACTTTTATATGCATAATGTATGCATGAGACAGATTTCAAGAAATAAGTAAAAGGGCAAAAAAAAACTAGGATTCACAGTTTAGAGACAACTAATAATGTCAAAATACCAAGATGGCTACTAGAATTCATGAAATCCAAGGTTCGTTACACTGATGATCTGGAGCATGAATATCTGGAAGGTCAGAATTCATGGAGAAATTAAACCATCCCTTTTTTTTTGTGTACTCAACACAAGGCTGCAGAACAAGCCCAATGATCACAGCAGAGATGCTTATAGCCATCACCTTTGGAGAAGCAAGAGCTAAA
The DNA here is from genome assembly GCF_965620075.1 of Prunus avium. Lineage (NCBI taxonomy): Eukaryota > Viridiplantae > Streptophyta > Magnoliopsida > Rosales > Rosaceae > Prunus > Prunus avium. The sequence goes on from NC_142291.1 coordinate 33,825,794, forward strand.
ACTACAAAAATTAACAGTGTCGGAGGAATGCAGATCAAAATTGCTCCAGCAGTACCAACAGGTATCTTAAACGGCCGCGATGCAGCTGGGTGTTTCATCCTCAACTTCACAAATGCAATGAATTCCATAATCATTCCGAAGCAATACAAGTAGTTCTCCGCGGCTACGATCTCTTGGAAGCTCAACCACGAGAGTAAAATAACGCCCGATGCAGAGAATAAAATTCCAACAAGAGGAGTACCATGACGAGATCTTTTGGCAAAGATTGAGGGAAGCATCCCACGTTCTGCCATACCCAGAAGTTGAAAGGAGTCGCTGCTCATTTCAGCCACAAACATACCCATGTTTGACAGTGCAGATGCTGCTAGGACCCAGGATCGTAACCATACACCTCCAAGCATTTTAGCAATGTCTGCGAAATAACCATCAGACCACAGTTCACGATCAACTGGAACAGCTCCAGTACCGATCAGAAGGGGGAAAATGTATCCAACCACAACCAAGATAAGAGCATAAAAGAGAGCTTTCGGAAGAGTTGTACCGGGGTTTTCCACCTCCCCTGATAGAGTACTAATGGAATCCCAGTAATTAAGATTCCAGAACAGAGTGTTCAAATACAAAGTCCAATTTACGCTGTCCAGATTTACCAAAAACCACCTGGATGGATTTAGCTTGGGGATTGCTATAAATCCCATGAATATGAAAGGAAGAAGTGAAAACACCCCCAGCAAGATAGCAGCCCAACCCACTATTGTTAAACCCCTGTAGTTCATGTAAGTGAGAATCGCAGTCAAAACCAGCACTGCAATTGTCCTTGGGAGACCACTTTCCAAAGCTGGAATTGCTGATTTCAGATAGTCCAGAAACAGAACAGGGTATAGAGCATTATCAATTACCCCACTAAGCCATTTCACCCAACCTTGCTGAAAGCCCCAATATGGACCCAAAGCTGATGAGACCCAAACAACATACCCTCCATTCTCAGGGAACATAGTACCCATTTCTGCAGTTATCAAGGCCTCTGGAACACTCCATATGATTGCAAAAACCAGAAAACCAAGAAGGGCTAAAAGGGGACCGGCTGCCTGGACACTGTCTTCCACGCCAAATGGCCCTCCCGAGACCTCATAGAAGATCAAGAATACAAGAGGTATAACTGAAACCTTTTGGTACTTCTGCAAGTTGTGAGAGGACCCTTCCCCCAAACCAACATACTCAGCAATATCGTTGTCCAACATTTTAGCATTACTTTGCTTAGCAAGTGAGTTTCTATGTTTCTGCATTCAACAATAGAAAGGCACGGTTTTCAAGATTTGGAAAGTTCAAATTGGAAAAGGAACAGAAAATTACAGTATAAGGGTACCCATCAAAGAGAAAACCAATTCAATTCACTAATCACTATGATAAGAAGTTTACTTTGTTCCTAGTAATCAGCAAGCTATTAAATTGCGTAGCATAAATTTTCAATTCAAAACCAGCAACTTTCCCAATCAAACCCTGACCAATCCGTGCACATAATCAGGAGTATTTCATTGAACTTCACTTAAAAAGTTTAACAAAACTCTACAGAAAGCATACTCCTTTACCATTTCAGAATCGTATTTATTGGGCAGAATCAATTGTTTGTTCAGTCTTTGTCATGCAACAAAAGTAAGATTCTTTACGCAAATCACAAAGGAATCATCTCAAATCAAGCAATGAATTTATAGCCACACAAAAAATACAGGCAAATCGGCACAAGAAATACAAATACAAAATACGCACTAAAACTAGCAACACAAATTGATCAGATAAACCAAATAGCAATGTGGGTTCTCTCAAAACAGCCATAAAAACCAAATCTACCCTCCCAATTGAGCCAATTCCAAATCAACAAAGGGTTCAAGGAATCAATCAAAGGAAACCCAAAAAAGTACCTCTTTTTTGGCTTAACGATCCGTGACCGATTTCAAGAAAATTCAGTAAAGGAACCAAAAAGAAGGCCAAAAGGGTTTGCTGTACATAAGAAAAGTAAAGTAAATGTAAAAAGCAAACGAGTAATGAAGAAGAAGAAGCTAACCATGAAAAGGAAGAGATAAACTGACAGACTACTGTGGATTTGCGGTGCTACCGATGCGTCATATTATTAGCGAAGTGACTCTCTTAGTGTCCACCACCACGCGTCTATCTCAGCGTCCACCCACGAGTCTGCTTCAGCCTCTGAGTGAGGAGAGTTTTGCATTGCCGACGCACTTGGAGAAAAAGAAAAACAAAGATTTGATTTGAGTGTGCTTGAGAGTTGTTTTAGCGATGCCAAAGGTTGTTTTAGATGTAAATTGTAATAGATAATCAAAAACAATTTTGTAGTGTTGGGTTGAAATTATGGGTTGTTAATTGGATTGGTCGAGATTTTTGGTGTGTCTACGGGTACTCGTGCGGGTTAGTTTCCTCCTCCATTTCTTAACTTTGGCAACAAAAATATTTTTAGGTTGTGGTATTTCTAGTTTAGGAATATTAGTTAATGTTTAGAATTAATGGTTTCCACATATGTTAAGAGTGCACAAAAGTTTGTAATTGTGTGAGAACATATAGAAAAATATATATATTTGGATTTCAATTAATCCATTTTGATCCTTTAAAAATACTTTATATCGATATCTTGAATATCAGAATACTCTTTAAAAAGATCACGTATGAATCGTTCACAACTTTTTTAAACAAAATTTGAATTGATGCAATTTTTCTGTAGGTAACAAATTGTAACACCACCTATGCTTCAAATGGTAATGGTCTTATAGAGAATGGCCCAATACAATGGGAATTGGTATGCTATTGCCCTAAATTCCAGACCTCAATCTTTATACTCATTTGAAATCAACCATTTGTAATTTTTTTCATTAACTAATTCTTAATTTAGTGATACTTCTCTTTCCAAGATTAAAAGAGATTTAGACTTCGATTCATCTCCCTGCTGATTATAAAAACACAAATCATTTCTTATTTGTCCACTTCTCACTAGGGTGAGTCACAGTTTGAGCTATCCAACTAGGTTTATCATATCATCCACCATGGGCTTTATCTCCAAATAAGCTTAATCAAATTTAGTGGACCAAATATTCAAATTAATATGGTGAGCCATATAGAATTTTGGGCTCATGGTTGTTTGAGCGCACGCTTGACTAGTTAGCACATGCTCAAGGCCGACCCTATAGGTTACCATGCAACCAAAGACTTAGACAAGTTATTTTATTTTGCAAATGTTGTATTGAACTGAATAGCATTTTATGTGTCAAAGTTGTCATAATATATTGTGCATACTTGATAAAAACTTTCAACACACAAATACATCTTCGATAGGGTTTTCGTTTTGTATCTTATACGAACAAGTACAACTATATTCGCAAATCTAAATCCTCCTATAAAAATGTAATCCCACCAATTGACTGCTGAAAACATCTTCTTATTGAATACGAATTCATACTATTATCAGATTCAAATTTAAATTTTATGGTGAAAAAATAAACCTATCACATCGCCAGTTTATAAATTATATTCTAACTATAGAATTTTATGTTAAGGCATAATTTTCGAGTGTATTGGAAAATTAAAATCGGTGGCAACTGTCAATCCTTGTATGGAACCTAGAAAGAGAGTTGGTTGACCAAATATAAATCTAAAAATTAAGAAGAAGAATATCCACTTGTGTTCATACTAGTAATTAGTTATCCATACGAACAACCAAGCTTAATCAATAGTCACCCCCGCCAAAAAACAAAACAAACTGATTCAGTCCAATACTAGTTAAACACGTGGTGCTCCCACATGGATCCAGCACTCTCATATGGCCCACCAAAACAATCTGCGGACCCCCCCACGCGCTAATTAAGCGCGTGCACAGTCCCCTCAGTGCCTAAAAACCACTCCTCTTCTCCCGCTTCGCAAACTCTCTGTGAGAAAAATCAGTCTTTCACTCTAATCACTTCTCCTAATCAAAATCAAGGACGGAGATCCCCAATCCCATATGGAGATCCCCGCGATTAAAAACCCTAACCCTGACCCCAATTCCAATCACCATTCCCATTCGCCGAGCTTTCTCCTGCCCAACGGCTTCGGCGAAATCGAGATCTCCGATATCGAGATGATAACGATACAGACCGTCACCTACACCAGCCTCAAGGACCTGTTGCCGGCGTCGCCTCCGACGATCATGTCGCCGACGCATAATTCCAGCTGGCACGAGATTCCGATCAAGAACCCGCTCGTAAAGCACGCGGCTTTGGCTTACCTGCAGCCGATGTCCACGCCGCCCGAGGTCGGGGACAAGGGGCTGTTGCGGATGCTCAGGGAGAAGTGCGTCTGCGGAGGCGCGAACGGGCTCGGGTGCTTCGCGTGGCTCGGCGACGTCGTTTTGAGTGGAGTTAGGGATGTGTTTGGGGGCGTTTGTAGGAATGGGTGCGAGATTGGGGATGAGGAGGATGACGATGATGAAGAGGACGACGACGAGTACGTGAAGGTTGACTGAACAGAAGGGGAGGGGCATTTTTGGAAAGTTATGTGTTGACTTTGACTGGTAGACAGTACAGAGAGTGAGTGAGTGAGACTTTTGTGTACAGAATTTTGGTTTTTATCTTTTTACATTTTTTTATTTTTTTATTTGGGTGGTGAGTGAGTTGTGAATAGGTATACATTGTGTTCGATTTATTAATCGCCGAACACATGATTGATTCGTGGAAGAGAATTTGAATTTTTTTTTTTTTTAATAAAAAATTATTTGAGAGAAATTTTCTTGTGGAATTGTATATTTTGAAGGTTTTTATTTGAGAGAAATTTTCTTGTGGAATTGGTTTTTCTCCGAATGAGTTTTGTGCTTTTCTTTTTTGAATTTTAATGATCAAAGTTTAGTGTTTAACCCTCAAGTTTTGGGCGATGAATTGTATAATCGATTTAAAGGATGAGTTCAACTCTTATTGGTCTGAATTCTTAACTCGATTTCAAGTAATCTAAATTCATAATTCATATCTAAATGACACCCTTGTTCTTCATTAAACTACATGTAATTTGTTAATAATTTGTAACAATATATTTAACTTAGAGGTGTACATCGGTTCAAAACCAATACAATTTAGTCAATTCACATATGATTTAATATAGATTGGATTGTGATTTTTTCAATCCGATCGGATCCAATTGATGTTTGATTAGATTGGATTGAATGAACAGTTTTGATAATGGAAAAAGACACAAATGAAATATTAAACATTTGTCCTTAGATTTAATCTAATCAAACATATTAGAGAAAATTGTTTTGATTATATAATATATTAAACATAATTCCATTAAATAACTTAAAATATTCATAACCTTTTCAACTACAAATACCTACTGGAGCCAAATAAGCATAAAATCCATATAATGTTATTTTATTGTTTTGCTGCACAATCTATTAATAAAAACAACATGTTTTTTGGAGAGAAAAAAAAAACCGTTAGCCAACCACTGCCCAGCCTCCATCGACTCCATGGTAGAGGTCGACCCTTTGTCACCTTCAATGCCTTCTTATGGTCCTTCTCTTTAGCTCTTCCGACAATAGGGTTGCATATTATTATGATTCTTTTGCTCTGTTTTTATTGGTTAGTTTTTTCCGCTTTTGTGGATTGTCAAAGAAAAAAGAGCCAATTTGGGTATTATGCGTATAACGAATACACAAATAAAATACCTAGAATACCGTTAATTATAAAAGGTAGATGTAAGATGGGCCTAGTGAAATAAGGATTGAGCTTTACCTTAGATTGGCTAAGCCCTAATTCCAACTTCACTAGGCTTGTCTTTCACATACTTTATGTGGGAAGACACACACTTAAAAACACTAAAAAATTTATTTAGTTTTTCAATGTGGGACTCAAAATTCTCTATATAGAATATTCATATCTTTTAAAGACATCACATCACGCATTGCGCAAAGCTCATTTCTACTCAATTTTCTTCAAATTTAATTTGAGCACAAGTGAAGTTTTCTCAATTCGACATAATATTCAATCTCTATCTTTAACGAGTAGAATTACATTTTTATCACAATGAAATTGGGGTCAAGCAACCTTGAAAATGTTGGTAGCACATTTTGAAGACCAAAAATATGCATTGACGTACTGTTAATGCATGAAATAAGGTAAACTTTTGGTCCAATAATAATTATGCAATGCATGTGCATCACTAAGATTCGGTGTCCAAGCAAACCTTCAAAATGTTGTGGTAGCAAATTTTCAAACATCAAATATGCTCAGAGACTGGTGGGTATATATTTTCACATGTTTCGAATAAATTATTCCAAATGCCAACTCCTTCATGGGACCATGACTACGACGTTTTGGGAGCACTGTCATTACTATTATGACTAGGATTTTGTCTTTAATAGGAGATTACTTAAGTGCTAATCTTCTCATGAGGGAAGCACGTACGTCATCAAGGGAGATGTTACATCAAAATAGAAGAAAAAAACGTTTATGTAGTCCAACAATTTTCACTATTATGAATTCAGTTTTAAGTGGACATCCGTTAGGTACATATATTTATATTATTTTTTTGTTACAACGAAAGAAAATAGAAAAATAGAGTATAAAAAAATATACTAACTTCATAGATTTATTTTGTATAGCTAATTTTATATCTTTTTATTGGGTAATGCTAGGTATACCACATTTATATACTACATTGTGTACCACTTCTCTAATAGACATGGAGCCCACCAATATAATGGGCCACACCTCTATTGATAAGCTGTTACACAATGTGATACATAAATGTGGTATCCTTTTCCTTATCATTTTGCACTGACTAACTCTTCATATGGTAATATTTTTCTTTGTCATGTTGAGAGAATTTTTTTGATTTTTATATCAATTTAATAGTCCGATTTTTGAAAATAACTACACCTTTTTTATTTTTCTTTTTGGTTACATAGGCCGAAGCCCAAAAGAAAACAAATAGTAGCCTAGAAAACCCTCCTAACACCGGTGGGTGCCCTTTCAGTGCACGGGTCTTCAGTTTTGATATTAGTTATATAAATTTTACTTGTATTGTGAGCATCAAAATCCGCTGTAGCACAACTTAAAAGGATTGTTGATTAATCCGGGTTCGACTCCCGGCGGCGGAATAATTTTTTTTTTCTTTCTCTTAACAATTCCTGATGTTTCATCCAGTTTTGACAATATTGAGTATATACACCAACTTTCTATAAAACTAGTCCAAAGTTACCAATAATCACCACAATTTTTTCTTTCTCTTAACAATTCCTGATGTTTCATCCAGTTTTGACAATATTGAGTATATACACCAACTTTCTATAAAACTAGTCCAAAGTTACCAATAATCACCACAAGAGCAACTCCCGTCTATGAAGTGGTGAAAGACCTTAGAATCCCCTACAACTATCTCTCTCTTGGTTATCTCTGAAATCTTCTTTGCAGCATTATGGCAATCATCACAGATCCTCGTGTTTTTCCTAACAACAACAGGGCTTCTGAGTTTTGTGGAGATCAACCCGAAACAAATTGCCAATCTTACACTGTGACTCTCTGCAGAACTTGCTCTCTTTCTCTTCAAATCCAACGGTCTGAACTTGGTGATGCTATGAACATATTTGTCTTCCCTTATCTTCCTCAAAATTATATCTAAAACAGCATATATTGTGTTAGTTTCGACGTGGGACCTGTCTTGGTTGATGAATCTGTAAGGCCTACAATTGGTCTCAACAAAGCTGCATCCAACAGTTTTCTCTAGTCCTCTTTGCTTCATAAGAGATTTTATCCGTTCGACATCTTCCCACCTCCCAGCTTCAGCATACATATTCGAAAGCAAGACATAGCACCCGGTGTTATCATGTTCCAAGGATAAAATGCGCTCAGCAGCAAGTTCAGCCAATTCTATGTTTCTGTTGTTTCTACTTGCAGTAAGTAATGATCCCCAAATTCTTGCTGTGGGCACCAATGGCATCTCCTCAATAAAAATCTTGGCCGTGTCAAGATTGCCTTTTCGACCAAGAAGATCAATCATACAACCATAATGCTCTATTCCAGGATCAATACCATAGTCCAGTTTCATCGAGTTAAAGAATTTCCAACCCTCATTGACCATGCCCGAGACACTGCAAGCTGTTAACAGGGAAACAAAGGTGCTCTCATTAGGTTGAATGCCCTTGTCTCTCATTTTGGAGAACAATTCAATGGATTTTGTCCCAAACCCGTGAATGGCATAAGCCATAATGATACTGTTCCATGAACTGACATCCCTGGATATCATCCTATCAAAAATTTCTTGTGCAGTCTCTAGATTCCCACATTTTGCATACATGTAAGCAGTAGCGTTCGAGATGAAGGTATTTGAATTGTGCTCCAACTTTGAGATATAGCCATGTATTTGCTTCCGCTCCCCTAGTGATGCTACTTCAGAATAGGCAGGTATGATGCTTGAAATTGTAATTGCATCCGGTTCAAGATGTTTACTCAAGAGGTCCCAAAATAGTTCCAAGGCATCCTTGTTCTGTCCACTCTGTACATACGCAGAAATCATGCTATTCCATGATATCAAATTCTTTTCAGCCAGCTGACCAAATATACGCTCTGCCGATTTCATCCTGCCACAGGCACCATACAGATCAATCAGAGAAGTTTCCAAGATGATATGAGGGAGAAACCCTCGTCTAACGGCATAACCATGGACAGATTTACCCTCCAATAGGGCTCCTACTTGCGTGCACGAAGGGAGCAAATTTATCATTGTGATAGCATCAGGATTCAATTTATCAGCCTGCTGCATCTTTTTCAAACAAGAAAGTGACTCAAATGGACGAGCATTTAGAGTATATCCATGTATCATTGCATTCCAAACCACAACATTCTTGGTAGAAATCTCATCAAACAACCTCTCTGAATAGTCCACTCTACCACATTTGTGGTACATGTCAATAAGCGAGGTCTGAACCATGATATCCAATTCAAGCATACATTTAAGCACCTGGCAATGTATTTCCTTCCCAGTTTGGAGAAAACACTCAATAGCACAAGCATTAAGAGCGCTGATCGTACTGAATCTATCAGGCTTCATCCCAAGCACCTGCATTTCTTGCAAACACACCAACGAGCTCCAACCATCCCCAACAGAAACATACCCACCAATCATAGAATTCCAAGAAACTAAGTCTTTAACAGGCATTTCTTCAAACACTCTCTCTGCATACTCTATGCAACCAAGTTTTGCATAAGCAGCACAAAGCGCGTTCCCTACGTAAACATCTGAATCCACCCCAACTTTAAACAACTTGCCATGAACCTTTTGGCCTTCAGCCAACGATGACAATCCACCACACGCCTTGATTACAAATGGGTAGGTAAAATTATCGGCTCGAACACCTTCGCTCTGCATCCTATGATAAAAATCAATCGCCTCTCGAAACAACCCATTATCAGTGAGACCTCTAATCATCACATTCCAGTAATATGTATCCAAATGGTTCATTTTCTCAAACACCCAGAGTGCATCCTCCATGCACCCAGATTCAATATGCTCACGAAGTGCCTGTTTGAGCGCGTAGTTTTGGACTTCGCAGGTGTTTGAATTCTTTGATTGTTTTCTGATACTACGAACCAATTTAGGAAATTTTGGCTGGTCGGAGTTTTGGTTAGCTTTGGGCTCAGCGGCTCGTTTTCGCAAAATGCTTGGCGGTGCGGTGGACTTGTAGAGGTAAGAGCTGTGAGCGAGAGTTGCAGGCATTTTTGAATGGCTTCAGGATTTAGGCGCTGGAAAAATAGCCGTTACAACTTCATTTCACAATGGAAAAAGCGACTCTCTCTTTCTCGTTATCCTTCTCCTCTTTCTTCTTCGCGGGTATTGAAGAGTAGCCGTTATTTCTGATTAGGTTTTAAACTGGGTATTATCAACTCTTATTTTATTAATTTTAATTTAGATGGATATATGCACCAGTAATGGTCTGGACCGGCCCAAATTTTTTTGGGCCCAGCTATTTTAAGCCGAAATAAAGTTCATGTAAAAGCTGTTTGTTTTCTTCTTTGTTTACAACACTTATCACGTTACTACAGGGCGGAACCATACTTTGACCTCCCATTTTTTCCATCATGCGGAGACACACAAAAATCGATATAATTAAGCTTATGGCCCCTCCACCACTAATAAATGGTTGCCAATTTTTCATTCCAGAATGAACATATAGTAGTAAATTTGTATTATATTACTACAAAAAATCTCATCAATGGCCCAAAATGATTGTATAATTACATTTTGTGCTTCATCTTTTGGTTCTCTTAAGTATTGAATCATGGCGCGCGCCTAGGACGGATTCTATACAAAAGGATATTAACCGGTTACAAGGAAATTTATTCTCTCTAAAAAAAGGAAGAATCAAGGTAAAATTTAGGCAGATCAACTTATGCAAGTAGACATAAGAGGTTTTTGTTTATCAATATTCTCTAAAAAAAAGTGTTTTAATTCCACATATATGAATAGAAATCCTCTCTTACAATTCTTATTTGGATGTTTTCATGAAAGCTAAGCTAGAGCTAGCATTAGCAAGCTATCATATAACCAACAAGGAAAGTTTCATTATGTTGTACATAATCACTCGAAAACCAATATGAATTGGAAAAAATTTACAGTGATCAAAGTGAGATGTTAAACATATTTAGTCGAACATAATCACTCGAAAAACATAGTTTAATCAAAGCTTAATTAAATTTCTTCAGGGATGCTTTGTAGTGCAGGGCGCCATGAACTCTGGCGGCTGTGCTTGGCAGCCAAACTGGCTCTTAGAAGATGCTTCTTTCTCAAAAGACTTAGCCTCTGCTCCACACACAAAGATGATGGCCTAACAACTGATGCTTGACTGTTGATTCCTCCATTCATGAGCTCAAGAACTTGCTTCAAATCTTGCCTTCTTACCAAAATCTTCATTCTCACAACCCCATCTTCCTGAGTCTGATGTGAAAGTACATTAGTGCCCTCCTGATGATCGCCATTTACTTTTGCAATGGCCTCCATTAAGGCATTGCTTGTGATCAGATTGCTCTTTTGATTCATCCGAGCTCTGCCATGCCGAAATAGCACTCTCTTGATCAAACCCATTTTCTCAATTCTGCTTTCTCTGTGTGTGTTTGATTAAGCTTTAATCAATGCTCTGCTTACCAATGAACATTCCATTGTCATGGAGCTTTATATAGGAATTGGCTATGAGGGTTTTCGCCATCTGGGTTGCAACTGAAAGTTTTGATTAATATTAAATTAAACGGTAGCAGCCATTTGACTTTGTCTGGAAGGTAGCTCAAACGAGTTTTAGCTGTGATAATATTCGAAGTCAACAGGGTCAAGACAACCACCAAGATCCAAATACTCACCGTAACAAGGAATAAACCAATCGTGTATATCAAGTTCACATTATCCCGGTTACGTGGAGACCTAATCAGACTGATCGGGAGAGATAGAGAGAGGCAAATGTACAGGTGTAGGTGTAGGTGTAGCCTCATTTTATACCGTACAAACCAATAAAGAAGAGGAGAATGAGAATCAAACTTATCCAATGCTTAGTTTAAGAAAAACGTTATCCAACGCTTAGTTTAAGAAAAACGTAACCTAACACATGAAATGAGTCAACGATGTATATCAAACTCACACGAAACCCAGAATTCTCCATGACATCTGAATTAATGAAACAAGGTTCTTTAACTTGATCATAGCACAGTCTTGATAGACTAGTCGGTACTTATTCAATCATTATTTTAATAACATTCCATTATTTAATTGTACGTATAAAATGCCACACACCGACTGCTCACATGCAAAGCCTATAATAGGAGCTGGAGGCTGTTGCCAATGAAAACGACGCGTACACACGTTTAGTTTATCTTGGATTGGTAGAGAGAGAGAGAGAGAGAGAGAGAGAGAGAGAGAGAGAGAGAGAGAGAGAACATTATTTGAGATTAATTAAACTAACAGATGGAGTTTGGTTCAAATTAAAATGGTGTGAAAACAAGTGGCATTCGAGAATGAAGAATCTATGTATTTGGTGGTGAGCAGAAATTTGCAACCCTAATTTGATATATTGGGTTGCAAAAAGGTACCGTCAAAGGGTATGAGTTGTGTGTATTAGTTGGTACGTATAGCCTGTCTTTCTAATCATGATGAGTCTTATCTCAACCTACAACTAATTATATATTTTCAAGCTTATAGAACATAAACTCCAAAGTAGGAGCTCAAATCATGGGGTCGAAGGACACAATCATGAGACTTGATAGGTTACCTATTGCTTTTAAGTCTTATACACAGTTGTTCAAATCCACACTCTTTGCTAATCAATTCGACAATGACGCTTGATGATATTTGGGATGCTTTTCTTCAACTCAACAACTTTCGTTGATGAGATTTGAATTGTCGGAACCTCCTTCTGCAAAGTGAAAACTAAACACCTTGCTAAATTTTGAATGTCCTGTGAGAATATAGGGAAAATTATCGATTGGAAAATGCTTTTAAAAGCCAATTCCTTTCCCAACTTTTTTCAGAGGAGGTGAGATACATGACATTGTTGAACTCATATGAAAAGCCTATCTAAAAAAAGCTGGGTTCATGTGTAATTCTTTAGGTGCCTAAAATGAGTAGACATGAAATTGATTTTGGAAGTAGGAAGACGTGGCTGGCCACCACATGCATGCCCAAAAAAAGTAGAACAAAACGTTGACCCTTCAATAGAGTGCTTGAAAATGGTCAAATTGGTCATTTCAATAGAATTGAACGAAAAGAGAAAAATAAAGCGAAGTTGGAGATGCAGGGGATCGAACCCTGTACCTCTCGCATGCAAAGCGAGCGCTCTACCATTTGAGCTACATCCCCGCAATTGGCAAAATGATTCCCGTCCTTTTATTTAGTCAACTATAATCTGAAAAATTACATAACTCGGTAAAATCTCAGATCCCAAAGGGGAAAAATAAAAAAAAGAAGAAGAAAGAAGAAAGAAGCGGAATCTTTAATTGTACAAAATCTTGGATGATGACGTTGCAGCAAATCTTTCATGGTAATTTCCTTGGCCAAGCCAAACGAAGCTTACGAATGCATGCAAATTTTATGAGCCTAATTGTTCTACGAATTTCATATATGGACCGACAATGATGGAACCTGGTCGTACAAACAATTGATGTAACTGACAACTAATTCATGAAGGAACATGATTAATAACTAATTATTAGTAATGTTGAAAGATTTCAATATTCAAATTTCTGCACATTTCTTCATAATGTTGAAAGATGTTCAATGTTTAAATCTCCTTATTTTTATTGATGATAAAGAGAACTAATCAATTCACAAATAAACAATAAACTTGAGCAGATGGTGTTGATCTGAGAATATATATGCAGAGAATTAGGACATTAATAACACTAGCCTCTCCGCACGCGCTTTCGCGCCTGCAAGAGGCTTTTTTTTATAAAAAAAATTTATTTTATTTTAGAATTAAAAAAGATAATGGGTAGTTGTTTTCCATAAAAATAGGATCCATTATCCGATTTTTCTTTTAATTTTAATTTTTTAAAATAAGAAAAAGTGCGAATTTACCATATTATCCTCATTTAATTAATAATTTCAATTCTTAATGTTTGCACTAGCCAATGACATTTTTTGGTATTTTGAATGTTTCACCATTCTCTTCCTTTTGCTTTATATATATATATAGATAACAAGAATATGCAAGCGGAAAGAGAAGCTTTGACAGCTAACTAAATAGACATGTTTTGTATTTAAACTTTGATGATCATCTATATATATAAAGCAAAAGGCAGAGAATGGTGAAACATTCAAAATACCAGAAAATGCCCTTAGTTAATGTAAATATTAAGAATTGAAATTATTAATTAAATGAGGATAATATGGTAAATTCACACTTTTTTATATTTTAAAAAATTAAAATTAAAAGAAAAATCAGATAATGGCCTATTTTTATGGAACACAACTACCCATTATCTTTTTTAATTTTAAAATAAATTTTAATTTTTTTTAAAAAAAGCCTCTGCAGGCGCGGAAGCGCGTGCGGAGAGGCTAGTATCTTATAATATGACAATTAAAAGGAGACAAGTTTCTAGAACCAAATAAGCAAACACAAGGCCCCAATGCTATTATTAACTTCATTAGTAATGGAACCTGATGAGAATTTTAATCTTCATCTTTGGGCAGTCCTTGGAGTATATTGGGCTCATTAGACGGTAGTGCATCAGAGTTTAATTCTCTTACTGACTTTTGGGATGGATTCTTTTTTTTTTTTTTAGTTGAGAAATTCTATGATTACATTCATAATTCAGTCAAAAATATCACTAATCAGAAAGGATCATTATAATAACGGCCGCACCCAAAAATCTTTGGAGGCTAAGCTATTTATACAAGATCAATTTTGTTCGTTAAAAGTTTGGTAGTCAATTATTAAATGTCAGATCAATGGAGGTCCCCCTCAATTTATCTTTAAATTGACTTTTTTTTTGCCTTCTACTGGCCTACCTTTAGAAAAACTTACAAGCAACGTATGATATCCGTTTTTTCTTTGTCATGGGTCATTTTGTCATTGCAGCATTGGTCGGTTAAAACCACCCCCCTTCCACTTCTCCCACTCATCAGAAATGCCGACCCCCCCCCCCCCCCCTCTCTCTCTCTCTCTCTCTCACACACACACACACACAGTAAAAAGCCAAAGCAAAAAGGCAAACGTAAGAGCGGAAGAAGCAACGTCTGCTCTTTTCAAACTCCATCAAATTCAAAACCTAAGAGACTAGAGAGCCACACTGCTTTTTCATTTGAAGCTTACGTTTTATTGTATTTATAGAAACAAAAAAACTATAAACCTATCTTATAAACTTTTTGAGATCACTAAGCTAGAGAGAGAGGGAGAAACTTTGAGAGAGAAGAGAGAGAAGAGAGAGAAGAGAGAGAGGCATGGAGGAGGGTATTGGAGGATTGAGGCATCTGTATATGACAGTGTTTTTGTCTGGGTTTGCAAGCTTGATGGTAATTCCAGCCATAACTGATATCACCATGTTGGCACTTTGCCCTGGTCAAGATGAGTGCTCTCTTGCCATTTACCTCTCTGGTTTTCAACAAGCGGTATGTTTTTTATCCCTATTTTTTTTCGCTTTCCCTTGCCGTTTCATTTTTTATATATTAATATTAATTCTTTCATACTCTTGGTTAAGTTGTTCTTCCCTCTCCCTCACTTAATTCACTCTTTAATAATTTAAACACAATATAAATATTATTTTTTTCATTTCTTATTTGAGAAACTAGCGTAATAAAATAAAGAGTCCTCCAAAATTATGATCTAGTTTTACAATATAAATGTATATTATTCTATTTGAACAATTTCTCTTCCTCCAAAATGATATCTATCATGAAAATTATTCATATTTCTTTTCTGGGTATGTTGCAAATTCATTATATATAAATTTAAAAAAATAAAAAATGGAATCAAGCACATTTAAATTATTTTATTATTATTATTTATTTATTTTGTTGGAAACCTTTTTATTTAGAAATGGTTAAGTAAACTATATATATAAAATAAAAAAAAATAAAAAAGAAAAAGGTTGCTGACAAAGAGAACATGCATTTTTTTTTTTCAAAGAGTTAAGTGGATTCTAGGCGTTTTCAACTTTATACTTTTGGTCAAAAGAAAATAACTTAATCTTACTTTTACAAGTAATTTTTTTTAACCATTTTAATCAGGTTGTTTTATGCATAGTTAGATATTTATCTTTTTTAGATACGTGTATCAAACATAAATACTCAAAACGTGTGTACGTGAGTTGAAGCTTGCAAACCCTGAAAATGTCTATATTCATATCTTCCCAACTAAACTTCATACCTACCAAATTGCCCATTCACGGCCATACGTTATTGTTACACTTACCCATTTAATTTGAGTTGATTTATTAACATTTAATCACACACATTTAGATATAGATAGCAAATTTGAAGCACCCATCCAAGCTCATCCTTTTTCCCAGCAACCAAACAAATCTTTGGCCCCAACCCAAGTTGCCATATGCAAAGTCACAATCCTAGCTGATACCATGTTTCTAATGAGTTTATTTGTTGGTCGAGAAGGGTGGGTAGGGGTGGTTGGACTTCTGTCATGAAATGAAGGACACAAATAATCAGCTTGCTCAATGATCTAAAGGTTCAAATTCACAGTCTCGAAACAAAAGTATCATGCGTCGAGCATTTTTTCATATTGCCTAATATACTTTAACCGAAAGATTGAGATTTTAAAGTCACATGTGTAGATGAATTTTCACTTCTGTTATCAAAATGAAGTACTATGTGAGGAAGGATATATAATATTAATCTTTCTAATTAATTTGATGCCTGCATATATATGATATGTGTGTGGTTCAGATCATAGGATTGGGGACGGTGGTGATGACTCCGCTAATTGGGAACCTATCGGACGTGTATGGGAGGAAGTCTCTGCTCACGGTCCCATTGACTCTCTCCATTATTCCACTAGGTACTTGTATAAATATCTTTTTGCCTACACTTAATGTGCTTGTCTGTTTTCTTTAGTGCTTTGTTGCATGCGCCTGCGTCGGTATCCATTTTAGCTTTGGACCTTAAAGCGTGGTACCCATCTTTGAGCTAAGCATATTCCATATCTTTAATATTCTCATTATCCCACAAGAAAAAAACAAAGAGCATGCTTGGTTCGCTTGTCGATATGTGAATAATGAGCGATTTTTAACTATTGATTCACATGAAATCTAATGTTATATCAATAGTCAAAGTTATTTGCTCTCGCGCTACAATTCAGATTTTATAAATGGTCAGGAGGCCCACTCACTCATAGACGTCCCAAAACAACTTTCAATTTAAGTATTTATGAGATTCGGACCCCACCCACTACTTCTTTATTTTTTTTTTAAAAATATCACAAGATGATCTCACACTCGAAGGGTGTGATTAATCACCGCTCGGGATTCGACTTGCCCTTTGTCACAAAGTGTTTCCAACGGGTTTTGAACCTTTGTCATTGAGGTACTAGGTAACTCGCTAACGGGAGATGACAATTTGCCAACCGCACCACACCTTGTGGTTCCCACCCACTACTTCCAATTCCCATTGCATATGCAATAATATAATTGATCAATGGCTGATTAACACCTAACTTTCACTTTTAAAAAAAAATTGTGCTGTCCTTGTTCAATAGTAAGATAATTAAAGAGTGCCCATCTTTGGTGGGGGCATCGATTGTCTATTACTTTGTCTTTTTAGTAATAATTGCTAATGTTGATGAATAAGGTGGCACTTACGTGTGCCTCTTCTCTATTGGGCAGTGATATTGGCGTATAGCAGGGAGACAAACTTCTTTTATGCTTACTTTGCGTTGAGGACATTGACTGCCATGGTATGCGAAGGCAGCATCAACTGCCTTACTCTTGCTTATGTGGTAAGTTTAGTATAGGTGCATATATATATGGACGTCAAGTTATTACCGTGCATCAACAAGAAATGTTATTACTCTTCTGAGTGATTGACACTAGCACGCTCCAATTAAGACAAATCAATAAGAAATGTTATTTGCTTTGTAAAAAAAAGAATAAACTTCTTCAAAACAAAAGAGCTTCACATGATTTATCTTGATCATCGGATATCATTGAGAAATTACTAATACTGTATTGAGTAGGGGAATTTGAGCTCTTAATTGGAACTAGGCAACTTTCTCAATTTCAGGCAGACACTGTTTCTGAGAGAGAAAGAGTATCTGCATTCGGAATTCTAGCTGGTTTTCTTTCAGCATCATTTGTATGTGGAACCTTAGCAGCTCGTTTCCTCTCCACTGCTTCAACATTTCAGGTAAATTTTTCTTAAGCTCTAACAAATAGCACAAACAAGGCTAGCCTTTCTTCAAGTCTCCTTATTTAGCCAACAATTTGGCTACCAGATGTGGTTCTAAAAAGTCCTTGCTTGGTTTAGGTTGCTGCCTTTACATCAATGCTGGCAACTATCTACATGAGAGTTTTTCTCAAGGAGAGCTTGCCGGGCGGGGATGGTACTTTGAGGCAGCCTATCTTGAAGGGAGGATCAGATGCCATTGAAGAAGATGGCTACTCACCGGAGACAAAACAAGTGTATAAGAAGGTTCCTTCTGCAGGGGATTTGATTTGCTTGCTGAGGAGCAGGTAAGAGTTTGTATGGATAACCCGCCATGGCGAAAATCCTCCCAATATCTTCGAAAGCTATAACTTGTAAAACCCTGTGTTGCATTTGCAGTAAGACCTTGTCACAAGCAGCAATTGTTTCCTTCTTCCAGAGTCTGGCAGAGGGTGGCCTGCAAGCTTCACTAATGGTGCATTAGTTTTTCACCTTAATTTGCCAAATTTCATGTTCTTTTATTTTCTTAATAATTGATGCCATTGAAATAAATTCTCATATAGTTGACTGAGGAATTTCCATTGCCGTGCAGTATTTCTTGAAGGCTCGTTTTCACTTCAACAAAAACCAGTTTGCTGATCTGATGTTGATTGTGGGGATATCAGGAACCGTTTCACAGGCTAGCTATACCTAAACCTTATGCTGCTACATAATTTTCTTCTGTGTATTATATATTTCTCAGCTTTTTAATTTTTCTAAAAGCACTCTGCTATTTGTGAATTCTGCAGCTGCTTTTCATGCCTATGTTGGCACCTGTTATAGGAGAGGAAAAGTTGCTTTCAATTGGGCTGTTATTGGGCAGTTTCAACGTATGTGCCTTGCCCTCAACTCTTCCATATTTTCCATGATTGCCCTCCAATTACTTTTGTCACTGTCAATTCATGATGGTGAGATCATCACACATTTCATTCAAATACGTTTCTGACCATTAGATCTGGTCTTGTGCAGATGTTTCTCAACAGCATATCATGGGCAGTTTGGGTAATCTCCTTTTGAACAACTTGCAAACTCCCTTCACCACTGCATGTTTCTTCACATATTTAGTGTCCTTTGTTCTATAAAGTCCTTGAGAGACATTTTCAAACTTTGCAGGTTCCTTATGCCGCTACTCTGTTTTCTGCTTTTGGGTTTTTAGTGCAGCCAAGCGTATGTTTTTTGCTTTAAATCTTGGTAAAACCTATTATGTTCTGTTTGTTGAACTACGACTGACAATATGTTCTGACTGTCAACAGATACGCAGCATTGTATCAAAACAAGTTGGGCCCAATGAGCAGGTATAGTTCTACTAGGGAGAGTGTTGACATACATACGTAAGTACATACGTATGTGCGTATGTACATATATGTTTTAATCAAGTTTTTTGTTGTTGATACAAGCGATATTGGGGAAGGGGGGGTTTTCTCCCACACACTATCAAGGTGCCAATGAGGTTCTAACTTGAGACCATTGGTCTACAAGTTAAGGCCCTTTTCACTGGGCTAGACCCCATTGGCTATATATATACGTACGTGCATATGTACATATATGTTTTAATCAACTTATTTACAAAGTAAACCTCTTACCAGGGAAAGGCTCAAGGATGTATTTCAGGCATAAGTTCCTTTGCCAACATTGTTTCTCCTTTAATTTTTAGTCCTCTAACAGGTTTGTGGATGTTTTATTATTTTGTTTTTCCTTTTGGATAGAATCATAAATCTAATTCAATTTGACCAGTTTTCCTATTATTTATCCAGCTTTGTTCCTGTCTGAAGAAGCGCCATTTTATTTCCCTGGCTTTAGTATAATGTGCATTGGCCTTGCAATGGTGAGAATTTGGTATTTTATGAACACACAAAAGAGAGTCCCTTTTTTTTCTGATGTATCAGTTGTTCTTGGTTCATGGATTTAATTGACATATGACACTTTTTTGTTTGTTCGTTTTTTTTCATTTGTGCAGATAATCGGCTTTGTTCAGAGTACAATGATAAGGGCTTCTCCTATTTCAAGTCACAAAATCAGCAATATCATATCTGTGGATTCTACGTAGTGAGAATCTAAATTATATATAATTCTAACATAAAGCAATAGATCTCTCCAGCACAAAATTTGATCTTATGGAGCCCTTCAATTTATAGAAAGAAACAAACCCAAGAACAAGAGCTAATCAGAGTTGCTATGCAGACATTCCCAAAGCTAATTGGGGCATTTAGCAGTTCAAATCAGCTGGGTCCGATGACATTGGATTTAAACCTTAACTATACACTGTAAATGAGACTTATGCAACCATTTTGGTTAATTGAGTTGAACTCAGTTAAACCCTCTATATATATATATATATAAATTTTCTATTTGTAATGTCAATGCTACATGATGACTCTGGATTTGAAGAATTGAAAGCTCCATTTGTTTCTTTCATTCTCCATTTTCTGCATGTCCAATAGCATGCAGGCAAAGGTTTGATTAGATAATCATTTCCAAAATATGGCATTTCCTGTAGTTTGCTGTGCAAATTTAGGAAATGATCTGGGAGATGATAATAACTATGTAAACATATATCAGCCCTTTCTGTTTGTTTGTTATAACCGATCTACGGGGTTGGTTCTGAGATGAAAAGACTAATTCTAATAGTTCCAACAAAGTTGAACTAATCTGATTTCTGAAAGCAAGTATATGGATTAAGAAACATAAGCAAAGAGAAATATTAGCGGTGAGACTCTTTCGACGGTAGATAATGGGCTCTCTAAAAGGAAACTCGATCGACTGTAGCTGGGACTCTGTGTTGGTAAGTTTTAAGTCAGGATACTGATTATTCAGTGGCAATTATGTGGAGACTGGAGAACAGTGATTCAACTCACAAATGCAGGAAAATGAAGTGGGTTTGTGTCTTGAGAGAGGGTTTGACTAGTGCAATCATTGAGTGCCATCATATTGCAAAGGTGATGATGATAGAACAAACAAAGGAGAGGAAAGGTGAAGAAAAGCCTGCACAATTAAAGAGGATGGAATATGCAAAGGAGAAGCTCTTAAGGGACTATCTGTTATATCTCTGAAAAATTCCTCAGCACCAGAATCTCAACCAATAAAGAATTTATCCTTTGGCACAAGCAGTTGTTGGAATGAATCATTCAATGAAAAGGCAAAGAAACGATGCAATCAAATAGACAGCAAACTAAATACCTTCATTTTAAGACAGCAGCCACAATGAATTGCTCATGTTTAAAAATATAGCAAAACAATTTGCTACAGGCTAGACAATCATTCAACAGTATACTAAAGAGAATAAATCATTCAACAGCTTAAGAAGAGCCGTTGAATATGTTGAATAAAGCTTCAAAATTCAGGCATTGCATTAAGATTTGCACATTGTTAGACACACTATACATAAGCTCCAGATAAGAGTAATCTGTAATCTTTTTAGCCGTTCAAACATCTCTTACTAAGCTTCTAGACAACCCAATGCTGAATTTTAAAAATGTGATGACAAGGATAAACCTAGATAATGATATATACATGTGAAGACTAATCAAAGGTTCCAACACATTGGTGCAGAATATACATACTCCTTGAGTGGTCCATCCACCTCATTGGATGGGAAACATGCCATCCTCATCATCATCATCCATTTCCAGATATTTGAAGTTAACAGCATCCCATCCATTACCTTTGTAATTAAAACCTGGGCTCACATAGCACTTCATCTCATGAAACAGGTTCAAATTATCCACGAGCTTATGAAATGCATTGCATCCACAACACTGCAGAACCAGAACAAAAGAAGAATAACCATTAGAGACTATTTCTTAGTGCAGTTCACTATAATACTCAGTTAAAAGCTTATCTCAAGACCACAATGTTATTTATCTTTTCAAAAACTCCAGAATTACTTGTCCAAAATCATCAGCCAAACAAAATACTCAGTGAAACATCATGAAGTAACGTTACTTCACAAATTTTGGTATACTCACTTCTGAATTACACTGTTATTTATATATTCATAATAGTCAGTCAATATTGAGCACCATGATTAAATCCTAAGTTATTCTACCTGCACAAAGACAGTTCCATCGGTGTATGCATGGGGGTTAATTGCCCGTGTTGTCCGCTGCCCACAAATGTTACAAGTGAAAGCTACAAGCATCCTACGGCGAGGCGATTTAGTGAAGAGAGACCAGGGAAAAGTGGAGACATTCTCTGTGCTTGAGTGGGTGTGAATCCCAGCAGGAGCAGGAGGCCCTTCCATTCCGGAACCTGTGGTCCACCCTCGTCCTGTCGCCGCACTCATCACCAGTCCCATTGCCGCATCCTAACATTATGTTTTCAATGAATAAAAATTTCATTCAACACAACAAAATATCATCACCACAAGCACTTTCTATTAACATACAAACTTCGTAACAAAAAAATAAAAAAACATACTCTATTGCTAAGAAGAAAAAAAAGCAGATCAATTTTGCAACAACGTCAAACATCTGACTCAATATTTTGCTTAAATTTCTCCTAGTTACCCAACATAGTCAGGAAAAAAAAGGGGAAAAAAAAAAACCCAGCTTGCGAAATTTAGATAGAATACCTTGGAGAGTGGTGAGAGGGAGAGATGGCGATTGCTAAGAACTGGAAGGTTTTTGATGTCTTTGGAATCCGAACTTGGATTGGATTCGTTCTCGTTTCCTGAAATCGAAATTTAAATTCCCATCAGATAAATGAGATCCATCAAATTAATAATAATTCTAAATTTCTTTGTTTGGTTGATGGGAAAATGGAAAACGAATTTGAAATCTTCCGAACGTCGATCAAAGCTTTCAAAATTCTAATGATTTATTGGCAACCAAAAGGAGCAAAAGAGAAAAAATTTACCTTTGGAGGCGAGAGGGAGCTGAACAGGTCGCAAAGGGAGAGTCTTTCTGGGAGAGAAAATGGAAAAGGAAGAAGAGGATGACGTGATCGTAGCAGAAGATGAGCTGATTAGGGCTTCCATGGCGTACAGCAACTGTTTCAGAATCAGAATCAGATATGATGATGATGATGATGGTGAAAGTCGTTGTTGAAAAAATATCGCGGGAGTTACGTGGACCTGGATGGATTAGCATCATTTAAGCTCCTCTGTCTGGACTTGATCTCGGTACGGGTCGGGTTGCTCCGGTTCTGTTAGAATTTTAGGCCCAACTGGCTTCCCTTTCCTTTCTTGTTTGGAGGACCAACCGGACCACCTTATCTTTTTTTATTTATTTATTTTTCATTTGATCTCTGTAAGTTTCCATATGGACACCCATAACTTAAATTCAATGGCATTTTTACCAATTGCAAAATGACTAAAAAGGACAAGGTTGGCCGGCCCAGAGGGCGGGGGTGAGGATGAGGCGAGGGCGGGCGGTGCATAGGAGGAGGTGGCCAGCGAGGAGGGTGGCTAGCTAGCTCCTCACTCTCCTTATGTTTTTATTTTTAGTTTTCCTCTCCTTATATTTTTTATTTTTAGTTTTAAGTTATGTATACATAGAGAGAGAGAGAGAGAGAGAGAGAGAGAGAGCGCATTTTAAGAGTTATTTTTTTGTGGGTATATTTGTAATTGTAGTTGGGTGTCTAGAGATATTAGTGTCCATTGAATCACCTTTGATATAATTCACTTGTTAAAATTTCTAATGTTCACTAAAGTTGGGGAAAGGAAAGCCATCTCCACTCTATAGCTCATAAACGAAAAAAGTTGAAACTGCCAATTAGGTTTTAAACCATGATTTCTTTCTCTATAGTGATTGGTACTTAAATGCGTCTGATTTAAATTGTTCTATCATGAGTAACCCTCATTCCAGACTTGCATATATTTAATTCATAATTTTGTGTGTCAATCTGAAAACTGAATGTACATTCTTTTTTCAGCATAGAACAAATTTCCAGTCTTCTTTTCACCCTAATTTAAGCAGAAAGTGAAAATACAAGGAAAAAAGAAACACGAATGTATAGAGAACACCACGAAATATAAGTTAACAAGTAAACAGGAAAATTCTCCAAAAAGTATAACTTCATCCTAATTATGTACAATTATTCATAGGCTTCATAACTCAACAAAACAAATCATCCTGACTGGAGGTGTCTCCTCCATCCTCTGAAGAATCATCCGAGTTGCGCTGGAATGCCATTATTAGCTCTAGAAGTTCCTGACCATCATTTGAGTTCTCGCCGTCACGCTCTGGGCTTACCCTCTGCCTTTGCAATGAAAACAGTTGCAACATCAAGTCCTCAGGTGAGGATAGGCGGTACATCCATCCCCTAGCCCTGGGTTTCTTCTGGACACAATCGTAAAATTATAATCATTAGCATCATCATAACCATCAAGAAAACTGTCATCATTGTTATCATCAACATCACATTCAAGCGCTGCCACCTTCACAGTCATCATAATCATCACAGTCATCACTATCGTCATCCTCCTCATCGTCGTCATCGTCGTCATCATAAAAAATATCATCAGAAAAATATTCATCATCATCATCCTCCTCCTCATCCTCATCCTCATCATCACTAGCATACCATATTATTCGGCCAGGTTTCAGGACCTTTACCAAACAAGTAACAGCAGAGAAATTAGTTCCTCTGCTGCCCAAATAGGTTTTAGCATCAGTATTATAGCCCTATCTGGATCTAATTGTTTATTGTTCACATCATAGTACCAACATTGGCACATATACAGGCGTTTCTAGGACTACCTAGAAGGGTGAGCAACCCAGTGAAGCTGCACCAAATCAGCTTTCTACACCATCCTGCAAAATCCCAGAACGACCTCTCTCTATGTAATATTGGGGGTTCAGAAAGAAGGGTTGTCTCCAATGCATATTTAAACAATTGAAGCACTAGACTTACAATCTAAAATGTAAATTCTGTCTTTTGATCATATACAAAAATGAAAAGTACCATGAGCAACCAACAATTCAATGTTTGGCATAATTGAAAATGTTGTGTCCTGACAACGCCCTCCACTCACATCCCATTTTCTGCTTGCCCTTGAAGAGAAGAAATATAATCTTGCCATGCATCACCACCCAAAACTCAAAGGCGATGGGTGATGCAAGCACCATGTAAAAGAAGGATAAATAAAATTTACTTTTCATGGGTCATGCAAGTTGGTCCATGAAACAAAATTTAGAACCTTTAAAGAGAGACTTCTCATGAAAGAAATAGCTCAAAATAACAAAGCATACCTTCTCGATGTTCTGAGGCAGAGTAGCTCTCTCATTGGCCTTTGGAGTCCATATCTTGATGTCACTATCGATTCCGCTGCTTGCAAGAACTGTGGTGTGAGGATGAGACTCGATGCAATTTACCACATGCTTATCTGCTTCCATAACACGAATCAGCTCCCCACCCTTTTTCTTCCATATGAATATCCGCGCACAGTCAGACCCGCTCACAACATACTCGCATTTAGGACCAAAGAAGTTCACGCCTTTCACTGTCTCACAGTTCCTATGACCCTTGTAAACTTGAGGAGCAGTGCTTTCATCAATAGCCATGGTTGATGGAGATGCTTCACTCTGATGATCATCACTCATTTCACTTGCATCACTGCCCATAGAAACTGGAGAGGTTGGAACTGGATTAGGTCCCAATCCCATATCTCGTTCAAAAAGATAGATGTTCTCATCATTGTATGAGACAAGAAGTTCGCTTTGTTCTGAGAAGGCCAATCCAGTAATTCCAACTCGCCCATCACTAATCAAGTGTGGTGGGCAAAAGAAGTTTGCAGGTTGGCCGAAATCAGATGATCCATCCCATTTATACTTGCGGATATCAAAAAGTCGAGTATATTCGTCAGAACCTGCCACTGCAAAGAAATTTGGGTTTCTTGGGTCAATTGCAATTGCATTTAGATGGATGGCTGGCATGTGACTCCTTCTACCATCAAGAGGTTGGCATGTGAAAAGTTCTGTGGCAGCCCCAGTCCTCAGATCAAACTGTAAAGTAATAACAAGTCACAATTGTTGTATAACCACACCAAAAAAATAAACATTAAATTTTGAAACAAAAGCACCAGAAACATCACATGGACTCAACATTCAAAATTGCCCATTGGAATCCCAATGGCGAGATAATCAACGAGCCTTAAGATTTTGAAAATTTTAAAGTCAATGAAATAACAAGAAAAGAATTAGCAAATAATCACAATCTGTTAAGCCTCCAATCAAGTTCACTAGATGAAAGGATCTCATCCTCTGAGTACAGATTACCATTTTTAGGCTTGTCCAAGAATACATAACTTATCTAGTTGAAAGAAAACAAAAATTATTAATGTTTATGGCTAGCAAAGGAAATTATAACTCACATGTTGCACCAATCCATCTTCACCACAGGTGTAAAAAATGTGAGGGCTCCCAGGCTCAATTGCCAACTTATGAGAGCGCCCCAGATGTTTGCCTAACAATGAAGTTTTCACTTGTCCTTGATCTGAAATTTGAGCATGTCTCACCTAAAAATATCAAATGCTATTAGAAGTATTTTATTATAAATTATTTTTAAAAAAGGAATATTTCATGGCATGATGCCAATGCTTTACATTAACAAAGTACCTGCCCATCAGCAGCACAGGTGATAATGCTTCTATCATCGGTATAAGGCATGATCTTTGCTTGGAAAATATTGTTATTATGACCTGAATGGAATGAAAGCTGAACTTTCCCAGTTTCCCAATTCCATAGGATGACCCGCTTGTCATCAGAGCCTGAAACCAGAATATCACCAGCCGCATTGAAGCTTATTGTGTTCACACATCCTCGATGCTTCTCGAGCTTCCTGTAGAGTTCAAGTCGAAGCACAAGATCCTAAAACAAAATAACAAACAAAACAAAAACTAATTAAAGCTTTGTCCAATATGAGAAACAAAACACTTCAACTGCATGCATTAACAAACCACACTCAAATTCTCCTCTGTAGATATTTGAACAAGAATTTCATACCCATATGGGCACTACTCAAGAGGCAATCATATGATCTCCACAACCTTCAAAACACATTACACAACCCCACAATAGAATTCTATACTGCAACTCTCAGTACAAAGCAAGAAAGAACCCAACTTTAATCTAGTATCACACAAATATGATCTGAATGACCCAAGCGTGAATTTAATATAAGCCAAATTTCACAACTTCCTTAACAAATAAATACATAATCCAAAACCCAATACAGGAATTAGCTTATAATTACAGTTCCACAATCAGAAATCACTCAACCAAAATTTAATCCAGCAAAAACAATTAAATAACAATCAGGGATAAGGTTATCCATGAAAAGACCTCAGAGCCACCGACACGGTGGGTAAAATTTCTGGCCGAGAGCTCGCCGACCTCGCGCTGCCAAACATTGACGACAGCCTTGCCGATGCTTGTTCGTGGCCTCTTGTTCATCGTCAGAACTCACAGCAGCAACGAAATTGCTCTGATCAGATTGATTGAAGATCGATTGGGAGCGAGTTGGGTGTGTTATGACTCAGTGAAATCGGAGCGAATTGATGAATGAAAAAAGCGCGGGTGGGGGGTTATAGAAGAAGGCTCGAGGTGGTCGTCAAGTTTGACGGTGTCTCAGGGACAGAGAGATCGCTAAGAATCGCATTTGGCTCAAACAGTTTGCTTTTGCTCTGAGCAATAAAAAATAAACAGTTTGCTTTTCCCACTGGGCCTGGTTTTATGGGTCTCTCTTCTCTCTCCTCTCTCCTCTCTCCTCTTCTCTCTCCTCCTTCTTCTGTAAACTCCATCGAGTATTTGAGGACGTCCACGTACCTCCAAAAGCCACGAGACGAGAAGACACTACCAAATAAAGTACTATGCAACTGGATTTGGACACGACATGGTGATGACACGCTAATTTTAGGATTTTTTTATATGAAATTAATCAGTTTTTTTTCTAAATAAAGAAAAGTGAAATATTATTTGTTTTATTTATTTATTTTAATTTGGGATTAGTATTGTAGGGCTCTAAGGTTTAGAAAATGTGATCGTGTGTTACGCAGTTAGATTATTAGCTAGAATTATGTGTATGTGATTAGGTTTTAATTAGTTCTTAATTGCAAATGACTCACTAGAGTATAGTTGTTTAGAGCAATTACTCTCTTGAGAAATGTCTAAATTCCAGTCCTAATATACGTGTAGTATGAGTATGTTAAGTCTATATATTACTATATTTTATACACTACCTTTTTTAATTCTTTTTGTTATAAGTACTTGTTGCCTCCTATTATTGACACCATTTCATTATTTAGAAAATCACGAGTTTTATGATTTTTAGTCTTGTACAAAATGTATATCGTATGTTAGATTGTAAGTCACACTTATCTAGTGCCATAAGAAAATATAATACATGTTTAAGTTTTATATATATGTAGTTCAACCTGCAAGGGAATGGTTGCCATAGTTCTTCCCTCTATGCAAGTTTTCTATATACGTTAGTTTATTGGAATAGTTCTTCCCTCTATTATATGTGGATGGTTTTTGGGATGGTTGTGGTGAAGGGATGTTGGAGGGTAACCAAAAAAGATGATAGCTACTATATTTTAAACAAGAAATAGAAAATAAAAGAATGTTACCCATTATTCAAGTGGTATGTACAAAATGTACGAATTACTGAGGTTGCATGGCCAAATGTATCATTTTCTACGTTCTCTAGAGGCGAAATGGAACAATTGTTCAACATTCTGCTCTTAGCAAAACCCTACTTTACACTATTCTAGTTGAATTCCATGATGATTTACAAGGTGACAATAGTAAAAGGACAAGACCATGTTTGACCGCTTGCAAAACCCAAGGAGAGGTGTCATATAGCAATGTAGCTTGGAAGTCCGAATGTCGTATCCACAGAGAGCGGTGTAAAGAAAATAACAGAGATGAAACATAACAATTAAGATAGAGGAGCATATTTATGCAAGATTTGATTTAAAGAAAATTTAATTGATTAAAACACTAAGGCATTGGGTTCCACTTTCAACATAAGCATGCGATTCATATTAATTTGATCCATAAAATATGATTCCTAAAAGTATTTGTTTAAATATTTAAAACTCCTTTTAATTTTCTTGAGAAATATTTTAAGCATAACCTGTACCATTTGGCGACAAACTATCAAAAAATAATCTTTACTTATTCTCCTCACTCAAAAACACGAATGGTTTTACCAAACTATAGGAAAAGCTTGACTGAACCTATGAATAGATTGAAAACACTCATCAATTAAATAAAGAGAAAAATTACCAATTTTATTTGAACAATAAAAAAATCATTTACATTAAGCTTAAATTCGGATCAAACTAAATAAATTACACTCTTATATTGAAAGCTTATCCCTAGCCTTAGCTAGGGAGTTAGTTCCCGATAAAAAAAAAAAACTAAAACAGAAATTTAAAACTGGAAAATAATTGGAGGAATGAGAGAGAGCTCACGAGAAGTGAAGCTCCGATGTGTCCTTGAAGCTGCAACAACATCTCAATTTATAGGACTAAGATGGAGTAACATCATGATAGATTCCAACGCCACCATTCCTATTTTAATTCAATACCTAACCCCCACTTCATCTTGCCTATGTTGGTGCGGCTGGCCACAATTCCTTTGCTGAATTTTTTTTTCTATTTTTTCCCTTCCTTGTGGCAGTTCATCCTCTTATTAGTTAATCGACACCTCAACAAGCATGTGAATTCATTTGCTTCTTTCTTGCTTCCTTCCCATTTGCATTTGTTAATTATTTGGGTGATCCACCTAAAAACAGAAAAAAAAGAAAAAAAAGACTTAAATAAAATTAACTAAAGCACTAACAATATAATCTTAAGGATAATAAATGTAATAATTATGTGCTCATCAGACCATATCGAAGGAGGAATACCTAGGATCTTCAGAAACATACATAGCCTGTATTTCAGGAACATTGATATATTCAATTGTTGTTCACAACAGCAAGTTGTGACATTTGTGATGCATATCAACCGACTTGTTTAACGACGTTCAAATATCAACAGTTTCTTCTTGGCTTTCTCTGGAACTTTCCCAACATCCAAACAAAGAGTAGAATATTGAAACTCCAAACTCCAAAATACTCTATGATTCTCACAACAAGAAAACCGTTACAATCAGAATCAACAAAATTGTTAGAAAATCAAAATAGAAACAACAATAATATTCTTGCTTTTTATTATATTAGTTTGAGATTAGTATTGTAGAGGTAGAATTGGTTTAAGGTTTAGAAAATGTGATCATATGTTACCCAATTGAATGATTAGTTAGAATTATATGTTTATCAATTTATCAAATTATGTAGGTTTTAAGTAGCTTTTAATTTAGTTGTATTTCTCTTTCAATGTTGAAATATGTCGCAAGTTCGAAATTCTCGTGCCTTTTGATTTTTTTTTTAATTTTTAAAAATGTTTATGTATTACCATATTTCACAGTTTGCTTTTTAAGAGACTTCATTTTTTGAAAAAAGAAAAAACTTGATGCCTCCTATCAGTCATACCTTCGTTATGCAGAGAATCACCAGTAGTTTTATCATTGTTAGTTAGTCACACTTATCTAGTGCTGTAACAAACGTAATACATATTTAGTTTTTCTATATGTAGTGCAACTCGCAAGTAATTTTTTTAAGAAAATGTTTGTTTGCTGCAATAGTTCCTTCCTCCCGGCAAGTTGTGGTGATACAATGGCGGAGAGAGATGCTGGAGGAAAACAAAAAAAGATGATGGCTAATGTAAGGAGGAGATTCCTCATTCTTGCTGGATTCTGGATTGGGCATGTGGAAAGGATAGTGGCTGCATAGCCGCTGACATATATCACTCTCTAAAATGTAATAATCATCTAATTTATCTCACTTAGACTCTAGAACACTGTTTAACCTGACGGTGTATCCTGCTTTTACTCGTTTCCAAGTTGCCAATGTTGACTTGTGAGCTTCCGTTGTTGGAAATTGGAAGGGCGAAAAAAGAATTTCCACAAAAGAGTAAAGATGAAACTGGAAATGTTTACAACGTGTTCTTCCATTGTTGGAAACCGGAAGGCCACAGTGAAGAAAGACGTTTCAATAAAGAGTAAATGTTTACAAGGGTGAAATGTTGGTGGGTTTATAAGTATGAAGAATGTCCCAAAAAAAGAGTTTATCATCCGATTATATATTGTGTTTTCATTTCTAGGCGGTCTTTATTATTCATGTTTTGAGGTAAATGTCATTATTTTTGTTACCGCTACTATTCACACCCTTTCATTATTCAGATAATAAAAAATTTATCATTTTTAATCTCGTGGAATATAAATTACATACATATTTATTTATGTGGGGCTAGTCTTTAAACTCACAAGTTGACAATGGTAAAAGTACAAAAACCATATCGAGGAGTTTTGATATTCAATTGCTGTTCACAATAGCCAGTAATGACATTTTGCAATCATATCAACCGACTTTTTAAAGACTTTCCAAATCAACAGTTTCTTCTTAGCTTTCTCTGGAATTTTCCAATGTTCAAACAAAAGAGTAGAATCTTTAACTCCAAAATACCCTGTGATTCTGTGAACAAGAAAACCGTCATAATAGAAAACGATAAAATTGTAAGTATTGTCCGACCAGAAACTCCATGATTTCGGGTGTTATGAGATATAGCATCTGGTTTTTGAGGTCATTCTTAAGCTGAACTTTCCTACCTAAGTTTTGGAAGCAAGTTTCTGTCGTCTTAAAATGTGCAGATATGAGTGAGCACCCAAATACCAATTGGTTCGCATGTGATCTGTCATTCTAGGTTCATAGAATCTTTCTTACACTCTCTAGCCACTTTTCCATATCATTGGAAAGAAATAACATTGCAAATTCATAGCTGACGGACCTGTAAAAACTTCATAAAATTGCTTCTATACAACAAACATGCATTGGTCAGCTAGTCACAAGATTCTGCACCTGTCACTGAAATTCCAAAGAATAGCCACCTAGATGCATGAGACTTGTCCATTTCGTGACGAGCTCTAAGATCACTTGTGGAGGCCATGCATCTCTGTATTTCAATAACATCTGTTACGTAGGATCTCCCTTGAGTTCACAGATCCTATTTGGAAAAAATTGAAAGGAAATGCTTTTGCTCTTGCATCGATCCCACCATAAAATGATGCAAGTCCACTCGTGCCTTCTTGATTAACATTAGAGCCAGAGTTGTAAAAATGAGAACAATAAAGAGCAGGAAAATTCCACGCCTGTCATTGATATTTAATGATGACTCTACTACACTTCTTAAGCCCCAAACACTGGAAATCTGGAAGTGCAATCTCACTAAAATCTGAAGAAATTAGGACCAGAAAATACAAATTGTCAATTTTCAAAGTTCTGGAATAGAGAGGTACCATATTTATCATGGTTAGTTCAAAGATAAGGGCTTGACTAGAGGTTATGTTAACAACGTACCAGCCTGTTGCCTGTCGGCGTCACCCAACTTTCTTCATCAGTTACAATGACTTGTGTACCAAATAGGCTAGTGTTAACTGTGACAACAGCATCATGTATGGTTCATATCCACCAGATTGACACCTGACAGTGTTCATGCTATTCATTGAAGCTCATGTGTCTGTAGAACCTGGTTCAGACTCAGTTAACCCACAGCTGTCCTTCCTGTCTTGGGCATATTACCATTCTTCTAAGTGTCTAAATCACCGTATTTTTTTCCTGGATTGTGTCGTTTCCCATCTCCAGGGTAATACAAGCAAGAATATTTGATTGAATGGTTTATCAATTCACTTGGATCAGAGGAAACCAATATCAATGACAGGGATTCTGTGGTACTGAATCACCAACTTCATACAATCAGCACATAAATGTCCTTAGAAATGGGAAGAATCTACCAGACTATAAGCCGCATGCTTTCTTATATTATTCTTATCCATCATCAATCTCACCTCTGCCGCATCATCCCATAGCTCAGCGTCAGCATACATATTATATAGCAATACATATGGAGCTGAGCTTTCGGGTTCAAGTCTCATTAATGCTTCAGCTGCAACTCGGGCCAACGCTACATTGTTATGCACTCTACAAGCACCTAACAATGCTCCCCATACAGCCTTGTCTGGCTCGAATGGCATGCTCTTAATCAAACCCATGGCCTCCTCAAGCTGCCCATGCCGACCGATGATGTCCACAAGGGAGGCATAGTGTTCAACACGTGGCTCAATTCCAAATTCACTAATCATGGATTTAAATTGACTCCGGCCTTCATCAACTAATCCTGCATGAGCACATGCATTCAACACTGCGATAAATGTTATATAAGTAGGCCGCACCTTTAACCTCTTCATCAAAGCGAAAAGTTCTAAAGCCTCTGCAGCAAAACCATGAGATGCATAGCCTCCAATCATTGCATTCCAGGAGATAACATCTTTCTGCAGTTTCATCTCATCAAATATTGTCTGTGCCTCTTTTATTGCACCACATCGAGAATACATAGTAATAAGGGAGTTGTTTAATGGCACATCTGCAATAACTGTCTTTGTGACCATCTGATGAACCTGCATGCCAAGATGCAGATCTACCAACCCAGTACTCACACTGAGAACTGAAGATAAAGTGTGTCTATCAGGTTTCTCTCCCCCAAGTTGCATTCGAGCAAAGAGCTTGACTGCTCCGACACAGTCCTCATTTTTCTCATACCCTACTATCATGGAGTTCCAAGAGACCAGGTTCTTTTGGGGCATCTTCTCGAAAAAATCACAAGCCAATTCTAAACAACCAACCTGGGAATACCCTAATATCAATGAATTCCATGACAGCGCATCAGGATTTTGCATTTTACTAAAGAGGCTTGAGGCCTCTTCCATATCCGACGCATGTACATAGCCACTGATCATGGTATTCCAAGAAAAGGTATCTCGTTCTCTCATTTGGTCAAAAAGTTCCCTGGCAGAAACAATATTTCCTGTTTTCACATAGCACATAATCATGGTATTCCATGATACCACATTTCTCTCAAACCTCCTATTGCCCTCTTTTCCCTTCTCATGCGAAAATGGGATTTGATCAAAAAGCTTCCTGGCTTCTTCAACCCTTCCTCTCTGACCATAACCAGCAATCAACGTATTATAAGCATGCACCAAATCTTCTCTTCCATCATCCCTGTTCCCACATTCAAGAAGAATCCTCGCAGCTTCATCCAATTCACCATTCTGAATAAGCCCCGACACAAGTGCACTAAGAGAAGCCCGATCCCGTTCTGGCATTCTCTCAAAAAACTCAACTGCATGCACAACATCACCGTTCTGCAAAAACCCAGTAATCATTGCATTCCAAGAAACAACACTCCGGTTAGGCATTCTATTAAAAAGCTGTAATGCATCGGTCATCCTCTGATTCTTGGCATACCCACTAATCATTGTGTTCCAAGATACACAATCCCTCGCTGGCATTTGATCAAACAAACTCCTCCCCTCCTCAATATACCTATCTCCACGACAAGATATATACCCCGATATCATCAAATTCCACGAAACCACATCTCTCTCAGGCATTTCATCAAACAACTTACGCGCCTTCGCTATCTCTCTGCGTTTTACATACCCAGTGATCATTGAATTCCAAGTAACAACATTTCGTTGCTCCATCCTATCAAAATCTTCCCTCGCTTGGGCAATCTGGCCAGTTCGGATCAAATGGGAGATCCTTTTGTTCAATGCAAAGAAGTCTCCGTCTAGGGCCTGAGTGGAACTTTTGTCTGTCGAAGTTGAAGTAAGACGAGAGAGCTGTAAGGACGTATGTGGACGAAGACAAAGACGACCTAGAGGCATGCTCATGAGTCTGAACACGACACCGTTTCGGTTGCCCATAATCATTCTCCGAATGACAACGTTGTAAGTCATTGAAGGATTGTGTCAGAGAGAGAAGCTTTTAAACGTTTTGCTTGGCGGTTTGAGTGGAAGCTGGTGAATTGGAAGCTTTCGTTCCAAGTTTCTCATTCCACATTTTGTCAGTTGTAAGACAGTTGCCTTAAAAAAAATATATGAAAATTAGCTACAATCTTAACACATTATTTTTTTTTCTTTCTTAGGAATATAAAATTATAACCACTAGCAATTCTATAATTTCTCCACTACTTGATGATCCTCTCGAATTAGTAATTTTGGATGAGACCGTAACACCTCAACATCGTGTAACAAATTTATCCATGTTGTCGTGTAGAATGATACTCAAATTTACGAATATATCAATATCACTAACAATATCGTTCAACATTGATTGTTAATTCTTCGGGGTTAATATAGATGGTTAGCATAATCATATATGACTATTCTGTTTAGATTGATTTTAAGTATGGATTGAAAACACTTATTAGGGTTAAGTATGTCACCCTTGCTTCTTCTTCCTCTTCTTTCATTCTACTTATCATATAATAATTTTTCACCGGATTGGATTAGTAACACCACGTTAAAAAATTGACAACTTTTAAGACTTTTTTTTTCCTCCAAAAACTTAGCTAGAAAAGTGGGGGAACTCGAAGGAGATGTTAAGCTCAATCATATCATATGCCCAAATGATGCTCAGCCTCAACCAAATGGGAGGCATTGGCAGCGGACAACTATCTTTCTCAATGGCATTGCCATGGAACCCTCTACGACCTCTGCCTCCATTAACATCATCAATCCAATGCGCAGTGACAAAACAAGGCCAACGCTTTCTCACCAAGCTTGCAGCCAATGCCAGGGACGCCAAGGTCACCAACAAGTTGATTGCCAAATTCCTTACTTCTTCTACCAAGTCCATTGCTCTCAACACTCTCTCCTATCTTCTCTCCCCTGATACCACTCTCCCCCATCTCTCTTCCCTCGCCCTCCCTGTAAGTCCACCTCTCTCTCTCTCTCTCTCTCTCTCTCTCTCTCTCTCTCTCTCTGTGTTTTTGGTTGCTGAGAAATTGATAAGAACAAATTAAATCTTTTGCTATTTCTTAATGGTTTCCAAGAAAATATAATGACCCATTTCCTTTGGGCTGTTTTATGTTTTTCAGCATTTTCTCAGCAACCAAACAAGCCATTACTTTTCATTTCAGCTAAGTTATTCACTTGGGTTTTCTTCAGTTCTACTCAAAAATCACAGAAGCGTCTTGGTTTGAATGGAATCCCAAGTTGGTAGCAGCCCTTGTTGCCCTGCTCGACAAACAAGGCCAACACAACGAAGCAGAAGCTCTAATCTCTGAAACCATTTCCAAATTAGGCTCCAGGGAACGAGAGCTTGCTCTTTTTCATTGCCAGTTGGTTGAATCGCACTCTAAGCTAAGTTCAAAGCATGGATTTGATAGTTCCTACAGTTACCTCTATCAGCTTCTTCATAATTCTTCTTCTGTTTATGTCAAAAACCGAGCTTTTGAATCAACGGTTAGTGGTTTATGTGAAATGGATCGACCTAGTGAAGCAGACAATTTGATTGAGGAGATGAGAGTTAAAGGACTCAAACCATCGGTTTTCGAGTTTAGGTCTGTGGTTTATGGATATGGAAGATTGGGACTGTTTGAAGATATGCTGAAAGTTGTGGAACAAATGGAGAACCAAGGGATTGCTATTGATACAATTTGTTCCAATATGGTTCTTTCATCGTATGGAGCTCATAGTGAGCTTGCTGCAATGGTTGTGTGGCTCCGAAAAATGAAAAGTTTGAGTCTTCCTTTCTCTATTAGGACTTACAATTCGGTCTTGAATTCGTCCCCTACGATCATGTCAATGCTGCAAGAACCGAAAGATGTTCCATGTTCGATTGAAGAATTGAATGGGGTTTTGAATGGTGATGAGGCTTTGTTGGTTAAAGAGTTAGTTGAATCAACAGTTTTGGACGAGGTGATGGTGTGGGAACCTTTGGAGGCCAAGTTGGATTTGCATGGCATGCATTTAGGTTCAGCTTATTTGATATTGTTGGAGTGGTTTGATGCAATGCGATGCAGGTTCAACAGTGGGAAGGATGTGATGCCGGCAGAGGTTGTCATCATCTGCGGGTCAGGAAAGCATAGCAGTGTTAGAGGGGAATCCCCTGTTAAAGGACTGGTTAAACAGATGATGCTTCGGATGGAAAGTCCGATGAGAATCGATCGGAAGAATGTTGGTTGTTTTGTTGCCAAGGGGAGAGCTGTGAAGGACTGGTTATGTTGAGTTGCTGCTTGAGGAAAAAGACTGCCTTCCTGTCCTGTGATACAAAAGTACCAGGGTAGCTTAGTGAAGAGCTTAAGGGTAGCTTTCTATAAAATCATCTCGCGTAGCTTTAGGTTATACAATTTGACTTATGGAAAAATCAAAAGCAGATTGATGAGCATAACTTTTTTTTTCACGTTGCCAGGGATACTGGATTTTTGCTTTTGGTTTTTACAATAATCAACGTCCAATTCCCCAGTCCATCTCACCTTTGAAAAGATAAATAATCTATTTTCTCCAGGTGAAGTTATAAATTCAAGCCTATCGATAAAAAATTCAGTCATTTTTGCATGTACAAAAATTGGATAGCGTACTGGCTTCCAGCTTCATTCAATAATGGCGTTAAAGGAGGTGATAGTAATACAGGTACAAGTCTCATGTGTAAGTATATACAATGGAATATTGAAGGGATGAAGCATACAAAATTAACCTTAATATCTCCTGACAGACATCACATATACAGCGAATGCAATTTTTCTCT
The DNA here is from genome assembly GCF_965620075.1 of Prunus avium. Lineage (NCBI taxonomy): Eukaryota > Viridiplantae > Streptophyta > Magnoliopsida > Rosales > Rosaceae > Prunus > Prunus avium. Next base: position 33,863,351 of record NC_142291.1, read on the forward strand.
TTGAATCCTAACCCTAGGAGCATCCCATATGGTTATTAAGCGCACAAACAGCCACACCGAGGGATGATACAACCTGTTTATATACAGAGCACAACCAGTGTACAACCTGAGGTCTCTTGTGATGATCTCCTCAACCAGAAGGAAAATACCACTCAAGCACAAGTCTGTCGAATCTTGCGAATTTCAATCAGTCTGGGGTTGTCAAGTTAAGCCCGGCCACTCAGATTCCTCTAGTACATGTCAAAACTCGTATCCCGGCACAGCTTTCTCAGTCCCCGCAGAATCAGTCAAGGATTGTCACCTAAAAGCTTCATTCCCAATAAAGAACACCTTCATAGCAAAATAAGCAAATAGATAAAATTCAAGCAATAACAAAAGTAAATTCATGACATTACTAGTGAACACTCCTTGAAGGGAAAAATAAAATAGAACTTTGAGTAAAAAGATCAAGCTTATATTGGTGGAGAAGAGCCACAGCCTACTACACATAACAAATAATGGTATTGTTAGAACATTGTGCAGAGTGCCCATGACATTACTAGTGAACACACCCCTTAGTTCTGTTGGTGTAGCCACCTTAAATGCATTGCCTTCAGATTGTTATACATCACAATAATAACATCCCTTAATGAATTATTACTTTTGGAAGTTCAAATAGCTACTAGCAAGTCACCCACACTAATTCCTCCACCTTATGTACTATTGGTGAAAAGTTGAAATGCCAGTGTTAAATGGTTCAAGATAAACACAATAGGAAATTACCTAACCTACTGTCTTCAACATTGCATTGTCGATACCAAAAACACTAGCATAAAATAAAATTGATTAAAGACGGAGAAATAGTAGAGCATACCTGAACAAAATATACACTACAGGACTCTTTCATAGCGAACCTTCGAAGCCTATTCCTAAGATATTTTGTGAGGCTGCTTAAGAAAATCCTCGAGCCCACAAAGACTTTGTTGATTCAACTCTAGAACAGGAGAACCCTTGATCAATTTAACTTCAGAACCAAGGCATCCACCAGATATACATCCTTCCAAGATTTTTGTGGGAGACTGCTTCAGCTATTAATCGACGAGCCTGACCTTCTACGGCCAGAGGCAAAGATGGTGCTGCTCCGACACCAACAACTACTCCTTGCAACCTTGCCTCAATGTTACTGATTGCTCGCTGCAATGTTCATATAGAACACAATTTAGTGATTGCTTCATAGCAAAAAACTTACCACTATCTTTATAACATGTTTAGCATTTTCAGGATGGATACACTACAAACCATGGGTCACAATTGCTAAAGTTTCACTTCTGATCTAACATCCACATCTAGGGAATTTATGATCATATCTCAACATGAACAGGATCAAAACTTATCAATCCCGTTTAAAAGTGTAATGGAACAGCATCACTACTTCTATCAAGAATTCCTTACTCCTGAATATATGTCCATACTCATCAGGTGGATATTCTGTTAAAAGATGCATCAAATTTAAAGAAATTCAGATCATAGTTTAATAAAGAAATCCTTGCTCCCAACACCTTATTCTATCAGGTGGCATATTGCGTACGACAGATCAAGAAACACTACATTGGACTAGAATATCAATGTGATAATGATAGAGAGTTATTCTGTTTTCTTGGGGCAATTTACTCTAAGAAACGTTTTCACTCAAGTTGCAACAATTTGACATGGCAGGCCTTGAGAAGAGAAAATCTCCACTTGGTTCAATTAGGAAATGATAAATAAATGTCATCACTACCTTTACATTTATAATGAACAAAAGTGACAGTAAACCTGTCACAACAACAATGATAAATGATATAACCAAAGATCTAAACCTGAGCATGTGGATTCTGAACTTCTACTCCACTTAATTTGTGAGATTTTGTCCATTCCACCAGAGGATCATGGATGAAAGTTTCAAGAACACTCATCAGAGTCTCCTTATGCATCCTCAGTACTGAAAGTGTGATTTCACAGACCCTCAAAAAGATTCCCTCATAACCAGTGATGCCCAAGCCATCAATCATATTCTGCAGGTTTCATAACAGTCCCCATGAACATAAAATCCCAGGTAATAAGAAACAATTTAAATTGGGTATGATTTTATAACCATCATTAGCAGATCATGAAGTATTAATTGTACTCACACTAGAACATTCTAGTTCATGTAGAGGCACGCATGTTATATTATTTTGATAATCAACATACAACATAGATTTTATCCTCATTTTGATATTCTAGTTGGTCTTTCTTTTTGCACCTTAAAATAAAAGTATTTGAAAATTCTAGCAAGTAAAGAAAACTTAACACAATGGAAACCACATGCATCCATTCGCTTTTCTCACCTGAGTCAACCTGAAAGGCACCAGCTCAGGCTTCTCTAACTGCAAGCCTTTATCAAATAAGCAACTGAAATCAACATGAACACAGTCACCTGTTGTAGAATCAAAAAGAATGTTTTCACCATGTCGATCACCCAACCCCACAATATGCCCAACCATGGACCAAACTGCAGTAGTGTGTGCATAAGCAATCCGAGCCCTAAACCAAGCAGCTGGCTCAGAAAAAGTGGTTAAGAACCATTTATGAAACACTGGAGGGAACATTGGAAGAATTTTTTCCTTCAACATCTCATCTTCTGGCATTTTACCATGGCATTGATCATAAATTCGTTTGATCTGAGGATTTGTCTTTTGCCTATCAAATTTTCCACAGTTTATATATATGTCTTGAAGTATATGCCGAAGTCCACGAGTGTGGGACACCCATTCTACCATGCCACAGTCCTCTGTCAAAGGAATTACTGCAAAAGTGCGAATGTAGAGTTTCCTTCGACGGCTTTCTGGGTATTTAGACAACAAACGGTTTATCATTGCAGTGAACTCCATCATGCGGGCATCTTTCCTGAGGTCATCCTTGGGTTTGCAGAGGAATGGACGTTCAATGCCGTCACTGCCCATTAGAACAATCTGAAACGCAAAAGAGAATAGCACTGAAAATTACAGAGATGATGTGCAACGTAGCATAGAAAATCAGACAGTTAACAGGACATGCACAAGTGACGACAGCAAAAGCTAACCCCTTCAAAATCTTCTCCAAATCCACAGTTTTTGTGCTTTAGCACAACTCTTTTATGGAAATCTATCCAGTCAATAATTGACTCATCGTATAAATTTAGATTCGATTAACAGGTGATGATTGTTGACTGTAGCTCTTCCTTTATTAAGTTAGGACATAGGGTGGTGGGGGTTGTGGGGTTCACGACTTTAAACAGTCATTCCATATACATTTAAGAGGAAAACCAACATACATACGTAATTTGGTAAAATATGATGCCTTCTCGGTATATACCCTGCTATGGCATACCACAGATTAACCAATTTAGATACAAGTATGATAAGATGTAAAATCAGAAACATGTTAAATGACTACATGCATTTTCTAAATCCAGAAAAAGAACTCACTTTTTTAGGTCGTTGAAGGGATGAAAGAATCTCGGCCTCATCACTGATTCCTGATATTGTAGGAAGATCAGTCGCAGAAAAGATATCAGATCTAAGTGAGTCAGTGAGCTTCCCATCGTATGTTGGTAGGCTAACAGTTAGAGATTGCTGAATTGGCATGATAATTCCCAGTGGCATCATCCTCTTTAAGGCACTAAATTCAGTTGAGATATTAATTGTTTTTGCCCTTGGCTGACCAGCATGGAAGCACAACTTAATTAAGTGATCAATCAGACTTGCAAACTGCACAAACAGATTGCTGCCAGTATTTCCTTGGCTGAACTCTTTTCGTGCAGCATGTAGGATTTCTGCAGCTGCCTCCCGCCTTGAAGGAACAGTAGATTTTGAAACTGCAGCCATAATCCACAGAGCTTGTTGTGGGTATTTCCGAAGAACTGATGTAATGATGTTTTTGACCAATCGAACAACTTCCTCGTTCTGGTGGCAAATTCTGGAAACCAATTGTGGCAGTACTGTTAACCACTGGTATGTTGGCAAATCCTTCAAACATCCTCGCATTATACTCATTACCTACCAAAATAAGAAGAGAATATAGAATGGAGAAAGCAGAGTTTAAATGTAGCTAAAAGAAATTAAGTTCATCTTCAATATAACAATAGTTACCTTCATATGGACACTTTTCAAATCTTTATCGGATGATGTGCCACTTGTTAGATACATACTGCCGAAGTCAAACCATAAGGTTAACAACCTTGGAAGTGCTTGAAAGAGATTCTTGTGGCCCCTGTGAAGCCCCTTCGCATAGAATAACAGTACATCAGGCACATATGACCACCAAAGCTTCTCAGTCTTTAAATTTGAAGAACCAACAATATCACTACTTGTCGGCATTTTCCCTGGACCAAGTTCAATGTTTTCTTCCTGACGTTTCCTGGCATCGGCAAGAACTTCCTCACAATACTTAGCCATGTAGAAATATCCTTTCTCCCACTTGGGCTGCAGTTCCCTCACCCTTGAATACAGACTCAGCACATCTTCTTTCTGCTTCTGCCCAGTGTAATGGATCCACCTAGAATAGAGAAGAAGGGTCTTTGCAATATCTCGATTCTCATTCAAAGATTGAGTATCACAAACTAAAGGCGGCAGGTTCAGTGGAACCAGTGAAAGACTAGTAATTGATGAAATTGCAGAGGAGCCTACAATCTCTACAGGCATGTTCAGGAGAGACTGTTGCAACTGTGCAATGGCACCATCAGATCGCCGGGTGCTCCACAGAAGTTTAGCCTTCTCCATGTGAACATTAGGTGCATCTGTAGCTTGGGCTTCTAGAATCGCCTGGTTTGCTGTCTCATAATGACCGGCCATGCGACAGAGCTTTGCATATTGAAGCCAGCAGTTCCCAACTTGAGCGCCAAGAGCACTGGAGGCAAAAACCAGTCTGCGGAAGGCCAAAAGTGGCTCTCTTGCCCAGATTGATGGCTGTGTAAACCTGAGACGGTTTTCCCAATTCTCCATCACTTGGGAGAATCCATGATCGCCCAATTGAAATGATTTCTCCAAGAAAGAGTCATCAGTAAGAAGAGTGTGAAAGTCCTCAAGCTCTCGTAGCAGGTGAAGTTTTACAACAAATGGATAAGCGCGTACATAAGAATCCATGCCTGCAGCAGCAAGAGGAGCAATGAGCGCTTGCTTCGAGAGGGCAATTCTTTCATCAACTGAGAACTGATCCTTCTTCATCAGTGCCTGGAGAATCTTTGCAACATCCATATCAAATGAGGCATTACTTTCAGAACTGCTACAAAGTAGACCTTCTTCATCAGCCCCACTAAGATACTCATCCATCAAATCCCACCTGCCCAGCCTCCATGCTGCTTGTACACCTTGCATGCACCATGTTTTCTTGTACTGGGGAATCCTAGAAATTAAGCCATCCACATGAGTAACCATGGCTTGAAGGTGACACATGTTTAATAAACAGTTAAGGACATCGGAGTGCCTTTGAACTGATGTTGGTTCCATCTGCAAAGCTTGTTCACAAGAAGTTAAAGCCTCTGCCCAGTTTCCAGCCTTTTTATTAATTAAGAGCTGGTCCTGTAATTGTAATCTCATAGATTTCCGTAAACATGCAAAGCCAGAAAGACCATCAGGCTCATCTAGAGAGCTGTATATTTCCATTAGATATGAAACATCTTCATCATCAAAGATGCCACTTCTCTCAGATGCAGGGTTAAAAGAACCTGATTTTCCCCTCACGTATGACTCATAGTACATTAAAGACCTTGCATAAGCCTGACACCTGAAGGAGGCCCTGGCAAGAGACACCTTAGGAATTGCAGACAACAGTTTTGAAACATATGTACACTGTACGAGGAGATGATCTTGATTTTTCAAAGAGTTTTGAATTTTATCCTTTGTCTTGGATGCTTGTTGCTTAGATGCCATTGATTGAAAAGACTGGGAAAGAGCTAATTCTTGTTTAATATCATCCACCCATTGACCAAGATTATCAAGGAGAGTGAACACAGCTTGAATGCATACTTCATTTTTCCCACCATTAACTCCATGAACTGCATCCCCACTGTTATCAGATGCTGCAATATCAAGAACACATAGGATTTCTTCTGTTATGCCATGGCGTGCCTCCTCTGTGCCGTGACAGACAGCATTAAGAACTAAATATGGAAGCAAATATATTGCTGTTTGCATATCATGACGAACGATACCTCGACACGCATTGAAAATGCTGCCACGAGAACCAGTGGCATGTGCAGTCAGCTTTCTTATCCAGTAGAATATCCATCTTCTGAATGACATAGATGGCCTGTAAATTGGGCCAGCAAATGAAGAATCAGCAACACTTGGAAGTTGAAATCTAGAGGTTAAGCAAGGGGCAATTATCTCTTTAACATAATTGGAGAAGCGGTCCCATAATATCTGACCCCTTCTATTCATCTTACTGCTACCATCAATACCCATAATCCCAGATGCATCAACATTCAGAGGCTCTTTGTCCTTTGGAGTCCCTGATGTAGATGCAGCAGCATTCTCATCTAATGAGGCCTCACAGCCTGCAATCTTTAGCAGTTCCTGTATAGCCAATGCAGCTGAGTCTTGAATTATAGTGTCAGGTGCAGCTCTAAAAGCCCTTGCAAGGTGCTTGTGGATTAACTCATAGATAAGGTCATCATCAGAGCATTCAATTTTAAAACGTTGACATGAAAAGCCCTGCACTTTAGCAGGGTCAACGGCACCCAGGGCCCCAAGGCAATCAGCACATACCAACTTCAGCCGCTGTCCAACTGCAGTCCTTGATTCTTCTGCACATCCTCTTAGCAAGGATGTGATTAAAGAACTCAAAATATCCATATCTGTACCACTTTCAGCAGTTATCAGAGCTGTAACCTCTTCTTGTTTCAGGCTCAGCAACTTGCTCAACTCACACAACACCATATATCTGACATTTAAGCTCTCATGATTCAAACCATCAACAACATCACGCAATCGATCCTTCAATGTCATTGACCCTCGGGCTTCTTGTATAGCTTTTTTCACTTCAATTAGAGCTGGAATACTGGGCAACGGAGGGAACTCGTGTACATTCTGCTTTAGAATGACCCTGTTATTCAGCACAAGTTCTTCCAAAATTTTAACCACTTTATCCAGATGTATGGGATTTTCTTCATCTCTCTCTAAAAAGGGAATAAGAGCAGCAAAAACTTGAGAAATTACATGCTTAGTGCTAGCTGGTGATACTTTCACCAGCTGCACAATGAAAAAATGCAGCACAGACAGGCCCTCACTCTGGAGGGCTTCTTTACCAATAGCATGCATGAGAAGAACCATCAGTTTAGGCACATAAGTATTAAGGTGAGAACCCATCATTTTAATTAGCATCTCAATGCGTTGTAAGGCTTGTTTCTGCAGTGAAAAGTCTTCTGCATGGAGCATCTTTCTATCAATACTGTTAAGAAGGCCAACAAAATGATTCCTCAAAAAGCTGGGAAGATCTTCACCACCGGTTAGAACTCTCGCAACCTCTTTTATCATCTCAGGAACTCTTGCTAACCTGTAAGCATATTTGACATGTTAATACCTTGGCATAATTCTTGCATCTGTTGCTGTGCAGTAAAATTGTATTAATAAATATCCCTGCTACTGATATTCATTGCATCGCTAGTCAGTAAAAAAAGGTAAGTACCACAAAGAACTGTGCAGACAGCATCTGAGTGAAAAGAACATTATAACCCACCGAATGCACTGACCAAAATAAAACCCAGGGGGATAGTAGACCTTCATACCTTCTGTTTATCTCATCTGAATCACCTCCATCTAAAAAACATATGAGTTCATCTAAAAGGGCCGGTAATGCAGCAGCGAAGATCTCTTGTTTGTCAGAACCAGTCTGCGTATGGTAAAATTGCAAAGCAACAGCTAACTCTCGCACATCTGCTCGATGGAGAACAAAAGCTAGCACTTTTGGTAGCCAATTAACTACAAGAGGCACCAAATCAGTGTTTAAGCACTTAGCCAGTTCATATAAGGTGTCAAGTGCTTGTTTATCATCCTGCTGAGACACTACAAGCTTCGGAAGAACAACAGGAATCATTTTCTTGACAAGATCTTCAGTTTCAATACCAAGAACTGATTCTGTAAACTCTTTGACCATAATTGGACGGCTAGACAGCCTCACAGACAGATAATCAAATAGTTCATTTCGAACGTGGACAACGTTCAAAAGGATTTGTTCAAATCCCCCTTTCAGATGAAAGTAGGAAGCTTTGTGTATCAGCCTTGATGCATTCATTCTCACTGTCATGTGTGGATTATCAAGCTGATCAACCAACAAAAAAAGAGAAAACAAGAATAGTTGACTGTGAATGTCAACTGCAATCATTATTTCTGCTGTAGATTCCAAAAGAGTCTCAAAGATTTGAGGATCTTTAGTTTCTGAGAAGGCATGCTTGATTATGTTAAAAAACTCTTCTTCTTTACTTTTATTTGATGTGTCCTCATCAAGAAATAAGTAACTCAAAACAGAATCCTCAAGGAATGAACTAATCTGGGTGCAGAATGCATCTCTTACAGCATTCTTTCCATTAAGGAGTAAATATTCAACACATTTAATCCATTCAAATCTTGACTTAATCAGATTGTCTCTGCCCCCATGTCCAAGTATTCGGTAAATATTTTTCACACAAGCAACTTGAACCTCTTCTGATTCATCATAAAGAAGTTCAAGAAATAGAGACTGCAGATGGGCAAAATTACAATCTGAACTCATTTCTCTGCTGTTCATATCAGGGGGACGTATGACTTTTGAATATACCGCAGTATTTTGTCTAACACTTCTGTTGCACTTTGAACACCAGAATCCTTGCAGTAAATAATCTGCTGTTCGACCATGTTTCTCATTTTTCATATTTAAAACTAACTTACACTGGCTTCTATTTGTGCCATCTCCATCATTACAAGATCCATAAAGGCATGACAAAAGACCAAGGGAAAAGGGAATAATATTCCTAACCTTCTCAGGTCTCTCTCCCTTCAAGAACCTGCAAGTGGGAAACAAAATGTATTTTAATGAACAGAAGTTTTGATGGTTTCATGAGCATAGAGCACACAACAAGAACAATTTCTTTACTACTTTTACAATCACTTTGACAGCAAAAGGACTAGAATCTTATAGCGCAGGTATAGTGCAAGCCAAAACCACAAATGCATCCCTCCACCACTACCCAAAGTAGTTAATCAACAAAAGACCATTTCCAAATGCAGTTTATGTAACACTGTTTTCCGGCACACGGCCATCCATGATAACTGATATAATTTTTCAAGCAAGAACAGAAGTTCTTTATTTTCTTTTATTTTGTCAATGAAGCCTTAGGTGACATTTCATTATAAGATCCCATTTCCAATCCAGAGCATTATCACTATACTCATAAATTGAGAATTTTGATCATATAAAGTACTAGCATATGTGAAAACTATTACAAAAAGTAAATGAACAACTTCAACTGTTCTCTTACTCAAGCCTTCTGAATATAGGTGACAGCCCACTGAAACCAGACCAAATGACAATCACAGGCATCGAAATTATAGCTTCAATATTAACTTCTTCAAATTCATCATTAAGGCTCAAATCCAAGACTTCAAGCTGAGTTTCAGTTCTTGTTCTATGACCAAGTTTGCATGCAACTTGAACAGAGGTGCATTTAGCTTTCCACAGATGATGAGGGCCAGTATTATTTACAAGAGAATGGGTCCATGGAAGCTTTACGACATGCATAAGGTCTGCATCAACATCCTTATTTTCAAACTCCATACTCCCCTTCGCTAAGGGACCTGAATAAAAACATAAAATTATTTATCATTCAGTATGATGGAATCATAGCATATGCACAGAATTCTAGTACTCAACAACCAGCCCTCCCGAGAATAGAGTATTAGTAAACAGAAGAGCAGACTCACTCAAGAAAATCTTGTGCAATAAATAGCAAACCACTTCAAGCACCCTACAGAAAGAGAACTCTCAAATTCACCCTTGTATTTTCTTCTCTCCCATAATAAAAGGTAAAAGGAAACAAATCTAGGTAATGATACTTCCCCTGGCATTTTTTGAAATAAGGGAAGAAGTTGTGCGAGTGTGTGAATCATATGTATGAGAGAGAGAGAGAGAGAGAGAGAGAGAGAGAGAGAGAGGAGCATAGAACCAGACACTGGAGAGCTAGTATAACCTTTAATGAAAAAGAATGGAACAACAGAAAAGGCACCATTCCCACTTTATATAAAAGATATTAGTCATTCAATGCATCTCTGACACAACTAAGATTTACCTTCAGGGGATATTTTAATCAAGAAATGAAGTCGTGCCTCTTTTATGATTTCAACAAGGGTGCATTATTATTAAGTATGTGTACAAAATGAGATGATTGATGCTTGGATAGTCAGCCTTTGCCAAAATACAACACCCAATATACTTTTAGAAAAAGAAAAGAAAAGAATAAAGACTTTCCTTCATCTGGGAGAAAGATAGAAGTGTCATACATGATTATCCATTATCTTGATAGAATTTAAGAACCAAAAATTAGATAACATATCAATATCGCAAAAGCAAGATCTTTCATGAGGTCCATCTCCTTACTCTGTGAAAGCAACATGCTGTGAATTCCTTCCAGGTAGATGGAAATATCAAGTGCAACTGAATTCACTCGCTTTGCCTACATAATATAACCCTATTTAGTGGTAGGTGAAATTGAGTAAGCTAATGATAAGTCCACCAGTTTAAGCCAACATACCTGCTGACATACCCAGGGTATCCATGCATACATCTGATTAAAGATGCTTTGTGACAGATTGGTCTCTGGGTATCTACAGAAGGCAATGCAAAGCATGCTAAGAGCTGTTAATGAGACCTCTGGTCTTAAAGAATCAGGATTGACACCAGGAGACTTTAAAATTTCAACAAAAGAAAGAAGCGACTGATGCATATAGTCTGCATAATCTTCTCTTTCACAAGCAACTGTATGAGTACATTTGCGCTCCACCTGAAAATTAGAATCAGAACTCATGATTTCTTTATCTACCTTTTGACGTTTAATCTTGAAAGTATCCACATCCTGAATAGGCCTTTTTTCTCCAACCCTCGAATTTTCAATTGATTTATCAGTTAATGCTGATATACTCTGACAGTTACTATTTGCAATTCTCGATCCAACAAGATCAGGACCAAGTATAGAGAGAGCTACTTGTAAACAATCTATCAACGAGAAGCAAGGTTCTGGACAAGAAAGGACATAAACGAGAGACTCTGGCCTCCAGATATGAGGGGGGCACATTTTCGCAATCCGCATAAATGCATTGCACAATGCAACCTGGAAACAGAAATTATTTAAGTCCCTAGAACAAATCAATCCCTCGGATCAATTAGCAATTCACAGGGCAAGAACAAAATAAAGTTAAATTTATCTCAAGGACAACAGATGGGACGTTAATATTAACCTTAAGCTCCTGGCTTTTGGTACTCCTCATTGAATGAGGAAATACATCAACTAAATCGGCAGCTGTTAGCTTGACAACATCTTCAGGACAACTACAGTGTAATGCATCAAGGCAACCACCAATGGACGAATCATAAATGATGTTTCTGCAGTGTAAGCCCAGCAATTCATTGGCATACCAAGGTAAAAATTAGGAAATAATACCAGATGTAAGGATCTCATTTATCATTCCCCAAAGACAACAAAATAAAATGCCCCAGAAAGAAAATCTATTATTCCACGAAGACCACTATACGTATCAATGGCCTATAGAATTGACGACTTTGGTTCTCCAGACCACATTAATGCCAGTAAGTTTGCCATACCTATCTATATATGATATCTAGCCAGCACATCATGCCCATTACCAGGAATTACACATCTAAAGTAATTTCTCTTCTGTTTCATGCATGATCATGAATTTGAAGCCCTTCTGAATACTACAGCCTGCAGACTCCCTATCTATCAAAATTGCATATAAACCCAATTCGGAGACAACTGCTTTCCAATTAGTGAAAATTATGATGAAAAAAAGAAGCTCAGCTGAAAACTATAAGACCCTAAGAATCTACATAAGATGTTTGAGTTAGAATGCATAAAAGAAAAGGACCTAATGAGAGAGGTCTACAACCACTAAAAAGCAGCATCATAAAATCAATTGAATGCATAAGATGTTTATCATAATTCAACCACTAAGGGGATATAAAATCAATACTAATCAATTTGACCTTCCGGGAAAGCCAAACATGCATTGATGGGTAATCGAAGATAATGAAGCATAAACTTGTTTATCTACTAAACGGTATCAATCATAAACTTTAACTCCAAAAAGTACCATCGTAAATGTTACAGACAGAGAAAAGCTGTTTTGAGTTTTCATTCCACAGGGTGATTTTCACTTCTCATTCTTAAATAAAATGTTAATAGCAAACAGCTTTAAGTTTTGAGCATTCAAAGACAGACCTGAATACAGGAAGCCCTTCTTTGTCCTCCCTTAATATAGTTGATATCGACTGAATTATCTTCTGATGAGGAATGATGTCATAATTTATTGCTGATCCAACAACGCATGCAAATTCAAAACATGCCTTGCATAAAATTCAAATAGTGAGAAATTTGTAGAACAGGCTGCTTAAATATCTGAAGTCGTTGAAAGCATTATCAGCTTGTTGAATTCTTTCAAGTTGCACCAGCATCATAAAGATGAATTTTATACTAAAAACGCCAACATAAAGCAATTGCTACTCACCATATGCACATCAGCATCTCCATAGCATAGAATGGAACACACAGCCGTAACAAATGACACATTAATGAGTCCTTCCACATACAGAGTTCCTTCAGTTAAGCATTTACCAAGAAGCTTTATCATCCATGTTGCAAAAGGTTGCCACCTTATTTTGCCCGTAAGGTTAATCAAGATACCAATCCCGTCATTCGGTTTATTACTTGCCGGGAGATCTCCAAGATGATCAGGATCATCCAAAATTGCATTGAAGGACTCACAAAAACACTTTAAAGTCAATTTAGTTGATTCCGTAATATTCGAAACGTCAGCACATACTGATGCCACATACAAAAGATCTGAATGAAGACAAAGACATATTTAGCTTTCTTGTATGGTTATGAAGGTAAATGATACCAAAGTAGTTCAAGCAAAAATATAAATCCGTATCCCAAGCTATCCGCTAATATGATCAGTAAAGGAAAACCAAATAAACTTGGTATGTCTTGGAATTAACTGATCATACCAAGTTGTTGAAAAAAATTATGTCCTTACCTTCAACAACGATCATGGAGTCAATGAAAAACTGACGGTACGCATCCCGTGCACCGGTACGAAGTAAAGATAAAAGTGATCCAACGGTTTCAAAGATGACACTATGCCGAGAACTAAAACAATAGACATTACATTTCAATCATAAAATCACAACAAAAAAGCAATGACATGTGTTAATGCAGAATGAGTCCTATTTCAATCCCCAAATTTATTTCCACACTTTTCATTTTTCCCGAACCGAAACAAACCGAAAAGAAATTAACTTTATGAACGAACCACTTACCGAAACGCCGGTTCTGCGAAGAAAGGCAAGATGCGGCCGAGCAGAGGAAGAATTGCGCTTGCCTTTCCATGGTAAAACACTCCGGGAAAGTTCCTAGCGGTGTGAGCGATGAGCTTCAACACAGCTGTCACTTCTCTCTCGTTGGCTGCAAACAATGGAAAAATCACACTCAAAAACGTCGTCGCATTGTACTTACTGTGCGAGAAAGCCAGAGAGAGAGAGTGAGGGGTAGTGTACCAGAGGGAGATGGAACGACGTAGGCGTGAAGGAGGTTAGGGAGGACGGCGCGGAATCGGGCATCCAAAACGTCGTCATCGGCGTGGTTGGGAGGAGTGGCTGAGGTGGCAGCTATGCGTTCTCGGAGCTCGTGAAGGAGGCTCGACAGGTTTGCCATTCCCTCATGCTCTTCTTCTCTATCTCTCTTCTCTTCCCTCCCAATTTCGAAGTGAACTACATACACTCACCGACTATGAGCCTGACTATGAGCAAAGCATCCACTAGAGTCTTACACAATCACTTTCCGTCGTCCCTTATCTATTGGGCTGGGCCTGCTGTTTTGGGTCCAAATCAGATGACATAATCGACTTCTTTTTTTCTTTTTCTTTTTTTAATACAAGCAATAGTCTAAACGATAAAGCCCCGTTTGGTTCACGGAAATAATGTGATGAGAAATTCCCATCTCATGTTTGGTAATGTTGCGAAAGTAATCAGGAAATACCACTTTATTTCCTTTCTCTTATTTGGTTTGTGTAGGAATGTAAAACAAAGTTTGTTTAATTTTCTAATTATACCCATATGAAATCAAATAATAAAAGGATGCATTTAATGCTATATTGTAGTTCTAAATTGTTAATAGGAACAAAATAGTCATGAAAAGTGTGCATTTAATGCTGGCAAGTTTTCCCAAATTTTTCCATGAGGAGGAAAATAAAACCTAAGGGGGGAGGACGATTACATTTTCCCCCCTATTTTCTCATGTTCCAGACATTCATTTCTCATGTCTGGACTTACTAAACATGGGAAAGCAATTATTTTCCATCCCCAAGCCTAATTTCTCATGAACCAAACACAACCTAAGGGGGGGATTGCTCAAACACACATCACCAAGGTTCGAACCGAGACCTTTGTAAATCAACATTTTTCCACTTGGCTAGAACTCGTTAGAATATAAGAATACGGACTCGCTACTCCGGGTCCTGGCCAACTAACCTGACCCACAACTGCGTTTGTGTTGTTTTTTTCTATTCGATTACTTTTGAGGAATTACAAAACTAATTATTATCTCAATATAAACATTAGGGTTATTGACCAAGATAATCCCCCAATTATTGCTCCAATATCATTTTGATCCACCAACTAAAATTTTCATTTCAATGGTCCTTCAACTCTTCATTTGGTATCAAAACAGTCCAACCGTCAAAGTTTGTCAATTTTCTTGTTAAACTGAGCGGTAAAAATGTCTTTATGAATTAAAATAGTAATATATAATTAAAAAATAAAGGAAATTATTATAAAACTTAGAAAATTTTAAAAAATTGAATCTCACTAGCCGCATGGCTTTTTTTTCGTGAGATTGACCTAACAATTAATAATAATAAAATGGGCTCTATTGTTTAAATTAATTAAAAAATTTAAAATCACATAAATACAACCAAAAAAAAAAAAAGTTTAAAAGAATAAACAAAACCAGATTTATACAAAAACACTGCCTTGCATCCCAACTCCGCAACCTCCCCCATCTCAGCCTTCCCCCACACAACCCTCTGCTTTTTCTCCCTCACGACCTGACCACCTCATCCCCAGCGGCAACCCACAGCCCCAGCCCCAAGCCCCAAGCCCCAAGATTCTAATTTGGGCAAAAAAATTGAGGAAATGATATCGCCCAAAACTTAAGAGCGAGGGACGCTGAACACACTCTACTTCTTTGATTTGGTTTTCATCCAATCTATCCCCAAAGCACATCAAAACCAACAAGCAAAACATGGCATATTGCAAATGCTCGACCACTCTGACGAGTATTGCAAAAGCCGGTCCTCTAGGATGTTGAGAACCCATTTGCAGGCCTCACTAGGTGAGGTTGCAGATGAGAAGGCGCCACGTGGGACCGTAGACGGCAGAGTCATGTTGTGTTGGTTGCTGCTTATGTTATCGTAGAGGAGGAAAAAAACAGAGGAGAGGTCGGGGAAGGGGGTGGAAGGGGAGAGCAGAGAGCTGAGATGGGGTTTACTTCATTAATATTTTAGTTTATATGGACGGTTTTACCCCTCAATTTAACAATAAAATTGGCAACTTTGACGGTAGGACTGTTTTGATACCAAATGAAGAGTTGAACGACCATTGAAATCAAAAATTTAGTTGATGAACCAAAATGATACTAGAGCAATAAGTGCGGGACATTATTAGAGAGATGAGGTGAAGTTAACATTATTAGAGAGATGATTCAGAAGATAGTTTGTGAACTGAGATAGCACAACTTTAGTCGGATTTTAGGTATTCTACTGAACTGGCAATTGAAATTTAAACAAACTAAATAGATATAGTTACAAATATATGCATAGACAAATAGAGAGATGAAGACGATACGAGAGAGTAAGAGAGTGAGAGAAAGAATAGTAACAGCTCTAATTAGCCACTGCTATCTGCAAAATCAAACAAAACAGACAAATCCCTCCATTTTGCTTTAGTTCAAAGATTGAAGGCAACTAACTTGAGATCAACCCGTCAAACCAAATCCAACGGATATCATCCTCTCCTCCATTCTTTAAAGGATCCTGCTGCATGCACTTAAATCGCTGTGGTTGTACAAATGCCCCCAAGGGGGGTGGTATAAGGATCTATATATGTTTCGTGGAAAGATTATATCAGTACACATGGACATCCTTTTTGTTTCCTCACTCAGCTTGTAGTTGCTGTGAAATTAGAAGGAAGCTGACCGCCTGTCATGGTAGGCATTGCACGGACATTTATGTCAAGAGGCAGCAGACGGTACTGAATGTCAAGCTCCTGGAAAATCCGTACCATCTCTTCGACCACATAGGCTCTTCTTACCCACCTTTCTCCCATGTCCTGGAAGTTCATTCTATGTGTTGGCCACACTGCAAACTTTATCTTATTTAGTTCTTCTACATCCTTCATTATGATCATCGGTTCAGGATACCAGTGCTCCTTCTTGCCCTCAATGAAACTGAAATTGCAACCATAGGAAACAATTTATCAATCAGAGATAAAAAAAATTAACCCACCACAATCTAAAGTAGGAAGTAGCAAAAGATATTTACACGTACCTGACTATTCTCTGTCTCATCATAACTATCTTATCTGCTGGAGTAGATATATGGATAGAGAATTCAATAGCATCTCCCGTGTCCGGACTACGATAGAAGTTAAAGATGGGCAAAGTTGCAAGGATACTGTTCGGATACGTGATTTTCGTGTTGTCGTACCTCAGAAAAACTGTAGTTAAGATGTTCATTTCTTCAACTACCATCTGAGAGTCATTGATAAACAAATTAGGCCCCAGACATGAAAATGAACAAATTTGCATAGAATGTGATGCAGGTAAAGATGAAAATTTACCTGAACTCCACCAATCTCACAACGATCTCCGACGTCAAATGGGTGCATCACGAATAAAAATATCATTGCCTCAAATATCGTCTTGCATGTGTTACCGAAGACAAACGCCACAACCACAAGCTGAGAACTCACAAACAAGAGAAATTTGGTCGTGGCAATTCCCAGCACAATAAGCCATATAACTACTATAGCAATGGCAACTATTACGTTCACCATACGATGAAGTGTGTTCACAGCCGTTTTAGTGTCATTCAGTGTCAAAGCAAGTGCTCTGCGTTCTCTGAAGGCAGAGACCTGGAACAAATAGACAGCACATTATCAAGCTAATAAACACAAGTTCAGGCATTTTTTGAAGGCATAGAGGTATTAAACACCACAACATGAAAGTCTTATACGCAGTTATGTTCATGTTCATACATGAAATTTTTCAATGCCTATGATTTCAAGCTGTTAGGTTTCTCAATGATGGGCTGCAGAAGTTTTTGTACTCACCTTTTCTTGTCTTCCTATTTTGGAATTCTAAGTTGATAAGTCAAGCAACCAAAATAACTAAACCAAACCTAACGGGGTTTGGTTCTGAGTCCAGTAACACTAGGCACATGAAGCTTACCACCCAATTTTTCAAGGAAGATTTGCTGATTCTCCTGTTCTCAGCTGCCCCTTCAAAGAGACTCATGGTCTTCACAGCCTCATCTTCTTCCATGAAACACATCAAATCCTCCAGGTAGATGTACCTGCCAGAAAATGGGTAAATTGAATGTGATCAAAAGATGGAACTTAATGAGGACAAGAAAGCTGAAGACAAAATCTGTACAAATTTTAATCAAAAGAAAAATTGCATACTTTTATGTTTTTAAGTGTTTTATTGATACTTCAAAACAGAAAGCGCAGAAAACATATGGTATATACTATTTTGTCAATCTTTGTATCCTTATTTTTTATCATAACTCTTATTTTCTCGTGAACTGAGTATCTCCTCCTTTGCCATTCCAATTTATCAAAGAATCTGGTTACTTCTATTGGACTTGACATGCAGAGAAAAAGGAGTGTGGGTAAGATTTCATCCTCAACATTTATTTTCACTCTACATTATTTGCTCTCATATCATCAAAGACCCCCACCTCACCCAGATTCACATCCACCAATGTTGAGCAGCAGTACAAATATAAATGCAATCAGCATACATAGTTACATTGTATCCATAAACCAAAGTAACTTACAAATAACCTTATCAGTAGTAACAAGACCTCCCCCAACCTCTCAAGCTACATGAGTCCCAACTGTTTGCTCACTAGGCCCTATCCATAGAAGGCTGAAACTTAAAGGAATTGACGGAAGGGGGAAAAACAACACCATTTCTAGAGAGAGAGGGAGGGAGAAATGACCTACTCAACTTTTTAAAGCTAATACCGTCCAACTAACCAAAAATAAAAAAACAAAGTAACCGACATTACGGAAGTGTAACTACCAGAGTTAAATCACAAATATCCACAACTACTAGAGGCAACAGATAAATGGCGTTAGTCATGCATTGATGAGTGACATTATATGTCACGCAATATTGCTACAGATGGCATCCTTTTTGGCACAAATCATGTGATCTGAGGTTGTCAATTAAGAAACTGAAGTTCACATGCAATGTCAACAACCTACTAACTACGAGTATCTAGATTCTAAGGAAAACTGGGACAAAGGCTGCAAACCAATTTGAGTTTTGAACATCAATGTGCATTTAACACCATAAGTGACAACAAACACAAGGTGTACGACATTAAAACTCTACATGCAAATGTGTTCAGGGTGTAGCTGATACAACTCTTTTTCTTTTCTTTTTTCAGATCAGAAATCAAGAACTCTAATTTACATAAATGAAATATTCCACTAACAACAATATAGCATAAACATGTTCTGGAAACAACAAAAATTGTTGACACTAAAAATAATGAACGAATCAGCTAACAGAATGACACTACAACTTCCAAATGTGAAGAAAACAATAATTGATAGCAAAATTCAAGTTCTCAAAAAGTAACAAATAGGAACGCAAGTTTAGAAACACCATAATACAGTCGAGCCAAGTTACAGACCAGATCATAAACACAAACACGCATCATTATAATGAAGATGGGAAGTAATGTAAACTTACTTGGAACCACGCCTAGCAACATTCTGAAATATCTTTTTAGCTGCAGCTTTGGCCTCAACTTCGCTTCTGATCTGAGTATCGGTCTCATCCTCGTTAGTGGTATCCACAATCTGCTCATCAAGTGTTGTAAGATGCCCCTTTCTAACTATATTAATTAGCCTCTTCATATTCCAAGCAGACACATTCTTGGGATTGAGCTTATGCAAGTGATCAATTGTGATCCCCGACTCCTCTGCCTTCTTGGAAAGTGGCCTAGAAAACTTGGTGCTCTTCCCAATAAGCCCTCCACTCGCAATCACCCTCCCGCTTCTCAAGGAACCACTGCCAATCACCCTCCCAATCCTCGAGGATGGGAATGCATTTGCCTTGAGGTCAGGAGGCATAGTAGCCCCAGCATTCTGAAGCTTCCTGACCTCATCAGCAAGCCTCTCTTCCTCCTCATCTTCATTTTGCATCTCAATCAACGGCCGCCCAGAAAGCGTTTCAATCACATACTGGTTGAAAAGCGCGTCCTGAATCCGATCAAAATACGATCTCACATGGAAAGACGAAGCAAGCACCTTTACAATCAATGTCTTCACCAACCAGAGCAAAACCCCAATCAAGAGACAAAACAAGACTTTGGTCACATAAGCAAGGGCTTCACTCTTGGTTTCCCTCTCCACCTTCTTATCAAACATGAAATGCCAAGCAATTAAAACAAGGCCAAGCCAGAGACAATTCTGAACAGCCCTTCTAACTCCATAGACAAAATACAAAACCCTCTTGCGCAAAAGGAAATTCCTCTCTACAAAATACACTATAATCCTTATCCCCCAACCAGAAACCAATCTCCCACAAATCAAAACCAAAATCAAGACTTCCCATTTCCACAGCTTCAATTTCCACAAACTCTTTTCCCTCAAAACGGGTATGGTAAGCGTGCAAATCAGTGCCCCTACAATCAAAACCAAGCTTACCCATTGAAGCAGAGTCAATGCGTTAAAGTTAGCCCTCTTATACTTATGAGGCACATCCTCCTCCAGAAACGGGTCATCATCCTCATCGTCCCCGCCCCGCCCCAACATCCCGGACTTCATCGGACCCGATTTCGGAATCTGGCCAGATTTCGGAATCTGACCAGATTTTGGAATCTGACCCGACCTCGGGATCCGACCCGACCTAAAGTCTGGTTCCTCTGGCGGGTCCATTAATCTCGACCTGGTCTTTATCCTCAACAAATCGGACTTGTTCTTGTTAGCAAACCAAGGCTCTCGCCGGAACGACGCGTTCGACGTGCACCGAACGACGTCGTCCTGTCCGTCACTCAGCCTCCCGCTACGACGCCGTTCGTCGTCGGGCGAGTCCCTGTACCGCCTCCGAACCGACTCGTTCGGAGTCTCGACGGAGTCCGGCGCCGGCGCCTGGAACGAGACTTTGAGCTCCTTCGAGACTCGCGAGTTCCTCGGCGACTCGGCGACAGGTGGCAGGTCCCGCTCGTTCTGCCGTAGCTCCTCCATCTCCAAATCCATGTCCAACGACATGTCGCCGGAGGCTCTCTGCTTGTGCAGAAACTGACCAATCAGCTTCGACGGCGGATCCTCGGCCGTCTTCCGGCGCTGCGCTAAATCAAATCCCTGGCCATTTTTGCCGCCGTCTTCGTTCCAGAATTCGATGCTGGACTCCCGCCAAATCCTCCCGCCATTCTTGGCGGGGTCCGCCGCCATTGCGTCCCTGGTTGTGGTAGTAGTGCTGGAGGACGACTCGCCGTCGTCGATTTTGACGATGACCTCTCTCCGGTCAGACGAATCGAAGGCGCTCATTGGTTGGCGATGGTGGCTATCGTGATCTAGGAGAATGGGGAGCTGCTCGAGGCTGGGATCGTCTGCTCCGGCGGAGATCTTCCTCATGTGCTTGGCTGAGCCATGGGATTTGAACGATTTCTTTATCGAGAAATCCATACACGACACTAGTGATAATAATAAATAACAATTTTCTCCGATTAAAATATTAGCTATTAGTTTTTCTGTTAAATCTTTTTAAACAAATAAAAACGAAACGAAAAAAGAAGAAACTGGAAATAATGTCAGGAAAGTGAGTGTTGTTTGGAATCTAGGAAAATAGTTTAATAATATAGAGGGGTTTGAATTTAGGGTTTGTTGGGAAATTAGGTTGACGCGTGTAATTTGGAAGGTATAATAAAATGAAGCTTCTTTTTTTAAATAAAAAGTTGCAGAGCAGAAAGAGAGAAGAGAGAGAGAGTGAAGCTGCAACAGAGAAACGTGTGCCGCCGACGACGGGTATGGCGTATTGGTAATAAAGAGGAAGCAAAGATGGGTTGGGCCGTTTTGCATGGGTTAGGTTTTTCAAACGTGCATTATTTAATATTTTCAGATAGAAGAGCCCTGGAGCTTGTGTTTAATTACTTTTTTGTGCCATTACTTGAAAAGCACCAAAGGAAGAAATTCACGAGACTGATAAACAGAAAACTAACAGCAAATAATAACCCCATAAAGGCGTGAATATAGCTCACGTAAGGGCTTGTTTGGAAGGGTCTTTCAGAAGGGAAAAAAATAGTGTATTTCAGCAATAAAGTGCTTTATTGAGCTAGTGGTGCTTGTTCAAATTTTACTTTCAAGTGCCTTTTCAAAAAGCATTTGGTCTTTAACAATAATTTCGACATTCTTCCGATGTAAATGCTTGTTTTATAAATAAAAAAACACTTATGAACAAAGGTACTTCATCTAGTCCCTAACTGCTTTAAGAAATGGGTGGGGAGGACTGAGGGTAATCTTAGGTTTGAATTTCCCTTGTAACAAATAAACCACAAAATAAAAAATTAAACTGTGACTATATTGTAAATGATAAGAAGTTTAAATACAATTGCTTGGACCATAAGAAAGGGACTAAGTAAAATTGCAGTAAGTAAAGTGAATGTTTCCTAATTTGTATATAACTCAAAAAGATTAATTGAATTCATCTGTCAAATTACGGAAATACAATTGGAATTGAAAGTTTGGTCTCACAGGAACAATTACCAAAATATTAAAGTGAGGAGTTGTTTTAGATCCCTAATGTGCTCAACTTACCTTTTTTCTTTGCCCATTAATACTCTTTATAGATTCAATACAATCTGATTATAGAGATACTTAGGTGATACCACGATCAATTGCAAAATTACAACCTTTCAGACAAACTAAGCATTCTGCCAATAGTACAGAATCAGCCTTCATTTACGTAGTCTTGACCGTCAGAAAATGGCCCAAATGATCTCTGGCAATTAGAAAACCAATTTGGACACTGACTGATATAACATAATAATTAATTTATTTTTTCTGGACTAACTGTAGCATTTATTTATGAAAAAAAAAAACATTATCACATCATTTGTATAATAATTTCGTGTTTCTAACATTTTCCATTTGGACATGTAAATTCGACTTCCGGTGGATTTGGACATGAACAAGGAAGGAGGGGTATAGTGGGAAATGTGCAGCGCAGTGCCTCGAGCTTCGCGCGCTAAATTCTGGTGAGGTCTGTAACGTTTTCTTCTCTTCTTTTAACTACGTGGCGCAACTCCATTCGAAACTCCAGAAAAGCCCGCGAAACTTTTTCAAACGACACAGCGTTGACAGAGTCGCATCCGCAACAGAACACCACGCCTCTCCGATATCATGACGTGGCAAGCATCGGACGGTCTGTCCCTTCCCCTTAAAAATACACCATGTGACAGTACAATAATACGACAACAATCACGGCGCTAATAGAATACGCGCTACGTGTCGAAGAGTCCATGAGTCTAGTACGGCTCTGTTCGATTAATATATTTATTTATTAAATTCCGCCGTTGGACTTGGATGAACGACAATGGGCAGGAAGGAGTGCCAAAATGGAATGTCGTTCGGCGCATTAAAGAATTATAGGTTTGTGACATAATGAGAGGGATGGACGTATGGTTGTCGTGGTAGATTGGACTCTACATGTCTGGTCTGGTGTGTCCCACTGGTTCGAAGTCAAACCAACCAAAAGGGAAAAGTGATTTTCAACTTGTTTGTTTAGGGTCACTATCTTAGTGGGAGGATCCATCTATCTACAGCTGGTCTGGTGTCACCTAGGTTAGTTCTAACCTATCACCAAATTAGACTCAGAGCACTTCCACCTATTTGCTATCACGTAATAGTGATAGCATTTGCAAAAAGTAAGGTGTGTTTCTACTCATTACCATGACAAAGGGCAAATACTATTCACTTTTTTTTTTTTTTTAATAAACGTAAACAATTAATTTGGAGAATATTCTCGAATAAGATTTTGGGTTCCTACGTGTCAATATTTATTATAAAATTTATATCTCATAATTTGAATGACTTTTTCTGATCAAATTTTTAGATAAGATTTTCGGTTTCAAATTTCAGATAAATTCCACATATGAGAGAATTTGGACCCAAGACTCACACAACAGAACATCTTCCATGGTTGCCCACGTCACTCCAGCTTCAATGGAAGATGCCATAAGATGATGAATAAAAATGAAAATTGAAAGTGAAGAAAATTTTGTGTAGAAAGTGAAAATTAATAGAAGGATAAGAAAATGTATGAGGATTTGGTGTTGAAAGTGATCAACATTGGTAGGTATTTATAGATAAAAAATTCAAAATTTTTTGGTAATTTTTTTAATTTTTTTTCGATTTTTTTTTCCTAGATTTTTTAAGCCTAAAATATGGCAGCCATTGGATTTGAGGGATAAATCGATCGAAGCGACCAGAACACGCCACGTGGTGTGTTATCGTTAGTGGACTTTAGGGCTGACGCTAGCCTGGTGTCAGTGCAAGGTACGCGCCAATGTTAAAAAGAAATTGAATTTGTGTGGCTGATGCCATGCTAGCATCAGCAGTGACGTCACCTCCCCTCGGGCTCAGGCTCAAACTACTTTCACCTACGGGTTGGCCTAGTCACGTGGGACCTGCACCTTGCCCGGACTAATTTGGCCCGCTGGAACGACTTGCCTAGGCTTGGGCCCTGTCCTGCTTGGGTTGTAGTCCACCAGTTGAAGAGCTCTTAGAGCTGGTCCGGAATTATATATATAAAAAGCACTTATGTTCGTAAGCAACTTTTTAACTAATACGTCAAGAAATGTTAGAAGTGTTTATGGTTGTTATAGAGTGTTTTTAATCACTCTAAAAACTATCCAAAACATGTAAGTTTGCAGAAAAAAGAATTTTTAATTTTTTGCACATTAAGTACAATTCAGTTAAAAGATGACATGCATCCATATTGTATTATTAGTTTTATTTCTTAAACACGTATCCTCTTTCGATTGAATTGGACTACCGCTCAGCATTGTCATGCATCATGGACTGCGACACTGAGATGTTTTTTCTCCATTTTTGCATGGAATCTATGTAGGCATTATAATATTTTTAGTATTTTTCTCCTTTTGACTATATTGTTCTGAACCCACATGTTAATCTTGACGCGCGTATGGAACAAAACACTACGGACAAACCAAAACCCCACCCAAGATTTCCACTCTACTAATCATCTTTATGCAAGTGTGATTGCATTCGTCCCATAATCATGTAAGCATGCACTTTACCAAATTATATCAACTAATGCTTGTTGTGATGTGAAAGAGAAACGACAAATAATTGGTTGTATATAGTTGTCAGATAGGGAATTTTGAATTTAATACCGAATCAATTCAAATCCTGTATGCAGAAGACAGGTGGTGTTCAGATAGAAAAAGAAACCTAGCTTTTTTTTTTTTTTTTTTTCAACACGCAGTATATTCCCAAATCTCAACAAAATTTCGATCTGGATGTATGATGTATAACATAAAGATATATATTTTTTTATAGCAGACAAAAAGAATTTTTATAGCCAAGTCTAGGAACTTTCATTCTCTTTTCTTTCGCTACCTAGAACTTTCAGTTTAACAAAGGCCCCTTTTATCCTATTTTTCATATAGAGGATCCTGAAAAGGTCTCTAGTCTACCACTGCCAAATGTTCTTAAGCTTCATCATATTCTATAGTGGTCTATAATCATCTTTCTCTCCTTAAAATTCTTTAAAACAAAAACAAAACAATGAAAACAACAACAACCGCATATGCGCTACAAGCCCAATTGACAAGTAAGGCGGCCCAATTCTAGGCCCGATCTTGGCACTCTACTTTTCCAAAAAGAGGACTTTGTTGAGAGTGAGCTGTAAATCGGGCTGACCCGGCAATGTGATCCAAATGTCGAGCCCCGCGCTTTCCCGATTGCTTAAAAAAAGAAGAAAAAGAAGACTCACGACACAATGATGCTAAGCTAGCCCGGGGTTCCATAAAGAGATATTTAGCCATATACTCATTCTTAGCACTAAAACTATAAATAAACTCTACACCATTGAATTTCTATAAACACACAAAAAAAAAACCCCAAAATTGATAGTTGGCCCTA
This sequence comes from Prunus avium, assembly GCF_965620075.1. Lineage (NCBI taxonomy): Eukaryota > Viridiplantae > Streptophyta > Magnoliopsida > Rosales > Rosaceae > Prunus > Prunus avium. The sequence continues at coordinate 33,889,058 of NC_142291.1, forward strand.
TTGAATTTAATTTTGATTATTAAATTACTTTGATGCCCTATTGAGTATTTTGGGTTTTTTTTAATGAGATTTTGGGATTGGGCTTGTTTTAAGAAATCAATGACAATTTTGTAATTTAAAAGAAGTTAAAAGCCTTTTTGTTATGTTGTAAATGAGCTTTGAGTGTATTTCTAAAGTCCATTTCATATAGGGATTTTTTTTAATAATTTGGACTCCTATATTGGGTATAATAGTGAATCTCTCTTCTATAAACCACTAATCGCAATCTGACCATTAAAAAACAGTTGAGATATAGAAAACTCCATATGAATGAATAACAGTAAGAAATCCAAAAGTAAAAGCCAGCTAATTGCAAAGCCAAGGAATTGGTCAAAGAAAATTTCACGACAATATATTGTCATTGTGAAGCCTCAGGATATTTGCAAAGTTACAAAGCTCATCCGAACCATCGTCCTTGTTAACTGTTGAGTGCTTTGATAAATCACAAAAATAATATAAAGGGAATGGTTGGTCCAAAAAATGAGCTCTAACAAATCAGACGGAGGAAATAAGTTGATCAAAGAGAACGTAATACTGTACATGGTATGTGAGAGAAATGGTTGGGGGAATGCCACGCAAGGTAAATTCCTTTGCTCATGTTATAATCATCTATGTGCCTTCGATTAGTGATGACCGCGCCTAAGGACAGACAGAAATCCTCCTGATGATTTGCGTTTTTCTTCTCCTTCATCGCCGATCTGTTAAAAAAAAAATGTTTTAGTGTTACCTTTGCTCATTCTATTCGGACATGTTTTCCAAATGACTACGCAAGATATCAATGTCATGCGACAGCACCCAGAAGTTATACCTCTTTGGCTAACGGCTGCAGCATTTCTATGATTTCCGAGAAGTCAGGTCTTAATGCTGGGTCTTGTCGCCAGCATTTCTCAAGCAGCTCAACAAGCTTTGGATGCGTATTCTTTGGGATAGTCGGCCGTAAGCCCTGGAAAACCATGTCATTGAACCATGTCACTAATAATACATTGTTTGCAACAACGTAGATGCATCACTCAAAGCAGAATATGCCTTTGGTTGGAATGGAGAATACTGTACCTTCTGGACAACTCCAACAGCTGCTTGTAATGGGGTCAAGTATTCATACGGAAGCTGCCAATTGAAACAGACGACAATCTAAACCGAGAGCAAAAAATATAAGAAACAACCGTTATAAAATAATTCTATCAACAAAGCAATACCTTTCCCGTCAGTAACTCCCATAACACAACCCCAAAGCTAAAAACATCAGCCTTGTGATCATATGGCTTGTGTTCTATAACCTTCAATGCAAAACAACTGTTGTAAGGAAATGAAAAGATAAGAAACCAATTAGAATTTTTCTAATAGGAAAACACAGACAGATTCATGGCAGGAAGTTCGTTAAAGAAAAACTTTTTTTCTTAGGCGTCACTTTGAATCACACTTCTTAAACAGAAAACAAGTATAAAATAATGTTGTGTCGTGGTAAAATGTCAACCACAGGAGCTGTGACCATGAGAAACCGTCCAACATCTGAGACAACCCAGATTAGTCAACTCTCTCTCTCTCTCCAAACATGATTCGACCTTATCAAGACCATAGCATATATATACATATAATAAGTACAGATAAGACAAAACTAAATAGCGGTATGCATGAAAACAATTTCAGTCAACTTTAAGGCTGAAAGTACGTACCTCTGGAGCCATCCACCGATATGTCCCAGTTTCTGCTGTCATTACTCCGGATTGAGATTTTACTCTGGCAACCCCAAAATCAGCAACCTTAACAACCTGTAAGAGGAAGCATATATCAGGGAGGGTTTAAAAACGAAAATTTATTTATCTCTAGCATTACCTGCACCTAAATTACACAGAATTGTTTTATTCACATTACTAAAATATGAAGGGGTCTCTTACTTCATTTTCATCCATCAAGAGATTGGCAGCTTTTAAATCCCTGTGGATTATGTTATTCTGGTGCAAGTAGGTCATTCCCTTGGAAACATCAATTGCTACCTTGAGCAAGGCTGGGAGCTTAAAAACACCCTTTTGTTTATGCAAGTAGTCATACACACTTCCACCAGACATATACTCTGTAATAAGACAAAAATAAATCATAAAAATGGAAACTAGGGAATAAGTATTTGATATAACAAAGCATCAACTATGATTTTTATTTCAATTACCAAAATAAAATCATTGGAATTACCTGTCACAATGCACAAGCTTGGAGGCTTGGTACATGCACCAATGAATTGTACAACATTCTTATGTCGAACTTTCCTACAAGTTTAAAAAAAAACTTTGTTAAATGAAAAGAATTATAGTAGATTTTAAACCCTCCCAATTTTTCTATTACAAGAAAATAAAACTGGGAAGTGAAGATCACTATGTTACATAACAATCACTAACATGATAACATCTAAAAGAATGTTGAGTTGAGGCGTGAAATCTAATGACCTTAAATTTTTAAATATTTTTAAGTTATTACATTTCTCATGATTTCCAACAGTTGTACAGAACTTCTCTATTCATGTGTCCTAGACCACAACATCTTGGTTTTCTTTAGAAACTGCCATTACAAGAAAATAATGGACAAAAATTACTGCTCTTGAAAATTTACACTGACACCACTTCCAGCCTAATATCTTGTGAACAAGTCAAACCCGAGCCCTAGATAATGCTTATGTGGCAATTGACTTTGGGCAATATTCCCAGGTCAGTTAAAATGAAAATAATGTGCCAGTAGGTCAATATTAATTGACATACCTCATAATATAGACTTCCTGGGCAAAGTCTTTATGCATATCTGAATTTACACACTCAGGCTTGAGGACTTTAATGGCCACTTCTTGAGTACAGTATGTACCTTTATATCTGATCAAAAATCCAAAAAGTAAGTCAATTGCCACTCAAAACTGCACGCTTAGCTGGGTGACAAAAAAAAGAAGGGAAAACAGATCCAAGCAGTAAATAAGCATCATATACTGCGAACTTACAAATCACCACAGGATCCAGATGCAACTTTGTTACCAAACGTCAACTGTCTAGGATCAATCTCCCATACATCAGTCCCATCATTGGGTATTGTGAGATGAGTAGGTTCAGATTTGACCCTTATTTGATCATGCTCGCTACTAGAAGATGATGATCGATGAGTTGGCGGCCACGGACTCTGCATAGAAACCCAAAGTTTCAATTATAGTAATGCATTTCTGATCGCATTGCATTTTGATTATCAAATGGGGAAAAAGAGGGAAGCACGATATAGTTCTGCTCAGTTAATGAAAAACTGAAAGAAAATTATACCAATTGGACATTACTTGCTCCCAATTTGATAATTAAAAAAAATTGAAAAAAAGAAGAAAAGAATAAGTAACAAAGAATCACCTCAATCTTCAAAACTTCCTTTTCCAATGCAGTCTTAAGCTGCTCTGTTTCCTGTTTCAACACCAAGTCAGCCGCTTAGTTGCTTGTTGTAAATAAGATAAAATGCTTTTTGCAGACAGTTTGAAAAGCCAAAGTTGTAATACATCCTCTCAATAAAACACTCAATTGAACCAAAATCATGTTTACCATCTTAAGCAAACATATGCTTCACAAAATCCAAGCCAACGTGAAAAATATAATATAATATAAGAGAGTGTGGCTTTATTTTCAATCCCATGCTTTACAAAATTGTTGGAACTTTGGCAGTCATTTTATTTGAATAGTTAAACATATATACGTGAGTATCTACCTCATAAGGCCAGCCATCAACAACAAAGACATCCAAGGAGTAACCATCTAATGTGGAAAAAGCATGCGCTTCTTGGATGTTCAGCCCAATCTCCGCAAGCAATGAAGTCAACTGCCAAAATTATTATAAGAGCAATGACCATGAAGAATATCAGATACTTTGATGTATGAGAGATAAAAAGTTCAAAGTTGAACTACATATTTCATGTGTATGAAGACAATATCAGGTTCAAATTAGGTGAGTATTTTATGTTTAGAGATCAGTAATTTGCAAAGTCTCCAAACTCGAAGTGTGTTTATTGTCAAAAGCTTAGTTCAGACACACAGATACAAAAAATCTTTTGAAGATTACTTGGTTTTAATTTCAAAGAAAGACCCATCAAATACCTGACTGAGTAGTTTTGGCTTGTCGTCTGTTGAGAAAGTGATTTCATGCATGGGCCTGCATCATTGTCAATCAAAATTAAGACAAATCACAACTTATTTGCACTGAGCCACTTCGCTTCACTAGTGACACTAGAAATCACTGGCATAAAAATACAGTTTATTTACTAATGTTCAGGTTCAGTTAACATTTCAATGGGGAAAAATGAAAATCAAAGCTTTGCATAGATAAGTAAACTTAATCTAGCTAGCATTTGGATAAGTGGTGACATGCAGTATATCAAGCATGTCAGAAACTTCATTTGTGGAACCAAATATCAAGTAAGTCCATGGCTAACATCAACAAAATGGCCAATATGCAACCAATTTAAAGGATACATAATTCAAATAATTATCACACTTAATGAAGATGCATTTCAAGAGCCTATGATACACTCTTAAGTAAAAACTAGGAGAGATAAATGTTTTTTTCAAAATCTAAGAGCCAAACTGAAACTCTTTCCAAAAGAGAAATGCAGTGAAAATATATTCCCTAGAGACTGAAATGGCTATTTACCGAGTCAACTCTGTGCTGCCATGCATAGAATGTTCGCCATCCTCATCATTAGCTGTATTTGCTTCAAGTGCAAGGGCTTCGAGGTTAGGAGATGAGCCAAACGCTGGAGGAGGATGTATACTGACATTTGAAAAGCCAACTAGAGTTGTCAGTAATGTTTAACCACAACCAGGCAGTGGGATGAACAGAAAAAAGAAGGTAAACAACTTTATTCGCAGACTATTTGTGTGAAATATTTGGGAACTGCATTTGTAAATTTGGATAAATTTAGGAAACCAAATAAGAGTACCTTTGTCTGCTAGATAACTTTGAACTTTGGGCAGCATCTTTACCTATAGAATCTGAATGGATAGAATCAGCTGTATTCCCATCTGGGGTGGGATGAACCTACACAAAATTGTGATTCCCAGAATGCATGAGGACATGTATCAAAGTTTAAGAATGGTAAATGGGAAATAAATTTCTATACAATTAATTTACCTAAAGAACTAAAGGGAAAAGGAAGAAATTATGAAGGAAAATTCCAGCAGAACATGGGATTTAAGACTTTGTTTCAGTGGTGATTTTTCAGTGACTCATTGATAATTTGTAATCTTACAAATCTAGACTTTCAGGAGTGGCAAATTTTCCAAACAACATGTAAAGAAAGGATGTGGTTCATATATAAATAACCTGTGTTCAAATGGGAGCTACTAGCATAGCTAATCTGACCAGTCTTGACTCTTGGAACATGAACAGACTAAAAGGAGTGTGATGCAGATTGCATTGAAGGTAACAACTAATACCATCCTCCAGTCTCGACTCGAGGATTTTTTTTTGGAAACGAATCTTACTCAAGGGCAAACATTATTAAGGTCATGGAACACATTATACCGCGGCTAGGACTCCTTAACACAATACTGACAACTTTGAATGTGACATAATAAACATTTTGATTTAATACGCTAGGCCTGATCCAAATCCAATTTCTAAACTTAATCAAGAAAAGATACACTAAATCTGTGATGACAATAACGATGCACCAGCCACAGAAATGACAAGAAATAACACGCCAGCACTCAAGGATCAAGAAAATCTTCAACATTGGAAACAACGGTTAGCAAGTCAGATGTGTAGTAGTCAATGATCTAACCTGTACAAGCCGGACTTCAATCGCTGGTTTATGAGCAGGATCATGAGCCAAATGCAGTAATCTTTTGTGCATAAGCACATCTTCTGCCCTCTCCACATTCACATCCAATGCGTACCTGAAATTGCGCAAGTACAAGCCAGTGCCTCAACTCATCAAAACTCGTTTCTAATTCTACAAAATAATAAAAAGAGAGTACTGAAACGATTAACATTTTAAAGCCTGCTTGTGAGAAATAATGAAATAGAGTCACAAAAACTGATCCAGTTCTATTAAACCTCTAATATTTCAAATAAAAGTAGAATAATGTGTTTGAGAATTGCTAAATCTGCTTCATTCTACTCTGTTTGGCTTGACAGAAACTTAGGTCATAACGTGAAGCACAAGATCACTACCAAACCAAGACATACAAGAACAAACAGAAATTGAAGGAAAAAAGAATTTACATATCCTAGATTCAGAAGCTAATCTTCAATTAACAGATTCAAAATCAACAAAAACGTTATGAAAAAATAATAATTAAAATACTAGCTATAGTGACACACACACACACACATATACATATAGATATACATGCACATAATATTACCCAAAAATAAAATAAAATGGAATAGTATGAAAATATGAGGACTAAAAGAGCGAAAGGTACCGAGTGGGGAGGCGATTGAAGTGAGCCCAAAGTTCATCGTCGAAGCCAGGTCGAATAGCTTCGTCGTTGTTGGAGTTCTTGAGGCGACGAAGAACCTCATTGTAGACCTCAAGCTTCTGCCTCTGCTGCCGAGACTGAGCCGGAGACGACGTGTCGTACGCTCTACTGCCACAGCTCTCGCTGTTGTCCTCCGTCACCATTTGCCGCAAACACGACGGAATTTGAAGTGCCGGAGAAGCAAGGGAAAAAAATGGCGAGAAGAGAGGGAAAAAGCGGAGGAGGAGGAGAAGATCGTCGGTAGGTTGCTTTTACGTGAAACGACGAGCAGCGTTTATATGGTGAACGCGGATTTGAGAGTGAGGGTTGAATAATAAAATCACAGCAAAAAATTTATAAAAAAATTTATAAAATTTAAAAAAATCATTTTATATGATGACAGTGAGAGAGGAGGCTCAATCTCTTTTAACGGCGTAGTGCGCACCATTGGCGCTGTGAATCATGCCGAGGTGGATCCTCTACATTTCTACCCAAGCTGAGCCACTTTGCAAATTCTGCTTATTATTTTATTTTTTGGAGGTAGCAAATTACTTGATTAACATGAGAAAAAAAAATCCAATGTGATGCCGCTCCATCAATTATAGTGATCCTTCACCCTTTTTCTTCTCATAACATATTTTATTAACTGATACGGATTTGGCCGATAATTTAGATTATCACTTATATTTTAAAATATATATATTTTATTAAAAAAAAAATTTCTTCCCACATAAGCGATATTAGAGATAGAAGAAACGGGCACAAGTTATCGGGTGGAGGATAACTACTATTAGCCTACCAGCCCCTTGCTGCAGTCTTGATTTATAGTGTTGATTAATTTTTGGGATATGTTTAAATTTAATTAATTAATTAATTAATTTCTATGAATCCCTGACGACAAAGCCACGTTCCCTCTGGCCAATGAGACGTCTCTGAATTCGCTCCCTCTCCTCCTCTCCACTCACCTTTCTCTCACAATTACCAAAAGCAGACACAGAGTAGCATATTCTGGGGTGCCCACTGATTCGGATAAGCTCGTAGCACAAAGACCATTATGCCCCTCCCTTATTAATTTAGTTTTATATATTGGCCTCCGGTGTATGATCAATGGACCCCCATCCAGAGACAAGGCCAAAATTTGACTCCTAATTGTTTGGAGCAGCACTGGACCACTAGCCATGCACCGAGGGTACAAGTGTAATTTTATTGTCGAGGGGGTATCTTGATGATCAAGTAAAAAAAAACAGACTTTGATGCTTCTGCTGCTGAGAAAGCGGTTGGGTTTAATATGAATGAATTCATAAGAAAAACGTGAGGGGCAGATAGGTAATTAAAGGGGTTCAGTGAGATATACCTATCAGTTTGTGTTTGTTGATTGCTGTTTGATGCGGGCATCTGAGGTGGAGAATTAACACAAGTAAATATATTGATAGGAAAATGTGTCATGTATTTTTGTTGCATGGAAGAAGAAATTTAAGAAGAAAAAAAATATTGCCAATTTTATGAGGTAAAAAACTTTATATACTGAGAATCTAATTCAACATCATCAATGGTTGCTTTTGGTATAATTCTGCCATTTGGCTTCACACAGGCCACTAGATCATTTTATATATAGGACCACCATTTTCTTCTGTCTATTATCTCCAGCAAATTATCTATTTACCCTAAATTATGTTTACTTTCATCCCTAACCACAACTCATCCGTTAATTCTTCAACATTGGGTTTGGACCTCCACTTAATCACCCAAGTTCGAGTTCATAAGCAGTGAAAATTGTTCTATGAAGACTCACTTTCGCTACGGCTCGGTGTTGTATACAACAACTAAAATTTCCCCTTTCTCAATGCATAACATAATATTTTTCATGGGTAGTCATCTGTTTTGCCTTATGAAGTATATCGATAGTGTTAATTTCCGTCCTAAATTATACGAACTAGTCAATCTACCCACCGGCATATTCCTAATACTTCCATCGAATATGCTGTAAAATAAAGTCATGTGTGGTGACTCGTCACTAATTCAGTTCACATAACTTAGCTGGTGAAATAAAAAAAATTTAGCCCATGACTGAAGATGAATTTTGCATTATTTTAGGGCTATATTTGGCCTATGACCCATAACTGGAGATAGTCTAAGAATATAAGTCACCATCATCAATGGTTGCTTTTGATATAATTCTGCCATTTGGCTTCACACAGGCCACTAGATCATTTTATATATAGGACCACCATTTCCTTCTGTCTTTTATCTCCGACAAATTATTTATTTACCCTAAACTATGTTTCCTTTCACTCCTAATTAACCACAACTCATCGGCTATTCTTCAACATTCAATTCGAACCTCCACTTAATCACTCAGGTTTGAGTTCATAAGCAGTGACAATTGTTCTATAAAGACTCGCTTTCGCCACGACTCTGTGTTGTATACAACAACTAAGATTTTCCCTTTCTCAATGCATTACATAATATTTTTCATGGGTAATCATCTGTTTTCCCCTGTGAACTATATCGATAGTGTTAATTTCCCTCCTAAAGTAAACAAACTAGTCAATCTACCCACCAGCATATTCCTAATACTTCCATCGAATATGTTGTCAAATAAAGTCATGTATGATGACTCGTCACTTATTTAGGTGAAATAAAATATTTATGTAGTACCAATCAACTAGCACGAGCTCAGGGTACTATTGTCTAGAAAGAAGAGGGAAGCACCATTGTATTGTATAGTACAACAAGTCGTGGTTGAAGAGTTAAACCCTAGTTGTTTAATAGTCTCCAAGTTGATAGCCCATAATCCCATAAGCTAAACATGCAAATTGTGGATTAGGGTTGAAATAAAATATTAATTCAACCAAATGACCAGAAAATATGATGTAATTAAGCTAGCTGGACATGATGATGACATGGGCAACCATGTTGAAAATTTCAAGAGTCAATTTTTAAGTAACAGCTGCATGAAAATACATTTTGATTAAATGAATAAACAAACAATACGTTCCTAGATCACGAAGATACTCAAAAATTTAAAAATATTATCCTCCCTAATTAAAAGATTAGACTGGAATTAACCAATCACGTGGGATGAGGAAACCCGGCATCGTACCATCACGTGGCGCGCGGGGAGGACACGAGGAAGCTGTTGACCTGCAGGAGCGAGTAGAGGATCCGCATCCCGCCAAAGGGAATAAACCGCCAGGTTGGGGTTTGGTGGATCCAGCAGCGTGGGAGATGAGCCTCTATGAGCCACGTGGAGCCACGTGGAGGGAGGTGATTGGGGGAGGGGGAAAAGCGACCTTTGGAGGCGGTGAAGGGGCAAATTAAGCAGCCAACTAGGAAAAAGAGGATGAGGATTGAGGGGTGCCAGCGAGGCGGCGAGCGGTCGGCGATGGAATAGAAGGTGGGGACAAGCGAAGTGCGAGTCTTCCGAGTCCAAAGTCCAACACTCCAAACCATGTTTATAGGTAAGGTTAATAAAATATTACTTATTAAATCTTATCCATACCCAGCTTTGTTTTTGCCTGTTTGGTGTTTGTCTAATGTCTACTATACATGACTATAAATGGATTGATCTTGGGGGTTGATGAAGAAGGGCAAATTGGGCAATTGGAAATTTAAAAAGTTTCGAATTTTGATAACATCAGTTGTTGATGAGCACTTACATCAACGGTCGAAAATCACATAGTACGGTGGATAATTTATTTACAATACATCAACGGTTGAATTAGTATTTGTTCAACTTCACGCAAATGAATGACTAATCATAACATACCTCAAAATATATTTTACTGCTTGTCTTCTATAAAGAAAGGCATAACACTAAAATAAATTCATCATTGAGGACTTTTATTGGGAGTTGATGAGAATTAGGGCAAATTTGTTAGAGTTCTGATAACATCAGTTGTTCAAGGGTGCAACTAGTACCCCAAATGAATTTAGGGGCCACGTACATCAATGATCAAGAATCACATAATCCATTGGATAATTTATACTCACTGCATCAATGGTTCTAGCTCCACTCACTCACCTGAATGACTGATCATAGCATACCTCAAAATATATTTTATTGCTGGTCCAGAGAGAAAGGCATGATACTAAAATAAACTCATCATTGAGTTAAGGTTGGCTGTGGGTCCAAGATGTCCTTGAAGGAGCTGTCCAACGTTAACTTGTGGAGGTGTGGATAAGATTATACAGGACCATTGCACCTCAATGACAAATTATTATGGTCCACTTCTGAAATCAGTCACATGCATTGTATGCATTGTGAATAAGAGCCACTATTTTAGTGGTTTAGAGCAATTGCTCTTTATTGGGTTCGAGTTCTAACATCCGTATAATGTGTGTGTATTAAGTATATTATCGTCCCTTTTAATAAAAAAGACCCTAAAAAAAATAAAATAAAAAATGTTTGTTAGACTTTGATAGTCAATCTCAATACAAACAAATTCAGTGATGAGTAACAAATTTGCTATTGACGAGAGGATCAATTTAGCAGTTAGAAAAGTGTTTGTATTGAACACGAATTCAATTGATGAATCCAATTTAGCATACCTCAAAACTTGTATTTCCCAATTGATGAATCGTTCTATTTTGATAATTCGTGAATATAACGTGTCAAATTATATGGCAAATTCGTATTCCATATACACAGACGCATCCAATGTTGTTTAATAATTATTATTTGAATTATATAAGAGAGAGAGATATATATATATATATTTTTTTCGTGCACAAGATTAGGGTTTAGGGTGGAAGACAATTGAAAACAAAATAAGCGAAACAAAACAAAACAAAGATTCAAAGAACATGATATTAATTCTGTGATTAATTACGTTCTTAATGACTAGTTGCAAAATTAGAGGAGTTGGCACATTCAATGAACCTAGACAAATTTATCACTGTCCATTGAATGAGGACATATTTCCTCTTTGAAGCCAACCCCTTCCTTCACCCTTTTCTTTTTTCCTACAGATTTGATGCATTCCGCATTACAATTTGCAAAAATTAATGCAACAAGTTACATTGGTGTTACCTAATTTCAAGAATTAATATATCAATAAAGGAAATTATAACAAAGAACAAAAAACAAAAAAACCATTGTTGTCACACTCCTTATGCAATCATGCATATATATGCCTGATTCAGTATACGTTGGTATTAGAAGTTATACAAAAGAAGGAAGAGAGAGAATAGAGTAGAAACGAGACAAATATTGTTGGCTTAAAAGCGTAAATGAGTGGAGTTGATAATTTTAGTGGCAGAACATTTTATGTTTATATTCGTGAAAAAGTTCGAACATAACCATTTTCATTTTTTGGTAAAAAATGAAATGATCATGGAAAAAATTATGGGTCGAGAAAGTGGGAATTTTTCACTCGTTTAGAATGATGAGGCATGCATGTTCCAAAGACTCATTCCTGATTGATTTATTTACTTAGAAGTTGCCATTTTAAGGCACACATGACAAGTATTTTATAAGAGTCATGCTAGGGAGACCAACTTGTGTACCAACTCTCTAATAGAGCGTGAGACCCATTGTATTGGTGGGCTCCACCTCTATTAGAGAGTTGGTACACAAGTTGGTATCCCAAGTTGGTCTCCCTAATATTTTCCATTTTATAATCCTTCAGCTAAGAAAAATGGGATCAGACCGCCATATATTTCAAAGTCTCTCTTTGGTATTTAAATTTTCCCCTTGTAAGTCGTCTCATTTTAAATGTGTAAAATAAATGTGTCACTCTACCAAAATAAAATATAAACATAGCACTCGGATATGACTTTCATGTAGAAAAAAGAGTTTTTTTTTTTTGGGCTTAAGCCCAAGAAAATACATGAGTCAGGAATAGTCGAAGTACTCTACTACTACCACAAGCCATCGTGAGTCCATTTTATTTTTCATTTTTCATTTTTCATTTCATTTGAATTCTAGAATTTATAGATGTAGCACTTAACTATTTGAAAGGAAAAATGTGGAGGGTGTATAAATGTACAAACTTAATTATTTCATTTGTTAAAAATATTAAAGGCAGCTCACTTCTAGAAAGAGAAAAAGAAAACATTCACGAACTTTTATGGTATGCTTACTTACTTCAAATGAGAGAAGTTATAAAGCCGAAAGTCAATAATACGAGAGAGATTGGATTATGGGATACGAACTTTTATGACATGCTTACTTCAAATAAGAGAAATCATAAAGCTGGAAGCCAATAATATGGGAGAGACATTGGATTATGGGATATAATGTGAAACTCACATACTTTTTGCTTCCGTATCTAAGAAATCAGCATATTTTCACCACCTACCATTGTGCTTGCTGACTTATCCAAACTCAGCAGATCAACCGGTCTTATTGTAAATCATTACACATAGATAAGGAAGTGGATTAGCCAGACACCGTCACTAGAGGCATCAAACCTCAGGTCTTGGATATACCTCTACGAAAAGAGTCCACCGACAAAACCTCTAAAACATTGGCAATGAGTCATATAAAAAGCAAGTGATACATGGTGAAACAAATTTATTATACAATTAAGGGAAAATACAATTTCCAATTTATCCAAAATAGTTACAATACAAAGATCAAGAGGTCCACAAGATCACAGATTTGGAGTAAAATCATACAATCCAACTTGCTAAACTCTAATCAATGGTCCATGATACATTTCAAGTTTCTTCATAACACAACAATATACACAAGAAAATCACAAGCATATTGCATACAGGCACATAGCAGGAATTTAAACGGCGGATTACTCCATTGCTTCTGCATTATCTTCTGCATTCACCATTTCTTCGTCGGCATTCTCATCCTCGCCGTCTAGAAGCCAACGTTCAAACTCGTCCATCTCATCATAGTCATGCATGTAAAAATCATCCGAGTTATCCCATTCCTCGACTCCCAGCTCCTCGCCACGGCGGGACACACGCAAGAACGGTCTGCTTCGAGCTAAAGCATCTACCATATCTCTATTTACACTGCCTGTAACTCCTAACCATCTCAGCCTTGGAAAATATGGTTTCTTCAGCCACCGGAATGAAAGCGGAGTAATGCCACCACAATTAAACAGATCCAACAACCGCAGGCTGTTACCATGCCACCTCTCCTCGTCAACCACCATTGAGGCTAATGCCATTACCGAAGTGTCACCTATTAGTGGGCATTGTCGCATTCGTAGTTCAAGTATTGGAACCCTACTTTTTGCCAGTAATAGAACTGCATTGTCGGAGAGATTAGGAAGATTGGACAGGTCCAGTTCTTGCAACTCCAAATTAGAAGAGCCATCAAATAGAGCAGAGATGCATTTATCTGTAAGTTTCTTGCACCCTCTAACAGACAATGAAATTAGAGAACTTATAACCCCTGGTCTCAAATATGATAATCCTACATCACTAATATCAGAGCCATCCAATAATAACGCCTTCAATTTAGGAAGAGTGCTTATGGCTTGGAGGGCTTCATCCCCGAGGTTTCTGCAATCTCTCAAATCAAGAACTTTTAGATCCTTATTAGAAGCCAAACTAGTAACTGCATGGTTGGTCAAAAGAGTACACCGTCTCAAGCTAACATGTGTTAAAGACAGGGAAGTTGCAGAAATGTCATGAAAAACCAAATCTGTTAACTGAGTCCCATGAGACACCCTAAGCTTGTATAACTTGGAGCAAGAATGCAAGATGGTTTTGAAACCTGTGTCAGTAACACGACAAAAGCCACCTAGAAATATGCTTTCCATGGTTTTACACTTGTCAGCCATTAAGAGGAGGCCAAGATCATTTACTCTTCTAAAATAGGTAGAGAAGAACTCCTGGGTCCGGACCAATGAGAGATGCTTCAGTTTGCCATGCTGATTAATCTGTTGGAGGCCAGAGTTTGTGAGGTCTGATGTAACTCCTGGTTCGCTCATGGGTGCATCTCGAAGATCCAAATGGGTCAGGGAGTTGAGACCTTTAGAAATTTTTCCAACCATAGTGTCAGTTATATAGTCGACCGAAAGACACAATTTATGGATGTTTGGCAATATGGAAGGCTGAATACAATTTGGTGACTTATGGAATCCAAAGTTCGGGCTAAACAGTTCAGCCACCATTACTGATGGAATGTAGCCAATCTCAAGAGAAGTGAGTTTCTCCGAAGCCAAAGCCCAAACTCGAGAATTGTTATGACCAGCAGAAAATGAGACATCAAACATCAAGTTCAGTGCCTACCAAAAATTATCACACACGCATTAGATGAAACATATCAAATAATTATGATATCCCAAAACCAGAATGCTTTATGGGTAAATTTCAATTAAGGAAACATATATTAAGCATCTAATGTTAAAGTGCACACGAGTTTTCCGCCTCATCATTTCTAGGGAAACTTAGGTATAACAAACCATTCAATTATTCATCCAGATGACCAAGGAGGAATGAAATCATATTAACAAACTCAACATTTGACACCCCATTAGGTACAAACTTAGCATCTTTTGTATCTTCAAAAAAAGGCAATGATGTTCTTAACTTATTTGAGCAGAAGAATTAGAACTTCAGCTACGTGAAATATGAAAGGGCGAAATATTTGGTCATGTATCATTATTTAACAACCAGCACCATGTTACTTAAAATCCTTATTATTAGACATTTCGTTATTATCATCATTTAACTGAGCCTTACTTCTAACTCATGGCAACCTCTGAGCAACTCCTCCAAATCAGAAAACTGAATATCCTGCCCTCTATTTTCAGCCACTGACCCCAAGCAGAGAGACCTGAAGGGAATTCATATACCCAAAAGCCAATAACAACAGCTTTTTCACTTTCCACAATCAAAAAACACCAGCAATACATATAAGCAGCAGAACCAAACCAAACCAACCTTAAATCCTTGCATCGGCCTCCGATCTCCGAAAGCAATTTTCCAGTAAATTCATCGCAATTGAGCATACAAAGCTCGTGCAGCGAAGGCTGAAGCAAAATCTGTATGGCTGAATCGTCTAGCCGGCCACAGTTGACCTTCATGCTCTTTAGCCAGGGGTTAGGAGGCAGCAGAGGCCTCAACAAATCCATGGAAGGCGCGATTTCCTAACCCCCAAAGCAAAAAGTAACCATTTTTGAGAAAATAGCAAACAAAAACAAACCAATTTACAATCTTTTGTGAAAACCCAGAAATGAAAATTGAAAGACTTACGAGGAGGTGGAAGGAGGGGATGAAGGAGAGGATTTGAGAAGCGCAGGCTTTGAAGGCGGTGCAAGTGGAAGCGACGGAGCAGATGGAGGCCACGTCGAGATTTGTCATGATGGTGGCGAGTAGGGCCGAGGGCAGATGATCCAGGCTCTCCATTGAGCTACTGCTGCTTTCGCTCTTCCCCTCCGCCATTTTTTTGCTCAGTCTTCTTCTTCTTCGTGAATTTTGTGGAATCTGGGTTTCGTGTTACCGTCCACGACACTGCAACTGTAAGCTTGCATCTGAAGCCAATCCAACGGTGTTAGTTTATTGATCAAAGCACGAGGAAATGTGTATATTGGGTTCTGGTTCTTTGTAGCCCACAAGCCACCATCTCCAAAGCCCAAACCCTTTAAAAAGGGAACGACACTCTTTTTAGTGTTGTAACATTAACACTATTGCCATCAATAGTTATAGGGAGCTGATTTCTCCACTCATCTTTAGTCTATTTACACTCCATTGTATGTTATAGTAAAAAGTATTAAAAGACAAAATGGATGATCCCAGTCATTTTCATCCCCTAGTTGGAGTAATTCTCTTAGCAGGCATACGATGGCGCAAGTTGGTCGGTGTAGGATTCATCATATCTACTGTGAGAAAAACTGTGTTGCAGATTGCTTGGCTAATGGGAGCTCTAATGGAGATCTGGGCTTTTGTACTTAGGTAATTATATAATGTGATTATTGATTTTTATTTGTTATATGTTCTACTAAGAGGTTATTTTTGTTATATTAATGTGTATTTGCTATGTGTGAATTGAGTTTTTAATTTGCAAAATGTGTGATTAGTAATATGATCATTATATGCGATTTACATAAACCATTCCTTAATGATTTGTTGATTCATCAACTCCCATATATAATATTTTGAGAACAAATTACCCAAATTGGCAAATAGCAAAGATAAAAGAAAAATGAAGTTTCCAAGTGAATTTTGCATCCCACAAATCTCAGCTCCCATCTCAAACAACCCCCAAAAATCTCAGCTTCCAGCTTCCCACAACTTGGAACTTCAGCTCACCTAAATTTAACATTCACTGACTGTAAAACCCCTATCATCTTCTAGCAATATGTAAAAGAGCTTGCTTACACAAGTTTAGAGAAAGCATGAAATCATATCAAGGGAATGCTTGCTCTATGCATTGTATATATATATATCTATCAATCAATCATCAACTTGAGTCACTGACAGTAAAACTTCTATCAACAGCATAATCCACAAAGCTGTAAAGTGGCACCACAGCATCACCATACTTCTCAAACCCATCCAATTCCTGCTTAGCTTTGGCTCTAAGCTGCTCTGCCACCTCCATAGCCTTCTCAACCCCATAAGCTCTCACATAGCTGAAGCCCTTCTTCTTCTTCCGCTCATCCTCATCCGCACCATTCATTTTGTCCTCCAAAATATCATCAACCACCCGATACAAAACCCCAACAGCTCTGCCATACCTCCTCAGTCTATCCACCTCATCGTCTTCAGCACCACCTAGCAATCCTCCACAAACAGCAGAACACTGACTCATCTCCCCAAACTTCTTCTCCTGCGCGAATTCAATGGCATCCGGCCCGCCTTCCAGGTCGAGGAACTGCCCTGCCGCCATGCCCGTGGATCCCACGGTGCGGGCAATCTCTGTGATCACGCGCAGGAGGCGTGGCTCGGGCACGAGGCTGGAAGGCGTGTTTGCCACAATGTGCTGAAACCCCAATGGAAACAGAGCATCACCAGCTAGAATTGCCAGGTCGTCGCCATAGACTGTATGGTTCGAGGGCTGGCCCCGGCGTGATGGGTCGTCATCCATGCATGGAAGATCATCGTGAATGAGTGAAGCTGCGTGTACCTGTCAATTGTCATTCAAAGCAAATAAAGCACTTTCCTTTCTCAATATTCCAAGCACAAAATAAATACCCATGTTGAAAGCTAAGCAAAAATGTGCTCAATAAGCACGACCCAAATTGCCAAACAGGGCACAAAGCAAGAATACAGATTTTTCTAAAAACCCAAGCTGGGTTCCGAGCTAAGAATCCAATTTATGCAATAATATTCATATAACCCAAACAGGGTTCTTTACAATTCAGTCTAATTAGTCCCTGTATAGCAAAAGGTGGAAGAAATTACGAACCATTTCAAGAGCACAGGCTGTGGGGAAGGCAGCTAGGCGGTTGCCGCCGAAGAGCTCACAAGCAGCGACGCACATGACCGGTGAGGCTCGCTTGGCTCCTTCGGCGAGCACAGAGTATCGCATGGATTCATAGATCTGATCTGGGTACCGAACCGGGACGGCTTCGTGAAGCTTCTGATTGATATCGGCTATCAGGGTCGTCCAGTAGGTTTTCAAATCGAACTGGGTCAAGCTCGGTGGGGTCGAAACGGACGGCGCTGATGAAGAAGAAGAGCATCGGATTGGGAAAGTAAGCTTCTTTGGGAGGTAGAGATGAACTGGAGTTGAAACCATTGAGAAAGAAGCCATTTTTAGTCTCTGAAGCTCTCAGCTGGGCTCTGGTAGCGGAAGAAATATGTTTTTTGGGTCAATGGTAGGGGAAGAAAATGGTGGGGGAAGAAGATGAGATTTTGGATATAATTAAGTGCTATAGGAACTAAATATATGTTGGTCCAACTACCCTGCCTCTTCGACCCAAAAAAAAAAAACTACCCTGCCTCATTACAATTGGTTCTTTATAATTCATTGTGTCCAAATTACCCTCGGTAAAACAATTATTTACAGTAACGACCCATCTTAAAGAACCTTCAACACTTCGCCACTTCGCCACTTCGCCACTTTCCTCTTAACTCTCTCCCTCTGATCTCTGTTTCTCTCAAACCAATGGCGTCCGTACGATTCCGTACGCTCCTCCTGGTCTCGGCGGCGTTGAGGGTGATTCTGATCCTCTACGGAGAGTGGCAGGATACCCACATGGAGGTGAGGTACACAGACATTGATTACATGGTCTTCTCCGACGCTGCTTCTCTAATGGCAGCCGGTAAATCCCCATTTGAAAGATCCACTTACAGGTACTCTCCTCTGCTCGCGTTTTTGCTCATACCCAATTCGTTTCTTCACCGCTCTTGGGGCAAGTTCCTCTTCTCAGCTGCAGGTACGTTAATATTTGCTTCATTTTAGCGTTAAATTTTGTGTTTTGGGGTGCATAAACTGCAGAAACATGATTTTGTTTTATGTAAATTTTGTAGATTTGCTTGTGGGTTTGTTTATAAGGACCATATTGAAGCTTCGTGGGGTGCCTGAGAATTTAAGCATGCTTTCTGTGATCGTTTGGCTCTTTAATCCGTTTACCTTTACCATTGGGACTCGTGGGAACTGTGAGCCAATTGTTTGTGCTTTGGTTCTCTGGGTCTTCATATGTCTCATGAACGGTGTAAGTTTCTTTCTTTGTATAGATTTGTATTTTTATTTTGGCAATAAACACATCCCAAAAAACTATACAGTGGCTGGACACTCACAAGACTCATGTCATGTACACCACTTCACCTACATGCTGTTGATGTCAGTCATTAAGTGAATCTTATCTTCGGATTATCTTAATATGGATCAAATTTAATGCTTTTTGCTAGAATGGAATTATGGGATACTTGTATAAATCTTAGCACAGATTATCAGAAGTGAAGGACTATAGGATTGTTTGAGGTTCTTTTATATTTATTTCTATTCAGTGAGAGTTATCGGTTGCGTTATGTATCGAACTAGCATTCTCTTGGATTTTCTGTAATGATTGTCTGACCTTCTCTCAGTTCGTTCTCTCTTGAGGCGACCATGTTAGACATCTACAACCATAGCAGTGTCTTTTTTGGATAATAACATTTATGATCTCAATATTACTCATCTTCATCCTATTAAAAATTATTGCTTTGCATTTAGCGAGTACGATCTTTCTTGGAAAAACCAAGTAGGCATAGCATTCCACTAAGTATGGTACTCAAACTATTTATTTAGGAATGATTGTTATGCTTTCCCCCATAACTGTCTAACTCCATATGGAAAATTTTCTCTCATAACAGGACGTGTGTTACAAGCTGCATTTTGGTACGGGCTTGTTGTCCACTTCAGAATCTACCCCATTATCTATGCACTTCCTATCCTTGTGATTCTTGATCCGCATGTGTTTCGATCTGGTCAGAAGCCTAGCCTACAATTTTGGGATCCTCGGCAAGAATCACCTCAAAACAGATCTGTTACAAGACTTGCTCAGCTTCTTTGTCCATGGTTTCTTTTGAAAAGTGCATTAACACGAGAAAGGATAGTTTTCTCCTTTATATCTGCAGCCGTATTCTTCCTTTTCACTGGTTTATTCTATCATCTATATGGGTGGGAGTTCTTGTATGAGGCACTGCTGTATCATCTTACCCGTACTGATCCAAGGCATAATTTCTCCATTTATTTTTATCACATCTACCTTCAGTACAACCGTAAACTCTCGATATTGGAGAAGCTTGTCTCATTTTTGCCTCAGTTGATAGTCCAGGTTGTGCTTGTTTTGAGTTTTGCGCAAGACCTTCCATTCTGCTGCTTAGTGCAGACAGTAGCATTTGTGGCATTCAACAAGGTTTTTCTCTTTATTACTATTTTTTCTTCTATAATTTCTGGCTTAGTGAATTAGTTACATATCTGATTCAACATTGTAATTGGGCTCTGCTCCATGTAGCATCCGATGTCGGATTCCTAGTGGTTATTCTCATTGAAAAACTCTGATTCAATGCTGTGCTTTTGAACATAAGGTTTCTAACAAAATTCTGCTCCTAATTACTTCTGCCCATTGTTAACAGGTGATGACGGCACAGTACTTTGTGTGGTTCTTTTGTCTCTTGCCTCTGGTACTCGCTTGGAGCAAGATGAAGCTCAAATGGAAAGGCCTATCATGCATGACATTGTGGGTGGCTGGTCAACTTCATTGGTTGATGTGGGGTTATTTGCTTGAGTTCAAGGGACAGAATGTTTTTCTTCAACTCTGGATGGCAAGCATCTTGTTCTTAGCTGCAAACACATATGTTTTAGTTTCGCTCATCCGTGACCACAGATTTTCTCCAGTTTTTGTATGTTTGGAGAAAACTTCCAAGGGCGGGAAGAAACTTCAGTGATAGAATAATTAGATTGATTTGGAGGTTCACAAATGAGTTGACAATTTGATATATTCTGTTTTCTTTCTTTCCTTTATTCCCACTGTTTTTCGCAATTAGATATGCACAAATTGGCCATTTGTTTTGTGGCTTCGCAGCTCCTTTTTCTTTTCTGTTCGTTTTGGTGATTCCAGAACAAGTTTAGGCCTTTGTGTAAGATGATGATTATAATTGGCTATTTCTTTCCAGAATATATACAGATTACTACGCGACAGAAATAGAGAATCAAATGTCCTCCTCTGTAATTGTGTGATCAACCAAACTTGTTGCTCGTGTAGAAGAATTTTTCATTTCATTTATTCACCCTGATAATTTCGCTCACAGCAAACAAAATTGGGAATTTGCTTCATATCTTTCTACCCAGAAATTTAGACTACATTTTGGACAGGGGCCGCGCGAACGCAGGCCCCCACTGGCACAAATTATGACGTTGGCTCTCCCACTAGGGGAGACCATAGGGTAGCACCCCTCCTAAGTGCAATGGAGGTCACTAACCTAGGCCATGGGCCTTCTTGAGCACCCAAAAACCCCGTCCAGGTAAGTATGTTGCAATGGGTTTGGTCGACTCGTTTTATAGAGGCCTCGCATCCCAACTCTCTTATGTTCTTTCGATATGGGACAAAACTAAAACAGATTAAAATCCACTTAGACAAGAACAGCCTCTTTCAGTCTTTGAACAATTATGAAATATGGGTTGAATTGCAGTTTGACACAGCTATCCTCGTTCTTTATCTAGCAGGCCAGAAAGGTATTCAATTGGGTTCATTTCTATGCTGTGCCATCTATTGAAAATTTGTTACTGTTATTTGGCCACCACCAAAGTTATCAACTTCATATCTGCAGCTTGAGCAAATCTACAACTTCAGCAATGCCCTCTGGCCTCTGAACCTTGCCTGCTATACAGAAAACCTTGAAATTTTATCATTGGAACAAAGATCAAATTTGGATATGAATGTAGTTTTCTTATTTTATATTTATACAACCGATAGTATAAATTACTCTAAATTAATCTAATATATGGGGAGGAGGACTCGAATTTGAGTGCAAAAAGTATGTGCTCACTGTCCTAGTTGATTGGCCTAACTCACGTCTACGCAATGCATGTGCTGTTTTGTTGAACATATGATGTTTTACTGAAGCTTTAAAACCAAATATTGTTCGAAAGCTAAGGCTGATTTTAAGCCTCGGCTTATGAGCAATCTTTGTTCTCCAGTCAAATGGTATGGTTGTTTCCCTTGGATTGATGTGTTCGTGTTTACTTGCTGGTACTTACAGAAATGGAGAAATCAACATATTCTTAGTGGTGATGATAGCCTACCTTTGCAACCATGTCAAGTTGTTGTTGCTGCAGTTCTTGAGTGGATCAAAGCTATTGGTGGGACTAAAAACCATGAAATTAAGGAGCATCAGGTTCTGTCCTGGGAACCTCCCCTTTCTAATTGGTTTAAATTGAATGTTAATGGCTCTAGAAGGGGGTATGTCTGTCTGGTACTATTGGGGCTGGGGGTTTGATTCGAGACTCTGTTGGGATTTGGCAAGGTGGTTTTGTAGTTAATCTGGGGTTGGGCCAGATTTTAGAAGCAGAGCTTTGGGGATTATTCTTTGGCCTTAATCTAGCAATTGGGAAAAGGTGTAAAAAATCTTTTAATTGAAATGGATTCAACCACTGCTGTTAGGCTTATCCAGTACATGGGAAGTCTTGAGTTTCATGTCTTTGTCAGGTTACTGTATTCTTGTAGAGAGATGTTGACTCAACTGGATTGTGTGGAGGTGCAGCATACTTTTCGGGAGAAGAATTTTGCTGCGGATTGCCTTGCTAACTTGAGCTATGATATGGGGTTGGGTGTTCGGTTTTTAGAGGTTCCTAGTTGTCTTGGTTCCATTTTGGTTGATGACTCCTTGGGAGTTGGTCATCCGCGTTTGATTGGAGTTGTGTAGTTGTTGTTTTGGGGTTCTTTCCCCCTTTGTTTCATAAGGCATTTTAGTAAACTACAAAAACTAGTCCCTTACTCGCCCATGTCTTTCCAACGTTTCGCTCTCTGTAAAAGTTTAAAGACAACGACTTTCACTTCCTTTCTTGGCAGAGTCCTCTTCGCCTCTGTTTTCACTCTCTGATTACCTAGAGTTACTATAATTTACTGCATCTACATACCTTTTTATTTTATTTTAAAGCATCTACATATCTTCATTATCAGTCGACAAAAATTTATTACATTTTAAATACGGTGTTTCTAACTGAAAACAAGAACAAAAATTACAATTAAATTATAATTTGCAGATATTAATAAAAAATAATTTTGAACTAGGAATTGTAGGGCTTTACCCCGAAGGGAACCCTTCCAGAAATTCTCAGAGGCCACGGCTGAACCGTGGCCAGTGAGGGGGTTTGGAAATAGTTTTCAACCAGCAATAGACGCGCCTCGGTTAGAACCTCATAAGCTGCGTCATTGCCCCAAGCGCAAAGATGCTTCTTCCAATCAATTTGGCTCGCTTTTATAATACTAGAGCAACTCAGCCTTTCTCACTACGTCGATGTGGGACAGCAACAAGCCATGATCCAATTGCTGGACATACGACAAGTGGAACCAGAGTTGAAAGACAAAATTAGCATTTCGAATCTTTAAAATCTGACAACCTAATTTGGGCCATGATTTAAAGGATGCAACAGATTCCATTTCAAATCTTGTATAGTGAGAAGCCATCTTAAAGAAGATGTAAAACTCGCGGATAGTAGACTATGTAGAATGATATATAAGTTTGTAAACATATCGGATTCAGATCATATTTAGATTATCAAGATGAACTTATATCATTTTATATACAAAAGTATTAAATTCGGATCAGATTGAATTATTATCAGAATCATTTTAAGACTTAGAAAGTACTAGATCAATATGGGTGAGCAATATGAAGCTTAAATTTACTTGCGTAACATCGTGGGTTGGTTTGTCGGGTCAACTTCACTGATTGATGTGGGAGTTATTTTGTTATTAGCTGCAAACACGTTTTCACTTGATATGCCAAGCATTTAGCACTCCTCGTATACAATATTTGGTTTAAACAGACAATAAAATACGAAAACTTCATTAAATTTATTTGAAAATATTAATTGTGAACTCGAACATTGGGGATTGAATATGTAAATACAATATAAATTACTTAACAGTGAATTTAATAATTGGCAAAAATTCATGTTTGAACACTTTCGTCCATGTAGTTTAAATTTTGACAATTTAACCACATGATATGGGGCTGTTTTTTTTTTAATGTGGAAAATAAAATTACAAAGCAAAATACTTTGGGCTCGTATGCCCAAAAAAGTAAAAATAGAAAGCATTTGAAAAAGACAACGGCAACCCAGATTCCCAACCTAGACGGAGAAAGCTTGTGACCTAGGCCCACAAGCGAGTCCGCCGTGAAGTTAGCTTCCCTAAAGATGTGATGAAATTGCAAACTCACAAAGTGAACTGAGGTGCCAAATGTCTTGGATTAAAAGAGACACCAGGGATTAACTAGAAATCTCCTTCGATGATGATTTTCTTCCAACCTTTATGCAAAAGCATGGGCAAGACCATCACAAAGAGCAAACCACTCAGTATTTTGAACAGAATTAGATAGAAATTAGGATGTGTCCTTAAATTAAATTACGATAGAGTAAAACTTTAAAAATAAAATTGACCAAAACGAAATAGAAAAGCCAGAAAACTACGGGTACCTGACTTCTTTACGTAATAATTCTAAAATCTTGGGACTATATTTATAGGGCCTTACTCCGAAGAGAGAGCCCTTCCAGAAATTCTCAAGGGCACATGGCTGAACCAAGACCCAAGAGGGGGTTTGGAAATAGTTTTCAACCAGCAATAGACGCGCCTCGGTTAGAACCTCATAAGCTGCGTCATTGCCCCAAGCGCAAAGATACTTCCGTCATTGGCTTCTGCTGGATTTTATACCACTACAGCAACTCAGCCTTTTCCGCTCTATCCATGTGGGACTACAACTTCTTCTTTTAAAATTGTATCCAATTGCGGGACAGATGACAAGCGGACCCAGATAATTGAAAGACAATGTAAAATACAAAAAAGACATTGAGGGGCTGTGAACTTGGATGCTTTGAAGGCCACGTGTAAGCACATCGCAAAAAACTAAAGTATTTTATTGCCCCAAAAACATGCCTATATACAAAGATATAGCAGCCACAATACATTGCACACATTTTATTGCAATTTTAAGAGCTGAGCAACACAATAAAACACTAATTTGAGAATACAAATCCACATCCTTAATTTAACTTTGCTCGATAAATTTAAGGAAAAGCTTGGATAACAGATTGGACAGCATGAATGGGAGTGATAGTGTGTCGGCTAAAGCCAGCCTCACCAAGAACATATCCCCATTCCTTCATGGTCCTTTCTTTGCCTGTGTTTGTATGGGCCATCATCACCATATCTAACATCAATCTCACATCTGTTAGCTTCTTGTCTTGTTTTTCGCTGTCTTCTTCAATTACAGCTTCTACTATTATCACCTTCCCTTTGTCCTCCGGAATAGCTTCCTTGCACTTCTTAAGGATACGGATGCACTCATCGTCTCCCCAGTCATGAAGAACCCACTGTAATTCTCGAAAACCAAATAAAATTGGACCATTTATCATAATGTGTCTTGTTGAGCAAGAAAACTTCTAGCAATACAATAAGGGGAGTAATTCTAGAGGAACCGCACTTTTTTTTAGTTACTTAGCAAACCACGTGATGGGACAGTTGATGCGTCAATTAACTTAATGATTTGAATAACAATCAATGTAAGAACTACGCGTTAAAAGACAAATCATGTGACAGTTTTTTGTTCTGTCATTTTTGTAGCTTTACTTTTGCTGGACTCTGTCTGGTTTTTCTTTTGCAATGAATGAGATTTCGACCCAAAAAAAAAAAGGTCACAAGATATGTTCCCTAGATCTAACAATATTCATATTTGGATTGTGAGGTTTCCTTGAGTATTAAGTAAGAGTATCACATATATACTAATTACCATGATAATTGCAGCATCAGCCTTTGGAACACAATCAAACATGTCACCCCCAACATTCTCAATGCGATCACACTCTTGAGCAACAGACACAACATGAGGAAGATCAAAATTGACGCCTCGAATCCAAGGGCACGCCTCGACCAACAAGCGCAAAGTAGTCCCGTCACCCCCACCCACATCTACAATTGTCTCGAGCCCTTTGAACACCTCTAAACAGCTTTCAAGCACAGCAGGCACAGCCACCCTTGCATCACAAGCCATTGCTTCATTGATGAGCTTGCTGTGATTAGGATTTGCCGCGGCATAGCTCCACACATCCTCTCCATGTACTGCCTCGAATGCCGGGTTGCTAACACCTTGGATTCGGGCACTGAGGCCATGCCATGGTGCCAGCATTACCGGGCTACTCTCTAGCAAAATGAAAGCAGCCATGCTGTTTTCTCCGGATTTCAATAGCCGTTTGGACAAAGGTGTTTGTGCATAAACTTTGGGGCCTAATTGGGTTGCTGGTTTTTCTTTGAATATTTTGAGGTGGACTAGGACCCTCATGATGCGGTAAAGGGGAGAAGGATCACATCGTAGAGCAGATGATAGCTCTAGGAGTGTCATGGGGCTGCCATGGCTTTCAATTGCATCAGCTATTCCAAGCTCAATGGCACATTTTACCACCGCGATTTCGACAAACCCAAACACATATTTCCAGATTTCGAGTTTGGCATGTTCTTCTTCTTTCTCTTCTCCTCCTAACTCTCTTTGTTTATCTTCCATCTCTTTGTGTGTGTTGTGTCGTAGGCTCTAAGGTAGCAATATATATAATTTGCAGGAAGAGATTGGAGTTGAAATCTTTAGTTACATGCAGAACATGTGTTGAACAATTTAGCTAATGTATCATTTTCATTGGGATTTTTTCCAGATTCAACCACTGAATTTTAAATGTATTTTCATGTAATGGTAGACATCTTTTGCCCAATTGGCTGGAAGGATTTTGTCTTGTATACAAAATTCTTTCGTTGCCACAATATTTTATGGTAAGCATGCATTGTTTAGCTGTAGCTAGTGGCATTATCATAAGAATCTTGTGTTTTTGTTGTGAGCATAATTCTTGTTTGTTTCTTATTTTTGTCTTTCCAATCGTGTTTTGATACTTCCAATCGTGTGAGCATAATACTATATGTATTAGAATATGAGCATCCAACCCGAAATCAATTGACAATAGATGGAGAGACCCAAAATCTTTTATACCATTTGACAAGGCTTTAATTCTCCAATGTGAGATTCACACTCTCAATCAACACATACAGCCTTTATCTACACACAAATCGGAGGAACAACTATTGAGCTATATGAATTGAATTGCATCAATACAGTTGATACAATTTTCTGCAGAAAAATTCTTATCTTATTTTGCTTCTTTCTTGCTCCTACTCTAACCAAAGTTTCCATCCATTGATTCTCGCTCGTAAGGACATTGAAAGACAAACTAATGCAATTGGAGGGCAGTGAATTGGGTTGCTTAATGTGAAGGTTACATGTATATTTATATATGTTAAAAATCAAAGCATTATGTTATACCCAACAACATGCTTATTGGGATACACAGATATATAGCAGCCACAACGCATTTGCGCAAACTTATTATAGAACATGTGTTCAACATTTAGAAATATATCAATTTCATTGGGATTTTTACAAGATTGAACACTTAATTTTTAATATGCATTTCCTATAATCGGTAGTATACATTTTAATTTCTTTGATAAAGATTTTTTTAATCGAACCGTACTAGAAATTATGGAAAAGATGCTTGCAAGAACATCTGTTTCATCCAATATTGTATTATAGTATAAATTATCTTTAGCTAGGTACATTATTGTCTAGCTGTAACATCAAATACCTACGTAGGATACATGTGTGACTTTGTTGAGGCAGATGTTTTTGGGGGTATATGTAATAAAATAAGAAAGGAAGACTCTGTCTATTGCTGGTATATTATTTACAAAGATCATGACTTTGTGGACTCAGTCAAGTAAGGATCTTTATAATTAAGATACGGAAAAAACATGTCATGTTTTAGTTATGTATTACGTTAATTTGTTTGTGTTTGCAAAACTTGTCATGTGTTTAAGAAATTCTTCCATTTGAGACAACTTTACTTTTTCCAGATCATCGACTATGCGTTATTCAAATCATAGCCAAACGATTCAGCTTGAAAGATAGCCATGAACTCAGATATCAGTGAAACTTGAGTAGAATTCATTACACATGTTTTGTTTTGACAGTGACAATTTTTTTTTTTTATCCCTTTCAGTCGTGTTTTAATACCCTACCAATCGGGTTCTGCTTTTACAGGATGTTTGCCATGCACCTTCCATTAATATTTCATTCTTTCTTGTGTGGAGGGCTACAAGTATTAGAACAGCATGATCTAAGCAACTCTATTATTAGCAGGATGTGAATGGTCTTGATTATGCCATGTCATTGATGCTATTCAGATGCTTTAGTTAGTTAGAAGGTTAACAGTTCGTTAAATTGTTAGCAGAGAGCTAAGCCTCTAGTGAGCTATATAATATACTGTAATGAGTTCAATCGAGTCAATACAGATGATACAGTACTCTGCAGAAAACTCTATCTGATTTTGCTGAGCTTCCATCCATTGGCTCTGTCTCGTAAGTCGTAAGGACATTGAAAGACAAACTAATGGAAAGAAAGACATTGGAGAGTGCTGTGAATCACATATATGTATACCTTAAAAATCAAAGCATGTGTTGCTCAAAAACATGCCTAATAGTATTGGGATAGAAAGATATATAGCAGCCACAATGCAATTTGCTCAGATTCTATTGCCAACCATCTAAAGATTACAAACTGCAAGAGCAACAGATAAAGACCAAAAGGTAACTTAAACAATACAATGAAACAGTACTAATTTGCAAAAACAAATCCACATCCATAACTTTTTGTTCTCTAAATTTAAGGAAAAGCCTGAATAACGGAACAGACAGCATGAATAGGTGTGATAGTGTGTCGGCTGAAGCCAGCTTCCCCAAGAACATATTCCCATTCCTTCAAGGTCCTTTCTTTTCCTGTGTTTGTATAGGCCATCATCACCATGTCTAGCATCAATCTCACATTTGTTAGTTTGATGTCCTCATTCTCCTCTTTTTCATCGATAACTGCTTCTACGATTATCACCTTCCCTTTATCCTCCGCAATAGCTTCCCTGCACTTCTTAAGGATATGGATGCACTCATCATCGCCCCAGTCTTGAAGAACCGACTGCAATTCACGAAAACAGAATCAGAGTATCCATTGTCATAACGCCTTGTTGAGCGAGAAAACTTATAGCAAGATAATCAGGGAGTGATGGCAGAGGAACCACATTTTTTCTTATCCCATTAGCGCAGACAAATGATGTAATAAGTAGACATTAACAGACAAATCAAATGATGAAACTAATAGCTCACAGGATGAATGAAAAATATAAACGTGTTGCTGCTAGCTATGTTAAGGCTGCTCTTCCTCAAATGGTTTAATTTTCTCTATTTCCTTTAACTATATATATATACTAACCTTAATAATTACAGCATCAGCCTTGGGAACACAATCAAACATGTCACCTCCAACATTCTCAATGCGGTCACACTCCTGAGCAACAGACACAACATGAGGAAGATCAAAGTTGATGCCTTGAATCCAAGGACATGCCTCAACCAACAAGCGCAAAGTAGTCCCATCACCCCCGCCCACATCTACAATTGTCTCAATCCCTTTGAACACCTCTATACAACTTTCAGT
Source organism: Prunus avium (assembly GCF_965620075.1). NCBI lineage: Eukaryota > Viridiplantae > Streptophyta > Magnoliopsida > Rosales > Rosaceae > Prunus > Prunus avium. The sequence goes on from NC_142291.1 coordinate 33,918,718, forward strand.
CACTGCAGACACAACCACCCTTGCATCACAAGCCATTGCTTCATTGAAAAGCTTGTTGTGATCAGGATTGGCTGCGCCAAAGCTCCATATGTCCTCACCATGTACTTCCTCAAACACTGAATTTCTAATATTACCTTTGATTCGGGTACTGAGGACATGCCACGGTGCCAGCATTACCGGGCTATTCTCTAGCAAAATGAAAGCAGCCATGCTGTTTTGTCCGGATTTCAATAGCCGTTTGGACAAAGGTGTTTGTGCATAAACTTTGGGGCCTAATTGGGTTGCTGGCTTTTCTTTGAATATTTTGAGGTGGACTAGGACCCTCATGATGCGGTAAAGGGGAGAAGGATCACATCTTAGAGCAGATGATAGCTCTAGGAGTGTCATGGGGCTGCCACGGCTTTCAATTGCATCAGCTATTCCAAGCTGAATGGCACATTTTACCACCGCGATTTCGACAAACCCAAACACATATTTCCAGATTTCCAGTTTGGCATGTTCTTCTTCTTTCTCTTCTCCTCCTAACTCTCTTTGTTTATCTTCCATCTCTTTCTGTGTGTTTGTCGTAGGCCCTAAGGTAGCAATATATATAATTTGCAGGAAGAGATTGGAGTATAGTTACGTGCAGAAGTGTGTTGAACAGTTTAGGTAATGCAGGGGCGGTCCTACCCTAAGGGTAGGGCAAGCAGCCGCCTACTCCATTTTTTGCCAAACCAAAAATTACCCAATACCCAATACAAATAAATTTCTTCTGCCTACTCAAACCCAACCCATCAGGGGCGATCCGACCCTAAGGACAAGGTAGGCAGCCGCCTACTCCCTTTTTTGCCAAACCAAAAATTACCCAATACAATCAAATTTCTTTTGCCTACTCAAACCCAACCCACTCAAAATTTTCCCTTTAACAAAAACAATAGGCCAGACCACTCAAACTTTCTCCTTTAACAAAAACAATAAAAAGCAATATAAGCATGTGAAAGTTGTATGGAGATTTTTTCAATGTTGACTAACATTATGAATTTTGTTAGTGCTTCTGCTAAACGCAATAATGAGTTAAATTTAATTTGAAAAGCTGAACTCAAAGAATTGTTGGATTATGGGGAACTTGAGACATGTAGAGGACTTAATCAAGGTTGTAGTTTGAAACGAGCTGGAGCCACTCGTTGGGGATCTCACTTTACCTTAAAAATCAAAGCATGTGTTGCTTAAAAACATGCCTACTAGTATTGGGATTGAAAGATATATAGCAGCCACAATGCATTTGCTCAGATTTTCTTGCCAACCATCTAAAGATTACAAACTGCAAGAGCAGTAGGCTTATTAACTCAACACTTTTGACAATGATGCAACAGATAAAGACCAAAAGGTAACTTAAACAATACAATGAAAGTACTAATTTGCAAAAAACAAATCCACATCCATAACTTTTTGTTCTCTAAATTTAAGGAAAAGCCTGAATAACGGATTGGACAGCATGAATAGGTGTGATAGTGTGTCGGCTAAAGCCAGCTTCCCCAAGAACATATCCCCATTCCTTCAAGGTCCTTTCTTTTCCTGTGTTTGTATGGGCCATCATCACCATGTCTAGCATCAATCTCACATTTGTTAGTTTGATGTCCTCTTTCGCATCTTTTTCATCGATAACCGCTTCTATGATTATCACCTTCCCTTTATCCTCCGGCATAGCTTCCCTGCACTTCTTAAGGATCTGGATGCACTCATCATCGCCCCAGTCGTGAAGAACCCACTGCAATTCACAAAAATAGAATCAGAGTATCCATTGTCATAATGCCTTGTTGAGCAAGAAAACTTATAGCAAGATAATCGGGGAGTGATGGCAGAGGAACCACATTTTTTCTTATCCCATTAGCGCAGACAAATGATGTAATAAGTAGACATTAACAGACAAACCAAATTATGAAACTAATAGCTCACAGGATGAATGAAAAATATAAACGTGTTGCTGCTAGCTATTTTAAGGCTGCTCTACCGTAAATGGTTTAGTTTTCTTGATTTCTTTTAACTATATATATATATATATATATATACTAACCTTCATAATTACAGCATCAGCCTTTGGAACACAATCAAACATGTCACCTCCAACATTCTCAATGCGGTCACACTCCTGAGCAACAAACACAACATGAGGAAGATCAAAGTTGATGCCTCGAATCCAAGGACATGCCTCAACCAACAAGCGCAAAGTAGTCCCATCACCCCCGCCCACATCTACGATGGTCTCAATCCCTTTGAACACCTCTAAACAACTTTCAATCACTGCAGGCACAACCACTCTTGCATCACAAGCCATTGCTTCATTGATAAGCTTGCTGTGATCAGGATTGGCCGCGGCATAGCTCCATACATCCTCTCCATGTACTGCTTCAAATGCTGGATTGCTAATACCTTGAATTCGAGCACTTAGGCCATGCCACGGTGCCAGCATTACCGGGCTACTCTCTAGCAAAATGAAAGCAGCCATGCTGTTTTCTCCGGATTTCAATAGCCGTTTGGACAAAGGTGTTTGTGCATAAACTTTGGGGCCTAATTGGGTTGCTGGTTTCTCTTTGAATATTTTGAGGTGGACAAGTACCCTCATGATGCGGTAAAGGGGAGAAGGATCACATCTTAGAGCAGATGAGAGCTCTAAGAGTGTCATGGGGCTTCCATGGCTTTCAATTGCATCAGCTATCCCGAGCTCAATGGCGCATTTCACCACTGCGATTTCAACAAACCCGAAAACATATTTCCAGACATCCACTTTGGCATGCTCTTCTTCTTCTTCCTCTTCCGATCTTAACTCTCTACTTTGTTTATCTTCCATATCTTTGTGTGTGTGTGTTTGTCCTAGGCTCTTAGCCGTATATATAATTTGCAGGTAGAGATTGGAGTTGAATGTGCTTAACATTTAGAAATCTGTCACTCTCATTCAATATTGAACAGTCAATTTTGCAGTAGATCAGAGCTGGGGCCAATGCTGCTTTTGTAGTTTTAAATGCCATTCAAAAGTGATTTGCTCCTAAGAAGTTGTTGGGGAATTAATTGCTTCTATAAAAGGCCAAGAACAATCCATCCTACTAACACTCTCAAAATCAATCCCAAGTTGTCCAGAACATATATATTTTTTTTCTCACGAGAATTTATAAAATAATAAAAAGGAGAGACAACATGTAATTGAGTAGGTAAACTCTCTTTCAGGTCCTGTTCTGGCTTTATCAGGCAAACATAAAAGCATACAACTGCTCAAAATTTCCTCTTTAAGTTGATGATAAAGTGGACCCTGGAAACTAAATTCATTTTGCAACCCTATCTCTGCCATAAATGGCCCCCTGGAATTCACATCTATTATCTCAACCACAAACACTCGTATTCATTTCCTTCAATAATGCCTCTATGAAATTAGCGGTGAAAAATATACGATATGAAAATCAAATCATTTAGGAGAACTGCATATAATAAACTAATAAATCTCTCCATCTGGAAGAACAGCTGAAAATATTCGGGACACCGAAAATCCCACTGGCATGAGAAACACATAGCGTGATCGAAATCCCACTGGCACGAAAAACACATAGCATGATTGGCCGGGATGTTTTGCTATCCCCAGTTCATATAAGTTTTTCTGCCATAACAGATGCAAGCAATTCGCAAAGATTGGAGTTTGATATTTTTCACAGCTTGATATTTTTCCCTTTCTCGGGATGTTTTCTCTGGTGTTACGAAATACACAATCGTGGGGATCGCAATTGGGCAGACAATTTTAAGCTTGAACTAAATTTGGTGGGGCGCGCCAGGCCAATGCAATAGTGCAACGCTTGGGCGACACACGAGAGTCCCAATAGCAAGCTACTGTGGTGGACCCTCCCCCTAAAGAAATTAATTTAATATCGTGTGGACCATTGGTCCACGTATCAGATATTAAACTGATAAGAACAGATACTACACTTGATCTTAGCCAAAAGGCCGAGAAAGGTATGCGTTTTCTCTTCTCTTCTTTCTCCTTTTATAGGGCCTTTCACTTCCATGCTTCCTTGGTGAGGCCGATGTGGGATGTGGGATTGTTACAAACAGCTAAAGGGTGCTACGCCTTCGAACGAAGGCTGAGGGGTAAGGGCTGTAACTGTGGGTGCGTGACTCGAACTAACAGAGAGCAAAATTGATTTGGTTTATACGGACTGTATTCTCATATAAGAGAAGCAAAGGCTGCCTGCACTTTGGGAAAAAGGTATGGCAAGCTTGGTATCTGTACTAACTATTTGTCGTTCCAAATTGCTTAACAAGTTCATCACACTTAGTGAAAACAATATTTTCTTCATGTTCACTCTGTCATTCAAATTCTTCATCTATTTTCTAAACTTGAACAAACCCATCAGCACAGATATTAATGCCGAACAAATCCAATTAGCACTTTTCATCACACAATGATACAATACAAGTTTCAAAGACTGGCTTATTTATCAGTCCATCACTTAATTCCTTTCAAAAAGTTTAAATACTCCTAAGCACTTGACATTAGCTCAAGCAATAAGGGTGAGTGAGAAAATGAGTTAAGATTATGATATGTAAATTAGGCCTGGGCACGGGATGTTACGGTATTGACCAACCAGAGCAGATCGGTTTTGGTATGACAAGGTACCATTTCGGTATCGCTGTTACTAAACGGATTTTTCATAGCCAAGATTTTCAAATTTAAAACCCATAGCAATCAGAAGAAATAGCATACCCGTCCAACAATCACTTTAAAGAATACAAAAAACTCACGCCTAAGATCTTATAGATCTGAAAAGGAAAAGATGAACAAAGAGCAAAAAGAAAACTGAGATTAAAGAGAGGAAAAAAAGAAACAGAGAAACAGAAAAAGAAAAGATAGATGGGGATGGAGTGGCTGGGGAGACTGGTGCGAAGAAAGAAACGGAAAGGAAGAAGGAAAAGACAAGAAACAGAAAGATAATAAAGTAAGAGAGAGAAGAGAGAATTAAAAAAAAGGGGGAAATATTAAATAAAAGGAAAGAAAAATAGAGAAGATGGATACCACAATTGCTGTGTCAAATGAGAAATTATAGAATGGTACTGTATCACCACTTCGGTGGGTGATACTTTCATTCAAAATATGACGATAACCCAGCTCGTGAGAGCTGGACTTTTACTCCCTAAAATAATTATAGCTATTTTTACAGCTGGACTTTTACTCCCTAAAATAATATATATACCAAAACCAGCTCTCACGACGATAGAGTAATGCTATTTAGACACACAACATTGACCACTTTATGTGGCAACTGATGTGTCATGCCATGTCAATTAATGAATGTTGCCATGAGGCAACTTACTAAGAACACTAGGGCTTTTTAATTTGTTTTTTAATTGACATGGCGACATTCATTAATTGACTTGGCATGACACATCAATTGCCACATAAGGTGATCAGCTAAAATAGTCAATGTTGTGTGTCTAAATAGCATTACTCCATACAACGATAACCCAATCTTCTCTACCTTGTACTGCTACCCAACCAACTACCCAAGGGTTTTGGTTAATCTGAAACAAGAACCCACATAAAAATCACTAGAAAGAATTACCCGAGAAAGATTGAGCAGTGATGTCGAGAAATTGATTGGAGGATATCAGAGAGAAGAAGGAAAGAAATCGTTTGGAGGATCATCACAAAAACTGAAGATTCCTTTTGTGATTTCTGTACAAATGATGATCAACAAACCCAAAAAGAATTACCCGCATACTACAGAAACATGTTCAGTCCCTGATGGGATGATTGGGTTAGGTGGCAGTATGAAGATGGGGATTGAGTTGTGGGAGGTGGTTTCCAACGGCGTCTTTGGGTTCTTTAACTTTAAATAAATAAAAATCTTATTCTAAATAAAAGAAGAATTTTAAATTCAGCTGTAAAAAAAGCTATAATTTGTTTTTAAAAAATAACACGTCATATTTTGAATAGAAGTACTGCTAGCTGACGTGGTAGTACAATACCATTCTATAATTTCTCGTGTCAAACAGAAATGGTATGATATTGTATCATACTGTGTACTATGCAACAATAAGAGAAAAATATGAAATACAGAAATTCAAACGACACAAGGATTTATACTGGTTCAGTCTGTGTGTAGCCTACATTGAGTTTGAAAGACAACGAGAAATTCCACTAGTATTCCAAAAAAGATTACATCCAAATGAGATTAACTATCTTACCTATCCTAGGAATTACAGAGCTTAACTCTCACAACCCAAATCTCAAATACACCCAAGTCACTCTTAAGCTAACCACACACCAGAGCCAAGAACACAAGAATTGTTCTTGCTCACTAGGAAAGAACACACTAGGAACGATACAAAAGAAATAAACCTCCCACAAACACAAGGAACAAATGAAGAAGACTCAACCTTTGAAATGACTTGATCTTCCTTCAACATCTTGTGTAGCCAAAGAGGAGTTTATCTCCCCCATCACGGTGATGCTCTCTAGTATTCTCTCTGTGTGGAAGTGTCCCTCACTTCTATTTTAGCTTTACTGAGCAATGGTGCTCACGGCACCCTCAAATGGTGTGGCACAAAAATGCCCACACTCCCTGACTGATGCTCTCTTTCCCTTAGAGCATGTCCAGTCTTGAGCCAAGACTGGGCAAAAGGCCCCCCAAGGCAGCCCAAGAGAGCTCCAGCGGGAGAAAAATGGCCCTGGCAAATGGTGGGTCCCATCAAACTGGGCAAGCCCATGGGCAGATCTTGCCTGGGCTGCAGCCTGAAGGCGCTGACGTCAGCGCTGATGTTACGATGACGTCAGCGAGTAAAAAAAATTCAAAAAAATTCAAAAAATTTTCAATTTTTTTAATAAAAAATACCAACAAATTATAGATATTTTCCCTATAAATACATAACAATTTTATTCACTTTCTAAATTGTTTATATTTTGTTGCATAATCTTTTTTTTTTCTTGCCCTTGCCCTAGCCTTCCAAGGGTGGAACCAACTAAGGCAAAGCTGATACTATTTATGTGAATAGTGGCAGCCCTTACCTTGCCTTAGGGTGGACATGCTCTTATGTAGACAAGTGCAGTGGCTAGCTGCTAGGAGATTCACCAACAGCTCCCACGTGAAAGGAAAAAGAAGCCAAACCATGTGCTGGAAGTCATCATTATTGGTGACATATAACACCCACTTGGAATAAACAAAGAGAAAGAAACCAATTCTTTCTGAAAGTGGACGGCTCCAAAGAACAAAGAAAGAACCCAAAGTCTTTCACAAATTTTGTAGCACACATGTCACCAACCGATTAGACTCCCCCATAAAATAATGTCTAAAACTCTACATTTAGACACCATGATTTCTTCCACTTTTCCATATTGCTTTCGGCTGCTGCCCATGGAGCCAAGGGAAACACAATATCGTCCCATGCGCATAATTTTATCATTCAAAAGACATTCCATATTGCTTTCGGCTGCTGCCCATGGAGCCAAGGGAAACAAAATATCCCATGCACATAATTTTATCATTCAAAAGACAATACCATCGAAAGCAAAAGACAATACCATCGAAAGCACTTGTGAAGCCAACAAAGTCAAGGTAGGTGCCCATAACAAAACACATCACATGTGCCATCAAATTTGAGCCAATTCCAACACATATAACATTGCATGTTTGGCTAATAATTGTAAATGCCGATGTGTAAAATCTAGAAGATGAATGTTGTTTCTTGTCTTAGCTTGAAATTGCATCCTCTCCATTCTATATGTATAGTTTGATTGCATACATACCAATTTGGAATGTGAAATGCCGCCTTTTTCTTTGCCAAATTTATTCAATTTTTCATTTTCCTTAAATTGAGTTGATACATCGGCATTTAAAGATTACAAAGCAGACTACATAAAGCAAGAGCAGCAGGTTTATTATTAACTTAACAATTTTGACAATGCTGCAACTAGCGAAAGACCACAAGGTACGTAAGTTGAACAATACAATGAAACAGTGCTAATTTGCAAAAACAAATCCACATCCATAACTTTTTGTTCTCTAAATTTAAGGAAAAGCCTGAATAACGGATGGGACAGCATGAATAGGTGTGATAGTGTGTCGGCTGAAGCCAGCTTCCCCAAGAACATATTCCCATTCCTTCAAAGTCCTTTCTTTTCCTGTGTTTGTATGGGCCATCATCACCATGTCTAGCATCAATCTCACATCTGTAAGTTTGGTGTCCTCTTTCTCATATTTTTCATCGATAATCGCTTCTACGATTATCACCTTCCCTTTGTCCTCCGGAATAGCTTCCCTGCACTTCTTAAGGATACGGATGCACTCATCATCGCCCCAGTCATGAAGAACCCCCTGCAATTCACGAAAACAGAATCAAAGTATCCATTGTCATAACGCCTTATTGAGCAAGAAAACTTATAGCAAGATAATCAAGGAGTGATGGCAGAGGAACCAATTTTTTTTCTTATCCCATTAGCGCAGACAAATGATGTAATTAGTGGTAGACATGAACAGATAAATCAAATGATGAAACGAATATGTCACAGGATGAATGAAAAATATAAAGATGTGTTGCTAACTTGCTGCTAGCTATTTTAAGGCTACTACTCTTCCTTAAATGGTTTAATTTTCTCTATTTCCTTTAACTATATATATACTAACCTTAATAACTACAGCATCAGCCTTTGGAACATAATCAAACATGTCACCTCCAACATTCTCAATGCGGTCATACTCCTGAGCAACAGACACAACATGAGGAAGATCAAAGTTGATGCCTCGGATCCAAGGGCATGCCTCAACCAACAAGCGCAAAGCAGTCCCATCACCCGCGCCCACGTCTACTATTGTGTCAAGCCCTTTGAACACCTCTATACAACTTCCAATCACTTCAGGCACATGCACCCTTGCATCACAAGCCATTGCTTCATTGAAAAGCTTGTTGTGATCAGGATTGGCTGCGCCAAAGCTCCATATGTCCTCACCATGTACTTCCTCAAACACTGGATTTCTAAGATTACCTTGAATTCGGGCACTTAAGCCATGCCATGGTGCCAGCATTACTGGGCTACTCTCAAGCAAGATCAACGCCGCCATGCTTTTTTCTCCTGATCTCAGTAGGCGTTTGGACAAAGGTGTTTGTGCATAACTTTTGGATCCTAAGTAGTGGATTGCAATTTCTTCTTTGAATATTTTGAGGTGGACTAGGACCCTCATGATGCGGTAAAGGGGAGAAAGATCACATCTTAGGGCAGATGATAGCTCTAGGAGTGTCATGGGGCTGCCATGGCTTTCAATTGCATCAGCTATTCCTAGCTCAATGGCACATTTTACCACTGCGATTTCGACAAACCCGAACACATATTTCCAGATTTCCAGTTTGGCATGTTCTTCTTCTTTCTCTTCTCCTCCTAACTCTCTTTGTTTATCTTCCATCTCTTTCTGTGTGTGTGTCGTAGGCTCTAAGGTAGAAATATATATAATTTGCAGGAATAGATTGGAGTATAGTTACATGCAGAACATGTGTTGAACAGTTTAGGTAATGTATCATTTTCATTGGGATTTTTCCCAGATTCAGCCACTCAATTTTAAATGTATATATTTTCATGTAATGGTAGACATCTTTTGCCTAATTGGCTGGAAGGATTTTGTCTTGTATACAAAATTCTTTCTTTGCCACAATATTTTATGAAAAAGTTTACAACGTAGTGGACAAACATGGTAAGCATGCATTGTTTAGCTGTAGCTAGTGGCATCATAAGAATCTTGTGTTTTTGCTGTGAGCATAATTTTTTATTGTTTCTTATTTTTGTCTTTCCAATCATGTTTTGATACTCTTCTAATACTATATGTATTAGAATGTGAGCATCCAACCCGAAATCAATTGACAATAGATGGAGAGATCCAAAATCTTTTATACCATTTGACAAGGCTTTAATTCTCCAATGTGAGATTCACACTCTCAATCAACACATACAACCTTTATCTACACACAAATCGGAGGAACAACTATTGAGCTATATGAATTGAATTGAATCAATACAGATGATACAATTTTCTGAAGAAAACTCTTATCTTATTTTGCTTCTTTCTTGCTCCTACTCTAACCAAAGTTTCCATCCATTGATTCTCTCTCGTAAGGACATTGAAAGACAACCTAATGCAATAGGAGAGCATTGAATTGGTTTGCTTCATGTGAAGGTTACATGCATATGTATATATTAAAAATCAAATCATTATGTTATACCCAACAACATGCTTTTTGTTTAGTTGTAGCTAGTGGCATTATCATAAGAATCGAAAATATGGAGGGCTAATAACGTACCGACACGTGGCTCTTAAGAATCTTATTTGAAAAATTGTTGGGATTACATCATGATAAGAGATGTGCTACGTGGAGAAAAAATATAATCAGAAATCTATAGGGCTAATCACGTCCCGACGCGTGGATATCAAAAATCTTATCCCAAAATATTTTTCTCTTCTAAAATGTATTTTAATTAGGATATAAATAGTAGTTTAATTAAATTAACTAATAAATTTACATAATATACTAACCCTCCCCACCTGGAGATGGACTAACAGAGAGCATAATTGATTTGGTTTGTACGGACTGTATTCTCATATAAGAGAAGCAAAGGCTGCTTGCAATTTGGGAAAAAGGTATGACAATCTTGGTATCTGTACTAACTATTTGTCGTTCCAAATTTGCTTAACAAGTTCATCACACTTATATGCTATATAATAACACAAGTGAAAGCACTATTTTCTTCGTGTTCACTCTTTGTCATACAAATTCTTCATCTATTTTCTGAACTCGAACATCAGCACCAATATTATAGCCGCGCGGCTATACTATTTATCCAACAGTCAATTTCGAAGTACGTAAGAGCTGGGGCCAATGCAGGAAATAGCGGTAGTGCCTGGGCCAATGCAACAGCTGCTTTTGCAGTTTCAAAAGTGAATTACAGCTAAGAAATCAACAAGAATCACTTATTTATTGAAAAAATCTGCTTTGAAAACTTATTTTAAAGAGATTATCATATGTGATTCAAGTGGAAATTAATTGCTTTATAAAAGGCCAAGAACAATCCAGCGTAGTTATGGCCTACTGATATCCACTCATCAGTTCATCATACTCATGCTTTTCTGATTTTTACCTTTGCTTTATCCTCTGTGCGTTGATGATAAGGTGGACCCTGGAAACTAAATTCATTTGGCAATTTGTGAGAACAACTTCTTTCACGGAAACCCTACCTGCCTAATATTGCACATCTCTTTCCTTCAGGGAATCATGTTTCCCACAAATGGCTCCCTGGAATTCACATCTATTATCTCAACCACAAACACTCGTATTCATTTCCTTCAATAATGACACTACGGAATTAGCAGTGCGATATGAAAATCAAATCATTTAGAAAATTGCATATAAGAAAATAATAAATCAAGTTCATACATGGTCAATGGGAATTCAAGTGATTCACAGATTTTAATCACAGTTTTGCGAGGATTCCAATCTCCTCATTAGTGTCTTTTTTTTTTTGGGGTGAATAAAAGCAAACTACCCAGAGTGATTTAAACAAACCATCCGAGTCTTAGGAACAGCCAACAAGTCATCTAAAAGTTTTGAATTGCAAGTTGGAATCCTAATACCTTTGTCAATCGCAAGTTGCAAGTTGCAACCCAAAGAAAAGACCCCAAACTTCACCATCCAAATTAAATTTCCTCCTCATCCAAACGCACCGTACGTAATGCAAAGTTGTATGCTTTTGCGTTTGCCTGATAAAGCAAAGGTAAAAATCAGAAAAGCATGAGTATGAACTGAGTGGATGTCAGTAGGCCATAACTAGGCTGGATTGTTCTTGGCCTCTTATAAAGCAATTAATTTCCACTTGAATCACATCTGATGGATCTTATGATAATCTCTTGAAAATAAGTTTTCAAAACAGATTTTTTCAATAAGTAAGTGATTCTTGTTGATTTCTTAGCTGTAAATCACTTTTGAAAATGCAAAAGCAGCTGTTGCATTGGCCCAGGCACTACCGCTACTCCCTGCATTGGCCCCAGCTCTGACCTACTTCAAAACTGACTGTTGGATAGATAGTATAGCCGGGCGGCTATACTTGGTTTTTTCTTATTTTTTTTAAAAATAGTATAGCCGATCGGCTATACTTACTTAAACACATGGCCGCCTATTCGATAGCAGGGTTCTCTCTTTTTAAAATAAAAATAAAAATAGTATAGCCAACCGGCTATACTCCATTTTTTTATTTTTTTTTTAAATATAAAAAATAGGGTTTCATTAATGTTTCTCTCCATTTTTAAATTTTTTAAAAAATAGTATAGCCGAGCGGCCATACACTTCCTCCGAAGAGAAAGCCCTTCAAGAAATCCTCAAAAGCACGTGGCTGAACCAAGGCCAAAGAGGGAGCTTGGAAACAGCTTTCAACCAGCAATAGACGCGCCTCGGTTAGAACCTCATAAGCTGCATCATTGCCCCAAGCTCAAAGATACTAAAAATATTGGCTTCTGCTCGCTTTTATCCAGCTACAGCAACTCAGCCTTTTCCGCTCTGTCGATGTGAGACAACAACTTCTTCTTTCACACATATAATGATCACATGTTTGGCTAATAATTGTAAATGCCGATGTGTAAAATCTAGAAGATGAATGTTGTTTCTTGTCTTAGCTTGAAATTGCATTCTTGTCTTACAATTATTAGCCAAACATGTGATTGTATTCTCATATAAGAGAAGCAAAGGCTGCTTGCAATTTGGGAAAAAGGTATGGCAAGCTGGGTATCTGTACTAACTATTTGTCGTTCCAAATTTGCTTAACAAGTTCATCACACTTATGCTATAATAACACAAGTGAAAACAATATTTTCTTCGTGTTCACTCTTTGTCATACAAATTCTTCATTTATTTAATAAACTTGAACCCATCAGCACCGATATTAATGCCGAACAAATCCGATTAGCACTTTTCATCACACAATGATACAATACAAGTTTCAAAGAGTGGCTTATTTATCAGTCCATCATTTAAATCCTCCTAAGCGCTTGACATTAGCTCACGTAATAAGGGTGAGTGAGAAAATGAGTTAAGATTATGATATGTAAATAGTTTGCTACTTTCTCATTGTAGCACAAGAATTTAAGGTGATATTTGCTATCGTTTTAGCAAGAAGCAACTGCAAAACAAAGCCCCGAGTCAAATTGACGCCATAACGATCTATAACTTGAAAGCGTACACAGCCACTGGCGGAAGAGACTGAATCCAAACTTTTTGGATGTTGAGAGTGACCAATGGAAAGAGCAAAGTTTGCCTCCAAAACCCAGGTTGGAAGGAAGGAAATAAACTTGACAACCAAATGTTCAATATCTTGGGACTATATTTATAGGGCCTTACTCCGAAGAGAAAGCCCTTCCAGAAATTCTCAAGGGCACGTGGCTGAACCAAGGCCAAAGAGGGAGCTTGGAAACAGCTTTCAACCAGCAATAGACGCGCCTCGGTTAGAACCTCATAAGCTGCATCATTGCCCCAAGCTCAAAGATACTAAAAATATTGGCTTCTGCTCGCTTTTATCCAGCTACAGCAACTCAGCCTTTTCCGCTCTGTCGATGTGAGACAACAACTTCTTCTTTCACACATATAATGATCACATGTTTGGCTAATAATTGTAAATGCCGATGTGTAAAATCTAGAAGATGAATGTTGTTTCTTGTCTTAGCTTGAAATTGCATTCTTGTCTTACAATTATTAGCCAAACATGTGATTGTATTCTCATATAAGAGAAGCAAAGGCTGCTTGCAATTTGGGAAAAAGGTATGGCAAGCTGGGTATCTGTACTAACTATTTGTCGTTCCAAATTTGCTTAACAAGTTCATCACACTTATGCTATAATAACACAAGTGAAAACAATATTTTCTTCGTGTTCACTCTTTGTCATACAAATTCTTCATTTATTTAATAAACTTGAACCCATCAGCACCGATATTAATGCCGAACAAATCCGATTAGCACTTTTCATCACACAATGATACAATACAAGTTTCAAAGAGTGGCTTATTTATCAGTCCATCATTTAAATCCTCCTAAGCGCTTGACATTAGCTCACGTAATAAGGGTGAGTGAGAAAATGAGTTAAGATTATGATATGTAAATAGTTTGCTACTTTCTCATTGTAGCACAAGAATTTAAGGTGATATTTGCTATCGTTTTAGCAAGAAGCAACTGCAAAACAAAGCCCCGAGTCAAATTGACGCCATAACGATCTATAACTTGAAAGCGTACACAGCCACTGGCGGAAGAGACTGAATCCAAACTTTTTGGATGTTGAGAGTGACCAATGGAAAGAGCAAAGTTTGCCTCCAAAACCCAGGTTGGAAGGAAGGAAATAAACTTGACAACCAAATGTTCAATATCTTGGGACTATATTTATAGGGCCTTACTCCGAAGAGAAAGCCCTTCCAGAAATTCTCAAGGGCACATGGCTGAACCAAGGCCCAAGAGGGGGTTTGGAAATAGTTTTCAACCAGCAATAGACGCGCCTCGGTTAGAACCTCATAAGCTGCGTCATTGCCCCAAGCGCAAGGATACTTCAATCATTGGCTTCCGCTCGCTTTTATCCCACTACAGCAACTCAGCCTTTTCCGCTCTGTCGATGTGGGACTACAACTTCTTCTTTCACGCATACAATGATCACTATGCCATATAACATCGCATGTTTGGCTAATAATTGTAAATGCCGATGTGTAAAATCTAGAAGATGAATGTTGTTTCTTGTCTTAGCTTGAAATTGCATCCTCTCCCTTCCATATGTCTAGTTTGATTGCATACATACCAATTTGGAATGTGAAATGCCGCCTCTCTCTTTGCCAAATTTTATTCAATTTTTCATTTTCCAAAATTTGAGTTTATACATCTGCATTTAAATATTACAAAGCAGACTACATAAAGCAAGAGAAGTAGGCTTATTATTAACTTCACAATTTTGACAATGCCGCAACTAGAGAAAGACCACAAGGTAAGTTGAACAATACAATGAAATAGTACTAATTTAAGGAAAAGCCTGAATAACATATTGGACAGCATGAATCGGTGTAATAGTGTGTCGGCTAAAGCCAGCCTCTCCAAGAACATATCCCCATTCCTTCAAGGTTCTTTCTTTTCCTGTGTTAGTATGGGCCATCATCACCATGTCTAGCATCAATCTCACATTTGTTAGCGTGCTGTCCTCTTTCTCATCATTTTCATCGATAACCGCTTCTATGATTATCACCTTCCCTTTGTCCTCAGGAATAGCTTCCCTGCAATTCTTAAGGATACGGATGCACTCATCATCTTCCCAATCATGAAGAACCCACTGCAATTCACGAAAACAAAATCAGAGTATCGTTTGTCATAACGTGTTGTTGATTGAGTAAAAAAACTTATAGCCAGATAATCAGGGAGTGAGATGGCAGAGGAACCGCATTTTTTCTTATCGCATTATCGCAGACAAATGATGTAATAAGTGGTAGACATTAACAGACAAATCAAATGATAAACTAATAGGTCACAGGATGAATGAAAAGTATAAAGATGTGTTGCTAACTTGCTGCTAGCTATTTTAAGGCTACTCTTCCTTAAATGGTTTAATTTTCTCTATTTCCTTTTGTTGGAAAAATGGCTCACCTAAAAGGATACAAAGGTTTTGGCGCTCAAAGGAGGATTTTGAGTCTGCCCAAAAGCGACCGGTCGCTAGGAATTTGCGACCGGTCGTTTAGAAGCAGATTCGAAGGCTCGAGAGAAATCGACGAGCGACCGGTCGCCAAATCTTTGCGACCGGTCGCAGGAAGCACGAGTGACCGGTCGCCTGACATTTGCGACCGGTCGCTTAGAAGCAGATTCAAAGTCTGGAGGGAAAACTTCTGGCGACCGGTCGCCCATTCCTGACGACCGGTCGCTCCAGTCGTGCTGTGATGTTTTGCTTACGTATTTTCAACTGTCTTTTCAATGGCTATCGCTTTCCACAAGTTTGCAGGTGCTTAATGGATCACTTCTGAGGTAAAAGAGGGTTGACTACCTGCTGGATAGTTGGGAGAGCACTCATGGCTAATTGGTTATCCTATTTTGATTAATCTCCTCTCCATTTTCTGGTTTAATGGAGGTGGCTGAGTGGGATTGTATTACCTACCTGATCTGACCCTTAGTCTAAGTGGTGACTAAAAGGAAAGAACGTGGAGGACAATCAGATATCCTATCTCTTGTCCATTGGCTTGTGTAGGTAATGGGATGAAGTAAGATAACACAAGGGTGAAAGCATGTTGAACATATGTAGTGGCAAAAACTGGAAACATATTGAGTTTCTGGAGAGAGTTTCAGAAAAGCCAAGGGAGAGAGCAAGAGAGTTCTCTAAGTGTATCAAGGTGTTGAGCAAGGGTGTGAGAGAAACAGATTGTGAGGGTAGTGTTCTAAGGGGGTTTCCTTTGTAAACCAAAGTTGTAACCTATCTTCATTAGTGAAATTTCTCAAGGTGATCACCAAAGAGGATGTAGGCAATTTGCTGAACCTCTATAAACACTTGTGTCATTTGAGCTTGGTTAATTTCTGTGTGTGTGTGTGTAAGACTCATCCATCATTGAGTTCTTTGTCTAAAGTCCATCAACAACAAGATCTTAAAAGGGCAGTGAGTTAGTCATTAATTCACAACACCTTTAACTATATAAATATACTAACCTTGATAATTACAGCATCAGCCTTTGGAACATAATCAAACATGTCACCTCCAACATTCTCAATGCGGTCATACTCCTGAGCAACAGACACAACATGAGGAAGATCAAAGTTGATGCCTTGAATCCAAGGGCATGCCTCAACCAACAAGCACAAAGCAGTCCCATTACCCGCGCCCACGTCTACTATTGTGTCAAGCCCTTTGAACACCTCTATACAACTTTCAATCACTGCAGGCACAACCACCCTTGCATCACAAGCCATTGCTTCATTGAAAAGCTTGTTGTGATCAGGATTGGCTGCGCCAAAGCTCCATAGGTCCTCACCATGTACTTCCTCAAACACTGGATTTCTAATATTACCTTGAATTCGGGCACTTAAGCCATGCCATGGTGCCAACATTACTGGGCTACTCTCAAGCAAGATCAACACCGCCATGCTTTTTTCTCCTGATGTCAGTAGGCGTTTGCACATAGCTTTTGGATCCTAATTGGATTGCAGTTTCTTCTTTGAATATTTTGAGGTGGACTAGGACCCTCATGATACGGTAAAGGGGAGAAGGATCACATCTTAGAGCAGATGCGATTGTCTCAATCCCTTTGAACACCTCTAAACAACTTTCAATGACAGCAGGTACAACCACCCTTGCATTACAAACCATTCCTTCATTGATAAGCTTGCTGTGGTCAGGGTTGGCTGCGGCATAGCTCATCCTCTCCATGTACTGCCTGAAATGCTGGATTTGGGTTTTTTCTTTGAATATTTGGAGGTGGACTAGGACCCTCATGAGGCGGCGAAGGGGAGAAGGATCACATCTCAGAGCAGATGAGAGTTCTAAGCATGTCATGGGGCTTCCATGGCTTTCAATTGCATCTGCTATCCCGAGCTCAATGGCGCATTTCACCACCGCGATTTCAACAAACCCATTTCCAGACTCAAAATATTTATAAAGCGTATGGCCGCTCGGTTATACTATTTTTAAAAAAAATTAGAAAAAAATGGAGAGAAATATTAATAAAACCGAGTCTGGCCGCGCGGCTATACTAGTTTTGAAAAAAAATCAAAAAAAGAAGAGAACCCTACTAGCGAATAGGCGGCCACGTGTCTAAATAAGTGTAGCCGCGCGGCTATACTAGTTTTGAAAAAATCAGAAAAATCGAATATAGCCGATCGGCTATACTATTTATCCAACAGTCAGTTTTGAAGTAGGTAAAGAGCTGGGGCCAATGCAAAAGTGAATTACAGCTAAGAAATCAACAAGAATCACTTATTTATTGAAAAAATCTGCTTTGAAAACTTATTTTCAAGAGATTATCATTAGATCCATCAGATGTGATTCGAGTGGAAATTAATTGCTTTATAAAAGGCCAAGAACAATCCAGCCTAGTTATGGGGCCTACTGATACTCTCAAAAAATCAATCCCAAGTTAGGTCATGTATCATTTTCATTGGGTGTAGATAAAGGTTGTATGTGTTGATTGAGTGTGAATCTCACATCGGAGAATTAAAGCCTTGTCAAATGGTATAAAAGATTTTGGGTCTCTCCATCCGTGGTCAATTGATTTCGGGTTGGATGCTCACATTCTAATACATATATTATTAGAAGAGTATCAAAACATGATTGGAAAGACAAAAATAAGAAACAAACAAAAATTATGCAAACAGCAAAAACACAATATTCTTATGATAATGCCACTAGCTACAGAGAGAATTTTGTATACAAGACAAAATCCTTCCAGCCAATTGGGCAAAAGATGTCTACCATTACATGAAAATACTCACATTACCTAAACTGGGCAAAAGATGTCTACCATTACATGTCTACTCATTTAAAATTGAGTGGCTGAATGTAACTATACTCACATTACCTAAATTGTTCAACACATGTTCTGCATGTAACCATACTCCAATCTCTTCCTGCAAATTATATATATTGCTACCTTAGAGCATACGACACACACACAGAAAGAGATGGAAGATAAACAAAGAGAGTTGGAAGGAGAAGAGAAAGAAGAAGAACATGCCAAACTGGAAATCTGGAAATATGTGTTCGGGTTTGTCGAAATCGCGGTGGTAAAATGTGCCATTGAGCTTGGAATAGCTGATGCAATTGAAAGCCATGGCAGCCCCATGACACTCCTAGAGCTATCATCTGCTCTAAGATGTGATCCTTCTCCCCTTTACCGCATCTTGAGGGTCCTAGTCCACCTCAAAATATTCAAAGAAAAACCAGCAACCCAATTAGGCCCCAAAGTTTATGCACAAACACCTTTGTCCAAACGGCTATTGAAATCCGGAGAAAACAGCATGGCTGCTTTCATTTTGCTAGAGAGTAGCCCGGTAATGCTGGCACCATGGCATGGCCTCAGTGCCCGAATCCAAGGTGTTAGCAACCCGGCATTCGAGGCAGTACATGGAGAGGATGTGTGGAGCTATGCCGCGGCAAATCCTAATCACAGCAAGCTCATCAATGAAGCAATGGCTTGTGATGCAAGGGTGGCTGTGCCTGCTGTGCTTGAAAGCTGTTTAGAGGTGTTCAAAGGGCTCGAGACAATTGTAGATGTGGGTGGGGGTGACGGGACTACTTTGCGCTTGTTGGTCGAGGCGTGCCCTTGGATTCGAGGCGTCAATTTTGATCTTCCTCATGTTGTGTCTGTTGCTCAAGAGTGTGATCGCATTGAGAATGTTGGGGGTGACATGTTTGATTGTGTTCCAAAGGCTGATGCTGCAATTATCATGGTAATTAGTATATATGTGATACTCTTACTTAATACTCAAGGAAACCTCACAATCCAAATATGAATATTGTTAGATCTAGGGAACATATCTTGTGACCTTTTTTTTTTTGGGTCGAAATCTCATTCATTGCAAAAGAAAAACCAGACAGAGTCCAGCAAAAGCAAAGCTACAAAAATGACAGAACAAAAAACTGTCACATGATTTGTCTTTTAACGTGTAGTTCTTACATTGATTGTTATTCAAATCATTAAGTTAATTGACGCATCAACTGTCCCATCACGTGGTTTGCTAATGTAACTAAAAAAAAGTGTGGTTCCTCTAGAATTACTCCCCTTATTGTATTGCTAGAAGTTTTCTTGCTCAACAAGACACATTATGATAAATGGTCCAATTTTATTTGGTTTTCGAGAATTGCAGTGGGTTCTTCATGACTGGGGAGACGATGAGTGCATCCGTATCCTTAAGAAGTGCAGGGAAGCTATTCCGGAGGACAAAGGGAAGGTGATAATAGTAGAAGCTGTAATTGAAGAAGACAGCGAAAAACTAGACAAGAAGCTAACAGATGTGAGATTGATGTTAGATATGGTGATGATGGCCCATACAAACACAGGCAAAGAAAGGACCATTAAGGAATGGGGATATGTTCTTGGTGAGGCTGGCTTTAGCCGACACACTATCACTCCCATTCATGTTGTCCAATCTGTTATCCAAGCTTTTCCTTAAATTTATCGAACAAAGTTAAATTAAGAATGTGGATTTGTATTCTCAAATTAGTGTTTTATTGTATTGCTCAGCTCTTAAAATTGCAATAAAATGTGTGCAATGTATTGTGGCTGCTATATCTTTGTATCTTTTCTTTTTTTGTTTTCTTTATTCCTTTTTTGTTTTCTTTATTCTTTTTTGGAATTTCTGAAGGTTTGATTGATCTACACTGCCTGTTAATGAGACAGTACCTTGTTGAATTAAAAAAATCACAAAATGCTAAATGCAGGCAATTGTTTTGTTGTACTCAAGTAGTTCTAACTTGACTTGCTCTTAAGTTTGCCACCAGTTGCATAAGCCGCCAACGCCAAGGCAGGCAGTAACATCACAACATGTCAACATCAGAACAGCAAAAGAGACATGCCGTTTAGAATAACTCTTTCGTATACGGTATAGGTTCTGTGGGAACCGAATTAAATCACCCTAGGTCAAATAATTCCTTCCATTTGGGGATTATTTGACCTAATTGGGAGTTACTCAATTTAATTGGGAGTTACCCAATTATATTGGCAATTACCTAATTAAAATGGGGATTGATTTGATTCCTACCCTAATTAGGGATTTGATTTAAATCAAATAAATCAAATCCCTAATTAATCAAATCTCACCTAATCAGGGAGGAATAATTCCTTTCCTTCTACGGAATTATTCCTCTAACACCCTAGCCTCCGAGGCCCCTATAAATACCTAGCTACACACAGGGGTTAAGGTACGTCTGAATTCCTACTGAAACTCTGCAGAAATTATCTTTCACAAACCCTAGCCACAATATTCTTTCTCTCCCTCACACAAGGCTCCGGCCTCCACACACGGCTCCAGCCACCCGGTTTTCCTTGAAATACCCATCCTAACTTAGGCATCGGAGGGCCTTTGGCCAACACCCCCCGGGTGTGGTCCTTTAACTCCGATCTGTTTTGCAGGGAGAGAGAGGTGCGACGAAGACGAAGGAATCTTTAGGCGAATATTCCCGTGGGAGGAAATTTGCTCCCACAAATTGGTGCTTTCATTGAGAGCGCGAAATTATACTCAAAGCGTGCTCCAAATTCATTTTCCACAACTTTTTCCAATCAACCATGGTCGATACAAGACGTTCGAAGAGTAACACCACCACGACGGGCCCGTCTCATGGTTTCGTGGTGGAAGCCTCTCTGCAACCTCACGGTATCGTGGCTACCAACGCCTTGCGTCCGCCTCCAAGCGCTTCGCAGCCACCTCCAACTGCCGGAATTGCAGAACAGCCGCCGCAGACAGCTGCTGGAATTGCAGAACAGCCACCACGTGGTCCTGTGACCTGCACAGCCTTGCAGCTGCAAGCGCCAACGGCTGGAGCTGCTCTGCCGCGCCCGCCTGCTGTCGGAACACAGCAGCAGCCACACCACTCAACTGCCGGACTTGCTGCACAGCCCCACGGCTACTTTGGTGCCTCCCCAGCCTTGGAGCAGATCCTTTCTCTCCCTCATCTGCCACCACACTTGACGTATGCACCTGTGTACGCGTCTAATGGAGCCCTAGCCCACGTGCCATTGGGTCCAATGCACACCTCTGGTCAGGTGGACCTTAACTCACGGGTTGATCAACTTACACAAAGAGTCGACGATCAGAACAACCTGATTGGCCAGCTACTCAGGCAAATCAACTTGAACCAAGGCCCTAACCTTGGATCCCGTGACGAGGAGAGGAGGACGCACGAGCATGTCAGCGAGCAGTTTGAGAGGTCCCAAGCCGGTCAGGCAAACGGGCAGGGGAGAGAACGAGATCGTGCTGATGAGACGCAGACATCTGCAAGTCGTACTCTGAGCCGGTCGACGATCCGTTCGAGGTTAGGTCCAAGGACCAATGTACACGAAAGGCTGGGCCCACAGTCCAATGTCCATGCCCGCTTGGGCCCACAGTCCAATGTCCACGCTCGCTTGGGCCCACAAGGAAGTAACCAATCCAGGCTGGGCTCACAAAGAGCTCGAGTTCGTGAACAATCGCGTGACGAGCGCAACAATCGACGCTCACCAACCCGCTTGAGGACCAACACACGGCAACAAGCCGTGGAGGACTCCTCACAAGCTCAATCTCCTAATCTGCCTCACGGGCAGAACAACCAAGAGGATCGACCCTTGGGAACCGAGGAGGAAGTTAACCAGCGGCGCTCAAGACACCGAAGACATCGACTCGAACCACTAGCCCTGCGGGCAGAAGATGTCGAGAAGTTAGTGAATGACCGACTCCAAAGTCTCCAACTTAAAGGAAGCACGGATGAGGCCCTGCACAAGGAAATTGCTCAAGTTGACTGCTCACCCTTTACGGACGAGGTGGAACGAGCTGCACCGCCGAAACGGTTCACAACGCCATCCATCACTCCGTTTAAGGGAGACTCCGACCCTGAGAGCCATTTGAGGCACTTTAAGAGTGCCATGATCCTGTACAAGGCAGACGACGCCCTGATATGCAAAGTGTTCGCGATGACTTTGAGAGGAGCAGCTCAAGACTGGTTCCACACTCTACTGTCCGGGTCGATAGGCAACTTCAAGGAGTTCGCCCTCATCTTCACAAAGGAGTATACCTCCTACAAGACGGTCAGAAAGCATGCAGACCACTTGTTCAACCTGCACAAGAAACCAGACGAGTCTCTTCGAGACTACCTCAGACGATTCAAGGCTGAGAAGGCGAACATCATAGGATGCAATGACCAAGTTGCATCCTCAGCTTTCAAAAAAGGCTTGCCAACCGAACACGAGCTATACCGTGAGCTGGCCATAACTCCAAGCCAAACCTTGGCAGAGGTCTTCGCGACGGCAGAGCGCTACGCACTTTGGGACGACGATCGTATTGCGGCGAAGAAAGCTAGCAAGCCAGCTGATCACCCGACAAGGCAGGCGATCCAAAAGGGCAACAAGTTCGAGAACAAAGCCCGAGACAAGCGCAGATCACGGCCCCAAGAGGGAGGCTCAGAAATAGGAACCTTCACTGAGTTCACTATCCCGATCCACCAGATCCTGGCACAAGTGAAGAACAAACCGTGGGTGAGAAGACCACCACCTATGAGGGGAGATCCCTCTATGAGGGACACCAATAAATACTGTGCATTCCACGGGGAACACGGTCATTACACAAACAACTGCAACGCCTGGAAAAGGCATCTTGAGGAGCTGGTCAGAGACGGCCATTGCACGGAATTCGTTGCAAAGAAGGCCATCCAGCAGATCGAGGATCGTGATGCGGTTGCC
Source organism: Prunus avium (assembly GCF_965620075.1). Lineage (NCBI taxonomy): Eukaryota > Viridiplantae > Streptophyta > Magnoliopsida > Rosales > Rosaceae > Prunus > Prunus avium. The sequence goes on from NC_142291.1 coordinate 33,942,135, forward strand.
AAGGAACCTCCTCAAAAGGTCATACGGATCAACACCATTCTAGCTGACTCCCAAGAGTCCGGGCTGACCACCAAGGAGCGTAAGAGAAAGATCGCGCAGGCGACTTATGTCTCCTAAGTCACAACGGGCGTACCAGTCATTGCAGATACACCCATCATCGGCTTTCAGAAGAAGGACTTGATCGGGCTTGATCTGCCGCACAATGACGCCCTAGTAATCTGCATCCAAATTGAACAAGCTGTGATCGAGCGAGTTCACGTGGACGAGGGCAGCGCAGCCAATATCCTGCAACTATCGGTTATCCAACAGATGGGATTGGAGCCCAAGATTAGCAAACTTGCCAGATCACTCACCGGCTTCAATGGGGCCACGTCAATCACTGTTGGGACAATTGACCTAGACGTCCACTCACCCCCAGTGGTCTGCTCGCAAACCTTCATGGTCATCGACGAGGTCTCTCCCTACAACGGGATTTTGGGCCGACCATGGATCAGCAAGATCGAAGCCATCACATCTGCTCTACAACAGAAGATCCGCTACCCCATCCCTGGAGGCGGTATCGGGCAGATCAACAGTGATCAAGCCATGGCAAGGAGATGCACAGCCCAAGGGCTCAAGAAGAGCAAACAACTGCAGTTCACACCAGTAATGCAGGCTACTGACGTGGCAGGAAACTCTCCCAGCAGACAAGTAAGCCCGAACGGGAAGGGAGTTGCTACCTCAAAATAGCAATTAAGGAGCCAGGATCAAGGCGAGGGAATCCACCCGGAAGACTCCCCTGAAAAGGGTTGGAAGCCTGACGATGACGTTGAACTAGTACCCCATGATCCTGGCCCGCCAGACAAAGAAGCGCAGATCGGCTCTCGCCTGAACCCAAACGAGAAGGATCGAGATGAGGGAATCCGCCCGGAAGGCTCCCTTGAAGAAAGTTGGAAGCCTGAGGAAGACGTTGAGTTAGTACCCCTCGATCCTGACCAGCCAGACAAGAAAGCGCGGATCAGCTCGCGCCTAAGCCCAGATGAGAAGATGGAGCTGACCACCTTCCTCCAGAACAACAAAGACATGTTCACGGATGGCAAAACCATGGAAGTGTACGTGGACGACATGCTGGTCAAAGCCCCTAAGCGAGCAGATCACATCAAGAACCTCACTGAGGCGTTCAACCTGCTCCGCCAGTATCGCATGAAGTTGAATCCAAGTAACTGCACGTTCGGTGTATCATCCGGCCGATTCCTGGGATACCTAGTAACTCAACGAGGTATTGAGGCGCACCCACGCCAAATCAAGACCATTCTCGAGATGAAGTCACCTTTAACAGTAAAGGAAATACAAAGTCTGACAGGCAGAGCAGCGGCCCTCAACCGATTCCTCTCGAGATCCACTGACAAGTGCAGACCATTCTTCAAGGCTTTAAAAAAGGGGCAAATAGATAAATGGGACGAGGAGTGCGAAGAAGCTTTCCAGAATTTAAAGACTTACCTCACTTCACCTCCCCTGCTCTCGAAGCCAGTTCCTGGTGAAGACTTATTCGTGTACCTGGCGGTGTCCAACTCAGCCGTCAGCTCAGCTCTCATCCAAGAAGAACTGGGGGCCCAACATCCGGTATTCTACACGTCAAAAGCCCTTCTCGATGCTGAGACTCGCTACCCAAAATTGGAAAAGCTCATTTTGGCCCTTGTAGTTTCCGCGAGAAAGCTACGACCCTACTACCAAGCTCATCGAGTCATCGTCATGACTGACTTTCCTTTGAGGTCAATCCTGCACAGCCCTGACGCGTCTCAACGACTCATGAAGTGGGCTATAGAGCTAAGCCAATACGACCTCCTCTACCGGCCGAAGACTGCAATAAAAGCCCAGGTTTTGGCAGACTTTGTCGCAGAATTCGCGCCATCGGCTGAAGAAGAGAAGCTGATCAGCAAAAAGAAGGAAAGTTCGAGAGCAGACAAGACCTTTGATGAACCTGACCAACCTAGAGACATGTGGCAGTTGCGCGTAGACGGTGCGTCGAACCAAAAAGGAGCTGGGGCAGGTGTCGTCATCATCACTCCGGATGGAACCCTGTTGGAGCAAGCTATCACGCTTGACTTCCCAGCCTCAAACAACGAGGCAGAATACGAGGCATTGCTCGCTGGCTTGCGCTTGGCAAAGGAGCTGTCAATCAAGAAGCTGGCCATCTACTCAGATTCCCAGCTGATCACAAATCAAGCCTCAGGAGAATACATGGCGAAGCACCCAAGGATGATCTTGTACCTTGACAAAGTCCAAGAGCTGTTGAAGGCGTTTCCTACCTTCACCATCCAACAAGTGCCTCGAGCAGAGAACGCGCATGCAGACGCACTGGCGAGCTTAGGATCAGCGCTTGATACCCAGTTCAGACGCTCTATCCCGGTCGAGCACCTTGACCAACCAAGCATAGAAGAGGCAGAACAGCCAAATTTGATGCAGATCGACGAGGATCCTAGCTAGCAAGACCCCATCATTGACTACCTGGTGAACGAAAACTTACCCATGGACAAGTCCGAGGCTCGAAAAATCAAACAAAAGGCTGCGAGGTACTACATGAAAGGTGACATGCTTGTTCGCAGATCATACTCCGGCCCTCACCTTACTTGCATCAAGTACCCGCAGACGCTCGAGGTTCTTTGCAAAATACACCACGGTGAATGTGGAAATCACGCTGGGGGCAGATCGCTTGCCTAGAAGGCTCTCAGCATAGGCTACTTCTGGCCTACCATGCGCCAAGCTCCATGGAGTATGCTCAAAGATGTGATCGGTGCCAACGATATAAGCCGATCCTTGGCTTGCCATCTGAGGAATACCATCCGCAGAACAATCCATAGCCTTTCATGCAATGGGCTATCGACTTGGTGGGACCTATGCCGACAGCACCTGCCAACAAGGAGATGATGATCGTCGCCATGGATTACTTCACCAAATGGATCGAGGCTGAGGCTTTATCCTCTACCAAGGAAGCTGATGTCGAACGATTTATCTGGAAGAACATCATCTGCCGGTTCGGATGCCTACAGTCGATAGTCATCGATAATGGTACACAGTTCATGGGTAGGCAGATCACCACAGTCCTTACGAAGTATGGCATCAAGCAGCACCTGTCAACTCCCAGATACCCCCAAGGCAATGGCCAAGCAAAGGCATCCAACAAGATCATGCTGGACTGCCTGAAGAAAAGACTGGAAGGCGCAGAAGGAAAATGGGTCGACGAGCTGCCAGGAGTCCTATGGGCTTATCGCACAACCAAAAGGAGGTCAACCGGCGAGACACCATTTTCCCTAGCCTATGGGACAGAAGCAATCATCCCCCCACACATCATAGTCCCTTCCATGAGCATTGAGGTGGGCAATCTTGACCAAAACTGCAAGCAGATAAAAGTCAACCTTGATCTGCTCGAAGAAGAACGAGAAATGGCCATTGTTCGAGTTGCAACTTACCAACAGTAGCTCACATCTTACTACAACAAGAAGGCCATTGTTCGAGCTTCCCAATAGCAGTTGGCATCTTACTACAACAAGAAGGCCATTGTTCGAGTTGCAGCTAACCAACTCGACTCCAAGCAGGCGACGAGCCTCCATTACCTCCATCGCAGACAAGCTGCTCCTCGAAGCACGAACTCAATGGAGCATTTTTCGAGTGTTATGTCCCCAACATACGCTCGCAGGCGACAAGCCTCACCTCCATTGCAGACAAGCTGCTCCTCGAAGCACGAACTCAATGGAGCATTTTTTGAGTGTTATGTCCCCGACATACGCTCGCAGGCGACAAGCCCCACCTCCATTGCAGACAAGCTGCTCCTCGAAGCACGAACTCAATGGAGCATTTTTTGAGTATTATGTCCCCGAAATATGCTCGCAGGCGACAAGCCCCACCTCCATTGCAGACAAGCTGCTCCTCGAAGCCCGAACTCAATGGAACCTCTATTGCAGACAAGCTGCTCCTCGAAGCACGAACTCAATGGAGCACTTTTCGAGTGTTATGTCACCAACATACACTCGCAGGCTACAAGCCTTACCTCCATTGTAGGCAAGCTACTTCTCGAGTACAAATTCAATGGAGTCTCTTTCAAGCGCTATGCCTCCGGACATACACTTACGAGATACAATGAGAATTGAAGTTTGAAAGATAACTGAAAATTCCATTACAAATCTGCCAACCAGCCAAGTTCAACAAGAAATGAGCATGATTATGCTCAACCGGCATCATCTGCTCGGTAGCCCAGCTGCCTCCTCCTCCGCATCTGCCTTAATCTCATCAGCCGCGCCACCTTTGGTGTCGACTTCCTGCATTGCAGCTTCATCAGCTACCTGTTCTTCAACTGCTTCTACATTCACAGCATTGAACTGCTCACTTTGAGCAGGGGGCAAGTCAGGATAGAGCTGTTCACCATCTTCATGTTCGAGAGGGCAACAAGGAGGAGCACCGTTCCTGCAGTCCAAGTATCCCAGCTTGTATGCATTAGCAGCAATTTCATGCTTGGATGCCTCCGTGGCTTCAACATGAGTGTCAAACTTGACCAGCAGAGCTCTCACGGACTCCCGGATCGGTAGTTTGAGCAACTGAAGGACTTTTTGCTCGAGCAGACGACTTTTTATCTCTCTTGGCTACAACTTGCAACATTAAGTCAGCTCCGCGCTTGACTGTTCGTGGCTTTGCAGACGAGTCGTGACTGCTGAACAGAGGCACAGTCTTCTCAGTTTGATCCCCGGATCAGTGCAGGCAACCCAAACCTTGCTTCTATGCAGCCTCTTTATAAGGCAAATCACTGGTTTTGGGCAGTTCAACCGGAGACTTGAGCAGAATATCCCGAACCTCCTGTATGCTATTGACATGCTTACTATTCACGCTGACGAGGCGCTTGATCCTAGCAAATGAGGCAGGAGCAACTCCCATAAGGACCTTCTCAGCAGACGAGACCCTCCTTGAGGAAAACTTGCTCGTGGCAGAAGAAGGTCTCGGCTGCTTTGGCTGTGGAGACGTATTCCTTGATCGTGAGACTACGACTTCATCGTGGGCAGATCTACAGCTAGACTGCCCAAGCCAAAGTCCAATTGGCAAGTCAAATACCTTCTCAACTCAGGAGCCCAAATCCAAGAAGGAAGCCCAGTTGCAGTTGGACAGCCCAACAGATAATTCACATAACCTACATGCCACCACGCGCCATGCAGAAGCTGGGGGGCATTTGTGGGAACCGAATTAAATCACCCTAGGTCAAATAATTCCTTCCATTTGGGGATTATTTGACCTAATTGGGAGTTACTCAATTTAATTGGGAGTTACCCAATTAAATTGGCAATTACCTAATTAAAATGGGGATTGATTTGATTCCTACCCTAATTAGGGATTTGATTTAAATCAAATAAATCAAATCCCTAATTAATCAAATCTCACCTAATCAGGGAGGAATAATTCATTTCCTTCTACGGAATTATTCCTCTGAAACCCTAGCCTCCGAGGCCCCTATAAATACCTAGCTACACACAAGGGTTAAGGTACGTCTGAATTCCTATTGAAACTCTGCAGAAATTATCCTTCACAAACCCTAGCCACAATATTCTTTCTCTCCCTCACACAAGGCTCCGGCCTCCACACACGGCTCCGGCCACCCGGTTTTCCTTGAAATACCCATCCTAACTTAGGCATCAGAGGGCCTTTGGCCAACACCCCCCGGGTGTGGTCCTTTAACTCCGATCTGTTTTGCAGGGAGAGAGAGGTGCGAAGAAGATGAAGGAATCTTTAGGCGAATATTCCCGTGGGAGGAAATTTTGCTCCCACAGGTTCATATTATAATTTCAAGATCCGACAGAGGAGATAAGGAAGGATGTAGGTCTGGTCGCAGTGGCTGCCAGTATAGGTTCATATTATAATTTCTTCCTTTTCATAAGGAAGGTGGAAATTTATTTTCCAAATTAGAAAATCCAAGCATTTTAACAATTCCATTGATATTTTTTGCTCCTGTTCCTTTCTAATTCTGCAATACCCTCAGCTCTCACATGGGGCAAAACAAAAGCAAAAGAAATAAACCAACCAATCCAGCATTTCAGGCAGTGTTTGAGGAAGTACATGGTGAGGACCTATGGAGCTTTGGCGCAGCCAATCCTGATCACAACAAGCTTTTCAATGAAGCAATGGCTTGTGATGCAAGGGTGGCTGTGCCTGCAGTGATTGAAAGTTGTATAGAGGTGTTCAAAGGGCTTGACACAATAGTAGACGTGGGCGCGGGTAATGGGACTGCTTTGTGCTTGTTGGTTGAGGCATGCCCTTGGATTCGAGGCATCAACTTTGATCTTCCTCATGTTGTGTCTGTTGCTCAGGAGTATGACCGCATTAAGAATGTTGGAGGTGACATGTTTGATTATGTTCCAAAGGCTGATGCTGTAATTATCAAGGTTAGTATATTTATATAGTTAAAGGAAATAGAGAAAATTAAACCATTTAAGGAAGAGTAGCCTTAAAATAGCTAGCAGCAAGTTAGCAACACATCTTTATACTTTTCATTCATCCTGTGACCTATTAGTTTATCATTTGATTTGTCTGTTAATGTCTACCACTTATTACATCATTTGTCTGCGATAATGCGATAAGAAAAAATGCGGTTCCTCTGCCATCTCACTCCCTGATTATCTGGCTATAAGTTTTTTTACTCAATCAACAACACGTTATGACAAACGATACTCTGATTTTGTTTTCGTGAATTGCAGTGGGTTCTTCATGATTGGGAAGATGATGAGTGCATCCGTATCCTTAAGAATTGCAGGGAAGCTATTCCTGAGGACAAAGGGAAGGTGATAATCATAGAAGCGGTTATCGATGAAAATGATGAGAAAGAGGACAGCACGCTAACAAATGTGAGATTGATGCTAGACATGGTGATGATGGCCCATACTAACACAGGAAAAGAAAGAACCTTGAAGGAATGGGGATATGTTCTTGGAGAGGCTGGCTTTAGCCGACACACTATTACACCGATTCATGCTGTCCAATATGTTATTCAGGCTTTTCCTTAAATTAGTACTATTTCATTGTATTGTTCAACTTACCTTGTGGTCTTTCTCTAGTTGCGGCATTGTCAAAATTGTGAAGTTAATAATAAGCCTACTTCTCTTGCTTTATGTAGTCTGCTTTGTAATATTTAAATGCAGATGTATAAACTCAAATTTTGGAAAATGAAAAATTGAATAAAATTTGGCAAAGAGAGAGGCGGCATTTCACATTCCAAATTGGTATGTATGCAATCAAACTAGACATATGGAAGGGAGAGGATGCAATTTCAAGCTAAGACAAGAAACAACATTCATCTTCTAGATTTTACACATCGGCATTTACAATTATTAGCCAAACATGCGATGTTATATGGCATAGTGATCATTGTATGCGTGAAAGAAGAAGTTGTAGTCCCACATCGACAGAGCGGAAAAGGCTGAGTTGCTGTAGTGGGATAAAAGCGAGCGGAAGCCAATGATTGAAGTATCTTTGCGCTTGGGGCAATGACGCAGCTTATGAGGTTCTAACCGAGGCGCGTCTATTGCTGGTTGAAAACTATTTCCAAACCCCCTCTTGGGCCTTGGTTCAGCCATGTGCCCTTGTGAATTTCTGGAAGGGCTTTCTCTTCGGAGTAAGGCCCTATAAATATAGTCCCAAGATATTGAACATTTGGTTGTCAAGTTTATTTCCTTCCTTCCAACCTGGGTTTTGGAGGCAAACTTTGCTCTTTCCATTGGTCACTCTCAACATCCAAAAAGTTTGGATTCAGTCTCTTCCGCCAGTGGCTGTGTACGCTTTCAAGTTATAGATCGTTATGGCGTCAGTGTGACTCAGGGCTTTGTTTTGCAGTTGCTTCTTGCTAAAACGATAGCAAATATCGCCTTAAATTCTTGTGCTACAATGAGAAAGTAGCAAACTATTTACATATCATAATCTTAACTCATTTTCTCACTCACCCTTATTACGTGAGCTAATGTCAAGCGCTTAGGAGGATTTAAATGATGGACTGATAAATAAGCCACTCTTTGAAACTTGTATTGTATCATTGTGTGATGAAAAGTGCTAATCGGATTTGTTCGGCATTAATATCGGTGCTGATGGGTTCAAGTTTATTAAATAAATGAAGAATTTGTATGACAAAGAGTGAACACGAAGAAAATATTGTTTTCACTTGTGTTATTATAGCATAAGTGTGATGAACTTGTTAAGCAAATTTGGAACGACAAATAGTTAGTACAGATACCCAGCTTGCCATACCTTTTTCCCAAATTGCAAGCAGCCTTTGCTTCTCTTATATGAGAATACAATCACATGTTTGGCTAATAATTGTAAGACAAGAATGCAATTTCAAGCTAAGACAAGAAACAACATTCATCTTCTAGATTTTACACATCGGCATTTACAATTATTAGCCAAACATGTGATCATTATATGTGTGAAAGAAGAAGTTGTTGTCTCACATCGACAGAGCGGAAAAGGCTGAGTTGCTGTAGCTGGATAAAAGCGAGCAGAAGCCAATATTTTTAGTATCTTTGAGCTTGGGGCAATGATGCAGCTTATGAGGTTCTAACCGAGGCGCGTCTATTGCTGGTTGAAAGCTGTTTCCAAGCTCCCTCTTTGGCCTTGGTTCAGCCACGTGCTTTTGAGGATTTCTTGAAGGGCTTTCTCTTCGGAGGAAGTGTATGGCCGCTCGGCTATACTATTTTTTAAAAAATTTAAAAATGGAGAGAAACATTAATGAAACCCTATTTTTTATATTTAAAAAAAAAATAAAAAAATGGAGTATAGCCGGTTGGCTATACTATTTTTATTTTTATTTTAAAAAGAGAGAACCCTGCTATCGAATAGGCGGCCATGTGTTTAAGTAAGTATAGCCGATCGGCTATACTATTTTTAAAAAAAATAAGAAAAAACCAAGTATAGCCGCCCGGCTATACTATCTATCCAACAGTCAGTTTTGAAGTAGGTCAGAGCTGGGGCCAATGCAGGGAGTAGCGGTAGTGCCTGGGCCAATGCAACAGCTGCTTTTGCATTTTCAAAAGTGATTTACAGCTAAGAAATCAACAAGAATCACTTACTTATTGAAAAAATCTGTTTTGAAAACTTATTTTCAAGAGATTATCATAAGATCCATCAGATGTGATTCAAGTGGAAATTAATTGCTTTATAAGAGGCCAAGAACAATCCAGCCTAGTTATGGCCTACTGACATCCACTCAGTTCATACTCATGCTTTTCTGATTTTTACCTTTGCTTTATCAGGCAAACGCAAAAGCATACAACTGTTCAAAATATCCTCTGTGCGTTGATGATAAGGTGGATCCTGGAAACTAAATTCATTTGGCAATTTGTGAGAACAACTTCTTTCACGGAAACCCTACCTGCCTAATATTGCACATCTCTTTCCTTCACAAATGGCTCCCTGGAATTCACATCTATTATCTCAACCACAAACACTCGTGTTCATTTCCTTCAATAATTGCCTCTATGGAATTAGCAGTGCGATATGAAAATCAAATCATTTAGAAAATTGCATATAAGAAAATAATAAATCAAGTTCATACATGGTCAATGGGAATTCAATTGAAGTTTTGAAACAATACAGACAGGAGCATAATCACACACACATAGGCCCAAATCGAAGTTATAGCTCAAGTTAGCTAAAACAATCAGCCACCCCATTCTTCTCTCTGTAAACATGGAGGACTGAGCGGTTACCAATCTGTTTTGGATAAGAGAACAGCTGCAGCGGAATCCATTTTCAATCACAAGGTTCCTAATACCTTTGTCATTGCAAGCTGCAACCCAAAGAAAAGCCCCCAAACTTCAGCTTCCAAAATCTGTCCTCTCCCCAGATTCCCAACAAACCCACTGACCCAATAGTGTATTTTGTCACCAATGAACGACATTAAATTTCCTCCTCATCCAACCGAGTAAAGGGTAAAAAGAAATTTTATCCATCTCACCGTAATGCGATGTCAACTGAAATTTTTAGTTCGCGAGGTTAAGTCGAATTTACACATCTTAATTCGGGGTGTACATAGAAACACAGCTTGATTCCGTAGGGCGTATCCAGTGTTACAAAATACACAAGGGTGGGCTTCGCAATTTTAAGTTTGAACTAGATTTGGTGGGGTGCGCCAGGCCCATGCAATAGTGCAACGCTTGGGCGACACACGAGAGTCCCAATAGCAAGCTACTGTGGTGGACCCTCCCCCTAAAGAAATTAATTTAATATCGTGTGGACCATTGGTCCACGTATCAGATATTAAACTGATAAGAACAGATACTACACTTGATCTTAGCCAAAAGGCCGAGAAAGGTATGCTTTTTCTCTTCTCTTCTTTCTCCTTTTATAGGCCCTTTCACTTCCATGCTTCCTTGGTGAGGCCGATGTGGGATTGTAACAAACAGCTAGAGGGTGCCATGAACGAAGGCTTAGGGGGTAGGGGCTGTACCTGCGAGTCTGAGACTCGAACTAGCAGAGAGCAAAACTGCTTTGGTTTATACATGCATACATCTGTTAACAAAGGTAAAATGTTGGCGACAAAACGAAGATACTCAATTACATACAAGTTGTACGAAAGGACTGCTTTTCTCATAAAAGAGAAACAAAGGCCGCTTGCGATTTGGGAAAAACGTATGGGCAAGGCTTGGTATCTGCTAACTATTTGTGGTTCCAACTTGCTTAGAAGAAGTTAATCACACTCATGCTCTAATTAGACGATAACACAAGTTAAAACACTCTTTTATTGGTGTTCACTCTTCATCTATTATCTAGACTTGAACAAGCCCCATTAATGTTCGTCACACAATGATACAAGCTTCAAGGAGTGGCTTATTTATTAGTCTATCATATAATTCTTCTAAATTATCAAATCTAATCCTTGGAAACCAACACAATTGGGCTGTCACTTGTTATACAAAAACACATATAGTCCATTTGGAGAGAAAAATCCAAAACTAGCCACTTGTCATTTTCTAATTGTTCTTATAAAATTTTAACACACTAAGAATCAATTTAAAAATAACAAGAATCAATTATTTTAGTTTTGGGTTTTTGATAGGACTAAGAATCAATTTTTTGTTTTTTTTGTTTTGACTAACTAAGAATCAATTAGAAAATAACAAGTGGCTAATTTTGGAGAAATTATAGATTATGACTGTATCACCATGTCAGCTTGTGATACTCCCATTCAAAATTTGTCATGTGTTATTTTTTTATATTTAAAAATATAAGTTTTTATAGCTGGATTTAAAACTTCTTTTTTATATTCATAATAAAACTAAAGAAAAAATAAATTGAAAAAGACAGAAAGGGACAAAGAAGACGCTGGAAACCACCTCACACCCGACCCAACCCCTTACCCAGCACTGCCGCCCCTCCCTCCTATCTGTCTCTCTAAAACTGCAAGGTGTCTTGAACCCATGGAATACCACCTGCAAGATAACATAAGCATTGAAAATGGGTCCAATTTTATTCAATTACCATTAACACCCATCTCTCACTTCAACCTTTTTCAACAAATGAGCGAGACCTTCAAAAAGAAGAAATATAGATGGATCTTTGGGAGCCACCAAAAGGGTGAGAAACAAGGATTGGGCTATGGTTAATTTATTGAATTGCGTGAGAAGGCCACAAAATGAGAGAGAAAGAGACTGGAAGAGAAAGAGAGGGAGGGGCGGTGGCCAAGGGGAGGCGGCACATTGTAAGAGAATGAGTCAGGGTGGGTGGTTATGCCTCTTTCCAGCTTTTTTATTTTCTTAATTTTATTTCAAAATAATTTCTCCTAGTTTTGGGTTTGGGTTTTTCAATGTAAATGAGTCTTCCTATCAATGCAAATTCTGGTGTTCTTAATTACAGATTTGGAAGTTACTTCATGTTCTAATAATTAGTTGAAATTACAATTATGTTGATGAAAGAATGTTTGAACTAAGAATTGTAGGGCTTTACCCCGAAGGGAGCCCTTCCAGAAATTCTCAGAGGCCACGGCTGAACCGAGGCCAGTGAGGGGGTTTGGAAATAGTTTTCAACCAGCAATAGACGCGCCTCGGTTAGAACCTCATAAGCTGCGTCATTGCCCCAAGCGCAAAGATGCTTGAAAGTTGGGCTTCGTCTCGCTTTTATACCCACTAGAGCAACTCAACCTTTATCACTCTGTCGATGTGGGAGTTTGTTGGGTTCAAAACAGAGGTTTACCAGGCTCGTTAAACCGATTTCCAATCGAGCAAGCTGTCTTGCTCACCAGGGGAAATAATCTGTAGCCTCAAATCAACGTAAAAAGGATTCTGTTCAATTTTTATTATGTACAAAAGTGAATTCAGACATTTACAAGTTGGAAAAATTGTTCATCTATGCAAAACATCCATTGACCAAGCCGGCCTCTCTCTCTCTCTCTCTCTCTCTCATACAAAAGCGTACGACGTGCACACATGCTCACAACATTTTGTTCTTTAAGGAAGACCTTAGCTTCTCCACAGCAGCTAAAAGTGAGGAATTTATTTCACAAGCTTCATTTAGTAACGCAAGCCTCTTCTCGATGGCATTCCAAGCTGGTGATCCATCCTCTTGCTTGATCCTATGTGATGTAGATGGCTTGTTATATTGAATTAGGTTCAACATCATTGCCTGCAATTACATTCCACATTTGCATTAGATTTTCTTTCAATTATTGCTTTGTGAAGATAAGGAGGGCCAAGTAGAAGAAATGAAAAAAGGTGGTTGTGATATGAATAGTTATTATGTAACTACGTATTTCCACAGTATAAACAAAACTAACTTCAATGCTCATATCAAATAATGTATTCTATCCAACTTGATGATGGAGGCAGCCTGGAAAGCAGTCCCCACAGGGCCATAACTGTGCAATTAGAACCAAGAGTTCAAACTGAGAGTTTAATTCCTTTCGAAGGGGCTGTTTAAATTAAGAGAACTACTTGGTCGACATTACAAAGTGGTTTCCCTTTCTCTCTGACTGTATTCATTGTATTAGTATACGACACAGTTCATAGCAAAATATCATTTTCCACATAGATGGAGTTGTCTGCTGAACAGTTCTTAGAAGGCATATTTTGTATGATACACATTGCTAGACACAATCTACCATCTGGACAGATTTATGCACTAAACACGATATACACGAAGAGTTTTAACTGTGGAAATTTTTTGCATACCTCATGTTGTTGCTTCAAGGAGAAGTCTAGCAAAAGAGACCTGGAAAGCTTATTCCGAAGCAATAGCTTATCACCAGTGCACGAATTAAAAATGAATGCTGAAAGGTGATGGAGAACCAGTGTATATGCAAGTGATCCTCGACTTGCAGCTCTATCGAGGGCACCAGAAGTCCACGACTTCGCATAAGCCTCCAAAATACCAAAATTATCCTGCACAAGCACCAGATTTGATACATTTTCATCACCTTGCAGTAAAAAGACCATTTATTTTAAATTGCATTATTACAATCTCTCTCACACAAACATGCACACACCCACACAATCTCTCAAAACTAAATTATAGATACTCGAAGCTCATATTGATACAAACAAGTCAATGACTAGTCAGCAGTACCTCAACAGGTTCCAGGTAACCCTCGGCATCAGTAAAGCAATTCTCTAAAGGTGGCAGAAGTTCAAGAACACGAGAATTAGTTAGTGTATTCCAGGTAGCAAGGCGCACAGGAGCTTCCACACAACGGTGAAGATAAACTGCAACTTGCCGGCCATAAACCAAATCACCATAAGATATAGCAGAAAACTGCTCCACAAGAGTTTCAATGAATGTTGAGTAAGTCTCGTGAATCTCCGATTGGAATGCCAGAAACTCCGGGTTGTTTTCATTTCTAGGTTCTGTCAATAAGTTGCACGACGTTGCCTGATGAAGAAAATTCCCATAGAGATCTTGCAAAGCTTCATAAACAGCTCTACTCCTCTCATCCTCAATGACACCCATTCCAACAAGTAAGATCATAGATAGAGAATGCAATTTCCAAACTAACGATACACTTTTAACTGGGGATGGGATGTCATCTGGTAAGAAACTGGACAGTGCTTCAATACCCAAAAGGAAGAAAAGCCCAGCTTGGGAAACTACAAGGAAATCACCTGGATCCTGAATGAGATCTTGTAAATTGGAAGATTTTTTAAGACCAGCCTGCTTGCTATCACAAAGGGTTGAGATTGGACTGAGAAACCAGGAAATGGGTAGTGGCAGCCTCTGGTGAGCCCACTCTATAACTAAAGAAGTGCAATCTTGACTGATCATATGTGATGTGTCCAAGTCCTCATATATGGTGTCAAGGGAACCTTTACCATTCTTAAGTAGTTTACTGCCAGATAAATTATTGCCATCACTATCTTTGAGCTTTTTCTTTACAGATAACCATCTGTTATTGAAATGGGAAGCTAATGTTTTACTGAAGAGCAGGTAATCCTCTTCCTTGTACTCCCAATCAAACACTTTAAATCCCTTATTCGAGAAAAGAAAACGCCTAATACAGAGATCAAGATACTTCAGAACTGAGACATCAAGCAAAATATTTATTGCCTTTTTCACAAAAGTCCCATCTGTAGGTCCTGCAGTTACACATACTCCTAGAGATGAATTAATTGCCAGCATAGTTAAAGTCATTTCTTCTTCGGTGGGGATATCAAAATTGGACACAATCTTCCAAATTTCAAGTAGGTCAATGAGAAATCTTGAATCAGCTTGAGACAACAAAAAAGTAGCAGACCAAAATCCTCCACCAGAGGCACCCCAGCCAACTCCCACTCCAGGAGCAGGACCACCCCTGCCAAACATCTCAATGGACTGCACAAGGTGCCAGTCTGAAGCAACTAACTTCATAAAAGTATTTTGCACACTTCTCAATTCAACCAAACACCCCCCAAGTATACCATCCTTGAGTATTTTCTCTTCTCTTGTTGAAGTGTAATTTTGGGAAGGAGTTTGGACGCCTGTCCTGGCTAACATTATCAATTTATCAATGCTAACGATAATCCCCACTAACCCCTGTAAGCAACATACAGAAGCTAATGATGTTTCACATGTACCCTGACTTCTCAAATGACAAAGTTTCTCAATGAAAGAGCCACTTCCATTAGGATCTTTTCCATATTTTGCATCATTAGTATCTGAAAGGTCCATAAACCCATTTTTAATAATTTCAAGTCCAACTTTAGGAACAAACTCTGGAAGCCATGGCACAAGACTACCACTTTCATGCGAGTGGACAGTATCATCTGGGATCACTTTTTCAAGCACTCTGGAAAGCATGTGCATGACAGCTGAATACACCCATAACAAGGAAGTCACTGATAAATCTTGGGACACAAGAAGAACATCAACTCCATTTTTGCTCTTAAATAAATTACATATGCTAGGATCACTCTTCATAACTATCCACTTCAAAGCTATATCAACCATTGGACCAACATGGCTCCAAGACCAGAACTCAGTGTCATCACCAGAATACTCAGAGATTTGATTGCTCAGATTCTTCTTTGAGAACAAACTTGGAAGCCTTCTAGCCAAAGCCTCCAGCACAAGGTAGCCCTCCGTAGTGATGGATGCAAATTCACTAAGTACATCATTCTCTACAAGCCTTTCAATTATAGGTGGGTTCAGCCATATGCACAAGTTGGGGAAAATATCTGAGAAGTATGACACACAATGCCCATGCTGAATGCAAACCTTCCAAAAACGCAGCTGTTCAACCATCAAAGCCGAAGAAAG
Organism: Prunus avium; assembly: GCF_965620075.1. Lineage (NCBI taxonomy): Eukaryota > Viridiplantae > Streptophyta > Magnoliopsida > Rosales > Rosaceae > Prunus > Prunus avium. Next base: position 33,957,861 of record NC_142291.1, read on the forward strand.
TTGACAGTTTTCCTTTCCAGATTTTACCCATTTGTCAAGGAAGGAAATAGATTGATACAAATGCCATGTCATAGTTTGGAAACTCCCATTCTTTATAAAATCAACACAATTCCTCCCATCAGATTGAGCCAACACCTTTTATATACACAAAATTAGGGATATAAGTATTAATTTTATCTCAAATTAAATGCAGGTACAATTCCCATCTAATAGTACTAGGAACAAAACCTATAAGACAACTGGAAATAAAAGTACATAAACTACCTACCTTTAGAAGTCTAACAGACTTTATTTTAGAAGGCTGGATTTCTACACTCTCATTTGCAATAAATCTGCTGACAACTGTTTGGATTAGCCTTTGACAATTCATGACTGCATTTGCACATTTTGGGGAATGCCTAGCAATAGCTATAAGTAAAGAAATGATGTATTCTTCCAAAGTCGCTGTAGGGTCTGACTGAAACCACACAAAACAAAACACTTTAAGAGGAAACTGAAGATCATCTTTCCACAAGTTCTTAAAAAGTCCTTTAATCAACAACTTTTCTAGCAGTATCTTACTATATATATAACACTACTAATTGGTAAATCCGTGTTTGCTCTGTTCTGTAAAAAGAAAATAAAGAACTAACCTCCAAAAGATAACGAAGCCTTGGAAGGATTCCCATCCGCACCAAACCTGCAGCAAAATCTTGTCCGGCAACCACAACATCATCCTGAATTGTACGTTTCCCTTCAGTCTCATCATCAATAATTTCCTCATCAAGAGCAAGAATATTAGAAGGCTTAGCATTGTACTTCCAGAATCCACCACGAAGGAAACCAACAGCAATCTCTGGTTTACTTCTAAATACAGGGGCAGTAAATGTATCCTTATGACGAGTTGCTATTTTCTGAGAGCAGAATACATCACACTTGAAGTAATTAAACACTGATAGATAATTAAAAAAACAAAGAAATATATAAGTATAATAGTAGGAAGAAAAGGAAAGAAAAACTCTACCTCTGAGATATCAAAGAAGTTCTCATTCACATCATAGCTCAATATGCAGTGAAGAACTTTGGCACAAGCTAGAACTACAGAACTATGGTTATCATCGAGACAAAGCCTACAATTCAGAGGTTAAATTGCAATATTATTAAGTCCAAAAAAAAAAAATCAAAGAATCAGAAAATGGTGAAGTATCTCCAAGTAAATAATTATATCCTCAGGTTAACTGTTATATTCTATCAAATACTACCATTGGTTGATGATAAATCTAAGTCATCCAATAATTTTTTGAGGGGCATATGGCTCTAGCTTGGATATATAAGCAGCAAACAGAGAGAACACACTTAACTTTTTCTCAAGGGGAATATGACGAGTTAAGTATAACATGTAAAGATGAAAACTAGACTATCTTGCCTTTTATGATCCAATAAATGAACAGAAAATTTAGAATAACTCTGGTTGAATACATGTAATGAATTTTAAGAAACCATTAATCTGGGCAACAATATACCTCCTTGTTATCTAGGTCATGATAATAAAAGGTACAGAGGATAAATAATCATGTATTATTCTGACAGTACAAGTGTACACGTGGAGCATATATCAAGCTAAAACTGATTCCTAATGATCTAAAAAGTATTTTTAGAATAGACAATAAAAGAACTTGCCGGTTCAAACCATAATAGTGCATTTATATTTCTTTATCAATGTTTTCTGTGCCTTATCTGGATCCACAGATTGTTTTATACATGGCAGGTATACCAAGGACGTAAAAAATATAAATGGTAGACCATGACACCTGAATCTACTCATTAGTGATGATACTGATACAAATGGTTAAAGAAAGATCATAACTCAATATTACAAACAGTCAACTCTGTGAAACAACAACGAGGCTTATCCATGTTTGACAGATCAATTGGTATGCAATAACACCACAAAACAAACTCACTAACAGAAGAGTAAGATTACAAGATAAAGGCAGATAAGTCAGGCATGACTGGTTTCAACAAAATTTTGGAATATAAGGATTCGGATATAACTCACCTGAGAGATAAAATAAGCTCAGGTTCAGGGCCAAGTGCATAAGCCCAAACAGCCTCCCAGTCAATAGATTTGTCAACTTTATTAGCATCTGTTCTATCAAACTGCACTTGCATTTGATGAATATTCTGTAATGCCTTATCAAGCACAGTTGAAAGGAGATGCAATGACAGGGACCGTTGTCCTGGAATCTGAAACCACCAAACAGCATATGGTAAAACAAGATAACAGAAATCAGGAGGAAGAGCTACAAGATTTCGGACATGATATACCAGAGACCCATGAACATAAGATGCTATCCAAACCGTTATTTCACAACTACAGAAATCAAGAATATAAACTGACCACACTCCTAGTGAGTGACACTGCTTCTTTGATTGTATAGCCAGCAGCACCAGGATCCCCCTCAGTACGCAGGAAGTCACGCTCAGAAACATTACCTGTAACATGGAAGAAATAATTAACTGAAAGCCTATTGAGGTACATGTTATCTTTTTAAAAGTACCATAATTAATGCAGTTGCACTTCCCAGACAGCAAAAATTACTGATGCTATTAATTTCATTGTAAAAGAAAATTTAACTACAGAATTAAGTCCCAGGCTTTTAGAGAAAATAAAACAGTAAATATTGCAAAGACACAAGAGCGATATCCATAATTTCTTGTGAAATAGAACGAAAAGAAAAGGTTAGCTTCTGCCCAAAAATTATATAAACGAGTAGTATAACTTACTACTCTTAGGTATCTGGTGGAAACCATTTAAAATAACAATCCCGTCCAAGGAAAATCTTAATTCCCTAGCAGCTTCGACTCTCTCCCTCCAAGCAGTCCACAAACTTCCACTGGCTTGGCCTGAGTTCTGCTCCAACCCATTCTCTTCCGCAGTTTTTGAATTGTTTGAGGTAATTGTTGTGTCCACATGAGACATGCCACTTTGAGAGCTAGGGGAAACTTTTGGTTCATTGTTATCCGAACTGGGGCTTCTTTGCTTCCTCAATTTCTCTTCACCCCTCCTTTTGAGCACATTGAGCAGCGCAGGGTCCAGCCTTCCCATGATCTCAGCCTGTGCTTCAGCAATCTCATCCGCTGACATCCCTTGCAATCGAGCACGGTTCTCTTCATCAATCTGAGTCTCAAGCGACATGGACACTTGTTCATTTTGAACATTATCAGCAAGGGACTTTGGACTTGGGCCCGCTTGAATTTGCATGTCATTCTTACCCAATACAAATTCTTGTTCAGTCAAGTTGCCCAACACAGATTCTTGTTCAGTCTTCAAGTTGCCCAACAGAGGCTTTGGCTGGGGATGCAATTTATTTGAGCCATTCTTTCTAGTACTAGCTTCCATTGTTTCCCTAACTGTTCTTGTCCTATTCAGACCAAGCTCCTTCTCTGCCCACTTGCTAAAGTCCATTTCTTTTTTCTTCTTCCTCTCCACTGGGTTGGCATAAGGCTTTATGGGTTCAAAGTTCATTACATCATCACCGCCATCACCATAATCCACATCCTCATTACCGCCCAAATTACTATTTACCGGACTTCGATACTGTAACATCAACCAAAACCAGTCACAAATTCATGTACAAATTTACCATTTTTCTCAAATATTCACTACACCATTTGACAGTAGCGACCAAATTATCAGCTTGCTAGGGCTTACCGGAAGGGCGGAGCGGTGGCGAGCAACAGGGAAAGGAAGAACGGTGGGCCGAGGCGGTGGAGTGGGGCCCAACATTGACTTATCGGAAATACCTTTCTCGACTATGCCGCCGATTAAGCTCGAAGCATCGCCCTCGCTTAACTGAAGCGCGTCGGTCCCGAATATCACCTTCGTCTTCCTCTTCATCTCGCCTGGACTGCTTGCTTTGCTGCTTTGCTTCTTCTCCATGACTATGAGCTTCACTCTGAATGAACTTTCAGAAAATAGGGCTTGGACATTTGGGCGGGCTCAATTTGATATATACCAGTCCAAAACCAGCCAACAACAAGTACCGAAAACGACGCCGCTTGGCCCATTTTAAATTAGACTAAAAGACGACGCCACGTGCCGTTTTATACCACTGTGGTCCCCACTAGTTCGTATGGCCTTTGGCGTTTCTCATTTCTTCTGATTTTCCAATCGCTGTATCTTCAACTCTCTCGCCAATTTTCCCGTACTTTCCCGGAAAAGTGAAGTGAAATCCATGGCCGACTGGTCTCAACTCCCCAAGGAGCTCCTAGAGGAGATCGCTAAGCGCCTAGAGAGCCCCTTCTATCTGCTCCGTTTCCGATCCGTTTGCTCCTCATGGCGGTCTTCAGTCTCTTCCAGACCTCGCCGTTTACCAGGTCGGTTTCCGTTCCTCACAAACCATGGCATCTGCGACACCACCTTAGGTTTCCACCTCTCGCAGCGCTCCGTATTCCTCATGGGATTGCCTAATTTCCGCAACCAAACAAATCCAGATCGCTGGCTGGTCAAGATCGAAGAAGACGTGCCTGGGAGAATGCATTTGCTGAACCCACTCTCGCGGTTTCAACTGAAGCCTCTGCCTGAATCTTTCCCAAAGGTTTTGGATTTATCCAAATTTTGGGTTTATGAGTTGGGTGGAGAATATGTTCTTCACTATGTGCATTTTAGGCCTTTTGGTAATGGTAACTCTTTTGGTGATGCTGGCAATTTGTACATGGAAAAGGTGGTTTTTATGTGTTTGGGTTCCGAAAGCAATGATTTTGTGTTGCTTACCATTCATGTGTCTGGGAAATTAGCTATGTTTAAGTCTGAGGATAAGAGGTGGACTATAATTCATGATATGCCTTCGCCTTATGATGATGTTATACTGTTTAAAGGACAATTTTACGCCGTTGATGGCACCGGACGGACTGTGATCGTCGGTTTGCACTCAAATCTGAGTGTGGTTGCAAATCCTGTATTTGGTGGTGATAAGAAGTTCTTGGTTGAGTCAAGTGGTGAATTGTTGGTGGTTGATATGTATTTGAGCATGGCTGCAGAAACCGATTTGGATGTTGATGATGAAATCATCCAATTGCAATTCAATGGTTGTTTGACTGAAAGAACAGTTAGGTTCAAGGTTTTTAAGTTGGATAGAGAGGGGAAGAGATTGGTCGAAATGAAAAGCTTGGGGGATAGGGTGTTGTTTTTGGGGGATGATTGCACCTTTTCTGCCTCGGCTTCAGAGTTATCAGGTTGTAAAGGGAATTGTATATTTTTTACAGATAATTTCTTCTATACGAGTGGTGAAGATGAAGGCGTGTTCAAGGGCCGTGATATAGGTGTGTTTGACTTGGATGATGGTAGTATTGCACCTTTATCTGATTATCCAGAGTATTCAAAGCTGTTTTGGCCACCCCCTGACTGGATTGCACCAACACAAGTAAGTTTAGTCTTTTTGCATTTGGAATTTTGCTTTGTGTTCTTTCTCATTCTATGTTGTGTTTGCACTGCTAAATGCTATCAGTCTTGCCAAGTTCTGATAGGTTTATTTGATAATTGTTACAAACTCATATCTGGCCCTGCCACCTTGATGCCAAGTTCTGATAGGTTCTAATTTAAATCCAGCACCAATGCCACCTTGGTGGTCATTTTCCGTTGCCAAGATATTCGTACTTAATTAGTGCATGGTGCTGTAGGCAGTATATTGTTCTGATAAATCCCCAGTTTTCTAGATATCAGTTTTGCCTTTTAGGTTACTGACTACTTTTGTCGCAATAACATATTCAGATTTTTTAAGATCTCTGGGCCTTGGCTTAAAGGCTTCGACAACATAATTGTGTACCATTGTTGGTTTAAATCCCTGATTTGAAACAATTATACTAGCAGCTGACTGATATTGAAATCTCTAAGTTTGATTGCTGGTCCTCCTGATGTGGCAGCCAAATAATTAGCAGGCTCATAGTGAATATGTTTTGATTGGATTGATTGTCGATTACAATAAGTGCTACTCTAGCTGGTATTCCTGCCATTTGAATTAGATTTTCATCGTCAGTATCCGAATCGATTTTAATCAACATAATCAAGGAATGCAAATGCTGATTTAGTGAATGCAACAGGTGCAAAGTCAGTTTGAAGAATTGGCTTTGTGAGATGGAGATGGATTGTGGAAAATCAGTGCACAACTTTGTAATAACCCGTTAATGCATTTGAAATCCAAGACGTTTCAAGTTTAAATCTTTTATATAGTAAAGTGCAAGGCAAAAGCACAGTTCACACCCTGCGGCTTTGGCATCAACAAGTTCAGGTGACCTAGCCAGCCTTTGCAACCAAATCAAGTGGATCAAAGTTGCCATAGACATGAGGCTCTTTATGAGCCAAGGATATTTTACTACTTTCTATAAGCACCTCAACTTGGAAGGGGAGTTGTTAAGAGGCAGCCAATTCCTTGTTAACTGAAAAATAAATAATAATAAAATGACAGTAAAACTTTTTTTATTTTCTTAAATTATGAAATATTGTTTGTACTATGTACTTTATTTGCTTGTAAATTACTGATTTATCAGTGCTTTTGGAAACACATCTATCTTGTTCTTTTGCTTTTTTTTTTTTTTTTTTTCCTTTCTTTATTGATTACTATGGAATATTATGATAGTTTTGGTCAGTAGAAATCTGGAGATGATAAATGGACCATATTTTAAAGACCCTTATTCATATCTTGACATGATTCTCTTTAATGCGAAGTTACTAATCAGTCCAGAACAATTGCTTGAACACTAGCTTGATGTTAATCTGGTGGCAGAGATCCAATCAAAAGTTGTGTCTACGGTACGGTAGCTAATTGGTAAAACGGGAAACTTAGAACCAGCATGAAATTAAATAGTCTTTTTTCGCTTCATCTACTACCTGATCAAAACTATGGACCAACCTATTTCTATTGCTAATAAAGACTATACAATATTAGATCTCGACAGCACCAAGGATGGATCCAAGGCTCTGCAACTTCTGTTGTTATATGGACCTACTTCAACTTAAAACTGAGCTAACATTTTTAAGTCAATCCCGCTCGGGAGCGTCCCCTGTTGTTCTTCTAGAGCTTAGGCTTCCAGCATATGACCACACCCTCTCAAAATCAGCTGCCAGTAATTTCTCTGTCTTCTCGTCTAGTGCCTCTTTTCGAATGCTGCGCTTTACACACAGAGGTGTCCTTCCTGGACTACCAACAACTGGACTGGAGGAACAGAAAGTCGGAGTTGCTAGTGGAGAGCCATAAGGAGTGTGTTGAATGGAGAAGGGGCTGGGCGACATCCTCTTCTGTATAGGAAGGCCACCCAAACCTCCCCTGCTGAAAATAGACATTGATTCTGCTGCAGCACATCGCTTAGTAGCATCATCAACGAAGAGGACATCATCTATCCTTGCCATTATGTTAAAGGCCAGACTCTCCATAACCCTCGAGTAGCTTTCCAGAATTGACTGCCCCACGTCCTGCAAAATTAACAAAAAAAATTCCTTCAGAATTATCTTCGGAAGATTTGTTGTTCTAAATATCCTATTACAGAAGATAACGCAGTAATCACAGGGTGCATCTGTCCTTCGGACAGTCTCAGACAAAAAATGATTGGATCAAATAACTCGTAATGTGGCACAACGAATTCAGACAGTCTCCAAGTTTACAAAACCAAGGAACTCAACAAATTTGATAAACCAGTGTATTCAAAGTAATAATAAAAGAAATTAATCTTAAGCAGTATGACATATTTCACAAATCCCAAGTTCAGGTGACCGTATTCTAATCTTAAGCAGTATGACATGTAGATAACATACAGTGAAATGTACCTTATTGTATTGTATTTTGTTCATATCTAGTGCAGTTTGTGGGAGGCCAGGGAAACGATGCCTTAGGCTGTGTAAGAGGGTCTCTGCTCGTTGGGCCAGAAAATGATTTTTTTCAGTATCAGAAACAAGTCCCTTGACCTTGCCACCCCAAGATGCACGTTTAACTTTCTTATGATTAATGTGTTTCTTCTGGTCTTTCTGCTTCCAAACATGCACAGCTGCCTCAATCCTATTGGCTATTTCTAGAGTTTGATGTTCTGATGACAAGTCCAGGCAATCAAGAAGATGCTCGGGTGAAAACTGGTCTGCAGTTATGTAACGATAAATGATATCACCCAGACAAGCTTTCCCACTCTGTCATGAAATGGAGAACAAATGGTGTCATAAGAAATTTAAAATCAACTAAATGAAAGTTGCATGTTGAACAATAATTCCTGAATATTTATTGATATTTAGCATCTATTTATGCTCTCATTACGAAAATAAATTAATAAATTGAATGGCACTGAAATATAAACTCACACTTGTATCACCTCCTAATTAGGAAAGGATATTAACACTCGCACAACATGATATTACTCTTAAATAGATGAGGGAATTACAAAATAGATGTTGCTAGTCGTAATATAGTTAGCATGTTTCGAATCATGAAAAGAGATGTAGAAACCCAAACCTTGGGCAATGACTCCATGTAAGCTCTCGGGATTTCCATCTCAGCAAGCACACTACTATTAATTGCCATGGCAGCCTTCAATATCTGGTTGCAGCAGTCCCTACACTGCTGCAACTTCTTTCGTGATTCACTGGACAACCCATTTGGCGGAACTTTTGGATAGGGTAGCCACCACTTCTCTTCCTGCCTAATCGAAGGCCTTCCACCGGGCATAAACCCCTTACCATCATTGGAATCGTCCACAATTATCCCCCGGTCAACATAGCAAAACTCCGTCTCACAAAACCCATCAAGCATACTAAGCAGCATTGCGTCAAGCTTCTTTATGGCAGGTAGATTCACATACAAGTCAGACCGTGGTCGCATTTCCATGACTTCGTATGTACCCCCACCTGGGAACTGTTGTATCGAGGGCACAAGCTCAACAATTGAATCACTCACACATAAGAGCCACTCCATCTCTCGGCGCCACATTGCCTTTCTCTGTGGTGCCAGTGGCTCTAACCTCCATAACTCACCAAAAACAGTTGCTGCCATTCCAACCCAGTAATTGAGTTCAGAAAACCGAAATTCCACATATAAAAATGAAAAGTCTGTGCCAAAATCACACAAGGGTGTGCATATTCAAAGAGGATGTGACTAACCAGAAAGATTGGTGATGGCATTTGAGATAGCAAGGGCAGTGCAGACTCCTTTGCCTCCTCCAGACATATCTTCTCCAAGCAGAAGCTTAGCGAATCTCTCCTTCATCATTTCAACCTCTGCAACCATAATTTTTTTAAAAAAAAATTAAAAAAAACTACATTAAAAAAAACAAAATAAATGGTCTTAAAATAGAACAGAGTCAGATCTCTACTAATAAGAAATAGGATAAGGATCAATTTGCTTCAAAAGTGCCTCTCAGGTTTGGGAATTAAACTGGACAAGACCTTTTGAGCACTACACTTTTCTTAAGAATTTCTGTTTAGGCCTTAAATTCACTATCTACTCCTTTGTCCGAACTTTTCTCGGAAGCCAAACACTGAGCAAGAATCTCCTCAGAACCAAATTTAGAAACAAAATTTAAAACAAAAAGAAATAAAGTAAAAACAAAATCCAATACCAGACAAATCAGCGTCTCGTTTCTCCGGCTTCTCATCCCAAGCCACCACATCCTTTCCTCCGATCACCGGAAGCATAACCGGCGCCTGAAAACAAAAATTTCCGGGCACCTGACGCGGAGATGACGTCATCGAGCTCGAAGCCCCTTCCGCATCGAACCTCCGGCACGAGAAGCTGCTGCAACTCTCGGACTCGCTCACATCGGCGCTCAGACTATAACTCCCACACCGCTCCTCGCTCTGCTGGTCCGAGCCGTCCTCCGACGACACACTCCCCATTGTCGTCCAAAAGATCCGAATGAACGTCCGTACAGAGCAGATCTCAGGCGCACATTCGTTACCGCAAAGCCTACCGCATAAGATAAAAGGAGATGAAGCACACTCTCGCGTGGTCTGAAGAATGTTGCAGAGAAGAGAAGTTAGTGGTGGTGGTGATGGATAAAGCGATTTCAGGTTTGCTCACAACACACTCTTTCACTCTTTCTCTCCTCTCACTTTCTCTCTCTAAGAAAAAGCTAATGAGACTGTCACTCTGGGACACAGTGGGGTTGATGATGATGAAGAAGAAGGCACCAAAAGCAAAAGTGACGCCGTTTGTTCTGCACAGCTGAGCACCCGACACGCACCTTTTCCAGCGGGCCCCACCTATGCACTCTAATAAGAAGAAGATTACTATGCCATCGTGACGTGGCAGTGTTTGCTGACGTGTACGGATACGTTGTGGGGCCCTGTCCGGGAGATGGAGGGAATTCAGAAGTTTTGCGTGGGAAAGATACCTAACGGCGGTTTAGAGGTTAGCGAAGTGTTTTCGTTTTTTCGCTCGGAGAGAAAGTTAGGATGCGCGCGTCCTCTGTTTAAATTCCGTGCGCTCGCATCCCCAAGCGGCGATTAATATTCTCGTTTAACGACATCGTTTTCAGCGTAGATCTCTTTAAACGCATTGAGTGCGATTAGTCTTGGGTAATTACGTTGATTAACCATTTATTTCAGCGCAATTAAATATCTTTTCATGCAAATTAAAGAGACTGAATTCTGAAACGACCCGCGCTTTTTATTTCAATGAACGAGCCCAGTGCGATATGGACCGTTAAATTGTTCTGAACGTGGGACCAAACGAAAAGTCAGTCCTGGATCCCATAGGATCTTAAGAGCATCCACAGTGGGGGGGGTGTATATGGGGGTGTATGTTAAATATACACCCTGAGTCACCGGAATCGTCTCCAATGGTGAGATGTAAATATACATCACCACCATGGGGATGTAAAATAAAATGTATATTTACATCCATTTTTACATCCCTTGCAGGCGGGACCCACCAGAGAAAATAGAAGAAAAATGAAGAAAAGTCAACATAAAAGGCTGGGACCCACGGTTACACCTAGGGGTGGGCATCTAAAACCGAAATACCGAAACCGCACCCTAACCGAACCGTACCATACCGATTTCATACCGTTTCATTCGGTACCGATCAATATTCGGTACCGTACTGTACCGTACCAATAGAGTATGGTATGGTAGCAGTATCAAGTATTTGGTACCGATCAATACCGTACCGTACCGAATACTATTCAGATATATAATTTTCTATTGAATATGTTGATTGATATTGCATATGTTGATTAGGATTTGGTTGATTTGGATATTGAATATGTTGATGGATATTGAATATGTTGATTAGGATTTGGATATTGATAATTGAATATGTTGAATCTTTGAATTTGTAACTTAGGCATCACTTATTTTGGTAAATGAATATGTTGAATATTGAATTGGTTCATTTTTTAGTTGTGTCATTTTTGTACCGAAATGGTACCGATACCGTACCTATACCGACACGGTACGGTATGGTACGGTACCAATTTTGACAAACGATAATCTCATACCGTACCATACCGATTTAAATTTCCGGTATCGGTAGCGGTATGGGCTCAATACCGTACCATACCGTACCGTGCCCACCCCTAGTTACACCCCTGAATTTACACCCCCACTGGAGCAAAAAACATATTTACACCCCCCGGAGGTGTAAAGGGGATGTAAAAGTGGCTTTACACCCCCGAATTTACACCCCCCACTGTGGATGCTCTAACCACACCGGAGAGAATCTCCATGAGCCGGGGTCAGGTCTGAGTCGTCTGACTTGGTGTGAACGACAAGTATTCTGTCGGAGTCCGTATAAGGTTACGTATATATACTACGTTATTAATGTACGCATTAGCCCAAAACAGAGCATCTCTTGGACAGGTGTCGTTTTTGGATTGTGTTTCTCGATTGGGGGTGGTTGGCACCAAATTTTTTTTTTTTTTTTCCGTCATCCGTTAAAGTCAATTTGCTTACGCTTTTTGACTGGTGGTCATTCACTCATTATCGAATCGATCAAATCTCAGCCAATCATCCGCGGGTGACATGGTGGGACCAACGTGTGTGTCGTTGATCAGAAAGGGTTGGTGGGAGAAAATTACGATCGTATAGGTGGGGGACCACCGTAGAGTTTCGCTGCACGTGACCGACATGTAGCCCGCAGACAATAGGACGGCGGATCGGGTACGTTTATTTGGATGAGCCCAGTTTGCGTGATGGACGGTTTATAATCAGGACCGTGTACAGAAGGATCTGTGGGACCAATGTATGTTGAATTTTCTGAGCTACTATTTGGAATTTTTTAGTGGATAATTAATTTGGTTTTTATTTTTATTATTTGTTGGTCATGAATATTAATTAGTTTGTGAGATTAGAGATTTGGTCGTTTTTTTTTTTTGGTCAAAGATATTTGGTCCATTGGAGTTAATGATAGTGGTGCTTAGGATGCGATTAAAATACTAACAATCCCAATGATAGTTGTTGATTCAAATGCATGAAGATGCAACTAAACATTTAAAATGCAAGTAAATGAATGCTTAAATTTCCGTGATTAGTGATTTGCTTGGCCTTTTGTGTAAATCTATAAATTTTTTTATTTTTTATTTGTTGAACTGAATTGGGGAATTATAACTCTAGTGCTTAAGAGCATTTGATTTGCCACAAGACATTGAAAAAAAAAATTTGCTACGAGACTTGAAATTTTAAGTTCAAATTCTCCATTTTACTGTACTATTGTTTGATCATCAAATACAAAAATTAGCATTTAATTAGTTATTTTTTGTTTACGGGTCGATTGAAATTTAAAACATTGGGTCAACTCCACTCTCGTCTATATTATGAGTTGGATTAGTAGGTGCATTACCTTTGATAATGCTTTCGGCTTTAGGGTCTCTATAGGCATATTAACATACATATATCACACAAATTTGTCCGCTAAGAGATGGGATTGAGTTAAAATTGGATTACATTGGATTGAAAATATAATGCTAATCCAATGATTTGTTTGGTACTACACATGTATTGAAATGTGCTACTACACGACAATAGTATGATTGGACATAATCCAATCCATATTATTTTTAGGTCTCCAAATATTTCACTAGGATTATGAATCCAATTCCTGTCCAACTACATAATCAAACTCACAAAACATGCCCTAGTAGACATTCATTGTATACCACAATGGGCAAATTACAACAATGATCCCAAAACTTTAATTGTTGTTTCATTTGTCTCGTTGGATTGAAGAACAATCATTTTGATTGTTATTTTGTTGGGTCATGTATTTAGTACGGGCATATCTTAACTTTGTTTGCGTCATGTTAAAAAGTGATTACATACTTTACACGTGAACATTTTAACTAAAGGCATTTCAGTCTCTCCAAGTCACTAAAAGAAAACAAATAAAAGGAAAAATAAAAACAAAAACAAAGAGGTTCAATATGCTCACAATTTATCTGATTTCGTCAGATTTTACTTTCATTATGATTCATATATGACACCCTCACCATAAAACGACTCCCCTAATATATCCTTGACATTATACTATATCTCACATTACTTTTGCGGTTCGTGGTCCAAATGAAATAATTTGTAGTCTTCTTGGACCAAAACCGTGGGGAATTGGATTGAGTTATACATTTTATTTGAGCTTTCTGAACAGGCCCAAACAAGGCCCACTTACACCTCTTGTTAACCGTAACCGCCTTTTGTTATTGTCCTCCGTCTGTGAACGAGCGCACCCAGTCCCAGTTAACGTATTTCATCCTCATCGAGCGCAGGTAGAGAATATCAATCATCGTCGTCCTCGTCGTCGCAGCCGCAAAGGATCAATACCCTAAAGCGTACGGACAAGATGCCGAAGAAGATGGGTGTAAACAGCAAGGCGGAGGAGGCTAGGGCTCGGAAGAGCTCGACCGAAGCCGAGCGGAAGGAGCGCGAGGCGCGCGAAAAGGACGAGCAGTACTGGCGCGAAGCCGAGGGCAGCAAGTCTCGCGCGGCCAAGAAGCGCGAGGAAGAAGCCGAGAAGCGAGCTGAGGCCGCTGCTCGCAAAGCCGAGGCGCGCCGATTGGCGGAGCTGGAGGAGAAGGAGCTCGAGAAGGCGGTAAAGAAGCCCGATAAGAAGGTCGGCCGAGTCGGGATCCCGGTTCCGAAGGTCACCGAGGCGGAGCTGAGGAAGCAGAAGGAGGCGGAGCAGGCGGCGTTGGAGAAAAAGTCGAATGAGGTGAAGAAAAAGCAGAGCCGTACGGCCGAGGAGGAGGAGTATGAGAGGATGGTGGCGGTGGAGAATAGGAATCGGGACGATTCGATCATCGAGGCGAGGTCGGTGGAGGAGGCGGTTGCGAAGATGACGGTGGCAGAGAGCTTGCCGGTGGATCGGCATCCGGAGAGGAGGCTCAAGGCGTCGTTTAAGGTGCGTTTTATATGGTTATTGGGAGAATTTAGGGTTTTATGGTTTTGTGAATTGGATTGCATTGGTTTTGATTTTGTTTGGTTTAGCTTTGAAATCTAAAGTTTAATTCACTTGGATAGAATTGTTTTTGCTGTTGTTGAATAATAGAGCATTAGGAATTATGAGTATGAGGGTTGGAGCTCTAGGCATGATTGAAGTAGCTGAATTCTGAAACACAGCTTTCTTCGTTATTTGCGATGATATCATGATCAGCTTCTCGAAAGCAGTAATTTGGTGTGTGGGTGTACGTTAGTGTTGTTTACTTGTTTGTGTTGGCACTAACATCTTTGCAATGTGAATTGGTAATTGAACACCTGTTTCAGACATATCGGTTGCCTATTGAATTTTGAGCAAATTTAGCTATAGCTCTATTTCCATTTCATCATGGAGTTCAAACATAGCTTAAAGCTATGAACTATAACTTTTATAGTCATTTATTCATTCCCTTGATCTCAGTAATAAGCATATGTTCTTTGTATAAACTTTATCTCTAGAAATGATGATTGGCAGAAGTTTGTAGGTTTCATGTGAGTTGTTGATGTACAGATATATCTCATGTTTGATCCCTCTTGGGGAACTGCAATTTAAAATGTGATCCCTGTAGTTGTCGTTGCTGCCCCACTTCTGTATTGCAGTATTGGCATTTCCTGATGAAGTATAATGTTAACTATTGGTGTCTTCAGATGAAGTATAATTTTGGTCGCTATTGTTAGAAGCTAAGTCATATTCTTAGTGGCAGTGATTTGTTAATGGCCAGCGAACCTTTTCAATGATGTCTTTGTAAACTTCCATTGATAAGTTAGCCCCTTTTCTATCTCGAAAAAATAAGTCACCCCTTGTAACAATCTTATCTCATTGCTTGCTGCTTTGGTCTTATGGAAAATTTTGACATTAGTAATTTTGTTCTCTTTGTGTTTATAATATGACGAGATCTTGTGATAATTGTAGGCTTTTGAAGAAGCTGAGCTCCCAAGTCTGAAGGAAGAGAAACCAGGTCTTACTCACAATCAATACAAGGACATGATATGGAAGCTATGGAAGAAATCTCCTGATAATCCTCTAAATCAGGTATGTCCTGGATTTACTTTTGTTGTTTTCTCTGGTAAACTTAATGGTTTATTTCCTGTGATTTGAGATGATAAGTCTGCTTAAATCCTTGAATTATTGTCCTCATGTCATATATGCTCTCACCAATATGTAGAGCTTTGTTCAATACCTTGAAACTTTTGTTACTTAAGACACTGTATATTGGCTTAGTGCGTCATGCGTCCAGACGGATAGGTTTGCGTGTTACATGTTGGAATATATAAAGCTGTTTTAAGTTGTTAATCATATGTTAGGATATCTTTTTGTGACAATGAAGCCAGCCTAATTTCTACTTTCACATTTGCAGGCAGCTGAGTGATCACAGAGCATCTTCACCATGCAAAGGCTGTTGAGTTTCTCTCCCAGGCTTGTTTTGCCGATTTCATCATGTCCAACCAACGTAAATTTGTAATTTGAAACGCATGTATGGTTTATGCCCTACTGTATGTGCCATGTCCGCTCAATGAAACATGATTTAAATAATTATGCAGTCTTTTATCTTTTACCCTAATTAAGCCCCCCCGCCGACATATTTACAGAACTTTTTGTGTAGATTCAGTCTGCTGTAAATCTGGTAATAGTTGGAAGCCATTAATTTGATTACAGGTACTAGTTGGAATTCGAAGCCATTAATTTGATTTGTCAAGATATGTTTTCATCATATAAATCGGTTTTAGTTTTGATAAAATCTTATTTATTTCTGTTTTATCATTTAATTGTTCACTGCCCCAAGTTTCTCCCAAAACCCTCAATTCCCTCACATACAATAATGCAGAAATAAAAAGATATATAAAGCAAGGGCAAAGAAACACGAGTTATAGCCACGTCTTGAATTTGGTTCCTAGAATTCGAAATCTCGCAAATGTAATGTGATATGTTATAAAACCGAGGTCAAAGTTTATTTATTTCTTTTTGTCAACTTAAGTCAATGTCCTTTTTTATTAGGCAAAACCCATGGACAAGAAACTCAAGCTTTTTAGATGCGCCAGTGGACTCTCCTCATTTATGCAACAACAAATAAGCAAGGCCATTGAATCTTATACCGACAGACAGAAAATAGATCTTGGGTACAAGCCAATTCAAGTGAGTGATAATAAAAAGGCATCTCTAACTCTTCCATTTTCTTCTCTCCAATTCAAGTGAGTGAAGAAAGCAAATCGTTGCACTGTGTGAGAAAAGAAAAAAAAAACATGTGCTCATGATCCTGTTGATGATAGTTGCAAGTTGCAACAAGCCCCTACAACCTTTTGGAAATAGTTATGTTGTGCCATTAATACCTGCCAAATATTGGTAAATACTTATTCCCATCAACCACTTCACATCATGAAATAAATCAATAGAAGAATATGTCAGAAACACAGGGAAGCTACCAGAAGCAATCTTCTTCTTAAGTTCTGAATGAACTGGTGCCTCAGCACCAGGTACCATGGTTAGATAAGTCAGAAGATTGATCCCCCCAAATGTTATCCTTCAGGTCCTGCAAGGCAGTGAAGAAGAAGAAGAGGACAATTATTGTTGGTCTAAATTCAGATAGCTCCAGCAGAGAGATGCTACTTAGATTGCTCATTTCTGTTGTTAAGGCAGGGGACAGTGTAACAGCTGTTCATGTTCAAGAAGCAGATGCTGATGCTTTTGATCCAAACTCTTTCCACACCCATGAAGATCTCTGCAAGTCCAAGAAGGTATTGAATTTTTTCTTTTCTTTTTTCGTGAAATTGTAAATTGGATAAGACATTGAGGAAAACTGGGGCTTATGGCTCTCTTTTTTCTTCAATGCAGGTGGATTTCCAAGTAAAAGTCTGCATTACAGATTCATATGTTTCTGAGTTACCCTATCAAGTGAGGATCGGCTATGCAACAATCCTTGTACTTGGTTGCAGCCTTTCAGGGTAATGAAACTATAAAACCAATCTCTCTCTCTCTCTCTCTCTCTCTCTCTCATGTATGGTTAATTTGGTTAAGTACAATGCAGGCCAAGCCTTTCAGCTATCAATACTTGCTTGAAAGGGTTACCTCCCTCATGCACTCTTCTGGTAATGGATACTGTTGGAAGAATACTTTTGGAAGGGCAGGGGACTTCCCAACAAGGCTCTGTGAGGGCAGCAGCCCTGCAATCTTCTCAGTCATTTTCTTCAACCTACCCTTGTTCTGATAAAAAAACAAACATCACTCCCCAGTTGCAAAAGTCATTAACCGTACCAGCTTCCTCTACGGGGCCATCAATGCGACCAACTACTAGAAGAGCACTCTCTGCTGTAAATAAAATGGTGGAGGTTTCTGACTTGGTGGCTGAGAAACTGTTTCATAGATTGGCACTGTTAGAAGCAGAAGGGTCCACCAGGAATTTCGCACCGCAAGAGCTTCGTTATGCAACTAACAATTTCAACTCTGCCATGGTGATTGGAGAGGGTGGACATAGTAAGGTGTACCGTGCCAAACTTGGAGATGGTCAAGATGCTGCTGTGAAAGTCCTCAAATCCTCACACTGTTCTGCTGTGGATTTTTTTCGAGAAGTAGACTTGTTTTCTAGTATGAAACATGAGAGCATTGTTCAGATAATTGGGTTCTGCAATAACAAGGAGGTGCAAGCAATTGTATATAATCTTTTAAAGGGAAGTTTGAGGCAGAATTTGAGACAACTTAGGTGGAGTGAGAGGATGAAAGTTGCAATTGGAGTGGCAAAGGCACTGGACTACCTTCATCATTCTCACAACCCTCCTATCATTCATAGGGATGTGAAGTCATCTAACATTCTCCTCTCCCACAATTGCGAACCGATCGTAAGTTCAATAATAATTTCTTATATTTGTGAAGCTAACCAGCATAAACTAGGTTCAGGGTAACCAGAGCTTTAACCAAATCCAGATTTAATTGTACCTTTTATATATCACACTCGTGTTTTGATGATTGCCTCTCATGTTAAACTTTAGGTCAATAGCTCTATATTTTGTCTCTGATTATGTTGACTACTGTGAATCTACTTGCACAACAAAATGAAATTTCCAGTCTTGTAAAATACTTTTAACTTTCAATTCCCAGTTGTCGGATTTTGGAGCAGCTATGTTCCTTCAGCAAGCTTCAGCTAACACAAGGGCGCCATTTGATGTCGTTGGGACGTTTGGATACTTAGCCCCGGAGTACATGATGTATGGCAAGGTTGATGAGAAGATAGATGTGTACTCATATGGAGTGGTGCTCCTAGAACTTATCACTGGGAAAGAGGCTATTCAAACTGATCAGGAGATTCGTGAAAGCTTAGTGCTATGGGTAATGGAAGAAACCAACTAGCTTTAAAACCAATTCTGAAAAATAGTCTCTTTTTCTGAAGCTGCGTTTCTTTGCTCATTGACTTGCAGGCAAGGTCCTTGATGTGCAGTGGCATATGGGAACGTCTAATTGATCCTAACTTGGTTGAAGACTATAACAAGGAAGAGATGGAAATGATGATGATCGCAGCGCGCCTCTGCCTTATGCATTCATCTTCTCGAAGGCCAACCATGAAGATGGTACTCCTTGTTTTCTTCTTTTCTTCATACTGAAAAAAAGAAAAAGAAATCTAATAACTTCTGTATCAAGTTATCAACATGGCGACAAACTGCAAATGTTTGCTTAGCAGGCCACTTTGAGATTAGGTTAACATTTAGTTAGTTCTAACTAAGATGGCTCTCATTATTGTTTCTGTTTGAGCAGATACTTAGGTTCTTTGAGAAGCCAGAGCACTGGTTAAGGATGCAAAGGGAAAGAGATGATTTTCTGAATGGAATTGATTTACAAGGTGAAACAGCCGGGCCTTGACAATCGATCAAGTTGATTTCACCGTGCAGTAAACAGCCCGAGTTGATCAATATCAGCTACCAAATAATCCCTGTATATATAAATAAATATTGAAAATTTATTATTTAAATGCATGGTGACCAACAAGAAAATTGGTTGCAAATGAATTTTCTTGTTGGTCACCTAATATTTGAAACAATAACTTGGATGTGTATCCAAAGGATTTTCACAAGCTTCTACAAAATAAAAGATTTACAATATTACTTCAGCTTTTCTAAATTCTGGAAGCCATTTTCTTATTCAAAATACATAGTTACACAGGGAAGGAGCTGAAAAGTCCATGCAGCATGCCTCTCTCTGTGGAATTGGGTTTTTGCTGATATTCATAATGAGCTCTTTATTACAGATTGAATCTTTCAGAAGCAGAAAATCAAGATCTGCTTACATAACTTATCAATTCAGTTTCAATCATTATTTTTTTCTTTCTAATACAACCATACTATAACAGAACAAAAGTTTAAAAATAGGCAAAAATAGTTTGCTTCCGGGGATAAATTGATCATTTCAACATGGCTACTCTTTAAGCCTTGGCCAACTGAGCGAAATTAATCGGATATACGAATTGTGGTCCACCATTGTAGAGGGTCACGGCTGCCAACTTAGAAGCAGCCTGTGTTGGATGAAATAGATCCCAGAACAAGTAATTGTTGCGATTCGAGCAAAGTTTGGCTTGTGGAATACAGAAGGATTCAGCATTGAGCTTCCCAGCTCCGCAACACGCAGCTTCCACTTGAGTAAAATCTGAAAAATCATAAGGAAATTAGAATATAATTAGATTGTGCCTTTTTCTTCACCATTTTTGTCAAGCACATGCATGGTTCCATTAAGAAGTGCATTATGGCTTGTGATTGAGTATTGACTTACTGAATGGAAGAGGGTTCTGAATGACATTTATTGTCATCCCAAATGCATTTCCAAGTGAGTACTTGATGCTCTTGTGTTGTGAGCTGAGCTTGAACAAGAGGGCATCCAACCTTTCATGAAAAGCGATTGCGAGATCGTTCAAGTCCTCCAAACACCCCCCAGTAGCATTGTAAATCCTCTGAGATGGACAGCATCCGATCGGGGCAATGCTGATAATGCCAAACTTCCTTGCTCCAAGTTCAATCAAACTCTGACATTTCAATACAGGGCTCAGCTAAGCTATGAAAAACTTGTACATTTGGTGGATAGAGTTAAGTTGAATCTTGTTAGAGAAAAGTATCACCTTCAAGTGCTTCTCATAAGCAAGTTCTAAAGACGATAGGAAAGCTTCCTTGGAGAAGGAACTGTTTGAATGGTAATATCCAAACAGGTCATTGCTACCAGTGCTGATGAAGAACAAAGACTTTGAGATCAACTTCTCAGTTACACTTTGCCCTTTGATGTCAGCAAGATTGCTCTTGACAAGAGAAAGTTGCTGTATCTGTTCTGATAATGAGATAACATTTTTTCGTTTGACGAATGGGGCACCAAATGGAATTCTCTCTTTTCCAAACTTCATCAAAGTCAGCTGAAACAAGAAAGTGAGAAATCTGTGTGAAACCAAATCTCTCTCTCTCTTTCTCTCTCTCATGCTTATGAGATCAACTCTTCTCAAGATTACGTACCGGTGTTTGTCCAGTTATGTCAAGAAGGCCAGACCCTCCAGAAGCAAAGTTAACACCTCTGAAGCTCTTTTTGTGAAGAGATGTAGTGTTGAGAGAAAGAAAAGGCCGTGGACTTCTCTTGAGACCGAATTTCTTGGCTGTAATCACAAGAAGCAACATGTTAAGCTTCATGGTTCAAAGAAGTTGGGCTGAAGTTCAAGTTAGCTTTCCCGAATTTCTTTTTTTTTTCATAACTACATTATACTTACAGATAAAATCAGCACTGTTAAGGCCATTGCTGAACCTTCCAGTAGCTCTTGAGAAAGGAAAGTCAACGCCATTGTGGGGAAAGTCAGCCCTTGCCATGCTACCAGGCAAGAAGTTGTTGGTGCCAACATCAGCAGTTGAGTCACCTAGTATGAAGATTGCAGGCACACCTGCTTCTGCTAAACCAACAACAGCTATAGCAAAACATAGAACTAGAAGACCAACCCATGATTTGTTTTCCATGAGAGATGTAATTAAAAGAAACTAATTGATTAATTAATTTTTTCCCCAACAAATTCTATGTTGCATGTTCAAGAAAGATTCACTTTCACTTTCATTTTTCTCTTCAATTAAGATGTGATGGATATTTATACGCATAGATGCTTTAGGAACCGTCACTTCCTGGAGAAAATGTGCACTTACAAACATAAGAGGTTCACTTGGCGGATTGGCATAGTTGTTATCGATGGCCGGATTGACCATTAACCAGCATCTTCTGTGACCATTTTTATGAGTAGGGTTTGTTAAGTATAATTATAGCGAGCTTAATGTTAAATATGAAAAGAACCAGGGTTCACACAGACTATGACCGGAATGACCCTAGACCAAAATCTTCGATTACTCGCGATAAAATATCTCTAATAGAGGTGAGACCCACATAGACCGACAAAAGTTGTTGCCGTCCATTGTAACATTCATTTCAGGTTTTGGACAAATTTGGTTGTTTATGGGGTGATCACTTTGTAAACACATAATACTAAGTCCACAGTTCTCTGACAGAAACAAGAAGCCCAGCTAGAGGCCTGTTTATTTGTCCTTAAGATACACCAATTTGCAATTAAATTTCTTTCTTTTTCCTCTCTCTCTCTCTCTCTCTCTCTCTCTCTCTGATTAAACAACAATACAAGATGTTTCTTTCCCCTTGGCTTCTAATACCTGAAGCAGAACTTAATTACATGCCAAACAAGTGACTGAATGAAAGCTGCATTTTATTGCCAAAAGTATACAAATTTCAATAGAAAATTTTTGGTAGCAAAGAATGGGACACTCATGTATAATTGCAATGGTTAAATTAATAATTTTGTATAAATCTTCTGAATCAGCTTGTTCATTAAGGTCTGGTGCTTCTGCCTGCAGCCCTACCACAAAGAAGGGCATTTCTGGGAATTGGGTACTCATCCCTAGCAGACTCCACAGGTGAGTAGACTCGTAGGTAAAATTGTTGTCCAAGGTATTGCCTTGCCCAAAACTCACTCCTCAAATTCCACATACCCACATTGTCTAGTGCTATGTATATAGCTGTCCATGACTTGGGATAAACCTGTAACATAATCAACCAAAACTTCAGTATAAATACTAAAATGTTTGAATCCCGTTTGTAGAAATTAAAAAAAAAGAAAGCTAGGCAACAAACCTGGGTGGTGCTTCTTGAGACTGCATCTCTAAGGTTGTATTGGTTTCGGCTTGCTGGTGTCCATTTGCCTCCATCCATTCTGAAATTCAAGTATAAATGTGATGTGAGAACTTATATGCATGACAAATTAGCAACCAAAATTCCCATTTTCAAATTCATTTTGTTAACAACAATAAAATGCTGAATTATATTATTGATTTACTTACCCAACAACCCAAAAGGCGTATCCATCCAAGTGCCAGCTCTGCAAAATGTTCTCATGGTTCTGAAACACAATCTCCACAAAGGCTCTGAAATCAGCACCCATGACTTAAGTGTCAAGGTACATCTTTTGGCCAGTAGGGTTATCTGAGATGCTTCCAGCTTTAAAAACCCCACCAATCTTGAAGTAGTCTGCAAGCTTCAATGGTGTGTCTGCAGGGATAAAGGACACACTGTTCACTGCATATCTCTGTTTTCCACTAACTTGAGCTGCTGAGCTCTCTAGCTTGATTGTCCTGCTCACATTTACAAGACCATAGTGGTAGGAGCCTTGTGGGTTTGGCCTAGGTCCACTTGCCGTTAGGTTTGTCCTGAAATGTACAAAATTCAAGACATAATTGTTAAATCGAGGCGCAAAAAAAATCACTAGAAAAAACGAGACTTGCTTGTACAGACGGTAAACACTTTTATCGTTAATGCGGTACAATATGATATATAAATGGAACCAAAGTAATATTATTCTTGCAACCTAAAAAAGGGTAAATTTGACTTTTCATTACTTTCGGATTGAATTGGATTGGATGAGAAGTGACGTACCTAATAGAAAGAGCCTGGCTAAGAGACCAACCGGTTTGGGTTGTGGGCCCAGCGGGAATTGGGCCGGAAACTTGACGGGCCGAGTTGCTGTAGTGAAAGACGGCAGTGCTTGTGAGGACCTGGCTGGTAAAACGGGTTGAGACAGCAATGTAATAGTCCTGAGGGGCCTGATCTGCTGTGACGAGCACAGAATAAGACTGGCCCACATGGATGTCAAGTGAATCATAGGTGGTCTGGATGGTGTGGGTCCCTTCAACTTCAACCAGCTTCAATTTGTGGCCCTGGATCCTGAAGTTGAGAGAGTTCTGGAGCCCAACATTTGAAATCCTAAGCCTGTAAGTTTTACCTGTAGGAAACAGACAAAAATAAGCTCCAAAATGTAAAACAGTAAAAAAAAAGAAGGGACCAATGAGCCAAGCCATGGATGAGTTTAGAGGGGTAAAACAAGAAATTACCTTGGTCAAATGTGAAATATGTTCCATTTGGTCCACGTCCATTGATTATAATGCCATCTGGGTAGGGAAGCCTGTGACCACGATCTAAAATGCCCTTCAATATCTGCAATATTGGACCAGCATTGCAGTTAGGTCAGAAATGGGTTAAAATTAAATTGATAACGAAAATACCAACTAGCTCCTAGTTTAGTACGTGACAACTTTGAATTTCCCGTCTCCGTTCTTTCGAAAAAAAGTAATAGAAATTGCATGGAGATGAAGTTTTTTTTTTACCTTGTGGTCAGTCTTGTACCAATCTCCAATGAGAATGGAGTAATCACCAGCTGGGTCTGGGAATGGGACTGGGATTCTGGGCCTGCTGAGGATTTTAATGGCTCCAAAGCCACCAGCAGCCTTGTGAAAGGCAAGAGATGGGAAGTAGTAGAAGCTTCCAATTTGGTCCTTCACTTGGAGTGTGTAGGTGAAGTTCTTGCCTGGTGGGATGGGGCATGTGGTGCCGTAAACTCCATCTTGGTATGAATTCCTCCTCTGTTGAACTCCATTCCTGTTTTTGTTTTTCCAAATTCCATTTTAGTTTCACATCAAAATTAAAGTAAGTGATTGTATGCAACACGTATACTCTTAGAGCATCTCCAATCGATATGTCAAAAGTGCCACATAGACATTTAACAGCTAGAAATAACATCTCACACACTCCAACCGATGTGTCAAAGCTGATGTGGAATGAAGGCTGAAGATTGAGATGTTATTTTTGACATCCCAAAAGCAAGATGTCAAATGAATATTTTATTATTTTTTCTTTTCTATTCTTTTTAATTAAAAATAAATTAACACTAAAATGTAATAAAATAATAATTTAATTTGACATATCGGGTGGAGTGTAAAGCTGTGTAAGATGTCAAATTGCCACATCAGCCATCAAATTTAAATTTGATGTTTGGTATTTGACATCTCCCTTGAAGATGCTCTTAGACAGTATTTCAAACCGATCACATACTAACCACCGTCACAATATTATCATGGGCCAGGCAAGAGTTATGAAATAATTAAAACTCAATAAAAAATTTCCATGTGTGTTTGGTTGGTCTTTTCGATCAAACCAAAATAAATGCGTGTGGCAATAGATGTCAATTTTTGCCAGCATATAATCCGATCATAGTATATGCATGGCAAGTTGTCACTTGTTATTGTCAACCACATGGAAGATTTGTTACGTCACCGCGGCCATATTAATTACATGTACAAAAAAGAGTATATGACCTCTTAGCTGTCTGAATTTTCTGATTATTATTCTCTAAATTATATTACCATATTTTGTCACACTGAATTAAAATCTACCGATTAGATTGACAATGAAAACTAAATTGCCTCATTTATTTTACCTAAGTTTCGTCTTGTACCATGCAATATTATATATTTAGGAAATAAATCCATGCAATAGTTCCATGCCTTGTAAAGATATATTTAAAATCTATTAAATTTTGCTAATTTAACAAATATGAAGATTTAATTAGCATTTAAGTGTTTGGAAAACATATAGAAAAAGAGAAAGCAAATAGTTTGGAAGAAAATGGCACCATGAAATAAGGAAAGGCTCCGGCAAGCTGTTATGAACATTGATAATGAGGTTGTCATTGGTCACGGAGTAGATTTCAGGCCCCGGAAACTGGCCATTGATAAGAATTCCCTGCAGCAAAAACAAAATTAAACATTCAAGTTAAAAGCAGTTATTCATGCACCTGAGGTCTTATGTCGAACTCCCCTCCTCTAATATCGCTTGTATAAAAGAAAAAATTGTAAATACAAACCTGTTGACGAACACCGAGTGGATATATGTCCCCGTAGGTTACGTTCCAGTCGAAAAACCTGTAAGGATCCTCAGCAGTTGCAAAACCCAGAACCAGAAGAAAGGCTGCTAGAAATTTAAGCAGCATATTTTTTTGGAGGAGCTTTAGAAAGTAGAGATGTATCAGAGAAAAATTCAGGTGCAGATGATCAAACAGAGAAGAAGAAGAAGAAGAAGAAGTAGTAGTAGTAGTTTTCTCTACTGGAATTACAAAGAAGGTTACAGAAAGAGACACTTAAATAGGTTTGAGGTAACTGACCCTGGCTTATTAGTCTTGATATTTATACTGCAAAATTGCAAAAAAAGAAAGAAAAAGAACCAAAACGAGTGGGGATATATATTTGTCCTCTCTGGATTGTGCTGTGCATAGTGGAAAGTCATAGTCTCACAGCGGTGGAGTGTCCACGTGGCGCACACCCAATAAAAGAAGTGCGACTTTGGCATTTGTTTAGTGACTACAATGCCCTTGCCCTGACCGCGTAAGCTTCTTTTGCTAACACATGCATGGCTGGATGATAGTGGGGGAAGGCCCGTGATTTCTGACGCCACACACGGTATTTTCATGTGCCCAATTTTCTGACTTACCAGACACCCCAAAACGCAAGCTATTCAGACGAAAAGGGTTGTGTTGGTGGTTGGTGGGCGCAAGGAAAAGGAAAGAAATGGTATGAAAATTATGGGGGGGACACCAACTTGGAGATTGATTTACGCGTAAACCAATGATTGTTTATGCTTATGGGACATTCCTTATTAGTAGTACTAAGCTAAATGAGGTGTTTTCGTTTTGGCTCTTTCCTTCAAGCCTATGAAAGACAACCACCATGAAGCTTCTAATGGATTTCTTTTTATTTTATTTTTGGTAATGATCATACAGATTTCGTCTGGATTTTGTCTTAATAGATAGATATGAAATTGAATATATGCTGGAATCTAGTAATCATTTTTAAACTATATTTTTGGGTTTATATTGCTTTCTCATTTCACATGAACAAGTTATGGTTTTACCCTATTGCAGAAACCACAAATTCTTCGTCTAACTTGACTATAGAGGTGAAAGATTAATCAACCGTCTAGTAGCTAGTTCATTCTAAAGTATATTGTCAATGCTTTTTTTTTTTGTTGAGTTGACTGTAATGCTTTTTTATTGTTGCTGAACTGGCAATTAAATTTTGAACCAGAAAAACAAAGGCAAGTAATTAACTATGAAAAGTTTACGTTCGTCTAACATGAGTATAGGGGCGAAAACGATAAATTGTTTGTCTAACTTGAGTATAGGAGCGAAAGATTAATCAAACCGTCTAGTCTGGTTCATTCTAAAATCTCTCTTAGAATGATTGAAGCTCGTGAATGAGTTCTACGGGGTAGAACAATATGGGAGGGAAAAATAAAAACATAATTATCAATGCTTTTTTGTTGCTGCTGAACTGGCAAGTAATTAAATTATGAAAAGTCTACGTACATCTAATATTAATGCATGGAAAGTCAAGTCCTTATTAAATTAATACATGGAGATAATTAGGGACAGGAACTTTTTGTTCCACCTAGAAACCTCTCTCATCTCATCGCATGTGAGTTTGATAAAACAGCAATATTTGGGGTTTTTTTTTTGTTTTTTGTTTTTTAAATGCAACCATAAATCACGATTTCGACATAACTGTATTGTAAAATAAATATTGAAGCGTATTCCGCTGTGGGATTGAGACTCATAAGCGTGTGATTTTGTGGCATCCACATGCAATATTGTTTTGTTACAATTAAATTGGGATCATTTGCAATTTGCAAGAAATTGACATCGAAGAAAATGAGCTCTAATTCTGTTTTCCCTAACTTTTGCCGTGATTATGGGGATAATGTCGTCTCCAATTGACGAAGCTAGAAGTACACACAACTCCCTTTTTTCCCTAATATATTTCATAACAAATTGGTCCCCTTTAGAAGAAATTCTTGTATTTAGCAACTCGAACCACGTGGTTATGCGACGATTCTCACGCAAACTGCAAACACTTGTAGTTTAATCCCACCTAGCCCCACCTGTCCGATCACCTTTGTTAATCTACTTTTTTATACGACAGCCGCACACAAGAATTGCTGCCGGGTTACGGTTAGGCTCCCCCATTTCCTCATATCAGCCCTCTAGCTTGAACCTGGTTACGAATGGGCCAAATAGCCGTCAAGAAAATAATGCAAAGCCCAAATAAAGAAACAACACCTAAACCCAATATGCATTTGGTCCCAAGTTTCTTCATCATTTTTCGGTCTGAACTCGAATTTTGTTGTATCGCCCAATATGCATTTGTGGCCAGACTTTTGCTATAGAAGAAAACCAGAGAGAGATAAAAAAAATCAAATGTAGAAAACTGGAGCCCAAGAAAAAAGCGGAAAATACCAACAATGTCCCCACTCTCACTCCCAAACAAACAACTAAACAAACGAGAAATGGATTGGATGGGATTTCTTATCCGTAACCCATCTCTCTCTCCTACACACTCTGCTCTCCAGAACACTCGTCAGAGCCCGCCAATGGAAGCTCAGCCACTTCTCTAACCAAACACCAAACTCCATGGACGCTCTCTTCGTGAACCAGTGCTCCATCTCCGGCCTGAAGCTCGCCCCAAAGCTCACAACCACCCCTTTCCCTTCCCAATCTCTTCACCGCCTCAAACCCACCTCCAAGCCCAACCTCACATCCGCCTCCGTTATCCAGAACCAGCAAAGCCAATCCCTCGAAACCCAGAAACCATTTCCGTTCTCAGACGACAATGAAGACAAACCAGACGACGAGTCGTACGGCGAGGTCGACAGGATCATCGGAAGCAGAGCACTGGAGGGCGGCAAGGGCATGGAGTATTTGATTTCGTGGAAAGACGGTCATGCCCCTTCGTGGGTCCCATCGGATTTCATAGCCAAAGACGTGGTGGCGGAATACGAGAGCCCATGGTGGACCGCCGCCAAGAAAGCCGACGAGTCTGCGCTGAGCCAGCTCATAGCCGCGGAGGACGACTGGCGCGACGTCGACGCCGTGGACGGAGACGGCCGCACGGCTCTCATATTCGTCTCGGGTCTTGGGTCGGAGCAGTGCGTTCGGGTCTTGGCGGAAGCCGGAGCCGACTTGAACCACCACGATAACGGCGGGGGACTGACGGCGTTGCATATGGCGGCAGGGTACGTCCGGCCAGGTGTCGTGAAGTTATTGGTGGAGTTGGGTGCGGATCCCGAGGTGGAGGATGACAGGGGACGGAAGCCGTTGGATTTGGCTAAGGAAGTACTTAAAACGACGCCGCAGGGGAACCCGATGCATTTCGCGAGAAGGTTGGGGCTGGAGAGTGTGATTAAGGAGCTTGAAGGGGCAATATTCGAGTACGCCGAGGTGCAGGAGTTGCTGGAGAAGAGAGGGAAGGGGGATCGCGTGGAGTACTTGGTCAAATGGAAGGACGGTGGAGATAACGAGTGGGTCAACGCGAAGTTGATAGATGAGGATCTGGTGCGGGACTTCGAGGCTGGGCTCGAGTACGCCGTGGCGGAGGGTGTGGTGGGGAAGAGAGTTGGGGATGAAGGGACGATGGAGTACTTGGTGAAATGGACGGATATAGATGAGGCCACGTGGGAGCCGGAGGAGAATGTTGATCCTGATTTGATTAAGGAGTTTGAGGAGGCCCAGAATGTGAGTGGGCCGGGGAGTGTGGAGGAAGCCCAATTGAGAAAGTAGGAAAAGAATTGGGCTTTGTTTGTTCTTGTGTATTGATTTCAAATGCTCATATGGCATAACTTGTTGATCAATATAACATGAAGGAAAATTCAAATGTCTTAGAATCATATACAGACATATTATATAAAAACTCATATAAAGTGTATTTGGAGAGAAAAAATCCAAAAGCTAGTGACTTGTCATTTTTTAATTAGCTCTCAGTGTGTTAAAATTTTATAAAAACTAACGAGAAAATAACAAGTAACTAGTTTTGGAGTTTTCACTCTTTATAAGTGCTTTTGTATATTATGTCATGTTAAAATGATTTCTGATGACTTGCATAAGGGTAGGTGCAATTTCATCTCCACTCTCAAGTCTATTATCTGAATCATAGTCAAGTCATTATACGTAACGCCAATTACCGTTACGTATAAGAAGTTCACTGGCATACCTGCAAAGATACAATTTTCACATACCCGACATGCGAACCCGCCAATTATTATTATTTTTTGGTTTCTGGCCCGGTCATGTACTCTTCCGTTGAGCTTGACTTGACCATTAACCGGCCAAATTCAGAGAGTCCGTGATTGCTGCTCTGATTTGCCTCAGGACACATTGTTCCACCAAATTGAAGTTGAAAAATACTGAAATAACATTCAATACGGAAAAGACTTACTACCATATGTATTTGGTTTCTAGTGTAGAGGTGGGTAAATCTAACCAAACCTGTCACGAATTTAAAAGAAAAGAAAGAAAAATGATGATTTGGCAACCCCAGTGACTCAGCGACAGCTTGCAAATGATGATTGTCAATGTCAATATTTACACACACACAGAGACCAATATTTTGCCATTTGGAAGGAGGATGCAAGTGAATTTAAAAGAGGGGAAGGAAGACTCTCACCAAAAAAAAAAAGAGGGGAAGGAAGATGCCTTTCCTATTCACAAAAAAACAGAATGAATAGGTCCAATGGCTCCATACAGTGGGCCCAACCCCAAAATCTATCCTATTTGGGTAATTTACAGTCTATAATCATTCATAGCCTTATCATTATTATATCTTTCTTATTTTGATACAATCATAACTAGGCAATTCATCAACAACATTTTTAGTGAAACATGTGAACAACAAGAGGAAATACCTTAGTGTTGCTGGTTTATGGTGGCTGTTTGGTAGTGCTTCTGCATTTATGTTGTTTTTTAATTTTTTTAAGTTTTGTTTATCTGTTGATATCATTATCTAGGGTAGTCTGTTTGCTCATGTTCATCTGATATTGCAAATTAGATCTGTGCTTCCTTTGTATTGTTGTATATGTTCCACCCTTTTGGGTGACGTAATGAAATTTCATCCTTCGACCCAAAAAAGAAAGAAGAGGAAATATCTAATTTATAATAGATGAGAGATTACGTGGCTAAGCGCATGACTCTTGACTATTTGATCACATGTAAGATTAATTAACCTAATCTACTAATGTGAGGGCATATAGGGTTTGAAGAAATAAACTTTATTATATACAAGAGTTTGATCGTCACCTTTCTTCTAATAAAGGTAAAGAAAAATTCTATCGCCTTTTTATCATAAAGGTAAAGGAAAAAAAATCTACGCATAAACTTTTCCACGTCTTTTTTATGATGAACGATATATTTTTTATTATTAAAAAGGAAAATAAATTAAACAAAGATTTAGTTGGTGTATCTTTTCTCTTTCGGTGATATCCCAAAGGATCTATTTTGCCCATTGTTTTCATTTTCACCCACAACTCACATTCCATTGTATAAATTCATAGTTTTCGAAGAAAATTGTTATTGACACGTATCTGGATTCTATGCTTTGACACTCCCAAACAGTACGTATACACTTCTTTCTTATTTACCTTTTTCTAACTTATTTGACCGATGCGATTTTGAATAACAACTCTGAATGAAAATGTGATTATTAAATTTTTAAAAATAAAGAAGAGTGTATATAATTTATATTTTGGATAGCCTAAAAGAACTCTCTTTACAATGACCAAAGAACAAAACTAAAACCCAACACTAGATTCCAACTCAACACCCCTTGGTTTGGTAAAGATTTTGTGGTTCAATTAACTTGGGGTAATTAAATCCTCTTTAGGAAAGCAGATTAATTAATTTCTCTATTTGGTAACAACATGATTAGGAGGGGTTAATTAATTAGCAGAAAACAAGGGGTTAATTAGGGAGGGACATTTCCTCATTCTGTCACCTTACCAATCCACATTCCCACTGTACTCTCTCTCCATGGCATTTATGAATTCCATCACCAAGCAGCATCCTTAAACTACGTGCATCAAACTTCGACCGTCCGATCAAATCCAACGGAACATAAAAAGGCGTGCACAATACGCAGTGCACAGCTTCTCTTCCTCCTCCAAAAACAAACAACGAACGAAACCGCAGAGAGCTTCTCTTCTCTCCGTCGAAACAAAACTTGAAGAAAAAGAAGAAGACCCTCTGTCCCATTTCATTTCAGCCCCCAAACTTGCTCGAATTTTTTTTAATAAAAAACCCACCACCATCGAAAACGACAATGCACGCGAAGTCGGATTCAGAGGTGACGAGCGTGGAGCAGTCGACGCCGCCGCGATCGCCGCGCAGGCCGATTTACTACGTGCAGAGCCCTTCGAACCACGACGTGGAGAAGATGTCGTACGGCTCGAGCCCGGCTGGGTCGCCGGCGCACCACTTCTACCACTGCTCGCCCATCCACCACTCGCGCGAGTCCTCCACGTCGCGCTTCTCCGCCTCGCTCAAGAACCCCCGCAGCCTCTCCGCCTGGCGGAAGCTGCAGCGCGGAGAGGAAGTCGAAGAATCCGACGACGACGACGACGAAAACGACACCGCTTTCGGGAAAGGAGGCCCCGGCCGCAGCGTCAGGTTGTACTTCTGCTT
Source organism: Prunus avium (assembly GCF_965620075.1). Classification (NCBI taxonomy): domain Eukaryota; kingdom Viridiplantae; phylum Streptophyta; class Magnoliopsida; order Rosales; family Rosaceae; genus Prunus; species Prunus avium. The sequence goes on from NC_142291.1 coordinate 33,990,114, forward strand.
CGCGCTGCTGTTCGTTGTACTCTTCACGGCGTTCTCGCTGATCCTGTGGGGCGCCAGCAAGGCTTATGAGCCGCAGGTCATCGTCAAGGTAAAGGCTCTGTCTTTTTTTTTTTCTTGACTTGGTGCTCGACTGAGTTGACTGACGGCGTTATTATTATTATTTTTGAAGAGTATTGTGTTCGAGAATTTTGATATCCAGGCGGGGAGCGACAGGACGGGGGTGCCGACGGATATGCTGTCGTTGAATTCGACGGTCAGGATTCATTATAGAAATCCGGCGACATTCTTCGGCGTTCACGTCACGTCGACGCCGCTGGAGCTTCACTACTACCAGCTCAAAGTGGCGTCCGGACAGGTGCGTAATGACCATTCTGACATCGTTAAGTAAGAAGATGCATGTTTAGGCCATGGGTAATCTGGTAATTTTGAGTTGTATGGATAATATTGCTCCAACGTTAATGTGGGTTTGTTAGTTATAACATATGGTTTGGGTGTTGGTGGTGGGGACAAACGGCGGATGTTGGGAGGTGTGAGGGCAGATGGAAGTTTGAAAATTTTGATGGGTCCTCTTCATTGGCAAGTTTCTCTCCTTTATTGGGGGGCCTGAAAAAGCTCTTCTGCCGAGCCTGAAACCCAACCACAATACAAACATCTCTGTTGGGATGCTCAACTTTTTTATTTATTTAATATCGAAGCATTTTTTATTTTGTAAACAAAACGATAACACTATCTGCCTGCACCAATTTATTTCACATTTTCAGCCAAACCTGTATACATGGTCAATGGCACATTCAGTTTTTCTGCAACATTTTGGTGCGCATCATTATTTTTTAATTTATTATTTATTTTTATAATAAATAATAGAGGATTAGGGGAGATTAGCTCCCATGATCATTTCAAATTCTTCTTTTGGGAGCTGCAGTTGAAATCAAACACAAGAATATAGTTAGGAGATTTAAAAGCTTGATGGGTCCCAATGGGGAGAATCCTGTTCCTATCTCTTTAATGGGTTAAAAAAAACCTGCAAAAGATGGGTAGCCGGGCCAGTCTTTTGATTCCAACTTTCTAAATTCTATCTTTATCTAAAAAATTAAGTCTTTTTGTAGTTCAGGATCTGTAAAACAGACCCCTGTAGTTTTATTTTATTTTGGTTTTTGGGAAGTAAGTGGCAATGTACTTGGAACTGATAGCAAGAACACTGCCTGGCTTTAAGCAGTTTTTGGTCAGTTTATAGAGAATTTGCTAGTCATTGTTCCCTTTTTTTTTTTGGATGAATTTTATCTAAAGATTTTGTTCTCATGAAAAATGAAACAGATTGAAAACTTTTACCAAGCAAGGAAGACGCATCGGACAATAAGGACAGTGGTGCTAGGGTCCCAAGTGGCTCTTTATGGTGGAGTTTCAGTTGTTCAAGATGTTAGCGAAAATCGCCAGAGACAGAGAGTGGCCGTGCCGCTGAATCTGACGTTCGTTGTGAGGTCAAGAGCCTACATTCTGGGAAAACTAGTGAAGTCCAAGTTTTATCAGAGAATCAGATGCTCTGTCACTCTTAGAGGCAGCAATCTAGGCAAGCACTCTAATTTGACAAATTCTTGTGTTTACGAATGAATGAGATACTCTGTTTATGATCAGTAATTTTTGGGGAATCTCAGTGCGGATTAATTGTACCATTGTACCATTTTAACTGCTTAAGTTATCTTGTTCTCTATCAACCTGCAAATTCTATATACAAAAGTTTTGAAATTGGCTTAAGCCTCAGTAGATTTTCCTTTCATTTACAATGTAAAATTTCAGTAGTTGTGAAAATAGATTATGGAAGAGAATAAGTTTTTGTTGCCTCTCATTAATTTATTTCGACCGCTTTTTGAATTCGGGTTTGAGCTAAAACATTTGCAGCTATAGGAAAGAGAAGACTTGCAGGCAGGAGTTGAATTAAAATGCTTGAAAAAAGCACATGAAGCACTTCTACAAGTTCAAAGGAGACCATAAAGAAAACACATTTGACATTACAAGCAAACACTTTTACAAAAACAGAGGACTGTAAACCAAACACATTACAAGCAAAAACTTACACAAGTACAGAGGAACCTAAACAAATTACATTGCAAGCAAACATCAAAAGCTGCTACCGCTAACATCTAAATGTTTTATTGGTTGCATCATGGATGCTAATACTCCTTTGGCTTCTCCTCTTCATTCTTGTGACCCCCAGGGAGCTTGTCTTTGATCTTCTCCAAGATTCCCTTTTTAGGCTCAGCTTCATGGGAATGGCCATCCACAGCATGATACTCTGCATGAGCACCATGTTCAGCCTCCTTGTGCTGTCCAGGAAGCTTTTCTTTAATTTTCTCTATAAAGCCCTTCTTCTCATCTGCTTGTGGCGCTCCATTTTCAATATCATGGGTTTTCTCGACTGGAACGGATGCGTGGTATGCATCTCCCTCTTGATTTTTGCCTGATATCTTCTCTTTAGTCTTGCCCTTCAGTCCCTTTTTCTTCTTCTCCCCACCTTCTTCGTCACTGCTGGACTGGAAATTTTTTGAAGCAACAAAATCAGTAAAGGAAAAGAAATATTATTTATATAATACATCAAACACTTGTTGATTCATTGATGTTTTGTTTTGAGAGTAATTCTGTGATAAACAAATCGAATGATAGCTCACCGAGCTAGAGTCACCATCATGGTGGTGGAGCTTTTCAGCAAGAGTGTGCTTATGTTGCTCCTGCTCCTGGTGGGGCTTCTCATTTTCCTTCTTCTTCAAGAAATCAAACATCCCACAACCTTGACCTTCCTCTCCTACCTTGGTGGGACTCTGACTCTCCTTGGTCTCTTTTGGGTAATGATCTGCCATACTGCTAATGCTAGCAAACACGAGTGTAAGCGAATCGAAAACAGAAAGAAAGCTTCAAACAATATCTGATGTCAATACTTGTGATAAAAACTGATACTGCACTGATGGGTTTACAGGCAGATAGTGTTGGTATTTATAGAGAATTTTTTGTACCCAACTAAAGGTTTTTTAGCAACTATGAGATGTACCAAGACACTGAAGTTATAAAAAAAACCAGAAAAAAGTACCGTTTGCATCGGAGAGGGTTTACGTGGTCTCTAATGGCCACCATTGGGAGGAGAAAACTAAGAAGAGTCGGTGTGGACAGTGTGCAGAGTCTGCAACTATCAAGAGCTTCAGTGCTGTTGCCTTAGGCTTAATGGTACTCTGCATGTGCAAGGCTTTGATATTAGGAGCTTGAAAGTGCTTAATGGTACGCTTAACATAATCACATGGATGTGTTCGGTCGGTGCTTGGGTTGGGAGTTTAACTTTTTCTGAATATAATAGTCATATTTAATTTGTTAATCTCAGTTTAATCACTCAAAGTACATTGCAGAACTATTTTCAAGTTGAACATGCATCAACCCTTCAATCAAAGTGAATCTTGGTTTTCTTAAACTTGTCTGAAATCCAAGGGGAAAATAAGAAGAAATAAATTAATGTTTGAAACTTCCTGCATTATTATTGAATTACTAATCAGAAATTCTCAATTTTGGAATTTATTCTTTGAGAAAGAGCTTATTGCATGTATGATGTAAAGAAGTTATGAAACTCTATCCCAATTGCTTTATCACAGGTATTAACTTATCCTTGTTACATGATTTGGTCTTGGGGTTTCAAAATATTTTCCATTTTGTTTGGAAATTCATAGTGATTAAGGCTTGAAGAAGTTGGCATTTAGGCCATCAACAGCTAAATTCCAAGCTGCTGCAGCAACAAAAAGAAGGCTCAAAAACAGGCCAAAGCATCCGAGTGCAACGTTGGTACACCACATTCCACCATGTAGACGTGGTTTCTTAATTGCAATCCACATGAAACATGGATAAACATATGTCAATGGTACTGATGTGAACCCTCCAATTAGAGGTGATAGGCTTCCTAGAAATGGAAATGCCACTGCTATAAAGAATGTCAATCCTCCGAACAAAAGGCGAATAACTATGCGAAGCCATCTCGGGCATCTCTTTTTCTTTCTACTGGTGTACCGTATCTCCATGTTGTCGAAAACTACCATGCCGTATATTTGGTATGTCGCTAAGCAGTTAATCACAATTATTATGTAAATTAGTCCTAGCACATATTGTGATGTGTTATGTCCATGGAATTGTGAAATTGCTTTTAGTATAGCTCCATTACTAAAGGGTTCCTGCATAAACCAGAACATGTTCTGTTAGTCTAAGTTTGAATCATTTGAGATATTTATTTTGAAGAAAAAAGAAAAGGAATTGCTCTCACCTTGTTTCCATAAGCCCAATATCCACCTATGGCCAGAGGAAACAAACACATGGCTATGAGCACATATGACATTGTAACTCCACTCCACATTCTCTTATGAGAAGAGTGTTTTGGACTTGATGGCAATGTCCCCTGCCACACATTACAAGATCAAACCAAAGTATAAGCTATGTATCAAAAAGAGTGTACATGTTTTGGCATCAAAATTGGACAACTTTTGATGGAAATTAGCAACACTAACCTGAATCTCAAGGATGACATTGTGACCTCTGAATGCAAGAAAAATTATACCAAGTGCATTCAGTATACCGCCGTATGTAGCGATGGTGGACTCCAGCGGAAGAGGATCGTACGATATGTCACGGGGCCTGCCCTTGCCTATCGAAAGTGCCCAAATCATGGTACAATATACAATGGCTGTGATGGTTCCAATCAATGAGACTCTAGCAATGGAGTTCAAGTTGGGAAAGCACTGAGCCACAACAATAGCCATACACATGAACGCCAAATAGCATTCTGTACCAGTCAATGGCTTGGCATTGCAGGTTGCCCCATCCTTGCACACTGTTCTGATCAAAAGCTGTATGGTTCCACCTCCTATGATAATTAGCTGCACACACATACCCCCTGATAGATACATCACAGGGAATATAGTTAGCAACTTTCCTAGCTTTGGACCTGAAACAAAGAAAAGAGCATATCTATAGTTAATACATTTTCAGCCATCTGGTTTGATGTAGAAAAAGAAGGGCTTGTGGTATCTACCAAAGGCAGTCACTGCAAGGTGCACGTATCGACTGTACCGAGTTCCAGATTCGGATTCGTGCAGCTGTACGAGGAGCCATAGGGTGTAGAGCTGCCATGAGAATGCTAGTGACAAGAATATGGTTCCATATACCCTGCAACCATTGAAAATTGTTATTGTATATGAAACTTTGTGCAGATATGCAATCAAAGGCATCAAAAAACCCCAAATGCTGAACTCTTTCTCAATTTTTGCTTGATCAATTATATATCAGAGAAAGACTTATTGCTTACCATCCGAAAGTGGAAAATGCAACAGGTAGGAGAAGGGCTTGAAGTCCAATGCCTGAAGCAAGTATATGATATATAGCAGAATATGTGCTGCCTTTTCTAGACTCTGTGATGGGGAGCCAAGCATCCTGTGGATTGAGCTCACCACCTGCCCAATCTGTTGGTGTGATGGTTTCTTTCTCAGGGGGACTAATTGTGATGGGGATGACTTGGGCAGACTCCGACGATGAATTTCTAATGAAATTGCTAAAAGAAGGCTCCTGGGACAAATCTGGCCTGGATTTTGTTCCAAGATCCACTTCCTCCAAGTCTGCCATTTGCTTAAAATTGCTATGTGTTTTTTTTTTCTTTCAACTAATTAAACCAAAAATGAATGCAATTCTAGTTTTCTTTAAGCACTATCTTGCTGACTTTGATTGTAGCAAACTAATAAAACTCACACCAGCTAACTCAAGACTAACAAACCAAACAACACAGCAAGCAAGTAAAAACTCACAGACACGGAAGAAGAAAGAAAGGAAGAAGACAGACGCAAGAAACACAGAGAGAATAGAGAAGAAAGGCTAAAGCACCTCTGATAAGTTCACATTCACTTAATCAAAATTTTACTACAACTCTATCATTTTTTTTTTATGAATACTACAACTCTATCATTACCAAATAGAGACAACGTCTCTTTGAGAGACAGACTTTCCAGCAAAAAGAGAAAAATGCTTTTTGACGACAACCAACAGCATGCTTCATAGAGTAGTACAAAAATAAGCTCATTGAACCAATAAACAAAGTATACCACCCGACAGCATGAGCATGCTTTTACAAAATGAATAAAGTAGCTTTGGATTCCTCTTTAGCTTGGTTTAACTCTCAACATTGATGGTGGGAATGTTTCAGATGTGAAAACTAGAAAAAAGAATTATGATTGAAAAGTGTATGGGCAGTTTTATTTTGTCAAAGTCAATAAACAGAGGAGAAGCTCTAAATCATTAGCAAACAACAAAATTACAGAACAAAAAAAAATAATCTAAAGGGTTTGCAAATAACCAAAAACAAAAAAAATTAAATTAAATGGAGTTTGAAATGAGTAATTACCACTTTAGAAACCGACAACTTGAAAGAATTCCAGACAAACTCAAAAGCTTGGGATGAAGATGTTGAATGCTTGAAGGCAGAGGGAGGTTGAAGGCTTGGCTTGCACAGCAAGGGCTGACATCATGATGATATATATATATATATATATATATATATATGCATAAAAATGGGTTTTACGTTATATCTGTAATGATCGATATTAAACCATTGAATTCCACCATAATGAGCGGTTTAATTAGTTATTTTCGTGCCTTAATTAATGGGAAAAAAAATTAATTTAACCAACAAGAAACAATTAGAATTTGGTTAAGAGAAAAACCGTAACAACGGGTGAAGCCTCTCTGTCTCTGCTAACGTTAATGCTTAAAAAGGTTGGCCGGAAACCGACATTGCTCAAATTTATGTTGATGAATGGAGTTCTCAGATGAAGAAGAGAGATGGGGTTTAAAGTTTCATGTGGAGAATCGATGCATACCGCAAAAGAGTGGAGGGAGGGATCAATTCAAGGAGCATGGTTGAGCATGATGAGACTGATGACAAGTGGCGCCGTGTCAAGACAACACGTGGCAGTTTTGTAAGGCTATCTTCAATGTGAAATGCGATATTCTATATTATTCAAATGTATAAGGAAGATTATCGATTTATTCAAATGTATAAGGAAGATTATCGAACTCATGTCATGTGCAAAAAAGCGGACATAATTTGAGTTTGAGTATAAATTCCCATTGGAGATGGTTGGACTCAAACTCAAATTTTGGTTTTAATTTTTTTTTCTTTCTTCATTATTATTATTTTTTGATGAAATCTTTCTTCATTATTTTGTTGGACAAAATTGGTTTTATTTTATTTTTATAATTTTGGACTTAATTTATTTGAGAATCTTGCAGTGTAATAAACCATTAGTAATTCTATTTCATGACATAAATTTCAGCAACGGCTGGCAGGATTTTTTGAAGAGAAAAAAAAGCCTTTTGGTTCAAAGACATCTAGGCCGTTGATTGCTTCAAAATTTTAAATTTGGACCGTTAGATGCACTAGTCGTTGGGTTTTGAGTTAAACTCAAACCTAATCTGGGTCTAAATTTTGAAGAAAAATCATATTTGGGTTTGGATTTTCTGGCCCACTAAAGACACACAACTTTATGTTTTGATCCAAATCCAAAAAAAGATCAAATCATTTTGGGTTCGAGAGATGGTAAGGTAACAATATTCACTCGGACAGCAAAATTATGTCACATAATTCTGTATTTCAATCAATTTTTTTTGGATTTATTTTTTATTTTTGTGGATTTATTGTTAATGTTAGGTTTAATATGATGTCTCTTTGGGCAACCTGCATCCTTTGCTCTGGTCACCTCAGCTTCACTATCAGATGGCAATCTGTGCCGGCTTTCGCCTTGTTTTTGTGACATCCAAAATTTCCAGAGCTGAGCACCTCCAACATCCACAGGCACCTCCGTGAATTTACCGCTCAATTAACAAATCTACCAGCTGATGTTTTATGAATCTAACAGAAGTTTAACAAGTACTTGTCACTTAACTAGCTTAATTTAAATATACATGGTTTTTTTTTTCGTTTCTATGAAAAATACAACTAATTAAGGCTTGAAGAAGTTGGCATGCAGGCCTTTGCTAGCCAAGTTCCATGCTGCTGCAACAACTAAAAGAGCACTCAAAACCAGGCCTAAGCATCCTATTCCCATGTTGGCACACCACATGACACCTTTTGGCTTTGGTTTCTTGATTGCAATCCACATGAAGCATGGATAAGCATATGCCAGAGGCAATGTCAACCCTCCTATTAGGGGTGCCAAGCTTCCCAAGAATGGAACAGCCACTGCTGCAAAGAATGTCATCCCTCCAAAGAACACACGAAAAGCCATTCGAAGCCACCTTGCACATGGCTTCTTCTTCTTGCTAGTGTAGTTCGACTCTAGTTTGTCGAAAATCACCATGCCGTAGATTTGGAATGTACTTAGGCAGTTTATGATCACAAGTATGAATATTAGTCCCAGCACAATTCTTGGTGTGTCATGCCCGTGGAACTTCGAAATCGCGATCAAAAGCCCTCCATTTGATGAGGGTACCTGCATAAATCAGAAGAGTTTAGTTTGAGCTAGCTTTCAATGTTGAACAGAAGGAAAATTAAATTGGTCTCACCTTGTTTCCATAAGCCCAAAATCCAGCTATGGCCAGAGGAAACAAACACATGGCTATGAGTAGATATGATATGGCCACTCCTCTCCACATTGGCTTGTGGGTTGGGTGCTTTGGACTTAATGGTAATGTCCCCTGCACATTAGTATAAAACTTCACCCTTTCTCGTAATAATAAAATCGAGCTTCCAAATACCAATAATTAGGGCTTTTAGTTAGACCCTAGAATTTGATCTCCATTCTCCACCACAGGTAACAAGATCAGTTCATTGCAACCAAAGATGGTGTGGAGATCAAACTCTGGGTGCAAATAGAAGTTCCTTGCATAGCCAAAAAGAAAAAACCAAATATCGTTTGTGTCCAAATCCTCCCTCCTCAATATCGCTTGTGTAAAAAAAAAAAAAAAAACAAAAAAAAAAACAAGAAGACTGACCTGTATCTCTAGGATAACATTGTGGCCTCTGAATGCAAGAACAATGATACCAAGAGAATTCAAAATCCCCCCAAATCTGTCCATATTAGACTCCATCTCTGGAGGGTCATATGAAATGTCACTGGACCTGCTCTTGCCAATTGAAAGGGCCCAAATCATAGTACAATATGCAATTGCTGTGATGGAGCCAATCAAAGAAACCCAAGCTAAGGAGTTCAAGTTGGGAAATTGAGCCACAACAACAGCCATGATCATGAACACCAAGAAACATTCTACAGTGGTCAATGACTTGGCATCACAAGTTGCTCCATCCCTGCACACAGTTGTGATGAAAAGCTTTAGGGTTCCACCTCCTATGATAATTAGCTGCACACATGTACCAGCTGCCAGATACATTACTGGGACTAGAGATGAAAACTTCCCCAGCTTTTGACCTGAAAAAGAAAAACAAAGAAAAAGAATGTATAATTAATACGTTATTAGTCATTTAATAAAACTATTTGTATCACATTTGTGATTAGTATGTGCTATACTAACCAAAGGCTGTCATTGCGAGGTCAAGGTATCTGCTATAACGAGTTCCGGAGTCGGATTCGTGTAGATGAATGAGTAGCCATATGGTGTATAGCTGCCATGAAAATGCCAGTGACAAGCATATGATTCCCCATGCCCTGCAACCATTGAAAATTGTTCATGGAAATTAAACCAACAGAATTTATTTGCATGCATGCATATGGAATCTTGTAGGTTTGGACCCCTCTGCTGTCAAATTTTCTTTTGCTTGGTACAGAATAGTACTGCAACTGAAATTTTTGTCCTATCTTTGACCTTGTGGGATCTGATATTGAAATTTTTGTCTGTCCTCTGTAATAATCTAAGTGGATATTTAGAGCATTTATTATGAATGAATAGTCTGACTAAGACTTTGGCCCAATGTTAGAGACAGAGAGTTCACAGGAAGCAAAATCTAATTTAAGTAGAAATTAAGTGAAACTACTCAATTATGAAGGTGTTCATCACTTGAGAAATTTTTCATGTTTTATTTATAAAGATGAGTGAAACATTAAATGGGCACACAGAAAGAAAGCATTGTCTTTTTCTTTTTAATGTATATGTACTTTAGATTCCAAATCTCATAAAGAACTTGCAATTTACAAGAGAAAGCTGACTTGGGCATCCTAGGTTCTCCTCCTCAAAAACTCCAGCAAGATCATCAAGACCAGCAACTGGCTTTATACCATGAAAAACATATACATAGTACTATTTCTCGCCAGACTTATATCGTTGGACATATATTTTCGTCACAATAAATATAAACCACGAATTCTGACAAAAATTAACATAATAAATAGTTCATTCATATTGACGTATCTTATATTATCAGACAGTTTGACAAGAGAACATGTTCCGGTAAAGCTAATGTGAACTAGAAATTATGTATGAGTATTCAAGCTGAGAGAGTTAACATGACTTACCATCCAAGAGTGGCAAGAGCAACAGGCAGTAAAAGGGCTTGGATTCCAATTCCTGAGCAGAGCAAATGTAAGGTAGCAGAAATGGTATTCCCATTCCTGGACTCTGTCAGGGGAAGCCAAGCATCCTGTGGATTGAGCTCTCCACCTCCCCAGTCTGCAGCTGATGTTGCAATATAATCAGCACCATCTTCTTCACTTGTGGGATTACTTGTTGTGATGGGGATGACTCGGGCAGATTCTGACCTTCTGCTCAATGAATGAACCCTATCTGTGCTCCAATTTGCTTCACCAAACCCTTCTTCCATGGCAGCTGCCATGTCCTTGAGCTCTGTAAAATTAAAATACAAGCCTTTACCTAACCAAGATTTGATGGCTTTGTGGGTACTTTAATTGTAGTATTTTTATATAGTAGCGTAACTTGATTTGCTGCTGGCTGTATGACAGTTTTAGTACTAGTTGTTGACTGACTTGCATCATCTCCAGCAGTTGGGGCCAATTGTTTATTCTGCTGGCTGATGAGCATGATGTATTGGCTGATGATATCTATATGGCTGCTTAATTAATTTATTGGTGTTGTTAATTTTGTTTTTATTTAAATGAAAACATGTCAATCGTGATTAATAAACCAAAAGGTTTTTTTTTTAAAGATCATGAGACTGATGTAATAAGTCTGATGTTGGATCTTCAGTTCCACAATACCTGCATCAATTCCCCCGCTAGGATATATATATAGTCTGCAGTTCATTGTTTTATAACAGGTGGACTATTATTAAATGCTTTATTGCAGGAGGGTAAAAAATTGAAGAGAACAAAAAAAAAAAAAAGAAGGAAAAAAACACTTTGGTGCCAACCTTTACACATGCATTAGGGGTATTTCAATTTTTTCAAGTACAGCTGAGTTGGTCAAATTTCAAGCCTTTGGTGATATCAAATGTAATAAAACAAATAATAAAACTTATAGCACAGCTACAAAATGGCACTTTTGGTTCAAGGTTTAGGTGCTTGAAAATGAATTTTAAATTGTATTTTCATGTTTGGTAAGTGTATTTTTGGGAATATAATTATGGACGGGTATGGACTTCACATATAGAGAGAAAGTTCATACCCTTTGCTCACTTTAGAAATTTTTTTCCCCCCACTTGGGGAAGCATTTAATGCAATTTTGTGGGACTAACTTATGCATGTTATTATTTTAAAATACCACTTCTGACCCTTAAAAGACTCTTTATATTAATAAATTGTAATAATAAAAAATTAAATGTATTGTTGGAAAACCGATCAACTTTTCATTCATAATACTGCACAAACCAAACATGAGAATACGAGAAAACGACATTTCCAAGTCCTTATTTTCTAGCGTTCCCAAACATGGGAATGGACATCCTCCATTCCCATCTCGTAAGATTAGACATGGGAAGTTTGTTCCCAAGAAGTTCAATCCGCGAACTAAACGGTATAGTGTTTAGTGGGAATCTAAGTCGTTAATATTTGTTTTTCTTTTAATTGTACATGCAAATAAGATGTGGTCGGTGTTGTTTTTCCGTAGATCACCACCGCACTGAGAAGATGAGAGACCGACTTCAATCGGTGTGGTGCGGTTTGGTTTCGGCGAGCATCGAGTCCCATATTACACAAGAAGAATCAGTCTAATGGTATTTGGGCTTTATTCTTACATTTAGGCTAGAGTTCGAGTCCTAATCAGCGCACTAAGATTTTGAATTATTAGGCAATTACATGGTGGTGGTCTGGTTCGGGTAGTCTATTTTCTCTTTCTTAATTTTAAATTGAATTATTAATATAAAAAAATACAAATAAGAACAAACCCAATAGGTACATGCATACTCGTGTGAGAAGGGGCTAGTTTCACTAATTTAAGAGCAACAAAATTATTTACACCTACAAAGAAAAAGAAGCAGCTGAATATGATGTCATTAAGGTTTGAAGAAGTTGGCATTTAGACCTTTATCAGTTAAATTCCAAATTGCTGCAACAACCAAAACAACACTCAAAACCAGCCCCAAGCATCCAAGTCCCATGTTTATGCACCACTTTCCACTTCGTGGCTGTGGTTTCTTGATTGCGATCCACATGAAACATGGATAAGCATAAGCCAAAGGCAATGTCATCCCTCCAATCAGAGGTGCTAATCTTGGTAAGAATGGAAGAGCCACTGCTGCAAAAAATGCCACTCCTCCAAAGAGAAAGCGAAAAACCATTCGAAGCCACTGGGCGCATGGCTTGCTCTTCCTGCTGGTATACTTGAACTCCAAGTTGTCAAAGACTACCATGCTGTAGATTTGGAATGTGCTCAAGCAGTTTATAACTATAATTATGCAAATTAGTCCCAGCACAAATGTTGAGGTTTTATGTCCATGGAAATTTGAAACTGAGCTCAATATTTTTCCATACGAAGACGGTATCTGCATAAATCGAAAGACATTGTGAATCTTAGATCATTTGTCTGCCTGAGTTTGATATATTTACATGAGAAAATCATTGGCCTCACCTTGTTTCCATAAGCCCAAAATCCAGCTATGGCAAGAGGAAGCAAACACAAGGCTATAAGTGCGTAAGATACCGTCACTCCTCTCCACATTTGTTTATGGGATGGGTGTTTGGAACTTGATGGCAATGTGCCCTGCATCACAAAATGACACCAAAAATTTACAAGACCTTCCTTTGAAGTAAGTTTTTCTGTTAGTAGAAAAGTTACACTCACCTGAATCTCAAGCATAACATTATGACCTCTGAATGCAATGAAAATGATGCCAATTGAATTCATTATGCCACCAAATCTATCCATGTTAGAATCCATCTCTGGTGGGTTGTACGATATGTCACTGGGCCTGCCCTTGCCAATTGAAAGGGCCCAAATCAGAGTACAATATCCAACGGCTGTGATGGCGCCAATGAATGAGACCCAAGCTATGGAGTTCAAGTTGGGAAACTGAGCCACAACAATAGCCATGCACATGAACACCAAGAAGCACTCTGTACCAGTCAATGACTTGACATCACAAACATTTTTGAAGAAAAGCTCCATGATTCCACCTCCTATGATGATCAACTGGACACATGTGCCCCCTGATTGGTACATTACTGGGAAAATAGTGAGCAACTTCCCTAATTTTAAACCTGAACCAAAACAAAGATAACAAATTTAGTTAATACAGTGCTAGCCATTTCTGAAGGGTGTTTGGTTCCGAAGAAGAATTCTCGTACTAACCGAAGGCCGTTACTGCGAGGTGGAGGTATCTGCTATATCGAATTCCAGATTCGGATTCATGAAGATGGACGAGAAGCCATGTGGTGTAGAGCTGCCATGTAAATGCTAGCGACAAACATATGATTCCCCACGCCCTGCAACCATTGAAAGTTGTTATGCAAATTAGAACAAGGACCCGGAATATTTTTGAGTTATTAACATATTTGCTAGTTTAACTCCTATTGGTCTATATAGTTGTATTTCAAACATGTGTTGTGATTAATTGTTAATTGTACAAAATCAATCGTACAGATTTGGCCTGCCAAAATTGGTTGGCACTTGGAATATTGTATTTTTCAAAATTAGTGCATGAGAAGTTCACATCTGGAGTTGACCATATGTGAGAATATTTGATATAAAATCATTGCATATGCTTTAAAAAATAAAAATAAATAAAAAGACCAGGTGAGTATTCAGACCATTTTATGATCATCAGCCTGAACTTGTTCCAAGATTTTAGGGGCAGACAGGTTTCGCATGGAGCAGTAACTACCTTAGTTCAAGAAGAAATCAAGAAACAGAGCAGAGATGTTTCATGTGGAATTAGTACTGAATTATATTTTTGCCCATTTCTTGAGAAAACAATATATAGTATAAAGAGTCGATGTGGAATTGTGAATTAATGGGTACATAAATTAAAGTTTATATTCTACCAAAGAATCTCTCAAATAAGCTTATTTGAGGGACGAGTTATGAGACTTATCCCGTGTATTTCAAACCATTTAATTAAGAAATTTATTTGAGAAAAGCAAAATAAGAAGGAAAAAAAAACATAAAAGAAAGTTGACTTGGAAAAGTACACCTAGTTCCTTCCAGGAGTCTCTTCTTCTTTTTCTCTTTTGTTTTTGTTTTTGTTTTATTTCTTATCAAAGAAGTAAGGTAAGTCTTGGGAGCATAAACTCCATCAGCATCAACAACACCAGCTGCAGGTTTTAAACCATCAAAAAACACAAACGCTGATGAACTCTTTCCTCGTTAATATCTTCAATCACATATAAAACAGTACAGGCTTGGTTAGGTAAAAAAGTAAAAGTGTTTTAATCTAGATCAGTTAATATTACTTACCATCCAAGGGTGACAAATGCAAGAGGCAGTAAAAGGGCTTGAATTCCAATTCCTGAACAGATCAAATGGAAGGTAGCAGAAATGGTATTCCCATTCCTGGACTCTGTGATAGGCAGCCAAGCATCCTGTGGATTGAGCTCTCCACCTCCCCAGTCTGCACCATCTTCTTCCCTTGTGGGAGGAGGACTGGTTGTGATGGGAATGACTTGAGCATAGTGATTTGATGAGCTTCTAAAGGGATGGGTTGCCCTAGTTTCTTCTGGCCTGCAATTTGCTTCAACAACCACTTCCTCCATATCTGCCATTTCCTTGGTTGCTGTAAAACTGAAGCTACCTACCTCATATATATATATAGGTGGAGTGCTTTCAAACAAGCCAAAATAGATGCTGACAAGGTGGATTCTGATGGGTCAATTCTACTTTTGTGATGAGGAGTTTTAGGTAAATATATAAAGACTTGCTTAAAATAATTCTATAAATTTTATTTTGAACGCTTTTATTTTAGTTCTAAATAATATCATATCATACAGTTGTATTTCTTTTGAGAAAATAATATATCAAAAGCACATATCAGTGGGGTGTGATGTCCATGACTATAAAGTGTCTTGTGTCTTGTTACAAGCATATAAAATCAAATCATCATAGGCAAACACAAATTGATACATACCAAAAAAGAAAAACTCCAACTCCATTTTTTTATTTGGAGTAAATATCACGAGGTGTTTCCACACTCAAAGGATATGATTTATTCCCGCTCAAAATTCGACTTGTCCTTGATCACAAAGTGCTTTCAACGGTTTCGTACCCCTGCCAACTTCTTTAACACATGGTAAGTGATCAAATGATTTTATTGTTGGAATTAAACATTCTGGAAATTCTAAGATCAGACGTGTCTTTCCTCTAGCCTACCTAAACTACGAAGAAAAAATGTTTGTGAACCTGTCTCGTAATTGCTTTTGTCTTCTATACTTTCATTCGCGTAATTATGCCATATGAACATAGAGACGAATGCGTAAATATTATGACACCATTTCATAAAAGTCAAAAAAACCTTACTGAGGATTTTCTTCCCCTTATAACCAGGACACGCTTTTGTCTGCAAAGGTTGAAAACTTGAACGTCGTCGATGAAGCATGCGTCAAGGTGACCAGGTTTGTGACATCATCATAGTGACGTCATGATTATGACGCACGATAGGGAACAAGACTAGCATTTGTGCGATCACGGGTATCTCATATTTCTTTTTGCAATTTTTCTTCTGTTTTTGCATATTTAAAGGTATTTCATATGCCTTTTTTCTTTTTTACTTTACTTTTGTTTGAATTGAAATATTGATTCGAGGATCTCAATAATGTAAATAAAATATCGGATAAAGTTAAATATAAGATCTTGAATTTCATGATTTTTACAATATTATAAGACGGAAATGGAATCATGGTAATATTACATACATACCTTAATAATTAGCCTTCTAAAATAAACTCAGATGTTTGTTTTGATCCATTTGTAGGCCAGAGAGGACTAGTTTTCTAGTGTAACATTAATTAATTACCACTTATGACGGTAGTATAATAGAAAACTACCGGATTGATCCATTTATTAAACTAATTAAAGGGTTTAGGGACTTCATATATATGCTTACAAATAAAGTCACTATTTTTACACGGATTGCATAGACTTCTTGTGAGTCACAGAAGAAAGAAAAGAGAGAAAGTAATAATAATATGGATAATGTCGAAATGTCACTTGAACTTATACCTCAGTTTCAATTTGTTACCTTAAAGAAAAATTTAAGAGAAATGTCACCTTAATTTTTCAAAATCCATGATTTGTCATCTGACTTTAACACCATCCAATTTTCCATCCATTTTTAAGGGTATTTTAGTCTTTTCATTTTCAAGAAAAAAAATAGAGAAAAAAGAGACCTCTCTCTTCCTTTCTCCCCCACCCGCCCCAAAAACACATCGCACGTGGCATTTCTCTTAAATTTTTCTTTAAGGTGATAAATTGAAACTGAGGTATAAGTTTGGCGTGTCTACAAAAATCTTATAATAATAAAAGAAATAGACAGAAAAAGTGAAAGCTTATTGGGATTCCAATTAGGCGACCACAAAGAAAACTTCTCTTAAGTATTAATTCTTAACTAATTGTCCTAAAGGTGACTAGACACTAAGACACGTACCTGTCTTGACATTGTCCTCCACATGAATGAACCAAAGTATGAACTATTACATAACCCTAGTCGAATTTAGTGCGAAAACATCTCCATCTGGTGCCTTGCTTTTTCCAACAAATTCAGCAAGTGGGCATCAGTGGAGATCAATTTTTTTTTCCCAATATATCTCTCTACTTTAAAATATCTTTGCAATAAACTATGAGAAATTATATACACGTACTAAATATGAATGGTAACAAAAACCAATCAGTTGGTGTGTTTGATGGAATAAATGTGCTACTCAATGAGCCATGATGACTTTTCGACGACTGTGGTATATTTGTAGGCGTCTATATTGAGCACGAATTCATATTATAGCCCGACTTGACATGTGATACAAGTTTTTTCTCTCATGGATAGTCTATTCACATTTCCACACTTAGAGTGCGAGGATGAATGGCCGGCCTACCCCATTTGTTTACACTTCCACACTAGAGATTAAAATCTTGAATTAGGTGGTAGTTAGCTATTACATATGATAATTAGGAGTTGATAGATTTATTATGGTTGAGGTGGTGACATCAACCAATATTATACTTCTGTCAATTTTATTAACATTAAGTAACAATATATTCCATCTGCCAATAGTTGTCATAATAGAGATGGTTTGCATATATTTGTGGTTTTAAGTCTTGTAATTTTCCCAGAATGACTCAGCCTTGAGAGTTCAATTCATCAAAAATCTTTTACTCTTCTGCATATAAAATTGATGCCAATCCATTCAAGATCCACGATACAGCTGCGACTGCATTGCTTTCATGATGTCATGTTCACAAATTTGTCATAAAACCATTATGGAACTCTATTTTGGCGAATGACGAAGACATTAATACAATGGTCTAAGATTTGGTTGTTTCCTTCTACAAAAAGCAGTTTATGTAGTGCATGAGTGGGCCTGGAAGGAAACTAGCTATAATCGATAGATATCCCTCTCTCTCTCTCTCTCTCTTAATTATTTATGTATGATTAATTAGAAGTTCTTTTTGTTTATAACCGATTCTATACAATTACGTGTCTATCGCTCTTATCTTGTGATTTTTATTAGCAACGATCGCTCTTATCTTGTGATTTTTATTAGCAACGGCCACAACTAGAAAGTTAGAATAACTTATTTCAATAGGATTACAGAGCTTAGGGTCAGAGACCGAATTTTAAGTCTCAGACACATGGCACGGGGAATTATGCTTTATATTTCAAATAAAACATCATGAGAGAAAGAGGCTTGTGATGCAGAGAACTCAAGCTTTTGTTGGTTGCTTTTCCAAACGCAAGCCATGTGAACATGAAAGAAGCAACTCTTCTCAGTGCGAGTAATCCACTGAAGTGTACGTTCAAGGTTCGTTTGGTACGTCGGACTGTATTGACTAATTTTTGTCGGATAGTATTAATCTGTTCTGGAGAGTACTGACTGTTTATCCATAATATTATAAGGCGTTTGGTGCTGTTTCGGATAAATAGTCTGACTAGATGGACTATACTGTATTTTATATAACAGATTGGACTTTTCAAGATTATCAAAATTATAGTAGTTGTAACCAGATGGTCATGTTTTTAAAATTACTGTAGGAGCCACCTTTGTTTTGACTTTAAGTAAGCACTTTGCAATGCCATTATTAGAACTCAATTTGATTCATGGTCAGTTTTCTTGAGTAAAATACACAATGAGGAACGGAAATTCGATTTTAAATTCCAGAGGCCTTCGTTCAACACCAAATAAATTCCTCGCTATGACTAGCCAATGGTTGCTGGTTCGTAGAATTGACATTTTCGATTCAGGCAAACAAGAACTGCCTTAAATTTTAAAACAAGAACAACAGCACACAAACATAAATAAAACCCAATTGAAAAAGAGAAAATTCAAGAATTGTTAATAACCCATTTCACTGAATAATCATCTGATCAGTCTCATGGCAAAGAAACACAGACACGCGTGACAAAAAATGCATGATGAACAAAATTGCATAAAATCTGACAGGTATCAGACTGAAACTCCAACTGGGTTCACAGATACAGAGAGGCTCCGACAAATTATGTTTGAGAAAGTGAGGGAGAAACAGAGAGAGTGAGAGATGGATAACGGGAGAAAAGTGACATGTGGAGAAAATAGTAGAGATGAACCCTAGGGAGAAGAAGATGAAAAGAGCGTATGATTTTTATAAAGCGTGTTTTATTTTTCCCTATCCTTATAATTAAGCATGTATTATTTAAACCGGGGTGTGTGGATTGTATTAGTTAGTCAGGTAAGGAGAGTATTAAAAGTCCAACCCGTTTAAAATAGTCAGGTAATTAAATAATACAAGTTGACATCAAATACCTGACATGGACTATTTACTCCTATCCAAAGTCTAATACAACATACCAAACGAGCCCTACTCACTACGATGAGTAATGAACATCATCATCATCTATATATATAAAGCAAAAGGCAGAGAATGGTGAAACATTCAAAATACCAGAAAATGCCCTTAGTTAATGCAAATATTAAGAATTGAAATTATTAATTAAGTGAGGATAATATGGTAAATTTACACTTTTTCATATTAAAAAAAGTTTAAAATTAAAAGAAAAATCAGATAATTGATCCTCTTTTTATGGAACACAACTACCCATTATCTTTTTTAGTTCTAAAATAAATTTAATTTTTTCTTTTAAAAAGCCTCTCGCAGGCGCGGAAGCGCATGCAGATAGGCTAGTATTAAATAAAGTTAAATGAATGTAATTTAATCTACATAATACATAAATCTAAAGAATTAAATTCATAATCCGGGAAATTAGCGAGTTTAACCACACGATAAAAATTCTTGTCATTTTTTGGTCAATCCACCAAAATACCTATATAACCCATTTATTAAATAGGTCGTGTCCAGAAAACTTGAAATTTTTGCCCGCATACTCAGAAATTTTATCTCCACACTCTCGTATCATAATTTGAAAAGTACAACATTTGCTAGCTCAAGGTATTTTAGAACATCTTAAAGAGGAGTATAATTGTAATATTAGTTTATGTTATTCGGGTGTAGAGATGAAATTTTATGGATTTGAAATAGAAGCCTACTAAGCTAATGGATAGATAAATAGGATGGAGCGAATTGTGATCCATTGCTGGTACACAGTGCTTTGTTGTGTCCAATTTTTTAACTTGAACTCCATTGATAGGATCTTCTTTTGATTGGTAACATCATCAAAGCAATATTGTGTGTAATTTCTCAAAGGCTCAACTTAAAAGTGTTATAAGTGACATCTAGAGTTTTGTAGGATCACGTTGTAGAACAAAATGGCAACATATATTGACATTTGTGATTTGATGCTACTAATTTATGATGATAAAGTTTTGGTGGGTTTAAAAGTTCAGTGCTCAATCATACTCTTAGAAAGAAGGGCATATTAACCAAAACAAGTCCAGCTCACCACTTCATGTTTCCTCCACATGACCAACATATTAGAAATGTTAATGCCAATAGTCACATAAATGCATCATACCTTACAACAACAACAACACGATCATCATCTTCTTGTGCTACATGTACGCGTACAACCACAAACTCTTGTTTTATTTTATTTTTTAATTTTTAATACAAGTAATATATGAGGAAGGGGAAATCGAGCATAGAACCTCGGGTGCAATATAGAAATAAATACTATTAACCACTTGAATTATAAATCCCTTGCTAACTCGCATCCACAAACTTTCTTATAAGCTTCTCTCTCTTTTTTCTATGCTTGGTTTCTTTGGTGTGTGTAGCAATTTAAATGATGTCCTTTTTCTTAGGCGACATTGTATACAACTCACTGAACCAATTTTTAGTGAACTGAACCAATTTTTATATATATTTTATTTTAATAAAAATGATCCGTCCTCTTTTTTGGTTAAAAAAG
The DNA here is from genome assembly GCF_965620075.1 of Prunus avium. Taxonomy (NCBI): domain Eukaryota; kingdom Viridiplantae; phylum Streptophyta; class Magnoliopsida; order Rosales; family Rosaceae; genus Prunus; species Prunus avium. The sequence goes on from NC_142291.1 coordinate 34,011,010, forward strand.
TGATTTTCTAAACGCAAAAAACAAGTTTCCTAGTGAAGAAGAAGTGTGCCACGTGAAAGCATAAAAGAACGGAAAAAAATCTATATTGAATATCCGCATGATAATAAAATATCAAATGGGAATCAACAAATGTCTTTGTATTAAAAGAAAAAACAAACAAATTTATTTATAATTGCTTTTTCAAATTCTTTTAGTACACCGTACACGGGAGGGGAGAACAGAACAGTATGGCTTATTGGGCTGTGATCGGACGTCGGGCCAGCCCATTAGGGGAATTGCTCCATTAGTGGAATTGTTTATGGGTTCGGTCGGGTCCGAACACTGATAGTGAAGAAAGGACGTGGCATCATTGGAATCCACATCCATTGCCCCAATCGCTTTTCTCTCTGTAGAAGCCAAAAGGAGAGAGTCTGACTCCGAAACGACGGCGTATCACAAGCTCTTCTTATGTCCACTGGGCATGCTTTAATTTTTGGCACTCTATTTTAAAGAACCAAAGTCATGACAGCGAGAAAATACATAAAAGGAGGATGAGGATGACATGAACTTATCTTGCAACTCAAAAGCACCTTGGGGGCATCCTCAGCCACAAGTCTTGCAAACACCTCAAAATCATAAAATAAAAATAATAAAAATAAATTTGAATTTAAGAATAATAAACATTCATAACCGCTTCTCTGCATATGATTAAGAATGAAGCCATTCCAACTTGAAGCAGAAATCCACTTTGATATAAAATTTAATACTGTTGACTTTTAATAATTTAATACTTGAATATTACATGGGGCGTGACAAACTAAACAGCATCCTCAGCCACAAGTCTTGCAAAGCTCAAATAAAATGAAATTTTGAATTTAGAAATCTTGGGCATACAAAGCCCTCTGCTTTATCATCTCCGCATCTTTGCCATACAACACACATATCCCACACTTTTTCACCTCCACCTCCTCCTCCTCCTCCATAAAGCCATTACGACTCCGTACGGTGAAGTCAACTTTGACCTCAGTAACAAGTTTGTAAAACGCAGTGGGGCTTTCAGCTCCCTTTTCAACTTCTTCAAAGACATTATTATACCACCACACAAACACGTCATGTGAATCTCTGCGTCCTCCTTTCGTGAGCGGATTACAAAAAGGATGGTTGACTTCATGGCTTTCACCATTACTAGTTTTGAAGTTGTACTTGCACCCAACCTCCGTATAATAATGTGTAGTAACAGCAACAAGAGATAGAGCGAAACCCAAGAAATCTGTGCTAAACCAATCACGAGGAAGCTCAATCTTTATTGAACATCCCTCACTTTTATGGCTGAACCAATTTGGAATTTCATAGCCCCAACATCTAATGGCAACAAAAGATCTCTTGCCAAAAAATTCCTGTACCATGGATATGGACATCATAATTATTAAACTCGTGAAAAAAAAAAACAACTGCTTCAAGAGAAGTGAGTTATACAGACAGTGTGTGTGTGAGGTAGAGAGAGAGAGAAAGAAAGAAAGAGAGACCTTATATTGATTTGATTGATCTGCATAATAGGAATCATATGCTTCTTCAATTTTGTCTTCTTTAAACTTTGACGACGCAATTGCCATTCGCATAATTCTGAGCTGTGCATCACCCATTATGTTGCTTCGTGCATTCTCATCCAACTTTGGGCAATGATAAAATATATGTTTCTCATGAAGCCTTCTAGAAAATATATATTCTTCCCAACCTTGTGTGATTGCAGTGCTTGAACTTGACACTGTCTTCAGCGAAATGCAACCATGTGCTTCAAGACATTGCAGCAATGGGGGGAGCTCTGGTAAAGATTCAAGCTTCGTGCACCAGCTTAGGCACAGGCGAGACAGCTGAGCAGCTTGTTTGATGCTTGCAGGTAAGCTCTTAAGGTCTCTACAAGATCCAATATCTAAGTGAGATATTTTTTCGTGAAACCAAACTGATGAAGGCAATTCCTCTATTGCTGTGTTACTTAAATTTAAGAATTCAAGATTGCATGGCATCTCGGGAAGATTTTTGAGATTTATGCATTGCTCAAGGTTAAGATAAGTAAGCTTGCCAAGATGTTGAAAATACGAAGGAATTTCAACCAAACTTTGACAGCCATCCAAATCTATATGCTCAATTTTTAGACTCCGAGAGAGATTTGGAACTTCAGTTAGATAGTTGGAGTAAGCAAGCCTGATCCGTTTTAAATTCACTGGACTCTGTAACAAATTAAACAAGAATTAATAATTTAGCTTGCAGATTATTACTTTCTAGGCCACATGTTATACAAGAACTAAAATAAGCATATATAATATACCTGGTCTTCATTCCAAAGTTGCCCCTCAACTTCGCTGTTCACAATTTCAAGGTAAACAAGATTTTGAGCAGAAAATTTTGATGGCAAAGATTTCAAAGGATATGGGAACCAGTTAAGATATCCAAGAGAATTGGGAAGATCAAGAGAACCAATGCGAGAATTGTGAGAAGAACGGACACGTAGCCATTTCAGTTGATACATCTTTTCGAAGTTTGCATGTTCCAACTCCAAGTGTAGTTTTTCACTGTTAGACAAGTCAAAGGATATGGCTTGAACATCTCCATCTCTCTGATAATCAAGAGCAAAATATAAATGTAAATATAATATACAAAATTACATTTGTAGGAATAATCTGACTTGTTTATTGTAAATGTGAATATTACTACGTACCTGGTTATTTGTCAACGCTTGATAGACATCCTCATCATTGAACAACCTACTGCCTTGTTTTCTAGCAATTGCCCTACCCATTTCTTGCACCAAATCATGCATCTCTATTTCTCCTTCTGACCGCCCTTCTTTTGAAATTGATATGAGAGACCTATCAATAAGATCATTGATTCCCGCTTCCCCAAAGAAATCACAACAATCTAACATTCTTTCTACCCTTTTCCTCAAATAGCCTTTATAAAAACAAGCTATATCAAGAAACATCTCCTTCTCATTTTCTTCTAATCCATCGTAACTTAGTCTCAACACTTTATTGATTTCTTCGCTTGGAAATCGTTTCAATTTGTTCCATTGCGCTTCCCACTCTTTTTTGCTCTTGCAACGATGGAATAAGGACCCCATAACTTTAAGAGCTAATGGATTGCCCTTACTATAACGCACCACCTCTCTTGACAACCCAGCATAATCTGTTGTTGGAGACTTATTTCTGAAAGCACGGGAATGAAAGAGATGAAGAGCTTCATCAGAACCTAATCCCTCAACATTGTATATCTTTGCAGGGTCAACTGTTTGCCCAAGTAGGCCTGTATCTCTAGCAGTTATAATGATTCGACTTCCTTGGCAAAACCCATCATGATCACCAACAAGAACTTCTAGTTGTTCTCGAGCATTCACATCATCAAGAACAATGAGCACCTTCGTGCGGCTGAGCCTATCTCGAATAGAAGTTGATCCTATAGACAGAGTGCCGATGTTTATATCTCTGTCCTTTAATATCTCACGAACAAGTTCATTTCGCAACTGATTTAATCCACCCGTTTGTTCTGATTTCTCCCTAACATTTGCAAGAAAACAAGCAGCATCAAATTTAGAGGACTGCCTATGAAATACAGCATCAGCAAGGGTGGTCTTGCCAATACCACCCATGCCCCAAATACCTACACAGCAAACACCTGGTGAATCCAAGCATAATAACGACTCGATTTGCTGGATGCGGCTTTTGATTCCAACCAGGCCCTTTAAATCACTTGACGATTCGCGATTCAATTTTGTCAAAACATCTTGAACAACTTCCTCAACAAAATCGGCCTCTGTCCTGGCAAATATCGTTATGAAAGACAAACAAAGTATGAGTAAGTATGAATCAAATGATAACAAGTAGAAATTGATACAAGCTAGAGATTTAGTATACCCTGTTTTTCTTGAATCATGAAACCCAGAAATATTGGCTGCTTCCTCCAAAGCAGCCCTCCAGTTGGCCACCTCATCCTTACTGCGCTTAAGTGGACTATCTTCAAGTGCATAAGTTCCCTGATGTTTTCGTACATCTGATGGATCTATGCGATAAAAAATGGGTATAACAATCTGTCCATGGCTTTTCTGGCATCCAAGTATATGCACAAGTTCTTTCAAACACCATGTGGAAGAAGCATAGTCTTCTGAGAAAATGACTAGTGCAATTTTCGATTTCTCGATTGCTTCTAGAAGGGCAGGTTCAATTTCGTCTCCTTTCTCCAGTCTGCGATCCATGTAGGTCTCAATTTTGTTCCGAAGTAAAGCCGCGTGAAGATGGCTGGTAAAACCATCGCGTGTGTCCTCGCCTCTGAAACTAAGAAACACATCGTGCCTTGTTTGAAGGGGAGCAGCAAAAGGAGGAGGAGGAGAAGAAGAATTCATGTTCCTATCCACAACCTGCAAAACACACAAGTCAAAACATGCATATAAAGTACAAACGTTTCTGGGCTAGCTCCAAACTGGATATATATTGATTTGTAACCTTTGTTGCATAAAGCAGTCGGTTGCAGAGACTAATAATCAGACATGGACCCTACAAAACGTTTCAAGAAAAATAATAATAATAATAATAATCAGACATGGACTTGACATGCACAAAGCTGCAAAACGATCCAGAAAAATAATAATAATCAGACATGGAAAAACGAGAAGTGAAATAATTAGCCAAGCGGTGTCGGTGGCCACAAATTCAAAGCATTATTCACACATTGAAGAAAGAAAAGGGCGCATGGGAGTGACAGCACAATATTTACACATGGGAGCGGTGTCGGTGTCTTGTTGAGCTTTTTTATATTTTAAATTTTGTCTTATTAGGCCATCTCCAGTCATGAATTATATTTCAAATATAACCTTAAAATAATATAAAATCCATCTTCAGATATAAGCCAAATTTGGCCAAATTTGTAGAGTCACATCTGACCCCTTAGTCCAATTTTAGGAATGGGCCAAATTTGTAGTGGGACCCATGCACCTGCTTTTCAACAACCACATTAAAGCATGATGGATATATCTATTTTTAGGGGAATGCTAGCAACCTTCTCTCCAACCTTCTCCTTTGGACCTTCTCTTCTTTCCTCATGACATGTGTCCATTTCCTTACACTTAAAACAATGTAACTAATGCATCAAACAAGCTAACATTTTTTTCCAAGTTTACCCTTATTAAATGTTTTGTCCTTCAATTTGTTCAAAAACAATTTTACAACTCTCTTACCACATGTAAAAAATTAAATAATAAAAAAGTCAGTTTTAAAAAAAGAAAATGTCTATTTTTTTTCATAGATAATACTTCTATTTTTTTAAACACAAAAAAATGACCTAAAAAAAACACTCAATAGAAAGATCACATTTTTAGAAAGAAAAAAGACTTCTTTCAAAAGGAAGTTCATTAATTGTATTTTTTTAAACTACTAAATAAAGTTAAAGAGCATTTTCAGTAACAACTAAAAATATTATAAAAAAACCCCAAATAATCATATTCGAAGGGAAGTTCATAGTTTTATTTATATTTATTTATATCTCTTACTGCCTTTGGAGTCTGAGTATTTGAAAGAAAAAAAAAATCCTAAAATTCAGGCATACCAAATTTTCGATTTAAACCAATGTCTCTCCTTACTCCCTTTTGAGTCTTTCAAAAAACAAAAAATAAAACTAACGTTTTTTCTTATTTAATTTTTAAGATTTATTTGAATGTCTCGTTAGAGTCTTTAAAAAAAAACGTTTTTTCTTAATTAATTTTTAACAAGTTGGTAAGAAGTTTGTAAAAAATTTGGATAAAATAAAGGAAACATTAAAATCAATATATTTAATAAGGGTAAATTTGGAAAACAAATGATAGCTTGTTTAATGCATTAATTACATTGTTTTAAGTGTAAAGAAAGGGACACATGTCATGAGGTAAGGGGAGAAGGTCCAAAGGAGAAGGTTGGAGAGAAGGTTGCTAGCATTCCCCCTATTTTTAAAAGCCCGTTTCAATTCGTAGTATTTAGGAAAAAGGTCAAAAAAAAATTGTTGATTGTTGATAATGACGGTTGGAGGTCAGACCTACACCTTCCTTTTTAAAATAATAATAATCTATATATATAAAGCAAAATGCAGAGAATGGTGAAACATTCAAAATACCAGAAAATGCCCTTGGTTAATGCAAACATTAATAATTGAAATTATTAATTAAATGAGGATAATATGGTAAATTCATACTTTTCATATTTAAAAAAAATTAAAATTAAAAGACAAATCAGATAATGGATTCTATTTTTATGGAACACAACTACCCATTATCTTTTTTAATTCTAAAATAAATTTAAAATTTTTTTATAAAAAAAACCTCTTGCAGGCGCGGAAGCGCGTGCAGAGAGGCTAGTAATAATAATAAATGTGGTTAGCTTTTCAAATCTTTTTAAAGTGTTTTCTAAAAAAAATTATAAAAAATTCTTATTCATGAGAGCTCAAACATTGAAACTCACCCTTTCTTTTTTTATAAATGTCTTCACGTTTTTAAATGTTTGGTGTAGTCCGAGCGTAAAATTATTCAGATTCCTTCAGGATAAGACGTGACACGTGAACACAAAATCTTATCAGAAATTTTGTCTCTAAATAGTATTTTAATTAAATTAAACAATATATAGTTGTGGAATATATGAGTGTTGTACCATAGTTTTTCTCAAAATAATAAAATATGAATAATCCTAAAATATAGCCATGCATAGCTGGAGATGGAAAAATTTAGCCCTGCACTATTCTTTAAAAAATTAATATTTTGGAGGGCTAAATCTTTAGCCATGAACTACATTTAGCCCTATGGCTGGAGATGGCCTTAATCACCCAAAGTTTAGGTTCTAACTTTAAATAGCTTTATAATTACAATATACTTCATTTTTATAGAAAAATATATTTAAGAATTCATTATAATGATTAAATTTTAATATTACAAGTTTAATATTTTAAGTATAACCCAAATTCTAGCAACTTAAAAATAATGAAAGAGTATAAAAAGTTGATTTTAGATAAAATGAGAAAATCAAATCAAATTCATGACACACATATAAATGACATATGAAGACATTAAAATAAATATAGATTATAGTCATGTTCATAATAAACAATTAACATTTGTGAGAAAGATCAACAATAAATATAGCTATAAAACAATTTCATAATTATAAGGTTTTCAAAATACTGGTCAAGTGACCCTCCGCCAATGATTTAGTCTATACTTTTCAAATTACTGAGAAGGGTCAAGGCCCTCCTTTGCTTTTGAGTTGGGATTTATCGGGAGGTTTCCATATACAATGACCAACAACTCTATGGGAAGAAGCTTCGAAGAAAAACAAATCCTAATGCAAGGACATTTTCTAGTGGTGGACTTCTAGTATTCCACCGTCAAATGTGCTCCATACAAAAAGAAAAGAAATACTCTATTACAGTGGAACTCCCGGGAGAAGAAAACAAAAATCCAAATTGAACTTTAACAGCAAAATAAAAGTACAAAAAAATCAAGAAAGTTAAAGGCATTTTATAATGCACTTTGATTGGTATGTCGGATTCCTAGTATGTAAATGACTGTAAACATTTTGTTATTATAATGTGGGTAGATAAATACATCAAGTTTTATACGATAGCGTGATTTACGGACTTTTGCTTTTATATTATCTCTTTTCTATAATTTTTAAATAAAAGCCAAAATAAAAAATAAAAAAAATAAAATAACAATAATGCTACGTGAACCACCTTATTTATCAATTTTAGTGACAAATGACCTGGCAACTCGTGCACATCATCTATTTTTGATTACTCATATTTTGACCTAATTATTAAGTATATATTTAAAAGTATAAACTTAAACCGTTTATAGAGAAAAAGAAAAAAAAACCCAAATAATCACTCCAGATCTGTCATGGCCTCAATTCCCCAAAATATGCCATGACCATTGAGATTCAAACCCACGATATGTTATATATGAAGTGTTAAATTTTTTGGATTTGGTTTATTTCCCAGTGAATATAATTTTCAAATGCCATTGGCTATAGTTCTTTTTGATCTTTGGTTTCTTCTGCTCTACTGTTGCCCTTTCAGTACAACTCTTTTGAGATTCAAGCCCTTTCAATAGCTTCCTCGTTGTTTCAAGGAGGGCCTGTAATTAATTATCTCAACTTTTTTTTTTGTTTACAACTTTGATAAAATCTAAATTGGTTATATAGATGCAAAAATAACAATAGACATATTCCACACTTTTCCGAATATATAATAGTTATAAATAAATAAAAGTAGAGAGGAAATATGTAGGTTGCAGCCTGATTTACCAACTTTTGCTTTTGTGTTCTCTTTTTTCCACAATTTCTAGGTAAAAGCCGAAACTGGATAATAAAATAAAAATATATCCTAGTTTTTTTTTATTTAAACTAGGATATATTTGTATTGACCCCATAGACAACAATTGTACTAGTTCAGAATTGACTATATGCACACTATAGTTACAAAAACAATCCAGCAAAATCATCAAAGCTTGAAAAATGTATAGAAGAAATAGCCCAAGCACTTTCCGCGAAGAAATTGTCATGTATCACGCGCATTCAGACAAAAGAAAATGGTATATATAAATTACAATATCCGAGACGTGGCCGACAAGCCACAATGGACGCATGAAAATATAAATTAAAGTAAAATATTACTTACATAGAAAAATTAAATTTTAAAAAATGGGGTTAACCGTAACTACCAAAGCAGTCGAGAGCAAGTCCACAGTGGTGGCTTCCCTTTCCCCAGTTTGACATTCAGGCTCGAAATCCTAAGGCCCGTTTGGTTCACGGAATGAATTTGAGGGGAAATCAATTCCCATGTCATTTCCCAAAGAATGGGAATGAAAGATTCCTTTCCCACATTTGGTAATGTTGGGAAAGTAATCGGGAGATTTCACTTTGTTTCCTTTCCCATGTTTGTTTTGAGTAGGAATGGAAAACAAAATTTGTATAATTTTCCAATTATACCCATATTAAATCAAATAAAAAAAGAATGCATTTAATGATACGTTGTAATTATAAATTGTTCATAGGGACAAAATAGTCATGAAAATTGTGCATTGAATGTTGGCACATTTTCCCAAACTTTCCCATGAGGAGGGAAAACAAAACCCAAGTTAAGAGGGGGGCATCACTTTCCCCTCTACTTTCTCATGTGCCAGGAATCCGTTTCCCATTCCCGGACTTACCAAACATGGGAAAGCAATTGAATTCTCATTCCCATGCCTCCTTTACCATGAACCAAACAGCCCCTAAGGGTTTCTTTCATCCCAATGTAACAAAAAAAATGCAACTACCAAGTCACTTCAATTATTTACAAAATTGCCATCTAAAACTCCCTGACGATCTATAATCGAATATAAATAATTGAAGCTATAATTAAAGCAAATCTGATATTTGAGATGAATGGGGTTCTCCTTGAAGAAGAAAGAGAATCTGATATTGTTAATTAAGTTGCCCCTGGGATCCTGTTAGGCGAGAAAGAGAGAGAGCTACAAAGGTCTGTTGCCTTGCCCTGCTTGTTTAGAATGAAAGAGAATAAAAAGCAGTAAATAGAACTTCAGTGGTAAGTAGTCTTCAACGTATATAGATAAAAGGGAAGTTTAAAAATTGGACGCATTGATAGACATGGGCTTAAACTAATTGGCTAAAATTTATGTGTTCCTCACTCATCAGCAGAATTCAAATCCCTATCCAAGTATTTAGATTAGATTTTATTAAAATATCGCTTGAATAAAAAATTAAATTTAAAAAAAAACTGGACGTATGGATTAAATGTAACAACCACGTCATATTAAAGTAATTATGTCAGTTCCATTATTTACAAAATTTTCATATTTTTTGGTGATCATCCTGAAAAATTTCACTAATGAAGATAAATTACAATTTTGATTTACCAATGAAACCCGCTTAAAACACTACCCTCACAATATGTTTCTCTCACACCCTTTGCTCAATATTTTTATGCACTTGTGAACTCTCTCACACTTCTCTTTCACTCACTTTGCACTTAAGCTCTTATTGCTCCCTTGCATATGCTCCTTTTAAAACATGTTTCACTTAAATTGCTCCACACACCATAGAAAACCTAAAATCATTGAATTATTTTTTGTTTATGTTTGGGCCCAAATTTAACACGCCAAAAACAAAAGCCCACACCATCTCCTAGGCCGCTTGTATCAGACGACCTCAAGCCCATCAGCACGACCCAGCCTATTAAATGAGTGGACAGGCCAAAATCACGGCCCAAAACATTAAAGGGCTTGTGAACAATAGGAATCAGAAAAAACTTGGGCCTCGAAGAAATCCAAAGTTAGGCTCAAAAGCAAATTAGACTCAAGCTGGCCTTCAAAACGGAACAGTTCCACGTGATCCCTGACTTGGAGGAGTCAATAATTTCGGCTGAAAACTGGAAATAGAACAGGAGCAGGTATAAAAGAAGAAAAAATCTAAAGTAGCTTGCTACCAGAAGATTAGAACCCTCTTAGTTTATCTAAAAGATATTCTGATATTTTGGAGGAATACCATTTTCGAGGATAAGCAGACTCTGTTTTTATAAAAAGAGAGATAAGCGGGAAACATGAAACTGTCCAAAAGCTGAGAGCCAGCCATCTCCAAGACTCCAGACCTTTTGCAGAAGCAGGTGGAATGGAAGAACAGGCAGGGCACTCCATCAAAAATACAGAAGTAGTCACCTCAGGAACTAATCGTTGAGTGCTTACTCGCCAGAAAATGGATAGAACCCCTGTTTATTTCATTTTAAAATTAAAAAGATCTTTTGATTACTTGCCGCCCATTCTCGGAGGAACACTTCCTATATATATAGGAGAGGGTGAACAGAGCAAAACACAATCAATCAACCAACCAACCAACCAAAACTCAGTCAAAAGACAAACACTCAAATGATCACTTGATCACAAAAATCCCAAATAAGTCCCAACAGACTTCGAGCCTGAAATATTCAAAAGCTTGCCAACAAGCTTGCAGAATCATCTTGTCTTCTCCCAGCAAAGACAAGTCTAAATCACTACCTCTGGTTTGAATCCCAGTTCACTAATCAACAATAACGAGATTTCTCTCGTTACAAATTTGGTTCAGTAAAAGCCAAGCTAAGCAGAGTTTCGAGTTTTCTCAAAAATGAAAAACTCAACAAATTTGTGAAGAGCCCTGACTAAGCAGCACAGGTATTACAGCTCATTTCCAGCTCGAGTCCAGCCACTTCTACCCCTTTCAGACTGGAGAAGTCCCAGTTCTGCCCATCCAAAAAACCTTCCAGGGTTCGAAACAGATTAAAGCTCTGCCAAACTCAAGCTTTGGTATCGATTTGCAGCTGAAGCCTAGCATTTGAAGTTGTTAAAAGTCCAGTCCAGCACAGGCGTACCCAATCCAGCCCAGAACAGAGGCAACTATCCAGACAGAAATGGAAGCGCAGCCCTCTTCTTGTCCTTGTATAGTCAGTTTTTTTCCCATTTTGAGTCTTGTAAAAGGGAGTTCTGCCTGAAATCGGTTCAATCTGTCATCTTTCATTCTGGCCAGAACTACCGGTTTTCGCACTGAGATAAATTGTAAAAGTCCTTACCAGTCTAAGGCATAGAAAAGAACTTACTTGGGAGATATTCCTCACCCAAATTCACAATCGTTTGGTCAAAGTTAGTAGCTTGGGGCGCAAGTTATTTTTACCATAAGTCTGTTAGGGTTGAAAAATTGCTAACAGTGGCACGCTCAACACATAAAGAAAGTTAATTCGCTGACCAAAACATGGTCTTTGAATTAATGGGGAACTTTGCCCTGTCATCTCAGGAAGTAAATCAGAACGGGTGAACAATTTGGCACGCCCAGTGGGACTTCTCAGTATATACACCCTGCAGTATTTTGAAAGTATATGTATATTGGAAGTTCTAGCCAGAACCCATATCACACGATGGAACGAGACCAAGCAGCTTTCCAAGAAGGACCAGACTCGGAAGAAAGTGACGCTAGACAATCAGCCCATGGAAGTACAGGAAGCAGACGTTCCAGAACTGGTTCCAGGAGGCTGAACCAAATACAGGAAGCCGTGTTCCGACAAGAGGCCACAACACAAAGGAGTCAGGAGTCTTTGAACAACATAACAGCCATGATGCAGTGGCAAGTTAACAGGCAGTTCAGGAAAGACCGCGAGGCCGCTATGGCCAGGATTCCAAATCCTGACGCCGTAGTGCAACAGTTGGACCTTCCATACGGTCCTCCACCAGGACTGGCATGGCCTTATCAAGAGAATCCTCTTATTTCACAGATAGCTGGAGTACCGGGACCCGAAGAAATCCAAGCTGGACAGAGGGGCGGAGCCCTTCTAGCCCAAGAACACGAGGCCCCAGCCAGGCCAGAAGGTCTTGCACCAGTACAGGTTCCCCAGAATCGGCCAGAACCGCCTGCACCACAACCTGTGGCCCCACGAGATCAACCATTGCCACTCCTGCCTGAGGCGCCAGCCATGCCACCCTACAGACCAAGAAGAATGGACCCCAATCCATTCCCTCCACTAGCAAGGGGCAGGAGAGGCAGATGGGGAATTAACCCTTTTGCCAACAATGACAGGAACAGACCAGGGGCAAATTGGAGAAACCATCTGGAGATTAAAGAAGAGGAAGAACACAGGGAGGAAGCTCCGCCCCGACCATACAGAATAGAGCATAGGTTTGATAATGATCAGCCAGAAAAGGGACGAAATCCACGTCCTGTCAATGCTTTGAATGACATGGGGGCACTACAGAGAATGATCAGAGAAATGATGGAGCCAGAGGCCAGGAGAGGAGAAAGCCCCATCTACAGAAAGCCGTACCCGGCTTACATAGATCAGATCCCTTTACCTGCAGGTTTCAAAGTACCAAACTTCACCTTATTTAACGGAGAAGATCCTCATGCTTCGTCCGTTGAACACATAGGCAGGTTTTCTGTCCAGTGTATAGCCATAGAGAATAATCCTCTGTTAAAGCTAAGGCTTTTTGGGAATTCTCTCTCCGGACAGGCTTTCACCTGGTATACTAGTTTGCCAGCCAATTCTGTTCAGACCTGGGAGCAAATGGAAAACATTTTTCATGACTATTATTTCAGGATCCAGCCAGAAGTCACCATCAGTGATCTTGCCGCTCTTAAGCAAAGCGAAGACGAACCTGCCCAGGATTTCATAACCAGATTCAGGAAGCTCAAGATGAAGTGCCGAATTCCCATGGAAGAAAGACATTTCATTCAGATGGCTCAGACCTCCCTCAAAATTTCATTAAGAAAAAGATTTGACGGGGTGCTGTTCGGAGATCTGGCAGAACTGGCAGACAAAGCATCCAAATATGAGGAACTGCTGGGGGAGGAACAGCAGAAGAGGAACTCTTCCAAAGGCACATATTACAAGTCCCCTTCTTCTTCAATTCATTTGATTGAAGTAAAATCAGAAGAAGACACAGATGGCTCGGAGGAAAGAGAGGTTGCAGTGGCAGAAATGGCAAAGTTAAAGCATCCTATCAGCTGCAAAGCCCTTACAAAGCCACCAAAGGACCAGAAGCCGCCACCATTTACAGGAGGATTTGTTCCAAACAAACCAACACAGAACAAGGTCTACTCTTTCGATCTAACTAAGGTCGATGCTCTGTTCGATGAAATGTTGGCGCAAAAGGCAATAGAGACGCCTCACAAGCTGCCCAAACCAGAGGAGCTTAAGGGCAGGCAGTATTGCAGATGGCACAACTCTTGGAATCACTCTACTAACAGTTGTGTCGTGTTCAGAGATGTCATACAGGAAGGAATAACTGCAGGAAGATTGAAACTAGCAGAAAAACCACCTTCAGTCACGATGGATCCGTTTCCCCAACCTCAAGTTAACATGGTCAATTTAAATTGGCCAGAACGAAGGGAAAATGCCAGTTCCAGCAGAAGCGGGAGAACTACAAAGGAGAATTTTCAAAGGCCAAAGGCGACCATCTCGGCCGGGATAGTACTATGCAGTAAATGCAAGTGTGAAAGTGAGTTAGAAGTTACTCTGGACAGGCAGAAACAACCCACGCACGGCGTGTTTGACCGGATTGGAACGTCGCACCAGCAAGGCCTAGCTCCGATTCCTCTCAGAAACAGAGTCAGACAAAGGGATTATCTCAGGCCAGTTCAGCAAAACATAAGAATGCCAGAACAGCCTAAGGAGGAGATACCAATTAGAATGCCAGGAAATGATAAACCTTTGGCAACTATCATAGAGGGAAGATGGTATTCCGTTGGAAAAAGCGGCAGACCAACCTTAGAATTAACCAGAACTCAGAAAAGAAGGGTTCAGAGGCAATACTCCACCTTCCTTAGAAACAGGAAAGATGTGCAGGTCTTGACAGAACCAAATTCTGCCGGGAGAAGAGAAGATCCAGAAACAATTCCTCAGGAAGAACAGACAAAACATAAGTCCCAAAAGCTGATAAAAACAGAATCCTTCATCTGTTCAACCTCATCTCCCGCCGATCAACCCAAACTTCAACAAGTACAAGAAGGGCCAGAACCTGTTCCAGAAGAAGAACAACAAGGCTGGACTGAAGGAAACGAGGAGGAACAGTTGGACTATGAGCCATCTGCAGATGATCAAGCTGGTTTCCTCGAAACAGGAGAACAAGGAGACTGGACAGAGGAGATGGAATACGATGGGGGATTAGATGAAGAAATCGAAGCTTTTGGGGCAGAATTGGAGAACTTGTTACAAGGTGATCTTGGCATTAACATGGTATTCATCCTATCAGAGAGGTTCAGGGCAGCAGAAGGACAAGGAAGCACTCTAGAGGGAGACGTACTCTCGCAAGAAAGCTTCGAATGCAGACTGGCGGAAGTAGAAGGAGCGCCAGAACAGCAAGTGCCTGCTGCCAGAACAGGCGGAACCACCATGAAACCAGTTGCAGAACAGCTTTGTTTCTCCAAACCAACCGAGGAAATGGCCAATCACCTCAGGCCTCTATTCATAACTGCAAACTTTGGAGGCATCCCTGTTTCCAAGGTAATGGTAGATGGAGGCGCAGCCATTAACCTTTTACCACACAGACTGTTGAGTAAAATGGGCAGAACAGAAAAGGATCTAATTCCAACACGTCTGACCGTCACCAACTTTGCCGGGGGCATCACTAAGACTCATGGAATTTTGGACGTGGATGTCATTGTTGGGACCAAAAAGCTGAAAATTGCATTCTTTGTGGTGGACACTACTTCTACTACTTACAATGCATTGCTCGGAAGAGACTGGATTCACCAAAGCCTCTGCGTTCCTTCTACTCTGCATCAGCAGCTAGCTCTTTGGCATGAAGAAGGTTACATGGAGATAGTAGAGGCCGATCCACGGCCATTTCTGCCTTCTGCCATGTGTTTTGAGGCAAGATACTATCACGATGACCTTGGTCCTTTCATTTTCTTTGGAGTCAACCAGAACGGCCGCCCTCATGGTGTCACGGCCCAAAGGCTCATTGAAGACGGTCTGGCCAGTTCTCTAGAAGACTGGAATATGCCTTTTGTTCTGAACCTCCAGAACTCCGATGTTTAGTCCCAATCAACAGGAAAAGGATCGAGCTGCAACAATCCGATCCATTACAAAAAGATTGTTGATATACTGGGAAGAAAAGAAACTCATCGTGCAGAATCCAGCCATTAATATGGCAGAATTCACGCATGAGAGCATCAAAGAACAGGAAGAAAGTTTACAGGAGGAAATATTGGACTTTGCACCATCAGCACTAGATGATTCCTTACCAGAAGTGGAAGATCCATTACAGGAGATTAATCTAGGGATAGAAGAGGACCCAAGACCCACTTTCATTAGTGCACTATTGGAAGAACCGCTCAAAAATGAAATCATCGCACTTTTGCATGATTTTAAAGACTGTTTTGCTTGGCATTATCACGAGATGCCAGGATTAGACAGGAAACTGGTAGAGCACAAGCTGCCTATCAAAGAAGGCTACCTTCCAGTTAAACAGGCCAGAAGAAGAATGTCCATGGAAACAGAATTAAAAGTCAAAGAAGAGATAGAAAGACTGCTTAAAGCAGGATTCATCAGGCCGGCCATCTACACTGACTGGCTAGCCAATATTGTGCCAGTTCTAAAAAGGAAAACAGGGGCAGTTAGGATCTGTGTGGATTACAGAAATCTGAATGAAGCATCCCCCAAGGATGAATACCCTATGCCTATGGCAGATATGCTAGTAGATGGAGCTGCCCAGAACCAAATGCTATCTTTCATGGACGGCAACGCAGGGTATAACCAGATCATGGTAGCAGAGGAAGATATCCACAAAACAGCTTTCATGTGTCCAGGGCACATAGGTGCTTTTGAATACACTGTAATGCCTTTTGGCTTACGAAATGCAGGAGCCACTTATCAAAGAGCAATGAATTCTGTTTTCCATGATATGATAGGACATTCTCTAGAAGTATATATAGATGATGTGATAATTAAATCCAAGGAAGCTGAAAGTCATGTGTCAGATCTGAGAAAGGCATTCCAAAGAATGAGACAGCATAAATTGAAAATGAATCCTAAAAAATGTATTTTTGGAGTGCAGGCAGGAAACTTCTTGGGTTTTTTGGTCCATCAAAAAGGCATAGAAGTCGATAAAAATAAAGCAAAGTCCATCATAGAAGCTCAACCACCTCGGAACAAGAAGGAGCTGCAAAGTCTTCTGGGAAAAATTAACTTCCTAAGAAGATTCATATCCAATTCCGCGGGAAAGATTCAACCCTTTTCTTCCTTATTAAGGCTAAAACAGGAACAGATCTTCAAATGGGAGGAACAGCACCAACAGGCTTTTGAAGAAATTAAACACTATCTGTCAAATCCACCAGTTCTGTCCCCACCAAAGAAGGGCAGACCGCTCAAACTCTATGTGTCTGCGTCAGGAACATCTATTGGAAGTCTGTTAGCCCAAGACAACAACGAAGGGAAGGAGCAAGCGGTATACTATCTGAGCAGAACTTTGACAGAAGTAGAAAGAAATTATTCTGTGATCGAAAGGCTTTGTCTGGCTTTATATTTCACTGCTATAAAACTCAGACACTACATGCTGCCATTTACCATTTATATCATTGCCAAGACAGACCTAATCAAATATATGCTAACAAGGCCAATGCTAAGAGGCAGAATTGGGAAATGGACTCTGGCTCTGACAGAATTTGCTTTCAGATATGTCCCTCAGAAAGCTGTCAAAGGACAAGCTGTAGCAGACTTCCTAGCCGATCATCCAGGGGAAGAAATTGAAAATATGGACTCTTTGGATATAGCAAATGCAGATCTATTGACAAGAGCTCATGTTTGCCTTAACAATCCCATTTATTCGATTCATCTCACACCATGGAAGCTGTATTTTGATGGATCAAAAACTGACTTAACTTCCGGAGCAGGAATTGTTCTAGAAGAACCTTTGGGAGTCAGACATTGTTATTCTTTCCAGTTGGATTTCCAATGCACCAACAACAGAGCTGAATATGAAGCTTTAATCATTGGCCTTGAAATGTTGGTGGAACTGGGAGTCCAGTCTGTGGAAATCCTGGGAGATTCTATGCTTGTTTTAAAACAGATTGCTGGAGAATACAAATGTTTGAACCCTGCTCTAGTTGTCTATTTAGTAGCAGCTAGGAATCTGTTGACAGAATTCAGGGAAGCCACTTGGGAACACATCCCAAGAGAAGAGAACTTTGCAGCCAATGAACTGGCTCAAATAGCTACAGGAATACAAATCCCGGAAGATTGTGTGCAAAGGATAATTAGAGTAGGAAAGAAAAGTCTGCCATCTGTTCTGACCAGAGGAATGGAGGTAGATGTCAATTCTGCCATAATCACTGAAGATGATTGGAGAACTCCCATCATAAACTACTTGCAGTATCCAATTCTGCCTTCTGAAAAGAAAGTCAGAATCATGGCTTCAAATTATCTTATGTGGAATGAAGATTTGGTCCGGAAAAGCAAGGATGAAGTATTGTTAAGATGCTTGGGAAAGAAAGAATACATGAAGATCATGGGAGAAACTCATGAAGGGATATGTGGAGCACATCAAGGTGGAAGGAAAATGTGTTGGCTAATCAGAAGGTATGGTTATTTTTGGCCAACCATGATGAAAGATTGCATTAACTACTCCAAGGGATGTGAAGCTTGTCAAAGACATGGACCGATCCAGCAGGTCCCTTCGGTTCCCATGAACCCAGTAGTCAAGCCATGGCCGTTCAGAGGATGGGCAATGGACCTCATTGGCAAAATTTATCCAGCCAGCAGCCAACAGCATTGTTTCATCATTGTAGCCACGGACTATTTTACCAAGTGGGTGGAAGCCAAGCCTGTTAAGTCTACCACATCTCAAGAAATCATCACTTTCATAGAAGAATAGATCATACAAAGATTCGGCATTCCGGAATCAATCACTACCGATAGGGGATCTTCTTTCATATCCGGAGATATGCTGAACATGGCAGAAGCGATCAAATTTAAGCTACTCCAATCCACACCTTATTATGCTCAAGCCAACGGACAGGCAGAATCAAGTAACAAAGTGATAATCAATATTATCAGGAAAATGCTTGAGAAGAATCCAAAGCAATGGCATGAGAAGCTGTCAGAAACCTTATGGGCATATAGAACTTCGAAAAGAGAGGCGACTAGTATGACTCCATATGCTTTGACTTATGGTCACGATGCAATTCTGCCTATGGAGATAGCAGTCCAATCCCTCAGAATTGCCCATCAAAACGAATTGGTTGGAGAAGACTATAACCAAGCCATGTTATTAGAACTGGAAGGGTTGGATGCAAGTAGGATTGATACCCTCAACAAACTCTTAGCAGGAAAACAGGCTGTGTCAAGAGCATACAATAAGAGAGTTAAAAACAAGAGTTTTGAAGAAGGAGAAATAGTCTGGAAAGCAGTTCTGCCCCTCGGAACACATATAGCTGGTTATGGAAAATGGTCACCAACTTGGGAAGGACCTTTCATAATTAACCAAGTCCTAGGATTAGGGGCGTACAGACTACAGGATCGAGATGGAGAAGTCCATGCTACGCCAATCAATGGCAAATGGTTAAAGAAATTCTATCCAACTATGTGGGATTCACAGGCTGTGCAGACAGATCCTGGGATAGAAAGGCAACAACTTAAAACTGTTGTTTGATCTTGTTTTAAGATTTAATTCGGTATTAGTATAAGCTTTTATTTCAGTTTGTCAAGAGAAATCGAAATTCCAAAAAAAATAAATAAACTTTCATTTTCAAATAGTCACTTTGGTGACTCAACCAGTTCATTACAATTCCAAAATCTGAATGTTAAAATCCTAGTTTTCTAAGGGTTTCCTGCAGACTCGTCTTCTTAATCGAGAGCTCCTTCTGAAGCAGTACTCCCTGGTGGATTGAAGCCTCTGCAACTTCCAAAGCTGGCCTGGAGGCTGAAACCATGGTCTGCACCAGGAAAGTGGCCTTAGTCTTGGAGCTCAGTCCAGCACCCAGCCTGCGCTGTACCTCCCTGCGTTCTGCCAGCTGCTTTTGAAGCTCCTCAATCTGCTTCTCCAGCCTGTCTGCAGTAGCCTTGGCCTCTTTGTACCCCGCGACCATCTGATCCAATTCTGCCTTCTGTTTTGCATAATCAGCCAAATTAGCGTCATGAGTTGTCTTGCAGAGTTCAGAAGTCTCGAAGGTAGGCTTGAGATCCTCATAGCGATCGTGAAGGTTAAGCACATCTCTGGCCAGGTTCAGACTTATCTCAAGAATTGGCCTAGGAGCCATGTTCTGCCTGTGCAGCAGGTCCAGATCTTTCATCAGTTGTTCTACAGCTTCCCTATTTTCCTCCAGTTCCAGCTCAGTAGATTGCCAGACCTTCACCCTCTCCATGGCCTCATCCACTGCTTTGAATTTGGTCTTGTTAGGGGTAGAACTGAGTTTCTCCAGCCTGTCCAGTTGGGCGTCCAAGTCCATAGCCTCGAATTCAGCCAATTCTGGGTCAGCAAAAGAGGCTGTGATGGTTGAAACAGCACGGGATTGGACGGGCATCTACAAAATCAAAATTATGGATTAGGAAAAGGCAGAAATAAAAGAAAAATTCATGACATGGTGAGAACTTACAGCTGCGAGAACAGGCTTCAAAGGACTAATAACCACTGCCACGGCTCCTGCAGCTCCGGGCACTTCCACCTAAAAAGAATAAGATGTAAAAGAAAACAAGGACATGATAAAGCACGAAGGATGGACAGAAATAAAAGGACAAAGACCTACCATGGCTTCAGATATAGTAGCAGTTAAATCTGCTTCAGATTCTGGGGTTGCAGCAGGAAGCTCCACCTGCTCCACAGGCCCCAAGGCAGATGGTTCTGCCAGGCTCGCAACCGGAAGTTCTACCCGTTCCACAAGTCCCGATTCTGCCAAAGCCTCCATATGCTCCCCAGACCCTAGCATTGCCTGTTCTGCTTGAACTGTGACAGAGAGTTCTGCTTATTCTACAGGCTCGAATGCAGGTTGACTGGTTGAAGCGGCTACAGGAACTTCTACCTGCTCCACTGGCTCTGAAACAGAAGACTCTGGTTGTTCCTCAAATACTGGAGCTGCAGTAGAATGTTCAGCCTCCGTGTCCTCAAAGGCGGCCAGTTCTGAGCCAGTCAGCTCTGTCCGGGGAATGGCACGCTGTTGTTGAGCCAAGGCAATGCTCTCTGCGATCACCTCAGCCGGGATCTCCTCCTAAACAGACAAACAGAAATCAGGAGTTAGAAAAGAAAAAGCAGAAAGAGCATGTCTACAAATGACCAGAATTCAACCCCACCTCTTCGTCGAGATCTTTCCCTTTCGTTTTTAGAGTTTCCACTGCCATTTCGTGTTGCCCCTCTTTTTCAACAGCCTCAAAAGCTTCTCTCAGCTCATCATCAGTCCCAGAGGCTTCATTCGGATTGGCGGCAAACTCTTCTGTCTCATCAGAATCAATCTCACGTCTCTTCCTAAGTCTTTTAGACCTAGTGCGAGGAGGAGGAGGAGGGCTTTCAGCTGCATAAAAGAAGCAAGGATTAGAAGAAGGAACAAGGAAGAACAAGTCAAAAGGAAACGGGATCTAAACACAAGGACCCTACCAGAAGTTTCGGACCGAGCAACGCTGCCCTGAGCAAAAGTATTTTCTTTCCTTTTCTTTCCAGCAATTGGACTGGCCACGGCAGGCTGTTCTGCCAGATCTTCATCCTCCTCACCTGAAGGAGGCTGTCCCCGGCAGCAATGACAGAACTGACTATATAAGGAAGAAATTTGAAGTCAGAACTAAACACAGTATAAGGAAATAAAAGGAACAGGGTAGATCGAAGCTTACCAAACATTGCTCCAGCTTGAGCCGTCTGTTCACCAATGATTTTCTTCATGGAGGGGTCTGATACAGGCAGAATTGATTTGTCAGACAAAGTATAAACGACAGAACAGGAAATGGCAGACAGAACGAAGAATTTACCTTCTATGATCTGATCATTGACATCTTGAATAGTCTTAACTGTGAATTTTCTGGCCTCAGCCTCGCCAAACACATTTCCACAGGCCCAGCCCTCAAAAAGCACCTTGACTGCAGCAGCCGAAGCAGGCATCCCTCGAAACCTGGCCTTCCACCAAGCATCAAAATCGGAGGAACTGGATGAATTCGGCTCCCAGGATAGATAAAGACCATCCAGACTGTTATTGATTTTATTAACTGCACAACGAGCATCCTTGTGCACCTCCAGATTATCTGAATCTCTCCAGGACGAGGCTCGATTGCAACTTCGATAGTATTTGAACGGAATGACCTTGGACAGCCAAGTTGTCGTGCACAGAAATTGGGATGGTAGACTTCTGCCCCCCAGATGATAGCTTGGTGGCTTCCCACCTCCATGAGGCAGATCCATTAGCAAGGCTACACTCAGAAATATCTTCCTGTATTTTGTCCTGGCAGCCTCGTCTTCTGGCTCCTTTTCAAAAAGCCGGTGCCCAGGCTGGAACCAAGGATAGGTTCTTCTAATCACCACTTGCCATTGAGCCGCGGAGCGCTTAAGACAGTGTCTGAACCACATCAGGTATTCGTCAATGAAATGCTTGGGCACTTCTGCCGACATCAGAGGGAGAGCCAGAACCTGCTTTTCAGGCAGAACTAGATCAGGAAATCGGAACTCTGGAAAATACACCTGCAACCAGACCTGGATCATCCAAAATGAGCCATGAGAAGATAAATTCAGGGGATTCTCCATTGTGGCAGTATGCAGGTTCTTGAAAAGGTGAGCCAGAACTGACGGCCCAAGTCCAACGTCGGTATGGTTGTGTAAAGCTTCTGCCAAATGCCTATACTCAAGCAGAACAGCAGAAGAACGATTGGGGAACACAAATCTGTTCAGCCAATACAGAAGGAATAGCATATGCTGCTGATCCTTGTCCTTCTCCACACTGAATTTCCTCAGAAAAACAGAAAAGGAGCAGTTCTGATTGATAGTAGCAGGAGAGACAGTGAAAGGCTTGGCTAGTTTCTCCTGGTTCCTCCTACGATGATAGTCTCCAACAGCATCCACAGGTCGTCCATGGGGCCTAAACCCAAATATCTGAGCCATGTCCAGCAGAGTTGGCGCCATTGGACCCACACAGAAATCAAACGTGTTGCTGGCAGAATTCCAGAAACATAGGGCAGCGGCAAGCAGGTTCTCATCCCGGTTGATGGATTGCTTAGACAGAAGAATCGCATCATAAATTCCTGCCCTCCTCCAGTGAGCTCCAAACTTGGGAAGAAGTTTGTCAATCCAGTCCGCCCACTTCACAGGACTATTCCTTACTTCACTGGACGGAAATGAACGGCTTAAATTCTTACTGACCCAAGAATAAGAGGATAGAGCAGAGTTCCCTTGGTAACACAGAGGTGCTTCGGCATCCTTCTTAACTAACTCTGCCATCTCAGCTGGGACAGGACCAAACCAGCGAGGTCCCATAGTCAGAGTACTGTCAAACAAGTGAAGGACGTTTTCGTCCAATTTTTTCTGAACAAAAGGATGAAGTCTGCTTCGAACTTCCATGGCGTGAGCATCGATTCCACTCCCAGTGATGTAGTCTGGAGGAACCGAGGAGGAAGCACTGTGGGCACGAGTCCTTGGAGAAGACATTTTCTGGGTTTACAGGCTAGGAACGAAAAAGGGTTTAGGGATTGAACGTAGCAAAGGGAAAGGATTCTGACAAAAACCGAGAAAATTGAACCCTGAGAAAGCTAGGTTTTGAGATGAACAGGAACTGGAAATTTCAAATTTCTTTTAAAGGACTCAAAATCGTGGGAAAGGGAAGACAAGACGCCAGCTGAAAGCTAATAGTGACGAGCTAGTGACCAGCTAGTAACTGACCGGTTTCCCACGAAGTCTAGGTAGGTGGACGTGGCAGACAGGGGACGTTTTAAACTGGAGCGCACAAATTAATAGCCGAAAACATTAAATCTGAAAACCGGTTGATAAACGGTTCAGATTTAATGGGGGCATTGTTTGGGCCCAAATTTAGCACGCCAAAAACAAAAGCCCACACCATCTCCTAGGCCGCTTGTATCAGACGACCTCAAGCCCATCAGCACGACCCAGCCTATTAAATGAGTGGACAGGCCAAAATCACGGCCCAAAACATTAAAGGGCTTGTGAACAATAGGAATCAGAAAAAACTTGGGCCTCGAAGAAATCCAAAGTTAGGCTCAAAAGCAAATTAGACTCAAGCTGGCCTTCAAAACGGAACAGTCCCACGTGATCCCTGACTTGGAGGAGTCAATAATTTCGGCTGAAAACTGGAAATAGAACAGGAGCAGCTATAAAAGAAGAAAAAATCTAAAGTAGCTTGCTACCAGAAGATTAGAACCTGCTTAGTTTATCTAAAAGATATTCTGATATTTTGGAGGAATACCATTTTCGAGGATAAGCAGACTCTGTTTTTATAAAAAGAGAGATAAGCGGGAAACATGAAACTGTCCAAAAGCTGAGAGCCAGCCATCTCCAAGACTCCAGACCTTTTGCAGAAGCAGGTGGAATGGAAGAACAGGCAGGGCACTCCATCAAAAATACAGAAGTAGTCACCTCAGGAACTAATCGTTGAGTGCTTACTCGCCAGAAAATGGATAGAACCCCTGTTTATTTCATTTTAAAATTAAAAAGATCTTTTGATTACTTGCCGCCCATTCTCGGAGGAACACTTCCTATATATATAGGAGAGGGTGAACAGAGCAAAACACAATCAATCAACC
Source organism: Prunus avium (assembly GCF_965620075.1). NCBI lineage: Eukaryota > Viridiplantae > Streptophyta > Magnoliopsida > Rosales > Rosaceae > Prunus > Prunus avium. The sequence goes on from NC_142291.1 coordinate 34,035,235, forward strand.
AACCAACCAAAACTCAGTCAAAAGACAAACACTCAAATGATCACTTGATCACAAAAATCCCAAATAAGTCCCAACAGACTTCGAGCCTGAAATATTCAAAAGCTTGCCAACAAGCTTGCAGAATCATCTTGTCTTCTCCCAGCAAAGACAAGTCTAAATCACTACCTCTAGTTTGAATCCCAGTTCACTAATCAACAATAACGAGATTTCTCTCGTTACAAATTTGGTTCAGTAAAAGCCAAGCTAAGCAGAGTTTCGAGTTTTCTCAAAAATGAAAAACTCAACAAATTTGTGAAGAGCCCTGACTAAGCAGCACAGGTATTACAGCTCATTTCCAGCTCGAGTCCAGCCACTTCTACCCCTTTCAGACTGGAGAAGTCCCAGTTCTGCCCATCTAAAAAACCTTCCAGGGTTCGAAACAGATTAAAGCTCTGCCAAACTCAAGCTTTGGTATCGATTTGCAGCTGAAGCCTAGCATTTGAAGTTGTTAAAAGTCCAGTCCAGCACAGGCGTACCCAGTCCAGCCCAGAACAGAGGCAACTATCCAGACAGAAATGGAAGCGCAGCCCTCTTCTTGTCCTTGTATAGTCAGTTTTTTTTCCCATTTTGAGTCTTGTAAAAGGGAGTTCTGCCTGAAATCGGTTCAATATGTCATCTTTCATTCTGGCCAGAACTACCGGTTTTCGCACTGAGATAAATTGTAAAAGTCCTTACCAGTCTAAGGCATAGAAAAGAACTTACTTGGGAGATATTCCTCACCCAAATTCACAATCGTTTGGTCAAAGTTAGTAGCTTGGGGCGCAAGTTATTTTTACCATAAGTCTGTTAGGGTTGAAAAATTGCTAACAGTGGCACGCTCAACACATAAAGAAAGTCAATTCGCTAACCAAAACATGGTCTTTGAATTAATGGGGAACTTTGCCCTGTCATCTCAGGAAGTAAATCAGAACGGGTGAACAGTTTATACAAATGATAGTCTAAAAAATTATAAATTAATCCTACCTTCCACCTAACGCAACAAGATGATCACGTTGTTGTGTTTGTCAACAACAAAAATGTTGTTGTTCTAGGGTATGATGCATTTATATGTGACTATTAGCGTTGAAATTTCCAATATATATGTGTCGGTCATGTGGAGGAAACATGCCTCCTTGTGCCGGTATTTGCGAATGAGAAAATATATTAGTGTTGTCATAATTAAATGTTCTTTTATCATATATCTAACATATTATATATTATCAAAATGTTAATTTAGACTACAAACATTCAATTAATAGTCCGAATTGGTATACCTTTTGACCGTATGCCCAAATGTGTAGGAAAATTTGGACACCCGTCCACATAGGCACGCGTGATGGATGTGTTTCACTGGACGGCATTGTGGCCTGTAATGATAATGAAGGGAAAACCTCAATTAGTGGAAAATATACAAAATTAGTCAGAAGCTTTGTATTGAAGTTGCTTTCTATTGTAGTTGCAGCCTCAACATCATTTGGTCAAAGTCAATATATCATATATGATCATCAGTAAAGACAAATATTTTATTTTTTTAATAATTTGGCGCACTCGATTTGATTTGCTTAAGAACTATATTCAACACAAGTTGGAGTTTCATGACAGACGAAGACCTAATTTGTAGGCACCACAATTAAAATAATTCGTTCACATGGGTAACACTAATTAACAAAATTTGGACGAGAAGAATTTAAAAATATTCACTTGTTTGACATTAAGGCCAATCTATGCTGATTTTCTAATAAATTGAATTAGGGGAATAAGATGCTATGAACTTCAATATTTTGTCTTCACTCTCTCAATTTTTTATTTATATAACTTTTATTCAATTTGAACTTGGAATTATATGTCACTAGACCAAATTATCATCGACAAATCCTGCTTCTCATTTAAAAAAACAGAGAGTTTCTGTTATGAAGGAAGAGAAAGGGTTTGATAATTAATTAAACAACTATACAATTGAAATTGTGAGATTACACATTTCCAATTGCTATACACAAATATTCATTGGGTGTCTGAGTTTACACAAATCTTTTGATACTATGGCCCTTTGAAAAACTTATGGTTGAAAAACGTAAATAATTTGACCTGAAAAAAACATAAATAGAACTTCAATGGTAGTTAGAAATAAAAGTCTTCATCATAAATAGAACTTCAGTGGTAGTCTTCAACGTATATAGATAAAAGGAAAGTTTAAAAATTGGATGCATTGATAGACATGAGCTTAGTCCAATTGGCTAAAACTGATGTGTTCCTCACTCATCAGCATAATTCAAATCCCTATCCAAGTATTTAGATTAGATTTTATTAAAATATCTCTTGAATAAAAAATTAAATTTAAAAAAAAACTGGACATATGGATTAAATGTAACAACCACGTCACATTAAAGTAATTATGTTAGTTCCATTATTTACAAAATTGTCATCTTGTTTAGTGATCACCCTGAGAAATTTCACTAATGTGGATAGATTACAACTTTGATTTACCAATGAAACCCCCTTAAAACATTACCCTCACAATCTTTTTCTTTCACACTTTGATGCACTTGTGAACTCTCTCACACTTCTCTCGCACACTTTGCACTTAAGCTCTTATTGCTCCCTTGCATCTGCTCCTCTCAAAACATGTTTCACTTAAATTGCTCCACACACCACATAAACCTAAAATCACCACTACTAGAAAAACGCTCAACAGGTACCCTTTTATTGGAGACTAAAATAAAAACAGTCTCTAAAGAATGCAATTAGGGACTGATAATAGAAATAGTCTCTATAAAATGATAAAAGTGACTGATTCAATAATTTTTCATGACTAATAATTTTAAAAACTCGGAAATCCGTACCTTCAATACTAAAGAAATTATATATAATACTTTCATGTCAGATATATATTAGAAAATAAGGCACTGACAAATTAATCAGTGACTAAGTTCTCCACCATTTCCAGTAGTGGGCCTGAATCAACACAAAAACTTAATTAAAATTTTAAAAATATATAAATAAAAGACTCATTATACCAACTAAGTGAAATTATACGTATACCAAAATGGCTTTCCTCCTTTTTCTCATCCCAAGATTCCTACCCCTCTCTGCTTACTCTCTCTCTCTCTCTTCAATTATTATTTTCTTAACCACACTCTCGTTTTACTCTCTCTCTCTCTCTCTCTCTCTCTCTCTCTTATATTTTCTTAACAACTTTTTTGAAACTTCTCTTTTTCTCTGCTTCAAATCTATACGCACCCCTTTTGTCTATTATTTTTTTCTTCTAATTCTCGTCTTTTTCTTGGTATTGTGTTGTGTCTGGATTTCTTGGTCTAGTTTTAAATTTAATTCTTGGTATTGTGTTTGTAAATCTAACCCATTGTCTAGTTTGGGCTAGATCTGTGTTATGTCTCTTACAAATCTTTCATTTGAATGAGTTTTGCTTAGCGACTCATGGTTTTTGTTTGATTGGTTGTAGAAATAAAACGTATGGGACAAGTTCTTGCTGTTGTTGATGGCATTTTGAATCTGTTTGAAAGGTAATTTAATGAAATTTCTCTTGTTCATCAATGAATTCACTCTCTGTGAAAATCATAAATTTTTTTGTTTTTTTTAGTGGATATTTGTGTTTCTGAATTTTGAGGATTTATTTGTGTGTTTATGTTTATGGTAGTGCAGATGCGGTTAATAGGCTTAATGCTCTCAGAGGCAGAGGTGAATTTCTACTCCTTTTTCAACACTAATTTTCTTTTTTTGAAATGGTCAATTTTTAGTCCTAAATCTAGATATTTACTGCTTTTCAAGAAGATGAGCTCTCTCCTTCAGTTCAACATGCAAAGGCTCTTCCAGTGTATCTCCATAATCCATGGTCGGAAAAAATTCTTCTTGGGGAGGAGGTTCTCTCAGCTTGACAAACCGAACGGGAAAAAGAAAACCGATGAATGTTTTAAAGAACCGATGTTTAAACATATTGAAACAACTTTGACCCAAGAAAAAACATATTAAAACAACAAAATGGCTATGAGACAATCAGATATTTTTAAAAAAAAGGTTTATGTTTTCAGGGACTGATAAGCTATGTTGAACGTACAAGGGTACGGGGACACAGGAACGCGACACGGCGACGCGGAAAATCTCAAAAAATTAGGACACAGGTACGGCTAGGACACGGCAATTAAAATAATAATTTATTCTCAATACTTCAATATCACATAATTCCATAAAACAAAACAAATAACTCATGTTCATCATCCATACATAATAATTAATACACCACAAAAATAAAACATAAATAATATAACTCTCAATCTTCTTCAAGCATCTATATCTTCATTGTTGTTGTTATTAGAAAACAACACGCCCTCTAAGTGATTCACATTCATCTTTCCCTAAAAAAAAATTCAGCATGGTTCATATTCATTATGTCTAATACCCAATTAATAAACCAAATTCAAATGTACTCAACAACTAAGTAACAAGACTTTTATTAAAAATAAAAAAATAAATACATATACAATCATACAAAGATACCCACACAAAAAAACACATCAAAACAGAGAAACAAAATAAAAAAGTTGTAAAGCCTAACCCGAGTTTGGCCACGATTTCTTTTTATTATTTGTTGTGTTTCTCTTAAAAAAACAAAAGAAAGAATTGTCACCTCACCACCAAGTCCAACTCTTCTACTGCTGTGGAGTGGAAGGAGATAAGAAAAGAAAATAGAGAACATAAATAAATGCAATTGAAAATAGAGAAAAAAAATTGCAAAGAGACTTACCTTGTGCAAAACCAGGAGAAGGGGACGAGAAGAGCGGTGACGAAGGAAATGAAAGTTTGGTAGCAGAAAAGGTGAGATTTAGGTTTTAAAAAGTATTTTTCCACTTTTAGCTCCTTTTTTAAAAACTATTTCAAATTAGTCCATCAAAGTTTCAAAAATCACGTTTAGACCCCAACTTTTATTTTAAAATTTTCAAACTGGTTCCTGCCGTGTCTTGACCGTGTCCCAACCGTTGACCGTGTCCAAGGCGTGTCGGGGGCGTGTCGGCGTGTCCGACACTCCAACACTCCAGCATTTTGGAGTGTCCGTGCAACATAGCTGATAAGCATTCTATACCTTTTAATTCTATTAGGCACAGGAATGCATGTATGCGTATTGGTTGGACAGAATGTGGGACCCATTGGGAAAATAAGTCATGGAGATTTGCAATACGTGCCATATTAGCAATAGAGGACCCTTATAAAAGACACTATTATAAGTCAGTGCCTATTATTACATTAGGCACTGTTTTCAGTCCCAAAGAATGTAAAAGGGACTGATTACCCTCAGTCTCTTTTAGTCCTTTTTTTAGTAGTGCACTGAATTAATTTTTTTTATATACAAATGATAGTCTAAAAAATTATAAATTAATCCTACCTTCCACCTAACGCAACAAGATGATCATGTTGTTGTATTTGTCAACAAAAAAAATGTTGTTGTTCTTTTATAAGATATCTTAAATATTATATATTATCAAAATATTAATTCAGACTACGTTCAAACATTCAAATAATAGTCCGAATTAATAATCTGACAATATAACTTTGGTTTAGGATATGGTATACCTTTTGACCGCATGCCCAATGTGTAGGAAATTTGGACACCCCTCCACATAGGCACACGTGATGGATGTGTTTCACTGGACGGCATTGTGGCCTGTAAGAGCAACTCCACACATTTGCCCATTGCCATGGCAAGGGGGGAGCTAGGGCAGCCACTATTCACATGAATAGTAGTTGCCCTTGCAAATAGTATTGTGTGTTTCCACCCGTTGCCATGGCAAAGGGCAATTACTATTCATTTTTTTGTTTTTTTCACAAATTTGTTTACCTAAATAATTAATTTGGATAATATTTTCGGATAAGATTTTTGGGTTCGTACGTGTCAATATTTATTATAAAATTTATATCTCAATCGAATAAAATTTTGGTATTTATAGAAAAAAAAAATCAATAATTTTTTTCATTTTTTTATTGCACAAAAATTGGCTGCCGTTGGATTGGAGAAAAAAATCTGATCGGAGAGCCCAGAGCGCGACACGTGGACTTTAGCGGCACTGTAGCGCATAGACTGTAGCAGTACTATAGCACGTGAGCACTGTAGCGGCACTATAGCGCTGACGTCAGTGCCAAAACGAGAGTTGGAGCTCGGGCCAGCCCATGTTGCTGGGTCCCACCTTGTGCCCTGGCTTGGGCTCCTCGCTCGAAACAGATTTTCTCATTTTTTTCCCCCGGCCCGAGGCTTGGTCATGCCGCTGGAGTTGCTCTAATGAAGGGAAAACCTCAATTAGTGGAAATAATACAAAATTAATCAGCAGCTTTGTATTGAAGTTGCTTTCTATTGTAGTTGCAGCTTCAACATCATTTGGTCAAAGTCAACATATCATATATGATCATCAGAAAAGACAACTATTTTATTTTTATTTTTAAATAATTTTGGCGCACTCGATTTGATTTGCTTAAAAACTATATTCAACACAATTGTTGAAGTTTCATCTGTCATGCAGACGAAGACCTAATTTGTAGGCACCACAATTAAAATAATTCGTTCACATGGGTAACACTAATTAACAAGATTTGGACGAAAAGAATTTTAAAATATCCACTTGTTTGACATTAAGGCCAATATATGCTAATTTTCTAATAAATTGAATCAAAGGAATAAGATGCTATGAACTTCAATATTTTGTCTTCACTCTCTCAATTTTTTTATATACGACTTTTATTCAATTTGAACTCGGAACTATATGCCACTAGATCAAATTATCATCGACAAATCCTATTTCTCATTTAAAAAAATAGAGAGTCAAGTTCTAAAATAATTTTCTTTTATTAAGGAAGAGAAAGGGTTTGATAATTAATTAAACAACTATATGAAATTGTGAGATTAATGAACATACCTGGATCTCAAGTATAAGGTTGTGGCCTCTGAAGGCAAAGGCAATCATTCCAAAGCTCAATTTTCCCTTCCTCGTATATTACTTGTATTGAAAATAAAAAAAAATAAAACAAGAGTTTGCGGTCGTACGCATACACCTAGCACATGTCCGCCGCTCCCGTTGTTCTTCCTCGGTAGTGTGTGGTGGTCCGTGGCTGCGATTAAAGTGCATACTGCACTTGACTCTTGGATTATGGGAGCGCTTCCGCGCGGGTGGCTTGCTCACCCCTATCTTCCGTCGGCCTCTTTGATACCCCCTGGTATCGGTTACTTCTCCTTGGTGGTGGTGGATCTGCTCTGGTGGTGCTGTTGGAATGCTCTGTGCGGCTGCTCATGTGTTCTAGATCTAGGGTTTCTTTGTTTAATAGTTTATGGGCTTATGTTAATTATTTGGTTTTGTATCTTTGGGCCTTTATTTGTTGGTGTTGGGCTGCCTTTTGAATTGAGTTTTCTCAAATTGTAATGTTTCCCACTATTAATGAATATAGCTCCTTGACCAAAAAAAAAAGAAAAAGAAGAAGATGATGATCATGTTGTTGTTGTAGGCACTACTAAAAAAACACACACTATGTACTGATCCAAATTTGTCCCCTAAGTTAAGTTTTGAGACAATAAATTGTCTCCATTAACTAATAGAGACTATGCAGCCACTATTTTTAAATCAGTATCCTAGTTTGGGGTTGCTATTGTTTTTTGGGTACCATTTATTGAGTCAGTCCTTTCCTATTTTCCATTAAATAAATACCTTTTAAGATACAAGCCCTTTGAGTTAAGCTAAGCCATGTTCAATGGCTTCAAGCTTGGGATCTGATATTTGGAATGGTGTCTATTATATTAGGCACTAATCATGACATATCAGTTTGCAATTGTGTACTCTTCAAATAAGACAGATCTGAGTTTTAGTATCTTCTCCCTTAGAAACGCAAAAATATATCAGTTCATGTTGGTTCAATATCAGTCCCCATTGTATGAGTACCCATTTAATAACACCCTATCATTTATGTAATACACTTAAAGCCATCAATTTCGATTTTTATTTGAAATGTTGTCTACCTTATCAGAGACGCATCATGATATATCAGTATGCAATTGTGTACTGATGAACCAATACAGATCAATATGCATCATCTCATATCAGTATGCCATCAGTCCCATTACTTTGAAAACTTGAAATTAATATGCACTTTGAATATTGATTTTTATTTAATAATCTGTAATTGTGAAATACAATTTGTGGGGCTGGTTAACTTATTGTACTATATTTAATTCCTCAAGGTTTGATCAACTGGAAAACTCTGGCACGTTCTATTGTGGAGGCTGGAGGAGCTGGTTCTCATCTGCTCTGTTCCAACCATTTTATTTTGTAGATTGATGGTCTTCTCATCTAGCCTACTCAAGAGAATAGTCCAATGAACAGTTTCAAAAGTCGACAACAAAAACATATCCAAGTCATTCTATATTTGATGCTTGATCCTCATCTAGTCTTGTCTTTCCCTACAAAAGAAAAAGCATATGTTTTCTTTCATTGTGCAAGACAGGGGATAGATATATAGAGAGAAAGATGGGATAACCCAAAGAAAAAGAAGAGATTTTGGAAGAAAATAGCCAAAAAGATTCAATGTCATGACCCCAATTCCATCCATCATCATCTAACATCACCCCCCCTCCTCAGACAAAGAAAAAAACATTGAAGAATTTATAGAAAGAACAATCAAACCATCTGGAATGTAGGTAAAGTATAGTATTTTTGCATGCAAAGAATGTCACCCACTTTTTAAAACACCTTGTGTAGAACTAGAAAGAAATTGAAACATAGATCTTTCATAAAGACCGACCAACAAGAAGAAAAAAATATCTTGTAGAGGAGCTGGTTCATGCATGTTCATATCAAACTAAAGGTTCTTGGGTTTTATAGAGACATTCTCCCGCCTATTTGAAATTTCGTATTTTGAAATCAGCTGGAAATAGTACTTATGCAGCCAATAAGGTTTTTTAAAGTTCTAATATGTTGTTTCACGGTTAAACATTAGTTTCTGTAGGAAAAGAGTTTATAAATGGAAGAGACTAGAAAAAGAAGTCAGTATCCAATTGAAGGCAAAACGCCAAGGCAGCTGAGTGAAGAGGAAGGAAGCCAGTTTGCAAAACAAAAAAAGGGAAGCCAGCCAAAGCTTGGCTGATTTGTGAGTGGAGCCGAGCTTGTTTGACAAATTGGGACTGATAAAAGGCCCAAATATGAAGGGAAAAAAATGAAAATCACTTTATTTCTATTACACACCAAAATCTATCCCAAATATCATTAATAGGCACAATGGGAGAATTAGTTTCCAAAAATAAATCAAAAACTACTTTTATGTATTTGTATCTAGATAATCAGTGGGTAATGGCTGTTTTTCTAGTAGTGAGGGTATGATACATTTATGTGACTATTGACATTAACATTTCCAATATGTCGGTCATGTGGAGGAAACATGAAGTGATGAGCTGGACTTGTTCTGGTTAATATGCCCTTCCCTTCTTTCAAAGAGTATGATTGAGCACTGAACTTTTAAACCCACCAAAACTTTGTCATCATAAATTAGTAGCATCAAATCACAAATGTCAATATATGTTGCCATTTTGTTCCACAACATGATCCTACCAAAAATCTAGATGTCACTTATAACACTTTTAAGTTGAGCCTTTGAGAAATTACACACAATATTGCTTTGATGATGTTAACAATCAAAAGGAGGTCCTAGCAATAGAGTTCAAGTTGGAAAATTGGGCACAACAAAGCACTGTGTACCAGCAATGGATCACAATTCGCTCCATTCCATTTATCTATCCATTAGCTTAGTGAGCTTTTATTTCACATCCATAAAATTTGATCTCTTCACCCGAATAACATAAACTATTATGACAATTATACTCCTCTTTAAGTTGTTCTAAGATACCTTGAGCTAGCAGATGTTGTCCTTTTCAAATTATGATACGAGAGTGTGGAGATAAAATTTGAGTATGTGGGCAGAAATTTCAAGTTTTCTAAACATGACTGGTTTAATAAATAGGTTATATAGGTATTTTAGGGGATTGACCTCAAAATGACCAAAATTTTTATCGTGCTGTTGCACCCGCTAATTTCCTAAGTTATGAATTTAATTTTTTAGATTTATGTACTATGTAGATTAATTTAAATTACATTCATTTAACTTTATTTAATATGATGATGATGTTCATTACTCATCGTAGTGAGTAAAAGTATTATCCAAAAACAAAAGGACTAAGAGAAAGGAAAAAGTTTGGTCGAGTTCATGTCATATAAGTGCGATCAGTTGGATATTAGTCAACAGAATCAAATTTTTTGCATGCCTTGGTCCGCCTGGTCTTGATAGTTTGGGGACTGCTGGCACAATTTGGGCTGAAGAAGCGTGTGGGGTCGTGCTGGGATGTTGCTGCACCTTTTTGGCTGTGGCCTACGCTTGAGCACGATAGGGAAGATTAGGTGCTGTTCTAGTTTGATTACGTGCAATGGTATTTTTTTCTTGATTGAATTTTCCTCCTTGGGGAGTTTTTTAAAGTAAGGTTTTAACGAGACCAAACAGTTGCACTGCTTTTTATTTTTTTTCAGTAATTCTGGCTGATTGTATCATATTTATCCGATTATGAATGAAGTCCATTTGTGTTTGATTTTTTTTTTAAAAAAAATTATTTGTAATTGCTTTGTTAAATTCTTTTGGTATATGGGAGGGAGCACAGTATGGCTTATTGGGCTGGGCGCTGTGCTCCAAGTAGGGAGGATTGACAGGAACCTTGTTTATGGGACCCGACTGGGTCCAAACCCTGATAGTGAAGAAAGGACGTGGCATCATTGGGATCCACATCTATTGTCCCAATCGCTTCTCTCTCTGTAAAAATCAAAATGCGAGAGTCTGACTCCGAAACAACGGCGTATCACAGCTCTTCTCATGTCCGCTGGGAACGCTTTAATTTTTGCCGCTCTTATTTTAAAAAACCAAGGTCATGACAGCCAGAAAAAGCATAAAAGGAGGATGAGGATGACATGAGCTTATCTTGCAACTCAAAAGCACCTTGGGCATCCTCAGCCACAAGTCTTGCAAACACCTCAAATAAAAATGATATTGCACCTCAAAACCATAAAATAATAAATAAATAAAAATAAATTGAATTTAAGGATAAACATTCATAACCGCTTATCGACAAAGCCCTCTGCTTATGATTAAGAATGAAGCCATTCCAACTTGAAGCAGAAATTCACTTGATGTAAAATTTAATACTTGAATTCAATGAAGAATATTACATGGCTTACATGGGGCGTGACAAACTAAACAGCATCCTCAGCCAAAAAGCTAGCTTGGCGATGGAAAGGTCCTCAACCACAAGTCTTGCAAAAGCTCAAATAAAATGAAATTTTGAATTTAGAAATCTTGGGCATTCAAAGCCCTCTGCTTTATCATCTCGGCATCTTTGCCATACAACAGACATATCCCACACTTTTTCACCTCCAACTTCGAATAGCCAACATGCAGTACGGTGAAGTCAACATTGACCTCAGTAACAAGTTTGTAAAACGCAGTGGGGCTTTCAGCTCCCTTTACAACTTCTTCAAAGACATTATTATACCACCACACAAACACCTCATGTTGATCTCTGCCTGCGAAGAGAAAAACGATCGGATAATCCAAAAGATGGTTGACTTCATGGCTTTCACCATTACTAGTTTTGAAGTTGTACTTGCATCCAATCTTCACTTGCATTGCAGTAGCAACAACAAGAGATAGAGCGAAACCCAAGAAATCTGTGCTAAACCAATCACGAGGAAACTCAATCTTTATTGAACATCCCTCACTTTGATGGCTGAACCATTTTGGAATTTCATAGCCCCAACATCTAATGGCAACCAAAGATCCCTCGCCCAAAAATTCCTGTACCATGGATATGGACATATCATAATTATTAAACTCGTGAAAAAAAAAAACAACTGCTTCAAGAGAAGTGAGTTATACAGACAGTGAGTTATACAGACAGTGTGTGTGTGCGTGTGTGAGGTAGAGAGAGAGAGAGAGAGAAAGAAAGAAAGAAAGAGAGACCTTATCTAATGGATATGCATAATTTGTTGGATAATCGGAATCATCTGAATCATATGCTTCTTCAATTTTGTCTTCTTTAAACTTTGACGATGCAATTGCCATTCGCATAATTCTGAGCTGTGCATCAGCCATTATGTTGCTTCGTGCATTGTCATCCAACTCTGGGCAATTAGAAAATATATGTTTCTCATGAAGCCCTCGAGAAAATATATATTCTTCCCAACCTTGTGTGATTGCAATGCTTGAACTTGACACTGTCTTCAGTGACGTGCAACCATCTGCTTCAAGATGTTGCAGCAATGGTGGGAGCTCTGGTAAAGATTCAAGGCTCCAGCAATTGCTTAGGTACAGGTGAGACAGCTGAGCAGCTTGTTTGATGCTTGCAGGTAAGCTCTTAATTTTGGTCAAACCCATATTTAACTCTTGTAATGAGGTTAAGCGAAAGAGGTAATCAGAGACAACCTCAAGGTTCATGCAGCCGCGGAGATCTAATTTTCGAAGCGCAACTAGATTTTCAATTGATGGGTGTAGCTCTTTAACCGCTGTATGTGATAAATTTAGAAACTCCAGATGTTCCATAGCCTTCGAGATTTCTGACAAGTGTTGAAATTTGGAGCAATTACTGAGATCAATGCTCTCCAGAGATTTCAATTTCCAAATGCTCGCTGGGAGATTCTTAAGGTTTTTGCAATGGGTCATATCAATTGTAGTTGTATTCTCGGGAAGCTCACTAAACTTGCAAAGAGATGCGCAGCCCCTTGGACTAAAACAACCCGAGAGTTTCAGCTTACAAGTGTTGCTCGGAAGACTTTTAAATTTACACCATGTAATATCTAAGTGAGATATTTTTTCGTGAGACCAAGTTGATGAAGGCAATTCCTCTATTCCTGACATAGATAATATTAAAACCTCAAGATTGCATGGCATCTCGGGAAGAATTTTGATATTGCTGCACCGCTGAAGGTCAAGATGAGTAAGCTTGTCAAGATGTTGAAAATACGAAGGAATTTCAACCAAACTTGTACATCCACGGAGATCTATATGCTCAATTTTTCGACTCTGGGAGAGATTTGGAACTTCAATTAGATGTCTACATTCAGCAAGATTGATCCATTTTAAGTTCACAGGACTCTGTAAAAAATTAAAAAAGAATTAATAACTTAGCTTGCAGATTATTACTTTCTAGGCCACATGTTATACAAGAACTAAAATAAGCATATATAACATACCTGGTCTTCATTCCAAAATTGCCCCACAACTTGGCCGGACGACAAATCAAGGCCAACAAGATTTAGAGCAGAAAATTTTGATGGCAAAGATTTCAAAGGATATGCGTCCCAGCTAAGATATTTAAGAGAATTGGGAAGATCAAGACAAAAATTATACGGACAATTACGGATACCTGCACTATAATTAGAGAGCCTTGCACGTAGCAATCTCAGTTGATACATCTTTTCGAAGTTTACATGTTCCAAGTGTAGCCTTTCAATCTCAAAGGCGTCTAGGTATATGGCTTGAACATGTCCATCTCTCTGCTAATCAAGAGCAAAATATAAATATAAATATAATATACAAAATTACATTTGTAGGAATAATTTGACTTGTTTATTGTAAATGTGAATATTACTATGTACCTCGTTATTTGTCAATACTCGACAGACATCCTCATAATTGAACAACCTACTGTGCTGTTCTCGAGCAATTGCCCTACCCATTTCTTGCACCAAATCATGCATCTCTATTTGTCCTTCTGACCATCTTTCTTTTGAAATTGATATGAGAGACCTATCAATAAGATCATTGATTCCCGCTTCCCCAAAGAAATCACAACAATCTAACATTCTTTCTACATCTTTCCTCAAATCGCCTTTATAAAAACATGCTATATCAAGAAATATCTCCTTCTCATTGTCATCTAATCCATCGTAACTCACACTCAACACTTTCTGGATTTCTCCGATTGGAACTCGTTTCACTTTTTTCCATTGAACTTCCCATTCTTGTTTGCTCTTGCAACGACGGAATGAGGACCCCATAACTTTAAGAGCTAATGGAATGCCATTAATATAATCTACCACCTCTCTTGACAACTCAGTGTAATCTGTTGTCGGAGACTTATTTCCAAAAGCTTGCGAATGAAAGAGCCCAAGAGCCTCATTAGAACCTAATCCCTCAACATTGTATATCTTTTCATGGTCAACTTTTTGCTCCAATAGGCCTTTATCTCTAGCAGTTATAATGATTCGACTTCCTTGGCAAAACCGATCATCATCACCAACAAGAACTTCTAGTTGTTCTCGAGCATTCACATCATCAAGAACAATGAGCGCCTTTGTACGCCTGAGCCTATCTTGAATATGAGGTGGTATAGACGGAGTGTCGATATTTACATCTCTTTGCTTTAATATCTCACCAACAAGTTTATTTCGCAACTGATGTAGTCCATCCGTTTTTTCTGATTTCTCCCTGACATTTGCAAGAAAACAACAAACTTCAAATCTAGAGGACTGCCTGTGAAATACAGCATCAGCAAGGGTGGTCTTGCCAATACCACCCATGCCCCAAATACCTACACAGCAAACACCTGGCGAATCCAAGCATAACAACGACTCAATTTGCTCAATTTTCTCTTCAATTCCAACTAGATCCTTTAAATCCCCTGACGATTCGCGATTCAATTTGGTCAAAACATCTTGAACAACTTCCTCAACAAAATCGGCCTCTGTCCTCCTGGAAAATATCATTATGAAAGACAAACAATAGTAAGTATATGAATCAAATTATCACAAAAAGAAATTGATACAAGTTCGAGATTTAGTATACCCTGTTTTGCTTGAATAAGGAAACCCAGACATATTGGCTGCTTCCTCCAGAGCAGCCCTCCAGTTGGCTACCTCATCCCTACTGCGCTTAAGTGGACGATCTTCAAGTGCATAAGTTCCTTGCTGTTTTCGTACATGTGATGGATCTATGCGATAAAAAATGGGTATAACAATTTGTCCATATCTTTTCTTGCATCCAAGTATATGCACAAGTTCTCTCAAACACCATGTGGAAGAAGCATAGTCTTTTGAGAAAATGACCAGTGCAATTTTCGATTTCTCGATTGCTTCTAGAAGGGCAGGTCCAATTTCGTCTCCTTTCTCCAGTCTGCGATCCATGTAGGTCTCAATTTTGTTCCGAAGTAAAGCCGCGTGAAGATGGCTGGTAAAAGCATCGCGTGTGTCCTCACCTCTGAAACTAAGAAACACATCATACTTTTCTCGAAGAGGGGGCATATCAGTATCAACAGCAGCAGCAGCAGCAGCAGAAGCAGAAGAAGAAGATGTTAATGATCTGAAGTAGATGTAGAACAGAGTGATGATGAGTATGACGATTATGATGAAAACTTGAAAGAAGTCAATGGATTCCATATCTGTTTCTCTGAATGCACCAGGGGATATAATAAAAGCAAATCTGATATTTGAGATGAAAACTTGAAGAAGAAAGATAATATGATACTGTAGATGATGGATGGGTTCAATACAATATGATATTGTAGATGATGGATGGGACCAAGAACTTTCGTGCATTCAAACCAAGAAATAAAGCATCCTAATGCAAGGAAATTTCCTAGTGATGGACTTCTTCTAGTCAATCCACCGTCCACTATTTAGTAATATATAAAGAGGAATGCTATCACGTTCTCATCCTCTCTTTTTTTAAAATTATTTTTTCTCTTTCTTCTCTCGGTTGCCTCCCTCTCTCTATTATATTATTGTTCTCTTTCTTCTCTCGGTTGCCTTCGTCTCTCGCTTTTTTCTATTTTTTTTCCATCGCTCTCCCTCTCTCCTCTCCTCCTCCCGCTTATTCTAGTTCTTATTTTCTTTTTCCCCGTCTCCGTCTTCTCTGTGTCTGTCTTCATCGATGAGTTGTAAAAACCCAAACTTTCTGTAACACAAAAACAAAAACCCCAAGCTTTAAAAACCAAAACTTCTTCTTCTCTATGTCTGTCTTCCCCCAAATGACAGTTCTCTCCCTCAGATTTCTTAACTTTCTTCTCTCTTTTTTGTGTTCATTTTGATGGGTAATGATTAAATCAGCATGAGAGAAAAGAAAGAGAGAGAGAGAGAAAGAGAGAGACAGAAAAACTAATTAAAGAAATAAAGGGAGAGAGTTATAGGCCAAAAGAAAGAGAAACAATAGTTATATAAAAAAAAAGAAAAAAAGAAAGGACAACGTATTTGGGAACGTGTACACGTGTAAGTACTTTTACAATCGCTTTTGAGCGACGGAACCCCATTCTGTGTGGTTGCCAAAAAATCACATGAGAAGAGAGAAAAGCAGTGCAAGATTACAAATTCTGCAGAGACAGCTTTTGGCCGCCGGCGTTCCACTACCAAGGCTACCAAATCAGCAGTGATAAGCTTCTATGAGACGAGTTTTCTTTCCAACGATGAAGGCCTCGAGAGCTTTGAACAGAATGTCCATGGCTCGAGCTTGTTAGCTTTGCTGCTGTGAATTTCTCTCTCTCTCCGACCATGAAGAATGAAGTGGAAGTTGCAGATCAGCTCACCATTCACCTTGAAAACAACCGGGGCTTGGCAAAAGACAGGCGTGGTGTTACTCTTGCCGGCTTCCTCATCACTGAGAAAGAACCTCAGATCGGTGGAGTGAAGAATGCCCTCCAACGCGAGTGGCGCAACATCGTACACTCGGACGATGTCAAGATTGCATGGGCCAGTCCCAATGTATATGTTATTACTGCTGCATCTGTTGTGGTGGCTAAGAAGCTTATTGAGAAAGGTCCCTGGCATGTCAACGACGACATTTTCTCCATCCAGCCATGGCCACAAAGCTCTACACTTGCAGAAATTCACCCAAACAAAGCAACCTATTGGATACAAGCACATGGGATTCCCCTTGGTTTGATGACGGGGAGGAATGCAAGACTGATAGGAGAGAGAATTGGCACTGTTATTGGAGTTGAGGACCCTGCCACCAATGGAACCAGGAGCTTTTTACGGATGAGAATCGAGATTGACTCGACAAAACCACTTCAGCTTGGTTTCTGGTTACCCAGAGCAAACGAAGGGCGAAGTTGGATCAACCTGAAATATGAAGGACTACGGCGATTCTGCTTTCGTTGTGGCAGACTTGGCCATGCAAATCTCTTGGGTAAACCATGTGTTCGTACTCTTGGCACAGTTGTTGCTCAGGAAGGGATGAAGTATGGAGCAGAGCTGGCGGTGAGAGCTGTTCGGTTCATTTTTACACATGATTTTTCATGTTATTCACCCACTATTTTGAGTTAGTTCTTGACATTTTATAGCTTTTTACTTCCTTTTTGTGTTTTCTTAGATTTTGCCTTGGTTGGGATGAAAATGAGCTAAAAGTGCATTATTAGTTATAAATTCTGTTTTTGTTCATTTTCGTAGGTCAACTTCTTGGCCTGGAATCAACATGCTCTGGTGCTCGGATGAGGTCATGATCTTCATGAGACTTGTTCCAATGGATGTTAACTACAACATATCCAAATTTGAGCTCCATTGGACAAGTATTGCCTATCCAACCAATCCATCATGTTACCACAGTTCTGGAAATCCGGATTTGGCCAGCTTTTACCTCCCTTGTGTCATCTTAACTTCTTGTTACCATAACTCTTGGTAACAAGGAATTACATTTGTAAAATAGATATTTTCTGAGCTTTTGGCATCTTTGTGAAGTCAAAGCTCCATCATGGCAAGGGGACAATGGGCTAAGGCTTTATCAAAGGTGGTAGTTTTATATTAAAAGGTAAAAGCTGGAAAGGAGGAGAGAGGGAGGAGAAGTCAAAATTGCAATCTGATATTGGGAGCCTTTGGATCGTGGGAAATCAGGCTATTCCACATTCTACACAACTTGAGAGCAGCTTTTGGGGAGCTAAGAGCAAGGAAGGAGAAGGAGGTGCAGCCAAGGAAGAAAGGAGAAGACTTCCACCATTGAAGACTTCAAGCTTTCATCATTTCCAAATCTGTAAACTCCTTCTAGTTATATTTCGAGTTTGTATTTGGAATAAGTATGAGCAACTAAACTCCATAGCTAGGGCTTAGGTTGAAGCCCTAAACATGATTACCTTATTGTTTTGATGCTTGAGTGTATGAATTTCTAGATGTTGTTGATGAACCCCATTCACTAATTAAATTTTATGATATGTGTTTGCTTCCTTTGCTTAATCACCTTAGGTTGTATGCATGTAGCTAAAGTTGAGAAGTTGTGTAAGATAACCAAGAACACAATTTCTAATTAGCAACAAATGATTGAACTTGTTTAAGTGAGCATCATGTGAATTGGTTTCTTGACAACAATTGATGAATTCCAATTCACCAAATTAATCTATCCTTGATGTGTGTTTTCCTTGATTGATTACCTTTGAAAGCATGCTTCTTGAGGTTGTTGGGATTATGTGTATCTTCATGTTTTCCTAAGCAATAGATGGATGGAGTAAGAACCATCCATGTGAATTGGTTTCTTGAATACCTAATGTAAACACCATGCTATTAGGGTTCTTGTGATGTTCATATTCTCTTTGAACTTAATGGGTTTTCCTTGCAATCGAATCGAAGTACGAACCATACCTAGGTTCGGTTATGAGGAGGGCACAAGTATTGTAGCACGAACCATGCACTTTACGTATATTAGAGAGAATCAATGCGTCTTGAGCCACGACCCATGGTCTTGATTGCGAACATCTTCATCAATACATTTAGAGTTCATCACTTGAGTATCCATGAACATGGGTAGAATTGTTTAGGGTGGATTCCGAAACCCTAGTGTTTGTTACATTTTAATTTCACATTTTGATAATTCATCTCTGCCATTCACATTTAAATTCAAAGTCCATTTACTTTCATGCAATAGAAATAGGTCACTTGAACCAAATCAAAAAACCCCCCCAATGTGTGTGTGAGTTGCATGTTTGACACGTTTTGTGTCTTTGTCACTGAATTTTGTTTGTTTCCGTAATTGTTTTGGACTTTTGGTCCGCGTTGTGTTCTTGAATTTTCTGTGCTGATTCCAACCGTATAAAGAACGTGAATTTTGGATAAACGGTTGGAAAGTTATAGGTCAAAAACTGGACAGAGGTCGAAACTGAAAAACAGAGAAACGAATCTGTCCAAATGGTGATAAACGGGTGATAGAAAGTGCTGTTTGTGTTTTTCTTTGTTTTCTTGTGTTGTTTCATTTCTTTTATCTTCCTTACTTCATTTTTAGTTTCCAATTTGTATTGTGTTTGTGTGTTGTGTAAAATTAGTGTTCTTTACGTACTCAAATTAGAACTTATAGGAAACCGACAAGTTCTTCGTGGGATCGACCCCGTACTTACATAATCTATACTTCATTAGATTCGTGCACTTGCGGGTATTTTTAATTGGTTGTTTGCACATTAATTTGTGTCCTTTTAGGAATGCAACAAGAGCCACTCGGGGGCCCTCTCCACTCTTCCCTGTAAAACACTCTCGTAGCACACCATTTTCTCAGTTGGTAGAGAAGGAATTACCGGGGAAGCGGAGGACTGTGGAAGATGTTTGTCACCGTCCGAACCCGATTCCATGGCAGTCGGCTGTTTCTCTCCGACCCGTTGGGATTGCAAGCGCGAACAGACTCGACAATGCTGACCACTTACATTTGGATGGGGGACAGCACGCTGGTACGGTTCCCAATGGAGTGATGGTGAGCTGAAGGACGAGTAGAGGAAGCTCTAGGCGTGCAAACTGAAACTAATTTTGAGGCCTTCAATATTAACCTTTTATTGGGCCCTGCACATTCCTTGGCTTGTGTCAGTAAAGACCCTACCAATGATGGTGAGTCTGAGATTATTCGTGCGTTTGTGGAAGATGTCGCACTCCACAAGACGACATCCATGATTACTGAATCTGATCCCACAAGAAAGACGGAGCAGTGTTAAGCTCATAATTTCATACATATACATGCCCAATTTACTTACTTCTTTTGCTTAGTTTCCTATAATTCTGAGTTATTTGCCTCCCTTTGTGTGTTTTGTAGGCAAATAGAGCAAGAGAGCATAATTCATGCAATTCAAGCATGTTAAGGCCTAATTTGGATGAATAGATGAAGAGCTTAAAGACAAACTCATTTTGGCTACAGCCCCCTCCCAGTCCAGTTCCGTAGGTCATATTGCAAGCTTTGTTTCAACAACCTACATAGCTCGAATGAGGCCACATTCTTCATGAAAGTTGTTCCAATTGGTGTGTACTATAACATATCCAAAATTCAGCCCCATTGGATAAATCTGGAGTCCGTTACCTAGCAAACACATAACCATGCTCAGGATGGATCTTATCAGCGCGGAAAATGAGTTAGCATTTTGTTTCGGCCTTAACTTCTTCCTCCAACCTTGGATTGGCCCAAATAACATATGGCTGGAAAGAAGACATTCTGAACTTCAATTTCGAGTGCTTAAAGTCCTAATTTGATTAAGAGAAGCCCAAGTTGTAAGCCCTTGAAGTTGCTGGTCATGCTGACCTCAGCATGTGCTGGTTGGATGCTTGGTCATGGTGAGCTAGGTATGAGCTATCATTTCTGGTTGGAAGCTTGGTCATGGTGACATGAAGATGAGCTAGGGCTGCTGGTGGGATCTATTGGTGAAGTGCATCAACCAATTCAAGATTTTCTAATACAAGTGCATCACCCAATTTCAGATTTTATAAAACAAGTGTTGTATGCATTAGCCATATTGAATTCAGATTTTCACTTCCCCTAGGCCTATAAATAGGGAAGTTCTCTAAGCTTGTAAACACACCCCAAGGGGGGGAGCTCTCAAACACTTCTCTAGAGCTCCCTTCCCTTCTCTCCCTCAAATTCTCTTAGTTTCTCTTTCTAGTTTTCAATTGTTATAATGAGATCTTTGTGCTGAAATTCTCCTTAAGTTTTTCTTAGTTCCACTTTACTTTTCATTATGTAAATTCTTTTCTTTAGTTTCAAGTTTGATTAGTTTCCAAGTTTCAATTATGGTTTTTGTTCTTATTCATTATGCTTATAAGTTAATATGCTAGTTTGAATGATTGATCACCATTTAGGCTTGCATGTTAGCTATCTTGGTTTGAATTAAGAGTAGACACCATGCTTTAATTCGAATTGAACTATGAATAGGAAGAGTATGTATGGACATTCGACAACAAGGATTAGATACATGCTTGGTTGTTTAAATTGTTCTTCTATGCTTAATGGGTTCCTAATGCTTAATTTTAGGTTAGACAACAAATGATCAAATTAGGGAATTAGGAACACAAGGTTATGACCACACACCATGGCTTAATCATACTTTAGCTAGAACCAATCCATTAATCTAATTGAACTTGGGAACTTATTTGCTTGAGTTAGTTATTTCTTTCTTCCTTGTTTTATTTATTTCCTTTCTTTTTAATTTCTGTTTTGTGTAGGGAAACTAAATTGGATCATTCAATCACCAATCCCTGTGGAATCGACCTCGCACTTACATACGCTAAACTACCAACGGTTCGTGCACTTGCGAGTATCACAAGTTAAGGATGCAACTGAATCCATTTTGGTGCAGCTGAAATCCACACAACAAGTTTTTGTTTGTGGCTAATTTTTAAACATTGAGGACAATGTTCATTTCTAGGTTTGGGGGTATTGGAGTTTAGCATGTAAAATTGGTTTTTCCTTAATTTAATTTAATTTTTTTTTATTTGCTTGTTTTTATTTTTACTTTATTTTGTTTTTGATTTTATTCACTTTCCGAACACATTTGATGAGATTGTGATAAATGTTTCCATGACTTAAATGAAAATTGAATTTTATTTATTTACTATTATTATTATTTTTTTCCTTGTAAATTTTTATTGTAAAAAAAAATATATATATATAATTAATTTGGCATCGTTTTAGCATGATATGTTCGAAACCTTCTTTGCACTTGCCATTTGTTTCATAATTCTCCAATTAAAGGATTTGCATGACCCAAAGAATTGTATCAAGCACAAATTAGACTTATATAACCATACAATGTGAGCTTTTGAGCCTTGTGCTTCATTTCATGAGTGTTATACACATACTCATATTTTCTTGTCATCAAAGTTGTTGTTTGATCTCATTATTCATTGATTTGGTTGAACACTTAAAAGTCATTCATTCTTATGCAATTTGATTTCATGACATTTAAGAAGTGATATTAAGGCCTTCTTTGGATCGTTTGTGCCTTTCAAGCTAACCTTATGCATGCTTAAGCATAATTTTCCATTGTTTACCATTTTGAGCCTACATGTAAACCTTTTCTTTCATTTTACCAATTATATTTCATCGCCTTAGCCCGAAAAACAAATATTTACCTTTCTAAGGAATTCATGAGCTCTAATTCGGATGTGTTTTTCAAGCTAAGTTTGGGAAGGGATATTACATCAAAAAAAAAAAAAAAAAAATCACACAATTGGTGAAAGAAAAGAGAAAGTTGTGATTAAGTGGCGGTTGTTTGAAAATTCATTTTTGGGCCTTCAAAATAATTTGGTGTTTGGAAAGGAGTTTGAATCATTGTAAATGAAGGTATAAGGAGTTTTGATCATGTAAAAGAAAAAAATCTAATCGTGTTGATTCGAAGTCTTGTAAACAATTATTTTATGCTCTTACATTTTGAGTTCCTTGGACTTTGTATTATCCATACCTTTCATTTCTCACTCACCTTACACCCTTGGCCCCATTACAACCTATAATAAAGACCTAAATTGATCTTAAATGTCATATGGTTGAATTGCATGCATTTTCTTACTTTTAAGTGTTTGGCATCCTTCTTGAGATCATATTAATGCAAGTTCTTCATCTTCCTATTTTGAGTTAACTCCTTTATGGTTTAACTCTAATCTCATGTTTATAACTGAGTGTTGCATTGTAGCCCTCTTCTGAGTGATTCATTTGTGAGAGGACAACTTTGGTGAGATTTGAAGTTGCATTGTGTTTGGTATGATTTTTGAAATTGTGTGGAAACTAAGATTGGAGAATTTGTTGCATTTGGCTATCACACTATACACTTTGAGCATATTGTGTTTTGAACTTTGCCACCTTGTAAATAATGTCTAAAATTGAGTTTTTATTGTTAAAACTTTTGAGTCATGTGCATGAGTCATTTCTCTTCAGAAAATGTTCGGAATGATGGTTTTGAGTTTTTATTTATTTATTTTTATTTTTATTTTTGTTTTGTTTTTGTAATTATTTTTGTTTTTGGTTTTTGTGTTTCTTTTATTTTGCTTAAAGACTAACAAATCTAATAAGTTTTCTAACCACTTTGTTTTGTAGAGTTAGTCAAACGTTTGTGGGTATCGTTTCTGTTAAACCCTCAGGAGACACAACTCCTCCTACTAGGGATGCCTAGAGGTTTAAAGGCTTGTTGCATACGCTCAATGCAATCGAGTTACCTACGAAAGTGATCTAGTTAACTTCTTGTTTTGTTTTTAACTTTGTTTTGTGTTATTTTGCTCGAGGACTAGCAAAATCTAGGTTTGGGGGTATTTGATCGGTTCATAATTGTATATCATTTTGTACCCTTCTAGCTTATGATTTGGTTATGTTTTTGAGTTAAATTTGTGCTTTTAATCCTTTTTGTGTTTATCTTTCAGCTTTAGGTAACAATGATGGCTTTGGATATGAAATGATGTAATCCATGCATGTTAAAGCCTAATTTGGATGAATGGATGAAGAGCTTAAAGACAAACTCAATTTTGGCTACAGTCCCCTGCCAGCCCAGTTTCGTAGGTCATATTGCAAGCTTTGTTTCAACAACCTAAATAGCTCGAATGAGGCCACATTCTTCATGAAGGTTGTTCCAATTGGTGTGTACTATAACATATCCAAAATTCAGCCCCATTGGATAAATCTGGAGTCCGTTACCTAGCAAACACAGAACCATGCTCAGGATGGATCTTATCAGCGCGGAAAATGAGTTAGCAATTTGTTTCGGCCTTAACTTCTTCCTCCGACCTTGGATTGGCCCAAATAACATATGGCTGGAAAGAAGACATTCTGAACTTCAATTTCGAGTGCTTAAAGTCCTAATTTGATTAAGAGAAGCCCAAGTTGTAAGCCCTTGAAGTTGCTGGTCATGCTGACCTCAGCATGTGCTGGTTGGATGCTTGGTCATGGTGAGCTAGGTATGAGCTATCATTTCTGGTTGGAAGCTTGGTCATGGTGACATGAAGATGAGCTAGGGCTGCTGGTGGGATCTATTGGTGAAGTGCATCAACCAATTCAAGATTTTCTAATACAAGTGCATCACCCAATTTAGATTCTAATACAAGTGCATCAACCATTTCAGATTTTATAAAACAAGTGTTGTATGCATTAGCCATATTGAATTCAGATTTTTCACTTCCTTAGGCCTATAAATAGGGAGGTTCTCTAAGCTTGTAAACACACCCCAAGGGGGGGGAGCTCTCAAACACTTCTCTAGAGCTCCCTTCCCTTCTCTCCCTCAAATTCTCTTAGTTTCTCTTTCTAGTTTTCAATTGTTATAATGAGATCTTTGTGCTGAAATTTTCCTTTAAGTCTTTCCAAGTTCTACTTTAATTTTCATTGTTATGTAAATTCTTTTCTTAAGTTTTCAAGTTGAATTAGTTTCCAAGTTTCAATTATGGTTTTTGTTCTTATTCATTATGCTTATAAGTTAATATGCTAGTTTGAATGATTGATCACCATTTAGGCTTGCATGTTAGCTATCTTGGTTTGAATTAAGAGTAGACACCATGCTTTAATTCGAATTGAACTATGAATAGGAAGAGTATGTATGGACATTCGACAACAGGGATTAGATACATGCTTGGTTGTTTAAATTGTTCTTCTATGCTTAATGGGTTCCTAATGCTTAATTTTAGGTTAGACAACAAATGATCAAATTAGGGAATTAGGAACACAAGGTTATGACCACACACCATGGCTTAATCATACTTTAGCTAGAATCAATCCATTAATCTAATTGAACTTGGGAACTTATTTACTTGAGTTATTTCTTCCTTGTTTTATTTATTTCCTTTCTTTTTCATTTCTGTTTTGTGTAGGGAAAATGAATTGAATCATTCAATCACCAATCCTCGTGGGATCGACCTCGCACTTACATACGCTATACTACCGAACGGCTCGTGCACTTGCGAGTATCACAAGTTGAGGATGCAACTGAATCCATTTTGGTGCAGCTGTATCTACGCAACAAGTTTTTGGCGCCGTTGCCGGGGATCGGTAACATTGTTTGATTCTATTTGGCTTTCCTACTTTATTTTTTTTTTCTTAACTGGACAATTTCTTGTTTTAAAGTTAATGACGTTAATGGACAAGTTGTGTTTGTAGTCCAACAGAAAAGGACAATTGCCTAACAAGCAAGAGAACTGGGTTTAAGTCCCAGCTTACACAACCCATTGGTGCTTGTTGCTTTGAAGCATGGAATTGGACTTGTGTTGATTTTTCCTTTTCATTTTTAGTTTTTTTTTATATATTTCGTAATCCTTTAATTCCGTTTCAAGTTTTTGTGTGTGTTTGTTTTAGCAATGTAAATAGCTCAATAAAAATGGAGAGAGATGGCAACTTCAAAGATAGGAAGTGTGGAGTAGTGGGAGAAGTCGCGACCTCCAAGTGCATCCATGCTCGACCTAATCGCTTCAAGGGGGAGCATTTCAATTCTTTCTCTTCTTTGAATTCTGTTTATTTCCGTAGTTGTTTTTGCCTTTTGGTCCACGTTGAGTTCTTTGTTTTTCTATGCTGAATCCAACCATATAAAGAACGTAAAATTTGGACTTACGGTTGGAAAGTTATAGCGTAAAAACTGAACAGAGGTCGAAGCTGAAAAACATAGAAACGAATCTGTCCAAATGGTGATAAATAGGTGATAGAAAGTGCTGTTTGTGTTTTTCTTTGGTTTCTTGGTTTGTTTCTTTTAGTACAACAATTTATTTCGTTTGTTTGAGTTTGTTTAGAGTACTTAGTTCATTTTCGTTTATGGTTTGTTGTTTCATGTTATCTTAATTTGTTTTTGTTTCTTTTTCTTACGAGAATATATTTTTAAAAAAAATTTATAAAAAAAAATTATTTTTTATATGAGCTGACTTATGGTAACTCCAGTGAGCACCTTCGTCAATACAGTGTCTAGGAGTTCTTTAGGCGACACCTTCGGTGTCTAAGAAGTTTGGGTTTTAAGTGGGACCATTGTGACCCCTCCAACCTTCCCGGATCCCCTGGCTGTGTTTTCTGAGGCCCTTAACTGGTCATCCATGAGTTGCTTGTATATTCGTGTGTTTTTAAATTAAGTTTTTTTTTTTAAAATTTTTTATTTTTATTTTTATTTTTATTTTCTTTTCTGTTAAGTCTTTGTTTTTGTTTTTGTTTTGTTAAGTTAGTTTATGTATTTATTTACGTGGTATGGTAAGTTAGTTTTTTTTTTTTTTTTCTCTGAGTGTTAAAAACAAACTTTATTTCAATTCAAACATTGAATAAAAACAAAAAAAAAACAAAAACAAAAACAAAAAAACAAAACAAAAATAAAAACAATAAAAATAAAAAAACAACATCATCATCAACTTCTTCATCTTCATCTTCATCTTCATGGCATGCCTCTATTTTCTCTTACTTGCAGAATCTGCAGCAGCTCGACATGGTCCTCATTTTTCCTCTGCAGTGCTTCCACGTGCTGATTGGCACAGTAGAGCCGCTTCTGCAAGTCCGCCACCATAGCCTTCAAGGAAGCTATTTCCTCGCTCATCGCGGCACACTCCCTTGTCCTCGCCATCGCATGCCCAAATTGGTAGCGGAGACCGCGTGGAGCACAGTTAAATTGTGGGACTCCTCTACCGCTGCCTTATCAGACCTCTGTGCCACATGCAGATGATCTGTCGGAGTGAGCTTGCTGCTAATCATGCCTCCTAGCAGCACTGCTCTGTTCGAAGGTGCCTCAGAAAAGTTCGGTATTGCCTCAGCAAAGTTTGAGGCCGTGCCGTGATGATATGAAGAGTTTGGAAAGACAGTGTTTGGAGGAGCCCTTGTCTGGGCATTCGGTGGTGCAAGTGAGAGCTCAAGGTTGAGATCATCAAGGTGAGTGCATGAGGATGCCATTTTTATTTTTTTTTCTGTTTCTGGATTTTTTGATGTTTTTCCTTGAGTTGCAGGAAGAAATGCTGGGTATCATCCGCTTGCAGAGGTGTGGTTTAAATAGACATATGCTGATGAGAGAGAGCCAACACCATTTCGGATTTCCCGGGCATGCTCGACCTAATCGCTTCAAGGGGGAGCACCTTTACTTTACTTTTCTTTTTTTTTCCTCCGTGTTTTCTGGTGTTTAATGTTTTTGCCCGTTACTTTTATTTTCTAGAGCTTTGTGTTTTTGCTTTTCCCTTTCGGCTATCATCTTTAGTTTATTTTAGTTAGGGAAATTTGTTTTCTTTTCCGTTTGTCGTCTTTGTTTTATTTTAGTTGGGAAGTGTGTTTTCTTTTTCTTTTTCTTTTTCTTTCTGTAACCTTACTCTTTTATTTCCGAAACAAAATAACGAAAATACAAAAACAACAAAATAAAATAAAAACAACAATAATGCAGTAGGAAATCATTTCTTCTCGGTGCTTGGTGTCTCGACCATTGGAGCTTTGAGTTTGGCCCTCTGGCTGTCCTCTTCCGGGGCTTCACGCACAGCTTCTTGGGGCTCATCACTTGAGCTCCCAAAGATCGCAATCTTAGCTTGAGCGTAACTACTCTCGCGATCTGCTTGTTTGCGTTTACCCGGTCTGTCTAGGTCTTCCAGCTGTTTTCGCATGTCGCGAGAGTACAACTCTACCATCTTTGATAGGTTTCTATTCTCGTCCCGCAATACTTCTAGCTGGTGTCGATTCACCTCCACTATCCTTGACCTCTCCCTTTTTCAAGCTTTTTATAGCAGTCTGACACTCCTCAACCATACTTCGCTCCGCCGCCAACTGACCTTTCAACACCTCTACCTCATGGGACTTCGCAAGTAGGCGATGACCCAAACTTGCGACTGTTGCCGTACTCTGCACGCTCAGTGCCAGGGCATCGCTCACGACCCGGTTGTCATCCCTTGTCCCCAGCACACGTATATCTTTAGGAGTCACTAAATTTCTAGCCACTCCAATGGCAACATCGTTGTCCAGGAGTATTGAGTCAGTTACTGTCACAGGCCCCCGTGCGGAAGCAAAGTAGGGCATCCATACTGGTGCCGCTGCTTGGCCTCGTGTCTGAGTCGGTGGAGCTAGGTTGAGATCCAACGAAAATGGGTAGTTAGAGGCCATTTGATTTCTCACTATCTTTTCTTCTTTCTTTCTTTTCTCTTTTGTGTGTTTCTGAGTTTGTGTTTTTTTCACCCTTTCTTATAGACTTAGTCTTTGACAAACCCTAGCCATTACAGCATCTGAGCATTTTCTGAATCTCCAGCATTCCATGAGTCCCACAACCTTCTCGCCTTCCAACCATACCCAACTCATTTATCACGACGTGTCTTTTCTGAACGAACGCGTTCAGTAAAGTCTTCGCGCCTTTCCATGAGCCCGTAATTTTTGCTTGTGGAGCCTGCGGCGCCTCTATGCGTCGACACGTGTCTCGCCCTGTCTGTTGGTCCCTTACACTGAACCGAGACATCATGACCCATGTTAAAATCCCACTCTTTGTGTTGCTAATCACGGTTCGATAGTTTGTTTTTACAAAACTAAATAATAATAAAAAGCCGGAAATGAAAACAAATTGTGGGTCGGGTTTCACTTTAGTTTGGGTTTCAAAGTGGGTTAAATTCACCGTGGTTTGTGTTTCGAAATTGTGGGCTTTGGGCTCCAAAAATTTTTTTGGGTTTCAGAATTGTGTGATTAGGGTTTACTGTTTCATTTTTTTTTTATTTGTTTGTTTGTGTTGTAATTTTTATTTTATAATTATTTTGTTTTTGTTTTCTTTTGTGATTTTGTGATTTTTTTTTATTTGCTTTAATACCTTTCATTTGTTGTTATGACATTGTTTGTGGCTAATTTTTAAACATTGAGGACAATGCTCATTTCTAGGTTTGGGGGTATTGGAGTTTAGCAAGTAAACTTGGTTTTTCTTAAAATTTAAAAAAAAAAAATATTTAAATTTCTTTCTTGTTTTGAATCTTGTTTTGTTTAGTCACTTTCCGAACACATTTGATGAGATTGTGATAAATGTTGCATGACTTAAATAAAAAATTGAATTTTATTTATTATTTATTTATTTTCCTTGTAAATTTTTATTGTAAAAAATAATAATTAATTAATTAATTAATTTGGCATCGTTCTAGCATGACATGTTCGAAACCTTCTTTGTACTTGCCATTTGTTTCATAATTTTCCAATTAAAGGATTTGCATGATCTAAAGAATTGTATGAATCATAAATTAGACTTATTTAACCAACTATATAAAGTGAGCTTTTGAGCCTTGTACTTCAATTCATGAGTGTTATATACATACTCTTATTTTCTTGTCATCAAAGTTGTTGTTTGATCTCATTATTCATTGATTTGGTTGAACACTTAAAAGTCATTCATTCTTATGCAATTTGATTTCATGACATTTAAGAAGTGATATTAAGGCCCTCTTTGGATCGTTTGTGCCTTTCAAGCTAACCTTATGCATGCTTAAGCATGATTTTCCATTGTTAACCATTTTGAGCCTACATGTAAACCTTTTCTTTCATTTTACCAATTATATTTCCTCGCCTTAGCCCGAAAAACAAGAATTTACCTTTCTAAGGAACTCATGAGTTCTAATTCGGATGTGTTTTTCATGCTAAGTTTGGGAAGGGATATTACATAAAGAAAAAAAAAAAAATTCACTCAATTGGTGAAAGAAAAGAAAAGAAAAGAGAAAAATTGTGATTAAGTGGTGGTTGAATGAAATTTCATTTTTGGGTTTCATTTTTGGGCCTTCAAAATAAATTGGTGGTTGTTCAGGAAAGGAGTGAATCAATGTAAATGAAGGTATAAGGAGTTTTGATCATGTAAAAGAAAAATAAATTCTCATTGTGATGATTCGAAGTCTTGTAAACAATTGTTTTATGCTCTTATATTTTGAGTTCTTTGGACTTTGTTTTATCCATACCTTTCATTTCTTACTCACCTTACACCCTTGGCCCCATTACAACCTATGTTAAAGACCTAAATTGATCTTAAATGTCATGTGGTTGAATTGCATTCATTTTTCTACTTTTAAGTGTTTGGCATCCTTCTTGAGATCATATTAATGCAAGTTCTTCATCTTTCTATTTCGAGTTAAGTCTTTATGGTTTAACTCTAATCTCATGTTTATAACTGAGTGTTGCATTGTAGCCCTCTTCCGAGTGATTCATTTGTGAGAGGACAATTTTGGTGAGATTTGAAGTTGAATTTGTGCTTTGTATGATTTTTGAAAGTATGTGAAAACTAAGATTGGGGAATTTGTTGCATTTGGCTATCACACTACCACACTTTGAGCATATTATGTTTTGAACTTTGCCGCTTTGTGAATAATGTCCAAAATTGAGCTTTTATTGTTAAAACTTTTGAGTCATGTGCATGAGTCATTTCTCTTCAGAAAATGTTCGGAATGATGGTTTTGAGTTTTTATTTATTTATTTTTATTTTTATTTTTGTTTTGTTTTTGTAATTATTTTTGTTTTTGATTTTTGTGTTTCTTTTATTTTGCTTAAAGACTAACAAATCTAATAAGTTTTCTAACCACTTTGTTTTGTAGAGTTAGTCAAACGTTTGTGGGTATCGTTTCTGTTAAACCCTCAGGAGACACAACTCCTCCTACTAGGGATGCCTAGAGGTTTAAAGGCTTGTTGCATACGCTCAATGCAATCGAGTTACCTACGAAAGTGGTCTAGTTAACTTCTTGTTTTATTTTTAACTTTGTTTTGTGTTGTTTTGCTCGAGGACTAGCAAAATCTAGGTTTGGGGGTATTTGATCGGTTCATAATTGTATATCATTTTGTACCATTCTAGCTTATGATTTGGTTATGTTTTTGAGTTAAATTTGTGCTTTTAATCCTTTTTGTGTTTATCTTTCAGCTTTATGTAACAATGATGGCTTTGGATATGAAATGATGTAATCCATGCATGTTAAAGCCTAATTTGGATGAATGGATGAAGAGCTTAAAGACAAACTCAATTTTGGCTACAGTCCCCTGCCAGCCCAGTTTCGTAGGTCATATTGCAAGCTTTGTTTCAACAACCTACATAGCTCGAATGAGGCCACATTCTTCATGAAAGTTGTTCCAATTGGTGTGTACTATAACATATCCAAAATTCAGCCCCATTGGATAAATCTGGAGTCCGTTACCTAGCAAACACAGAACCATGCTCAGGATGGATCTTATCAGCGCGGAAAATGAGTTAGCAATTTGTTTCGGCCTTAACTTCTTCCTCCGACCTTGGATTGGCCCAAATAACATATGGCTGGAAAGAAGACATTCTGAACTTCAATTTCGAGTGCTTAAAGTCCTAATTTGATTAAGAGAATCCCAAGTTGTAAGCCCTTGAAGTTGCTGGTCATGCTGACCTCAGCATGTGCTGGTTGGATGCTTGGTCATGGTGAGCTAGGTATGAGCTATCATTTCTGGTTGGAAGCTTGGTCATGGTGACATGAAGATGAGCTAGGGCTGCTGGTGGGATCTATTGGTGAAGTGCATCACCCAATTTAGATTTTCTAATACAAGTGCATCAACCATTTCAGATTTTATAAAACAAGTGTTGTATGCATTAGCCATATTGAATTCAGATTTTCACTTCCCCTAGGCCTATAAATAGGGAAGTTCTCTAAGCTTGTAAACACACCCCAAGGGGGGGAGCTCTCAAACACTTCTCTAGAGCTCCCTTCCCTTCTCTCCCTCAAATTCTCTTAATTTTGCTTTCTAGTTCTCAATTCTAGCTTTCCTTTTGCTTCTTAGTTGTAATTTATTTTTTGTTATGTAAATTATTTTCTTAAGTTTTCAAGTTGAATTAGTTTCCAAGTTTCAATTATGGTTTTTGTTCTTATTCATTATGCTTATAAGTTAATATGCTAGTTTGAATGATTGATCACCATTTAGGCTTGCATGTTAGCTATCTTGGTTTGAATTAAGAGTATACACCATGCTTTAATTCAAATTGAACTATTGTAAGGATTGTAATTGTTGCTTTGTTTGGCTCTTCTCTTTTTGAATCAAAACCATTGTAATCTCCTTAGATATTTGAGATAATCTCTAGGTTAGATTAAGTGGTTGCTGGTTTCCAAAGATCTCGTCGATGAAAAACAGGTAAGAACATTTTGCATACACTCATTGATACACTAGGATTGATACAAACTTTAAAATCGTTTATGTTTTCATTATGTATCAATCCTTTCCTGTATGTATTAATCCTTTCCTGTATGTATTAATCCTTTCATGTTTGTATTAATCCATCCATCGCAGAAATCAACTAATATAGTTTATTAGAAATATCTTCTCTGCACTTGGTTTCTGAAAAGTTAAAATAGACTTATCCTCTGCTTCTTACATTCCTTGTTCAGACAAACTTTCTTGGAACTATTAATTCTTCATAGAAATCAATAGTTTTATATCATTACACTTGGTTGAAACTATTTCTTTTCTTTAAAGTGAAATTATATTCTTCTTGAAACCAAGTCCTTGTCTGAACCTGTTTTTGATATTGAACTCCTCTTCATTCGAAACTTGCTGTTCAATTCTCTATAAAAGGTGAACTTAGTTTTAATGAAGAGGAAAGCATATTAAACATTTGGCATCACGTTTTAAATCTCAGCTTTTACTATGCTTCCTTGTTCATGTTTTTGAAAGATCATCATATCAGTTTTTAAACTTCAAAAACTTTCTTCAGTCATCTTGAATTCTTGAGAGTTATGAGTATGATTGCATACACATAAAACTTACTCCAAGTTTATTCTCACTTTAATTAAATGACTGCTTTGGTTTCATTATTGTATTTATGATTAAAACCATGTTTCAAAGTTCAAACATATTTTGGTTTTAATTCATAACTGTACACAGTTTCTTTTATCTAATTCAATCATTTGTATGATTGAGATAGACGAATTTTATGAAACTACAACTCACTTCATAACATCATATCGGAGCAACTTATGCTTGGTGCTGTTGCAAGGTCGAGAAAAGAATCCGTTGCTGTGAAGTAAAGAAATGGTGCTTTGCTAGAAGGTTAGATAGTTAGCTGCCTATTGTGTGTAGTTGAGCTAATATCCCTATATTTCTTGTACTTTACAATAGAGTGGATTGAATCTTTTCCTGGCTTGGTCCCCCAGTTTTTCCCTTATGGGTTTCTGGGTTAACAAATACTGTGTCATTTACATTATTGCTTTTACATTGGTTACTTGATCACTACTAGCAGTATTTGTGTTTAATGTCTTTTGTCACTAAGTAATAATTTTAAATTGGTGAGTTTTTATCCTAAAGCCTACTTCACCCCCCCGTAGGTTTTATAAGAGCTAAGCTCCTGTTTTACAACTATGAATAGGAAGAGTATGTATGGACATTCGACAACAGGGATTAGATACATGCTTGGTTGTTTAAATTGTTCTTCTATGCTTAATGGGTTCCTAATGCTTAATTTTAGGTTAGACAACAAATGATCAAATTAGGGAATTAGGAACACAAGGTTATGACCACACACCATGGCTTAATCATACTTTAGCTAGAATCAATCCATTAATCTAATTGAACTTGGGAACTTATCTGCTTGAGTTAGTTATTTCTTTCTTTCTTGTTGTATTTATTTCCTTTCTTTTTCATTTCTGTTTTGTGTAGGGAAAATGAATTGAATCATTCAATCACCAATCCTCGTGGGATCGACCTCGCACTTACATATGCTATACTACCTAACGGCTCGTGCACTTGCGAGTATCACAAGTTGAGGATGCAACTGAATCCATTTTGGTGCAGCTGTATCTACACAACAAGTTTTTGGCGCCGTTGCCGGGGATCGGTAACATTGTTTGATTCTATTTGGATTTCCTACTTTATTTTTTTTTCTTAACTGGACAATTTATTGTTTTAAAGTTAATGACGTTAATGGACAAGTTGTGTTTGTAGTCCAACAGAAAAGGACAATTGCCCAACAAGCAAGAGAACTAGGTTTAAGTCCCAGCTTACACAACCCTTTGGTGCTTGTTGCTTTGAAGCATGGAATTGGACTTGTGTTGATTTTTCCTTTTCATTTTTAGTTTTAGTTTTTTATATTTCCTAATTCTTTAATTCCGTTTCAAGTTTTTGTGTGTGTTTGTTTTAGCAATGTAAATAGCTCAATAAAAATGGAGAGAGATGGCAACTTCAAAGATAGGAAGTGTGGAGTAGTGGGAGAAGTCGCGACCTCCAAATGCATCACGCTCGACCTAATCGCTTCAAGGGGGAGCATTTCAATCCTTTCTCTTTACTTGTTATTATTTTAAATTTCTGTTTCTTTTTTTTAAAAAAAAAATTTAAAAATTTAAAAATTTAAAAAGATTTTTCATATAAGCTGACTTATGGTAACTCCAGTGAGCACTTCCGTCAATACAGTGTCTAGGAGTTCTTTAGGCGACACCTTCGGTGTCTAAGAAGTTTGGGTTTTAAGCGGGACCATTGTGACCCCTCCAATCTTCCCGGATCCCCTGGCTGTGTTTTCTGAGGCCCTTAACTGGTCATCCGTGAGTTGCTTATATATTCTTTCTTTTTTTTTTTCTTTCTAAACCTTCTTCTTAATTTTTCCCCTTATCATTTACATGTTCTCAATCATCTTTACTTTGCTTTAACATTGAGGACAATGCTTCATTTAAGTTTGGGGGTGCTGGAAAGTTTTTAGCTTTTGTGTTTGTGTCTGAAAACGTAGGCTTCTTCATTGCTACAATTTTTTTTTACTGTTTTGAAAGTTTGGTCCACGTTGTGTTCTTCATTTTTTCATGCTGAATCCAACGACATAAAGAACGTTAAATTTGACCAAGTGGTTTGAAAGTTACATGTCAAAACAGATTATATGTTGAAATTGAGCAAAATAGCAATTTGAAACCTCACGTTTTTCTTTTATGTTTCTTTTCTTTGAGTCATTTTCAGTTTTCCTTCCCACACCAATGATAAATCTTGAGTCTAACTTCTAATATGGCTCTTAGGAATTTGATAAGCATTGTGTTAGGTCTGAATCTTATTCTTTTGCTAGCTAAGTCTCACATAATTATGCTTGAGCTTTCTATGCACTTTAGCCATGATTATACAACTCTTGCATGTCTTACCCAATTGTATGCATTTTTGCTTGTGTGATTCACTGGAATGTCAAGTTTATAACTAAGATATGATTTAGGCCATCTTTGTTAAGCCTCTTTCTTTTTCCTCCATCAACCCATACAATACATATTCCATTGTAAACCCTTTTGTGCCCAAACACTTAGCCATTTCTTTCTATCACCTTATCATCCATTAAACATCCTACCATCTAGGGGACATGTAGAGTATGATTGTATTTCAGATTGTATTCAAGGCAATAAATGAGCTAAAGAAAAAAAAAATCAAAAGAAAAAGAGAAAAGAAGTGTGGCCAATGTAGTCACGACCCTAGGGTGATATAAGGAGAAATAAATGTGATCTAGGGTAAAGAGCCGCAAAATTGGGCCAAATATTATACAAAGTGTGTAAATGTCAAAATCAAATTGTGAAGTGATTCAATTGCAAAATCTGGTGTTGCGAGCTTTTCAATTTATGTGCCTTACATTTCAAATGTCAATGATCTTGTTTATATGACATGCTCTACTTTGTTCCTTAGACTTTGTATTTCAATATCCATTCCTTTTCTAACCATTACATTACATCCATGAGTAAAGTCCTATTGATTTTGGTTTAGCTTGGCAAACTTGTGTTCATTCTTGCAAGAATTCATATCGTTGTTTGAGAAGCATGAGTTGTATCTTCATGGCTATTTCACACACACACCTTGAGCACGATTTTTTGTGAGATTGTGGTAGCACTTGAATAATGTTTAGAACTTCCTTAGTGCTTGTTTTGTTCCTTGTTGAGCCATGTCTACGAAGTTAAAATTTCTGTCTGGTTGGAAGGTTAACGTTTTTGTATTTTGTTTTGTTTTGTTTTGCTTAAGGACTAACAAATCTATTAAGTTTTCTAACCATTTTGTTTTGTAGAGTTAGAAAAACGTTTGTGGGTATCGTATCTGTTAAACCCTCAGGAGACACAACTCCTCCTACTAGGGATGCCTAGAGGTTTAAAGGCTTGTTGCATACGCTCAATGCAATCGAGTTACCTACGAAAGTGGTCTAGTTAACTTCTTGTTTTGTTTTTATTTTTTTGTTTTTATTTTTATTTTTATTTTTTTCTTTTGTTTTGCTCGAGGACTAGCAAAATCTAAGTTTGGGGGTGTGTTAAGCTCATAATTTCATACATATACATGCCCTATTTACTTACTTCTTTTGCTTAGTTTCTTAGATTTCTAAGTTATTTGCCTCCCTTTGTGTGTTTTGTAGGCAAATAGAGCAAGAGAGCATAATTCATGCAATTCAAGCATGTTAAGGCCTAATTTGGATGAATGGATGAAGAGCTTAAAAGACAAACTCATTTTGGCTACAGCCCCCTGCCAGTCCAGTTCCGTAGGTCATATTACAAGCTTTGTTTCAGCAACCTAAACAGCTCGGATGAGGCAGCATTCTTCATGAAAGTTGTTACAATGGGTGTGTACTATAACATATCCAAAATTCAGCCCCATTGGATAAATCTGGAGTCCGTTACCTAGCAAACACAGAACCATGCTCAGGATGGATCTTATCAGCGCGGAAAATGAGTTAGCATTTTGTTTCGGCCTTAACTTCTTCCTCCGACCTTGGATTGGCCCAAATAACATATGGCTGGAAAGAAGACATTCTGAACTTCAATTTCGAGTGCTTAAAGTCCTAATTTGATTAAGAGAAGCCCAAGTTGTAAGCCCTTGAAGTTGCTGGTCATGCTGACCTCAGCATGTGCTGGTTGGATGCTTGGTCATGGTGAGCTAGGTATGAGCTATCATTTCTGGTTGGAAGCTTGGTCATGGTGACATGAAGATGAGCTAGGGCTGCTGGTGGGATCTATTGGTGAAGTGCATCACCCAATTTAGATTTTCTAATACAAGTGCATCAACCATTTCAGATTTTATAAAACAAGTGTTGTATGCATTAGCCATATTGAATTCAGATTTTCACTTCCCCTAGGCCTATAAATAGGGAAGTTCTCTAAGCTTGTAAACACACCCCAAGGGGGGGAGCTCTCAAACACTTCTCTAGAGCTCCCTTCCCTTCTCTCCCTCAAATTCTCTTAATTTTGCTTTCTAGTTCTCAATTCTAGCTTTCCTTTTGCTTCTTAGTTGTAATTTATTTTTTGTTATGTAAATTATTTTCTTAAGTTTTCAAGTTGAATTAGTTTCCAAGTTTCAATTATGGTTTTTGTTCTTATTCATTATGCTTATAAGTTAATATGCTAGTTTGAATGATTGATCACCATTTAGGCTTGCATGTTAGCTATCTTGGTTTGAATTAAGAGTATACACCATGCTTTAATTCGAATTGAACTATGAATAGGAAGAGTATGTATGGACATTCGACAACAGGGATTAGATACATGCTTGGTTGTTTAAATTGTTCTTCTATGCTTAATGGGTTCCTAATGCTTAATTTTAGGTTAGACAACAAATGATCAAATTAGGGAATTAGGAACACAAGGTTATGACCACACACCATGGCTTAATCATACTTTAGCCAGAATCAATCCATTAATCTAATTGAACTTGGGAACTTATCTGCTTGAGTTAGTTATTTCTTTCTTTCTTGTTGTATTTATTTCCTTTCTTTTTCATTTCTGTTTTGTGTAGGGAAAATGAATTGAATCATTCAATCACCAATCCTCGTGGGATCGACCTCGCACTTACATATGCTATACTACCTAACGGCTCGTGCACTTGCGAGTATCACAAGTTGAGGATGCAACTGAACTAAACCCTAAACCCTAAACCCTCTGAGGCCCTAAACCAGAAAATCTAAATTGGGTGATGCACTTGTATTAGAAAATCTTGAATTGGTTGATGCACTTCACCAATAGATCCCACCAGCAGCCCTAGCTCATCTTCATGTCACCATGACCAAGCTTCCAACCAGAAATGATAGCTCATACCTAGCTCACCATGACCAAGCATCCAACCAGCACATGCTGAGGTCAGCATGACCAGCAACTTCAAGGGCTTACAACTTGGGATTCTCTTAATCAAATTAGGACTTTAAGCACTTGAAATTGAAGTTCAGAATGTCTTCTTTCCAGCCATATGTTATTTGGGCCAATACAAGGTTGGAGGAAGAAGTTAAGGCCGAAACAAAATGCTAACTCATTTTCCGCGCTGATAAGATCCATCCTGAGCATGGTTATGTGTTTGCTAGGTAACGGACACCAGATTTATCCAATGGGGCTGAATTTTGGATATGTTATAGTACACACCAATTGGAACAACTTTCATGAAGAATGTGGCCTCATTCGAGCTATGTAGGTTGTTGAAACAAAGCTTGCAATATGACCTACGGAACTGGACTGGGAGGGGGCTGTAGCCAAAATGAGTTTGTCTTTAAGCTCTTCATCTATTCATCCAAATTAGGCCTTAACATGCTTGAATTGCATGAATTATGCTCTCTTGCTCTATTTGCCTACAAAACACACAAAGGGAGGCAAATAACTCAGAATTATAGGAAACTAAGCAAAAGAAGTAAGTAAATTGGGCATGTATATGTATGAAATTATGAGCTTAACAAGCAGCCTCCACAACAGAAACGTAGTAAGAAGAAATTTATTCTTGAAGGTGGCAACCCCCCGTCAAAAAGGAAAAAATTTCTTCTGTCACTTAGCCCAGGCTGCTCTCTAAAACTCACTAGAGGAACTGTGGGGGTTAGAGCTGGTGCTAAAGGGGGGGCGTAAACGGGCACAGGGCTCCACTGATGTGGCTAAGTCTGCAATCAATGACTCATCGTTGTGTGAGGTAGTGGTGAGTCCATCCAAAGAGTTGGAAATCCTTGAACTGAGGGCTAAGAATGGTCACATTGATGGCGGTGGTGGCTGGCCTTTGACAGCCACAAGAGGTCCATGAAATTACCATTTTGGAATTGTCATGGTCGGGGCATTTTCCTGACAATTCCTCACAGAAAGATGCTTTTATGCTCTATAAGCCCCTCTACACTGTGCCTCTGTCTTCTTATTGGAGGTGTCGGCAACTTTGTTTTTGTGCGTTTGTCTTTGTTTCCTATTATGCTTGTTTTCCCCCGATTCCTTGCGGCTTTGTCTCGATGTTGGATCTTCTCCACCGCGTTACATTCTGGAGCGTCTCTCCTCAGTAATACTATTGCTGTTGAGGATGCTTTTAAAGTGCATTTGGCACTTACCTCTCGGATTATAGTAGCGCTCTCTGTAGCTGTGATGGCGTATCCATCACCATCTTCCTCTCGGTTCTTTGGCTTCTGTGACTTCTCTGGTGGTTTTGGTCTTGCGTTGGGTGCCTTGCCAATTGGTTACTAGTGGTGCGGCATTTCTCAGTTTCTTGTATTACGGGTTTTCTTTTTGTTTCTTGGCTTTTGTTGTTCTTTTAATTTGACTGGGTAGGAAGCTTGGTTCTAGCCTTGAAATGAGGTATAGCTGCTTCTACCTGGTTCGTGTATTTCTGGCTCAGTTTGCAATCTATCATGTTTTGATTTCTTTGAAACCAAACATTGACC
The DNA here is from genome assembly GCF_965620075.1 of Prunus avium. Taxonomy (NCBI): domain Eukaryota; kingdom Viridiplantae; phylum Streptophyta; class Magnoliopsida; order Rosales; family Rosaceae; genus Prunus; species Prunus avium. The sequence goes on from NC_142291.1 coordinate 34,075,016, forward strand.
AAAAAAAGTTGAGCATTCCTCTGTATACGATTTTAGCTCCAAGGCGGATTTGTTATACCACGTAATTGTATTCTAGTCAATAACCTTTTCATCATATGATCATCAGTAAAGACAACTATTTTATTTTTTATTTTTAATAATTTTGGCACACTCGATTTGATTTGCTTAAAAACTATATTCAACACAAGTTGAAGTTTCATATGTCATGCAGACGAAGACCTAATTTGTTGGCACCACAATTAAAATAATTCGTTCACATGGGTTACACTAATTAACAAAATTTGGACGAGAAGAATTTAAAAATATCCACTTGTTTGACATTAAGGCCAAAATATGCTAATTTTCTAATAAATTGAATCAAGGAAATAAGATGCTATGAACTTCAATATTTTGTCTTCACTCTCTCAAATTTTTTATATATATAACTTTTATTCAATTTGAACTCGGAATTATGTATCACTAGACCAAATTATCATCGACAAATCCTGTTTCACATTTAAAAAAACAGAGAGTTTTTGTTATGAAGGAAGAGAAAGGGTTTGATAATTAATTAAACAACTATACAATTGAAATTGTGAGATTAATGAACATACCTGGATCTCAAGTATAAGGTTGTGGCCTCTGAAGGCAAAGGCAATCATTCCAAGGGCATTAAGAACATCAAAAAAATGGATGTATTGTTTGTCGGCTTTCACGGGGTCATAAGACACATTGAGGAGCTTGCCCTTGTCCAAAGAAACAACCCATATCAATGTGGAGTAGCCAATAGCAGAAATGGCACCAACAAGAGACACTCCAGCAATGGAGTTCAAGTTGGGCAGCTGAGAAAGAATCGAAGCTACCACTGTAAACACCAAGTACCACTCTGCTGGTGTTAAGGACTTTACAGTGCATGTTGGTCCACACACAATTTGGAAGAACATCTTTGCTGTTGACCCTCCAAGGACGATCAGAGCCACACACGTGCCGCCCGATAGGTACAGGATTGGGAACAAGGCTAAGAACTGTGCTAGCTTCTCAACTGAATTGAAGAAAAAGATTGCATGGTTTAGTAGAAATTGCTTCCAGATTGTGTCCTATTTCATCAAATTGCTTCCAAATTGTCCCTTATTTCATCAAAGAAGCAAGACACCACGAAAGGACATCACTTAAATTGCTACACACACCAAAGAAACCAAGCATAAAAAAGAGAGAGAAGCTTATAAGAAATTTTGTGGTGGTCAACAAGAGACTTATAGTTCAAGTGGTTAAAATAGTATTTATCTCAACATTGCACCCGAGGTCCAGACTGGATTTCCTCCTCCCCATATATTACTTGTATTTAAAAAGAAAAAAGAAGTTTGTAGCCGTACACGTACACCTAGCACAAGAAGATGATGATCATGTTGTTGTTGTAGGGTATGATGCATTTACGTGACTATTGGCATTAAAATTTCCAATATGTCGGTCATGTGGAGGAAACATGAAATGGTGAGCTGGACTTGTTCCGGTTAATATGTCATTCTTTCAAAGAGTATGATTGAGCATTGAACTTTTAAATCCCAAAACTTTATCATCATAAACTAGTAGCATCAAATCACAAATGTCAATATATGTTGCCATTTTGTCCTACAACATGATCCTATCAAAAATCTAGTGTCATTTATAACACTTTTAAGTTGAGCCTTTGAGAAATTACAGGCAATATTGCTTTGATGATGTTACCAATCAAAAGGAGATCCTAGCTATGGAGTTCAAGTTGGAAAATTGGGCACAATAAAGCACTGTGTACCAGTAATGGATCACAATTCACTCCATCCTATTTATCTATCCATTGGCTTAGTGGGCTTCTATTTCACATCCATACAATTTGATCTCTACACCTGAATAATAGAAACTATTATGACACTGCTCTTTAAAATGTTCTAAAATACCTTGAGCTAGCAAATGTTGTACTTTTTAAATTATGATACGAGAGTATGGAGATAAAATTTCTGAGTACGCGGGTAGAGATTTCAAGTTTTCTGGACACGACCCATTTAATAAATTGGTTATATAGGTATTTTGGCGGGCTAACCCAAAAATGACATGAATTTTTATCGTGCGTTTAAACCCGCTAATTTCCCGGATTATTAATTTAATTCTTTAAATATATGTATTCTGTAGATTAAATTACATTCATTTAACTTTATTTAATATGATCATGATGTTCATTACCCATCGTAGTGAGTAAAAGTATTATCGCAACAAAAAAACGAAAAAAAAAGAGGACTTAGAGAAAGAAAAAAAATTTGGTCGAGTTCATGTCATAAAAGTGCGATCAGTTGGATATTAGTCAACAAAACCAATTATATACTTTATTTTAATAAAAATGATCCGTCCTCTTTTTTGGTTAAAAAAGTGATTTTCTGAACGCAAACAACAAATTTTTTAATGAAGAAGAAGTGTGCCACATGAAAGCATAAAAGAAAGGGAAAAAAAAATATATATTGAATATCCGCATGATAGTAAAATATCAAATGGGAATCAAGAAATGTCTTTGTATTAAAAGAAAAAACAAACAAATTTATTTGTAATTGCCTTTTCAAATTCTTTTGGTACACAGGAGGTAGAACAGTATGGCTTATTGGGCTGTGGTCGGACGTCGGGCCAGCCCATTAGTGGAATTGCTCCAAGTAGGGAGGATTGACATGAACCTTGTTTATGGGTCCGGTCAGGTCTGAACACTGATAGTGAAGAAAGGACGTGGCATCATTGGGATCCACATTCATTGCCCCAATCGCTTCTCTCTCTGTAAAAGCCAAAAGGAGAGAGTCTGACTCCAAAACGACGGCGTATCACAATCAAAAGATAACTCTTTGAATTTACAAAGCCCTTTGCTTTATCATCTCAGCATCTTTGCCATACAACACACATATCCCACACTTTTCCACATTCACCTCCCCCCCTTTCGAATAGAGTTCGAGGTCATTAGTCAGTACGGTGAAGTCAACATTGACCTCAGTCACAAATTTGTAAAACGCAATGGGGCTTTGAGCTCCCTCTACAACTTCTTCAAAGACATTATTATTCCACAACACAAACACCTCATACGAATCAATGCTTTCAAACCCCATAGCATCACTGTGTAGATTACACAAAGGATGGTTGACTTCATGGCTTTCACCATTACTAGTTTTGAAGTTGTACTTGCATCCAATCTCCATTTTCCATGGAGCATAGCGTTTGTATGCAACAACAATAGATACAGCGAAACCCAAGAAATCTGTGCTAAACCAATCACGAGGAAGCTCAATCTTTATTGAACATCCCTCACTTTTATGGCTGAACCAATTTGGAATTTCACTCCCAGAACATCTAATGGCAATGGAAGACTCCTATACCATGGATATCATAGTTATTAAACTCGTGAAAAAAAAAGAGCAACTTCTTCAACAGAAGTGAGTTGACTATGTGCACAAAACAGTTTAGAAAGAAAGACAATCTGATATTGTAGATGATGGATGGGTCTAATTAAGTTGCACCTGAGGGTCCAATTAAGCAGTTTAGAAAGAAAGAGAATGGAAAGCAATTGCTGCAATTGCTCTAGTTGACGTGACTTGACTATGTGTCCTGAGGGTCCAATAAAGCAGTTTAGAAAGAAAGAGAATGGAAAGCAATTGCTGCAATTGCTCTACAATTGCTCTACAATTAAGAAGTTTGATGATGTTACAATTGCTGCAATTGCTCTACAATTGCTCTAGCAATTAAAATATTAAAGTTGTAGATATAACATGATGTTGTAAGGCTAACGGCTGAAAGAAACCAGAACCAAAATAAATCAGTTTTTTTATTCCATACCTGATATGATATTTATGCCAGTTTTGATCCGTAAAGAATTTAACGGTCCATGCCATTACACATAATTTGAACGTAGTAGCGCTTTGTTCAATAGATAAACCCCTTCATTTTACTTGGATCTTCCCATTTGAATAACCAACGGAAGAGCTTTTACAAAATTGGTCTGCAACTTTCATCATCTAAAATTGGTGGTTGTTTACTAAACACTGTGAGGAGAGAGGAAAGTGCGAAGGAGAAAGAGGGGTCGATATTGTCCTTGAAGCGTTTTTCTAGTTGACGAAATGCAAGCGCATAATTCCCCTTTTGTTTTCGTACATCTGATGGACTGATGTCGGAAAAAAATGGGTACAACCAGCTGGCCTTTTTTTTCTTTGCAGTCTAGAATATCCACAAGTTCATCCAGACACCAAGTGGAAGAAGAATTTTTTTTTTTTGAGAAAATGATTACCGAAATCGTAGATCTCTCGATTGCTTCGAGGAGGGCAGGCGCAATTTCACCTCCTCTCACAAGCCTGTAATCTATGTAGGTTTTGATTTTCTGCCTACATAAAGCATCATAAAGATGGCTGGTAAAAGTAAGGCGGGTGTCTTCACCTCTGAAGCTTATAAACACATCATACTTTTCTTGAAGAGGGGGCATATCAGTATCAGCAGCAGCAGCAGAAGATGTTAATGATCTGAAGTAGATGTAGAACAGAGTCATGATGAGTATGATGACTATGATGAAAACTTGAAAGAACTCAATAGATTCCATATCTGTTTCTCTGAAGGCACCAGAGCTATAATGAAAGGAAATCTGATATTTGAGATGAAAACTTGAAGAAGAAAGATAATCTGATGATCCAATTAAGCAGTTAAGAAAGAAAGTGAATTGAAAGCAATGCTCTAGTTGACGTGACTTGACTATGTGCACAAAGCTACAAAACGATCCAGGAAAAAGAGAAGTGACATAATTAGGCAAGGAAATTCAAGCATTCATACACTGAAGAAAGGAAATTCAAGCATTCATGCACAAACTTTTGCTTTTGAAGATAAAAAAGCACAAACGATCAGGACCAAGAACTCAACTTTCGTGCATTGAAACCAAGAACTTAAGCATCCTAATGCAAAGCATTTGTGCAGTCAGAAAAGTTTATTGAAGATTTTCTTCCCCTTATAACCAGGACACGCTTTTTGTCTGCAAAGGTAGAAAACTTTAACGTCGTTGATGAAGCATGCGTCAAGGTGACCAGGTTTGTGACGCATAGTGATATCATCATAGTGACGTCATGATTGTGACGCACGACAGGGAACAAGACTAGCATTTGTGCGATGCACCACTGGTATCTCATATTTCTTTTTGCAATTTTTCTTGTGTTTCGCATATATATAAAAGGTATTTCATATGCCCGATTTTTATTTTTTACTTCACTTCGTTCGAAATATTGGTTGTTCCATTCGAGGACGTCAATAATGTCAATATAATATTGGGTAAAGTTAATTATAAGATCTTAAATTTCATGATTTTTATTATAAGACATAAATGGTTTACATACCTTGATGATTAGTCTTCTAAAGTAAACTCAGCTCTTCTCATGGCATCCGTTGTCCCAATCGCTTCTCTCTCTGTAAAGAGTTTGACTCCAAAACGACGGCCAATCACAGCTCTTCTCATGTCCACTGGGCACGCTTTTCTTTTTTCAAAAACCAAAGTCATGACAGCCAGAAGATACATAAAAGGAGGATGAGGACAACATGAACCTGTCTTTCAACTCAAAAGCACCTTGGCCATCCTCAGCCACGAGTCTTGCAAACAGCTCAAATAAAAATGATATTGCACCTCAAACTCAAAACCATTAAGTAATAAATAACAATAATAATAATAATAAAATTGAATTTAAGGATAAACATTCATAATCGCTTGATCGATAAAGCCCTCTGCTTTATCATCTCAGCATCTTTGCCATACAACAGACATATCCCACACTTTTCCACCTCCACCTCACAGGGCTCATTAAAAACACTCTTCAAGTGGAAGTGAACATTGACCTCAGTAACAAGTTCGTAAAACGCAATGGGGCTTGGAGCTCCTTCTACTACTTCTTCAAAGACATGATTATACCACCCCAGAAACACCTCATGTGAATCTCCGCTTTCAAAGAATTTTCCCGGAAGCAGATGAAACAAACGATGGTTGACTTCATGGCTTTCACCATTACTGGTTTTGAAGTTGTACTTGCATCCAATCTCCATATCCCATGGAGTAGAGCTAACAACAAGAGATATAGCGAAACCCAAGAAACCTGTGCTAAACCAATCACGAGGAAGCTCAATCTTTATTGAACATCCCTCACTTTTATGGCTGACCCAATTTGGAATTTCATTCCCAGAACATCTAATGGCAACGAAAGATCTCTTGCGAAAAGATTCCTGTACCATGGATATGGACATCACAGTTATTAAACTCGTGAAAAAAAAAAATAGACAGAATGAGTAAGAAAGACAGAGTGTGTGCGTGCGGTCGAGAGAAAGAAAGATAGAGATAGAGACCTGCTCAGAAAGAGAGAGCATCATCATATATTCTGAATCATGTGATGCTTGTTCAATTTTTCCTTCAATTTTGTCTTCTTTAAACTTTGAAAACGCATTTGCCATTCGAATAATTCTGAGCTGTGCATCACTCATTATGTTGCTTCGTGCATCTTGATCCAACTTTGGGCAACCAGAAAATATATATTTCTCATGAAGCCCCCGAGAAAATATATATTCGCCCCAACCTTGTGTGAGTGCAGTGCTTGAACTTGACACTGTCTTCAGTGACGTGCAACGATGTGCTTCAAGATATCGCAGCAATGGGGGGAGCTCTGGTAAAGATTCAAGGCTCTTGCAATTGCTTAGGCGCAGGCAAGACAACTGAGCAGCTTGTTTGATGCTTGCAGGTATGCTCTTAATTTTGGTCCAACTCAGATTTAACTCTTGTAATGAGGTTAAGCAAAAGAGGTCATCAGGGACAACCTCAAGGTTCTTGCAATTAGTGAGAAAAACTTTTCGAAGCGCAACTAGATTTCCAATTGATGGGGGTACTTCTTTAACCGCTGTACCTGATAACTTAAGAAACGTCAGATGTTCCATAGCCTCCGAGATTTCTGGGAAGTGTTGAAAGTTGGAGCAATCAAAGAGACTAAGTCTCTCCAGATATTTCAACTTCCAAATATACGTCGGGAGACTCACGAGGTTTTTGCAATTGTATAGTATAATTGCCTTTGTCTTCTTGGGAAGCTCCCAAAACTCGTGAAGAGATTCGCAGCCCTCTAGACTAAAAGAACCCGAGAGTTTCAGCTCACAACTGTTGCTTGGAAGACTTTTGAGGTGTCTACAATTTGTAATATCTAAATGAGATATTTTTTCATGAGACCAAACGGATGAAGGCAATTCCTCTATTGCTGTCTCAGATAAATCTAGGAATTCAAGATTGCATGGCATCTCGGGAAGATATTTGAGCTTGTAGCACAGCGCAAGGTCAAGATAAGTAAGCTTGCTAAGACGTTGAAAATACGAAGGAATTTCAACCAAACTTTGACAGCCATTCAGATTTATACGCTCAATTTTTAGACTCCGAGAAAGATTTGGGACTTCAGTTAGATCTTCGCATTGACTAAGACAGATCCATTTTAAGTTCACAGGACCCTGTAACAAAATTAAAGAGAAACGGCAAGATTATGATTACTTTCTGTAGGCCACAAGTTATTCAAGAACTAAAATAGCATATTTAATATAATATACCTCGTCTTCATTCCAAAGTTGCCCCTCAACTTTGCTGTCCTGCAGACTAAGGACAACAAGATTTTGAGCAGAAAATTTTGATGGCAAAGATTTCAAAGGATATCTATACCAGTCAAGACATCTAAGAGAATTGGGAAAATCGAGAGAAACAATTATTGGGTACTTGAAGATACTTGAAATGCCCGACTGATGATGATAATAACCGACACGTAGCCATCTCAGTTGATACATCTTTTCGAAGTTTGCATCTTTCAAGTGTAGGTTTTCAATATCATTCCAGTCAACGGATATGGCTTGAGCAGGTAGAGCTCTCTGACAATCACGAGGAAAATATAAATGTAAATATAATATACAAAAAAAGGTTTAATCAAAATTACATTTATAGGGTTAACTTGACTTGTTTATTGTAAATGTGAATAATTAAACTACCTGGTTATTTATCAACACTTGATAGACATCTTCTGAAATAAACAACCTAGTGCGTTTTTCAATACGTTGTTCTCGAGCAATTGCCCTACCCATTTCTTGCACCAAATCATGCATATCTATCTGTTCATCTGACTGCATACCTAACCGTACTCCTTTTGAAATTGATATAAGAGAGCTATCAATAAGATCATTGATTCCCGCTTCCCCAAAGAAATCACGACTATCTAATAATTCTTTTACATAATACCTCTCATAGCCTTTATGAAAACATGCTATATCAAGAAATATCTCCTTCTCATGTTTTCCTAATCCATCGTAATTTATTCTCAACACTTGATTGATTTCTTCGTTTGGAAATTGTTTCACTTTTTTCCATTGAACTTCCCACTCTTGTTTGCTCTTGCAACGACGGAATGAGGACCCCATAACTTTAAGAGCTAATGGATTGCCCTTAACATAATCCACCACCTCCCTTGACAACTCAGTGTGATCTGTTGTTGGAGACTTGTTTCCAAAAGCATGCGAATGAAAAAGCTCAAAAGCGTCATCAGACCCTAATCCCTCAACATTATATATCTTTTCATGGTCAACTTTTTGCTCAAGTAGGCCTTTATCTCTAGCAGTTATAATGATTCGACTTCCTTGGCAAAACCAATCATGATCACCAACAAGAACTTCTAGTTGTTTCCGAGCATTCACATCATCAAGAACAATGAGCGCCTTCGTACGCCTGAGCCTATCTTGAATATGAGGTGGTATAGATGGAGTGTCGATATTTACACCTTTTTGCTTTAATATCTCACCAACAAGTTTATTTCGCAACTGATGTAGTCCATTCGTTTGTTCTGAGTTCTCCCTGACATTTGCAAGAAAACAACAAACTTCAAATTTAGAGGAGTGCCTGTGAAATACAGCATCAACAAGGGTGGTCTTGCCAATACCACCCATGCCCCAAATACCTACACAGCAAACACCTGGTGAATCCAAGCATAATAACGATTCGATTTGCTGGATGCGGCTTTTGATTCCAACCAGGCCCTTTAAATCACATGAGGATTCATGAATCAATTTTGTCCAAATATCGTCGACAACTTTCTTAACTAAAGCAGCCTCAGCCCTGGCATATATGATCACGGACAAACAAACAGTTAGTTAGTATGTCTGCGAAATGAAATAGTCACAAGAAGAAATCAAAATATAAGTTACAGAATTAGTTACTCTGTTTTTTCTGAATCATCAAACCCAGATAGATTGGCTGCTTTTGTCAACGCATCCCTCCACTTGTGCACCTTGTCGATATTGTCCTTGAAGCGTTTTTCATGTTGACGAAATGCAAGCGCATAATTCCCCTTTTGTTTTCGTACATCTGATGGACTGATGTCGTAAAAAATGGGTACAACCAACTGGCCTTTTTTTTCTTTGCAGTCTAGAATATGCACAAGTTCATCCAGACACCAAGTGGAAGAAGAATATTCTTTGGAGAAAATGATTACCGAAATCGTAGATCTCTCGATTGCTTCAAGGAGGGCAGGCGCAATTTCATCTCCTCTCACAAGCCTGTAATCTATGTAGGTTTCGATTTTCTGCCTACATAAAGCTTCATAAAGATGGCTGGTAAAAGTAAGGCGGGTGTCCTCACCTCTGAAGCTAATAAACACATCATACTTTTCTTGAAGAGGGGGAATATCAGTATCAACAGCAGCAACAGAAGTGGAAGAAGAAGAAGAAGAAGATGTTAATGATCTGAAGTAGATGTAGAACAGAGTCATGATGAATATGATGATTATGATGAAAACTTGAAAGAACTCAATGGAGTCCATATCTGTTTCTCTGAATGCACCAGGAGCTAAAATTAAAGCAATCTGATACTTGAGATGAAATCTTGATGATGGACCTGAGGGTTTAATTAAGTTGCACCCGAGGGTCCAATTAAGCGGTTTAGAAAGAAAGAGAATAGAAAGCAATTGCTCTAGTTGAGACTCGACTATGCGCACAAAGCTACCAAATTATTGCCACAAAAGGATCCAGAAAAAAGACAAGTGAAATAATTAGGCAAGCACTGTCGGTGGACAAAAATTCAAGCATTCACACACTGACGAAAGGAAAGGGCACATGGGAGTGGCAGCACAATGGACCCCCTTATAATCGCTTTACGTACAAACTTTTGCTTTTGAAGATAAAAAAAAGCACAAACGATCAATAGAGATTAAGAGATAAAAAAGTAAAGCGAAGGAGATTTGACCAAGAACTTTCGTGCATTCAAACCAGGAAAATAAAGCATCCTGGAAATTAATAACTCCCTTGAGCCGTCTGTCAACAGAAGAGAAACCCCTCATATCGACTTTGTAGTTCAAAGGGGCACCAAACCACACAGCATTGGCCCAGGGACATAAGAACAACAGGTGCTCAATTGTTTCTTCCTCCACTCCACATATAGGACACACCAGGGACAGGGAGTCAAGAATTTTCCTTCTATAGAGATTCCAACAAGTAGAGATGGCATTATATAATACTCTCCAGAGGAACATTATAATTTTTGGCATAGTCTCAATCTTCCATATACACGCCCAGACCTCTTTTGGAATTGAGTGGGAGGCCGAAACAGTCGCATGGCTTCGATATGAGTGCCGGGAATGAATTCTTGTATATCATGATTTGACTGAGTAGGCACCATTAGTTGTCCAGGGCCACACCACTCTGTCATGTCTCTCAATGTTCGCAATTGTACATACGGTTCAATCAATTCTAGATTCCAAGAATAAGACTCCTTATCCATAATGTCAGAAACTAACTGAGAGGCTGATGGAGGAACAGTTTGCCTAATTTTGATAACCCCTTCATGGGGAGGAGGAAGCCAAATATCCTTCCAAATATTCGTATTTTTTCCATAAAAAATCTGGCAGCGGGAGTCTTTGATCAAAGCTATGGATTTCAAGTTGGGAAATTGGGCCACAATAAGCACTCTGTACCAGTCAATGGACCACACCCATTATTTGTCAATTTGCTTAGTGGGCTTTTTATTTACACCCATACAATTTGATCCCTACACCGAAATAACAAAACCTATTATGAAAATTATACTCTATCTCTAAGATGTTGTAAAATACTTTAATCTAGCAAATGTTGTGCTTTTCAAAATATGATATTCGTGTGGAGATAAAATCGTGGGAACAGAAACTCTTTAAGTTTTCTTTGCTTTAAAGAGTCCTAGAGTCATCAGATTCATAGTCGTACGATGAGTAGCCAAGCCATACGGTGTAGAGCTGCCATGCAAATGCTAGTGCCAAGCATATAGTTAGTTCCCCACGCCAGCCAGCTACCATTGAGAAATGTTATTGCTGCTATTAATGGTTGAGAAATGTTATTGCCATTAATGGTTAAGTATACGGGTTTAGCTCCAAGGCGGATTTGTTATACCACGTAATCTATTCTAGTCAATAACCTTTTCATCTATTGAGCTTGTTTGTTTTGCCTGCTAGGCCTTGGGCTCTCTCTTTAAGAAAATCCAATGTTCATTCTTTGTTCAGATTTTATAACCTTATGTAGGCCCAGGAGGAGAATGAAGTGGATAATGTGGAGATTGCCCAATCAGATTATTTCACATACCAAATTATTGGGTGGATTAAGAAGCTGCAATTAGATTTTTGAGACATAGATGTTGTGCATTCTCCTTGACTAAGTGGAAACATTTCACTACAAATATCAATCACTTTCTTTAAACATCACAAAAACAAAACAAAACTACATAGGCTAGCAAGCTAGAGTTTATAATTCTGGACGCAACAAATATATCATATATTTGACATTGATTTTCAATCACTGAGGCTTGAAGAAGCTCACCTTAATACCAGTATCAATCACAACATAAAGACCAGCCGCAGTCAACATAACACTTAAAATCATCCCCACAACCCCAAGCACCCAGTTAACCCCCCAACTTATGCCGTACTTCTTAGGCTTCTTCATCTTGATCCACATGAAACATGGATAGGCCAATGTCACAGGCAATGAAATCCCTCCTAGCAAACCAGCCACGCTTCCCAGGAAAGGGATGGCCACAGCCATGAAGTAGCATCCATAGGTAAACATGCATCTCACAATGGCCCTCAGCCACCACGGAGCTGGCTTCTTGAACCTCCTGGTGTAATGTGACTCCATCTCGTCGAACATCGGCATGCCGTAGATTTGGAAGGAGCTCAATGCATTGACTATAACGAACAAACTTGCTAGCCCTAAGATGAATTGGGATGTGTCGCGCGCATGGAAGTTGAACAAGGCCACAAACATGCCTCCTTGTGCCGGTATCTGCGAATAAGAAAATATATTAGCATTGTCACAATTAAATGTTCTTTTATGATATATCTAACATGTTATATATTATCAAACTGTTAATTCATACTACATTCAAACATTCGAATAATAATCCGAATTAATAATCTGACAATGTAACATTGGTTTAGGGTATGATATACCTTTTGACCATATGCCCAATAGCCTACAATTGCAAGGGGGAAAAGGCACATTGCTATGAGTGTGTAGGAAATTTGGACACCCCTCCACATGGGCACGCGTGATGGATGTTTTTCACTGGACGGCATTGTGGCCTGTAATTAAGGGAAAACCTCAATTAGTGGAAAATATACAAAAATATTAGTCAGAAGCTTTGTATTAAAGTTGCTTTCTATTGTAGTTGCAGCTTCAATACCATTTGGTCAAAGCCAACATATCATATATGATCATCAGCAAAGACAACTATTTTATTTTTATTTTTTAATAATTTTGGCGCACTCGATTTGATTTGCTTAAAAACTATATTCAACACAATTGTTGAAGTTTCATCTGTCATGCAGACGAAGACCTAATTTGTAGGCACCACAATTAAAATAATTCGTTCACATGGGTAACACTAATTAACAAGATTTGGACGAAAATAAGAATTTAAAAATATCCACTTGTTTGACATTAAGGCCAATATATGCTAAGTTTATAATAAATTCAATCAAAGGAATAAGATGCTATGAATTTCAATATTTTGTTTTCACTCTCTCAATTTATATATATATATTCAATTTGAACTCAGAACTATGTGCCACTAGATCAAATTATCATAGACAAATCCTGTTTCTCATTTAAAAAAACAGAGAGTCGGATTCTAAAATAATTTTCTGTTATTAAGGAAGAGAAAGGTTTTGATAATTAATTAAACAACTATACAATTGAAATTGTGAGATTAATGAACATACCTGGATCTCAAGTATAAGGTTGTGGCCTCTGAAGGCAAAGGCAATCATTCCAAGGGCATTAAGAACATCAAAAAAATGGATGTATTGTTTGTCGGCTTTCAAGGGGTTATAAGACACATCGGGAAGCTTGCCCTTGTCCAGAGACACAACCCAGATCAATGTGGAGTAGCCAATGGCAGAAATGGCACCAACAAGAGACACTCCAGCAATGGAGTTCAAGTTGGGCAGCTGAGAAAGAATCGAAGCTACGACTGTAAACACCAAGTACCACTCCGCTGGTGTTAAGGACTTTACAGTGCATGTTGGTCCACACACAATTTGGAAGAACATCTTTGCTGTTGACCCTCCAAGGACGATCAGAGCCACACACGTGCCGCCCGATAGGTACAGGATTGGGAACAAGGCTAAGAACTGTGCTAGCTTCTCACCTGAGCAAATTGAAGACAAAGATTGCATGGTTTAGTAGAAATTGCTTCCAAATTGTCTCCTATTTCATCCATTTTGTTTAGTTAAATGGGGTGTTTGGGAGTGTTACCGAAAATATTTAAAACCCTTGGAGATGCGTTTGACATAAATAGACAAAAGTGTTTTTGGAAGTTACAAAAGCACTTTTTGGAGAAGAATTTCTAGTTTGGAAACTTTTTGAAAAACCACAGCGAGGTAAGTAAAAGTGTTTTTGCATAATCACTTCCAAACAGGGCTTTTGGGTATTTTAGCTTAAACATATGAAAAATGGTAAGTCTTAATTACCAAAACTTGCATTGCAAAGTTGAATGTATCTGCAATATCGTAGGCCTGTTTCAGCAGATTCATGAAGCTGGACCAGCAAGTATAAAGTGTAAAGTTGCCATATGAATGCCAAAGTCATGCATATAATCCCCCATGTCCTGCAGTAACCAAAACAAATTAACAAAAAGGAAAAAAAAAAGCACCATATAATTAAAGATACTGAAAAATAACTTAACAAGATTTGTTAAATTAATAACATATTAATGGTGACTTACCACCCAAGAGTGGTGAAGGCAACAGGAAGAATAAGGGCTTGAATTCCAATACCAGAACAAAGAGTATGGAAGGCAGCATAGTAAGCGTTGCCATTTCTAGACTCAGTGATTGGAAGCCAAGCATCTTGAGGGTCAAGCCTTGTGAGTTTGAGAGCCCTCCTAACAGGGCTCCCTATTGGAGTCATGAACCGTGGGGTACGAGATTTTGGGGTTAAAGCTTTGGGGGTTTTTAGTGTTATCTGGTCACCACCACCACCACCACCACCATCACCATTGACAGCTGTGGTTGGAGCCGGGATCTGGAGAGGTGGCACCCGAGCCACAGACGCCGCCCGTGACATAGACACCGGAGGATCTTCTATGGTGGCCGCCGGGAGCGGTGTTATTGGGGCGGGGGTTATCTCTTCAATTACTTCAGACATTTTGTTATTTCTTACCACCAGCTAGCTCTTCTAGCTCCTCCTCCCTTAATTTCTCACAACAAGTATAGCCACTCACATTAATTAGTACTATATAGTCTATTTATAGACCTCTATGCAATGACTCATTAGATAAATTTTGGCACTAATTTATCATAAAATTCAGTACAAGTTTTTTGACCTTATACTAATTTATATTTGGGTATTAATCATTGCTCATCCATAGGAAAACAGATAGGACAGAAGTGTTCATATGGTGGAGCAACCTTATTATTCAAACTACATGTTGGCGGCCATAGTTTATCAATTATATAATTAGGTACATTTCACTGTTGTTGGGTCATGACATGCTGTTTTTAAGTTTGGATCAACATTTAAAGCTGCTGGACTTGATTATCATATAATTAAGTTTGCCCTTATCCCTTTTGTTAGTCTCTTGACTTTGGACCAAGTCCATGTTTCATTCGTTTTGGTTAATTGACTTGGAAAACCAAGGCATTAATCTCTCTGGGTCCCTAACTAATGTAAGCCATAAGCTGCTTGCTTTGAGTTGTTATCATCTACTTTGCTAACCAACAATAATGTTCCTAGCTTACATGATTTATTTAAGCAACATGGACAAGCACGTATGAGACAAATTGGAAAAAGAATTAATACATGTGATGCATGAAAATGTAGAAACGATGATTGAAGATTTGGTATAAAATTAGGGACCTTTTTTATAATAAGGGCAAATGGGCATATAAAATTAGGAAAAATTTAAGGAATCTATAACATAATTAAGAAAACTTAATAATAGTTCGGCCCATTGTCACATTATTCTGTGTCCTATGTGTATAGCTATGATCCACAAGTGCTTAATCTAGAGAACTGTTATTGACACTCCGAAAATGTGTTTATAAGAAAGCCACAAAGTAATTATTAGAACATAAATATTAATACCGAGGTTTCTTGGCCCTTTTTTTAGTTTCTTACATGTATTTTTTTTTTTTGCACGTATAGGTACTAAAGTTATTACCTAAGAAAATTAGTTGAATATTCACATCACCTTGATTAGGTTTTCTAGCTAACGTAAATCAGACTATCACACATATCATTTTCCTAAGAACAGTCTGTTTATCAACCTCCTACCAGTTCCAGAGTTGATGAAACGACCTTAACCACCTCTCTAATAATCTAATTAGTGCTAAACACACTTTTCTTTCTCTTTCTTGCATTTTGTCAATGCATGTCTCAGTGGAAACCCATAATAATTTTGTTAAGTACATCCAAATGTTGAGATCAAGATTGTGTCAACTTTCATTTTTCTCTGACCAGATTTTTCACCGCTTTATTTATTTATTTTTATTGAGATAAAGTATCATGTGCATATATATGAGTATGGAATTAGTAAATTTAGATTTGGATTCGGAGTCTTAGTCGACCTAATCACGGAATGCAATTAAGAAAGGAAATTAATTATCCAAAGAAGTTTATTTAGGTTTTAATTTAGAGAAGTGCGTCATACATTGACACGTGTTATCAATGAACTCACATTATTCACCCATTTTATAACAGGTGTATTAAATACCATATGTCAACTTGGCCGCTACACTAAAAAATACTCCAAGTTAGACAATCTACTTTAACTAGTCTTAGTCTGGTCCTCTACATAAACAACTATCATACCTTTGGTAATTAAAGTACTAAAAAGAACTCTTAATTTAATCGTATTCACGGAGAAAAGTCATTTCTTCTTGGTATGTTATCTTCATATTATATATGATTATATAGTTTTAGTAGAGGAGCATTTACTCCATATCCATAGAAGGAAAGTTCCATTCTCTCTTCTCATAGAGACGGATCCGCGGCCCATTACTAGCAATATTGATATTGTCCTTAACTTAAGTACCCTCATATATGACAGGTGTGAGATTTCATGTTCTTCAACACTCGTATTCTCTCTCAAATTCTCAATCGCAACTGTGATGTTGTTTGTGCAAACTGAAGTGCCATAGTCTGAAGTTCGTATATGATGCCCAAGACATAAAAACTGGTTAATTAATTAAAATATTGAGCAAACAATTTTACTAGAAATATAGATGAAATCTTGGACAATATTCCAAATTGAAATTACAGTCAAACTGTTGAATATTCAATAGATTAGAGCAACACGCTTGGTTTTCTTATTTATTTGTTTTCACAATTTCGGTTTTCACATGTAAGAAACTTTGTTTAATTTGTTCTTCAGAATAAAAATAAATAAATAAATCTTTGTTTAACTTGTTAAATTAGAATCAGGTGACGCTAGAGAAAGAAAGTTCTATATTGCCGGCTACATAAGCTCAATCATACGACACCAGACTGTATAGCTAGCCCACATATTTATTTATTGCACTGCAAGTGGTCACAATATAAATTAATAGGGCAGCCCTAGTTGCAGGCCAAATTAGATGCTTCAGAAAACGACGTGTAGTCATCACAGGCTTGATATTTAGGCAATCTTTTTTTTTGGGGTGGGGGGGGGTGGGGGGTCTGAATATTTAGGAGGCCAACTTTTCTGTATATGTTGTTGAGTCTGTGACCTGTTGTGAAAGAAGGATCTTCAGTTGACCCTAATTCTTCGGAATTAGAATAATAGGAAGGAAGTAAGCATATTGAAGAAATCAATGGCGATCGTGTACATGATAATTAAAGACTCAGAATATTTGAACGACGGCCATTGTTATGTACCTATGGCTCACAAAGGTGTTCTTGTGATATTTGGGATTAATCAAAGTCTTTTATTATTTTGGTGGAGAGGGAATCAAAAGTCTTTGGCATGTGAACAAACCCCAACTAATCAATCCCTATTGGTTTAGATTCTTGTTACTCTAACCTCAACCAATTTCATTATTAGTTTAATTATTTAGGACTCTTCCTCAAATATGATGCTCTTAATCGAGACAGATTCTAAAAAAAACATGTGTACAACTATTCGTATTGATTGTACCGTTATATACAATAATTTCTCGGTTAATGATAAGTATCCGACCCAAATGAAGTTGGGCTACTCATCCTAGTCGGAAAGCAATCCGGGCAAAAACAAAAACAAAAGCTTTATTCTTTTCTTTTAAAAAACAAAAACAAAAACACACGAATGAAAAGCTTCATTCCAAATATATAGGAGGCACTAAGAACTTTGTTCTAGCTAAAGACCCTCGAGCTTCAGTCCACAGTCTACTACCAAAGACCCGACAAAACAAAGAAGAGATGAAAAGAAATGTTGCGACAATGTTATATATGTTGGCTTGAGGGGAGACCAAACCAAATGCGTTTGGTTGCACATTTGGATTACATGGTGTGTAAAACTATATATTTATTTTATGAATCTACCCCAACTTTTTCCTTCACCTCACAAATTTTGATATATAATATTATATGACAGAAATCTGCATTAAAAAATCACTGAAATCTTACAACTAAACAAGAAATATTGGATGCCCGTTTAGTGAGGTGTTTTGCTGCTTTCTCGGCATTCTTTATGCTTCTAATAGAATTCACAACTTGTTGGTTGGACATCGCCTTCTACATTCCATGACTAGCCAACACAAGGAACTCTATGTCGTCATCTATCATCTCTGCCACCAAATGGAAAAACTCTTGAAGATAAAAAATTGTCCGGCTCTGTTATGATATTATTAAATAGATGAGATTGCAAATATGCAGGAATTTCATGGCCCTCATAGCCGTCAAATATGGCAAATAATCCTACCTCTTGCTCACCAATCTTCCTAGTCTCTGCAACAACATAGTCTTCCGTAGGATGCTCGTGTAATCCATTTACCAAGTGGAAGCCATATGCTACACTTACATTATTTGTGTAATTTGATATCTTACTCTTCTCTTTTCCAGCATTAGGAATATCTGATAATACTGTATACTTTTCTCTGACTGGATCTGGCGATGAAATTTTACTTAATCCAACATTATTTCTTGAGTTAGAACCGAATCCCATCTTTTTCTTCACCATTAATTTGAAAATTTTTACTAATAACAGTTCTAGTTTTAAAATCTTCACTAGAATTAGAAGCAAATGAAGATAAAATTCGGTGAGGGTGTGGAGAGAAATAGAGAGGATTATGAACCACCGATAGTAATATAATACACACAGCCAAACATTAACATCATCATTATCATCACTACTACTTCTTTCCTAGCATTTCTTATCATGGCTTCACGCTTAATTCATTATTTACAAGTAAATATGGGAAAATGCCATTTATAAGGAAATTAAGAATTTTTTTTATTTAGCTAATTTTTCCATAGTTATTAGGAGGCATTAGTGTTTGATTAAAGCACTAGCTTAATTTTATATCAACTGGTATGCTATGAAATTGATGTAATTCATAGTTAAGCGGCTTTTTTCCTTTCTTGAGAAGGATTCGCCTTAGCTTTTGATTGAGTTTATTCACTATTTATGTATGTGTTCTTGAGTTGGAAAAGCTAATTGCAATGATGGGATTATCGTAATTAATTAAGTAAAAGTTTATTTCATACTTGAGGTGACTTTTGGTGTTGTATTTCGGCTATATATGATTTTATTGAAATGATTAAATTATTTATTTATTTTTTAAAAAAAGCTTGACTCGGTGACTGCATGGTTCCCATATTCAGTCAAACAATACACGTATCATTTAGCTACATTGTCAAGGTGCCACGAGAATTCGAACTTGAGAAAAAGTAAAATTATGCTTATTTTTCGTTTGATGAAAAGTTATGTTTTTGTTAATCCTGACTTGAAAATGGTTGAGCGAGTTTGGATCTTGGTTACTGAATTTTGGCTTCCTCAAGCCCACATTGCCATTGGAAGACTTTTTATCTGTTTAGGGCCTTAAAAAAAACGAAGACACAGAAAATGTCAATAAACTCTCTTAATACGTGGACCTCTAGGAAAGGCTTATCCTCTCTCTTCTCTCCAACGTATATAAGCGCCCATTTGAAATTCAGAGCGCAACGACATTTGCAGGGACAGCCATGGAAAGCTTGAAGCTTCCACAGTCTTTATTCAGTAGCCATGGAGGGAAAGCTATTGTTCCACTTCCCACCTCAAGGTTATTGCCCAAGTCGACTTTCCTCATCTACCCAAATCGCAAATTGGCCCTGTCCACTGGTACTTTCTTCTCCAACTCTACTGCTTTACTCTTTTGCTTCCAACTCATAGCTTTGCAGAGCAATTACTGAGCTATTAGCTGCTATTTGGTTCTTAGAAGAAAACCCAATTGACGCTTGACGCCAATTTTGAATTCCTTACTTGTAGCTTGGTCTGTGTAACTTTCTATTAGCTCTTTTACAATGGAGTTTTTTTTTTCATCTTCATTTTGTTCTCCCATTTTTCTGGGTCCAAGTTTGTCTTTTGATATTCAACCTCAAATTTGCTGTATGTCACCAAAATCTATTTATTATTTGATGTAAAATTTCGTTTGCACCCACTTAAGTTTTGTATAAACTTTGTTTTATTGAAATCTTCCTATTGAATTCTACTGTTTGGTGTCGTACAAAATCCCCTAATCATTCTAGGGTTTTCTGCGGTCCCAAATTAGCTTTTATCAGATATCCGGACTTGTGACATTCGTTTCGGATGCTATACAACCCAACTCCTTTTCTACATAAGGATTTGAGTGCCAATATGCTACCTTTTCCGGAGCCTATAATATGCCTATGACTCATATGGAGCCTATAATATTCCTGAAAGTTGTAAAAGGAAAACAATTCTTGTTCATCAATAATAAGAGTTCTCACTAAGTTCACATAATAGTGGTGCTAGATTTCACTAAGTTGATTTCTTATTATTGCATGATGCCAATTTGATTTACCGTATTTTGTACTTCGGAAATTGCTTTCCTATTGTATACATTTTCAGGGTTTACCAGTTTGTACTATAAATACCTCCATATTGGAGAAGAATATACATCTGAAAATTATTCCCATATACTTTGTTCCTGCACTAGTTTCTGAACATCGATTTTCTTGTGAATTTTTTTCAGATTTTGTTACCACAGCAACTGTGGCCCTCTTGTCTGCCAATATCTTTCCCTGCAGGCACTGTGTTGTAAAACAAATTCGGAGCATGCAGTTTACCACTAGAAGTACATCAGGTAGCTGTGGCTACTTGTATGAATTTGGTTTAAGAGTTTATTGTTTTATCTTCGTAGGATATTGTTTTTACTGCATTGCTTTTCAGCATCTGTACAGTCTACAGCTGATGAATTGATGGAGGGTAAGTCCAAGGATCTCCCTGTGAGCGGGGATTCCATACGCCGTCGGTTTATCGATTTTTATGCTTCCCGTGGTCACAAAGTTCTTCCAAGTGCTTCTCTTGTACCAGATGATCCCACAGTTCTACTGACAATTGCAGGAATGCTCCAATTTAAGCCCATATTCCTTGGTCAGGTATGACACAGACTTTCTAGAAACCTGTCATGATGATACAGTTAAAGAGAATCTCTAGATTTCCTAATGGTACTCAGTGATCCTGTTCAGGTTCCCAGACAAGTCCCCCGAGCTACAACTGCACAAAGATGCATACGTACAAATGATGTGGAGAATGTGGGCCGAACAAGTCGACATCATACATTCTTTGAGATGCTTGGAAATTTCAGTTTTGGAGATTACTTCAAGAAAGAAGCAATCCGATGGGCATGGGAGCTTTCAACTGTAGAGTATGCAAGAGTTTATGTTGTTTATCAATCATTCATTAATGTGAATTTATAATTTCTGGTTATTGTTTGAAGCATGATCGCTGTTCTCATTAAAACAATCATTCTAAGAATGGTAGTTAACCATGATTCACCTAATTCACTATATAGATATGGCATCCATGCTGCTGTTTGCATACGAAAGCTCCAAAGAATCTTATCTGAAGTCCTTAAAAAAATTATCTTTCTTATTTGAACCTTAGGAAATTCTCTATAAGAAAAGCCCAGTCTTTTATGAAACTGTAACTTTCCTTTTTGTTTTTACATATTTTTATTCATTTATCCGTCTTAGTATCAGTTACTTTTTTATTAATTTATACTCTTGCTATTCATGAAAACATAACATCTGCACACCTGTTTTTTCATTCAGATTTGGGTTACCAGCTGACAGATTATGGATTAGTGTCTTTGAAGATGATAATGAAGCTTTTGAAATCTGGCATGATGAGGTTGGCCAAAAATGAGGTCACCAATAATTGCTTTTAGTTTTACATACATTTATCTTGTTAGGTGTTTTCTGCTCATTCATTTTCTCTTTATTAGCTATACCCATGTACATAATGCATGTATCTTAAAGTGCTTTCCCCCCCCCCCTCCCAACATGATGTGATAAATCTCCTTGTGATTGTGAACATTTCATTGTTTCTGGTGGGTCTTTTCACAAGTTTTTTTAAAAAACCTTTATGCCTATATCCTGTATCTTCTTATGAGAAGGACATCCTTCTGTGTCTTTGCAATGTGCTCTTAGCATCCCAATCACAGATATCATATGAGACTTTATGTTTTTTCTCCTCTACTAACTGTTCAAGTGTATCTCTAGTTCTATAACTGATGTTAAGTAAAATAGTGTAAGAATGGAATGTAACATATCATGGCTTTTGCTTCAGATGGGTGTTCCTGTTGAGCGTATAAAGAGAATGGGTGAAGATGACAACTTTTGGACTAGTGGAGTTACTGGTCCTTGCGGTCCATGCTCTGAGATTTATTATGATTTCCATCCTGAGAGGGGATATTCTGATACTGTATGTATATGGTTTTCAAAATTTTCTTTAAGAGGGGAGAGGGTTACAGCAATGCTTTTTCCTTTTTTCACATTTCGGATTAATTTAATTTTCAGGATCTCAATGATGATACCAGGTTTATAGAGTTTTACAATTTAGTTTTTATGGAATTCAACAAGAAGGATGATGGTTCACTTGAACCCTTGAAACAGAAGAATATAGATACTGGGCTTGGCCTGGAGCGTATGGCTCGCATCCTTCAGAAGGTATCAATTTCATTTGCCAGTTTTACAAGATAATGAATTTAAATTTCTATGCAAAATTAGTACTTCCACAAGAAAACTTACGGAGCTTGTTGTTAAGCACAGCATGCATTGATTGCAACACAAGTATCATATGAGTTTGTTCAATAATTATTAATTAAGTAATGTTTTTCTTGCAGGTTTCAAACAACTATGAAACTGACTTGATCTATCCAATTATAGAAAAGACCTCAGAATTGGCAAAAGTACCATACGGCCTAGCTGATGATCATTCAAAATTGAACCTCAAAGTATGCCCTTCTTTAAGAAACTTCAATTTCTGTTAAATTTGTATTTCAACCAACACATTGGTAGGATTGTTCATGTAAGTTTTTCTATTTCAGATTATTGGAGATCACTTGCGTGCAATTGTATATCTCATATCGGATGGTGTTGTTCCATCAAATATTGGGAGAGGTTATGTCGTTCGACGGCTTATTAGAAGGGCTGTTCGTACTGGTAGGATGCTGGGTATAAAGGGGGACGGTCAGGGGAACCTTGAAGGAGCATTTTTACCTGTCATTGCAGGGAAAGTAATAGAGTTGAGCGCCCACATAAATCCGGATGTAAAAGATAGAACACCTCGCATTCTTGAGGAGTTGAAAAGGGAAGAACTTAAATTTGTGCAGACATTGGAGAGAGGAGAAAAATATCTTGACCAAATGCTAGTTGAGGCATTATTAAGTGCAAAAGCAAGTGGGACAGTACCCCGCTTGTCAGGAAAAGATGCATTTCTTTTGTATGATACATATGGGTTTCCTGTCGAAATAACAGCAGAGGTGGCTGAAGAGCGTGGTGTAAGTATAGATATGACTGGTTTTGATATTGAAATGGAAAACCAAAGGCGTCAATCTCAGGCTGCACACAGTGCTGTTAAACTTGCCATGGGAAATAGTGCAGATCTTACAAAAGATGTTCCAGACACCAAATTTATTGGATATGAAACCCTTTCAGCAACAGCCGTAGTGGAAAGTCTTATAGTGAATGGGAACCCTGTCCTACAGGTTTCTGAGGGAAGTGAAGTAGAAGTATTGCTGAACAGGACTCCATTTTATGCAGAATCAGGTGGTCAAATTGGAGATCATGGATTTTTATATGTCCCACAAGGTGAAAACCAACATAAGGCTGTTATGGAGATAATAGACGTCCAAAAATCTATGGGTAACATATTTGTTCATAAGGGTACAATCAGAGAGGGAGTTCTAGAAGTTGGCAGAGAAGTGGAAGCAGCAGTGGATGCAAAACTAAGGCAGCGGGCTAGGGTACGAACATATAGAAGCTATCTATAGATTCTGATATCTATTTATTCATGCTCACAAGCTGAATTAATTGCAACTAGAAAAGTCAAAATATATGTATGTATTACACGGTATTCACTAATCAATTAGAATGTATTTTGTAAAACTCTGCAGGTTCATCATACTGCTACTCACTTGCTGCAATCTGCACTTAAGAAAGTTATAGGTCAGGAAACATCACAAGCTGGTTCGTTGGTGGCTTTTGAGCGTCTAAGATTTGATTTCAACTTCCATCGACCACTTATTGACAATGAGCTTGCAGAAATTGAAAGGCTTGTTAATAAATGGGTTGGAGATGCAGCACCACTTCAAACTAAAGTGATGCCTCTTACTGAGGCCAAAGGAGCAGGGGCTATAGCAATGTTTGGAGAAAAATATGGTGAAGAGGTATGCATGTCTTTGGATTATGACCATTGTTGTAACTTCTTTATGTTACTACTTTTTCTCAAATACTAAATCTGCTTCAAACCTTCTATTGATCCCAAAAGCAATTTGTTTACGTTAACACACTCGAATATTAAATTGGTTGGGGAGTTTTTCTCTTAATTATGACCTGCTGTAGGTACGGGTTGTAGAGGTACCTGGCGTATCCATGGAACTTTGTGGTGGGACCCATGTGAGCAATACTTCTGAAATACGTGGCTTCAAAATAATTTCAGAACAGGGAATTGCATCTGGAATCAGGCGTATAGAAGCAGTGGCAGGTGATGCCTTTATTGAATATGTCAATGCCAGAGATTATCATATGAAACAGCTATGTTCCACCCTCAAAGTACGTTTTCTTTTACTCTTTCGCATCTGCTACTTATTTAATTTAGTTTCCACTGTGGCTTGTGGTTACAGGTTTTTGTTTTTGTTCTCTCTTTTTCATTTCCCATTCCCTTTTCTTTTTCAATTTTCAAATGCTTTGAATGAATGGAACTGGGATTTTTATCGTGTAATGTTGCCTTTGTGAAGGTGAAAGCTGAAGAAGTAACAACCAGAGTAGAAAATCTCTTAGAGGAGTTACGGATAACGAGAAATGAAGCTTCTACCTTGCGTGAAAAAGCAGCAGTTTACAAAGCATCAATAATGGCAACCAAAGCGATTTCTGTGGGAACTTCAGAAAAATTTAGGTACAAATCTGCCAACATGTTTACTTGGGCATTGTAAATATATCGCCATTTATCAAATAAGCACCATCTTTCTCAGGGATTTTAACTAGTCCTTCTCTGAATCACCTACCTATAAACGATAAGAAACTCATAATTTATTTACTGAAGTCTGCATTATAGCCCAAGAAATCTCATAACTCTGAGAAAGTATTAACTGAGTTCTATTTTTACATGATCCTCACCTTATATTTTAACCTATTTGGTTTTGCACCAACATGTAATACTGCCTTGTATTATTTGCTTATATGTTCTTGCTCTTAATACTGAACATACCTTCTTTTTTCTGAATTTTTTTTATAATTAATTTTGGTTGTTGCTCTTTTTGGGAAAAATATCATATCACAGGGTACTAGTTGAATCCATGGAAGATACTGATGCTGATTCACTAAAAAAAGCAGCCGAATATCTGATAGAGACACTAGAAGATCCAGCAGCTGTAATTCTGGGCTCTTGTCCAGGTGCTGACAAGGTAAGTTTGGTTGCTGCATTCACCCCAGGGGTTGTTCAATTAGGAATACAAGCAGGGAAGTTCATAGGACCTATAGCTAAGTTGTGCGGCGGTGGAGGGGGTGGAAGACCCAACTTTGCTCAGGCAGGAGGGAGGAAGCCTGAGAATTTGTCCAATGCACTTGAAAAAGCTCAGTCCGAGATCATCTCAGTCCTCTCTGAAAAGGCAAAGTGATACCTATGAAGAGTTTCTCATGTTGACTTGCAAGATCACAGAGGAGAAGGCAATGATCCTTGTTTTGAGTTGATAAACAATACATCTAATTGGTATGGGAAGGGGAAGAAGTAAATATTGTAGAGCTTGAATAGGAAAGAAGTCATTAGATCAAGCTATTCAATTCCAATTATAAGTTACACATTTGCTTAGGAAATAAAAAGATTTGAGTCTCATTTTGTTTACTTAGCTAAGCCACCCGTTTAATTATGTACCTTTTATTTCATCAGTAATGAACAAAAATAACCAGGACATCCAAACGCCAACTCTTAGTCCAGAGGTACTTCTCAAAAGAAGTCTCTCGACTTCCCCATTTCCGTTAATAAAAGATAATGGTCCAAATGTTTTTTTTTTCCCTATATAAACCCTCCACTTTCAAATTCCAATTCTGTTCCCAATCATCCAATATCATGGTTGATTGTCTCGTGCAGGATATGAACATTTGCAGGGACCAAGAAGGTTTTTCAGATTATCATGTAATTAAAACAAGTTGTGCACGAAGTTATTAATGCTGAATTATCATACAGGACACATGACTTAATTTTCATTATTTTTGGATTTGTTTGAGATTTGGCAAGAGGTTTAACGGACAACCAGCTAATTATATATAATTGGAACCTAAATCGCATATATTTTTTAGTTCAATTTCTTGCAACCATCTGATTTGCATTTGATGACCTTCTTCAGCTATTTACTCCACATGGGGCAAATAAAGATCCCTTACACCCCCAATAAATCCGCAACTTTGCTTGATTTTCTTCACATGGTTTATGATTTTGCAGAGTTGTGCCAAAAAAATTACAAGAAAATTTGAAGCATCATTTTCTTTTGTTGTTTTGGTAAATTAGAAGCACCACAGCTGGAAGCTGGAAACGAGAGCTTTCAATTGATGGTGGTGGACAGTGAGAGTCCATCGTTGCAGAGTTGTAGTAGGTGAAGAAATAATGATAAATGATGATGCAAAATGCAGCTGTTTCTTGAAAAGGATGGTTTTCAATGCTGTCAAGCTTTCGACTAAGAAAAAAATAAAGCATTACGCGGAGAAAGGAATTCAAGAAAAGAACACATCTTTTTTATTTTTGTCCTAGGATTAATTTATGGTGTTATTATTCAAAGTGGTCGGAAATTGAAATTAAACCCTAACATTATCATACCGTGTAACTAATTCACTCATATTATAATAATATGTCACCGACGTAACTGTGTAACGATGTCTTAGAATATAATTTTTCTAAAACTGGGTACCACATTCAAGACCAATCAATGAACAATGTGATTCCCAGTTTCCATCAGCATTTAATCAAGGGATCAACAAAAAAGAAAGGTCCCCCTAATTGCCTTGCTGTATAATATATAATTCAGTTAACCTTAGCTGTGATGCGTTTGGTCATATATTCATTTCTTGCTTGACAAGTGGGAGTTGCGTTGCGTCCACCTAAACTTGTTCTTATCTTTCCACTCACACTCAAAAAGCAGCAATCATCGTATCCATTCACCAAACTTATCATCTTCTCACACGTATATTTCCCTATTTCTCTATTTCCTTTTTCCTTTTTCCCTTCTTTTTTTTTCTTTCTAAATTTTCAGATAAAAATTTCCTTTTTGTTTCTTATTAATTAGGGCCATGCATGCACACACGGCAGCATCTCTAAGATCATCGAAAATGCCAAGCTTTCTTAATTGCATCAACTTCTTGTTTCATTTGAGTCATTTGTATTCTAAACCCATCCAAAAAGAGACCCCAACATGTTATTAAAGAACCCATAAAAAGTTTTCTTTTTCTTTGTTATAAGCTATGCAAGAAATTTTTTATAAATATATGCGCGTTGGAAAAGAGGGTTTTTTCACACACTGTTAATGTGTTATGAGAGTCTGAATTTGAGACTACTAATTTACCAGTCAAAATCATTTCTTTGGACTAGAGCCCGTCGACCAAATACAAGAAAATTATATATTTTATACACACATTTGAATTTAATTAGTAGTTTATACCATATATCCTCTTCTTCCCAATTCTAAAAAATTATGAGACTTGTCCTCAAAGTGCAAAAAGTTTGTCCCCTCACTAACCACAGGGTTCCACAATGTGTAGCCTGCAGAATTGACACATAAGTGCATAGGCACCAGTCTCATGTTTACACAGAGCCTAAAAAAAAAAAACCTCAAAAAGAGTCGGTGACAGACAAAACCCATAATCTTCCACTTTTCTTTGTCCTGCATTTCAGCAATTGCCTGTCTCTTTCCTTCTTGTTATTATAGCTTTCCCACAATATCCCAAAATCCCACATAATCACTTACAGCAAACAAAACCAAACCCATACAAAATAAAAAATATAAGTCCAAAGTTTTTAATTTTCAGCACATGCTGACCTGTCCTCCACAGTCCACAGTCCACCCCCCCTTTTCTCCAATCTTTTGAACTCTATATATTGCCCATGGCTTTCCCTTCCTTTTACTATAAACTTTCTGCAACTAATTCTGATCAGCAAAATCAAAACTCCAAAATGGCTTTGTTTCTTTGCTTTCTCTTCTTCTTTCTCATCTCCTCTGCCTCTGCTTGTGACCGCTGTACGCACCAATCCAAGGCAGCCTATTTCTCCACAGCCTCTGCACTTTCATGTAAGATCATCAATTTCTTAATCTCCTTACCCTTGATTTAATTTCTCTGTTTGATTAAAACCCAGTTGATGTTTTTGGAATAAATCAGTGGGTTAATTTTGTTTTTTGGATTTTATGCAGCTGGGGCTTGTGGGTATGGTTCCTTGGCCTTGGGACTTGGTGGAGGGCACCTTGCAGCTGGTGTGCCTTCCCTCTACAAAGATGGAGCTGGCTGTGGTGCATGCTTCCAGGTACTTTATTTTCTTGTTTAATTTGTTGGCTGAAATTTTTATGGATACATTGTATTGATTTGATTTTGCTTGCAGATAAGATGCAAGAACACGACTCTTTGCACAAAACAAGGGACCAGAATTACTTTGACTGATCTCAATAAAAGTAATCAGACAGATTTTGTTCTCAGCAGCAGAGCTTTCATGGCCATGGCTCAAAAGGGTTTGGGCCAAGACATTTTGAGACGCGGCATTGTCGATGTGGAATATAAGAGGTAAGCATATGCAAAAGTTTTAATTAGAAACTTCATTAAAAAAAAAATTATCAAAACTCACACGCCAAAATTAGAATTTAAAAGTAAATTAAATTGGTCTTTTTTTTCAGAAATTAATAAAGCTTTTGTTGCACCGACCATATTATAAAAATAAAAATAAAAATCATTTGTGTTGTGGACCAACGTTTAAATACTAGGTCCCTCCAGACAAAAAAAAACCCAATCACATTAATGCTAGTAACGGTAAAAAATGTACCCAAAAAGAAAATAAAACTATACTGTTTCTGTTCTGATTATTTTTTCATTTTGTGTGTGACAGGGTACCATGTGAATACAAAAACCAAAATCTAGCCTTGCGTGTGGAAGAATCGAGCCAAAAGCCACATTACTTAGCAATCAAAATTCTGTATCAAGGTGGTCAGACAGAAATAGTAGCCATTGATGTTGCTCAGGTCGGTTCTTCAAATTGGAGTTTCCTGACTCGAAACAATGGGGCAATCTGGGACACGAGTAGGGTTCCGGCAGGGGACCTACAGTTCCGGTTCTTGGTGACGGCCGGGTACGATGGGAAGACGGTTTGGGCAAAGAATGTGCTCCCTGCTAACTGGAAACCTGGGGTGATATATGACACAAAAGTTCAAATCAGTGACATTGCAAAAGATGGTTGCTCTCCTTGTGATGATGGGAACTGGAAATGAGCTTTAAAGTTGGATGTTTTGTCCCTGCTTCTCTGAATACACATAATATAGTTCAGAATACACTAAAATCAATTCGTTTGTAACATTAGAGTTAGGAGGTTAGGCGTATTTTATGTGTTTAGAGATTTATTTGTCAAATTTTGTTACTTTGCAACTCTTGTAATGTAATATGTAACATGTAAATTTCGTGTTACTTATATTTGGGCCTTCTTTATAGATTATTGGGCCTTATGTTCATTGCCAACCCACATCCCAATTGCTTTGGACATACGAAGAGTTTGACCAACAAAAGATGCAAAGATTTTAATTGTAAAAGGAAACAAAAAAAAGATGCAAAATCTTGATGAACTTCCTGGTACATCATGCATGGGATTGGCTATGGACCACACTGCTATTCCCTGAGTCTCACGGTCCATGTATCATGTCTTTATAGTTGATCAATTTCATTCAAATTCCTTGATTAGTGCCTGTGAATGATTTTGCCACTGAGAACTCTAGAATCCTTGATAGTAAAGCATAAAAATACAATGTAAATGATTATAAGAAGTTTTGTGGATCCATATCTTCAAATTAATGACACATTCAACTCAATTCCAGACGACATATCTTCAAAATATACCTGAAATGTATTTTAGTCACGAGTTTTCAATTTCATCAATTTTATTACTAAGTTGTTGTTAATAATCTAAGATCTGAATCCTTTGTGTCGGTTTTATATTTATAAAATATTAAAATATTAATTACTTCATTTAAAACTGATATGTTAAAATTTAATAATAAAATAAGATAATTTAAAAGAAACCCCATGATCGACAACAAACTAGCACCACACCTCACACCGCCCCAGTCCCACCACAACCCTTTTCCACCGCCAACTGCCACCCCCAATTTGTGGCCACCATTTCCTCCCCATCTCTCTACTCTGATTTCTCCTACCCATGGTCCAAATAAACATTGAAAAAACTGCCAACCCGACCTGCCACCTTCGATCCCAGCCACAACTATCCCAATAGAGTACCCAGAAACCAAAAATCCCATACCCAGTCACCACTTGAGATTCACAAGCACCCAAACCAAAATACCTTAAAATAACATTGCTTAACAAAAAATTTAGAATATCTGAATTGAATATAATAAGGGTAAAATAATAAAAGTCAAATTTGCTTGATTATAATAAATTAAAAAAACATATTCCACATAAGTAATTATACGGAAGAGTTTACTACAAACACATTACTTTTTTCACTCTCTATCTCTCTCTTTTTATGCTGGCTTTTCAATTTCTCATATTCTTATATATCTTTAAATTTATGTAATTAAAAGAAATTACATATGAAAAAATTGACAAAAACTACTTTTGTAACAGATATGTTGAAATTGAAAACTCGGGGACTAAAATAGATTTTAGGTACAAATACAATGACCAAAAATATATTTAGTTTACACCAATATCCCAAATCAAAGTAGAAGAAAACCATAAGCAAGATACAAAATGTTAACATATATCAGACTTTCGATTATATATAGTCACAATTCATACATTTTCTTGCTGCGAAGATTGAGTGGCTCTTTCCTCATGTAGTTCACATGAGAACTAAAGGGTGAATTGGACAACTTCATCTTGTCGTACTTAGAGTTGGGCCTTTTTCAGGGCATGTCTTTTTATAGTTGGGCCTCCTTCTAGGCAATGCTTTCACAGTTGAGCCCAAATTTTATAAGCTTGCCAAGTGGTATATTATATTATTATTATTATTATTATTACTAGCCTCTCTGCATGCGCCTTCGCGTCTGCGAGAGGCTTTTTAAAAGAAAAAATTAAATTTATTTTAGAATTAAAAAATATAATGGGCAGTTATGTTCCATAAAAAGAGGATCCATTATCTGATTTTTCTTTTAATTTTAAATTTTTTTAATATGAAAAAGTGTAAATTTACCATATTATCCTCACTTAATTAATAATTTTAATTCTTAATGTTTGCATTAACCAAGGGAATTTTCTGGTATTTTGGATGTTTCACCATTCTTTGCCTTTTGCTTTATATATATAGATTATTATTATATGAGGAACAAAACATAAAGAATATACTTTTTTATATTATATATGTAACACTTATACATGTCACAAAACATGCCTATGAAAGTCAGAGGCCAAATTGAAAGAGACATGAAATTGAAAACTGTGTGATATGAGACAGTTCTAAATCGATGGATAGGCTTAAAGTTAAAGTTAGGTAAGGAAGGTCAATTGATTGGTATTTATATTATTAATTTATCTTGTGTTTAAGCAGAGGTAGGTAGCCAAATTAATCAATATTTATATGGGCATCTTTGAACCAGATAGGAATTGACCCTGGTCAACATGCTAATTCCTCCTAATTCTACATGTCATTTTCTCCTTTATCAACTTTCATAAACTAGTACTATATTCATCTTAATAGTCAAATCAAAGTCCTAAACGTCTCTTAATTGAATCATTTGAGCATATTAGCATATATATTATGTCCATATGGCTCGATTTGTAGATCACAAATTTGTAATGTTCATGGCAATAAAAGGGTTGGGTTGGAATGTATACTTTGGTGCAAAAGCTAGCCATCTTTTCAAGTTGATGTTCCTAGTTTGAAAAGTTGGGTACGTAAACTGTAAAGGCCACTCCACACACCATCATTCAGAGCCATCCCTCTCTGTCTCATTCACTAAAGCGCCCATCTTCTAGGAACATCATAAACATACAGAGAATAGTTGGTTCATGTCCAAAAAAGAGAGGGAATTTGACTGGAGCAAACAGCAAATTGTTGAAATTGAATGTTAGTCTTCAACTGTTTCACGGGACCAAACTCCATGAATAAGACTCCAATCCAACCACAGAACATCGTAAGGCCCTACTCACTTTGAATATAAAACTCAGTTTTGAACTTTGAATACTGGTGCATGTAGCATTTATAGTTTGATGATGTAGTTTCTTTGTTTTTGTCACTTTTAGCTTTGTGGGTATATAGTGCAATCAGTTCCAAAAATTGCCCACCCATGTGAGACGAACTATAAAATTAGATCATCTTGCATCAATAATATACATTAAACGGCTATGAAATCCTACTGTTTTACATCAACGGATGAAACTTATTCAATATGCATTAAATGATTGTAAGATCAGACTGTCTTGCATCAACGGATGAAACTTACTCACAATGCATCAAACGGTTGAAACTCATTCACTTGTGTATGAAGAAACTATATTTGTATTTTTGATAAACAACTTATTTTTATCTAACGTGTGCAAAATGAGAAGGAGTTGGAATGAAGTTAGCCATATGGATTAGAGTATCAGACATTCCTTGACAGGCAGTGATTTGATGGATTTGAATTGGGCGCCGCACATTGCACAATACCTGCGCTAGAATGAAATAGGCCTGTATAGGCAATAGCTGCCTGCCTGCAAGTTAATCACACACAGTACGTCAACTAGGTAGAGAGAAAAGGGTTTGGCGGTAATTAGGGTTGATTGTATGGACAACTTTTGAAGAGCTCACTTCCCAGGGTTGATAAAGTGCTTCTTGAAAAGCACACTCATTATGGACGATTTAACGGCTGAAAGAAGTTTGCTGGTTTTGCTCTCCAATCTAATCCCACAACCACAACCCACGCGGCCTATGTTTTTGCCTATGCCTCTTCTACAACTCTAGCTACTCAGATGGAATTAATCTCCACTTTCTTTATCTTCTTTAAAAAGAAGAAAGAATGGTAAGTAGTTCTTAAATGAAGTGTGAATAACAAAACCTACCTTGTAACCTTCAATTTTGTAATCATGGGGCATAAATGAGCTCAACTACCTTAGTATTTGATTTGGAGTGCGTTGGTTTTATGATAAAGAAAGTTTGAGAAAGTGGTTTATTCTTATTTAAAAATTTGACATGTTGTTTATATGTTACGAGACTGAATTTGAGCCACTAAATAGATAAATTATGTCTACATGTTGTTTATAGTAATTTTGCTTGACTAACAAACGCTAAACTGAGCTCAACTACCTTAGTATTTGATCTGCGGTGCATTGGTTTTACTATAAAGAATGCTTTGCTTATAATTTGCCCATAAAAAAATGAAACTAACTCGTCTCCTTTTTATAAAGTTTATTTTTTTTCATCCGAAAATTTCACATGTTATATATTTTATAAGACTGAATTAGAATCACTAACGAGATAAATTATGTCTATATGTGTAGTTCTGATTGATTCATTTCTAATTTATTTCTTTTAGAAGCATTTATCCCAATTCAAATTCACACGACTAACAAACACCAAAATGCTTGTAAATCAACAAGGAAGAGCAACACCAACAACTCTCACAACTCAGCTACCCCAAAAGATTACACAACGCCAAGAGGAAGAACAAGTTCCAAGCTCCATAGGTAGCAACTAAAAACTGAAAGGAGAATAAAGGAAGGCATTAAATTCAACCGAGCTATAGCTAAAGAGAAGGTAGACTTACACACATTTGATTGATAGACATAGAAAAGAGGAGTGGGCGATGCTGCAGAAATAAAATTATTGCGCCGCACTGCTTTGGCAAATGCCACCATGCCCTTGGCCTATCTCTTTTCACACTGCAAAACCCATAAATAAAACGCCATCTCTCGACATTATTATATCGAACAGATGGTGTATGCATCTACAGCCTTCACTGTGGTCTCGTCATTTGATTGTATATGTTGTAATGAGAAAAACTTGGTTGCAACGGAGATCTCATTGTTTTGTTATTCTCGATTAATAATATTATGACACGTGAAAAAACAATAATGTGTGTCATAACGTAGCGTTATTGGTCAAGAATATCAAAACGAGTGCTATACATTTTGTGGAAGTGTTTCTCGAGCAGTAATCATGCTGCCGCCCATGGCAATTGCTATCAGATATATACTGGCACATTGATGTTTTCTTGTGTGCATGCCCTATAAATGCGCCATGGCACATGTTATTGAAACGTGATTGATATTTCATCCTCTATTATAGTACTACAGCCGACCCTGTAACCAGCATTATTGTACCGTGAAACCAACATGACCCTGCAAAAGGACCACCGAATTATAAACCTCAAAAATAATCTTATGAGTCATACACCATACATCGTTTTCGAGAAATTATTGTAAGATACTGTAAAATGACAACGACATATACTTAAGATCTCCCATTTTTGGAATATAATCTCAATAAATGTACACTACTGCACTATAATTACTCCCCAATCCCACCCATCCCCACCCTATTACGTAAGTTAATGAATTTAGGATTTAGGGTCATTTATGAACCATCATGATCTTGATGATTATTACAAAGAGAGTGTAAGTACATATTCATAGTTACATAAGTTAGTGAGTTTAGGGTTCAAAACCATTGATCCCTTATGATGATTATCATCAG
The DNA here is from genome assembly GCF_965620075.1 of Prunus avium. Taxonomy (NCBI): domain Eukaryota; kingdom Viridiplantae; phylum Streptophyta; class Magnoliopsida; order Rosales; family Rosaceae; genus Prunus; species Prunus avium. The sequence goes on from NC_142291.1 coordinate 34,110,099, forward strand.
AAAGTTACCTCATAATCATAAAGGGATCTCTAGGTTTAGCATGGGAAGTGGAATATGATGTAACAAAATGCGGAGCATGCATGCTATTTCCTAGTAACCAACCATTATCTTATGCATAATGCATGCAATAATGATGTTAATGCCTGCCATCAAGTCTTATTTTATTGTGTGGCAGATAACTATTTGTTTCATGCAAGAAAGGTGGTTGCGTAGAGCAGTCGAACTTTATAATCATGTAAGAACTTTTTTGAGTTAACCTCATATGGAGTTGGAGCTTTTCTCCTTTCAAGCAAAGCTGGTTGGTAAAAATTGATTTTTTAGAGCACGATTCTAAAACCATGTTTAAATCGTTGATCGACAATGCCACATTAATTGAATGTTGCTGTAATCTAGTATTTTCGAAGTACTTTGAGCAAAATTAAAAAAGTTACAGAAAGGATTAAAATATGCAATGAATGATTGATGAAGAGAATAACTGTACATTTTCTTTACAGTTAAGGTTGGAGCCCACACATGTAATGTAACCCTATTCATTCATTCTTTTGTTTTGTTTATAGAGGAGAGACGAAAGGCAGAATTAAGATAAAGAAGAGGAATTGGGAAAAAAAGAAAAGTACAAAATAAATTGCAAGATGTTGATATTTGATATCAATGAAATGTGCACCCAACCTAATCTCAATCCAAATAAATTGGATTGTCAATTTCTCATCCCATCGCACATAATTTGTAGTCGGTGCAAATCATGAAGAATGAATTAATGTTATATAAGAACGCATTCTCATGTTTGATGAGTACAAATGTAATATAAGTTGGGATTTCCATTGTTAGTTTAACCTAAAAAACCCATGAAATGAAGATTTGCAAACCAAAAAAATCCAATATTTGGTTTTGATCTTGATAAATCATAACTAAATTTACTTTTTTTTAATACAACAAATATTATACTTTAATATAATCCAAATTACAGAAAGAGTATTCGAACTTGGTACGTCCACGTCTGTCTAAAACAAGGAAAATGCTAGAGGCACCAACTCTCTAATAGAGCGCGGGACCAGTTGTATTGGCGGACTCCACGTCTATTAGAGAATTAGTGCCCAAGGTGGTGCCCAAAGTTGGTGCCTCTAGCACCACCCCTAAAACAACTTGTAAAAGTGAATAATATCTTTGTAACAATATCTTCATTCTCAGTGTTTCCCACTATGAATCCCACTTATGCTTAAAAAGTTAGATTAGTAAAACAAGCTCCTTCACTAAATACATCCTAAATTTGTTAATTAGCTATGATTTTTTTACTTAACTGGCCTAACTCCTATAAAACTCAAGTTGAGCCATGCCAAGAAGCCAAAAAGCGAAGAAACCAAAAAACCAATATTTTAGTGTTGTTGATCTTTGATTTGATGAGAGGGCTCTGCACGTGTAAATACGCACCCAGTTATGATTGCGTGCATTAAAAACGACGCAGACAGAAAGAGAGAAAGAGAGAAAGAGAGAAAGAGAGAAAGAGAGACGGGCTACGCCACCACACAAGGTAGTGTGCAAAAATGAGATTTTTCTTCTTTTTTCTTCGTAAATGGGTGCTTAAGTTACCAGCTAAGGCACGAAACCAGCAAGCCTATCCCATGACTGTAAGACACGTGTCAACATCGGTGAGGAACGGTCTCTGAATGGCGCACAGACTTCCCACCGTGTCTTTTTGCTTTGCCCTTTTGTCTTACTTCGTCTCTATCCGTTCGACAGAACAGAACCACAGTATTCCTTTCCTTCCTTCTCTCTTTTTTCATTTTTCAAAATTTTAATTTATTTATTTTACAATTTTAAAAATGCAATTATGCTTTTGGGGGTCCTACCCGTTTAGTCATGTAGTCATATTTGTGTGGAGTCTATAGCTCTATATATAGTGGTTGGTTCTTCTTACTTGGTACTCTGCTTCCTCCATATTTGTGTGTCACTTTGGCCAAAGTCTAAGGCAAAAAAACCCAACAAAATTGAAAATTTCAAAAGCTTGGGACATGGAAGAGAAAGTTGGGAGATCAAGATTCAAGAGGGTTTGTGTGTTTTGTGGCAGCAGTACTGGAAAGAGGAACTGCTACAAAGATGCTGCCATTGAATTAGCCCAAGAGCTGGTACTTCTTCATTGGCCCTCCAAAAGTCCAAAATTTTCAACTTTTCATTTATTGGTCTGTTATTATTTTGTGTTCTGAACTTTTGGGTTATGTCAAGGTGTCAAGAAGGCTGGACCTTGTCTATGGAGGTGGTAGCATTGGGCTCATGGGTCTGGTTTCTCAGGCTGTTCATCGTGGTGGAGGGAATGTTCTTGGGTACAATCAGCCGTCTTTCACTTTTTCTTGGGTTTTGTCATATGTTTTTTGTTCTTAATTTCTTTTTTCATATACACATGACCAATATTTTTTTGTTTCTTCTTTATGTTTGGTTCACATTGGACAGGATCATACCAAGGACGCTAATGGGCAAAGAGGTACATAATCTGTCAATCTTTCAAATGGGTTTTCTCCTTCCTTTTTCGTTTGTGGAAATCTCTTTTCTTTTTTGTAGTATTGGTTCAAAGTTAAGTCCTTTTTGCCTTCAAGTATGTATGGTGCCTCTCAAAATGTATGCATGTGTGGTATTGAGCCTCACAGATAACAGGTGAAACAGTTGGAGAGGTAAGGCCAGTAGCCGACATGCACCAAAGGAAGGCAGAAATGGCCCGCCATTCTGATTGTTTCATAGCCCTACCAGGTCCCCCCTCTCTCTACCGATAAAGTTGTAGTCTTTTACTCTTTTATTTAATTAAGTTAATCAATTCGGTTTTTTTTATTATAAAATCTCTTGCTTTGGTTTCATCAGGTGGATATGGAACTTTGGAGGAGTTGCTAGAAGTGATCACTTGGGCACAGCTTGGTATCCATGACAAACCTGTAAGACCATATGAAAAAACCCACCAGCAAAACAGTGATGAGCAATCAAAGTCTTGTCCTTGAAGTTTGAAACTTTATTCCATGCCAACAATTTTTGCAGGTGGGTTTGCTCAATGTTGATGGCTACTACAACTACCTTCTCACTTTTATTGACAAAGCCGTGGATGATGGCTTTATCAAGCCTTCTCAGCGCCACATCATAGTCTCTGCCCCCAATGCCAAAGAGCTTGTTCAAAAACTTGAGGTTTGTGTGTTTGTTTGTGACTTGTATGAGCGTGACTTCAAATTATTTTCATTTCTGTCAAACACTCTGTGCAGATTTCCATGATTTTGAAGCTCAAAAATGGAAAAATAGACTGTCGAGTGATTAGGAAGAGAATCTTGATCAAATTACCATTTTGGTGCTTCATTTCCTTTTGGATTTGTTGGGTTGTAAATGATGGCTCTTTTGTATTTTTGGTTTTTTGGGGTTTTAGGAGTACGTGCCTGTGCATGATGGAGCCATAGCCAAAGCAAGATGGGAGGTTGAGCAACAACAGCAGCAGCAGCAACAGGTGGGGTTCAATGGAGCAGCTACTTTGCAGACTGAGATAGCTTTGTAAAGAGTAGACAAATGAAAAAAAGGATGAAAGTTAGGGAAAAAAGGTGGTTTAGGCTCTTTGCTTTGCTTTTGCTGTCTGATTTTGGTCATAACAAGACCAGCCATACCATAATGGTATGACAAGGTTTGATTGACAAGGAGATAAAAAGGAAAAACAAACACTGACTGGTCCAAAATCTTTTCTTTTGTATGTTTTAAATTAGTTTATCAAAAAGAAAGGGCCTATCTTTATCTTCAAGTCTGCATTATCATTAAGCTTGTATTTTGTGATCTCTGGATTTTATGCACAAAGATTACATAGAAAGAAAGAACAAGAAGCAAGGTCCAAAATAGCAGCACCAGGAGCAGCTTTATTCTCTCTATTTTCATTGCTCTCTTGGGCATGCATGCCATTACTGGTGGTGTTATAATTTCCTTCTTTTTTCTCTGCAAGTTTTAAGGTACTGTGGTAGTGGTGAGGCTGCGAAGATGATTTAAACATTTTGCTTCATTTGGGGACCTTGAGTTAGATGGGGCCCACATGGGTTTAGAGAGGAGGTGTGGGTCCCTTTTTGCCAACCTTGTGTTTGGTTTGGGTTGGGTTTTTGATTAGTGACCAGACTGTACTACCCTACAGCTTTTTTATTTGTTGTTTTTAACTTTTTCAATCTTTTGGTCGTTCTATGTTATACTTTTTCAGATGTTACCTTTTAGAGTCATCGTTTGGGAAAAAAAACAATTTGTTTAGAAAATCTTTCCCTTTGTTATTGGTATAAAACAAAAGCTAGTAACATTGTAATCAAAATGAAAATTGGGTGACAATGAGAGTTGTTTGAGTTGGTAAGAATTGTTTTCTTCGTTATCCAGGTATGAGTTTAAGTTTTACTATCGATAATCCCTCTTTGTGAGAATAATCTGTAAAAATAGAAAAAGACTAAAATAGGCCTTGATATATATTCGGGTCTTGAGATTGGGTGGTCTCCCTTCCCCCAACTTTTCTTCATTAAAAAAAAAAAAAAGGGGTTAATAAGATATTTTTGTTTATTTATTAATTAATCTTCTTTACCCAAATCATAAGTATCTTTAAAATCAACTTTGGAGCATAAAGGATATTTTGTGACGTCCTATATACGCGATGTGTGTGATACCTTTTAGATTTGTTGACTGCCTGATGCGATCAGCAAATCTCACAAGAGCTTTATTATTATTAAACATTTTTCATTCTATCTCACATGTCTCTTATCAATTTGATTCAATAAAATATCATACAATAAAAAAACAAAACCTTATACATTTGTCGTAATCACTTCTCACTCATCAATAAGTGAAGCCTCGTTTTCAATTATCAACTGCATTTTTTTAATTTCAGAAAAGTTGCGAATTCAGAGAAAAAATCCCAGCAAAGCAATCACCATCAACACATATATTCAGCTCCTCTTAATTTGGTTCTCATTTCTATATAGAAGCAGCTGCAATATATATAATTCTGAAGCCGGAAGTTCTTTGTTCTTCAGATTCTTTATTAGCAAAATCTAGTTTCATGTATGTCAAGAAAAGCTTCATATTATAATTATGCACTATGCGATCATGTCATATAAAACACTCACCTACAAAACATAGATGAAAATGGTCACACATCTAAATAGGAAGATAAACTACTACACTATCCAACCATTTGCTTTCTGCAAAATTTTTAAATGCCTTCAAATACGGTAGGCAAGTCCAATCCATTGATGCCCTTGATTGATGTCACAAACGTCCGGCACTTTTACTGGGAGAATGATATCTTTGGCATCTATGATCACCTTGACCTCCTCATTCTTCCTTCAATTTATGAATGCCATCATCAAGGGAGGAAGCTCGAGTCCGGGATAATCTCAAGTCCTCGCAAATACCTTTGTGTATAGCAGTTGTGTCCCTTCACATAGTTAAGGCAATCCAATCACCAATTCATCAACACGAAATCTTTCAGCTTGCGGATGAACCTATCTGCGCATAAATATGCAATAATACAACAGAACATGTTTTGCACCTTTATGCTAGGAAAAGAGAGAAAAAATATATGTAAAACCATTATGAACTTACCCTCATATCGTCTCAAACATCAGGTGATGCTATTGCAGTACTTCAAACTGGATCTGATCGTTAATCGGCATGTTCTTTACATTAGTGAAAGTAGCATGCCCTTTAAAAGTTATGTTGTTCGTATTTCCTTTCTTAACTTGCTCAACCATGGTATCTGTAAACTAAGTTCCTGTTTCCAAGTCCAATTCGAAGAAAACACATAAGGCTTTCATCCAAACTAAAATTTCACAATTTAAACACACAATCATCCTTAATTACAGCCATGATTCCAACAAAAAACTACCAAATCAAGATCCAGATCAACAACAGAAAAAACCCCGTAACTAGCAAACAGCTACTATCACAAAATAGCTCAATAAGAACATACCATATGGAAAAAAAACAATGATTAGAAAGAATCTAAGAAATGCACAGTAATGAAAAATGAAAAATTATAGCTATTTGGCTGTTGATTGAGTGAATCTACAACAGTTTTCAAAAACTTATAGCTTTGGGTTAGAATTTTTTCAGGTCCTCAAAGTCTACTTATATTGATGGCTCACGTGTTAAAACCCAACTAACAATCTTATCTGTATATAGTAATTTGTAGAATCATTTCTGAGTTTAAACAATCATTATCAACAACATCAACAGAATGGATGAGATGAACAACACGACCACTATAGAAATGAGAATTCGGAGACAAAGAAGACAACTTTATTAACAGCACTACTATCCAAATATGAACCATTCTCAGAAAGTTCCAACAACGGCAAGATCAAGCCTCAAAAACTCAACTTGGAACCAATTAACGTCAAAAATCCCTAATATGACTTGTACCCAGATGAAAGTTTTTATCTTTTTGCTCTCCTGATGACAGAAATTAATATCAGACTCAAATTTTGTGCTAATGCAGAGGCCAACATTTTGTTGTCTCTTCTTTCCCAAATTTGTCTCAAAAAACAAACAAGAAAATTCATGAAAAATTGGAGAAGAAACGGCATGACTTACCGGCGGCGATAACCAATTTTCCTTCGCCGCCAATGGTGTCGAGTTGAGAGCCGAAGACTGGGTGACGGCAGGAGACGTTGGGACTATTGACTTGAGAATGTTGAAGGTGGGAGACTCGAACGCGGGTTTATTTAAATTACGATACTGCCCTCGGAAAAAACATAGGGGCTAAATTACCAAAAAGGCCTGTGTCAATATCAACGGCATGGCGGTATTCCTGAGTGAGAAAATCACATGAAAGGATATTTTTTGAAATTATCAAGAATGTTTTCTTACCCCCAAAAAAACAAGTACAAAGAATGTTTTGAGTAAACAAAAATATAGTAAATTTTGGATTATTTACATTTTAGTAAAATTGAGTGTGCTATCCTTGGTAAATATAATGTTATGTTATGTGGAAGTGTTATCATGCTTGTCATAATGTTATTGACCGCTATTCCCGTTTCATAAAAGTCTTTCTTGTTTTAGTGAGTGTTAATAGAATTGCTCAAACGAATCTTCACTTATTTATTTAATTCTCCTTGTGATTCTTCGCCGGAAACTTCACTTTTTGTGATTGTTCAAATGCATATATAAAGCTTGAGCACGGTTTACCAAAACGAGTATGCTAAAAGGTTGATGCTTGGGGGATGATGGGTTTAGTTAGTAAGTGGCTGTCCTTTCCTTTGCCATATGTTGTGTGCAGCTGCTCTGCTCTCACAGTTTGGTCCTCCTCCTGATGTCCCTTGCCAAAGGCAAATGATGATGCACAGAACAGAATAGAGTGATGCTCTTGCAAAAGCTTTGTCTCAGCTCAAGGCAGTCTGGAGGAGAGAGAGAGAGTATTGATCATCAACCCGCAAGAGCAGGGTGCATGGTGGCTCTAGCAGAAAGTGAGGGGACCATTATATAACTACTCACTACACCATTTATCAACAATTGTGAAATCTGAATAGTGGTACTCTTAGATATTGTAAAAATGAATGCAACCAACATTCATGAACTTTTATTTTCTGATTAAGCAAAATTGTTTGAAGCAAGACCAACGACAAAACTATTTGCACCACATTTACATATTGATCGAGATTGATGAAGACATCTCTAATAAATATGGCATTATTTCCACAAATTGTTGGCAGCTAGTTACGATTTGAGAATGCAATTGGCCTTTGTTCTCTCATTTTTTTGGGGTTCAATTTTGATACATCACATGCGATTGGAAAATAGTCATCTGCTTTCCATTATTCCATGTGATTGGAAAATAGTCATCTGCTTTCCATTATTCCCTTTCATTCGAGTAGTTCCACCGGTTTGGATTGTCAGGGAAAAAGGCCCCCCGAGGGCGATCACATTAGCTCTAATGCCAGCTTGGTGTCAACGAAGAAAAAAAATGAAAAGAAATATCAAAAAATTCAGAATTTTTTATTTATAAATACCTAGAAATTTATTTATTTATTAATCTTACGTATAAATAAAATTAATCCCATGTGAATAGTAATTGCCTTTGGGGTTGCCATGGCAATGGGTGAAAAAACAAAAGAAAATTGCTAAGGCATATACTATTCATGTGAACAATAACTGTCCTTATTTGCTTTTGCCCCTTGTCATGGAAAGGGAGTGAAATGCTCTTAGTGATAAATAGAACTGGTCAATTATACTAGAGACACAAACCTACACCAGCTTTCAGATATCGAAAGGTTTACGTGTTAATCAAGATTGATGAAGATATCTTTGATAAATGTGACATTATTTCCACAAATCGCTGGGGGATAATTACAATTTGTGAATGCAATTGGCCTTCGTTCTATCTCTTTGTTTGTTCAATTTTGATAGGCCACATGCAATAGTCCCATGCTTTCAATTATTCCCTTTTACAAAAAATAAATAGAATAAGACAATTTCTTATGTGTGCGAACAAATAAAATTCAGAGTTAACTCAAAATAAAAACAAATGAATCACTGTCGCATTAATTTAGTGTACAAAAATTAATTTAATAAGTTGCTATCTCAAAACCCAAATGATGCTCTTCTCTCTATAATCATGATTCATGAATAGTCTAATAGTCTAAGGATCTCGGTGCCAAATACATAGCACTTGCTAGAATAAAAACATCAATCTTTGATCAAGCCTTAGTGCTCTGGTTCTAATGGCATGGGACTTGACTTCATATATGGATGACAACTTTCTAGAGCTTTGCATCCAATTAGTAGTCGGGTTTTCATTATGAAACCTTGGAAAAGAATACAACATGTTACGACCATACGGAACAAAAACGAGTAAGAAAAGAACATTTGGTTCCCATTCTGAAAACAAGAAAATTTAAGGGATTGTAATGATGGTCCAAAATTATTCCCAAACCCCAATTGCGCCGGAACAATAGCTTCACTAGTGTCTAGATTTTGATGCCAATCAACCTCCCATTTTAAAGCTTGACTTAATAATTCCACACACACGACTGACTTCTCTGCGGGGCTGCAACTTTTTTGCAGTCTTTTTGTAGCTGGCATGAATAGGGTTACCTCTAAGTGCTAGGAGAGACCTGAAACTCTGAAGCTTTATTTCTAGTGCCGCCCTAACAAGTAGAGAACTAGAAGAACAAAACAACCAAATAACTCTTGATGAAGAGAAAGAAGTAAAAAAAAGAGAGTTCGACGCTCACTTCATTTGAATACTCAAATCAAACTCACAATCTGATTTGCAACTCCCCCAAAAATAAATCCCAATACATCGTGTTTAAAGAAAAAAACAAGGGTTTCTTATCCCAAAGTTCCATGAATGAAGAAGCCAATGCATCCGCATCATGAATATACACGCGATCCCCGATCATCATGCGAGAAAGAATACATTAGGAAATTTTGGTTCTATTATTTGATGTGAAACATGATTGGATTGAATTTCAAATACATTAGGAAAGCTTAAAGTACTGCTCCAAAGACTCAGAAAGTTTCCAGGAAATAACAGAGAAAGCTACGGGCACATAAATGGTAATTAAATTTGTAACTTTATTTATTTAATTTTTTTTTTCTGCTTAAAGCTAAAAGTAAAAAAAAAGGTCTCAAAGCATAGGGTAGGGGCACTACAAGAAGTTAAGAGACCTTAGGAAGGACATGGATGTTGGTGAGGCTTATCGTTTACTTATAAAACGAGAAGACTTGAAGTCTTTAGAGAAGACTTCCAAGTCAAATTCCCATAAAAACGAAGCCACCAAAGAAAAGAAGAATGAAAATACAAGTTTTATTCTAAAAGAAAGCTTTGTTTAATTATGAGTTAATAATTTGGTATGGAAAAGAAGGCTGTAAACAACGCGGAGTTGCTTTGAATTAACACACTTTGGAAACTCATACTTGTTTGCTTTTTGTTTGTGGTCAAGTCTCTGTCAATGGCCACATAGTCATCTTAGACTTTTTGGTATGAAGATTGAAGGTCACCAATTATAATTGATCAATTAGGTGCAATTTGCCTAAATAATTCAATATTTTGTTAATTAATTAGCACTTGATTTGGCCACAACAAAGAAAAAAAACTTGTTTTTAATGATTAACATCTAAGGCCCTGTCATGTCAAGTCAACCCACCTCAGGTAGCTCCCTTCTCAAACAATTTAAAGTTGGACACTGCTTCCCTCATTTCATGTAAGGAGACATTCCTACAACTTGCAAAAACAATTTAAAATCATAGTTTGACACATATGCAAAAACAATGTTTCAAAAACATAAAAAGAAAAATCTCTACACACATGTCAAACTGTGATTGGCAAGAACGTAGGAGCTCCTACTTCCAAGAAAGGAGGTAAGTATTTTTCTTTAAAATTTGAGCATGGTTTGGCTCCTTCAAACTATGAAGAAGCTCCTCCTCAAAACAAATGGACTTTTGACTTAAGGAATTCAAAAGAAAAGAAGTTAAAGGAATTTCAGAAGTGTCAAAATTCCATTTGTTTGAAGGATGAGCTACTCCTCAATTTTAAGGAGCCAATTTTGTTCCATTTTTAATCTAGCTAAATCGAAAAAATTCCATTTGCTTGCACTCCCTCGAAATATACTTTTTTATTTTAATATGATTTAAGTTAGGAATAGATTCTAGATTTTTCTGTTATAAATTAACTTAGAGAGTTGGAAGAATTGAATATTCTTGTCGATCAAAAATAAAAAACTATTAATATTCTTGCAACAATTTTATTAGCATGGCTTGACTCTTTAAAATCGAGGAGGAGCACCTCCTTAAAAGTTTAAAACCAATGGGATTTTGACAATTGTCAAATTCAAGCAAAATTGACAAAGTATTAAAAAAAAGAAGAAAAAAAAAGAAAAGAAATTCGACAAGTGTTAAAATGTCTTTTTTTTATCTTTTCCGGTCAATTATATTGTAACATGTCTAATACAACTTGCATGAAGGATTTACAACTGTTCTGGTTGGATCATAAGTTGCTTTCTCATTTTGATCTTATGTTTTGTGTTAGAACTTAGATGTTTTTGTTATGGTTGGAAGTGGTTCTACCCTCTCTAACAACTAAAGTTCTAGCCCATGTCTTAAGTTTTTGTTATGGTTGGATGTGAAACTTATATGTTTGTCTCTTTTTTTCGATTGATATGTCTCTCCGTGTAAGAGGGTGTAAGCTTGATATATATTGTTAGTCCATTTTCTAACAGATAAGCTTTTGAAATTAGCGGTTGTCTAATGATGATTGAGGTACTTCTCTGATTTTTGTCATCTGTATACATATTTTTTGATATGTTGTTAATAAGTTATTGATGTAAAAGTGGTTTCAATATTGTAAGATTTTTTATTTCTATGATATGAAATTATGGCATATACTATTTATAAACTTTGCGTCCAAAGTTCTCTCTGTTCCAAATGCTGCATGCAAAGCACCTCATTTTTCTCAGTCCATGTGAAAGGAAAGGAGGAGGAAACTCAACAAGCGTCGGGATATCCAAATTAACTAGAAGGTTATGGTGTTGGTGACATTTTGTATTTGATTCTAAGCATCAAGAGGAGACTCAAGCAAAAATTGGACTTGCTCAAACTGATACTAAAAAGATTGAATGGACCATGGACTTGCTGACCCCTCTTTGAACATTGAAGCTCTGTATTTTTCGTCATTCATAATTTGCTTGCAAAAAAAATCAATATTTTGTGGTAGAAAATTTGCTTGGAAAATTGCTCCATTCTGCCCGGAATTTCCAAGTAAAAGTCCAAAATCGCAAGAAAATGGAAGTCAAGCAAAAAAATGGCAAAGACTTAAAAGAATCGTTGTCACCATTTCTGATGACTTTACAAAACCGCGTGGGTTCCACCATGTTTGTGGGGGCCCCAAGTCCCATATAACTCCAATTTTCTAAAGACTGGTGATTGCAGACTCAGTCCAATGGGTCCCACAGCTTCTCCATCAGACCAACATATAAAATCATGAAGAGTCCATATGGCTATGCACTCCAATCCCGCCCCTTATAAATACAATCTGTGGAGAGTGTATACGTCTCAAGTGCAACCAACCAACATTAATAGAGAGCTAAGTAGAAAGCAGAAGCAGAAGGCAGAAAGCAGAAAGCAGAAGCAGAAGCTACACTATTTATAGTCACCAACATTTTCAATGGCAGCCAACACTAAGGATCAAGAACAAATGACCCCAGAATTTGAACTTCCAGGATTTAGATTCCACCCGACAGAAGAAGAACTTCTTGAGTTCTACCTCAAGAGCGTGGTTCTTGGAAAGAGACAGCGTTTTGACATAATTGGTTTTCTCAATATCTACCACCATGACCCTTGGGACTTGCCTGGTAAACTTTCATTACTTGGTTTAGTTAAGTTATATGCATGGTTTTATTTGCTTAATTAATTGTAATGGTGTTGTTAATTAATGGTTGTTTGATTAATTACTTGTAGGGTTGTCGAAGATTGGAGAAAGAGAGTGGTATTTTTTTGTGCCAAGGGACAGGAAGCATGGCAGTGGAGGAAGACCTAACAGAACCACTGAAACTGGGTTCTGGAAAGCCACTGGCTCTGACCGCAAAATTGTGAGCCTCTCAGATCCAAAGAGGATCATTGGGCTCAGAAAGACTCTTGTTTTTTACAAAGGCAGAGCCCCAAGAGGAACCAAGACTGATTGGGTCATGAACGAGTATCGTTTGCCTGATAACTGCCACTATCTCAAGGTAATGGTTGGCAATTTTATTTTTTCTGGTAATGTTTCGAATCTAATACATGCTGACTTTTAATTATATCACAAAGTCTTAACAAAAAGTTAATTCTCTTTTGCAAAGTTTCAAAAACTATAGGGGAAGAAGCAAAGTTTGTAATTAAGTCTAAGCATTATCAAGGAGTCTCCAAGAAAAACGAGTCTTAAGCATCTATCTCCATACGCTTAAATATATCTTGGGAAGTTTCCATGAAAATTCTTAAATTTGGTCCTATGGGTTTATTTTCCTTGTCATTGAGTGCACACAGTGTTTGTATTTGCTTGGTGAATAATTGGCGGGTGACACCTCATTATTTTATGATAAGTATCATATATTATGTGTGAGAGTCGGCGCACACAATAAATTTTGACACTATCGGCCGATATAAACAACAATTACCCTCGATTAATTTTGGTGCAATTAGTTTGATCTTATTTATTTTCACATCTAATTCGGGTCTCAGTTGTTAATTACACTACTAAAATGACATAACTTAATAGATGGGTGTCACCTGAAATTTGATGACTAATCTTTGATTAGGTAGTTTGATATATAGGTCAGTTCGCATTTAATTGGATAGTGATCTAATGGCATTTTTCTTGAATTTGTAAATGCAGGACATAGTGCTATGCAAGATATATAGGAAGGCAACTTCCTTGAAAGTCCTAGAGCAAAGGGCAGCAATGGAGGAAGAGATAAAGAACATTCATGCTTCTCCAAACACATCATCTCCTCCAACATCAATGGAGACCATCTCATTTTGCAGCCAACCACAGGAAGATCTGACTCTACAAATGCCCAAAAACTATGTGGTATTGAAGCAAGAAATGGAAGATGCATCACTAACAGAAGCAAAAGAGCCAAAGGAAGAGAAGGCAATGGAGATCAAAGGGTCTCCTCCTCCTCCTACATACATATTGCCAGAGCTCCAAGTGCCAAGATTGAGCATGGACTGGACCCAGGACACATTTTGGACCCAAATGAATAGCCCTTGGCTTCAAAGCCTGACCCCTTTGCCCAACCTTCTCAACTTCTAAATTCTAATGAATTAGTTTGATGTGTAGGGTCAAATAAAGTTTGGTCCTGTAGATAAATTTGGCTTACAGCTTAGGCGTTATCTCATCCCTCACTCAGAGATGCTTATAACTACTGTCAATGTTCCAAGTGTTTGACGTTCTCGTTAAGGAACGGCTTTTAGCCTTTTTGTTTTTGTTTTTTTTCTTTCATTCTTGGGTTTTTTTTTCCCCCTCTCCAGAGAGAGAGCAATGAGTATCTTATCCGTATACATAGATATACATTTTCTGTAATGGACCTAGTGGGTAGGTAGGAGGAGAGGTGCCATGGACAAATGGGTCTGAAAATTTAGTAATGGAAGGTTTATTTTGTTTCACTTTGAGCTTCTCTGATTTTTATCCTTTGAATATGGGCTTAAAGTCCGGTTGCTTATAACAAGTTTTGCTATTCGTTTTGGGCCCAACAAAGAAAGATCATCAAAATTCAAATTACAGTTAAGATTTTAAGTGGGGCTTTGCCTTGATCCAAAATTGCAAGCCAATTCCAACTTTAGCCTCTTAATTATAGGTACAAAATTGGAAATTATTGACAAAAGAAGTTTTGAGCTGGGTGTCCAAATAACATTTTCCATATTTGTCAGCATTCAAAATCTAATCACTCCAAATTGATTAATTTAATTCAATCCAATTTGGCCGGTTTCTATAATTTTCCAAATAAAAAATATTTACCATAACGTGCATGAAGTTTGTTTTTTGATTTTTGAATACAATGATAATCTAAACTTCAAGGAAAATGGGAATTTTTCACACACGCAATACTAAGAGCAGCTCCACTGGTTTGGATTGCCAGGGCAAAAGGCCACCTGGGCTGCAAAAGCACACTCCACCAATCAAATTGAGCCCAGACAGATGGTGGGCTCCACCAAGACTGGGCAGGCCGAAAGGCTAGAACAGCCCAAGTTGAAGCCTGAGGGCGTTGACGCCAGCATGATGTCAATGAAGAAAAAAATCCAAAAAATTCGGAATTTTTTTTCTTTTCTAAATACCTAGCAATTTTATTTATTTATTAATCTCATACATATAAATAAAATTAATTCGATGTGAATAGTAATTGCCATTGGGTTGCCATGGCAATGGGTGAAAAAAAATTTGCTAGGGCAAATACTATTCATTTGAACAGTAACCACCCTTACTTGACCTTGTCTTTGGCCATGACAAATGGGTGGAAGTACTCCACGGTGCTATGGAGGTTTCAACCAAAAATAAAAAGTGTCTCGGGGATAAGACCACTAATATGCAAGGCAAAATTCTTTTTCATTGGAATACACCTTCTTGGCATACATGAAGTTAAATGAAAAGCTCATTATTATTTCATTTCTCAGAGTTATAATTATTCTCATAACTAGCCATCACATGAATTAATGTGTCACAACAGTAGTTACACCAATCCCCACCCCCCCCACCCAAAAAAAAAATACCACACATTATTGGGTACAAATTACAACTAATTTTCAGGCAATTGAATGACATTGAGATCAGACCCAAAAGGTTTCTGGTTGTAGCAGTCAAGGTTGTTGCCATAGCCAACTCCAAGCAAGTTACAGTACCTCTTATAAAACCCAATGCGATCCTCCACCTTAGCGTTCCAGCCTTTACCACATTCAAGTCCACCGTTAATGATGTTTGTAGTGACCCCGTAACCGGGAACCCGACCGGCTGACTTGTCGGCTCCAGACGGGTTCCATCTCCCGGTGATCACATCATGGCATGAGGGCTTGGGTGACTGAGGGGTCATCCAGAACCAGAGTGCTGTCTTGAATGAAATAACAGGGTCTGTAGCAACTAGGTCCGGGTTGTTCAACAGGTCCGCCCCTATTGCTTTTCCACACTGTCCATAGTTGTAGTTCCTATAGTCCAAATACACATAATTATTCTAGCTACATAATTCATGATAATATATATTTCCGTATCACCGCCGTTTGTATATAATCATGTAATAAACGGACACATAATTGTATACAACCAATTACACTTAAAATTTCCTGATAACTTAAACGATAAAGAATTTAATTAGATGTACTTACCAAGACAGTTGAATTGGACCACGGCCATAATACTGCTTACCAGCAGCACATGGATAATTAGGATCCCAGGCACAATAAGATCCAGGGTTTTGTTCCTTGAGATAGCAATACCCCCAAGAGTATGGTCCATCAGGTGCACTTGCCCAACCCCCTGGACATTTACATATAATCATCATGCAAAGTAAGTAATTTAGTTGAGACAAATAAAATAAATGAATCGGATTGCAAAAAAAATAAAGGGTAGTTAATTACAGTGTTACATATAGTTTGTATGAAATGAAAATCAATCCCTTGTGTATATTTCTGATATGGTAAATTGATAATACTATTTGAATTACTGACCTGTAGTTTCATGTGAAGTTTGAGCTAAGAAAGCAGCAATTTCCCTTTTTTGGGTGGCAGCATCTCCAGTTTTGGCAAAGTTAGGGAAGGACTTGGCAGCTGCAATGAAAGCATCATAGGTATAAAACCCCTTAGCTGGGCAACCACCATCATTCCTATGCATAAGCATCTGATTAAAGGTGTTACGTGACACAAGGCTACCAATGTCACCGCCACCACCACCGCCGCCACATTGGCTTTGGCAACCTGTGCTGCAGTAATCAGGTGCCGTGCCACACCACCCATACTTGCTGCAGCATTGCCCTCCTGGACACAGAGCACCCCCTGCTTGCCTCCCACACTGCTCTGCTGTGCCTCCTTGGATGGAGGACAACAGCAAAAGAGAAACAAATGCCAAAAGAAAGCACCACATTGTTGTGTCAATTTGTTTGTGATATTTGGTTGAGTTTTTAAAAGGATCAGTGGATGCATGGGTGTATATATAGGGTGGAGGAACAGAGGAATTAAGAGGCTTTTTTTCTTTTCTTTTTGGGTAGTTTCATGAATTATCCAATTCTTTTCGTGCATTTAGTCAATATTGGTGGGAAGAACAGATTCTCTGATCTTATCTAGTAAATAGAGACATAAAGTACACAGAATTTCAGGAATTGAATCGTATAAGAATTTCAGAATTAGGTTTCGATGCCTTGCACTTGGACAACTTTAATTACCTAGTGTTACAAACTAAAAACCAAAACAAATTTTAATAAAAGTGTGTTTGGAGAGAACTTTAATGATAATGAATTGATGTCCAAAACGAACGTGTGGATTATAGTATTATCCTTATCTTGGACACAACTTAGGACTATGAAAATGACTTCGTGCTTGTCTGCTTGCAAATAAGTTGTATGTTTGTTTCTAATTAAGCAAAATTAAGGAACATGATTTCATTTTGTCTTGGCTGACAGAAATCAAATCATCTTTTTTACTTTTTCCATCTTATTAATTGCACTTTCCGGCTTAGGATCCGGGTCAAACCCAATATTTGCATAGCTCCTTTTGAATTTCCACGTCTTTGATTCAGAGTGTAATTTGCAAATACAAAAGTGGGCAAACAATAACATTTGATTATTTATACGAGCAATAAATTGAGAGAGGGGATTCAAACTTAAAACTTCGAATGCAAAAATAATTGTTCTTAATCACTTGAGGTACAAGTCCTTTAAGGACAAACAATGACATTAAAGAAGTATAAAATAAGCTTCAAAGTTGGAAATGAAGAAACACTAGTGTGCAATGGGGATATCATTGTTTTGCTATACTCGACTAATCAGGTTATGCCGCGCATAATAATTTATCCATTTGACATAGCGTGATTGGCCGGAGATAGCAAAACAATGCTATATCCGTTTCATATAAGTTTTCGGTTGGAAATGCCCCATCTCCCACCCCAATATCATAATGAGTGACATCATTTGTTAAGCATATGATTTGGCATATACTTAGGAATCATTCCATATTATACCTATATTCTCTAACAAAATCACAAAATCTCACTTGGGTTTTGAGTGGATTTGGGCTTTCTTTATCAAGATGAACAGACAATAGTGTTTCAGCCCATTTGAAACTTGGTTTGGCCCTTTTCATGGAGGTTCACCATATTTTTTTGAAGATGGTTTGCTTGTTGAAATCTTCAAACTCCTAAGGTTGATTGTTGTGTGAGAGGCAGACAAAAACAACAAAGATGAGTTTAGTATGCGTTTTCCATGATGTGGAGGAACAGCATGAGATTGGTAATTGATTCTATTGTCCCTGCAACAGAAAACTAGCCAGCACTGTTTCCATTGCTTAACACGTATATAATCTCTGTTCATATTTTAATGTAAATGCCATTCAACTTTGGTGAGTGAATGTGAATGTGATAATTTTTCTCGACACAAGAAGAATCTTGACAGCTCTGAACTCTGATATTAAATCTAGATGATTATTAAATTAATATTTATTTCTCTAACTACTTTTATGATGAACGTGACTTAAACTTAAGAATTCAATCTTGAAAAACAGAGAAATTTTTTCATTATTGTTGTGGAATAAGTTTATCAATTTACTCAATAGATTGTATCAATTTGATATCAAAGGATGTATTTGTAGTATACACATGTATGTTTTTCATGTACAGAATCGAAAAAGCTAATATCTCTCTAGTGGTTAAGGATGTTGAGGAGGGAGACTCTTGTTTTGATCAATTGCCTAAATAGGCACTCAACTCCTTCTTCTTGGTCTTGAATGCATGACTCCAGCTTCTCGAGCTGGTTCTGTGCATTTTCGACACTTTTGTTTTGAGTTTTGCTTGTCTTGTGTCCAATGAGTGAGTTCAATGCAGCGTCCACTTGTGCAAATTCATTGGCTTCTA
This sequence comes from Prunus avium, assembly GCF_965620075.1. Taxonomy (NCBI): domain Eukaryota; kingdom Viridiplantae; phylum Streptophyta; class Magnoliopsida; order Rosales; family Rosaceae; genus Prunus; species Prunus avium. Next base: position 34,128,658 of record NC_142291.1, read on the forward strand.
TTTCTTCCTCACAAGCAACTTTTTTGGAGTGCATCATCTTGGAGACCAATGACCAGCTCCTTGGCTGTGATTTTGGTCCAGAGATGAAGGACAGCAGTGACTCAAACACTGCAAGAGTGACTGCTTCAACTTCTCTCAACTTGTTAACAATGGCAATAGACTCATTGTCCTGGTTTGGGGAAGAGAAGGTGGATCTGTTTTCGATTCCCTTGAGATTCTTCATAGCCTTTTGGATTGTCTTTTTCACCATCTGCCTGGAGGTTAAGTATTTCCTAACCTCACTGGTGAGTGCTCCAGATTCACCTCCTCGTGTTCTTCGTATGATAGATTGAAGATCCTGTACGCATTCCTTGGTTTGCAAGATAGCATCCTTGGCGCTGCTGCAAACATCCAAGAGCCTGAGAGAGCCATCTAATAGCTCATTAGTCCATTTCTCATTCTGCTCTTTGGCCAAGGCTTGTTGTGTGAGAGGCAACTGAAGCAACTCATCAACACAATCATGCAAGTCTTGGAGGTCACTTAGTTTGTGGCATATTGATGATGAAGATGTGGAGGCGGCCTCAGAAGACCTCAGTCTACACAAATGTTCGTCAACTTCTTGAACGATCGGGTGTGGCATTGAAGGGAAGCTGTTAGAGCGAGTGTGGAAAGCCATTTCTTCTTTGTGTGTTGTGAGAAGATAGAACAGAAGACTTAGAAACTTTTGATTGATGTACAATTCAGAGTGCTTAATATATAGTGTTGATTGAAGAGGGGGACATGGAATCTCATCCACTTCAATCATCAGTGAGAGGTAACATGATTTCGATTTGGATCTATATGTTCCCTAGGCAATGTTTATGCAGTGTCCCTTCCCACCCCATCATTCCAACTCATGAATTGATTAATTTAGCACATTAAAATGCTACAACCATTTAATCAATCATAATTAATATACGATCCCACGAGTGGCGTTGACGTCTCTGTTTACACAAATACGTGGAGAGGCAAAAACCATTTAACTGAATTATGCTGATCAACGCATATGATTAGTTTAATTCATCTTGTTTTCAGGTCCTTCATTCACATGATTGTTTGCCAAGGAGGAGGCATGATCTACAAATATGCAATATTCTGCATTAAAATGTCACCGTCCATTGTGTTTCTATAATGTTGAAAAAGGGTGAGTTGCTGGTTAATTAGCAAATAGAAAGAAAAGCAACATAATTTTCATTATAGTCGGAAGGGTGTGAGATCTGTGTTTACTGTTTCCTGGGAGAAAATTGTGTATGTCAATGTTTGAACTAATGTTACTATTTTTCACCAACCAGCGTTACCAATAACAAGGTCTTGAGGATCCTCTAGCATCCACAAGAATCAAGCAACACTATAAACTTTCTTTTAGTCTCCTTTGAATGTGAAGTGTTTATTATTGGTTATCTTCCTTTAGAGAAATAGAATCTTCAACACTCAACTCCCTAAATCGCCACTTAAAAGTATAGACGAAATTCTGAGCTTATTCAAGATCTGATCTTAAGAGGCAAAGCGAGTGCAACTTGTCCCACATTGCTTGGTTCATATCACACACTACGCTTTATAAACCCTGCACGAGGTGTTTGTACCGCCGAGCTCTGTAAAGCAAGCTTGTGACCCGAGTGGGGGCTTTGAGGTGCAGGAACATTGGCTCAGTATTAGCGGGGCGGTTTCAGGTTGGCTATCTACTGGCCCGCCCATTCCAAGCCAAGAGTTGAAACCCTGTGGCTCGAGCGAAGGCTCTGGGTCACTTGTTTTCTAGAGCGGAGGGAACCGCGTAAGGCTGGCTTCACAGAGCAACGACTACCTCCCGCTCTTGGCAGTGGAAGGATAACGGGTCGGTGGTCACTTGGATCCATCATGGCTCGCTAGACTGTCTCAATTGAACCAAAACCTTTTTTTTGCTCTGGTTTTCGATACTCCTCTGAGTTTACCTCAGGTTTGAGAGTTAACTCATCTTCTCTTGTAATTAGACCAAGTATAGATGATAGATGATAAGAGATGGAAATGGTAGAATTTTTGTTTCAATGGTTCCGAAAACGAATGCGAATATTAATAATTGACAATTAAGCAAATGAGTAATCATTTTGTATAATCAATTTGATATCCAGAGGATGGTCTGTCATAGGGCCAGTTTGGGATTGCTGTCACTTTAAAAAAAAGTTGCTTATGCTGTGCTTTGAAAATAATTAGCTGTAAAGTAAAGCAGCTACATGTTTGGTAAACAATATTTTTAAAGTGGCTGTTAGTATAAAAAGCAGTGTCAAAACCGTTTGGTAAATTTTAATATAAAAATGTTGTAACTGTGAATAATGACTAAATAGACTGTTGAAATTGATATGCGCTAATTATGTGGTAGTAGTAATGGTGGTGGAGGTGGTGGTGAAAGAGATGGAGGTGAAGATGGTGGTGGAGGTGGTAATGAAGGTGGATGTGGTGGTTGTGGTAGTGGGGATGGAGGTTGGAGAGGTGGAGGTAATGGTGGTGGAGGTTGAGAAGGAGAAGGTGGCCGTGGCCGTGGTAGAGTGGTGATGGTGGTGTTGGTAGTGGAGGTGGAGGTAGAGAAGGAGGTGGTGGTTGTGATGGTGATGGTCACGAAGAAGGAAAGGGATGTGGTGGTGGTGGTGATGAAGGTTGAGGTAGTGGTGGTGGGGATGGCGGTTGTGGAGGTGATGGTGGTGGAGGTTGAGGATGAGATGGTGATGGCGATGGCGGTGGTGGCATGATGGTCATGGTGTTGGTGGTGGAGGTTGAGGAGGAGGTGGTGATGGTGGCGGAGAAAGAGGTGGTGGTGATGAAGGTTGAGGTAGTGGTTGTGGAGGTGATGGTGGTGGAGGTTAAGGATGAGATGGTAGTGGCGGTGGTGGCATGGTTGTGGTGGTAATGGTGGCGGAGAAGGAGGTGGTGGTGGCTGTGGCGGTCGGTGGTGGTGAAGGTGGTGATGGAGATGGTGGTGTTGGATGTGGAGGTGGAGGTGGTGTCTTTAAAAAAAATTTAATGATGGTGTTTTGGGAGTTGAAAAAATTTATTAACTGCTCATCTCTGCTTCTTTTGAAAGCAGCTTTGAAAAGCAACCCATAGCCTGCTTTTAAAAGCTGCTGTCAAAAGGCCACTGCTTTTAAAATAATTGGGATATTTTAGATTTACCAACCATCTTAAACTGCTTAACTTTAAAGTGAAGTAGGTTTTTGACCAAAAAAAACAATCCCAAACGGGGCCATACACATGTATGTTTTTCATGTACAAAATTGAAAAAGCTAATATATATATCTAGTGGTTTAGGATGTTGAGGAGGGTGACCCTTGTTTTAATCAACTGCCTAAATAGGCAGTCAAGAAGTTCTTCCTGATCTTGAATGGATGACTCCAGATTGTCAAGCTGGTTGTCTGCATTCTTGTGGTCAGATTTGCTTGTCTTAAAGAATGATTGCTGAGCAGCATCCACTTGGGCAAATTCATTTGCTTCTGTTTCTTCCTCACAAGCTACTCTTTTGGTGTGAATAGTCTTGGAAACGAATTACCGGCATCATTGTTTGTTGTGATTATGAATATAATGGGAAGCAGTCTGGCATTCTTTTGGAGATATATGTAGATCCTTCTGACTCCAAGGAGACCTCTACAGTTGAGGTTAAGTGACATCTATAGCACCCTTTCGAAGTTTTCCCTAACCCGGCAATATCTGTTGTGAGTATGAATACAATGGGCAGCAGCAGTTTGGGTGTCCTTAGAGATATGTATCCTTTTGGCTCCATTAAGTCTCTTACAGTTGATGTTAAGTGACAGTAAAAGCCTTTTCTAAGTTTCCTGGCATACTTATAGAGTTCAGATCCGCTGTTTTATTTTTGATGTGAAGATATTGTTAACTAATAGTCTAAAATGATGTCGTTTGAGGTCACACATCCTATTTTACTCTAGCACATCTTGTGGTGCTTAGTTTTGAGCCAGATTTGAACTCTTTTACTGAAAATAGTATAGCCGAACGGCTATACTCGGGATTTTTTTATATATAAAAATAAAGAGTATAGCCTTTTTTATATATATATAAAAATACAGAGTATTTTATAAGTAGTATAGCTGCGCGGCTATACTCTTTACATGGATACTATTATCTTTTTTCCCCAATTTTTGTTTATCGATAGCTTAGAGCATTTTCCATTACAGTTAGGCCTTTACAAGAGTCTCTATTGTACCCTTTTGAGTTTTTACTTTTCCAAAGTTATTAGCCGTATAAATTTTTTAGCATTTCCATGTTTAATACTCGTATTTTACACGTACGTATGTATTTTTCAAGTTTAATAGACTTGATTTTTTACAAAATTTTCAATAATACACATAAAATTCACTTATTATACACCCCATTTTCATATACTATTGAATAAAAATAATACATATTCAAAAATTTAAATCTATAAAGTATATATATCGAAACTAGCAAATTAGCATCTATAAAGTATAAACTAATGCACATAGATTTTTTTTTAAAAAAATAAATCGTATAGCCGAACGGCTATACTACGGTTTTTTAATTATTAAAAACTAGGATAGCCGGGCGGCTATACCCTTTTGATTGGGCGCTATGCGTTCCTTTTTTTTTTTAACAATTGGTATAGCCGAGCGGCTATACACGGGATTTTAAAAAAACCGTATAGCCGAACGGCTTTACTATGGCCTTTTTTATTTTTTATTTTTTATTTTTTATATAAATAGTATAGCCGCACGGCCCTTGTCTAAACCCTAAAACATAACTCCATCGTCATCCTCGTTTCTATCTCTCTCGCCTCATAGCACCATCGTCATCCTCGTTTCTCTCTCTCTCTCTCTCTCTCTCTCTCTCTCTCCAGCGCCTGCCTAGACCGCCTAGACCACCTACCCTGCCTAGGCCGCCTAGCTCCCGCCTAGCCCCCACCTAGCCCCCCTAGCGCCCGCCTAGCCCCCGCCTAGGCCTCCTAGCGCCCACCTAGCCCCCGCCTAGGCCTCCTAGCGCCCGCCTAGGCCATTTATTCAACTCCATTCAATGCTTTTTATGAAATAGCCTTTCAGGTGACCTTAATTGCTCAAGGGGATGTTCCTCTGTCTATTGTAATGACGGTATGCACAACTCTTGGGGCAATACCCCTGACTCCTGTACTAAAAAAGATATTGGCGGGGACTTACGTCCCTGTGGATGCTGCCAAACTGTCAATGAGCACCATGCAGGTTAAGTCACCTTGAACCTGTTCTGCTTCAAACAACCAATCTTTGTCCTCGACAGAGTGTAATATTTGAGGGGTTTCTTGTATACCATTTCAGTTTTGTGCTATCCTGTACGCATTCCTTGGTTTGCAAGATAGCATCCTTGGCGCTGCTGCAAACATCCAAGAGTCTGAGAGAGCCATCTAATAGCTCATTAGTCCATTTCTTGTTTTGCTCTTTGGCCAAGGCTTGCTGTGTGAGAGGCAACTGAAGCAACTTATCAACACAATCATTCAAGTCTTGGAGGCCACTTAGTTTGTGGCATATTGATGATGAAGATGTGGAGGCGGCCTCAGAAGACCTCAGTCTACACAAATGTTCGTCAACTTCTTGAATGATAGGGTGTGGCCTTGAAGGGAAGCTGTTAGAGAGAGTGTGGAAAGCCATTTCTTCTTTGTGTGTTGTGAGAAGATAGAACATAACACTTAGAAACTTTTGATTGATGTACAATTCAGAGTGCTTAATATATAGTGTTGAATGAAGAGGGGGACATGAAATCTCATCCACTTCAATCATCAGTGAGAGGTAACATGATTTCGATTTGGATCTATATGTTCCCAAGGCAATGTTTATGCAGTGTCCCTTCCCATCCCATCATTCCAACTCATGAATTGATTAATTTAGCACATTAAAATGCCACAACCATTTAATCAATCATAATTAATATACGATCCCTGTTTACACAAATACGTGGAGAGGCAAAAACCATTTAACTGAATTATGCTGATCAACGCATATGATTAGTTTAATTCATCTTGTTTTGCAGGTCCTTCATTCACATGATTGTTTGCCAAGGAGGAGGCATGATCTGCAAATATGCAATATTCTGCATTAAAATGTCACCGTCCATTGTGTTTCTATAATGTTGAAAAAGGGTGAGTTGCTGGTTAATTAGCAAACAGAAAGAAAAGCAGCACAATTTTCATTATAATCAGAAGGTTGTGAGATCCGAGTCTGCCATGTTTATGTTTACTTTAATCTGTGTTTACTGTTTCCTGGGAGAAAATTGTTTATGTCAATGTTTGAACTGATGTTACTATTTTTCACCAACCAGTGTTACCAAGAACAAGTTCTTGAGGATCCTCTAGCATCCACAAGAATCGTTGTAAACAAAATAAGCAACACTACAAACTTTCTTTTAGTCTCCTTTGAATGTGAAGTGTTTATTATTGGTTATCTTCCTTTAGAGAAATAGAATCTTCAACACTCAACTCCCTAAATCGCCACTTAAAAGTATAGACGAAATTATGAGCTTATTCAAGATCTGATCTTAAGAGGCAAAGCGAGTGCAACTTGTCCCACATTGCTTGGTTCATATCACACACTACGCTTTATAAACCCTGCACGAGGTGTTTGTACCGCCGAGCTTTGTAACTCAAGCTTGTAACCCGAGTGGGGGCTTTCAGGTGCTGGAACATTGCCTAAGTATTAGCGGGTCGGGTTCAGGTTGGCTATCTACTGGCCCGCCCATTCCAAGCCAGGAGTTGAACCCTGTGGCTCGAGCGAAGGCTCTGGGTCACTTGTTTTCTAGAGCGGAGGGAACCGCGTAAGGCTGGCTTAACAGAGCAACGACTACCTCCCGCTCTTGGCAGTGGAAGGATAACGGGTCGGTGGTCACTTGAATCCATCATGGCTCGCTAGGCTGTCTCAATTGAACCTAAACCATTTTTTCGCTCTGGTTTTCGATACTCCTCTGAGTTTACCTCAGATTTGAGAGTTAACTCATCTTCTCTTGTAATTAGACCAAGTATAGATGATAGATGATAAGAGATGGAAATGGTAGAATTTTTGTTTCAATGGTTCCGAAAACGAATGCGAATAATAATAATTGACAATTAATCAAATGAGTAATCATTTTGTATCCAGAGGATGATTTATATACACGTGTGTTTTTCATGTACAAAATCGGACAAAGCTAATATTAATATATATATCTAGTGGTTTAGGATGTTGAGGAGGGTGACTCTTGTTTTAATCAACTGCCTAAATAGGCAGTCAAGTTGTTCTTCCTGATCTTGAATGCATGACTCCAGATTGTCAAGCTGGTTGTCTGCATTCTTGTGGTCAGATTTGCTTGTCTTAAAGAATGATTGCAGTCTGCAGAGCAGTCCACTTGGGCAAATTCATTTGCTTCTGTTTCTTCCTCACAAGCTACTCTTTTGGTGTGAATAATCTTGGAAACCAATAACCAGCTGCTTGACACTCGCAAGTTGGTATGCAAAAATTTTCTTTGGGTGTGGTTTTGGCCACTTCTCATTTCACCTCGCCGATGGTTTTTACCCTAAACTCGGCTATACCCTTTTGATTGGGCGCTATGCGTTCCTTCTTTTTTTTTCAACGCATAGTATAGCTGCGCGGCGATATGTGGGATTTTTTTTTTAAAAACAGTCTAGCCGAACGGCTTTACTGGGTTCTTTTTATTTTTTATTTTTTATTTTTTATAAATAGTATAGCCGCACGGCCCTTGTATAAACCCTAAACATAACTCCATCGTCATCCTCGTTTCTATCTCTCTCGCCTCATAGCACCATCATCATCCTCGTTTCTCTCTCTCTCTCTCTCTCTCTCCAGCGCCCACCTAGACCACCTAGACCGCCTAGCCCCCCTAGCCCCCGCCTAGCCCGCCTAGCTCGCCTAGCCACGCCTAGCCCCGCCTAGGCCGCCTAGGCCATTTATTCAACTCCATTCAATGCTTTTTATGAAATAGCCTTTCAGGTGACCATAATTGCTCAAGGGGATGAGAAACTAGATACCTTTAGATTTACCATATCCTTGTGGATTGCCTTCTTAACCATCTTCCTTGAGGTCAAGTATTTCCTGACCTCAGTTGTGAGTGCTTCAGATTCACCTCCTCGCCTTCTTCGCATGATCGATTGAAGGTCCTGTACGCATTCCTTGGTTTGCAACAAGGCATCCTTGGTACTGCTACAAACATCCAAGAGCCTGAGAGAACCATCTAATAGCTCATTAGTCGATTTCTCATTCTGCTCTTGGGCCAAGCCTTGTTGAGTGAGGGGCAACTGAAGCAACCTATCAACATAATTATGCAAGTCTTGAAGGCCAGTTAGTTTGTGGCTGATTGATGTTGATGATGTACAGGTGGCCTCAGAAGACCTCCATCTACACAAATGTTCATCAACTTCTTGAACGATCGGGTGTGGCCTTGAAGGGAAGCTGTTAGAGCGAGTGTGGAAAGCCATTTCTTCTTTGTGTGTTGTGAGAAGAAACTGTTCTATAATAAAATGGAGAATGTAAGACAGTGTCATGTATTGCTTTTCATATACAAAATTGAAAAGCTAATATCTAATGGTTTAAGATGTTGAGAAGAAAGACTCTGGTTTTGATGAGTTGCCTAAATAAGCACTCAAGTTGTTCTTCATGATATTGAATGCATGACTCCAGATTGTCAAGATGGCTTTGGGGATGAGATTTGCTTCTCTTGTGTCCAATAAGTGATTTCAATGCAGCATCCACCTTTGCAAACTCATACTTCTGTTTCTTCCACACAAGCTACTGTTTTTGACTGCATCATCTTGGAGACCAATGACCAGCTGCTTGGCTGTGATTTTGGCCCTGAGATGAAGGAAAGAAGGGATACAAACACCGCGAAAGTGACTGCTTCAACATCTCTCAACTTGCTAACAATGGAAATAGTCTCATTGATCCCATGAGATTTCCCATAGCCTTGTGGATTGCCTTCTTCACCATCTTCCTTGAGGTCAAGTATTTCCTGACCTGGTGAGTGCTCCAGATTCACCTCCTCGCGTTCTTCGCATGATTGGTTGAAGGTCCTGTACGCATTCCTTGGTTTGCAACAGGGCATCCTTGGCACGTTACAAACATCCAATAGCCTGAGAGAGCCATCTAATAGCTCATTATTTTCTATTTTTCATTCTGCTCTTGTGCCAAGGCTTGTTGAGTGAGGGGCAACTGAAGCAACCTATCAACAGAGCCATGCAAGTCTTGGAGGCCACTTAGTTCGTGGCTGATTGATGAGGAGGATGTGGAGGTGGCCTCAAAAGATCTCAATCTACACAAATGTTCATCAACTTCTTGAACGGGTGTGGCCTTGAGTTGAAGCTGTTGGAGCGAGTGTGGCAAGCCATTTCTTCTTGTTGTGTATTTTGAGAAGATATAATAGAAGACCTTGAAAGAAGTGGTTAATGTGATATCTTTTCCATTGTGTTTGCTTAATATATAGTGTTGGTTGAGGAGGGGGGCATGGAATCTCATCCTCTTCAATCATATCAGTGAGAAGGGTAACATGATTTGAATTGGATCCCAACTGATGAACTCATTAATTTAGCTCATAACTAACATATTGGAAAGAGTTCAATAAACTAAAATGCTTAACCTTAATGCATAAACTCAATTATATGCTGATCAAGTTCATATTATTTTTCAGGTCCTTGGCATGATTATTAAGCAAGTAGCAGGCAATATTTGCAATCTGTATTTTTCAATGATCATGTGCAATTGCGTTATGCTTCCATGATGTTGAAAAATGGTTCGTAGCTAGCAGACTTTATGAATTGGACTGCTCCCCAAACATTTTATTTCAAATTAATAAGCAAAGCAAAAGTGGATTGGCTGCCTACTGGAGAGATTGACAGAAGTAAATGTATAGGTTTTGAATTAAATCTGTACAGGTTATGGAAAATCGCAAAAAACTAAAAAAGGTGGCGGTCAGGTGAAGAGCGAACCTAGGCCTAGCGTGATCGATAGCTGCTCTGATAAGCCACCATGGTTGCCACTGTAGAGTAGCCCATGAGCAACCGTGCCGAGAGCACTGTGCCATAGGTTGTCCATGTTTTACACTAAGTTCCAAATTCCACCTTTAATGCCCCCATGTTGGGTCACAAGCTCACATTATTAAGCTTGTCAAACAAAGTTTTAGGAGTTAACAATATTAAGTGCATAACACTTATTATATTTTTCCAATGTGGGATCTATAGTTTTTTCAAGAGAGGAGAGGAAAAAGAATAGAGCAGTTCGGTAATTTTCTTGCATAGAATTAAAGGCCTTTGGAGAATTTATTGTGTATGCTTCGTGCAAGTATATATACATCACAACCATATGGCCGAGTTTAGACATCCTTCTTGGTATAATGTTTACTGCTCAAAGCGTGTGGCAGTCAAATACTCCTTTGAATGAGCATCCACAATGGGCTCCCTAAACCACCTCCTTAGACAAATTTTAGGGAGGATTTGGAAAAATACAACTCCAACCATGCTCCCTATCCACCTCCTAAAAAAGGGAGACCTCTAGGAGCTCCTAAATCTGAGGAGAGAGAAAGGACTCCTAGTGGCTCCCTATAATTTAATGTTGCGTTATTTAATGAGTATTTCAAACCTTTAATTAATGTTAATATTATTTTTTAATAGAGATGGACCAATTAAAAAAGAGTTATAGCATTTATGACTCCCTAAACTAGAGAGCAAGATTGAAGTTTAAATTTTATAGAGAGCTCTTAAAATAACTTTTTTATGTTTTTAGCTAAAATTTAACTAAAAATAGAGAGCATGATTGTGGATGCTCTTAGACATTAATTAGTTGTTAATTATTCATCTACCTAGAGATATTTGATTTGCTTGCAAAAATCCCACGTGATCTCAATCATAATTTCAGAAACTCCTTTGAATTTTTTGAGATTATCCCACGTGAGGATGAAACTTTTGCATTAATAGTTTAAATATTCTTGGCCTCTACAAATTTGTTTCGGGTCAAACACTGACTTTCTAAAAAAATTATTTTTTCCTTTTTTGTGTAATTTTTCTTAATCTTGGTCTCTATCTGTTAGGAAGATGTCCTATGAATTAACTTTAATTGACGCCATGGATAGCATGATAATAATTGGAATATTTACAAAGCAGATTGGGCATGAATTTGATATCTGATAGATGATGTATTTGCATGCAAGGTATGTTTTGTTATGTTCAAAATCGAAAAGCTAATACATATAAAAACGAAAAAAAAGAGAGGAATTGGGTTGGCATCGTGGGTTGTGGGAGGAGGGAGGTAAAAAGGTGGTGGTCATTGGTCAAGTCAAGAGCGGGTCTCAGTCGGCCCAGAGTGAGATCAGATGCCGTTATGTCTGCCACAGTTGCTCTGATAAGTCAACTGCCTTTCCACAATGCTGCCAACCAGCCAACTGAGATTAGCCGTCAACTTGGGAGCATCTTTGTAGAAGCCTAGTAAAGATAGGGGAAACACCGGCACTGGACCTGTTAGTCGCGTCTTAACAAGACCTTCCCACATTCCACCTTTAATGCCCCCACATTGGGTCACAAGCCTGTGTTACTAGGCTCGGCAATCAAAATTTTAGGAGTTAACAATATTAAGTAGTTAACAAGGGTTATGCTTTTTCAATGTGGGATTACTGTTTTTTAAAGATAGAAGGAGAAAAGGACTCTATATTAATTACAAAACAATCTTCCTTCCGCATTGGTTAAAACTTTTAACTTAAAAGGATGATTATACCAAGGGGAACACGCCAAATTGTATCCTGTTTGTCCTTCCAACAGAAGGAAGCCCTAGCCTTAAGGTTCATCCAAAGGTCCAAAATTTCTTTTGGTATTATGTTTTCTACTGAAAGTTGTTGATTATTTATGAGTAGTTGTATGTGACTTTGGACACCAATGACCAGCTGCTTGTTGTCTGTGACTTTGGCCCGGAGATGAAGGACGGAAGTGATTCAAACACTGGAAGAGTGACTGCTTCTACTTTCTCTCAACTTGCTAACAATGGCAATGGTCTCATGATCCTAGTTGAGGGAAGATAATAACGTTGATCTGTTTTCACCATCTTCCTCGAGGTCAAGTATTTGTTAATCTCACTTGTGAGTCCAGTGTCACCTCCCTCCCCGCCTTCTTCGTGGAATTGATTGAAGTTCTTGTACACATTCCTTGACAATGCTGCAAACATCCAAGAGCCTAGGTAAGTTATCTAATAGCTCATTAGTCAATTTCTAATTAATTATGGGCCAAGTCTTGTTAAGTGAGGGGCAACTGAAGCAACCTATCAATACAATCATGCAAGTCTTGGAAGCCACTTAATTTGTGGCTCTGATTGATGAGGAGGATGTGGAGGTGGCCTCAGAAGGATTTCAATCTACACAAATGTTCATCGACTTCTTGAATGGGTGTGGCCTTGAGGGGAAGCTGTTGGAGCGGATGTGGAAAGCCATTTCTTCTTGTTGTGTCTCGTGAGAAGATAGAATATAAGACCTTGAAGAAGTTGTGGTTAATGTTCTTTTCCATATGTGTCTGCTAATTAATATATAAGCAGAGGATGTAACATGATTTGAATTTGATATCAGAGGATGTATTTGTATACAAGTAGGATGTTGAAGAGGGAGACTCTTGTTTTGATCAATTTGCCCAAATAAATAGGCATTCAACTCCTTCCTCCCGATCTTGAATTAATGGATGACACTAGCTTGATGTTGCACAAATTGAATTTTAATGCCATAAAAAAAAGAAAAAGAAAAGTAAGTTAAATAAATAAAAATGATTAAAATTCAAGTTAAAAATAAAACTTGTAAAAAGGTAAATAAACAGGGCACCACAAATTCTTGGGCACTGGTGTTTTTGCAGAAAGCTACTTTTGTGGTTGGGCCACAAAGTAGTGCAATTAAATAATGGGCTGAACTTAGGGCACTGGGCCGTAGGTTTTCTACGTGGTAAGACCAATTTCACATTCCACCTTTAATGCCCCCACATTGAGTTACAAGCCCATGTTACTAGGCTCGGCAATCGAAATTTTAGGAGTTAACAATATTAAGTACTTCACAAGTATTATACTTCTCCAATGTGGGATTTACTGTTTTTTTTCAGGAGAGAAATCTTTTTTAGTGTTTCTACTATCTTTATTCTCAATATTAAAAAAAGGTAAAATTCAAATCCCATGTCTACACATGGATACCCATTGATTAAAAAAAATTGATGATATTGTAGCAAGCAGGATCATATCGTAATTAAGCTCAAACCCTTATTTAGGCAAAATAGCATGATAATTGCAGGAATTCAGGATTAGTAATAGTTAACCATATAGGCACCAAAATTGACTGAGATTTTTTTTTTTTTTTTGGAAACACAAGGGCGATAGTCTTAAATTGACTGATATTTTGAACAAGAACAAGAGAGTACGCAGTAGCAATTTAAGCTAAGGAGTCTATCCCAAGGTCCAAAATTTCTCCAAGTACGCAACACAACCGTATTGCCATGTATAGACATCCCTCTTGGTCTTATATGTTTACTGCTCAAGGCGTGTGAGACATCCCACTTGTGTCTTGTGAGAAGATAGAAGACCTTAATGTGTTTGCTTTCCATATGTATGATGTATCTGCATAATCCATATGCATGTTCCCTAGGCGATGTTTGTGCAATGTCCCTTCCTACATTAGCATAACAACTCGTGAACTAATTAATTTATCTTATAAACTTTCATATAGTATTTTATTACAGTGTTACAATCATTCAATCATAATTCACGTATATGTTTACTAATACATGGAGAGGCTATTTGTTTGCCGGGTGGCTATATTCAGGAGCATTTTATAAATAGCATTGCTGCGCGGCTATACTCTTTCCATGTGGATACTATTATCTTTTTTCCCCAATTTTTGTTTATCGATAGCTTAGAGCATTTTCCATTACGATTAGGCCTTTACGCGAGTCTCTATTGTACCCCTTTGAGTTTTTACTTTTCCAAAGTTATTAGCCGTTTAAAAAATTTAGCATTTCCATGTTTAATACTCATATTTTACACATACATATGTATTTTTCATGTTTAATACACTTTGAGTTTTTACAAAATTTTCAATAATACACATAAAAGTCACGTATTAAACACCCAATTTTCACATACTATTGAATAAAAATAATATATATTAAAAAAATTTAAATCTATAAAGTACATATATCGAAACTAGCAAATTAATATCTATAAAGTATAAACTAATGCAAATAGAATGTTTTTTTATATATAATAAATCGTATAGCCGCACGGCTAGACTACGGTTTTTTATTATAAAAAAACCAGTATATCCGGCCGGCTATACCCTTTTGATTGGGCGCTATGCGTTTATTTTTTAACAAATAGTATAGCCGCGCGGCTATACTCGGGGGTTTTTAAAAAATAAAAAATAAAAAAAAGAGTAAAGCCTAGGGTATTTTTTTATTTTTATTTTTTATAAATATAATAGCCGCGCGGCCCTTTTCTAAACCCTAAACATAACTCCATCGTCATCCTCGTTTCTATCTCTCTCGACTCAGAGCACCATCGTCATCCTCGTTTCTCTCTCTCTCTCTCTCTCTCTCCAGCGCCCGCCTAGACCACCTAGCCCGCCTAGCGCCCGCCTAGACCGCCTAGCCCGCCTAGCCCCCGCGTAGGCCATTTATTCAACTCCATTCAATGCTTTTTATGAAATAGCCTTTTAGGTGATCTTAATTGCTCAAGGGGATGTTCCTCTGTGTTGTAATGACGGTATGCACAACTCTTGGGGCAGTACCCCTGACTCCTCTACTAACAAAGATATTGGCAGGGACTTACGTCCCTGTGGATGATGTCAAACCGTCAATGAGCACCATGCAGGTTAAGTCACCTTGAACCTGTTCTGCTTCAAACAACCAATCTTTGTCCTCGACAGAGAGTAATATTTGAGGGGTTTCTTGTATACCATTTCAGTTTTGTGCTAGTCATGGGATGATGGGGATTTGGCTATATATATAAAATTTTCATTTCCTTCGATGTTGTTTGGGGTTGGGAAACAGATGTTCAGCAATTTTGTTTTTCTTTCTCAAGTGTGTATATATATACATATGTTTGAAGACTTCTGTTCACTTCTTGGGAATAAGTTGGGAGAGAGCAACATATATATATTTATCATGGCTTGTAGCACTCCAATTATACCAAAGGACTTCTTCATGAAAACAGACCAAGAACTGTATGGACAAGACGAAAATAAAAATAGTTCTGGTTTTGAAAAAGTTACAAGGACCCCAGATGACCAGCAAAGAGACATCAGCTTAAGATCAATGGATGAAGAGAATAATATGTCTCAAAGTGTTTGGTTCTTCAGAAAGTATCTTCTTACAAGAAGTCAAAATAATGTGGCTAAAACCAACATGGAAGCTGAATTTGAATCAGAAATTATCAAAAGGCATTCATCACCCCGCCCTTTATTACCACCTAAATTTCTTGGTAGTAATAATTTCCCAAGACACCGGCTATCTTTGCTAGAGCAACAGTTGCTTCCTTGATTGCAGTATGTTTTCCTTACCTTCGTCATATATATGCTTATTATGTTTGAGTAGCGATGTTGGCACTCTCCGTTTATGCTTCTGGAACGTCCACTGAGAGTCTTCAAAAGGAATTAAATTGAATTTCTATAAGCTAAACTAGGAGTGCCAAAATCGTTACCCTAATTATTTCTTGCGTTATAACATTAGTTTCCCTTTTGAAGTTATAGTCCTCTTCAATTTTTGTTGTGTGTGTACATACATAGATGTGATGATCAATCCAACAGGACTTCAGAACAACTTACAATATTTTATGATGGGATTATCAATGTCTATGACAATAAGGTGAATAGTTTAAAGAAATGCACACAAATTTTTAATTTTCAGGAAATAATAATGTGCCCAAAGCTTGAAATCCATGATGTCCATGTTGCGATTGCCATATTTGACTGTTCAACTTCTTTTTCTTGAAAATTATTTTCTCAAACAATTTATTATAATGTTATGTCTTACCAAATTGTGAATAATTATATAAAATTATCTGCTATATTGATTCCCATAGATATTGTCATTGTAGGCTCAAGCGATTATGCATCTTGCCAGTAAAAACTCATCGGTCAAACCTCTTGTCATTGTAGGCTCCATCATGGCTCGCTAGACTGTCCCAATTGTAGGCTCTTGACAATGATACTTTTCGATACTCCTCTGAGTTTACTTAGAGTCAGAGTTAATTCATCGTCTCTTGCAAATAGACCAAGTATAGATGAGAAGAGGATCAATGGTTCCCAAAACGAATGCTAATAATAATAATTGACAATTAAGCAAATGAGTATTATTTTGTATCCAGAGGATGATTTTGTATACACGTGTGTTTTTCATGTACAAAATCGAAAAAGCTAATATATATATTTAGTGGTTTAGGATGTTGAGGAGGGTGACTCTTCTTTTAATCAACTGCCTAAATAGGCAGTCAAGTACTTCCTGATCTTGAATGCATGACTCCAGATTGTCAAGCTGGTTGTTTGCATTCTTGTGGTCAGATTTGCTTGTCTTAAAGAATGATTGCAGAGCAGCATCCACTTGGGCAAATTAATTTGCTTCTGTTTCTTCCTCACAAGCTACTCTTTTGGTGCGAATAATCTTGGAAACCAATAACCAGCTGCTGCTCGGATTTGAATTTGGACCAGAGATGAAGGACAGGAGTGATTCAAACACCGAGAGAGTGACTGCCTCGATATCTCTCAACGTGCTAACAATATTAAGTACATAACACTTATTATATTTTTCCAATGTGGGATCTACATTTTTTTCAAGAGAGGAGAGGAAAAAGAATAGAACTCTATTACGAGCAGTTCGGTAATTTTCTTGTATAGAATTAAAGGCCTTTGGAGAATTTATTGTGTATGCTTCGTGCAAGTATAATCACAACCGTATGCCGAGTTTAGACATCCTTCTTGGTATAATGTTTACTGCTCAAAGCGTGTGGGAGTCAAATACTCCTTTGAATGCTATTAGACATTAGTTGTTGATTATTCATCTCCCTTGAGATATTTGATTTGCTTGCAAAAATCCCATGTGATCTCAATCATAATTTCAGAAACTCCTTTGAATTTTTTGAGATTATCCCACGTGAGGATGAAACTTTTGCATTAATAGTTTAAATATTCTTGGCCTCTACAAATTTGTTTCGGGTCAAACACTGACTTTCTAAAAAAAATTATTTTAATTTTTCTTAATCCTGGTCTCTATCCGTTAGGAAGATGTTCTCTGAGTTAACTTTAACTGACGCCATGGATAGCATGATAATAATTGGAATATTTACAAAGCAGATTGGGCATGAATTTGATATCTGATAGATGATGTATTTGCATGCAAGGTATGTTTTTTTTATGTTCAAAATCGAAAAGCTAATATACATATTTAAAAAAAAATAAAAAAAAAAATAAATAAATAAAAAAGAGGAATTGGGGCATCGTGAGTTGTTGGAGGGAGGTAAAAAGGTGGTGGTCATTGGTCAAGTCAAGAGCGGATCTCAGTCGGCCTAGAGTGAGATTAGATGTGGTTATGTCTGCCACAGCTGCTCTGATAAGTCAACTGCCTTTCCGCAATGATGCCAACCAGCCAACTGAGATTAGCCGTCAACTTGGGAGCCAAATAGGTGGCCCTCAGCATCTTTGTAGAAGCCTAGTAAAGATAGGGGAAACACCGGCATTGGACCAGTTTGTCGCGTCTTAACAAGACCTTCCCACATTCCACCTTTAATGCCCCCACGTTGGGTCACAAGCCCACGTTACTAGGCTCGGCAATCAAAATTTTAGGAGTTAACAATATTAAGTAGTTAACAAGGGTTATGTTTTTTCAATGTGGGATTACTGTTTTTTAAAGATCGAAGGAGAAAAGGACTTTATATTTAATACAAAACAATCTTCTTTCCGCATTGGTTGAAAGGATGATTATACCAAGGGGAACATGCCAAATTGTATCCTGTTTGTCCTTCCAACAGAAGGAAGCCCTAGCCTTAAGGTTCATCCAAAGGTCCAAAATTTCTTTTGGTATTATGTTTTCTACTGAAAGTTGTTGATTATTTATGAGTGGTTGTATGTGACTTTGGACACCAATGACCAGCTGCTTGTCTGTGACTTTGGCCCGGAGATGAAGGACGGAAGTGATTCAAACACTAGAAGAGTGACTGCTTCTACTTTTTCTCAACTTGCTAACAATATGGATGGTCGCATGATCCTAGTTGGGGGAAGATAAAGTTGATCTGTTTTCTATATTGCCTTAAGATTCTTCATAGCCCTGTGTATTTTATTTTTCACCTTCTTCGTCGAGGTCAAGTATTTGTTAACCTCACTTGTGAGTCCAGTGTCACCTCCCTCCCCGCCTTCTTCGTGGGATTGATTAAAGTTCTTGTACACATTCCTGGGTTTGCAACAGGGCATCTTGACAATGCGTCAATCATCGATTTGTATTAGGCTTACTTCATAATTTTGTGTTATGCAAACATGTTTTTTACATTATAAAAAATGATACCGAATCATACCGGTCCCGTTTGGGGCCGGTATGGTTCGAACGTTTTTTGAAAACCCCTCATCCCGTCCCGTCCCATCCCGATGCTTATATCCGGGATTGACACTGGGATGACCTCCATCCCGTGTCATCCCATACCGTGCCTAGGCCTACTTCTTTGTATATTGAATTTTGGGTGACAGATCTGAATGCCCGACTAATTGAGTTGCTGAATGATTGTTAAGTTCAGCTCATCTTACGGATCGTCTTCCTTATTGTAGTCAAAATGGAAACCAATAGCACCTCCCATACCTGCATATCAAGTCTATCTTGTTAATGAGTATCTTGTTAATGCACGCAAGCTTATTGTTTGGAATGCGTTGTATGATAAAGCAACATGCATTTCATCTAGGAAAAAAGAACATGAAAAGCCAGTGTTCGAAAAATCACTAGGCGGTAGGCCGAGAGTAGACGGGGCCTAGTGCCTATAGGAGTAATTAGAGCCTAAGCGTTTCTTTTTATTATTATTATTTATAATTATTTTGTATTATAAATTATAAATTATAAATTAATACCAAAATCATGCGAAATAAAATGATATATAAATTAGAGCCTAAATTAGAAAGTACCATAATTGAAATAAAACATGGGGAAAAAGTTAAGCGTAAAGCATATAATAATACTGTATTATTCAATTAACATATTAGTTAAAAATATTACATTGCAATTTTTGGGTATAGACCGAAAGGGTTTTGTTTGTTGGGCCCATAACTCCTACCCATAAAAACGATACGTATAGCTTAATAAGGTGGCGTTTGGCCCCGCTGAAATTTTTTAAAAAGCAGCTTTAATAAAAATTTGGCACAACCATGGTGTTTGGTAAACATCAGAAATTAGCTTTTTTTTAAAATCGCGGTCAATGACCGCTGTTTTTCCAAAGCAGGCATAACCCTGCTTTAAAAAAAATTTAACCGGTGGTTTTAATGAATGTTTTACTTTCCCATAATGCCCTCACTTATTTTTCAAATAGACAGTCCTTGTCCCTCCAATACAATCAAGCAACGCAAACTCCTCTTCTTCCCCATTCTGCAGACTCTCATTTTCTTCTTCATTCCTTTTTGCTATTCGTCGTCTGCAACAAATCCCACCCAAGCTCCAGCCACAACCACAACCTCCCTTTTTCTATTCGTCGTCTGCAACAAACCTCACCCAATCTCCAACCACAACCACAACCTCCGACCATGGGCTGTAGACGACAACGATGACAGACAAGCACTGATGGCAAACGACGATGACAGCGATGACAGACGACGAAGACTCCACAGCTTGGATTATAGACGACGATGACGACCATGCAAGGAGGACGACTTCTCTGGGCAGAGGGAGAAAAATAGAACAAGAAGGAGTAGAAGAGAAAATTTTTGAAAAAAAAATGTGCAGAGAGAAAGGAGAAGAAGAAGCAGATGACAGGAGAAAGGAGAAGAAGAAGATGAAAATGGAGTAGCAGAAAGAGATGCAGAGATCTGGAAACCAAAAAAGGGGTTCCCAATAAAAAAAAAGAGATGCAAAGAGACGAAAAAATTCTGACTCAAAAAGTGTAAATTAAAAAAAGGAAAAAAATGTAGCGTAAATGGTTTTTTTTTAAGTAGAAAAAGAAATAAGAAAACAACAAATAATTTCATCATGATTCATGTCCTTTTTTGTCATTATACACACTAAAAGCAATTCTAATAAAAATTTACCAAACACTTTGATTGCTCACAGCACTTTTTCAAATATAGTTTACCAAATGCCTAATTGATTTTTTTCACAGCTGATTATTTTTGCAGCACAGCAGAAGCAGTTTTTTTAAAAGCACAGCAATGCCAAACTAGCCCTAACTCCTACCCAACAAAACGACGCATACAATGTATTCCATTAGGTCATCTTCTTCGCGTTTACCACCCGGTGCTGCCGCCGCAAGCTCGTGGAGCAGATCCAGCCAAATCTCTTCTTATAGATTACCACATGGTGCCGCCTAAAGCTCTCGGAAATGAAGGATCCGCCCAGGCCGCGCCTAGGAGCGGCCTAGGCCGATTTTTCGAACACTAGCAGCATATGCATGTGTATGATATTTAAAAACCAGTTGGTAGGAAATGGAAGGTGATGAATGATTCTGACACAGACAATGTACAACATGAATATAAATTAATGCAAAAATATTTCCTGGGCAGAGTGATACGTACAGAACTCGTCACCGGGGACAGGAGGCAGGCAGAGTTGGAATGCTGGATAAAAGAGCTAGCTATTCCGTTTCATTAATATATATATATATATATATATATATATATATATATATATATATATATATATAGAGAGAGAGAGAGAGAGAGAGAGAGAGAGAGAGAGAGAGAGAGAGAGAGAGAGAGAGAGAGATGGTACAATACCACTCGTGTTCTGCATATTTTATGGTTGATTGTGCAATGCATCCGATGACATTGTTACCGAATTGAAGATACTCATGCTATATATTATAAGTAAAATATAGGTGCTGATGGGGTTTGTGATCCGGTGGTGGGGAGACGATGCATAAACATTGCTGATATAGTTTTTAGATCCAGATCGAAATCACGTTGTGACTGATTCAGCTGTGAAGAGGATGAGTTGCTCTTGTCTCCCGAACCGTGTGATATATATTGAACAGATGCCAAAGGGAAGGAAAGCAAACTGAAACACCAAATTGAACATTCAACTGCAAAGTACAAGAATTGTTGTGTCTGCATTTACATGTGAGCTATGCAATGGACCTGCAATATTATAATATGGCATATATAAATGTATTTCATGAAGAAAAGCACAGGAAAATTCAAATGCTTGTAACAAGGTTCTGAGTCTCTGGCACTGACAATATGTAACCACATGATTTTAATTGATTTCTTAATGTAAAATATTGTGTTAGTTGATCATTTCCATTGAATTTATATATTTCCGAGGCAGAGTTACAGAGAACTCGTCTCCATGGAGGCAGGCAAGTAGGGCTGGAATGCTGGATAGAAGAGTTATTGCCTTACTGTTATACGTGTTGAATATGATACAATACCACTCGTGTACTACATATTCTGTGGTTTGTTGTGTAGTTTATCAGATATTGTTACTCCTTTGAAGATGCTCATATTATATTATATTTAAAACAGGGTTGGGTGATCCGTGGGCGATCAGCTGGTGTGGAGACAGTGCATAAACATCATTGATATAATTTTTTGATCCAGATTGAAATCGCACTGCCACTCATTGAGTTGTTAGGCAGCTGAGTTGCTCTTGTCTCCCATACCATGTTATATATATTGAGCAGATGACAGAGGGAAAAAGGGCAGACTTATACACCTAATTGAACATTCAATTGCAACAAGTACATCTCACCTTCTCTTTTCCCATAGAAGAAATGGCTGCCTTTCCCTTAAACTCAAAATCACATATCCATGCTCGCTCTAACAGCTTGCCTTCAACATCACACCCTTTTGTTACAGAATTTGAGGAGAACTTGTGCAGATTAAAGGCTTCAGAAACTGTCTCTTCATCATCATCCTCATCCATAAGTCACAAACTAAATAGACTTCGGTATTTGCATAAATGTGTTGAAAATTTTCTCCTTTTGCCATTCACTCAACAAGCCTTGGCACAGGAGTGTGGAGACAAATGGATCAATGAACTACTAGATGGATTTTTGAGGCTCCTGGATGTGTGTGGCATCATTAAGGATGCCCTTTTGCAAACAAAGGAATGCACGCATGAACTTCAATCAATTATGCGCAGAAGACGAGGAGGTGACATGAGCTTCCTGAGTGAGGTTTGAAAATACCTTGCCTCTAGGAAGGATGTCAATAAGGCCATGAACAATGCCTTAAAGGTCAGGGAAAGTAACTGCACAGACAAAAACCACGAGACTCCGGCTGTGGTCAACATGTTGAAAGAGTTAGAAGCGGTCACTGTTGCTTTGTTTGAATCCTTGTTGTCCTTTATAGCTGGTTCAAAATCAAAATCAAGCAGTTGGTCATTTGTTTCCAAGCTGGTGCAGCCCAAAAGAGTAGCTTGTGAGGGCGAGGAAGTTGCAAATACGAATGAACTTGAGAAGGTGGATGCTGCATTGCAATCCCTTGTTAGTCACAAGTCAAAAAAATCTGGTAACACAATGCAAGTCGAGGATGTGCAAATTTGGCTCCAGGATTTGGAGGCAAACATTCAAGACATTGAAGAAGGACTTGAGTGCCTGTTCAGGCGCTTAATCAAAACCAGAGTTTCCCTTCTCAACATATTCAGCCATTAGGCATGAAAATCATCATGCAGTATAGAATAGGCATCCAATTTTGTAGAGATTAAACAAACATACTTGTATATTAAAGAGATATATGCTTATTTTCTTTTCAGATTCAAAAGTAATATGCCCCTTTGACACAACATATCTGCTCTCTGTCTTTGCTTTTTCCATCTTTTTTTAATTTCAATACCAATGCCATTATAGAAAAACTCAAAGCTAATTCAACCAAGTGCCTGTTTTTTATCAATACTTAGATTTCAACTCTAAGCATCAGAATATGAGGCTAGCTTCTGCCAAATTTCGTGTAATTTAATTCGTCTTATTGTTGTCAAGATTCCATTTGTCTCAAATTGTGATTAAACACAGATAACAATTCTTAAGATTCACATGGTAGCTCCACAGAAGTAATTAAGAATGATAAGTTTAACACAATGTGCATTGTAGATTTAAACCTCCACATGTCTTCTTCTCTTTGTAGGGGACATGATTGCTCCAACAAGCCTAAATTATTTCCTTGCATCATTCAAAGACAAAAAGATCGTGGCGTTTGCAGTTCTTGCTTCCTCTGAACACTCAAAATTTGATGGATTTAACAAAATTAATGTTATAATTAAGTGTTGTGTTTGCCTGTACATGTCAGCTATGCAATGGAAGTTGGAACTCGAAACACAGGGTTATGGCAAGCTGGAAACTTTCTGATAATTTGTTTAATAATGAGGAGATCAAATAACAAGAAAAGAAGTCGGAATACAACAACCAGCTAAGGTGCTGGAAGTGCATCCCAAAATTGGGACCACTTAAATCATCAAGCACTCATCAGAACCCAACATGAGAGAGAGAGAGAGAGAGAGAGAGAGAGAGAGAGAGAGAGAGAGAGAGAGAGAGAGAGAGAGAAGAGAGGCAAATATACAACAAAAAATTTCTGGCTATTGAAAAAAAAAAAAAAAAAAAAAGAAGCAAATCATCCGATTTGGGTTTTCATTCATTTTAAGTTTTAACCCCATAACACCTAATTTCATCGAATTACAACAATATCAAAACACAAGAAATTAATACATACGTACCACATTTGGGAACTTCTAGTATGTTTTCTCAAGTTGGGAATTGGAATTTATATCTTTGATCACCCTCCCCAATTTGTCCATCAAGATAGAGAGATCGAAGACTGACATAATGGGCACTGACTTGAACTCAATCAATACAGCCATAATCTTCCACACTTGAGCCCGAAGGACCCAAATGGTTTTTTTGCTAACTTTACACCTTCTTAGTCTAATGACTTTTATTTTATTTTCTTATACAATCGACAATTTTTTTTATATAAACGATATTCAATTTTAATCTTTGGAAAAAAAATATTCAACTTTAATCTAAACTAAATTACAAGGTGGGGGATTTGAACTCGGGTAACCAACTTGGCTAAACCCATTAAACAAAAAATATTGAGGTAAATACTCTTAATTAACCACTCCACAAGCTCTTGACTACTTGTTAAGGCATTTCATGTTAACGAAGTAATATGGGGCATTATCAAGTTGATTACCAAAAGCAGTCATTTGTCATATTCGAAAATATGTAACAAACCCTCCTTTATGAAAAAATGGAATAAAATACTACAAATTGATGAGAGCAGAGCAGCCCAGATAAAAACAAGCATTGCTTTGCTGTATCATCAAGGAAGTCACACGTGACACTGAGCATTGACAGGTGATTACAATTAGTTAATTAAGGTAAAATGTTGCCCTACAATTAATCTCACACGGCATTATGGTACCATTGTGGATTAAAGTATGCACGTGTGCAAGTGTGAAGCAGCCTCCTCTTGTCTTCCAGAAAGGCAGGGCTTGCCTAACCAAGAGGCTTCATCTTTGTATTTGTCTGCAAATTAAATTAAATTAAATTAAAGACCACACCACATTACAATGCAAATTTGAGTTTGCATGAATTATTTAAGCCAGCCCCCCTCGTGCAGCCACATCACTAACACATGAACCAAATATCAGTGGTTAAAGGCTTTGGAGATACATTGAGATATGGACAAGTTAAAATAATTGTGTAATGAGTTGGAGTTTGTGTTGGTGTTAGGGAGCATTGCATGAACATCGCTGAGATGGTGTTTTAGATCCAAATCCAAATCATGCTATAAGCTCCCATTGATTTGTGTGCGATGATAAGATAAGATGCTCTCTGTCTCCTCCTCTTTGAGGCTTTGGTCCATTATATATAATGTAGAGTAGGTGTTGAAGGAAAGGAAAGCAAAAAGCCAAGTTTGAAATTGCTAACAAATCTGAACAATATTTCAAGGCCATCATCTCTCTCTCTCTCTCTCTATCTCTCTTTTCCTAGAAAAGAAGAAAAAAAATGGCATCTGCCTCGGCTTTAAACCCGAAATCCAACTACCATATTCGGTCGATCAGCCTACCTTCGAAACCACACCCTCTATTTCAGCAATGTGAAGATCATTTGTTGAGAATAGCAGCTTCTGATGCCTCCTCTTCATCCTCATATTCGTCATCTTCCATAAGCCAGAAATTGAGTGGCCTCTTGGATTTGCATAACTGTCTCCATGAGTTGTTTCAGTTGCCTCTCACCCAAGAAGCCTTTGTCCGGGAGCGAAATGAGAAGTGGGTGGATGAGCTTTTGGATGGCTCTCTTAGGCTCTTGGATGTATGTACAGCAGCCAAGGATGCCTTGATACACACAAAGGAGTGCGCACGCGAAATCCAGTCAATCATGCGCAGAAGAAGGGGAGGCAAAAGCGGGTTCACAAATGAGGTTAGGAAATACTTAGCCTCAAGGAAGGTGGTCAAGAAGGCAGTCTGCAAGGCCCTGGGGACTTTAAGAAGTTCTCAGAAAAAATCCACCTTCTCATCCACCAACAAAGACAATGTAACTGTGGCTTTGATTGGTGTGCTGAGAGAGGTTGAAGCTGTCTCTCTCACAGTGTTTGAGTCCCTTTTGTCCTTCATCTCTGGAGCAAAGTCAGCATCAAAGATGAGAGGCTGGTCTTTTGTTTCCAAGCTGATGCTCACCAAAAAAGTTGGTTGTGAGGAAGACAAAACAGAAATAAATGAATTTGCTGATGTAGATGCTGCATTGAGCTCCCTTGTGTGTCAAGAAACAAGCAACTCTGACGGCATCGTCGACTGTGAGAACGTGCAGAGTGAGCTGCAACAATTGGAAATGTGCAGTCAGGATCTAGAAGAAGGGCTCGAGTGTCTTTTCCGGCGTTTAATCAAGAATAGAGTTTCCCTCCTCAACACCCTGAGCAACTAATTGTGAATTTTGCTGCAGTATCATGAACATCCAGGATTTTTGTTGCCCTAGATGCTAGGTTTTATGTACATAAATGAATATACATGTATTGTCTTTTGTAATACAAAATGGTGAATACTCTTTGGCTTAAATTGCGTCTACTTTTTCTCTCTCTTCATAATCATTTATTTTCGGATCCAACAAGGTCCGTTCATCATACTGATCATGAATTCCTGCAAGCTCTGATATTAACTAGCATTCTTTTGATTACCTTCTAAATTTTCCAATTATGATCCTATATGCAAGGTATCAATTAAGACATTTAATGGAAAGGGGAACTTCCTTATAGTCCAATTGCAAGATGAATAAGTCTTTAATTTTTCACCCCTTCAACAAAAAAGCTATTTTAACTATGTAGAAGTTAGTTTTGCTCTGTCAACTGGGAGTCTTGAGAGGTAAATTTATAGGAGTTTTCAAAATTATGATTGAGATCACATGGGATTTCTGAAAGCAGATTATATCAAATGTCAAGGCTGTCAAGATTCTAATTGTCCCAAGAGAGATCATCAATAATCAACATCAATTAAGGCTATTCAAAGGTGGACTTCATTCTCACATGCTCTAAGCACTGAGCATATGCTGGCTGTCCTTCTGTTAGGGGGATAACAGGATGGCTTGGCAGGCTAGCTCTGCATCTCATGCTATTTTTTTTTCCAACAAAACAGAGATTAAAAACACGTTTTCGAGAAGAAGAAAGAAAAAGAGAGACTAAAATTAGGTGAAGTCTAAGATATGAAGTTGCTTGCTTCTTGCTATACAATCTTTTTGAAATCCTTAAAATCCATATGATCTTTATATCAGCCAAAGTTTTTATTAAATATTGTTTTTTCATGTAGTCATGGAATGAGTGTGGAACTTATTTAAATTGTTGGTTATTGAAAAGTGTTTACAATTTGTGCAAGTTGGGCCATAATTGAGACATTTGGATTGGAGAAAAAGGCATCATCACATTCAATTCAAAAGGAAAAAGGTTTTTGTGCCTAGTGAAAATATACAACCACCACAACCAGATAGGCAGATAGCAGGAACTTCAAATAAGCTTCACAGTCTGGTTTGTTACTAATGTAAACTACATTACAGCTTAATGTCAATTAATTAATGCTTTACACGAAGCTTCATCTGCGCCGTATTTCTCGATCTAATATCCAGGATTACAGCAGTGATTAGCATAAAAAAAACGTATTTATTTTCACGTGCAAAGATGTCACACACCATTATTGCTGCTGCATGAAACAGAAGAGAGAAAAAAAAAAAAAAAAAAAAAAACAGGTGCAAGTACAGATGGGGAAGACTAATAATAGGTATTGCCTTTTCGTGGATATGAGGAAAAGGTGTCAACCCACTCGTGCCCTTGTTTATTTTATCACCATTGCTCAAAATATAATATAGCATGGCGTCAATATGGAGCATTATCTTAAGGTTAAGAAACTTTAGTCGTATGATTTTATATGTAAAAATAATTGGAAATGAGTTGAGATGCCAGTGATGGGGAGACATTGCTGAGATAACACTTGGCCAAATCAAAACAATCTTGTATGGGAAAAGGTAGATAAGTTTTTCTGTTCCCCTTGGAGTCTTCTGTAGATTTGGCAGATGCAGCCTGCAGGCATGCCGCAGAACGATGGAAGAAAGGTAAATCACCAGAATGTATACATTCAACCCAGAAACCTTCTCTTCTCTGGATAGAAAGGGAAATGGCTGCCACAAATTAAAATTTTCTTGCTCGCTCTATGTCTAACGTGGATTAAAGTTAAAAATTCAATGGGACTAACTAATGACAATCACATGGCAGACTCAGATCTCAAACGCTTCTAATTATAGTGGCAATTGTACTGGTTTTCTTTCTGATTAGGGAACAGTCTAATTTGTCTAGCCTGCCAAAAAACCATTTTTAATATTTCAGAAACACAATGCATGGTCATAAAACTAATGCATCTTGCAGATCTTGCCTGCTCCCTGCTTAACAATCATGTCTAGGACCTGCAAAATAAGATGAATTAACTAATCCCATAAATTGATCAGCATGACTGAGTTTTGTATGCATAAGGCTTAAGCATAAAATAAGGATGGCTCTCACCTCTCCATGTATAATGGGACAAAGAGTTGATGCCACTCGTGCAATCTCATATTTAATTTACAGATCTCTCTGTCCAATATGTTCATCATGACTGAATGGTTGTTACATTATGAAAGCATACAATGAGATTTTATATGCAAAATGAGTTGGTGTGCTGGTGGGAGAAGAGACATTGCATAAACATTGCCTAGGGGACGTATAGATCCAAATCGAAATCATGTTATCTCTCACTGATGATTGGAGTGGATGAGATTCCATGTCCCCTTCCTCAACCAACACTATATATTAGGCAGATGCATATGGAAAGGAACACATCAATCTCAATTGTACATTAACAACAAGCTCTTTCTCTTCTTTCTTTCTCACAAGACACAAAAAGGAAATGGCTTTCCACACTCGCTCTAACAGCTTCCCTTCAAGGCCACACCCAGTCGTTCAAGAAATTGATGACCATTTGTGTAGATTGAGGTCTTCTGAGGCCACCTCCACATCATCATCATCATCAATCAGCCACAAACTGAGTGGCCTCCAAAACTTGCATGATTGTGTTGATAGGTTGCTTCAGTTGCCCCTCACTCAACAAGCCTTGGCACAAGAGCAAAATGAGAAATGGACTAATGAGCTATTAGATGGCTCTCTGAGGCTCTTGGATATTTGTAGCGCTGCCAAGGATGCCTTGTTGCAAACCAAGGAATGCGTACAGGACCTTCAATCAATCATGCGAAGAACAAGGGGAGGTGAATGTGGAGTACTCACAACTGAGGTCAGGAAATACTTGACCTCTAGGAAGATGGTGAAAAAGGCAATCCACAAGGCTATAGGAAATGTCAAGAGATCGAGTTTCTCATCCCTCAACAAGAACAATGAGACCATTGCCATTGTTAGCACGTTGAGAGATGTTGAAGCAGTCACTTTCGCTGTGTTTGAGTCCCATCTTTCTTTCATCTCCGGTCCAAAATCACAGCCAAGCAGGTGGTCATTGGTCTCCAAGATGATGCAATCAAAAAAAGTAGCTTGTGAGGAAGAAACAGAAGAAAATGAGTTTACAAAGGTAGATGGTGTATTGAAATCACTCATTGGATGCAAGACAAACAAATCTCATCCCCAAAGCCATCTTGACAATCTTGAGTCATGCATTCAAGATCAGGAAGAACAACTTGAGTGTCTATTTAGGCAACTCATCAAAACTAGAGTCTCTCTTCTCAACACATTAAACCATTAGATATTAGTTTTTCAGTTTTGTGTATGAAAAGCAGTACATGTGTACAAATATATGATAGAGTTCTATTCTTTTTCCTCTCCTCTCTTGAAAAAACTGTAGATCCCACATTGGAAAAATATAATAAGTGTTATGCACTTAATATTGTTAACTCCTAAAACTTTGTTTGCCGAGCTTAATAATGTGAGCTTGTGACCCAACATGGGGGCATTAAAGGTGGAATTTGGAACTTAGTGTAAGACATGGACAACCTATGGCACAGTGCTCTCGGCACGGTTGCTCGTGGGCTACTCTACAGTGGCAACCATGGTGGCTTATCAGAGCAGCTGTCGATCACGCTAGGCCTAGGTTCGCTCTTCACCTGACCGCCACCTTTTTTAGTTTTTTGCGATTTTCCATAACCTGTACAGATTTAATTCAAAACCTATACATTTACTTCTGTCAATCTCTCCAGTAGGCAGCAAATCCACTTTTGCTTTGCTTATTAATTCGAAATAAAATGTTTGGGGAGCTGTCCAATTCATAAAG
Organism: Prunus avium; assembly: GCF_965620075.1. Lineage (NCBI taxonomy): Eukaryota > Viridiplantae > Streptophyta > Magnoliopsida > Rosales > Rosaceae > Prunus > Prunus avium. The sequence continues at coordinate 34,158,584 of NC_142291.1, forward strand.
TCTGCTAGCTACGAACCATTTTTCAACATCATGGAAGCATAACGCAATTGCACATGATCATTGAAAAATACAGATTGCAAATCTTGCCTGCTACTTGCTTAATAATCATGCCAAGGACCTGAAAAATAATATGAACTTGTTCAGCATATAATTGAGTTTATATGCATTAAGGTTAAGCATTTTAGTTTATTGAACTCTTTCCAATATGTTAGTTATGAGCTAAATTAATGAGTTCATGAGTTGGGATCCAATTCAAATCATGTCCATCTCACTGATATGATTGAAGACGATGAGATTCCATGTCCCCCTCCTCAACCAACACTATATATTAAGCAAACACAATGGAAAGGATAGTACATTAACCACTTCTTTCAAGGTCTTCTATTCTATCTTCTCAAAATACACAACAAGAAGAAATGGCTTGCCACACTCGCTCCAACAGCTTCAACTCAAGGCCACACCCGATCGTTCAAGAAGTTGATGAACATTTGTGTAGATTGAGATCTTCTGAGGCCACCTCCACATCCTCCTCATCAATTAGCCACGAACTAAGTGGCCTCCAAGACTTGCATGGCTTTGTTGATAGTGATAACCATGGAGGAAAGAGAGTATTTCAGATCTAGGTTTAGAGTGAAGAATGAAAGAAAGATAAGCTCTGTATATTTCTCTGAAGTGTTTTCTTACATAATGATGAAAATGAACTAAACACAAGCTTATATAGCTGTGTAACAATAACTTCTACACTAAGCTAATCATGCTTAACAGAATAACTAATTAGACTACTAGGCACGTGAAGAGCTAACAACTGTGCCACCTTAGCAATGACACGGGTCAGCACAAATGACACGGGTCAGCACAACACTGTTATCATCCCCCCTCAAACTCAGCTGGGGGTGAGCCAAGACTGAGATTGCCACAGTGTTTGACAAACAGGGGACTATGAAGCCCCTTTGTAAGAATATCAGCCACTTGCTCATCAGTTGAAACATATTGGACAGTGAGATCTTTGTTTTGAACTTTCTCTCGAATAAAGTGGAAATTGTTGTGAATTAATGACTAACTCACTGCCCTTAAAGATCTTGTTGTTGATGGACTTTAGACAAAGAACTCAATGATGGATGAGTCTTACACACACACACACAGAAATTAACCAAGCACAAATGACAAAAGTGTTTATAGAGGTTCAGCAAATTGCCTACATCCTCTTTGGTGATCACCTTGAGAAATTTCACTAATGAAGATAGGTTACAACTTTGGTTTACAAAAGGAAACCCCCTTAGAACACTACCCTCACAATCTGTTTCTCTCACACCCTTGCTCAACACCTTGATACACTTAGAGAACTCTCTTGCTCTCACTTGGCTTTTCTGAAACTCTCACTGGAAAAAACTCAACTTCTGCTTCAGCCACTTCCTAATTATCCAACTTGTTTTCTCCTCTTGTGTTATCTTACTTCACCCCATTTCCTACACAAGCCAATGGACATAAGATAAGACACAATCTTTGTCCTCCACGTTCCTTCCTTTAGTCACCACTTAGACTAAATGTTAGATCAAGTAGGTAAATGATATCCCACTCAGCCACCTCCCACTTACACCAGAAAATGGAGAGTGATCTCTTTGAAATAAGATAACCAACTAGCCATGAGTGCTCTCCCAACTTATCCAGCACGTAGTCAACATTCATTTAACTCAGAAGTGACCCACTAAGCCTCTGAAATCATGTGGAAAGCGATAGCCATCGAAAACACAGTTGAAAACACGTAAGGAAACGTCACAGCACGACTGGAGCGATCGGTCGTCAGGAATGGGCGACCGGTCGCCAGAAGTTTTCCCTCCAGACTTTGAATCTGCTTCTAAACGACCGGTCGCAAATGTCAGGCGACCGGTCGCTCGTGCTTCCTGCGACCGGTCGCAAAGATCTGGCGACCGGTCGCTCGTCGATTTCTCTCGAGACTTCGAATCTGCTTCTAAACGACCGGTCGCAAATTCCTAGCGACCGGTCGCTTTTGGGCAGTCTCAAAATCCTCATTTGAGCGCCAAAACCTTTGTATCCTTTTAGGTGAGCCATTTTTCCAACATAAATCAATATCCATATGCTTGATACGAGAATGAAGCACCGGATTAGCACTTAGTGCTAAGGCAGACAAGTTATCACTGTGTAAAACTGGAGCTTCAGGAATAACCATATGTAAATCGCATAACAGCTGTCTAATCCATGAAATCTCTGCTGCACAATGAGCAAGAGCACGATATTCAGCCTCTGTGGAGCTGCGTGAAACTAAAGCTTGCTTTTTAGAGGCCCAAGAGATTGGATTATGGCCAAGAAAAACTACATAACCAGTGGTGGATCGACGAGTATTTGGGTCACCTGCCCAGTCGGCATCACAATAGCCAGAGAGAAGCATAGTGCCAGGTGAAAAAGTGATCCCAAGCTGCAAAGTGCCTTGCAGAAACCGGAGAATTCGTTTGACAAAACCAAAATGAACATCAGTGGGATTATGCATGAATTGACAGACGGTATTGACTGCGAAGGCTATGTTTGGACGAGTGAAGGTTAAATATTGCAGTGCCCCGACAATACTGCGATACAATGTAGGATCACTAAGAGCAAGACCATCAGTTGTCAAAGCTTGCTGATGGGGTTTGGAGGGTGTACTACAGGGTTTACAAGTATCCATGGCAGCCTTCTTGATTAAATCCTTAGCATACTTAGCCTGATTGACAAACATCGTGCCATCAGCCTGATAGTGAATCTCAAGGCCAAGAAAATATTTGAGCTGTCCCATATCCTTGAGTTCGAATACTTCCCCAAGATCACGAATAACAGAGTTGACAAGTGTAGGATCAGAGCCTGTGAGGATGATGTCGTCAACGTACAACAGAAGAATAATAATATCAGATGAAGTTTTCTTGATAAAGAGGCTCGGATCAGAAGGAGACACTGTGAATCCCAGAGTAGGTAAATATCCGGTAAATTTGGCATTCCATGCACGAGGGGCTTGTTTTAAGCCATATAAAGACTTCTGAAGTTTGCAAACAAAATCAGGATATGTAGGATCAACAAAGCCTTGAGGCTGCTTCATGAAGACTTCCTCTTGGAGCTCGCCGTGAAGAAAGGCGTTCTTCACATCAAGTTGACGTAATTTCCATTGAAATTGAACTGCCAGACTCAAAATCAGACGAACTGTAGTATGTCGAACCACAGGACTGAATGTTTCGTCATAATCCAAACCATATTCTTGGCTATACCCTTGTGCCACAAGCCTAGCCTTATATCGAGAAATAGTTCCATCCGCATTCTTTTTAATCTTAAAAATCCACTTGCACCCAACAATGTTTGTATGCGAAGGAGAAGGAACTAGAGTCCAGGTGCCTTGTTGGTGAAGGGCTTGAATTTCTTCAGACATGGCTTGCTGCCACTCAGGCTTTCCAAGGGCTGCCTTGAAATGAGGAGGTGTATCGGGCTCAGTGATAGAATGAAGCTGAGTAATAAAGCTCGAGTATTCAGGAAATTGCCTAGGCTGGATAATACCAGACTTAGACCGACTCTGCATAGAATGGCAATTATTGGTACCAGCTGATACTGAGTGAGCAGAGGGCTCAGAAGAATCAGATAAACGAGGCAATATGACTTCCAGTTGGTCATCTGATAGAATAGGCAGCATAGTGGTAGCAGATGTTGTGGCACCAGCAGATGTTGTAGAATCAGAAATGGTAGGAGAGAACCTGGGAAAGGAAGTAGAATTCATGCTAGGACTGGATAACTCAGAGGAAGAGGATGGTGGTGATAGCAGAATGACAGGGACTAGTGGCATAACAGATGGAGAAGCAGGAGAAGTTTGTGAGATAGATGAGGAAACCATAGAAGATCTTTGAGCCTTGAAGGGAAATACATCTTCATTGTAGATGACATGTCTGGAAATGAGAACTTTCTGGTTCTGAGGATTATAACAATAAACTCATTTATATCCCATAGAGAAACCCAAAAAGACACACTGCTGGGAGCGAGGTTCAAGCTTATGCGCATTATAGGGTCTGAGCAAAGGATAAATTGCTGAACCAAATATTCTAAGAAAAAGCAAATCTGGTAATGTACCATGTAACTTGAAATACGGAGATTGCATGTGCAGAGTACGACTTGGCATTCTATTGATTAAGAAAGTAGCATGGGTAACAGCATAATACCAAAATTGAAGAGGTAGACTGGCTGTAGTTAGAAGAGCAAGTGCAGTTTCAATGATGTGCCTATTCTTCCTCTCGGCTACTCCATTTTGCTGAGGGGTATAAGGACAAGATATATGATGAACGATGCCTTTAGATGCTAAGAATTCAGTAAACACCTTACTAGTATACTCTCCTCCACCATCGGATTGAAAGAATTGAACATGAGCTTGAAAGTGATTAACAATATACGCATAGAACTTGCGAAAAACTGAGAAAACATCTGATTTATTTATTAAGGGAAACACCCATATGAACCGGGTACAATCATCAATGATAGTAAGATAATATCTATAGCCACCTAAAGCAATACAAGCAGAAGGCCCCCAAACATCGGAGTGCAGCTTAGACAAAGGTTTGGAGGATATGTGATCGGTTCATAATTGTATATCATTTTGTACCCTTCTAGCTTATGATTTGGTTATGTTTTTGAGTTAAACTTGTGCTTTTAATCCTTTTTGTGTTTATCTTTCAGTTCATTGAGCTTTAGGTAATAATGATGGCTTTAGAGAGCATAATTCATGCAATTCAAGCATGTTAGGGCCTAATTTGGATGAATGGATGAAGAGCTTAAAGACAAACTCAATTTTGGCTACAGTCCCCTGCCAGCCCAGTTTCGTAGGTCATATTGCAAGCTTTGTTTCAGCAACCTACATAGCTCGGATGAGGCCACATTCTTCATGAAAGTTGTTCCAATGGGTGTGTAATATAACATATCCAAAATTCAGCCCCATTGGATAAATATGGAGTCTGTTACCTAGCAAACACAGAGCCATGCTCAGGATGGATTTTATCAGCGCGCAAAATGAGTTAGAAATTTGTTTTGGCCTTAACTTCCTCCTCCGAACTTGGATTGGCCCAAATGATATATGGCTGGAAAGAAGACATTCTGAACTTCAAGTTTGAGTGCTTAAAGTCTTAATTTGCTTAAGGGAAGCCCAATTCGTAAGCCCTTGAAGTTGCTGGTCATGCTGACCTCAGGATGAGCTATTATTTCTGGTTGGAAGCTTGGTCATGGTGACATGAAGATGAGCTAGGGCTGCTGGTGGGATTTATTAGTGAAGTGCATCAACCATTTCAGATTTTATAATGGAAGTGTTGTATGCATTAGTGAAGTGCATCAACCATTTCAGATTTTATAAAACAAGTGTTGTATGCATTAGCCATACTTAATTCAGATTTTCAGCTTCCTTAGGCCTATATATAGTGAGGTTTCCCAAGCTTGTAAAAACACCCCAAGGGGGGGAGCTCTCAAACACTTCTCTAGAGCTCCCTTCCCTTCTCTCCCTCAAATTCTCTTAGTTTCTCTTTCTAGTTTTCAATTGTTATAATGAGATCTTTGTGCTGAAATTCTCCTTAAGTTTTTCCAAGTTCTACTTAATTTTCATTGTTATGTAAATTCTTTTCTTTAGTTTCAAGTTTGATTAGTTTCCAAGTTTCAATTATGATTTTTGTTCTTATTCATTATGCTTATAAGTTAATATGCTAGTTTGAATGATTGATCACCATTTAGGCTTGCATGTTAGCTATCTTGGTTTGAATTAAGAGTAGACACCATGCTTTAATTCGAATTGAACTATGAATAGGAAGAGTATGTATGGACATTCGACAACAGGGATTAGATACATGCTTGGTTGTTTAAAATGTTCTTCTATGCTTAATGGGTTCCTAATGCTTAATTTTAGGTTAGACAACAAATGATCAAATTAGGGAATTAGGAACACAAGGTTATGACCAAACACCATGGCTTAATCATACATTAGCTAGAATCAATCCGTTAATCTAATTGAACTTGGGAACTTATCTGCTTGAGTTAGTTATTTCTTTCTTCCTTGTTTTATTTATTTCCTTTCTTTTTCATTTCTGTTTTGTGTAGGAAAAATGAATTGGATCATTCAATCACCAATCCTCGTGGGATCGACCTCGCACTTACATATGCTATACTACCAAACGGCTCGTGCACTTGCGAGTATCACAAGTTGAGGATGCAACTGAATCCATTTTGGTGCAGCTGTATCTACGCAACAAGTTTTTTGTGTGTTTGTTTTAGCAATTTATGATAGCTTAATAAAAATGGAGAGAGATGGCAACCTCAATCATAAGAATGGGAAGTGTGGAGCAATGGGAGAAGTCGCGACCTCCAAGTGCATCACATTCGACCTAATCGCTTCAAGGGGGAGCATTTCAATCCTTTCTCTTCTTTGAATTATGTTTATTTACGTCATTGTTTTTACCTTTTGGTCCGCGTTGAGTTCTTTGTTTTTCTGTGCTGAATCCAACCATATAAAGAACGTGAAATTTGGACTTACGGTTGGAAAGTTATAGCCTAAAAACTGAACACAGGTCGAAGCTGAAAAACAGAGAAACGAATCTGTCCAAATGGTGATAAACGGGTGATAGAAAGTGCTGTTTGTGTTTTTCTTTGGTTTATTGGTTTGTTTCTTTTAGTACAACAATTTATGTTGTTTGAATTTGTTTAGAGTACTTAGTTCATTTTCGTTTATGGTTTGTTGTTCCATTTTATCTTAATTTGTTTTTGTTTCTTATCTTAAAAATTTTAAAAAGATTTTTCATATGAGCTGACTTATGGTAACTCCAGTGAGCACTTCCGTCAATACAGTGTCTAGGAGTTCTATAGGCGACACCTTCGGTGTCTAAGAAGTTTGGGTTTTAAGCGGGACCATTGTGACCCCTCCAACCTTCCCGGATCCCCTGGCTGTGTTTTCTGAGGCCCTTAACTGGTCATCCGTGAGTTGCTTGTATATTCGTGTGTTTTTAAATTAAGTTTATTTTTATTTTCTTTGTTTTCTTTTCTGTTGAGTCTTTGTTTTTGATTTGTTTTTGTTTTTGTTTCGTTAAGTTAGTTTATGTTTTTATTTACTTGGTTTGGTTGGTTAGTTTATTTCTGAGTGTTAAAACACATTTTTATTTCAAACATTGCATAAATAAAAAAACAACAAAAAAAACAACAAAACAACAAAAACAAAATAAATAAAAAAACAATAAAAAAAACAAAACAAAACAAAACAAAAAAAAGAAATATTCTTCATCTTCTTCATCATCATGGCTTGCCTCTATTTTCTCGCACTTGTAGAATCTGCAGCAGCTCCACATGGTCCTCATTTTTTCTTTGCAGTGCTTCCACGTGCTGATTGGCACAGTAGAGCCGCTTCTGCAAGTCCGCCACCATAGCCTTCAAGGAAGCTATTTCCTCGCTCATCGCGGCACACTCCCTTGTCCTCGCTAGTAGGCGCATGCCCAAATTGGTAGCGGAGACCGCGTGGAGCACAGTTAAATTGTGGGACTCCTCTACCGCTGCCTTGTCAGACCTCTGTGCCACATGCAGATGATCTGTCGGAGTGAGCTTGCTGCTAATCATGCCTCCTAGCAGCACTGCTCTGTTCGGCAGTGCCTCAGAAAAGTTCGGTATTGCCTCAGCAAAGTTTGAGGCCGTACCGTGATGATATATGGAGTTTGGGAAGACACGGTTTGGAGGAGCCCTTATCTGGGCATTCGGAGGTGCAAGGGACAGCTCAAGGTCGAGATCATCAAGGTGAGTGCATGAGGATGCCATTTTTTTGTTTCTGGATTTTTTGATGTTTTTCCTTGAGTTTGCAGGAAGAAATGCTGGGTATCATCCGCTTGTAGAGGCGTGCTTTAAATAGACATATGCTGATGAAGGTGCCAACACCATTTCGGATTTCCCGGGCATGCTCGACCTAATCGCTTCAAGGGGGAGCACCTTTACTTTCACTTTACTTTTCTTTTTTCCGTGTTTTCTGGTGTTTTATGTTTTTGCCCGTTACTTTCATTTTCTAGAGCTTTGTGTTTTTGCTTTTTCCTTTCGGCTGTCATCTTTATTTTATTTTAGTTAGGGAACTGTGCTTTCTTTTCCGTTTGTCGTCTTTATTTGATTTAAGTTTGGGAAGTGTGCTTTCTTTTCCGTTTTTTTTTTTTTTTTTCTTCTGCAACTTTACTATTTTATTTTCAAAACAAAATAACGAAAATACAAAAACAACAAAATAAAATTAAAACAACAATAATGCAGTAGGAAATCATTTCTTCTCGGTGCTTGGTGTCTCGACCATTGGAGCTTTGAGTTTGGCCCTCTGGCTGTCCTCTTCCGGGGCTTCACGCACAGCTTCTTGGGGCTCATCACTTGAGCTCCCAAAGATCGCAATCTTAGCTTGAGCGTAACTACTCTCGCGATCTGCTTGTTTGCGTTTACCCGGTCTGTCTAGGTCTTCCAGCTGTTTTCGCATGTCGCGAGAGTACAACTCTACCATCTTTGATAGGTTTCTATTCTCGTCCCGCAATACTTCTAGCTGGTGTCGATTCACCTCCACTATCCTTGACCTCTCCCTTTTCAAGCTTTTTATAGCAGTCTGACACTCCTCAACCATACTTCGCTCCGCCGCCAACTGACCTTTCAGCACCTCTACCTCATGGGACTTCGCAAGTAGGCGATGACCCAAACTTGCGACTGTTGCCGTACTCTGCACGCTCAGTGCCAGGGCATCGCTCACGACCCGGTTGTCATCCCTTGTCCCCAGAACACGTATATCTTTAGGAGTCACCAGATTTCTGCCCACTCCAATGGCAACATCGTTGTCCAGGAGTATTGAGTCAGTTACTGTCACAGGCCCCCGTGCGGAAGCAAAGTAGGGCATCCATACTGGTGCCGCTGCTTGGCCTCGTGTCTGAGTCGGTGGAGCTAGGTTGAGATCCAACGAAAATGGGTAGTTAGAGGCCATTTGATTTCTCACTCTCTTTTCTTTCTTTCTTTCTTTTCTCTTTTGTGTGTTTCTGAGTTTGCGTTTTTTTTTTCACCCTTTCTTATAGACTTAGTCTTTGACAAACCCTAGCCATTGCAGCATCTGAGCATTTTCTGAATCTCCAGCATTCCTTGAGTCCCACAACCTTCTCGCCTTCCAACCATACCCAACTCATTTATCACGACGTGTCTTTTCTGAACGAACGCGTTCAGTAAAGTCTTCGCGCCTTTCCATGAGCCCGTAATTTTTGCTTGTGGAGTCTGCGGCGCCTCTATGTGTCGACACGTGTCTCACCCTGTCTGTTGGTCCCTTACACTGAACCGAGGCATCATGACCCATGTTAAAATCCCGCTCTTTGTGTTGCTATTCATGGTTCGATAGTTTGTTTTTACAAAACTAAATAATAATAAAAAGCTGGAAATGAAAACAAATTGTGGGTCGGGTTTCACTTTAGTTTGGGTTTCAAAGTGGGTTAAATTCACCGTGGTTTGTGTTTCGAAATTGTGGGCTTTAGGCTTCAAAATTTTTTTTGGGTTTCAGAATTGTGTGATTAGGGTTTACTGTTTCATTTTTTTGTTTGTTTGTTTGTGTTGTAATTTTTATTTTATAATTATTTTGTTTTTGTTTTCTTTTGTGATTTTGTGATTTTTTATTTATTTGCTTTAATACCTTTCATTTGTTGTTATGACATTGTTTGTGGCTAATTTTTAAACATTGAGGACAATGCTCATTTCTAGGTTTGGGGGTATTGGAGTTTAGCAAGTAAACTTGGTTTTTCTTAAAATTAAAAAAAATAAAAAAATAAATAAATTTTTTTTTTTTCTTTCTTGTTTTGAATCTTGTTTTGTTGAGTCACTTTCCGAACACATTTGATGAGATTGTGATAAATGTTTGCATGACTTAAATGAAAATTGAATTTTATTTATTTATTTATTTTTTTTGTTCCTTGTAAATTCTTCTTGTAAAATAAAAAAAATAAAATAATTCATTAATTAATTAATTTGGCATCGTTCTAGCATGATATGTTCGAAACCTTCTTTGCACTTGCCATTTGTTTCATAATTTTCCAATTAAAGGATTTGCATGACCCAAAGAATTGTATCAAGCATAAATTAGACTTATATAACCATATAATGTGAGCTTTTGAGCCTTGTGCTTCATTTCATAAGTGTTATACACATACTCTTATTTTCTTGTCATCAAAGTTGTTGTTTGATCTCATTATTCATTGATTTGGTTGAATACTTAAAAGTCATTCATTCTTTTGCAATTCGATTTCATGACATTTAAGAAATGATATTAAGGCCCTCTTTGGATCGTTTGTACCTTTCAAGCTAACCTTATGCATGCTTAAGCATGATTTTCCATTGTTAACCATTTTGAGCCTACATGTAAACCTTTTCTTTCATTTTACCAATTATATTTCCTCGCCTTAGCCCGAAAAACAAATATTTACCTTTCTAAGGAATTCATGAGCTCTAATTCGGATGTGTTTTTCATGCTAAGTTTGGGAAGGGATATTACATAAAAAAAAATAAAAATAAATAAAATTCACTCAATTGGTGAAAGAAAAGAAAAGAAAAGAGAAAAATTGTGATTAAGTGGTGGTTGAATGAAATTTCATTTTTGGGTTTCATTTTTGGGCCTTCTAAATAAATTGGTGTTTGTTCAATTCAAGGAAAGGAGTATGAATAATTGTAAATGAAGGTATAAGGAGTTTTGATCGTGTAAAAGAAAAAATCTAATCGTGATGATTCGAAGTCTTGCAAACAATTGTTTTATGCTCTTATATTTTGAGTTCCTTGGACTTTGTTTTATCCATACCTTTCATTTCTTACTCACCTTACACCCTTGGCCCCATTACAACCTATGTTAAAGACCTAAATTGATCTTAAATGTCATGTGGTTGAATTGCATTCATTTTTCTACTTTTAAGTGTTTGGCATCCTTCTTGAGATCATATTAATGCAAGTTCTTCATCTTTCTATTTCGAGTTAAGTCTTTATGGTTTAACTCTAATCTCATGTTTATAACTGAGTGTTGCATTATAGCCCTCTTCCGAGTGATTCATTTGTGAGAGGACAACTTTGGTGAGATTTGAAGTTGAACTTGTGCTTTGTATGATTTTTGAAATTGTGTGAAAACTAAGATTGGGGAATTTGTTGCATTTGGCTATCACACTACCACACTTTGAGCATATTATGTTTTGAACTTTGCCGCTTTGTGAATAATGTTTAAAATTGAGCTTTTATTGTTAAAACTTTTGAGTCATGTGCATGAGTCATTTCTCTTCAGAAAATGTTCGGAAAGATTGTTTTGAGTTCTTTTTATTTTTGTAATTTTTTTTGTTTTGTTTTGTTTTGTTTTTGTTAATGTAATTTTTTTTTTTGTTTTTGTTTTTTATTTTGCTTAAGGACTAACAATCTTTTAAGTTTTCTAATTACCTTGTTTTACAGAGTCAGTAAAACGTTTGTGGGTATCGTATCTGTTAAACCCTCAGGAGACACAACTCCTCCTACTAGGGATGCCTAGAGGTTTAAAGGCTTGTTGCATTCGCTCAATGCAATCGAGTTACCTACGAAAGTGGTCTAGTTAACTTCTTGTTTTGTTTTGTGTTGTTTTGCTCGAGGACTAGCAAAATCTAGGTTTGGGGGTATTTGATCGGTTCATAATTGTATATCATTTTGTACCCTTCTAGCTTATGATTTGGTTATGTTTTTGAGTTAAACTTGTGCTTTTAATCCTTTTTGTGTTTATCTTTCAGTTCATTGAGCTTTAGGTAATAATGATGGCTTTAGAGAGCATAATTCATGCAATTCAAGCATGTTAGGGCCTAATTTGGATGAATGGATGAAGAGCTTAAAGACAAACTCAATTTTGGCTACAGTCCCCTGCCAGCCCAGTTTCGTAGGTCATATTGCAAGCTTTGTTTCAGCAACCTACATAGCTCGGATGAGGCCACATTCTTCATGAAAGTTGTTCCAATGGGTGTGTAATATAACATATCCAAAATTCAGCCCCATTGGATAAATATGGAGTCTGTTACCTAGCAAACACAGAGCCATGCTCAGGATGGATTTTATCAGCGCGCAAAATGAGTTAGAAATTTGTTTTGGCCTTAACTTCCTCCTCCGAACTTGGATTGGCCCAAATGATATATGGCTGGAAAGAAGACATTCTGAACTTCAAGTTTGAGTGCTTAAAGTCTTAATTTGCTTAAGGGAAGCCCAATTCGTAAGCCCTTGAAGTTGCTGGTCATGCTGACCTCAGGATGAGCTATTATTTCTGGTTGGAAGCTTGGTCATGGTGACATGAAGATGAGCTAGGGCTGCTGGTGGGATTTATTAGTGAAGTGCATCAACCATTTCAGATTTTATAATGGAAGTGTTGTATGCATTAGTGAAGTGCATCAACCATTTCAGATTTTATAAAACAAGTGTTGTATGCATTAGCCATACTTAATTCAGATTTTCAGCTTCCTTAGGCCTATATATAGTGAGGTTTCCCAAGCTTGTAAAAACACCCCAAGGGGGGGAGCTCTCAAACACTTCTCTAGAGCTCCCTTCCCTTCTCTCCCTCAAATTCTCTTAGTTTCTCTTTCTAGTTTTCAATTGTTATAATGAGATCTTTGTGCTGAAATTCTCCTTAAGTTTTTCCAAGTTCTACTTAATTTTCATTGTTATGTAAATTCTTTTCTTTAGTTTCAAGTTTGATTAGTTTCCAAGTTTCAATTATGATTTTTGTTCTTATTCATTATGCTTATAAGTTAATATGCTAGTTTGAATGATTGATCACCATTTAGGCTTGCATGTTAGCTATCTTGGTTTGAATTAAGAGTAGACACCATGCTTTAATTCGAATTGAACTATGAATAGGAAGAGTATGTATGGACATTCGACAACAGGGATTAGATACATGCTTGGTTGTTTAAAATGTTCTTCTATGCTTAATGGGTTCCTAATGCTTAATTTTAGGTTAGACAACAAATGATCAAATTAGGGAATTAGGAACACAAGGTTATGACCAAACACCATGGCTTAATCATACATTAGCTAGAATCAATCCGTTAATCTAATTGAACTTGGGAACTTATCTGCTTGAGTTAGTTATTTCTTTCTTCCTTGTTTTATTTATTTCCTTTCTTTTTCATTTCTGTTTTGTGTAGGAAAAATGAATTGGATCATTCAATCACCAATCCTCGTGGGATCGACCTCGCACTTACATATGCTATACTACCAAACGGCTCGTGCACTTGCGAGTATCACAAGTTGAGGATGCAACTGAATCCATTTTGGTGCAGCTGTATCTACGCAACAATATGGTAGAAGAAGAAGGAAAAGGCAATTTATGCATTTTTCCTTGTAAACATGAGTCACAAAGAGAAGATGTGGAATCTGAAGAAATAGAAATGTGAGAGGCCTTGAGCATGTGTTGAAGCACTTCATTGGTGACATGACCCAGTCGTAGATGCCACAGTTTAGTCTTCACTTGCTGTCCAAGCAAAGCATGTGATCCTGAGGAAATCACAGAATCTGTATGCGTGACTTGTGGAGAGATAGATGAGCCTAATGAAGAGACGTGCTCTTTATTTGCGACTGAAGAAGCTAATGGAGCTAAGCAGTTCTTGAACCCTGGTGAAGACAATTGAGGAATGGGATAGAGACCTTTATTGCTCTGACCCTGATACAGAAGTGTGTTGGTTTGTTTGTCCTGCACAAATATGTGATGCTCATCAAAAATAACTCTGCAATTGTTATCGCGACAGAGTTGATATACATAGAGGAGATTTGCGGCTAGCTTAGGAACATGATAGATGGTATTTAAATGTAAGGTGCCTGGTAAAGCAGTTAAAGCAGAAGAACCAATATGATTGATGCACAGACCTTCTCCACTCCCCACAGTAATCTTGTCATCAGAATGATAAGGAGCAGAAGCTTGCAAGTTATGAACGTTCGGAGTCATATGATGAGATGCCCCACTGTCAGCTATCCACAGATCAGTTGGAGTAAAAGTGGGAGAGATGTTGGCAGTCATAGCTTGCAGAGATTGTGGAGGAGGAGTGCCTTGATAGGCAAAATTGGATCTGTGATAACAATTCAATGCAATGTGACCTTTCTTCCCACATATCTGGCATTCAAGCACAGGAGAAGAGGAACTCTCTGGAATTCGATAATAACAGTTGGGAGCTGTATGACCTCTCTTATTGCATATCTGACATTTTGGTATGGGCTGATTCCTGGAGTTTGAAGGAAACCTTGGTGCAAAACTGCCTCGATTATTAGGAGAAAACCTACTTGTTGAACCACGGCCTCTAGGAGTGAAGGCAGAAGAGGAACCAGAGGAGTGAAATGACTGATGAGACGATGAGGATGGCACTGTAGGTGGTGATGCAGGAGTCTTAAAACCATTAAACCCCATACCAGAAGAATAAGAGGACTGTGGATGAGCAGTTAGTGTCCCAACAGTAGAAGCAGTGAGCTGATGTTGAGCAGGAGCTGGAGCATGAGACGATGAACCATATTCAACACTGAGCAAACTAGTCATATTACCAGTCATATTATGATGCATAGCAGTCATGCGTGACTCAATATTTTTCTCAGTAGACAGAAGATAAGCCCGGAAATCCTTAAGAGATATTGGTGTGTCACGAGCTACCAAGACAGTCCGAATGATGTCAAACTCAGGTGGTAGACCGTTTAAAGCTGCAATGATTATATCATCATCTGAGAGCTTTGTTCCTGCTGCAAAGAGTTGGTCTCGAATATGCTTTAGCCTAAGTAAAAATTTGTCTATAGAATCTCCCCCTTTGTGAATGGTATAAAACTCTGTTTTAAGTTGATTGATGCGAGCTCTGGAGACAGAGGCATATCGATCAGTGAGACTCAACCAAGCTTCTCGTGCCGATTTACATCCAACGACATATTCAATGGCATCATCGGATAGCGTAGCAATGAGTAAACTAAGCAAAGCCTTATCCAGTTGAAGCCAATGACGGTAGGCTTCAGTAATCTCAGTGGTTACCCCCTCAGATTCAGTAACAGCATACTTAGGTGGACACACAGAGGTGCCATCAAAGTGGCCATATAAGTCATAACCTTGAAGGACAGATTGCAATTGATAATTCCACTTCACAAAATTATCATCATTGAGTCGAATAGTGAGGACTCCTAAGAGACCGTCAATTTTTGGAACAGAGAAAGGCATATTTGACTTGTGCTTCAACAATTGTGCGTCAACAAAACAGGAATCAAAATTGCTTTGTGCTTCAACAAATCAGAAAGCAGCAATAGTGCTTCAACAGATAGAGTAGATTATTCAGATCTTCAAGAAAAGAGCTTCGTGCTTCAAAGAAATCTCAGAAATGTGCTTCGTGCTTCAAAGAAATCTCAGAAAAGTGCTTCGTGCTTCAAGAATTTAGAGAAAGATGTTGTGTACTTCAAGAAGTCATAGAAAGGACTCTGTGCTTTAATTGCAACATATTAGGTTGAAACAAAATTGAAGAAGATTATCAGACATACCAGAGATGAATTCATCACCAAGTCAAGTAGAAGAGCGCACAAAGAAGATTGGAGAAGAACAATTGCAAAATCGCCAGAATTATTAGCAAACTGGAAAGCAGTCAATGATTCGCCATTGTTGCAATTTGAGAGCTCGAAAACGAAATTAGCTTTGATACGGTGGAGTGGGCTTTGAGATTGTGGAGCGGAAGTGTAAGATATCAGGAATCGACGAGCCGAAGCTCTGATACCATGATAACCATGGAGGAAAGAGAGTATTTCAGATCTAGGTTTAGAGAGAAGAATGAAAGAAAGATAAGCTCTGTATATTTCTCTGAAGTGTTTTCTTACATAATGATGAAAATGAACTAAACACAAGCTTATATAGCTGTGTAACAATAACTTCTACACTAAGCTAATCATGCTTAACAGAATAACTAATCAGACTACTAGGCACGTGAAGAGCTAACAACTGTGCCACCTTAGCAATGACACGGGTCAGCACAAATGACACGGGTCAACACAACACTGTTATCAGATAGGTTGCTTCAGTTGCCCCTCACTCAACAAGCCTTGGCACAAGAGCAGAATGAAAAATAGAAAATAATGAGCTATTAGATGGCTCTATCAGGCTATTGGATGTTTGTAACGTGCCAAGGATGCCCTGTTGCAAACCAAGGAATGCGTACAGGACCTTCAACCAATCATGCGAAGAACGCGAGGAGGTGAATCTGGAGCACTCACCAGGTCAGGAAATACTTGACCTCAAGGAAGATGGTGAAGAAGGCAATCCACAAGGCTATGGGAAATCTCATGGGATCAATGAGACTATTTCCATTGTTAGCAAGTTGAGAGATGTTGAAGCAGTCACTTTCGCGGTGTTTGTATCCCTTCTTTCCTTCATCTCAGGGCCAAAATCACAGCCAAGCAGCTGGTCATTGGTCTCCAAGATGATGCAGTCAAAAACAGTAGCTTGTGAGGAAGAAACAGAAGTATGAGTTTGCAAAGGTGGATGCTGCATTGAAATCACTTATTGGACACAAGAGAAGCAAATCTCATCCCCAAAGCCATCTTGACAATCTGGAGTCATGCATTCAAGATCATGAAGAACAACTTGAGTGCTTATTTAGGCAACTCATCAAAATCAGAGTCTTTCTTCTCAACATCTTAAACCATTAGATATTAGCTTTTCAATTTTGTACATGAAAAGCAATACATGACACTGTCTTACATTCTCTATTTTATTAAAGAACAGTTTCTTCTCACAACACACAAAGAAGAAATGGCTTTCCACACTAGCTCTAACAGCTTCCCTTCAAGGCCACACCCGATCGTTCAAGAAGTTGATGAACATTTGTGTAGATGGAGGTCTTCTGAGGCCACCTCCACATCATCAACATCAATCAGCCACAAACTAACTGGCCTTCAAGACTTGCATAATTATGTTGATAGGTTGCTTCAGTTGCCCCTCACTCAACAAGGCTTGGCCCAAGAGCAGAATGAGAAATCGACTAATGAGCTATTAGATGGTTCTCTCAGGCTCTTGGATGTTTGTAGCACTACTAAGGATGCCCTGTTGCAAACCAAGGAATGCGTACAGGACCTTCAATTGATCATGCGAAGAAGGCGAGGAGGTGAATCTGAAGCACTCACAACTGAGGTCAGGAAATACTTGAGCTCAAGGAAGATGGTGAAGAAGGCAATCCACAAGGATATGCTAAATCTAAAGGGATCTAGTTTCTCATCCCCTTGAGCAATTATGGTCACCTGAAAGGCTATTTCATAAAAAGCATTGAATGGAGTTGAATAAATGGTCTCGGCAGCCGCTAGGCGGGGGCTAGGCGGGCTAGGCGGGGGCTAGGTGGGCTAGGCGGGCACTGGAGAGAGACAAAGAGACACATAGAGAGAGACAGAGAGACGAGGATGATGATGGTGCTATGAGGCGAGAGAGATAGAAACGAGGATGACGATGGAGTTATGTTTAGGGTTTAGACAAGGGCCGTGCGGCTATACTATTTATAAAAAATAAAAAATAAAAAAGACCCCAGTAAAGCCGTTCGGCTATACTGTTTTTGAAAAAATATCCCACATATCGCCGCGCAGCTATACTATTCGTTGAAAAAAAAAAAAGGAACGCATAGCACCCAATCAAAAGGGTATAGCCGGATTTAGGGTAAAAACCATCAGCGAGGTGAAATGAGAAGTGGCCAAAACCACACCCAAAGAAAAATTTTGCATACCAACCTGTGAGTGTCAAGCAGCTGGTTATTGGTTTCCAAGATTATTCACACCAAAAGAGTAGCTTGTGAGGAAGAAATAGAAGCAAATGAATTTGCCCAAGTGGACTGCTCTGCAGACTACAATCATTCTTTAAGACAAGCAAATCTGACCATAAGAATGCAGACAACCAGCTTGACAATCTGGAGTCATGCATTCAAGATCAGGAAGAACAACTTGACTGCCTATTTAGGCAGTTGATTAAAACAAGAGTCACCCTCCTCAACATCTTAAACCACTAGATATATATATATTAGCTTTTTCGATTTTGTACATGAAAAACACACGTGTATATAAATCATCCTCTGGATACAAAATGATTACTCATTTGCTTAATTGTCAATTATTATTATTCGCATTCGTTTTCGGAACCATTGAAACAAAAATTCTACCATTTCCATCTCTTATCATCTATCATCTATACTTGGTCTAATTACAAGAGCAGATGAGTTAACTCTCAAATCTGAGGTAAACTCAGAGGAGTATCAAAAACCAAAGCAAAAAAAAGGTTTTGGTTCAATTGAGACAACCTAGCGAGCCATGATGGATCCAAGTGACCACCGACCCGTTATCCTTCCACTGCCAAGAGCGGGAGGTAGTCGTTGCTCTGTTAAGCCAGCCTTACGCGGTTCCCTCCACATTAGGAGCCGAGAGACCCAGAGCCTTCGCTCGAGCCAGGGTTCAACTCTTGGCTTGGAATGGGCGAGCCAGTAGATAGCCAACCTGAACCCGACCCGCTAATACTTAGCCAATGTTCCAGCACCTGAAAGCCCCCACTCGGGTTACAAGCTTGTGTTACAGAGCTCGGCAGTACAAACACCTCGTGCAGGGTTTATAAAGCGTAGTGTGTGATATGAACCAAGCAATGTGGGACAAGTTGCACTCGCTTTGCCTCTTAAGATCAGATCTTGAATAAGCTCAGAATTTCGTCTATACTTTTAAGTGGCGATTTAGGGAGTTGAGTGTTGAAGATTCTATTTCTCTCAAGGAAGGTAACCAATAATAAACACTTCACATTCAAAGGAGACTAAAAGAAAGTTTGTAGTTTTGCTTATTTTGTTTACAACGATTCTTGTGGATGCTAGAGGATCCTCAAGACCTTGTTCTTGTTAACACTGGTTGGTGAAAAATAGTAACATCAGTTCAAACATTGACATAAACAATTTTCTCCCAGGAAACAGTAAACACAGATTAAAGTAAACATAAACATGGCAGACTCAGATCTCACTACCTTCTGATTATAATGAAAATTGTGCTGCTTTTCTTTCTGTTTGCTAATTAACCAGCAACTCACCCTTTTTCAACATTATAGAAACACAATGGACGATGACATTTTAATGCAGAATATTGCATATTTGCAGATCATGCCTCCTCCTTGGCAAACAATCATGTGAATGAAGGACCTGCAAAACAAGATGAATTAAACTAATCATATGCGTTGATCAGCATAATTCAGTTAAATGGTTTTTGCCTCTCCATGTATTTGTGTAAACAGGGACATCAACGCCACTCGTGGGATCGTATATTAATTATGATTGATTAAATGGTTGTAGCATTTTAATGTGCTAAATTAATCAATTCATGAGTTGGAATGATGGGGTGGGAAGGGACACTGCATAAACATTGCCTAGGGAACATATAGATCCAAATCGAAATCATGTTACCTCTCACTGATGATTTAAGTGGATGAGATTCCATGTCCCCCTCTTCAATCAACACTATATATTAAGCACTCTGAATTGTACATCAATCAAAAGTTTCGAAGTCTTCTGTTCTATCTTCTCACAACACACAAAGAAGAAATGGCTTTCCACACTCGCTCTAACAGCTTCCCTTCAAGGCCACACCCTATCGTTCAAGAAGTTGACGAACATTTGTGTAGACTGAGGTCTTCTGAGGCCGCCTCCACATCTTCATCATCAATATGCCACAAACTAAGTGGCCTCCAAAACTTGCATGATTGTGTTGATAAGTTGCTTCAGTTGCCTCTCACACAACAAGCCTTGGCCAAAGAGCAGAACAAGAAATGGACTAATGAGCTATTAGATGGTTCTCTCAGACTCTTGGATGTTTGCAACAGCGCCAAGGATGCTATCTTGCAAACCAAGGAATGCGTACAGGATAGCACAAAACTGAAATGGTATACAAGAAACCCCTCAAATATTACACTCTGTCAAGGACAAAGATTGGTTGTTTGAAGCAGAACAGGTTCAAGGTGACTTAACCTGCATGGTGCTCATTGACAGTTGGGCAGCATCCACAGGGACGTAAGTCCCCGCCAATATCTTTGTTAGTAGAGGAGTCAGGGGTACTGCCCCAAGAGTTGTGCATACCGTCATTACAATAGACAGAGGAACATCCCCTTGAGCAATTAAGGTCACCTGAAAGGCTATTTCATAAAAAGCATTGAATGGAGTTGAATAAATGGCCTAGGAGGCCGCTAGGAGGCCTAGGCAGGGGCAAGGCGGGCTAGGCGTGCGCTAGGCGGGCGCTAGGTGGGCTAGGCCGGAGCTAGGCGGCCTAGGCAGGGGGCTAGGCGGGGTAGGCGGTCTAGGCGGTCTAGGCGGTCGCTGGAGAGAGAGAGAGAGAGAGAGAGAGAGAGAGAGAAACGAGGATGACGATGGTGCTATGAGGCGAGAGAGATAGAAACGAGGATGACGATGGAGTTATGTTTTAGGGTTTAGACAAGGGCCGTGCGGCTATACTATTTATAAAAAAATAAAAAATAAAAAAGACCATAGTAAAGCCGTTCGGCTATACTGTTTTTTGTTAAAATCCCGTGTATAGCCGCTCGGCTATACTATTTGTTAAAAAAAAAAAGGAGCGCATAGCGCCCAATCAAAAGGGTATAGCCGGCCGGCGATACTAGTTTTTAATAATTAAAAAACCGTAGTATAGCCGTTCGGCTATACGATTTATTTTAAAAAAAACATTCTATTTGCATTAGTTTATACTTTATAGATACTAATTTGCTAGTTTCGATATATATACTTTATAGATTTAAATTTTTGAATATATATTATTTTTATTCAATAGTATATGAAAATGGGGTGTATAATAAGTGAATTTTATGTGTATTATTGAAACTTTTGTAAAAAATTTAGTCTATTAAACATGAAAAATACATACATACGTGTAAAATACAAGTATTAAACATAGAAATGCTAAAAAATTTATACGGCTAATAACTTTGGAAAAGTAAAAACTCAAAAGGGTACAATAGAGACTTGTGTAAAGGCCTAATAGTAATGGAAAATGCTCTAAGCTATCGATAAACAAAAATTGGGGAAAAAAGATAATAGTATCCATGTAAAGAGTATAGCCGGACAGCTATACTACTTATAAAATACTCTGTATTTTTATATATTAAAAAAAAGGCTATACTCTTTATTTTTATATATAAAAAAATCCCGAGTATAGCCGCTGGCTATACTATTTTCAGTAAAAGAGTTCAAATCTGGCTCAAAACTAAGCACCACAAGATGTGCTAGAGTAAAATATAGGATGTGTGACCTCAAACAACATCGTTTTAGACTATTAGTTAACAATATCTTCACATAAAAAATAAAACAGAGAATCTAAACTCCATAAGTATGCCAAGAAACTTAGAAAAGGCTTTTACTGTCACTTAACATCAACTGTAAGAGACTTAATGGAGCCAAAAGGATACATATCTCTAAGGACACCCAAACTGCTGCTGCCCATTGTATTCATACTCACAGCAAATATTGCCGACTTTAGAGTATTTTAAGCCGTCATAGGCAAAATTAGCGCAAAATTGGGGTTCTAGTGACGAAATAGGGTTTGAATTTGGGGATTTTGGTGAATTAGGGTTTTCAATTTATGGGAATTGGATAGATAGGTGAACTCTTTGACAAAAATAAAAGATAGATAGGTGAACTAGGGTTTCAATTTGGGGGGAATCGGTATTAGATAGTGGGTAGGTCGTTTGAAAGATATTTGTGCCAAATTGACAGTTTCACCTCTCAAATTGATGAAATCTGATGGAATGACTGAACTGGCATGAATGAGATAGTTGGATTACCAAAATGGCATGAAAATTTGTTAGTATCAAACCAAAATAAAACTCGGGTATAAGTTTAAGGGCCATCACGGTTAAAAACCCTTAGGGAAATAATAAAATCACTTGAACAGCTCCCAATGTAAAGTCTAATTGTATAGTTGATCGATTAATATATCAAATTGTGAGTGCTCAGAGGAGGCAAGCTATGCATATGCCACTCGTTAATTAGTCATAATGAATGAGCACGCACTCTAACAAATTCAATCGGATAATAATTTAGTTTCATTTAAAATAACATAAATTAATTTAGAGTAAATTGTCGTACACGACCCCGAACTAGGATCCGAATTGAACTTAATCCCCCGAACTAAAAAGTAAGCAAATTTAACAACTGAATTAATTAAATGGCAAATGTTAATTTGTGTGAATTTCATCCAATTTTCCATTAATTATAAGGATAAACTTGTAATTTTGAGTAAAATAAATCAAACAAAAAGGAAATAATTAATAATTAATAAGAAAATTAGAATAACATTTAAAAATAATAATAATTTATATATTAAAAAAACGATAATTCTTCGGAATTTTACGACGATGATGACAATGACGAAGAAGATGGTGATGGCAATGATGGATCTGGGTAGGGGGTGCTGACTGGGAGCGTGGTACAGTTTAAAATATTCTATTTAAATAGTATAGCCGCGCGGCTCTACTGTAGATATTTTATTTATATAGTATAGCCGCGCGGCTATACGTTTAATGTATTCTATTTATATAGTATAGCCGCGCGGCTACACCGTTTAACATGTTCTATTTATAGAGTATAGCCGCGCGGCTATAAGTTTTAACATATTCTATTTCTTTACCCATCTGAGAGTTTTAGTCCAACCAAATTCTCTCTCTCTCTCTCTCTCTCAAATTCCAAGAAAATGGCGAAAGGTGAACGCAGGGTGTTGTTGGTATTGGGGGATTACGTGGAAGACTACGAGGCGATGGTTCCATTTCAAGCACTGCAGGCATATGGAGTGTCCGTTGATTCCGTCTGTCCTGGCAAGAAAGCTGGTGATATCTGCCGCACAGCCATTCATCAACTTTCTCCTGCTCACCAGGTCACCCACCTCTGCTTCTTTTGCCTTTTCCTTTTTCTATTTTTAATGAAAATCGTTTTCTTTAGCCTCATTACATCACTTGAGCACTGTCAATTGGTCTTTTCCATGCTCTGTAATTAAGCACACTCAATTAGATTGAAGATTGAATGCTTACTTCACTTGAATTTGTAAACCCAAAACAAGAAATTTGTCTCAAAGATTGAAGTGCTTACAATTCTCACATATGGGATTATGTTGCCTCCTCTAAAATTTGGAATATGTTGGGACTGGAAATTAGTTTGTCAAGTTTACCAACGAACATCACGCTTCCAAGTTTAGTTTTTTGCATCAGCCAATCGTTGGTAGCCTTAATTATAGACAAAATGAATAAGTTTTATTGTTGATTAGAGCCACTCCATTAGATTGACAAATAGCAATCCGTAGGTTATAGTTCTAGGTTGTGTGGACAGTGAGAAGCTCAAACAAGAACACATGTTAGGAGTTTTGTTAGAGTGCTTGCTCATTCTTTATGAGCTAGAGAACCAACCTATATTGAGCTTGAGTTCTGGGGACAAGACAGCGTGAACAAATTCTTGGCTCCAACGTCACTGTGTACACCATATTCAATAAACAAAATAGGTAGGAAGTGTACAGCCTTCCCAGCTGTCAGACCTGTACTTGTTGCTGCAGGTGCTTATTGGGTGGAACCCGAGACCTTGTTGGGGTGTGTTGTTGATGGTAATATAATTACTGGGGCTACATATGAAGGCCATCCTGAGTTAATTAGGCTTTTTGTGAAGGCACTAGGAGGTAACATAACTGGTTCAGATAGGAGGATCCTGTTTCTCTGTGGGGTAAGTTTTATTTTCCTTCATAGTGCAATGAGAAATATGAAATTGTGATGCCGATCAATATTGAGAATATATAGTATCGAGATTTGCCCTTTTACAGATACTTCTGAAAGATAGTGAAAATAACCTGAATAGGCTTTACCAGATTTGCCACAATTCTGGTGTGATAAGGTTCCATCATTCATTCCTATGTGTTTTTTCAATGTTTTGGTGGTATGATTCATTGGTCTGCGTACCTGGGTCCGTTGCCCATTGGAATACTTTGTCAGGTCATTTGTGTGAGTTGTGAACCTGTGAAAGTAAATCCAAACATGTGTACTGGTCATCTTTCAAGTTGTTTGAATTATGGATTCTAAACATGATACATAGACAAGTACATCCTTTATGAATTTTAAAAGACTTCTTTACTTTAATTTTCCGGAAAGTTGACTACTGAAGAATTTCAATTTCCCCCTTCCCCTAAAACTGAATACCTCCAATACCCAAGCCAATTTGGTCTCCAAATTCGAAATGCTACTACTGCCCTAGACCCATAAATTAGTTGCTGTCAGATTTCATAAGAACCTATTTTCTTGAAACCAGTTGTTTGTTTTCCCTTTAAAACCAAATTCTTTGAAGCATACCTAAACTTCTCTACCTACAACGCCAAAAGTTATACAACTTGACAAACCTTAAAGCCCACCACGTTTTGGAAGCTGCTTATTTAACAGTGATAAGATGGTCCATAAATCCAGATTGGCTACTTGTCAAACCTTAAAGCCCTCCAAATTCAAAATATTATTTTACTTGTCAATATCAATAGTGATAAGATGGTCCATAAATCAAGTTTGGCTACGTGTTATAATTCACTGTAAATCTAGTAAACCCCTTGACAAGAACGTTAAAGCTGCATGTTGTTTGTTTATGAACTAATTGTTATCTACGTATTATTCTAGTCAATGATCAAAATTTTATATTTCTCACGGTTACTAAGCATCATTCACTTTCTCTCCCTCAACACTTGTAGGACTTCATGGAAGATTATGAGGTAATTGTGCCTTTTCAGTCTCTTCAAGCTCTAGGATGCCATGTTGATGCAGTTTGCCCCAAGAAGAAAGCTGGTGAAATCTGTGCAACTGCGTCCATGATTTTGAAGGTGACCAAACATACAGTGAGAAGCCGGGCCATAATTTCACTTTAACAGATGACTTTGAAGCTCTATATGTCAAGTTATGATGTTCTTGTAATCCCTGGAGGTCGAGCCCCAGAATATTTGGCATTGGATGAGAAAGTTATTGCATTAGTGAAGCAAATTGTGGAAGCCAGGAAACCAATTGCATCCATCTGCCACGGGCAGCAGATTTTAGCTGCTGCTGGTGTTCTACAGGTAAGGTTACTCCCTTTAAGCCAGGCTACGCCTTTGTTTCCAGAAAATTGATCCGAATTTCAATTTGGTCCATATTCTTTAAGTTTCTCAATCAAATCCGACTATTTCCATATCGTTTCAATTTGGTGCATCGTCAAACATAGTATTGATATTGTTAAAAATATTACTGAATTTCTATAATTCCATGTGATGCCACCAAAGGAATTGCTCCAATAATTGGGTTCAACTGAAACAAAGTGAAGCTGTAATCCCTGTTTAGGTGACAGTGTAGTTTTATTGTATCTATCGCTCATCTTTTTATAGGGATGGGTCCCATGTTGTTGGGATCAGTCCCATGCTGTCCAGAAGTCCAATAAGTTGATTTGTGAAACTAAAAGTTGAAAGTGTACAAAATGCAGAAACAATAATATAAAGTTAATTTGTTAGGCACACAAACAAGGACGCAAAATCCTCATTAACAATCCAAAATCATATAACAAAATCGAGATTAGAAATTTTGGAATTTTAAAGTCCAAGCATGATATGGTAGATATGGGAGATGCTACAATGAGGGGGATTGGAGTGGGGGTTTTGAGTGAGGGGTTCAATCCAATCATCCAACCATCCAATCATTAAAAAAGTTTTAAGTTCAAACTTTGCTTTATATTATTGTATAGTGGTATTGAACCCTTAACCCACAACCCCTCATTATAGCATTTCCGTGGTAGATATACATTTATAATGTAGATTACATAACTTCTTTCGCTTTTTAACATCAACTAAAATGCTAGAGTAAAATTAATTTTTTGTGTGGGAAGTTTAACCAAAAAGACAATATACAGATAATCTGTGGATTTATTTGTTCTTTTACTCACTGTCAATGTAGTTGATTGTAAATTTAAATGTTTGTTCTGTTGTGGGTGTTGATTAGCAAGCTTGCTAGTTGGTGCATGAACATTTGTGCTGTCCTGTAATATAAAAGTCAGAAGGTGTGTACTGTAATGCAGAATTCTCTGAAGGAATATATGCAGTAAAAATCTATGCTAGATGGAATGGTTTAAGAATGGGGTAAAACAAGAAATTACCTAGTAAGGAAAACCAAAAGGCTTGGCTGAGCTAGGCAGTTTCAGTTTTTCAGAAGGTGTTAGGAAGAGTTGGGAGTATCATCAATTTTGTAAGAGGGTTGATTTACTGAGTGAGTATTTTATGACAAGGTAAAAAAGAAACCACCTTGAAGTTGTAATCTGTTTGCCTTTTGCTGATTCTTCTGATTGAGGGTTGATTTACTTATTTTCACATTATGAACTTTTTAAAATCATGTCCTAATTGTCGTTAACTGGCTAAATTTTAGGGAAAGAAATGTACTGCGTATCCAGCGGTTAAGCTTAATGTGGTTTTGTCAGGAGCAACATGGCGGGAACCTGATCCAATAGATCGTTGCTTCACGGATGGAAATTTGGTTACTGGAGCAGCGTGGCCGGGCCACCCAGAGTTCATTTCTCAGTTGATGACATTGCTTGATATTCGAGTATCATTCTAGTTATTGTTTACCGGGTCAGCTGCTTGCATGTACTATATGTAATTCATGAAAGAATAAGGCATGTATGTTGTGTTATGTTAAGGTGACGTTTGTATATATGAGGGAACAAGTGACACTCTGGTTTTGATATGTATATGCCATGTTCCATGCTAGTTTGGTTGTGGATGAACAGTAAGAAAAGAGAACTAGCCAACAAAACCCAAACAAAAGGTTAAAAAATAAAGTTAGAAGCACAAAAGTTGGAAACAAAATAAAAGAAAAGAAGAAAGAACAGTGCATACGCACCATGAGAATTTAACCGACAACCTGTAAATGTCTACTTAAAACAAAAATAAGAACACAACTACACAAAACTGAGTGTAGAAGAACCTAATTAGAAAACTTAAAAAACAAACTGAAACAAGACAACAACTAAAAAGACCATGCTAAAACGAAAGCAAAACAACAAGTAACCATAAAAAGAAACAAAAGCCTACTAAAACCAAGAGAAAAAACAAAGAAAACTAAAGACACAAAACCCACAAATCCACAAAACAAGAAAAATAAACACAATGGCAACAAAAGGAAAACAAAAGTAATAAAGAAAACACCATAACATGGCCAACAAGGCAAAACTTATCTGGTGTTGTAGTAACCATCAAACCACAATCTGTTAACATTGAAAACACCCAATAAAACCGTTAGTAACTGCTCCCAACTTTGGAACTGCAATGCTTGTAGAGGATCAAATGAACCGCCAAAAACTGCTCCCAACTTTGGAACTGCCAAGGCTTGTATAGGGGCAAAAACCATGCAACAGAAAGGGAGGCTCCGAAAAGGAGGCCACAACAAAGCAACTCTAACAGTAAAATATGAAGAAATGTGCAGAACAAAATCCCATACCACTAATGGAAGAGGAACCAATTAGATGACGTTTGATCATCGACAATCACAAGCAACAAAAATATAATACGTAAAGAACATTCATGCGAAAATAAAACTTTTAGATGTTATGCTGCCCAAACAAGGACTTAGGTAGAGGGGACCAATAATATCCTCTTACGTGAAACAAGAGCAAGAAATAAGAAACACAATTGTGAAATCAAAACCAAATGAAAAAGAATAATACGTCAATGGTCAATGACCAAAGCAAACATGATAGAGTGGTCGCAGACAGAATCTCCTCAATTTTCCATCAAAGACAATTCCCACGGGAGCCACCACACATGGAGATCATGGCGATCTGCAAATCGCAGATCTACATGTGAGTGTGGCGATCCGACTGTGCCGGAGACGGAGAAACATAGAAACCAGAGAGTAAGAGAAACTGAAAAACTGAAAAACTGAAACAGCACTTTGATTCATCTCCTTATATTGACGTTCTTAATCAAAGTTGCGATACTAAAACCCAAAACCAAAGGGTGGAATAGTTCTGCAGTTGGTGGAATTGGGAAGGCAATGGGTGGTTCCCGAGAGGATAAGTATGTGTCGAAACTTCTCTGGGTTATCTATTGTTGTTCGGAAATCTTCTTTACAAGTTAAATCCTTGAACACACTCACTCATATTGTTAATATTACTGAATAAATGGCCTAGGCGGGCGCTAGGTGGGCTAGGCGGGCTAGGCAGTCTAGGAGGTTGCTAGGCGGTCACTAGGCGGTCTAGGCGGGTGCTAGGCGATCTAGGCGGGCTAGGCAGTCTAGGCGGCGCTAGGCGGTCTAGGCGGTCGCTGGGCGGTCTACGCAGGTGCTTGCGCTTAGAAAAAAAAAAGCCATTTTGGAATCTCCAAGGTCAGGGACGAGATGACGATGGTGCTATGAGAGAGAGAGAGAGAGAGAGAGAGAGAGAGAGAGAGAAAGAGATGAGGATTGAAGAAGAGAGGTCGCCGGTTATGTCTGAGCGGGAGAGAGGGGCTAGAAGAAGGCTCGTGTTCGAATGAATTCAAGGAGATCCATTCTGTCTCGTAGTCATTATATTCTATTTATAGCGTATAGCCGCACGGCTATACCTTTTCTAAATCATTCAGTATAGCCGCGCGGCTATACTCTTTAATAATTCTATCTATGCGCCACATGTCAAAACAAGTCTATTTTTATAAAAAGAAAAATTAAAACACCGAGTATATATATTGTGGGATCCTTTTTTTTTATTTAATTTTTTCTCCGATTTTTGTTTATCGATAAGAGTAGTTTATAACATTATCCATTACTATCTGGCTTGGATAAGAACCGATCAAAATAGTTAAGGCAAGGTATGGTATGAAAGGGTCAAGGTTGCAAGAATATTGTGCCTCGTAAATTATGGCAAGTTTAGACCAATATGCAAGAAGAGAAAATTAAATGAAGAAACAGAGCTCACAAGTATTCTTTTCTATTTCATTTTTTACCTAAAAAACAAGAGAAATGGGTTATGAGGCAAAGAGATTTTGAGCAGCTTAAGGAGTTTTGTGAGGGCTCGTGGTCAGATTCTGAGGCAAAGAGATTTTGAAGACCAAACTCATCCATTTTCTCTGCTTGGTTTTGTGTTTCAAGTGAATTTGTTTATGAAGTCTGAGTACAAATAGAGAAGATCAAGGAGAGGACATTGGAGATGTATGTCTTCACTTTCACTGCCCTTTAGTAGTAGATAAAAAGAATATTTCTTTAAAAGATATTCCTAGTTGAAACCATCTATTTTCTATTTGTACATGTATAATCTTGTACCGCATGAGAAAAAACACTAATTGTATTTGCATATCTATGACAACATTAACATGTGTCGTTAATTTTTCGAATAGGACTATCTGTTAACCGATCTAATAAGAATTTCTATAGTTATGTGACCATTTCCAAATAATGCAAAGGATTCCAAAATTATAGAACACTGCTCAAATGCCCAAGAATCATATCCATACTGAATTTGGTTTTATCTCAGCAGCAAGGTGAAGATCATACATGAAATGAAACAAAACATGAAATATCACCACAGAAGGTCCAAATATCACCACATAAAACTAACAAGAACAGTAGAATCATTCTCAATACATTGTTAACTGCCTATTTAACTAATGATGTTCATTTTTTTTTTTTCAAAAAAAAAAGACTAATGATATTCCTTTGCACTGTTAAGGGCCAGCTTCTCAATTTCTCTCTCAGGTTGCCTTTTTTATCCAAGATGAAGTCTTTCACACAACCTTCAGCAAACTTTGTCGCCCTCTTAATCTACCATCACAACTTTGTGCCATTAGCCTTCGAAACACTTAACGTACGCCAAATATTGAAATTATTCAACAAAACCGATATCTATCAAAAGAACCTATGACAATCGCCAATTACCAATGAAGAAATTGAAAATTTTCTAAGACAGAGGAAAAAGGAACACGAACACAAAGAAGAATCTCAGCTCAGCTAAAGGCATCCTGCCTTATAATATAGACGGTGAGACAAAACATGCTTTACGTTAAACAATCTAGTCTTTAACTACCTAATAATACCTCAGCACTAATCTTAGCCATAATCTGTTTCAAAGGCCAAGATGCTATCCTTACAGACAGAAACAACAAATTTTTAAAAAATACAATCAACAGCCCCTCTAGCAGGTAAGGTACTTTGCAATAACGAACTTTTCATGTCTGCACCTATTTCTAAATTCTAACTCAGAAAATTTGTCACTACTCCATTGAGCATCATATAGTTCTAGTTTCATGAACACTCCTACAAGCAGTCTACTACACAAACTGGTTCACATTATCATTTTGATAATGAGATATGGCAACAGGAGAGACGTCATATAACAAAATCAGTTCAAATCACATAACCCAAATTTGGTCCACAACTAGCAACTCAAGTTCAAGCCCAAAATCTAAAGACCCCAAAATTTTGAACTAAAAGTGCAAACAAGAAGAGAAAATTGTAACCCCAAGACTAATTTTCATTTTCTCCCTACCATTTCTTAACAAGATCCAGTAGTAATTTTACAGAAATAAATCACCTGAAGAACAAAGAACATACAGGGTCGAGAGCATTGGGCCCAAAGCCATAATCAACAGCCAAAGAGTAAAAGTACAGACTTTGACACTTGTTCAAATCTGAACTTGAGGGTCGAGGTCTTTTAAGAGTCATTACATATAGTTATTTTTGCCCTGTCTATATATTGAGAGGAAAACAAATCTGAACTTGTCTTAACCACTTGAGCTACAAGCCTTTTGAATATATATTGTTTCTCACATTACTTATTTCCCCAAATCACAATTTGGCACATTTGTAAAAATAATTTTATCAACAACACAAAGAAAAATATTTGCACACCTATCAAACTGAATTTGGCAGGAAAATAGGAGGCAAATTCCCACCATAAAAGCTTGAAATACTTAGCCAAGTAATTGGTAAGCACAACAATGGCCATGTTACATTACTTATTTCCCCAAATAATTGGTAAGCACAACTATAGACCATTTACTATTCAAAACCAGATATTAAGAAACTGAAAAGGAAAATGCAGGGGCTCTATATCTCAGTAGCATACTAGCAAATCATGTTAATGAATCACAAAACTGCAACTCAATCAGTTTAATCAGCTAGTTTCCCTTCAGCATTAATGGGTAAAGAGAAATCTCATATACCTGTAATGCATCATGTATGCTGCTGCCACTGGTTTGACTCAAAAGGAAGCGGAGCAGGTGAGCCTTGGCTTGGCTATCTTCTTGTCCTCTTCAAGAGAGATTAGTGAAAGATTGGCTGGGTTCTCGATCATCAGTTTAGCTACCAGATATCCTGAGATGCTCCAGGTCTGGTACTTCCTCGCTTGCTTCCCGATATATCTCCCTGCCTTGCCATCATAGTATTCTGGCCACCCGTCTTTTGAGAGCCGCTGCTCCACCTGTTCAATTGCTCTCTTAGCAGTCTGAGGTCTCCCCGTCTTGATACATGCTGCAGTAAGCAACCACAGCAGTGCTACAAGACAGATGCAACAACATTAACCAATTGTTTTAGAACAAACACATAAGTCAGAATTCTGTGAACAAGCATCAAATTATCATGAATAGAACAACCATTTGGCACGCTTTCCCAAATTACATTCAGAAATGTATCCCACAACATTTATATACCAGAAGATTTCGATTGGAAAAGTGGTTACAATCAGCAAATAAAGACGTTTAAAATAAAAGATACTATGTCAGGTAAGTAGTACTTGTAGCCTAGTTTACTAAATAAAAACAATAACTAGCCTACTCATGTAAAGCGGGTACTAATGTTCATGAAATGTCATTGAAAGGTCTCAGTCAAATAGAACTAGCATAAGGCTTCAAGTAGAAAAATAGAACTGCAAATTGTAATATCAAGCAAATAGACACATGGGACATTATCTGAAAGATTTACAAATCAACGGAAACTAACAAAACCAGCCTTGAGCCACCGATATTTAAGCAAAAACCTTTATACTTTAATGGTGAAAATGACTACTGGAGGTGCTAAAATGAATAAACATAGCAAGTAACAGAGACAAATCAAAACAAGACATGAACAAAAAGAACAGAAAAGATAAAGAGCTAATGCAAATAGCACATTGTGATAACACCATCTCCATGAGACTTACTTGGCCAAGAGCCACCATTGTGATAACTCCATGAAACTTCTCTAGGTTATCTGTTGTTGTTCAGAAATCTTCTTTACAAGTTAAATCCTTCAACACACTCACTCATATTGTTAATATTACTGAATAAATGGCCTAGGCGGGCGCTAGGCGGGCTAGGCTGGGGCTAGGCGGGCTAGGCGGGCTAGGCAGTCTAGGCGGTTGCTAGGCGGTCTAGGCGGGCGCTAGGCGGTCTAGGCGGTCGCTAGGCGGTCTAGGCGGTCTAGGCGGTCGCTGGGTGGTCTAGGCGGTTGCTAGGCGGTCTAGGCGGTTGCTAGCGCCTAGAAAAGAAATAAGCCATTTTGGAATCTCCAAGGTCAGGGACGAGATGACGATGGTGCTATGAGCGAGAGAGAGAGAGATGAGGATTGAAGAAGAGAGGTAGCCCGTTATGTCTGAGCGAGAGAGAGAGGGGCTAGAAGACGGCTCGTGTTCGAATGAATTCAAGGAGATCCATTCTATCTCGTATATTGTATTTATAGCGTATAGCCGCACGGCTATACTGTTAGATATTCTATTTTAAAAAAAAATTAAAATATATATAGTGGGAGGGATCCTTTTTTTCTTTTAAACTTTTTCCCCGATTTTCGTTTATCGATAAGAGTAGTTTATAACATTATCCACTACTATTAGGTCATTACCCAAGTCTTTATTGTCCCCGTTTAATTTTTTACTTTTCCAGAATTATTACCAGTTTAAAGAATTTAGCACTTTCACGTTTAATACTATATTATACACGTACATACATATTTTTCAATAATACATCCATGTTCTGTAAAGACTCGGTAAAATTTACATTTTTTTTTTTAAGTAAACATACAATACTCGTATTATAAATCTACGTAAGTATTTCTCATGTTTAATACATGTATTTTTTACAAAATTTTCAATAAGACACAAAATTCACGTATTATACAACATATTATTGAATAAAAATAATATATATTAAATTAGTATATAGTGGCCACTTAATATTTACTTTGAATATGTTGAAACTTGCAAATTAATATCTTTAGAGTATAAACTAATGCAACAAAGATGGTGGTTTTTTCTTAAATTTTTTATTTATTAAATTGTATAGCAGTGCAGCTATACCTTTTAAATATAATGTTCTCCGGAATTACGAGCTGAAAACCGGCTGAAAATTTAAGCAATAAAACGAGTTCCAAAACACAAAAATCCGGAATCGTCGGAAACAACGACGGAAGATTTTGACAAAATCAAAACTTTTTCGAACTAGCGCCGGCAAAGGAGTGACTGGGCTAGTCGAAGAAAGGGAGGAACAGGTAGAGGAGGTTGAGATGGTTCTAATGCAAGTGGTCTCGCGGCCAACGGTGGCCGGATGGAGGAGATGTCGTCGGCCATAGATTGGTGGCTGTTTTGGTCGTGAGAGAGAGAGAGACTACAGGAGGGAGAGAGAGAAATGAGGGAGCAAAGTAAAAAAAACTGGGGTTTTAAAAAAACTAAGGTTTTAAAAAAACTGACTTCAAAATATTTATGGTTATGTCACTGGGCTTCCGTATATTATAATTTCTTCGTTATAACTCCGATTTGAGCCCACTACGTGTCTACAAACTCATATCGATGCGATCTACATCATGGCGCCATTCAATTCCCCAAAATTTTTTCCGAACAAAAAGTCAACTTTAAGCCTATTAAAATATTCTCGGGGTAAAATTATCCTTTACTTGAATAATTTAATAATTAAATAACAATTTAGGATCGGGTTATTACATCCATTATCTTTAATTATCTGAGTTTAATCATCTTTTGAATTGTGGGTTGATGAATTGTTTCTTCTGTTTGATGGGTTATTTATGCATGGGGTCTTATTTATGCATGGGCACTTGGGCTCTTACCTCTTAGAAAGAATACTTCCGTTTTTCGTATACGTTTTCAAGAGTCGGTATAATGAAAGCACACGTACAATACATGTATTTTAATGATTATTTAATATCAAAGAACAAAAAACGAAAGTCCACAAAATAATTCAAAAAACAATTAATTACTATTTACCAAGTAATTTACGAAATCAATAAAATATTTAAATATTCGCTAAAAAAATAATAATTAAAACATAATCACTAATTAAAGTAATTAAAAAAAAGGCTAAGGTATTACTTAATTACATGCATTAAATTAAAGAAGTTGACCAAAAAACAAAAGTGAAGAAACTAATTTTATATTTTTAAAACTCAAAAAAAAAAAAAAACAAAAAAACCAAATAACCTCTACCGACGAAAGTTCGTCGCGAGAAACCTAATCTGACAAACTTTTGCCGGCAATGACCTATGCCGATGAAATTTCGTCGGAAGAGGTTTTATAAAATAAATAAATATAAACTTCGTGTCATTAGGTCAATAAATTTTTATTTTTTCAAAATTTATTTCCAGTAATTAATTTAATTACTTTCATTAGTAATTATTTTCTAACTATTATTTCTCTAGTGAATAATTAGTATTAAATATATTAATTAATAGCATAAATGATATTACTAAATAAATAGTATTTAGACTAGTCTAGAGCATTATCTATTACGTTTAGGTCATTACCAAGGTATAGCAATTGTCCCCTTTTGATTTTTTACTTTTCCAGAGTTATTACCCGTATAAATAATTTAGCATTTTCCCATTTAATACTCGTATTATACACGTACATACGTATTTTTCAAAGAATACTTCCTTTTTTCGTATACGTCTTCAAGAGTTGGTATAATGAAAGCAAACGTACAATACACGTATTTTAATGATTATTTAATATCAAAGAACAAAAAAAACGGAAGTCCACAAAATAATTCAAAAAACAATCAATTACTATTTACCAAGTAATTTACAAAATCAGTAAAATATTTAAATATTCGCAAAAGAAATAATAATTAAAACATAATCACTAATTAAAGTAATTAAAAAAAGGCTAAGGTATTACTTAATTACATGCATTAAATTAAAGAAGTTGGCCAAAAGACAAATGTGAAGAAACTAATTTTATATTTTTAAAACTCAAAAAAAAAAGAAAAGCCCAACAACCTCTCCCGACGAAATTACCTCTACCGACGAAATATCGTCGCGAGAAACCTAACCCGACAAACTTTTGCCGGCAAAGACCTATGCCGACGAAATTTCGTCTAGAGAGGTTTTAACACAAAAATTAAATATAAACTTAGTATCTTTAGGTCAATAAATTATTATTATTTTCAAAATTTCTTTCCAATAATTAATTTAATTACTTTCATTAGTAATTATTTTCTAACTATTATTTCTCTAGTGAATAATTAGTATTAAATTTTTTAACTAATAGCATAAATGATATTACTAAATAAATAGTATTTAGACTAGTCTAGAGCATTATCTATTACGTTTAGGCCATTACCAAGGTATAGCTATTGTCCCCGTTTCATTTTTTACTTTTCCAGAGTTATTACCCGTATAAAGAATTTAGCATTTTCCCATTTAATACTCGTATTATGCACGTACATACGTATTTTTTAAAGAATACTTCCTTTTTTCGTATACGTCTTCAAGAGTCGGTATAATGAAAGCAAACGTACAATACATGTATCTTAACGATTATTTAATATCAAAGAACAAAAAACGGAAGTCCACAAAATAATTCAAAAAACAATTAATTACTATTTACCAAGTAACTTACGAAATCAATAAAATATTTAAATATTCGCTAAAGTAATAATAATTAAAACATAATCACTAATTAAAGTAATTAAAAAATGGCTAAGGTATTACTTAATTACATGTATTAAATTAAAGAAGTTGGCCAAAAAACAAAAGTGAAGAAACTAATTTTATATTTTTTAAACTCAAAAAAAAAAAAAAAAAAAAGCCAAACAACCTCTCCCGACAAAATTACCTCTACCGACGAAATATCGTCGCGAGAAACCTAATCCGACAAACTTTTGCCGGCAAAGACCTATGCCGACGAAATTTCGTCGGGAGAGGTTTTAACACAAAAATTAAATATAAACTTAGTATTTTTAGGTCAATAAATTATTATTTTTTCAAATTTTCTTTCCAATAATTAATTTAATTACTTTCATTAGTAATTATTTTCTAACTATTATTTCTCTAGTGAATAATTAGTATTAAAATTTTTAACTAATAGCATAAATGATATTACTAAATAAATAGTATTTAGACTAGTCTAGAGCATTATCTATTACGTTTAGGCCATTACCAAGGTATAGCTATTGTCCCCGTTTCATTTTTTACTTTTCCAGAATTATTACCCGTATAAAGAATTTAGCATTTTCCCATTCAATACTCGTATTATGCACGTACATACGTATTTTTTAAAGAATACTTCCTTTTTTCGTATACATCTTCAAGAGTCGGTATAATGAAAGCAAACGTACAATACACGTATCTTAATGATTATTTAATATCAAAGAACAAAAAACGGAAGTCCACAAAAAAATTCAAAAAACAATTAATTACTATTTACCAAGTAACTTACGAAATCAATAAAATATTTAAATATTCGCTAAAGTAATAATAATTAAAACATAATCACTAATTAAAGTAATTAAAAAAAGGCTAAGGTATTACTTAATTACATGTATTAAATTAAAGAAGTTGGCCAAAAAACAAAAGTGAAGAAACTAATTTTATATTTTTTAAACTCAAAAAAAAAAAAAAAAAGCCAAACAACCTCTCCCGACAAAATTACCTCTACCAACGAAATATCGTCGCGAGAAACCTAATCCGACAAACTTTTGCCGGCAAAGACCTATGCCGACGAAATTTCGTCGGGAGAGGTTTTAACACAAAACTTAAATATAAACTTCGTATCTTTAGGTCAATAAATTATTATTTTTTCAAATTTTCTTTCCAATAATTAATTTAATTACTTTCATTTGTAATTATTTTCTAACTATTGTTTCTCTAGTGAATAATTAGTATTAAATTTTTTAACTAATAGCATAAATGATATTACTAAATAAATAGTATTTAGACTAGTCTAGAGCATTATCTATTACGTTTAGGCCATTGTCCCCATTTCATTTTTTACTTTTCCAAAATTATTACCCGTATAAAGAATTTAGCATTTTCCCATTTAATACTCGTATTATGCACGTACATACGTATTTTTTAAAGAATATTTCCTTTTTTTGTATACGTCTTCAAGAGTCGGTATAATGAAAGCAAACGTACAATACACGTATCTTAATGATTATTTAATATCAAAGAACAAAAAACGGAAGTCCACAAAAAAATTCAAAAAACAATTAATTACTATTTACCAAGTAACTTACGAAATCAATAAAATATTTAAATATTCGCTAAAGTAATAATAATTAAAACATAATCACTAATTAAAGTAATTAAAAAAAGGCTAAGGTATTACTTAATTACATGTATTAAATTAAAGAAGTTGGCCAAAAAACAAAAGTGAAGAAACTAATTTTATATTTTTTAAACTCAAAAAAAAAAAATTTTAAAAAAGCCAAACAACCTCTCCCGACAAAATTACCTCTACCAACGAAATATTGTCGCGAGAAACCTAATCCGACAAACTTTTGCCGGCAAAGACCTATGCCGACGAAATTTCGTCGGGAGAGGTTTTAACACAAAACTTAAATATAAACTTAGTATCTTTAGGTCAATAAATTATTTTTTTTTCAAATTTTCTTTCCAATAATTAATTTAATTACTTTCATTAGTAATTATTTTCTAACTATTATTTCTCTAGTGAATAATTAGTATTAAATGTTTTAACTAATAGCATAAATGATATTACTAAATAAATAGTATTTAGACTAGTCTAGAGCATTATATATTACGTTTAGGCCATTACCAAGGTATGGCTATTGTCCCCGTTTCATTTTTTACTTTTCCAGAGTTATTACCCGTATAAAGAATTTAGCATTTTCCCATTTAATACTCGTATTATGCACGTACATACGTATTTTTTAAAGAATACTTCCTTTTTTCGTATATGACTTCAAGAGTCGGTATAATGAAAGCAAACGTACAATACACGTATGTTAATGATTATTTCATATCAAAGAACAAAAAACGGAAGTCCACAAAATAATTCAAAAAACAATTAATTACTATTTACCAAGTAATTTACGAAATCAATAAAATATTTAAATATTCGCTAAAGTAATAATAATTAAAACATAATCACTAATTAAAGTAATTAAAAAATGGCTGAGGTATTACTTAATTACATGCATTAAATTAAAGAAGTTGGCCATAAAACAAAAGTGAAGAAACTAATTTTATATTTTTAAAACTCCAAAAAAAAAAAAAAAAAAATGCCAAACTACCTTTCCCGACAAAATTACCTCTACCGACAAAATTTCGTCGCGAGAAACCTAATTCGACAAATATTTGCCGGCAAAGACCTATGCCGACGAAATTTCGCCGGGAGAGATTTTAACACAAAAATTAAATATAAACTTAGTATCTTTAGGTCAATAATTTTTTTTTTTTTCAAAATTTCCCCAGTAATTAATTTAAGTACTTTCATTAGTAATTATTTTCTAACTATTATTTCTCTAGTGAATAATTAGTATTAAATATTTTAATTAATAGCATAAATGATATTACTAAATTAATAGTATTTAGACTAGTCTAGAGTATTATCTGTTACGTTTAGGTCATTACCAAGGTGTAGCTATTGTCGCCGTTTGATTTTTTACTTTTCCAAAGTTATTACCCGTATATAGAATTTAGCATTTTTCTCATTTAATACTAGTATTATACACGTACATACGTATTTTTCAAAAAATACTTCCATTTTCGTATACGTCTTCAAGAGTCGGTATAATGAAAGCAAACGTACAATGCACATATCTTAATGATTATTTAATATCAAAGAACAAAAAACGGAAGTCCACAAAATAATTCAAAAAACAATTAATTACTATGTACCAAGTAATTTACGAAATCAGTAAAATATTTAAATATTCGCTAAAGAAATATTAATTAAAACATAATCACTAATAAAACTAATTAAAAAAAGGCTAAGGTATTACTTAATTACATGCATTAAATTAAAGAAGTTGGCCAAAAAACAAAAGTGAAGAAACTAATTTTATATTTTTAAAACTCAGGAAAAAATAAAATAAAAAAAAAGCCAAACAACCTCTTCCCCCGAAATTACCTCTACCGACGAAATTTCATCGCGAGAAAGCTAATCCGACAAATTTTTGCCGGCAAAGACCTATGCTGACGAAATTTCATCGAGAGAGGTTTTAAAAAAAAATTAAGTATAAACTTAGTATCTTTAGGTCAGTAAATTTTTATTTTTTTCGAAATTTCTTTCCAGTAATTAATTTAATTACTTTCATGAGTAATTATTTTCTAACTATTATTTCTCTAGTGAATAATTAGTATTAAAACCCGCTTGGAAACTAGTGACCAAGAGCTTGATTTTGATCTCAAATTTGAACCAGCTATGAAGGACACCAAGGATTCAAACACAGCGCCGGTGACTGCATCTAACTCTTTCAACATGTTGACAACTGCTGGAGTCTCATGGTTCTTGTCTTTGCACTTACTTTCCTTGACCTTTAAGGCCTTGTTCATTGACTTCTTGATATCCTTCCTAGAGGCAAGGTATTTCCTAACCTCACTCATGAAGCTCATGTCACCTCCTCGTCTTCTGCGCATGATTGATTGAAGTTCAGGTGTGCATTCCTTTGTTTCCAAAAGGGCGTCCTTAATGATGCCACACACATCCAGGAGCCTCAAAGATCCATCTAGTTGTTCATTGATTTGTCTCCACACTCCTGGGCTAAGGCTTGTTGACTGAATGGCAAGAGAAGAAACTTCTCAACACACTCATGCAAATCTTGAAGGCCACTGAGTTTGTGGCTTATGGATGATGATGATGAAGAGGCGGTCTCTGATGCCTTTAATCTGCACAACTTCTCATCGAATTCTGTAACGAAAGGATGTGATGTTGAAGGCAAGCTGTTTGAGCGAGCATGGAAGGAAGCCATTTTCTTTTTTAATGGGAAAGAGAAAGGCCTTGTGCCTTGCAGTTGAATGTTCAATTGGGTGTTTCAGTTTGCTTTCCT
This sequence comes from Prunus avium, assembly GCF_965620075.1. NCBI lineage: Eukaryota > Viridiplantae > Streptophyta > Magnoliopsida > Rosales > Rosaceae > Prunus > Prunus avium. The sequence goes on from NC_142291.1 coordinate 34,198,835, forward strand.
TCTCTTTGGCATCTGTTCAATATATATTACACGGTTAGGGAGACAAGAGCAACTCATCCTCTTCACAGCTGAATGAGTCGCAACGTTATTTGGATCTGGATCCGAAAACTATATCAGCGATGTTTATGCAGTCTCCCAACACCGGATCAGCAACCCATCCCCAACCATATTTTACTTCTAATATAGCATGATTATCTTCAATTAGGTAACAATATTATGTAATGCATTGCACAATTAAACATAAAATATGTAGAACACGAGTGGTATTGTACCATCTTTCTATATGTAAAAGAAAGATAATAGCTCTTCTATCCAGCATTCCAGCTCTTCCTGCCTGCCTCCGTGGGGACGAGTTCTGTTAATTCAATGTCTCGATTATCATGTAACACAATATTTTATTTTAGTTCATTAAAATCATGTGGTTTCATTGTCTATGTCAGAATCACTCATCATCTTCCAATTCCCACCAACTAGTTTTTATATCAGAATCAGATGCATGCATATGCATTTTCTGTTTTTTTTTGCTCTTCATGAAATGCATTTTCCTTTGCTTTATATTCTGTATGTCTTACAACGCATTCCAGACAACAACCTTACATGCATTAACAAGTTGGTCATCAGGCATACCATGATTGTTTGGCCAGACAACTTAATTTGCAGGTATTGGAGGTGCTTGGTGTTTCCATTTCAACGACAATGACGAAGATGATCTATAAAATAAGTGAAACTTGGCAATCACCCAGCAACTCAATCAGTTGGGCATTCATATCTGTCACCGAAAATTCATTAAAACTAAGAATGCAAACGGTGAGAAATTATGGTTATGGCAGCTTCTTGTATGACACAAAGTCAATGCCATTCGTGTACTCTCTATGTAACACAGAATGTGGCGTCACAAATATTAAAAGACATAGGTGCTGAGTTGGGGAGTTGAAAGGTAGGGAACAGGGCAGGGACATTGTTGAGATAAACATATTCAAATCACAAAGATCCAAAACCATTCATTGTTATATGAATAGGATGAGATTCTTCATGTTTCCTAACAATCCACAGTATACTTGAATAGTCAGTCATCATCCTCTTGTATATATTAACTTAATATTATTAAGCAGATGCCCATGGAGGAAGATAAACCGCTAGACGAACTTGTACAATAATTCACTGCAAAACTTTCTTTTCTCTAAACAGAAAAAAATGGCTGCCACAAAATCCAATTGCCATGCTCGCTCAAACAGCGTTCCCTCAACAACGCACCCTCTCATTTCAGAATTTGATGAGCAGTTGTGCAGATTGAGGACTTCTGGAACCGCCTCTTCATCCTCTACATCAGTAAGCCAAAGCCTAAATGGCCTTAAGGATTTGTATGATTGTGCAGATGAGCTGCTTTTGTTGCCACTCACTCGACAAGCCTTAGCTCAAGAGGAGAACGATGAGCTATTGGATGGATCTCTTAGGCAATTGGATGTATGTAGTGTCGCCAAGGATACCTTGCTCCAAACCAAAGAATGCACAATAGAAATTTTATCAATTATCCGCAGAAGACGGGGAGGAAAAACTGAGCTTGCAAGTGAGGTTAAGAAATTCTTGGCAATCAGGAAGGTGATGAAAAAAGCTGTCTGCAAGGCCTTAGGAAATTTGAAGGTTGTTTCTCCCTTCAGTAAGGAGCATGAGGCTGTGGCTATGGTTAGCATGTTGAAAGAGATGGAAGCAGTTACTCAGACTGTGTTTGATTCCATATTTTCTTTTATCTCGGGTCCAAAGACACAATCAAAGCCAAGTGGGTTGCAACTAGTCTCAAACTTGATGCGCCATAAAAGAGTAGCAGCATGTAAAGAAAGAAGAAGAAGAAGAAACAGATGCAAATGAATTTGCAATGGTGGATGCAGCATTGCACTCAATTGTTGGTCACAAGACAAAAGAATCTGATAACATTATTCAGAATGCACAAACCCAACTGCAAAATTTAGAGTTGTGCATACAAGATCTAGAAGAGTCACTTGAACACCTTTCAAGGCGTTTGATCAAAACCAGAGTTTCCCTCCTCAACATCCTCAACCACTAGATTAGGATACTCAGATAGTACTGGATGATTCATCCAAAATTGTTTTGGCTCATACTTGTACATTAATGAGATATACACGTACAATATACTTTCTCATATAATTAATCAATACTTTTCTTTCCACAATTTACTTCAATTACAGGTTTTTTCTTTTTGATAAAACTTAATAACATCAAAACCTGTAGCATTTTCTGGTAAAACTCACAACTTTCCCGAATAGGGTAAATGGAATTTGAATCTGTCCTTGTCTAATAATCTCCAGGAAAATACTCAAAAACAGATAACCAATCCCTGGGGCTAATTAATTTATGATACTCACATGGCAAACTCAGATATCACACCCAATAACAATAATTGTGCTGGTTTTCGTGGTGTTTGGGGAACAGTCCAGTTCTTCAAGTCTGCTACATAGCATTTTTCTACAATATGGAAACACAATGCATGGTCATAAATTAGTGGATATTGCAGATCTTGCCTGCTCGTAGAGCAACAATCATGAAATTAAGATGAATTAACTAATCACTTACATTAATCATAATCAGCATAATAGAGTTTGTAGCATATGAGAAGGATGGCTAGGATGCATGGTTTTTCCCTCACCACGTATTATTAGACAGAGTCAATGCTGCTCGTGCAATAACATATAATATATATATATTTATGTCCAATTGTTAATAAGGATTTTTAGCAGACCCTGAGATTTTATATGCAAAATGAATCAGCTCATGAGTTGTGCTGGTGTGGGAAGAGACATTGTATAAACATTGCCTAGGGAAAATATATATCCAAATCGAAATCATGTTACTGCTGGCTGGTGATTGCAGTGGACGCGATACCATGTCCTGTCCACTTCCTTGACCAACACTATATATTAAGCAGATGCATATGGAAATGAACACATCAATCTCAATTGTGCATTAACTACAAAGTCTTCTCTTCTATCCTCTCACAGCACACAAACAAGAAATGGCTTTCCACACTCGCTCTAACAGCTTCCCCTCTAGGCCACACCCGGTCCTTCAAGAAGTTGATGAACTCTTGTGCAGATTGAGATCTTCTGAGGCCACCTCTGCATCTTCATCTTCAATAAGCCACAAACTAAGTGGCCTCCAAGACTTGCACGATTGTGTTGATAGATTGCTTCAGTTGCCCCTCACTCAACAAGCCTTAGCACAAGTGCAGAATGAGAAATGGGCTAATGAGCTACTAGATGGCTCTCTCAGACTCTTGGATGTTTCTAGCAGTGCCAAGGATGCTCTGTTGCAAACCAAGGAATGCGTGCAGGACCTTCAATCAATCATGCGAAGAAGGCGGGGAAGTGAATCTGGAGCACTCACAACTGAGGTCAGGAAATACTTGACCTCTAGGAAGATGGTGAAAAAGGCAATCCAAAAGGCTATGAAGAATCTCAAGGGAACCGAAAACAGATCCACATTTTCTTCCCTCAACAAGGACGATGAGACATTTTCCGTTGTTAGCAAGTTGAGAGAAGTTGAAGCAATCACCCTCGCAGTGTTTGAGTCACTTCTTTCCTTCATATCCGGGCCAAAATCACAGCCCAGCAGCTGGTCACTAGTCTCCAAGATGATGCAGTCAAAGAAAGTGGCTTGTGAGGAAGCAACAGAAATAAATGAATTTGCAGAGGTGGATGCTGCATTGAACTCACTCATTAGACACAAGGCAAGCAAGCCTAGTGCTGATGATGCCCACAATCAACTTGACCAACTGGAGTCATGCATTCAAGACCAAGAAGAAGGACTTGAGTGCCTATTTAGGCAAATGATCAAAACAAGAGTTTCCCTCCTCAACATCCTAAACCACTAGACCGTCTAGTCTAGACGTATATTAGCTTTTTCGATTTTGTACATGAAAGACATACATGTGTATACAAATACATCCTCTGATATCAAATTCATATACATAATGATATACTTTTTCCCTTGAATCGCCACTTATCTTTTCTCTTATTTCAAACGCGTTCCTTTCCGAAGCTCATATGGTTAATTAATGCCAGTACTGAAGATGATTTTCTACTTAGTCTTAGAAATTAATTCACAAAAGAACTTTTTTCTCCAATTACAATTTGAAAAAGAATTAGCTGTAATTTCTCAATCGTACACAAGGCTGAGTGGTATTTCACACGAGTTATAACAATGTATGATTGAGGTCACATGGGATATTTGTACAAATTATACCAAATGTCAAGGCTGTCAAGATTCTGTTTGTCTCACTCTCAAGTAAGATAATCAATAATCAACAGTTGATTACATTCAAAGGAGGACTTGATCCTCACATAAACACATGCTTGCTGAATACAATTTTGGTTACAGAAACATCCTCTGGTCTCAAATTAATACAATTTTGGTTAAATTGCGCTTAATATAGCATTCAATTTGGTGCCGATCCTAATCCTGAATTCCTTTAATATTTACTGCAACTTTAATTGTCATGCTATCCAAGGCGTCAAGTAAGGCAGAAAACATCTTCCTAAGAGAAGAGTTCAAAGATTTGAACAAACAGAGACCAAGCTTACGAAAAATTAAAAAGAAGAAAACAAAAATTAAACAGCTATAATGTGAGTGTTCAAAGCAAGCACTGAGATCGTATGGAATTTATGCAAGCAAAGCATATCAAATATCTGAAGGGCAGATACTCAATAATCAACAACTAAAGGCATTCAAAGGACGACTTGACTCTCACATTCTTGAAGCAGTGAACATAAGACCTCATGATGGAGTTTTATTCCTTTTCTCTTTATACCCTGAAAAAACAGTAAATCCCACATTGAAAAAACATAATGCTTGTCAAGTACTTAATATAGTTAAGTCCTAAAATTTAGTTTGCCGAGCCTAGTAACGTGGGCTTGTGACCCAACGTGGGGGCATTAAAGGTGGAATGTGGAAAGTTCTTGTCAGGACACGGACAACCTACGGCCCAATATGTTCTCGGTTGGTGGCCTTAGATACACAAGTCTAAGCTCGCCGTATCTTTCCAGAAGGACTACATTGGGCTCCTATAGTCTCTTTAGGCTGCCCGGTTGACGTCTTTGCCCAGGACGGCATTAAGGATGTTGGCTTATCAGAGCAGCAGTGGTGAACATGACGGCATCCAGAACTATCAGAACTTACTGGGCCAAGGAGGTCCGCCGCTCTTGACCAGACCGCCACCTTTTTAGCCACTTCATCTTTTTTTCTTTTTCAAGTTTTATTTTTAAATGGAATTTTCTGTTTTAATCATTTTTATTTATTTAGTTTCCTTTATAAATTAAAGACCACCCAATAACTTATTTGACACTGTACCAAGTATTTGAAATACGGAACAAAAATACCATTCAGGCAATATTTTAGAAAGTGAGCGCTCAACCCGAAAGAAATACCACAGCGATGCAAACATCCAAGATACCCTCAACAAATTCACAGGACTCTCTGAACTTATGATTGAGGTCGCCTTCTCAACATCCTCAAACCAAAAGTATGTTGAAAACCAGAATTTCAAGGCGTTTGATGATTCATCCAAAAGTATTTTGGCTCATACTTGTACATGAATGAGATATACATTTTTTATATACTCAATCAAATACTCTTAGAGCTCAAGTGTTTAAACACTTAATTGGGGGCTTTCATGTCTAATTTTATCCAGGGAAACAATCAAAAACAGATTAACATTAACAAATCAATGGGACTAATTAGTTCATTATTACTCCAATGGTAGACTCAGATCTCACTCCCAGTAACAATAATTCTGCCGGTTTTCGTTTCGTTTGGGGGACAAACAGTCCAGATCACCAAGTCTGTTTCATGCCATTTTCTCCAATACTTATTAATACTGGTTGCAGATCTTGCCTCCTCCTTGCCCAGCAATCATATCAAGGACCTGCAAAATACGATGACTTAACCAATCTGATCTGCATAATTGACTTTAATAAATCATATAACACTATGGCTAGGAAGGATGCATGGTTTCGTTTGGTCGACACAGGGTTAATAGATTAAAGCCACTCGTGCAACAGCATACTCTGAGATTTTTATATGCAAATGAGTTGGTATGCTGGTGTGGGAAGAGACATCGCACAAACATTGCCTAGGGAACATATAGATCCAAATCGAAATCATGTTACCTCTGGTTGGTGATTGAAGAGGATGAGATTCCATGTCCCCTTCTTCAACCAACACTATATATTAAGCAGATGCAGATGGAAAGGAACACATCAGTTTGAATTGTACATTTAACCTATTCTTTCAAGGTCATCTATTCTCTCTCTCACAAGACCAAAAAAGGAAAAAGAAATGGCTTTCCACACTCGCTCTAACAGCTTCCCTTCTAGGCCACACCCGATCGTTCAAGAAGTTGATGAACATTTGTGTAGATTGAGGTCTTCTGAGGTCACCCCCACATCATCATCAATCAGCCACAAACTAACTGGCCTTCAAGAATTGCATAGTTGTGTTGATAGGTTGCTTCAGTTGCCCCTCACTCAACAAGCCTTGGCCCAAGAGCAGAATGAGAAATCAACTAATGAGCTATTAGATGGCTCTCTGAGGATCTTGGATGGTTGCAGCAGAGCCAAGGATGCTCTGTTGCAAACCAAGGAATGCGTGCAGGACCTTCAATCAATCATGCGAAGAAGGCGGGGAAGTGAATCCAGAGCACTCACAACTGAGGTCAGGAAATACTTGACCTCTAGGAAGATGGTGAAGAAGGCAATCCACAAGGCTATGGGAAATCTCAAGGGATCCAGTTTCTCATCCCTTAACAAGGACAATGAGACTATTGCCGTTGTTAGAACGTTGAGAGATGTCGAGGCAGTCACTCTCTCAGTGTTCGAATCACTCCTGTCCTTCATCTCTGGCCCAAAGTCAAAGCCAAGCAGCAGTTGGTCATTGGTTTCCAAGATTATTCACACCAAAAGAGTAGCTTTTGAGGAAGAAACTGAAGCAAATCAATTTGCACGAGTGGATGCTGCTCTGCAATCATTCATTAAGACAAGCAAATCTGACCACAAAAAAGTAGACAACCAGCTCGACAATCTGGAGTCATGCATTCAAGATCAGGAAGAACAACTTGAGTGCCTTTTTAGGCAGTTGATCAAAACAAGAGTCTCCCTCCTCAACATCTTAAACCACTAGATCTTAGCTTTTTCGATTATGTACATGAAAAACATACGTGTATACAAATACATCCTCTGGATATCAAATTGATTATACAAAATGATTTACTCATTTGCTTAATTGTCAACTATTCTTCTTCTTTCGTCAAAAGCATTCGTTTTCTGAACAGATCATAAATTCTTGCAACTACTGCAACAAACATTTTACCATTTATGTTCTATATAACCACATATAATCTATGTTTTTGGCATCAATCTTGGAAATTAATGGAACAAAAAAAAAAAAATTCCCTAGTCTAATTACAAGATGAAAATTTGATTTAACTCTAACTCCCCTGAGTCAAACCTGAGGTAAACTCACAGGAGTATCAAAAACTATCATTGTTACACATGGGATTTAAGCCAATTATATCAAATGTCAAGGCTGTCAAGATTCCAATTGTCTCAAGAGAGATAATCAATAATCAATGGCATGAAAAGGAGGACTTGATTCAGCAGTAAACATATGATGACTGTCTCTGTTAGAGGGACAATTAGAGACTAAAAAAGGGCTTAAGTCAATGATCATATGGCCTTACTTGCTTCATTCACTACAACCATTTAGAAAGCCTTAAAATTATAGATCAGGCTTGCTGCTTGCTTAACCATCATGTCAAGGACCTGCAAAATAAGATTAACTAATCACATACATAAATAAGCATATAAAACTGCTGGGCATGGGATCATGTCCACTCGTGCTATCACATATATAATTAATTGATCTCTATCCAATATGTTAATTATGATTGAATGATTGTCACATTATGTAAAGAAACTCTGAGATTTTATATGCTAAATTAATCAGTTCATGAGTTGGAATGCTGGTGTGGGAAGAGACAATGCATAAACATCGCTGATGGAGCATATAGATCCACATCGAAATCATGTTACCTCCCACTGATGATTGTAGTGGATGAGATTCCATGTCCCCCTCCTCAACCTACACCATATATTAAGCAGATGCATATGGAAAGAACCCATCAGTTCTGAATTAGACATCAACCACAACTACAAGGTCTTCTGTTCTATCTTCAAACAACACAGAAAAAAAGAAATGCCTTTCCATACTTGCTCTAACAGCTTCCCTTCAAGGCCACACCCAATCGTTCAAGAAGTTGAAGAACATTTGTGTAGATTGAGGTCTTCTGAGGCCACCTCCACGTCTTCATCATCATCAATAAGCCACAAACTAAGTGGCCTCCAAGAATTGCATGATTGTGTTGATAGGTTGCTTCAGTTGCCCCTCACTCAACAGGCCTTAGCCCAAGAGCAGAATGAGAAATGGGCTAATGAGATATTAGATGGCTCTCTGAGACTCTTAGATGTTTGCAGCAGTGCCAAGGATGTCATCCTGCAAACCAAGGAATGCGTACAGGATCTTCAATCGATTATACGAAGGCGGCGAGGAGGTGAAACTGGAGCTCTTACAAGTGAGGTAAGGAAATACTTAACCTCTAGGAAGATGGTGAAACAATCAACAAGGCTATGGGTAGTTTGAAGGCAATAGCAAACAAATCCGCTTTCTCTTCCCTCAACAAGGATCATGAGAAGTTGAGAGAAGTAGAAGCAGTCACTCTTGCAGTGTTTGAGTCACTTTTGTCCTCCGTCTCTGGGCCAAAATCAAAGACAAGTAGCTGGTCATTGGTCTCCAAGATAATGCAATCAAAAAAAGTTGCTTGTGAGGAAGAAGCAGAAGCAAATGAGTTTGCACAAGTGGATGCTGCATTGAACTCTCTCATTGGACACAAGACAAGCAAATCTCAACACCAAAATGTCGATAATGTGCAGAACCAGCTTAACAAGCTGGAGTCTTGCATTCGGGACCAGGAAGAAGGACTTGAGTGCCTTTTTAGGCAATTGATCAAAACAAGAGTCTCTCTTCTCAATATATATATATATATTAGGGTTTAGGGCTTTTCAATTTTTAACATGGAAAGCAATACATGCATACAAATACCACTTCTGATATGAAATGGATATATAAACAACGATATACACCCTTTTTCTTACTTCAAAAGCATTCTTTTCCAAACCTCAAATTGTTAATCGATACAAGCAGTACCCTAATAATTTCAAAGAAGAAACTAAAATAGAAGCAGAGTTCCCCACAAAGCATAACTTTCCCATCATCCCAATCAGGCAAAAAAAAAATTTAAGAGAAACCTGATTTTGATTTTGGCATTGAAACTTCCCAAATCGAGGAAGAAGGACTTGAGTGCCTTTTTAGGCAATTGATCAAAACAAGAGTCTCTCTTCTCAATATATATATATATATTAGGGTTTAGGGCTTTTCAATTTTTAACATGGAAAGCAATACATGCATACAAATACCACTTCTGATATGAAATGGATATATAAACAACGATATACACCCTTTTTCTTACTTCAAAAGCATTCTTTTCCAAACCTCAAATTGTTAATCGATACAAGCAGTACCCTAATAATTTCAAAGAAGAAACTAAAATAGAAGCAGAGTTCCCCACAAAGCATAACTTTCCCATCATCCCAATCAGGCAAAAAAAAAATTTAAGAGAAACCTGATTTTGATTTTGGCATTGAAACTTCCCAAATCGAGGAAGAAAATTGCAAAAAGGTTCGGTTCAATTGGGACAGTCTAGCGGGCCATGGTGGATCCGAGCGACACCGACTCGTTATCCTTCCACTGCCAAGAGCGGGAGGTAATCGTTGCTCTGTGAAGCCAGCCTTACGCAGTTCCCTCCACTCTAGGAGCCAAGAGACCCAGTGCCTTCGCTCGAGCCACATGGTTCAACTCCTGGCTTGGAATGGGAGAGTCAGAAGATAGTCGACCCGGACCCGACCAGCTAATACTGAGCCAAAGTTCCAGACCTCGAAGCCCCCACTCGGGTTATAAGCTTGCGTTACAAAGCTCAGCGATAGAACCTCCTCGTGTTAGGTTTATAAAGCGTAGTGTCTGATACCGACAAAGCGATGTGGGATAACTTGCACCCGCTCTTACCTTCAGATAATGACTTGAGTTTTAAGGTCTATTTGGAAGCTCAGAATTTCATCAATACTTGATCAATTTGTATGTTTCAGTGACAATTTAGGGAGTTGAATATGATCACAAGACTTTCAAGACTTCATTTATCTCAAGGCAGATAACCATCAATAAACACTTCACATTCAAAGGAAACTAAAACAAAAGTTTATGGTAAAACTCACTGAAGCATTTTAGAGGATCTTCAGAAGACATTGTTAACGCTGGGTGGTGAAAAATAGTAAACATCAGTTAAAGATTAACCCACACTTTTGTTTTGTAAAAACAATCCTTGGAGGTGGTTTAATTTACTTGTATTTTTTTAAGGTAAAATTTAAAGTAACATCAGAGAAAGCTTCCTTTTTTCTGGTAAAACTCACTGAAGCATTTTATTTCAGCTGCCTAATTTCATATCTGCATGTTGTTTCTGAGTTAAGTAAGAAAAATCTCTGAGCCCTACAGAAGTTTTCAAAACAATAAAATGGATTATCTCCCAGGAAATATTAAACACAGATTAAAGTAAAAAAAATTAATGAGACTAATTAATTATGCTGGTTATAGTGAAAATTATGTTGGTTTTCTTTCAGTTTGGGGAACATTGCAATTCATATATATGATAGAAACATTGCAATTCTTTCTAGTTTGCTAAATAACCAACAATTTTCCATTTTCCTACATTATAGAAACACAACGGATGGTGACTTTTTAATGCAAAATATTGCATATTTGCAGATCATGCCTCCTCCTTGGCAAAAAATCATGTGAAGGACCTGCAAAACAAGAGGAATTAACTAATCACATATGTTGATCACCATAATTGAGTTAAATGGTTTTTGCCTCCCCACGTATTTTTGGAAACAAGGACGTCAATGCCACTCGTGGTATCGTATATTAACAATGATTAAATGGTTGTAGCATTATAATGTGCTAAACTAATAACTTCATGAGTTGGAATGCTGGTGTGGGAGGAGACAATGCATAAACATTACCTAGGGAACATATAGATCCAATCGAAATCATGTTACCTCTCTCACTGATGATTGAAGCGGATGAGATTCCATGTCCCCCTCTTCAATCAACACTATATATTAAGCACTCTGAATTGTACATCAACCACAACTTTCTAAGTCTTCTGTTCTATCTTTTCACAATACACAAACAAGAAATGGCTTTCCACACTCGCTCTAACAGCTTCCCTTCAAGGCCACACCCAATCGTTCAAGAAGTTGATGAACGTGTGCGTAGACTGAGGTCTTCTAAGGCCACCTCCACATCTTCATCATCAATAAGCCACAAACTAAGCGGTCTCCAAGATTTGCATGATTGTGTTGACAGGTTGCTTCAGTTGCCCCTCACTCAACAAGCCTTAGCACAAGAGCAGAATGAGAAATGGGCTAATGAGCTATTAGATGGCTCTCTCAGACTCTTGGATGTTTGCAGCAGCGCCAAGGATGCTATCTTGCAAACCAAGGAATGTGCACAAGATCTTCAATCAATCATACGAAGAACACGAGGAGGTGAATCTGCAGCACTCACCAGTGAGGTCAGGAAATACTTAACCTCCAGGAAGACGGTGAAAAGGGCAATCCAAAAGGCTATGAAGAATCTTAAGGGATCCAATTTCTCATCCCTCAACAAGGACAATGAGTCAATTGACATGGTAAACAAGTTGAGAGAAGTTGAAGGAGTCACTCTTGCAGTGTTTGACTCACTTCTTTCCTTCATCTCTGGGCCAAAATCACAGCCAAGCAGCTGGTCCTTGGTCTCCAAGATGATGCACTCAAAAAAAGTTGCCTGTGAAGAAGAAACAGAAGCAAATGAATTTGCACAAGTGGATGCTGCATTGAACTCTCTCATTGGACACAAGACATGCAAATCTCAAAACAAAAGTGTTGCGCAGAACCAGCTCGAGCAGCTGGAGTCATGCATTCAAGACCAAGAAGAAGGAGTTGAGTGCGTATTTAGGCAAATTATCAAAACAAGAGTCTCCCTCCTCAACATCCTAAACCACTAGATACATATATCTTAGATTTTTCGATTTTGTACATGAAAAACATATTTGTATACAAATACATCCCCTGGGATCAAATTCAGATACATAATGATGATATACTCTTTTGCTCAAATTATCAACTAGTCTCATCCTTCTACGAAAGCATTCACTTTGGGAACTGATCATGAATTCTTGTAGTACTGAAACTAACACAATTTTCGTTCTCTATATTCCGATTATCATCCTGTGCATGGAAAAAATGAACTTACCCTTATTGTCTAATTACAAGATAATGAAAAGTGAATTAACTCTAATTTCCCGAAATCAAACCTGAGAGGTAAACTCACAGGAGTATGTAAAACTATCATTGTTGTCACATGGGATTTGCGTAGATTATATCAAATGTCAAGGCTGTCAAGATTCCAATTGTCTCAAGAGAGACAATAAATAATCAACGATCAATGGCATTCAAAAGAAGACTTGATTTTCTTTAAGCAGTAAGCATATGCTGACTGTCTCTGTTAGAGGAACTATTAGAGACTAAAAAAGGTTTTAAGTCTATGATCATTTGGTCTTGCTTGCTATACAATCATTTATTTTTATTTCTTTCTAGTAAACTTGCCAGCATATCATTGAATGAAGAATTTCTGGTAAAACTCTGTGACCACTAAACAAAATTTCAAAACAACACCCAAGGGGTTTGGTCTAGTGGATATCCTGGCTAGGCCTGCAAGTGGGCGAATGTTAGCTGGCCTCAGTGAGGTCCAGCGTTCGAATCCCACCTTGTGAAAAAACACCCCCTGGGGAGAGTCAAATCCGTTCAGGTCTACGACTCGGAGTGGTTGCTCACTTGCTATTACCAAAAAAAAAAATTTCAAAACAACTGAAATGGATGTCAAATTCCAGTTATCTCCCGGGGAATAATCAAAGACAGATTAAAATTAACAAACTGTTGTAACTAATTAATGACAATAACACGGCAGATGCGCATCTCAGATCCAAGAATGACAATTGTGCTGGATGTCATTCTGCTTGGGAACAGTCCAATTCATCAAGTCTGCTACACACCATTTTTCTACATTTTGGAAACACTGAGGCTATAAAAAATGCAGATTGCAGATCTTGCCTGCTGCTTGCTTAACAATATCATGCCAAGGACCTGCAAAAATAAGATGCATTAACTAATCACTCACATACATGAATCATCATAATTGAGTCTATGCATAAGGCTTAAGCATAGAAGTGGCTGGACACAGGCCATTGGCACTCATGCTTAATATTTAATTTATGGATTGCTGTCCAATATGTTAATTATGATCGAGTGATTGTAACATTATATAAAGATAGTATGAGGTTTTATATCCTAAATTAATCAGTTCATGAGTTGGAATGCTGGTGTGGGAAGAAACCTTGCATAAACATTGCCAAGGGAACGTATAGATACAAATCAAAATCATGTTACCTCTCACCGATGATTGAAGTGGATGAGTTTCCATGTCCCCTTCCTCAACCAACACTATATATTAAGCAGATGCATATGGAGAGGAACAAATCAATCTCAATTGTACATTAACTACAAGGTCTTATATTCTATCTTCTCACAATACACCAAGAAGAAATGGCTTTGCATACTCGCTCTAACAGCTTCCCCTCTAGGCCACACCCGATCATTGAAGAAGTTGATGAACTTTTGTGTAAATTGAGGTCTTCTGAGGCCACCTCCACATCTTCATCATCAATATGCAACAAACTAAGTGGCCTCCAAGATTTGCATGATTCTGTTGATAGGTTTCTTCAGTTGCCCCTCACTCAACAAGCCTTAGCCCAAGAGCAGAATGAGAAATGGACTAATGAGTTGTTAGATGGCTCACTCTGGCGGTTGGATGTTTGTGGCACTGCCAAAGATGCCTTGTTGCAAACCAAGGAATGCATCCAGAACCTTCAATCCATCATGCGAAGAAAGCGGGGAGGTGAAACTGGAGCTCTTACAAGTGAGGTTAGGAAATACTTAACCTCCAGGAAGATGGTGAAAAAGACAATTGAAAAGGCTATGAAGAATCTCAAGGGAACCGAAAACAGATCCACTTTCTCTTCCCTCAACCAGGACAGTGAGACTATTTCCATTGTGAGCAAGTTGAGAGATGTTGAAGCAGTCACTCTGACAGTGTTCGAATCACTGCTGTCCTTCATCTCCAGCCCAAAATCACAGCCAAACAGCAGCTGGTCTTTGGTCTCCAAGATGATGCAATCAAAAAAAGTAGCTTGTGAGGAAGAAACAGAAGTAAATGAATTTGCAGAGGTGGATGCTTCATTACAGTCACTCATTGGACACAAGACAAGCAAATCTCATTCCCAAAGTGCACTTAATGCACACAACCAGTTGGAGAAGCTGGACGCATGCATTCAAGATCAGGAAGACGGACTTGAGCGCCTATTTAGGCAAATGATCAAAACAAGAGTCTCCCTCCTCAACATCCTAAACCACTAGATATTAGCTTTTTCGATTTTGTACATGAAAAACATTACATGTGTATACAAATACATCCTCTGATATCAAATTAATTATACAAAATGATATGTTCATTTGCTTAAATTCTCAACTAGTCTCTTTCTTTCTTCAAAAGCATTCACTTTGGGAACTGATCTTGAATTCTTGCAAGTACTGAAACTAACACGATTTCCGATCTGACTATCATCCTCGGGTCTCTGCATTCCGATTATCATCCAATGCATGGCTTCGATCTAGAAAACTAATTGAAAAATGAACTTATCCCTATTGTCTAATTACAAGATCAAAAGATGAATTTACTCTAATTTCCCAAAGTCAAACCTGAGAGGGGTAAATTCACAGGAGCATTTGAAATTATGATTGTCACATGGGATTTGCGCAAATCATGTCAAATATCAAGGCTGTCAAGATTCCAATTGTCTCAAGAGAGATAATAAATAATCAACAATCAATGGCATTCAAAAGGACTTGATTCTCACAAGGTTTAAGCAGTAAACAATGCTCTGTCCCTCTAACAGAGGGACAAATAGGGACTACTAAAAAGATTAAGTCTGTGATCATATTGTCTTGCAATACAATCATTTAGAAAACCCATACAATTCATATGATTTTTCAGTCAAAAGTTTTGTTTAAATAATGTTTTTACGTGCAAATTTTGTCACATACAATACCATTGTTGCCATTGCATGAACAGAAAAGAAAAAGAACGTATAAAACTATAAATACACATGGGAAAGACACCAAGGAAAATTTATCTCCTGTTCTTGTATCTGTTTATCAGCATTGTTCAATATATTAAGTTCCATCTACAAGCCTGAGTAAAGCGCTTTCGCCGGTGCACGACAAACATGACACCATTGTCATGGTCAGCATATTAAGACGGGTTGGAGTCACTTAAATTATATCCACCATTTCTAAATCACAACGATAGTATGTAGCTGTCTTTGGTTTCTAAATTGTACAAGACCAGTGAGGCAGTGAGAGAGAGAGGGAGAGAAGCACACATTCACTAGTGCAACAAAAGATATCGATGTTTCTGTATAAATACATTCTCAATGGTAAAGACAATTTTGATTCCCAGCTCAGATTTTATACAAATTTTCATTGGCCTCAACAACAACTGTCAATTGGTAGTGGTGAATAATGGACTATCACTTATTACATAGTTGAACTTCATGATCCCCTGCCTCCTCGTTGCCGCTTTTCTTCTAGTGCAGTTGCTTCATTTAACATGTCGGTGGCGTCCTTGTGCATGTCTAGCTTGGCTAGAGCAACTGACTGCATGTAGAAGGCCGTGGGCCAGTCTGGATAAACACATTGTGCTTGCATTGCATCTCGAAGAGCAGCATCAGGTTGCTCATTTAACAGATAGCATAAACTGCGTCGTGCAAAAACAGTTGGGGACACCATAGTTCCAACATCTATGAACTGCACTCGAAAAACCCAAAAGGAACCACTTAAGTGAACATCACTACTTAAGACCCAGTTACTTCAAGATTATAACTTGATGAGCCCATCGTAACACATAACAACAAAAACAAAATGCTTCGAATAGCCATCCTAAATCTAATCAACAAAAGACTACTAAGACTACATCAGCAGTAATTTGATTCAAAAAGGTTGAGCAAGAAAATAAATATGGTAACACTTACAGTTGAGGGCATAATATTATGACATAATCTACTGGTGGAAGGTTCCAAGTCAAACGTTCAGTCAATTTCTTGACATATTTCCAGCCAAAAAGATTTACCATTATATATAAATTAAAAGGCACACACGGGCTACAAAGTTATACCTGGGAGTAACAATCAATGGCAGTTTTAAAATCTTTGTCACGAAATGCATAGTCCCCTCGCTTCCTTGCCTCCAGCATGTCTCTCATTTGTTGAGTCCACTCTTGGAAAGATAACTGAACCCATCCAAATTCAAAAAGATCTCTTAGCACAAATTGAATGAACAGGGATATGCAAGACCTCTAGTACCACTCAACTACCTCATTGGTTCCTTCATCATCTCGGTAGTGCGTCATAACCAAGATCTGATGGATTGCTGTGAGGTCCATCCGAGAACAGGCCTCGCCCATTGCAGAAAGGGGACGTTGCGGGGTTGCAGGGGCTTCCTCATGCTTTGGAATTCCAAGCATGACATAAGATGGGACCTGCAATCCAGACCTTTGTTATTAGCTTCTTAATGTGAAGTAGTGCTCCTTTATCATCTTAAGAGCACATCCATCGATTACAAAACTTATTTGACCTCATATTAGGTCCACAGACAAACATAGTTTTGGCCATGTAAGAATATGTGGATGCCAGGGAAATGCCCTAAAGGAGGTTAAAGGCATCCGCCATGGCAAGAATGCCAGCCACAGCAATTTTATTTTTTTAATAGGGCGGAGGGATCTTCAACTTTGAAGAGAAACAAAAGCCACAGCATTCAACACAATCCATGTGTGCATGCATCATTTTCCACTCCATGGATCTCCATCATTTTCAGATACAGTGTAAGGAGGTTCCTTTTGCACCCAGCCAGCCATATTGAGCCATCAAAAACAGCTTATGCCAGGGAATTACAAAATTACAAGTGCAAAATCAAGAACAAGGTACACTTAGAGTATGCACTGAGAAAAAGAATAATAGTTTTGTTCATAAACTAGACTATTTCATAATCCAATTAGAGAAAGTATCTTACTTCAGGTTTCGTCTGCAGTGGAGCAAGTGTCGCAACAAGGTCCTTCGTATTAGGCCGCTCTCTGGGTTCATATTGGAGACATTGAGAGGCAAGATTAACAACCACGGTTGCTTCCTCTGTAGAAAATTTCCCCTCCAAATGTGAATCCATTAAGAGAATGATATTTTTCCCCCGTATCATATCAAGAGCCTGTTTACATGAATATACATCAAATATATACTAGACTATGTTCCGTTTATAAAAAAAACAGACCAGCACTGAACAAATCTCATGTGATCATCTTGTATGATGGTTAACTCTAGATAATAAAACAACTTAAACTTCTAGCATGATGGAAAGTATTGTTATAATTCAAAAAGTCACGAAAAATCTTCTCATGTAATGAAATTAAAAGTAAATTGAAATTCACAATTCCAAGAAGAGATTTATGTGAACTAAGATAACCATGAAAATAGTTTTTAGAAGAAGTGAAGGGAGTGTTTTTGCATAACATCAAGATGGGTGAATTGCATGGAGACAGAATGAAATTATATAAAACAGGGATGTTGTTCAATATTATTTGTCCACTAAGATGTGGAGGTTATGAAGAAAACTGTTTCGCAAATCCAGCATGCTGAAGAGCTTGAATACTCAAAGATATATCTGCGTATCTTATTCGAACAATCAAATTAGTATAAACAGATCCACTAAAGAATATTTGTAATTAATTAATTTCAACTTTGAGTGACAACTACTAGTTGACACAATCCAAGAGGACTATAGCATCAAGATACATTTGCTCTAAAACGCATAAAGCATGTTATATAGCAGCGCACTTACATGACTTGGAGGGATGTGCTTTCCACTTAGCAGATCTAGAAGGACAGTGCCAAAGCTATAAATAACACTCTCTGGAGTGACCCTTCCTACAATGTAAATTAAAAGACAACTGAAGGCATATCTCATGCAGGAAAATTCCTTTAGATAGGAAAACTACAATACTAACTAGACAATGATCAAACAGATAGGTGATATTTAGACTAGAGATGTTATTACCATTTCTTAAATACTCAGGCGGCGTGTAGGCAAGATTCGTGCTATAACTCTTCCCATCCCTACTATTTCTCATCAAGCCAAAACAGGAAAGACGAGGATCACCATCCTACAGGTCACATTCAAATACTAGAATATCACCCTTAATATTAATGGACACTGAAGTAACTGAAAATACATATATTTTCAACTATGAGAATCAAATTTGAGAAAGGAATACCTCGTCAAAGAGAACCCTATAAGCATTCAAATCGTGGTATAATGGACGGCCCTCAGTACTACAATAATCTAAAGCTTCAGCAATATAAAGACCCACTCTTAAACGCATAGCCCACTCAATGGTTTGATTCTCCCCTGTCAAGAACAAGCCGAGACCAAAATTTTAATCTTAGATATAACAGAATGCAGCCACTAATTTCTCAATTTGGAGGTACAAAACCCAAAAGTAAAATTGATCTCCTATGCAAAACTCAGGAAATTAACAGTACGAAGACAAGCACAATACAGTCACATTAAATAGAATACTATAGCAAAAACCACCTCGCCGCACCTTCCCCAAATGAAAGGCAATATAAAACATCATCTAGGATTAGCAAAACTACTAGATAACAACATGCATAAATAGACCAGCTAAGATAAATGGCATAACTTGTCATGTTGTAGAAAACTAATGTCAATGCAATCTTACATTTCAATGTTTGATTGTTTCAGAACTATGTACTTAGAGATACTTCACAAAAGTGTCACTGAGAAATCTTAGAAGCTAAGCTAAAAAGCAGCATTCTTGATACACCAGTTAAAGTATAAAGTGGGGGGAAAAAAAGGAAAAGAAAGGTGTTGACACATACAATGAAACAAATGCTTAGCTAAAGTATCAGTAGGCATGTACTCAGCAACAAGCAGCCTCTCATCACCATCACAGCAATACCCAATTAAATTCGCAAGCCTCCGATGCCTCAGCTTCCCAACACCCCAAGCTTCCTCCTACAAAAGCAAAAGCCCAGAAATTTAAAAACCCACAAAGTATTTCACATACCCACTTCACAAAACGATTGAAAACCACCAAAACGACCAAAAGTCCCAAACCCAATGAAGCCAAAAGCATAAACAAGCTTA
The DNA here is from genome assembly GCF_965620075.1 of Prunus avium. Classification (NCBI taxonomy): domain Eukaryota; kingdom Viridiplantae; phylum Streptophyta; class Magnoliopsida; order Rosales; family Rosaceae; genus Prunus; species Prunus avium. The sequence continues at coordinate 34,218,379 of NC_142291.1, forward strand.
CCGCAAACTGCTTGGGATCAGGCCAAGCGATCTTGGTGAACTTCTTGACGGCGATCCAACGGCGGTTCTGCAGCCGCCCTTTGTAGACAAGGTTAGGGGCTTTCTCACCGCTCTCTGAGACTATGAAGTCGGAGCTGAAGTTGTTGGTGGCGGCTTTGAGGTCCGAGAAGGAGAATTCGGAGAAGGGTGGAGCTCCGCCGGTTTCCGGGTCGGATCCGGGAGATGGGTTCGGGTGGTGGGTCGGAGTCCGGCTGTTGTTGGCATGTGCTTGGGTTTGGAGCTTCTCTGGTTGCTTCTCTGAAACCTTTGATTCACAGCAACCCATGACTTGGTTTGTGTGTTTGTGTGCTTCAGCAGCTTCTTGGAGTTGGAAGAAGAAAAAACTAGAGGAAAACCATGAGCTGGTTCCTGGCTGCCTCCTCAGCTTGAGTGTCTAGTGGGTTAAGAGAGACTTGAAGAGAGAGAGAGAGAGAGAGAGAGAGGAGACAGTTTTGTATGTGCTCTCTCTGTCACAGCTTCCTGGCAGTTTAATGCTAAAGGTTTAGCTTATGGTAATTAAAGCATTTCTAGTTGCTACAGTTTTATTAGTTAACCTTCTTTTATTTCTTTCCATTTTTCCACTAAACACTTTTGGTCATTTGGTTTTCAATTTTCCTACAAGCAAAAGAATTTCATCAGTTCCTTTTTTGACAAAAAGAAGAAAAAAAGATAGGAATGCAACACGTATCTCGTTTCACATCAATCATCACCATTTTAGTACTAATCTTGTCCGAACAATTCTTTTCCTAAATGTTGGTAATTTATCAAGTTTTATCACATTAATATCATTAGTTTGTGAAATTCTATTTAGGATTATAAGATTCTGTCATCTATCTATATGTGTATTTTTATATATAATTTTTCTCTACGCATTTCATACGTGTAATATTGACCAAAAGAAGAAACGAATAGATAAGCTCGGATGCGAAAATAAATGCTCTTAACCTACTTGTGCTACACAATCCTTACTTTTTGCTTTTCTTTTCCTTAAACCCCACAAGAATTTCCCCTTTGAAATTAGATTTGGAAGGTTTATGCTTTCAATTAAATTATGCTCAACTGGGGTAGTTTATTATCATCACAAAGTAAAGACAGAAGAAAACATGGTTAAACAAATACCAAGTTTCCTGGTGCAGTTGACCACAAAATAAAATATAAGGCACACACAGAGTAAACAGGCAGATTGCAGAATCAAAGCAAACCCTTCTTCCTCAGTTTCTCCCTTTTAATAATAGTATGTGTTTGGAACAAACACAGAATCTCATGACCTGTTATTTTGCATCATAATTGACCTACGGATTGATTTGTATAAGAAAAGCCAACTGATTTTTCCCAGTACTTAAGTTGTCTTGTTCTTTAGCTTTCCTTGTAGTACTTCATCATGACAAGATACCAGAACTTGTTTGGTTGTTGCATTTTATTTTCTTTAATGCATATAATCTTGATGTGTATTAACTTTTTTTAAGTGTGGCCTATCCAATTAAAAAAGCATATATTCTCTTCTCATAAAGGTCCAATTTTTCTTTGTGGAGACAAATCATTATATGCCACTTACTGTGTTTTAACAGTTGCATTCATTCATTGTACGCAGGTACCATTCAATAATGTTATGCCAAAAAGTTCGAAATCACAACCGACGTCTTTTTTTTCAATTTTTTTAATACATACGATAGTCTAAACTATAAAGAGAGAGGGATTTCTCACACTGTCAAAATGTTATGATAGTACGAATTTGAGACCACTCGTGTGCAAGTCAATGCCCTTTTCTACTCGACTCAACCATGTTGGCTTTTTTTGTTTGGTATCACCAACATTGTGAGTTTTGCCAGCATAGTGTCACGGGACGAGCGTGCGACGCGGCGCGGCGGAAGCAAAACACAAATTTCGCTCGCACAAACGCTCCCGTGCGGCCCAGGATCCCTTCGAATCCCAGTCAGCCTTCTCCCCACTTCATGACTCTCACAACTCCGCGAGAGGTTCACCATCATGTGTCGTCTCCCATAGGCGCCAAGCCCCATAGCTAGACAACGAGTCACACTTCCTTGTGACAACACAATCACCCCGCATCCGGCAACGAACCCTCGACGCCCATACATCAAGCGTTGCATAAGACACGTCAACTGCATCGACCACGTCGCATGCCAAACTCGTGGCTCGCTCATGTCCAAGTCGAGACATAGCGATCCAACACACCATCGGTTTACCCACACTTCTGTCGGTCATCCGTTAGCAACCAAGATAGCCCACATCCTCAAGCTATCCACGCAAGCTGTCACGCTCGCATGTCGCCCAAGCCTTGGCGACATATGTATTCCGAATGTCCCACATAACCATCTATGCTTTGCATGGGGTCGCAACCCATGCGTACCGGCATCCGAATATCTTCCTTCCATCTTGGACAAGGCCGAACCCAAGCCAAGTCCATCGAGTCTCATCAAATGCCTCGCTAGCCGACGGCATAGCGAATGCCATACGTTGACCTCACTCTTTCCAACGATGCGCAATACGAACGGCCCCGCGTGTTCGTACTGTCCTCGGGAAGTCCTTTCCCTCGGAGACATAGATTATCCTTCAACAATCTCATGCCCGCCCTTATGACTACCTCCAATGTCATAAGGATGCTCGCTTAGTGCCACAATCAGAGCCGATTGATTCTAAAGGTGGTTTCTGTGTGAGGGACTCGTACCTAGAAGAGATTGGTGATGGAGGAACTTTGATAGCAAGGTAGCATGTCATTGCCTGTGATGGGTAGTGGACTTGCGAAGTTGGAAGAAGACCCCAACGTCACTGTGGATGATTGTTGGAATCAGGTTGTGTGACGGTTGTTGGAAACCCGTCTTGGTGCTGGATCCTATGGAAGGGTGAAGGTATCCAAAAGTTTATCTCGAAGTTGTGAGAAGACATCAAGCAGGATGACTCTAAGATGGGGGATGATGGTTGGTTTTGCTGCTCGATTGCCTAGTTTTCTAATCCGTGCACCAAGCGCCCGGAAGTCGGGTAGGCAGGGGTTCTGGCTTGTGACGAAGTGATGTTGCTCGTTCAGTTCAGGATGTGGGGAGGATGGGAGCGCGAGTTTGGTGAGAGTGTCAAAGATTGGCTTATACTCGAACCATAGCATACCATTGAAGGTTGTGGTAGACCGAGTTGGTGACTTGTGTTGGATGGAAGGTGCAAGACCTTTGTTCAGGGAAGAGTTGTGGGAGCTGAATACCGAAATGGTGCAGTCTTCGAAGGGAGTAAGTCGCTGACGGACTGGGCTCCATTGAGGGAGTAAGTCGCTGACGGGCTAGGCTTTAATGAAGGAGTCACTTAAGTGGTTGCTCTTACAATTGTGGAGGACGTGTGGGTTACGCATAATGTTCGACACAAGGTTGCTAACTAATATTCGGAATGCTGGTGTGTTCCAAAGGTGGATCCCAGAGTTTTTCTTGTGAGGATGGTGGCTAAGGACGTAGGATGTCCGCACTTAAGGGCATGCAAAGAGTTGGAGTAGCTTTGGGGAGGATGTCTTACTTGTTCCCTTGTGGATGCTGCGGAAGTAGGTTCTGCCAAGTCCAAGTGTGGGCGTTGGTTAGGTGGTTCTACTCGTAGTAGGGAGGATGTCTTACCATGGTGAATTGTGAATGCCTAAGTGTTATGGAGCTAAGCTTCGGAGGCACGTTGGCGTGAGGGTGCGTCGACGAGATAAGTGGGGGAGACCCACGTACGCCATTGAGGTATGGCAGTGCAGATGCACAAAAGGGAGGTGCCGTGGAGGACACACGGTTGGCTTACGAGTCACACTCAGGTGGGGTGCATCTCTTTGAATGTGGAAAATGTGGAGGTACTTGACCAGCGGGCTATGTGGTTGTTCAGTGGTCGAGTGCGACAAGAGACGGAGGTCTCGGCCCAAAGAGGGAAAGACGTAGGACTTTGAAAGAGAAGTTCAAAAGGGTGAACACAGTGGTGCATTGTGGTCCATGGAGCGAAGAGAAGAGGATATTCCTATATGGTGTTGTTATGCGGCAGTGCAGTGGGCACGTCGACGAGGGCGTCGACACTATCAGTGGGGGAGAATGTCACGGATCGCACTTGAGCGTGTGCTTTCGTGACTCCGTTGGGACATCCATGCGCTTATGAGGTAGTCCAAGTGTGGAAGGGGCAAGGACTTAAGAGCTAGAATGGTTGGTGTTGGCCGGGTTGTGCGTGTGAGGGGTATTTTGGGTATTTCGGAAGGTTACGGGAGGAACCTGAAGAAACTCAGAACACGAAAGATGTTCGTAATGACGAGATACACGCTATGCAACTGACGGTTCGCCATTCGGAGTTCGTATGAAGAAGTTATGCCCAATTATGACTCCTCGTGCATATGTGATGTTTCCTCCTGAAAGAAGGCTAAATGCATAAAATGCTATATAGGGGGTGACATGGTGTCATGCTCTCCACCACCCCTGGTGCTTACACCCTTGTGGCACTAAGCGAGCATCCTTATGACATTGGAGGTAGTCATAAGGGCGGGCATGAGATTGTTGAAGGATAATCTATGTCTCCGAGGGAAAGGACTTCCCGAGGACAGTACGAACACGCGGGGCCGTTCGTATTGCGCATCGTTGGAAAGAGTGAGGTCAACGTATGGCATTCGCTATGCCGTCGGCTAGCGAGGCATTTGACGAGACTCGATGGACTTGGCTTGGGTTCGGCCTTGTCCAAGATGGAAGGAAGATATTCGGATGCCGGTACGCATGGGTTGCGACCCCATGCAAAGCATAGATGGTTATGTGGGACATTCGGAATACATATGTCGCCAAGGCTTGGGCGACATGCGAGCGTGACAGCTTGCGTGGATAGCTTGAGGATGTGGGCTATCTTGGTTGCTAACGGATGACCGACAGAAGTGTGGGTAAACCGATGGTGTGTTGGATCGCTATGTCTCGACTTGGACATGAGCGAGCCACGAGTTTGGCATGCGACGTGGTCGATGCAGTTGACGTGTCTTATGCAACGCTTGATGTATGGGCGTCGAGGGTTCGTTGCCGGATGCGGGGTGATTGTGTTGTCACAAGGAAGTGTGACTCGTTGTCTAGCTATGGGGCTTGGCGCCTATGGGAGACGACACATGATGGTGAACCTCTCGCGGAGTTGTGAGAGTCATGAAGTGGGGAGAAGGCTGACTGGGATTCGAAGGGATCCTGGGCCGCACGGGAGCGTTTGTGCGAGCGAAATTTGTGTTTTGCTTCCGCCGCGCCGCGTCGCACGCTCGTCCCGTGACAAGTGGTATCAGAGCATGACACCATGTCACCCCCTATATAGCATTTTATGCATTTAGCCTTCTTTCAGGAGGAAACATCACCTATGCACGAGGAGTCATAATTGGGCATAACTTCTTCATACGAACTCCGAATGGCGAACCGTCAGTTGCATAGCGTGTATCTCGTCATTACGAACATCTTTCGTGTTCTGAGTTTCTTCAGGTTCCTCCCGTAACCTTCCGAAATACCCAAAATACCCCTCACACGCACAACCCGGCCAACACCAACCATTCTAGCTCTTAAGTCCTTGCCCCTTCCACACTTGGACTACCTCATAAGCGCATGGATGTCCCAACGGAGTCACGAAAGCACACGCTCAAGTGCGATCCGTGACAATAGGCTTGGTCTTGATTAAATGTACCCCAAAAAAACAATAAATAAATAAATCCTTGGTTATCATAAAAATGCTGATTATAATGCACGTAATTTTAACTCATTGGGTGGAAACTCAAGACTGCCAGCAAAGTTTGTAGCCAAATCAAATCTATCTACAGATTCTGCACAGATACCAAAGAGGAGGAAAAAAAAATAGAGTGAAAATATGTCAATCATTTGTTTGGTGGATGATGAAAATGAATATTTTTCAAGACCTGGTGAAATTGAGAAAAAGACTGGTTGGAGTGGTAGTTGTTGGTTCCCAATTCCCATTCGTCCATTGCTTTTAATTCCACTCGCAAAAAGAGAATAAGTCTGGCAATCGAAGAATTATAAAAAATTGTTATTTACCCATGATAGTCACAACTTTTATTCTCATACTCTCTACTTGTACAAAACCCATTTTATATTTCATATGGTGATTTGGAATTGGGAAGTGTGATTTTAGCCTAGCTTTTTTTACAATTTGTAGAGGACAAAATAACAAAAAATGTTGCATGAGCAATTGACCATAATATTATAAGAACAGTGATAAAGTATGAGTGACTAATCATAACATTTAAAGTTATGAGAGCAATATTTAGCGTGAGCGAGTGACAGTAGCATTCTTTAATGTTTTATATCCATTACCATAACATTGTAAAAGCAATGTTAAAGTGTAAGCTTTAGCATTCTTTAATGAGCCATGATAAGCAGAAAAACTTATTTGCAACGAGAATAGTATTGTTTTGCTATAACATTCTAAGAGTCATGATTCATTGACCATAACATTGTAAAAGCAACATTAAAGCGTAAGCGACTAAACTTAACATTCTTTAATGAGCGATTTTAAGGCATGACCGATTGATCATAATACTCTTCAATGTTTATGTAAAAATGGTCAAACGGCCAACCAATGGTTGTCATTTGAAGGAAAGAGGCACCCTAAGATGGCTGCCTAATGTCGTGTGGACTATGGACCAATAGATGGGACTTTTGGGGCAAAGTCATGCGTTATTGGATGAAGACGAATCATAAGCTTATAGACGCATCCCCATTCAGAGATCAACACAAACGTGTTTAACTGAATTGGGCTTGGCATGATATCTTTTGGACTTTTCAACACATATAAAAACCCAAGAAATTGAATTCCATTCAACTGTCAAGAAGCAATGAATTTTGTCAACTCTCAAAGTTCAGTCGGTTCAAAGGTTTTTTTCACAGTTTTCTGCTGAATCACGGAAGCATGACTGCTGGAATCAAAGTGACCTAATCATAAACATTAAAATATATATATATTCCAAAATCCAAACGTAGTTTTTGCTCTACAGAGTATACAGGATGTAAACCTCAATAATTGAAGAGACTAAAGTCACATTTCACACTTCACTTCACAGCTTTTCACTTTACATCCACATTCAAACACTCCATGAAACGTCGCCGTTTAACAGAACTTTTGTTTGGTTCATTTTCTTATTTAAGGTGCTGTCACTTTGTTCAATTGCCAAAGGTTGTCTGTACAATAATTGATATAAATGAAATACTGAAAAAGAAAGAACAAGGAAAGAATAAATTTTATACAAATATCCAATTATTTTTGGCCATAGAGACAGGACTTGCGTCACTCCAAGCACCCCATACAGAATACACTGAAACTCATCATCATCACAAAACTGAAAAGGACAGCCGCTTACTTGAATTATTTTGGCCGACTTGTGCAAAGTCTTGGTACTTTATGATTTGTGAAAGTAGCTCTCTTCTTGCCCTTCTTTCCATGTCTCTCTCATATGCTGCTAAATTGCAATATTTAGCTCAAGAAAGGAGCCCCACTCCATAGAAAGTAGATCTCGCTGATTCACGGAGCGGTAAGAGTTGTTCATAATGTGATTCTACGAGCAATCATCGATTCAGCGAACACTTCGGCCAGAAGCAGCTTTAAAATCATTTCTGTTGTCAGGCAGTGGACCAAGTTGATTCATAATCAGCAATAACTTATCTTGTGGTTGCCCCTCGCCTTTGCTCGTGTGCATTGTTGTTCATTGTCTTTGCTTGTATAAATATTCAGCTGTTGTCGTCAATCAACTGTACTGGTTGTCTCCTTAAATTAAAACTGCAGAGCCAGCCCAGATAAATATCTTGCACTGTAATTGGAAGCCTCAAGCATGGCTTACTGCTGAGCTATTACAGATGATCCTGATTAGTCTTCTCTCAGCAACAATAACTAGCCTAGCAGACAATGAAATGGCAGCCAACAGATGGAGGAAAAGCTTGCTCCAAGGAATAAATTCTTGAACTCTATGGTAATCGACCCTCAAAGAACTAGAGAGCTTCCATTCATTCGCCTTGACAGCTGAAAGTGCAGATAATAAACCAAGTCATCAATGCAAAAGGGATAGTTATAACTCCATCTAACAACAGACCCTATGAAACCCTCTCTTGCTCTCTCGCAAGCCTATCTTCTTCGTTACGTTGCAAAAGCTCCTCATAAGCTTTTGTGGAGTTATCGGTGAACTTTTCCATGGCCTCAAAAATGCGTTGCAGACTAGCCTGTAAAGTACTATTTCTAGTGTCACTCTGATATACAATCTGTCCAGTAACTGAGAGAGTGTCAACATCCCCTGATACTAGCACAATTTTCTTGTCTAGTGCCTGAATTTCCTTCTGTAATTTTTGGTCCTTTCTATCCAAGTTCTTAACTTTTTTCTCTAGATCCTTGTGTGCTACCATCCTCTGGCGCATTTCAAGCTTATCTTGTTCCCAAACCTGTAAGACACTCGTGGTGAAGACACGCATAGTTTCAACCACCTCTCTTTCTGATATTCTCTCCAAAGCTTGTGACCATTGGTTACAGATCACAAAGACAGGAGGCGCACCTATCCTACCAGGTGAAAAAGGAACTATTCCATCTGGTGTTTCTTCAGGTTCATACAGAAGACATTTTAGAAGCCAATTGTTCAAAGCTCTCACATAACCCTTTTGAGCACTAATCCAAGTAGAGAATCTGAAAGTCCAGTTAATAAGCTCATGCTCAAGCTGCGATGTAGCATCAAGATGAGCATCATCATGCCTTTTTCCAGATCCTATAGGACCTAAACCTCTGGCTTCTCTAATCACTTGGCACTGAGTACGATGACAATCAAGCATGCATTTCCACATCCGGGTTAACCTGAACAAAAGAAAAGGAAAAATAATTAACCATAATGTCACACAGATGACATACACTATGTCGTCCACAAAGTATACACTTCCAAGTGACCGATCATTGAGAAAATAAAAGCATAAATAATAAATATAAGCCTCCCCAATATCGCCATCACCTAGCCAATCTTCCCTGTTGCAAAATGAGGTTCATGGATTACTATAAGTACTTGTAGTCTTATTAGGAGCCTTCTATTAAGGTAGGTGTTCTTTAAGACACCACTATATGAAGTAAAAACTTCCAATATGAGACGTACCCAATTTCATATTTTTGGTACAAGTTATATAATTTTAGATTTGTCACAAGGGTTTTAGGAAGCCCTACATGAGGATCTCAAATGTGATACACCAACTGACAAATATTATAAGGAAATTGTGATCTTGCTTTTTCCCTTCTTCTAATTTTCCCCAGGCTCCTTCTAGCGTAATTACTTCTATTTTTCAGTCACCAAGCCTAATACTTATTAGTCACGTGCCATTCTTAGTCTTGAAGAAATCTAGCACAACAAATACAAGAAGGAATACCAATGGACCTCACCAATTCCATGGAGCTGACTGTTTTTGGGTAAATCGGGATTAGCAAATAAAAAGGTCCATTAAAAAGATTAAGAGATCACATTACCTGTAACATCATGATATCAATAAAATTGATTATGAAATTTCGAATTTGAAATTATTAGTTATAAGTTATATCTAAGCTTAGCACAAGATATGTGGTCAATGACAATGAAAAGTAATCATATGAACAAAAAACAGTATCCAGAAAAGAACTCAAATTAAAAATAAAATAAAATAAAATAAAAACAGCCTGAAATTTTAAGCTAAAACCCCATACAAATATACTAAAGAAGAGAAACTGTTAATAGCGTGGGTTGTGAGTGAAACAAATAACAAAACTTGCAAACAAGCGCTGCAGAACTGGGAAGATTGATAACATACCCTTGAATTAATTCATTCAGTTGTGGCCATAATTCTTCATCCCTAATCTTATTTATGGTCACAGATATTTTGTCAACAACTTGAATTGCAATTCTGATTTTTGTGGACAGACTCCTTATTAAAGTTCGAGTTGTATCAACTTTGTGAGCCTCCGCTCCCTTTTCATCTAAACGTTTAAGCTTACGGACCTTTCTGTCATGGATTACCCGCATCTTTTCCTCAGACTGAAAAATTATAAGAATGGAAACCCATCAGTCACAACTGACAAAGACACAAATTAGGAAGGGCAAAAAACTTGAATACGCCCAGTGCTTTAAACTTTAGGATAGTAAGCAAGGCAAGAGTACGTCACCAAAAGAACTAGTCAAACTCATGTAATGGTTAATGCTTGAATAAAAAAGAAAACTTTTCTGTTACTTATTCAAATAGACCCATGTTGGATACAGATTAGCCAAGTTTTAGCCAGTGAATCATGATGTATGTCTGAGAGAACATCAAAATATCAATAAAGAGTCTCTTCTGAAGGCAAACATGCACTGGTCAGACTTCAAATAAAGAAGATGCTTTCATAGAGATCTAGATCGAAGGGGTGAAAGAAATTAAATATTTGAAATTTCACATTCAACCAAAATAGAAAGTAAGAGATTTATTATGAAAAAGGAAAGTAAAATACATTTGAACAAACGGTCAAGAAACATTTGTCTGGCGCAGCATAATTAAAAAAATTTGATTTGTTAAGAAACCCAGATGGCTCAGAAATTTCAACGCCACAAAAATGAGCAAATAAACATGCAGCTAGTAACAGGAACGGAGGAAGCAACATACCTTTACTTCATTATAGAGTTTCTTCTCCCAAAGATACAGCTTGGCTAAGGTAGAAGAGAGATTTTTGGACCTCATCATCATTTCTTCATCAAACCCCAATTGAGCAGGACCAGCTATTTCAGAGGCCGATGGCTCAGCACTCTTTGAAGTAGAAGGTTGCGAAGACACTAACGACATCATCTTGGAAGAAACTGATCATAAAGACCCACACAACACAAAAGTCAAATCTCTGCTAAATAGAGTTCAAATTCAACAACATAAAATCCTGATCTATAAACTTCCCATTTTAGGAAACTAAAACTACTACACACCAAAAGCATAAAAGTTTAAAACTTCCCAGATAGATCAAGATTCAAGCAAGCAAATTTGTAGCAATCTATCCATTAAAAGGTGTATAATCCCATACCCACCATGTTTTCGATTATGTGGAAGCCTTCCCACCTCGAGCATCTTGGCAATTTCGTTCCCGGACTCGGAAGCTCTCTGAAACTGAACCTCAATCTCTCGAGCTACTTCAAAAGCATCCCGAGACCCCGGTCGAACTTTAGGTGCACCGCCGCCATTGCCACGGTCCTCGCGCCTCTCGTCCTCATCCACAACCTTCTTCTCCACCACATGGACCTCATACTCAGCCCCACCACCATCGGTCTCCACGCTCGGCCTCGCTTGATAAAGCGAGGAAGGCTGCGTTTCAGCTAACTCATCGTCCACAACAGCCTTGGAATGCTTCCCGCCATCGACCACATGCTTGTGATCTCTCTGCACCTCCTTCACCACCTCCTGCTGGTACTCTTCGTCTTCCAAATCGGGAATTCCCTCTTCGTCTCTCACTTCCTTCGAGTCTCGGCTCGGCGTGTAGGCCGAGTAGTACTTATCGTAAGTCTCGAACGGGTTCAAAAACTCCCAAGCCGAAGCTCTCGGCGGCGATGGCGGAGGCGGAGGCGGCTTCGCAGAGGTGGAAGCCGAAGCCGGCGACGACGATATGGCTCCGTAAGGCGGCGGCGGAGATGAATTACCATAATACCCCCCACCCCCGCCACCGTAATTGTTGTACCCACCATAATAGGGGTAAGGATTAGCAGTGTTGTTCGGATTAGGATTTGAATTAGGATATCCATAATACGAATTTGAAGAAGAAGAAGATTCACCCATGTGATACACGTTCTCTGGGCTCATGGGTTTCTGCTGATACACCACAGACGGTGTCGCTTTGTTCCTCATGTAATTCATGCGCATGTACCCATCTGGGTACGAGCTAAAACCCTCCTGGAAACCCTCCTGGCCGTTGCTTATGTAATCAATATGGCTGCCAGGGTGAGTATTGTGCAGCGGCGACGAGTGGTCCGAGTGGTGGAGCGAGCCCAAGTCGTCGTCGTCGGAATCGGAGTGAAAGTGAAGATGGGAGCCTGAATTTGAATGAGAGTGGTGCGGCGGCGACGATTTGGTGCCCCCTTTTCGGACAGGAGGGAGGTTGAGGTGGGGAGAAGGAGGTGACCCAGATGAATTGCCCACCTCCTGTTCGATGAATTTATGCAGAGAGTGGCCGATGTCTCTGAGGGAGTGAATATAAGCGAAGTGGGCTTCTGCCAGAGCATAGCGCTGGTGAATCGCCTCGTCGAGGTAGCCGCAGCGCTCTCGGCATAAAGCCACGGCCGGAAGATCGTCAAGTTTGGAGCTCGTGCAGCCCATCAGGCTCGAAAAAGAAGACAACTTTAAGAGTGTATGGGGAAAGAGACGTGTTGGGTTAAGGCGAGATCAGCTGAAACATGACGGTGGGATTGGGATTCTCTGATAGTTGTTGGGTTTGCCTGTTTGTTTCTCGGGAAAATTTCAGAGCTTAGGGTTTGTGCGGAGGAAGATAAGAGAAAAGGAAAAGGGAAAAAGGAGGACAAAGGAGGGGAGAAGGGAATCTTTGCCAGCGCGGAGTTTGTCGTCGGCTTGTAGCAGAGAGACACAGAAAGCAAAGAGAGAGAGAGAGAGAGAGAGAGAGAGAGAGAGAGTGAACAGTGTGTTTGTGTTTATGTGAGAGAAATTGAGTGAGAGGCTATGTATGGTGGCATTGTGCGTCGGTGTGTATCAGTTTAAAAACTATTTTTTTAGTATTTTTATATATTTTATGGGTGTACTTTTTAGGCAATATCTTTTAGTTTAAAATTTTTAATTTGGGTAACAACCAGATTAGTTGAAGATTGAGACGAGGGTTTCCTAAAGTTTCAGATGGTTTATGGTTAGAGAAGCACATAATTGGAAATTCCCAGTTCTAATTTGAAATCGGGAAAGCAAGGAGTTTGTAACTCAAGTTTTTAACAATAGTTACTCTGGATCGGAGATTCTGTGTTCGAATCATATCGATAGTATATAAAAATTAAAAATTTATAATAAAAAAATTCAAATTTGGGAAGGTTGTGGTTTGGAGGTTTGGGTTTGGGTTTGGGAAAGGTCTCTAAAAATATTCTATTTCTGGGAGCTCAGACTTGGACCAAAAGCTACAAAGACTGAGAGACAAAACGAGACTTGTATGGGGTGTTTGGTTTGACGGAAAGTTTGACGCTGCAGCCTCTACATTTTCTCGCCGGTACTATTCCAGAAATACCCTTGTAGTTCATCCTGCAGGTTTCTCTTTCTGTTCAATTGACGTAATCATTGACCGGAGTTTTTACCGTGGACTTGAATTTTTTTTAACAGTTTTAGACGGCCCTAGTGTTGCTTCTGGCAACGTTCAAATGCAGTCATAAACCCTCTATTAAATTGTGCAAATTTAATTCTGATTAATCTTAATAATTTCATATAATTTTGGGATACCGTTTGTTGGACTAATTTTTCAGTTACAGATTAGGCCATTACTAGCTGAATGATCTGGCCGTTGTTTTCTTCTTTCTTTATAATTAACTGGCCATTTGTTTCCAAATCCTTCAGATTAGGTTGTCATGACACAATTTTTGTGATACGTACTTTTTATTTAAATGAGATCTGCATAAGAATTGCATGACTGCCTCTTGGAATAACATGCTATTTAGGAGGCCGGTTCAGGAGCGGACATCTACAATAACGGGCTGTGAGATAGCCGATCGTCCAGCCTCTCACAGTCCACAGTCCGCACTTTATTATTTTCGTATAGATTAGTGGGTTGAAAGAGTGTTACCAAATGTGTGAAATACAGTCCTATATACACTTACAACTCATAAATTAATGGAGATAGCCTGAAAGAGGTAAAGAAACAGAGAAGAAAGAAAAAGTGAATAAAAATAAAATTGTGAGCTGGGTTGGCATCGCAGAGATAGCAGCATCGTTCACACAAAAGGCTAGGCTAGGAAGGTTAGCTAAAGGTGAAAAGAAGACTGGGACCATAAAACAATGAATTCCAATTTAATTCAAGGCTCATGAAACCTTGTGCTTTGTACCAATGTGTCAAAGTAACAAATAACCAAAACTCAGCACTCCAAAAGAGAACCCAATTTGCAAGCCAGTGTCTAACCAGCAACAATTTCCCTCTTTTTTTTAATCATCTTTTTTCCAAATTCAATGACCTTGTGGTACTTGATAAACAGTACTTGTATTTAGAACTAAATTAAAAGATTAATTGTGTTTAGATGTGTTTAGTAATGTCCACAAAAAGTACATAAACTAGCACTTTACTAAGATTTCATAATTGTTAAGGGAGAGTATATGATGCTTCTATTTTGAATGTTATGTCCCTCTCAAAGATCAGGAGGACTTGGATTTCATTTCCAAAAGAGTGTGGTGGTTGAGACTTCAAGAGGGTAGTTTTTGTGTTGTGTTAACTTTCGTTTACTATCAAATGTAAATAGATTCTAAAGCTTAAATTTTCTTTTTATGTCTTGTTTTTCGTGTAACTTTTGTTGTAATCGCATGGTTAGTGCACCATCCAATAGACGTAGGATCTGTGGAATATTTCAGATACAGCCAACCACATGTCATAAAAAACAATATGCAATAAGTTGAGAATAATTTCACACATCCTATGTGCACATCTGATGTACCCGGAACTTATAAAAATTTATCCTTGTTTTTCCTTTTAATCCTTTCCTAAAAATCTGTTTTCCATCTAATAATCTTCTTCACTTAGAAGAATCTTCTTTTTTTGGTTTTTTTTTTCCTTTTTAAATTCAAAACCCCCCCTGACAAAAGTTTCCATCAGAATGTTTATAATTCCTTACTATAAATGCTTGCATTGCATATGCATGCTGGATATGCTATACAAGGAAAACCCTTTTCCAAGGGGAAGAAGAGGAATAAAATTTTGCCAAATTTTGGTTGTACCTAATTGGAATTGGGAGGTGAAAAGTTGTGGTCTAGTTGAGAATACTATAAAAAATCAAATATAATAATCTCATAATTAATCATTCTGATTCTGCAACAACAAGAAACTGCTCACAGAGACTACTATAAAAGGTAAAGACTCTGTCACTGTGGGAGCCAAAACCCAAATATTATATAATATAAAATATATGTATTTTTGTATGAGTAAAATCACTTCAAAACATGGCCATTTTGGTCAAATCATGTCTAATTTGTAGACTTCGAAATAATTAAGCAAAACGGTGTTTGGTCTCTCTTTATATTTCTAGGGTTTTAAGGATTGAGAAAGAAAAAAAATTATATGTCAAAGACGATTTCATAAAGTCACAATCATGCATTGACCTCCTTCTTCGTATTTCTTGCAAATAAAATAGTGTCAAGCAGACGTGTTCAACTGGGTCAATACCAATCTGTATTGGAGTCTTCTCAGAGAAATCCAGAAGCAACCTTCCTTGGACTTGGACGCATTGTTCTCCAATTGGCTTCCCCACAAACCACCAAGTCTTTCCCATCATTTTCCTTGTCTTTCCCAACCCAGTTTATGTGCTCCAAATTTGAACAGGAATCCCAAAGCTAACAAAGTATGGTAGGAGAAAGTCGTCACACATTAGTTACATTATTAGACTACGAGTAAATTGAAGTAGTAGTCTAATCTAACAACATAACATATCAGATTATCTAGCAAAAAAACGTTATTTCGAGACAATGATTCTGAATAGATAATACCGATATTTTTCTTTGTTTTCAAGGATAGCAACTTAATTAAACAAATTGGTAATACCTTTTCTTCTCAAAGACCAAAAGTTCTTTGATTTGGTATCTTCAAATTCAACCCACGAGTGCACGTGGGGAAGGGTTGGTCTAAGACGGAAACTGTAAAGTATAAGGCGAAGACATTGCTGACCATGCACAATAATCCCGATTTAGTAATGTACATTATGTGATTATGTGTAATTCGAGTGTCATCAATCATTATTAATCTTGAAAGGTGATTCCATTCCATGTCAGATTTATACAATTTTATGTATAAAAAAAGAAGAAGAAAAAAAGATGATTCCATGCATTAAATTATTTGTAGGAAATTATTTATAAAAATCCTAATGAGACACCATGTGGCATTTTTTTTTGGGTGCGGTGACCTGTCTTCCCTTTTTTATGAATCCTATTTTAAATATAATCTTGATCTACATATAAAAAAGAATTTTTAAAAAAATTATATCATACATCATACTTGAATCTTGATCTAGAATTTAATGTATTATAATTATGTAGTGGTAGCATTTTTTTTTCTTTCTTGTAGTTTAATCATGTACTTCCTAGTGAGCACAATGAACAGGTTAAAGTGGCCAACTAGCGATGATGGAAGGTTGCTCAAAACCCAGTTGGCTTGGAATTTGGTTATCAAAAGTTCATCTCATTTCGTTCATGATTGGAAGATCGAGTGCAACCATCTGCATTTCAAAATAATAAGCTTCCATCCAAGACTTATTTTGAAGTGCAAATAACATTTCTTATATTAAACAAACCAACTCTAAAAAAAAGAAAAGAGTATTACTATATTTATCGAAATAAATTCCAAATTTTGTGTGGCTATGTAATGTGATTGTACCTTATTTTGTTTTGAGTGTTTGGATTGTGTGGCTGGATACAAATCATGAATGGCGATGAGCATAATCTTGCATCGAAACCACAATAATCTATAGCTTAAAAATAGGTAGTACGTTACTAATTAAACCGATTGTTTCAAGATAAAATCTTATTAAGTTAAAGTATAGTCTCAAATAATTGAATAAGAGGAAACATGAAATGAACTGTAGGGTGCTTCAATCTTGTCAGGTATAACCCATTTGCCCAACCAAGTGTGGTCTTCACTTTTTTTACAAACATATGGCCAATCGACTCGCCTGAACTTTACGTCCCTATCAATCAAAATGAATGATCAAATGATGCAACCTTAGAACGTGGTTTTTCAAAATGCCATCCAATGTGGGGAATTGACACTGTTTTAGAATAAAAATATAAAATATAAAGAATCTTAGGTCCTATTTTTCTAAGCTTGTATGATTATTTGCTTAATTTTCCTCGTCTTTTTGGTTCATATAGTCGTAGACATAATCGAGATGGAGAGGGAAAAAATTGCAGAAAGCTATAGCCTAGAGATATCCATTATATTCAAAAGTTGTTGAACATAAAGAGTTTTGAAAGTAAGAGCAATTTATCAGAGGAAGGAAGCTCCTTGTAATAATTTTTTTTATGGTGGTTTATCTACTGCTTCTAGTTTATTCTTTTTTTCTTCTTCAAGTTTCCAAAAGTTAAAAGTACAATAGGGGTAGATGGGACTGGGAGCAATGCAACATCATTGATCCACAAACATTGAAGTTGCTTATTAGAAATTGGGAAAGAGATGGTTATTTACACGCTTAGTCAAGGAAAAAGAACCGTAGAAAATGTCATTTCAATTTTTACGGTAAACTTTCTACATCATGTTGTGTTGTCTGATTATGAATATGAATTATTAATTAAACATAGCTCATATACTCATTGCTTTCTCCCGAACGTAAATTCTTTGTCTTAATTATTAATTTGAAGTCGCATCTTAGCTCTTTTTTTTTTTCTTTTCCCTTTTGGGTTTAGTAACTAGCTAATTGAGAATAATGAGCTTGAAAACTTAAATCTCTGAGACAGAACATTAATGAAAAGCTTGGCTCTTTATAACTAAAGTGCTTATGTGGGGACTATGATCTACATGTTCGTGCAGGATACTACCAGAATTTAATTCCACTTGAGCAACCCAATATTTCCAGCCCCACCTTGTTATTATTCGATTTAAGTACCTAATCTTAATATGTTCTTGCTGCTAATGGACCACTAAGTACATAGGATAATTTTTTCTTATTGATTTTTTTTCCTAGCTTAGCTAGGCAATGAAGCAGAATGATGATGATAAGAGATTAACTAGGACTGTGTCTTTTCTATTCAATAGATTTACCATTCAGTTGTCAATACATGGAACAATTTTCCAGCCATGATTGTGCAGCAAACATGCATACATGTGAAGAATATAGTCAGAAGCGGCTCTCAGATTTTGAGAAATTTTGTGCGAAATTTAAGACAAACAATATATATCATTTAAAATTTGGAATCAAATTTGAGACATGTGCGGTGACACCACTTGCACAATCTCAGATACTGACTCTAAATAAAGTGTAAAGAAAAAGATAAAAAAGCCAACGTGAACATAACGATTCTTAACAATTGATGAATGTGAAATTAACAATGCATTAACGGTCAGAATCCGACTGATTGACGGTAACTTTTGTTTCAACCGAGGTAGTTCCGTCACAAACTTAATTCACCATGTTGGCGTGTATGTAATGCATCTTTTGGGATTAATTTCTTTGCTTTGGTCCCTAGTTACCTTAGTCCCCACTTCAAGACAAAGTAAAGAGAAGGGGGGTCAAAGGCCATGATTGAGGAATTGTACCAACCAAGAATTAACAGCGCCATAGCATTATGATGACATACTACTATAGGTGTCGTTTTCACGTACTAACGCCATAATACCACGTCGTTTTCACTCACTTGCGCAATGTTTCAAAGCTTTACGTATCCAGTCCAGGGTTTGCTTTTCTTTCCAGTCCAGTTATGTTGAGATCCGACAGTTCGAAGCTTTACATCTCTCAACTATCACAAACTCCAAAATCACTTCTTCTCGCAACCAAACAAAAGCCTTGTTGCGAGCCATCACCAAAACCCACGACCCATTCCAAACATCCACTCTTTTCACAACTCCAACACAGACACTGAATTCCTCCCTACGTACCACCTACCAGATTGGATTAAGCTTCTTTATTGGTGGGGGGGGGCTGCAAATTAGTTCTTCTCTACCACCGTCGGCATACAATTATGTGCATTTTTCTCTGATTATGTGTCTATCTATGTCATCGTACATGTTAGATTACGTAATATGAGAGATTAGACATGTGATTCTATAGTAACGACATGTGGTAGCCTTTTGACTTGTGGGTTTCTTCATGGGGTTAGGGCTATGCATATTGGCTTCATTCACATCCCCTATCATGATCGTCCTATAATGGTTTCGCATTTAAATCTTTCTATTTTCTTATTCATATAATATGGGGATTGATTCAATGGTAAAGCTGGTTCATTAGGCTTGGTCAAAAATGGGGTCTTAATTTCAATATTTCATGGCAAGATTGTAGTGCACACCGTTTTTAATGGATTTGACATGAAACATAAAACAAAACAAATAAACATTTTAATCAAATTTATGTTTGAGACCAAAAGAATAAATAAATCCAATTAAGTCGAAATGTCTAGTTTTAATTTCATTCAATCATATTGAAATTCAGAATAAAAAACAGAATCAATTGAATGGATTGGATTGGATCTTTACGTTCTATGTTATTTCCTCAAGCAATCGATATTAATGTTAGATACATATACTGGCAAGGTTGAGGATGAAATAGTATTTCTTGGTATGTATTGTAATCGTATAGTATTGCATTTGCCATGACTCGCATATACGGAGCATGAGAAGGAGCAAAGCCAACTTCTTTCGGCTACTGAATCTTCTCTCAGGACTTGTTGCTATGGGTATGGGAAGATGGGTGGAGTGGAGTTGATGTGCAGTTGGAAGGGCCCTTTTGTCACTACAAAAAAATATGCTTTTAACGACAAAAAAATTAGCTTGGAAAAATCTATCCAGACAATAATTTGTTGGGAAAGAACAACTTTCGCCGATAAAGATCTACCCGGGCGCGAAACAATTCGCTGAGAAAAACCTATTTCGAAAATTTCGCCGGGGTAGATAAAAATTTATCCGGATTAAATTTTGCCGAGAGAGGCCAAATTTCACAGGAATAGATCTATCCCGAAAAAGTTCACCGGGAAAGACCTATTTCACAGACTTTCGCTGAGAAAGACCTATTTCACAAACTTTCGCCGGAAAAGATCTATCCCGAACCGATTTGTCGGGACAAATCTATCCCAGAAAATTTCACTGGAGAGATCAAGTTTTGCCGGGAGAGAAAAAAATTCGCCGGGAAAATCTGGAGGCAAGAAAGAAAGAAGCTACGTACCCCTATAAAATTAAGAGTTAATCATCTTCACCCAATCTTCGAATCAAAATCTTACACTCGATACCCTTAAAAGGTTGGGAATTTCAGGAAACAATTCCTATAAAATTAATCTACCCCGATAAAATTCGCCGGAAAACACACCGTTTTTGATAAAAGTAAAAGGTGCCAGTGAAAGTATCTCTCTTTACTTGAATGGTATAAGAGAGAAAAGTTCCAGCACAATTACTTGTTCATGCTCAGTACAAAACGCATTCACATTGAAATAAAGTGGTAAACCGTGAATTGCGAAAGAGATAGAGGGCATGATTGGCTTGGCTCCTTCCATGCAAAAATTAATTCGGTGGAGGCAGCAAGCAACACTAGTTGAAATTTTAAAGCACATTTGCAGAAACATCCTCAAACTTACATTGAATAACAGTAGAAAGCCCCCCAATTAGATGGTATTGGCAATTAAGCCAAGCTATAGAAAACATTTTCATTTTCTTCTCTCTCTCTCTCTCTCTCTCTCTCTCCTCTGAATTACAAAAAGAATCCAATGTGGTAGCAGAGCACATACTGGAATTATTGGCTCATCACACATCTGCAGCAGACAAACATAGGCAAAAGGGTTGGTACTTAATAATATTTATATGCTTTTTGTCCTTTAGTTTAATTATGCATGCTTAGTTTTGAAGGATCAAATCATCCGTTGATGTGTGATGGATTTTGTTGATCATTTACGCAATAATTACCTGCCTTAATCCTCTGGCAATCATCATCAATAATATTGATAATGTTAACCCTAGGGCTATATCTGTAATTGTATATAATTATTCAAAAGGTTCTGTCTCCAATTCGAGTGCTCCAATCCAACCCTACTAATGTCTTTTTGTGGTGTACTGGTTGTACATACCACGTGCCATGAACGTGGACAAAAAGTTATTACAAGTACAGTAAAATTTGGCTTCCAAAAATGTTTATATTTTTAAAATATAGCATCGTGTATACGAACCAAGCTTAATATTTAAACATGAAACAAAAGTGCAACGGTCGGATATCTCATCTCTCTCAGTCTCAGTTCAGCCTTTGATCATATGTAAAAGTGTTTTCATTTTATAAAGCATTTAGCACGTTATATTGTCAGACTGCTAATCTAGACTATTTCTAAAATTTAACTCTGCTTAAGGCTATAAGGAAAGGGGATTCGGGAGAGAAAGTAGAAGAGGGAAGGAGAATTTATCCAGGGGATTGGAGGAGAGTGTTAAATTTTCAAGATTATTTATAATCTTCTTTTTTTTTTCTTTTTTCTTTTTGTTGAAAATAAGCGGTAGTATATTAATGATGAGCAAATAAAAGTACAAAGTAACTATGTGGCGAATATGGGTAAATCTTCTCTAGTGACCAAATACAACAATATGTTAAATTGATATGGAGAGAATCACGCACAAAATAAACTATTATGGCGACGACATCGTTTCATGGCGATTGCGTCTACATCACAAAATAAACTAACAATCTTGAGGGAAAATGGAGGAAATGAGAGGGGAGGAGGTAGGAAAGGAGGCCGCCAACCCCCAAAAGGGCCGACGGCTTTTTTCCTTAGGATTTTCTGGATGATTAATCTTCTTTTAAATAGATAAATTAGAATAAAATTGGTATTTCGGTACTATGTTTGATGAATATATGATTGGTTAGGCAAATGGAATTACCATAACTTTGGTCATCTGCATGACATTAATAACCCAACAACTTTTGTCTAACATCAGCAATGATTTGACAAGCTTGCAAGATCTTGAACATTTATGGCAGAAGCCAAAGAGCATTTCAAAGAAAGTGAAAAAAGTTGGCCAATTTGAACACTGTGAAATGAAATGCTTCGTTTTGAAACTACCACACTCTCTTCTGGGTTGACATTATTTTTTGAGAGTCACCCTTTTCTACAACAATCCCTTCAATTTCAGTGGCCTTCTGTGTGGCATTTCCCTATACATATACATGCATATGGGGAGCAGAGTTTTACAGAGATACGGTACATTGCAGATCAGTTTGTAAGCACATGACGAAGTATTATCCTCCTGTCTTCTTCCTTCATGTGAAAATTAAATAAGAAAAAAGCTACCTGTGATTTGATGACAAGTGACTCAGCTGATTCAGAGAGTCAACAATCACTTTCACTTTCTCTCTGAAACCCCTCACATTCATTCACGTTGGGGAGGCAAACTGCCATGAAATCTTGTTGAAGAACAGAAGAATGTTAGGCCCTTTGCCACTTTTAAGGTCTTCTCATTTGTTTAATCAAAACATATATCTAATCTTTAAAAACACAAAGTTTGAAGTCAAATAAAGGATCAAGTGAGAATATGCACACTGCCCTACCAATCTTTAAAGCCTAGTGTTGGGGAACTTTGTGCAGGGGTTTCTGATTGAGGATCTCCTTTAAAATTTCTTCCACTCAGCACACACATTCATAGTGAAGAAGTATAAATCATGATGTTCTTATAGAAATATGGGAAAGTTCAATTCAAGAACAACTGTAGAACCCCAAATTCCAAAATCCATGTAAACTACTAGGAGGATGTGAGGGGGTGACAATTTTCATGCCACTGTCAGCGCTACACCTACTGCACTTGAAATTGTGGGTCTAATTGTAAAAGGACACTTAATGGGCTTAGCTGGACCCATTAGACACATCACATAAAACTTAAAAGAAGGCAAATGGGGACCATTTCTGCATCCCAATTATACAAAATAATGATCTCAAATAATACTAAGATTTTCAACTAGCCTAGGCTATTTTGCCCAAAATTAAACTGAGCACATCAATTATTTGTACCATCTTTGGGCTTAGGAATTTATCTAGAAATGCTTAATGATCGGTTGAGATGTTACAAATCTTTCGTAAAGTGACACGTACCGTCTAGTTCAAACGACGAAAGCGATTTGACATATGCATAAAATTTGAGATAAAATTTACAATCTGATTGGATTGTGTGCTTGGTTTTGTACTTAATTAGCAAAGGGATTTTGTTAATTTTTTGTTGCAGTCAATTTTGGTTTCTATAATCTGTGATTGTTGGGTAGCTACCTGGAAATTGTAATAAGAATCATTTTCGAGATTTCTGGACAAAAACAGACAACCATATGGAGCAGGGGAATGAGTCCCCATCCTAGTGGTTTATTCACTCTAAAACTCCAAAAGAGAAAAAGGGGAAATAAGGAAAAGACAGCCAAAAAGAAAATGACCCAACTCTATAATTGCTTGTCCTTTGCTTTATACATACTACTTGAGAATTGAGAGATTGATTTGTATAGGTGAGACAGAAACGGTAAGAAGTGAAAACAAAAAGAAAATATTTGTGTATAATGCACATTCATAATTGTAATGATAATAAGAGTGATTGACATTCCACCTTTACAAAATCATTATTATTTTTGATGGATTTGCCAGATTACATCCAATTAATTTTTGTAAATTGATTCTCTTGTTCCTTTATTTCTCTAAACGTTGTGTGTTTTTAAATACGTAACATTAACGTGATCCATTTCTTAACCCTAATTCGTGAATTTTCGATTAGAAATTTGTGTAATGTCACAATATGTTGTCACACCTACATATTTAAGGTGGCCAAAAAAGCTTTGGTTTTTGTAGGACTACATCACAGGCAGTAGATTGGTTGTCTAACTCAAAAGTTCAAAAGAACACAAGCACGCACGCCCACATGCAAGCAATAGAAGAAGAAGCAGCACCAATAAGAAACAAAACTCAAATGAAAATAATTCATACACCATTAACTTCTCACAGAAGAGGAAAAAATTAAAAACCACAATGCACTGACACAGGTACATTGTTATTTTTTTTTTGGACCACTCAAGAATTAATGGTGGGTGTGATGAGGAAGGTAACCTTTCAAAGGTGGGTGCTTTGATGGATTTATGATTGGCCCCCTTCCAACCTAAAACCTGCAACTCTCAAATACCATCAATTAGCTATGCACTTCTCAAAAGAAAAAAAACACCCAGATCATCTTTTCAGTCCATATATACTCATGGATTGTCTCCCAGTGGCGCCTACATGGCTTGTGTTTTGAAACCCACTTCTGTCATCTCCAATACTTTACAAAGTTTGAAGATTGTTTGCAGAACACATAGATGGGAGCTACTTCCATGCACCTCTGTTTCAATCATTGTATGATAATCCATGAAATGGTATTTTGAGATGATGACTTTAAATGATAATTTTTTTGGAGTTCTTCAAATATAGGCCATGTCACGTGTAGAAACGAATGCTCTTAATCACTTGAGTTACAAGTACAAATGAATATTTATAAAAAATAAATAAATTTTAAAAAGTTTCTTTGTCTTCCTTGAGGGCTTGAAATTTGAAATTGTGAGTACAAAGGTGGGGGAAAAGACATGTTACATGTGACAAAAGTTTAACTTATTTGAGAAATTAACTAGACTACTAGTGACTCAAATCAAAACTCCTATGAAAAGCAACTTTGATAATACAAGGATGGTTTAGATTGGCCCACCTAATAATAATCACTCTCTAACTTTTAATGTTATGTAGAATAGGGAGGAGCGTAGAGATTCCTCAACCACCACCTAAATTGCCACTTTTAGCCTACACTCACTCTCTTCTCTATCTATCATTGAAAGATAGAAGTAGGGCAAAAACCAGTAACAGAGTCAACACTAGACTCAAATCTTCACTGGGGTCTTGCTCTCAGGTTCCTCAAATTTCGCCATTTTTTTTTTCATCCTTGGTTCTATTTTCTCCAATATATACTTTCACAAACACCAGCAGCCAAAGTAAGTGTTTGCATATTTAGAGAAAACCAAGGGATATGCGTGAGCCCATAAAAACATTGGGCAGATCTTGCATTAAGTAGCAAGGTATGAGCATGGCCTTTGGACCCATTTTGTGAAAATAATCCAAACACATAATAGTATTGGGTCTAAACTATCTGAGAGAAAGAAACTGGGCCTCATAGTTGTTAGGGAGATATTGCAATTTATGATTGATGATCATGAAATCAGAGGTATTCTATTTTCATTTGGCTAAAAGGAAAAGCTTACATCTTGATGTTACAACAAAGTAGGCCACGAACACTATGATTTGAGATACAGAAATTTGAAAGCTCATCCAAATTTTTGCTCTCTAATTGACTACATAAAGAAGCAAAAATATGGAGATGCTACAAGAACTATGCGAAAAATAGAACACAAAAGAAGGAAAGGGGATGCAGGAAAAAAACCAATTCAAGTGTAATATCTCTGCATGAGTGTTATCAGGTATCATCAGACTTGTCGATACATACATGGCTTCATTTACAATTATACAATGCTCCTTTTTCAAAAGTAAATGTCAGATTGCTTAGATTGTGCTTTGAGATCTTTCAACTTCTTCAAAATGTTGGTGAAGTAGTCCTGCAGATATTTCTCGAGTGTGACTATGTCTTTTCCGTCAACACCAAGAAGACTAAATGTCTCGTTCATTGGAACAGAGAAAACAGTATCACTTGAAAGAACCTACAAATTCCAAAGAGATTCTATTCAGGCTCCAAATGTTGCAAACCAACTATTACAAAACTGCAGTGCAAAAGCCATCAAGAATAAAACAACTTGCTTTCACATAAATAAATGTCAAAAGGCAAAACATAAGAGCTTACCTCTGAAAATGCCAATCTATCAGCAACATCATTTGTCCACTCAAAAAGCCTAGTCAGCTGACGGGTTACTCTCAAGACAGAGACTGGGACTGTAGTTACATTTGCCTCTTGCCCCGCAAACCTTTCACACAATGTTATTACCTAAAAGCAAAAGGCACTTTAAGAAAACCCTGCACCTTGTTTCATAGAAATAGCTCAAAAAATTATCTTCTATTCTCTATTTCTTAAGAATATAAATGAGTGCTGCTAATATAAATAGATCATAGGGTGTACTCAATTAATTTTAAGGTTCGTTTAGCAGCACTCATTTATATTTATCCCAAGTTTTGGGATTGATACGTAATCTTTTGGTCAATTTGGTAATAATGGGGTGACGTACTAACGCTGTTGGAGGAAAGAACAATTATATACTGTACAAATTAGAGGAGGAAAGAACAATAAAGGGTCTGATGGTGGTAAATATTCTTACTCACCTCTTGGGTTGTCCATGCTCGAGGGCCAGCAAATGTGAGAAGCTTCCCATTGACTTTCTCATTTCTTAAAGCTACAAAGGTCAGGCGAGCTACATCCTAATACAAAATGAATGTATTCAGACACCATGTGTAGAGGTAATATAAAATGTGGATTCAATCATCAGGGAAACAATCTAGCATATAACCAACCTGAGTGTCCATGTACGCAATTCTTGTGGGGGCATCTGTTCCCCAAACTGATTTCTCTTCTAATATAGGTACCGCATACTGCCCAATAATCCCCTGAGAAGTGAAAAAGAAAAGAAAAACTTCTGCACTTAGTACTAACATCAAAATTGATATTCACAACCGAACACAGGAAACCATAACTATGGGACGACAGCGTACATGATTATGATTGTTTTTATGAAATCATGTCCCTGGCTAGATTCTCTTCAGAGCATATGGACAATTCTCCATGTATATACATATACCGTTTCAGGGTGTGTGTGTGCTTGTATGCATGCCTGTGTCTGTCAAGTAATTGAATGACATTTAGACATGCTACTTGTTATCACTCTATCTAAATTAACTGTTCTTTCTGATAAAGAAAGTGAATGGGGGTTGGAGGAGTATCATATGAGAGTAATAAGAAGATAAGGAAATTGATTTGAAACATCAAACCGACAGGTGAAGCACAAACTTGGTTATGCCAGTAACAAGATCGTAAAAGAGGAAGTCCAAGTTTCAGTTTGAGTGACACTTACTTGCATGAATCCACATAAACGAATTATAATGTGATTTAGGCCTGAATCCTGGAGAAACTTTTCAGTGCAATACTTGATCTCCATAAGGGGAACTTCGGGATGCTTGTCACAGTTGTGGATGGAATAGAATACAAATTTTTGGATTCCCATTGCTTTTGCACATTGTATAAGAGCAACTTTTCCTTCCCAATCTACCTAAACATAAAAAATGGTCAGAGAAGAACAAAAATACTGGACACTTTATTAAGTCTGATCATATTTTCTGGAATGGATAAAAGAGCCCTCATAATCGCCGAGGACCTTGAAATGGAATATGTATACAAGAATCTTTCAACAACTTTCTGGATTCACTGGGACCATTTATTGAACGGTTACACCTTTTTCAATTTTTATGTTTCAGTTTCTTCATTGAACAAGGATAAACACAAAAACACAACTTTGATCGAATGTAATGAACTAACTGCTCATCCTATGATCAATGGTAGCCTCAAAAGATGATCTACAGTTGGGAATTAATTTATAGGCTGATTGAATCTGTTTCTATTGACAAGCAAAGAAACAATTAACTGTAGAAACTTACCGTTTTGATGGGCTCCTCCGGACGGCCAGTGGCACAATCAATGACAGTATGAATACCAACCAAAGTTGCAGGTATGGTCTCTGGTTTGCTAAGGTCTGCCTGTTCATCACAAGTTTACATCACACATTCAGCAACAAAATACTTGAATTTCAAAGAAGCAAAACAAATTGTCAAACCAAATATCTCTGACAGTAAGAAAAACCAAGAACCAAATAGAACTTAAACTATAAACAAGAATTTAGAGTGAAAATTTAGAACTGAAGGGAAGTTGTATTTACATTGACAACAGTAGCACCCCAATCTCTGAGGAAGTCAGCAGGGGCTGGTCTAGGCCTAACCAGGCACCTAACATCATAGCCTTCATCTAATGCTCTTCTCACAATCTGCCTACCCAAAGTCCCAGTGGCACCAACCACTAGAATACTGGTTGGCCTCACAGGTGTCCCTGGAGCAAGATTCACAGCCCCAACCGCTGCCCTGGCCGTACATCTCACTGAACGCCGCGCATTAGTCCCTGCACACACAAAATAAAAAATGGGTTCTTTTCAATTTTGTAAAAAGAGCGGCAAAAATTAAAGCTTGCCCAGTAGAAGTAGGAAGATGACGAACCTATAATGCTGGAGAAGGAAGAAGAAGAAGATGATGAAGAAGGAAGGAGATGGTCGGCAGCTAACGTACGGCACCATGAGAATGAGCTCTGATACGCCGTCGTTTTGGAGTCATTATGATGATGGAGTTTACCGGGTGTTGCCAGCTGGGTGGGAAGCCTCCAAGCTGCCATATTTTTGAAGCTCTCTCTCTCTCTCTCTCTCTCTCTCTGTAGCAGACTGGCAGACTCGTTTTCTTCTACAGAGAGAGAAGGAGCAATGGATCCCAATGGTGCCACGTCCTTCTCCAAATTGGATTAGGATTTTCTACAACGTGTCACAACTTTTGGTGGACTCGATCCGACCCGACGGCCCATAAGCAAAGGTTTCTGTTATTAGGCCGGTTCAAGCTAAAGCCCAAAATTGGAGACGACGGACTTGGTTGAGAGAGAGAGAGCGAGGGAGAAGTTCTTCCATGGGGCAGATCCTATAGGATTGTAATTTTTTAAATTTGTTAATGTTTACTAGATTCAGTTTGGGATGATTGGATGGGAATTGGGCTAATTGTGAATTTGTAAGCTTAAATTTTTTTAAAAATTCAGTTGGGCTTAAATCTCTAAAAATTCAACCAGAAAAAAAAAATGAACTGGGCTCAAGAGCGGGTCTAAACTGGAAAATCGAAAATCAAACTGGATATAAACTAGTCTGGGTTGGTTCGATTCTCTTAGGAAAATCGAAAATCAAACTGGATATAAACTAGTTCGGGTTGGTTTGATTCTCTTAGGCATTTTATTGAAAAATCGGACCGGATTGAATCAGATGAACATTTTCATTTTCGAGTTTAGGGGAGAATCAGGCCGAATCGAATCATGCCCACCCCTAGTGTAAACCCCACTCTCCCAATGACTTGTACTCCAAAAAAAAAAAAAAAAAAAGGGTCTCGAAGCAAACATATCATGCTCACATCACATGCATTAGAATTTAAAGTTGGACTGTGTTGCATTAATGGGTGCAAATTAGTCCTAATTTACTTGAAGGCAAATCAATATTTAATCAATTGATAAAATCCTAATGAAGCCCTCTTATGCAAATCTATTACGATCATACACAAAGACTAAAGTTTAAAGTGATTACTTGCACAAAGACTCCGGGATAATCCCAATTTTAGGCAACAGCATTTGCGTGGGTTTTATTTCTGCAATTCTCTTTTCGATTGTTTTGCCAATTATTTTCGATTGTTAAGTTGATCACTTTCAATGGCTTGTCGGCCACGTGTCGGATATTGTAATTTATATATACCATTTTCTTTTGTTTGAATGCGTGCATGATGCATGACAGTTTCTTCGCCGAAACTGCTTGGGCAATTTCTTCTCCACTTTTTTCAAGCTTCGATGATTTTGCTGAATTGTTTTTGTAACTTTGTGTGCGTATAGTCAAGTCTAGACTACTACAATTGTTGCCTATGGGGTCAAAAGAAGATGGTCATTGCTCACATCTCATTTTTTAAATAGAAAAAGTAAGATTACATTTTTATTTTCTTATCCTCAGTTTCTAAAATTCGATATTTACTTGGAAATTTCAGAAAAGAGACAACACAAAAGCAAAAGTTCGTAAATCACGCTGCAACCTACAGATTTCCTCAATACTTTTATTTATTTATTATTATTATTATTATATATTCAGATCCAGATCCTCTATTTGGATTTTATTTGTTATGATCTGCTTGATTTTTCCTCTGCTTGGAAACTTATATTTAAGGTAAGATGGTCATTGTCCTCAAAGGGTTTCATATTTAAGGTAAGTTTACAAACTTATATTTATATTATTTTAATTTGTACAAATTTATTTTTTGTGTGGACCAGTGCATGTGATAACCAAATAATACTTGCATGTTAATTCTTTGAAGTAATTAAGTAATGTGGTATAATTATTCCCTATGATAATTTTAATATGTTTAATGTTATTTATTATTTTTATTGTCGAATTGTATTATTATTCATTATTAGGTTTTATTATTCCATATTATTTTCATAATTAGTTGACATATACCATGCAATGTATAAAGTGTAAAATATCGCAGTAAATCATTATAAATAAATGATTATGGTGTTTTAATCTTCTTTCATTAATTATTACATATTTTCTACACTCGCAGTGTTTGTCAGCTCACTATATAATCAACTTAAATAAGTTAACCTCATCATGCAATGCATTTCTTTCCTCTTTTTTTTTGTGATAAACTAATAGATAACTTACTAAATAAACATCATCCAAAGTTTCAATAAAAATTTCCAAGCTTTTCTTACAATTTCCGTGGGTTTATTCAATTTTTAACAATATCAATAGTTTCCCGATATTTCCATTGAAATTTCCTTATTTTTGGACCATCGAAATTTTAGATCTTGTTGTTGGCGGAACATACTACTAACACTATTTGTTTAGTTTAATATAAAACAACAGTAATGTAATAATAAAAAACAAAAAACAATAATAAAGTAATTAACTGGGTTTAATTAAATCACAGAGTCAATTAATCATTGACCAAAGGTCAAACCCACAAGTCAATTAATAATCAAGTAATTAATCATTAATTTAAAAATAAAAATTTCCTTAAACTAATCTACCTACAAGACTATGTCGTATAAGAGCATCTCCAAGAGAGTATGCAAATGAAATAGGCAAATTGTACTATAACAACCCAGGTGGCATCTTGCCTACCCATTTGCCTTATGAAAAAAGTTGGTCACTTCAAGGGATTAGGCAATGCAAGTCTACAAACTATTATTATATTATTTATTTTTATCTTTTACATTTACTATTATATTTTATAGAAAATAGGTGAGAGAGTGGATATGATATTTTATTATAAAAAGTAAGTGTTGCCCAATATACCTCTTTACTTTGAAGTAGGCAATTTTGCCTTATTTGAGAGAATATGTATATTTTGCCTACCCATTGCCTTAGAGCATGAAAATGCTGATGTAACAATTTAAATGAGATTTGCCTACTCATTTGTGTCTTCCCTTGGAGATGCTCTAAGGAGTTCAAAGGAACTCTTTTTTCAATGTGGGACTATTTCAACTCAAGCTTAGTTTGCAAAGCCAACAGGAGCTAGTTTACATTGAGGAATTCATGTGTGCGTGCATAGAGACTAGTGGTGGTGACGCAAGAGCAGGAGCTGGTTCATGCTCTAGTGGCAGTTGATCACGTTGAGGAATTGATGTGTCATTCTCTAAATTGGACTAGGATCTTTGCCACGTCTCACGTACTTTATTGCGCTTCTTAAAAAATGCTTCTAAACAAATCAAGTATTCCCAAACAAATCCTATGACAAATTATCCAGCTTATCAAATTTATACCTTAGACATAATGATGATAACTATTTTAGAGAATCATAAATACTATAATTATTAGTTTATTTTTATAATTATTAAATAAATAAATTAATTCAAAATTCAAAATATGCATACAACAAAGTAGCATTAAATTATAAGGAGTCACTAAGAGTCCGTTTTCTCTCTTCATATTTTTTAGCTGCTAGAAGTCTCTCTATTGTAGGAGCTGGATAGGGAGCATTATTGGAGTTGTATTTTTCCAATTCATCCACAAAATTTGTCTAAGAATGTGATTTAAGGAGCCTATTGCGGATGCTTTTAAAAATCTAAATTAGATACCTCAACTTTTTAATTTCATTGAAGTCATTAAAATTCATCAAAGGTATAGACTGAATCATTGCCAATTAAGGCGCACAAGCAGGCATGGACCTTAGTACATGCTAACCTGGGCCACAGCCCGGGGGCTTTTAGTTTTTCTGAGCTTAAATTAACATTTAGTCTCGCTGCCATAAGAAAGAACAAAGAGATGGAGCAGACGGAGAGAGAAGAAAGAACAAAAGAAGAGATGAAGAATGAAAAAGAATAAGGAAAGGGGGAGAGGTCGAGAGAGAGAAAGAGGAAAAAAGAATAAAAAAAGAGAGGGAGAGATTAAAAAGGAGAGAGACGAGAAAACAAAATATAATAAAAAAAGAGAGGGAGGGATGTATTTTGTCAGGTGCACTGCCCCAAAATGGGATGTTTTTATTTTATTATTACTTTCTTTTTTAACTTCAATTCCTTATAAATATCTTTTTTTTTTTTTCTTTCTTTATTTCCCTTCAATCCCTTCCAAATATTTCAACAATATTATTAATAATTCCAATATTTTCTCTGTTTCAAATGTCGTATAATAACAAAAAGTTCTAATTACGATGAAGAAAATATACTGAAAAAAGTGATTATATAAAATAAAAATATAACAAACAAGGGCTTATAATTTACCCCAAAAAAATTTAGCCACCTATGTGGGTTATCTTTAGTTTTTAGTTCCTAAAATTTATTGTTCAAGCCTAAAACTCAAGGTAAATTTTCTTAATACATTTGTACTTAAGGTAAATTTAGCCCACCCGATTTGCAATTCCTGGGTCCGTCCCTGCGCACAAGGGTCACTTGACCCTTATCAATATTTTGGAAACCTTATAGTTATATATGTTATCCAAGTTGTTTTATAGATTGTTTTATAGCTGTACTTACTGTTGACTCTTCTCGCAAATGTGAATTATCTACAATGAAGAATATGAATATGATCTATATTTATTTTCATGTCTTCATATGTCATTTATATGTGTACCATGGATTTTATTTGATTTTCTCATTTTATCTAAAATCAACTTTTGACACTCTTTCATTATTTTTAAGTTTGTAAAATTTGGGTTATACTTAAGATATTAAATTTGTGATTATGATGAATATATTTTCTTATAAAAACTAAATTTATTATAATTATAAAGCTATTTAAAAGTACCCCTCAATAGAATTCATGACTCTTCCACTGGACTGAATACACCGTAAACTTTCGGTGATTAATAAGACAAAATTTAAAATTAAAAAAGAAGCCCGAGAAGAAAATACAAAAGCAGAACTTTGTACTTAAAACGTGTAAATTGGTAGGCCTATTGTGTAACGTGTTGTCACTTCAACAAAAATCCACAAATCTTTGTAAAGCGCGTAAAGAGGGGGCCCATTGTGCTGCCACTCCCATGTGCCCTTTTCTTTCTTTAGTGGTGTGAATAATGCTTTGAATTTTTGTCCACCGACACTGCTTTGCTATTATTTCACTTCTCGTTTTTCCATCTCTGATTATTTTCCTGGATCCATGTTGTAGCTTTGTGTATGTCAAGTCAACTTAATTAGTCTCTGCACTCAACTGCTTTCTAAGAAACCCCTGCTTTCTATCTTTCTTTCTAAACAACAAATCAATACATCCTATTTGGAGAATTTTTTTCCCTCATTTCTCTTTCTCAATATATACATCCTATTTGGAGGAGCTAGCCCAGATTCATGTATATGCATTCATGTTTTGACTTGTAAGTTTGCAGGTTTTGGATACGGATATGAATTCATCTTCTTCTTCTTCTCTTCCTTTTCCTGCTCCTCTTCAAGAAAAGTACGATGTGTTTCTTAGTTTCAGAGGTGAGGACACACGCGATACTTTTACCAGCCATCTTCACAAGGCTTTACTTCGGAAGAACATTGACACCTACATGGATAACAGGCTCGAGAGAGGAGATGAAATTGCTCCTGCCCTTCTAAAAGCAATCGAGAGATCGAAAATTGCACTAGTCATTTTCTCAAAAGACTATGCTTCTTCCACTTGGTGTTTGAAAGAACTTGTGCATATACTTGGACGCAGGAAAAGCCATGGACAGGTTGTTATACCGATTTTTTATCGCATAGATCCATCAGATGTACGAAAACAAAAGGGAACTTATGCACTTGAAGATCGTCCCACGAATGAGGTGGCCAACTGGAGGACTGCTTTGGAGGAAGCAGCCAATATTTCTGGGTTTCATGATTCAAGAAAAACAGGGTATGCTAAATCTCTAGCTTGTATCAATTTCTACTTGTTATCATTTGATATTGATACATACTTACTATTGTTTGTCTTTCATAATTATATTTGCCAGGACAGAGGCCGATTTTGTTGAGAAAGTTGTCCTAGATGTTAAGACCAAATTGATTCGCGAATCGTCAAGTTATTCAATGGATCTGGTTGGAATTGAAACAAAAATTGAGCAAATTGAGTCTTTATTATGCTTTGATTCACCAGGTGTTTGCTGTGTAGGTATTTGGGGCATGGGTGGTATTGGCAAGACCACCCTTGCTGATGCTGTATTTCACAGGCAGTCCTCTAAATTTGAAGCTTCTTGTTTTCTTGCAAATGTCAGGGAGAACTCAGAACAAACGAATGGACTAAATGACTTGCGAAATACACTTGTTCGTGAATTATTAAAGGATAAAGATGTAAATATCAAAACTCCGTCTATGCCACGTCATATTCAAGATAGGCTCAGGCGTACAAAGGCGCTCATTGTTCTTGATGATGTGAATGCTCGAAAACAACTAGGATTTCTTGTTGGTGATCGTGATCGGTTTTGCCAAGGAAGTCGAATCATTATAACATCAAGACATAAAGGCCTGCTTGAACAAAAAGTTGACCATGCGAAGATATTCAACGTTGAGGGATTAGGTTATGATGAAGCTCTTCAGCTCTTTCATTCGCATGCTTTTGGAAATAAGTCTCCAACAACAGATTACACTGAGTTGTCAAGAGAGGTGGTGGATTATGTTAAGGGCAATCCATTAGCTCTTATAGTTATGGGGTCCTCATTCTGTTGTCGCAAGAGCAAACAAGAGTGGGAAGTTGAATGGAAAAAAGTGAAAAAATTTCCAAATGAAGAAATCGATCAAGCGTTGAGAATAAGTTACAAAGGATTAGGAAAACATGAGAAGCAGATATTTCTTGATATAGCATGTTTTCACAAAGGTCGTAGGAGGAATTATGTAGAAGAATGTTTAGATGGTTGTGATTTCCAGGGGAAAGCGGGAATCGATGATCTTATTGATAGGTCTCTCATATCAATTTCCAAATGGAACAACATAGAGATGCATGATTTGATGCAAGAAATGGGTAGAGCAATTGCTCGAGAAGAACGCAGTAGGTTGTACATTGCAAAGTATATCTATCAAGTATTGACAAATAACCAGGTAGTTTAATTATTCACATTTACAATAAACAAGTCAGATTATTCCTACAAATGTAATTTTGATTAAACTTTTTTTGTATATTATATTTACATTTATATTTTGCTCTTGATTGTCAGAGAGATGGACATGTTCAAGCCATATCCCTTGACTGGTTTGAGATTGAAAGGCTACGCTTGAAAGATGCAAACTTCGAAAAAATGTATCAACTGAGATGGCTACGAGTCGGTTATTATCATCTTCTACCGGGCATTTCAAGTCTCAAGTACCCATTAATTGTTTCTCTTCTGCTGGGCATTTCAAGTCTCAAGTACCCATTAATTGTTTCTCTTGATTTTCCCAATTCTCTTAGATATCTTGACTGGTACAAATATCCTTTGAAATCTTTGCCATCAAAATTTTCTGCCCAAAATCTTCTTGTCCTTAAAATGTCGAACAGCGAAGTTGGGGGGCAACTTTGGAATGAAGACCAGGTATATTATATATGCTTATTTTAGTTCTTGTATAACATGTGGCCTAGAAAGTAAGTAATAATCTGCAAACTAAGTTATTAATTCTTGTTTAATTTGTTACAGAATCCTGTGAATTTGAAATTGATCAATCTTGAAGGCTGCAAACATCTAACTGAAGTCCCAGATCTCTCTGAGAGTCTAGAAATTGAGCATATAGATCTGAGTGGCTGTGAAAGTTTGGTTGAAATTCCTTCGTATTTTCAACATCTTGGCAAGCTTACTTATCTCAAGCTTGGGGGCTGTACAAATCTCAAAAATCTTCCCGATATGCCATGCAATCTTGAATTCTTAGATTTGTCTGGGACAGCAATAGAGGAATTGCCTTCATCAATTTGGTCTCACGAAAAAATATCTCACTTAAATATTACATTTTGTAAATACCTTAAGAGGCTTCCAAGCAATAGTTGTAAGCTGAAACTCTCTCTTAGTCTAGAGGGCTGCGAATCTCTTTGGGAGTGTTGGGAGCTTCCCAAGAATACAACTACAATTAAACTGGTCGATTGCAAAAACCTTGTGAGTCTCCCAACAGAGAGCCTTGATCTCAGTGGTTGCTCTAACTTTCAAAACTTCCCAGAAATCTCAGAGGTTATGGAACATCTAGAGTCTCTAAATTTATCAGATACATCGGTTAGAGAGCTACCGCCACCCCCATCAATTGGAAGTCTAGTTGCGCTTCGAAAATTAGATCTCCACAGCTGCAAGAACCTTGAGGTTGTCTTTGATTACTTCTTTCACTTAACCGTATTAGAACGGTTAGTTCTGAGTCGGGCCATCTTAGATTTAAGCATCGAACAACAACTTGCTCAGCTGTCTCACCTGTGCCTCATCAATTGCAAGAGCCTTGAATCTTTACCAGAGCTCCTCCCATTCTTGCGATGTCTTGAAGTATTTGGTTTCACGTCACTGAAGATAGTGTCAAGATTAAGCACTGCACTCGGACGTTGGGAAGAATATATATTTTCTCGATTGCTTCATGAGAAAGGTATATTTTCTAATTGCCCAAGGTTGGATCAGAATACACGAAACAACATAATGGCTAAGGCACAACTCAGAATTATGCGAATGGCAATTGCATCATCAAAGTTTAAAGAAGACAAAATTAAGGTCTCTCTCTCTCTCCTGTTGAAGAAGTTGCTCTTTTTTTCATGAGTTTTATAACTATGATGTCCATATCAGTGTTTTCAAAGGCATGCCTTCGCGCGCGTCGGAGCGAGGTGCAGGGAATCGCCTGAGGCGGTCGGCTGTTTCACGAGTTGCACGTTTAGCACGGGGAAGGCGTGAGGAGGCGTTGCAAGGCGTAGCGAGGCGGCGCCAGATCTGGACAATTCTGAACCGGAAGAGATTGCACAGGTGAGTCTGCAAAATGGCTGCGAGGAAGATGACTCTGCGATGAAGAAGACTTGCTTGGTTTTTATTATTTTAGGTTTAAATGAAATGACGTCGTTTCACCTGAGTGTTTTGAAAAATAGAAAACGCAAGCCGTAGCTTTTAGTTTCAATATTAATAAAAAGCGAACTGTAGCCTTTTTCGACCCAAAAAAAAAAAAAAAAAACTGTAGCCTTTAACGCAAGCTGTAGGCTGTTTCAATTTCAATATTAATAATATATTTCTTGCCCCCTTTTATTTTTTGGGGTAAAGATGGAACTTTCATAAATAAAGACCAAAGATTCTTGCCGTTTCCTAACCCCTGGCGGCTGTATTCTTTATTGGCAAAATGTCACTTTTGGTCCTGCGGTTTACAATTTTTACCACTAAAGTCCCTGTGGTTTCAATTTGATCATTTTTGCCCGTGGTTTTCAATTTAAACAATTCAAGTCCAATCTCCAATTTCTGTCAAATTAGGTTAACTATTGTTATTTGTTGAAGGGCATTTAAGTCCAAAAACAAGAAAGAGAGAAAAAAAAAAAGGAAAAAAAAAAGGAAAAAGATAGGGGAAGAGAAGCCGTCAGCCACACAACCACCATATATAAGAAATTTATCAGTTTTCTATAATAGAATATGGTCTTTTTTCAAGTGTATGGCATTCCAAATATTCTGGGCTGGGTTGGTAGGAAGAAACGATTTTCAAAATCCACCGAGCTCGAATGACATTTACACAAGAATCAACCTGATCAATTAATACTGCAAATTCACAATACGAAAACATATAAATAATATAAAAAAGATGGTATATATATATATCCATCAAAGTCAAAAGCTGTAGTGTAAAATATCTATATGCAAGAAGTAATCTGTGTTGAGCTTCTGTTGGCTCTCACTGAAGTGACCATCTTCATGGATGATCAAACAATAAGCACACTAAGACCAAGAACTCAGAAGCAAAGCAAATTTCTTAACCTAGCATCCATGGCCAACTAAATTAACCTTGATTATTATTATTATTATTCATATTATTATTT
This sequence comes from Prunus avium, assembly GCF_965620075.1. Classification (NCBI taxonomy): domain Eukaryota; kingdom Viridiplantae; phylum Streptophyta; class Magnoliopsida; order Rosales; family Rosaceae; genus Prunus; species Prunus avium. Next base: position 34,256,471 of record NC_142291.1, read on the forward strand.
ACGGTAAGCCGTTGCATGAGATCCATAAACTCTTGAGGCTGCACATGAATAACCTTTGGTGAAATCAGAACTATAACTGGATTTGACGAAATCGGCTGCTTCTTCTTCTTCTTCTTCCTCTCCTGCTTTGAATTCTTGCTCACCACAAGAGGTTTAGGCCTTGGACCCTGCCACTCCAAATGCCTTCTCATCATGTTGCTACAACTCATCATCTTTATTTCCTTAATTATTTCTGATATTTCTGAAATATCAGGTTGAGGAGATGGCGGAGAGTGTGGTGGTTGACGTGTGGGCTGGTTGTGTGGCTGACGGCTTCTCTTCCCCTATCTTTTTCCTCTTTTTTTTTTTTTTTTTTCTCTCTCTTTCTTATTTTGGACTTAAATGCCCTTCAACAAGTAACAGCAGTTAACCTAATTTGACAGAAATTGGAGATTGGATTTGAATTGCTTAAATTAAAAACCACAGGTGCAAAAATGATCAAATTGAAACCACAGGGATCTTAGTGGTAAAAGTGGTAAACCACAGGGACCAAAAGTGACGTTTCCTTCTTTATTCTACTTGCATTCCATTTTTCTAAATTAATATATTAACACATGGACTTATATATATATATATATAAATGTTAAAAAAGCTTACGCCTCGTATAACGCAACTAAAACGCATTGCATCACAGTCTCACCCTTCAAAACATTGGTCCATGTGCAAATTGGTTCGTTACATGAAATTATTCCCAAGAGATCTTTCGTTGCTATTAAATGTTTGGGGAATGAAATTCCAAATTGGTTCAGCCATCAAAGTTGGGGGTCTTCAATAAAGATTGAGCTTCCTCGCGATTGGTTTAGCACAGATTTCTTGGGTTTCGCTCTATCTCTTGTTGTTTCATACCAAGAAAGAAGGTTATGCTCCATGGAAAATGAAGATTCGATGCGAGTACAACTTCAAAACTAGTAATGATGAAAGCCATTAAGTCAACCATCCTTTGCTTTATGATTCACGAATGAAAAACCGAATCTTTGGTGATGAAGATTCACATGAGGTGTTCGTGTTTGTGTGGTGGTATAATGTCTTTGAAGAAGTTGTAGAGAAAGCTCGAAGGCGCACTGCGTTTTACAACTTGTTGAAGTGAGTCTCCTAATTAATCAAGGAGATTTATTTCCTTGATTAATTAGGGGATTTACTTTCCTATTTTATAGATTTATTTCCTTTGGTTAATTAAGGGATTTACTTTCCTATTTTATATAGTTGTCAAATCATTGTATAATTAGGAGATATTTTCCTAATCCTTTACTAGATCTAATTCCTTGTAAAGGACTCATGTGAACTCTTATATATACCTCATTATGGAGAAGAATAAAATAAGAACCTAACATATTCAAACCCATATTCATATTTTAGCATGGTATCAGAGCAATTGATCCTCGATTGTTTCTAAATTCTCATATCAAAATTTCTCCTCCCCTCTTCTTCAAGGGGGGGAGGGGGAGTGAAAAAGGATATGTTTCTTATTCTCATGGAGATTTTGCCTCTTTCTTGACTCCGACATACCCTTCTCTTCAGGGGGAGAAGAGAATTGAAGAGAAGTTTCTATGTTCTTAAGCCGTGTTCACATGGTTTCTGTGTCCTTTAGCCGTGTTCACAGGGTTTCTGTGTCCTTAGCCGTGTTCACAGGGTTTCTGTGTCCTTTAGCCGTGTTCACAGGGTTTCTGTGTCCTTTAACCGAATTCACAGGGTTTCTGTGTTCTTAGCCGTGTTCACAGGGTTTCTGTGTCCTTTAGCCGTGTTCACAGGGTTTTTGTGTCCTTTAGCCGTGTTCACAGGGTTTCTGTGTCCTTTAACCGAATTCACAGGGTTTCTGTGTTCTTTACATTCCTCGTATCGTATCCCTCAAATTCCTCGTATCCTCGTATCCTAAATCAAATTCCTCGTATCCTCGTATCGTATTCCTCATACCGCCTTGTTCAGATTCAGATCTTCATACCCACATCCTCATATCCTCTTATCCTGAAACCCTAAACACATCTTTTTTCTTTTATTCTTCAATCATTCCGCTGCCATGGATATCGTTTCCAAATTCTCCCAAATCCAAATCCCTCAAATCTAAAGTCCTCAAATGTCTTATCTCAAATTTCTCATACTCAAATCAAATCAAATCAAATCAAATCAAATCAAATCATACTCAAATCAAATTCCTCAAATCTTATACACATACCTCTCAAATCCAATTCCTACATCAAATTCCTCAAATCAATTCCTCCAATCAAAATCCCTCACATTCTCATATCACTTTTTACTTCTTTTATTGCAGACTCAAAACGACCGATCGCCCTAAGTAAGCGACCGGTCGCCCGAAGAAAACGACCGGTCGCCCCGAAGCAAACGACCGGTCGCCCGAAGCAAACGACCGATCGCCCGAAGCAAACGACCGGTCGCCAAAGACTCTGCCTGAATTGCATGGATTATCGACTTGGGTGCTACGAATTTCTTGACTCACTTACCAAGTTGGGCATTTGTGACGTATATGCACCAACTTGAGGAGGAGTGTTGAAGTGAGTCTCCTAATTAATCAAGGAGATTTATTTCCTTAATTAATTAGGGGATTTACTTTCCTATTTTATAGATTTATTTCCTTTGGTTAATTAAGGGATTTACTTTCCTATTTTATATAGTTGTCAAATCATTGTATAATTAGGAGATATTTTCCTAATCCTTTACTAGATCTAATTCCTTGTAAAGGACTCATGTGAACTCTTATATATACCTTTTTATGGAGAAGAATAAAATAAGAACCTAACATATTCAAACCCATATTCATATTTTAGCACAACTGGTGTCGAAGCCGCACTGCGTACCGTTGGTATAATAATGTCTCTGAAGAAGTTGTAGAGGAAGCTCGAAGCCCCACTGCGTTTTCCAACCGTTTTACTGCGGTCAAAGTTGACTTCATGGCTTCTTATGGCAACAAACTATTCAAATTTCCGGTGGGGGGAGAAGGTGAAGGTGGAAAAGTGTGGGATATGTCTGTTGTATGGGAAAGATGCTGAGATGATAAAGCAGAGGGCTTTGTAGATCAAGCCGATATCCCTAAATTCAAATTTTCATTTTATTTGAGCTGTTTGCAGGACTTGTGGCTGAGGATGCTTTTGAGTTTGTTAGGATTAGGGATGTCTTTCTTGTTTTAACCCTTCACCCTCTCCATCGGCAAGCTTTTTGGCTGAGCATGCTGTTTAGTTTGTCACGCCCATGTAAGCCATGTAAATTTCTTCATTGAATTCAAGTTTTAAATTGTTAAAAGTCAACATTATTAAATTTTGCACAAATTGGATTTCTTCAGTTTGCATTTCTTAAATCAAATACGTTTTTCTATCAACGTCACCATAAAGCAATTACAAAAGATTAAAATTTTGGAGGGACATGAAGAAAGCAGGGCCATCGTTGGGTTCAATGCCTATCATAGAACACGTACTTAAAAAATTAAAATAAAATAAAAAGGTACAGAAGAAGAGCAAGGATCATATAAACACTCTTTCGACCTGAAAAATAAACATATAAACATTCCTGCCTTACGGCAAGAATCATCAGAGAAAATGAAAAACAAAAAAAACAGGAAAAGATGTTCCAGTAGCTTCATTTACAAGTTTCAAAATCTGAATATGACTCTATATTACGACTCCATTCTGTTATTCCAATGCCGATGCTGCTGCTACAGAGGCCTTCTATGTACATTGTGCGTCCTTGTTATTACTACCTTAAAGTGTAACAAAATCAATCTTGCGCGCACAAGTAACCTATCAACAAACCAGCAAAGAATTTTGGTGATGAATTCGTTTGGACAAATAAGCTAACTCGCGGAGGTAGAGATCCAGTCTAGTCTTCTCCTAATTAATATGGTCTAGTCTGAAGAGACCTCTTCGAGTTCTGGTTCGTCAGGTTTAAGTAGAAGACCTGGATATGAAACTCTTACACTAGGCAGCACTTTACCCTGAGAATGATTTATATTCATTTCCGTATAATCAATCTCAGACCAATCCTGCTCATCCTCAGTTATTTGCTCGTCTGTCACGTAACCACTGTCCTTGTTCGTGTCATCCTCCTTATGTATGTTCTGGCTGTCATAACTTTCATTTTGAGGAATTGGAACTTCGATGGACTTTGTGCTAGATGCACTACATATGCAGGCTGCTGGGTTTTCTTTGAACTCACCCCTGCCAGGCTTTATCTCATTTAGTTCTCCCATGAATCCAATTTCATTAGTTTGAAGCTTGGAGGCAAATTCTTCCCACGTCATGTTATTACGATTCATGAACAACGGAGACAGTTTCTTAGCATTTAGACGGATTGTTGGTTTATGACCAAAGTATCTCCTGCATCAGTAAACAAACTAGTTATAAACCAAAACATGATCAAATCAAACCCTTCCACCAGAAGACAGAAATGTATCCTTGAACTCAAGTTTTACTACCTTTGACCAGCTAACATTCTAGCCATATTGCCATTGTTGTTGGCGATGAAAACATCACTTTCATTGCAAACAATAAAGTCAAGTGCAGCCATTCGAGAAGAGAAGGATGAAAATGGTGTCAACTCCTCTTTACTTGCTACAGTCTCTTTTGAATGGAAGTTTGGGAAAAGCTTCTTCAGTGGTGCCATCGTCTTTTCCCCTCTGTATACTTCACCCGATGCCACATACAAGTGAATATCACTTCCAAAACCCAGTGCTCTAAGCATAAGGCCAACTTCCTCTGGAGTTAGCGGGCATCTGCCATGTCTTCTTACCTTGTCAGGGTTGCTTGCCTGCATGCAATATAACCCCAAATATCAAATGTAGTTATAATGCAGAGATACAAATTATATAAAACAGGTCACTATTGAATGACATCATTCAAGACATCGGTGAAGCCTTACATGTAAACTTCTCCACCTTTTCCGAATTTTCCCAAGTTCTTTCCTTTCTTTTTCTCCTCCACCAAAATCACATCCAGAAAATGCCAGCATATCAGGCTCAAACCTATAACATGGTCTACCAATATCAGAAACTTTTTCCTATGGAGTCCAAAAGAATTTGGAAAACTCTAGCACAAAACCTATTCCACCTATCAAAACAACCAAAATAGAGGTTTTTGTGCTGTACAACCCACCCATACATATAGCATGCTAAAGAAAACAAAATTCAATCATTTTTCAAGACAAAACACACATTAACTCTACAAAGAAATTATTTGCACAAGCAAGTATTATGTTGAAGGCATAACTTGCTCACAGTATATTAGTATGTACAGTAGGAAAAAAAAAAAACTCAAGCAGCTAATTTTTTTTGCAATTTACCTCAAATGCAGGGCAATGAAATGCTTGCTTTTCATCCTCATTCTGTCAACCAACGTTTTCCCCATTTCATTAATAAGGTCAGTAAACTTCAAGGCATGAAAATTTTCTCTACACCTAAGCTTTTGTAAATTTGAATCCAACTTATTTGAAAGCCTGTAATCAAACTTTGTGAGCTGAACAGCCTGCACATTAGAAAGCATAACAAACAACTGTAAATTCTATATAACCTGAAAAGGCACTAATTCAAGCACCAGAATTTTTTCTTCCTCGGTTATATGCACCAGCATATGATAATTAACGAATTCTTTACAAATATGTGGTAGGTTCTCCTGAAAGACACGTACATGCTTTTTATTAAGAACAGGCACTCAACGATTCTGGTAGCATTTTGCATTGCACTTCCTTGGGACACGCATGGTATATGGACTCATTGGTTTTCCTCTCTTTGTTGGAAGCTGTTTAATGATTTCAACATCTTTTGATAGAGATTATATAAACCAGTCTACATCAAAGATTTCGTCAAAGTTGCTGCACCAAATACCCGAATAACAATATTAATCCACTGACTGTTTTGCTTACATTGACCTTGACAGTAGTTTTTAAACTGCGATATGGTGAAACTGACCTGGAATCCTTCCAAAATGATTTCTGGTCCAGCTTAAGATATAAGCTGCAAGAACAGCATCAGTTATCTGTAACAGAATCAAGAAAGGAAGCATCAGATGCTGAATCAGCAGAAAAAACATGCATGATTACAAACCAGTCTCATCACTCATGGAATGAAAAAGTTACAAAGTCCTATCAACAAATCTTATACAGGATCTACTTATAACCAGATGCCTGAACAAAATACCAATCCACATTTAGAATAATAAAGAAGCGATTTGGAATCTGAATGCATAACCACGATCTTCTTTAAATTTCTTTTAAGCCTTAAATGAAGATATTATTAGAACGATAAGTTAGACCTCAAATGGAAGAAAACTAAGACGGGATTCGACTGGATTAATCTGCAGCTCCAGCTCAATCAAGAAACTCACCCGTCTTCTTTGTTGGTTGAAGCCTCCACTAGTAGCAGTCAACAAATATGCTTTCACATCAGCAGCTGCAACATTTAGGGCATTGGTTTTGTAAATCAAAAGCCTCAGATAAGTTAACCGAAAGCCTAATAGAATCGATTCAATTACGACGTCATTACTGCAACCATGGAGAAAAAAAGGCATAAATAAAGTTAATAAATATCTAATATACTTTACTTGCAAAGTTATCGGCGGCATTGCTGCAACCATGGAACAAATCCGATTTCCTTGTACATTTGTTAAATCTATCTCTTTACACTGTTTCTTCAATATATCAAACTGGGGAACCAGCACTGGCGGAGATGGAAGAAGAAGAAGAAGACGAAGAAGAAGACGAAGGAGATGGTCTGGAGTTTAAGTACGGCACCATGAGAATGAGCTGTGATACGCCGTCGTTTCGGAGTGATGAATGAAAGTGACGGAGTGTGCCGGTTGTTGCCAGATGGGTGTGGGTTAGGATTTTTTGCCACGTCTCACAACACCTTTCACCATCAGTCATTGGACCCGACCCGACCCATAAACAAAGGTTTCCCTTCTTTGAATCCAACTTGGATTTTCAGTCTAACTTCCAAACAAAACCCAATGATTGAGACGAAGAAGTTTGGGAGACAAAGCCCAATGCTTAGAAATTTCCATAATTTGATGTTTCATTTTTCGATTTTTCGTTGGTTTTAATAATTTTTTAAACTTTATTATGTTTCTTTCAGCTTTTTCATTAACGATTCTATTCGGTGAATGACTAAACTACTCTCTCTCACTCTCTCTCTCTCTCTCTTGCTTAATCCTTCTTAATTATACTTAGCAATTAATTAGTCTCCCCGCAACATGGTCTCGTCTCTTGTCAAATTCTCCCTCATATTGTCTTGTACCAAAAGTAATAAAAGGAACAACTTCGTACGTAAAACGCATAAACAGGGGGGCCTATTGTCACCTCAGCTAGAATTTGAACTCAAGAAAAAATCCTACTCAAAAGCAAAAGTTGGTGCTGCCACTCCCAGCCATTATCCCATATGCCCTTTTCTTTCTTCAGTGCTTGAGTAAATTATTCCTCTTCTCTTTTTCCATCTCTGATTATTTTCCTGAATCGTTTTCGAGCTTTGTACAATTGCTAAACTAAAATTCTGATCTAGCTGCAAGCAACTGCTTTCAATTCTCTTTCTTCCTAAACAACTCAAGCTGGCAGTGGCAACTTATTTCTTTCTCTCTCTCTCTCTTTCTCTCTCTCTCTCTCTCCCTTGCTTAATTGGCAATATCAGATTCTCTTTCTTCTATATCTAAATACTCACAAACTGCTTTCTATCTTTCTTTATCTTCAAAAGCAGAAGTTTGTTCGTAAAGCGTGTAGGGGGGTCCATTGTGCTGCCACTCCCATTCTTTCTTCAGTGTATGAATGCTTGAATTTTTGTCCACCGACAGTGCTTGCCTAATTATTTCACTTGTCTTTTTCCTGGATCGTTTTGTAGCAATTGTTTTTGCAAAGCAACTGCTTTCTATTCTCTTTCTTTCTGAACTGCTTAATTAAACCCATCCATCATCTACAATATCAGATTTGCATTCAGAGAAACAGATATGGAATCCATTGAGTTCTTTCAAGTTTTCATCACAATCATCATACTCATCATGACTCTGTTCTACGTGTACTTCAGATCATTAACATCTGCTTCTTCTTCTTCCCCTTCTTCTGTTGCTGCTGTTGATACTGATATCCCCCCTCTTCAAGAAAAGTATGATGTGTTTATTAGCTTCAGAGGTGAGGACACCCGCGATGGTTTTACCAGCTATCTTCACAAGGCTTTACTTGGGAAGAAAATTGAGACCTACATGGATTACAAACTGGAGAAGGGAGACGACATTGGACCTGCCCTTCTAGAAGCAATCAAGAAATCGAAAATTGCACTAGTAATTTTCTCAAAAGACTATGCTTCTTCCACTTGGTGTTTGAAAGAACTTGTGCATATACTTGGATGCAAGAAAAGCCATGGACAGATTGTTATACCCATTTTTTATCGCATAGATCCATCAGATCTACGAAATCAGCAGGGAACTTATGCACTTGCACTTGATGAACTTGAAAAACGTTTCAAGGCCAGTAGGGATGAGGTGGTTAACTGGAGGGATGCTTTGAAGGAAGCAGCCAATATGTCTGGGTTTCATTATTCAAGGAAAACAGGGTAGCCAACTCTCTAACTTGAATCAATTTCTATTTGTGATAATTTGATTCATACTTACTATTGTTTGGCTTTCATAATGATATTTGCCAGGACAGAAGCCGATTTTGTTGAGAAAGTTGTCCAAGATGTTTTGACCAAATTGAATCGTGAATCGTCAAGTGATTTAAGGGGTCTGGTTGGAATTGAAAAGAAAATTGAGTTCATAGAGTCGTTATTATGGTTAGATTCACCAGGTGTTTGCTGTGTAGGTATTTGGGGCATGGGCGGTATTGGCAAGACCACCCTTGCTGATGCTGTATTTCACCGACTCTCTTCTAAATTTGAAGCTTCGTGTTTTCTTAAAAATGTGAGGGAGAACTCAGAAGAAAGAGATGGAATATACCACTTGCGTAATAAACTTCTTTGTGAGATATTAAAGGAAAAAGATCTAAATATCCAAACTCCGTCTATATCACCTATTATTCGACATAGGCTCAGTCGTACGAAGGCGCTCATTGTTCTTGATGATGTGAATGCTTCAAGCCAACTAGAAGTTCTTGTTGGTGACCATGATCGGTTTGTCGACGGAAGTGTAATCATTATAACTGCTAGAGACAAGGGCCTACTTGAGGAAAAAGTTGATAGGATATACGAGGTTGAGGCATTAAGATTCAATGAAGCTCTTCAGCTCTTCCATTGGCATGCATTCAAAAATAAGTCTCCAACAACGGATTATACTGAGTTGTCAATAGAGGTGGCAAAATATGTTAAAGGCATTCCATTAGCTCTTAAAGTTATGGGGTCCTCATTCCTTCGTTGCAAGAGTAAACAAGAGTGGGAAGATCAATGGAACAAATTGAAACGATTTCCAAGCGAAGAAATCAAGAAAGTGTTGAGACTAAGTTACAATGGATTAGAAGAAAATGAGAAGGAGATATTTCTTGATATAGCATGTTTTCATAAAGGCGATAACATGAATGATGTAAAAGTGTTATTAGATAGTCGTCGTTTCTGTGGGGAAGTCGGAATCAAAGTTCTCATTGATAGGTCTCTCATATCAATTTCAAAACGCAATTCTATAGAGATGCATGATTTGGTGCAAGAAATGGGTAGGGCAATTGTTCGCGAACAATGTATTGAAGAACCCGGAAGACGCAATAGGTTGTTCAGTGCAGAGGATGTCTATCAAGTATTGACAAATAACCAGGTACGTAGTTCATGTTATATTCACATTTACAATAAACAAGTTACAAATATAATTTTGATTAAACATATTGTATATTAGTTCACCTTTATACTTTGCTCTCGATTATTAGATAACTGCAACTGTTCCAGCCATATCCTTTAACTGGTCTAAGATTGAAAAGCTACACTTGAATCATGCAAACTTCGAAAAGATGTGTCAACTGAGATGGCTACGTGTCGGGCATTCTAAGTTTTCCGAGAGGAGCACAGTAATGGATTCTCTTGATCTTCCCAATTCTCTTAGTTATCTTCACTGGCACGAATATCCTTTGAAATCTTTGCCATCAAAATTTTCTCCTGTAAATCTTGTTGAGCTTCATCTGCCGTCCAGCCAAGTTGGGGCGCAACTTTGGACTGAAGACCAGGTATATATGATTATTTTAGTTCTTGTATGACATGTGGCATAGAAAGTAATAATCTGCAAGCTATAAGCTATTAATTCTTGTCATTTCTATTTTATTTGTTACAGAATCTTATCAACTTAAAAGTGATCAGTCTTTGTTCCTCCTTTCATCTAACTGAAGTACCAAATCTCTCTCGGAGCCTAAAAATTGAGCGTATAGATCTGGGTTGCTGTTTAAGTTTGGTTGAAATTCCTTCGTACTTTCAAGATCTTGACAACCTTACTTATCTTGGACTTGGGCAATGCATAAATATCAAGACTCTTCCAGAGATGCCACGCAATGTTAAATTCTTAGATTTATCTGATACATCAATAAAGGAATTGCCTTCATCAGTTTGGTCTCACAAAAAAATTTCTGACTTTAATATTAGTTATTGTAGAGACCTTGAGAAGCTTCCAAGCAGCAGTTGTAACCTGAATGTCTCCGGTACTTTTAGTCTACACGGCTGCCAATCTCTTCGCGAGTTTTCAGAGCTTCCCATGTATACAAGAGTGCTAGATTTGAGTGAGACAGCAATAAAAGTATTGCCCTCATCAATCGAGTGCCTCTTTGGTCTCACTGAAATTAATCTGTCCTCTTGCAAAAGTCTTGTGAGTCTGCCAACAAACATTTGCAAGTTGAAATCTCTTGAGAGACTTAATCTCAGTTTTTGCTCTAACTTTCAGTACTTCCCAGAAGTCTTGGAGCCTATGGAACATCTGAAGCTTCTTATTTTATCATGTACATCAATTAAGGAGCTACCCTCGTCGATTGGAAACCTAATTAGGCTTCAAGGATTAGATCTCCATGAGTGTAAGAAGCTTGAGGTTGTCCCGAACGTCATCTACAATTTAAGCACTCTTCAATTTCTCAATTTTGATGGCTGTTCGAAATTGAAGAAATTGCCTCCTGTCTCAGTAGACTCAGTCGGATTGCTTTCTTTGGAAGACCTATACCTCAGGAAGTGCAGTATACTAGAAATCCCTGATGGCCTCGTTTGCTTAACCTCATTACGAGGGTTAAATATGAGAGAGACCAAAATTAAGAGCATACCTGCAAGCATCAAACAAGCTGCTCAGCTGTCTCGCCTACGCCTAATCGATTGCAAGAGCGTAGAATCTTTACCAGAGCTTCCCCCATTTCTGCAACGTCTTGAAGCACAAGGTTGCACGTCACTGAAGACAGTCTCATCAAGTTCAAGCACTGCACTCGCACAACGTTGGGACGAATATATATTTTTTCCAGGGCGTCATGAGATACATAATTTTTCTAGTTGCCCAAAGTTGGATCAGAATTCACAAAGCAACATAATGGCTAATGCACAGCTCAGTATTATGCGAATGGCAACTGCGTCTTCAAAGTTTAAAGAAGAACAAATTGAATTAGCGCGTTTTTTAGAAGATTTAGATGATTCCTATAATGATACTGATTCAGAAGATGAATTTGATCGAGAGGATATGATTCAGGTCTCTATATCTCTTTCTTTCTTTCTTTCTTGCTCACGCACACACTCTGAATGTCTCACTCACTTCTGTTGAAGCATCTACTATTTTTTTAACGAGTTTAATAACTATGATATCCAACCATGGTACAGGAAGATTTTGGCAGATCTTCAATTTTCATTACATGTTCGGGGTATGAAATTCCAAATTGGTTCAGCCATCAAAGTGAGGGATCTTCAATAAAGATTGAGCTTCGTCCTGATTGGTTTAGCACAGATTTCTTGGGTTTCGCTCTATCTCTTGTTATTGCATTGAACACCGAAGATGCTAAATGGGAAATGGAGTTTGGGTGCAGGTACAACTTCAAAACAAGTAATGGTGAAAGCCATGAAATCAACCATTCTTTGTATAATCCGTGTTCGCATGGAAGCACTTTAGAAGATTCTCATGAGGTGCTTGTGTGGTGGTATGACATCTTCGAAGTTGAAGGGGGTGCTCGAAGACCCCCTGCATTTTACAAACTTGTTACTGAGGCCTCTTTTGAATTCTACGACATACAAGAGTTTAACTCCGAAGAAGATGAGGTTTTCGAAGAATTCTGTTCAGATTACAAGGTGGAAAAATGTGGGATTTGTCCGTTGTATGCCCAAGATGTTGAGATTATTAAGCAAAGAGTTTGTAGTTCAAGTAGTTAGAAACATTCATCTGATTTTAGGATCTGCCCGTGCAAGATAATTTTACTAGAGTGTTGCAAGCCTTGTCTTGTCAGGCTGAGGGACGTCTTACTTGTTTTAAGCCAAGTAATTTTCTTCATTGAATATGTATTATTAATTGTTTACCTGACTTGGATATCAGCTGGAAGTTGGAATGGCTGTAGTTTAATGGATGTCCTACCAAAAGTAATAAAAGGAACAACTTTGTACGTAAAACGCATAAACAGGGGGGCCTATTGTCACTTTAGCTAGAAAAATTCCAACTCAAAACCCAAAAGTTTGTGCTGCCACCTCCCATTATCCCATATGCTCTCGAATTTTCGTCCACCGACAGTGCTTGGGTAATTATATCCATTTTTTGTGGTATAGATCCATCACATATGTACGAAAACAGCAGGGAACTTATGCACTTGAAGGCCTTCAACTTAAGAAACGTTTTAAGGGCAATATGGATGAGGTGGCCAACTGGAGGGCTGCTTTGGAGGAAGATATTTTGACCAAATTGAATCGCGAATTGTCAAGTGATTTAAAGGGCCTGGTTGGAATTAAAAGGAAAATTAAGGAAATAGAGTTTTTATTATGCTTTGATTCACCAGGTGTTTGTTGTGTAGGTATTTGTGGCATGGGTGGTATTGGCAAGACAACCCTTGCTGATGCTGTATTTCACCAGTTCTTTTACATATATATATATATATATATATATATATACACGTATGTGCGTATTTTTTATATTTAATATATGTGGTTTTTTATAAAATTTTGAATAATATAGACAAAATTCATGTATTATACTAGTAATTTCCCCATATTATTCAATAAAAATAATATATTTTAAATTATTATTATATAGTAGGCGAATTTTTCAGTTGTATCTTGTCAAAATTTTGCCGAATAAAATACGTATGTATTTTATTCGTATTTTTTCCGTTCCGTATTTTACTAACTAGGCTCCACATCCCTAACCTTAAGGACTAATCAAGTATTCCCAAACAAATCCTAAGAAAAATTATTCAGCTCAAACTTGTACCTTATACTTTGTATATAATGAAGCTAACGATTGCAATTTTCTTTTTGACTACTTATCATTTCATTTTGCTTATGAACTCCGATTTTGATTTATTTTGCTTTCTATTTTGCTTTCTATTTCTTTAAGTGACGTGGCCAACACTTGCTAGTAATTAAGTCATGCTTATCTCGATTCTGATTTCTGAGGTGCAACTTCTTTCTTGACCTGGAGGTAATCCCACTGACTAGAATTCTCTGCAATAATAAAAACACCATAGCAGTGTCTAACTTCATTATTAATTACTGTAAGTAGTCCAAATCTCTTATATTTCTATTGCAGAAAGATTTTCTAGTGTCGCATCTCTCATTCTGAATATATACACACAATTTTTAGCTTACTTGACGTTGTTAATTTCATTTTCTTTTGAATATATGTGTTGTGTGGATACATAACTAGATTTATATTCATAGGTAGCCCAGGCACGCATATTTTGACTTGTGGGTGGGTTTGCTCAGGTTATGGATGAAAAGTATGATGTGTTTCTAAGTTTCAGAGGTGAGGACACCCGCTATACGTTCACCAGCCATCTTCATGCTGCTTTGCTTGGGAAGAAAATTCAGACCTACATAGATAACAATCTCGAGAGAGGAGATGAAATTGCACCTGCCCTTCTTGAAGCAATAGAGAAATCAAAGCTTTCGATAATCATTTTCTCAAAAAACTATGCTTCTTCCACTTGGTGTCTGGATGAACTTGTGCATATTCTAGAATGCAAGGGAAGAGATGGGCAGTTTGTTATACCGATCTTTTACGACATCGAACCATCACATGTACGTAAGCAGCAGGGTAGTTATGCAGATGCACTTGCTCAACTTGAAGAACGTTTCAAGGACAATATGGACAAGGTGCACAAGTGGAGGGTTGCTTTGAGGAAGGCAGCCAAAATATCAGGGTTTGATAATTCAAGCAAAACCGGGTAATTAACTAACTCTGTGACTTTTATTAATTTCTATTTCTGACCATTTGATTCAGGAGAATATCAGTCCAGGCATACTTACTAAGTTACTAACTATTGGTTGTGCTTCATGTGTCAGGCTAGAGTCTGATTTAGTTAAGAAAGTTGTCAAAGATGTTTTGAGCAAATTGAACCGCAAAACATCAAGTGATTTAAAGGGCTTGGTTGGAATTGAAAACCGCATCGAGGAAATTGAGTCATTATTATGCATTGATGATGATTCGCTAGATGCTTACAGTGTTGGTATTTGGGGCATGGGTGGTATTGGCAAGACCACTCTTGCTGATGCTACATTTCACCGAATCTCTTCTAAATTCGAAGCTGCTTGTTTTCTTGCAAATGTTAGGGTGAAATCAGAAGAAAAAGATGGACTAATTCACTTGCGAAATACACTTCTTCAGAAGATATTAGATGATGAGAATCTAAATATCGACACTCCATCTATAGGATCTGATCTTGTTAGAGAGAGGCTAAGTCGTACAAAGGTCCTCATTGTTCTTGATGATGTGAATGACTCAAGCCAAATAGAACTTCTAGCTGGAGATCATGCTCGGTTTGGCCCCGGAAGTAGAATCCTTATAACAACTAGAGATAGGAGCCTACTTAAGAAAACTGTTGAAGATGATAAGATATACAAGGTTAAGGCATTAACACACGATGAAGCTCTTCAACTTTTTCATTTGAATGCTTTCAAAAATAACGCTCCTAGAACAGATTATACAGAGTTGGCTGAAATGGTGGTGGGTTATGCTGGAGGCATTCCATTAGGTGTTCAAATTTTGGGTTCCTCATTCCTTCACTGTGAGAGCAAAGAAGATTGGCTAGATGAGTTGATCAAATTCAAAGAAGTTCTAAGCAAAAAGATCCAGAAGGTGTTGAGACCTTTTGATGGATTGGAAGAGAATGTGAAGGAGGTGTTTCTTGATATAGCATGTTTTAATAAAGTGGAGACGGAGTATATTGTACAAAGAATGCTAGATGCTAGTGGTTTTCGTCGAGCAATTAGAGTTCTTAGTGATAAGTCTCTCATATCAATTTCAGAAAGCATGTTCATTGAAATGCATGATTTGCTACAAGACATGGGCAGGGAAATTGTTCGCGAACAATGTATTGAAGAGCCCGGGAAACGCAGTAGGTTGTTTATGGCTGAGGATGTCTATCACATGTTGAAAAACAATACGGTAAGAGCCATATTCATTAACTTTCTTAGTGAAAAACGTGAGAAACTCTTTTGTTATAAACAAGTTAGATGCCTATAAATGTAACAATTGATTCTTGTTGTATATATATTTTGTTCATATTTATACTTTGCATTTGATTGTCAGGGAACTGCAACGGTTCAAGCCATATTCTTTAACATGTCTGAGATTGGACAGCCACACTTGAATCATGCAGACTTCAAAAAGATGTATAATCTAAGATTGCTTCATGTTGACAATTCTAGATTTGGAAATTACTGGGATTTGGAAGTTTCTCTTCCCAATTCTCTTAGTTATCTTTGCTGGGTGGGATATCAATTGAAATCATTGCCATCAGAATTTTCTCCAAAAAATCTTGTCGAGCTTCGAATGTCCTACAGCAATGTGGAACAACTTTGGAATGAAGGCCAGGTATATATGCTAATTTTAGTTGTAGTGCAAAATGTGGTGTGGAAAGTTATTCAAGTTAAGTTGTTAACTCTTGCCATTTCTCTGTAATTTGTTACAGAATCTTGGGAATTTAAAAGTGATCGATCTTAGTTACTCCAGAAAACTGACTGAAGTTCCAGATCTCTCTGAGAGTCCAAATGTTGAATATATAAATCTTGAAGAATGCACAAGTTTGGTTCAAATTCCTTGTTATCAAAGTCTTGACAAGCTGACTTATCTTAACATGGGAGGCTGCTCGAATCTCAAATCTCTTCCAGAGATACCAGGAAATGTTGAATACTTAGATATAAGTAGCACTGCAATAAAAAATTTGCCTTCATCAGTTTGGACTAATGAAAAATTATCTTTCTTGGATATTGAATGGTGTAAGGACCTTAAGAATCTACCCAGCAGCAGTTGTAAGCTAAAATTACGTCATTTGAGTTTACGGGGCTGCTCATCTCTTGGCAAGTTTTCCGAGCTTCCCAGGAATATGACCGAGTTAGAGTTGACTGAGACATCAATGAAAGTATTGCCCTCGTCAATTGAGCATCTCTCTTGTCTCAAGAAAATTGTACTGGAAAATTGTGGAAGGTTTGCGAGCCTCCCAATGAGCATCTGTAAGTTGAATTCTCTTGAGAGACTTATTATCACTCGTTGCTTCAAATTTAAATACTTCCCAAAAATATTGGAGCCTATGGAGCATCTAAACTTTCTTAGTTTATCAGAAACAGCAGTTAAAAAGCTACCCTCGTCGATTGAAAATCTAATTGCGCTTCAAACATTAGAGCTGTATCGGTGCAAAAACCTTAAGTTTGTCCCGAGTAGCATCTACAATTTAAAATGTCTTAAAACTCTCATGTTTGGTGGCTGTTCGAAACTTAAAAACTTGCCTTCCTTCTCTGTTGGTTTGTGGTCTTTGGAAGAACTAAACCTCAGTTATTGTGGTATATCAGAGATCCATGATTCCCTCATTTGCTTAACCACATTACGAGATTTAGATCTAAGTGGAACCAAGATCAGGAGCTTACCTGCAAGCATCAAACAAGTTTCTCAGCTGTCTATACTGCGCTTAACCAATTGCAAGAGGCTTCAATCTTTACCAGAGCTCCCAGTACTTCTAGACATTCTTGAAGCACATGGTTGCACTTCGCTTAAGACACTGCAAAGTTCAAGGACTGCACTCACACAACATTCCGATGAATCTTCTCATCCGTCCGACGAACTAAAAGTAGAAGAAGATATTAAAACTGAGAGAGCTGGTGATGAGTATGAAGCAAGTGGAAGTGATACTTTCGGCGCCCTGTGTGCAAGGGCATGGAAGTGGGAGTGTATAAGGAACCACAAGGGAAATACCTCTTCAGACAATTGAAAAGGGAAAAGGAAAGTGTAAAACACATTTTTGGCGCCCTGTGTGCATGGTAGAAGTCTTTTTTCACCTGAATTTATTTGGCTGTTGTGAAAACTATGGAGAGGAATAGAAAAGCACAAACTTGAACTTCTCGACTTTATCTTACAAAAACTTGCTTCCTTTTTAAGCTTGATTTTCTGTTTAGTTTAAGGAAACTTTTGTAATTCTCATTTGGTCTGTTTACATAGTTTTCGAATTTCTGGCATTGGCTTGTCTCGATTCTCTGTAGTTCAATTTGGGTTTCAAGAAATTGTGTGATTGTTATTGGAAGCCTGTGTGTAATGAAAAGAGAATCTGTTAATTTATCTTCAATATGTCTTTAGTATTTCCTTTCCTTTGTGCTAACAGACTGAATCCAAAATCGTCAAGTGATCCATTTGATTTGCTCTGTTCTAACTTCGAAGCTTGTTTGTTTTCGAACTCAACTGCTGAGGCCTTAATGTACACAATGTGCTTTGCCGTTGCTGCCACTTCAGTGAAATTGGAAAATAGAATGTCGTCCAATATAAGAAACCTATGAAAGCAGGCAACAGATTGTACCTCCAACTTCAGGTGTCTTCCCTGCCTTTGCTACCTCCAACTTCAGCAGCTCAATCTTAAGAAGGAGAAAATGGAAATCTTCAACAGAGCAATTAAGAACAGAAAAAAACAGCCAGTAATTTGTTGTAGTAGACCAGAAACAAGAAGTTATACGCGAAGATTTCTAAATTTGATTGGTCGAAAATAGAAAAAAAAGCCTTGCCAAGAACCATAAAATCTATCAGTATTCTTTCAGGAAAAAAAAATAATCACAGAGCCAATCAAGAACGCAGAGCAGTTTTCTTTGGAGATTGGTAGGAAAGTCTTCTGCCTAGAGAAAGCAAGAAAGACAAGAGTGCTTGAGACAGCCATGGCCGTCAACAAGACCCTGCTGAATCAGGCAACAATGGTGCTTCGAGTTATGCCAAGAGTTGATGAAGACAGTGTTGACACGTGGTTAGTCTGCCATGAAGAAAACAACATGATGGAATCAACATGCTGTCAGATAAAGAAGATGCCATATGTTAAAGAAGATGCTGCCAGATAAAAGGAGAAGACATCATCATGAAGACTGCTGTAATATTATTTCTTTTTTGTAAACTATTCCATTGTACAGCTATTACTTTAATAGCTATTTATGTAACACGTGAAAAGGAATGAAGAGAACTGAAACCATTCTCTGGTTTTCACATGGTATCAGAGCTTCAAGATCTCTGTGAATTTTTTTTTCTTTCTCTAAACTGCTGACAGTTTCAGCAGCTCTACCCTTCAAATCGATATTTGTTCCCCAGAACTCTCAGACTCATCGCCACCTCACTATCTTGACGAAGTCTGAAAAATAGAAAAAAGAAGCCCATGGGTGATTCTGAAAAAAAGGCCAGCTCTGGATCGACTTCCAGTTCTGTCACCCAAAATGACATGACATTGCAGATCACGCCGGATAAATTGGATGGTTCCAATTACTCTTCTTGGTCCCGTAGTGTCAAACTTTATATTCTTGGAAGAGGAAAATGGGGATATATCACTGGCACAAAGGCGACACCAACAGAAGCAGATGTTTTGTATTCCACCTGGGAAGAAGAAAATGCCATGGTTCAGTGCTGGCTTCTCAATTCCATGACCAGAAATTTAAGGGCTATTTTTCTTAGCCTTTCTACTGCGAAAGAAGTGTGGGATGCTGTTACTCAGACCTATTCTATTGGTAAAGACGCATCAAAATTATATGAGCTTCGGTGTAAGGCACTCGCAACTCGTCAGAATGGTACGTCTTTATCTGATTATTATGGTACATTACAGTTAATTTGGCAAGAAATCGATGTCTTGCGACCAAGCAAAATGAAGTGTTCAGATGATGTTGCTGCCCGCACAACGGAAATTTCGAACGAACGATTATATGACTTCTTGGCTGGACTTGACCATCATTTGGATAGAATTCGAGGTCAAGTTCTAGCCGAAGATCCTCTCCCGAGTGTGCAAGCCGCATATGCACAGGTGTGCTCTGAAGCTAATAGGCAAGCAACCATGTTAGCTGGCTCACATGTTGACGGGTCAGCTATGACAACCACTTTACATCGCCCTGTACCTAGAAGTGGTCATCCAAAGCCGGGACAAAAGGAGCTTGACACACGCCAATGTACCCACTGTGGGAAGAAAAAACACACTCGGGAAACTTGTTTCGAATTGGTTGGATATCCAGATTGGTGGGTGGACAAACAAGAAAAGGGAAAAGAGAAGAAAAAAAGTGTTGCAAATTTGGCTTCACAACCTTTACCTCATGGTTCTTCACCACATATGGATCAGTCTGCTCTCAGAGTTTTCCCCAACACTACTTCCACTTCCTCACCATATCCAGGTACAAGTCACTATGGTTTAGCAGTGAGCACACCCTTTAATGCTAGCGATAAACTCTGGATCATTGATTCAGGAGCTTCCGATCATATGACTAATAATACTGCTTGGTTTGTTTCCCCCAGTCATCCACATACAAAAACTGTTAAGGTTGCTAACGGTTTTTCCACTCCAGTTTTAGGAGCAGGATCTGTTTCCCTAACTCCATCATTGTCGCTGTCCTCTGTTTTACATGTCCCTACTCTCTCCCATAATTTGCTTTCTATTAGTCAAATTACTAAAAATCTCAATTGTTTGGCTATTTTTTCTCCTACCTCTTGTTTATTTCAGGATCTTCAGACAAAGGAGCAGATTGGTCATGGTAAGGAAAGCGGAGGATTGTACTACTTGGACTCAAAACTGCCTGATCCTCAAGTAAGAAGTGGTTATCAAGTTAGTACAGAAAAGGCTAACGCCGAAATTTGGTTGTGGCACAAAAGATTGGGTCACCCATCCTTTCAATATTTACAACTTCTATTTCCTTCTTTATTTGCTAAAGTTCATGTGTCTGACTTCCATTGCGAAACTTGTATTTTTGCAAAAAGTCATCGTGTTTCATTCCCTGTAAGCTCCAATAAAAGTCATATTCCATTCTCTCTTATTCACTCCGATGTGTGGGGTCCATTTCATGTTCCTACTTACACTGGTGCTAAGTACTTTGTCTCCTTCATTGATGATTGTACTCGTGTCTCTTGGGTTTATCTGTTGAAAAATAAAAGTGATGTCTCATCCATTTTTCCTATATTTCATCACATGATTCAAACACAGTTTCATGTACCAGTGCAAGTAGTCCGATCTGACAATGGGGGTGAGTATTTGAATTCTGAACTTAGAACCTTTTTTGAGCAAAATGGCATCATACACCAAACTTCCAGTCCATATACTCCTCAACAGAACGGTATAGCAGAACGTAAACATCGTCATCTTTTAGAAGTGGCTCGTTCTTTATGCTTTGCTATGCATGTTCCAAAACGTTTTTGGGGCGATGCCATTTGCACAGCCGTGTACCTTATAAATCGTGTACCATCTCGGGTTCTCCAGTACCAAACACCTATTCAGACCCTTTCTCAGTATCATTCTATTCCTTCAGTTCTTCATATTCAACCTAAAGTGTTTGGATGTGTTAGCTATGTTCATGTTCACCAACACAGTCGTGACAAACTAGATCCTCGTGCCCTCAAATGTGTGTTTGTCGGTTATTCTGTCTCACAAAAGGGGTACAAGTGTTACTATCCCCCATCAGGAAATTTTTTTATTTCTATGGATGTTACATTCTGTGAAGAAGAGGCCTATTTTTCGGTCACTCCTCTTCAGGGGGAGAATGATGGAGAGGAAGAGCAGTTCCCTGATATTGGATATGTACCATCACCTAATACTGCTGATACACATGATACACATGAAAAAGAGTTGCAAGTGTACCAAAGAAGGAAGAGAAATGAAGTAGTAACAGATCTTCCACTTCCTGACCATGTTCCAAATCAACCTGCTGCTTTGCATGAAGATCATTCTGAGGTAATTCCACAATCCCCGCCACCTTCCATACATACTGATAATGTTGATAACCATGATATTTCAGCTAGGGATAATCTAGATGACTCAAATGAGTCTATAGATGTCTCTAATTCTCCTCGTTTTCCAATTCGTAAAAATCGTGGGATACCTCCAGAAAGGTTTGGCTACTCTACAGTAAAAACTGTTCAATATCCAATATCTGATTATGTGTCTAACCATCGTTTATCCAGTTCTTATATTGCTTTTACAAACCACATATCTTCTGTGTCTACACCTAGTAGCTTACAGGATGCTATTGGTGACCCAAAATGGAAGATTGCTATGGTTGAGGAGATGGAGGCACTAAAAAAAAATTGTACCTGGGAACTTGTTGACTTGCCTAAAGGCAAGAGACCCGTTGGTTGTAAATGGGTGTTTACTGTAAAACACAAAGCAGATGGATCAGTAGAGAGATACAAGGCAAGATTGGTAGCAAAAGGCTACACTCAAACTTATGGTGTTGATTACTCAGAGACTTTTGCGCCAGTAGCTAAAATCAACACTATTCGAGTCCTTTTATCTCTGGCTGCCAACCTAGACTGGCCGCTACATCAATTTGATGTGAAAAATGCTTTCCTACATGGTGATTTAAAAGATGAGGTGTATATGAATCTTCCACCTGGGTTTGTTATGGAAACAGATGTTGGCAAGGTGTGCAAGCTGAGGAAATCTTTATATGGACTGAAACAGTCACCCAGGGCTTGGTTTGGGAGATTCAGTTTGTCTATGAAAAGATTTGGGTACAAACAGAGCAATTCTGATCATACGCTGTTTCTGAAACACAGGAAAGGACAAGTGACAGCCTTGATTATTTATGTGGATGATATGGTTGTTACAGGTAATGATGAAGAAGGAATCACAGAACTTCAGAAATACTTGGCTCAAGATTTTGAGATGAAAAATCTTGGGGTACTAAAATACTTTCTTGGAATTGAGGTGGCAAGATCTAAGCATGGCATCTCTTTGTCTCAAAGAAAGTATATCCTAGATTTGTTAAGTGAGACTGGTATGCTTGCTTGCAAACCAGCAGCCACTCCAATGGAGCAAAATCATAAGTTGGGAGAAAGCCTTGATCAGATTCCAACAAATAAGGAAAGGTATCAGAAGTTGGTTGGAAAACTAATCTACTTGTCACATACACGACCTGATATAGCCTATGCTGTTAGTGTGGTTAGTCAATTCATGCATGCCCCTAGTGAGAGTCATATGGAAGCTGTTCTTCGAATACTTAGATACTTGAAGTCAGCACCAGGAAAAGGATTGATGTTTACTAAACATGGTCATCTAGATGTTCAAGCCTATACAGATGCTGATTATGCCGGGTCCATTGTTGATAGAAGATCCACATCTGGATACTTCACCTTTGTTGGGGGGAATTTGGTTACATGGCGTAGCAAGAAACAAAAGGTGGTATCTAGGTCAAGCGCTGAAGCCGAATACAGAGGCATGTCTCATGGTGTGTGTGAACTCATGTGGTTGCGAAAATTGTTGAGAGACTTGGGTTGCAAATCCAAGAAGGCTATGAATTTATATTGTGATAACAAAGCTGCCATTAGCATTGCCCACAATCCAGTTCAACACGATCGTACTAAACACGTTGAAGTGGATAGACACTTTATTAAGGAGAAGCTGGATGCTGGAATTGTTGACTTTCCATTTGTTAAAACTGAAGATCAATTGGCCGACATCTTGACAAAAGCTGTATCAAGTAGAAGTTTTCATTCATGCCTCGACAAGTTGG
Organism: Prunus avium; assembly: GCF_965620075.1. Taxonomy (NCBI): domain Eukaryota; kingdom Viridiplantae; phylum Streptophyta; class Magnoliopsida; order Rosales; family Rosaceae; genus Prunus; species Prunus avium. The sequence continues at coordinate 34,279,563 of NC_142291.1, forward strand.
GCATTCGAAACATCTATGCACCAACTTGAGGGGGAGTGTTGACACGTGGTTAGTCTGCCATGAAGAAAACAACATGATGGAATCAACATGCTGTCAGATAAAGAAGATGCTGCCAGATAAAAGGAGAAGACATCATCATGAAGACTGCTGTAATATTATTTCTTTTTTGTAAACTATTCCATTGTACAGCTATTACTTTAATAGCTATTTATGTAACACGTGAAAAGGAATGAAGAGAACTGAAACCATTCTCTGGTTTTCACAGACAGTGCACGGTAATTTGTCCATAACTGATTTGTTGGATCGGTTAAACTCCATTACACAGAATCTTGCGCTTACTGGTGATCTGGTTTCGGATAAGGACTTGGTTAATCAAACTTCGTGAGCTGAACAACCACATTAACCTAGAGCTGTCAATTCTATATAACCCGACGAAAAGGCACTCATTCAAGCACCACCCTATGAAAATTAATAATAATCCTGTCTTTGTATAATCTTATCCAAGCCATATCAAGTTGGGTGCATATTTTGTCATGGTACGACACAGTAAACAGATAGTTGGTTCCCCTCTTAAAACCAAACCACAGTACTTACATATTCTCGCACTCCAATCGTCGTATATAACGTTTGCTTCATGTTTTGAGGGAAGTGAAAATTGATGGGGGTGTGTGTTGTGGCGTTCTTGAATATTCATCATCCTCAATCCTCATCACAATGACTCGCAATGATGTTAGATGTTTGACAACTTGTACACAACAACACGATTCGAAACTGACATGAATTTGTAAATTTCAGTAAGTTTATCTGTTTTTTTTAATGAATATTCAAGAAAAAATCATTAATTCTGAAAAATTTATAAACTTGTAGGAATTCCTATGTTTGTAATACTTGACATACAAACTTGGTTTTGTGACATGACAACTCTAATTCTTTAAATGACAGCTCTCCTAGTTCTTATATGGTATCTTTATTTCATTCTTCGATCCCATAGTTTTGAATCATTATAGAAGTAAGAGAGTTCTTGTTTTAAGTTTGTTAGCGAGGATGGATTTTATTTAAAATAAAAACGCGATCACTTATAACTCATAAAAAAATAAAAATCAACTAGGTCTTGATAGTACCAAAACCATACAAGCTACTGCAAAAACAGAGTCAATGAAAGATTGGCTTATCATGGAATTTCTCGGTTGACTTTAAATGTAATCTTCACACGTTGTAAGTAAAACAAAAGTTGCTCAAGAAAAATTCCAACTCAAAAGCAAAAGGGGGTCCATTGTGCTGCCACTCCCATGTGCTCTTTCTTTTCTTCGGTGTATGAATGCTTGAATTTCCTTGCCTAATTATTTCACTTGTCTTTTTCCTGGATCGTTTTGTAGCTTTGTGCACTTAGTCAAGTCACCTCAACTTGACTTTGAGCAATTGCTTTCCATTTTCTTTCTTTCTTAACTGCTTAATTGGATCCTCAGATTATCTTTCTTCTTCAAGTTTTCACCTCAAATATCAGATTTGCTTTAATTATAGCTCTGGTGCATTCAGATAAACAGATATGGAATCCATTGAGTTCTTTCAAGTTTTCATCATAATCATCATACTTATCATGACTCTGTTCTACATGTACTTCAGATCATTAACATCTTCTTCTTCTTCTTCCACTTCTTCTGTTGCTGCTGTTGATACTGATATCCCCCTTCTTCAAGAAAAGTATGATGTGTTTATTAGCTTCAGAGGTGAGGACACCCGCCTTACTTTTACCAGCCATCTTTATGATGCTTTATGTAGGAAGAAAATCGAAACCTACATAGATTACAGGCTTGTGAGAGGAGATGAAATTGCGCCCGCCCTCCTCGAAGCAATCGAGAGATCTACGATTTCGGTAATCATTTTCTCAAAAAACTATGCTTCTTCCACTTGGTGTCTAGATGAACTCGTGCATATTCTAGAATGCAAAGAAAAAAAAGGCCAGTTGGTTGTACCCATTTTTTACGATATCAGTCCATCAGATGTACGAAAACAGAAGGGGAATTATGCGCTTGCATTTCGTCAACTTGAAAAACGCTTCAAGGACAATATCGACAAGGTGCACAAGTGGAGGGATGCTTTGACAAAAGCAGCCAATCTATCTGGGTTTGATGATTCAGAAAAAACAGAGTAACTAATTCTGTAACTTATATTTTGATTTCTTCTTGTGACTAATTCTGTAACTTACAAACTGTTTGTTTGTCCGTGATCATATATATATGCCAGGTCTGAGGCTGCTTTAGTTAAGAAAGTTGTCGACGATATTTGGACAAAATTGATTCATGAGTCATTATGTGATATAAAGGGCCTGGTTGGAATCAAAAGCCGCATCCAGCAAATCGAATCGTTATTATGCTTGGATTCACCAGGTGTTTGCTGTGTAGGTATTTGGGGCATGGGTGGTATTGGCAAGACCACCCTCGCTGATGCTGTATTTCACAGGCAGAGGCAGTCCTCTAAATTTGAAGTTTGTTGTTTTCTTTCAAATGTCAGGGAGAGATCAGAAAAAACGGATGGACTAAATGACTTGCGAAATGCACTTGTTGGTGAGATATTAAAGGATAAAGATGTAAATATCAACACTCCGTCTATACCATCTCATATTCTAATTAGGCTCAGGCGTACGAAGGTGCTCATTGTTCTTGATGATGTGAATGCTCGAAAACAACTAGAACATCTTGTTGGTGATGATGATCAGTTTTGCCAAGGAAGTCGAATCATTATAACTGCTAGAGATAAAGGCCTACTTGAGCAAAAAGTTGACCGTGAAAAGATATACAATGTTGAGGGATTAGGTTCTGATGAGGCTCTTAGGCTCTTTCATTCGCATGCTTTTGGAAATAAGTCTCTGACAACAGATTACACCGAGTTGTCAAAAGAGGTGGTGGATTATATTAAGGGCATTCCATTAGCTCTTAAAGTTATGGGGTCCTCATTCCGTCGTTGCAAGAGCAAACAAGAGTGGGAATTTCAATGGAAAAAAGTGAAACGAGTTCCAATCGGAGAAATCGATCAAGTGTTGAGAGTAAGTTATGATGGATTAGATGACAATGAGAAGGAGATATTTCTTGATATAGCATGTTTTTATAAAGGCTATTTGAGGAAAGATGTAGAAAGAATGTTAGATAGTTGTGATTTCTTTGGGGAAGCGGGAATCAATGATCTTATTGATAGGTCTCTCATATCATTTTCACAAGAACGGATAGAGATGCATGATTTGGTGCAGGAAATGGGTAGGGCAATTGCTCGAAAACAAGGCAGTAGGTTGTTCAATGCAGATGATGTCTATAAAGCGTTGACAAATAACCAGGTACGTAGTAATATTCACATTTACAATAAGCAAGTCAGATTATTCCTACAAATGTAATTTTGTATATTATATTTACATTTATATTTTGCTCTGGATTGTCAGAGAGATGGAGATGTTCAAGCCATATGCCTTGACTGGTTTGAGATTGGAAGGCTACACTTGGAGTCGGAACATGTAAACTTCGATAAGATGTATCGACTGAGATTGCTATCGACTGTCTGTACTTATCGTCCATTAACTATTTCTTTTGATCTTCCCAATTCTCTTGGATATCTTGGATGGAACAAATATCCTATGGAATCTTTGCCATCAACATTTTCTGCTCAAAATCTTGTTGTCCTTGAAATAACAACCAGCGATGTTGTGGCGCAACTTTGGACTGAAGACCAGGTATATTATATATGCTTATTTTAGTTTTTGTATAACATGTGGCTTAGAAAGTAATAATCTGCAAGCTAAGTTATTAATTCTTTTTTAATTTTTTACAGAGTCTTGTGAACTTAAAATGGATCAATCTTCATAATTGCACACATCTAACTGAAGTTCCAAATCTCTCTCGGAGTCGAAAAATTGAGCATATAAATCTCTCTTCATGTATAAGTATGGTTGAAATTCCTTCGTATTTTCAACATCTTGATAAGCTTACTCATCTTGACCTTGGGGGGTGCAAGAATATCAAAATTCTTCCCGAGATGCCATGCAATCTTGAATTCTTAATATTAACTGCGTCAGGAATTGAGGAATTGCCTTCATCAGTTTGGTCTCATGAAAAAATATCTCACTTAGATATTAAATATTGTAAACACCTTAAGAGTCTTCCAAGCAACACTTGTAAGCTGAAACTCTCGGGTTCTTTTAGTCTAGAGGACTGCGAATCTCTTCGCGAGTTTTGGGAGCTTCCCAAGAATACAACTGCAATTAATATGGCCTCTTGTATAAACCTTGTGAGTCTCCCAGCGAACATTTGGAAGTTGAAATCTCTGGAGAGGCTTGATCTTAGTAATTGCTCTAACTTTCAACACTTCCCAGAAATCTCGGAGGCTATGGAACATCTGGAGTTTCTAAATTTATCAGGTACAACGGTTAAAGAGCTACACCCATCAATTGAAAATCTAGTTGCGCTTCGAGAATTAGATCTCAGTTCTTGTGAGAACCTTGAGGTTGTCCCTGATTACCTTTTTCGCTTAACCTCATTACAAGAGTTAAATCTCCATTACTGCTCCAAATTTCAAAACTTCCCAGAAATCTCGGAGGTTATGGAACATCTAGAGTTTCTAAATTTATCAGGTACAGCGGTTAAAGAGCTACACCCATCAATTGAAAATCTAGTTGCGCTTCGAAAATTAGATCTCAGTTGTTGCAACCTTGAGGTTGTCTCTGATTACCTCTTTCGCTTAACCTCATTACAAGAGTTAAATCTGAGTTCGACCAAAATTAAGAGCTTACCTGCAAGCATCAAACAAGCTGCTCAGCTGTCTCGCCTGTGCCTAAGAAATTGCATGAGCCTTGAATCTTTACCAGAGCTCCCCCCATTGCTGCAACATCTTGAAGCAGATGTTTGCACGTCACTGAAGACAGTGTCAAGTTCAAGCACTGCAATCACACAAGGTTGGGAAGAATATATATTTTCTAGAGGGCTTCATGAGAAACATATATTTTCTTATTGCCCAAAGTTGGATGAGAATGCACGAAGCAACATAATGGGTGATGCACAGCTCAGAATTATGCGAATGGCAATTGCGTCGTCAAAGTTTAAAGAAGACAAAATTGAAGAAGCATATGATTCCTATTATGCAAATCAATCAAATAAGGTCTCTCTTTCTTTCTTTCTTTCTCTCTCTCTCTCTACCTCACACACACACACACTGTCTGTCTAACTCACTTCTCTTGAAGCAGCTGATTTTTTTTTCACGAGTTTAATAATTATGATGTCCATATCCATGGTACAGGAATTTTTTGGCAAGAGATCTTTGGTTGCCATTAGTTGTTGGGGGTATGAAATTCCAGATTGGTTCAGCCATCAAAGTGAGGGGTCTTCAATAAAAATCATGCTTCCTCGTGATTGGTTTAGCACAGATTTCTTGGGTTTCGCTCTATCTCTTGTTCTTGGCCATGGTCATCGGCATTGGTCTGTGGACATTACATGCAAATACAACTTCAAAACTAGTAATGGTGAAAGCCATGAAGTAAACCATCCTTTGAGTAATCTGCGCGGGAATATTGGCATAGATTCACGTGAGGTGTTTGTGTGGTGGTATAATAATGTCTTTGAAGAAGTTGTAGAGGGAGCTCAAAGCCCCGCTGCTTTTTACAAACTTGTTACTGAGGTCAATGTTGACTTCAACCTTGCTTATCAACGCCCCCTCCCCGTTCGGGTTGGGGTGGAGGTGGAAAAGTGTGGGATATGTCTGTTGTATGGCAAAGATGCTGAGATGATAAAGCAGAGGGCTTTGTAGATCAAGCTGATATCCCTAACTTCAAATTTTCATTTTATTTGAGCGGTTTGCAAGACTTGTGGCTGAGGATGCTTTTGAGTTTGTTAGGCTTAGGGATGTCTTTCTTGTTTTAACCCTTTGCCCTCTCCATCGCCAAGCTTTTTGGCTGAGGATGCTTTTGAGTTCAGTTTCTCACGCCCCATGTAAGCCATGTAATTTTCTTCATTCAATTCAAGTATTAAATTGTTAAAAGTCAACAGTACTAAATTTTGCATCAATTGGATTTCTGCTTCAAGTTGGAATGGCTTCATTCAAGTTGGATTTCTTCAGTTTGCATTTCTTAAATCAAATACGTTTTTCTATCATCATCACCATAAAGCAATTACAAAAAATTAAAATTTTCAAGGGAGATGAAGAAAGCAAGGCCATCGTTGGGTTCAATGCCTATCATAGAACACGAACTTAAAAAATTCAAAAAATAAAAAAGGTACAAAAGAAGAGCAAGGATCATATAAACATTCTTTTGACCGAAAAAAAAAATCATATCAACATTCCTGCCTTACGGCAAGAATCATCAGAGAAAATGAAAAGAAAAAAAAAAAAAAAAAAAACAGCAAAAGATGTCCTAGTAGCTTCATTTACAAGTTTCAAAATCTGAATAGGACTCTATATTACGCCTCCATTCTGTTATTCCAATGCCGATGCTGCTGCTACAGAGGCCTTCTATGTACATTGTTCGTCCTTGTTATTACTACCCTTCAGTGTAACAAAATCAATCTTGTGCGCACAAGTAACCTATCAAAACAAACCAGCAAAGAATTTTGGTGATGAATTCCTTTGGACACATCAGCTAACTCGCGGAGGTGGAGATCCAGTCTAGTCTTCTCCTAATTAATTCAGTCTAGTCTGAAAAGAACTCTTCGAGTTCTGGTTCGTCAGGTTTAAGTAGAAGACCTGGATCTGAAACTCTTACACTAGGCAGCACTTTACCCTGAGAACGATTTATATTCATTTCCATATAATCAATCTCAGACCAATCCTGCTCATCCTCGGTTATTTGCTCGTCTGTCACATAACCACTGTCCTTTTTCGTGTCATCCTCCTTATGTATGTTCTGGCTGTCATAACTTTCATTTTGAGGAATTGGAACTTCGTTGGACTTTGTGCTAGATGCACTACATATGCAGGCTGCTGGGTTTTCATGGAACTCACCCCTGCCAGGCTTTATCTCATTTGGCTCTCCCATGAATCCAATTTGATTAGTTCGAAGCTTGGAGGCAAATTCTTCCCAAGTCATGTTATTACGATTCATGAACAACGGAGACAGTTTCTTAGCATTTGGACGGAATGTTGGTTTATGACCAAAGTATCTCCTGCATCAGTAAACAAACTAGTTATAAACCAAAACATGATCAAATCATACTCTTCCACCAGAAGACAGAAATGTATCCTTGAACTCGAGTTTTAATACCTTCGACCAGCTAACATTCTAGCCATATTGCCATTGTTGTTAGTGATGAAAACATCACTTTCATCGCAAACAATAAAATCAAGTGCAGCCATTCGAGAAGAGAAGGATGAAAATGGTGTCAACTCCTCTTTACTTGCTATAGTCTCTTTTGAGTGGTAGTTCGGGAAAAGTTTCTTCAGTGGTGCCAACGTCTCTTCACCTCCGTATACTTCACCCGATGCCACATACAAGTGAATATCACTTCCAAAACCCAGTGCTCTAAGCATAAGGCCAACTTCCTCTGGAGTTAGCGGGCATCTGCCATGTCTTCGTACCTTGTCAGGGTTGCTTGCCTGCATGCAATATAACCCCAAATATCAAATGTAGTTATAATGCAGAGATACAAATTATATAAAACAGGTCACTATTGAATGACATCATTCAAGACATCAGTGAAGCCTTACATGTAAAGTTTTCCACCTTTTCCGAATTTTCCCAAGTTCTTTCCTTTCTTTTTCTCCTCCACCAAAATCACATCCAGAAAATGCCAGCATATCAGGCTCGAACCTATAACATGGTCTACCAATATCAGAAACTTTTTCCTATGCAGTCCAAAAGAATTTGGAAAACTCTAGCAAAAAAACATATTCCACCTATCAAAACAACCTAAATAGAGGTTTTTGTGCTGTACAACCCACCCGTACATATAGCATGCTAAAGAAAACAAAATTCAATCATTTTTCAAGACAAAACACACATTAACACTGCAAAGAAACTATCTGCACAAGCACATATTCTGTCGAAGGCATAACTTGCTCACAGTACATTAGTATGTACCATAGGAAAAAAATACTCAAGCAGCTATTTTGCACTTTACCTCAAATGCAGGGCAATGAAATGCTTGCTTTTCATCCTCATTCTGTCAACCAACGTTTTCCCCATTTCATTAATAAGGTCAGTAAACTTCAAGGCATGATAATTTGCTCTACACCTAAGCTTTTGTAAATTTGAATCCAACTTATTTGAAAGTCTGTAATCAAACTTTGTGAGCTGAACAGCCTGCACATTAGAAAGCATAACAAACAACTGTAAATTCTATATAACCTGAAAAGGCACTCATTCAAGCACCAGAAGTTTTTCTTCCTCGGTTATATGCACCAGCATATGATGATTAACGAATTCTTTACAAAAATGTGGTAGGTTCTCCTGAAAGACACTTACATGCTTTTTATTAAGAACAGGCACTAAACAATTCTGGTAGCATTTTGCATTGCACTTCCTTGGGACACGCATGGTATATGGACTCATTGGTTTTCCTCCCTTTGTTGGAAGCTGTTTAATGATTTCAACATCTTTTGATAGAGATGATATAAACCAGTCTACATCAAAGATTTCATCAAAATTGCTGCACCAAATACCCAAATAACAATATTAATCCACTGACTGTTTTGCTTACATTGACCTTGACAGTAGTTTTTTATCTGCGATATGGTGAAACTGACCTGGAATCCTTCCAAAATGATTTCTGGTCCAGCTTGGGAACAACAAGAGTAGCATTCAAGATATAAGCTGCAACAACAGCATCAGTTATCTGTAACAGAATCAGGAAAGGAAGCATCAGATGCTGATTCAGCAGCAAAAACATGCAAGATTACAAACCAGTCTTATCACTCATGGAATGAAAAAGTTACAAAGTACAATCAACTAGTCCTATACAAGAGCTACTTATAACAATCCAAAATTAGACTAAGAAAGAAGCAAAGCAAACCACAATGTTCTTTAAACTAAATTTCTTTTAAGCCTTTACATGAACAAAATAGAACGATAAGTTAGCCTTAAATGGAAGAAAACTAAGATGGGATTTGATTGGATTACTATGCAGCTCCAGCTCAATTAAAAAACTAACCCCTGTTCTTTGTTGGTTTAAGCCTCCACTAGTAGCAATCAACAAGTAGCGATTCGAATGTGTTTTCACATCAGCAGCTGCAACATTGAAGGCATTGGTTTTGTAAATCAAAAGCCTCAGATAAGTTAAGAGCCTAATAATCAAAATTAAATTCTCCTATAAATTCATCACAGATCATAGAATCCATTCAATTACGATGTCATGACTCATGAAATGAACAAAACAAGACTTCAATCAATGCTGCTATGCATATTCCAGATTGAGAAGAATTATCAAGTTTTAATTGAATCTCAGTCTGTATATTAAATTTCAAAACATATGGGTTGAGAAATTATCAAGTTAAGAGAAACTAGAAAGCCTCTTCATTAGATGGAAAAAAAAGAAAGAAAGGAAAAAGAGCAGAAATGAAAAAAGTAATATCTAAATACTTTACTTGCAAAGTTATCGGCGGCATTGCTGCAACCATGGAACATATCCGATTTCCTTGTGCTCCATAAATCTCGACCTGAGCTCCCTCCACTCTCCTAAAAATAACAAAATCAAAACGAAAATAAATTAAATTGAATTCTACACAAATCAACATCTTTTATTGGAGCTCCATTAAATTAAATATCGTACCGGAACACGAAACGTGGACGTTTCATCCGAGTTCGACCGGGCCTCAACGACGCCATTGTCATCCTGAGCTCAAAAACCACAAGAAATTTTCCATAAAATGAAAAATCATTACAAACCGTGAAAACCGGAAATGAGAGGTCATCAAGAGCGTGCTTGCGTACCGAGGAATGGTAGTGACGCAAGAGCGAGAGGTGATCGTGGTGATGCAGAACCGGAGACGGAGCGAGGAGAGAGAAGGCGGCGAGGAGGAGTAGGAGGCAACCGGAGACGGCGGAGACGAGGGGGAACACGTGGTGGCGGAGACGGCGGAGGTGTCGCCGGAGAACGGCGGTTCTGAAAACGACGCCGCTGAGGAGGGTGACGTTGATGACGCTGTTCATGTTGATGCTGCTGTGGCCGTTGCTTACGTCTCTCTTCTTCTTCTTCATTGTTGGTGTTGTTGTTGCAGAGCAAGAGAAGAAACGAAGTCGTTGTATTTGAAGCTGGAGGAGGAGAAGACGAACATCAGGTGATTATTGTGTGAGAAGAGAAGAGTCTCGCTGTGGCGACGAGTGATGCTTCGACGACGGCGTTTTGAGCCTCCTCGTCATGTACACTTTCCCCCGCAAGAAAACAAACAATCTTCACCAAAAAGGCCCTCCACTAAAACCCATCGCGCGCGTAATTCTTAATGGGTTTCGTTTGGGTGTGTTCCGCTCGGAGTGTATTAGTGTCCGAATGGTGATGATAATGTGTTTGATGTGTAGTGTGGGATGAGTTAAACGATTCCTAAAACTTTGGTACGAGCGCTATACACACAAAGTCCAACAATCTTTATTTATTTCCGGCAAGATCTTTGTTTCTCCGTCACTCCTCACGTGCAACTCACGTGCTCAATGACCTTTCCTCTCTTTATTTGTTTTATTTCCTCCGACGACAAATGGACTCCAAAGCCCAGCCCAAGCGCGTGCCTCAGCCGTTCCATCACTGAAAAAAGCCGGCCTTTTGTCGAAGCGGGAGCGATTGATACTTTCACGTGCCTCTGCAAGCGTGGTGCTGCTCTTGTAGCCCCTCTAATTGTCGTTTAGGACTTGTTAATAACGATTTACGATGTGATTTAAGTGCGTACTTATTGTCGTTTAGTGTGTTTGACGTTTCTAAAACCTGGTGGTTTCGGTTTACAAATCAAACGACGAAACGGATCATCAGCATGGTCATTGGTCAAAACGTAATTATCTTAAAAAGATTTGACCAAACTTATAATAATAAGAAAAGTTGGGTATAAATTTAGAGGAAAACAAAGTCTTGAACTCTGTGTTTTGTGGATTATTTTGTGTGCCTATTTGGGTTTTATCTGATAAGGACACAGATTAGGGTGCGAACACAATTTTTTTTCTTAATTAGTTCTTAATTAGGTATAAATAATTAGGTATAAATAAAGATAATTGACTGATTATATTAGTTAATGGGGTTAGTTGAAAGATAATTTAATTATAATTATTGGGGATGCATGATGTACCTAACGCTTGGCTAGGGTAGGTTGTACTTGGTGACTAAGAAGTTGAAGGAAGAAGGAAGAAGGAGAAAATGAGAAAATGTCAAGAGGCAGAGATGGTGATTAGTTAACCACACGGGTAACTGAAAGGGAAAGAAAGATGATTAGGGAGGGACCATTTTGTCAGCATTTTAAATGACATAACAAATAATAGAGATTTGACAGTTTGGGCTGTTGGAGATCTAGAAGCCTATCTATGCAAAAGCTCCTTTGAACCTGTGGTCCAACTTCTCTATGATGGGAATGAGGGTTTTGCTTGTGTCAATCTCCTACTCATAATTGTGCGAAATTTATAACGTGAGTTTATATAGACGATTGACCGTAACATATCTCAAGATAATAATTATCTCTTAATTTAGAAATAAAGTGTCAGAAATATTTCGCTAGTTGAGATGGTTAATGCCACAAATGCACAAAACATGCTTCATTTTCTTCTATGAATATATTGTCAGAAATTTAAGGTGAGCAAAATCATAGCGTTATCGTGGCAATAAGGCTTCGAATTAAAATAGGCCATGGATATTGCACAATTCAGGGTGTCAAAGAAGGGTCGTTTTCTTTTGTAAGTAACACGATTAGACTCCAAAATGCCTAATTTCAAAGAAAAATAAGTTTCTTTTGACATATACGCACCACAAACAATTTTAGAATTAGACTCCACAAGCTCAACCTTATCTCCCTCGACAACAAAAATTACGCTTATAAAGTTTGAATTGGACTTTATACATGTATGAGTAAAACTTTTATAAAGCTAACGTGTTGTGCTTGCCTCTTACATAAAGAGTGTGAGACTCACAAATTCCTAAAGATTATTCCATATGCCTATAATTGTGAAGACGGGCACATTAGTTTGGTTTCACACCTTTTTCGTTTTCATGTAGGTATTGTTTTTCTTGATAAGATGACACGCTTTAAGATTTGGCTATTTGATTTTTAACGTCGTTTCGTTGTATTCATGAATGGAGTTTGAAATTTCTTTTACCTAGGTCCCTTAATGCACGGATAAATGCTCTTAATTACTTGATCTATAAATCCTTTGCTATGCGGGGTATTACATTATTTTTTTTATACATCGATATTTTAAACTACTCTAGAATACAAGGAGATGAACACACTGCTCTAGTTCAGACGTGCAGTGTTTGGTTGTATTAGTTACTTATGCTAAAGCTTGCTTGCGTTTGCAAGCTTAGAATAAAAAGGTAGTCGTAAATGTGAATGATATGTTTTTGTCACATTCAATTGTTTTGTAGCCTAAAAATGCATTCTCAGCCGAAACCCCCATCTTATATTGTCAAGCAAGTTGCGCACTACCATGTGAATTATTCAACCCTACTCTGTATAGTGTAATGCTTCACGTGATACTTGATACCACCCCGATCCTGACGACAAATGTAAAGGGTAAAAATGTTAGTGAAGCTAGCCAATAAAATATATATAAAGAAAAAATTAGCGTATAAAATACAATAGAATAACAGAGGAGTTCGGATTTGGAAGAAAAACTTAGTTGCAATGGAGATAATACTGTTTTGCTATCTCCGACCAATAATACTATGCTACATAGAAGTGTTATCATGCGTGTCATAACATTATTGACCATAGATAATAAAATAGTGTTATTCCCATTTCATAGAAGTCTTTCTCCAAATTTGAGATTGCTTAGTTATAGGGTGAGTACGGTCCAATTAGATTGGTTTTACTCTTAAATTCTGGCCAAATCGATTACAAATGAACTATTTGATTCATCTTAAACTTTTTTATATAAAAAAAAAATCATTGAAGAAAGAAACCAATCCTTTTGTTGTTGTTGGTGTCGTTTGGGCGGTATGGGCCTAGGACCAATCCTTTTTTGCCTTTTGCATATTTTCAACTTTGTTGATGACAAATGAAAAATGCATAACTATTTTTCATTTAGTAGCACATCAAAGCATCATAAAATTCAAGACCTCATCAAACTTAAAAGTTTCAATAACTAATATAATTACAACCTAAAAATCAATTACTTCAAAGTATACGTCAAATTTAAAATTCAACATCCATCTAGTTATTAGCCAATAAAAAGACTATACATGTAAATAAAAATAATATAAAAATAAATAAGTGGTCGGTCCAATTCGATTTCTGTGGATATATAAATGCTCAAAGAGCAACCAAACTGAACTATTACGATTAGGTTTGATTTTGAATTGTTTGACTTCTTTTTTTGTCAAATAAAACCGGGGATTCAGATTAGATAATTTAATCGGTTTGGCCGAATTGATGCCCACCCCTACTTGGCTAGTTCATCTTCTTAATCTCATCGCAACCACTTTTAAGGCTCCAACATAACGTTAATGGGCTAAATAACTTGGGCTTAGTTAGACCACCACCATTGACATGCAATATTCACACACACATACGTTGGTGATGATAAGTTTAACGCGTCAAAGTGTGCCGCTAGGGTAAATAATTTGATGGTTTGATTTAGGGGTGGGCATCTCATTTGAATTATCCGTGTACCGACGGTTTGGTTTGATTTGGTTAAATAATTATTTTTTAATTTTAATTATTCCGATCCGATCCGTATCGAAATGTTTGGTTTGGTTAACGGAAACAATATTCCTAACCCGACGGAAATCCGTACCGATCCGATATTTATACTTATCTTATTATTTAAATACAAAACAAGAAACCAAAGGTAAATACAATCAGCATTTTGTATCACTCCTTTATCACTACTGTATCACTTCTTTATCACCATTGTATCACTGCTTTATCACCATTGTATCACTTCTTTATCACCCGTGTACTGTAGCACTTTTTGGTCAGAGAGGAATTTATGAACTTCCTTTGTTTTCCAGGTTCGACCTTTGTCCCGTTTTTTACTTGTAACTTTCCAACCATTGATCCAAATTTTATGTTCTTTATATGGTTGGATTCAACATGGAAAAAATGTCTAAATCATTTACATAAATGTAGAGAATTCAATAAAAAGAACACTCAAATGTTCAAACAACAAACACAAGTGGCTCCCAGTACTTGAATGAATGATATAGTGACTAAGTTATTTGATTTCATACTTGAATGAATTAGACTATTGGATTTTTATATTTTACAAGGATAATTTGGTGTATTTGTTCAAGAACTTATGTTATGTGAAAGTATTATAAATGGTATTTTTATTAGTATGTTTTTATTACGGTACTACCAGTGTACCGGCCAATCCGAACCGAATATTAAGTTAACCGATTCGAAGTCTACCAAAGTCTTTGATTTTGGTTAACGGAAGAGAAAATGGTCTACCGAAGTCTTTGGTTTGGTTAACGGAAGAGCCTTCTACCGTTCTGAACCGATCCGTGCCCAAGCCTAGTTTGATTGGTTCTTCTTTGCGGTCAAATTAATTGAAGGCATTGGGGATGCAGTCTACAAACTATTCATATCCAAACTGTTAAACATTGCAATCCTACAATGGTTTAGGCGGTCACCAATCTCTTAGGCATCCGGGCTGCTGACTGGTCCAAGGCCACTCGGCATATCAATCTCAACTTTCATAGACAACCATTAGTCAATGGAAGAAGCTACCGTCTCTCTTTCTCAATTTGGTCCCCCAACAAAAAAGACTCTGATGAGCAGAGCTTAGATTGGGGACATTGGCATTAAGACATTTTGCTTTTTATTTTTGTTATTTTGTATTTTAACATTGCATAACAAAAAAAGGATTGTTTTGGGATTCAATTGGGTTGTTCTGATTTTTTCAATTTTATGTTACATTAGAATGTATAGAATTGAAAAATCGAAGAATGGGACGAAAATAATTTTAAACACTAAGAATCAATTAGAACATGACAACGGACTAATTGAGCGGTATTTTGTATAAAATTTACAGTTGTTGGGGTGCTTAAGCTAATTCACTGAGAATTAAAGAATGCAAAATGAAGCAATTTGCTTCGACGATGAAAATACCAAAAAGGGATTAGACTGATCTAATTAAAAATAAATGGACAACAATTAAAAAAATAAGTGAAGTGATCTTTCTGACAGAAAAAAGAGAGAGAGAGAAGTGAATGTATTTTGGTGAATTAGGATTTCCATAAATTAAAAGAGATATTTAGTCATATACCCATTCTTAGCACTAAAACTATAAATAAACCCTACACCATTTAATTTCTATAAACAAACCAAAAAAATACCCAAAAAATGATAGTTGGCCATATTGAATTTAATTTTGATTATTAAATTACTTTGATGCCCTATTGAGTGTTTTGGACTTTTTTTATGAGGTTTTGGGGTTTGGTTTGTTTTAAGAAATCAATGACAGTTTTGTAATTTAAAAAAAGTTAAAAACATTTTTGTTATGTTGTAAATGAGCTTTAGATGTGTTTCTAAAGTCTATTTTATGTAGAGTTTTTTTATAATTTGGACTTCTATATTGGGTATAATAGTGAATCTCCCAAATTACATTGCTAGGGATTGTGTGAGGGCTCCCACGTGCATAATAAATTAACCACATCAACAACCACAATAAAAAAATAAAATAAAATAAAAACTAACAAACACACAATCGAAAAACGAAAACAACCTTTTACCAAAAAAAAAAAACGAAAACAACCGAAGCGAATCTCAGAAGTAGTAGAAGAAGAAGAAAGTGAGGAGCTGAGAAAGCATGAGCAGCCCCGGGAAGCTCAACTCCTCAAGCTCCGAATTGGACCTGGATCGCCCCAACCTCGAAGATTATCTCCCTTCCGGAGCCTCCATCCAACAAGAACCACACGGCAAGCTTCGCCTGTAATCTCTCTCTCTTTCTTCTCTTCTATTTCGTTTGTGCTCTGTCTGTTTGGTTCTCGAGAAACCGTGGGAAAATGAGCAAGAATTTCATCAACTTATATACTTTCGCAGGCGTGATTTGCTTGACATATCGCCTACCCTTACCGAGGCTGCTGGAGCCATTATCGATGTAAGTGCCCGCTCTGATTCATTACTTTACTCATTGTATTGAATATTCAATCAATTTAAGCTCTGATTGTATGGGGATAAAGTAAATGATTTAGTGTTTTAGCTAGAAGCTGAGTAATTAATGGGCTCTAGATTGCATTGATTTGGCCAATTTTTGTGAAGATGAAAATTTTATCGAATTTTAGTTCATGATTATGTTAATTCCTATGATGATCGTGAATGGAAATGAACAGGACTCATTCACACGGTGCTTTAAGTCGAATCCTCCAGAGCCATGGAACTGGAATGTGTATTTGTTCCCTTTGTGGTGTTTTGGAGTGGTGGTTCGATACTTCATTCTATTTCCTGCGAGGTTAGAATTTTTTATCTTCTGTCGACAAATTCAAATGTTTCATGCATTCTTGCCATTGCATGAAACATTCTTGCCATTGCTGCTTCATTCTATTTTAATTTACCGGAATCACTCTGACTGATTCTGTATGGGTTTGCTTCCATGGTTATGGGATCTTATATTATTGTTTGTTTAGTCGCTTAATGTAGCTCCATCAATTGTGCAGGGTTCTAGTATTGACTATCGGATGGATAATTTTCCTTTCGTCCTTCATTCCAGTGCACTTCTTGCTGAAAGGCCATGATAAATTGAGAAAAAATTTAGAGGTGTAGATTCTTATCTATTACTTTCCTTTAACTGTTTTCTTCCCAAAATATGTGATTCCGTTTTTGTTAATCAGCATTGCATTTTTCCCATCTTCTGACAGTGAGGTTGGGTCTTTTTACCTGCTATATGTAGGCATCAGGTCAATTGATGTTGTATTGCATAATCTTCACAGATTGCTCTAGTCATATAGGTCTCATAGAATCTGTTCAAGCACTCTGAAAAGTAGTAGAAATGTGTTTTTGCAAATAAATTTCTTCTTCTTTCTCATTGGTTAGAACAATGACTTATGGCAAGGCACATGAAAAATTATCTAGAGTGACCAAACAGGGCACAAATGACTGGAAAATTTATGAGTAATCCATCCTTACATGAAAAATGAAGCAATGGTCTATATGACTAGTGACTCAATCATCTGCAATGACCCTCCGGTACTTATTACGCTATGATGTTTGTTTTCTTTTCAGAGGTGTTTGGTGGAGTTGATTTGTAGCTTCTTTGTTGCCTCTTGGACTGGGGTTGTAAAGTACCATGGGCCACGGCCTAGCATGAGGCCTAAGCAGGTACTGTTTAACTATAAATTTCCTTTTTTAGATGTCATATGGTATTTCTGTATCATTTTATACGATCAATATTCATTTTTTGAATGCCTTACTTGAGCTTTTCTTTCATGGTTTGAGCAGGTTTTTGTGGCCAATCACACTTCCATGATTGATTTCATCATCTTAGAGCAAATGACCGCATTTGCTGTAATTATGCAAAAGCATCCTGGATGGGTTGGTCAGTGTCAATGTTGCTATACATTTCCTTAATTAATTATTAAAATTATATAATTTTTAAAAACTATCAGAATTGGAGTATTATAACATTATCATAAATTATTGCTTATGTATGTATTGGAAGTGTGACTGCCATAAGTTCAAAACATTCCAAGGACACTTGAGTTATGCATATCCATGAAATTCAACAATTAACACGCGTGATTCATTTTTGAAAATGCTAGGTTAGATTTGTCCAGTTTATGTAGTGTTTCTACAGTAATGATCCATCTTAGATGTGTAGGTTGTTCCGGCCATTGATGGAATTGAAGTTTTCTGGCTTTGAATGCAAATTTGTTGTTTTCCTAGGTTACAATATGAATGTGATAGTGTTACCGTTTCTTAGTCAAAGAAATGTCCCTTCTGGAGTAGTTTTCTTCTTATGCATTGATCATTGACGTCGTTCAAGTAAAATTGGCTAATTTTGAACTTTGAAAGAGGAGGTTTGGAGCTTTTTGGTTGTCAGCACTTTTCCATTGTTTCTTACCAGAAAGAGTGGATTCTGAACAATCTAGAATGACAAAAACTATGTTTTGTTTTTCACTTTTATGTATACATAAGAAATGGAATCAAATTGAGGATTCTCTTCTTTTATGCTTCTTGTGAAGGATTGTTGCAAAGCACTATTTTGGAGAGTGTAGGATGTATTTGGTTCAATCGTTCAGAGGCAAAGGATCGGGAAATTGTTGCAAAGAAGTAAGAACCAATAGAAAGTGCACAGTAGCTTTTTTATTCTTTTTTTAACCACACCATTGTCCATGTCATTGTTATACGAACTTGTACAGTTGTTCCTTTTTTCAGATTAAGGGATCATGTGCTGGGGGTTGACAATAACCCTCTCCTTATATTTCCTGAAGGAACATGTGTAAACAATCACTACACTGTTATGTTTAAGAAGGTAAACTGTATTCTAGTTTTAGTTTTGCTCAGTTTTAAATATATATATATATTTATAAATAATATTCATCTTCACTTTAGGGCATATATGTACTGAACATGTTTTTATTAAGTTCTTGGTATTTTTAATGTTCTCTAACTTTCATTTTCTATATGATGTAGGGTGCATTTGAGCTTGGCTGCTCAGTTTGCCCTGTCGCAATCAAGTACAACAAAATTTTCGTTGATGCTTTTTGGAACAGCAAAAAGTAAGGAGTGGATTATGACACACTAATTTAACATCCACTGTGACTTGTATTTGCTTAGAAAATAATTTCCTTTTTTGAATCACCACTTGTGTTTTTCACATCACCAAGAAAGTTCTTGTTGACTTTCACCTTCCACTCAGAAAAGAGTAAATATTCTATTCAAAGGCTTAAAATGTTTCTGTGATGCTTAAACATAGTCATGATACTTAGATTCCATCCCATGGAACTTATCCATTGGTTGTGCTTAGGATCCATGATTTTGGAGACATTTACCAACGTTTTGGGGCCTTTGGGCTATTGTGATATGCAGTTGGTGATGCCAATAATATGTTGTTTTGCAGGCAGTCCTTCACAATGCATCTGCTACAGCTTATGACGTCGTGGGCTGTTGTTTGTGATGTGTGGTATTTGGAGCCTCAAAATATTAGGCCTGGGGAGTCCCCCATTGAATTTGCAGAGAGGTAAAAAAACATTCTTCTCTGGACTTGTAATCAATAACAACATGCTCCCTCCTGCACGGTTGGTATGGTCTTGTTTATCTCATTCGTTTGGATCCTTTTATGCAGGGTCAGAGATATAATTTCTACGCGTGCAGGACTTAAGAAGGTCCCATGGGATGGTTACCTGAAATACTCTCGCCCAAGCCCAAAGCACAGAGAGCGAAAGTAAATCAAATTTACTTTTCTTCTTGCCCTTTTTTTCTTCTGAATAAAAAAAAAAGGAAAAAAAGAAAAAAAGAAGCTAAAAACAGCTATTCATCTTCTGTACCCTTTCCATGTATTTGTGTACATAAGGCATAAAAGCTTATACAATGCAGTCACAATCGCAGGGCTTATTGGTTATTTTCTTTTTGCAGGCAACAAAGCTTTGCTGAGTCCATGCTCCGGCGCCTAGAGGAAAAGTGAAATGTGTTTCTTCCGACTCTTTTAGTTAACTTTTTCTTAGCACAGAGTGCATGTTCTACACTCAATTTCCTCTTCATTCGAGTAACTGGTTGAAGCCTGAGAGGAAGCTGCGTTTGATATAAGAAGTAAATGAATAACTTACTATCTTCCTACCCAGTTGTTTTGTTGAATACACATGATGTACGAAGCTTGGTTCCTGTGGGGTTTACTCAAAATTTTGTAGGAACTTGAAATAGCTGTGTTATCTTTTGGAAAATTCTTGGTCTAGTTTTGTGTTAAGATTAATTTGAATGCACTAGTCAACATGAATGTACCACTTTACAACTGTTTGGCAAAATCAAGACTCGACTTTGGAGGTCCATCAAGGGCTTGATCTGGGTTTGATTTAGGGCCTAAAATGAAACTAAACCATGAACCAAGATCCATATGGTCAGGATCAAACCCCTTTAAAATGAAACCAAATGACTTGTGACCTATTTGGGAATGCTATGAAGAAAGCACATGAAAGTGATTCATGAAAAAACACATACTAGGACGAGATGCTGCTTCAAAAATGTACTAAAATAATGCGTTTATCATCTAGAAGCAATTTAGGTTTTTCTACTTAACGCTGTCAGAAACACTTTTGGTTTCTAAATGCGCTTTAATCATTCTAAAAGTAATCACAAATAGGCTATATTGGTGGTAAACATACTCAGATTTAATTTAAGAATTAAAAAAAAAACAGAAGCAAATAAAATAGGTGACCCAAAGAGGACGGAATTCTTATAAAACAACACACAGAGGAATCTGTTTCACAAAACGAGAGCCTTGACTTTGCTGAGGAAGACCCCAACCCATTCCACTTGGCAAACACGAATCATCCAATTAACATATGAACTCAACTTGCATCTGGGTCAGCACACACCAAAGAAAGAAAACCAATTCAAAAAGGGGGAAATTGATAGAGCTCTCACAATCTTTGTTGTACTTTGAGAGTTTACTTAATAATGAAAACCCTAGGAGCCAACCAAAAACAAGTCAAATGTAAGAATTTTCCTTCTTGTTGATTTGCCCGCCACAAGCAATCGGCCGTTTCAGATTTGATGTAGATTGACTTCACTTCGTCCTTTCATACAATCATAAACCCCTTTGAAAACCAGATCCTTTACATGTCTCTCTGTCCGTCTGTTTTTTTTTTTTGAGGGGCTGACCATCTCCATCATTTGCTCGATTGGTCGTGCTTGGAAATGTCTCTTTGGCTTGCATTTTCCTCCCTACGATATTTGCCACAAGTTCTTGCGATATGTAGGTCAACGCAATATTTTATGCATACACACACATAATTACACAGACAATTTTTGTACGACTATTCATGTATAACAAATACGTAATTGTATAGAAATTATTGCGTACATGCCGGGTAATGGGCATTGTTAATATTCATAATCATAGCGTGACGGGTTGGTCCTAAACCCTAATATTCAGTACCCTAATGTAAACACAACAACACAATGTTGCACCAGAAAAACACCCCAACACATGTAGCTCTCATCTTATTTTAACTCTTCTTAAAACTCTAAACCACCTACTCAAAAAATTTCTTTGGGTTTATGAACACAAGTACCGTAAAATCGATGAGTATTTTGGTTATCAACCGCTCAAATACGTGAGTTTTATAAAATTTGAAAGACGGGTCTTTTTATATTATTGGAGAAGAATCTTAGTTCAAATTTCATTAACAGTTAGTTAGATTAATCAAAACAAAACACAAGCTAGCAAAAAAAATGTCCCATTTCCTGTACATGACCCCACTGCATATAGTATTACGCAACCCCATAATAAAAACTCCAAAGTCCCAAGTCTTTCACGGCCCCCACTCAGTCAACAAGGTCTCTTCCAGTTCAGTCCACACACACCAGCTCAAAAAAAACCTATTGCTTACTTTTCCTCCTCCTCTTCATCGTCGTCTTCTTCTTCTTCTCCTCCATTTAAATCCCCCCCTCCCCACTAAACCCCTCACCCAACAAAAGCCACAAACCAAAACCAATGGCTTTCTCTTTCTCTTTCTCTCCCTCCACACCCACCATACCCGCACTCCTATTCACCCTCTCCCTCCTCCTCTCATTTCTCACCACACCCGCCTCCTCCGCCACCTTCAACTGCTCCGCCGCCACCACCTGCCAGTCCCTCATCGACTACGTCCCCGCAAACACCACAACCCTCAACGACATCAAAACCCTCTTCAACATCTCTCACCTCCGCACCCTTCTCGGAGCCAACAACAACCTCCCCCTCTCCACCGCCCCGACCCAAAACGTAACCGCCTCCCAAAAGATCCTCATCCCTTTCAAGTGCCTCTGCTCCAACGGCACCGGCGTCTCCAACAAGCGCCCGCAGTACATCGTGAAGCCCGGCGACGACCTCGACCACATCGCCACGGTCGTGTTCTCGAGGCTCGTGAAGTACCAGGAAATTGCGGCGGTGAATAAAATACCCAACCCGAGTCTGATTAAAATCGGGCAGAAGCTGTGGATCCCGCTGCCGTGCAGCTGCGACGAGGTGAACGGCGAGAGGGTGGTTCATTATGGACACGTGGTGGAAGCTGGGAGCTCGGTGGAGGCAATCGCGACCAGGTACGGGACGGACCAGGAGACTCTGCTGAGGATCAATGGCATTGCGGATCCGAAGACCCTTCAGGCCAATCAAGTCCTCGATGTTCCTCTCAAAGGTTCTTTTTGACTTTTCACCATTTTAAAAAAGTAATTTGCCTTTTTAGGTTTGGATTAACTAAAAGCTTAATCCAGAAAGCTTATGTTAATGAGATTTTGAAGTAGGGGATTATATTTAAAAGAGAAAAAAAATGAAAACCCATTTGTATTAATTATAACTAAAATGGAGTTACATCACTATCATCATGATACTTAAAAATTGAAATTTTGGATAAGCTTTGAGTTTAGTTTAGTTATTTTTTTTTTATTCCTCACCAATTTAGATGGCTTTGATGGAAAAGTTGGAGGGAGGACTTTTCATCCCTTTGAATTGTTTGTTAGAGTGGAAATATAAAGAGGAGAGAAAGTCAGAGAGATTCTTGTAAGACCGTCGTCGGTTGATTAGGCGCTTCCGTGCTAGTTTAAGTCGGCTTGCAGTGATGATCTCTTGCTTTGATTGAAGCTTTCCTTGATCTGTTATTTCAAATGTTTTGCAGTATGCCAATTGTTCTAGTTGCAGAATGACTGATGTTCCCAATTTTGTTTTTGCAGCTTGTTCATCTTCGGTATTGAATAACTCATTAGATGCCCCTTTACTTGTTTCCAACAACACCTACGTCTTCACCGCCAACAACTGCGTGAAATGCCAGTGTAGTTCTGCGAGCAATTGGACGTAAGCGCGTTTCTTACTAGTTTGTTATGTTTGCTTTCATTTTTCCATTAGAGGATTCTCACAATCTATGCAAACTTTCATCTCTGCACAGCTTGCAATGTGAGCCATCTACTGTGAATTCAACTGGATGCCCTGCGATGCAATGCCAGGGTTCGAGTCAGTTATTCCTTGGCAACACCACGACTTCCGGTTGCGATCAAACAACCTGTACCTATGCTGGTTATACTAACAAGACCGATGTTCTTACAACCCTGACAACACAGTCCACTTGTGCAGGTAAGCTCACTTCACTCTGTTTCATTTTGAAGTTCTAATGTCGATACAAATTGACAAAGCCTAGATGACTAGAAATAAGCAAAACCTACACAGCAGTGACATCACCAACATATGCATTTATCTAAATTTTGAACTTGCTGACATCTTTTCTTTTGTTGGCAAACAGCTCCTCCTAACAACGCTTCAAGGATGGGTTTGCAAGGCTCCAGTTGGAGCTTCCTTTTCGCGGCAATTCACTTGGCGCTTCTTCTTCTTCATGTTCTTCAGTGAGACGCCGGTAACTTTTTACGACGACATCGTCTACTCTTTGCTTGTTCTAAGAGGTTGGGGAAACAGAACTACAGTGTAATTCTTCTGTACATCTCTTAATGGAACGAGAAAATATCAAATTTATTGACAAAGCACCATCATGCTTTTCAGAGGGTATATAGTTTTGTATGTTTTTTATATTAAAAAAAAAATGTAAACAACGAAATATAAAAAAACCATAGCTTGGCATAAATAAAACATGAAAATTTTATTCAATCAAATTTCACAGGGTAGAAATTCCCCATATTTATACACACAGGTTTAGGCCTAAACCCTAAGCAAACACATAAAAGAAGAAAATAACAAGATTAATCAATGACCTAATTAGGTATACCATATGAAAGATGCACATTCGCCCCAGGAACAAACCCAGCAGAGTAAAAATCCATTGACATGTCTCTGATCACCTCCTTGGGAGGAGCAGTAAATAAGTAAAAGGGTAATTCTGGTTGAGCAGCAACTTTCTTCAGATGATCAACCAAGCTCTGGATTTTATCCGACGGATGAAAAGTTGCCTCCAATGTGTGATTATCAGGAAACCTAACCCTAATCACAGCCTTGGTCAACCTTGACCTGCACTTTGCCTGCTCTGCCTCCCTCATCTTCTGTGTTTTCAAAAACGTGTCTTCCTTCTTGGTCTTCAGAAGCCGGTAATAATCCTCTGCGGTGAACTCATAAAACCCATCTGCACCCTCCTCAGAAGGGTTGCGCTTGGCTTCTTCGGCCACCGTGTGATGAAGGTTGCCGATGAGCCGCCGTCTTTTGAAAGAGATTGGAGAAGAAACAACAGCCATTGTTAGAGACTTGAGACTCAATCCAACAAATTCAACAAGAAAATCAAATACGGAGAGAATTGCAATGCGATGTTGTATATAGAGAGAGCTTAACGGTCGGCAGCATTTACTTTCCTTTTCCCGTTGGTAATAGGAACCAATAAAGTTTATTTATTTATTTTTATTCCTACTCTAAAAAACTTTCCTTCTTTTTTTTTATGAACATTACTCTCCGCCACGTTTTTGTTGCTGTGAGAGGCTTTTTTGAAAAAAATTTAAATTTATTTTAGAATTAAAAAAGATAATAGGTAGTTGTGTTCCATAAAAATAGGATTCATTATCTGATTTTTCTTTTAATTTTCTTTTAATATGAAAAGATGTGAATTTACCATATTATCCTCATTTAATTAATAATATCAATTCTTAATGTTTGCATTAATCAATGGCATTTTATGGTATTTTGAATGTTTTACCATTCTCTGTCTTTTGCTTTGTATATGAAGATTTGCCACAATTCCAACAAACCAAAAAAGTATATTTGCCACAATATCATTTCAATTTTGTCAATTTTAACATTAAGGAGAAATTCTTGTTTTCGTCAATTGATTGAAACGAGCATTAAGATTTGTGTAGTTTGTTTCGATTTTTATTAACATAATTTGATTCGATATCTGCTACATTTTTATATACATACCACTTAAATACTGTTACATTTTCGACATGTCGTTCAATTTTCACTCAATTACAAGAGCAAAATCTATCAACCAAAAAAAATTACAAGAGCAAAATCATTAAAATTAACACTACATAATTACTCTTGCAAAATCATTAAAATTAACACTACATAATTTGATTTGAAAGTTATGTTACACACATGTACCAAAAAATAGAAAAGAGAAGTTAGGTTACACGTGGAGTGGTAGGTAGTTACATGGTGAGGCAAGACAGTGACGTGGCACGTGCTTGAATTAAACTCCGAAGAGCAATGATTTATAAGAAAAACCTCGTCAGTCCGGACTTGGCATTATTTGCAATATGGCTAAGGTTTTGTAAACGCAACCGCAGACCACCTGGGCCTCTTTCAAGTTTAAACCACTCTCTCTCGCCGGACAGGTAGGACCGTTGGGCGCCATCTCTCAATCCTCAACCAACCTTGGTTTCCTCTTCTTCTTCTCTCTCCACAACCCTAAAATTCTCATTCTGTCACTCACTCACAGTCACTCTATACAAAGGTAACTCCTTTATCTTATCATCTTCTTTACTTTTCGGTTTTTTTGTTCTTGGTTCCTTTACAAAATTTCCCGGGAATCAAACAGATTGTTCTGCCCACTCCTTTTTCATTTTCCCAATTGCTGCCGTCGCTTTATTCTGTGTAATTGCGTGGTATGTACGCATTTATGCCAATGCTTTGCAGTTATATGCTCTGTTTTCAAATGTGCTTCAATTTCTTTTCCCGAAACAGAGTTTTGGTTTTCACGGATATGAATTATGTATAGTATTCAGTGTTTGGCTGTCTAAAGTTGGTTCTTTTTGTTGGTCGATATACAATTTTATTGTTACATGATTGAGAACTAAACTATATTGATCTCAAACCCTTCGTATTAGGAAATTTTAACTTATAATTTGGTTTTTTGGTTTAGTTTTTGAAGAAATTACAATACTTGGTGAAAATGGCTGCTACCCAATTCAGAGGTGGCGCACTTTCTGGCGGATTAACCACTAGATCCAGTGACCATAACCCAACAACTAAGAAAGCAAGGTTGTTTAATTCAATGAAGCAAAGCGAAGCTGGTAAATTTGGAGCACTAAGTGGTAGGAAGGATTTGAGCAATGCCAATGTTGGGGGGGGTTGTAGTCTGTCTGCTACACACAGAGCACTGGGCTCCCCGCTATTGACACGTCGCCGAAGACCTTGTTTCCCAGTGGTGGCTAATCAGTTGAGTTCTGAAGTTGGTGTCGGTTCCTCTGAGGTTAAGGAAAAGTTAGCTTTAGAGGAAGAGCAAGCTCTCATAAATGGAGGGAGTGATGACCTGTAAGACCTTATAACCTACATGAACTTGTTATGTGTGAATTTGTGCTTTTATTCTTTTATTGTTTTGGGACTTTTTTTTCTTTCTTAATTGATGCTCTTACTTTCATTAGTTTGACATGATTTCTTCTAATATGGGATATATTTTTCTTCCCTTCATAATTGGACATAAGATAGGCATGTTAATGGAATGGACTGTTATGTTTCTGTAAACTACTTAATACTGATCTGCCTACGCTGAACTGCCCATTTTCCTTGCAAAGAGATTCATATTTTTTCTTTCAAATTTGTTAGAAAATTTATCATTTTGTAAAAACTCTGGTTTGTTAGAGTGAATGGTAATATGAGCATGATAGCTCTGGATAAGTTTTTCTACTTTTGATGAAAGCCAGTCCCTCCCTTCCTTTGTCCTTCTTGATCTTACAAGGCCAAGCACGCTGATGTTGTTTATTTTCACTTTATCTTGATATGTGAAGCTGATATGTGAAACATTGCTAACAGATTCTTGGTCCTGTCTATTTCAGTGAGTGGCAGAAATTCTTATGATTACTCTTAATTAGTTTTAGGTGATGGGGGATACAAGATTTGATACCTATCTTAAACATTGTTTTATGCTTGTTTTGGGTAAATGATTCTTCAGTACCTGTTTATCGTTGAGTAACATTCCTATCAGGCAAACATATTCTCCAGATGTCAAACGTGAGCTGTTGATGCTTTCTTTACCTGCAATTTTGGGTCAGGCCATTGATCCCTTAGCACAGCTAATGGAGACTGCTTACATTGGTAGATTGGGTATGTTTCACTCCTTTAAATGAGTTCAACGACTAATATTTGTATAATGTATTTAACTTTGGAGCTTTTATTCAATGTTTTTGGCCTTTTGTTTTTGCATAGGTTCTCTGGAGTTGGCTTCAGCTGGTATTTCAATGAACATCTTCAATTATATATCAAAGCTATTTAATATCCCTCTACTCAGTGTTGCTACATCTTTTGTTGCTGAAGACCTTGCAAAGAGTGAAAGTGAAGCTTCTACTTCAGGTGAAGTTCAACTTTTTTTAATTCCTTGCTGATCTTTGTTGTACATAAATTTGGTTAGGGTTCATGTCTAAATTAGGGCATAGGTGACTTAAAATTTCTCCATTCGTAATCTGAATTCGGCTAATCATTGTATAGAAAATGGCTGTCTCGGAGACATTACTAATGGTAAACCCGAACGTACTGATGGAGTAACTGAGAGAAAGCAGCTATCTTCAGTGTCTACAGCTTTACTATTATCAGTGGGGATTGGGATTTTTGAGGCCGTAGCCTTGTCTTTCGGATCTGGATTGTTTCTGAATATGATGGGCATATCAATGGTAGGTTCCCTGATCTGAAATTACAGCTCATACTGATTTGTTATCTGCCTCTTCTTATCTTTCTTTACATAAACATACAAACATATGTTTTCTGTGTGTACTGTGTACATACATGTTTACATATTTATGTGAATAATTACTATACAATTTTGTAGGTCTAGTGTATGTGCAGTTACTTAACAGGTGATAGTATAACTTTCGGGTAATTTTATTTATTTAAGCAAGATTTTTCTTTTTTCTTGAATATCACAGGACTCACCTATGCGCATTCCTGCACAACGGTTTCTTTCACTAAGAGCATTTGGTGCTCCAGCAGTTGTAGCGTCTTTGGCTCTTCAAGGAGTTTTCCGTGGTTTTAAGGATACAAAGACTCCAGTACTATGTCTAGGTCAGTGTTTGGTTATATATAATTGAAATTTTCTAGTGAAAAGATCCTCTGGTGATTGAGGTATGCATATATCACATGTCATAAGACTCACAGACGTTCATTTATCTGTTTCTAAATTTTTTAATCTGTTGCTTTGAAATTCAATGGTTTTATGTTTACAATTATATACCTTAATTGATTTACTTATCATGATGTTGCTTTTCTATCAGATAAATGATAACTTGATTATATTGATTCCATTTTTTGTGGATGGGGAGAGCACTGGGGAATTGGGGTAACACAGTTTTATCGATTCCAATGCTATATATTTGCGATTCGTGTCCTGATGGAAAATCCAATTTTCTTACAACCACACATGCACACACCTCTATGTGTGTGTGTGTGTGTGTGTATTACTGGGCTGTTATTCTCGAATAATGTATTTATAACTTTGTCCCCAACTAGTTGGTTTCTGTTTGTCTTTAGTTAAGCTTGAGTGGTCCATCTGGTTAATTGATATATTTTTCTTTGTGCAGGTATTGGTAATCTGCTAGCTGCATTTTTATTACCCATCCTTATGTATTATTTTGGTTTGGGTGTAACTGGTGCAGCCCTTTCCACTGTTATATCTCAGTATGTGATTTTCAATACAGTTTCTGTTAATATTCCTTTTTTGCTTTACCTCGCAAATGAACATATTCTGGAATTTCTGTTTTCAGATACACTGTCACCTTTTTAATGATCTGGTTTTTAAATAAGAGAGCTATACTATTGCCTCCAAAGGTGGGATCATTGCAATTTGGTGGATACATAAAATCTGGTAAGTTCCTTTTCTTTTTCTTTAAACTTTTACCCTCTCATATATCTGAAAATATATGCCTTTTTTCCAGTGTTCTGCTTCAATTATTTGCTTGACTATCAACACTATCATAATAATTGACCTTTTTTGTTTTCTGATTGAGCAGTGCATGTATCTGGACAGTGTGTGTCTTAATGTTTCATTTTGTCTTTGTGATGCTAGTTAAACCTCTTTCTTTACTCCAGAGATAATTCTCTCGTCTTCGTTTTCAACTCTGGGATGATACAGGTGGTTTTCTTATTGGAAGAACTCTTGCTGTTGTTGCTACCTTGACATTGGGAACATCAATGGCTGCTCGTCAAGGTCCAGTAGCTATGGCTGCTCATCAGATATGTATACAGGTTTGGTTGGCTGTATCCCTTCTAACTGATGCAATGGCTGCATCTGGTCAGGTATGCTCTTTCTCATTTTATCATCGCAGTTCGTATCTACTCATTTCCATTTGGTGATCCAAATCAATCAATGGGTGAAGTCTAACTTTCAGTTTTACTTGACCCCGAGTGTGGAATTCTTTTCCTATTTTAACTGGACCAAATTTCACAGATTTTTGTCTGCAAATTGGGGTTTTGTGAAGAAGTGTGTGTCTTTGCATTTGGCATCAAATTTACAAAGCTAAAATGTGTTTGTTTGTAGGCCCTGATTGCTAGTTATTTATCTAAAGGTGAATACAAAATTGTGAAAGAAGTTGCTGACTTCATGTTAAAGGTACAGCTTTTTTGTATCATCTATAATTACATGGATGCTCCCAGATCTGACTGATGTTTGGTGTAGTTTTGTTATGTTGCATATGCAGTTTCTTGATTTCATATGATAAACTATGTGGATGTTTTTCCAGATAGGATTGTTCACAGGTGTTTCCTTGTCTGTAATTTTGGGATTATCTTTTGGTTCTTTAGCTACGTTGTTCACCAAAGATCCTGAAGTATTAGTACTTGTCAGATCTGGGATGTTGGTACGTATTCAAATTTATGTTTTGTGATCTATTAGTATGGCTATATTCAAATGCAAATGTCTTTAATACGGATAATGATGTTGTCTAATTTTCCACAGTTTTTCAGTGCTAGTCAGCCATTGAATGCTCTAGCTTATGTTTTCGATGGTCTCCATTACGGTGTTTCAGATTTTGCATATGCAGCTCGCTCCATGGTAAGTTACTTCCTTAAAAAGAGTCGAAATTATCCAGTCATGTCTTTATTCTTACTTTGGCTATGAAAGTTGTACATGTTGATTGTTTCTTTGATAAATTTTCTATTTATAACAGATGGTAGTGGGAGCAATATCTTGCGCATTTTTGCTATATGCTCCTTCTATTCTTGGCCTTCATGGGGTTTGGTTGGGATTAACTCTCTTCATGGGCTTGCGTGCTGTGGCAGGCTATGCCAGGTAATCTATACTATGTCAAATTTTGTAAGTTGCTGGTGTATAAGTTTTGATGAGAATTATTTCAAGGATCCTCTTGTCAGTGTTTTTTATGTGATATATGAGCATAATTGAAAAGAATATGCATTTTTTTCTTCCGATTTGTAGTTTAGTATAATATGCTACAGACTGATCTACCTGTAGTCAAAATATGAACATGGCATTTGCTTCTTTTTCTTGTAGGGAAGGCAAAATGATCGTTTGGATTTGGTTTTTTATTTATCAGCATCATCACCATCTTTGTTGCTGTTTATTCATATCTTATTTATCTTATGTTCTCCTTTCAGATTTCTGTCAAAATCAGGTCCGTGGTGGTTTGTGCACACGGGCATTCAGAAAGCCCAGGTTAGTGGACATCCATAATTTTCTAACAATGTAACTTTACTGAGCTGTTTGGATTTTTGTATAATTGTCACTTCTGTTCTTCTTTCGCATGCTGCAAAGATTTTTACTCTCTCTCCCTCGAATGACTAGTTAGAATGTGTACTGAAGTTCGAATGCAAAGATTTTGGTTGGAAATCTTATTAGAAGACAACATTTTAGAAATGGAATTTTATATGAACATGTTTCCAGCTTTTAGAATGTGCCCTAAACAAGATACAATTCTTTTTCAGCTAGCCATTTGAGTGTTTCCCATAAGCCGGAGAGAGGTTTCAGCTGTAAATCGCGGCTTTGGTTTGGATTACCATTCGTATTAGCTAAGTAAACATTTTTTATTTAGTCATAATTTTTAGTACAAAAAAGAACCTAAACATTACTTTTTATTCTTGTAAATTATTGTTAAATGTTTTTAATGTTTATAGTCAATAAAAAATATTTATTTGTCTCCATATGCTGGTCCACCATACGACTTAGATGAGAACTTCCAAAATACAACGCATGACACGCGAAGAAAGAAATTAAATTCATTGGAAAAATGTGAATGTGTTCTTATAGAACAAAACTAGAAATTGAATTAATTGGAAAACTATGAATTTATTCACGCAAAGACAAAACTAGAAATCAAATTCATTTGAAACTATGAACTTTTTCATGCATAACAAAACTAGAAATTGGATTCAATTCAAATCTACAAATTTATGTGGGCAGAGATTCTTGAGTTCCTTCAAGCTAGGAAGCCTTGCCCTGCAAATATAGTTGCACATCTGTCTGGTTTCCTCAGCCATTATTTTTGAAATTCTAGCATAAGCCTTTATGCTTCTAAAATACAAGGAAAAACTTGGACAAAGAAAAGGAACATTGAATCATCTTTTATGTCACTGCTACCACATTTAAGAGGTAACATAATCCATTGGTCCATAAGGCTCAAACAATTCAGCAAAGACTCCCTTCTTTCTTTTATGGTTCCATCCCATGTCCTTGCACAACTGGTCATTGTACCACAGATGCAGGGCGCCGATGCATGATCTCCAATAGTATTGGCCAGAAGCGTATCGCTTTGCGTATTTGTCCCACTTTTCCACATCTTTCTCCATCTCTTTTATGCTTGGAAGCTTAAATGTGCCTGCAAGAAGCTCTGAAAGCCATCTGCATCTCATCTCAGAGGTGAACAAGTTGGAAATACTCTCGGAGAATCCAATTACAGCTAGTTGTGGAATTCTTCCATGTATGCATTCCCTGATTGAAATAAAATAATACCGAGCTACCATATTAAAATGCTGTAGCAAATAAAACTCCGAACTAAAATAATTTTGTACCGCATTTACTGATCTAGTATCTGACAGAATTAGACCTATGGAGAACAGAAGCTAACCTGTAGAGGGGCAATATGGTCTCCGGTGAACCGACTATGAGGTCCTGAAAAGTTGGGGACACAAAGATGTCTTTGAGCTTTTTCTCACCTCTGAATCCAGTAGCCATTATGACCAAATCTGTCTTCACAGGGGAGCTTTCACCTTCAACCAAAATGCCTTCTTGGCAAAAGCCGAAGGTGCTGCTGGGAGACTTTTTCAGTATGATGCTTCACCTCTTGGACCCGGTCAAATAACTTTTCCGGTACCGTTGCGATCATGCAAGAGCTGATCTCTCGAAGGAAACTATGCTTAGGTACCATACCATACTTGGCTAAACCAAGCTTCTTATTTACATGGCTTTCCACAAATTTCGAAAATGCCCATCTCTGCTCAATCATTAGAAAGTTAATTAGTTAATAAGCATCACAAACAAAAGGGTTATAAATTTATGATTGTCAAAATAAAGTTTACCAGAGGTGAAAGAATTGTTGCCAGGAGACTGAGTAGGAGGCCTTCACCAGGCTTATGAACCAAGAGCTCCAAGAAGCGACTAAAGTACAGGTATGCCAGGGGCAACCCCCATGGAAGATAGTCAGGAAGGTTCCAGTGTTCTGTCTTGTATATGACTGTGCATGGAAGTTCAACCCCTGCGCACCAGAAAATAAATTAAGAAGAAAATGTAACACAAACTTGTGAACAAAATGGTCAAACTATTTTCTGTGCTACTTCTTGTCCTCATGTCATGTGACATTCAAATTCTGTGTGATATTTAAATTACCATTTGCTTTTGAACACTCCATTGCAATGTCCATTGCAAACTTCTGAAACCCAACAACTGTTACTTGCTTTCCTTTCACCAAATTAGCCGCACTTACGTAGTCCATGTCGGCATAATTCATTGAGTGTATTACCTCTCCATGAAATGCTTCTGGTCCCTTGTTTGGATGGAAATCAGGAATGTTTGGAACATCGCTGAATCGCCCGAGGCAGAGGATCACAAAGTCCACCAGGTGAATCTGCTTGTTCATACTTGATAAGTAAGACTAAAGTCTAAAACATTGACAGTTATATAACATAACATAAATAACCTCGGAATCATGCTTGTCTTCTGCTACAACTTTCCATTTACCTTCGGAGCTGAAAGGCTCTCCGTTGCCACCCCAGAGACTCCAAGGTTGCATCTCATCCTCAGACGATGGCCCTTCATACTCAATCCCACACACTTTGGTGTTGAATTTGATATGCTTGAGCAAGTCAAAATGTTGAGCATATGATTTGATGTAATCCAAAACCTGATTTTGGGTTGGGAAGCCCTCTGTCACTGAAGATGGCCATGGAAAATCTGAGAATTGGTAATAATCTTTAGGGGATTGGATCCTGGTAGTCTCAACAGTTTTTGTCCATACTCCTCCAATGCTGCTTGAAGATTCAAAAACAATAGGCTGAAAGCCCTTTGAAAGTGTGTACTTGCAGGCAAGGAGGCCACTAATCCCAGCTCCTATAATTGCCACCTGCTTTCCCATTTTTGATCTAAGGGGGGTGTATTCAATTAGGATTTTAAAAGACTATTTTGGGATAAATAAGTCTTGTGGTATTCAATTAAGACTTTTAAATAATCTAAACAAGTCTTGTGGTATTCAATCAGGACTAATAGGATTTTTTAAAGAGGGTGTCCAAATCTAGTGGTATTCAATCAAGACTTTAAACAAGTAACAAAAAGTCTTTTGGTATTCAAAAACTTGCTAATTTCGAAGGATTTTTTTTAAATAGGGAATTAGTGTGACTTTTTAGTGGGAGGTATAAATACCAAACCCTATAAAAAAATCCCACCCTAACCCATCAGACTTTTCACGTGAGATTTTTTTTTGTCTGCTAGAGAAGACGAACAGCTCTTCGTGAAGATAAACAGCTCTTCAACAAGGTATTGCTTCCTTCTCGTGCTATGTCTTCTTGTGTTTATTGTCTGTATATTTGTTATATGCCTTTTTCGATTTATGGTCTGTGTCTATGGCACTTCGTGGGTTTGTTGATTGTTTATATGTGGCGTATGGAGTGGTTTATTGACTCTTCTTAACCATGCTGATATGTGGTTTGTTGATTCTGTGCCTATGGCCCTTCGAGAAAGAACAAGATTTGTTGGGAGGAATGCTATTGTTTATATGTGGTTTGTTGACTCTTCGTAACCATGCTGATTGTTTATATGTGGGTTTGAGATTGACTAGAGAGCTACTTCCATTAACCATGCTGATAGGAAGTGTACAAAAGCAAAATTATCTACCAACCAACAAAAAAAAATAAAATAAAAGAGTCCAGGTTTGGTGTCGTCTTGAAGCAAAATTATTATTGTTGTTGGGTTTTGAATTGTATGGAGAGAGATAGAGAGAACTGACTGGGTCTTGAAGCACGGGTTTTGCATTATTATTGTTGTTGGGTTTCATTAAGGAGATTTCCTTTTTCATTCAGCATTATTATTGTCGGTGGTAAATCAGTTTTCCAGTACTCCCTTTCTTTCTTGGTATCCAACTAATATTTACCAAAGTTAGAAAGAAAATAGAAAATAGAAAACATGAGTGAAATTCTTTTCTTTTCTTTTCTTGTTTGGTATGATATGTATTCTTGTGAAATAACTAATAAATTTCTTACATATGTTGTAGTAGTAATTTAATGGGGGATTCACAACAAGGAAATAACAAAGGAAAGGGCAAAGAGAAAGAGAACTATGAATCTTGGACCATGGACAATATCAATGAGTTGTTGCACCTCTTGGTGGATGCTATCAATAGTGGATTGCGTGATGCTAATGGGTCACTTAGCAAGCAAAATGTAGAAAGACTGATACTTCATCGTCTTAATGCGAAAATTAGGTTCCCAAAAACTTATAATAATTACTTGAGTCGAATGAAGTGGTTTAAGAAGCAATATAACAAGATGTCTACGCTTATGCGTAACAACTCTGGCTTTGGGTGGGACCCAATTGCAAAGACGTTCACTGCTAGTGATGAAGTATGGAAAGATTACTTGAAGGTGAGCTTAGTTCATAATCTTTTAAATGTATTGTATATATAATTAGGTAAATATTTTCTAGTGGATTGTGGATTTCCTAATCGGCGCCAATTTTTAGCTCTTTTTCGAGGTGTGCGATATCATCTCCAAGATTTTGCAGGTCATGGTAATGACCCTCAAAATGAAAATGAATTGTTCAATCTTCGCCATGCGTCATTGAGGAATGTGATTGAGAGGATATTTGGCATTTTTAAATCACGATTCACAATTTTTAAGTCAGCGCCTCCATTTCCATTTAAGACACAAGCAGAGCTTGTGCTACACAACATAACTTTCTTCGCAAAGAGTGTCATTCTTATGAATTTCCAATTGAACCAACAGACGAATCTTCATCTTCAGTATTACCAGTTAATGAAGAAGATAATTTGGAACCTATTGTTCAAACCCAAGAGCAGCAACGAGAAAATGCTAATGCCCAGCCGGAGCAGTAGCTAAATGTGTGACCATGGTTGAAGCCCCTGAAACCGAGTGGGACCCACCAATTGAAAAAGCTGCAGCCCACTTTTGTGTTATTTCTCACTTGCCTGCGACTGTACAAGGCATACTTGCCTTCAATTTGATTGTTGATTTGCTGCTGGCCCACGTTCTTTGCATGTTGGCCCATATAAAACAAATTTGCAAAGTTGTTTCAACAGCTTTATTTCAACGGAAAAAAACGGGCAAATTTTTTTGCCCAACAGCTATATTTCAACGAATATAAACGGCCATTTTGTCTTCTTTTTTTAAATAAAAAAAAAAATTTATTTTAATAAATAGATTTGCAACTCAATTCTCCCTATAAATATCCATCATATCTCTCATAATTTTTACACACCACAACATCTTTCTCTTGCTCAATTTGTCAAATTTTTTCACTCACTAGATTATTTAATTTTTTGTAATTTTTTGTGTTAATCTCTTTTCCACCAATGGCCGAAAGTTCGAAGCAAAAAGGTGCAAATTACTCCATCGATGAAGATGTTGCTCTATGCCGAGCTTGGATAATCATTAGTGAAGATCCAATTATCGGGAATTGTCAATCAAGTGGCACAATGTGGAATCGAATAAGAGATCAATTCATACAATTTCATCCCGATGCCAAAGAAGTTAGATCATCAAAGAGCTTGAAATCGCGTTGGACGAACATCTCCCAATTGTGCAACAAATTCTCCGAGTGTCTTACTCAAGTGGCAAGGTTGAACAAGAGTGGCCAAA
Organism: Prunus avium; assembly: GCF_965620075.1. Taxonomy (NCBI): domain Eukaryota; kingdom Viridiplantae; phylum Streptophyta; class Magnoliopsida; order Rosales; family Rosaceae; genus Prunus; species Prunus avium. The sequence continues at coordinate 34,316,026 of NC_142291.1, forward strand.
ATGAAGTCTATCGTCCCCACTTTGAGGATGAAGTCTATCGTCCCCAACTCCCAGAAGATGATGATTTCTAGAATAGTTTAATAGTTTGTTTTATTTAAATTCCGTTGTACTTTGTTCTATTATTTAAATTCCATTGTACTTTGTTTTATTATCTTAAAAATGTTCTAGTTTGTTTAATTTAATGACAAAAGTAAAAGGCATAGGGATGGAAGGCCATAACAAAGGGGACATCACCATGCCTACCACAATTATTATCTGACAATGTAGATAAGAGAGGGGTGGAAAGCCATAATGCAAGGGATCCATATCCAACTTTGGGATGACCATTGTATCTATGAAATAAATGTTGATTTCCAAATCTTGTCCAAATTTTGATTTTTTTTTGGTTGAAATGTTCACACAAAAAAAACTAACATAACATGAATAAACATTAAAGTAAAATAGTTAACCAAAAAAAAAAAAACCATGTAAATCAAATTACATCATAAAAAAATATATAGCCCGCCATGAATATAGAGCCCCCCATTGTGGGAGAGATTCCTTTAGAGCCCCAAAGATTCCATCGGAGCTCTAAATGGGGCTCTATAAACCCTTTTTAGAGCCCCAACCATTGGGGATGGCCTTAGGAGGACATGAAGCTACATCAAATTGGCTATTAAAAGATTGGGAAAATTTTATTGGCTTTTACTTTAACTTGTCTTTCTTTGTTATCTTTTTCATTGACTCTTGTAACTTTGAATGTTTGCTTTTATTTATTGTTCCATTCCATTTGATCTCGTATCTATTATCGTTGATGCAAGTGCCCACAACTTTAAGCAATTGACTTTTATTGGCTTTTTTATTATGGCTCCATTCCATTGTTTGAACCAAGTGTCTGCAGCCTAGTAACCTTGCTCATCATCCGACTGTGTCAGGACTCACCAGTTTGATAAAGATGTCATTGTTTTCCTTCTTGTTTGAAAGTTGCTGCATGGACTTCAAGTCTTTGTCCAAATCAACATTTCTTTCCTCAGTCTTCAATGTAAGCAGAGCCTTCCTCTTCTCTTCAAGCACCTTCTCATACTCTTCTAAAGTCATCTCCTATAATAAAGTGAAACAATGACATCGTTTTATGTAAGGATGAGCAGAAAATCCAATCTCATTAGTTAGCATCATACAAATAAAAAATCCATCTGGTCCTTCCAAATCTTATAAATTCTTATGATATAAAACTTTAAAATCCAAACATAAAAAATCCTAAATATAAAAAATCTTTTAAAAAGTTCTTCCAAGTCATTATGTTCCTAAATAGTCTTTTAAAATCCACTGGACTTATTTATCCATAAATAGTCTTTTAAAATCTCAATTGAATACACCCCCCTAAGTGTTTGATATCAGTATTTTTATGATTTTGCTGCTATAGAGAGTGCTATATGTATATATAAGTGGGAGGAAGTAGTTAAATATTATTGTCTAGCCACCCACATGTATATTTAATTAGCTATTCTCTGGTTTAATATACATTTAATAACATAAGGGAATCTAATCTATAATCAATCATGTATGTAGATTTGTCTCCTCTCTCCATTTCCTAGGAATCCATCCAATCTAACATATTCAACTTTTAGTTGCAACTTGAAATTGTTACTTAGGTGAAGGGGGTAAATTAAAGAGATATTTAGTCAGATACCCATTCTTAGCATTAATGATAGGGAACATTTTTGCTCACCACTTTAACCTAATGTGTACCCTTACCACATTTATCAACATTTGACACGTGTTTATTGACATAACAATGGTTGCATAAATACAAAGTAAAGAGTTAACTATGGTTATCCCAAGGGACATGTGTCAAGTGTTGAGAAGGGTGGTGAGGGTATACCTTGGGTTAAAGTGGTGAGCAAAAATATACCCATTAATGATATAGATAAACCCTACACCATTTAATTTCTATAAATAAACTATATAAAAAAAACCCAAATAATGACAGCTAGCCCTATTGAATTTAATTTTGATTATTAAATTACTTTGATGCCCATTGAGTGTTTTTGGTTTTTTTTATGAGGTTTTGGGGTTGGGCTTATTTTAATAAATTAATGGCAGTTTTGTAATTTATAAGAAGTAAAAAGTCTCTTTGTTATGCTGTAAATGGGCTTTAGGTGTGTTTCTAAAGTCCATTTAATATATGGTTTTTATTTATTTATTTATAATTTGGGCTCCTATATTGGGTATAATAGTGAATCTCCCTAAATTAAAACCCCAATGGACAGATGTATGACAACAATGATCAAATAAACATGGAGATCAACAACTAGTCATAGACCTATGAATATATAAGCATAACACAGATGCACAACATATCAAATATTCAATTCCCTGCAAGCCTAGACAACCTTGTCACTCAGAATGACCCGTCAATCTAGGCATCCCATGTGCTAGCAACAACTAGAGTGATAGGTGTGTGAAAATTCATCAACATTTCAGATATAACACATACAGTATGACTAGGCATATAAATCAGAGAATCACACCAGAAATGTTTACCTAGAAACCCACCATTGGGGAAAACCGAGGGTCATCACTCCGACCAGGCAATCCACTAAGTCAAGAAGGTTCTTACAGAAAAAGTAATCACAAGCTCAAGCAATCCTAGGTCTATTTAGGAAATGAGCACTATTTCCATGTGCAACCTTCTTCTCCAAACTTAGTTGAGTTAGTAGCTTGTCCTTCATGGAAATGTCAGCTAGTCCATCAGCTTCTTCACCCTATGGCATTGCAACTCAGCTCCGGATTGACAAATCGATGAATATGTAGATTCAAGGAATAAAAGATCGATTTCTTAAAGAAACCATTCTTGAAGAAATTAATCCAAGAATCTGATCTAAATATGAATGAGAATGTGTTTAACCGTCCTAGATGCAGATTTTGAAGAACAAAGCAGATTTGAAAACCAATTTAAAAATCTCATTTTGGAAACCTCATACCTCACTCGTCTCACCATTTGCAAAGGAGAATAAGAAGATGACCCTCTTTCTCTCTATAAAAAATGATGAATGAATGAATGAAGAGGATTTCAAATATCAAAGCAGATTTTAAAAATCATTTTTCAAAATCTCATAATGAAAATCCAGACTTCATAGAGAAGGAAGAAAAGCAGAGAAGAAATGCTCTCAAAATTCTCTCTCTCTCTCTCTCTCTCTCTCTCTCTCTCTCTCTCTAAGTGACCGTTATAGTGTTGTAGCCTCCCTTTTTACCCAAAAAGAAGTCTGTCCTAAATTCTCCAAGCTGGCAGCCACTCATTGGCTTCATAATAAGACAAAAAAAATCATCATGACAAAAAACCTATAGTTGGTAACACTTGAGAAATCAAATGAGTTGGCAGTGACGGATGACTAATCATCACATTGACTTGATATGTCCTAATATATATATATGAAATGCAAGATTTACCTTTGAAGATCTTGATTGCATCGTGCCACTGTTGATCTCAGCCACAGTAATCATCTTCAACTAGACTATCCTAATCTAATTAACCTAGAGCTTGATGAATTACATGTGCAATTACAAAGTTGTCAAGGGAAGCTAAAAAGCTTTAGCTAAATATAACCTAACACAAATGATGAACTATTTTATCTATTTATTTCATCAAAAGATAGATTCAAATTTGGTACATCTTTTAACACTAAATGAAGAGCTAGTTATTAATGCATCAACTATTTTACCTAATGAAACATTAATTATCTCTAATAGGGGTTAAAAAAGAATCATACGTAAAGGTTCCTTTATTTTTACTTTTATTTATATAACTATTGGTGATTCATGTATAAACTCCTCCTCCGACTCTTGTTTGGAGGTTCAAATTGTTGAGAAAATGTCAAAATAGAAGAGTTTTGATAAAGAGGTGTCATTTGGTTTGCACCTTTGGGGAAAATATAATTTATGTAGGATTAACAAGCCAAATGATTGTTACTTTTCACAAAATACAAGAGGCATTTTGATGAAAAGTCGCAATAATAGGCAACTTTTGGTGAAGCAATGTGTTCAAATCAATGGGTGTGAAAAAGGGGCACATGTACAGTGTACTTCTATATATAGGAGTCATTGTCTGCATGTTTTAATAATGAAAAACTGATAGAGATACATTAAGAAACTAATATAGCGTACATCGTATTTCTTGAAGCATTAGTCTTTGTTGTACAAAACACAAACTAACATACAATCTACAAATTGGGCTTTATTTTATCCAATACGCTTATTTTGCATCTCTTTTGCACACTAATTGTGAGTCAAATAAAGTCTTAAATACATGTATAAGATATATATATATATATATATAATCCAAACCGTCTATTTTTCTAGATAATCATTCAAAGATCATTTCCACAAAAAATCACTTGAATCCGATATCGTTTGACCACTCAATTGAGTTATTGAAATTTTAATACTTTCTTAAAGCATCGTGCTCATTGATTTTGTTGGACACAATTGGATGTCAAAACGGTTTCCGATTTGTCTAATTTTTTGCAAGGATGATTTATGAATGTAGACTTAAAAAATAGATGGTTTGGATTGTTGAAAAAAAATTCGTTGAGGACCTTAAAAGGTGTCTCTCAAATAAAATTATTTAAGAAATCCCTCAATAAAAGAGGACTGTACATATATATAGCCTTGTCCAATATTAAATACACAAGGTTGCCTGAAATTTAGATCCCAGATTCCAAAACAAAGTGAAAGTTTTTTTATAAAGAAAAAGCATAGTTGGAGTAGAGATGGAGCATGCTTAAGTTTAAATTAATGCTAATTAATAAATAAAAAAAACTTATACTAATTAAGAATATTGTCCTTTCTGGTGTCAAATATTAAGAAATTTCTTAATACTGAAAGATTGTGTTTCGAGAGCATCGTTGAGGTTTAAAACATAAGTTGCCAGTGAGGAGCACCAGATTGACGATGATAATAACACAAAAAATAGTAATATTTCAGTCAAATTTGGGCTGCCCATTCTAAGACTTGCTTTCATGGCCTCAGCAATATTGTGTTCGATGTGCCAGATTTATTTATGGCCTCAACTTGACAACTTTGAAGCCCAGATCTAGTATGAATCTGATCCATTTATGTCCAAATTCAAACACAATGAGGCAAGCCCATTCTGTCAATTTGTCTAAAGTCCAAAATATTGTCTATTTTTTCAAGACTTTAGCCTATTTTTTCATACTTCTATTTTTTATGCAAAAGAAAATTCGTTGACAAGCAAAGCAGCAATCAAGAACTACTCCCTACCCTTTGGAACTTTGAACAAAGAAATGGAAAACTGATTCAATCATCTTTTATGTCATTGCTACCCATTTTAAGAGGAAACATAATCCGTTGGGCCATAAGGCTCAAACAATTCAGCTAAGAGCCCCTTCTTTCTTCTCGGGTTCCATCCCATGTCCTTGCACAATTGATCATTGTACCATATATGTAGGGCACCGATGCATGATCTCCGGTAGTATTTGCCCGAATATCGCTTGGCGTATTCATCCCATTTTTCGACATCTTTCTCCATCTCCTTTATGCTTGGTAGCTTAAATGTGCCTCCAAGAAGCTCTGCTAGCCATCTGCATCTCATCTCAGATGTGTACAAGTTGGAAACACTCTCGGAGAATCCAATTACAGCTAGTTGTGGAATTCGTCCATGTATACATTCCCTGATTTGAATAAAGTCATATTGAGCTACCACAATTAAATGCCATATTTAACAAAATTACCAAACAAAATTATACGTACCATATTTAGTAATCACATATCTCACACAAATAAGACCTAGATGTGACCGAAATGGATTCGATAACCGGATGTTATCAGCAAATGTGGTACATAGACCAGAGCTTACCTGTAGAGGGGTAATGTTGCATTAGGTGATCCGGCTATGTAGTCCTGAAAGGTGGGAGACACAAAGATGTCTTTGAGCTTTTTATCACCCCTATACCCAGTAGCCAATATGACCAAATCTGTCTTCACATGGGAGCTTTCTCCTTCAACCAAAATGCCTTCTTGGCAAAAGCTGAAGCTGCTGGGAGACTTTTTCAGTATGATGCTTCCTTCTTGGACTCGGTCATAGAACTTCTCAGGCACTGTTGAGATCAGACAAGAACTGATTTCTTGGAGAAAACTATGCTTAGGTACCATTCCATACTTGGCTAAACCAAGCTTCTTAGTTATATAACTTTCCACAAATTTTGAAAATGCCCATCTCTGTTCAATGATAAAAAAAATTACTAATAAACATCAGCTTTTAGGAATTGATTATGATCAAGCTCATAGATAATTAAAAAGAAAAAAAGAAGTTTACCAGAGGTGAAAGAATTGTTGCCAGGAGACTGAGTAGGATGCCTTCTCCAGGCTTATGAACCAAAAGCTCCGAGAATCGATTAAGGTATAGGCATGCCAGGGGCACACCCCATGGGAGATAATCAGGGACATTCCAATGTTCTGTCTTGTATAAGACTGTGCATGGATGTTCAAGCCCTGCAAACCAACTAATCAATCAAGAAAAGAAAAAGATGAAAGGTAATACAAACTACTACGAATAAAAATGATCAAAGTATTTTTGTGTTCAAATTATCTATAGCAGACTAACAACTCAATTTACCATTTGTGTTCGAACACTCCATTGCAATGTCCAATGCAGATTTCTGAAACCCAACAACTGTTACTTGCTTTCCTCTCACGAATCTGCGAGCGCTTTCGTAATCCATGGCAGCATAATCCATAGAGTGTATAACCTCTCCATCAAATACTTCTGGTCCTTTGTTGGAAGGGAATTCAGGAATGTTTGGGACATCACTGAATCGTCCGATGCAGAGGATCACAAAGTCCACCACGTAGATCTGCTTATCCATCCTCGATGACTTAAATATTGATAGTTTAACAACTTAACATAATAAAATATAAACTCGATTGTACATATTATACTTGTACCTCGGTTGAAAGGCTTTGTTTGTCTTCTACTACAAATTTCCATTTCCCTTTGGAGCTGAAAGGCTCTCCAGAGCCACCCCACAAGCTCCGAGCTTGCATCTCATCCTCAGAGGAGCCTTCATACTCAATCCCACAAACTTCGGTGTTGAATTTGATATGCTTGAGCAAGTCAAAATGGTGAGCATATGATTTGATGTAATCCAAAACCTGATGTTGGTTAGGAAAGTCCTCTGTCACAGAAGATGGCCATGGGAAATCTGAGAATTGGTAAACTTCTCTAGGAGTTTGGAGCTTGGTGGTCTCAATAGTTTTGGTCCAAACTCCTCCAATGGTGCTTGCAGATTCAAACACAATGGGCTGAAAGCCCTTTGAAAGTGTGTACTTGCAGGCAAGAAGGCCACTAGCTCCAGCTCCTATAATGGCTACCTTCTTTCCCATTCTGATCTAAAAAGTGTGTTTGCTGCTGCTATGATCAGTCTTTGTATGCTTATGTATATATAAGCATACAATTACATGTTATATTCTTTGGCTTAAGATACATTCAATTACATGTTATATTCAATAATATCTCATATATCCTGGTTCGGATATCTGTATGAGTTTCCTAGAGATTTCAGATTTGAGAGAGGATTCCGATAAATATAAATAAATAACTAAAAATTTCCTTGGAACTTGGTCTATCATCTTCAATGTGGATTATATCACGGGAGTGCATAAGCCACCATTCCCACCCTTATCCCTGCCACCCAGGCCACCATTTCTCTTTGTCTTGTCTCTACCACAGATCTACCCCTACAACCATGAAATAAGCAGGTGTCAATATAAATGCAAAATACAAATCAAACTGGTTCTCCAAATTGTTGAATGTAGGGATATATTTTTTTGGTAAATTGATTATATTGAGAAGGGGCGATGAGTGGAAAGGTTTATTCAAAGGATATTCCATTGTAATCTTCCATATAACACTTTTTCATGAACTTTGAAGGTTATGGGTAACTTTCGTGGATTTTTACTTTATTTTTTATTTAAACAATAACAGACTTGTTAATTTTAAACACTTCAAATTATGAAAATAATAATAATTAATACTTAAGTTGTTGATGTGTCATGTTTTAAACAGATAGATTAATAGAATTGTTTAAATATTGCGAAATGCAGATAAATACACAACTTCTAAATGTATTATAATATTAAAAATAGGAATAAAACAACAGTAGATATACACATGATGTGCTACCAAAAGGAAAAAATCACATCCTAAATTTTTAATGAATCTAACTATTCACGCGTGTATTTTTGTGCTTACTTTTTTTTATTCTCATCAAATCATATAAGTCTTTTGACTTGAGATCTTATTATGATGCGACATAAAAAAAAAATTATTGAAACCCCCAAAGAACAACAAAACAAGATGGGACATATAATTTGATATGCTAAATATAGTGGAAAATTTGAGAAGATCACAAGTACATCCACGAGAATGAGATGAATATTAGGTCTTGTTCTAGTCTTAAAATTAAAAAAGGTTAGCTGGAATTAAAAAAATGCAAGTAAAGTTGGGAAGATGGTTGGTTAATTAACCTTTGGTATGTTCGATTTTTCAAACCCATCATTAGATTTGACTATGAAAAAATATTTATTCAATTAACCAATTTTTTTAATTATATAATGTGCATGAAGAAAAAATGAACCCTAATATAAAAGACGAGTACACTATCTTGATCAACTTCCTTCATTCAATTTACAATTAACTGATGTTTTTATATCACCTGAAAAGATTCGGATGAGATTGTACTTTGCTTTGCCAAAAAAAAAAAAAAAGGCATATGTTGTTGACTATGCCTTACATGCTTATATTGGTATTCTCTTGAAAAAAAACCTTAAACTAATTAAGAAATATTATCCTTTTTTGGGGTCAAATACTAAGAAAATGATGATGATGATGGGTCGTGTCGTGTCCACCATTCAGATTTAAAAAAACATAACATGGCAGACAGGCTCACCAGATTTGCTGTAGATTTTTTAGGCTGATATTCAAAGATTGATGATCATGATAATACCAAAAATAGTAATAGCTTCGGTCAAAATGGACGGCCCGATGGAATTTAATTTCGTCTGCCTGACATACACGTGGCCTCAATCTGAGAACTTATCTCCAGACAGAATGATGTTGAAAAGTGGGGAAAGCCTGTTTTCCAACGCCCAGAGCTACTGTTAATCTTGTTCCTTTTTGTAGAATGGGGCTGGCCCATTAAGTCAATTTCTCCACAGATTATCCATGTTGTTCTCTACGGTGGATGGCTCGAGGAGGCTGGGTTCGAGTAGGGAGAGTCGTTCTATGTTGAGTGTCATGATTTATGGACCTTACATGTGTACTGGCAGCCCTCGTTAGGTCTGGCAATGAGTCGTGTCGTGTCGTATTGAGATTTTAAATGGATAAAAAATGATCAACCTGAACACGACCTGTTTAATAAACAGGTCAGACATTCTCAACCCGAACACGACCTGTTTATAAACGGGTTGACACGACCCAACCCATGTAACCCGTCACCTGTTCATTTTTTTTAATAACTAAATCAATAGTTTTAACAGTTTGATGAAACTTCCCCCAAATACAACCAAAGTAAATAATTAAATACAAATACATTCATCAGTTCAAGTTCAACTCCAAATTGAACAGAAAAGTTCAAATCAAGTTACAAAAGTGAATAAATTACAACACAAAATACAAATAAAAACCAACTTAATAATAATCAGTCTTTATCCTTCATTCAACCACATCAACTTTGTCCACCAACAGTGACTGTATTAGAGCCCTCCACGGAACTTGTAGCATTTCTTTCCATCTTGCTAATATCCTTAGTCAATTCTTCCAAGTTGGGTGCTAAAGTACAATTTTCTACAAATCAAATCATAAGGATTAAGCTAATGTTGAAAAGAAATAGATACAAGAAATAAGAATTAAAGTTTGAGCAAATATACCTTCGCCAAATATCCAGTCACGTGTACAAATTAGTGCCTCAACATTTTCAGGCTTAAGAGCACTACGATACTGATCAAGCACCATTTGAAACACTTGAAGTACCAGAAACAGATTCAGAAGTAGAATACATCCGAACGTATAAATCAAAGAGAGAAAACAACATATCACGAACTTTAGTCATTTCTTCGGAGTTGTAACCATACAACCTTTTATAACAAAATTCCACAAACTGAATTTTGTACCTAGAATCCAATATTACAACAATGGCAATGATCAAACTATACTCTTTCCAATACTTATCGAACTTTTCCATCATTTGAGTTGCCATAGATTTCATGAAACTATCTGAATCAACCTTTGCATTTCTCAAAGTATCCTCCACCACAAAAACTTGAGGAAAATACAGATTTGTTGTAGGGTATTTAGTTCTAGAAAACAAATAAGTCACATCATAAAACAACTTAAGAAACTTGCTAAGTTTTTCCAATTTTCCCAATTCATCTTGAGAAAGAGAACGTTTGTAATTAGAATCACTCAACTGTAAATGCAGAAATGCACGTTGATAAAAAAAAAAAGGGCACTGTCAATCATAAGAAATGTAGAGTTTCATCTAGTGGGTACATCTTGGCGCAATCCCCTCTTACATTCTAAAGAAACTTGTGCAGCACAATCTAGGAATTTCTATTTCCTCGCTTATGAACCTCTAACATACTTAATGCTTTCCCTAATTTTCCCTACAGAATCATCAATGTGTTTTAACCCATCTTGCACTATTAAGTTAAGAATGTGGGCACAACATCGCACATGAAAAAACTTTCCTTTCATTAATAGTGCATCCTTTAAATTAAGTTGCCCCTTCAACAACTCAACAAAAGTATCATTTGAAGATGCATTGTCTAAAGTCATTGAAAAAAGTTTCTTTTCCACCCCGCAATTAGTCAACAACCTATAGATTTTCTCACACAATGCAACACTAGTATGAGGAGGAGGCATAAAACTAAAATTCAATATTCTTTTTTGCAATTTCCAATTAGCATGAATAAAATGGACAGTGAAACAAAGATAACCATCGGTGGTTATAGAAGTCCACAAATCAAATGTCAAACACACTCTTTTAGGAACTGAATCCAAAATTTCTGTAAGCTTAGCTTTTTCTCTATTATAAAGACTCAACACATCAGCCTTTGCAGTATTACGAGATACCAGTTTAATATCAGCACAAACATAATTAAACAGTTCCCTAATTCCGGCATACTCAACAAACTGAAAGGGTAGGTCATGCATGATAATTGCCGTCACTAATAATTCACGAAACTTGATAGGATCGAACTTGGAAGACCTTGTTAAGATAGCACCATTAGATTTAGATAATAATAACTGGCCTAAATCACGGGTATCAGTTTTCACACAAGACTCAATATGCGCTTCAAATTTCCAGTACCATATCTACTATCACACAAATATTTTTGACCACATTTCATACACTTTGCTCTTTGCTAATTATTTTCATCTATAGGCAGAATTTCAAATTGAGTCCATACTGCTGATGTAAGTTTTCTACGCCGCTTACCAGTCTGAGTTACAATTGCATTGTTGTTGTTTGATGGATCTGAGTAGGGATGGCAACGAGGCATGAACCTGGACCAGGAACTATTCTTCACTTTTCTTGGGCTTGCATAAAATCTCCTTACATCATTTTATTCTTTATTTTTTATGTTATGTTATGTTTTGTTTTCTCAGAACATCACATATTATTCACATGATCAATTATCATAAGAGCACTTCCAGTAGTTTGCCCTTTGCCATGGCAAGGGGGGAGGGGGGGCTAGGGCAGCTGCTATTCACGTGAATAGTGGTTGCCCTTCTAAAAAGCAATGTGTGTTTCCACCGGTTGACATGGCAAAGGGCAAACACTATTCATTTTTTTTGTTTTTTTTTACAAATTTGTTTACCTAAACAATTAATTTGGATAATAATTTCGGATAAGATTTTTGGGTTTGTACTTGTCAATATTTATTATAAAATTCATATCTCATAATCGGATAAAATTTTCGGTTTCAAATTTCAGATAAATTTCAAAATTCAAATTTCAGATAAATTTCATCTGAAATTCAAATTTCAGATAAGATTTTCACCCTCTAAAATTGCGCCACGTGTTATCTCTATCGGCCTAAATTTTTCTATAAAACCATAGGCTCAGCTCATACCTCTCACACCAGATCTTCTCTATATTTTCATTTCTCAAATTTTAGAATTCATACTCCATTCTCAATGTCAGACATGAACGAGGTCTTGGAGAGGCAAGAGCGAGAAACTAGAGAAAGAAAGCATAGACGAGCTGCAGGCAAAAGGGTGCAGAGAGAACTAGATCAACAAATTGTCATAACAGTGGCTTTGCTTGATGAAGAAAACCAGAGCTGTCGTGGTTCACAAGTCGGCCGTGGCTCGAATGTGGATAGACATATGCACGATATAGAATGCAACTATGATGAATACTTTGTTCAAAAGAAAAATGCTGCTGGAAATTTGGGACTTCTTCCAGAACAAAAGTTTACTGTTGTTATACGAATGTTGGCGTATGGTTCATTTGCTGATCAGGTGGATGAGATTGTCCGGATGGGAAAGTCCACTACGTTGGAGAGCTTGGTAAGATTTTGTGATGCAGTTGAAATTCTGTACACCAGGGACTACCTACGTAGACCTACGCCCAGAGACCTGCAACAACTTCTACAAAAAGGCGAAGCTCAAGGATTTCTAGGAATGATTGGTAGCATCGACTGCATGCATTGGCAATGGAAGAATTACCCAACTACTTGGCAAGGAGATTATGGAAATAGGAAAGGGCAAAAAAGTATCATCCTTGAAGCCGTTGGATTCGATACATGGGTTTGGCAGGCCTTCTTCGGAGTTGCCAGATCTCAAAACGACTTGAACGTCCTGGATCAATTCCTGGTGTTCAACGATGTTTTGAGAGGTGAAGCCCTGAATATCACCTATAAATAAAATCAACAATACCGTCTACCAGAATGGGTATTATCTAGTTGACGTCATCTAACCAAGGTGGACCACATTTGTGAAATCAATTATGCATCCCCGATAGGCGAATCCGATGCCGGTAGGCCTCGGTTCCCTTTGGATGGGTGAGTCTTGACTCATCAGGGAATCCATAAGCGAATCTGATGCCGGTGAATCATGGAGTGGCGTCTCGTTCAACACCACAGTCGGACCCGTTGGAATAATTCGGAATCTCTTACAATTCTTCACCACCTCCCAACATTGGTCATGGTTGAAATTTTTGTTGCCTTACCCAGTAGCACCATACCACATTTGTGCTTGCATAATCTATATAAAAAATACATATATATATAGGAAATGCAAGAAACTTTAAAAAAAAATATTGGCAATGCAACAAATATAAACAAAATAATGGAAATGCAAGAAATATTAAAAAATTATTGGAAAATCAAGACATATTAACAAAATATTGAAAATGCAAGAAACATTTAAATAAATATTGGAAATGCAAGAAATATTAACAAAATATAGAAATTGCAAGAAACATTTAAGAAAATTAATAGGACATTAAAATTAATAAAACGAAAATTACAAATAATTTACCTCATTGCTAAGATTTTCCCCGCTCCTATGGTTGTCCATCGCTTTTGCCACGACATCTCTCCATTTCGCCAACTCTAATGCATGAAAGTAAATGAACTTTAAATTTAAATGAGAATGGCAGAGATGAGTTATCAAAGTGTGAAAGTACAAAGTTACAAACACTAGGGTTTTGGAATCCACCCAAAACAATTCTACCAATGTTCATGGATACTTAAGTAATGAACTCTAAACATATTGATGAAGATGTTCGCAATCAAGACCGGGATTAGTGGCTCAAGACACATTGATACATTAGTGGCTCAAGACGCTGTCTGCCGCGCAAATCTCACGGCCTAGAGTTCCGGGCCGAGGGGATGTGCGTTAATACGGGGTTTCCTGCTTTTGGGTGCGGTGCGGTTGTGCGCGGGCGTGCCAGCACGGTTTACCGTGCGTTGATATGTTGATGAGTGTTGGATGGATAAGTGGTGTGCCTGTTTGGTCTGTCTTCCTAGTCAAACGATTGTAGCCGAGAGAGGAACTGGTCTCGGCTGTTAGGTTCACGGCCTGAACTACAAGGCCGTTGAGTGATGGTGTTGGTGGTGGGTTTTGGGTGGTGCTCCGGCGCGCTGCTCAGGGAGCGACGGTCGTGTGATATATGGGGTGAGTGAACGAACAACAAGGATGGTGCTCCGGCGCCTTGAAAATCAAGGATCGTATGATATATTGATGAATGAATTTTGTTTACAATCTACCACTACTCCTAGGAAAGCAAGTAAAGATATTGAAAGTGTATTACAGGAAAAAATAAGTTGCTCCGTGGGAGGCTTGTTTTGGTGTTGAACCCTTTGAATGTAGCTTGAGTCTTGTATTTATAGGAAGAGTCCCTGGATGAGTAATCGAGGTTGAATTTACGCGTAGTGGAGTCTGATTAGCGCAAGTGGGCAGTCCAATCGACATTTGGGATCGTGAAGTATGGTGGTGAGACCCCAGAAATCCCGGTAAATCTCGGCCGCCGCTCTTGATCGTGGGTTCTGAGCCTCTGGCCGTGGAGACGCATTTATGGCCTGGATAGCTGGTGAACCAACATCTCAGGCTGTCAGAATTCTTGTGAGAATGTCCACGTCTAATCACTCTGATCCTCATCACCAAATCCTGACTTCAGTCACTTCCCACCTTCCCTCATGCATTAAATGCTTCTTTGTGGCCAATGGGTTTGCTGCATTAAACAGGCACTACTTCATTAAATGAAGCCTGGGACCCTGCTGTCACGTGATGATTTGCCTTTAATGCCTTGGTCGCAATTTTGTTCGGCCTCGGCCTCGGCCTACGCTTAAGGCCGAGATGATCATGCCTTAGCATTTTCTTCTTTTATTTTTAAAAAGGCGAAATAACCTGGCGAAACGCTGCGTTTCAGCCTCTGTGAACAAGTGCCAGGGCCGAGAGAAAGGGCTCCTTTGGCCAGCTCATGGCCGTGATTTATCAGGCACAAACAGACGCATTGATTCATTAGTGGCTCAAGACGCATTGATTCTCTCTAATATACGTAAAGTGTAGGGTTAGTGCTACAATACTTGTACCTTCCCTATAACCAAATCTAGGTGTGCTTAGTACTTCGATTCAATTACAAGAAAAACCCATTAAGTTCAAAGAGAATATGAACATCACAAGAACCCTAATAGTATGACGTTTACATTAGGCATTCAAGAAACCAATTCACATGGATGATTCTTACTTCATCCATTTGTTGCTTAGGCAAACATGAGGATACACATAATCCCAACAACCTTAAGAAGCATGCTTTCAAAGGTGATCAATCAAAGAAAAACATACTTCAAGGATAGATTATTTTAGTGAAGAGGAATTCCTCAATTGTTGTTAAGAAACCAATTCACATGATGCTCACTTAAACAAGTTCAATCATTTGTTGCTAATTAGAAATTATGTTCTTGGGTATCTTACACAATTTCTCAACTTTAGCTACATGCATACAACCTAAGGTGATCAATCAAAGGAAGCAAACACATATCATAAGATTCAATTAGTGAATGGGATCCATCAACAACATCTAAAATTTCATAAACTCAAAGCATCAAAACAAAAGTGTAATCATGTTTAGGGCTTCAACCAAAGCCCTAGAAAAATAAGAAGTTACATTGAAATAAGAAATTACAAGAAACAAATAAAACGAAAGAAACTAAGAACAAAGAGGGGAAAGAGAATTGCATCTTCAACCCCTTGGATCCTTGCCTCAAGGCTCCCCAAGGTTCTCTCCAATTGTTATGCCATTCTCCCCCCTCCTTGGTTGCTCCTTGCTCTCCTCCTTCTAGCTCTCTCTAGCTCTCTCCAAAATAGAATGAATAATCTGATCTCCAGCTCCCCAGTGGTCTGCCCAATTCAATTCCGACGTTCAAAGGTTGATGCAAGATGCCTCTCATCATTCCTCATCTCTCTCTCTCCTCCTTTCCAACTCACCCCTTTAGCATTTGTCTCCTCCTTTTCTCCTTGCCATGATGGGTTTTTGTCTTCACAAAGATGCTCTTTGTCTCAGAAAATTACATTCAATCAAAGTAATTTCTTGTTACCAAATGGTATGGTAACAAGAAGAATCAACATGACATTATGGAGGTAAAAACAGCCCCAAGACAAATTTCCAGAGTTGTTGTAACATGTAGGATCGGTTGGATGGGCTATATTTGTCCAATTGAGCTCAAATTCGGATATGTTGTAGTTAACATCCATTGGAACAAGTTTCATGAAGATATTCACCTCATCCGAGCACCGGAGCATGTCGATCTAAGGCCAAGAAGTTGACCTACGAAAATGAACAAAAACAGAATTTATAACCAATAATGCATTTTTAGCTCATTTTTATTCTAACCAAGTTAAAATCTATGAAAACATAAAAAGAAAGTAAAAAGCTATAAAATGTCAAGAACTAACTCAAAATATTTGGTGAATAACCTGATAAATCAAGTGTAAAAATGAACCCAACAGCCATAAGATGATAAATAAAAATACAATTTGAAAGTGAATAAAATGTTGAGTAAAAAGTGAATTATAGTAGAAGTAGAAGAAAATGTATGAGGATTTGGTGTTGAAAGTGAAGAGTATTGGTAGGTATTTATAGAAAAAAAAAAAACAGTATTTTTGGGTATTTTTTTTCATTATTTTATTGCACAAAAATTGGCTACCGTTGGATTGGAGGAAAAAATCCGATCGGAGAGCCCAGACGACGCCGCATGGCTACTAGCCGTTGGTTGCACTGTAGCGCGCGCGTTTGAATTTTTTTTAACGTTCACGCGCCAAAGGTAAAAAAAATTGAACTGCAAGGGCTGACGTCATCCCAAAATTCGGGCTTGTGCACTGGCTCGCCTCCCCTCAGGCCAACCCAGTCTAGTGGCCCCCACCTCCTGCTCGGGCCAGCCCTTGCTGCTGGAAACCGTTTTTTGGCCCAAACAACCCCCCCAGCCCGTGTTGCTGGAAGTGCTCTAGTAAGAAAGTTGAGGATGAGTAAACCCTAGTCTATGTCTACATGTTGCTATTTTATGACAAGGATCCTAAGGGGCTCATTAGTCTTTTGCAATTTGTCTAGCTGTCATTGTGTGCCTGGTTATGTTAAGAGATATGTACATTGGGTAAAGGGTTGAACAGGGTTTTAACACTTTTACGTAATATATGGGAAATTTCATGACGTATTATCATCGTTTACGGTAATAAACTCTGCAAACTCATGAAGCTCCCAATCTTTGAGGAATTATTTGAAACCCTAGAGTCAGATTCAAGTTTCAACAAGATAGATAAGTCTAAATATTTGTTTTTGGCTTTTCCAATTAGACAATTTTATCGCTGCATATTCAAGAATAACATCTGAACAAGATGAAGAAAACATAATCTCAGCTTTTCTTCTCTTCAAACTTGATGTGAATGCCATCCCCAAATCCTAACATAGGATTTCGAGCAATGCGTGCCCCTTTGATGGTTGTCCACCTATTAACAGAAATTCAAATGATGGTTGGTTAAGAGCTGTCAAGAACTGCAGACACAATTTTTGTAACTTGAGATTCAAATGAGATAAAACAAGAGGGCAAAGAAATGTGTTAAGTTTCTGATGTGGAACTGTGTGTATTCTTCAACACTCCACCTCATGTGGGATCACTTTTTAGTGGGCCACATGTGCAACCAATTTCACATCGGTTACCCTTTTTTAAATATATTTTTTATATTATTTTAATTTGGGGTTTTGTTTGATTTGGATTTAATCGGGTCGAGTCAACCGGCCCGCTTTGATACCATGTTAAGATTTCAAAGAGACGGACCCTTAGCCCACCACTAGCAACATCGATATTGTACCCAATTTAACCACCTGTTTAGTAGGTGTGAGGTTTTATACAAAAGACCTCGACTTTATTAGGAGTGGAGCCATTCATTATATGAGACTTTCTATTTTCAACTTTCCAATGTGAGGCTTTTTACTTTCACATTCTCACACGCTCCCGGACGTGTGATGAATTTTCAAGCCTATCATGTGGACAACACATATTGGGTAACGTGGAGCACGTGTGGGCTTTCACACGTGGACTAACCTGGCTTTGATATCATGAAGGAAGTTGAGGTTCCCCCTTTGCTAATTGGTTTTAGGGTGGAACCTCAATTTTCTTCATGGTATCGGAAAATTCACCATTCTTTTGATCTTCATCTCATCGATTGGTTTGTTGGTTGAGAGATTTTCATCATTTGTAGAACATTGGTCTGAGAGATCTTCCATCTTTGTTAAAGAAGAGAGAAATCAAAACCTAGGACCTTTGGAGTAAATACTCGTATTCCAACCAATGAATATGAACAAAATACATTGGTCCAATCCAAGGTATTTTTATTTAAAAAAATTTACAAATTTTATGAATTTTATTAATACTTTCATATTGTGGATTCCTTAATATGCATTGGCAGGTAAAAAAGGTAAACTTAAAATCTGTTATTTATTAAATCAAAAGAAACAAGGAGGCTGAGTCCCCAAACAACAAGATAGAACAAGTCATTTAAAATAACTCATGTAGTTAATATTTGATAACTGGGAGGCCTTTTTAGTGCACAACCCTCAATTATTCCAACTTAATTATATAGATTTTCCTGTTTTTGGGCTAATTCATAACTTAATTGCACGTTATTTTTAATTATAGGTACATCTAGACAAGTGCTCGATCATTTCCCGTAAACAGAATTTGAAAAGTATCTCAGTTTTTCTTCTCCGAGAGCTCAATGTGAATGCTTGACCCAAATCCTAACACATGCTTTCGAGTAATGCGTCCCGCTTTGATCGTTTTCCAGCTATGAACAAAAAAGTTAAAATCCAAAAGATGATTATGCTCTATCAAAAACCTTGTAGGCACACAGTATATTTGTAACTTGTGGTGAGAAAATGAGATAAAAAATAAGAGGGGAATGGTGAAATGTACGTACCTATATTTGGTGACCAAGACATGGAGAAAGGTGGCCAAGAACACCCTACTATACTCTGCCCCTGCGCATTGTCTCGATCCTCGACCAAACGGCATGAAGTTCTTCGATACAACAAGGGAGTCAAGGTCCTAATTTCCATAAAATATTTACACATGTGTGTATAAACAAAATTAGCTTATTTTGGGAAAATGGCAATATTACTCTCAAGTTACAACACCAAGCCCCTCTCTTCCTCCCCACGAAAACGCACCTGCCAACGCCATGGATTGAACTCGAGGGGATCCTTGAATGTGTTGAGACTTAGTTGAAGTGCAGAGGTGAGAGCCATAATCGTCCAACCTGCTGGAATTGTAAATCCTGCAAAGCATGTACTTCAACATTTTAGTGAAAAAAACATTTGGAGTTAGAAACTAAAGGCCTAAGCTATTTGTAACGAAGGACGTACCGTTTACTGGGATATCTTTCAAAGCTCTGCGGAACAATGCAGGTGCAACATTTCCCAGTCTAAGAGTTTCATTGACAACCTATGTTTTCCAAAGACCAGCAAGTTAATAAGGCATTTTCCATAGTATTGTGTGAGTAGAAACAACATGTTCAGCTTGTGTACTTTGTAGAACTATTTACCTGACGAGTGAAAGTCATCGATTTATATTCGTCCCAAGTGAGTGAGGAATTTGCATTTTCTCTGTTTTTGAGAAGTGCCTCATTCTCAGCCTAGACGATAAAAGATATTTGATTATTTGTGACTTATGTAGAAAATTAAAGAACATGTTAAATTGATGCCTAAACTTTGTGTACTTACAGTCAACTCTTTTAAAGCTGCAGGATGCTCTGCAAGTAAACTGAAAGCTAATGCCATTATTGATGAAATAGGATGAAAGCCAGCAAACAAGGCCCCAAATAAGGTATAAACAACAAAATCCTCGGATAAGAACTTCTCTTTGTCCATGTCGCTGCTGATTTGGCCAAGGAAATCTCCTCGATGTGTGTCCGGTGACATGCGTCTCTTCTTTAGCATATCCCTCAGCATTGTTGTTATCTTCTCGCGGTCCTGAATAGGTACCAAAGCTTTAAATATCTTTATGGTATCTGATTGAATAATTGAAACAAATTTTGCATGTTTTGATAAACAAACCATTTTGAATACTACCTTTAAACAATTATGGTATGCTGTACCAGGAACATTCAAGGGAATTGACAAAAAAGTGTTCAAGATTTTAGAAAATTTATCACTGAGGTTATCAGATGATGTTTCAGCATCATAACCAATCAAATGCTTGGCACCAAAATTGAAGAGCATCTGCGACGGCGAGAAAAGATAATTTTAGTATAAACAATAAGCGCAGTGGATCATAATAACTAATGGATAAGTGATTAAGTAGTTGGGTTGAAATTTTTACAACTGAGCTAGCATCTTTAACTTCAACCGATGGCTGACTTGACCAGGAGGCTAGAGTTTTGACGACCGTTTTTTCTATTAGAGGGAGCAACTTTTCCTTAAGCGTCTCAGCGCCCAAGTGATTCAATGAAATGCTCCTTATGTACTTGTGAACAGTATCAGCTGCATTCGTGTCGTCAGCCATATTGAAGATCTTGGTAAATGAGTCCAAGTACCATAGTTCAACTAGCTTGCCTTCTTATTGAAATAGGTAACTATTGAATTTGGGATCGGCTGAGACTACAATTGGTTTACCAGCCAAACTAGTCCGAAATATCAGGCCATATCTGCAAGGAAGAGAAGAATTTAAGCGAGAAATGAAACTAGAATTTGTTATGGTAAATTGAGTAGGCATAGTTTATTTACTTTTCAAGTCTCTTCTTAAAGAAAGGATGAAGATCAATGGAATAGCTCGGAGTCATCGCATTGAGAGTCTCTCCAACGAGAGGCCAGCCCATAGAACCCGGAGGGAGAACCCCATTGCATTTTGGATTTCTCCATTGTGTAATCCAGTGAGTAATGTATGTCACTAGCAAAACTACTAAACTCAATCCAACAACAGCCCATATTTTCAGATCAGAGAAAGAATTGTAGTCTTGTCGGTTCACCTCCCTTCTCTTTATAGATATATCATATATCTCACTGCCATCTTTGGAGATGGTGCTGTTGGTCTCAAATGTATTAAAGTCTCTGTACGTGCCAAATCTACTTACCTAACCCTAAAAAGCTTGTATCTTAACGTTAAAATCTATCCAGTTGCAGTAAGTTTCTACTCGTTTTTTTGGTCAAGTTTCTGCATTGGTAGCAGCATTAATACTTAGTTAGTTTAGGTATTTTAAGTTAGGTTTCTAGAATTCCATCTAGATAAGTTTTCTAAACGTGCATCAAAAATTTTAATCTTGCTCATCAATCCACGGGACCACGGCGTATAAACGTAAATCACTCCACAGAGTCAAATCATCAACACTGATTTATTTTGTAAGTCTATTATAAGTTTGGTCGAACCTCATGTTTAGTTAGGTTATGGGAGGTGTAGCCTTCTTGCATTCTAGCTCAATATGAAATACGTTTTTTTTATTTTTTTTATTGAAAAGAAAATTCGGACAATTTTATTGCTCAGGAAATACCATTATCATAGTTAATTAGGAGTTTCTAGTCACTAAATCGATGCTCAAAATTTGTCCACGTACAGTCAACTCCTGCAAAACTGAAGAATGCTTTGCTAGTAAACTGAAAGCTAAAGCCAGTACTGGTGAAATAGACTCAAACGTAGCAAATAAGCCCCCAAATATCAGCGGCAGTGCTAAATCCTCTGTTATTGAAGTATTAGGAGGGCGCCGCCATTCGTTGGTGGTTGATTTTAGGTCAAAATGTATTAAAATTTCAGTGCATTCAAAATTCTATTTAAGTAGGCACGCTAAATTTTTATTTTATTTTATGGTCAAAATTAGGAAGGGGAATGGAGGGAGGAAACTCATACACATGGGTATTTCGGACTTGAATCCGGGATCACTTGGGAGCACACTAAATGTTTGGGCCAATCCAACTAAGGCTCAGTTTGGGATTGCTGTCACTTTTTTTAAAAGTTGATTATGATGTGCTTTGAAAATAATTAGCTGTAAAGTAAAGCAGCTCCATGTTTGATAAACAATATTTTTAAAGTGCTGTTAATACAAAAAGCAGTGTCAAAACTATTTGGTGAATTTTAATATAAAATTGTTGTAACTGTGAATAATGACTAAAATAGACATGATGTTGAAAGTGTTATGTACTAATCATGTGGTGGTAGTGGTGGTGATGGAGTAAAGGTGGTGGTAGTGATGAAGGTGGAGTTGGTGGTTGTGGTAGTGGTGGTGGTGGTGACAGTTGCAGCATGGTGGTGGTGGTGGTGGTGGTCGTGGAGGTGGAGGTGGAGGAGGTGGTGGTGGAGATTGTGGAGGAGGTGGTGGTTGTAGTGGTGGCAGTGAAGGATGAAGAAGAGGAGGATGTGGTGGTGGTGGTTGTAAAGGTAGTGAATGTGGTGGTTCAAGTGGTGGAGTTGGATGTGAAAGTGGAGGTGGTGTCATTTTTTTAAAATGAATGATGGTATTTTGGGAATTAAAAAAATTCATTAAAGGATCTCTGCTTCTTTTGAAAGCAACTTTAAAAGCAACCCAAAGCCTGCTTTTAAAAGCTGCTGTCAAAATGTCACTGCTTTTAAAATAATCGGGATATTTTATTTTTACCAAACACCTTAAACTGTTTAACTTTAAAGTGAAGCTAATTTTTGGCCCAAAAAAAAAAAGCAATCCCAAATGCGCCGCCCCCCCCCCCCCACCAAAAAAAATAATCTATTTTAGTGTATTAAAAATCATACTTAGATACCCCGTCCAAAAAAACAAATTCATACTTAGGTACATTAAAACTTAGCAGGGGCATTCAAATTAAAATTCTATTTAATATGTAGGAAGACTCTAGCTGTTTTTTTTGGGGTCGAAAATAGGAAGACTCTAGCTAGCTAGCTAGGCCGAATATGGTGCAACATAGCCCAAGGCAGGCAGGGCCTGACCCAAAGCCCATGGTCCAATACAAATTTTAAATTG
Source organism: Prunus avium (assembly GCF_965620075.1). Lineage (NCBI taxonomy): Eukaryota > Viridiplantae > Streptophyta > Magnoliopsida > Rosales > Rosaceae > Prunus > Prunus avium. The sequence continues at coordinate 34,339,025 of NC_142291.1, forward strand.
GTCCTCATTTTTTCAAGCAAACATAAGGCCCAAAATTTATTCACATCAGAGCACTTCCATCCCTATAGGTAGTGGCAGCCTTTGCAATTTTGTTTCCACCCTTATAAGCAACGGCAACGGCAATTATTATTCACTTTAATTTATTTTCTATTTTTTTTTATACTTAAACGATTATTTTTTATAAAATTTTCGGTTGCCACGTGTCACTATTTATTATAAAATTCTCATCTCAAATTCAGATAAAATTTTCGAATAATATTTTAGGATTAAATTTTCGGATAAGATTTTCGGTTGCCATGTATCCATATTTATTATAAAATTCACATCTCAAACTTTAGATAAAATTTTCGGATAAGATTTTTAGTTGCTATTGTCCATATTTATTATAAAATTCACATCTCACTTATCATATAATTAAAATACTCTCGGTCCTCATAGTCCAACACAATTGAGTACAAGGACAACTCAATCATTGGCAGATGCGATTCCATCGGATCACGACGTAGGGGAGTATTTTCCTTCAGACGATGTAATAGTGTCGTTATTTCCAACACAGAATGCACCACGGGAACCGACTGCGAACATTGTTCACTTGAGAAGCCATTTGTAATGGTTTCCCTTCTTCTTCTTTTTTTGCCATGAATAATCTAGGGTAAAGTGCCGAAAACCCCTCTAAACTATAATGCTTGTCGAAATGTCCACCCTGAATTATTTTTTCAGCTAATTTAGCCCTTGTAATAAATTTTATAGTAAATTGAGCTTAGACCCATAAAATTCATTTTAAATCACCTACAAACCTTTCCTTTAGTTTTCTATTTAAAATACCCAATTTTTTCAAATAATACCCGATGACTAGGATCCAACTAAGCAAGTTACCTAATATAACTTAAAATCTGATTTATTGTATTTTTCGGATTCCAAACCTACCCCTATTTATAAGTTATTGTGTTATGAGGGGGTGTAACTAATGACACACGTTGAATTTGGAAAGATCTCCAAATAGTTATAATGGATGTAGGAATTAATTTAGAAACTTATTTGAAATTAAATATTAAATTCCATATTAAAGTATTAGTAATCTATTTACGACTAGTAATCTATTTTTGAATTAATGTTGTTTTCCTTTTATGAATTACGACTAGTAATCTATTTAACTTATTAGTAATTTAAATTCAATATTAAATTTAGGAATTAATGTTGTTTTCCTTTTATGAATTATACGACTAGTATTCTATTTTATTATAGTTTTATGAATAATAGTGTACATTCTAATTATGTTGAAAAATAATTTGATAATCTATTTATTATTTGTTTTTTGAAAAACATTTTTTTAATGAACCTATTTTTTCTAAATGAACTTATTTTTTCTCTCCAAATAATGTACCTATTTTTTTTTCTCTAATAATGTACCTAGTAAAACAATTTACCTAGTATAATGAACCTATTTTTTTGCTAAATTTTGTATCTATTTTTTTCTCTAAATAATGTACCTATTTTTTTTCTCTAATAATGTATACCTAGTAAAACAATTTACCTAGTATAATGCACTTATTTTTTTCTTCTAAATAATGTACCTATTTTTAATTTATAAAAAATGTGCATAAATTTCAATTATACGACATACCTATTTTCTATAAATTATTGTGTACCTATTTTTAATTCCTGAAAAATGTACGGAAATTTCAATTACAAAGTAACTGACCTATTTTTGTTAATTTTTTTGGTAAATAATATACCTATATTTTTACACATATATATTTATATTTATATTTTTCATATGTACATTATTGGATATGTAATTTACAATTTTTTTTTTGTTGTTGCAATTTTAGGGGAATGGCAACCAAAAGAAATGGGGTGATTGCTATGCTATTAATAGGGAGTTTTAATTACAATTATGGCAGTTAATGAAATGCTTGGAATAAATTATAAATAAAATATGAAGTCTGATGGCAAGGATGTAAAAACATAGGAATACTATGACCTATTATATCTTAAGTTTGAAATTGGGTTTTACACATAGATTTATAGAATGATGGGTATATGTCTAGGAAATAGAAATTGTAGGGACCTATATCAGACAAGCCCTAAATTTTATCGCAAATTTAACACCTACCGTCAAGTTTCTACACTTCTATCCAATTTTCCGTCAATTATAAGGGTAATTTTGTCATTTTACAAAGTACAATATTAATAAAAATTTAAAACAAATGTAAAAACAAAAACAAACAAAATTCAAAATAGAAAAAAGAAGAAGAAAAGTAAACTAGCATATCACCAACACCACCCCCCTTCTCCCCCAACCCAGCTGGTGTTGTCGCAGACCTTCAAGACATGGTTTATAAATTTCTAAACCCAAAACCCAGAAAAATAAAGGAGAAGAAATCCCTAAGAAAGCAAACATTTTGAAAAATTAGAAAAAACACAACTTTATTAAGGAGATGGAGGCCAACCATACCCTCCATACATTGCATCCCCATTCTGATCAATTCCTTCATAGAACCTCAACTCTAGCTCCTCTAGCCTTCCCTCATCATCCCACATCCCATCATAACTCACATCATCATCATCAACATAGTAATCCTCCAATTCACCAGCCATAAATTCCCAGGCCAAATACTCAGAAGCATTCTAGAAATCGGAGCAATCTTCCCGCTCATTCCTCTCATAGTAGTCCAGAATAAGAGGCCCTAAAACCTTCAATTTTGGGTACTTTTTGTTGAGAAACTTGTCCTCAAGTTGAACATCTCAACACCCTCTCAAATCCAAAAACTCGAGCTCAGTGCAGCTTGAGGGTATTTGAAGAGTTGACGTCATTTGCCCGAAGGCAATAGGACAGGCTAGATCTCCTTGTGGGCTTGCCCGGGCTCGTGGGTCCTACACCTTGCCCGAGCTGGGTCTTCCACGCTGGAGCTTCCTTCCGGGCCTAGGGCCCCCTCCTGCCTGGGCTAAACCCTTGCGGTGGAATAGCTCTTAGGGATCATAAAAATTACATTAATGCCGCATGTTCCCAACGCTGCTTATTAAAATGAAATTCTGATTTAGTTCGTTTCAAACTTTTAAGATTGGGGTTCTTCAATTTTTCGAAAACTTTTTCTTTTATTTACACTTTTTTTTAAAAAAAAAAACTTAAGAAGCCAACCTCTTCAAAAAATAATAATAAATAAATAAAACCCTCAGATGCCAATAGATAATACAAAGAGTAATGTGTATGTTTTTTATTTTTCATATAACCGATAGAAGGTAGGACAATTTGAAACCTAAAATCTCGAATGTAGGAGTAAATGTTCTTCATTACTTTAGCTACACGCTCCTTGCATGTGTATGTTTTTGTTGTTAATAACATGACACACTCAATTTGATTATATATATGGGTAGCATCTAAGTTCGATCAATTTAGGATAAAAAAAAAATTCATCTCAGGTTTTCTTCTCCTCGAACTTTATGTGAATTCCATCCCCAAATCCTAAAATAGGGTTTCGAGCAATGCGTGCTGCTTTGATTGTTGTCCACCTATGAACAGAGATTCTATAGATGACTTAGCTTGTTTTTTTTGGACAAAGATGACTTAGCTCTGATAAAAACCTTGTAAAACACACAGTAGATTTGTAACTTTTGGTGAGAGAAAAGAAATGTACCTATATTTGGTGACCAAGACATGGAGAAAGGTGGCTAAGAAAACCCTACTATACTCTGTGCCCCTGCACATTGCCTCATTCCTCCACCAAAAGGCATGAAGTTCTTGGACACAGCATATGAGTCAAGGTCCTAAATTTCATCATATAATATATAAAGTAAAATTAGCTGCTAAAAATTGAAGTCATTTGAACAAACGACAATGACACTCAGCCCGTCCCCAAGACACGAACCCTCCAACGCCATGGATTGAACTCGAGGGGATCCTCGAATGTGTTGGGACTTAACTGAAGTGCAGAGGTGACAACCATAATGGTCCAGCCTTCTGGAATTGTAAATCCTGCAAAGCATTTACTGGAAACATTTTAGTAAAAATCCATTTGCTGTTAGAAACAAAAGGCCTAAGCTATTTGTAATTGAGGACTTACCCTTTACTGGGATATCTTTCAAAGCTCTACGTAATAAGCCAGGGGCAACATTTCCCAGCCTAAGAATTTCATTGATAACCTATATGTTTTCCAAAGACCAGCAAATTATAAGTCTTTTTCTAAGCAGTTGTGCAAGGAAGAAGGAAATGTTTGTTGAGATTCGGGAACTAACCTGAAGAGTAAAAGTCATCGATTTATATTCGTCCCATGTGAGTGAGGAATTTGGATTTTCACTGTTTTTGAGAATTGCCTCATGCTCAACCTGACCATAAAAGATAATTGATCATTAGGGTCTCAAACAGAGGAGTTAAGAAAATGAAATTGAAGCTCAAACTTTGACTACGCACCATCAACTCTTCTACACGGATTGTTCATTCCCTGAAGTGGCCTACGCGAGTCAAATTGTTCATGATTGAAGGCTTTCCGGTAGGCCACACAGATCAGTGTTTGTGATAGCGTTACTAGCGCGCAAATGTGGTACATAGACCAGAGCTTACCTGTAGAGGGGTAAAGTTGCATTAGGTGATCCGGCTATGTAGTCCTGAAAGGTGGGAGACACAAAGATGTCTTTGAGCTTTTTATCACCCCTATAACCCGTAGCCAATATGACCAAATCTGTCTTCACAGGGGAGCTTTCTCCTTCAACCAAAATGCCTTCTTGGCAAAAGCTGAAGCTGCTGGGAGACTTTTTCAGTATGATGCTTCCTTCTTGGACTCGGTCATAGAACTTCTCAGGCACTGTTGAGATCAGACAAGAACTGATTTCTTGGAGAAAACTATGCTTAGGTACCATTCCATACTTGGCTAAACCAAGCTTCTTAGTTATATAACTTTCCACAAATTTTGAAAATGCCCATCTCTGTTCAATGATTAAAAAAAAATTACTAATAAACATCAGCTTTTAGGAATTGATTATGATCAAGTTCATAGATAATTAAAAAGAAAAAAAGAAGTTTACCAGAGGTGAAAGAATTGTTGCCAGGAGACTGAGTAGGATGCCTTCTCCAGGCTTATGAACCAAAAGCTCCGAGAATCGATTAAGGTATAGGCATGCCAGGGGCACACCCCATGGGAGATAATCAGGGACATTCCAATGTTCTGTCTTGTATAAGACTCTGCATGGATGTTCAAGCCCTGCAAACCAACTAATCAATCAAGAGAAGAAAAAGATGAAAGGTAATACAAACTACTAAGAATAAAAATGATCAAAGTATTTTTGTGCAGATGCCATGTTGTTCAAATTATCTATAGCAGACTAACGACTCAATTTACCATTTGTGTTTGAACACTCCATTGCAATGTCCAAGGCAGATTTCTGAAACCCAACAACTGTTACTTGCTTTCCTCTCACGAATCTGCGAGCGCTATCGTAATCCATGGCAGCATAATCCATAGAGTGTATAACCTCTCCATCAAATACTTCTGGTCCTTTGTTGGAAGGGAATTCAGGAATGTTTGGGACATCACTGAATCGTCCGATGCAGAGGATCACAAAGTCCACCACGTAGATCTGCTTATCCATCCTCGATCAGCATGACTTAAATATTGATAGTTTAACAACTTAACATAATAAAATATAAACTCGATTGTACATATTATACTTGTACCTCGGTTGAAAGGCTTTGTTTGTCTTCTACTACAAATTTCCATTTCCCTTTGGAGCTGAAAGGCTCTCCAGAGCCACCCCACAAGCTCCGAGCTTGCATCTCATCCTCAGAGGAGCCTTCATACTCAATCCCACAAACTTCGGTGTTGAATTTGATATGCTTGAGCAAGTCAAAATGGTGAGCATATGATTTGATGTAATCCAAAACCTGATGTTGGTTAGGAAAGTCCTCTGTCACAGAAGATGGCCATGGGAAATCTGAGAATTGGTAAACTTCTCTAGGAGTTTGGAGCTTGGTGGTCTCAATAGTTTTGGTCCAAACTCCTCCAATGGTGCTTGCAGATTCAAACACAATGGGCTGAAAGCCCTTTGAAAGTGTGTACTTGCAGGCAAGAAGGCCACTAGCTCCAGCTCCTATAATGGCTACCTTCTTTCCCATTCTGATCTAAAAAGTGTGTTTGCTGCTGCTATGATCAGTCTTTGTATGCTTATGTATATATAAGCATACAATTACATGTTATATTCTTTGGCTTAAGATACATTCAATTACATGTTATATTCAATAATATCTCATATATCCTGGTTCGGATATCTGTATGAGTTTCCTAGAGATTTCAGATTTGAGAGAGGATTCCGATAAATATAAATAAATAACTAAAAATTTCCTTGGAACTTGGTCTATCATCTTCAATGTGGATTATATCACGGGAGTGCATAAGCCACCATTCCCACCCTTATCCCTGCCACCCAGGCCACCATTTCTCTTTGTCTTGTCTCTACCACAGATCTACCCCTACAACCATGAAATAAGCAGGTGTCAATATAAATGCAAAATACAAATCAAACTGGTTCTCCAAATTGTTGAATGTAGGGATATATTTTTTTGGTAAATTGATTATATTGAGAAGGGGCGATGAGTGGAAAGGTTTATTCAAAGGATATTCCATTGTAATCTTCCATATAACACTTTTTCATGAACTTTGAAGGTTATGGGTAACTTTCGTGGATTTTTACTTTATTTTTTATTTAAACAATAACAGACTTGTTAATTTTAAACACTTCAAATTATGAAAATAATAATAATTAATACTTAAGTTGTTGATGTGTCATGTTTTAAACAGATAGATTAATAGAATTGTTTAGATATTGCGAAATGCAGATAAATACACAACTTCTAAATGTATTATAATATTAAAAATAGGAATAAAACAACAGTAGATATACACATGATGTGCTACCAAAAGGAAAAAATCACATCCTAAATTTTTAATGAATCTAACTATTCACGCGTGTATTTTTGTGCTTACTTTTTTTTATTCTCATCAAATCATATAAGTCTTTTGACTTGAGATCTTATTATGATGCGACATAAAAAAAAAATTATTGAAACCCCCAAAGAACAACAAAACAAGATGGGACATATAATTTGATATGCTAAATATAGTGGAAAATTTGAGAAGATCACAAGTACATCCACGAGAATGAGATGAATTTGGGAGCCAGATGTGGGATGCTAGTTTCGCCATGCAAGCTTTGCTTGCTGCAAATCTGAATGATGAACTTGGATCTGTACTTAAGAAAGGACATGACTTCCTTAAGAAATCTCAGGTTTCTGTACTTACAAGTTCTATAAAAGCCCTTTTCCTTCTTCCTTTCACTTTGACCATCAAGCATTTTTCTTTCTCCCATTGCATTTTAAGTTGGCTAAAATATGCATCGGATTGTAATATTCTAGGTTAGGGATAATCCTTCTGGAGACTTTGTAGCCCATTTTCGCCACATTTCTAAAGGAGGATGGACTTTCTCTGATCAAGACCATGGATGGCAAGTTTCTGATTGTACTGCAGAAGCTTTGAAGGTGATTATTTTTGTCAAGCTGAGGGTTGAGCTAGAGCCATTACAATTGTATATGTTTCTCAAGCACATGTTATGTCGCACAGAATTGCTTGTTGTTATCGATGCTGCCGCCACAACTCGTCGGTGAACAACTAGAACCTGAGCGTTTATATGATGCTGTCAATGTCGTACTTTCTCTGCAGGTGAGGATTAGATTGAATAAAAAGTAGTATATCTCTAAATGGGGAAATTTATAACTACTGAAGATAGTTATTTTTATTTTCTCTTTACTGTCCCTTTATTTTGTCATAATGATATTAATGAGCTCCATTCTATGATTTGAACCAGGGTCCAAATGGTGGTGTATCAGCCTGGGAACCGGCAGGAGCTCCAAAATGGTTGGAGGTAAGTAAGAAAAATCCCTTTAACTGATCAAAGAATTTTATTATCTCCATTGTTTCAATGTGTATCATGACATGCATATATTCATTTTCTCCTTCAGTGGCTCAACCCTATAGAATTTATGGGGGATCTCGTCATCGAATATGAGTAACACTTTTGATCCAACATTTTCCATTCTGTAATTCCTTAAGTTCTAGACTACATTCCGTGAAGACTAACATAAGAGTCATGCAGGCACGTCGAGTGCACCTCATCTTCAATCCAGGCATTAGCTTTGTTTAGGAAGTTATACCCCACCCACAGAAGGAAACAGATAGATAATTTCATCACAACTGCTGCAGGGTTCATTGAAGACATACAAAGTCCTGATGGGTCATGGTATGCTTGCCTTAGATCAGATTATGTTAAGCATACTTATGTTCTTACTTGTGTTAGAGAAATAAACTAAAGAGGCAATAATTATCACAGGTATGGAAACTGGGGAATCTGCTTCATGTATGGAACATGGTTTGCAATCAGAGGGTTAGAGGCTGCTGGCAAGACTTACAATAATTGTGAGGCTATACGCCGAGGTGTTGAATTTTTACTCAAAACACAGAGAGATGATGGTGGATGGGGAGAGAGCTACATTTCTTGTGAAACCAAGGTTCACTTTCTCTTTCTTTTTCTTTTCTTTCCCCCTTTACATGAAATATGTTGAGGCTTTGTTGGTCTATTCCCAAAATACTCATAGCACACTAGCACATGCAACATGCAGCTCAATTTATACCGTGCGCCTAGTTGTTCTGAGATTCATTAGTAAATATATTCTCTCTTCAGAGTAAACTAAAATTAATCTCTTGAATTGGTTACACAGATCTATACACCTCTTGAAGGAGACCGATCCAATGTGGTGCAGACTGCAATGGGATTAATGGGTTTAATTCATGGTGGACAGGTTAGTACATGAATATTTACACCTAGCTATGTGCCAGCCACTTCCTCAGTTCTTTTACTTTTGCATATTTCTCTCCCAATTTCTAAATTTTCATGTTTATATTTTTTATTTATGCAATAGGCGGAGAGAGACCCTACTCCTATTCACCAAGCTGCAAAGATGTTGATCAATTCTCAATTGGAAAATGGCGATTTCCCCCAGCAGGTACCATTCTTAAACACCATTTATTCTGCAGCATGAGAAAATCTTAAGTCTTACCGGGTTGTATACAACCATGCGTCTATTTCTCTTATCATATACATCCGGTGATGATGAAGTATTTTCTCCTGCACCAAGTTAAAAGTAAAAAAGGATATTGTTTAATTACTACTAGCTACAGGTTGCTCATCTTTTGTTTATTTTCGTTTTCTCATGACAGGAAGTGATGGGAGTTTTCATGAGGAATGTCATGTTACACTACGCAGCATACAGGAATACTATCCCAATTTGGGCTCTTGCAGAATACAGCAATATGGTTCGTGTAGTCGTGTAGATTAATCTACGTGTATGTACGTATATACAAAGAGTGTTGTCTGCTTAACGCCATTAAGTAAAGGAAGAAAACAGTTTAAAAGTTAATGAGTTATTTATGCAGCCTATTAAAGTACAAGGGGGTGAATATTCTCTTTATATTTGGTTTTGGATATCAGCTTTACTTTTAAGCATGTATTTTAAATACTTTGTCAGAGTTGATAATAAATTTTATTAATAATAAATTTATAAATAAGGTTTTTCCCTACCCATTCTAACCCTTCTGCTCTCTCCTGCTTTTCTTCTTTACTAGTCTTGATATTTGTTCTCTATCTGTAATTGATTGTTTGTGAATTACAGTGATTTGATGTGGCACAATGGTTTCTACCATGGTATTAGTATTAGAGCTGTAACACAGCGTCTGAGATCCTGTTTCGCGTGTGACTCTTGAAGGAAGTTGAGGTTCCACCGTAAAACTAATTGGCAATGGGAGGAGTAGCCCAACTCCTTATAAACCCAGGGTCAGTCCCTTAACTTTTCAATGTGGGATAAATACTCTCAACACGCCCCCGCACGTGTGGCAAACTTTCAAGCCTAACACGTGGACAACACATATTGGGTGACGTGGGAGGCCGTTGGGCCCAACACGTGAAGCCTTGCTCTGATACCATGTTAAATTTCAAAAAGACGGGCCTGCGGCCGGCCTACTACTAACAACACCGATATTGTCCCCAACTTAACCACCTACAAAGCTCAATAGGTGTGGGGTTTTATTACAAAAGGCCTCGGTGATATTAGTAGTGGAACCATTCATTATATCTTGTATTTTATTTAGTCAAGTTTCCAATGTGAGACTTATATTCTTCAACATGCCCCCTCACGTGGGACCACCACATAGTGAGTCACACGTGGAGCCAAGTCCACATCGGAGTCAATCATTCAAGCCCAACATGTGAGCACCACGTATTGGGTAAAGGGTAGGAGTAAACATTCAAGCCCAATATATGAACACCACATATTGGGTAAGGGTAAAGGCCCAATTCAAGCCCAGTTAATCAACTTGCTCTGATACCATAAAGGAAGTTGAGGTTCCACCCCAAAACCAATTGGCAATGGGAGGAGTAACCCAACTCCTTATAAGCCCTTGCTAGGTTTCTCAACTTTCAGTGGTGTTCGCAGTGACCCTTCTGGTGCTGCCGCTGCCGCCGTTCTCTTTGCTTTTGGTTCCCGTTCTCATTCTCCTCCTCCTCTTCTTCAACAACTCTGAGCTAAGTTTTTCACCTTTTTGTTTACTTTTTGCTTCTTCGAGTTCATCATGGTTTTCTCTCCTCTATAATGTGTTCTTCACATGTACATGTTACATTTACAGCATCATATGTTTTCATATCTTAAATTGATTCCATTTCTGGTCTTTTGATCGGTGTGAGATCCTTGTTCTGTGTTAAGAAGGTTGTCAATTGGTGAATTTGAGGCTCTGACTTGTAAGTTGCTCTTGTGTGATCTAATTTGGGAATTTTGGTGCCCTAATTTGGAACACCTGGGAAATTTGGTGACTTTATGTCTCTTAGTTGGATGACACCAATTATGTGTCTTGGAGTACTAAGATTCATAAATTGTTAAAAGGTTATCATCTAATAGGGTTTCGTGATGGCGCAACTACGTGTCCTACTGATGAACATGGTGATGAGTATCATCCAATAGGGTTTCTTGCTTGGCGTTCAAGTATAATGAACATTGGTTATTTAAGGACAAATGAAGCAACTACCATGAAGAGTCAACAAACTCTCAAGTGGCAGGGTTAAAGGTAAAAACAGGGATCTTACCAAGGAGTGGGCGACAAGGTGATATCAAAACAAGCCATTGACACTTTTGAAGGTTTGCCCTTAACATCTTCAACTGTAGACTGCAACCTACAAATGCTGCTCTTCAGTTCTAGTCTTTGCTGCAGTTAATTCTATACTTTCTCGCTCTCCACGGGTAAAAGATGAGACGAGTCCAGAAACGCTTCAAGAGAAGCGTAACAAGATTAAGGATATCGAAAGTTCAGGCGCAGCAAACGTGTCAACTGGTTGTGACACAGATGACAAACTTTTGACGGTTACGGTTGAGAAGCGTAATGGGGAAGTCGTAGCAAATTCTTCGAGTAAGGGTTCTACTTCAGTTTGGATTCTAGATTCCGGTTGTTCGTTTCATGTGTGTTTGATAAGACCCGCCCCAGATTCCCCTCGGAATCCGTGACAAACTCTGCTTCCCGTCCGACATCTACCCGACGTCAGACCTACTTTACTAAAAAGCCACATAACCCCCAATTTAAAAGGATAAACCATTTGACTCCTGCAGAAAATTCGGCAAAGTCTCCTCTATAACTGGAACGATTCCCACATTATAACCAATAGAAAAACAATATAATAACTTCCCAACTTTCAGCATGCAATGTCTACCACCCAAGCACCAATCGCAAGTAGTTCTAAAGACTTGGGCCAAAATCATACATCAATCCAAATCGGGTTTCAGACCCATCATAGACACAAACACATTTTAACCACAACCATTCAGAAAAACTGGAATATAAATAAGCATTTAATCTCACCAAAGTTTCAATCGGGCTTCAGTCCCACCAACATAATCAAAACCAAACTCAACAAAAATAATAATTTAGTTCGCGGCTGCACCTAGGTGAAACCCCAGGCTACCTACGTACCCCTTTGTGAGGGATCAAGCCACACGCAGTTCTTATATCAATAATCAACATCACTCACATCGAACATTTAGAACTTCTGTAGTTATTCTCTAACAACCGGTATAAGTGAATTATCCGCCACGATTCACAGTAAACAAAATTATTATAGCTACCTCTTTCCTATATCCAACTAAAAACAAGCTAAGCTACAATTTATATACTCAAAATATGGTATAATTTTACAATATAGTCCCACATACATAAACAACCGTAAGATAGCGTACACCACATACAACTAACATTCCCGGCGAACATGCCTTTTTCTGAGGCGCTTGGATACCCAAACATGGAAAGGTCCGATTAATCTTATGAAACACACAAGTCATGTCTATACAAGATTCCACAATTACAAAGGAGTATCACAATTCGGAAAATATACAGATATCGTCCAAGTAAAACCAACAATTAAATTTAGATTCATTCTTAACTTCAATTTCCACAAGGCATATAACTAAATATGTTATAAATTCATTTCTTCCCATGATTCATAACTCAAAACCATTTCCCTGTAAAAACTCACATATACTATGCATAACTCTTTTAAAACTAACCGTTTACTCTGAACTCAAATTACTTTTCCAAAATCATTTCTTTCTCGCAACCATACCCTATCCAAGGTGTATATTGCAAAACAACACTGTCCAAACATCAAAACAATGATCACATCTGTGCAGAGCACTCACCATGCATATACTTAAGAAACCCCAACTTGGAAACGAATCCATCCCACACATATAAATGTGTTTGTATATATATATATATACACCCCAGACCATCATCATGTACCAAGGGAAAACAATCCAACCGGGGGATTGTTTTAACTAGACCACATGGCAAAATCCTCAATACTCATATGGCTAGGGAATGAGCAGTCCAACCGGGGGACTATTGCTCCCTAGACACGCACGGTAGAATCCTCAATACATGTGCGCTGAATATCCCTCCTACGCGTGCAGACTACTGGTTAAGGCCTTCGGTACACCCTGTCAAGGGTGCCCGATATCCCGACACACCTCCGAAGAGTTACCACATGTCTAATATATCAAGTATCAATAACATAAGAGGTACATATCATGGTGCACATCATGTACAAGGGAAAAACAAACCAACACGAAGATCGTTTTACTAAACCACATGGCAGAATCCTCAATACTCATGTGGCTAGGGAATGAGTAGTCCAACAGGGGGAGTATTGCTCCCCAGACATGCACGGTAGAATCCTCAATACACGTGCGGCTGAAACAAGTCTTACGTGCGTGAAATGCCAGTCAAGGCCTACGACACACCCCGCCAAGGGTGCCCGGGTCATCAACATCTCACACGTCGGAAAATATCTTAACGCACGTGTAGTTATCATCCATATCGAACCAGGGAAGGTACATATGATGGTGCAATTCACAAACCCATATATATAAAATATAAAATAATATACCTTCCCTTAATTCAAATTTTCCAAATTCTCAGTATTCCAGAAGACCCGAATATTTATTGTATATAAAATAATCTCTCAAAAGCATAAATTCCATAAAGACCCAAAATATCATTCAAATAATAATCAAAACTTGCTTACACATGCAATTCCCACAAAATACTTTCATAATCGAACCTCATATCACCCAATCCATATAATTTAATAATAATCATAAAAATAGTGACTATGTATTCTCTAAAATTCTTAAGTCACAGTGTAAAAGCCGAAACAAATCCGATATATAGCACAATTTCATAATTCCATTAACCAAATACTAATTTCCAAACCATTCAGGTTTCTGTTCGGTTCATTTTTACACATGATTTTTCATGTTATTCACCCACTATTTTGAGTTAGTTCTTGACATTTTATAGCTTTTTACTTCCTTTTTGTGTTTTCTTAGATTTTACCTTGGTTGGAATGAAAATGAGCTAAAAGTGCATTATTGGTTATAAACTTTGTTTTTGTTCATTTTCGTAGGTCAACTTCTTGGCCTAGGATCAGCATGCTCTGATACTCGGATGAGGTCATGATCTTCATGAGACCTGTTCCAATGGATGTTAACTACAACATATCCAAATTTGAGCTCCATTGGACAAGTATTGCCTATCCAACCAATCCAACATGTTACCACAGCTCTGGAAATCCGGGATTGGCCAGCTTTTACCTCCATTGTGTCATCTTGATTATTCTTGTTACCATAACACTTGGTAACAAGAATTTACCTTAGTAGATGAGATATTTTCTGAAGCATTTGGCATCTTTGTGAGGACAAGGCTTCATCATTTGCAAGGGGACAAGAAGACAATGGGTGAAGACTTTGCATTAGAATACTAAAAGTAAAAGATGGAAAGGAGGAGAGAGGGAAGCAAAGGGAGTGCAATCTGAATTGGAGAGGCTCTTGAACGTGGAAAAGGAAGTCATTCCATCATTCTACACATTGAGAGCAGATTTTGGAGAGCTTGGAGCTAGGAGAAGCCAAGGTGCAGCCAAGCAAAGTGGAGAAGAAAGCTTCCACCATTGATGACCTTGAAGCTTTCATCATTTTCTCAAAATCTGTAAACTCTTTCTAATTTTATTTTGAATTTGTATTTGGAATAAGTATGAGCAACTAAACTCCATAGCTAGGGCTTAGGTTGAAGCCCTAAACATGATTACCTTATTGTTTTGATGCTTGAGTGTATGAATTTCTAGATATTGTTGATGAATTCCAATTCACCAAATTAATCTATCCTTGATGTGTGTTTTTCCTTGGTTGGCCATCTTTGAAAGCATGCTTCTTGAGATTGTTGGGATTATGTGTATCTTCATGTTATCCTAAGCAATAAATGGATGAAGTAAGAATCATCCATGTGAATTGGTTTCTTGAATACCTAATGTAAACACCATGCTATTAGGATTCTTGTGATGTTCATATTCTCTTTGAACTTAATGGGTTCTCCTTGTAATTGAATCAAAGTACGAACCATACCTAGGTTCGGTTATGGGGAGGGCACAAGTATTGTAGCACGAACCATGCACTTTACGTATATTAGAGAGGATCAATGCGTCTTGAGCCACGACCCATGGTCTTGATTGCGAACATTTTCATCAACATGTTTAGAGTTCATCATTTGAGTATTCATGAACATGGGTAGAATTGTTTAGGGTGGATTCCGAAACCCTAGTGTTTGTTACATTTTTAATTCCACTCTTTGATATTTCATCTCTGCTTTTCTCATTTAAATTCAAAGTCCATTTACTTTCATGCAATAGAAATAGGTCACTTGAAACAAATCAAACCCCCCCCCCCCCCCCAATGTGTGTGTGAGTTGTGTGTTCGACACATGGTGTGTCTTTGTTACTGAATTTTATTTGTTTCCGTAATTGTGTTGGACTTTTGGTCCGCGTTCTGTTCTTCCATTTTCTGTGCTGAATCCAACCGTATAAAGAACGTAAATTTTGGACTTACGGTTGGAAAGTTATAGGTCAAACTCTGGACAGAGGTCGAAACTGGAAAAATAGAGAAACGAATCTGTCCAAATGGTGATAAAAGGGTGATAGAAAGTGCTGTTTGTGTTTTTCTCTAGTTTTCTTGTGT
The DNA here is from genome assembly GCF_965620075.1 of Prunus avium. Taxonomy (NCBI): domain Eukaryota; kingdom Viridiplantae; phylum Streptophyta; class Magnoliopsida; order Rosales; family Rosaceae; genus Prunus; species Prunus avium. The sequence goes on from NC_142291.1 coordinate 34,354,671, forward strand.
TGTTCCATTTCTTTTACACTTCTTTACTCATTTCTAGTTTCCATTTTGCATTTGTGCATTTGTGGTGTGTTAAATAAGTGTTCTTTACGTACTCAAATTAGAACTTATAGGAAGCCGACAAGTTCTTCGTGGGATCGACCCCGTACTTACATAATCTATACTTCGATAGATTCGTGCACTTGCGGGTATTTTTAATTGGTTGTTTGCACATTAATTTGTGTCCTTTTAGGAATGCAACAATTTTTGGCGCCGTTGCCGGGGAACTGGCACGGTTGCTTATATGTTTTGTTTGAGTATGTTTAGAGTACTTAGTTTTATTTTTGTTTATTGATTGTTGTTTCATTTTATCTTGATTTGTTTTTGTTTCTTTTTCTTATAGGAACATCCGAGGAGTCACCTCCACCATCTCCAATGGCAGCCGCAACTAAAATTGTGGAACTTACTATGTAAGAATACTCCAATAAATTTGTGATGGAGGAAGCAAATGTTTTTGGCTCATTTCATAATGAGTTGCCTATGAATGAATATTTCCGACAAACATACAATCCGGAGTGGAGAAATCATTCAAACTTCTGGTGGACCGACAATCCAAATTTTCAACAAGGGTCATATCAACCATATCAAGGCCAACATAATACTTGTCCACCTTATGGTCAACCCCAATATTATAATCCACCACCACTTAGTCAATCTCACCAACCACCTCAAGGACCAACTTTGGAAGAAATTGTTGCTTCAATGGTTAGAAACACAGATAATTTCATCATGCAGAGGAATGACACTCACATGCAGAGGAATGATACCCACATGCAGAAAATGAATAAGGCCATTGCCAATCTAGAAAATCAAGTGGGGCAAATTGCTATAGCTTTGAGTCAAAGGGAAGTTGGGATGATGCCTAACCAAACAGTGATACCAACCGGGCATGAGCATGTTCAAGAAGTTACCTTGAGAACTGGTAAGGTAATTGGTGAAATTGATGGTTCTAAAAATTTGATTCACAATGTTGATGACATGCAGGTTGAACAAGTGACTGAGCCTAAAGAAGCTGCCCTTGTACTTGATGTGAATAATCAGTTTTTCCGGAAGCACAAAGAAGCTGCCCCTTGTACTTGCTCTTCAAAAATGTAGCATCAATGAACAACAAGGGTATGCAATATTGAAATCAAGTAATGGAACCGCCAAACAATACAAAAAACCAAACGATACATAAACACACCAACTACAACCCTCCAACTTCTTATTCGAACAAACATCAATCACCCACTTCTTGTCATTTCCGGCATATAAAAAATTAAATCCTATTTCAAGAGCATACATGCACAATTTCAACCGGAACTCATCTACAACAACATCAAACCTCTGCCCTACATGAAGTATGTACGTCTCCCACTCATTCGACAACAAAGGCTTAGCACTTGCTCTCTTCGACCTGCCCAAAAATTCATTTGTCTTTGACAGTACTAGAACACGACGACTCGCCTTTTTCACATGCTATCAACTCCTTATTTCCACAAAAATCACCACTATACTCATGTAACATTCCCATAGACTTGCAAATATTAGTCTGAAATCGAATTATGAAAAAAGAAACTACACTGACTGAAATAAACGGAAACTGCAGTGCACTTTATGAGAAAACATATGCTCAAATTTGAATAGAAACCATAAGGAAAAGCCGTGTTCAAAGTACTAAAACTAATATCAAAACACATTTAACTCCATAAGCAGTTGTAACATTGACATACACTTCCAAAGCAGTTTATGAAACAAGAGACTGCAATAAATAGACGTAGTTTATGACAGAAAATCAAAACAAATTCAAGTCCATAAACAGTTGTAACATTGCCATACACTTCCAATGTAGTCTATGAAACCAGAAACTGCAGTTTCTGCTAACCAAAAGGAAACTACGATCAAAGTACTAAAACTAAATTCCAAAAACATATAAGTCGATATAAACGAAAACAGATACCTCAACGCCTAGGACTGCCAAAAATCTCCCCAACCAAACAACAGCTCAAAATCAAATCTGATCACAAAACGAAGAAGATAGGGTTTAGCATTGAACACCACAAGATCGTGCCACAAAACTGAGCTCAAAATACCCGAACTAAGGAGAACAGAAATCACCTAAAACTGACCGTCATTCCGCATGAAAATCGAACGAAAATAGAAAATCGAAGGAAAACCTACCAAAAAATTGAAGCTCCAATGGCAGAACGAGAACTAGAAATCCAAAACCTCGAAGCCGAAGGAAAATGAAAGAGAAAGACCAAATCGCGCGTAGTTTAAACAGCTAGGGGTAAAAGCGTCATTTATTTTGTAAGATTTAAAGATGGGCCATGCTTTTTAAGAAGAATGGTAGCATTGTCCTTTCAGTTTTTATTTTTAAGCTGGCCCAACGAATCTAGGCTTCCTCTTTGGCCTAATCCAAAATAACAATTCTTTCCTAGGTATTAAAACCCAAACCAAAATACCCAATGTCTCAAATACTAATTAGTAAAGTTAATTATGTCTAATACCTAATTTTTCTTCGACTTTATTAGGACTGGAGCCATTCATTACATGAGACTTTCTATTTTCAACTTTCCAATGTGAGGCTTTTTACATTCACATTTTCACACGCTCCCGCACGTGTGATGAATTTTCAAATTTATCACATAGACAATACATATTAGGTGATGTGGAGCACATTTGCAATTAACTGATGTTTTTATATCGCCTGAAAAGATTCGGATGAGATTGTACTTTGCTTTACATATCTGGTCTTGCCAAATTTGGCATATGTTGTTGACTATGGTGTACATTCTTATTGGTATTCTCTAAAAACAACTTAAACTAATTAAGAAATATTATCCTTGTTTTGGGGTCAAATACTAAGAAAATGATGATGATGGTTCGTGTCCATCATTCAGATTTAGAAAAACATAACATGGCAGACAGGCTCACCAGATTTGCTAGTATATTTTTTAGGCTGATATTCAAAGATTGATGATCATGATAATACCAAAAATAATAATGGCTTCGGTCAAAATGGACGGCCCGATAGAATTTAATTTCGTCTGCCAGACTTACACATGGCCTCAATCTGAGAACTTATCTCCAGACAGAGTGATGTTTAAAAGTGGGGAAAGCCTGTTAAGTCAATTTCTCCAATGCCCAACAGATTATCCATTAAGTTAAATTCTAACTTTTACTGTATATTTCACAACAAGCTTTCCCAACTGTATATTTCACAACAAGCCGCCCAACTGTCCGTGGGCCTTCAGTGGATGGCTCGAGGAGGCTGGGTTCAAGTAGGGAGAGTCGTTCTTTGTTGAGTGTCGCGATATATGGACTTTACATGTGTACTGGCAGCCTTCATTATAGAATTTCGCCGAGTAAGGATGGGAACGAGGCATGAATCCGGAACAAGTACCCGAGAACTATTCTTCACTTTTCTTGGGCTTGCATAAAATCTCCATACATTCTTTTTTTATTTTTATGTTATGTTATGTTTTATTTGTCAAACAAAATAGGGTAAATATTCAGTTATGCTAAGATACGTTCATATTATTATTCTTCTCCAATATGGAGGTATTTATACAAGTACAAAGATGTGTTAACCCTAAATAAAATAGGAAATATATATAAATTAAAATATGAAGTAAATCTCTATTACAATAGGACTAAATAATAATTGGTAAGTAACCAAAATTCTAATGAAATAAGGAACCAAAATCCTAACTAAGTACTAAGTAAGGACTCGCCAACACTCCCCCTCAAGTTGCGCAAAGATATTTCGCACGCCCAACTTGACAAGCGAGTCACAGAACACCATACTTGAGAAGCACCAATTGTAGAGAAGGTCTTTTCATCAACCACGAGTGAAACAAGTGACAAACTAAAGCAAAGTTCGCAGCGAAAACACAAGAGCAAACCCTAAAAAATAGGGCACATAGCAGAACACAGAAAACCTGTGAGCACAGCAGCAGATAAGGCTGAACACAGAAACCCTGTGAGCACGGCAATAGGTAAGGCAGAACACTGAAACCCTGTGAGTACGGTAGTAGATAAGGCAGAACACAGAAGCCCTGTGAACACAGCAAAAGCAAAGGCAACCAAGGACTCGCCAACATTATTTTCTCAAAACTTCACATATTAGTCACATGATCAATTATCATAATGAGGAAGTTGAGGACGTAAAGTAAACCTAGGCTTAGTAGTCTATGTCTACATGTTGCTGTTTTTTGATAGGATCCCGAGGGCTCTTTAGTCTTTTGAAATTTGGCCAGTTGTCATTATATGACTGGTTATGTTAAGAGATATGTACATTGGGTAAAGGTTGAACAAGGTTTCAACACTTTTACGTAATATATGGGAAATTTTATGACGTATTATCATCGTTTATTGTAATAAACTCTGCAAACTCATGAAGCTCCCAATCTTTGAGGAATTATTTGAAACCCTAGAGTCAGATTCAAGTTTCAACAAGATAGATAAGTCTAAATATTTGTTTTCGGCTTTTCCAATTAGACAATTTTATTGCTGCACATTCAAGAATAACATCTGAACAAGATGAAGACAAAATAATCTCAGTTTTTCTTCTCTTCCAACTCGATGTGAGTTTTATTTTGAGTATTTTTATGTTATTGTACTGGGTGTGCGAACTTTGTTCTAGACTTGGTTTGAGTTTAGATGTTCTTTCCCAGTTGTGTTACGGTTCTATTGTGCCATTGGTTTGTGCTTTGTACACTCCCCTATTTGGCGTTTTAATGAAATGAGATATGATTTCGACCAAAAAAAAAAAAAAACAAACTCGATGTGAATGCCATCCCCAAATCCTAACATGGGATTTCGAGCAATGCGTGCCCCTTTGATCGTTGTCCACCTATTAACAGAAATTCAAACGATGGTTGGTTAAGATCTGTCAAGAACTGCATACACAATTTTTGAAACTTGAGATCCAAATGAGATAAAACAAGAGGGCAAAGAAATGTGTTAAGTTTCTGATGTTGAACTGTGTGTATTCTTCAACACTCCACCACATGTGAGACCACTTTTTAGTGGGCCACACATGCAACTAATTTCACATCGGTCACTTTTTTATATATATATATATTTTATATTTTTTTAATTTGGGGTTTTGTTTGATTTGGGTTTAATCGGGCCAAGTCAACCGACCTGCTTTGATACCATGTTAAGATTTTAGAGAGACAGACCCTTGGCCCACCACTAGCAACATCGATATTGTCCCCAACTTAACCACCAATTTAGCATGTGTGGGGTTTCATTACATGGGACTTTCTATTTTCAACTTTCCAACGGCTTTTTACATTCACATTCTCACACAACCCCACAAGTGTGATGAATTTTCAAGCCTATCACGTGGACAACACATATTGGGTGACGTGGAGCACGTGTGACCGTTAGGCTTTCACACGTGGACTAACTTGGCTCTAATATCATGAAGGAAGTTGAGGTTCCCCCCATTGCCAATTGGTTTTGGGGTGGAACCTCAATTTCCTTCATGGTATCGGAAAATTCACCATTCTTTTGATCTTCATCTCATTGATTTGTTTGTTGGTTGAGAGATTTTTCATAATTTGTAGAGCATTGGTATGAGAAATCTTCCATCTTTGTTAAAAATCAAACCTAGGACCTCTGGAGTAAATACTCGTATTCAACCAATGAATATGAACAATAATAATATTGGTCCAATCCAAGGTATTTTAACGTATTAAAAAAATTTACAAATTTTACGCAGATTTATTAATACTTTCATATTGTGGATTCCTTAGTATGCATTGGCAGTTAAAAAAGGTAAACTTAAAATTTGTTATTTATTAAATCAAAAGAAACAAGGAGGCTGAATCCCCAAACAACCAGATAGAACAACTCATTTAGAACAACTCGTAGTTAATATTTGATAACTAGAAGGCCTTTTTAGTGCACAACCCTCAATTGTTCCAACTTCTTATATAGATTTTCCTGTTTTTGGGCTAATTCATAACTTAATTGCACGTTATTTTTAATTATAGGTACATCTAGACAAGTGCTCGATCATTTCCCATAAACAGAATTTGAAAAGTATCTCAGTTTTTCTTCTCCGAGAGCTTAATGTGAATGCTTGCCCCAAATCCTAACACATGCGTTCGAGCAATGGGTCCCGCTTTGATCCTTTTCCAGCTATGAACAAAAAAGTTAAAATCCAAAAGATGATTAAGCTCTATCAAAAACCTTGTAGGCACACAGTATATTTGTAACTTGTGGTGAGAAAATGAGATAAAAAATAAGAGGGGAATGGTGAAATGTACGTACCTATATTTGGTGACCATGACATGGAGAAAGGTGGCCAAGAACACCCTACTATACTCTGCCCCTGCGCATTGTCTCGATCCTCGACCAAACGGCATGAAGTTCTTCGATATAACAAGGGAGTCAAGGTCCTAGTTTCCATAAAATATTTACACACACACATATATATATATGTGCGTATAAACAAAATTAGCTTATTTTGGAAAAATGGCAATATTACTCTCAAGTTACAACATCAAACCCCTCCCTTCCTCCCCACGAAAACGCACCTTCCAACGCCACGGATTGAACTCGAGGGGATCCTTGAATGTGTTGGGACTTAGTTGAAGTGCAGAGGTGAGAGCCACAATCGTCCAACCTGCTGGAATTGTAAATCCTGCAAAGCATGTACTTCAACATTTTAGTGAAAAAAACATTGGCAGTTAGAAACTAAAGGCCTAAGCTATTTGTAACCAAGGACGTACCCTTTACTGGGATATCTTTCAAAGCTCTGCGTAGCAATGCAGGTGCAACATTTCCCAGTCTAAGAGTTTCATTGATAACCTATGTTTTCCAAAGACCAGCAAGTTAATAAGACTTTTTCCATAGTAAAGTGTGAGTAGAAACAACATGTTGCGCTTGTGTACTTTGTAGAACTAATTACCTGACGAGTGAAAGTCATCGATTTATATTCGTCCCATGTGAGTGAGGAATTTGCATTTTCTCTGTTTTTGAGAAGTGCCTCATTCTCAGCCTTGACGACAAAAGATATTTGATTATTTGTGACATATGTAGAAAATTAAAGAACTTGTTAAATTGATGCGTAAACTTTGTGTACTTACAGTCAACTCTTTTAAAGCTGCAGGATGCTCTGCAAGTAAACTGAAAGCTAATGCCAATATTGATGAAATAGGCTCAAAGCCAGCAAACAAGGCCCCAAATACGACATAAACAGCAAAATCCTCGGACAAGAACTTCTCTTTGTCCACGTCGCTGCTGATTTGGTCAAGGAAATCTCCTCGACGTGTGTCCGGTGACATGCGTCTCTTCTTTAGCATATCCCTCAGCATTGTTGTTATCTTGTTGCCGTCCTGAATAGGTACCAAAGCTTTAAATATCTTTATGGTATCTGATTGAATAATTGAAACAAATTTCGCATGTTTTGATAAACAAACCATTTTGAATACTACCTTTAAACAATTATGGTATGCTGTACCAGGAACATTCAAGGGAAATGACAAAAAACTGCTCATGATTCTAAAAAATTTATCACTGAGGTTATCAGATGATGTTTCAGCATCATAACCAATCATATGCTTGGCACCAAAATTTAAGAGCATCTGCGACGGTGAGAAAAGATAATTTTAGTATAAACAATAAGCGCAGTGGATCATAATAACTAATAGATAAGTGATTAAGTAGTTGGGTTAAAAATTTTACAACTGAGCTAGCATGTTTAACTTCAACAGATGCCTGACTTGACCAGGAGGCTAGAGTTTTGACGACCGTTTTTTCTATTAGAGGGAGCAACTTTTCCTGAAGCGTCTCAGTGCCCAAGTGATTTAATGCAATGCTCCTTAAGTACTTGTGAACGACACTACCGGCTGTCTTTATCTCGCCAGAAAGATTGAAGATCTTGGCAAATGAGTCGAAGAGCCCTAGTTCAACTAGCTTGCCTTCTTGTTGAAAGAGGTAACTATTGAATTCGGGATCGACTGAGACTACAATTGGTCTACCAGCCAAACTAGTCCGAAATATTGGGCCATATCTGCAAGGCAGAGAAGAATTTAAGCGAGAAATGAAACTAGAATTTCTTATGGTAAATTGAGTAGCCATAGTTTATTTACTTACTTTTGAAGTCTCTTCTTATAGAAAGGATGAAGATCAAGGGAATAGCTCTTAGTCATCGCATTGAGAGTCTCTCCAACGAGAGGCCAGCCCATAGAACCCGGAGGGAGAACCCCATTGCATTTTGGATTTCTCCATTGTGTAATCCAGTGAGTAATGTATGTCACCAGCAAAACTACCAAACTCAATCCAACAACAGCCCACATTTTCAGATCAGAGAAAGAATTGTAGTCTTGTTGGTTCACCTCCCTTCTCTTTATAGATATATCATATATCTCACTGCAAAAGAGGCCATCACTGGAGATGGTGCTGTTGGTGTTAAATGTATTAAAGTCTCTGTGCGTGCCAAATCTACTTACCTAACCCTAAAAAGCTTGTGTCTTAACGTTAAAATCTATCTAGTTGCAGTAGGGTATTTTAAGTTAGTTTTCTAGAATTCCATCTAGATAAGTATTCTAAACGTGCATCAAAATTTTTAATCTTGCTCATCAATCCACGGGACCACGGCGTATAAATGTAAATCACTCCACAGACTCAACTCATCAACACTGATTTATTTTGGAAGTCTATTATAAGTTTGGTCAAACCTCATGTTTAGTTAGGTTATGGGAGGTGTAGCCTTCTTGCATTCTAGCTCAATATGAAATACTCTTTTTATTTTTTTTTGAAAAGAAAATTCGGACAATTTTATTGCTCAAGAAATACCATTATAGTCGTTAATTAGGAGTTTCTAGTCACTAAATACATGCTCGAAATTTGTCTACGTACAGTCAACTCCTGCAAAACTGAAGAATGCTTTGCTAGTAAACTGAAGGCTAAATCCAGTAATGGTGAAATAGACTCAAACGTAGCAAATAAGCCCCCAAATATCAGCGGCAGTGCAAAATCCTCTGTCAAGAACTTTTCAGTTCTATCATAGGTACGAAATGTCCAGTTATTTCCCTTTCTTTTTTATTTTATTTTATTAAGAAAACAGGATAACTCTCTCAATTTTTCTTCTTTGAAGGACGTATGTATGAGATTTTTTTTCGCTTAAGTTTCATAATTTATATGCTCACTAACCAGAAACAAAACAAAGAATATAAGTTGTCTTCTCTATTGGAGGGCGCCGCCATTTTGTTCGTGGTTGATTTTAGGTCCAAATGTATTAAAATTTCAGTGCATTCAAAATTCTATTTACGTAGGCACGCTAAATTTTTATTTTATTTTATTTTTTAGTCAAAGTTAAGAAGGGGAATGGAGGGAGGAAACTCATACACATAGGTATTTCGGACCACTTGGGAGCACACTAAATGTCTGGGCCTACTTGGGAGCACACTAAATGTCCGGGCCAATCCATCCCAAACGGGGCCTAACACCCCCTCAAAAAAAATCTATTTTAGTGTATTAAAAATCATACTTAGATACCCCGTCAAAAAAAAAAAAAAAAATTCATACTTAGGTACATTAAAACTTAGCAGGGGCATTCAAATTAAAATTCTATTTAATATGTAGGACGACTCTAGCTGTTTATTTTAAATTGGTCCCCATTTTTTCAAGCAAACATAAGGCCCAAAATTTCTTCACATTAAGGATCACAAAAATTACATTAATGCCACATGTTCCCAACGCTGCTTGTTAAAATGAAATTATGACTTAGTCCGTTTCAAACTTCTAAGATTGGGGTTCTTCAATTTTTCGAAAACATTTTCTTTTTATTAACTGATTTTGTTAACAATTTTTTATTTATAAAAACTTAAGAAGCCAACCTCTTCAAAAATAAAAACCTCAGATGCCAATAGGTAATACACAAAGTAATGTGTATGGTTTTTTTATTTTTTGATATAACCGATCGTCATAGTAGGAGCACACTCCAGCCCCAGTGCTGAGTTTTTAGAATATGCAACTTAGGCTAAGTTGTTCAAGCCCAAACTAGGTAAATCAAATATTAGCCTACACCTCTATGTAGACATAAGCCCACCCCTGTATAATCTCAGCCGTTAGATTGATTGGAATCTATGTGATGTAACTTTAGGACCCGTGTGATGCATTTTTATAACAAAGATAAATTCTTTTTAATATAATAAATGTTGTTGATATGTGCTTCTGTTGGTCTCACAACCTCCCAAAGCAAGGCCCCACGTGCTCCATAAAGGTAATATAATAGATTGTTTATTATAAAGGTAAATGATAATTTCCTTTTTGTCCTGCTCCATTTTGTCTGTTGCAATTCATTGTTTTCTTATAAATTGTTTTTTTTGGTTCTTCATGAAAACCTTTAAATTGTTTATTGGAGATGAAAGATACAAATATAAGCATGAGGTTCTGGTTTTTTCTCTGTAATTCTTTTTCTGCGATAATCTTTCTTCTACTTAATCCATATTGTTATGATGGTATTAGAGCTCATCTCGATACTTCTATAAGTTCTCATATCTTTCTTTCAATTTCTACTTTCTGAAGCTCCGTTCTGAATTTAGGCCTGAAGCCTTTACTAAATTTATGAACTTTTCAATTTCACTGAGATTCTTTTGTGTTATTTTTTGAATTTTTGGTTCTTTAAAGTGAATTCCATCTAAGGTTTTCTTCTCCTCGAACTTAATGTGAATTCCATCCCCAAATCCTAAAATGGGGTTTCGAGCAATGTGTGCCGCTTTGATTGTTGTCCACCTATGAACCGAGATTGAAAAGATGACTTAGCTCTGATAAAAACCTTGTAAAACACACAGTAGATTCGTAACTTGTGGTGAGAGAAAAGAAATGTACCTATATTTGGTGACCAAGACATGGAGAAAGGTGGCCAAGAAAACCCTACTATACTTTGCCCCTGCACATTGCCTCATTCCTCCACCAAAAGGCATGAAGTTCTTGGACATAGCATGTGAGTCAAGGTCCTAAATTTCATCAAATAAATATAAAGTAGTAAAATTAGCTGCTAAAAATTGAAGTCATTTGAACAAACGACAATGACACTCAACACGTCCCCGAGACACAAACCTTCCAACGCCATGGATTGAACTCGAGGGGATCCTCGAATGCGTTGGGACTTAACTGAAGTGCAGAGGTGACAACCATAATGGTTCAGCCTTTTGGAATTGTAAATCCTGCAAAGCATTTATTTACTTGAAACATTTTAGTGAAAAACCTAATAACAGTTGAAGATGAAGAAGAGAAAAGAGAGAGAAGATAGAGAAGAGCTGTGTATATTTTTCTTAATAAGAATGATGTGCAGTCATTTGATTTATAACAGCCTAATCGCTAGATTAGGATAACAACCAATAAAAATCTTACACTTGGCACACTATACTAATTACTCTTAACTAACAGACACGTGCTACTCTCACTATCATCCCCCCTCAAGATCAGGTTGGGTTGGCCGAAGCTTGAGATTGCTGGAGTGAAAATCAAAGGAAGGAGAACAGAGGCCCTTGGTAAGGATATTTGCAACTTGAAGAGAAGAAGAAACATGCTGCAAGTTCAGCTGACCACTGGTAACCTTTTCTCAGACAAAATGGCAGTCAACTTCTATATGTTTGGCACAAGAGTGAAGTACTAGATTGGTAGAAAGTGTCATGGCAGACAGATTGTCACATAAGAGTAAAGGAGGAGAGGACATAGGAAAATGCACATCGTGAAAAAACTATTGAAGGCAAGTGAGTTCAGCTGTAGTTGTTGCCATTGCCCTATATTCCGCCTCAATAGAGGAATGAGATACAGCATGCTGCTTCTTAGATGCCCAATTAATAGGATTGGAGCCGAGAAACACAACAAAGCCAAAGGTGGACTGACGATCATTGGGATCACCAGCCTAATCAGCATCAGTGTAAGCCTTTAAAGTAAGAGAACCTGGAGAGAATAGAAGACCATCGTCCATAGTTCTCTTAAGAAATCGTAGAATTCTTTTAACAGCAAGATAATGTGATTCCAAAGGATTAGTCATGAATTGATAGTCTTGATTAACACTAAAGGAAATGTCAGGTCTTGTAAATGTAAGGTACTGTAGAGCACCAACCAAACTGCGATAATGAGATGGATCGGAAAAGAGTAGGCTACCATCCTTAAGAAGCTTTTGATTTGGATGATAGGGTGTGATACAAGGCTTGTAATCCAACATCTGTGCTTTACTCAAAATATCTGTAATGTACTTAGACTGATTAACAAAGAGACCACCTAACTGATACTGAATCTGTAGCCCCAAAAAATAATGAAGATCTCCCAAATCTTTCATATCAAACTCTTGAGCGAGCTGAGAAATTACCTCCTTAATAGAGCTCATAGAATTTCCAGTAATGATGATGTCGTCAACATATAAGAGAAGAAGAACTAAAGAATCACCCTTGGAGTGAATAAACAATGAAGGATCGGCATTAGAAACTTTAAAATTCAGGGTAGGAAGAAATTTAGTAAATCGATCATTCCAAGCACAAGGAGCTTGCTTTAACCCATACAAAAATTTAACCAATTTACAAACATGAGTAAGAAACTTAGAATCAATAAACCCCTTAGGTTGAGCCATATATACCTCTTCATGGAGAATGCCATATAAAAAAGCATTCTTGACATCCAATTGCTTGAGTTTCCAACCAAAATGAGCAGCTAGAGCACGAACAATCCTAACTGTTGTTTGCTTAACCACAGGACTAAACGTCTCGGAATAATCAATACTAGCTTCTTAAGAGAAACCTTTGGCAACTAATCATGCTTTGTAACGAGCCACTTAACCATCAGAATTCTTTTTTAATGCGATATACCCATTTGTAGTCCACCAAATTTTTATCAGGAGTTAGAGGGACAAGAGTCCAAGTCCCTTGAGAGTGGAGAGTATCTATTTCTTCCTGTGTGGCAGTTTGCCATTGAGAACACTTAGCAGCAGAGGCATATGTAGTAGGTTCAACATCAGGCATAGAAAGTGAAGACTCCTGAGATGGGGAACACAAGAAAGCTCGTTTCTTGAAAATACAACTTTTGCTTCTAGTCTGCATAGGATGAAAATTCTTAGGAGCAATAGGCAAGACCGCCTGTAAATCCAAGGATTGAGATGAAGAAACATATGGAGGTGAAGACAGAGATGGAGAATCAATAACAGCCTCATTATCCAGGATAGGAAGAGAAACAGAAGATGATGCCATAGAGGATGAAGAGCCTGATTGAGGAATAAGTTGTATTGAAAAATCATGTGGTGGAAAAGAAAAGGAACCGCCAGAAACCGGAGCAAGTGAAACGGTAGTTGGAGACAACGAAGAAGCAGACACAGATGACAGTAATAAAGTGCCGGGAAAAGTAGTCTCATCAAAAAGAACATGTCTAGAAACAAGCAATTTCTTGGCCTTGGGATCAAAACAAATTTATCCTTTGTAATTAGAAGCATGCATTGAGTGGTCTTGGATTGCAACTTATTGGTAACAGCATGCTTCAAAGAGGGATAACAGGCACATCCAAAAACTCTGAGATAAGAAAGATCTGGCGTTGTCTTAAACAAAGCCTCAAAAGGAGAGTTATTGGCAAGATATATGAACATGGCATTCTGTTGATGAGATAGATAGCAATGGCACATGCATGAAACCAATAGAGATTAGATAAAGCAGTAGTATGTAACAAAGTAATAGCAGTAGTAACCAGATGTCTATGCTTCCTTTCAGCCAGACCATTCTGCTCTGGTGTATGTGGACAAGATCTATGATGTATCATACCTTTAGAACTAGGGGTGGCATTTTATACCGAAAAACCGAAAAACCGCAAAAACCAATCGATAATTTACCACAATAAAACCGCAATCGCGGTAAACCGAACCGCATTTGCGGTATTTAGAACCGAACCGCATTTGCGGTTGCGGTTGCGGTATTTGATTTTCAAAACTTGCAGTTACCGCAAACCGCAAATATATTTTAAATAATATTGTCTATATTATATTGTATGTAAAATATATTTCATACAACATATTTCATACAATATTTTCTATTCAATCTCTTGAATTGGTGGAAAGGGAACCAAACAAGATATCCTATTCTTTCACAAGTTGCCAATGATATCTTTGCAATTCCAAGTTCTACGGTTGAGCCTAGGCAAGAGGATTGTGGATCCTTTTAGAAGTTCTTTGCATCCTAAAATGGTAGAGGCATTAGTGTGTACTAGTGATTGGCTTAGAGCGGACGAATTTTCCTTTTACAAGGAACCAACGGATGATGAGGTTGAATTCTACAAGGAAATGGAATATATAACAACTTGTAAGTAATTAGTTTATTTATGCTCATGTTATTTATGCTTCTTCTTATAATAAAATGTACTAAACTTATGTTATTTTATTTGTAGATAGCATTGGTGCTCAAACAACACAACGGGGTTCTTCAAATCCACTCACCACCACCAACACTTGAGTTTGTAACTTTAGTTTGTAACATTGGTGCATTGCATTTTCCTTTTAGTTTGTAACTTTAATTAACTTTGAATTGGATTTTCTTTTGGGTTGTAACTTTAATTCATTTTGCATTGCACTTTCCTTTTGGTTTGTAACTTTAAAGAATTTGGAATTGGAATGCTTGAGAAGTTTAACTTTAATTGGAATGCTTGGAATTGAACTTTAATTTTCTTTAGGTTGTGAATGCTTGAGAAGTTGAAGAGATTGTAAATTTATATATGCTTGAGAAGTTGGATTTTTATGACACAAAAAGAACTTGCGGTTTTAAACCGCTAATTCACGGTAACCGACCGCTTTTTGCGGTTTACCGCAATGTGGTAAACCGCAAAACGCGGTCGGTTTGCGGTTTCAAAAATCACCATACCGCAAATAGTCGGTCGGTTTGCGGTTTGGGCAAAAATTCGCGGTTACCGAACCGCAACCACCCCTATTTAGAACCCAAAATTTTCTGAAAAAGTGAGCTAATATATTCACCACCTCCATCACTTTGAAGAATCTTAATTTGAACACCAAACTGAGTGAACACAAAGGCATGAAAGTGAACAAATGTAGAATAAACTTCTTATTTGTATTTCAAAGGAAATATCCAAGTATACCGAGTACGTTCATCAATGAACGTTACATAATACCTATAGCCCTCAAGAGAAACAGTAGGAGCTGGTCCCCAAACATCAGAGTGTATGACCTAAAAAGGGGTATGAGATTTGGACAGTATAGGGGAACAAGGTAACTTGGTAAATTTGCCTTTCAAACAAGCTTGACAGACATGACGGTCTATAACTCTAGAAAAAGGAATGAGAGATTTTGCCGAAGATAAACTAGTGAATTGGAAGGGTGACCTAATCTGCAATGCCACAAGTCATAGGTGACTTTATTCCCAAGAAATGTAGCTTTAGATGTAGACCTTGGAGAAGAGAGAGCAGGCAGAATATAGAAGTCCATTATTGCGAAGTCCTCAAAACAGAGTCTTGCCTGTGATCTTGTCCTCTATACACCAAGAGGAATCATCAAGAATACATCGACACTTGTTCTCCTTGCATAACTGATTGAGAGATAACAAGTTAGCATATATCTGTGGAACATGTAAGACAAAATTCAATGCAAAAGAATGCGAATGAGTAATAAGAGACGATTTTTCAATATGTGCTATGTGTAGACTTGTACCATTTGCAATTGCAATGGTCTCATTAGTGGGATATGGAGCAGCAACAGAGATATTAGAGATATCAGCTATCATATGGTTGGTTGCACCGGAGTCAGCAATCCAATACTCCTGCTAAGTCATAGGAGGATGTACTTGAGCAGTCATAGTAGTCATGCCTTGAGAGGAAGAACCTTGAGAAGAAGGGCTATCTCTATATAAGCAAGTAGCAGCAGTGTGATTAGTTTTCCCACATATTTGACAAGGATCTACTTCAATAGGTTGAAATTGAGAAGTAGCAGATCGATGGATGCAAGTTGCTGCAATATGACCATTCTTGTTACATATCTGACAAGTGGGAACACCATTGTATGAAGGAAAGTGAGGTCTGCTCAAAATTCCATTAGAAGGATTGGAGGAATAATTCCGAGGATGAAATCTAGGACCTTGATCATAATACATCTTCCCTTTACCCTTTAGGCCTAAAATTATGAGACCGATACCCATGTTGAGAGGAATAGCCTTGAGAAGAATGAAATTTGTGAGACCCTTGAGAAGGATAGGATGGTTGAAACTGAGAAGGTGCCAAATTGGAGTAAGAACCGGCAGATGCTTGTGATCCAAGAGAGGATGAAGACATACCGGAGGTAGAACCTGAAATTGGTGTAGCAACCATGGCAGTCAATAGTGGAACTTGACTTGCAGTCTCTTCAAGTGTAGCTTCCTCAGCTTTGAGTTGGGAGCAACAATCTTTCAGAGAAACCACCTTCTTTTTGCCTCGAATAACAGCTTTTACAGTGTTATACTAAGAAGAAAGACCTTTTAAGGCATGAATAAAAATGTCTTCATTAGAAATATCAACCCCAACTGTAGAAAGCTGGTCTATTATATCTTTAATCCTCTGAGAATACTGATCAATCGTCTCAAACCCCTTCTTGATATTCCGTAAATCAGTTTTCATCTTAAAAATACTCACTACTACATTTTTGCACCTGCGCGGCGGTATTTTGCGCGACGAAGGATTAATCGTCGCACGAAACAACCATGCGAGACGGAAAGATCAAAGCGTACCAGAAAATTGCGCGACAAAAATTTTAGTCACGCAAACTAACTCTGCGCGACAAAGGATAGCATTGTCGCATATAGTAACGAAAAATTAGCCCGTAACCGTGGATTTGGCGGCAAACGTTGGGCAACGATAGTTTTAGTCACGCTAATTTATAATGTGCGACAACAAACCTGGTTCGTCGCGCAAAAAACAAGCGGGAAAAAAAACGCGGGTTTATCGCATTTGGCGCCAAATAATTGCGCAACTAAATATTGGTCGCGTAAAGTGACTGTATTCTTGTGCGACGACCGATAGACTTTGCGCGACGAAGACAATAGACAACATCGCGCAAAAATGGATGTCGGCACATCCATGCGCGCCGGAAAAAAATATTTTGCGGGACGACAAAGATGTTTGCGCGGCGAAAATTTTGCAATGCATTTCTATTTTTGTCGCGCAAGGACTTCTGAACTTTGCGCGACGAAAGACGTAATCCGTCGCGCAAAACTGTCGTTCATTATTTAGTCAGTTTCAGCCATGGCAGAGGCAAACTGCAAAAAAAAATTACAGCTTGCCTCAGCCTCTCTCTCCCTCTGTCAATCAGATGCATCAATTTCATTTCGTTTATGAGTTAAACTATCTCTGCCTCTGGTACGTTCATTGGGTATGTATTTGTTGTCGTTAGTGTAAAAGTATTACTGTAAATTCATACTAACGCCATTAATTTCGTTGTATATAGGGATATTATATGTGATTAGCGATTGGTGAAGAACGATTGAGAAGGTATTATATAAAATTAATTAAATTATGATTATATTGTGTTGTCAAATTATATTTATATTATGTTGTTCAATTATGCACGTTGATGTACGAAGTTAATTGAAATTAAATTCTTACATTTTTTTTTTTTTGTAAAGCTTAGTTCCCGTTCGAGGTTAGTTGGTGTTTGTACCAAAATTTGCACTTTTTGGCCAATCTCTCCATTCTAGCCAAAATACATTTGGACTTATTTTTTACTCATCAGCCCAACTGGCTATTCGGACTCCACTTGCCAAAAAATTGGAAAAAGAAACCCATATCATTCCAAGAGATAAAAATAAGCCAAAATAGCTTTCCCAAGTTCCCAGATTGCATATTTTGAAACTTGAGGTCTGACCTTCATTAAACTCAAGACCATATCAATAGAGAGGTAAAAGCAAAAGTTATCTCCTATAGCCATTTAAGTCTCAGGAACTACAGACCCGCGTGGTCTCATTAGTTGAGATATTTTGAAGCACAAGTTACAAGAATGGCCAGAAGGTATTCAAAAGGAATTCTTAGAGAAAGCATGCTGAGTATCTCTGCAAAACATCCATGTGCCTTCAAAATATGGATATTTTCTTCACAAGTTACAAGGAAAAGATATTCATCACGACTGATATTTTCCAGGAGATATTTTCCAGATATTTTTAGGAACCAAAATTCCTATAAATACAAGGGATGAGAGCTGAAGAAGACACAACCAACAATCAACAAAACAAATACAAAAGAAACAATCAGTTCACTGATCATTCTAGCCTTCAATAGAAGCAAAGCCAACAAAGGTACCAAGGACCTTCAAAAGCTATCCTTGAGATTCTGCTCAGAATTCCCAGCCACTCACAACTCAACTTGATTATAGCTCTGCCAATTTCAACATTGGTATCGATTTCCAGCTAATATTTATTAGTTGAAGGTGCAGCCAGTCCAGTCCAGCCTGACGGTCCAGTCCAGTCCAGTCTAGTCCAGCCTGACGGTCCAGTCCAGTCCAGTCCAGTCCAGTGCAGTCCAGCCACACAATCCAGTGCAGTCCAGCTTGACTAAAATAGTCTCAGAAATGGCATTTCAGGCAGAATTCGAAGTCCAATATTTTGATGTATTTCTGGACTTAGCAGTTCCTTTCATTTACAGTATTTCAAACAGTTCCCCTTGAACTTGTTTTTATTTTCAAACACTTGTGTTTTTGCTTTACTTCCCAGTTTTATTTAGATAAATTATGAAGTCCTTACCAGTCTAAGGCATAGAAAAGAACTTTACTTGGGAAGACATTCCTCACCCAACTTCACAATCACTTGATTAAAGTCAGTAACTTAGGGCGCAAATCAACTATTTTCTCAAGTCTGTTAGGGTTTTACACTGCTAACAGTGGCACGCTCGCGCAAAAGAAAGTTGACCAGTTGACCACAAATGGTTTCCAGGCCAATGAGGATTTTTACCTTACCGTCACAGGAACACAGCAAAAACGGGTGAACAGTTGGATGTCGCGCATGGATGCGTAAAGCATGACTGCTGTCCAATTAATTCTTGAATTGTCCCATATTTTGGACAGTTTGGAAATGCATAGTCGTGTCACGTGGTTTACAGCTACAGGATTAGGTTTCGATTGTGGAGATTGCGGTGTCATCTTGGTACGTTCTTCGGGTGGTACGTAGGAATTTTATATCTACGGTACATCTCAAGAACTGTACCGAGATGCTGCCGAAATTCATCCACGTCGAAATCTAATCTCATGTAGCTGTAAATTACGTGACATGACTATGCATTTCCGAATGGGATAGGGCCCTTACCGGAGGCATAAGGTGACGTTATGATTTTGTAAGAATACAACATGATTGTTGTATTGTGATTGTTGTTCCAGGAATTATGAGTAGAAGGTGGATACAGAACCCTAACAGGTGCGCAGACGAATACTTGGATGGAATCGAGGACTTTATTCACTCTGCACGGTCACACAACCCGGGTGCAACTAGAATCCGATGTCCTTGTAAGAGGTGTAACAACATGTTGTGGGAGACAATTGAAACTGTTCGATTTCATTTAGTAAGGAATGGAATGATTGAGACATACAGCACTTGGAACCATCACGGGGAACAATTAGACATTGCTTCGTCTTCAAGGGCCACAAGAGTGGACAATGTTGAACCTATTGTGGATCCTAATGAACAAGTCATGGATATTATAAATGATACTTTTCCATTTGCATCGATGAGCAGCAATCAGCAAGCGGAAGATGACGTGCCTACACCAACGGATAGTGCAGAGTTCGAACAGTATGAAAAACTATTAAGAAATGCCAACCAAGAGTTATATCCAGGGTGCGAGAGCTTTTCCGTTCTGACGGCGATTGTGGAGCTAATGCATGGAAAAATAAAGAATCGTATGTCAAACCTGTGTTTCGATTAATTTTTGGGGGTTTTCAAGAGAATGCTTCTGACGGACAATTGTTTGCTGAAAGACCACAGACATACGCAGAAGATGTTGAGTGGTCTTGGATTGGGTTATGAAAAAATCCACGCTTGCAAAAACAATTGCATGTTATTCTACAAAGAGTATGAAACATTGGATACATGCCCTATATGCAATGAGTCGAGATTCAAACAGACGTCTCAGAATAGAATGACTAAGGTTCCACAAAAAGTCATGCGTTATCTGCCCCTGAAACCAAGATTGCAGCGATTGTATATGTCGACGCATACTGCAACAGACATGAGATGGCATAAGGAAAAACGGGTAGACGACGATGTGATGCGGCATCCTGCAGATGGGGAGGCATGGAAAGAGTTTGATCGAACGTTCCCCGAGTTTGCTGCTGATCCCCGAAATGTTAGGTTGGGACTTGCCACTGACGGATTATATTCCCATATAATTTTCCGCCTTGGAAATGCATGAAAAAAGAGTACATGATGATGACTGTTTTGATAACTAAGGATCCTGGCAGGTCAATCGATGTGTACTTAAGGCCGTTGGTTGATGAGCTCAAGGATTTATGGACAAACGGTGTGCGCACATACGATAAATCCACTGGGAAGTTGTTCACTTTGCGAGCGGCAGTTATGTGGTCTATGAATGATTTTCCCGCATATGCAATGGTGTCGGGGTGGAGCACAAAGGGTTATATGGCATGCCCTGTATGCAAGGAAGATGTAACTTCTGGTTGGCACGCTGGAAAAGTGTGTTACCTTGGGCATCGAAGATGGTTGCCATGGGACCACGAGTGGCGGAAAAGGATAAAGAGTTCGACAGGAACAAAGAGCGTCACGCAAGACCTAGAGAATCGTCCGGTGATCAGATCTTGGAACAGCTTAACCGTTTGGATTTTGCTCCGTTCGGGAAAATAGTTAGTCGGACCAGACCTGCTACACATATGAACTGGACGCACAAGTCTATGTTTTTTGAGCTCCCATATTGGTCGAAACTAAAATTGAGGCACAATCTCGATGTTATGCATGTTGAGAAAAATGTGTTTGACACATTGATAGGAATGATTGTAGATATCAATGACAAGACAAAGGACACGATAAAAGCTCGTCTTGATTTGGAAAGAATGGGCATACGAAGGGGTTTATGGCTGAAAAGGGGCAGTGATAAAACTATAAGGGATCTTGAATTTTTTTCCATGAAACCGAATGACAAAAAAGAGTTTTTATAGTTTGTATCGTCTGTAAAGTTTCTTGATGGGTATGCTTCTAATATCGCACGTTGCATGAATGTTGACGGGTGTAAATTTACTGGACTCAAGAGCCATGACTGCCATGTGTTTATGCAACGCCTACTTCCTGTGGGGATTCGACACCTATTGCCGGAAGATGTAGTCAAGCCAATCATATTGTTGTCTAGATTTTTTTCCCAACTGACAGCAAAGACGTTGCGAAAGACAGACATTCATCAGTTGTGCGATGACATTGTCCAATTCCTATCAACTATGCAAGTTTGCGAAAGACAGGCTTTCTTCACAAGTATGATCCACGTGATGGTTCACTTGCCAGAAGAGGCATTGCTTGCTGGTCCAGTCAACTATCGCTGGATGTATCCTATAGAAAGGTATATAATCCTCATCATTTCTGTATGCATCATTGGTTCGTATTCTTGCTACTTTCTGATTTGCATCTTTTCATTTTATTTTGGCAGGCTTCTCAGAGAGCTGAAAAGAAGCGTACGCAACAGAGCGAAGCCCGAAGGATCAATTGTAGAGGCTTGGGTTCAATATGAGGCGCTTACTTTCTGTGGAATGTATTTAAAAGATGTGGACACGGCTTTCAATCGACCTCAGTGCAATAATGACGGAGGTGTGAGAAATGACCAACTTTCTGTTTTTGCCCAAAGCACACGACCCTTTTGAGATCCTGTACGAGGGGAGTCATTTTCTAGAAATGATATGGAAGTAGCTCATTGGTTCGTATTGAACAATTGTGATGAGATAATGGCATACTTAGATGAGCATGAAGAGATGATGAAGCAAGGACATCCATCACAAACTAAGTATTTTGTAATTGACATATGTAAGTATTTTGTATTCCAAGAAACACCGTGAATTGTTTCCAAAATGGTTCTTGGAATATGTAAGTTATAAGTATTTTGTAATTGACATATATATTGTAGTATTTAAATTTCTCAAACTAACATGTGAACTTTTTTTATAATACTAGGTGACTAAGTTGAAATCAGAGAATTCCCCCACTTGCAGTGAAGAGTTATATAACTTGGCATTCGGCCCACTTCGGGATGAATTGTTCTCGGGTTGCCATGTTAACGGCGTCAAGTTTTTGGGGACTGCACGAGATGACAAGTTGTGTACGCAAAACAGCGGTGTCCATGTTCCAGGTGGAGGCGAAAGTACGGACATTGATTTCTATGGCAAACTCACAACTGTCGTGCAATTGCTTTATAAAGACCGATACCAAGTGATCATGTTTAAGTGTCGATGGTTTGATACGAACCCAAATAGGCAGGGAAGTGTTAAAATCGATCACAGGTTACTATCTGTGAACATGAACAGAACTTGATATGATGAGGACCCTTACATTTTAGCAAACATGGCAAAAACAGATTGTCTATCTAGATGACCCTAAAGCAGGGAGCGAGTGGAAAGTTGTTCAGAAAATGGATCAGAGGAATGTGTATGCTATACCAGAACTAGACCCATCTGACAACGATGTCGACGTCGCTGACCAACGTTTCGAATCTTCCATGGAACATGATGCACAAACACTTCTAGATACAACTGTCGTACAAGAACCTTTTCAGCTTGAAGGAGTGTCTTCAACAGAAATACCGATTCAGTCAATTACAATTGACCTCGGTTATCTTCCGCGATACGATCCAACCGTGGGCCGAACAACGATGATGATGTACTTATGGAGGAGGAGGAGGAGGAGGATTGGGAGACCGAAAGTGATCATAGCGATGAAAACGAAGATTATTATAGTTCAGATGATGAATAATGTAATTTATTTGCGACCTGCCATGTAAAACATAGTAAATGAAATTATTTGTAATTTCATAATGTTAGTGTAAAGATTTTGGTGACGAACATATTATTTGAATATGTGTACTTGTTATATCCAAACCTTAAATATATGTGGAGAAATGCGGGATATATTTTTTCTTCATTGAATTCTTTTTATTTCCGTAATTGTTTTTGACTTTTGGTCCGCGTGGTGTTCTTTGTTTTTCTATGCTGAATCCAACTGCATAAAGAACTTTAAATTTGGACATATGGTTGGTCAGTTATAGATTAAAAACTGAACAGAGGTCGGAACTGAAAAAAATCAGCCAGTCGCTGACAAATCCGTAAAAAAACGACCGGTCGTCCAGTTTGCGCGACGGACAACGTTGTGGCATCGCAGAAGGGAAATTTGCGGGACGGAAAACTTCGTCACGTAGGGTAACAAATATGCATAAAAATTTTTACAAAATAAAGTCACCCTTGCGCGACGAAGATTTCCGTCACGCAAGAAGCCCCTGTGCGACGACAAAACATTCCTCGTCGCGCAAAACTGACGACCGGTCGGTGACCAGTGACGACCGGTCGCTGAAGAATCTGTAAAAAACCGACCGGTCGTCACAATTAACCGACTGGTCTTCAAAGAATCTGTCCAAAAACGATCGGTCTTCAGTGTTCACCACCCGGACGTCAATTTTGCGCGACGAAGAATGTAGTGGCGTCGCACAAATGTAGTTTGCGGGATGGAAAACTTCGTCACGTAGGGTAACAAATATGCATAATTTTTTTAAAAAAATAGAGTCACCCTTGCGCGACGACGATTTCCGTCACGCAAATTGCCCTTGTGCGACGGCATAACATTATTCGTCGCGCTAAACCAACGACTGGTCGGTGACCTTAACCGACCGGTCGCTGAAGAACCTGTAAAAAACCGACCGGTCGGCGAAGAATCTATCCAAAAATGACCGGTCTTCAGTGTTCACCGACCAATCGTCAATTTGGCGCGACGAATAACGTAGTGGTGTCGCACAAATGCTGTTTGCGGGACGGAACCCTTGCGCGACGAATACTCTTATTCGTCTCGCAAGAAATTTTCCCCATAAAATCTGCAATTATAATTTCCATTTATTCCTATGCCTTAATTTGATTTTTGCCATGTCAATCATAAGCTTTTCAATGATTTTAGTTAAGCTCATCATTCATACCTTTTATGGGAGTGGTAGAGGAGAATCTTTCTGTAGGGTTATCAACTTCCCTACGAAGAGAAGTTATGGTTGAAGACTTAAAGATCAAAAGCGTTGTGATGTGTTTCAAAGTTAAATTAAATATGTAGTTTACTTCATTTGCAACTTTAAAACACAACTTAAACCTGTGAAAGACATCACGTCGCTTGCAAGAATGTAGATTTCAGTCAATTACATTTGAAATGGTATTTTGTTACAATTATTTCCATTATATTACAAAAATTGGAGATTATGTGGCAACTGTCATACACCTTGCGCGACGAACACAATAACGCCGTCGCACAAATTCGTTTAAACATTAAAAACTATTTATGACTTTGCGCGACGCAAAAGTTATCTTCGTGTCGTCGCGTAAAGTTTTCAGAGGCGAACATTCTCTGTATCATCGCCCAAACCAAGTTTTTTTTGTTTATTTATTTTGTATGCTTAATAGTTAAGAAATTAAACGAAGTATCCGTTAGTGTAAATATTTTTAAATGCAAATCACATTCAGTCATTGTATTCATATACGGTAAAGGAGTGCACCCGTAAAAAATCTTCAACATCGGAGTTAAACTACCCGTTAAATCGTGATTTTTCATTTATAACCGTCGAAAATTGTGGTCCCGTTACATCATCTATGATTGTATATTTTTTCCAATTTTTTGCGTGTACGATCTCTACGTATAAAGAAACAAGTTTGACGGTTGGATCGTTGCAAATAGTTTCGTAGAATGCGTAAGTCATCAAAACAATATATTCACAAAAATGAAGAGTTTTTGTATACTTTTGTTAAATATCATAAGATTTTGTGGTATCCACTACTGTAAATATTTTTAAATGAAGATCAAATTCAGTCATTGTATTCATATACAGTAAAAGAGTGCACCCGTAAAATATCATCAAAATCGGAGTTCAAATAACCGTTATATCATGATTTTTTGTTTATAACCGTCGAAAATTTTGGTCCCGTTACACCATCTATGAATGTATATTTTTTTTCAATTTTTGGCGTGTACGATCTCTAAGTATAAACAAACAAGTTTTACGGCTGGATCGGTGAAACTAGTTTCGTACAATGCATAGCCTCATTAAAACAATATATTCACCAACATTTCCATGCTTTTATATTGTTTAATTTTTATAACTTTAAACACGACTTGCACGACGAACAGAAGACTATTCCGTAGCGCAATCAACCATCTTGCGACGCAACAAAATATGTCCGTCACGCAATGTTACAATTATTTAGGGTTTAGGATTTAGGGTTTAGAGTTTGCGCGATGTGGATAATATTTTTCGTCGCGCAAGTCGTCAAAATTTTGGTGGTTTATATCCCGCGTATTAAAAAGTCTTTGAGCGACGCTGTTAGTTTCTCCGTCGCGCAAAGTTGATATTTTGCACTTTGCGCGACGCATTTATTATTCGTCGCGCAAGTCTGCAAACATTTTATGAAAAAAACGCGCAGTTTTGTTCGACTTCAACCTCTCAGCCCCTCTGTCTCTCTCTCCTTCGAACCCTAAACCTCTCAGCCGCTCTCTCTCCTTCAGCCCCTCTCTGTCCCTCTCTCCTCGGTCCCCACTCATCCCTCTCAGTCCCTCTCTCCTCCGTCCCCTCTCAGTGCCTCACTCCTCCGTCAGACGATGGCCCTTCTCTCTCTCTCTCTCGCTCGCCACCGCCGGACTTGCGTGCTCTCCGGTCTCCCTTGAAACCCACTCGGTAAAATTCTCAACTCTAGCCCCGATTAATAATTACAAGTTTTTGGAATTTTTATTTCTGAAATTTGTGGATTAATATATATGTTTTGCTGTTTCAATTTCTATATTTATTTTGTAAGTGTTTAAATTGCTTAGTCTTGTGGTTGGTTAGGAAGCCTATGTTTCAATTTCCTTTTTGTATTGGATTTGTATTTTTTATTTCAGATTTGATTGGAGGTGTTGAAATAGTGTTGGATTTGTGATTTTGTATTTTCTGTTTTGATTGGAGCACAATTCAGATTTGATTGGAGCACAATTTTCTGTTTTCTGTTTTTTGTATTTTGATTGCTTTTCAGGGGCTTTAAAATATGTGCAACAAACCAATTTTGTAATTTTGCTTTGTTGAGATGAATATCTGATTTTTGTGGTCCGTGTATCGTGCTCGTTATCTACACTGTGTATATGCCAACAACTTTGGTAGTTTGTTTAATAAACCATGCTATAGTTTACTTCAGTTTTATGATTTTCATTAGGAGGTTTATCTATTCAACTATTTTTTTTAATCACATACCAACTCTTTAATAATTTGGGCAGCAATTTGATTTTTCTGGAATATGTGCTTCTGTTTTTTTTTTTTATAAAGAATACATGTTTCTGTTTTTTTTTTATATATATATATCTGTTTTTGTTTTGTTTGCTTTCAATAATGTGCATCTTTTTTTTTTTTTTTTTTTTATAAGAATACATGTTTCTGTTTTTTTTTTAAATATTGAATTTGTTGTTGATCAGTTGTTGAGGTTTTTTTAAAAAAAAAATAAAATAACATTTTAGGCAAGGATGTTTTAATTTTAAGACCTTATCAATTGTGCAGATGTCAGACCTTATCAGACGTCGTAAGACGGTGACGAGTCCTCATAGTTTGCCTCCCCCCGACTGCGACGTCTGATGTCACTGCTCCAGCACAGTTGCACGAGATCCCAGCTTTTCCCAACGTCTCCCATGCACCGGTGTCATCAGAGTCCTCAGTGGCACAACCTGTTAGCGCCAGGCGGCGTCATCGCCCTCCCCACTTGACCGACACCGCTTCGACCTCCACTGCTGGTGCGTCGGATTCTCAACCAGGTAAAGATTTCCTTCAACTACAGATGTTTCGTACCATGATTTTTGTATGATTTGTTAATTAACGTTAATTTTATATATCTTTGCAGCCAAGAAGAACACCCGGGCACCTTGTCGCCAGTTGAATACGGCGAAGGTCACTCTGGTGACCAACACTCGTATCAACATCAGATACGACGGGCGTCATCGGGCTGCACCTACGGCGGACCAACATAGCTCATTGGCCCACGATGTTGGTTCAGTCATTCGGACCCATTGTCCGATGAAATGGAAGTCTTGGAAGGCCATGCCTGACGAGGTGCAGGTGGAGGTGCGTGGACAGCTGTCGGTATGTATCCTACCTTTTAATTGTTTTCCCTTCAAATTTTAAATATTTCTTGTTGCGTCGATTCAGCAGCACCAAAATGGATTCAGCTGCATCCTCAACTTGTGATACTCGCAAGTGCACGAGCCGTTCAGTAGTATAGCATATGTAAGTGCGAGGTCGATCCCACGAGGATTGGTGATTGAATGATCCAATTCATTTCCCCTACACAAAACAGAAATGAAAAAGAAAATAAATAAAACAAGAAAAAAGGAAATAACTCAAGCAAATATGTTCCCAAGTTCAATTAGATTAACGGATTGATTCTAGCTAAAGTATGATTAAGCCATGGTGTTTGGTCCTAACCTTGTGTTCCTAATTCCCTAATTTGATCATTTGTTGTCTAATCTAAAATTAAGCATTAGGAACCCATTAAGCATAGAAGAACAATTTAAACAACCAAGCATGTATCTAATCCCTGTTGTCGAATGTCCATACATACTCTTCCTATTCATAGTTCAATTCGAATTAAAGCATGGTGTCTACTCTTAATTCAAACCAAGATAGCTAACATCCAAGCCTAAATGGTGATCAATCATTCAAACTAGCATATTAACTTATAAGCATAATGAATAAGAACAAAAACCATAATTGAAACTTGGAAACTAATTAAACTTGAATACTTAAGAAAGAATGTACATTACAAATAAAATTAAAGTAGAACTTGAAAACTTCAAGGAAAATTTAGTAAAATCATTTGTTACAACAATTGACAACTTAAAAGGAAACTAAGAGAATTTGAGGGAGAGAAGGGAAGGGAGCTCTAGAGAAGTGTTTGAGAGCTCCCCTCTTGGGGTGTGATTTATGAAGCTTGAAGGCTTCTCTATTTATAGGGCTAAGAGGGAGGAACATCATGATGAATTCTCACACCATCCTTCATCTTTTGCTGCTGCACCTCAAGCTTTCTTCACATGGGTTCAAAGGTGTTGTGGCTGCCTTTTGCTGCCAACCCATGTGGTTGCCTTTTGCTTGCTGAAAAAACGATTCTTCTGAACCAGACTTGGTGTAGGAAGGCCAGAGGTTTCAAAACGTATCCAATGGGGCTCAAATTTGGATATGTTATACTAGACACCCATTGGAACAACGTCTATGAAGAAAGTATTCCCATCGGAGCAGTAGAAGTGTGCGTTTTGGGCCTTGCAATTTGGCTGCCGAACAGAGACTGGAATTGACTTCATTTCATTTCTTTTCTTTCTTTTTGCTTCACATGCATGTACATGCTTTCTCTTTAATAGCTCCATCATGTACCAACTTGATCCTTTAGAATTTCATAGCTGGAATGCCTCCCTACTTCACTCATTATGTTGGGTACAAAGTCAGTTATAGTTGGGGTGAGGCACATGGCTAAAAGGAGGCACATGGCAAAAAGCTGGCAGCTGCAAATCCTCCTGAGCAAGGTTGAGTGTTGGACGGGCTAAGCACTCCACATATGTTCAATTGGGCTGAAATTTGGATATGTTGTACTACACACCCATTGGAACAAGTGTCATGAAGAGCTTCACCTCATCCGAACCCCAGAGCATGCTGATCCAAGGCCACGAAGTTGACCTACGAAACTAGGCTGGCAAGGGGCTGTAGCCAAAATTAGTTTGTCTTTAAGCTCTTCTTCCATTCACCCAAATCAGGCCTTAACATGCATGAATTGCATCATTTCCTATCCAAAGCCATCATTGTTACCTAAAGCTCAATGAATTGAAAGATAAACACAAAAAGGATTAAAAGCACAAGTTTAACTCAAAAACATAACCAAATCATAAGCTAGAAGGGTACGAAATGATATACAATTATGAACCGATCATTTCTAATACTTAATGTATGTAATTAATTTATTGCAGATGAACTACAACTTAGAGAACCTTGACGACGATTTGTTGGCGTACATCTGTTGTGTAAATACAGCTCCACCAAAATGGATTAAGCTGCATCCTCAACTTGTGATACTCGCAAGTGCACGAACCGTTGGTAGTATAGCATATGTAAGTGCGAGGTCGATTCCACAGGGATTGGTGATTGAATGATCCAATTTAGTTTCCCTACACAAAATAGAAACAAAAACAAAGAACATAAAACAAGGAAGAAAGAAATAAGTAACTCAAGCAAATAAGTTCCCAAGTTCAATTTAGATTAATGGATTGATTCTAGCTAAAGTATGATTAAGCCATGGTGTGTGGTTATAACCTTGTGTTCCTAATTCCCTAATTTGATCATTTGTTGTCTAACCTAAAATTAAGCATTAGGAACCCATTAAGCATAGAAGAACATTTTAAACAACCAAGCATGTATCTAATCCCTGTTGTAGAATGTCCATACATACTCTTCCTATTCATAGTTCAATTCGAATTAAAGCATGGTGTATACTCTTAATTCAAACCAAGATAGCTAACATGCAAGCCTAAATGGTGATCAATCATTCAAACTAGCATATTAACTTATAAGCATAATGAATAAGAACAAAAACCATAATTGAAACTTGGAAACTAATTAAACTTGAATACTTAAGAAAGAATGTACATTACAAGAAAAATAAATTACAACTAAGAAAACATTAAAGAAAGCTAGAATTGAGAACTAGAAAGGAAAACTAAGAGAATTTGAGGGAGAGAAGGGAAGGGAGCTCTAGAGAAGTGTTTGAGAGCTCCCCCACTTGGGGTGTGTTTACAAGCTTAGAGAACTTCCCTATTTATAGGCCTAGGGGAAGTGAAAATCTGAATTCAATATGGCTAATGCATACAACACTTGTTTTATAAAATCTGAAATGGTTGATGCACTTGTATTAGAAAATCTAAATTGGGTGATGCACTTGTATTAGAAAATCTTGAATTGGTTGATGCACTTCACCAATAGATCCCACCAGCAGCCCTAGCTCATCTTCATGTCACCATGACCAAGCTTCCAACCAGAAATGATAGCTCATACCTAGCTCACCATGACCAAGCATCCAACCAGCACATGCTGAGGTCAGCATGACCAGCAACTTCAAGGGCTTACAACTTGGGCTTCTCTTACTCAAATTAGGATTTTAAGCACTCGAAATTGAAGTTCAGAATGTCTTCTTTCCAGCCATATGTTATTTGGGCCAATCCAAGGTCGGAGGAAGAAGTTAAGGCCGAAACAAGTTGCTAACTCATTTTTGCTCGCTGACAAAATCCATCCTGAGCATGGTTCTGTGTTTGCTAGGTAACGGACTTCAGATTTATCCAATGGGGCTGAATTTTGGATATGTTATAGTACACACCAATTGGAACAACTTTCATGAAGAATGTGGCCTCATCCGAGCTATGTAGGTTGCTGAAATAAAGCTTGCAATATGACCTACGAAACTGGACTGGCAGGGGGCTGTAGCCAAAATGAATTTGTCTTTAAGCTCTTCTTCCCTTTATCCAAATCAGGCTTTAACATGCAAGGATTGCATCATTTCCTATCCAAAGCCATCATTGTTCCCTAAAGCTGAAAGATAAACACAAAAAGGATCAAAAGCACAAGTTTAACTCAAAAACATAACCAAATCATAAGCTAGAAGGGTACAAAATGATATTGAACCGATCAAATACCCCCAAACCTAGATTTTGCTAGTCCTCGAGCAAAACAACACAAAACAAAGTTAAAAACAAAACAAGAAGTTAACTAGACCACTTTCGTAGGTAACTCGATTGCATTGAGCATATGCAACAAGCCTTTAAACCTCTAGGCATCCCTAGTAGGAGGAGTTGTGTCTCTTGAGGGTTTAACAGATACGATACCCACAAACGTTTTTCTAACTTCTACAAAACAAAATGGTTAGAAAACTTATTAGATTTGTTAGTCCTTAAGCAAAACGAAAAACAAAAACAAACATAAATACATTAACAAAAACAAAACAAAAAAAACAAAACAAAACAAAACAAAACAAAACAAAAACAATTACAAAAATAAAAAGAACTCAAAACAATCTTTCCGAACATTTTCTGAAGAGAAATGACTCATGCACATGACTCAAAAGTTTTTAAAAATAAAAGCTCAATTTTGGACATTATTCACAAGGCGGCAAAGTTCAAAACATAATATGCTCAAAGTGTAGTAGTGTGATAGCCAAATGCAACAAATTCCCCAATCTTAGTTTTCACACAATTTCAAAAATCATACAAAGCACAAGTTCAACTTTCAAATCTCACCAAAGTTGTCCTCTCACAAATGAATCACTCGGAAGAGGGCTATAATGCAACACTCAGTTATAAACATGAGATTAGAGTTAAACCATAAAGACTTAACTCGAAATAGAAAGATGAAGAACTTGCATTAATATGATCTCAAGAAGGATGCCAAACACTTAAAAGTAGAAAAATGAATGCAATTCAACCACATGACATTTAAGATCAATTTAGGTCTTTAACATAGGTTGTAATGGGGCCAAGGGTGAAAGGTGAGTAAGAAATGAAGGGTATGGATAAAACAAAGTCCAAGAAACTCAAAATATAAGAGCATAAAACAATTGTTTACAAGACTTCGAATCATCACGATTAGATTTTTTCTTTTACACGATCAAAACTCCTTATACCTTCATTTACAATTATTCATACTCCTTTCCTTGAATTGAACAAACACCAATTTATTTAGAAGGCCCAAAAATGAAAACCAAAAATGAAATTTCATTCAACCACCACTTAATCACAATTTTTCTCTTTTCTTTTCTTTTCTTTCACCAATTGAGTGAATTTTTTTTTTTTCTTTATGTAATATCCCTTCCCAAACTTAGCATGAAAAACACATCCGAATTAGAGTTCATGAGTTCATTAGAAAGGTAAATTCTTGTTTTTCGGGCTAAGGCGAGGAAATATAATTGGTAAAATGAAAGAAAAGGTTTACATGTAGGCTCAAAATGGTTAACAATGGAAAATCATGCTTAAGCATGCATAAGGTTAGCTTGAAAGGCACAAACGATCCAAAGAGGGCCTTAATATCACTTCTTAAATGTCATGAAATCAAATTGCGTAAGAATGAATGACTTTTAAGTGTTCAACCAAATCAATGAATAATGAGATCAAACAACAACTTTGATGACAAGAAAATAAGAGTATGTGTATAACACTCATGAAATGAAGCACAAGGCTCAAAAGCTCACATTGTATGATTATATAAGTCTAATTTATGCTTGATACAATTCTTTGGGTCATGCAAATCCTTTAATTGGAAAATTATGAAACAAATGGCAAGTGCAAAGAAGGTTTCGAACATGTCATAATTAAATTTTTTTTACAATAAAAATTTACAAGGAAAACAAATAAATAATAAATAAAATTCAATTTTCATTTAAGTCATGCAAACATTTATCACAATCTCATCAAATGTGTTCGGAAAGTGAATAAAATCAAAATCAAAATCAAAATCAAAATAAAAGTAAGACTTAACAAAATAAAATAAAAATAAAAACAAGCAAATAAATAAATAAAAAATAAAAAATAAATTAAGGAAAAACCAAATTTACATGCTAAACTCTAATACCCCCAAACCTAGAAATGAACATTGTCCTCAATGTTTAAAAATTAGCCACAAACAATGTCATAACAACAAATGAAAGGTATTAAAGCAAATTAAAAAAAAATCACAAAATCACAAAAGAAAACAAAAACAAAATAATTATAAAATAAAAATTACAACACAAACAAACAAACAAACAAAAAAATGAAACAGTAAACCCTAATCACACAATTCTGAAACCCAAAAAAAAAAAAATTTGAAGCCCAAAGCCCACAATTTCGAAACACAAACCACGGTGAATTTAACCCACTTTGAAACCCAAACTAAAGTGAAACCCGACCCACAATTTGTTTTCATTTCCGGCTTTTTATTATTATTTAGTTTTGTAAAACATGGGTCATGATGTCTCGGTTCAGTGTAAGGGACCAACAGACAGGGCAAGACACGTGTCGACGCATAGAGGCGCCGCAGACTCCACAAGCAAAAATTACGGGCTCATGGAAAGGCGCGAAGACTTTACTGAACGCGTTCGTTCAGAAAAGACACGTCGTGATAAATGAGTTGGGTATGGTTGGAAGGCGAGAAGGTTGTGGGACTCAAGGAATGCTGGAGATTCAGAAAATGCTCATATGCTGCAATGGCTAGGGTTTGTCAAAGACTAAGTCTATAAGAAAGGGTGAAAAAAAAAATGCAAACTCAGAAACACACAAAAGAGAAAAGAAAGAAAGAAGAAAAGAGAGTGAGAAATCAAATGGCCTCTAACTACCCATTTTCATTGGATCTCAACCTAGCTCCACCGACTCAGACACGAGGCCAAGCAGCGGCACCAGTATGGATGCCCTACTTTGCTTCCGCACGGGGGCCTGTGACAGTAACTGACTCAATACTCCTGGACAACGATGTTGCCATTGGAGTGGCTAGAAATTTAGTGACTCCTAAAGATATACGTGTTCTGGGGACAAGGGATGACAACCGGGTCGTGAGCGATGCCCTGGCACTGAGCGTGCAGAGTACGGCAACAGTCGCAAGTTTGGGTCATCGCCTACTTGCGAAGTCCCATGAGGTAGAGGTGCTAAAGGGTCAGTTGGCGGCGGAGCGAAGTATGGTTGAAGAGTGTCAGACTGCTATAAAAAGCTTGAAAAGGGAGAGGTCAAGGATAGTGGAGGTGAATCGACACCAGCTAGAAGTATTGCGGGACGAGAATAGAAACCTATCAAAGATGGTAGAGTTGTACTCTCGCGACATGCGAAAACAGCTGGAAGACCTAGACCGACCGGGTAAACGCAAGCAAGCAGATCGCGAGAGTAGTTACGCTCAAGCTAAGATTGCGATCTTTGGGAGCTCAAGTGATGAGCCCCAAGAAGCTGTGAGTGATGCCCCGGAAGAGGACGGCCAGAGGGCCAAACTCAAAGCTCCAATGGTCGAGACACCAAGCACTGAGAAGAAATGATTTCCTACTGCATTTTTGTTGTTTTTATTTTATTTTGTTGTTTTTGTATTTTCTTTTATTTTTGTTTCGGAAATAAAAGAGTAAGGTTGCAGAAAGAAAAAGAAAAAGAAAAAGAAAACACACTTCCCAACTAAAATAAGACAAAGACGACAAACGGAAAAGAAAACACATTTCCCTAACTAAAATAAGACAAAGATGATAGCCGAAAGGGAAAGGCAAAAACACAAAGCACTAGAAAATGAAAGTAACGGGCAAAAATATTAAACACCAGAAAACACGAAGGAAAAAAAAAAAGAAAAGTAAAGTAAAGGTGCTCCCCCTTGAAGCGATTAGGTCGAGCATGCCCGGGAAATCCGAAATGGTGTTGGCTCTCTCTCATCAGCATATGTCTATTTAAACTACACCTCTGCAAGCGGATGATACCCAGCATTTCTTCCTGCAACTCAAGGAAAAACATCAAAAAATCCAAAAACAGAAAAAAAAAAAAATTGGCATCCTCATGCACTCACCTTGATCATCTCAACCTTGAGCTCTCACTTGCACCACCGAATGCCCAGACAAGGGCTCCTCCAAACACTGTCTTTCCAAACTCTTCATATCATCACGGCACGGCCTCAAACTTTGCTGAGGCAATACCGAACTTTTCTGAGGCACTGTCGAACAGAGCAGTGTTGCTAGGAGGCATGATTAGCAGCAAGCTCACTCCGACAGATCATCTGCATGTGGCACAGAGGTCTGATAAGGTAGCGGTAGAGGAGTCCCATAATTTAACTGTGCTCCACGCGGTCTCAGCTACCAATTTGGGCATGCAATTACTGGCGAGGACAAGGGAGTGTGCCGCGATGAGCGAGGAAATAGCTTCCTTGAAGGCTATGGTGGCGGACTTGCAGAAGCGGCTCTACTGTGCCAATCAGCACGTGGAAGCACTGCAGAGAAAAAATGAGGACCATGTGGAGCTGCTGCAGATTCTACAAGTGCGAGAAAATAGAGGCAAGCCATGATGATGATGGAGATGAAGAAGATGAAGAAGATGATGATGATGTTGTTTTTTTATTTTTATTGTTTTTATTTTTGTTTTGTTTTGTTTTGTTTTTTTTTTTTTTGTTTTTTTTTTTTTATGCAATGTTTGAAATATAAAAAAAAGTGTTTTAACACTCAGAAATAAACTAACTAACCATACCACGTAAATAAATAAATAAACTAACATAACAAAACAAAAACAGAAACAAAACAAAAACAAAGACTCAACAGAAAAGAAAACAAAGAAAATAAAGAAAACTTAATTTAAAAACACACGAATATACAAGCAACTCACGGATGACCAGTTAAGAGCCTCAGAAAACACAGCCAGGGGATCCGGGAAGGTTGGAGGGGTCACAATGGTCCCGCTTCAAACCCAAACTTCTTAGACACCGAAGGTGTCGCCTAAAGAACTCCTAGACACTGTATTAACGGAAGTGCTCACTGGGGTTACCATAAGTCGGCTCATATGAAAAATCTTTTTTTTTTAATTTTAAAATTTTTAAGATAAGAAATAAAAACAAATTAAGATAAAATGAAACAACAAACCATAAACAAAAATGAACTAAGTACTGTAAACAAATTCAAACAAACAACATAAATTGTTGTACTAAAAGAAACAAACCAAGAAACCAAAGAAAAAAAAACAAACAGCACTTTCTATCACCCGTTTATCACCATTTGGACAGATTCGTTTCTATGTTTTTCAGCTTCGACCTCTGTTCAGTTTTTAGGCTATAGCTTTCCAACCGTAAGTCCAAATTTTACGTTCTTTATATGGTTGGATTCAGAATAGAAAAATAAAGAACTCAACGCGGACCAAAAGGCAAAAACAACTACGAAAATAAACAGAGAAGAGAAAGGATTGAAATGCTCCCCCTTGAAGCGATTAGGTCGAGCATGGATGCACTTGGAGGTCGCGACTTCTCCCACTACTCCACACTTCCTATCTTTGAAGTTGCCATTTCTCTCCATTTTTATTGAGCTATTTACATTGCTAAAACAAACACATACAAAAACTTGAAACGGAATTAAAGGATTACGAAATATATAAAAAAAACTAAAAATGAAAGGGAAAAATCAACACAAGTCCAATTCCATGCTTCAAAGCAACAAGCACCAATGGGTTGTGTAAGCTGGGACTTAAACCCAGTTCTCTTGCTTGTTGGGCAATTGTCCTTTTCTGTTGGACTACAAACACAACTTGTCCATTAACGTCATTAACTTTAAAACAAGAAATTGTCTAGAAAAACATGAAACTGAAAAATAAAAATAAAACAAGGGAAAAGAAATAGAACCAAACTATGTTGCCAATCCCCGGCAACGGCGCCAAAAACTTGTTGTGTAAATACAGCTCCACCAAAATGGATTAAGCTGCATCCTCAACTTGTGATACTCGCAAGTGCACGAACCGTTGGTAGTATAGCATATGTAAGTGCGAGGTCGATTCCACAGGGATTGGTGATTGAATGATCCAATTTAGTTTCCCTACACAAAA
Organism: Prunus avium; assembly: GCF_965620075.1. NCBI lineage: Eukaryota > Viridiplantae > Streptophyta > Magnoliopsida > Rosales > Rosaceae > Prunus > Prunus avium. The sequence continues at coordinate 34,391,444 of NC_142291.1, forward strand.
TAGAAACAAAAACAAAGAACATAAAACAAGGAAGAAAGAAATAAGTAACTCAAGCAAATAAGTTCCCAAGTTCAATTTAGATTAATGGATTGATTCTAGCTAAAGTATGATTAAGCCATGGTGTGTGGTCATAACCTTGTGTTCCTAATTCCCTAATTTGATCATTTGTTGTCTAACCTAAAATTAAGCATTAGGAACCCATTAAGCATAGAAGAACATTTTAAACAACCAAGCATGTATCTAATCCCTGTTGTCGAATGTCCATACATACTCTTCCTATTCATAGTTCAATTCGAATTAAAGCATGGTGTATACTCTTAATTCAAACCAAGATAGCTAACATGCAAGCCTAAATGGTGATCAATCATTCAAACTAGCATATTAACTTATAAGCATAATGAATAAGAACAAAAACCATAATTGAAACTTGGAAACTAATTAAACTTGAATACTTAAGAAAGAATGTACATTACAAGAAAAATAAATTACAACTAAGAAAACATTAAAGAAAGCTAGAATTGAGAACTAGAAAGGAAAACTAAGAGAATTTGAGGGAGAGAAGGGAAGGGAGCTCTAGAGAAGTGTTTGAGAGCTCCCCCCCTTGGGGTGTGTTTACAAGCTTAGAGAACTTCCCTATTTATAGGCCTAGGGGAAGTGAAAATCTGAATTCAATATGGCTAATGCATACAACACTTGTTTTATAAAATCTGAAATGGTTGATGCACTTGTATTAGAAAATCTAAATTGGGTGATGCACTTGTATTAGAAAATCTTGAATTGGTTGATGCACTTCACCAATAGATCCCACCAGCAGCCCTAGCTCATCTTCATGTCACCATGACCAAGCTTCCAACCAGAAATGATAGCTCATACCTAGCTCACCATGACCAAGCATCCAACCAGCACATGCTGAGGTCAGCATGACCAGCAACTTCAAGGGCTTACAACTTGGGCTTCTCCTAATCAAATTAGGACTTTAAGCACTCGAAATTGAAGTTCAGAATGTCTTCTTTCCATCCATATGTTATTTGGGCCAATCCAAGGTCGGAGGAAGAAGTTAAGGCCGAAACAAGTTGCTAACTCATTTTTGCTCGCTGACAAAATCCATCCTGAGCATGGTTCTGTGTTTGCTAGGTAACGGACTCCAGATTTATCCAATGGGGCTGAATGTTGGATATGTTATAGTACACACCAATTGGAACAACTTTCATGAAGAATGTGGCCTCATCCGAGCTATGTAGGTTGCTGAAATAAAGCTTTCAATATGACCTACGAAACTGGACTGGCAGGGGGCTGTAGCCAAAATGAATTTGTCTTTAAGCTCTTCTTCCCTTTATCCAAATCAGGCTTTAACATGCAAGGATTGCATCATTTCCTATCCAAAGCCATCATTGTTCCCTAAAGCTGAAAGATAAACACAAAAAGGATTAAAAGCACAAGTTTAACTCAAAAACATAACCAAATCATAAGCTAGAAGGGTACAAAATGATATACAATTATGAACCGATCAACATCAACAGACTCTTTGCTGAGAGGTACAAGTAGTGGAAGAGCGACCTACACCACCATTTTCAGGCATATGATGATCCGCAGGTCGCTCTTCAGGAGGGTTGCCCGAAGGAGCTTGAGGGGCGGGAGGATAGTTGGGAGTGGCTCTGTGGTCATTTTCAGGGGGCCGATTATGTGGTATTTTTTTTATACTTAGTTCAAAATTATTACACGTTTCTTACTAATGTTTTTTAATTTTTTATATTTCATTTGAATTTCAACTAATACGTTTTATTTTTTGAATATATAAGATGGCCAAAGCAAATAAGGGCAATAGGGCGAAGAAGACTCTTCTCCACCATTCAGGTTCCAGGCCAATGCAAAAGTCATTTTTATTTAATTTTTAATATGTCATTAATATTAATTTGTTTTTTTCGTACTAACATTTTTTTTCTCTTGTTCAATTTAGGGGGGGTCCAAATTCCCAGACATTGACGTCTTTAGCGACTTTTATGTTTGACCTGGGAATGAGTTGGCGGAGTCCCTTCATGCAAGTAGTCTTTAATTTTATTTATTATCTTACGCGTTCAAGTTTCATGGTTATTATATGAATGTTTTAATTAATATTTTATGTTATGTTAAATAGACGACCATGATTGAGAAGAGCCAGTTGGTTCTTCAGGAGTTCGCTTCCCAGCTTCCTCCCGATACACCGCTCGATTCCGTGGCTCCTCCACCGGATGCGGGGTTTCAGATCTTGACGGGCTCACAAGTGTCCGCCCTCAAATGGCCATGTGGCTAGGGACGAGCCGTCCAACTGGGGGACTAAACTCAATCAGCCCGTACGGACGAAGAATCAAGACCCGTACGTCTGAAACAGTCCTACGCGCGCAGACTACCCAATCAAGAGTCTATAGCAACATCCCGTCAAGGATGCCCCGGGTTCCATCATATCCAGACCATATCCACAATTTCTATATATCAATATCCAAGGGGAGGTACATATGATGATGCACATCATGTACTGGGGGAAACAATCCAACAGTGGATTGTTGACTAGCTCACAAGTATCCGGCCTCAAACGCCCATGTGGCTAGGGATGAGCCGTCCAACTGGGGGACTAACTCTAACCCAACACGTATGGACGAAGAATCAAGACCCGTACGCCTGGAACAGCCCTACGCGCGCAGACTACCCAATCAAGGGTCTACAGCAACATCCCGTCAAGGATGCCCCGGTTTCCGTCATATCCAAACCATATCCATATATCCATTTCCATGTATCCCAGTGTCCATATCCACTGTTTCCAAGTATCATCATCCAAGGGGGGAGGTACGTATGATGGTGGAGTTCGTAATCCTTATATAAATATTATAAAGTAATATTCCCCTCCTTAATCCAATTTTTCCCAGGGCATCGTATTAAGAAGACATCCGAAGGGCCTGGACAAACTCCGACGGGCCTGGGCAAAACAAACTCCGAAGGGCCTGGACAAACTCCGACGGGCCTGGGCAAAATAAATCTCCGAAGGGCCTGGACAAACTCCGACGAGCCTGGGCAAAATAAATCTCCGAAGGTCCTGGACAAACTCCGACGAGCTTGGGCAAAATAAATCTCCGAAGGTCCTGGACAAACTCCGACGAGCCTGGGCAAAATAAATCTCCGAAGGTCCTGGACAAACTCCGACGGGCCTGGGCAAATAAATCTCAAACATAAAACCCGTAACCGGGGAGGTACCTAAGGTAGTGCTAAAAACACTCAAATTAACATTCTAAGTACCCCACACAAAATCAACAAAGATAGCACTTTCTCAATTATTATATATAAACTCAAAACACTCGAATATGTCAAACCACATATATTGCAACTATTTTACAAAATAAAGAATTCAACTATTAAATGTACCAAGCATTTAAATAAACCATTAAATACAAAAGCATAAGATTTCCCTCTCAAAACCATAAAAAAAAAAAAAAAAAAAAAAAAAACCCCATAGTCCCACATAAACAACAAAAATCAAATGACGGTCAAGACTCGTCCAAAAGGGTCGATCTAGTACTCCTCAAAGAGTGAAACTACCTCGAGAGACTCACGGTCAACCGAGAGTCAAACTGTCCAAATTGGTCAACCGGGCCCGCGGGGCCCACAACCTCCATTGTACGATATGAAAGTTCCTATGGGTTCCACAAGGTCTAGGATACACGTCCTGCAAGTTTGGTCCGGATTGGACACTTAGATCGCTCACGATCGCACGATCGGACGGTTATCGTAAAACACAAACTTTAACTTATTGAATCGGAACATCCGGCACTCCAATTCACGTTCCGTGAAATCCTACACAATCCTAGGAATACCTAAATCAACATATATATTAAATGGGAAGCGATCCAACGGTTCTAACATATCGAACCCGGAAATCACACAATATGTAAAATCCGTTCGGGGTTCAAACGTTACCCAAATTGAGATCCGTAAAATCCTACGCGCTTGTGACAACCAGGGGTTGCATTGGGACAAAATTCCCCTCTGATACAATGCCCACGCGCCGCCACGCACTGGCAGCGTGTGGGTGTCCAAAGCGATATCGCATCGCAGGAAAATCTCAAAATCACGGCTCCAAACTCCTACCCTAGGTAATACACCTAATTTGGAGTCACTTTTGTTCTTGGGCTATGGCCAAAAAGTGGCCGAAAGTGGCCGGAAATTCAACCTGAAATCCGGCCAAACCTAAATTCGAAAATCAAACTACCTACACTCAAAATTCATGCAATCCTACCCAACCAGCAGCTAGATCAGGAAAAATTGGTGGAAATCCATACCTTACCCGTCCAATTTGGTGGAGAAATGAGGGAGAACGAGCAGCTGGAAGTTCTATCAAAAACCAGCGCGTTTTTGGCAGTTTTCCGGCGAGATTCCGGCATCTCCAAGTGCAGGGCTGGCCGGGAAGGGAAGAGGGAGTGGCGGGGGTGCGATCCGGTCTAGTCCCGTGGCCGGTGGCTGCCAGAGATGGCGGTGGCGACGGTGAAATCGTCGCTAGTGTAATAGACAGGGGGGGCTCGCGACAGGGAGAGAGAGAGAGAGAGAGAGAGAGAGAGAGAGAGAGAGAGAGAGAGAGGGTTTTATGTTTTTATTAAAAATAAACTTCGAAATAATTATGATTGTGCCACTGAGAGTTTTTAGATCGTATCTCTCTCGTTACAACTCCGATTCAAGCTTAGCGCATGTCTACGGACTCGTCTCAGCACGACCTACGTAAAGGTACCAACCACTGCCCTGAAATCCTTCCGGATTAAAATGACCAAATTACCCCTACTCCGAGGGCAAAATCAAAAATTCATAATTCTTGAAATTAATTAATTCACTATTCCTTTATTTTGGGTCGGGATGTTACACCGGATGTCCCAGATGGACCAGCTTCAAGCCCGGGTGGCCCAGGTAGACCAGCTTGAAGCCCGGATGTCCCAGATGGCCCAGCTTGAAGCCCGGATGTCCCAGATGGATCAGTTTCTACAGTCCCTCGCCCAGTCAGGCATTCCCGTACCGTCTTTTGTTACCCCGTCCACCTCTGAGCCCATCCAACCCGAGCATGGCCACCAAACCTCTGCCCCTGTCCACAATGTCCAGACCTCCGAGCCGCATTTGCCAAACGACCAAGTAGATTTTCAAACAATGTTTGATTAGTTTTTTACTTTATTAATTACATTTTAAACATTTCTCTTGTACTATATACATTTATATTATGTTATAACAAAAATTTTCTCTCCATTACATTTTTTGTATTGTAATTTCATTTATTATAAAAATAAAAAAACCAAAATTTTTTTTCCAAAAAAAAAATAATTTAATTTAATTAATATTTTTGCGCGAAGAAACGAATAGTCGTCGCGCAAAATCATTTAAAACAAAATACAAACCCGTAAAACTAAATTTTAAAACAATATATTTTCGGTTTGCGCAACAAAATGTTTCATCCCCTATAGGAAATGCAACGAGTACAATTTCGTCGCGCTTTGATGTTGCGATAGATAATATTTCGTCGCGCATATAATTTGCGCAATGTAAAATATGTCGTCCCTGAACTGTTTGTGCAACGAAGTAACATCGTCGCTCCTTCTTTGTGCGACGCCTACTTCTTCGTCGCGCAAACAGTTTGCGCGACGAAGAATTCACCGTCCCTGAACTGTTTGTGCAACGAAGTTAAATCGTCGCACTATGTTCTTGCAACGACTGTTTCTTAGTCACGCAAATAGTGTGCGCGACGAAACAGTAGCCGTCCCTGAACTGTTGGGGCAACGAAGTATGTTGCGCGACGGAATAACCGGAACTCTGTCGCGCAAAGTCTTTCTTTACGATCATTGCGCGACTGATTTTGCGCGACGCTATCTTTGTCGCGCTATTATTTGTGCGACTGCTTTCAACTTTGCGCGACCAATTAGTCTCCGTCGCGCAAACTGTAAAATGTGGTAGTGACTTGCCCTAGAGACATAGCAAAACGCTCTTTGAGACTAGTCCACATTTCTGTAGCACTTTGACTTCCAATAATGCAAGAAATTGCAGAAGCAGAGAGAGTAGCAGTAATCAAAGCCATTAATGCTTTATCATGAATCTTCCATACCTTGTAGGCATCAGATACAATTCTTGTGGCAGAATCAGAAGAAGAATCAACAAATTGAGGAGGACATGGAACAGAACCATCAAGAAACCCCATAATGCCATTGCCTTCAAGAAGTAAACCCATTTGGAAATTCCATGTAACAAAATTAGAATAATCAAGCTTAACAGTAACTGTGTTTCCGACGCTTGGAATCAATGAAGAAATCGGCGATTGTGTAAGAGCAAGCTGAGCTGCAGTAACCATTTTGAGGGGATCGAAGAAAAGAAAAGAAATTGGGATTTTAAGGTTTCAGAAAATTGCATAGAGGAAATAAGAAGAACCGAGATGCAATTTGCAGAGAGGAAGAAATATTGTGTAGCGGAAAAAAAATGAGGATCGACACAGATCAGCGTCAGCCATGAAAGGCTCTTGATACCATGATAACAGTTGAAGAAGAAGAAGAGAACAGATGATACCATGATAACAGTTGAAGAAGAAGAAGAAGAGAACGGAGAGAGAAGATAGAGCAGAGCTGTGTATATTTTGCTTAATAAGAACGATAGTACAGTCATTTGCTTTATAACAGCCTAACAGCTAGATTAGGATAACAACCAATAACAATCTTACACTTTGGCACACTATACTAAACTCTTAACTAACATGCACGTGCTATTCTCACTATCAAAACCATCCCCAAATCCTAACATAGGCTTCCAAGCGATGCGCCCCACTTTGACTGTTGTATACTGAGAACTTAATGTGGACTCAGGCACGAACCTTAGTGTATTCTTACCTGGGCTGTAGCCCGGGGGGCTTTTAACTTTTTAGTGTATTCTTACCTTGGTTGTCTTGTTCTGGTTGTTTTGCTGCTTCGCTGGCATGTTTTGGTTGTTTGCTTCTTTGTTGTTGTCTTCATATTCTTTTCTTCCCCCAATTTATTGTAATTGAAATTTGGGGATTTAATTGGGGATTATATGAATGATGAATTATTAATTAGGGATTAGGTGAATTAATTAATTGCTAACATGTTGTCTTCTACTAGGTGTAAATGTTTTGGTTATCAATAAAATTCAATCGTACCGTTGAGTTTTCTTTGTTCTTATTAGGTTTTGTACGTAAGGGAAATTTAGCCCGCCTCAATTCAGAATCCTGGGTCCGTCCCTGTGTGGACTTAATATTCATCTCATTGAGATTTGTTTGTTGGTTGAGAAATTTTTCATCGTTTGTAGAGCATTGGTCTGAGAGATCTTCCATATTTGTTAGAGAAGAGAGAAATCAAACCTGGGACCTTTGGGGTAAATACTCGTATTCAAACCAATGAATATGAACAAAAATAATATTGGTCCAATCCAAGGTATTTTTACATATTAAAAAAAATTACAAATTTTACGCAGTTTTATTAATACTTTCACATCGTGGATTTCTTAATTTGCATTGGCAGTTAAAAAAGTTAAACTTAAAATTTGTTATTTATTAAATCAAAAGAAACAAGGAGGCTGAATCCCTAAACACCCAGATAGAACAACTCATGTAGTTAATATTTGATAACTGGGAGGCCTTTTTAGTGCACAACCCTCAATTATTCCAACTTAATTATATAAATTTTCCTGTTTTTGGGCTAATTCATAACTTAATTGCACGTTATTTTTAATTATAGGTACATCTAGACAGGTGCTCGATCATTTCCCACAAACAGAATTTGAAAAGTATCTCAGTTTTTCTTCTCCGAGAGCTCAATGTGAATGCTTGACCCAAATCCTAACACATGCTTTCGAGTAATGCGTCCCGCATTGATCCTTTTCCAGCTATGAACAAAAAAGTTAAAATCCAAAAGATGATTAAGCTCTATCAAAAACCTTGTAGGCACACAGTATATTTGTAACTAGTCGTGAGAAAATGAGATAAAAAAATAAGAGGGGAATGGTGAAATGTACGTACCTATATTTGGTGACCAAGACATGGAGAAAGGTGGCCAAGAACACCCTACTATACTCTGCCCCTGCGCATTGTCTCGATCCTCGACCAAACGGCATGAAGTTCTTCGATATAACAAGGGAGTCAAGGTCCTAATTTCCATAAAATATTTACACATATGTGTGTATAAACAAAATTAGCTTATTTTGGAAAAATCGCAATATTACTCTCAAATTACAACACCGAACCCCTCTCTTCCTCCCCACGAAAACACACCTCCCAACGCCACGGATTGAACTCGAGGGGATCCTTGAATGTGTTGGGACTTAGTTGAAGATCAGAGGTGAGAACCATAATCGTCCAACCTGCTGGAATTGTAAATCCTGCGAAGCATGTACTTCAACATTTTAGTGAAAAAAACATTTGCAGTTAGAAACTAAAGGCCTAAGCTATTTGTAACCAAGGACGTACCCTTTACTGGGATATCTTTCAAAGCTCTGCGGAACAATGCAGGTGCAACATTTCCCAGTCTAAGAGTTTCATTGACAACCTATGTTTTCCGAAGACCAGCAAGTTAATAAGACTTTTTCCATAGTATTGTGTGAGTAGAAACAACATGTTGAGCTTGTGTACTTTGTAGAACTAATTACCTGACGAGTGAAAGTCATCGATTTATATTCGTCCCATGTGAGTGAGGAATTTGGATTTTCTCTGTTTTTGAGAAGTGCCTCATTCTCAGCCTTGACGACAAAAGATATTTCATTATTTGTGACTTATGTAGAAAATTAAAGAACTTGTTAAATTGAAGCCTAAACTTTGTGTACTTAACAGTCAACTCTTCTAAAGCTGCAGGATGCTCTGCAAGTAAACTGAAAGCTAATGCCATTATTGATGAAACAGGATGAAATCCAGCAAACAAGAGCCCAAATACGACATATATATTATAAACAACAAAATCCTCGGACAAGAACTTCTCTTTGTCCATGTCGCTGCTGATTTGCTCAAGGAAATCTCCTCGATGTGTGTCCGGTGACATGCGTCTCTTCTTTAGCATATCCCTCAGCATTGTTGTTATCTTCTCGCGGTCCTGAATAGGTACCAAAGCTTCAAATATCTTTATGATATCTGATTGAATAATTGAAACAAATTTTGCATGTTTTGATAAACAAACCATTTTGAATACTACCTTTAAACAATTATGGTATGCTGTACCAGGAACATTCAAGGGAAATGACAAAAAAGTGCTCATAACCAGTCAAATACTTGGCACCAAAATTGAGGAGCATCTGTGACGGCGAGAAAAGATAATTTTAGTATAAACAATAAGCGCAGTGGATCATAATAACTAATAGATAAGTGATTAAGTAGTTGGGTTGAAATTTTTACAACTGAGCTAGCTTCTTTAACTTCAACAGATGCCTGACTTAACCAGGAGGCTAGAGTTTTGTCGACCGTTTTTTCTATTAGAGGGAGCAACTTTTCCTTAAGCGTCTCAGCGCCCAAGTGATTCAATGCAATGCTCCTTATGTACTTGTGAACGATCTCGGCTGCACTTATGTCGTCAGCAACCTTGAAGATCTTGGTAAATGAGTCCAAGTACCGTAGTTCAACTAGCTTGCCTTCTTGTTGAAAGAGGTAACTATTGAATTTGGGATCGGCTGAGACTACAATTGGTTTACCAGCCAAGCTAGTTGAACTATGGTACTTGGACTCATTTACCAAGATGATCTTGGTAAATGAGTCCAAGTACCATAGTTCAACTAGCTTGCCTTCTTGTTGAAAGAGGTAACTATTGAATTTGGGATCGGCTGAGACTACAATTGGTTTACCAGCCAAACTAGTCCGAAATATCAGGCCATATCTGCAAGGCAGAGAAGAATTTAAGCGAGAAATGAAACTAGAATTTCTTATGGTAAATTGAGTAGCCATAGTTTATTTACTTACTTTTGAAGTCTCTTCTTATAGAAAGGATGAAGATCAAGGGAATAGCTCTTAGTCATCGCATTGAGAGTCTCTCCAACGAGAGGCCAGCCCATAGAACCCGGAGGGAGAACCCCATTGCATTTTGGATTTCTCCATTGTGTAATCCAGTGAGTAATGTATGTCACCAGCAAAACTACCAAACTCAATCCAACAACAGCCCACATTTTCAGATCAGAGAAAGAATTGTAGTCTTGTTGGTTCACCTCCCTTCTCTTTATAGATATATCATATATCTCACTGCAAAAGAGGCCATCACTGGAGATGGTGCTGTTGGTGTTAAATGTATTAAAGTCTCTGTGCGTGCCAAATCTACTTACCTAACCCTAAAAAGCTTGTGTCTTAACGTTAAAATCTATCTAGTTGCAGTAGGGTATTTTAAGTTAGTTTTCTAGAATTCCATCTAGATAAGTATTCTAAACGTGCATCAAAATTTTTAATCTTGCTCATCAATCCACGGGACCACGGCGTATAAATGTAAATCACTCCACAGACTCAACTCATCAACACTGATTTATTTTGTAAGTCTATTATAAGTTTGGTCGAACCTCATGTTTAGTTAGGTTATGGGAGGTGTAGCCTTCTTGCATTCTAGCTCAATATGAAATACTCTTTTTTTTTTTTTTTTTGAAAAGAAAATTCGGACAATTTTATTGCTCAAGAAATACCATTATCGTCGTTAATTAGGAGTTTCTAGTCACTAAATACATGCTCGAAATTTGTCTACGTACAGTCAACTCCTGCAAAACTGAAGAATGCTTTGCTAGTAAACTGAAGGCTAAATCCAGTAATGGTGAAATAGACTCAAACGTAGCAAATAAGCCCCCAAATATCAGCGGCAGTGCAAAATCCTCCGTCAAGAACTTTTCGGTTCTATCATAGGTACGAAATGTCCAGTTATTTCCCTTTCTTTTTTATTTTATTTTATTAAGAAAACAGGATAACTCTCTCAATTTTTCTTCTTTGAAGGACGTATGTATGAGATTTTTTTTCGCTTAAGTTTCATAATTTATATGCTCACTAACCAGAAACAAAACAAAGAATATAAGTTGTCTTCTCTATTGGAGGGCGCCGCCATTTTGTTCGTGGTTGATTTTAGGCAGGGACGGACCCAGGATTCTGAATTGAGGCGGGCTAAATTTCCCTTACGCACAAAACCTAATAAGAACAAAGAAAACTCGACGGTACAAGTGAATTTTATTGATAACCAAAACATTACACCTAGTAGAAGACAACATGTTAGCAATTAAGTAATTCACCTAATCCCTAATTAATAATTCATCATTCATATAATCCCCAATGAAATCCCCAAATTTCAATTACAATAAATTGGGGGAAGAAAAGAATATGAAGACAACAACAAAAAAGCAAACAACCAAAACATGCCAGCGAAGCAGCAAAACAACCAGAACAAGACAACCAAGGTAAGAATACACTAAAAAGTTAAAAGCCCCCCGGGCTACAGCCCAGGTAAGAATACACTAAGGTTCGTGCCTGATTTTAGGTCCAAATGTATTAAAATTTCAGTGCATTCAAAATTCTATTTACGTAGGCACGCTAAATTTTTATTTTATTTTATTTTTTAGTCAAAGTTAGGAAGGGGAATGGAGGGAGGAAACTCATACACATAGGTATTTCGGACCACTTGGGAGCACACTAAATGTCTGGGCCTACTTGGGAGCACACTAAATGTCCGGGCCAATCCATCCCAAACGGGGCCTAACACCCCCTCAAAAAAAATCTATTTTAGTGCATTAAAAATCATACTTAGATACCCCGTCAAAAAAAAAAAAAAATCATATTTAGGTACATTAAAACTTAGCAGGGGCATTCAAATTAAAATTCTATTTAATATGTAGGACGACTCTAGCTGTTTATTTTAAATTGGTCCCCATTTTTTCAAGCAAACATAAGGCCCAAAATTTCTTCACATTAAGGATTACAAAAATTACATTAATGCCACAGGTTCCCAACGCTGCTTGTTAAAATGAAATTATGACTTAGTCCGTTTCAAACTTCTAAGATTGGGGTTCTTCAATTTTTCGAAAACATTTTCTATTTATTAACTGATTTTGTTAACAATTTTTTATTTATAAAAACTTAAGAAGCCAACCTCTTCAAAAATAAAAACCTCAGATGCCAATAGGTAATACACAAAGTAATGTGTATGGTTTTTTTATTTTTTGATATAACCGATCGTCATAGTAGGAGCACACTCCAGCCCAGTGCTGAGTTTTTAGAATATACAACTTAGGCTAAGTTGTCCAAGCCCAAACTAGGTAAATCATATATTAGCCTACACCTCTATGTAGACATAAGCCCACCCCTGTATAATCTCAGTCGTTAGATTGATTGGAATCCATGTGATGTAACTTTAGGACCCGTGTGATGCATTTTTATAACAAAGATAAATTCTTTTTAATATAATAAATGTTGTTGATATGTGCTCCTATTGGCCTCACAACCTCCCAAAGCAAGGCCCCACGTGCTCCATAAAGGTAATATAATAGATTGTTTATTATAAAGGTAAATGATAATTTCCTCTTTGTCCTGCTCCATTTTGTCTGTTGCAATTCATTGTTTTCTTATAAATTGTTTTTTTTTAATTCATGAAAACCTTTAAATTGTTTATTGGAGATTAAAGATACAAATATAAGCATGAGGTTCTGGTTTTTTCTCTGTAATTCTTTTTCTGCTATAATCTTTCTTCGCATAAGTTTCATAATTTCTATGCTCACTAACCAGAAACAAAACAAAGAATATAAGTTGTCTTCTCTACGGGAGGGCGCCGCTATTTATGTAGGCACGCTAAATTTTTATTTTATTTTTTGGTCAAATTTAGGAAGGAGAATGGAGGGGGGAAACTCAAACACCTGATGTTCCTTCAAGAATACAAAGGCTGCAGAACAGAGAAAGAAAGAGGCTTCAAGCATCTTGCTATGAGTACAAAAAAGATAAGCTACCAAAAAAGGAGGCAAAAAAGGATGATGAAGAAATACCATAATTCAAGCTTATCTCTTCAGAGGAGCCATCAACACAAGAGGATCCTCAAAATCAGATGGAGGTATGCAATTACTGCAGTTCAAGCTTCCTTTTTTTTAATATTTTTTGCATTGCAGTTTCCGTTTCATCCAATGCAGTTTCTGATTAGTTTCCTTTCAATCTGCAGTCAACACAAGAGGCATCTCAGCCCGATGCCACAAATCCATTTCATGATCCCCCGAAAGGAACAAATCTTCATGATTCGATACCTGTAGGTATGCAAAAATCAGATGATGAAAATGAAAGGCCAAAAAAGACACAAAAAAAAGCCAAAAAAGAAAAAATGGGGTTAAAGGAAGGTTTGGCAGAAAATTCCAAAAGAAGACAGGTACAAAATTGAAGAATACTGCTTAAGTACTCAAACTCGGTAATATCTTTATCCCAAAAGAACAATTCTTTCATCTTTTATTTACAATTAAACTGAAACTAATCTTGTGAATTTCATGCATTCAAATCAGCAGTGATAACTTTTGGGCAAGACTCCATGATGAGAAAGTGACAAATCATGATATTAAAGATATTGTATGGGACCTGGAACTGTCACAAAACGTAAGTGTAAACTACTAATTCTATAACACACACTGCATTGCAGTTTTTATTTGTGTCACCTATATTACCCATTAACAATTCCATTTTTCTCCAATCAATGTGAAACAGGTTATTGAGGCCTATATACAAATAAAGGAGGAGAAAATAGGGCCCATGCAGACAGATAGTCCACAGTACATGTCTACATGGACTTAGGTAAGAATTATTTTCAAAATTCAAAATTGTTTAAACAGACTGCACTGCAGTTTTCGACCAATAATGGGAAATATACAGATATAATCACTTTTTACAAATTGTATTAAAAAATGATTACGTTACAAATTCTATTCAGATATAATCACTTGGGGACGTGAAATTACCCAAGTGCCCTCCATATAAAAACATATCTATTGACCATTTTCCACCTCTTTTCTGAAAGCCAACTTCTCCCAACTCCTCTTCTCTCTCTCTCTCTCTCGCGCGCAGCTCCCTCTCTGCTCTCTTTCACAATTCTCTCTTCCCCGCTTTCTCTCTCCATCGACCACCACCACTCTCTTTCTCTCTGTGTCACGAAAACCTAAGAAGCCCTCTCTCTTTCTCTCTCTGCAATCGATGTTAGGGTTTGTTGAGGGGGTTCTTGAAGGTGAAAGAGAGGGTTTCTTTGTTAAATGCTCTCTCCCTTGAACAATCTGTCAGTTCCCTCTCTTTTCATGTCTTCAATCGACGTCTTTCTCTTCTCCTCCGCTCCTTCAGGGCCTCAAAAAACCCTAATTCTTGGTTTCGGTTCCGACTTATTTCACATACTTCCTCCTTATTCTCAATCTCTCACAGACAAAATTCGTGCTTTTCTTTAGGTGTTTTTGGGATTTCCAATTCGGTTCTATGCGCAAAAGGAGTGATTCTAAGGTGGGTTTTGTATTTCTTATTGACTAGTTTGTCTTTTTGTATGGTTTTCATTTGAGAATGATGATTTCACTGAAGTTTTGTAATTAGGGAGATTGGAAATTTCTGTATTTTAACTGTGAATTACTTCATGCTTGGATGAAACTTCTATTGGTCTGATTGATTTTGCTCTATGGACGACGAAGGGCCTCAATTTGCTATTTGTCATCTAGGATTGGTTCGTTTGTGATGCGTGTTTTCAGTTCCATTTGTCATCTAGAATTGCTATTTGCAAATAACAAAATTTATATAGACTGCTGATCTCAGAAAATAGGAAGCTACCTTGCCTAATGCTTGTTCTTTTTCTGGCTAATCACTTAACTAATATGTTGTCCATTTGAATTTGATTTTATTAGGTTGGCTATCCAACATTGGGTGCATTTGCAGAGTTCGTCTCTGAATTTGACATGCCTAGTGGTTCAAGTTCAAAGAACAAAGATGCAAGTGTTCTTGAGACTGGTAAGCCTTTTAGCACTGCCATGTTTGAAGGTGTTCTTAAAAATTTTACTCCAGATGTACCAACTAGCATCTCGGGCAGGCCAAGGTTTGTATCTGATCTGGGTCAATAATTTTCTGTTCTAGGTTTTGTCTTTTTGTATTTTGTATTTCTATTTTGAGCCTTCTTATTGCAAATTTAATCCTTGATGGTGTTGCTGGCTGAACTTAATCTTGCTTGGATAGGAGCCACTCCAGGTGTAAAAGTAAGAATTACTTAGTATTGCCATTTTATTTATAAAAAACTATGAAATTTTCTAGGAAAAGTCTATTTAGTATCATCTCTGATGTTAATTGTGGTAATATATATGGAAAGATTGATATGGAGGCAAAAATTGCAAGCTTTGAAGTGCCTGCATTGGGAGTCAATTCACAACTGCAATTGGGTGCAATGAACACAATTGGGATACACAACTATCACAATGCTGCAGTGGCTGCTCTGTCTGTTGTTGGACTGAATGTTGGACTTGATATTGAAGACATTCGTCCAAGTATTGAAAAATTAAGGGCACCACCTCATCGTATGCAAATTGGTAAGCTGAAACAGATGCATCTCTATAAGTAGTGAACTTTTTGTTTTCTGTAAGCATTTTCAGCTTAGTGCCTTGTTCTTTTGTCATTCTCTTTTGATTGGAAATTATAAAATCAATTATTTCGAGCATACCTTTTTTTTTTTTGGCCTGGGGATCAGACTTGGAAGAAAAAAGAGTAGATTCCCTTTTGTGACCAAGAGCCCGTCCTTGATCCAAGCCGAGTTTTGCATTCCTTGTTCACTAGTTCAGTGTTGTTATGCAGTATGCAAGGATATCCATGGAGTAACTTGGGTTGATGACAGTAAGGCAACAAATGTTGAAGCAACATACGCAGGACTAATGGGTCTAAAGAGACAAAAGTCTCTGATTCTACTCGGGGGCCTTGCAAAGGTTACAATTAAATGCTTGTCGTAAATGCTGCTTTAATCCTTATAATTGCTCAGTTGCCTTTGTTTCTTTTACGTACATGGAAAGCTTAGAGAATGCCATTGCATTCACCACAATTGTCAAGTGGAAAGAAAAGATAGAAAAACTTAGAAATAACAGAAAAAAAAAAAAAAAAATTGGCTAATGATTGTGCATGTTGATGTTTAATCCAACTTGTACATTTAATTCCCTTGAGATCCAGGATCTGACTTACATTCTGCTACGTTTCATCTAAAATTCATGTGACAAATCCCTGTTTGTGGTGCTTGTCAAATTCTTATTTAAGAAAGCTTGTATAAGTCAAAATGGTTAGTGTATGTGCTATTGGTGCTGCACCATCAGCATTTTACAATAATTTCTCATGTTCCTAACATTTTACTCTTCTCATTCTGTGACGGGTTTGGTTTATATATGAATGAAAGAATTACATTAGATTTCCTTAATTTGAATGGAGTAAGTCTGCTTTCTTTATGAAGTCAAAGTACCTTTCTCTTGTATGTGGCCTTCAATTTTATTTTATTTTTTTCAAACACACATGTCAATGTATTACAATTTTCTTCTGGTTCGAGCTATAGATTTTTGAATTGAGAGTGTGTGCATCTCTCCGGGACCATCACATGTCAAGTGTCCAAGGAGCTGTTTTTTCTTTAGATTATAGAGCCCCAGTCCCAGAAGATAGAAGTTGTTCTTTATTGTGGACAAGCATGGGTTGTAGCTGTCACTTTTTAAGACATAGTTCTTTCTTTTTCTTAGTTTCCCAGCTGTAGTGGTTGGTCTTATATTGTACAAGCCAAACTTTGATTATGATTTTACGTTAATCAGAATATCTAGATGGTATTCCTCCATGCCATTTCATATTATCTTAGTAGTTTAGCTACATTTTCCCAGGGCACCCTGAAAAGTGGAAGCCAGTTGCTGTGAAGACACTTTCTGCTCGGTCGAAGCAGGGGAGTCTCTGAATTCTTAAATGAGATTATTGCTATATCAAATGTCAGGCATCCAAACCTTGTTGAGTTGATTGGGTGTTGTGTTCAAGGAGCTAATTCTGGCCTTATATTTTGTATCAGACAGACCATGTAATTATTTAGACCTCGTTGAATGAAATTGAGCACAATTATTTAGTTCCCCATTGTTGAGGAAAAATTACTATAAAATCTTTATTTTTTGGTGTAGGGGTGTAAGAATGCGATTCCAGAGCGTCTTGTTCTTTTTTAAAGAGATCACGTTATATACATTCTGTATTGCTTGTATATTGCCCTGGTATTGCATGTATATTATTTCTTCTATATAGCCCTCGTATTGCTTGTTTAGTGCCATTTTAAGAGAATTTGCAGATATTGAAAACAAGAGAGAAAAGGAAGCCAATCAATATATTGCGTCTATATTGCTGATGTATTGCCCTCGTATCACTTTGTTTTTTAAGTCTTTTCGAAAGAAATTATATAGGTGGGAGTATTTAGTTTTTGTGCCCTCCTATTACCTACGTATTACCCTCTTATTGCCTACGTATTACCCCTATATTGTGGTTGTATTGCAGGCTCGACAGCAGTACAATGGCAATTCAACTCCTTATTCCCAACTTCCCAAGACTTTAATTTTATTTTGAATATAGACTTGAAAAAAAATGGTGTTAGAGAAGTAATACGTGGGCAATACATTGGCAATACATGGCAATATATGGGTAATACACGGGCCAATATCTTGGCAATATATTGGCAATACACGGGCAATATCTTGGCAATATCTTGGCAATACATGGGCAATATACATGGGCAATACATTGGCCTATATACATGGGCAATAATACATTGGGCAATACATGGTTTGAAACTGATAAAGTACAATGACGCCCTTAATGGAATCACATTCTTACAATAATAAATACTCAATAAAAAAGCAATAATGGAATCACATTCTTACACCAATAGCTGAACACAAATCAATCATATTGAAGAGATACATATACGGTGCTTGTTGTACCTTATTTGTATGATAATGAATAATGATCTGGCATTTTCCTTTACAATATAAAATTACACGATCAAGTGTTTTCTTTTACAAAATATCCTTACAAGTTCCTTCACAAGATAAACTTGAAAAAACAGGTGATAAGAAACAAATATAAGTGCAATAACCAGGCAATACCACAACACTAAAATGGCAATATGATGACAATACAAATACAATAGGGGAGCAATACAATGGCAATACAAAAACTCCACATTCCCACTATAATTTCATTCCACATTCCCACTAAATATTCATAATCTACAACATATTACAAAAAGGACACGAAGTCCTTAATGGAATCACGTTTTACACTCCTACATCATCAAAATACCTTTGAGCAAGGAATGGGCGGAGAGGCTTCTGTAAAAGTTGAGGATGTGAAAGATGTTCTTGACTTGAAGGTGGATTAGTTACTGGCCAAAGGATTCTTAGGAAATTATTTTCCTTTCGCAACTCTCCAAGAGCTAATCAAGCCTGAGGGAAAAAACAGAGTTAGAGATACGTAGGCATAACCAGTGACACTTGAGTATATTATGAACGCCAGAGAACTCAGATAAATCACCAACATAATTGTCCTTCATAGATTAGGCCTAACTCTATCTTAGAACCTTAAAAGAAATTAAGATGACCATCCTATTTTCTACTTACGAAAACAGCTTTTTTATCAGGTACAGTCTGATATGAATACCGATTTTTACCAACATCGCATAAAACCTTTTACTTTCTTATACAATTCACAAGCAGCCTGTCCTTTGTACTACGAAATACTAACAAATTTGAAACTCATTATCTACGAGAGAAAAAATGAAGTGCCTGACCCTTGTGGCATCAAAATACTAATCAAGTGTAAACTTGTTAAATGGGGGACATGAATGCATACTCTACCTCCTATTGCAGAATGCATACCTGAGAGTGACAGTCCATTGCTGATCTAAAATCTTTGTCACGAAATGCTAAGTCCCCACGCGTTCGCGCCTCCAACATATCCTTCATTTGCTGATTCCATTCTTGGAAAGACAACTAACACAAAGACAAACAGTTTCAGAAAGGCATCAGAGAACCATCTGAACCTACGTGTGCACAATCCAATTACCTCATTGGTTCCTTCATCATCTTTGTAGTGTGTCATTAACAAAATTTGATGGATGGCTGTGAGGTCCATCCTTGAACAGGCATCGCCCATGGCCGAAAGAGGATGTTGCGGAGTCGGAGGTGCTTCCTCGTGCTTTGGAATTCCCAGCATCGCATAAGATGGAACCTACAAAGCATCGTCATCATAAAAAATTGCTAACTAAGCATGTTTCAGAAAATGTAGAGGTAGTTAAAATTACTTTGAGGGAACAAAATCAGACTGGGAAGGAGTGAGATTATGCATGACAGAGAATGATAAGAACAGGAAACATACAAGGTCGTTAAAAGTATAAAGAAAATAAACTGCATTTATTTAGGGAGCATAGTTGCACTACTTTTGGTTCAGAATGTTGGTGGTGATAATATTTACAAAAAGGCAATGTTTAAGAAACGAACAGAACGAAAACAACATGTAATTGCATCCATAAGGAGAAAAGGCATGGAAGACTTACATCAGATTTATTTTGCAGTGGGGCAACTGTTGCAACAAGGTCTTTGGTATTTGGCCGCTCCCTGGGTTCATATTGCAAACATCGTGAGGCAAGATCAAAAACCAGTCACTTGTTCAGTGGAAAATTTTCCCTCCAGGTGTGAATCCATTAAGAGAATAACGTTTTTTCCACGAGACTCATCAATCCCTTCTACAACTCATCAATATATAGTGATAAATCTGTTTGCATCACCAAATATTCTGATTATAAATTAGGCAAGACATGTCATACAGAAAATGAAAAACCAAGCACCAGCTGTCACAACGCATGAAAAACCAAGCACCAGCTGTCACAACGCATTTCACCAGGAACTAGTAAACATTAGTCTCCATAATGGGTAAATATAAAATGCAAATATATGGAACAAAACGTACTATTGAATTCCCCGGAAACACATAACATGAAATACCAACTCCAAAACCATGGCCAATACCAACTCCACATCCAATGCCTGCTTCAATGTTCTTTGCTCCCAGCTTCCTCAACTGAAGAATGATAAATGGGAATAAGAGCTTGAGGAAGTCTTTGAGTGTTAGTAATCATTTTATCTTCCTCTTTTCATGACAATGACAATGGTACTCACAAAACTGAAAAATGAAAAGAAGAAGATATTTGACTTACAGAGTTATTTACATGTCTGCTAACGCCAGATAATGCATCAGTAGCACCTCGCGTGGCACCCATGACTTGATTTAGTACTGGTATTGTACCTAGTGTACATAATTTAAATCAATATGTGGGTTAACTAATATCTGCTACAACCATAACAACCATAGAAGAGAAATTTGATAGTATTGTTGTCGATAGCATCTCCACTTGAAAAGAAACAAAGTTGCACAACTTAAACGCTCATCACTTATCAATCATTCAAATACTGAATTGCATGGATCAAGATATTTTTGCAAAATAGAATTGTCTCTTGCCACCCTATTCCTTTCTCTAGATTTAACTCTTTAAAAACATATGTGCTGAAAGCATATGCTTGAAAATAACTGATATCTAAAGGTATCAGCTAACAGACAATCCTCATAATTTATTCAAACAAGCCCGCATAGCTTGAGAATGGACACTACTCATGAATACACATGGATTAAGATAACAATGCACAAACTTCAGATTCAGAACAACCAAATTCTAACTTCACAAACATTACACGCATATTAGCAACAAATCAAATTCAAAATTCGAACCAACCAACCATCCGTGCAGTTGCTGTAAATTCTTAGATTAAAAAGGTTCCTACTAAAACGATATACCAAAAATTCAAAATGGCAGCTTTATCCCATTTCCTACATTTTCTCAGCAACCAAACAGACCCAAGTTCTAAAAACAAACAACAAAGGCAATGACAGAGAAAATGAAAAGTAATACATGGTTTCTTAGCAACTTGTGTCTGATGGGTTTCAGCATTTTTGGGTTTGAAGAGCTTCCCCAAGTCCATCTTCCACATAAAATTAGACTTTAGGGAGAGAAAGTTGTGGAAGAAAAAGAGATAGTTCAATAGACAGAGCAGTACCTAGATTTATGGGGCGACCAACACCGATACCAACACCGCAGCCTATGCCAAAGCCTGTAAATACTTGACCCACTTTCAAAGTAAACGGATTCTCTATTCGGATTCCCCCACTTGGCCTTCTCTCATTGGCCACCACCAAGCCACTCTTGCTACTACTATTGCTGCTGCTGGCCTCCATTTCTGAACAAGCTTCTCCCTCTTTTCAAAAGCCAAAAGCTTAAAGCTTAACTCTTTCCACAACAAACCCTAACTTTGACTGCAGAGAGAGAACCTTTGTGTAGGCTTTTGAGCAGTACCTTTGTGTAGGCTTTTGAGAGGTGGGCGCACGTTTGTGTAGGCTTTTGAGAGGTGGGCGTGGTCTCCTCTTGAATTAAGGTGCTGGTCTCAGATATCTACGTGCGACAGAGGAGAGAAGAGCTAGAGAGTTGGGTTTAGATCAGAAATGAATTTTTGAGAGGAGATAAAAGGTAAATATTAAGTATTTATATGGAGGGTAACTTGGTATTTTCAGGTTAGAAAGTGAGTATATGTGGTTAAGTTTTATAAAGTGACTATTTTTTATTAAGGTTTATCTTTAGTGACTATCTATGTCAATTTCCCAATAATATATCCTACAAATTGCCATTCAATGCTTGCAGAATATTAAGGATAGGGATTTTGCGATCTTCCAATTACTGGTTCAGAATTTTCGATGCATGAGAATCATCCTTACCAGAGACTCTGCTACAGGGAGCGGCATTTACAATGTGGTGTTTGTGAAAATTTACTCCCATCAAATTCAGATGGTACTGTGGTGTCTATGCAACATCCTATCTCGCTACAAATATCCTGTCCCTCTCATGAGGACGACGGAACTCCTAGGTGTTGTACCTGTCGAAGAATAAAGCCAAGGAACACCATATATTATTTACGTAATGATCAATGTCTGGAGTGCCGGGACTCGGCGATTACGGAAGCTGACCAATGCGAAGCCCTTTTCCTTGAAATACAAGAAGTGCTTGATTTGAAATTTCTAAAGAAAATCATTCAAATACACTTCTTCGAGGAAACAGAATTCTTAGAAGTGGGTAAACGGTTCGTAAGAGCTGGTTTTACTGCGGGAGTAATAGTAATTAATATACTGAGTGGTCTTCCTAGGCTGACGACAGGGCTCATTATCGCTCGGACTATGATGCGAGTATGGACAGAGGCTAAATGTCGTCGAATTCGAAATATGAGCCCACAGGTTAAAATTGATATGAGCAACTGATTACCCTTTCTTTTTCTGTTTCTTTCTTCTTCTTTAAACAGGTTGATATTGTTGAAGGGTGACTAGAATACATCAGACCTCAAGCACAAACGTTCTTAGAAACTAGAAAAATACCAAAATTTGTGAAGCTTTGTGAAGCAAAAGCAATAGCCCCCTACACCTGTACTCGAGGACATGTCCCCAAATGAAGAACTCACTCTCAATTGGATTCTGCAGAGTCCGTATCAGTTTCCATTTGAGGATGACACAAAATGTGCTCAACAAAGTTCATCTTCGTAAGAATTGTTTCTACTCAACTATTCACTACAGTTTGAAATCATTCAAAACAAAAAACTAATCTCGTATTCATTTGCAGGTTGGATTGTGGCATGTTCGTCATGTTCTACATGGATACAATTGCACAAGGATAGCCCATTCAAAAGAGTATAGACAAGAATTTCATGAACGAATATCAAGCACAATACATCCTAAAACTCCTACACCACAGACACTGTGTCATTAATCGTCTCTAGTGATTTGTTTAACTCAAGGCAATATGTATCTTGATTCTTATGGATGTTTGTAAATATTTCTAGTTATGGGATATGAGAAAAGATTTGTTATACATCTAAGCTATCATATAATCTTAGAACAGGGTGCAACAAAAGGAAAAGGAAAGAAGAGACTGCACTACAGTTTCTGGTAAAAAACTGTAACAAACGGAAATTGCAGTGCAATTTATAAAAAAAAAAAACTGCTCAAAAAATGTGAAAAGAAACTAAAAGCCAAAGCCATGATCAAAGTATTAAAACTAAGTTCAAAACAAATTTAAGTAGGCTAGCAGTTGTAACATTCCAACAGACTTGCAAAAATTATTTTGAAATCGAACTACGAAACAAAAAAAACTGTACTGTAGTTTTTGGTCAAAAACTGCAACAAACGGAAATTGCTATGCAGTTTATGAAAAAAACATCTGCTCAAAAAATGTGAAAAGAAACCAAAAAGCAAAGCCATGATCAAAGTACTAAAACTAAGTTCAAAACAAATTTAAGTAGGCCAGCAGTTGTAACATTCCAACAGACTTGCAAAAATTATTTTGAAATCAAACAAAAAAATTGCAGTGCAGTTTTTTTTGGTCAAAAACTACAACAAACGAAAACTGCAACTGCAGTGCAGTTTATGAAAAAACATCTGCTAAAAAAATGTGAAAAGAAACCAAAAGGCAAAGCCATGATCAAAGTACTAAAATTAATATCAAAACACATTTAAGTTCATGAGCAGTTGCAACATTCCCATAGACTTGCAAAAATTATTATGAAATCGAATTATGAAAAACTATAACAAACGGAAATTGCAGTGCAGTTTATAAAACAAAATATGCTCAAATGTGAAGACAAGCATTTAATGGCAGTTAAAAATGAATATCCATTGATGAAACAATTGTATAATTTTTATTAACTTAAAAAAGAATCATAATATCCACTGACAACTCTCTTTATAGAGTTTACAAACAGACATTGTGGTCCAGCAAGACCCACACACAATCATTAAATTAAAAACACTATAGAAAGCAACCAAAATAAAATACGAAAAAGGGCTGCTCACTATCATTGTGCCAAAAGCACTTTGGTTTATTTACTCTGACACTATCACAGTGCATGGGGCACTTGATTTGTTTATTCCAACAGTTCAAAAGCCTCTCATACTTCAGATTGCAATTAACTTTCCATTGCCCATCAATTTCCAGCTCACACTTTGAATATAAAAGTCATTCTTTCCTCCAAAGCCTTCACCCATTGTCCCCTTGCAATGATAAAGCTTTGTCCTTGAAAATATGCTCTTTGCCTCAGAAAATATCTCTTTCACTAAGGTAAATTCTTGTTACCAAGTGTTATGGTAACAAGAAGAATCAAGTGACACATTGGAGGTAAAAGCTGGACTACTTCGGATTTCCAGAGCTGGGGTAACATGCTGGATTGGTTGGATAGGCAATACTTGTCCAATGGAGCTCAAATTTGGATATGTTGTAGTTAACATCCATTGGAACAAGTTTCATGAAGATCTTCACCTCATCCGAGCACCAGAGCATGTTGATCCCAGGCCAAGAAGTTGACCTACGAAAATGAACAAAAACAGAATTTATAACCAATAATGCACTTTTAGCTCATTTTCATTCCAACCAAGGTAAAATCTAAGAAAACACAAAAAGGAAGTAAAAAACTATAAAATTTCAAGAACTAACTCAAAATAATAGATGAATAACATGAAAAATCATGTGTAAAAATGAACCGAACAACAACCCCCAAAGCATTTAACAAACCTTGATTGAGGTCCGAGAAAAAAGTCACCATTCTCCTCATCGGTAGCAATATAGCAGCCAAATGCTAAAGAAACCAAGTCCAATTGTAATACTCCAAAAAATTCAAGGTGGATTTTCATATTTTAGTGAAAAGTAATATCATGGTGGAGAATGATTATGGGTATTTTATCAAGTGATTTTGGATTGAGATTATTAAATTAAGTGTGTTTAATTTCAAGTTGAACAAACATGACCTAATTTCAAGTTGGACAAACATGACCAAAATACCCCTATGTGTGGATAATTAACAAAACACCCTTGTAGGCAAAGAAAAAAGTGAAACTTGGAGGACATCAAACCACCCTCCTCCCATTCTCCCCCCTTTTCGTCAAGCTTTCATATCCACCATTTATGAAAGGATGAGTCACCTAGTCTAAAATGGTGAGTCACCTAGCCTAATTAAAATTCTTAAATCATGAAATTATTCTCTTCCTTCCCATTCATTGTATCATCACTCTCTTCTAACTTGATGACTCACCTAACCTAAGGCTCTTCAATCATGAATTTACTCTTATCCTCATCATTCATTGTATCATCCCTTTCTTCCTCATTCACCTTAGTTTCATCCTTATTCTTCTTTTGTTCCTCTTCAAAATCCAAAATTCGTCATTTCCTTGGAGCAGCCGAGAACTCAAATTTCAGAAGCTCAAATCAGAAAACTTTAGTCATAAAAGTTGTTCATTTACGTGATACCTATAACATACTCAAATTTCAGCTCAATCCGACTAGTATAGGCTCTGAAACGTTGGTATGATCACAATAAGTTTACAATTTCCTGATTTCACAGCAGTATGCTCGGTTTCAATATGTTTCTGTGATTTCCTGTACTCAAATGACTTTGGTTCCTTCATAAAAGTTGTTTGAAATGCTGTCTATTATAACATATCAAAATTGTAGATTGATCGGACTTCTATAGCCACCTTGGGAACGTTTACAGTTGAACTTGTTTATAGTCTTCAACCTTAGTTCCTTCCCTCATTTTCAGTCCAAAATACTCATTTCAAAGGCTCAAAACACTATGGTTTCTTCATGATAGTTACTCCAAATTCTCCTCTTTATAACATATCCAAAGATCATCCAAACGCAACCATAATAACTCTCCGAAAATTGGTATGAACAAAACTTGTTCAATTGATTATGTTGAATTTCTTGTTATAGATGTGTACTTTCTCTAAAATGGCTTGTTCCTTATCATTCAATTGCTCAAATTAGCCACTATCATCTCAAGTAAATGATTCTTTGAAGGCATGAAGCTCATTTTTTTATTGTCTCTTTGAGTACTAGTTATAAACCAAGGGTTGGTTAGAGTGCCTCAAGGATATATATATCTTTCGAAGTGTGTTTTTGTGAAGTTCTAGATTATTTCGATGTGATTTTGTTCCAATTTCATTATGGGATTTTGTTACATCAAAATGAAAATCTCAAGGGTTATTTCAAAGTTGGTTTTGTGCCATTTGAATTTAAATTGATTTTTGTGAAATTTCAAAGTAGAGACTATCCTGCAGGAATTGTTTTGATTCTGCTGCATACCCTGTTTTGAATAAGTGTTTGAAAACTTCCTAAACTTGGATTTTCATGAAATTTTAGTATGTTTTACTTTCTCGTATTTTCTTCAGATCTGGAAAGTTTTATCCAACTTGGTTGTAAATTGTAATTTTGGTGATTTTTCAAAATAAAGTGTACAAACCTGGAAAAAAAAAAGAACGTTATGCAGCCTAGTCTGTTTTGGTTTCTATTTTGACATGCTTCCTTAACCCTAATTTTTATCAAATTTTGACAACTTTAATGTTTCTATGTCTAGTTGTGATCTGGAAAGTTTTACATTATTTTGATTTGAACTCAATATTTAGTGAATTTTCAAAGTTAACGTGTTCCAACCCAAATGTTTAGCAAAACTGAAATTTTAGTTTTAAATTGATGTTTTAAATTTTCTTTATGAGTCTAGAGCCAAATGTTCGGTTCATTTTTACACATGATTTTTCATGTTATTCTCCCACTATTTTGAGTTAGTTCTTGACATTTTATAGCTTTTTACTTCTTTTTTGTGTTTTAATAGGTTTTACCTTGGTTTGTATGAAAATGAGCTAAAAGTGCATTATTTGATATAAATTCTGTTTTTGTTCATTTTCGTAGGTCAACTTCGTGGCCTTGGATCAGCATGTTCCGGTCCTTGGATGAGGTGATGATCTTCATAAGACTTGTTCCAATGGATGTTAACTACAACATATCCAAATTTGAGCTCCATTGGGCAAGTGTAGCCTATCCAACCGATCGGACAATTGATGCTGGCTCTGGATGTTTGTTTTGGCCCAGTTTTCACCCCCACTTAATAGCATTTTATTTCTACTTGTTACCACACCTTTTGGTAACAATGGATTGCATTTGAGTGGCATTTCCTGAGTCAATTGGAGCCTTGGATTATACCTTAAAACAAGGCTTCATCATTTGCAAGGGGACAATGGGCAAAAGCTTTAGAGAAAGAATAAGTTTTATATTAAAAGTGAGCTGGAAAGAAGGGGCAGAAGTCAAAAGGGATTGCAATCAGATTTGGGGGAGCTTTGCAACGGGAGAGAGGAC
Source organism: Prunus avium (assembly GCF_965620075.1). Classification (NCBI taxonomy): domain Eukaryota; kingdom Viridiplantae; phylum Streptophyta; class Magnoliopsida; order Rosales; family Rosaceae; genus Prunus; species Prunus avium. The sequence goes on from NC_142291.1 coordinate 34,418,698, forward strand.
CACATCATTCCAGAATTGAGGAGCAGATTGGGAGCAAAAAGCTAAGGAAGGAGAACGAGGTGCAGCAAGGAAGAAGAGAGAAGACTTCCACCATTGAAAACTTCAAGCTTTCATCATTTCCAAATCTGTAAACTCTTTCTAGTTATATTTCGAATTTGTGTTTGAAATGATTATGAGGAACTAAACTCCATAGCTAGGGCTTAGGTTGAAGCCCTAAACATGATTACCTTATTGTTTTGATGCTTGAGTGTATGAATTTCTAGATATTGTTGATGAATTCCAATTCACCAAATTAATCTATCCTTGATGTGTGTTTTTCCTTGGTTGGCCATCTTTGAAAGCATGCTTCTTGAGATTGTTGGGATTATGTGTATCTTCATGTTATCCTAAGCAATAAATGGATAAGTAAGAATCATCCATGTGATTTGGTTTCTTGAATACCTAATGTAAACACCATGCTATTAGGATTCTTGTGATGTTCATATTCTCTTTGAACTTAATGGGTTCTCCTTGTAATTGAATCGAAGTACGAACCATACCTAGGTTCGGTTATGGGGAGGGCACAAGTATTGTAGCACGAACCATGCACTTTACGTATATTAGAGAGAATCAATGCGTCTTGAGCCACGACCCATGGTCTTGATTGCGAACATCTTCATCAACAAGTTTAGAGTTCATCACTTGAGTATCCATGAACATAGGTAGAATTGTTTAGGGTGGATTCCGAAACCCTAGTGTTTGTTACTTGGTACTTTCACATTTTGATAATTCATCTCTGCCATTCTCATTTAAATTCAAAGTCCATTTACTTTCATGCAATAGAATTAGGTCACTTGAACCAAACCAAAACCCCCCCCCCTCAATGTGTGTGTGAGTTGTGTGTTTGTTACATTGTGTGTCTTGTTTACTGAATTCTGTTTATTTTCGTAACTGTTTTGGACTTTTGGTCCGCGCTGTGTTCTTGAATTTTCTGTGCTGAATCCAACCGTATAAAGAACGTGAATTTTGGACGTACGGTTGGAAAGTTATAGGCAAAACACTGGATAGAGGTCGAAACTGAAAAACAGAGAAAACGAATCTGCCCAAAAACGACCGGTCGCTTTTACCTGACGACCAGTCGCTTTTCACGTCAAAATTTGAGTTTCGACTCTGCCCAAAAACGACCGGTCGCTTCTGCCTCACGACCGGTCGCTTTAGCACTGTTCATAGGTGATAAAAGGGTGATAAAAAGTGTTGTTTGTGTTTTTCTTTAGTTTTCTTGTGTTGTTTTATTTCTTTTACACTTCTTTACTCATTTCTAGTTTCCCTATTTCATTTGTGCATTTGTGGTGTGTTAATTAAGTGTTCTCTTTGTACTCAAATTAGAACTTATAGGAAGCCGACAAGTTCTTCGTGGGATCGACCCCGTACTTACATAATCTATACTTCAATAGATTCGTGCACTTGCGGGTATTTTTAATTGGTTGTTTGCACATTAATTTGTGTCCTTTTAGGAATGCAACACCAAACCACCTGATTTTAAACATCCCAAAGAGTAGAACTATTGTAGGAGGGGAATAGATTAGTTTTTCCTTGACGCTTGGTTCTATGCTTGCTTGGATGTGAGGTTAAGGGAGTAACAATCGAGTCGAACAACTTATCGAGTGTTTTATGGGGTTTTAGGTCAACGTGCGTTGGTAGGACACTCAAACTTGTTTCCTTATTTCCAGTGAATTTTAATCAGTAAATTATCTTAACTAGGTGTTCTACTCTGCGTACTTTCGAGGACGAAACCACACAAGGTTAAGCTAGTTGGACATGAGGTAGGGTTTCCTGATTTCCCAATGATAGGGCTATGTCACTTTTAATCTTGGTGATTATATATAGTACTATAAATATGAATCTTATTGTTGCGTTGCTTGGTGAATACTATTTGATGTTATGTGAATATTATTGTTGATGTTTCTCCATGGATATTATTTGATGTTGAGTAAATATTATTATGTATGTGATTAAGCTTGGAATATTATTGTTATTATCTATATTATTATTCTGCAGAGATAAATGATGTTTGCGCTGCATTACATATGCATCATAAAGATAGTGGTGTTTGGGGTGTGTGTGTGTCGTTTGAGGTATATCTAAGGGGTGGGAGAAGGCCTTAGATATATCTAAGTAAATTAAATGTGGAATATATTCAAGTGATGGGAGCAGAGCTTGAATATATTGAGGTGATGGGAGCAGGGCCTCTAATGTAAAGTGAAAGATGAGAAATTCGTAAAGAAAAGAAAATTGGGTTAAGGGACAGATGGGCACTAGCTCATATTTTAGGGTATTCGGAGCCACAGTGGTAAAACACATGGTATGGGACATGCAAGCTTGTTGCCCTACGGTATGAATTAGTGGGATTAGAAGGGAGTGAGTTCATGACATCATCGCATATGCAAATTTATTTATCTTGTCTGATTACATAATTATCATATACCTTGTGTTGTTTGATGCATGACACTTTAATTAACTGTGATATAGCTGACCTTGAGGGGTTTGACGGTACTCTACTGGGCATTAGAATGCTCATAACCTAATAGATTGTGCAGGATTAAAGAAGAAGTTTGAGAAAGCGGGTTCAACTAAGCTGCTGGGCTTTTATTGTTGATTTGTGTAATTAATATTTGTAAGTAGTCAATTGTTTGTTAAAGATCTTAGTGTGTAGTTAACTACAAGTTACTCCGACTCTGATTTTGTGATGTTAAGTAAATTTGTATTATTTTGTGGCTCTATTTCTCATCATATCATGGTTGTAGGATTTTATTCTTATGACTATGGTATGACTCACACCATGATTCGGGAATATTCATTGTTTTCGAATCGGGTCGTGACACCAATTCTCCTTTGTCTCAGAATCAACAACTCCAAAAGCTAGAGGATAAACCTTGCAAAACAGAACCAAAAGCACCAGTATAAGCAACAAACGGAAACTCAGTGCAATTTATGAAAACAAATCTAGTCAAATTTGAAAGGAAACCAAAAGACAAATCCATGATCAAAGTACTAAAACTAAGTTCAAAACACATATAAGTTCATGAGCGGGTGTAACATTCCCATAGACTTGCAAATATTATTCTGAAATTGAATTATGAAACAAGAAGTTTCTGGTCAAAAACTGCATTGCAGTTTCTAGTCAAAAACTGCAACAAACAGAAACTGCAGTGTAGTTTATGAACACAAATCTGCTCAAGTGTGAAAAGAAAACTAAAGGAAAAGTCATGATCAAAGTACTAAAACTAAGTTCAAAATACATTTAAGTTCATGAGCAGATGCAACATTCTCATAGACTTGAAAAAATTATTAAGAAATCGAATTATGAAACAAGAAACTGCACTTCTGCTCAAAAACTGCAACAAATGAAATCTGCAATGCATTTTATGAATGCTCAAAGAACAATTGACAACATACAAGCAATATTACACAAAACAGTAATGCAGATTACACAAAAATCCAATACAGTATAGTAACCATATTTTGATTCCCATTCTTTCCGGAAGCACAAAGAAGCTGCCCCTTGTACTTGCTCTTCAAAAATGTAGCATCAATGAACAACAAGGGTATGCAATATTGAAATCAAGTAATGGAACCGCCAAACAATACAAAAAACCAAACGATACAGAAACACACCAACTACAACCCTCCAACTTCTTATTCGAACAAACATCAATCACCCACTTCTTGTCATTTCCGGCATATAAAAAATTAAATCCTATTTCAAGAGCATACATGCACAATTTCAACCGGAACTCATCTACAACAACATCAAACCTCTGCCCTACATGAAGTATGTACGTCTCCCACTCATTCGACAACAAAGGCTTAGCACTTGCTCTCTTCGACCTGCCCAAAAATTCATTTGTCTTTGACAGTACTAGAACACGACGACTCACCTTTTTCACATGCTATCAACTCCTTATTTCCACAAAAATCACCACTATACTCATGTAACATTCCCATAGACTTGCAAATATTAGTCTGAAATCGAATTATGAAAAAAGAAACTACACTGACTGAAATAAACGGAAACTACAGTGCACTTTATGAGAAAACATATGCTCAAATTTGAATAGAAACCATAAGGAAAAGCCGTGTTCAAAGTACTAAAACTAATATCAAAACACATTTAACTCCATAAGCAGTTGTAACATTGACATACACTTCCAAAGCAGTTTATGAAACAAGAGACTGCAATAAATAGACGTAGTTTATGACAGAAAATCAAAACAAATTCAAGTCCATAAACAGTTGTAACATTGCCATACACTTCCAATGTAGTCTATGAAACCAGAAACTGCAGTTTCTGCTAACCAAAAGGAAACTACGATCAAAGTACTAAAACTAAATTCCAAAAACATATAAGTCGATATAAACGAAAACAGATACCTCAACGCCTAGGACTGCCAAAAATCTCCCCAACCAAACAACAGCTCAAAATCAAATCTGATCACAAAACGAAGAAGATAGGGTTTAACATTGAACACCACAAGATCGTGCCACAAAACTGAGCTCAAAATACCCGAACTAAGGAGAACAGAAATCACCTAAAACTGACCGTCATTCCGCATGAAAATCGAACGAAAATAGAAAATCGAAGGAAAACCTACCAAAAAATTGAAGCTCCAATGGCAGAACGAGAACTAGAAATCCAAAACCTCGAAGCCGAAGGAAAATGAAAGAGAAAGACCAAATCGCGCGTAGTTTAAACAGCTAGGGGTAAAAGCGTCATTTATTTTGTAAGATTTAAAGATGGGCCATGCTTTTTAAGAAGAATGGTAGCATTGTCCTTTCAGTTTTTATTTTTAAGCTGGCCCAACGAATCTAGGCTTCCTCTTTGGCCTAATCCAAAATAACAATTCTTTCCTAGGTATTAAAACCCAAACCAAAATACCCAATGTCTCAAATACTAATGAGTAAAGTTAATTATGTCTAATACCTAATTTTTCTTCGACTTTATTAGGACTGGAGCCATTCATTACATGAGACTTTCTATTTTCAACTTTCCAATATGAGGCTTTTTACATTCACATTTTCACACGCTCCCGCACGTGTGATGAATTTTCAAATTTATCACATAGACAATACATATTAGGTGATGTGGAGCACATTTGCAATTAACTGATGTTTTTATATCGCCTGAAAAGATTCGGATGAGATTGTACTTTGCTTTACATATCTGGTCTTGCCAAATTTGGCATATGTTGTTGACTATGGTGTACATTCTTATTGGTATTCTCTAAAAACAACTTAAACTAATTAAGAAATATTATCCTTGTTTTGGGGTCAAATACTAAGAAAATGATGATGATGGTTCGTGTCCATCATTCAGATTTAGAAAAACATAACATGGCAGACAGGCTCACCAGATTTGCTAGTATATTTTTTAGGCTGATATTCAAAGATTGATGATCATGATAATACCAAAAATAATAATGGCTTCGGTCAAAATGGACGGCCCGATAGAATTTAATTTCGTCTGCCAGACTTACACATGGCCTCAATCTGAGAACTTATCTCCAGACAGAGTGATGTTTAAAAGTGGGGAAAGCCTGTTAAGTCAATTTCTCCAATGCCCAACAGATTATCCATTAAGTTAAATTCTAACTTTTACTGTATATTTCACAACAAGCTTTCCCAACTGTATATTTCACAACAAGCCGCCCAACTGTCCGTGGGCCTTCAGTGGATGGCTCGAGGAGGCTGGGTTCAAGTAGGGAGAGTCGTTCTTTGTTGAGTGTCGCGATATATGGACTTTACATGTGTACTGGCAGCCTTCATTATAGAATTTCGCCGAGTAAGGATGGGAACGAGGCATGAATCCGGAACAAGTACCCGAGAACTATTCTTCACTTTTCTTGGGCTTGCATAAAATCTCCATACATTCTTTTTTTATTTTTATGTTATGTTATGTTTTATTTGTCAAACAAAATAGGGTAAATATTCAGTTATGCTAAGATACGTTCATATTATTATTCTTCTCCAATATGGAGGTATTTATACAAGTACAAAGATGTGTTAACCCTAAATAAAATAGGAAATATATATAAATTAAAATATGAAGTAAATCTCTATTACAATCGGACTAAATAATAATTGGTAAGTAACCAAAATTCTAATGAAATAAGGAACCAAAATCCTAACTAAGTACTAAGTAAGGACTCGCCAACACTCCCCCTCAAGTTGCGCAAAGATATTTCGCACGCCCAACTTGACAAGCGAGTCACAGAACACCATACTTGAGAAGCACCAATTGTAGAGAAGGTCTTTTCATCAACCACGAGTGAAACAAGTGACAAACTAAAGCAAAGTTCGCAGCGAAAACACAAGAGCAAACCCTAAAAAATAGGGCACATAGCAGAACACAGAAAACCTGTGAGCACAGCAGCAGATAAGGCTGAACACAGAAACCCTGTGAGCACGGCAATAGGTAAGGCAGAACACTGAAACCCTGTGAGTACGGTAGTAGATAAGGCAGAACACAGAAGCCCTGTGAACACAGCAAAAGCAAAGGCAACCAAGGACTCGCCAACATTATTTTCTCAAAACTTCACATATTAGTCACATGATCAATTATCATAATGAGGAAGTTGAGGACGTAAAGTAAACCTAGGCTTAGTAGTCTATGTCTACATGTTGCTGTTTTTTGATAGGATCCCGAGGGCTCTTTAGTCTTTTGAAATTTGGCCAGTTGTCATTATATGACTGGTTATGTTAAGAGATATGTACATTGGGTAAAGGTTGAACAAGGTTTCAACACTTTTACGTAATATATGGGAAATTTTATGACGTATTATCATCGTTTATTGTAATAAACTCTGCAAACTCATGAAGCTCCCAATCTTTGAGGAATTATTTGAAACCCTAGAGTCAGATTCAAGTTTCAACAAGATAGATAAGTCTAAATATTTGTTTTCGGCTTTTCCAATTAGACAATTTTATTGCTGCACATTCAAGAATAACATCTGAACAAGATGAAGACAAAATAATCTCAGTTTTTCTTCTCTTCCAACTCGATGTGAGTTTTATTTTGAGTATTTTTATGTTATTGTACTGGGTGTGCGAACTTTGTTCTAGACTTGGTTTGAGTTTAGATGTTCTTTCCCAGTTGTGTTACGGTTCTATTGTGCCATTGGTTTGTGCTTTGTACACTCCCCTATTTGGCGTTTTAATGAAATGAGATATGATTTCGACCAAAAAAAAAAAAAAAACAAACTCGATGTGAATGCCATCCCCAAATCCTAACATGGGATTTCGAGCAATGCGTGCCCCTTTGATCGTTGTCCACCTATTAACAGAAATTCAAACGATGGTTGGTTAAGATCTGTCAAGAACTGCATACACAATTTTTGAAACTTGAGATCCAAATGAGATAAAACAAGAGGGCAAAGAAATGTGTTAAGTTTCTGATGTTGAACTGTGTGTATTCTTCAACACTCCACCACATGTGAGACCACTTTTTAGTGGGCCACACATGCAACTAATTTCACATCGGTCACTTTTTTATATATATATATTTTATATTTTTTTAATTTGGGGTTTTGTTTGATTTGGGTTTAATCGGGCCAAGTCAACCGACCTGCTTTGATACCATGTTAAGATTTTAGAGAGACAGACCCTTGGCCCACCACTAGCAACATCGATATTGTCCCCAACTTAACCACCAATTTAGCATGTGTGGGGTTTCATTACATGGGACTTTCTATTTTCAACTTTCCAACGGCTTTTTACATTCACATTCTCACACAACCCCACAAGTGTGATGAATTTTCAAGCCTATCACGTGGACAACACATATTGGGTGACGTGGAGCACGTGTGACCGTTAGGCTTTCACACGTGGACTAACTTGGCTCTAATATCATGAAGGAAGTTGAGGTTCCCCCCATTGCCAATTGGTTTTGGGGTGGAACCTCAATTTCCTTCATGGTATCGGAAAATTCACCATTCTTTTGATCTTCATCTCATTGATTTGTTTGTTGGTTGAGAGATTTTTCATAATTTGTAGAGCATTGGTATGAGAAATCTTCCATCTTTGTTAAAAATCAAACCTAGGACCTCTGGAGTAAATACTCGTATTCAACCAATGAATATGAACAATAATAATATTGGTCCAATCCAAGGTATTTTAACGTATTAAAAAAATTTACAAATTTTACGCAGATTTATTAATACTTTCATATTGTGGATTCCTTAGTATGCATTGGCAGTTAAAAAAGGTAAACTTAAAATTTGTTATTTATTAAATCAAAAGAAACAAGGAGGCTGAATCCCCAAACAACCAGATAGAACAACTCATTTAGAACAACTCGTAGTTAATATTTGATAACTAGAAGGCCTTTTTAGTGCACAACCCTCAATTGTTCCAACTTCTTATATAGATTTTCCTGTTTTTGGGCTAATTCATAACTTAATTGCACGTTATTTTTAATTATAGGTACATCTAGACAAGTGCTCGATCATTTCCCATAAACAGAATTTGAAAAGTATCTCAGTTTTTCTTCTCCGAGAGCTTAATGTGAATGCTTGCCCCAAATCCTAACACATGCGTTCGAGCAATGGGTCCCGCTTTGATCCTTTTCCAGCTATGAACAAAAAAGTTAAAATCCAAAAGATGATTAAGCTCTATCAAAAACCTTGTAGGCACACAGTATATTTGTAACTTGTGGTGAGAAAATGAGATAAAAAATAAGAGGGGAATGGTGAAATGTACGTACCTATATTTGGTGACCATGACATGGAGAAAGGTGGCCAAGAACACCCTACTATACTCTGCCCCTGCGCATTGTCTCGATCCTCGACCAAACGGCATGAAGTTCTTCGATATAACAAGGGAGTCAAGGTCCTAGTTTCCATAAAATATTTACACACACACATATATATATATATGTGCGTATAAACAAAATTAGCTTATTTTGGAAAAATGGCAATATTACTCTCAAGTTACAACATCAAACCCCTCCCTTCCTCCCCACGAAAACGCACCTTCCAACGCCACGGATTGAACTCGAGGGGATCCTTGAATGTGTTGGGACTTAGTTGAAGTGCAGAGGTGAGAGCCACAATCGTCCAACCTGCTGGAATTGTAAATCCTGCAAAGCATGTACTTCAACATTTTAGTGAAAAAAACATTGGCAGTTAGAAACTAAAGGCCTAAGCTATTTGTAACCAAGGACGTACCCTTTACTGGGATATCTTTCAAAGCTCTGCGTAGCAATGCAGGTGCAACATTTCCCAGTCTAAGAGTTTCATTGATAACCTATGTTTTCCAAAGACCAGCAAGTTAATAAGACTTTTTCCATAGTAAAGTGTGAGTAGAAACAACATGTTGCGCTTGTGTACTTTGTAGAACTAATTACCTGACGAGTGAAAGTCATCGATTTATATTCGTCCCATGTGAGTGAGAAATTTGCATTTTCTCTGTTTTTGAGAAGTGCCTCATTCTCAGCCTTGACGACAAAAGATATTTGATTATTTGTGACATATGTAGAAAATTAAAGAACTTGTTAAATTGATGCGTAAACTTTGTGTACTTACAGTCAACTCTTTTAAAGCTGCAGGATGCTCTGCAAGTAAACTGAAAGCTAATGCCAATATTGATGAAATAGGCTCAAAGCCAGCAAACAAGGCCCCAAATACGACATAAACAGCAAAATCCTCGGACAAGAACTTCTCTTTGTCCACGTCGCTGCTGATTTGGTCAAGGAAATCTCCTCGACGTGTGTCCGGTGACATGCGTCTCTTCTTTAGCATATCCCTCAGCATTGTTGTTATCTTGTTGCCGTCCTGAATAGGTACCAAAGCTTTAAATATCTTTATGGTATCTGATTGAATAATTGAAACAAATTTCGCATGTTTTGATAAACAAACCATTTTGAATACTACCTTTAAACAATTATGGTATGCTGTACCAGGAACATTCAAGGGAAATGACAAAAAACTGCTCATGATTCTAAAAAATTTATCACTGAGGTTATCAGATGATGTTTCAGCATCATAACCAATCATATGCTTGGCACCAAAATTTAAGAGCATCTGCGACGGTGAGAAAAGATAATTTTAGTATAAACAATAAGCGCAGTGGATCATAATAACTAATAGATAAGTGATTAAGTAGTTGGGTTAAAAATTTTACAACTGAGCTAGCATGTTTAACTTCAACAGATGCCTGACTTGACCAGGAGGCTAGAGTTTTGACGACCGTTTTTTCTATTAGAGGGAGCAACTTTTCCTGAAGCGTCTCAGTGCCCAAGTGATTTAATGCAATGCTCCTTAAGTACTTGTGAACGACACTACCGGCTGTCTTTATCTCGCCAGAAAGATTGAAGATCTTGGCAAATGAGTCGAAGAGCCCTAGTTCAACTAGCTTGCCTTCTTGTTGAAAGAGGTAACTATTGAATTCGGGATCGACTGAGACTACAATTGGTCTACCAGCCAAACTAGTCCGAAATATTGGGCCATATCTGCAAGGCAGAGAAGAATTTAAGCGAGAAATGAAACTAGAATTTCTTATGGTAAATTGAGTAGCCATAGTTTATTTACTTACTTTTGAAGTCTCTTCTTATAGAAAGGATGAAGATCAAGGGAATAGCTCTTAGTCATCGCATTGAGAGTCTCTCCAACGAGAGGCCAGCCCATAGAACCCGGAGGGAGAACCCCATTGCATTTTGGATTTCTCCATTGTGTAATCCAGTGAGTAATGTATGTCACCAGCAAAACTACCAAACTCAATCCAACAACAGCCCACATTTTCAGATCAGAGAAAGAATTGTAGTCTTGTTGGTTCACCTCCCTTCTCTTTATAGATATATCATATATCTCACTGCAAAAGAGGCCATCACTGGAGATGGTGCTGTTGGTGTTAAATGTATTAAAGTCTCTGTGCGTGCCAAATCTACTTACCTAACCCTAAAAAGCTTGTGTCTTAACGTTAAAATCTATCTAGTTGCAGTAGGGTATTTTAAGTTAGTTTTCTAGAATTCCATCTAGATAAGTATTCTAAACGTGCATCAAAATTTTTAATCTTGCTCATCAATCCACGGGACCACGGCGTATAAATGTAAATCACTCCACAGACTCAACTCATCAACACTGATTTATTTTGGAAGTCTATTATAAGTTTGGTCGAACCTCATGTTTAGTTAGGTTATGGGAGGTGTAGCCTTCTTGCATTCTAGCTCAATATGAAATACTCTTTTTATTTTTTTTTGAAAAGAAAATTCGGACAATTTTATTGCTCAAGAAATACCATTATCGTCGTTAATTAGGAGTTTCTAGTCACTAAATACATGCTCGAAATTTGTCTACGTACAGTCAACTCCTGCAAAACTGAAGAATGCTTTGCTAGTAAACTGAAGGCTAAATCCAGTAATGGTGAAATAGACTCAAACGTAGCAAATAAGCCCCCAAATATCAGCGGCAGTGCAAAATCCTCCGTCAAGAACTTTTCAGTTCTATCATAGGTACGAAATGTCCAGTTATTTCCCTTTCTTTTTTATTTTATTTTATTAAGAAAACAGAATAACTCTCTCAATTTTTCTTCTTTGAAGGACGTATGTATGAGATTTTTTTTCGCTTAAGTTTCATAATTTATATGCTCACTAACCAGAAACAAAACAAAGAATATAAGTTGTCTTCTCTATTGGAGGGCGCCGCCATTTTGTTCGTGGTTGATTTTAGGTCCAAATGTATTAAAATTTCAGTGCATTCAAAATTCTATTTACGTAGGCACGCTAAATTTTTATTTTATTTTATTTTTTAGTCAAAGTTAGGAAGGGGAATGGAGGGAGGAAACTCATACACATAGGTATTTCGGACCACTTGGGAGCACACTTGTTTGTACCATATCTGACCCTCCACTCATACAACGACACGTGGATCATAGAAGCTCACCCAAGTACCCAAGGCCTCGAACAATCGGCATCGGCTACCGATGACATTGTCTCAAAGCTGCAAACAACCGATACAGGCCCAGCTCGTCTACAATCGGCACCCCATACCGATTGTACATAATCAGCCTTGAAGCACCCGCCCGAAATATCTAAGGACTCGTGTCAACCTCACAGGGCCCTCCCACGAGTCCCACATCGGAAATGAACACCACAAGCATCCCAAATGCCCTCTATAAATACACCCCTTCACCATCAACAAAGGGGTAAGACTTTTCAGCTTGACTTTTATACTTCTATATGGTCAACAGCAAGAGCTCTTAAAACAACAAACTTACTTCGGCATCGGAGGGTCTTAGGCTGGTTCCACACCGGTTCCATAGACCTTACGAGTCCCGACTTCTTTCTATTCAGGATCGGCATCCAAGGACAGGAAGAATCGGCATCCAACATCCAATCGATCTCTCGATCGTCCATCCCACTTGTAAGTTGCACTCATCTCTATCTATTCAAGATTTAGCGCCAACAGATTGGCGCCGTCTGTGGGAAACGACACAAAACGCTATGTCGTTCTCCTTCACGAGTGCTCTCGGCACCCTTTTGAGCCATGCCCTCGGCACCTCCTACAATCGGCCTTCGGCGCCCTTGCATCATTCGGCGCGTGCGATGTCTTCACATCCCCCAATGATCCGGCATCTGCCTTCGGCCTTCGGCGCCCCTGCATCATTCGGCGCGTGCGATGTCTTCACATCCCCCAATGATTCGGTATCTGCCTTCGGCCTACGGCGCCCTTGCATCATTCGGCGTGTGCGATGTCTTCACATCCCCCCAATGATTCGGTATCTGCCTTCGGCGCCCTTGCATCATTCGGCGCGTGCGATGTCTTCACATCCCCCAATGATCCGGCATCTGCCTTCGGCCTTCGGCCTTCGGCGCCCCTGCATCATTCGGCGCGTGCGATGTCTTCACATCCCCCAATGATTCGGTATCTGCCTTCGGCCTACGGCGCCCTTGCATCATTCGGCGTGTGCGATGTCTTCACATCCCCCCAATGATTCGGTATCTGCCTTCGGCGCCCTTGCATCATTCGGCGCGTGCGATGTCTTCACATCCCCCAATGATCCGGCATCTGCCTTCGGCCTTCGGCCTTCGGCGCCCCTGCATCATTCGGCGCGTGCGATGTCTTCACATCCCCCAATGATTCGGTATCTGCCTTCGGCCTACGGCGCCCTTGCATCATTCGGCGTGTGCGATGTCTTCACATCCCCCCAATGATTCGGTATCTGCCTTCGGCCTTCGGCGCCCCTGCATCATTCGGCGCGTGCGATGTCTTCACATCCCCCAATGATTCGGTATCTGCCTTCGGCCTACGGCGCCCTTGCATCATTCGGCGTGTGCGATGTCTTCACATCCCCCCAATGATTCGGTATCTGCCTTCGGCCTACAGCGCCCTAGCATCATTCGGCGCGTGCGATGTCTTCACATCCCCCCAATGATTCGGCATCTGCCATCGGCCTTCGGCACCCCTTGCATCATTCGGCGTGTGTGATGTCTTCACGTCCCCTCAATGATTCAGCATTCGGCCATTGGCATCAACCTTCGGCATCAGCCATCAGCCTTCAGCCATGCCGAACGGCACCTTCCAAGAGACACTTCTCCATTACGGCGCCATCAGCCTTCGGCCATCGGCATCAGCCTTCGGCCACCAGCCTTACCATGCTGGAGCAACCATGAATGCTAAAGCAGCGACATGTAGAAGATAAATCCTTGCAATATAATATTAAGAAGAAGAAGAAACACATGGGCCACCCTATCTTTTCTTGACATGCCTTACCGTTCGGCATATTCCTTGGAAAGCATTATTGGAGAAACTTATTATTCTTTGGGTCAAGAAAAGCCACGTGCATTATTTCCAAGAGATAAAAGCACATTTTCTTATCTTATACTTTAATATATTTATAAGCATGGGATTCAATCATTCCATATATTATTCAAGTGGCTGACATAAAACATGGGCTCAATCGGTGACCCAGTCACCTTCCATTCTTCTTATTTTAATATTATTTTGTCCTATTGGCTATATAGGAAAAGCCAATCAGAAAGTGACTCAGTTTGCATGGCTTGCATGGCTTGCATGGCTTGCGTGACCAATCGTACTGTACGGCCCCTATGCCCACAAAACCGTCTGCTTCAGACAGCTCAAAAACCAAGAGGTACCGTTCGGCAACCCATGTCAATCAATTGCTCAAGATAAGCAAGAAGTCCAAGTCAAGACAATGGAGACCACCTACATACCGTTCGGTAGCCTTTCCTTATCGACCCACTGGGGGACTTGGCCCTTTATCTGTCGATTGGAAGCTTTTGATTGCTACCGTATCTTTTTGTATTCTACACATTGCTTGGGAATGCTTGGACTCTCATGCCCATCAAATTTGGAAAATCTTTCGAAGGGAACCAAACGGCACCCAAGCCCAACGTGCATATCGGAGATGACAATTACTGATCGGCATCCATGTCAGTGATTCCTTCAAGGCACCCAAAGACCCAAGTCAAGGATGAAATCATCATTAGCATAACCAGCTGCCGTTCGGCACCACCCATGCTCAAACAAACACAAAGCTCCGCTGATCCACCGTGTTGGGCACCCAAGTGCTGAAGCCAATTGCCAAACAGCAATCAAATAAAAAAGTAAAATGCAAGGCACTCCAGACTTTCTACGAATTGCCGTTTGGCACCTTCCTTGGAAAGCTTTATTGGAGGAAAGTCCACGTTGCATACTTTACTAAAGAGACATGGTGAAAATCAAAATGATAACCACCAAAAAGTCACTCAGCATGCAACTACATCCAAGCTGAGAGAATCCTACCGCACGGCAGCATGCAAAACAATTGATAAAGATATCTAATCCTAGATAGTCTCCTCATCGGCAACACTCACACATATGGGTCAAAGCAAATCTGATGTCGACCTAAAAAGGTGTCATTGGCAATAGCCATCATGCGATGTGATCGTTGCCTTTGGCACCCCGTCAGCATTCGGCGCGAGCGATGACTTCGGCACCCCACCATCATGCGGTGCGAGCGATGCCTTCGGCACCCCACCATCATGCGACGCGAGCGATGCCTTCGGCAACACGTCAGCATTCGGCGCGAGCGATGCCTTCGGCACCCCGCCATCATGCGACGCGAGCGTTGCCTTCGGCACCCCGTCAGCATTCGGCGCGAGCGATGCCTTCGGCACCCCGCCATCATACGACGCGAGCGTTACCTTCGGCACCCTTGCATCATTCAATGCGTGCGATGTCTTCACATCCCCCCAATGATTCGGCATCTGCCTTCGGCCTTCGGCACCCTATCATCATGCGACGCGAGCGTTGCCTTCGGCACCCCGTCAGCATTCGGCGCGCGCGATGCCTTCGGCACCCCGCATCATTTCATATGAGCGATGCCTTCGGCACTCCATCATCATTAGGCGGAGCGGACCTTCGGCACCCCGGACCACCCTGTACATCATACCGTCTCTTTCCAAGCTCGCTCGCTCGGGCACTTGGGGGACTACATACCACCATCGGCAACAATGAGACCATCGAGCCCGGGTCAGAATGCCGAAGACATATTCAAGTCCCCAACCGAGAAGCTTCTCAATCGGCAACTTGGGGGACTACTGTTTGTACCATATCTGACCCTCCACTCATACAACGACACGTGGATCATAGAAGCTCACCCAAGTACCCAAGGCCTCGAACAATCGGCATCGGCTACCGATGACATTGTCTCAAAGCTGCAAACAACCGATACAGGCCCAGCTCGTCTACAATCGGCACCCCATACCGATTGTACATAATCAGCCTTGAAGCACCCGCCCGAAATATCTAAGGACTCGTGTCAACCTCACAGGGCCCTCCCACGAGTCCCACATCGGAAATGAACACCACAAGCATCCCAAATGCCCTCTATAAATACACCCCTTCACCATCAACAAAGGGGTAAGACTTTTCAGCTTGACTTTTATACTTCTATATGGTCAACAGCAAGAGCTCTTAAAACAACAAACTTACTTCGGCATCGGAGGGTCTTAGGCTGGTTCCACACCGGTTCCATAGACCTTACGAGTCCCGACTTCTTTCTATTCAGGATCGGCATCCAAGGACAGGAAGAATCGGCATCCAACATCCAATCGATCTCTCGATCGTCCATCCCACTTGTAAGTTGCACTCATCTCTATCTATTCAAGATTTAGCGCCAACAACACTAAATGTCTGGGCCTACTTGGGAGCACACTAAATGTCCGGGCCAATCCATCCCAAACGGGGCCTAACACCCCCTCAAAAAAAATCTATTTTAGTGTATTAAAAATCATACTTAGATACCCCGTCAAAAAAAAAAAAATATTCATACTTAGGTACATTAAAACTTAGCAGGGGCATTCAAATTAAAATTCTATTTAATATGTAGGACGACTCTAGCTGTTTATTTTAAATTGGTCCCCATTTTTTCAAGCAAACATGAGGCCCAAAATTTCTTCACATTAAGGATCACAAAAATTACATTAATGCCACATGTTCCCAACGCTGCTTGTTAAATGAAATTATGACTTAGTCCGTTTCAAACTTCTAAGATTGGGGTTCTTCAATTTTTCGAAAACATTTTCTTTTTATTAACTGATTTTGTTAACAATTTTTTATTTATAAAAACTTAAGAAGCCAACCTCTTCAAAAATAAAAACCTCAGATGCCAATAGGTAATACACAAAGTAATGTGTATGGTTTTTTTATTTTTTGATATATCCGATCGTCATAGTAGGAGCACACTCCAGCCCAGTGCTGAGTTTTTAGAATATACAACTTAGGCTAAGTTGTCCAAGCCCAAACTAGGTAAATCATTTATTAGCCTACACCTCTATGTAGACATAAGCCCACCCCTGTATAATCTCAGTCGTTAGATTGATTGGAATCCATGTTATGTAACTTTAGGACCCGTGTGATGCATTTTTATAACAAAGATAAATTCTTTTTAATATAATAAATGAGAATTTATCAAAAATAGCCAAAACTTGACCTCCAATTTCAAAAATGTCAGTTTTTATAAAAAATTTCAAAAATAGCAGAAAACTCACCTCAATAGACACAATTGCCCTCAAATTTAAAACCCACATAAATCTAAAAAAGAAACCTTATTAAATAAAACATTGGAATATTTCCTCCAAACATGCTTAGTCCAATCACCTATATTTCTTTTTTCATTTTTTTTCCCTTCTTCTTCAGTTTGTCTCCAGCATCACACTACAAGAAAATAGGCCTTAGTTGACACTTAATAGTTGACGTTTTTTGCAAAACCATCAACTATTTTATGAAACTTTGACGCTTTTTTAAAAGCGTCAACTACTTAGCGAGTTTACTTGACGTTTTACAAAAAACATCAACTATATATCACTTTCCCTGACACTTTTTAAAAACCGTCAACTCTATATTACTTTTCCTTGACATTTTATAAAGAATGTCAACTGTTTATTACTTTTCGCTGACATTTTACAAAGAATGTCAATTAAAACCATTTTATACCCTGACACTTTTCTAAAATATCCTCAGGAAAAAAAAGCGCGCTAGTTCGCGGGCATTTCGCTCCAAATTCATCTAAGTGTTTGCCCTATATTCAACTCCTCTTCCTCTTGGTCACCACTTTTTCCCTTCATTCCAAAACCAAAAATATCAGAGTCCTTAGGGTTTTCCACTCTTCATTTCTTAAATTGGATACAGAAATTCGAAGAGAATGTGAGTATCAAATCTTAGTGTGCTCATGCTCTGCTAGTTGGGGTGGCAACAATTCAGGTGTATTTCTTATCTATCCAAAGTTATTATAGTTCATATGAATGTATTTTTGCCCGACTCTGTTCATCTTTCATTCTCTACAGAGTATTTTCTCTCTCTATGTACATCTCTCAGAAAGTTTTGTGCTATCTCTCCATTCCTTAGGTACCTGACATGAATCTCACTGCATCTCAAGATGCTTCGGGGAGTTGAACCAGGGAGAATGTTGAAATGGGAGAAAAGTGAAGATTTTTAACAAACAGTCAAGAATATTGAAGATTTGCTGCCGACAAAGAACTGGGTTTGTGTTCTTTATTGTCCAATATTCCTAATTTTTTTCAAGCTTTATAGGTGGGCATTCAATATCTCTACATATCTGAACTACAACTAATCGAATTCAAAAAAAAAAAAACATAATTTTTAAGTAAAATGAGGAAACTGAGAAATGAGGATAATGAAGATAATGAAGAAAATGAGGATAATGAAGATTATGCAAGATCAGATTGTGAAGGAAATTGGATTAGTAAAAAATCATCAAAAAAACCAAAAACTGGTATGCAAAAACTTTATTTTCCCTCTATATGTCTAGATTCTTCATTTTATATAATTATATAAATGTAAATATTAATATATAATTGATCATCTTTCTTTCTGTCAAGTGGTTTGAAACTATTGTATAATATGTTTCAGGTTGCTAGCTTATGTTGGGCCTTCCATGTTTGTGCAATTCGTTATATGTAGAGGGATACACTTTTGCTAGAAAAAAGAAGGGTGATTTGGATTGCTTTTGGGGAAGTTGGGAAGCTGTTGACTGCTTTTGGAATGAGGGCACGCTTTAGGCCTTCGATTCTTATATGATACACAATTTCTCTCTCTCTTCCAGATATGAATTAGAAAACTATCATTACTACAACTTGTATTTTCTCTAGTTTTTTTTTTTCTTCTTTTGTTTTCTTTTAGGATGGGTGATGTTTCGTTAATGGTCCTACTTTTGGTATTCCATTACTCAAAGCGTTGTCTACTTTGTGAATTGGTAGCCCAATTTGATTGTAGTTACCACTCTTTATTTATATAATTCTTATGTTTTTGTAAGAAAAAAAATATGATCTAGTTCTTTGTACATACATTAAATTTAGTTTTATATGTCTTCTTATGAGATTGATTTTCCTATTTCTTTGATCTATTAACTCTTGGTTCACAGGCTTATAGATACTATGGATCATGCAAATGAAACTGATGTGAAGTTCAACAATAAACGTACAAGAGGAGTAACAAAGAAACCGCAAATAGCTAAAAATCGAAGTCGTGGTATCAAAGAGATTGTCCAATACAACAAAAAAGGACAACCTCATGGAAAAGAGCATACTGATCTTGAATCCACACTAGTTATGCTAGCACGTACTACAGTGCCAATCACTTATAATGATTGGCGAGAAGTTCCAGAAGATTTTAAACATAAGATGTGGGATTACGTGGAGGTAAATTTAGTACTAATTTTAATGTTAAGTAGAGTTCATTCTTTTTTCATGTAGCCTTTTACTAATTAGGAATCTTTAGTATTTTGCAGAAATCATTTGTTGTGGATCATCGTAGTAGGAAAAATATTATATCGTCGATTGGAATTAAGTTTCGATCATTCAAGCATGCACTGACCAAATACCATATTATTCCTTTTATGAATGATCCTGAGCATCTAAAGAACCCACCAGATTTGTACAACTTTATTCAAAAAGAACATTGGGATAAATTTGTAGCAAGTCGAGTTTCTGACGAATTCCAGGTCTGTATATATTTTATTTTGTTAAACCAAA
Source organism: Prunus avium (assembly GCF_965620075.1). NCBI lineage: Eukaryota > Viridiplantae > Streptophyta > Magnoliopsida > Rosales > Rosaceae > Prunus > Prunus avium. The sequence continues at coordinate 34,438,223 of NC_142291.1, forward strand.
TTTTACTTTATTATGATAATTTAATTTGGACATCTAATCTCATACAATGTTCTAGGCACTTAGAAAACTTCAACAAGAAAGGCGGGATAAACATATCTACAACCACAGACTTGGCCGACAAGGCTATGTTGGCTTAGAATTGAAGATTGTAAGTATTTTGCAGAATCATTTTATCAAACATTTAGTAATTATTATGTCATTGTGTTTACTCTATGTAGAAAGATGAGCTTGGATCTAGTGATGATGATGAACTTGATCGGAGTGAACTCTGGAAAAGGGCTCGTCAAATGACTAATGGGCTATTTGATCCAGCAACACAAGCAATTGTAGACAAGATAGTAAGTTTTGATGAAATTTCCTAGCAATTGAAACCTTGTCTTATACTTATAAAGTTGTCATTTTTGTAGGATGAACTGACCAAGCAATCTAAGTTAGGCTTGTTGGATAAAATAGTTGGTGATCAGGATATTTTGACTCAATCTTTGGGCACACCTGAGCATTGTGGTCGTGTTAGGGGTGTGGGAAAGTTTGTCACTCCAACTATTCCACACTCCTCAAGCCCCAGTTGATTGGAATAAGAGAGAAAAAAATTATTGCCAACGACTCGCCGCACTAGAGGAAACGGTAAAAGCACTAAGTCAGCAACAGCCTCCCACACCACATTCAGACGTTTCTTCTAATAACTTAAGGAACAAAGTTGTCTACAATGCTCAAGTAAAGGAGACTTTTGCTGCTGCTGTGGAAAAAAAAGTAGATAAAGATCAGACCTGTCAATTGGCGCTAGTCTACAAAGATAATGTTGTTGCCACAGGAACAATTCTGGAATCTGGTACTCCAAATGTTTTGGTGGTTATTGAAGTGGTTTTGGATCCAGATGCACTCCTTCCATTCCAAATTGATGAGTGCTTGGTGAATGTGAAGGATGGGGTAGGGCATCATGTACTTTGGCCTAAGGAATTTGTTCTTCACACAGTTCCTAAGGTACTCAAGAATTAATTAGTATAAGGAATTTGGTATATTTTAGGCACAAATATTTACGTTGTTTCATTTTATATGTTTAAGGGGAGAAAGGAAAAGCTGATATTGAAAAGGTACCATTTCATAAGGATGAGAAGACTCTTAAAAAGGTATTCATGATTCATTATTAGAGTGCTGTGTTCATGTATGCTTATAGATGTATACTTAATATTTCTTTGTTATTTTTTTTTCAGGGTCCCAATAAAGTTGAGAAAACACCTTTCACTGACAATTCTCTTCTGGAAATCCAAAAAACATCTTCTTCTCTCTCATTTGTCTCCAAATAAAATGTATGTATTTCTTTGGCAAAAAAAAAAAGTATGTAGAACCAAAAATTCAGGAAATTATTGAATCTATGCCCAAGTATAATTTCCTCTTCTCACCCAAAAAAAAAAATATTTCACGTAACTTTAATTCTTCAAAAATTGTCAGAAATTTAGAGGTATTCTGTAGAATAAAAAATTCAATAAAACGATCTACATGAAAATATATAATTAAATATTCATTCATTACAATTCATAAAGTTAAAGAGAAAAATATTACACCACTTAGTCTATGAGGTAGGATGAAGTGCAATCGGATTCTTGCAAGTTTGTCGATAATGGCCAATTGAACCACATCTTGAACACTTACGAGTTGATGGTTCTTCTCCTCGTGAAGGGATTCTCTTTTCCTTACGCCTGCCGTGCCTTCTTCGTGTAATTGGTGGTAGCACAATTCTATCTCGTACATCATCAGGCACCACCCAATCTGTTTGATCCCCAACTGGCCATATAGGTTCTGCATACGCAATTATCAATGAGTTTGTAGTATAATATTTTGAACACATTGGGTAGCACGAAATTTGTCGATGCCTACATGCTGCACAAGCATGTGCACATGGTAGTTGGTCAAGATCAAATTCTCGGCATGTGCAACACTTCCCCTCTAAATTTACAACTTCAATACAACTTCCATCGTACACATGAAATGAGTATGTCTCAATAGGAGAAACCTGTATATTCAAGAAAAATGAAATACATTATAAATACTCCCCAACCATTTTATTGGAAAACTTTTCAACAAATCTGTTCCTTAAACAAAAGAACAAATGAATTTAATAATTTCTTTAAAATTAAATACTTGCAACAACGGAAAAAAAAATGAATTCAAAATACCTGCAATGATAATCCTTTTTGGTTATTTTCTCGCACCAATTTGTCAGCCCATTCCGTCAAATGTGAATCCATTTTGGCTGCCTCAGTTCGACGCTTATGAAACCAATTTTGAAGTATATTCATTCTTATATACTCCATAAAATTGGTGATAGGCAACTTTCGAGCATCTCTAGTGATTGAATTGAGACATTCAGCAATATTTGTTGTCATTACGTTGTACCGCTTCCCATTAAAGTACGCACCAGCCCACTTTTCATATCCAGCTGCATGAAGATAATTACCCACATGAGGGTCAACATTAAATATTTGCACCATATGACGATCAAATTCGGGAATACGATATGCCTTAGCAGCTCTAAAATAAAGCGAATGCGCTCTTTCATGCTTAAAGTGGTTCTTAAGGTTTTGGCTTATATGGAATATGCATGCCCCATGATGAGCATCAGGAAATATAGTGGAGATAGCCTTCTGAATGCTTTCATGTCTATCAGAAATGAAAACTAAGTCATCGATATGCCCAATAGCTCCCCGTAATTTTGTCAAAAACCAATTCCATGATGCATCATTCTCTGAATCTCCAACTCCAAATGCTAGAGGTTATATTTGATTATTTCCATCCTTGCATGTGGCAACAAACAACGTTCCAAGATATTTACCTTTTAAAAATGTTCCATCAAGTGCTATTACTGGCCTGATAACACTGTGAAATCCTCTGATGCAAGGTCCAAGTGACATAAAAAAATACATAAAATGATTATTACTGTCAGTTTCAATATGCGTTATCGTACTAGGATTTTTGGCTTCTAGCATAGCACAATATGATGGGAGTCTCATGTAAGATTCCTCTGATGATCCCCTAACCAACTCCAATGCATGTTCCCTAGCTCTCCAAGCCTTCACATAGCTTATACTCACACCCATGTCCTTCCGCATATCCTCCATGATGTCATGGGGTCTATGTACTCTTGATACACCCTCATACTTAGACTTTATGCACTGACCAATAAGATAACTACTTGCTTGTCGATGATGGCGATGAATAACATCCAATGAGCAAGTGTGTTTAGTAACATATTTTCTAACCATGAAATATGAGGATTTTCGTACCTTTGATGCACGCAGTTTCCACATGCATCTGTCATCCACACAACCAACTTCAAATCTTTCTTTATTAGATCTCTTCACATTGAACTCAAAATTTTTCTTCATAGCATCGATACCCAACTTTGTTTTTAAATCCTCCTTAGTTTCATACACCTGACCTACAATTATATCTCCACTTGAATTGCGTAGCTCTGTCATGTCTGATCCATGCAGAATGTTTTTATCCTTGTTTGGAGCAGTTGGATTGTTAGAGTTAGGCTCATCACATTGCACGTTGATAGCTGGCACTTTGTCACATCTCATGTTTTCATTGAAGGCAACATTATCTTGAAAAATATTATCAACCTCTACATATGGCATATCCTCAAATTGCATGTTCTCAGAACGCAACTCATCTACATGTGTTGTATTATTTTCCACTTCATATTCTGAGTCCTCAAATTCTTCGGTTCCCAAGTCATCTTCTGAATCCTTATCTTGCTCATAATCTTCTAAATCACCTTGAGTACCCAAGTTGAGGTTCATTGGCATTGGTTCGACCTCAACTAGTGGAGTTTGTTGATTGCTTCCACTGGCGTAAGAAAATACTTTACGTTTCACTGTAATGCACAATGGAATCTTGTAAGACCTTGAAAGGCTTTCAAAAATAAAAGCTCTTACATCATCATCATCGACTATCTCTGTTGGCCATGCACTTTTCATTGCATCATATATCACTTTCATAGTTACTTCATACTCATTTCGGTCCACATTGGCAATGTCATACACTTTATTCCGGAGTTCCTCAAATGTAATTTTGTCTGAAACAAGTAGTCCTTTACTTTTGCAATTTTTATACATTGAGTTAGCCCACCTCCCACCATAGTTGATCAAAATTGTCAAACTAGACATTTGCCTGAAAAGGTAAGCCAAAAATATTAATTAAAAAAATCATACAGACCAAAGATTGACAATGAAACCAAAAACATTAGCTATAAAACGAAGTAGAAAACATTAGCTATAAAACGAAGTAGAAACCAATAACTAATACTTAATAATATGCAGTACGCAATCTGCAGCATATAAAATCTAGCCTTCCATACCATATAAAAAACTTGGATAAAATTCAGAGAGAACATATTCGTCTGTTCTTGTGTTTGTGGTATGAACGAAGTCAATGGAAACAAGAAGGAAGAAAAGAAGGCATTTCTTAAATAAGCAACAGGACAATAGTCTACAACAAGGAACATATGCATAACTGGATGCAAATTCAAAGGCCTTAAGAGTAATTCCACATTCTCAGTAAATAAAATTTAAGATTCAACATCACTGACAAAATAATGGAATCATATGTGCAGGTCGTAATAATAGCTCTGTAAATTGATGTATTCTAACTCTGTAAACTGGCTTTCTCCTAGCACTCAAAAGTAAAAGGCAAGAACTTTAATATTTGAAACAGAAAAATTACAAAACTTAATGGATACCAAATACATCATCATCATCGACTATCTTTAGTAGTGCATAACATGTTGGTCTCTTTTTTGGTGTTTTGCATCAGCATCCACAATCATGTTTTCTCAAGGTCCATGCTGATGAACTAATAACATCAGCACGCGATTACATCTTCTGCTACACATATGTCAGAATCATCATATTACCAAACTCGTTAATTTTCCAAGCCTATCTACACTAACCTTAAGTCAGCAAAACCAGAATTGAAATTTTATAAATATAGTATGAAGATTAAATGAAGAAACGAAAAAGAAATTGAACGAAGAAACGAAGAAGAAATTGAACGAAGAACCAAGGAATAATTGCACTCACCGTTTGACTATGGCAGCAATACGTCTACGAACAAACTCTACGTGCGAAGATTCCCAATCTAATAGGGTTTTCTTTTTTAGGTTTATGTGGGTTTTAAATTTGAGGGCAATTGTGTCTATTTAGGTGAGTTTTCTGCTATTTTTGAAATTTTTTATAAAAACTGACATTTTTGAAATTGGGGGTCAAGTTTTGGCTATTTTTGATAAATTCTCATAATAAATGTTGTTGATATGTACTCCTGTTGGCCTCACAACCTCCCAAAGCAAGGCCCCACGTGCTCCATAAAGGTAATATAATAGATTGTTTATTATAAAGGTAAATGATAATTTCCTCTTTGTCTTGCTCCATTTTGTCTGTTGCAATTCATTGTTTTCTTATAAATTGTTTTTTTTAATTCATGAAAACCTTTAAATTGTTTATTGGAGATTAAAGATACAAATATAAGCATGAGGTTCTGGTTTTTTCTCTGTAATTCTTTTTCTGCTATAATCTTTCTTCGCATAAGTTTCATAATTTCTATGCTCACTAACCAAAAACAAAACAAAGAATATAAGTTGTCTTCTCTATGGGAGGGCGCCGCCATTTGTTGGTGGTTGATTTTAGGTCCAAATGTATTAAAATTTCAGTGCATTCAAAAATAAAAACTCATCCCAAAGAGTATAGACAAGAATTTCATGAACGAATATCAAGCACAATACATCCTAAAACTCCTACACCGCAGACACTGTGTCATTAATCGTCTTTAGTGATTTGTCTAACTCAAGGCAATATGTATTTTAGTTTTTTTTTTGGTAAAAAGGCAATATGTATTTTGATTCTTATGGATGTTTGTAAATATTTCTAGTTATGGGATATGAGAAAAGATTTGTTATACATCTAAACTATCATATAATCTTAGAACAGGATGTAACAAAAGGAAAAGGAAAGAAGAGACTGCACTACAGTTTCTGGTAAAAAACTGTAACAAACGGAAATTGCAGTGCAGTTTATAATAAAAAATCTGCTCAAAAAATGTGAAAATAAACTAAAATCCAAAGCCATGATCAAAGTATTAAAACTAAGTTCAAAACAAATTTAAGTAGGCCAGCAGTTGTAACATTCCAACAAACTTGCAAAAATTATTTTGAAATCGAACTATGAAACAAAAGAAAAACTGCACTGTAGTTTTTGGTCAAAAACTGCAACAAACGGAAATTGCTATGCAGTTTATGAAAAAACATATGCTCAAAAAATGTGAAAAGAAACCAAAAGGCAAAGCCATGATCAAAGTACTAAAACTAAGTTCAAAACAAATTTAAGTAGGCCAGCAGTTGTAACATTCCAACAGACTTGCAAATATTATTTTGAAATCGAACTATGAAACAAAAAAACTGCACAGCAGTTTCTGGTCAAAAACTACAACAAACGAAAATTGCAGTGCAGTTTATGAAAAAACATCTGCTAAAAAAATGTGAAAAGAAACCAAAAGGCAAAGCCATGATCAAAGTACTAAAACTAATATCAAAACACATTTAAGTTCATGAGCAGTTGCAACATTCCCATAGACTTGCAAAAACTATTCTAAAATCGAATTATGAAACAAGAAACTGCTGCAATTTCTGGTCAAAAACTGTAACAAACGAAAACTGCAGTGCAGTTTATGAAACAAAATCTGCTCAAATGTGAAGACAAGCATTTAATGGCAGTTAAAAATGAATATCCATTGATGAAACAATTGTATAATTTTCATTAACTTAAAAAAAGAATCATAATATCCAATTAGAAGTTGTGTAGCCAATTAAAAGTAACTAAAAACTGCAATGCAGAAACTGACTATACATTCATGTCAACTGAGAAGGAATGTTCACATCACCGCCTTGCAAGTCTTCCTGTTGTGCCCAACAACACTACACCGGCTGCATTTCAATGGCCATATAACTTCACCAAAAGCTTTGATTATCTTCGTTGGTGGTCTTTCGGCTGGCCTTTTTGTAATTGGCAGAAGCACAACTCCAGCAACTAAACCGTTGCTGCCCAAGCCTTTGCTAATATCTGGAATAGGAAAAATAGGACTCTCATAGGCTTTTCGAAAGAAGTAAGAACTGTAGTAACACTCAACGTAATCACAAACCGAATCTTTCTTTGCTAGAATTGCAGCCACGGCATGCGTACAAGGAAAATCATCAATTTGCCAAAGACGGCAAGAACACGTCCTTTGCCCTAGATCAACCATCACATAATAATCAACAAATACTTCAAAAATAATGCAACTAGAACGACGAATTGCCCAAGTCCTACCAGCCTCCACGTTTTCCCACAGTCTAGTTTCCATCTCTGGACACAAAAGTGTTGTCCACTTCTCCGGTTCAATTCGTCGTTGAGAATTCAATACCATTAATTTCTGTCGAATCCCTTCTATCAAAGGTAACACCGGCAAATCTCGAAATACACCAACCCAATTATTAAATGACTCGGCTAAACTGTTTGCCATCTCCTCGTAACACATTCCTTTGAAAAAATCGTTGGCATAGTGATCTCTAGACAAATCATATATAAATGTCTTCACTTTCGAACTCCCAACAATTACCAACTCATCCATTGCTACTTTAAACTCTTCCTCCGTAACAGCATATGCGCATCTACTAAATAGATTGATAACACGGCCTTGGAGCAGTTTCCCATAGCCTGACTTCGAGTACTTCGATATCAAATTCTGTTTGAGGTGATAGTAGCAGTAAGAATGAGGCCTTCCAGGAAACACAACCCCCAAAGCATTTAACAAACCTTGATTGAGGTCCGAGAAGAAAGTCACCATTCTCCTAATCGGTAGCAATATAGCAGCCAAATGCTGAAGAAACCAAGTCCAATTGTAATACTCCGAAAAATTCAAGGTGGATTTTCATATTTTAGTGAAAAGTAATATCATGGTGGAGAATGATTATGGGTATTTTATCAAGTGATTTTGGATTGAGATTATTAAATTAAGTGTGTTTAATTTCAAGTTGGACAAACATGACCTAATTTCAAGTTGGACAAACATGACCAAAATACCCCTATGTGTGGATAATTAACAAAACACCCTTGTATGCAAAGAAAAAAGTGAAACATGGAGGACATCAAACCACCCTCCTCCCATTCTTCCCCCCTTGCCTCAAGCCACCATTTATGAAAGGATGAGTCACCTAGTCTAAAATGGTGAGTCACCTAACCTAATTAAGATTCTTAAATCATGAAATTATTCTCTTCCTTCCCATTCATTGTATCATCACTCTCTTCTAACTTGATGACTCACCTAGCCTAAGGCTCTTCAATCATGAATTTACTCTTATCCTCATCATTCATTGTATCATCCCTTTCTTCCTCATTCACCTTAGTTTCATCCTTATTCTTCTTTTGTTCCTCTTCAAAATCCAAATTTGTCATTTCGTTGGAGCAGCCGAGAACTCAAATTTCAGAAGCTCAAATGAGAAAACTTTAGTCATAAAAGTTGTTCATTTACGTGATACCTATAACATACTCAAATTTCAGCTCAATTTGACTAGTATAGGCTCTGAAACGTTGGTATGATCACAATAAGTTTACAATTTCCTGATTTCACAGCAATATGCTCGGTTTCAATATGTTTATGTGATTTCCTGTACTCACATGACTTTGGTTCCTTCATCAAAGTTGTTTGAAATGCTGTCTATTATAACATATCAAAATTTTAGATTGATCGGACTTCTATAGCCACCTTGGGAACGTTTAGAGTTGAACTTGTTTATAGTCTTCGACCTTAGTTCCTTCCCTCGTTTTCAATCCAAAATACTTAGGGGTGGGCACGGTCCGGTTCGGCCCGGTTCTCTCTTAAACTCGAAATTGGAACCGATACTGTTCATCTAATCCAGTCGGTCTGGTTTTTCATTAAAACACCTTATAGAACCGGACCAACCCGAACCTATTTATATCCGGTTCGGTTTTTGGTTTTCCAGTTCGGACCGGCTCTTAAGCCCTTTTTTCTTTGTTGGAATTTTAAAGAGATTTAAGCCCAATTGAATTTTAAAAAAATTTTGGGCTTACAAATTCACAATTAGCCTAGTTCCCTTCCAATTGTCCCAAACGAAATTTAGCAAACATTAAATTTAAAATTACAACCCAATAACAAAACAAAAACACATATAGCAAATAAAATTACAGAAATAACATTCAAACTATTCCATCTTCCAGTGAAAACAAAAAAATGCTCCATCTTCCCCTTGTTCCTTCTCGAAGGTCTCTTCGCAACACGAAGAGGCATTTTCTTCAAACCTTCTCTATTAAGATCCTCTCCCAGCCCCCTGCATGTAGAAAAAGAGAATTCATGTGCAAAAAGGCAGACAAAAATGAATAACAGATGACAAGAGAAAACATAAACAAATAACAAGTGTTGTGGTAATCGTTGTGAGAATTGTTACATAAACAAAAACATAACTATATATGATTTTTATGCATAAAGAAAGTCAAAAAGGTATGGACAACCAACATGGCCTATGATATGCTTTACAACCAAAAAAAAAGAAGACGTCATCAACAACAAGCAGCAATTCACTAAATTGCAGATCTTTCATGAATATAAAAAATGCCTATTAAAATAAAGAATTTACACATATCACCGGTCAAAATTAACCAAAAAACAATTCAAAGTTTGCAACTTTAGTAGTAAAAGAGAGAAAGGAAACCTGGGTCATGGCCCTTTAGAGCAAAAGAGAAGTGGATGCTACAGCGCCTCCTATAGCACGCACAAGCTCTCCCTACACAAACAAAAACAACCCATTGCACCAAAACCAATTCCAAGTCCAAAAATCCACATAAATCAAAAATTGTACACTACTAAACAAGGAAAATACCTTGAGCTTTGCCTAGTTGAGCGTTCTCGTCATAGAGAGAGAGAGAGAGAGAGAGGAGGAAGAGGTGTTTGTGCCTAATAAATCACGGTCGTAAACTGACCGAAGGGGCTTCCTATCGGCCCTAGCACCTATTCATGAGCTGGAGCGTGGCATTTCGTCAGGCGTTTTGCCTTCCTAAAGACAAAGGAAAAGCTGCGAAGGGGGAATCCTCTCGGCCTCGAGACCGCGGCATTATTGGCCGAGGCTGAAGGACGAAAGAGACACGGCCGAAGATATTAGAGTCAAATCGCCACGTGGCAGCAGGGTCCCACGCCTCATTCAATGAAGTAACGCCTCTGACTAGCAAACCCACTAGCAGCAAAAAAGCATTTAATGCACGAGGGAAGAAGGGAAGTGACTAAAGTCAGGATTTGGTGATAGAAATCAGAGTGGTTAGGCGCAAACGTTCTTACAAATATTCTTACAACTTAAGGTCAGATCACCAACCACCAGACCAGGGCATTAAATGCGTTCCCACGGCCAAGGGCGCAGAACCCACGATTAGGGCGGAGGCCGAGATTTACCAAGATTTATGGGGTCACACCACCATGCTTCACGATCCCAAATGTCGATTGGACTATCCACTTGCTCTAGTCAGGCTCCACCATGCAGATTTTCAGCCTCGATTACTCCTCCAGAGCTCTTCCTATAAATACCAAGCTCAAGCTACATTCAAAGGGTTCAAATACCAAACCAAAAGCCTCTCACGGAGCAAATTTTATTTTCCTGTAATGCACTTTCAATACCTTTACTTGCTTTCTTAGGATTAGTGATAGATTGTAAGGAAAATCCATTCATCAATATATCATACGACCGTCGCTCTCCGAGCAACGCGCCGGAGCATTGCCCAAAACCCACCATCAACACCACCACTAAACGGCCTTATAGCTCAGGCCGTGAACCTGACGGCCGAGATCAGTTCCTCTCTCGGCCACAGTCGTTTGATTAGGAGTCAAACTTAAACAGGCGCACCAATTAACCATTGTATCCAAACACATCACCATCTCGACGCACGGTAGACCGTGCTGGCACGCCCGCGCACAACCGCACCGCACCCAAAAGAAGGACGTCACGTGTTGACGCATATCCCCTCGGCCCGGAGCACCAGGCCGTGAGATTTGCGCAGCCAACAAGAGGGAATAGAGAAAGGGCGGCTGAGAAAATAATGAAGGGTAGAAGAGATGAGAAGAGATCTGAGTTAGGGTTAGCAACTAAAAGATAAATAGGGTGAGGTTATGTGCAGCCCTTTCTATATAAAGAATGTAGAATCGATGCACCAACCAATCATAATATGGTATATTTAAATAATTTTTAAAAATTATATATTTAATAAATAACCAGTCCGGTCTAATCCGATTTTTTAAAACAGCAAATCGAAACTGGAATCGGGTTGAACCGATCTGGTCTGATTTTTGGTCAACTAAGTCCGGTTTTGGTCAACACGATTTTTTTTCAATTTTTTCCAATTTGGTTCAGCTCGGTTCTTCGGTTTTCCGGTTTAAATGCCCACCCCTAAAAATACTCATTTCAAAAGCTCAAAACACTATGGTTTCTTCATGATAGTTACTCCAAATTCTCCTCTTTATAACATATCCAAAGATCATCCAAACGCAACCATATTAACTCTTTGAAAATTGGTATGAACAAAACTTGTTCAATTGATTATGTTGAATTTCTTGTTATAGATGTGTACTTTCTCTCAAATGGCTTGTTCCTTATCATTCAATTGCTCAAATTAGCCACTATCATCTCAAGTAAATGATTCTTTGAAGGCATGAAGCTCATTTTTTTATTGTCTCTTTGAGTACTAGTTATAAACCAAGGGTTGGTTAGAGTGCCTCAAGGATATATATATCTTTCGAAGTGTGTTTTAGTGAAGTTCTAGATTATTTCGATGTGATTTCGTTCCAATTTCATTATGGGATTTTGTTACATCAAAATGAAAATCTCAAGGGTTATTTCAAAGTTGGTTTTGTGCCATTTGAATTTAAATTGATTTTTGTGAAATTTCAAAGTCGAGACTATCCTGCTGGAATTGTTTTGATTCTGCTGCATACCTTGTTTTGAATAAGTGTTTGAAAACTTCCTAAACTTGGATTTTCATGAAATTTTAGTATGTTTTACTTTCTCGTATTTTCTTCAGATCTGGAAAGTTTTATCCAACTTGGTTGTAAATTGTAATTTTGGTGATTTTTCAAAATAAAGTGTACAAACCTGAAAAAAAAAAGAAAAAAAAAAAAAAGAACGTTATGCAGCCTAGTCTGTTTTGGTTTCTATTTTGACATGCTTCCTTAACCCTAATTTTTATCAAATTTTGACATCTTTAATGTTTCTATGTCTAGTTGTGATCTGGAAAGTTTTACATTATTTTGATTTGAACTCAATATTTAGTGAATTTTCAAAGTTAACGTGTTCCAAATGGCGCAAGAAATGACACCACAAAAGAATGAAGCTCAAAACCAACGAAAGCCAAGAATCAAAATGATGGCTCAAAAGAGAAAAAAAAAGCCATCCTATGATCGAAAAGCAAAGCACTCGGACTATGTCCAGTTTCGGTGCAGCCTCAATGCTTACAACAGCATCATTACAGATGTTAAACCAAAGCTCAATCAAAGGCAGAAGATGTTGCTCAAGAAAACCCCTTTCTGGAACTTCATTGAGTTGTTTTACCACCAGAAAATTGATATGAATAACATGAATAAGTCGGACCTCGACTTAATACAGCTGCTGAACCAGTTTGATCCAGATTCAAAGTCCTTCAAGTTCGGCACAAAATCATTCCACATCACAGGCAATGCAGTGACTCAGATCCTAGGACTGCCAAACAAAGGAGAATATGTCACACTTGGCTATGATAGATACACTGCTGCCTTCAGAACAAGGCACTTTGGACAAAAGGGAAAACCATCAAAAAACCAGGTAGAAGCAGAATTACAAAAAACAATTGCCTTGGCAAACCAGCTGAAGAAAGAAAAGGCTAAGGCAGAGCAAAAGAAGCAAAAGAAGAGAGGAAAACCAAAAAAGGAAGCTGAAGAAAAAGAAGGGGAAGATGAAGAGGAAACGGAGGTTGTTGACTACGACAAGGAGGTGGTCAGCCTAATCTTGATCCTGCTCTGCATGACATTCCTCTTTGCCAACTCTTCATCCACTTTGCACTGGAAAATAGGTGAGCATTGTGTGAATCTAGACACACTTTCAAGATATTCGTGGGCAAGAGCTGTTTCAGCCTACATGAATGAATCCTTGATTGCAAAAGAAAAAGCAAAAGTAAAAAAGGGAGGAGAAGCATCTATAGGAGCTGTTTCGGGTTGCACTACCCTAATATTGGTAAGTAAAGAGTCGCTTATCAATGCATTTTGAGTTTTAGGCAATGCAGTATCCAACATAATTTATGTACTGCAGTTTTATTTTGTGAGAGAATAAACATCATACTGCCAATCCTTGGCAAGGAGGAAGAAAATCCTGCCATTCTTAAATGGAGTCTTATGGAACTCCACACAAGATTCAACCAAATAAAAGACTTAAATGACATCGAGGTATGCAATTTATCGCATGTTCTATTTTAATGTATGTTGAATGTGAATCCATGCTAAATCATTCTCATTGTACAAGGTATTTTCAAAGCCCCAAAAAAGCGAAAAACTACCGGGGAAGAGGGAGACCCTGTGGAGAAGGTAATTAAAATCTGTACACAGTGCATTGCAGTTTCTCTTTTCCATTGCAATTTCTAAACCATTCTTATTGTACAGGGTGATTTGAAAACATATAAAAAGAGAAAAACCACCAAAGAAGAGGGAGACCCTCTTGACAAGGTAATTAGAATCTCTAAACAGTTTCTGTTTTTCCCATTGCGGTTCCTAATTAGTTTCATTTCAATTTGCAGAATTGCCAAATTGAAGATGATGAAGGAAAACAAGGAGAAGCAGAGCCCCCTATACCTCTTGCAATTCAAGACATCTTGGTAAAATCCATGACAGACCAAATCAACTACCGCCAACGCCAAGATCCTAGCTTCGTTTGCCCAAAAAGATTACAACTGTGGAAGGATAAAGACAGTGAGAAGAAGATGACAGAATTGTGGGATATATTTATCCAGGCAGAAAAAAGATCAATTGAGCTGCAAGAGGAGTTGGAGAAACACAAAGACAAATTAGATAATGAAGAATGTATAAGTGCTGCCTTGACAGTTGAATGTACAATTCAGCGTCAAGAAATACTAAATATGAAAAGGAGGATTGCAGAATTAGAAGGCAATGAACCTCACATTGACCACGAGACAAGTGCAAAGAAAATAAAGATTCAAGAAAAATACAAGGACGAACTTGAAAGAATGTTCTCGGACACATCAATCTTTGAAATAGAGAGGGACCTGCCTACAGCACAAGAAACACAACCAGTTAAACAGAAAGAAGAAGAGAAAGAAAAAGAGAAAGCAGAAGAGAAAGAAAAAGAGAAAGAAGAAGAAGAGAAAGAAGAGGGAGAGAAAGAAGAAGAAAAGGAAGAAGAAGACAAAGAAGAAGAGAAGAAGAAAAATGCTCAAACACCTGATGTTCCTTCAAGAATACAAAGGCTGAAGAACAGAGAAAGAAAGAGGCTTCAAGCATCTTGCTATCAGTACGAAAAAGATAAGCAACCAAAAAAGAAGGACGCAAAAAAGGGTGATGAAGAAATGCCACAATTCAAGCTTATCTCTTCTGAGGAGACATCAACACAAGAGGATCCTCTAAATCAAATGGAGGTATACAATTACTGCAGTTCAAGCTTCCTTTTGTTCATGTTTTCTGCGTTGCAGTTTCTAATTAGTTTCCTTTCAATCTGCAGTCAACACAAGAGGCATCTCAGCCTGATGCCACAAAGCCACTTCTTGATTTCCCAAAAGGAACAAACCCTCATGATTCGATACTTGTAGGTATGCAAAACTCAGATGATGAGGCTTTGGCAAAAAAGACACGAAAAAAGCCAACAAAGAAAAAACTAGGATGGGATCAAAAGAAGGTTTGGTAGAAAATCCCAAAAGAGTACAGGGACAAAATTGAAGAATACTACTTAAGTACTCAACCTGGGTAATATCCCTATCCCAAAAGAACAATTCTTTCATCTTTTATTTTCAATTAAACTGAAACTCATCTTGTGAATTTCATGTATTCAAATCCGCAGTGATAACTTTTGGGCAGGACTCCGTTCTGAGAAAGTGACAAACCGCGATATCAAAGATATTGTATGGGACCCGGAACTGTCACAAAACGTAAGTCTAAACTACTAATTCTATAACACACACTGCACTGCAGTATATTACCCATTAACAAGTCCATTTTTCTCCAATCAATGTGAAACAGGTTATTGAGGCCTATATACAAATAGAGGAGGAGAAAATAGGGCCCATGCAGACAGATAGTCCACGATACATGTCCACATGGACTTAGGTAAGAATTATTTTCAAAATTCAAAATTGTTTAAACAGACAGGTTGGCACAAGGCCCTATTTCAAAATTCTTGGGCTCCTCATTATTTTCAAAATTGTTTATACTAACAAATTGCCATTCAATGCTTGCAGTCTTACATGTGAACCTTTCTAGAGCCAGGTTGGCACAGGGCCCTGTTTGAACCGTTGCTTGAAAAACTCGGGAAATGCAATGTGCTTTTCTTCCCAATCATTTCAAGCATCGAGTTCCTTTTTACACTCCTTGCATTTCACAAACATGAACGAAAGTGGAGACACTACAATCCACTGAGGTCGTTGGGAGCAAGAAAAGAAGAAAGATGCGTTGACATTGCTCACAATATGGTAAGTGGAATGAAGCTGTCTTAATTTCTCAGCACAACAAAAACACAAACTGCAATGAAGTTTCTGTGTTATTCCTACAGCCTAATTTCAAACCAAAATTATAATATGCAATGCACGAATTACCCTTTCTTTTGATGTTTTTTTCCTTCTTTAAACAGGTTAATATTGTTGAAGGGTGGCTGGAATATATAAGACCTCAAGCACAAGTGTTCTTAGAAAGTAGAAAAATACCAAAACTTGTGAAGCAAAGGGAAGGGCCCCCTACACCTGTACTCAAGGACATGTCCCCAAATGAAGAACTCACTCTCAATTGGATTCGGCAGAATCCATATCAGTTTCCATTTGAGGAGGACATAGAATGTGCTCAACAAAGTTCATCTTCGTAAGAATTGTTTCTACTCAACTTTTCATTACATTTTGAAATCCTTCAAAACCAAAAACTAATCTCCTATTCATTTGCAGGTTGGATTGTGGCATGTTTGTCATGTTGTACATGGATAAAATTGCACAAGGACAGCCCATTCCACAAAGTGTAGACAAGAATTTCATGAACGAATATTGAGGTCAATACGTACTAAAACTCCTACACCACAGACATTGTGTCATTAATCGTCTCTAGTGATTTACTAAAACTCCTACACCACAGACATTGTGTCATTAATCATCTCTAGTGATTTGTCTTTTGTGAACTCAAGGCAATATGTATCTTGATTGTTGTGGATGTTTGTAAATATTTCTAGTTATGGGATATGAGAAAAGATTTGTTATACATCTAAACTGTCATAATCTTAGAAAAGATTTGTTATACATCTGCTCAAAGCGTAGACAAGAATTTCATGAACGAATATCGAGCACAATACGTACTAAAACTCCTACACCACAGACATTGTGCATCTCAAGGCAATATGTATCTTAATTGTTGTGGATGTTTGTAAATATTTCTAGTTATGGGATATGAGAAAAGATTTGTTATACATCTAAACTGTCATATATGTTTTGGATTGCTCATATTATATGTCTATTATGTTTGATGTTTTGCCTTTTGGATTGCTCCTTTTAAAAGAGGGTTTTCTGCATAGATCATTGCATTGCAGAAACACAAACTGCATTGTCCCAGGGTTTTCTGCATAGATCATTGCATTGCCTTTTGGATTGCTCCTTTTAAAAGAGTGTTTTCATCCCTTCTTGTTTCAGATCACAAATGGCACAAGAAATGACACCACAAAAGAATGAAGCTCAAAACCAACGAAAGCCAAGAATCAAAACGATGGCTCAAAAGAGAAAAACAAGAATTGAATGGCAGTTAAAAATGAATATCCATTGATGAAACAATTGTATAATTTTCATTAACTTCAAAAAAGAATCATAATATCCAATTACAAATCGTGTAGCCAATTACAAGCAAATAAAAACTGCAATGCAGAAACTGACTATACATTCACTAAATCATATCTAACATAAGCAATTGTCAACTGAGAAGGAATGTTCATATCACTGCCTTGCAAGTCTTCCTATTGTGCCCATCAACACTACACCGACTGCATTTCAATGGCCTTGTACCTTCACTAAAAGCTTTGATCCTCTTTGTTGGTGGTCTTCCGGCTGGCCTCTTTGTAATTGGCGGAAGCATAACTCCAACAGCTGAACCGTTGCTGCCCAAGCCTTTCCCAATATCTGGAATAGGAAAAATAGGACTCTCATAGGCTTTTTGAAAGAAATCAGAACTGTAGTAACACTCAACATAATCGTAAACCGAATCTTTCTTTGCTAGAATTGCAGCCACGACATGCGTACATGGAAAACCATCAATTTGCCAAAGACGGCAAGAACATTTCCTTTGCCCAAGATCAACCATCACAGAATAGTCAGCAAATACTTCAAAAGCAGTGCAACTAGAACGACGAACTACCCAAGTCCTACCTGCCTCCGCATTTTCCCACAGTCTTGTTTCCATCTCCAGACACAAAATTATTGTCCACTTATCAGCTTCAATTCGTCGTTGAGAATTCAATACCATTAATTTCTGTCGAATCCCCTCTATCATAGGTAGCACCGGCAAATCACGAAATACGCCAACCCAATTATTAAATGACTCAGCTAAACTATTTGCCATCTCTCCATAACGCATTCCTTGGAAAAAAAAGCTTTGGCGTAGTGATCTCTAGACAATTCAGATATAAATGTCTTCACTTTCGAACTCCCAACAACCACCAACTCGTCCATTGCTACTTTAAACTCTTCCTCCGTAACAGCATATGCACATTTACTAAAGAGATTGACAACACGGTCTTGGAGCAGTTTCCCATAACCTGACTTCGGGTACTTCGATATCAAATTCTGTTTGAGGTGATAGTAGCAGTAAGAATGAGGCCATCCAGGAAACATAGCCCCCATAGCATTTAACAAACCATGATTGCAATCCGAGAAAAAGGTCACCATTCTCCCCATCGGAAGCAATATAGCAGCCAAATGTTGAAGAAACCAAGTCCAATTCTCCTCTGTCTCAGAATCAACAACTCCAAAAGCTAGAGGATAAAACCCTGCAAAACAAAACCAAAAGCACAAGTATAAGCAACAACGAATTACACAAAACAGTAAACATAAACTGCAATGCAGAGTACACAAAATAACAACAAATTACACAAAACAGTAATGCAGATTACACAAAAATCCAATACAGTACAGTAACCATACCTTGATTCCCATTCTTTCCGGAAGCACAAAGAAGTTGCCCCTTGTACTTGCTCTTAAAAAACGTAGCATCAATGAACAACAAGGGTATGCAATATTGAAATCCAGCAATGCAACCACCAAAGGATACAAAAAACCATCTAAAGCGATTAATTCCAGCTTCACATTCAAGCTCTCATAGAGAACCAATGTTAGTTCCATTTACCGCATCCACATACCACACTAACTCGTTGAAGGACTTTGACTCATCACCATGAACGTCCAGTTTAGCTAACTCTTTGCCAAACCATGCGTGGTAGTATGAAATGTCTATACCATAATAATCTTTCAACTCGTGTATAATCTCAATTGGCTTCAGCTCTGGTTTTGCACGAATTCTGTCCACAAAGAGAGAGGACACCACACGAGACCTCATCATCTTACTCTTTGATTCCCGTATCCGACCCACACATGTATGCACATTATTTAACGTCCGAATTACAAAACAGCCGGTAGATTCACAACAAGAAGCATAAACACGCCAACTACAACCCTCCAATTTCTTATTCGAACAAACAACAATCACTCGCTTCTTGTCATTGTCGGCATATAAAAAATTAAATCCTGCTTCAAGAGCATACTTGCACAATTTCAACCGGAACTCCTCTGCACCACCGTCAAACTTCTGCCCTACATGATGTATGTACATCTCCCACTCATTTGACAACAAAGGCTTAGCACTTGCTCTCTTCGACCTGCCCAAAAATTCATTTCTGTCTTCGACAGTACTAGAACACAAAGACTCGCCCTTTTCACATGATATCAACTCCTTATTTGCACAAACATCACCACTATACTCACCGCTCCCCAATAAATCCTTAACTAAAATATTCATAGTCTTCGCATTTGATATCGACAAATATGCCATCATCATATCTAAATCACTATCCGTTTCTAGTAAACAACTAGAATAACCGGGCAGCGAATACCATAACGTGAAACTACCCAACTGCAAACCCCTAAACCTTAGACACAAAGTCTTCGAAACATCAACCATGGATGATTTTTCTGAAACTGAAAACATGATGGTTTCGGACTTATATGTGCACTTGGAAATGACACAAACCTCCATTAGCCTTGAAATTGGATACAAAACAAGAAACAAAAACATAAAACAATTCAAATCAGTAAATAATGTAGATGAGCATTTGTAATATTCCCATATACTTGCAAATATTAGTCTGAAATCGAATTATAAAACAAATGGTTCTCCAATGCAGTTTATGAAACCATAAACTGCAATGCAGAAAAACTGCAACAAACAGATGCAGTTCATGACAGAAAATAAAAAAATTCAAATAGAAACCAAAAGGAAACCAAGATCAAAGTACTAAAACTGAAGTCCAAAAACATATAAGTCGATATAAACGAAAAAAGGTTCAAAAGTACTTATACCTCAACACCTAGGACTGCCAATAATCAACCCAACCAAACAGCAGCTCAAAATCAAATCTGATCACAAAACGAAGAATATAGGGTTTAGGATGCAAATCGAACGACAATGTAGCAGAAAATCACGCCACAAAACTGAGCTCGAAATACCCGAACTAAGGAGAACATATATCGCCCAAAACTGAACTTTATTCCGCATGCAAATCGAAAGAAAACCAGAAAAACACAGAAAATTGTAGAAAATCGAAGGAAAACAAACCAGAAAATCGAAGCTCCCTTCGCAGAACCAGAACCAGAGCTCCAAAACCTCAAAGCCGAACGAAAACGAAAGAGAAGGTATTGCGCGTAGTTTAAACGTCCAAGGGTAAAAGCGCCATTTGATTTGTAGGTTTAAAGATGGGCCAGGCTTTTTAAGAAGAAGGGTACAATTGTATTTTCAGGTTTTAGTTTTAAGCTGGCCCAACAAATCTGGGCCTACTCTTTGGGCTAATCCAAAATACCAATTCTTTTATGAGGATTAAAACTCAAACCAAAATACCTAATGTCTCAAATCCAAATTACTAAAGTTAATTATGTATGATTCCTAATTTTTCTGGTAAATATTCAGTTATGCTAAGATACGTTCATATTATTATTCTTCTCCAATATGGAGGTATTTATACAAGTACAAAGATGTGTTAACCCTAAATAAAATAGGAAATATATCTAAATTAAAATATGAAGTAAATCTCTATTACAATAGGACTAAATAATAATTGGTAAGTAACCAAAATTCTAATGAAATAAGGAACCAAAATCCTAACTAAGTAAGGACTCGCCAACACTCCCCCTCAAGTTGGGCAAAGATATTTCGCACGCCCAACTTGACAAGCGAGTCACAGAACACCATACTTGAGAAGCACCAATTGTAGAGAAGGCCTTTTCATCAACCACGAGTGAAACAAGTGACAAACTAAAGCAAAGTTCGCAGCGAAAACACAAGAGCAAACCCTAAAAAATAGGGCACATAGCAGAACACAGAAACCTTGTGAGCACGGCAGCAGATAAGGCAGAACACAGAAACCCTGTGAGCACTGCAATAAGTAAGGCAGAACACAGAAACCCTGTGAGCACGGCAGTAGATAAGGCAGAACACAGAAGCCCTGTGAACACAGCAAAAGCAAAGGCAACCAAGGACTCGCCAACATTATTTTCTCAAAACTTCACATATTAGTCGCATGATCAATTATCATAATAAGGAAGTTGAGGACGTAAAGTAAACCTAGGCTTAGTAGTCTATGTCTACATGTTGCTGTTTTTTGATAGGATCCCGAGGGCTCTTTAGTCTTTTGAAATTTGGCCAGTTGTCATTATATGACTAGTTATGTTAAGAGATATGTACATTGGGTAAAGGTTGAACAGGGTTTCAACACTTTTACGTAATATATGGGAAATTTTATGACGTATTATCATCGTTTATTGTAATAAACTCTGCAAACTCATGAAGCTCCCAATCTTTGAGGAATTATTTGAAACCCTAGAGTCAGATTCAAGTTTCAACAAGATAGATAAGTCTAAATATTTGTTTTCGGCTTTTCCAATAGACAATTTTATTGCTGCACATTCAAGAATAACATCTAAACAAGCTGAAGACAAAATAATCTCAGTTTTTCTGCTCTTCAAACTCGATGTGAGTTTTATTTTGAGTTTTTTTATGTTATTGTACTGGGTGTGCGAACTTTGTTCTAGACTTGGTTTGAGTTTAGATGTTCTTTTCCGGTTGTGTTACGGTTCTATTGTGCCATTGGTTTGTGCTTTGCACACTCCCCTATTTGGCGTTTTAATGAAATGAGATATGATTTCGACCCAAAAAAAAAACAAACTCGATGTGAATGCCATCCCCAAATCCTAACATGGGATTTCGAGCAATGCGTGCCCCTTTGATCGTTGTCCACCTATTAACAGAAATTCAAACGATGGTTGGTTAAGATCTGTCAAGAACTGCATACACAATTTTTGAAACTTGAGATCCAAATGAGATAAAACAAGAGGGCAAAGAAATGTGTTAAGTTTCTGATGTGGAACTGTGTGTATTCTTCAACACTCCACCACATGTGAGACCACTTTTTAGTGGGCCACACGTACAACTAATTTCACATCGGTCACTTTTTTATATATATTTTTTATATTATTTTAATTTGGGGTTTTGTTTGATTTGGGTTTAATCGGGCCAAGTCAACCGACCTGCTTTGATACCATGTTAAGATTTTAGAGAGACGGACCCTTGGCCCACCACTAGCAACATCGATATTGTCCCCAACTTAACCACCAATTTAGCATGTGTGGGGTTTCATTACATGGGACTTTCTATTTTCAACTTTCCAACGGCTTTTTACATTCACATTCTCACACACCCCCACAAGTGTGATGAATTTTCAAGCCTATCACGTGGACAACACATATTGGGTGACGTGGAGCACGTGTGACCGTTAGGCTTTCACACGTGGACTAACCTGGCTCTAATATCATGAAGGAAGTTGAGGTTCCCCCATTGCCAATTGGTTTTGGGGTGGAAACTCAATTTCCTTCATGGTATCGGAAAATTCACCATTCTTTTGATCTTCATCTCATTGATTTGTTTGTTGGTTGAGAGATTTTTCATATTTGTAGAGCATTGGTATGAGAAATCTTCCATCTTTGTTAAAAATCAAACCTAGGACCTCTGGAGTAAATACTCGTATTCAACCAATGAATATGAACAATAATAATATTGGTCCAATCCAAGGTATTTTAACGTATTAAAAAAATTTACAAATTTTACGCAGATTTATTAATACTTTCATATTGTGGATTCCTTAATATGCATTGGCAGTTAAAAAAGGTAAACTTAAAATTTGTTATTTATTAAATCAAAAGAAACAAGGAGGCTGAATCCCCAAACAACCAGATAGAACAACTCATTTAGAACAACTCGTAGTTAATATTTGATAACTAGAAGGCCTTTTTAGTGCACAACCCTCAATTATTCCAACTTCTTATATAGATTTTCCTGTTTTTGGGCTAATTCATAACTTAATTGCACGTTATTTTTAATTATAGGTACATCTAGACACGTGCTCGATCATTTCCCATAAACAGAATTTGAAAAGTATCTCAGTTTTTCTTCTCCGAGAGCTTAATGTGAATGCTTGCCCCAAATCCTAACACATGCGTTCGAGCAATGGGTCCCGCTTTGATCCTTTTCCAGCTATGAACAAAAAAGTTAAAATCCAAAAGATGATTAAGCTCTATCAAAAACCTTGTAGGCACACAGTATATTTGTAACTTGTGGTGAGAAAATGAGATAAAAAATAAGAGGGGAATGGTGAAATGTACGTACCTATATTTGGTGACCATGACATGGAGAAAGGTGGCCAAGAACACCCTACTATACTCTGCCCCTGCGCATTGTCTCGATCCTCGACCAAACGGCATGAAGTTCTTCGATATAACAAGGGAGTCAAGGTCCTAGTTTCCATAAAATATTTACACACACACACACATATATATATATATATATATATATGTGCGTATAAACAAAATTAGCTTATTTTGGAAAAATGGCAATATTACTCTCAAGTTACAACATCAAACCCCTCCCTTCCTCCCCACGAAAACGCACCTTCCAACGCCACGGATTGAACTCGAGGGGATCCTTGAATGTGTTGGGACTTAGTTGAAGTGCAGAGGTGAGAGCCACAATCGTCCAACCCGCTGGAATTGTAAATCCTGCAAAGCATGTACTTCAACATTTTAGTGAAAAAAACATTGGCAGTTAGAAACTAAAGGCCTAAGCTATTTGTAACCAAGGACGTACCCTTTACTGGGATATCTTTCAAAGCTCTGCGTAGCAATGCAGGTGCAACATTTCCCAGTCTAAGAGTTTCATTGATAACCTATGTTTTCCAAAGACCAGCAAGTTAATAAGACTTTTTCCATAGTAAAGTGTGAGTAGAAACAACATGTTGCGCTTGTGTACTTTGTAGAACTAATTACCTGACGAGTGAAAGTCATCGATTTATATTCGTCCCATGTGAGTGAGGAATTTGCATTTTCTCTGTTTTTGAGAAGTGCCTCATTCTCAGCCTTGACGACAAAAGATATTTCATTATTTGTGACATATGTAGAAAATTAAAGAACTTGTTAAATTGATGCGTAAACTTGGTGTACTTACAGTCAACTCTTTTAAAGCTGCAGGATGCTCTGCAAGTAAACTGAAAGCTAATGCCAATATTGATGAAATAGGCTCAAAGCCAGCAAACAAGGCCCCAAATACGACATAAACAGCAAAATCCTCGGACAAGAACTTCTCTTTGTCCACGTCGCTGCTGATTTGGTCAAGGAAATCTCCTCGATGTGTGTCCGGTGACATGCGTCTCTTCTTTAGCATATCCCTCAGCATTGTTGTTATCTTGTTGCCGTCCTGAATAGGTACCAAAGCTTTAAATATCTTTATGGTATCTGATTGAATAATTGAAACAAATTTCGCATGTTTTGATAAACAAACCATTTTGAATACTACCTTTAAACAATTATGGTATGCTGTACCAGGAACATTCAAGGGAAATGACAAAAAACTGCTCATGATTCTAAAAAATTTATCACTGAGGTTATCAGATGATGTTTCAGCATCATAACCAATCATATGCTTGGCACCAAAATTTAAGAGCATCTGCGACGGCGAGAAAAGATAATTTTAGTATAAACAATAAGCGCAGTGGATCATAATAACTAATAGATAAGTGATTAAGTAGTTGGGTTGAAATTTTTACAACTGAGCTAGCATGTTTAACTTCAACAGATGCCTGACTTGACCAGGAGGCTAGAGTTTTGACGACCGTTTTTTCTATTAGAGGGAGCAACTTTTCCTGAAGCGTCTCAGTGCCCAAGTGATTTAATGCAATGCTCCTTAAGTACTTGTGAACGACACTACCGGCTGTCTTTATCTCGCCAGAAAGATTGAAGATCTTGGCAAATGAGTCGAAGAGCCCTAGTTCAACTAGCTTGCCTTCTTGTTGAAAGAGGTAACTATTGAATTCGGGATCGACTGAGACTACAATTGGTCTACCAGCCAAACTAGTCCGAAATATTGGGCCATATCTGCAAGGCAGAGAAGAATTTAAGCGAGAAATGAAACTAGAATTTCTTATGGTAAATTGAGTAGCCATAGTTTATTTACTTACTTTTGAAGTCTCTTCTTATAGAAAGGATGAAGATCAAGGGAATAGCTCTTAGTCATCGCATTGAGAGTCTCTCCAACGAGAGGCCAGCCCATAGAACCTGGAGGGAGAACCCCATTGCACTTTGGATTTCTCCATTGTGTAATCCAGTGAGTAATGTATGTCACTAGCAAAACTACTAAACTCAATCCAACAACAGCCCACATTTTCAGATCAGAGAAAGAATTGTAGTCTTGTTGGTAAACCTCCCTTCTCTTTATAGATATATCATGTATCTCACTGCAAAAGAGGCCATCTTTGGAGATGGTGCTGTTGGTCTTAAATGTATTAAAGTCTCTGTGCGTGGCAAATCTACTTACCTAACCCTAAAAAGCTTGTATCTTAACATTAAAATCTATCTAGTTGCAGTAGGTTTCTACTCTTTTTTTGGGTCAAGTTTCTGCATTGGTAGCAGCATTAATACTTAGTTAGGGGCATTAAAACACAATTTAGGTATTTTAAGCTAGGTTTCTAGAATTCCATCTAGATAAGTATTCTATACGTGCATCAAAATTTTTAATCTTGCTCATCAATCCACGGGACCACGGCGTATAAACATAAATCACTACACAGAGTCAACTCATCAACACTGATTTATTTTGTAAGTCTATTATAAGTTTGTTAGAACCTCATGTTTAGTTAGGTTATGGGAGGTGTAGCCTTCTTGCATTCTAGCTCAATATGAAATACATTTTTTATTTATTTATTTATTTTGAAAAGAAAATTCAGATAATTTTATTGCTCAAGAAATACCATTCTCATCGTTAATTAGGAGTTTCTAGTCACTAAATCGATGCTCGAAATTTGTCTACGTACAGTCAACTCCTGCAAAACTGAAGAATACTTTGCTAGTAAACTGAAAGCTAAAGCCAGTACTGGTGAAATAGACTCAAACGTAGCAAATAAGCCCCCAAATATCAGCGGCAGTGCAAAATCCTCTGTTATTAAAGTATTAGGAGGGCGCCGCCATTAGTTGGTGGCTGATTTTAGGTCCAAATGTATTAAAATTTCAGTGCATTCAAAATTCTATTTACATAGGCACACGCTAAATTTTTATTTTATTTTTTGGTCAAAGTTAGGAAGGAGAATGGAGGGGGGAAACTCATACACATAGGTATTTCGGACTTGAATCCAAGATCACTTGGGAGCACACTAAATGTTTGGGCCAATCCAACTAACACCCCCTTAAAAAAATCTATTTTAGTGTATTAAAAATCATACTTAGATACCCCGTCAAAAAAAATTCATACTTAGGTACATTAAAACTTAGCAGGGGCATTCAAATTAAAATTCTATTTAATATGTAGGAAGACTCTAGCTGTTTATTTTAAATTGGTCCCCATTTTTTCAAGCAAATATAAGGCCCAAAATTTCTTCACATTAAGGATCACAAAAATTACATTAATGCCACATGTTCCCAACGCTGCTTGTTAAAATGAAATTATGATTTATTCCGTTTCAAACTTTTAAGATTGGGGTTCTTCAATTTTTTGAAAACTTTTTCTTTTTATTAACTGATTTTGTTAACACAATTTTTTTTTTATAAAAAACTTAAGAAGCCAACCTCTTCAAAAATAAAAACCTCATATGCCAATAGGTAATACACAAAGTAATGTGTATGGTTTTTTCATTTTTTGATATAACCGATCGTCAGGATAGGAGCACAGCCGGATCTAAGTGTGGGCTGGAGTGGGCTTCAACCAAGTGCTGACTTTTTAGAATATACAACTTAGGCTAAGTTGTCCAAGCCCAAACTAGGTGTATCAAATATTAGCCTACACCTCTATGTAGACATAAGCCCACCCTTGTATAATCCCAGCCGTTAGATTGATTGGAATCCATGTGATGTAATTTTAGAACCCGTGTGATGCATTTTTATAATAAATATAAATACTTTTTAATATAATAAATGTTGTTGATATGTGCTCCTGTTGCCTCACAATCTCCCAAAGCAAGGCCCCACGTACTCCATAAAGGTCATATAATGGATTGTTTATTATAAAGGTAAATGATAATTTCCTCTTTGTCCAACTCCATTTTGTTTGTTGCAATTCATTGTTTTCTTATAAATTGTTTTTTTTTTTTTACGTAGGCACGCTAAATTTTTATTTTTTATTTTGGTCAAAGTTAGGAAAGGGAATGGAGGGGGCAAACTCACACACGGGTATCTCGGACTTGAATCCAAAACCACTTGGGAGCACACTAAATGTCTGGGCCAATCCAACTAACACCACATCAAAAAAGATACCCCGTCAAAAATCTTCATGCTTAGGTACATTAAAACTTAGCTGGGGCATTCAAACTAAAATTCTATTTAATATGTAGGAAGACTCTAGCTGTTTTTTTGGGGGTCGAAATCGGAAGACTCTAGCTAGCTAGGTTGGCCGAATATGGTGCAGCATAGCCCAGGGCCAGGGCCTGACTAGACCTGGCAATATTGCACACAACCCGTTAACACGACACGAATTGGCACGAAATTATCAGTATTTGGGTTGAGCTTAATGGGTCGGGTTGAAAACGGGTGAACCCGTTAGCCACCCGTTAAGCTAACGGGTCGTGTTGGGTCGAAAACGGGTGAACCCGTTAGCCACCCGTTAGGGAGGTTAATTTTGTAATTTTGCAAAATATTTTTTCTTTTCTTTTCTTCTTCCTCTCCTTTTTTTCTTCTCTTCTTCTCTCCACTCAACAGACTCCTCCAGCTCTTCCTCTCCTTTTTTTCTTCTTCTCTTCTTCTCTGCTTCTCTCCACTCAACAGACTCCGTCAGCCCAGCCACTAGAGTCCACCAACGAGCCCAGCCACCAGAGTCAGCCAGGGAATAAAGAGGAGGTATCTGGTAGAGCTGGCAAACGGGTCGTTTTAGCGGGTTTCGGGTCGTTAACGGGTCAATCCGTTTTCTTAACGGGTTGACACGAACACGACCCGTTAAGTTAACGGGTGACAAATACTAGACCCAAACACGACCCGTTACAATTCGCGAATATCCGACACGACCCGTTAACCCGTTAAGAATAAACCAGAAAAAAAAAAAAATCAAAGCACAGCTTCTCTACCCAGCTAGCCAACACCTTCTCTGTCCTTTTTCCCCCAAACCCCAACCCTAACCTTTCTTCCCTCTTTCCCTTTTCATTTCAATCTTCTCACCCCAAAACAGTATATATCTCTCACAAATATATTAAAACCCAACAACAACAGAAACTGAGGAAGAAAGAAAATTCAATCTGTGGAACTCGACCCAGATACCTCCTCTTTATTCCCTGGCTGACTCTGGTGGCTGGGCTCGTTGGTGGACTCTAGTGGCTGGGCTGACGGAGTCTGTTGAGTGGAGAGAAGCAGAGAAGAAGAGAAGAAGAAGAAAAGGAGAGGAAGAGCTGGAGGAGTCTGTTGAGTGGAGAGAAGAAGAGAAGAAAAAAAGGAGAGGAAGAAGAAAAGAAAAGAAAAAATATTTTGCAAAATTACAAAATTAACCTCCCTAACGGGTGGCTAACGGGTTCACCCGTTTTCGATCCAACACGACCCGTTAGCTTAACGGGTGGCTAACGGGTTCACCCGTTTTCAACCCGACCCATTAAGCTCAACCCAAATACTGATAATTTCGTGCGAATTCGTGTCGTGTTAACGGGTCGTGTGCAATATTGCCAGGTCTAGTATCTGGGTCGAGTTCCACATATTGAATTTTCTTTCTTCCTCAGTTTCTGTTGTTGTTGGGTTTTAATATATTTGTGAGAGATATATACTGTTTTGGGGTGAGAAGATTGAAATGAAAAGGGAAAGAGGGAAGAAAGGTTAGGGTTGGGGTTTGGGGGAAAAAGGACAGAGAAGGTGTTGGCTAGCTGGGTAGAGAAGCTGTGCTTTGATTTTTTTATTTTTTTTTTCTGGTTTATTCTTAACGGGTTAACGGGTCGTGTCGGATATTCGCGAATTGTAACGGGTCCTGTTTGGGTCTAGTATTTGTCACCCGTTAACTTAACAGGTCGTGTTCGTGTCAACCCGATAAGAAAACGGGTTGACCCGTTAACGACCCGAAACCCGCTAAAACGACCCATTTGCCAGCTCTAGGCCTGACCCAGAGCCCATGGTCCAATACAAATTTTAAATTGGTCCTCATTTTTTCAAGCAAACATAAGGCCCAAAATTTCTTCACATTAGAGCACTTTCATCCCTTTAAGTAGTGACAGCCTTTGCAATTTTGTTTCCACCCCTATGGGCAACGGCAATGGCAATTACTATTCACTTTAATTTATTTTCTATTTTTTTTATACTTCAACAATTATTTTTGATAAGATTTTCAGTTGCCATGTGTCACTATTTATTATAAAATTCTCATCTCAAATTTCAGATAAAATTTTCGAATAAGATTTTAGGATTAAATTTTCGGATAAGATTTTTGGTTGTCATGTATCCATATTTATTATAAAATTCACATCTCAAATTTTAGATAAAATTTTCGGATAAGATTTTCGGTTGCCATCGTCCATATTTATTATAAAATTCACATCTCACTTATCATACAATTAAAATACTCCCGGTCCTCATAGTCCAACACAATCGAGTACAAGGACAACTCAATCATTAGCGGAGGCGATTCCATCGGATCACGACGTGCGGGAGTATTTTCCTTTGAAGGACGTAATAGTGCCATTATTTCCAACACAGAATGCACCACGGGAACCAACTGTGGACATTGTTCACTTGAGGAGCCAAGTGTAATGGTTTTCCTTTTTTCTTTTCTTTTTTTTGTTTTGCCATGAATAATCTATGAAATTGGAAATGGAAGAAAATATCAACAACAAAAAAAAAGACATTAAATTGAATAAAACGGCAATTAAATTTTTTTTACCTCATCACCAAGATTTTGACCACTTCCAACGTTTGTCCACAAGCCTCCGGCATCGATGGAAGAGGTCATTTGTATTTTTACACAAATGCAATTTAGTAGTAGAAAATTTGGTGTGGAAAGTGAAAAATATTGGAAGGAGAAGAATTTGTATGAAGATTTGGTGTGGAAAGTGAATAATATTGGTAGGTATTTATAGAAAAAATTTCGAAATTTTTTGATATTTTTTACAAAAAAATTTTCAATTTTTGTTTCAAATTTTTTTAGCCAAAAAATGGGTAGCTGTTGGATTGGAGGACATTTTCGGATCGGAGCCTCCAGGAGAAGTCACGTGGCTTGTAGCCATTGGTTTATGGCAACGCTGGCATAATGCAAGCGCCAACAGTTAAAAAAAATTAAAAATCTTGCGCTGACGTCATCTGCCTGAAGGCAATAGGACGTGCCAAATCTCCCTGTGGGCTTGCCCGAGCTCATGGGTCCCACGCCTTGCCCGAGCTGGGTCTTCCGCACTGGAGCTTCCTTCTGGGCCCAGGGCCCCCTCCTGCCTCAGCTAAACCCTTGCGGTGGAATAGCTCTTAGGGATCACAAAAATTACATTAATGCCGCATGTTCCCAACGCTGCTTATTAAAATGAAATTCTGATTTAGTTCGTTTCAAACTTTTAAGATTGGGGTTCTTCAATTTTTCGAAAACTTTTTCTTTTATTTACACAATTTTTTATTTTTTTATTTTAACTTAAGAAGCCAATCTCTTCAAAAAAAATTAATTAATAAATAAATAAATAAAACCCTTAGATGCCAATAGATAATACACAGAGTAATGTGTATGTTTTTTATATTTGATATAACCGATAGCAGGTAGGACAAGATATAGGAGTAAATGTTCTTCATCATTTGAGCTACACGCCCCTTGCATGTGTATGTTTTTGTTGTTAATAACATGACACACTCAATTTGATTATATATATGGGTAGCATCTAAGTTCGATCAATTTAGGATAAAAAAAATTTCATCTCAGGTTTTCTTCTCCTCGAACTTTATGTGAATTCCATCCCCAAATCCTAAAATAGGGTTTCGAGCAATGCGTGCTGCTTTGATTGTTGTCCACCTATGAACAGAGATTCAATAGATGACTTAGCTTGTTTTTTTGTCCAAAGATGACTTAGCTCTGATAAAAACCTTGTAAAACAGTAGATTTGTAACTTGTGGTGAGAGAAAAGAAATGTACCTATATTTGGTGACCAAGACATGGAGAAAGGTGGCTAAGAAAACCCTACTATACTCTGCCCCTGCACATTGCCTCATTCCTCCACCAAAAGGCATGAAGTTCTTGGACACAGCATATGAGTCAAGGTCCTAAATTTCATCATATAAATATAAAGTAAAATTAGCTGCTAAAAATTGAAGTAATTTGAACAAACGACATTGACACTCAGCCCGTCCCTGAGACACGAACCTTCCAACGCCATGGATTGAACTCGAGGGGATCCTCGAATGTGTTGGGACTTAACTGAAGTGCAGAGGTGACAACCATAATGGTCCAGCCTTCTGGAATTGTAAATCCTGCAAAGCATTTACTGGAAACATTTTAGTAAAAATCCATTTGCTGTTAGAAACAAAAGGCCTAAGCTATTTGTAATTGAGGACTTACCCTTTACTGGGATATCTTTCAAAGCTCTACGTAATAAGCCAGGGGCAACATTTCCCAGCCTAAGAATTTCATTGATAACCTATATGTTTTCCAAAGACCAGCAAATTATATGTCTTTTTCTAAGCTGTTGTGCAAGGAAGAAGGAAATGCTTGTTGTGATTTGGGAACTAACCTGAAGAGTAAAAGTCATCGATTTATATTCGTCCCACGTGATTGAGGAATTTGGATTTTCCCTGTTTTTGAGAATTGCCTCATGCTCAGCCTGACCATAAAAGATAATTGATCATTAGGGTCTTAAACAGAGGAGTTATGAAAATGAAATTGAAGCTCAAACTTTGTCTACGTACCGTCAACTCTTCTACAACCGAAGGATGGTCTGCCAGTAAACTGAAAGCTAATGCTATTACTGCAGAAATAGACTCAAAGGTGGCAAACAAGCCCCCAAATACCAGCTGAACTGAAAAATCCTCCGACAAAAATTTCTCCTTTTCCATGTCAATGCTGAGTTGATCAAGGAAATCTCCTCTCCGCGTCTCAGGTGAAATCCGTCTCTCCTTCAGCATATCCCTCAACATGGTTGTTACGTTCTTTTGGTGCTGAATGAATACCAAAACATTTAAATTTTTGTAAAATCTCATTGGCAGGAGACCAAACTTGTTGCTAGTTATAATATGCCAATTTGAATATCACCTTCGAACAATTATAGTAGGCTGTACCAGGGATGTTCAAGGGAAAGGACATAAGACCGTCTATAATTTTAGTATATTTCTCACTCAGGTCATCAGATGATTTTTCTGCATCATAACTGATCATCTGCTTCGCGCTAAAATTAAAAACCATCTGCAATGGCGAGAAAAGTTATATTAAGTATGACAAGAACAGCAGCAGAAAAAAGCAGTACGGAAAAAGAAAATAAGTGATTAAGATTTGAGTGGGGTTGAAATTTACAACTGAGCCTGCATGCTTCACTTCAACAGAGGCCTTACTTGACCAGGCACATAGACTTTTGTTGACGAATTCTTCTATTTGAGGGAGCAGCTTCTCCTTAAGCCTCTCAGCACCAAAGTGATTCAAGAAAATGCTCCTTACATACTTGTGAACCATACCTATTGCGTTCGTCTTAGAATCACCTTCATGGACGAAGATCTTCGAAAACGTGTCCAAGTACCACAGTTCCACCATCCTCCCTTCTTGCTGAAATATGTAGTTATTGAACTCAGGATCAGCTGTGACTACAACCGGTCTACCAGCCAAACTAGTCCGAAATATTGGTCCATATCTGCAAGGCAAAGAAAAGAACATCTTCACTGAACTAGGCAGGTAACTTGGTATATCAAACTCCACTTTTTAAAAATCATTAGATTGATTGAAATATAATAAACAAAGCAATATGTTCATAGTTGAGTTTGAGTGAGCAGAGTTTTACCTTTGAAGTCTCTTCTTAATGAAGGGGTGAAGATCAAGTGAGTAGCTGGGAATGATCAAATTGAGAGTCTCTCCAATGAGAGGCAACCCCATGGAACCTGGAGGCAGAACCCCATTGCATTTTGGGTTCCTCCATTTGATAATCCAGTGAGTAAAATATATGACTAGTAAAGCTACTAAACTCAACCCAACCAGAGTCCACATTTTTGTTTCAGATCAGAGAAAGAAAATGGGAGAAATTACAAGATTATCTCAAAATATATTTGAGTTTTCTTGCACATTAAACATTTGAAATGAAACGTTGTAATGAGAGGGGAGATATGACATGACTTATGTTAAAAGTAAAAGCCACCGTCTCTGACCTTTGCTCATCTGGTTTAATGAGAAACAAGCACCCCTCAGTTCTTGTTATGGCCCTCCAAAAGCACTATATAACTGTCAGGAATAACTTTTAGGTTTAGGCTTGCAGGAAGTTTAGGGAACATGAGCTATATGAAAGTGTTTTTATATTAAAGTGTTTTTGGTTATCTGAAAGCGCTTTTAATCTTTATAAAAACATATCGAAACGAATCTACATCATAATCCTGCTATAAAGGTAGTCCAAGTTGGTTGCTCAAGCCTAATCGTTGATCAGGTCAAAACAGATGTAGCTTTCACCAATTTGTGTAGGATTTTTTTAACCAAAAATCATAGTATAATCAACGATTGCTGATATGTTTGACTATTCATAGGGATTCTAAAGAGTGTCTCTCAAATAAAATGATTTGAGGGATCCCTCAATAGAAATAGAAGCGGTGATAAAAAGCTAAACTTGCCTGAAATATTAAATACAATCTTGTCCAATATTAAATACACAAGGTTCCTCCCTGAAATTTAGATCTCAGATTCCACAACAAGTGAAAGGTTTTTTTTTTTTTTTTTTAATAAAGAAAAAGCATAGTTGGAGTGGAGATGGTGCATGCTTAAGTTGAAATTAATGCTAATTAATAAATAAATAAAGACTTATAATAATTAAGAATATTGTCCTTTCTGGTGTCAAATATTAAGAAATTTCTTAATAATGAATGGTGGTGGTTCGTGGGCATCGTTGAGGTTTAAAATATAAGTTGCCAGTGAGGACCACCAGATTGACGATGATAATAATACAAAAAATAGTAATATTTCAGTCAAATTTGGGCTGCCCATTCTAAGACTTTTCATGGCCTCAGCAATATTGTATTTTATCTACCAGATTTACGTATGACCTCAACATGACAACTCTGAAAAACTCATATACTAATAGATAGGAGCACATTGGTAAGCGCAGACCCTGATTTTCATTTGAAGCCCAGATCTGAGGCCAGCCTTTTTTAACCAAAAATCGTAGTATAATCAATGATTGCTTATATGTTTGACTATTCTTGGTGGCAAACAATATTTCAAAGTTTGAAAATCAAAATCCAACTTAAATCAATTTGATCCAACGATTAAGAGTTGATCCAACGATTAAGAGACAGAGTCTCATCTAAGGTCATATATAAAACCCTCACTATATAATTATTATTTAATTCTAAGTGAAAGCAACTACGAGGACCCATAAATTTCCATAAATTTCAGTGGCTGACTAGTGTCTAGGAGATGAAATCAACAACCCACTTTGGTGTTTATGCAATTGATACAGTTTTTAAGCCATGAAAATCCAAACAACTTTGGAAGGTTAGACTGATCCTGTTGAAATTTCTTTGCTGGTTAAAATTATTTTCCCCATTTGTCCACGTTTCTGGCTGGAATGAACTCATGATAGGACATTTGGTTACATATACAGGGATACTTGTCCAATTCTTTTTCTCTTTTAAGTTAAAGAAATACATAAAAAGTCAAAATTGAGTACAATTATTTTGTAATTACATGTCAAATTCAAAAATTAATTGAGTACAAGAAAACATCAACCTAAACTTATAGATAAATAACACATCTTTGGTTAAAATAGATAAGGGTAGATTAATATAGTTTCATCAGCGGGTGTTAATCTTAAATCTCATCCTTACGTGTGATCGAAAAGAAAATTCTGGTCATCCTTGTATCATTTCTTACATATTGGGATTGAACTTGGGGTAAGGCTGGACCCAGGCTCACGTCCACCTACAGCAACATAACCCAATATCACAAAATATAAATTCAGGATAATACTCAAATCATTATATTCAATTCAGCCCAGCATTCTCTCTTATTGGAGTGGAGAGGGGAGTGAGTTTATCACACACACAAACGAGATGTCATGAAGATTTGAACCTGAGATCTCTGGTGTACAAAGTCAAGGCTCTTTTAGATTCCAGTATTCTAATAATATAATCTGATCCAAAATAATAAGGCTCTTTTCAATTGAGCTAGATTCCAGTATTCTAATAATATAATCTGATCCAAAATAATAATCTCGGTTCGGTCCAGAATCCAAAATGAAAGCTAGTGTTACTAGTTACAAGTGAGTTTTGTCTTGTCTTTGCTTAAACAAGCATTACAGGCCACATTAACACAAGCCAGACAAATTTGAGTAGAAATGAGGTACAATTTCTCCTGGGAAGGAAAAGGAGAGATTTTTCATCAAATTGAAAACTTTAAGCAGTGGGAGAACATTTATTACTGAATCAGTATATGGATCAATTCGGCTTATTCCCAAAAAAGGATAAAAATAATAATAATAATATTGCATTTTGACAGATGTAGGATAACCTACCAATGATGGAGAAGAAACCATTTTAAGTGAAACTATGTGAGAACGCTGAGTAAACAATAGTATGAAGTATAACCAAAATTAACACAACAGACGTGATCCCGGTCAATCAGTCCAGATTAGCAATAACCGCATCAACAACCTCTTGAGTAGTGCTGACTCCGCCGAGATCTTTCGTCCGGTACTTGCCTTCTGAGATCACACGTTTCACAGCTGTTTCAAGTCGATCAGCAAATGAAGGAAACTGGAGATGCCTCAACATCATGGCTGATGACAGTAGTAAAGCCACTGGGTTGGCCTTCTTCTGCTCCCACAATTTTTCGTTTCCGACATTTCCTGCTGAAGCACCTTGCTCAAAAACAGCATGATCAGCACCCACATTTCCTGTAGTCACCGAACAACTAATGAGGCACAGTTAAAAGAGAGAAACTACAAGAACCAGATAGAGTATACGCAGTGATCAGTCCTTGAAGCAAATGATCTTTCTTTCATGTAATAGATCATTCTTACTATGGAGAGACGAAGTAAATACATCGTGATGATAGTAACAAAGCACCACTTGCCAATATATTACCATGATAAAAACAAGAATTCAACTCGTGACTAAAAACTATTACAAAAATGACTGGCAATTTATTCTCATGAATTAGACTAATTAATAATGATTTCTACCTCCTGGCATGACCCCAGTGCCTCCAGCAATACCAGCTGCCGTATTTGCCACTAGGTTTCCATAAAGATTAGGAGTGACCTGGAAGATATGAAACAACCACTGTCAATGGAATGGGAAAAGAAAGTATCTAGTATTAACTAACAGGTAAATTTGAAAAAATGCAGAAAGGCATGCATGTATTTCAAATTTCAAAAGCCAGATACCTATTTTTTAAGCTGGGCAACACAGACAGGTCTATTGGCTAAAATGAAGAACAAGCATGACACATCAGAAGCTTAGGGTTTGGCCCAAGATTCAGTTTTTTTTTTCCTTTTACGAAAAAAAAGGAAAAGAAATCCTATGCATGATACTCCTGCATAGCAGGGGTAAATACTCAAGCCCACCCTCCCCCTTATATAAGGAAAAGAAAATGAGATTCTAAATAGACAAACAACAACAAAATACCTTCGTCATGAATCAAAGGGAGTTTATGACACACATACGATGCAAACCCATGACACAAGGAAGAGGAACAAGATTTTGATCCTAGTTAAAACAGAAACTGAAATTGCACATTAGAAAAGAAGGTAGCAGAACAGATTGTTGGAGTATTACAGTTTGATTCCACTTAAACGAACTCATTCAGAGCTGGAGCTTCTTAAGAAATAGAAAGGCCGTACTTTTTTCCATTGGCATCATTTCAACAACCAATGAAAACAGAAAGACAAATACCATTAATATTCAAAGAAAATTTATTTCTTATTACACCATTAGTCACAGACTTATCAAAAAT
Organism: Prunus avium; assembly: GCF_965620075.1. Lineage (NCBI taxonomy): Eukaryota > Viridiplantae > Streptophyta > Magnoliopsida > Rosales > Rosaceae > Prunus > Prunus avium. The sequence continues at coordinate 34,475,396 of NC_142291.1, forward strand.
TCATCCAGTCTGTTGTAGTCAACTTTATGTCAACCAAGTACCGTGCAGGAATTCCAAGTTCAAGCACAAAAAGGCATCACTCCTACGACCGAAAAAAAGGCATCACTCCATGAAACCTGAATTTTGCTTAAAGTCGAATAATTTTATGTTCCTTGACCCAACTTCAAGATGTAACAGGATGATAGATGATAATTACTTGGAGGGTAGCGCCCCCTATTTAAATAGTTTTTTTTTAATTCACTTGTTACTATTAACACTAAGCTCTCAAATACAAGAGAAAGGACAGAGTTTGTTGCTAAACAAACTCCTACTCACTAGGCAAACACATCTCTGCTAAACCAACTCCTACAAGCCCACGTCAGACCAAGTCCAAAAAGCAACGAAATTTTATCCAATTATTCAAATTGTAAAACAAATGGGAAGATTTGAAATGAAGCCACATACCATAACGTCAAATTGCTCGGGCTTCGAAACAAGTTGCATGCAGCAATTGTCCACAATAATCTCGTTGTACTTGATACTTGGGTACTTGGTAGCAATCTCTCTACAAGACTCTAAGAACAACCCATCTGCCAACTTCATAATGTTGGCTTTGTGCACAGCAGTCACCTTTTTTCTGTTGTTCAGATACGCATACTCAAACGCATACTTGGCAATTCGCTCTGAGCAAAACTTCGTGATCACCTAACCAAATTCAAAATCAAATCCCAATTTTTCCCAAAAACACAAACCCACAAAAATTCAAGAGTAAAGAATTGATTTTTGACAGGTTATCATACCTTGAGGCTCTCAACGACGCCGGGGACGACCTCGTGCTCGAGCCCCGAGTATTCGCCCTCGGTGTTCTCTCTAATTACGACAATGTCCACGTTCTCGTGGCGGGTGGGGAGACCGGGGAGGTTGAAGCAGTTGACCAAGGAAGCGTACAAGTCGAGCTCTTTCCTCAGCTGGACGTTGAGCGAGCTCACACCCCCGCCGACTGGAGTCTTCAAGCCGCCTTTCAGGCAGACCTTGTTCTTCCGGATCGACTCGATCACCTCCGAAGGCACCCGCTTCAGATCGCCGTGGACGTCGTACCGCTCGAAGTACACCGGAGCGTGCATCGCCTCCATGACCTGCTCGACGGCGTTGGTGACGAGCGGGCCTATGCCGTCGCCGGGGATCAGGGTGACGGGCCGCGGGGCTCCGTCGCCGGGTCGGGGCATGTAGGTGACAGATCTTGTGTTCGGGTCGGGTTTGGGGAGGAAGGGTCCGGGCGTGGGGCGGTGGGTGAGGTTTTTGAGGATCGGGAGGGTCCGCCGAGCCATCGGGTTAGGGTTACGGTTCTGGGTTTTCTGGAGGGAGGTGGGCGTCGTCGGGTTTGGGGAGGGCCGAGTTTGAGCAGAGGAGTTGAAGTTGAGCTGGTGGTTGACTGAGGGAGGGAATAGGAAAATGTTAGTAAATTAGAGGACTTTTTTGCAATAAAGCCACGTTCTAGTTGGGTGGACCTTTCGGTCTAGTTGTCCCCTTGCCCTTGCACTAATTAATAATACATAGCTCCTTTTTTTGAGGGTATATCTTCTACTAGGGTCAAGCCTTGGGAGACATTGGGCACATTTCATTGCTGGAGCTGTTGGTAATTGCTCTGCAGCTCTCAAAACTTGTAATCACATTAATGCTGATGCCTTTTTGGTCTCTTGAGATGCCACTATTGTGAATATGCCAAAATTAAATTTTAATGTCTTCAGAACTTCAGATTATGTGTAGCTTTATGACATTTGCGTTATTTCGAGAATTACATACTTGAGATTTGCTGCATTTGCTCATATGCATGTTTATAATTTGTGTTGCCTCATCATGAATCATGATACATTGTACTGTACAACAGAGGAGGCTATTCGGAGTGGCGCCTGCAGGAGGGTCACTGGCTGGCGACACAGTGTCGGTCAGTGCAGTATGTCCAGCTATGTCTTGTCACCAATTCTCTAATCAAATAATCACTCCTAAGGAATTATATAAACAATTTTCTAATGAACTCACGAGTTCACATGGAGGAGTTGAAGTAGAGCGGCTGAAAACAAAGCTAGTTACTGAACTTTGTTTGCAATAATTCCACCCAATTTCCCACGCAAACAAGCACAAAAATTGCATACATAAATTAATTCACATCTCGTTAACAATCAAATCAATCTATTGAAGAAAGTAAAACATATTATACTTCAAACTTCAGCTTTCGAATTTCAGGTACATCAATAAAAGGTAAGACTTGTAAGCTTTTTTCCAACCATAACACTTACAGTTCAATGAAATACAAAAGTTACGTGATTGCTAAAGAACTTCTGATCCTGTGAGAAAGTCGACGTAATCTCGTCTGAAAACACCATACAGGCCTTAGAAAGAAAGGGAACCACAGAACATACCTGTCCTTATATCACTTAACCAAAAACATGCAACAAATTTATAGAGTCTTCCGCATGGTTTCTTAACTTCCCATAATCGTCCTCGTTCATGAGTAAATAACCACTGAATTGCAGGATTTAAGTATCACTGAGTTGAAGCAGCAGGAGGAGCACCACCCAATCCCATTTTCTGCCCCAATAATGCAAGCTGCTCCACAAACTCCTCTCCTGTGAGTATTTCTGTTGTTCCATAGATAACATGCTTGACAGACTGTTGACGTTGTACAAGCTCTTGCAGGCTCCCGTATTCCACATAATTACCACCACCAATCATGAAGACAATAGCTTCCTTAAAAGGTCCTTTCAAATGGCTGCTACTCATTCCTGAGCTTGACTTCGGGGCACGAGGATCAAACACAAGGTAAGAATCAATTTCTGGATTTGGCTTCCCCTCCATCAAGGCCTCCACTGTTCTTGTTAATGCTAGCTGTCTATCATTGGATAACAGATTTTTCACACCTGCTGTCACGGCGCTTATTGATTGCCCGTATAGTTTCTCCGCCCAATCGACTATGTTGCTTCTGCTAGCAGAATTGGCTGATGCTAATGAAACATTCAATGCCTTTATCTTCTTCACATACTGAAATGCACGGGTATCAACCTCAGACTCCCTGAGGGCTGCTTCCACTGATTCCACTTCTGCCTGATTAATGCTTTCTGAAGAAATAAGATACATGATAGAAAACCGCAGCTTATCCATCTTACTCCCTTTCCCTCTAAGTACACCCAAAAGTTCACTTCGATCAATGCCCCCTCTAACCATCATGTCGTACTCCTTTTTGGCAAAAGAATCAAGCAGTCTCTCTTTGATCTCACTCAACAACACAGTTGCAATGTTGGTGTGCTTATCAATCACCTGCTTCCGCGCGGTCAACTCTGGCAATGAATTCACTGCACTCATCAAATGTTTTGTGTTCCCAATCATGTCTGTCCCATCAAACTCAGCTCCATCAGCCCCCCCAGTTCTTCTATTGACCTCATCAACATCCCTCTTATACTTATTCAATTGGGTCTCAATCTCCACTGCTACTTCAGGAAATTCTAAAGATCCATTTGCTACCCAAAATGGATCTGAGCTATCTAACTCAAATGACTTCATCCCGCCTTTTTCACCTTGAACACTCAACCTATTAAGCTTCAATCCAAGAACATCATGCACTAATGGTCGGTACCTAAAATCATGCTGTATTCCCACAGATAACTCAAAATTACGATCAAATATACACAGTATCGGGCGCTGGAAAGAGCTCACAAAGTTTCCACCTTCCGTAAACAAATTGTTCTTTGACAACAAGTGGTCACGCAGTCTCTGATCCAATGCTGATGCTACCATCTCAGCCGGTCCACCACGAGGACACCTTATAATTGGGACAACAGCAAGGGTAGCCAAAACGCAGAACAACCCACCAACTATCTTGTCAATAATTTCCTCAATTTCACGGTCCCCTGCAGAGGGATCATTCAATTGAACATAACTGGACTTCTGTGCCAATGAGAACAAATTATCTTCCAGTGTCACAAACTCCAAATACTGATCATGCACCTTCGAAATCCGATGAATTGAATCTGAATTCAAAGTCCCAGATGCCAGATCCTCAAGCAGTGGACGGGGAATCAAGGACGAGAAATTGAGATGGAAGCTATCATAGAGCGAGCTGGAGGTGTCAGCAATGATCCTCTGAATGTTGGAATGGCTGGGTTGGACAAAGTACACAGCGGGAACATCGTGAACGGGTTTGCGGTCCTTGTCAATGAGGAAGTAAAGGGTCACACCATGCTTACGAAGGTCCTTAACATGGATCAATGGGGAGAGTATGTTTTGGCAAAACTTATCATAGATCAAGATCTTGTACACCTCTTCGTTGGCCATACCAGTTGCATTAACGGGTTGGTTCAGATTCAACATACGAGTAATACATTCTGAACCCAAAAATCACAGATCAAATTCAATACTTTACTAAAAATTCAGAAAACTAAATCGAATATATGCAAACCCAATCAGACGAATCAAATAAAATTTCGTTTAGCATATGACATTTCAGTTCCTCTTTTTGTAAGCAGAAAAAAACAGCTCTCAAACTAAAATCACAGATCAAATTCAATAACAAAAACCCACAACAAAGTAAGCAAATTTAATCAACTCCAATGGTAATTCCACTATAAATTCACCTGCGTTTTCTCTATTAGCTAAATGGGTTCTCGATTAATTCCACAGTATTTTCATTTTTACATCCTTGGTTTGGTTGAAACAGAGATCTAGAGCAACTAAATGACCAAGAGAGCAATTTACCTGTTTGCCTTTGCCGCAGATTGAGAGCCATGGCCGTGAAATCTATACCCTTCCGCGTAGCAAAGACTCCCAGACTCACTAGCAATTTTGGTTCGATGTGAAGTTTTATGATTTCCGAAGAGCTCCGCAAATTTGCGGGTTAAACTTGAGTCCTGTGATGTCAAAAGAGAAGTAGTTCCTCTACGGTAGGTTCCACGGGAAGTAGTCTATTTAGGCCAATAAGAAGGCGCCACGACATGTAACAATAAAGTTGTAATTATTTCATTGGTTGGCCTCATATGCTGACCAATGGGATCTCGTAAAAGCCACCAATAAAATTGCAAACACTAGCAGAGAAGAAGAGGTGTGTGGTGGTGGTCGGTTTCGAGATGGCTGAGACGACGTCGTTTCTGAGCAACAGATACTGGGTACTGCGGCACGGCAAGAGCATTCCGAATGAGAGAGGCATCATTGTTTCCTCCATGGTTCTTTTTTGTTTCTTTTAATTTTCCTTAATTTGTTTTTTGGTCCTTCAGTTTTTGACTATTTAGTATTTGACACATGGCTAACATTTCTTGACAGGAAAATGGTACGCGCCCAGAATATCAATTGGCGCCAGAAGGTGTAAGTCAGGCACAGTTGGCTGGGCAATTGTTCCAAAAGGTACTTGCTTTGTGTTTTAAGCTTTCAATTTTGTGGGTTTTGCTTTTAATGCATATTTCACATTTCAAAAAGTTTGAATCTTTATGTGTACAGCTTTCTTGGACCATTATAATCATCTGATATATCTTCTCTGATCTTTTCATGGTTTTAAATGGTTCTGCTAATTGACCACTGATATGAACAAGATGTAGTGGTTTTAAAGGGTTTAATCAGGTGGAGACCAAGAGAGGGGTAAAGATTTGATTTGATGAATTAACAAAGAAAACCAACAGAAATTTGGAAATGTGATTAGTGTTTGAAATTTGGTTAGCATAAACTAGAATGCATAATGCTGATGTTGGTTGTTATTTAAGCTAAGCATTATGTAAGGTTAGTTAAGAAGTGTCTTGCATGTCAGGTACTTGAAGAAAATAACATACCGATTGACAGTGTTCACATTTGCTACTCTCCATTTTCGAGAACAACTCACACTGCTCAAGTAGTTGCATCTGTCTTGAACATTCAGTTTGAGGGTGCTCAATGTAAGGTAAGATGGTCCAGCCCCAAAGCATAATACTAATGTATGATGGATCTGTCAAACCAGTGATCTTTCCCCCTTGTTGCACTATTAAGTAGATTTTTCTGGACAGGTGATGGAAAATCTTCGTGAACGCTTCTTTGGTCCTTCATATGAGCTTCTGTCACATGATAAAGTAAGTCTATTGGTGCTGATGTTGTTTTTCCAGTGATTAAACTGGCAGATCAAAGGCTTATCTGTATTGTCTAATTTATAACTGGAGCTAACTTATTATCCTCCTCTACTGAGGCTGTCTTAATTCTCTTTTCCCTTACCGACAGTATCACGATATATGGGCTCTTGATGGGAAAGATCCACTCACGAGGCCAGAAGGAGGAGAAAGTGTTGATGATGTTGCGTGTAGACTTGCAGAAGCTATTGCAACTATGGAGTCACAATTTCAAGGGTAATTGTATATAGATGCATTTGGTATTCCTAATTTGCTGAAGTGTATTCATGTTTGCAAAACATCTTTAAGAACTCTACAAGCATCTTCTGTGATGATATCGGACTCTTTACTCATATACTGTTCGAAAACCCCGTTTGTTAATCAGTTCATCATGTTTTACATAGCATATCACCACGACACATTGGCATTGCAGAGACATAAAATAGAATACATGCAGTTGGGGCGTGAGACTTCAAAGCCTTTTTCCCAATAACTTCCATAGGAAAGAACATCCATTCAGAGAGATTGAATTTAGAACTAAGGATGAAAAAGTTTTAATTGTAATTTCTCAGTTAGTTTGCAATTCTTCATGGATTAATTCAGTTTAATTTCTCAGTTAGAGTCCTTTTTCTGTTAGCTGCATAAGACCATCTATCCAGCTGCACCACTGCTTTTCTCTTTTAACTGCCATTGTGTTAAATTAAGTCTTCTCATTTATTGCCTGCGTATCTTCTTAAGTATGTGTTTGTCTGTAACATATGTTCAATCTACAGGTGCGCCATCTTAGTTGTTAGTCATGGCGATACCCTACAAATCTTGCAGACAATACTGAATGCTGCGCTAGACACAGGATCCAGTTATAGTGACTTGGCATCAAGAATTCAAGCAGTTCGAACCCCTCCCGTCTTGTCACAGCACCGGAAATTTTCCTTGCAGACTGCAGAGCTCCGGGCAATTATATGAGTATTATCTCTGAAGAAACTTCTTTTTCTTTATAATTTCAGAAAAACTGAGATTATTTATAGCGGTAGTTGTCATTGAAAAGGATTAAAATAAATTTTATACACGTCATCAACTAAGAAATAGTACATCACTTCCCAATTGATAAATGGTTTTACCAAATTGCCAAGCTCGGAGATATTCAGTAATCAGTATGTTATGCATTTGACAGTAGGCTTCTGCACTAGGCCTTTGGGCTCCTTCTTTAGCCATTTAATTATAAATAATATAACAGTAGAACCCTAAACATTAATTTGGTTTCCAAGTAATTGAGTTTCGGGTTAATTAGGATTCTTATTTCATGAAGATCTCACAGGATTCTTAGTTCCTTTAGTATTTGGCCTAACCTATTTCTATCCTATTGCCAGTCCATAGTCATGCCCCGTTTAAAGAACAAGATTCAAACAACAATTTCTGTACGTTGGTAGATGACAAGCTCATAAGAAGTTTTGATTTTATTGATTCAAGACAAACAACAAACTTTGGAAGCAAACAAGAAAAGTAAAATTAATAAGAACAGAAAAAAAAAAAAAGGGTGTACAAACTACTCCCCCAATGGGCCTACAAAAATAGCCACAGTGACGAATCATATCAACCTGTAATGGGTACCACATGGAGAAAAAAAAAGGTGTAAAAAAATAAACAAAAAATTAGTTTTTGTCACAAAATATCTCGGAAGTTCAAGTATGTCCATGCCGTTTTGCTTTTGTCAAAAACTTTGTTCGTTTGATGATGTAACCAGGGCCGTCCCTGAGATTTTGAGGGCCCTGTGCGAAACTTAAATTGGGGCCTCACATAATCTAATACGAAAATTCTATAAAAATTTGCCATAACTTAATGTCATAAACAATTTTTTAATAACTAAAAGTCACCATCAATAAATATGTAATGACAATCAGAAAATCAAATTCATAAAAATTTAAACGTTTCCATTTGATAAAGTTAAATGTTTGATAAAAAAATAAGCTCATTGTGCCCCTATAAGGTCCCTTGCTACCTTCAATAAGCAATTGTGTTTAATAGGAAAAAAAAAATTGGCAATCACAAATTAAAGAGTAGTTGCACACAAATGTCATTAACAAATTAGATTATATTGCATTAAACACAAAAGCAACAACAAAAACATACCTAACTATCCAAAAATCATTCACATTGTATTTGATGTCTTTATTTGAAGAATTAAAACTATTACGAGAGCTTTTTCCTCAAAAGAAAAAAAAAACACAGCCAGTACAATACTAATGTCTGAAAATTGATCTTCTTGAATTTTTAGAAGAGAAATCATCAATCAAATTTTTCTAAAAGTTCACTTTCAATTGAAATCAAAGCTAGTCCGTTTAATCTTTCTTGTGACATAGTTAATTGCAAGTATGATTTTAACAATTTTAATTTTGAAAAACTTCTTCCTGAAATTGAAAGGATAACAAAAATTGTCAAATGATTGAAAAAAGAACCAAAGAGAGATTGATGAATGATGATGATTACTTACCAGAAATAATATTAAAACATTATTTTAATAATTATGTAAAGTTTGAATGCAAAAATAATATAAAAATAGGCAAATAGATAGACCTGAATGAGAATCGAACTCTAACACTTCGGTTAAACAGACATGCGCTCCAGCCAACTCCCCCAAAGCCGTTCTTGTGCAAATATCTAACACGCAATACTATATATACAATTCCTATAATATAATATATATAATATAAAGAATTTTTTTTTCGGGGGCCCTTAAGAATCGGGGGCCCTGTGCGGTGGCGCCACTTGCACCACCCCAGGGCCGCCCCTGGATGTAACATGCATGTAGTGGTAGCCGATTGGGTTACTATCGAATTTTTTGTCGCCTTCGCTTAGATGGCTGTACATCGCGGTGGACGTCCTCTGGTTTGTTGATAAATCTTTGATGAAGAAAACCAGCAAGGAATATAAGAGAGACAAAAAAGAGGAGAACAAGAGAATACATTAGACCATAGAAAAGAACAACAAGGAGAAGCCCGAGAATATTAGACATTGATTGCTTCTTTCAATTTTCAGGCAAAAAGAGGATCAATTGAGGATATTTTGATGGAGATCAAAGGATATATATTTTACGCAGGGAGAGATCACGGCATAAGCTTAAATAGTAAAACGTAATATCTTGTTGGTCACTAGGAAAGCTTAACCCGATTTAAACTGGAAAAGCTTAACCCTATTTGACTAGGAAATCATAACTTTGAAAATAAAATTCACAAGAAATTAGGAATTGGGAAACTATATAAAATAAAATTGTAATACCTAATTCTATGCTGTTTAGATATTAAGATCATTTAAATTGAATATGATCAATATACTATCGAATGAAGTTATTGGAGCATGGTCACGTCATATAATTTATATACAGAAGAAAATCGTAACTATTAAGTTAACATATGAACGATTTATGGTATAAATATATGAAGTGTTGTGGATGTGATATGATGCTTCAATAACACTTTTTTTCTGAGTTGTATTGCAGCTTTAGTTTATTAATTATAAGTTTAGTTTCTGAATCCTTCTATCAATGTTCGTTTGTTTGTTTTCTAATTTTGTTAATTTAAAGGGGAAATAATATGCCCAGGAAAGAAAATATAAAACCCTAAAGAAGTCCATTGCATTTGCACCCATAAAAGTCCAGACTCACCTGAGAGCTTTGAGAGTTGCTACTCCCATCACGTTCCTCTACTTATGCTGATTTTTTCCCATTTGGCAATTTTCTTATAATTCATTTATAATTAACTTCAACGTTTAAAAGTAGCTTCTTTAACTTTTATTTTTCTTTTTCTATTTGTTTCAATATCTATCTCAGATCCTCAAATTACATGAGTTCTACTCAATTTTAATTTAAAGCCGCATACCCTCACATGAAGAAAAAAAAAAAAAAAATCTAAGTTTCGCTGTTGCATTACTGTCCGCAACATAAATGTGCAAATTACATCATCCTAAATAAAATGTTTCCTCTAGACACCATTTACAATTCTCATGCCTCTAGCCAAAAAAGGAGGCAAGAGTTCTCACCATCCTCGTGTATGAAAATGAAATGGATGAAACAATAAGACAACCCCTTGAGATAAAAATATAGCCAAGCAGACAACAATGGATAACCCACAGGCCAGGCCACAGCTTCTGATGAGAAAACTGCCATGATCATATTCCTATTCTAATCTTTGGTTACCCACCTAAGGCCTCTTACCTGATACCCACTGTAACTTTGATCACTACTGCTCTCTCCCCCACTCTCTGCACTGGTATATCCAGATTTTCGACGATGCTTCTTTCCCCTTGCAACACTACTGTCACTCATGCTTCCATTCAAAAGAGGGTCGTCTATCCCACGAATCAACTTCTGTGCTGGTGATGATGCGGAAATACAACTGTCATCTTTCGTTTTTCTTTTCTCCTTGTCATGTCTCTTAATGTTTTGGGAGATCTTGTGTAGCTTCTCATTGAACCTGGTGATCCCCTTCTCTACCGGCTCTACTGCCTGTGTTACTGTGAACCTCACATCTTTCACAATCTGTAGTAGAAGCAAAGAGCAGATTCAGAACTAAGTCTAAATAAGATCAACAGTATTGTGCAAATTCTTATTGGCTATACTAAGGTGTTACACTATTGTTGTTTTAATATAGTTCATAATAACCCTTGCTTCAGAATCTGTTGACATCTATTAGTTCCATATTCCAGGATATATTCAAATTTGTACTGTAAGACTAAAAAGATGACTTACATATTCTCCGCCACCAACGAAAACGTCCCGAACACTTTCTCTTATGGTCATTCCGCTCCTGACATCAATGTCAGGATTGGGAAGGCGTAGCTTCGTGGGGCGTTCACTGTCCCTAACCTCCTCAGGATCCAAAGGACTGTCAGCCGATACATAGTCTCCAAGAACTGAGACACTTCCAGTGTAACGATCTCCCATCAGCTCATAAGGTTTTGCAGGAAACACATATAGGTGAACAACAGAAGCAATGCCCATCTGTGCAGGATAAAAACACAGAACTGTTAAACTAAAACATGTTGCATGAAAATGGTAACAAGAATGAATATTTTAACTCACATTCTTAATAACTTTGGAGACCACATTAACTCATAAGTTTAAGGGAGAATAAATTATCATTGTGAAGACTATAATAGTGCATAAAGATTGAAAAGACATAATAACATGTGCTGTTCCGACATGTTAATTGATTTACCCAACATTCTGCATCATTAATATTCTACCTCTATACAAATGATGAAGTCTTGAACACTTGACTTAAACTGTAAGCCTTGAGCTATAGGGCTTTTGAACAAACCCAGGGCATAAAGAAGAGCAATTGCCACGCCTTGCCACCATGTCAAAAAAACAATTGATTTAAATGTCAAAAACTTGGCTAATGGTTTTATGTGAGCTAGTTCATCTTTTGTAACAGCGTAAAATTGAACAAGACAGTACAACGCCCATGACTGACTAAAATTTAGAACCACTGCAAGATAAGGATACCTGCAAACAAAAGAAAATTATGGCCATTAGATTCCCTCTATGTGTTAAAGAGCTTCTTGGGAAAAAAAATACAAACAAACCAACTTATCCTATCACATATAACTGCCAATTACGTGCACCATTTCAAATTACAAATGCTTTTCCAAAAACAATTGAGATTCTCTTACCCACATCCCCATTTAAATTCTCCTTCACAATATACACCAAAAGCTTCAAGGATAACAGCTAAAATAGCACTGAGAGACTTAATTAACATCTGGCAGAAGATAAAAAGTGAATTTAAGTTATATAAGGGAAATGAAATTAGAGAACAAGAAACAGCAGAAAGTAATAAAAGAATTTCAAAGTGATGGCAAACATACATACTGAACAATTCCAAATTTGACAATTTGGTAAAACCATTGACCAAGATTCCATGGTTTCAAGATATAATTCAATGGAAAAGGATGCTTAACAGTTCCCTTTTCAGAACTATGTTCTAATAGGGGAGTCTTAGAACTTGCACGTCCTTCCCTTTCCATAAACTCGATAGTCCTCTCTTCCCCACCTTAGAAGGAGAAAAATATATATACAAAAGGAAAATGTCAAAAGCGCAAAACATAAACAAGGGAAGCAAAGAAGTATCTTTGTCTATTAAAACAGAAAGGACTACAAATTGAAAAGGAAAAACATCTTGGACATTTATGTGCACCATCAAACATTGATTACTTGAAATTCCCATATAAAGACTAGGATTAAAAGTGGCAACTGTGATAAATTGATATAGTCATCATATGAGCGTCCATGATAGGTATTTATTTGTGCATCTATCTAGAGAGAGAGAGAGAGAGAGAGAGAGAGAGAGAGAATTGAATGTGTATGCAAGAACAGCGAACGAACATCTATCACATTGCATCCAGCAGGCCAATCTTGCATCATACTGGTGCATGAACAGTGAAATCTTGTCCACATTCAATTAAAGATCGTTAACATCTGAATTCTGATTAACATTTACTAGCATAAAGCTTCTACATTTTAAGTTTCAATGACGTGTTAGCTAAAGCTTCTAAACTTTATGAAACTCTACATAAATAATGGTGTTGTAAAAGCTCTTGAAAATGACATACCCAAGCATGCAACCAGGTATCTTCCAAAGCAATACATGGCAAAGGATTCATAGCAATCCCGTAGAATCTCGCAATCAACGCTTATCGATGGATTCACCAACGATATTAACTGTAAAAAACAACCAAGTTAGAATCTTACAAACAACGAAAATGCCAACAATCTGAGGCAGAATACTTTTTCGGTAACACAGACATACAAGTACAACCAACAATAAGCAACAACGATACTTTTAAAGCTAATATAAGAACTTAATCTTCACAAACGGTAGCAGCAACTTAATGAACAATACATGTATATTCAACTCAGCATCTTCCAGATGTGTCAAAAAGAAACACAGATGTTTGAGAACCAAAGAAATATATATCAAAATTGATAAACTCAACATCTTTCGTATGTTAAAACCGAATTGAAGGTTCACCGTGCACATTAAGCAACAAACCATTTTGCCGCACAACATTCTCCTTGACAGTAACTGAAAGCACAAACGTCATGTGTACACCATAATCCCTCTCTTTTCCTGAACTGCTTTCCCTACCTTTTCTCTCCTATCCCGCTTTTCAAAACTAACTTATATGTTTTGGTGAATCCTATAACCCCAAATAGAGGTCTGATTTAAAAATAAACAAAGAATTATGTGATTCCATGTGGTTCTTTATTAAAATAAAAGAAAAAATTTATATCGAAACAAAAATAAATTTAAACCAAAAAAACTTACTGATTCTACTGCATAGCACGGAACCATGAGGACAACACCAATTAAAAACTTTTGCTCCTGAAAGGTTAACACAAACCAAAATGGTAAAATGCATGTCAATTAGCAATACATCAATATTGAAGCATGCACATTTTAAATATAAATTGTATCACTGACGAATGAATACCTCAGGATGTTTGTATGCAGAAAGGTGCTCAAACACAAGATATATTGAAAGGGTAAGAGTGATGAGTACAAAAACACCGGAAACTAGACTTGCCCACGTAGGAGGTGTGTAGGCCAACTGGGTAACGAGATCGATAAATGGTGTTATCTTCATCAGCTGTGTTTCCTTTTAACCAGCCTATATTCTCAAATATTGCCAGCATAATGGAATCATCAATTCACAAACATATGCACAAGGTGCTGAATCACCACAGACCACAGACTATGGACCTGTTCAACCAGACGATGAATAATAAGCATAAATTGATAGTTACAAGTTACATAGATACCAAAACACACAACCTAATATATGGTATTCATGCAAAGTACCCAAAAAAAAGGTTGGCAAAGAAACAAAATGGGAAAATGGGTGCAAGGAAAACCAGAAACTAATGCCATAATTTGTTCAGAGATCACCACTCCACTGCATGCCTAAGCTGTGCGTGTGTTACCATTACACTAAACCATTATAATGCATATATTCTTGTACATTTTATCATACAAACCATACTCAGTCAAAAACTGGCAGCTAAAACCAGCTGAGAAGAAAAATGCTAGGAATGGTCCCCCGAAAGTGGATTATCAGTCTTTGGGATTTCTAATAATACCCATAAACACTGCATATAAGAATCATTTTCACAAAATACAATTGGATTTTTCAGTAATTATTCCAATTCAGCAATTTCAGAAGTCAAAAGTGAACAAAAACAAAATCAACTTTATGTACATTGGAAATCAATTAGATCAATCACATAAGAAAGAGGGGGGGAAAATCCAGAAGAACTGTAACAAATTTGAAATCATGAAAAGACAAAAAAGAACAGAAGATATTCAATCTAATTATATTGGGTTATTAACAAAAAGGTAAAAACTCAGCTCGACTAATAAAAGTGAGCTCATTTAGGTCCAATTTCTCAGATAATGGAAGTCAAATACATTAAAGGAAGTAAATTGAAATCATTTTCCCACACTTTACCAGCAACCAAGCAGATTATTCAGAAACTAAAAGCATATGAACTGATTGCCGATGTCAATTAATCAGATATCCAATCAATATGATGGAGGTAAAAGAGGAAGATAAGGCTCCGAGACCACTTACAGAGCTTCGTCGACTTGGCCACACAGAGAGAAGTATCGTTCTTGTGAAAATCAAGTAGACATTATAAACCTCACGAAATTCGCACTGTAGAACCATCTGAAAGTTGACACGGACGCGGCACGTGACACCTCTTCTATAGGAGTGAGTGGAGAGCATCTTTTTTTTTTTTTTTTTTAATTTTATAATTATTTATAACAAAATTATATTCTAAACCATTTTAATGTACGAAGAGGGTAGTCCATCGAGAGTAGAAGCGAACACACTATTTTGATCAACTGACTTAATCTATGTCTGTTTTTTTTCCTTTATTTTTAGTTTAATAGTATATTGTAAATTTTTAAATTAAATAAGTTTAATGAGTAATCATTTGCGATGAAAACCGGAATATCATATCGATAGTCAACTTTAGTATGAAACTTATCTTTTCAAACTACATAGTACATATCATATTATTTATTCGAATAATACTTTTTCTCTCTTATATATAAGTGATGTTATCTTCCTCATCATCAATCATTTCCTTCTTGATCATGGTGTTCTTCATCTTTAATTTATTGGTTGCTTAGACTCTGCATTTCTTTCCTATTCTTTATGAGCATTTCTTTCCTATCATTTTTTAAAATTAATTTGAATTCTCTCTTGGTATAGTTCAACTTTGTATCCGAATTACAAAGATGAACGTATTAATGATATGATTTTTTTATTAATAATGAATGGATGGAGCCATGGTTTCTCCAGGTAGCAGGTGCAATGAGAACCATGTGGCCTCGCTGTGTTCTTGCAATGTGAAACATGTGGCCACGTTGTTCATGCAATGTGAAATATGTGTCTTGGATATCAACTACTTATCAAACTTGTTGTAGCCAATTATTTGTAACCATGACGGCCGATTGTCTAAATGCGCGTGAGAAAATGTACAACTACTTTTTCACAAGAGATTTCATATTGTATTTAGGGTGAGTACGGTTTTGGTTATATTTAAATCTCACCTCAAATTAATGTAGCATTCCAATTCTCTCTCTCTCTCTCTCTCTCCCCTAAGAACATAAAAAGATAACATAAACTAGAAGCAAACAAAATTAAAGAGATCATGACATCACAGCATGTTGAAATTCAATTTCTAAAACGCTAAAATAAAAAGATAACATTTGGAGAAACAAATGCAAATCTGACAAAATGAAGGTAATTAATATTTTTTAAAAATTTGTGGAAACTGGAAATTCAAGGTAATTAATAAAATGATAATAATTTATGGGAGAGAAAGCGAAGATAATTAATAAAATGATAAGTATTAATAGGAGAGAAAGGGAAAAGCAGGAGAAATGGGTAAGTGACAAGGTGCAACAAGTGATTTTTAGTCTAATACAATTATGTTGATATGGATTGATTAAAATTTATTAGATTAATCTAGTGATTGACATTCTTGTATCGAATTAGTATTACAATTGAATCGAATTAAAGACTAGTCAGTAAGGTCTAGCCTAATGAAAAATAGCATTATCCTGTAGAAAAGTAGTCTCAAGTTCGAATATTCATAATTCCTTGATGGTGTGTGTTCCTAATTTTGACAACAACAAAAAAATCAATTTAAAAGCCGGTTTAATTCGGATTATAATATTTTATTTGCGAGAGGAAAAAAATTATCTAAGAATTATGAATGAGAGAGAGCTGAGAACAAGAGTCAAATTTCTACCGTGGATGTGAGCGTAATTAAGTGCTTTTTTTACCACTGAAATTTGAAGCTTTAGGTTTAGAACCCCACACACGAGTTGTAAAACGGAGTTAACAAACAATTCTGGCATGTAAATAAGGCGGGTGAAGTGAACGAAACGACACCGTCGCCAGACGATTTAAAGAATTGGAAGAGGAAAGCATCGAGCTTTCTTTCTACAACGTCACTCTCAGTCTCGGATAGAAAATGGAGAACTCGGCGGTTCTGAGAGAATGGTTCGCCCGAGTTGACTCGTCCAACACGGGAAACATCACTGCACCGCAGCTCAAGGTTCTTCTTCTTCATCTCATTTACCCTAAACTTCCCAAATTCCCAAATTTCTTTTTTTCCCTCTGCGTTCACCTGATTAACGACGACGTATCGATGATCAGAATGCTCTTGCTGTTGGAAACCTCGACTTCCCTATCTCAGTTGTTCAGCAAATGATCAGGTCCAGATACATATAAATTCACACCATCTTTTTGTATATGTTTACTTCACTTGCACAGATAATTGATAAATATGTAGCCTTTTGCAGGATGTATGATTTTGACCGGAATGGGACGATGAGCTTTGAAGGTATGCTTATATCAATGCAGAAGTTTTAACTTTCATTGGTAATTTTATGCTTAACACTGCAATTTGTATCCTCTTTGTTTATATTATGATTTTGTCATATGGGTTCACTGATTTTGTACACTTTTGGGTCTCAGAGTTTGTGGCGCTCAACAAGTTCCTTCTCAAGGTGAAAAATTTAATCATGAAATTGCAATTTTTGGTTCAACATTTCCTGTCTGTCTTGTAATTTTGGTGATATGTGGTTGTGTTATGTCTTTACTCTGTTACTATCAACTCAACTCTTTAAATGTTCAAGCCCTTATTTTCTGAAAATGTAATACCTCAATTTTAGGATGCCGATTTGTGCCAAGTATTCCTACAACTTATATGTAGTTTTGTTTCGATTTCTGTCTTCTTTTCAGGTTCAACAAGCCTTCTCAGACCGAGAGAGGTGATTCAATATATTTAAGGATTTTTTCTTGTCCACTCTGGTAAACAGGGTCTCATGATTTTGTGAGGTGCATTGTCTTCATATCGAACTAATTAAAGGTGTATTTGATAGATTCAACCGTGGTAGTATGAAGCAAAGTTGGCTGCTTTAAGACGTGGTTGACGGTGTATGTTTTTCCTCGTAGATCATGCACTCTACCAAGTATAATAGACATCGGCAGTTAGTTTTTGTCCATGGAAACTAAATTTTCACTTGATAGTCTTTTGCAGAACTTGGGCATCTTACGTAATTCGAGCACTTTATAAAGTTTATGTTGTTTGAGCAATGCAAAGCTTGGCGATAACTTTTATGCTCCTCTGATATTCTGCCCACCATGCATAATATACATTTCACTATGCCTACAACTTACGTATTAATTTGTGCATATAATCTATATTCTCCTTTTAGTTGCAAATGGTGATGAGGATAATTGCTTCACATACAGTTGTAAGCATTTAGCAACTGTCTAATTTTGTTGGTTTGTTTTACAGGGGTCGTGGCTATATTGTTCCTGATGATGTGCATGAGGTAATATCTAACCCTTGGATGAAAAATTGAAGTTCGTGTCTTTATATATCCTTTGACGGTATCGTAATGGGAAGTCTGTTAGTTTTTCCTCCCTGGCCTTTCTCTTATTTTTCATTTCTTTTCTGAATTTTATTGCTCAACCATTGCGACAGGCATTGGTAAAAATTGGTTTCTCGCTGGACTCTCCCGCTTTCTACACAGTCTGTGAGGTATACCATCCGCTTTCTACATAAAATGACTCTAATATTATCCTTTTGGTTGTGCGCTGGTCTGCTGTGATGAATGTTTAATTTACTCACACCCCCACCCCACACCACAACCCCCCCCGCGCCACGGCGGGGAAATCAAGGTTTGATAAGGCTGATGTAGCTAATTCTTTTTCCTCTTAATTGTGCAGAGCTTTGATCAAAAGAAGAAAGGGATGTTCCGACTAGATGACTTCATATCTCTCTGTATATTTTTGCAGTCTGCTCGGTAGGTTGCATTTCAATTCACAAAAAGCATATGTTTTGAAGAATGGTGCTCATGCATTGATTTTGAGGTTTTAACTCAGATTTAATAAGGACTATCATATTTTCCTAGGTTAGATTAGACAAATTATCCATACATGTACAAATACGCACATATGTGTCAGGTTCCATTTTGTGATGCTATGACTTCAGGTGGAAATTTCAAAATTCGATGTTTTGCATCAAATCAAGTTAGACAAATGCCAATATTAAAATTCTAGAATGTGCTATTCCGAAGACTAATGGTGTTGTTTGTCATTCTTTCCTTGCAGTAATCTGTTTAATTCATTTGATACAGCTAAGCAAGGCAGAGTGACTCTGGATCTCAACCAGTTTGTCTTTTGCAGTAAGTGCCTGATTCAGTATGACATGAATTTATTGTTTCTTACAGTTTTGCACATCCCCATCAATGTAAATTGTTATTTAATTATAAAAATATTAGGTTGGTTGATTAGGGGAAAAAAACAAAGTAGAATTCCCACCTTCTGCATCCTTGCTGTCAAACTTTTTCCCTGTTTCTTGTGGACATCTTGATTAATTAACAATTAGTTTCTTGTTAGCCCATACCTGGAGTTCACTTTTTTAAGAATGACTAGAAGGGAAGGACTTTGCAACTCCATATCTCTCTTTAAAATCCAGTTCAATTGTATTTGCGCCTATAATCTCGTTAGCAAAAAAGTGGTAGTCTCATTAATTGCTGGATCAAATTGAATCCATTTTGACAGAAGGATTGCTCAAGGTGTTATAATTTTCTCCATGTCAGATTATCTGAAAAATCAGTTATGCAAAATATACTAATTTTCTATATTATTCATCAATAATTGACATATATCTAATATCATTATGCCATTCCTTTATTGTCCAGCTGCCAATTGCAGAATATGAAATGCAGCAATGACCATGGGATGCTGTGGAATTCAATTCCTCTGTACATCTATATTTCCGAGTGTCTGTGTGTGTGTTTTCTTTTAAATTTATGGGCCGCAGAATATAGATTTGCTTCTCAACATGTATCCCATCAATTTCCTTATTGATGTAGTTTTAATTTGCAAATATTGATCATTCGGAAAAGCTTACTGATGAAAAAAGGAAGTTACTATTTATTTTTTCACTTGTTATATATCATACACCTGAGAATAGCAGAAAGTGTTGTTCTGCTATCTAACTTATAATGTTGCTCTCTATAATTTCTCTCAGTGTTGTGTTTCTTCTTTCCAGCCTCGTAACGCTTTTGAGCTTGCTTCCTTTGTTTTTTCACACATAAGCTTGGAAAAGCACTTCTTGTAAGACGAATGTGATATATATAGCTCCAAACAACATTATTTCCAGATGGCCTTCTAGTGTGAATATTCAAGGCACATCTTTCGCATTGCAAGAACAGAGAGGCCACATATTTCACGTTGAAACAAAATTCATGACTGACTAAAATAGGTTGATCCAGCTAAGTTTCAATTTTCCATGTGTAAAGGCTCATCAATTCTAGCCCGATTGCTCTATATATTGACAGGACAGGAATTTTTTGCATATTAGAGTTTTGCACCGACCAATGAATGTTTTGTTAGTTTGGTTAGCTGATTGGTGGAAAGAAACTATAGATGATCCCTATCTATGATGCTCTCCTCAAATTTAAAACCTGAGTTCCATATCGATTGGTTTTGGATCTATTTCTTTTTTGAGATTTTGGAGGAACAACAAAAGAAAGAATGAACAATCCACTCCTGTACTAGTTTTAGGTGGTATGATCTGCTGTTTCTTCAGTAGTAGCATCTCAAAATACCCATACTTGCTGAGGCGGACCACAATATTTTTTCCAAAAAGTTGTATGATGTTACATAATTCTGATAGACATGGTTGTTCCTCTTCCCCAAGCAAAAAAACATCAAAAACTGGGTCTCTGTACCAAAAAATATACATCAATAATCAGGATGTTGCAGCCAAGATTGGCTCTTTTCACCAGTTCTGATATGACGATAATGGGAGGTCCAGTGATTTCAAAACTAATATGTGGGTTGTAAAATTCACCAATTTCACTCTGATAGATTATTGTATTTTTTCGATAAAAATGGATTGAAAGACGAATGTGATGAAGTTATTCTTCCACTTTCATACTAATGAACCCACTAACGAGTCAAAGTAAAGGCTTGTGTTTACTAATGCCATGTAAAAAATGGGAAGTCTAGTGATTTCAAAATTAATATGTGAGTTGTGTGTTTACTAAATGACATATAAAAGAGTTGTTGCCTTGCAAAATAATTAAACATGAAAATCAAACTTACACTAAAAAAGTGCTAATTTGCTCATTCCTTTTTGTCCACTTACATTGTGTTTTGTTTTTTTAAAATACTTTTTACTATAACATACAAGAGAGTGTAAGTAGACAAAACAGAAGTGATAACATACAATTTTTAACAAAACGAATATAAATGGACAAAAAAGGAGTGAGAAAATCAACTCCAAAAAAATATCATCTGAAAAATGAACTCTTTGTATTGGCTCTGCATGCATTTCCTCTTTATACTCGAGTATCAAACTCATCTGAAATCCCAAAATCCATTTTTTTTTTCCTAATTTTATTATTTGTCTCAGTAAAGTCTTAAACTATATTTTTATTTTTGATAAAAAAAAAATAAAGTCCTAAATTTAAAGTAATCTAAGAACCGAAATAGGTTGTAGCTGTGGTGGCGTATCCATCACCATTTTCCTTTGGTACCTTTCGTTACGGGTTCTTCTACGGTGGGTTTGGTCTTGCGCTTGGGACAATGCTGATTGGTAATGGGTGGTGCGGCATTTCTGAATTCCTTGTTTTATGTTATCTTATGTATTTTGTTTTTGTTTAGTTTTGAACTGGTCTGGGTGAGAAGCTTGGTTCTAGCCTTGTCTTGAGGTCTAGCTGCTTCTGCCCGGCTTTTGTGACTTGCTTTGTAATCTATCCTTTCTGGGTTTCTTTAATGAGATCAGATTTCGACCAAAAAAAAAAAAGGGAACAAAAAGCTGTGGCAACCACATTAACCATCTCAGATAAAATGAAACTGTTTGTACAGAGAGCAAACACATTTACCCCTCGCATCAAAATTATATGGTAACTTCTCCAACTTGGTAACATGAGATGAGTTGATGAAAATACAGCAACAAGAAAAAAGAAACATGCAAATTATACCCACCCCATTTTGACACAATTGAACCCATTAACAAAATCTCTTCACAGGTTTCAAAAATTTAAAAACTCAATTGGTAAAACTGGCATCCTAAAATATTTTCATGAAAACTATTCATCTACTTATCTATAGGTAATTGGCTGGCTCGTTCTTGCCTGCCAATGCGCTCATTATCTAGTCTTGAATCAGTTTATAATCTGATTCAACAACCCAACCCAACCCACCTTATTACATTCAATGCTTAATAAGAGGAAGAGAAGGGTTTAGGTGGATTCCCATGGCACCCAGGATCGAACCCCAGTGGGGTTTCTTTCCTCCAATGTAACCAAAAAAGCTTGCAACACATTATTTGCTAAACCATGAGGAGTATGTAGTTTTTTAGTGGTAAAAAGTACTTGAATTGTGCTCAAACAAATCCACGGGTTGAAATTGTGGAAAGTGGAATGGTAATGAAGATTAAAGATCTTATCTTTTTAATTACAAAAACTCTGAACAGATCAAAATTACCCTGGACTGAAATCTCTGGATACCAAGCTTTTGCAATATGTACTGAAAAATTCAGTTTAGACTTTAAGTTGAAAAAAATAATAAATTACCTCAGAGAGAGCAAACACATTTACCACTCACATAAAACGGAACTGTTATATATCACATCGAAGAAACCGTTGGTATTCCAGGAAACACTAGTCAGTGAAAAACTACCAAAAAAGAAACATTCACATTATCTGCAGAGTGCAGATTAAAGATAGTTGTTGGTGTTGTCAACAAAAGAAACCCACCCGATATATTCTAAGACCCCCCCAAGGCAACTTCTGTTGCTCAGTGACAACTCAAGAAAGACCTTGAAAACCAGAAAGTCTTGATCACTTAAATTTGATTGACGTTCTCTGTCAGCACTGTTAGAGATCCAGGAGGAACGCAGCTGGTTGAGCTTTGGCTGCATAGCCAAACTTCCATGTACTGTACTTCCTGTGTACTCCAGTAAGTTTCCCAGTTTCAGCCTTCTGATGGAAAGTAACCATCATCCTTGAGCATTCTCTGTTGATACAAAAAAATACACACAACATTAGCTTTCTGATAATCATGAAACGGGAATGTGGTCCAATTATAGTTTTATTACTTCATTTATATACCATAAAATTGCTATGAATCATGAAACTCAGTTCAACAATACTTACAGGAGCTCATCTTCTGAGTAATTAGTATACCACTCGCTGGTCTTGCTCCATTGCTTGAACCGGGACAGACTACATTGAGCAGTGTAAATTGCAGCAGCAGCTAGCTTAGATGGGGGGAACCTGAGCATTTCATACTCCACCAGGCATAGCTCAATGAGGAAGAAGGACAGAAGCTCAATCTGATTCAATTCCAGGAGTACAAAGTATTAATACATTCTTTTAATGAGAAATGATAAGTGAAATCTAACTGCTTCTTATACTGTGGGGTTACTATTACCGACCTTTTTGTCGGATTGAGCTGCCTTGAGGAATCTCTTCATGAACACAAATGGAGTAGGAACAGAAAAGTTGAATTGTAAACTGTTCACCATTGATTTCTCCATATCAAGGACATCTTTCCTTGAATATGCCTTATCTGATATAAGAACAAAATCTTCTACAATTGGGACAGAAACCTCTTCATACTTGCATGCTAGTAACATGGCTGTCACACCAACCAATTGAAGCTTCTTTCTGATCACCATTTGGCTCTCTAAGAATCTGTCTATAAGATTGACAGTAAGGAATAATGTCTCATCCATAAGCTCAAACTTGTAGTGGACCTGTTAATACATTCAAACCTATTAACAATCTATTCACATCACAGGTTCCAAACTCTTAC
This sequence comes from Prunus avium, assembly GCF_965620075.1. Lineage (NCBI taxonomy): Eukaryota > Viridiplantae > Streptophyta > Magnoliopsida > Rosales > Rosaceae > Prunus > Prunus avium. Next base: position 34,498,906 of record NC_142291.1, read on the forward strand.
TAGTCAAATTTGGACATCTTAAATGAAGCCAAACAAAGTCCGAATATAGTACCTCAATAAGCCAGTCGATGAGAATCGCCCTCATTTTCTCATTGATGTCAGGTTGGTGAGCCATGTAACTGGGGGAGATACAGCTTGACTTCTGCATGATTAAGATAACCATTTTTCAGCTAAGAAGAAAGCATTTCTTTGCCAAATTGAAAAATCCGAGAAACCATAAAACCAAAACCCAACAAAATTAAACCCCACAAAAATGCAAGGCAAAAAATGATTATCAACCAAGGAGTCATCTCAATCAGAAGACCACATTGATGTGGTGGCATATACAACAACAACGTAGCCTTGTCCAACTATTTGGGGCTAGTTACATGAACTTTGCTCCTTTGTTCCATTCTATCCTAATGCCTCAGCTATACGAGACCACAAAAATGGAGCATTTTTACATGTTTGAGCTCATCTCAAACAGACTAGTTATCCAACTATTTGGGGTTGGCGGGTTGGCTACATGAAGTCAGATGAAACACAAAAATGCAACGTTTTCAAAATCCTGAGCTCTGACCAAACAGATTTGTTTTCATTAAAACTTGAGGTTCTATGCCTTAAATTGCTAACCCTCAAGATAAAACAGAACTTATGTGGAGTAATTCATATAATACAAATAGTATAGTGTATGCTTTCTATAGCTAATGAAATATACCTCAGTTTTCATGTAGTGAGCATAGATGTCATCTATGTACTCAACAACATTAAGTGGATCCTTCAAGCCGCAACTGTCGATATCCATAACAGGTTCCTCTACATCTTCATCCTCTTCCTGCAGTATTCAACACCATCTACCTAGTTAGCTTTCCAATATATAAAAATAGGAACTCTTCATGAAGAAAAATGCTGGCGGTACAAGACAGTAAGACACACATACCATCCTATCAATTTCATCTAGCATGGCTTCTGTGTGCTTCACAAACATTGGCACAGGAGCATCACAGGCCTCATCCTCATTATCCTCCACATCGACAATTTCACAGTCCACCAGACAACTAGAATTGGCAGTAGATGAGCTCAGTTTCTTAGTTTCCAGATCAAGTTCCCCCACACCACTCGGATTCGCAACCAATGAAGACACAATCACTTCCTTGGTTTCCTAATTGCATACAACCAGCTCCAATATATTAATTTCAATTTCAATTAAAACAAATGAATAGATGAATTAAAAGCTTTTGGTCATCAGTCTACCTTTGGGCACTGCTGGACCATTTGTGCTGCAAACCTCCTATAAGAACATCAACAAATCAGAATTAAATTCTTGAGAGAAAAAGGAAATAACAAAAAGGGAAATCAAACAAGAGTGAGTTCCAACCTTGTAATTGGTCTATGTGGCAGATTTGCAACATTTTTATCACATGCCGCATCTTTCCTGAATAACGATTGACCAAGGTCTCACACGTTAGTTAATTGAAATGAAAGATTTTTACAAAAAGAATAAAATATCAAAACAAAAACTTAGAAAGAGATTCAGATTGTAAGAAAATATCACTAACCCAGCACATTCTCTTTTGTTGACAACACAAGGGTTGACGTTAGCTCTGGTGATGTTTTGGACATCTCTCAGTGCCTGACGACGGATCGGCCCCACCTCCTTCACAAACTTGGTACCCACCAATCTTGGACCTTTTTCAGGATTTCAAAGAAAATAAATACAAATGAACAAAATAAATTTAAATTCAAAATTAAAAAAAACGCCATTTTAAATTTAAGGTTTTGTTAGGTCTATACCTTGGAAATTTGAGGACCTAACGAGACCTGGGTTGTTCTCCTTTGAACCCATTTCGATCACCTTTAAGATCAAGGGAAACATATTAGAACCAATCAGAAACCATCATCAAACAACGAAAATCAAACACCCTAAATACAACAGAAAAAAGGGGGAAAACCCATGATCTAGACCAAGATGAAGTAGAAAAAGACTGAAACGAACAAAACCCAGATCATCCGATTTCAAATATGAAAGAACCAAAGAAACCCACTAACCTTGGAGAGAAATCAAGTCTGGAACTTTATCAAAGTACTGTAAATTAAAGCTAATTAGCTTCAATCTTCAAAATCCCGAGAGGTAAGTGAATGGCATAGGACCTTGGCAAGCCTCCCTCTCTCTCTCTCTCCCTCTCTACGCTCTGTCTCTGTCTTTCTTGTTGGGTTCTTTAAAATGGGTTTTTATTTATTAAGCAGATTCATATTCGAAGGAAACAGAATAATAAAAGGAAAAAAGAAATAAAAAAGCGGAATTGGGAGAGAAGGGCATGTGTTCGTCTCGTTTTGAATATAACGGCTACTAATTCCTGACCGTCGGATCTTAATACCACCGAAAAGTCACGATGGTCTGTCTCTAACGGCTATCTCGCTTTTGTGCTCCGTGCCCTATTTTTTCAAATATTTTTGTAGGTCGGGCTTTTTTGTTCTTCATTTTTTGGGCTGGGCCTTGACCTTTTTGTCTAATAAAAGGCCCATAACTACGCTCTGCCCCAATAATTTGGCTTTTTCTTCCGGGGTCATTTTTGGAAATTTGCTATCGTGGAGCCGAGACTCAAACCCACAAATACGCTCTGCACCACTAAGGAAAGTGTCCCTCACTTCCTAGAAGCTCCTATACCACGTGTGGCTCACAACAATTTCATATAATTTCTCATTTTACAAAATTTTAAAAAAATATATTGAAAAATATACTTTGTATAAAACATTGAAGTTTGTTGGTGCTTATCTCTAAATCAATGAATAATGTATCACATTTTATGACTATATTCAATTGTCGGTTGTTGCATAATGTGAATTCATTTCATTTGCAAGATCATAAAAGAAAGAGGAAGATATATGAATAACAATGTCGCAATAGAACAATCTTTTCATATTTTTCAACATTCCATAAATTTAGTTATCCCGTTATGTACAATGATCTTAGCAAACAAGATTGTATGTATCTAATTTTTATTCGAGAAACATATCGTGTCTCTGTTAATTGCATATTCAGTTTCCCTTTTTCTTTTCTTTTTATTGCCAAAATAATTTACCTTCTTTCCCATTCAAGCGTATAATTGGCATGTAAACTATGATTACTTTAAAAATCAAGACTTAATATCTTTCCTAAGCTTGTAAGCTATAAATTAAGGTTGAAATCTTTATATTCGATGCCAAACAAATATTCATATTCATAATTAACCAAAGGAACAATGACTTTTTTTTTTGTCAAAAAAGGAATAATGACTTGACCTAGTAAACTTGGTGAGTGCTCATGCAACGACTTGAACACCAGTAGACTTGACCTGCAACGCTGGCTGGCAATCACTCAAAAGTCGGAACTTTCTTCGCTACTCAATTTGTGGCCCGGCCCTCAGAAAGACTTTGCAAATAGTTCGACATGAAGTCAATGTTGACGTGGATACATTTAATCCAAAATGAGACAGACTTCTTCCAATGAGTTTGTCATGAGAAATTCAATATCTGTTCATGAATCAAATTGGACCAATTAATGGATAGGGGAGGATCGAATTCGAGTATAAAAGGGCGAGCACACTGCAATTGTCAACTAATTTAACTCATATCAATAATTTGAGATTAAGCGTAACCTAATAAATCCAGACGAATAAACTCAACTTGAGGTTTTACAAGTTAAAGATCGATATGAGTTTATTTGAATACTATCTAGTTGAATTTGAGTTCAAACTTGAAATGAGTATGTCAGGTTGAGTTAGAATCTCATCGACTTGTACACATGACCCAACTAGCTATTTTTTTTTTTACCTTGGAACATCCTTCCTTGAGTTAAAAAGGAAATTAGGCTATCAGGTTATGGGGGTGAAAGCTGCACTTTTAAATCTCCAAGTATTAGTATGTTGGCCGTGATATGATGTCAATCAACGGTTGTGTTAAGATGAAGTGGAGAGACAAGGGGTGAGAAATTCTTGGATGAACTTGACTTTCTGTAGGCTTTACCAGCTCAACTTCTAACCATATCATCATTCAGATTTTAAGAGATACAACATGACATTTAAAAAACAATGTTACATACATAGTTGGTTAAATGCATGTGATTATTAATATAACTGGATATGCATAAGATTGACAATTATACGTACAAACGACCCTCGCTAATATAAATTGTACACTACATCTTTAATCTTTGTTCGTGTATATGTGTCACTATCATCATCTTGATATTAAGACATCGATCGTGTGGAAAAACTGCTACATACACAATGCATAGTGCATTTAGTGCACATGAGTAATTGTCAACTACTAACGCAAGTAGGTCTGTGTCAATATTAGATAAATATACGCACGTACGTGAACGACAGCCGCTAACATACTTATCTTTTAGTAAGCAAATAGAATGTACGTGAACAGCAGCCGCTAACATACTTGTCCTTTAGTTAGCAAATAGACTAACTAGTCACTAATGTGATTACAATTTATAAGACAATTAGCATTAGCAATAGGAAATACTGATCGTACATGGTCCACAGAATACAAATATAGACAAAACTGACACACACCAAATTAAGCTAAATTAGATTCATATGATCATTAATTAGAACGTAAATGGGACGGCTAACAAGTCGTCCTAGCTTAAGTAACAAGGGTCCCACTCCCTCTCTCTCTCCTCTCTCCAAGTCCAGTCTTCCATTCCACCACCGTGAAGTAATATCTCCACATACTTGGCTCTATCTTTCTTTAATGGGTTAATTCATCGTAATACCCTCTTTCCTTGTCTTATCATTTCAGTCACTTGGTCATCCAAGTCATCCCTTTCAATGCTACTTTTTGAACAATTTATGAAGTCCAATATTATATCGATGCTCTTTTGTTTTTTTTAATATATATTTTTTCTTCACAGTTATTGAAAAATCAGTTCCCCCTACTTTTTGAACTATATTATTCATGCAATAACCGTGAGAACTAGAAAATGAGGATTATGTAACAAGAAGGGCGGAACTCGAAATTTTACAAGGGGTGGGCTAATATTTTGTTAACAAAAAAATAAAATAAAAATAAGCCGACCCAAGACCAGCTAAATTGAAACTTTTTGGACTTGAAAGAATTAATTAACACGATTAAAACTAGAAAAATATGGCTTTCGTGTACCAGACCACTGTAAAAGTGAGCCAGTTGGAATGGGCTAAAATGTCAAAAGACTGAAATTATATGCTGTAAAGGATTGTTGAAAAACCCATCTCTTGAAAACCGAAAAATGGATAATCCCCCGGGTTAACCAGATTTTGGTCCACCATACCAGTTTGACTTTCTCTTCAAGCAGGCCACTCATATTTAATGTTGATGGCATATTCATCCTTACAACTAACTGTATGAGAAGTTTTACATTCAGTCATCTCATATATATAAATGTTTAAACTGTAACTGACTGACCACGAAAAAAAAAAAAATCTATTTCAGGCTATTAATTGCGACTTTAATTAAAAATACCATTACATAAAGATAAGAAACAAAAGAAAACAAAAAAAGAAAAACAAATGCGGAATATAGGATTATTGTGTGAGTGTGCATCTCACATGCCCTGTTTATAATGTGACAAAAGGTGAACAAGCATAACGTTTGCCCGTTTATATTTAACAAAATGTGACCATGAATAAGTAAAGAATTTGCCCTTTCCCCTTTTTTAAACTGACTGTGGTATGTAAACTTTAATAGGTTTATATATTCAAAACACATACCTTGATTCGACATTGTGTGAATTACTGTAGCAGGAACCTTGATTTCTTGCACTGGAACTCTACAGCAGGTTCTGGTTCTCAGGTTAGGCAGATTTTATGTAGGGTAGTTTCTCTATGCTATACAGCTCCTTAATCTCTTCTTGATGAGGTAGAATGATATGAGAATATGTGTTATAGCCGTTAGCATAGGGACCTCCCTTTTATAGGCATAGTTTAAGAATCCTCCTCATCATGGATTACTTAAACTCCTTTAACCTAAAGGATTAGGTATCTCAATCCATTTAGAAATAGGAAACCTTAAGCACTTGTATTTATCTGAAACAGTCATATATCAAGTCTTAAAATTAATCGATCCATGTAATCCTAATTGACATTGAACTAGTTATCCTTAAGTGATTAGAAGACCACCTTAGGGTTTAGAATGCAAATCTTACATTCTCCTACTTGGTCAAATAATCACTAAAGAACAATGTCAATTACTGTAAGGCCTTGTGGAATACAGTTCGATTTTGTTTCCTCATCAAGCCACTTGTCAACAATGAAGATGATAATGAGTTATCAAGACTGAGCAGAGAAACTTCCATGAAGTCTTTACAACTACATTTATCAAATCCAATGTCACATAGGGCTGCCATCAAGATTGAAATCACAGAACGATCATAGCTAACCAAATTGACATAACTGCTATGATAATTCTTTTAGTCCAACTTATAGGATTGTGTTTGTACCATATCTGACCCTCCACTCGTACAACGACACGTGGATCTTAGAAACTCGCCCAAGTACCCAAGGCCTTGGACAATCGGCATCGGCCACCGATGGCATTGTCTCAAAGCTGCGAACAGCCATTACAGGCCCAGCTCGTCTACAATCGGCATCCCTTACCGATTGTACAGGATCAACCTCGAAGTATCCGCCCAAAATATCTAAAGACTCGTGTCGACCTCAGAGGGCCCTCCCACGAGTCCCACATCGAAAATGAGTACTAAGAGCATACAAAATGCCCTCTATAAATAAGCCCCTCCACTACAATACAGGGGTAAGACTTTTCAGCTTGACTTCTATACTTTTATATGGTCAACAACAAGAGCTCTTATAAACAATCTTACTTGAGCATCGGAGGGTCTTAGGCTGGTTCCGCACCGGTTCCATAGACCTCACGAACCTCAAACTCTCTTCTATTCAGGATCTGCATCTATCACTCAATCGATCTGCTAGATCGTCCTCATCACTTGTAAGTTGCACTCATCTCTATCTGTTCAGATTTAGCGCCAACAGATTGGCGCCCTAAACCCCAACCACAAAGTGTCCACGCTGCCCTGCCGATAGACAGTTGGACTGCACCCACCCCCCATTATCAGCACTCTTTGCCCTCGTCACACTATACAGTTGGGCAAACTGTTCGTAGCTCGGCTCCCCCTCGCTAGCCAAGCTGAACGCTGTGATCGTCACGAGCAACATAATCCAAAAGTTTGGATTGTACTGCCCTGGTGCATACCCGATCGCAGCCAAAATCTTATGCACCGAATGTCTCAACGGTAGCCGAAGCCCATGCTTAAACACGTCGGTGAAGAAGACTACGCCCTTGTCATTATTGATCGGTTCATAATTGTATATCATTTTGTACCCTTCTAGCTTATGATTTGGTTATGTTATTGAGTTAAACTTGTGCTTTTAATCCATTTTCTGTTTTGATAAGTCCATAATTTCATACACTTGCTTTCCTTCTTTACTTAGTGATTTTGCTTAGTTTCTCTTTATTTTGAGTCACTTACCTCTGTTTGTGTGTTTTGTAGGTTAAGATAGCAAGAGATAACATTTGATGCAATCCATGCATGTTAAGGGCTGATTGGCATATGAGGAATATGAGCTTAAAGACAAACACATTTTGGCTACAACCCCTTTCCAGCCCAATTTCGTAGGTCAACTTCTTGGCCTTGGATCAGCATGCTATGGGGCTCGAATGAGGTGAAGATCTTCATGAAACTTGTTCCAATGGGTGTCTACTACAACATATCCAAATTTCAGCCCAATTGGATATTTGTGGAGTGCTCAGCCCGTCCAACACCCAACCTTGCTCAGCAGGATTTGCAGCTGCCAGCTTTGAGCCTTGTCTCCTCCTTTAAGCCATGTGCCTCACCCATGCTGCAACTGACTTTGGATCCAACATAATGAGTGAAGTGGGGAGGCATTCCAGCTATGAAATTCTAAAGGATCAAGTTGGTACATGCTGGAGTTATTATAGAGAAAGCATGTGCATGCATGTAAAGCAAAGAAATGAAATGAAGTCAATTCCAGTCTCTGTTCGGCTGTCAACTTGCAAGGCCCAAAACGCACACTTCTACTGCTCCGATGGGAATACTTTCTTCATAGAAGTTGTTCCAATGGGTGTCTAGTATAACATATCCAAATTTGAGCACCATTGGATACGTTTTGAAACCTCTGGCCTTCCTACACCAAGACTGGTTCAGAAAACTCGTTTTTCAGCAACCAAAAAGCAACCACATGGGTTGGCAACCAAAAGGCAACCACATGGGTTGGCAGCAAAGGCAGCCACAACTGATCACCTTTGAACCCATGTGAAGATGCTTGAGGTGCAGCAAAAGATGAAGGATGATGTGGGAGTTCATCATGATGTTCCTCCCTCTTAGCCCTATAAATAGAGAAGCCTTCAAGCTTCAAAACACACCCCAAGGGGGGGAGCTCTCAAACACTTCTCTAGAGCTCCCTTCCCTTCTCTCCCTCAAATTCTCTTAGTTTCCTTTCAAGTTGTCAATTGTTGTAACAAAATGAGTTTACTAAATTTTCCTTCAAGTTTTCAAGTTCTACTTTAGTTTTATTTGTAATGTACATTCTTTCTTAAGTATTCAAGTTTAATTAGTTTCCAAGTTTCAATTATGGTTTTTGTTCTTATTCATTATGCTTATAAGTTAATATGCTAGTTTGAATGATTGATCACCATTTAGGCTTGCATGTTAGCTATCTTGGTTTGAATTAAGAGTAGACACCATGCTTTAATTCGAATTGAACTATGAATAGGAAGAGTATGTATGGACATTCGACAACAGGGATTAGATACATGCTTGGTTGTTTAAATTGTTCTTCTATGCTTAATGGGTTCCTAATGCTTAATTTTAGGTTAGACAACAAATGATCAAATTAGGGAATTAGGAACACAAGGTTTTGACCAAACACCATGGCTTAATCATACTTTAGCTAGAATCAATCCGTTAATCTAATTAAACTTGGGAATTTATTTGCTTGAGTTATTTCCTTTTTTCTTGTTTTATTTATTTTCTTTTTCATTTCTGTTTTATGTAGGGGAAATGAATTGGATCATTCAATCACCAATCCTCGTGGGATCGACCTCGCACTTACATATGCTATACTACCAAACGGCTCGTGCACTTGCGAGTATCACAAGTTGAGGATGCAGCTGAATCTATTTTGGTGCAGCTGAATCGAAGCAACAAGTTTTTGGCGCCGTTGCCGGGGATCGGTAACATTGTTTGATTCTATTTGGCTTTCCTACTTTATTTAATTTTTTTCTTAACTGGACAATTTTTTGTTTTAAAGTTAATGACCTTAATGGACAAGTTGTGTTTGTAGTCCAACAGAAAAGGACAATTGCCCAACAAGCAAGAGAACTGGGTTTAAGTCCCAGCTTACACAACCCATTGGTGCTTGTTGCTTTGAAGCATGGAATTGGATGTGTGTTGATTTTCCTTTTCATTTTAGTTTTTATTTCATAATCCTTTTAATTCTATTTCAAGTTTTCTGTGTTTGTTTTAGCAATTTAGAATAGCTTAATAATAAAGGGAAAGAGAAGGCAACTTCAATCATAAAGATAGGAAGTGTGGAGTAGTGGGAGAAGTCGCGACCTCCAAATGCATCACGCTCGACCTAATCGCTTCAAGGGGGAGTATTCCAATCCTTTCTCTTTAGTTGTTTTGTTATTATTTCAATAATTTTAATTTTCTATTTCTTTTATAAGAAAATAAAAAAAGATTTTTCATATGAGCTAACTTTTGGTAACTCCAGTAAGCACTTCCGTCAATACAGTGTCTAGGAGTTCTTTAGGCGACACCTTCGGTGTCTAAGAAGTTTGGGTTTTAAGCGGGACCATTGTGACCCCTCCAACCTTCCCGGATCCCCTGGCTGTGTTTTCTGAGGCCCTTAACTGGTCATCCGTGAGTTGCTTGTATATTCGTGTGTTTTTAAATTAAGTTTTTTTTTTTTATATTTTCTTTGTTATCTTTTCTGTTGAGTATTTGTTCTTGTTTTTGTTTTGTTAAGTTAGTTTATGTATTTTATTTACGTGGTATGGTTAGTTAGTTTATTTCTGAGTGTTAAAACACATTTTTATTTTATTTCAAACTCTGCATTAAAAACAAACAAAAACAAACAAAAAATAATTAAAAAAAAAAAACAAAAAAAAAAAAAAAAACTTCTTCTTCTTCTTCATCTTCTTTATCTTCATCTTCATCATCATCATGGCTTGCCTCTATTGTCTCGCACTTGTAGAATCTGCAGCAGCTCTACATGGTCCTTATTCTTTCTCTGCAGTGCTTCCACATGCTGATTGGCACAGTAAAGCCGCTTCTGCAAATCTGCCACCATAGCCTTCAAGGAAGCCACTTCCTCGTTCAGCGCTGTGCACTCCCGCATCCTCGCCAGTAATCGCATGCCCAAATTGGTAGCCGAGACCGCATGGAGCACAGATAAAGAGTGGGACTCATCCACTGCCATCTTGTCAGACCTACGTGCCACATGCAGATGATCTGCCGGTGTGAGTATACTGCCAATCATGCCACCCAACAACACTGCTCTGTTCGGCATTGCCTCAGCAAAGTTCGGTATTGCCTCAGCAAAGTTTGAGGCTGTGCCGTGATGATATGTGGAGTTTGGGAAGACAGGAGTTGGAGGAGCCCTTGTCTGGGCATTCGGTGGTGCAAGTGAGAGCTCAAGGTTGAGATCATCAAGGTGAGTGCATGAGGATGCCATTTGTTTTGCTTCTGAATTTTTTTGATGTTTTTCCTTGAGTTTGCAGGAAGAAATGCTGGGTATCATCCGCTTGCAGAGGTGTGGTTTAAATAGACATATGCTGATGAGAGAGAGTCGACACCCTTTCAGATTTCCCGGGCATGCTCGACCTAATCGCTTCAAGGGGGAGCACCTTTACTTTACTTTTCTTTTCTTTTTTCCTCCGTGTTTTCTGGTGTTTAATATTTTTGCCCGTTACTTTCATTTTCTAGAGCTTTGTGTTTCTGCCTTTCCCTTTCGGCTATCATCTTTGTCTTATTTTAGTTAGGGAAATGTGTTTTCTTTTCCGTTTGTCGTCTTTGTTTTATTTTAGTTGGGAAGTGTGTTTTCTTTTTCTTTTTCTTTTTCTTTCTGCAACCTTACTCTTTTATTTCCGAAACAAAATAAGGAAAATACAAAAACAACAAAATAAAATAAAAACAACAATAATGCAGTAGAAGTCATTTCTTCACAGTGCTTGGTGTCTCGAGCATTGGAGCTTTGAGTTTGGCCCTCTGGTTGTCCTCTTCCGGGGCTTCGCGCACAGCTTCTTGGGGCTCATCACTCGAGCTCCCAAAGATCGCACTCTTAGCTTGAGCGTAACTACTCTCGCGATCTGCTTGTTTGCGTTTACCCGGTCGGTCTAGGTCCTCCAGCTGTTTTCGCATGTCGCGAGAGTACAACTCTACCATTTTTGATAGGTTTTTATTCTCGTCCCGCAATACTTCTAGCTGGTGTCGATTCACCTCCACTATCCTTGCCCTCTCCCTTTTCAAGCTTTTTATAGCACTCTGACACTCTTCAACCATACTTCGCTCCGCCGCCAACTGACCCTTTAGCACCTCTACCTCATGGGACTTCGCAAGTAGGCGATGACCCAAACTTGCGACTGTTGCCGTACTCTGCACGCTCAGTGCCAGGGCATCGCTCACGACCCGGTTGTCATCCCTTGTCCCCAGCACACGTATATCTTTAGGAGTCACTAAATTTCTAGCCACTCCAATGGCAACATCGTTGTCCAGGAGTATTGAGTCAGTTACTGTCACAGGCCCCCGTGCGGAAGCAAAGTAGGGCATCCATACTGGTGCCGCTGCTTGGCCTCGTGTCTGAGTCGGTGGAGCTAGGTTGAGATCCAACGAAAAAGGGTAGGAAGAGGCCATTTGATTTCTCACTCTTTGTTCTTCTTTCTTTTCTGTTTTGTGTGTTTCTGAGTTTGTGTTTTTCACCCGTTTTTTTTTACCTTTTTATAGACTTAGTCTGCTAAACCCTAGCCGCTGCGATTCTGGGTTATGTGTGGCCCTTACGGCTTATCTCTATATATCGCCGCACCCATTTCCCAACCTCCCCTTAATTGCATTTTCACCTTTCACAACCTTCAAAGTGAAAAAGTCGTCCCGCTTCACCCAAGAGGCCAATAATTCTGGCTTGGGGGATGTGAAAGCGGCCTCTGCGCGCCGACACGTCCCTCACCTCTTTTGCCCGTGACCTCACAGGAGCCGAGACATCAGGGACCACATTCTCTCTTTTCAAAAATCCCGTCTTTGCACTCCCAATTCACGTGTCATCTTAAAAATTAAAAATTAAAAAAATAATAATAAAAAAACGTGTGGGCTTCGGATTTCATTGTGGGTCGGGTTTTCACCGTTGTTTAGGTTTCAAAGTGAGTTAATTTTCTTTTGGGTTGGGCTTTCAATCGTTTGGGTTTTGGTTTGCGTAAGACTGTTTGTTTAGGGCTTTCTGTTTCGAGTGTTTTACTGTTTCGTTTCTTTTGTTTGTTTGTTTTGTAATTTTTATTTTGTAATTATTTTGTTTTTGTATTTTAACTCTTGTGTGTTTTGTGATTTTTTATTGCTTTAATACCTTCATTTGTTATTTTTGACATTGCTTGTGCCTAAATTTTAAACATTGAGGAGAATGTTCATTTCTAGGTTTGGGGGTATTGGAGTTTAACATGTAAATTTGGTTTTTCCTTAATTTAATTTTTTTTTATTTGCTTGTTTTTATTTTTATTTTATTTTGTTTAAGTCTTGCTTTTATTTTATTTTATTATTTTGAGTCTTGTTTTATTTTGATTTTATTTCACTTTCCGAACACATTTGATGAGATTGTGATAAATGTTTGCATGACTTAAATGAAAATTGAATTTTATTTATTTATTATTATTATTTTTTGTAAAAAAAAAAAAAAATTAATTAATTTGGCATCGTTCTAGCATGATATGTTCGAAACCTTCTTTGCACTTGCCATTTGTTTCATAATTTTCCAATTAAAGGATTTGCATGACCCAAAGAATTGTATCAAGCATAAATTAGACTTATATAACCATATAATGTGAGCTTTTGAGCCGTGTGCTTCATTTCATGAGTGTTATACACATACTCTTATTTTCTTGTCATCAAAGTTGTTGTTTGATCTCATTATTCATTGATTTGGTTGAACACTTAAAAGTCATTCATTCTTTTGCAATTTGATTTCATGACATTTAAGAAATGATATTAAGGCCCTCTTTGGATCGTTTGTGCCTTTCAAGCTAACCTTATGCATGCTTAAGCATGATTTTCCATTGTTAACCATTTTGAGCCTACATGTAAACCTTTTCTTTCATTTTACCAATTATATTTCCTCACCTTAGCCCGAAAAACAAATATTTACCTTTCTAAGGAACTCATGAGCTCTAATTCGGATGTGTTTTTCATGCTAAGTTTGGGAAGAGATATTACATAAAGAAAAAAAAAAAGAAAAAAAAAGAAAAAAAGAAGAAGAGAAATTCACACAATTGGTGAAAGAAAAAAAGAAAAAAAAAAATGTTGTGATTAAGTGGTGGTTGATTGAAAATTCATTTTTGGGCCTTCAAAAATAAATTGGCATTTGGAAAGGAGTATGAATCATTGTAAATGAAGGTATAAGGAGTTTTGATCATATAAAAGAAAAAAAATCTAATCGTGATGATTCGAAGTCTTGTAAACAATTTTATTTTATGCTTGTTGCTTCGATTCAGCTGCACCAAAATAGATTCAGCTGCATCCTCAACTTGTGATACTCGCAAGTGCACGAGCCGTTTGGTAGTATAGCATATGTAAGTGCGAGGTCGATCCCACGAGGATTGGTGATTGAATGATCTAATTCATTTCTCCTACACAAAACAGAAATGAAAAAGAAAATAAATAAAACAAGAAAAAGAAAATAACTCAAGCAAATAAGTTCCCAAGTTCAATTAGATTAACGGATTGATTCTAGCTAAAGTATGATTAAGCCATGGTGTTTGGTCAAAACCTTGTGTTCCTAATTCCCTAATTTGATCATTTGTTGTCTAACCTAAAATTAAGCATTAGGAACCCATTAAGCATAGAAGAACAATTTAAACAACCAAGTATGTATCTAATCCCTGTTGTCGAATGTCCATACATACTCTTCTTATTCATAGTTCAATTCGAATTAAAGCATGGTGTCTACTCTTAATTCAAACCAAGATAGCTAACATGCAAGCCTAAATGGTGATCAATCATTCAAACTAGCATATTAACTTATAAGCATAATGAATAAGAACAAAAACCATAATTGAAACTTGGAAACTAATTAAACTTGAATACTTAAGAAAGAATGTACATTACAAATAAAAGTAAAGTGGAACTAAGAAAACTTGAAGGAAAATTTAGTAAACTCATTTTGTTACAACAATTGACAACTTGAAAGGAAACTAAGAGAATTTGAGGGAGAGAAGGGAAGGGAGCTCTAGAGAAGTGTTTGAGAGCTCCCCCCCTTGGGGTGTGTTTTGAAGCTTGAAGGCTTCTCTATTTATAGGGCTAAGAGGGAGGAACACCATGATGGATTCCCACACCATCCTTCATCATTTGCTGCACCTCAAGCTTTCTTCACATGGGTTCAAAGGTGATCAGCTGTGGCTGCTTTTGCTTCCAACCCATGTGGTCTTCTTTTGCTGCCAACCCATGTGATTGCCTTTTGGTTGCTGAAAAAAAACGAGTTTTCTGAACCAGACTTGGTGTAGGAAGGCCACAGGTTTTAAAACGTATCCAATGGGGTTGAAATTTGGATATGTTATACTAGACACCCATTGGAACAACTTCTATGAAGAAAGTATTCCCATCGGAGCAGTAGAAGTGTACGTTTTGGCCACTGCAAGTTGGCTGCCGAAACAGGGACTGGAATTGACTTCATTTCATTTCATTTCTTTCTTTTGCTTCACATGCATGCCCATGCTTCTCTTTAGTAGCTCAAAAGCTGATCTCCAGCTCCAAAGTGATCTGCCAATTCAATTCCCATGTTCAAAGGCTGAAGCAAAATGCCTCTCATCATTCCTCATTCTTCATCTCTCTCCTTTCTCTTTGCTTCACATGAATGCACATGCTTTCTCTATAATAGCTCCAGCATGTACCAACTTGCTCCTTTAGAATTTCATAGCTGGAATGCCTCCCCACTTCACTCATTATGCTGGGTGCAAAGTCAGTTATAGCTGGGGTGAGGCACATGGCTAAAAGGAGGCACATGGAGGCACAAAGCTGGCAGCTGCAAATCCTCCTGAGCATGGTTCAGTGTTGGACGGGCTGAGCACTCCACAAATGTCCAATTGGGCTGAAATTTGGATATGTTGTACTAGACACCCATTGGAACAAGTTTCATGAAGATCTTCACCTCATCCAAGCCCCATAGCATGCTGATCCAAGGCCAAGAAGCTGACCTACGAAATTGGGCTGGAAAGGAGCTGTAGCCAAAATTAGTTTGTCTTTAAGCTCATATTCCTCATATGCCAATCAGCCCTTAACATGCATGGATTGCATCATTTCCTATCCAAAGTCATCATTGTTACCTAAATGTCAATTAACTGAAAGATAAACACAAAAAGGATTAAAAGCACAAGTTTAACTCAAAAACATAACCAAATCATAAGCTAGAAGGGTACAAAATGATATACAATTATGAACCGATCAATGCTCTTACATTTTGTGTTCCTTGGACTTTGTATTATCCATACCTTTCATTTCTTACTCACCTTACACCCTTGGCCCCATTACAACCTATAATAAAGACCTAAATTGATCTTAAATGTCATATGGTTGAATTGCATGCATTTTCTTACTTTTAAGTGTTTTGCATCCTTCTTGAGATCATATTAATGCAAGTTCTTTATCTTCCTATTTTGAGTTAAGTCCTTTATGGTTTAACTCTAATCTCATGTTTATAACTGAGTGATGCATTGTAGCCCTCTTCTGAGTGATTCATTTGTGAGAGGACAACTTTGGTGAGATTTGAAGTTGCATTTGTGTTTGGTATGATTTTTGAAATTGTGTGAAAACTAAGATTGGGGAATTTGTTGCATTTGGCTATCACACTACTACACTTTGAGCATGTTGTGTTTTGAACTTTGCCACCCTGTAAATATTGAAAAAACAAAAAACAAAAAAACTGAGCTTTTATTGTTAAAACTTTTGAGTCATGTGCATGAGTCATTTCTCTTCAGAAAATATTCGGGAAGATTGTTTTGAGTCTTATTTTTGTTTTATTTTTATTTTTATTTTTGTTTTTGTTTTTGTTTTTGTTTTTGTTTTTGTTTTTTTGTTGTTGTTTTGCTTAAAGGACTAACACAATTTTTTTTTTTTTTTTTTTTTTTTTTTAAAGTTTTCTAATTACTTTGTTTTACAGAGTCAGTAAAACGTTTGTGGGTATCGTTTCTGTTAAACCCTCAGGAGACACAACTCCTCCTACTAGGGATGCCTAGAGGTTTAAAGGCTTGTTGCATATGCTCAATGCAATTGAGTTACCTGCGGAAGTGGTTTAGTTAACTTCTTGTTTTGTTTTTATCTTTGTTTTCCTTTTGTTTTGCTCGAGGACTAGCAAAATCTAGGTTTGGGGGTATTTGATCGGTTCATAATTGTATATCATTTTGTACCCTTCTAGCTTATGATTTGGTTATGTTATTGAGTTAAACTTGTGCTTTTAATCCATTTTCTGTTTTGATAAGTCCATAATTTCATACACTTGCTTTCCTTCTTTACTTAGTGATTTTGCTTAGTTTCTCTTTATTTTGAGTCACTTACCTCTGTTTGTGTGTTTTGTAGGTTAAGATAGCAAGAGATAACATTTGATGCAATCCATGCATGTTAAGGGCTGATTGGCATATGAGGAATATGAGCTTAAAGACAAACACATTTTGGCTACAACCCCTTTCCAGCCCAATTTCGTAGGTCAACTTCTTGGCCTTGGATCAGCATGCTATGGGGCTCGAATGAGGTGAAGATCTTCATGAAACTTGTTCCAATGGGTGTCTACTACAACATATCCAAATTTCAGCCCAATTGGATATTTGTGGAGTGCTCAGCCCGTCCAACACCCAACCTTGCTCAGCAGGATTTGCAGCTGCCAGCTTTGAGCCTTGTCTCCTCCTTTAAGCCATGTGCCTCACCCATGCTGCAACTGACTTTGGATCCAACATAATGAGTGAAGTGGGGAGGCATTCCAGCTATGAAATTCTAAAGGATCAAGTTGGTACATGCTGGAGTTATTATAGAGAAAGCATGTGCATGCATGTAAAGCAAAGAAATGAAATGAAGTCAATTCCAGTCTCTGTTCGGCTGTCAACTTGCAAGGCCCAAAACGCACACTTCTACTGCTCCGATGGGAATACTTTCTTCATAGAAGTTGTTCCAATGGGTGTCTAGTATAACATATCCAAATTTGAGCACCATTGGATACGTTTTGAAACCTCTGGCCTTCCTACACCAAGACTGGTTCAGAAAACTCGTTTTTCAGCAACCAAAAAGCAACCACATGGGTTGGCAACCAAAAGGCAACCACATGGGTTGGCAGCAAAGGCAGCCACAACTGATCACCTTTGAACCCATGTGAAGATGCTTGAGGTGCAGCAAAAGATGAAGGATGGTGTGGGAGTTCATCATGATGTTCCTCCCTCTTAGCCCTATAAATAGAGAAGCCTTCAAGCTTCAAAACACACCCCAAGGGGGGGAGCTCTCAAACACTTCTCTAGAGCTCCCTTCCCTTCTCTCCCTCAAATTCTCTTAGTTTCCTTTCAAGTTGTCAATTGTTGTAACAAAATGAGTTTACTAAATTTTCCTTCAAGTTTTCAAGTTCTACTTTAGTTTTATTTGTAATGTACATTCTTTCTTAAGTATTCAAGTTTAATTAGTTTCCAAGTTTCAATTATGGTTTTTGTTCTTATTCATTATGCTTATAAGTTAATATGCTAGTTTGAATGATTGATCACCATTTAGGCTTGCATGTTAGCTATCTTGGTTTGAATTAAGAGTAGACACCATGCTTTAATTCGAATTGAACTATGAATAGGAAGAGTATGTATGGACATTCGACAACAGGGATTAGATACATGCTTGGTTGTTTAAATTGTTCTTCTATGCTTAATGGGTTCCTAATGCTTAATTTTAGGTTAGACAACAAATGATCAAATTAGGGAATTAGGAACACAAGGTTTTGACCAAACACCATGGCTTAATCATACTTTAGCTAGAATCAATCCGTTAATCTAATTAAACTTGGGAATTTATTTGCTTGAGTTATTTCCTTTTTTCTTGTTTTATTTATTTTCTTTTTCATTTCTGTTTTATGTAGGGGAAATGAATTGGATCATTCAATCACCAATCCTCGTGGGATCGACCTCGCACTTACATATGCTATACTACCAAACGGCTCGTGCACTTGCGAGTATCACAAGTTGAGGATGCAGCTGAATCTATTTTGGTGCAGCTGAATCGAAGCAACAATTATCACTGAGCGACTCTAAGGGCCCCGGAATTCGCATCCCTACCGATTCCGGAATATTGAACTCCGCCCGAATCTTCGCCAACTCAGCCTCAGTCAGTGTGTTCGGCTCTAAATCATCTACTCCGAACAAAGGTTCCGTGGGCTTCGCCATCGGAATCCGTTGCCTCCCCCTGACAACCCTCAACACCCCTTCCCCTGGGACGGCAACGGACACGCCACCCCCATCGGCCTCACAACCCGAAGTCGAAGGCTCACCATCTTCAGGCACTCTCGTTGAAGTGCCCCCTGCCTCGGCACGCACTCTTTCCCCCTCCACTATCTCACAGCTTGAAGAGCTCCCAGAATCGGTACTCTCACTCCCCTCGGACGAACTTGATGAGCACAAAATTAATACAAGTTTTATCCTTAAATTTATAGTTGTTAGTATTTTCTTTTGTTATATGTAAATCTATTAGAGTATTTATATTGTTTCATTCCAAATCTTGTTTTTATATTTAATAAGTGGTTATTTGTAGATATTAAGTATCTTCCACCAATAGCATGTTGAGGAAAAGAAGTAAGTAATGTGTTGCAAGAAGAAAGTAAAGGATGAGAAGAAATATGTGCAGCCAAAGTCAAGGAAATTTGCTCGAGACAACTTGTGCAGCAGCAAATGCAATTGAAGATAAAACAAATGAAAAGAAGAAGCAATCAATTGCATTAATATGCTCTAGGACATGCATGCAAGCTTCCATCATTGAAGAAATAAAGAAAGAATGAATAAACAATGAAGGAGAAGTTCAAATTGACTACTTGCAACCAATGAATGCAAAGAAAAATGATGATGCTTGAGTTGTTATCTAGCTACAATTTGAGAAAAGTTGCTGCAGTTTTTATGAGAAGACACGAAGGAAAGTATGGAAATGCATGATAAAGTGTTCAAGTGGAAGAAAGTTTTGAAGAATTTAGATAAGGAGTCATCATCACAATGAATTAAATTAAAGGAAGCAACTTGGCAATTGGTTTGATGGCAAGTGGAAGACATATTAAATTCATGAATATTGCTCCCATCCTCCTATAAATAGGTGGAGCTACGGCATTGTAAAACTACACCAAGCTCCACAATCTTGAGCTTTTTCTCTCTTCCCTCCATCTTTCTAAGTTTTAAATTCTGTTTTTAGTTTTATTTTATTATGGGGAACTAACTCCCGAGCTAGGGCTAGGGAGAAAGCTTTTAATATAAGTGTATAATTTTTATTAGTTTGATCCAAACTTAAGTTTTAATGTGAATTTGTAGTATTTGTTCAAATGGAATTTGTAGTTTTCTTTTTAATTAATTGATGAATGTTTGATAATCTATTTCATGGGTTCAATCATGTTTTTCCCATTGTGTAGTAAAAACTTTCATGCTTTTAAAAGAGAAGAGAATTACTAAAGATTAATAGAATTTTGATGAAGATTATTTTTTGATAGTTTGTTGCCAATGGTACAAGTTATGCTTAGAATACTTCTAAAGGAAATTAAAAAGAGCTTTAATTATTTTGAACAACTACATTGGAAAATATTTTGTGGATCAAATTATTAAGAGTTGCATGCTTATGTTAAAAGTGGAAACCCAATGCCTTAGTGTTTTAATCAATTAAATTTTCTATAAATCAAATCTTGCATAAATCTACCTCTCAATCACACTTGTTCTTTTTTTTATCTCTGTTATTTTCTTTACACTGCTCTCTGTGGATACGACACTCGGACTTCCGAGCTACACTACTATACGATACCTTCCCTTGGGTTTTGCACAAGTGGTACGAACAGAACTCCCCAAGGACGATTCGTCCTCATAGGCCCTCGGACTACGCCTACCCTCGGATTCGGTATCTGACATCTACAAACACAAACGAAGGGAAACTAAGTGCTATGCTAGAATCAAAATCTCGTTCTACCTCCCAAACACTTATGTTCATACTTGTTCATGCTTGTTCATGCTTGTTCATGCTCGTTCATACATTGTTCAAACAAACATTCAACGAATTCAACACTTTGATTCATACAAACGCCAAAACACGGCAACATACCTTATTTGCACGGTGGTTCAAGTTCGCCGGAAATCGCCTCCGCCTTGTTCACGCTTGCCGGAAATCGCCTGCTCAGCCTTCGCACGGTTGCCGGAAATCGCCTCTCACAAGCTCTCTTCGCTCTCAAAAATTCCAAGTATTTGAACTCTCGTCCCCTCCTCACATTTAAGCCGATCTAGCATCGGGAAGCGAAGCGACGCATCGGGATACGAAACGACGCCACTCTTCACAGCCATGCCGACACGTGTCACGCATGCATGGGGGAGACCAAACGTTGTCAGTTGAAACGCTTCCAATCCTCAGAGACGCTTCAACTTCCCGAACGTGGCAGATCTAGCCACCTTCGAGTACAACTCCACTAGCGAACGGCAGGCACACATCGATGAGTATTCACTCACCTCTCGTGCCGAACGGCAGGCGCACATCGATGAGTTTTCACTCACCTCTCGTTCCGAACGGCAAGCGCACATCGATGAGTTTTCACTCACCTCTCGTGCCGAACGGAAGGCGCACATCGATGAGTTTTCACTCACCTCTCGTGTCGAACGGCAGGCACACATCGATGAGTTTTCACTCACCTCTCGATGAGTTTTCACTCACCTCTCGTGCCGAACGGCAGGCGCACATCGATGAGTTTTCACTCACCTCTCGTGCCGAACGGCAGCCGCACATTGATGAGTTTTCACTCACCTCTCGTGCCGAACGACAGCCGCATATTAATGAGTTTTCACTCACCCCTTGCAACAATCGGCACATCATGCCGTCTCTTATCCAAGCTCACTCGCTCGGGCACTTGGGGGACTACATACCACCATCGGCAACTACGAGACCATTGTGTCCGGGTCAGAATGCCGAATACATATTCAAGTCCCCAACCGAGAAGCTTCTCAATCGGCAACTTGGGGGACTACTGTTTGTACCATATCTGACCCTCCACTCGTACAACGACACGTGGATCTTAGAAACTCGCCCAAGTACCCAAGGCCTTGGACAATCGGCATCGGCCACCGATGGCTTTGTCTCAAAGCTGCGAACAGCCATTACAGGCCCAGCTCGTTTACAATCGGCATCCCTTACCGATTGTACAGGATCAACCTCGAAGTATCCACCCAAAATATCTAAAGACTCGTGTCGACCTCAGAGGGCCCTCCCACGAGTCCCACATCGAAAATGAGTACTAAGAGCATACAAAATGCCCTCTATAAATAAGCCCCTCCACTACAACAAAGGGGTAAGACTTTTCAGCTTGACTTCTATACTTTTATATGGTCAACAACAAGAGCTCTTATAAACAATCTTACTTGAGCATCGGAGGGTCTTAGGCTGGTTCCGCACCGGTTCCATAGACCTCACGAACCTCAAACTCTCTTCTATTTAGGATCTGCATCTATCACTCAATCGATCTGCTAGATCGTCCTCATCACTTGTAAGTTGCACTCATCTCTATCTGTTCAGATTTAGCGCCAACAGATTGTTCAAGATCCTTTCTTTTACTCCAAGTAAAAGACATCACTGTTATGAATGCAATACTTTAACAGTTAACCTTAAGCTAGCAACTAATCATTCACTGTTAATTGCATTCAAATAACCAAAAGTTTATGCAAAACAAGTTAACCAAACAAAATAACCAAAACAACATCAAAATCAAAACTTTCAACTCTTTAAATGCGGTTTTGGAAGGCTAAACGAGCTCAGATGGCCAAACGAGCTCAGATTTGTGGCATCATTCCCTTTTCAAAAAGGTATCATGCACCTCAATCGGAGCTCGGATGACAAATCTGCAAATTCCCGATAAGTCCTTTTTCTCTTGAAAACTAACAAGCTGCTCCCACTATTTTAAGCATCAAAACTGGATAACAACCCCATACCAGTTGCATGCCTCTTGAAAACATTATTTGGTAGCCCTTTATTGAATGGATCTGCTAGATTAGACTCTGTATTAATATGATCCATAGCAATGCTTCCTTCACTGATCTTCTCTTTCACTGATAAGAACTTTAGCGATAAAGGCTTCCCTCCAATTGACTTGCAAACAATATAGCTGAGTTATTATCATTCCAAATTTGTATAGGCTTCTCAATTGTTCCCAAAACTTTCAGGCTAGTTAGAAAAAATTTCAGCCAAAGTGCTTGACATGTTGCTTCATAACAAGCTATGAACTCTGCCTGCATAGTTGAGGTGGTCACAATAGACTGCTTAACACTTTTCCAAGAAACTGTAGCTCCTCCAAATAGAAAACAAAACCTGAAGTAGACTTTAAGTCATCTGCACATCCTGCAAAGTCAGCATCTGCATAACCAACCAATTCTAAGCTTTCATTCCTTTTGTAAACTATCTTAAAATCCTTTGTTCTCTGCAGGTATCTCATGATTTTCTTCCCTGCAACCCAATGAGCCTGTCCTGGATTCGATTGAAACCTCCCTAACACACTTAAAGGAAAAGCTAGATCAGGCCTTGTGCAGACTTGAGCATACATAAGGCTGCCAACCAATGATGCATAAGGCTTATCTGCCATCTCCAACTTCTCTTGATCTGTTTTTGGCGCCTGTTCATGACTGAACTTATCTTCTTTGTTAATAGGCACATCACCCCCTGCACAATCCATCATATTGAACCTTTTGAGTATTTTCTCAATGTACCCCTTTTGTGAAAGTCCTAATAAGCCTCTTTTCCTATCTCGGCTAATTTCTATTCCAAGAACATAAGATGCCTCTCCTAAATCAGTCATTTCAAAATGCTTAGATAGGAAGACCTTGACATCATGTAACAGTGTGAGATTAGTGCTTGTTAGGAGAATGTCATCCACATAGAGTACGAGTAAAACATAGTGCCTCCCACTCATCTTGACATATATGCATGAATCTAGGACATTTTCTGTGAACCCATATGTCTTGATAACTTCATCAAATCTCATGTACCACTGTCTAGAAGCTTGTTTTAAACCATATAATGATTTGTTCAATTTGCAGACCATGTTTTCCTGTCCCCTTTGAACAAAACCCTCAGGCTGCTGCATGTAAATTTCTTCCTTCAAATATCCATTTAGGAATGCAGTTTTGACATCCATCTGGTGAAGATGCAAGTCAAAATGTGCAACCAACGCCATGATTACTCTGAATGAGTCTTTAGCAGATACTGGTGAGAAAGTTTCTGTATAATCAATGCCCTCTTGTTGTGTGTATCCTTTTGCAACCAGCCTAGCTTTGTACCTGTCTATTGCCCCTTTCGAGTCCCTTTTAGTCTTATAAACCCACTTGCAGCCTATAGGTTTACTTCCTTGAGGTAAAACTTTTAATTCCCAAACACCATTCTTTTTCATTGACTCTAACTCGGATTTCATTGCAGCCAACCACTTTTCATTGTCTTCACTCATCATGGCTTGTTTGAAGTTCTCAGGATCATCCTTTCCAAGTATGTCATGCTCAGATTCTTGCAGATATACATAGCAATCCGGCAAAGCATATCTTCTTGCCCTTTTTGACCTTCTCAATTCCATATCCTGCATATTTTGGTCTGTGCCTTGAATGTCATTGTTATTTTGCACAGGAGGATTCATAATTTCTGCTTGAATTGTGTCTGGAATGTCAATGTCATTATCATACACAGGTGGATTTGTGTTTTGTGCCTGATCCATGTCTTCTTCCATATTGTCAGGATTATCACAGTTTGTGTCAACTGCAGGTATTATAACAGTGCCTTTACTTGTCTCAGATCCAGCATGGTTATCAATCTCCATTGATCCTTCATCAAAATCCAAAACTCTGTCTTCTATTTTATCAGATTCATCTTCCATGAAAACGGCCCTTTGAGTTTCAACAAATCTTGTAGTGTTCTTTGGACAATAGAACCTATATCCTTTTGTTCCTTCTGGATAACCTACGAAATAGCAACTTACAGCTCTAGAATCTAGCTTCTTTTCCATAGGATTGTAGAGTTTCGCCTCTGCTTTGCAACCCCAAACTTTTAAGTGGTTTAAGCTAGGCTTTCTTTTGTTCCATATTTCGAAAGGTATTTTGTTAACACTCTTTGTTGGAACTCTATTCAAAATGTAATTTGCAGTCTTCAAGGCCTCTCCCCATAGAAAAATAGGAAGATTAGTACCACACAACATACTTCTAACCATGTCTTTTAGAGTCCTATTCCTTCTCTCAGAAACTCCATTCTGCTGGGGTGTTCCAGGATTTGTATATTGAGCAATTATTCCTTCTTCTTGTAGATATTTTGCAAAAGGTCCTGGATTCCTTCCAGCCTCATCAAACCTGCCATAATACTCTCCACCTCTGTCTGACCTTACCACTTTAATTTTAAATTCCAACTGTTTTTCCACCTCAGCTTTATAGATTTTGAACATATCTAAGGCTTCTGATTTTTCTTTTATCAAATAGATATGTCCATATCTTGAGTGATCTTCTGTGAACGTGATAAAATACTTGTATCCTTCATGTGTTGGATTTGGAAAAGGACCACAAATATCAGTGTGAATTAATTCCAACAAATTTTCACTTCTTACTGCTCCTTTCTTCCTTAAGGTGGTTAGTTTTCCTTTTATGCATTCAACACAATTTTCATCCAACTCATTAAAATCAAGTGGTGCTAACACAGATTCTTTGCATAGGGTGTTCAATCTTTCTTTTGAAATATGGCCGAGTCTCTTGTGCCAAATTTTTGCAGATATCTGATTCTTACGTTTTGTGCTTGTAATGTTCATAATCATTTGAGGAGTCTTGCAGTTTAACTGAAACATATTGCCAACAAGGAATCCATTGCCAACTAACTCTTTATTATTGAAAATTGAAATACCAAATTCATCAAAACTCAAAGTGAGCTTTGATTTTACAAGCCTAGCAACTGAAATAAGGTTCCTTGTCATAGAAGGAACATATACTACATCTACCAAATCCAAAACAAAACCAGAATCTAATTGAATCCTAACTGCTCCAATGAACTCCACTTGTACTTTGACTCCATTTCCTACGAACACCTTCACCTCATCCTTGTTTGGTGGCCTCTTGGTTATGAACCCCTGCAAAGAATTAGCAACATGTATTGAAGCACCACTGTCTAACCACCAAGTATCAGTTGAAACATCAATTAAATTTGATTCAAAACAGACCAAAGCGTTTTCAATCTTACCTTCACCTTTGCCTTTGTTCTTTTGCTTTTCTAACCACCTCTGGTACCTTGTGCAGTTCCTTTTCATGTGTCCAAACTTTCTGCAGAAATAGCATTTCAATCCAGTTGGTTTTCCCTCTTTCATCTTGGTATTTTCCTTATCTTTCTTTTTTGCAAAATTTCCCTTCTTTTCTGCAAAATTTCCCTTCCTTTCTTTGAATTGTTTGACATGATAATCTTGTACCATATTCACAGTTTTCTGACCCCTTTCCATGATGATGTTATTTTCTTCTTGAACACTTATTGTTATGAGATCATCCAATGTCCAGCTTTCCTTTTGAGCTACATAAGAACTCTTGAGAGTTTTGAATTCTTTTGGCAGTGAATTCAATGCAAAATGCACCATCATATCATCATCTATAGTCATCTTCAATTCCTTTAGCTTGTGTGCAATGTCTGCCATATTCATTATGTGAGCTCTTACACAACCTCGCCCATCATACTTCATCTCAGTCAATCTGTTCAGCAAAGCACCTTTCTCTCCTTTCTCAGATTCCTTAAACTTCTGACCAATGGCAGCAAGATAATCCTTAGCACTTTCTGATCTTGGAATGCTACCTCTCAAAGAAGGTGTCATGATTTTTAACATAATCAGTGTAGCCATCTTGTTGGCCTTTTCCCACCTTTCATATTTCTTTTTGTCATCTGCAGTTGCATCTGCAGCAGGTTCTTTGATTACATCCCACTTTAGAGCTATATCATAGTCCATCAGCCCTAGTGAAATTTCCAACTCTTCTTTCCACTTTAGATAGTTTGAACCGGTCAAGATTTCGATGGAGTTATAGCTTGTAGCATTCACTGTAATTTCAAGAAAACATAAATACAAATCCCCAATAACCTTATTTAAACATTATTGATTTGCACCTGTAGGTCACAAATCAAACATGTTCCATGGTCTTAAAACAGCAAATCTGTAGAAGCAATCTTGAAACAACGAATGATTCCACATCTGTGGATAGAGGAACACTCATTGTTTGCTCATACAATCTGTTGTTCTAAACCGTTCCATTATAATCAATCCTTCTTGCACAATTCACGTCTGTGGACAGAGATTTGTACAAGAGAGACTGAATATAATGCAATTTTGATCAAGAACCTTGAATGAAGAATTTCCTGCATCGATTAAGTTGTTGTGGCTTACTTAATTGATTCAAGATCCTCCCCAAACTTTGATCAATCAGTCTTTCAAGCATGATTTAAGCAGAGAACTTTATGCTTAACTCATACCTTAACAAATAAGATATGCAATCAAAACATACATGCTATAATGACTAGTTTAATTGAAACCAGATTTTAATGCGAATTTTATCTTGTAATTAGGTTAAGAACATATAACCTAGGCTCTGATACCCAATGTAAACTTTAATAGGTTTATATATATTCAAAACACATACCTTGATTCGACATTGTGTGAATTACTGTAGCAGGAACCTTGATTTCTTGCACTGGAACTCTACAGCAGGTTCTGGTTCTCAGGTTAGGCAGATTTTATGTAGGGTAGTTTCTCTATGCTATACGGCTCCTTAATCTCTTCTTGATGGGGCAGAATGATATGAGAATATGTGTTATAGCTGTTAGCATAGGGACCTCCCTTTTATAGGCATAGTTTAAGAATCCTCCTCATCATGGATTACTTAAACTCCTTTAACCTAAAGGATTAGGTATCTCAATCCATTTAGAAATAGGAAACCTTAAGCACTTGTATTTATCTGAAACAGTCATATATCAAGTCTTAAAATTAATCGATCCATGTAATCCTAATTGACATTGAACTAGTTATCCTTAAGTGATTAGAAGACCACCTTAGGGTTTAGAATGCAAATCTTACATGGTAGAGTTGCTAAAACATATAAGAAAAACACAGAAAACGGAACTGCTTCTCAATAGCAAGCATATTAAATTTTAGAACAACAAAACGTTTGGACATGAAGCATCCATGTAAAACATCAAAGGATGAAGTGCAGAAGCAGGATATAGAACATCAAAGGACTCCAGTAAAACAGTTCTTAATATTGGGATTACAGATATCAAAATTTAAAGAATATTTATGACATAAGTGTTTAGCTATACACCACTTTTTGGAAGCAGCTTGAACTCGTAAGAGTTGACAATGATGTTTCACAAGTAACTAATTAACTATAGTTTGTTGGAAAATGGCTCACATTTAAGGTTGCAAGTGAAGGAGTGAGGGACTGGTCACAAGGTTTGGGCGACCGGTTGTTTTCTGCATAGATTCAAAGAAGCTGGAGAAAAGCTGGAGCGACCGGTTGCAATGTATCCATAAGGTATATGCGACCGGTCGCAATGTATTCGCGACCGGTCGCCAGTGTTGCTGTGCTGTTTTTTCCAGGCTGTTTCGAGGTGCTTTCACATGTGTCGGTTTCCTACCTAATCTATCGAGCATCCAAGGTGTTTTATGGGTTCTAGGAAGTTTGGCAAGGTGCCATAAAAGCTGGAACACCATTAAATGTTGTTTGTTGACTTGTATTAAAGGTTTTCTAGATGGGGGGACAAAGGGTGCATGCTTTATGGCTTGTTTTCTGGTTAGCCTAACCTTTGCTTTAGGTTGGTGGCTGAAAGTGAGAACGTGCAGGAGTAATTGCAGCCCTCTACTAAGTCCAAGACTTGTCTATGAAGAGGAGGATGCAAGGCAGCAGCCAAGGTTGACTTGTTTCAAGGAGTACCTACCCTATGGCTCTAGATAGGGTGGCTGAGTTTGCAGCTATTAATGACTAGCTTTTGTTCTGCCCAAGTTGTGGTCCAAGTCTGGAAAGCAAGGGGAGAACGTGGGAGAAAAAGATGGAGCCTTCTCCAAGGTCCAAAGGCTTGTCTATTAAAGGGAAGGGGAAGCAAGACAGCAAGGAGTGATTGGGTTCACCAAGGGGGTGACCTAGTTCATCAAGGGAGTGCTCTTTATTCCTCAAGGGATGTGGTTAATCTCAAGGTGGTTAAGTAGCTGGGAGCTATTGTGTTCCAAGGGAGGTTATCTCACCAAGGTGTAGTTAAGTTCACCAAGGGATGGTCTTTATTATCCAAGGGGTGATTGAGTTCACAAAGGGTGAGGGTAATACTATCAAGGGTGTTTTAACCATCAAGGGAGGACGTGTTGTAGTCATGAGAGTTTAGACACAAAGGGGGGAAACACCAAGGGTTGTGAGAGTGTTCACAAGTGCATCAAAGGGTTGAGCAAGGAGTGAGAGAGAAAAGAGAGCTTGGGGAGAGAATAGAGTTCTAAGGGGGTTTCTTTGTAAACCAAAGTTGTAACTTATTCTTTCATGAAGTGAATCTCAAGGGGATCACCAAGAGGATGTAGGCAATTGCTGAACCTCTATAAATTTTTGTGTCACTTTGTGCTTGGTTGGTTTCTCAAGTGTGTGTGTGTGTGATTCATCCATTATTGTGGCTGTCAGAAAGTCCATCAACAACAAGATCATTAGGAGAGGGTGAGTTGAGTTTGTTCTCAATATCACAACACAGTTTTACTCCAAATTCTTTGCAGATTTAGAACAATATATTCTGAAATGAAGAATATATTGTCGAGAGATATCCATTTTGCATTCTACTTGCTATTGAAGAAGTTGCTTGAAAGATAAGTTAACACGAGTACTGAATTATGAAAAAGTTACTCTTAGATTCATAACTCGTCAAGTCTATGATATATATTAAGTACTAGTACAATAAATTATTACTTACAGAAATCCCGCGGAAATTCTATTCTTATAGTTCAAGCCATCAGACATTCCCAGGTCACGAATGTGATCACCGAGGCATTCTCATAAGTAGGCGCATCTATATTATCACCTAATCGATCATGAAGGGGAGCAGCCATATCCAGAGCATGCTCATTTTTATTCAGACTATGAATCGTCTTCCCTGTAAAATCAAGTAAAAGAAAAATCAGAGTACGAACATATACTACCGCATTGTCAAGAATGGAACTCATTGTAGTAAGGGGCTTGAACCAAACCAAAAGAAAAATTAAGACAAAATTACCATATAAGACTGCTCAGGCACCATTAACTTATGAAGTACCCAGCTTTCATTTAATACCGAAATAACTCACCGGAATAAAAACAAAAGTTCACCAAATAATTACTTTTATTTGCATACATTACTTTTTTGTGTCGAGGAAAAAATGATAAAGTTATTTAAACAAATGAAAGATAAAAGAAAAGTGGAAATTGTACGTTAGTGCCATTTTCCAATGGCCTTAGAGCCTAGTAGCAATGTAGCATAAGCCAGCCCTCTTCTAAATGCAAGGATGTGTTTCAAGTCCTAGGTTTTGGACCAGCTAAGGTTTGGTGGGTTCAGGAGAGGGGATGCATACCCATATTGTCAGACTTGACACTGGACAAAAAAACAAACAAGTTTTAAATAAACACAAAACATATTTTCTTCAGAACAACTTGTTTCTAATATACCATAGTAGGCAGGGGCGGGCGAAGCCACACTAGGACCAGTGTGGTCACGGGCCCCCACTCAATTTTTTTTATATTTTAAAAGTAATATATTGTTACTACATTTACTTTTATTTATTTTTATATTACTCAATTTACTTAAGTTTACAATGTAAATAAGGAAATACCCCATATTTGGATTCAAATAAAAATACTAAAAAATCAAATTCCCACCAAATCAAAATATGAAAAATCGGTTTTAGTGCAAAATACAATTTAGGCTAAAAATGATGGCTCATTAAGTCAATATATACTTCATACGAAAATCCCATAAAGTCAAGTTTTCTTATTTGATGTGTAAGGAATAAAAGCCGCCAAAAATTATCTTGAGAAAATGATTATTCCGAAAAACCATTTTTCATACTTAATCAATCCCGGGCAATGTCCTTAAGATTCAATTAAGTAGGCAAATACCATCCTTCCATAAGCTTAGTTTTCTCTTCAATTGGAATTGTCGGGGAGAATTCTAGCGGATGATAATGTTCATATAATTCGTGCCTTTTCTTATCATATTCCGGATTCTCAATGAATATAAAAAATAAAATAAATAAATCTTTCAAACTGATAGTGATAATAAAGAGTAGGGTTAATTACTGTAGACGTCCTTGAACTATGGCCCCATTTGCAATTGGGTCCGTGAACTAATTTTTGAGGCAATAACATCCTTTAATTAGACAATCAGTTGCAATTAGGTCCTGCCGTCCAACTCTGTCAAATTATCCGTCAAAATGAGGGGTAAAAGTGTCGTTTCGAGTCTTGAACAAATATATCTTAAAGAATAAAATAACAAAAAATTCAAAAAAATAAAAACTAGAACAAGAACAGTGGAACCAAACCCAGAAAAAGGCACCCCCATCTCATCTTCCCCAACCCCCAACCCCCATCCCGACCTCCCCTTCCCCATACCCACCTCCGATGCTCAAACCCAGAAAAAAGGAAAGAAAAAGATTTAAAATGACGTGGACCAAGAACCCCAAATGAAGAATTGAAGAACTGAGAAGGGGCTGCGAGACGAACATGACGTGGACCAAGAACACCAAATCTAGAATGGCCACTTTGACCCAAAAAAAAAATTCCAGAATGGCCACGGCCCTGAAGCTGGACTCGTCGAGGTCGCACTTGGTGGAACCCTCAACCCCACTCACCACATCCAGCAACCTGACGCCACCACCGAGATCCGACCCGACACCAAGTCACACTTGGCCTGCAGATCCGACATCTGCACCGACGCGGCACCCCACGAGACCAGGCACTGTAGGTAGGAGAGGGCGGCAGCCAGGCCATAGTTCACGGACCCAATGGAAAACCGCAATGGTGAAATCCGCTGTCATCTTCAGGAAACATATTTTGTCTGAGAAGTTCGGTAAAAATGATAAAAATTAATACACAACAGAATTTGAAAGCAATCAAATCGTTCTGCGCTTCTTTTCTTTTGGCCAGCGAGCAAAAAAGCTTTCCAAAAATCAGGGTTTTATTTATTTATGGTTCTTATTAATCTACATTTACAGCTTCCTTTAGGAACCTTCAGTAACTTGGTCTTGAGAAAAAAACAAAACAAAAAAACAAGAAGAAGGTACTCAAGACGATGAATAGCCACGGTAGTCTTTAATTTTTCTGGAATTTGTCTCCTCAGAGCTGCATATAATTATTGAAAAATAGCTTATCAGGCAGCTGCAGAAATCTATGCTATATACTTGCAGTGATCATTGCAGAATAATACCTTTCTTTTTTTGGGATACTTTGGCTTTGAATGCTGACCACATCAGACTCTTGCATTTGTGATGTAACAGCAGGTTCCTCTGTCAGCTGACTTGATAAACTCTTACAGAACTGAACATTTTCAACATCATGTTGTCTGAGTAAATAAAATTCCATAGTTCACGGACCCAATTGCAACTGGGGCCATAATTTAAGGACGTCTACAGTAATTAACCCTAAATCTAAACGACGAAAAGTCGAAGATAACCCGAACAACAAGAGCACGTGACACTCACATGGTCAATCTCGACGGATTCTGTTACGGCAAGACCTAATTGCAACTGATTGTCTAATTAAAGGATGTCATTGCCTTAAAAATTAGTTCACGGACCCAATTGCAACTGGGGCCATAGTTCAAGGACGTCTACAGTAATTAACCCTAAAGAGTAAAGTTCAAAGAACACAAAACACTTACTTTGTCCCCGACAACCATTGACCCGGTACTTTGTTAGTGTGGCATCAAAATCTCTGCTATTACCTGACATGAAATTACATAAACAGAATTCCCTCTAGAATCTGATAAATAAACACACTCTCAAATGAGCAGATTCCATTAACACACTCTGCCCATTTAATAAATGTGTCATGCACGAGTTGACACGTTAAGTTCTCATGCGGGTTTCAGGTCGTGTCGGGTTGACCCGTTAAGTGGTAACAACTAAAAGACATTAAAAAAAAATTAGAAAAATGAAGAATAAACAAATAAACGGGTTAGTGGGTTGGCGGGTTATATGGGTATTTTAGTGGGTTGGCAGGTTACATATGTATTTTAGCGGGTTGGCAGGTTACATATGTATTTTAGCGGGTTGACAGGTTGATCTGAAACTCACCCGTTTATTAAACGGGTCATGGCGGGTTGACCCTAAAATAACATGAATTTTAATCGTGTGGGTTGAACCCGCTAAATTCTCGTGCGAGTTTCGAGTCGTGTAACGGGTTGCCCGAAATTGCCACTCCTAAGTAAATACACCGAATAACCCTTTTTTTTTTCTTTTTTTCTTTTTTGCTGAACCATAGGGAGATGTTTCATTAATAAAAATCACCATGAAGGCTTGTCTGTAAAATGGGCCGGGCTTTGGGGTTAGCTCAGGACCTACCCAATTACAGGCTTTTTTTGGCCTATAAAATGATAATTAATGTTATATTTAATGGGTCATTATATTCTTTTAAATCTTTTAATTAAAAACAATGCATAATTAATATTAGTTTAATTTATAAAAATATTATTTATTAATTTAAATATTGGGCCGGGCCGGGCCAGATCGTTCATGGGCTTAGAAATAATGGCCCTAGTCCTGCCCTTTACACAACGACCTAGGCTAAGCCCACCTATCGACCCATAATACAAGGCTAGGTCACCCCATAACCTAAAAAATAAGACCGAATTCGGGTTTGGGCCATTTTTACAGGCTTAATTACAATAGCCATTAAAAGCACAAAAAGGCTCTGACGGGCACCAGTTATAAGGACCATAAAACTTCCAATGGATTACAAAAGGTAAAATTATTTGATACTCCCCCAACAACGACCTAAGGGTTACCAAGTTGGCCCAAAAAAGGATTGGAAAAACCTTTTTGGTCACATTGATCTCAAGTTATACTATTATGACTCATTGGCCATTTTTCGGAACCAGAATACCCCTCAACTTTGGGGTTTTAGGTTCATTGGGCTTAGAACCCTTGTACTTATAATTGAAATTGTATGACAACTTAAATCCAATAAAGTCCAATAAGCACAATAACAAGGCATGGACGGCATAGGGGAGGATATAGGTCTCGCACATGTTAGATCACTATAAAAGTAACTTTATACATCTGCTCACATTAGAGTTGGGGCATCTTTGAGATTGAGAGATTGAGATCCAGATCTTGTATTCTGTCAAGATAAAATGGGCTACTCTAGGGAGAGAATTGCTAGCACTACCATCTCTAGAGTACTCATCTTCATCTCAAGAACAAGCTTGGTGTCAAGACTTACAAGTCACATTCTTTTGTGGTTGTATGAGAATCTATCGAAGTGGATGGAGGAGAGACTTCAAGCTTTAAAATTGTGTTGGAACTTTTGGATTGCATTGAAAGCACGCTCCAGGAGTAACGCCTCCATCCGAGATTCAAAAGTCAAGTAGGCGAAGCTTACATTAAAAACTCGACGATATGAATGAATTTCATTAATAAACATAAAAAGATACACCTAACTAGTCAGGGTGGAGGTGTCAAACGGGCCGTGTTAGGCCCATTTAGGAAAATCATCAATCCCGGCCTAAATCCACGGACCAAAACCATATTGGCTCGGGCCATGCTCGTGTCGGGCCATTAAAAGGACTGATATGGGCCCACGCCAAATTTGACTTATGTATTGCATTTTTTTTTCATTTTTTTTTACAACTTCATTTAAATCTTTTTTACAATTATGTATATACTAATAAGATTTATTAACTTTATTTAATAAAGTACATTTAAATAGAAAATTGCTAGATTATTGTTTGGGTTTTAAAAATTGAAACTTGAAAAACAAAATCATTATTTTATATATAAAGAAAACATTAATTTTTAATATATATTATTAGAGAAAAGAATTAGACTTGAATTTAAGATATATATGTAATAATATTATGTATTATTTTTCTCTAAAACCAGTGCAATTTAATAAATGGGCTTTAAACGGGCCAGTTCGTTGGATTTCAGGCCAGCACAGCCCACAACGAGCCACGGCCCAACCCGGCCTATTGGACCTTTACGTCGTCTCGGCATGGCCTAAAGATACGGTCGTGTCGTGCTGGGCCTTATTTAAACTGGTCATGCTCGTGTTGTGCTCAAGTTGTGCTCAGGCCAGCCCAGTCCGTTTGACACCTCTCCATCCAATGTGGATATACTATTTTGATCTTATTAATTAACAATTGCTAAAGTAATATATCAATATGGATAATGCCCTTCAAGGTTGAAGTAAAATGTTTCCTAACTATTGAAAGCGGATATGTAGAATACTTGGACAGAGAGACTGTTGTCATTGATGCTTTACAAAAATAATAGAGCATTGTCTGTATGACAATTAATATGATGAGAAAACCAGCTACGACAAGAGAAATAATTGCCCAAGGCGGGTGGAGATACTTTTTCTTCCAATCTGCCTTCCACTTGTTCCAGGGTTTTTGGTAGAATTTGTTGAGATCATTACAAACCTCAACAAAACAATTGCTTACTATATCAACCCCTTTTCCAAATCTATTAAAGATAGCAGCCACTTGTTCTTCTTCACCAAGGCCATGTTCAACGATGTCATTCTCCACCAGCAGCTTCCATCCCTTGGGGTATTCACTAAGCAATCCATGAACAAAAAAAACTCACTTATATAAGTCTCGTCCTTGTAATGGCATTGCTCATATGCAATCAGATTTTTAATGAACACCTCTGCAAAATCGTTGATTCTCAACTTTGGAATCTTTAGAATCCCATGATGACGATAAAATTGCATTTCAAATAAGCTTTGATTTCGGCCCACCTGAAATTTGAGGCCTTCTTGATTTAACTCGGTCATACTAAGGTGTTACGTTTGTAGTAGAAATACATATTCAAGTTCCCTCCGAGTCTTCCCTTCCCTCTAACCTTTGAAATTGCATCCTGCAGTGTTGTAAGTTCTTATAATATCAACAAAATGATGTCTTTCTCTGCCAGAAAAAAGTTCTTCAATCTCCTTCAATTCTTCTTTGGTCTTCTCGTCATATTTTTTGAAATTGAGTAATAGATACGAGAGGAAAATTATTGAAAGCAGTAGATTCAAACTAATTGTTTGGAAGAGATCCTCGAGAATGAAGAGTGGTAGCTAATTTTCAAGCATCCATAGGTCAAACAATACATCACGGACCCTCCATGGTTTACTGCATATGCAGTCTTCTTCATTTCAGAATTGTTGAAAACTTGACTTCACCAAGAGCTCAATAATAAAGGTAGCATCCACTAGAACCATTTCTACAAACTTATTGCTGGTAAAGGCAATGGCTTCTTCATAAGAACTTATTAGCTTTTGTTCTTGCTTCTTTACTTTCTCTAGATAATCCTCCATGCTTAGCTGGTTTCATTCTAGAAAATCTTGTAGGTACTTCTTTTTATGAACCTTCATGGCCTTTAAGTGTTCGTTTCCAGGGTGAAGTGGGCCTACAAAGACTACATAAGGTGTGAAGAATTTATCATCTCCCTGTTGTAATCTCTCCAAAACTTTATAGATACATCGGGAAGGAGGCGAGGAATACAAGCTATCCGCATTTAGAGTCGGCCCATTTAATAAACTGGCCATGTCGGGCCCAACCATTTAGGAAATCATCAATCCTGGCCCAAGCTCATATGGGTTCGGGCCATGTATTTATAGGGCTGTAGGCATCTAGGGTTTTTCAAAGAATAATTCCTATTTGGAAGGAATTTATTCTTTCCCCAAATTGTAGAGATTATTGAGTCCGTTAGGGATTTAATTGGGATCAAATCTCCTAATTTGATTATGATATCTCCAAATTAGGATATCCCATATTTAAGATAATATCCCTATTTTTAGTATCAATTAATTTGCCACATAAATTGGCTCAATTAATTGACATAGGAGATATTCTTCTTGTTCACGTGGCGTCTTGTGATTGGAAGCCAAATTATTTACTCCGACAAATGCCCCCAACTTTTGCATGGCACTTGTGAGGTATGTAGGAGATGAAAAATGTTCTCTAATATGTGAGTTTGACTCTTTTTCTCAAATTGGGCTCCCAATTGGAGTAGGCTTTTGACTTTACTTGGAGTTGGGTTCCCAATGGGAATAGGCTTGTGATTCCACCTTGACCTAGGATGCCCAACCTGTATAAATACAAGGTTTCTCTTCACTCTTCTTCAAATTGTAAACTTGTCTTCTCTACTTTCTAGCTTGAGAGAGATCTTGGAGACACTACAAAAAAAATGGTCTTTTGCGACAAACTTTATTCGATGGCCCCTAAATATCGTTGCAAAAGGTCATTTTTTCGACTAAAAAACGTTGGCCGTCGGAAATATGTCAATATGATACATTTTATTTCCGACTATTAATGTACCCTTAGAAAAAGTCTCTATGGATGTCGGAAATACATTGTTTTTAGGCTGGAAGCCTTGGCGCCAGATGTATTACCGAAAAAACATATGGCCGTCAGAATTGTCGTGGTTATTTCTGAGGGGCGGTTTCTGCCCTCGGAAATAGTCACTTATTTCCGTGGGCAATTATGTGCGGTCAGAAATAATTGCATTTTACCGACGACATGTTTTGCTTGTTGAAAATAGTTGTCGATTTCTGACGAACAGTTTTTGTTGTCGGAAGTAAATTTTCATTTCCGATTGCAATTAACCGCTGTCAGAAATAGTTATTATTTTCTATGGCATATAACTTGCATCGGAAAAAGTCGAAAAAATTGAAAGCATGGATTAAAAAAGTATAAGAGAAAAAAATTGGTTTTTTTTTTAATGCCAATAACAACTATATTGAATTTGAAATGCATGGCTCAAATTAAAAGTAACTTAATAAGAAAACGAGCAAATATCCATTGCACAGACGGAATCCTGAATACAAGGTTAAAGAAAAGTGAAAGGAAAGTTCAAATATCCTAAAAATAAGGTCTTAAGCGCTTAATTTGCCTTTAACATTGTTCGAGGAAGTCAAATCCCGAACCCCTAATCTCTTAATTAAGTTACAAATTAAGGATCATGTAAAAATGCGCTCTTGACTTCTCTCTCTCCTCTTGTGTATAAGCCCAAATTCCTTACCACCATCTGTGTCTGTGTTTCTCTCCTTTCACCTTCCTTTCTCCACCCCAAAACACTGCAAAAAAATAAAATAATAATAACACAAATAATTATTAAACGGACCAAACTAAGAATTCGTTGTAACATATGTGACATGTAATTAGTTTACCTAAAAATTAACTGAAGTTATGTCATGAAATTCATGCAGTGTCGCAAGACAATGCAGCTTTGATCCTCTCCACAGTGCAAGCAATCAGATTGTTAACTGTTGCCACCGACTCGAGAGAGAGCTTGGCGGTCGGGGCAGAATCAACCAAAATCTGAAAGGCAACAGTGAGAAGGGAACCACCAGAGCCAGAATCCCCCATGCCTCCTCCATCTGGAAGGATGACAAAGCCAGAAGGAAGAATAGCAACATAGTCAGGCTCACTCCCATTTAGTACCACATTCATGGCAACAATGTCCACTGGAGCATAAATCACAAAAGAAGCTGTTTGGTCTGTGCAGCTCTCTTGCAGTATCAGCATGTTGCTCTGGCTTGAATTCGCACTCTACAAAATTAAGTTCATTTTCGAAAAGGGCAAGGTTAATAATTCATCAATTGTGATTAGGAGCAGAATATGGATTAATTAAGAAAATTAAAATAATAATAACAATAAGATCAAGCTACATTTACTCGTAGTAGAGACACGCAATTTCCAGTGTCGCGGCCATTAGCAATGTGTGCCATTTCTTGAACAATTCCATCATTGGAAAGAATGTCCCACTGCAACCACAAGTGATGAAGCTCAAGTAATTAGTCAAACCATTTTCTATATGTATTTCATGAATAATTTTAGAATACTAAACTTCCATCTTGGTTTTTCTCGGATTGACCGAAAAGAAAACAAGACTACACATTTTTCCTTTTCTGAAAAACAAATGTTTTCCATATTAGGAGTGCAGTGAAAATCATACACATTTTCCCATTTTAGAAAAATTACTTGAAATGTGCATGTGATTTCCAGATATGCTAATGCTTGTCCACTAATGGTAAGACTTTGTATGCATATGCCATGTAAAAAATGAAACCAACCGAATTCTGGTTCATGTACTAGGTTTGGTACATTATTCTGAGATACATATGTCATGAAGGTCCGTGCAATAATTTGGTTAATGTATTAGATCTGATAGACCATCCTAAGAATTTGCACGTACCTCATTGCGAGAGTTCTCATCACAGAGGAATTCAAATACCCTTTTGGGAGGAACTGGAAGCCAGAAAGATGTGGCGGCGCTGAGCACAATACCGGGAGGCCTTCCAGGATCATCCATGCTCTTTCGGGTCATCACCCGAACATCATCAGCCCCGGTCCTAGATAGTGTTGTCCATGTGTGAGTGGTTGATGCGCTTACTCCACCATAGAAGCTTATGACCATCCTTTCAGCCAATTTTAACAAGCTTTTTCCGCCTTCTTGATTTGTAATCACTAATTAATCATGCATTTAAAAAAAATTAAGGCTTAATTAATGAATCCACGTGCATGCACGACATGCTATATTAGACACATGCAATCTTTTAAGAGGACGTCTCTCGTGTTAGACAATACTACAACGTAGAAGAATAGCCCTACACAAAATTTTCTCACCACATATACAGAAAAAAAAACTGGTTACACTGTAAATTATATTGTTGTTTGTGCCTGATAAATCACGGCCATGAGCTGGCCGAAGGAGCCCTTTCTTTCGGCCCTGGCGCTTGTTCGCAGAGGCTGAAACGCAGCGTTTCGCCAGGGCATATTCGCCTTCCTTAAAGAATAAAAGAAGAAATACTAAGGCATGATCATCTCAGCCTCAAACGTAGGCCGAGGCCGAGGCCGAACAAAATTACGGCCAAGGGATTAAAGGCAAATCATCACGTGACAACAGGGTCCCAGGCTTCATTTAATGAAGTAGTGCCTGTTTACAGCAGCGAACCCATTGGCCACAAAGTAGCATTTAATGCATGAGGAAAGGTGGGAAGTGACTGAAGTCAGGATTTGGTGATGAAATTCAGAGTGATTAGACGTGGACATTCTCACAAGGATTCTGACAACTTGAGATGTTGGTTCACTAGCTATCCAGGCAATAAATGCGTCTCCACGGCCAGAGGTTCAGAACCAACGATCGAGCGCGGCGGCCGAGATTCACCGGGATTTCTGGGGTCTCACCACCATACTTCACGATCCCAAATGTCGATTGGACTGCCCACTTGCGCTAATCAGACTCCACTATGCGTAAATTTAGCCTCGATTACTCATCCAGGGACTCTTCCTATAAATACAAGACTCGAGCTACATTCAAATGGTTCAAACACCAAAAACAAGCCTCCCACGGAGCAACTTATTTTTTCCTGTAATGCACTTTCAATATCTTTACTTGCTTTCCTAGGAGTAGTGTTAGGTTGTAAGCAGAATCCATTCATCAATATATCATACGACCCTTGATTTTCAAGGCGCCGGAGCACCATCCTTGTTGTTCGTTCATTCACCCCATATATCACACGACCGTCGCTCCCTGAGCAGCGCGCCGGAGCATCGCCCAAAATCCATCACCAACACCATCACTTGACGGCCTTGTAGTTCAGGCCGTGAACCTAACAGCCGAGACCAGTTCCTCTCTCGGCTACAATCGTTTGACTAGGAAGACAGATCAAACAGGCGCACTATTCATGCATCCAACACTCATCGAAACATCAACGCACGGTAAACCGTGCTGGCACGCCCGCGCACAACCGCACCGCACCCAAAAGCAGAAAACCCCGTGTTAACGTACTTCCCCTCGGCCCGGAACTCTAGGCCGTAAGATTTGCGCGGCAGACACTTTTGGCAAGCCCGGTGGGATAACTGTCAAAAACTTATGGTGGAAACTAGGGCACAGGCAAAGCTCAAAAACAAAGCAGTCGAAATGACTTCTGAGACTCCTGAGTCCACCTCACCAATCACAAATATCGAGACCGAACATACGGTCGGGATCTCGGCCGGCACTCCAGTAACAACGGATCGCACGGCCGAATCCATGCAGGAACAGGCAGTGGTGGAGGAACTGATGTCAAAGCAGGCCTACAGGATAGAAACATCCTTCATGGCCGCGATGGACAGGTTCTCCTCAGAACTGCGGACGCTCTTTCAAGAGAGGATGCCGGTGGCCTCGCCCGCCACACCTCCCAGAGCAGGACCAAGGAGCCAAGAGCGCGACAGAATCGAGCCTTACGGCGAAAGCAGCAGCCTCGGCGTCTCGGCCCATACCCAAGCATCCAGCTACGGCCAGCATTCTCTGCCACCAACAAACAGCTGGGGGCAATCCCAGCCCGTTTGGACGAATTCTAGACCAACCTACTCGGCGGAGACAGCGCGCGGACCGCTCCACGCTTTGGCCGTATCACTAGGGCACGGCAGTTTCACACATCCCGCGATCCACCCGCTCGGCTTAGTTCATACTGCTGCTGTCCACACCCATACTGGCCCAAGCAACGCGTCCGCCGTATCGTCACAACAGTACGGTCAGGGCAATCCGACCGTCTCACCACCTTTGCAGGCGTCGTCGTGTCCGTTGGGCTCTCACCTTCACTATGGGTCGGCCGTTCCAACAACAACGCATATGCACCCTGGTCAAACCCACGGTGCTCATCTAGCATCAACCAGCTCGGTCATCCCGGCCGTGCCTTTTGTTCAAATGGCCCAATAGGCAAGGCCTCAGAACGAGGTGCTACAGGCCACGCGGCCGTATGCAGCCCAACAGGAGGCACCAGCTCAAGGGATCCGACTCTAAGATGTCCGGCGGATGATCGAAGACGGCTTAGCTCAGAGGCGGCCGGACATGCCAAGATACACGAGGCCGTACCCGCCAGAAATTGACCGGATCCCCCTTCCCCGGAACTATCGATTGCCAGAGTTCATGCTTTTTCTGGGGATGGGCAGACCTCCTCCATTGAACACATCGGCCGTTTCACGGCCCAGTGTGGAGAGGCCGATTCAGACGCTCAGAGACTCCGACTTTTTGTTCATTCGTTGACCGGCGCGGCGTTCTCATGGTTTATAAACCTTCCGCCGAACTCAATAAGGGATTGGTCTGATATGGAAAGGGTGTTCCACGAGCATTTCTACCAGACCAACCGAGAAATTACGGTCGTCGAGTTGGCAAGAATGAGCCAAGCATCGGACGAATCACCTCGCGATTACCTTCAGCGGTTCAAGACATGTAGGAATTGGTGCCGCACGAACCTACCAGAGAGGGAGTTCGTCAAGATGGCCGAGGAAGGATTAGAATTCGAATACCGGAAGAAATTCCAGGGGATCGAATTTCGGGACATGCATGACTTGACCAACAAGGTGGATAGATATGCGTCCTTGTTGAAAGAGGAGATGCAGAAGAAGACGGCCTAAAAGGGAACCTACTATAGGAATCCCGTCGTCAGCTACGCCGAAGCAGACGGCTCCGTAGAGGCCGAGGGCGATGAGATCGAGATGAGCTCGGCCGAAGTCAGCATAGACAAACCCTTCGTTTGCAGAGGGCTCGTTAAAACTGACAACAACCGCACAAAGATCCCCGACGCCAAGTTCGCGACCCGGGAAACGAAGGCGTACACTTTTGACTTAACAAGGGCCGAGGCTATCTTCGAACTGCTGGTGGCCGAGAAGAAGGTAAAATTGTCTTTCGGCCATAAGACTCCGAAGCCCGAAGAGCTCAAAGGGAAAACGTTTTGCAAGTACCACAGTTCTTGGTCTCACAACACCAACAACTGCGTTGTCTTGCGAGACGTTATCCAGAAATTGATAGACGAGAAGAAGCTCCAGTTTCCGGAGAAGGTGGCCAT
The DNA here is from genome assembly GCF_965620075.1 of Prunus avium. Taxonomy (NCBI): domain Eukaryota; kingdom Viridiplantae; phylum Streptophyta; class Magnoliopsida; order Rosales; family Rosaceae; genus Prunus; species Prunus avium. The sequence goes on from NC_142291.1 coordinate 34,541,416, forward strand.
GCAGGTCGACTCCAAGCCGTTCCCTCCACCTGTCGTGAACATGGTCGACGCCCAACTCCCGGCCGAGGATAGAAGAGTTCGCAGTTCGGCAAAAGGAAAGGAGCCTTTGGCCGAACTTGAGCCGGCCCTTTGCGAAAGATGCCAGCGCGAGATCGGCCAGCCCGGGTCGCAGGAGAACAAGAGGAAGGCCGCCGAGCCATCTCGAACGACCGCGAGAAGATTCGGTGGTCAGTACGGTCGACAGCTGACCGACAGAGCTGTTTTCAGCTGACTGGGGCCACAAAACCCCGGCGCCTCGGCCAGTCACGAAGAAGAGGCCGCCCCAAGATCGATAAAAACGTTCAAACCACCAGTCATAAAGGATGACCGTTGGTATCATGCACGGCCTGGGGGCAGGGCTGAACCACTGACAAAAATCCAGCTGAGGAGAATGCAGAGGCAGGTTCAGCAGGCCAGGATGCAGACAAACGAGGTCGAGGGCTTCAAACGCCAAAAGAAAGTGGCAACTGCTGACGGGTTGTCATCCAAACCGGTTGTCTCCCCGGCCGTGAGAGCAGCCAGCACCAAGCCTTTGAGGGCGTGGCGCCCTAGGCAGGACGGAAGTCCCCGTGGTTCATTGACCAATTCAGCCCAGCCAGGGGCCGCAGTCACGGAAGGAACAGACGAGGGGGTCGTCGACATCTACCGCTGGAGGGATCCCCCTTTTTCGGCCAACGGCCTATCCTTCCTCAGAGAATTCCATAAAGATCATTCGGCCGTGGATCTGTACGGTATGACCCCTGAGAGCCGAGAAATCGTGGAGTTGGCCCTCAATAATACAAAGGCAGAAGCGCTCCTCATCACCAGCGGTTCTGACTCGGCCATTAAGGCCGTATACCAGGCAAACAGGGAGTCCAGGGCAAGAGGCCTGCAGAGTTACCAGCCCAACCTCGGCGGATTAGAGGCTAAAATTCCCTTCAGCAGGGGCGATTTGGAATATCTCCGCCGGTACTTTGCTGTGACACCGACGGACACGTTCTTTGGTTTGACGACCAAGGAAAAGGGCCGAGTAAGCCGCCTAGACGATTACCTAGCAGCCAGGGACGCGTTGACAGAGGCTAGACGGATCCTCGAAATGGAGATCGAAACCTCAGAACCCCCTGAGGTCAAAGCACCTACAACCGATAGTCCGAGGGTCGTGAGGCTTATGGACGAGGGTTTCGGAGATCCTCTCTTCGGACACGAGGCCGAGGACGACCCCACAATAGGAATTTCCGATGAAGAGTATGAAGGAATCCTCGGGATGGTCGAGGAAACGGCTCTCACCAAAGACGGCTCTGAGACCAAAGAGGAAGCCGGTAGGGGAATCCCACAGGAGCCGGAGGAAGTCGGCATCAACATGGTCCTGGTGCTGCCATTCGAGTTTTCAGCCCCGGGAGGGCAGACCAGCGGTTTGGAGGATGACGTGCCCGAGGAGCAATTTGATCAAAGGCCAAAAACTAAGGAGGAGTTGCTGGCCGTAGCATTTAACGAGGTAATACCAAGAGACGAGCCGAACAAATACCGGCACTTGAAGTCGTTGTATATCTCGGCTCACATAGAGGGTGTGCCCATATCCAAGGTCTTCGTTGACTGTGGGGCGACGGTCAACATCCTTCCCTACTCCTTAATGAGAAAGCTGGACAAGTCGAAGGAGGACCTCATCCCCAGCGACGTGGTCATGAGTAGTTTTGTCGGCGATAAGTCAAAAACCATTGGCGTGTTGCCCCTAAAGATTACCGTGGCCGATCAAACGAGGGTCGCGGCCTTCTACGTGGTCGAATCAAGTGTCGACTACAACGTGTTACTCGGCCGTGATTGGATCCATCAATCTGGGTGTATACCGTCTTCCCTTTTCCAATTGTTATTCTTCTGGGATGGCCAGAAGGTGTCCATACACCCGGCCGACGAAAAACCATTCGAGGCCAACGCCGTGCAAGCTCGGATTTATGATGACGATGTTGGATGGGTTGTCCTCACCGGCCACGATGCAAACGGCCGGCCAACCAGAACCACGGCCCAGAAAGTGCTGGAGTTAGGCGCCGAGAATATCCGACAGGATTCGGCGCGCGAAGTGTTGATTGACCTCACCAGTCTTTAAATGGTAGATAAGGCCACTAAAGAAGAGGGGGCAGCGGCCGTGAGGGATTTGGTAGAGCGTCTGCTGGAACATTGGGCGGCGGAATCCTTACGGCCAAATTCACCAATCAACCTGATCGAATTCCTCCATGAAGCGGACGAAACGGACGCATTGACGTTGGGCGACCTAGAAACGGCGCCCGCCGAAATGGAGGACGACTACCCTGAAGTCCAGGACCCTTTGTTAGAAATTAATGTAGGGACCGAGGCCGAACCACGGCCTCTTTTTGTAAGCCATCTTTTGGATCCTGAGTTAGCGGCCGAGGTTATCGGCTTGCTCCATGAATATAAGGACTGTTTTGCTTGGGATTATCATGAGATGCCTGGTTTGCCAAGAAGTTTGGTCGAGCATGAATTAAGAATCAAGGAGGGGTTCAAACCTTTCCAACAGCCGGCAAGGCGTTTCTCGACCGAGGTACAGCTTAGGGTCAATGAGGAGATTGAACGGCTCCTTAAAGCCGGCTTCATACGAACGGCCCGGTACGTTGAATGGCTGGCCAATATTGTACCGGTTTTGAAGAGGTCTGGGGCTTTGAGGGTTTGCACCGATTACCGAAACCTGAATCTCGCGACCCCCAAAGACGAATATCCCATGCCTATGTCAGATCTCCTGGTGGACGGAGCCGCATAGCACGAACTCCTGTCTTTCATGGACGGCCATGCGGGTTACAACCAGATTTTTGTGGCCGAGGAAGATGTTCATAAAACGGCGTTCAGGTGTTCAGGAGCAATCGGAACTTATGAGTGGGTGGTCATGCCATTTGGCCTGAAAAATGCCGGCGCAACATATCAGAGGGCCATGAACCTTATTTTCCACGACCTTATAGGCTGAACCGTGGAAGTCTACATCGACGATGTGGTTGTAAAGTCCTCGTCCAGAGCCGACAACGTAGGACATCTTCGACAGGCTTTTGACCGGATGCGAGCGCACGACCTAAAAATGAACCCGAAGAAATGTGCTTTTGGTGTCACCACCGGGAATTTCCTCAGTTTCTTGGTTCACCAACGAGGAATCGAGGTCGATAAAAATAAGGCTACGGCCATTATGGCGGCCCCTCCGCCAAGGACTAAGAAGGAGCTGCAATCCTTCCTCGGTAAGGTGAACTTTTTACGGCGCTTCATATCTAATCTGGCGGGAAAAATTCGGCCGTTGTCTCCCTTGCTCAAACTCAAAGACACCGAGCGGTTCGTATGGGGAGCAGAGCATCAGGCGGCCCTCGACGACATCAAGAAATATTTGTCCCAACAGCCGGTCCTGATGCCTCCGAAAAGGGGGAAACCATTGAGACTTTACATTTCGGCTTCAGATGGTTCTATCGGCTGTCTGCTGGCTCAGAACAACGAGTCTGGGCGCGAACAAGCAGTGCATTATCTGAGCCGCACCCTCAACACGGCCGAATGGAACTATTCGCCGATTGAAAAACTATGCCTAGCCCTCTATTTCGCGGCCACCAAGTTGCGGCATTATATGCTTCCCTCGGTTGTTCAGATCATTTCTAAGACCGATCTCATCAAATATATGCTTACCCGGCCGATCATCCGCGGCCGAATTGGGAAGTGGACGATGGCATTGTCCGAATTTACCTTTCAATACGTGGCTCAAAATTCGGTCAAAGGTCAGGCTTTGGCTGATTTTTTGGCTCACCACCCGGCCCAGGGACAAGAGGAGGAGTTGGAAGTCGAGATCGGTATGGCCCGCATGGAAAAGAATTTTTGGACCATGTTCTTTGACGGTTCCAGCACCGAGGCCAGGTCAGGAGCCGGAGTTGTGATTGAATCTCCTCAAGGGCAGAAGTGGCAGTTCGCTTTCCAACTAGATTTCAAATGCACTAATAATCAAGCTGAGTACGAAGCGCTCATCATTGGTCTCGAGATTTTAAAAGAAATGAAGGCAACACGTGTTTTGGTCTACGGCGACTCTCAGCTGGTGATTAACCAATTAACTGGGGAGTACCAATGTACGAGTGAGAATTTGGCCGTGTATTATGTAACGGCCCTCAACACGGCCGATGGATTTTCTAGAATTTCCTTTGTTCATATACCGCGCGCCGAAAACGGCGAGGCCAATGAGATGGCCCAGGTAGCGTCTGGCGTAAACATCCCAAGCACTGACCACGATCGTGTGATAAGAATCGAGAGGCGTACCCTGCCAGCCTTGACCGAGCGAGGAATGACAGCGCAAGCGTTTTCGGCCGACATCACCGACGAGATCGACACGACCGAAGCCGACTGGCGCTACCTCATAGTGAAGTATTTACGTAACCCTTCTGGCAGCCATCTACACGGTTCCAAGCTCGGTGTTATTTGATTTATCAGAATGAGCTGTACCGAAAGGGATCTGATGGTTTGTTACTCCTATGTCCCAGCGCCGAGGACATCAAGGTCATCATGAACGAGTCTCACGAGGGGATTTGTGGTGCTCACCAGTCTGGGGTCAAGATGAGGTGGTTGGTTCGGAGGCACGGCTATTACTGGCCGACCGTTTTGAAAGATTGCATAGAGTATGCGAGGGGATGTATCAAGTGTCAAATCTACGGCCCCATGCAAAAGGTACCGGCCGAAGCCTTCCACCCGGTTACCAAACCATGGCCATTCAGATATCATCGGAAAAATCCATCCGGCCGCATCCAACCAACACGCTTGGATTTTAGTGGCGACCGACTATTTCACCAAATGGGTCGAGGCCGAGTCCTATCGGTCAATATCCAGCGCACAGGTGGTCAAATTCTTTGACAATCATATCGTTCATCGGTTCGGGATTCCAGAAACTATCACGGCCGACAACGGCCCGGTATTCGCGTCGGCCGAGACACGGGAGTACACTGAAAAGATGGGGATCAAATTGATCCACTCAACACCTTACTACCCTCAATCTAACGGACATGCCGAGGCGAGTAACAAAGTAATTAAGGGCATCCTAGAGAAGATGATTGAGGAAAAACCTAGGGCGTGGCACGACTTACTCCCCGAGGCTCTTTGGGCTTACCGAACCTCAAGGCGGTCGGCGACGGGCACATCTCCTTACGCCTTAACCTACGGTCATGACGCCATCGTCCCGATGGAGTTAAAGGTTCGGTCTCTTCGTGTGGCCGAGCAGCCTGGGCATGAGGAGGAGCGTTATGCACAAGCCATGGCTCAGGAGTTGGAAGATTTGGAGCAATCTAGACTCGATGCCTATGACTTGATGCAAGCTCAAAAGCAAATCGCGGCGAGGGCTTACAACAAAAGGGTAAAGCAAAAGGCTTTCGCCGAAGGCGACCTAGTATGGCGAGCCGTACTTCCTGTTGGGACAAAGGACCCTCGGTTCGGCAAATTTTCGCCCAACTGGGAGGGACCGTTCATCATCGAACGAATTCTTGGCCGAGGTGCATTTCAGTTAAAAGATAGAGATGGGGAACGGCACAACTTGCCGATCAACGGCCAATATTTGAAGAAATATATCCCGTCATTGTGGGAGACGGCCGCGGAAAGGTTGTGAGATTTGCAAATGACAAAGTGGAGTACACAATGTAACCAAGACAAATTAAAAGAAATCATACTTCATTTTTATTCATTTAGGGTGAAAAGGGGGTTGCGTTTACAAGAAGACGGCCAGGTCCTGGCCATTATAAACACACATAAGAAAAATCACACCCTAAATCTACGCGCTTCGGCTCCTCGGTCCTTTTGCAAAACAATCAGACGCTTCCCCCGAGGCAGGACCTTCGCCACCTATGTCGTCATCATCCACGGCCAGCCTACACCCAGGGCCTCACTTCAGGCCGTGGGAAGCGCATGGGCCGTCACTCCGGACACGGATGGCCACTGCCATTCTAGCCGTGGTAAGCAGTCGCCATTCCTGCAGTGGCAGCGGCCGTCGTTCAGACCGTGACAGCGGCCATCACTCCGGACACGGTAAGCGGTCGTCATTCCGGTTATGGTAGAAACCATCGCTTCAGCCTTGGTAAAGGCCGTCGCTCCGGCCATGGGTGTGACCCAAGTATTCAGCCGCATAAATTCGGCCACGTCAAGGTCATCATCTCAGATCTTCTTGCCCTCATCAAACTGCCAAGTCATCTGGACCAGGCCAAATTGCCAAGTCATGCGACTCAGCAGGTTTGGCTCCCTGGTCTTGAGGAAGCTGCAATAAGGATCATTAGGACAGTTGGTAATAAGGGAAGGCGAAGCTCAGGCCGAAGCCCAGGAGTCAAAAAAGGGTTCCAGAACGATTGAAGCAAGAAGGAGGCTCGCTGGATAATGATTTTAAGTTTGGGGAACGAGGTTGAAGAAACCGGGGAAGGACAGTATGAACCTTCGAAGAAAAATGAACTCAGAAAGCCTGGGAGTGTGAAGGAAAATGCGAAGGAGTTTGGGTTTTATACTAGCACTGGAGTTCAAAATGGAGGTTTGGTCTCGAAAGATGAAACGGCTTGACAGTGCACTCAGAGCACGCGAAGTTATGACAGTGACCGTCGTTTCATTTGACGAGGCGACGCGACGCCCTGGGTAATGATGGCCCGCGCGACGTGCTTGAGGCATTAAATGCGCGGAATGCGCCGACTGGCCTGCGCATTTAATGCCCCAGTTGTCAATCACTTCATAAAGGAATGCAAAGGGTCCATCCCTTGGAATCCATTTGGCCCCTACCCATGCCGAGGCCGAAGAATCCAGGGATGTGGGGGCAATGTTTGTGCCTGATAAATCAGGGCCATGAGCTAGCCGAAGGAGCCCTTTCTTTCGGCCCTGGCGCTTGTTCGCAGAGGCTGAAACGCAGCGTTTCGCCAGGGCATATTCGCCTTCCTTAAAGAATAAAAGAAGAAATGCTAAGGCATGATCATCTCGGCCTCAAACGTAGGCCGAGGCCGAACAAAATTACGGCCAAGGGATTAAAGGCAAATCATCACGTGACAACAGGGTCCCAGGCTTCATTTAATGAAGTAGTGCCTGTTTACAGCAGTGAACCCATTGGCCACAAAGTAGCATTTAATGCATGAGGAAAGGTGGGAAGTGACTGAAGTCAGGATTTGGTGATGAAATTCAGAGTGATTAGACGTGGACATTCTCACAAGGATTCTGACAGCTTGAGATGTTGGTTCACCAGCTATCCAGGCAATAAATGCGTCTCCACGGCCAGAGGTTCAGAACCCACGATCGAGCGCGGCGGCCGAGATTCACCGGGATTTCTGGGGTCTCACCACCATACTTCACGATCCCAAATGTCGATTGGACTGCCCACTTGCGCTAATCAGACTCCACTATGCGTAAATTTAGCCTCGATTACTCATCCAGGTACTCTTCCTATAAATACAAGACTCGAGCTACATTCAAATGGTTCAAACACCAAAAACAAGCCTCCCACGGAGCAACTTATTTTTTCCTGTAATGCACTTTCAATATCTTTACTTGCTTTCCTAGGAGTAGTGTTAGGTTGTAAGCAGAATCCATTCATCAATATATCATACGACCCTTGATTTTCAAGGCGCCGGAGCACCATCCTTGTTGTTCGTTCATTCACCCCATATATCACACGACCGTCGCTCCCTGAGCAGCGCGCCGGAGCATCGCCCAAAATCCATCACCAACACCATCACTCGACGGCCTTGTAGTTCAGGCCGTGAACCTAACAGCCGAGACCAGTTCCTCTCTCGGCTACAATCGTTTGACTAGGAAGACAGATCAAACAGGCGCACCATTCATGCATCCAACACTCATCGAAACATCAACGCACGGTAAACCGTGCTGGCACGCCCGCGCACAACCGCACCGCACCCAAAAGCAGGAAACCCCATGTTAACGCACTTCCCCTCGGCCCGAAACTCCAGGCCGTAAGATTTGCGCGGCAGACAATTGTTCTTACCACTAACATCACCAGTAGGGATGTTTGATGCCAGGGAACTGGCAAGACGTTCACATTGACGGTCCAAAGGTAGCGACCCATCGTTTCGCCCCAAATGCATTGCCAGAGTTAACTAGCTGCTTGTACAGATTGTGAACACCAAGTTCATCCACATTGACATGCCTAAAGCACCAAAAGTTTTAAAATTAAATAACAAATAATGTAATGACTATGAGTTAAATACATGATGCAAGTCAAATATGAATTAGGGTTGGTATATATATATATATATATATATATATATATATACACATAGTGTGTTTAATTATTAATTACATTACCTTTGAGTATCCATTTGGCATTTCTTGGATGAGACATCCAGAGGGCCTTCTTTGGCATGACCTTGGTGCAAGATTAGGGCGCAGAGTGTCCAAGGAGTCATCAACCACAACCCAAGTGCCATCAGCATGTTGTTTACAGTACCTCACATAATAACTCTCACAAGTTGGAACAAGCGGTGAAGGTACTTGAAATTCTGCAGTCATCTACCAAATCACAAATTATTTATTCAACCTGAACATATAATTAACCACGACAAGATAATGTTATTAAAAATATTTAATGACAAGGAAGAAGATAATAGAATTTTGAAAGTAGATATATATTATACCGCTTGCAAGGCTCCATTGTAATTTCCAGCCACTCCAGTTGACAACACTTCCAGAGTCATAACTCTTGACACAATCCCAGAAAACACAGTCGACCACTGATTCTAAACAAGATAATAAGTAAAACAAAAAATGATTAGGGTTTATGTGTTATTCCTTTATTTAAAGACATAATTAATATTTGTTCAATGTTGATGACACAAGTAAATAAGCTTACCACATCCATGAGAATCTCAACAAGGTTGATGTGGTTCATGATAACAACAGCGCTCTCGCGCGAAGTTTCACATTTGAAATGATTTTTTGGTTTTGTAGCAACACGAGGGAATGTTCTGATGTACTCGTCTTCATTGAACACAGTGGTGTTGCCATCAAGGCTGGTCATCCACAAGGGTTCACCCATTTGAGCCATTCTGATTAGCTCTTCTATGGCTGCCACTGCAATCTCGATTATCAGTTGCTTCTCTGATTAGCTCTTTCAAGGTTAATTTTTATTTATTTAAAAAGGACCATTATGAACTCATTAACAAGAGCTTGTTTAGGGAGATGTGAGCTTAAATACTACTCACGCTTCCATTTCTTGGATCTAATGCTGAGTGTGGTGGTGACGCTTCTTTTTCGTGCGAGGATCTTGGTCGTCACCGAATTTGGTAGTGCTATCAAAGTCATTCTCGGATGTGTTTGGGGCCATGTCCAACGGGTGCAGATGGCCAGCTTCCATCAAGTTTGGCTGGAACATATCGAGATAGCTTAAATTAAATAGGCCACATTGATGCTAACATGCATCTAGCAAACAATATCAAACGGATATTGTAACAATGTGGATCTTTTCTTTGAATAAATCATTGCACCACTCCAGTGATGATCATATTGTTCATGTTGATGATGTTCAAATGGCAAGTTGTTTTAAGCTTTTCTCTGTATGTATATAATTCTACCACTTTGTAATAGAAGTGGATAAGATAAAGCTTTGTGAAAATACCTGTAGGATGACTATATATACCTAGAGGGGGTTAATAGGCCAATTTAAGATTATAATCAAATAAATATAAATAAACTTCGGTAGCAGGATTGATATGGCTTATCAATCCTGAAACATGCTGAACATAAAACAAAATAACACACAGAATTATTTTACGTGGTAAAACCCCACCTTTGGGGAAAATCCACGGGACTCCTCAGTCCAACACAAATCCACTATAGAACGATGATTACAAGAAGTACTCACACACTTATCCTAGACACATTCTAGATAATGTTTACCGACTTCTTCGTAACTCAACTTCTGTCATGGGATGATCTTCGACACTCCTTATGTTGAACGCAATACTGGTCACGATTGCTTCAAGCTCGCCGGAGGAAAACCGCCACCACGGTCTTGGTGCCCTCAACCGTATGAGTCACTGACATGCATATGAATGCAGAATGAATGATAAAAGTGTTTGATAAACCACCAAGTAAACATGGAACACTTGATGATTTATCTCAGATATATGCACAACAGCTTTTCTTCAAATTCTAGATGCTCAAACAAAATATAGGAAAGCTGTGCAATTGAAAAGAAAAACCAACGTTTTATTAAAGGAAGTTTTCTCTTCAAAGAGGAAAACCCAACAGACCATTAATCCTATTCAACTATGACTCTACAAGACTGATCCAACATAATCTCTAAGTCTAGACGTCAAAGCATGACCACATCTCTTATTCAATTATGACCAAGAGTTTTGATTAAAAAAGATTCTTAGTAAAGACGCCAACCAAGTAATCTTTAATAGAAAAACAATATCTATTAAAACAAATGAATTAGACCAATCAAGTAGGAAATAATATCAAGAAATAAAATCTAATCATATTAAAAAGAGGATTAACATAAAAATACTTAAGGGAAAATAATACCAACTAGGAGTCCTATAATGAATGCATGATTATGTCATGATTTACCTGTTGTCAAGTTTCTCATATGGTCAAGTCATGCCTCGGAAGTATGGGGTTGAATGAGTTGTGCCAAAACGTCCAGTAACAATTCCTGACAAACTAATTTTCAACCTCTGCTAAGGTCTAGGAAATGACAATCCAATTTTCATACTAAAACTTGGGAATGAATGGCCCTTATAATTCTACCACTTTCAGTTTTAGCCTTGTCCAAACTCCCCCTCCTTCTTACTCCCCCTTGTAGAAAGTTTTAATTAAATAGCAATTTGAGTGTTACACGTGAGGTTTATTCTTTTTGTTTTTTAATGGTCATTTGGGTCAGCAACCAGAAGATTATATATGCCCGGAATCTTCGATTACACTGAGTGTAAATTTTACACAGTTATTTTCACTTCCAAAAATATTAGCCCATTACACTACTAAAAAACTGGTCAAAGACCACAAGCATAAGGACACAAATAAAATATTGTGCCTTCTTTTTTAATGGAGCTGATTTCCCCACTCCCCTTTTCTCCACTTACACACCCTTTTGCTTTTTAATAATTTTTAATCAATTTTGTTTATTCTCTTTCCTATTCTACCCTTATCCTATATTATTTCTTTTTTACTTCACTTTTATATTATTTCTTTTTCTTTATACTTAATTTTCTAATTTACACTCCATTTTCAAAATTAAAGGGAAAAAAAACTTAATTTCTTACTCGATTAAAGGAAAAAAGATACTGAAAATGGAGTGCAAGTTGGAAAATTAAGTATAAAGAAAAATAACTAATATAAAAGTGAAGTAAAAAGAAATTAATGTAGGGTAAGGGTAAAATAGGAAAGAGAATGAACAAAATTGATTAAAAAGTATTAAAAATCAAAAGGGAGTGTAAGTGGAGAAAAGGGGAGTGGGGAAATCATATCCCTTTTTAATATTAGACACAAATAAATTATTTTTGTGCTTATTTCTGATAAAACACGAATAATGGTGCTAAATTCATGCACATAGGACACAATTTTAACATTGGGCACAAAAAATCATGGCACAGTCTTTATATATTTATTATTTGATATTTTTTTTTAAGGAAAAGTAAGTGATTATTTAGATAGACACAAAAAATTTGTGTCTTTATATGACTAATGTGACATACCAGACATAAAAATAATTTTGTGTACAACAATTTAAAAAAATTTACATGTGTATTAACTTCTTTAATATTTATTTTCTCAAAGCAAAGTTTAAATTTAAAACATTAACCCCCCAGAAAAAGCAATTTAAAACCGGTCTCCACATAATTATTTTGTTTTTATATATATTTTTTCTGTTTTGTGTTCTGCACGTCTCTCTCTCTCTCTCTCCCGTCTCACTTATCGTTCCCTCTATAACCAGCCCCCTCTTCCTCTTCCTCTCCTCACTTTTTTTTCTTTCTTCAGTTCCATATCATACATGGCTGGTAAGAATTTGTTTCTATTTTTTTGTAAGAAGTTTTTGCCTTTTTATTTATATCATAAATCTGGGATATTTATACCATTTCAACTTTACTACCATTACTGTTAATAGTTTTTTTCTTATATTTTTCTTTTTATCCATACCATTGTTGACTCACTTAGATTTGGAGATTTTGTGTTTTGAAGGTGATTATCTGCTACCTTTTTTTTTTGGACGAAAATTATCTGCTACTTAAGTATGGAGTTTTTTGTTTGTTTGTCTGCTCTTGAAATTGAAGGCTCAAAGAGTGATAAGGTTGAAGGTGTGATTTTTATTTTTTATTTTTTTTACTCTTTAGTTGTATTGAAATATTGTCTCCTACAATTTTAATGTGATTATACTTTTTTTTGGGTGTATGTGCAGGTTTGATGGAGGACACATAACTTTTATTTAGGTTTGATTTTTCTGATGGGTCGTTGTTCATACAAAATACACAACCATTTAAATTGGTTTCTTTTGTGTACTATGTTTCTTTTTTGGGTATTTTTGGTAGTGATGCTGGACGGGTATGGAAGGTGCTGTTTAAGAAACAGAGGGAGAAAGTAGGTGGCGGTGGTGCTCTGAGAGAGAGAGAGAGAAGGTGGTTTAGGTTTTTTTTTGTAATCAATTTTTTTTTCATAAATAAATACTTTGGGCACAAATGAATAATTGGTGTGCATGTATAAAAGTGAAATCAGATGCAGCAGTCAATGTGTTAGAACAACTACGTCCGTGCTCAAAAGTATTGAGCAAAGGACACGAAAGAAGTAAATTAGTGCTTAATGAACAATGGAAACTCCTATATAGAAAATCGACCAATTTGTTGTGGTTGCACCGTGGCTATTAACAAAGAGCACGAATAATTGTGCCTTTTACACTAAAGAGCACAAATAATATTGGTGCCCAAAGCCTAATATTGTAGTAGTGTTATATGCCAGCCGGCATGTCTCTTTATCTTGTACTTTTTCATTTGTTTAATATTACTTTGATAAAAACAACAAATAAAACTAATGACATTTCATCATGTTGTCTCTAATATAATATTAATAACCTAATAAAAAACAATATAGGGGTATATCTCTTCTCCCATGACACAGACAATTACGGCCTTATGGAAAGTAGAGACGACTTCTTGAACGCGTCTGTGCACATCGCGACAAATGGTTTGGGGACGGTTGAAGCTGTAATTGCTAGGGTTTCTCTAAACTAGAAGTGAAGGAAAGAGAGAGAGGAAAGAAGAAAGAGAAAAAAAACACAAGGAATTCAAGCATTAGGAAAATGTAGCAAATTTATGATGACATTGAAGGTTAGTGCAAGTGCAAATAAGGGCAAAGTTCATACCTTGAAATGCAAAATGACTCACAGACTCCCTAATTATAAAGAAATTTGGGCTAGTGCCAGTGCGCTGTCAAATGGAACCTTAAAAATGATTCAAACATGTCACCTTTGAAGAGTCCAAGTTCACAATGAAAAGAAGGAGAGGCCAAGAGTGGCTTCGACAGAATCACAAACACATATTCAAAAGTGGCTTCGACACCAAATTTACCTGAGTCCAAACAACTAGAGATTTCGCACCTGTTAAAATCCACAAGATACTGATTAATTAATCTAGAAACTGAAACTCGTGATGTAGGGATTCGTAAATCAATCGTCAAAATACACAAGATAGTTCTGCTTTCAAATTTTCAAACCTTCCAAAAGTTATCAAATTATAATATGCAGATCAAATTACAAATAGAAGAGGAGAAAAGAAACAACTATACCTTTTGCCTTTGAGCTGGAGGAGGCAGCGGTCTGAGTTTGGTTTATGGGTAAAATTTGGGGGTTTTTCGTCTGGGTTTCGGTGGGGTCATTCGATGGTGCAAGAGGCAATTAACGGGACTGAGAGGTTGAGAGAGAGAGGGCTGAGGGAAGATTCTGGTTTGAGAATATATTAACGAATAAGATGGAGAAGCGATGTGTCATCAATTGCCGAAGACCAATTGACATCGTCATAAAGGTTATCAAAAAAACCACTTTCAGTTTTAGCCTTGTCCAAATTCCCCCTCCTTCTTACTCCCCCTTATAGAAAGTTTTAATTAAATAGCAATTTGAGTGTTACACATGAGGTTTATTCTTTTTGTTTTTTAATGGTCATTTGGGTCAGCAACCAGAAGATTATATATGCCCAGAATCTTCGATTACACTGAGTGTAAATTTTACACAGTTATTTTCACTTCCAAAAATATTAACCCATTATATGCCAGCCGACATGTCTCTTCATCTTGTACTTTTTCATTTGTTTAATATTACTTTGACAAAAACAACAAATAAAACTAATGACATTTCATCATGTTGTCTCTAATATAATATTAATAACCTAATAAAAAACAATATAGGGGTATATCTCTTCTCCCAGGTTATGCTTTATATGTTATGTGGGCCTCAGAGCCTTAAATCCCATATGCTTTTGAAACGAAGACCTGGCTCAATTTTGACTCCATGAAGATGACTGAGGATAGGGGAAATGAATGATGAGAAGAGAAGTGTGATGAGTTCAACCACATAAACGGATTGAATGAAAGAGAAGGCTAAATTAGCTATTTATATATTTCAGTTTTGACAACATTAGCTTTGTGTATATGTTGTGCATCATCATCAATATAGAATCTTTCTCTCCACTGAAACCGATTAAATTACATTTTAGTAAGAACAAGCCTCGCTCATGGTGGTATGACGGCAAGTTTAATTGTTTAGGGTTAGCTAAATTATAATCCAAGGTTGAGGTTTTTGTTATTTTGTGTAACATCCCGACCCAAATTTAAGTATTCGTTTAATTTAATTATTGTAATAAATTTACAATTTACAATTTTGCCCTTATGGATAGGGTTATTTTGGTCACTTTTTAATCCGGTAGGATTTTGGGTAAATGAATGGTACAATGACGTAGATCGCGTTGATACAAGTTCGTAGATACGTAGTGGGCTCAAATCAGAGTTGTAATGAAGAAGTTACGAGCTACGGAAGCCCAGTGGTATAATCGTAAATATTTCGAAGTTTAGTTTTAAAAACCAAATTTTTATTTCTTCTCTCTCTCCCTGAGCCCTCCTCCCCTCTTCGCGATTCGCAGCTACAGCTGACCACTAAATTGGGCGGGACTAGTACGAAAGTGACCAGCTCACATCCCTCTTCTAGCCCCACCCCTTCCCTATCGCCGACAACCGCTCCAACCGCTGGAATTTGCTCAAAAATGGCTGGACTTTTTGTAAAGTTTCCAGCACTCGTTTCGGTGATTCCGGCCACCAATTTCTTCGATCTATGTATGTTTTTTCATCCTCTCAATGTGTTCTAGCTGATGGTTGGGTTGATTAGGATCGATTTTTGAGTTTTGGAACTCGATTTATCGCTTAAAGTTTGGCCGATTTTCAGCTCGTGTTTCCGGAAAGTTTCGGTCACTTTTTAGCCATGGTCAAAGAACAAAAGTTGCTCCACCCATTGTTCTAGTCCTGTAGATATAGGTGTTGTTGGGTGTTTCGAGAATTTTCCGGTCGCCGAAATTTCTCAAGGCACCCATACGCTGGCAGCTCCTGGGCATTGTTT
The DNA here is from genome assembly GCF_965620075.1 of Prunus avium. Taxonomy (NCBI): domain Eukaryota; kingdom Viridiplantae; phylum Streptophyta; class Magnoliopsida; order Rosales; family Rosaceae; genus Prunus; species Prunus avium. Next base: position 34,557,017 of record NC_142291.1, read on the forward strand.
GGGTGACCCATTTGGTCCTAAAATGATCCACATGTCATCCCGAGCATGACGGTATACTCGGATTTTGAATTTGGTTATCATTTGACTGTCGATTGGATTACGCATATTAGACGTTATCCGGGTTCAATATGTTCAGATCGTTGGATCAACTTCAATTTCAAATATGTTGATCTAGGCATCTCTAGGATCACGTAGGTATTCGCGGATCGTGAATTGGAGTCCCAAATGTTTTGATTCACTGATTCAAAGATTAGGTTAAACGGTAACCGTCCGATCGTGCGATCGCGAGCGATCTGACTGTTCGATTCGGACCAAACTTGCAGGAATTGTATAATAAATCTTGTTGAACCCATAGAAACTTTCGGATCGGAAATCGGAGGTTGTGGGCCCCACGGGCCCAATTGACCAAGTTTGGGCAGTTTGACTCCTAGGTTGACCGTGAGTCTTCCGAGGTAGTTTCACCCTTCGAGAAGTACTATAACGACCTTAATAACGAGTCTTTACTGTTATTTGAGTTATGTTGATTATGTTGGGATTATGAGATTGTTTTGTGGTATCTTATGGAATTCTTGGATATTAGTTTGATACTTGACTGATGGGTTGTGAAAGTGAGTCTTGGGTCTCGGCTATGATTATTAGGAAATGAGTGGAGGTTTGTTTTTAAGTGTACTTCGTTCTTCTAATATGGAATTTCTTGCATAATGAGCTTTGATTGAAAATTGATTTAATATGGGTTAATGAGGATATGGGATCTCTAAGGGTTAATTATTTATCATTATTTAATATTATTATTGTTTGCGCTAAAACTAGACAGGTAGTATGTAGGCCAACTTAAAGATGAGGTGGATGTTGAGGGTGAGGACCCTCAGTATGTAAGAGCAATCGGTAAATAAATGGACATGCATACAGAAGACAAATGTACGTGGTTCACCCGAATGATGGGCTACGTCCACAGAGAAGTATGTTCTCATTATAATAATGTGTGTATACATTGTACATAGGGTTAGACCCAAGGGGAAGAGGAAGAATACCGAAGGCCGAAGGCTGAGGGCAGATGCCGAAGGCTGAAGGCAGATGCCGAAGGCTGATGGCCGAAGGCAGATGATCTGGCTGATGGCCAATGATTCGTGGGCTTGTAAATGGGCTCATGGGTAAACCCATGAGGCCCTAGTAGCCTGCCCAATCTCTTTCTTCCTCCCCCTCCTTTGAAGAAGAGGGGTCTTCTTTTATAGGGAAGGGAGAGTCCCCTTCTCTTATGTTTTGTCGATGTGGGACTCCCTTCCCTTTGCTTGGATTAGCTTGGAAATGCTTGGCCAGATATTGTACAAACAGGAGTCCCCCAAGTTCCCGATTAAGGAGGTACTTCTTGATTGGGGACTTGTAGTCATTAATGCACTGGCCAAGCATTGCTTCAGCTCATTCTTCAGCAGGCTGATGGTTGATGGCTGAAGCTGATGGCTGAAGCTGATGGCCGAAGGCTGATGGCTGAAGGCTGATGGCCGAAGGCTGAAGCTGATGGCTGAAGCTGATGGCTTATACCGAAGGTTGAAGGCAGATGCCGAAGGCTGAAGCTGATGGCCGAAGCTGATGGCCGAAGGCTGATGGCTTTGAGAAAAGGCGCTGGAGAAGTGTCTCCTAGAAGGTGCCGTTCGGCATGGCTGAAGGCAGATTCTGATGGCCGAAGGCTGATGGCCGAAGCTGATGGTCGAAGGCTGAAGCTGATGGCTGAAGCTGATGGCTTATGCCGAAGGCCGAAGGCTGATGGCCGATGCCGAAGGTTGAATCATTGGGGGATGTGAAGACATCGCACGCGCCGAATGATGATGGGTGCCGAAGGCCAAAGGCAGATGCCGAATCATTAGGGGGATGTGAAGACATCGCACGCGCCAAATGATGATGGGTGCCGAAGGCCAAAGGCAGATGCCGAATCATTGGGGGGATGTGAAGACATCGCACACGCCGAATGACGATGGGTGCCGAAGGCCAAAGGCAGATGCCGAATCATTGGGGGGATGTGAAGACATCGCACGCGCCGAATGATGATGGGTGCCGAAGGCCAAAGGCAGATGCCGAATCATTGGGGGGATGTGAAGACATCGCATGCGCCGAATGATGATGGGTGCCGAAGGCCAAAGGCAGATGGTAGGAGGTTCTGAGGGCATGGCTCAAAAGGGTGCCGAGAGCACTCGTGAAGGAGAACGACATAGCGTTTTGTGTCGCTTCCCACAGATGGCGCCAATCTGTTTGCGCTAAAACTAGACAGGTAGTATGTAGGCCAACTTAAAGATGAGGTGGATGTTGAGGGTGAGGACCCTCAGTATGTAAGAGCAATCGGTAAATAAATGGACATGCATACAGAAGACAAATGTACGTGGTTCACCCGAATGATGGGCTACGTCCACAGAGAAGTATGTTCTCATTATAATAATGTGTGTATACATTGTACATAGGGTTAGACCCAAGGGGAAGAGGAAGAATACCGAAGGCCGAAGGCTGAGGGCAGATGCCGAAGGCTGAAGGCTGCTGGCCGAAGGCTGATGGCCGAAGGCAGATGATCTGGCTGATGGCCAATGATTCGTGAGCTTGTAAATGGGCTCATGGGTAAGCCCATGAGGCCCTAGTAGCCTGCCCAACCTCTTTCTTCCTCCCCCTCCTTTGAAGGAGAGGGGTCTTCTTTTATAGGGAAGGGAGAGTCCCCTTCTCTTATGTTTTGTCGATGTGGGACTCCCTTCCCTTTGCTTGGATTAGCTTGGAAATGCTTGGCCAGATATTGTACGAACAATTATGATTATTAGTAAAGTATATGGATTGGGTGATATCAGGTTATTTACAAACGCCTATTATTTTAATTGTGGAATATAGTATTTTATGGAAATGAAGTGTAAACAAGTTTTGATTACTATTTGAATTATTTTTGGGTCTTTATAGAATATATGCTTGAGGGTTTATTTTCTATACTATGAATAAATATTGGGAAAATTGAATTAAGGAAGGGAATATTATTTTTATAATATTTATATAAGGGTTATAAACCTCACCATCATATGTACCTTCCCTGTCACTATACCCACATGTGGCATTGGACTTTTCGACGTGTGGGCTTCCTTGATTACTGATTTTGGAATTGATGGATACTTGGAAAACTGTGGATATGGTTTGGGTATGTCGAAACCCGGACACCCTTTACGGGGTGTTACCATAGACCCTTAGCCGGATAGTCTGTGCACGTAGGACTTGTCACAAGTGCACAAGTATTGAGGATTCTGATGTGCGTGCTGGTGAGCCCAATCCCCCGGTTGGACGGCTCGTCCCTGGCCATATTGTTGTTGAGGATTCCTCCGTGTGGTTCAGCCAAACGATTCCTGCGTTGAATTGTTTTCCTCGGTACATGATGTGTACTGTCATATGTACCTCCCCTTGAATACTAATACTTGGAAATAGTGGACATGGATACTTGGATACATGGAAATGGATAGCTGGTTAGTCTGCGCTCGTAGGATTTGTCACAGGGCACGAGTATTAAGGATTCTACTGTGCGTGCTGGTTAGCCCAGTCCCCCAGATAGACGGCTCATCCCTGGCCACATGATTGTTGAGGATTCCTCCATGTGGTCTAGTCAAATGATCCCCAGATTGGATTGTCTTCCCTTGGTACATGATGATGGTGTGAGGTGTGTATATTGATATATATATATATGGGTTTGTTTTCGGTTGAGATTCTTGAACTGGTGTTTCGTGAGTATCTACACAGTTATAAACGTTTGATTTATAGTTTGGAAAGTGTTGTTCGGCAACATACGCCTTGGATAGGGTATGGTTACGGGAAAGAACTGATAAAAGGAAAGGAACTCATAAAGTGTTCAAGGGTTGCCTTGTCGAATTTGATGTTGTAATGAATCTAAATTAGATCATTGGCATTATTTTAAACAATTGAATATTTTCTGAATCATGAGTGTTGATGAAAGAACTACGTGTGGCTTGATCCCTCACCAAGGGGTACGTATGTAGCCTGGGGTTCCACCTAGGTGCAGCCACGAATTAAACTATTATTTTAGTTGGGCATTTTCATTTGTTTAAATTTTGTTGAACTTCATTTCAGTTGTAAACTGCAGTCTTCCTTTAGAAATGCTTTGTTATTGCCCATACTTGGGTTGGATGTAAGGCAGGAGGCCTATTATGTGAATTACATGTTATTATCTTGTGCATGCTGCCAGTTGAGATTATAAATGTGTTTTTTATAGGTTAAAAATTTGGGAAATGACCATTTTTCAGGGGAGACTGCCGAAATTTCGACAGAAAGTCTCGTTTCTCTTCCTTAATTTGGAAGAGAGACTATGACGTTAGTAAGTGGGCTCGGCATCAGTTTGATGTCGGAAATACCACCGGATTCGTCCCAAGTTCCGAGGAATTCGGGGCGGGTCTTGCCATTTTGGTTAGATTTTACTTATTATATTAATTGTTAAAGTATTTATTAACCTTTGTGCCTTTAGCTTTTCTTAATATAATTGGTATTATATATTTTAATAAATTTTTGCTTAATTAAAAGGCTTTTTTTTTTTATCACAAATGGTCCTTGACATTTACGAAATTATCATGAATGGTCCTTGAGGTTTTTTTGGGACACTAACCCTCCGTTTGGATGCGGGAAAATAACTCGGAATTTAGCTAAAAGTCGGGAATTTAAGAGAAGAAATTGACAATTCCCTTGTTTGGCAACTTAAGCGCGGAATTTATTAAATGACGCGCGGAAAAAATCATGGAAATTGAGGCATCAAATTCCCGAGTTTAATTTCCACCAAAATAGACGTCATTTCACAATTTCCGTAGTGCGGGAATTCATATTTTCCGTGGAGCCAAAACTTAAATAAATAAACCAAACTTTTGATAAATAAAAAAAGTCATTAATCACTCTGTAGTTGTTTGCTAGTTTTATCACTTTGTGTTATCGCCTTGCTCTGTAGTTGTTAACTTCATATAAAACAAGTCATTAATACCCTCATAATCTTAATCGTTTATTCCTATACTTTTGTCTGCAACTTTTTAATCGAAGCCCTTTTAATTTCTCTGGTCATTGGTTTTTTGGCAAGTGAAAAAGAAGTATCAGGGTCTTGATTGCTTCTAGTTCTAATTCCATAGGTACCGGAGAAGTGTCTGCGCATGAAAATATTGAATTAAAGCTGATTGATGATATTAATTCAGCAATACCTTGTGTATCAAATTCTACTGATGAAGGTATGACTCATACTGATAAAGTTAATTATATTGATTTGGATGGTGATACACAAGATTTAGAAGATATTCATGTTATTGATGATATTTCACCAACATCAACAAATGGTCAAAAGAGAAGATATTCATCTTCGAAATATTTAATTTTTGTCATTTATAATTTACATGAGATATCCAAACATTGAAAATTTCAATTTCTGTCATTTACAAAATCCGACATACATAAATCCAAACACTGAAATCTTCAATTGCCAGAAATTGAAATGACGGAAATCTAAATTCCGTCATTTTAAATTCTATGTAATTGACAATTCCTTCATCCAAACGGAGCATAATAGGTCCTTTACGTTTGAGCTTTTTATCACAAATGGTCCCTACTGTTAGAAATTCTGTTAAGTGTGATGTGGAAGATAAGTGGAGCCCACATGTTCAATCACGTCATGACATGTGGATTAAATAAATAAAGAAATATTTTTTTGATGAAAATCCATTAAAAAACATTTAGCCTCTCTCTCTCTCTCTCTCTCTCTCTCTCTCTCTCTCTCTCTCATGTGGATTCCAATTTACATATGTTGGCATTGATTTTGGTGTGCTCATGTCCATTTGAACACAAGACTTTGATTCCAAAAGCTCCCCGACAACAGCATGGTTCTCTCTCTGAAGAATTATGCAAGGGAATTTAGTTTCAACGTTAAAACTATAGGCTTTACTTTATGTAGATAAATAAAAACCTGAAAACTAGAAATAAGAACACATTAACAATCAGAAAGTAACTCACACCAAATCCAAACAACAGCATCTAAAATTGAATCAAGAAGTTCTTTAGTCGTGGCCTGTGCTTTCCCTGCCGGAGCCATCTTTGTATAGTTGTATATAGGGTGGGCATGGGGTGGTCAAGTTGTAGAGGCAAGAAAAAAACAGAGGGAGAGGGAAAGCACAGGGAGGAGAGAGAGAGAGAGAGAGAGAGAGAGAGAGGCTAAATGTTTTTTAATGGATTTTCATAAAAAAATACTTCTTTATTTATTTAATCCACATGTCATGATGTGATTGGACATGTGGGCTCCACTTATCTTCCACATCAGATACTTAACGGAATTTTTAACAGCAGGGACCATTTGTGATAAAAAAACCCAAACGTTAAGTAATATTTTTTTTTTTTTTTTGAAAGGAAACTTTTGTATTAGAAATCAAGAGGATGAGGCATCCTCGATTAACAAAGAAAAAGACAGAACAAAAAGCAGCAAAAAAAGGAAACAGCAAAACTCCAGCATCCTAAGAAACACGCCTTAGGACACTAACAACCCCCTACATTAGCACGGCTACCAAATCTCTCATGATTATGGAGTAATGGTAGTCATTGAAATGCCCAGAAACAGAAGCCCAAATAGAAGCCCAAAATTTAACTCTCTCCCAGACTTCCTCAAAGCTTGCACCTTTGTTCTCCTGAAAAATCCTACGGTTTCTTTCCATCCAAACATTCCAGTAGATAGCGTGGGTGAGACAGTTCCAAAGAGTTAGAGCTTTTTCTCTATTTCCTGACACGGCCCACTTGATGCTAAGAAGGTCCTCACAGCCTCTAGGGGTCACCCAAAAAACGCTGAAAGCTCTCAAGAGATTCCACCAAAGATTTAGTGAAAACGGGCAATGCAGGAACAAATGATCGATGCTTTCTGCACTTTCTCTGCAAAGAACGCACCAGGAAGGGGATAAACACATCTTCGGATGTCTTCTTTGAATCAGGTCGCAGGTATTGATTTTTCCCAAAGCGATCAGCCACACGAGGAATTTAACTTTCGGGGGAGTCTTTGCTTTCCAGATGGGACTAAAGGGGGTGAAGGCTACCCTTGAATCAATAGAGAGGAGAAGAGTCCTAAAAGACTTGCAGGAAAACGACCCGTGGTCCTCAAGCTCCCATATTCTTTTGTCCACTCTAGTGCCAATAACTCTCACCTCCTCCAGAATATCCAAAAGATTTACCTCTTCGGTACTCTCAGCCTCCGTCAAATTTCTTCTGAAGTTGAAGTCCCATAGATGAGGGGTGACAGAATTGTTGACAAACTCTGAAATTTTGAGATTCTTTTTTCTAGAAAGGGAGAATAATCTTGGGAATAAAACCTGTAGAGTCCCTTCCTTCCTCCAATTGTCCTCCCAAAATCTAATCTTTTCTCCGTTTCCGACTGAAAATCTGCAACATTGAAGGAAAGAAGTGTACCCCTTCGAAATTCCTCTCCAAGGATTTCTATGAGAGAAAGTGAGACCCGGTTTGGGATCCCAACCATTGGAGGCGATTCTGTACTTGCTTTTAATTACCTTGTGCCACAAAGAGTGTGTTTCTAAAGGAAATCTCCACATCCACTTAGCTGTCAGGGCTTCATTTTTTTCTTTCAATGACCCAATACCCAGGCCTCCCTCTTCTTTAATTTTGGACACCTGCTTCCAGTTCACTAGATGCAAGTTCTTTACTTCTTCAGAACCTTCCCACAGGAAATTACGCATTTTTTGTTCCACCTTAGCTACCACCCCCAGAGGCATCTTAAATAGAGACATGTAATAAGAAGGGATGCTGCTCAGCACGGCTTGAATTAGGGTGAGTCTTCCGCCTTTAGAGAGGCAAGCCCTCTTCCATTTTTGAAGTCTTTTCTCCACCTTTTCCAGAACAGGGTTCCAGAAAGCAACAGAAATTGGATTTCCTCCGAGAGGGAGACCCAAGTACATCATAGGCCAACTGCCCACCTCACATCCCCAACTTCCAGCCTTAGCATCCAAGGAGGAAAAGCTGGAATTGATACCGAGAAGAGAGCTTTTCTCCTTGTTAATCTTCATACCCGAGACTGTACAAAACAACTCCAAAACCTCCAATAAATTACTCCAGTAATCCGCTTTATCTTCAAGGAAAAAGATAGTGTCGTCTGCAAATTGGAGGTGTGAAACTTCCACTGAGTCATGACCGACCACTAACCCGTGGAGGAGGTTTGCCTCTTGAGCCTTATCTATCAATCTACTCAGCACGTCACTGACTAGAGTAAACAGGAAAGCGGATAATGGATCGCCTTGTCTTAGCCCTCTAGTGGCCTTAAATTTACCTCTGGGTTTCCCATTAATCATCACAGAATAATTGACTGAATCCAAGCACCCTTTGATCCAGTATCTCCACTTTGAACCAAACCCTTTCATATCCATCACATGCTCAAGGAAGGTCCATTCGACATGATCGTAAGCTTTCTCAAAGTCAATTTTAAACACCAGCCCTTTCTTTTTCTTTTTTCTGATTTCCTCTACGACTTCATTTGCAACTAAGACTGCATCTAGGATCTGCCTTTTCTGAACGAATGCTCCCTGTGCTTGAGAGATAGTTTGGTCTAGAACTTCTTTTAATCTTGACGCCAGAACCTTGGAGATGACTTTGTACAGGCTTGTGACAAGACTGATCGGTCTGTAGTCCGTCACTTTCGAGGAGTTCGACTTTTTAGGGATGAGACAGATAAAGGTTTCATTTGTGATTCCATTGACAACTCCACTATGGTGAAATTCTGCCATAACCCTCATGAGGTCTTCTTTGATGAGCTCCCAGCAGGATTGGAAGAAAAACATCGAGAACCCATCCGGCCCCGGAGATTTGTTCTTGCCACAATTGAAGACTGCTAGCCGGACTTCCTCCACTTCAAAAGGCCTTTCTAGCCAGACTGCGTCCTGATGACTGATTGGGCTCCAGTTTAGACCATCAATTCTCCTGCCTGAGTTTCTGTTGCTGCTATAAAGCTGTTTGAAGAACTTTACAACTTCCCTTTCTATACTTGCTTCATCTTCTATTGCTCCCAGCTCCTCTACTTCTAGAATTTCTATAAGGTTTCTTTTTTGGAATCCGCTTGCCACTTTATGGAAATACGATGTGTTCCCATCGCCCTCTCGAGCCCACTCAACTTTTCCTCTCTGCCTCCATCTCGTTTCCTCCTTTTGAGCCAGGTCTCCCAGCTTGGTGAGAAGGTTCTCTCTTTCATTCCTTAGTGAGTTGCTCAGGCCTTCGCAACCTTCAAGCTGGTCCAGAACCAACAACCTAGCTTCAGCCTCCCGCTTAGCCATCTCAATCTCCCCAAAGACCTCCTTGTTCCATAACTTCAGTTTCCCTTTTAGGGATTTTAATCTTGTCATGAATTTGTAACCTTCCCAACCAGAGTGTTGTTCCTCATTCCACCACTGTTTTATTCTTGCCTTGAAATCCGGGTGACTCAACCACATGTTTTCGAAACGGAAAGGCGAGGGACCCCATTTGGCTCTAGCCGTATCCAGTTCGATGGGGCAGTGGTCAGAGGTGGTCCTCGGCAAAGCTTTGTGTCGGTAGTGAGGGAAACGCTCTTCCCAATTCCCAGATACTAGGAAACGGTCTAGTCTGCAGCACACTGCGTTCTCCCTGAGATTGGACCAGGTGAATGAAGCGTTGAGTAAGTTGGGATCCCGCAGGTTGGTGTCTTGAATAAACTCATTGAACTCACGCATACTTTTCGTAGCTCTACCGCCATTAGACTTTTCCGCTAAGAACCGAACTACGTTAAAGTCACCTCCGAGACACCATCTATCGCCGCAATAGCCAAACAAATCTGCCAGCTCTTCCCAGAAACTATACCTTTCCCTTTGTTTGCACGGGCCGTACACCCCTGACAACCACCAGTCTACAATCTTGATAGACACAGAAAACTCTCCCACCATGGAATCGCTTACCGTGACTGTTTGAGAATTCCACATAATTAGTATACCTCCAGACCTTCCCACAGAAGGGGAGAAGACCCACTCCTTAAATCTGGATCCCCACACGCTCGCTACTAGTTGTCTATCCACCAGTTCCATTTTTGTTTCTATTAGAATGATAATGTCAGGTTTGAGTCTTCGTAGTTGTTCCTTCACCAACAGTCTTTTCCTCCTACTCCCCAATCCCCTTGTATTCCAGCTGATGATCTTCATTAATGAGAATTGTAATCCCTCGTATACGTCTCTTTCTCTTCTTTGTTCTTGTTCCCCAGATCGGCTTTGCCTCGCCTTCTTTTGGTTAAGTTCTTCTTTAGGGGCATCAGAGAGATGTCCATTTTGTTCAGTAGGACTTTATGCTGAAGATCATGCCGCCCTTTCTCTCTACGAATTCTTCTTTTCCTGGTGTAGTGCGAGTTTTTTGGATCAGTCGTAGTCACAGGTTCAACTTCTTCGTCAGCCTCATAAGCTTGTCCCTTAGTGACCTCATCTCCAGTTGCTCTCGAATCTGTTGGGTCTGCGAAGAGAGCCTCAAAGAGCCCTTCTTCCCCTATGAATGCAACAGGCTTGGGTTTAAACTCAATCGAGGACGCGTCGTCGGCATACTCCGAGTCGGACGACGGTAACGTAGCCGCTGAATCCATCGAGTCCGGGCAGATCGACGAAGCGTCGCCGATATCTTCAATCACCTCTTCCGCTTTTGAGAAGAGGAAATCAGCTTTCATTGGCCCCTCCGAGTTGGAGAGACGAGCGTCGATGTGGGGAAGATCGGATCTACGACCTCTAGCTCCTACCCCGTTCTCCCTCCCAAATTTAGATAGGAATTTGAGGTGCTGTTTTGTCTTAGTCGAAGTGTACCCAGAGGTCGACTGCCGATGAAATATTGTGTCCTTATCCATCCCGTGCCTATAGGCAGTCTCGCTATGGGCTTTAGAGGGCACCGCTGTGTTGAGCACGAAGAGATTAGGGGGTGGGGACATGTGTTGGCCTGTAGGAATCTTGCTGGGGCCACCGGGTTCTGAGCCCAGAGGATATCTAGGAATGTGCGATCTGTCACTTAACACGTTTTGTCCCTGCACGCCTCCGAATATCAATGATGTAACCTCCATGCTTCTGTGTTCTGGCTCGGTATCCTCAATATTCTGCCACTCACTCACTTTGTCGCAAGATGGGGCCACTTGGGGAGAAATTCCGACCGCCGGGGGAGACGAGTTCACCAGTGATTCTCCGTCGAGAGCGGTCTGCGGATTCCGATCTGGAAGCTTCAGCGAGTTCAGCACGTCTTTCTTGTTGGGAAAAGCCTTATCTGATACGGTGGGTCGAACCGCTGAAGATATTGGTCGAATCTTCACGTGGAAAGTTTCAGTGCCTTCAGATATTCTCAGAATTTCAGGTAGAAAACCAGAGGAACTACTTCTAGTTTTAATCTTTGCTTCGAACAGGTATTTGAACTTTTCTGTCCTGTGCCCCACTTCAATCAAGCCCCCGCATTCCTCTCCTATGCGCTCAAAGAACTTCTTGCTCCACCAATGCATGGGAAGCCCTGAGATTCCGATCCAACCACCGTAGCTGACGATTTTGTGTGTGTTATTTTTCAAACCTTGTTCCCAGCTGAAAAGCCACACGTCAGTTTGATTCTCGACTGCCACTCTACCGATACTACTAACTTTCAGTGCCTCTAACTTGCTGTCACAAGTAAAGAAGGCTCGGTTAGCTTGGTATGGGAATAGAGTAATGTCTTTCTTTAATAAATCTCTTAGGGCGGCCCGAATGTCGTCCCAGGATTGATGAACGACTTGTCTTTCGCAGACCACCACCCAACTCCAGTTAGAGGTATCGTCCGGCAGATCGTTCTTTTTTTTCGAGGTCTCTGCTACCTGACTGGTTTGAACTGCCTCTTTGTAGGTCTTGTTAGATGCACTGCTGCATGCTCTTGAGCCACCGCGATCGTCTGATACAAAGCTTTGCTTCTCTTTTCCTGTCAGTATCGCCTCAAGGTTTTCTTTGAGAAGGATCCACCCTATATTATGCAGGCCCTGAGGAACAATTACAGACTTCACGACTCCGTACACACATTTTGTTAATCTCATATGAGTACCCTTGGAATTATAACTCCTCTCTAGCCACACTTGGTACGAGTCCCCTCTATACATTCTGAAGACTACCTGTTCTTTGCTGACCGAGAGGACCTGCAACTCATTAATCAGCCATGCCACACACCTTAGCTCAAGGGAGATGTGGAAGAATCGTTTCCTGACCATCTCGGTGATTAATAAAGACCCTCCATACGACCCTTCATCTACTTTAATCCTGAACTTCTTTGCTTCTATGTTGAAAAATCTCGGTACGTGCCTCGCGCTCACTACCCTTCCCATCTTACTCAGCGCTGATACTTAACTCACCTATTTTTTGCTGCAGATCATAGTAAGGTGTAGACTGGTGTGGACAATATATGTGTCACATGTAATTTGGAAACCTGTTTGTATGCATGCCAAATATATGTGAAAAGTCTTGTGACACGACAAGGCGTCGGTAAAACATAGGCTTTGAGTTCTCTGCAAGAAATTCCTACCACTTTGGCACTATGCATGGAACGGAATATATGGCCTGCTTTTCTTTGTGAAACGTTAAGTAATATTAGTGTCACGAAAATACCTCAAGGACCATTCGTGATAATTTCGTGAACGTCAAGGACCATTTGTGATAAAAAAAAGCCTAATTAAAATAATGGGTTAAACACATGAGGGCATGGGGAGGGAGTGTTTGGCCAACAACAAGGCAACTTCCTAGGCACGTTGCAAATGCAAGGGTAAGACGACTACTGGGGTGCCCCTCAGAAAAAAAAAGAAGCAAAGTAAAACAACATCAGTTCTATTGTAACCACTAAGTAAGGGCACGGTTCCCAACCAAAACACAAATGCCCTGATCACTCATTGTTCTGGGTGAGACGATACATACACAGAGCGCATCTGATCCCGTGCTATATGTCAAAGTCACTGACCATTTATGTTACAAGGTAGATATTGGTAATTATTGTCAGCTCATTTGATTAATTTTTGTTTTTATGTAATATTTTGTAAGCATCATTTTGGTTTTAATGTTCAATTAATCCAGCTGCGTGCTAAGTAAATACTTGGCAATTTTATTACTTGTTGGTACTATTTTTAGGTTTTCTCAACTCGTTTTTGTGCATTCCACTTAAGCAATTAGATTTCACATATTCAATTACCTGCTTTCTGTCTGCCAATTCGATATTTGTAAATCCAATTGCATTTCAAGTTTGCATAATTTTGTTTTTATGTTCCATTAATCTAGATGCGTGCTAAGCAAATCCTTGACAATTTGATTGAGTGTTGGGCGTATGTTTAGTTTTTTTCAACTTGTTTTTGTGCATTCCACTTATGCAATTAGATTTAACATATTCAGTTACCTGCTTTCTGTCTTCCAATTGGATATTTGTAAATCCAATTGCATTTCAAGTTTTACTGAGTATGCATAATTTTGTTTTTATGTTCCATTAATCCAAGTGCATGCTAAGTAAGTAAAGCCTTGACAATTTGATTGAGTGTTGCGTGTATGTTTAGTTTTTCTCAACTTGTTTTTGTGCATTCCGCTTATGCAATTAGATTTGACATATTCAATTACTGCCTTTCTGTCTGTCAATTGAATATTTGTAAATCCAATTGCATTTCAAGTTTTCAGAATATGTTGCATGGAAAGTGTTCTTGTGACTAATTCAATTTTTGACACTTGCATAATTCGGGTAGCCACACTAAGGGTGTTTGTGCCTGATGAATCACGGCCATAAGCTGGCCGAAGGAGCCCCTTCTCTCGGCCCTGGCACTTGCTCGTAAAAACTGAAACGCAGCGTTTCGCCAGGGTACTTCGCCTTCCTAAAAGATAAAAGAAGAAATGCTAAGGCATTATCATCTCGGCCTCAAGCGCAGGGCGAGGCCGAGGCCGAACAAAATCACGGTCAAGGCATTAAAGGCAAATCATCACGTGACAGCAGGGTCCCAGGCTTCATTTAATGAAGTGGTGCCTGTTTAATGCAGCAAACCCATTGGCCACAAAGAAGCATTTAATGCATGAGGAAAGGTGGGAAGTGACTGAAGTCAGGATTTGGTGATGGAGATCAGAGTGATTAGACGTGGACATTCTCACAAGAATTCTGACAGCCTGAGATATTGGTTCACCAGCTATCCAGGCCATAAATGCGTCTCCACGGCTAGAGGCTCAGAACCCACGATCAAGAGCGGCGGCCGAGATTCACCGGGATTTCTGGGGTCACACCACCATACTTCACGATCCCAAATGTCGATTGGACTGCCCACTTGCGCTAATCAGACTCCACTATGCGTAAATTCAGCCTCGATTACTCATCCAGGGACTCTTCCTATAAATACAAGACTCGAGCTACATTCAAAAGGTTCAACACCAAAACAAAGCCTCCCACGGAGCAACTTATTTTTTCCTGTAATGCACTTTCAATATCTTTACTTGCTTTCCTAGGAGTAGTGGTAGATTGTAAGGAAAATCCATTCATCAATATATCATACGACCCTTGATTTTCAAGGCGCCGGAGCACCATCCTTGTTGTTCATTCACTCACCCCATATATCACACGACCGTCGCTCCCTGAGCAGCGCGCCGGAGCACCGCCCAAAACCCACCACCAACACCATCACTCAACGGCCTTGTAGTTCAGGCCGTGAACCTAACAGCCGAGACCAGTTCCTCTCTCGGCTACAATCGTTTGACTAGGAAGACAGATCAAACAGGCGCACCACTTATCCATCCAACACTCATCAACACATCGACGCACGGTAGACCGTGCTGGCACGCCCGCGCACAACCGCACCGCCCCCAAAAGCAGGAAACCGCGTGTTAACGCACATCCCCTCGGCCCGGAACTCCAGGCCGTGAGATTTGCTCGGCAGACAAAGGGATGTAGAAACGACAAACTCTGTGGTTTATGGTTTCAAAATCATTTGCATGGTCCAGTGAAGGATAAAGTCAAAGTAGTAGGGTTTTCATTAGTTCGCAAATTTATTTGCAAGAAAGGGAAGGAGAGGCAAACACCTCATTACGGCATTGGCGGAGTGTTGGTGGGATAGTACCTATACATTCCATTTGGATGAGGTCAGGGAGCTTATAATTACCCCAATGGACTTTAGTGTGATCACGGGTTTACCTATTTGTGGGAAGCCTTTAAAATATGACATGGAGGCCCACAAAAACACTAAGGAGGTAGTGAGCTATTCAGGAATCCCATTGCAAGCATAATTAATACCAAGATAAAATACAAGGACATTATGGATAAGGAATGGAAGCTGCAAACCGCTGTACAAGAGACCAGTTAACTCGTGTCTTCATTCTTGCATTGATCGGCAGCACTATATGCAATGATACAAGTGACTCTATTTATCTATACTACATGCCCAGCCTGGCTAAAGTCGATAAGATTAAAGAGTACTGATAGGATTTTTAGTACCTGCGCAAAGAGGGTTAAAATCACTGAAAATACTTGCAAGAATACAAGGTAATTGTAGTATAAATGCTCATGCAAGGTCGTTGTCCCCAAAGATTGTTTGACTAATTTGTAATTAAACTAACTCTTAGTTAATGATTAAAATAGATTTTATCAAAGATCTGAAATTTATGAATTTGAAAAGATTAAATTAACAATAAAAGAAATCGGAAAGTTGGGAAATTGAAGAAAAGCAAGTTTTAAAAACCAATTTATAAAAGCACTAGGGTTTCACCGTCACCTAGCAATCCTATGAATTCTTACCAATTACTTATGATTTGCACATGCCACTTTGAAGGTTAGGTTTTCCTAATTTATATTCTACTTGGAACCTCCAACATAGAACGTATATCTAACATGCAACCCGTCCGGACGTTCGGATCAAATATGAACATGAAAGACTCATTAAGTTTTGTGAAAACCCTTTGAAAAACCATGCAACCCTTAAGACGTGGTGTTCATCTTAAGTGAAATTACAATTATTAACCACAAGAAGCCAGCGTCAATTTCAGGGAACCTTCCGACCAAAATTGCATCCAATTACTTTTCTAAAGATCCTAATGGTGATCAAGCATTAAGACAATTAGATAGTTTAAAACAGTGATTAACAATTCAAAGTATGCATGCAATCAATCATAAGTAATTAAATAAAAATCACATATTCATGCTAAGGTTCAAGGCTTCACCCTAGCAAAGAGAGTTAGTTACGCATAATCATAACTAAAACCCAAGAAAATATCATTCCCATGAATAAGAATAAAAACACCTTGAAGTAGAAGTTCTTCAAAAACCCTAGCAAAAGTCGCGTTCCAAAAGCCAAAAAAGAGCTCCCCAAAATTATGTGAAACATAACTTAAATACCTCCTAAAACCCAGTTGCCCCAGCTTCACAAGGAAACTAGGTTAAAATAAAATAATACTAGGAAATAAAGTCCAAATTGGACTAGGAGAATCTGTCAACAATCTGTCCAGCCACGTTTTGGGCTCAAATCTCCTCCAAATCAGGCCCAAGATAGCTTGTTTTAAAGATAAAAACGTTCTGAACACTTCTCCAGAAGGCCACGAACCCATTTGAGGTCATCTTGGGCTCCAAAACGCAATAAAAGCCCAACACGTCACTATTCCAGCACCGCACACTGCTCCTTTATTTTATTGCCAGAGAATAACCGCTTGGTAGAAAAATCTGAAATTTTGACACGATCAAGCTAAGTGACTCACGAACGTCCTCCAACTGGAATTACTCCAAAATTCATCCATTTGATTATGTTTTGCTCCAGAGGAAGTCGAAAGCCCTATATTGGAAATATAATTCAAAGTATCAAAATTCTTCCAAAATATTAACCAAAATATACTAAGAATAGGGTTAAATATATAATATAAAATATGTCCATCAAGTACAATTGGGGTGGGGCTGAGTTGTCATGCTTGTATCTGTTGATGGATGCTATTTCCAGAAGGATAGTGTCAAGCTCACGAGGGTATTGGCAGGCTTGGGAGGTGAATAATTTCATGTTGACAAACTAAATGATTATTATAATTCCTTGCGATTGGGTATTTTGGTTGTCATAACTAATAGTGGTACATTTTTTGTTTATAGGTATGGGCGTGTAAGTACTTGAAGCCACTTACTTTAAGTCAACCATTTACCGATGAAAACAGTCAATGGCCGCATGCGTTACGGTGGTTGGGTGGCCTGGATGTGCGGGAAACATCCCACAACTTGGAGCAGTTTAGGATAACTATGAGATATATCACTACTAATCAAGTTAATTGGCATCCATGGGAAACTGATGATACAACCCTACAACATTATGTACAAAGCAGCATTCCAGCTACAAAACAAAGAATTCTACTCGAAGGACCAGCCGGGTATGCCTGGTATTTAGGGAAAACAGTATCCATGTAAAGCCTAGGTACACCAGATCATCGGATCCCAAAAATTCCCCGTTGAACCATACTTAAAGACATGAAAGTGTATGTCATGGACAATGAAACCAAAGCATCACTTGAGGGATTTAAGGCAGATGACTGATTTGCTGAATCCACTTATTATTGAGTGTTTCGAAATGAGTATGTGAAGTATAAGCATCCATTGATAGATACAAGCAGGACAACCTAGCCTCGCCCCAATTGTTTAATCTCATCAACTTTAGCCAGGCTGGGCATGTAGTATAGATAAACAGAGTTGCTCTTATCACTGCATATAGTGCTACTGATCAATGCGGGAATGAAGAAATAAGTTAACTGGTCTTCTTGTACAGCAGTTTACGACTTCCATTCCTTATACTTATCCACAATGTCCTTGTATTTTATCTTGGTATAAATTATGCTTGCAATAGGGTTCCCGAATAGCCTCACTATCTCTTTAGTGTTTTTGTGGGCCTCCATGTCATATTTTAAAGGCTTCCCACAAACAGGTAAACCTGTGATCACACTAAAGTCCATCGGGGTAATTGTAAGCTCCCTGACCTCATCTAAATGGAATGTATAGGTGTTGTCCCACCAATACTCCGCCAATGCCGTAATGAGGTGTTTGCCTCTCCTTCCCTTTCTTGCAAGTAAATTTGGGAACTAATGAAAACCCTGGAACTAATAGAAACCCCACTGCTTTGACATTATCCTTCACTGGACTAGGCAAACAATTTTGAAACCATAAACCACAAAGTTTGTCATTTCCGCATCCCTTAATGTGGCTACTTGAATTCTGCAAGTGTCAAAAATTGAATAGAAAAGTTGATATGGATCCATATTCGCTTTGAGTAGTTGAGTTTAATCCTTAGACTTGGTGACTTTGATCCAAGTCCTTTACTTTTTTGCCACATAGGATTACATTCCCTTTTCAATATTATCTGATATAGTCTTTTTAGTTTTTAATTTATAAAATCATTTTTTGTTCCAATGATGCCCCTTATGACTTGAATCAAGTAATAGTTATTTATGTGATAATAATTAGCCATTTACAATGTTTGACATTAAATAGAAAAGGCAAATACAACAGACATATCCCAAAAATCACATTTTTACCTACAATCATGCTTCTTCCATCCCAATCTACTGATTTCTTACTTCTCTTAGCTACCTATTCGACAGGTATCTTGTCCTACCTTTACCTTGACTAATATGTTGTATTGGTACATATGAATTATCTGTTGTATAATTATAATATGAGCTACCTAATCAACATGTATCTCAATCTACATAGGTACAATATAACTCATCCATGGTATGGGTATATGAATCAGCTACCTATTCAGCAAGTATAATGAGATACACCTATGCTATCGGTATAATATGACTTATCCCGGCCCTAGGTATGTATTTTATATAGGTATTTCTGTGGGTAGAAAACATTTGTTATAGGTATAATATGAAAATTCCAGGTAGGTGTTTATGATGAATCTTTTCTCATGAGAGGCTTTTGAGCCTTGTGGTTGGAAAAATCGTAACTTTTTCGATCATGGCATATGTGTATAGGGAGCATAGCTATAGATTAATCTGGTGCAAGTCTTTCTCTATGTTTCACTTGTTTTTGGCTTTTTGTGTACTTTTTTTCCAAGTTCAAGTCTTTCTTCGGAGATCAATTCTTGCAAGGAGGACATTTTTTGACATTTTAAGCTTACTATGGTAATGCTACCAAGGCAACACGTAGGTGTTTTCCACCAGGTTCCCATAATTTGTATGCCAAAAAAAAAAATCCGTTACTGATGTAAGAAATCTACAGAGATTGAGAATGAGTATGATTGTAAGAGTCGCCATGATTGCTGGGATGTGTTGCTTTGTTTTCCTTTTCTATTTAATGGTACTAGAAGTAAATATGTTAAAAAGGAAAGACAAATCAATTGCTTATCTATCCACGCATTGGCTTGGAGGACTTCTATTGAGGAGTTAATATTGATGTCCTGCATCCATTATATCTTAACAAAATTGGACCTACATCTAAGAAGCCCAAAATTGAATTAGTCACAATAACACTTTCCACGCAATTGAATTTACAAAACTCCAATTGGCAGATAGAAATGCAGTAATTGAATATGTCAAATCTAATTGCATAAGTGGAATGCACAAAAACAAGTTGAGAAAAACTAAACATTCTCCCAACACTCAATCAAATTGTCAAGGATTTACTTACTGTCTGCCGCGCAAATCTCACGGCCTGGAGTTCCGGGCCGAGGGGATGTGCGTTAACACGGGGTTTCCTGCTTTTGGGTGCGGTGCGGTTTGTGCGCGGGCGTGCCAGCACGGTCTACCGTGCGTCGATGTGTTGATGAGTGTTGGATGGATAAGTGGTGCGCCTGTTTGATCTGTCTTCCTAGTCAAACGATTGTAGCCGAGAGAGGAACTGGTCTCGGCTGTTAGGTTCACGGCCTGAACTACAAGGCCGTTGAGTGATGGTGTTGGTGGTGGGTTTTGGGCGGTGCTCCGGCGCGCTGCTCAAGGAGCGACGGTCGTGTGATATATGGGGTGAGTGAACGAACAACAAGGATGGTGCTCCGGCGCCTTGAAAATCAAGGGTCGTATGATATATTGATGAATGGATTTTCCTTACAATCTACCACTACTCCTAGGAAAGCAAGTAAAGATATTGAAAGTGCATTACAGGAAAAAATAAGTTGCTCCGTGGGAGTCTTTGTTTTGGTGTTGAACCTTTTGAATGTAGCTCGAGTCTTGTATTTATAGGAAGAGTCCCTGGATGAGTAATCGAGGCTGAATTTACGCATAGTGGAGTCTGATTAGCGCAAGTGGGCAGTCCAATCGACATTTGGGATCGTGAAGTATGGTGGTGTGACCCCAGAAATCCTGGTGAATCTCGGCCGCCGCTCTCGATCGTGGGTTCTGAACCTCTGGCCGTGGAGACACATTTATGGCCTGGATAGCTGGTGAACCAATATCTCAAGCTGTCAGAATTCTTGTGAGAATGTCCACGTCAAATCACTCTGATCCTCATCACCAAATCCTGACTTCAGTCACTTCCCACCTTCCCTCATGCATTAAATGCCTCTTTGTGGCCAATGGGTTCGCTGCATTAAACAGGCACTACTTCATTAAATGAAGCCTGGGACCCTGCTGTCACGTGATGATTTGCCTTTAATGCTTTGGCCGCAATTTTGTTCGACCTCGGCCTCAGCTTACGCTTGAGGCCGAGATGATCATGCCTTGGCATTTCCTCTTTTATTTTTAGGAAGGCGAAATACCCTGGCGAAACGCTGCGTTTCAGCTTCTGCTAACAAGTGCCAGGGCCGAGAGAAAGGGCTCCTTCGGTCGCTCATGGCCGTGATTTATCAGGCACAAACATTGCCCCCACATCCCTGGATTCTTCGGCCTCGGCACGGGTAGGGGCCGAATGGATTCCAAGGGATGGACCCTTTGCATTCCTTTCTGAAGTGATCGACAACTGGGGCATTAAATGCGCAGGCCAGTCGGCGCATTTAATGCCTCAAGCACGTCGTGCAGGCCATCATTGCCCAGGGCGTCGCTTCGCCTCGTCAAATGAAACGACGGTCACTGTCATAACTTCGCGTGCTCTGAGTGCGCTGTCAGGCCGTTTCATCTTTCGAGATCCTCTGTTTTGAACTCCAGCGCCAGTATAAAACCCAAACTCCTTCACATTTCCCTTCACGCTCCCAAGATTTCTGAGTTCGTTTTCTTCGAAGGTTCATACTGTTCTTCCCCAGTTGTCTTGGCAGTTTGATGAGGGTGAGAAGATCTGGGATAATGACCTCGACGTGGCCGAATTTATACGACCGAATACTCGAGTCACATCCATGGCCGGAGTGACGGCTCTCACCAAGGCTGAAGTGATGGCTCCTACCATAACCGGAATGACGACCGCTTACCATGTCCAGAGTGATGGCCCCTATCATGGCCTGAACGACGGCCGCTGCCACTGCAGGAATGGCGACTGCTTACCACGGCTGGAGTGGCAGTGGCCTTCCGTGTCCGGAGTGACGGTCCATGCGCCTTCCACGGCTTGGAGTGAGGCCCTGGGTGCAGGCTGGCCGTGGCTGATGACGATATAGGTGGCGAAGGTCCTGCCTCGGGGGAAGGCGTCTGATTGTCTTACAAAAGGACCAAGGAGCCGAAGCGCGTAAATTTTAGGATGTGATTTTTCTTATGTGTGTTTGTACTCGGCCAGGACCTGGCCGTCTCTTTGTAAACGCACCCCCCTTTTCAACCTAAATGAATAAAATGAAGTATGATTTCCTTTAGTTTTGTCTTTGTTATATTGCATACTCCACTTTGATGTTCGCAAATATTATAACCTTTCTGCGGCCGTCTCCCATAATGACGGGATATACCTCTTCAAATACTGGCCGTTGATCGGCAAGTTGTGCCGTTCCCCATCTCTATCCCTTAACTGAAATGCACCTCGGCCAAGAATTCGTTCGATAATGAACGGTCCTTCCCAGTTGGGCGAAACTTTGCCGAACCGAGGGTCCTTTGTCCCAATAGGAAGCACGGCTCGCCATACTAGGTCGCCTTCGGCGAAAGCTTTTTGCTTAACCCTTTTGTTGTAAGCCCTCGCCGCGATTCGCTTTTGTGCCTGCATCAAGTTATAGGCATCGAGTCTAGATTGCTCCAAATCTTCCAACTCCTGAGCCATGGCTTGTGCATAACCCCCCCCTCATGCTCAGGCTGCTCGGCCACACGGAGAGACCGAACCTTTAACTCCATCGGGACGATGGCGTCGTGACCGTAGGTTAAGGCGTAAGGAGATGTGCCCGTGGCCGACCGTTTTGAGGTTCGGTAAGCCCAAAGGGCTCCGGGGAGTAAGTCGTGCCACGCCCTAGGTTTTTCCTCGATCATCTTCTCTAGGATGCCCTTGATTACTTTGTTACATGCCTCGGCCTGTCCCTTAGATTGAGGGTAGTAAGGTGTTGAGTGGATCAATTTGATCCCCATTCTTTCGGTGTATTCCCGGGTCTCGGCCGATGCAAATACCGGGCCGTTGTCGGTCGTGATAGTTTCTGGAATACCGAACCGATGAACGATGTGATTGTCAAAGAATTTGACCACCTGCGCGCTGGATATCGACCGATAGGACTCGGCCTCGACCCATTTGGTGAAATAGTCGGTCGCCACCAAAATCCAAGCGTGTTGGTGTTGCATTCCTAAAAGGACACAATTTAATGTGCAAACAACCAATTAAAAATATCCGCAAGTGCACGAATCTATCGAAGTATAGATTATGTAAGTACGGGGTCGATCCCACGAAGTACTTGTCGGTTGCCTATAAGTTCTAATTCGAGTACAAAGAGAACACTTAACTAACACACCACAATGCACAAATGCAAATTTGAAACTAAAAGAAATGTAAAAGAAACGTAAAAGAAACAAACAAAACAAAAAAAGAAATGTGCTGTGAACAGTGAACAGCGACCGGTCGTTAGTCAAGAGCGACCGGTCGTTTTTGTCTGGCGACCGGTCGTGAGGTAAAAGCGACCGGTCGTTTTAGTACAGAGTCGAAACTTCAGAATTGTGTGCTGAGCGACCGGTCGTGAGACACTAGCGACCGGTCGTTCTTGGGCAGAGTCGTTTTCTCTGTTTTTCCAGTTTCGACCTCTGTCCAGTGTTTTGCCTATAACTTTCCAACCGTACGTCCAAAATTCACGTTCTTTATACGGTTGGATTCAGCACAGAAAATGCAAGAACACAATAGGAACCAAAAGTCCAAAACAATTACGAAAACAAATAAAATTCAGTAACAAAGACACATAACGTGTCGAACACGCAACTCACACACACATTTGGGGGGGGGGGGGGGTTTGATTTGGTTCAAGTGATCTATTTCTATTGCATGTAAGTAAATGGACTTCGAATTTAAATGAGAATGGCAGAGATGAATTATCAAGATGTGAAATCAAAATGTAACAAACACTAGGGTTTCGGAATCCACCCTAAACAATTCTACCCAAGTTCATGAATACTCAAGTGATGAACTCTAAACGTGTTGATGAAGATGTTCGCAATCAAGACCATTGGTCGTGGCTCAAGACGCATTGATTCTCTCTAATATACGTAAAGTGCATGGTTCGTGCTACAATACTTGTGCCCTCCCCATAACCGAACCTAGGTATGGTTCGTACTTCGATTCAATTACAAGGAGAACCCATTAAGTTCAAAGAGAATATGAACATCACAAGAATCCTAATAGCATGGTGTTTACATTAGGTATTCAAGAAACCAATTCACATGGATGATTCTTACTTCATCCATTTATTGCTTAGGATAACATGAAGATACACATAATCCCAACAATCTCAAGAAGCATGCTTTCAAAGGTGATCAATCAAAGAAGAACATACATCAAGGATAGATTAATTTGGTGAATTGGAATTCATCAACAATATCTAGAAATTCATACACTCAAGCATCAAAACAATAAGGTAATCATGTTAAGGGCTTCAACCTAAGCCCTAGCTATGGAGTTTAGTTGCTCATACTTATTTCAAATACAAACTCAAAATGAAATTAGAAAGAGTTTACAGATTTTCAGAAAATGGTGAAAGCTTCAAGGTCTTCAATGGTGGAAGCTTTCTTCTCCACTTTGCTTGGCTGCACCTTGGCTTTCTCCTTGCTTCAAGCTCTCCAAAATCTGCTCTCAATGTGTAGAATAATAGAATGAATAGGTTTCCCACGTTCAAAACCTCTCCCACTTCAGATTGCAATTGACTTTCCATTGCCCATCAATTTCCAGCTCACAAATATAATATAAAACTCATACTTTCCTTAAAGCCTTTGCCCTTGTCCCCTTTGCCATGATGAAGTCTTGACTTCACAAAGATGCCAAATGCTTCAGAAAATATCTCATTTACAAAGGTAATTTCTTGTTACCAAGAGTTATGGTAACAAGAAGAATCAAGATGACACAAAGGAGGTAAAAGCTGGCCAAATTCGGATTTCCAGAGCTGTGGTAACATGCTGGATTGGTTGGATAGGCAATACTTGTTCAATGGAGCTCAAATTTGGATATGTTGTAGTTAACATCCATTGGAACAAGTTTCATGAAGATCTTCACCTTATCCGAGCACCAGAGCATGTTGATCCCAGGCCAAGAAGTTGACCTACGAATATGAACAAAATCAGAATTTATAACCAATAATACACTTTTAGCTCATTTTCATTCTAACCAAGGCAAAACCTATGAAAACACAAAAAGGAAGTAAAAAGCGATAAAATGTCAAGAACTAACTCAAAATAATGGGTGAATAACATGATAAATCATGTGTAAAAATGAACCGAACAAACTTCCCAAACTTATCTTTTGCTAGTCCTCGAGCAAAACAGAAACTAAAACAAGACTCGAAACAAAACTTTCCGAACACTTTCCAAAGAGAGAGCGACTCATGCAAACGACTCAAAAGTTTTCACAAGAAAAACTCAGTTTGGACATCATTCACAAGGCAGCAGAGTTCAAAACACAACATGCTCAAAGTGTAGTAGTGTGATGGCCAAATTCAACTCATTCTCCAATTTCAGTTTTCACACAACTTCGAAAATCATACCAAGCACAAATGCAACTTCAAATCTCACCGAAGTTGTCCTCTCACAAATGAATCACTCGGAAGAGGGTTACAATGCATCACTCAATAGTAAATATGAGAATAGAGTTAAACCATAAGGGACTTAACTCACAATTAGCAAGATGAAAAACATGCATGAATATGATCTCAAGAAGGATGCCAAACACTTAAAAGAAATAGAATGTGTGCAAATCAACCACATGACATTTAGGATCAATTTAGGTCTTTATTATAGGTTGTAATGGGGCTAAGGGTGTAAGGTGAGTAAGAAATGAAGGATATGGATACAACAAAGTCCAAGGAACTCACAATGTAAGAGCATATAATCGTTGACTAAAAGACTTTGAAACATCACGCTTTGAGATTTTCACTCATTTATTTTTATTTTTATTTTTTATATGTGATCAATTAGACCACAAAGCCTTATACCTCCACTAATTATGATTCACACTCCTTTCTTCCATTCGAACAACCAAGAAACATGGAATTGAATTTGAAACCATTGCCACTTAACCACAACTTTTCTCTTTTCTTTCACCCTTTGAGTGAAGTACTCTTCTTCTTTTTTTTTTCTTTTTCTTTTTTTCTTTTTTTTTTTCGAAATGTAATAACCCTTCCCAAACTTAGCATGAAAAACACATCTAAATTAAAGCTCATGAGTTCTTTAGAAAGGTAAATTCTTGTTTTTCAGGCTAAGGCTAGAAGTAAAAATTGGTTACTTGAAAGAAAAGGCATACATATAGGCTCAAGGTGGTTAACAATGGAAAATCATGCTTAAGCATGCATAGGGTTAGCTTGAAAGGCACAAACAGTCCAAAGAGGGCCTTAATATCATTTCTCAAATGTCATGTAATCAAATTGCACAAGAATGAGTGACTTTTAAGTGCTCAACCAAATCAATGAATAATGAGATCAAACAACAACTCAGATGACAAGAAAAGTAAGAATATGTGTATAACACTCATGAATTGAAGCACAAGGCTCAAAGCTCACATTATATGGTTATACAAGTCTAATTCATGCTTGATACAATTCTTTGGATCATGCAAGTCCCTCAACTGGAGAATTATGAAACAAATGGCAAGTGCATAGAGGGTTTCAAACATATCATGCTAGAACGATGCCATTTAGTGAATAACAAATTTTTATTTTTATTTTTTTTTATACAAAATTTTCAATCAAGTCATGTAAACATTCATCACAATCTCATCATATATGTCCGGAAAGTGACTTAAGAACAAAAAAAAACTCAAAACAGAAAAGTAAACAAAATAAAAGAAAGTAAGAATTTAAGTGAAACGAAAAAGACTTGCTATCCCTTCCCAAACTTAGAAACAAACATTGTCCTCAATGTTAAAGAATTCAGGCATCAACAACGTTATAACAAGAATTAAAGGGAAAAAAGCAAGTAAGTACAAGAACAAACACGAAAAACAACTACAACACGGTTGCAAAAACAAAAACAAAAACGAAACCAAACAGAAACAAATAAAACAGTAAGCCTTAACAACAGTCTTACACACGTAGAAATCCAACCCAAAGAAACGCACAAACCAACATGAAAGCCCAACCCAAACGAAAGCCCAAAAGCGAAGAAAGTAATAAGACAAAGAAACCAAGTCAGAAGCACAAAGAGCGAGAACTCAGAAAAATAGAAAAAGTGGGCCCTGATGTCTCGGCACCTGTGAGTCACGGGCAACCAAGCGAGGGACGTGTCGACAAGCAGAGGTCCCTCTCACATTCCCAAGCCAGAATTATTGGCTTCATAGGAAGGTGTGACGACTTTTGTTTCTTGAAAGCGCTGAAAGGCAGAAATGAAATTAAAGGGGTTGGGGAACAGGTGAGGTGACCTAAGGGGATAGGCCGTAAGGGCCGCACAAAACGCAGAAGGGCAGTGGCTAGGGTTACGTAGAAACTAACTCTATAAAAGAAGAAGAGAAAGAGTTGGGGAAAAACATACAAACTCAGAAACACACAAAAGAGAAAAGAAAGACAAAAGAAAAGAAAGTTCAAATGGCCTCTTCCTACCCATTCTCGTTGGATCTCAACCTAGCTCCACCGACTCAGACTCGGGGCCAAGCAGTGGCACCAGTGTGGATGCCCTACTTTGCCTCTGCACGGGGGCACGTGACAGTGAATGACTCGATACTGCTGGACAACGATGTTGCCCTTGGAGTTGCTAGAAATCTAGTAACTCCCAAGGATATACGGGTTCTGGGATCAAGGGATGACAACCGGGTCGTGAGCGATGCTCTGGCACTAAGCGTGCAAAGCTCGGCAACAGTCGCAAGTGTGGGTCATCGCCTAATTGCGAAGTCCCATGAGGTGGAGGTGCTAAGAGGTCAGTTGGCGGCGGAGCGAAGTATGGTGGAAGAGTGCCAGAGTATTATTAAAAGTTTAAAAAGGGAAAGGGCAAGGATAGTTGAGGTGAATCGACACCAGCTGGAGGAGTTGCGGGAAGAGAACAAAAATCTCTCAAAGATGGTAAGTGTTTACGCCCATGACATGAGAAAGCAGCTGGAGGACCTGGACCAACTTGGTAAACGCAAGAAAACAGATCGCGAAAGTAGGTACGCTCAAGCTAAGAGTGCGATCTTTGGGAGCTCGAGTGATGAGCCCCAAGAGGCTGTGCGTGAAGCCCCGGAAGAGGATAGCCATAGGGCTAAACTCAAAGGTCCAATGGTCGAGACACCGAGCAATGTGAAAGAATAATTTCTAATGTATTAGTGGTGTGCCTGGTTGTCTTTGCCCTTTCCGTGTATTTTATTTTATTTTATTTTTTTTAAAATTTTAAATTTCTCGTTTCCGGAAATAAAAAGAAAAGAAAGTTGCAAAAGACAAAGAAGAAAAACAAAACGCACTTCCCCAAACCGGAATAAAAGGAATGCGACAAACGAAAAAGACACAAATCACACTTCCCCAACTGAAATAAAACAAAAATGACAAACTGAAAAGAAATCAAAACATAATGCACCAGAAAACAGGGAGGAAAAGAAAGCAAAGCGAAAGTAGAAATACTTCCCCTTTTAACCGGACGCAACCGCAAATTGCGCAGGAAATGCAAAGTGGTGTCGGCTCCCTTATGAGCATATGGCTATTTAAACCACTTCTCGGTTGAAAGAAGGAGCATCCTGCATTTCAACCTGCAAACTCAAGAAAAACCATCAAAAAGCCCAGACAGAAAAATCAATGGCATCCCCAGATATGCTTGTTGATGACCTTAACCTTGAGTTGTCCCTTGCACCACCAAATGCCCAGACACGGGCTCCTCCAAACCCTATCTTCCCAAACTCCTCATACCACCATGGCTCGGCCTCAAACTTCTCTGAGGTGGTGCCGCGGAGGGCAGTAATGCCGGAGGGCATGACTGTCAGCAGACTGACAATTGCAGATCATCTGCATGTGGCGCAGAGGTCTGACCAGATGGCAGTGGACGAGTCCCACAATCTAACCGTGCTCAACGCGGTCTCGGCCACAAATTTGGGCATGCGCCTACTGGCGAGAACACGAGAGTGCGGGGCACTGAGTGAGGAGGTGGCGGCCCTGAAAGCTCTGGTGGCGGACCTGCAGAAGCGGCTCTACAGCGCCAACCAGCATGTAGAGATGCTGCAGAAAAGGAACGAAGATCATGTAGAGCTGCTGCAGATTCTACAAGCAAGAACAGACAGAGGCAATTAGCAGAAGCCTCTGGGGGCGCAGAATGCAACAATGAACATGTGATTAGGAATTTACTGTACGCATTTTCACTAGTATGTATGTAATCACATGTTATGAAATGAAGAAGCATTCACGCCCAATTTCTGATTGTGCATTAATGAATTGAAAACACTTCCCAAACTTATATGAAACACTGTTTAAAACTGATGGAGATTTAAAATTAAACAATGCCATATAGAAAGATTGGGATAGATAATCACAAAATATAAGGAAAAGTAAACAACAACAAAAAAAACAAAAAAAATGAACTAACAATAAAAGTTGAAATAACAAACTAACAACCGTCTCAAAATAAAATCCAAAAACAAAATAAACGAAAAGTTCAAAAGGGTACAAAACGCAAAGTACTACTGAACATCATCATCCCCATCACCATCATCATCATCATCATCATGTGCAGAGGTCCCAGGTTGACCTGGCATCTGGAGGTGCGTCCAAATGGCGTCAATGGAGGTGCTCATATGCTGCAACTGCTGGTGGTGAAGCATTTGCAAGTCCCAAATGGCCTGGAGAGAGGGCTCCCAAGCAGAAGTGTCGACAGTGGGAGCAGGTGGGAATGGCGGTGCTGGGGCCGGCCCATGTGGTGGTGGCATACGGGGCGGCACTGGAGCAGGTGCATGTGCATGGCGCCTCTGAGAGATGCTCTTGGACACAGAAGTGTCCGAAATGGGACCCATGGGCTCAACATATATATCAGTAGAAAGAGCCCGAACACCTGAGCGTTCACAAATCATGCTAACAAGGCAAGGATAATATATGATGTTCTTCTTACGTGCACAAGCCTTCAGGCGTTCAAAAATGATGTCACAAATAGGTAGGGAAAAAGTTCCCTCATGCAAAATTTTCAGGATCATGACTCCTACTTTGGGAATTTCCGACCGTTGGCCGGATGGGTAGATGTTGTGGCGCACAAAGCTCCACAGGATGGCAAAGTAGGGTGTCAACTTACCCTGAATGAGGACAGTCTTTTTGGGTTGAGATGCAAAGGCAGCAGGGTCAGCATAAAAAAGTGTTTCAGCTGCGCTTTGCATGTCAAAATCCCTACCCAAAAATTGGTTCCACTCCTCAGTATCCCTCTCAGGTATGTGAAGAACCTCAGAGATAATGGAGGTGGATAGTTCAAAAGTTTTGCCCCGAACCTTAAGGGGCACATCATCATCACCTACATCGTCTCTAGACTCTTCCCTAGGGAAAGCAGCATAAAACTCTCGCACAAATGATTCATTGTATTTTTTATAGAGACGAGCTAAAGGTAAGAGGTTTCGGTCCCTAAGAAGGTGCCGGACTTGAATAAGTCCAGTGGTTTGGATGGAGGGACTAAGATCTAGGTTACGCTCAGTAACCACAGTGGCAGTGAGAATTGCCTCTTCCGGTTGAGGTGCACTTCCGGAAGAAGATGCACCCCCTCTGGTACCCTTTCTAGCTCTAGACATCTAATGAAAATAAACCAAAATGCACAGAGCAAGACAACAACAAAATTCATGCCACAATTCCCAAACATGCAAAATGCCACAATTATACCAATATCAAAAGCAAAATGCATGCACATAGCCAAAATTTGCCACAATTCAATTATGCACCAATTCGAACGATTCAACAAATCAATCACAATGCACAAATATGCCAAAATTCCAAAATGTAAACAACATTCCCAACATTCACCCATAATGACAAAATTTCAATAATAAACACAAATAACAACAACAATAATCAAATAAGAGATTGAGAGTGAGAAAAACATACCCAATTGAGCAAAATCACACCAACACAACCACAAACCACAATCAACAACAAAAACAAAGAAAAACAAGTTAGAATCACGAACAAACAATAAGAAAAGCAATTAGATTAAGAAAATCAAAGGAAAACTCAAAGAAAAATTCGAAATTTACCTTGGGTGAACAGTAACCCTAACTGAAAATCCTCCAAAATTGATGAAAACACTTGAAATTTCAAGGAATAGAAGCCAAAAACGGATTCTACTCGAAAAATTAAGTGAGAAAAGTGTGATTTGGGTTAGGATTAGGGTGGGTTGTGAGGGAGGTAGAGGGAGGGAGAAGAGAGAAAACGAAAGGAGAGAAGAGTTGTGTCGCTGGGAAGAAGAAGAAGTGAGGAGAGAGAAGAGAGAAAAGAAAGAAAAGGAACGGTTTTTTTAAAAAAATCGCGACGAGCGACCGGTCGTGAGTGGAAAGCGACCGGTCGCTTTGAAACAGATTCAAAACAAAGAAATTCGCGAAGCGCGACCGGTCGCAAGGCAAAAGCGACCGGTCGCTTTTAAACAGATTCAATTTTTCTCAGAAAACCAAAAGAGCGACCGGTCGCTTGGCAAAAGCGACCGGTCGTTTTTAGGCAGAGTCTAATTCTTCCAAAATACCAACGAGCGACCGGTCGCAAGGCAAAAGCGACCGGTTGTTTGTACACAGATTGAAAATTTTATTTTGCGCGACTCACGACCGGTCGCAAGTGCAAAGAGACCGGTCGTTTTTTGGGTTTTTTTTTTTTTTTTTTTTTTTTTTAAAAAAAATTTAATTAATTTGGGACTTACCTTCCCAACTCAGTTTTGCACCATAGCAGGTACATCAATGAAGTGGAGCACTTCATCTTCTTGATGCAAAACATTTTCGTGGTAGACTTTCAACCTATGCCCATTAACTTTGAATTCCTTTCCTATGCCTATTGGTCGGATTTCAACTGCACCATAGGAATAGACATTAGTAACAACAAATGGGCCAGTCCAGTGGGAACGAAGCTTACCTGGAAATAGTTTGAACCTAGAGTTAAAGAGTAATACTCTTTGCCCTACTTCAAACGACTTTCTAATGATATGCTTATCATGAAACGCCTTTGTTTTTTCTTTGTAAATTCTTGCGTTCTCATAAGCATCATGGCGAAGCTCGTCCAGTTCGCTCAGTTGTAACCTTCTGATATCTCCTGCTTCCTTCATGTCGAAGTTGTACTTCTTAATTGCCCAAAGGGCCCTGTGTTCAAGCTCGACAGGTAGATGACAAGGTTTACCAAAGATTAAGCGAAATGGAGACATACCGATTGGAGTTTTGTAGGCAGTTCGGTAGGCCCAGAGAGCATCGTTAAGGCGCATAGACCAATCCTTTCGAGTAGGACCAACAGTCTTCTCTAATATATGCTTCACCTCTCTGTTAGAAATCTCCACTTGTCCACTAGTTTGAGGGTGATAGGGGGTGGACACCTTGTGAGTTATGCCATACTTCTTGAGTAGGGTCTCAAATGATCGGTTGCAAAAATGGGATCCCCCATCACTAATGATGGCCCTCGGTGTTCCAAACCTACAAAAGATATTGGCTCGAAGAAAGCTAAGAACAACTTTCGCATCATTAGTCTTGGTTGGAATTGCTTCCACCCATTTTGAAACATAATCAACCGCAAGTAGAATAAATAGATTTCCAAAAGATGAAGGAAATGGACCCATGAAATCTATTCCCCAAACATCGAATATTTCAACAATCAGAATTGGATTTAAAGGCATTTGATTTCGAGATGAAATGTTACCCATTCGTTGACACCTATCACAAGATAGACAGAATTGTGAGGCATCTTTGAACAAGCTTGGCCAATAGAATCCACTTTGCAAAACTTTTAATGCTGTCTTCTTGGCTCCAAAGTGGCCACCACATGCGTTCGAGTGACAGAATGTGAGTATGGACTGAAATTCGGTCTCGGGAACACATCGCCTAATCACGGAGTCTGAACAATACTTCCACAAATATGGGTCATCCCACACATAGGACTTGGTGGTTTTCAATAATTTGTCCTTTTGACCTCTTGACAAGTCCCTTGGTATATTTCGTGTAGCAAGAAAATTGATAATGTCAGCATACCATGGGTCAGAAATTTGTAATGCAAAAAGTTGCTCATCAGGAAAGGATTCACGAAGAGGAAGAGTGTCTTCTTCGGTATTGGAGTTAGTGATCAATCGGCTAAGGTGGTCAGCTACCACATTCTCCGATCCCTTCTTATCTCTGATTTCTATATCAAACTCTTGGAGCAACAAAACCCATCGTATCAATCTTGGTTTTGCTTCCTTCTTTGCCAAGAGATATTTCAAAGCTGCATGATCAGTAAAAACAATTACTTTAGAGCCTATCAAATATGAACGAAATTTCTCTAAAGCAAAAATTACAGCTAAAAGCTCTTTCTCAGTAGTTGAATAGTTCAACTGAGCATCATTAAGGGTACGGCTTGCATAATATATGGCATGCAATCTCTTCTCAACTCTTTGTCCCAATACAGCTCCAACTGCAAAATCAGATGCATCACACATTAATTCAAAAGGTAAATTCCAATTTGGAGGCATAATGATAGGTGCAGTTGTGAGAAGAGTTTTGAGCCTTTGAAAAGCTGCCAAACATTCATCATTAAAATCAAAATTTGCATCTTTGGCAAGCAAGCTACACAATGGTCGAGAGATCTTAGAAAAATCTTTTATGAATCTTCTATAGAACCCGGCATGTCCTAAGAAGGATCGAATCTCTTTCACTGATGTGGGAGGTGGCAAACCGCTTATCACATCAACTTTGACTCTGTCAACCTCAATGCCTTGACTGGAAATCACATGACCTAAAACAATTCCCTGTTGTACCATGAAATGACACTTTTCCCAATTGAGAATTAAGTTGCATTCCCGGCATCTTTGCAAAACTAAAGACAAGTTGTTAAGGCATGAATCAAATGAATGACCAAACACACTAAAATCATCCATGAATACTTCAATAAATTTTTCTACCATATCGGAGAAAATACTCATCATGCATCGTTGGAAGGTGGCCGGGGCATTACACAATCCAAATGGCATACGCCGGTAGGCGAAGGTACCATAAGGACATGTGAATGTCGTCTTGTGTTGGTCTTCAGGAGCGATGGCAATTTGGTTGTATCCTGAATAGCCATCCAAGAAGCAGTAGTAACTGTGACCTGCAAGACGTTCAAGCATTTGGTCAATAAATGGTAATGGAAAATGATCTTTTCGGGTGGCGGTATTTAATTTTCTATAATCAATACAAACACGCCATCCCGTTTTGACACGAGAAGGAATAAGTTCATTTTCCTCATTTCTTACAACAGTTATTCCTGACTTTTTAGGAACCACTTGGACCGGGCTTACCCACTTGCTATCGGAAATAGGATAAATTATACCCACATCCAATAGCTTCAGAATTTCTTTTCGGACTACCTCTGTCATGATTGGATTTAACCTGCGTTGAGCATCCTTTGTGGGTTTGGAATCAATTTCCAATAAAATTCTATGCATGCATCTTGTTGGGCTTATTCCCTTGATGTCCACAATACTCCAACCAATTGCTCCCTTGTGTTCTCTTAACACTTGCATCAACTTCTGTTCATTTTCCACATTGAGATTGCTAGCAATAATCACGGGCAATGTCTCTGTTTCACCTAAATAAACATACTTCAAGTGGGATGGCAATGGTTTGAGCTCTAACTCGGGTGCCCTGTCAAGAGAAGGAACAAGCTTTTCAGTATTGACTGGCAAAGGTATAAAATTTGGAGTGTACTTACGTGGTATGGCTGGACATGCATCAAGGAATTTCACAGCCTCAAGTAACTCATCGTCAACAATTTCAGCAACTTGAGGATTTTGTGTCAACACCTTTTCTAATGAATCTGTACCATGAGTACTATTAAATGTATTTTGCACAATATGACACAATGTATCAATACGAAAACATTCATGTTCATCATTGGGGAGTTTGAAGGCATCATATACTTTGAACTTTATTGTTTCCCCTTGAACTGTCATTGTCAATGTTCCTTGTCGAACATTGATCACAGTATCTGCAGTGGCCATGAAAGGGCGGCCAAGAATCAATGGAAGATCCGCACCCGAAATAGGAGCTTCTTCCATTTCTAGCACCAAAAAGTCAGCTGGTAAAATGAGATCATTTACTTTCACAAGTACATCTTCCAAAATTCCTCTTGGATATCTCACTGATCGGTCCGCCAATTGAATGCTGACAGAAGTTGGTTTAAGATCACCTAAGTTAAGGGCTTCAAAAACAGAATAAGGCATCAGATTAATTGAAGCACCTAAATCAAGTAAAGCTTTGTCAAACAATTTATCTCCAATAATGCAAGGAATTGTAAAACTTCCTGGATCTTTTAATTTGGGAGGGAGCTTCCTTTGCAAAACAGCAGAAGCTTCTTCCGTTAGTGCAACCGTTTCATGATCTTGGAATCTCCTCTTGTTGGTACAAAGGTCCTTCAAGAACTTTGCATAACTCGGAATTTGCTTGATTGCATCCAAGAGAGGAATATTGACTTGCACTTTCCTGAAGGTTTCCAATATTTCTTTGGCTTGTTGAATCTTTTTGGAACTCATAAGCCTGTGAGGAAAAGGAGCACGTAAGATATCTTCATCAGTAGGTTCACGACTTACCTTCTCCTTTCTTGCCCTTCTTGCAAGTTCATGCTTTGGGATCCACTCGGATGAAGAAGCTGCTTGTTTATCTTTCTCTTTGTTGCTTTCATCCTTTTCTTTAGGCTCAGTTACTTGTTCAACCTGCATGTCATCAACATTATGAATCAAATTTTTAGAACCAACAATTTCACCAATTACCTTACCAGTTCTCAAGGTAACTGCTTGAACATGCTCATGCCCAGTTGGATTAATCACTGGTTGGCTAGGCATCATACCAGGTTCCCTTTGACTCAAAGCTGTAGCGATTTGCCCCACTTGATTTTCTAGATTGGTAATGGCCTTATCCGTTTTCTGCATGTGGGTGTCATTCCTCTGCATGTAGCTTTTTGTCTCAGTGATGAAACTATCTGTGTTTCTAGCCATGGAAGCAACAAGTTCTTCCAAAGATTTTCCTGTAGATTGTGGTTGAGGTGGTGGTTGTGGTGGATTGTAGTAGTGCATTTGACCATGAGATGGGCGAGTATGTTGTTGGCCTTGAGGTGGTTGAGTTGGCCCTTGAGGTGGTTGAGTTGGCCCTTGTTGAACATTCGAATTGTCACTCCACCTGAAATTTGGATGATTTCTCCACCCCGGATTGTATGTTTGTGAGAAAGGATCATTCTTAGGCCACTGATTTCTCTGAAATGAGCCCACTGCATTTGCTTCCTCATGTGCCAAGGGACAATCCTCAGTGTCATGACCAATTGTGGAGCAAAATGCACAAACCTTGGATGATCCCGGTGCCAATTTCTTCACCATGTTGGTTAGGTTTGCAATCTGAGCT
Organism: Prunus avium; assembly: GCF_965620075.1. NCBI lineage: Eukaryota > Viridiplantae > Streptophyta > Magnoliopsida > Rosales > Rosaceae > Prunus > Prunus avium. The sequence continues at coordinate 34,592,984 of NC_142291.1, forward strand.
TCCATACTAGAAAGGGTACTTACATCATAGGATTCCCCTTTTCTGACTGGTTTTTGTCTTGAATTATATTGGCGAGCATTTGCAGCAATAAGATCAAATATTTCTCGCACTTGTGTTGGAGTCTTGGTCATTATAGTTCCTCCAGCAGCTGCATTCACATTATTTTGATCCGCTTCAAAAAGTCCTTCATAGAAGTGTTGCATTAGAAGCCAAGCTTGTACATTATGATGCGGACAAATGATTAGAAGTTTCTTGAAACGGTCCCAATAATCCTGGAAGCTTTCTCCCGGCCTTTGCAGAATTCCAGTAATCTGACTTCGGAGTTCATTTGTCCTTTGTGCTGGGAAAAAATGTTGCAAGAACTTTGTAGCAAGATCCGTCCACGTTGTGATGGAATTTGGAGGTAGATAGTGAAGCCATTCCCTTGATGTATCCTTCAAACTAAATGAGAAAAGTCTCATTCTTATCTCATCACTACTCATGCCTTCGATCTTTATTGTGGAACACACTTCCTCAAAGTCTAGGATATGTGCATTAGGATTTTCTCCAGGATTTCCCAAGAACTTAGGCAATATGTGTATCATGCCCGATCTCAACTCAAAGTTTTCCAAAGTGGATGTGGGATATACTATGCAAGATGGTTGTCCAGTTGTTGGCGGAGAAGAGTATTCTTGCATAGTAAGTTCCACAATTCCAGCTGCGGCTGCCATTGGTGACGGTGGAGGTGACTCGACTTTTGGTGAGCTTGGTGATGATGAAAACGGTGAGAATGACAAAGGCAATGGAGTAGACACAGCTAGTTGGATGTTCCTTTCTCTCAAAGCTTGAGCTTGGATATCTTCTATTGTGCAATCTAATGAAATATCCAAATTCAAAAGGGACATAAACAGAGTGTTCCTGCAATAAGAAGAAACAAAAACAAACTCAAATAAAATGAAACGACAAACAAAGAAAAATGAAAATAAAATTAAGTACTCTAAATATACTCAAACAAAACATATAAGCAACCGTGCCAGTTCCCCGGCAACGGCGCCAAAAATTGTTGCATTCCTAAAAGGACACAATTTAATGTGCAAACAACCAATTAAAAATACCCGCAAGTGCACGAATCTATCGAAGTATAGATTATGTAAGTACGGGGTCGATCCCACGAAGAACTTGTCGGTTGCCTATAAGTTCTAATTCGAGTACAAAGAGAACACTTAACTAACACACCACAATGCACAAATGCAAATTTGAAACTAAAAGAAATGTAAAAGAAACGTAAAAGAAACAAACAAAACAAAAAAAGAAATGTGCTGTGAACAGTGAACAGCGACCGGTCGTTAGTCAAGAGCGACCGGTCGTTTTTGTCTGGTGACCGGTCGTGAGGTAAAAGCGACCGGTCGTTTTAGTACAGAGTCGAAACTTCAGAATTGTGTGCTGAGCGACCGGTCGTGAGACACTAGCGACCGGTCGTTCTTGGGCAGAGTCGTTTTCTCTGTTTTTCCAGTTTCGACCTCTATCCAGTGTTTTGCCTATAACTTTCCAACCGTACGTCCAAAATTCACGTTCTTTATACGGTTGGATTCGGCACAGAAAATGCAAGAACACAGCGCGGACCAAAAGTCCAAAACAATTACGAAAACAAATAAAATTCAGTAACAAAGACACATAACGTGTCGAACACGCAACTCACACACACATTTGGGGGGGGGGGGGTTTGATTTGGTTCAAGTGATCTATTTCTATTGCATGTAAGTAAATGGACTTCGAATTTAAATGAGAATGGCAGAGATGAATTATCAAGATGTGAAATCAAAATGTAACAAACACTAGGGTTTCGGAATCCACCCTAAACAATTCTACCCAAGTTCATGAATACTCAAGTGATGAACTCTAAACGTGTTGATGAAGATGTTCGCAATCAAGACCATTGGTCGTGGCTCAAGACGCATTGATTCTCTCTAATATACGTAAAGTGCATGGTTCGTGCTACAATACTTGTGCCCTCCCCATAACCGAACCTAGGTATGGTTCGTACTTCGATTCAATTACAAGGAGAACCCATTAAGTTCAAAGAGAATATGAACATCACAAGAATCCTAATAGCATGGTGTTTACATTAGGTATTCAAGAAACCAATTCACATGGATGATTCTTACTTCATCCATTTATTGCTTAGGATAACATGAAGATACACATAATCCCAACAATCTCAAGAAGCATGCTTTCAAAGGTGATCAATCAAAGAAGAACATACATCAAGGATAGATTAATTTGGTGAATTGGAATTCATCAACAATATCTAGAAATTCATACACTCAAGCATCAAAACAATAAGGTAATCATGTTTAGGGCTTCAACCTAAGCCCTAGCTATGGAGTTTAGTTGCTCATACTTATTTCAAATACAAACTCAAAATGAAATTAGAAAGAGTTTACAGATTTTCAGAAAATGGTGAAAGCTTCAAGGTCTTCAATGGTGGAAGCTTTCTTCTCCACTTTGCTTGGCTGCACCTTGGCTTTCTCCTTGCTTCAAGCTCTCCAAAATCTGCTCTCAATGTGTAGAATAATAGAATGAATAGGTTTCCCACGTTCAAAACCTCTCCCACTTCAGATTGCAATTGACTTTCCATTGCCCATCAATTTCCAGCTCACAAATATAATATAAAACTCATACTTTCCTTAAAGCCTTTGCCCTTGTCCCCTTTGCCATGATGAAGTCTTGACTTCACAAAGATGCCAAATGCTTCAGAAAATATCTCATTTACAAAGGTAATTTCTTGTTACCAAGAGTTATGGTAACAAGAAGAATCAAGATGACACAAAGGAGGTAAAAGCTGGCCAAATTCGGATTTCCAGAGCTGTGGTAACATGCTGGATTGGTTGGATAGGCAATACTTGTTCAATGGAGCTCAAATATGGATATGTTGTAGTTAACATCCATTGGAACAAGTTTCATGAAGATCTTCACCTCATCCGAGCACCAGAGCATGTTGATCACAGGCCAAGAAGTTGACCTACGAAAATGAACAAAATCAGAATTTATAACCAATAATGCACTTTTAGCTCATTTTCATTCTAACCAAGGTAAAACCTATGAAAACACAAAAAGGAAGTAAAAAGCGATAAAATGTCAAGAACTAACTCAAAATAATGGGTGAATAACATGATAAATCATGTGTAAAAATGAACCGAACAGTTGGTTGGATGCGGCCGGATGGATTTTGCCGATGATGTCCACGGCCCACCCTCTGAATGGCCACAGTTTGGTAACCGGGTGAAAGGCTTCGGCCGGTACCCTTTGTATGGGGCCGTAGATTTGACACTTGATACATCCCCTCGCATACTTGATGCAATCTTTCAAAAGGGTCGGCCAGTAATAGCCGTGCCCCAGAACCAACCACCTCATCTTAACCCCAGACTGGGGAGCACCACAAATCCCCTCGTGAGATTCGTTCATGATGACCTTGATGTCCTTGGTGCTGGGACATAGGAGTAACAAACCATCTGATCCCTTTCGGTACAGCTCATTCTGATAAATCAAATAACACTGAGCTTGGAACCGTGTAGTCCTTTCATGGCTGCCAGAAGGGTTACGCAGATACTTCACTACGGGGTAGCGCCAGTCGGCTTCGGCCGTGTCGATCTCGTCGGTGATGTCGGCCGAAAACACTTGTGCTGTCATTCCTCGCTCGGCCAAGGCCGGCAAGGTACGCCTCTCAATTCTTATCACGCGATCATGGTCGGTGCTTGGGATGTTCACGCCAGACGCTACCTGGGCCATCTCATTGGCCTCGCCGTTTTCGGTGCGCGGTATATAAACAAAGGAAATTCTAGAAAATCCATCGGCCGTGTTGAGGGCCGTCACATAATACATGGCCAAATTCTCCCTCGTGCATTGGTATTCCCCAGTTAACTGGTTAATCACTAGTTGAGAGTCGCCGTAGACCAAAACACGGGTTGCCTTCATTTCTTTCAAAATCTCGAGACCGATGATGAGCGCTTCGTACTCAGCTTGATTATTAGTGCATTTGAAATCGAGTTGGAAAGCGAACTGCCACTTCTGCCCTTGAGGAGATTCAATCACAACTCCGACTCCTGACCTGGCCTCGGTGCTGGAACCGTCAAAGTACATGGTCCAAAAATTCTTTTCCATGCGGGCCATACCGATCTCGACCTCCAACTCCTCTTCTTGTCCCTGGGCCGTGTGATGAGCCAGAAAATCAGCCAAAGCCTGACCCTTGACTGATTTCTGAGCCACGTATTGAAAAGTAAATTCGGACAATGCCATCGTCCATTTCCCAATTCGGCCGCGTATGATCGGCCGGGTAAGCATATATTTGATGAGATCGGTCTTAGAGATGATTTGAACAACCGAAGGAAGCATATAATGCCGCAACTTGGTGGCCACGAAATAAAGGGCTAGGCATAGTTTTTCGATCGGTGAATAGTTCAATTCGGCCGTGTTGAGGGTGCGGCTTAGATAGTGCACTGCTTGCTCGCGTCCTGACTCGTTGTTCTGAGCCAGCAGACAGCCGATAGAGCCCTCTGAAGCCGAAATGTCATCGAGGGCCGCCTGATGCTCTGCCCCCCATACGAACCGTTCCGTGTCTTTGAGTTTGAGCAAGGGAGACAACGGCCGTATTTTTCCCTCCAGATTGGATATGAAACGCCGTAAAAAGTTCACCTTACCGAGGAAAGATTGGAGCTCCTTCTTAGTCCTCGGCGGAGGGGCCACCATAATGGCCGTAGCCTTATTTTTATCCACCTCGATTCCTCGTTGGTGAACCAAGAAACCGAGGAAATTCCCGGCGGTGACACCAAAAGCACATTTCTTTGGGTTCATTTTTAGGCCGTGCGCTCGCATCCGGTCAAAAGCTTGTCGAAGATGTCCTACGTGGTCAGCTCTGGATGGGGACTTTACAACCACATCATCGATGTAGACTTCAACGGTTCGGCCTATAAGGTCGTGAAAAATAAGGTTCATGGCTCTCTGGTATGTTGCGCCGGCATTTTTCAGGCCGAACGGCATGACCACCCACTCATAGGTTCCGATTGCTCCTGGACACCTGAACGCCGTTTTGTGAACATCTTCTTCGGCCACAAAAATCTGGTTGTAACTCGCATGGCCGTCCATGAAAGACAGGAGTTCGTGCTTTGCGGCTCCGTCCACCAGGAGATCTGACATAGGCATGGGATATTCGTCCTTGGGGGTCGCGAGGTTCAGATTTCGGTAATCGGTGCAAACCCTCAAAGCCCCAGACCTCTTCAAAACTGGTACAATGTTGGCCAGCCATTCAACGTACCAGGCCGTTCGTATGAAGCCAGCTTTAAGGAGCCGTTCAATCTCCTACTTGACCCTAAGCTGTACCTCGGTCGAGAAACGCCTTGGCGGCTGTTGGAAAGGCTTGAACCCCTCCTTGATTCTTAATTCGTGCTCGACCAAACTTCTTGGCAACCCAGGCATCTCATGATAATCCCAAGCAAAACAATCCTTATATTCATGGAGCAAGCCGATAACCTCGGCTGCTAACTTAGGATCCAATAGATGGCTTACAAAAAGAGGCCGTGGTTCGGCCTCGGATCCTACATTAATTTCTAACAAAGGGTCCTAGACTTCAGGGTAGTCATCCTCCATTTCGGCGGGCGCCGTGTCTAGGTCGTCCAAAGTCAGTGCGTCCGGTGCGTCCGCTTCGTGGAGGAATTCGATCAGGTTAATCGGTGAATTTGGCCTTAAGGATTCCGCCGCCCAGTGTTCCAGCAGTCGCTCGACCAAATCCCTCACGGCTGCTGCCCCTTCTTCTTTAGTGGCCTTGTCCGTCATTTAAAGACTGGTGAGGTCGATCAATACTTCGCGCGCCGAATCCTGTCGGATATTCTCGGCGCCTAACTCCAGCACTTTCTGGGCCGTCGTTCTGGTTGGTCGGCCGTTTGCATCGTGGCCGGTGAGGACAACCCATCCAACATCGTCGTAGTAAATCCGAGCTTGCACGGCGTTGGCCTCGAATGGTTTCTCGTCGGCCGGGTGTATGGACACCTTTTGGCCGTCCCAGAAGAATAACAATTGGAAGAGGGAAGACGGTATACACCCATATTGATGGATCCAATCACGGCCGAGTAATACGTTGTAGTCGACGCTTGATTCGACCACGTAGAAGGCCGCGACCCTCGTCTGATCGGCCACGGTAATCTTTAAGGGCAATACGCCAATGGTTTTTTACTTATCGCCGACAAAACTACTCATGACCACGTCGCTGGGGATGAGGTCCTCCTTCGACTTGTCCAGCTTTCTCATTAAGGAATAAGGAAGGATGTTGACCGTCGCCCCACAATCAACGAAAACCTTGGATATGGGCACACCCTCTATGTGAGCCGAGATATACAACGGCTTCAAGTGCCGGTATTTGTTCGGCTCGTCTCTTGGTATTACTTCGTTAAACGTTACGGCCAGCATTTCCTCCTTAGTTTTTGGTCTCTGATCAAACTGCTCCTCGGGCACGTCATCCTCTAAGCTGCTGGTCTGCCCCCCTGGGGCTGAAAACTCGAATGGCAGCACCAGGACCATGTTAATGCCGACTTCCTCCGGCTCCTGCGGGTTTCCCCTACCGGCTTCTTCTTCGGTCTCAGAGCCGTCTTTGGCGAGAGCCGTTTCCTCGACCATCCCGAGGATTCCCTCATATTCTTCATCGGAGATTCCTATTGTGGGGTCATCCTCGGCCTCATGCCCGAAGAGAGGATCTCCGAAACCCTCGTCCATAAGCCTCACGGCCCTCGGACTATCGGTTGCGGACGCTTTGACCTCAGGGGGTTCTGAGGTTTCGACCTCCTTTTTGAGGGCCCGTCTAGCCTCTGCCAATGCGTCCCTGGCCGCTAGATAATCGTCCAGGCGGCTTACTCGGCCCTTTTCCTCAGTCGTCAGACCAAAGAATGTGTCTGCCGGCGTCACGGCAAAGTACCGGTGGAGATATTCCAAATCGCCCCTGCTGAAGGGGATTTTAGCCTCTAATCCGCCGAGGTCGGGCTGGTAACTTCGCAGGCCTCTTGCTCAGGACTCCCTGTTTGCCTGGTATACGGCCTTAATGGCCGAGTCAGAACCGCTGGTGATGAGGAGCGCTTCTGCCTTTGTGTTCTTGAGGGCCAATTCTACGATTTCTCGGCTCTCAGGGGTCATACCGTACAGATCCACGGCCGAATGGCCCTTATGGAATTCTCTGAGGAAGGACAGACCGTTGGCCGAAAAAGGAGGATCCCTCCCGTGGTAGATGTCGACGACACCTTCGTCCGTTCTTTCTATGACCGCGGCCTTTGGCTGGGCTGAAATGGTCGACGAACCACGGGGCCTTTCGTCTTGCCTAGGGCGCCACGCCTTCAAAGGCTTGGTGCTGTCTGCCCTCACGGCCGGGGAGACAATTGGTTTGGATGACAGCCCGTCAGCGGTTGCCACTTTCTTTTGGCGTTTGAAGCCCTCGACCTCGGTTGTCTGCATCCTGGCCTGCTGAACCTGCCTCTGCATTCTTCTCAGCTGGGTTTTCGTCAGTGGTTCGGCCCTGCCCCCAGGCCGTGCATGGTACCAACGGTCATCCTTTATGACTGGTGGTTTGAACGTTTTTATCGACCTTGTAGCGGCCTCTTCTTCGTGGCTGGCCGAGGCGCTGGGGTTTTGTGGCCCTAGTCGGCTGAAAACAGCTCTGTTGGTCGGCTGACGACCGTACTGACCACCGAATCTTTTTACGGTCGTTCGAGATGGCTCGGCAGCCTTCCTCTTGTTCTCCTGCGGCCCGGGCTGGCCGATCTTACACTTGCATCGTTCGCAGAGGGCCGGCTCAAGTTCGGTCAAAGGCTCCTTTCCTTTTGCCGAACCGCGAACTCCTCTATCCTCGGCCGGGTATTGGGCGTCGACCATATTAACGACAGGTGGAGGGAATGGCTTGGAGTCGACCTGCATGGCCGCCTTCTCCGGAAACTGGAGCTTCTTCTCTTCTATCAATTTCTAGATAACGTCTCGCAAGACAACACAGTTGTTGGTGTTATGAGACCAAGAACTGTGGTACTTGCAAAACGTTTTTCCCTTGAGTTCTTCGGGCTTCGGGGTCTTATGGCCGAAGGACAATTTTACCTTCTTCTCGGCCACCAGCAAGTCGAAGATAGCCTCGGCCCTTGTTAAGTCAAAAGTGTAGGCCTTCGTTTCCCGCGTCGCGAACTTGGCGTCAGGGACCTTTGTGTGGCTATTGTCGGTTTTAACAAGCCCTCTGCAAACGAAGGGTTTGTCTATGTTGACTTCGGCCGAACTCATCTCGACCTCATTGCCCTCGGCCTCTGCGGAGCCGTCTGCTTCGGCGTAGCTGACGATGGGATTCCTATAGTAGGTTCCCTTTGAGGCCGTCTTCTTCTGCATCTCCTCTTTCAACAAGGACGCGTATCTGTCCACCTTGTTGGTCAAGTCATGCATGTCCCGAAATTCGATCTCCTGGAATTTCTTCCGGTATTCGAATTCCAATCCTTCCTCGGCCATCTTGACGAACTCCCTCTCTGGTAGGTTCGTGCGGCACCAATTCCTACATGTCTTGAACCGCTGTAGGTAATCGCGAGGTGATTCGTCCGATGCCTGGCTCATTCTTGCCAACTCGGCGACCGTTATTTCTCGGTTTGTCTGGTAGAAATGTTCGTGGAACACCCTTTCCAAATCAGACCAATCCCTTATTGAGTTCGGCGGAAAGTTTATGAACCATGAGAACGCCGCGCCGGTCAATGAATGAACAAATAGTCGGAGTCTCTGAGCGTCCGAATTGGCCTCTCCACACTGGGCCGTGAAACGGCCGATGTGTTCAATGGACGAGGTCTGCCCATCCCCAGAAAAAAGCATGAACTCTGGCAATCGATAGTTCCGGGGAAGGGGAATCCGGTCAATTTCTTGCGGGTACGGCCTCGTATATCTTGGCATGTCCGGCCGCCTCTGAGCTAGGCCGTCTTCGATCATCCACCGGACGTCTTCGAGCCGGATCCCTTGAGCTGGTGCCTCCTGTTGGGTTGCATATGGCCGCGTGGCCTGTAGCACCTCGTTCTGAGGCCTTGCCTGCTGGGCCATTTGAACCAAGGGCTCGGCCGGGATAACCGAGCTAGTTGATGCCATATGAGCACCGTGGGTTTGGCCAAGGTGCATATGCGTTGTTGCCGGAACGGCCGACCCATAGTGAAAGTGAGAGCCCAATGGACACGACGACGCCTGCAAAGGTGGTGAGACGGTCAGGTTGCCCTGACCGTACTGTTGTGACGATACGGCGGACGCGTTGCTTGGGCCAGGATGGGTGTGGACGGCGGCAGTATGAACTGAGCCGAGCGGGTGGATCGCGGGATGCGTAAAGCTGTCGTGTCCTAGTGATATGGCCAAAGCGTGGAGCGGTCCGCGCGCTGTCTCAGCCGAGTAGGTTGGTCCAGAATTCGTCCACACGGGCTGGGATTGCCCTCAGCTGTTTGTTGGTGGCAAAGAATGCTGACCGTAGCCTGATGCTTGGGTATGGGCCGAGACGCCGAGGCTGCTGCTTTCGCCGTAAGGCTCAATTCTGTCGCGCTCTTGGCTCCTCGGTCCGGCTCTGGGAGGTGTTGCTGGCGAGGCCACCGGCATCCTCTCTTGAAAGAGCGTTCGCAGTTCCGAGGAGAACCTGTCCATCGCGGCCATGAAGGATGTTTCTATCCTGTAGGCCTGCTTGGACATCAGTTCCTCCACCACTGCATGTTCTTGCATGGATTCGACTGTGCGATCCGTCGTTACTGGAGCGCCGGCCGAGATCCCGACCGTATGTTCGGTCTCAATACTTGTGATTGGTGAGGTGGACTCAGGAGTCTCAGAAGTCATTTCGACCGCTTTGTTTTTGAGCTTTGCATGTGCCCTAGTTTCCACCATAAGTTGTTTGACAGGGTCCCACCGGGCGTGCCAAAAGTGTCTGCCGCGCAAATCTCACGGCCTGGAGTTCCGGGCCGAGGGGATGTGCGTTAACACGGGGTTTCCTGCTTTTGGGTGCGGTGCGGTTTGTGCGCGGGCGTGCCAGCACGGTTTACCGTGCGTCGATGTGTTGATGAGTGTTGGATGGATAAGTGGTGCGCCTGTTTGATCTGTCTTCCTAGTCAAACGATTGTAGCCGAGAGAGGAACTGGTCTCGGCTGTTAGGTTCACGGCCTGAACTACAAGGCCGTTGAGTGATGGTGTTGGTGGTGGGTTTTGGGCGGTGCTCCGGCGCGCTGCTCAGGGAGCGACGGTCGTGTGATATATGGGGTGAGTGAACGAACAACAAGGATGGTGCTCCGGCGCCTTGAAAATCAAGGGTCGTATGATATATTGATGAATGGATTTTCCTTACAATCTACCACTACTCCTAGGAAAGCAAGTAAAGATATTGAAAGTGCATTACAGGAAAAAATAAGTTGCTCCGTGGAAGGCTTTGTTTTGGTGTTGAACCTTTTGAATGTAGCTTGAGTCTTGTATTTATAGGAAGAGTCCATGGATGAGTAATCGAGGCTGAATTTACGCATAGTGGAGTCTGATTAGCGCAAGTGGGCAGTCCACTCGACATTTGGGATCGTGAAGTATGGTGGTGTGACCCCAGAAATCCCGGTGAATCTCGGCCGCCGCTCTCGATCGTGGGTTCTGAACCTCTGGCCGTGGAGACGCATTTATGGCCTGAATAGCTGGTGAACCAATATCTCAAGCTGTCAGAATTCTTGTGAGAATGTCCACGTCAAATCACTCTGATCCTCATCACCAAATCCTGACTTCAGTCACTTCCCACCTTCCCTCATGCATTAAATGCCTCTTTGTGGCCAATGGGTTCGCTGCATTAAACAGACACTACTTCATTAAATGAAGCCTGGGACCCTGCTGTCACGTGATGATTTGCCTTTAATGCTTTGGCCGCAATTTTGTTCGGCCTCGGCCTCGGCCTACGCTTGAGGCCGAGATGATCATGCCTTGACATTTCCTCTTTTATTTTTAGGAAGGCGAAATACCCTGGCGAAACGCTGCGTTTCAGCTTCTGCGAACAAGTGCCAGGGCTGAGAGAAAGGGCTCCTTCGGTCTGTCTGCCGCGCAAATCTCACGGCCTGGAGTTCCGGGCCGAGGGGATGTGCGTTAACACGGGGTTTCCTGCTTTTGGGTGCGGTGCGGTTGTGCGCGGGCGTGCCAGCACGGTTCACCATGCGTTGATGTTTCGATGAGTGTTGGATGGATGAATGGTGCGCCTGTTTGATCTGTCTTCCTAGTCAAAGGATTGTAGCCGAGAGAGGAACTGGTCTCGGCTGTTAGGTTCACGGCCTGAACTACAAGGCCGTCGAGTGATGGTGTTGGTGGTGGATTTTGGGCGGTGCTCCGGCGCGCTGCTCAAGGAGCGACGGTCGTGTGATATATGGGGTGAATGAACGAACAACAAGGATGGTGCTCCGGCGCCTTGAAAATCAAGGGTCGTATGATATATTGATGAATGGATTCTACTTACAATCTAACACTACTCCTAGGAAAGCAAGTAAAGATATTGAAAGTGCATTACAGGAAAAAATAAGTTGCTCCGTGGGAGGCTTGTTTTGGTGTTGAACCCTTTGAATGTAGCTCGAGTCTTGTATTTATAGGAAGAGTCCCTGGATGAGTAATCGAGGCTGAATTTACGCATAGTGGAGTCTGACTAACGCAAGTGGGCAGTCCAATCGACATTTGGGATCGTGAAGTATGGTGGTGAGACTCCAGAAATCCCGGTGAATCTCGGCCGCCGCTCTCGATCGTGGGTTCTGAACCTCTGGCCGTGGAGACGCATTTATTGCCTGGATAGCTGGTGAACCAACATCTCAAGCTGTCAGAATCCTTGTGAGAATGTCCACGTCTAATCACTCTGATCTTCATCACCAAATCCTGACTTCAGTCACTTCCCACCTTCCCTCATGCATTAAATGCTTCTTTGTGGCCAGTGGGTTTGCTGCATTAAACAGGCACTACTTCATTAAATGAAGCCTGGGACCCTGCTGTCACGTGATTATTTGCCTTTAATGCCTTGGCCGTGATTTGTTCGGCCTCGGCCTCGGCCTGCGCTTGAGGCCGACATGATCATGCCTTAGCATTTCTTCTTTTATTCTTTAAGGAAGGCGAAATGCCCTGGCGAAACGCTGCGTTTCAGCCTCTGTGAACAAGTGCCAGGGCCGAGAGAAAGGGCTCCTTCGGCCAACTCATGGCCGTGATTTATCATGCACAAACACGGTCGCTCATGGCCGTGATTTATCAGGCACAAACACTTACTTAGCATGCACTTAGATTAACGGAACATAAAAACAAAATTATGCATACTCAACAAACTTGAAATGCAATTGAATTTACAAATATCCAATTGACAGACAGAAAGCAGGTAATTAAATATGTGGAATCTAATTGTATAAGTGGAATGCACAAAAACAAGTTGAGAAAACTTGGGAGATGTTGATCCTTTTGGAAGGACTTATGGAGAATGAAAATCCCTCCTAAAATACATATCTTCATTTGGCTGGCTTATCAAGGTAAAATCTTGTCCAATGAGCAAAGAGCCAAGAGGAATCTAACTTCTAAACCTTCTTGTCTTCTTTGTGGTTGGCAAACTGAATATGTTATTCATATTCTTAGGGACTGTCCCAGGGCTATGATGGTATGGAATTCTGTTTTAAATTTACACTCTTCTCCTCATTTCTTCCTCTCTAAGCTAAAACCTTGGTTCTTAGGCAATATGCTCTCTAAGGTTAAATGCCTTGATGGTATTGGACGGAATGTTATTTTTACCATTACATGTTGGTATTTCTATAATTGGCATAACAAGCATATTTTTAATGTTGAAGTGGATATGCCTTTTACTTCCAGGAATACCATTTTTACTGTGGTTGTTGAGTGGGTTAAAGCCGCTAATGGCTTTGGCTAGAAACCTGACAGAATACATATTTTTTTTTGGCTTGGGAACCTCCCACAATTGACCAACTTAAGCTGAATGTGGATGGTTCTAAAAAGGCTGCCACTAATATTATTGGAGCAGGAGGTGTTATTAGGGACTCCTCAGGTGACTGGATTGCCGGTTTTGCTTTGAATTTGGGCCAAGGTCATATCCTGGAGGCTGAGTTTTGGAGTCTATATTTTGGTCCAAAACTTGCTATTGAGAAAGGTATTACTAACCTTGCTATTGAAATGGATGCTGCTATTGTTGTCTCACTTGTTCAACAAATCAATTCATTGCAATGCCATCCTCTTGCTGCTTTGGTGCATAGTTGTTGTGATCTCATGATTCAAATTGGAAATTGTCACCTTGTCCACATTTATGGGGAAAAGAATTGTGTTGCGGCTTTTTTGGCAAATTGGAGTTATAATCTGGACATGGGAATCTACTTCTTTGATGAGGCTCCTATCTAGGTTAGCTCTTTGTTAGTGGATGACTTGCTTGGTCTTGCTAGGCCTCGACTCATGCACGGTGTTTTGTTGTTGTTTTATGGGGGTTTCCCCCCATTTCACCAAAAATAAATAAATTTTAACTAAAAAATAGAAAGCATGATTGTAGATGCTCTTAAATGCAAGCAAAGCCACTGCTTCCATTGTTGTCGATGTGAAGAGAGAGGAGAGGGAGAGATGAGAGTGAGAGAGCTGGTGAGAAGAGGAAGATGATGCCAAGGACGATGGAGGAGGGGATGGGGACGCAAAGGAAGGACGACGGAGAATGGCAGGGTCAATGTTGACGCCGACGCCCGTGGCTGCGATTAGGGGTGGCAATTTCCGACTCGACCCGTTACACGACTCGAAACCCGCACGGGAAAAACACGACCCAAACACGACCCATTAATAAATGGGTAATTTTCGGGTCAACCCACCACTGACCCATTTATAAACGGGTGGGTTTCGGGTCAACCCGTCAACCCATTTAAATACCTGTTTAACCCGTTTATTAAACGGGTCGTGTCATGGGTCGTGTCAACCCGTTTACTACCTGCCAACCCGCGAAAAAAATTAGAGAAAATGAACCTTCAGCACACCCAATGGGTTTCGAACCCCAGCCAATTTCACCCATCTCCTTGCTCCTTATCCATCTTGGTGTTGATAACTTTGTGATTATATGTTACAACATTTGATATTTATAATGTCTTTACAAACTGATGAGCACTTAATTATTACATTTTTATCCATAAATTATATTTGTTAATTATTACATCTTTAGAAAAAATAAGCACATTTCCCAAACTTAAAATAAAATAATTAAAAAAACAAAAACTGGAAAGGATACGTAAAACACAAAGCACCAGAAAATGAAAGTAACGGGTAAAAACATAAAACACCAGAAAATGCGGAGGTAAATCAAGAAAAGTAAGGTGAAAGTAGAAAGGGAAGGGATCCGAGAAAAAAAAGAGGGCAAACGGTTGGATAGCAATCTGGGGATCCGAAGTGGATGTCGGCTCCCTCATTAGTAGATGTCTATTTAAACCATTCATCAGTGAAGTGTAGGATTACCCCTCATTTCTTCTTGAAAACTCAAGGAAAACCATAAAAAAAAATCCATAAACAAAACAATGGCATCCTCATCTAAGCTCATTGATGATCTCAACATTGAGTTATCACTTGCACCACCGAATGTTCAGGTAGGCGCTCCTCCAAACCCTATCTTCCCAAACTCCTCCTTTCATCATGGCTCAGCCTCAAACTTTGCTGAGGCAATGCCAAAAAGAGTAGTGCTGCCAGGAGGCATAACTGTTAGTAGACTCACACCGGCAGATCATCTGGACGTGGCACAGAGGTCAGACAAGGCCGCGGTGGAGGAGTCTCATGATTTAACTGTTCTCCAAGCAGTCTCCGCTACAAATTTGGGCATAAGATTACTGGCATAAGAATCTGGTGCTTTGTGTTTTACGTATCCTTTCCAGTTTTTGTTTTTTTTTAATTATTTTATTTTAAGTTTGGGAAATGTGCTTATTTTTTCTAAAGATGTAATAATTAACAAATATAATTTATGGATAAAAATGTAATAATTAAGTGCTCATCAGTTTGTAAAGACATTATAAATATCAAATGTTGTAACATATAATCACAAAGTTATCAACACCAAGATGGATAAGGAGCAAGGAGTGGGGTGGAATTGGTTGGGGTTCAAAACACATTGGGTGTGCTGAAGGTTCAATTTCTTTAATTTTTTTCGCGGGTTGGCAGGTAGTAAACGGGTTTACACGACCCATGACACGACCTGTTTAATAAACGGGTTACAAATGGGTCGTGTCGTGTCAACCTGTTTATAAACAGGTTGGGTTTGGGTTTGCATTTCCTGACACGATTAATAAATGGGTCGTGTTTGGGTTGGGGTTTCTTGACACGTTTAAAAGTTTGACACGACACGAACCCGACACGACACGACCCATTGACAGCCCTAGCTGCGATGGGGAAGAGAATGGCTTGACTATTGGTCTAACCAAATTTTCTTTAAAATGTTAAGTGGTTGACACGTGTCAAAAGATAATTGGGTTGGGGATACTTAGGTGGAATGCTTACCTGGGCATACCCGTGCCATGCAAGTTTTTCTGTCCTTTATGTCACCTGTCTAATTTCTCCATGTGTCCAATCACTTAACTATAAATAACACTGTTAACTTGAATTGTTAAAAAAAAAAAACCTAAAAAAATATTAAAGAGACGTTGGTTCCACTTGGGCGGGAACAGATACCAGAGGTAAAAGTAGAAATATGCACTAGTTTTTTTTTTTTTTATCAAGAAATATGCACTAGTTGAAGGACACCTTGTGCAATTCCACTTGAATTCCAAGTAGAAAAAGGGACATTGGTTCTTAGGACTGCCGGCATCCCTCCCTCTCACTCTCCCTATAGTTATTTTGTCCATTCCACAGACGGCAAATTCCAACCATAGAAGTGCATTTAAATTCTAACTCCATTGCACTTCTTTTATTTGTCTCTTTCAGTTTCTGCCAATTTCCTTCATCCCAATCCTAAACAAATTCAAAACCCATTTCCAATTCTCATCCCGAAACTCCATTTTATATTTCAAATTTCAATCTCTCTGTTTAATCTTCATTACCCATTTCTTTAAATTTCAAATTCTACCACCCAATGTAGACTCTTTTTGTTTATATCCATTTGTCATGTTTTAGCCTAATCCTTGGTATATATTGGCATCCAAGTAGGCAAGAGTGGTGAAGATGATGAGGTGGCCACCTTGGCCACCAATTTCCACCAAGAAATTTGAGGTAGTTATTGTTGCAGGCAGGCTTGAGGGATTGGATAAAACTCAATTTGAGGGTGAGAGAAGAGCTTTGGTTGAGGTTAAATGGAAGGGCCAGAAGGGTAAGGCTTTGGGGTCTTTGAGACGATCTGTGAAGAGGAATTTCACCAAAGAAGGTGGAATTAGAGATGATGGGGTGGTGGAATTGCAAGAGGAGTTTAGGAGTTTGTGCAGTTTTTCTGGTTATAAAGAGGGTATGTTTTACGCTTGGGAGCTTTCATTTACAGTCTTCGATGTGAGTCTCTCTGCCTTTCAATTCATCTTCTTGTTTTTTTTTTTTCTTCTTTTGTTCTGTTTTTTCGGTAGCAGCAGGAAATTTTTTGTAGCTCGGTTGTCTCTTTTTCCTTTTTGAGATTGATCATATTGTGATGTTGTATTTGTTTGTTTGTACGATTCTTTTGTTTAAGGTTTGTCATTAACCATTGCCTCATCCATCATGTGATTTCTTGAGAAACAGAGTCGGTGTTTATGGAACTGCATCATTGAACCTAGCGCAGTATGCTTCGGTGTCTGAGGAGAAGGAACTTGGACTCAACATTCCTCTTAATGTTCTTGTTGTGGCCTCAGAGTCTAAGCCATCACTTTCTGTATGTACTGCCTATGTTTAAATTAAACTTCTATGTCATCCCCTTTTGTCACGTCTCTTTGCCAGGTTAGGTACGTTTTGCCTTTTCTAAATTTGAATAATTTGTCTTATGTTAAGTTCCTTGATAACCGCAGATATCTCTGAGCATATTGGAAATGAGAGCCACTCAAGAACTTTCTAAGACAGTGCCGAGATCATTGCTTTCTGACGAAGCTATTTCCACAGAAAAGGATGAGTTGTCTCCTCTTAAAGCAGGACTAAGAAAGGTGAAAATCCTTAGGGATTATGTTTCATTTGGTAAATCAAAGAAGGCATGTGTCGAGGAAGATAGCAGTGATAGCAGGAGTTCTGCTAGAAGTGAAGATGCTGCGTCCAACTATCCATTTGACACAGATTCACTTGATGATGATGCAAGGGAGGAATCCTACCATGGAAGAAGAGGAAATTGAGCTTCAGATCTCCCAAAGCCAAAGGGGAGTCTCTACTGAAGAAACATTATGGAGATGATATTGATTTTGATCGCAGGCAGCTTAGTTCCTCTGATGAATCCAGTTTTGGGGTACGTATGCAACCTCTCACTGTTGTTTTCTGTACATGTTTTTGCTTGTCTTCATTTCTGTATTGATTTTTTAAAACTTTTCTTTTTACTTTGGAAATCACATCACACAGAAAGTTCCATATCTGAATTCGGAGATGAGAATTTTTCTGTTGGCATTTGGGAGCATAAGGAAGTGATAAGCCGTGAAGGACATATGAAGCTTCAAACTCATGTATTTTTTACTTCAATTGATCAGCGGAGTGAATGTGCTGCTGGAGAGAGTGCATGCACGGCCCTGGTTGCAGTCATTGCAGATTGGTTGAAATCCAACAGAAATGAGATGCCTATCAAGTGTGAATGTGATAGTCTCATTAGAGGTGGATCATCAGAGTGGAGAACTCTCTGTGATAAGATAACGAGGCCTACATAGAGCGTTTCCCTGATACGCACTTTGATCTTGAGACCATCCTTCAAGCTAAAATTCGTCCTCTGTCTGTAGTTCTAGAGAAGTCTTTCATAGGATTCTTCCATCCTGAAGAACTAGAACACAGGGATTTTGACTTCCTTCAGGGTGCCATGTCCTTCGATAGCATATGGGATGAGATCAGTCAATCTGCATCAGAATGTGCATGCAATAGTGAACCTCTGGTCTACATTGTGAGTTGGAACGACCATTTCTTCATACTAAAGGTAGAGCAGGATGCTTTTTACATAATTGACACAGTAGGGGAGAGGTTGTATGAAGGTTGCAACCAGGCCTATATATCCTGAAATTTGACAAAGACACAACAATCCAAAGATTACCGAGTGAGGCTAACGCATCAGATGAGAAATCTGGAAATCAGGTGCGACCGAACAACTGTAAGGAAACTAAAGCTGAAGGGGCTCTTGTATCGAGCCAGAAAGATTTTGAAAACAGTGATGTGAAAGAGGAGGTTGTATGCAAAGGAAGAGAAAATTGCAAAGATTATATTAAGAGCTTTTTGGCTGCTATCCGTATAAGGGAATTGCTGGCGGATCTTAAGAAGGGTTTGATGGCATCAACACCTCTTCATCATCGCTACAAATTGAATTCCATTGTACCAAGCTCTTGCAGTCAATGGATGAATATTCTGTAAAACAAACAGCAGCTGCTGCACCAGCAATGAAAATGGCATTGGCAGTTGCATAATGACTTTACATAGTTTCCAGCAATTGTTATTACCCTGAGGTTTCTTTTAATGAATCAAGAATGAGAGCTCAATGTAAATAGAGAACTGATAACACATTATTTCTTTGTTTATTATTATGAGCAATAACTTCTCGTGTACAAGAACATCAATGCTAAGTAATAAAGGCTTATTATCACAAAACGTCCCTAAGGTTTACGAAACTATCAGATTGCATCCTTAATGTTTTTTTGTGTCATTCATGGTCCTCAAGGTTAGTATGTGTGATCACAAATGGTCCCTGCCGTTAGGTTCCGTCAAAAACTCTATTAGTTTGCTGGCATGGCATGTATATATATCACAAAACATCCTTGAGGTTCACACATCTATCACAAATGGTCCTGCGAAATTTTTTAATTTTTTAATTTAAAATTCATAAAATTTTGGTTTTCTTTTTTATATTATTTAAAAATATATATTGTATTTTAAATACATATGGCACTATATTTTTGAAGATGTGGACTCCACATATATGCCACATCAACAAACTAATGAAGTATTTTAAAAATAATTTAAAATTCATAAAATTTAAAAATGAAAAAATCATTTATAGATGGATTTTAACCTTGAGGACCATTTATGTGGAGCCCACATCTACAATAATATAGTGTCATGTGCATTTAAAATACAATATATATTTTAAAATAATTTAAAATTCATAAGATTTAAAAAAGAAATCCAAAATTTTATGAATTTTAAATTAAAAAAATTTGCAGGGACCATTTGTGATAGGTGCGTGAACCTCAGGGATGTTTTGTGATACATATATATGCCACATCAGCAAACTAACAGAGTTTTTGACGGAACCTAACAGCAGGGACCATTTGTGATCACACATACTAACCTTGAGGATCATGAATGACACAAAAAAAACATTAAGGATGCAATCTGATAGTTTCGTAAACCTTAGGGACGTTTTTTGATAATAAGCCAAGTAATAAATGTTTTCTAATATTGCATATACTAATGAAGGTGCATACAGAGCAAGGGGCTTGTAGCTGAAGTGGTTAAGACATACCCCTGCATCTGAGGTCCTAGCTTCGATACCCCCAATATCGCTTGTCTCATTTATGGAAAGGAATATGTGTGGTGGCGATCACATGCAGATTGTTTCTTCTTCTCTCTGTGATTCCAAAATTCTCAGCCATGTCAAGGGCTTCTGATTTAGTATCATTTGGAAGTTTCCAGTTGAAGCGGTACAAGAGTTGAGCAAGTCCAATGTTTGAAGTAGCAAATGAGATGCCTGGACAAATCCTGTACCTGCACAAATGGGAGCAGCTCGGAACTGTTCCCTTTGAAGCCTAACCTTCAAAACGTTCTGGTTGAAAGCATTCCGGATCAGCCCAATTTTTTGGATCTCTCCCTATTGCCTATGCATTGACAAGGATTTTGGCCTTAGCTGCTATTATATATCCACTAATTTTGCATCTTTCCTTTTCTTCTCTTGGGATGAAAGGACCCGAAGGGTGTAGTCGAAATGTTTCTTTGATGACTAGTTTCAAGTAATCTAGCTTTTGAACGTCTTCCTCTTCAATTTTGTTCTTTCCCTTGAATGCTTGTCACACCTCGGATTGTGCCTTCTCCATTACTCTCGGGTTTCTTAGTAGCTCTGACATTGCCCATTCGATTGTTGTTGCTGAAGATTCACTGCCTGCAGAGTAAATGTCCAGAAAACATGGTGAAGTTACAATGGATTATGCTGTTGTACGATAAAAAGGTTTTATTGTTTGACTGTATACAGGTCTTGCCATGGCGACTGCTTTGATTTGATTGGTTGTGAGATGAAACCTCCTCCCATTATAGTTTAGATTATCAGTTGTATTCTGAAGTCTAATCTAGAGGTTATAATATATATGTCATGTGTACAACAAAATAGACGGTTGATGTTGATGTACGTGTTATGTACAACTAATAATAATCAATCTTCGCATTAGGGCATCGTAAACCCATTATAGTTTTTATAAGGTATTTCTTTAAATTAGGAGTGTGCATGGTCTGGTTTCCTTCATTTTAACCCTCGAAATGTAACGTAATAATTCAAATAGGTTTAGTTTAAACCTAAAACTAATAGCATATCCGAATTAAACTTGTATTATTTTTATTGAGTGCTGCTATTTCCACCCCCTTGTCCTATTTCCCCACCCACCTTATCTTCAAAATTTTAAAAATAATTTACTCATTTGTACAATGACTTTTAAGGACTTAAGAAAAAAAACTCAACTAACACATCCCATCTATTCTAGGGTTTGACAAAAAGAAGAATAAGAAATTAAAGAAGAAATCGTACATTTTTTCCCCTATGCATAACCGGCCAACAAAAAAATTTCACGTTTCAATAATTAATAACAGTAAAAGAAAATTGAACCAAACAAATTAAGAAAGTCTCATCT
Organism: Prunus avium; assembly: GCF_965620075.1. Lineage (NCBI taxonomy): Eukaryota > Viridiplantae > Streptophyta > Magnoliopsida > Rosales > Rosaceae > Prunus > Prunus avium. The sequence continues at coordinate 34,613,950 of NC_142291.1, forward strand.
TCTCTCTGTTCACTTTCTCCGTCTAAACAACTCGGGTCTTAGAGGAAACCTTTTTTCTTTTCTTCTTTTTTATCATTATCAAAGCTTCACAGTGATATCCAACTTGCACCGCCTAATTTGGTGGTGAGTTTTGTTGGTCGCAATCTCTAGATTTATAGTGCCTCTCAATTCTCTGATAAATTTTCTGGTCTTTTTCGGCAAAAACAAAGCAATGAAATAGAGGGATAATAAGTTCTCAATCTGCATGTCAAATCTGCTATTCCACCAAAGAATTGCGATGATGTGGAAAGAGAAAAGTGAAAAGAGTTCGTGCTGGTTTTCATTGGAGTTGGTCCTAATTTTTTCTGAGTCCTAGGAGATGGGTGTTGTTCATGGTGGTTTTCTTAGTTGTCAAGAGAGAGAGCTGGCGTAGCTGGGATGCATTCCGTGTATTCAGAAAACACTGAAATAGGGGGTATTTTAGGAATAATGGTGGGTGGAAAAATAAGATTGTATTTTTTAAAATTTATGTTGTGGGTGGAAAGATAAGGTGGGTGGGAAAGGGTTAATTACTGTAGACGTCTGTGAACTATGGCCCCATTTGCAATTGGGTCCGTGAACTAAATTTTGTGGCAATTTAGTCCTTTAATTAGACAATAGTTGCAATTGGGTCATGCTGTAACAGAATCCGTCGAGTTTGACCATGTGAACGGCACGTGCTCTTGTTGTGAGGGGTATATTGGAGTTTTCACGATGGTCAGCTCTGTGTTTTGTTGTAAACCTCACGATGGCCAGCTTCATTTGCAGATCGGATGGTGCGCAACCTCATAATAAACATTCATTTGCAGATTGGGGGTTCTTTAACCTCCTTTTCTGATTAAAAAGAAAAAGAAAATCCAAAATTTGATTTTGACTAATGGGTTTTGTTTTTTCTCACCAAAAAACCCAACAAAATCAGCTTGTTGTTCACCACATCCAGCAGCCCTCTGGGATGAACGCCTCCCTTCAATGGCTGTGTGACCCCATGAATGGCTGAAGGAGAAGGCTCTATCTGAGGAAGAAGAAGCCTCTGTCTGAGGAAGAAGAAGCTGCCCAGCGCTTCTGTCTTTTTTTTTATAAAAAAACATGCTGGCCAAAACGGCGTCGTTTTGGTGCAGGCCCAATGAATTTTTTTGGTAAAAGACCTGGCCAAAATGACGTCGTTTTGGTCCAGGTCTTTTTTTTGAAAAAATAGAACAGATTTCATTTAACCCTTCAATCCCAAATCCCCTCCCGACTTCAACCTTTCAGAAACCCCTATTCCTAAACCCTCAAACCTAAATCCCCAATCTCCACCCCCCCAAACCTTTAACCATTTCCCCCACCAAATCTTTAAGCCTCAGCTCCTCCATTGCCGCTCTTCCAGCAACGCCGCCGCCCCCAATCCCACATCCGCCACAAACAACCTCGGCTGGCATGCCAACACCATGCACAGCCCTAACGCCACTGCCGAGATTCGACCCGACACCTAGTCACACTTGGCTTGCAAAACTAGAAGCTTTGTGGTTGGGGACCTAAAACCCTCACATCACCACCGAAATCTCACCAACCCAAAACAATTTCACAGTCACTTACCTCATAAACTCATGTGGGTTGTAGCCATGCTGGGTGTATTTGATTTGGTTGAAAGTATAAAGTTTCAACTATTTGGAGCTGAGATTTGATGTGGGTATTGAAATTTCAAGTTTGATATTTGTTGGGTAATTGATTTTCTGGACGTTATAGATGAAGATTGAGATGGGTTTAGGAGGTGGGGGTTGGGTTGCGAGAGAGAGGGAGAGACAGAGCGAAAGAGAGAGGGATTCTTCTCCTTTTCTTTCCAATATGACCTGAAGTTCTGAACTAGTGAAATGTATGTTTCAGAGGCAGTATGGGTGCCGTGATCGGCTTGAATTGTCAAAAAACAAAAAAAAATCATCCACCCCCCAACGAACCCAGAACCCCAACAAAGCCCCCACCCCAAATCGGCGAAATATGGAGCCAAGCTCGGCTTGAATTGTCAAATTTGACTCCAAAGAGTGAACAATTAGAAATTGGCCTGCGAAGATAGAACAAAGTGCAGGTTTTGGTTCGAGTTTGAGCGAAAGAGGGAGAGACCGAGCGAAAGAGAGGGATTTTTTTATATATATATTTTTAAGTTTATTTATTTTAATTTTAATTATTTTTTTTCAGTTTTTTTTCTTCAGACTCGAAAGGACGTTTTTACCCCTCATTTTGACGGACAAATTGACAGAGTTGGACGGTAGGACCCAATTGCAACTATTGTCTAATTAAAGGACTAAATTGCCACAAAATTTAGTTCACGGACCCAATTGCAAATGGGGCCATAGTTCACGGACGTCTACAGTAATTAACCCGGTGGGAAAATAGGACAGGTGGGTGGAAATAGCAGCACTCTTTTTATTGGAAAGAACTCCAACTCTGTTGTGGATGCAAACGGCTAGATGTGGTTATTGTTCTATATACAGATATAGAATTAGTAAAATACAAACGGCTTTTCAATTATTAGCCTTAAAAAATTAACTCGCTTACCCCACAATTTGGCTTATGCAACCGATCATCAATTTGATTTCTTAATTCTAACCAAATAGGTTTGTACTTTCCTCTTTGGGGATCACATAAGTTGATACTTTGGACAAGATAAAGAAGATTACATCATTCTTCTATTTATTACATCATTCTTTTAGATAGTGTCTCATTTGTTGAAAGGAATATAAGTAGTGGCAATCAAATGCAAATTGTTCTTTCTTCTAGCCGTTATTCCAATATTCTCAGCCATGTCGAGGGCCTCTAGTTTAGTCCCATTTGGAAGGTTCCAGTTAAAGTGGTACAATAGTTGAGCAAGTCCAAGCTCAATGTCTGTAGTAGCAAATGAGATGGCTGGACACATCCTCCTTCCTGCACCAAATGGAAGCAATTCAAAATTGTTGCCTTTAAAGTCGATGGAAGAACCTTCAAAGCGCTCTGGTTGAAAGCATTCAGGATCATCCCAAAGTTTTGGATCTCTCCCTATTGCATAGGCATTGATGAGGATTTTGGCCTTGGCTGGTATTGTATATCCACCAATTTCACATCTTTCCCTTGCCTCTCTCGGGATTATAGGAACCGGAGGGTGCAACCGAAAAGTTTCCTTCATGACTAATTTCAAGTAATGTAGCTTTTGAACATCTTCCTCTTCGATTTTGTTTTTTCCTTCGAATACTTGTCGCACCTCCAATTGCGCTTTCTTCATTACTCTAGGGTTTTTCAGAAGCTCTGACATTGCCCATTCCATTGCTGTTGCTGAAGTCTCACTTCCTGCTGAAAATATATCCTGAAATCATTGTGAAGTTGCAATGAATTATATGCTTGTACAATAATATTAGGTTTTCTTAGTATATATTAAAAAGTAACTTTAGGGCTTTTGTATTGTTAGAGCATCCACAGTGGGGGGGGTGTATATGGGGGTGTATGTTAAATATACACCCTGAGTCACCGGAATCGTCTCCAATGGTGAGATGTAAATGAATGTAAATATACATCACCACCATGGGGATGTAAAATAAAATGTATATTTACATCCATTTTTACATCCCTTGCAGGCGGGACCCACCCGAGAAAAGAGAAGAAAAATGAAGAAAAGTCAACATAAAAGGCTAGGACCCACGGCTACACCCCTAAATTTACACCCCCCCACTGGAGCAAAAAACATATTTACACCCCCCGGAGGTGTAAAGGGGATGTAAAAGTGGCTTTACACTCCCGAATTTACACCCCCCCACTGTGGATGCTCTTAGAGTTTTATTTGTATTGTTATGGTTTGGTTTTTTTAAGCTTTATCTAATTTTTATTTTTTTGGTTCTGAGTTTGCACTCTTAGTTGGGATGCCTATACAAGATCCACCCCTAGACTGCCGCCAACAAGGTCATCAGCAACCACGTTTACCCAAGCCCACCACCACAGATATGGAATGATTTTTTGTTTTTGTTTCTGTTGCTGGAGTATTTTAATTTTTAATTTTTAATTATTTTTAAATTACAAAATGACCATTTTGCCCTCATTTTTAACGGCAAATTGGATGAAATATTGTGGATTTAGACGGAGGGGGGAAATTGGCGAAAAACAAAAGTTCATATCCTTAATTTTCTGAAAAAAAGGATAGGGGGTTAATTGAAAATTAGGTAGAAGTTTAGGGTGCAAATCACTAGTATAGGTACAAGCCCACTACCCAATAAAAACAATTAGTGCTGGAGTGCAGAGATGGTACCATAGTGATGTCTTTGATTTGATCGATTGTCAAATGAAACTCATGCTTATTATCCTCCTCATAATTCAGAAGCGTGTCAACCAGATCTTCCTCATCTTCACCAAGCCTACCAAAGCCTTTTCTAGTAGCTTCTCTTTTCATCTTATGCTCCAGCACAATATCTTGAAGAATCTCGTCAAATTTTTTCTGCATTTTCATCAATGCAGACTTCATCCCACTCATGGAACGAAGAAATGTAAGAGAAGGGTACAAGTCAACGATGCTAAAGCCTCCAACAACAAGTACAATTTCCCCAAGCAATAATGTAAACTCATGTTGGTATTTGCACTTGTTACCAAATGCTGCCCTAGAAATCACATCATTTGTCATGGTGTATATCTTGTCACTCAAATTTATGGTATGTCCCTCAGAGGCAGCGATGAACTCAACAAGATTCCACACCTCCTCTTCCCTTATCGATCTAAACGATCGAACACGTTTAGCGCTTAAGAGCTCCATCACGGCTATCTTTCGCAGTTGTCTCCAGTATTCATTGTAAGGAGCAAACACGATGTTTGAAAGATCATATGACATTATTTCAACTGCATACATTTTCGGCCTTTGCGCGAAGATGATCTCGCTCGTCTTCAAGACCTCTTTGGCTGCTTCCGGTGATGCAATGATCACAGCAAAAATTTCCCCCAGTTGCAGTTTCATGACAGGACCATGTTTGTTGCACAAGTCAGTGATAGCATGATGTGGTAGGGCACCAATCAACTGGTGCAAGTTCCCTATAATAGGCAGCTGCTTTGGCCCAGGAGGCAACTTGCTCAGGCCTTTGGCTTGAGATTTCTTCCAATATTTGAAAAGCATCAATAAGAAGAAAAGAGAAGCTAAGAAGACAAAAAAGGATGGCAATTGAAGCATCTCGGATACGGAAGAATCCATTGACAAATTTGTGCTCAAGTTTTGTTTGGTAAAGAACTGCATTTCTTGTGTGGATGCTTAGATGTGTGCTCATGGTTCTATATATATAGCCGTTTGGGATATAAATTAATTACAAGTAGGTAGATTGCAGCTGGTCTTGAGCTCCTAATCCTTGAGCCCCTAATCCTGGAGACTGCAGTAGCCTCCCAAAGTCAAGCCAACCACATTAATGTAGCCAACCTCATTAATGCAGCCAACTTACAACTGGTCTAGATAACACTTTCTTCTTTTGCTATAACCAATTTCTCTTCCTCCTTTCTCAACTCCCTCCGCCATTCTCCACCTCACACCCACCACCACTTAGCAACTATATCAACTATAGCAATTGAAGGAGATAGTGGCTGCTTTGAAAATGAAGTACAAAAGTGTGAAACCAACCCGTTCTTGTTTCTATGGTTGGAGGGCTTTGCTGGTGTTATGTACTTTTACTTATGGTTTTCTTTGGCTTTGGCTTTGGCTTTAGTTGCTATCGCCTGGTGGTTCTGTTTTGTATTTATGCAGGATCATTTATTCCTGTCTTATTTCCTCCTTTGGCCTTTCTGGGGCTTTTCTAATGAAGTATTTTTCTATAAACTTAATAAATAAATTTTAAAAAACCAAGAATTTAGTATCTTTCTATTATGATTGTTAAATCTAATTGCTATTTCACAATGAACATTTGAGTGCTTTTTTTTTTTATAGTCAAATTTGATTGCATTATACCCAAAACAGGGTTCTTACACTCGCAGCAAAAAAAGCTGTCCGATAACAAAAGAAGAATTAAAGGCATGTCACAGTATAGCAAAAGAAGAAAGTGTTAGCTAGACCAGTTGTAGGTTGGCTGCATTAATGAGGTTGGCTACATTAATGTGGCTGGCTTGACTTTGGGAGGCTACTGCAGTCACTAGGATTAGGGGCTCAAGGATTAGGAGCTCAAGAACAGCTACAATCTACCTAATTGTAATTAATATTGAGCTTGGTTAGCAATCTACCTACTTGTAATTAAAGAAATTGCTTACAGAACTTTGATATGCACCTACGTCAGAAATGCACTTGCATTGTTACAACAAGGCGGCAATATCCATTGCACACAATCCAATTCAACACAATCGCACTAAACATGTTGAAGTGGATCAACATTTCATTAAGCAGAAACTTGAAGCCAAAGAAATTCGGCTCCCATTTGCCAAGTTAGAAGACTAGTTGGCTGATATATTAACAAAGGCAGTTTCTAGCAAAGTATTCAACAACTCATTGGTCAAGTTGGCCATTGACAATATCTACGCACCAACTTGAGGGGAAGTGTTAGCTAGACCAGTTGTAGATTGGTTGCATGAAAGAAGTTGGCTGCATTAATGTGGTTGGCTTGACTTTGGGAGGCTGCTGCAATCTCCAAGATTAGGGGCTCAAGGATTAGGAGCTCAAGACCAGCTGCAATCTACCTACTTGTAATTAATATTGAGCTTGGTTAGCAAGCCTGCTTCTTGCACAAATTCCTGTTGTAAGTGATACAAAGCAATCAAGTTTAAGAAACCAGAAAATAAATTCTGTGATTCTCTCCATCCTCTCCATAATTTTCAGATTTTAACATAAAGTTCACAAAATATTGGCCAAACAACCAGAAACTATTAAACTACATTATAAAGTAAAGGCCAACTTCAGTTCACAAAATATTGGCCGACAACCAAAATAAGCAATTTCAGTTGACTAGGAATTTTTCCTGTTTGTTGCTTTTTTTGGTGGGTTTCATCGGGCACTTGAACCTCCCATTTGCCTCGATAGTGGAGGCCTAATGCTAACTCCCATATGCCTTGGGTTCACAGAACTTGCACCTCCCATTTGCAAATTAAGAGTTGGTCTTGAATTCATTGATCTTGCACCCCAATTTGTCTTTGATTCACAGAACTTGAATTTCCAATTTGCTTATTAGGAATAGGCCTTGCAGTGGGTATAAGAGGAGTTGGTCTTGAAGTGGCAGCGTCATTATCACTTTCATATATTTCTTTATCTTTATCTGATTCATCACCACTGTCTTGAACATCTCTTACTCTCCTCCTACCATCAGCGTCGAAGTCTTCTTCACAAACATTTTTTTTTCTTCCAAAAATACAAACATTAATTCAATTATATTAATATTTGGGAGGAGTTAGCTCATGATTGCTTAGTTCTGAGCAACCAAATATTTAGCACTTTGAAACTGGAAATACAGTGAAGGAATCTATGGTGAAAAAATAATAAGATACCCAGTTGACTTTGTCCTAAAAAATGTTGACTTTGTAAATTTTACAAGTATAATGATCCCATTTCAGAAGTCACCAGTGAGCATATTCTCTTTCAAATGTCAATTTCACCAACAGCTATTACAAATAAATAAATATATCATTCTGAAATTATTTCACTAAAAGACAAAGGAACTCAAATCAAGGGGCCAAAATAAGTTGCAACACTTCAGCCAAAAAGCTTATGCACTAGAAGAATTTCAAGTACCTAGAAAGAAATAAGGTTTCCCTTGCTATTCTTAGTCCTTCATATTTCAAACTGTAACACTACAAACAATCAATTCAACATGAGTGATGAAAATTTAACATCCAAATTCTTTGGTACATCCATTTTCTTTCAGCTCCAGAGGCATGCATTTTGTGGACAAATGTTTCAGCTCAAAAGTAGTGCAGATATACAGATGTTAGCTCCAAATGCAGAGCTTAGACATCAAGAGATTGAAGATTATAGAAATATGCTTCTTGTTGTCTAAAATTGACCAACAATTAAATATATTTCTTCTATTCCTAGGAGAAGAAGAAAAGCGGCCACATGTTGGAAAACCTTTTGCCGATGAAAGGAACACTTTACCAAATCTATCTATGGATGTTAATCAAAGAAAGCAGACAGGAGCTTCGAAGGATTTATTTTTGGCGAATGAGCTTCCAAGTATTTAATAGTAAGAGATTTACAACTCAATGACCATCACTTGGACAGAGTTGTGAAACAAGCTTTACAACTCCCCACATGGGTGCATCATTCTGCAAGAAGCCATGCAACAAGTTAAGTATCGTCATCTAGTTCTATCCTAGTAATACTCACATTTTATTCCCACGTCTTCAAATTTTTTCAAACACTCTTGCTATATTTCCCTTCTTTAGATAATTCATTATCACAATATTTAGTAAGTAGGAAATCCTGTCAGCTTTGGCCAAAGACAATGAATCGTTCAGGGTTTGAATGCTGAACAGGTCAACTATCCAAGGACAAAGATAATCTAACAACGCCAAATAGATAAACATACATGCATAGCTGCATAGCAACCTCATTAATCCTTTGGAAACCAAAAATAGTCAAAGCAACCACACAACCTTTCAAGGCATTCAACTCACCAGGTAAACAACGTCAAAGGCTTTGCGGTAGCTATCAAGAGAATTCTCAACATTGTCATTCCTGGAACAGCAGTTAACATGGTTCAGCAACTAAATCAATTTATGGATCATCATAACTCTTTGTCTGGCTAGTTTATCAGATTTGAAAAATAAACTAAGGGGATGTGCAAATGTAACTTCTTTGTTCATTATCGTTCCATTAAAATAAAACAATTAACTTTAACTTCTTGGGCACTTAATGAACAAATTCAGCTGCCTCTAATTGTTGGTTGCAATGTAACAATATTATAAGTTCTAAAAGTAAAATAGAGGTGGCACTTAGTTTGGCCAAAATGGCTATCATCCGGCTTACTTTTTCACAGAACTAAAAACTGCATTCTGCAGGCAATGCAGAACATAACTAAGATAATAATGACCCATCATGAAGTAAAATAAAAGAGAAAGCTAACTACCATCTAGCAGACAAAACAAAACAGAATAATCGAACAAAACAAATAAAAAAACAAAGTAAATTCCCAAGCTAACAAGAACCGCAAGCCACATTGGCAACTGGCCCCACTTAATCTTGGAAAGCCAGCTAGATGTTCTTGCATCATCAAACCAAATGAACTAAGGCACCTTCTATAGTGCACCAGGTGCACCCATGCACCATTTGTCCTTTATGATGCTCCCATATTTTTTTAAAAATTGGTTACCGGTTATACAAGTTATCAAGTTTCCACATTTTGAAAATGCAATTGCATAAGGGTCATGCAATTATGCCTTTCCTGTTTGGCAATTGGCATATGATAGGATAGTGATTTACAGTAGTTTGGATATGAGAGTACCCTAACATTGTAAGAGGATCCTAAAACTTATAAGTTACAAAATTTGGGTAGCAGTTTACAAGTTTTTGAACCATGATTACAACATTAGGGTTCACCTAATCCATAATGTTGTAAATACTCATTTACAAGGATTAAGGATGCATTTTACAATCAAATGGAACATAACTGTCCAAAACCGAGTAAAACAAGACCTTAATATAGTAAAAGTTTGTGTTTACACGTATAAGGACTCAATTTACTTTCCTAATGTCCCTAGTTACCTTAATATTGTACTATACGTGCTTCTCTTTGTAAATTACAATATTACAAGATTAAGGATGGGTTTTACAATGTTCTGGAACATAACTATCCATAAAAGAGTAATACAAGACCTTAGTATTGTAAACATCCGAGTTTACAAGTATAAGGACCCAATTTACCATCCGAATGTTCCCATTTACCCTAATATTGTACTACATGTCTTTATCTTTGTAAATTTCGATATTACAAGATTAAGGATGCATTTTACAATCACATAGAACATAACTGTCCAAAATCGAGTAAAACAAGACCTTAATATAGTAAACGTTTGTGTTTACACGTATAAGGACTTAATTTACTTTCCTAATGCCCCTAGTTACCTTAATATTGTACTAGACGTCCTTCTCTTTGTAAATTACGATGTTACAAGATTAAGGATGGGTTTTACAATGCTCTAGAACATAGCTATCCATAAAAGAGTAATACAAGACCTTAGTATTGTAAACATCCGAGTTTACAAGTATAAGGACCCAATTTACCATCTGAATGTTCCCATTTACCCTAATATTGTACTACATGTCTTTATCTTTGTAAATTACGATATTACAAGATTAAGGATGCATTTTACAATCATATGGAACATAACTGTCCAAAACCGAGTAAAACAAGACCTTAATATAGTAAAAGTTTGTGTTTACACGTATAAGGACTCAATTTACTTTCCTAATATCCCTAGTTACCTTAATATTGTACTAGACGTGCTTCTCTTTGTAAATTACGATATTACAAGATTAAGAATGGGTTTTACAATGTTCTGGAACATAGCTATCCATAAAAGAGTAATACAAGACCTTAGTATTGTAAACATCCGAGTTTACAAGTATAAGGACCTAATTTACCATCCGAATGTTCTCATTTACCCTAATATTGTACTACATGTCTTTATCTTTGTAAATTTCGATATTACAAGATTAAGGATGCATTTTACAATCACATGGAACATAACTGTCCAAAACCAAGTAAAACAAGACCTTAATATAGTAAACGTTTGTGTTTACACATATAAGGACTCAATTTACTTTCCTAATGCCCCTAGTTACCTTAATATTGTACTAGACGTCCTTCTCTTTGTAAATTACGATGTTACAAGATTAAGGATGGGTTTTACAATGCTCTAGAACATAGCTATCCATAAAAGAGTAATACAAGACCTTAGTATTGTAAACATCCGAGTTTACAAGTATAAGGACCCAATTTACCATCTGAATGTTCCCATTTACCCTAATATTGTACTACATGTCTTTGTCTTTGTAAATTACGATATTACAAGATTAAGGATGCATTTTACAATCATATGGAACATAACTGTCCAAAACCGAGTAAAACAAGACCTTAATATAGTAAAAGTTTGTGTTTACACGTATAAGGACTCAATTTACTTTCCTAATATCCCTAGTTACCTTAATATTGTACTAGACGTGCTTCTCTTTGTAAATTACGATATTACAAGATTAAGAATGGGTTTTACAATGTTCTGGAACATAGCTATCCATAAAAGAGTAATACAAGACCTTAGTATTGTAAACATCCGAGTTTACAAGTATAAGGACCTAATTTACCATCCGAATGTTCCCATTTACCCTAATATTGTACTACATGTCTTTATCTTTGTAAATTTCGATATTACAAGATTAAGGATGCATTTTACAATCACATGGAACATAACTGTCCAAAACCAAGTAAAACAAGACCTTAATATAGTAAACGTTTGTGTTTACACATATAAGGACTCAATTTACTTTCCTAATGCCCCTAGTTACCTTAATATTGTACTAGACGTCCTTCTCTTTGTAAATTACGATATTACAAGATTAAGGATGGGTTTTATAATGTTCTGGAACATAACTATCCATAAAAGAGTATTACAAGACCTTAGTATTGTAAACATCCAAGTTTACAAGTATAAGGACCCAATTTACCATCCGAATATTCTCATTTACCCTAATATTGTACTACATGTCTTTATCTTTGTAAATTTCGATATTACAAGATTAAGGATGCATTTTACAATCACATGGAACATAACTGTCCAAAACCGAGTAAAACAAGACATTAATATAGTAAACGTTTGTGTTTACACGTATAAGGACTCAATTTACTTTCCTAATGTCCCTAGTTACCTTAATATTGTACTAGACGTCCTTCTCTTTGTAAATTACGATATTACAAGATTAAGGATGGGTTTTACAATGTTCTGGAACATAACTATCCATAAAAGAGTTATACAAGACCTTAGTATTGTAAACATCCGAGTTTCCAAGACCTTAGTATAAGGACCCAATTTACCATCCGAATGTTTCCATTTACCCTAATATTGTACTACATGTCTTTATCTTTGTAAATTACGATATTACAAGATTAAGGATGCATTTTACAATCATATGGAACATAACTGTCCTAAACAGAGTAATACAATACCTTAATAATGTAAAAATTTGTGTTTACACGTATAAGGACCCAATTTACTTTCCTAATATCCCTAGTTACCTTAATATTGTACTAGATGTCTTTATCCTTGTAAATTACGATATTACAAGATTACGGATAGGTTTTACAATTCTATGGAACACAGCTGTTCAAAACAGAGTAATATGAGACCTTAATATTGTAAACATCCGTGTTTACAAGTATAATGACCTAATTTAACTACCGAATGTTCCACTTTACCTTAATATTGTACTACATGACCTTTTTTTGTAAATTACGATATTACACGATTAAGAATTGATTTTATAATATAATGGAACACAAATGTCCAACAGTGTAATACAAGTCCTTCCTATTGTAATATCGTAAATGGGAAGTGAAATCCCGTGGAAAACGAAGCCAAATGTTAAGAAAATAGGCATGTGTTGCATTCCTAAAAGGACACAAATTAATGTGCAAACAACCAATTAAAAATACCCGCAAGTGCACGAATCTAATGAAGTATAGATTATGTAAGTACGGGGTCGATCCCACGAAGAACTTGTCGGCTTCCTATAAGTTCTAATTTGAGTACGTAAAGAACACTTATTTGACACACCACAAATGCACAAATGCAAAATGGAAATAAAAATGAGTAAAGAAGTGTAAAAGAAATGAAACAACACAAGAAAACTAAAGAAAAACACAAACAACATTTTCTATCACCATTTTATCACCACTGTATCACTTGTGAACAGTGCGTGAATAGTGCATGAACAGTGTCTGGCGACCGGTCGTATGAACAGGGAGACCGGTCGTTTTAGGACAGAGTCGAAACTTAATTTTTGCGTGATGAGCGACCGGTCGTGAGGTAAAAGCGACCGGTCGTTTTTGCACAGAGATGTTTTCGCTGTTTTTCAGTTTCGACCTTTGTCCAGTTTTTGACCTATAACTTTCCAACCGTTTGTCCAAAATTCACGTTCTTTATACGGTTGGATTCAGCACAGAAAATGGAAGAACACATCGTGGACCAAAAGTCAAAAACAATTACGGAAACAAATAAAATTCAGTAAACAAGACACACAACGTGTCAAACACACAACTCACACACACATTTGGGGGGGGGGGGGGGGTTTGGTTTGGTTCAAGTGACCTATTTCTATTGCATGAAAGTAAATGGACTTTGAAATGAAATGAGAATGGCAGAGATGAATTATCAAAAAGTGAAAGTACCAAGTAACAAACACTAGGGTTTCGGAATCCACCCTAAATAATTCTACCCATGTTCATGGATACTCAAGTGATGAAGTCTAAATGTGTTGATGAAGATGTTCACAATCAAGACTAGTACTAGTGGCTCAAGACGCATTGATTCTCTCTAATATACGTAAAGTGCAGTACTAGTGCTACAATGCTTGTGCCTTCCCTATAACCGAATCTAGGTGTGCTTAGTACTTTGATTCAATTACAAGAAAAACTCATTAAGCTCAAAGAGAATATGAACATCACAAGAATCCTAATAGCATGGTGTTTACATTAGGTATTCAAGAAACCAATTCACATGGATGATTCTTACTTCATCCATTTATTGCTTAGGATAACATGAAGATACACATAATCCCAACAATCTCAAGAAGCATGCTTTCAAAGATGGCCAACCAAGGAAAAACACACATCAAGGATAGATTAATTTGGTGAATTAGAATTCATCAACAATATCTAGAAATTCATACACTCAAGCATCAAAACAATAAGGTAATGATGTTTAGGGCTTCAACCTAAGCCCTAGCTATGGAGTTTAGTTCCTCATAATCATTTCAAACACAAATTCGAAATATAACTAGAAAGAGTTTACAGATTTGGAAATGATGAAAGCTTGAAGTCTTCAATGGTGGAAGTCTTCCTTTGCTTCTTTCCTTGCTGCACCTCTCCTTCCTCTCTTGGTCCAAGCTCTCCAAAACCTGCTCCCAATGTGTAGAATAATAGCCTCATAAAATTACCCACATTCAAAAGCCTTTCCCACTTCAGATTGCACTCCCATGTGCCTTTTGCCCATCAATTCCAGCTCAAAGATATAATATAAAACTCATGCTTTAGTTAAAGCCTTTGCCCTTGTCCCCTTTGCCATGATGAAGCCTTGTCTTCACAAAGATGCCAATTGCTTCAGAAAATATCTCATTTACTAAGGTAATTTCTTGTTACCAAGTGTTATGGTAACAAGAAGAATCAAGATGACACAATGGAGGTAAAAGCTGGCCAATTTCGAATTTCCAGAGCTGTGGTAACATGCTGTATTGGTTGGATAGGCAATACTTGTCCAATGGAGCTCAAATTTGGATATGTTGTAGCCAACATCCATTGGAACAAGTTTCATGAAGATCTTCACCTCATCCGAGCACCAGAGCATGTTGATCCTAGGCCAAGAAGTTGACCTACGAAAATGAACAAAAACAGAATTTATAACCAATAATGCATTTTTAGCTCATTTTTATTCTAACCAAGGTAAAATCTAAGAAAACACAAAAAGGAAGTAAAAAGCTATAAAATGTCAAGAACTAACTCAAAATAATAGGTGAATAACATGAAAAATCATGTGTAAAAATGAACCAAACAGCATGCATGCACGTTTGCAATTTCAAACAGACGGTTTGTCAATTGCATTATACTTGTTCAATTTAGAACTCCCTGTTTGTCAATTGCATTATGTTTATTCAATTTCCAACGCACTGTTTGTCAATTGTGTTATTTCCTTTTCCTCCTAGGCGACCCAATCTATCAGTGCCCTTTCCATCTTATGATCACTTCCTTTCAAATTAACTCATTCAATCCATTCACATACAACAATACACGATCATATTTGACATCATTATATAATACGTTTATAGCATCAAACAAGTTACATAAGCTTTAGCATCAAACAAGTTACATAAGCTTTAGCATCAAACAAGTTACATAAGCATCAAACAAGTATTATTTTTGTTCAATTTCCAACTCACGGTTTGTCAATTGCGTTATGCTTGTTCAATTTCCAACTCACTGTTTGTCAATTGCATTATGCTTGTTCAGCAAATCAAAAACCCATTTACTTCTGCTTAGTTTCTTCCTGTGCTGCATTAATTTCTGCTTAGTTTTTTCTTTTCATAACATAATTACTTGATTTCATAGAGGGAAAATTACCCATAGAAATAGCTGGTTTTCTTTGAGCAGATCAATATAGCTGATAAACACATAATTATTACAATTTCTATCCCTAATCTATATTTGTTAGTACTTTGTTTCAATGAATTTTGAACCAATTAGAATGTTACATTGCATTTTACAAATCCATTTGCACTTCATTGAAATAAAGGCTAATTCAGTTGAATTTTCTATGAGGTAGCTATTTCTTGTGCAGCAGCCCAAGGAGAGAAAAGAAATGAACCCCAAACTCCAGTCCATTTTCGGCAGTCAGCTTGCAAGCCCCAAAACACACATTTTTACTGCTCAGATGGGAATGCATTCTTCATGAAAGTTGTTCCAATGGGTGTCTATTATAACATATCCAAATTTGAGCCCCATTGGATACATATTGAAATCTCAGGCCTTCCTACACCAAGCCTGGTTCAGAAGAATTCGTTTTTCCAGCAACACATGTGCAGCAGCAAAAGAACTTTATTAGCTAGCAACAAAGACTAGCAGCACATGAGTTGGCAGCAAATAAAGAGCCAGACCCCCATGCTAAAAGAAGAAATATAAAATGCATGCACAATGATGTACCACCTGACAAAGAGAAGAAGGAAAGTATTGAAGTGCATAATAAAGTGTTGAAGTGCCACACCAAGGCATAAAAGAAAGGAAAATAGCAATGGATGGAGCAACTGTTAATGTATGCATTTTGAGTATTTCTTTTGGCTTCCCTTGACCATTTTGTAATAGGACAATCATTGTATTTTCTCAAGCTCTAGTCTAGATTAAGAATTACATCTCTAGGTATGCTTAATTGGCTACATTATGATGGACAACAATGGGTTTGACAAAAGGTAAATTTTGCATTGCATTTTCTAACTTCTGAAGATTATGACTAGTCATCCTTTTAGTAGGAATTCCAGCTCACTGTTCCAGCTGGATCCTACCCATGTTTTTTTGTCCTATTCTATCTTCTCTCTCTGTTGCCATGTGTCGATTCTGACCTAGGGAATTTTTGTGTGTAAAAGCCAAACAATTCTTCATTTGGTGGCCATCACTTTTGTAGGCAAGTTTTGGAAAGTTTCCTTGGAAACTATCTCTTCTTCCTCAAGAGCAAACCTTCATATTTTTCATCTTTGAGTTTTCCAAATTGATTTTTTGAAAACTGCATTTGAAATATGAAAACCTCATCTTGCTAGATCAAACACTCTCTCATATATATATCTAGGTCAGATTCAAGATTGATTTCTTCAAGACTATGGTTTCTTGAAGAAATTGATCATTCTCCTTTGAATCCAAATTTGGTTTCTGTTTGAGTTGGAGCTTGCAAGCTAGTGCCATGGGATGAACGAGCTGGAGAAGGAGCTGCCATTGCCATGAAAAACTGAGCTTCAAGCTTTGCTAAGTTGGAGAAGAAGATTGCACAAAGGAGGTATAGCTCATCTTCCTAAATAGATCTAGGTTTTGCTTGAGCTTGCTTGTATTCCTTTGTAAGAATCTTTTTCTACTTAGTGGATTGCCTGGTCGGTTGATGACCTCCAGTTTTTCCCAATGGTGGGTTTCTGGGTGAACAAAATCTGGTTTGCATATCTGTAATTTTTCTGAGTTTGTGTTCTTGGTGGTTGACTAGTCATCATTATTTGCTGTTTGGTATTTACTTGATTATAATGTTTTCACACACTTCCACCATAGTTGTTGCTAGCACAGGGGATGCCTAGATTGACGGGTCCTTCTGAGTGCCTAGGTTGTCACTAGTATTTTTCTAGGGTTGCAGGTACATTGTGGCATGCTCTGTGTGTATTCTTGATTGTGGTTGTTCATGACTAGCAGTTGATTAGTCATAAGTGTTTTGGTCAAGGTCTAAAGTGTGTGAAACTTGTTGTGGTTGTGTTTGTGTCATTTAATTTACCCCTCGTCACCTAAGTGCCAATTTCAGCAACTAAGAAGAAAAGAATTGAAAAGAATACATGAAGTGCCACACCCATGCCAAAAGAAGAAACAATGAAGAGATGGGCTACGGTTTTGCATTGATAGGGATAAGAATTTCAGATTTTAATATTTCCCTAGTGATTGTTGTTGTTGAGATTTAAGGCTATAAATAGAAAGCTCTACAAGCCTTCAAACGACACCAAGCTCCACAACTCTTGAGCTTTCTCTCTTCCCTCCATCTTTCTAAGTTTTAATTTCTGTTTTTAGTTTTTTTTTATTATGGGGAACTAACTCCCTAGCTAAGGCTAGGGAGAAAGCTTTTAATATGAGTGTGTAATTTTTATTAGTTTGATCCAAACTTAAGCTTTATTGTGAATTTGTAGTTTTTGTTCAAATGGAATTTGTAGTTTTCTTTATAATTGATTGATGAATGTTTGATAATCTATTTCATGGGTTCAATCATGTTTTTCCCATTGTGTAGTAAAAACTTTCATGCTTTTAAAAGAGAAGAGAATTACTAAAGATTAATAGAATTTTGATGAAGATTATTTTTTGATAGTTTGTTGCCAATGGTACAAGTTATGCTTAGAATACTTCTAAAGGAAATTAAAAAGAGCTTAATTATTTTGAACAACTACATTGGAAAATATTTTGTGGATCAAATTATTAAGAGTTGCATGCTTATGTTAAAAGTGGAAACCCAATGCCTTAGTGTTTTAACATTTGAATTTTCTTGAAATTAAATCTGTCTGCCGCGCAAATCTCACGGCCTGGAGTTCCGAGCCGAGGGGATGTGCGTTGACACGCGGTTTCCTGCATTTGGGTGCGGTGCGGTTGTGCGCGGGCGTGCCAGCACGGTCTACCGTGCGTCGAGATGTTGATGAGTGTAGGATGGATAAGTGGTGCGCCTGTTTGAACTCGTCTTCTAATCAAACGATTGCAGTCGAGAGAGGAACTAGTCTCGGCTGTTAGGTTCACGGCCTGAACTACAAGGCCGTTAAGTGATGGTGTTGGTGGTGGATTTTGGGCGGTGCTCCGGCGCCCTGCTCAGGGAGCGACGGTCGTATGATATATGGGGTGAGGGAACGAACAACAGAGATGGTTCTCCGGCGCCTTGAAAATCAAGGGTCGTATGATATATTGATGAATGAATCTTCCTTACAAACTATCACTACTCCTAGGAAAGCAAGTAAAATATTGAAAGTGCATTACAGGAAAATATAAGTTGCTCCGTGGGAGGCTTTTGTTTGGTGTTTGAACCCTTTGAATGTAGCTCGAGCCTTGTATTTATAGGAAGAGTTCCTGGATGAGTAATCGAGGCTGAATTTACGCATAGTGGAGTCTGATTAGCGCAAGTGGGTGTCCAATCGACATTTGGGATCGTGAAGCATGGTGGTGTGACCCCATAAATCCTGGTGAATCTCGGCCGCCGCCCTACTCGTGGTTTCTGCGCCGCTGGCCGTGGAGACGCATTTATTGCTCTGATAGCTGGTGACCTAATCTCTCAAGCTGCAAGAATTCTTGTGAGAATGTCTACGTCTAATCACTCTGTCTTCTGTCGCCAAAACCTGACTTCAGTCACTTCCCACCTTCCCTCATGCATTAAATGCTTATTTGTGGCCAGTGGGTTTGCTGCATTAAACAGGCGCTACTTCATTAAATGAAGCATGGGTCCCTGCTATCACGTGATGATCTGACTTTAATATTTCTGGCCGTGATTTTGCTCAACCTCGGCCTCGGCCTGCACTCGAGGCCGAGATGATCATGCCTTAGCATTTTTCTTTTGTCTTTAGGAAGGCAAAGTACCTTGTTGAAACGCTGCGTTTCAGTTTTACGAGCAAGTGCCAGGACCGAGAAAGGGGGCTCCTTCGGCCAGCTCACGGCCGTGATTTATTAGGCACAAACAAAATCTTGCATAGATCTACCTCTCAATCACACTTGTTCTTTTTCATCTCTGTTATTTTCTTTACACTGCTCTCTGTGGATACGACATTCGGACTTCCGAGCTACACTACTATACGATACCTTCCCTTGGGTTTTGCAAAGTGGTGCGAACAATAGCAAAATGTTATATTGCTGGTCTTTGGGAACTCAAGTGTGGACAAGGATAATAAAGCTATTAATTTTACCTTTGCAATGGCCACTTAAATACGTTTCAGCAACATCAACCAATTTAAAGACAAAGTTGACTTGAAATGAGAAACCCAACCCAAAGTTGACTTGAAATGTCTCTGAATGAGAGAGCAAGTATTTTTGTATTTTTTTTATTATTTTACCTACAGCAACCAATTTAACCGGTAACCAACAATCAACGCTTTGGATTACCCCACATGCCCCAATTACTCATCCAAAGGTTTATAATAAGTGGCGCATCAGTGCGCCAGGTGCACTGTAGAATTTTCCCCACCACCGTTCAGATTTTCGTGTCCTCAAAATCACACCACAAAAAGTGGAGGAAAATCAGAGCAGCAGGCGGGGCCCATGGTCCTTCAAGAAAGAAAAGCCCAAAAAATGGGACCCGTCAGCACGAATACAAGATGAGAACCAATCCAAAAGGGGTGCACGTGAATGCGCGTCACTTTGTCAATAAACCGCGTGAACCGACCCAGAGGCCCCCAGCCCTATCCTTTCCCATCCCCATGCATGTATGAGTAAAACATATGCAACTGTTTTTCAAATCCTTTTATTTCTTTCTTTGGTAAACCATAAAACCTGCCAAACATGTACCTCACCCCCCAAAATAAAAAAATTAAAGATGGAATATCCTAAACATCCGGAACATGACATGACCAACAATTTGTTTGTTTGTTTTAAAATTCTTGTAGTTATCATAATTTTTAGCATAAACAAGATTTAATAACGCGTTTAATATAATACAGGATTTGCGTTTAATATAATACAGGATTTGAGTCGGTGATGATATCGTCTAATGGTATTAAGTCTTCATTTTATTAGGTAAGAGATTTCAAATAACTTTATGTTTTAAGAAGACCATTTGAGGAGTTTTGTGTAGTTTGTCATGGGGTTAGTTTATAGTGTGCTAGTGGGGAATTGGTGGAGCATGACCAACTTTTCCTTTCTTTTCTTAAGAAAAGCACTATGTGTTACACAACCCTTTAATGATCATAGTAATTAGCGGTGTTTAATTACTTTCTCGGAATATTCACCATTGTCCGCGAAAAGTTGAAGATTTTTGAGATTTAAGAACACCCTTTAGGAAGTTTTGTGTTGCTAGCTAGATTAGTTAGTTTAGTGCTGGTGGGAAATGGCAGAGAGGCAGATAGTGATGGAGGTTGGGGAGAAGGGGAATGTTGGTGCTTCAACTAACGGTGAAGATGACAGCGATGGTGTTGTTGGGGAATTGATGGGAGTGATTGAGACCGTTGGATCGTATTCGGAGTTTCGGAGGACGCACAGGAAGGAATGCTTGAACTTGGTGAGGAGGTTGAAGCTGTTGGTGCCACTTATGGAAGAGATGAGAGAATTGGACATATTGATACTTTCTACCACCAAGGCTTTGAATTCTTTGGCTAGTTTGAAGGAAGCACTTGTTTCAGCCAAGAAGTTGTTGAGGAATTGTAGCTGTGGAAGCAAGATTTACTTGGTCAGTACTCTCTCTCTCTCTCTCTCTCTCTGAATTGACTAGATGGGCTCTGATATTAATGCTTTTGTTATTTGTTTCTGTGTTTATAACATGAACAGACGCTAGAAAGTGAGGCAGTGATGGGAAGATTTCATGCAGTTTATGATAAACTAAGCCAGGCTTTGGATTATTTGCCATATAATGAGCTTGGAATCTCAATTGAAGTCACAGAGCAAGTAATTTGATTCCTTACTTTCCTTTTAACTTTTTCTTGTGTTGCTTCCTTTAGCCATCTTCAAATTTTGTACCTTCTCAAGATACTCAAATGGAAGATTTGTTTACCATTCACCAGCTTTACATAAGTTTTTGAGTACGTACTTTGCTCATGAGTTTTTCTGGTCATAGTACTTTGCCCATTAATCACTGATGTGGCTGCAAACTTGGTCAATTTTCAGGTTGAGCTAATGCGAATGCAACTCAGACGGGCGCAGAGACGGGCTGATACACAGGACATGGAGCTAGCAATGGATATGATGGTTGCGTTCTCTCAGAAAAAGGAAGGCAGGAATGCAGATAGTGCAATACTGGAAAGACTAGCCAACAAGCTGGAACTTCATACTGTTGCAGACTTGGAAGAGGAAACGGTGGCTGTTAGAAAGCTAGCTACGAGAGGATCATTAAGGCAGAATGTTGAAAGCATTCAACAAATCACTGATCTTTTGGGAAAGTTCAAGGAAATTGCAGGCATTTATGAGGACTTCTTGCTCGATGGTCCAGTTTCAACAAGAAGTCCAAGGAAGTGCCAGTCTTTGTTGATCCCTCATGAATTTCTGTGTCCAATTACATTGGAGATCATGACTGATCCTATTATTGTGGCAACTGGACAGGTAATCTCAAGTAGACCATATGAACTATTTGTACCACTAGTTGTTACCATATATGCACATTTTGATATATGGTTTCATGGATTACATGTTGTCATGGGCAAGATCATAAGTTATGGTTTCAGCATCAGTTTGAATTCTGGTCATCATCTAAACAGAAAACTTAATCAGGAAAAAAAATTGCCTCAAGTCAAAATAAAATCTGAAAGCTTTTAAGTTCAACCATATTTTGATTTTCTCAAATGCATAACATGGGGTCTGAGATAGTTTTCCTTGCCTTCTTTTGAAGACTTATGAAAGAGTAAGCATACAAAAGTGGCTCGATTCGAACCACCGCACCTGCCCAAAGACAGGACAGACATTGGATCACTTATCGCTGGCGCCAAATTTTGCCCTCAAGAACCTAATCCTGCAATGGTGTGAGAAGAACAATTTTGAACTGCCCAAGAAGGAGCCTTGTGCAGGTTCTGATGACTCATCTGCTGAAATCATAGAGGAAGTGTCTTGTTTAGTACAAAATCTATCGTCTTGTAATTTGGAAGTCTTAAAAGAAGCCATTTTCAAAATCCGTATGCTCTCCAAAGAGAATCCGGAGAACAGAATTCTGATTGCTAATAGTGGAGGAATCCCCCAACTGGTTAAGCTCCTGTCTTATCCCAATTCGAAGATTCAAGAACACACCGTGACAGCGCTTTTAAATTTGTCAATTGATGAGGCAAACAAAAGACTCATAGCCAGAGAAGGGTCCATTCCTGGTATAGTTGAAATCCTTCAGCATGGAACAGATGAAGCTAGAGAGAATTCTGCTGCTGCATTGTTTAGCTTATCGATGCTCGATGAGAACAAAGTACTAGTGGGAACTTTGAATGGAATTCCTCCCTTGGTAGATCTTCTGCAGAATGGAACAGTCAGAGGTAAAAAGGATGCTGCCACTGCATTATTTAACTTGTCTTTGAACCAAGCCAACAAGTCTAGAGCCATCAATGCTGGTTTAATACCACCATTGCTTCATTTACTTGAGGATAAGAGCTTGGGCATGACTGATGAAGCCCTCTCAATTTTGTTACTCCTTGCATCACATCCCGAGGGTCGAAATGAGATGGGCCGGCTCTCTTTCATCGAAACCCTGGTCGAAATTATCAAGAACGGAACCCCCAAGAACAAGGAATGTGCTACATCAGTTCTTCTAGTGCTGGGATTAAACAACTCATCTTTCACTTTAGCCGCTCTTCAGTATGGAGTATATGAGCATTTGCTGGAGCTGGCTAGATGTGGAACCAACAGAGGGAAAAGAAAAGCAAATGCCCTTTTGCAACATATGAGTAAGTGTGAGCACATTGCCTAACATTTCCAACCAAAAAAAAAAACTTGATTTATAATCCTTAATCATTCTTGAGTGTTGCCTAATTAAGTTTTAGTGGAGTAAATCATAGTTCAAGCTGTGTTATGTTCTTTCCTGTGTGTCTTTGCGCCAAAGAGAGTGAGAACATATTCAGGTATAGATTGTAAAATGCTAAAAAGAGTCTTTGAAGTGAAAGAAGGTTTTTTTTTTTGTTCACAGACAGATTCTTAGAATTTTCTTTATCTTCTTTCTTCTGCACAGCTCCAATGATTATCCAGTGTTCGTTGAGATTTTTCAATCATCATATTGGACTAATATTTGATTAGTGCCTTATTAGGTGCAACTAATACTATTGCAATGATATCTATCAATAATTAGTGCCCATGAGAAATTGCTGAGAAATTGCTAATTGTGCTACAAAGCTACTTGCAGGACATCAGGTTGTTGAGGAGCTTATCACATTTTATTTTTCTGAAAGATCATCATAGCTTGTCAATCTGGTGGATGGAATTAAATCAGGTTGATCATAAATGAAAATTGCGACTAGCAACCCCCATCCAACCAAAAACACACATTGCAACTAGCAACCTACCTTTACAAACTTAATGAAATCCATCAACAACTCATAGCTCTAGATGTCCTTTTCATTTACAATATAAGCATCTCCTAGAATTCTATACACAAATTGATATAGTAAAAAAAGAATATGACCACTTTGAATCTTATTTTTTTATATTTAATCTATAAGGTACTTTTATGTCATGTACACATCCATTGGTGCATGGTTTTATTTTTGAAAGAAATTGATATTATTATCGGGTAATTAGATCTTAATTCCAAAATTTGACAAGGGCTTGTAGTTCAAGTAATTAAGAGTGTTTACCCATACACCCAAGATCTTGTATTTAATTCTCCCCTTCTATAATATCGCTTGTATAAAATAAAATAAAATAAAAAATCCCCAATATTAGCTAGGATCTCAAGTACAAGGGTAAATGCTCTTAACCACTTAAACTACAAGCCCTTTACATGTGCCCTCCATTTTTAGTATATTAAGAAGTGAGAGAAATTAATCAGGGGCTATATGTTGACAATAGTTTTTATTTTGTGTGAATAAAATCGATAGCCTAAACTACAAGGAGATGAGGGTTTCTCACACACACACACAATCAATGTACCATCGGGGTTCGAACCTGAGACCACTGATTTGCAAATCAAGATTCTTTTTGTGCTAAACCCGTTAGCCAGATGGACAATAGTTTGTCACTCCATTTTTAGAATGTTGGGGAGTCATACTGTCTCAATGAGGTAATGGAGCTTAAGGAAGCGTGATCCTGCAAATATTTTTCCTTATTTTTTGTTATCTGATTGCATTATGAATGTGGTTGTTGGATGATTAATCATCTTTTATTGTTTTTTAATTTTATTGGTTTTCATATGAAATTATTACTTCAGACTTCAGAGGGAAGGTGGTTTGATAAAGCTTGAAGGGCCAAAAAAAAGAAAAAAAGAGGTCCCCTGAGATTATTATAACATAATTAGACGCAATGAAGGAATAAATATCACTTAAGAGTTAATGTTCATCGACTACTAATATCTGGCAACAAGTCATGCTTTTACATATTTGTCTCATCTCATGTGATGTGAAATTAACTTAACTCTAATACAACTCATTAAACTAATTCGTTTCACCTGACGCAATTCGTTATTCAAGATTAATAGATAACCCGACACAATTTGTTTCACCCGTTAAAAAGGTTAATCATAATCAATGTTGAATACTGGTTTGATTCGTTAACCAACTGTTAGTAAGAATAAAAGAAATATTTTTTGAACAAAAAATTACTTAAGTTCGTTATTTAGACATTCTACATAAGAAACATAAATGCCCTTTACATAGTCAAGAACTTAAAGATAAAATAAATAATTAAATTTCTTAACACCCGATAAGGGGTTTTGTGGGTTAACACGAACATGACATGTTTTTTAACGAGTCACTAACATATTCACAAGACACTAACAAGTCTATCGGTTAACATGCCGGTGTGCATGATTTCCAAATCTATTATGGAGACTTTCAATTTAAGTGGTAGAACGCTTTAGTATCATATTCATCATGAAAGTTATATTTTTGTTTCTCTGTGTGGAATAAGAAAGTGAAATATGTATGATATCATATGTGATATTTCATTCACAATATAATTACAAAGATTGTAACCCTAATCTTGAATGTCAAGATAAACGTCAAACAATTAAAACTATGAAACCTCCAAGCTGAGTATTGTTAAAGCTACAAGGGTGCCACAGCAACTTGAACTCAAAGTATCATGGCACAATATGATTGGTCACTAAAATAAATTATAATAAAAATTCAACTATTTATTTAATTCTTATTTTATTTTGATAAGATTTTTAATTCTTGCTATAAAAAACAGAAGAAAAAAAAGAAGGGTTCAAGACTTCAACTCCAATTCCACAACAAGAATATGCGAACCAAACCGTAGAGAATCTGAGCTCTCTCTTTTCCTTTTTCTCTTACAAAAGGGTTTCCCATTTGGCACACAAACCCACATATACTCGGATTAATCTTCTACCTGTCCAGTTCCAAATCTTCTTCAATCTCCTCCCTTTTCTCTATTTTAATTTTGTAAATTATATATATTTTATTTTTTATTTTCCCCCAAATTTTTATTTCCCATATAAAATAGCTTATATTTATTCAGAACACAAATTTTTCTGGGCTTTCATTAGCTTTCACACTTAAGGGGTTTCGATTTTTTCAATTTCTAGGGTTAGGGTTTTCGTTTCATTTGTCTTCGTGATCGATCGGTCGATTGGGTAGGAGAGAATTATGGGTGCAGAGGGCGATTCGAGCGAACCTAAAGTCAGTGGAGATGGAGGAGGAGAGCAGATTAATATTCGATGCTCCAATGGGTCGAAGTTTTCGGTGAGGGCGAGCCTGGACTCGACTGTTGGGGATTTCAAGGCAATTTTGGCTCAGAATTGCGATATTCCAGCTGAGCAGCAAAGGCTGATTTACAAAGGTCGTATTTTGAAGGACGACCAGACCCTGACTAGTTATGGTACGGTTTGTTGCTTCTCTGATTTGACTCTATGCTCGTTTCGTTTTCTGGGCCTGCGTTGTTCTGCCCAATGTTTTGATGAATATCGATTTTATAATTTTTATCGAATCTGGGTTTGATTTTGATGTGGGTTTGTGTTATTTTTTCGAATTCTGCTTTCGAATTGATTATGTTTTTATTGTGAAATTGCTAATTTGGAAAATTATGTGGATGATGATATTGGTGGATTATGGCTTTAATTGTGGTTTTATTGCCCGTGCTGCTTTGGTAGTGTTTAGAGTGTTGTGTGTGAGATTGTTGGTTTGGACGCAGTCAGTGGCTGTGAAAGTACCCATATGTCAAGATTTAGGTGATTTACTGTAGTCTAATGGATGGTTGGTTTCTTGTATTGAAGGTCTGCAGGCAGATCATACTGTTCATATGGTACGTGCCTTTGCTGCAGCTGCCTCAACCCCTGCTGCTCCTGCTGCTAATGCTACTTCTGCAAGTCCTAACACTGCACCGGGTGTTACACGTGGGGTTGGCTCCACTGAACGCGATGGGCTTCAAAGTCCCGACCTTGGGGCATCTTTGTTATTTGGGCAGGGTTTAAACCCACTTGGTGGTGGTGGAGGAGCACCTGGTTTATTTGGAGCTGGGCTTCCGGAATTTGAACAAGTGCAGCAACAACTGACTCAGAATCCGAACATGATGAGGGACATAATGAACATGCCTGCCATTCAAAGTCTAATGAATAACCCTGATTTGATGCGAGGCTTGATCATGAACAATCCGCAAATGCGTGATATCATTGACCGGAACCCAGAGCTTGCACATATACTTAATGATCCTGGCATTCTCCGACAGACATTAGAAGCTGCAAGGAACCCAGAACTCATGCGTGAGATGATGCGAAACACTGACAGGGCAATGAGTAATATTGAATCTTCACCTGAGGGATTCAACATGCTAAGGCGGATGTATGAAAATGTTCAGGAGCCATTTTTGAATGCTACGACAATGACCGGGAATGCTGGAAATGATTTGGGTTCAAATCCATTTTCTGCTCTTTTGGGCAACCAGGGTGGGGCACAAGTCAGGGATGGGTCTAACAACCCTTCAACCACTGGTTCAGAAACGACTGCAGGCTCTGTTGCTCCGAATACAAACCCACTTCCTAACCCGTGGGGCAATACTGGTGGTGAGCTTCTCCCATTCTCTTTATTATCCAAATATTCTTTTTCCTGACAGTGGCCTGAATTTCTTATTCTTGACTAATTGCTGGTATTAAATGGAAAATTTTCCTTTCAGTCATGAAAATAGGACTGGTATTGTAGTTGGATATTGATTTGTACATCAATAATTGGTTAAGCAAACTTAATCGCTGGCTCTTGAATCTTAACGGCAATGTATTTAGTTGTCAATTTTTACATGAAAATGGCCCTCTAATTTTCAATGGGGTACATAGATATTCTAATTTCTGCACCCTTCTCAAAGTTTATGTTCGAGTCTGCATAATATTATTTAAGTGGTTGCATGTTTTAAAGTGTTTAAATGCAGTCGCTTTTTGACCTGAAACCCACTGCAGTTGGCCCCAAAAAATGATTATTAGGTTAACTTATGTCTTTTACTAGCCTAGTTTGTAGCTCTTTTGGATAGGTTATATTTTAAAAAAAGAGGTACTTTGAATACATTGTAAAATTTCTTTATTTATATATATTATGATCTGAATTGTCAGCAGGAAATCAACCAAACACCACCAGGCCACCTCCTGCTGGGGATGGAAGGGCACCTGGTATTGCTGGCCTTGGAGGGCTTGGTCTCCCCGGAATGGAACAGATGCTTGGTGGCATGCCAGATGCTAATGTAATGAATCAGCTTTTGCAGAATCCAGCAATATCCCAGATGATGCAAAGCATGCTCTCGAATCCCCAGTACATGAATCAGGTACCATTGTTAGACAAATTTTCTTCACCCAAAAGGTGAATGTTCTCCAAAAGTGGAGTTTTTAATTTATTCATTTTTTTTTTTAATTTTAGATTATGAGCCTCAATCCACAACTACGCGGCATGGTTGATTTAAATCCTCAACTTAGAGAAATGATGCAAAATCCGGAGCTCTTACGTCAGTTAACAAACCCAGAGACAATGCAGGTATTTTCCCTTTCAAAATTCTACCAAAATTCATTAACAAATATAATCTCTGTCTCTGTCTCTGCCTCTCTCTTTAGACAATTTATATGCTCTACTGGAACTTCTTGTTTATGCTCTCCTTAGTCCATGTATTGATATCTATTTCTTGGTTAATGTAACTTAATTGCATTTTGTTCTAAGAACATTGAAATTGTTTGAAATGTGAACAACCTAAGCTTAACTTTTATTTTTTTTTCCTACTCTGGCTTTTTCTCTTGCAGCAAATGGTTGCTTTACAGCAGTCACTATTTTCTCAGACCAATCGACAGCAATCAACTCAGTGAGTCTAAATATACGTTACCATGCCTACTTGGTTGCTTCAATCCAATTAGTTAGCTATGTTTGCTGTCAGCATCTGATGTTTTTTCAAAATTTATTTAATACTTTTGTCTAAATACAACACCATTCTAGGGTCTCAATGATTTCATAACATATTTGTATACATCATTTGCCCATAGATTAATCTGTTTGTGTGGAAGCGTCAATGTATGTCATGGTTTGAAATTCCCTACGTTCACACCCCAACACCACCAACCTGGCCCAACTTGTGGTCTAGGATGCCAGGGATCATAGATTAAATTCATAATATATTACTAATCATTTGTTGCTTTCTTGCCAGGGATCCAGCTCAGACTGGTGGTGTTACAGGTACTTTGAGATTAAGAAGTTCAAATATAATAATTGGTCGTTGTCATTTTCTCCATTTAGTTATTCACTTTTTTTAACTATCTATGTGTAATCAGGAGGCCCTAATAATGCTGCTGGGTTGGATATGCTGATGAACATGTTTGGTGGTCTTGGAACTGGCAGCTTGGCTGCTGCAAACAACCCTAATGGTTAGCCCCCCTTGTTCTCACATCTAAATACAATCTTACACTTTAGGAAATAAATCAGCTTTGAATTATAAGAAAAGAAACAAAATATCATAAACTTTTGTGTTGTCTCTGAACATTTGTACTTCTTGTTGCAGTACCACCTGAGGAACTGTATGCGACGCAGCTGACGCAGCTTCAAGAGATGGGTTTCTTTGACACCCAAGAGAATATCAGGGCATTGCAAGCCACTTCCGGGAACGTCCATGCTGCGGTAGAGCGACTTTTAGGGAATCCCGGGGCGTAACTTCACTTGGTTTTCATGTTTTTATATTATTCAATTGGGAATTTTTCTTGTGGACGTGTAAAATTAGTAATTTGGAGTAAAGTCTTCTGAAAGACACGAGACATACAGGCACTTGTAGATTCCATTTTGGGGGTGTGAATAAGCAAAGAACGCACAATCTGATAGAGCTATGAACTTTGTGGCTAAGCTTATACATTTCCCAACTATTTACTTGCGTCTCTCTTTATTTCTAATGTATGCTTCAACGTCCTTTGGTCCATGTATATCTGCTCCTTTTAAATAAATGGTTTCAAAGCCTAGATAGGTTTGTTCCAGTACCACTTAGATACGTTAACAAATGTATACCAGAATATGTTTTATGGAACATGTATGAAATTGTTAATGGCAGTTTCTAACAAGTGACTAGAAAATAAAAGGTTTTAAATTTACAGTTCGTCTCACGTTCTTCCTCTTATTGTTGTTGGGTTGTTTTTAATCCTTTTTTTCTTTCTTCTTATTTTGTATCTAATCAATCAAGGACGGTAGTTGATTATTTTAGTGTTATTTTTTTAATTAAATAAAAGACTCCTTTAAAGGAGCTCGGAGAGACTCTCCATTGCTCATTGTTGCAATATTGAATTAATGACTTGCGTTCGAGGTTTTGTAGTTAAATTTTCCCGTCTTTCAATATTATTATTATTATTATTATTATTATTATTATTATTATTATTTATTTTTATGAAAAAAGGTTCAAGGTAAGGGAGGCTACCCCATTTCAGAGCTAGGACATATCAAGACCTCTTTGAGGACTCAATATTATTTGTACAATAATAAGACTGTAGTAATCCTCTACTATCATTGGTAAGAGTTCAATTCTCAGCCATGTGGGTAAAGGTTTAAAACCTCCCAAAATGTGCATGTAAAGTCCCTTCAACCATATCAGGTTTTTCTTTATTGATTAGGCCTGACATAATATATATAACTTCTAAGTTAAATGGTCTCTAATGAGAATGTCAATTATGTTTTTTGTTTTGTTTTATAGTAATTGAGTAGTTGAGTGGTTTTTGTTGCTTCCAAACACGGAAGAACTTACAATTTGTAATTTTCATCTTCGAACTAGACTTCTAACATTTTATCATCTTTTACTTGTCATCTATAGGATCTGAAACTTCTTTTCTAATTTCAACTTTCAAGTCCAACCAATCCAAGTGTCTTTAAAAGGAAAAAGAAAAATTAAATCAGGAAAAGGTAAAGTTATATTGATATATCAAACTTCTGGGGCAAATTATAAATACCAAAAGATTGTTGGACCAAACTCAAATTTCTAAAGCATATGGAGGGACTAAACTACAAACTCCACGCATTATCAGAGGCTTAGAGCCAAAGCTTCTGGCTTTTGAAACCCGTCTTTTTTCTGTTTCAACTTGAAGCGGTTCCAATGAGCTACGGTAATGCTTCTTCCCCTTTACCTTCGATTGGAATTTTTCTCGATCAAGCTCTTTCTTTTCTTCCTCGAGTCTTACTCTGTTCTTCTATTGTCCTTCTGTTTAGGCGTATGCATATATTTTTGAGACGCTCTATTTAGGTGTGTGGTTGATAGAACATGATCAAAACTCAATTGCATGACTAACTAATCGCAGTAATTTATTGCCTAAATTTAAATCGATCAAATGGGTGCTCCTTAATTTTCGATTTCAATAGAACCCATGTCTTAAAATTGTTAAATTCATATGAAAATGCATTGATCTATATCAGGGTCATTCGTTTGTTGCTATTTTTCTTGAATTTTCTGGGGTTACAACATTCAATCCAAGAATCTGAACTGAGAAAGTTATATGATCATCCATTGGCATTTAACCTGCTTTTAGTCTGGAAATGGTATGCATTTGTTGGGTCATTGGCAGCTAAATTGGTATTTTCATGATGCTAAGTTTGGCTCTCCTGTGTATCAAAAGAAACTTACAATGTGTTTTTAGATCATAGTTCCAAACTTGAGTTTTCCCGCCAAAATTGAAAGATAAAATGTTGAGTATACAATAGTTAATGCTTTTCCGAAGTTTCGCTTATTTATTTTTTTGTTACACTTATTAGTACCCTAGTTATTTTAGAAATTGTAATTTGCTACCTTTGACTGATTTTTCCATCACAAGGTTAATTACTTCAGATGGTTCAGCAAACCATAGATTCTAAATTTAGTGAATATGGGATGGGAGCTACCGAATCCGAATTGCCTGTTCATGATAAGCAACTGTCAGTTCCTGTAAAGAAGACTGCGTTAAGAGATCTGCAAAATGATATTAGAGTTGCAATGCCTAACTCTATTGGGAACTTTCCTCTACTAAAGGATGGAGGACCCATTAGTAATGCTCCTAGAGTTTTGGGCACCAAGAGACCTTTACCTGAACCTGAGTGCTCGATGAGCCTTCCTCACCACCAGCTCCCCAGTAGCAGTGCTGCAAATGGGCATCTTGTCTATGTTCGTAGAAAGTCGGAAGCAGATGTAGTCAGAAGTAGTACTTGTGATAATGCAAGCATTAATGCTGATTGTCAGGTATCAAGGACGCTTAGTCACCACGAGGCAAGCACCAGACCCAGTCACCACGAGACAAGCACCCGACCCAGTCACCAAGAGGCAAGCACCCGACCCGTATTCCAAACAAAGGAGTCAAAAGTTTATTGCATTCCGGCTTTTGCACCTTTTCCGATGTCAGCTTCAACCATCCAGCCTGGAAAACCTTCAGTTGGTGCCCCACATTGTAAGTCTGGTATAGGAATAGCACCATCAGGATCCAATCCCCTTGCTTCTGCTACCCAAACATTGGCTGGTTCAAAGGGACTCAGAAATCTGCACTGGGAAGAGCGATGTCATCAATTGCAGTTGCTATTAAGGAAATTGGACCAGTCAGAGCAAGAGGATTATCTCCACAGTATGCTCTTGAATTGAGAAAATCCACCTTAAGATTTTTATGTTTCAAATTGCTTAAATTTTAACTATACTGATTTACCCTTTGATTTATGTTCATCTGTTAGTGCTGCGGTCGCTCTCCTCAGTTGACCTGAGCAGACATGCAGTTGAGTTGGAAAAGAGATCAATTCAGCTTTCACTGGAGGAAGGTAAGCTGAAAATTGTGTCTTACTCTTTCTTTAAATAGAAAGATGCTAAACAAATCTCCTGACTTGGAAAGAACTAATTATGGAAATTCATGCTTTTTTGTCTTATTCTAAATATATTTATCTGTGGTCTTTGTGTAACTTCACAACGGGAAAATAAACAAAAATATTTCTTTACTTGCAATTACTTGCTTGCCTAATCCGCGAAATATCTTCGTCCACTTAATCTACGAAGATTCACAGGTTATTTTGTTGGAAGTAATCTTGTATTGGGGTACTACTTATTTTAACACCATTATGCAGAGTTGTGAGTTGATTCTTTTATAACTATTTTCAGTGTCTGTTATTTGGTTTCTCAAAATTCTCAATGTTTTCACATGTTTGGTAGCTAAATTGATATGCTGTACTTGTTTATGTACAAGGATAATAGAAAGTCTATATGGAGATGATTTAAACAATCATCAATCAATAAGTTTTGATGGTAAGGATGTTTTTTTTCCCACTTTTAAAGGAAATCACCCGAGATGTTTACTTTGTACCATGGATATTTTCTTTATGCCTGTATGGCATGTATACGTGACTAGTTTAATGATACTTTGTTCTATCTTCATGTATAGTAAAGTCAAATCATCTGTTGAGTTGGCCATCTAGTCCCCCCATATGTACTCAGAAACATAACTGGTACTGTTCTCAGAAATTAAGAAAAAAGAACGAGTCAGTATCCGAAGTATGCACAACGGCATGATACATGTGACTTGGTGAAAACAAACATTGGCAAGGCTGCTTGCGGATTGGCTGCCTTGTTCATTCTTTTCAGTGAGTTATGTTACAGATGTATGTGATGTGGGAATTGTAAACAATTTGAGGTCCACTAAACTTATAGACGTTATTTTTATGGACTTTTTGTGTGTGTGAATTTTGGTATTTCAGTGTAAGTGCTGTCCTCCAATTACCTGGCATCAATCTTTTTCAAAACCTATCGTTACTGTTTGTCATTTAAAACTCTATAATCCATTTGATGATGGGTTAGAGTTGAAAGAGCCCAGGATCTTTTAATCTTCTATGACTACCAGGCAATAATATAAAGCATAATGTTTTGATATAATGTCTGGTAATCATGCCTTTTTTTGTGTGGCCACAACTGTTTAGTCGGGTAGTGGTGGTTGCATATGAAGTTTTAAGCTTTCTATTTGATTGTGCCTATTATATTTTCACCTTAAATATGTGGAAACAGCACAAAACCTATTTCTCTTATATTCCTCTTTGCATCTCCGATTCTTGCAGCAAAAGAATTGCAGCGTGTTGGGTTTTTGAATGTTCTAGGGAAACCTGCGAAGCAATTCAAAGTACCGTCAACTCATCAAGACCGATCAGACAAGTGAAAGGACACCAGGGAGGAGGGGGTAATTGTGATGCTCAGTAAATTGCTGCTGGATAGAAGTGTGCCTACTAGTTTCTTTTACACTGATTGCATCTTTTCTGCAGTTGGTTTGCTGGTATTCACTGCAAGTCTGTAATATTCAGCCTATCGTATATACTGTAATTTTCTTTTTTTGGTATCAGCTGTATCCAAAGCTGCTGAAAATGATTGAATTGTAACTGTTGAAAAAAATGTAAAAGAAAATTTGTCAATTGTTATGATGCTATCATAATGCTTCGTTGGTACAGCCTCTGGTTTGATCCTTGTTCGTTTAGTTTGTGTTGGGCTATGTCCTCTGTTGTTCTCTGTGTATTGGGCTCAAAATATGGTGGGCCTAGTTGTTTCCTCTATTCTTTTGAACCCAAGTTTTAGGTGGGGAAGCGAGGTTTGTTTTGGACCCATTTAGCGGTAAGACACTACCGTTGTCCAATTTAATAAGTTCAATCTCAAAATTTATACGGAAAGGCTAGAATGAGGAGCTAATTTGAGGAGGTTATTTGAGGAGGTGAAATCTCACCATCAATAATAAAAAACAAAGTACATGGGGGGGGTGCATTGGGGGGTCCACACCCCTTTTGATGGTGAGATGGGCCTCCTCACATAACCTCCTCATTATAGAAGAGCTCCTCATTATAGAAGCTCCCAAATTTATAAGTGTACCAAACATAACGCATGACACTTATCCCATTTAATTGAAATAATTCACTTCAGTTCAATTTTGCTTAAAGGCAAGAGATAATCATGTACACCTTCAGCTCAGTTCAATGCTTCATGGAAAGTTTATGATATCCCAACTCCTACCCCACCAAAAAAAGTTAGTTAAATGAAAAGGCAACAATGACTGGTTTTTAAGTAGAATTTGTTGGTTACAAATTACAATGCATCTTTAGAAAGTGAAAGGGTTATACTTATTTTTATTATTTTAAGTCCCCATTATTTGTAAAGAGAAAAATAGAGATTTTGCGCAATGGAAGACGCATGAATCATATTCTAACACAGTTTTGATTAAATCATTCATTCCAATGCCATAAAAAAGCCACTAAAACTTTATGAAGAGTTTATATATATAATTTTTTTTTTATAAAGAAAAGCTGCTTATTGCCAGTTTCTTTTTTCTTTTTTTCTTTTTTTTTTTGTTTGGTTGCCACTTTTTTTTTTTTGATTGCCACTTCATTTTTTCCTTTGCCACTTTTTTTTTTTTTTTGCTTGCCACCTTGATGCACACGCAATGTGCTTGTGGATGAAGAAAAGAAATAAATAAGAAACATTACCCAAAAAAAATATATACATTATGGGATAGTGGGTTTGAACTGTACGGATAGGAACCACAATAACTGTTTATAACTGCCAATTCAAGATGAGTCCAAAGTAACCGCTTTCCTTCCCTACAAAATCCAAACCTACACCAACTGTTCGACTTTTTTCGTCCTCCCCCAATTTTTTTGTCTTTCTTCGCCAAAATCAGAGAAAAGCTTCAATGAACAACTCTCCCGACCTGGATTTCCGATTCCCCACAACCCACCAAGACCTCGTCGTTTCCACCACCGCCACCCCCTCCACTGCTTTCGCTGCTGCTTCTTCTTCTTCCACTTATTTTGTTGGAGACGATAAAACCCACCAAAATCCCAGGAAAAAACGCTCGAAACTGATCAGACTCGACAACCCAGTTGCTCCAAGTAGGATTTCAAGGCCCAAGTATGCCAAAAAACCAGACCCATCTGCCCCAAAGATCACAAAGCCCTGTAGTGAGTGTGGGAAGAAGTTTTGGTCATGGAAGGCTCTGTTTGGGCACATGCGTTGCCACCCTGAGCGGCAGTGGCGCGGCATTGACCCCCCACCCAACTTACGACGACCCGTTTCCCCGAACGCTCCTTTGATTGAGTTGGAATGGGCAATGGGGGAAGCAGACCACGAGGCGGCTTCGAGTTTGATAATGCTTGCTAGTGGGTGCACTAATGGGACAAGTAATGAGATCACTACTCAGAGTATTAGTACAAGTACTTTTCAGGGTGCTCAAGAGGTGTTTGATGGTGGTAATGGGAAGTTTGAGTGTTCAAGTTGCAAGAAAGTATTTGGGTCCCACCAGGCTTTGGGGGGCCACAGGGCAAGCCACAAGAATGTGAAGGGCTGTTTTGCAATTACAAGGAGTGATGGTGAGGTTGATCAGGATCATCATCACAATGGTGATGTTGATGGGGATGATGGGGATGATGATGTGATGGAGGAGAATAATAAGATGGTTATGATGTTGGGAGGATCAGGGCACAAATGTAGTGTTTGTTGGAGGGTTTTTTCAAGTGGTCAAGCTTTGGGAGGGCACATGAGGTGTCATTGGGACAAAGGGGATGAGCCATCATCATCATCCATGATGATGACCCAATTAGGGCTAAGTCAGCAACAGCAGCAGCAGCCTAGTGGGATTTCAAAGGAAGGCCATTCTGGTGGATTGGATTTGAATTTGCCTGCAGCTTCTCATATTGAAGATGCTCAATCCTCTTCTTCAGGCCTCACTTTGGATTTAAGGTTGGGTCTTTGAGGGGACTTAAATTTCTGTCTGCTAACTCTCTAATGTTACTAGCAACTTAATTAGGATTGGTATATTTTGTAACTATTGATATTGACTTGGAAAAGATGTGTTTTAGTTAAAACTTTTGTTGTCTCCACAATTAGGAGACAGATATTGTGTTTCACAGAATACCTGAAAATACAGTATCTCATTACTAATATACTTATAAATTACAAAGCTCAGTTCTGTTTGTAAAAATCCAGTTGGTCCAAAGATTGAATAGTTAGTCCTAATGT
This sequence comes from Prunus avium, assembly GCF_965620075.1. Classification (NCBI taxonomy): domain Eukaryota; kingdom Viridiplantae; phylum Streptophyta; class Magnoliopsida; order Rosales; family Rosaceae; genus Prunus; species Prunus avium. Next base: position 34,650,651 of record NC_142291.1, read on the forward strand.
CAAGTCTGACAGTGGTCCAAAAACCAAATGTAGTCTGAAAAATCAGTAAATCAGTAGTTTGTGCAAGTTTTTTTTATTAGCCCATTGGATTTGATGTAATGAATTCAGATTGGGGTACTTCCCCAAATGGCTATATTGATGCACACACTCACTGTTGTCAGTTGGGTTTGCAAACAAAGCCTCTTGGTTGTGGAAAAATAGTGCTTCCCTTCAGATTAGTGGTTGTGAACTGTGGGATAAATTCTACTGAATCATACCACTTGATAGTATATAAGATTCTGATTCTTGTGGCTAGTTATAATCTTTGTGACTGATGATTTATATCATTGGTAATGGATATCGAAACACACATGATCAACTTTTGGTGGCCTTAAATTATACAGAGGGTATAAGTTTACACAGTTCAGGGCTAATAATCAATCATCAAGGGAAGAAGAATTCACAAGGCAGTATATTTGTGGAGAAAATAGTTTGGGCTAGCTGCACAATCCATTTATGGGTTTGTATGTGAATGTGATCTTTGGGTTTCAACAGAATCAAATCATTCCTAGTCTCATCTTTCTGACCCATCTAGACCTAGAATTTAGCTGACTTGTAAATGATCCTTTCCATATTTTTTTGGGTCAAACTTTCCAATTAAGTAGGTGTTAGTTTTTTTTCCCCATGTTACAGAGTAGGTATTAGTTGACATTATCACACTATTCCTTGGCTCTCTCTCTCTCTCTCTCTCTCTCTCTCTCTCTCTCTTCCGAGGGCAAGTCAAATAATGATGAGCTTATCTGTAAGTTGAGATGCTTTAAATTTCTCACAGGAAAAGAAAGATCAAAGTTACCTTATGGATAAGAATCTAGTCTCTACTTTTTAACTTTAAGGAACTGTTAATCTGCTGGCATATGTAGGTCTGTATCTCAGATATTTACTTTTTCAAGCTTTCCTGACTCATGTTCAATTAACACAGCTGCACAACTTTTTCTTTCAAGGGCTGATCTACTTTACATTACTCTAAGCCTAAAAAATTCACAATTGGGTAAACCATGGTAAAAAGCTTAAGTCAACTAACACCATTACATAAATTTTACTGCACCTACAGTAACTTTGCCTTGAAAGAATCTTTCTCATCTCTGCAACTTAGAGGATTCTTCTTGGTGATTTGTGTAGTTTACAATCAGATTTTCTGTTTGGTTTGTAAGAAAGTAGAAGAAAAAGGAAAGTCATTATACCTGTAATGGCAGGGTACGTCATTCAACTACTAGCTATAATATTCAAATCAATATATAGAAATTAATTATAAAAAAAAACGAATTAATTTTTCCTTTATCATGTTAAATGATTGAACTAGCACATCATCCTCTCTGTCGGAGAACAGACATTGCCCATATCAACCATTTTTTTCCTTTGCCCTAAGTAGCAGTCAATTACGGTCATTCTATATATGGTCACTTCTATAAACAAACTTCACACAAAACTCCCACATGACATGACCCTTTCAAATCTTTATATAAAAATAACCCAAAAAAAGTTACTGGTCTCTGAGACTCAAGAATTATATATATATAACAACAAATCTTTGAAAAGCTTGATGTACACTTCAACAATGCACTCATGATTTCTGATAAACCCTTTTTTCCAACTTTCTGAGTCACTTGATAATTAAAGTATAGCAGTCTACATCCAACTGCATATACATGTTTTCTGCAGGTTCATGTTTATCATAAATGACCATCACTTTCCCACACAATCACATTGCTGTCAAGAGTAATTTCTAATCACTTGGCAAAGAATTGATCCTTTCTTTGATTGTGGTTGGGTTTTGAACAACAAAAAAAGGACCACATATCAGCTTTCTTCCACTAACCCTAAGCCTCACCAACTCAACTCTCCATTTACAAAGATTATACAATTACCTCAGTGGCCGGCCCTTTTACTGTTTCTGATTAGAGAAAATTAAATATTTACTGTGCATTATTTTCACCTTACTTAACACTGACACCAACAGAGACTTCACCTAACCCTACTGATTCTAGCTCTCCCCACTGAACATTGTCACACTGCTCTATATGGAGGCCCTAATAGTAAGCAAATTATCATGATTGAAGGAAACTTAATCACAATGTCACTTGGTTTTTCCCTCGAACTACTCAATCAGAGCTTTGCTTATAGTTTTAAGTCAAAGAATCGTAATCCGTCGTCTGTTTAGTGTCTTTGCCCATTATTATTGTAGTGTTTATCTATATGTTCTGCAATATGATCCATGTGAATATCTTGCCTCAATTCAACCAACCATGTGACACTTTTTTTTCTTTCCCTTATCCCTGTCTGCCCATTTGAGTTTGGACATGAACATATGGGTCCTCTGACTGATATATGTTTAAGCATAATCAATCAGCATTATTCAAGCACCTAGTTTTCTACTATAACATCTTTTTCTGCTGATGAAGATGAACAAGCCTCCTTAATTCCTTCCATTTCTCTTGTTGTCTTCCCTTTAGATTTACTTGTAGTCCTCTTAATCCTCATCAGAGCTTATAGGCGCTCTCACTTCACTTACAACTGTTTACAACACCGGGCGACGTAAAAAGAATCTAAGCAAGTAAAATAATAAGATAAAATTAGCATAAGAAAACAAAATTAGATTAGTGAGTGTGAGAGGGATATTTATATGCATCAGTGTTGGTTACAACTTACCAAATAAAATTGCGCACTTCAACTTTAGGACTTCTTGCAAGTATACCATTTAAAAAAATAGTTGAAGTAATGTGTCACCTCAATTCAAATTTTATCGTAATGTGTCACCTACGACTTAGTGCATCCATTCTTTCATCTAAAAAAGTTGCACGTGCTTCACACGTGAGCATATATAAATATATTTCGGGTATCAAAATACCCTTTGAAATGGTCACTTGCAAATCACGTGTGAATTTTTGAACAAAAAAAAATAGACGGAATTAGATAATAGGTGGCACATTACAACAAAATTGTAACATGAGGTGATATATTTAAAGTGTTTTCTTTGATAAGTGACAAATTGCAACTAAGCTTATAGTTCAAGTGACATTAATTTTCCCTATGTATATGTATTGTAAAAGTAATGTTGTCTTACGAGGTAAACGTAGGCATGCTATGTTATACATACAATAAAAATACGCCCACTACTTTAAAAGTACTGGTATTTACTGTATATTCATATGTTGAAGTTTTAAAGGTAATTAATTATGACTAAGAAAATGATTAAATTAAACTAAATTAAATAGAGAGGCATCCTTTTCACCGATGATGTGCCCGTGTGTAAGAGAAGAAGAAGAGAGTACATTACAGTGTGCGTCACTTGAAAATACTTCTTCACCCAAGGATGAGTCTCCTTCTAACATGCGTCGTACGGACAACGGAAATAGCCACATACATAGAGAGGGGAAGAGAGAGGAAGAGAGTTATTATTTTTAGGGGAATGCTATAGCAACCTTCTCTCTAACCTTCTCTTTTGGACATTCTCACTTCTTCTCATGACAAGTGTCACTTTCCTTACACTTAAAACAATGTCATTAATGCATCACACAAACTAGTTTTTGTTTTCCAAGTTTACCCTTATTGAATATATTAACTTTTTTTTAATAACAAGCTAGTTATTTTTATAACTTTCTTACTACCTTGCTAAAAAATTAAATAAGAAAATAAAAACTGAAGTTTTTTTTAAATTCTTTTTTTCCAAAAAGGATGTATGTTTTGTTAAACACAAAATAATGATGATATCACTTTCATGATAACAATGTCATGAAACAAACTTTTTTTTTAAATGACGTTTTTTTTTCTTATTTAATTTTTAACAATGTGCTAAAGAAGTTGTAACAAAATTTGGACAAATTGAAGGAAATATAAACTTGGAAAACATGGAAAACAAAAACTAGCTTGTGTGATGCATTAATGATATTGTTTTAAGTGTAAGGAAAATGACACTTGTATGAGGAGAAGGGAGAAGGTTCAAAAGATCATGCATGATTGGAATATGATGAACTGCTTGATCTAAGTACATTTACATACATGGCTTTTTTAAATTAAAGTTTTTTTTTTTATAAAAAAAATAATTTTTGTTTGTTTGTGGGGTCCAAGTTACATAAGAGATTCTTTTCTGCTTTTTGTTTTTGTTTAAAAAAGAAGAAGGTTTCTTTGGTTCTTAAATAGGAGATTCTTCACACGTCCTGCCTCAAAGAATTAGACACCCAAAAACCAAGAGAGGAGGAAGCTTGAACAACTATGAGTCTCTCTCTAAGGAGGAGGATATATAAATAGCAAACTCATTTTATTTTTGAGACTTTGAGAGAGAGAAACCAAATTCATTTATTTCCTTTGTGTGCATGGTGGGAGACCAATTCAGTTTCTTGTTGTGACACTAAACCTCAACTTGTTTCTTCATAAAAGCTCAACTGAGATCACTTTTTCCTTCAATCTGAATTCACACAGTGAGTGATGAGTGACTTTGATTTAATTCTCTTCTGTTTTCTATAACATTCTTTCTTTTCTGTACCCAGTTCTATGCAGCATGTATAAATGTTCTAGGACTTGTTTTGTTTGTATCTTTCTTTGTACATTTTAACCAGTTTCTTAGCAACACAAAAAACTGGATATTTTTATGAACTTGGGTTCTTGATTTTCTCTGATTTAGATATGTTCATGAATCCTGAAAATAGAAATCAGAAATCTTGTTTTGTTAACTCTCATCATGAGTGCAGTTTGAACGCGGGCTGGTATAACTTCTGGACCAATGAAGTTTCAAAAAAGAAAAGTTCTGAACTTTACATTTAAAATAAAAAAGTGTGTGTGTATTGTGTATGAGTTCATGTGTGTGCTCTACTATATGAAGCTGTAGTTAGTTTCTTCCTTTTAATTTTCTTCATCTTGATGGTTCCCGGGTCTTTACTGTGTCTGAAATTTGGTTTGTCATTGATTATAGGCCGATCTGCTGGAAATTTGAACAAAAAGAAGAAAGAAAGAAAAAACTCTTCACTATGGACTATGGTGCCTTGATGCCAAATTCTTCTTCCTATGGGACATTGTCTGACACCACCATGGAAGGGGACTTCATGAATGAGATTTTATTTGAAGGATGCTGGTTGCAGAGCAATGCTGGATTCAACCTTCTGCAGCAGCAGCAGCAGCAGCCAGTTTGTCCTCCGATTTCTCGGGCTCTAACTGATCATCCTTCACATTACTTTCCTCCTTATGATCATCAGTCTAACAGCACTGTTGCTCATTTGAGTATGAGCCCCCATCAGCAAATCTATCAAGAAGAAAACACAGATGGAAGTTATCCTGAATCCCACTCTAGTTTTGCAGTTGAAGGCAACACTGAGGCAGACAGGAGGTTGTGGATTGGTCCCAGGGTAAATCCAGGTCCTTCATCTTCTGTGAAAGAGAGGCTAATGCTGGCCATTGGATACTTGAAAGAATGCACAAAAGGCAGAGATGTGCTTATTCAAATTTGGGTGCCTATTAAGAGAGGAGGCAGGCAATATCTCACCACTCGTGATCAGCCATTCTCTCTTGACCCAAACTGCAAGAGTCTTGCAGGCTACAGAAATGTTTCCAAAGATTACCAGTTCATAACTGAGGAGGATTCAGCTGAGTCTGTCGGGTTGCCCGGTAGAGCCTTTCTGGGGAAGTTGCCTGAGTGGACTCCTGATGTTCGTTTCTTCAGAAGCTACGAGTATCCTCGTATCGATTATGCTCAGCAGTACGATGTTCGGGGTTCTCTGGCCCTTCCCATCTTTGAAAACGGCAGTGGAACTTGCTTGGGGGTCGTTGAGATTGTAATGACTCCTCAAAAGGTCAATTATCGTCCAGAACTTGAATATGTCTGCCAAGCTCTTGAGGTCTCTTCTTTCTTCAATTTCTTCTTCAGAAATTCTAATTATAAGTCTCTGAAGAGCCTTTAGAAAAAGCTTCAGAAATTTTGATTATATATCTCTGAAGAAGTATGAGAAAATCATTAATTTCAGTGAATTATATTAAGTGATTAGCTAATTAAATAGTAGCTCACATCCACACAAATTTTGCTCGTCATGCCATGCAAGTATCTATATGTTGTCCTTCCATTTGGCCAAAAAAAAAATCTATTTTCATTCATTTGTGTTGCACAAAATTTGTTGTGCTGATATGGAAATTGACTCTCAGATTCCTCACATGTTCTTCATTGTGATTATTGCTACTGCATTAAAAATAATTGTTAGGAGTTTAAAAAATCTTTAATAAATTTATGAAGGCTGAGTTTTGTGTCTTCCTCAACTGAGGAGACTGGTCTTTTATTTATAGGCAAAAAATTACTTTGTTGCAAGCAACCAAGTACAAACTGGATATACAATGATTATTTATGTTCTAACCAAATAAAGCATATTGATTTGCAGGCTGTTGATCTCAGGAGCTCTCAGAACTTCTGCCCTCACTGTGTAAAGGTAAGAGGATGGCACAGCAGAACAGAAACTTTGATTATCTTACAATTCATTCCTAATATCACAGATGTGCTTACTGTATGCTCTTTTTTTGTCTTGTCAGACGTGTGATGAGCTGTACCAAGCTGCCTTGACTGAAATAGTAGAGGTGTTAGCATCTGTCTGCAAGACTCATAGATTGCCTTTGGCTCAGACTTGGGCTCCATGTATCCAACAAGGCAAAGGCGGATGCCGACACTCTGATGAGAACTATGCTCATTGTGTGTCGACAGTGGATGCTGCTTGCTTTGTGGCTGATCTTGACATATTGGGCCTCCATGAAGCGTGCTCCGAGCATCACCTGTGTCGAGGTCAAGGAATTGTTGGAGCAGCATTCACAACAAACAAACCGTGTTTTGCAACTGACATAAAAGCCTTTAGCAAGACTGAATATCCTCTCTCTCACCATGCTAGGATGTTTGGGCTGCATGCTGCTGTAGCAATTCCCTTTCGAAGTGTCTGCACCGGACCAGCTGATTTTGTCCTGGAGTTTTTCTTACCTAAGGATTGCCAAGACCCTGAAGAACAGAAACAGATGCTCAACTCACTGTGCATTGTTATACAGCAGGCTTGTTGGAGTCTACATGTTGACGTAGACAAAGAACTAGAAGAGGAAATCATGTTCCCAATCAGGGAACCAGTTATTGGTTCAGATGGAGGACTTCATGAAGAAGAAACTCAGAGACTGATATCTTCTCCCACCGAAGAGCCCTCTGGAAAAGAGTCTTCCTGGATTGCACATATGATTGAGGCCCAACAGAAGGGTAAAGGCGTCTCTGTCTCATTGGATTATCAAACAGAAGAACCTAAGGAAGAGTTCAAGGTGACAACCCATTGGGATAACACTCAGGGGAGTTTACACAGTGGGCAGGTATTTTCAGAATTTGGGCAGCTTCATCAAAGTTCTGGATCACATGGAAATGTTGAGGGTGGTGCAGACTCTTATTCTTTTGGTGGGCGCCGCACATCAGGTGGCAGAAAAGCCGGTGAGAAGAGGAGGACAAAGACAGAGAAGACAATCAGCTTGCCAGTTCTTCGGCAATATTTCGCAGGGAGCCTAAAAGATGCTGCCAAAAGCATTGGAGGTAGGAGAAAATCCATTACATATACATACAACCAGTACTTTTCTGATATTTGTCAGATTAAATATTCAACATGACAACTCAATGAAATATACACCTAGTGCAGTGTCTAAAATCCTTTCTTCATGCTAAAATTAGATTTTGCTAAAGTCACTTCAAGAAAAGTCTTTGAAACAAAATTTCCTTCTTGCATCTAAATGCAGGGTCTAGGCATAACCTTATTTTCCGATAAAAAAGAAAAAGAAAAAGAAGGCATAACCTTATTTAGTTCCTTGACATTTAGACTTCTTCTGTTCCTGATTTCAAGTAGCAGCCCTGCATACCCCATGTAAGAAGGGGCTGGATTGTTTTACCGTAGAGTTAGAGTGTCAGAGATATGTTTATCTCAAGTCATTTGACTTCAGTTAGGAAACTATTGGCTAAAATATCAATCAAGTTCTAAGCTAGCACATGGATTTTGCCCTCCATCAATTTCGTTGGCGGTTCTAGTCACCGTCTCCAGAGATTTTTAGCGAATAGCTAGCTCACCAATAATCTCTTACACACTTTGTTTCATATGCAGTTTGCCCCACTACTCTGAAAAGGATATGCAGGCAGAATGGGATTACCCGATGGCCTTCTCGAAAGATAAAAATGGTAGGCCACTCTCTCAAGAAACTCCAGCTCGTGATCGACTCAGTCCAGGGTGCTGAGGGTGCTATTCACATCGGTTCCTTCTACTCGAGCTTCCCAGAGTTGAACTCTCCAAAGTTTCCAGGGTCTGGTCAGTATTCATCAATGAATATGAGCGACCATTCCAAGCAAGTAAACCCTCTACAACATGATCAGAGTGGCTTGTACAGCCATGGAACCACTACAAAGTCTCCATCCTCGTCATGCAGTCAGACTTCTGGTCCAAGTGTCTGTGTTGCTGGAGCACAACAGCATACAGTTACTATCAACACCTTGAGTAGTGGAGATGCTTTAATGACAGAAGACCCTGTTGGAGTGCTAAAGAGAGCTTGCAGCGATGCAGACTTACATGCCTCATTTCAAGAGGAAACAAAGCTTATCTATAGATCCGAAAGCCATAAATCCTTCAGTGACAACCTGAGTTATGAGAACTTACCTCCCTTACCAGGAAGCAGTGGCAGGAGCTTGCGGGATGGTTTACAGAGTAAAAGCTACTTTCAGGGATGAAAAAAATAAGGTTCAGCATGCTACCAAACTGTAGTTTCAGAGATTTGCAACTGGAGATTGCAAGAAGATTCAATTTAGATGATATCAGTAGAACCGAGATCAAGTACCTGGACGATGATCGTGAGTGGGTTCTTTTAAATTGTGATGCTGATCTTGAAGAGTGCATGGAGATATACAGCTCATCTCCAGGCCGCACAGTCAGGCTCTGCCTTCAACAAGTTTTTCATCCAAATTTAGCAGCCTCTTTTGGCAACAGCAGCCCATCCTAACATTATCATCACTACTGCAGTTTTCTACTTGGCACATGTTGTCTAGGATCAAAGAGTATACAGTTGTTATCTGGTGGAGTTGTTAGAAAGGGATTATGTTGATGGTTGGTTGAGAACTTAGGAATCTGTTCACAGTTTTATGTCAGCATAAAAAGAAATTTCATCTTATTTTGTAGATCAAATGGTTAATCTAGGTGAAATAATTTGAATTATGTTATTATTTATTTATTTATTAGGACAACACTTAGCCATCCTAGGCTGTATAAATCATGAAATTACATATCTGGCAGTTTTCATCTGTGAAACTGTCATTGTATGAACATCCTATTTGGTGCTATTCAGTATCTAAGGTTGTATTTAAAGGCTTAGGGTGAAGTAAATAAGTCACATATTATTGTCAAAGAGGAGAATCAAGAAATATGTTTGTGAAATTTGTGTATATATTTTCATATATGTGAGTGTGTGTGTGTGTGTGTGTGTGTGTGTGTGTGTTTATACGTGACAAGTACGATGAGACGACAACTGTAGAGAAAATATATCTATATGTTTTATAAATTTCACAAATTTGAAATTTTATTTACAGAAGTTATACCTGGCGTAAAATATGGATCTATTTACAGAACTAGAGGAATACAGGCATAATGGACCCAAGCAAGCAAATATCAAATATGAGAAACACAATCCAGTACGAAAGAACCAAGGGAGACAACAATTGAGCAGAGTGCCTAGGCCAATATGAGGTTTTCAATGGGCAGATGGAGATCTCACAACTGAGTGGAGGCAATACTTGGGGAACCATGTCCGAGAATGACGAATGGCAGATCTTGTGGCATGCATCCTCTAGAGGTAACAACTAGGGTTCTAGCTTCCTTCAACTTTGGCGCCAGTCGGTCTGGTCAAATTATTACCGCAGAGTAGGAAAATATGATTTATATGCGACCAATGCCATTTCAGACTAAAGCATAATGCCCAAACAAAAGTAGCATATTGGTAGGAATACCAAGCCCAATCAAGTTCACTCGACACACATAAGGATGAAACACCTGAAAAAGATAGATTGGTTGAGCTTTAGTGCTAGAAATTAAGTTAGTATAGCAGGTAGCAGAAAGTATAAAAAGAGACCACAAAAGGTTGGATCTTCACAAGCAGGAGATAATTATTCACCTAGTTTGGTAATTGCTATTCAACAACAACGCAAAACTATGTTACAGAAACCATTTTTGGGTGAAAGAGAATTCTAGAAAAAGAAAGTCAAACCAACAGCCTAAAACGAAGTGAGCTGCATGAGATCTTGCATACCAAAAGCCTAACACGAAGAGCTCATTGATTTCTAGTTAGTGCAATCAATAGCCTTGGAGGGATTTCAGTCTAATTGTGCTGTAAGATTTCTAACATAAGACAAAGTAATTACGTTTATTCACTGAGCAAGCATGAAAAGTGAGCAAACTTGGCTGCTAATCCTACATGGGATTTTGGCAAGACTTACTGCTGGGTTCTCATTGATTTCACATTGCCTGCCACTCATGAGAATATATATAAAAAAAATTTCAAAGGAGGCAAGTCAAAATGAGAAAAACCTATTATACCTGGAATCATAAAGGTTGATTTCTTTCTTGGCTTTATTTTTGGGGTTCCCTTATCTCTCCAACCTACTCCACGAAATTGTCCATTGAATCTCAGTAATCAATAAATTCGTTTTTCTGGGACTGAAAACTCGTTAGACTCCCTCGACCCCAGCCTTTCTGTACCCGCTTAAGGGTTTTCAGTGCAATTCCACTGCCATCATCTCTGTGAAAAAACAAAGGTAAGAGTTACCAGTTTAGGAATATCATCACAGACTACAAAGCTGAGAATAAAATTAAGAAGGGCTTGATTGCACCAATCAAAACCTTAAAGGGCTTCAAGCATCAAGTTCAAGGTAACATTCGAAAATCAAAGATGCAGTAACTAAAGTGGAGCCAGGATTTGTGACTACAGGGGTGTGATAAAGAATCTAATGAAATCGAATATGGGCAGGCCTGACTCAGCCATGAAGCTTATTAAATGACTATTTGAGGCTCTTCATCAAATGCCTTGCCCCTCCCCTTAGAAGAAATATGATTGCATATTCACTCAAGGTTATGGCAGAAAAAAGTAGAGTTATTGGGTTATTTGTAACGTTTGGTATATTGTATGAATAAGATATACCATCATTCTTTGTGTATTTGTTTCTAAGACTGGAGAGGTTCTTTATGGGCAAACAGAAATAAGTTGCAAAGTGGAGAGAGGGAGAAGATAAAAAAAATACAACTTGTGAAAATATCAATTCAAAAGTAAATAAGTACAGAAACCAATATGGTCCAGTTATAACCACAAAACAATGTCAGAATGTGATTAACCAAAAGGGAAGTTAAGAAGAAACAAATAATGTATAACCTTTCATCCACCATACCTGTGCACTATGGTCTGCCAATCACTTCCGCCATTGTTACTTGGTTTTCCACCAATTATTTCCCTCTCGATTCGGTAAATCTTATCTGCTACCCTACCTTCTGACTCCATTTCCATCATTGTCTCTGCAAGTTCATCAGCCTCATGCTTATTTCCCCTTTTACCCAAGCCATCAATTACTGGCAGGAATGATGCTGGATCAAACCCATATCCTTTATTCTTCATCGTGTGAAGAATGCTGCTGGCATCCTCTAACTTTTCATCCTTGCAAAGTCTGTCAATGAGATCTTTGTAGAGGAAATTCCCAAGATAAAAATACCTGTCCAATGCAACTTCAAATAGCGCTTTAGCTTTCAAGATTTCCCCTCCAGCAAGCAACTCATTGAACATGAAACTATATAAGGCTTCCTTGTGGCCACATACACTTAAAGCAATGTCAAAGACCTCATGTGCAACTCCAAAATCACATGCCTTGCAGAAAGCTTTAATTAATATTCTGAAGGTAGAAATATTAGGGGATATGCCCTTCTGCAGCATTTCATCTAAAAGAGAAGTGGCATCTTTGACTCTCTCTCCTTCACAGAGACAATTCATCATATAATTATAAGTGCATACATCAGGAGCGACTCCTCTCTCTCTCATCTCATCCATGAGTCCATATATTTCAAATATTTGCTTTTTACTCCCTAAGCCCAGTATTAGTGAATTATAAGTTTGAATGCTCTTGTTGCAACCTTTCTTCTCCATGTCCTTCAACACCCGAAAAGCAGATGATATCCTTCCTTGTTTACAAAAACTATTTATAAATATATCATAAATTACTGAATCAGGGTGCAAGTTTTTCCCCATCATCTCCATGAACATCTTCTTAGCTTCATCAAGCCTCCCAGCCTTGCATAACCCACTAATTATGGTTGAATACGTGATCAAATCAGGGGTGCATTTCTTCCCATTATTACTATCGTCAACCAGGCCAATAAAGGAGTTTCCTAGGTTTCCAAGAGCTGCGCTTCCATGAGTCCACATCCCGCTCACAATTTCAATTGCCTTGTCCAATTTCCCATCGTTGCATAGACCATCAATCACAATATTGCAGGTCACAGTATCTAAGCCATAACCTCTCTCATTCATCTTTTGCAGAAGTTCCTCTGCTTCTGATGTTCTTCCCTCTTTCCACAGGCTATGCAGCAAAATGTGGCAAGTATGAGTATTTGGGAAGCAATTATTCATCATCATCTCATGCAGAATATTGCTGGCTTCAAATACCTTCCCTTTATTGCAGAACCCATGGAGTAAAGTACTGTAGGTCACCGTATCTGGGGAAATATTGTTTCTTACCATCAGAGTCATCACCATTCTGGCATCACGGAGCATCCTGTTTTTGCATAACCCATTTATCACAATGTTATATGAGTAAATATTGGGTTCTATACCCTTATCTACCATCTCTTTAAGAACCAGTCGTGCCTCTAAGAGCTTCCCATTCTTGACCAAACCCAACAACCATATGTTATAACTCTCTAAATTAATAAAATTGCCAGCCTTTTCCATAGATTTGAACAAGGTCTCTGCTTCTTCTAACATATCTTCCCTGCAAAATCCTTGTAACATCAAATTATACGTTACAACATTAGGTTGAGGCAGTCCCATCTCTTGATCTATATGCATATCTCTAAATATTCTAGAAGCTTCAAGGATTTTTCCTGCACTACAGAGAGCCGAAATCCTAGAATTGAATGTAACAGCATCTGGAAACATTCCATCCTCTCTCATCCTCTCTACCAATTTCTCAGCATCATCAGTCTTGCCTTGTTTACAGAAGCTAGAAATCAAAGTATTATACACAACCCTATTTGGCAAAAGATTACAACTCCTCATCTGATCCAAAACCTCCAATCCTCTGCCAGACAGCCCAGCTCTACAATACCCACGAACCAAAATCCCAACACTGTACTCATTCGGTTGACAACCCTTCTCACGCATTTTGTCAAACACCTCCCGAGCGTCATCCAAACGACCCGATTCACACAGGGAACAAATCAAAAGATTAAAAGTATAAGTTTCAGGCTTCATCCCCGAGACGATCATATCCTTATACAACCACAACACGAAATCTACATGCTTCTCCCTAAGAGAGGACTCAAGAAGCAAATTATACAAATAAACAGAAGGGGGCTCATCAGGGAATCGGCTGCGGAGGTCTTTAAAATGGGAAACGGCCATATCGGAGAGGCTCGACTTGGCCAAGAGCCGCACAAGCGAAACGAGGCAAGGGCGAAGGGTTTCGCGGGGCTGTGAGACGAGAAGGAGCTGGCGAAGGCTATCGATTTCATGGTGCATTTTCGAGTCGATAAGGATGCGGGTAACGATGGGTAGGGAGCGGAGGCAGACATCTGAGGAGGAGGTAGAGGTGGGTGAGGAGAGAATACGCTTGAAGAGGTGCCATGCTAGTTTGGGATTGTTGGTGTTTTTGAACAAAGCTTTGGTGAGTGAGGTTGTTGGGTCCATGGAAAGCGTTAACGGTCCTCTCAAAACCTTCGTTCTCATTTAATTTTGGTTTTTTGGTTTGGCGGGAGAGGAATGAATAGCTCATAGTTCAACTAACGAACTTTCAAAAAATAAAAATAAAGAGAGAAATGAGGCCCGGCCCATCTATAATATTTTTATATTTATTTAACAAATATGTTAATAAATAAACCAAAAATTTCAAATTCGGATCCGAAAATGTTGAAAATGATTGTAGTTGGAAAATTCCGAATTTGTAACAATATACTAATAATTTTAGCTTGTAATAATGTTCGCAGTATTCATACTAAAATAAAATAAAAACTTTTTATGTCAAATTAAACATACTATTTACAAATTCCGAAAATTGGAAACTAGGTTCCAAAAATTCGGAAACAATACCGAGTGTGAAAATTCTGAAAATTGGGGATCAGATTGAGTTTATGAAACGTTGCGATGTTGTAGAATTATATAATGAATTTAAAGAGTATCGCCACGCTGTTGTCTTATGGTTTTTTGTTTAAAAAATAGTATAGCCGTGCGGCTATACTTATTTTGACTCGTGACCACCCAATAGCTACGCGGGTCTGCTTTTTTTTTAATAATAATAAACAGTATAGCTGATCGGCTATATTCGGTTATATATTTTTTATAAAAAAACTGGTTTATTAATGTTACTAAAAATAGTTTTTTTTAAAATTTTTTTTTATCAAAATAGTATAGCCGCGCGGCCGTACTGGGGTTTTCTTTAATTTTTTTAAATAAATATTATAGCCGTGCGGCTATACTCGGGTTTTTCTCTCAAAATAGTATAGCCGCGCGGCTGTACCGGGTTTTTTGTTTTAATTTTTTAAATAAATAGGCTATACTAAATAGCCCCTTCTATTGAGGGATCCCTCAAATAAGGACACCCTTTAGGTCCCCTTCAACAATCCAAACCATCTATTTTTTAAGTCTACATTCATAGATCGTCCTTGCAAAAAATTAGACAAATTGAAAATCGTTTCGACATCCAATTGTGTCCTACAAAATCAATGAACATGATACTTAAAGAAAGTACTAAAATTTCAATAATTCAATTGAGTGATAAAATGATATCGGATTCAAGTGATTTTTTGTAGAGATGATTTTTGAATGAAATACAATATGGAGTGAGCCCTACAAGGGTGTCCCTCAAATAAGTTTATATATATATATAATGGGATCCTTTTTTTCTATTTTCATTTGTCAATAAAAGCATTATCCATTACTATGAGGCCATTACCCGAATCTCTATTGTTCCCTTTTGATTTTTGGCTTTTCCAGAGTTATTACAGGTATAAATAATTTAGCACTTTCACGTTTAATACCCTTATAGACGTATGTACGTATTTTTTAATAATACATCCGTGTTTTGTATACATCTTAAAAACTTAGTAAAATTCACGTACAATACTCGTATTGTACTTTTACTAACTAAAACGATGCTCTTAACACCTTAATCTTAATTTTAATAATTAAAATTGTGGCGGTGGTGCCATAGGTATATTATACGTAAACATAAATGTGGGCCATGTAGCATCTCTCTTTTCTTATACATAAATTACCCAAAGAACCCTAATGGATGAAAATTATACAAGATCAAGAGTTTCAAGAGTCTGTTGTGATACGTTCTATATGGCCGTTTTCAAATTGTTACAACATATCAAGGTTTCCACCTGCAAACGGGGAGGTTGGGGCCTCGGAATGTATGCACAAGCACATATAATTTGAAGACCGCTGTCGAACATTGGCCTGAAAAAAGTGGAGCCACACTTCCACAAGTATCAACTCAAGTCTGAAGAAGATTCAACCTGGTGAATATCGATACTCAGATGTTGATTAGGTGGACCAAATATGCTCAATACCACCTGCAAACCGCAAAAGGCAAGCATGGTTCAATCAATTTTATCGTGGATTTTGACCTCCAACCTATGGAAATACAGTGGCACCATGTGATAAGGACAACAATATTCGCAACACTAACGGGAAAAACGAAAAAAACAAACTGTTGAAGTGACTTGCAGCATTCAACCAGCAAAAGAAGGTGGTCCAGTAGTGCATATGTGGCTAGCAAAGCCATCTTCTTTGGGTGTCAGAGTAGTAGCTGTGACAGGAAGAAACTCCAATAAACTTACCGGCAAAAATACGAGCCCATGCAAGAAACCAATAACAACCAATGCCAGGTACATTTGAAAATAGTAAACCTGCAAAGTTCAGAAAGCTTCTTTACATCTACAGCATCGCCAAAAGAATTTAAAACGCTAAGAGGGAGAGATCAAAAACCACAAAAAGTTCTGATCTTGAGAAGCCAAGGACAATCACTCCAACTAGCTTTGTAAGTGTAATCCCACTGCCATAAAAAGTCAAGCAATTATATACTGGTTTGTTAGTTTATTGTTTGTGGACAAAAGCACTGCTCTGAGTAAAGAACTCCAAAGGATGCTTATAAATAAATAGAGCAGTATGGCACTGAAACCATAGAAAGTGATGGAGAACGAAGTGCCCTAATTTCAAGTTATTCTGATGATAGTTAAAAGACAAAAATATCAAAGAAACCTACAAATAGACATCATATTTCTCTAACAACTTAAGCTTTCGGACAAATTAGCTTCTAACATGATTCTAAAGCAGGCACGTTCAGTGTTCAAATTCCACAACTTTTTTGGCTCATCCAAGAAATAAATCCTTAATGTTTTCTGATAAAAACATATGTTTAATGTACAGATATACATATGTTTCTTTACAAATAAATCCTTATCAAACATATGTATATCTGTACAGAAATTATACTTGTTTTATAATTAATCACAGTATCTAAGAAGCTTAATGATCATTGAATGCATACTATCAGGCAACTCTTTTTCTTCTTAGATTTCATATTAGTCTGAGACAATTCTCACACAAAAAGATTTCAGCTCAATCATGGAGTTCTACCGAGTGCCACAGTTGTCATCACACCTGAAATGCTAAACAAAAGTGTAAACAGTTTACCTGAAGACAGAAGCTCCCATTGTACTCAGAGCTTCCTTTGCTCGTTGATTCCTGTCGCCATGGCTCACCTGCACAAGCATGCATAGGTTGGTAATATGGTAGCAAATTATCAAACCCAATGAAAGGCTGTTGGCCATTGAGAGGAGATCTCAATGGCAGGTGGGAAGTTTCTATGTCAACCCAGGGACTAAAGAATAAGAAAAGGTTATTCCATTCAGCTCTTTTTTTTTTTTTTAAAAGAGATATTCCATTCAGCTCTAATAAAAGAGATTCCTACAGCTATGTAGGGCATTTCCTTCATCTTCAAGCCAAAAACGAATTAGGCAAATAAGCGTGACACCACAGGGCTTGAGACTAACCAAGTAAGCATGTGTTATATGGACACAGAACTCAACAGCGATCCCGATTGACATTATGAGATTTACAACAGAGACTGCATTTAGTTGGATATCCAAAATGGCCATTACACCCTGAAAGTTCAGTTACGTATGTCAGTTCTCCTAACTGAGAGAATTTCAAGGAATTAAATTAAGGATCGCATGAAAGTGAAATAAATACAAGGGCACACAATTGCAAAAAGATTGCTGCAAAATAAGAAGCTTTTAATGACATTCAAGGTAAACGTACCATGAGGTCGACAACAATCATTGCCAGGACTAATATAATGATTGCTGAGCTCCATAAACTGTTATTAAAATCAGATGAGAAAGAAACAGAAAATTACAAGTTAAAGTGACAGAGACAGTTTTCTGGGCTCAAGAAAGAATAGAAACCTGGAAGTGATAAGCAGACAGACAATGAAGATTGCACCTGTTATATCATCATATGAGATATTTTGGTAAATGCTTATAGAGCTGAAAATGTACATTCAGTCCTTAAAGTTCAAAACTGAAACAATAATTTAAATTAGGAAGGTCAGCACTGTTGACATTCCATTGTAGCTGCTTGCACTTCATGGGAGAAGGAATTTATAAAACGTTCATTTTGGAGTGCAGGAAGCCAAATAATGACTAAGGAGTGCCAAAGGTATTACCCACTAGGGGGAAAACATTTAAATTAAAGATCTAGATGGAATAGTGAAATCTCTACAGATCAAAGTACAACAAAATACCAGTTCTTTAGTCCCAAATACTAAGAACTCATATAATGGGCAGACAAAGATTCTGAGTGTTACTTGTAGAACTGTTAAACATCTCTTTCAGGCACTAAAATATCTAATTTCCATCAGTTTAAATATATTATTGAAGAACACACAAGCACAAATAATCAGGGGCAACAACATATTACAAAATAAAAATATAGACTACAAGTAGATCTGTATGCCCCCATGCATAACTGCATATCGATATAATGTTCTAGATACTAACCAAGTGCTATAGCAATGTTGATCAAAGCTGTCCTCCATATATCCAGATACTGCTCAAAGAAGATATAGAACACCGAGTATGGAAAGATATCCATCTGCATCAAAGAAACACTGTAAGCATAACAGAGATCCACATGCACTTGAGGAAGTAATGTACAGGTTTAGAAATGTTGAAGATGCAGGAAAGGATAAATTGTCAGGAGAAGGCCTCACTTTATCTCCTCTCCCCTGTTTTCAAAGCACATGGGAAAACAAGCATACTAATAATTCGACGAGGCTAATGCAAATCAACATTGTTACCAACATTGTTAACACACGTGGAGGAAATGCCAGTAGAATATAAATTCTTAGTAAGTGATACTCAAGTAAGAAGACTCTGAACACAATCAACAAGAAATTGATACCACCACTCTCATAGAGAAGGTTTCAATAAATGAAACTTTAATGTAACTAACGCGCAGCATTATTTCAGCCCAAAAAGATACTAACAGCATTATTAAGAATGTATTAGTCACCTGGTCTATAAACATGTAATGTCATTTCCTACATAGAAAGATGTGTTCTTGATGCAGTAACCAAATAACATATTAGAAATATGGACCTCCGGGCATAACTTGTACATGACAGGTTTTGAGAATGAGAACTCTATTGACATCCAACATCATCACTCTCTCGCACACAGAAGTAGCTTATTTCAGTTCCACTATGACCAGATATCTTTCTATCAATGTAAAATGCATGCACTTTCACTAGCCTGTCCTACAGTTTGGCATTAGGTAGAAAACACCCCTCGTACCAAAATGATTTAAAACAAAAATCAAACTGGAAAGCAAAGCATCCGATTCCAAGTATGTGCAAGCAAAATTTCCAAATTATATGGAACCATGCTGCTTGCTGAACTTTAACCTTTAAAGAATCAGAAATTCTTGAGCTAAACTCCCGTGCAGCTTGCAGTGAATTGACATAATCACCCTGAGAACAATGAAAGATCAAACAAAAGCGGGTTGTCGAGTTAAAGTTATGCAAATTAAAGACAAATTTTAGCATCAGTTTACTCAAGATACAACCATACTTGTTTGTTAAGTGGTGTGTGATAGGTACGGAACTCAGATGCTCTTATAACACCACTCCCATAACCTGAAAAAGAAAACACAAATGTTTCTGAAATTAGACTATTAATTCAATTAAAAGATTTCAGCTTCATGAACGTTTTAATCACATCACATGAGAGTTTAAGAGCATAATTCTCTTTCTCTATCTATCTCACACACAGACATAGATTTTTTTATACAGAGAGAGAGAGAGAGAGAGAGAGAGATAGTTCTGATCTTACACACCATTTAGATCCACACTATTAGTGTAAGCACCATGGCCACCTTTTGCACAATCAGCAGATGGCAGTGCATGGAGGAACCATGGAAGCTTCTCTCTAAATTGTGTTGTAGATGGACGATCATTGACCAAATCTGAGTGCCGAAAGCACTGGAACCAATTTAAAATGTTAGTTCTTGACCCTGGTGGTTTCTAAGGTTAATCTCAGCTGTATACATAAGATGGGCATTACTGTTGTACAATCTTTGCACACTCCACCAACGCCACAAGGACCATCATCAGGTGAACAGCAAGGTGGCTGGAGAGAAATGTGTCAGCTTCAGTATATCGTAATTTAACAAACAGCATGAGAACAACACACAAGTTGAATTCTTATTCTTTACTGGTCATTGGATATGGTAAAAATATATCACAGATCGTATAATAATGCAATCATGAAAGTTATAAGCTTACAAATGAACCACAATTTGGCATACACAACTGAGTCACCAAACGAAAAATGTCGCTGAACAAAAAAGAAAGAAAGATCCAAAAACACAGATTTGCAACATAATCTATATATACGTCTTTTGTATGTGTGTAATGCAAGCATGGACCTGCATGTGTAATTCTTTAATCATGTAAGAAAAAAAATTCTATATGATAGTAAGAAGCAGTTCAAGTCCCGGGGATGAAAGCGACATATTCTTAAATTACTTTTCAAATGAGACATGTAAAAGAAACCAACCTGATCATCAGGTGGACAATAAGAACCATTTAAATACTTCCGGCAGCAACCAAAAGCCTCAGGTGAAATCCATACCAGAAAATCATCAAGCCAAGAGGCAGCTGGCTTAGCAATGTAGCTCGATTCTGGTGTTAAAGATGCTCTTGATATCTGCAAAATTACAGAATAAGACATTGAAGAAGAGGGAGAAAAAAGTATATGCATATACACAGAGAAAATGCTTCACAATTGTCACAGTTTGGAGCCCAAATCAAAATAGATAAAAGGACAGAGCGGTCAAATACAAGCTAAACAATAAACACAAGGAAGAAGGAATTAGAGGACAACACACAAAATTGTACAGCATCCAGACTTGGGAGGGAGATACAGAAACCACAAAATTACAATGTGAGCAATTCAAAATTGGAGATAAATATGCATTAGAAGTGCCCATTTTTAGTGCATATTGATACAATGTGTATTCATGGTAGAAGGTCCTACTTCACTTCCAATTTAGAATTGAATACCCCTCTTCATTTTTGTACCTCATTTAAAAGAGAGTTTGAATCACATTGGCTGATGGAGCATAACTGGTCTGTATGTCTTGATTCAGAGCTGAGACAACCAAAAAAACACTCAACTGTTAATCATCGTATGAAAGGAATTTCTTCTCAGTTATTACTTGTATATCATAATGAAGCAAATGCTTTGACATAGAACAGGGGCTTATGTTAAAGAGACGTATTGATATACAGCAGCCATAAAAAGACAAATAATAGCAGGCATCGTAATAAATTCTTCTCAGTATCTATGCCAAGTTGGCAAACAATTATCTACTATGCCCCCATCATCATTGTATAAGAGGCAGTCCCATCATCACTATAAAAAAGTAACCCAACAAAAGCAAATGTTTCCATTGCCCTAGTCATCAACAGTACCATCAGAACAATTTTAAAATATTTTATTTAATGTGACAACTATAGATCTTTTAATGATCATTTGTTTCTTTATTCTTATTCATGAGACAACCCAAAATTCCAATTATAAAGCAATGTCTTCCAACAGCTCCATCTCCTAGTGATAGAGGAAATAAATAAATAAAAGGAACTCCCTTGCAAAGTACTCATCTTAGTCATGTGATAAGTCCATTCTAAGAATGGATTAAAGCCGTCAAAGAGGTGCTTACCTAATAAAGTTATTTTATCACCTAACAGATAATGGAAGAAAACAACAAAAGCTCATATTTTTCTGAGGCACACTGTTAAAACCCCCACCATTTTCCTTTCATAACAGCATTATTCTATTTCCTTTTTATATCTTATTTTGTGCACTGTCTTTAATAATCCTCAAGCTTGAAAATATACCGGAAGAATACAGAACCTGAAAATTTGAGATCAAAATAGAACGGAGACCACACAGGTACCTGTAGTTGTAATCCTTGACAACAAAATATAATGGTGGTCCAATCCTAAGATGCTCTGAGACATTATTGAAGTATCCCTGACACGCAAGACTTACATTATAAAAGAAGAAAAAGTCAAGTTTTTAGGGTAAGAAGATTCCATAAAACTACCGGAGACCTGAAGGTAAGAGTCACGGGGAAGGGCAATCTTCTGTTCCAAACCAGGTTCAATCCTAGTACATAATGCCTATAAGGATCAAAGTCATGTAAAAACTTTGTGTTAGGCCTCAAGACAATAAAACTAAATAAACTCCTATTTAAAAATCATTGAGTGACAAAAAACCATAAGCAACTTACAATGCTTGCCAAGGTAAAAGCAAGAAAGACAGCAATAACAACCATTTTAACCACCCAATATCCAAGAATGCGTGCATGCACTTCCTACAATAAAGCCACGATCATTCTTTTCAAAAGAAAAGGAACAAGAATATACACAATCATTAGTTTACTTCTCTCCAAGAAATATCAACCATTCTCAAAATCGCCAAGACAGGGCAAAATAATTATTTTTACATGATGCACAACATAAACCATGGCCCCTTTAAGATGAAGATGTCTAGTAGCCAGATATCTCCGTCAAACAGAGCAGAACGAAAGAAAAGAAAAGACAAAAAAGTTACCTTCATATAGCGGGTCAGCAATCCAGCTCTTCTATGATAGATCCCTACATCTTATTATATAATGACTTGATCAGAACTAACACCAATTTGAAGGAGAGGAAAATGTAGATCTAACATGATTAAAATAGACAAATCAACGCTGTACTAGAAAGGCAGTGCAACTTCAACACAGATACAATATGTCAGCATGCCTATATATATACCTTCACTAGTTTCCACAGTAGATGAAGAGACTTTTATGCATGGAAAACAATCAACCCTGTTATCCTCAGCTCTCAAAAAGTCAAAATATATCAGCACAACGAAGGCAGTAACTTGCAGAAAGAAGTCCAGTAGAACAGCAAGGGCTGTAATAGAAATAGTGGATATACATCAATGTACTGGTGAAAGCAAAATTCCAAAGTAACTGATTCAGGATAAAGGAAAAAAAAATTACCTGCAAACATGGAGAAGACACGGCAAGCTGGCATAGGAATGAAACTTCCAACTGCAAATGCCAGAATCTCAGACAAACTAGCCAATGTTATGGATGGGCCAACTTCAGCCAGCGCATTGCTTATTCGCATTTCTAAAGGTAGCTCCAGTGGTTGCCGTTTCACAGCATGTACCAGTATACACATGTTATCTACACCAACCTGATTATAGGAACCAAAACAAGAACCATTTGAAATATCATATCAGACAAAGAAAAGTACACAAGAGAGAAAAGGACCTGGGGTTCAACCAAAGATCTCTTCCCCTTTTGAAAGAGAAGGTTGCGATTGAACATGAGGAAGGGAGGGTTTGGAGGTGGAGGAAACTATTAGGTACTGTAAATAACAAATAAACAGATAAAATTTTATCTAAGTTTAGGGCAACAAATGGAAAGCTTGAAGAACGAAAAATGAATAATAAAAAATAATCCTGTATGAAGACAAACTAATGAAGAAGTTATCTCAAGCCACCTAGAAAATAGAAGACCTAAATTACACTCCAAATGTACAAGGCCAAAAGAGAGTGGTATGACTCTGCTGTGTTTCTTTTTTCTCTTCCTTTTCAGTTCCTCCAGTGCATGCTTGAATCCAGATTTATGATTCTAAAGTGGTGGTAGTTACAACAAGGGATAAACAACGTTCTATAAATATTCAAGGGTGGAAAAGTAAATGTGTTTTTATTAATTTACTGATGAGTATTAACAACAGCAAAATACCAGGACTCAGCATGTATCTCCTAGATGAACAGGGCCTAAGATCAATAAAGAACACAGCTGCAATAACAGGACGTAAGTAACTCTGACACCCATAGTACTTATATAAATAACTTACGGCCAGAACGAGGAAAGGAATGACTTCCATTATGATTAATGTAGATTTAATTCCAACAGCACTGAAAAATCCAACAGATCCAAGGACAGAAAGCACAACAAGCATGACTCCTGACAAGCCAAGCAGGACCTACAAATCATCAAATCCAAAAATTAATAGCACATCTGAAAACTTCATCAATGCTATGTATGCCACATGGACATGAAGTAACATGGCAAATACATGGTGTTCTTGTGATACTTCTTTGATTAGTTTCTAGTTGCTAAGATATGTGATGCATCAATAAAAGACACCAAAACCCTCCAACTTGATCACACACAAGCCTTCACAAGTTAATCTTCGTTTCTCGAATACTAGTCGTCTGTACCCTTGCTACCACTCAATGACTAGCAAATGTTTAACAGAGACAACTTTTTATTTCATTTTATTTTGATAGGAAACAAATTGTTCAACAGAGACAACTGTTGACGCCATATCATCCACATACTATAATGCAGCAAATCATGATAAAACATTGGGGTTACCAGAGTCAATTGATAAATGGTTGGCAGCTGAAGTAGTATTATATAGTAATAGTTAAAGTAACTTTACTAGATGAGCAAGCAGTAGAGGATAACACGTTAGTGCATACAACATGCATATATATATGCATGCTGGCAAATGGTATGAGGAATATCAGACTACTTGAACAAAGGCTTAAATCATACCTTCGATGAGAGGTAAAAAGAAGATAAATGAGGTGCATCTCCCAAGGTTAGAGATATGTAAACGAACATTACCACATAGCTTACCTGATATGATGTAGGAAAAGAAGAATAATTATGAAAGGCCCTTATTTAAGTACAATGTTTAGCAACAAGTATAAATATTTTATTTATTTTGTTCATGAGTGTAAGATGGCATGATGAAATTTATCTGCCACGGATTGCTTGAGTAACATGAAGACATCCAAGTCTCAGACTTACTACTATGGTTATAACATCGGCAGTACTTTCTCTTTTTAACTCTTCCTCAATTGAGCTTTCGGCTGAAAATGAGAGAGTGAGATTCCGAGACAGAACCATTGGCAGCAGTTCCTCCTGTCAACATAATTGCTTCAGATCTCAATATAGAAGTATTATTTATTGACAAACTCAAGGGCTTTTTCTTTTTAATGTGTGGGAGCTCATTTGCAAATTGAATAGCAAATATAAGAGCAGAAATACAAACCAAGCGGAATATATATAGCTTTGATAGGGTCTCCTCTTCCCAATAAAATATCACCAGACATGCAATACAAAGAAGCATGAATTTTGCAAAACAGTGAAAATGAGAACACTAAATGAATGGTAAGACGTGAAAGTATGTTAAATGGGAAAGGAGACGCAGTAAACACAGTAATCAAATGCAGATAAACCTCAACTTTCCAGTTCTTAACCAAAAAAGAAATCCAAATGAAGAAATTGGACCAATCTACAAAAGTTGCACAGTTTATAATAGGATTTATAAGTTCTCAATCAGTACATGGAAGGAAAAAATTTCATTAAAGCAAAACCTTACTAACAAGAAACTTAAGATGCAGCAACCATATGATGGTATGAGATGAAGTAAGATACACTGGGAGATCAATCAAATAAATGCAACAATTATTTAGATGCTCTTTATGCCTACGATCTAAAATGCTCATAGACAAGCATTACATGTCACTAACAAAAACAATGCAACAGATAGATGTTTAGTGCTCAAACCTTTGCTAACTGAATAAAAGCCTTCTCCCAAGCCAATGCCTTCGCATTCTCATTTCCTACATCATCAACTGCATTATTAACTGGGTAGGTGACAATGAATGCAGAAGCCTGAAATTCGAAGATCATCATAGAATTAGTGGATACACATATATCTGAGAAAAGGATCATTAAGCTACCTCTGTATAGTTGTTTCCTGAGAATCCTCCCAAGGCAGTGCTTGGATCAAGTGGAGCCTGAAATGCGCTCAAACATGTGTCTGCAGAAGTATAATGCTGCAGGTGGGAAAATGATGGGGATGTACATCAGAGTATTCAACACTAATGCTTTTAGAATAAGCTTTTGATGGGTTAAAAATAAGCAGACAGTTATCCTTTAAGAAGTTGATAAATAAAAACCTTCAATCACTGTCTAAAAGGTAAAAACTAGGTTGTTACTGCAGTTTACCTGAAAACAATACTCGGCATGTACAACTCCTCCATAGCTGTCATAATTTTCAGGGTCCATCCTAAAATACTACCAAACAGAGAAAAGTAAGGAAATAAAAAGTTAGTGATGTAGTAAGCATGATAACTTCAGACAAAGTTGCTTAATCATTAGGGGATTTAAACATTAATTCCAAAATCACAATAATAGCACGAGTAAGCAAGGTGTAGTCACTGGGTCTTGCCAAGTGCAGACCTTCCCTCAGTGCTATTGTGCCAGTTGTGTTTAAATAGATGACACAACCAAACATGTGAAACAGTAGAAACAAAACTTATGCAATAAAACCTGCAAAATGCTTTGGGTGGCACAATCTTGCCCAACAGGCTTCAAGCAAATTTCAGTTAGAGCTACCATTGAGCCAGAATAATTAGCACGAACTCCGTCAACCTGTTGAAACTCAGTAATTGTCAAAATCACATTAAAATGGGGAAAAAATACAAAATTAAAAACACATAGTAACACATAGTAGTCACCTTGTTCTGTATGTCAAAAAGCAACTGAATATTATCATCTGTGACAATACTTGGTGACTTGCCATGCTTTGGATCGGGCATGGTCGCTATTATGAGCTGAAACAGAAACAAAGACCAACATCTAAAGCATAACGTTTTTACCTGGTCTAAACCACATGCAGCCCATACCAGAATGATGGCATTGTAACTCTTGGTTTCTAGTTATTCTGATTCAGTATCCTCCCCTTCAACTTTTTTTTTTTTTTTTGCTTTAGAAAATGTTACAATCTTTTCAATGGTATTTATTTTGTTTTTGTCATATACTTTTAGTTATATTATTTTTTTTGAATAGAAACACTTTTTATTCAAAATTGAATGGAAAAAATGATGACATTTAGGACACAGACCAAACAGACACACTTGCCAAAAAACAGACTCAAAGCCACTCAACACAGAAAACCAGCCAGACATGAGACACTCCTTAAGATACTACAGCTAAAAGATTTCGCATAATTGTAGGATAGGATATATCCTTAAAAGCGTGAGAAGTTGATGCCCAAAGAGCAGCCCAAAACTTCACTCTTTCCCATAACTCTACCATTCCCACTCCCTTATAATCCTCGAAAATTCTCCTATTACGTTCCAACCAAAGATTCCAGACCACTGCCTGCATCAAGCTGCCCCATAAAATTTTAGCCTTCTTTCCCCTTCCCAAAGCATCAAATCTGATGGAAAAAAGGTCAAAGCATCCTTTCGGTATTACCCACACTGTGTTAACTTCCTTCAATAACGTCTCCCACACCTTTAGAGAGTAAGGGCAATGAAGGAGGATATGGTCCACGCTTTCCCCAGCCATATTACATAAAACACACCAATGCGGACTAAGGCACGTATAGGGACAATGTCTCTGTAGTGAATCACCTGTATTTAGTTTTCCCAACACCGCTTGCCAAACAAAGATCTTAACTTTAGGAGGAGTCTTGGCCTTCCAAATTTGAGTGTACGGAGAGAAAACCTCCCTTTCGCCCCTATTCTGAATATGAGTACAGAGAGAGTGACAGGAGAAAACACCGGATGGATCAAGCTTCCATCTTCTCTTATCCAATCTGGAAGTGGCCAATCTCACTCCCTCTAGTAAGTCCAACAATCTAGCCACCTCCACAATCTCTGAATCATTTAGATTCCTTCGAAAACCAAAGTCCCAAGTGAGAGGGGATCCAATCGAGTCCGTAAAGGAGGAAATATTGTGGTTTTGCTTCCTGGACAGATTGAATAGTCTTGGAAACACGTCTTTTAGAACACCCCCCCGGCTCCAATCATCTTCCCAAAATCTGACTCTAACTCCACCTCCTACCACGAAGACGCAGCCTTGAAGGAACAACTCAAAACCACTAGAAATCTCTCTCCAAGGGCTGCGACTAGATCCTCGAATTGCAGGTTTGGCATCCCACTCAAAACCACTAGAAATCTCTCCCCTAATTATAAAAAAAAACTTCTAATGACTTACCAAAAGAAATCTGATTAAATACACTTTGGTTTATCTAATTAGGACTTTTAACTAAAGGGATTTCTTACTTGATGGGAAAAATCAAATAAGTCACAAAATTGATAACAAAATATTCAATTTCACAATGAGGCTCAATATTTAAAACTTGTTATATTAACAGCAACATCATTGATTTGGGGTACTTAATATTCAATTATATTCTAGGTTCTTTAGCAACTTTATATGCTCTATGATTCATTAACTTGTAATATATAAAAAATAGCATGGAGTGCTAGGTCAGGTTTTTCCACTCTAATTTCTGGAAAGAAAAAAAATGGATGAAAAGATATGAGAAGTTATTACAGACAAATAACACAGTTAATGAAATACAAAGTGAAACATTAAAACAGTTCTAAGACCTGCTCAATTCTGTAAAAGGGCGCAAGATGGCTATCAAAAAATTGTTTCTCTTCCGCTGCCTTGCTCCCACGACCTACCCACAGCTGCAAAAGGTTACATATCAATGCTTGACCAACATTCTTTCTTTTTGGATATAAGAACACTGAAAGAATACTAATTACATCAAAGGTTATAATACAAATTGACAACAAAAGAATATAAGTGAAAATTGGAGCATCAGTATCACAGGGGCCTTTTTTGCATGATAAAATAAAAAAGAGAGAAAAACATAATACCTTCTCTGGCCGTGTCTCCACCTTGAAACGAACTAGGCCTACACACAGCACAAGAACAATTGCCACCGATGAAAAGAGCACAAAAGTGGGATTTCTGGAGACCCAGCTTCCATAACTCCTGCATAGACAATGAAAATTATTCAGCATAGACTCCATATGCCATAAGCAATGGTAGAGTTTCTGACCTGTAAAAGTTTGACATATATCCCTGAACAGGAGCTAATTGGATCCTTTTTGTAACTTGAGGATCTATCTCAGGCCCCTGATAATGTTATAAAAATTATAATTAGAAAAGGCCAATGGCTTAAAAGAACTAGAAAAGCATTACAACAAACTGAATAGAAGATTAAGTTGAGACTTCAAAATATGCATCCAAAAAGTACATTGCACAAAGCCAATTAAATGGTATTACTACTCAGCTTCTCAGCAACCTAAAATAACAATTTACTGCATTTCAATATCAATATAGAAATAGTTATTGTAATGCATGCTTACAAAAAAAGCTCCTAAACCATAAGAAATGCACGACTCCTTGGGCTCCTTTTTTGTGCCCAAGGTTATCAAATATGCGAGACATGACAAAAGCTGAGACCTACGACAAATACTCAAGCACTTGTCCTCAAAAAAAAAAAACACTGGTCCTTGATCTGTTAGAAATTGGACAAGAAGATTTATGTTGTTTAATTTATACTATCAATTTCAAAAAATTTGGATAAACAATTAGAATTTAGTTGAATGTGCTTTCCTTAACTTTTAACATGGTCTTAAGTGTGGACCAGTAGACAGAAGCCTATTATTCCACAGTAATACTCTCAATGCACAGCTTCGATTTTGACATGAAACACACAAATATCAAATATAAAACCACATTGTAGAGATGTTTTATGTAAGAAACAATACGTTTATTAACATAAAGACATAGAAGTACAGAACATGATGGACAAGAAGTCCATCGGGAGAAACCAACTAAAGATACAGGCTTTAGAGATTTAATTTATAGTAAATTAAAGCGAAAAAAGGAAGCGGAAAACATTCTAGGTATCTAAGAGACAAATATAGTATGGGAGAAAGACGCCCAGACTCAAATGTCAGCACAAACTTCACTATAGCAACTGATTGATGAAACTAACAATGGATAAAGAATAGAGAAATAAAATCTAAAACCAAGGAGCATTTGTTTATTGTTAAAGGTAATCCATGACATAATAATAATACCAAAAGTAAAACAAACATCATGTCGGACCATATCTAATAGGTCAGAGTATCTTTCTTTTCCTGATATTTGGTTATAATTAAATGCAGATGTTTGTAAAATATTGGATAGGACATTGCGGTTTTCTTTGTGCTTTTTGTTTTTTGATTTTTTTTGTTTTTTTGTTTTTTTGTTTTGGTAGCTTAATCCAGGGTTGGTAGACTTCTGTTCCACTGTTTGAACAGATTTCTTTCTTTAATAAATTGGGTCTCTCAAAGAAAAGTCCAAGTTTACCTTTGTGAGAACACTTTCATCCTTTTGCAAGTTAACAGAGTCAATGCCATCATCGTGAATGACATTCAACAATGGTTCCTTGCTAGATTCAACTCTCCTCCTTTCACTTGTCCGGTGAAACAAGCCCCAACCGAAGAAAGCAGAAATTAAGAGAATATACAATATGGCAACAGAAAAGTCAATGCACTTTACCTGGAAGCATCAATGGTCAGTACTCAAGTTATTTGAATGTACCGGAAGGCTAAATTGACACACAAATAAGGCAACAAATTAGTTAGTTAGACAAAATTAAAATACACCGTGTATTGGATCAACTCCAACCTCAATGGATAGAATTCTGATGGAGCATGGATCTTTCTTCTGTGGAGGAGGTTCGGGATTAGAACACTCTTGGGATGAAGGGCAATCACCACAAGAGCAGCCCAGTGAAGTGTCAGCACATGAATAAACGGACACATTCATGAGCTCCATTCTAGATGACTCCGGAACAGTCAACTTAAAGTCAATGGCATAAGGTGAACCAGGGAAACCGAGGGCTGCTTTCTCACCAATAAAATCAAACCATTCTGTTGAAATGCAAATTGAACCATTACAACTTCGAAGTATAATCAAGTAAAAACAGGGACAAACATTCTAGTGTCACATCTGAACTACCTGCCTCAGGGCCATGACAAGCCTGTGTATAGTTGGTATGACCCTTAACTTCACATTAATCAATTGAAAATACTTGCCTCCTTCCCTGGAAGTAGGAACTCCTATTTCCTGTCAATCACAGTTTGACATGTGTGTAGAGATTTTTCTTTTTGTGGTTTTCATGAATTATTTTTGCATATGTGTCAAACTGTGATTTGCAGGAAGTAGGAATGCCTCCTTCCGGGGAAGGAGGGAAGTAGTGTCCTTAATCAATACTATACTTCAGAAAACTCTCCTTGTCAACCATTGTTTACGAAAATTCAATTATACCCCAACTATAATAGATAATTTTAGTAAATCATTTAAAACTCAAGGACACTTTTGTCATTATATACAATCCCACTTTACGCTTCAATGGAAGGAAACGCCTAGAAGTCTCAGACAGTCAAACTCGATGGACACAACATTGAAAACAAGATATTAATTGCAATATAAAGTGACCTAACAATAGACTGTGTCTACTGCAAGTTTTAAACCCCCCAGAGTTATAGTAGGTCACCTTCAAAGTTTTTAGCACCAGCCCCAATAAATTCTATTGCCCGTGTGTTCATAGTCCCAAACTTAACATCCTTGCAAGAGTTGTACAGCCCTTCTCCAAAAGTGTCAGCTATGTAAAAATCAATGGCATCCACAGTCATATTGCCATTAACCTGAAAGACAAAAAAAGGTCAATCATTATTTAAAAAATAATAATAATAAAAAGTGGGACTAAAAAGATATATGATAGGAGCTTTCATTAAATTCATGGTTCTTAGATAGACTTACTGATTAAAGATTGCAATCTTTTACTAACCAACAGTATAATAGCATTAAGATGCAAGGGTCAATATCTTATGGCAAAAACATGAAAAACACTTTATTTACACATCAAGTTGCATGGAATAAACAATTGACTATACAAACTGACATTCATTAACTGATGTTTTAGTTCAATCGATGTTGTCCTACAGAAAAAGGTAGAAACGGAGAGCAACAAAACCATTTAAGGAGCATAAGGCAGTATTTATGCCAAGAAAACCTTATAGTCAACTTTGAAACGGAATATATGAGTTCATAGGCACTAAAACATGTTTATAAGCACAAAAGTGTTACCAGCAAAAAAAAAAAATCAAAATGCCAAAAAAGTACCATAACCAGGCTATAAATAGGATTATTCAACAAGTTTAATAACATTAACATCAAGTCTGACCTCGGACACAGAGGTCACATTGATAAACTGACTCTGACTTGGAGAGCAAGAAAGCTCGCAAAAAAGATTTAGGAAGTTCCTCAAGCATGCCGGACACCCTACCAGGAACGGAATTGCCTGCAATAGATTACATACAACAAAGTTGAGGTATAACAAAAGGCAAAGCTTGGAGTTCTTAGACTGATGTATACAAAAAGGCCAATATGAAACAAAACCAAAAAATGTGCTACTTACTGGAAAGGCTCACGCTAACTATTGCATTACATTGTATACACAAATGGAACCATTGAAGCAATTTAGTCACACAAATATCCACAACAAATGAAGAAAAAAAATCACATAAACAACACAAACAGAACAGGTTCTGTGCTCTGATCTGAACAAGGTTCATATCCTGATAACTAAGCAAAGTGTTAGTATTAGGTAAAATTAAACAAATCAAACACTATAAACCACGGCATAGCATTAATCAAAGCCATCATGTATTCAGGAAACTCAGTGTCCACAAGAAATAAATAGAGGAACAACCTGACGATCTTTATAAACCCAAGACT
Source organism: Prunus avium (assembly GCF_965620075.1). Lineage (NCBI taxonomy): Eukaryota > Viridiplantae > Streptophyta > Magnoliopsida > Rosales > Rosaceae > Prunus > Prunus avium. Next base: position 34,683,162 of record NC_142291.1, read on the forward strand.
ATACAGTAAGTGCTGTGGTAATTTGAAAACCGAAAGCAGTAAACTACATAAGTGCAATGATGGTTCTAGATACTAACAAACCATTGACAATTAGTAAGTCCCACATATTAACAACACAAGATATGGTCCCACTCATGCAATATCAGCAAACTTAACGGATTTTTTTGACAAAGTTTATGGAAAGGGGCAAAGTTACACAATATTTGACACAAAGTCAATGAATTTTAACTTCAATAAATAACATCCTCTTTTATCTTGAGATAAGTGTAATTTTAAAAAGAACAAAGAAAAGTGATTGCTTAACAAACAAGTTCCACTCCCCATAATAAAATCAAGTAAGAAAATGGCATCAATTATAGACTTATAAGGTGGTACAATGATTATTAAGATACATTAGCTGAGTATTGTATAATAACTAAGTCCATATAAAATGTGATAGAAGCGACCTTAATAACTGAATTTAGTATAAATAGGTGGTAGAAGCAGTCTTACTTGTTGAACCTGTGCCCGCAATGTTTCAAACTGAAGCTCCGTGCAACAAACATTCCCTCTTATTGTTGGACACAAACTTTGGATTTTGGCAGAAAATAGCTCATCAGGCTACAAAACATGTAATATTACAGAACCCATCAAAATGCAGCATTGAAGGGGATAATATAAAATTAAAATTAAAATAGGTCTTCATGTCACTGCAACTAGCCAGAAGTGATGTACCTTCACAGAGGGAGAACCATAAGGGCAATTCAGGACTTTCCCATCGCTGCGCTCTCCACAGATATCATACATTGCACAGTATTCTTCAGAGTGCATTTTCCTAACCAGAAGACCAGAACTATGTTAATCCTTGTACAGAAGACAGGATGGAAGCAAATTAAGCAGTTGCAGCTTCACGCCATTTATGATGCAGCGTCATTATAGGGTAACATCAGCAAGCAAGAATGATAAACAAAAGATAAATAAAGCAGCGTCAGTGCAGGGTAAGGATTCAGTTCTGTAAAGACCGCAATGGGCCACTGCTCGATCATCACCATTGCAGTTATAAAAAGAACCATTAAGTGAGTAACTCAATATGAACATCTATGTAACAACTAGCACAGCAGAACATAAATTCATTTGTACATCACCTTAATGAAAGGTCCACAAGCTAACAAAAATTAGAAGTAGAAGAAAAAAAAAATGGAGAAAACCAGTCAGTTTATACAAGTCTAGCCTCAGAGCAAAATAGCCTTACCCAGATGTAACGTCAGAAATCAAAAGAGCCCGCGAATCCGTCTTCTCGGCACTAGTCAAAGAGGCAAAGATGATAACCTACAGCAACAATCCAAAAGCCCAAAAAAAAAAAAAAAAAAAAGAACAGAAAAAGCTAACCAGTTATAGCAAGCACTTTACTTTATCAACATCATTGGGAAAAAAAACTGAATACACAACATCAAAGAAGTACTACAAAAGCTCCATGTTCAATAATCACTCATATAGTTCCATAAATAATCCAATTGGGTCTCCAGTTTCTCTAAACATTATCTCTACAAATTACAAACCAACCGATTTTATAAAGTTTCTTTTGCATAGAAGAACAAATTAACCATACATCTAAACAAAACAAAAGAATTGCAGAAAGTAAATGAGTAAAAGGACCCAACAAACAACATTTCTGAACTACCCATGAGGCTATCTATAGCTTCAGCAATCATTACAGACCAGCCCAATATTGTTCTCATAAAAACCAAAACAAAATAATCAAAGAGCGGAAAAGGTTTCTTGCCTGAAACAGAGAAAAAACAGCAACAAAACCCAGAAACGACCCCATTGTTCGTGAGTGATCGATCGCAGCAGCGAGAGGTTCTTGGATTTTTTACTGGTTGGGCAAGGGTCAAACTAGAAGGTGGGGTTGGTTGACTACGGTGAGAGAATGAGTGTAACGTCTTTTTTTGCAATTTTTTCTTCTTTTTTTCTGCAAATTAATGAGAGTACGACACGCGACATAATGTGGATGAGTTCATAATAATGATACTTTGGCTACTTTTTATATTCTTGCTTTGTGACACGCGGCGTTTTACTGTGGGTTAGTGAGATAGCCGTTTGTTAACGTCAGCGAAACTTTTTTTTTTTTTTTCAGTTATTTTTTATCAGAAGTAAAACGGTAAAACTTTGCGCTTCATTTTTGTTGACCCATAGAAATTTTTACGGGGAACTCGACCAATAAAATTTATAAATAAATAAAAACTTTTACGCAGAAATTAAAATTTCACATAATTATTTATTAGGTCAAAAGTAACTTTTGATCTCTATAGTTTGTCTATTGTTCACTTTTGGTCCCTATAGTTTTAATTTGATCAATTGCGCCTTGTAATTTCATAATTGTAACAATTTAATAACAAGTCACGAATTCTGTCAATTTCTTTCACAAAGTTAGGGATATTTCCGTCCATTTCTGACATTTATCTCATCCTTAGGTTGTCCTCGACCCAAGCCCTCCACAAATTTTCCCAAATCTTACAACACAAACCCAAGTTTTGGAAAAGCCCTAAATCGAAATTCTCGTTTGCGCACCCTAACATGAAATAGGGAGTTTCTACTTGGCTATGACATTTAAATTTCATAAATGTACGAAAATACCCCTCACTCCGTGAAAGAAATTGATGGAATTCATGACTTTGTCCTTGAATTGCTACAATTATGAAATTACAATGTTATAATTGACCGAATTGAAACTACAATGACTAAAAATGACAAAGAGGCAAACTACATGGACCAAAGGTGACTTTTGACCTAATTACTATAGTAATAATGAATATATATATATATATATATATATATATATATTGAGCTTTAGTTGAGGGATATCTTTGTAGGGCCCACTCTGCATTATATTCCACTAACATAAACCGTCTATTTTGTAGATATTCATTCAAAGATCATTTGTGGAAAAAAAAATCACTTGAATTCAATATGATTTAACCACTTAATTAAATTATTGAAATTTTAGTACTTTCTTGAAACACTGTGCCCATTAAATTTATAGGATACAATTAGATATCTAAATGGTTTTCGATTTGTCTAATTTTTTGCAAGGATTATCTATAAATAAAGACTTAAAAAATAAATTGTGTTGAAAAAAAATTCGTAGGGTACCTTAAAAGGCGTCCCTTAAATAAAATTATTTATAATAGATCCCTCAATAAAACGGGACTATATAGAGTTTAGGGAAATTATAAGAATATATATATATATATATATATATATATATATATATATATATATATATATATATTGTACAAGTGGTGCAAGTAGCCACAATTGTTTCATGATCTATCTCTTTAGCGAAACAATACTATTTACATAAGCAAGAGCTTGAAACCTATCTAAAATGTTTTCCCTTCTGAATCGAACCGCCCCATGAAAAGGAAGATACTAAAGTGTATGCGTATTGATATTACAGTTAACATATCCATCCTTGGAAACCATGAGAAGCTCATCATCGCTATCAAAAAAAAAAACCAATGGCATATGAACAGGACAGCCATTATAGACAGAGTTAAGTGCTTCCTCCAGCAGCAGGAAGAGGAAGAGGAAGCCTCACAAAAGTCATCCATCACCCACATTTCAAAGCATATGTTTGAGGGTCATAGGAAAAAAGAGCAATGGATCCATTCACGGAAACTATCCGGGCAGGATATATTACGAAACACCTCATCTCCCATGTCAAACAAACAAATACATATTCCCTTGAAGTACATTTCAAAAGAAGAATACCAAAAGATGGAACCTGGTATATCAACACCATCCAACTCTCTCCAACAATCAGTTTCCATGGAGTATACCTCAACCGTGTATTCATCCTACTGCCACTTGAGAGCGACTTGAACAACCTTGTAATCATCAGCTTTGAAATCATACCCAAATCCCACACCAAAACTCCCATCCATGCATAGTAGTCTAACAAATCTTCTTCATCTCCATCTTCATCTTCACCTTCTAGGAAGGTTGAAGGCATGAGTCATGACTTAGGAAGACGTTTGATTTCCTTGATTGCATAGAATAATAGTCTCATTTATATCACAAGTTAGGCAAATGATCCCATGACAATGACCTGAAATATCGTACAGGCTACTATAGTGTTTTTTATTCCATCTAAAAGTGAAACAATATTGAGGGCCTCGACATCGGAATATTCATGAGTATCACCGGCGCTGCAAAGATTGAATAGAGACAAAATCTGATCCCATTCGACGTCGTCGCTACTATCCTTATTTTTATGGACAGGACGAATTGAAAGGATGCGTGTGAAAGAAGAGAGATTGTTGTGTAAGGAAATGGAGAGTTGCTTCTCCACAAAGCTAGGGTTCTCGATATGAGCATACCATGACTTGTGCACACATCTTAAACCCTCATCAGAGATTTGGGAGGCAACCTTGATAAAATCTGTACCAGCATCTCTTCTGGAATTTTGCAAAATTAGAGTCATGAGCAAACAAATAGTTCGAATAATGATCTATATTGAATATTACTTCAATTAATTCTTTAATTTTGAACATTTACGAATTCAAAAATTGTAGAAACACAAAAATGGATGCACATAAAATGACTAAGAAAAAGCCAAATGAAATCAATGATGTAGAAAACTAAAAGAGAGAGTGCCTGAGGGTGATGACCAGACTAATCCAAAAGAAATCAGATGAAAAAGGATTTAGATAAATTTTGGAATAGATCTTAGATGAGATTTGTGTTGGATCTCGAGCCTCTCCAGTTAGTTTTCATGCATTTACCCGCATTTCACGATATCTAGACCATTTAAATAATCTAATCATTTAAGATATGATACATCACCAATGTATAAGTGTAAATTTTTTTTTCTATTACAAAAATTGTTTAAAATTAATTAATGTTTTATTATTTAAATAAAAAATAAAACATAAACTGAAAAACCACACCCTTCTGCACGACAGTCGAGAGGGGGAGGGGGCTGGGAAGAATTGGGAAGGGTGGGGAAAGTGGGCTAGTAAGAACACATACAAATTAAAAATAATCGATCCACCTAAGTATGATTATAACCTAAAGTATTATATGTAATATCAAAATGCATCGGTAAATTATTCCAGCAATCAACCATTCAACCTCTCCACTCACCGGCCCTTTTTCAGTGTACTCAATTGACAAAAAAAAATATAGAGATATTTAGTCATATACTCATTCTTAGCACTAATTTAATTTTGATTATTAAATTACTTTGATTCCCTATTGAATGTTTTGGGGTTGGGCTTGTTTTTTAATTTATAAGAAGTTAAAAGCCTTTTTGTTATGTTGTGAATAAGCTTTGGGTGTGTTTCTAAAATCCATTTCATATAGGTTTTTTTAATATATATAATTTAGGCCCCTATATTGAGTATAATAGTGAATCTCCACAAAACTAGGGTTCTCGATATTGAGTATTTTGATTTGTATTGACACCCTGCTTATATCATGGTTTAAGGGGGGATAGATTTGTAATTTCTGAGGGGTTAGGCTTGGCCATAAAAATAGACAGAGAAATGGCATCTCGTTTGGGTGGCGTTGGAGTGGCTAGTGGTGGGGAGGGGGAGAGTTGGTTTTCACTGAATTTTGTGATTAGATTAATTTTTTTATATTAATTTTTAAAAGTTTACTCACATGCCATGTGTCATGTCTTAAACAGTTAGATTATTTGAACAGTTTAAATATTGTGAAATGCAAGTAAATGCACAAGAACTAAATGTAGAGGCTCTAGACTTGGTATTCGTGTCATGTTTGCAATGTTCGTGTCGTGTTTGCGTCAACCCGCTTTTCTTAACGGATTGACACGACATGACACGATAAAAAAACAGGTGGAAAATATCAAACACGAACACGACCTGCTACAATTCGTGAATCTCACGACACAACCCGTTCCAACCATTAAGAAAATAAACTTTTTAATAAAAATTTAAAAAACCTATATTTTTTTAACAAATTTTAAATGCAAACAGTTCGTTCATGCCCAAAAAATATGTGTCATTCCAAACAAATATCATTCCCAAATAATACATGCTGAAAAAATAATTATCATTCCAAACGAATTATGTGTTTGGTGGACCTAGCTGTAGTATTGTTCTTATCTTTGTGTCCTCAAACTTCAACTTTTTATATATGACTTCTGTGTTTGCAGTGGCCTTGTTATATGAAAGTGGTTTCTTCTTCAAATGAAGAATGAACAAATTTTTGGGTTGCAAGAAGAAGGATAGATCTTGAAAAACATTCGTACCTTGAGAGAGGATATGGCAAGGGAAGATCTTGAAAGATAGAGAGAGGAGAGATTGCAAGAAGAAGGAGAAGATGAGGACTTGAGAGAGAGAGAGAGAGAGTTGCAGAGAGGAGGAGACTCCCAGACTCAGACGACGCGGAATGAAGAGATGCAGGGTTAGGAAGGTTTTTTTTTTAGAATTGAAAATTACAAAATTAACCCCGCTTAACGGGTTGGTTCGTGTATTTGCGAATGAACATTGAAATGACCCGATAGCTTAACGGGTGGCTAACGGGTCAACACGATATTAACATGACACGATAACTCAAACCCGAATACTAAATTTTTTGTGTGAATTCGTGTCGTATTAACGGGTCATGTACAATATTGCCAGCTCTAAGAGACTCGGGATCCCTTTTTGTTATCTATTTATACGATGGAAAAATACTAATTAAAGATTTGAGATTGAAAAATACTAATACTAAAGATAATGTAAGTGAAGAGCACAAGAGGTGAAAATAACAACACTCATCTCCAAAACCAACAAGGGGCAATCAATCATTTAAGTGAAGTAGCCCCTAATTAATTGTGATAACAACAGTCAATCAGTGCTTGCTGGAGTGATTCTATGCTTTTTGACAACGAGGGGGCGACATTGATAAATTGTACAACTGAACTAATAATATCAAATGCATCTGGGTGGCACCACAGTAAAACTACCCCCCCCCCAATAGTTCCACTCAGGTTCAAAAAATTAGAAAACAATCTTTGGGTGTGAATGACAAAAAAAAAAAGACTAATAACATCAAATGCCAAGCCCAAGCCCAACTAATTAATAATACTTACTTTCAAACAGCCCAAGCCCAACTCATTAATAATAGTAGTATTTTTAGGTTGGTAATTGTTTTCAATTTTCAATTTTGATTATTTTCGTCAATTTCTAGTGTTACGAGCCTGATAGTCATTGGGGGTGGGTGTCGATGGATAACACGGCTATGAATATGTAAATTTCTTGTATATACTCTTTGTAAATGGAGTTTCGAAGTCCACGAGATTGGCTTTGAAGTCTCGTTTTCCTTTTTCTTAAGAGCAAAAATAAATAAAGTTATTCAATTAAATCCAAGTCATCAACAATATTCCTCTTTTCAGCCTTCATACAAGCATGCAACAGTTGAAGCATAGAGTGTGTATTTCCATCATGAGCTGGTGAATGATCTCCAGCAACAAATCTACATGCCTTGTGACCAACATGCACTAAGCTGTAGCCAGCCACAACCCTAACCCCTCTTTCCTTCAACAAGCTTCTCATACTTGCAGCATCAACCCACAACCCGCTTGCTGCATAAATACTTGATGCCTGTAAATACCCGGCTGAGTTTCCAGGCTCCAACTCAAGGACATGAGAGGCAGCTTCTAGACCAACTTCGCTGTTCCTATAGCTTCTACAAGCACTCAATAGTGCACCCCAAGCATTGCTTGCCCGGGCAGCCGCCTTCAAATCTTGCGGAATTTTTTTGATAAACTCCATTGCCATTACAAGCTTCCCCGCTCGACCCAACATGTCAACTACGCAAGTGTAATGTTCCAATCTTGGTTCAACTCCATGATCCTGAGCCATTGAGTTGAACAAGGAAACACCCTCTTCAACCAAGCCTCCATGGCTACAGGCAGATAGCACAGAAAGAATGGTCACTGCATTGGGCTTCAAACCATACAGCTTCATTTCGGCAAGCAAAGCTAAGGCTTCATGGCCAAGACCGTTCATTCCATATGCTGCTATCATGGCACTCCATGACACACTGTTTTTTTCAAGAATTTGTCCAAAGGCCTTTCTTGATTCTCCTATTGCCCCACATTTCGAGTACATGTCAACAATTGCAGTGCCAACGGCTACTTCTGCTGACAAACCTGTTCTAATAGCAATTCCATGCGCCCATTTTGACCTCTTCAATTCAGCTGAAGCTGAACAAGCCTCAAAAAGATTTATAATGGTGATCTCATTGGGTTTCTGATCTTGTGCCTGCAACTGCATCATCTCATGGAAGACGGTAATTGCTTCCTCAGGTCTACCACAACTGGCAAACCCTGAAATCATGGTGCTCCATGAAACCACATCTCTTTTCTTCATCCCATTAAAAAGTTTCCAGGCAAGGTCAACATCATTGCACTTTGCATAAGTATCAATGAGAGAATTCAGGAGTAATTCATTTGATACGTATCCCCGCCTGATTGTTACACAGTGCACGGACTTGCAATGAAACATGTGCAAATGCTTGCATGTTTGAAGAACATTCACAAGTGTCACTTCATCTGCCTCAATTCCTTCCTTCCCCATAGAATAAAACAGTGTTAGGGCATCCAAATGCCTCTCATTAAAGACAAATCCCGTCAAAATGGAATTCCATGAGACTCTATTTCTTCGTGGCATCGCGTCAAAAACTTTAAAGGCAGAATCTGCATCCTGACACTTGGAATACATATCAATTAAAGAGTTTCCAACAAACAGATCACAATCTAAACCTCTATAGATTACCAACCCATGGACCGATGTTCCCATGGTCAAGTCCTTCAAATGAGTGCATGCTTTAAGAATGCTGACCATACATAAACCATCTGGCTCAATACCACGCTCATATACCATCTTTTGGAACATCAGCATCCCAATCTGAGCTTCCTCACAATGCACAAAACCACCAATCATCACACTCCAAGAGATGACATCTTTGTCACGCATTTCATCAAACAATTTCTGCGCACTGTCCATGTCAGCTTCTTCTGCATACAGACTCAACAAAGAGTTTTGAACTGAAGATACAGAACAAAACCCCCCTCGAATCACGTAACCATGTACTATCAGACCCTCATACTTAGCTCGAAGGCGACGGCAAGCTTGAATTACAAGCACCAAAGTAGAAGTATTAGGTTGAAACCCATCAGCACAAACCCTAGCCTTGTTAAACCACCACAACCCTTGTACTAAATCACCCCCATCAAGGTACCCATAAGCCAATATATTCCAAGAAACTCCATCTCTGCTCCTCATACAGTTAAAAACACCCAATGCAGAATCTAGGTCCCCTGTTTTGATGTAATAGTCCATGGTGGAATTACCAATGGAAGTGTAGGATTCAAATCCATTCTTGATCAAACATCCATGTACTGACTTTCCATAGGTACGAGAGAGAAGATTTGAACATGCTTTGAGAATAGGAGGGAAGGCTGAAGGGTCTGCTAGTTGAAATCCAGCTTTCTTGATTTCATGGTAGTGGCAGAGCAGGTCTTGCCATTTTCCATTAGATGATAACTCTTTGAGCCTCGAATTGCAATTAGAAACACTCAAGTGATTGCTTCGGAAACGCATTTCCAATATGCCGCACATACGCATATGCTATTATCATGGACTCTTATTGTAAATTGTAATAAAGTTTGATATTTGTAGAGTTCGAGTATAGTATTAATAAATAAATACACATTTTATAACATAAATGAATTAGCAACATCAGTGGCAGTCGCAGGGAAGAATTTCTCCTTAGTTGACAAGTGTTTTTGAGCAAAATACACACACTCCTCTGGGTAAAAAATTCAGTCCAATTCTTTTTCTCATAAAGGTTTTCGGCAATTTTTCCGAATTGTAACTTGGGAGAAATCTTTTGCAGAAACGTCCTGTTCTCTTCCTGGACGCATAACAACATCTCTGATAGAAATAAAGAATTTTGAATTTCCATTTCTTCTTTGGACAACAAATTTTACAAGAGCATGTGTGTTTGAAGGGGGAGGGGGTGTTTAGTTTTCTTCTATTCACTGATGCTACAAAGTCGAAGATAAGGGTTATCAAACATTACATATTTTGACCAGTATGCCTTGTACTTTGAAATAGCTAAATCTAGCCATGGCTTGTAGTTTCCATTGTAATGTATAACAGCTGCATTCTCTATTGCCGTTTGATTGAGGGCTGGGTCGTAGCCGAGTCCCAACGCATGCCAGCCCCGATCCAGTGGATGGGTCAGGTTATAAAAGGTTATCAGTCCTGGTGGCAATGTACCAAGCTTCCAAAGAGTTCTATCCTCATTCTGCAAAACAGTTATTCCATCATCATTCGCCATAAAATTTGAACACACCTAGCTTACATAATAAAACAGGCATAAAGTTTAAAAAAAAAAAAAAAATTAAGCAACCAACAAGAATATGTAATATGAGTTGAGAATAAAAAAATGGGGATCAAGGGAAGAAATGAATGTAATGAAACTTTACCATGTCTTGCCAACGATGATATATTCCAGTGATGTTTCGCTTCCTCCACTCCTTCAAGTCAAAGATATTCATGCCGAATGCCCAGCCACAAGCATTTGGATCGAAATTTGCATAGATTATTGGATTTGAGAAGTTGAGATATTTATCATACCGATGGAAGCTCTCTTTACAGGTCTCCACTGCACCATTTACCATCCCTTGAAGATCAATAGACCAAAGAGGTGTCAAATCCTTCTGAACTACAATATCATCATCCAAAAATAGGATCTTGTCCAACTTTGGGTAAACATCAGGAAGGTAGAATCTGAGATGATTCAGCAGGGACAAGTATTTTGGATTCCGATATTTGAGATGATCAGAACCCAGAGAGAGAGATGAAGGATGATTTGCCTTGAAATAATATTCTTGAAGTCTGGCAGATTCAAGTTGACGGAGAACAGAACACGAAGAAGAATTCAGCCACTTGAAATCATCAATGTTTTCAACCTGGATTGTTGCTCCTACAGGAGGGTTGACAAGAAACCACATTCTCATAGCAGCATAATTTAGTTTATCGGTGACTACATGGAAAACATGCTTGTTGGGTTCCTTTGCATGCAGCACGGTAGAATTAACAACCACTGATGTCGCTAGAACATTATCGGAAAAGATGGCATAGTGATAGAGAGAAGGATCCTGAAGCTTTTCTTTGTTTACATCCTCTCTACTATGATAACCCAGCAAGAAATAGTCGGAGGCAAGTTGTAGAGGAAGGCAATGTAACGGTTTAGGGACTGTTTTTGCGGCAAGCTGAGTCAAGAATGCACTCTTTTTCTTCAGATCACTTACATTCTCTTCAGTTGACTGAAGCATGGCTCTTAGCTTCCTTTCCACAGTGAGGCAGTCATATAATTTGTCCTTTGCTATAGAGAGAACGCGACCCATTGATTTTGCTCGGTTAAGTGCACTGGTAAAAGGAAAAATAAAATAAATAAAAAACTAAGCATGAAAAATCAAGACCGACCCTGGTAAGCTTGCAACCAGATAAAGAATAGCCAAAACCTCGAATGAAGCTCAACATCAGAAGTCGCTTCTCCGATAGCATGCTGACTAAGTTTAGAGTGTTTCATGAGAGAATTATAAAGATCGCTTTCATTCTTAGACTTGGCAATGTTTGCGTAAGCTTTGGCCATTATAATCTGATCCAGCATAAGTTTCAAGGTTGAATCAGAATTTGGGCTTTCATAATCACTTCGCCATATGCTGTACTTTCCCTTGACAATGGGGTCAAAGCCTTTTGATCGTTCAATTGCTGCTGCTGCCATCTGGTTATTAGCTTCTTTATCTTTTCCTATCAACTCTGCAGTCCGAAGATTCCTCCTTTCTTGCCGCATTTCCTAACAGGCCAGGAAAACCATCAAAACCCCAACCCAACAGAACAAAACGATTATAGTGAAGTAAAATAAGAAGCATTTGACAATTCACCCGCCGCTTGAGCTTCACTGGGCTCATTGATGATAGACGAGAATATGGGAGTTCACCTTCTCCAGCTTGATGATCATCTGGAGGGTGCTCAGTCTTCTCTTCAAAGGTCATTCCAGATTGAAATGGATCCTCAACCATCTGGAAATTAGCACTAACTAGTAAATCTCCTGTCAATGTTTCTATCTACAAAATACAACTCCAATCCAGTTGAGCTAAAACAAATAGAAATATTAAAGGTTGTGAAAGATCTATCTACGTGGCATTCATTGCCTCCAATATGAAAGGAAACTGAATATCCAATACCTGAAAACTCTTTGGATGGTCATGCCTTCCATCAATAGGATTTTCCAAGACCCAGGAAGCAGAAAGATCCCCCATTTTAACCCTACTGCTCCGCACAGCTCCAAGATTGTTGCTGTATGTCGCAATTATGTCAATATTCTGTGTGGAATACGATAAACATAAGCACCAATGTTATCTACTCTGAACAAAAAGAAAAGTACCCATAACCAAATACCTTTTCATCTGGAAGAGTGCTGGCTCCAATGACAGAAGATACACCTTCTTCCTGTTCAGTCAGCATTTGACCATATAGTAAAGATTTTGCAATATGATACGTTGTTTACATAAAAGCCATTTCAATTAAAGATAAAGATGAACATATGAAGGAAGGGTTTGTGGGTGTCTGTCAAAGATACATATCCCTTCAGCAATTAATCAACTCTATTACCACCTATCATATGAATTCTATCAATCATTTATATAGCTCCACAGGTATCATGTTCTCTTCCCCTGTTCATCACTCTCTCCCTCTCTTCCCGTCCCCTACTCTCCCTCCCTCTCTCATATAGCGATCAGTGAGGGAACTTAAATGATTGAAGATCAAAATACAACTCTATTGGAACTATTCCCTCCGGTATAATGCATTTCCTTAGATCATCAAGAAGAATGGCAAAGGATATAATATACTAAATATTTAGTCATCTATATTACTAAGTCTGAACTTACTCATGCAGAAACTATAATTGCTAACTTAGGTTCTGTTCTGTAATTCGTTGCTCAGGTATTCTGGACTTCAACATTTTCGAAGTACCCTTTTCAAACCTATCTTGAATAAAGATAATAAATCAACTGCTACAAGCATGCTGATGAAAAGGAAACGTACACAACCCCATGTAAAGATATCAAAGGGATACCAAATCACAAACAACTAAAGAAGTGTGTCTCTTACAGGTTGCATAACTATAATAGCATCACCACAAGTGCATAGTTACTAAAATTAACATCAAATTTCAAAAGATGGGATGAGAACCTTGCTGTCTTGGCATTGCTCGCAATCACACAACGGTTGATATTTACTGATATCTCTTCGACTGAAATAAATGCATATGAAAGGAAATCACCAACAGCAATCAAAACGATGAGAGAGTAACGAATTGGATAAAATCAAAAGAAGCAAATCTGAAAATCAGGAACAAAAAGGATCATACCTTGCTGAAGCATCAGATATATCTGCTCCAACTAGAACACAGTGTAAAGCAACCTGAATGAATAGATACATCAAAGGCAGAATTTAATACCGAATCTGAAATTAACTGATACAGAGCCAGATCAATACAGCATTAACTACCAAAGTAAGATTAGAATTAATCAATCTGCATAAAACCCTAGAAAACCACAACGACAGCCCCAAAGAGCACGCAATGCATAGACAGGGTCAAAGCAATTTAGAAGCGCGATCCAATTCCAAGCAGAATCGTCGTGAACGGACCGTTGAGAGGGAATGAAAAAAGAAGAGAAAGTAAATTGTTTACCAATGAGATGCAGAGGACAAGCAGACGAACTTCCATTGCCGATGTACAGAGGAGAGAGAGAGAGAGAGAGAGAGAGAGAGAGAGAGAGAGAGTGAGAATCGCTTCTATTTCTGAATTTCCGATTCATTACGACGACATGGTCGTTCCCCCTTTTTTTTTTCTTTTTCCTTCTTACAAAAACGACATGTCATAAAGAGGTCCGCGTTAAACAGTCGAACGACATGGCCATATTGGAGCCTTCCTCAAAGTCATAACTTCTTCATGGCACGTTATGTTTGGGAGGGAGTGTTTCTAGACTTGCTAAAAGCACTTTTTCACAATCAAAAGTATTTTTGACTGCATTGACAGACCTATTTAAAAGTGTGTATAAAAGCATAAAAGAGCTTTCTACATAAGCACCTGAATTTCTAACAAATTTCCACGATCTTTTAATAAAATTGCTTATGAGCACTGATTTACAGATACATTTACATGATTATTCAATTACTGTGATAAATTTACCCTTGCAGAGGTAAAAATGCTCAAGGAATTTCTTCAGCTTTGCTTTTGATATACAAAATAATTGTAAATTTGTTCATTTCATTTCATTACAAACTTACAAAAGTAAAAGGTAACCTGACAATCAATGAATTGATAGCAAAATGGAGGGGTTTGGGTTGTGGTGGCATGTAACTATAAATTTTGCCGCCTGAAAATTCATAACTAATGGCTCTACTAAACAAGTTTCCAGGCTCTCAAATCACCAAAGCTACACAATAATTACACTTTCACTGCTAACAAAAACATACCCAGTTCAATACAACAACAAACTCATTCTAACCTCCCATTAATGAAGAAATGGGAACTTTTTGACATGATCTTGCCTAAGGAAAGGTCTGCGCTTGCTTGACAGCAGTCGGATCAGAGTTACCGCACTCGAGGCGACTGTTGGTAGGTTTGATTCCCATCCAGCCTGGGGTGAAGCGGCGAGCGATGATGCAGCGGCTTCTGGCCTTGTCGATGAGCCATAGGATGAGTTAAACGGGGCCTAGGCTCCCTTGAATGTTCATTGGCAGATTCAATCCGTTCCAATGTCTCCACAACATCCTTCATTGATGGCCGGTTTTTCTGTTCAGATTCAATGCACTTTAGAGCAAGCTGAGAAATTCGGAATGCAGCTTTGACAGGATATTTTCCCTCCAACCGGGGGTCCATAATTCCTTTCAATTTTCTTTTATCTGATAGGAATGGCTTTATCCAGTCCACTAAATTATGTTTCCCACTCGGACGATTTGTATCAAGTGCACGCAAGCCTGTCAACATCTCGACCAGAACAACACCAAAACCATACACATCGCTCTTCACATACAAATGCCCTGTTCAATCAAACATGATATGAAGAATGTCATGGAATTAACTTGAATTTGGCCAAACCAAGGAGCCCACAAATTCAACAGGTTACATAGAATTACCTGTGGCAACATACTCAGGAGCAGCATAACCATATGTACCCATAACTCGTGTTGTCACGTGCGATTGACTAGCTGAAGGACCCATTTTTGCCAAGCCAAAGTCGGATATCTTGGCAGTATATGACTGCAATACAACAAAAAGTTAAAAAAAAGCAAAAACAAGTTTAATTTGTCAGTCGATAAGCAACTTCTGAGTTTCTTTTTTTATATAATTTAGTCAGTATTTTCTAACCAAGCTTCAAACTTAAAAGCTACCGTGAAACCGAACCTCATGATTTATCAATTGAGCTAAAGCCTAAGAGTATCATTACTAATTTTTTCCTTTTTTGATTTTGTAAGAGTATAATTATTTGAATTACACATGATTTTATTCATAATAATGATTTGATGTTTCTTTCACCAGCATGATATGGTGGACAAGAATGAGATAGGTTGCACAGGAAGTGGTTGAAAACATGCCAAGGAAATGAGTACTATAAGATATCTGCCGTCATTAGCTTAGTTCTCGATAACTGTTCATAATCAAATAGAAGTTTACCCCATCAAGTAGTATGTTTGAAGCTTTGAAATCTCTATAGATTACTTGCTTCTCTGATGTATGCAAAAAAGCCAAGCCTCGAGCTGCTCCTATTGCAATTTTAAGCCGTATATCCCACAGAAGTGGCTGAACAGCTGAGCCCCCTGCAGAAGTAAAAAGACCATGAAGTGTAAGGCAAAGGCAAAAAACGAACTTGATGTGTTTCAAAAACATATGAAGAACTTGCTGATTTGAAAAACGTATGACAAACTTGCATCACTTGTAAACACCCATATGCCTGCACACAGGGAAATGCTTGCATGTATACCCAGTTATGTCAAAACTTATTTATGCTTCTTTTCTTACTTCCAAATAGATGGTTTTCCAAGCTACCCTTTTGCATGAACTCATACACGAGCAGCAGCTCCGTGTCCTCCAAACAGTATCCCAATAGCTTTACAAGATTAGGATGAGATAGTCGCCCTAAGAAATTCACCTCTGACTGCACCAAAAAATAACAATCAGATAAGCACACAATGTGTAAACTAAATTGACTTGATACACTGTTTACAAACTTTATACTTTTAGAAAACTGGTCAAATACACGAGAAATCCTCCAAATGTACAATTTATGTATGTGTGCAATGGATGAGAGAGAGAGAGAGAGAGAGAGAGAGAGAGATCAGGGCTTGAGTTGAGGGGTTTGGAATAAAAGAACTCTAGCGACTTGGCCCTTTTTTATTCAACTAGAATCCACAATATCATCAAATTGTTTTATCACTCTGAACTCTATATCTCCCTTAAGTTGTTGTGGACTCAGGGCACCAGCTGGATAAACCAATCGGCACTCCACCCTCCTAAATAAGCAGTGGATACCACAGCAATCGAAGTTTCAAAGATAGTTAACTAATTCACAGTTTAACTTTCGTCTACAAGATTCTAACATCTCAAAACAATATTTTCCAATTTGGATTAACCTATCTAAAGGGTCATTTAAAATTAAGCTTAGAGGTAACAAGCTAAACTGCTAAGACAAAAACAATTGAACGTCACCAATTATATTAATTATTTCCCAAGTCGAGTTAAATTACCTGCCATTCCTCAAACCCTTGCAAGCTCTCAGAACTCAACTTTTTCACAGCAATCACTGTGGTTTTTCCAGACTTGGTTGGTGCCTTTTCATCAAGCCAACCTTTGAAGACCATCCCAAAGCCTCCCTCCCCAAGAACTGTATCTGATCTGAAGTTTCTGGTTGCAGCCTTCAATTCTAAATAACTGAACATCCTCAAGTTTGGGGTGGGTAAGATCTGCCCATGTGGACTGGCCTCATCGCCACTTGCTGCTGAGAACTGGCTATTCCGAGATATAGTACTCCCCCCTGAAGATGTGGTGTTACTGGTTGTCTGAGATATGTTAATGACCCCTGAAGAAGAAACAGTATAAAGTTAGAAATGACACTCACATGAAAAAGAATGAACTTTTTTTTTCTTTTCGTCATGTAGCAAGTCACAAGAATATCAACTTTCACTTGACATCCAAGAAATTCCAAGAGAAACAAAATCTAGTAACTTGAATAATGAACCAGATCAGAATATTCATTATTCAATTACTGGTCAAAACATAGTTCAGAAACATAATTTTGCATTTGAAAAGAAGGAACTTTGGCATGAAGTTTGGATTTCAATTGATCATAGGCATTGCTCAAAATCTAATAAGAGAAAAATCAAATTCAACAAAACCCAAATGAAAATTTGACGAGTTAATGGAATCTGGTGAACGACAAGAACAAATCATCAAAATTTACTTGTGGGCTACCTGTAGTGAGATCACCAGTAGTTACTGGCGTTGGGTTCCCAGCTGGAGAACCCCAGCAAATCCCCATCTTTGTCTCTCTCTCTTTTCTCTTCTTGTTAGATGCTATGTGGACAAACAGATGAAGATGAAGAATTTGATGTGCCTAAACTGGTCCTTTTCTCCTTGTCTGTTCTTATCAACTATTCTATCTCCTTCAAGCTTCAACCACTAAATGGTTATTTCTCTTTCTCTCTCTTCCCTCTCTCCCTCCACTATCCAAAGAAAGAAAAGAAAACGGACAAACGAATAAATAAAAAACCTCCGACTTCGTTATGTCTGTGTTTTGTGTACTTCACCCAATTTAGCATCCAAAGGAAGGAAAAAATGAGAGCTTTCAGTCTTAAAGACCGATTCAATAAAAAAAAACACGGTTAAGAGGTCCCTGGGTAATGCAGAAAGCAGACTAAAATGGTGTTGTTTTTCTAAGTCAACTGCCGTGGCCTTGTGAATCAGTCAGTCAAGGAAACAATTTCCATTCAAAGAAAGCAACCAGAGAGAGAGTTGAAATTAATAAATTAATAAATATCCAAAGAGACATCTGACTGAAAAAAATAACTTAATTGTCGGTCACGCTATTATTATTAGTTAGTACGATTGTCCTAAACAAAGAGGTCTTTCTGTTCTGCCTGTAAATTCTTTTTAATGTATATCAAATCATCTTTTCACTGGAGAGCAGAAAACTTTTTCAAAATGCAATTTGGGTCAATGCGACTGACCATGGAGTGTTTGACTGACCTCCTGTTGTTAGCCATTGAACTTGACAACTTTCTTTCCTTCAAAGAGCCCAATTATCCAGCTCTCGAACTTACATTAGAAAGAACCAAACTTACCAAATTTTAGGTCCACTTTTTTCATTCTTAACCTTTGTCATTAAAATGTAAAACCTTGTCTTCATTTGCTGTTTTTTTGTTGGTATCTAGGAAGGAACCCACATGATCCAAGGTGACAGCTTGTCATAGATTAGCAATTTCTGATTTAAGATAGAAAAGAAGAATAAAGTTGTATTTTGCATCATGCTTTTGTTGACCAAGTCTCTCTCGAGAGCCACAACTCGCATGGTCCATCGTCCCCGGGCCCTCGTCATGGATCATGATCAAAAAGTCAAACCTGTGATAGACTTTTCAGTAACAAGACAATTTGGTACGACCCAAAGAAAGCAGACGGTTCTGGAAAAAGAGAAGGTAAAAATGTTGAGTCTCTGGTGTGTGTGAATCTAACCATGAATCCGTACAAGTGACCTAGTATAAAAGAGGATAAAAACTTAAACATCTTAGGTTCGAAATTGCATGAACAAACAACATTCGGATTTAGAGTTATACTAGCAACAATAGCTTACGTGAGTATTGATTGTAAAACCTACTTACATCAACAGTTTACAATCACACACGGCCAAAAGAAAAACATTAGTTTCATAGCTTGATGCGCCAATAAGTCGCCTGCATCCAAGCACATTTAAACTTTTCCAAAATGAAGTTGTATCATATGAGATAAGAGTGATTATATTACAAGTTGCAAGAACCATTCATGCGACTCATAGTGTCACCGTATAAAGCTATGAACACATTATCGGATCTCGAGCAAACTTTATTTCTTTAGACTAACAAAGATTTCAAATGTTACATTACATTACATCATCGGCAAGCAGAGATACACTCCTTGGACTAAACAAGGATTCTAAATGTAAAATAGCTATCGTACATCATCAGGAACGCATCTAAGCTAAATCATGGTTTCAATCGATACAAATGAAACCTTTCTTTTACTTGTGGACCTAAGAATTAGGATACATTAATCTGTACATGAACAAACCTACTCCTTTACAGTACTGTTAGGCGAGGCTTCGCTCCGCAATAAAGAGAGACCTATCATCTCATCACTAGGAGGAAGTGAATCACCACCATTCTATGGTTAACTTAATCAAAGGAGAATGGAAAATAGGAGGAAAAAAAATCAATTATTCTCAGAGCTGCAATGCTAAATCTGGCTGCGCTGAATCAGTCCGGCTAGAACTAGGTGAACCTGGGGACTGAAATCTGACGTTCAGATCTGGTGGAACTGAATCGGGTTTTTGTTGTGGTGACAATCCTGAATCAGGTTTCTGCTGTTGTGACAACCCTAGCAAAGACGGCCGGGGAGGAATCCCCAATGTCCGGGCTGCCAGTGCCTCTTTCACAGAATTTGGATATGAACCGGAAGAGTTTATCGTACCCAAATTTTCAGAAAACTTTGTTTCTTCTGAATTTAAGCTGGTTGACGCTGATGGTTGGATGAAGCTACTATTAGTCCTAGAGACTGTATCCAGCATTTGAGATGACTGGAAGTTAAAACCACCAGGCCTGGCCAATCCAACTAGCTTTCCCATCTGAGCAGGAACGTTTAATCCATATGTTCCATTAAATCCATTGATCCCAGGTTGGATTACAGAATTTTGATGGATCTGAAATGGAGGTCTTGGCCTAATTACACCAAGATTGCTGCTCATATTAAACCCAGTACGAGAGTTCGATCCTTCAACAGTTTCTGCTTTTCCAGTGAGGGGTTCAGGAGATTTATTAGCGGCTACGTGGGGTGATGAGGTAGCAGCAGCCAGAGGAGGAGGCCTGCTTATATGGCCTTCCAGCGCTGAAGGAACAGAAGGCACACGCTTTTCTGATGAGTTATGTCCTGAAGGCTTGTCTGATGATTTAACTCCGTTAGGCTCAACAGAGCAAGATGTAGCAGCAGAAGATGAATTTGCACGGATGGGAATGGCCTCTGATGAATATGGCTGCCCTAGTGAGGCTGAGGCCAATAGCAGTGGCCTATGTGGCACAACATCATTTTCTCCAACCCACCCAGGGCCAAACTTAACACCAGGGGGCAAAGACCTTTCAATCTTCTTTGCAGCAATGTTCCAAGCAACAGGTCCAAGATTTGCAGCAAATCGGGTCAGGCTCCTTGCATAACCATAGTCCGAGTGAAGCCCTACCTGATTCACATAAAAGACAAGTCAACAGACCACACAAAGTAAAGTCCGCGAAAGGTAGCAAAATATGAAATCGTCCACCAAAAGGCAGGAAGCAGGAAACTTCTGATTAATACAATAGGAAAGGAGGAAAAAAATTGTGAAACCATCCCAATGAAAATCTCTCACAGTGCCCCCTAAATATATCTAGGTATTCATACTAAGGTATCCTCCACCACTAATGTACATGGTCCTTATGCAAAGTTGTGACCAAATTCAGAAACACAAGTATAAACTTAGAGAATTGAACAACAGTTGTATACGTACAGCCATTAGCTGTTTCCTTTCTCCATCAAATGTAGTCAACACTGATGACTCTCGTCCACCAGCTGAAGGGTGAGATTGATTATATGTATTGCGCCTGTTCTCATCAAAAACAAATTGTTTTCTCCCAAGCTTCGAATTACCCCGCAACATGGTACCTGAGATAATTTTTTTTGGAAAAAGAGAACAGAACAGAACAGAAGACAGATTTAAATCAATAATCAAAGATCCATCAAGCCTGTTAAATGGATATATGTAGCAACACCATAATTGATAAACACAGAAAAGTAACTCAAACCTGTGAAGTCATCATTCCTCTCAAATTTGTTATCAGCTAACCAACTAGTATAAACATCATTATTTCGTGAACCATGGAATCGCCCAGATGAATCGGCTAAACCAGACTTGTCCAAAAAATGAGGTCCTTTTCTCAGATCATAATTCGCATTTTCTGCCCCAGTAGCAAGAGTGGCATCTGAGAACTCTGAACCAGCACGCTCCAAGGAAGGCCTGCCCAGTGGTTTTTTCAAATTTTTGGTCGGTGGTCTACCTCTTCTTACAACCTTGGGTCCTGGCTCATTATCATCACTATCTTGTCTCAAATTATCAAAATTCTTTTTTGCTAGCTCATGTATGGAGCGCGCCTGGAAAGAAGCCATCAAAGTTCAGACAACACATAGATAGCCTCAAATGAGATAAGAAAAAGAGCTGGATCTAACTGTACCTGCCGAAAATATATGGTATCTGGGGCATTGTACTGCATTGCATTGGAGCAGATTAAGAAGATATCACTCTGCAAAATCATAAATCAAATTTTAATTCTGATGAACCAAAGTTCTTGCAATATTGCAGAGCATCACTCCTTCACCAATGGCCTAATGCAATTCTATGGCTAATTTTTCAATAGTTAAAAACAAAATTACTCGATTCTCCAATGGCCTAATCCAAGTTCTATGCCTATTTTTCAACAGTAGAAAAAATTTGTAATGTAGTACTCTATTAAAAAATATATTTTAGAATAAAGCACATGCATCAGTGAATTCTTGGAACGTATAACTGTTAATCAAGTAGATTGCATAACATCGATACATGGTTAAATTTTTATGGGAGTTTCACTAAAATACCCAAAATGGGGGCTGAAATTATAAAAATACCCAACACCCAAAACACTTTATAAACATACCCAAAACCCATCATTACACACACTCAAAACCCATTTATAAACATACCCAAAACCCATCATTACACACATACCCAAAATCCATTTTGGGTATGTTTCTATGTTTAAATAGTGCTTGGGTATTTTTATAAATACATGTCTAGGATTGGGTATTTTTATAAATATCTAAATTTTTATTGCTTAAACTAAACAAGGAGTGAATTATATGCAGTCTATAACTGCAAAAGCAACATGGCGGTGGCCCAACTTTCAGGGTGGAAACATCTGCTAACCTCCTCCCTGAGCATCCTCCACAATACATCATCTATCACGCACTAAGAACAATATCTGTTTTTGACAAATGCAACAGAACATCTGATCTTTTTGCTTCAGGGGAGGCGATCACAATTACATTGTATCACTAAATTTCAGTGTTTAATCTCCTTTACATAACACTATGCATTCTGCTAAAAACAGCAAGTACGTGTTCCCAAGAACATCGCAACCAAATAATTTAAATTGAAGGTAGTCCATTAAGTAGGCAAGCAAAGGCGCTTAAGAGTTGTGGAAACAACAAATATTTTCCTTCACGCAACTTTCTCTATTAAGTCACTGAATGAAGACAAGGAGCCATTTAGAAAAAGATAAGTTGGTAGCCAAGGAAATCACTCTAGGTGACATTACTCTTCTTTTTTTTTTTTTTTTGGTCTGAAAATACTTCAATAAAAGGCGCAAAGACCGTCAGCAAAAGCAACAAGACAGAAAAACAAACAAGATGCAAGCAAACTAGGATAAAAAAGAGAGCCTAGAATAAAGCCTACACCCAAAGTAACCTAATCAAATTACTGAGCAGAGACCTCCACGGGAGGACAGGGAAGGCCGTCGGAGACCAAAACACCCACAAGAGACGGTGGTGGCCTTACAGCCCAACAATCCAGTTGCACCGCTCTAGCTCCAATCGCAGCTGCCTTATGAGCGGCGCGATTCAAATGCCTAGGCACCCAATTCCATCTAACGTCGCTAAAGAAGCTTGATAATTTGTCATACTCATCCAATAACGGTTTGACTGACCAAAGCCCATTATTTGAAGCCCCCCTTGTACCTTCCACAAGAACCTTAGAGTCCGTCTCTAGGATAATTTTTCTATACCCTTGACTGATTGCATACTTGATAGCACATAGGCCTGCAGCTGCCTCAGCGACCAAGGCTGCATTACTCTTATTAGGTACAACCATGTTAACAAGCCGAGAGTGAGCCACCCAAGTATATTTCACACTTCTGAACAGAATCTTCATTAACTCTCCCAAGTGAACTAAATTCTAGAACTGGACAGGAAAAGAAAAACACTCAATTCTAGAAGTTAATGCTCCCATTGAGCACTACAAATAGAAAGTACTTTATATTAACCTATTTGTGAACATTAAGACGAATTACCTACTCCGCTAATTATGTAACTTGCCAGAAAAATCAAATGACCAATGAAAAGGTAATAAGACTACAGCTTAAGTGTTTAACATTTAACTAACAACTAATCAAAAGACCTCAATTTTAGCAATACAAAATGCTTATGGCAGTGTTTTCAGAGAAGATTATTATGTGGATTCCTACTTACCACACCTTTTTAACCGTATTACACCAAATCTCTCATAATCAACCCACTGAACCAGCATGGCGAAAACACATCAAACACTGGTACAGGATAAGACCAAAAGCTGACTTGGGGATATAGATCATTCCACTATTATGAACAAAACAGATGATGCAAGGAGGATTTAAAGAAGATGAAATCAGTGTAAGCTGACCTCAAACTGTTCCAAGCTAGTATACACTCCACTAGTAAGTTTCTTCTTCACCGTCCCAAAATCCATAGGATGCTCTATTACTTCATGGTAGTCCGGAAGCTGCACAGCAGAGGAAAAGTTCACTATAAAAAGGGAATCTTGACAACAGTCCTGGATGTTAATGCGTCGCCATTATATAAACTAACCTCTTTGGGGTCCACTGGTTCAGAAAACACACCGTACGTGTCCTTCCTGAAATAATTAAAAAAACAAAGATCATCAAACAGGAAACTTAAAGGCCAGAACAAAGTAAGCAAAACACAAATTCAGAAACCCAAAAAACACACTTTTGAAGCCTGTCGAGAACGAACAGCAACAGCTTTTTATCAGGTAAAGGCGTAGAGGGTCCAAAATCCAACGCTGTCCCTGCTGCAAATGATTGCAAACTCATTGATGTCAAAAAAATAGCTTCCAAATGCAAATCCGAAATGAAAATTCTTTCCATTATGAGCAAACCTTGGAGGGCGCTTGAAGGGTTTGTAGCTGAAATTGTCTTCTCACCCTGCAAAAGTGAATTAAATTTAGTAACCCAAAACAGCACGGGAGCAGATGAACCAAATTTATTTCCATTGTGGGTGAGGAACCACTAGCAAAGTAGCTGTGAAAAGGCAAAGTAGCCAGGCATTCAAAGTGCCAAAAGGGGAAAATACAGTTACAAACTGTGAAATAATAAATTATAAAATTAAGAAAAGGAGAAAGGACAAATTTAAACTTTTAGCAGATATGACAGTCAAATCATTATTAGGCTTAGTAAATAAAAGATGAATTTAAGCTAGAGCTTAAAAATCCAGAAAATAAACACCAACAATTATGATCAGTTGAAAAAAATTCAAGAAAGTTATGTAGTTCTGCAAAATTCAAGACCGGAGGGAATTCCTAAAGACGGACCAGGTCAACCCATTTGCTAAGATTCTAGAAAAACCCAAGAAAAACATAGTTCAAAGGTGCGAAATTCAAGGAATATTTGAATTTCCAAATATAACGTCAACGTATATTTTTCCAGACCCCCAGAAAATGACCCGAAAAAAAACAGGGATTTTTGGCGCTTCGAACCCGCGAAATAAAATACCCCAAACGAAAATCCCACCATTTTAACCCAAAACTTCAATACCTTTTGAGGGTGAGCGAGCCCAGATCCATCGCCGATCGCATTGATTTTGCGCTTCTTATCGACCTCCGGCGCAGCGTTATCGCCATCGGCGTTGGACTCGGAGCCGCCAGAGTTCAAAGATGCGGAATTGGCCGACGATTTCTGATTGGGAGGCAATTTGAGGACGAGCTTGAGCTTTTTCTCGCGGCGCTTCCCGGCCGAAACGTCGTCGTCCTCGTCTTCGCCCTCGTCTTCGTCCTCGTTATCGTCGGGATTAGGGTTGCGGCGGGTGGATCGACGAACCGGAGCCTTGGCGGAGTCGGCAGGGGCAGTCCTGTAATTAGGGTTGGAATGAGGGGCAGAGTTGTTTTTGCGCTTCTGCTGCTGTTGTTGTTGTTGCTGCAGCTGCTGCTCTTGTTCTCTGAGAGTCCGTTTCTGAAGATCTAAAAGAGAGGGCCGTCCTTTCTTCTTCTTCTTCCTCTCCACTACCTTACCCATTTTTGGTGCCCTCTCTCTCTTCCCCTCTCTCTCTCTAGGGAGACAACAAACAGGGTGTTATTTTTTAAAAAAATTAAAAAAAAATTAAAAATTAAAACCAGTTTTTAGTTTATTTGTAATTTTTTTACTTTATTTATTTGTATTTGTATGTGCGCAATGACTTTTGGGACGGAGGGGCATGCGAGTCACGTGATTCTCACACGGCTTTCGCGTGGCGAGTCGACACGTGTTCCGGGGGATGCCAAACTACTCAAGTCGTGTCGGAACGAACCCGGTTCTAGCAACTGACTCGGGTTTTGTCTTTTATCTTCGACTGTCTACGAGGTTTTCTTCTTTTCTGTTTTTTCGGGTCGACACTGACTATGAGGTTCACAGTGTGTTTCAATGTACTTGTTGCTGTTGTGTTATATAACAGAGACACAGTTTGGCGTGGAAAGATTAGAAATCATAGATTTGGTTTGGGTTAGATTTTGGGTAGAGAAAGTTGGCTTGCTTTTGTTAAGAGTTATCCAAAACATTTAAGAGTGGACTACAGAACATAAATGAGGTGTTACAAGTACAAATTTGCTCTCATTACTTGGTGAAATTTATGAAAAATTATCTAAGTATGTACAGAGCAAATAAGGTAAGAATCCTAAAACAGTTGGATTTCACACCATTTATCCATCAATTTTTTCTTCTCATCATCAAAATGGGGAATTCAGCAAACATTAGTTAGGCCTGTTAGTCAGGATAGTGAGCTCGTTTCTGTGCACCCAAGTTCTAGTCTTCCTTCCCGTATATTAAATTTATTTATAGTTTTTTTTTAATTATCGATGTTTATTTGAAACCTTTTGCTATCTTTGTGATTGGTTTGTTAGTAAAGACTAAGCTCAAAAGATTGAGTATGGACTATGGAATGAGTAACAAACTATGAGGTTTCGAATAACAAAAGGTATTTGCTTGGTTGTAAATGGTATTTCTTACATAGATGAATCGCTAAAATTACGTCTCAAGATTTGCTTAGTTGTGAGTTCATGGCATGGACATCTAGTAAAAAGAAGCATTGGTGATTAAAACTACATCGCATGTGATGATATGACACAAATCATTCGCAGGGTTTCAACTGGACCAAGTGATTGAATTGAAAGAAAGTTTCCTCTTGTTAGACTCTCTGTTTCACGCACACCTATCACAAGTTCCCATTTTGAGAATCAAAACAAAAGTTTCCACCAAATGCCACGCAAATCCTTAAAAAAAGTGTAAAGCTTGATAAAGATGAAGCTATAATGGGACCCACTTTCTTTCCGTGGGCCCAGCGCATTACGTGGTGAGAGGTCAGACCTGGACGGACCGACCTCGTTGTAGCTTTTGAGGAACTAAACCCCCTGTTCTGCAACAAAGTGAAAAATTGTGAAAACCAAAAGAAGCCCAAATGTGTATAGCTGTGTTCGTATGGCAAAACCACCCAATTTACCCGCTCCTTCTGTTGTTCAACAGGGACGAGTTCAAAAGTAGGTGAGTCTGGCGCTTCTGGGTTGTTCTTAATTTTGTGTTTTTTGATTGATTTTGATTTGATTTTGTTGGGTGAATGAGCTAAAAGTACAAAGTGGGTTTGTTTTGGTTGAGTCTAACGCTTCTGGGTTGTTCTTAATTTTATATTTTTCGATTGATTTTGATTTGATTTAATTGGGTGAATGAGCTAAAACTACGAAGTTGGTTTGTTTGGTTTTGGGTTTTGGAGGCCAACAAAGCCTTTGGCATGGTGGGAAGGAGGGAAGATCTTAGGGGGAAGAGATGGGCTGGCAGGAGGGACATGGCTGGCTTGTACCAGAGATGGCAAGGTGGCTTTTATCACAAATGTTAGAGAAGTTGAGAAACTTGCTCAAGCTAAGAGCAGAGGGGACCTCGCAGTTCGGTTCTTGGAGGTGATTTTTGTGTTTAATTTCATATCTACTCTATCTCCCACTCTAGCTGTTTGTTTTTTGTTCTCTATGAGCTGTTGTTAAGAAGCTTGGTTTGCATATTTTGATGGGAATTGGGAACCCATGAATTGAATTTCCTTAGGGACTTTGCCTGCTTTTATGTATTGGATTGCAGTCTGAAATTAATACTCACTCAAGTGAAAACGATTTAAGGTGTAGGTGAAAAAATCATTGAAAATTAGAAATTGAGTAAGGGCTCGTTTGGATTGCAGTCTGAAATCATATCTGTAAGGAGATAATAGGTGGAACATAACATATGCATATATCTGTTTATGTGTTTGTGGAAATTAATACTTACTCAAGTGAAAAAGATTCAAGATTTAAGGTGAAGGTGAAAACTTCACTGAAATGAGGAAGTGGGTGAATAGTTGAAAGGTGGAAATGTACTATAGGGAGTTTTAACTTTGATCATTTCATGTGATTCAATTGCTAACCAATTCTTCAGCTAATATCTAAAAGGAAATTTATTAATGTCCTGTTCTGCTTTCTTTGTCCCTTTTCTGATTCTCTCTGATGAATTCAACAACCATTGGACAATATGAGCTTGTTGCTATTTCTATTT
This sequence comes from Prunus avium, assembly GCF_965620075.1. Lineage (NCBI taxonomy): Eukaryota > Viridiplantae > Streptophyta > Magnoliopsida > Rosales > Rosaceae > Prunus > Prunus avium. The sequence goes on from NC_142291.1 coordinate 34,711,130, forward strand.
CTTCTAAGCATGTTGATTTCCAGTCAAAATATTCAAATTAATTTTCTGTCAAACTGATCCCTTTTGTTAGAGACAAGATGAGAAATATCACAGATTTCTGTGATTGCAGGGCAAAAAGAGTGCCATGGAGTTTGCTGAGGAAGTTGCGGAGGAGGCAGGTCAGTACAATGGGTTTAATCTAATCTTGGCTGATCTTTGTTCCAAGGCCATGGTTTATGTAACCAACAGACCAAAGGAGGACAAGAGTTTTGTCACCGAGGTCTCACCTGGGATTCATGTACTGTCAAATGCAAAGCTAGATTCTCCTTGGCCTAAGGTACTAAGAAGGCATGTTGATTTGGCTGCATTGCTTTCAAATAGTAAAAATAGATTTCCTCAATGAAGTTGGAGAGCCTTCATTTTTTAGCACAGGACTAATCACATTATCAATTGCTTCATTGTTTGGTTGGTTTGGCTTGTTTGCCTTAACATGGTTGCCATTTGTTCTGTTAGTTAAACCTCAAGCCTTCATTTTGAATCAGCTTCTTCTTTTTCAGGTTCAACGACTAGGGGACAGTTTCAAAGAGCTATTACACGAACGTGGCGGTGACAATGATCTTCCGATGAAAGAAATGGTTGAAAAACTGATGATGAACACGATTAAAGATGATGAGGAAAGCTTGCTGCCTCACGTTTATCCTCCAGAACTGGAATACCATTTGAGTTCCATATTTGTAGAAAAAGCCCCTCAGCTGGTAAATCTAGCTCTCTCTCTTCCCTTCTAGTCTCTGTCTCTGCTTTAAACAATTTCTCACAGGCTTTCTGTTTTTCATAGGGACATTATGGCACCCGAAGCACATCAGCATTGTGTGTGAAGACAAGTGGGGAAGTTACCTACTATGAGAGATATCTGGAAAATGAACTGTGGAAAGAAGGGACAGTAACTTATCACATGGACATGGACAGAGGAGAAGAAGAAAAATAGTCAGTTTATGGTTCCTTTGCTAACCTTAAACCCCATCCCATCTGGGATTTTTCAGACAAAAGGCTTCATTATTGTGGCTAGTTCAGATTTTACAGATTCTATCTGTGCTTACATGTGGGTTTATGGTGCCTTAAACTTATCACTAAGATATGTTCATCTGAAAAGGACTTGTAACTCAAGTGATTAATTCGCCCTGCATCTTAGGTTCGATTCCTCCTTTCCAATATCGCAAGCTAGCTTATATCAAAAGAAAGATATGGATTTACATCTTTCATTAATGGAAATTTTTTGATGTAGTGAGTAATAGCTCTGGTTGTTCGCTGTTCAAGAATTCTTGTTTAGGCAGTGATATAAGCTAGCTTGCATCAAAAGAAAGATATGTTCATATGTGTAAACTATCTGTTTCATTATTAACCAATAACATAAGCATGAGGATCTCACAGCATGAATCTGCAAATTCTTGAAGCCCATCAAACTTTTAGATCCATATGGTTATAACACTGAAGAGTTTTATTGACTTATATATATTTCTACACGACAGAAGACAAACCGTAGTCCTTACATAGAGCCAGAAAGTCTTAAACTACTTTTGATTACATGATACTATAGCATCACAGTTGTGATGGAAACTTCAGCTGTGCAAGCGAATTACACTTTTTCCTATTTCCCCTTAATTAAGCAGCGCATGACACACATGCGCAACCCGTGCCGCACTTGCTGGCGACGCTCTTCGAGCAAGTGCACGGGGAGCACTGTGGTGCTCCCCGCACGAGCACGTCATGTGATCCGTGCCGCACTTGCTGATGACGCTCTTCGAGCAAGTGCACGGGGAGCACTGTGGTGCTCCCCGCACGAGCACGTCATGTGATCCCCACCCCCGCTCGTGGCCTCGGTGGTGTTGGTACACCTGGTAATACGTATAGAATCAATATAAAATTACGTCTCAAAATTCAATTTGGATTCGTATTCGAACATAGGTTACTTGCCTGCAAGTGACCCCACCGGGACAGGGATTTGGGCAGCCGCAACTGTCGTTGCAGCTGGCCTTGATACCTCCGGCTGTGGTTGTATCTGCCATTTTTACTTCTTGGTTGAGACTATTGAGATGAGAGAGAGAGAGAGAGAGCTAGCAGCTAGCCTTGCTTGCACTTGCTTCCTTTTATAGTGCCTCCAAGGCCATGCACCAATGCCATATGGCACAAAGGGTTTTTACAAGAGCAACAAGTGGAATATATCGTGGGTGATTCTAGTTCTTAGGCGGGGTGGAGGTGGCAATATATTTTCATGCATTTCTTGTAGCTGCACCACCTAGGCAATATACATACATATATGCATCAATAACAATATTAATATTATCTGAGGTCCTTTTCTCAGATCATAATTCGCATTTTCTGCCCCAGTAGCAAGAGTGGCATCTGAGAACACTGAACCAGCACGCTCCAAGGAAGGCCTGCCCAGTGGTTTTTTCAAATTTTTGGTCGGTGGTCTACCTCTTCTTACAACCTTGGGTCCTGGCTCATTATCATCACTATATTGTCTCAAATTATCAAAATTCTTTTTTGCTAGCTCATGTATGGAGCGCGCCTGGAAAGAAGCCATCAAAGTTCAGACAACACATAGATAGCCTCAAATGAGATAAGAAAAAGAGCTGGATCTAACTGTACCTGCCGAAAATATATGGTATCTGGGGCATTGTACTGCATTGCATTGGAGCAGATTAAGAAGATATCACTCTGCAAAATCATAAATCAAATTTTAATTCTGATGAACCAAAGTTCTTGCAATATTGCAGAGCATCACTCCTTCACCAATGGCCTAATGCAATTCTATGGCTAATTTTTCAATAGTTAAAAACAAAATTACTCGATTCTCCAATGGCCTAATCCAAGTTCTATGCCTATTTTTCAACAGTAGAAAAAATTTGTAATGTAGTACTCTATTAAAAAATATATTTTAGAATAAAGCACATGCATCAGTGAATTCTTGGAACGTATAACTGTTAATCAAGTAGATTGCATAACATCGATACATGGTTAAATTTTTATTGCTTAAACTAAACAAGGAGTGAATTATATGCAGTCTATAACTGCAAAAGCAACATGGCGGTGGCCCAACTTTCAGGGTGGAAACATCTGCTAACCTCCTCCCTGAGCATCCTCCACAATACATCATCTATCACGCACTAAGAACAATATCTGTTTTTGACAAATGCAACAGAACATCTGATCTTTTTGCTTCAGGGGAGGCGATCACAATTACATTGTATCACTAAATTTCAGTGTTTAATCTCCTTTACATAACACTATGCATTCTGCTAAAAACAGCAAGTACGTGTTCCCAAGAACATCGCAACCAAAGAATTTAAATTGAAGGTAGTCCATTAAGTAGGCAAGCAAAGGCACTTAAGAGTTGTGGAAACAACAAATATTTTCCTTCATGCAACATTCTCTATTAAGTCACGGAATGAAGACAAGGAGCCATTTAGAAAAAGATAAGTTGGTAGCCATGGAAATCACTCTAGGTGACGTTACTCTTATTAGGTACAACCATGTTAACAAGCCGAGAGTGAGCCACCCAAGTATATTTCACACTTCTGAACAGAATCTTCATTAACTCTCCCAAGTGAACTAAATTCTAGAACTGGACAGGAAAAGAAAAACACTAAATTCTAGAAGTTAATGCTCCCATTGAGCACTAAAAATAGAAAGTACTTTATATTAACCTATTTGTGGACATTAAGACGAATTACCTACTCTACTAATTATGTAACTTGCCAGAAAAATCAAATGACCGATGAAAAGGTAATAAGACTACAGCTTAAGTGTTTAACATTTAACTAACAACTAATCAAAAGACCTCAATTTTAGCAATACAAAATGCTTATGGCAGTGTTTTCAGAGAAGATTATTATGTGGATTCCTACTTACCACACCTTTTAAACCGTATTACACCAAATCTCTCATAATCAACCCACTGAACCAGCATGGCGAAAACACATCAAACACTGGTACAGGATAAGACCAAAAGCTGACTTGGGGATATAGATCATTCCACTATTATGAACAAAACAGATGATGCAAGGAGGATTTAAAGAAGATGAAATCAGTGTAAGCTGACCTCAAACTGTTCCAAGCTAGTATACCTCCACTAGTAAGTTTCTTCTTCACCGTCCCAAAATCCATAGGATGCTCTATTACTTCATGGTAGTCCGGAAGCTGCACAGCAGAGGAAAAGTTCACTATAAAAAGGGAATCTTGACAACAGTCCTGGATGTTAATGCGTCGCCATTATATAAACTAACCTCTTTGGGGTCCACTGGTTCAGAAAACACACCGTACGTGTCCTTCCTGAAATAATTAAAAAAACAAATATCATCAAACGGGAAACTTAAAGGCCAGAACAAAGTAAGCAAAACACAAATTCAGAAACCCAAAAAACACACTTTTGAAGCCTGTCGAGAACGAACAGCAACAGCTTTTTATCAGGTAAAGGCGTAGAGGGTCCAGAATCCAACGCTGTCCCTCCTGCACATGATTGCAAACTCATTGATGTCAAAAAAATAGCTTCCAAATGCAAATCCGAAATGAAAATTCTTTCCATTATGAGCAAACCTTGGAGGGCGCTTGAAGGGTTTGTAGCTGAAATTGTCTTCTCACCCTGCAAAAGTGAATTAAATTTAGTAACCCAAAACAGCACAGGAGCACTGAACCAAATTTATTTCCATTGTGGGTGAGGAACCACTAGCAAAGTAGCTGTGAAAAGGCAAAGCAACCAGGCATTCAAAGTGCCAAAAGGGGAAAATACAGTTACAAACTGTGAAATAATAAATTATAAAATTAAGAAAAGGAGAAAGGACAAATTTAAACTTTTAGCAGATATGACAGTCAAATCATTATTAGGCTTAGTAAATAAAAGATGAATTTAAGCTAGAGCTTAAAAATCCAGAAAATAAACACCAACAATTATGATCAGTTGAAAAAAATTCAAGAAAGTTATGTAGTTCTGCAAAATTCAAGACCGGAGGGAATTCCTAAAGACGGACCAGGTCAACCCATTTGCTAAGATTCTAGAAAAACCCAAGAAAAAGGTGCGAAATTCAAGGAATATTTGAATTTCCAAATATAATGTCAACGTATATTTTTCCAGACCCCCAGAAAATGACCCCAAAAAAACACAGGGATTTTTGGCGCTTCGAACCCGCGAAAATAAAATACCCCAAACGAAAATCCGACCATTTTAACCCAAAACTTCAATACCTTTTGAGGGTGAGCGAGCCCAGATCCATCGCCGATCGCATTGATTTTGCGCTTCTTATCGACCTCCGGCGCAGCGTTATCGCCATCGGCGTTGGACTCGGAGCCGCCAGAGTTCAAAGACGCGGAATTGGCCGACGATTTCTGATTGGGAGGCAATTTGAGGACGAGCTTGAGCTTTTTTTCGCGGCGCTTCCCGGCCGAAACGTCGTCGTCCTCGTCTTCGCCGTCGTCCTCGTCCTCGTTATCGTCGGGGTTAGGGTTGCGGCGGGTGGATCGACGAACCGGAGCCTTGGCGGAGTCGGCAGGGGCACTCCTGTAATTAGGTTTGGAATGAGGGGCAGAGTTGTTTTTGCGCTTCTGCTGCTGCTCTTGTTCTCTGAGAGTCCGTTTCTGAAGATCTAAAAGAGAGGGCCGTCCTTTCTTCTTCTTCTTCCTCTCCACTACCTTAACCATTTTTGGTGCCCTCTCTCTCTCTCTCCCCCTCTCTCTCTCTAGGGAGACAACAAACAGGGTGTTATTTTTAAAAAAAAATAAAAATAAAATCAGTTTTTAGTATATTTGTAATTTTTTACTTTATTTGTATTCGTATTTGTATGTGCGCAGTGACTTTTGGGACGGAGGGGCATGCGAGTCACGTGATTCCCACACGGCTTTCGCGTGGCGAGTCGACACGCGTTCCGGGGGATGCCAAACTACTCAAGTCGTGTCGGAACGAATCTGGCAACTGACTCGGGTTTTGTCTTTTATCTTCGACTGTCTACGATGTTTTCTTCTTCTCTGTTTTTTCGGGTCGACACTGACTATGAGGTTCACAGTGTGTTTTAATGTACTTGTTGCTGTTGGGTTATATAATAGAGACACAGTTGGGCGTGGAAAATATTAGAAATCATAGATTTGGTTTGGGTTAGATTTTGGGTAGAGAAAGTCGGCTTACTTTTGATAAGAATTATCCAAAACATTTAAGAGTGGACTATAGAACATAAATGAGGTGTTACAAGTTCAAATTTGCTCTCATTACTTGGTGAAATTTATGAAAAACTATCTAAGTATGTGCAAAGAAAATAAGGTAAGAATCCTAAAACGGTTGTATTTCACACCGTTTATCCATCAATTTTTTATTTTTATCATCAAAATGGGGAATTCAGCAAATATTAGTTAAGCTAGTTAGTCAAGATAATGAGCTCGCTTCCTTGCACCCAAGTTCTAGTCTTCCTTCTCGTATATTAAATTTATTTATAGTATTTTTTTTTTACTATCGATGTTTATTTGAAACCTTTTGCTATCTTTGTGATTGGTTTGTTAGTAAAGACTAAGCTCAAAAGACTACGTATGGACTATGGAATGAGTAACTAACTATGAGGTTTCGAATAACAAAAGGTATTTGCTTGGTTGTAAATGGTATTTCTTACATAGATGAATCGGTAAAAAGTAAGTCTCAAGATTTGCTTAGTTGTGAGTTCATGCCATGAAGGGCATCTAGTAACAAGAAGCATTGGTGATTAAGACTACGTCGCATGTGATGATATGACACAAATCATTCGCAGCGGTTCAACTGGACCAAGTGATTGAAAGAAAGTTTCCTCTTTTAGACTCTGTGTTTCACGCACACCTATCTCAGGTTCCCATTTTGAGAATCAAAACAAAAGCTTCCACCAAATCCCACAAAATCCTGAAAAAAAAGTGTGAAGCTTGATAAAGATGAAGCTATAATGGGACCCACTTTCTTTCCGTGGGTCCAGCGCATAACGTGGTGAGAGGTCAGACTTGGACGGACCGACCGACCTCGCTTTGAGGAACCAAACCCTCTGTTCTGCAACAAAGTGAAAAATTGTGAAAACCAAAAGAAGCCCAAATGTGTATAGCTGTGTTCGTATGGCAAACCCACCCAATTTACCCGCTCCTTCTGTTGTTCAACAGGGACGAGTTTAAAAGTAGGTGAGTCTGGCGCTTCTGGGTTGTTCTTAATTTTGTGTTTTTTGATTGATTTTGATTTGATTTTGTTGGGTGAATGAGCTAAAAGTACAAAGTGGGTTTGTTTTGGTTGAGTCTAACGCTTCTGGGGTTGTTCTTAATTTTATATTTTTTGATTGATTTTGATTTGATTTAATTGGGTAAATGAGCTAAAACTACGAAGTTGGTTTGTTTGGTTTTGGGTTTTGGAGGCCAACAAAGCCTTTGGCATGGTGGGAAGGAGGGAAGATCTTAGGGGGAAGAGATGGGCTGGCAGGAGGGACATGGCTGGCTTGTACCAGAGATGGCAAGGTGGCTTTTATCACAAATGTTAAAGAAGTTGAGAAACTTACTCAAGCTAAGAGCAGAGGGGACCTCCCAGTTCGGTTCTTGGAGGTGATTTTTGTGTTTAATTTCGTATCTACTCTATCTCCCACAGTAGCTGTTTTTTTTTTTTTTCTTTATGAGCTGTTGTTAAGAAGCTTGGTTTGCATATTTTGATGGGAATTGGGAACCCATGAATTGAATTTCCTTAGGGACTTTGCCTGCTTTTATGTATTGGATTGCAGTCTGAAATTAATACTCACTCAAGTGAAAAAGATTCAAGATTTAAGGTGTAGGTGAAAAAATCATTGAAAATTAGAAATTGAGTAAGGGCTCGTTTGGATTGCAGTCTGAAATCGTATCTGTAAGGAGATAATAGGTGGAACATAATATATGCATATATCTGTTTATGTCTTTGTGGAAATTAATACTTACTCAAGTGAAAAAGATTCAAAATTTAAGGCGAAGGTGAAAACTTCACTGAAATGAGGAAGTGGGTAAGTAGTTGAAAGGTGGAAATGTACTATAGGGAGTTTTAACTTTGATCATTTCATGTGATTCAATTGCTAACCAATTCTTCAGCTAATATCTAAAAGGAAATTTATTAATGTCCTGTTCTGCTTTCTTTGTCCCTTTTCTGATTCTCTCTGATGAATTCAACAACCATTGGACAATATGAGCTTGTTGCTATTTATATTTCTTCTAAGCATGTTGATTTCCAGTCCAAATATTCAAATTAATTTTCTGTCAAACTGATCCCTTTAGTTAGAGACAAGATGAGAAATATCACAGATTTCTGTGATTGCAGGGCAAAAGGAGTGCCATGGAGTTTGCTGAGGAAGTTGCGGAGGAGGCAGGTCAGTACAATGGGTATAATCTGATCTTGGCTGATCTTTGTTCCATGGCCATGGTTTATGTAACCAACAGACCAAAGGAGGACAAGAGTTTTGTCACCGAGGTCTCACCTGGGATTCATGTACTGTCAAATGCAAAGCTAGATTCTCCTTGGCCTAAGGTACTAAGAAGGCATGTTGATTTGGCTGCATTGCTTTCAAATAGTAAAAATAGATTCCTCAATGAAGTTGGAGAGCCTTCATTTTTTAGCACAGGACTAATCACATAATCAATTGCTTCATTGTTTGGTTGGTTTGGTTTGTTTGCTTTAACATGGTTGCCATTTGTTCTGTTAGTTAAACCTCAAGCCTTCATTTTGAATCAGCTTCTTCTTTTTCAGGTTCAACGACTAGGCGACAGTTTCAAAGAGCTATTACACGAACGTGGCGGCGACAATGATCTTCCGATGAAAGAAATGGTTGAAAAACTGATGATGAACACGATTAAAGATGATGAAGAAAGCTTGCTGCCTCACGTTCATCCTCCAGAACTGGAATACCATTTGAGCTCCATATTTGTAGAAAAAGCCCCTCAGCTGGTAAATCTAGCTCTCTCTCTTCCCTTCTAGTCTCTGTCTCTGTCTCTGCTTTAAAACAATTTCTCAAAGGCTTTCTGTTTTCCATAGGGACATTATGGCACCAGAAGCACATCAGCATTTTGTGTGAAGACAAGTGGGGAAGTTACCTACTATGAGAGGTATCTGGAAAATGAACTGTGGAAAGAAGGGACAGTAACTTATCACATGGACATGGACAGAGGAGAAGAAGAAAAATAGTGAGTTTATGGTTCCTTTGCTAACCTTAAACCCAATCCCATCTAGAATTTTTCAGACAAAAGGCTTCATTATTGTGGCTAGTTCAGATTTTACAGATTCTATCTGTGCTTGCATGTGGGTTTATGGTGCCTTAAACTTATCACTAAGATATATGTTCATCTGAAAATGACTCGTAACTCAAGTGATTAATTTGCCCTGCATCTTAGGTTCGATTCCTCCTTTCCAATATCGCAAGCTAGCTTATATCAAAAGAAAGATATGTTCATATGTGTAAACTATCTGTTTCATTATTAACCAATAACATAAGCATGAGGATCTCACAGCATGAATCCGCAAATTCTTGAAGCCCATCAAACTTTTAGATCCATATGGTTATAACACTGAAGAGTTTTATTGACTTATATATATTTCTACAAGACAGAATACAAACCATAGTCCTTACATAGAGCCAGAAAGTCTTAAACTACTTTCGATTACATGATACTATAGCATCACAGTTGTGATGGAAACTTCAGCTGTGCAAGCGAATTACGCTCTTTCCTATTTCCCCTTAATTATGCAGCGCATGACACACATGCGCAACCCGTGCCGCACTTGCAGTAGGCCTTCCCGGTCCTGGTGCTGACGACGCTCTTCGCGCAAGTGCACGGGTTGCAGCCACAGTGCTCTCCGCACGAGCACGTCATGTGATCCCCGCCCCCGCTCGTGGCCTCGGTGGTGTTGGTGGTACACCTGGTAATACGTATAGAATCAATATAAAATTACGTCTCAAAATTCAATTTGGATTCGTATTCGAACATAGGTTACTTGCCTGCAAGTGACCCCACCGGGACAGGGATTTGGGCAGCCGCAACTATCGTTGCAGCTGGCCTTGATACCTCCGGCTGTGGTTGTATCTGCCATTTTTACTTCTTGGTTGAGATTACTGAGATGAGAGAGAGAGAGCTAGCAGCTAGCCTTGTACTCCCCTTGCTTCCTTTTATAGTGCCTCCCAGGGCCATGCACCAATGCCATATGGCACTAAGAAAGAGCAACAAGTGGAATATATCGTGGGTGATTCTAGATTTTAGGCGTGGTGGAGGTGGCAATATATTTTCATGCATTTCTTGTAGCTGCACCACGTAGACAATATATATATATGCATCAATAATAATATTAACATTATTTTTTTGTTGTTACGTAAGACGACGAAAAGTTAATGTCTTGAAAATTCCAGGCTCCATGGCTGATCTCATCCTCCTGACTTAAAAAGTCAAAATGCTATCTCCAAGTTTGACTTTCTCTTGATCCTTCTTCGGTGTATTTTGGATTTTATATCTCGGAATATAATAAAAGAAAGGGAAACTCCAATTTAATATTTTCATTTGACGTAACTAAAGACTCATTTTATAATTATTTTAATTATTCTCTAAAATTAAAATAATTATCAAACGGAACCTAAATTTTCAAATTACTTATTTCTTCAGGGTTGATTCGGTTGTGCAGCCCTACTCGAAAGTTATTTTTATATGCAACTACGACCATTTTCAAGAGGTTCTGGTTTTTTTCTCCTTCCTCTTTGCCATAAATGTCAGTAGGCTGAAACTTGAAACCAATTAAAAATATCATATGGAGAAGAAATAACGATTCGTTTCTTCTGTTTGTTTTCACCAACCTAACCTAACATTGAGCTAGGAAACAAAGGGAGGGGACCCATGGAGGGCTGTTTAAGGATGTTTTCTTATGTGAATTCATTGATTATGGCAGCAGCAGGCAGCAAATTAATTAGATCCACTAACTTCTTAGCTAGATTGAATAATTATCTCTGTACCATGACCTTTACTTTGGGGCATGCTGTGGGTCATACAAGTAATAATAAGTAGGGTATGGCTTAAGATATTTCAATCATATCATTGACAAAATAGTAAGAAAAAATGTGAATGATTGTAAAATCTATAATTGAGGTGCTTTGCTTTGTGTTTTCTTCTCTTCGTCGTGATGCAAAGTGAGAAAAACTTACTTATATCGGGGATATTATTTGTGGTGTTATTCCGAATCAATTACTTATTGTCATATGTTTTAATTTACTTTGGGGTTGTAGACATGAACACTTTTCAGATTGAAAAAGAAAAAGGCTAAAAAGCTCTCAAATTTCCTATTTGAAAACGTGATAAATTATTGATTTGATAGATGAGCCAAGTGGGCAAAAGCTTTTGTGCTTGACAGGTAGTGTAATAATAAAAGCTTAAAATGTTTTATGTGGCTATATCAATTATGCCCGCAAATACCGGCCACTTTCTTTGATTTTAATTTACAGTGTTGCTATTTTCACCCACCTATCCTATTTTTTCACCCACTTTATCTTCTCACCCACCATGTAAATTTGAAAAAACCCAATCTTATCTTTCAACCCACCATTATTCTTAAAATACCCTTTAATTATTAATTCAAGCAAATTCTCTTTTTTGTTAACTTGTGAGTCATTTAAATTTAATATAATGGCTGAAAAGAACAATTATTTGCTCTAATTGGAGAGATTTGACGACCAAAACAAAACTAATAGAACATATTTTCAACATGAGCATCTGATTACATCGGGATTTGCTTTGTGGAAGGAGAAGACTTTTGTCATGTTGATCATTGGGATTTGCTAGCCTCCTCCTACAAATGGGAAGAGTACACGACGACTGGACTTTCTGATGAAGAATCCATCGTTTTGGCTCAAAACTTTTGGGGTTAGGGTTTTAGGATGAAGATAAAACAAGAGGGAGAGGTTGAGCGGTGCTTTGGATTTGACGTTTGATCTTTGTGCTTTGGATTTTTTAAACTTTTTTTAATTTTAAGTTTGAGGCAATTGTTTTGTTTTTTTAATCATTTTTCATAAGTCCTTAAAAGTCATTTTATGAAGGGGTAAATTTGTCTTTAAAATTTTGATGATAAAGTGGGTAAGAAAATAGGACATGTGAGTGAAAATAGCAGCACTCTTAATTTATCATTCACTTTGCCAAAGTTTTTGATAAAATTGACTAGGCAAGTTGGGGATACCGAAAAAGGGAACAAACCTGTAGTAGGTCATATTCTACCAATTTTAGGTACAGTTAAGTTATGTAGTTGAAAACCTCGAATCTCTTCTCGATTATCTTTGGAAATTGTTATTAACACTTCGAAAAAGTCAGTTTTTGTATTCCTTCCATATATAAAAGTAAGGATAAAGTAACTCTTAAAACACTATACGAGAATTATTTTAGAGTGTCAATAACAATGGTGGTATCTTATAGACATCTTTAACGATCAAGTTAGTGGTAATTCTTTAAACTTTTCACCCTTCGAGACCCAAATACACTCAACCCTAATTTGTGCGACTTGATTGAATCACCAAGGGAAATTCATGATCCCAATACCCTAATTATCATCTTAATTTCCCACTAATAAATGACAAACATTTCTAGGATTCAGAAATTCAAAATGAATTCAGAGGAACAATTTGCCATGTCATCAATGGAGAAAAACAAATTGGTCAATGGGAAAGAGAAAAGGGACATTTGTTTATTACCACCGGCATCTGCAGAGAGTTTGGTATTGGGAACTTTCGGACCGACCCTAGACATTTTTTTTTGTAACGAACCTCTTGTTTATTTCCTTGCAAGCAGCCACTCCAAAGACTTTGCGAAAAATTGCAAGCCCCAAGGCCTCTTCTCTTATCTTATAATAAATTAATAATATTATTATGTCTACTTTTGCGGTCCCCAAGATTAGCTGTAGATCACAAATGTGCCATTAAAGTTGGGTCATGAGGAGTATGGCCTCTTGTTCAAGTCTCTCTCTCTCTACCAAAGTATCACTCATTTGACTAGAAAAAGACTCAAATTTGCCACCCCCATCATAAAATAACTTACAAAAAATCATGCCCTCCTTCACCATCTTTAAATTAAGATGATTTTTTGGGACATAATTATGTACACCTTTGTGTTTAGTTTCCAATTTTTTTTAATGAAAAAAATTGGGATTTTTCGAGAATCTTCGTTGTAATTGTCTTCATTTCATAAAAAAAAAAAAAAAAGGAAATTATGTCAAACCAGATATTATAAAAAAAAGACGAAAATTATAACTTACAAACAATTGAAACTACATGAATCAAAGTGGAATTTCGAAAAATCATATTTTAGCCTAAAGAACATAAGCAGAGGAGCGGGAAGAACCCACATGACCATTATGCTTGTAATTAGGTGGTGGTGGTGATTACTATTTGAAGCTATCTTTTTGCATTATTTTTTTTAACTTGCATAATATAAGATTACGTCCACCAAATGACAAACACGAATATCTAATCACAGTTTTGGACTTATGTTCAATAAATACTTTATTAATTAATTTAACATGGGTTTCCTTGTCTTGGTGTCAAGACATGCTAACCCCACTTGGAATTGTGACTTCAACTTCCTGTATCACTGTCTTCGACAGATCATGACGACGACTGTGAGATATGACATTTGTTGTTGTGCTAAGCATTCCCTCTGCTATGCAAGAAGTTGGATACAACGGCGGGATATTTTGAAGGTATTTCTAATCAATCACGCATTATCGAATAACAATACACAACTAATTTGATGTTATTTTGACGGTATTTCTAATCAATCACACATTATCGAATTACAATGCATAATTAATTAGACACTATTTTGACTATGTTTCAAATCAATCATGCATTATCGCATAACAATGCGTGTAATTAACTTGAGATATTACAATGCATAATTAATTACACACTATTTTGACCGTGTTTCAAATCAATCACGTATTATCGCATAACAGTGCGCGTAATTAACTAGAGATATTATCAGTGTCATTCGTTCAAAAGCAAATTGGCCAATCCAAACTGTAAAAGGGCTCACAGTACTTGATTAAGCTCAGCTCTTTACTAAAACTTGTGCTATGAATTTCTTACCAACTTATGATTGAACAAAATTGCAAATGCAAATTTCCTTCAAATGGGGAAGAAAAAAAAATGGCCGGAAAACCATATGAACATATAAACATACGCTATAAAATTTGATATCTAAATATCCTAACTATAAAAAAATAATATTAAAAAACTTACAATAAGCTCAAGCAAAGCTTAATTTATCATCCTCCTCCACCACCACCGCCACCCCAAACCCGGATTCCCTCCGCCTCCTATCCCTCCTATAAATTAAGAAAAATCAAAATAATACAAGTTTCTTTTTTTTTTTTTTCAAAATTCAATTTAGTCTAAAGCATTAGGCCCAGCGCAGGCCTTGAGAACAGGGCTCCAAATCCACTGCAACAAAAACTTCCTCCCTTTGCTTCCATTCACATTGAATGTCCTGCCTTCCCTGTCCCGCATCACCTGCCCAATGTACCCGCCACCGCCGCCAGTCCCGTACAATCCTTCGCACAAGTCTCCGATCTCCGTCGGTGCCGTCGGATCTTCGCCGGCGTACCAGGCGTTGATCAGCGGGTTCGAGGCCAGCTCGGCGAGCTCGTGCCCGATTACACTGATCATCCCGTCCACACCCACGTCCCTGTTCGGCGGAGAGAGAGATCCCGGCCCACCTCCGCCCATGTACCCTGGGAGGGCAAACGGGTAGGCGCAGACCTCCGGGCACTGCTTGCCGGAGTTTCCGATCCAGGCGTAGGGGAGAGTGTGGCCCACCATGGAGGGGAAGGTGAAGTAGTGGAACCCACAAACCGCTCGACAAAAGTCCTGAACGGTGACATCCTCGGAGGTGAGGATGAGGTAGACGCCGTGCTTGTGGTCGACGGGGAAGGGGGCGGATCTGACGGCGGAGGCGATGACCTGCTGGACGGAGAGGCGGGTGAGGTGGGTCCCATGGGAGTAGCGGAGGTCGGAGTACTGGCCGGCGACGACGACGTTTCGGGAGACGTTGGCGCCGGTCTGATCGGTGTAGAGGGAGACGGTGCGCCACCACTCGGCGACGGAGGGGGCGGCGGCGGAGTGAGCGTCGGCGGAGATGGAGTGGATGAAGTCGGTGATGAGGAGCTTCTGGGATGGGGCCCACTTGCCGTACCAGATGAGGTAGATGTTGATTGGGGAGGAGGAGAGGACGGGGCCCATGTGGTAGCGTAGGTGGACGAGGTCGGAGGAACCCTCGAACTTCTTGGAGGAGGAGATGGCGCGAGGCGGCAGCTTCGGGTTGATGAGCTCGTGAGTGTTCAGGGACTGAACTGAAGGACTGGCATTGGCACGTGCGAGTCCGCTGTCACGTGCGATGACGAGGACGAGGAAGAGGGAGATGAGATTTTTGGGGAGGGTCATTTTGTTGGTGTGGGGAAGAATGAAAGAGAGGAGGAGGGAGGAGAAGGGATTATATAAAGGTGGGGGAATGGGAATCGGGAGGGAAATGGGCTGGAGACAGCTGCAAGGTGTGGGCACAGTAAAGAGAGAGAGAGAGAGAGAGAGTGATTTTTAGTCTTTTGCTTTGAGTGTCACTGTCTCTCTCTCTCCTCTCTCTATCTTCTGTTTCTTCTGGAAAACCGGGAATCGGCTTTTTTGAGAGGTGCTTCTGTTTTGAACTTGTAAAGGTCCGAAATGATTATTGTTATTTTGTTTTGTATTTTTATTTTTACGGTTCTATCTGAATGAAAAAAATAATAATAAAGCAAATGCTAAATTACATTTTGATCCCTTTGGTGATTCGAATTCGATTTCATTTAGATTTCTGTAATTTACTATGTTATAATTATAATTACACGTGTCAAGTATTAAGAAGGGTGGTGAGCATACACATTAAGTTAAAGTAGTCAGCAAAATATTTCCCAAAATGAATACTAAGCACGATCGATCATACATGTCACCTGTAAATTTGTGTAAATTTTAGAGATATTTAGTCATATATCCATTCTTAGCACTAATAATATAGATAAATCATATTTCATTTAATTTTTATAAACAAACCCAAAAAAACCCCCCAAAAATTGAGAAATTTTTATATGTTCCGGATACACCACGTGGCTGGTGTACCATCAAATAAATATAGAACATGTGGAATTATTGTTCAACTTACTGCATTTCTTTTTATGACATGTGATGGGCTGCATTGGAAATATTTCATATGTCCTTCATCTATTGGATGATACACCAGCCACATTGTGTACCTGGAACACCCAAAAATTACTCCAAAAAATGACAGCTGGCCCCATTGAATTTAATTTTGATTATTAAATTACTTTGATGCCCTATTGAGTGTTTTGGGTTTTTTTATGAGGTTTTGGGGTTGAGTTTGTTTTAAGAAGTCAATGACAGTTTTATAATTTAAAAGAAGTTAAAACCCTTTTTTTATGTTGTAAATGCATTTTGGGTGCGTTTCTAAAGTCCGTTTCATATAAGTTTTTTTATTTTTTTATTTTTATAATTTGGGCTCCTATATTTGGTATAATAGTGAATTTCCCTAAACTTTATTGTAAGATTCACATTATGGTTACGTGGAAGATTATCTCTAACATAACTCATTTTGCTTAATTTAGTCGACGAAAATGTAACCTATTAAATTAGTTATATATATTTTTTTATACATGCGATATTCTACTTTAATCTAATCTAAGCTACGGAGAGTGGGATTCGAAGTCGAGTGTAGAGTGAGGAGTACATCCGCTCTAGCCAACTTGACTAAGCAAATATGCGACTAGTTACATTTTTTTGTTAATTCACGATCTGAATGCAATTGTTAATGAACTTATAAATGCTGAAAAATACTTCAAACTAAGAATTTAACACTCCTTGATCCCTTGTATTTTTCTTTTATCATGTTTTAAATTAGGGGACTCATTTTCCCACTCCCTTTTTATCCACTTACACTCCATTTTTCTAAACAAAAAGGAATGTAGGTGGATAAGAGGGGAGTGCAAAAATCATTTACCTTAAATTATTTAGGAAAATTGAAATGATCAAGTACCATCATCACTTTGCCATTGACCATTAGGCATGGTGTTTGTCGGCATCCATGGGGAAGATAAGAAAGCAAGGAGGAAAGGGGATAGAAATGTAAGGTGGGATGCTTTTAATTTTGGTAAAGGATAAAATGCCCATGCCTTATTTCTTTATCGTTACAAAAAATTATACTGTAAATCACCAATCTCAATAAATAGAAAAACAAAGAAAAAAACCGCAAATCACATGTATCAAATAAATTCAAATATTCATGCATTTGTAACTAATTTCATACTCGCAATTTTATTATATGTATTTGACGAGTTTTGCAGTTTAGTTGTTCATTGAGATGTATATACGGCAATTAAGTATTTACTTTGGATTTAAAAAAAATTACTTTTATTAACAAAAAAAGGGGTTGTTTTTGTTGTGACAACGACTATATATATATATCCTAAAAGCTTGGGGCAATGTTTATTATTGCCAATATTAGTAGCACCGAGTACAATTTTTATTTTCATTTAATGTTTTTTTTTTTGGTCTGAGAAAAAAAACAGTGAATGTTGAGCTGTCCGATTACAGCACAATCAGACAAGTGAGTAAATTTTATGTCTCCATAATTGATGGAAAAAAGTGTGAAAATTACATTTAAAGTTGACCCAGAAATTCCATGATAAGCCAATCTTTCATTGACTTTCTTTTTGCACTAATTGAGAGGCCATTGCTCTACAAGACCAAGAGGCCAATGTGTTTAAGCTTATTATAGATCTGAGTTTCCAAAAATATCTACTCTTTTATGCCCCCAGTCTCATAATATCTAGTGCAACCACAGCAGTTGCATTTAATGCATCCATAGACTAAATATAGGATCATACTTATGTATAGGCTGGACTGATAATAATTACTTGAATGACACTATTAACAATTTATTACTTGAATTCAATGAAGAAAATTACTAAACTCAAAAGCATCCTCAGCCAAAAAGCTTGGCGATGGAGAGGGCGAAGGGGTTAAAACAAGAAAGACACCCCTAAGCCTAACAAACTCAAAAGCGTCCTCAGCCAAAGGCTTGCAAAGCAAACAGCTCCAATAAAAATAAATTTTGAATTTAGGGATATCGGCTTGATCTACAAAGCCCTCTGCTTTATCATCTCAACATCTTTGCCATACAACATGCATATCCCACACTTCTCCACCGGAACGGGTTCACTATCAAAAAGAGTCACGGTGAAGTCAACATTGACTTCAGTAACAAGTTTGTAAAATGCAGCGAGGCTTTGAGCTCCCTCTACAACTTCTTCAAAGACATTATTATGCCACCACACATACACCTCATGTGATTCTGTGACATATTCAAGGTGCTGAGCATACAAATGATGGTTGACTTCATGACTAGTTTTGGCGTTGTATTTGCATATAATGTCCGGATCCCACTCACATGGATCAACAGCAGCAGCAACAACAAGAGATAGAGCGAAACCCAAGAAATTTGTGCTAAACCAATCGCGAGGAAGCTCAATCTTTATTGAACATCCCTCACTTTTATGGCTGAACCAATTTGGAATTTCATTCCCAGTACAACTAATGGCAACAAAAGATCTCTTGCGTAAAGATTCCTGTACCATGGATATGGACATCGTAGTTATTAAAGTCATGAAAAACAAACAGCAACTTCTTCAACAGAAGAGAGAGAGAGAGAGAGAGAGAGAGAGAGAGAGAGAGAGAGAGAGAGACCTCATAGTCATCGTAGCTATTATCTGAATCATCACTACTATCTGAATCATATGATGGTTGTTCAATTTTGTCTTCTTTAAACTTTGACGATGCAGTTGCCATTCGCATAATTCTGAGCTGTGCATCAGCCATTATGTTGCTTCGTGCATTCTCATCCAACTTTGGGCAATCAGAAAATATATGTTTCTCATGAAGCCTTCTAGAAAATATATATTCTTCCCAACCTTGTGTGATTGCAGTGCTTGAACTTGACACTGTCTTCAGTGACGTGCAACCATCTGCTTTAAGACGTTGCAACAATGGGGGGAACTCTGGTAAAGATTCAAGGCTCTTGCAATTCTTGAGGAACAGACGAGACAGTTGAGCAGCTTGTTTGACACTTGCAGGTATGCTCTTAATTTTGGTCCAACTCAGATCTAACTCTTGTAATGAGGTTAAGCAAAAGAGGTCATCAGGGATTTCTTGTATACTGCACTTAACCAGGCGTAATTTTTGAAGCCCAACTAGATTTCTAATTGATGGGGGTACCTCTTTAACCTTTGTAAGTGATAAATTTAGAAACTCCAGATGTTCCATAGCCTCCGAGATTTCTGGTAAGTGTTGAAAGTTATAGCAACAACCGAGATCAAGGCTCTCCAGATATTTCAACTTCCAAATGTTCGTTGGGAGACTCACAAGGCTTTTGCAATCGATCAGTTTAATTGCAGTGAGACCAACAACAGACTCTATTGATTCATTCCTCAATTCTTTTATTTTTATCCACCTAAACTCTAGCACTGTTGTATTCTTGGGAAGCTCCCAAAACTCGCAAAGAGATTCGCAGTCTTTTAGACTAAGATTACTCGAGAGTTTCAGCTTACAACGGTTGCTTGGAAGACTCTTAAGGTGTTGACAAGACTCAATATTTAAGTGAGATATTTTTTCGTGAGACCAAACGGATGCAGGCAATTCCTCTATTGCTGTATGATATAAATCTAAGAATTCAAGATTGCATGGCATCTCAGAAAGATTTTTGAGATTTCTGCAGCACCCAAGGTCAAGATAAGTAAGCTTGCCAAGATGTTGAAAATACGAAGGAATTTCAACCAAACTGTGACAGCCATTCAGATCTATATGCTCAATTTTCCGACTCCGAGAGAGATTTGGGACTTCAGTTAGATGTCTGCATTCAGTAACACAGATCCATTTTAAGTTCACAGGACTCTGTAACAAATTAAACAAGAATTAATAACTTAGCTTGCAGATTATTACTTTCTAGGCCACATGTTATACAAGAACTAAAATAAGCATATATAATATACCTGGTCTTCATTCCAAAGTCGCCCCACAACTTGGCAGCGCCACATTTTTAGGACAACAAGATTTTGAGCAGAAAATTTTGATGGCAAAGATTTCAAAGGATATTTGTTCCATTCAAGATATCTAAGAGAATTGGGAAGACCAAGAGAAACAATTTCTGATGGAAAATCATAACCGACATGTAGGAATCTCAGTTTATACATCTTTTCAAAGTTTGCATGTTTCAACTCCTTATTCTCGAGCAAGGCAAAGGATATTGCTTGAACATGTCCATCTCCCTGACAATCAAGAGCAAAATATAAATGTAAATATTACTATGTACCTGACTTGTTTATTGTAAATGTAAAATCCAAAATTACATTTGTAGGAATAATCTGACTTGTTTATTGTAAATGTGAATATTACTATGTACCTGGTTATTTGTCAATACTTTATAGACATCCTCATCATTGAACAACCTGCTGCATTGTTCTCGAGCAATTGCCCTTCCCATTTCTTGCACCAAATCATGCATCGCTATGCAGTTCCATTCGGAAATTGATATGAGAGACCTATCAATAAGATCATTGATTCCCGCTTCCCCGTGGAAATCACAACTATCTAAACATTCTTTTACATCATTCATGTCATCGCCTTTATGAAAACATGCTATATCAAGAAATATCTCCTTCTCATTTTTTCCTAATCCATCGTAACTTATTCTCAACACTTGATCGATTTCTTCGTTTGGAAATTTTTTCACTTTTTTCCATTGAACTTCCCACTCTTGTTTGCTCTTGCAACGACGGAATGAGGACCCCATAACTTTAAGAGCTAATGGAATGCCCTTAATATAATACACCACCTCTCTTGACAACTCAGTGCAATCTGTTGTCGGAGATTTATTTCCAAAAGCATGGGAATGAAAGAGCCTAAGAGCATCATCAGAACCTAATCCCTCAACATCGTATATCTTTTCAGGGTCAACTTTTTGCACAAGTAGGCCTTTATCTCTAGCAGTTATAATGATTCGGCTTCCCTGGCAAAACCAATCATCATCACCAACAAGATATTCTAGTTGTTTTCGAGCTTTCACATCATCAAGAACAATGAGCGCCTTCGTACGCCTGAGCCTATCTTGAATATGAGGTGGTATAGACGGAGTGTCGATATTTACACCTTCTTGCTTTAATATCTCACCAACAAGTTTATTTCGCAACTGATGTAGCCCATCCGTCTTTTCTGATTTCTCCCTGACATTTGCAAGAAAACAACAAACTTCAAATTTAGAGGACTGCCTGTGAAATACAGCATCAGCAAGGGTGGTCTTGCCTATACCACCCATGCCCCAAATACCTACACAGCAAACACCTGGCGAATCCAAGCATAATAAAGACTCAATTTGCTCAATTTTTCTTTCAATTCCAACCAGGCCCTTTAAATCACTTGACGATTCGCGATTCAATTTGGTCAAAACATCTTGAACAACTTCCTCGACAAAATGGGCCTCTGTCCTCCTGGCAAATATCATTATGAAAGACAAACAATAGTAAGTATATGAATCAAATTATCACAAAAAGAAATTGATACAAGTTCGAGATTTAGTATACCCAGCCATATCGGTTGCTTCCTTCAAAGCATCCCTCCAGTTACCCACCTCATCCCTACTGCCCTTGAAACGTTTTTCAAGTTCATCAAGTGCAAGTGCATAAGTTCTGGCAAATATCATTATGAAAGACAAACAATAGTAAGTATATGAATCAAATTATCACAAAAAGAAATTGATACAAGCTAGAGATTTAGTATACTCTGTTTTGCTTGAATAATGAAACCCAGACATATTGGCTGCTTCCTCCAAAGCAGCCCTCCAGTTGGCCACCTCATCCCTACTGCGCTTAAGTGGACGATCTTCAAGTGCATAAGTTCCCTTTTGTTTTCGTACATCTGATGGATTTATGTGATAAAAAATGGGTATAACAATTTGTTTATTTCTTTTCTTGCATCCAAGTTGTTTACACCCAAATTAAACAGCCAATAAGGACAAGACACGTGGAGGAAACTGGGCTTGGTCAGAGGCACCCTCGGCACCCTACCTACCGATCTCTCCATTAGGGCAACGCCCTCTCCTGGGACACGTGGCGCGCTCCCAAGCGACGCCCACAGTCCCACATCGAAATAATCAACAAAATGCACACCTCCCAAGAGCTATAAAAGGAGGCCAACTATCCCAAAATAGAGGTAATCAGAACTTACGGCATACAAGCCTATTGATCTGTCAGTTGAACTTTCTATTCCCGAACTTACTTAAGCATCGGAGAGCCTTCGGCCGGTATCACACCGGTGCCCTAGGTCTTACCGTGCGCTTGCTTTTATTGCAGATCGCACAGCCTACCGAAGCATCAAGTCTACCGAAGACACAAATTTACTAAGTTGACCCTCTAAGTCAAAGAACCACTTTTTGGCGTCAACAATTTGGCGCCGTCTGTGGGACCACTGAAAATACTACGTTCGTACCACGAGAGGGGATGCCGTTCGGCATGCCAAGCGGGGTGAGCCCTGCGCCAGCCCCATACACACCGGCAACTAATCCCCCTGCGATCCAATCCGCCGAAAACGCGGAGCTTTTAGCCCAAGTCGTGTCCCTTCGGCAGGACATGGCTAGGATGCAAGAACACAATAATCTTCTCTCGACCAGAGTGGAAGAAACGCAACTGCTGTTAAACCAGCAGCAAACGCAGAACATGCCGACAGACCGATCGTCCGAAAGCCTGCAGACTCCTCGTCGGCAGAAGAATGGCAAGAAGGTGGCAAAGGCAACGCCTGCGCCGTCTAAACAATTGGTGGTCCCGGCACCCAAAAATAAGCCCCATGTACCGAAGAAGGTCTATTCCGATTGCCGACACCGGCTGCTAGAGCGAGAAGTCGAACGGCATTCCGAACGGCAGCAATCGCCGATCAGGATCAACGCCCGCTTGGACGACCCCCGACTGAAGAACATGGGGAGGAAGTCTCCGATACGGCGGATACAAGTCCTAGAATCCACGGCAGAGTCTGACCATGAGTACATTCCTTCCAACAACCGGTCATCTCCCTACCGTTCGGCAACCCCGACGAAGTTCTCGGAGGTTAACCCTGCCAGGTCCCAACCGCGATCGGTGCATCAAACGGCAGAGAAGATACCGGACCGAGACCCAGTCATCCGCCTCCTCCTTCAAAGGGTACAAAAGATGGAGGACGATCGGAATCGTTCACAGGAGCCAGACTGGGGAAGGCTTCGGCCAGGACCCTTCACCGAGCGCATAAGGCACTCACGGCAGGATAGGGATGTGCAGCCCCTCCGCATCACCCCCTACACAGGGGTGGAGGATCCACTGACGCACCTCCATTCTTTTCAATCAGCAGTAGGATGCCGAGGGCTGAGCGACGAAGGCCTTTGCCTTCTGTTCCCTTCCTCACTCACGGAAGCAGCTCTGAATTGGTTCTACCGTTTGGAACCGGGGACGGTCGACTCCTTCGACGAGCTGAAGCAAATCTTCCTGAACCACTTCATGATTCAGACAGACAGACTGTACTCTGCCGATGATCTGTATACCATCCGACAGAGGGATGACGAACCATTGCGTGAGTATGCCGCACGATTCAGCCACGAGTACTCGAGATGCCCGGATACCGATGACAGGGCAGCCTACGGCGCCTTCAAGAGTGGCCTACGGTCCTCACACTTTCGGTATCTGGTGCACAGCAGCAATTGGCGTACATATGATGAACTCATGAAGCAAGCGGCAATCCACGCCAAGGCTGAATATTTCAACTCGAGGGCCGAGCCCGTGGCTCGGCAGAGCGAATCGGTACAGCGCCCCTCCACAGCACAGGCATCACCGTACGCACCACCAACCCAGACTGCGGCGTACTCTGAAAGTCACAAACGCAAAGATGCCGGAAGCTCCCAAAAGGGGCATTCCAAGAAAAACAAAAGCAGGTACGGCAGGGAAAACTACCGAGCCCCACTAACGGCACATCACCAAGGGACGGAGGTGTTCACCCTGCTCAACACCTCCTACGAAGCAGTGCTGATGAACGAGAACGAGATAATCCCGAAGCCAGCCTTCCGAAAGCCCAGTCGGCAGGACGGCAGGGATACAGGGAAATTCTGCCGATACCATCAGCAGAATAGCCACAACACCGAGGACTGCATAAGCCTGCGAAAAATCGTTGAGCGGTTAATTCGGGAAGGCAAACTGGACCAATACATAGCCAGGCCTCAGCAGGCGCCAGTTCCGAACGCTAATCGGCAGATCAACATGATCAGCACCATCAGCGGAGGCCTAACCCTTGCCGGAGCATCCAACCGTTCGATAAAGCAGTATGTCAGGGCGGCACAATATCCCCAAGTCCTCGGCATTGAAAGCAGCCGGCATACAAAGATGCCGAAGGTCAGGTGGGAACCCATCACCTTCTCCGAAGAAGAAGAAGAAGGGATCATCTACCCACACAACGACCCTATGATCATCCGAGCCGACATTGCCGAGTTCGATGTCGGACGAATCCTGATCGACAATGGCAGTTCGGTAAACGTCATCTTCGCCGATGCATTCAAAGAACTCGGAATAGATGACAGCCAAGTCAATCGGCAACTCTCGCCTCTCCTTAGCTTTTCAGGAGACCTGGTCCAGCCAATCGGCAGTGTCAGCCTGCCAATCGCCTTCGGCACAGCACCACGAAGGACCATGGTCTACGACCAGTTCCTTGTGGTAGACTGTCCTACGGCGTATAACGTAATTGTCGGCCGAACGACTCTGACGGCAATAAAGGCCCACTTGTCCCCCCACATGCTACTCATGAAGTTCCCAACCTGCTGCGGCACGGGGGCAATCAGGGGTGATCAATTGAGCGCTCGGAACTGCTACGCCACAGCGTTGAAATCGGCAGCTCCCCACAAGCAGAAGGAAACCTTCACGGTCGCAGACTTGCCGAACGACAATGAACCAGTGGACGATTCAAGGGAGGAAACGCCCACTCCAGTGGCACAACCTGCCGAAGATCTCGAAACGGTGGCGCTGGACGAGAATCAACCGGACCGGTGTGTGAGAATCGGTACCATGCTGAACGCCACCCTCCGTGCCGAATTCATCCGGTTCCTTCGGCAGAACTCAGAAGTCTTTGCTTGGTCCTACAACGACATGCCGGGCATATCACCTGACATCATCAGCCACAAGCTGAGCATCTCACCGGCATTCAAACCTATCAGGCAAAAGCGCCGATCCTACGATACCGAACGGTATGAAGCCATGAAGAACGAGGTGGACAAACTCATGACCATCGGCTTCATACGAGAGGCCATATATCCGGAATGGCTGGCGAACTCAGTCATGGTTCGGAAGGCAAAGGGCGGATGGCGAATGTGCCAGGACTACACCGACCTCAATAAGGCCTGTCCGAAGGATAGCTTCCCGTTGCCGCGCATCGATCAGCTGGTTGACGCCACTGCCGGTCATGAGCTGCTCAGCTTCAAGGACGCATACTTCGGATACAACCAGATCTTCATGCACCCTGCCGATAGTGAACACACGGCGTTCATAACTGACAAAGGCCTGTACTGCTATAACGTCATGCTGTTCGGCTTGAAGAATGCGGGGGCAACCTATCAGAGACTGGTCAACCGAATCTTCGCTGAGCAGATCGGTAGCACCATGGAGGTCTACGTAGACGACATGCTAGTAAAGAGACGAACGGCAGGGGAGCATTTGAAAAACCTATCGCTCATGTTCGGCATCTTGAAGGATTACAGAATGAGACTCAACCCGACGAAGTGCGCCTTCGGCGTATCTTCAGGGAGATTCCTCGGTTTCATGATCAGCCAGAGGGGTATTGAGGCAAACCCCGATAAAATCAAGGCCATAATCGACATGGAGGTGCCGAAGACACAGAAGGACATCCAGAGCCTTACCGGACGAGTGGCAGCCCTCACTCGCTTCATCTCCAAAGCTACAGACAAATGTACACCGTTCTTCAAAGCCTTGAAAGGGGCCAAACACCATATACAGTGGACTGCCGAATGTGATAAGGCGTTTCAAGACTTGAAGGACTACATGGGCCGAGCACCGCTACTGTCGAAACCCCTTCCTGGAGAAACGCTCTCTCTATATCTGTCGGTATCCAGCACTGCCGTTAGCTCAGTACTGATACGGATCCCAGAGAAGGCAGAGCTGCCAATCTTCTACGTCAGTAAGGCCCTTCAGGGGGCAGAATCTCGGTACCCCCCACTCGAGCAGCTGGCTTTAGCTCTGGTCGTTTCTGCCCGGCGGTTAAGGCCCTATTTTCAGGCCCACACCATCATCGTTCTGACCAACCAGCCCCTTCGGCAAGTTTTTCAAAAACCAGAAACATCCGGAAGGCTGGTGAAATGGGCGATCGAGCTAGGAGAATTCGACGTACAGTTCAAACCTAGGCCTGCCGAAAAGGGACAAGCCGTAGCAGACTTCATCGCTGAGCTGACACCTTCGGAACCTTCAGAAACTGAGGAAACCCCTCCACAGGAAGGACTACCGAACGGCAGTCGTCTCGACCAGTCAACTCCTCTCTGGGTCCTGCATGTTGACGGTTCGGCAAACCAACAAGGATGCGGAGCAGGTCTGGTACTCACCGCTCCCGATGGAGTCAAAATTGAATATGCCATCAGGTTTGGCTTCCGAACGTCCAACAACGAAGCCGAATACGAGGCACTTTTGGCTGGCCTACGGCTCGCCAGAAGCATGGGGGCAATTCAGATCAGCATCTACAGCGACTCGCAGCTAATAGTGAACCAGGTGACTGCCGACTTCGCAGCTAAAGACGCATCCATGACGGCATATCTTACGGCAGCACACCAACTGCTAAACAAGTTCCAGGCGTACGAGATTCGGCAGATACCAAGAAACGAAAACAGTCATGCCGACGCCCTCGCTAGATTGGCTTCGGCAATCAACGACAAAGTAGGTCGAAAGATCCCCGTCGAGATATTGGCCCTTCCGAGCACCGCCACTGCCGAGATCTGCGCTGTCGAGTACAACGATACGTGGATGTCGCCTATTCACGCTTACCTAACGAACGGTACCCTACCTACAGATAAGGCCAAGGCCAGACAACTGCGCTACCGATCGACGAGGTACATTGACATCAACGACATCTTGTACAAACGTGGCTACTCGACCCCCTACATGAAATGCATCACCGAAGAGCAGGGCGAATATGTCCTTCGGGAGATCCGCAGTGGTGTCTGCGGCGATCACTCCGGTTCTAAATCCCTGGCCCACAAAGCCTTTCGGCAGGGCTACTACTGGCCATCCATGCACAGGGATGCAATCGCGATGGTAAAGAAGTGCGACAAATGCCAGAGGTTCGGTAACATCCCGCACCTACCTGCCGAACCCCTCACACCTATCGTAAGCCCATGGCCATTCGCCCAATGGGGACTCGACCTAATCGGGCCAATGCCGCAAGGCAAAGGACAGGTCAAATACGCAATCGTTGCCGTGGACTATTTCACGAAATGGGTTGAGGCCGAAGCCTTAGCCACCATAACGGCAGCCAGAGTTGAAGAATTTGTCTGGACCAACATCTGTTGCCGCTTCGGCATTCCTTACGCCATCATCACTGATAACGGCAGGCAGTTCGATTCGGAACTCTTCATACAGTTCTGCACTCGCCTCAAAATTAACCTGTTCTTCGCCTCGCCAGCTCACCCTCAATCGAACGGCCAGGTTGAGGCCGTAAACAAAATCATCAAGAAGCTCTTGAAACGGCAGCTCAACCATGCCAAGGGCGCTTGGCCGGAGAAGCTTCCCGAAGCTCTGTGGGCCATACGAACATCCTACCGAACCTCCACGGGAGAAACTCCCTTCAGCCTTGCGTTCGGGTCGGAGGCCGTCGTCCCAGTTGAGATCGGTGAGTCTTCTTACCGAACGGAAAGCTTCGAGCCGAAGGCTAACGAGGCAGCACTCGCGATGAGCCTGGATTTAATCGAAGAACGGCGAACGGTAGCCAACCTTCGGAATGAAGCTTACAAACAGCGCGTCTCTCGGTACTACGACTCAAGGGTCAAACCGCGTTCCTTCAGAATCGGGGACTGGGTCATGCGCAAGGTTTCGCTGGCAACCAAAAACCCAACGGAAGGAACCCTCGGACCTTCTTGGGAAGGACCTTACGAAGTCATCGGCATCCTACGTTCCGGTACTTACAGGCTCCGAGGCACAGATGGGAAGACCCTCGGTCACCCGTGGAATGTGGAACATCTCAAAAGTTATTTTAAATAAAGCCCCCTAGCCAACGGCAGGGAGGAGTTTGTATTTTTGCCTACGGCATATATAAATAAAATGAGATTATCCAGTCCCATACATTCAGAACATAACACCCTAACGGTATCCGTTCGAAAAATTGTTTCGGTAGGGCTCACTGAAATGAGCCACAGTAACGTTGCCTACGGCAATTCGAATTACACCACTACATGCTTACTACCGATTCCAACTTAGCTTGTCAATTTTTTCCAAGTTAATGCAGTATACAAGCCTACGGCAGTACAATGCCCTGGAATTACCTACGGTATTCTCATCGAGCTAAATACAATCTATACGGTATCATAGACGTGCCCACGGCATCTCTATGGATGAAAGGCTTTTGGACCTTGGTTTCTGAGCCAACGACAGTATCGCTACTTTGGTTTGGGTACCGAAGGTAAGGACACTTTGGTTAAATCCAAAGCAAACTAACTCCTACAGTTACTAGCCTACGGCAGTAGCAAGCATGGATACAAATACAAACGGGAATCAGCAAAAACACAATTTTGAAAAAAACAAATTACTTTAAACATTAAAAATGCCCTCGGCATTAATATGTTCGGAATTTTTGCCAACGGCAATTACAATACAAAAATTACTATTACAAAAACCCACCTCAAGCCTCGGCAGCACGACCGCCCTGGTCTTCGGTATCCGCAACCACGGCGTCGACAGTGGCATCAGGGGCACCCTCGGCATCCGGACCCTCAGCATCCTCCGGGGCATCTTTCCCCTCGTATTCCTCAATCATCTCTTCTGTGAGGCCTTCCGGTAGGGGAGGGGGATCGGCAGCGAAGTTCAGGTTCAGCTTCTGGCCCGGATTAAACCGCTTGAAACGGTAGATGAGGTCCGCCATCTCCGAAGCCACTTCAGTATCCACCAAAGAGGTGAACTCAGAGGAAAAACGGTATCCCCTGATGGCTTCGTTAACGGCAGCCTCTATCTCCGCTGCCTTCGACCGCTCGGACGCCTCCAGTGCCGTCTGCGCCGCCGCCTTCGCTCGTTCGGCATCCCTGGCCGCCTGCTCAGCGCCATCCAGAACCTCGCGCATCTCGGCAAGCTTCGCCTCGTGCGCCTGAATCTGCCGTTCGGCAGGGTGCATGTCCTGCACGAGGTTGGCGTGGTCCTGGAGGGCCTTGGCAGCGTCAGCAACCTTGGAACGGCCGTCCTCGTATAGCCGTTTGGCGCGCTCGGCAGCATTAATCGCCCTCCTCATGCACAGCCACATGTCCATCGACGCCTGAGAAACAAAGCCACAAGTCAGTATCAAACGGAAGAAAACTGTTGACAAAGGCACGATTGGAGTTCGAAGGTTACCGTGGCCTGCAGACGGAAGGCGCGCCCAGCCTCCTCCCGAAGAGCCCTCTTCGGCAGCTCGTCGATCTCAGCAAGGTCCATCTGCGAACCCACGATCATGTGGTTCGCAAACTGGACCGTCTTCGAAGGACAAGCCAGCGTGACTGCCTCGGTAGGCCCCCTGTTGCGTAGATACAGCTGCACCAAAATGGATTCAGCTGCATCCTCAACTTGTGATACTCGCAAGTGCACGAGCCGTTCGGTAGTATAGCGTATGTAAGTGCGAGGTCGATCCCACGAGGATTGGTGATTGAATGATTCAATTCATTTTCCCTACACAAAACAGAAATGAAAAAGAAGGGAAATAAATAAAACAAGGAAGAAAGAAAATAACTAACTCAAGCAGATAAGTTCCCAAGTTCAATTAGATTAACGGATTGATTCTAGCTAATGTATGATTAAGCCATGGTGTGTGGTCATAACCTTGTGTTCCTAATTCCCTAATTTGATCATTTGTTGTCTAACCTAAAATTAAGCATTAGGAACCCATTAAGCATAGAAGAACAATTTAAACAACCAAGCATGTATCTAATCCCTGTTGTCGAATGTCCATACATACTCTTCCTATTCATAGTTCAATTCGAATTAAAGCATGGTGTCTACTCTTAATTCAAACCAAGATAGCTAACATGCAAGCCTAAATGGTGATCAATCATTCAAACTAGCATATTAACTTATAAGCATAATGAATAAGAACAAAAACCATAATTGAAACTTGAAAACTAATCAAACTTGAAACTAAAGAAAAGAATTTACATAATGAAAAGTAAAGTGGAACTAAGAAAAACTTAAGGAGAATTTCAGCACAAAGATCTCATTATAACAATTGAAAACTAGAAAGGAAAACTAAGAGAATTTGAGGGAGAGAAGGGAAGGGAGCTCTAGAGAAGTGTTTGAGAGCTCCCCCCCTTGGGGTGTGTTTACAAGCTTAGAGAACTTCCCTATTTATAGGCCTAGGGGAAGTGAAAATCTGAATTCAATATGGCTAATGCATACAACACTTGTTTTATAAAATCTGAAATGGTTGATGCACTTGTATTAGAAAATCTAAATTGGGTGATGCACTTGTATTAGAAAATCTTGAATTGGTTGATGCACTTCACCAATAGATCCCACCAGCAGCCCTAGCTCATCTTCATGTCACCATGACCAAGCTTCCAACCAGAAATGATAGCTCATACCTAGCTCACCATGACAAAGCATCCAACCAGCACATGCTGAGGTCAGCATGACCAGCAACTTCAAGGGCTTACAACTTGGGCTTCTCTTAATCAAATTAGGACTTTAAGCACTCGAAATTGAAGTTCAGAATGTCTTCTTTCCAGCCATATGTTATTTGGGCCAATCCAAGGTCGGAGGAAGAAGTTAAGGCCGAAACAAATTGCTAACTCATTTTCCGCGCTGATAAGATCCATCCTGAGCATGGTTCTGTGTTTGCTAGGTAACGGACTCCAGATTTATCCAATGGGGCTGAATTTTGGATATGTTATATTACACACCAATTGGAACAACTTTCATGAAGAATGTGGCCTCATTAGAGCTATGTAGGTTGTTGAAACAAAGCTTGCAATATGACCTACGGAACTGGACTGGCAGGGGGCTGTAGCCAAAATGAGTTTGTCTTTAAGCTCTTCATCCATTCATCCAAATTAGGCCTTAACATGCTTGAATTGCATGAATTATGCTCTCTTGCTCTATTGGCCTACAAAACACACAAAGGGAGGCAAATCACTTAGAAATCTAGGAAACTAAGCAAAAGAAGTAAGTAAATAGGGCATGTATATGTATGAAATTATGAGCTTAACACCCCCTTCCTCCTCAACGGCAAAGACGGCCCTCTGGGAATCGGCAAGCCGTGCCCGCTTAGGAGTCGAAGCGGCATCCAGGTCCACCGTCACGGGCCGTTTCCCGGAAGCCTTGGACGGGGTAGCATCGGCACCCTGGTTCGGAGCAGGTGCCGGCTCGTTGACAGGCGTCCTTCGGCTCGTAGGCTCGGCAGGGCGTTGCCTTTGCCGTTCGCCTCGGGGCTGCTCCTCAGGAACTGCCTCCGCCACCCTCTCGGCAGAGGCCTCTGGCTGCCGTCTCTGTTTCTTCCCCTTGGCAACCACCAGGAGGCGTCGCTTAGAAGTCTCGGAGAGCTTCTTAACCTCGGCAGTCTTCCTGGCCTCTGACACTGCAGGAACGGTGGGGTTAGCAAAAAAAAAAAACAAACAAACAAACAACAACAAGGGAGAAAAAGGAAAACTCAAGTGCACTTACTCTCGGCAGGGTTAGCAAGACCGGCTCTGATAAGGTTCTCGGTGAAGAGAAACTGTGGGTACTCCCTGTCACCGGCAGGAACTCTCAGCCTCACTGTATCAATCTGCCGAAGCTCTGACTGGGTTGCCGTTGGCTGCTTCAGTTTGCCTGCAGAAACAACAAAATGAGTTAGCCTTCTGAACAACAAAAAGAAAAGTGACCTTCCCATCGGCATGGCGGCGACCTACCGGCAATCTGAAAGGTGGTGGGAATGTGAAAGCGCACGGGCACTCCAGAGGGCGATTCCCAATCGCCGGAAAGCAGCACTCGCCGATTCCTCCACGACTTCTGAGAAGTCGGCACGGCATTCAAAAAGTGGCCCCTTTCGGAGGCCTTGAGACAGTTCGCCTGAACCCAGCCACCATGGTCGGCACTCTTGGACTTGGTAATACTGTACAGGTGGGAGAACTGCTCGTATGAAGGCCCCTCCTCATCGGCAAGACCGAATGCCGTTACAACCCCCATCAGAACAACCCAGAAGTTCGGATTGAACTGACCTGGGGCATACCCAATCTGGGCCAAGATCCGTTGAACTGGGGGCTGCAACGGCAGCCTGACGCCCTGCTGAAGGACGTCGGTGAAGAACGCAACCTCACCGTCCTCAGGGTTGCTCAGGGATTCGGTAGGGCTCGGGATCCTCATCCCTACCGAATTGGGAATCCTATACTCCGCCCTAATCCTCTCCAGCTCTCGGTAGGTCAACTTGTTGGGCGGTAGGTAATCTACGTCAAAGAGCTGCTCCCTCGGTACCCCCATCGGTACCCTTTGGTTCCCTCTGCTCACTATTGTAACCCTCGGTAGGGTAACTGGCTCGGAAGTCTCCTCACGCCCAGAAGTAGAAGCCTCTTCACGATGACTGGAAGATGCCTCCAGCATCCGAGCGTCTTCCGCTTGAGGTTCGGGACGCTGGCTCAACCCAGCCTGCCGACCATCACTGTAAACAACAGCCAACGGCAGGGGCTGACTGGTCATGAACCCCTTACCGATTCCATGGGTGGGCGCAGGTCTAACCCTCTCGCCAACTACTTCCACCTCAGAACCACTATCGCTATCGGTATCGAATCCCGACTCCTCACTGTCGGTAGCCCCTCTCCTATCTGGAGACTCGTTCTCGAACGCGTTGGGCTCGCTATCGAATCCTGACTCGCTATCAGACATCTACAAAACAACGGAAGGAAACTAAGGGCCATGCATGGAGCTATCCTACCGATGCCTACGTCTCTACCTATGGCAACTAGACTACCGAACCACACCCCACTTGCATAAAGTTCTAGTCTAGTTCAAACTATGGAAGGACGTATGCACAATGAAAAGAAAAAAAAATGAAAATTGCAAAGTTACCGAACGGTACCTTGTGCGTTGGAAGTAACAGGTTCAAATTGCTTCAAGTACCGTTTGCTTCGCCAGAAATCGCCTGTATTGCCGTCTGCTCACGCCGGAATTCGCCTATGTTACCGTTCGCCTTCGTCAGAAATCGCCTGGACAGAGCTCTCGCCTTACTCACAAATGCAAAGTGAGTTTTGCCTCAGAGACTCCCTCTATTTATAGGGCGAAAGTTGCAACGGTACTCCTCGAAATTCCAAACGACGCATTAATGGCGCTGCTCCGCGTGATAAGACACGCCACGTGTCGAGCGCTGAATAGGATCCCTGAGAGCACGTTGGGTACAGAAGACGAAGCGACATTCTGTCCCATCATTACCCATCACTGTGCGCAAGGTCGCATGAAAAGATATCAAACTCGCCCAAGTTAACAGGGCATCGGCAAGAATCTCTCGGGACCCTTTAAACGTACTATGACCTGCCGAACGGTAACCCTCGAAGTGGCGACTCTTGAGTTTCCGGCCAAGTCTTTGAAATCGATCGGCACCAGGACAAGGCCCCAGCGCGCCTCCCTGACAGACTACCGAACGGTAGATTAACCGAGTGATTACCGAAGGACATACAAGTCCCCGATCGAGAAATCTCGCTCGAGAACTTGGGGGACTCCTGTTTACACCCAAATTAAACAGCCAATAAGGACAAGACACGTGGAGGAAACTGGGCTTGGTCAGAGGCACCCTCGGCACCCTACCTACCGATCTCTCCATTAGGGCAACGCCCTCTCCTGGGACACGTGGCGTGCTCCCAAGCGACGCCCACAGTCCCACATCGAAATAATCAACAAAATGCACACCTCCCAAGAGCTATAAAAGGAGGCCAACTATCCCAAAATAGAGGTAATCAGAACTTACGGCATACAAGCCTATTGATCTGTCAGTTGAACTTTCTATTCCCGAACTTACTTAAGCATCGGAGAGCCTTCGGCCGGTACCACACCGGTGCCCTAGGTCTTACCGTGCGCTTGCTTTTATTGCAGATCGCACAGCCTACTGAAGCATCAAGTCTACCGAAGACACAAATTTACTAAGTTGACCCTCTAAGTCAAAGAACCACTTTTTGGCGTCAACACAAGTATATGCACAAGTTCTTTCAAACACCATGTGGAAGAAGCATAGTCTTTTGAGAAAATGACTAGTGCAATTTTCGATTTCTCGATTGCTTCCAGAAGGGCAGGTCCAATGTCGTCTCCTTTCTCAAGTCTGTAATCTATGTAGGTCTCAATGTTCTTCCGACGTAAAGCCGCGTGAAGATGGCTGGTAAAAGTATCGCGTGTGTCTTCACCTCTGAAACTAAGAAACACATCGTACTTTTCTTGAAGAGGAGCAGGAAAAGGAAGAGAAGAAGAAGAAGAAGAATCCATATCCCTATCCAAAACCTGCAAACCTGTCAAAACATGCATATATGCAAATAACGCTAGTTCCAAAAAATATCCACAAACAAGTATAAGAGAGCTAATAATTAAGTTAGAGACAGACAGTACCTCCAGATCAAGAAAGAAGCTGCAGAGATACTAATCGCCTTATCAGCAAATATTAAGAAAGAAATAATAGTATGATTATGAAGACCTCAGGATGACATCTAGAAAGAAGTGGTAGAGCTTATAGCTATATCATGTTTTAGCAATCGTACAAAAAGCAGGACGGAAAAACAATGGAAATTACGAAAAGAAAAAACCCATCAAGTAATCCAACTCTTTCTTGATCTTGACTAAGAAAAGCACTGACAAAACCCA
Organism: Prunus avium; assembly: GCF_965620075.1. NCBI lineage: Eukaryota > Viridiplantae > Streptophyta > Magnoliopsida > Rosales > Rosaceae > Prunus > Prunus avium. The sequence continues at coordinate 34,746,273 of NC_142291.1, forward strand.
GAAAATAATCCGAGATGGAAAAAGAGGTGTGAATTAATAACCCAAGCAGTGTCGGTGGACAAAAATTCTAGCATTTCACACACTGAAGAAAGAAAAGGGCACATGGGAGTGGCAGCACAATGGCCCCCTCTTACACGCTTTACGTACAAAGTTCCTGTTGATTTTTTGTTGAGTTCAATTCTAATGGTGTGACAACACGTTAAACAGTAGGCCCCCAATTTACACGTTTTTATGTACAAAGTTCTGCTTTTATGGACAGGCCGAAGGCTTAACTGTACTAGGACATCGCTAGGCCTAACAAGCTTACAACACCAAGAGGGGAGAGCCCAAAGCAACAAGAGAGGCCCAAGCAAGAAAGAGCATCTCAGGACCTTATCTAAGCCCTTAAATGAGGTCCTACATCTTAATTATTGGATCAAACTCATTATTTTAATCCAACCCTACTCAATTGGCCATGTTTAATATGGAGGATTAGCTTGGATTAGTAAAATGACTAGATTTCATGTGCAATCAACGAAGAATGAAGAATATAGATATTGTTTTCTAACTTGAAAGATTAAGGTGGACTATTCATATGAGGTTGATGTATCCCCACTAATCCCCTTGAAAATGGTAGGATTAGTAGGGATAAATTTTAGGCATTAACCTCCAATAAATAGTCCATCCTAATCCTCTAGGTTAGAAGACAACACCCATACTATTCTTTGATTGCACATGAAATCTAAGCATACTATTCTTTGATTGCACATGAAATCTAAGCACTTAACTAGCTTCTGAATTCTTTGAATTTTTTTCTTTGATTCTTTGTTTGAAAGTCCGATGCATTGTATATTGGGTTTTTGTAAAGTCTATTGAGTTAGCTAAATACACTGGCCCATTCTCTAAGACTTGATCAATGGGCTGAGTTCAACTAAGGCTGGTCTAGGTTGTGGACAAGGTTCTTATTTTAGTTTTAGTAATTTATTTCTATGTTAATTGAGGAAAGAAGATTCGACTTACAACCTTTATTTTAATTTGCAATTATCTAATTCCATACCTTATATTTTCCATGGTTTCCAGCTAAGCCAGACTTCTCGGTTCTTTTTTGCTTCTTTTGATGGTAGCCTGCTCAGGGACCTGATTGCTAACTTGAGGGTTGAAATCCACTTCGTTTGTCATTTATAGATCTGCAGTAAACATATATAGCAATCAACAAATTAGATCTATTAGGTGAGTAAAAGAAACACAAACAGAGACTTTGGGGCAAACCAGCAGTGGTGGTGGTGGTGGTATTGCAAAAAGAAGGACTCGAGAGAAATGGTTGATTCCTTTCATCTTGTTTCTTCTCTAATGAATAGAGTCTACATGGGAAAGAGTTGTTTCGTTTTCCAAGACCCAGGCACCAATTAAATGCCATGTTAAAACTCTTTTGATTTTGGATTGTGAAAATCTAAAGCCCGTCCGGTAACGTTTACGGAGAGTGTTTTATGAGAATATTTTCATAGAATGAAAACAAGAAAACGAATTTGCATTTTCAGGAAATGAAAATGCATCTGGTAGATTAATTAGAAAACATCAAAAACAAAAAGAACGAAAACGTGTCTGATAGTACAATTTGAAATAATAATACGTGAGTTATTTTTATGAAAACGTTTTCCACGAGAATGAAAACAACTTTTTTTTTCTGTTTTCTACAAGTACACATGAATTTATTTTCATTTTATGAAAACATTCTCAGTGTTTTCTATTTTTGGGCCACCAAACGTGTTTTTGCCTCGTTTTTGTTCTCTGAAAATGAAAATAACCTCTTAAAACGTTACCGAAACGGGCCTAAGTATTTTTGGTTGAGTGGCATGCATTAGGGTCCAATTAAAGGCCAATTAAGACAAGCCACGTTTAAAGCAAGTTTTGAGCAAATTGTTTGTGTTGCTTGCTTTTTTGTTTTTTTATTCCTAAGGTGGATGACATTATTCTATTGGAAAAAATTATATATATATATATAGAAAAACAAGACTATATATTTTTTACCAATAGTCTTGAATTAATATAATCCTAATATATGAATATATGAGTACTGAAATGAAACATATATATAAGACTTATAAAAAAAAGTCATTATAATTAAAAATTTGGAATTTTCGAGAAAAAATTGGAAAAATTGGATTGGAAAGGGTTGGGAGTAGTTCAGAATTTTTCAGATTGGAATTTACAGATATATTTTTATTTCGATCCGAATTTTATCGGAAATATCGGATTTCTGCAACAAGTTGTGTTCTTATATATGTTTGCCCTTGTTTTTTCTTTTTCTTTTCTCAGGGCATCGTTGGGCAGTATACCCATATTAGAAGAGAAATCAGTTTGGGGAACAGAAGCCCCCACAAGAATTGCGTACATGGACACTCAGGTTGGTCTTTTAATAGAGAGAATTGATTCTTCAAGCGTTGTAACTTATAAGTCAGTGGGATAGCCCTCAGATCAAGAACGAAGTTACAAAGAGATTACTTGCCTGATCAGCAAATCATAGTCAGCAAAGAGATTTACGTGACTATGATGGGTACAGGACTAATATTTTTGGTCGTGGACACGGTTATGTGCGAGTAATAATAGGTAAGAGAAGGAACTTGTTCTCTTGTGATGATCAAAAAACCAAAGGTAATAGAACACTACTTTAGATAATGATGATGTTCCTGACTTGATACAAAATGAAGATAAAGGGTGGCTTTATATAATAGCCACTACAAGATGATGATTGCATATTATTATTATTATTAGGCTTAATTACACTAGTGCTCCTTGAAACTTTGGTTAAATTCCACTTTGTTACTGCCAAAACTCAAAATTGCCCACTTTCATCGCTTGATCGAGGTTTGATGATCCACTTTGTCCCATGTCGTCAATTTCATCCAAAAGTCTGTTAACTTTGATGACGTGGCAAGTGAAGGACCCACTTTTATGTTGATGTGTCAATAAAAATAATTAAAAAGTCCTTAAAATAATAAAACATTAATATTCTTAATAAATATTTTTACAAGATGTGGATGATGTTTGCATATATTAAAAATAACCAAGTAGGCATCGAACGCTAATTTTGCTTTACTTTTTTTTTTTTTCTTAGAGGAGACTCAACCTTGTTTCTTAATAAATATTTTTGGTACATGGGATGGGAGGGCAAAAAGCTTAAATTGAGTTTCTTTCCCTACGACCGGCCCCTGAATAGAAAATTAGAAGCCTTGTTTATGGACCGGGTCGAATCCTCCCGCTCTTGCGTCAGCGTCAACACCACTTGTCAATACTGAGAAACGGCGACGTTTGTGTTCCGGTAGGCGTTTCATTGTCCTCTGCATTTGAGGTAATTTGGAATTTGTAAAACTTTACATGTAAGGCTTCATTGATGTCTTGAATTATGTCATTCAGTAGTGACCTGTTTTATATAATTTGTATATCTGCATTATAATGAGATTGATATTCGGGGTTATATTGCATGCTGGCAAGCAACCCGGACAAGGTACGAAGACATGGCAGATGCCCGCTAACTCCAGAGGAGAGTGGAGGGAGCTAAGGTCGAGATTTATGGAGCACAAGGAAATCAGATAAGTTCCATGGTTGCAGCAATGCCGCCGAAAACTTTGCAAGTAAAGTATATTAGATATTATTAATTTTATTTATGCCCTTTTTTCTCCATGGTTGCAGTAATGAATAAGCTTTCAAGTTTCTCTTAACTTGAGGATGATCAGATATTCAGACTGAGATTCAATTAAAACTTGATAATTTTTCTTAATCTGGAATTGATTGATGTCTTGTTTTGTTCATTTCATGAGTCTAATTGTTGATAGTTATTTCGTTTTGGCATCTGGTTATAAGTAGCTCTTGTATAGGACTAGTTGATAGGACTTTGTAACTTCTTCAGTCCATGAGTGAATAGTGATGAGACTGGTTTCTAATCATGCATGTTTTTTGTTGCTGATTCTGTCTCTGATGCTTCGTTTCCTGATTCTGTTACAGATAACTGATGCTGTTGTTGCAGCTTATATCTTGAATGCTACTCTTGTTGTTCTCAAGCGCGACCAGAAATCGTTTTGGAAGGATTCCAGGTCAGTTTCAACATATCACAGTTAAAGAACTATTGTCGAGGTCAATGTAAGCAAAATAGTCAGAGTATTTATAATGTTATTTCGTGTATTTGGTGCAGCAACTTCGATGCAATCTTTGATGTGGATTGGTTTATATCATCTCTCGCAAAAGATGTTGAAATCATTATACTGTTGACTTTTAACAATTGAAAACTTGAAATCAATGAAGAAAATTACATGGCTTACACGGGGCGTTAAAACAAGAAAGACATACCTAACCCTAACAAACTCAAAATCAAAAGCATCCTCAGCCACAAGGCTTGCAAAGCAAACAGCTCAAATCAAAAGAAAATTTGAACTTCGGCATCTTGGGCATACAAAGCCCTCTGCTTTATCATCTCAGCATCTTTGCCATACAACAGACATATCCCACACTTTTCCACCCCCACCTTGTCCCCCACTGGAAAGGGTTCGCGGTGATAATTCAGTAGGTTGAAGTCAACATTGACCTCAGTAAAATGGTTGTAAAACACAGTGGGGCTTCGAGCTTCCTCTACAACTTCTTCAAAGACATTATTATACCACCACACAAACACCTCATGTGAATCTTCATAAACAAAGGTTAGTTCATTTATTTGTGAATCATAAAACAAAGGATGGTTGACTACATGGCTTTCACCATTACTAGTTTTGAAGTTGTACTTGCATCCAATCTTCTGTGCAGCATAGCCAACAACAAAAGATAGAGCAAAACCAAAGAAATCTGTGCTAAACCAATCACGAGGAAGCTCAATCTTTATTGAAGATCCCTCACATTGATGGCTGAACCATTTTGGAATTTCATATCCCCAACATCTAATGGCAACCGAAGATCTCTTGCCAAAAAATTCCTGTACCATGGATACGGACATCATAGTTATTAAACTGGTGAAAAAAATAGACAGAATGAGTAAGGCAGACAGAGTGTGTGCGTGCGGTAGAGAGAGAGAGCAAGAGAAAGAAAGAAAGATAGACAGAGAGACCTTCTCTGATTCATCATGGAAATAATCTGAATCATATGATGCTTGTTCAATTTTGTCTTCTTTAAACTTTGACGACGAAGTTGCCATTCGCAAAATTCTGAGTTGTGCATCAGCCATTATGTTGCTTCGAGCATTCTCATCCAACTTTGGGCAATCAGAAAATATATGCTCCTCACGAAGCCCTCGAGAAAATATATATTCTTCCCAACCTTGTGTGATTGCAGTGCTTGAACTTGACACTGTCTTCAGTGACGTGCAACCTTCTGCTTCAAGACATTGCAGCAATGGGGGGAGCTCTGGTAAAGATTCAAGGCTCCTGCAATCCCTTAGGCACAGGCGAGACAGCTGAGCAGCTTGTTTGATGCTTGCAGGTATGCTCTTAATTTTGGTGCTACTCAGATCTAACTCTTGTAATGAGGTTAAGCAAAAGAGGTCATCAGGTACAACCTCAAGGTTATTGCAATCACCGAGAGCTAATTTTCGAAGCGCAACTAGATTTCCAATTGATGGGGGTAGCTCTTTAACTGCTGTACCTGATAAATTTAGAAACTCCAGATGTTCCATAGCCTCCGAGATTTCAGGGAAGTTTTGAAATTTGGAGCAGCAACTGAGATCAAGGCTCTCCAGAGATTTCAACTTCCAAATGTTCGTTGGGAGACTCATAAGGTTTCTGGAAGATAAGAATAATGTCTCACTCAAATCTAGCACTCTTGTATTCGTGGGAAGCTCCCAAAACTGGCAAAGAGATTTGCAGCCGTTTAGACTAAGAGAACCCGAGAGTTTCAGCTTACAACTGTTGCTTGGAAGACTCTTAAGGTCTCTACAATATGTAATATCTAAGCGAGATATTTTTTTGTGAGACCAAACTGATGAAGGCAATTCCTCTATTGCTGTGTCAGATAAAAGTAAGACTTCAAGATTGCCTGGCATCTGGGGAAGATTTTTGAGATTTGTGCAGCTCCCAAGGTCAAGATAAGTAAGCTTGCCAAGATGTTGAAAATACAAAGGAATTTCAACCAAACTGTCACAACCCCACAGATCTATATGCTCAATTTTAAGACTCCGAGAGAGATTTGGGACTTCAGTTAGATGTTTGCATTCACTAAGACAGATCCATTTTAAGTTCACAGGACTCTGTAACAAATTAAACAACAATTAATAACTTAGCTTGCAGATTATTACTTTCTTGGGCACATGTTATACAAGAACTAAAATAAGCATATATAATATACCTGGTCTTCAGTCCAAAGTTGCGACCCAACTTCGCTGAACGGCATTTCAAGGACAACAAGATTTTGAGTAGAAAATTTTGATGGCAACGATTTCAAAGGATATTTTTTCCATTCAAGATATCTAAGAGAATGGGGAAGATCAAGAGAAACAATTAATTGGTACTTGAGAAGACCATAACTGACACGTAGGCATTTCAGTTGATACATCTTTTCGAAGTTTGCATGTTCCAACTCCAAGAGTAGCTTTTCAATCTCACACAAGTCAAAGGATATGGCTTGAACATGTCCATCTCTCTGACAATCAAAAGCAAAATATAAATGTAAATATAATATACACACAAAAAAAGTTTACTCAAAACTACATGTGTAGGAATAATCTGACTTGTTATTTGTAAATGTGAATATTACTACGTACCTGGTTATTTGTCAATACTTGATAGACATCCTCTGCATTGAACAACCTACTGCGTTGTTCTCGAGCAATTGCCCTACCCATTTCTTGCACCAAATCATGCATCTTTATAAATTCTTTTGACTGCAAATCTATCCATCGTCCATTTGAAATTGATATGAGAGACCTATCAATAAGATCATTGATTCCCTTTTCCCCACGGAAACCACAACCATCTAATAATTTTTTTACATAATTCCTCTCATAGCCTTTATAAAAACATGCTATATCAAGAAATATCTCCTTCTCATTTTTTCCTAATCCATCATAACTTATTCTCAACACTTCCTCGATTTCTTCGTTTGAAAAATGTTTCAAATTGTTCCATTGGTCTTCCCACTCTTGTTTGCTCCTGCAACGATGGAATAAGGACCCCATAACTTTAAGAGCTAATGGATTGCCCTTACTATAATCTATCACCTTTTTTGACAACCCAGCATAATCTGTTGTTGAAGACTTATTTCTGAAAGCATGGGAATGAAAGAGCTGAAGAGCTTCATCAGAACCTAATCCCTCAACATTGTATATCTTTTCATGGTTAACTTTTTGCTCAAGTAGGCCTTTATCTCTAGCAGTTATAATGATTCGACTTCCTTGGCAAAACCGATCATGATCACCAACAAGATCTTCTAGTTGTTTTCGAGCATTCACATCATCAAGAACAATGAGCGCCTTTTTACGCCTGAGCCTATCTTGAATATGAAGTGGTATAGATGGAGTGTTGATATTAAAGGAGTCCTTTAATATTTCACCAAGAAGTGTATTTCGCAATTGTTTTAGTCCATCCGTTTGTTCTGATATCTCCCTAACATTTGCAAGAAAACAAGCAGCATCAAATTTAGAGGACTGCCTGTGAAATACAGCATCAGCAAGGGTGGTCTTTCCAATACCACCCATGCCCCAAATACCTACACAGCAAACTTCTGTTGAATCCAACCATAATAACGACTCCATTTCCTCAATTTTTCTTTCAATTCCAACCAGGCCCCTTAAATCACTTGACGATTCACGATTCAATTTGGTCAAAACATGTTGGAGAACTTCCTCAACAAAATCGGCCTCCGTCCTGCAAATGTCATTATGAAAGACAAACAATAGTAAGCATGAATGAAATGATAACAAAGTAGAAATTGATACAAGTTAGCAAGTTGGCTACCCTTTTTTGCTTGAATAAGGAAACCCAGACATATTGGCTGCTTCCTCCAAAGCAGCTCTCCAGTTGGCCACCTCATCCATATTGCGCTTAAGTGGACGATCTTCAAGTACATAAGTTCCCTGCTGTTTTCGTACATGTGATGGATCTATCCCATAAAAAATGGGTATAACAATTTGTCCATAGCTTTTCTTGCATTCTAGTATATGCGCAAGTTCTTTCAAACACCATGTGGAAGAAGCATAGTTTTTTGAGAAAATGACTACTGCAATTTTCGATTTCTTGATTGCTTCTTTAAGGGAAGGTCCAATGTCGTCTCCTTTCTCAAGTCTGTTATCTATGTAGGTCTCAATTTGCTTCCGAAGTAAAGCTGCGTGAAGATGGCTGGTAAAAGCATCGCGTGTGTCCTCACCTCTGAAACTAACAAACACATCGTACTTTTCTTCAAGGGGAGCAGGAAAAGGAAGAGAAGAAGAAGAAGAATTCATATCCGTTTCCAAAACCTGCAAACTTACAAATCAAAACATGCATATATATATTCATAAAATATGCAAATAACGCTAGGTCCAAAAATTAGCTTTGTGCATATTCACTAAATGATAAAGGAAATTAAACAACTAGTGGCACTCAAGAGATTTTGTAAATTACCAACTGAAAAGAATAAGTGAAATCTACACTTACATATCAGAATGCTGTTTATCATGCGCCGAATCAGCTCAACTGTAATAAAAAAAAAATTATATCTCAACGGCCTGCATTGTAAATGTAAGCTCATCAAAATTTTGGAGGCTCGTATGTTAGTTTCAATATTTCTTGTAGCCGACCAGATTACTAGGATCGTTCTATTCGTCTGTCAAAGCCTTTATCTTTCAAATTATTGTGCAGCAAGGAACAGGGCCTAAACTCTACTTCCGGAAATCGAAATCATCGACCCAAAGCCAAAACTATGTGGATTTCAAATTTACAAAACATCCAATACCCAATTCTCAAGATAAGATTTTTCATCGATTTACTTGATAAGGTAGCTGAAAAACAAGAAAATAGGAGAGAAATATAAGGAAAAAATTGGTACCTTGACAGAAGGAGTTATGGATATTAGCTTACACTAAAACTGGACTGGTGTCTTATTGCAGAATAATCTCTGATTTTGAATCATCTGAAGCCTTCTTCTCAGCTACCTCTTTCTTCGGCGGTTGAGCTTTCAATTTGCGTAAGCTTCTCTCTCCACTCCACACTCATGACCGATTCTCTAGTCTGATGTCTCTCCAGCTCAACTAAAGACAACGTTTTTTTTCATTTTCCTTTTATTTATTTTTCTGGTTTTGCAAATCTCACGTGACCTCCACGTGCTCTGAACAAAAATAGACAAAAAGAAAAAGAAGGCTCTCAAAGTCGAGAGATTTACGAGAGAGATATCGACAATGGTGGAAAAGAAGAAGAAGAAGAACAGCAGCGACGAAGACGAAGACGAAACCTTCTACTACCGATACGCCTCAGCCCCGGACACCAGAAAACCAGCAACCAAACAGAGTGGGTCGGGCTCCGGAATCCTGGCTCCATCAAAATCGACCCTTTACGTCACGAACCTCGACTATTGTCTCACCAACTTGTGCAGCTGGTGCAATTAATCCTATTTTGGCTTCTCAATTCCTGGAGCTTTCCAGCCTCCTCCTAGAGTCAACTTCCTAGCTTCCTAGAGACAGCAGCATTTAATGCAATCACAAGACTTTAACTAACATAACCCGTCAGCTGACTAGGCTTTTTGAGTGGACAAATGATGTTGCTGATAGATTGGTATTTTCAGAGGTAATTTCTTATGTTCTGCCTTTTGACACTCGATTACGTGAAAGCAAGTTGTTTTATTCTTGATGGCTACTGCACTGCAGTTTTCTAATTGTTGGTTTGCAACATTTTGAGCCTGAATAGAATATCTTTGATGACTCTTCTTGGTCCACCTTTCCAAAGCTAATGTCGTGCGTTTTGGAATTTGTAGGTTCTTTCAAGTGATGCTGTTTTCTCTACTCCAATGAACGAGACATACAGTCTTCTCGGTGTCGACGGAAAAGACATAGTTACACTCGAGAAATATTTGCAGGACTACTTCACCAACATTTTGAAGAAGTTGAAAGATCTCAAAGCACATTTTGACGAAGGGTTAAAACAAGAAAGACATCTCTATGCCTAACAAACTCAAAAGCATCCCCAGCTATAAGTCTTGCAAACAGCTCAAATAAAATGAAATTTTGAATTTAGGGATATTGGCTTGATCTACAAAGCCCTCTACTTTATCATCTCAGCATCTTTGCCATACAACAGACATATCCCACACTTTTCCACCGGAAGGGATTCGGTGCAAGAAAGACCCCATACGGTGAAGTCAACATTGACCTCAGTAACAAGTTTGTAAAACGCAGTGGGGCTTTCAGCTCCCTCTACAACTTCTTCAAAGACATTATTATACCACCACACAAACACCTCACGTGGATCTCCACTGTCAAAGATAGCATCAATATCGAACAGATCAAACAAACCATGGTTGACTTCATGGCTTTCACCATTACTAGTTTTGAAGTTGTACTTGCATAGAAGCTTGAAATGCTCAACTAAAAATAGAGCAGAGCCTCTCTTGTTTGCAACAAGAGATATAGCGAAACCCAAGAAATCTGTGCTAAACCAATCACGAGGAAGCTTAATCTTTATTGAACATCCCTCACTTTTATGGCTGAACCAATTTGGAATTTCATTCCCACAACATCTAATGGCAACGAAAGATCCCTGTACATCATAGTTATTAAACTCGTGGAAAAAAAAGAGAGCAACTTCAACAAAAATGAGTTAGATAGACAGAGTGTGTGTGTGTGTGTGTGAGAGAGAGAGAGAGAGACCTTCTCAAATTTGTCTTCTTTAAACTTTGAAGACGCCGTTGCCATTTGCATAATTCTGAACTGTACATCAGCCATTGTGTTGCTTCGTGCATTCTCATCCAACTTCTCAAATTTGTCTTCTTTAAACTTTGAAGACGCTGTTGCCATTCGCATAATTCTGAGCTGTGCATCAGCCATTATGTTGCTTCGTGCATTCTCATCCAACTTTGGGCAATTAGAAAATATGTGTTTCTCATGAAGCCCTCGATAAAATATATATTCTTCCCAACCTTGTGTGATTGCAGTGCTTGAACTTATCACTGTCTTCAGTGACGTGCAACGATCTGCTTCAAGACTTTGCAGCAATGGGGGGAACTCTGGTAAAGATTCAAGGCTCTTGCAACCGTTGAGGCATAGGCGAGACAGTTGAGCAGCTTGTTTGATGCTTGCAGGTATGCTCTTAATTTTGGTGCTACTCAAATCTAACTCTTGTAATGAGGTTAAGCAAAAGAGGTCATCAGGGATTTCTTGTATACTGCACTCAACCAGGCATAATTTTCGAAGCGCAACTAGATTTCCAATTGATCGGGGTACCTCCTTAACCGTTGTACCTGATAAATTTAGAAACTCCAGATGCTCCATAGCCTCAGAGATTTCTGGGAAGTGTTGAAAGTTAGAGCAACCACTGAGATCAAGGCTTTCCAAATATTTCAACTTCCAAATGTTCGTTGGGAGACTCACAAGGCTTTTGCAATCGATCAGTTTAATTGCAGTGAGACCAACAACAAACTCTATTGATGTTTTCCTCAATTCTTTTATTGTTGTACTACTCAACTCTAGCACTGTTGTATCCATGGGAAGCTCCCAAAACTCGCAAAGAGATTTGCAGCCGATTAGACTAAAAGGACTCGAGAGTTTCAGCTTACAAGTGTTGCTTGGAAGACTCTTAAGGTGTCGACAAAATCTAATATCTAAGTGAGATATTTTTTCGTGAGACCAAACTGATGAATGCAATTCCTCTATTGCTGTCGAATACAAAATTAAGAATTCAAGATTGCATGGCACCTCGGGAAGATTTTTGAGATTTGTGCATTGCGTAAGGTCAAGATAAGTAAGCTTACTAAGATGTTGAAAATACGAAGGAATTTCAACCAAACTGTGACAGCCCTTCAGATCTATATGCTCAATTTTCCGACTCCGAGAGAGATTTGGGACTTCAGTTAGATGGTAGCATTCACTAAGATTGATCCGTTTTAAGTTCACAGGACTCTGTAACAAATTAAACAAGAATTAATAACTTAGCTTGCAGATTATTACCTTCTAGGCCACATGTTATACAAGAACGTTCTAAAATAAGCATATATAATATACCTGATCTTCATTCCAAAGTTGCCCCACAACTTGGCTGTTCTGCATACTAAGGACAACAAGATTTTGAGCAGAAAATTTTGATGGCAAAGATTTCAAAGGATATCCCTCCCAGACAAGATATCTAAGAGAATTGGGAAGATCAAGAGAAACAATATTGCGAAGACCTCGAGCTCTCATCAGAGGATAATGACTGACACGTAGGCGTCTCAGTTGATACATCTTTTCGAAGTTTGCGTGTTCCAACTCCAAGGGTAGCTTTTCATACTTAGACAAGTCAAACGATATGGCTTGAACACGTCCATCTCTCTGACAATCGAAAGCAAAATATAAATGTAAATATAATATACAAAATTACATTTGTAGGAATAATCTGACTTGTTTATTGTAAATGTGAATATTACTACGTACCTGGTTATTTATCAAAACTTGATAGACATCATCTGCATTGAACAACCTACTGCTTTGTTCTCGAGCAATTTCCCTACCCATTTCCTGCACCAAATCATGCATCTCTATCCGTTCTACTGACTGCATATCTATCCGTCCTCCTGGGTATTTCTCTTTCAATTTTTTTAACTCCATATCTTCTGAAATTGATATGAGAGACCTATCAATAAGATCATTGATTCCCGTTTTCCCAAAGAAACCACAACTATCCACAAACTCTTCTACATAATTCCTCAGATAGCCTTTATGAAAACATGCCATATCAAGAAATATCTCCTTCTCATTTTTTCCTAATCCATCGTAACTTATTTTCAACACTTGATCGATTTCTTCTTCTGGAAATTGTTTCACTTTTTTCCATTGAACTTCCCACTCTAGTTTGCTCTTGCAACGACGGAATGATGACCCCATAACTTTAAGAGCTAATGGATTGCCCTTACTATACTCTACCACCTCTCTCGACAACTGAAGAGCTTCATCAGTTGTTGGAGACTTATTTCCAAAAGCATGCAAATGAAAGAGCTCAAGAGCTTCATCAGAACCTAATCCCTCAACATTGTATATCTTTTCGTGGTCAACTTTTTGCTCAAGTAGGCCTTTATCTCTAGCAGTTATAATGATTCGACTCCCTTGGCAAAACCGATCATGATCACCAACAAGATATTCTAGTTGTTTTCGAGCATTCACATCATCAAGAACAATGAGTGCCTTTGTACGCCTGAGCCTATCTTGAATATGAGGTGGTATAGACGGAGAGTTGATATTTACATCTTTATCCTTTAATAATTCACGAACAAGTGTATTTCGCAAGTCATTTAGTCCATCCGTTTTTTCTGATTTCTCCCTGACATTTGCGAGAAAACAACAAGCTTCAAATTTAGAGGACTGCCTCTGCCTGTGAAATACAGCATCAGCGAGGGTGGTCTTGCCAATACCACCCATGCCCCAAATACCTACGCAGCAAACACCTGGTGAATCCAAGCATAATAGCAACTCAATTTGCTCAATTTTTCTTTCAATTCCAACCAGGCCCTTTAAATCACTTGACGATTCGCGATTCAATTTGGTCAAAACATGTTGAACAACTTCCTCAACAAAATGGTACTCTGTCCTCCTGGCAAATATCATTATGAAAGACAAACAATAGTAAGTATATGATTCAAATTATCACAAAAAGAAATTGATACAAGTTAGAGATTTAGTATACCCTGTTTTGCTTGAATAATGAAACCCAGACATAGTGGCTGCTTCCTTCAAAGCAGCCCTCCAGTTGACCACCTCATCCGTACTGCCCTTGAAACGTTTTTCAAGTTCATCAAATGCAAGTGCATAAGTTCCCTGCTGTTTTCGTACATCTGATGGATCTATGCGATAAAAAATGGGTATAACAATCTGTCCATAGCTTTTCTTGCATTCTAGTATATGCACAAGTTCTTTCAAACACCATGTGGAAGAAGCGTAGTTTTTTGAGAAAATGACTAGTGCAATTTTCGATTTCTTGATTGCTTCTTTAAGGGAAGGTCCAATGTCGTCTCCTTTCTCAAGTCTGTTATCTATGTAGGTCTCAATTTGCTTCCGAAGTAAAGCCGCATGAAGATGGCTGGTAAAAGCATCGCGTGTGTCCTCACCTCTGAAACTAAGAAACACATCGTACTTATCTTGAAGAGGGAGGATATCAGTATCAGCAGCACCAACAGAAGAACTAGAATCTTGAAGAGGGGGGATATCAGTATCAACAGCAGCAACAGAAGAAGAAGAAGAAGAAGAAGAAGAAGAAGAAGAAGAAGATGTACATGATCTGAAACTCATGTACAACAGTGTCAAGATGAGTATGATGATTATCATGAAAACTTGAAAGAACTCAATGGAGTCCATATCTGTTTCTCTGAATGCACCAGAAGCTATAATTAAAGCAAATCTGATATTTGAGATGAATGGGGTTCTCCTTGAAGAAGAAAAAGAATCTGATATTGAAGATGGATGGGGTCAATTAAGTTGCACCTGAGGTTCCTGTTAGGCGAGAGAGAGCTACAAAGGTTTGTTGCCCTGATGAAAGATAATAAAAAGCAGTCGCTTGCAGAGATAAGACAATCTAGGAAAATCTAAATCATCAGAAATATATAAACAAAAATAAACAAAAATTGAAAAAAAAGAGTAGAAGTGAAATAATTACCCAACACTTATATCAACAGGACTAGCTCAGTAAAAAATGGTTTTTGATTTGCAGACTAATAGTCTCAAATTTGATTCTTCAATCTCAAAAAGAAAAACTGAAGGGGTACGTGTTTTATAATAATTGGGCTTTTCTTGACAATACTTGAGCTTAATATAATATCAACATAGTATAATTGGCCTTTTGCTCTAGTTGACTTGACAAAAATTCAAGAAAAAAGAGGAGAGTGAAATAATTAGGCGACCAGTGTCGGTGGACAAAAATTCAAGAATTCACACTGGAGAAAGGAAAGGGCACAAAAAATTCAAGTACTAAAAGCAGAACGGAAAAACAATGGAAATTACGAAAAGGAAAAGAGGAAAAAGTAGAAGCATTCATGTAATACATCATGCACCATGCACGCATTCATGTAAGAGGGCTTAATTAGAATTTTATCAATTGATTAAATATTTATTTACCTTCAAAGTAAATTAGGACTGCTTTGCACCCATTAATGCAACACAGTCCAACTTTATATTCTAATGCATGTGATGTGAGGATGAAATGTTTGCTTCGAGACACAAATTTTTAATTTTTAATTTTTTTTTTTTAGTACAAGTCATTAAGAGGGTGAGGTTTACACAAATATTCATTCGTCGTCTAATTTTACACAAATCTTTTGATGCTATGGCCCTTTGAAAAACTAGTGGTTGAAAAACATAAATAATTTGACCCCAAAAAAACATAAAAAGAACTTCAGTGGTAGTTGTAAAGAAAAGTCTTCATCGTAAATAGAATTTCAGTGGTAATCTTCAACGTATACATATATATAAAAGGAAAGTTTAAAAACTGGACGCATTGACATACATGAGCTTAGTCTAATTGGCTAGAACTGATGTGTTCCTCGCTCAGCAACAGAATTCGAATCCCCCTCCAAATATTTTAAATTAAATTAAAGTAGAATATCGCTTGCATAAAAAAAAATAAAAAATTTAAAAAAACTGGACTCATCGATTAAATGTAACTCCCAAGTCATATTAAAAGTAACTCTGTCACTTTTATTACTTACAAAATTGTCATCTAAAACTCCTTGACGATCCATAATCGAATAGAAATAATTGAGATTTTTTTTCTTCTTTCCAATCTTATGTAAACGGGTAGGCTGAAGGCTTAAAACATGAAAACTGGTTGATATAGCATTTTTGTTGAAACGAATTCTTCATCAAATTTTGTATTTTATCATATAATAACTTCACAAGATAACTTTCAATAATAATGAACAAGAATAATTCATTTCGTGACAGTAACATAACCTATTGTTTTTTTATTTAGAAAAAATAAGCACCATAAGGACAACATCGTTTGCATTTCTTCAAACTCTCCCCATTTTTTTCCAATTTTATTTTCCACGCATAATGTATTTGGAGGGTTGGAATTCTTCTCTCCCTCCCTCTCTCTCTCTCTCGTTTGCAATTTTCTACTGATTGATCGGCCCATGAACATAGAATAGCTAAAGCTGTTTATGGGCCGGGTCGAATCCCAACTATGTAACCCATCTTTGTTACAGCCACTTAGAAAATAAATTCAAAATATATAAATAAGAAGTAAGAAAAAAAAAAGTTTACATGGGGGAGGAAAAGCCGAAGGGCTAAAACAAGAAAGACACCCCGAAGCCCGACAAACTCAAAAGCATCCTTAGCCACACAACGGTTGCAATAGCTTATATAAATTGGTGATAGGGACATAAGCTTAGGTATATATATTCCTAACTACTGAAGCTATAAACTTATTGCTTAATGATCTCAACATTTTGGGCATACAACAGGCACATCCCACACTTTTCGAGCTTCAAAGCCGATAATGATTCATCGGAAGAAGTATGTAAACGCATGGGGCCTTTGAGCTCCTTCTATAACTTCAAAGAAATTATACCGTCACACAAAAACCTCATGGGAATCTTCAAAACCGTTTGCATCCAAATACCGATAATCCAAATGATGGTTGGTTTCATGGGTTTCACCATTATTAGTTTTGAAGTTATACTTACATTCCAACTTCAAATAATGTGCACCATTACTGTCTTCATATGCAACAACAAGAGATATAGCGAAACCCAAGAAAAACTAGACTACCAGCAAAAGCACCTCAGTCCGTCTTAATCTAGAAGGCCTTTATGTTGCCCATCATTTTTTTAGACGAAAGGAAAAAATCCAAACTCAAGTTTGGGTGGGCGGGGTTTACACAAATATTCATTGACAGTATGAGTTTACACAAAGTTTTTGATGACGAAAGGAAAAAATCCAAACTCAAGTTTGGGTGGGCGGGGTTTACACAAATATTCATTGACAGTATGAGTTTACACAAAGTTTTTGATGCAGCACTTTGAAAAGCTAATGGTCGAAAAACGTAAATAATTTGACAAAAAAAATACATAAATAGAACTTCAGTGGCAGTTGGAAAGAAAAGTCTTCAACGTAAATAGAACTTCAGTGGTAGTCTTCAACATATGTAGATCAAATGCAAGTAAAAAAAAGGGACGCATTGACAGACATGGGCTCAGCCTAAAATTGGGTAGAGCTAAAGTGTTTCTACTCTGCAACAGAGTTCGAATCTCCCTCCAACAAGTTTAAATTAAATTAAAGTAAAATATTGCTTGTATAAAAAATTAAATTTTAAAAAAAATGACGCATGGATTAAATGTAACTACCAAGTCATATTAAATTACTTGACAAAAAAAAAAGTCATATTAAAGTAACTCTATCACTTCCATTACTTACAAAATTGTCATCTAATGGGCCGGGCCCATTCAAACCAGTCGCAGTTATGAAATATTGCAACAAACATAGTACCTTTTTTGTCATAAAGCAGAAAAAATAAATAAATTGATTAACGACGATCGTTTAAAAAAGGCTTATTATCACAAAAGGTCCCTAAGGTTTACAAAACTATCAGATTGCATCCTTAATGTTTTTTTGTGTCATTGGTGGTCCCCAAGGTTAGTATGTGTGATCATAAATGGTCCCTGCCATTAGGTTCCGTCAAAAACTCTGTTAGTTTGCTGATGTGGCGCATATATATATATATATATCACAAAACATCCCTGAGGTTCATGCACCTATCACAAATGGTCCCTGCAAATTTTTAAATTTTTTTCATTTAAAATTCATAAAATTTTGGTTTTCTTTTTTAAATCTTATGAATTTTAAATTATTTTAAAATATATATTGTATTTTAAATACACATGACACTATATTATTTTAGATGTGGGCTCCACATATATGCCACATCAACAAACTAATGAAGTTTTTAAAAAATAATTTAAAATTCATAAAATTTAAAAATGAAAAAACCAAGGGTTTATGGTTTATAAATGGTCCTCGAGGTTAAAATCATTTTATAAATGTTTTTTTCATTTTTAAATTTTATGATTTTTAAATAATTTTTTAAAAACTTCATTAGTTTTTTGATGTGGCATATATGTGGAGCCCACATCTTCGAAAATATAGTATCATATGTATTTAAAATACAATATATATTTTTAAATAATATAAAAAAGAAAACCAAAATTTTATGAATTTTAAATTAAAAAATTAAAAAAATTCGTAGGGACCATTTGTGATAGATGTGTGAACCTCATGGATGTTTTGTATATATATATATGCCACATCAGCAAACTAACGGAGTTTTTGACAGAACCTAACGGCAGGGACCATTTGTGATCACACATACTAACCTTGAGGACCACTAATGACAAAAAAAACATTAAGGATGCGATCTGATAGTTTCGTAAACATTAGGGACCTTTTGTGATAATAAGCCTTTTAAAAAAAAAAAACTCATCGACATCAGTGTACCCGTCGTCGTTATCTTTTTTCCTCCAAATTGAAGAAGAAAGGCAGCAAATCTCACTGTATGTCATTTTAGGTCTCTGAATCTAATTCTTGGTTTTCTGATTGCTCAGCTGCTCCTCAGGTGTACGGTAGCTTGAGCATGCGGCACTCTTGATCTCATGGTCTGATATTGGCGAATCTCGCCGTGGCTTTCTTCCAAGCCTCCGGTCTCCCCAAATAGGTCCTTGCGCACAGGGCTGTCCCTGAGATATTGAGGGCCCTGTGCGAAACTTAAATTGGGGCATCACATAACCTAATACGAAAATATTATAAATAAAAATTTACCATAACTTAATGTCACAAACAATTTTTTTATAACTAAAAGTCACCATCAATAAATATGTAATGACAATCAAAAATCAAATTCATAAAAATTTAAATGTTTCCATTTGATAAAATTAAATGTTTGGTACTATAAGATCCTTGTGCCCCTATAAGTTCCCTTATAGCCTTCAATAAGCAATCTGTGTTTAATAGGAAAAAAATAAATTGCAATCACAAATTAAGAGATGGATTGATTGA
Source organism: Prunus avium (assembly GCF_965620075.1). Lineage (NCBI taxonomy): Eukaryota > Viridiplantae > Streptophyta > Magnoliopsida > Rosales > Rosaceae > Prunus > Prunus avium. The sequence goes on from NC_142291.1 coordinate 34,765,426, forward strand.
AAGAATAACAAAAATTGTCAAAGGATTGAAAAAAAAAAACCAAAGAGAGATTGATGAATGATGATAATTACTTACCAGAAAATCAGAGTATAAGAGAAAGAAGAAGCCATTAAGTTTTTTTTGTTTTGTTTTAAATGAAGAAAGTACTTTTCTTGGAGGAGAAAACTTTTTTTTCAAAAGAAGGATAGGTAAGGAGTAGAAAGTGTTTGGGGGATATATATACCCTCTTGTGGTTAGCCTTTTTTTTTTCTTTTCCAGGCCTCCTGTGGTTAGCTTCGATGTTTCCTTTCATTTAAAGGCTTTCTGTTTTTGTTTTATAAATATAATAATAATAATGTAAAGTTTTTAGTTATAATGCAAAAATAATATAAAAACAAGCAAACAGACTAACTTCAACGAGATTCGAACTCTGGCACTTCCTTAATTGAACATGCGCTGTTGCCAACTCCACCAGACACGCCCTCACTTAACCATTTAGCACGGTATACTATATATACAGTTTCTATAATATTAATATATATATATATATATTATAAAGAAATTTTTTTCGGGGCCCTCAAGAATCGGGGCCCCTATGCGGTGGCGCCACTTGCGCCACCCCAAGGCCGCCCCTGCTTGCGCAGGTACTCTGTCTCTTCTCTCTGTTATTTATATACGTATAAGCTGTCCCAAAACCAATCTATAGCTGTAAGTATATCATAGTGTTTATGATTGTATATGTATAATTGTAGTGGTCGATCGGGCTTTGATGTTAATGGAAATGTGCTCTCAATCAGATTGTTTGAATTTTCAATCTTTTTTTTTTTGCTGAACTAGTTAATGTGAGCTCGGAATGTCCTAGTTCTCTGATCAGATTGTTAATGAACTTATAAATGCTGAAAAATACTTCAAACTAAGAAGTGAACACTCTTTGATCCCTTGTATTTTTCTTTTATCATTTTTAAAATTATTTAGGAAAATTGAACTGATCAAGTACCATCATCACTTTGCCATTGACCATTAGGCATGGTGTTTGTCGGCATCCATGGGGAAGATAAGAAAGCAAGGAGGAAATGGGATACAAATGTAAGGTGGGATGCTTTTAATTTTGGTAAAGGATAAAATGCCCATGCCTAAGGTTTACAAAATTATCAGATTGCATCCTTAATGTTTTTTTTATATCATTGGTGGTCCTAAAGGTTAGTATGTATGATCACAAATGGTCCCTACCATTAGGTTCCATCAAAAACTCCGTTAGTTTGCTGATGTGGCATATATATATATCACAAAATATCCCTGAGGTTCATGCATCTATCACAAATGGAAAAAACCAAGGGTTTAGGGTTTATAAATGGTCCTCAAGGTTAAAATCATTTTATAAATGTTTTTTTCATTTTTAAATTTTATGATTTTTAAATAATTTTTAAAAAACTTCATTAGTTTTTTGATGTGGCATATATGTGGAGCCCACATCTTCAAAAATATAGTGTCATATGTATTTAAAATACAATATATATTTTTAAATAATATAAAAAAGGAAAACTAAAATTTTATGAATTTTAAATTAAAAAATTAAAAAAATTCGTAGGGACCATTTGTGATAGCCTAACGGCAAGGACCATTTGTGATCACACATACTAACCTTGAGGACCACCAATGACAAAAAAAAACATTAAGGATGCAATCTAATAGTTTCGTAAACCTTAGGGACCTTTTGTGATAATAAGCCTTTATAAAAAAAAACTCATCGACATCAGTGTACCCGTCGTCGTTATCTTTTTTCCTCCAAATCGGAGAAGAAAGGCAGCAAATCTCGTTGTATGTCATTTTAGGTCTCCGAATCTAATTCTTGGTTTTCTGATTGCTCTGCTGCTCCTCAGGTGTACGGTAGCTTGAGCACGTGGCGCTCTTGATCTCATTGTCTGATATTGGCAAATCTCGCCGTTGCTTTCTTCCAGGCCTCCGGTCTTCCCAAACAGGTCCTTGTGCATAGGGCCGTCCTTGAGATTTTGAGGGCCCTGTGCGAAACTTAAATTGGGGCATCACATAATCTAATACGAAAATATTATAAACAAAAATTTACCATAACTTAATGTCACAAACAATTTTTTTTTATAACTAAAAGTCACCATCAATAAATATGTAATGACAATCAAAAATCAAATCCATAAAAATTTAAATGTTTCCATTTGATAAAATTAAATGTTTGGTACTACCGTACTATAAGATCCTTGTGCCCCTATAAGGTCCCTTATAGCCTTCAATAAGCAATCTGTGTTTAATAGGAAAAAAAAAATGGCAATCACAAATTAAAGATAGATTGATTGAAAGAATAACAAAAATTGTCAAGGGATTGAAAAAAAAACCAAAGAGAGATTGATGAATGATGATAATTACTTACCAGAAATCAGAGTATAAGAGAAAGAAGAAGCCATGAAATTTTTTTTGTTTTGTTTTAAATGAAGAAAGTACTTTTCTTGGAGGAGAAAACTTTTTTTTCAAAAGAAGGATAGGTAAGGAGTAGAAAGTGTTTGGGGGATATATATACCCTCTTGTGGTTAGCCTTTTTTTTTTCTTTTTTCTCCAGGCCTCCTGTGGTTAGCTTCGATGTTTCCTTTCATTAAAGGCTTTCTGTTTTTTTTTATTTTTAAATATAATAATAATGTATAGTTTTTAGTTATAATGCAAAAATAATATAAAAACAAGCAAACAGAATAACTTCAGCGAGATTCGAACTCTGGCACTTCCGTAATAGAACATGCGCTGTTGCCAACTCTACCAGACACACCCTCATGCAATCATTTAGCACGCTATACTATATATACAGTTCCTATAATATTAATATATATATAATATAAAGAAATTTTTTTTCGGGACCCTCAAGAATCGAGGCCCCTATGCGGTGGCACCACTTGCGCCACCCCAGGGCCGCCCCTGCTTGCGCAGGTACTCTGTCTCTTCTCTCTGTTATTTATATACGTATAAGCCATCCCAAAACCAATCTATAGCTATAAGTATATCATAGTGTTTATGATTGTATATGTATAATTGTAGTGGTTGATCGGGCTTTGATGTTAGTAGAAATGTGCTCTCAATCAGATTGTTTGAATTTTCAGTCTTTTTTTTTTTTGCTGAACTAGTTAATGTGAGCTCGGAATGTCCTAGTTCTCTGATCAGATTGTTAATGAACTTATAAATGCTGAAAAATACTTCAAACTAAGAAGTTAACACTCTTTTATCATTTTTTAAATTATTTAGGAAAATTGAAATGATCAAGTACCATCATCACTTTGCCATTGACCATTAGCCATGGTGTTTGTCGGCATCCCATGGGGAAGATAAGAAAGCAAGGAGGAAAGGGGATACAAATGTAAGGTGGGATGCTTTTAATTTTGGTAAAGGATAAAATGCCCATGCCTTATTTCTTTATCGTTACAAAAAATTATACTGTAAATCACCAATCTCATAAATAGAAAAACCGCAAATCACATGTATCAAATAAATTCAAATATTCATGCATTTGTAACTAATTTCATACTCGCAATTTTATTATATGTATTTGACGAGTTTTGCAGCTTAGTTGTTCATTGAGATGTATAAACGGCAATTAAGTATTTACTTTGGATTTTAAAAAAATTACTTTTATTAACAAAAAAAGGGGTTGTTTTTATTTTCATTTAATGTTTTTTTTTTTTTGGTCTGAGAAAAAAAACAGTGAATGTTGAGCTGTCCGATTACAGCACAATCAGAGAAGTGAGTAAATTTGATGTCCCCATAATTGGTGGAAAAAAGTGTGAAAATTACATTTAAAGTTGACCCAGAAATTCCATGATAAGCCAATCTTTCATTGACTTTGTTTTTGCACTAATTGAGAGGCCATTGCTCTACAAGACCAAGAGGCCAATGTATTATAGATCTGAGTTTCCAAAAATATCTACTCTTTTATGCCCCCAGTCTCATAATATCTAGTGAGAAATTTTAAGTTTCAGCAAGCACAGCAGTTGCATTTAATGCATCCATAGACTATTAACAATTTAATACTTGAATTGAATGAAGAAAATTACTAAACTCAAAAGCATCCTCAGCCAAAAAGCTTGGCGATGGAGAGGGCCAAGGGTTAAAACAAGAAAGACACCCCTAAGCCTAACAAACTCAAAAGCGTCCTCAGCCAAAGGCTTGCAAAGCAAACAGCTCAAATAAAATGAAATTTTGAATTTAGGGATATCGGCTTGATCTACAGAGCCCTCTGCTTTATCATCTCAACATCTTTGCCATATAACATACATATCCCACACTTTTCCACCCGAACGGGTTCAGGTTTGTAAAATATACCAGTCAGTGCGGTGAAGTCAACATTGACCTCAGTAACAAGTTTGTAAAATGCAGCGAGGCTTTGAGCTCCCTCTACAACTTCTTCAAAGACATTATTATCCCACCACACATACACGTCATGTGACTCACTGCCATATACAAGGTACGAAGTATCCAAATGATGGTTGACTTCGTGGCTTTCACCATTACTAGTTTTGAAGTTGTACTTGCATCCAACCTTCATATCATATCTAGTAACAGCAACAAGAGATAGAGCGAAACCCAAGAAATCTGAGCAAAACCAATCACGAGGAAGCTCAATCTTTATTGAACATCCCTCACTCTTATGGTTGAACCAATTTGGAATTTCATTTCCGGGATAACAAATGGCAACATAAGATCTATTGCGTAACGATTCCTGTACCATGGATATGGACATCATAGTTATTAAAGTCGTGAAAAACAAACAGCAACTTCTTCAACACACAGAGAGAGAGAGAGAGAGAGAGAGAGAGAGAGAGACCTTATTTGAATAATATGATGCTTCTTCAATTTTGTCTTCTTTAAACTTTGACGACGCAGTTGCCATTCGCATAATTCTGAGCTGAGCATCACCCATTATGTTGCTTCGTGCATTCTCATCCAACTTTGGGCAATTAGAAAATATATGGTACTCATAAAGCCCTACATAAAATCTGTATTCTTCCAAACCTTGTATGATGTCAGTGCTTGTACTTGACACTGTCTTCAGTGACGAGCAACCATCTGCTTCAAGACGTTGCAGCGATGGGGGGAACTCTGATATAGATTCAATGCTCTTGCAACCATTGAGGCACAGGCAAGACAGTTGAGCAGCTTGTTTAACGCTTGCAGGTATGCTCTTAATTTTGGTCTTACTCATATTTAACTCTTGTAATGAGGTTAAGCAAAAGAGGTCATCAGGGATTTCTTGTATACTGCACGCAACCAGGTGTAATTTTCGAAGCGCAACTAGATTTCCAATTGATGGGGGTACCTCTTTAACTGCTGTACATGATAAATTTAGAAACTCCAGATGTTCCATAGCCTCCGAGATTTCTGGTAAGTGTTGAAAGTTACAGCAACCATTGAGATCAAGGCTCTCCAGATATTTCAACTTCCAAATGTTCGTTGGGAGACTCACAAAGTTAGAGCAACCACAAAGATCTAAATTTCGAAGCGCAACTAGATTTCCAATTGATGGGGGTACCTCTTTAACCGCTGTCTCTGATAAATTTAGAAACTCCAGATGTTCCATAGCCTCCGAGACGTCTGGAAAGTGTTGAAAGTTAAGGCAAAGACTGAGATCAATGCTCTTCAGAGATTTCAACTTCCAAATGCTCGTTGGGAGACTCACAAGGCTTTTGCAATAGATCAGTTTAATTGCAGTGAGACCAACAACAGACTCTATTGATGTATTCCTCAATTCTTTTATTGATGTACTACTCAAGTCTAGCATTGTTGTACCACTGGGAAGCTCCCAAAACTCGCAAAGAGATTTGCAGTCTTCTAGACTAAGATAACTCAAGAGTTTCAGCTTACAACTGTTGCTTGGAAGACTCTTCAGGTGTCTACAATATTTAATATCTAAGTGAGATATTTTTTCGTGAGACCAAACTGATGAAGGCAATTCCTCTATTGCTGTCGAAGGCAAATTTAAGAATTCAAGATTGCATGGCATCTCGGGAAGATTTTTGAGAGATGCGCATTCCTCAAGGTCAAGATAAGTAAGCTTGCTAAGATGTTGAAAATACGAAGGAATTTCAACCAAACTTCGACAACCTTTCAGATTTATATGCTCAATTTTCCGACTCCGAGAGAGATTTGGGACTTCAATTAGATGTTTGGAGAAAGAAAGATTGATCCGTTTTAAGTTCACAGGACTCTGTAACAAATTAAACAAGAATTAATAATTTAGCTTGCAGATTATTACTTTCTAGGCCACATGTTATACAAGAACTAAAATAAGCATATATAATATACCTGGTCTTCATTCCAAAGTTGCCCCTCAACTTTGCTGTACCACATATCAAGGACAACAAGATTTTGAGTAGAAAATTTTGATGGCAAAGATTTCCAAGGATAATGCCTCCACTCAAGACATCTAAGAGAATTGGGAAGATCAAGAGAAACAATATTGCGACGACCTTGAATTCCCTCAAGACTATAAGGTCTGACACATAGGAATCTCAGTTGATACATCTTTTTGAAGTTTGCATATTCCAACTCCAAGTGTAGTTTTTCAATCTTATACAAGTCAAGGGATATTGCTTGAACATGTCCATCTCTCTGACAATCAAGAGCAAAATATAAATGTAAATATAATATACAAAATTACATTTGTAGGAATAATCTGGCTTGTTTATTGTAAATGTGAATATTACTATGTACCTGGTTATTTGTCAATACTTGATAGACATCCTCATCATTGAACAACCTACTGCGTTGTTCTCGAGCAATTGCCCTACCCATTTCTTGCACCAAATCATGCATCTCTATACGTTCTTTTGACCATCTTCCTTTTGAAATTGATATGAGAGACCTATCAATAAGATCATTGATTCCTGTTTCCCCAAAGAAATCACAACTATCTAACATTCTTTCTACATCTTTCCTCTCATGGCCTTTATGAAAACATGCTATATCAAGAAATATCTCCTTCTCATTTTTTCCTAATCCATCGTAACTTATTCTCAACACTTGATCGATTTGTTCGTTTGGAAATTGTTTCACTTTTTTCCATTGAACTTCCCACTCTTGTTTGCTCTTGCAACGACGGAATGAGGACCCCATAACTTTAAGAGCTAATGGAATGCCCTTAATATAATCCACCACCTCTCTTGACAACTCAGTGTAATCTGTTGTCGGAGACTTATTTCCAAAAGCATGCGAATGAAAGAGCTCAAGAGCTTCATCAGAATCTAATCTCTCAACATTATATATCTTTTCATGGTCAACTTTTTGCTGAAGTAGGCCTTTATCTCTAGTAGTTATAATGATTCGACTTCCTTGGCAAAACCGATCATCATCACCAACAAGAACTTCTAGTTGGCTTGGATCATTCACATCATCAAGAACAATGAGCGCCTTTGTACGCATGAGCCTATCTCGAATAGAAGTTGGTCCTATAGACAGAGTGCCGATGTTTATATCTTTGTCCTTTAATATCTCACGAACAAGTTCATTTAGCAACTGATTTAATCCACCCGTTTGTTCTGATTTCTCCCTTACATTTGCAAGAAAACAATAAGCTTCAAATTTAGAGGCAAGCCTGTTAAATACAGCAGTAGCGAGGGTGGTCTTGCCAATACCACCCATGCCCCAAATACCTACACAGCAAACACATGGTGAATCCAAGCACAATAACGACTCAATTTTCTCAATTTTCCCTTGAATTCTAAACAGGCCCCTTAAATCACTTGACAATTCGCGATTCAATTTGGTCAAAACATCTTGAACAATGTCCTCAACAAAATCGGCCTCTGTCCTCCTGGCAAATATCGTTATGAAAGACAAACAATCGTATGAGTACAGTATGAATCAAATAATAAAAAGTAGAAATTGATACAAATTAGAGATTTAGTTACCCTGTTTTGCTGGAATAATGAAACCCAGACATATTGGCTGCTTCCTCCAAAGCAGCCCTCCAGTTGGCCACCTCATCCCTACTGCGCTTAAGTGGACGATCTTCAAGTGCATAAGTTCCCCGCTGTTTTCGTACATCTGATGGATCTATGCGATAAAAAATGGGTATAACAACAATCTGTCCATGGCTTTTCTTGCATTCTAGTATATGCACAAGTTCTTTCAAACACCATGTGGAAGAAGCATAGTCTTTTGAGAAAATGACTAGTGCAATTTTCGATTTCTCGATTGCTTCTAGAAGGGCAGGTCCAATGTCGTCTCCCTTCTCCAGTCTGTAATCCACGTAGGTCTCAATTTTCTTCCCAAGTAAAGCCTTGTGAAGATGGCTGGTAAAAGCATCGCGGGTGTCCTCACCTCTGAAGCTAATAAACACATCATACTTTTCTTGAAGGGGAGCAGGAAAAGGAAGAGAAGAAGAAGAAGAAGAATTCATATCCCTATCCAAAACCTGCAAACCTACAAGTATATATTCATAAAATATGCAAATAACACTAGGTCCAAAAAATCTCCACAAATAAGTATAAGAGAGCTAATAATTAAGTTAGAGACAGTACCTCCAGATCAAGAAAGAAGCTGCAGAGATATTAATCGCCTTATCAGCAAATATTAAGAAAGAAATAATAGTATGATTATGAAGACCTCAGGATGACATCTAGAAAGAAGTGGTAGAGCTTATGGCTATATCATGTTTTGGCAATCGTACAAAAAGCAGAATCGGAAACAGGTGTTCCGAATTCCAATCCGAAATGTTTCGGAATTGATTTTCAATTCCAATACCGATTCTGAAAATTCGGAATATAATAACTCTATTCCAATAAGAAATTTTCGGCATTTTTGAATTTTCGGAAGTTACTATGTTCGTAATATTCAGACAATAATTTCAGAATATCACTTTATTTTAATTTTCTTGTGAATCATGATTAAGCTAACCCCAAAACAAAATAATTCCATACCTCAGATTTTTAATGGTTTCCAGCTAAGACAGACTTCTTGGCCCTTTTTGGCTTCTTTGATGGTAGCATGCTCAGGACCTAATTGTTAACTTGGGGGTTGAAATCCACTTCGTTTGTCATTTATAGATCTGCAGTAAACATATACAACAATCAGCAAATCAGATATATTGGGTGAGTAAAACAAACACAAATATAGACTTTGGGGCAAACCAGCAGTGGTGGTGGTGGTGGTGGTGGAATTGCAAAAAGAAGGACTCGAGAGAAATGGTCACTTCGTTTCATCTTGTTTCTTCTCTAATGAATAGAGTCCACGTGGGAAAGAGTTGTTTCGTTTTCCAAGACCCAGGCACCAATTAAATGCCATGTTAAAACTTTTTTGTTTTTGGATTGTGAAAATCTAAAAGTATTTTTGGTCGGGTGGCATGCTGTCCAACTAAAGGCCAATTAAGACAAGCCAAGTTTAAAGCAAGTTTTGAGCAAATTGTTTGCGTTGCTTTGCTTTTTTGTTTTTTTAATCCTAAGGTGGATGACATTAATCTATTGGAAAAAATTATATATATATATATATATATATATATATATTTAGAGAAAAACAATACTATATATTTTTTGCCAATAGTCTTAAATTAATATACTCCTATGAGTATTGGAATGAAACATATATAAGACCTATATATAAAAAAAAGCAATTATAATTAAAAATTCAGAATTTTATGAAAAAAGAAATTGGAAAAATAGGATAAAAAAGGATTGGGAGTAGTTCGGAATTTTTCGGACCATAATTTACAGATACATTTCAATTTCGATCCAAATTTTATAGAAAATATCGGATTTCGGCACTTTCGGATATCGGAGGTATTGAAGTCGGATTTTTTTGAAAAATTTCGAACCAGAATCAATCGGAATTGGATTTTTCAATCCAATTTACACCCCTAGAAGAGACCAAACCAATTATTATTAGATTGGTTTGGTTTGGTTAAGATACATATATAGTCAATCCAAACTATGATATTTCATTGCTCCAATGTGTTAATGAAGGATTAAACCAAACCGAATAGCACCACATCCAATCCTACTTTACAATGCCTCCACACCCATCTTGACATGACTTACAAGGTCCATCTTAAAATACCTACACTCAAGTAACAAACAATTAAATAATTAAATAATTAAATAAAAAAAGTTATGAGATTCTTATCATGACTTACTCATGTGTGTTCTTTATGCTTTGCTAGCTAGTTAATGCCTTACTGCCATGAGAAAAGAAACTCAATTTGCATTTTGATTGTTTAAACCAAAAAAACTCAAATTCCATGGACACATGACAATTAGGGGTGGGCACTCAAACCGGCGAACCGGAAATCTGAGCCGAACTGCACCGAACCAAACCGGAAAAAAATTGAGTTGACCAAAAAGTCAACAACCGGTCAAAAATCGAACCAGACCGATTTGGACTGGTTTTGGATTCGATTTCATGTCTTCAAAAACTGAATTGGGCTGAATCGAATCAGTCAAATTAAAAATATATAATTTTAATATTTATTTATATTTAATGCTATATTTTTAATCTAATAACTAATATTTATTCAAGTTCAAAATATCTCTCTTTTCTAACTTGAATATTTATTTTTATATGAAATTGAATAATTTGTTAATTTTCAAGTCAAAAAAAAGAAAATTTCAGTTGAAAATTGTATTAAAAAATAATTTTTATAATCCGGTTCAACTTGAATCGGACCGAAACCAAATCGGAATTGGTTCAACCCGAACTGGACAATTTCTGAATTTTTTTTAATTAAAATCGAACCGATCCAAACTAGATGAATAGTACCAAATTGGTTCTAATTTAAGATAAAAATCGGTCCAACCCGAACCGTGCCCACCCATGACAGCTCCTCCAAGACACACCAAAGTGGACAAGAGGCAACTTGGAAAATGTCCTTCCCAAGGGCAATCATAAAATCATTTTTGGTTTGCAATCTTTTTTCATCATTAAAAACCAGCGGTACCTAATGGGCCGGGCGATTAAAATCAGGGGCAGTTTTGAAATATCGCAACAAACACAGTACCTTTTTTGTCATAAAGCAGAAAAAAAAAAATTGATTTACGACGATCGTTTTTAAAAAAACTCATCGACATCTGCCAGTGTACCCATCGTCGTCTTCTTTTTTCCTCCAAATCGGAGAAGAAAGGCAGCAAATCTCTCTGTATGCCATTTTAGGGCTTCGAATTTTCGTTCCCAATTCTTGGTTTTCTGATTGCTCCGCTGCTCCTCAGGTGTACGGTAGCTTGAGCACGCGGCGCTCTTGATCTCATGGTCTGATCTTGGCGAATCGCAATTCGACAGTGGTGATGGCGTCGGCGCAAAACCAATCGGCGAATGTGGATCTCTTCGATGCGTATTTCCGACGAGCCGATTTGGACCGCGATGGCCGGATTAGTGGCAGCGAAGCCGTCGCTTTCTTCCAAGCCTCCGGTCTCCCCAAACCGGTCCTTGCGCAGGTACTCTCTCTCCTCTCTCTTCTTTTTGGTCGTATAAGCCGTCGCAAAACCAATCTATAGTTGTATTTATATCATAGTGTTTATGATTGTATATGTATAATTGTAGTGGTTGATCGGGCTTTGATGTTGATGGAAATGTGCTCTCAATCAGATTGTTTTGAATTTTTAGTCTCTTTTTGGCTGAAGCAGTTAATGTGAGCTCGGAATGTCCTAGTTCTCTGATGGGAGCTGAGCGCTTTCATTTTGTATTACTGTAAATGCGGAATTGATTTTTATTTAGTTAATTTTCTATAGTATGAGGGGAACAAATAGTACAAAATAAGCAGATGAAGAATATAGACTACTGTTAGTGATAGTGAGGTTAAGAGAGCCATGTTATCTTGTCATTAAACTAACTTTTTTGTGTGCGTGCTCAATCGATAGTAGGTGGAAGGCAGACTTTAGAAATGCTATTTTTATGGATACTGTAAAATGTGACTTCCTTGCATTGATGGGTCACTGAGAATTGTTTATGAAATTACAGTAATGTAGTTGTGCAAACCTACAGTATGATTTTGTTAGGTTGGCCAAGGTGTCAATGATAGTACAAGACTACTCCTGAATAGTTGGAATTTTAGCATACAACTGAAATGTTCATGGTTCATGATGATATCAACAAATGGTATTTTATGCTGTATATTTGTTTAGTTGGAGGAAAACTGTGCAAGATAATAACTGGGGGAATGATATGTTATCTATAAATGAATTAGAAGCACTTTGTCATTATCTTTTTCAACCGAAATTTGGATCAATTATAATTTATATTGGCTTCTTATGTTCATTGGCAGATATGGGCAATTGCAGACCAGAGGCAGACTAGTTTCCTTGGTCGGGCAGAGTTTTACAATGCACTTAGACTTGTCACTGTGGCACAAAGTAAGCGAGAACTTACTCCAGAAATTGTGAAGGCAGCATTATATGGCCCAGCTGCAGCTAAAATACCTGCACCTCAAATAAATCTCACGGCCACGGCTGCACCTCAGTTCAATTCTGCTTCAGCAGCACCTGCCACGCAGGGTGGTGCTGTTACTCCGACATCATCTCAAACTCTTGGGCTCCGGGGCCCGCAAGTACCACCTCAGTATAATTCTGCTGCAGCAGCAACTGCAACTCAGGGCGGTGCTGTTACTCCGACATCCTCCCAAAATCTTGGGTTCAGGGGACCACAAGTACAATCTCAGTTCAATCCTGCTGCACAAGCACCTGCAACTCAGGTTGGTGCTGTTACTCCAGCATCCTCCCAAACCCTTGGGTTCAGGGGGCCGCAAGTACCTCCAAGTGTGAATGTGAACCAACAAAATTCCCTTTCTCAAGATGGTAAGTCAACGAGGCCTCCAGTGCCTCTATCTACTTCTGATTCCCAACCACCACAGGGTGTTGCCACTCAAGGGTTTCCTAGGGGAGGTTCAGTGGTTCGTCCTCATCCGCCAAACTCGAGTATGTCAAATGATTGGATTGGTGGAAGGACTGGTGGAGCTCCGACGGGGATACCCTCAACATCAGGACCAACAGCTTCCCTACCACCTAGACCGCAGGCAGGTTTTGGGATAAGACCATCAGGACCACCAGCTATGGATTCCAAGTCATTAAATATATCTGGGAATGGGTTTACTCCTGATTCATCTTTTGGAGATGATGTGTTTTCTGCAACAGCATCTCAACCAAAGCAAAATCCTTCTGCACATGCATTTCCTCCTGGCAGTGTACCGGTCTCATCAGCCATTGTACCAGCTGCTGGGACCCAATCTTCAGCTAGCCCAAGTACCGTTGGTTCTTTGCAAAGTTCACACATGATGCAACAGGTTAGTGGCCAACCTCAGCAGGCCCAGTCTTTTGCGAAGCCAAACCAGCAGGTCTCTGCTCAGACTAGCCCATCTGGAGTTTCACTTGGAGCTGGGAACTCTGCTTCTAGTCAGTCCCATATACAATGGCCTAGGATGACTCAAACTGATGCTCAGAAGTACTCCAATATCTTTGTGAAAGTAGACACAGACAGAGATGGGAAAATCACTGGTGAACAAGCGCGCGACCTATTTCTAAAATGGGGACTACCAAGAGGTGGGGCTATTTTTGTTGAATTTATCTTTTGTCTTGTTATTTATAAGGCACAGTTTCTTCTTCTATGTTAGCTTGTATCTGCAACTGATGCTTCTTTGTAAAACTTGCATTGCCCTATCTCTGAGTTAAAGTTGTTTAATTTCCCTCGTCTGGGTGGTGGCTGACTCACAATATTTAGTTGGTGGCATTTAGTTCAGACTTCCTGATTATAACAGGCTAGATCATTAATATATAAGTTTTTTGTGAGAAGCTTTGCCACAGCTATTTGTGACTTGGGAACATTCATAGAAACTTTAAAATGGTATCATGTCTGAATGTGCGGTCTATATTGATGGTTTGAAAACATATCTGCCGCATTGTCTTGCAAGGGAACATTACTATTGTAATTGGATATGAAATTTCATTATTTTTTTAAACTCGTATAATGCGCTTCCTTGTCTTCTACGAGCATTTAGTTCCCTCACTCTTTAACTGTATGCTATTGTTTGCATCTGTCAGAGGTTTTGAAGCAGGTGTGGGACTTATCCGATCAGGATAATGATAGCATGCTTTCTCTCAGGGAGTTTTGTGTCGCACTATATTTGATGGAGCGGTATAGGGAGGGACGCCCTCTCCCAGCTGCGCTACCAAGCAGTGTTGTGTTTGATTTATCTAATATTTTTCAACCTGCAAATCATTACAACCATGCTGGCAATGTAGCCTGGAGACCTGCATCTGGTATTCATCCATAAAACGAATCACTTTTTTTGAGATCATATGTCCTTTCATGGAGATTAGTTTCTTATTTTTCACTTTAAAAGGCGTTCAACAACAGCAACCGATACCTGGCCCTGGGGCTCGACACATGGCACCCCCAGTTGGAGGAAGGCCACCGAAGCCAGTTGCTCCTTCTCATGCTGATGAAAGGCCACAGACCAATCAGCAGAAACCAAGAGTACCAGAATTAGAGAAACATCTTGTAAATCAACTGAGTAAAGAGGAGATTAACTCCCTAGAATTAAAGTTCAAAGAAGCAACTGAAGCTGATAAAAAGGTACTTGAACTTTCCTGTTCCCCAATTTTGACAGTGTGAGCCATTTGTCTGTTCATCTGATGTTAGAGCTTTCCCTCTTAATGGTACAAGTTGTATACCATATGTATTGTGGTAAAAAACTGGCAGCTTTTGTGTTTTTTATTCTGAGATAGAATTTGCTTCCTGACTAATTCTAAGCGCTGGTATAACCTTTTGGTTATATTGGCTGTATCCACAACCCAATTGGTTTAATCTTTTCTCTCTCTCTCTTGCTCCCTCCCTCCCTGACTTCCTCTCTCCCTCCCTCCCTTCCCTCTCCACTTTCTCCCTCCCTCTTTTTTCATGATGTAGCACCAAGGCTAATCCATTTCCAGATTATCTCCTTATCTATGTATTATTTTTGCAAAGCTATATGTCTTTGTTACTTCCAGATACATGTCAAACATAACCAAAGAACTTGAAAATCTTGTGATTATGTTTTTTACTTTGAACTTAATATTGTTGTTTTAATTCATTATTCTGTTGAGAAGATTTTCATTAAGCTTAAGTAGGAAGGCTGTTCTGGCAATGAATCACGATCAGTTTTCCTTGAATTGCCAACTTAAAGATAGGAATTTCCGCATACTTTTATACTGTATTAAACTTTTGCTCCATTTTCAGCTTTTTTCCCTCAACCTTTTAATATGATTCCTTTTGTTCCTTGAAGGTAGAAGAACTGGAGAAAGAAATTTTGGATGCTAAAGAGAAAATTGAATATTTCCGTGTCAAAATGCAAGAACTTGTGAGTATTTCGTGTTATCTTCTTCCCTTTCTTTCTTGTATGCCCCTGGTTGGGCATATTGTATATAATAAAGTTGTTTTACTTTTTGCTTCTGAATCAAATTGTTCAATGACGAGTGATAGATTTTTAGATGTCCAAATCATTTGTTGCTATTAACTAGTCCACAGACTTTTTACTATTTGATCTTCAGTGGTGTGAGAAAAACTTGTTTAAAGTGTGGATGGTTGTGTTGTGAAGTAGCACTGATTCTTGTACTGACAAGGACTTGTTGGGAAGTTAGGGCAGAAAGTGTAGATCATGTGTTTTTTCATTATCGCTTTAAATTTGTGGATGAGACTGTTTAGGGAAGGAAATTTGAGTTGGGGAATTCCAGCTGGGTGCTCTTCTCTGTTTTGTAGAGGGCAAGAGTAGTTTGGTGGGGATATGAAGGCAAATGTTTTTTGGGATGCAGTGTTCTAGCAGCTATTTGGGTTTCATGGCTTGAGAAAAGCTAGAGGAGTTTTTAAAACTATATCGGGGTACGGAGGAGTAGTTTTACGATAAAGTTTGATTTCGGCCATCACCTTGGGCTTCAGCATCGTCTGAATTTCATGATGTAACTTTTCAGCCATATTCACTGATTGAAAAGCAGCTGTTTTCTATTTTAATATTTTATTTAGGTTGAAGGTCCTGTATGTTGGAAGAAATTGTATTGTTCCTGTAGTCTAGTTTTCATTGTTTTACTGTTTAAGGTGGACACTTGTCCACAGAGATTGCACTGTTTGATTGAAATAAAATATTGTTTCCATTTATTTAATTTTAATTTTTAAGGATTGACTAGGACTCTTTGAGTTGAGGAGCTTTGCTAGTCAATTAAGAGGTCATTCTTATGCACCATAATAGTAATGAAATCAAGATCCAAATTTTGATCAACAATATAGCTGGGGCATGGGAAGAATTTGTCATATATATAATTTGAAACCATATTTCTGGAAGAGTTCACAGCTTGTGGTGTATTTCAAGGCGGCTTCACTATGTTACTTTAGGCAAATGACATTTTAAAAGGCATTTGACTCAAACATGTAATAATTTTATATCTAGATACAAGCATAAAGAAATGTAGTTTTTATGCTTTCAGTTTTTGAATGCTTATATTGGATGATTGAGAATAATAATACTTTATTTTAAGTCTCACATGTGTTGGGTGTGGTGTTGAAATTGTTTGATGACCTTGTTATATTTGCTATAATCTATCTTTTCCTTTTTGGTATAAGGTTTTGTACAAGAGCAGATGTGATAATCGCCTTAATGAGATCACAGAAAGGGCATCTGCTGATAAACGTGAGGTATGCTCTAGAATGCTTGAGCCTGAGCGCATATTTACATTAATCTTTAGCTACTATATTGACTTCATGAGCCCTACATGATTTTAGGCCGAGTCCCTGGCCAAGAAATATGAGGAGAAATACAAACAAACTGGAGATGTAGCTTCCAAGCTGACTATTGAAGAAGCCACATTTCGTGATTTACAGGTACATGTAACTGCATTTCAAAACTTTATGGACAATGCCTCCATACTGTGTTACGTTGCTCTTGCTCGTTCAAATCTCAAAGTGTCACATGCTTGCTGTTTGTTAAGTTAGATTTAAATTATAAATGTCTGTGCATGCAAGATGGCTTACTTTTATTGTTTTATGAGATAAGTAAAAATGGGAATTCAAAATCAAATAGGACTTTATGTTATGAGTAACAAACATAATACATTTTTTAGGATTTCTAGGAGTAGTGGGATAGAGAGAAAGTAGGGTCAGAAAAGAGAAAAATAATGGTGATAGCCCAAGTGGTGTATTCATTTTATTATCACAGATTGGATTATGTTATGTGATTGATATGCAGGAGAAGAAAATGGAGCTATACAGGGCAATTGTCAAGATGGAGCAAGGAGGTGATACTGATGGCACCCTTCAGGTATATTTAAACGTGGGTGGTTAATGGAAACCTTTGCAGAACTTGCCTAAGATAATTTCCAACTGAATTTTCAGGATCGCGTTGATCGTATCCAATTGGATCTTGATGAGCTCGTAAAAACTCTCAATGAGCGCTGCAAGAAGTATGGATTACGTGGAAAGCCTACAACATTAACTGAGCTTCCTTTTGGTAAGTTGATCTCTTTCCTTAGTTGATTTCTTGGGAATTTTGAAATCCTATATATACTCATAAGAGTAGTTCTATTAAGGATTAAAATATAATTCATAGAAAATGTTAAGTGAAAAGTATGATTTATGAGCAAGTCTCATGAATGCCCTTGGAGTTTTCAAAATGATTTTTCTTTATCGAAATTATTTGATGGATTTTACAACACTCTGGACGGTCAAATT
This sequence comes from Prunus avium, assembly GCF_965620075.1. NCBI lineage: Eukaryota > Viridiplantae > Streptophyta > Magnoliopsida > Rosales > Rosaceae > Prunus > Prunus avium. The sequence continues at coordinate 34,783,081 of NC_142291.1, forward strand.
ATTTTGATTTAGTAAAAGCATTGTCTTTCTAGAAGCTGAAATCATTGGAAATCTTATGTAGTCTTGCAAATCTCTCTGATTTGTTTGTAAAAAAGAAAACATGTAACAGGATGGATTGAACTTATTCAAAGTCTGTAGGGTTTCATTAGTATCATTTTTTTTTGTCTTTATAGTTCACTGCTGCAGTATTTGTAGTTATATTACATTTGGCCATTTGAAACTTTTCTTTGCTTTTATATAAGGCTGGCAACCTGGCATCCAAGAAGGAGCTGCTGACTGGGATGAAGATTGGGATAAATTTGAAGTTGAAGGTATGCCATAAATGAGTTTACGTAGGTCCAAGATAGTCTCTGTGATTAGAAACTGCTGGTAACACTTAGATTTTTTTTGTTTTGTTTTTTTCTTCCTGTGGTGAATGGAGTATATTATCTACTGTTCATAGTTCCTTTTTTTTTTTTGGTCTATATGTGGTCTGCTAATTTGATAAGGGATTGTGACTATTCAAGATGACTCATGCAGAAGTTCACTTTTCAGGATTCACTGTTGTCAAGGAGCTCACTCTTGATGTGCCAAATGTCTTGGCGCCTCCAAAACAGAAATCATCACCCGCTCAGAAAGAAAAAGCTCCCACAGTTGAGAGTCCAACAGCTGCTTCTTTACCTAAAGTTAATGAAAATTCAGAAAAGCCTCAGAGTGCAGATGAAAGGGTAGTTGAAAATGGAGCAGCATATGATAAAAATGAATATGATTCAGTAAAAAGTGCTCCGAACAGTCCATTTGCTAGCAGTACTGTTGGAAGCCCATCTAGAGAATTTTCTGATTCTAACTTTGGAAAGACTACAGGTGCAGATGCCTCACCCCGTGAGAAGGAATTTCAAAGGTATAGTTCTAGATCGTTAGTTTCTACATGTTTAATATCACCTTGATTGGTTGCGTGTTGATGCACTACACTTAAACAAGCCTCATAGTGCCTTTTACTTGAAATGAGTTTTTTATCAACCTGTCTGGCCTTATGGTTTCGTTGCAATTCTCTACATTCTCGTCTTTCCTTAAATTGTGTGCCTCATACTTCTCACCTTGCTATAAATTATCTAATCATTTGCTGTTTCAGAAAAAAAGATAGAAAGAAAAAGAATATAAGGATTAGTATTGTTCGTAGCTAATAGTTAGCTTGATATACAGTTTGTTATGTGTCAAGAGGTCCTGGGTTTGAAGTCTCTCACCCCTTCTGCGATTATTTGTTAATTTGCAAGCTGCATGGTTGGGCAATACCCATATGTCCCCCTATGTATGCTTCTGTGTCCTTCTCCATGTGCAGAATGGAATTGCACTTGAGAGAGGGTGTTAGCTTGATATACATACGGTTGGCACATTTGGTAACAAATTAATCTTTTTAACTCTGGTGGTTGTCGAACAATCTTTGGACAATTTTGACTGTTGAGTGCAATATAAGCTGCCAAACCTAATCCCATCCTTCGAACACCTAGATCTATGCATGAATTTCATAAAGAACTTCTACATGAAAATATGTTGTTCTTACCAAATATTTAAGGAATTCCTGTACAATATCGAATAGCCATGTCAAATGGCAATGCTTTTAGCCTTCTGATGCTCTTTGCTCTTTGTTTATGTAATTGTTTATGTTCTTTTCTTTTAGTGCTGCTTTAGTAAATTGATATCCTTAAATGACCCCCAGATCATATTGGTGAAATCTGGCAAGAATCAAACATCTTCTGTTATGTAAATCCTGATACCTGTAAAGTTTTTGAAATTCCAAATTTTCATGTGTAGTGATCATGGGGGTCCTGGGTCTGTGTTTGGTGACAAGAATTTTGATGAACCACCGTGGGGAACATTTGACACTAATGATGACGTTGACTCTGTGTGGGGTTTCAATGCAGTTAGTACCACCAAGGTAAGCCAATATTGTACTCGTTATTCTTTTTTGGTTGTTTTTGGTATTAGTGTATTCAGTATTTATCTAATGGAAATCAGTACTCTCTGACCTTGTGTCTATGTTGATTGGATCTTGCTGCATGATTTTGGTTAGTACCACCTAGTTGTTTGTGGTGGTGATTTGTCCTTTATTTGATTAGAATGGTTGCTGGCTCAAGTGATCTAAAGCTGACTTGTTTAGTTATTAAATGAGGTTTAGATAATTTTAACAATACTAGTTTTTTTTTTTTTCCTTTTCTTTTTCTTATCATCACTTAGTTTCTAGTTCTGATGGAATCTTCATGTAAAGCACGTCTGTAGTAAGGTCTTTTAACCGACCAATTATGACCAAACCCAGTTGGTTCACTGCAGATACAAAAGGGGTTGTGAAATTGTTCTTGGTGCAGTTAAATGCACATTGAGGAGACCATGATTTTGGCACTTGGACTTGGTTAATCAGAACCATTTTGGGTTTGCAGTGAAAAGGGAGTAAATAACATGGTTAAACAATCTAATGCAACTCTCTTAATCATAGTAAAGAATTGCGGTGAAGGGGAAAAGCAAGTCATATTTTAAGCTAAAACATGAGCAATTCTTTGTCATGTTAATTCTTGTTGATGTTTTTTGTACATGATGAAAATTTCTCATATTTGGCCCCCACCTAGAAGGCATGTATTCTAGGTTCTAGTGAATGTTTTTTTTTTCTTATGGCTAGTTGGTTACTTGCCTCTTTCAAGCTTTCTGTTTTTGCTGTGTTATATTTGTGTTTGTTGTTGGCATGCTGGGTTGTGCTGTAACTGCTCTTAATCATGCATGTAGGATATTGATCATGAGAGTAATAGAGATCACTACTTTTCTGGGCCTGGGGAGTTTGGCCTCAACCCTATCAGGACTGGGTCATCAGCAGGTGGCTTTTCCCAGAATAACCGTTCCTTTACTTTTGACGACTCCGTTCCTAGCACACCACTCTCGGTCTTCAATTCAGGATACTCACCTCCAAGGTACAAGGATAGTTCTGAACCCTCATTTGACACCTTCTCCAGGTTTGATTCGTTCAGAAGTACACAAGATAGTGGATTTTTCCCTCAACAAGAAACGCTGGGAAGATTTGATTCTATGCGCAGCAGTAGAGACTTTGATCAGGGTCATGGGTTTCCAACATTGGATGACATCCCAGATCCTTTTGGCTCTTCAGCGCCATTTAGGACATCACTGGACAGTCAAACTCCAAGAAGAGACTCGGACCCTTTTGGGTCTTCCGGGCCATTTAGGACATCATGGGACAGTCAAACTCCAAGAAGAGACTCAGACCCTTTCGGGTCTTCAGCACCATTTAGGACATCACTGGACAGCCAAACTCCGAGAAGAGACTCAGATGCTTTTGGGTCTTCTCCATTTAGTACATCACTGGAGAGTCAAACTCCAAGACGAGACTCAGACCCCTTTGGGTCTTCAGGGCCTTTTAAGTTGTCAACGGAGAGTCAGACTCCAAGAAGAGACTCTGATCATTGGAGTGCATTTTAGCTGGGTAATAGTTCCGCTTCGTTTTTGTGTCTGCTATTCGCCGTTCCAAGCCGTGTTAATGCAGCGTACTGATGATGGGGGACTGACGATTGTGTTTTATGTTTTGAAATCACTGAGCTTGTATTGTATCTTCTGTATTTCATATTGTGTATGCCTCCCTCTTTTTCTTGATTCTTATTCTTTAGCTTGTTGGATGACATATGTCTTCTTTTCGGAAATTTTCCTAGTCCTGTTGAAGCGAAGACCTATAGTTTTTTCCCTCTCATTATTACACATTTGATGATTGTATTATTAAACTGAGTTATGTCTTCCTCTTTGGCCTCTGCTGTAATTTTTTGTTTGATCTCAAATAAAAGTATTTGCCGATTCTCTCTCGCTCCAAACATGAATGAACAGAGAGTTTTGCTAATGTTGGTTTTAGCTGGATCATTCGTATATTTTGCTCGTGCCATTTCAGTTCTCAAATTCTTTATGGCCTGAAGTATGAATATGAGTTTATGAACAATAAAAATTGACAGAATACATGGGTTGTTACTTGTAAATGAATCTTGAGAATCACTCTAAATAACCCACAACACAATGTGTTAATAATATCTCTGCATAACACACAAAACAGAACAATAATGAGAGGGTTCATTATGAAAATATCAGCATCAATTCATCATCTTTAAGCCAAACACTCAAACGTACTCTGCGACAATGAAAACTTCATTTGAACAACTGTGGTAACGTTCTACCAACATCATATGCCTTTACAATCTTTGAATGATGATGCCATTTATGATCAAAATAAGATAACAATCTGTTGGCAAGGAAACAATCTTTTGGTAATGCAGAGAAAAACCATTCAAGCTAGCCAAGGAATAGGCGTCAACTCTCAACTCACATATCCTAATCGAATCATAAGTGCCCCATAGTAGGCTTATGGTTAGGGTTCAAGGCTTGAGAAAGATTTGAGACTCGGATTTAGGGTTTGGATGCTCAAAATCATTTTGGAATACTAAAATAATTTTCTAATAATTGAAACTATTCTTAAAATATATTCGGAAAGTAAAAATAATTTAAAAGTCCTCAAAATTATTTAAGATAAGTAAATATAATTAATTAATATTTATTAAGTAATTTATGAATTTAATTAAATACTAGTTATTCACTAAATAAATAATAATTAAACATAATTACTAATTAATACAATTAAATACGGCTAAGATATTACTTAATTGCAAATATTAAACTAAACAAACTAATTTTGTATATAAAAAAACAAAGTCCACAAAATAATTTTAATAATTAATTACTATTTATCAAGTAATTTATGAAATTAGTAAAATATTTAAATACTAATTATTCACTAAATAAATCATAATTAAAACATAGTTACTACTTAAAGTAATTAAAAAAAGCTAAGATATTACTTAATTACAAAAAAGAAACCATTTTGTGCCCAAGCGCCCAGACCCGCCTAGAGCCTAGGCAACGATTTAATATCCTCTGTAGTTGATTTCGAGATCTGTCAACTTCCAAAGATGGATTCATTTGGTTCAGCATATTTAGGATTTTCCCAAGAGGGAAAATTGCAGCTTGTAACATTGAGGAATTGGTTGAGGTTATTCGGGCATCACTTTGAGTTATGCATAAGCAATTAGTGATATCATATGCTAAACAAAGTGTGCATGACGAGAGCATAGGCTGTTTGCTGTTGCTGCAATATTTTCCTGTTAGGAGCAATTGATTTTCTAATCCTCCGCTTCCATCAAAGGGTTTGGGTGCAAACTAAACATAGCTGCCTTTTCCAGCCTCAGCCTGCTGCAGAAATTATTGCATTCAGGATGGGAGAACTAAGAAGAGGCCTTTCAAGATATCAGGGTATTGGTTTGGATGAGGCACTCATCGAAAAAGCTGGAATGATACTTATACAAGTTGAACGATTTTATTAGGGTGCTTTCAACCATGTGGTGCAGCAGATGGAGAATCATATTGCCTTGTATAACTATATGTATGATCTAGCAGATTTCCTACTTTTCTTTTCCTTCGATGTTCTCAGCAATCTCATAAATTGACATGCTTTCATTCCTCAAAATGTAATCATATCATTATTCACTGCTAAAGGAAAATGTTAATCTATTATGAGCTCTCTGAGAGAAGGGATTCGAACACATGACCTCGGGTGTATGGATAAATTCTTTTAACTATTTGAGTTATAAAATCATTGATGCTTTTTTTCTTTTTCTTATTTTTTTTAAGAGAAAGGAAAAAAGAAAATGCTTTTCTTAGCAGTTGAAGCAACTTATTGAAGCATTTTGATGCCACCAAACAAGAGACACATTCTCATCCCACATCCCAACTCCCAACTCCACCCAAGAACCCAAACAGGGCAAAAGCAACTCACACACCATTCAAAACTCCATTCTGTCCTTCCCTTCCCCAACTTCAAAACCCCATAAAACAAAATGAATTCTCTCTCTGTTTTTTCAATATTCATTCTTTGTTTTCTGGGCAGTAAAATGGGACATTGCTTATCTGGTGACTTAGAGCCAGCTCTGGTAGTGAAGAGGAGAACAACTATTATGAGGCATAGACAATTAAACACTTAAACAAATTCAACACTTTTGAAAATGATGGGAGAGCTGGAACCTATTTTCACTGAACAAGTACCATTTAATCTGCGCCGCTTGCTATCGCTTTTCTCGGCAATCATAGTTGAAGAAGTATATGTGGTCGTGGTGGTGATTGTTGTGCTGCTAATTGTGTTCTCGGTTTGATCTGATTTGGTGAGCTGACGGTCCAGCACACTCATTATTGGGGTTCCTTCTTGTGCATGACCAAGTATCTAACATGGACTCACTCGTACCCTTTATTCACCATCATTTCTAGCACCAAATTCAAGCGTTTGAACAAACTCTCCTGTAATGTGAGAGCAATATAGGGACGTGTAATTTCTATACGTTAAGTGGAAAAGAAAAAGGGCGGAGAGAACTTTGTTAACTTAAACATGTTATGTGCTACAAAGATTGTGCTTACTTTATTTACATATTAGCAAGATGATATTAAAGCTCTAAACGATGGAAACTGCAGTGGGATCAGCTCTTCAGAAAAGAGAGAAAGAAAGGCAGAAAAGAAAAGTGTTATTGATCTCATCCGCCCATACCCGCCTAGGCCGATTTTATTATCATATTACCGAGTATACCTGATTTTATTATTATTTATATTTTTTTCTTCTGATGATTCATAAATAGTATAGCCGATCGGCTATACTTTGAGTTGTGTATATATTTGAAGAGTAGCGGCTATACTATTTATGAAAAAATAAAAATGAAAAAAAGGGACCTGAGTATATCCGAGCGGCTATACTGTGTGAATATAATATATTTAAAACGAATAGCCGCTCGGCTATACAATGTATTAAAAAAATTTAAATAAAACACCGTAGTATAGCCGAGCGGCCATACTAGTTATAAACAAAATTAGGAAAAAAAGACCCCATTATAGCCACTCGGCTATACTATTAATTAAAGACAATTACAAAAAACACCGCAGTATAGCCGGGCTATACTCTTTAAATATATTATATTTAAAAGGCATAGTCGTGCGGCCATACTATTTATATAAAAAAAAACATTAAGAAAAAAAAAACCATAGTATAGCCGCCTAATAGCAGCTAGGCGGCTGATTTATTTTTTTAATTTTTAGAGAAGGGTATCTTTACTCGAAATTGATGTGATTTTGAAAATCATTAGACTGATAAACCTTTACTTTGCCCCTCTTATGTCCCACTATAAGTGTATTTCAAGTACCATATGCTCGGGAAAGATAGTTAACATAGAGAGGTTATGCTGGAAGCAAAACATAAGCTTTCCAGTTTGAGAGTTTGCAAAGAAGGGTGCCCTAGCAATTTTGAAATTTTGTGGCATACTTCCATTAGTTTATACTTTATAGTTATTAATTTGCTATTTTCAACATATCCAAAGTCGATATTGAAAATAGAGAAATTTCACAGTAAATCAATATGAGAGTTAAATTTTTTCTCCCTTCTTTTTCTCTCTTCCTCCGATGTGGGATTTCTCTCTTCTTTCTTGTACCACCCTTTATTTTCTCTTGCCACTTGAGCTACACTACTTTCTCCCCCCTCTGGCACCTCCACTTTGAATTAAGACTAAATAATTACTCATTCATTCATTCAGGGTTTAATAAGTACGATCAAATTCCTTAACAGAGCTAGTTTCCTCCATCTTTGTTGATGTGTGAACGCGTCGTGCTGGTAAAAGAATCTAGCCTACTAACTGAGGTCATTGTAAATCTCTTCTAATTACTTTTACAAAGACTTTTTTTGAGAGAAAGTACTTTTACAAAGATTAAGTATGATGATTGATGAATCCCTTTTATGAAACCTAAATAAACTTTAGTTCCATGCAATCTCTAGTAATGGTTGTGATTGTGAATATAGTCCATTTTCCTTTTTGTTCTTCCTCTATTTGGTACCATACCACCTCCTCTTTTCATTTATTGCTTGCATCACATCACCTTCTGATACAAAAGGGTTCTGATTATTGGTACTGAATGTTGTATTTCGAAGGAGAGTTTCCAATATACAACCATCTTTGCACGCAAGACGCTTTACCAGTAAAAAAGCATACACAACACAAAACAGAACAATAATGAGAGGGTTCATTATGAAAATATCAGCATCATCTTTGAGCCAAGCACTCAAACATATTATGGGGCCAATGCAAACTTCATTTCAACAACAGGTAACATTTTACTAACATCATACCTTTACAATCTTTGAATGAGGATGCCATTTATGATCAAAATAAGATAACAATCTGTAGGCAAAGGAAACAATCTTTTGGTAATGCAGAGAGAAATCATTCAAGCTAGCTAAGGAATAGACGCCAACTCTCAACTCACACATCCTATACTTTGACGGAGAAAATCTCTTGCAGAGCAGACCAAGTTCCTGAAAGCGCAAGAACAAGTCCTAACACCAAAATGCTTACGTCTGAAGACCATTGTCTCCACCCCATCTCTCCCTTGAAAACCATCAGGTGAAACAAGGTAGGCAAAACAAACCCCAATGCACAGCACACACCACTCCCCACCAAAGACATGAAATCAGCAAAATTGGGGACCAACAAAGCCACCAAACTCACAGCCAAAACCAGCACCCACCTCAACCATAAGCAGTACCTCCCGCTCCAAAACCGCCTCTCCACGATCTCATAAACCGGGTGCATCATTATAGGCAATGTGAAGAATAGATTCACCACAAGACCAAGCTTCACCAGAGTGCTGATCACGCCTGCACCATAATTAGCTGTGATCATGTCCTTAGTTTCTTCCCCAAAAGCAAAGTAACCCAAAGCTCCAAAGCTTCCATACATCAAAGAAATGAAAGTCATGGTCCAGCCCAGGATCCGCCCAAACTTGTCCTTGTCTTTGGTCTCTGTCTCTAAAGGCAAAACCATCCCAACCCCTTCAAACGAGTACACAGCCACACCCAAGCCATAAAAGAACAAAGAAAGGTCCCCAAAGGCCTTCACTTCAGGCCTTTTTGCCGCCATAACCATCACATCCTCCACCATCACCACGCCCATTGCTCCAAGATCAATCACATCAGCAAAAATACTCAAAGGGGCTAAATGGGTCAACGTTGCAATCGAATTCAACCCCAATTGGAACGGAAAACACCCCCAAATGTAAAAGCTTTTTGGTGCCAAACCCAAAATCTTGGGTGTCAAATGGGTTGCTGTGGGTGCATTTAGCAAATGGGCCATTGTATTACCAATAAAAATGAGATAGCCGACGCAAAACCCAGCCTGAGCAAGAATGATAAGAACATCGACCACCAACCTCCCTACAGTGCCACAAACGACGAAACCCAAGTCCCCAAAAGATGGGATCTTCGTGCATCCATTGGAAGACTCAAGCTTTCTTCGGGTGTAGACCAACAGCATCATACAATGGTGGGTAAGAAACGCCACGAGCAAAAGGGTGAGGAGGCTCATGAGCCACCCAGTGCGCTTGAAAGAATAAGGCAAGCCCAAAACGCCTGCACCCACAATAGCGATGAAGACATTGGCAAAGGTCTTGCCTTGGGACGACAATGGTTTCGGGTCTCCGATCAGCGGTGTGTTTTCTGATGGGGCTGGTGGTCTGAGGCGCTGAGACGACGAGCTTGCTTCTTTGTCAAAACCCATCTTGATCCTTGTTTTGATTTTGACCCCGGATTAACAAAGATCAAGAACAAAAGCTTCCAGATGGGTTTTGATTTGATTGGCGATTTTGATGAGAAATGGCGAGATGGATGAGTCCTTTTTCTTGAAGAGATTTATATGTTTGGTATTTGCCAAAAAGTTGGGAAGATCGGAGGAGTATGGATACCAGTAATGTGCTTAGGTTGTTTGTTTAAAATTTCACCTGAAAACTGCATTGGATAATTTGGCTTATGATAGAAATAGAAGGAAATTAATTTTATTTTATCTTTGATTCGGCAAGAAAATGAAAACACACCCGTAATAACTTTACCAATTATATTTAGCAAACAAAACTAATGATTAGGAAAAGTTAGAAAAAGAATCCTCCAGACATATATGATGATAAGTGTCATGATTCAATGTTCAAGGTTTCAATTGTGATTTGTAATTTTTTTTTGTCACGGTTGGGAAAGAGGAGGGGTATTCTCGCTCGCTATGCGTGACATGGAGAATCAAACCGCATACCACTAACTTCCATATCAACAATTTTACCATTGAATTAAGACCCTACATGAGGAATTGTAATTTACTACACATCTATTATGGTTTAATATTATTCGGGTGCTTCTTTCAATACTAGGTATCTATTTTTTGCGTCATCAAAGACAATGATCAAGTTATTTGAACATTATTTTAATATTTGAAAGAAAATTACCACTAAATTAAGACGTCGTTGATGCATAAAAACTTAAAAAGACGGTAGGTTTCAAACATAGATATTTTGGTGGATAAAAACATAAACAGGTAATCAAGATTCAAGATTATAGCCCATTATCAAAGCACAACAAAATTGAAGATTATATCCCATGATTTATATTATGAGATGATAAGATAAGGTTGACAAATTGGAAACATATATTTTTTTGGTAAACAAATTGGAAGTATCTTTCTCTTATAGGATTTGTTGTAATCATCCAATACAAAGTCATTGTGGGGTTACTACCAAAAAGCCCAAACTCCTTCCTTTTCTTTCCTTCTTTCCTGCCAGAAAGCCCATTTCTTCTTCTGGTCCAAAGAAAAGAAAAAAGCAAAAAAATTGGACAGTGTAAGTGAGCAAGAACAGCCGGCGCGGGTTAGCAAGCCATGGAACTTGACTAACAGTTATTGCCCAGTAAAGTAAACGCGATCAAAATTCACTAAACACACAAATGAAGAACGTTCTTTTGTGATCCTTGTAATTTAATCTGATTCATTTTCATGTATAATTTGTGAGATCGGAAGCTACCGAAAATTTGTTGGCACCAAAAAGAAAACAAAAATGAAGAAAATTCTCTGCGATTTTCGGTTCCTCCTATTTCTCGCTGCTGCGGCGTTCATCTATATCCAGGTGCCCCCAAAACCCTAATTCTCTAGCTGCTGTTTGTTTCAAATTCATCAATCGTGTTGTTCATATTGAAATGCATGTACAGTTGTTGCAGTAGCTGAAATGACAACCAGTTTTCTTCTTGTTGTGTATTTTGTAATTTTTTTTTCGCTTATAGATGCGGCTTTTCGCGACGCAATCACAGTATGCTGATCGTCTTGCCGATGCGGTATGTCTAAATTATGAGCCTGTTGTTGTATCAGAGTGAACTCTTCTCTTCTTCATTTGATGATAAATGGGAACTGGGCTGTAGATATCAGTTTATTTTAGCTCATGTAGCTTTTTCTTAGCTGCAACATTACTTGGTAGGATTATTATCTCTTGCTGTTTCATTGTCGTACTTGGTAGGGTTATTATCTCTTGCTGGTTCATTGTCGACTTAAACAAATTGAGCAAAAGAAGAAAGTTTGACACAGCTTCAATCTAAATGTTTAAAAGATTCTTTTTATTTTCCTTTCTTCGTGAACCAAATGGCTTATTTGCTGCATTGGAAGCTTCTTGTGGGTTGAAAGTTCATTACTTTATTTTGACATTTACTGTTCTTTTACAGATAGAGTCGGAGAACCAATGTACATCTCAATTGAGAACACTAATTGATCAAATAAGCTTGCAACAAGGACAAATTGTTTCCCTAGAAGGTGTGATATATTTCGAGCACTCGAGTCTTTCATATATTTTTCTATATATTATAGGGCTCACAACTATCCTGTCTTTACTCATGTACTAATGAGTAAGCTTTAAATTTATCAATCATGTTGGCCATTTTTTGGCAGTTTCTTCCAGTTGTACTGTCTGCATCATGCTGTGAGAATTTGTTTTGATCAGTGAATTACTGTCATATAACTTATAGTAACAACATGGTTTCTGGAGGTCTTTATCCCTTTTATGGCTTCTTTGCCAAAACATACTAGTGATATCCCTTCTACTGTAATTTATCTGGATTCAGTCTGATTATTGCATTGATTGTATAGGCCTTTTGTTACTCTTTGGTAGCCGGTTAGTTTCGATGGACTTCTTGTCCATCTTTTCTGTATCCTTATTTTTATAAAATTTTGATTTCCTTTTAAAAAAAGTATGACACTGGACTGCTGCAATTGTAGAAGAAAAGCAACGGCTAGAGCAAGAGTGTGGACAACTGAAGGTCCTTGTTCAAGAACTTGAAAGTATGTGCTTATCAGAAAAAATCTTTTTCTTAAAATGATATTTAAAAGCACCTTCCAGTTACTTATTTTCTATTCTTGGAAGATGTCTTGTGCGCTTTAACGTTTTTTATTTTCCAAAGCACTTTTTATTCTTTTCAGCCATTCCAAAGAACTTAGGATAACTCCTCTGTTGTTGTTGTTGTTTTTTTTATAAATTTATTTTCAGGGAAAGGCCTAGGTAGGCTGATTGACAAAGAACAGGTGCAGATGAATGTGTTACTTTAGGCTTTCCTTCTTCCTAGAAATCATAACTTGTCATTATTTTTAACCATTATTTCTAATGAACTTGTTAGGTGCCAGTGGCAGCAGTTGTAATTATGGCATGCAATCGTGCTGATTATCTGGAAAGAACTGTTAAGTCAATTTTAAAGTAAGTTTCATGTTCTTGTCAAATAAAAAGTAAGTTTTGTGTTTATACCATATTGCACAGTGCAGTTTTTTTTCATTTGTACACAGTTGAGCTGACCCACTAGCCTAATTCTTCAATTATATAGATATCAGAGTTCTGTTGCTTCAAAGTTTCCTCTATTTGTCTCCCAGGTATCTATGTGCTTAATCTTTCATAAAATACTATGAGTGTCATTGACACTCGTCATTCTTTAGCAGTGATCTAGGAGAGAAATAGATAAACATGGTAACTTCGTTTTTCTCAGGATGGATCGCATCCAGCTGTCAAAGAGAAGGCTTTGAGCTACGATCAGCTTACCTATATGCAGGTAAGTTGTACATTTTAAATCAAATTTTATATTCTTGGGAATATCTTAGACGTTTGCAACACCCCAGGACAGCCATAAGTCCTGACTTCAATTCATTGCAGCATTTGGATTATGAACCCGTTCATACTGATAGACCTGGGGAGTTGATTGCGTACTACAAAATTGCACGTAAGGAATCTGCGAGTCTTCTGTTAAGCATCTATTAGCTTCAGTACTAAATCCTGGTTTTTCCATAGGTCATTACAAATGGGCATTGGATGGATTGTTCTACAAGCATAACTTCAGCCGAGTAATCATACTCGAAGGTGAAAACAGTGTTCCTTGGATTATCCTGTCAGTTTTTCTTTCTTTCCGCTTTATTACAAAGCTCTAAGTATGCTTTGCTGATACAATCCATCATATTTGAACACAGATGATATGGAAATTGCTCCTGATTTTTTCGATTACTTTGAGTCGGCAGCAGCTCTCCTTGACAAGGATAAGTATGTCCTCTAGATGAACCTGAGGTCTTGTACCTTGAATACTACGTTGTTAGATAATTGTTCCAGACTCCAGGAATTCTGGTTTCTCCTCACTTTTTTTATATTTAAACTGTGGTAGGTCTATCATGGCTGTTTCCTCGTGGAATGACAACGGGCAAAAGCAGTTTGTACATGATCCTAGTGAGTTGTCATCAATTTTTTTAGTTTATCTTCCTCATATTGAAATCAAGCTTAATACAACTTTTATTTCTCAAGAACCAATTGAGATCTCTGTCCCACCCTTTGTGGGTGTGCTCTGTGATTGCATGAAGCAAATATGCTTGTTTTTGTGGGAGGAGTGATGCTTATTTGGGTAAATATATTGTTTGTTCAGTCTCCTGGATCATGTAGGTTTGTAACATATTGTTCCTATCTTTAAGGTTTGACAATGGTCTTTGCATCTAAGTCTTTATATACATTTATCTAATATGGTCAATTAATATATTCTGGCAACATGTTTACCATCCCAATCTCTCGCTCTCTCTCATCCTTCCCCCTCCCTCCTCTTTGAGCTCGTAAGCCATAGTAATTGTTTTGACGTTATGGTACAATCGTCTTACCAACAAGTTAATGCATCATCCGTATTTACTGCTAATGTTTGGACACAAGACATTGACACTTGTCAGAACCATTATGCTCTCTGATCTGCTGTCTGATCCACTCTGCAGAAGTACTTTATAGGTCGGATTTCTTTCCTGGACTTGGGTGGATGCTGGCTAGATCCACGTGGGATGAGCTATCACCAAAGTGGCCAAAGGCATATCCTTGTTGCTGTAGTGAATTTTGTTTTGATTATACTTTTCTATGCTTTTCTATGCATTTCTTCTAAATGTTTTCTTTCACAATGCTTCACTTACTGGGATGATTGGTTGAGGTTAAAAGAGAATCATAAAGATCGACAATTTATTCGGCCAGAAGTTTGCAGAACATATAACTTTGGTGAACATGTATGTATTCTCACTTTTCTTGTTCATTACCTCCCAACCTCTAGTGTTTTTATTGTGCAAGCAGTCACGTTCAATTCAGGGATTTAGGGTATTTATTATAATGCATTTATGCACTGATTTTAATTTAATATCTATTAGTGATGCTAGAAAATCTTATGCTAAACTGGGATAGCCCTTCAACAAAATGGCTTCTTTGCCCCCTTGTGAGACTGAAATTTTTAATGCCTCAGTTCTCACGTCTTGTGCTTTATGCAGGGTTCTAGTCTGGGGCAGTTTTTCAAACAATATCTTGAGCCAATCAAGCTGAATGATGTCCTGGTAATTACCAATCTCACTTCTGTATCATTCCATCTAGTCTAATTTTGTCGTCTCTTTATTCAACATTTTCACACTGTGTTTTTATTTTCTATCTTCGCTTCCAAGGTTGACTGGAAATCAATGGATTTGAACTACCTGATTGAGGTAATGCGTGCTTTAATACATTTGGTTTGAATGTTGCTTTCATTACATCTATAATCAATACATCTTTCAACCTGTTTGTAGGACAAGTATATAAAGCACTTTGCTGATATTGTGAAAAAGGCTAAACCCATTCGTGGAACGGATCTTGTACTAAAGGCACGTAACATTGGTGGTGATGTTCGCATACAGTACAACGACCAGCCAGACTTTGAACGCATTGCACGTCAATTTGGTATTTTTGAAGAGTGGAAGGTGAATTTTCCTTGTTATTGAGTAACTTTCATTTAACTATCGTTGAGATTAGGAAAAGCCTATTTGATTTTATGAGACTGGAGAATCTTCATTAAGTCATGCCTTCATTGATTATGCAAGTAGCTCTGAAAATAAAATAATCCATAGCGCTAGCTATACCCAGTTGTTAATTTATTTATTCATCTGGATTTGTTTGTTTATGTTTCCTATAATTTTTCAGGATGGTGTACCAAGGACAGCTTATAAAGGAATAGTTGTTTTCCGATATCAAATCCCACAACGTATATTCCTAGTTGGTCCGGGTTCTCTCGTGCAGCTTGGAGTTAACGATTCTTGATGCAAAGATGAGGTTGGTTTTGCCTAACTTGCTGCCATTTCTCGGCTTAAAATTGTAGACTCCAATTTGATAATTGGGATAACATAAATAGCATCTGAGATATTTCTCCTCTTGGTTAATGGACAGAGTTCAAAAGGACAAAGTTTTGTTTCCAAGGTTCAACATTTAGGTTCAAGAAAAACATTTGTTCTTGAAGCACAAGGGTAACTCATACCAGTAGAGAACCAATGTTAACTAAACCTAGATGAGCCAGCTGCGTTTTTTCCCCCGTGATTTGAGTGTTGCAGCTGGCTATGTCTTCATTCTCTTCTGTAATTTGACTTCAGAAACTTTACCTAATTGTCGCATTCAACAAGTAGCAAGCTCCCACATCTCTGTTGTCCTCAAGGTGGTTGTCTCCATACGTCTACTACATATTCGGTGGGTCGTCGCAGAGCAAGAAAGGCGAATCGTTGTTCTTGTTACGTCTCGAAATTATTATCATATTATTGTTTCCTTGATGGAAACCATACCTTCTGAAGGAACATGTAACCCTAATCCCTGATGTACGATATCTTGAAAGATGTAATATCATGTAGCATACCAGAAAACCAAAATGTTCTAATATGAAATGAATTATGTATGTTGATTGATCTTGCTAAAATTTTATATTGCTTTTGCTTACAGATGATACTACTTATACTCCCATCTTTTTCTTTCTATATTTGAAAATTAATTGAAATTTTTTCACAAAAAGAGCACCTTCAACCCTTCTTCTCCTTCTACGATATCAACACTTTATTGTTTATTGGGTGCTAGGGGCACCGGGTAACTTACCTAACCCGCATCCTCCGGTTAATTCTATGATTAGTTCACGATAATTTGGATTATGGTGGTGCAATTTGATTGGACCATATTCTCCTTTTCCTTTTTATGAAGGTTTCATTATTTGAAATTAATAGGTGAACATCAAAATACTCCAAAAAATATTCTAATAAAACAACTAACTAATTGTATAAAATAAAAAGAGATATTTAGTTATATACTCATTCTTAGCACTAATATTATAGATAAACATTACACCATTTAATTTCTATAAATCAACCCAAAAAATAATAGTTGGCCATATTAAATTTAATTTTAACTATTAAATTAATTTGATACTTTATTGAGTTTTTTGGATTTTTTTAATAAGGTTTTGGGATTAGACTTGTTTTAAGAAAATGATGGCAGTTTTGTAATTTATATGTTGTAAATAGACTTTGAGGATTTTTTTAAAATCAATTTCATATAAGGTATTTTTATCATTTCGGCCCCTAGATATAATAGTGAATCTCCCAAATAAAAAATATCTGATACGACCTGTCGTTCTTAGTTAATTGAAATCGTCGAACCTAAAAACCTAACTCTCATCTTCATTCTCCCCTCAGTTCCGTTCCCGCCGAACCTTCACCTTACCAGCAGCAGCAACCATGGCCTCCATTCTCTCCAAGAAGCAAAGGCAGAAGCACAAAAGCACAAAGCTCTCCGACCTCAAAACCCTAGGCCACGACCTCCTCTCATCCAGAGCCCACGTCAACAACCTCCCTAAGCTCCTCTCCTTCGTCTCCCCAACCTCGCCTCCCCAGTTCGTTCTCGAGTCCCTCCTCTCTCTCCAGGCCTTCTTCACCCCTCTCTTGCCTGACCTACCTTCCTCTTCTTCCAAGCCTTCCGCTTCCAATGCATCCCAGGACGACCCCGATTTCATCTACCGGACTTGGCTCCGGTCCAAGTTCGACGAGCTCGTCGAGTCCCTCATCCAAGTCCTGCTTTCTCCTCAATCCGATGAAACTCTCAAGGTCAATTTTCTTTTTGTTAAATTTCCGTTCTTTTTTGTTTTGTTTTGTAATTATAGTTTTTTTTTTTCCTTCTAAATTGTGCTTGCTGATACTGTGATTAGGAGGTGGTGTTGGACACAATAATGGAGTTTGTGAAGTCTGGAAATGGGGGAAGGTTTCACTCTGCTATTTACCATAGGTTGCTTCGTAGTATTGTAAGTTGTACCCGTTTCTCCAAAAGCTTGATTTGAATTTTTTTTTTTTCTTTCTAATGTTATTGAAAGAGTAAGTTGTAATGTGGTGTTCTTATCGATAGGTTCACTCTACGACACCAGCTAATTTCTTGTTAGACTTGTTGGCATCCAAGTATTTCAAGTATATTGACGTCCGGTAAGGTCACATGGCTTCTATTGTTTACTGGAGGCTTTAGTCAGGAAAGTTATGTTACGGTTACTTAAAAAAGTATTGTAATTGTTGTATTTGTTTGTTGCAGTTATTTTACCTACATCAGCTTGGAAAAACTCTCTAGAGTTCTAGATGCAAAAGACATTTCTGGTACTTCCGGCTGTGGTCCTTGCTGAAAGTTTCATAATTTTTTGTTTCATCTTTTTGGGGGTGGTTGTGGTGGTGTTATCTTACTTAGTTTATTGTTTTGTATCTCCTTTAGATGACAGAAACCTGAACACAGACTGCAACGATGGGGGGCATCCAAGTGAAAGGTTAGTATAATCCACAATGTTATCACTTTGGAAATTTCTGTTCTCTTTTTTTTCTCATTGCCTCTGTCTTGTTAAGACATGTGAATGACCCCAATGTATAATATATATATATATGCATATATGCTAATGTGTTATATTTCTTAGTATGTTGATGCTGCAAGATGTTAGCTTTTGATTTCTTAAAATCATTTACTGGCAGCATGGATCTATTAATTCACAAGATTCATTACATAATGTCACACATCCCCTCTCTGGAAGCCTCAGTTGAGAAAACTGATTATGACATGTGGAGTGGATCAGGTGAGTGTTCCCTGCCTTCACAAATCAGTGCTTCAACAGTTAAACTCATACTTTACTTTGGTGGAAGATATCATTATTGATTACTGATTAAGATTCTTGTGTAAAGGTGACGATGAAGATATTTCTGGGAATCTTAAAGCAGAAAATAAACAGCACATGACTGAGAAGCACAATGATAAGGCAAGCTATCAATTATCTTCAGAAGATGATGTTTCAATGCAACTATTAAAATTGTTTGTGCATTCATTCACTAGATTATCCTCTGTATATTTCTATGAGATTAAAGTTCCACATTCTCTTTGGATAATGTCTTCAGGTGTTGACTGCAGCCAGTATTGCGAAAAAGATGAAATTGAAATTTACTAAAGCATGGTTATCATTTCTAAGGTTACCACTTCCACTTGATGTGTACAAGGAGGTAAGGCTCATACCTGCCACACCATGATTTCTCATAAATGTTGTGCCCGAACAAAATTTAATTGGTTTTTTATTGTTATCTTAAATGTTGTGACTTTTGATGCTCAGGTTCTTGCCACACTCCATCAGGCAGTCATTCCTTATCTATCTAACCCAGTCTTGCTATGGTAAAGTTTCTTACCAAATACGTTTATGTATATTTTTCCAATTTGTTCTTTGTGACCTTGAGTCTATTCATTGCTTGACAACATGCAACAACTTCTTTCTAAGATCATGACATTTCATTTATTGACAATGTGCAGTGATTTCTTAACTCGGTCATATGACATTGGTGGTGTTATCAGCGTCATGGCTCTTAGCGGCCTCTTCATCCTCATGACACAATATGGTTTAGAGTACCCCAACTTTTATGAGAAACTTTATGCATTACTGGTTCCTTCTATTTTTATGGCAAAACATCGATCAAAGTTTTTTCAGGTAATGCTGATCATTACTGCGGTAACAGTTGTTAAAGATATACTTCTATAACACAAGGCATGTATATCTATGTATGAGTGTGAGTGTGCATTTGTGTTGTTTTACAATTATTTGCAATTAAAATAGAAAGTGAATCTTAACATATGATAATATATGCTTAGATGTGTGTGTTATCTTTAAATCTATTGAGTCAACTAGACTGGTTATATGTTATCATTAAAACACTCATTTACTCATTAAAAAAAGAAAACTAAGGGGATTTGACAAAGTCATTCAAGGGTAATGACCTTCCCATCAGTTGTGGCTTTGATTGATTTCTTCAGAGTTTAAGTTCTGGAGCTTAAAGTACAGGAAACTCTGTTGCAATAATGCATCATGAACATGAGGTTGCTTGCTTGGTCTGCATAATTGTTGAACACCCGGTTTAAATGTTTATGTTGGATGAATTGGTAATTTTATACTTGTGCTATTTAATTTTGCAGCTTGTGGATGCTTGCTTAAAATCACCACTTCTTCCTGCATATTTGGCTGCTGCTTTTGCTAAGAAATTGAGCAGGCTGTCAATTTCAGTTCCTCCGTCTGGAGCGTTAGTTATTATTGCGTTAGTTCATAATCTTCTACGGAGACATCCTTCAATCAATTGCTTGGTGAATCGGGTATCCGAACAATCTTTAATTGTTTCTTTGTCAATATATTCACTATCCTTTTGATCTGAATGCAAGTGAGGTCAGCTGTACTGTTCTTTGTCAAAGTATTCATTTCATACATGATACATTTGAGGAGACTACTGTTTATGCAGGGAGGTGGTGGTGCAACTGTGAAAGATGATCCAGAAACGGAACAGAGGGTTGCTGATGGTGTAAATGACACCGCAACTGCTTCAGCAGATAAGTCAGTCAAAAAACCAGGCATTGACCCTTTTGATAATGAACAAAGTGATCCTATAAAATCAAATGCCATGAGTAAGTGTCTTTTCCCGCTAAATGTGATTTCTGCATGCCAAATACCTGCATTTCATGCAAGCCGTGAATGTGGTATACTTGCTCAAATTTTATTTGAAAGCAGACAACACACACATTATTGCTTTAATTATTAAATAAATTTTACTTTTACATATTGATGAGATGTTTTTGAACAGGAAGTTCACTCTGGGAGATTGATACCCTCCGTCACCACTACTGCCCTGCTGTATCAAGGTTCATGCTTGAGTCCTGATCGTGTGTCGTTATTATATGGTCCTTATACCTTTTGATTTTTCCTGATATCCTTTTTCTTTGTTGTTAGGTTTGTTTTGTCACTTGAGAATGATTTGACAGTCAGAGCCAAAACCACTGAAATTTCTGTTGGAGATTTTAGCTCAGGCTCATATGCAACAATATTTGGAGAGCAGGTATTAATATCATGTCTCAGGATTCATTGAGTAATATAATAAATTTAATGCATTTTTCAATTTTATCTTTTAAAGGATAGAAAGAAAAAAAAAAGTTGTGGAAATTTGGTACTTACAATAGTTTAGTTCCATCTGTGGACGTGTTGATTCCTGTACATTTGGTCATCTGACAGCAGGCTACGTTTGGCAATTTTTATTTTATTTTCTAAATAGTTGTGGCCTTTTGTATATTCTTTTTTGGGACCGTTGTAGGACAGAGTACATATATTTGTTACTTTGTCAATCTGTCTGATGTCCAAGGAAATGCCTTGCAGTTTTCTTTATATGGTATGTGATTTCACTGATCTGGCGACTGCATTGACTCTATTTTGCAGATGAGACGAAGGATAAAATTGGCTCCACTTGCATACTACAAAGTACCCCCCACCTCTTTGCTCTCGGAGTCCGAGTCTGAGTTTCTTGGTTGGACGTTCAAATGTGAAGACAGTAAGCGAAAGAATGACATCAATGATGAGAATGGGAAAATAGATCAAGATTGTAATCATAATTCGGTAAAACGACAAAGAGTTGAGTGTTCATAACCAAAGTGTGCCATCCCTTTCTTCTGCCCTTTCTTTCAAGGGGACAGGATTATGCTCGTGAATTATAAGATTTGAGCAACAATTTTGGGGTTCTTAGGTGTATGTTTCCTCATTTGTTGATTTTGTAAGCTGCAACAAATTTTGAGCTCCAAAAAAGGGTGAAAAGAAAAGCTGCATCAGATTTTGAATTTGACCTGCTATTTTGTTGGCAAGTTATCCTTGTACATGCATTTTTGTTCTCTCTTGGTGTGATCAGAGCCGATAATTTAATCATTTTTCTGTGTGCATTGTTTAGAAGGTGGTTTTACCCAAAAACACCATGAATGCTGTTCGCATTGGTTTTCTTGGCACATCAGACCGTGCATTGCGTGTAGTCGGTTTTGTGAGGCCTTTTTCCATGCTTTATCTTAAGGCTCCTTCCCAACTGTCTCATCCTTTGCTTAGACTCAAATGCATGAAATTTCCTCAATTTTTAATTTCCCACAAATAAATCCAGTTTCTTACCCACATTTCATTTCACGTGAGCCAAATGAGAATCATGTTTGTTATCGAATTGAAACTCAGCCGATGATCTACTTCGAACATTGCTGGTTTGGTCACACGTTTGGTTTTTTTTTTCTTTTTTTTCTTAAGAGTCGTCAGCTTATGGAAAGACTCAGCTTATGGAGTCTTTCAGCAAGAGCGCATTCCGTCTCCGCCATCTGACCTTTACATTGTCCACCATTGTAACCGACTCTGATACCAAACTAAGACCTGTCTTTCTCCTACTACTTTTTCTAAATTGAAGAAAGACATAAGAGAGAGGAGTGAGAATTCATACGATTAAAACTATTTCATATAAATTTGGGTTTTGTGATTTGAGATGGGTGGATGGGTTACCAACAAGACATCGGAGAAACTGATTTATTTACCATGACATTATGTACAACAAATTTCACTCAAAAGCCAACAAATTAATTAGATCCCAAGACAGATCAAAACATGCAATGGTTGGCTGTTGATGACATTATGAATAAATAAATAAAAAGGGAAAAATGACTGATTCTTCAATATCATTCACAAATGTGATTAAGCATCAAATCTGATCATGATTTACTATCTAGTACTTCCTGCAGAAGATTCAGACCTTCTGCTGATATACTCCTTTTGAATTTCAATTTCGGGATCTCAAGCAAAGGTGGTGGGTCTGGGGAGAAGCATACCACAACTACTGTCAGGTTGTCGCAGGTATTGCGCTTGAGTGCCTCCCTAACCAGCTCTCTTGAGCATCTCTCAGGATCATTGTGAAGCATTAATTCTTTCCTTGCAATTGTAACAGCGCATTGGCTGCTCATCACATCCCACAGCCCATCACAGCCTAGGATCAAGAATTCATCTTCCTCACTCAGAGTTGTCTCCTCAAGCTCCGGCTCTGCGCTTAAGGGACAAGAGGAACCTTTGGAGCCTTTCATGTGCCAATCTCCAAGAGCCCGTGCCACCGATAATTGACCGTTAAGGTAGCCATCATAAACCACACCTCCCAGTTTCTCAATTCTTACTCTTTCTGAGGCACAATTGGGTTTATGGTCTTTGGAAAGCTCAACTGCCCTACCTCTTCTTCCCAGCACAGCTCGGCAGTCCCCGGCATTGGCAATTAGCATCGTCCTGAAAGAAGAAATCACATGTAAATCATGATGTCATCTATAAAGACATAAGTGACGTGGAGAGAACTTTGTGGTTGAAATCCTACAGGAAGTGGCCAGTACATTCTTCTACTATAAAAAATTCATCCAGTTTACCTGGTCAAGACCATAAAGCTATGCTATAGCCACATATCTATTGCACCATGGAAGGTTTCACAAATGTGACCCCCTGCCTCCCACAGATAAGATTTATTACCAAGCTACAAGCCTCTATATTGATGCCAAGAAATGTCTTTGAAAGCATTCCTGGATGAAATCACCATGGATGACATTGGTCGATGAGAAATGATGAAATTTTACCCGTGGACTTGGCACAATAAGATAGCTTATAATATATAATGATCTCAATAGAATTTAAATTGTCAGATTAACCATTCTACATCATATAACTCCATAAGCTTCAAAATCTTTGTTACCATTCAAAAAAAAAAAATTCCAAGAACAAGAGAAAAAATTTTGGTGCACCCACAAAGGAGTCTGACAGAGCATAATGCAGATACATAAACTAACAAACAACCATTAGAAGAGTGACTACTAGGACATGGTTAAGCGTTTAGTTTAAGCTAGACCAATACCAATAATGGATGAGAAAATAAACAATAGAAGGATAATAACTCTCACCTTCCAGATATGAGGGCAGTAAGTGCAGTCGTACCAGAGGAACTATCAAGAGAACCAGTATCAGCAAAAGCATGGTCAGCGTTTAGGAAAGCACTCTTAATAGCCTTCTTGGCACAAAAGGGGAAATGTGAATCCTCAACTATAAACCTCAAAATGTTCTCTCTGATAAAAGAAGCTGCATCTGTACCACCATGGCCATCAAAAACCTGCAGTAGAACAAGAATGTTGACACATCATGGCATGTTATGGTAGTTGTGCACTTAAAGGAATCACCGCAATTTTCATTAATCAACAATGAAAGCAGCATTAATGTTTCTAGAAACAACTCTATATAGCTTAGTTAGTGATTAAATTACAAACCCCATAGAAAGCTCCAGGAGAAGGAAAGTTCGCAGTGGCACCTAGATGTTTGAAAATATTGTCTATACAGATATGCTCATCCTCCATATAAGGTTTTGGACCGATCTCTGAACAGCTTCCAGAGCGAAAAACAGGTACAAATGCAGAGTTACTATCTGATGAGGACTTTGAGCTAACAATACCAACATCCGACTCCTAAGCAAGGAGTGAAAAGGCAACATCAAATTCCATACAACTTTAATATGAAGAAACGATAGAAAACTGCAATTATTACAGATGATAGAAATCAATCTCACCACTTCAGTTGTAGGAGCCAACTGGGCAGAGCTCACACAATACCTCATAGCTGAGAGGTGCCGAGGAGGTTTGCCCATGTTCGGTTGCTTTAAGCTCTCAAAAGTAAGTGATTTCTCTTCTTTTGTAACAGTAACATTCTCCTTTCTGTAGCTGCCATCTAACATGGAAAGTGGAGACGGGTAATCGGTCCCTGCAGCCATTTTCTCTCCAAAACATAATCCAATCCTGGATCAAAAACTGGACCTCAAGTGTTTCCTTTCAACCAATCCTTTTGCAAAGAGTTGGTTCAAACTTCAAAAGCTTCTTACTTTTATCAAGCAAACAATTTCTGATATCAGGAACAGACCCCAAATCATACCACACAAGTAGCTTTCCTCCTTTTAGGTTGTTTCTTCAGATACTTTGATGGACACCTGAGAAGAAAATGACCAGCAAATTCTCAACTTACTTCTCAATTATTTTGTTGAGCTAAAATTAAAGATCAAACAGCCCAGTTAATCTGTTGAACCACCAGCTACAAGTATGTACCCTAAACATAAAATCCCCAAAAAGCATATTTAAATAACAACTTTGCTATTTCAGGACTATCCACAAACCCATATCACAATCCAAATCACCAACATCTGCCACAACCCATATCAGATTTCAGAAAAGAAAAACCAGAAACAAAAACCATGACTTTATTCTAATTCTGGGAAGTATAAAAACATAGTTTTCATTTAAAATAAAAACTATAATTCACAGATTTAAACTGCATACACCAAATCCAAATACAGAAACCAGCACAAAATAGGCAAAAGCAGTTAAGGAACAAAACTCAAAATTTATTACTCAAAACTGCAACACAAATCACACACCAAACCAGACAACTCTTCAGCCACAAAGAATCAAGCTTGACATATGCAAATCATAGAATTAAAAAGCAAAATAGTTGGTGGGTGATGAACTGATGATGATAATACTTGCCGTACTGTTTTGGTTAGCTTAAGAAAAATCTTCAAAGATCCCTGAAAGAGAAATTGGAAAAGGAGAGGAACAAGCCCACAAACCACCAAAAGCTTTCAAACTGAAAAAAAAAAAAATGGTTATAAATGATTTTTTTGGGTTGATATGTGTAGGATTGATGTTGATTCGTTGAATAAAGATGTAGAAAGAGTTTGATCGATGAAGAAAACAGAGGGTAACTGGCACGTGGGTTTTGTCAACCGGTCATAGCGGGTCGTCCCGGTGGACTTGTAAATACGGACAGCTGGGCATCTGGCACGTGGCGCGTAGGATGTTTGATATTTGGGTTGTTACCGGAGAATCGGAGAGGAGGGGATTGTAGTTTCAGGTGTTGAGGTTCAACAATTGCGGCTGGGCTGTCGTGTCTGCCGTTGGATTGCAACAGTTGATAATTGACGGCCGGATGATGACTGACGGTTTTCACCAAACTTGGGAACTGGTAGTTGACGGTCGTTGACAACGGCGATCCCATTCATGTTTTCCAACTTGTAACAACTAAAATCCACCCAAATTTTTATTTATTTATAACAACTGAAAATTGAGGTTTGCAAAATCTTTCAATGTTAGGAAAATGAGTATCAGACCAGAGAACTTTTTTTTGAAAAAAAAAAAAATTGTATATATGAGATACCATAATTTCTGTAATTATTTTGTTTTTTAGGATTTAGATTATAATGTTTCCATTCAAAGACATAAATAAAAATATTAAAGAGGTGAGCTTTCACAATTGGTATTCACATCAAAGAGCCAACTAAATTAAATTAGAAGACATTTTCATGACATGTTTTTGTTTTTGTTTTTAATGATGGAGATTTAGACAGATAACGGACCCAATAATAAACACACATCTTGAAGCTGACCAAAAAAGTCACTAATAAATCTCCCTATCCTCAGATGCCACTATGTGGTCAGATTGTTATTAAAAATGGATGACCTTTTTGGGATTTGTTATATAAATTATGGGTAATTTTCTTACCCCAAAAAAAAAATTATCAATTGATTGGTTATTTGAGCAAACAGAGTAAGCTATGTCATGTCACTCAAATTTCACCAATTGTGCCCATAATATAGTTAAGGCTCCATGCATTTTCAGCTTCCTTTCGGTAGTAAAACATGGGTTTTGATTCTCATTTATAACTTGTAGTTGTCTTTTCATGCATGTTGACATGAACTGACCACCCATATACACAGATTTCCAAAGGCATGAACTTCCTGCTATATTCTTCTTCTAAAAGCACTTCTTAATAAAGGAAAATTTTCACTGTGCCACTTGCTCAGAATACCAGTGAATTATGTGGACAAGATCTCCCAAGCGTTATTTGATTGTAACTCTAACTTTCATCAGCACATGCATTTGCAATGTAGAAAGAGTGGGATTCTCAAATGCTTACACAGCAGCAGCTGACGCTGCTGGTGTGAGCCAATCAAGCAAAGGCACTATTATGGCTATGCCTGTTCACAAGTCCCTGGAGGCTGGGCAGCTCAGAGAATAGGAGGGAGGTGTGTTCTTCTCCTCTCATTTGTGACATGGTCTCTAATTTATGCCTTTGTCCCGTTAGACCCCAATTGTGTCACGATGATGGTTTTGGCTCGGTTGCTTCTTGGTGTGGCACAAGGCTTCATGTTCCCTTCAATCCACTCTGTTCTTGCTCAATGGGTGCCTCCACATGAGAGGTAGATCTGTTTCTTCTGGAATGTACCTTGGTGCAGCTACAGGAATGCTTATGGTTCCAAGCCTTGTGAAGTTGAGTAGCCCCCAATTTGTATTTTTGGCTGAAGCAACTTTAGGTACTATGTGGTCTGTGGTTTGGCTCAATCTGAGCTTCCAAAAGCTATAACTGGGTTTGGAGAAGTGTTGTTGCTAATCAAAGGGGGTCATGAAAAGATAGAAGTGGAGGATCGGGACGAACGAAATTCTAATAGAACAGAAAATATCCCATGGAAGAGTATTTTTGGGAGCTTACCAATTTGGGCTATTGTAGTGAATAATTTCACTTTCCATTATGCTTTGCATGTGATGATGAATTGGCCCCCAACATACTTTGAACAAGGCCTCCAGCTTAGTCTTCAGGACATGGGGAGTTACAAGACGGTGCCTTATTATCTTAAAATGTTCATATTCTCAAACATTGGTGGAGTGACTGCTGATCACTTGATCACAAAGAGGCTCTTGTCTGTGACTGCAACCAGGAAGCTTTTGAACACTTCAGGGTTCATAGTTGCTTCTCTTGCATTGATGACACTGCCCATTTTCCAGAACTTCCCTTGGGGCTGTGATTTGTTCTTATGTGGCCCTTGGTTTCTTGGCACTAGGGAGAGCTGGGTTTGCTGTGAATCACATGGATATTGCTCCCAAGTATGCAGGAATTGTGATGGGAGTGTCTAATACAGCTGGTACATTGGCTGGCATAATTGGGGTGATCTCACTGGGAAGCTTCTTGAAGCTGCTAAGTTTGCTCATTCGGATCTTTCGAATCAGGAAAGTTGGAGATCAGTATTCATGATACCAGGGATGCTTTGCATTTTGAGCTCACTTGGGTTTTTACTCTTCTCAACTGGGGAGAGGATTTTTCACTGAGGTAGGCTTGTTAAGAACAGATATCATCAGCCTTTTTTTTTTTTAATGATTTATGAATTGAATATGTACTGCATTCCTGTTATATCTAAATGAATTGATCATATAAAAATTCAAGTTTTCAGCTTCAGTGAATTTGGAAGGCTTATATTTGTTAGCATGAATAGCTTGAAGCTCATTGGCTCATTCTTTTCCACTTCTAAAACATAATTGTGATGATTTATTGAGGCCCATGATTCATTCAGTCATCTCTGGCTATAACCCAAATTAGCATGTGCATAGGTCCGTCCCTATATGAGATTGAGACGGAAAAAAAATTCATGTAGAAATGTGTGAATTCTATGAATATCACGTCATCGTTTAACGGAAAACTTAATAATCAAACTATGAAAATTATAATAATCAAAATTTAGGTATGAGACTGTATGAGATATATTTGTACATTGATAACTGATACGAAACCTACAAACTTCTGACAGTCACCATTTCTAGAGATACAGTGTATACAAAGAACATATGCATGTTACTGAGATCAAGGGAATAAATAAATGACTATAAAAGTTATAGTTCTTAGCCTTAAGCTATGTTTGAACTCCATGATGATGAAATGGAAATAGAGCTATATCTAATTTGCTCAAAATTCAATAGGGAACCGATATGTCTGAAACAGGTGTTCAATTTACCAATTCACATTGCAAAGATGTCAGTGCCAACACAAACAAGTAAACAACACTAGCGTACACCCACACACCAAATAACTCCTTTCGAGAAGCTGATCATGATTCATGGCCATGTGAGATCATGATCTCATAACACAAGTGCTGGGTTGGGCTCGCTGACGTGATGCATTTAGTCCACTTATTGAAGATGGGCTTTGAATGTGAAAGGGCTAAATCCACTGTTGGATATGGCCTTATGTGTTTGATGGATGGCAGGTCCAGTTATTTGTACTGATTCAATAACATTACAAAAGGGCCCATTAAAATAATAATAATAATAATAAATTTTCATCCTTCTTCATGCTACATTCTTGCTGCCCTTCACACTGTCTCCCAAACTACGTTCTTGGAAACTGGTAGTTGACAACGGCGATCCCGTTCATGTTTTCCAACTTGTAACAACTAAAATCCACCCAAAACAAAATTTATAGCAACTGGAATTGGAGGTTTGCAAAATCTTTCGATGTTAGGAATATGAGATACCATAATTTCTGTAATTATTTTGTTTTTTAGGATTTAGATTATAATGTTTCCATTCAAAGACAAAAATAAAAATATTAAAGAGATGAGCTTTCCTTTCATAATTGATATTAACATCAATGAGCCAAATATATTAAATTAGAAGCCATTTTCATGACATGTTTTTGTTATTGTTTTTGTTTTTAATAATGGAGATTTAGATAGGTAATGGACCCAATAATAAACACATATTTTCATGCATGTTGACATGAACTGACCACCCATATACACAGATTTTCCAAAGGCATGAGCTTGCCTCCATGTTCTTCTTCTAAAAGCACTTCTTAGAAAAGGAAAAATTTTCTTTGTACCACTTGCTTAGAATACCAGTGAATTATGTGGACAAAATTTCCAAAGCGTTATTTGATTGTCACTCTAACTTTCATCAGCACATGCATTTGCTATGTGGAAAGAGTGGGGTTCTCAATTGCATACACAGCAGCAGCTGATGCTGCTGGTGTGAGCCAATCAAGCAAAGGCACTATACTCTCTACATTCTATTATGGCTATGCCTGTTCACAAGTCCCTGGAGGCTGGGCAGCTCAGAGAGTAGGAGGAAGGTGTGTTCTTCTCCTCTCATTTGTGACATGGTCTCTGACTTATGCCTTTGTCCCGTTAGACCCGAATCGCGTCACAATGATGGTTTTGGCTCGGTTGCTTGTTGGTGTGGCACAAGGCTTCATGTTCCCTTCAATCCACTCTGTTCTTGCTCAATGGGTGCCTCCACATGAGAGGTCTAGATCTGTTTCTCTTACAACTTCTGGAATGTACCTTGGTGCAGCTGCAGGAATGCTTGTGGTTCCAAGCCTTGTGAAGTTGAGAAGCCCCCAATTTGTATTTTTGGCTGAAGCAACTTTAGGTACTATATGGTCTGTGGTTTGGTTAAACTATGCTAGCAACCCACCTCAATCTGAGCTTCCAAAAGCTACAACAGGTACTGGGTTTGGAGAAGTGTTGTTGCTAATCAAAGGAGGTCATGAAAAGATCAAAGCGGAGGATCGGGACGGACAAAATTCTAATAGAACAGAAAATATCCCATGGAAGAGTATTTTTGGGAGCTTACCAATTTGGGCTATTGTAGTGAATAATTTCACTTTCCATTATGCTTTGTACGTGATGATGAATTGGCTCCCAACATACTTTGAACAAGGCCTCCAGCTTAGTCTTCAGGACATGGGGAGTTACAAGATGGTGCCTTATCTTAACATGTTCATATTCTCAAACATTGGTGGAGTGATTGCTGATCACTTGATCACAAAGAGGCTCTTGTCGGTGACTGCAACCAGGAAGCTTTTGAACACTTCAGGGTTCATAGTTGCTTCTCTTGCGTTGATGGCACTGCCCATTTTCAGAACTTCCCTTGGGGCTGTGATTTGTTCTTCCCTGGCCCTTGGTTTCTTGGCACTAGGGAGAGCTGGGTTTGCAGTAAATCACATGGATATTGCTCCCAAGTATGCAGGAATTGTGATGGGAGTGTCTAATACAGCTGGTACTTTGGCTGGCATAATTGGGGTTGACCTCACTGGGAAGCTTCTAGAAGCTGCTAAGTTTGCTCATTCGGATCTTTCGAATCTGGAAAGCTGGAGATCAGTGTTCATGATACCAGGGGTGCTCTGCATTTTCAGCTCACTTGGGTTTTTACTCTTCTCAACTGGGGAGAGGATCTTTTGAATCCGGAGGTAGGCTTGTTAACAGCAGATATCATCAGGCTTTAAAAAAAATGATTTCTGAATTGGATATGTAAAGGTCTGCATTCCTGTGAAATGTAAATGAGTTGAACATATAAAAATTCAAGTTTTCCGCTTCAGTGCATCTGGAAGGCTTATATTTTGTTAGCATGAAAGCTTGAAGCTCATTGGCTCATTCTCTTCCACTTTCAAAACATAATTGTGGTGATTTATTGAGGCCCATGATTCATTCAGTCATTTCTTGGCTGGTTTGTCTTAACATAACACTAGCTAAATATCAAGATTACCATTGGAGCAGGGTCTATGCAAACTGGACATATTTTCAAGCATCCTTCTGTGAATCAAGCAGAATTTATGCTAAGGTGCCATAAGAAACTTCCTTTTAGAAATAGACCATTTTGGTTGTATAATTCAAACCATGAAAGTGTCAGTGGCACATCAGGAAAGAATTTGCAAACATAGAATTGAAACACCCTTGAAAACATTGGTTGTTCACTAGATTGATTGAATAAACACCTAAGCACAGATGATTCATAATTTTAAAAAATAAAAATAAAAATTGGGCCATTGATTTTATGTTAGAAAAGAAAATTAGATGTGACTAACATTGCAGATGCAGTTTTATGTAATCAATATGTTTGATCACAAAGAAATCAAACATATTGTGAATCTATGATTGTTATTGATTCTCTCATGGTAGCCATGCTGTTTGGTAACTTCAAAAAATCTAAGCAAAAGTAGGGAAGCTTCTACTGATCTGACAAAAGCACCACTAACTATAGACCTATTTTAGTAAATAGGCCATGTAAGGTGTAAACCTTCAATCCAATTTCAGACCACTTTTATCAAAGCAACTCAGAGACAGCATGTTATAATATTCCTTTCACCCTGCCATGGTATAACAATTTATCCAATGGTACAAATACCAAACTTACACTAATTGTCCATCACCATATCTATGATTCAAACCAAAGAATAATAACATTACAAAAGGCCCCATTAAAAATAATAATAATAATAATTGTCATCCCTTAAACTACATTCTTCTTGCCTTCACCCAACATCACCATCCCTGTCTCCCACTATATTTAAACAATTCAGCCATTGTTCTGAAGAGTGACTGATACAAAAAACAAGCAAACTCAGTACAACTCCACAAAGATCAAGTGGAAAACCATTTGCCCAAGTTGCTCTCTTTCCCCAGTTTGAAGTATTCTCATCACAAGAATTAAATAATGGAACTATCTTTCCCTCTGCTCCAATTGGCCTCCTCCTTTCTTGTGAGTTTTGACTCTCTAGCTTTACTTTAGTGAGTGTTCATTTTTCTTTATATTTAATTTATATTTCCTTTTCTGTCTTTGTATGTCACTTGCTATTTCAATTCATTAATCTATCTTCCTTGCTTTTCAGAATAGGTGGTTGTGTACCCCAAACTCTAAGCTCTGCCTCTGGTTCCTCTTCCTTGTCTACCCCCACCCCCCTTACTTTAACTTTGAGGTGAGTGTGGATTCCTTGAGACACACTGAAACCACCTGAGTTTTCACTTTTTTCATGAGATGAGCTTCGTGGGCATTCCTTATATGTCCAAGATGTTACTTTAGTGAGACAGATTTGTGCTTTTGGTTTGCCCTATTGTCTGTCTGTTGCTTTTGGGTTTCAAGTAGCACAGCTCATAATTTTGATTATTTATTGCGTTTGGTTCTGTTTGTCTAAACTTCCAGTTGGTATTTCTCCTTCTTTATGCTTTCTGAATGATGGGGTGGTGCTGTTTTGCTCCTAGTTGAAAATGCTACTGCTTGAGTTTTAAGTTTCTTGTAGTTCACTTTGACATAGAAAGTGATGACTTTGAAGTTGAATTTGGTGGTTCCATTCATTCATTTTCTTTGAATATAAGAAACTTGGGGAGGTGCTTAGAATAGTATCACAATGAATCTAGTTTGGGTCGTTTCAATACTCATTATCTGCATACCAGGCTCCACAGAAGGGGCCTCAAGACCTGCTGCCGTGAACGTTGGAGCTATGTGCACAGTAGGCACCATCAATGGAAGAGTCTCAAAGATTGCCATTGAGGCTGCTGTGAATGATGTGAACTCTGATCCAACCATTCTAGGTGGAACTAAATTATCTATAACTTTTCATGATTCAAACTTTAGTGGATTTCTTGGCATCATTGGAGGTAATTATTATTATTTTTTAAATCTTCTGTATGCCTGCTGTTTTAACTAATTGGGCTGTCTCAAGTACTTTGTATTTATAATGCTTATTTCATTGTTGATCACAGCATTGAAGTTCATGGAGTCTGATACAGTAGCTATAATTGGCCCACAAACTGCTGTGATGGCTCATATACTCTCACATCTTGCAAATGAACTTCATGTCCCTCTATTGTCATTCACAGCGCTGGACCCCACCTTATCAAGTCTGCAGTACCCTTACTTTGTTCAAACTGCACCCAATGATCTGTTCCAGATGGCTGCTATTGCAGACATGGTTAGTTATTTCGGTTGGACAGAGGTGGCTGCAATTTTCACTGATGATGACAGCGGTCGAAATGGTGTTGCTGCATTAGGTGATAAACTTGCAGAAAAACGCCACAAGATTTGTTACAAGGCAGCACTGCCACCTGACCCAAAAGCAACTAGAGATGATGTTAAAAATCAGTTGGTAATGATTCGAATGATGGAGTCTCGAGTGATTGTTCTACACACATTCGCCAAATCAGGTCTCGTAGTTTTTGATGTCGCCCAGGAACTTGGGATGATGGAGAGTGGATATGTATGGATAGCTACTGCTTGGCTATCCACTGTTTTAGATTCAACTTCACCTCTTTCTTCAAAGACTGCCAACTCTATCCAAGGTGCTCTCACTCTTAGACCACACACACCAGACTCAGAAAGAAAAAGGGCTTTTATATCAAGGTGGAACAAGTTGAGTAATGGCTCTATTGGGTTGAACCCTTATGGTCTATATGCCTATGACACTGTCTGGATGCTTGCTCATGCTATAAATTTGCTTTTGGATCAAGGGGGCACCATTTCCTTTTCCAACATCACTAGTCTAGGTGGTCCTAAGGGAGGAGGGACTGTGAACCTTGGTGCATTGAGCATTTTTCATGGTGGGAAGCAGTTGCTGGACAACATATTGCAAACCAATACGACCGGCCTGACTGGTCCTATAGCATTTCATCCAGATAGATCTCCATTGAATCCTGCATATGATCTCATTAACATAATTGAAAATGGATATCAAAGAATTGGATACTGGTCTAACTATTCCAGGATATCTGTTGTAGCCCCTGAGACATCATCAAACCGGTCTACTTTGAACCAACACTTACACACTGTTGTATGGCCTGGAGGGACAACAGTCAAGCCTCGTGGGTGGGTTTTTCCGAACAATGGAAAGCAATTAAGAATTGGAGTACCAAATCGAGTTAGCTATCGAGACTTTGTATCACGAAGAAATGGTACTGATATAGTTGAAGGATACTGCATTGATATATTCCTTGCAGCTATAAAGTTGCTTCCATATGCAGTTCCATATGAGTTTGTTCTGTTTGGTGATGGTCTCAAGAACCCGAGCTACTACGAGTTTGTAAACATGATTGCATCAGGAGTAAGTAAAATTTAACAATTACAAGATACTGACTTATATTCTCACAGAAAAATAAAATGGTGACCCATAAAACTTCTATCTGATTTAAGACTTTGTTTTGTAGAAGTTTGATGCTGCTGTAGGTGACATTGCCATCGTCACCAACCGGACAAAGATTGTGGATTTCACTCAGCCATATATAGAGTCAGGGCTAGTCGTGGTGGCTCCAGTTAGGAGGTTAAATTCGAGAGCTTGGGCGTTCTTAAAGCCATTTAGTCCACTGATGTGGGGTGTCACAGCAGCTTTCTTCCTGATCATTGGATTTGTCATGTGGATTTTGGAACATAGAATAAATGATGAGTTCAGGGGCCCTCCTAGGAAACAGATTGTTACAATCTTATGGTATGTACTTTGTACATTGAACATTCTGACCCAGCTTTTGCATATACTTACTAATTTGTAGGCTATGATTCGTGGTGGCACAAAAGCTGCAGCTCATGAAAGTTGAACTTCTATTGAATTTGAATGCAAATAAACTTATACAACTTGTTCTCATCTGCCTTCATTCTGTTGTTTTTCAGGTTTAGCTTCTCTACCATGTTTTTTGCTCATAGTAAGTTCAATTTCGGTACTTCATGTTGTGTTCTTATACCAAGAACTTGAAAGCGTGTTTAAAAGATCCATCTTCGAACTTTCAGGAGAAAATACGGTGAGCACGCTAGGTCGGATGGTGCTGATCATCTGGCTTTTTATAGTTCTAATAATCAACTCAAGTTATACAGCTAGCCTGACATCAATGCTCACAGTACAACAACTAGAATCCCCCATTACTGGAATTGATACCTTGGTAACGAGCACCGAACCTATAGGATACCAAATAGGGTCTTTTGCTCAAAACTATTTGGTTGAGGAGCTCAACATCCCAAGATCTAGGCTAGTTCCTCTTGGCTCACCAGAAGCATATGCAGACGCCCTTAAGAAAAGAACTGTTGCTGCTGTGGTTGATGAAAAAGCATATATAGAACTCTTCCTCTCAGAAAACTGCATGTTCTCAATTAGGGGGCAGGAGTTCACCAAAAGCGGGTGGGGATTTGTGAGTATTTCAACGTAGTTTTCTTTAACTTTTCCAAAATTTTCTTCACTATATGTTGTCAACATGAACATTTTCCGGTTTAGTGTCAATGAAACACATATTTGGTTGACCATTCTCCCAAAACATGCTCAATCTGATCATTCTTTTGTTAGACTGTCTGATATGTTACGTTACGTTATCAGACTTCGAGTAACTGATCAAGTGAAACAAAACATAATTCCTTATGCTACAAATAACTGATAGATGTGCGAAGTCTGAGTGTTTCTGCTACATGGGTTTTTGCAGGCATTTCCAAGAGACTCTCCTCTAACCATTGACATGTCAACCGCCATTCTCACCCTATCGGAGAACGGCGATCTTCAGAAAATTCATGACAAATGGTTGTCAAGAAAAACCTGTGCACAGACCTCTGACCTCATATCAGACCAGCTTCAACTACAAAGTTTCTGGGGACTTTTCCTTATCTGTGGCATTGCATGCCTTATTGCTTTCTTCATTCACTTTCTGTTGGCACTACGCCAGTTCAGCCGGCATTCCCCCGAAGCTGAAGATCAAACTGAGCCTTCCAGCCATAGCAGGAGAACCTCCGGCTCTGCGCGCCTCCACACGTTCCTGTCCTTCATCGACGAAAAGGCAGACGAATCAAAGAACAATAACAAGACAAAAAGAAAACGCAAGGAGATGATGGTATCAAATGGGAAGGAGAATTGTGAAAATGACTCGAGGAATATATCCAAGAGAATACAAATCAACAACTCTCGAGATACACAACAATGCTGACAATGACACTTGGCTAACTCGTTAAACATCATCAAGCCACCTTTCTAATGATAATAAGTTAATTAATCATACCATATCATGTTCTCTCACTCTTTTGTGTTAATTATTAATAGAAAACGGTTGGATTATCAAATATGCTTGTCAAATCTGTTCACCATTTCCAAAAATTGCAAGGAGCATATAGTCCAAGTTGTTAAAACTTAAAAAGCATTTACCATGCAACTGAGGTCTAAATTTTATTCCTCTTTTTTAAATACCGCTTGTATAAATGAATAAAAATTTAGCAGAACCATCATTTGAGAAAACACCAGCCCATTCCAAGAGCAGGAAAAAAAAAACAATGAAAAATTGAAAATTCCGGCCCAGCCCATAAAATTCTTCAAAATCCGTCCTTTCCAAGCTCACCCATTTACTTCGACAGCCAAAAACCCCACCTGACCGAGCTGCTCACTCTGCGACAACAATGGCGATCTGCCACCAATCTCCGTTCAAACTCTTCACTACAATCCCATCATCATCTTCATCGTTGAAGCCCAAACCCCTTCTCAGATGTAACCTCTCCCTCCCCTCCAGACCCTCCCTCACCTCCACCGAACCCGAACCCGTCTACACCTCCGTCAAGGCCTTCGCGCCGGCCACGGTGGCCAATCTCGGCCCGGGCTTTGACTTCTTGGGCTGCGCCGTCGACGGCCTCGGCGACTTTGTCTCCCTTACCCTCGACCCGCAGGTCTCGCCGGGCGAGATCTCCATCTCTGAGATCTCGGGCGACCACAACTCGAAGAAGCTCAGCAAAAACCCACTCTGGAACTGCGCGGGAATCGCAGCCATTGAAGTGATGAAGATGCTCGGAGTCCGCTCGGTCGGCCTCTCTCTCACTCTGGAAAAGGGACTGCCTTTGGGGTCCGGGCTCGGTTCCAGTGCGGCGAGCGCAGCTGCCGCCGCCGTTGCAGTCAACGAGATTTTCGGTGGAAAATTGGGGATCGATGAGCTTGTGATCGCGGGCCTGAAATCGGAGGAGAAGGTCTCTGGTTACCACGCCGATAATATCGCTCCGGCGATTATGGGAGGGTTTGTGTTGATTCGAAGCTACGACCCGTTGGATTTGATTCCGCTGATCTTTCCGGACGGTAAAGAGCTGTTCTTTGTGTTGGCGACGCCAGAGTTTGAAGCTC
Source organism: Prunus avium (assembly GCF_965620075.1). NCBI lineage: Eukaryota > Viridiplantae > Streptophyta > Magnoliopsida > Rosales > Rosaceae > Prunus > Prunus avium. The sequence continues at coordinate 34,820,379 of NC_142291.1, forward strand.
CGACGAAGAAGATGAGGGCGGCGCTTCCGGCGGAGGTGGGGATGGCCCACCACGTCTGGAATTCGAGCCAGGCCGGGGCGCTGGTGGCGGCGGTGCTTCAAGGGGACTTGCCGGGGCTGGGAAGGGCCTTGTCAAGTGATAAGATCGTCGAGCCACGGCGGGCCCCGCTGATTCCCGGCATGGACGCCGTGAAGAAGGCGGCTATTGAGGCCGGGGCTTTCGGGTGTACGATAAGCGGGGCGGGGCCCACCGCGGTGGCGGTAACAGATGATCTGGAGAGAGGGAAAGCGATTGGGGAGAGAATGGTGGCGGCGTTTTTGAAGGAGGGGAAGTTGAAGGCGGCGGCGAGTGTGAGTAGGCTCGACCGGGTTGGTGCCAGGCTTGTTAGTACCATTCCCAGATGAAAGTTTTGATTTTTTCATTTTGGGTTGGTTGAGAATTTAGATGGGTGTTGTAAACAATGCAAGAAAGAAGAGTGTTTGTGTTCTTGTGGCATTTTGTATTCACAACAAGATTGAAAATGTGTAATGAATGCGTTTTGTCACAGCCTTTTTAACTTTTTCTAAACTTCCAATGTCTTCTTCTTTAATGGCTCCTAGTTGAAAATGCTGCTGCTGCTGCTTGAATTTTAAGTTTTTGTAATCAACTCTTACATAGAAAGTTATTTTCAATTCAACTTTCTACACTATTTCCTGTTGTATTAGATCTTTTACCTTTGAGATCAATTGAACCTTGAAATTTGCTTCTGTGTTTGTTGCTTCTGTGAATAACAAGAGCTTTCTGGAAATCTGAAAGCAGAAGTTAGTGATCTTTCTGGTTTTGTAAACAATGCAAGGAGGTGTTTCTGTTTCCGTGGCATTTGTATTCACAAACAAAAGAAAAATTGAAAATGTGTAATGAATGTGTTTTGATTGAGCACCAAATTTTTACTGTCCCACATTGTAAATGCAGTTGGCTCGTGTCAATCTTTGCTGCAGATTCTTAAGAAATGCTCTAAAGTTGTCAAACTTTAATTGGATGTTTGATGTGTGAACTCACGGTTGGTGAAGCTACGATTTGAGCTCTCTGGTGGTTATAACTTATAAGTGGTGGTTGGTCCTTAAATGCTCAATGATGGTTAGTACATTGTTTACCAAATTCTGATAAATGGGGTCCTTTTTCTTTGTTAAATCCTCACTTTGATCATTCTCTTAACGGTATGGCTCTCCAGTTTGTGTTTTGCATTGGCAAAACTCCCACTATCGTCATTTTTGTTCCATTGTTAAGCGTCCTAGGAGCCTTTGTCATTGTCATGATCATTCGGCCAATATTATGGCTTGCATCACGGTTGTGCCGTCCCATGGCCAGAGCTAGGCTTTCCTCACCTCAGCCTCCTGGCCCTCTGCCTAACCAAGGCCTGCACGAAAGGGATCTCCGGGCCCTTCCAAGAGTCTCATATAATGCAGCAGGTGATGCAAGATTCACAGAATGTGCAATCTGCTTGATGGAGTTTGTGGACGGAGATATAATCAGGGTGTTGCCTTATTGTGGTCATGGATATCATGTGAGCTGTGTTGACAGGTGGCTGAAGTGCCATTCTTCATGCCCGTCCTGTCGTGGCACCGTGGCTATTATAGAAGAGAGGTGCCCAAAATGAAGTTGATTTTGAACTCATAGATTTGGAGTTTGGAGCTCTAAAGAAGGGCAACAACATTTTCTATGCAAGTTTCATTTTTACCACAGAAAAAATGTGGGAACTGTATCTGGTTCTGTTAATTTGCTAATCTTACATCAAAATGGTCAGCCACTGAACATGATCTTCAGTTGAAAACTTTTGTACTTGGTTCCTCATTTCCTTTGTGCGTTTAAGATTCACTTGTCAGCATCAGGACATAAAATACAAAAACAAAGGATTTGAACTCATTCAGAAGGTGGGTTGAATACAGAAGTGGAGATATGCGGGATCAAACTAGCAAACAATCTTTTACCCCATTTGTTTGCAGGAAATTTAACCGCCTTCTTCGTGTGTATCCCATTTTTTAATTTACTTTTTCTCTGAGATTGAGATTGTTCCTGCCACTGTCAGATTAGGAACTGTTCACAACGAGAATAAGAAGATAAGAATCATCACTGGACATGCTTAAAATTTCATGTCGAAATTGGGATTGAGTAAAACAAGCCCTTTGCTATGAAGTAATCCCACAAATTTCACTCCGAACACATTGTACACAAAAGCTCTTGAAGTTATTTATATCAGGTATAACAAATGAGGGATAATTATACATGAGCCTTTCTACGGGGATCGATTGTACCAATTACAAAGTAAAGAAAAAGTAAATTTGAAGCAAAACCAGGACGATAAAACAGCCATCAAAATTTTTAGTCCACCAAGGACCAAGTCAATTTTTCTTGGCAGCTGCAGCCTGCTTTGCACCAACGGAGAAGAACTCGATAATCACTTCAAGGGGCATGCCTTTGGTCTCCGGAACTTTCAAGAAAACAAAAATAAAAGCTATGACGCACACCACCGCGTACATGCCAAAAACACCACCAAGACCAACAGATTTGAGCATCACAGGAAGTGAGTAGGTGACAATGATGTCACCAATCCAAAACGTGAGGGCACATATGGCAATGCAGAGGCCTCGAACTCTGGTGGGGAAGATTTCTGCACAGAGTATGTTGGGGATTGGCCCAAACCCCATAACAAAGAAACAGAAGTAGAGCACAACACCAACAGTCGAAACTGATGCATTCACAACGCTGCCCATATTCACAAGACTTCCAAGGACAAGGATGACAAGAGATGCTATCAAGACCGGGATTGTGGTGAGCAGCAAACTCCTGTATTGTGATACATAAAGTTAATATTAACTTAAAAGCATTCTGAATGATGATTGACATCTTATTCTGCGGGAATTTTTTCTACAAGATATTCATATGAAGTTAATAAATGTTAAAAAGAAAGAGCCCCAAAACTTGTCAGGGCCATGTTAATTCAAACAACGTGTCCATTCAGCCAAGAACCAGAAAAACAATAATAATTTACCTTCTGCCAGAGATATCCATGAGCCTCATGGCAACAGCTATACTAGGAAGCATCAACAAGGTTGTTACTGCACTGATAAGCAGAGATGCAGAAGCTGAACTAATGCCCAAGTTTGAAAGAAGCACTCCAACACCTGCCTGCTCGAGAATTTGTGGAGTGTAGTAGAGAACCCCGCTTATACCAGAGAACTGCATTTTTTTTCAAAAGATATAAAAGGTGCAAACATGACCGGCCAAGTAAAATAGGTCACAACCACAACTCTAGAGGTTTTTCAGTAAATGTTAATTATTACCTGCTGAAGTATCTGCATTCCAACCCCAACAACCAAAGCATGCTTGACTCCTGGTTCGAAAAGATCACTCCAAGTTGGCCCTTTTGCAATAGCTGCAGATGGGTGAATCATTGCTGGTCCAACTGGATGCTGATTCCTAAGCTCTTTGGAATAAAGCGCAGGTTGACTCACCAAAGCAGCCGCCTGGATGAACTCACCATCTGTCGGTGCATCACCACCAGGAACCGAAACAATAGATCCACGACGAGATGCAGGGACACCCTCCTGGTGCAAATAAATTCTTTTGAATCCTCCTTCCTTAAGTCCATCCTGGCCTTCTCTCTCAGACCATTTCCATGCCAGCTGCCAACCGCCACCAATCCCGGTGCTACCAGCTCCTTCTCCACCAATGAGACTGTTGTTTCTCATGCTAGCAAGGCTCCCATGGGGAGGTGGGCCCAGGTCCTTTTCAAGGCTCGTTGTCTGACGTGATATCAATGGACTGTGCAAATTGTCATCAGAATCACCACCAACTGCATCAGATGCGTAATCGTCTCCTTCTCTGGCGAGGCTCTCCTCATCCCACTCTTCTTGTCTAGCCTGATTCCCTCCCACGCTGAACATGCTGCCAAAGTGTGGGAAAAGCATACTTCGCATGCTTCCTGTATCAGGGAGCTTCTCATGTACACTGCCAAAGAGAGAGACAAGAGGATCAACAAGCCCACTTTGGTTTACCATGCTTGCATGCCGAGACACAAGTCCAATGGTGCTTTGATCAGTCACAGGTCTGGCAACCCAGGATTGACCTCGTTCAGGCCCATATAATTTGATTTTATCCTTCTCAGCAGATAAATCATGGTCATCAGCAATGTCATCGGCTGGGCCAATTATGTACTCCTCAAAAGATGTTTCACCCGCAACTCCAAGACCCTCAACAAGTAAAGCCATCTCACCTGTTGATCTTAGAAGGATCAATACCATTCAAACAATGCAACATTGTAAATAAAACAGTTATTTTAGTGAAGCAAATAGTGACAGTATTGAGACGCTTTTCTGCCCATATAAGGCTATAAGTGAAAGGAGTCTTGATTTCTACAACTTTGTCTGCCAAACTGTATGACCAGAGGGTCAAATAGCCCAAAAAATAACCCATGAGCAATAATACGTACTTTCCTACTAACAAATGGCTACCCTCGCCAGATGATGCAGTCTAAAGTGAGAAAGAGAGAAAAAGCACAAACCACTTGAGTAAAAAGTTTCATTCCATGCAAATAAAAGAGAAAATAAATCAATTTCTGTATCACAGCAGTGACCAATTATTCATAGATAAATTCAGAACAAAATGACTAACCAGAGACATCTTCTCTGCCACGCAGCCTCTGTAAAACGTGCTTGGCCTCAAGCATCCGCCCCTTACTTACAAGCCATCGTGGAGACTCAGGCAAGAAAAATACAGTCAATGCAAAATAAACAAGAGAAGGAATAGAAAGAACCCCAAGCATCAACCTCCAGCTTGGTGACTTTGTTAACGACATCCCAAAAACCATGCAATATGACAAAAACATTCCCCCTGAGCCAGTGAACTGGGGAAGGGTATTCAACGATCCCCTTATTTCAGGTGGTGCTGTCTCAGATATATAAAGCGGAACCAAGGTAAGTGCCAAACCAATTCCAAATCCATCTAAAAGCCTTGCCAAGAGAAGGATATAAACATTGGGAGCCCACAGCATTACAATACCACTAAGGAAGTATAGGACAGAAGAGATTATAAGCACAGGACGGCGGCCTAGCCAGTCTGCCATGGCTCCAGAGCATGTTGTAATCAAAGTTGCCCCTATAAGTGACATAGCCACTATCAGCCCTTCGACAGCGGGATCACTTTCTAATTTGAATTCCTTCTTTATGTACAAAACAGACGCTGCAGCAAAAACAGAAAAGGTCCTTCAAAATGTAATTCGGTAGCAAAAATCACATATTCTTAACTTAAAAGAGAGTCATGGACTACCAATGAAGTAAATTCCAAGGCTAGGCATGAAGTAAACTTTTGATTAGCAATCGAAACAAAGCTAAAGAAGCAAATCTTCAAAGCATCTAAGTTGACTGTTGTTCTCAATCTAAAAGAGTCAACTTTCAATGTTGAAAAAAGGCAGACATAAAGCTATTGATACTCTCCAAGTACGAGTTGAAAGAGTAGATTTACCTGCGATAGTAGCGTTGTCCCATCCTTGCAATAAATTACCAATAGCAGCAGCAACAGCCACAAGCACAGCTCCCCTCATCTTCCACTCAACACCCAAAATCGATTGCTACCCTCTTAAGCAAGTCTCACCAGTAATTAACCAATCCAATCAAAAAAACCAAAAACCCAGATCAAAGATCAATGATTTGAACCCGTTCTTGATCACCAAGTTCAACAATCCTGGCAAAAAAATGATCCACTATCAGTACGAGGGAGAGAAGCATAGGTCATTGAGGTTAAGGTGTTATAAGACCACTGGATCAAAAGCTAAATATCATTTATAAAACAAGCCAAAACTCAAACAGAAGCGCACGCGTAAGCAACCCAACCCAAAGAAAACAAACAAACAAAAAACAAAGGCGATGAAGGTTTACCTGAAACATAGGCGTTTGATGGGTGAGTGGCGTGCTGTCTGTAAATGCAATCACGCCGTCAAAAGTTTGAGACTTTGAGTCCTAGTTGATGATATTTTCTTCTCTTTTTTCCTTTTTATACTTTCCAAGACAACGAAACGCAAATTATTTAAGAAAAACAAACGATCTTATTCGCCAAGAGAAAAGGTGGTAAAGCAGAAGAAGTAGCCAAGAGGAACAGAGGTAAGCCCTTTTGGGAACAGAGCGGTGACTGTTGGACACCTGCCCTTGTCCTCCTCTCTTGGCCTTGCACGTCACTCTCCCTGATCAGATTGCTGTTACGTGTTCCGTCATCTTTCACTATCTGTAATTTGGCCCTTTTCGAATTTTTCTAAAAAGAACTCAACTTTATTTTCCAACTTTCACACACCCAATGAACAGAGTTGCTCTGTTCTCTTGAGCAGCAATGCACAAGAGTATCTGAGAAGGGTTTTCAGAGAATGGAAAACTTAACCAAGTAGCCAGGCCAAGGCCGACTCCTAGGTAGGTTAAACAAACCCAATAGAAAAATAAAAATACTTAAGAATTTGCTAAAAAAAATTTGGTACCAACAAAAAATTCCTTAACTTTTAGCCAGCAAGCTCAGCACAACACAGCACCAACCCAGCTCAGCGCTTGAATATTCCAATTTTCCATTAATGTCATTATTACCTAATGGACAAAAACTAGGAACAAATAAACAAAGCAAAAACGCAAGACCATGTCGGCGATTTGGCAAAACTAAATAAATAAGCATTAAACCAAAGAATATTAGAGTCCCTGTTTGTGTGTGATTTGTATTGAATTAAAAATAATAAATAAAGCCAACGGGTCTAACCTAGTTGTCTTCAGTTTGAACTCTCGTGTTATCGTGATACTGTGTGTGAAAAATTCTTCTATCTTGTACCATAAAAAAACCAATCATTTAAAATAATGATTTGAAAGACGAAATAAATCGAATCGGATTCGTATGAATGACAGTGAGCATGACCTTGTTGTAATGGAATACAACTAGCGGACTAGGAATCCACCACTAGTACAGTTCCAATAAGCAGGGATCACCGCGTCCTCTGCTTTAGTTAGGCTCAAAGGTTTCTTTTTTCTTTTTTTATTTTTCTTTTTATTTTGTGCTTGTCATATTTCCCTACTTTTTCTTCTCTTTGTCTTGGGACCCTTTTTTTTTTTTTTTTTTTTTTGGTTTTTTTTTTCCATTAATTAGGCTGGTTTTTTTTTTTTTTTTTGGTATTTACCTTTTTGTTGGTGCATCAAATCATGAGTGAAGGATTTGCACAATTGCACCCAACAAGTTGTAGGGTTTATTCCATGGTTGGTCTGTCAAGTTTACTAAGAATTTGCAAGCCCCACTTGTGTGTGGGTCTTGTGATGGATGTGGTGGGGGAATTGTGGCTTTCAATTATTTATTTTGATCTATGATGTCATCATCTAGTGTTAATTATATGATTTTATTTTGTTGGTCATGGTTCAAATCATAGATTTTCTTCTAACAGACTACATGGGATTACTAGTTATTCATGGAATTTCAAATATAAATATATTTATCCTAACTAACTTATTTAACCTAATTGCATTGGAGATTGTTAATCAACATAAAAGAAAAGGATATCGATTTTTTTGTGTACATGCGATAGTCTAAACTACAAGGAATGGGGGTTTCTCACACACACACAAAACCAAGATGTCATAGAAATTCGAACTTGAGACCTCTTATTTACAAGTTAAAACCCTTTTTCACAAGGCTAAAAACTGTTGGCTCTTCTTATAATCATTAACAAACTCTTACCGACACTTTTTTACTTAAAAAGAAAAAATCCAATTAATAAAAGTATCCCTTCTTTCTTTTGTCTTTTCAAGTTAACTATCCCTTTTATGTAATTAAAAATTGTTTTTTTAATCATTGTTACAAATTAGCACAGAAACAAGGAGGACACATGAACAATGACCGTTATCGGCAGGAAAATTGTAAACTAGGGCCATGCCATGTGGCCAAAAATATTATTCAAAGAGGGTGCATAAAGGGGACCAAGAAAATTTTGTACCATTTTGCTTGTTGGGCATGTGAGTGATCATGATCCTGTCTATTATGAATATGACATTAAAAAAAAAAATCAAAGAAAGAACCTTCTTCAATACGAGAACAAAAAAAATGAGAAGTTGGGCTCTCATAGCATATTCATCTTCTCCTAACTTGTTTCAATCGAAGAAGGACAAACTATATGGGTCTAAAGACTAAAGACAACACAAGGCAGGCTGCTCTCTAAATTATAAGATTTTTAGTATCTAAAAGCCCATTGGGCTAGACCCAAATCCTATTTTGGTACATAAATTCTTCCTAACATCTTATGTCCCGGCACCCTACCAAAATTGCTACCAACTACAAGTGTATATAACGTTTTTCTTGTAAAAATTAATAACTAGGAAAATACATGAGGTGTGGACACGTGTTAAGCATGCGAAGGAGTGTGGTCATAAGACAAGGATTAGTCTTAAAAAATTTCAAGATGTCTAGTCTAGTGGTACGGTGTGATAATGATATTTAGTTAGTCTTAGGTTAATGCTTCTTGTGGTCGTTTAGTGAATAAATTGTTGTTATTTTGATATTAGAACTGACACTTCCAATGAAACTAAGGGTTTGTTTAAGAGTGATTCTAGATAGGCCAGAATCACTTTTGGGAAGAAGCACATCCCACGTGTTTATTCAGAAAATCACTTTTTGTGATTTTAAGTGATTCTGGGGAGAAGCACCCCTTATACACTTCTCCATAAAAATGATTATTTACCTCTTTAGAATTACTCCCAAACGAGCCCTAAGAGTGTAGCAAACCAACTCGCTACATACACAATTATGTAATGAGGAAGTGATCAAGCGACCTAATTTTGAGGGAGTAATTGCATAATAAATAAATGAGAAGTGAATATAAAATATGTCCATATAAATTGCGTTTTCTACAATGAGAACTTGCTTTATATGTGGACACAATTATAGTCTTTTTTATATAGAAAAATCGATAGTATTTATTGATGAAATTGAACAAGTACAAAGCCACAAAAGTATTGAAATTGGTACAATATCTCTAGTGATCAAATATGTTGATTTGATTTGGAGAGAATTACGCCTAAACCAACAAATACTCAAACCCCTGTTTCAGCAACCTGACGCGCATGTACTCTGACTAATAATACAGATCCACTGCGCAACTGTAGAAACGGCAGATTCATATTGCAGTTGAAACTTAAAATACAAAACAAAGCAAATTCCTAAAGAGTTCTTGAGAATTAAAATAAAATAAAACAAACTCATAAAAAAGTAATAATAGACTAAAACAAATAAAGAAACAGGACTGCTGCTCCATATTCTCTACAGCAACCAAAGAGACGTATAACGCTATACCGGCTAAACCCTTAGTGTCGCACTAGCTAAACCCTAGCCCACACAAACTGACAACTTCCATAATTGTAACTCCAAACTCTAAACTAGAGCCAAAATCATGTGAATGTGGACTAAAAGCGAAGACTAAATAGCATATGAGGAAATGGAGAAGGAAAAGGAAAAGGAAAGGGAAGAGGGGTTGAGAGGGAAGAGAGAGGAGGAAGAGGTGAGGAAAGAGCATATGCAGACACAATTATAGCCATTAGATTAACAGATTCATCATTTTATTTTAGAATGTGAATTTTTCAAAATTCATTAGATTGTGTCCGTGTTGAATGCTAATTACCGGCTATATACATATGCCCGGTATGCAAAAAATTTGTCATGACTATTGTTCCCAATTTGTTGGAACGCGTTGGTCTAAAAACTCCAAAAAGTCCAACTAATTCGTTCACGATCAACTTATGGGTCACGCAAAAAAGGGCAAGGGTTTGATTAGTTGTGAGAGTTTAATTAAAGCAAAGCCATATGGTTGGAACCGTAAACGTGGACGTATAGCTAGCAAGAGAAATCGTCCATGGAATCGAACTTTTTTGTTCAAATCTCCACCGCCACGTAACACCAAGAACCTCCTTTATTCTCCAACGCCCTAGCTTGTAGCAACTACCAAGTAAGCTGCGCCTCTCTCTCTATCTCTCTCTCTATTTGCCTTTGCTCTGTCTCCGTTGGCAGAGCCGCTATTTGACATTTGGCTCCAACCGAAGACTCTATGAAATGGGTTTTGGTCCACTTGGGCCTGGAGCTTGTAGGAATGTGATTATTTGAGATTGGAAGTGAGAGTTTGGGAACAAGGAAAGATCATGAGAAAGGTTGAAGGGAGGCTGTGTGAGGAATTTTCACCTGCATATTATGGGCTCTGCACTGTTGGAGGAATGCTCAGTGCTGGCACTACCCATCTTGCAATCACGCCTCTTGATGTCTTGAAAGTTAATATGCAGGTTCGTTTTCTTGGTTAAGTTTCGTTGATCTTTTTGTTTTACTGTTTACCATTTCTCTCGGGTGCTTGGGTAGTGGTATCTGTGTTCAAGATGAGAACTTTGCCATTGATGACAAGGGTTTGGAGGGTTTTGTTACTTTGTCTGACATTGCTTACTATTTGTTTGTGGAAGTGGAATAATTTTTAGCAATGAAAGGATCTTCAGCTGATCGAGTATTGTTCATGGGTTTAGGGTTTATGTCCTTATAACTGTTGTCCTGTTCATCATGGTTGTCATTCATTTCCCTGATTCCTTCTTGTTGTTATTGTGTTGGATGTCTTTTTTTCCAATACATATTCTGTTGGATGTTTGCACAAAAGGTTCATGCTTAATTTACTTTGCACCAGAGTATGATATTATTATTTTTTTCCCACTACTCCATTCTTATATTTGTCAAGTAAAGGTGAATGCCACCGGATGTCTGACCAATTTTTATTAATAATACATTAGCCGCTGTGGTTGTTTTATTCTTTGTTTATTTATTTTGGGTCTTAGGGGTAGTTTGTGATGAATTGGTACTAAATGCAAGGATTGGCATGACAAATTAGGTAACTATTTGCAGTAGTAGGACACTAAGTTTAAAGTTTTCTTTTAGTGTGTCAAAAACCTGTCCCTGCCTTTATAGATAAAGTGGTCATGTATCTAAAGAATAGAAGTTGCCAGAAAGGGAATGAGCGTGCGGGGAATAGAAGTTGTCATGTCCTCGACTGCCAAAAAGAATAGAAGTAGTTATGCATCACATGGCAGGAATCACAGATCAATAGCACTAACTATCAGATACAAATTTCTGTTCTCTTTCCAGTGATGAAATTTCATGTAGTTGCTTTGATTTCCTTGTATCGTTTCAATTGCCATTTCTACTACTGCATATTCATGTTTCAAGGGATTTGTGTCCCATATTTTTATCTCTTATATAAATTAGTTTCTCTTTTGACAGTCGAGGACATAATTCTTCTTAAGAATGCTCTAATAATGTAACTTGTACACTTTAGGTAAATCCAATCAAATATAACAAGATGGCTTCAGGGTTTTCTATTCTTTGGAAAGAACAAGGCCCTTCTTCTCTTTGGAGAGGTTGGTCTGGGAAACTTTTCGGATATGGTGTTCAAGGGGGCTGCAGATTTGGTCTCTACGAATACTTTAAGAAGCTTTACTCTGATGTATTGAAAGATCACAACATGAGTACCATATTCTTTCTCAGCAGTGCATCTGCTCAAGTATTTGCTGATGTGGCTCTCTGTCCTTTTGAAGCCGTCAAAGTCCGAGTTCAAACACAGCCTTACTTTGCAAAGGGCTTGGTTGATGGGTTTCCAAAACTATATGCAACCGAAGGGCTAGCTGGGTAAGTTACCCCAAAAATTTGATCATTCTTCTCCTTTTAATTTCTCAATCCTCATCAGCTTATCTACACTGCAGCTTTTACAAAGGACTTTTTCCACTTTGGGGTCGAAATCTTCCATGTAATATCTCTATCACTGCATTTTAAAATTTTTCATTTGCTTGCTCGGTAGGATCCATGGCTATGAATTAAAAATATATTGGGTGGTTTGTCACATTAGAATTTCAAGGGTGTGGTATTCTGTCCTGTTTTTTCCAGCATAGTGAACAGATAATGCAGTTTTGAGGTTCATGTCATCTCCCACTTCAATAATGGATTAGTTTCACTGTAAAATCCTATGGTGATGTCTGTCAAATAGTAGTTTAAATCATGGTGGTTTTTGGATATATCAACATTGCTAGAGCTGCATTGTTGCTAGCATGTAGTTGCGTGGTTATTTCCTAGTAGAATCATTCATTTCTTTTGTATCTTCCATTGCTTGTTGATTATCCTGTGAGATTTTGCATACAGAACCTTGCATTTTTTTTTTTCTAATTCCACCAAATAATCGTACTTAGTAATATAGGAATGTGAGCAAAAGGCTACTTGATATCACACATTGCTATTTGATTAGTTATGTTTTTCCCTTCACACAAAACCCCAAGGTGATCATTTGCAGTTGAAAAACCTTCCTACTTTATTAGTACTCATTTTGGTTAAGTGCTATGATCGGAAATGTGAAATCAGGAATAGTCCTGCATCTGTTCAGAACAGGAAAACATGAGGTTTTGGCAGTTACCCTTGAGAATGAAAAATGATACCCTGTGGTTGCGTACAGTAGCATAATGTGTATGGTCATTATCAGGGTGCTACTTGTGTCGTGCCCGACCCAAGGATCAGCTACATGCTTTCTGGCATTTATCATGAGAAAGTTGCTATCTGTTATCAGTTATCGTCATCAAGCACTCAGTAGAGACTGAAGATTAGTAAGTGCTGTGAATTTGATACAAATATTTATTAACTTCTCTGATGTGAATACTGTTCTTCACAGTCTCGATGATAATGTTCACGACGTTTGAGCACTCAGTGGATCTGATTTATCACAAAGTTATGCAAAGAAGAAAAGAAGATTGCTCAAGAGCCCAACAGCTTGGTGTGACATGTTTAGCGGCCTATGCAGCAGGAGCTGTTGGTACTGTTATTTCTAACCCTGCAGACAACATTGTTTCCTCTCTATACAACAAAAAGGCTGACAATGTGATGCAGGTAGCCCTTTGAACTAAGCTTTTCTTTGGTTTATTTCTAGTAATTGAAGGAAAAAGCATCAATTGCATTGGCTTTATATCTTATCTCCAGGCTGTGAAGAACATCGGGCTTGTTAATCTATTTACTAGAAGTCTTCCTGTTCGAATTACACTTGTCGGACCTGTTGTTACCTTGCAGTGGTTTTTCTATGACACCATTAAAGTTCTATGTGGATTGTAAGTGCATTTCATTTGATACAGACACAACAACATATTTCCTTTCCTCCTTTCATCTAATTATAAATTCATTTGAAAAAATTTCAGGCCTTCCAGTGGAGGGCTTACCAGGCGTCTTGAAGAAGCTAACCTATCAGCTTAAGATCATTAGATTAGATAAAGAACAATTCAATAGGATCACTGTCTTTGAGGATGAGATAGTCACTCCTTGGGGACAGCAATTACTACAACTTTGATCCTTCGTTATGTCACGGTTCGTTCCCGGTATAGGTGGCATTTTGAGTTGAGAGTTTTGTTGTATCCAGGGTTTATTTTATCCATAATATTTGAAGGTCATGCAGTCTAGCTTCATGATACTCTATGATTTTGGGTACATAAGATAAGATGTAAATAGCTTCTGCATGCTTAATGCTTTATGTTAATGTGCAGCAGCAGCAGCAGTTATAAAATGTGATCCTGCTTTGAAAGACATTTTGTATACTTGAAAAGAAGTGTAATTTGTGGCAATAGGTTTCGTGGAACCTATAAAAAGCTAAATTGCCAATTACACTTTGTGGAACCTTTCTTGGGTGCAAGGCAAGTGCTATCTGGTCGTGAGTCTTTTGGCTAAAAAGTCTACTACCAACTAGCATGGTCCGATATTTGAGGGCCAAAAGTGAATGCTTTTTGGTAAAAATAAAAAATAAAAAAGAAAAGTATGCCTTTGCTTTCTGCTTTTTTTTTTTTTTTTTTTTTTTTTTTTTTTTTTTTTTTTTTTTTTTTTCGGGGTTATGTTGGAGGAAAGAAACTTCATTGGAGTTCGATCTTCTGGCCTCTGGGTGCCATGAGGGAGTGGGAATCCACCAAAGTGTGCATTTGCTTTGAATTAAGTTTTCCACAGTAAATTGAGATTGTGGATTCTGACGTATGTGAACTTTAGAAAAACAATGTTTATGCTGAAGTGAAGATGCAAACAACCATTGATGTCAATGTTAGCAACTTAGCATCAGTCCTGCACAAGCAAGTTATGATATGAATATGGGCTCATTTGTGAGTAGTTTTGGATAAATTAATAATTATTTTTATGAAAAATCATTTTAAGTGGTTTTAAGTGATTTTCTCCCCATAATCGCTTAAAATCACATAAAATAATTATATGAAAAAGCATATGAGAGGTTTTTTCTCAACGGTTTGTAATTACACACTCTCTAATGGGAAACTAATACTAAGCATACTAGTACTGTAACATGTGAATGCATTAATAGTTCACACAGTCATCCACTCGATCGTGGAAGACTGATGTTAGCATAATCCTAATAGGATTTTGGCTCCTCAACATAGGTTAGATAGAATGTCAAGGTCATGCACACGAGGCAGCTAAGTCAAAGAGTCATATGGCTGCTAGGCTTAATATATATACAGTTTGCGAAGCGATTTTCCCTTTTCATCCTTTCTGGTTGTAGTGAGTTGACTGCAAATTTGTTGAGTGACCCTCTAACGAAATAGAATTGGTCAAGCACATCTGGCACTTATCCATTTGGCTGGATTATCGTGTGGACCACCCCACCTAATTAACTGGTTTTGGATTTCACTTATAGCAGCCAACAAAAGAAAAAAGAAAAGGCTACCTTTCATACATAATAGTAACTTTTTTTGTTTGTTTTTGGAATGGTTGTTTTTACCTTTTCTGTTTTTATTTTGGGTCAGAATTGACTGTTGCTGACCCATAAATGAATGGCAAGCATACCAAGTTTTCTGTGGAGGAACTGTTAAAAGGGCAAATTTATACCAAATCTATCCATATTTATCCATCAAAATGGAAGCTTTTTAACCTCTTTTACAGGGTTCCTAACAATAGTAATTAAGCTCTTATCTAACATCTAGAATAATAGTTTAATTAAGCTCTAAACCTCCTTTTAATAATAAAGAGAAAAAAAATGCTGTTCATTTTTAAGTAAAAGAGTAATGAATTGGTAGAATTTGGCCTTACACAACACACAAAAGGAATTGTCCCATCAGTTTATTTGTACATATAATGATTGCAAAATTATATGCACAAACATTCCTATATTACTGTTTTCTGTTATGAAACTAGGCTATAATCTACAAAAAGATTTGCACAAATCATTTTATTTACTTTTCTTCCCCTCCTTTGTTGTCCGATTTTCTTTTTCAGTTGATATAAGCGATATTCTAGAAGAGAGGAGAAGTCTAACTTAGGATCTCGAATATAGGATAAATGCTCAATTGAAATATGTGCGTCGCATTCACATCTACTGCTCACATAATGTTAAAAACTGTAAGACTTATGTTGCATGCAACGAGTGAATGCAAGTTTTGCCAATTAACTTGTGATGCAGTTTATTAGAGAATCAAACACCGCCTCTGACACAAAAAACTGTGTCTCTAAATTTAGCTGCCAGAGAAACCAGCTCGAACGTTTTGACCAAACAAACCTCTCTACACACCCACCGCCATTCATAGCCACGTGTCATCCACGCACCAATCACACTCACATCGCATTGCCCCATTCTCGGAACGAACCCGACCCATAATCTCGGAACTCACCTTTTTCACCGCGGCTCTACCGGCAGGTCAACATGGTAACTTTTCCATCTTTTTTTTAACCCCTCCCCCCAGTTCCAAGAATACCGTGTGCTCCTTTTATTTTCATTGTTCAGACAAAATAAATCACAAAAGATTAAAATAAATAAATGGACAATTTTTGGATGACATGAAGGCCATTAAAAAAGACGCGTTTTAAAATAGCTGGTATATGGTTTTTATTTAATTAATTGCAAAAATTAAAAATTAAAAATTAAAATAAAAGTGAAGAGAGGAGAGAGAGAGTGAGAGAGTGTGAGAGAGGGGAAGGTTAGAACTTGAGAAGAGAATAGCTGGTCAGCACTCACCTCCGATGTTTCCCAGCAACACCATCCTAAAATAACAACAATCCAAAACAGCCCCTAATTAACAAAAATATAATTTTGGAAGAAACCCATTTTTTCAAAATCATTATAGGTGTAAAGATTATTCCAATCCCAAAGCCTTTTGTTGATTTTGAGATCAAAATCAAATCTTCATAAGCACCTTGTTTATATCCTTGTTCTTCTCCCACCTTGTGTTTAATTCGTTCACACTCCCGTCGTTTCAAGTTTTTCAACTGGTAAAGGCCCCATCTTTCTCTCTCTTTCTCTAAAAAATGTATTTGTTTTCTTGCTTTCTATCTGTCTTTCTGTGTATGAATATCTGAATCTTGGTCTTTTTGGTTTTCTGGTTGATGGGTTGTTTTCTTTCTGTTTAAAGATTTGATCTTTGTGGTTAATTGGTAAGCTCTTGTTGCAATAATCGTATGTATGATATGGATTTATATCATGGAAAAACTAGAGAAAAAGAAAAGGGTCTTTCTTGGGTTGCATGGAAAATTCAATTTCAATGCTTTGCTTGCTTTCTTTTTCATGGTTAATGGATTCATATATGTGGAGCCCATAGGTCTGATCTGCTTATTATGATGATGAACTTTTCTTGGATTTGTTAGCCATGCTTATTGCTTATTTTAACTTTGACTGAATGTGTTATGCACTATTTGTATGCTTCCAGAGCGAATTGATGAGAAACCAATTGGGTGTGGGAAAGTCTGTGAAAAAGTCTTGAGGGGATTTGTGATTGTTTCATGGGCAACACATGCCGTGGATCTTTCAGGGGGAAATATTTTCAGGGCTACAACCAGCCCGAAGACCAATCTGCTTCCATTTCCAAGCCCAACACCTCTTCTGACCATTCGACTTCTGACCACTCCCCATCCAGCTTGAACAACGTTCCCCAAGAATTCTCCAAAGGCAGCCCCAAAACCAAAAACAACCATAACAATAGTAATCCACCCATCATTAGTCCCAGGAAAGACAACACCATGAGGAGATGCATTGATAACCAAAGCTATTATGTGTTGGGTCATAAGACTGCCAACATTCGTGATCTTTACACGTTGGGTCATAAGTTAGGACAGGGACAATTTGGGACTACTTATTTATGCACCGAGATTGCTACGGGCAATCAGTATGCGTGCAAGTCTATCTCCAAGAGGAAGTTGATCTCAAAGGAGGATGTGGACGATGTGAGGAGGGAGATTCAGATAATGCACCATTTGGCTGGTCACAAGAATATTGTGACAATCAAGGGTGCCTACGAGGATTCACTGTATGTTCATATTGTGATGGAGCTTTGTGCTGGCGGTGAGTTGTTTGACCGCATCATCCAGAGGGGACATTACAGTGAGAGGAAGGCAGCTGAGTTGACAAGGATTATTGTTGGGGTTGTTGAAGCTTGCCATTCACTTGGTGTCATGCATAGAGATCTAAAGCCCGAGAACTTCTTGTTGGTTAACAAGGACAATGACTTCTCTCTCAAAGCCATTGATTTTGGACTCTCAGTTTTCTTCAAACCAGGTAAACAAGCAAAAATAAATGTGGTTTCCTTTTTGAATTTTTATTTTTGATGATCTGGAGCATAGTAAATAACTAGTGCACTTCAATAGTATAATTTTAATAGTAAAATGGAACATCTTATGTTATGGGATTTGATTTTCTACACTTGTATATAATTTATGGGTTATATCAAGTTCGTGTGCATTTGAGTAGTTAAACATATGTAGTGCGTATATAGTAATAAGTTCTCTTAACTTCTATTCTGAATTTATTGGTACTGTTTTAAGATAATAATTGAAAAGCTGGAATGCAGTGCAGTGTCACTGTTGTGTCTCTTTAACTCTTTCAACTGTCTTTCAGGTCAAGTTTTCACTGATGTGGTTGGAAGTCCATATTATGTTGCTCCAGAGGTACTCCTCAAGCATTATGGACCAGAAGCAGATGTGTGGACTGCAGGCGTTATTCTGTATATTTTGCTAAGTGGTGTGCCGCCATTTTGGGCAGGTAATGGTGGTTTGGTATTTAGTGTGAAACAGAGGTTACTTCATGTTTTCTATTACTGAAAAGTTTTACTTATTTGGTGTACAGAAACTCAGCAGGGGATATTTGATGCGGTCCTGAAGGGATATATTGACTTCGAGTCAGAGCCATGGCCCTTAATATCTGACAGTGCAAAAGACCTAATCCGGAAAATGCTCTGTTCTCGGCCGTCAGATCGCTTGACTGCTCATGAAGTGCTATGTACGTTTAAACCTTATTTTAGTGCAATAATGTGCATGGTTTAATGTGACCAGAATAGGAAGTTTATTTATTGTTGGTTGTTCTCCTTTTCTTTTTGTTGGATGGATCATGTCATTATTGCTACATGCACAATATTTGCTGCTAACGACATTATGCGAAAAATTTGCTGGATAAAACATTCAGGCCCTTTTAAGTTGAACTCAGCGCATTCAATGTCTAAAGAGAATCAGCTATGTTTTCTTGCGAAAAAATTTAGCTAAAAAGGAATAAACTTTAGAAGTCTGCCTAGAATTAACCATTTAAAGTATATGACGTGGGAGATGTCCTTTCTTTTCGACTTACACCTACTGCTTAGCTTTCCTTGTTAGTGTGAGCTTTTTCAAATTTTAAGAAATGAAGATTTAGAAAGACTGTTGAAGTGTTATTCATCATAATTGCCCAGTGTAAATTGCACACTTTTGCTACTCTCAAGCTTTCAAGTGATGTATTTTCGTTTTCAGGTCACCCTTGGATTTGTGAAAATGGGGTTGCTCCTGATAGAGCACTAGATGCAGCTGTACTTTCTCGTCTCAAACAGTTTTCTGCAATGAACAAGTTAAAAAAGATGGCTTTACGGGTAAGTGCATGCAGGAGACTGAAACATAGTATTACGCATTTTGTGTCAGTTTTGGCATTTCTTAGATGCTTTACTCGTGCAGTTTTTGGCTTTGTATTTGGAATGCGCATTTATAGTTCACACATACGGTCCCTAAAATCTCAGGGCCCACTTTATAGTTCATGTTGACTTTTGGGTTGGCATGCCCCTTAACTGGGCTAGATGCTAGAACTTATTCTCAAGATTTCTAATGTATTATCAGGTAATAGCTGAAAGCCTTTCTGAGGAGGAGATTGCTGGGCTCAAAGAGATGTTCAAGGCAATGGATACTGATAATAGTGGTGCAATCACATTTGATGAACTCAAAGCTGGCTTGCGAAGATACGGCTCTACTATGAAGGATACAGAGATACGTGATCTTATGGATGCAGTAAGATGCTTGTTTCCAAATAGATTGTTTTATAGGCTTACAGACATGTCCAATTCTCAATCTTGTTGTTTATATGCCAAATTCATTACCTTTGACTTTGTTTATGTTTCAAAAAGCTAAGCTGTTTTACTTCTTTCCAGGCTGATGTTGACAACAGTGGGACTATTGATTATGGGGAATTCATAGCTGCTACAGTTCATCTTAACAAACTAGAACGTGAAGAACATTTGGTTGCAGCCTTTCGATACTTTGATAAGGATGGAAGTGGTTATATTACAGTTGATGAGCTCCAGCAAGCTTGTGCAGAACATCACATGACTGACGTTCTTCTTGAAGATATTATAAGAGAAGTTGATCAAGATAATGTAAGTCATTAAAATTTCATGAGGAAAGTGCATATTTCTGCTTTATCAAATAGTTGACCAGAGTGTTTGATTTCTATCAGAATATCTCCTATGGAAATAGTTTAATGGAGAATTATGTTTTGTACCATCTATTTTAAGATTTAGGCTTCTTGCTATAAATGTTACTCAAGCTTCAGTTCTCTCGTGCATGCAGGATGGAAGAATCGACTACGGTGAGTTCGTCGCCATGATGCAAAAAGGCAATGTGAAAGGCAATATGCCAATTGGAAGACGGACTATGAGGAACAGTCTAAATTTGAGCATGAGAGATGCACCAGGAGCTCTTTAGCTTCCAACTAAGCACGTCAGCTTTATGTAAAGGTATAATTTTCTGCATTTTTGTTTTCTCATTTATCTGTTCCACTTCTAAGATATCAGAAGAATTTCAAAAGATTCTTCACTTGTTTCCAGATAACATTTGTAAGGAATATTATTAGTCTTTTAGCCTATGTGGGAGACTATTTTAGACTATTTGTAAGTAATCTTACTTGGTTTTGGCAGGTTGTACAGCAAAGTCAGAAGAGGAGATTTGGTGGTAGAAGTTTGAGAAGCAAATTTTAATTCCTCAACTCCAGTAGATTTCAATAGGCCCCAGAAGATTTGAGTTGTGGAGATCCTGTTTTCATTTTTTTTGTAGTGAAGCCTTTATGTTGCTGTATGACCACAGAACATGTTGTAAGCTTTGTTGACTCCAGAGTGGGAAGTGTTACAACTATTCAAAGATGCTAATTTCTTTTTGGGTGTTTTCCTCTAAAAGATGTTTTGTTGGTGTCATGTGATTGTTGTGAAGGCAAATAACTCCAGGCTCCATCCACCACATGATAAAGCGAAACAGAAAGGAAAAAAAGAAATTACAGCCTTTTTTCTTAATCAAAGAAATTACAGCCTTTTAAACACCGAAAAATAATTGTAATCCTTTTACTTTACTAACAATTCATTAACCTTAATTTTATAGTGCCTTCACTGAGCTTTTAAGAGCAAGTCCACCCCAAAGGGCTAAGGCAAGGCAAGGGCTGCCACTATTCACGTGAATAGTGGCAGTCCTGCCTTTTTTGGTTCCACCCCAAAAGGCTAGGGCAAGGGCAAATACTATTCATTGTATTTTATTTCCTATTTTTTTATACTTTAAACCATTAATTTTGGTTGCCACGTGTCCATAATTTTTTTATACGTTTGTTTTTAATTAAACTTTGTTTTCATTTGCAAATATTTATAATAAATATTCATATTATTTAATGCTTTCTTTATTGAATAAAAGGGAAACAATACAACAATTCTTCATACATACGGAAGGAGAAGAGTTTATATGAAAATTGGTGTGGAAAGTGAATGAAATTGATAGGTATTTATGGAGAAAAAATCCAGAATTTTTTGGTATTTTTTTGATTTTTTTAACCCAAAAAAAAAAATTGATTTGCTTCGCTGACGTCAGCGCCTTCGGGCTGAAGCCCAGTCAAGATCTGCCCTTGGGCTTGCCCGGGCTGGTGGGACCCAGGGCTTGCCCGGGCTGCTTTTCCTGCGCTGGAGGTCCATTTCCTGCTGGGGGGGCCTGTTGCCCTGGCAAAAGGGCATGCGGTGGACTTGCTCTAAAGAAAATGCCAACACCCAACGAGGTCTAGCTCAATGGAAAAGGGATTCCTCATCCTTGTAGTTTAGACTATCGCTTGTACTAAAAATAAAAAAGCCCAATAAATGATGGGTTTTTTTCTAGTTGTGTCATAATGTTGGAACTATGTTGTTACTCCTATCACGTGCATATTTGTCTCATTTGTTGAAGGTGTTCATGTCCATTTAAAGATTTATAATGGCACTGACAAACCCAGATTGGATTCCTTTGGAGCTGTCTGTGGGATTTGTCTGTTCAAACAAACAAATTTGCTGGAATCTAGAGAACAATCCCTGCATTTTGGCAAATGTTCATCCTGTCGGTATTTTTTCTTTCAAAAATCATTTTGTCGGTATTTACAAGCATTAACCTCATATTTGATCAAAACCATGTCAAAAAAATGAGGTACAAAATCCACCAGCAGGCTGCTGTTTCAACTTGCAAACTACATTTCAGAGCATGTGGTATTACTATGAGTTTGAACAAAATAGCACAAGTTTTGTACATGACATTATTGGCCACGTGATGTCGATGGCTTATTGTTGTTATCCATTGCCTAAAATAGATCAAAAAGAAAAAGAAAAAAAAAAAAAGACTCGAAGATACATTTCATATAAAATTCGATATTTGTGTTTGAATTTGCTTGCATTGCGACTGATTGATAATTCATATTGGAGCTCATCCGAAATTTCTATGTGGCCTTCAAAGTTACAGTTTCATATGATACTGAGATATCCTGCAAAAGAAAATGGAATGATGTCAAAATAAGCACACACTGTTTTGTTAGTGACCATGAGAAACTGAAAGATCTGAATTTCAGCTCCGTTTACGTGACCAGACTTAAAACCAAAGAGGGACTGAAACTATCCTGTAAAATCTATTAATTGGAGCACAATATAGATTGACACAGATGAATTTCACCATGGAAGCCACAAATACGGCAGCAGTATCCGAAAATGAATAGACGAAACCGACTATCGGAACCTATTTATTATGATCTAGTCAAATATGTTGGACTGCATCCTTAGCTGGTTTGTTCTCATCATTGGATGCTGAAATTCAAAACAAATAAATATATATGCAGAAAAAGATGTGGTATATGGATGCAAACTTGCCTTCAGCAATGCTGTGCTTGAGAAGGTGCATTTTGATGTGATTGCACGTCCATGATCTAACAGCCATCCCACCTCGCTGTAAGTATCACCATCTTTACATTCTTTTAGCGAACACCACAACTGCTTGGGAAGCAATATCAGACCACTTTCATCTCTTACGGAGTTCTGCTCACTGTTGTCTAAAAGTTCTTGAAAAAAGTTATGTTTATCCTGTTCACATTATATACTAATTAGACCTTGGAGTTACAAGAAATCCAACAAATCAATGAAAGCCTACCAAATGGATTGATATACAATTACGTTGAGGTAATAGCTTCAGAAGAATTCAACACAAGCATAAGTAGACGTTTCTTCCTATGGATCAAAACATGGATGTGATTCCCATAGTGGCAAAAGCAAAGAATGAAGTGAACCTCCGCAGCAAGAAAAATCACAAACTTTTAACCAAACCAAAGAATTATTTGAACCTCTCAAGCATACTTATTGAGCACAATAGTCTAATTACGGCACACAATTATGTTCAGGGATTTGAGATTAATTTGAGCATATCAGTCAAAATATACAAACCAAACCAACAAGAGAAGGATTTTCATAACTCACATTTTCCAAACCATAACCATCAAAATTGGCAAGAGCTCTTGGGCCCTGCCAAGTCCCAACAACTTCTGAAGCTTTCAATGCAGCCGTAGAAGCAAAGGCAGAATCCCGGATAGCACACCCGCCTAATTGATCCCCATTTCTGAATGGTCCATACCACTGCTCACAAAACACTCTTGTATTCTGCAGCATCATCTTCATATTTTCTATACGGATGACCTGAATTATTCTCACACGAGACTCCTTATCTTGAGGGTTAATCAAGCAATACTCCAACTCCAACAACTTATTACCCTTTTCCTCACCTGGCCAGACGGCCACATAGCATCCGCTAGACTGATATGCAAAGGCAGAAACTTCGTTATTCACACCACCAATGTTCTTCTCAATGACGGTGTATCGTGTAGCAGCATCAGCTTCACATCCAACTGTTGGAAGTAGCTCTATATTCTTGTACACAAGAACGGGCTCTTCCGGGTTAGCAAGAGTGGGGCACTGAGTCTGCCAATCGAAAACCTTAACCTCCCACTCCCTGTAAGCTCCAGGTACAACATTCTCAGGAAGTTCAATTGGGCTCCCTTCCTTTGTGAAGTCTGCTCCATAGCCATCCCATTCACCGGACACATTTCTGGCAAATTCGGACCACGCTTGAACAGATAACAAAGATTGATAAAAGAGAAATTGAATTAAATGCATCTTAAATATATCAACTTTAGATTCTAGATTTCACATATATAACATAAAGAATGGCAATTTAACCATCACCATCTCTTATCCAATCCTTTTTCTCTGCTATATATCAAACCAGGTATATAACAACTGACCATTTTAGGTTGGCCGCATGCAAATTGTTTGGAAATTAACCAGAAATTATACAGCGCAAATCCAAATAGCTTCATTTGCTCCAAATATTAAGCCAAGATGAAAACTTTTTGTTGCTATAGATACAATCAGATGCTCTTATTTAAACCAAAAAAGCCAAATCCTAAAAGAAATAATCAGAAGCATCACCATAGCTTTTGACTTAGAGAGCTTAGAATAAACTTACCAGTGGCAGAAGTGGAAGTGGGATTGAAGTTGCGGTCCTCCTGAATTTGGAGTTTAACATCAGAAAGGGTGGTGTTGGTGGAGGACGAGGCAGTGCTTTGCACAATTTGAGTGATTTGGCGACGATTGTGAGGCTGTTGAAATTGAAGGCTTGAAGGCTTTTTAGGAGAAGGCAAAGAAGTGCTTAAGCTCAAAGCTGTGGTGTGGGGGATTATGCTGTTCAAAGCCAATGCCATGAGACTTGGATTTTTCAAATATGCTGTGGGTTATGGTGGCCGTTCTCTGCTCTTATCCTCAGCCACAACAATGAAGCTGGGAAAGAAAAGGACACAGTTGTGGCCTTGTTCTTAGTTGCTTGGCTGCACAAACAAGATGATGGAATATTCTTCTGAATCTTTGGCAGTTAGGAAGCCAGTGAAGAATCAATAGCAACTTTGCGAACGATGTCGTATCATCTGATGTATTTCTGTCATTTTACATTTTGGGCCTCCACAAATTGGGTGGGTTGAGAGGTGAACTCAAGCACAACCCAATATTTTATATATCCCAATAATTATGAGAGGAAATACTTTTTTGCTCAATTGTGAATTTAGACATTGGTTATCGCTTCGCTTGTATGTGTTACAATCTGACAACATAAGTATTTGGCTGGTCATAGAACTTATGAAATGCATTGTTTTGCTTAGGAGGTGATGGTATATTTGCCGAATATGAAAAATACTATTAGATTGTGAGTCACATCAAGTACCAAACAAATAGTGAAAATGACATATTGAATCTTAACTAGAAAATGGACCAAACTCTTTGCCAACCGTATTTTGGTCTCTACTAATTTAGTAATTTTGTTCTCTCGTCTTTTACTATACTAAAATTACAATTGTGATATATTTTAGTAAATTGTTGAACCACATCTATAAACAACATTAGAATCACATATTCGCCATCTACAACTTTGGTTCAAAATAGTGGCGGAGCTAGTAGCTTGTCTTTGAGGGGCTAGTATTGTTGTTTCAAGGTTTTATAGCCTTATATATTTCAATTGATATAGCAGCAGGTGTTTAAGAGTTATTGGCTTTTTCATGAAGCTTGGGGGGCCACGACCACTGCAAGCCTGTATGTGGCTCCGCTCCTGATTGAAAATATAGATTAAGGTTTCTCCAATGCACTAGAAACCCAAAACCCCAAATTGATTTTTATCCCAAACTCAAACCCATATTTAGGTTTCAATATAACTTTTTACTCACATGCATTAGAGCAAAAAGAGAGATGACCTTTATTATATTAGGTTGACATCTCACTTGGGTTAAAAATGTTGTTCACAATGTAGTGCACACATAGTTTATCTTTAGCATTATTCTGACAAGTTTGGATTAAAATTTAACAAAGTTTGGTTTAGTGCTTATTAGTTAGCATGTCTTAAAATATTAGTCCGTCCTAGTTTAGTGCTTATTGATGATTGGCATTTGGCAGCTCACCCATTACCAATTTGACTCTCCAGTAAGTGTCAACTATTTTGTCGGTGCAATCATGGGATCCATGTGGTGTCATGGTTTGGTCAAAACTCAAAAACTAAAACAAATTATTTATTAATTTATTTCTTCCCTTTTTTCTATTATTGGTTTATGTTTGGAAAAAGAATGAGCATCCAAATTTATACACCGACACATTCTACTTGGTTCAGGTGGAAAGCCAAATCTGGTCCTATAATTTTAAGACCCCAAAGTCCTTCAATCATTTTTATTTTTATTTTTATTTCAGAAATTCTGACATGACATGAAAACCCCACCATGCAAAATTAGATACGAGTTCTTGGAGACTAGAACAGAGATGAGGCTTCATGGGGTAATCCTTGTCTGTAAGTGTTTGTTCATATCATGTTTGCTGGCTGGCAATGACATTGGAATTTGGCAATTTGGCAATTTGGCATGCATCACCGACAGTCAAAATTTGTGTTATTGGAATTGAAAAAATAGACTCCATATTTGGCCTTATTGCCTTTTCTTTTAGATACCTTTTTTCTGACCACTTACCCAGAAAACAAAAATAAGTACCTAAAAATTGTGGTCTAGAAATAAAAAGGTCATGGGAACGAGAGGTAAACTCAGACGTTCTAAAATTAAGTCTTTATAATATAAAAAACGTGTGAGATATGTGTGTTTACGCGTTTATATTCTGTAAATTGTCTTTATTATTAAAAAGAAATAACATTTATAAAATAATAATAATAATAATAAAAAAGCAGACTTCACTCTAAAGGCATAGATGGATGATGGATCCCATTGTCATAGATCTACCAATATTGAAATTGACTTTGTATCACAAAAATCCCAAGTATCTTGAATCTTAATGCATAAGATTGAGAGCTGAGCTGGTTCTTCTCATATACATTGTAATAGTCATTGAGGGATTGAATTAAGGAAGACATCAAGGAAGAAGAAAGAGGAGCTAATTATAAATATTTCATTACTAGCAATTAGCTAACACATAAAGAGCCACTTATACAAATAATGGAACCTGCAAAAAAAAATTGCTTTCAATTAAAAAAATAAAATAATAACAACCATATTGGAGTATTTACTAATCAATAAATTGCTCTCTCTCTCTCTCTCTCTCTCTCTTTCTCTAACCATCCCATGAACCCCTGGTAAATGATGAGCAGCAAGCAAACCCTGCAATTCCCATTGTTGATTGTTGGAATATTAGTGCCCCAATCACCTCAATTTGCCACAAATTGCAGAGAAATCTGACCACCATTAATGAACCACCTTCTTCCACAGCAAGCCCACATGACAGATAATAGAACAACAACAACAGCAACAACAACATGAACCTATCTAATTACAATGGTATAATGATCTTCATGCAGGAACATGAACAAGAACATTAACAAGTACACTTCTGATCCATAAAGGCCCGACCTTTGTTGATTAATTTCACAAACCAACACTTACCCATAAATCTCAGCCAAGCATTTTCTTGGTTTTGGTTCTCCCGTCATCAAAATTGTACCTATAAGTTTGAGGAAGGCTGCCCACATCAGAGCCCACGAGCCTCTTGAGCTCTGACCTGACCTTGTAGAACACATGCCTCCAGCTTCCTCTGTTGTCAGAGCCAAGAACTTTAGTCTCCTCCTCGTTCATCTCCAGATCTTGAGCAAAGATGGGTTTTCTGGAGAGGATCCAAGTCCAGCCCCAGAGCCACCATTTTCTTATGGACCCTCCTGCATACTCTCCCATGGCGGAAACCGATTTGGATCTGCTCAAGGCCCATGATGTTGCAGGGGTTGAGATGGGCTGGAGCTTGAGGGAGAGAGAAGAGAGCCTCCTGCGCAGGCCTGGCTGCTCTGTTAATGGATCTTGAAGGCCTTGTGAGACTGGGAGTGATTGGCTTGCGGGCATGGTTGCAAAATCTGAAGCAAGATGCTGTTGCTGTTGGCTCTGTTTTGAAAGCTCTGCAAAATTTGAGCTGAAAAAGAAAACAGAGGAAAACAGAGAGGAGAATGATGAAATGTGTATTTTGGGTTTTGCAGTTGTGTTTTTGTTTTGTTTTTAGAAGGAGGTGGTGAGGTGAAATGTAGCGTTCACAGCTTCATCACAGGCTGTTCTTATTCGTGTTGTGGGGGGCCCTGTGAGGTGGTGGGGTCCATGGAGTTCTAATTATCTGCATTTACAGCATTTTCTCCTCTGTGATGGGTGACAGGGTGTGAAGTTTCTCATCATCATTTAGAATTTATTATACTTTTCGCGATAATTTGAGGTCTTAATTTGGTTTTGAGTCCAAAAAAGTAAACAAGAAGTTCTTAATTTGGGTGATGATTAGGAGATTTTTTTCAATTTAGCTGGAGGCAATCACGTCTACTTCTTCAAATTAGGCTTGTTTCTGGGTCCATGTAAATTCATTCATTTACCATAAAAAAGGGTTTTGCAAATATAGTGAGTATTTATTTACAGCTGGTCGAGAATAAGTGTCAACTAACTCCTTTAATTAGATGCAAAGGGATAAAACTATTTGTATTATATTTACTAATACGTGTTCTAATATCGTATTTTATAAAAGGGAGAATTCATCTATTTAACTTATCACAAATATATATTGTCTTTGTGTTCTCGCAGTCATGTGAGCAGAAACTTGAGACCTACTCTTATTGAGCGAAGACAACTACTACTAAATCGAAAACTAGCTAATAATAGTTTACTATAATTTGAATGAATTCACAACATTACATTTACATGACACATTGTGTTATGGTTCAACAATATATTGATGGGTTGTGGCATACCAATCATTGTGATGATGCAGTCATCATTGTTAAATCTTAATATACATCGACATCTTAGGTTACTACAAAAGATATGAGCCAATTTTTGGCCTGTGATGGTAGGTTGATATTAAAAAATTGAAAGGAAGAGAATCACGATAACTTGGGATTGGGAGAGTAGGGAAGGAGGCAGAAAGAGCGATTTCTCACTTTGGCCCAGAAAACGTGGGGAGAAGGTATCCAAGTGCGTAGTATAGGGAGGAGCCAGAGTGTGAATGCAGGGACCACCCTTGAGTTGTCGGTTGTAAAGTCTGGATCTGCTGCTCATAAAAAAAGGTTAATTGTTTTATTAGTCCCTGAATTTAGACTCGATTTGCTTTTGAGTCCCTCAATTTCCAAAATCGATTCTGTGGTTCTTTAACTTCACTTTCGTTAGGACAAATGGTCCTGCTGTCAATTTTGTTAACTTTTTCTGTTAAATGCAGGGGCAAAATGGTATTTTTATATTAAAACAAAAAATAAAAAATAAAAAATCATATTTTTAAAATAACAATAAAAGAAAATCAAATAAAAAACCAACAAAAGAAAAAATCCAAGTTTTGGGGGAGTAGAAATCGGGATAGAGGGGGAGAGAGAGAGTTTAATTTTAATTTTTTAGTTTTTTAATTTTATTATTCATATTTTAATCAATTTAATATAAAAATACCATTTTGCCCCCTGCAATTAACAAAAATGTAGTATACCTATGTGCCCTTTTGATGTATGATAGTATCTCTTTACAAATCGAAGATGACTTGAGAACTTCTAGGCGTGGAAGCATTGATGCCTTCACTACAAGGTCATGAGTGATTCAACTTCTAGGTAACTTTATATTTCTCTTTATTAGAATTGTGGGCTGTGATTGCCGGTATTAATGTATGATTGGATGCAGCTTGCTTCTTTATCAAACTGACATCCTCATGAAAGGTTGGATCTCCTACACTTGCGAGATACAAGATAGGTATTGCACTTTTCTCCCCTCTTAACATTGGGAATTTTAGGTGCACGTGGGTATAGTATATGTAAGAATGAGATGCTACTTCTCATCTAACACGTTGTTTGAAATCTCATTTAGAATAGTTCGTATATATATCAATGCCATATGACCTCAGATAACTTCAATTTATTTCAAAACTCTTCTCTTCGTTGTCTCATTAGACTGTTTTGTATCCAATTTTTCATCTGCAGAGAGTACAACGCGAATTGATATATCTCATAGCAGAAGAGCAAGGTTGTCAAGTGCAATGAGAAAAAGATTGTCATTGGGTTTAGTTCATAATTATGATGGATACATTTTAGAAAGTAAATTCTTACACAAGCAATTTTACACTATGAGATACAAGATTCCTTTATCCCCAAAATGTTGACGGATCTCTATTTTTTGTTGTTGTATTTATGGGTTTAACCCGTATTATTTCTTATAAATAAAATACATTTTTTATTCTTGCCTAATGGACTAATAGCTAGAACTCATTAGAATGGGAAGTGTCAGAAAGAATTTAAATTCTCATTCCCCAATATCACTGGTATAAAAAAGAATAATTGAAGAAATAACTCTATCCTAATTAGCTAAAGTGGTATTTTAAAATAACATGACAAAATTGTATATTTAAATAGTATAGCCGTGCGGCTATACTATTTAAATGTATTATTTTAACGGTATGGCCGTGCGGCTATACTCTTCGAATATATTCGAATATTTTAAAGGTATAGACGCGCGGCTATACTATTTAAATATATTATTTTCAATGTATAGCCGTGCGGCTATACCCTTTGAATATATTCGAATTTTTTTTTCTTTCGTTTCAGCTGCTGCGTTGATTCAAATGTCATCCAGCGATTGAAATCTCCACGAAGATAACAACTCTGATGCTATAAGGGAGTTAGGCGGCCTGGGCGGGTCTAGGCGGGGCCTAGGCGGTTCTAGGCGGTGCTGGTGGGTCTAGGCGGCGCCTAGCGGCCTGGGCGGGTCTGGCCGCTTCCTTTTTGTTCCAAATGAAGACAGACGAAGCTTGCACTTGCAGACGAATGTGGTGCGCGAGTGAAATGAAGAGACAATGAAATAAACTAGATGAAGTTACCGTTACCCTTAGAGCCCTTGCTATCAAGGCCTGTTAAGGGGACCCCAAACCCGGATGCCAAATTCACGGGTTTGCAGTTTCTTCTGGGTTTGCTTCGTATACTACGGTTTCAAATTCTTTGATGAGTATGTACACCAAAGCTGGACAGTTTGATGGTCCCTTACTTATCTTTGAGACTATGTGCTATACTGATATAGTTTCTTGGAATACTATTCTTTCGGGGTTTCGAACAAGTGAGGGTGCATTGAATTTTTCTCTTAGAATGAATTTTAATGGAGTTGTTTTTGATCCAGTGACTTATACTACGATTCTTGCTTTTTGTGCGGATCATGAAGATTTTCTATTTGGATTACAACTGCATTCTCTTATATTTAAGTCTGGTTTAGATGGTGAAGTTTTTGTTGGAAATGCACTTATAAGTATGTATTCGAGGTACAGGCGGTTAATAGAAGCTAGGAATGTGTTTGATGAAATGGCGAATGAGGATCTGGTTTCATGGAATGCAATACTATCAGGTTACTCTCAAGAGGGAAATCATGGATTGAGATGGTGGGAGAAGGGATGGGGTTAGATCATGTCTCATTTACTAGTGCAGTTTTAGCTTGCGGTCATGAAATGAATTTAGAACTTGGGAAACAGATACATGGCTTGACAATTAAATCAGGATATGGAAGTCATGTTTCAGTTTGTAATGTATTGATCTCGACATATTCAAAGTGTGAGGTTACTGGAGATGCAAAATTAGTCTTTCAGTACATGAATGATCGCAACGTAGTGTCTTGGACAACTATGATTTCAATAGACGAAGAAGATGCCATCTCTCTGTTTAATGAGATGAGATTGGATGGAGTATATCCAAATGATGTTACATTTGTTGGACTAATCCATGCTATATCAATTAGGAAGTTGGTGGAGGAAGGCGAAATGATTCATGGGTTTTGCATAAAGACTGGCTTTTTATCAAAGCATAATGTTTGCAACAGCTTGGGTATGCTAAGTTTGAGTCCATGCATGACTCCATCAAAGTTTTTGAGGAGTTAAACTGCAGAGAAATCATATCGTGGAATGCTTTGATTTCAGGGTATGCTCAGAACGGGCTGTGTCAATATGCACTAAAAACACTCTTGGTAGCAACTATGGAGTCGAAGCCAAACAATTACACATTTGGTAGTGTCTTGAGTGCAATTGGTGAAGCTCAGGATATTTCTCTGAAATATGGCCAATGATGCCACTCTTCCTTGATCAAAGTTGGATTAGTGACTGGCCCAATTATCGCAGGTGCTCTTCTTGATATGTACGCAAAGCGAGGAAGCATTTGCGAGAACAAAAGAGTTTTCAGTGAGACGCCTCATAAAAGTCAGTTTGCTTGGACTGCAACAATATCTGCATATGTTGGGCATGGAGACTATGACTCAGTGATAGAATTGTTCAAGGAGATGGAGAGAGAAGGGGTAAGACCTGATTCAGTCGCATTTCTTTCTATACTAGCAGCATGCAGCAGAAATGGAATGGTGGAGATGGGCCGTCTCCTCTTTCATTCAATGGTGAAAGACTATCATATTGAACCATCTCCTCAACATTATTCAAGTATGGTGGACATGTTGGGACGTGCAGGGAAATTGGAGGAAGCAGAGGAATTGATGAGTCAGATCCCGGGACAGCGAGGGTTTTCGTTGTTGCAAAGCCTGCTTGGGGCTTGCAGGATCCATGGGAATGTGGAGATGGCGGAGAGAGTAGCCGATACATTGATGAGATTGGAACCAATGGAATTGGGTTCTTTTGTGTTGATGTCCAACTTGTATGCTGAGAAAGGGGACTGGGAAATGGTAGCAAAAGTTGGGAAATGAATGAGAGATAAAAGAGTGAGAAAGGAAGTGGGATATAGTTGGGTGGATACTGGTGATGCTGATGGTTCCCTTTATCTGTATGGGTTTTCGTCAGGTGATACATCCCACCCACGCAGTCTGGGGAGATATGTAGAATGGCAAAATGTCTAGGATTAGAGATGAATATTTTGAGAGAGAACATGTGCATGTAAAACTTCAAAATCACTGAAAATGAGCTCCTTCTCAAGGCCCTCACTTTGAAGGCTTGAATCTGTACATGTAAAACTTCAAAAGTGACTCATGATTGTTAAGAAGTTCTATAGCCAAATGTCAAAATAAAAAATAAAAAAAGGAAATTCATCTTGAGGTAATTCAAAAATGGAAAAATGTGGTCGGCAGGATTCGAACCTATATTACTACTTCCTGTTCACATTGTTGAAAAGCCAACTTTCAGAGATGAAACTTACAAGACAACAATAAAATAGTTATTATTTAAATTTTGCAGCCAGTGCGTTTTTTAGTTAGATTATCCCCAAAATGTTTTTCTGAAGAGGACAAGAGTTAGAACTTGGTAGTTGTTCTAACACTACAAGTTCATCGCAAAACTATTTGATAAAATGCTCTAGCCACCGCTACTTGGTCTACTCAAGGTCCAAAACCTTTGTATGGTAATGCCAAAATTGAGGATGTTATGAAGTTGCATCTTTGAATTTTACAAGGTTGCTAAAAATCTTGTAACAGGTAATGTGTAGAAGGGTGCTAACAATCGTAAAATTAATTGGCAAGAAGAGTTGCCACAAATAAAAATCTTGTGATTGGTAATGTGTAGAAAGGTCCAAAACCTTTGGATTGGATTCCTATTTTTTGTTGTTGCATTTATGGGTTTCACCCGTATTATTTCTTATAAATAAAATCCATTTTTAATTCTTGCCTAATGGGCTAATAGTTGGAAATCATTAGAATGGGAGGTATCGGAAAGAACTTAAATTCTCATTCCCCAATATCACTAGTATAAAAAAAATAATTGAAGAAATAACTCTATCCTAATTAGCTAAAGTGGTATTTTAGCCCTAAACCCTAAAATATCATGACAAAATTGTATATTTAAATAGTATAGCCGGGCGGCTGTACTATTTAAAAGGGATAGCCGTGCGGCTATGCTCTTTGAATATATTCGAATATTTAAAGGTATAGCCGATCGGCTATACGCTTTAAATATATTCGCAGCCGCAGCCACGTCGCTTCTCTATGATCTCTTCCAAGTTTCAAAGACTCTCTCTCTCAACTCAAGCTGCTATTTTTTTTTCTTTCGTTTCGGCTGCTACGTTGATTGGATTCGACTCTCTCTATGAAAACCATCAAATGCCATTCAGCTATTGAAATCTCCACTAAGATAACAACTCTGCTGCTATAAGGGAGTTAGGCGGCGCCTAGGCAGCCTGGGCGGATCTAGGCGGCGCCTAGGCGGCCTGGGCGGTTCTAGGCGGCCTGGGTGGGTCTAGGAGGCCTGGGCGGGCTTTTTTTTTTTCCAAGTGAAGACAGACAAAGCTTGCACTCGCAGAGGAATGTGGTGCGCGAGTGAAATGAAGAGATAGAGAAACGAACACGAAGCTTGCACTCAGTCCAATCTTCAAAATTCAAATACTCGGTCTTGAGCCTCTCTCTCAACTCAAGCTTGGATCTTTTTTCTTCGGTTTCGGCTGCTGTTTTGATTTGATATTTTTTGGTGCTTTTCTGTTATTGAAGTTGGCAACGTCAGATGAACATCCAAGGCAGTTTCTTAGTGTGCCAGAAGAAGCCCAGCAGATGGTTCTTCAACCTGGGGCACACATTGCAGTTTGGCATTGGATTACACCATGCCGGTGTGAATGACAAAGATGGATCTCTGGTGATGTGGACGACTACATTTCGGTGAGTGTGCGTTTGTGCTGTGGTTTCTCTTGTTTGGTTGCTGAGAAAATGTTGGGAAACCAGGAAGAAATTGAGTAATTTGTTTACTGGAATTATGTTTATTTAACAAAACATAGATATTAAGTATATATTGTTTAATACCAGCTGGCTGGCTATTGTATTTGGTGTTGTGAAATTCTAAAATGTTATATTATTTTATCTTTTGTGTGGTATTCTGTCGCAATC
Source organism: Prunus avium (assembly GCF_965620075.1). Classification (NCBI taxonomy): domain Eukaryota; kingdom Viridiplantae; phylum Streptophyta; class Magnoliopsida; order Rosales; family Rosaceae; genus Prunus; species Prunus avium. The sequence goes on from NC_142291.1 coordinate 34,854,811, forward strand.
CTCTTCAGGAATGTTTTCAGAATTTAGAGAGAATACAAGCTAATTTCACAGGGAGAAGAAGCCATAGAAGCATAACGCAGTGATGACTTTGATTGCACACTATGCTTGAAATTACTATACGAACCCGTCACAACTGCCTATTTCAGTCAATGGATCGTGGTGAGTGTTTTTCTGTTACTGATTCTATTTAATTGAGTTAGTTTATATCTTCTAATCCCTTTTTAGTCCTTGACTTGTGTTAATTTTCGTACGTAACAAATGTCCTTTGTGCCCAACAATTCTTTTCATTACTCCTAGAACATGTGCTTATAATAATTAAATGAGATGCTTGTATTATTTGATCACAATTGTTGCTTTATGGTTTTCTATACCTATGCTGTTTGTAATGGACGTGGCTGCGCATCCCCCAGGAGTTCCACCTATTATAAATTGAGTCTGGCATTCTCACTTTTACAGAGTATAACAATTAGTGGGTTTGTGGTTTCTAGATTTTGGAAAGAAAAAAAAATTCCAAGTAATATGAAATTACTAATCTATAAATATGAATTTAGGAAATCATTTTGGTGGGGCCATTCAAACTTTTATTTCCATCATGCATTCAATGCTATGCATATATTTTAGGTTTGCCAACATAATATGCGCTTTCTAATTTTTTGTGCATAATTAGTGTTATAGCTTTCAGAGTTTACCAAGATTGTTTGCTTCAGTTCTGACACCTTCAATATCTTCTTTTTGTCTTTCCCATTGGGACATTTAATGACATTACACAAAAGAAATTCCCAGAGGGATTGCCGAAAGGAAGTTGGGGAATGATACAATGACAAACTTTGGTGTTGATTTGATGCCAGTCTTTGTAATGGATGGTGTCCTCCCATTTCAGAAGTTTCCGCTACCCATTTTTGAACCTCGGTATAGACTTATGGTAAGTTGGTTAGCAGTTTGTATTTTTCACATATGACATTCATAAAATATTTAAACGTAGAAGTGCATTTGCTGCAAAATAACTAAGTTGAAAATGTTATCTGGCAAGTTTTGTATGCCTACTTGGTACTTTTCTACTGTCCATGTGATCCATGTGTTTTGTTGTTTTTGTTGAATATTCATAGATTTTTGCTTGTACCTTGCCACTTAAACAATGGGTAAGGAGTATAATGGAAGGCAACTGTCGGATGGGAATGGTAGATTACTGTCACTGGTCCTTTTCTTTCCCTTTTATAACTTTCTTAAGGTATATAAAGTTTGATCTAAAGTATAAGTTTCACTGATTGTGGCTTGTTTTTTTTATTTATTTTTTTTTAAAACTTTTTTTAATAAATAAATTGGTCACACATTTTTCTAGATGCAAAGTTGCGTAGTTTTCAACTTCAATTGGCAAAACTTGAGATACAGTAATCAGAGCTTAAAGTGTTGTGGATGAGGCATCTTATTTTACATGTGACATGTGACCTAATGGAATTTGGTTGTAAATTTTCAAATGTATTATAGTTGTCACTGAATTAAGTCTATAATGTCATTGCTAAAAGGCCCTGTAGCTAATGTATTAATAGCCTGAAGTGTAACATGCATCACTGTAGGAAGATGCAGGACAAAGTCCTTCCATGTTTTTCCCCCTCATATTGGTTGTGCCTATATGTTTTAACTTCAATACCTGTCCAATTGCAGAAATTGACAAATAATGCAGCAGAAATTGACAGATAGTGCAGCAGAGTATGCTCGGTTATGGATAGGGCGGGGTAAAAGAGCAGCACGTCAAGGTAAAATGCTCATGAATGACATCAATTGAATGAACTCGGAATTTACCTTCTTTTTTGTATTTTTTTTTAATGGGTTATCTCCATAAGTTAAATCTCTTAGTCCTCTATAATAGGTATATGGATGACCTTTAAGAATATCCTGAATCATATTTTCCATTATTTTGGGTGAATATTACTGCCTGATTGAGATTGCATGTTTCAATTTGGTGGTCAATTGTAATGGTTGGAAATGAAAGATTAGTTTTATTAGGTTAAACCTTTTGTTCCACTGAAATGTCTGTCATATTCAGATTTCATCTTTAGGAAGCTTCTGCTTGGAACATTTGGGGAGGATCTTTATCTCTAGATCAACATATCTTATTTATATGCAATGCCAGTGTACATAAGAATGGTTTCTTCCTCTATTCTTGTGTTCAGTATACCTATGTGCGGTTGTGCCCTTTTGATGTATGATAGTATCTCTTTACATATAGAAGACGGCTTGAGAGACTTCTCGGCGTGGAAGCGCTGATGCCTTCACTACAAGATCCTAAGCGTTTCAACTTCTAGGTAACTTTATATTTCTCTTTATTAAAATTGAGTATATTGTGGGCTGTGATTGCCGGTATTAATGTATGATTGGATGCAACTTGTTTCTTTATCAAACCGGCATCCTCATGAAAGGTTGGATCTCCTGCGCTTGCGAGATACAAGAGAGGTATTGCACTTTTCTCCCCTCTTAACATTGGGAATTTCAGGTGCACGTGGGTATAGTATATGTAAGAATGAGATGCTACTTCTCATCTAACACATTGTCTGAAATCTCATTTAGAATAGTTCGTATATATATCAATTCCATATGACCTCGGATACCTTCAGTTTATTTCAAAACTCTTCTCTTCATTGTCTCATTAGACTGTTTTGTATCCAATTTTTCATCTGCAGAGAATACAACGCAAACTGAGATATCTCATAGCAGAAGAGCAGGGTTGTCAAGTGCAATGAGAAAAATGATGTGATTGGGTTTAGTTCATAATTACGATGGATACATTTTAGAAAGTAAATTCTTCCACAAGCAATTTTACACTATGAAATTCAAGATTCTTTTATCCCCAAAATGTTGGTGGATCTCTATTTTTTGTTGTTGTATTTATGGGTTTAACCCGTATTATTTCTTATAAATAAAATCCATTTTTTATTCTTGCCTAATGGACTAATAGCTGGAAATCATTAGAATGGGAGGTATCGGAAAGAATTTAAATTCTCATTCCCCAACATCACTGGTATAAAAAAAAACAATTGAAGAAATAACTCTATACTAATTAGCTAAAGTGGTTTTTTTTTTGGTTTTGGACGAAAAGGAATTAGCTAAAGTGGTATTTTAAAATAACATGACGGCTATACGATTTAAATATATTATTTTAACGGTATAGCCGTTCGGCTATACTCGTCGAATATATTCGAATATTTTAAAGGTATAGACCGCGGCTATACTATTTAAATATATTATTTTTAAGGTATAGCCGTGCGGCTATACGATTCGAATATGTTCGAATATTTTAACGGTATAGCCGACCGGCCGTACGCGTTAAACATATTCGATAACGAAGCGCAGCTTGCACTCGCAGTCACAGCCATTTCGCTTCTCTATAAGCAGTTCCAAACCACAAAGACTCGGTCTCTCTCTCTCTCTCTCTCTACTCAAGCTTCGTTTTTTTTTCTTTCGTTTCGTCTGCTGCTTTGATTGGATTGGATTGGATTGGACTCTCTCTACGAAAACCATCAAATCTCATTCAGCTATTGAAATCTGCACTAAGATAACAACTCTGATGCTATAAGGGAGTTAGGCGGCCTGGGCGGTTCTAGGCGGCCTGGGTGGGTCTAGGCGTCCTGGGCGGTTCTAGGCGTCCTTTTTTTTCCAAATGAAGACAGATGAAGCTTGCACTCGCAGAGGAATGTGGTGCGCGAGTGAAATGAAGAGATAGAGAAATGAACACGATGCTTGCACTCGCAGTCCAATCTTCAAAATTTAAATATTCAGTGTTGAGCCTCTCTCTCAACTCAAGCTTGGATTTTTTTTCTTCGGTTTCGGCTGCTGTGTTGATTCGATTTTTTTGGGTGCTTTTCTGTTATTGAAGTTGGCAAAGTTAGATGAACATCCAAGGCAGTTTCTTAGTATGCCAGAAGAAGCCCTGCAGATGGTTCTTTAACCTGAGGCACACATTGCAGTTTGGCATTGGATTACACCACGCTGGTCTGAATGACAAAGATGGATCTCTGGTTGGGGAGCTTTCTGCAAACAACAAGATTAAGGCATTTCTGTCTTACCTCTGTAAGCATGAGTCTTTCCTGAAAAACACATTAGTAAAAGAGAATATAAAAAGATCATGTTCTTACTCTATATACTGATTAGGCATACCTATTAAATTATAGGTATTGGTTTGTACCAGCACATTGGCATGGGTTGTAATCCTTTCAGGTCATCATCTGGTCATTATTAAGGTAAGGCAAAATTTTTGCAGTATCTTTTTCATTTACAAAGGTTTCTAGTAGGAGTATATTGCAGCAGCTGTTCTTCAGGACAAATTTACGTAAGTGTTGATTCTCTTGCAGGGAATAGAATATAATGATGGGAAAACAAAGAGATATGTTGATTTTCCAATATGAATCACAGATATATTGCAAATGATGGTTTTGGTCACACATGACTATATGTGAATTAGATTACGTGCTTTTCTCCCTTTATGATCAACAGTTGCTTAGATTCTACAAGAAAGATGGGAGTAGATGTCTATCACAATCTGCCCGCGCCTAACAAATCATGTTACTTTTTGAATATGTGCCTCAAATACTAGGAATCAGGTTGTTTGGGGTTTTGAATATCAGAAAATCTAATAAAGTCAATGGATGAAGTCTTGCAGTCCTATATCTAATCAATAAACCATTTTCCTTTTTATTTTTTCAATACTCTACACCTATCTTTTTTTTGCTGTTAAAGTTCAGAACGCCTATCATTTGCATTGCTGCTGTGACAATGATCCTCTTGTATTTAAATGAGGTGAAGACACAAGTTAAAAGCCTTTGGTTTTTATCATTTTGTGTCCTTAGTATTTGATTTACTGAGCCTGTACAAAATCTTACATGAGCATAGTCTTCTACAGATGTTTAATCCAGCTTACTATGGCTTGGACAATACTGAACCTGAGTTTGATACAAAGTGGATAAGGACTGCTTAGATGATCCACATGTCAAAGCCAATCTGCTATTTCAGGTCAGAGTTGTCTTCAACTATATGTTTTTCAAATAAAAACTTCATGTCCTTATCCTTTTTAGTTCTCTCATCGTTTTATTCTCTTACCATGCATGAATTCTGCATTCAGGCACATTTCTCGCTGTTAGAATTACCAATCAGTGATTAAGTCACATACTTGAAGTCAGTATTGGATCAAAGTATGCAAATCATCCAGGCCATGATAGATATATATGTGCTAATAGTGGGTGGATTTCAAGCTCAATTACTTGCATGAATCTTCTGCAAATGGTCGTGCAAGTATTTCTGACTTCTTAGAAGTAGTACTTGCCTAGAATAAAAGACGAGTGCTAGTGCGAATTGGGCATTCGGCCTTGTTTATATTATTACATTCTACGGCTAGTGCTAGTCCTCTTTCCTGTATTGTTTATCTTGTTTTGTTTTGTTTTTTTTCCTTTGTCCTCCTAGAGAAGCTCTTCTTTTGTGTTTTTCCTTTTCACAGTACACTACCCTAAAAAATATAGGGCCATTTCAGCAGGACTCAAGCCTTCAGCTTTTGGGTAACTTTATATTTCTCTTTATTAAAATTGAGTATATTGTGGGATGTGATTGCCGGTATTAATGTATGTTTGGATGCAGCATGCTTCTTTATCAAGATTGTTTGCTTCAGTTCTGACACCTTCAATATCTTCTTTTTGTTTTTCCCATTGTGACATTTAATGACACTATACAAAAGAAATTCCCAGAGGAATTTGGCGAAAGGAAGTTGGAGAATGATACAATGACAAACTTTGGTGTTGATTTGATGCCACTCTTTGTAATGGATGGTGTCCTCCCATTTCAGAAGTTTCTGCTACCCATTTTTGAACCCTGGTATAGACTTATGGTAAGTTGGTTAGCAGTTTGTATTTTCCACATATGACATTCATAAAATATTTATACATAGAAGTGCATTTGCTGCAAAATAACTATGTTGAAAATGTTATGTGGCAAGTTTTGTATGTCTACTTGGTACTTTTCTACAGTCCATGTGTTTTGTTGTTTTTGTTGAGTATTCATAGATTTTTGCTTGTACCTTGTCACTTAAACAACGGGTAAGGAGTATAATGGAAGGCAACCGTCGGATGGGAATGGTAGATTAGTGTCGCTGGTCCTTTTCTTTCCATTTTAACTTTCTTAAGGTATATAAAGTTTGACCCAAAGTATAAGTTTCACTGATTGTGGCTTGTTTTTTAATTTTGTAGGTTATCATTGATTCTTCAACAAGTTCAATAGCTGATTTTGCTTGTGAAGTGAAAATTACCAAGTAGGTCTTTCATCCTCCTCTTTTCCTTCTTAATTTTCTAGTATGCAAAATGTCATTTGTAAACTCCACTACCACGCTTCCTCCTTTTAAAGAAAAAAATTATTATTTATGTAGGTGTGAAACACTTCCAGATGGACGTTTCTATTTAGAGGTTAGATACTAGTGCCTTTTACTTCAATCTGTACTTTTTGTCTTTATTTATGCATCCGAGGTTGCTAATTAACTATTAGGCTTATCTATGATAAATATTTCCATATCAGAACGTATTTTTTTTGAAGTTATGATGTTTTTCTTAATGATCCATTCACACAATTATAATAATACTATTTCATGCAGATTGAAAGTCGCTGACGGTTTCCTATAATTCGATCTTGGGACCAAGATGTGAGTTGTCTTATGAGATGTCTAGCAATTCATTTGATCTTTAGTCACTGCTCTTGTTCAATATTTTTGTCTTTTGATGTGCTCTTTGTTGGAAAAATGGCTCACATTAAGTGTGCAAGTGAAGGAGGAAGCGACCGGTCGCTGGGTATTTGCGACCGGTCGTTTTGAGCAGATTCGAAGTCTTTAGAAAAATCGACGAGCGACCGGTCGCAAGGAGCTGGCGACCGGTCGCATGAAGAAAATCTGAAATGCTGAAGACTCTGTGTAAAGCGACCGGTCGCCCAGAGGTGCTGTTTCTGTTTGTTCCTCGAGTTTCCAACTCTATTTTCAATGGCTATCGCCTCCCACCGATTTCCAAGGACCCTAGGGGTCACTTCTGAGTTAAATGAAGGTTGGCAATCAGTTGGGAGGTTTGAGGGAGCATTGAAGGATGTTTGTTGACTTGCTTCAAGGAGTACCTACCCTATGGCTCTAGATAGGGTGGCTGAAGTTGCAGCTATCTATGCCTAGCCTTTGTTCTGCCCAAGTTGTGGTCCAAGTCTGGAAACCAAGGGGAGAACGTGGGAGGAAAAGATGGAGCCTTCTCCTAAGTCCAAAGGCTTGTGTATTAAAGGGAAGAGGAAGCAAGACAACAAGTGTGGTTTTACTTCTCAAGGAGTGGACAAGTAGCTGGGAGCTAGTGTGTCCAAGAGTGGTTTAACTTACCAAGGGAGGAAGAGAGAGAGGGCAATCAGTTCAAGAGAGAGCTGAGTTGAGTCTTGAGTAGTCTAGACACCAAAGGGGGGAAACACCAAGGGTTGTGAGAGTGTTCACAAGTGCATCAAAGTGTTTGAGCAAGGGGTGAGAGAGAAAAGAGAGCTTGGGAGAGAATAGAGTTCTAAGGGGGTTTCTTTGTAAACCAAAGTTGTAACTTATTCTTTCATTAGTGAATTTCTCAAGGGGATCACCAAGAGGATGTAGGCAATTGCTGAACCTCTATAAATTCTTGTGTCACTTTGTGCTTGGTTGGTTTCTCAAGAGTGAGTGTGTGATTCATCCATTATTTTGTTTGTCACAAAGTCCATCAACAACAAGATTATTAGGGGAGTGTTGCGTAGATACAGCTTCACCAAAATGGATTCAGTTGCATCCTCAACTTGTGATACTCGCAAGTGCACGAACCGTTCGGTAGTATAGCGTATGTAAGTGCGAGGTCGATGCCACGAGGATTGGTGATTGAATGATTCAATTCATTTTCCCTACACAAAACAGAAATGAAAAAGAAGGGAAATAAATAAAAACAAGGAAGAAAGAAAATAACTAACTCAAGCAGATAAGTTCCCAAGTTCAATTAGATTAACGAATTGATTCTAGCTAATGTATGATTAAGCCATGGTGTGTGGTCATAACCTTGTGTTCCTAATTCCCTAATTTGATCATTTGTTGTCTAACCTAAAATTAAGCATTAGGAACCCATTAAGCATAGAAGAACAATTTAAACAACCAAGCATGTATCTAATCCCTGTTGTCGAATGTCCATACATACTCTTCCTATTCATAGTTCAATTCGAATTAAAGTATGGTGTCTACTCTTAATTCAAACCAAGATAGCTAACATGCAAGCCTAAATGGTGATCAATCATTCAAACTAGCATATTAACTTATAAGCATAATGAATAAGAACAAAAATCATAATTGAAACTTGGAAACTAATCAAACTTGAAACTAAAGAAAAGAATTTACATAACAATGAAAATTAAAGTAGAACTTGGAAAGACTTAAAGGAAAATTTCAGCACAAAGATCTCATTATAACAATTGAAAACTAGAAAGAGAAACTAAGAGAATTTGAGGGAGAGAAGGGAAGGGAGCTCTAGAGAAGTGTTTGAGAGCTCCCCCCCTTGGGGTGTGTTTACAAGCTTAGAGAACCTCCCTATTTATAGGCCTAAGGAAGTGAAAAATCTGAATTCAATATGGCTAATGCATACAACACTTGTTTTATAAAATCTGAAATGGGTGATGCACTTGTATTAGAAAATCTTGAATTGGTTGATGCACTTCACCACTAAATCCCACCAGCAGCCCTAGCTCATCTTCATGTCACCATGACCAAGCTTCCAACCAGAAATGATAGCTCATACCTAGCTCACCATGACCAAGCATCCAACCAGCACATGCTGAGGTCAGCATGACCAGCAACTTCAAGGGCTTACAACTTGGGCTTCTCTTAATCAAATTAGGACTTTAAGCACTCTAAATTGAAGTTCAGAATGTCTTCTTTCCAGCCATATGTTATTTGGGCCAATCCAAGGTCGGAGGAAGAAGTTAAGGCCGAAACAAATTTCTAACTCATTTTCCGCGCTGATAAGATCCATCCTGAGCATGGTTCTGTGTTTGCTAGGTAACGGACTCCAGATTTATCCAATGGGGCTGAATGTTGGATATGTTATAGTACACACCAATTGGAGCAACTTTCATGAAGAATGTGGCCTCATCCGAGCTATGTAGGTTGCTGAAACAAAGCTTGCAATATGACCTACGGAATTGGACTGGCAGGGGGCTGTAGCCATAATGAATTTGTCTTTAAGCTCTTCATCAATTCATCCAAATTAGGCCTTAACATGCTTGAATTGCATGAATTATGTTCTCCAAAGCCATCATTGTTACCTAAAGCTCAATTAACTGAAAGATAAACACAAAAAGGATTAAAAGCACAAGTTTAACTCAAAAACATAACCAAATCATAAGCTAGAAGGGTAAGAAATAATATACAATTATGAACCGATCAAATACCCCCAAACCTAGATTTTGCTAGTCCTCGAGCAAAACAACACAAAACAAAGTTAAAAACAAAACTAGAAGTTAACTAAACCACTTTCGTAGGTAACTCGATTGCATTTAGCATATGCAACAAGCCTTTAAACCTCTAGGCATCCCTAGTAGGAGGAGTTGTGTCTCCTGAGGGTTTAACAGATACGATACCCACAAACGTTTTACTGACTCTGTAAAACAAAGTAATTAGAAAACTTAAAGATTGTTAGTCCTTAAGCAAAACCAAAAACAAAAACAAACACAAAAACACAAAGAACTTAAAACAATTTTTCCGAACATTTTCTGAAGAGAAATGACTCATGCACATGACTTAAACGTTTTAACAATAAAAGCTCAATTTTTAGACATTATTTACAAAGCGGCAAAGTTCTAAACACAATATGCTCAAAGTGTAGTAGTGTGATAGCCAAATGCAACAAATTCCCCAATCTTAGTTTTCACACAATTTAAAAAATCATACAAAGCATAAGTTCAACTTCAAATCTCACCAAAGTTGTCCTCTCACAAATGAATCACTCAGAAGAGGGCTATAATGCACACTCAGTTATAAACATGAGAATAGAGTTAAACCATAAGGGACTTAACTCGCAATAGAAATATGAAGAACTTGCATTAATATGATCTCAAGAAGGATGTCAAACACTTAAAAGTAGAAAAATGAATGCAATTCAACCACATGACATTTAAGATCAATTTAGGTCTTTAACATGGGTTGTAATGGGGCCAAGGGTGTAAGGTGAGTAAGAAATGAAGGATATGGATAATACAAAGTCCAAGGAACTCGCAATGCAAGAGCATAAAATAATTGTTTACAAGACTTCGAATCATCACGATTAGATTTTTTTCTTTTACCTGATCAAAACTCCTTATACCCTTCATTTACATTGATTCACTCCTTTCCTGAACAACCACCAATTTATTTTGAAGGCCCAAAAATGAAATTTCATTCAACCACCACTTAATCACAACTTTTCTCTTTTCTTTCACCAATTGTGTGATTTTTTTTTTTTCTTCGAAATTCCCAAACTTAGCATGAAAAACACATCCGAATTAGAGCTCATGAGTTCCTTAGAAAGGTAAATTCTTGTTTTTCGGGCTAAGGAGAGGAAATATAATTGGTAAAATGAAAGAAAAGGTTTACATGTAGGCTCAAAATGGTTAACAATGGAAAATCATGCATAAGGTTAGCTTGAAAGGCACAAACGATCCAAAGAGGGCCTTAATATCACTTCTTAAATGTCATGAAATCAAATTGCATAAGAATGAATGACTTTTAAGTGTTCAACCAAATCAATGAATAATGAGATCAAACAACAACTTTGATGACAAGAAAATAAGAGTATGTATATAACACTCATGAATTGAGTACAAGGCTCAAAAGCTCACATTATATGGTTATATAAGTCTAATTTATGCTTGATACAATTCTTTGGGTCATGCAAATCCTTTAATTGGAGAATTATGAAAAAAATGGCAAGTGCAAAGAAGGTTTCGAACATATCATGCTAGAACGATGCCAAATTAATTATATATATATATATTTTTTTACAATAAAAATTTACAAGGAAAAAAAATTAATAATAATAAATAAATAAAATTCAATTTTCATTTAAGTCATGCAAACATTTATCACAATCTCATCAAATGTGTTCGGAAAGTGAATAAAATCAAAATCAAAATAAAATAAAAATAAAAATAAAAATAAAAGCAAGAATTAAACAAAATAAAGTAAAAATAAAAACAAGCAAATAAAAAAATTTAAATTAAATTAAGGAAAAACCAATTTTACATGCTAAACTCCAATACCCCCAAACCTAGAAATGAACATTGTCCTCAATGTTTAAAAATTAGGAACAAGCAATGTCATAACAAGAAATGAAAGGTACTAAAGTAAATATAAACCACAAATAAAATAAAAAATAAAAAAAACACAAATAAAATAAAATAATTACAAAAATAAAAATTACAAAACAAACAAACAAATAAACAAAAAAGAAAAAAAAAAATGAAACAGTAAAACACTCGAAACAGAAAGCCCTAAACAGACAAAACAGTAAGCCCTAAACAGACAGTCTTACGCAAACCAAAACCAAAACAATTGAAAGCCCAACCCAAAAGAAAGTTAGCCCACCTTGAAACCTAACAACGGTGAAAACCTAACCCACAATGAAATCTGAAGCCCCACACGTTTGTTATTATTTTTATTTATTTATTTTATTTATTTATTTTTTTTTTTTAAAAAAAAAAAACGTCCAATGGGAGCGCAAAGAGTGTGATTTCTGAAAGGGAAGAGCGTGGTCCCTGATGCCTTGGTTCCTGGGAAGTCACGGGTGAAAGGGGTGAGGGACGTGTCGGCGTGCAAAGGCCGCTTTCACATCCCCCAAGCTAGAATTATTAGACTCGTAGGAAGGCGCGACGACTTTTTCACTTGAAGGTGGTGAAAGGTGAAAATGCAATTAAGGGGGTTGGGAAACGGGTGCGGCGACATATAGAGATAAGCGGTAAGGGCCGCATAGAACTCAGAACTGCAGCGGCTAGGGTTTAGCAGACTAAGTCTATAAAAGGTAAAAAGAAAGGGTAAAAAAAACACAAACTCAGAAACACACAAAAGAGAAAAGAAAGAAAGAAGAAAAGAGAGTGAGAAATCAAATGGCCTCTAACTACCCATTTTCGTTGGATCTCAACCTAGCTCCACCGACTCAGACACGAGGCCAAGCAGCGGCACCAGTATGGATGCCCTACTTTGCTTCCGCACGGGGGCCTGTGACAGTAACTGACTCAATACTCCTGGACAACGATGTTGCCATTGGAGTGGCTAGAAATTTAGTGACTCCTAAAGATATACGTGTGCTGGGAACAAGGGATGACAACCGGGTCGTGAGCGATGCCCTGGCACTGAGCGTGCAGAGTACGGCAACAGTCGCAAGTTTGGGTCATCGCCTACTTGCGAAGTCCCATGAGGTAGAGGTGCTAAAGGGTCAGTTGGCGGCGGAGCGAAGTATGGTTGAGGAGTGTCAGACTGCTATAAAAAGCTTGAAAAGGGAGAGGTCAAGGATAGTGGAGGTGAATCGACACCAGCTAGAAGTATTGCGGGACGAGAATAAAAACCTATCAAAAATGGTAGAGTTGTACTCTCGCGACATGCGAAAACAGCTGGAAGACCTAGACCGACCGGGTAAACGCAAGCAAGCAGATCGTGAGAGTAGTTACGCTCAAGCTAAGATTGCGATCTTTGGGAGCTCAAGTGGTGAGCCCCAAGAGGCTGTGCATGAAGCCCAGGAAGAGGACAGCCAGAGGGCCAAACTCAAAGCTCCAATGGTCGAGACACCGAGCACTGTGAAAAAATGACTTCTACTGCATTATTGATGTTTTTATTTTAATTTATTTTATTTTTTTGGTTGTTTTTGTCTTTATTTTGTTTTGGAAATAAAAGAGTAAATTTGCAGAAGGAAAAAGAAAACGGAAAAGAAAGCACACTTTCCAAACTTAAATCAAACGAAGACGACAAACGGAAATGGAAGCACAGTTCCCTAACTAAAATAAAATAAAGATGATAGCCGAAAGGGAAAGGCAAAAACACAAAGCTCTAGAAAATGAAAGTAACGGGCAAAACAATAAAACACCAGAAAACACGGAAAAAAGAAAAGTAAAGTGAAAGTAAAGGTGCTCCCCCTTGAAGCGATTAGGTCGAGCATGCCCGGGAAATCCGAAATGGTGTTGGCACCTTCATCAGCATATGTCTATTTAAAGCACGCCTCTACAAGCGGATGATACCCAGCATTTCTTCCTGCAAACTCAAGGAAAAACATCAAAAAATCCAGAAACAAAAAAATGGCATCCTCATGCACTCACCTTGATGATCTCGACCTTGAGCTGTCCCTTGCACCTCCGAATGCCCAGATAAGGGCTCCTCCAAACCGTGTCTTCCCAAACTCCACATATCATCACGGTACGGCCTCAAACTTTGCTGAGGCAATACCGAACTTTTCTGAGGCACTGCCGAACAGAGCAGTGCTGCTAGGAGGCATGATTAGCAGCAAGCTCACTCCGACAGATCATCTGCATGTGGCACAGAGGTCTGACAAGGCAGCGGTAGAGGAGTCCCACAATTTAACTGTGCTCCACGCGGTCTCCGCTACCAATTTGGGCATGCGCCTACTAGCGAGGACAAGGGAGTGTGCCGCGATGAGCGAGGAAATAGCTTCCTTGAAGGCTATGGTGGCGGACTTGCAGAAGCGGCTCTACTGTGCCAATCAGCACGTGGAAGCACTGCAAAGAAAAAATGAGGACCATGTGGAGCTGCTGCAGATTCTACAAGTGCGAGAAAATAGAGGCAAGCCATGATGATGAAGAAGATGAAGAATATTTCTTTTTTTGTTTTTGTTTTTTTATTGTTTTTGTTTTTATTTTATTTTATTTTTTTTGTTTTGTTGTTTTGTTTTGTTTTTTTTTTTATGCAATGTTTGAAATAAAAATGTGTTTTAACACTCAGAAATAAACTAACCAACCAAACCACGTAAATAAAAACATAAACTAACTTAACGAAACAAAAACAAAAACAAATCAAAAACAAAGACTCAACAGAAAAGAAAACAAAGAAAATAAAAATAAACTTAATTTAAAAACACACGAATATACAAGCAACTCACGGATGACCAGTTAAGGGCCTCAGAAAACACAGCCAGGGGATCCGGGAAGGTTGGAGGGGTCACAATGGTCCCGCTTAAAACCCAAACTTCTTAGACACCGAAGGTGTCGCCTATAGAACTCCTAGACACTGTATTGACAGAAGTGCTCACTGGAGTTACCATAAGTCAGCTCATATGAAAAAAAAATTTAGAATTTTTTAAGATAAGAAACAAAAACAAATTAAGATAAAATGGAACAACAAACCATAAATGAAAATGAACTAAGTACTCTAAACAAATTCAAACAAACAACATAAATTGTTGTACTAAAAGAAACAAACCAATAAACCAAAGAAAAACACAAACAGCACTTTCTATCACCCGTTTATCACCATTTGGACAGATTCGTTTCTCTGTTTTTCAGCTTCGACCTGTGTTCAGTTTTTAGGCTATAACTTTCCAACCGTAAGTCCAAATTTCACGTTCTTTATATGGTTGGATTCAGCACAGAAAAACAAAGAACTCAACACGGACCAAAAGGTAAAAACAATGACGGAAATAAACATAATTCAAAGAAGAGAAAGGATTGAAATGCTCCCCCTTGAAGCGATTAGGTCGAATGTGATGCACTTGGAGGTCGCGACTTCTCCCATTGCTCCACACTTCCCATTCTTATGATTGAGGTTGCCATCTCTCTCCATTTTTATTAAGCTATCATAAATTGCTAAAACAAACACACAAACTTGAAATGGAATTAAAAGGATTATGAAATAAAAACTAAAATGAAAAGGAAAATCAACACACATCCAATTCCATGCTTCAAAGCAACAAGCACCAATGGGTTGTGTAAGCTGGGACTTAAACCCAGTTCTCTTGCTTGTTGGGCAATTGTCCTTTTCCGTTGGACTACAAACACAACTTGTCCATTAACGTCATTAACTTTAAAACTTGAAATTGTCTAGAAAAACATGAAAATGAAAAATAAAAATAAAACAAGTAGGGAAAAGAAATAGAACCAAACTATGTTGCCAATCCCCGGCAACGGCGCCAAAAACTTGTTGCGTAGATACAGCTTCACCAAAATGGATTCAGTTGCATCCTCAACTTGTGATACTCGCAAGTGCACGAACCGTTCGGTAGTATAGCGTATGTAAGTGCGAGGTCGATGCCACGAGGATTGGTGATTGAATGATTCAATTCATTTTCCCTACACAAAACAGAAATGAAAAAGAAGGGAAATAAATAAAAACAAGGAAGAAAGAAAATAACTAACTCAAGCAGATAAGTTCCCAAGTTCAATTAGATTAACGAATTGATTCTAGCTAATGTATGATTAAGCCATGGTGTGTGGTCATAACCTTGTGTTCCTAATTCCCTAATTTGATCATTTGTTGTCTAACCTAAAATTAAGCATTAGGAACCCATTAAGCATAGAAGAACAATTTAAACAACCAAGCATGTATCTAATCCCTGTTGTCGAATGTCCATACATACTCTTCCTATTCATAGTTCAATTCGAATTAAAGTATGGTGTCTACTCTTAATTCAAACCAAGATAGCTAACATGCAAGCCTAAATGGTGATCAATCATTCAAACTAGCATATTAACTTATAAGCATAATGAATAAGAACAA
This sequence comes from Prunus avium, assembly GCF_965620075.1. Lineage (NCBI taxonomy): Eukaryota > Viridiplantae > Streptophyta > Magnoliopsida > Rosales > Rosaceae > Prunus > Prunus avium. Next base: position 34,870,556 of record NC_142291.1, read on the forward strand.
AAATCATAATTGAAACTTGGAAACTAATCAAACTTGAAACTAAAGAAAAGAATTTACATAACAATGAAAATTAAAGTAGAACTTGGAAAGACTTAAAGGAAAATTTCAGCACAAAGATCTCATTATAACAATTGAAAACTAGAAAGAGAAACTAAGAGAATTTGAGGGAGAGAAGGGAAGGGAGCTCTAGAGAAGTGTTTGAGAGCTCCCCCCCTTGGGGTGTGTTTACAAGCTTAGAGAACCTCCCTATTTATAGGCCTAAGGAAGTGAAAAATCTGAATTCAATATGGCTAATGCATACAACACTTGTTTTATAAAATCTGAAATGGGTGATGCACTTGTATTAGAAAATCTTGAATTGGTTGATGCACTTCACCACTAAATCCCACCAGCAGCCCTAGCTCATCTTCATGTCACCATGACCAAGCTTCCAACCAGAAATGATAGCTCATACCTAGCTCACCATGACCAAGCATCCAACCAGCACATGCTGAGGTCAGCATGACCAGCAACTTCAAGGGCTTACAACTTGGGCTTCTCTTAATCAAATTAGGACTTTAAGCACTCTAAATTGAAGTTCAGAATGTCTTCTTTCCAGCCATATGTTATTTGGGCCAATCCAAGGTCGGAGGAAGAAGTTAAGGCCGAAACAAATTGCTAACTCATTTTCCGCGCTGATAAGATCCATCCTGAGCATGGTTCTGTGTTTGCTAGGTAACGGACTCCAGATTTATCCAATGGGGCTGAATGTTGGATATGTTATAGTACACACCAATTGGAGCAACTTTCATGAAGAATGTGGCCTCATCCGAGCTATGTAGGTTGCTGAAACAAAGCTTGCAATATGACCTACGGAACTGGACTGGCAGGGGGCTGTAGCCATAATGAATTTGTCTTTAAGCTCTTCATCAATTCATCCAAATTAGGCCTTAACATGCTTGAATTGCATGAATTATGTTCTCCAAAGCCATCATTGTTACCTAAAGCTCAATTAACTGAAAGATAAACACAAAAAGGATTAAAAGCACAAGTTTAACTCAAAAACATAACCAAATCATAAGCTAGAAGGGTAAGAAATAATATACAATTATGAACCGATCAGGGAGTGAGTGAAAGTGTTTGTCCATTTTCACAACACTCTTCAGGTACCGTATGGGTACAGGACATATATCCACCATAAGGGTCTTGAGAGAGAGAGCAGACGTAAGTTCATGACAATTTGGTTTGCTGTAATCTCTCTATTGGAGTGTGCTCTTTTCTTTTATATTTTATTTTTAAATTTTTTGTTGTAGAGAATAGTAAGAAGCTTGAGTTAAACTTGATCTGGTGCTTAACAATGCTTTTGAGTTTTTTTTTTTAAATTTAAAAAAAAAAAAAAATTGGTCACACATTTTTCTTGATGCAAAGTTGCATAGTTTTCAACTTCAATTGGCAAAACTTGAGATACAATAATCAGAGCTTAAAGTGTTGTGGATGAGGCATCTTATTTTACATGTGACATGTGACCTAATGGAATTTGGTTGTAAATCTTCAAATGCATTATAGTTGTCACTGAATTAAGTCTAATAATGTCATTGCTAAAAGGCCCTGTAGCTAATGTATTAATAGCCTAAGTGTAACATACATCACTGTAGGAAGATGCATGACAAAGTTCTTCCATGTTTTTCCCCCTCATATTGGTTGCGCCGATATGGTTTAACTTCAATACCTGTCCAGTTGCAGGAATTGACAAATAATGCAGCAGAGTATGCTCGGTTATGGATAGGGCGGGGTAAAAGAGCAGCACGTCAAGGTAAAATGCTCAGGAATGACATCAATTGAATGAACTCGGAATTTACCTTCTTTTTTGTATTTTTTTTAATGGGTTATCTCCATAAGTTAAATCTCTTAGTCCTCTATAATAGGTATATGGATGACCTTTAAGAATATCCTGAATCAGATTTTCCATTATTTTGGGTGAATATTACTGCCTGACTGAGATTGCATGTTTCAATTTGGTGGTCAGTTGTAATGGTTGGAAATGAAAGATTAGTTTTATTAGGTTAAACCTTTTGTTCCACTGAAATGTCTATCATATTCAGATTTCATCTTTAGGAAGCTTCTGATTGGAACATTTGGGGAGGATCTTTATCTCTAGATCAACATATCTTATTTATATGCAATGCATGTGTACATAAAGAATGGTTTCTTCCCCTATTCTTGTGTTCAGTATACCTATGTGCCCTTTGATGTATGATAGTATCTCTTTACAGATCGAAGACGACTTGAGAGACTTCTCGGCGTGGAAGCGCTGATTCCTTCACTACAAGATCCTGAGCGTTTCAGCTTCTAGGTAACTTTATATTTCTCTTTATTAAAATTGAGTGTAATGTGGGTTGTGATTGCCGGTATTAATGTATGATTGGATGCAGCTTCTTTATCAAACCCGTATCCTCCTGAAAGGTTGGATCTCCTACGCTTGCGAGATACAAGAGAGGTATTGCACTTTTCTCCTCTTAACATTGGGAATTTCAGGTGCACGTGGGTATGGTATATGTAAGAATGAGATGCTACTTCTCATCTAACACGTCGTTTGAAATCTCATTTAGAATAGTTCGTATATATATCAATGCTATATGATACCTTCAATTTATTTCAAAACTCTTCTCTTCGTTGTCTCATTAGACTGTTTTGTATCCAATTTTTCATCTATAGAGAATACAACACGAACTGATATATCTCATAGCAGAAGAGCAGGGTTGTCAAGTGCAATGAGAAAAATGTTTTCATTGGGTTTAGTTCATAATTACGATGGATACATTTTAGAAAGTAAATTCTTACACAAGCAATTTTACACTATGAAATTCAAGATTCTTTTATCCCCAAAATGTTGGTGGATCCCTATTTTTTGTTGTATTTATGAGTTTAACCCGTATTATTTCTTATAAATAAAATCCATTTTTCATTCTTGCCTAATAGACTAATAGCTGGAAATCTTTAGAATGAGAGGTATCATAAAGAATTTAAATTCTCATTCCCCAATATCACTAGTATAAAAAAAAAAAAATAACTGAAGAAATAACTCTATCCTAATTAGCTAAAGTGGTATTTTAAAATAACAAGACAAAATTGTATATTTAAATAGTATAGCCGCACGGCTATACTATTTATATATATTATTTTAACGTTAAAGCCGTGCGGCTATACGCTTTGAATATGTTCGAATATTTTAACGGTATAGCCGGACGGCTGTACTCGTTAAACATATTCGAAAACGAACGCGAACCTTGCAGTCGTAGTCACAGCTTCGCTTCTCTATAAGGGGTTCCAAGCTACAAAGACTCGGTCTTGAGCCTCTCTCTCTCTCTCTCTCTCAACTCAAGCTTCGATGTTTTTTCTTTCGTTTCGGCTTGGACTCTCTCTACGAAAACCATCAAATCTCATTCAGCTATTGAAATCTCCACTAAGATAACAACTCTGACGCTATAAGGGAGTTAGGCGGCCTGGGCGGGTCTAGGCGGCCTGGGAGGTTCTAGGCGGCGTTGGTGGGTCTAGGCGGCGCCTAGGCGGCCTGGGCGGGTCTGGCCGCCTCCTTTTTGTTCCAAATGAAGACAGACGAAGCTTGCACTTGCGGAGGAATGTGGTGCGCGAGTGAAATGAAGAGACAAACGAACACGATGAAGGCCCTAAATGAAGTTACCGTTACCCTTAGAGCCCTTGACATGTTCTGTAAGAAACTTCAACTACATTTGTCTCATAACATCGATGAAAATACCGTTACCCTTGCTATCAAGGCCTGTCAAGGGGACCCCAAACCCGGATGCCAAATTCACGGGTTTGCAGTTTCTTCTGGGTTTGCTTCGTATACTTCGGTTTCAAATTCTTTGATGAGTATGTACACCAAAGCTGGACAGTTTGATGGTCCCTTACTTATCTTTGAGACTATGTGCTATACTGATATATTTTCTTGTGTTAAAAGTTGGTGAAAATATTATAGTATTAAACCCATAAAAGATAGTGCAGCATGTTTCTTGGTCAGTTGTTGACTAATAAGTGCTGTAGGCATGTTCAAAGGATATTGTGAGGCTCGAGGGCAACTTGCCTCCTTGGTTCTCACGCAGCTAGTGGAGATATCACATGCATCCAGCTCCGTTCCTTTTACCGGTTATTAAAAGGGCAGAAGCTGGGCCATTTTAGGGGGGAAGATGCAAGGTTGATACACAGGTGTGAGAGGAAGAACAGAGAGTGATCTTTGTGGGTGAGAGAGAGGTTCTTGGGAAATACCGTGAGTGGAGTACAAGGGTAGCTGGGTCTTGGGTTATGTTGATTTAACTCAAATGTATCTTGTACTGGTGTTATTCTCATAGTGAAGAAATTATCTCCCCGGGGACGTAGGCAAGAGTTTGCTGAACCTCGTTAAATCTCTTGTGCACTATTTTATTCCTTGTTTACATTATTTGTTCAACTGTGGTTTGTGTTGTGGAGTGTGTATTTCTGAATTTCAGTTTATTGAAGGTGACAAAGCACAACATCTTGGAATACTATTCTTTCGGGGTTTCGAACAAGTGAGGGTGCATTGAATTTTGCTCTTAGGATGAATTTTAATGGAGTTGTTTTTGATCCAGTGACTTATACTACGATTCTTGCTTTTTGTGCGGATCATGAAGATTTTCTATTTGGATTACAACTGCATTCTCTTATATTTAAGTATGGTTTAGATGGTGAAGTTTTTGTTGGAAATGCACTTATAAGTATGTATTCGAGGTAGAGGTGGTTAATAGAAGCTAGGAATGTGTTTGATGAAATGGCGAATGAGGATCTGGTTTCATGGAACGCAATACTATCAGGTTACTCTTTGGTGGGAGAAGGGATGGGGTTAGATCATGTCTCATTTACTAGTGCAGTTTCAGCTTGCGGTCATGAAATGAATTTAGAACTTGGGAAACAGATACATGGCTTGACAATTAAATCAGGATATGGAAGTCATGTTTCAGTTTGTAATGTATTGATCTCGACATATTCAAAGTGTGAGGTTACTGGAGATGCAAAATTAGTCTTTCAGTGCATGAATGATCGCAACGTAGTGTCTTGGACAACTATGATTTCAATAGACGAAGAAGATGCCATCTCTCTATTTAATGAGATGAGATTGGATGGAGTATATCCAAATGATGTTACATTTGTTGGACTAATCCATGCTATATCAATTAGGAAGTTGGTGGAGGAAGGCGAAATGATTCATGGGTTTTGCATAAAGACTGGCTTTTTATGAAGGCATAATGTTTGCAACAGCTTGGGTATGCTAAGTATGAGTCCATGCATGACTCCATCAAAGTTTTTGAGGAGTTAAACTGCAGAGAAATCATATCGTGGAATGCTTTGATTTCAGGGTATGCTCAGAACGGGCTGTGTCAAGATGCACTAAAAACATTCTTGGTAGCAACTATGGAGTCGAAGCCAAACAATTACACATATGGTAGTGTCTTGAGTGTAATTGGTGATGCTCAGGATATTTCTCTGAAATATGGCCAATGATGCCACTCTTCCTTGATCAAAGTTGGATTAGTGACTGGCCCAATTATCGCAGGTGCTCTTCTTGATATGTATGCAAAGCGAGGAAGCACTTGTGAGTCCAAAAGAGTTTTCAGTGAGACGCCTTATAAAAGTCAGTTTGCTTGGACTGCAATAATATCCGCATATGCTGGTGATGCTGATGGTTGCCAGTATTATTGTATGTTTGGATGCAGCTTGCTTCTTTATAAACCAGCGTCCTCATGAAATGTTGGATCTCCTACGCTTGCTAGATACAAGAGAGGTATTGCACTTTCTCCCCTCTTCACATTGGGAATTTCAGATGCATGTGGGTATGGTATACGTAAGAATGAGATGCTACTTCTCATCTTACACATGTTGTTTGAAATCTCATTTAGAATAGTTGGTATATAAATGCCATATGACCTCTGATACCTTCAATTTGTTTCAAAACATAGCTGCAAACTTCTTTTCGTTGTCTCATTAGAATGTTTTGTATCCAATTTTTCATATGCAGAGAATATACTGATGTATCTCAAAGCAGAAGAGCAGGGTTGTCAAGTGTAATTAGAAAAAGGCTGTGATTGGGTTCAATTCATAATTACGATGGATACATTTTAGAAAGTAAATTCTTATACAAGCAATTTTATACTATGAAATTCAACATTCTTTGACCCACAAAATGTTGGTGGATCCCTATCTTTTGTTGTTGTGTTTATGGGTTTAAACCGTATTATTTCTTATAAATAAAATCCAGTTTTTATTCTTGCCGAATGGGCTAATAGCCAGAAATCATTAGAATGGGAGGTATCGGAAAGAATTTAAATTCTCATTCCCCAGTATCGCTTGTATAAATAAAATAATTGAAGAAATAACTCTAGTCCAATCTAATATAATCTGACAACATTGTATATTTAAGGCATACAGCCGAGCTATACTCATTAAAAATAAAAATAAAAAGTTAACAAAATTGACGGTAGGACCATTTGTCCTAACAAAAGTGAAGTTGAAGGACCACGGTAACGATTTTGGAAATTGAGGGACTCAAATGCAAACCGGGTCTAAGTTCAGAGACTAATAAAATGATTAACCCACTTACAAAATTATATTCATTCCCATTAGTTCCCTCCCTCCTTCCCTAATACATTGCTTACATTGTTGTTTAGTAAGTAAAACATGTTGTTTAATGAATAAGTAATAACCCGCATTACGCTAATATCATATTAGTATAAAAACACGATACTTGTTTATATTGTGATTTATGAATAATTGTATGTATTCAAAGTTTGCTTCAAGATTTTCTATTTGGTGAGTAAGTCGGTAGTAGAAGTTTTTGTGGAAGGATGGGAATGAGAGATTTTGTGTCTTTATTTTTCATATGAGATGAGAATGAATAAGTTATAAAGATGTAACATTATTGATTTTGTTATGTGATCACAAATTCAAGAAAATGAAATGCAATGGACGTGTCTAAATAAACCAAAAAAATTACTCAATACACTCAGATATCGGTATCGCTCCGATCTCATAGACGGGATGTTGAACAGGACTAGCCATCACCTCCATTTCAGATATTGGTATCGCTCCGATCTCAGATATCGGGACTTGCCATCCTTGGCTAGGTTTTTAATTTTATATAGAGTTTGATCTACACACCCGAGGGTATAAAATGGAGACTTTCGGAATATGTTGGTGTTGGGTGTTTTGATCAAATCCATGAGTGCATTTAGAGGCCTCCTTAATAACCCATTTCGGTTTCTCATTGGGCTTGGGTCATTTCTATTTCTGCTTTCGGATTTTGTATCTTACCACAGCCTGGTAATAACAGGCCAGAACGAAACCATGACCCAGAAGAGGCCATAGTGACGACCCGTCGGTTACCAGAGAACGATGTCGTTTTGATGGTTTTCTTCTTGCTTGAGGTGAAGCGAGCTATGCATGTGTGGAGTTCATTATACAGCCCAGTGGCAGTGGCAGTGGCGAGTCGTCCTCTGTGGCTTAGAGATCTGAAAGGACCAAAATTTATACAAATAAAAGCAAACCCAGTGTGAAAATGGAGTACAGGAAGCTCAAAGATCAGGTATTTTCCATATAACATTATCAGATTTCTTCAATAAGCCCTCAAATTTTTGACTTTTTTCATGCCCATTTGATCTAATTACAGGATAAAGATGGAGCTTCAGCTCCTGAAGACGTCGAGAGTTTAAGGGGAAAGCCTATTTCTGCTGTGGGTCCAGTTGAGCGGACCAAGTGGAAGCGCAAGTATGGCCTCTCTTGTTATTTGCTCCAAGTTAGACAAATTTGTTATTTTTATTTTATTTTGTTTGATTTGTGTGTATTGGGTTGGTTCGAATAGGTCCATTGTTACTCTGGCTTTGACTTTCCTTACGAGTTCACAAGCTATATTGATTGTGTGGTCGAAGAGGGCTGGGAAATATGAGTATAGTGTTACCACTGCAAATTTCTCGGTAAGAGAGGCAGAGGAAGTTAGATTTCTAATTACACTTCAAAGTTTTAATGATTTTTTATGTGAGTTGAAATGGGTTGTGTTTTGGGAATTAGGTGGAGGCTTTGAAGTGTGCCTTGTCACTAGCTGCTTTGGCACGAATCTGGAGCAATGAAGGTGTTACTGAAGATAACAGGTCTTACAGTGATCTTATGGGAGAACTCAATTCTATTCGTTGTATAATGTATTGGTTATTGAGGAATGACTGGATAATAGGCGACAGAGAGAGATTGAAACCCGGAATTACATAATTGTATTAGTTCTTTATTTTTGTCATTTATGTGACATGTATCCTGTCATGAATTAGGTTGAGTACAACACTGGATGAAGTTGGTGTATACCCCATTCCGGCATTGCTTTACCTAGTCAAGAATCTGCTTCAGGTTGGTTGCAGTAGTATGTTATCTTTTTGCATCAGTAAGTTAGGTCTTCTTATTTCTTGAAGTGTGATTGCATCTGCCGCTCATTTGTATGTGTCAGTATTATATCTTCGCATATGTGGATGCTCCGGGTTATCAAATACTGAAGAACCTGAACATTATCAGTACGGGTGTTTTATACCGAATCATACTAAAGAGAAAGTAAGTAAATATGGACTAAGCTAAGCTGCCTATTTGTGTGCTACTATATACTGTTGGCTGAAGATTAAAGCAAACTATTCTCATGAACTTTTGTTTCTACTCTACCTTTTGCAGGTTAAGTGAGATTCAATGGGCTGCTTTCATTATACTATGTGCAGGGTGCACTACGGCACAACTGAACCCAAAGTAAGTGTAATCAGTATTATATCTTTCCATTGCATTATCTGATTAAATTTATGCTGACCTCAAAAAGTCCTTGCATATGATTAAGCCATAGTGCTTGACACCAGATGTCGATGATAGCAAGTTAACTGTATTGAATCAATGGAGGAACTCAACTCATTAATATCATGTACATTATTCTAGGTTAAAAATTTAAACTCATCAGTTGATATTCAGATTCCTTAGTTTTGTATGGAAATCAGAGGGTAGTGAACATTGTTCACCACTTTTTAATTGGTAGCTTTTATAAATTTATGCATGTGTTAGTTCAACAAGTTGGTTAAAATGGAATTCTTGTTGGCAGATCTGATAGTGTTCTCCAAACTCCATTCCAGGGTTGGGTGATGGCCATTGTGAGTTCTCAACATTTTTTAGACTCTTAATCTAAATTTTTCTTTTGTTATTTTCCCCCTTTTATTTGCAATGTTTGTTAGTGTAACGGTTAGTCATTTGCAGGTAATGGCACTTTTAAGTGGTTTTGCGGGAGTATACACCGAGGTGAATTTCTTTAAGTAAACAGCCATTTCTCCACTTCATGTTTATAGAATCAAAACTTATTTTCGCATCATACTTACTGTTATCAAAATTCGGGGTTTAGATGAGTCTTTATTGGCTTTGAGAAGACTGGTTGTCAATATGCAGCGCCAATTAATTGTGGGTTCTTTGATTGCTCTAGAAAAAAAATATTATGTTAAAATCTTCTGTATGATATTGGCAGGCCATTATTAAAAAGCGCCCTTCAAGGAATATAAATGTGCAGAACTTCTGGTTGTACGTCTTTGGAATGGCCTTCAATGCTGTTGCTATAGTGGTTCAAGATTTTGATGCAGTGATGAACAAGTAATTTAAACCCTTTTCTCCATTTCTGATTTTTCTATTTTTTTGGGTCTATCGCTTTATTAATTATTTCTGCCTTTATTGTTAGAAGATCCTATCTCCAAAAATGCGTTTTCTGCCTACTATCTACTAAAAACTATGCCCCTGTATTCCAATTATATTTATAAGTTATTATTTTATATTCAGGGGATTCTTCCATGGATACTCATTTATTACAGTTCTAATGATTCTCAACCATGCACTCAGGTACATTATGTATCCGCTTTGGCTCATCAGTTTAAGCTTTTTACTCGTTACACATATTCTCTCTCATTTTCCTACTGTGCTTCTATTCGATTGCTTACGTTGGCTTCCTTTGCAGTGGCATTGCTGTGTCTATGGTTATGAAGTATGCTGATAATATTGTGAAGGTAAGACATGGAATTACAGCTTTGATTTTGGTGAGGCATTCACTAATGTACTTTTACATGCATCTCTATAATGTTCTACAATCATGCCTTGGCATACTATTACAACATTCTTTCTTTAATTTGATTTACTTATGTGATGATTGGGGTGTTTTGGTAGAATGAATTCATAATTTCTTCATTCCTCTGATAATCTTGATCGGTTATTGCAACTTCCGTACACATCTTTGGCCATGTTAAGCAAGAAGTGGAGGGGGTAGCAGGAAATGCTTATCTTTTTATTTTCTGTTGGACTACTTGTGGCTTGCCAAGTGTTAACCATATGCATTTCATATATATTGGTTATTAAAATTAATAATGTTTGTTGGAATCACACCTCGAACATCTCCGGGCCTTTTAGGAAGTTCCAATCTTAAATTTAGCTGCGCTCTGCAGGTATATTCTACATCGGTAGCAATGCTTCTTACAGCAGTTGTGTCTGTGTTTCTATTTGGCTTTCATCTATCCCTTGCCTTTTTCCTTGGCTCAACGTAAGTTTCCTCAGCTCACATGAAATATCTACTTTCTATGTTATTACAGTAAATTGAGCGAGTCCTAGAGACCTCCATTCAGTTTTGTCATGTAGCATAATCAACTTGTCAAAGATATTGACAATTTGTTATACAATGAGAAGCTGTTTGTGGTTTGACTGAGATTTTCGAAAACATCACTTTATCCCAAAATTTCGCAATTTGCCACATTAAGACATAGAGAAAGGGCAATATATTTTTGGCCATTTTGAGAGATACATTGAATGGTTGATCCATGCTTCATTTCTTGTTTCCAGCGTTGTCTCGGTTGCGGTTTATCTGCATTCAATTGGGAAGGTGCAAAGATAGTGATGATTTCATTTTGTCATCTCCGCCCACTTCTTCAGTCAGTGTAAAGGCTTATGTTACTGATATATTTTTTCCCTTCTTCTATTTAAATTTTCAATAGATGTCTTGAATACTGATTCAAAATCAGATTAGATGACACAAGGAATATACTCTTCTCCTGTAATTTGTGTTCAATTCATTCAATATTAAATGAGTTCAAGGTTCTGGTTTCTGATAGTTGCTTCAAGTCTTTTTCTACGTGGAATGTTGATTGAGGAAATGAGCATCCGTCGTCCGATATAGCAGAGGATATAGATACAAAGCAATCAAGCAGCTCACATCAGAGCAACAAACTAATTTAACGTGATTGATTAATGTATAACATCCATGGAGGATAGGAGGAAATTATTGAATCTCTAGGATTGGCAGGTCAAGCAAATTATATTATTGAATAAAAAGAGCGTTGCCAGATCTTCAATCTACTCATGTTTTGGTGAAAACCATATTTATGAAAACTATATTTATGGTTTGCATATCAATCTAGGAGGTGACCCAAGGGTGGTCTGATCTCTGTGAAATCAAAGCTTTTAATCGCTTTTGGCAGCTAGGCTGAAACTAAGGCTGAAATTTACCATCAATACAATCAAAATGTACAAATGGTTGGATTGTATCTCGAATTTTCCTAGTTTGGAACTTACCCACCAAACTCAAATTTTCATAAACGGACTGTTCGGAATTTTCAATGTGACTTTTTATGAACAGCAACAGATACACAACTGTAGGACTGTGATAATTCTAAGTATAGCCCAAAACATCTCCTTAGTCATGACTAAACTTTAAGTTTGAGCTTGGACAAAAGTAGAGAATGGTTTATAATAATCAGGAAAAATAACCCCAAAAAAAAGAAAAGAAAAGAAAAGAAAAGAAACTCTGAATCTATAGAATAAGGGCGGCTAGCAACTCTCACCCATGTATGTGAAATCATATTAGTTTGAAGCTTATGCTTAAACAAATGAGCATGCTTGGGACAAAAGCCTGTCCAAAAGAACCAACCGTAAAGACTTGGTATTGTAAAAAACAATTCAACCACTTCACTTGAAAGCAACCTCATGATCAAATCAAAACACTATATAAGACCCACTCCATCCCCCCCTCTCTCACATTCATCCATCTCTTCCTCTCTTTTACCTCTCTTATTCTCTCTTGTTGATCACCAATGGCTTTCTCTAAGATGTCCCTTCTGGTCTTCCTTGTACCTCTCTTTCTGGGCTCTTCTCTGGCTCATGAGTTTTCGATCGTGGGTTATTCGCCTGAGGACCTGACTTGCATGGACAAGTTCATCATGCTCTTCGAATCGTGGATATCAAAACATAGCAAGATTTACCAAACCATGGAAGAGAAGCTGCATAGGTTTGAGATATTCAGAGACAATGTGAAGCACATTAATGAAAGGAATAAGAACCTTGATGTTGATAGCTACTGGCTTGGGGTGAATGAGTTTGCAGACTTGAGCCATGAAGAGTTCAAGAGCAACTACTTGGGGCTAAAACCCGAATCCGCAAGAAGGAGAGAGTCCACCGGAGACTTCAGTTATCGAGATTTTGATGTCGAAGCATTGCCCAAATCTGTGGACTGGAGAAAGAAAGGAGCTGTAACTCCTATCAAGAACCAAGGTTCATGTGGTATGTGCCAAACTCTCTCTCTCTCTCTCTCTCTCTCTCTCCATATGTAATATGTAATATGTGTTTATATCATGTATTAATGAACAAAGATGGCAATCTGCAGGTAGCTGTTGGGCATTTTCTACTGTTGCTGCTGTTGAGGGCATAAACCAGATTGTCACAGGAAACCTAACGTCCCTGTCTGAACAACAACTGATAGATTGTGACAGATCATTCAACAATGGCTGCAATGGGGGCTTGATGGATTATGCATTTCAGTTTATAATGTCCAGTGGTGGGCTTAACAAGGAAGATGATTACCCATATCTTATGGAGGAAGGCAATTGTGAGAAAAAGAAGGTAAATACTGCTAACTGGGGTGCAATGCATTATAACGCTTTTGCTTCTTTGATCAAATTTAGCTGTCATCAGATCATGGCTGTTCTTATAGTTGCATTTGATTTTGTAATCTTCAGGGAGCTTCAGAGGTGGTGACTATAAACGGTTATCAAGACGTGCCAGAAAATAACGAAGAAGCTCTCCTTAAGGCCCTGGCTCATCAGCCTCTTAGCATAGCTATTGACGCCTCTAGCAGAGATTTCCAGTTCTATAGTGGGGTGAGCTTTTTTGTTTTTTTGTTCTTTTTTCAGAACACAACCTATTCATGCACAGTATAATGCCTAAAACACATTAGTTAACCCTAACTGTATGGATTGTTTGTTTTTGTAGGGAGTCTTCAACGGGCGTTGTGGGACTGAGCTTGATCATGGTGTAGCAGCCGTTGGATATGGTTCTCAAAAGGAGTTAGATTACATCATTGTGAGGAACTCATGGGGACCAAAGTGGGGTGAGAAGGGCTACATAAGGATGAAGAGGAACACAGGAAAGCCAGAAGGACTCTGTGGCATCAACAAGATGGCTTCATATCCCACCAAAAAGAAATGATCTATTAACATGCATCTCCTTTGGTAACCAAAAACTTTGTTTTTTCTTTTTTCTTTTCTTTTCTTCTGTGTTGTACTTCCACAAATGATGGATTTTATTTGTGTAACCCTTCAAGTTTATTAATAAAATGGCTAAGAAATTTATGAGAAAAAGACAACTGCTGAACCGAGCGCACTACTCTATATCAAAATCTAACTCCTGTATGACTTTGTGAAAAGATTACATCATTTTCCATTTGCAAGTAGAAACATCCCAGAGCATATAAGAAGAATTTTTCATTTTTACTTTTAAATTTAACAGTCGTAATACAGACAAGAAAAGAGAGAAAATATAAAGAGAAGTGAAGGAATAAAAAACCATTTGTATTGTTTCTCGTCTCTCCCTCACTCTTTCTTCCATCGAAACCAAACACAAAAATATCATCAAGGGCATTCAATACGGAAATAAATTTCTTATTTCTAATCACCTGCACAACTTGCACCCAAAAACACATGTATGGGAGATAAATCTAAACCACGTGTAACAGTAGACATGTTTATTTATAAGGAGTGCTGAATTTCAAAGTTTTAAATATATAAGCTCTTGCAGTAGCTAAGATCTAATACTTCATGTACTCTGATGACTCAGAATAAATTCGGTTAAGAGTACAGACAAGACAAGAACCAACATTATTAACTCAACAAAACTTCATTGTATTTGAAGACGCAATCGTAAAGCCTTCCTCCTAGAAACTGGGCAACCTCGGGATGTTTCACCTGTGATAAAGAAAGGGGAGAAGCAAACAGAAGTTGCACAAAGTTAATATTATGCACAAAGGATGCTCAACTAAACTAATCAGTATTGAAGCAACAGAAAATTCTAGTGGAAGTATTACCATCCCAATCTTGAGGGAATCACACTTAAATTGCGCATAAAGATTTGTCTCTATCCCACGACCCTGTTAAAAGCAAAATAAGTTATATTAAAATGACACAGACCACATCATCTCAAGACATTCTACATCCACTAGACTTTTACCACGACTATACCACTTTTAACATCCATGTCTACTCAATTTATATGGAGTCCATTTTATACACTTCAATATATGCACGTAACTAGCCTTCAAATAAAGTAACCAGTTCAATATTTCAATTAAGACTCAATACTAGTAAAAATCCAAGTAAGTTTCTGGGTTGGTTTTTACCATTCCTTCCGTAATAACTAGGTCTGCATCACTCGCCAGGTAGGCAATCTCTTGTGACACTCTTGAAAGATCAATAACCTGCAAGGAATTTAGAAACCAAAAAGGTTAATGTTATACAACTGTAACCACATTCATAATCGTGAAACAGAATGCATCAATTCAATCGGACAACAAACAAGAGCTTCCATTCCCTTACCGGCAAATCATTACCAGAATTGGCAATGAAAAGATTTGAAGTATCAACACCCTTGAGCTTCCCCTCATTGTCCTTCAACTGGTATATTGCCACTTATAGCATTAGTATAATCCAAGATTTTGAAAAAAAGTTATTCTAAAATTTTCTATTACCTTTGATATAATCTCAATCAGTTCAGGGTAAGTTATGTCATTGATAGAAGGCAAGTCATTAGCTGCCAACACAACCTGCATAATAAGAAAGAGATAATCATGTGCAAATAGGCTTAACAAGGCAACTCATTCAAAAATCGAGCATGAAAACAATTGAAAGAAATTTGGAAAACGAAAAGGCACCAGAACTCAGAATACTCATTCCATGCCTGGTTTAATTGGCACAGAGACAGCTTAACTTTAGAAATGCATAATACATATATAGTTTTCTTAGAAAGAGAAAGGATGCTAGAAAACTTCTGGGATTTCCACCATAAGAACCATTCAACAGAAGAAACAAGATCTGACTGCAAACCTGTGTCCCACGCCGGAGTAACTCTCTCGCAAATGGCAAAATTCCCAAAATAATATCTGCACCAGAATTGTCAACAAATATAACAGCCTGTGAACACCAAAACAAAAAAAGGATAATTGGTTAATACATATAAAGCATGTATAATGGTATAACTTCTTTCAGAGAGATCTAGAACATACACACTTGCCTTTTTCCAGGATTTCTTGCTCCATTTCAATTTGAAATCGTCCAAGTCATCGATAACCCAGGGTCGAGGGACAAGGTTTTGGCAACTGGCTAAAAAGGACATACCATCCTTTGAGAAAACTTCTGCGAGCTTCATAAACACAAAAACAAGTAAATGTCAAGTAGTTGCCACTGAAAGAAGTATTGCTTTAATATTAACAAGTAGTTGTGTAACAATAACCATTTTGTCATGCATATCCTAAGAATAAGTATGATATATGTAAAAAATTTAAGTGACCAAATTCAAGTAGTGGGGAGTGAAGGCTTTTAGTCAGGTATCAAATACTTACTAGTTCTACAACAATAAGAAAATTGCATACCTGTGCAGAACCAAGATCAAATATGTTTCCAGCAAATATCCCTCTAACGAGATTCTCTAGGCGCTTTCCTTCATCTTCAATAGCATCACTTAAATCCACTACATTCTCAAACAGGGATATGGCCTTTGCATTCTCTTCATCCTGAAGTGTTTGATCAGTATTTGGAACTCTTAGTCAATTAATTCTTGACAAAATACATTGGAAAAGTTTTCTATAACAGTTAGCAAGCACCCACCTTGACTTTCTTAAATATATCCTTGAACCCCAACTCCCTAAGGACTTGCTCACGAAGTCTGCAAAGAAGCTAGATTTCCCAACCAAACAAAAAAAGAGAAATGTTCCATGGTAAGAAGATGATGATGATATCACAACTGCAACAAACACTAGTAACCAAAAAACTAGTAACCAAAAATTTTTTGAGCTTACAATGCAATCTGGTGGGCCACCATGACTTTCAGGGTCCTTCTTCAAGTCCTCAAGTATCTCAGAGTACCTTTCAGTAAAAAACACAAACACATTACATACATTTCCAAAAACCAATCTCATCACCACTCAAAAAACTCATCACAAAACAATCACTATACCTTTGAGCAAATTTTTCAGCTCTAGCCGGAGCATCGTCAACAGCATCGGTCTCAGCTCGCTTCCTGCCCCCAAAAACCAACCAAACCCATTAACACGAAAACGAAGAAGAAATTAGGGTTGATCATGGAGCTGAGGAAGATGGAGATTACTTGAAGGAAGGGATGGAGTTGAGGAAGAGGTCGATCCAGGCCAGCTCAGTCGGGGTTGGCTTGCGAGGATTGTCGGAGGGAAACCTGAAGGGGATGGTGCAGGCTCTGTAGTTCGATTCGATCGGCGTCATCAGCAATGGAAATGCCACCATTTCTGATGCGGTCTCCATCTTCTTCTTCGTCTTCTTCTTCTCTCTCTCTCTCTCTCTCTCTCTCTCTTTTAAATTCCGACTTCGTTTCTTCTTCTTTCCTCGCCTTACTAATATACACACAAGACAGAGCAAGCAAGTGGACAAAACCCACAATGCTTGTGGGAAAATGAACACGAGGATATAATAAATTATTCTTCAAATATTCTTTCCTTTTTTTTTTTCTTTTTACTTTTTGAGCCCATTTCCTCATATACGAGGCACGTGTTCGGTCCTGATTCAATTACTATGTATGCGTTGATTATCTAGATTTTATTGGTACGACTGATGTGACGTTTTGGAATTTTAACTTTGGATATTTTATGTTTTACAAAATGCTTTTTTATTTATTTTTTATTTTATTTTATTTCTCCCAAATAATCAGTATCATTTTTCTGTTTTGGTGTTTTTATGAAGATGAGGATAGGATGCTTAACATAATCTAAGCACCCTTTTCTTTTTATGGGGGAATTTTATTCAACCAACAGGGGATGGCCATTACATCATGAAGAATACCTTCCACTCCAAAATTCATGATGCTTGAGTTGAGTGTGTATCTAAACGCCTCCTTTTGTTCACGAATATACTCAACACTTCCACTTTTTCTAATGATCCACGTTTGAAGTCTCGCCATGAACGTTTTCAATTAGATTCATGTTCCAATCGCTGTTTGATGAACTTATAAATTGAACAACAGTCCAACATATTGTGTCTTCTAAGTCCCGTCTAGAATGGTGATATTCATAGTCCAAGCCAAACCAAATTATATCTTTGTTAAAATATCTAAAAGAAAAATGTCTATTGCAACTTCTATGGTCTTTGCTAGCACAGATAAGAGAAAGATAATTAGTCACCGAAACAGAAAAGAAAAACTCTAAATTTTTCATGGAAGTAGTGCAGTTCTCCTGAGACAGCATTGAAGTCCAAACATCAAATTTCAAGTGGAAATTAACTATTAGGATCTCCCAAATCCACCAAACAAAGTGGCAAGCAACTAAGTACATGGAGGTGGGATTTGGGTGCCACTGAATTTAGCTTTGACATTGCTGCAACTTGAAGTTGCTTGTTTCTCCCCAGATGACAGGTCCAAGTGAACATCTTCAAGGTAAATATTCTGGCATGGGATCCCTTTGCTGCATTCAAGAGCCACCGCCACCTCCGACAATGATGTCCCTCTTATGTTCTTGAAGTATATGTCACTCAGCTTCACTCTGGATGGTGCCTGCAAAATTTTATACAAATTCAATAAGAGAGTATATAATATGATCAGGATGGCATTTTGTTCAACCTAATAAAACTCAAACCAGAAATGAAGCACTTTTACTACATGCCTGGAAAATTTGGTTACCTTAGAGGTGCAGGATGTGAATGGACAATACAATTGATCGATTATGATCGGATTGGTCACGTTATTCATGACAATGTTTTCGAATGTCATGTTCGTGGCTGCACTGTTGCCGGGAGAGTTAGCCCATGTCTTGATCCTAATGCCGTTGGTGGTACCTGTCATGGTGCAGTCTTTCACTACAAGTCCACTAACATCTCTTTCGTCTGGATATTTTCCTAGACTTCCCACACTATGATTTAAAAAAAATGCAAACATGTACCCGAAAATACGTGTTAATCAGGCTAAGTAAGCTTCGTACATAAGTAAGTACTATTTCATTAAATTGAAAGTACCTGATGCCATGGCCAGGTCCACAAGTGATGCTTGTTATGGTGATCTGAGAATTTCCTTGTCCAACCGAGATGCAGTCATCACCGGTAGCAATATGTGACAGAGAGAAGTAGACACTAGAGCTTCGTTCGATGTGGATGCCATCGGTGTTAGGACTTGTTTCGGGGGCTGAAATCTTGAGCCTGCTACCTTTGAAGTTGTGACATTCTACAAGAGCTATGTGAAAGAACTTGCTGTTCACTGAAGTTAAGCCTCGGATGACAGTCTTATTCATTGCCACAAATTTCAAACTCTGAGAAGGAGAAATTGATTTCCAATTAGCTACAAAAAGTGATGTACAATTTAAGAACAGAAAGAGAAAGCTATGGAGCATACAGTTGGAAGAAGCTTGCAGTTGGAGTCTGTGGGGCACTTGTTGTGAGGCCAGGCTCGAGCACCTTGGCCATCAAAGGTTCCACCTCCGGTCAAGGTTAGCCCCTCCATCCACGCAAATTCGAGCCAACCGCCACCAAATCCATACTTGCGCAGGTCCGTTGTAGCCTTCAAATAACCCTGCAATGCAAGCAATTTATTTCTCAAAGCCGTCAGCAAATGACTTGATAGTTGATACTATAATGTTAAAAATGTAGCAGATGGAAATCATAAAAACTAGTCTTGCCTTCACTTGAAGCGTCAGAGACGATACGTTTAAGCAGGGGCCTGAGAATTTAAGAGGGCCAATTATGTATGTCCCTTTCGGTATCGTAATGTGTACCCTACCTGTAGACTGGCATGCCTCCTTCCATGCTGCCATGAAGGCCTGAAATTACAAGAACCAGTTGTATCTCCTTGTCAAAATAGAGCTAAATGACTACAAATTCCTACAGCAAACAAATTCACATGATGAGAAAGAGCTGATCAAAAGAAAACTATAAATAGGGCATTGAGATCCAACATTGCTGTCATCAGTTCGACCGTCCGCTCGGGCGCCGAAGCTCATCACGTCAAAAACAGCGGAGTTCTTAAACCTGTGATGCAGGCTTCTTCCTTCTGGTTTCACCCCTTTGCCAAAAACACCTCCAACCCAAAACATGGAAAGCACAAAGATCAATCTGACGTTCAAGAACTCAAGGCTCATATTGCCCATGTTGGAACGGTTGTTATCTTCCAGCCTCTGCTAATTACAGTTCTGAGTGTGTGTGGTGATTTTATTCGAATATTTTAAAAGCAGTTACAAAGACAGACCAAAAGCAATTGATCAGAGACTTCATGGACAAAAGTACCCCAACCAAAAAAAAAAAAAAAATTTAAAATATGAACGTGTATAATTCTGGCAAAGAAAGAGAGCCCACATCGTGGGAAACTCCACAAAAACTTCCCACCAACTCCATCATTCCGATAACCTCCATAACCTCCACCCGTGCTGCCGTGCATCCTCTCTCAGTAGCTTTCTCTTTCCCCATCCTCTCTGTATCATAATCTCTCTCAAGAACTCTCGGAGAATAAACAGTATCGCCGGGCGGGTCCACTAGGATTTTTTTATATTTAAAACGGTATAGCCGGGCGGCTATACAACGGTTTTTATTATCTACACAGGTAGTATAGCCGCACGGCTATACTATTTTAGACACGTGACAAATGGGCGTAAGGGGCCGCCGGGTCTTTTTTTTTTTAATAAATCGTATAGCCGGGCGGCTATACTCGGATTTTTAATATAACAAGGGTAAAGCCCTCTAAAAAATCGTATAGCCGCACGGCTATACTATGGTTTTTATTATATAAAAATATTATGGCCGTGCGGCTATACTATTTTTACACGTAGCGATATGGGCGCTAGGCGACAGGCGGGTCCCTTTCTTATAATTTTATAAATAGTATAGCCGGCCGGCTATACGCGGTTTTTTTATATTAAAAATAGTATACGATTTTTGACACGTGAGGCGAGTCCCTTTTTTTAAAATTTATAAATAGTATAGCCGGTCGGCTATACTCGGAATTTTTATATTAAAAATAGTATAGCCGACCGGCTATACTATTTAAGACACGTGAGGTTGTCCTCATTTTTTAATTTATAAATCGTATAGCCGGGCGGCTATACTCGGATTGTTTATATTAAAAATTGTATAGCCGCGCGATAGACTCAGTTTTTTCCTTTTTTTTTTTTTGAAAAATAGTACAGCTGAATGTCACTCCCAGTCTGGATGCTTCTCATGTGTGCCTTGAATCTCTGTACTTCCTCCTCAGCTAAAGGATCCTGCCTCAAATCAACATGAGTAGCTACCAGTCTATGATTGTCTCCTGTCAGTTGTTTTATCTCTGCTGCTTGATATGCAATTTTATTTTCCAATAGTTCACTAAGTTCAGGACGTGACAGTGCCTCAAATGGTCGGTGACCAGGAGAAGGCCCTAACCCAGGCAATGGACCATGCCGCATCATACCTGGAGATTGAATGGGACGTCACTCAAAAGACGATGGAATTTTTCATCTCCCAGACATCCTTGTCTAATAATCCCTATGGCCATAACAAAGTTCAATAGTGATTCACTGAGCCCTGAAATGCGGGTAGCTGCCTTAGGGAAAACATAAAAACAAAAAATTCGAAGTAACCAGAAGCTTTCAAAGATAATAAAACCAGTGACTGAAGATAAATACAAATATATTATTACAAAAGTTAGGGACTGCAACCAGATTATTTGAATTGAACAATCCGTTTGCGTTACAGGAATTTTGAGAAATTTGACACCCGTTTTCCCTAAAGATAACTCGGCAGCCTGACAAGAGAAACAAGAGTGACCTCAAGAACAAACCAACAATGGATGAAGAAGCAAACATAGGCAATTGCATAACCTTCACATTAATGAGAAAGCATTCTGTACACACTATTGATCAAATACTAGAATAGACCAGAGCTCCATCTCCAATTAATGAAAAAGCATTACAGATACTCTCTTCTTCGTTTCAACGAATCCACTCAGCCGAACTCAATAGAGCCTCAATTCCAACTTCATAGTAATCATAATTTATGTGCTGATATATCAAATTTTCTTTGACTTTTACTAGGCACTCCCCCACACCAATCCTGCACTGGAATACAGGAGGACGATAGGGAGTGCGAATAACACTCCCCTTAACAGATATTTTCCCATTGACATCCGTGGGATACCACATTATAGCGCCCACCATATAAACTGTTCATAATTAATCTGCAGGTTAACAGAAATCAAATTTCCTAAATAGAAAAATGTACTTCACTGGTGGGTAGGTAGGAATCACAAGAAATAAGAGAAGAAATGAAGAACCTCTACCCTATCAATGGAAAAAGGCCCATAATGCTAAAATTTACAATCTCTTATCTATCGAAAACCAGACAATGCAAAGAAGATAACAACATTCATACAGTTCTGATAAAATTTCATGCAAAATCCCAACATAAAATTTCCCAACACCCCTTTTGAGATATATTTAATGCCTAATGTAAATAAATATTAACAATTCAATTTCAACCCCATTTTACAATTTAATAGTAGAATCTTTAACGGGTAGATAAATCAATCATAGCGTACAAATTATATGCAACGAGTGGCATCAAATTCATAAATTGATACCCAAACTCAGAAGAGAAGAGAGAGGAATGAAAGGTACTTACGAGACCCTGTGGAGACAATCTGGCAAAACTTGGATGATAGGGGGGTGATTTGCTGGCGATGGTACTGAGCAGAGCAGGGTGTAGAAAATGCAAGGAAGCTGACGGATTGTTTTTCAAACTGGGTTATGGCGTTACGCTATGGCCTTATGAGTTCTGACGCCTGTGGGTGTGCGCTTGACCTCAACGACCTGGGCTTCATCTTTCACCTGAAAGACAGAGACATAGTAGTACTATGAGCAAAACAAAACTGCAAAAATACAAAAACAGAAACAAAATTCAAATGCTAGGAGGTATGTGAGTAAGGTCAACTCACTTGGGACTCCCTGCAGAAGATATGAGCGTCATCCTGTACCAAAAAGAACGTCAACAATACTGGGAACTGGTACTAATACTCTAACTATACAAACCTACAACATTAACATCATCTAAAGTATCTTGGTGGAGACAGATTGTAGGCATTATCTAACTATGCAAAATGCTCAATTGTAGGCATTATCTTTTGAGAAAGAGAAAAAAAAATATATATATATATATCATCTAAACAGTTGATATGTTCTTTATTTACACAGCTTATAGCATAATTTGAAAGAGGTAGCCAGATAAACTCAGCAATAAACAAAGTAATGAAACTTTGATAAAAGAATAGAACATGTAGTAGAAAGGCTAACAAAACTTGTCATAATCAACTGATAATTATTGCTTCTCGAAATTAAATCCAAAGTGACAAATATAACTTGTTTCATCATCAAGGACAACTATTACTCAATCCACCATCTAAATACCTTACAAACACTTACTTAACAAAGCCTACCAATAAACAAAGAATTCAACCTATGCCAGAACATTAATACATCAAAAATCCATCTTAAACATCAATTTGATAAGAACAAACAACTTCTTATCAGTCAATGAGTCAAATTAAACACAGTAACGTACTCTTTCTCTTTCTTGGTGTCTGCATTCTAGCGCTGAATGTTAAGCATCTGCTTAGCCTCAGTCTGCTCCTCCAACAATCCATCACTAGTATACTTGCTCAGCAGCTCCTTCTTCTTCTTCTCCAGCACCATCTTCTCAATCTCCTTATCGTCCGGCAACGGCACGTGCACCACAAACTCTTTCTCCCTCTCACTCCTCTCTTGTAATTCCCTTTCTCTCTGCCTCTCCTCCTCAACCACCTCTTCTTCCTCTTCAAACAAAACCTCCTTCGCCTTCGCCACCGACACCACCTCCCCACTCTTCACCGCCCTCCTTGCCTCTTTCCTTATCTCCTCCATCCGTTTCCACTCCGCCACGGCCTCCGCTCTCATTTTCTCCTCCGCCGGAGCCTCAACCTTCTCCAGAACCCCATCCTCATCGTCCCTATACCCATAATAGCTTGCATCAATCCTTTTGTATATATCGTACCTCGTCCTCCGTTTTCTCAACTCCGGCGGCTTCTCGAAAAGCTCTCTGACTCCCGGCAATTTCTTCGCTGCACCGAAATACCGATACCCAGGGCCTCGGCCGCTAGGGTTTGGGACGTCGATGATGTTGCCATCGAGGTCTGTCATCTTAGGGGCGTGTTTCGCGTAGTTAGGGCCTCCAAGCTCAACAATTCGTCGTTCCCAGTGAACCTTCTCCCGTATGAGCTTGTTGATCTCATCGTTGAGGTCGCGGAGACGGTGCTCGCCAAGCCCTTCGTTTTGGATCTCGGCGACTTTTCGGCCAATCTCTCCCATGATTTGCTGCCGCCATTTGGAGGCCTCAGCAAGGTCCCGGCATTCGGAGGCCAGGTATGGACGTCGCTCTTTTGGCTTCTTCTTTTCTTCGGCTTTTAGTGTGATGAATCGATTGAGCATCGACTGCGCTTTCTCTTCGTTACGAGCCATTGCAATTTGCTGCGAATAATTCAAACAAGCGTTGGGGAAATCCCGTTAAACCCTAATTGAATGCAAATTTACTTCTAAACAAATAAAGAAAGTAAAAGAAAAAATTAAAACGCTTAATCATATTCCTAGTACGTGATGGTTTTTCCAGAACAAGACATGACATATTCAATGAATAAAAATCAAAGTAAACAGAAAATCAGAAAATCAAAAAACAAAAATAAAAAATAAATCTGCAAAGGAGAAGACATAAATCTGCAAACAACAATCGGTAGCTCCTCCAGCATTGATTTTTGGCAAGGAAGGAGCGGGTAAACAGATGCACACACAATGAAAACCTAAATACCCAAACAGATGCAAAACCCTAGTCACAGAATCCAAGATGAGCTGACAGAGAGAGATGAACAGTACCTGAGAGAGAGACAGAGACAGAGAGCTATACGAGATGAAGAGGTGGACGCTGCGAGCGAATGGGATGTCCGATTTGCTGGAGGACAGAGAGAGTCAGAAAATCGAATTGGGGGAAAAAAAAAAAAAAAGAGATAAAGAGAGAGAATCTGACCTGCGTGACGGCGGCGACTGAGAGAGGCTAAGAGAAGAGCAGCGGCAGAGAGGCGTGACGTGATGGCTGAGTGAGAGGTTTGGAATCGGTGGCTGAGAGAGAGGTTTGGAATGTTTTTTTTTCAGCCCACTTCAACAAAACAATTCAGAGTTTATTTTGAAAGTGGCTTTTGGACAAAAGAAAATAGGCCTCTTTGTTTTCAATTTTCTAACCCAATCTTATACTTAAATATTTTTTTCCCTATTTGTTTTTATTTCTGATTTTATTTTTTGGGTTAGCTCTTTGTTTTAACGTGTTTTCCTCTCTCTCTCTCTCTCTCTCTCTCTCTCTCTCTCTCGTATGTTGTATCTAAGGCATGATTGCAAGACCTAGGAAAATCAAGTGAATCCTTAATTTTTAACTTTTTTACCTAATGTCAATGAGTTTTGTACTTTAAATCCTGATTTTTAGATTTAACCCTTAAGCGTTTCCCTTAAAAATCCACCTTGAATGAGAAAATAATGTTGCTTTGTTCATAAATTTGTCAACAACAATTTTGTTCTCTGAGAAAATCAGAGCCTCAACATCACTCTCTAGATAGGGCCTCCAAAATCAATGCACCTGCCTTGATACAAACGACCTTTGCTTCCATGGTCGGCAATTTCTTGGCATGAATTTTTCAATATTTTTTAATTTGTATTTATACTTCAAATCCTACGAGAATGGTATTTGCATATGGTTATTTTTTGAAATTGTTAATCATGAACTTATGAAACTTATTTGCCACATATTTGCATATTGCAGCTTTCTTTTATTGTATCATTAAATCAGATCTGCCTCTTTTTAGGGTTAAATGTTAAAATGGTCCATCTGTTTTACTGTGTTGGCCAATTTGGTCCATGTATTTTCAATCTGGCAAATTTAGTTCGTGTGTTTAGATATGTTAGTCAATGTGGTCAATTCCGTTAAATTTGCCAATATAAAAAATTAAAAGCTATTAAATATTAATTAAAAATATATAACTATTCAAATTCAATTTAAAAATAAATAAATAGATATACCACATGATGTGGCATGTCCATATCATATGCCACATCAATTAAATGAATAAAGTGTATTTTAATAAATAAAATTAGAAAAACAAAAACTAGTATTTTACATGATGTAGTATGTACACATCAACTGCCACATCATATGGTATAAAAATGGAGTGCTGCTAAACGAACCCTAAAATTAACTGAGTACACCCTATGATCTAAGTACACTATAATATTTAAATCAAAATATAAAATTAACTAAGTACACCCTAGTTAACTACCAAAAATACCCCTGGAACACCCTTATACACTCTATCACACAACACCCTAATACCAATCCTAAGCCAGGTTTCTCTATTCATGCTCTATTTTCCGATTTTGGGTTGCAGTACACTTAGAGAAATTGGTAAGGACTGGATTTGTGCATGAATGAAACTTTGTGTTGATTTGTCAAATTGCGTTGGCTCATCCAAAGTTTCAACTGCAGCTGTGGCTGAAGATGGGAGCTGGTCGATTGAGAAGCCAACACTTCAGAACATGAACAAGCAAGGTGAGCAAGACTGCTTCAGTTTTAACATTACAATAACTGAAGGGGTCCTTTGTAGCAGTGTTTATCTAAATGGTGTACATATTGATGATGGTTGTAATGTCGACAGTTGAAACTAGTGTAACACCCCATGATACAACAGGTGGAAAGCTAACCAAGATATGCGAAGCCGATTGTGAAACTCGGAATCGATTTATAAATTGTAAATAGTTGAGGGCCTTGAGTGGATAATTGAAAGGCAACCTTCCTGATAACTGGCTTGGAACCGCAATCCTGTTTTCCAATAAATGAATTACGATCGCTCTAACAGAGGAGGGAGAGAGAGATGGAGACGGGGAGCAATAAAACGGAAATAGAAAAGTTTTCTCCTAGCTAACAGAGGTGTTGAAAGTCTGCATTTGGATAACCCCAATAAAGGCATTTGGAGAAGACGCTCAACCCAGCAAGACCAGAAAACTGATTGTTAGACGTTAGAATATAATTTTCAGATTCTACGATGGGCCGATGAAGCTCATTGTATGTACGGATAGAAAATACATTTGTATTATTATTAACATATGGTCATTATGTTCTTTTTGGTCATTTTATATGAGGGTAAATTAGTAATTCAATAAATAATTTTGTAGTAGGGTGCGCTCAGTTAATTTTAGGGTTCGTTTAGCAGCACTCTAAAAATGTGATAAGACTAGTATTATTCAAATAAATAAGAACTGAAAAAACAAAAACAAAACATGGCACCACAATTCTCTCTTCTCTCTCCCCAACCACACCCCACACCCCACACCCCACACCCCACTACTAAAAAAAATCACACTAGGTACTAATTTTTATTTGTCCCCTAAGTTGATTTTTGGTACAATAAATTGTCTCCTCTAACAATAGAGACTATGCAGCCACCATTGTTTTATCAGTTTCCTAGTTTGGTGTGGCTATTGCTTATAGGGTACCATTTAGGGAGTCAGTCCTTTCTTATTTTCCCTTAAACAAATACCTAAGCCATTTCAATTAAGTCAAGCCATGTTGAATGACTCCAAGGCTTGCCTACTGATACTCGATAAACTCTAAGACACCCCTCACTTCATCTTTCACCTGAAACATAGAGACATAGTAGTACTATGAGCAAAACGAAACCGCAAAAATACAAAAACAAAAACAAAATTCAAATGCTAGGAGGTATGTGAGTAAGGTCAACTCACTTGGGACTCCCTGCAGAAGATATGAGCGTCATCCTGTACCAAAAAGAACGTCAATAATACTGGGAACTGGTACTAATACTCTAAGGGGTCGTTTGGTACGTCGGACTGTCATGGACTGGACTAAATCCTGGGACTGTCCTGGATTAGTCCGGATTGGACTAAGTTGGATTAAGTACTGACCTATGTTTGGTGATGCGTCGGACTAAGAAGTTGGATTATAAAAATAGTGAAGGCCTATGTTTGATGCTATATCAGACTAAAAAATAATTATTTTAATATTTAAATTTAATTAAAAATTAAAATTAATTAATTAATTATACAAGCCAACTCTTGTGGCTTTGGATAAAGGTGTCAACATGCTCATCATTGAAATGGACTCTGCACTTAGTGTCCAGCTAATCCAGCAAACTGTGGCTTACCGCTTTCATCCTCTGGCTGGCCTGCTGCATAGCTGCGGTACTCTCCTAAGGCAGCTTGAGAACTATCAGATTCAACATGTCTACAGAGAGAAGAATTATCTTGCTGACTGTCTTGCAAGATGGAGCTACAATCTTGACTTGGGCATTTGCTTTTTTGAAAATACCCCCGTGTGGGCTATTGATGTACTCGGTGATGACTTGATAGGGGCCCCTCGGGCCCGTCAGATTCCCATTGATAAAGTTTAGTTGTTCTTTGGGGTTTTTTTCCCCCCATTTCATCAAAAAAAAAAAATAGCCCCACCCCTATCAGCTCTCTTTCTCTCTCTCCTTTAAAAAAAATAAAATTATTGTATCCCTTTTTTGTAAAATAGTATTTTATTCTTATCTTGTTTTTCTCTCCTTTGTTTACTTCTCTCTTTTTTATTTATTCTCCTCTTCTCCATCGTTTCTTTCTGTTATGTTTTTCTTCTTTTTTTTTTTTTTTTTTTTTCCCTCAACTGTGAAGAGAGATCAGCAAGTAGCCTCATCGCCAGTAACCAACTGGCTTCATCGCCACCATTTCTCTGTGGGCCGCCACCAACCAGGGCATCAAACCCTGTAATCCCAGATGAGTAATTTGGCAACATCAGCAAGATGGCTCCATTTTTTCCAGCACTGCCGTCTTCATTGTCTACGCGCAATGGAGGGTTTGTTCATATGAAAATAAACTAAGCCGACTCAACACATATCAAGCGGTTTCTAGACGCCTCTAAAACATCATCTTTTTTTTTCTTCCTTTTTCCTTCTTTCTTCTCTCTGTTTCTAGTTTCATTATTTTTTGCTTTTCTTTTTTTCTTTGGAACTGCTACGAATTGGACTAAGATGGCAAAGATACATGGTCCTGGGTTCTTCTAGTGGGTGGAGTGCGAAGAGAGATCGTTCTGAGAAGAAGTCCAGGTGGAGAGCTGTTGGATCTGTGGAGGTGGGGAGGAAGTCGGACTCGCGTGTTCAAAATAGCAAGTGTGCTATTTTGCGAACCCAATTTCGGACTCACTATATTAGCTGTGCAAGTTCGGGCTTTTTTTAACTGTTGGGCTATATAGTCTCATTTAAACTAATCCCCACCCTTGCCAAACATAGGTTTCAAGGACTATTTAACACAGTCCAATCCAGTGAGGCATAGTGAAGCATGCCAAACATGCCCTAACTATACAAACCTAAAACATTAAGAAACAAGAGTGACCTCAAGAACAAACCAACAATGGATGAAGAAGCAAACATAGGTAATTGCATAACCTTTACAACAGATAAACTAGAAATGCATAAACAATCTGTACACACTATTGATCAAATACTAGAATAGACCAGAGCTCCATCTCCAATTAATGAGAAAGCATTACAGATACTCTCTTCTTCATTTCAACGAATCCACTCAGCCAAACTCAATAAATCAATCATAGCGTACAAATTATATGCAACGAGTGGCATCAAATTCATAAATTGATACCCAAACTCAGAAGAGAAGAGAGAGGAATGAAAGGTACTTACGAGACCCTGTGGAGACAATCTGGCAAAACTTGTATGATAGGGGGGTGATTTGCTGGCGATGGTACTGAGCAGAGCAGGGTGTAGAAAATGCGAGAAAGCTGACGGATTGTTTTTCAAACTGGGTTATGGCATCCTTGATAATAAAAAATAATATAATAAAATAAAATTCTACATCAGGTCATCAATTTTTTTTTTTTTAATAAATAGTATCGCCGCGTGGCTATATTTGGAATTTTTTATACCGGCTATACTATTTTTAACACATGGCGAAATGGGCGCTGGGCACCAGGCGGGTACTCGAATTTTTTAAATTAAAAATAGTATCACCGTGCGGCTATACTATGGTTTTTATTATATAAAAATAGTATAGCCGAGCGGCTGTACTATTTAGGACACGTGGCGAAATGGCGCTAGGCACCAGGCTGGCCTTTTTTTTATAAATAGTATAGCCGATCGCCTATACTCGGATTTTCAATATTAAAAATTGTATAGCCGCCCGGCTAGACTATGATTTTTATTATATAAAATAGTCTAGCCGCTCGGCTGTACTATTTTTGACACGTGGCAAAGTTGCGCTAGGCACATAGGGGCCTGCTTTTTTATTATTTTATAAATAGTATAGCCGAACGGCCATACTGGGATTTTTTATATTAAAAATAGTATAGCCGCTCGGCTATACTATTTGACCCGTGGAGACTAGCATTCCTCCTTCCATACTGCCATGAAGGCCTGAAATTACAAGCACCAGTTGTATCTCCTTGTCAAAATAGAGCAAAATGACTACAAATGATTCACATGATGAGAAAGAGCTGATCAAAAGAAAACTAAAGCGGGGCACTGAGATCCAAGTTCGACCGTCCGCTCAGGCGCCGACGCTCATCACGTGGAAAACAGCTGAGTTCTTAGCCCTGTGATGCAGGCTTCTTCCTTCTGCTTTCATCCCTCTTCCGAAAACACCTCCAACACAAAACATGGAAAGCATAAAGATCAATCTGACGTCCCACCAAGTCCATCAATCCGATAACCTCCATAACCTCCACCCGTGTATCCTCTCTCAGTAGCTTTCTCTCTCCCCATCCTCTCTGTATATAATTTCTCTCAAGAACTCTCAGAGAATAATATTGTGGTTCAGTTTCGTAATCAAAGAGGTTTGTCAAATTGTCAATCATTTTTTCAGCCTCAATTTGTTTATTTTTTGCTGATATTTGCATCATTCATAATAGAAACAGAGTCTGGATTCTTCTCAGAAAAAAAT
Source organism: Prunus avium (assembly GCF_965620075.1). NCBI lineage: Eukaryota > Viridiplantae > Streptophyta > Magnoliopsida > Rosales > Rosaceae > Prunus > Prunus avium. The sequence continues at coordinate 34,901,130 of NC_142291.1, forward strand.
AAATAAATTCACTCTTTATCACAGAATATGTTACCCTGAATATTTTATTTTCTTTTTATATAAAGAATCTTTGTATTATTATGTTTTTGGTATTTAATTTTTATGTATTGTTTCTATGTTATATATTTATGTGTCAACATTTGGTTGCTTTTGAGTTCTTCATAATTGACATATAACTTGGTATCAACATTTGATTACTCTTCTCAGCTTTTATTTTATGTTTTTTCAGTTTATTGTTTTGGCTAATTTTTTTTCTTTGGTTTTTCTAACGGTTTTCACTCAGATTTAAACATTTGGGACAATCTTGCATTTCTTGTTGTATTGTTTTAATTAGTTTAACCAAACGAAGCCATAATGAAGAAGAGAGAATTGAAAAAGAAGAGGGAAGAAGGGAAGAATTAAAATGAAAAACATAAGAATTCATTAAAACATTAATGTTGTACCCAAAAAAAAGTTTATAACTTTTCTAGAAATGTGCACAAAATGTGCATGAGGATGGTGATGGTGTGCAGAGCATAGTTGTGTGAGGGACATGATTATTGACATGTCATTGGAATGAAATGATTGTGGTTTGTGATAATTTCGTTCATTTGATATTTAATAACTACCATTTGCTAGTTTGAATTCATATGTTTTTGTTTGCTACCTTATTAAATTATCTAAACACAATTATAGAATGCAGTGAAATGTTGGAGGAAACTAATTTATGTGTTATCTCTCACATTGATCATTTTATTCGAAGATTCAAAAGAGTACATTTTGTATTTTTTTGGTCTGAAGATTACATTTTAGTATTGATGTGAAGAAATTGCTTTCAGAAAATGCTACTTCTGGTACATAAGTTCCTGAATGCTTATTGACATGAAGGTCAGAAAAGTTACACAACTGAAAGAATAAGGAGCTTTCAAGAAATATGTCCGACTCACTGGCCTGTAACCTGACTCCATCGGAACCTTCACAACAGATAAACTAGAAATTTATAAACAATATGTACACACTATTGATCAAATACTAGAATAGACCAGAGGTCCATCTCCAACTAATGAGAAAGCATTACAGATACTCTCTTCTTCGTTTCAACGAATCCACTCAGCCGAACTCAATAGAGCCTCAATTCCAACTTCATAGTAATCATAATTTATGTGCTGATATATCAAATTTTCTTTGACTTTTACTAGGCACTCCCCCACACCAATACTGCACTGGAATACAGTAGGACGATAGGGAGTGCGAATAACACTCCCCTTAACAGATAAATTCCCATTGACATCCGTGGGATACCACAGTATAGTGCCCGCCATATAAAGTGTTCATAATTAATCTGCAGGTTAACAGAAACCAAATTTCCTAAATAGAAAAATGTACTTCACTGGTGGGTAGGTAGGAATCACAAGAAATAAGAGAAGAAATGAAGAACCTCTACCCTATCAATGGAAAAAGGCCCATTATGTATCAGATTTCTTGCACCTTATGCTAAAATTTACAATCTCTCATCTATCGAAAACCAGACAATGCAAAGAAGATAACAACATTCATACAGTTCTGATAAAATTTCATGCAAAATCCCAACATAAAATTTCCCAACACCCCTTTTGAGATATATTTAATGCCTAATGTAAATAAATATTAACAATTCAATTTCAACCCATTTTACAATTTAATAGTAGAATCTTTAACGGGTAGATAAATCAATCATAGCGTACAAATTATATGCAACGAGTGGCATCAAATTCATAAATTGATACCCAAACTCAGAAGAGAAGAGAGAGGAATGAAAGGTACTTACGAGACCCTGTGGAGACAATCTGGCAAAACTTGGATGATAGGGGGGTGATTTGCTGGCGATGGTACCGAGCAGAGCAGGGTGCAGAAAATGCGAGAAAGCTGACGGATTGTTTTTGAAACTGGGTTATGGCGTTCGAGAGGTTTCGTAAAAGCTGTATGTGTTCGAGAGGTTTAGCAACAGCTGACGGATTGTTTTTGAAACTGGGTTATAGCGTTACGCTATGGCCTTATGAGTTCTGAGTCTGACGCCTGTGGGTGTGCGCCTGACCTCAACGACCTGGGCTTCTCTCTATGATTACGGCAGCAACTCGCATCCCCGATAATAATAAAAAATTTTAAAAAATAAAATTCTACATCGGGTCATCAATTTACGTTTTTTTATTTTATAAATAGTATAGCCGTGCGGCTATACTCGGAATGTTTATACTATTTTAAACACATGGCGAAATGGGCGCTAGGCACCGGGCGGGTACTCGGATTACTCTTTTATATTCAAAACATTATAGCCGACCGGCTATACTATGGTTTTTATTATATAAAAATAGCATCGCCGCGCAGCTGTACTATTTAGGACACGTGGCGAAATGGCTCTAGGCACCAGGTGGGCCGTCTTTTTTTATTTCATAAATAGTATAGCCGACCGGTTAAAATTGTATAGCCGCCGGGCTATACTATGGTTTTTATTATATAAAATAGTATAGCCGATCGGCTGTACTATTTTTGACACGTGGCGAAGTTGCGCTAGGCACATAGGGGCCTGCTTTTATATTATTTTATAAATAGTATAGCCGAACGGCCATACTTGGATTTTTTATATTAAAAATAGTATAGCCGCTCGGCTATACCATTTGACACGTGGAGACTGGCATGCCTCCTGCCATACTGCCATGAAGGCCTGAAATTACAAGCACCAGTTGTATCTCCTTGTCAAAATAGAGCAAAATGACTACAAATGCCTACAGCGAACAAATTCACATGATGAGAAAGAGCTGGTCAAAAGAAAACTAAAAGCAGGGCACTGAGATCCAAGTTCGACCGTCCGCTCAGGCGCCGAAGCTCATCACGTCGAAAACAGCTGAGTTCTTAGCCCTGTGATGCAGGCTTCTTCCTTCTGCTTTCATCCCTCTTCCGAAAACACCTCCAACACAAAACATGGAAATCATAAAGATCAATCTGACGTCCCACCAACTCCATCAATCCGATAACCTCCACCCGTTTATCCTCTCTCAGTAGCTTTCTCTCTCCCCCCCATCCTCTCTGTATATAATCTCTCTCAAGAACTCTCAGAGAATAATATTGTGGTTCAGTTTCGTAATCAAAGAGGTTTGTCAAATTGTCAATCATTTTTTCAGCCTCAATTTGTTTATTTTTGCTGATATTTGCGTCCTTCATAATAGAAACAGAGTCTGGATTCTTCTCAGAAAAAAAAAATTTCAGACTCTTCACCACAGAATATGTTACCCTGAATATTTTATTTTATTTTATATAAAGAGTCTTTGTATTATTATGTTTTTGTATTTAATTTTTATTTATTGTTACTGTGTTATATATTTATATGTCAACATTTGGTTGCTTTTGAGTTCTTCATATAACTTGGTATCAACATTTGGTTACTATTTTCAGCTTTTAATTTATGTTTTTTCAGTTTATTCTTTTGGCTAATTTTTTTTCTTTGGTTTTTCTAACGGTTTTCGCTCAGATTTAAACATCTGGGAAAATCTTGCATTTCTTGTTGTATTGTTGTAATTAGTTTAACCAAAAGAAGCCATAATGAAGAAGAAGAACAGAAGAAGATGAAGAAGAGAGAATTGAAAAAGAAGAGGAAAGAACGAAAATGAAAAACATAAGAAGAATATAAAAACATGAAGAACAGAAGAAAATGAAAAATATAAGAATTCATTAAAACACTAACATTGTACCCGAAAAAAGTTTGTAACTTTTCTAGAAATGTGCACAAAATGTCATGAGGACGGTGATGGTGTTTAGAGCATAGTTGTGTGAGGGACATGATTATTGACATGTCATTGGAATGAAATGATTGTGGTTTGTGATAATTTCGTTCATTTGATGTTTAATAACTACCAATTGCTAGTTTGAATTCATATGTTTTTTTTGGGTAAGTTCTATGTTTCTGATGACCTTATTATATTATCTGAACACAATTATAGAATGCAATGAAATATTGGAGGAAACTAATTTATGTGTTATCTCTCACATCAGTCATTTTATTCGAAAATTCAAAAGAGTGCATTTTAGTATTGGCTTGAAGAAATTGCTTTCAGAATATGCTACTTTCAATGTGTTGGTATATAAGTTCCTGAATGTGCACGAGGTTATTGACATGAAGGTCTTTCAAGAAATATGTCCGACTCACCGGCCCGTTACAAGACTCCATCGGTACCTTGAAAAAACTAATACCTTAATAATAATATCACTTCAAACTTTGATCCTCAAAGGAAATCCAACAGAATAATTTTAGAGATGTGAAGCTTCAATGCTACACAGATCTCCTATAAAGACGTACTCGAGAACTACTTTCAATTTTATAGTGGAACACAACTAAATATTAGGTTAAATTTCAGTTATCTACAACCGAACTTTTTTGGATTTGTTGTTGAGACTCCACCAAAATTTCCTATCGCGTTCAATACTAGTCTATTTCAAAAGGGTCGTTTCGTTTCCAAACTAATTGTAAAAGGATGAGCTTTAGTTTCGTTTCCAAAGTAATTGTAAAAGGATGAGCTTTAGTCTACATCTGTGGTATGGCCCCATTGGCCTTATGACACAACATGGTTACCTTATATATAACAGGGCCAACCACAATTGTTAAAATTCAGATGCTTTATAAATGAAGATGGTCGGATTTCAGTTTTAAAAATTATGTGCTAAGATTTTAACACACTTCAGTTTTAAAAATTTTGTGCTAAGACTTTAATACTTGGCTGACCCATACGCAACGCAAGGAGAAGTTTGACTCTATAGAAAAAGAATCACTAATGGACAATAATGCTTAGATGCGAAACTCAACTCTCAATATTGCTTAATCCATTTTCGCAGAAAGAACTTTTACCAAAAGGTTAAATAATTTCCTTCAAGCCACATTGTATTGAATGATATGAAATGACAAGACTTGGGGCATTTGTTGCAATAAGATGCAAGGATATACAGAATTAGAGCATCCGTACAACGAATGAAATTTGCAAAAAATGGCCAAGCAAGTAGAACATCTAACATAATCAAGGCTTCTTTCTTCAGCATTCCTTTTTCTAATGGCTCATTTCTTTGCCTTCGCAAACCTGAGACACCGGTATTTTTCACCGCTTACGGTGATTTCAAGAGCTCCATCTTGGTTATCTTGATTTGATGCAGTTCCCATTAGAACGCTTTTCTCTTTCTCAAGGTTTTCCTTCTCTATTTTCAGCCTTGCTTCTTGCCTGGCAATCTCTGCCTGAAACAGAACAATTTTCATGAAGCTAAAACAGAAAACAGAAGTGCATCAGCACCTCCAACGGAACTTAATGGTTTGATAAATTAGCAATTGCAGACAAATACTTTAAAAAATAAACTTGATTACAGGGATGACTGCCAAAACATACATAGCTCTTCTGTAATAAACACACAACAAGCTACGCAGCTAAGCAGAGAAAAACTTATGGTCCTGAGAAAACTGCATCTAACTTCTATTGATATTTTTTAACACCCACATAGCATTTAATTCAGATATTAACAAGAGAAGTTGCTGGCTGGGCATTGTTAAAAAGCAACTTGGTCATGAAGAGTGAAAAGAACTGAGCTTGATGTGAACTTGGTAAGGTTGCATTCAACAATAAAACAAAGTCATAACTGTAGACAATTGGGCATATTTATCATTGCTTAACTACGCAAAGGAACACCAATTTGAACTTCAAATTTGGTGCCTCTGCATCTCTGCAACAACAAGAAATTGAAATCCAATTGGGTTCTTAAATCAAACAAAAAAGAAACAAATTTGATAATCTAAACAAACAAAATAGAGATACCATGATGAAAAAATTAAATTCAAACCAGAAAATAGGATTGCACTAGAGGTGTTTGGCAGAACGTCTCAATGAAAAAAAATTAAAGAACTTAATAGAATAAGAATGGTAGAAAAAAGAACCTCGCGGCGAGAGAGCTCAGCTTTCCAAGCAGCTTCTCGCTCGGCGACTTCGCGTTCGCGCTCTTCGATGTAGCTCTGCATCTCTCTCTCCTTCATGATTCTGTCTTGGATATCGGCATCCAAAGCTTCTTTGAGCTCCTGAACGAACTTGTCCACTACAATTTTGATTCTCAGAGACATCTCTAATCTCAGAAACGCGCGAATCCGATTTCTAAACCCTAACGCGCTCACTGAGTCATCGACGCGGTTGCTGCCGGTCCGGCTGGGGGCGGCGATTGGCGAAGAAGAAGACAAACGGATTTGGAACTTCTTCTTTTGCTTTGCTGACACGTCTCTCTATTTTGGTAATGACTACGAGGACTCTTTCCCACCGTCCCTCCCTCGCAACTTAAACGGTGCGTATCTTTTAAAATGGCCGAAACGCTGCGTTTCTATTATAATAAGCTTTGGTGTATGTTTGAGTCATTTTTTGAAGTATTTTCAGCTTTTTTATTATTTATTTTTTTTGGTAAAAAGCTTTTTTATTTCTTTGTTATCTATATATAAAGGCCCTTGGTTAATGCAAATATGAAAAATTTAAATTATTAATTAAATGAAGATAATACGGTAAATTCACACTTTTTCATATTAAAAACAAAATATGGGTCCTATTTTTATAGAACACAACTATCCCTTATCTTTTTTTATTCTAAAATAAAATAAAATAAATTTAAAAAGTAAATATAAAAGCGATAACAGAGGAGGAGGAAATTGAACAAAAGAGTCGAGATGTGGGAATAAATGTTATTAATCATTCGAGTTATAAGTTTCTTGCTTTTTAGGGTTTCAATTTGGAGCGTTTTTGTGTGGAACATTTTAGCAACACTACATTACTTGAAATACATAAAATTTCATGCGAGTTCAGGCACAGAATGTGACTAAAATTGTGTTGTGTCTTTCATTTTAGTTTAGTGGAAATTAAGTATGCGTATTCCAATGCGATCATTAGCTATTAGCAACCTTTGAGAAGGTCAAGAACCTTTGCACTTTGTCGCCTACAAAGAGTATAATATTGGTTGATCTACTACCCAAAAGAACACATTTTACCCGGCAAATGCCAATTAGCAATGCGCCTTCCCTCTCACTCTGTTCTTCTCAAAAATGAGAGCCATCCCCATCTCCAGGTTGAAATGCAAAGCATGGCCATCATTTTCACTGTCACGTCCTTGTTTTCACATAGCTAACGTGGCAGAATCACCACCGTACACTCTGGTTGATGAGTTCACAAAGTTTTGCTACCAGAGAGACCTACCCAGAGCAATGACAGCCATGGAAGCCATGCAAAGGCGTGGACTTTGGGCCGACTCCCTCGTCTACTCGGAGCTCGTCAAGTGCTGCCTGGCTCGTCGAGCTGTTCAACAGGGCAAGCTTGTCCACAAGCACGTTTTCTCAAATGGGTACCGGCCCAAGACCTTTTTAACTAACATATTCATCAGCATGTATGTTAAATTTGGTCTCCTGGAGGAAGCACAGTCGTTGTTCGACGAAATGCCTGAGAGAAACGTTGTTTCCTGGACGACGATGATATCGGCTTACTCTAATGCCAAGCTAAACCACAAGGCCTTGGAGTCTTTGGTTTTGATGCTTAGAGAAGATGTGATGCCTAATAGCTTCACCTACTCTTCAGTTTTGAGAGCTTGCGACGGGTTATGGAATCTCAAGCAGCTTCATTGTAGTATTATTAGAGTTGGGCTAGAATCTGACGTTTTTGTTCGGAGTGCTCTCATTGACGTTTACTCGAAATTGGGTGAGTTGCATAATGCACTAGGCGTTTTCAATGAGATGGTGACTGGAGATTTGGTCGTTTGGAACTCTATCATTGGAGCGTTTGCTCAGAACAGCGATGGTGATGAGGCTCTGAACCTTTTCAAGAGGATGAAGGGGGCTGGTTTTGCAGCTGAAGAGGCCACATTAACGAGTGTTCTGAGAGCTTGCACGGTGTTAGCGCTTTTAGAATTGGGCAGACAAGTTCATGTTCATGCAGTAAAGTATGGTCAAGATCTAATTCTGAACAATGCCCTTCTTGACATGTATTGTAAATGTGGGAGCTTGGAAGATGCAAACTCTGTTTTTACCAGGATGGTGGAGAAGGATGTAATCTCTTGGAGCACCATGATTGCAGGGTTAGCACAAAATGGTTTCAGCCAAGAGGCACTGAGATTGTTCGAGCAGATGAAAATTTCGGGAACGAAGCCAAACTACATCACAATTCTTGGGGTTCTATTTGCTTGTAGTCATGCTGGCCTTTTAGAAGATGGGTGGTACTACTTCCAGAATATGAAGCAGCTTTTCGGGATTGATCCAGGAAGAGAGCACTATGGTTGTGTAATTGATCTTCTTGGAAGGGCTGGGAAGGTAGATGAGGCAGCAAGGTTAATTCAAGAAATGGAATGTGAACCAGATGCAGTGACATGGAGGACTTTGCTCGGTGCATGCAGGGTTCACCGCAACGTGGATTTAGCTGCATATGCTGCCAAGCAAGTTCTTAAAATGGACCCTGATGATGCCGGAACCTACATACTATTGTCCAACATATATGCCAATTCTCAGAGATGGGAAGATGTTGCAGAAGTTAGGAAGAGCATGAGAGCTAGAGGAGTTACTAAAGAACCAGGGTGCAGTTGGATTGAAGTGGACAAACAGATTCATGCTTTTATTATGGGAGATGACTCACATCCACAAATAGATGAGATCAATAGACAGCTGAGCCTGTTGGTTGATAGACTAATGGGAATGGGATACGTTCCAGACACGAATTTTGTTTTGCAAGATCTTGAGGGAGAACAGAGGGAAGTTTCGCTCCTATCCCACAGCGAGAAATTGGCAATTGTCTTTGGTATAATGAGCTTGTCAAAGGGGAGGACTGTTAGGATAAGGAAAAACCTGAGGATCTGTGGAGACTGTCATATATTTGCAAAACTTGTAGCAAAGATGGAGGAGAGAGTTATTGTGATAAGAGATCCCATCCGGTACCATCATTTTCAAGATGGGGTATGCTCTTGTGGGGATTATTGGTAGAGGAAGATGATGATGAGGTTCATAAGCCGGACCTGAGTCTTCGCATGCCTGAGGAGAATAGATACTCATTTAAGATGAGAATAAAGTTCTAAACTTTTTTCTATATGCATTTTTCTGGCTTCAAGATAGTATTCAGGTAGATGTGTGGGTCTGCATATAACTCAAAGTCATACACCAGAGAATGATAGTATCAATAAGATTTATTTTGAGAGAAAAAAGAATAAGGAAAAGAAGAAAAAGAAGAAGATGGCACATTTTCTCGTTGTGAATTTGAAGAAATGTGTGTTAGTGGCTTGTGCGAAAAATGTGAAATTAATTAGTATTCCTTCAATAATTATGTAAAAAGAATAATTTTTGTTAATTTTAATGAATTATTTGTTTATAATCTTAAATGAATAAGAATTGGCTTAGGATTTTATAAGAATTTGGCTCCTAATAAATAGTAAGAAAGAAGAGGGAGAGAATTTGAAAATGTTTTTTTGTCTATGACTTCAGTGAATAGTACACTTTGATGAAATTATTCTGGAGCAAAAATTAGAATCTTTTCTGCTACACTTTTCTCTTACAAGTTACAAGATATTCAAATCATTGAGTAACTGCGTGATGATCTATGTGATGATCTGTGTGATAATCTCAATGATGGTCCTCTGCTGGAAAACAGTTATGGGTGTGTGATTTGTGGATGAACAATGTTTCTATAACCACCACCGATTCATATCAGCCCCACAAGCGTATTTGAGGATTACAAAAATTCCCAGTCAGCCTGCCCCATTTTGTATCTCCCTCCACTCCATCCAAAAAATTTGATGTTTGATGTAACCCTTTCCTTTGCCTATTGTTTGTCTCCACGTTTCATGCTAAGTTTGGGAAGGGATATTACATAAAAAATAAAAAAAAATAAAAAAAATTCACTCAATTGGTGAAAGAAAAGAAAAGAAAAGAGAAAAATTGTGATTAAGTGGTGGTTGAATGAAATTTCATTTTTGGGTTTCATTTTTGGGCCTTCTAAATAAATTGGTGTTTGTTCAATTCAAGGAAAGGAGTATGAATAATTGTAAATGAAGGTATAAGGAGTTTTGATCGTGTAAAAGAAAAAATCTAATCGTGATGATTCGAAGTCTTGCAAACAATTGTTTTATGCTCTTATATTTTGAGTTCCTTGGACTTTGTTTTATCCATACCTTTCATTTCTTACTCACCTTACACCCTTGTCCCCATTACAACCTATGTTAAAGACCTAAATTGATCTTAAATGTCATGTGGTTGAATTGCATTCATTTTTCTACTTTTAAGTGTTGGCATCCTTCTTGAGATCATATTAATGCAAGTTCTTCATCTTTCTATTTCGAGTTAAGTCTTTATGGTTTAACTCTAATCTCATGTTTATAACTGAGTGTTGCATTATAGCCCTCTTCCGAGTGATTCATTTGTGAGAGGACAACTTTGGTGAGATTTGAAGTTGAACTTGTGCTTTGTATGATTTTTGAAATTGTGTGAAAACTAAGATTGGGGAATTTGTTGCATTTGGCTATCACACTACCACACTTTGAGCATATTATGTTTTGAACTTTGCCGCTTTGTGAATAATGTTTAAAATTGAGCTTTTATTGTTAAAACTTTTGAGTCATGTGTATGAGTCATTTCTCTTCAGAAAATGTTCGGAAAGATTGTTTTGAGTTCTTTTTATTTTTGTAATTTTTTTTGTTTTGTTTTGTTTTGTTTTTGTTAATGTAATTATTTTTTTGTTTTTGTTTTTTATTTTGCTTAAGGACTAACAATCTTTTAAGTTTTCTAATTACCTTGTTTTACAGAGTCAGTAAAACGTTTGTGGGTATCGTATCTGTTAAACCCTCAGGAGACACAACTCCTCCTACTAGGGATGCCTAGAGGTTTAAAGGCTTGTTGCATTCGCTCAATGCAATCGAGTTACCTACGAAAGTGGTCTAGTTAACTTCTTGTTTTGTTTTGTGTTGTTTTGCTCGAGGACTAGCAAAATCTAGGTTTGGGGGTATTTGATCGGTTCATAATTGTATATCATTTTGTACCCTTCTAGCTTATGATTTGGTTATGTTTTTGAGTTAAACTTGTGCTTTTAATCCTTTTTGTGTTTATCTTTCAGTTCATTGAGCTTTAGGTAATAATGATGGCTTTAGAGAGCATAATTCATGCAATTCAAGCATGTTAGGGCCTAATTTGGATGAATGGATGAAGAGCTTAAAGACAAACTCAATTTTGGCTACAATCCCCTGCCAGCCCAGTTTCGTAGGTCATATTGCAAGCTTTGTTTCAGCAACCTACATAGCTCGGATGAGGCCACATTCTTCATGAAAGTTGTTCCAATGGGTGTGTAATATAACATATCCAAAATTCAGCCCCATTGGATAAATATGGAGTCTGTTACCTAGCAAACACAGAGCCATGCTCAGGATGGATTTTATCAGCGCGCAAAATGAGTTAGCAATTTCTTTTGGCCTTAACTTCCTCCTCTGACCTTGGATTGGCCCAAATGATATATGGCTGGAAAGAAGACATTCTGAACTTCAAGTTTGAGTGCTTAAAGTCTTAATTTGCTTAAGGGAAGCCCAATTCGTAAGCCCTTGAAGTTGCTGGTCATGCTGACCTCAGGATGAGCTATTATTTCTGGTTGGAAGCTTGGTCATGGTGACATGAAGATGAGCTAGGGCTGCTGGTGGGATTTATTAGTGAAGTGCATCAACCATTTCAGATTTTATAATGGAAGTGTTGTATGCATTAGTGAAGTGCATCAACCATTTCAGATTTTATAAAACAAGTGTTGTATGCATTAGCCATACTTAATTCAGATTTTCAGCTTCCTTAGGCCTATATATAGTGAGGTTTCCCAAGCTTGTAAACACACCCCAAGGGGGGGAGCTCTCAAACACTTCTCTAGAGCTCCCTTCCCTTCTCTCCCTCAAATTCTCTTAGTTTCTCTTTCTAGTTTTCAATTGTTGTAATGAAATATTTGTGCTGAAATTCTCTTTAAGTCTTTCCAAGTTCTACTTTAATTTTCATTGTTATGTAAATTCTTTTCTTTAGTTTCAAGTTTGATTAGTTTCCAAGTTTCAATTATGATTTTTGTTCTTATTCATTATGCTTATAAGTTAATATGCTAGTTTGAATGATTGATCACCATTTAGCATAGAAGAACATTTTAAACAACCAAGCATGTATCTAATCCCTGTTGTCAAATGTCCATACATACTCTTCCTATTCATAGTTCAATTCGAATTAAAGCATGGTGTATACTCTTAATTCAAACCAAGATAGCTAACATGCAAGCCTAAATGGTGATCAATCATTCAAACTAGCATATTAACTTATAAGCATAATGAATAAGAACAAAAACCATAATTGAAACTTGGAAACTAATTCAACTTGAAAACTTAAGAAAAGAATTTACATAACAAAGAAAAATAAATTACAACTAAGAAAACATTAAGGAAACTAAGAGAACTTTGAGGAAGAAAGGAAGTGTTTGAGAACTTTGAGGAGGGAGAAGAAAGTGTTTGGGAACTTTAGAGAATTTTGGAAGAACATGTGTTTGAGAGCTTTGAGGATTTTGGAAGGGAATGTGTTTAAGACATGGGGAATTTGGAAGAGACTGTTTGAGAACTTGGAGGATTTGGAGAAGAAAGTAGAGAGGTGTTTTGAGAGCTTTGTGGATTTTGGAAGAGAGTGTTTAGGAACTTTGAGAATTTGGAAGAGAGTGGTTGAGAACTTGGAGGATGTTTGTGAACTTGGAGAATTTGAGAACTTAGGGAAGGAAGAGAAATGTGTTTGTGAAGTGTTTGAGACATGGAGACTTTTGGAAGAGAAGGGAAGTAGAGAGATGTTTGAGAACTTTGAGGATTTTGGAAGAACATGTGTTTGAAAGCTTTAGAGAATTTGATGAAGGAAATGGAGAAGTGTTTGGGAAGTGTTTGGAGAAGAGAGTATTTGAAGAATTTAGAAGAAGAGAAAGGAAAAGTGTTTGATATTTAGTACAAAGAAAATTTAATAGAATGATCTTATTACAACAATTGAGAACTACAAAGGGAAACTAAGAGAATTTGAGGGAGAGAAGGGAAGGGAGCTCTAGAGAAGTGCTTGAGAGCTCCCCCCCTTGGGGTGTGTTTACAAGCTTGGGAAACCTCACTATATATAGGCCTAAGGAAGCTGAAAATCTGAATTAAGTATGGCTAATGCATATAACACTTGTTTTATAAAATCTGAAATGGTTGATGCACTTCACTAATGCATACAACACTTGCATTATAAAATCTGAAATGGTTGATGCACTTCACTAATAAATCCCACCAGCAGCCCTAGCTCATCTTCATGTCACCATGACCAAGCTTCCAACCAGAAATGATAGCTCATACCTAGCTCACCATGACCAAGCATCCAACCAGCACATGCTGAGGTCAGCATGGCCAGCAACTTCAAGGGCTTACAACTTGGGCTTCTCTTAAGCAAATGATGACTTTAAGCACTCCAAATTGAAGTTCAGAATGTCTTCTTTCCAGCCATATATCATTTGGGCCAATCCAAGGTCGGAGGAGAAAGTTAAGGCCAAAACAAATTGCTAACTCATTTTGCGCGCTGATAAAATCCATCCTGAGCATGGCTCTGTGTTTGCTAGGTAACAGACTCCATATTTATCCAATGGGGCTGAATTTTGGATATGTTATATTACACACCCATTGGAACAACTTTCATGAAGAATGTGGCCTCATCCGAGCTATGTAGGTTGCTGAAACAAAGCTTGCAATATGACCTACGAAACTGGGCTGGCAGGGGACTGTAGCCAAAATTGAGTTTGTCTTTAAGCTCTTCATCCATTCATCCAAATTAGGCCCTAACATGCATGGATTGCATCATTTACTATCCAAAGCCATCATTATTACCTAAAGCTCAATGAACTGAAAGATAAACACAAAAAGGATTAAAAGCACAAGTTTAACTCAAAAACATAACCAAATCATAAGCTAGAAGGGTACAAAATGATATGTAAATATGCACCGATCAAATACCCCCAAACCTAGATTTTGCTAGTCCTCGAGCAAAACAAAAGGAAAACAAAGATAAAAACAAACAAGAAGTTAACTAGACCACTTTCGTAGGTAACTCGATTGCATTGAGCATATGCAACAAGCCTTTAAACCTCTAGGCATCCCTAGTAGGAGGAGTTGTGTCTCCTGAGGGTTTAACAGATACGATACCCACAAACGTTTTACTGACTCTGTAAAACAAGGTAATTAGAAAACTTAAAAGATTGTTAGTCCTTAAGCAAAATAAAAAACAAAAACAAAAAAAAAATTACATTAACAAAAACAAAACAAAACAAAACAAAACAAAAAAAAAAAAAATTACAAAAATAAAAAGAACTCAAAACAATCTTTCCGAACATTTTCTGAAGAGAAATGACTCATGCACATGACTCAAAAGTTTTAACAATAAAAGCTCAATTTTAAACATTATTCACAAAGCGGCAAAGTTCAAAACATAATATGCTCAAAGTGTGGTAGTGTGATAGCCAAATGCAACAAATTCCCCAATCTTAGTTTTCACACAATTTCAAAAATCATACAAAGCACAAGTTCAACTTCAAATCTCACCAAAGTTGTCCTCTCACAAATGAATCACTCGGAAGATGGCTATAATGCAACACTCAGTTATAAACATGAGATTAGAGTTAAACCATAAAGACTTAACTCGAAATAGAAAGATGAAGAACTTGCATTAATATGATCTCAAGAAGGATGCCAAACACTTAAAAGTAGAAAAATGAATGCAATTCAACCACATGACATTTAAGATCAATTTAGGTCTTTAACATAGGTTGTAATGGGGCCAAGGGTGTAAGGTGAGTAAGAAATGAAAGGTATGGATAAAACAAAGTCCAAGGAACTCAAAATATAAGAGCATAAAACAATTGTTTACAAGACTTCGAATCATCACAATGAGAATTTATTTTTCTTTTACATGATCAAAACTCCTTATACCTTCATTTACATTGATTCACTCCTTTCCTGAACAACCACCAATTTATTTTGAAGGCCCAAAAATGAAATTTCATTCAACCACCACTTAATCACAATTTTTCTCTTTTCTTTTCTTTTCTTTCACCAATTGAGTGAAATTTTTTTTT
The DNA here is from genome assembly GCF_965620075.1 of Prunus avium. Classification (NCBI taxonomy): domain Eukaryota; kingdom Viridiplantae; phylum Streptophyta; class Magnoliopsida; order Rosales; family Rosaceae; genus Prunus; species Prunus avium. Next base: position 34,916,261 of record NC_142291.1, read on the forward strand.
TCTTTATGTAATATCCCTTCCCAAACTTAGCATGAAAAACACATCCGAATTAGAGCTCATGAGTTCCTTAGAAAGGTAAATTCTTGTTTTTCGGGCTAAGGAGAGGAAATATAATTGGTAAAATGAAAGAAAAGGTTTACATGTAGGCTCAAAATGGTTAACAATGGAAAATCATGCTTAAGCATGCATAAGGTTAGCTTGAAAGGCACAAACGATCCAAAGAGGGCCTTAATATCACTTCTTAAATGTCATGAAATCAAATTGCATAAGAATGAATGACTTTTAAGTGTTCAACCAAATCAATGAATAATGAGATCAAACAACAACTTTGATGACAAGAAAATAAGAGTATGTATATAACACTCATGAATTGAAGTACAAGGCTCAAAAGCTCACATTATATGGTTATATAAGTCTAATTTATGCTTGATACAATTCTTTGGGTCATGCAAATCCTTTAATTGGAGAATTATGAAAAAAATGGCAAGTGCAAAGAAGGTTTCGAACATATCATGCTAGAACGATGCCAAATTAATTATATATATATATATATATATATATATATTTTTACAATAAAAATTTACAAGGAAAAAAAATTAATAATAATAAATAAATAAAATTCAATTTTCATTTAAGTCATGCAAACATTTATCACAATCTCATCAAATGTGTTCGGAAAGTAAATAAAATCAAAATCAAAATAAAATAAAAATAAAAATAAAAATAAAAGCAAGAATTAAACAAAATAAAGTAAAAATAAAAACAAGCAAATAAAAAAATTTAAATTAAATTAAGGAAAAACCAATTTTACATGCTAAACTCCAATACCCCCAAACCTAGAAATGAACATTGTCCTCAATGTTTAAAAATTAGCCACAAACAATGTCATAACAAGAACTTGTTGTGTAGATACAGCTGCACCAAAATGGATTCAGTTGCATCCTCAACTTGTGATACTCGCAAGTGCACGAACCGTTGGTAGTTTAGCGTATGTAAGTGCGAGGTCGATTCCACAGGGATTGGTGATTGAATGATCCAATTTAGTTTCCCTACACAAAACAGAAATGAAAAAGAAAGGAAATAAATAAAACAAGGAAGAAAGAAATAACTAACTCAAGCAAATAAGTTCCCAAGTTCAATTAGATTAATGGATTGGTTCTAGCTAAAGTATGATTAAGCCATGGTGTGTGGTCATAACAAGAAATGAAAGGTACTAAAGTAAATATAAATCACAAAACACACTTGAATTAAAATACACAAATAAAATAAAATAAAATAAATAAAAATAAAAATTACAAAACAAACAAACAAACAAATAAATAAATAACGAAACAGTAAAACACTCAAAACAGTAAGCCCTAAAGAGACAGTCTTACGCAAACTAAAACCCAAACGTTTGAAAGCCCAACCCCAAAGAAAGTTAACTCACTTTGAAACCAAAACAATGGTGAAAACCCGACCCACAATGAAATCCAAAGCCCACACGTTTTAATTTTAATTTTTTCTTAAAAAGATAAAACGTGAATTATGAGCGCAAAGCGGGATTTCTAAAAAGAGGGAATGTGGTCCCTGATGTCGTCTCATGGATAGTCATGGGCAGACTGAGCGAGACACGTGTTGACAGATAGAAGCGCCGCAGATTTCACAAGCAGAAATTACGGGCTCATGGAAAGGCGCGAAGGCTTTACTGAACGCGTCCGTTCAGAAAAGACATGTCGTGATAAATGAGTTGGGTATGGTTGGAAAGCGAGAAGGTTGTGGGACTCGATGAATGCTGGAGATTCAGAAATGCTTAGACGCTGCAATGGCTAGGGTTTGTCAAAGACTATATCTATAAGAAGGAAAAAGAAGGGGATAAAAACAAAACCACAAACTCAGAAACACAAAAGAGAAAAGAAGAAAAAAGTGAGAAATCAAATGGCCTCTTCCTATCCATTTTCGTTGGATCTCAACCTAGCTCCACCGACTCAAACACGGGGCCAAGCAGCAGCACCAGTATGGATGCCCTACTTTGGCTCCTCACGAGGGCCTGTGTCTGTCAATGACTCAATACTCCTAGACAACGATGTTGCTATTGGAGTTGGCAGAAATTTAGTGACTCCCAAAGATATACATGTGTTCGGGACAAGGGATGACAACCAAGTCACGAGTGATGCCCTGGCACTGAGCGTGCAGAGTACAGCATGTGCTGCAAGTTTGGGTCATCGCCTACTTGCGAAGTCCCATGAGGTAGAGGTGCTGAAAGCTCAGTTGGCGGCGGAGCGAAGTATGGTTGAAGATTGTCAAAGTGCTATAAAGAGCTTAAAAAGGGAGAGGTCAAGGATAGTGGAGGTGAATCGACACCAGCTAGAAGTATTGCGGGACGAGAATAAAAACCTATCAAAGATGGTAGAGTTGTATTCTCGCGACATGCGAAAGCAGCTGGAGGACCTAGACCGACCGGGTAAACGCAAGCAAGTAGATCGCGAGAGTAGTTACGCTCAAGCTAAGATTGCGATCTTTGGGAGCTCAAGTGATGAGCCCCAAGAGGCTGTGCGTGAAGCCCCGAAAGAGGACAGCCAGAGGGCCAAACTCAAAGCTCCTATGGTCGAGACACCGAAGGCCAAGAAGAAATGATTTCAGTTTTTATTTAATTTTAAAGTGTATGTGTGTTTTTTTTTTTAATTGGGAAATAAAAACGTTAGCTATCTCAAAGAAACGATTGACCCTAAATTTAAAGAACGACAATCAAACAAAAACACGAAGACCCAAACAAGATTTTTTTTTTTATTTTATTTTATTTTTAGTTAAGTAAATACACAAATAACTGCTTCTTCTTTTAAGAGAAAAACTTAAGGATGACCAGTTAAGGGCCTCAGAAAACACAGCCAGGGGTTCCGGGAAGGTTGGAGGGGTCACAATGGTCCCGCTTAAAACCCTAACTTCTTAGACACCGAAGGTGTCGCCTTAAAGAACTCCTAGACATTGTATAGACTGCGGTTGCTCACTGGAGTTACCAAAAATTTAGCTCCTTCAAAGAATATCCTATGAGTTTTAAATTATACTACCTAATTAAATAAAAAACAAAATAAATAAATAAATAAATAAACTGAAATAAACACGCAATTCAAACAAGAATTTAAAAGAAGAGATGGGATTCTTGCACCAGGTGTCCAAGACGCATCTTTAATTTTGTCTCTTCTTCCAACTAAATTCTTGAGAAACCTGACAAACAAGAAAAAAACAATTGAAAAAAAATAAAATAAAATAACAACTGAAAAAAAGCAAAAACACAAACATCATAAAACAGGGAGGCAAAAGTAAGTGAAAGTGTAAGCATGCTCCCTTTTAAAAAAAAACGTGCTCGCAATTTGCGCCGGAAATGAAGGGATCCGAGAGAAAAGAGCACAGGATAGCACCCTCGAGATCCGAAGTGCTTTCGGCTCCCTCGTCTGTTTAAGTCTATTTAAACTCATCTCGGTGAAGTAGAAGAGCACCCCGCATTTCTTCCTGCAAATTCAGAGAAAAACATCAAAAAATCCAAAAATAAAACAATGGCATCCTCATGCACTCACCTTGATGATCTTAACCTTGAATTGTCCCTTGCGCCACCGAATGCGCAGATAAGGGTTCCTCAAAACCATGTCTTCCCAAACTCCACATATCATCATGGTACGGCCTCAAACTTTGCTGAGGTAATACCGAACTTTTCTGAGGCAGTGCCGAACAGAGCAGCGCTGCTGGAAGGCATGATTGGCAGCAAGCTCACATCGACAAATCATCTGCATGTGGCACAGAGGTCTGATAAGGCAGCGGTAGAGGAGTCCCACAATTTAACTGTGCTCCACGCGGTCTCCGCTACCAATTTGGGCATGCGATTACTGGCGAGGACAAGGGAGTGTGCCGCGATGAGCGAGGAAATAGCTTCCTTGAAGGCTATGGTGGCGGACTTGCAGAAGCGGCTCTACTGTGCCAATCAGCACGTGGAAGCACTGCAGAGGAAAAATGAGGACTATGTCGAGCTGTTGCAGATTCTGCAAGTAAGAGAAAATAGAGGCAAGCCATGATGATGATGAAGATGAAGAAGAAGAAGAAGAAGAAGAAGTTTTTTTTTTTTTTTTTTTTTTTTTTTTTGTTTTGTTTTTAATGCAGCGTTTGAAATAAAAATGTGTTTTAACACTCAGAAATAAACTAACTAACCATACCACGTAAATAAATAAATAAACTAACTTAACAAAACAAAAACAAAGACTATACATAAAAGAAAACAAAGAAAATAAATAAATAAATAAAACTTAATTTAAAAACACACGAATATACAAGCAACTCACGGATGACCAGTTAAGGGCCTCAGAAAACACAGCCAGGGGATCCGGGAAGGTTGGAGGGGTCACAATGGTCCCGCTTAAAACCCAAACTTCTTAGACACCGAAGGTGTCGCCTAAAGAACTCCTAGACACTGTATTGACGGAAGTGCTTACTGGAGTTACCAAAAGTTAGCTCATATGAAAAATAATTTTTTATTTTTTTTTAATAAATTTTTTAAAGATATTCTCGTAAGAAAAAGAAACAAAAACAAATTAAGATAAATAAAACAACAAACCATAAACGAAAATGAACTAAGTACTCTAAACAAACTCAAACAAACTCAATAAATTGTTGTACTAAAAGAAACAAACCAAGAAACCAAAGAAAAAAAAAACAGCACTTTCTATCACCTATTTATCACCATTTGGACAGATTCGTTTCTATGTTTTTCAGCTTCGACCTCTGTTCAGTTTTTAGGCTATAACTTTCCAACCGTAAGTTCAAATTTTACGTTCTTTATATGGTTGGATTCAGCATAGAAAAACAAAGAACTCAACGCGGACCAAAAGGCAAAAACAACTACGAAAATAAACAGAATTCAAAGAAGAGAAAGGATTGAAATGCTCCCCCTTGAAGCGATTAGGTCGAGCATGGATGCACTTGGAGGTCGCGACTTCTCCCATTGCTCCACACTTCCCATTCTTATGATTGAGGTTGCCATCTCTCTCCATTTATTATTGAGCTATAATAAATTGCTAAAACAAACACACAAACTTGAAATGGAATTAAAAGGATTAGGAAATAAAAACTAAAATGAAAAGGAAAATCAACACAAGTCCAATTCCATGCTTCAAAGCAACAAGCACCAATGGGTTGTGTAAGCTGGGACTTAAACCCAGTTCTCTTGCTTGTTGGGCAATTGTCCTTTTCTGTTGGACTACAAACACAATTTGTCCATTAACGTCATTAACTTTAAAACTTGAAATTGTTCAGTTAAGAAAAAAAATAAAATAAAGTAGGAAAGCCAAATAGAATCAAACAATGTTACCGATCCCCGGCAACGGCGCCAAAAACTTGTTGTGTAGATACAGCTGCACCAAAATGGATTCAGTTGCATCCTCAACTTGTGATACTCGCAAGTGCACGAGCCGTTCGGTAGTATAGCGTATGTAAGTGCGAGGTCGATTCCACAGGGATTGGTGATTGAATGATCCAATTTAGTTTCCCTACACAAAATAGAAACAAAAACAAAGAACATAAAACAAGGAAGAAAGAAATAAGTAACTCAAGCAAATAAGTTCCCAAGTTCAATTTAGATTAATGGATTGATTCTAGCTAAAGTATGATTAAGCCATGGTCTGTGGTCATAACCTTGTGTTCCTAATTCCCTAATTTGATCATTTGTTGTCTAACCTAAAATTAAGCATTAGGAACCCATTAAGCATAGAAGAACATTTTAAACAACCAAGCATGTATCTAATCCCTGTTGTCGAATGTCCATACATACTCTTCCTATTCATAGTTCAATTCGAATTAAAGCATGGTGTATACTCTTAATTCAAACCAAGATAGCTAACATGCAAGCCTAAATGGTGATCAATCATTCAAACTAGCATATTAACTTATAAGCATAATGAATAAGAACAAAAACCATAATTGAAACTTGGAAACTAATTCAACTTGAAAACTTAAGAAAAGAATTTACATAACAAAGAAAAATAAATTACAACTAAGAAAACATTAAGGAAACTAAGAGAACTTTGAGGAAGAAAGGAAGTGTTTGAGAACTTTGAGGAGGGAGAAGAAAGTGTTTGGGAACTTTAGAGAATTTTGGAAGAACATGTGTTTGAGAGCTTTGAGGATTTTGGAAGGGAATGTGTTTAAGACATGGGGAATTTGGAAGAGACTGTTTGAGAACTTGGAGGATTTGGAGAAGAAAGTAGAGAGGTGTTTTGAGAGCTTTGTGGATTTTGGAAGAGAGTGTTTAGGAACTTTGAGAATTTGGAAGAGAGTGGTTGAGAACTTGGAGGATGTTTGTGAACTTGGAGAATTTGAGAACTTAGGGAAGGAAGAGAAATGTGTTTGTGAAGTGTTTGAGACATGGAGACTTTTGGAAGAGAAGGGAAGTAGAGAGATGTTTGAGAACTTTGAGGATTTTGGAAGAACATGTGTTTGAAAGCTTTAGAGAATTTGATGAAGGAAATGGGAGAAGTGTTTGGGAAGTGTTTGGAGAAGAGAGTATTTGAAGAATTTAGAAGAAGAGAAAGGAAAAGTGTTTGATATTTAGTACAAAGAAAATTTAATAGAATGATCTTATTACAACAATTGAGAACTACAAAGGGAAACTAAGAGAATTTGAGGGAGAGAAGGGAAGGGAGCTCTAGAGAAGTGCTTGAGAGCTCCCCCCCTTGGGGTGTGTTTACAAGCTTGGGAAACCTCACTATATATAGGCCTAAGGAAGCTGAAAATCTGAATTAAGTATGGCTAATGCATACAACACTTGTTTTATAAAATCTGAAATGGTTGATGCACTTCACTAATGCATACAACACTTGCATTATAAAATCTGAAATGGTTGATGCACTTCACTAATAAATCCCACCAGCAGCCCTAGCTCATCTTCATGTCACCATGACCAAGCTTCCAACCAGAAATGATAGCTCATACCTAGCTCACCATGACCAAGCATCCAACCAGCACATGCTGAGGTCAGCATGACCAGCAACTTCAAGGGCTTACAACTTGGGCTTCTCTTAAGCAAATGATGACTTTAAGCACTCCAAATTGAAGTTCAGAATGTCTTCTTTCCAGCCATATATCATTTGGGCCAATCCAAGGTCGGAAGAGAAAGTTAAGGCCAAAACAAATTGCTAACTCATTTTGCGCGCTGATAAAATCCATCCTGAGCATGGCTCTGTGTTTGCTAGGTAACAGACTCCATATTTATCCAATGGGGCTGAATTTTGGATATGTTATATTACACACCCATTGGAACAACGTTCATGAAGAATGTGGCCTCATCCGAGCTATGTAGGTTGCTGAAACAAAGCTTGCAATATGACCTACGAAACTGGGCTGGCAGGGGACTGTAGCCAAAATTGAGTTTGTCTTTAAACTCTTCATCCATTCATCCAAATTAGGCCCTAACATGCATGGATTGCATCATTTACTATCCAAAGCCATCATTATTACCTAAAGCTCAATGAACTGAAAGATAAACACAAAAAGGATTAAAAACACAAGTTTAACTCAAAAACATAACCAAATCATAAGCTAGAAGGGTACAAAATGATATGTAAATATGCACCGATCAGTTTTGCAGACTAAAATTGGGCCTTTCATTTGTCCTGTTTGTTTACTATTCAGAAGAGGAGATGAAGAGGCTCCTCTTGAGCGGTAAAGACATAGATAGAAGTAGGTGTGGACACGGTCCGGTTTGGTCCGGTTTCACCTTCAAATCACAGCTGAACCAATTAAACTTTCACGGTTCAGTGTGGTTCGATTTGAGCTAAAATCAAAATGAAAACCAAATCAAACCAAACCATTCATATCTGGTTTGATGCGGTTTAGTTCGGCCGATTTAGGCATAAAAGAAAACATCATTTTCTCCATGTCACAGAACATGTTCATTCTCAAGTTCCCTAATATCAAAGAAGTGAGGAAAAAACTGACGAAAGAAAAGAAGCTGCAAGCAATAATAATTATTACAGAACATGATTCTCAAAGAAATACAATCCTATTGTGCTTAATTATACGTTATTACAAATCATGATTTTAAAAACAGTGACATATAGTTTCTTAATTATATCAGATTCTTGTTCCAATTTAACTCTCCAACTCCAGCTCTGCTGATTAATAATAATAAAAAGCGTAAATGCAAACAAATAATCATCATAGAAAATTCTATCCTTGCAATTAAGGACCAGCGAAACTTCAAGTCAATTTGGCAAGCTTTTTTTTTTTTGGTCAAGGTAATTCATTTCATAAAAATGAAAGGGATTACACAGCCAGAAAAATAAAAATAAAAACCAGCCCAACACTAATAGGTACAAGGCCTCAGCCCAACAGAAATAAAAAACCCTAAAATAAACATCTAGCCCAAAACCAAAACAAAGGAAGAACCCTAGATCTCTGAGAAGCTACAGCCGCCACTGCCTCCTTGCCACGCCGCCGTCGCAAAACCACAACCGCCAGAGATGGGTAACCAGTAACCAGACAAACCATTGCTTAGAACGGAGAATGGTGGTGGACAAACCACCCACGCAAAGAGCGCTACCATAATCCTAGAAGCTAGTGCAAAGAGCACTTTTGAAGCATCCTCATCCATGGAGCCGAGGAGCAGTGGCTGGTGGTTGAGATCTCGGGTCGGGACACAACCGTAGGGAATATGTGAAGGACACCGTAACAGAGAAGGGGCAAGGAATGTAGAGGTGAGAAGAGTAGATTGAAGAACAACATCTATGGGTGGGGAAGAAAGAGGAGAGTGGAAGTACAGATTTGGGTTTTCCAAATTTGGGCATAATTTAGGGAAATTTAAGGTGAGGGTGAAGAGAAAAAAGTAGAGAAATTCAGACATAGGGAAAGGAGTTGGAGAGGAGAAGAGGTAAACCCAAACAAAGAAGTAAACATAAACTCTCACAGAGGAGAGAGAGGGAGGAAGTGGGAAGGAGAGTGGGGGAGAGGAACTCAGAAGGGGAGAGGAACTCAGAAGAGGGGAGGAGGACCTAAGGCCTCCTCCCCAAAGCGGCGCTGCAACAGGTTTCAAAAGAGGGGCTAGGGTTAGAGGGGGAACGACACTCACCCTTATGTAATCAATCAGTCAATTTGGCAAGCTTCCTGTCAATTTGCCATTAAATCTAGTTATCGCCCTTAAATTTTATCCTTGCAATAAAGTGCCACATAGACATTTAACGGCTAGAAATAACATCTCACCTCACTCCAACCGAATTGTCAAAGCTGATGTGGAATGAAGGCTGGAGGTTCAGCTGTTACTTTTGACATCCCAAAAGCAAGATGTCAAATGAATATTTTATTATTTTTTTAAAGACAGCTGGTTATTACTTTCATTTATTATTTTCCTTTTTTATTATTTTTCTTCTTTATCTTGAATGATTTGACTATTACAATAATTATTTATTTGACATATTGGGTGGAGTGTAAAACTATGTAAATGTCAAATTGTCACATCAGCCATCAAATTTAAATTTGATGTTTGGTATTTGACATATCCCTTGGAGATGCTCTAAAGTATGGATATATACATCAAGTTGTCAATTTGTTTTTTTTTTATATCTTATTAATAAAATACTATCGCTCTTTTGTCAAAAAAAAAACACGATGTAATTAATATTAAAGTTTAATGAAATTTTACAACATCTATTAAATTGGTAATGTGGCAAGCAAAAAAGCGGTCTCTGCTCTGTATAGCTTTAACTTGGATTCAACATAGATGATGCAACACCACCCATCCCTTAGCATTTGGAGCGGTCGATATTAAACCAGTGCAAGATTTTAATATTCAGTTTATAAACAGTTCTTACTTGAGCATTGCCCTTGTATTTCCAATGTTCTAAAATATTCTTTCTTTGCCCTCTTAAGCTAAATAACCATCTATGAAAGTGAAAGAGCTATCTATTTATGGACTGGCATAATCAAATGGCATTGCATATATACTTGTACATAGTAAATAACTATTTAATATTGCTCCAAGTTCCATCTTCATCAAGAGATAATATTTGTTGACATTTTGATCAATAAAGAAGTGATTGGAAAAACAATATTGAGTTATTTCTACATGCACTGCATTCAGACGGATATAAAGAGCTATTTTTCTAATTAAATTGTCATTGATGACATTTAATTTTTAAACTCCCGATCTTTCCAAAATGATCACTAATTAAATAATAATCAATCTTAATTCAACGTGCAAAAATATTTCCAAACAAAAGATGTAAATAAAGGAAAACTGAGAAAGGGGATGTTGTGGAACTTTTATGTATTGATTACGTGTTTGCATGCAGATTTTGGAATTAAAATAATTAATTGCTGGTGTAATATGGATTATTCCGTTGGATGACTTGGATTTTTCCTTATCTACGTTCCCGGTACACCACGTGGCTGGTGTACCATCCACTAGACGGAGGACATGTGGAATATTTTCAATGCAGCCCGCCCACATGTCATAAAAAATAATGCATTAAGTTTGAGAGTAATTCCACATGTACTAGGTTTATTGGATGGTACACTAGCCACGTAGTGTACTAGGAACATTTAAAAATTTCTCGTTCCCCACCACAACTCCCACCACCGCGTCATTTCAACAAGTCTAAGTCCTTTTCAATTAGAAATAGGTATGCACTTAATTCAATCAATTCAGACAGAGGAAAAGAATGTCCACTTAATCCAATCAATTCATACAGAAGAAAAAAAAAATGCACTTAATTAATTTCATGTACGGCTTTTATTGCTTGAGAAAAGTTTTGAATGGCGATACCAATAATAAACTCAAGGTGTATTGTTTTCACACTGCAAATTACTAAAGTCAAGAACTCACAATCACAGAAATTCCATCCTTGAAAGTAAGAACCACTGTTGTCAATTCGAAGCAGGGGCGGAGCTATTCATAGGCCTGAGATGGCCTGGCCCCCCACCATCTTCTCACCTCTTTGAACGTATAAAGAGTATAGTATAGATTGCACAAAAAATCCCATAGTTTTAAGCTTGTGGCCCCCCCAAATATTAAACTCTACCTCCGCCACTAATTCGAAGGAAAGAAAAAAGTGGTTCTGGTAAATTACATATATGCAATTTGTGATATTTCCAATTAAAAAGACCAAGGAACTCCAAGTCAATTTGCTAATCACTCTGGATGCTACTGCCCTGCCCCTCTGTTCAAGTCAACATCATATGTGTGGAAACCGAAGGTAAGGTAGACCGAAAGTAGTAGGACTTTGTCGTATTTACTTAGCTTGAAATTCAGGCACGTTGAAGGTACCAGGAAACTGCTTCTCAAGTATCTGTGGTGCCCAGCAAGAGGCCGCCCATATATATAACTTGAGAAGCTCTTTGGCCGCCTGACCACGATTCGTAACTCTTTTCCCCTGTTGTACCTTATCCGACACCCATCAAATATTATGGCTTTAATCACCAGTGAATCAGTATCCCCTTCCTCTTCTTCTTCCACCAATTCTTGGAGAAATGATGTCTTTATCAGTTATAGATCTGCAGATACACGCTACAATTTTACAGACCACTTGTACAGCAATTTGCAACAGAAGGGAATTAAAACCTTCATGGATACTGACTATAAGAGAGGGGAACAAATGTCACCAGCACTTTTCGAAGAAATTGAAGGGTCGAAGATTTCTATCATCGTATTCTCCGAAAACTATGGATCCTCGCCCTGGTGCTTGGATGAACTCGTCCATATCCTTGATTGTAAAAGATCAAAGCAACAGATGGTTATGCCAATTTTTTACAAAGTGAAACCCTCGCATGTGAGAAAGCAATTGGGCACTTTTGGTAAAGCATTTGTCGACCATGAACGCATATTCATTAATGGCATGGAGGAGGTGATGACATGGAGGGATGCTCTTACGGAAGCAGCAGATTTGCACGGGTGGATTTTAGAGGATGGGTATATTTCTAACCACTTAATTACTATAGCTATATATTTGAGGCCGGTTATCTTAACTTTTTACTTCTTTTTTTGGTTGGAATATCTTTATTTATTTATTTATTTTACTTATTCCCCATTCTCCCATTCCCTTTCTGTTTTTTCACCCACAGAAGACGCTCTCTACCCCTCTCTCTCTATGCAAATTCAAAAACCAACAAATTGAAAAGACAAAAAAAAGATTTTTTATTTAAATCCCGCACTTCTCTTTGTTCACCCCAACACTTAAAATCATTGAGCTGTAAGTTTTATTATTATGTAAACCCCACTATCTTCCTATTACAAACTATAGAAAAAGGCATATATCTAAACTGAATAGTTGGGGAAAAAGATGAAGAAGGCCCCCATATTTTTCGAGAAGAAGAAGGTCCTTGTGCTTGCCGTAAGACATGCAAACTCGCTAACTATTACAGTATATTGTTTATTGTCAATGGAAAGAGATCCTAGACCAAATAAAGATTTTTAAAGAGGTAGGCTCCTCAACGTTTTACATCTTTAAAGAGGAGTAATCTAGCAATAGGATGTAGAGGAGTTTGTATTTTTCTAAAACTTAATATGAAAAGTGGTGGGGTGTGTGGGATTTAAATAAAAAATCTCAAAAAACATTCGAACAGTGTCAGACTTTGGGGGTTTGCGTATTTGTACGAAAACCAAATTCGAACACTGCAAATTCATGGGGGAGAAGAAATCTACTCACCGCACCCTACCACTCCAGTATACCACCCCTCGGCCGAACCATAAAGGCCAGATCTGGCCTTCCTCATTCCCATCCCCCCATATTCATCACCGACAACCCAATACCCACAAAATCGAATTCGCCCCCTCTTTCCGGGCACCCCATCAGGGGCGGCCCTGGGGTGGCGCAAGTGGCGCCACCGCACAGGGCCCCCGATTCTTGAGGGCCCCGAAAAAAAATTTCTTATATTATATATATATATTATTATTATAAGAAATGTATATATACTATAGCATGCTAATTGTTTGCATAAAAGCGTATGTGGTCGAGTTGGCTTTCTAGCGCGCCTCTACTTAACAGAGGTGCCAGAGTTCAATTCTTATTGAAGTCAATCAATTGCCTTTTTATATTTTTTTTAGCATTATAACAAGCTTTACATAATTATAAAATAAATAGAAAATAGAAACACCTTTAAAAAACGGGAAACATCGAAGGTAACCACCAAACGGAGTATATATATCCCCCAAAGACTTTCTACTCCTCCCCTATAGTTCTTAAAAGAAAAAAAAAAGTTTTCTCCTCTAAGAAAAGTACTTTCTTCATTCAAAACAAAACAAAAAAAGCTTCATGACTTCTTCTTTCTCTTAAACTATGATTTTCTAGTAAGTAATCATCATCATTCATCAATCTCTCTTGGTTCTTTTTTCAATCCTTTGAAATTTTTTGTTATTATTTCAATTTCAAGAATTTCAACACTAAAAAGAGAAAACCCTAATTCCTAAATTCATAAAGACCACTCAAAATCAAATAGGCATATTCAAATCTCAATTCAAATTCAGGTATGCATCTAAATTTCAATCTATATATTACATGACTTATTTTATTAAATTATTATCATGTTGATGATTGGTTATATGAGAACATAGTTTTTAGAAATATTTATCTATTTCCTGTTGGGGTTTTCTTCCAGGTTATAGGGTTTTGGAATTTTTCTTTGTAATCTAAACATGCCACCTACTAGAAAATACGTTTCTGGATATACAAAACGACTTAGTTAGTCATTACATGTTTATTGATGGTGACTTTTAGTTCTAAAAAAAAATTGTTTATGACATTAAGTTATGGCAAATTTTTATTTATAGTATTTTTCGTATTAGATTATGTGAGGCCCCAATTTAAGTTTCGCACAGGGCCCTCAAAATCTCAGGGACGGCCCTGCACCCCATCAACTCGAACTCGCCTCTATTTCGAAAAACAAATTCTCGACTCCTCTGTTTGCAAATTCAAAAGTAAAATATTGAAAACAAAGAATAAATTCAATCTAGATAATGAATTTTCTCTTTGTGGCATAAGTTGTATCCGGTTAGAGAGAGAGAGAGAGAAGGCTAGGACTCAAACCTGAACCTTGCATGTTGTTTGGCTAGCACTTACTCCAAACCACTACACTAATGGGTGATTTAATTTGCATGTTATTTGGCTCCTTTAAACATACATATCAATTAAATTCCATTACTTTTCATGTTTTTTTATAAATATTTTATTCTGACAGGAGCGAGTCCAAATTTATCAATGACATCGTTGAAGAGATTTCATTGCAAGTATTAAATCGTACATATTTGCATGTGGCAAAGTACCCAGTTGGTATAGAGTCTCGTTTGCAAGATATGCGTGATTTTTTAGGTGCTGATGTAGATGATGTTCGCATGGTAGGTATATGGGGGATTAGGGGAATAGGTAAGACAACAATTGCCAAAGCAGTTTATAATTCAATTGCCCATAAGTTTGAAGGTAGTTGTTTTCTGGAAAATGTTAGAGAAAACTCAGCGGCACCTAGAGGCCTGCTCCAACAACAGAAGACTCTTCTTTATGAGATTCTAGGGGGAAAAGAATTGGAGGTGACAAGCGTTGATAAAGGTATCAATGTAATAAAGCAAAGGTTGAGTCATAAAAAGGTTCTCTTAATGCTTGATGATGTGGATCAATTGGACCAATTAAACAAATTAATTGGAAGGTCTGATTGGCTTGGTTTGGGTAGTAGAATTATCATAACAACAAGATACAAGCATTTGCTGGCGTCTCATCAAGTTGACGTAACGTATGAGGTCAAGGAACTAGATCCTTATGAAGCTTTTGAGCTCTTCAGCTATAATGCCTACCCGGAAAAAGGACTTCCAGATGATTATAAGAAACTTGCAGTAAGTCTAGTAGAATATGCTAAGGGGATCCCATTAGCTCTCACGGTTACTGGTTCGCTTCTATGTGGTAGAAGTATAGATGAGTGGCAAGCAGTATTGGATTGTTACAGAAGAGCTCCTGCCCTGGATACTGATGAAATCCTCAAAATAACCAAAAATGCTCTAGAACATCCGGAGAAAGTATCCATGGAAACTGCCCTCTTGAGGATTGAAGAACAACATGTTCAAATGCATGACTTGCAAGAAGAAATGCGTATAGAAACTGCTCGACAGGATGTTAACATTGTAAGTAGAATATAATCATATATATACAATTGCATATATGTTGCCAAGAAACAAATGAGTTTGCCTTGCAGTTACCTGAAAGCACTTTCATTTTATTTGATAAGGAACTTGCATTTGTTAATAGCTTAGTTGCTAGCTTTTTCATACCAGGGAACAATTGGAATTCAACGTCAAGAAAGTTTGCCTGAGCAACCAGATGGGATATTGTCTAGTGCTAAAAGCTTCTTAAGTAAGGTGCAAACTCTACAACTTTCTTAGCACCTCTCGATCAGTTTCTTATAATTTTTCTCTTGCAAGATATATCTCTTAAACTTTAATTGAACTACTAATTTCTTTTGTAGGCATTTTCAGCGGAGTGGATGTTTTTAATCGTTAGCCTGATGCTTGAGATCTTTTCAGGTATATGTGATCAGCTTTCCTCCCCACGAAAGCCCCTCTATGAACTCTTTGGTATGGGGCTGGCTATTATATCTCTAGCCACTTGCATCTGGGAATTCATTCACAAAGGCAGAAGAGGAAAAGTTGAATTTGGCAAGTGCGGAAAATTGCTGTGGTGGTTTTATTGTCCGTGTTCAGGCACCCTTTATGGTACTTTCCCTGAGATTTGTGGACTAATTTATGCAATCACTCAGTGGGCTTCCTCCATGGTTCAGTTTTTGTGCGTGCTTCAGCATGAGGACAATCCTTTCAAAGTAAACATTTTGCCTGTCCTCTTTCTTGTGTGTTTGGTTGTTTCAAAATTAATTCGGAATGCAAGGGGCAGTACAACCAGTGACATGAAATTGGAAGCCATTGCTGTTGACCCTTGAGCTGGACTACGAACTTGTAATGTCTTTGTAACTTTGCAGCTTAAAAGATTGTGTTTGTCAGGCCCAGCAAAATTTTGACGTGCATGCAGTTTAGCCAAAAATTAATATATACACGACTCAAACCTGTGAAATTGATGTTTTCCCAGCAAATAAAAATCAAGGCGCTACTAATTCAGCTTTGCAAATATGCTCATATTCTATTACAATGACAAATCTTTAGATGACATAGAAATTTCAAAACACACCCAAGCCCAACCCCTAGTCCTGATTTATGAAAGAAACCACCTTTTTTACCATCTCCACAGCCTTGTCACAACTTGGGTTGAACAAATGGAACACGTGGTCCTCCCCTTAACTTTCCACAATCTCAACCACCCCACCCCACCCACTCTTTTTCAATGCTTCATAGTAAGCCCAAGCCCTGTCCCTGAAAAAGTCCTTCTCAGCCACAAAAACCAACACCCTCCCACACCCAATCTCCCCCAATTTCGGATCCTTGCCCGGGTTCACTCTCGGGTCGTTCAGCCCACTACACGCCTGAAAAAATAACCTCAAGCAGCTTATTGGGCTTTTCGTTCCCAAAATACGCCCCACTCAGCCCATGGACTCCGGCCCGATGTACCACGTGGTTCGTAAGGGTGGCCCCGGCACTGTCCCCGCCCACGAAAACACGGTCAAAGTCAACATAATCGTTGAGCCAGGTTTCGGGCCCATTGGAGTGCTTCCCATGAGTCTTCATACGCAACAGGGAGTGGGTGCTCAGGGGCCCGCCTATAGTGCACAGACAAAACGACGACGTTTGCTTCGGATGTTAGCAAAGCGGCGTGGCTGTGGTAGAGAGGAGAGTAGGGGGACTCGATGACGAAAGCGCCGCCGTGGATGAAAACAAGGAGGGGGAGCTTCCGAGTCGGGTCGGGGAGTTTGGGAAGGGAGATGCGTGCGGAGAGTCCGGATTCGAGCGAGAGGACGATGTCTTTGGATCGGACCCCGGTTTCAGGGTCGGTGGAGGGCGGGACGACTTCGGTGCCTTTAAGTCTTTCGACGCGGCCGTCTTTGTAGATTCGGAAGAGGGTCGGGAACTGGAATGAGATATCGGGTGAGGAGGCATTTGAGTCCATCGGAGATGAGGAATGAGAATTGTTGTGTAAAAACTGAAAGACTTGTGATTGTTATTTTGGGTTTTATGAAAGAGAATTATTGCGGATTATATACTTTGATATTTTATGAAATTAACCAACCATTTCTTGGCAGCTAAAGCAGAGGCTTATGCCGGTATTTGGGGTTGTTGAACTGCTGAAAGCAATGATTATCTTCTTGTCTTAAACACGTCCGCCAATCCAACGGGGGTTGAGCTTGAGACTTTTTATTTTAGGGGTAAAATAGGGATTTTAAAACTCGTTGGGTTGGGGGGAAGAGGAAAAGTGTTGGGTCCAAATAGAAACACCCATCGTTTAATTCATTTTATTTGTAATAAAAGATGTTTTTTATTTATTTAATGATGATACAAAAATAGAGTTGATGTAATGGGCACATATGTCTTTTGGGTAATTAATTATTATTATTATTATTTTTTTAAATCAAACATTATATTACTTGTAAAATAAATATTAACTTACTCATGATACTAACACAATAATAAAAATATTATGTAATACACATTTAAAAATTGAAAGAAAATCATTATCTTCGCGTAATACTAGTTAAACTTTCAGTTAAGTGTGAGTCAAGTAATCTATTCATTTCTGGTTGGGTTGGAATCATTCTAAAATTGTTAACCCTAATCTGTTTTGCAACAACCACATGAAAAACCCTTCGCACGTGTATACGCATGTATGTGTAGTTTATTCATAGTTATTAGAAGCATTATATATATAAACACACACATGTATACATATGTAAGTCAATATACTATGCTTATAAGTAATATCCCATTAGAAACCTCATATTATACTCTAACTAATTAACGATGAATAGCAAACCAAATAAATCCCTGAGCTCTGAAGCACCATAGATCAGCACTATCAGGACCATCAGCAGCACCGAACTTGAAATTCTGTCTTTGCACAACGCTCTCCCATCCATCTGTTAAAGCGTATCCAGCAAGAATTCCAAACTTAACTAAACTCAACTCAGTCGTACGGTTCGGCTCTTCTAGCAACTTAACTCTAATTTTACTATTTGGCTCATAATTTTCATTCAACAATATGTGCTCGTTTTCATCATTCAAAAATTTGTGCTCGGCTTCAGTGAGAACGTTGCGCTCGTGGGGTAGCCCTATTAGTAGCTTAGGGCTCGTTACATCGCATAAACTAAACGTAATTCTGGCAATACACGTTACTCTGTTAACTCCCATATTGCTAATGGAAGTCTTCATAGCTTGAGGCATGTTACGTATACTCGCCAAGGTTCTCATATTCCTAGCTTGTGGCATGTTAGGCGGCAAGCCTGGATTGGCCATCTTGGGTTCTTGGTTGAGAGTAGCTTAACTGTGAGAAAAGATTGTGGTAGATGTTTGCCCTACATCATGCACTCCTATTTATATTAGACTAGCATGTCCACGTGCGCTTCTATTTATATAAGACTAGTCTCTCCACATGCACTCCTATTTATATTAGACTAGCCTCTCCGCATGCGCATGAGAGATTTATTTTCTTAATTAGGTGTCATAAGTTTTTATTTTTTTTAATCACGTGTCATAAGTTTTTTAAATTTATTTGAATCACGTGTCATCAAGGTTTTCTAAAAATAAGCTACAAAAATATGTTTTATTTTTTAAATTTTTTTTAGGACCTTTCCTATTGAGAGAGGCAATAGTATACTAAACTCACATACACTATACGGATACTAGCATTCGAACCCAGAACCTTGTTTGAGGGAGTAAATACTCCAAACCACTACACTAGTAGATCATTTGCTAGTACTTAAACAAAAACAAAATAAATATTTAATGATGAGTGATTAAGAAAAAAACTCTTTTAGCACAAAATTAAAAAAATCTTTTTTGGAGAGCCCTCACATGCGTGGAAGAGCTCGTGGAGAGGCTATAATAGAGATTTGAAAACTTAGTTTTCAAGTAACTTAAATATTTGGAATATATATATGCTTACTTTGGAGATGAGACATGAGAATTGCTATGTGTGTTTGATACTGAGAATTGCTGTGAGTGTTTGATACTGAAGGCCTTGTTCTTTTTTTGGTTTTGGGTTTTATAAAAGAGAGTGCGAATTGAATGCTTCGTTTCAAGTTGGGTAACATAATAAAATGAAATTGTTGCATATAAATATAATAGTGAAATTGGCTAAAATAGCCATTTTTCACCATTTCTATTCTAAAAGGAAAAAAGTCATTTTTGATCCCTATAGTGTACCACTTTTATTACTTTGGTCCTTATAGTTTCAATTTGATCAATTTTGCCCCTGTAGTTTCAATTTTGAGTAATTCAAGGACAATCCTCAATTTTTTGTTAAATTACTCTAATATGAAGGGGCATTTTGGTCCAACTTACAGCCCCTCCACAACCACCCCCACAAAAACCTAGCAGCCCCTACCGAACCACCTTCTCTCATCCCTCCTCCTCCTCCCCCTCCCCACCCAACCTCCTCCTTCTCCTCCTAATTCAACCCACTCCCTCTCCTATAGCCACGACCCAACCACCTCGACAATCACCTTATACCCTCCCTCCACAACCACATTTTCCCTTCACTCTCTCTCTCTCTCTCTCTCTCTCTCTCTCTCTAAACTAATTACATGCATTGCCTAAAACCTCTCATCATGAACTCAAGATAAAGTAGGGGCTTGAGACTTGAAAGCATAAGAAAAACTACATTAGGGATTGCTTGGGTGGTGGAGGGGATCCAAGATTGGACCGAAATGCCCCTCCATATTAAAGTAATTTGACAAAAAATTGGGGATTGTCCTTGAATTGCTCGGAATTGAAACTATAGGGACAAAATTGATCAAATTGAAATGACAGTGACCAAAGTGGTAAAAGTAGCAAACTACAAGGACCAAAAATGACTTTTTGCCATTCTAAAATAGCCCCCTTACATTAAAAAGGTATTATGGGGACAACAAAAAGACATTGTATGAAGCAGTAGCTATTATAGAATAAAAATTCTGAAAAGGGCTATTTTAGCAAAAACCCCAATATAATGTGGTGATGATTTGTTCATTAGTTATGAAATCAACCATTTCTTGGCAGCAATGCAGAGCCTGTGGTCGGTTTTTGTTGGAAAGCTGAAAGCAATGCAATACTGGTCAATGTATTCATGATACATAAATACTTGAACAGAAAAGTCATTTCAATATAATGTCCATTTTAGTCATTATACACCACTCACAAAATACCTTATTGCAGTTTACCTTTCCTCAATTAATTGTGTTGATTTCTTATTATACCATTGAATGTTTTTTTTTTTTTTTCCAAATTAGCGACATTTAATGTTCTTATTTCTTTTATAATCAATTTAGTTTCTCTGTATTCTTTTGGCTTGAAATTTTCGCTTATGGGCCTAAAAGGGAGTGGGCCATTCAGAATGTAAAAGAGAGTTGGAAGATAAAAGGCTTGTTGGGCCTTGGGGAACATTTGTGCTCATAACGAGCAGTCATGAAGAGACCGACTCTTCACGAAGTGTTTGCCTCACCGCGAGAGAGCAAGTAGCAAGACCTACTCAGGTGTGATCCAAAAAAAAAAAAAAAAGACCTACTCAGTTTAGAATAATATTCTTTTTTGGCCTGGTTCCTTTTTGCATATTTTGTGGAGGAATAATTCTAAGCTCTTACCTTCTGCAGGTTAATTATGTTGGAAAAACTGCTAACAGTTACGACACTGGTTATCAGCTTAATGGGAGTGCGTATGTTATCTCCAAAATACATAATTAACTGAACACTAGTAAATTACCTGTAGATGTAACAGAGGCGGGAATTTGGAATTCTGGTGGGGGGTTGTCACATGGAAGCTCTGCCCGACTTTGGTTCATTGCCTGTTTTACCCCACAGTCCTATAGTTATGACCATCTTTGATGTGTTATCGGAGCGATTGAACGAGTCTCATGTTTGGAAGTTGGATTTGCTGAATGTGTGTCCCATCCAAGAAAAGAGGTTGTATCCGAAGACATGGAAAGAGATGTTTTTATGTCAGCAACAGAAGCCCAAGCTCATGTTTATTACATTAGCTAAAACTTATTTGTTCTTGTTCATTCCTATCACAACAAGATGGACTTTACCTGGTGTGCCTACCTGCATCAAGACTGCAGCCACTGGTGTGCCTGATTCATGGAATGAGCTTCTTTATGCACTATTCCTTAAACCTGAATCTCTCAGCACATCTTCCTGACGATAATTATAATAGTGCTCCAATGTACAAAGGGAAAATGAATGGAACATTTTGCTTCCACAATAACCAGCAAAATTCTGACATGAATCGGTCAGTCTATACCCTTGGTTTGTTCAACCATGCTCTGCTCAAGCATTTGAGGGGTTTTACTTAACAAGGGGAAGATTGGAAAGGAGGTGAAATTGTAATTTGACCCTCCGAGTCTTGATGACTGCTATCAATACGCTAACAGGTAAAGTGAAGATGAATTAAGTGGTGATAATTCACAAATGGTTTTGGTTATTTTCACAGAATGTAATCATACAAAAAATGAAAAAGGTTTATAGTCCTTGAGGATATTAGAGCGTGTTCTTGTATCAGGAGACACAATTCAATCATCAATTTTTTGTACTTGTAATATCTTTGAGCCAATAAATGTGTTTGCCTGTCAAGTCATGCATGTGTTTTGCCTTTATCATTTCTTCTTTCTTCATGGAATAAATGTACCAAAAACCAATCAGTGCACTGATATCTTCATGTCCGACAGGCACAAAACCATGAATGCATTCTCCAAAAGGAAAGAAAGGATTGAAATATGAAATTAATTACTATTTACCGGCATAGCTCTCTGCCGATGAAATTTCGTCGGGAGATGTTTTTATATATATATGAACTTAGTATCTTTAGGTCAATAAATTTTTTTTTTAAAATTTCTTTTCAGTAATTAATTTAATTACTTTCATTAGTAATTATTTTCTAACTATTATTTCTCTAGTGAATAATTAGTATTAAATATTTTAATTAACATCATAAATGATATTACTTAATAAATAGTATTTAGTTTTTAAAATTTTTGAATTTAACAAAATTATTAAATACTAATTATTCACTAAGTAAACAATAATTAAAGTAATTAAAAAAGAGAAATTCAGATTATGGTATTTATAAAGTATAGCCGCGCGGCTGTAGTTTTAAAATATTCTATTTGTGGACTATAGCCGCTCGGCTATACTCTTTAAATAAATAAATAAATAAATTGTGCCGCCTAGGCGCTATGCGGGTGCTTTTAAATAAAAGAAATAGTATAGCCGCGCGCCTATACTCTTTAAATATCTAATGGGTGCCTTTTGGTTTTTTAAATTTTTTCTCCCTGATTTTCCTTTGTCGATAAGACTAGTCCAAAGCATTATCCATTACGTTTAGGCCATTACTAAGGTATAGCTATTGTTCCCTTTTGATTTTTTACTTTTCCAGAGTTATTACTCGTATAAAGAATTTAGCATTTTGCCATTTAATACTCGTATTATACACGTACATACGTATTTTTCAATAATACTTTCGTTTTCCGTATATGTCTTAAAGACTCGGTATAATGAAAGCAAACATATAATACACATACGCACGTATTTTAATGATTATTTAATATCAAAGAACAAAAAACAAAGTCCACAAAATAATTCAAAACTACCATTTACCAAGTAATTTACGAAATCAGTAAAATATTTAAATACTCACTAAAGAAATAATAATTAAAACATAATTACTAAATAAAGTAATTAAAAAAAGACTAAGGTATTACTTAATTACATGTATTCAATTAAAGAAGTTGGAGAACTTTTATTTATTCCAGATAATCAATACAAAATAATAATAGCCCGGAGTGGACTATCCGAAGTCGAGCAACATAGTCAACCCCATGAAGAACATGAAAGTCAGAACATAAGAGAGGCTGCCTGAACCATGCCATACCCATGGCAAAGGATGAGATACATCTACTCATGAAACCCATGCCATACCCAAGGCAAAGGAAAAAGCAATGGAGCCACACACAGGCCAAAGGTGGCTGTGGCCTCCCAATTCTCATGAATTCCATTAAGTTTTTTATATAAAACTTGGAAATCGGTATGAAATTTCATATCTTTTTCAGCTATTGGCCCCCCTAACATTTAGACTGGATTGGGGTTTGCACGGGAATCTTCAAGCCTGACAATGTTAGTGCGGATGATGTTGTTAAGATTGTTGACACATTCCCTGGTCAATCTATTGGTAAGTATAGCTAAAAAGCTTGGTGTTTTGGAATTTCCAACACTTTTCTTGATAAGAATTTTAAGTATAAAGCAGGAAAGGTCTTCAACAATCCATAGAGACTCTTCTGTTGTAGTAGCTTTTGCATATACTTTGGGAATGTGTTGGCCATGCTATTTATATTTCTTGAGTAACTAATCTATTAGAAATGTGATCAGTAAATATGATCCCTATAGTATTACTCGATTAGCGACTTGGTTGAAAATACGATCATGCTAACTTGTTATATGCCACACTGCAGACTTCTTCGGTGCTCTAAGGGCTCGAGTTTACGATGATGAAGTGAGGAAGTGGGTATCAGGTGTTGGGGTAGATGGCATTGGGAAGAAGCTTGTGAACTCAAAAGAAGGTCCCCCAACTTTTGAACAGCCTAAAATGACAGTGGAGAAGCTCCTTCACTATGGTCAAATGCTGGTTCAGGAGCAGGACAATGTGAAGAGAGTTCAACTGGCTGACAAGTACTTGAGTGATGCAGCGCTTGGAGATGCAAACCAGGACTCCATTAAGAGAGGAGAATTCTATGGTTAGCACACTTTGTCTTAACTCAATAACCTTAGAGGCACCAACTTATGTCCCAACTTTTTAAATCTCAAGTGATGTGGCGGAATTTCATTTGTTTAAATTTGGGGCAGATTTTCCTTACCAAATCTGAACTATAGGAGTTTGTTCAAGTTTTCTGTAAATTTTTTGATGCAGGCAGCAAGGCAGCCCAACAAATTAATGTACCTGTCCCTGAAGGCTGTACGGATCCATCAGCTGCAAACTTTGACCCAACAGCAAGGAGTGACAATGGTAGTTGTCAATATGAGTAAATGGGGAGTTGGAAGAAATAATGATATTGCTTGCTTCCTGGTTTCTTATCTTCTCTTGTAATATACACTTGTATTTTATTGGGGATTAATGCTTTGTTTTTATTTAATGATTAAATTAGCTATTAATGCTATATTATTTATTCTCTCTCACCCATTCATCCATGCCACTTGATAAGGCTCGTAGGCTTAATGCCATTGTTTTTTTGTTTTTTTATTTTGATATTGGAAAGGAGGGATCGAACCTAAAACCTCAAGTGCAAGGGTAAACGCTCTTAACTACTAAGCTACAAGCAACTTGCGGCTAAATTCCATTGTTATTATCCTCAGACTTGTTTATCTGCACCCATTATCTAAATTATAGTTTTAGAATCATGAAATATAAAAATCTAACTAGAGCCCACACAACAAACATAAACAGAAAGAGAGGAAAAGGAAGGAAGAGGAGAGGGTGTGATATATATTTTATTTATCTTTTTGGTTTGATTTTTGCGTGGTACAATTGTTCAAATCGAATCATCCAGCCACACAAACAGAAAACAAGTCCTTTGATCTTATGCAGCCGGAAACCAAAACAAGAAGAATTGTAAATTTAAGATTATCAGTGAAATTTTCTCTTCATCTCTTGTGCCCTATGTGATTGCTAACTTTCAAAAATGTAAATGTAAATTAGTATGGAAGATTGTTCACAGAGCTTCTGTGAAATTATTTTCATCAACACTTGTCAACTTCTGGAGCTGCAAAATTTGTTTATTGGCAACAATACAAAGCTTACACAAACATTGTAAATGATGTTTGGGAACCACTTATTGATGCGTAGAAACTTGTACAAAAGCCCAGAGTATTACTTCTTTATCAACAGTTGCTTTCCACTTTTCAGTTACTCTGTAGTATCCTTCCCTTATTTTCTTCCTCGACGACTGCAATGCATAATAATAGATCTCCATGAGGATAAATCATTTCAAAAAGATGAAAATAAAAGAAACTACAAGATATAACTTAATACTGTGTCAAGTATAGAATCTATAGCTGGCCCTGATGACCGTGGCCCTTCACAGATATTCTTGGCCCGTGTATAAGATTTTTGAACTGAATCACCATCAATCTCCATTTATTCATCAACCGAACTTTATAACTAAGGGAAATGTTCTTACCAGACAGTGTGACATGTTATTTGGACCGTTAATCAGAGATGGATTCTTATTTTAATATGTGATGCCAGATTAACGGTTTTACAACATAACATGCCAAAGAATCATTAACCTTATAACTTAATCTATCACTTTGCACTTCGTAGAATTGAATAATGAAGGAAATACCATGGAAGTTACCTTCATATGCATTGGTAGAGACCGGAATGCGAGGTGATGAGGCCTTGGCTGATTGTGAGCGTGGTGATGATGAGGTCATGGCTGGTTGTGAGCTTGGTGATGTCGTCATGGCTGATTGTGAGGTAGTAGTTTTGGGCGACTCATCGTTCCGAAGCAAGGAAGTTATAGCCCCTTTCACCTTTCCCACCATGCCAACATCACTACCAGGACTTGTCCTTGGACTCATTACATCGGATATCACTCTTGATAGTGCTCTCTCATCTTCCCCTGGCTCAAACTTTTGAGCCAAATACTCCTTCACAGAAACACCCTTATCCCATATTTGGTCACTGCTACCAGCATGCTTTCCACCTTGTGGAGCTGCTGGGGCTGACAAAGGTTGCGGAGCCTCTGAGGCTGCCAAGGTTTGTTGAGCTGCCTGGGATGAAGATTTTTTTGGAGCTGATACTGCTAAAGAAGTGTGAGGAGCTTCCAAGGATTCATTGTTTTCTGAAGGTGTTGGGGCCGCAACAGTGAGACCTACCTTTGAGGCAATGGCGTGGGTTGCATCAGCTACTGCAGCAGGGGCTGAAACAGTGAGACCTTCTATCTTTGAGGCAATGGCATGGGTTGTATCTGATACTGTGGCATAGGCTGGTCCTAACTTCTCAGTGACAGTTTCAGTTATTGTCTTCTTAGGACTAGGAGGCTTTACAGTTTCAGCTACTGACTTGCTAGGACTAGGAGGCTTCTTGGCCACAGTTTCGGTGACTGTCTCGTTAGGACTAAGAGACTTCACGGCTGCAGTTTCGGTTGCTGTCTTGTTAGGACTAAGAGGCTTCTCCTTATCTTGTTCAGCATCTTGATTGACACTACTTGGCAAAACATGCTTCTCAGAAATCACAGGAACTGCTCTGGGATGTAGTTTTGCGGTCTCCTTGTATCCCTCAGGTGCCAGCTCTGATTCATACACTGCAAATGAAATGAAACTATTAAAGAGGGGATCGGTGGACGATTTGGAAGCCACAAAGAAATGGTTGGCGTTACTCCCCAAAGGGTAAACAAGCAGAGAAAATTTAGAAACAGATATGTTATGCATAATGAAATCTTGAAGATACTAATTATTACTTGGGGCTCCTAGATATTCAGCATCTTGCTCTTCGTCTTCATGCTCATTCATGCTTGCACCCAAAGTAGGGGTGCTGTTATCACCTTCCATATGCTTCTTCTTGTGACTGAGTGAGTGCCGCAGTTTCTTGGCCTTCTCTTTCACCTTAGTGAGAACAGATTTCTTGTGATGGTGTCCGTGATCGTCTTCTTGATCATGGTGCCCAAGCGGAGATGATGAGGATGAGGATGCTGGTGATGACTTTAAAGCTTCACCTCCTGGACAGCAAAAATGGGTTAGAAGAATATGTGTAATTATCAGAAAAGAGTTTCAGACACATGTTCTGGCAAGGCATGGTGCCTTGGCTGATTGACATGTTCGACACATGGCTATATACAACCGGTTACACTTAATATTTTCTCATATCTTGGTGCGACCCTGCTACAATCCAAATATCTGTACCATGTTCACTGGTGGAGAAGAAGTTACAGTAAGATGGCATTGGATACCTCGAAGATAATGTTCCATAGTTGGGCTTGTACTGGTAGTAAGTTTTTTTGGCTCATGGGTGGTAGTAGTTTCAGAGTCGCCATGTCTTTGCACACGTTCAAGTTGAGCCATTGATCTGCAATTCACAATTGAGGGTCTCCTTAGGCTGCCTCTGTTGTTGAGACAACTCTGATATTTGTATGGGGTTCTTGCATTTTCTTCCGGGGTTCTTGCCAAGACAACGAACAGGGTTCACAGGTCAATTGGTTAATTTGTTAGTGGGCTCCATTTTTACACGTGGCAAGAGAAGGTACTAAGTTTAGCTTGCTGCTTGCAACTCAGTAATGATTATTTCCTGAAATAGCGATTGACTAGGCCAGGAGCAACCATCTTCCTCTTCCTTAGCCTTGTGTCTTGGGACAGTATTGGTATTGCAAGAGAAACATGTAACTGATCCCATCATAATTGGATTTTCTTTTTTGAGGCTCTTTAGAAATTGAAAATGAAAGAAAGAAATTGAAAATTGGATTTCCTTCTGTCAAAAGCTGAAAACATAAACCTATCCTTTTTGTTGACTGCTTTTGCCGTTGTCCTCTTTGTTGACTCAAATCCAACTATATCGCATCCTCCAAATAGTTTTATGCATAACAATTTCAGATATTGTTTATAACCTTATGTTATTTATTTTTATTTTTTTGGTCAACAAAGATATCATAAAAGCCAAACGGCAAAGGCCCAAAGGGGAGCCAAACCCAACCAAACAAACAGGACAGACACACCAAACCAAAGAACTAAAAACATCAAAAGAACAAACCAAACGAAAAAACCACATAACAGAGGATAAAGCACCAGGCGAAGGGCAAGGAAGACCATCCCGAGATAAAATATGAACTAGAGAGGATGGAGGTCGCACAAGCCACGACTCCAAGCACATCCCCTTCCTGGCAAGGGAGGCAACGGCATCCGCAGACCAATTCGCTTCACGGGTCACCCATGCCCAATTCAGATTTGTGAAATAGGCTTTAAGAAACCTAATATCCTTAAGGATAGGATACAACTCCCAATTACTGGAAGAAACATCCCCTGAATAGAAGTAATAGCCACTTGAGAATCAGATTCCACCACAACATCAACCAAATTCAACTCTTTAGCTCTCAAAAGACCATGTTTCAAGGCCAAAACTTCAGCCATAAGTGGAGATTGGGCACGCATATGACATAATATGTATAATACCATTGTAAAAACGAATTAGTTTCCTCCAATATTTTACTACATCCAATATTCATTTTGAGATAATATAATAAGATCATCGGAACATAAAACCTATACACAACAAGGTATTAACTCAAACCATAATTACTAGTTACTAGTTATTAAATATCAAAAACACGAGATAAGCACAAGCCACAATCATTCTAATGGCATGTCAATTATCATGTCCCTCATACAAATGTCCTCTACATCATCGCCATCACCATCCTCATGACATTTTGCATATATCTTAAATTTTGGGTGAATTCTTTTTGTTTTTCATTTTCTTCTGTTCTTCATGTTCTTCCATTCTTCTTCTTCCGCTCTTCTTCTTCTCTTGTGTTCTTCATTTTCTTCGATCCTTCTTCTTCTCTTACGTTTTTCATTTTAATTCTTCCGTTCTTCTATTCGTATTCATTTTCTTTTGCTCTTTTTCATTCTTGCTTCTTTTGCTTAAATCTTGATCATCTTCTTTTTCTTTTCATTTTTCCATTTGTAATGCAGGTGAGAGCTGACCCATCATCCTCTGCATCTGGCTTGTGACTCACCTATGAGTCTATAACATCAGTAAAAATAAGAATATTATTATCTTGTTTGAATTTGCCTCAGAGTTCTTGCGGTCACTTTGCATTTTTCATTGCCAAGATTTGGTCAGAGTTATTTGAATAGTGGAACCAGAAATAAAATAAAAGCAGACGTTTATAGACACACTAGAATAGTAATACATGTTTTTCTTGTCCAAATTAATGAATGGAAATTCATTTGTTTCAGAGATTTTCTAAATGTTCTTGTTCTTTTTGGTTTCCTGCTACTGGATTTCATACCAACACCACCTTGAGACGATTAATAACAATTATCTTAATTTGAAGAGCATATAATGGAATTAGAAAATTTCATGGAGAAAGAATGGATATCATTGAATTGGGTTGGGAACATCCAGGTAACCAAATTGGTATAATTTTTCTTTTCTTTTCTTTTGTCGATGAAATGACAAATTATCGGAGAAAAAAAAAATTGGAATACCATGAGGGATTAACCAATATATCTCCCTGAAACCACGTTTATATCTATGGAAAATAAAATAAAATCCTGTGCGTTGTTTGGTGAAGCTCATGCTTGCTTCCGCCTTATTGTTACATTATACAGGCGGTATCGGGACATTTCTCATCTCCCATTATATTACAACAATGCAAAAACACAAGGCACCTCTCTTGAGAAAAAAAGGAACGAGACAAGCCGCTGTTTCAGAATTACAACTCATCTCTGGACCCTGCGCTTCTTCCATGATCAACATAAGATGCATAAGCCTTGATAATAGATTCGTAAATCTCGATTCCTTTCAAGTATTCGTCTTTGTTTAGAAACTGCAAGGTGAAAAAGAAAAATAGCATGGTCATATTACGCAATGTCAGTCTAGCTTATAAATTGAAACAGCAGAAAGATTAAATTCATAGACACTAAGGATGCAAATGCAAACACAAGAATCAAAATATCAACTTGGCCATTCACCTCGTTGTGGTCGTGAAGGAGAATAGGAGTGTTAGCCATAGGAGAGAATCCGATTGCTGGCAAACCCAGTTGCCGGAAGTAGCGAGCGTCTGTAGAAGCAGGGAAAATCTCTGGCTTACCAAGTTTCCCGTTAGCTTTCTTGACAGCTTCTTCTAGAAGGCCCCACCAGGGGTTTGAACTGTCAGTTGCCGTAAGGATTGGCCTCCCTGAGTCGTCAAGCACAGAAACCTTCTGCCCACGCTACAAAGATAGGTAGAGAAACTGGCATGTATTTTAACTATTCATATTTCATTATATGCGTGAAAATGTACAAGCTTTCAAAACTTGAAATAATTGGTATTCGGTAATTATACTTCCCACAGATGCAATGCACCTGAGCTTAGGGCAAATTTAACAGGACAACGAATCATAACGGTTCAAAAACCAGAAAGGAAAATGCTAGGGAGACCAACTTTAGATACCAACTTGTGTACAATCTCTCTAATAGAGCGTGGGACCCATTGTATTGGTGAGCTCCACTTCTATTAGAGAGACGGTACACAAGTTGGTATCTAAAGTTGGTCTCCCTAGCATGACCCAGAAAGGAAAATACTAGGCAACAACCATTGATGACAAATACTGGCAATGAACAACAACACCAGTGCATTTATACATTTGTAGGGAAGGAGGAAAGCTCTACGCATTATCTGATCAAGGATGGGAAGCTATGAATCACTCATCTTTTCACAACATAGCTTTCTTCAGTTGGTTTTAGATTTTAGTGCACTGCAACCATGGATGTACCCTTATATCAGTTTCTTAGTACTGTCTATTTGTTTATGTATTTAAACTTAAATAGAAGTAGTACTGATTTGAAGTGTTTTTCATTCTGACTTACCACATATTACTTAAGAAATACTTTTATTTTCTCAAGTATTCAATAATCTTATACTTCATAAGATAAAATCAATGTACTAATTACCATAAATGTCATGTTCCGTGAAGAAGGGGCCCATTCTTCAGCTATCCGTCTCTCCAAGGACTCCTGATCAGCAGTTGGTGGGATCCTAATATCAATGCCTGCTTCTGCTTCAGATGGCTGCAAATTCATGACAAAACCCTGGCAGAGAAAAAGGGAGAGCATTTATCATAAGAAATTTTAGACAATAACTGGATTAAGGAGGAAAAGAATAGGTCCCCATATGATCCCAAGTTATACTGCAGAAGATAATTTCATTGCCAACTTTGGCAAGAATGTTTCTCAGCGCTTGCCAAATCAAGCGAGGCATATGATTTTTTTTTAACAGTCTTATTGATGTAGTACAACCCGTAGGTATTAGATTAAGCACTCAAACAATAGAACATAGAAGAATATAAAAGATCGAGGAGACGAAAATATAGATTGAAGCGACGAAAGAAAGGACCGAAATCAGAGAACCGAGAAGGAAGAACAGAAATCACATAGTTTTAAGAGAAGGTTTACTCAATATCCAAATCTGAATTTTAAAGAACTACATGGGGGTATTTATAGCAAACTAAAACCTAGACATAATAGGATAAAAATCCCTTGCTTAAAGGGAAATCCTAACCCAAATAAAATAGGAAACTTAAAACTAGAAATCCTACTAGAATTGGGAAAACTAGAGAATCTAGGAAACTAACAAATACATTAGGAAACTAATAAATTTAGGTCATATGCGTCCTGCATCATTCTCTTCCGCCGAAAAGAACTCGACTCCTACGAGTAAACAGCGACAAAATCAAAATCCCAAGGAAGTGTGAAGAGGCATGTTGCGTTTTTTAGGTCGTCAAGATCAGCATCATATTTGCCACCTTGAAACCAGCCGTTCACGGAACATTAGTCCTTGTAAGAATGGCAAATAGAGAGCTCTGCCTAGACCTATGACGAAAGTGATCGGCCAACGAATGCAAGCGCGTGTGTGGGTGTGATAGACCCTCAATCCATTGTGTTCGTAAGTCGTCGCCAGAGTGCCTTGGTTCAAGAAAAACACCTAGCTTGGCATGTCGGGTTATCTCAAAATCCAAGGGTTGGTGCATGAAGTTCTTGTTGTGTGGTCGGGGTGGCGGAGTAGGGACATGAATGTTGTCGTCAACCAGAGGAGAACCCATCGTATGTTGGGTATGGTTAGGCTGCAGCATAGAACCAAAAAAAAAGATGGGCTCCAATTGAGCCTTGGGCATGCCAATCGATAGTCCCGTTGATTGATTCGGAATACCTTGTGGCTTGGCCTTGAGTTTTTGATCAAGCGGTGGATTGGGAAGAAGGCCACCTTTTGGCGGCGGCGTAAACGAACTTGAGAGCACAGCTGAGGTAGAAGAAGGCTCAGTCATTCCAAGCCGAAAGTGATTGAGAAGCATCTGAACGGAGTCTTGGAGTTTGGCGATGGCGAGGTCCGTCGTCGCACGATGTTTTTTGAGGTCAATGCTGAACTTGGAGAGCTGGGTTTTTATGCCAGCGATGTCGTCAGAAACCTTGTCTTGGAACGCATGACATTGTTCCGCAAGGTTGGCCACGGTTTGGGGTGCCATGGCAGAGAGCAAATGCAAGCGAAAGGGAGGGAAGGCTCTGATTACCAATTGATGTAGTACAACCCGTAGGTATTAGATTAAGCACTCAAACAATAGAACATAGAAGAATATAAAAGATCGAGGAGACGAAAATATAGATTGAAGCGACGAAAGAAAGGACCGAAATCAGAGAACCGAGAAGGAAGAACAGAAATCACATAGTTTTAAGAGAAGGTTTACTCAATATCCAAATCTGAATTTTAAAGAACTACATGGGGGTATTTATAGCAAACTAAAACCTAGACATAATAGGATAAAAATCCCTTGCTTAAAGGGAAATCCTAACCCAAATAAAATAGGAAACTTAAAACTAGAAATCTGGAAAAGTAGAAATCCTACTAGAATTGGGAAAACTAGAGAATCTAGGAAACTAACAAATACATTAGGAAACTAATAAATTTAGGTCATATGCGTCCTGCATCACTTATATCTGAGGTGATAATGTAACACCTCCCACTAAACACGATTATTATTTACTCTGTATAAGTTTTAAGTTCTCAAACTTAATTTGATCCAAGTAAAAAACAACAAATTCTATTGCACTAAGAACTCCAATCACCAACAACATCACATCATGAAAAAAGAAGAAGAAAAAAGAGCACCAGAGCGAGTGAACTTACAGTAGGAGTCGGAGTGCCAGCCTTCAAAAACACCATATTGACTGAGATGACCTCTCCTTCAGCCTTCAAACCTGCCTTCACCAAGTCAAACTGCGAAGCCCGGAACCGCCTCACACTCTCAATGCTTTTCAAAAGATTCTCCATGGCAGTGTTGTCATAGAGCTTGGCCCCATGACCAGGAGCCCCAGTAGCCTTGATGACCAGCCACATGGGACACTTCTCCGCATAGAACGTCCTGTAATTCTCAGTAGGCGAGGCCAACCCTGTGTTTTCAAAACACCCAATTATCCAAACAACACAATCATTAAAAAACAGCAAAGCACTAGCAAGCAAATACTTGAAATTCACAAGTGGAGCCAATTACCCAAATTATACAAAAATGATAGAATAGCAGACTAACATCAAATACTTGAAAACCACTAGTAGACCCAGCTTACCCAAATGACAAAATCACAAGCAAGTACCAAACCAATAACAGATACTTGAAAAATCAGCTACCCAAATGACAAAATCACAAGCAAATAGCAAACCATAACAAATACTTGAAAATCAGTAGCAAAAAAAACAAACCAATAACAAATTACTCAAAAAGCACCAGCATACCCAGTTACCCAAATCATACAATAAGCAAACCAATAACAAAAACTTATAAAAGCACTTATTTAGTAACAGTGACTTCAAAAGCATAATTCTTTACGAGTAGAAGAAGAAGCTCTGATCAGCTCACCTTCATCAAGCACAATGCCCACATTCAAGCCCTTGAAAACATCAGATTCAGCAAATTTCTCAGCACCAGCGGGACCCCCAATCTCCTCATCAGGGACAAACGACAAGTAAACAGACCTTTTGGGCTCAAACCCAGAAGCCTTGAGCTGCCTAATAGCCTCCAGATACTGAATCCCAACGCACTTCATGTCCTGGGACCCCCTGGCGTAAATGTCGCCTTTCGAATCCAGGTGGGCCGAGAAGGGGGGGTGTGTCCACTTGTCGTGCTCGGCTGGAACGACGTCGGTGTGAGAGTTGAGAAGGACGGAGGAGAGAGAAGGATCGGAGCCGGGCCATTTGAGGAGGACAAGAGGCTTGCCAGGGACGAACTCGAGAGTCTGCGACTCGAGGGAGAGGGAAGCGGCCTCGGAGAGGATGAAATCTGCTGCTTCGCGGTACAAGGGCTCAGGCTGCGCCGTGTTGATCTGAAGGTAGCGCTGGAACCTTGAGATTATCTCTGATTCTTTTGCTGCTGATTTTGATGAGAGCAAGAGCAGAGAGATTACGCAGAGATGAAAACTCAGCTCCATTTTTCGAATCTCCTTTCCTTTTTCTTTTTTTGGGTGTCTGTTTGTGTTTCAGTGGCTGACTGAGTGAGAGTTTTTGAGACATAAGGAATTCTAGGAGGATAGACTTGTGGTTGGTTGCGTGGGAACCTATTGGCGGGGGCCAACCGGCCAAATACATGAAGTGATTTAAAAAATAAGTCCCACAAATCCACAAATGCAATATCAGCATTTAATAGATAATAGATTCATTAAGTAACTGAGTGGGTAAATTATAGGGTTTCTAGGAGTTTAATTATGTACTCATAAATGTCTTTAAAATTGGGAATGAACTTAAAAATAACCCTATAGTTTGGAGGGTTTTATGTAATTATCCAAATTTATATATGACCAAAAAACATAGGTCCAAAAAATATAAAAATTTTAACTTTTTTATATTTGCATGGTGTGTCATTTTAAGTTTGTATACTAAAATGTTATGAAATTGTGTTGAAATAAAGGATTTTAAAAACAAAAGTAAAAGAGAGGAAGTTTAATAACAATTATTTTTCAGGTATTTTGTGTGAATTTGATTTTAGATTTTGGTTGGTATGTCTCGAAATAAATATTTTAGTACTGAATTATGATGCAATTTATCACATTTCTTTCATAAAGACAACGATATTGTTTTGGTTGTTATTTTCTTTTGAGATATTGAATTGTGTGTGTCAACAAGTGTTATTACACACAAATACCATGAGAGTTTGAATCCATGACAACTTAGAAGCACACCAAAGGCCTGAGCCAATCCAACTAAAACGACCCCATTGGTCAACAAATTTAGTTGACACATGTATTTTACCTATTTCAAATTCAAAATTTAGATTGTTATAAATCATTTGGGATTAATTATCCTTCATTTCATATAGAGTCACCTAGTTAGTGTACTTTCCCATTATTCCTTAGCATAAAAAAAGAAAGAAAGAAAGACCTAATTTCCAAATACATATCCACCCCAAAATCAAGGACTCTTTAAAAGTTTACCACAATAAGACATCCATGATGTCACAAAATCCCCAAAAAGTTGAAAAAAGTTGAAAAAAGTTGATACACTTCACACACCCATCAATTATCATATTCATGAATTCATTAAAATTCATTAAAAAATTCAATTACCATATCATCTCACTTGACTCTATCTTCTTCTACAAGACCACCGCACCGCTTCTAAAGCTGAGTGCTGCTCAGCTGACTCTGCCGAGTTGATCATTCTCGTAATTTTCACCAACTTGGGTGGCAAGCCACTAACCCCCTTTCAAAACCTCTCCCCAAAACCCCCTCCAAAATCTCCACCCATTTCCCTTCTCCCAAATCCCTACACTCAAGCTCTTTCTTCTTCCTCCTCACTCTCCCTATTTTTTTTCCGATTTTTTTTCCCAAAAACACAGACAAAGACAAAAACCAGAAAAAATCAAACTTTAAACACAGGAGGTAGCAACAACAATGGAAGACTACATGAGAGGCTGTACGAGGAAGCTGGCCCTCTGGTACACCCGAACCTTCAAGCCCATTATGACCCACGACGAGCTCGAGCCCATCATGGCCACCTTCGGCTTCGTCGGCCTACCGCCGGCGGCCTCCGCCAAGGAGTACGTCTTCTCCGCCGCCGTCGGTCGCCGGAACAAGTGGGTCCCGGCTGTGAAACCGCCGTTTCCGAGGCCGAGGCTGCCGTACCCGAGAATCGACGGGCTTCATATTTACACGTACCGGGCGTTTATTGACGCCGTTAACTTTTACCTCGAGATGTGTGACATTTCCGATCTCTTCCATGTAAGGTACGGGTTCTGTGTTTACTGTTCCCGATTTTTGTGTATTTTATTTTATTTTTGCCTTGTTTTCCGCTGTGGTACTTGGCCTTTGATTTTTTGCTAGGTTTGTTTATGTTTTTGTGCACTGTGTGATGATACGTTTTGCCATGTTGCTAGTTATGATTTGACTTTTGAAATGTATTATATTTGTTGTGGGTGTCGTAGTTGCTCGAATGTTTAAGAGCATTTACACTCGGGTTCATGTGTTCCAATTCTCACTCTTAACATTGAGTTTATGAAAAAAAATAAAAAAGAGTTTAGGCTGAGGAATGTTAATAGCGAGTTGTAATAGTATATTGGTATGGAACATAAACATGTTGGATTTTTTTGACCAAGTCCCTCTAAAAATAGAGGAAGAATATGTAGTTAATGTAACTTCAAATTGTATATGAATTGTTGACATACATACACAACTGCAGCCTTTAATTCAAATAATCATATTGCCCCAATTAATGTTATTAGGGTGCAACTAGGTTACACCGGTCCGTGTGTTCTACTATCTCAACTGATTATGTATTGTACCATCTCCTTAATAGAGGCGAGATTCACATAAATAAGAAGGATACGATACAATGCATGTTTAGTCGAGATGATTCAAAAAGAGATTCTTGATTAATAATCATATTGACCAAATTAATCGGATGCCCATGTTCTTCCATTCTTCTTCCGCTCTTCTTCTTCTCTTGTGTACTTCATTTTCTTCGATCCTTCTTCTCTTACGTTTTTCATTTTAATTCTTCCGTTCTTCTATTCGTATTCATTTTCTTTTGCCGTTTTTCATTCTTGCTTCTTTTGCTTAAATCTTGATCATCTTCTTTTTCTTTTCATTTTTCCATTTGTAATGCAGCTAAGAGCTGACCCATCATCCTCTGCCTCTGGTTTGTGACTCACCTATGAGTCTATAACATCAGTAAAAATAAGAATATTATTATCTTGTTTGAATTTGCCTCAGAGTTCTTGTGGTCACTTTGCATTTTTCATTGCCAAGATTTGATCAGAGTTATTTGAATAGTGGAACCAGAAATAAAATAAAAGCAGACGTTTATAGACACCCTAAAACCATGTTTATATCTATGAAAATAAAATAAAATCATGTGCGTTGTTTGGTTAAGCTCATGCTTGCTTCCGCCTTATTGTTACATTATACAGACGGTATCGGGACATTTCTCATCTCCCATTATATTACAACAATGCAAAAACACAAGGCACCTATCTTGAGAAAAAAGGAACGAGACAAGCCGCTGTTCCAGAATTACAACTCATCTCTGGACCCTGCGCTTCTTCCATGGTCAACATAAGATGCATAAGCCTTGATAATAGATTCGTAAATCTCGATTCCTTTCAAGTATTCGTCTTTGTTTAGAAACTGCAAAGTGAAAAAGAAACATCGCATGGTCATATTACGCAATGTCAGTCTAGCTTATAAATTGAAACAGCAGAAAGATTAAATACATAGACACTAAGGATGCAAATGCAAACAGAAGAATCAAAATATCAACTTGGCAATTCACCTCGTTGTGGTCGTGAAGGAGAATAGGAGTGTTAGCCATAGGAGAGAATCCGATTGCTGGCAAACCCAGTTGCCGGAAGTAGCGAGCGTCTGTAGAAGCAGGGAAAATCTCTGGCTTACCAAGTTTCCCGTTAGCTTTCTTGACAGCTTCTTCTAGAAGGCCCCACCAGGGGTTTGAACTGTCAGTTGCCGTAAGGATTGGCCTCCCTGAGTCGTCAAGCACAGAAACCTTCTGCTTGAACTGCCCACACTACAAAGATAAGTAGAGAAACTGGCACGTATTTTAACTGTTCATATTTCATTATATGCGTGAAAATGTACAAGCTTTCAAAACTTGAAATAATTGGTATTCGGTAATTATACTTCCCACGGATGCAATGCACCTGAGCTTAGGGCAAATAAAGGAAAAGGAAAATACTAGGCAACAACCATTGATGACAAATACTGGCAATGAACAACAACAGCAGTGCATTTATACATTTGTAGGGAAGGAGGAAAGCTCTATGCATTATCTGATCAAGGATGGGAAGCTATGAATCACTCATCTTTTCACAACATAGCTTTCTTCAGTTGGTTTTAGATTTTAGTGCACTGCAACCATGGATGTACCCTTATATCAGTTTCTTAGTACTGTCTATTTGTTTATGTATTTAAACATCAATAGAAGTAGTACTGATTTGAAGTGTTTTTCATTCTGACTTACCACATATTACTTAAGAAATACTTTTATTTTCTCAAGTATTCAATAATCTTATACTTCATAAGATAAAATCAATGTACTAATTACCATAAATGTCATGTTCCGTGAAGAAGGGGCCCATTCTTCAGCTATCCGTCTCTCCAAGGACTCCTGATCAGCAGTTGGTGGGATCCTAATATCAAAGCCTGCTTCTGCTTCAGATGGCTGCAAATTCATGACAAAACCCTGGCAGAGAAAAAGGGAGAGCATTTATCATAAGAAATTTTAGACAATAACTGGATTAAGGAGGAAAAGAATAGGTCCCCATATGATCCCAAGTTGTACTGCAGAAGATAATTTCATTGCCAACTTTAGCAAGAATGTTTCTCAGCGCTTGCCAAATCAAGCGAGGCATATGATTTTTTTTTTAACAGTCTTATATCTGAGGTGATAATGTAACACCTCCCACTAAACAAGATTATTATTTACTCTGTATAAGTTTAAGTTCTCAAACTTAATTTGATCCAAGTAAAAAACAACAAATTCTATTGCACTAAGAACTCCAATCACCAACAACATCACATCATGAAAAAAGAAGGAGAAAAAAGAGCACCAGAGCGAGTGAACTTACAGTCGGAGTCGGAGTGCCAGCCTTCAAAAACACCATATTGACTGAGACGACTTCTCCTTCAGCCTTCAAACCTGCCTTCACCAAGTCAAACTGCGAAGCCCGGAACCGCCTCACACTCTCAATGCTTTTCAAGAGATTCTCCATGGCAGTGTTGTCATAGAGCTTGGCCCCATGACCAGGAGCCCCAGTAGCCTTGATGACCAGCCACATGGGACACCTCTCCGCATAGAACGTCCTGTAATTCTCAGTAGGCGAGGCCAACCCTGTGTTCTCAAAACACCCAATTATCCAAACAACACAATCATTAAAAAACAGCAAAGCACTAGCAAGCAAATACTTGAAATTCACAAGTGGAGCCAATTACCCAAATTATACAAAAATGATAGAATAGCAGACTAACATCAAATACTTGAAAACCACTAGTAGACCCAGCTTACCCAAATGACAAAATCACAAGCAAGTACCAAACCAATAACAGATACTTGAAAAATCAACTACCCAAATGACAAAATCACAAGCAAATAGCAAACCATAACAAATACTTGAAAATCAGTAGCAAAAAAAACAAACCAATAACAAATTACTCAAAAAGCACCAGCATACCCAGTTACCCAAATCATACAATAAGCAAACCAATAACAAAAACTTATAAAAGCACTTATTTAGTAACAGTGACTTCAAAAGCATAATTCTTTACGAGTAGAAGAAGAAGCTCTGATCAGCTCACCTTCATCAAGCACAATGCCCACATTCAAGCCCTTGAAAACATCAGATTCAGCAAATTTCTCAGCACCAGCGTGACCTCCAATCTCCTCATCAGGGACAAACGACAAGTAAACAGACCTTTTGGGCTCAAACCCAGAAGCCTTGAGCCGCCTAATAGCCTCCAGATACTGAATCCCAACGCACTTCATGTCCTGGGACCCCCTGGCGTAAATGTCGCCTTTCGAATCCAGGTGGGCCGAGAAAGGGGGGTGTGTCCACTTGTCGTGCTCGGCTGGAACGACGTCGGTGTGAGAGTTGAGAAGGACGGAGGAGAGAGAAGGATCGGAGCCGGGCCATTTGAGGAGGACGAGAGGCTTGCCAGGGACGAACTCGAGAGTCTGCGACTCGAGGGAGAGGGAAGCGGCCTCGGAGAGGATGAAATCTGCTGCTTCGAGGTACAGGGGCTCAGGCTGCGCCGTGTTGATCTGAAGGTAGCGCTGGAACCTTGAGATTATCTCTGATTCTTTTGCTGCTGATTTTGATGAGAGCAAAAGCAGAGAGATTATGCAGAGATGAAAACTCAGCTCCATTTTTCGAATCTCCTTTCCTTTTTCTTTTTTTGGGTGTTTGTGTTTCAGTGGCTGACTGAGTGAGAGTTTTTGAGACATGAATTCTAGGAGGAAAGACTTGTGGTTGGTTGCGTGGGAAGCTATTGGCGGGGGCCAACCGGCCAAATACATGAAAATTTATATATGACCAAAAAACATAGGTCCAAAAAATATAAACTTTTTATGAAAGTGTGTTGAAATAAAGG
Source organism: Prunus avium (assembly GCF_965620075.1). Classification (NCBI taxonomy): domain Eukaryota; kingdom Viridiplantae; phylum Streptophyta; class Magnoliopsida; order Rosales; family Rosaceae; genus Prunus; species Prunus avium. Next base: position 34,956,708 of record NC_142291.1, read on the forward strand.
ATTTTAAAAACAAAAGTAAAAGAGAGGAAGTTTAATAACAATTATTTTTCAGGTCTTTTGTGTGAATTTGATTTCAGATTTTGGTTGGTATGTCTCGAAATAAATATTTTAGTACTGAATTATGATGCAATCTATCACATTTTTTTCATAAAGACAACGATATTGTTTTGGTTGTTATTTTCTTTTGAGATATTGAATTGTGTGTGTCAACAAGCGTTATTACACACAAATACCATGAGAGTTTGAATCCATGACAACTTAGAAGCACACCAAAGGCCTGAGCCAATCCAACTAAAACGACCCCATTGGTCAACAAATTTAGTTGACACATGTATTTTACCTATTTCAAATTCAAAATTTAGATTGTTATAAATCATTTGGGATTAATTATCCTTCATTTCATATAGAGTCACCTAGTTAGTGTACTTTTCCATTATTCCTTAGAGTATCTCCAAGGGAGATGTCAAATACCAAACATCAAATTTAAATTTGATGGCTGATGTGGCAATTTGACATCTTACACAGCTTTACACTCCACCCGATATGTCAAATTAAATTATTATTTTATTACATTTTAGTGTTGATTTATTTTTAATTAAAAAGAATAGAAAAGAAAAAATAATAAAATATTCATTTGACATCTTGCTTTTGGGATGTCAAAAATAACATCTCAATCTTTAGCCTTCATTCCACATCAGCTTTGACACATCGGTTGGAGTGTGTGAGATGTTATTTCTAGTTGTTAAATGTCTATGTGGTACTTTTGACATATCGGTTGGAGATGCTCTTAGCATAAAAAAAAAAAAAAAAAAAAAGACCTAATTTCCAAATACATATCCACCCCAAAATCAAGGACTCTTTAAAAGTTTACCACAATAAGACATCCATGATGTCACAAAATCCCCAAAAAGTTGAAAAAAGTTGAAAAAAGTTGATACACTTCACACACCCATCAATTATCATATTCATGAATTCATTAAAATTCATTAAAAAATTCAATTACCATATCATCTCACTTAACTCTATCTTCTTCTACAAGACCACCGCACCGCTTCTAAAGCTGAGTGCTGCTCAGCTGACTCTGCCGAGTCGATCATTCTCGTAATTTTCACCAACTTGGGTGGCAAGCCACTAACCCCCTTTCAAAACCTCTCCCCAAAACCCCCTCCAAAATCTCCACCCATTTCCCTTCCCCCAAATCCCTACACTCAAGCTCTTTCTTCTTCCTCCTCACTCTTCCTATTTTTTTTCCGATTTTTTTTCCCAAAACCAAAACCAAAACACAGACAAAGACAAAAACCAGAAAAAATCAAACTTTAAACACAGGACGTAGCAACAACAATGGAAGACTACATGAGAGGCTGTACGAGGAAGCTGGCCCTCTGGTACACCCGAACCTTCAAGCCCATTATGACCCACGACGAGCTCGAGCCCATCATGGCCACCTTCGGCTTCGTCGGCCTGCCGCCGGCTGCCTCCGCCAAGGAGTACGTCTTCTCCGCCGCCGTCGGTCGCCGGAACAAGTGGGTCCCGGCTGTGGAACCGCCGTTTCCGAGGCCGAGGCTGCCGTACCCGAGAATCGACGGGCTTCATATTTACACGTACCGGGCGTTTATCGACGCCGTTAACTTTTACCTCGAGATGTGTGACATTTCCGATCTCTTCCATGTAAGGTACGGGTTCTTTGTTTACTGTTCCCGATTTTTGTGTATTTTATTTTATTTTTGCCTTGTTTTCCGCTGTGGTACTTGGCCTTTGATTTTTTGCTGCGTTTGTTTGTGTTTTTGTGCACTGTGTGATGATACGTTTTGCCGTGTTGCTAGTTATGATTTGACTTTTGAAACATATTATATTTGATTTGTGCGTCGTAGTTGCTCGAATGTTTAAGAGCATTTACACTCGAGTTCATGTGTTCGAATTCGCACTCTAAATATTGAGTTTATGAAAAATAAAATAAAAAAGAGTTTAGGCAGAGGAATGTTAATAGCGAGTTGTAATAGTATATTCGTATGGAACATAAACATGTGGCATTTTTTTGACCAAGTCCCTCTAAAAATAGAGGAAGAATACGTAGTTCATGTAACTTCAAATTGTATATGAATTGTTGACATAAATACACAACTGCAGTCTTTAATTCAAATAATCATATTACCCCAATTAATGTTATTAGGGTGCAACTAGGTTACACTGGTCCGTGTGTTCTACTATCTTAACTGATTATGTATTGTACCATCTCCTTAATAGAGGCGAGACTCGCATAAATAAGAAGGATACGATACAAAGCATGTTTAGTCGAGATGATTCTAAAAAAGATTCTTGATTAATAATCATATTGACCAAATTAATCGTATGCTCGTGTTTCAAAGTGATATAACACCCAACCCAACCCCACATTGAAAGAAAATATGATACTGTTAATAATCTCTTTTTTGTTTGTTTGTTTGATTGATTTTTCTTTCTTTAGCGTGAAGTTTGAACCATCTGTGCTTGGCATCTACTGAGATTTCTGGAAAGTAGGGTAGAAAAGTAATTTACAATTGAATAGTTTAATAAAGGTCAGAAATAAAATGCAAAATGCCACGCAGATTGCAAATTTAATTAATCTTCACGTAGTCTGTATATGATGTATCCATCAGCTTTGTTGATGAATCCTTACAGACTTTACTGGCATAAAATGTAAGATAATATATTATATGTTTTCTTTTAATCTGCAGAATATTAGATTTCCATTGTGGATTTGGATGGATTTTAACGTAATAATGACCGTTTGATTCTACTTTGTTTGTGCCTCATACAATGCAGAGGTATGCCGCTCCATGATCTCAGTCGAATTAGTGACAAAAACCGAAAGTGGCGGAAAATGGAAGAAGATGACAGTGTGTTTGTTTACAGAGAAGGAACACTGGATCAAGCTACATTCAATCTTTATCACCCTGCTAGTAAGAGCATCAGCAACAATCCCAATAGCGGCGGCAACGGCGGTCACAATTCGATCCTTATTCGGGATAAGGGAAGCAATACCCCTGCCAGCTGCATTGTTCCTTTGAAAGATATCATAGTATGAGAGTGATACTCATCAAGGTTGTAACTTGGAAGAATATAAGCAACAAAAACCTCACATAATTATCTTCATTTTATAAACCCAAAATTTTGCTTTCCCCAACCACTCTTTCTTTCATGTGTGTGTGAGTGCAAGTGTGTGTGCTTGCCAAATTTTAGTTCAATGGATGTTCAAATCAACTAGCTCTTGATTCAGCGATACTTCTTTCCGCAACCAAGTATGAGGAAAAGTCTAACTTCAACTCGTGAAGTAAATGTCCACTTCAATTATAAACTTCTTTTGCGTGTGTGTCGGCCATTTTGCATTTTAGTGTGAGTAATTTTATGGACCTTGGACATTCAAAATTTCCTTGGTGTTTAAGCTTTGAAGTCCAGAAGAGTTGGGCTTTGGCAGTGACTGGCTTAGCAAATGAGGATGCAGGCACTTCAGCCCATTTTATTTGTTGGGTATCAATATCTCTTGTTTACAGTCGTCTCCCTTCTCAAAAGAAGTGCCAAAATAAATAAATAAACGCAATTTCATTCTAAAAGTAATTTGTGTATAGATAAAAAATGTGCACAAATACCAACCATTGGTATTAACACTGAGATAGCGCAAACATAGTGGAAAAAGAGTTTGATTTGTAGATGAGTGATTTCAAGTTTAAATTCTTACAGTGTATTTGGATGAGTGAAATAAACTTGAGATTTTAACAAAAGTCAGAATTTCTAAATTGACATGAACCAATTCCCGTGTATGGATTAAAAAAAAATATAAATTTAGAAATTATGCGTGGGAAAAAAGTGAAATTTGGAGGTTATAAATCTCAACTTTAAATTCTATCTAAAAGTTGTCATTTTTCAAATTCCAAAAGAGATTGAGTTTTTAAAAAAGATAACTTTACAAATAAAGATTAAATTATGTATTTTAAATCCGTCACCCAAACAAGAAATTTTACAAATTCTATAACATTAATCTCCGTCATTTTAAATTCCATCATTTATAAATTTCTTTGTATTTTTAAATTTTCTCATCTAAACGCACCATTAAGGCACTTTGATAATGTATGTGTGAGAAACCTTATTTCCTTTGTAGTTTAGACTATTTCTTATATTTAAATAAACACACACAGTGAGATATCATATATTATCCATGACTCGTAAAAATATATATTTTTGCGAGAATCATGGTCCGATAGACCCCTTTCTTCTCAACTAGAAAATAGGTTTAAATGATCTTTGGAATTAGTTTTTATTTCTTTTTAATTATTTATTTCAAGGCCTTCCGTATCTTTGTCTGCCATCAATACCTCTTGAATATAGCCAAATGCAGGCGCCAAAGCCCCTTTTTGAGTCTCCATTCCCCGCTAAAAAGAAAGAAAGGAAATTAAAGCTTCCATCTTTTCCATGGCGAATAGGGTCCAAGGCCTAAAGACCAATACACCCTTCATCTTGGCCTCGCAGAATGTGCCCCCAATGTGAACTGTGGACACCATTGTAGGCTATTTGTCAAAATGTTCCATCTTTTCCCATAGAGTTTCTTTGTTTCTAGTCCAGCAATTAACCACAATGCCTTGCTTCATCTCAGCAAGGAGATTGAGGTAATTTAGGCACAGAAAAAGGAGAGCTTTCTTCACCCTTCTTCAACCCAGTTTGCATCAAAAGGATAAAAAGAAAAAGGAACCCATTTCAAGTACAAACCACACTTCTCATAGATAGGCCTCATCATCTCAAATGGGAGGAACCCTTCAAGCTACACTTCTCTACTTGGTTCTCTACTTGGTTCTTTTGAATATATGCAGGTGCAGCAACATTGCTGTTTCTCAAGATGAGAAATGGAAGACTGCTACTGCGACATATTCCAAAGAAACAGATGGGTCTATTATTACTGGTATTCTTCTTGCTTCTGGTGTAAAAAAGTTGCAAACTTTTCAAGTTTTTTTGATTGCATAAACATAATGCTGCTCCATATTTTACATTTTTCAAGGTGTTTTTTTGTTTTTTTGTTTGTTTATGTTGCAGAAGGTGCTTGTGGTTATGGGGACCTACATAAGATCAGCTATGGAAAACACAGTGCTGGGCTGAGTGGCATTTTATTCAACAAAGGGAGTACCTGTGGGACTTGTTATGAGCTGAGATGTGTTGACCACATCTTGTGGTGCCTGCAAGGGAGCCCCTCTGTTACTCTCACTGCTACAGATTTCTGCCCTCCAAATTATGGGCTTTCAAAAGATTATGGCGGCTGGTGCAATTTCCCTAGAGAACACTTTGAGATGTCTGAGGCAGCATTCGCTGAAATTGCAAAGAAAAGAGCTGATATTGTGCCAGTTCAGTATAGGAGGTAACAGAAAAATCTGGTTTTATTTTTTTTTCCTTTGTTCTGTTTTTGATATCTTGCACTAAGCAAAGATCTCTCTGGAATTTTTTTCTTGTGCAGGGTGAAGTGTGAGAGAAGTGGGGGGCTGAGATTCATGATGAGTGGAAGTTCTCACTTCTACCAAGTCTTGATTACAAATGTAGGTTCAGATGGGGAAATACTTGCTGTCAAGGTGAAGGGTTCGAGAACCGGTTGGATTCCGATGGCCAGGAACTGGGGACAGAACTGGCAAAGCAATGTCAATCTTAAAGGGCAGCCTCTTTCCTTTGAGGTAACCATCAGTAGTGGAAGAACACTCACATCTTATAATGTTGCTCCAGCAAACTGGCAATTTGATCAGACATTTGAAGGGAAACAGTTCTAGCATGGGAAGCATGTAAGTTTGAACTTGAAATGCTCTGGCTATAAGATTATCATTTCTATGTGGCTGTCTGAATGGAACCTCTAAGTCCTGATCTCATCAGTTTTGAAGATTTAAACAGAACTTGCACATTTACTCATTGTCATGTGTCCTTGTATCACTCCAATTTTTCTGCTATCCTACAAAGTTTAGGTTGTGGTCAAAAAGAAGAGAGAAAATTGTAGAAGAAAGTTGAAAAAAGGGGAATACGAGGTCCCAGTTTTGTTTCTTAATGATATGATGATTAGAAAGTGTAGTATTTGATGGAACATGTAATTATTTAAAATTAAAGTTATGCCACTGCATCCTTCGTTGTATTCTGACTTTAATGGCTATATTTGCTTTATGTGTTATTTGTCTTTGGAGAAACAGAAGATACACATGTGAAAATGAAGATCATTCAGAAAGAAAAGGAAAATAAGCAGTAAAATGAAAGAAATATGAGAAAGGCTGAGAAAATCTTAGAGAAAACATTCAGAGAGTTGTATTTTTAATTGAAGTTTGTGTTTATACACTGAATTACATTGGTATCTCATCCTTATATGGTGAAGCTAGAGTCAGTTACATAATGCAAACACTTACAGACTGGTAATCAGCCTACACAAGTCCCATTTTCTGTTAGAGAAGTTAGTAAGACAAGTTTGTGATATCTGGCACTTCTGCCCACCTCAGCCATGGTCTTCGATACACTTGAAGGATTTCCAGATTGTGTTTGGGTGTTGTGCAGCTTCCTTTGATTTTGTTTGTTTGGTCACTGGTGCTCTGCTGCTGTTATCATAACAAATTCTCTTCCATTTGGCTAACAAAACTGTCCGGCATACGCATTCAAACAAGTGTGATGCAACACACACATATGTGCCCGACTGAAAGAGGTTTTCTTGCTCGAGTTGAGGAAGTACTCGCTTTAACATGTAAATATCCAACATAGGCAACTAAACCAATCGCACCACTTCTAGTGTGCACAATAAGAAATGATAATGTAGGATAATCCATTATACAGATCATAAAACTGAGCAGTCAAACACAGATTTCAGTGATAATAGACTTGAGAGTTAAATGGGTATGTAAGAAAAATAGAGTTTAGAATGGTTATGTCTAAAGGGTGTATCAGTATATTCTACCGAAAAGTAACCACGATGCTTTGTCAAAATGACAATGAACTCATAGGGCAATTGTAATCACATGGCAGATGCAGTCAATACTATTTTATCCATTATGGTTAGAGTTTCATACATACTTCCTTACAGACAATGTCATATGATCTAAATCCAGCAAGTCATCAATGGCTCACTTGACTGCCATTTCTTCATTCTCCTCTAGAAACTCCAGAGATTCACCATAATACTGTTGAGCATCCTGCCTCAAAATACCTGAAAGACCTGTCTCTCCCATGGATTCTAGACCATTAATGAGTATTCTAAAGGATGACCTATCTGGTTCACACCCCACCTCTTTCATCAAGTAATAGCACTCCATTGCAAGTTTAGGGATGTTAAAACTTATCAATGTTGTCAATAGAGCATTAAAGGCCTCAAGTTCAGGCGGTAAATTTGTTTCCTTTTTCAAGGACAAGCAAAGAAGTTCAACTTGTTCAAACAATTCATTGCTAGCCATTACTTTAATCATATCAGCATAAAGTGAAACCTGCGGCCTATACCAGTGTTCTTTTCGAATATCTTCGAAGACCTGTAACAAGCAATGACAAGAACAACAAATTGAAAACTGAATCAATCTTTATAACACAACCAAAGAAGAAAAGGGTAACAATCAAAATGAGATATCCATGTAACTTAGCAGCAAATATTTATTGGGATTCTGTGTAAACTGAAAACAGAAAGAAAAAGAAAGCTTTTTTGCATCAAATTCACACAGATGGTTCAAATTGGAGAGAACCCAATTCAATATTCAATATAAACTCATGGAAAATCAAATTGAAAACAAAAATTAATAAAATTAAGACTGCAAGACCAAACCTTGAGGGCCAAGAAGCACTCATTTTGCCGGAGGAGGTCACGAAGGACAGCCATCATGTCGAGCTTCAGCAAGCGCCTGAACTTAGAATCGAACGCTTGGTCCAGAAAGTTCTGGTTTTTCTTGGCTCTCTTCAAGGCCTGTACGGTCTGAATGGCTTCGATGCTCAGGTGCCTCCCTTTCTGCAATGGTCTCGGGTTATTGCTTCTGTCTCTCATCGTCACTATCAGTTTCCATCTTTTGGGTCTCGAGAGTTGCAGAGATGAAGGTTGAGGCTCTGCGTTGAAGATTAAGGTTTTGGGCAGAGAGCTGAAGAGAGTGAGAGCTTGAGTTGCGGAAGAGGGTCTCATTTTCTGTTGCTCTCTTGCTGGCCAAACCAGTCTGTTCTCGGAAGAAGATGGTGTACAGAGAGAAGTATGTGATATGTCGTTGCGGTTTGGCTGTCCATTTTTGGCAACAACAATTTGAACGACATGTCGTTGGTGGAGTTAAAGATGCAACTCATCTTTTCTCCAACTTCAGGGTAAAGCCCAGTACGTGATTGCCAGATATTGGGTAAAGCCCAGCAATTCGGGGCTTAAAATCAGAGAAGCTGGGTTTACTGTTTTACTGTTGCCACTGTATATATCCAGTTTACAGTTTTCACTTTTTCACCAGCTGCTTGATTCATTTCTCCCATCATTCTAATTCCTAGACTTGTATTAATATCTGCAATCTGTGCCTGCAAGAGGATTTTTATAAAAATAAATAAATAAATTTATTTTTGAATTAAAAAAGATAATAGGTAGTTGTGTTCCATAAAAATAAGATTCATTATCTGATTTTTCTTATAATTTTATTTTTTTTTAAATATGAAAAAGTGTGAATTTACCCTATTATCCTCATTTAAGTAATAATTTCAATTCTTATGGCAGTTTGGTATTACTGTGCTGTGAAAATAATCGTTGTCAGATTTGCTGTGAGAGAAACCAGTTTGGCATTTGGTTAAAAGTGTTAAAAGTGTTGTTGGTATTGATTCCTACATAATCGGAAAATAATTCCCACATAATCATTTAACCCATCGCCTCTTCGAAACTATTCTTGCATAATCAGAAAATGAAAGCACCTCATTAGTTGTTTTCCCTTATAGCTTTCTCTCACAACAATTTTTAACAATAAGTGATTTTTTCATAGTTTACCAAATGGGTTGAGCCTCCTAAATTTTTTTTAAAATCACTTATCACCCCAAATAAACAATGCCACATGGGCATTTTCTAGTATATAGATTTATGTGCTAATTTTGAGATTGGTGGTGTATCAGTATCGGCTTCCTAATTGTTGGGTATGGCCTTCCATCAAGTACATTGCTTAATGGCTTCACAGTTTTTATTCTTTTGTTTGCACCATTTCTTTATTCAAATTGTGTAATTAGTGACAAAAAGATGGTTGAGTTTAACTAATAAAGAATCATATATAGTGTGTAATAAAATAAACCAATTGTATTTGGTGGTAACTGTTTTGTCAATTATGATTGATAGTAACTGATCCCTCATTTAATTAAAAATTAATGTGTAATGCATGGCTTATTAAAAGACAATGAAGCTCATGAGGAAAACCAAAATAAGAGAAGAATCACCTACCTTTTTTTAAAATCTTTTTCTTGTAACAAGATGTACGGACCCAAAAACCGAAAAAACCTAATAAAGAACATTTCGAGTTGACATTTGATCTTTTTTATTTTAGTACAAGCGATAATTTAAACTAAGAGGAGGATAATTTTTCACACACACACAACTGTGATACTGTGGGGATTCAAACTTGAAATAAGCAACATAACCATTTTCGACCGACAAGCTCTTTACAATCATTAATTAAGCTAAATAGGGGATGCAAGTCCACAACACCATGAGTGACCATATGAACAAAATCCTGCTTGTTGAGGGTTCTTCCAAGGGTGATGACTTTTAAATTCTATATACAACCTTATGCAAATTCTCCTGAGTGAAGAAAGGTGGAAGAGTATGGAGAGTAATTTTCGGAGTGCTAGAATCATGTTTTTTTTATTTACAAATGTAGTTGTGGGTTGCTTTAGAAAGTTGTAAAGGTAATTGCAAACTTTAAAACAAGACGTGTAACAATTTAAGATCGCTAATTTAGACTAATAACATATGAAATGCATTGTTGCAATTTGTCACCCGCATAAAAAAATTGCATCAATTTTCCACCTCACTTAAGATTTCGTTGTAACGTGTCACATATAGCTTAACTCGGTCAATTTTTCCTTCCTAAAAATTGTGCATAATTTATATGTGATCCTTTTAAAAGGTATTTTGAAACCCTCAATATCGAAAAATACATGAACACATAAAAAAATGAAGAATTTTTTAAAATAAAAGGTACAAAAAGCAAATGAAAAAATTCAGACACTGAAAAAAATATTCAAGAAATATAACCATAATCCAAATGATGTAATCAAGGATTAGTGGATTGGTTTACTTTAATATGCTAACAAACACAAACACAAACACAAACACAAAGACAGAGAGACCAACGTAACGTAAGTGGCATAAGAATTTTCCGATAAGAACGCAATCGTCGGCGCACATAAGTCCTCAGGCAACAACTAACCAAACCATACCAACAGCTGATGACAAAGTCACATATAAAACTATAAATATTAAATTACAAAAAAAATTATTGTTTTCATCTCACCACTCTCTCCCATCTCTAATCTCTCACTGAAACGAAATGAGAGATCCCATCGTCACCGCGAATGCGTAACTCGCCGATCACCGTCGAGATCCCAAATTAATGTCCGCTTCCCAAACCCTAGGCGGCCCTTCCCGCGCAGGCCGCCTCCTGGGCCCGTCGCTCGACAAGATCGTAAAAAATGCTGCGTGGCGCAAGCACTCGCATTTGGTCGCCGCCTGCAAGTCCGCGCTCGACAAGCTCGACTCGGTCTCCGACTCGTCCATCGTCGACCCCAAATCGCCGATCTCAGGCCTCTCCCTCGCCGACTCAGACTTCGTCCTCGGCCCCATCCTCCTCGCCCTCGACTCAGCCTACCCCAAGGTCGTCGAGCCCGCGGTCGACTGCGCCTTCAAGCTCTTCTCCGTCGGCCTCTTCCGCGGCGAGATCGACGCTTCCGATCAGAAATTTGTTCTCTTTAAGCTCGTCGAGTCGCTGTGTAAGTGCGCTGGGCTCGGCGAGGAGCCGATCGAGCTCGGCGTGCTCCGGACTCTGCTCGCCGCTGTGAGATCGCCGCGGGTTTTGATCCGGGGCGATTGTTTGGTGAATATTGTGAGGACTTGTTACAATGTGTACCTTGGGGGATTGAATGGGACCAATCAGATCTGTGCCAAGTCGGTTTTGGCTCAGATTATGGTGATTGTTTTCACCAGAGTGGAGGAGGATTCTTTGAATGTTAGCATTTCTAGGGTTTCGGTTAATGAATTGTTGGAATTCACCGATAAGAATTTGAACGAAGGGAGCTCCATTTTGTTCTGCCAGAATTTCGTCAATGAGGTTATGGACGCGAACTATGGTGGTCCGGATAGTAACAAAACGGTGGCGTCTAGGGAGCTGAAATTGCAAAATGGCAATGCCGGTGGACGCGGTGACGGAGATTCGAATGCTGATGGAGCTGAATCGGGTGATGGCGCTAGTAAGATTAGGAATGATGGGTATCTTTTGTTTAAGAATTTGTGCAAATTATCGATGAAATTCTCATCACAGGAGCACTCTGATGATCAGATTCTCTTGAGGGGTAAAGTATTGTCATTGGAGCTTTTGAAGGTGATCTTGGACAATGGGGGTCCATTTTGGCGCAACAATGAGAGGCAAGTGATTGTATGCTAATCGTAGCCACTTGCTTATGATTAGTGTTACTTTTACTTTGAAATCTTAGTAGAGCATATGTTTGTTGTTTCTGTTTCTGTCATTTTGCTCTTTGGCATATTTCTAGCGACTGTCAGGGTAGTTTAAATTAGTGACCAAATGATGTTTAACGACTTTATATACTAGGGCAGTTTAAATGCAGGCGCTTAAACAATCATGAATGCTGCACTAAGTGTCTTTTTCTTCTTGTTAAGGACTTTTAATCTGAGACGCAGTTTTTTTCTTGTTACACTGTTGATATATTGTTGTTATTAAAGTAGGCTTTCTTTTGCACCAAAGTTGATGCATCACTTCTGAGAATGCCAATACTTTTCATTTTCTTGTGGCACAGGTTTCTCAATGCTATCAAGCAGTTCCTCTGCTTATCACTCTTAAAAAACAGTGCGTTGTCAGTCATGGCCATTTTCCAGCTTCAGTGTTCTATTTTCACGAGCTTGTTATCAAAATTCAGATCAGGGTTGAAAGCTGAAATTGGTATATTTTTTCCAATGCTCGTCTTACGCGTGCTTGAGAATGTTCTGCAGCCTAGCTTCTTGCAAAAAATGACAGTCCTCAATTTATTGGAGAAGATCTCTCAGGATTCACAGATTATCATTGACATTTTTGTCAACTATGACTGTGATGTGGATGCCCCAAACATCTTTGAAAGGTATTGCACTTGTCTGTTACATTGTTGCTTTCTGTGCCTCTGATTCCATCAGAACTAGCATTTTCTCTGGGCAATTCTTTATTTTCTGTTTTGGGATAGCGAGCATGTTTTAGTTTTCCTTCAAGTTTGAAGCTCACATAGTTTTAACAATATCTGAACAAAAAATCTTAAGCTTGAATTCTACCTAGGAGATAACAACATTTATCTCGAACTTTAAGGTTGTATAATTTGGGTGCTTTTGTTACTAATGAAACTGGCTGGACGAGCACTTCTGCCCTATGAAGCTATTAAATATCTTCAATACCTTTATTAGAGATTAGAGTGTAGGAAAAGGTTGAGTGTGTGTGTAGGAAAAGGTTGAGTGTATGTAGCTAAAGGAGAGGAAAATTGTCTTCCAATCAGTCTCTTTACTTTAAAAAAAAAATCTCTTTAGGTTCTTTCTTAGCTAAGATTCAGAGCTACGACTTGGAAATTTCCCAATTACTGTATATTCTTTTTCAACCAAATTAGGATTAAAACCATAAGATGAATTTAGCAATATTGTCTATGAACTTCAATTGTTTTTTTTCCTTTTAATCTATTTTTCCTGTACATGATACAATTTTTTTTTGGGGGTGGGGGTAGGGAAACTGTTTTAATATTTTAGAACCAATTGTAGCCAACCATGTATAAAGCTCATCTGGATCCCTTTCTTAATTTAAATTAGACTATAGATTCTTCTGTCCCATGTAGACGTTTGGAAAATAGGACTACGTTCTTTTACATTAAGACAATTTGGGTGGTTGGTTTTGCCAAAGGTCTTAGCTTAAACCCAGTTTTTTCTGCTTTGGGGCTATTTGTACTTAATATAACAGAGCTTAGTACTTAAACCTCTCTCTCTCTCTCTCTCTCTCTCTCTGTAACACCCACAGCACACATGCATTTTTAACCTTTTATTTTCATTCCCTTTTAAGCATTGTGTTTTTGTAAAATGTATTAAAACCCTTATAATTCCATCAGATATTTGCAGGATTGTCAATGGTCTTCTGAAAACAGCTCTAGGACCACCCTCTGGTTCAACAACAACACTGTCTCCAGTGCAGGATATCACTTTCCGGCATGAATCAGTAAAGTGCTTGGTTAGCATCATTAATTCAATGGGAGCTTGGATGGACCAACAGCTGAGTCTGGGAGACTCCTATCTACCAAAGACCAATGAGAGCGACACTTCAGCTGAGAAAATGGAGAATCAATTGACCCCAATTGGTGAAGAAGGAGCTGCTTTTGATAATGAATTACACCCAGAAGGAAATCCTGAAGTTTCAGATGCTGCAACTCTCGAGCAACGTCGAACTTATAAAATTGAACTTCAGGTTGAGCTCTGCTTTTCTTGTATAGCAACATAAAGTATCCACTCATTTAGAAATGCAGTATGAGTTTCATGGTAGTTTGTCCCATCGCTTGAGTTTTTTTGGCTAAATCACTTCCCCTCCCTTTTCCCCTTCTATTTCTTCAGTATATTTTTTTTTGGACTCTTGCCTTACCAAGAATAAGCATGGGTAGTAAAAGTTTTATTGTTTGAATGCAGAAAGGTATCTCGCTGTTTAATAGAAAGCCTTCCAAGGGCATTGAATTTCTTATAAGCACCAAAAAGATTGGTAGTTCTCCAGAAGATGTGGCTTCTTTCCTGAGGAACAACACTGCTGGCCTAAATGAAACCATGATTGGTGACTATTTGGGTGAAAGGGAGGAATTTCCTCTAAAAGTTATGCATGCTTATGTGGATTCCTTTAATTTCAAAGGGATGGATTTCGGCGAAGCAATAAGGTTTTTCCTCCGGGGCTTCAGGTTACCTGGAGAAGCACAGAAAATTGACCGCATCATGGAGAAGTTTGCTGAGCGCTATTGTAAATGCAGTCCAAATTCATTTACTAGTGCAGATACTGCATATGTCCTCGCATACTCTGTGATAATGCTCAATACAGACGCCCATAATAACATGGTGAAAGATAAGGTTTGCTTGCATAACACGTTCCCTTTTGTTTTATGTCAAACAGTTATAAGTTTTGAGCCTTGCTTTTGCCGTTGATATTTGAAGTAAATATTTTCGGGTTTTTGACTTTTTCTCCTGGGTGTCTTATTTATTTTTTCCCCAAGATATGGTTTGGCTAAATACAGGATGGCAACCTTTGGCGTCATACAGAAGATGGTTTAATTCCAGGGGCTCAAATCAGTTCTTTAATGGAACGTCATTAATTTCATTTTAATTTTTTTTTATTTTTAACTGTGTAAATAAAATTGATTAAAATTTCTTGTCATATTTGATTTGTTATACACATCAATTGGCAATTTAGCGCCTTTCAGAAGCTATAGGTTGCATATTTTCTGTCTACTGACATATATTCTGCATTGGTTGTTTATCCAGATGACCAAGGCTGACTTCATCCGGAACAACCGAGGAATAGATGATGGCAAGGATCTACCTGAGGAGTATCTTGGTGTCCTATATGATCAAATTGTTAAAAATGAAATTAAGATGAGCGCTGACACTACTGTACCACAGAGCAAGCAGGAAAACAGCTTTAACAAATTATTGGGCTTGGATGGTATCCTGAATTTAGTAACTGGAAAGCAGACTGAAGAAAAAGCTTTGGGTGCAAATGGGCTTCTTATAAGGCACATTCAAGAGCAATTTAAAGCAAAGTCTGGAAAATCAGAGTAAGCTAAAATTAGATACAAGATAGAGCTAAGTTTATTTCTGGATTTGAAAATTGTTTGCAAGTTATTTTACCTATGACTAAACTGATGGAGCATGGAAAAGTGGGAAGCTTGGTAGTGGTTTAAGGCGTATACTATTCCGCTTGAATATCTTTTGACACTTGTTTTGACTGTGTAGAAATACCTTCCTTTGTGCTTTCTTTATTGCCAAATATTGTGATTACTGGGATTGTGTTTTGATAATACACAAGAATGATGGATGATTGAGCATGTCGGGTTGAAAACTGAACTCTGCTTGTATCATACTTAGTCTCGTACTTTTAAAGAACCAGTTCTAAGTCATGCCAGAGGAAGACTGTTGTAGTAGGTTGAAAGCCAGTATTAACATAGTTACATCTTATCAACATCTTTCGTTTATGACAGAAGAATTAAGGTATTAAACCCCAATTAGGGCTAGGACATTTTTTCATTGGTATGAGTTGATTTGGGAATTAAGATCATTTAATCTGATCAATGTGGGATCTGGTTGCTCGTCGTTGTCCTATTCAGAGTCTAGTAACATTTGGGAATTCATGTTTACTTGGTGCTGCAGGTCTGTCTATCATGCTGTGACAGATGTGGCAATATTGAGGTTTATGGTGGAAGTCTGCTGGGGTCCTATGCTGGCAGCATTTAGTGTGACTCTTGACCAAAGTGATGACAGGCTTGCTACTTCTCAATGCTTACAAGGTTTTCGGCATGCCATTCATGTTACTTCTTTGATGGGAATGCAGACCCAGAGAGATGCATTTGTCACTTCAGTGGCAAAGTTTACTTATCTGCATAATGCTGCAGATATGAAGCAAAAAAATGTCGATGCTGTGAAGGTTTGTGCCTGTTCAGTATATCTTAATCAAAAGGGAACTTGTTTTCGCCATAGAAAGAACATTTAAGTATGCATCTATGTACTGTAATGATGGAGCAAGTTGGATCAATTTGCATTTCAATTTTTTTTTCCAACCCTTGTCGTATAATAAATAGTATAGAAGAAATCATAAGTGCTTAGGATTACTCTGGGGAAAGTAAAGCACTGAACATTTATTTATTACTTTCTATGCATATTACATGTGCACTCAGTAAGTTTCCTTGCAATGTTTTTTTTTAATCAGTTTTACCCATACATTTACTGTTTGCAGGCAATAATATCAATCGCCATTGAAGATGGTAATCATCTTCAGGAAGCATGGGAACACATACTAACTTGCCTTTCCCGAATTGAGCATCTGCAACTGTTGGGAGAAGGTGCACCAACTGATGCGTCCTATTTGACTGGATCAAATGTTGAAACTGAGGAGAAAACATCAAAGCCTATTGGATTTTCTTCTCTGAAGAAAAAAGGAACTCTCCAGAATCCAGCTGTAATGGCTGTTGTTCGTGGGGGTTCATATGACAGTACTAGTGTAGGAGTCAATACTTCTGGACTGGTAACTCCAGAACAGATAAATAACTTTATTTCAAACTTGAATTTGCTGGATCAGATTGGGAATTTTGAGTTGAATCATGTGTTTGCTCATAGCCAAAGATTGAACAGTGAAGCGATAGTGGCTTTTGTGAAGGCTTTATGCAAAGTTTCCATGTCAGAGTTGCAATCTCAAACGGACCCTCGTGTGTTCAGCCTCACAAAATTAGTTGAAATAGCGTAAGAGTCTTTTCTCCTTTCTTTATGGGATTCTGTTGCATGAGCATAATGACAGCATAATTTATATTATATTTGAGATCTTATGCATAAAAAAATTAAAATGTTCTAGCTCTCAAATGGCATACTTGCAGAAAGCCCGTGTGATCTTTTTTTTGAATTTAAACCATGTGGTACTTCCTCTCCATGTGATTTTTTTAGCAGATATGAAACATTCTTTGCTTTTTATCTCTGTCTTCCTCTCTGGATTCATGATAAATTTATTGTGAAAATGAACCATGCAACTTCATCTGAACAGAAATGAGAGGTGGGATGGATTTTATGATTAAAGAATACATTTTCTTTTTGCAGGCATTACAATATGAACCGCATCAGATTAGTGTGGTCTCGCATATGGAATGTTCTCTCAGATTTCTTTGTATCAGTTGGCTTGTCCGAGAATCTCTCAGTTGCAATATTTGTGATGGATTCATTGCGTCAGCTTGCTATGAAATTCTTAGAGCGTGAAGAACTGGCAAATTACAACTTCCAGAATGAATTTTTGAGACCATTTGTGATTGTTATGCAAAAAAGTGGTTCTACAGAAATTAAGGAATTAATAGTTCGGTGCATTTCACAAATGGTCCTCAGCCGTGTCAATCATGTGAAATCGGGGTGGAAAAGTGTTTTTCTGGTATGTTAAAGTTTCATAATTTGGTTTCTTGTGTTATAAATTGAATGCTTTAATGTTACATTTTTGGTAGTGGGAATGAGGTGGTAATAGAGTGTTTCCTTAAATTAGGCTATTTAGGGAAAATATAGCCGCTAGTGTGAGATTAGTTGAATTTTTGAAGATTTGTGATCCAAATTGAACTATAGCCGCTATGGAAGTTTTCAAGGATAAATTCAGGCAGCGACACGTAAAAATATTTTGTGTGTTATCATTTGTATCATCTCAAAGTAGGCTTGGGCATGTGTTGTCCACGGATTATAAATTTTATCTTGCGATTTGAAAATGATCTTCATGCATTTACCATGGTGTACTAAGGCTTGGTTTGTGTAGATGCTTTGTCTCTCATGTCATGCTGTTCTTTCATCAGGTCTTCACGGCTGCTGCAGCTGATGAGCGGAAAAATATTGTCTTGTTGGCCTTTGAGACCATGGAAAAAATCGTCAGAGAATATTTCCCTTATATAACAGAGACAGAGACGTTGACTTTTACTGATTGTGTTAAATGCCTCTTAACCTTCACCAATAGCAGATTCAATAGTGATGTTAGCCTCAATGCCATTGCATTTCTCCGGTTCTGTGCTGTCAAACTTGCAGAAGGAGGCCTTGTTTACAATAAGAGGAGTGAGGTCAATGTGTCGTCCATTCCAAATGTAAATGAGGATGGCTCAGATGTAGCGACTTTCAACGAGAAAGATGAGCATGCATCCTTTTGGGTTCCATTGCTAACAGGTAACATGATTTTAAAGCTAGCTTCCGAGCAAGTGTTACAACTTCTTAGCATTGTGCATTGTGGATGGCACAACTACAGGCAACCTGCTTTACCACTTAATCTTCACCTATACCCCAAGCAGAAAATGCATGAGTTTTCTAGATATAAACATCCAATTAAATCCATTTTGGGTATTAGGTTTTATTTTCCCCTCATCTATCACTTGAAAAGATATTAACCCAAAAATATACTGCAACCCCTGCTCAGACCCTTGATATTGAATATTTTCCATTATACTTGTCTTTTTATATCTTTGGAGAAAGACTCATGTTGCTCTTCAGCCTTTTCTTTCATAACAAAAATTTTATGTTGTCATCACAGGTTTGTCAAAGCTGACATCAGATCCTAGATCAGCTATCCGGAAGGGTTCTTTGGAAGTTCTTTTTAACATTCTAAAGGATCATGGTCATCTTTTCTCACACTCGTTCTGGACTGCAATTTTCAATTCCGTTGTTTACCCCATATTTAGAGATACAAATATGAAAAATGACCCGTCTTCGCCAGTTTCAGTATCTCCACGCCCTGAGGGAAGTACATGGGATTCTGAAACTTCTGCAGTTGCAGCAGACTGTCTCATAGATCTATTTGTCAGCTTTTTTGACATAGTGAGGGCTCAACTACCAGGTGTGGTGTCCATTCTGACAGGGCTCATCAGAAGTCCTGTTCAGGGTCCTGCTAGCACGGGGGTTGCTTCATTAGTGCGTTTGGCTGGGGAAGTGGGAAACAGACTTTCGGAAGACGAATGGAGACAGATTTTTCTGGCTCTGAAAGAAGCAGCCACATCCGCAGTGCCTGGATTTATGAAGGTGTTGAGAACCATGGATGACATCAATGTTCCCGGTCTTTCTCGATCTTATAGTGATATAGATTTGGCGTCTGACGAGGGGTTTACAAATGATGATCTTGAGGATGATAACCTGCAAACAGCAGCATATTTGGTTTCCAGAATGAAGAGTCATATTGCTATGCAGCTACTCATCATACAGGTTTTCTTCCTCCCCTTTCATTCTTTGCATGCATACATGCATATGTAATGTATGCAGTTCTTACTCCCCTTACCCCATACATAGATGTTCTGGTGTTTGCTTAATTTCTTGCATGTCTTGATTGTGTGAAATGCAGCATTTTCATTTTCTTCACTTTCGTTTCTCTCTTTCCAGGTTGCTACTGATTTATACAAAATAAACCACGAATCCTTGTCAGCCGCCAACATTGGAATCCTCCTTGAAATATTTTCCCTTGTTGCATCCCATGCTCACCAACTGAACTCGGAGACAATTCTGCAGAAGAAGCTGCAAAAAGTCTGTTCTGTCCTGGAACTCACTGCCCCACCTTTGGTTCATTTCGAGAACGACTCTTATAAGAATTATTTGAGCTTCCTCCAAAACGCGCTCATGGATAATCCGTCTATGTCCGAGGATATGAACATAGAAGTTCAACTTGTGGCAGTGTGTGAAAAAATATTGCAGATATACCTAAAGTGTACAGAGCCTCGATCTTTCGAGCACAAGCCAACTGATCAGCCTATTCTGCACTGGTTTCTTCCTTTGGGTACCGCAAAGAAGGAAGAATTGGCTACCCGAACCTACTTAGCCGTGTCGGCGTTGCAGGTATTGTCTGGTTTGGAAAGGGTTTCATTTAGAAGGCACGCATGCCGGTTATTTCCTTTGTTGGTAGATCTTGTGGGGAGTGAGCACACATCAGGTGAAGTTCAGCTTGTTTTAAGCAACATATTCCAATCATGTATAGGCCCAATTGTAATGGAATGAATGACTCTTCTATTTTTTTTCGGTGATAATACTTCTTCGCACATGCCATCATCAAATCACAATTTTCTTCTTCTCTAGCAGACTGGAGAGCACAGAGCCATAAATATCATCATTTTCTATAATTTTTTGTAGTTTATATACCAAGGCTGGATTTTCCTTTCCCACCTCTTGAAGAATGTATGATCCAATGTGTTAATAATATCTCTATACAACTTAGAACTATATCTTTGGTCTATGCTTTATTTTATTTTATTTTATTTTCATTACACAATTTAGGTGCTCTAGTATTTAAGTGATTTATTTTCTTTTAATTCATATATCTACAACTATCTGGTGTACAATTTCTTGAGAGAAATCGAACAGAAAAAAGAGTACTTATTATGCAGAGGCAATTTCTTTCAAAGGTACAATCCCAAGAAGAAATCATTTTTTGTACAAGCGATATTGTGGGACATGGGACTGGGAAACAGATTGTGGGAGGGGAAATCGAACTTAGGACCTCGAATGCAGGAGTAAATGCTCTTAATCACTTGATTCAAAATTCCTGCCCCAATAATAAAGTCACTATGCTATATGCTTGTAAGAAAAGCATAGAAGGAAATCAACTCAACGAATTGCATGGTTCCATCATAATAATTAATGAAGATAATCTTCTCTTGTCAACTTTTGCAAGGCTCCTCATTTCTGTTTGTTCCCAGCAATTTCTTCTTTTACTTGTTTATGACTCATTATTTATTGTTGTTGGTGAGACAATACATACATGGCACTTTCACTTTATTTTCAGTACAAATAATACTATTCTTCCTTTTGTTTTACTTGTTTGACTGTAACTAACATATTTGACTATAAGATTGTAAAAATATAAAATAAAAAGGTTTGAAAAATTAAACAGTCCAGAGCAATAATATACTTTAATCGGGTGATTTGATAACTACAAAAGTTTGTCACGTTGAAATGCTGAATATTATTTTGCCTTTTTGTTTCGGTTACAAATATTGGCACATTGACAATGCTAACCTTGAACAATAATTCATGACTCAAAAATCAATTTAAAATTAATGGCTTAAAACTTATTATATTTACCAACTAGCCACTTGGTTATTGGAATTTTTCTTCAACAGTGTTTTTTTTAATACAAAAGGATGAGGATTTTTCACACATACGCTACTACTAAGGTGTCATGAGGGTTCGAATCTGATACCATTATTTTGCAAGTCAATACCCTTTTTAACTAAGCTAGACTCCTTTGACTTCTTCAACAATGTTAGAAGATGTCCTATGTTTGGTTTCTCATTTCTAAATTTTTTTGAACAAAACTTATTAAATTTTCATTAAAAAGCGAGCGGGTCGATCAAATCTTAAACTATATTTAAACACACTGTTTTTATTTTATTTTATTTTTAAAATTTTAAGTAGGTTTTTGTTTTGTTTTCCTTATGATAGATGTTGGGTTCTAATCAATCATCAAAGATTTTAATATGGAAGGTGAAAATTGAACCAAATAAATAATACAATTTGAAGTTTTCAAATGGCGCATATGAACAAATTTTAAAATGTTGAGTCAGTCTAGTGGGTCAAAATATAATATTAGTGGGTTGATTTGGCTATTTCATTGTAATCTTCCTTCAACCGATGCTGATCGATTCATTTTTCCATTTGATATTTGCACGTTTTATGTAGCAACTCAATCTCAATGAGGTCACTAGGTTTAATTTAGGGATATAAACTATAGTTGAACGAGTGTGAATAACGTGGTCAAAAAAATAATCGAATACTTTTCAAAATTTTAGTTCATGCATGTTTTTTTTTTTTTTTTTCAATTAACAAAAGAATAGATGTAAGAGGATTATAGCTTAAGTGGTTAGGAACATTTATTCATGCATCCGAGGTCTAAGTTCGATTTCCACCGCCCTGAATATCACTTACATAAAAATAAAAAATAAAAACAAAAGAATATCACCAAGGTATTGGGTTTTTCTTTAAAATAATAATAATAATAATACTGGACTCTTTACCCAAAAAAAAAAAAATTTGAAGCCCACTTTCTAAGAAAAAGGCCAGCTCTACTCTAATGAATCATAGCAAACCATGGAAAAAAATATTAAATATTTCAATGTTTATCTTTTTTTTATCTTTTTTTTTTCTTGAAATGGGATAGGACCAATATAAATATTGCAAGATAATATATGTATTATATTCCATATTTTCATTGCCATCAATTCCTGTTGTAATGAGACAAAATTCTTTACAAGGAAAAATTGAACCTGCAAACTTCACCGGATGGCGGTCTTAATCCTCCAATTGTAAGTCCACTTTAGGAGGCAGTTTTGTCACTATCGAACCTGCATGATTGAACAAATACGGTTGCCAAGCTTAATTGTTTGTATCTCAAACTATGGACAAAAACACCCAATTGCTTGCAACCCTCTTCGCTTCCTCTCACCTACATTGGCTTGCATTTACGTTGACATTTGAAATGACAAGGCGAGTTCATAAACGTGTTTGTTTTTGTCACTTAATAAAGCAATTGTTATCGTTCATGTTTACATTCACGATTAGAGTTCAGAGTTAAGAATTCGACTCTCGTCATTTTCATGTCAATTTTGCTTGATTAAGTTGTGTGTGTGACCACGTGCAACTTCTGTATATGATTTGTAAACACATTTTTTGTTCAAGAATTAAAGAAATAAAACAAAAGGTTGTTCACACTTACATTCACAATTAAAATTTAGAGTTCAGAGTTCGACTCTCGTCCGTTTCACATCAAGTTCGCCTGATTAAGTTGTGAATGTAACACATCGATCCAACTTTTATAGTTAGGCTCTCGTCCTTTTCATGTCAAACTCACTGATTAAATTGTGAATGTAGCACATTGATGATCGATCCAACTTTCATAGTTCAGCTCTCGTCCTTTTCATGCCAAGCTCGCCTGATTAAATTGTGAATGTAGCACATCGATCCAACTTTCGTATATGATTTATACATACATTTTTGTGCAAATACTAAAGAAATAAAACAAAAGGCAATATTTTATAACCAAGTCCTAGATATTGACTACAATGATGTAAGAGTACGTACTAGGCACCAAGTCACTAAACTAACCCCTTACAAAAAATAGATTGATATACTTAATTAATGTGGCATTGAATTTCTTCGTCCTAGTAAAAGAAAATGGCGCCAGCCACTTCAGACTATAGACAAGGGTCGGCCAATCACGAATCTCTACACACAAACAAGAGGCCAAAGACTTGCTCATCAAATTGCCAACACTTTTTTTTTTTTCCTTAATTTTTTAAATATAATTTTTATGTTTGTATATATTAATATTAATAAATGTTGTAGCTTTTTTAATTGGACTTTGTAGGCATGCCAACCATGAAAAACAAGTCGACCACAGCTTTAATTTTTGAGTTGACATTAATTAATCTGGTAAAGCCTACAAATGTAATGCATGCACTGGACTGGTTGCTTTCATCAACAGCTAACCCAACAGAAAGTGATTAAGGGCTCATTAACTTAATAATATTTTACTTAATTACAGAGAAAATAATCCCATTACAGGAATTGAGAGGAAGAAGGAAAAAGGAGAGAGATGAGAGAAGAATTTTAAATGTTTTTCCCTTCTCCCATCTTCACATATATAACCTTCATTACTAATGGGAGGGGGATTTACACACACACAACACTACTAATATGTCATGGGGATTCGAACCTGAGACAATTAGTCTGCAAATGAAGACCATTTTCCACTGAACTAGACTCCGTTGGCCGTCCCATTAGAGTTATAATAAGAATTTAAATTAGCATAATCTTTCATTTAGCTTCAGTAATAATAATCTATATATATAATATATAAAGCAAAAGGCAGAGAATGGTGAAACATTCAAAATACTAGAAAATGCCCTTGGTTTATGTAAACAATAAGAATTGAAATTATTAATTAAATGAGGATAATATGGTACATTCACACTTTTTCATATTAAAAGAATTAAAATTAAAAGAAAATTCAGATAATGGATCCTATTTTTATGGAACACAACTACCCATTATCTTTTTTAATTCTAAAATAAATTTAAATTTTTTTTAAAAAAAGCCTCTTGCAAGCGCGGAAGCGCTTGCGGGGAGGCTAGTATATATAAAGCAAAAGGCAGAGAATGGTGAAATATTCAAAATACCAGAAAATGCCCTTAGTTAATGCCAACATTAAGAATTGAAATTATTAATTAAGTGCGGATAATATGGTAAATTTACACTTTTTCATATTAAAAAAATTTAAAATTAAAAGAAAAATAAGATAATGGATCCTCTTTTTATGGAACGCAACTACCCATTATCTTTTTTAATTCTAAAATATATTTAATTTTTTCTTTTAAAAAGCCTCTCGCAAGCGCGGATGCGCATGCATGCAGAGAGGCTAGTAATAATAATGAAAACTAAATAAAAAAAATGAAACCAGACAGGTACCATAAGGCCAGTAGGGTATTAGCACGTATTAATTATAGATTTATTGGAGTTGATTTCTTCCTTGGAGGGTCATGCCAATAGCTAGCCAATTACGAAGAAAACTAGTTTTTGGAAGAAATTAACATAAACTTCATGCATTCACACCTAAACAATTATATGACAGAGAAAGCATGCAATGCAACTCCAACAAGTTTATTACAAAATTCAATTATATATCATCATCCTCCATTAATCGTCTTCCACTACAGCATTGCCCTAGTAACTAACCCTAATCTCTCTCTCTCTCTCTCTCTCTCTTTGTGGAATTCGTCTGATACTTTTAGCTAAGTCATCACATCACACATTTCATTATCAAATGAATGAATGCGATTTTGTGTGTGGTTTTTGTATACGCGAGACTCATTGCACCACACAGTCCAACAAACAAAGCTCATTGCACCACCAACTTATTTATATATCTTTAATGAACTAATACTTGAAAATATATCAGCATACAAATGAAATCGGATTCAAGTGATTTTTTTTTTGTAGATATGATCTTTGAATGAGTATCTACAAAATAGACGGTTTGGATTAGTGAAATACAATACGGAGTGGGTTTTACAAGGGTATCCTTCAAATAAGCTAATTTGAAGAATTCATCAATAAAAACTATATATATATATTAATTATTCCCTGATATGAATTTAAATCGAATCTCGTGTTTGTGTTTGTTTGACTTGGAGTTTGAGAATAAGTAAATGCCACTAGTTCAAACTATTCGTCTTTGGCTGGCCGATCCCTCTCATAATATTTATATAAAATCAAGAAGAACTATTTGAATATATATTGGCGTAATGATCCTCTCTTTGACATATTTGCTTACTTAGTAAGCACATGGGTCCTTTGAAATTTAAAGTCATGAGTGTTGTTGCCTAGTTTTTTCTTTTTCTTTTCAAACCGTATTAATCTGACTCTGTAAAGTTAGATTAATTCTTCTTTCCGTTTGTAGGGTTTTATACAAAAGTTGTATATTAAAATACATCAATCAAACCAACTTGTTTTCTATTGAAAAACACAACTAGCATTAAATTTCAATTTTATTTTCCTATGAATTTTGGCCTAAAAATCTCATTTCTCCTAAATTTTGTAACTCTTTCATAAGTTTTATCGAGACATAGGTTAAATCATATTACTAATGAGTTTAAGTTTTTAGTATTTGTTTCTCTTTATTTTTTTTGGGTCAAATTTGTCAAGTTTTGTGTCATTTTCCAATTTTAATAGAGAAAGTAGATTGCATCCATAAGTCAGGGGTCAATACAATACAAATAATCATATAAGGTTAATACAATACAAAAGCACAATAACCATAAAGTGTTAAATCCAAGTACGGAGTAATCCACCGGCAACAACAAGCGCACAAGGTGTACCTCTACTTATAGCCATACATGACCAAAGAAATTCATGCATAAAAACCAAAAGCCTAGAAAAACCAGGTAAATATCTTAACGCAATAATTTTTGGAATTTTTATTGTTTTGAAACTTTTACTTTTTTAGGTAAACTTTGTGAAACAACTCTAAAACTTTTTATTATGCATATAACAAATGAGATGCATCAAGTTGCTGGAAATGTTAGGGAAAAAAAAAGGAAAAAAAAGGATTTTCTTTACAAATTAAGAGTGGATGATAAATAAGAGTGCTGCTATTTTCACCCCCATTTTATTTTCTCCATCTTATCTTCAAAATTTTAAAGATAGATTTACCCATTTGTAAAATAACTTCTAAGAACTTATGAAAAACACCTTGGATCTGCATCTTCTACTTGTCTTTTTGTTTGCCAGGATCTACTAGCCTTTTATTCTAAGCATGTCACATCATTAAAATAATATCCAATACCTAGAAAATATTCCACATTATGTTGGATAAGAAAAAACCCTAGCGAAAATGAATAGCAAGGCAAGGTCTCTTCATTTGCTGAGAGGGGTCGTCTATTCCTCCATTATCAAGCTTTTCTTCCCATCTCAATGATCATGGTTTTCTTTTCCATTTTAATTTTTATGGGTTAGGCATTGGTTGGGTCTCCATTTTACGTACTTTCCTCGCCAAGCTTAACAAAGAGAATTTGATTGAATTAATAATTAAATGGTACTTTAGGAAAAATAGTAGGTGAAAAGATATGAATTTGTTTTTTCAAATTTATTATGGATGGGGATAAAGTGAGTGGGAAAATAAGACACAAGCGGAAATAGCAGCACTCATAAATGAAGGCCGCCTCCTGCTCTACCATATAGGATGTTTAATACTTAATGAGCTTTTGGTCCAGATACTAATTTAGATTTAAATTCCAATAGGATATTGTTTCCTTTTTTTTTTTTTGGTGTTTCCAAAATTTATTAGCATGAATTAAATTTAATAGAAGGTGAATATTTTGCTTAATAAAAGGCACATATAAATTATGCAATGCATCTACAGCTGACAGTAATTCCGCAAGGTATTCGGTTCTAGCATTTCTCACTTAAAACTTAACCATGGAGGTTGGACCTCAACTTACATTGCCTAGAAAAGCATTAAAACTAACAAAAAACAATTTAGCCTGCTAATCATATACTAATTTCCATAGAGCATATGGGTTAGAACCCAGAGCCCAAAATTGAATTAACAAAGATGCAGATAAAGACAAAAAAAAATCATCACCCAAGTGAACCAAGCCAACCCAATTCAACCCAACCAATACAGAAGTAACAATAAATATTCAAATTTTAAATTAAAAATAAAATAATTAATAATAAAAGAAAGAACCAAGAAGGGGACAACAACAATAGGTGTATTACTTTGACTATTTATGCGTTGTAAGTTCAACACGTGCCGTTAGGACCCAATCACACTGCCTCGCACGTGCGACTCGCTTCACACGCGTTCCCGAACCCAAGTGCTATATATACCCCCCTACTCACTCGCTTCACCATTCAAACACAGACCAAACGGAAAAAAAACCCACCAACCAAACCCGGAAAAAGAAAAAGGAAATAAAAAACATTTCTATCTTTTTTAAATTTCCAGTTTTGCCCAGCTCAGTCCTCGCTGTCCTCTCCTCCTCTCTCCGCCGCTCGATCGCCGCCGGCGCATTTTAGCATCACCGCCACGTTAGCACATCCGATGGACGTCGCAAGGCGATCGACGATGGAGACAGCCGCCGGAAAGGGGAGAAGGCCCGGGCCCATGAAGGTGAAAGTGGTGGACGAAAACGACGTCGTGGTGGTCGGCGCTAAGGCATCCGACGCCTTGCCTCTCCCTCTGTACATCACGAACGCCGTCTTCTTCACCCTCTTCTTCTCCGTCGTCTACTTCCTCTTGACTCGCTGGCGCGAGAAGATCAGGACCTCCACGCCTCTTCACGTCGTGAACCTCTCCGAGATCGTCGCCATACTGGCGTTCGTCGCCTCCTTCATCTACTTGCTCGGCTTCTTCGGCATCGATTTCGTGCAGTCGCTCATTCTCAGGCCCAGCAACGACGTGTGGGCCGCCGAAGACGACGAAGAAGAGCACGAGCGCATGATTTTGAAAGACGACGCTCGCAAGGTGCCGTGTGGGGCTGGCCTCGACTGCTCAATGCCCCAAATTGCCCCTATTGCTTCCCCGAAAGCTGTTGCACAGAAGGTATTTGATAAGGAGGTAGTGATCTCCACTCCCACCGATTTCTCGACCCAGCCATTATCCGAAGAAGATGAGGACGTCATCAAGGCCGTTCTGTCGGGAACCATTCCTTCTTACTCTCTGGAGTCAAAGCTCGGAGATTGCAAGAGAGCAGCTGCTATTAGGCGCGAGGCGTTGCAGAGGATTACAGGGAAGTCTCTGGGTGGTTTGCCATTGGAGGGGTTCAATTATGAGTCGATTTTGGGTCAGTGCTGTGAGATGCCAGTTGGGTATATTCAGATTCCTGTGGGGATTGCTGGGCCTCTTATGCTTGATGGTAGAGAGTTCTCAGTGCCCATGGCTACCACTGAAGGTTGCTTGGTGGCTAGTACCAACCGTGGTTGCAAAGCTATCAACTTGTCTGGTGGAGCTAGCAGTGTGTTGTTGAGAGATGGGATGACCAGAGCACCTTGTGTGAGGTTCAACTCTGCTAAGAGAGCTGCTGAGTTGAAGTTCTTCTTGGAAGACCCCAACAACTACGATACTTTGGCTACGGTTTTCAACAGGTAATTCAACTTTTTGTGCTCATATTGATGATAACGTTGATGGGTTTGTTTGGTTAAAGCCTAAAGCCTTTAGCTTTTTAATTCTTTTGGGTGTTAATTAACTGGGTTTTGGGTTTGGTTATTCAGGTCAAGCAGATTTGGTAGACTTCAGACAATTAAGTGTGCTATTGCTGGGAAGAACCTTTACATGAGATTCACCTGCAGCACTGGTGATGCTATGGGGATGAACATGGTCTCTAAAGGTGTACAAAACGTTTTGGATTTTCTCCAGAATGACTTCGCTGACATGGATGTGATTGGAATTTCTGGTAACTACTGTTCGGACAAGAAGCCTGCTGCTGTGAACTGGATCGAAGGCCGTGGCAAGTCAGTGGTCTGTGAAGCTGTGATCAAGGGTGATGTGGTGAGGAAGGTGTTGAAAACCAATGTGGAGGCCCTGTGTGAGCTTAACATGCTCAAGAACCTTACTGGGTCTGCAATGGCTGGTGCTCTCGGTGGCTTCAATGCACATGCCAGCAACATTGTTTCTGCAATCTACATCGCCACTGGCCAAGATCCAGCTCAGAATGTGGAGAGTTCTCACTGTATTACCATGATGGAACCCATCAATGATGGAAAGGACCTTCACGTGTCTGTGACCATGCCTTCTATTGAGGTAATTGATTGTAGCTTGATGTTTATATTACAGCGTTTCGAATATTTGGTTCTTAGTAGAAATGAAGTCTTACGTTGGTGTTTGCTATTTTTTCCAGGTTGGTACTGTTGGAGGTGGGACCCAGCTTGCATCTCAATCAGCTTGTTTGAACCTGCTTGGGGTGAAGGGTGCCAACAGAGAGTCACCAGGAGCAAATGCAAGATTGTTGGCTACTGTTGTAGCTGGTTCTGTTCTGGCTGGAGAGCTTTCTCTCATGTCTGCTATTTCAGCTGGACAGCTTGTTAGGAGCCACATGAAGTACAATAGATCAAGCAAAGATGTCTCAGCTGTTGCCTCCGCTTAAGAATTACAAGACCACAACTTTTGAGGCATCAAATAGCCCCAAGTAGTATGGTCTGAAGAATTCGAAAGAATAACAGTGACAAAAAGGAATTGTCAATTTGGCATGGAGAGGGAGGATTGGAAATAATGAACAGAAAACATACAGCAGGGCTTAGGAAAGAGAGATTGTACTATTTGTATTCTTTTCTTTGTTTACTTTTTTTCTTTAATTTAATTTTCTTGCGTGTAAGAAACTCTATGAAAAATTGTGTAAAATGATTATGAAAGTTTTAGTAGCACTTTTACTGCCGGAAATTCTACCAACATGGTGGCCGTTACTTTAATCTCATATTCTGTTAATAATGGAACATGGAATTTTATATGAGCTTCAGATGCTATGCTAAGCTCCCCTTTATCTTTGAAAATGAAGGAGACTCAGTTTAATCTTCCTGAGATTAGAGTTTCTTGTGATGTTTGCACTTTGCAGGGAATAGTTTGGTAAAGTTAAGTATACTTCTTGCTGCTAACCCTCCAGGCCTAATGAACTGGGCTCAAGAAAGTACGTCCTTTTCCTTTGATCTCTGTTTCTGTGATCTCTGTGTTGTCCATTGCTAATTTCACGTGCTTGCCTTTGACAAGTGTGTATGTGTGTGTGTTAAGCTCCAGAGACTTCCTTTGATGTTTGGTAGCGTTGCTTTTCTTGGGAGTTGGCTCAATATAAATGATGGTGATGCTTTCTGGTTCGTTGTCTTCTTTAGGAGAAAAACTTGGTTGTAACGGGATAGCACTGTTTGCTATCCCGTATCAATAATGCTGTGTGTGTGTTTATTAAGCTTCAGAGACTTCCTTTGATGTTTGGTTGTTGCTTTACTTGGGAGAGAATTATTACACGTATCATAGTATTATTAGCTGGAGATAACAAAATAGTGTTATTCCTGTTTCATGAAGTCTTTCTCCTTCTATAGGCTTTCTGTATGCATGCATGTTGATAACTTTTCGTGGATGAGATGTCATGTTTCATAAATACAGATGGCTTGTGAATACGTTTCTTTTCCTACGAACTTTCAAAATTTTCTTTTTCCTTTTTTCAAAGAATACCTTTTTCTTTTGTCGGTTGAAAGTGCACATAGAGAGAGTATCAGCCAGCAAATTTTTCAAGAACAAGGAGAAAGCTTAACGGGCCCTCATAATTCAGGTAATCGATAACTCTAGATTAGAGAGGCATCTCACATGTGTACCAACAAGGTGGTAGTCTTTGAGTGTCTTGGTAGTCAGGATCTGGAATATTTTAGTTCATGTGCTAGAGGTTTCTGCAATATTATAATTGAGCTGCATTATGATGTTATATTTATTGCCTGGATCCAGATCATTGTTATATGCTGCATAAAAATTTGTTTTTATCTCTTCATGATGTGTTCACATGATGCGTTTATGCTGAAACCAAGCCAAGTTATAATAATTTTGATTTGAGTCTTGATGTTGTAGGAATTTATAAAGTCTATTGTGCAACTCTTGGTTATGCAACTCTTCGTTTTGGATGGTACTTTGAAAAACTTGCACTATTTCATTCTTGTTTATTTGTTAATTGTTAATTTGCAATGCATCTTTCTGCCTCTTCATGTGTATGAACATACGTTAGATACAGTTCTTCACACACACACAAATGATTGTAGACCGTTACTACATTGTGAGACTCACGTACATCAATTATCTACACGAGAGACTGCCTCCCGGTAATATTCCTCTAAGTATTATTAAGTGGTGCAATTAAATTGTGGTTGGGGTTGGGGAAATGTCAGTTGTGGCTGCTACAGGCGGCCAAGTTGACTAGATCAAAAATTGGGTGGCTTACCACTCCATACCAACCCAAATTGTTATAGTCTCTTATTGTGTTGGCAATAGCGGCAACCACCATTGAGGCATTGACTACACTAGTACATTTTCTTCTCTTTTTAAAAGTGTTTTCATGTTCATTATACGTGCGTGATGTTACATACCTCTTTGCTAGGGACAAGCAATGGTGCAAAGAGGACTTTAATTGCAGTCTGAACATATGGTTGTATTAATATTCCACGTCTACAGATATAAATTTGCTGTCGAGTGGTCTATTCTGAGCTTATAATAGTAGGTGAAAAATATTTTAAAATATCAGCATTTCATATCTCAATTATTAGCAATCCTTCCATATCACGGGTCTATATATAAACAACCTTCAACTCTCGCCTGACGGGTAAGAGAAATGTAAGAGAAATGTTGTATATACATATTATTGTAAGAGAAATGTTGTATATACATATTATTCCTGGTTACGTGCAAGATTTCTCCTCGAAAATTTCATTTGCCTGGAACTGTTTGCTTGCATCAAAAGGAGCCACATGAACACCTAGATCCGATTCATGTTGCTTGGATATCCACCAGTGATCGGTGTCAGAGAGATAATTTTGTTTTACAGATAATGAAATTGTTATTAGTAGGAACCAGTAATGGATTGCATGAACAGCTTCCATTGCGTAAAATCTGGAGACAGAAAGTTATACACATTAAAGGCAAGATTTACTAGGTTGATGCATATATTAAACTCATGAAGTCAAGATTTACTAGGTTGATGCATAATAAATTACAGAAGAAATGTAAGCAGCAGATTCAACTTCTGGGTCCTGGTCTCTGTACTGGCTGGCCCTACCATGCAATTCAGTTCTAGATAGAACGATGGAAAAGTCTGGAGCACGATTAGGTTTTTTAGGTCAGGGCTCTTGTCCCCTCTGGTGGTGATTGAAAAGTGATTGAAAATCTAGCCAAGTTACATGCACCACAAGTTACATGTCGCATGCTTAAATTTAGCATAAAAAATCACCTTATCCACCTACCGCTTTTTTGTCCTCTAAGAGCAAACAAAATCCCAGACTAGGAGGTGAAAGCAATGTTGTTGTAGGTTTTTAAACTCTGGTGATATAGAAAGTATTTGAGAAAAATATATCTCGTCATAGCTAGTTCAGGTTTGGTGCTTATAAATTATAACTGGATTGAATTACATATCTCGTTGTAAAATATGATGAAGTTATAGCCATTGATGTCTAGCCCATTTGAAAATGTCCTTGATTTAAAGGCCAATGGTCTTAGGTTCAAAACTCCACATCACCGGTGTGTAAGAAAAACCCCCTTCTCTTTCTAATTTTGACAGAAAAAGAGTTGATGAGGTAATAAATGTAATGAAGATACAATTGATGGATTTTTTATTGCGTGGGTGGAGACTTGAGTGGATGGGTTGTAACGTGTTAACATTCTATCATTTTGTGAGAATTAGGAGAGATAAGTTTCCCGCACGAATAATCTATCTTCTACCTTCAGTTTGGACAAAATTCGAAAGTTGACATTCATTTCCTCCTTCAATATACTTTAAATCCAGTGAGTTATCCAATCTAATTTAATATTGGGCACCAAAAACGTGTCGTTAATGTATAATTCTAAAACACAACGATTGGCTGGAAAAGATGTATAGTTTACATGGAATGGTGAGGCTATTGGCAGTAATAAAACAGAAAATAAATGGTGAGGTTGTATGCATGGCTGTTGAGAAGAGTACAAGGGTGATATGTGACAGACAAACAACTAAACAACAACAACAACTGAGGAAGAAGACAAATGGGGTGATCACATGGCCTTGCCCTCTCAATGTCTGTGTGCTATTATTATATCTGGAATTGTCTTCAAGCTTCGATGGATGTATCAAACATAAACCAATGTGCAATTTGCTTAGTGCTTATCTATACAATAATTTAGTTAGTGAGGCGACGTATGGGAGCTCGTCATCAAATTATTCTAGTCGGCATTTGTCCCTTTCTTAAAGTTTGGATTTGTAGATTAAGCAGTTATCTTTGCATCCGAGATCATGTGGTTCATCTCTTTTTTGTAATATTGCTTGTATCCGAAAAGGAATGTTGGAAATTTTATTTGTTCCTATTGTTATGCAATTTGCTTTATACTTAATCTTAAGATCTCTCGCAAAAGACTTGTTGGGTTCGTTTGGGAGTGATTCTGAATAGGCCAGAATCACTTCTGGGAAGAAACACCTCCCACGTGCTTCTCCATATAATCACTTTAAGTGATTTTAAGTGAATTTGGAGAGAAACTGCTCTCATGTGCTTCTCCATAAAATCATTTAAAGTGATTATATGAAGAAGTGATTCTCCACATAAGTGTTTTTTAGCCTATCCAAAATCACTCCCAAACGAGTAAGAGTAGATATCACTTATTATTAAAAGGAAAAATAGGTAAAGAAAAGCAAATTGGTTGTTTTTTATACCACCGCAAGAAATATAAAGTTAATAGTTATTGCCAATAGTAGAGAACAAAAAAAACATCCCAATCAAGGAACATGGGACGTTGAAGGTGTTTGTCATGCCCAATTTGGCTTCCGCAAACTTTGGTATCTTTCATAAATGATGCGTGGCTTTTGAATAAATATCTCTTTTGAAAAATCTACACCCCAAATTAATGATGCACAATATTTTCAATGTGGAAAGTGTTTTGTAGGTATTATTCTTGTGCTATTTTTTTTCCCCTATTAAGATATACAAAGTTTTGTCAATAGGGTCTAGTCCAGTGAAAAAATACATTAACTTGTAGACTAATGATTTCAAAATTATCATAACACCTTGATAATGTATGTGAAAATTCCCCTCCCATTTATAGTTTATAATACCATTTATATTCAAAAGAATACAAAGCTTTTGATATGTAACCTCTTCATCATCATATCCATTTATAGGTCTTAGTGTGAACCAAAATTTAAAGGGGAATATTAAAATAGTGCTAAAGTTATCTTGAACCTTTTTCGGTGGCTCAAGAGTCGGGAAAGGTAGTTCTATAAATAAATAAATCATCATAGTTTTTTTATTTTTCAACTCTTGTTTCGTTTTTAAAAGACTGTGAAATTGCTATAGTGTGAATAAGGGGATTGATTTGATTCGGCTGATTGGAGCATACTTCACTAAACTCATGGATGGACTTTCGGCAATAGGACCAATTTCTTATTGAAAGAAATGAAAGGACCAAAACGAACCAAATCAGTCACTAAATGGATTTGTTTAGTTGAGTTATGCTACTAGTTTGAAGTCTAAACCGAACCAATTTGAATCATGATAATTAACTGCTTAAGTTATAAATTCCTTGCGGGTTTTTGCGACATAAACTGAATCAACCCGGACTCCACACAACCCTTAGAGGGCTTTTTTAGGTTGAGATCCATGGCTTTGCAGCCTAGCATGATGGATTTGTCTCTACAAATGTGCTTGGGCTTGACCCAAAACCCGCATTAGCCCTGTGGGTTTAGGTTAAAAACCTAAAGCAATGGTTCTGAAAAACAAAAAGCAATGGTAAAAAGACACTCAATTTTGACAAGACTAGCATTATAAATTTCGAGGAACACGAGTGGTCGTGAGTGCGCATGAATGGTTGTCAATCACGAATCTGATTTTTCAAGCCTTCGTTGTCACGAAAAGCACTTTCTCTGGGATTTTTAAAATTGAATTATCTCCGCAGTTTTCACCGGCTGTTTCACAGCAAGTCCATGTCTTGGAAAGATTGCTTCTGAGTCAGACATTCAAACTCATAGACGTTGAGAAAAGAAAAAGCTAGCATCATCACATAATATTATAATGCATATTGGCATATCAAAATCAATATAATAAATAATACAATAATAAAAAGTTCCCTTTGTATTGTACTATATAACAATGTTTTCTACTCTTTATTTGGACGTTTCTCGATGATTTCATCTCTCCTCTGCAGCTTTACAGGAACTTAAGCAAAGGGAGCCTCTTACTCTCAGCAGAGATTTCAATCTCTTGGTAGTATTTTCTTTTTTTCAAATGTACTTTATTATTAATCTGCTTCTTAGTAGCTAGATCTTGGTTTCTTTATCAGTGAATTAGATTTTGTGACAGATTAATAATGTCAGGCTTGGACCCTGATCCTGATCCTGATGCACCAACCAATGCAAGTCCAGGTGCGCCACCCTCGGCGCGGAGGCCTCGGGGCCGCCCTCCCGGCTCAAAGAACAAGCCCAAGCCACCAATCATAATCACTCACGACGCCCCAAATGGGCTCACGTCTCATGTTCTAGAAGTTTCTTCCGGTTCAGACATCGTTGACTCGTTGGTGACCTACGCCAGCCGACGCGGCAGAGGAGTTTGTGTGCTGAGTGGCAGCGGTGCGGTGACAAATGTCACCTTGCGCCAGCCAGCCACGACAGTACTATTATCACCGTCAGATAATAGTACTGTCGTGACATTACAGGGCCGGTTTGAGATTCTTACTTTAACCGGCACGTGCCTGCCTCCACCAGCCGCACCCGGAGCCGGTGGCCTGTCAATATATCTGACAGGCGGACAAGGACAGGTTGCTGGAGGGATTGTTGTGGGGCCCTTGAGGGCTTCAGGCCCTGTGGTGTTGATGGTTGTTTCATTTGCTCATGCAGTGTATGATAGGTTGCCGCTGGAGGAAGAGGAGGAGAAAGAGCCTTCAGCGCCGCGAATACAGGCGGCAGCAGCGGCTTCACAGTCTTCGGGAGTGACAGGTGGCGGCGGCAGCGGCAGCGGCGGTGATAGTTATAATTTGGGTGTGACTAGTATTAGCATGGGGAGTAGTGGTTTTCCTGGTGATGTATATGGGTGGAGTAGTGGGAGTAGTCTGCCCAAGTAAGTAGGTATGTTTTGTTGAATGAGATGAATGAGAAGAAGACCAACAACCCTAGAACTTGTGCTTAAAAGAACCAGGTTCACGTTGTATAAATTCATCTCCTGGCATTGTTTTTCCTAATTTTATGATATTCTGCTTCTTCCTCTTCTTCTTTATGCTGCATACTTTAAGTCAATTAGTTGTTTTAGCTCCTTGGCATAACAAGAGTAATATATATTTTTTTATGAAAAGAAAAATTTAGGGGGAGATTGGCTACTCTCACCACCAACCTCGAGCTAGAGTACCAGCCTCAGCTGGAAAGAGTCTTGTAATTCATCTTTAATTAAGAAAAAATTATTACATACATATCAAAGTATAAAAAAACAAATATTTTCACTTCCATAATATTATTATCCCACCAAAAAGGAAAAGAAAAACGTGCTTGTGAAGAGAAGAGAAAATGTTTAGTTTTCAAACGCCTCTGTGCTGCTACCTCTGCTTCCCTCCACAAACACACTCCTCAAAACTCGTTACGCGCCACTCTAAAAACAGGCATATCAGCAAAGACTCGGTCCCTCTCTCTCTAAACCATTTATTCCTCCTACGTTGGTGGAAAACAAAGACCCCTTTGTCATGAACATTTTCATCACTCCAATAATGTCTCCTCCCATTTTCCCAATTCCTTGTCTAAAATCCATGGAACAAAATGTCACATTGGTATTTTTCTAAGAAGCCGATTTGTTCTGCTACATTACATACAATGTTGATCAATACGTATACTTCATTGAAATTGTAAACAGATCAAAGAATTCAGAAAGAAAAACGAAAGATTGGTGTTTGAGAAATTTATATATTGCAACTAAGGTAGCTAGACAATGGCAACATCCCTGAACAGAGAGCCATCCAAGAAGGCGATACGCAGCCCCGGGGGCTCTACTAGCTCTCAAGGCAAGGCTAATTCAAGTGGCCAAACTGTTAAGTTTGCGAGAAGAACTTCAAGTGGACGGTATGTGAGTCTGTCCAGAGAAGACCTTGACATGTCAGGGGAATTATCAGGGGACTATATGAACTACACAGTGCATATTCCTCCTACCCCTGACAATCAGCCCATGGACACCTCCGTGGCGGTCAAGGCAGAGGAGCAATACGTCTCCAACTCTTTATTCACTGGGGGATTCAACAGCGTCACGCGTGCTCATCTCATGGATAAGGTGATCGATTCAGAGGTGACTCATCCTCAGATGGCTGGAGCCAAAGGCTCTGCATGCATGATGCCTGCTTGTGATGGTAAGGTGATGAAGGATGAGAGAGGAGTTGATATAACCCCTTGTGAATGCAGGTATGAACATACTATTTTCGATTAATTATTTGCTCGAATATCATCTCAATTTCACATCGGTAATACCCTGGGAAGATCTTGAGTACTCAAGTAAAGCCTAAAAATTCGTATTTGCATTTAGTAATTTGAACAAGTCTTAAACTTCTCTCTGTTTTTGTTTTTCAAAATGTGTTGTATAGGTACAAAATCTGTAGAGATTGCTATCTGGACGCCCAGAAGGAAACTGGAAATTGTCCAGGTTGCAAGGAGCAATACAGAGTAGGGGAAGAATATGATGATTCACAGGATTATAACTCTGGAACCCTGCAATTGCCTGGCCCAGATGGAAAAAGGGATAACATGTCTGTGATGAAGAGGAACCAAACTGGAGAGTTTGATCACAATAGGTGGTTGTTTGAGACCAAGGGAACCTATGGTGTTGGCAATGCTTTTTATCCCCCAGACGACTATGGTGATGGCGGCGGTGATGGCTTCCACGGAGGCCCACTGGAGTCGGATGACAAGCCTTGGAAGCCCCTCAGTCGGAAACTGCCAATCCCAGCAGCCATTATCAGCCCTTACAGGTTAATTATGAATCTCTCTCTCTCTCTCTCTCTCTCTCTCTCTCTCTCTCTCTCTCTCAGTACTTTTACAGGTTTACTTAGACATGTTCAACTTAATTTAAACGTGTTCAAAATTAGACATGTTGCATTTGTCCCCGCTCACAAGAAGTGTTATGAATTCATCAAAATTCATCGGACTTTTGCGCTACAAACAACCTTAACAATTAGTAGTAAAACATAATAAACATGGTAAGATGAACTGATTATGTGTTCATATATTGTGTCATTATGCAATATAATTAGAGATGACATGAATAAAGTATAATGTGATCCATATGTTGCAGGTTGCTGATCTTTGTTCGGTTTATCGTGCTATGTTTCTTCTTGCATTGGAGAGTAGTGCATCCAAATAATGATGCAAGATGGTTGTGGCTCATGTCTGTGATCTGTGAGATATGGTTTGCCTTCTCTTGGATTCTGGATCAGACTCCCAAGTTCTTCCCCATCAATCGGTCGACCGATCTTCAAGTCCTCCATGACAAGTTTGATATGCCGTCCCCTTCCAATCCCACTGGCCGTTCTGACCTCCCTGGTATTGACCTCTTTGTGTCCACTGCTGATCCTGAAAAAGAGCCACCTCTTGTCACTGCAAACACCATCCTTTCAATCTTATCCATTGATTATCCGGTCGAAAAGGTGGCATGCTACGTCTCTGATGATGGAGGTGCCCTCCTCAACTTTGAGGCAATGGCCGAGGCTGCAAGTTTTGCCGATTTGTGGGTCCCGTTCTGTCGGAAACACAACATTGAACCAAGGAACCCTGAGAGCTACTTCAGCTTGAAAGTTGACCCAACAAAGAACAAGAGCAGGCCAGACTTTGTGAAGGACAGGAGGAAGATCAAGAGGGAGTATGATGAGTTCAAGGTGAGGATCAATGGGCTTCCTGACTCAATCAGGAGGAGGTCTGATGCTTTCCATGCCAGAGAGGAAATGAAGCAGCTGAAGAATATGAGGGAGAGTGGAGGTGACCCTTTGGAGCAAGTCAAAGTCCCCAAGGCCACATGGATGGCTGATGGCACACATTGGCCTGGTTCTTGGGCTGTCCCTTCCCATGACCATGCCAAAGGTGACCATTCTGGAATTCTTCAGGTATATTTGCGTTGTTTTAAGGCTTTATAATTAATTCATCTTGAATTTGAATAAAGCTATTTGGACCATGTTTACTGATCACCTCTCGAATTCTCTGTTAGAGATACAATAAGCAATATGGTTAGTAAATATGGTCGAAACTATATTGTCTGCAATAACCAAGCAATATTGAACAACTGATGCTGCAAAATGCACAGGTGATGCTGAAGCCTCCTAGCCCTGACCCCCTTTTGGGAGGGGCAGATGACAAGCTCATAGATTTCACAGATGTCGATATACGCCTCCCTATGTTTGTCTACATGTCAAGAGAAAAGCGGCCAGGCTACGATCATAACAAGAAAGCCGGTGCCATGAATGCTCTGGTGCGAGCATCAGCCATCTTGTCCAACGGCCCTTTCATTCTCAACCTTGACTGCGACCACTACGTCTACAACTGCAAAGCTGTCCGTGAAGGAATGTGCTTCATGATGGACCGTGGCGGCGAAAACATCTGCTACATTCAGTTCCCACAGAGATTCGAAGGCATTGATCCCTCTGATCGCTATGCCAATCACAACACTGTGTTTTTTGATGGCAACATGCGCGCTCTTGATGGTTTACAGGTACCTTGAAAAATTCTATGCTACAAACTCGTATGGCATACTTATGAACCGCTATAGGATATATAGATTTGTGAACTGTTAGATTTGTGAGTGTGTCATACAAGATTGTAACTTGGAATGCACAAAATCAATATGCATGAATCATGGATTTGCAGGGTCCAGTGTATGTGGGAACGGGGACCATGTTCAGGCGGTTTGCCCTGTACGGTTTTGACCCTCCGAATCCTGACAAGTTGCTGGTGAAGACTGACACTGAGACGCAGGGAGGAGAGCCTTTGACACAGTCGAACACAGAACCTTTGACAGCCAGCGACTTCGACCCTGATCTTGACACCAATTTACTTCCCAAGCGTTTTGGAAATTCCACAATGCTGGCAGATTCCATACCCATTGCTGAGTACCAGGGTCGCCCGCTAGCTGATCATCCTGCTGTGAAATTTGGACGGCCTCCTGGTATTCTCAGGGCTCCTCGTGATCCGCTTGATGCCACTACTGTTGCTGAAGCTGTCTCCTCCATTTCTTGCTGGTAAGTATGTAGGCACGTACACACACACTCCTTATTTGATCTGAGTTGAGTGAATTCGTAAATTTAACTGACCACATGATGTGACAGTTGATTAACGAACGTGATGATAATCGATCATGTAAACTAAGTAGTAGCTAGCTGGGTACCTATGCATCAAATTAACATTGGTTGACAGGTACGAGGACAAGACTGAATGGGGAGACCGTGTGGGCTGGATTTATGGGTCAGTCACAGAAGATGTGGTGACCGGGTACAGGATGCACAACCGTGGATGGCACTCAGTCTATTGCATTACCAAGCGTGACGCATTTCGGGGTTCAGCTCCGATTAATCTCACAGATCGACTCCATCAAGTGCTCCGTTGGGCTACAGGCTCTGTCGAGATTTTCTTCTCCAGGAACAATGCCTTCCTTGCCTCAATGCGCCTCAAGTTACTGCAGCGCCTTGCCTACATCAACGTCGGTGTCTACCCTTTTACCTCTATATTTCTCATTGTCTACTGCTTCCTCCCTGCACTCTCACTCTTCACTGGACAGTTCATAGTGGCAAATCTCAACATCACATTTCTAGTCTACTTGCTAACCATTACCATATGCCTTATATCTCTGGCCCTCCTGGAGGTGAAGTGGTCTGGGATCGGTTTGGAAGAGTGGTGGAGAAACGAACAGTTTTGGCTCATTTCTGGAACCAGTGCTCATTTGGCTGCTGTGGTGCAAGGGCTTCTCAAAGTCGTTGCAGGAATTGAAATCTCTTTCACATTGACTTCCAAGTCTTCAGGTGAGGACGAAAATGATGTCTTTGCAGATTTGTACCTTGTCAAGTGGACTTCCCTCATGATCCCTCCCATTGTTATTGCAATGGTCAACATCATTGCCATTGCTGTTGCATTTTCCAGAGAGGTTTATGCAATAAATCCTCAGTGGGCTAAGTTTATTGGTGGAGCTTTCTTTAGCTTCTGGGTGCTGGCTCATTTGTATCCTTTTGCCAAGGGTTTGATGGGACGAAGAGGGAAGACACCGACCATCGTGTTTGTTTGG
Organism: Prunus avium; assembly: GCF_965620075.1. Classification (NCBI taxonomy): domain Eukaryota; kingdom Viridiplantae; phylum Streptophyta; class Magnoliopsida; order Rosales; family Rosaceae; genus Prunus; species Prunus avium. The sequence goes on from NC_142291.1 coordinate 34,998,133, forward strand.
TCAGGTCTCATTGCCATTACACTTTCCTTGCTCTGGGTCGCCATTAACCCACCAGGTGCTGCCGGTGGTGCTGCAGGAGGAGGCGCTGGGTTCCAATTTCCATAAGCATCTCAGTGAGTACATTTTAGGGTCAAGAAACTGTAGAAATATAAAACTAGCAGGATTGACAGTTACCTTTCTTCTGTTACCTTTAAAAATGGGCATCCAGAGAAGTTGTTTTGTTCTATGATTGTAATTGGTGGAGTCTGTATATCTTTTATTGAAGGAATTATGCTGAAAAGCTTGTAAACTGAACAACATTTTCATTCATTTTGTAATGATTAATTGTTAAGTCTCTTATAAAATGAATCTGGGTCGTTCTGGTGTACAAGGCACGTATGCATGTATGGATACAGGGGATACATGCATGCACAAGATTGGTCGATTCATAACCCTAATCTTGACCCTTCTAATTCTATCCCCATGCATACCATATATATGTTCTACGCTGGCAATGATGGAAGAGCCAGAGAAGATCAACTAGATAATACAGGCTATGTGACATAAAATTCTTACTAGTTTCTTACTAATTCAAAACCACAACTCTTCAGACAGTACAAGAGGATTGAGCTTGTCATAAAAACCATGGCTCCATTGGTTCCTCAGGCACCACCTAAATGGAGCCATGTTGAAAGAGTCTGGAGTTCAAAAATCTCCACCATCATAATTCATACCATCCTAAAAAGCAAACAGAACAAGATAATAGAGCAGTGATGTGCAGAAAATGTTAAAAAGGGTACAAATTTAACGCCACATCCTTTCATTCCTTACACTTCTAATTAATATAGTAAAACGATTAAGTCAAGGATCAACACAGGAAACATAAAAGTTGAGATTGCAATTTTATCCACAATGTAGCTAAATTCTTAAGAATAGGAGACCCAAATCATTGGAATCCAAAAAATAGTGACCAAGAGTACCGCATATTTACATGAGTCTCATCATTTAACTATAACTGCTGGGAACAATAATTATAGATTGGCGAATTAGATACATCCAACTGCATAGGCTTGAGATCCAAATATAAGTATGAACAAACCAAAACTACTTGTATTCTATCTTCTCAAAAGCAACCAAAGCTCTGTACTTGGGGGACAGACAGGATATTCATCTCTACAGTTTAAAAATCTGACTGTTCAAATGGCACACGCACAAACAATTGGCCATTCAAGGTCACCACAGCAGATGTCTGTTGTGGATCGATTCTCGAAGGTAGGCTGACAACCTATAAAGAAAACCACTTTAATTATCCTGCAGGTAAGTGCCACACTACATAACAAAAGTTTTCATTTGAACATTAATGTATGTGTGAATCTAATGCTGCTATATTATCTTCTTATGGAGAACAAAACACTGTTATACTATCTTGTTGACAAGAGGCCAGAAATCCAGGCTAATGATATCTTAGGCTTAGGTCTGGGACAGTAGGAACCTGTAGAAATCCTCCCCCCACCAAACCAACAAAAGAAAACCCTGCCATTTCAGGATTCTATTTCCCCCACTTCAAAACTGCAAAGAACCACATATGCAGGTATATAAGTTTAAGTTATGCCAACCTTCTTAAAGGGTGTGACACCCCAAGGATTATCCAGTTGCTTTGGTTGACCAGATATAATCAGGCGCCCAGCTGGATCAGACTGAACATGCACCTGAATCACAACCACCGTTAACAACAAAATTGGATAGAGAGTATAAACAGCAAAAGCTGGATAAAATTTTTACTTGGAAAAAAAAAACAGAATTTATGGTCGATCAACTACCCATGGAAAAGAACTACCAAATTTAACAACAAAAACAAAGTCGCCTAATTTAAAAATGATATGGATGACAAAACTAGTTCATGAACTAACCTCCTCACGAAGAAGTCCAGGAACTAAGGCATATACCTCAAAGCAATCGTTCTGTGTACAGTCAAATTTCAAATTCTAATTAGATATAATCTGTAGAAATATGTTAAGTCCCAACAGTGGGATGAGAGAAACTTACAAATCTTTTCACGTTAACCTTCACCCAATCTGCTGGGCGTCCAATATCAAATACCATTATGTCCAATCTATAAACAAGGGGAAAACAAAAAAGTTCAGCTGGAACAATAGCAAAGATACTTTCAATTATCATGTCAACTGAAATCACTAGGGGTCGAGAGAAAATAAATACTAACCGTGGCTTTATAGCTTTCATGTCAGCAACCTGGAGAGCAGAATCCACATGAGATGGCTTTTTCCGCTTTAGTAAACCTGAGTTAATAAACCATTTTTCAAAGAGAGAAGACCATTATGGCAGCAAAAATGCAAAAAACTTTAGGCTCATGATACCAGAACTTTTAAGCTGCTTGTCACTTTTTGGCATGGTACTCAAGTTCTTATCCTAAAATATGACACAAAAATAAGATCATAAGGAAGGGAAAAAAGTAAAAAAGAAAAGGAGAATAAATAAATTAAATAAGCATAGAGCTTAAAATTTCTCCAGACCTTAATAATTGCATCGCCGACCTCACCATTACCAAGAAGGCGTTGAGAATGCCAACCCTGCATGGCACGAGCTGCAGCATCCCTTAGTGCCCTGCCTGATCCTAAAGTTTGGCTGCCATCAGCCTGCATTATAAATCCAAAAGGATCAATTACCCAAGAAACAAAAGAACAAAAGAAGAGAAGAAGAAAAAACTGTCTCTGCAGATAACTAATATTCCTCATGCAACATTGAGCATCATTTTCATTATCTTATGCAGAACCACAACTTAATTTCTACATCCAATAACACATATATGCACCCTATGAATGGGAAGGAGGGGGGAAAAATCACAGCATCTATAACTGCAATAGAAGAAGCATTCAATTTTTGTCAAAAGACTGAAAACAAACTTAGCAACATATATGATTAGCTAAGTCTAATTACCCGATTCTCAACTTTAGTAGGCTCTGCAGGAAGAGCAAGCTCACCGCCATGCAGTCTATGCTTTTCAAATTCAAGTAATGCCTGCAGACAAGCGGTAATTAGGGACTTCAAGACCCATGCAGGAAAGCAGACAAAAAACAAAGAAGACAAAAATAAAGTGAACTTAAAACACAATAAGTAGAGCATAACCTTCTCATAAAAATTTCGAAAAGTCCAAGAGACAGTTGTACAGGTCCTGTCCACCATGAAAAATCAGGCATTGGAATTCAAGTTTATAAAAAGAACTCAAAACAACAAAGGAATTTTCTGGGGGGTTTCCTATGCATAAGAGTGGGACTTCTTAAACAACAGAAACGGTGGTTTCCTAAATTCATTATGCGACAGCGTCATACTACAGATCAGAATAACTAAGTTTCAAATATAGCCCATTCAAGCTTTTTAATATTTCCATCAACTGAAGGATTAACTACGTAAAAGTAACTTTGGGTATTTGCCACAAAATAAGTTGCCTTCCTGTTATATTTTATTTTATGGTCCTGGAAATCAATTAGATAGCTTAAAGAGAGGCATTAATTAAACAAAATAATATTGCTCACTTTGGGGGATTGAATGTTTCTCCGACCTGCCGCCACAACTTGCACGAAGTAACCTACATGTGCCCACAGACAAACACTAAGTAGAGTAACTACGAAATAGGGAAATTTTATAAAAGAAAAGAAATGTGCAGCATATCAAATTTCAGATGATTGATATCTAGTTCTAGAGAAATTTAGCGAAATTAATCTACCATTACATGTGCATCAGGCAGCTTTCTTTCTTTCCTTGTCTTTATTTTTGATAATTATGTTTCCAACTACATTTGCATAGAAAAGCATATAAAGCAGCTGCTTGCTTTAGGTAAACTGGGGTATACATATTGTGAAGTAGATTTTAATGTCACCAAGCTTGTGAGTATAATGTCCTTGACACGGAAATATGTGAAATAATCTATACTTATTTGGAATTGTGTCTATTGTTATGTAACCAATATGCAATGCCCAACTGAAATTCACGGATTCTTTCTGAACTGTGCATAATAACCTAATCTACCAAGCCTTATAAAAAGCCAAGGCCTCAAGAATACAGGATATTCAGGATTCAGGCAAACCTTTTCATAGCCACCAAGTTTGATCACAGCTCTCCATAACCTAAATTATAAAAAGAAACAACAATGAGCCAAAATGTTTTCTAACTTATTAATTTATGCAAACTCAACAGAGATATAATCACCAAGAATTTACTTGAGCAAATTTAATTCCTCTCTGTAGAACTTTGGGGCTTTAAATTCCAAGTTCCTCTCTTTATATACATTCTCCACCTCCTTCATGAATGCCGCTTGCTCCTCCTCAGTCCCTGACTCATCATCCTCAGCAGCACCTGGACCTGAGAGAGAAGATTGCTTTGGGTCTAAGCTCTTCATCCCAACCTTCCGTCCTACATAAAACTTGGGTTTCAACATGTGCTCATTTATTTCAGTACTTAAAGACAGCATCGTTTTGCTGCTCACCCCCCCTTTCGGTGTCCCCCCTCTCTCACCATCATCATCAGATTCAGTCTCCATTTCCACTTCATTATTAAGAGGCATATTATGCTCCTCCTTACTAACAACATTATCAGTTTCAGCACTCATATGCTGTTCACTGGAGGGGTTGGCCTTGCTGCTCAACCCATCTATCAGTTTCTCCGTAGCAACCCCACTATCACGAGGCATTTTATCAGGCTCCACCTTACAAACAACATTATCAGTTTCGGCACTGATATATGGTTCATTGGAGTGGTTGGCCTCACTGCTCACCCCATCTATCAGTTTCTCCAATGCAACCTTGCTATCACGAGGAATATCTGGTTCCACCTCACAAACAGCATCATCAGTTTCAGCGCTGATATGTGGTTCATTGGAGGGGTTGGCCTCACTGCTCACCCGGTCTATCAGTTTCTCTGTTGCAACCTCACTATCACGAGGCATATCAAGCTCTACCTTACAAACAACATCATCAGTTTTAGCACTGCTATGTGGTTCATTGGAGGGGTTGGCTTCACTGCTCACTGCATCTATCAGTTTCTCCATTGCAACCTTGCTATCAACAAGAGGGATATCAGGCTCCACCTCACAAACAGCACCAACAGTTCCAGCACTGATATGTGGTTCGTTGGAGGGGTTGGCCTCACTGCTCACCCCATCTATCAGTTTCTCCATTGCAACCTTGCTATCAACAAGAGGCATATCAGGCTCCACCTCACAAACAGCACCATCAGTTTCAGCACTGATATATGTTTCATTGGAGGGGTTGGCCTCGCTGCTCACCTCATCTATCAGTTTGTCCATTGCAACCTCAGTATAACAAGACATAGCAGGCTCCACTTTACAAACAACATTATCAGCTTCAGCACTGATATGCGGTTCATTGGAGGGTTTAGCCTCGCTGCTCACCCCATTAATCAGTTTCTCTGTTGCAACCTGAGGAGGCATATCAGGCTTCACCTTACAAACAACCTTACCAATTTCAGCACTGATATGTGGTTCACTAGAGGGATTGGCCTCTTTGCTCACCCCATCTATCAGTTTCTCCATTGCAACCTCACTATCACGAGGGATATCAAGCTCCATCTCACAGGCAACATTATTAGTTTCAACACTGATATCTGGTTCATTGGAGGGGTTGGCCTTGCTGCTCACCCCCTCCTTCAGTGCCTTCCCTTCTTCAACATCATCTTCTTCCTTTTCAATCTCCATGGGGATCGCAGTCTGACTTGAACCACCGTCACTGACAAGATTATCAGTCTCTGCGCCGCCACATAATTCAGTGGTCGGGTTGACTTTGATGTCCACATCATCCCTCAGTGCCTCCCCTTTCTCACCATCATTCTGTTCACTTTCAATCTTCACAGAAACCTCACTCTCACAGTGTACACCAGAATCCACATTGCTAACAAGGTTAACACTTTCACTACTGGCATGCGGCTCATTGGAGGAATTGTTAGCAATGTTAGCATCTTCAGGAGTTTTGAAGACAGTGGGAACAGAATCAGCCGGACCTTGAATGTCATTAGGCAATTCTTCAACACCAATGTCATGAATGCTGTTCTGGGTCTCCAATTCTACACTATCAACAGGGTTGGGGTTTGGTTCTTGACCCTCTTCAAGTTGTGCATGGACATGGGTATGGCTCAAACTTTTGTTTTCTTCAGCCTCCTCCATATTTTTCCCCCCTTCTTTGGCTATATCGTCCATGTTTTTCTATCTCTTCCTTCTCCTTCTTCAAACATTCAACCAAAAACACACACAAAAATCTCAGCTTTAAACAATCCAACCCGAAAAGACTCGGAAACAAAAGCACCCACAGATTTCGAAGAAATGAAACAGGGAACGTTGTGAAAAAACAAGAAACAAGAAGCATATAGTGCTTTTATAGCCTCTGCTTGTATTGCAACGACGAGAGACAAAAACAACTACTTGAAAGTTGAAACAACGTGGAGAGAGCCTTACCCAGTTGCCCTTTTGGGACACGAAGATGGTGAAAAGTGCTGGTGGGTGTGCGGTGGCTCAGGCACACCAAGCTCTGCTTCTGCGTTCTGCCCCTGTGGCTCTGCTAAACCAAGTGACGCTTAAAATGTATTGATCTGACTATTAGGCAGCCGGTTGCTCTACTGCTCTCCTCGCTTTACAATGGCTTCTTTTCTTTTTTGGGACTTTTTATTATCCTCTGCTTTAACTTCTCACGTGTCAAGATGAGTAATTTTTCCACACAATTAGATGTATACAATAATACTAAAGACATTACTTTTCTTTTCTTTTCTTTGAACTAGCCTCTCTGCACGCGCTTCCGCGCCTGCGAGAGGCTTTTTTTTAAAAAAAATTAAAATTTATTTTAAAATTAAAAAAGATAATGGGTAGTTGTGTTCCATAAAAATAGGCCATTATCTGATTTTTCTTTTAATTTTAATTTTTTTAAATATGAAAAAGTGTGAATTTACCATATTATCCTCATTTAATTAATAATTTCAATTCTTAATATTTGCATTAACTAAGGGCATTTTCTGGTATTTTGAATGTTTCACCATTCTCTACCTTTTGCTTTATATATACTAGCCTCTCTACACGCGCTTCCGCGCCTGCGAGAGGCTTTTTTTTAAAAAAAATTAAATTTATTTTAGAATTAAAAAAGATAATGGGCAGCTGTGTTCCATAAAAATAGGATCCATTATCTGATTTTTCTTTTAATTTTAATTTTTTTAAATATGAAAAAGTATGAATTTACCATATTATCCTCATTTAATTAATAATTTCAATTCTTAATATTTGCATTAACTAAGGGCATTTTTTGGTATTTTGAATGTTTCACCATTCTCTGCCTTTTGCTTTATATATATATAGATAAATAACAATTATACAATAATATTAGAGACATCGATTTTTAGATATTAATTTATCTAGCAGTTTTTTATTTGGTATGAATAAATAACATTCATAATCAGCTCACGACGAAAACAAATAAAACACTACCACATCAGTTTGTGTCCAAAAATTTGTATAATAAATTAGTGTACTCTTCTAATATTACTCATAATTATATCTCTTTTTCTCATAACGTGCTCTATAATCCGTCAAATATGGAGTATTTATTTATGATTATTTTTGGGTTTTAGTATGTGTGTAACGTGTTTGTGTTGTGTATTAATTTTTTATTTTTTTATTTTTTTATATAAGCGGTATTGAAAGAGGGGTTGAAGTTAGGTAATGGTGTGTTTATAAAACTTGCGGTGGCATAGTCTCAAGTTAGTGTGGGTAGTTTTGTTCGTACCGGGCAAATAAAATTAGTGTGTGTAGTTTTGTTCCTCTTTCACTCAAAAAAGTATAATTTGGCTACATCGAGCCAAACTACAATTTACGCTTTAGTGGCCAATTTGATTTCTTTGGGAAATTCATAAACTGAATAAAACATGTAATGTTAATGTTTTTTTTTATACAAGCGTAATATTAATATATTTTTGGCACATGCCGTTTTCTTATTTCTTATTATGTTTCACGCTCCATTTTGAGTGCGTTTGGTTTGGTTCATGGGAAATGGAGCTTGGGAATGGGAAATTAATTTAATTTCCCATGTTTGGTAAGTCTAAGGCATGGGAAATGGTTGTTCACACATGTGAAAATATGAGAAAATGAAACCCTCCACCCCTCTTTGCTTTCATTTTTCCTTCCATGGAAAATTAAGACTAGCATTAAATACACATTTTTCATGACCATTTTGTTCATATTAACAATTTAGAATTACAATATAGCATTAAATGCATTTTTTATTATCTAATATGGGTATAATTGGAAAATTAGACAATCTTTGTTTTACATTCATACGCAAACCAAACATGGAAAATGAAATAAAGTGGTATTTCATGGTTATTTCCCCATCATTACCAAATATGGGAAATTAATTTTTCATTTTCCATTCATTAAAAAAATACATGGGAAATTATTTCCCATCAAATTCTTTTCGCAAACCAAACGAGTTTATCCTAAATGTTGAAATTCTTACCTCATTCAAAAGTTATGATATTTCTCTCTCTAAAATTATTATTTTTCTTTAATATGAAGTTCTATTCATTTGATATATATTAGAGAATAAAGAGTATCTACTTACTTTTTTTTAAAAATTATTATAAATCAAAGTGAGATTACTTCATTGAAACAACAATGTCATAGTACAAAAGGAAAATTGGACTTTAGTAATGTATCAAGTGTAGCCTCATGAAAACCTTGCTTTTAAAAACTCTCAAATGGAGGAAAATTCGGTTAAGGAAAAAGAGTACCACTACATCACATCCAGTATAAAAATAAATTAAGAAGGGAAACCAATCAAAGAAACTTTCTTAAGTTTTTAACTTTGGTTTTGTTAAGATTTATTCATTTGTATTTATGTTATGTGTATTTACTACTATTAGTGCTAATTAGTCAAAAAATAATATTAAACTTTTCTGAATTATATAATAGGCTTTTTATCACAAATGGTCCTTAACGTTTAAGATTTTATCACGAATGGTCTTTGAGGTTTTTTTGTAACACTAATAGTCCTTAACGTTAGGGCTTTTTATCACAAATAGTCCCTCCGTTAAAAATTCTGTTAAGTGTCTGATGTGGAAGACAAGTGGAGCCCATATTCCAATCACATTGTGACATGTGGATGGAAAAATAATTAAATAATTTTTTTTTATGAAAATTCCTTTTTTTTTTCTACAACTTTTCATCCCCCTTCCTCTACTCCATCTCTCTTCCCCTCTGCCCTCGCTCTCCATCCTCTGCCCCCTCTCTCCCCCTCTGCTCTCCCTCTCTCCCCCCTGTCCTCTCCTTCTCCCTCTGTAAAAATAATAATATAAACCATATATCTTTCTCCATCTTTGTATAGTGGTATATAAATCATAACCCACAATCCCCCTTTGTTTTTTTCTTGCCCATTGCCTGCCACCTGCAAGAAAAAATTGTCTTTGGGATTCTTTTATTAGTCTCTGTTTTTTTAACACAGCCACCCGCAAGCCGCAACCCACGCCCAACTCCCCTACCCTCTCCCACTGTATTTTCTCTCCTCCTCTACTCTACCCCTCTGTTTTTAATTATTTTAAGTTGTTTGAAAAAATATTTGCGTAAAAGGAAATGTGAAACTACCTTGTGCAAGTGATTATGCAAAATATACAGAGGGAGAGGGGTGGGTTGCGGGTGGGTGGGCATGGGGTGGTCGGGCTGTAGAGGCAAGGAAAAAACAACAGAGGGAGAGGGAGAGCACAGGGAGGAGAGAGGGCAGAAGGGAGGGGGAGAGAGACAGAGAGAGAGTGGATTTTCATAAAAAAAAAATATATATTATTTATTTATTTATTTAATCCACATGTCATGATGTGATTGGACATGTGGGCTCTACTTATTACACTTAACAAAATTTTTAACGGAGGGACCATTTGTGATAAAAAGCACTAACGTTAAGGACTATTAGTGTCACAAAAAAACCTCAAGGACCATTCGTGATAAAATCGTAAACTTTAAGGACCATTTGTGATAAAAAGTCTTATATAATATTGGGAGAAAGGACATCGAATGCATCCATTGCAGGAGATGTTGAAATTTATATAAAATGACAATCTATTCTCAAATTCCGTATAATCAACGGCCCAAATTGCATGTTTGACAATATAACAAACAAGTCACTATTTATTGAAAAATATAATAAATTTTCTCATAAAAAATAATTTTTATGAAATGTTGTAATGATGAAGAACTAATCCAACGGTGCACAAGCGTTCACGAAATTGATGGGTGACCTAGTCGATCAGAGCCCCAGGAGCTGGGTTAGAATAGAATACGAAGAGCCTACCCACCCTTCTCAAGCTCCCGTCCCTCCTTCGTTTCATCATCACTCTCATTATATTCCTTGTTATTTTATTCATATTTTTTCAGTAATTTCCTTCAATTCAATCAATTTGAATACAAAGCCCTCCCAATCCCCACTCAAATTGAACCAGAGTCCAGGGTTTCTCTGTTATTGTGAAAACCCTAAGAAAAGCTCCCATTTTTGTCTCTCACTCCATTGGTCAAGCTAAAGGTTGCACTTTGCTGAAGATCCACAGGAGCCCACTTTCTCAAGGGGATGAGACCATGAGAGACTTAATGAAAATCTGTCTCCTTGAGGGTCAGTATTTTCCTTTACATTTTAGCTTTTTGCATATTTATGAGAATTTACTTTGTATTTCCACTCTTTCCCGCTAAGACTGTAGAGGGACTGAGACTGATGATAACATATTTATATGTCTATTAATGTATATATATAATACAATGTTATATTTATACAGAAAACAAACTTGTCAGGCATGGGGATTGAGAGAATTCACTTGAGATTGATCTGAAACTATTTCAAAGTTTGACATGGATAACGAGGTGATTGAATTTGATATTGGGTTGGGAGGAGGGGGAGGTCGAGACGGCGATGATGATTTTGTAGACATTGAGCACCCTGTTGATGATGAGGAAATGGTTGATAGTCCTCTTATGAGCAGTGCCACTGGAAGTGCCAGTGGTATTGTTGTTTTTGGTGGTGGAGGGAGTGGTGAAATTTACCTTCCTGAAGGGGACCTCTTGGACCTTGAGCCTTATGACGGCATGGAATTTGAGTCCGAAGAGGCTGCCAAGGCCTTTTACAATTCGTATGCTCGGCGTGTTGGGTTTAGTACTCGTGTCAGCTCCTCACGTCGTTCCAGGCGTGATGGAGCAATCATACAGAGGCAATTTGTTTGTGCTAAAGAGGGTTTCCGGAATTTGAATGAGAAGCGCACCAAGGATAGGGAGATCAAGCGCCCACGTACTATCACCAGAGTAGGATGCAAAGCATCCTTGTCTGTAAAGATGCAAGATTCAGGGAAGTGGGTTGTGTCTGGTTTTGTTAAAGAGCATAATCATGAGTTGGTTCCGCCTGATCAGGTGCATTGTCTTCGTTCTCACAGGCAAATATCAGGTCCTGCTAAGACCTTGATTGATACCCTGCAGGCAGCTGGCATGGGTCCCAGGAGGATTATGTCAGCACTGATTAAGGAATATGGTGGGATAAGCAAAGTCGGATTTACAGAGGTGGACTGTAGGAATTACATGAGGAATAATCGCCAGAGAAGCTTAGATGGGGACATTCAGATGCTTTTGGATTACTTGAGACAAATGCAAGCTGATAACCAAAATTTTTTCTATGCTGTGCAGGGGGATGAGGATCAGTCCATGGGCAATGTAATCTGGGCTGATCCAAAGGCAAGGATGAACTATAGTTACTTTGGTGATACTGTTACCTTTGACACTACGTACAGGTCAAACAGGTACCGTTTGCCCTTTGCACCTTTCACAGGGGTAAACCATCATGGACAGCCTGTGTTATTTGGTTGTGCCTTTCTGATAAATGAATCTGAAGCATCATTTGTTTGGCTGTTTAAGACATGGCTTATGGCAATGTCAGGCCGCCATCCAGTGTCGATTACCACTGATCATGATGCTGTGATACAGTCAGCCATCATGCAGGTTTTCCCACAGACCCGCCACCGTTTCTGCAAATGGCACATCTTCAAAAAATGCCAGGAGAAGTTATCCCATGTTTTTCTTAAACATCCAACTTTTGAAGCAGATTTTCACAAGTGTGTTAATTTGACTGAGTCGATAGATGAATTTGAGTCTTGCTGGTTGTCTCTTGTTGACAGATATGATCTCAGGGATCACGAATGGCTTCAAACAGTATACTCTGCTCGCAGGCAATGGGTCCCTGTCTATCTGCGTGACACTTTTTTTGCAGAAATGTCCATAACTCAGAGAAGTGACAGCATGAACTCATATTTTGATGGATATGTGAATGCTTCAACAAATCTGAGCCAGTTCTTTAAGCTCTACGAGAAAGCTCTTGAGAGTCGCAACGAGAAGGAAGTGAAAGCGGATTTTGAAACTATGAACACTGCCCCAGTTTTGAAGACCCCATCTCCAATGGAAAAGCAAGCATCTGAGCTTTATACAAAAAAAATATTTATGAGGTTTCAAGAGGAGCTAGTTGGGACACTAACTTTCACAGCATCTAAAGGTGATGATGATGGGGAGATCATCACATATCAAGTAGCAAAGTTTGGGGAAGACCATAAAACATATTATGTTAAGCTTAATGTTTTGGAGATGATGGCAACTTGTAGTTGCCAGATGTTTGAGTTCTCAGGTCTTCTTTGCAGACATGTATTGGCGGTCTTTAGAGTGACCAATGTGCTAACTCTCCCATCCCATTACATATTGAAACGATGGACAAGAAATGCCAAGAGCAGTGTCATGTTAGAAGAACGTTCTAGTGATGTATATACCAATTATCTAGAATCTCATACTGTTCGATACAATACCTTACGTCATGAGGCCTTTAAATTTGTAGATGGAGCAAAGTCTTCAGAAACCTATGACATTGCACTGGATGCTCTGAAAGAGGCTACCAAAAAAGTAGCTCATGCAACAAAGAATGACGGGAAAACCATGGTCAACGGGCATGTCAGGGGCAACTTGGCTGGTGGAGCAGGTCGGATACATTATGCTAGTGGGGATCATGAGGGGAGTTCGGGCCAACACTTGTCTGAGGTCAGAGCTATTTCCCAAGTTATCATTTGATTACTTGTCTCCTTAGCCTTGGTATTTTTCTCATTTTTGGCTTTGGGATGGAGTACTCTGTGTTTATGCAATGTGTGTTTGCCTATGTTTGCCTCATAATTTGACTGATGGGATACCACTTGGGCTTTTTGCATCTGTTCAAGCCTGCTGTAACTTTTCTGTTATGGGTATTATTGTGCAGGATGATATGGACAAAAAAATTCGAGAACTTACGAATGAGCTGCAGTGTGCAAATCGGAAGTGTGAAGTTTATCGGGCTAACCTGCTTTCAGTTTTGAAAGATATAGAGGATCATAAGTTACAGCTGTCAATTAAAGTGCAAAACATTAAGATTGGCATGAAAGATGGCCTATAAAGGTGCAATACAGTCACACATGTATTTATCTTTTATTTTAATTGCTTTTTAGTCAGTGTACTTTCACCTTGCTCTATGGAAAGGTATTTCTTCACTTATGGGTGGCGTAGAAATTTGAAATATGTGAGAGTTGGGTTGTGTTTCCAGTGTTTTCAGTTTTCTTAGATGTATATTTATAGTTGCTGGATCCAAACTCTATGCAGATAGTTGGCCTTGTGTCTGATATACCGAAAGGTATTATCTTAGTTTCCATATAATAAGATGAATTGGAATGAAAAGTAAACTCTCACTGATGTGGGAAATTTGCAGGGTCCATGTTTTGGACCATGGATGGATCTTGGTTGCCGATTTGACTCGCCAGAGGCTTGATATCTCACGTGTAAATTATTTTCTGGCCGATTTGTCATACTTACCTCCTTTTCTTTTAATTATTGGTTATGTTATTTTGAACCGCTTTATGTTGTTTCTAACATTGTATGGGTCTCCTAGTGTGCAACGGTAACCTTGCAGGAGGAGAAACATCATTGTATGAGTAGTTGCAAATGAAGACCAATATGAGAGCTGACTGCAAGGTTAATTGGGGTATGGATGTGTTTGGCAATTGAAATTCTTTGGTAGTTATTTTCTTGTCGTGTGTGTGAGGTATAATTTATTGGTTTTGTGTTCCCCTCGTGTATATCTTTCTGTTGATCAAAGCTTTTCTGGAGCTCCCTGCGTACTTCCTATTCTATCAATTGTTAGCCACCTCCTTATTCTAGCATTGAGAGTAATACACTGTGAAGTGTGACACCGAACACAGCCCAAACCGAGCTTAAGACGTTCGAGTTCGGGAAAGGCTCTCTGTATAGCTGAAATGTTATGTTCTTGTGAGCCTTTGTTGGAGTCAGTTTGTAAATGTAACATTGTTATGCATGCACTGTACAAGCTGATTTTCTCAAGTGAAGTTCAACTACGTGGCTGAAAACTCTGTTCCTTATGGTATGCTACATTTGAGGACCACCGAAAGTTGAGAGCAGGGTGATTTTACAGGTTATAAACCCTATGTTACCAACAGTAAACGTGGATCGGGTGATTGTTAGTCGTCAATTTCTGTGCAATCCGTAGTGAAAATTACTGTCAAAAGACTAACAATTGTTCACCTAAGGGACTGACATTTTCCAAAGCTTAGCATAAGAACTCATCTGGGATTTGATGCACCTAGCATGTGAGTTGCAAAGAGCATGGTATTATCTCAAGCAATGACGTCCTGGAAAAAAAAAAAAAAATCTCAAGCAATGACGTCAAATTTTATACGTTGGAAATGGACAACATCCAATGCAGCAAAGCAAACAAGTGCTTTTCATAACCGAAAATCAAAAGAACAAAATGGGAGAAATCAAAAGAAGAGTTAATTGAGATGCCTTCAAGAAACTAAAATATTATAAAAACTTTGAAAATGCAACCGAAAAAAGGGAATAATAAAAAATGAGAATTGTTTTTAGCTGAGATTATATAATGGAATTTCATTCTCTGAATTTCAAAAATCAGATTTTTGAAACCCTATTTCCTGTAAAAAAAAATTCCACTCAATACCACTAAAGCTAAAAATCGGGTTTTGGTTTGAAAGTCGTTTGCTTTTCTTCGAAATAATCAAAAGGGCTTTGAGAAGCGTCTGCTTGGGTCTTTCTATCACTCTTATCACCAGAGGGAGACAGCGACCGGGCCAGTCTTTGAGTTTTACGAAGACCACTATTTCGTGTTGCAGAGCTTGTTTGCAGTTTTGGGTGAGTCTTTCTTCCTTTACCCAGTTTACATATAATTTTGGTTCAATTTAGTATGTTTTTTCCAGATTCCTTGCATTTTGATGAAACCCAGCAACTGGTTCAAATATGGAAGTATTGGGTGTGGCCGCCCAGTCAGTTGCTGGCTTTCAGCTGCCTGAAAGGCTTAAATCCCTTTCTTCTTCAATACCCAATTCTCTCTTGTTACCAAACTTACTGTTTCCTCTGTTTCTTCTCTTCTCAAGCTTCAACTTCCCTCAAGCTTCTATCTCAAACAGACTCAACTACAACAAACAAGGTATTTTTCTTAACCACCCCTTTTTTTGCTTGTGCAAATTGATTAGGTTTTTGTATGAAATTTATGTGCTGTAATTTTTGTACTCCATTTTCCTGAATTTCTCTATGTGCAATATTTTGGGTTCTCATAGCTTATGGGTGTCATGTAGTAAATCTTTTTTTCTTTTTTTTTTTAAAAAAAGTTACTGTAATGTTGATGATGTTGCTTTAGGGAGGCTACAAATTTGGGAATTGTTTTCTGTGGTTTGAGGTTTGGTGACTTCTGATAAAAGCATGCTTAAGATTAGCTTAAATGGGTGTTATTCTGACAAAACAATGGTTGATTTCCTATATATCCAATTTCCAGACCATACCTCGTGCAATCACAGTTAAAAACTAGTTTGAATACTTAAAATTGTTACAAGAAAATCTGTAGCTTTATTGCATGTAGGAAGTGCCAGGAATCTGCAATAAATTTCTATTGCATGTAGGAAGGCCTTGCTGGTCTGAAAAGAATTTGCAATGTTAACAATTAGGGAAAATTTTCGCAATTAGGATGAATCTGGTCATGATGACCAGGAGGAGGAGGAGGAGCATATAATTCTAGTGAAAGTGTAGAGATGATAGCAGCATATGATGTTTTAGTTATAGTTTGAACCCTGATTTGTGTAAGTTACCTTCCGTATTTAATAATGGACTTTGGTGGAACCATTTCTTACTTTTTTCTTATTGGCTACAGTTGAATTTTGAAGTTACATGAGTGGCGTCAGACAGAGGACCCTCGGGGGTGGGGGTCAGCATGTGTTAGACTATCTGAAACGAATGCAAGCAGAAAATCCTGCTTTCTTTTATGCAATTCAGAATGATAGTGATCACTCTAGTGGAAATATATTTTGGGTGGATTCAACAGCCAGGATGAACTATACTTATTTTGGAGATGCTGTTATATTTGACACCTCGTACAGGACAAACCGTTATAGGGTACCGTTTGCCTCATTTTCTGGGCTTAATCATCATGGGCAGCCAGTGTTGTTTGGCTGTGCGTTAATTCTAAATGAGTCTGAGTCCTCATTCTTATGGCTGTTACAAACTTGGCTTCATGCAATGTCCGGTCGCCACCCTGTCTCCATCACCACTGATCCAGAGAGACACATACAAGTCGCAGTTGCGCAGGTTCTTCCTGAAACTCGCCATCGTTTCTGTAAGTGGGCCATATTTAGAGAAACACAAGAGAAACTAGATCATCTTTATCATTCCCATCCTACTTTTGAGACTGAATTTAAGAAGTGCATCAATGAGAGTGAGACAGTAGATGAGTTTGAGTCACGTTGGGAATCATTGCTTCAAAGATACTACATCATGGATAATGAATGGCTTCAATCAATGTACAATGCTAGGCAACAGTGGGTCCCAGTGTACATGAGAGACACCTTCTTTGGAGAGTTTGCAGTAAATGAGGGAAGTGAAAGTTTAAATTTGTTTTTTGACGGGTATGTGAATTCATCCACTACCATACAGGTTTTGCTTAAACAGTATGAGAAAGCTGTAGTTAGTTGGCATGAAAAGGAACTCAAAGCAGATTATGACACTACTAATACTATGCCCGTTTTGAAGACACCATCTCCTATGGAAAAACAAGCTGCAAACCTCTATACTAGGAGAATATTTAAGAAGTTCCAGGAGGAGTTGGTTGAGACCCTTGCAAATCCTGCAACAAAAGTTGATGACTCAGGAACTGTTGCCACCTATCGAGTGGCCAAATTTGGGGAAGACCACAAAGCCCATGCTGTTGATTTCAATTCTTTTGAGATGAAAGCTAGTTGTACGTGTCAAATGTTTGAATATTCAGGAATAATCTGTAGGCATGTACTAGCAGTTTTTAGGGCAAAAAATGTTCTTACACTCCCTTCTCAATACGTATTGAAACGATGGACTAGAAATGCCAAGAGTGGAGCTGTGGTGGATGAACGTGCTTCTGAATTGCCAAACAATTCTAGAGAATCTGTAACAGTTAGGTATAACAATCTACGTCAGGAAGCAATCAAATATGTAGAAGAGGGAGCAAAATCTATCCACATTTATAATGTGGCGATGAATGCTCTACAGGAGGCTGCTAAGAAAGTTGCTTCTATAAAGAACCAAGGTTCTGGAGCTACGCAGGCTAGTTCCCTGGCCAATGGAGGTAGCCAAGAAATGCATTCAACGGAAGAAAATCAAACAGCGTATCAGTCTTCGGTACGTTACTCCCACCTCTCAAGATATATGTTTAATAATATTATTGTCGTCGTTGTTATTATGTTTAATATTATTATCTCTCTCTCTCTCTCTCTCTCTCTCTCTCTCTCTCAGCATTAGGTCATTGGGGAAGTTTATGAATATGAAGTAGAATTATTCAAAAGTGAATTTTTTTGTCTTTCCTGTTATGAATCTGGAAAGCATGGATATAGTTTCGTAATTATTTGCTTATTTGTTACCTTAGGTGTATGTAGCTATTGAACTCTACAAACTAAGAAATAATGCATCTTTGGGTGTTCCATTGTTACAAACATGGTAATTCATGATTTCTATTTCATGTTTGTAGCCGGAGAGGGCCAGCTGTAAATTATGATGTCAGAATAAATGTAATCATCACATGGTTTATATGGTGTTTGTGCTTTCACTGTGATCATGATATAATACGCCATTCTTTTTGTTTATTGGTGCTTGTGTTTTAAGTTTGATCATGATATATGCCATTATTTTTGTTCACTCATTTATTTTCCTCAGGATGAGAAGGAAAAGAAAATCCGTGAATTGTCTGCCGAGTTGGAGAATACCAACCAACGGTGTGAAGTTTATCGAGCAAATCTGCTTGCTGTTCTACGAGACATGGAAGAGCAGAAGTTGAAGCTTTCAGTGAAAGTTCAAAGTGCAAGGCTAAGTCTGAAGGAGTGACTGCTATTTGCAGAAGAAGCCCTTCCATTATGGATTTCCTTCTCCAGACCGTACACTCAGTCATTGACATCTTTGTTTCTCCCATCCAGCGTGCCAGGGGCCTCCTGCTGGGAGAAAGTTGGGTGGGGAAGAGGAGGGGGTGTGCCTGAAGGCGGGCAATATTTGTATTTAAACCGTTTTCTCGTAACTATTGCACCGTAAACTTGTTTGTGTCGAGATCTTGTTGGAGGGACCAGGTAGGGATAAGCTGCCACTAATCCGTGGGGTGAACATCCTCCAATGTCAATAATAGGAAGTTGCATTGTTAGGGTTTAGCCTTGGTTAATAACTTGTGGTGATTATTAATTATTAACAATGGGATTTTTTGTAGTATCCTCAAACCCACTTTGAATCTGATAAATGGAGTTTGAAACTCTCTTTTTCTTTTTGTACTGTTTCGGTTAATGCCTTCCACAATCGTACAGGATCCAACAAACAAAGAAAAAAAAAAGTAAGAAAAAAAAGGGAAAGAGTAAAGAACAAAGAGAATATGTTGGAAAGAAAAAGAAAAGAACAAAGAGAATATAGAATCAAATAAAGAAAGTGAAATTCGGCAAAAACCAAATGAAGAAAGTGATATGTGGAGGGTCTGTTCACATAAAATAAGAATAATTTCCGTGTAGAACTGCCTTTAGTTGAAGAGTCACAAGTGTTAACCTTGTCTGACGAGTCACAAGGCTTGGTTCACTTCACCCTGTGGAAAACTTGTTTGAAACTGACATCTGGCAGATAAGTTTGGCACTGCATAATCGTTTACCGCGACACATGATATTTACGTGTTATAATATGAGTGAATCATATGTTAATATTTTGAGACGTATTAGTATTAGTAAAGGACTGCTTACCTCCTTATCTGAGATGCGCTCTTATTTCCTGCAAATCAAAATTTGACACATATGTAAAAATAATTCATCAAAAATACACAAAAAAAATCTTTATACACATATTAAATTGTGATTAGGAAGAAAGTAGGAATTTCTACTTCCTAAGAAGAAGGCAAGTATTTAGATGTTATAAACACGTAACCGGGGTAACGCTTTTTGTCCAAAAGAAAAAAAACCGGGGGTAACGCTGAAAAAATTATCCATGGATATAGACTAGGACCCGCAAAAGAGTACAATTTGCCACTTGGCAGCTTGAGCTATACAAAGATCTTCACAAATTCCATAACTTCGGAAATCACAGTGGTCGAGACACCTGTGACAGTGGCACTGAAGACCATCTCGTTTGATCTGCTTTTTTTGCTTTGTCTTTATAACATTACGAACCTTCCAGATGAATCCATGCTGCTACTTTTACAAGCGTTGAACTCCTTTATTTATCAAAGAGATTGAGAATATAATCCAAAGCTTCCCAGAACATTCCAACTGTTGGGGTCAGAGACTCGAGATGAATTTTGGGGACATTGCTTGCCTTTGTTCTTTTGTAGTCTTTGAAGAAAGCTTTGCGTGAAACTTTAAAATTTGCGCTTGGGTGAAAGACCATGTACAAGTTGTTTTCGCACCTGAGTTCGAATTCCTCTCTTCATAGTTTAGATTAGTTTAAAGTAAATTATCGCTTGTATAAAAATTAAAAGAAACCATTTACAAGTTTCTGATTCTTCATCAAGAACAAGTTTGATTCTTAAGCTCATCAATTATAATAACATTTATATGGTTTTAAGTCAACAACCTTCAGTATTAGAAATGCTATCTTAATCCCATAAGGGAGGCAACAACAAAAAATAACATCCTTCCACGGCAATAGATTCCAAAGGCAATGAATGCTTTCTTTGATCCCTCTATATCTCAAACATTCTCACCTTAATTATTTCATCAACGTGACCAATTTTTTATTCTCCACTTGTAAAACTCAAGCAAAGAATCTTACCTTAGCTACAAGACTGTTGAGAAACCCTTTTTTTTAAGCTATCAAAAGCATACCAAACTTAACTGGCCATTTAACCCTCATCTCCATATAAGCATCTCTCATCTTGCTGCTACTTCCAAATTGGCCTGAGTGAGAAACTTAGGATTTTCCTGAGAAAAAAAGGAAAAAAAAAACCCATGAAGATTGACAAGGAAATCTCTCACCCCATCCACCTACAACACAAGCTCAAGATTGAATACACAGAGATCCCATTCTACTGTGATGGGTGCAAAGAACCTGGCATTGGCCTCAAATACAAGTGTCAGAAATGTGAGTTTGACTTGCATAAGGCATGTGCTGTGGCTGCTCCCAACATCCACCATCCCTTCTACAACAAATGTGAGTTTCAGTTTCTTTACAACCCGCCAGGTGCTGCTAGGAGAGTGTGTGATGTATGTAGGAAGGATGTTTTGGGGTTTGTGTACCACTGCTGGAGATGTGATTTTGATCTGCACCCTTGTTGTGCAAACCTCCCACAAGTCCTAGATGATGGGGAGCACAACCTTTACTTGTGCCTCAAGTTATCTGGTCCTTGTCATAGGTGTGGAGGCAAGGGGCCTGGTTGGTCTTACAGGTCTGATTGCAAGACCTATAACCTTCATGTGTCATGTGTGAAGGAGTTGCTTGTGGAGAGCTGGCAAGCCATGTATCTCAATGTGGACAAGAACAAAGTTAGGGAAATGCAGACTAGAATCCCAAGCCTTAAGGGAACACTGAAAAACCATCATGGAGGGAGAGGAGGAGGAGGAAAGGTCAGAAAGTGTTGCCAGATTGCTGGTGGTGCCGTTCGTGTTATTGTCTCTGCCATCCTGGGAGATCCTACTGCTCTTATAGGCGCGGTTGTCGGCGGTTTCATATCCAAGTAGAAGGGGGGAAAATGAAAACAAGCGTGTGCTTAGTATGTCTTGTTATTACTTTTCTTCATGTTTTCCTGTTTCAGTTTGTTACTTGGTTACATGTAAATTTATAAGTACTGTGTGTGTGAATGATTAGGACCCTGCAGTGTCCTCCAAATCTGCATATTAAAGTTAAAAAATATGATTAGATATGACATTGTGTGTCTTTTCTTGAGTAGCATTTCATTCGGATAAGGAAACAACTGAGAATTGGAGCCTCCTTTTGTGTACAGAAACGTACACATCACTTTGTGTATTCTTATGGATAGGTCTTCTTTTGGCTGTTGGTAAGTACCAAAGGTAAGAAGGTTTTGTAATGTACCAAACATATAGCGAGGGCTTATAATTTCAGTGATAGAGCACTTTATCCTACATTTCCGGTGAGAGTTGAATTTATGAGTCATGCGCTCTCCGCCCTAGAATCATTATGAAAATAAAAAAATAGAAAAAAGAAAAGAAAAAAGAAGAGAGATATAGTAATCTTCGAGACGTTGGCGCGGTAGGTATTGTAAGCCAAATTTTGTTTCCTTCTATTTTCCTTCATATCATTCAAAATCTTCTTGGTCTACTTGTAAAATTCATTGAGGCCTTCTGCATGCGACCTCCTCTGGTTCTAGCATACGCAAGGTACTCATGCTGCTTAGAAGTTTCCTTTAAAAGAAAGAGAATACAAACGTGTTAGTTTATAGCCCAATGGGTTCATATTTCTGGCAGAAAATATTGACTTTTTCAAGGCATATTAGCCGCCTTGACTTTTGAAAAGTCTCTGTTTTTGGAGTTTTCTTGAAGGAAGAAAAACAAAGGAAGAACATTAACGAGTACCACACAAACAGAACATTGTATATTAAAGATAAGGTTAACAGGTCCAAATGGACAATTGACAAATCAAGCCCCTCGTCTTCCATTTTGGTAATTTCGTGTCAGATTCCTTATTCAACAGATGCATGTATATATAACATATTTACCACAAGCAGAAAGCAAATCTCTCATTTTGATCACCTTGTGCACATAGTGAGAACACCATTTCCTCTCACATTTGGTTAGTTCCGTTTTTTCTGTTCTTGTTTTCTGCATTTAAATTAGCTCTAGGTGAATCAATCAAAATCAACAAGGAATATGGGGCTTCCGAAAGGAATATTAATCACCTTTCTAGTTGTCCCTTTTGCCATAATGCTGCATCAAGCTGCCATAGGCACTGCAGAATCAGCAGCTAAGCCGAAAGATTTCCCTTTTCGTGTATTTGATGAAAAAACTGACCAAGCTGCCTTCCGCTTTGAAGGCGTTTCTTCCATTGATCAGGGGGCACTTCAGTTAACCCCAGACACTCTGAACCAAGCCTTTCTCTTACCCAACAGGTCCGGGCGCATCATGTACTACAGAGCTTACAGACTATGGTTGTCTGACAACGATGATGATGATGTTGTTGCCTCCTTCAACTCAACTTTCCTCCTGAACATTTACCGTAACAAAGAGTGGAATGCCGGTGAAGGCTTTGCCTTTCTAATAGCTTCAGATATAAATATACCTGAACAAAGCCATGGACAGTGGCTAGGCCTCACCAATGCCAGCACTGATGGGAATGCAACAAACCACATCGTTGCTATAGAATTCGACACAGAAAAGCAGGATTTCGACCCCGATGACAACCACATAGGCCTCAACATCAATTCTGTACACTCAAGCAAGAATGTTTCTCTCAAACCTTTAGGCATTGAGATATCGCCGGAGATAGCCACCAACTACAGCGTGTGGGTGGAATACGACGGTAGGTCCAAAGTCATGGAAGTCTACATGGCTAAACACTCTCGAGCCAACCCACCAAACAAGCCTAACACACCACTTTTGAGTGAGACAATAAACTTGAGGTATTACCTGAAAAAAGAGTCCTTCTTTGGATTTGCTGCTTCCACAGGCAGCCCAGCAATTCAGCTAAACTGTGTTTTGGAATGGGATTTAAAAGTGGAGGAATTACACCCAAGAAAAGATTGGACTTGGTTGAAGATTGCTGCTGGGGTTGGTGTTCCAACTATGGCCTTGTTAGTGATACTTGGATTTTGGCTGGGAATTAGGTATGTGAACAAGAGGAAAATAACCAGGGTTGAAGAGTCCAATGTGCTAGGGACACTGAAAAGGTTGCCAGGAATGCCTAGAGAGTTCAAGTACAAGGAGCTTAAGGAGGCAACTAATAATTTCCATGAAAGCATGAGACTTGGACAAGGTGGTTTTGGCATTGTTTACAGAGGAACTCTGCATGATAAGGATCATGAAGATACTAAAACCTCCACAGAAATTGCTGTCAAGAAATTCTCCCGGGACAACATCAAAGGCAAAGATGATTTCTTGGCTGAGCTCACCATAATTCACCGGCTTCGACACAAACATCTTGTACGGTTAGTAGGTATGTCATTTGCACGATTCATTTTTTTAATCCAATCTTCAATTTAGATTAATGAGCTAATTAGGAACATTTGAAAATGTTTTAATTCCAAGAAAAGATAAAATAAAAAAGGGCCAACAGTCAACCAGAAATCGTCAATGCAAAATACTTAGGGCGGCTGAGAAATAATCCATTCCATTTGAATTTTGATATGGTCTTTTGAATTGACAATGTCTTTTTCTTCCTTTCAAGGAAGTCTTCAGAACCCAACTCTCAATTATTATTATTATTTTTTTTTTTAAACATGGTTAGAACTTGTACATCCAAAATTAAGTGTATTCCAACAGACTATAATTTCAAGTTTGAACTTCCTTCACTTAAATTTCTGTTTCATAAACAGCTAAATCATGAAGTTTCAAAACCCTGCTCATTACTCTACATTGACTGTTGTACAGGATGGTGCTATGAGAAAGGGAAGCTTCTTTTAGTGTATGATTTTATGCCAAATGGCAGTGTCGATAAGCACTTATATGAAACTTCCAGCCAGAATACACTGAATTGGAAACATAGATGCAAGATCCTTGCTGGTGTGGCGTCAGCATTGCATTACCTGCAAAACGAGTATGACCAAAAAGTGGTGCACCGCGACCTAAAAGCCAGCAACATCTTGCTTGACTCAGACTTCAATGCTCGCCTGGGAGACTTTGGCCTTGCCCGAGCCTTGGATCAAGAGAGGAACTCATATGCTGAACTAGAACAAGCTGGAGTCCCGGGCACCATGGGCTATGTTGCTCCAGAGTGCTTCCACACAGGAAAGGCTACTCCAGAATCTGATGTGTTCGGTTTCGGGGCAGTGGTGCTTGAGATTGTATGTGGTAGAAGTCCAGGGATTAAGATTCTTCATGAACACCACCAGTACTCCTTGGTTGATTGGGTGTGGATGATGCATCGAGAAGGGCGCATTGAAGAAGCCATGGATAAGCGGCTCAACGATGATTATGTGTTTGATGAAGCAAATCAGCTTTTACTTCTGGGTTTGGCATGTTCACATCCCATTGCCAGTGAGAGGCCTCAAACACAGGCCATATGCCAGATTATAGCTGGAACCACTCCAGCCCCTAGTGTACCTCCATTCAAGCCTGTTTTTATGTGGCCTTCCATGGGTGCTGCCTACAGCAGCACTGAGAGTACAGTTTCTAACGTCATTCTTTCTAGCATTACAGTGTCTTACTAAAGTTTGGTGGAACACTGAATGTAACATTATTGCAGTGGCTTCAGCTCATCTCCTTCTGCATTAAGATTGGAGGATTTTTACTGAAGCCCATTGTTCAGAATACCTAATGATATTGTTTAATGGGATCGCCAGTATTAAGAATTTTCTATAGATTTACCTCAGAAAACCAATCAGATTATGGCATCATTTGTTCTTTGAGATCCAAAAGATCTCTCAATTAACCTCGTCAACTGCGTTATACCTATGATTAGGCTACTTTTAGCTAAGGTTACAGAAAATTGATTAAAGCAGATAGTTTTGTAGCCTTTGGCTTCTAAATGAACAACTGAAACTACCTCAGACAATGTTCTACCAGATGGCACTTTATAGAAGGCAAGATTTTACATTGAACTGTATTCAAGACCAAGTCATTCTCTGTCCACACAGATTCTTGAGCCAGCTAAGTTTCTCTGGTCCACCCAGAAGGGCCAAAACCATATACCAGTTCAGTTCACCTCATATATTGAAAGTACACAATACCAAACTAAGCTACAATACAAGAAAAATGAATATCAAAGAACAGAAAATTTGAGACTCTAGTACCTTGGGCCTATTCTTCAAACCAAACCAAACTTCGTTGCAAACTTCTTTTGATTACAGTCCAGCATTTCACTCAAGCTACAATGGGTTGTCCTCTGTTTCAAAAGTTTGTGTCGCCGCTCCACTCTTTTCTTCAAACCATGGCGAAAGAAGTCGGGATAATCAGCAACCTCATCAATTCGTCTACCCATTACCTCTACCAAGAACCTGATTCTAGGTTCTAGAGAATTGTGGATGCTCTTGATCAAAATTGGAGGATAACCAGATACCAAAGCTGCTATCTGACCATCTTCAAATCCACTTCTCTTTAGATAATCAAAATTGGGCCTCAGAATCTTGTCTACATCTCTACACAACACTTCTGGAAAGCTCATTGCCACAGTCTGAAGACCCTGCTCTGTGAGACCAACTGATTTCAAAAACTCTGCAGTAGGGCGCAATCTTTTTTCAACACTATAACCCATGATAAATGGGTTCTTTACCAGTACTTTTCCAATCATCCCTTCTCTGGAAAGGCCAAGATTAGCAAGAAAGTTCACAATTTCAGACAGCTTTGCTTCAATGCTGTAGCTGATGAGCCTAGGATTGAGCAAAATCATTTTCCCAAGTTGCTTTTGAGGAATTCCCAGTGCCTCAAAGAAGGCCAAGAGTGGACAGAGCTTCTCTTCCACACTATGGGACAGAATGTGAGGGAATTTGGCAATGGCAGATGCAACTTCACGGGGTTTGGTACCGAGCGTGGTGAGGCACTCAACAGTAGGTACAAGCTTCTCATGGAGGGCCAAAGTAAGTATCTTGGGGCATTTTGAAACAACAGAAGGTAGCTTTCTCTCTTGAATGCCAATACTTTTCAAATAAGCCCAGTTCTCAGAGGCTGTTTCCCCATGCACATTCTCAAGACGCTTGCACTTTTTTAGCATATCCTGAATGCTCTTATCATCAAAACCTTTATCCCTGAAGAACCACATGATACTAGTACTACCATTTTGAGTGGTGCTGGTTTCCATTTTGCCCCCCTGACAACAAGTGAAACACATCAACCCCAAGCTACATTCACAAGTTCATATAAACCCAGAAAACTACTTGTGTAAAAGTTGATTAACAAGTAAACATCAATAGAAGACCATGCTGAAAATGAACAAAATTCAATAAATGGGCAATTATAAAATCTAAGAAACTAAATATTTCCATTCAATTCTATCAGAAAAACATTCTTTCTCGTCTGAATTTAGCAAATATATATGCACACAGTAAGAGTCACATACATACCTACGATTCAATCAGGCACAGCAAAAGGGAAAAGCTAAAAGAGAGAGACTTTGCAGTTGTAAAGGCAGCCGCAGAAAATTCATAGGCAGAGGCAGTGGCAGTGGCAGGACGGAGTTAAGAAGGAGAAAGCCATAGCCCAAGCCTTATCTGTTTGTTTTAGCGCTACACTTCAAGCAGTGAAGCGAAGGGAAGGAACAACTGAGCCTTCTTTCCGAAATTCCGTATTTGCCCTCGTTGTTTTCTTGAATGACTAGTGTGCCCTCTTCTTTGCCGTATATGCCACAATCACAGTCCTCGTTTTCCTCTCTTTGGTTTGAACCCCAAAACCTTACTCTCCCTTAAACCCTAAAATTGAAGAACGTAAAGCTCGTCACTTTATTGATCAGAAATCTCTGGGGCCATGCCATCGTTTCACGGTCGAGTTTCTAAGCACATCTTGTCTACAATTTCTAACCCTCTTCGCCATTCATCTGAGCCCCCCATTTCAACGAGCTTGTCGATAAAACTGCGTCGTTTAAGCTCCACAGCTGATCGCAGCGGTGAAATGGAAGCACCAGAGCAACAACCTCCAGAGCCCATACCCAATAGGCCTTTGAGAGGACAAAGACCATCCAATCCCCCGACCTCCCCTCTTCAATTCCTCAACAAAAACTCACCCATTTCAGAAAAGAGGAGAGAGAACCTTTCTCCGCCATTGCAGGACAGCAGTTTTCTTGAAAAGCTCAAGCTTGGTCTTAACAAGTCCAAGAGAGAGAAGCCTCAAGAAGTTGACGAGCCGCCCCAGCCACCTGAAGAAGCAGACGAGATATTCAAGAAGATGAAGGAGACGGGTCTCATTCCCAATGCTGTGGCCATGCTTGATGGGCTTTGCAAAGATGGGCTGGTTCAGGATGCCATGAAGCTTTTTGGGTCGATGCGTGAAAAGGGTACTATTCCTGAGGTTGTTATATACACTGCTGTGGTTGATGGGTTTTGCAAAGCCCAGAAGCTTGAAGATGCTAAGAGGATTTTCAAGAAGATGCAGAGCAATGGGATTATTCCCAATGCTTTTAGTTACACTGTGTTGATACAGGGATTGTATAGGTCTAATAAGTTGGAGGATGCTGTTGAATTTTGTGCTGAAATGCTGGAAGCCGGTCACTCACCGAATGTAGCTACTTTTGTGGGGTTGGTTGATACGGTTTGTAAGGAAAAGGATTTGGAAGAAGCTGAAAGTGTTATTGGGAAGTTGAAGCAAAAGGGGTATTTGGTTAATGAGAAGGCTGTTAGAGAGTTTTTGGACAAAAAGGCGTCATTTTCGCCCACGGTTTGGGAAGCTATCTTCGGGAAGAACAAGTCACAGAAATTTTTTTGAGTTCTCTTGGTCATTAGAAGCATAAGAAATTGTAAGTTTTGCTGTTCTGCTGTTGATTATAAAAGATTGAGTTTGTTTGGCTTTGTTAAGACCTTGTTGCCCCATTGTATGAGGAATAGCATGAGAATAACATCAATGCCACCCTTGGAAATTCACTTTGTTAATAACGGTCATGATTCCTTGTGCTTTATATGGTTGTCGAGGATTTGTCAGCATAAGTTTTTTAATAAAGTTTTATACAGTTTACATTCCACAGGGTAATGACCCGTGATGCTTCTGATTAATAAGAGTTCAATTAGAATGCCCAATTTATGGCTTTGATCAAGTTTGCTTAGAACTTCAAAAATTAGCCACTTGCTGTGATTGTTCTGTGTCATGTTTTCTATCAATGGATACTTGAAAAAACTAAAGATGTTTTAAGCGCATATTTTAATAGCTTAATCTGTGCTTGCTTTTACTTCTTTGTGTTGCTTAGTCAACCAGCACAACAAAGTTGAAACTGCTCATTGGTTCATATAACAAAACATTGTTGGAAAGGCTAGGGCAGGGGAAATGCTGGTGGTTGTGGTGGGTAGACAGATTTGTGATGGAGGTAGCAAATGTCAATAGTAGCAGAAGGAGTAGCAGCAGCAGCAACAACAATAGTAATAGGTCAGTTATTATAAGTTAGAGTTGGGTTTATTGATGGCTTCAAGGTTAGTTTCACTTCATATTTCATCCATGGTGATGGTGAAGGAAAGAATGTGAGGGTGGGAGGACTTCTTTGACTATCATAGATAGGGATACAAGTTCTTCACACTCTCATTTTACTTGGTCTTTTTTGTTTGGCCAATCTGATTTCCGTTACTTAGTTTTCGTGCAAGATACAATCCGTTTTGGAGCTTATTAGGTCTCGAAGCCCTATATAGAACGCTGCTAAAACTGGTTTTGACCAAAAATATTATTGTGAATGTTGACTTGCAGATTTTGCATAATTCTACAAGTTCTGGAGAATTCGTGCTCTTAGTTGCAACAAAAAGAAATGGAGATTCTTGTTTTTAAGGTCTTCTTCTTTTAGGTAGCTCAAAGATGTATCAGAAAATAAATTATTTTTTTCCTCCAAGATGCTCCCAAGCTTGTAGAACATGTAACTGTTCACTCTGTTGCCATAACTACACGCTTTTGGTCACATTAATTTGTTGCCAACGCAAGCCTTTGTGGATGGAAGCTGCAGTCTGCCAATAGACAGCCTCAAAACATGCAACCGCGTATGGCAAAAAGCGGTTGGCGTCTCTCTTGTGCAAAAACAATAACTCATCATGGTCGGTTATTGTTTATTCCAAGTGAGCAAATTGTGAAGAAAGAGATACATCTCCTCTTGAAATGACTTTTGGGTATTATAAGCTCCTCCTAATTTAAATGCCAAGCACCAACTCACACCCAACAAAATTCTCTATGCCCCATAAGATCTTTGTGATTTGGTCGGCTTTATTTTTATCCCCTCTGCTAGTTTAAGGTAGTATGTGGTCATATACCTAGGTTAGAGGGAACTGTCCCATTAAGGGCGGGGCTGATGTAGCATGTTTCAATTAACCCATAATAATCAACGAGTTTATTATAATACTAGAGACATCAACTCATATCCGAACGTTTTAAATCTCAACTGATGTAGTAGTGTTTCATCTGTTTATTTTCGTACTGACTGTGAATCGCATTCTCATTTATTTACGATAATAAGCAACTGTCATGTTATGTAGCTCCGTAGTGTTTGGCTACAACTTGGGGTGATGAAAGAAAATTGAAAGTTAATTAGAAGCACATGCTTTGTGTTGTGTACATAACATTTCAAGATTATAACTAATGAGTTATAACATATGATGGTGTTTGTGAATAACTTCCCAAATCATGTGCACATAATCATTGACTAGCTTATTAGTTTTCACATTTTATTAATACGTACACAAGTTGAAACCTGAGTCAAGGAGCCAATTGCGGAGTCATTTGAGCTTTGGTTTTTGTCTGGTAGGTGATCACTGTTTAAAACCGAGGGCCACAATACCAGATAAAGGTAAACCACTACACACCTAAATATCTAGCTATTGAAATCATGCTTGTAATTTTTGCATGTATATCAGTAATTTCATTTAATGAAAAACAAATTAAAGGGTTGGAAACAATTAGAATAGATTACTAAAATTCGGGTTGGGATCAATCTTCTCTCTCACCAGTCTAATATCGTCAAACAAATGATTATATCGTCCGACTGATTAGATAACATTTTCTTATAAATCGTAAAACACTAAACTTTAAATATTTAAACGCTAAAGTAATTTGTATCGAACTTGTGCATAAGTTGCTTGATGAGTGAATTATCAATCAATCTAAGCTCGTCCATTATGCTTCGAGTTGTTTTTATATTATTGAAAATTTAACCTAGGGACCTGTATTGCATGCTTAATGTGACCTTAATTACAACTAAATCGCAAGGAAACCGTTATTTGCGCTCGAACAAGATCTTCCAGAGGCTTTAAGTACTTACTAATTACTATTATAAGTGAATTAGAGAGACAAGTTGTACTTGTTTAACTCTACATTTTAACATCTATATTTAATCAAAGACTAAGAATATGTGGGGTCGGCGCCGGCCCTGCTCCCCCGCCGATCCTTATGAATTTAGCACAGAGTCACACACTTGACCTACAATAAAATATCAAACACTTTTATATCTACGTAGAAAATATATTTCAAAACACCCCCTCTCCCCCCACCTTCAAAAGTCAGAGCTAAGATAATAATAATACATTTAAATTGTCTTTTAAGACTAAGGATTTAACATTCAACACTCAAAAACTTGTTGCTATATAAAGGCCTACATGGGTTCCTTTCCATATCACTTAAAATCCCATTACCCTTACAAATTTTGGTACTTGGGTTACAAGAATTGCTTTTTTTTTTAAAACCAGAAAAAATGATATGCCTAATGTTTTCTCAGTCACATTGGAGCATGGCTACAATTTTCTTCTACACTTGTTTTTGGATCCCATTGCTGCAAATGAAAAGAGGTCTGGCCAGATTGGTTGGTTTTGTGTTCTTCTTCACCTGCCAAGTGGAGCAGGAGGAGTACCAAATGGGCTGCAACCAGATGTGCCTTCCAGTGGCTAGGTTCCAGGACTTGCAGGATCATGGTAGCTTAAGGTGTGGGCAGGAAGCTTTGGAGGAGACATGCTCAATTTGCTTGGTTGAGTTTGAGAAGGAGGATGTGGTGAGTCAATTGTCTAAGTGTGGGCATGTTTTCCACATGGACTGCATTGAGAGGTGGATTGAGCGCAGCCACTTCACCTGCCCAATTTGCAGGTCTATTTTCTTCAATGTAAAGACTTCTCATGCAAAATGGGATGAGAGTGTTAATAGTTCTTCCTCCTACCTTAACGGGGTTTCTTGGTATTATTAGTTGTTTGATCTTGATTTATTAGTTAGTTCTTTGTTTCTAGAGAGAGAGAGAGAGAGAGGCTGTGATTGGTTATGATTATCCTTTTTTTTCTTCATGTAATTAAGATACATATAGCTCTTTGTCATTTATAAGAATTAAGACAGTTGCAGAAAAGCAAAAAAGAGCACAAGAAGGATAATCCAACTTTCATTTGTCATCAACAAAAGCCTTGCTGATATTAATTGGATGCAATTGTATTTGGTGCTGAAGACTGAATTGGATAACTCGCAAAATTTAAACGTTGAAGAATGACTAATCTATCTTCTACCTTTCGGACAAAATTTGGAAGTTGGTTTTCATAACTTCTTTCATCGTACCTTAAATTTAGTGACTTATCAAGTTTAATCCGGTCTTAACTTATTTTATTTTATTTGGCATGATTGAATCCTCATAATAAAAATTAGTTTGACAAATGAGTGGAGCATCTGATGTTATATGTTTGTTGTTGATGATGATGATGGGCAGGTCAACGAGCGCATGAGCGCCATACTCTTAATTTGTTTAATTAATTTGCAAATAATTCATTAAAACTTGAATTAATAAAATAATTAATCCATTATTATTCTTTTCTTAAAAGAAACACGAGCATGTTCAATTCCTTCTAGCAAATAATTGAGTGGAGGGGTACGCGTACCCACTCACATTGGTTGTTGAGTTTTGTGAATGAACATAGGAAGGGATCTATCTTCTTGGCCATGCTTTCAATACTAAATAAATGGGCTTGCTTGGTATTCAATCTAATAATTTTTCTTAGATTTTTTTTTTTTTTTGCTTTATTTTATTTTTCATGGTGGGATATTGGTAATGAAAATAAGTTTGACAAATGAGTAGGGCATCTGATGATGATGATAATGATGGATAGGTCAACGAGGGAATGAGGTTTACTTCTAATTAGTTTAATTACTGAATTTGAAAATCTAAAAATCATTCATCAAGCCAATCCATTAAAATTGAAATAATAAATTAATAATTTTTTTTTTCCTTAAAAAGAAACACGAGCCTGTTGATTCTCTTTAGCAAATAATTGAGAGTGGGGTTACGTAAACCAATCACCATTGTTTATGAATTAACATGTGGGAAGAAGAAGCTTCACAACAGAAAGACTAATCTTTATTTATGATGTTTGAGGTGCAAGTTAAAGTTTTAGAAAAGAAAAATGTGAGTGAGGAAAAATGTGAAATTCACTTGCATAGATAGACTTCTCGGAAATTTCACTTTTATAAGAGATGTGATCATCAATATAACCAGTGATGTAAAGAGTTGTAGTTTTATCTGAAACTAGTGCTACATAAGGATAGTTGGCAGAAATATTTTGTTATTTGACTTCATCATCAATTACATGCTTTGAATTATTTGATGATCATTTTGACTTCTGGCCTCTCTCCACTCTCCCCTCTCAACTTCAAAAGCTTTCTCTACTCTGAATTTGACCAATAATCTCCTTTTCTGTTTCCAATCATAGCCATTTAAATATTTATGTGACATAATCAAATTACATATTTGAAAGAGTATTTAAGATTATGTACATTTGGTAGAGCTTTGACTCAAAGAGGAGATTTATTTTATAATAGTGAAGATTGGAAAACTAGCAAATATGTGCACAAACAATTTCTCTGGCATCCCTCTGTTTTCCTCATGTCCATCTCATACTCTTCCCTTCCTCTCATATTTTGACATGTACTTTTAAATTATTTATAACTAGTGTCTTAACCAGCGCTTCAATGTGTGTCAATAAACTATTTAATTAATTAATTAATTATATTCTTATTTATAGACAATTTTTTTTATAGGAATTTTTATTTCCTATTTATTTCTTAAATGATGGAAATTTTGAGTTCTGAAAATTTAACCATAAAAGCCTTTTGATTTATATATGTATAGATAATAACAATTTAATGTCTTATTAGTGAAGAAGTGAAAAAAAAAAGAAAAGAAAAAGGCAATTTGATATCTTTTGGGCTTTATGTGGGCCCAGAAGTTGTCTCCCAGCCCAACTGGGAGTTTTGCCTCGCTCTTTCCTGAGCCCAGCGGGAGAGGCATAGCTCTTATAACGGTCTTACCCAATTTTATAAAAGGAAAGTAAATCATAGTTTTCAGTCCGATATAAATCGCGGCACGGATTTAAGCTTAGCTTAGCTGGGTTGGGTGAAGCTTCGAGCTTTGAAGAGTAAAAGTACTCGATCGCCAGAAAGAACGCAGCCATGGTAAGACAAACTGAATTCTTCCCTTTGTTTGTTGACGAAGATCTTTCGTTTCAAAATTCCTCGTTGTTTGGATTGCTCATTTGCCTCTTCTCTTCCTCATATTTCAATTTCTTAGATTGGGTTGCTAATTTTTTTTAGATCTGGGTCGAATATTGATCAATTCTCACTTGTCTGGGATATTTTTTTCCTGTTTCAATTTGTTTTCTCTTGAGCAAAATCTGGGCTGTTATATTTGTAGAAATCAATATATTTGCCTTGCCAACAATGGGCACACCATGTAAATTGCCTTGGTATTGTAGTTAAATACGAAAGTGGCGATTTTGACAGGATTACTAGGCTTACATTCGTTGAATTTTACAAGGGTTTTTTACTTTGGTTGTTGATCTAATGCTTTATGTTGTAGATTCAATTTGTGCTTCTTATAAGCAGGCAAGGAAAAGTCAGGTTGACAAAATGGTATTCGCCTTATACCCAAAAGGAAAGAACTAAGGTAATGCCTATAGGTCTTATTGGATTTTGTGGGTTGTTTAAGCTTCACGAAATATATAACTCCAAAAAGAATAACCATATTAACAATTTTCATCTTTGTTATGAGAATAGCTTTCAATTGTGACATTGGTAATCACTGTGTGTGCATGGTTTTTGTTGTACATTTTTGAGTAGGTCCTTCGCGAGCTCAGCGGAGTAATTCTTGCACGAGGTCCCAAGCTCTGTAATTTTGTGGATTGGAGAGGATACAAAGTTGTTTATAAAAGGTAATGCAGAGAGATATGACTGTGCTTTTGCTCTTCTAAGGACAATCATGACTGAGTTGATTCTGTGAATGTGTTATGCAGATATGCTAGTCTATATTTCTGTATGTGTATTGATCAAGAAGATAACGAATTAGAGGTCCTTGAAATGATTCATCATTATGTTGAGATTCTCGACCGATACTTTGGCAGTGTGAGTGTTGATTGCATTATCTTCTTCATTTCATTTTGATGAAGGATGTTGTTGTATTAATATATTCATGGTTGCAGGTCTGTGAATTGGATCTGATCTTTAACTTCCACAAGGTATGCATACTGTGCTTATTTATGGGTCAACAATTTGCTTCTTGAGAATTACATGTCAAAGATTAGTTGGTTTTTTTAATTTCGTCACCATGTTGCTATTTGTTGATATTCAATGTCATAGGGGTTCAACGATTTTTCTTCTTGAAAATCACATGACGTTCTTCTGATGCATGTTCATATTGCATCTATATGAAAGTAAGTATTTGGTTTGATTGTTTGTTACTGTTGACAACATGAAGGCCTACTATATACTGGATGAAATTTTGATCGCTGGTGAACTTCAAGAGTCAAGCAAGAAAACAGTTGCGCGGTTGATAGCTGCACAGGTACAAATATTCTTAGATCAATGCCGTTTGTTGTCGAATATTTCGGCTCGTGCTAATTTCATTATATTACGGCCTTTCAGGATTCTTTGGTGGAGACTGCAAAGGAGCAGGCTAGTTCAATAAGCAATATAATTGCGCAGGCCACGAAATAGTGAACGACATACATATGGTCACCTGTTGTATTAATATACACCGAAGTGCGTCTGTACCAAAATGATTATTTTTATTTTGGATTATTTTTTGAAAAATAACTGATGTGCCTTTCTTCTTTTAGTTGTGTATGTCTTCAAAAGGATTGTAGACAGGGTTGCTCTCCGGGTTTGCCTTTAATTATATGTCTTGTGCGGCTAGTGCATTGCCATTACTTATATTTGAGCCCTTCTTTTCCTGTCCAGATTTTTTTCAACTGAAATTGGTTTCAATAATAAAGGAAATTAAATTTGTCTTTCTTCTTTAATTATTTGGGTCTCCCATAGACAATTTTATGGATATTTTCCCTTAAGATTCCAAGAGATGAAGAAACCATTATTAGGGTGTCCCATAGACTATTGTTTTTTTTTTTTTTTTTGGGTCGAAAGCCCATAGACAATTGTATGGATGTATATAGAAGGAATTAGTTGGTTGTTGAGGGGAATGGTATGGCAGAAGAGTCTAGCAGCAACGATTGTAATTGGCACGTTTCCTTTGGTTAAAAATGTAAATTAAGGGCCAATGCCAGATTACCACAGTGTTTGTGGCCCTCCCCTTCCCCCTGCTTGGCACGAAACCCCGAAACCCAGGGTTTCTTTCCTCCCAATGCAACCAAAAAAAAAAAGTAAATTTAGGCCTCCCAGTATTTACTAAAAAATTTCTCATCCGGTGAAGACTAAACATGAATTTGGCAAGTTAGGGCATAAATTCGTATTAACATTATATGTAGATATTATTAATTTTGATTTGATTAAGAACATTTATTCGTGGTTAATTGCTGCTTAAATGCTAATTCTCTACTGAACCCAACCCAGACAACCGAAGTGGCCACCATGTTGAAGCTCTTGGCTATTTCTCTCTGAAGATTCGACAGTCATGCCTCAAAAACAAGTTATAGCCTCATTCTGTCAATAGGAAGGCTGAGCCAAAAGACCTTGTCCAGTCAAGCACCACAGAATTCCACCCATGGCATCATAAAAAATTCTGCAGAAGTTGATAAAAGAAAAGAAAAGAAAAAAGGACAGTTGAATAACAATCAGGTACCACACATTTGATGTCTGCATCAGAAGCCATAGGCATAATTTTAATATGTGTGCAAAAGTAATTAAACTAAACCTTTAGAAAATATCCAAATCCATTGAATTTACAAGAACTCCATCATCTTCCCACGATATATCCTTGGCCTTTAGATCTTTTGCGATGGGCTGAAGAGGCACCTCTAATGGCGGAGGTCTCTGCACACAGATCATACAGAAAGTCAAGAAATGTAATTGATGGGGAACTATAACGTAATTGACTTTATGAGATTACTGAAAAAAATACAAATCCTGGGTAGGCTCTTTAGATCAGTACCATGCAACGAATCAAGGGCCAATTAATTCCGCGGAAGAAAGGATGTTGCTTGATTTCATTTGCACCAGTACTGGATCCTAATCGTGTGTCAGGGTCTCTTTGCAACAATGCATTGATCAACTGCCGCGCTGCTAGGCTTGCCTGGAACATCAAATAATGTTAGCGGTTGCATAATTAGCTCAAAGCTTCCAATAATGACATTACTAAAACTTCATCTACAGCTGAAATGCTCACAAGGCTCAAAATGACAGTACAAACGCATTGTTTGATTCAAGATTTACCGGAATGCTGCCTGGAAAGGTGAGATCTTTGTACAAGACATTGGTGAATGTCCTCTGTCTATTTTTTCCCCTGAAAGGCGTACGGCCATAGAGCATCTCATACAACAAAATACCTGAATTCCAAACATAAATAAATTCACAGTATTAATGATAAAATGCATTACAGATCTGCAAAGAAAGTTAAGTAGGAGACTCCGTTATCATGAAATAGATGGAACACATGATTTGATACATCTTTGTAGAACTACCTAGTAGGGGGAAGAAGAACTCCATGACAACATGATTGGAAAAATTTACTATATGGAACACTTCTGGATACCAAAGCAATTTTAAAAGCTGTGGAACTTGAGAAATTGATTCCCTGATAAGCGTCAGCATGATAGCTTGCAATGACTGACACTTGTTACTCGTTTGGGAGCCCATGCATGAATGTATGCACATGCATATACATATGTGAACACACACGCTCTTATGCTTACCAAGAGCCCACCAATCAATGGCACTGCTGTGGCCTGCACCAGTAATAATTTCCTGAAATCAAGCACCTGTAAGAACTTTGAAAATATGTAGATAGACAAAATTATTATCATTACTGTAATAATTTTGTAGCAGACCAGCTTTTTACTATACAAGTATTTCCAAAACATGATTAGAGATACGTACAAAAAAACCATTGCAGATGTTTAAGCACATGCATACACTTTACTGTTGATGAAAAGAGAAAGTTGTGTGTGTGTGTGCGTCTCATAGGGGATATTGATCCTGAGTTCCATGTTGCGGCATGAAAATATTTTCTAAGGTGTTACCCAATCATTTTAGAACCGTATGAAAACAAAGCATGCGCTTCTGTCTAATGCAATAATCAAAATATTGAAAGTAGCATAACCCTAAACCATAATGGAAGAATCACCATACAGGAGCAATATACTCTTCAGTTCCGACAAATGAATTTGATTGTGTAACTGGTTCTGCAACAAATGTTGGTGGTGGTTGACTCCTAGATCTCCTTTTTTTGTTAGGCGATTGATGCCTTATAATCTGCAATGCAAAACAAAATATATTAACAAACAAGAAGAGTCAGAAGTTTCCATTTCAAGCATCTAATAGGAAGAATGGAAATTCTGGAAAGATAACTGTCATTATTATCTTCTCAAAATTACCATGGCACTAGACACACTCAGCACTAATGAAAAGAAATCTGAAGAAATTTCTTTTCATAATTTGATGCAAACTGGACAGATATAAAGCATTATCAGATATGGGGATGCACGCTTAACACCAGTGGTTGATAAGTTGTAACTAAGAGGAAACATTTCTAGCACTTAAAAAAGAAAAGAGCAGTTCTCTTCCCTCGTGCAAGCCAGTGACTAATGAGGACACTGATTGGGTCGGGACTCGGGATGGCTGTAGCTTAACTGGCCATCCGAATATTTTTAATCAGTTTCACAAATGAACCATGCATAGGGAGCATAAGAATGTTTCAAGTCTGTAAATAGAGAAGCAGCATGATCTTCCAAGAGGAATATGATTCTGTACCTGGGGTTTACAGGATGTCATAAATGATAAATCAAAGTCTGTTAAGACAACATGCCCATCCTTCTGGAGTAAAATATTCTCAGGCTTAAGGTCGCGATAAACTATTCCTGTAAGAAGCCAGAGATATAGTAAGCAAAGAAGCAAAAGAACTGAGATTTATTTTTTCATCATAATGATGCAGATTGTTATAATCGCTCAATGCTGGGTTGGATTCCTGTACTTCAAATGCTAATCCCTATACTCAGGGAAGAACTCAGATTACCTTCTGATAATAATCCAGGCTACCTAACTAATAAATGTTAACCACAGGATTTGGGAAGAATACCCATAATTTTAAGACTTCCCATTTTTTATACAATAAAATAGAGAGAGAAATATATGAATAGTCAAAATACCTAGACAGTGAAGATATTCCAAGGCAATGACAACCTCTGCCGCATAGAACCTGGGATATAATGAAAGTTAAACATTGAATTGTCGTACACACATACAACTAGTTTTATGGATCTTTGACTTTCACTAATGAATAGAAAAAATAAAAGCATACACGACACTTGAATTTGTGATTTAAGGCTCATATTGAAAGTCAACAAACACCAAGTAAAGGATTCATAACACCAAAAAAAAAAAAAAAATCTTACTGCAGTTGAACCCAATACAAGCTAGAGGTTAAAGTAGCAATAATCAGACCAGTGCTTCCTAGTTATTAATTCCATGCGAAAAGGGAAGTAGTAGTTTTAATATGGTACCAAGAGATGTTAGAGTACAAAAGTAAAAGTACCTCGCAGAGTCCTCCTTGAATAGTTTCATAGGCTGCTTGTCAAGCAAAGCAAATAACTCTCCACCACAGCAAAAGTCTGATATCAAACAAACGTGTGTAGAAGTCTGAGAAGATTAAAAGATATCAGTATACCATACACAACAAGTCAGTAAATTATAATTTGCAAAATGCATAAATGAAGCTTGTTGACATTAATCAACTTATTATAATTTCCTTAGAACCCTTTTTTGCTTGATTTTATATAGAAACTATAGAGCCAATACCAAGATAGTCAAAAGTCAAATGCAGTCCATACAAGATTGGAGAGTTTGAGACCCACAGTCCAGATATCTATTTTGACTTGTCATGCATGTCAAGCAGAAAATAAAAAATCTATAAGTTCTGCCCTCCAAATAAAAATAAAAATCCAATTTTCCTCTTTCTTTTATTTAAATCTTAAAAAAAAAAATTCCTTTGTAAAATAAGTACATTTAATAGGAATAAATTTGTCTGTCCTCTAAGGTTGTTGCAATATAGGTTAAGCTTTATTGGGTTAGGAAAGTATTCTTTAACCAAAAAATATATTTGATTTAGAAATTACACAGGATTGCACCTGGCCCCAATCAAATATGCCTATGCCTATTTGTGCACTCACATGTGCAGATGCATCCAAAAATGTCTGTATAAATTGTCTGAGTTGAACAAAGAAAAATTTGTGTTGTAAAATTGAAAGACCTGAAATGAAGTGTACAGTGTGGGAAGAAAAGGATGATCCAGTAGCGAAATTATCTCCCTTTCAATGCATGCTCGGTGAACCTGTAAAACAATCATAGCGATATGTGACCCTCGGGGATCTATAAAGAAACTATGCAACTTACTCCACTTTGCACAAACAAAAAAGGGCATGCATATGTGTATGTGTGCAAATACCACACATTCATACAAACAAGAGGCATGCATATGTAGACAAGCAAAGGTGTGCATAAGACACACAAAATTGCACAAAATTGCAAAGTTCCTTTTCTGGACACCACTGAGATATATGCTTATGCACTGCTGACGAATTCTGGTTCTCTAATATGATCATACCTTGTTACGGTTCAACATTATTGACTTCTCCATTGCCTTCATAGCATACAGTTCACCTGTACCTTGTAGCTCCACCAAATGGACACTGCAAACATACCATCTTCATGTAATTGACAAGTAGAGCTCCAGATAAACAAATATTTATGATCTGCATTGTATGAAAGATTTCCTAATGACCTGAATAAAAGTACAAATTTCAGATGTAAAAATGACAAG
The DNA here is from genome assembly GCF_965620075.1 of Prunus avium. Lineage (NCBI taxonomy): Eukaryota > Viridiplantae > Streptophyta > Magnoliopsida > Rosales > Rosaceae > Prunus > Prunus avium. The sequence continues at coordinate 35,038,715 of NC_142291.1, forward strand.
AAGGATTGTGAACACCACTCAAACACATAAGTTAAAAAGGTGAATATTGTGCAGTACCTGCCAGTATCACCACAACCCAATGGTTTTATGGGCTTAAAATGATGTAGACCAACTTTTTCACCACGAGCAGTAATCTACCGAGAACAGATAAGAATAGAAAAAATATGTTAGAGATGGAGACAGCTGATTCAAAACATATGAAGCCCATAACACCATATGTTGATTCTGAACACCATCAAGAAGTAACTATATTTTGTATAGGCCTAGAGAGGCTACAGAAACTATAATACATGATAACTACCACAACAATGCAATTCTATAGGTAAATAAGAAAAGTTAAAATATATACATCTCAATGCTCAATCTAAGTGATAGCAAAGTTGATCAAAACATTCCAAGTTATGATACATTATTGAAATAAATATATTACTTGACAATTAACTTTGAAATTGCATGTAAGTCATCTTACTCAGCGACAAGTACAAGGAAGCTATATCGATGAATCCGTATAGCTACTTTATAATCAACTAAGAAAATCCTTTGCCTAAATACATGAAGTTTAACATACAAGAATTGTTTGATAAATGGGTTGGTACCTCTTGTATTGCTAGCCAAGAAGGAGTGTCCCTTTTGTGAGGCCTTGGGAAGACAGGCTGAGAATGAATTGCCCACAAATCTTCTGGTCTCTAAACAATGATATAATACAAAATTTGCATCAGCTGTAGTTCAAAATTATAGCCATAAAGATAGTGGATTTCATTATTAGATAAAAGATGTAGCAACTGAAAATGAATTGAAGTGTAAAATGTGTAAGTATCAAAGTTGTAAATATTTTACGTTATATTTCAATACATATTTTTGAACCCAATCTAAATGTGATAAATTGTGAAAATATTCAAAGTGATATTTACTTTTAGAAAAATAAATATAATGGGCAACTTATTGGTCAGCTAATTCAGAGCAAAAGAGTACCTTACCAAGTTGGCATCAGGAAGTTCTCGGACAGCCTCATCAACATTTACTGCGGTAGCTTTGACCTGATAAGTAGAGAAAAATGGTGAAGCATCAGCAGTGGAACAGGAGAAAGGTATGGAATAATATCAGTAAAACCACTAACAATATATGCCTCCACATATGGACTGAATCTCTATCAGTGGGAGATAGAGCAACCAAAGCTCCATTACTTTTTAAAGTATTTATTGCTTATCTTGTCCATAATATCAAATGTCCAACACAGCAAGTTGGTTTTCTTTCTAAAATGCAGCATATGTTGAAAATATATAAAAGTTTGTTACATAGCTATCTTTTCTTTCTTCTCCTTTTTTCTGTCATTTAATTGGGCCATATGCTGAATGATTAAAACTCTGAAAAAATACATTCAATTCCAAACCAACTTCCCATATAATTGCCATTGCTTTGCAAAAGTATTATTGGAACTGGCACATTAGGACAGAATCAGCATCATGATTACTAGAGCACATAAACAATCAAATGACAAATACACACACTTGATTGAAAATGAAAAACAGTTGGAATATAATAGAAAAACAATTACCAGCTTAGAACTTTCTAGCTCTGCTCTCTCTGATAGGCGATTTCGGAGAGGTTCCACATGATCACTCCCATCCAGTTGGACACCAATGAAATATTGAAGTTCACCCTAAAAAAATTTATAGGGGCTCAAAAGAAAGGCCAAAACGAAATATGCAGCAGAATTAGATTTAGATTGAAGGTTGAACCTACAATAAGAATCTCACAGTTACCTTTTGGTCACGCATGGGTTGCAAATGAAATAAATTCCAAAACTTTTTTCCTGCGATTCAAGAAATCATAACAATTAGGAAAAGGACAAATGTAACATAAAAACACCTAAACAAAAGGAACAAGATAAACAGAAAAATAAATTATATACTACATGACTCTTGCAATTAAATGTCGTAGATTTTCTTGTCTTCCAACCAACATGAACCAGTGAAAATAAATCAAGTTAATTGGCACATCAATGTTTATAGCATATTTGCAGCATCAGAAATTCCAAGGCATGTTCTTACCACTCTTGGTATAGTTGATCAACTGTACAGTAATATCTCTTTGTTCTCTAATGGCATCTCGTATCTTTGAGACAGTTGCTTGATCTGTTTCAGGTCCCTGGAGAAAACTACAAAACAGATAAAGCAGATTAGATTTCTATTGTCTTCACCGGTAAAGTTTCTCATACAGATGAACCATATACTAAGATAAGGGATTAGATAGCAACAATGAAAAAGGCATATCGGGAAACCGGACTAAGACTCCAAGTTACCGTAATTGAAAATTATATAACAGACAACAGGAATACAATCCAATATGCTTAAGTTTTATAGCAGGAAGTAAATGACCTTGTCAAGAAAAAGGCATAAATAGAGTGCATTTCCTACCGACAATTTCTTCCCAAAATTTCTTCACGCGTATATTCTGTCAGTTCCAGAAAGCTATCAGATGCAAATATCTGCACAGGAAAGAGTCCAAGGACTACTAATGTCATTTTTGAAATATAATAAGGACCATGCTCAAACCTTATATTTTAATTGGAGTAATTTTTCAGAAGAAGCCATGATGCTTATAGATGCATAGTATATACCATAAAGGCAAATGTACAGTGAATCTCCCTTGGGATTAGCAAGGGAATACTAGTATTAATGACAATTCCACAAAACTGCCCAGCAGAGGAAAAGCAGGCATGTAAAATGAAGTAAGCTCTACTGTCACTTATCATATGCAATGATTAGTAGTCTGCAGCAAGATATCTTTAAAAAGGATCTACATGTCTCAAATGCTCTCTTAATGTAATTGAAATTGAATTGGGCTTACAAAATGCATGGAGAGAGAATGCTACAAGAAAATTGTAGATCACATTCCAGGCAGAACGTTGATATTAGAAAACAATAAATGAACAACTGAACCAACTCTATTCGAGTGAAATCATAATGGTTCTAAGTGGGTACATGAGGTTGTGTAACGTGAGATCCTTGGCTTAGTGCATTCAGGTGGTAGTGCAATATCAATAGAGAGAGGTGGAGATTGAGAGTGAGACTGGAAGATAAGTTGCATGTTCCAAAATAAAATAAAAATTCTTACAATTGGGTTATCAGGAATTCTAGGATCACTAATCACAAAGTTCTTTTCAATGCGTTCCAATGTGGTTGCCAAGTCAATTCCTTGGCGTATATCCCTTTCTCTTTCAGTGCGGTCCCAACTGTCAGAGGACTCTATATCTGTGGTCATCAAAACCTCCGGTTCTATAATAGGTTCTTTTTCATGCATGCCTGCAGAGCTTAGAGACCTTGTTTTGAATCTGCAGAAGAAAGTCAAACATCTCATCAAAATCTGGTAAATGGTCTTTCTGCTAACTCTAAATGGGACTTCTAAATATTGAAAGACAAGGGGAGGACACATAGCACTAAATTCCATGGAATTTAAAGCTAGCCTTCACCTCCCTTCGGTGAAGCAATTGCAGTTTGGATTTAAAAAGAAAATGTACTCACCCCATTGAAGAAGCGAATCCAGATTTTCTTGATATTTTGCCTGCATCATAAGTAGAGCTCATGCGAAATGCATCACCTTTCACATCCGATTGAGGAGTTTTTCGACCGGGTGTATTCATATTTGCAATTGCAGCAGATTTAGGCAGAACATAATCAAGGTTAAGGCTATCCTGCTCCCCATGACTGCTAGCAGTCTCATAACTCACATCCTGGGTGTGAGAACGTGGATGCTTCACAGTTTCGACAACTTCCTTAATGGAGCCTAATGCCTTCTCCTTCTGACGAGCTGATACATGACCAACACAATAAGTTTAGAAATGAAGTAAAACTCGCACAAAATTCCAAAATTTGACCAATTATGCTTACCATCATAGCGGATAAGTGACTTGGGCAACCCATTTGGCCTTAGTTCCTTTTCATTCACCCCTTCTGTGTACTTGCTGACCTCAACCTGCATTCTGCAAAAACAAGAAGTAAACTTTTTGCTAGACTACATTCTCTCCCAAAACAACTCACAAAAACCAAAAAGTTGCAAAATTGTTTTGTCAATATCAATGAAAACAAATGAAATCATACATTATACTTAAACACATAAACATGATATGCAAGCTACCCAATTTCAGAGATTGAGAAATGGAGGACACTGACCCAATAAATTTGATGGTTTTTCCTTGTTCATCTTTGATTGGGGTGATGGTGAGAAGATTCCAGAAAGGAGTTCCATCTTTCTTGTAATTGAAGAGCCTGCCACAGTAGCTTTTCCCATTTTTCACTGCGTCTCGGATTTTCGCCACTTCATCCTGGTCCGTTTCCGGCCCCTGAAGAAATCGGCTGCAGCAACACAAAGATCACAATTTTAGGGCACCAAATTCTTTCCTTTCCTTTCGTTCTCTTCTTCTTCTTCGTGGAGCCACACATTGTGGTTAATCGAAACTCAAGAACAAAATGGAAATTGTGAAAGAAGTTGAATAAATTGGGCGATATTGCTACCAATTGAACTAAACTGAAGATGCGAATCTGTGCCGCAATTTTTCATATCACCCTAGTATTTATAGCCGAGGTTTGGTTAAAGCTGAAACGGCGGCGTTACAGTTCGAAACCACGCGTTTCATAGTGTAATTGTACTAGTGCCATCTCTTTTTTTTTCTTTTGGCCAGTGTTTATTGGGATTTTTACTAAAAATTAAAAAAAAATGTCCACTAGAATTTGAGGACTTTTTGAAGAGAAATAATGTGCTTCGAATGCTTTTGCAATCACTAGTAATAATAGGTAGCACAATTTGACGTGTTATGTTATCAGACTGTTAATAATATGATGACAGGATATCAAATTATAGCAGTGGTAAAACAGATAAGACAATGATTAGCCTTACCAATTTCTTCCAATGACCTCCTTTGAAGAATAACCAGTCATACCAAAAAACCCACTGCTGGCATACATAATTGGGCAATCAGGTTTTGTGGCATCAGACACAACAAATGTCTGCTGCAGAGTAGACAGAGCTGCCTTCAAGTCATTAGAAACCCTAGGAATGTCACCCCCAAAGTTTGAGTCCTCTGATGACCTTGTTGATTCAAATCTCCCTGATGAGTTTTTGCTTTTATCTCCACCACCACCTGATTTCCTTGACCCTATGCCTTTGAAGCTACCTTCTCCAATATCTGACTTCATAACCACCCCCCACTCTGCTGTTCTTGCTGCTATGCTTGCCTTCTCTGTTATAATATGACTGCTAGAATTAGAACCAAACCCTCCATTTGAATCAGTGGCTGTCATCTTGTTAGGCTCATCTGAGGGCCCAGGTTCAAATGCCATCCACTTGTTGATGGAATCTCTTCTGGCAGCAGCAGAAGTGAAAGAAGTGCTTCCTGATCCACTTTCTGCTTCTGGAATATCAGCATGATTATCTTTTTTAGTGTTCTCTCTCAGGTTGAAAACCTCCATTGGTTTTCTGGTCTGCTTTTCTCCACTTCCCAATTGGTCCTTGGCAATTGAGCTCACAGCAGAAGAAGACTTTGGTGGCTGCCTCGTAGCCTTTCGTTTGTCCATTTTGTAATTCTCTCTTCAGTGGATTGAAGAAAACCACCACCTGCCATCATTTAAATTTTTCACCAGTAGTTGGAAAATGGTCCACATCAAGTTTGGTACTTGTGCTTGAAAAAAATGTAAACCCACCTCACTTGTGCCTCAATTGAGAATGTGTCATCATTCATTAACATACCACTTAACTCAAAAATCCCATACCCCAAAAAATATAAATAATAAATATAAAAAAATAAAAAAAACCAAGAGAATGTTAAATTACATATTTTCTGTTGAAATTATGAGTACCCTGTTCAAAGTTTCAAACTTTAGCTACTCTCCAGAAAAAGTTCACCAAGAATTGCTATTATTAACTGGAAAATGCATTGGAAACTCAAAAGGGTTGGTTTCACTCAATTACCATAAGACAGAGAAACATGATGTGCTAGAGAATTTAGCTACAAAAGAAACAACAGAGGAAAATTTTGCATGAAAGGACCTGCTTGAAGGAATTTGATGTCTCGGAATAGCAAGTTTTCAATGCTTTTTGACAGCAAAGAAACCAGCAAAACCCAACCCCCACAAGTTGGCAAACATGGTAGATTTGATCAGAATCATCAACACTGAATTACATAATCTGTTTACGCAATTGTTCCCATCTCATCAGTACTGAGACTGCTCTAATTTTTTGTTTCTCAGAGCTTTTTCTGTATATGGGACTGGTACATTGCTGTAAAGATAGGAAGAGAGAGAGAGAGAGAGATAAAGCTGCTCAGGTTGCTCAATAAATATGGCCTCCCAAACTATATCAATCGAGCATGCACAAAGTGATGAAAGTTGCCTTTCAATCAGTGCCTTCGTTTTTTAGGCTTATTGTGTGTACGAATGTGTAGAGACCATTGAATTTTTGCCCATTTATCCAAACTTTTCTTATGTTTTATGCTTTGTAATTTGTAAATTTCCACATTTGCTTTCCCTTTCCACATTTGCTGAGACCTCAATCAATGCAGATGGAACAAGTTAGAAGAGTCTTGGGGCCACAAACAACCAGCAAGTGAAGTACTATTCTCGAGGATATATAGATTTCCCCATCACTTTTAAATTTTGTTTTGTAGTTTTGGTGATGTACAAATGTGTGCATTATAGAATGCCTACGCCAACTAGCCTAGGACCACAGTATAAATACGGGCTTGTAAGCTTCCACGCAGGTACAAAACTACGTATTCGAGTCCTCATAAGGAACCGGATTAGCCGATAAAATTTTCATTTTCGGAGATGAAGATGAACTAAAACTCATATTAACAACCTATTAATTATTTTGATTGCAAATTTTCATTCCAAGGGGGTTGCTCCAATTCATACTACTGTTCATCATCATGATCCCAGCTATTGGTAGACCTGGCATTCGTGTCGTGTTATCAGTATTCGCGTCGTGTTCGTGTCAACCCGCTTTTCTTAACGGGTTGACACGACACGACACGATAAGAAAACGGGTTGAAAATGCTCAACACGAACACGACCCGTTACAATTCGCGAATCACACGACACGACACGATTTACACGATAAGAAAAATAAACCATTTTTAAAAATATATTTTTAAATCTTCAAATAAAATATCAATTACCGACAGACAATACATTATAGATGCAGGAAAAAAATCCCAAAAAAAACTTAAAATGTATTAAACATTTACACCAAAATATAGACATGTCATTCATGTCGTTCCAAACAACACATTATATTATACATGCCCAAAAAGATCATTAACATTCCCAAAAAAAAACTAAAAATATATTAAACATTTACACCAAACTTGAGATAACAAAAAAGAAAACAACATGTATAGCATCCATGAATGTGATCCAGACTTCAACATTTCACTTGCAATGTTCCTGGAAGAAAAAAAAAACATAGACAACTATGAGAAAGTATACAATTATTGAGAAATATTATATTGATAAAATATCAATTACTCATCCATACCTCACATCAATCATCAAGAGAAATACTATTGGAGCATTGTCCCGATCTAGTATCTTCACAATTAAGTTTGAAGACATCTTCAGTAAGGATTTCTATCTCTTCCTCCATGGCTAAGCATTGAAGAAAACCCAAAAATTACAAATCATTATTAATTCACATAATGAAAAAAAAAACAAAAAAAAAACAGACTAGTTTTTAGTTATATAATTAATACCTCCTTTGCCAAAAAGCCAATCTAGAGTACACAACAAAGCTTGAACAATTTCAGGCAATAACGAACTACGATATTGATCTAATACTACGATATTGATCTATTAACAAATCACGAAATTTCACATGATCAAATTGCGGGGAACGCAATCCTGAGGATGACATAAGTAATTGTTTCACATCACCATGTGACTTCTTAAGGCAATTTTTAGCATGATTCAACAAATTTCCTGTACCATACCTACTATCACATGCATATATAATCCCACAACTTTTACATTTAGCACGCTTTTTTTTATCTTCACCCATAGGCAATAAATCAAATGATTCCCAAGCAGGAGATCTTAGTTTACGCCTACCCACATTGACTCTAACCTTTTTCTTTGTAGGGCTTAACTCTTTATCTTCTGTATTTTCAGTAGTTGTATCAATACCCATTGAAATGTCAACAGACTCCTCATCATTAATCTCAAAAACATTGACAGCACTATTTCCTGTAACATCCATCACACCCCATTCAGAAAGAAAACAAGAAAGACATATTAAAATATCATTAGAAATAACAATTCAAAAGATGGCCAACGGACATGACCTGAAAAGGTAATTCTTTACTTTATTCACACACAAAAAAGTAGCTTTTGTCAATTTAATAATATTGCAGCCTGAAAAGGTAATTCTTTACTTTATTCACACACAAAAAAGTAGCTTTTGTCAATTTAATAATATTGCAGCCATTATTAGTATTTAGTACCACTTACAGCAAGTAAACACCGAAAATCATTCACATTTGCAGATTTTCTCAGTTTCTTCAACCAGACCAGACATCAGAAAAGCTTTGTAGAGACAGAATACTTAGCAAACTCGAAAAAACATATCTTCAGTTAGATGAACTCATTAATCCAGACTAAGATTATGAGAATTTCAAGCAAAATGGATTATAAATCCTTAAACCACATACCCATAAAAAGCTATGAATCTATGATAGCAGCAACATAAGTAGACATGAACCAAAACAGAGGAATCATATACTGTTTACCAAACATGATAATGTCAATTAATGATGCTAAAGCAGAAAAGAAAGAAGATGCCACACAAATATGAAATACCTGAAGAGAAGATTGTTGTACCTGCTTGACTTGAGAGAGTATTTCAGTCTCAGAAGAGAAATGATGATTGACAGAGAGAAAGTTTGAGAGAGATCGTAGGAAGAGAAGAAGATGAGGTTTTGAGAGAGAGAGAGAAAGTGAACTGTGATTGTGAGTGTGCGGCGGAATGAATGAGAAGCAGAATGCTATTGTGCTAGGGTTGGTAAGGATTTTAGAATAGACAATTACAAAACTACCCCTGCTTAACGGGTTGGTTCGTGTTTTCGCGAATGGACACTGAAACGACCCGTTAGCTTATCGTGTGGCTAACGGGTTGACACGATAGCAACACGACACGATAACACGAACACGAATACTGAATTTTTTTTGCGAATTCGTGTCGTGTTATCGTGTTTCGTATGATATTGCCAGGTCTAGCTATTGGTGTTGTCTACACACAGTTTGTCAAAGGCTCACATTAAATTCTCACCTTGTCTGGTGTCAAAGAAAGAAAAATATATTAATGCTTTCTTTTGACTTTTTGGTTTTGATTGTTATAGTTTAATTTTTGTTTGATTTTAATTAAACCAAATACAGTTGATTAGATTTTAGTTTAAAAGATAACTAGAGGTTAGTTCTATTTTATTATAGCTCAATGCTTAAAATGTCAACTTTGATATCAGTTATCACATGCTTGCCTGTGTTCCATGATTCTACTGCTACTTATGAGCTCTTTGATTCGAGATTATGAATGAAATTCGGTTTCTACGAAAATATGCGATATAATATGAATGGATCATAACATCACGAATTTTGACTGAATTTTACACCTTTTGTGACCACCTCACCTCAGATGCATTTCATTTACCCAAAAATGAAAAAGATAAAAGAGACATGAGACAGATCTCCACAAATCTCTCTCCAATGTCATTTCCATCAAATCTGGTCGTTCCTTATGTGAAGATCAAACAAGAAGCAGAATTCATGTAGTGATGCTTACAAGCATTACATACGCCCAGAAAAGTCCATGTCTCTATGGGGCAGTCAAGGACACGTGCCAACACTTGCAGCCGTATGAGCACTCAAAGATCACGTGAACACGTATCATTATGTCGGTCTAGAGCTACCAACGTTTTTGTGGTGGTGGCTGTGAGTGGTCTCTCATCCACCAAAACCCAGTTGGGGTCCAAGAAAAGGAATCTCTAGAAAAATGAATACAAGCTTTTATTTCTCCCCTCGCTCTCAAGTAACTATTTTTTTCATTTTTTTTCTTTTCTAAAATTTTGCAAAGGTCCCTACAACACAGAGGCCCAAAATACAGAAACAAACTAAAGCCCAAAATAAAGGAGAGAAAAAAATTTGTCAAGACCAAGTTTTTATTTTCTACTTATTTTTGGAATTCAAACTTAATACCTCTTCATCTACATGAAGTGAGAAAATTCTCAAGATAGTAAGCGTTACACACAATTTGGAATCGACTAGAGTGAGAAAGTTCTCAAAACTTTATTGATAAAGTATTGATAACATGAACTCGAACTTTGCCGAAACACGATATTTGAGAGAGCGTAACTAGACTGATTGAGTAAGATGACCCTGCTCCACCAAAGAGGTAATACAATCATCAAACATCTCTTGGATAGTCTTGAACTTGAACCCTAGACTCTTCAACTTCGAGGTGTCAAAATCATACCTTGGCCTGCCTAGTTGCTCAAACCTGAAAATTCCCATGTACACATTAAACTTAATAACAGTTAGTAATCTTCTGTTTATCATAAATTTATTTTGAATCTTTTACTTAATTTAATTCCCATGTAGACTAGCTAGCTATCTATTTGTTGTTTATACTACTTATATCTGGGGGAAAAAAATCAAACCTTTTGGGGATAGGTAAGGAAGGATATTGCTTGGATAACAAGGAAGCCAACTCATTGTTGTCCAAAACTATTGAGCTGCAAAGGTATCGACCATGAGCACTTTCATGCTCATAAACTGAGATGTGGCAAAGTGCAACATCATCAATGTGAACATATCCCATCCTTCCATGCCACTTGAACTTCTCTGTTTCCCCTGCTTAATTGTTCAAACAAATCGCCGCTTAACAATCGTATAAACGAAATTAGTAGTTAAACCAAGAATGAGTACCTTTAAGCAGGCCAAGTACGTCTGATGCAGTAGAACATAAATCTGGTGGCAGACAAGGTCCGATCACGAACGAGGGCAGAACAGTTACCAAATCAATCCCATTTTCTTTGCAGAAATCCCATGCCGCCTTCTCAGCTAAAATTTTCGATAAAGGGTACCAAATCTTTTGTAAAAGGTAGGTTAATCAGTCACATGGATTATATATAATGTACATACCATAAAAAAAAAAAAAATATGGAGCTTAAGTAATGTTCTAGCATAGATCATTATAGTTCTGCATGGCTTTGCTTTGCAGCTGTTAGAATTAGATACAAAAAGAGCAGCATTCAAAGTTACTTTGAATTCACAAAGGCCATAGGATTTGATGTGAATTTGGTGATAATCATGACAGAATTTAAACTTCAACAAGGACAGAATGCTACCTGAAGTGTCTCGCAGAGTTCGACGGAGCTCCACGATGACTCATCCAACGGTATATTGGAGTCGAAATCCTCATCTGGCCTCACCCGTACAACTGAAGAAGATGAGGTGAGAACCAAGCGCCTTAGAGACGGATTTTTCTTGCATGAACGTAGCACATTCAATGTACCCTCAACAGCTGGTTCCAGGATTTCTGTCTGTGCACAGATGACACATAATAGTTACAACAATACTCAATTTGTGTGAGTGGTATTAATTTTAGGTCAATTGTGATCCCTTGCCGGATATTTTGTATGCAATTTTGCTAGAATATGAACAAATGATAAGGTGGATCTTTTGTTTGAATATATGATCCACATTGAGAATTTGGCAACATGGCATCCCAAATATATGACAAGAAAAAGTTACCCTTAATTTTAAGGACATATAATATATTCAAACATGCCTTTGGATCAGATGAAGGTTTCAGAACAGGGGAAGCAGAGTGGAAGACACCATGGCACCCCAAGATTGCATCATCAAAGCTGCCTTCTTCCATTAAATCAGCCTTCACCAATCTGAGCCTTTCCCTAGCTCCATCCAGCCTCCACAAATGCGCCAATTTCTTCTGGTTTCCTTTGAATGCATGTATAAACCAGATGACCATAGTCTTATAAAATAATATATAAATTTGTCCCATAAAAAGAATGTTCATGCAGATTTTAACTTGGGGGTTACCTGGGTCTCTAACAGTTCCAGTTACATGATAGCCAGACAAGAGAAGTCGTTTAATAAGCCAAGATGCCAGAAATCCAGAAGCCCCAGTAACGCATACTTTGCCCGATTCAAGTTTCTGATCCATCCCCTTCAAATCAAGCAGTGCTTCAATGCACAGAACCCCTTTGGCCACCAGATTTTATAAGGAATGTATGCATGTAATAAGTGTTGGGGGTTCCAAGAGTATGAATGGGAGAAGGTAAGCCATCCTATGCTTGTGGTCTAGTAAATTTTATTCTTTATGAAGTAAACAAAGTCAAAAGCAAAAGTGTAATGGTTTAACCTTGAGCTGTGGTTAGAATTAGGCAAGTCAGGCAAAAGTGCTGAAGTCCCATGCCATTCTTGCACCACAACCTCCATATTAATTCTTTGGTCTAGATTTTCTTGATCCCTCTGATACAATATAACAATGAATAGAGCAATCACAGCTTATTTAGAGGCAAACACCACCCTAAAGGCCAAATGGGTCTAGTCCAATAAAAAATGGCCTACTCACTTTAAACTCATCATTATAGCCTCTTCGTCCTCTCTAATCCGGGTTTCACATTTGTCCTGAAGATACCTCACTCATCAACCCAAGAAGTACCCTAAAACGCCAGGTTCCTATTTTTTAGGTCCATTGTTCGCTGAAATGCAGTCCATTTATTTATTGGGCCGGACACTTCTAAAGACCTTTTCTTTGTATTGTTTTTCACTGAAAAGGTCGTTTTTTTTGTAAATCCAAAGATGGGTGCCCACCATTCCTACTATATCTTCCTCCCTAATTATGCCTACCAAATGTGTACGTAAACCTACCAAGAAGAAGACAAACAAGCCTAGAGAATTTCTATGACTCTCTATCTATACTCTCTTAGCTACTAATCTCTGCAACTGCAGCAGATGATATAGTCCTCTCTTAAAATATCTACTGACACACAACTAACAAGAAAAGAAAGGGTTAAAGAACACACAATTCAGATAAACACATTGTTTCATTCTCTCCCTCTCATGAAACCACTACACAAAAGCCATACTTCTTCCAAAGAGAGACTTACCAGGGATGGAGACTGAAGCATTGGTGGAACTGTGGTCTGCTCAAGAGGGAGATGCTAACTGAAAGGGCTAAGGCACAGAACAAGGAAAAATAACTCTTGCCCACTATCACGGAGATAGTTTATTACATTATTATATATTCATACTGATCATAAAAGGCCAGTAAAGGTGTGCGGAGAGCTTGTGCTGATTCATCAATTTTATATCTATAATATTATATATTCATATTGATCATAAAAAGTAAGTAATGGTGTGCTGGAGGAGCTTGTGCAGATTCATCCACTTTGTTTATGAAATTATCGCTTCAGAGAGGATGCGTGATATCCTGCACAACGATCAATTATAAATATATATTATTCTACTGCATCTTGGTGTTGATCAGAAGTCAGAACCCACCGAAAAAAAAAAGGGTGGAAAAGTTTCTGCAGCTTTTAATATGACTGCCAGAAGCTTTCTGGCCATACTACTATTCTATATATTAGTATAATGATAATATATAATCTTACTTTATTTAAGGCCCACGTCAAATTTTGTGGGTTATGGCAATGTACTATTATAATAATAAGTTATACAGTTTTTACATATAGATCTATATATATATATAAAGCAAAATGCATAGAATGGTGAAACATTCAAAAACTCCGAATATGCCCTTTGTCAAAGAAAAAATTAAAAGCGCACAATTTTAATTAGAGCAGGGTACAATTGTAAAAGAACAATTACGCAGAACTTTAATTAATTTAAAAAGAAAACAAAATAGGTACATACCCATTACAGAGCAGTTGCTCTTCTTATCAGTTTATTCTGGCACGTTCTATTGAAATAGGATTAAGGATTTAAAAAAGAAAACTGAAAACAAAACTGAAACGGTCGAAAACCCACCACGACCCTCAAACTTGGAACACTTTTCCTCCCTCACCCATGTTTTGCAGAGCAAGAATCCTCATCTACTCACTGCATAATAGTAAGGGGGCAAACGGATTCAGCATCACCAATTGTAGAAAGTGGACGAGGATTAACTCTTCCACTGATCGATTATACTAATTCAGTTCTGTATTTCGTACAAAAAGGTTTGAGGTTTTCTTTTGTTTTTCTACATTCGTTTCTTCCTTTGTGATGTCGAAAATTGAGAAGTAAATCATAAATTGAGTTTGGTTTGTTGTTACAGTGAGGAAGATTGAAGGAAAAAGAACTTCAGCAATCAATATAGGGGTACGTATCTCTCTTTAATTTTGGGTTTTTTTTCTTTTCTTTTTGAATGGAATTCATCTTCGAATTAATCATATTTGTTAGATTATTCTTGCATGTCGTGTTGTTTCTCAAATAAGGGTTCTTCATCTGCTATCATGCTTGAGATTTTTTCTTATGATCTTTTCATCCGTGAATACATGACAGAAATGAGATTTTGATTTTGTAAGGATCAGAGAATTGTGCACCAGAGTTTTGGTCATTCATTTCTTTTGGAATTTGCAATAGCAGTGTTAATTGTATCATGGTTTCTTCTTTCTGTTGTTTCGTAGAGCAAGAATCCTCATCTACTCACTGCATAAAAAGGTTGGAGGTTTTTTATTTTTTTTTTCTAGGTTTGTTTCTTCATTTGTGATGTCGAAAATTGAGAAGTAAATCATAAATTGAGTTTGGTTTGTTCTTACAGGGAGGAAGATTGAAGGAAAAAGAACTGGAGCAATCAATATTGGAACCCCCAGTCTGCTCATCAATCTGGTAGTTCATGTCTTTGTGTGGCTGATTTTCTCTTTACCTGTGTTTATTCCAGAAAATTGGTATAAAATTATGGTATGATTTTGTGTGCTTATTTTCGTTTTTTCTTTTTGTGAATTTTTGCCAAATATAGTGTAATTGAGAGAGTTGAGAATGTATAATAAGAAGAATAAGATAGGTTTTGCAGAGAATTCAAATCTGCCAATTGAGTTTCTTACTTAGTGAAGGGTTAGATATACAAGTATACAAGGTGATTATTAGTTACAAACAATGCACAAGACATGGAGGGAAACATGGAGAGTTTCCATCCCTAAAACAAGGAATATGAAAACAAGGAAAAGTAACAAGGTGGTAGACAAGCCATTTAGGGATGTCTATGTTTTGTCTTTGACTTTACTAACACTCCCCCTCAAGTTGGTGCAAAGATATCACGCATGCCCAACTTGTCCAGTGAGTCATGGAAAACTTTACTTGATACGGCCTTCGTCAAGATGTCAGCAAGTTGGTTTTCCGAGTTTACAAATGGAAACTTGATTATACCCCTTTCTAGTTTCTCTTTGATAAAGTGTCGGTCGACTTCCACATGTTTGGTACGGTCGTGTTGTACTGGGTTATGTGCTATCTCGATAGCTGATTTATTGTCGCAGTACAAGTTTGTAGCTTTCAATGGTTTAATTCCCAGATCCTTCAGTAATTTCCGTAACCAGAGCAATTCACAAACTCCTTGAGCCATTCCCCTAAATTCTGCTTCAGCACTTGATCTAGCCACAACTTTTTGCTTCTTACTTCTCCAAGTGACTAAGTTGCCCCCCACAAATGTAAAGTATCCAGAAGTAGAACGTCTATCTGTGATGGATCCTGCCCAATCCGCATCTGTGTATCCTTCTGGGTTCATATGTGTATGTTTGGAGAATATCAACCCTTTGGCAGGGGCAGCCTTCAAGTACCTCATGATCCGAGTTACTGCATTCATGTGTGCCTCACTTGGTTGATGCATAAACTGACTCACCATACTCACAGCATAAGCTATGTCGGGGCGTGTGTGTGATAGATAAATCAGTCGCCCAACCAATCTTTGATACCTTTCTTTGTCAGTGGGTGCTTGGTCTGGATACATCCCTAACTTGTGGTTCTGCTCAATAGGTGTGTCAGCTGGCTTACAATCAAGCATTCCAGTTTCTGTTAACAAGTCTAACACATATTTTCGTTGGGATAGAAATATGCCATGTGTTGATCTAGCAACTTCTATGCCAAGAAAATATTGTAACTCACCTAATTCCTTCATCTCAAATTTACTAGCAAGGAGCTTCTGCAGATTCTTCATTTCTTCATTGTCATTACCGGTAACCACCATATCATCAACATAGATGATAAGGGCCGTAAGTTTGTCACCACGACGCTTTAAGAATAAAGTGTGATCCGAGTGGCTCTGAGTGTACCCAAAGCGCTTCATAGAATCTGTGAATTTTCCAAACCAGGCTCGTGGTGACTGCTTTAGCCCGTATAATGATTTTCTCAGCTTGCACACGGTGTTGGGACCAAGTGCCATGGAGATCCCTGGTGGTGGTTCCATATACACTTCTTCTTGCAATTCCCCGTGAAGAAATGCATTCTTTACATCATACTGCAATAGTGGCCAATCAAGGTTTGCAGCCAATGACATGAGAACACGTACGGTATTGATCTTGGCAACAGGTGCAAATGTCTCTTGGTAGTCAATTCCATATGTTTGTGTATACCCTTTGGCCACTAATCGAGCTTTGTATCGATCTATGGATCCATCAGCTTTGTATTTAATGGTGTATATCCACCGACATCCAATTGGTTTCTTCCCTTGTGGCAACTGGACCATTTCCCATGTAGAATTCTTTTCCAGAGCTTCCATTTCAATCGCCATTGCTTCAGCCCATCTGGAATCTGTTATAGCATCCTGCCACTTATTTGGAACACATACAGTAGATAATTGATTGACAAATGATGCATATGACTTTGACAATCTATGAGTTGAAACATGGTTATTAATGAGATATTTAGATTTGGCAGTAAGGTCAGGACAATATTGAGGCTTGGGTTTTCCTCTAGTGGTCCTAGGTGGGAGAGTGTATGGTATAGCATTAGGTGCTTCGGGAATTACCTCAAGTGTTTCCTCATCACGAGACGACTGGTCCGATGGTTGAGAAGAAGGGGTTGTATTTTGTTGTTGATCGCAGCAACCATTTGAATTGTCTCCTCCGGGATCTTCACCAAATAAGAACGACAATTTTCCAATACCTTCATCGCTGTCCAAATTTTGAAGTTCACTGGTGCTTGGCGACCGGTCGCTGGATTCTGTGCGACCGGTCGTTTTGTCACGACGACCGGTCGCTTCTGGATTACGACCGGTCGTTTTGTCACAGAGTCGATCTTCATCATCGCTGGAGCAAGGCGACCGGTCGCGGTCAGTGCGACCGGTCGTTTCAGGAAAGCGACCGGTCGCTTCTGGGTTGCGACCGGTCGTTTTGTCACAGAGTCGATCTTCATCATCGCTGGAGCAATGCGACCGGTCGCTGTGGTCAGTGCGACCGGTCGTTTCAGGAAAGCGACCGGTCGCTTCTGGGTTGCGACCGGTCGTTTTGTCACAGACTTGGATATTTTCTTCCTTTTCTTCCTTCTCTTCATTCCTTCTCTCCCCCTGAAGAGAAGGGGGCATAGCAGCTTTAAAGTAGGATAAATCTTCATGAAATGTGGCATCCATAGTGACAAAGAGCTTACGAGTAGGAGGATGGTAACACTTGTATCCCTTTTGAGTTGATCCATACCCAACGAACACACATCGAATGGCACAAGGGTCCAGCTTACTTCTTTGATGAGATGGAACATGAGCATATACAACACAACCAAATATGCGAGGAGGCAGCTTGAGGACTGTAGGAAGAGAGACATGACGAGCCAAGGTGTTCAGTGGAGTTTCAAACTTCAAAACACTACTCGGCACTCGATTAATTACATATACTGCAGAAAGAAGGGCATGTCCCCATAAGTAGTGAGGGACCGATTTATCCAGCATGTAAGCACGAGTAACCTCAAGTAATTGTCGATTCTTTCGCTCTGCGACACCATTTTGTTGCGGAGTGAAAGATGTGGAGGTTTGATGAATGATGCCTTGGTCTCGAAAGAAATGTGCCAAGACATTGTTCACATATTCCCCACCATTATCAGACCGGAATACTTTGATGGAAGCTTGGAACTGTGTGGTAATCATAGCATGAAATTCACGGATTGCAGCGGAAACGTCACTTTTATGAGCTAGTAAATATACCCAAGTCATGCGAGTACAATCATCAATAAATGTAATAAACCATCTTTTGCCATTGGAAGAAACTTTAGCAGGACCCCAAACATCAGAGTGAACCAAATCAAAAGGGAATTCCGTTTTATTATCACTTAAGGGAAAAACAGTTCGATGGCTTTTGGCCAATACACAGGTTTCACACTGAAACTGAGAATGATCTAGGCCACGAAACAAAGACGGAAACAAACGTTGAAGATAGCCAAAGGATGGATGTCCTAGACGACGATGCTAAAGCCAAATCTGATGTTGATTGCGAGCTTGTGAGCTGGAACCTTGAGTATGAGCTGCCCTTGGTGGTGAAGAGACCGTCAAGGAATACAACCCCCCTCTTCGTTTACCATGCCCAATCGTCGCGTGAGTCGTGAGGTCCTGAAAAAGACAATGGGAAGGATAGAATGTGGCATAACAGTTATGTGAGTCAAGTAATTTTCCAACAGACAGCAAATTGCAATTGATGGAGGGAACAAGTAGTGTATGAGATAAAGATAAGGAAGGGGAAAGTGATATAGTTCCTTCACCAGCAACATTAGAGGGGACTCCATTGGCACTAGTGATGTAAGGATGACGAGACTTAGAAGATATTGTGGAAAACATAGTAGAGTCAAAAGTCATATGATCAGTGGCACCTGTGTCAATTATCCATGTAGTGGGTTGTGTACCTGATTCGGAGTCGGAGAGTAGGGT
Organism: Prunus avium; assembly: GCF_965620075.1. Taxonomy (NCBI): domain Eukaryota; kingdom Viridiplantae; phylum Streptophyta; class Magnoliopsida; order Rosales; family Rosaceae; genus Prunus; species Prunus avium. The sequence goes on from NC_142291.1 coordinate 35,057,624, forward strand.
GGAAGATGGAGAGGCATCGGTAGTTATAACACATGCTGCCTTGGGTGTTTTGTTGCGGGATTTGAAAGCATCCCACCACTCAGGATAACCATGAAGCTTGAAGCACTTCTCAACAAGATGATCACCACCACAATGAGTGCACTTCTCAGTTCCCTTTGCATTGTCAGTTTTGGGACCCCGGGGGGGAAGTCCGAAGGACGTACGGTGTGGTGGCCGATATGGCTTGACCGCCATTGCACTCCCACCGCCAAGCATGGAAGATTGGCGATTATCTTCTTCTACCACTAGTGCATAAGCTTCAATGACTGCTGGAAGCGGATTCATGGCAAGAATCCGACTACGAACGGAATCAAAGTTGGGATCGAGTCCTCCTAAAAAATCGTACACACGTTCCACCTCAAGTGCTTGTTGGTGAAGAGCCACATCATCGGGATTGGTATGTTTGCAGGGACGGAGGCTGTCAATTTCCTGCCATATTATGTGTAATTTTTCGTAGAATACATTCACAGGTTCACCACTTTGAGAGGTGGTGACTGACTGACGACGGAGTTGGTACAACTTGGAGCTATTCTGTGTGACAGTATATGTCTTCCGAGCTGCGTCCCACACCGCATAAGCCGTTGAGCAGTGATCAAATAAGGCACGTACATTTTTGGTCATGGAGTTGAGGAGCCATGACTGCACCAAACAGTTGTCTTCATCCCAAGCTTCATAGCTAGGATCATCAATGGCAGGGGCAATCTTTTTACCATTAATGAAACCAGCCATACGACGAGCAGTGATGGCCAAGCGAACACTACGAGACCATGCAGGATAGTTGGACCCATCCAACTTATCAGGAGTAATTGGAGAGTAGTCATGAGAGGACCGGGGTGGTGGTGGTGTTGTGGAGTCGATCTTGGTGGAGTCGATTTTAGAGGAGTCGTCCGTGGAGTCGTTGATGGAGTCGTTGGTGTCACCCATGAGGTAAGTATATAAAAGGATGTAGAGGAAGAAATAGCTTAAAACTTCAGCAAACAAGAGCACAAAAAGGGCTTGTGATCAAGACCAATTTTGAGGCAAGGCAAAGTATGAGGTAGGAATAATATAACAGCAAATTATGGGCAAGGATAGGTAGAGATTTAGGCAAGAACAAGGTTATGCAGAGGCAACCAAAATCGATTGCTCTGATACCATGCCAAATATAGTGTAATTGAGAGAGTTGAGAATGTATAATAAGAAGAACAAGATAGGTTTTGCAGAGAATTCAAATCTGCCAATTGAGTTTCTTACTTAGTGAAGGGTTAGATATACAAGTATACAAGGTGATTATTAGTTACAAACAATGCACAAGACATGGAGGGAAACATGGAGAGTTTCCATCCCTAAAACAAGGAATATGAAAACAAGGAAAAGTAACAAGGTGGTAGACAAGCCATTTAGGGATGTCTATGTTTTGTCTTTGACTTTACTAACAATTTTCAGTATTTGTAAGATGTTGCAGTGTATGTTGATTTTGTTGCCATTTTGGTTGCAGATACTGATGATGACAGCTACAGGCCTTCAAAAAGGGTGAGGGCTGATTTCAGGCCTCCAAGAAGCTGCGACGATAATGATGGAATGCAGAGTTCACCGAGAAGATCACAGCACGGAAACTCCAGAGAGGATGTCCCAATGACTGACCAGACTGATGATGATGGCTATGAGGTTTAGTTATACAAATCATGCTTCTGACTTGGATGACCTTTTACATGAATTTCTTGAGTAAATTTCTTCAAGCTTTTCTCATTTTACATGAATTTCATGTGCAGGATGATGATGACTAAGAAGCCAAGTTTGAGATGTATCGTGTTCAGGGAACACTCAGGAAGTGGGTTACTAGAGATGAAGTGCGAAGATTTATAGCCAAGAAGTTCAAAGAATTTCTGCTCACCTTTGTGAAGAAGGGTTCTTCTGACATTGAATATGTGCGCCTCATTAATGAGATGGTATTAGGTAAGGGCTTAGCTTTATTTAACCGGCTCTTATGCTCTGTTAACTGTACATTGGCCATTTGTGCTTTTTATCTCAATGTGTTGTGCAAGCAGCAAGCTGCAAGCTACATAATGCCTCGGATCTTTAATTTGAATTTTGAATCAATTCACTGTTGCATTTTGTAGCCAATAAGTGTAGTCTGGAGATTGATTACAAGCAATTCATCGGTACTCATCCCAATATTGCCATTTGGTTGGCTGATGCTCCTCAGCCTGTCCTGGAAGTCATGGAAGATGTTGCCAAGAATGTGGTGTTTAGTTTACACCCCAATTACAAACGTATCCATCAAAAGATCTACGTTAGGATAACCAACTTACCTGTTTACGATCAGATTCGCAACATTCGGTATTGTGGAGATTTTTTTTTCTTCTTTTGTTGCTACATCTTTCCTACCTTTTTCCTTTGAGGTGAAAATGTCATCCTGCTCTTATGGTGTGCAGGCAGATCCATTTGAATACCATGATTCGTATTGGAGGCATTGTGACCCGACGCTTTAGGGTCTTTCCCCAATTGCAACAAGTACGATTGCAATAAATGTGGGGCAATCTTGGGGCCATTCTTTCAGAACTCTTATTCAGAAGTTAAAGTTGGTTCTTGCCCTGAATGCCAATCAAAAGGACCGTTCAGTGTCAATATTGAGCAGGTGAATTTTACAAATTTACATACATTTGCCTTCAGTTTTCTTTTTGGCTGGAAAAATCTGGAGAGAAGAAAGGGAATTAACATTGAATGTTGTGGAGGCTGTTTTGGGAACTTATAATTAATATTGCACCTCAATTATGCTAGAAAAGGTTGAAAATGGGTTTTATTTTTCTTCCAGTTTTTGTTACTCCAGTATTATGTTTTTAGCCGCCTTTATATTATTGTATAGTTTCTGAGAAAAGGGATCAATTGAAAAAAAAAAACAATTTTTAGTTTTAGTTATCTGATAACCATTTCTCTTTCTCTTTAGTTTTAATCTGTATAAGGCAGCAGTTCCTTTCAGTTTTTTTATGCTTTCATCTTCTTCTTCTTCACTTTTCGGGGTCCAGTCATTAGTTCAAGAACTCGAAGTCCAGAATTGCTTCAATGATTCCGGTTCCATGCTTTCTGTTTAATAATCTTCAATCTGCAGAGTATCAATTCTGTAAATGGTACAAATCTCTCTCACACACAAAGCTATCCCTAATTTATGTTTGATTGACTGAAACTTGGCTATGGTCTAGGTCTGTGTTTATGTTTATGTTCGTGTTTGTAATTATTTATGTGTTTGACTTATGAAATTAAAAAGTTTTTGGAATTTTATCTCAACAGATGGAATCGCCTCTCACCTCTCTCTTTATGACGCATAAGGGTTCCATAAGAAGCAAAGGAAACTATATTTAAGGTTAATGATTCTTTATTTCGTTATATTTTGTATTTTAAGTTTCCAATCAGCATACATTAGTTTAGTTGGAAGATGATTTTTTTTACCTTTTGGGTTCTCTCAAAAGTTGTCCATTATTATACAATCCATTTTTTCCCCCAAAATTAGACTTTTTAATATTGGCTCTACTATAACTAGGTGTTCTGTTTTCTGCTGATAATTTGGGCCTCTAAAAGTGCCTAACAAAGCCATGGCTTTATTTCTCTACGTTCATGTGTTAGTGAGAATCCATGATTTCTATTTTTGTCTTTCTGGAAGACGCAGGTGGGTTGTTTCTGACTGGAATTGGGTGTTGGTTTACATTTGTTATTTGTTTACACTATCACTATTAGTTTCTTCTTTCTTTATGTTTATTTTTTGTTAAGTGTCCAGGTCATTTTAGATCCAGATTCAGTTTCATATTGATGTAAAGTGTCCAGTTCAGGCATCAACTTCTATTTTTTATGTTACGAATAAGATTATACTTTGATTTTTTCTTCTTCTTTTTTCCTCACGGGATTATTTTTTATACAGGAATTAAAAGCAAAATGAGGATCAGAGTTGGAGGGAGTTCAAGAGTAACATGAAAGCAGAACAAAAGGGAAGCATCATGGTGAGTCAGCATAAGCACCGATCATGACTTCTGCGAGCAGTGAACCAAAGTCGCTCTTCTTCGTGGACAAGTCCAAAGGTACCTCATTCATACCTTTGTTTTTTTGTTTTTTGTTTCGAGTGACATAATTGCCTTTTTCTGCAGCTGATAATAACACATCCATAATGACACACTGCAATAGACTTATTCCGAAACATAAGTCTATTGTTTTGATGGATTGTTTTAGTATTCTTAATATCTTGCTTCATATTAAGTTTTGGGAAATGCTAGCAACCTTCTCTCCAACCTTCTCCTTTGGACCTTCTCCCCTTACCTCATGACATGTGTCCCTTTCTTTACACTTAAAAGAATGTAATTAATGCATTAAACAAGCTATCATTTGTTTTCCAAATTTACCCTTATTAAATATATTGATTTTAATGTTTCCTTTAATTTATCCAAATTTTTTACAAACTTCTTACCACCTTGTTAAAAATTAATTAAGAAAAAACGTTTTTTTTTATAAAGATTCTAACGGGACATTCAAATAAAACTTAAAATTTAAATAAGTAAAAACGTTAGTTTTATTTTTTGATTTTTGAAAGACTCAAAAGGGAGTAAGGAGAGACATTGGTTTAAATCGAAAATTTGGTATGCCTGAATTTTAGGATTTTTTTTTTCTTTGAAATAATCAAACTCCAAAGGCAGTAAGGGATATAAATAAAACTACGAACTTCCCTTCGAATATGATTATTTGTGTTTTTTTATAAATATTTTTAGTTGTTACTGAAAATGCTCTTTAACTTTATTTAGTAGTTTAAAAAAATACAATTAATTAACTTCCTTTTGAAGGAAGTCTTTTTTCTTTCTAAAAATGTGATCTTTCTACTGAGTGTTTTTTTAGGTCATTTTTTTGTGTTTAAAAAAATTGAAGTTTTATCTATGAAAAAAAAAATAGACATTTTTCTTTTTTTAAAACTGACTTTTTTATTATTTAATTTTTTACATGTGGTAAGAGAGTTGTAAAATTGTTTTTGAACAAATTGAAGGACAAATCATTGAAAAAAAGAATTTTTAAGGACAAATCAAACTAAAAATTAAAACCAGGAAAATGCTTTTTACCCAAGCTAATAAAAGGTATTTCAAATTATGGGAAAAAACAAGGAAAATTTTTAATTCCACCAAACAGAAAATTCAAAAAAAAGAACACAAAGAATCCCCCTAACTCATAAAGCTCATTAGACTAGCCTCTCTACACACGCTTCCGCGTGTGCGAGAGGCTTTTTTTTAATCACGCGCGCTACGCGCGACTTACAAAGTTTCGTTTTAATTTTTTTGCAATTGTATTTTGCTAGATGCCTATATCAACAATTTTAATTTTTTATCGCCCTTATTTTTCTTGATGCCCGTCTCAATGTATTTTTTTTCTCTGTTTTATGGCCTGTGAATTGTTGAGAGGGGCATCTAGAAAAATACAGGCAATAAAAAATTAAAATTGTTGATATAGGCATCTAGCAAAATACAATTGCAAAAAAATTAATACGAAACTTTGTAAGTCGCGCGTAGCGCGCGTGATTAAAAAAAAGCCTCTCGCACACGCGGAAGCGTGTGCAGAGAGGCTAGTATATATAAAACTAGAACCACGTTTACTCCTGTCCATTTTTTATTATATATATTTATGACTGACATTCATATGAAAGGATTGGTTACACTCCATGGAATTTTTTTTTTTAATGATGGAGCTATTAAAAAAAACACACACACAAAAATGGGGGGAGGTTGAGACCGAAGATCTTGATCCTCAGTATATAATAAAGGCCATCAATCCCTAAATTCATGAAAAAAGGCAAGAAGATTTTTTTCTATTAAGTGGTGGTTTTATCCCCACATTTATTTATTTTTATTTAAAGTATAAAATAGAATTAGTACTCATACAAGCACATTTGCCTTTATTTAAAATATGATGCGGGTTTATTGTCCATACCAACAATTTATTTAGAAGCAATTTATAGCAATTTATTTTATGAATTAATTGTGCGTTATGATGAGTTTTACAGCATACACATATCAGAACCAAAAGTTCTTTGATCCTCATCATAAGATTCTTAATGATGATAATGATAATAATATGAGAGATGACAGTCTCTCCGGAACTATATTTGCTAAAAAGTAATTGGACCTGAAGATCCTTGACATATAAACCAGGACTTGAAGCTTCTTGATAATGTAATAGTGTCGTACACATGAATAGTAAATAGACTGGCAAATGTATTATACATGAATAGTAACCATTTTAGGTGAACCGTTACTACATTCCTTAAACTCATAAAAGAGCAATAAATGATAAACCAAAAGTTTTAACTATTTATTTTACATCAATTTAATTATTGTCTTACTTTTATTATTGTATTTTATTTATTTCATTTCAGTATTTTATATGTATGGATCATGTATGGATCATAAATTCAAAATATGACATGAAGTTCAAACATTTCAGTTATGATGTTTAATTATGTGTAATCCAAAACCAGAAGTTTTGAGAACATTTACATAAATGTAATTATGGAGTTCAAAGCACAATTATTAATTCATTATTGAATCCACATGTTCGAACCTGAAGCTTCGAATATATGAAACTAAGTTTTCAGGAATATCATGAACCTGAAGTTCATTGGTTATGTGTGTTTATTTGGAATTTAATTCATGGAACTTGAAGTTCTATATATATGAGATAAATTTGCAAGAACCCAAAGTTCTGTAGACAAGAATATGAAGTTTTATATTTTTGATATCATGATTAAGAAATTATAAGATCAAGTTTACAAAGAACCTGAAGTTTCTTAGTTACTCATGTTATTTCAAAAATGAACCAGAAGTTCATATGATTTAAAGATTCAGTGGATACTATATTCATATTATTATGGAGAATTGGAACTTGCAGTTCTATATTACAAAGGAGAAAAATTACATAATTAAGATTGCAGCAGATGTTTAGTGCCTCATAATTTAGGCATCTGTAGGAGAATTTTTGTGTTCCTCATATGTATTTTCTTCAGATTTGTTGATCAGCATCACCAAGCATTCTTCGCAGTGTTATGACTTAAGATCTAAGTGCTTGAAATTCTTGGGATCTGGCCAGCAGTAGTTGTCCCAAATTGGTAATTGATGCAACATACTACATGCTAGCAATTAGAGAGTCATTGACAGCACCACTGTCTGATCTCACCGCGAACAATATTTGCTCTTGGAGAGCAGTATTCAAATCCAAATTATTTTGGGGTAGGAAGACATTTGAACAAAGAGTGTGGAAATGAACTCCTTAAGTAATGGTAGAAAGTAAGGAATTTACTCTACTGAGATGATTGAACCGTGCATTGTAAGCATCATATATATTAAGAGGTAAACAGTTGACAACCATCCTTATTATTCGAATTCGTGTTCCACAAAATTTATTCTCACCACTCAAGCTTGTCGACCACGGTTGTATGCTTATTTTTGGCGGCTTTTGCGTGCTTAGGCTAGGGTTTGCCAAAATTCTAGTTTTGGGTATGAACTGGGCTGTATGCTTATTTTTGGGCTCTGATTATATTTGGGGTGGGCCACTGCATTATGTGTGTTGTATTATTTTGAGTTTGTTTATGTTATTGTACTGGGTGTGTGTGAAGGAAGTTGAGGTTCCACCCCAAAACCAATTGGCAATGGGGGGAGTAACCCAACTCCTTATAAACCCAGGCTTGGTCCCTTAACTTTTCAATGTGGGACAAATACTCTCAACAGTGTGAACTCTATTCTAGACTTGGTTTGAGTTTAGATGTTCTGTCCCGGTTGTGTTACGGTTCTATTATTGTGCCATTGGATTGTGCTTTGTACACTTGCCTATTTGGCGTTTAATGAAATGAGATATGATTTCGACCAAAAAAAAAAAAAAAAAGCTTGTCGACCACGTTCAAGTATTCGATCTGACCTTTGAAATATTTTTTATTTATGAAAAGATTCAATTCTTATCGTTTTACTCTTTACTGAATTTACGGATTGTCTTATTGAGAATTTTGTCAAAAGTAATCTGATTGATTTGAGACTAATGTGTGGTTTATATAGAAGCCACTTGTTTTCTATATTCTTATTTTTGCTATATATATTCACAACTCTTGGACAGTTTTATAATACCCCATTATTGTTACTTTCTAAACAAAGGATGAGATACCTACATGAATTCTCTCAACAGCACTTGGTGGCGTAACTATTTTTTTCATTTAATTTTTCTAAAATTTTGCAGAGGTAACTTCATTAAAGAAATGGACCCTACAACATTTTGGCTCAAAATACATAAACAAACTAAAGCCCAAAATCAAAGAGAGAAAAAAAAAATTGTCAAAACCAAGTTTTTATTTTCTACTTATTTTTGGAATTCAAACTTGGAATCTCTTCATCTACATGAAGTGAGAAAATTCTCAAGATAGTAAGTGCTACGCACAATTTGGAATCGACTAGAGGTGAGAAAATTCTCAAAACTTTATTGATAAAGTATTGATAACATGAATTTGAACTTTGTCGAAACACGATATTTGAGAGAGCATAACTAGACTGATTGAGTAAGATGACCTTGCTCAACCAAAGAGGCAATACAATCATCAAACATCTCTTGGATAGTCTTGAACTTGAACCCTAGACTCTTCAACTTTGAGGTGTTCAAATCATACCTTGGCCTGCCTAGTTGCTCAAACCTGAAAATTCCCATAGACAATTTAAACTTAATAACAGTTAGTAATCTTCTGTTTTCCAGAAATTTATTTTGAATCTTTTACTTAATTTAATTCCCATGTAGACTAGCTAGCTATCTATTTGTTGTTTTTACTACTTATATCTGGGGAAAAAAAATAAAACCTTTTGGGGATAGGTAAGGAGGGATATTTTGGATAACAAGGAAGCCAACTCCTTGTTGTCCAAAACTGTTGAGCTGCAAAGGTATCGACCATGAGAACTTTCATGCTCATAAACTGAGATGTGGCAAAGTGCAACATCATCAATGTGAACATATCCCATCCTTCCATGCCACTTGAACTTCTCTGTTTCCCCTGCTTAATTGTTCAAACAAATTGGCGCTTAACAATCGTATAAACAAAATTAGTAGTTAAACCAAGAATGAGTACCTTTAAGCAGGCCAAGTACGTCTGATGCAGTAGAACATAAATCTGGTGGCAGACAAGGTCCGATCACGAACGAGGGCAGAACAGTTACCAAATCAATCCCATTTTCTTTGCAGAAATCCCATGCCGCCTTCTCAGCTAAAATTTTCGATAAAGGGTACCAAATCTTTTGTAAAAGGTAGGTTAATCAGTCACATGGATTATATATAATGTACATACCATAAAAAAAATATGGAGCTTAAGTAATGTTCTAGCATAGATCATTATAGTTCTGCATGGCTTTGCTTTGCAGCTGTTAGAATTAGATATAAGAAGAGCAGCATTCAAAGTTACTTTGAATTCACAAAGGCCATAGGATTTGATGTGAATTTGGTGATGATCATGACAGAATTTAAACTTCAACAAGGACAGAATGCTACCTGAAGTGTCTCGCAGAGTTCGACAGAGCTCCACGACGACTCATCCAGCGGTATATTGGAGTCGAAATCCTCATCTGGCCTCACCCTTTGTTCGGTTCATTTTTATACATAATTTTTCATGTTATTCACCCACTATTTTGAGTTAGTTCTTGACATTTTATAGCTTTTTACTTCCTTTTTGTGTTTTCTTAGATTTTACCTTGGTTGGAATGAAAATGAGCTAAAAGTGCATTATTAGTTATAAATTCTGTTTTTGTTCATTTTCGTAGGTGAACTTCTTGGCCTGGGATCAACATGCTCTGGTGCTCGGATGAGGTCATGATCTTCATGAGATTTGTTCCAATGGATGTTAACTACAACATATCCAAATTTGAGCTCCATTGGACAAGTATTGCCTATCCAACCAATCCAGCATGTTACCACAGCTCTGGAAATCCGGATTTGGCCAGCTTTTACCTCCTTTGTGTCATCTTAATTTCTTGTTACCATAACTCTTGGTAACAAGGAATTACCTTTGTAAAAGAGATATTTTCTGAAGTATTTGGCATCTTTGTGAGTCAATGCTTCATAATGGCAAGGGGACAATGGGCAAAAGCTTTAGAGAAAGAATGAGTTTTATATTAAAAGTGTGAGTAGGAAAAGATGGGAAAAGGAGCAAAAGCAATTGGCAATCAGATATGGAGGGAGCCTTTGAACGTGGAAAGCAATTCAATTCATCATTCTACACAATTGAGAGCAGATTTTGGAGAGTTTGGAGCTAGGAGAAAGCCAAGGTGCAGCCAAGCAAAGTGGAGAAGAAAGCTTCCACCATTGATGACCTTGAAGCTTTCACAATTTTCTCAAAATCTGTAAACTCTTTCTAATTTTATTTTGAGTTTGTATTTGGAATAAATATGAGCAACTAAACTCCATAGCTAGGGCTTAGGTTGAAGCCCTAAACATGATTACCTTATTGTTTTGATACTTGAGTGTATGAATTTCTAGATATTGTTGATGAATTCCAATTCACCAAATTAATCTATCCTTGATGTGTGTTTTTCCTTGGTTGGCCATATTTGAAAGCATGCTTCTTGAGATTGTTGGGATTATGTGTATCTTCATGTTATCCTAAGCAATAAATGGATGAAGTAAGAATCATCCATGTGAATTGGTTTCTTGAATACCTAATGTAAACACCATGCTATTAGGATTCTTGTGATGTTCATATTCTCTTTGAACTTAATGGGTTCTCCTTGTAATTGAATCGAAGTACGAACCATACCTAGGTTCGGTTATGGGGAGGGCACAAGTATTGTAGCACGAACCATGCACTTTACGTATATTAGAGAGAATCAATGCGTCTTGAGCCACGACCCATGGTCTTGATTGCGAACATTTTCATCAACACATTTAGAGTTCATCACTTGAGTATTCATGAACTTTGGTAGAATTGTTTAGGGTGGATTCCGAAACCCTAGTGTTTGTTACTTTTTAATTCCACTCTTTGATATTTCATCTCTGCCTTTCTCATTTAAATTCAAAGTCCATTTACTTTCATGCAATAGAAATAGGTCACTTGAAACAAATCAAAACCCCCCCCAATGTGTGTGTGAGTTGTGTGTTTGATACGTGGTGTGTCTTTGATACTGAATTTTATTTGTTTCCGTAATTGTTTTGGACTTTTGGTCCGCGTTGTGTTCTTGCATTTTCTGTTCTGAATCCAACCGTATAAAGAACATAAATTTTGGACATACGGTTGGAAAGTTATAGGTCAAACACTGGACAGAGGTCGAAACTGGAAAAATAGAGAAACGAATCTGTCCAAATGGTGATAAAAGGGTGATAGAAAGTGCTGTTTGTGTTTTTCTCTAGTTTTCTTGTGTTGTTCCATTTCTTTTACACTTCTTTACTCATTTCTAGTTTCCCTATTTCATTTGTGCATTTGTGGTGTGTTAAATAAGTGTTCTTTATGTACTCAAATTAGAACTTATAGGAAGCCGACAAGTTCTTCGTGGGATCGACCCCGTACTTACATAATCTATACTTCGATAGATTCGTGCACTTGCGGGTATTTTTAATTGGTTGTTTGCACATTAATTTGTGTCCTCTTAGGAATGCAACAATTTTTGGCGCCGTTGCCGGGGAACTGGCACGGTTGCTTATCTGTTTTGTTTGAGTATGTTTAGAGTACTTAGTTTTATTTTTGTTTATTGATTGTTGTTTCATTTTATCTTGATTTGTTTTTGTTTCTTTTTCTTACAGGAACATCCGAGGAGTCATCTCCACCATCTCCAATGGCAGCCGCAACTGAAATTGTGGAACTTACTATGTAAGAATACTCCAATAAATTTGTGATGGAGGAAGCAAATGTTTTTGGCTCATTTCATAATGAGTTGCCTATGAATGAATATTTCCGACAAACATACAATCCGGAGTGGAGAAATCATTCAAACTTCTGGTGGACCGACAATCCAAATTTTCAACAAGTGTCATATCAACCATATCAAGGCCAACATAATACTTGTCCACCTTATGGTCAACCCCAATATTATAATCCACCACCACTTAGTCAATCTCACCAACCACCTCAAGGACCAACTTTGGAAGAAATTGTTGCTTCAATGGTTAGAAACACAGAGAGTTTCATCATGCAGAGGAATGACACTCACATGCAGAGGAATGATACTCACATGCAGAAAATGGATAAGGCCATTGCCAATCTAGAAAATCAAGTGGGGCAAATTGCTATAGCTTTGAGTCAAAGGGAAGTTGGGATGATGCCTAACCAAACAGTGATACCAACCGGGCATGAGCATGTTCAAGCAGTTACCTTGAGAACTGGTAAGGTAATTGGTGAAATTGATGGTTCTAAAAATTTGATTCACAATGTTGATGACATGCAGGTTGAACAAGTGACTGAGCCTAAAGAAAAGGATGAAAGCAACAAAGAGGAAAATAAACAAGCAGCATCTTCACCTGAGTGGATCCCAAAGCATGAAATTGCAAGAAGGGCAAGAAAGGAGAAGGTATGTCGTGAACCTACTGATGAAGATATCTTACATGCTCCTTTTCCTCACAGGTTGATGAGTTCTAGGAAAAATCAACATGCCAAGGACATATTGGAAACTTTCAAGCAGGTGCAAATCAACATTCCTCTCTTGGATGCAAACAAGCTCAAGGAATACGAAACTGTTGCATTAACGGAAGAGATTTCTGCTGTTTTGCAAAGGAAGCTTCCTCCCAATTTACAAGATCCAGGAAGTTTCACAATTCCTTGTATAATTGATGATAAATTTTTTGAGAAACCTTTAATTGATTTAGGTGCTTCAATTAATCTAATGTCTTATTCTATTTTTGAAGTACTAGAGGAAGACAAGCTGAGCATCCATGTTCCAAGTACCAATCATATGTTCAATGTCATTCCTTCTACTCAAATGAGAAGGCCACCCGATCCTAAATATGTGCCTCCTCCATCTAATCCACGTATTGAAAAGCGCTTAAAATTGCTTTTGAAATCTACTCATGCGCATAAAAAGAAAAGAATACGAAATGGGTTGATTAGATGGCAAAGAGATTTGAAGAAACTTCATGTTCGGCACAAGGAGGCGATTGAGCCAAAACCCCCTAAGTGACCATGGTATGTTGAAAGTCCGGCAAAAGACTTTAAATTTAGCGCTTCTTGGGAGGCAACCCAAGGTGAATAGAAGAAGTTTGTTGTCGTCCTAATCGCTTCAAAGTGGAGTTTCTCTAGACTCAAACTTTCTTTTATTTAATTTTATTTATTTAATTTTTGTGTTAGGGTTACAATTTTCCAACCAAGGTAATTTCGAATTTCTTGTTGTTTCTCTTTGTTTTTCTTACTCTTTCTTTCTTTTATTTGTTTGTGTTTCTATTTTGTTAGTAAGTTTGGGAAGTAGATTGCTTCATGATTGCACACTCTGAACTTTGGCTCAAATGCTTATTCCATTTCATAACATGTGATTACATTTATAAACTTGAAAATGCATACATAAAATTCCTAATCACACGTTCATTGTTGCATTCTGCGCCACCTGAGGCTTCTGCTAATTGCCTCTATCTGTTCTTGTTTGTAGAATCTGCAGCAGCTCTACATGATCATCATTCCTTTTTTGCAGCATCTCTACATGCTGGTTGGCACTGTAGAGCCGCTTCTGCAGGTCCGCCACCAGAGCTTTCAGGGCCGCCACCTCCTCACTCAGTGCCCCGCACTCTCGTGTTCTTGCCAGTAGGCGCATGCCCAAATTTGTGGCCGAGACCGCGTTGAGCACGGTTAGATTGTGGGACTCGTCCACTGCCATCTGGTCAGACCTCTGCGCCACATGCAGATGATCTGCAACTGTCAGTCTGCTGACAGTCATGCCCTCCGGCATTACTGCCCTACGCGGCACCACCTCAGAGAAGTTCGAGGCCGAACCATGATGGTATGAGGAGTTTGGGAAGATAAGGTTTGGAGGAGCTCGTGTCTGGGCATTTGGTGGTGCAAGGGACAACTCAAGGTTAAGGTCATCAACAAGCATATCTGGGGATGCCATTGATTTTTCTGTCTGGGCTTTTTGATGGTTTTTCTTGAGTTTGCAGGTTGAAATCCAGGATGCTCCTTCTTTCAACCGAGAAGTGGTTTAAATAGCCATATGCTCATAAGGGAGCCGACACCACTTTGCATTTCCTGCGCAATTTGCGGTTGCGTCCGGTTAAAAAGGGAAGCATTTCTACTTTCACTTTACTTTCTTTTCCTCCCTGTTTTCTGGTGCATTGTGTTTTGATTTTTTTTTTTAGTTTGTCGTTTTTGTTTTATTTCAGTTGGGGAAGTGTGTTTTGTTTCTTTTTTCGTTTGTCGCATTCCCTTTATTCACGTTTGGGAAGTGCATTTTGTTTTTCTTCTTTGTCTTTTGCAACTTTCTTTTCTTTTATTTCCGAAAACGAGAAATTTTAAAAAAATAAATAAAAAATAAAAAAAAACAAATACACGGAAAGGGCAAAGACAACCAGGCACACCACTCATACATTAGAAATTATTCTTTCACAATGCTCGGTGTCTCAGCCATTGGACCTTTGAGTTTAGCCCTATGGCTATCCTCTTCTGGGGCTTCACGCACAGCCTCTTGGGGCTCATCACTCGAGCTCCCAAAGATCGCACTCTTAGCTTGAGCGTACCTACTCTCGCGATCTATTTTCTTGCGTTTACCCGGTTGGTCCAGGTCCTCCAGCTGCTTTCTCATGTCATGGGCGTAAACACTTACCATCTTTGAGAGATTTTTGTTCTCTTCCCGCAACGCCTCCAGCTGGTGTCGATTCACCTCCACTATCCTTGCCCTTTCCCTTTTTAAGCTTTTAATAATACTCTGGCATTCTTCCACCATACTTCGCTCCGCCGCCAACTGACCTCTCAGCACCTCTACCTCATGGGACTTCGCAAGTAGGCGATGACCCACACTTGCGACTGTTGCGGTGCTTTGCACGCTTAGTGCCAGAGCATCGCTCACGACCCGGTTGTCATCCCTTGCTCCCAGCACCCGTATATCCTTGGGAGTCACTAGATTTCTAGCAACTCCAAGGGCAACATCGTTGTCCAGCAATATTGAGTCATTCACTGTCACGTGCCCCCGTGCGGAGGCAAAGTAGGGCATCCACACTGGTGCCACTGCTTGGCCCCGAGTCTGAGTCGGTGGAGCTAGGTTGAGATCCAACGAGAATGGGTAGGAAGATGCCATTTCAACTCTTACTTTCTTTTGTCTTTCTTTTCTCTTTTGTGTGTTTCTGAGTTTGTGTGTTCTTCCCCAACTCTTTCTCTTCTTCTTTTATAGAGTTAGTTTTTACGTAACCCTAGCCACTGCGCTTCTGCGTTTTGCGCGGCCTTTACGGCCTATCCCCTTAGGTCACCTCACCTGGTCCCCAACCCCTTTAATTGCATTTCCGCCTTTCAGCGCTTTTGAGAAACGAAAGTCGTCACGCCTTCCTATGAAGCCAATAATTCTGGCTTTGGGACGTGAGAGGGACCTCTGCTTGTCGACACGTCTCTCACTTTGTATCCCGTGACTCACAGGTGCCGAGACATCAGGGCCCACTTTTTCTATTTTTCTGAGTCCTCGCTCTTTGTGCTTCTGACTTGGTTTCTTTGTTTTATTTACTTTCTTCGCTTTTGGGCTTTCGTTTGGGTTGGGCTTTCATTTGGTTTGTGCGTTTCATTGGGTTGGATTTCTGCATGTGTAAGACTGTTGTTAGGGCTTACTATTTTATTTGTTTTTGTTTGGTTTCGTTTTTGTTTTTGTTTTTGCAACCGTGTTGTAGTTGTTTTTCGTGTTTGTTCTTGTATTTCCTTGCTTTATTCCCTTTAATTCTTGTTATAACGTTGTTGATGCCTGAATTCTTTAACATTGAGGACAATGTTTATTTCTAAGTTTGGGAAGGGATAGCAAGTCTTTTTCGTTTCGCTTTAATTCTTGCTTTAATTTGTTCTGTTTTCTTTTCAGTTTTGAGTCTTTGTGTTTTCAAGTCACTTTCCGGACATATATGATGAGATTGTGATGAATGTTTAAATGACTTGATTGAAAATGCTCTAAAAAAAAAAAAATTAAAAAAAAAATTAAAAAATTTGTTATTCACTAAATGGCATCGTTCTAGCATGATATGTTTGAAACCCTCTACGCACTTGCCATTTGTTTCATAATTCTCCAGTTTAGGGACTTGCATGATCCAAAGAATTGTATCAAGCATGAATTAGACTTGTATAACCATATAATGTGAGCTTTGAGCCTTGTGCTTCAATTCATGAGTGTTATACACATATTCCACTTTTCTTGTCATCTGAGTTGTTGTTTGATCTCATTATTCATTGATTTGGTTGAGCACTTAAAAGTTACTCATTCTTGTGCAATTTGATTACATGACATTTGAGAAATG
The DNA here is from genome assembly GCF_965620075.1 of Prunus avium. Lineage (NCBI taxonomy): Eukaryota > Viridiplantae > Streptophyta > Magnoliopsida > Rosales > Rosaceae > Prunus > Prunus avium. The sequence goes on from NC_142291.1 coordinate 35,074,079, forward strand.
ATATTAAGGCCCTCTTTGGACCGTTTGTGCCTTTCAAGCTAACCCTATGCATGCTTAAGCATGATTTTCCATTGTTAACCACCTTGAGCCTATATGTATGCCTTTTCTTTCAAGTAACCAGTTATTACTTCTAGCCTTAGCCTGAAAAACAAGAATTTACCTTTCTAAGGAACTCGTGAGCTTTAATTTAGATGTGTTTTTCATGCTAAGTTTGGGAAGGGTTATTACTTTCAAAAAAAAAAAAAAGGTGAAAGAAAAGAGAAAAGTCGTGGTTAAGTGGCAATGGTTTCAAATTCAATTCCATGTTTCTTGGTTGTTCAAATGGAAGGAAGGAGTGTGAATCATAATTAGTGGAGGTATAAGGCTTTGTGGTCTATTTGATCACCCAAAAAATAATAAAAGAATGAAAATTTCAAGCGTGATGTTTCAAAGTCTTTTAGTCAACGATTATATGCTCTTACATTGTGAGTTCCTTGGACTTTGTTGTATCCTTATCCTTCATTTCTTACTCACCTTACACCCTTAGCCCCATTACAACCTATAATAAAGACCTAAATTGATCCTAGATGTCATGTGGTTGAATTGCACACATTCTTCTTTTAAGTGTTTAGCATCCTTCTTGAGATCATATTCATGCATGTTTTTCAGCTTGCTAATTTTGAGTTAAGTCCCTTATGGTTTAACTCTATTCTCATGTCTATTATTGAGTGATGCATTGTAACCCTCTTCCGAGTGATTCATTTGTGAGAGGACAACTTATGTGAGATTTGAAGTTACATTTGTGCTGGGTATGATTTTTGAAGTTGTGTGAAAACTGAAATTGGAGAATGAGTTCCATTTGGCCATCACACTACTACACTTAAGCATGTTGTGTTTTGAACTTTGCCGCATTGTGAATAATGTCTAAACTGAGTTTTTCTTGTGAAAACTTTTGAGTCGTTTGCATGAGTCGCTCTCTCTTTGGAAAGTGTTTGGAAAGTTTGTTTCGAGTCTTGTTTTAGTTTCTGTTTTGCTCGAGGACTAGCAAAAGATAAGTTTGGGAAGTTTGTTCGGTTCATTTTTATACATAATTTTTCATGTTATTCACCCACTATTTTGAGTTAGTTCTTGACATTTTATAGCTTTTTACTTCCTTTTTGTGTTTTCTTAGATTTTACCTTGGTTGGAATGAAAATGAGCTAAAAGTGCATTATTAGTTATAAATTCTGTTTTTGTTCATTTTCGTAGGTGAACTTCTTGGCCTGGGATCAACATGCTCTGGTGCTCGGATGAGGTCATGATCTTCATGAGATTTGTTCCAATGGATGTTAACTACAACATATCCAAATTTGAGCTCCATTGGACAAGTATTGCCTATCCAACCAATCCAGCATGTTACCACAGCTCTGGAAATCCGGATTTGGCCAGCTTTTACCTCCTTTGTGTCATCTTAATTTCTTGTTACCATAACTCTTGGTAACAAGGAATTACCTTTGTAAAAGAGATATTTTCTGAAGTATTTGGCATCTTTGTGAGTCAATGCTTCATAATGGCAAGGGGACAATGGGCAAAAGCTTTAGAGAAAGAATGAGTTTTATATTAAAAGTGTGAGTAGGAAAAGATGGGAAAAGGAGCAAAAGCAATTGGCAATCAGATATGGAGGGAGCCTTTGAACGTGGAAAGCAATTCAATTCATCATTCTATACAATTGAGAGCAGATTTTGGAGAGTTTGGAGCTAGGAGAAAGCCAAGGTGCAGCCAAGCAAAGTGGAGAAGAAAGCTTCCACCATTGATGACCTTGAAGCTTTCACAATTTTCTCAAAATCTGTAAACTCTTTCTAATTTTATTTTGAGTTTGTATTTGGAATAAATATGAGCAACTAAACTCCATAGCTAGGGCTTAGGTTGAAGCCCTAAACATGATTACCTTATTGTTTTGATACTTGAGTGTATGAATTTCTAGATATTGTTGATGAATCCAATTCACCAAATTAATCTATCCTTGATGTGTGTTTTTCCTTGGTTGGCCATATTTGAAAGCATGCTTCTTGAGATTGTTGGGATTATGTGTATCTTCATGTTATCCTAAGCAATAAATGGATGAAGTAAGAATCATCCATGTGAATTGGTTTCTTGAATACCTAATGTAAACACCATGCTATTAGGATTCTTGTGATGTTCATATTCTCTTTGAACTTAATGGGTTCTCCTTGTAATTGAATCGAAGTACGAACCATACCTAGGTTCGGTTATGGGGAGGGCACAAGTATTGTAGCACGAACCATGCACTTTACGTATATTAGAGAGAATCAATGCGTCTTGAGCCACGACCCATGGTCTTGATTGCGAACATTTTCATCAACACATTTAGAGTTCATCACTTGAGTATTCATGAACTTTGGTAGAATTGTTTAGGGTGGATTCCGAAACCCTAGTGTTTGTTACTTTTTAATTCCACTCTTTGATATTTCATCTCTGCCTTTCTCATTTAAATTCAAAGTCCATTTACTTTCATGCAATAGAAATAGGTCACTTGAAACAAATCAAAACCCCCCCCAATGTGTGTGTGAGTTGTGTGTTTGATACGTGGTGTGTCTTTGATACTGAATTTTATTTGTTTCCGTAATTGTTTTGGACTTTTTGTCCGCGTTGTGTTCTTGCATTTTCTGTTCTGAATCCAACCGTATAAAGAACATAAATTTTGGACATACGGTTGGAAAGTTATAGGTCAAACACTGGACAGAGGTCGAAACTGGAAAAATAGAGAAACGAATCTGTCCAAATGGTGATAAAAGGGTGATAGAAAGTGATGTTTGTGTTTTTCTCTAGTTTTCTTGTGTTGTTCCATTTCTTTTACACTTCTTTACTCATTTCTAGTTTCCCTCTTTCATTTGTGCATTTGTGGTGTGTTAAATAAGTGTTCTTTATGTACTCAAATTAGAACTTATAGGAAGCCGACAAGTTCTTCGTGGGATCGACCCCGTACTTACATAATCTATACTTCGATAGATTCGTGCACTTGCGGGTATTTTTAATTGGTTGTTTGCACATTAATTTGTGTCCTATTAGGAATGCAACACCCTTACAGCTGAAGAAGACGAGGTGAGAACCACACGCCTTAGAGACGGATTTTTCTTGCACGAACATAGCACATTCAATGTACCCTCAACAGCTGGTTCCAGGATTTCTGTCTGTGCACAGATGACACATAATAGTTACAACAATACTCAATTTGTGTGAGTGGTATTAATTTTAGGTCAATTGTGATCCCTTGCCGGATATTTTGTATGCAATTTTGCTAGAATATGAACAAATGATAAGGTGGATCTTTTGTTTGAATATATGATCCACATTGAGAATTTGGCAACATGGCATCCCAAATATATGACAAGAAAAAGTTACCCTTAATTTTAAGGACATATAATATATTCAAACATGCCTTTGGATCAGATGAAGGTTTCAGTACAGGGGAAGCAGAGTGGAAGACACCATGGCACCCCAAGATTGCATCATCAAAGCTGCCTTCTTCCATTAAATCAGCCTTCACCAATCTGAGCCTTTCCCTAGCTCCATCCAGCCTCCACAAATGCGCCAATTTCTTCTGGTTTCCTTTGAATGCATGTATAAACCAGATGACCATAGTCTTATAAAACAATATATAAATTTGTCCCATAAAAAGAATGCAATCTCTACTTCATGCAGATTTTAACTTGGGGGTTACCTGGGTCTCTAACAGTTCCAGTTACATGATAGCCAGACAAGAGAAGTCGTTTAATAAGCCAAGATGCCAGAAAGCCAGATGCCCCGGTAACGCATACTTTGCCCGACTCAAGTTTCTGATCCATCCCCTTCAAATCAAGCAGTGCTTCAGTGCACAGAACCCCTTTGGCCACCAGATTTTATAAGGAATGTATACATGTAATAACTGTTGGGGGTTCCAAGAGTATGAATGGGAGAAGGTAAGCCATCCTATGCTCGTGGTCTAGTAAATCTTATTCTTTATGAAGTACACAAAGTCAAAAGCATAAGTGTAATGGTTCAACCTTCAGCTGTGGTTGGAATTAGGCAAGTCAGGCAAAAGTGCTGAAGTCCCATGCCATTCTTGCACCACAACCTCCATATTAATTCTTTGGTCTAGATTTTCTTGATCCCTCTGATACAATATAACAATGAATCAAAGAGAGCAATCACAGCTTATTTGTTGGCAAACACCACCCTGAAGGCCGTTAACCCAGTGGAAAATGGCCTTAACTTGCAGACTAGAAGTCTCAAGATCGAAACTCCCTCCCTTATAATTTAGACTATCGCTTGTACTACTATTCTCTCAACTCCCCAACTGGTCATTAATGCCAAGGCTCCTCTCTGACCGGGGTTTCACATTTGTCCTCAAGACCGCGCTCATCAACCCAAGAAGGAATTTCAAGCCTCATTGCTCTAAAAGGCCAGGTTCCTATTTTCTAGGTCCATTGCTCGCTGAAATACAGTCCATTTATTTATTGGGCCGGACACTTCTAAAGACCTTTTCTTTCTTTGTTTTTCACTGAAAAAGTCGTTTTCTATTAATATGGAAAACCCATATTTTTGAAAAAAGAAAACAAATTAATTTCCTTGAAAAGAAACATGAAAAGGAACAACTAATAGTAATAAGATATAAGCCAGATTTTCAAAGAAAGTAATATTAATGGATGGTATTCTACTTGTCCTTATTATCATTGGAGGCAAAAAATAATAAATATTCATACTTTCATTTCATAGTGCAATTTTAACCTAAAAATTCTAACTCACCCTCCTTTATTTACCAACATATGAAAAGTACAAATATTAGAACCCCAAAAAAAATTATTTATTTTAAATTGCAAGTAAACTCTTTGATACAAGGCTAGAAGAAGCATCTCCAAACTTCCTACTCCCACTTGGTTAGAGCACTTTAAATACAAGAAGACCAACAACCTACGAATTTAGGAGGAGGGAACAACAAAGAACAAACAGAAGCACTTCTTCTTGTTCTGTCTTTGCAGCGCACAAAACATCAACCAGGTAACTCTCTCTCTCTGTCTCTCTCTCTCTCTGTCTCTGTCTCTGTCTCTCTCTCAAATTCAATTTAAACCAAGCTATCTCCTTTTCCTGTTATATAAAGCATATATAAGTAAACAAACTTTATAAAAGCAAATTAATTTCGTTTGATGCCCTACCCGCCGATTTAAAAACCCACAACCCAAAAAACTAATCTGAAAAAAAGCTCTGATTTTTGGCTGAAAAAAAGCTCTGATTTTTGGCTGAAAAAAGCTCTGGTTTTTGGCTGAAGATGGACACCGGCGGCAACTCTTTAGCGTCGGGTCCAGACGGAGTGAAGAGAAAGGTGAGTTATTTCTACGACCCAGAAGTGGGAAATTACTATTATGGCCAAGGGCACCCGATGAAGCCTCACCGGATTCGCATGACCCATGCCCTTCTCGCCCACTACGGTCTTCTGCAACATATGCAGGTCCTCAAACCCTACCCGGCCCGAGACCGGGACCTCTGCCGCTTCCACGCCGACGATTACGTTTCGTTTCTCCGAAACATCACCCCCGAAACGCAGCAGGACCAGCTGAGGCAACTCAAGCGGTTCAATGTGGGTGAGGACTGCCCTGTCTTTGATGGGTTGTATTCGTTTTGCCAGACTTATGCTGGTGGCTCTGTTGGTGGTGCTGTGAAACTCAACCATGGCTTCTGTGACATTTCTATCAATTGGGCTGGTGGTTTGCACCATGCTAAGAAGTGTGAGGCTTCTGGGTTTTGCTATGTCAATGATATTGTGCTTGCAATCTTGGAGCTTCTTAAGCTGCATGAGGTTAGTTTATCTAATTGCATCGTCTAAAGGTTTTGACTTTTTTCATGTTGGGTTAGATTTGTTTTGTGAATTTCTGAAATGGGTTATTGAAATTGTTGATGTTTTACCAAACAGCGTGTTTTGTATGTGGACATTGATATTCACCATGGAGATGGTGTTGAAGAGGCGTTTTACACTACGGACAGGGTCATGACGGTTTCATTTCATAAGTTTGGGGATTATTTCCCAGGCACAGGAGACATTCGCGATATTGGGTACGGGAAAGGGAAGTATTACTCCCTTAATGTTCCATTGGACGATGGGATTGATGATGAGAGCTACCATTACTTGTTCAAGCCCATCATTGGGAAGGTGATGGAAATTTTTAGACCTGGTGCTGTTGTTCTCCAGTGTGGTGCTGATTCTTTATCTGGGGACAGGCTTGGCTGCTTCAACCTTTCCATCAAAGGTCATGCCGAGTGTGTTAGATATATGAGATCCTTCAATGTCCCACTCTTGCTTCTAGGTGGCGGTGGCTATACTATTCGGAATGTTGCTCGTTGCTGGTGCTATGAGGTACTCTTCTTGTATTTTGTTTTATTTATTAAGGTGTTCAAACTATTCCATGTGACGTGATTATGCTGAACAAACAACATGGTTTTTAACATATGAGTAATAATTTCTTACCAGAGAGTATGTTGTGTTATGTGGTTGAATAATATGCATGTTGTGTTATGTGATTGAATAATATGCCTATAGTCCGGCAGATGATTACTCTTTTACACATGGCCATTGGTGTAACATCTGTAATTTCTGCTTACAATATTTGGCACAGTTTATTTATTTTTAACTCTTGAGTCTTGACTGAATACTTTTGATCTGAATTTGTGGTTTGTAAAACAGACGGGAGTTGCACTTGGAGCAGAAATTGAGGACAAAATGCCACAGCATGAGTATTATGAGTATTTTGGCCCAGATTATACCCTTCATGTTGCCCCTAGTAACATGGAAAATAAGAATTCTCATGTGTTACTGGAAGAAATACGGTCTAAGCTTCTTGAAAACCTCTCCAGGCTTCAGCATGCACCCAGTGTCCAATTTCATGAAAGACCTCCTGATACTGAGCTTCCAGAGGTACTTTTGTTCAACAATTTTTTTTTTTTTTTCAGAACTAATTCCATTTTCCATCTTCTATATTCATCAAAACTTAATAGTCATCTTATTGAAACATATTCTTCTATATTGATTTGTTTGACTTATCGTAGGAAATTATTGTTCTTTGTTCTCATTTTACATGATACGGCTAAGTGAATGAGGGTTTCTTTTGTATAATGTCTAAATAAGTAGCTTATAATAGAAAAATGTTGTTCTCCAGCTTCCTTATATGCAATTTTGTGGTAAACAATGGGAACTTAAAATCACAGAACAAGCTGGAACTGGTACCCCCACTGACTCCAAAGAGAAATTCTTCCAAAGCAGAAGACTCCGAAATTATTCTTTTCTAAATGGCCATCAAGCAGACATTTTGACATTAATATATTTTCCCTCTCCTTCCTCTAATGTGGCATTTATTGTTGCTTAAGTGATAGAATACTTGATGAACAGCTCATAGACTCTATTGAATGTAGTGATGATCCAAAGGAAAAAGTTGTGTATCTAAACTGCCCCAAAGCTCCCATCTTTCTTACTATTCTTCAATCTTTGTATGATGAATGTAGCTTGCTAGTTCACATCAATCTATTTTGAGTTGTTATCTGCTTAATATTTTTATAGGCTTGTAATCGGTATTTGAAATTTCTTTTTTGTTAAAAATCCTGTAGGCAGATGAAGACCAGGAAGACGGAGACGAGAGATGGGATGCGGATTCTGATATGGATGTTGATGATGAACGGTATTTGAATTTCTTCTCTTAATTTACTATCATTATCTTGCACTTTCATCTTTGCAATATTCTGATTTATGGTTTTATACAGTAAGCCGTTATCAAGCAGAGTAAAGAAAGAGATCGTTGAAACTGAGGTTAAGGATCCGGTATGCTACAAATCATCTCACAAACTCTTTTGTAAATTGGGTGCGGAAGCATATAAACTATAATTCAGTGAAATCAGGCAATCAATTCATTTGTCTAGTCTTGAATATTCCTATGTTAAAGTTTATGCATAGTAAAATGTTCTCATTGTCTTTGATGACGGACAAGTGGCTAGACTTTTCACTCATGGCAAGGAAACATGAGGAATTCTTGTCTCTTAGTAGTGTTTCTTATTCTTCCCTTTATTATCCTGTTTCTGATATGATGTTATGTGAAGCCAACACTGGATTAGTACTGTTCCCTTTTTATCTCTTTTGAATGAGAAGTATGACTATGTTCAAGACGACATGGCATGACCATTTTTTTTTTTTTTTCTGTTTATGCTTATATGTTTATGTCCTGCACGTAGCATGACTATGTTCTTGTGATGTGCTCATATCATTTGTTGTGCTACATTTCAAAATTTACATATGCATGTGGCTTATATCCTCTTGTATGACAACGTATGTCATATTCTTTCTGCATTTGTACGCGATAAATGCTGGGATTGTAGATTCACAACATTGAACAGTTTAGATCCTATTTGTTATGTTTATTTGCCTCAACAATTTTGTATTTCTGGTTGGCATGATGTACCGGGGAGCCAGAAAGGAAGCACAGAGAATGCTAGAGGCTCAGGCTATGATCCAGCAGTAGAAGAGATTACAACAGGCGCAAAGGTGAAGTTAAACACACAAGTCCACAGACAAAAGCAGGACACACTTGATATAAAAATGCTCATGAACTAATGGTTTTTCCTGTCGGCATTGATATTTGCAGGCTTTGGATATGGGCTCTGGGTCTGCGGATGAACCGAGTGTGAAGGTTGAACAAGAGACTCTGAATAAGCCTGCTGATCAGATATAAATCTTATCATGACCAATTTTCTTTTTTTGGTCGATTATCACGAGCAAAGTCATTCTAACTTTAGGCTTGATTTATGGATGAGTCCAGATTAGGGTAGCAATTGGAAGTAAACTTGTATCCAAATTTGGCCTCTTGTACTTGTAGATCCATTTTTAATTATTGAATTGAGGGGAAGGCATGGAACAGCAATCGTATTATTGTACCATAAAACCTGATTTATGTCAAGAAATGCCATTTCAATTACCCTTACTCAAAAGAATTTTCACTTTTTATTGACAATTGGAGTGATAACAAACGCCTGAGGGCCAAGAAGAAAACCTGAATAACATGTACGTTATTGGAACAAAGCCAGTAAGTCTAAATTACAAGGCAAATTGGTAAAAGGGAAAATCCAATTTTGACAGTATCAGTTCCAATGACTTGGTTTTTCTTCTCATGAATATTGTCACTAGTATTTCCATCAGTTGTATGTAAATTTGTAGGTATCCAGTCAGTACAACCTGACTGATCTTAGATTTCCGACTTCGAGCCCTTTTCAGCGGCTGAGTAGCAAACGAAAGACTATGTTGAGTGTGGCACGGGGAGGTCGAAGGCAGCACTCTGAGATTCACCTGAGTTGTATCTGTCCAGGCTAAGTTTGAGAGTCCTGAGACCGTATTACTAAAGACTGAAAGATAAATATGATGTCAGGTATTCTGGTTTATCAACAAATCAAGCCATCCAGTATTGGTTACTACCAGCCAAGGGATTCTCTGGTTGCTAGAGCTCTGCAACCACCAAAGGAAAAAAACAAGTACAAAATCAGAAAATTAGCAAACTAATGAGAATTTCTATGTCAAACTTTGATTTTAATGCAATCCTCCGTACGCAAATAGTAATGCAAAACTGAAGCAAATAAATGAGAGAGTCTATAACGGCAAAGAAAAATGTTGGTACCTGCAAGTGAGACTGATACATTCTCTGTCTAAAAGGCCAACTAGGTGCCCTCTGTGACCTTGAACATGCTCTGTAACAACTGGAATTTGATTCATTCCATACCTATTCATAATATTCTGAGCTGAAAGTAGATTCATACTGGGTGTAGCAGTCCATGGTACTTGGCATACTTCCCCATCCGAAGAACACATTTCAGATACTATAAGCTCCTGTAACAGTACAACCAGTCATTCAAGCTCACAGGCCACAAAAACGTAAAAATTAGCAGTAGTTCAGCAAGACAATAATCCATTACCTTGGGTCTCTGTCTTCTTGATTGTGCATATTTATTGCTGTACTCTTGAATGTCTTTAAGTGTCAGTAAACCAATTAGAATATGATCATTATCAACGATCATGGCACAGGGCTGCTTCTCTGCAAGCATGAGAGTCACTGCTTCTGTAAGCAAAGTGTCCATTAAAACAGTCACATATCTCGTCCTCATGGCTTCAGAAACGAATATTCTCTTTTCCAACTTTTCAGTGTCAATATTAGAATCATCTATACAGAGTGAACTTTCAATTTCACAAAGGTCACTCGCGTTAGACGTCCTTTCAGTGAAAGCATTACTAGAAGATAGCCCACTTGCACTAGGGGAAGGTACTTCAGGTTGTTGAAAGCTACTAGTTTTTCCCTGATTGAGTTTCTTACTCTTCCAGCTATCTTTTTTTCTCCTTGTCTGTCCAGATGTGATCCATGAAGATAACCCCACAGCTCCAAGTAGCGGAAGAACAATTCGATAATCTTGTGTCAATTCGAAAAGCAGCAGAACTGACGTAAGGGGTACCTGACAGACTCCTGCAAGAGTAGCAGCCATTCCAACCTGTAAAAGGAACCTCTCCTATGGTCAACCACAACCTGATTTTGACTACCCGTTATAGCTTCAAATTTCAGCAGAGAATTCCAAACAGAGAAATAATATATTCACACAGAAAGTTAGGCTTTTCTGTCTTTATTATTACATAGTATTACAATGAAAAGTTATCTCATGTACTGTCCATGTCAATTTTCAAAACCATTTGACAATTTAGAACCAACTAGACAACTGACTTTAACCTTCTAATAAAAAAGCAGGGCACACAAAACCTACTGCTGCAAAGAAAAAGGTTTTTGTCCCTGAAGCCGATGGCTAATATTGTAGGTTTCTAGTTAACTACATAAAGTGACCTCCTAATTCAAATGTGATTTTTGTTCTCAGAAATATCAAAACAGAATTCATATACAAAAAATATGAAATGCGAGTTGACCATTGCCAGAAATTTGAAGGCAAACTATCTTCTAGATACAAAAGTGGCATAGAGCATACCAGGCCATATGCTCGCGGTGATGCTACTTCCAATATGGAGAGATGAAGTATAGGATTGGACTGAGCAACTGCAGAACTGATGAGTTTCCCATATGCCATTCCTGTTGCTGCACCAATAAAAAGTGATGGAGCATAGTAGCCACCCACTAATCCAGACGCCCGGCACAAAGAGGTTGCACCTATCTTGACCACTACCAGCTGAAGCAATAGATCAGCTGAGAGGCCTTTCACAAGTGGTCGAGATTCCAGCAAAATGTCAACATTCTCAAAACCCCAGTAAAGAATTTCAGGATATGCCAATGCTATAAGCCCGACTGCTAAGCCACCCAGTATAGGGAACAAAAATCTTGGTACGCCAATAGTCTTGTGAAGATTGTCAACAAATACCAACATGTATGATGTGCTCTTTGATAAGGTTAGCGAAACCAAGCCGCATAGGACACCCAGCAAGAGATATAGCGGAAGCTCTGAAAATGATTTGAATACGTCTCACTGTTAAAACCGCACCTTTTAAATAATAACTTGAACATCTACCTCTAGATATACTAAAGGTATGCCTGAAAAAATTCATCCCAGTAGAGTGAACAACCTAGTGTTGTAACAAATAATAGGGTAAACTCACAAACCATATTTGGAAAAGAAAAATCACATTACTAGGAACAAGAAATACTCATAGATTATGTAGTAATGCAATAGTCAGCAGAAGAAATTATTCAAATCAAAAGCACCAGTTTTTGTTCACTCGAGGGTGCAGAAATTTATCTATAACATTTTCAAGAGTTAAACAGATAATCGATAGTATACCAGTAGGTGAGCGGAAGTCATAGTATGGGACCTTAAAGGCTGGCTCAGAGCCAAGACCAACTTCTGAAACTACAGAAGCTATCACAGCACTAAGTATGACCATAGAAGTGGTATTTGTTAGTGAAATAGATGAGGAATCTGATGGTGACGGCCAAAGGACTGACTCAACGGCAAAGAAACAACCAGAAACAGCAGCATTAAACCCTGAAAAATGTCAGAAGAACAATTACATTGAGAGCAAACATATGTTAATAACTTGCAGCATGGAGAAACATAAAAACGAATACCCACCAGAAGCAATTCCAGCAGCTGATCCAGCAGCCACAAGAGAGAGGCTTCTTTGTGAACTTTTACCAAATACAGCACCAACACCCTTTGCTATAGAAGTTCCAATCTCAACACTAGGACCTTCAGGACCTAATGAATTCCCAGTCCCAAGTGTGACACCAGCAGCAACTGCCTTGAGAAATGGACGCGATGCAGCCTTGAGACTATGAAAAACCGAAATGGGCATTCCGATTTTCACCAATAAACTTTCTTTTTCTTCCTCTCCTTGCTCATTGCCATTGTTATTATCTTCTGAACCATCATCCAGAGCACCTCGAAGCACATTTAACATGGCTACGATCAAACCCCCAGAAGCTGGAACCAGAATCACTCGCTTCCAAATATCTCCCATTGGCTCCTCTCTGAGCCACGAAGCTCCTCGTTGTGGTATCCCATCCCAGAACACATCACGTATCTCATGAACCTTAACATTCATATCAAAATCTCAGATAAAGCTTAAAACTTTGCAATCTCAGATAAAGCTCAAAACTTTGTAAGCAAGCAAGCATGAAAAGTAAAAATGCACAAATGGGTAATGGGTAACGAAAAACATACAGCGTAATTAAAGAGCACGACACCAATTCCAGTGAGCAGACCCACTAAGCTCGACGACAACACTATTGTCCAGTTCCCACGGCCACGGCCTTGGGCTATGGTTTCTTCTTCATCTTCATTTTCATCTTCTTCTTCGTCATCATCGTCTTGTTGTTGTTGCTGCTGTTGGGATTGTTGATTTTGAGGGAGGGAGAGAGGAGGTCTGAGAGTGAGAGCTCTGCCATTTTTGCTACGCCTTCTGGTTCTAGTGTTTGCTGTGTAGGCAACAGTTCCAGCATTTCTGCTGTTGCTGCTGATTTTGGTGTTTGATGAAGGAGAGAATAAAAGGAAGGTTTTTCTCGGCGATGGGGAAGATGGAGGAGGAGAGGCCAGGGAACACAAATGGCAATGAAACTGGGTGTTGGGGAAACGCCATATACAGTCCAAACCTCCCATTAGCTAGACAGTGGAGCTAGCTAGCTGTTCAGTCCAAGTACAATAACAAATGGATAAACCTCTCATAAAATAAATTATTATTCTTAGAAAATAATATTTTTCTCACTTTTTATATTAAAAACAATGTTTTTGTTTGATTTATGTGCTAATATTATTTTTATTGTGGTGATTTTGCTGATTTAACTAAGGTTAGAAAAATAATATAGTTTTGAATAACTAATAGTCACATTTTTCTTCCTAATATTGACAGATACCTCAAGTTCGAATATTTATGTCTCGACATAATTTTGGGTTTGATATCGGTTTTGTTAGTTTTTTTTTTCTTGTAAGACATTCAATAACCAACTGCCGAAAAAAAAGAAAGATGGGTTCTTTTCCATAAGTAGAAAGTATCAACTGTCACTCATCCAAATATCGGCTACAACTCACTAAATGGAGAAAACCATTGTGCTTCTTTCCTCAAGAATACAATGAATATAAATATATACAAATATTTACAACCATCAATAACCAATTCAGCCTAAAACATCATAGTTTTTACTGTCTGCCCAAAATCAGTAGAGAAAACACACAACATTTGCTTTAAATAAATAGAATTAGCTGATTAAAAGCCTGTGCTTATCTCGTTTCCTGTCATGGCAAAGAATGAAAGGTAAATAGTCCCATAAAATAATTTTTGCCCTCAGAAAATGGAAACCTATGTGGAAGTCAATGGTTTCATAACCTCTCCTGACATTTTGTCTTTTCTATTACGGAGGCTCTTGGAATTAGTAGCTTCTTTCTCAGCCTCCACAGCCCAAGTGTAAGCTAGCATGCCCATAGCAGCAAGAGCCATCCCAAGAAAGTTTTTAAGGCTGAGCTTTGAATCAAAGAGTAGCCACGCCAATGTCATGACACATATGGTTTTCATGTGGCCTAAAACCTGGAATGAGGCCGCTGAGAACCGCCCGATGCAGAGGTACAGGCTGACTTTGCAAAACACTGCTATTGAGCATGAGAGTAGCAAGAAAATCTGCAAACACATTCACAAAAGCACTTTTAAAGATTAAAGATCAAATGTGCTGCAAATGAAACTCAAGGGACAAAACGTAAGAAGCATCGGCTTGACTTACAAATGCACCAGAAGAGAACTTATAGTTTGATAGAAGTTTGCCGGTGAGATAGAAATCAATGAATGGAGAAAGAAAAAGAAGGGAGAGAGCTTGCATTGGAGTTGTCTTAGTGAGCAATTCAAAAGACCCTATTGAGTATTTCTTCTGTAAAGACCCTATTAACTGTTCCTCAAAGGAAAAAAAAAACCAAGTTAGTGTCACATTCTTAGAAAACTAATAATCCAAATGAAGGAGGAATTTGAGTAATTAATACACACAATTTGGTGTAAGGATGTACACAAGACAGCCACACAAGCACAGAGGAAACCTTTAGCATTAACTTTCACATCAGTCACTGTACTGATACTCACACCTACAACCACCATTACCACAGCCATCTTTGCCCCCCTTGAAAATTGTTTTCCATGAAGAATCCATTCCATCACACATACCACAGGCACCATGCTTAACCTAGATATCTGCATCATAATACCGATTGCCAATTCCAATTAGAACCTCTGATAATTAATAATGGCTTACAATCGTCCATGCGCGTGTGAACAATTGTACTTAGCATTCGCCTATACCAATTAAGAAGGTGTAATTTAGGACCAAACAAATTATATGCACCTGGAAAAATCCTTGAGAGTTTAGTATGAGGCTGAAGTTCATCGCAATGATTGAGGCATTGGCTACAACTGAGAACAGAATAAGCTCCCACAGAGGAATTACATGCGTTGATGCAGAGTAACCAACGGCATTTGACACCAAACACACCAATGCGGTCAGAGAATAGTGGAAGCTAGACAACATTGTAGCTGCAAAGAATACACCAACATCAATTGCAGCAAACCATTTTAATTACCAAAAGACTCAATCATGTTTATCACATGATAGCAAAAAAAAAAAAGGAGTTCATCTTATAAAATGGTGTTTTGTAGTCCACTTGTACTGCGGCCATTAGCGATCCTCATTGAGTAGTGTTACCTTATGCGCCGATGTTTACTTGTTACATCAATTATTATGATCGGTTGTCAAATAACACATCGTTTTAATTTGATTAGCTGATTATAGGGTTCAAAATGTTGTAATAACTTCTTATTGACCTCTCCATGCACATGTAATATGATGATGTGAACCACCAGAGGGATCAATCAAAGTGCATTTGTTGTACCAAAAAGAAAGCTATAGCATAATTAAACAATGAACCTGTTTAAAGGTTTTATAATCATGTTGTAGGACACTAACTCATTCCATGTTGTTAAAGAAGAAGAGGATGTGGAACCAACCAAAGTCGAAGGCAAAGCCTTGAGGGGACATGAGCTGCCTGTTGGCCATGATAATCCCCACCGAGCTCACAACGGTCATGCTCCATGCTCCTACATTACATACCGTAAACGGCGATTTTCTCTCCTTGATCTCCATTTAAACTTGATTTCCAAGCTGATCATCCACCACTCAAGATGCTTAATTTATTTATTTTTTTTAAATTTACTTTTAGTGCAGCACTTCTCACTTAATGACCTCCCTCAGAGCCCAAGTGGAGTAGGGTTGAGTTTTTATAACAAAGACAGGCAAAACATGCATTATAAATCATGAAAAGGGAAGGCTGGCATATGATATTGCCTGCAGGCTTCATATTGCTTTCTTTCGCTTTTGCTGTCTCCCTCTCAGCAACCAGCATGTTACTCTCACTCATCTCCTAATAATTATTAAATATTACATATTAATGATCACGAATCAAATTTAAGTACAATTGGGATAGGGATTATTAAAACCCCATGTTGACATTTATTTGTCCACCATTTCACTACGGAGAATCTTATCACACACACACACCCAAAAAAAAAAAATAGGAACAATATGCAGACTAATATTTGTGTACATAATCCCTTATTATTGTGTTTAGATATGGTAAGTTTTTCTTGTCAGTAATTTAACACGTTATATTCACACACTACGATTATTAGGACCTCAGATTATATCGAATAACGTATAACATGTGGTTACGATTTACGGTTTGACAACATAGTATGTCGAGATATTTGATAAGAAATCATTCCAATCCTTTTTGGATACCTTTATCTCTGAAAAGCTTCCTTCTCAATCTCTAATCAATTCATACCTTTCTCTCTGTGCACGTTTTTATCTCTCTTTAGAAGTTGACAAATCTAAAATCTAAACTTGCTATCCACTTCATCGTTGTCTCTTTCTTCCCTGTTGATTGAAAGTGGAATGTAACTCTAGCCTTCTCCATTGCAACTTTTCAGTGCATGAATCTAGTACATTTCTTGTAAAAGGTTGAAGTAATTGGATTAGATATCATAATCAAATTTCTATTTTTAATTACTCTTTCTCTGAGATAGGTTAAGCAAGCAAGAAATTGCAAGTTGCAAAGTTGTTTTTCTAATGAACAGCATGAAAGAGAAAGACATACACTTACCTGTACCTTATCAAGTTCCTCTGTCTTTTCTTGGATCAAGCTAAAGAACCCATGCAGAGTGTTGCAGAGGATAGAGATAGTGTTTCTTTCTTGCAATATTCTCTCACCAATAATGGTGATTTCACAACTAAATGTGCATCCAGAAAGGGACACCATCAGTGCAGATGAAATGGGCAATTCCCATTTTCACAAATAAGCTTTTCTACTCAACACCAAAACATGCCATGGATGCAAATGGCGTGTAACTTTGATTTGTACACCACGTTACATTTCTCTTAAATCTGTTTATATAAATGATTTCCACACGAATTTATCTTCTTATCTTTTTTGTATTTATTAAGAGATGTGATCAACAATGTGACTATAAGCAAACCGCAAAGTGATTTCGACAAAAACAAAAGCCGCAAAGTGATAAAATAATAACAGTGGGACTCTTTTATTTGTTTATTGATTTATTTGTTACTTTTAGACCAATAAAGAATTTAGACAGCTGAGTGTCAAGCAAATTTCATAACTAACTGGACACTGACCAGTGACGAACTCATGTTAAAGGGCGAAGACTGGCAATTACAAAATTGATTAGGTCAGTTTTCATCTTTAAGTTGGCTGAAATATTATATTGTCAGTAGCAAAGATTGAAGTCAAAACCCCCAGTATCTTCACAGAATCAACTTGTTTGGTGAACGAGAAAATGTGGGAAAAGGGAGGGAAATGGTTTTGCTAAAGTGAAAAAAGAAATAAAGCATTCATTAATTGAACTTTTTCTCAGTACTGATACTGAAATGCATATACAAGTATTCTACAACCATCAACAACTGGTTCATCCTAAACTTCATTATTAATTCCTTTCAGACATTAAAAAGAGACCAAAAATTGAACATATTTTGTGAAAAAATAGAATCAGGTGACGGAAAGCCTGTGCCGAATGAACAGATGAATGCCAAAACCTGTGCTTATCTCATATCTTGCTGGGGCATGGAATGAAGGTAAAACAAAATGAGTCCAATAATGGCGAGTCTACACTTTAGACTCGCGAAGCTCCGCGTCGTTCAATGGGCTCTCTGCCATTCCCTCCTTCAATGGTTTCAGATCCTCTTCTGACAGACTGTCTCTTGTATTAGGGAGGGTCTTGGGTTGCTCCACAGCCCAACTGTACACTACCATGCCAAGAACAGCAAGAGCCATTCCAAGCAAGTTTTTCAGTGTGAGCTCCGAATCAAAGAGTAGCCACCCCAATGTCAGGATACACACTGTTTTCATGTGGCCTAAAACCTGGAATGAGACAGCTGAGAAGCGTCCAATGCAGAGGTACTGGCTGATGTTGCAGAATACTGCTAAGGAGCAGGAGAGTAGTATGAAAAACTGCATCCCACAAAAGCTTCATTAGAATTTTGTTTCTACAAACTCAGAAATTGCAGATTAATATACATAAGAAGCACTTACAAGTGCACTAGAAGACAACTTATACTCCAATAGAACTTTTCCAGTAAGATAATAATCGAAGAACGGACCAAAAACAAGAAGGGAGAGAGCTTGTATTGGAGCTGTCTTGCTGAGCAATTCAAAAGAGCCTATCGAATACTTCTTCTGCAAGGAACCTATTGACTGTTCCTCAAACAATAAGAATGTAAGAGGTCAACCATTATTTCAAGGTTTTTATGCCTACCCTCAGATTCATAGCATAAATAATTTATGAGAAAAATTAAGTAGTGCTCACAATTTGTTGCAAGGATGTACACAAGATAGCCACACAAGCACAGAGGAAACCTTTGGCATTAACTTTCACGTCAGTCACTGTACATATTCCCACACCTACAACCACCACTCCCACAGCCAACTTGACTTCCCTTGCAAAATGTTTTCCATGAAGAATCCATTCCAGCACACATACCACGGGAATCATGCTCAACTTCGATATCTACATGATAATACCATAGAACAAGGTCTGAACTCAGATGGCAACTCTGCCTCAAGCAAAATGGTTAGGCTATTAAAATGTTATTCACCTGATAAAATCCAACAGAGTTAAGCATGAGGCTCAAGTTCATCCCAGTGATTGATGCATTGGCTACAAGTGAGAACCAAACAAGTTCCCACAAAGGAACATGCTTTGAAGCAGAGTAGCCAGTGGCATTTGACACCAAACCAACCAATGCAGTAACAGAGAAATGGAAGCCAGTCAAAGTTGTAGCTGGAGTAAAAAAAAAAATACACTTTCATCAATTGCAGGAAATCAATTTACCAAAGAATTCAATTTATGCGTGTGTTGTGACATAGGCATGCTCTTGCAAATGAGAGAAACTCTCGTGCAACGGGAATAACACTTTTTGCTATCCCTAGCCAAAAACACAATGACACGTACGATAACTTTTCCACGTTACAAGTTTTTTTGCTTGCAAACACAGATCAGGTCATAATCCAAGCCTAATTATGTTGAACTTTAATTTCTTTTGAAACGTAGCTAGATCTACAGGCAATAATGACATGTCAAAAAAAAGGGCTATACCCATGACAGAAAATTCCATGAGTGGCAAATAATGGTCCAAGCGCACATGGAATATTATTATATTGGAATCTAGTTAAATTTTGGCTCCTTGTGTCAGAAACAATAAATTAAGAATACAAACACACAAAAACAAAAACAAAAAAATATGGCATCTGCAAGAATGCAACTTTACCCCAATTCAGGTCATAAAATTAGACAAAACATATGAAAATGAACTCGGGAAATTAGAGAGGAACCCAATATTCAGGGTTGAAAACGGAACCCAAAATTCATAACAAAGCAAAATACTTTAAACCCATCAATGGTGAGAAGAAGTGAATATGAATTATGAAAAAAAGATGTCTACTTCAGATCTGAAATTAAAAGAAAACACAGTACAGTTAAAAGAAGAAGAAGAAGAGGAACTTGCCAAAGCCAAAGCCAAAGCCATGGGGGGACATGAGCTGCTTGTTGGCCATGATAATTCCCACAGAGCTCACAATATTCATGCCCCACGCTCCTACATCGGACACTGAAGACTTCTTCTCCTTCTCCATTTTTCACAAATTCCAAGCCAATCAACCAGAGCAGACAGAGTGCCAAGGCTCTGCAGATTTGGGTGGAATTTCTCAAAGGCGTTTAACGAATACAAAACAAAAACGCATGAATTCTTTGATCAATAATATGTTACTCTTCCACAATCACACATAGTAAAAGTTATATTGGGATCTCGAAAAGGATCTGAAGTGGAAGGGGAAAAGATAATTAATTGCTTTTGCATACAGAATAGGAAAGAACTTGTAATTTCCTTTTTCTTAGCAAAAATTTTAAAAATAAAATAAAAATTCAATCTCTGTAATAATATTAGGTCTTGAAAACTTTTGGGCCTAATTGGGAATCATTTCATGTCATGTTTCTAGTTTTACCTAACCCGATCGTGGAGTTTTTTTTTGTTTTTTTTAATTTTTTTAATTTTTTTAATTTTTTTTAATTTTTTAATTTTTAATTTTATGTATCTCAAGTTTGTGGACCGCACAATCACTTGTTTGGTGTTTCCGAATTGTTTTATAGTTAACGGTTAGTTTTTACTAATATTTAAAGTTACATTAGTTACATTAGAGGAAACCGAACCTGATCATATCTTAATCATAACTCATTACCTCTAAGTTACTAATCTCAAGTGCTATAATATATTAGTGGTTATACATAAACAATATGCATTCATATTTTATGCCCCTAATTACAAAACTTATTGTCTTTTCAAGTAGATCTACCAAATTAATTTTTATAGAAAGTCTTTATATAGAGTTCAACCAAAAATGGCGGCTATGCAATTTTCCCTATATAAAAAAAATGAATTATACTCCTAGTGATACAACATTCCTTGAGCTTTTCTTAATCAACTTGTTTGGTGGCCGAGAAAGTGTGGGAAAGAAAAGAATGGTTTTGCTGATTTCTAACATCGAAAATATTGTTGATGCACACAGTATATATAAATATCCACCGAATAATAATTGGATAAAACAAAAAGTCTAAAACACAATGCATTTCCACCCATTCACTAATATTACTCCAAATATTGGCTACAAGCCTACAACACAATGAAAAAATAAATAACGCATTAATTAATTGTACTTTTTCTCAACACTGAAATGCATATACAAATATTTTACAACCATCAACAACTGGTTCAGCCTAAAATTCATTATTAATTGCTTTCTGACAAAATAAATAGATAAAAAAAATTGAACATATTTTGTGAATAAATAGAATTAGATTGTAAGACTCTGCTGCATGAGCAGATGAATGTCAAAACATGTACTCTCATATCTTGCAGGGGCATAAAATGAGTCCAAGAAAAAGCTTTTTGCCCTGTGGTAAGCCTATATTTTAGACTCGCCAAGCTCTGTGTCTTTCAATGGACTCTCTGCTATTCCCTCCTTCAATGGTTTCAGGTCCTCCTCTGACAGATTGTCTCTTGTACTAGGGAGGATCTTGGGTTGCTTCTCAGCCTCCACAGCCCAACTGTATACTATCATGCCAAGAACCGCAAGAGCCATTCCGAGCAAGTTTTTGAATGTGAGCTGTGAATCAAAGAGTAGCCACCCCAATGTCAGGACGCATACTGTTTTCATGTGGCCTAAAACCTGGAACGAGACTGCTGAGAAGCGTCCGATGCAGAGGTACTGACTGATGTTGCAAAATACGGCTAGGGAGCATGAGAGTACTATGAAAAACTGCAATTAGACAGAAGCTTCATTAGAAATTTGTTTCCTCATAAAAACGGCGATTGCAGTTCAGATAAAAGAAGCAGCACTTACAAATGCACCAGAAGAAAACTTGTACTCTGATAGAAGTTTTCCAGTAAGAAAGTAATCAACGAATGGACCAAGAATAAGAAGGGAGAGAGCTTGGATTGGGGCTGTCTTGCTAAGCAATTCGAAAGAGCCTATTGAGTATTTCTTCTGTAAGGAACCTATTGACTGTTCCTCAAACAACAAGAATGTCAGAGACGAACAATTATCTCCAGGTTTTTATGCCTAACCTCAGATTCATAGTATATATAACTTATAAGAAGGGGAAAATTGAGAAATGCTCACAATTTGTTGTAAGGATGTACATAAGATAGCCACACAAGCACAGAGGAAACCTTTGGCATTAACTTTCACGTCAGTCACTGTACATATTCCCACACCTACAACCACCACTGCCACAGCCATCTTGACCTCCCTTGAAAAATGTTTTCCATGAATAATCCATTCCATCATGCATACCACGGGAATCATGCTCAGCTTTGATATCTACACCATAATACCAATGAACAAGGTCAGATCTGAGAAGGTAATTGTGCGGCAAAGGAAATGGTCATGCTAACAGAATGATATTCACCTGATAAAATCCAACAGAGTTGAGCATGAGACTCAAGTTCATCCCAGTGATTGAAGCATTGGCTACAAGTGAGAACCAAACAAGTTCCCACAAAGGAACATGCTTTGATGCAGAGTAACCAGTGGCATTTGACACCAGACCAACCAATGCGGTAACAGAGAAGTGGAAGCCAGTCAAAGTTGTGGCTGGAGAGAAAGATATACTATCATCAATTGCAGGAAACCGATTTACCAAAGAGTTCAATTACGGTCTTGCAAACACATCTAATGAGATCACCTTACAAATCTAGGTCATAATCCAAGCATAATTATACGAAATCCTAATTTCTTTTAAAATGTAGTTAGATCTACAGGGAATGATGACAGACACAGAAGGATCCAGGAGAAAAAGCCCACATCGCCCGACTTCGAGCTGCTTGCTTGCCTAAGTTCTTTGAGGCATTTTAACAAACACTTTGCCCCCCCCCACCTTATCTACTTTGCCCCTCACCCTAGGTACTTTGCCCCGTTAATGGGCAGATCAATGGAGACTCAACCCCTCTCATTTCTCTCTAGATCCGACCCTCTGGTCAGAAAAGGCTAGCCATAACAGTAAACGCCATAAGTGGCTAATAATGGTCCAAGCGCACGTCATAATATATTGAAATCTAGTTGAATTTTGGCTCCTTGTCAAACATAAGTCCAAAAACAATAATTCAATGCGGTTCATCCACAGGATAATGGCATCTGCAACAATTCAATGTTCTTTACCCCAATTTGGGTCATAAAATCAGATAAAACTGAAGAAGAACAATTCAAGGAAGATAAAGGAAACCCCAAATTCATTGAAAGAAAACAAGGAAAATACTATAAACCCATCAAAAGATATTTCTACTTCAGATCTGAAGTTGGAAGAAGAAGATAGAGCAAACAGAGCAAATTGATGCAGTCTCAATATAGTCAAAATTACAGAAGAAGAAGAAGAGGAACTGACCAAAGCCAAAAGCAAAGCCGTGAGGGGACATGAGCTGCTTGTTGGCCATGATAATGCCCACAGAGCTCACAATATTCATACCCCATGCTCCTACATCAGAAACTGGAGACTTCTTTTCCTTCTCCATTTTTTTTCTCAGATCCAAGCTCAAATCAACAAACCCAAATCCTTTGTTTTCTGGTTTTTTTTTCCTTTGTTTATACAACAATATGAAGAGAGGTGGACAACCAAAGCAGACAGAGTTGCAGGCTGCAGAAGTCACTCACCTCTCTCTGAGAGCCAGCAAGAGCCTTTGAGTTATATAAACATATACAAAAGCAAAAACCCAATGTAAAAGACAAAGGAGAAGGCTAGGCTATATTGGCTGGCTTCATATTCTTTCTCTTTTTTTTTTTCTTTTTTTTTCCTTTTTTGCTTTTGCTGTCTCTCTCAGCAACCAGCATGTTACCCTCATGGCCTTCCCCTCCATTACAATTAATAGATATCAATCTTACAATTATTGACCTCTTAGTAAGTGGGCTTGATAGGATTTACCTCCCTTCCCCTTTCTCAATCTTATTTCCACTTTGGTAAATTTTGTTTTAGTAACAAGAAAAACTTCACGATTCACTCCATTTAATTTGCGATTCTGAATACATGTAATCAGAATCAAGAGTTTTTATACGGAGTTCTAAGTAAAGTTTCATTCATTTTTATTCAAAGAGAAAAAAAAAGTTTGAACGTGTCCTATATAGGGATGGTAAAGGGTCGGGTAGGGGCCGGGTATGACAATTGTTTGTGCAAATAATCTCGTGGAAGAATATTCGCTTCTAGATCCTTCAATCTTCAATATTCCTTCTCTCTCTTCCTCGATTCCTATATAAAAGACTTGAGTAAATAGACCACACTTGGGGGTGTTGGCCAAAGGCCTTAC
The DNA here is from genome assembly GCF_965620075.1 of Prunus avium. Classification (NCBI taxonomy): domain Eukaryota; kingdom Viridiplantae; phylum Streptophyta; class Magnoliopsida; order Rosales; family Rosaceae; genus Prunus; species Prunus avium. Next base: position 35,098,000 of record NC_142291.1, read on the forward strand.
GATGCCTGTGTTTGTAGGAAAACAATAGCTAAGCAAAGGGTACGGAGCCTGGAGAAAATATGGAGAGTGGAAAGTGGAGAGGGAGAGAGAGCTTCGGGTATTTTCCTCGAGTATTATGAGTAGGTTTTTTGAAGTCGTCCCTTGAATGATGAATGAAATCATCTATTTATAGGAGCCTCGGGGCTAGGGTTTCATAGAGATTGAGTCGGACTTGATTATATCCCTTTATGTAGATAATATCTAAATTAATGATATTATCTCATTAATTATAAGATAATATCCTATAATTAAGATATTATCCCCTTATTAGGATAATATCCTAATTAATGATATTATCTTATTAAATAAAGATAATATCTTATAATTAAGATATTATCCATATTAATTAATTAACTAAATAAATTGGTTTAATTAATTAATTTAAGGGATAATCTTCTTTTCCACGTAGCGTGCTGTGATTGGAGACAAAAATATTTGCTCCCACAGCAATATCATCCCTGTACCCGCTCTCCATTCCCGCCCCCATCCCTGAACCCATCCCCGTTTAATAGGTTTCGGGGAATCCCCTTCCTCGTCCCCATCGGGGGACTATCCCCTATACCCACCCCGAATTCCTGATTTTTTTTTGCATAAAAAAATATTTATCATACATTTTAACATTAAGTTTCATATTAAATTATCATTCAACACATTCAAATTAACTATAAAGTTCAATTCAACTATTTAAAATCACATCAATATGAAATTCTAGAGAAGATTAGGAAGAATTAGGAGAGAGAGGTTAACTTAGGGTTAAACATAAATATTATAATTATTTATTTATTTATTTGAATAAAAACATATATATTTTTGGGTTGGATTTGAGGATGGGGACGCCAATACCATCCCTGCCCCATACCCATTGGGGATTTTTCAAGTTCGGGAATCCTCATACCCAATACCCGTTTTGCCCTGAAATCTCTTCCCATTAGGGTCGGAGACTCGGCCTCGTAGGGATTTCTGCCATCCCTAGTCCTATAGAAATAGCCGGCTCGGTTTTGTTTTGAGAGTTACTAAGATAGGATGGAGTAATTTTTACTTGACTGGATTGTTCTAATTTATGTGGATTTTTTGTCTCCAAATTTTTCACTCGAATAATTTAAAGTGATTTTTATACTTACCTCATCTAAATGTTTCCTCTTTTCCCAACGTTTTACACCCTCAAACTTTCTTTTTAACTGTTTCAGCTTTTTCTTTTACCAAAGCATAATAACATTTATTTAAATAAAAGTGAATTTGTTAATTAAATGCGAGTGTAAGCATGATTAAAGGAGACACTCCAGAATTTGCCTTTACGTGTCCCTGTGCTTTGCCAAATGCTTACTCACGCGTTTAATTCATTATTATTTTTATTTTTTGGGTTGAATTGAGGCAATGCAACATGCATGGACAGACAGATGCCAGAAAAATTATAATGAAACACACAATTTGTACGAAAGTGAGAAATTGGAAGCTACCTACGAACTCTCTCTTCTGTTTCGAAATTCTCGTCCACAATCCCCAAAAGTCTCGAATTTTTTTATTTCTCCTCGTTTCGTTTGACCCGGCACCATGTTTTTGAGGGCCCTAAAAATATCTGGCAGCTTTGCAATATCAGTTGGAAATCATTCCCATCGTCAACAAAGTCTTCAATTTTAGTATTTTAACAACACAACTATGCATGTTTGACTCCGCGTCTTATTATTTCTCTTTTTTTTTTTCTTCACTATCAAGGAGACTTCCATTGAGGGGGAGAGGAATAATAGAGTCAATTAGGCATTCGGCCGTTGGAGTCTAGTTCAATGAGAAAGGAGTTTTGATTTGCAGGCTAATAATGTCAAGTGTGTTCGAGAAACCTCATCTTTCTTTCTAACTTTGGTAACAGAAAAAAACGACATGCAAATGTGGTCATATACATCACAACGAAACAGCGAGTTTGATTCGGCTCGTTGTTTCGAAGTAATTTAGACGCATTCGTCATAAGCTCAAATTTGCAATAGTGGACGTCACTATTTCTAGACTTATGCATGTCAAGGTGCTACATGATCATCTCTACAGCCTATTCTATGTTTAGGTTCACAATAATTAACATAAGCACATGTTATATAGTTGATTCACCGTAACAAATTATTATTTAAATCACAGCTAATTACAATACATTTGACATCTACACACATGTCAATCGTACACAATAGAATCACCCAAAATGTTAGCTTTTTCCATTGAAACCCAAAATTTGTGCAATATGTGGGGGATGCTTAACAATTATAGGCTTGAAAGCCGGTGAGCTAGATAAAACCCAACCCAATAATCATTTTATAGTGTTTACTTATTTATTTTTAGAATTTTTATTATTAAGAGGGGCGATGATATATTAAACTTATATACACTAGACAGATAATAGGACTTGAATCAAGGATCTTACTTAGGAAAGCAATTGCTACAAACCACTACACTATTGGTGCTTTGCTAACTTTACACTATTTATAAGAATGTGTGAAGCTAGTGAATTATTCAATCAAGGCCGATAAATAAATATTTATTACAAAAAAAACCTGCATTCGATTGGATATCATTTTCATCAGTTTCATTATGAAAAAGAAAATTTTAATTACTCCTATTTATTCACATTTAAAAGCTCTTTTTCAGTATGCAAGCGAAAAAAAATAAAATTGGTGAAGAGTTGATTTGCCAGCCAAACAATTTAGAAAAAAACAAACCACCTTATACGGTTGCCTGTCTTTCCCCTCAATCATTGTGGAGAATTTAGATTGATTTTAGGTGAATTGTTGTATCTGATAAATAAATAAAAAAACAAAAAGTGTGAATTGCTGTAAGCCAGAAATATGAGTGCACCGTTTTCAGCAGCCTAGCACCACCGACTCGACCACTTGCCAAATTCGTAGAAAATGATCTCATTTTTTAAGAGCATATTTATGGAATATAGTTTCTAGAAATGCTTTCTTATTTACTACATACACAGAGAATTACACCTATTTTTAAGTATATGTATTACATTTTTTTTGGATTATTTATAGAGTTATTTATACAAAGATCCCCTGAGGTTTTCAATGTTTTTATAAATTTCTTGAGGTTTTAGATATTACACGAACACCCCTTGATGTTTCAAATTGTTTTCACATAACCTAACTCGTTTAAGAAAAAATTTCAAAAGATCAATACTCAATTTAATGGAAAAATACGTAAAACAATACTCTATTACAATATAAATTACTTAGAAAAAGGAAATAAGACTTCATGTCCAATAAAAAAAAAAAATTATTTGAGTAAAAAAAACAAAAAATCTTTTAGATAAGGATAAAAGAAAAGTCTATTGGCACACACACGCGTATGGGCGAGACAAAAATCTATTATAAATAAAAGAGAAGGCGGCATTCAAACGTCTATTGCTAATAAAATTACATCACCGACAAGAAATAAGGAGACGCACCCTCTCCCCGAATGCATAAGGCAGCCCGATCCAAATTTGGGCTCTCATTTGTTTGGGCATTAATTGATAGCAACGCACATCCAAAATCAATAAGCCAAGAGAAGATCTTTCTATCATTTCATTAAAAAAAACAAAAACAAAAAGAGAGAAGATCTTTCAATTTTTCTTGTTTTATGTCATTTGGAATTTGAAAATGCTTTTGTAGGAAACACTTTTGTTCATAAACGCCTTTTTAAGTTCTTCTATTAGAATTTAGAAGAACGTCTAAAAATTTATTATAAATGCATTTAAGAGTTAGAAATCAAATGCTTCTTCAGAAAACGCTTTTATCAGAAGTGCTTTTAGTTGTCCAAAAACATTTCTAGCTCTTTCAAAAGCATTCCCACGAGCTTTTAGTTGTTAAGAAGTGCTTTTAGCACTCTCAAACAAACCTTAATTAGAGAAATCCAGTCCAGTACAGCCCACCAAACAGGGCTAAGCCTTTTGTTGAGGTAGTATTAGTCTGAAAATGCGTAACCAATACCAAAATATTCCTTTCATTATTATTATTAATTTTTATTTACCCACAAGTCAAATGAAATAGCAAAAGTAATAAATTAATAATGAAGCTACTTTGTCATATGCCACACAACACATTTCATGTCTGCCATCAAAACGTTTATGTTGTTTACTAACAAATTCTAGCAATGTAGGAACCATAAAGGGCAAAAGATAAGATGGACAAAGCATAAAGTTGTGGTGCTGATTACATCTCCTCACGCTGCTGCTGATCCAAGCCACAGATTGGATCCAAAATCCCAAACCGACATACGCCTAACATCCCAGAACTGCAGCATATGCCTCCATGACTTTTATGAAATTACAGGAAGGCATCCTTCTCGAGCAACTTTAGCACATCGTTTTGGCTGTTCAGCTTCGCAACGTCGATCGGAGTCTTTCCATCCATGTTCTGGAGAGTGCTGGAGATGCCAAAAACGAAACGATTTAAGTACTAATAAGCATAATAGAACGGCACACAATTAAAAGATTAAGGAACAAATGTGTCTCTTACACAGCGGCGCCATTCTCTAATAGAAGAGCCACGCATTCCTTCCTGCCATAACCGGCTGCATAATGAAGCGCAGTGTTCTTGTTCTTATCCAGAGCATCCACTCTTGCTCCAGCCTCAAGAAGTACTTGAGCACACTTCACCTGCAATGAAATGAAATGATAGTATCTAAATACCTCCATATATCAAAAGCAGAAAACCATTTCTAGAACTCTATCACCCCGACTCCTTTTTATTCATGCATGCATTTCTTCCAAAAATTGGTTTCGCAGTACCTCGTATTGGAACTGCACGACTACCCCATATGCACGGAAGGTCCATCATCACCCAATGATAACAATTATTGGCTTTGCAGATATAAGTGAGTAAAATGACAGGGGAAGCTACACTTATAAAGATTATCATACCTCACCATATCCACAAGCAAAATGCAGTGCTGTTCTTCCCTCTGAATCTTCCTCATCCTTGTCAGCACCGGAGGTTAGCGCACTTTTCAAACCCTAATTGACAGAGTGAAAACATAAACACTTGCACATCTGATAACTTGGACCAAACACGTACAAAATATACAAATTAAAGTTTACCAGGGAGGCATATTTCCTGATATAGAATTTTAAAGTAATAAGAATAACGCATATCTGAAAATTCAAACTCCTACAACAAAACTAATAGGCCTAATTAACATGAAAAGCTTGCGGTAGAAAAACATGAGTTTGAAAGAAAAGTTTTAAACAATATAATGTAACTCTTTACCAGGGTACCACAATACTATCCAGGAAAGATGATTGATTCTCCAGATTCGAGAGTATTATGGTACCCTGGTAAAGATTTGCAAATAATTTTCTGACTTCAATTAAAAGAACGACATTTTCCATTAATCATAATCATTTTTCAATTGCAGAATTTCTTATTAACAATTAGAACCAACCAAATGGCACATGAAGAGGATAGGATCAGATAATGGTTTGTTCTACCTCCACATCACCAACACTAGCAGTGTGATGAACGATTGATTCATCCTCATTTCCAGCATCTTCTACTTCTTCTGGTCCAGAATTGTCTGCAGAAGTAGCTGCATCTCCAGTAACTGCAAGACCCATTGCTTCTCCCAACTTCTGCAAAACCTCTTTATCATTCCAGTATCTGAAACAGCAGAATTTCCTCGTTAGCTCAACCAAAGTCCACAATCAGTTAAACTAAACCCCAATACCATGTGCCAAGATGGAAAAAGTTATAGCTCAACCATCCTAAAAAAAAAACTAGCTTTACTTACCTCATCATGGCAGCTGGACCACCAGTCTCTATCTCTTCTAAAATAGGCTTCAAAGAAGGATCTTCTTTGATACGTGACATACGTTCCTCAAGCTGATCTTTGTTTGTTGGATTTGCGAAACTCTCGAGCATGGTATTCATAGATGGATCCTGGGGTAGCAAAATTAATAAGATTGAAATTCTACCAACCAGGCAACTTCCTTGTATAACACGACGAATAAAACAAGAATGCATACCTGCATCAATGCATTACCGAGGCGCTCAGCCATGGTCATGAATTGAGGATTCTGCATAACCTGTTGCATGGTGGAATAATATTGTTGGCTATCAAACTGAGGGACACCCTCGTCAATTGTTGCACCTTGAAAAGTTTTCTGAAGTTGGTCTGCCATCTGGTTGAATGAAGGATCTTTTGCTATCTGTTCAGCTAGTTCCTTAATGCTTGGATCCTGTGCATATCACATATAGGACAGTTGTTAGCAAAAACCAGAGACTGACTGAACTTCAGAACTCATACTCTCAACTTATGAGAACAAAAATAAAATAACATATAAATATAACACCAAAAAGAAAGTGTAAGGTACAAGAGTAATTGAGGGGACCAAAATTTAAAAAATTCCATTTTGACTAGCCTCTTGAATTTTGGACAAAATTTTAATACTTTTTCCTCATCATCAAATTTGGCTCACCCAGACATGAAGGCTTTTCATGCCATTGGACCCAGGGTTGGCACACCAACACCCAATTTACCATCGAGGCATGATGTCTGCCAGCATCCAGCTTACCCCCATTCTATACACAATTCAATTTTTTTCGGGGGGAAAGCCCATGTGCAGTGGGGGAGGATGAGGGAGAGTTTAATAAATATATATTGTTTACTACTAATTGATCAAAAGAAACTTCTGTCCCACGAAAATTTATTCTTCATATGTAATGCAAAGAAAGGACTCCCTTTACTTCATTCCCAACTCAGTCATTCAAATGTTTTTAAAACTCAAAGGGGCAATAAAAGTGTGACATACATTCAGCAAGCCAGTCATGGCAGAGAAATCAAAAGGATTGGGAGCAGCAAATCCGGCTTCTGGAAGTTGGAAAGGGGCAGCTCTTGTTTGTCCTGACTGTGAATCTCCAGATGAAGTTTCAGACTTAGGACTTTTGACCTCTGTTTCAGATTTGGAGGTTTTGTTCTCTGTTGAAACTGGCTTTTCGCCTGGGAAAGATAAGATAAACATGAGAACCGCATACTCAAAATCTTAAAGTCCATGTATTTGACACCATTTTCATCCAGTCGAGATGAAACAATTATCTAACCAACCAATTATCAAGCTCCACTATAACAAAACACAGTAAATTAAAATGATACCAATTTACTTGTACTGTGTTAAGAACAGGCATAACCCCGAATCATAGAGTTTAAATATTCCTCCAGATTTTTAACAACAGGATAAGGATAACTACAGTATATTCTATGACAATAATCACTTTCATGAAGCGAAATATAGGCATCAGTACAACAAAACCCTCAATTTCCCCTACGCAAGTGAGAAACATGAAACCATACAAATTGCATCACCATTCAACTCTACCCTCGGAGCTATAAATCTGAATCAAAAACCAATTCATATAATTTCCTCCACTAGGCTACTGTAGGAAGCATCCTTTGATCAAAACTTGAAAATCAAAACAAATTAAACACTAAACTCTCCAAGCTTTTTCTATAACCTAAAAAAAAGGTAAAAGAAGAGCTCTCTCTATTAACCCCTAAGCCCAATCCCACTCCCACTGTTCTACATCCAATCCCAATCCAGCTCCTATATAGATAGGTTCCAGATCAATCAAACTCGGCAGAATTACAGAAATCCAGCTAAACTTGAATTGCTAATTCAAATCAATACACAACCAATACAATTAGCAGTGTGACTCAACGTAGCAGCATACCAGCCGCAGGCAAATCCTTTTGCGCAGAAGCCATTGGAGCACCTAAATCGACCAAGAAACAGAGCAATAACCAATCAGAAACCAATCGAAGATCAAAACTGAAACTACATAAATACACAAAAATGTATACAAGCGATTGGGGCAAGTGTGAATTTTCGAACCCGATCCTGATGCGATGTGGTAGATTGAAGTGGAAGAGTGAAGCAGAGGAGGTCCTTCGGAGCACGCAAAGAAGCGAATACTTCCGAGACTTGAAGAAGATAGAGAGAGAGAGATCCTCGCTCGCTTCGCTTGCTATGGCGATTTCACAACCCTATTGAGCTTTTGACTATTGTGAAAAATGAATTTTGGCGAGTTTATAGTTTTTATATATTATATATATGTATATATATCTTCAAGTAATCTATATATCTATCTATCAGCTGCTCACCACCGATGTCTGTACACCACTCAGTGGGCCATCTCAATCCTCATCTTCCCAATTCCCAAATGAATGGCTCTTGCCATAAGACCAAAATAATTACTCTTTTGCCTTGGGCTTGTACAAGCAAATAATGACCCACTGTGTTAGCCCAATTTTTGGGGACTTGGGCTAAAGAAAGTACAAAAGAATGTGCATTGCTAGGTAAAAGAACATACACCCTGTTTGTTCCTTTTCTTTTCGTCACGTGACTAAGGTCTTGTTTCGGATTACTTCTCTAGGAAGCACTTCTATTTATAAGCATTTTTTATTATAAAGATATTACAAAATTTATAAGAAATCCAAGTGTTTCATGGAGAAGCACATATCCAAAAAACTCTTCTATGACCTATTAAGTAGGGGTGGGCATGGTACGGTATGGTACGGTATTGAGCTCGTACCGCTATCGATACCGGAAATTAAAACCGGTATGGTACGATATGAGATTATCGTTTGCCAAAGTTGGTACCGTACCATACTGTGCCAAATGGGTATCGGTACGGTATCGGTACCAAAATGACACAACTAAAAAATTAACCAATTTAGTATTCAACATAATCATTCACCAAAATAAGTGATGCCTAAGTTACAGATTCAAAGATTCAACATACTCAATATCCAAATCCTAATCAACATATTCAATATCCAAATCAACCAAATCAATATCCATCAACATATTCATCAAATCCAAATGGTTAAAACTCATGCCTTATGGCTTACAAACCAAAATAGTTAAAATTATGGCTTATGGCTTATGGCTTACATACCCAATAACAAAGCTCAGTCAATTTTTAACAAAGGATTCTCTATATTATTATTGTTTTTTATATGCTAATACAGTGATGATGCCAAAACCGTCACGTATGACTAGTCAATGAAAGAAACCATATAGATGATGCATACATGGAAATTTAAGAACAAAATAATGAAGATACTGATCTTCAAACTAACAGAACCCAGAGGCCACTCTGAAAACTATTCTAGGGTAGAATAATACTGTTTTGAAATTTAATACAGGAGGTTCTTGTTTGTATCCCACTGAAAAAAGTTAATGGAATTCAGGTCCTGGTTACAGAAAAGCTTTTATATGTTTCTATTTGAAACAACTTTTAATTATCAAATGAATCAAAGAAAAAGGCTCTATGAACATACACACAAAGGCTATCAAAATATAGAAAAAGCAAGAAATCAACAACACATCACAAATGGCATAATCCAGAATCAACAACACAACACAAATACTTATATTTCAATATGAAAAAAAATTTATATTTTAGTATTCGGTACGGTACGGTATGGACCGGTACCAAATACTTGATACCGCTACCATACCATACTCTATTGGTACAGTACGGTACCGAATATCTTCCCATCCTAAATGAAACGGTATAAAATCAGTATAGTACGGTATGGTTAGTGTACGGTTTCAGTATTTCGGTTTTAGATGCCCACCCCTACCATTAAGTACTTCTAAACTTTTGATTGTCAGAAAGTGATTTTAGCCCTTCTAGAATCACTCCTAATCATACGGGGATGGAACAAGATTTATATCACAATTATAGAAAAGTTCTCATTCATGTTGGGATCATCAAATAATATATTAGTAAGCAAAGGAAAAGCTAGACGACTAACTATGTATTGCAGGTCGCCCAACATCTCACATCTCGCGATCCAACATTTGAATGTGACTCAATATTTTACTTGCAAACATACGTGTCAAATAATGTGTAAGTTTTGATAATCATTTAGCTTTTTAATGAGGGAGAAAAGCCTCAATAAAATCGTTTTTTTTTCTTTTATCTTGTACGTTTGTAGGTCGCCAAAATAGCTACGATTGAGGTTGAAATGGAAAAAGATGCTATCATCCTAAACCCAAAGTTTTAAGTTTTCTTGTTCACTCAAAAAGGTTGAAGCTTTATTACAAGTTGGCAAAATACCTTGCTTTGCAGCCATAAGGAAGAAAGGTATATCTACTATGAGAATTCTTGCCAAATAGTTTGTGTACAACTAGGGATTGTTTAGGCCAACAAGGAAAATTTGTGTCACACTAAGTAAGTTCTTACCTTACATCATCTTGTTACACCATACAAACATTGCTTAAGGTTACTTGGGCTCATGGCACTCAAGAATTTAATTAGTAATTTAGTATACCTATCATCCAAAAAAAGTTGAGAAATTTCCCATTACCCCCCTTTATGTATTGATCAATAAGAGAAGAACTAACATGATAATGGTTGGCACCCCCCTTTGACATACGTCATTGGAAACATTCAGAAATTCCCTTTTGAAAAAAATTATTTTTTATTTTGCTAAGAGTTGCCTTCTGAAAAATTAGAATGATGAATATGGTAAACTATTCAAAATACAAATGAAATTCAAGGTTCCATAAATAAAAGGAAAATACTTTTCTTTTGCTTGTGTCAATAGCAATGTGACATGTGTGCATAAGTTTTTCTTTTTATATTTTTTTATGAATTATTTTTGTATATGTGTCAAAATGTGATTCGCATAAAGGAGGAATATCTCCTTACAGGGAAGTAGATAAGCAGTATCCTTAATTATAAAAAAATTAAATAAATAGTTCAAGGCAGGCCAGAACCAGCCCAAGTCTTCCAGCCCATGTATATTGTTTGGGTCTAAGAACTTGTCATCTCTCACAAAGTCTCCGGTTTCATATGACAAGCCGGCAAATCCCTTGACCAGGTAAGAACAGAATTTACGAATATCCCAAAGAAAAGAGACAACTTGGGTCTGGTATTAGCAACAATTATTTCAATGAATCGGAGGAAAGTTGGGTCTGATCTTGGGTGAGTGAGGATGTCCCAAGCTGAAGTGTCCTACAGGTAATTTTCCAATTCCATTGTTCTGAATCTGAATCTGTTGTCATTTCATTTCTTCACCCAATTTGAATCCTTTGTCAAAGTTTCATGTTAATCTTCTCACTCTAGTAACTTTTGTTTTCAAAGGTGGGGACTTGGGATGAACCCAAAAAGTTACTTGCATTCATTTGTGATGAAGATGAAGGTTTGACCTTTCATCAGTCTAATCTCATTGGGTCATTGGGTGTTTCCCAAAACTTGATTCTAGTACTTTATAAAGTACCTTTAAATAAAGTTTAAATGCACCTTGTGTAGTAAAATTGAACATTGCCCAAATGTGCATGATCTGCTATCTTTAATTTGTTTTAATGGGTGCCAGAACTTGATTGTTTTACTGAAATTGGTTCTTTTGTTTTTGTTTTTTGAATTCATTACAGTTGTGGGTCTTGTGCATACCCTCTGAACTTGTCATCTTCAAATCGTTTGACCTCTGGTTCTGGCATAGGCTCTGAGTATCAAAAGTCCGTCAAGAAAGGTTTTATTTCATTCCTCACAGTTGATCTTAGTCGGTTCACGCAGGTTGATGAGGTAAACTGTTTTCCTGTCTCTTGGGGTCGTTATCGTTCAAAGACTAAACTCCTCTGCCGTAAATGTGGGGTTCATATTGGTTATGGTTATGGAGACTCTTCTGCTCTTTGTGGTTTTGACTCTCCCAACTCATCTACTTCAGCTTACAGAAAGTTCACTGTAAAAATACGAGCTCTACAGCCTTCTGAAGAGTGCTAAGATGCAACCTACTTGTAGTTCTAGTACTAATGCTCTTACTTCCATCATGGACCTCCCTGATGATTGTCTCGTTTTTATTTTCCAATGCCTTGATTCTAGCTCTGACCGCGAATCCTTTGGCTTGACTTGTCATCGCTGTCTTTGTATTCAAAATCTTAGCCGTCGGTCCTTACATTTTCCATGTTCATTCAGACAGCTTGACATTTCCTCATTATCACATTCGAATAACCATGTTAACATCAGCACCTATCATCTCCATAGGCTGCTTACTCGCTTTCAGCATTTACACTTATTGTCCTTATCTGGCTGTACAGAGCTACCTGATTCAAGCTTGGACCATTTGGTAAATTATGGGTCAAAGTTGCACACCCTTAATATGGAGTGTTGTTTTCGTATTACTGATCATGGGTTGTCTGTGGTAGCTACTGGTTGCCCATCATTACAAGTGATCAGCCTTTACCGTTGCCAAATTTCTGATTCTGGGTTAGAAAGTTTGGCTAATTCTTGCTCAATTTTAAAGGATGTGAATCTCTCGTACTGCTATTTTATTTCTGATCATGGGTTAAGAGCTCTTTCACAAGGCTGTCGTCAACTTCAGGCAGTTAAGATATCACATTGTAAGGGCGTAACTGGTATTGGCTTTAAAGGTTGTTCATCAACTTTAGCTTATGTAGAAGCTGAATCATGTAAGCTTGAGCCAGAGGGCATTTCGGGAATTGTAAGTGGAGGTGGGATTGAATGTTTAAATATATCCGGTTTAATCTTGTTCAATGGTGGAAATGGTTTGGCAACAATTGGGAGGGGATTTGCCTTCAGCCTTAAAATTCTTAACCTTCGGCTGTGCAGAACTGTTGGCGATGAGTCTATTGTAGCAATTGCAGAAGGTTGTCCGCTACTTGAGGAATGGAACTTGGCGTTGTGTCACGGGGTCAGGATAGTTGGTTGGTCTTCTATTGGGATGAATTGTCACAAATTGGAGAAACTCCATGTGAACCGGTGTCAGAGTCTATGTGATGATGGGTTACTGGCTTTGCGAAATGGTTGCAAACAGCTCTCTGTTCTGTACATGAACGGTTGTTCTAGGATTACTTCAACAGCAATAGAGTTGTTCAAATGTTATAGGAGTGATGTTACCATCAAGGAAGAAGAAAAAATGTGTATAGGGGCCTATGTGGGCATTTAGATTATATTGGACGAAAAGAAATTTGACTTATTTGACATGAAAATGTCTGTGATATCCTTAAAGGAGTTGTAATTTTTCTAAATATTTATTGAATTAATGATGAAATTAATTTTACAGTACAGTGTTCGGAGGATCGATAAGTATTTCATTGCTTCGACGTAATGAATTTCATATGGATTATTAGTGAAATCAATCTTTGAATGACACAACCACACAAGAAACTATTGTGTTTCTTATTTTACTGAGGCAAAATCCATTCTTGTAAACAAATTTGAATGATACAACCACACCAGAAACATATGTTATGATGACAATGTAAGGACAATGTCGACGATGTTGATGAAAAATTAACCATTTTGGATTCGGAAAATAATTTCCACTGGAACAATATTGCTCCAGCTGCTGTTCAAGATCATACTGAAGTTGTGAAGAAAACATCTGTGTGGCTAAGGGCTGATTCAATTACATATTATTGCTGTTTTTCAAGAAGATGAGTAGAAGTTGCTCAGAGTCCCTTCATCCAGACCAATCTCTCCATTCAATTTTTTGAGGTCTTGTGTGACCAAACAAATCTTTTCAGATCTTGAATCTCTTTTTGAGTCTCATCCATCAAGGCTGTCAGCAAACATGAAAAATATTAGTCTCTGATCCTTAGCTGTGAACTAAATTCATTGTCAAGAAACTTATTTTCAAGTTGAATAATTAGGCTGTGATTCTGCAATATTATAGTCCTTACTGTCTTGCAATCGAATTTGCTGCACAACATGTTGCAGGCATTGCTTCAGTCTCTTGTTGTCTGCATGTATGTAAAGGGCATCTGTCTGCTCAATAAAGAAACACAAAACCAAAAAAGTTAATGGTCATTATTACTTACTAAGTTTCTCCTTTGAAGGGTGCCAATGATGTTGATTTACCAGCCATAGATTCAGCCGAGCAGACAGAGCAGCCGCTTCACAGTACAACCTTTCCAAGTTATATTCGAGCGCACTAACGTACATCTTCTTCCTCTGCTTTGCCTTCATAGCTGACCTCCTGTTCGTCATAATCCTGCCACATTTTTCAAGCCATTTTGCGTTTGCTTAAAGGGTTCATTACCGGCGTTTCGAAGAACAATGTGTTTCAACATTACAGATCATCGAAAACTATACCTCTTTGCTCGATTTGGATCGTGTTGTGCCATGTCTGTAAGAACTGCATTAGGGTTTTTCGTCATGCTGGTGATTGAGCTAGCACTGTGATTTTTAGGGGGAGTTGAATCAGCCATAGTGCTAATGCAATAGAGTTTTTACCACACCAGAAACAGTCAATACATGTAAGTTTGATAGGAAGGAAACAAGAGAAGATAAGAGGAAAACGAAAATGTGTTGTAAGAAAATGATGTGGAAACTTGGGTGTGTGACAACCTTATTATATACTGTCAGGCTGGTGACAGTTCAAAATTATTGGATTTATTTCCATAACAAGGGGTTTAAAAATGGCATGGAAGCTTGTAGAATGGTTAAGAATCTGAATTTATGTGTATTTATGTTTAGGTTTGGAATCCAGAGTGATTCTAAAGGTACGAAAAGTTCTATTAAAGTTTATTCGAGTACATACACCGTGACACACAATTAATAAAAGTTCACTTACAATGCATAGACCGAACAATAGTCGTTTTAATGTGCTAGAAATTTACGTGTCTTGAAAAGCGTGTGTGGATAAAAGAATGATGGATTCCTAACATTTTATAGCTTAAATGTAAGTGAAACGGAAAAGGGCTCGTAACTTAAGTGGTAAGCATTTACCCTTGCATATGAAGTCGTGGGTTCGATTCACCCCTCTCCCAATATTGCTTATATAAAAAAATAAAAATAGTATGTGGTATTCCCCAAATAACCCTTGATGGAATACTTCAACATACATTGAATCTTACCTTTTGTTTTTTCCTTTCCAAAATACATATTATATCTTATTCTTTTAAAAAAAAATGCATAGTATCTAATTTATTCGGTGTCTATTGTACACATTATACCACATGGATATGACCAAATTGCCCAATCTAAACACAAAATAGAAAGGTATATGTGACTAAATCACGTAATAAAAATGCTGGTTTTACTTTCTTTGTCATTTGGAATGGGGATTAGAAGATATAGAAGATATTTATTTATGCTAATCACTCGTTGTTAGTCATCTTATAAAGTTATTTTAATATGAAAAAAGAAAAATACCGAATCGAATGGTTCGAATTAGTTTGATTTAGCCGGTTTGAACAGTTGGGACATTTTTGTGCCCACCCTAGTTAAACTGCAATAATAAAAATTTGTGAAAGGCAATATACATAATGGGTGTGTATCACTTCAAATTCACTATTATGCTAATCAACAAGAAAGTTTTCAATTAGCGATGCTAATTAATAATTAAATAAGAGAGAGTACCCCACAAACACTCATTATTTTTTAAACCACAATCTTAACTCAAAAATAATAGCAGTAACAACTAAAATAGCAAGAACAGCTCCATAGCCAGCATTCCATGCCTTTCCTTTTTCTCCTAAATGAATTCCATAGAAAACATTTGCTATTGCCAAAATGAGGAGAATCCTCCCTACGCCTTGATGGTACCAATTCCAGTATTTTCGTGCTTTGGACTCCTTCTCTGGTCGAACCAAAAGGGCCATCACCTGTAATCAACAAACATCAAACCATCTAATGGTGTTACGGTCACACATAAAAATTTCTCGAAATTTTGTCTTTCATAGTGACACTAGTCTATTCATACCACGTCAGCATGACAACGGGGTATGGCCCGGAAGTAGATGTAATGAGGAAAAGGATGAAAAACAAGAAAGAATGAGGACAAACCTGAAGACATCCAAGCACAAGAATGATGATACCAAGAGCTTTGTGGGTGGAGACATCAGCATTGAGCTTATTGTTTAAGACAAATCCACATACAACACCTATTATTCCGAATATAAACCCAAATGATTGAATGCAAGTATGAAGATAAAACCAAAGTGGATCATATGGCTTTAAGTAACGGGCAACTATTACTCCAATTATCATCAAAATGCCCCATCCTAGCATGTTCAGCACTCCATGGCTCTTCCTCAGTTTTGAATATGGACTTTGTGAGCTCGATGTGCTTTGACCTGTGGAGAGAAGAACTATTTAGTTAATAATGTCTTGCCAGACTTATGTTGTTAAATAAATATTGAACACAAACAAGACGGCGCTCTATGTTGTCAAACTATCAATCTAGATCTCTAATCAAATTAATTCTTATCAGAACGTGTGGTTTAAAACTCACAAAAAACGTAGGTCTAGCAAGATAAATTACAATGCCTCTATATATCCAAACCTACCTATATAGCTTTCACATCACAATCGATTTGAATTATAGGACAAGGTTGGTGGTAGTGGTACAAATACATCATATGAAATTATTCAAGGGGTCCATGATCACTTAATTGATTCCATATAAAACAAATTCCAAACCGATTTTTGAGTTTAATAGGACCACAAAATGAGCCAAGAAGCAGATAGCCAGTTACTTTCAATGTTCCACCAATCAAACCTAAAGCCTGTTGTTAGGGTCAGCATCACAAATCCCACAACTCCTCATGTCACCAAGAAGGAAAAAAAAAAAAAAACTTTTCTTTTGTTTGGTTGATACAAGCGGATATTAGAGAAGGAGTATCGAAACTTAGGGCGTTGAGTGCATGGTAAATTCTCCTTAATTAACATGGGTTGGGTTGAGATGATGTAACTCACCTGTGATATAATTTATGGAGGTAGAGACCTTGTCACTGTGCTCCATCAACCTGTAGTTTGGTGCCACAGGCAGAAATCCATCTCGCCCAAAAGAGTATAGGAGCCTTTTCTGTGGTTGGTTGGTCTCCAACTGGAAGACAAGGTACATACGAGAGGACTGAGATGTAATTAAAGAGAAGTTGCTAGCAACCTGAAGGTTCCCTTTGTTAGGCTCCACAAGGTTTGCTGTAGTCCCACCCAAGAAATATTGTTTGATCGTGCTTTCTGTTGAGGACACCCACCCCACAATTGCACTGGACCCCACCATCTGTCCATTGCTTGAGAACCCAATTGCTATGAATGAGTTTACAACTGGTGTTGAGAGGACAAAGGTCCATATGTTTGATGAGGTCTGTGAGTACTGCAGAAAAAAAAATGGAGATTTTCCATTAGACCACCTTGATGATCACGATTACTGTTGTAATTAAGGGTCTGTTATAAAGTGATTATATGGAAAGATTCTCCATAGAAGTGATTATTGGCTTATCCAGAATCACTATCAAATGAGCCTAAGATGAATATGCAGATTATATGTGTTAATCATGGAAGCTAGAGGATGTGGTTGACTTACTCTGAGGATGTAATTGTGAGCATCCCAAACAGAAAGGCAGTGGAGGGAAGCTGCATCAAAGGGCAAATTGAAATTCTGCAGATTGAGACTTGAGCTGCAAGAATCTGTCTGTGAATTCACTTTGGCTGATAAGCCAAAGATGGTGGTGATGATGAGGATGAAAATTATGAATTGGGTTGTCTTCATCTCTCTCTCTCTCTCTCTCTCTTTCTCTCTGGTTTTCTCTCTCTGTTTGTAGAGAGGTGGGATAAAACAGGCCAAGTAGTGGGTGATGGATTTAATATTTCAATATATGTCACCTGGAAGAAGTTGACAATGATCATTATTCTAATGGAGTTGATAAATAATTGAAAGCTATTGCTATGCTTTGTGCGCAGAGAATTATTATTGTAATACAAAAGGTTAACTTATATGAAATATATTCATTAGGTAAGCCGCATGACCAAGCATTGTTGTACTGCTATAGAAAACTACTACTTTCCAAGCTTGTCAGCTCATATTTGTGACATATGGAAGAATGGGTTTGTTCAAAGCTTATAACAAGTCATATTTCACCCATTTGTCCCAGCGTCAGCATTTACGCAAGGGAAAGCCATCTAAGCATAACCCAAAAAGAGGTTGAATTTACAGGTCTGGTCAACCAAGACAACACAGAGAGTAGGAGTACCTCGCTGAGATTTGCTTTGGTGTATCATTTTTCTAACAGAAAGAGTCCACTTTATAAAGACCAACCTTTTTGTTGCTCTTTTTTTTCTTCCCACAGTGCAATTTATAAAGACCTTGGCATGGGTACACAAGCCGCAGGCTGCAGCAGTGAAGTAGAAAGCAAGAATATATGGGCGGCTGAACCACCTCAATGGTCCATTGAAGACATCTAATATGTTATTTGAGAGAGAGAGAGAGAGAGAGAGAGAGAGAGAGAGAGAGAGAGTAATGAATTTTTCCCATTTTTATTTATTTTGGGGTTCTGAATTTACACCGCATTGTAGCATACAGATAAACTATGAAGTAGAATACAAATTCATAGGAGCAATGCTAAGCAATCTTTTCCAATTTTGGGATCTGAATTTAAACAATAGAGATCGACTATGAATTTTGTAGCTTTGCTCAAGAATTACACAAACTGAATTGAGTAATTTACAACACGTCGACCCGCCAAGATCTTAGAGAACATCAGCATCAGGCACTTGAAATTTCCGTTTCACCACTGCCAAGCCCTGAACATAAAAAAAGAGTGAATTAATCTGAATTGGAATTATCTACAACCCTGTAACAATATTCAATAATATATTATGCTAGAATAAATGTTGGATGATAAATTAATCTTAACATAAATGTTGGAATGATTATGTCTCAGAAAGATCTGTGAATCCTAGAACTGTTGAATGATAACTTAAGGTTCAAAAATAATGCACTCACGAAAATATGCCCCAAATCGCCTGAAGACACAAACACAAACACAATTATCATATGTTTAGACTTTCCTTTTCTTGTCTTCTGTAAAGTTTAGTGAAAGGCCTAAAGGACAGGCAGTTCATAGAAGAAAGACTCTAGGAAAGATAAGAAGATGCAAAAAGCCAGCAAGCACAAACACTTTCAACTAGAAATATTTCCTGACAATGAGCTTGCCCCCAATATTCATGCCCTCCCTACTCCGACAGAGTGGCCTTTGGTTCAATTCCTAATGGAGCAAATAACTGAACTACCCTATGGGTGGTCCCTTGGATCCAGATTACCTAGCGCCATTGCAAGTAAAAAACGCATCTATACCACATGTTATCGGCACAATGTACATTTCAAACCAAATCTAAATCTGATTCAAAGAATAATGACATACCTAAGCTGCACAAATAAATCTACTATCAGATAATTGAGGTTTAAAGAAAATTACCCATTGATGCATATGCTGGTATGCTGACGTAATCAGGACATGAACTACTTGAATATAGCCTGCCATTTGGACTGGTAGATCCAATCAAACAATCCCGAGGCTGCAATAACATCAAACATTTAGAATACGTAAGGAAACCTCTGCGCATAACAAAAGACCATAAACAAGGTGGACCTTGGGATTTGTCCTCCATGTCTATCTCAAATAATCTCAATTATCCAATATGCCTCAAGTAAATAAACTGACAAAGTGCATCACTATTAACCACCACAACAATTGGGTCTGACTCCTCAATCAATCAATCTACAAGAAGTGTTTAATTCTTTGGTTCAATATGATATAGGATCAAAGGTGAATTCTAGATGGGAGTTCTAACCTTGAAATCCTTGTAGAAGCATAGATGAAGTTCCTCCAGAGCACCTTTTTTGCAAAGCAACTTTGGGGTTGTCCGGAAAGCATTCTGAATAGCAGAAACAATGCCTCCAAGAGGATATTTTTCAGTATTTGAAGGTACATATCCTGCTTCATTCAGGACTTTCTGCACACAGGGTAAGGAAACTACCATTACACATCCAATACAAAAATAGATTGACTCCAACGTTAAACCAATTTACAAATAAGAACCACAAATTATGGATATAGCCAAGTGTGGAAAACATGGCAGGTATAGCACCCATGTACAGATTACAATATCTCTGGAACTTACAGTGACATTGTACTTAAAATAGACATTGAGGGTTGTCAAAAAGTAGCTGTATTCATCTCGAGCTACTGGAGAGGAGCAAGTCCCATGCTTCTCTGCAAGAAACAATGAAAAATGAAAAATGAGCAAGACCAACACAGAAATAGGAACTCGTACCTGTGATGCATTCCAAGAAAAAGAAAAGGAGCAAAAGATAAAGATGATTACCCCACTGCCATTGTAATGTTGTGCAATTCAGTCATGAAGGAAAGATAAGAATGAAAAATAGTTAGCTCAAAGTTAGGGTCATAACAAATTTGAGAACAAAATAAGTCCACAACTGATGATTACCTCATGACCCCAAAATGATCCTTTTCCACCATGGCAGGATGATGGTCTACCACAACTTAAAGACGGCCAATATTTCTCTAATGCATCATGCAATGTTGAGATCTACACAATACATAAAGAGAGTGTGGTGAGATACTGCCACTACTAGAGATATATCTCTAAGGGGTAAACAAAGTTGTAACAGCTGAAAATTAATACAAGTCAGATGATGTCTTTATAATAAAAACATGGACAGTGCTGTCTAAGCCTTGTCGAAGATGGCGTGACATGAGTGTTGGTACTTTATTCCGTCAATCAGTACGTTCATTACATAATACATATTAATCATGCGCTTAAATAAAATCTTCTTTTTGGGGTTCCTCATTCCTTTCTGTGAGCTATTTTCTTAAATATCCACCACCCCAAAAACCATGTAGACACGAAATTAAAAATACACACCTCTTTTTCATCAAAGCTTTTCTGTGTGCAACAGGCAGGCCAGGTTCCATCATTGTAGTCAGGCCACAATCCATCTACCATTCACATATTGAATGGGGGTTAGTATATTTCTCATTAAGCAAACAGTCAATGGATAAAATATGGGTTGGCCGACTTTGATCATGAGTGAAATAAAATTTTTTGAAACCCCTTCCTGGATTTTCAGGTTGTGTCCTTTAAGAAAAAGTAACAAGCAATCTTTTTTTCTTTCTTTCTGAAAACGCAAAAACAAAGCTACTCACAAATATGAACATTTTGTGTTTTCTGAACTTCATGTGCAAAATCAACTTATGTCATGCTTTCCATCCTTGCAATATAAAAATATTATATGTTGGTAACTTACGGATTGTAAACACGGTTGGAGAATTTGCGCTGGAATAAGAAAAGCCAAAGTATAAAAATCACCTCAAAATCAATCAACTCAGACCATTAACAGGAAAGTCAACCTAATTAACCAAATTAAAATCAACCAGAACGAAAAAAAGAAAGCAACTTTAAAAACAGAGAGGGAAGAGAGAATGAACCCTCGGCAGCAAGCATTTGATGAACAACAATGGCGGGTGTGTTGACAGAAAGTGCCAGGCCATTGCAGGGCCAAGTTGAAGTAATCGAACTCTCTCTGCCCTCTGCTTCCAATTTCAATTCCGATTCCAGTTTGATTGGCTTCAATCAGACACAACGAAGCTGCTATTATCAATGCTACTGCAGAAGCAAATTGAGCAGAGAAGATAGCCATTTTCAAGGATATGAGGAACTTGTTCAATTTCAGAGGCATCTGGTGTGGTTGGTTTATATGGGCACAACAAGGGTAGATTTGTCATTTGCGTGACGTATGAGAACAGGAAACCCCCAAAAAGGTACGGGTTTCTTCTTCTCCAATAATTGTAACCAGAGTTCGTTTTTTTTGGTTTTTCCTTTTTCGCGGTTTGTTCTGTTTTTTCCGAGTTTCATATAATACAGAAAAACGAAAAACGAAAAACGAAAAATACAAATTATAAATTATTAACTGATTTTTTGTTTTTAACTTTAATTTCATATTCTTTCTTCTTCTGCCTCATATCTCTCCTCTTATCGTCAAAACTAATATTTTATTTCTGGTAAATATCATTTGCAAAGGTTTGTATTTGGAGTTTGGGGAACTTCATGTAATTTAGAATTATCATCCATTTAGGTGTGGAGTTTTATAGTTCACAATTATAAATTCATGTAGTTTTATACAAATCTCTTTTTTTTTTTTAACTCCAAGGATTGATTTACACTAACAATAAGAGTAAAAACTTTGAGGAGGTGAATGTAATGAAATGAGCAGATATAGGCTATCCACTATGCATCCGTGTTTGAATCTCCCTTTTTGTATTCGGTGATATTTGTTATGTTTTCATAAATTTGTTTCGAATGATTTATTAATATCACTTTTGAGGCGTACGTTAATGGGCAGTGATGTTATAAGTCCTATACTCCAATAGGACGTGTCATACTTAACACCCCCTCTTACGGATAAATTATAAAAAGAAAAACAAATCTCATATCCTCACTCAAACAACACAACTATTTCATTGTTGTGTTGCACCTTCGTTTTGAATAAGAACCAACCTCATATCATATGGCAATCATGTGGTGCTAACTATATTGCCATTTCCTCACACTAAATGCATGATGCATCAAGTGTGCCATAGAATGTTTTCTACTTTTTCTCCTCAAAGTTTTTGCCTTTCATCCCAGAACCTCTCACAAAAGCAAAAAGTTTGAACAAGTTTTATTGTGTGAAATATAAATCCAAAAACAGCGCCATATTTTGGTAGTAGTAATAGCGGCGCTCTAAATAACGAACATCCACTCTCCAAAATAAGACCCAAAAAAGATAAAAGAGAAACCCCAAAATCCCAACCAAAGAGGGAAAGAGAGAGAGAGAGCGAAGGCCTGGAAATATAAAAACGAAACCCCTCCAAGTCCAAAGTCCAAACCCTAGTTTAGTTGGATTTATATATATCATTAGATTTAGATATATACATACGCATTACTCCCTCCCTCCCTCCCTCCCTCCCTCCACCACTGTTTTCCACCACCTTCCGAAACTCTAATTTCTCTCTCTCTCGCTCTTTCTCGAAGCTTCTTGATCTGCAAAAGCCGAACTTGACAATTCCAGCTCCACTCCTCCGAACCCCCAAACCCCAGCAGATTGCAAACCCCGCAATTTGCTTCAATTCGCAGGTCAATTTCGCATTCGATAACCCTACACACCTCTTTTTGTTGACGAGCGTTTTGATTGTTTGAGCTGTTTCGTTCAATCACTCAATTGGGTTTTGGAATTTTTTGTATTTGGCAGCTTTTGAAGTGTGGGACTACCGGCTTGGACCAGTGGGCAAAGAGCAGGGAGGAAGAGCTGGAATTACGGTTTTGGCCTCGTGATCTGGGTTACTGCTAGTTCAAGAGCAATTCGGGATCCATGTCAGAGGTCTGCGCTTTGCTTGACCAATCTCCCCCTCTTTTTCTCTCTCAATAGTTCAAAATATTATGTTTGTGATTGTTTCTTTGGGTTTTGAAGTCTATGTAATTGATGCTTCTTCCAAAGACATTTTTGTTGATAATATCAATATTTTAGAGACTTACCCTTTGTTGTTTGTCCAAAGATTTGCGTTGGGTTATCTTAAAAGTTGCTAGATTTCGTCTCATATTTATTGGGTAGTTTCAGTAACAATAGAGATTTGTTGACGGAAAGAGAGAACACAGAAAGGAGAAATCTTTGAAAAATAAAGCTTAGCCTTGTAAGAAATAATTAGCATATTATATTGGGATGGCTAAATGTGGCTACTAACATTCACGAAGTTAAGAAAATATGGCAATCAAATTTGTGTCATTGGTAGTGAAATTGAAACCTCATCACTTACTTAGTTGCTTGCCCTAGTTCAGTTACGACAGTGGTGTTGCTTAGAGTCATTAGTGATAGTCCTAGATTGCTTGCTGATTATCGAATCTGTAGTAGGAAGAACTAAGCAAAAGCTTTGTTGAATTAGTAAGGGAGTATTCTGAGTTCTGTTGGGGTCACCCGCCTGCCTTGCTCAAGAGTCAACATTAATTTCTTCAGTGGTTTCCTTTGAGTTTCTGAAAGCATCCCCTGATTAATTAGTGGCCCTGTTTTATGTGGGGTCCAGAGTAGAGAAATAAGCATTGGAAGCTGGATATTGTTTACTTTGGCTTGCTTATGAAGTATACGATTTAGTATGCGGCCCCGGCCATTTTTGGGCAAAGATATGTGAGGGTGCCCAATATGAATGGAAGTGGTAGGTGTCTTCAGAATTATACAGGAAAATGGATGTCTCTAGCGTCACACAAGAGGCTAGTTATGAAAACCTTGTCCTGAACTTTCAACCACTTTATCTGAATATATACTCAAATATTACTGTAATGTAACGGAGAAACACTGCAAATATGTTACCTTTTTATATTCTGGATTTTATATCTTCTTGCTGTTTCTATGGTTGTCAAAGCTTCCTCATGTTATCTTTTGTCTGTGACATCACAGTTGTTAGCGTCTTTCCACTTCATGAGACATTGACCCATGGATCCTGAAGGAACAAAGTTTGGACAAGGTAGAATGTTGTTTTTAATACGGTGCTTTATCATGGGGTTTCTCCTTTTCCCTTTTTGGTTTAACTTCGTCTATAGTTGTATCTTTTATTTGTAGTGACATATTTAACAAAAGTATTCATAGCTGAAGCACTCTTCAAAACCTCATTTGTTCACGTATAGCACTGAATTTTGAACTTGTCCACCCTTATCCATCTGGTTAATTTCAGAAGCTCAATGGTTCATAACAATTTCCCTGAAACTATACTTATTCCAATCTATTTGACAACACAATTCTTTTGCTTCTATTAGTTTAAGTGTATTTTATTTTATCTGATGAGATGCTGTTGGATATAGGACCAAAAGAGCTGACCGGTGCTGTAGATCTCATAAGTCACTACAAGTTGCTTCCCCACCATGAGTTTTTCTGCAAGCGATCACTTCCTGTATCAATCTCAGACACACACTATCTTCATAATGTGGTGGGAGACACAGAAATTAGAAAAGGAGATGGGATGCAGTTGGATCAACTTATTCAGAGTACATCATATTTCAATAAACCACGCATACAGCCTTTTGACCTAGATATTCTCAGAGAGGCTTTCCATCTTAGAGAAACAGCTCCTATTGATTTGCCACTTGTGAGAATTCTACTTGTAGTTATTCCTATTGCTGTTCCTTTTTATAGTTTCAGAGTTTCTTACTTATATTGGATGACAGTTGTGTGAAGTTTCTTCTTTTCCAATAAATACATGGTCCTGCAAAATTGTTTTCCTTTCCAGGTTCTCATAGTATTTGATATGTTTTTGTCTTCTATAGGCCGATAAGGGGACTCCAACTATTGCAGCGAAATCAAAGAGTGAGTCTAAAGACAAGGAGAAGAAACGCAAAAAGCACAAAGACAGAGACAAAGAGAAGGATAAAGAGCACAAGAAGCACAAACGGCATCATAAAGATCGAAGTAAAGATAAAGACAAGGAGAAGAAAAAGGAGAAAAGTGGGCATCATGAATCGACTGGTGATCACTCGAAGAAACACCATGAAAAGGTTGGAAAATTGTACACTCGTACGATTACATTCCTTTTCTTAAGCACTTGGTAATATTAACAAGAAACAAGAAAATAATGAAAATGAAATTTTGTCCAAATAGCTATATTATTGTCTCAACTGTTGGCCCCCACCCGCTGCCCCTCCCCGTGGGCACTAAAAATAAGCTTCAGGGTAGTTATAAGCTGCTGTTGTTTTTTGACCAATCTAATTACAGTTTTTTTGTTTTACCAGTAACAAATTTAATGTTTATTATTATTTAAATGTAGTTAAATATTCAGAGGGATTTACATGCTTTAGTTTTGGTACTTTGTATAATTTCAGAAAAGGAAACACGATGGAGATGAAGATCTTAATGATGTTCACAGACACAAAAAAAGTAAGGTAATATAGACATGAAACTCTGTTTGGAAGTGAACTTTTGTATGTCCGATCCTTACCTTTATGTTTTACTTGTAATGCACATGATTGTGCCCAGTATTCTTTGTATAGTTCCTTTCCATCCACCTTTAACCAATATCTTTGTTTCTCACTAACTTTTCAGCATAAGAGCGCAAAAATTGATGAAGTGGGTGCAATCAGGGTAGCTGGCTGAAATGATGGGATACTTTAGTAATTTTGTTTTCTTCAATGGTTGTTGTTCATAGTTTCGAGGGGTCTTTCACTTGATTTTGTGTTTCTTGAGGTACACAACTTTACCTTTCCTGTTTATCTAGATTAAGATACTCTGTACTTTTAGTTTCTTCTTAATAAATGATTAAAGATGCACCAATGTCTGCCTTGCCTTGTTTCCATTTTATATCTTACCTCTTCATGCTGATGGTTCAACTCCTCATTTTTCGTCACACTTGATATGGCTTTATGTTTTCTTTGATATTTATCTGTTGAGGTTGGCATGGGAATACGGAAATATAAGTATGCAGGCAAGTTAGAGAATAAGTTAGACGGACATAGTTATTATTTGGAAGTTAGATGTCGTAGTTGAGGTTGGTCAAATGCATTGTACAGTGAAGAATTTATCTATTTCTGACCTTGGGGTAAAGCAGCTAAAGTGATTGGAAAAAAGGCCATTCAGATTAAGTAGGGGTGCAATCTCAAGTTATTATACAACTTATGAAGTTCATTTATTACCTATTGGCCTCCTGCTCGTTGGCTGGGTTATAATATAAGACTATCCAGTAAAATATCTTTTAGAATATTATTATTCTCGAGCCCTATATATGTGTACTCTTCATCTCATCTATATGGTAATAACAATGTTCCTTTTTGATACGCTGTCATTTATGCAATAGTGGCGGCTCTTTAGGCCTTCTAGTTATGTATAATTACCCTTCTCTGTTTACGGTACAATTTTTGTTCATCACAATTACCATATGAATGCCAAAAATTTGATTCTCCTTTTTGAAAAAATTTCTTATCTTATAGGCTTATGTGCAGTAGTTTTATTGTTGTTGTCACTTGCGAAGAAGCTTGGATACATGATGCTTTTCGTTTATGTGCAGAATAACTTCTAAACTGACAAAAGATTGTGAAGAAGGTGAATTCACCTGCTGAAAAAATATGTGGATTAAAGGTAAAAAGTAGTGAAAATGGACTTCTTTGTATTATAACAATGATCTAATATGACTGCCAGTAATTTGAGAAAAACTCTGCTATTCTGTTTTCATGGCACATTGGATGTTGTAGCATGTTCACGGTTTTACGATCTCTTTGCATATTTTTATAAGTCCAGAATTTATAGTTTGTGAGGTAGAGTTTGTAGCTTCCAGTGTTAGGGAGATTAGGTTAGGAAGAGATTGTATATACGATTCCTTTATTCCTATTTGTATCAATGGCTAACTTCACTAATTATCCAAAAAAGATGTAACGTCTAGGCTTATGTCGGTTCTCACCTGAATTCTAACTGGTATCAGTGAAATATTCTTTGTGCATGAAGAGGAAAGACAGTGATGATAGGTATTTGAAACAATCATTATTCCTGCTGGTTAACATTTTGCAGTGTGAATGACATCATTCTTCTTTGCTGTTTGCTCGCGATGTTGACTTTTCTTGGTCCCCTTTTCGATTTAGGTTGTCTATGTGTAAATTTCTGGTTTGCTTGTAACTAGCATCTAATGGGATAATTTATCTCCTAGTACCCCCTAAGTTGGAAACTTTGGAAGCGAGATGGTATAAGCTGCCTTGTGTGTGATTAATTACAGAAACCATCCCTGTCAGCATCCAGTTTTACTAAACCCTCATGAGAGAAGCCTCCCCTAGAATGTAAGTGAGCAAGCGGTCCAGTTTATGGGTTACCTTCTTGTTGGCACCTTTTGATGAGAAAAAACATGACAGGACCATACTGAAAATAATTATGACAGGGATTAAGCTAGACTACGATGCTCAGTGATTTAAGTTGTGTCTTGCCAGTGTAGTAGCTATCCAGGACTCAATGTGACAATGCTTAGTTTTGTTGTTGGAATGGTTTACGTCAGTGGCAAGACATTGTTCGTCTTGACTTGACAATTTAGAGCAGTCACCCAAGTCTTATCATCTTTTAGATCTTTGGGACACAGAGTCTTGTATTGAGAAGTGATCATGTAGTGATGGAGAGGTGATTCTTAGCTGTAAGTTGCATACATTTCATGCCACATATTTTGGAGCTCATGAGGCATGTGCTATAGCTTTCCAAGTGGTTTCAAGTATGAGCAAAAGCTATATTTGTTCCTTACTCAAGGGAAAAAAAAATTTAGTTTGTTTTTATGCATCTTATCTTACCGTTTAAGCGTCGGGGATGTATCTTGATAAGCTGCCTGTAGTATGCCCGTGAAATGCATTAAGTTGAAATTGCGACTATTTTGTTTGCCCGTCACTTTGTATCAATTGGCCAATGGTGAGTGACGGGCCTCTTATGTACCCATAAGAGATTTTTGTGAAAATACCCGGATGCCTGAATTTTGAGTTGCTTTGGTGATTTTTTGTTTTGTTTTTTAATCTTCAGCCCACCCATTTTCAACATTGAGATTAAAATTGGACTGCGTACAGAATTTCTGAATCCGTTGCCCTCATGTATGAATGGAGAACAAGATTGTTATTCGGTGGCGTGACCCCCCCAACCAAAACAAAACCAAAACACCAATTTTTTTTTAAAAAAATGTTTGCCAAAAGACACATGTTTATGCTGACAGTGTTGGTCTTACATTGTCTCCCAAAATGGAAAAAGAAATTTTTTAACTGTAAGACCCACCAGCTAGCAGCCAAATGATTTATTGATATCTTCATCTTCCAGAGGGTTGGATGAGAGGACTAAGTTTAAAATTTAAAAATAATCTCTTATACGAATCCCTAGAAAAATTGATCTAATAATTAATTTTTAGGCCATTACTTCCACGAACAAAAGGAGCATATTTTGAGGTTCTATGAATGCTTGATGAGCATGAGCTGCTTGTCCTTCCCACTCAAACTCAAAGACACCAAGCAAGAAGTGATTTCATATCTCCCCGTTTTAAAAAGATGAGTAAACACAAGAACATTGTTACTTTCATCCGAGTTAAATAAAAGGGTCATGCTAGGGATACTAACTTGGGATACCAATTTGTGTACCAACTCTCTAATAGAGGTGGAGCCCACCAATACAATGGGTCCCACGCCATGAGTGGGCGAGGGACCCACATTTGGGCCATATAGAAGAATTTCTGGTCCTAAAGTCACGTAGCCATTTGACCCAAAAAAAGAAATTATTTCTGCATTTTGCTTGACTAAGACAAAGACGCGTCAAGAAAGGAGTCTGCATTGCATCTCTTGTTTTTGTTTTTTTATGCCATGGAGATTTAAAGAGTAAGATTTCTCACGCACAAATAATAACGTGGAGGTTTGAACTGAGACGTCTGTTCTGCAAGTCAATGCCTGGGCATTGCATCTCTCTTAAAAACACTATTTGAACTCTTTTTCCACTCAAAGACACCAGCAAGAAGAAGTGATTTGTTATCTTCATCATCTTCCAATGGCTCAAGAAGCTTCCTCTTCCAATACTTGTCCTTCTGCTTCTTCTGGATATAGTTATCACGTGTTCTTGAGTTTCAGAGGCAAAGACACTCGCAAGACTTTTACAGACCACCTCTACACAGCCTTTGTCAACGCAGGCTTCCAAACCTTCAGAGATGACGATGAAATCGAGCGAGGAAAAGGCCTCAAGCCGGAGCTTGAGAAAGCCATCCAGCAATCACAAAGCTGTGTCATCGTGTTTTCGAAGGACTACGCGTTCTCCGAATGGTGCCTTGACGAGCTTGTGATGATTCTTGAACGCAAGAAGAGGAGTAGCTCTCAGGAACATGTAGTTTTAGCAATCTTCTACGACGTTGATCCATCCCAAGTGAGGAGGCAGACTGGAACTCTTGCAGAAGCATTTGCTATACACCAAAAGAATCAATCCTTAAACAGGGTAAGCAGATGGAGGGCAGCACTTACAGAAATTGCAGATCTAGCAGGGATGGTCTTACAAAATCAAGCTGATGGGTAAATTCCATTCCAACTACTCCTTTGATTAATTTTTATCACACTTGTGAAATGCTTACAAGTTTAGGTGTTTCCATTCATCTTGATTAACTTTTGTGGGTTCTGTGTTACTCTGTTCTTTCTTTTCCTATCATGTGCAATAAGAACTTTTTCATGATGTCATTTCCATGACACTCCATAGTTTAATTGCTTCCATAAGACTTTATAGTGTATTTCCACGAGACATATTTGATTCATTATTCGTTTTGATGCATATTATCTAGGCATGAGTCAAAGTTTATCAAGAAAGTTGTTAAAGTGATTGAAGACAGACTAAGTCGCACGCCTATATGTGTTGCCCGACACCTGATTGGAATCCATTCTCGAGTCGAAAAAATCAATCTGTGGCTACGAGATGGATCAACTGATGTCGGCATACTTATGATTTACGGGATGCGCGGAATTGGGAAGACAACAATTGCAAAATATGTTTACAATTCAAACTTTAAAAGATTTGAAGGAAGCAGTTTCTTGGAAAATATTAGAGAAGTTTCAGAACAATCCAATGGCTTAGTCAAGATACAAAGGCAACTTCTTTCTGATATTTTGCCTGGAAGAAAGTTGAACATACACAGTGTTAGTGAGGGGATAATTAAGATTCAAGATACTATTAGCTCTAAAAGAGTTCTTCTTGTTCTTGATGATGTGGATCATTTGGACCAATTAGATGCAATACTTGGGATGCAAGATCTGTTTTATCCAGGAAGTAAAATCATCGTAACAACTTGCTGCGCAGGGTTGTTACAAGCTCACAAAGTTATTAAGGTCCATAACGTTGCAACTTTGGGATACACGGAATCATTGGAGCTCTTCAGTTGGCACGCTTTTGGGCAGGACCATCCTATCGTAGGTTACATGGCACATTCGCATAGGGTGGTATGTCAGAGTGGGGGACTTCCATTAGCTCTTAAAGTTTTGGGTTCTTCTCTGTCAGGAAAAAGTATAGCTGTCTGGGAAAGTGCATTAAACAAATTGGAAGCTATTCCAAACAATGAAATCCTAAAGAAAATCAGAATAAGCTTTGACTCTTTGCAAGATGACCATGACCGAAGTTTGTTCCTTCATATTGCATGTTTCTTTATTGGAATGGATACATATGTCATTAGCAGAATACTAGATGACTGTGGATTCTACACAACTGTTGCCATTCAAAATCTGATTGATAGATGTTTGGTAACAATTGATGAAGACAATAAGGTGGAGATGCATAACATGATTCGTGACATGGGAAGAGGGATTGTTCGCCTAGAATCAGAAGATCCGGGGAAACGTAGTAGGTTATGGCATCATAAGGATTCTTTCAAAGTATTGACGGAAAATACTGTAAGAAACGTGCTCCCTCCTATGTATGCATGTGGATGTTTTTTTTTCTTTTTGTGCATCCATGTTGGTTACTTATCCTAATGTTTTCTACTCTTTTTGTATTAGGGTACACAAACAATTGAAGGTCTTGCCCTCAACATGTATACACACCCTGAAGTAGACATCCCTTCAAGAAGTTCAAATGAACTAGTCGGTTTGGAAACCAATGCATTTGCAAGGATGCACAAATTAAGACTGCTTCAGCTTGGCCCTGTACAACTCAATGGATGCTATGAAGAATTTCCTAAAGGATTAAGATGGTTGTGTTGGCTCGAATTTCCTTTGGATTCTTTACCCAGTAATTTTCCTTTGGAGAGGCTGGTTGTTCTTGAAATTTGCTATGGCAGCTTGAGACAAGTCTGGAAGGGAACAAAGGTATGCTACTGTACACAATATCCTTTCTTTCTTATTTTTCCTTTTTCTGGGTCACTCATTGATTATGCAATTGTAAGAATTAGGTATACCTTCTTTCACCTTTTGTTTTCATTTTTTTTTTCAGTATCTCCCATCACTGAAGATTTTAAATCTCAGCCATTCAAATGCCCTCACTGAAACCCCGGACTTTTCGCATATACCCAATCTGGAGAGACTGATTCTTAAAGATTGTGAAAGCTTGGTTGATGTCCATGAATCCATTGGAAACCTAGAGAGACTCATTTATTGGAATATGGAAGACTGCAAGAATATTAGGAAGCTCCCAAAGAACATGTGTATGCTAAAAGCCCTTGAAACACTTATCATATCTGGTTGCTCAAATCTTAATGAGCTTCCAATGGAGATGCGGAAGATAGAGTCTCTGAAGGTGTTCCAAGCAGATAGAGTTCCAATACATCGATTACTCACCACCAATGAGGTCAACTTATGGCCAAGAAAAACTCCCGAAATTTGTTGGGCTTCTTATTTACCATGCACTATAGTAGACTTAAGTCTTAGCGACTGCAATCTTTCTGATGGCGATTTTCCTAGGGATTTTGGTCAGTTGTCTTCATTGCGAAGATTAGATCTAAGTTGTAATCCAATTTCTGGCCTACCAGAATGCATAAGGGGTGTTTGCAGGCTCGACCAACTCTCTTTTTACTCTTGTAAGAGCCTCAAATCACTTGTAAGGCTACCAAGAGTTGTAGAAAGATTGATATTGTCATGTTGCTCATCATTGGAAAAAGTATCATTCCAATCTGTATACCTACCAGAAAGCACCCGTATCAGCGGCAACTGGAGTCTAGTTGAGATTGAATACTGCTACAAGTTAGAACTCCTTGAAAAAGTTGATGTAGAAATGATCAACCTTTTGGGGCTGAGCAACTTAGAATCCACCAAAACCATTATGATGGCCACCATATATGAAGCCAATTCCCATGGTACGCAGGAGAATACGTGTCCCAGCCCGATCCTGGTCTCTCTCTCCCCCTCTCGCTCTCTCTCTCTCGCTCTCTCTCTCTCTCTCTCTCTCTCTCTCTCTCTCTCTCATATCATATCATGTGCAAGTGTTTGACTAATATTTTAATTTCCATGGATAGGGACTTTATCAATATGGGATATTCAGCACATTTCTTCCTGGTAATGAGGTTCCAGGCCAGTTCAGCCATAAGACTGCAGGGTCCTCAATATCTTTTACTCTGCCTTTACTTCCTAATCTCATGATCAGAGGCTTGAACATCTTTGCTGTGTATTCAGAATCCAACAATGATTCTCGTAATAAGATCAATGTCAATTACAGAATATTTCCATATCCCATAATCACTGAAGTCAGCAATAAGAGCAAGGGCGTGAAGTGGATCTATGGCCCGACATTCTTCGGGGTTCCAGGTGACGGACAAGATACAATATGGTTAAACCATTGGAAGTTTGGGAATCAATTGGAACGTGGCAATGAGGTGACTGTTTCATTATTTACCATAGCTGAGCTTCAGGTAAAGGAGTGTGGCGTGCAGCTTGTGTATGAACAAGAACAGGAACAAGAAGAGAATATGATGAATAGCCAACACAACAACAACAACACAGATACTTTTTATCCTCATGTTATTGGTGGAGATTTGTCAAGTTTTGAGGTGAGGCCAGGAACATACTTCCTCTGCCGTCTACCTAAAGGTCTTACATCAACGATTATTGATATGGATGTGCGAGCATCAGTTTGGTCCAATTACCTCATTAGGGGCTCTCTTCAGATCACAGGTGTGTTAGTGTCCCATTTGATTTTGTTCCAACTACTTTTCCGAAAAAAAAAGAAGACGAAAAACAATGCCAAGGCTTATAAATTAGCATCACATCACATGTTCATTTGGTTGGTTTAGGCCGTTGATAGTTGATACTCCATGAAGCATTTCCAAATCACTCCAAATTAACTGTCTGGTGTTTGTATGTTATACAGACAAAGAAGAAGAGCAACAGAGTGACTACACGCTTGCAGCACAGGGGAGCAGCAATAGCAATAACCGCGGTGGCAGAGGTTGGAAGGTGCTCAATCTCATCATGGCCACTGTCTTCTTCCTCTCTGTTCCTCTAGTCGCTCGCTCTTCTCTCCTTCGGCCAAAGAAGCGTCATGCTACAAGATCTCCGTAGTTTTGTTATAGTAATCCGATGCTATCATATTTGTGTTCTCTCTGTTCTGTTTTACATATCAGGCTAAGCTCATATGTTGGGAAGGCATTCATGACAATGATCACCAAATCATGGTCAGCGATAGGGCTGCCTGCAAGCCTAAGATTATCTGCAATGGAGTTTATTTTGTTTAGATAAGCCGCAGTGGAGACGTAGTATTTTTTATAATAATACTTTCGTTTTCAATATACATCTTAAAGACTAGGTAAAATGCAAATTTTTTTAAAAAGCAAACATATAATACATGTACATATGTATTTTTCAAGTTTGATACACTTGTTTTTTACAAAATTTTCAATAATTCATACAAAATTCAAGTATTATATACTTAATACCCACATATTATTGAATAAAAATAATATATATTCAAATATTTAAATACTAATTATTCACTAAATAAATAATAATTAAAACATAACTACTAATTAAAATAATTAAAAAAGAGAAATTCAGATTATGTTATAATTAGAATATTTCAAGGGTATAGACCGGTCTCTTGTTTGTGTGTGCTTCATGGGGTCTAGATACATTGTCATGCATATGCACCTTACTTGTTCTTTTGTTTTATTAGGTTTCATTTTTTTAAAATGTGGTCATTGCATGGATGTCTTTCAATCATCTCTCTCACAGTGCTTTGAACCATTGAGTGATCAACACAATTTCATGTTCTTTTGAACTTGTTCACATTTATCTTGTTGGCCTTGTCTATACCTTTTCTCTTGATGGTAAGGAATACATCCTAGTCATTGTAGATGACTTCTTTGGGTTTACATATGGGTCTTATTCTTGAGTGATAAGTTTGAAATTTTTTATTTCAAAAATTCAAATCTGTGTGTCACTTTCTGCATAACGAAAATTTGACTAGTCATCTGCCAATAATCAGAGTTCCAACATAACCATGAGACTAAGTTTGATAAATTTTGTGAGAAAATGGGAAATTCTTTTATGTTGGCAACAACCTTGCTGTTTGTCATTGTGAGAAATATAATTATGATTTTTTTTGTCCATAGCAAAGGCTGAGTTCTTTTGGATGAAACATATGTTGGATGACTATGCTTTTCAACAATCATTATTTCTCATCTATTTTGGTCTCATAGTTTCACTTTGGATATCATGTTCATTCAAACTTCATGATGTGTGAGATCCTGTACATGTTTGACTAATTGACTTAAGGTATTTTCTTACATAAGAGATCTTGGTGAAAAACAATAACTTGAAATTTGTGCATATTGAGAAGCAACTAGCCTTTTCTTTTACCGCTAGATACTTGAAGGTATTGATTTCCTTCAAAGATCTATTGGGTCGTGCAAAATGGATTAACTTGTGTTTTCAATTTCGTGTGCTTATAATATGAATCTCCATTTTGTTTGTGTTTTAAAAAAAAAAATGTTGCATGTAAGCATTTGCTTTCTTCTCTCGAATGCATGATTCTTATGAGTGGGAGCCTTTTCATGATGTTGTGGGTGTGAAAGAGTTGTCCCCATTCTTGTCTACAATTTTGAGCTTTTTTGTTGAATATACTTGTGTTGCATGATATGCTTTGAGCTATCTATAAAGTGTCTAAGATCACTTGTAGTTGTCTTTCTACCTTGATCTTTTGATCCATTTGAAAATCAAAATAAAAATAAGATGTTGGAGTAAAAGCCTTGGAAAAGCATTGTCCACAAATATAGAAAAAGCATTTTCGGACAAGCAAGTGTGCTGTACTTCATTTTTTCTCAAAGGTAAAAGCGCTTGGAAGAGCATTGTACACCAACAAATAGAAAAAGCAATGTACAAGCAAGTGTGCTATGCCTTTCTAAAATATTGATAAATGTCAAGTTTTGGATCACATTTCTTGGTCGGGTTTATGCCTTGATTTCTAGAACTTATATTAGATTTGATGCTTGGAAAGTCTCATGCAACTCTTGGAAATCATTATTGAAGCTCATATTGAATTAGACCTTCTTTTCCCAAACTCTTTACTCTATGCTTCATGAGAGGTTCTAACTAATGTGTCTCATTGATTTTGGGAATTGAGTGCATACATTGCTTTGGCATGTCAATCTTTGTAGTTCAACTATTTCTCATTTGTATTTTTCCAAATAACCTAAGTACATGTTTTGGAGATGCATGTTATTCCATTGCATGACGTTTTTCTAATTCAAATTCTAGTTGCTTCTATCTCAATATGACTTATTATGCTTGGATATCTCTTTGTATGCTATACTTTGAGTCAATATGTGTCATGCTGATTTTCTGGAAATCATTTCTTTCTCGCATGACTAGTCATCCAATCTTGTATTCTTTGTGTCTCATTGATGCGTTATTGGTTGCATTTTGGTTGTGTCATTTGTGTGCTTAATGGGACTCAACACTTTATGTCATTTGAGCTTCTTTCTTTTGATGTGTTATGGACTGTTTTGAGTCTTATTGTATGCATTTGTGTGCATACTTTGGTGTTGTTGACTACTTGGTAGTCTCTCGTGTATCTCTTTGGCTGTGATAGTCCATACTTTGCTTCAATGAAGCTTTTTCATTGACATGTCATGATTGTAGTTTGTCATGGGTTTGGTCACACAATTGAGAAATCTGTGAGTTTGCTTGTTTAAGTAATTTTGGAGATTGCTTTTTTAGCCCATATGACTAGTCATATATACTAGTCATTGGTCACTAGTATTGGCTTGGTCTTAAGGTATTTAGTCTTTTTTGGATTTGACCCATGTTACCACATGTGACCTGGTTGTCTGTGAGTCTCTTGTGGTTTCCTTAAGTCACTTTTGAGTAGACTTCTGTGGATGTTGTTGCTTTATGCAACTCGAATGATGATTGTCATGGCTGCAATCTCATGTTTTGAATTTATAGGTCTATTGCACTTTGTGATTTTTCCATTAAAGGGAGCTTGTCATTTACTTATCCTTGGAACACTTTGTTTTGTTGTGAACTACTTACATCTTGTTAGCATTGCTCTCGGTTATTTTCACATCCTTCTTGGTGTCAAAGGTTTTGTACAGTGTTTTTACCCTGGAATGTCTTCTTTATTGTGTGCACTGCTTGTCCAGAATAATGAGATTTCGGTATGCTCTATGACCAGTCATCTTAATAAGCTGTGTTCCCACATTCAATGATTTAGCCTAACATAATTCTTGAAATCCTTATGAGTCTGCTGTGCTATATGAGTTTTGGATTGTTGGCTAATCTATTTTGTTGGGGGAGTTTCTTTGAGATGCATGTGTTTTGGCAACATTCTTGCTGGTTGTTTTTATCATTTTCATACATCAATGTTGCATTCCTAAGCCTTATCTTGGTTGATTTGCTCTCTTTTGTTCTTGGCCGTGTCTATGAGGTTGATGGTCTTTTGATGCCACCTCAAATTTAGACATGCGTGACTAGTCTGTTTCACTAGTCCACTCTCTTCTTCTTGGGCTTTGTGAAAAGCTATGTTGTGTTTTTTGGACAACCTAAAGACTTATGTCTTGTGTTCTTTCTCACATGTCCTCAATTTTGAGCAAAAATTTAGAGTTCATCTTGCTTGGTGCTCTCTTCAAATTTGAC
Organism: Prunus avium; assembly: GCF_965620075.1. Classification (NCBI taxonomy): domain Eukaryota; kingdom Viridiplantae; phylum Streptophyta; class Magnoliopsida; order Rosales; family Rosaceae; genus Prunus; species Prunus avium. Next base: position 35,135,382 of record NC_142291.1, read on the forward strand.
AATGATTGATGCCTTAAAGTTTGAAATCTTGGTGCTCTGCCTTGTTTTGATAATTATGTTGGTTAAACTCTGTCTTTTTGGGGGAGTTTCTTTATGTGTAATGTGTACACATTGAAATTAAATTCAGCCACTTGATTTTAATTGCTTTGGGTATGATTCCTTGCAACTTGTGCTCCAGTTCTTATTCTCTCTAGCCTGATGCACTTTTGTGTTTGTTGGCTATTTATGGAGAGTTTGATGGGTTAGTACGTCAAAGGTTAATTCCTTTATGTTATATTATACTCAAGGGGAGTATGTTTTCTAAAGGGGCGCTTTGGTTTAGGGGGAGTTTTTTTGTGTGTAATGTCCACACATTGAATTCAATTCCATTCACATGATTCTCATTGCGTTGGCTATAATTCTTTGCACCTTGTGCTACATTTCATATTTTCTTTAGCCTAATGCACTTTTGTGATTGTTAACCTTAGGGAGGGGAGTAGATTTCTTATTTATAAATGAAAGGTCTTATGCGTTGTAACTTGCATCATATGGTTCTCTAGTCTTTTAGCTAGAGGTTTGATTTAGGTTGTGTCCTAGATAGGGGGAGTATTTTTGGACAGTGTGGGTGGTATATTTTGTAATCACATTGTGGGGATCATTTTTGCTTGGGTAGTTTGTGCACCTTGATAGGGGGAGGTGTCTTGTTTTGTTTTTGAACAAATGCTATTTGCTGTGTAATCATCCTGTGCTATGTGCATAATGTTCAAATCCGATTATGTGACTTGTGTTTAATTCACTTGATTACTGTTTCCCTATAATTGTCTTTTTGCACTTTCCTTATCAACAAGGGGGAGAACACTCTCAACCCCATATTACATATTGTTTCAACCTCATATTGCATATTGTTTCAATTTCTGTGATATAATATGCTTGTTTGTGTGCCTGGGAGATTGGTTGTTCTTGCAGGTACATCGCTATGAGTTGGTTTTGGGTTGAGTGTATTTAGAGAGTGTGTTGTCAAGGAAAGCCAAAAAGGGGGAGATTGTTAATGTATGAATTTTGAGTATTTCTTTTGGCTTCCCTTGACAATTTTGCAATAGGATTTTTATTGTTTTTATCAAGCTCAAGTTTAGATTAAGAATAGCTTCTCTAGGTGTTCTTAACTATCAACTATCCTATGGAGGTTCAAGCAAATTGACAAAGGTAAATTTGCATTGCATTACATTGCATTTTCCAACTTCTGAAGATTATGACTAGTCAACCTCTGCCTCAGTAGAAATTCCAGCTCACTGTTCCAGCTGGATCTTACCCATATGTTTTTGTCTTATTCTGCAAAATTCCCAGCTGTCATTGTACGATTCTAACCTAGGAATTTTGGTGTAAAAGGAAACCAATTACTCTTTTGGGAGCCGTCACTTTTGTAGGCAAGTTTTGGAAAGTTTCTTTGGAAACTTTTGCTTCTTCCTCAAGAGCCATCTTCATATTTTTCATCTTTGAGTTTTTCAAATTGTTTCTTTTTGAAAACTGCATTTGAAAAATGAAAATTTGCATCTAGCTAATTAAAACACTCTCTCATTTATATCTAGGTCAGATTCAAGATTGATTTCTTCAAGAGTATGGTTTCTTGAAGAAATTGGTCATTCTCCTTTGAATCCAAATTTGGTTTCGGTTTGAGTTGGAGCTTGCAAGCTAGTGCCATGGGATGAACGAGCTGAAGAAGGAGCTGCCATTGCCATGAAGAACTGAGCTTCAAGCTTTGCTAAGTTGGAGAAGAAGATTGCACAAAGGAGGTATAGCTCATCTTCCTAAATAGATCTAGGTTTTGCTTGAGCTTGCTTGTATTCCTTTGTAAGAATCTTTTTCTACTTAGTGGATTGCCTGGTCGATTGATGACCTCCAGTTTTTCCCAATGGTGGGTTTCTGGGTGAACAAAATCTGGTTTGCATATCTGTAATTTTTCTGGGTTTCTGTTCTTGGTGGTTGACTAGTCATCTTTATCTGCTGTTTGTTGTTTACTTGATAATGATGATTTCACACACTTTCACCATAGTTGTTGCTAGCACAGGGGATGCCTAGATTGACGGGTCCTTCTGAGTGCCTAGGTTGTCACTAGTAATCTTCTAGGGTTGCAGGTACTTTGTGGCATGCTCCTTGTGTTCTTTTGATTGTGATTGTTCATGACTAGTATTGGTCAAGGTTTGAAGTGTGTGAAGCCCGTTGTGGTTGTGTTTGTGTCATTTAATTTACCCCTCGTCACCTAAGTGCCAATTTCAAGCATGTTACCACAGCTCTGGAAATCCGAAGTAGTCCAGCTTTTACCTCCAATGTGTCACTTGATTCTTCTTGTTACCATAACACTTGGTAACAATAATTTACCTGAGTGAAAGAGATATTTTCTGAGGCAAAGAGCATATTTTCAAGGACAAAGCTTCATCATGGCAAGGGGACAATGGGTGAAGGCTTTGGAGGAAAGAATGACTTTTATATTCAAAGTGTGAGCTGTAAATTGATGGGCAAGGGAAAGATGAGTGCAATCTGAAGTATGAGAGGCTTTTGAACGTGGGTAACCTAGGCATTCTATCATTCCAAACTTTGCAGAGATTTTGAGAGCTAGAGAGCAAGAAGGAGGAGAGCAAGGAGCAACTAGGGGGAGGGAAGAATGGCATAACAATTAGAGAGAACCTTGGGGAGCCTTGAGGCAAAGATCCAAGGGGTTGAAGATGCATTCTCTTTCTCCTCTTTGTTCTTAGTTTTTTTCATTTTATTTGTTTCTTGTAATTTCTTAGTTTCAATGTAACTTCTTATTTAGCTAGGGCTTAGGTTGAAGCCCTAAATATGAAAACCTTATTGTTTTGATGCTTGAGTGTATGAATTTCTAGATATTGTTGATGAATTCCAATTCACCAAATTAATCTATCCTTGATGTGTGTTTTTCCTTGGTTGGCCATCTTTGAAAGCATGCTTCTTGAGATTGTTGGGTTTATGTGTATCTTTATGTTATCCTAAGCAATAAATGGATGAAGTAAGAATCATCCATGTGAATTGGTTTCTTGAATACCAAATGTAAACATCATGCTATTAGGGTTCTTGTGGTGTTCATATTCTCTTTGAGCTTAATGGGTTTTTCTTGTAATTGAATCAAAGTACTAAGCACACCTAGATTCGGTTATAGGGAAGGCACAAGCATTGTAGCACTAGTACTGCACTTTACGTATATTAGAGATAATCAATGCGTCTTGAGTCACTAGTACTGGTCTTGATTGCGAACATCTTCATCAACACGTTTAGAGTTCACTTGAGTATCCATGAACATGGGTAGAATTGTCTAGGGTGGATTCCGAAACCCTAGTGTTTGTTACTTGGTACTTTCACATTTTGATAACTCATCTTTGCCATTCTCATTTAATTTCAAAGTCCATTTACTTTCATGCAATAGAAATAGGTCACTTGAACCATTTGTGTTTGAAACATTATGTGTTTTCTTATTTGATTTCTGTTTATTTCCGTAACTGTTTTTAACATTTGGTCCGCGCAGTGTTCTTCATTTTTGTGTGTTGAATCCAACCGTATAAAGAACTTGAAATTTGGACAAACGGTTGGAAAGTTATAGGCAAAACACTGGACAGAGGTCGAAACTGGAAAAACAGAGAAACGAATCTGCCAAAAAAAGACCGGTCGTCACTGTTCATTTTCACTGTTCACGATAATGTTCATTTTCACTGTTCACAGGTGATAAAGTGGTGATAAAATGGTGATAGAAAATGCTGTTTGTGTTTTTCTTTAGTTTTCTTGTGTTGTTTCATTTCTTTTACACTTCTTTACTCATTTTTAGTTTCCATTTTGCATTTGTGCATTTGTGGTGTGTCAATTAAGTGTTCTTTACGTACTCAAATTAGAATTTATAAGAAGCCGACAAGTTCTTCATGGGATCGACCCCGTACTTACATAATCTATACCTCAATAGATTCGTGCACTTGCGGGTATTTTTAATTGGTTGTTTGCACATTAATTTGTGTCCTTTTAGGAATGCAACAATGAGGGGTAACATTCCCATTGGTATTGGCAACATTAGGAGCTTGGTACACTTAGACCTCGGAAACAATCAATTGGTTGGATCAATTCCAACTTCATTGGAAAGACTTGGGAATCTCCAAGGTTTGTTTTTGGATGGTAACAAGTTGCAAGGCTACATCCCATATCAACTTTGTCAACTAGATAACCTAGCTTACTTATATTTGGGTAGTAATCAGCTCTCTGGTTCTATACCTTCATGCTTGGGCAATCTAGCTACATTTATAAGATATCTTCACTAGAGTCCAATTTGTTGACTTCCACAATACCATCTACTTTTTGGAGACTTTCCTATATCTTACATGTAAACTTATCATCCAATTCTCTAATTGGATCTCTCTCACAAGATATTGGAAAATTGAAAGTTGTGATAGATGTAGATTTATCAAAGAACCATTTATCTGGTCTTATACCAAGCACCATTGGGGATCTTCTGGATTTGGCTACCCTTTCCTTGGAAAATAATAATTTGGAAGGCCCTATTCCAAGTTCATTTCACGACTTGCTAAGCTTGCAACTCTTGGATTTATCTAGAAACAACTTGTCCGGAGAGATTCCAAAGTCTTTAGAAGCTCTCTCAGTTCTCAAGTATCTGGATTTGTCTTTCAACAGGCTCCAAGGAGAAATTCCAACTGGTGGACCCTTCCAAAACTTCTCCGCTCAATCATTTGTCTCAAACAATGCACTTTGTGGTGCACCCCGATTCCATGTTCCACCATGCAAAAATACTACAATTGAACCAAGTTGGAGGAAAGCTAAATATATAATCCCTGGGATCATATCAGTAGTTCTCCTAGTGGCCTCCGTATCTATCTTTCTTCTACGCAGGAAAAGGAATGTGGAAGTTCCAACAGAGGCTATCTCGTTGTCTCCACTTCTTTGGAGAAGAGTTTCACAACTAGAACTTAAGAGGGTGACGAATGGATTTAACAAAAACAACTTACTTGGAAGTGGGGGTTTTGGCCCAGTATATAAAGGGACACTTTCAGATGGAACAGATGTTGCAGTAAAGGTTTTCAGTTTGCAGCTAAAGGGGGCTTTCAAGAGTTTTGATAGAGAATGTGAAATGCTAAGCAATATTCGTCATCGAAATCTTATCAAAATTATCAGTTGTTGCAGTGAAATTGATTTCAAAGCCTTGGTATTAAATTACATGCCAAATGGGAGCCTCGACAAGTGGCTGTATTCTCAAAACTATTCTTTGAATATCTTACAGAGGATGAACATAATGATAGACGTTGCGTCGGCATTGGAATACCTACACGATGGCTATTCAGTACCTATTGTCCATTGTGATATGAAGCCCAGCAATATACTACTAGATGATGATATGGTTGCACATGTTGCTGATTTTGGCATTGCAAAACTCCTGGGTGTAGGAGATTCTATAACCCAGACCATGACACTAGCTACAATTGGCTACATGGCTCCAGGTGATATACTTGCAAGTTAGTTTATCTTTCAATTTTATACATGTTGTCCTTAACTATGAAGAACTTAACTCATAATTTTCATTTCATCATAAACATGAATATTATTCACACATATATAAGTGTAATTCATATTGCAAAGTATGGGATGGAAGGAATAGTTTCAAGAAGAGGGGATGTGTACAGTTTTGGAATTGTAGTAATGGAAACATTCACAAGAAGGAAGCCAACAGATGAGATGTTTGTTGGGGAAATGAATTTAAAGCAATGGATTGCAAACTCACTATTGTTACCAGATGCAAAGATAGATGAAGTCGTGGATGCCAATTTGCTTGGGATTGCGACAGAGCAGGAAGACGATGATCATGTGAGGAAGAGGGATTGCTTATCAGCCATTATGAGATTAGCTCTTGCTTACTGTACAGAATCACCAGAAGAGAGGATAAGTATGAAAGAAGCTGTAGCCACACTCAACAAAATCAAGAGAAAGTTTTTTAAGGATGCTGTTGGACATGTGGTGTTAAACTGTCCTCTTGTTCAGCGCTTTACGTAATGGATCCTATCCTATGACATATATTTCATGCACTTTGATTCAATTTCAGTGTTATTATTTCTTTTTATACAAGTGATATTGGGGGAGAGGGAAATCGAATGATAAGACCTATGAGCTACAAGCATGTGGTTGAAATCAAATTTGATTCATGTGACTGTATAATTTTAGTCTTCAATTCATGTTGTTGTAGACAGTGTAAGGAAGCCATGCCGTTTTGTTTTGGTATATTTGACTGATTGTATAAGTGTATTCAAATTTTAAAGACAATAATATATGGATATGGAAAAAGTCGTCATAAAGAAATTCATAGCTTCTTGTTTGGCATGGTATGATATCTGAGGGTATGTTCTGTTGTGTCGTTGCTTTGCACACCGCCTCTTGGGTGCTCCACCTCTGTTTTCCCCATGCCAAGAGAATATAAAGTTTTGAACGTATAGCCGCTCGGCTACACTCTTTGAATAGGAAGTTTCAAACGTATAGCCGAGCGGCGATACTCTAAAATAGAAAGTTTTAAAAGTATAGCCGCTCGGCTATATACCTTTAAATAGCATAATATTAATTTCTCTTTTTTAATTACTTTAATTAGTATTTATGTTTTAATTATTATATAGTTAGTGAATAATTTGTATTTAAATATTTTATTAAAGAAAAATAATACTTAATATTTATTAAGTAATATAATTTATGAAGTGAATTAAAATATTTAATACTAATTATTCACTAAAGAAATAAATAATTACAAATGAAAGCAACTAAAAAATGCTAAGATATTACTTAATTACTAAAAATAAATTTAGAAAAAATTATTGACCTAAAGAAACTAAGTTTATATTTATTTTTTATAAACTACATATCATTTCAAAGGTATAGCCGCGCTGCGATACTCTATAAGTAATATTAAATAGAATATTTCACAGTATAGCCGTGCGGCTATACTCTACAAGTAGCATATTCCAAAGGTATGGCTGTGCGCCTATACTCCATACTCTACAAGTAGAATATTTCAAAGGTATGGCCGCGCGTCGATACTCTTAAATATAAAGTTTTGGAAGGGTAGCCGCTCGGCTGTAATATTTAAATAGGAAGGTTCAATAGTATAGCCGCTATACTCTACTGAGTTTATTGTTTCCTACAAATGATTGAGACTATTAACGTGGAGCTCCAAAATCTGTAAATTTTGAAGGTCACCAATCTCATCTGGTATAGTATTAGTAGCCAAAGACGGTAGCTTAATCTAAATTACAGATTATGGTATGTTAAGCACTTTGAACAACATTAGCACATTCCATACATAATTGCTAGCGATTCTCATGTCACACAACACATGCAAAGTCAAGATCAAGATGCATGCATGTGATGAAATTAGGGGTGGATTCTCACCATTTCCAAAACGGAAGAAGAAGAAATTTTTTAATAAAAACAGTTCCAACTTGTTTTACACAAACAAAAATAGGGTGGGAGGCATGGGTGTCATAATCACTCGTTTCTTGCATTATTATTTCTTTAGTGAATAATTAGTATTAAATATTTTAATTATAATATTCTAATTACAGGTTGCCAATACTTACCGGGTATCTCCAGTGCTTTATAACAAACCTTGAGTTGCTTAGCTTCCACTCAAATAATTTGACAACTGATACTTCAAATCCAGAAGCAAACATCTTCTCTTGTTTGACTAATCTTAGAAATTAGAAGGTATTATTATTGTCAGATAATCCATTAAACGCCGCTCTTCATGTGTTCCCTTTGGGAATCTCTCTACATCACTTCCCTATGATATTGGCAACCTGAGCAGCTCGATAGGCTTATACTTTTGAAACTTTCTACTTCAGCGTATAGCCGCGCGGCTATACGTTTGAAACTTTCTACTTCAAACATATAGCCGCTCGGCTATACTTTTGAAATGGTATTTAGTTTCTTCAGTTCAGTAATTTTTTTTACAAAATTTCTATTTCGTAATTGAGTAATATCTTACCATTTTTTAGTTACCTTTTGTAATTATGTTTTAATTATTATTTTTTTAGTGAATAATTAGTATTAAATTTATTAAATAACTTCATAAATTATATTACTTAATAAATATTAATTATTTTTTCCTTTAATAAAATATTTAAATACAAATTATTCACAAAATAAATAATAATTAAAACATAACTACTGATTAAAGTAATTAAAAAAGAGAAAATCTTATTATGCTATTTAAAGGTATAGCCGTGAGGCTATACTTTTGAAACTTTCTATTTTTAGAGTATAGCTGCGCGGCTATAGTTTTGAGACTTTCTATTTTAGCGTATAGCTGCGCGGCTATATTTTTGAGACTTTCTACTTGTAGAGTATAGCCGAGCGGCTATACCATTAAAATATTCTATTTAAAATTCAACTTACAAAGTATAGCCGTCCGGCTATACTGTTGAAATGGTATGTGGTTTATAAAAAATAATTTTAAACTTAGTTTCTTTAGGTCAATAATTTTCTTAAAAATAATTTCTTTTTAGTAACTAAGTAATATCTTAGCATTTTTAATTAGGTTGATAAATTATATTACTTAATAAATAGTAATTTTTTTTTTCTTCAATAAAATATTTAAATACTAATTATTCACTGACTAAATAATAATTAAAATATAACTACTAATTAAAGTAATTAAAAAAGAGAAATCTACATTATGCTTATTTAAAGGTATAGCCGCTCGGCTATACGTTTGATACTTCCTATTTAAAGCGTATAGCCGAGCGGCTATATTGTCGAAACTTTCTATTTTACCGCATACCTTTGAAATGTTTTACTTGTAGAATATAGCCGCTCGGCTAGACGTCTGAAATAATCTTCTTACAGAGTATAGACACGCGGCTATACGTTTGAAATATTTTATTTAATATTCTCCTTGTAGACTATACCTTTGAAATATTCTATTTAATATTCTACTTGTAGAGTCAGGGCCGGTCTTGAGATTTTGAAGGCCCTGTGCGAACCTTAAAATGGGGCCTCACATAAGCTAACACAAACTTACACCATTACGTAATATCATACAATAAATGTTTTTTTTTCTTAAAATGACCAAAGTACCCCTACTTCCAAGGGAAAAATTGAAATTTCACAAAATAATTAAATTTGATTAAATCGATTAAATTGGATCAGGGATGTTACACCTTTTGAATAATCACCATGATTGTGACGATGAGTCTTTGTCGTAATAGATCATATTCAGATATTAAATATTTTTTAACACCTAATTTATTTTGTATCAATATTCCAAGAACATCATTAATTGGATGCAACTTTTTTGGTTGAGTTAGTTGGATGCATTATTTTTGCAAAATTAAATATCTTTTTAACACCTAATTTATTTTGTATCAATATTCCAAGAACATCATTAATTGGATGCAACTTTTTTGGTTGAGTTAGTTGGATGCATTATTTTTGCAAAATTAAATATCTTTTTAACACCTAATTTATTTTGTATCAATATTCCAAGAACATCATTAATTGGATGCAACTTTTTTGGTTGAGTTAGTTGGATGCATTATTTTTGCAAAATTAAATATCTTTTTAACACCTAATTTATTTTGTATCAATATTCCAAGAACATCATTAATTGGATGCAACTTTTTTGGTTGAGTTAGTTGGATGCATTATTTTTGCAAAATTAAATATCTTTTTAACACCTAATTTATTTTGTATCAATATTCCAAGAACATCATTAATTGGATGCAACTTTTTTGGTTGAGTTAGTTGGATGCATTATTTTTGCAAAATTAAATATATATCTGAGCATATATAATATATAAAAAAATCGTGTACCACTTTACTAACCACATTTTTAATTGAGGTGAGCCCTATATATGGAAGTCTTATCTCTATGGGCACTTGAAAATAAAAAATATACATGAGTAATTGAAGAGCTAGCGTCAAGTCAATGATGGGGACATAAGCACGTGACAAGCAATGTCTGCACATAGGAATATAGATATTATTGGGGCAATTAGAATATTCTTGCTGAAGAATATATATAAGAGATTCAGTGTTATCATTTGAGGAATGAGGTGCTTAGTCGTTGGATCTATTTCAATGAAATCATGTGGTTGAGATTGATTTAAGTGTTTAAACTTGTTTGTGTCTAATGACTTGCCAAAAACCCACATGTACGTATACACTTTACTACGTAGCAAGGCTGCTGTAACTCGTCCACGTGTTATAATATGGATGGGCGATATGGTTAATATTTCCCACTTTTATGATATAATATCAATAAATATCCACTTATATATTCTAACAAATGAGTTATACCATGTGACATACTCTCATACTACGTACACTATAATTACTCACACTTAAAGCATCCACAATGGGGTCCCTAAACCACCTTCTTAGACAAATTTTAGGGAGGAATTGGAAAAATACAACTCCAACCATGCTCCCTATTCACCTCCTAAAATAGAGAGACCTCTAGGAACTCCTAAATCTGAGGAGAGAGAAAGAACTCCTAGTAGCTCCTTATAATTTAATGATGTTTCGTTTTATGCATAGTTTAAACTTTTAATTACTACAAACTATTTTTTTTTATAGAGATGATAACCAATCATATTGAATTAAAAAATAACTATAGTATTTATGACTTCCTAATTTAGGGAGTATGATTGGAGTTCGAATTTTATAGAGTTCCTAAATAACTTTTGTGTGTTTTTAGCTAAATTTTAACTAAAGAATAAGTAGCATGGCCCATGACTCTCGTGAATGCAGAGACTGATGGTGACAGCACCTTAGCTGACCCTCATGTACTTCCCGCAACACACGTGGGTTATGTTGCAGGTGTTAAAATCAAAGCCTATCTGAACTCCACCTCAAGTCCTGGCAGCGCTTTAATTTAACCAAGTCTTTTTTTTGGTCAAGAATTTAACCAAGTCACAACAAGCCAACCTTCACCTTCAATCTGTACAAGAAATGCAGGCTTTTTCCAGCTCGATATGTTGCTATCTTCTATATATAATTGCTTTAGTGGTAGACAAACACAGAGCACTTGTACTCCCAAGTTCTTCTTGGTCAAAAGATGGAGAACAAAAAGTGTGTGATGTTGCAGATTATATATCTTCTTGGCTTCAGTGTCATGTTTTATTTATCAGTAGCAGTTGCTGCGGAGACAGATGAGGGCAAAAGTAGCATGCAAACTTACATTGTTTGGGTGAAAAGGCCGGTCCAGAACTTGTTTTTAACAAAATCTCATGAAGATTTAGAGAGCTGGTATCAAACATTTTTGCCGGACACTATTGCAAACTCAAACGAGCTGACAAAGCCAAGAATGGTTCATACATACCGCAATGTGGCCACTGGATTTGCAGCAAAACTGACGCCGGAGGAAGTAAAGGCAATGGAACAGAAAGAAGGGTTTGTGTCTGCTCATCCAGAGAGGATTCTGCCTTTGCACACTACTCATAGTCCTAACTTCTTGGGGTTGCAGCAAGGATTGGGAGTCTGGAAAGGAGCAAATTACGGTGAAGGTGTGATAATTGGAGTTTTGGATACTGGGATCGGACCAGATCATCCTTCGTTTAGTGATGAAGGAGTACCGCCTCCTCCAGCTAAATGGAAAGGCAAGTGCGACTTCAATGGAACAGTGTGCAATAACAAGCTTATTGGTGCAAGAAATTTCCAAAGCGGAAAAACTACAGGAGGCCCTCCAGTTGATGATGACGGCCATGGCACCCACGCATCCAGCACAGCTGCAGGGAATTTTGTGGAAGGCGCCAATGCTTTTGGAATGGCCAATGGCACAGCGGCTGGCATGGCACCTTATGCTCATTTGGCAATGTACAAAATCTGTTCTGAGGATGGTTGTACAGAAGGTGACATTGTAGCTGCTCTAGATACTGCTGTTGAAGATGGTGTGGACGTGCTCTCCCTTTCACTTGGTGGTACTTCATTTTCTTTCTATAAAGATGGAATTGCAGTGGGTGCATTCGGAGCAATTCAAAAAGGAATTTTTGTCAGTTGTTCAGCTGGAAATTCTGGTCCTTCCTATGAGTCTTTATCCAATGAGGCCCCATGGATTCTCACAGTAGGAGCAAGCACCATTGACAGGAGCATAAGAGCAACAGCCTTGCTTGGAGATCATGGAGAATTTGACGGCGTATCTTTGTTCCAGCCTAAAGATTTTAATTCAACATTGTTACCTCTTGTTTATCCTGGCGCAAATGGCAACCCATCATCAGCTTTGTGCAGTCCAGGATCCCTTGAAAATCTTGAAGGTAAAATAGTGGTGTGCGAAGGAGGAAGAGGAGGAGTTGCCAAAGGGAAAGAAGTGAAAAGAGCTGCTGGTGCTGCCATGATTCTTGTGAACCAAGTGATAGATGGCTATAGCGTCTTAGCTGACGCTCATGTCCTCCCTGCAACACATGTGAGTTATCAGGCAGGTTTGAATATCAAAGCCTTTATAAACTCAACCTCAACACCTACAGCCACAATCTTGTTTAAAGGTACTGTCATCGGAGATCCACTTGCTCCCAAGGTTGCTTCCTTCTCATCAAGAGGACCAAGCATTAAAAGCCCTGGAATTTTGAAGCCTGACATCATTGGTCCCGGTGTTAGCATCCTAGCTGCATGGCCTGTTTCTGTGGACAATGGAACAGAAGGCAAGGCAACATTTAACATGATTTCAGGTACCTCAATGTCATGCCCTCACTTAAGTGGCATTGCAGCCTTGCTCAAAAGCTCCCACCCTGACTGGTCACCAGCTGCCATTAAGTCAGCAATCATGACAACCGCTGAAGTAGAAAACCTCGCAGGCTCTGCCATTGTTGACCAAACACTTTTTCCAGCAGATATCTTTGCCCTTGGTGCAGGCCATGTTAACCCTTCAAAAGCAAATGACCCAGGGCTCATCTACGACATACAACCAGAGGATTACATTCCTTACTTGTGTGGTTTGAATTACACAGACGAGCAGATACAGGTCATCACCCAACAAACAGTGAACTGCTCTCAAGTAGGAGCCGTACCAGAAGCACAGCTAAATTATCCTACATTTTCTATCAAAACCGGGTCCTCAGAGACTCGGACTCAGTATTACACAAGAACGGTGACAAATGTTGGCCCAGCTAATTCAACTTACAACTTGGCTCTTGTAGTACCACCTAAAGTGGGCATGAGTGTAAATCCTCAGGTGCTCACATTCACAGAGGTTAACCAGAAAATTACCTACCATGTCGAGTTCAACGCACACGACGATGCTGGGAAGGACGGTGTCCCATTTGCTGAGGGATATTTGAGATGGGTTTCTGATAAGCATTCTGTTACCACCCGAATAGTTGCTACCTTCAGCACTCAATGAACTTAAACTTGGGCCCAGAAGAAAATATCACAAGCTTGCAGAGAATAACAGAAGAAATTGAAACCCAAAATAAGTACTACTCCATTGGTGCCATTCTAGTCTTCAAGATTTGATCTTTAACTTGCAATCCCCTCCATACCAATGTCTCTCTGTGTGTGTAGGATTCTGATTGTGATTGTGAGGCCAACCATTTCTTACATAATGTTTCAACCAAAAAGAAAACAGAGTTCTTTAATGTTATTTTTCCACATAGAGCTAGTTGTTGAGGCAAGCACTAATATTAATATATTAATGGCATCAACCAATATACAAATTCGGGCAGTGGTTTACATGGTAACTGAAAATTTGGGGATTTTCTTGATGGAATAAAGGAATGATATTATTGGTGGTGGGTACGGTTATGTGGGAGTAATAATAGGTAAGAGAAGAAACTTGTTCTCTTGTGATAATCAAAAGACAGAAAGTAGTGGGACACTGTTTTAGAGACTGATGATGTTCCTTGCTTAATACAAAATGAAGAGAAAGGGGTGGCTTTATATAATAGCCACTGCCGACCTAATACATTAAAACAACACAACTAAAACCAAACATAGTTAATTCAACTAACTTCTACCACACCATTAATTCAACCCACAACTACTAACAGCCAACTATTACAATTTTTACCAGCCGACTATTAATGAAGTCTAGATTATTTTAACATCCCCCCTTAAGCTAGACTTCATTTACGCCAATTAATTTCCTCATCTTGATGAGCAGCTCCTTCTTCAATGGTTTGGTGAACAAATCTGCCAGCTGGTCTTGGGACTTGCAATAAAGAACCTCAACTTCTTTGTCTTTGATTAGCTCTCTGATAAAATGGAACTTGATCTTGATATGCTTACTCTTGCTGTGAAACATTGGATTTTTGGAAAGACAAATAGCTGATTTGTTGTCGCAGAACAGCTTTGTAGGGCCTTCTTGAACTTGACCCATCTCTTCTAAAATACTTTTCAGCCACCTAGCTTGACAACCTGCTGATGCAAGAGCAACATACTCAGACTCTGTAGTTGAAAGTGCCACTATAGATTGCTTTTTGGAGGACCATGAAATCGCACTTGAGCCAATGCTAAAGACATAACCAGATGTGCTTTTGCAAGTATCAACATCTCCACTCAAGTCACTGTCACTGTAACCAGTCAAATTTAGATTCTGAATAGGATAATAATGCAAACCATAATTGATAGTTCCAACCACATATCTTAGGATTCTCTTTCCAAGCTCCCAATGAACGTCTTTTGGTGATTCCATGAAGCGGCTAAGGAAGCTTACTGCATATGTAAGATCTGGCCTTGTTGTAGTTAAATACAAGAGGCCACCCACCAGACTTCGAAACAAAGTTTGATTCACCATTGTGCTTCCATCATTCTTTCCTATCTTAACACCAATCTCCATTGGAGTAGCAATTGACTTTGCATTTTCCAACCTGAACCTTTTCAACAATTCCTTTGCATATTTCTTTTGAGAAATATAAATACCATTCTCATTTTGTTTGACTTCAATTCCAAGAAAGAAATGAAGCAAACCAAGGTCTGTCATTTCAAATCTTTGTGACATAATCATCTTGAAATCATCACACATTTGAGCATTACTTCCAGTAAATATTAAGTCATCCACATATAGACAGACAATCAAAATCTCACCTTGAGAGTTCTTCTTGGTGTAAAGAGTATGCTCATATGGGCATTTGTGAAACCCATACTCTTGGAAGAATGCATCAATCCGACTGTACCAAGCTCTTGGAGCTTGTTTCAAACCATATAAAGCCTTCTTCAATCTACACACTTTTGTTTCTTCATTTCCCTGCACATAACCTGGAGGTTGAGCAACATATACTTCTTCTTCCAAAAAACCTTGCAAGAACGCTGATTTAACGTCCATTTGAAAGACTTTCCAACGATTTTGGGCAGCAAGAGCTAACACCATTCGGATGGTGTCAAAGCGTGCAACTGGAGCAAAAACTTCATTATAATCAATTCCATAATTTTGCTTGTAGCCTTTAGCTACCAAGCGAGCTTTGTATTTCTCAACTTCTCCTTGAGCATTCAACTTGGTCTTATAAACCCATTTGACTCCTATGGGCTTCTTTCCTTGAGGAAGATCAACCAACTCCCATGTGTCATTTTTCTTAATGGAATCAATTTCTTGATCCATAGCCTTCACCCATTTTTCATCCTTTGAAGCCTCTTCAAACATAATTGGGTCTGCATCTACAAATAGAGCAAAATTTGTGCCACCATTAGTGATCAAAACATAATCACTAGATGGGTACCTTGTGGATGGTTGATGAGCTCTTGTTGATCTCCTTTGTCCTCTGCAAATTTCTTCTTCCTCACTGCTATCACTAGAAGATGATGATGATGACCCTTGTGATGAAGATTCCTGTGATGATTGATCGGTTCATAATTGTATATCATTTTGTACCCTTCTAGCTTATGATTTGGTTATGTTATTGAGTTAAACTTGTGCTTTTAATCCATTTTCTGTTTTGATAAGTCCATAATTTCGTACACTTGCTTGCCTTCTTTACTTAGTGATTTTGCTTAGTTTCTCTTTATTTTGAGTCACTTACCTCTGTTTGTGTGTTTTGTAGGTTAAGATAGCAAGAGATCACATGTGATTCAATCCATGCATGTTAAGGGCTGATTGGGATAAGAGCAAGAGCTTAAAGACAAAACCAAAGTTGGGCCACACTTCTTGTCAGTCCAGTTTCGTAAGTCACCTTGCAGGTCTCATTTCAGCAATCTGTACAATTCGGATGAGGAGACATTCTTCATAGAAGTTGTTCAATTGGGTGTCTAGTATAACATATCCAAAATTCAGCCCAATTGAACATATGTGGAGTCCTTAGCCCGTCCAACACTGAACCATGCTCAGGAGGATTTGCAGCTGCCAGCTTTGAGCCTTGTCTCCTCCTTTGAGCCATGTGCCTCACCCATGCTGCAACTGACTTTGGATCCAACATAATGAGTGAAGTGGGGAGGCATTACAGCTATGAAAGTCTAAAGGATCAAGTTGGTACATGCTGGAGTTATTATAGAGAAAGCATGTGCATGCATGTAAAGCATAAATGAAATGAAGTCAATTCCAGTCTCTGTTCGGAAGCCAAATTTCAAGGCCCAAAACGCATACTTCTACTGCTCCGATGGGAATACTTTCTTCATAGAAGTTGTTCCAATGGGTGTCTACTATAACATATCCAAATTTGAGCCCCATTGGATAAGTTTTGAAACCTCTGGCCTTCCTACACCAAGTCTGGTTCAGAAGACTCGTTTTTGTTCAACAACCAAAAGAAGACCACATGGGTTGGCAGCAAAAGGCAGCCACAATTGATCACCTTTGATCCCATGTGAAGAAAGCTTGAGGTGCAGCAAAAGAAGTATGGGATGGGATTGATTCCAACCACACTAACATAGACAAGATGAAGTGGGAGTTATGGGTTGTATTAAATGAGGAATGGTGGTGTTGGATTTCATCATGATGTTCCTCCCTCTTAGCCCTATAAATAGAGGAGTCTTCAAGCTACAAAATTCACTTCAGCCATCCTCCACACTTCCATCATCCAGAAATCATCCTCATACATTCCCACAACCCCAAACACTCAAGCAATCAACCCAATACTCTAAACTGCCCCAAAATCACCAAAACAGCTCCAGAAACCTCCATTCCATTTCCCTACGAATTTCCTCTTTCTCAGCCATCACCACTCACTCAAACTCATCTCAAATCACCTCCATATCCTTCATACATCCTTCTAGACGTGGAGAAGCTCTTGGAGAAGCATTGGACACTACAAGAACTTCAGAAAAGGGTTTTTCTACTCTTATGGCATTCATTATGTTTTCCCATTTCTATTTTAGTTTCTTTTCCATTATGAGTAGCTAAATCCATAACTAGGGCTTCGATGTAACCTAACATGAATATTCTGGGTTTATAAGTTTGGAGTTTCAAGTTTGATTCATGATTCATGTTCTTATTCATTATGCTTATAAGTTAACATGCTTGTTTGAATGATTGATCACCATTAGAACTTGTTTGTTAACTATCTTGGTTTGAATTAAGAGTAGACACCATGCTTTAATTCGAATTGAACTATGAATAGGAAGAGTATGTATGGACATTCGACAACAGGGATTAGATACATGCTTGGTTGTTTAAATTGTTCTTCTATGCTTAATGGGTTCCTAATGCTTAATTTTAGGTTAGACAACAAATGATCAAATTAGGGAATTAGGAACACAAGGTTAGGACCAAACACCATGGCCTAATCATACTTTAGCTAGAATCAATCTTTGAATCTGAATTAGACTTGTTACTTGACTCCATATAACCCAGAATTGAATTGTTATGGTGATTCGAATGCCCTAGTCTCCAAATCTGTTTTCCAACTCTTAAAACCACTCTTTGTTACACTTGTTTATTTGCTTTCATTTGCAATTTCAGTTTGCTCACTTCCTTTCACAATCACAATCACTCTCACTTTAATTTCTGTTTTAGACTTAACTTCCTAGCTTCTTGAATTCGGTAATCTACGTACATAACTAATTTGAACTTCTCAGTCTTCGTGGGTACGACCTCGTACTTGTCTTGCTATACTACTAATTGCCCCGTACAATTGCGAGTTAACATAATAATTAACAACAAATTTTGGCGCCGTTGCCGGGGACTGAACGAAAGTTCTTCCCTGGTTATGTGCCCAAGGTTACCCTATTCTTTTTAGTGTTTCTAATTAATCTAATTTTCTGTTTCAGGTAGTTTATGTCTAAAAGACCGTTCCTTGAACAAGTGAGGTCTTCGTTCCAACGCTCCAGATCTTTGAACGCAGGACCATCGTTGCAACCCAACCGGGTGATCTCTGAAGTTCATAATCGTCTAGAAAGAGAGTTGTCAACTGCAAAAGAGCAAGCTCTTGCCACATTTACAAGTATTGCTCTCCACACTGAACTTCCTGGTTCTTCACCTTCAAATTCGGAAGCAAGTTCAGACCAAGAAGAAGAAGAAGAGATGGCTGCCAATGAGTTCATGGGAGAACTTGATATCCCAACAATTCCAGCATCTCCTTCAAGCATTTTGCTGCCCACTGTAGCTCGAAATTATGAGCTTAAATCTTCTCATCTTAATATGCTGCCTTCCTTTTATGGTTTACCTAATGAAGATTCATTAACTCATATAAAGGATATTTTTAATGTTGTGAGTTCTTTTCCCTTGACAGGTGTGATAGAAGATCAACTTCGAATGAGAGTGTTTCCATACACTTTGAAGGATAAGGCGAAATATTGGTTGAATTCTTTGAAGCCTGGTTCACTCACTACATGGGCTGCCATTCAAAAGAAGTTCTTGGAGAAATACTTCTCCATGCAAAAGACCGACATGCTTAGGGATAAGATCTTGTTATTTGCACAGCAAGATGATGAATCGTTTTGTGAAGCATGGGAGAGATTCAATGGGCTGCTCAACCAATGTCCTCATCATGGGATTCCATTGAAGCTTCAAATGCGTATGTTTTATAAAGGACTAACCCCTTCTAGTCATAATATAGTCACCAATTTTGCAGGTGGTTCTTTTAAAACCAAAACTCCAGAAGAAACATACGAACTCTTTGAGGAGATAGCAATGGAGACCCAACATACGGATACAAGAGGTAAACGTGTTATTAGTGGTTCTAATGATGCTTCTAGTGTGCAGATTTCAAAACTGGAACAAAAGCTAGATGCTCTTCTTGCATTAAACTCAAGAAGCCCTTCGAAGGAAGTGTGTAGTATTTGCGAAACTCCTGACCATGCTACCATAGCTTGTCCACTTGGGGCTGGATATCCAGAATTTGTGCAAGAGCAAGCTAAGTTGGTAAATTCCTACAACCAAGGTCCAAGAAATGATCCATACTCTCAAAGTTATAATCCAGGTTGGAGGAATCATCCAAACTTTTCATGGAGGAATACTCAGAATCAAGCCAATCCCCCTTCATTCCAAAAGCCACAACAAACATCATCATTGGAGGATATAGTTAAGCAGATGGCAGTCAACCAATCCAATTTCCAGCAAACTACACAAGCTGCCATTGCCAAATTGGAAGTTCAAATAGGCCAATTAGCTGCTGAAATAACTCAAAGAGCACCTGGGAAATGGCCAAGCCAAACCGAGATCAATCCAAAGAACCAAGAAGCCAAGGCCATTCATGTGCTTAGATCAGGTA
Source organism: Prunus avium (assembly GCF_965620075.1). Taxonomy (NCBI): domain Eukaryota; kingdom Viridiplantae; phylum Streptophyta; class Magnoliopsida; order Rosales; family Rosaceae; genus Prunus; species Prunus avium. The sequence goes on from NC_142291.1 coordinate 35,154,971, forward strand.
AGATCATTGATAGTAAAGTTGATTCTAATCTTTCAAATGATGTTGTGATTGTAGAAGATGAAGAGGAGGAGACCACGGCTACACAAGGGGAACATCTCAAAACTTCTCAATATGCTCCTAATGCCAAATCAGATTCTCAGGAATCCAAACAATTCCAATTGCATAAGAGAGATGACAAATTTGTGCCACCACATCTTCAAGAAGATAGATACGTGCCACCCGCTCCATATGTTCCACCGATTCCATTTCCAGGCCGTCTTAAGAAAGCAAAGCAAGATAAGGCTTTTAAAGAGATTTATGATATTTTGAGTAAAGTTAATATCAATTTGCCTTTGCTTGATGTTATTGAACAGATTCCTGCATATGGAAAGTTCATCAAGGACTTGAAAACTCACAAGCTCAATTTCGCTCCAAATGAAGATGTAAAGCTTGACCAAAATGTAAGTGCTGTGTTGCAAAGGAAGCTTCCACCAAAACTAGTTGATCCTGGCAGCTTTGACATTCCCATTAACATTGGAGGCAATAAGGTTGGAAGAGCCATGTTGGACTTGGGAGCAAGTGTCAACCTAATGCCATATTCATTGTATCAAAAGCTTGGCTTAGAAGGGATGAAGAAGACTTCAATACGACTTGAACTAGCTGATCATTCTATAAAATATCCAAAAGGTATTGTAGAAGATATTTTAGTTCAAGTTAATACACTAATTCTCCCTGCTGATTTTGTAGTGATGGACATGGAAGACAATCCAAATGGAGATCATGTTGATCGCATTCTCCTAGGCAGGCCATTCATGGCCACTGCAGACACAGTTATCAAAGTGAAAGATAGCACCCTTTCCATGACTGTTCTGGGTGAAACTGTTGAATTTAAAATGCTTAATGCTCTATCTCAACCTTCTATCTCTCTTGATTCTTGCTTTTCAATTGATGTTGTGGATCATGAGGTTTCTTCCAAAATTTTGCAAAGAAAGTCTAATGATGCTCTAGAAGCTGTCTTAACACAAGAAGAGGAAGATCTTTGTGAATCGGAGTTCCAAGAAGTGGTGGCTGCCTTAGAAGTGTTTCAACCATACCCACCATCCTTTAGGCCACCACTCGAGCCTCTTGGACCATCATCCACGAAATTGGAGCCATCCATTATCACCCCACCAAAGCTAGAACTTAAACCACTGCCCAATCATCTTAAATATACTTATTTGGGTGCTAACAAAACTCTCCCTGTTATAATTGCTGCAGGTCTCACCTCACATGAAGAAGAGAGCTTAATTAAGGTTCTAAAAGAGCATAAAACAGCCATTGGGTGGACCATAGCAGACATCAAAGGAATTAGTCCAAGCATGTGCATGCACCGGATTCTAATGGAAGAAGACAGCAAACCATCCCGTGATGCCCAAAGGAGGCTAAATCCCAACATGAAAGAGGTGGTTAGAGCTGAAGTTTTAAAGCTACTCGATGTAGGAATCATCTACCCAATTTCAGATTCTAAGTGGGTGAGCCCTGTACAAGTTGTTCCGAAGAAGTCCGGAATCACCGTTGTGAAGAATGAGAAGAATGAGATAGTTCCTACACGAACTATCACTGGTTGGAGAGTTTGCATTGATTACAGGAAGTTGAACACATCCACTAGAAAAGATCATTTCCCCTTGCCTTTTATTGATCAAATGCTTGAACGTTTATCTGGCCATGCTTACTATTGTTTTCTTGATGGTTTTTCAGGTTATAATCAAATTCCCATTGCTCCGGAAGACCAAGAGAAAACCACATTCACATGCCCATTTGGTACGTTTGCTTATAGAAGGATGCCATTCGGTTTGTGCAATGCCCCAGCAACTTTCCAAAGATGCATGATGTCAATCTTTTCAGATATGGTGGAACGATTCATTGAGGTATTTATGGATGATTTTTCAGTTTTTGGTTCCTCTTTTGATAATTGTCTTCACCACTTGTCTCTAGTGCTTAAAAGATGCCAGGAAACAAATCTGATTTTGAATTGGGAGAAGTGTCACTTCATGGTGAGACAAGGCATTGTGCTAGGTCATGTGATTTCAAGCAAGGGAATTGAAGTGGATAAAGCCAAGATCGATCTCATCTCAAATCTGCCACCCCCTACCTCTGTGAAAGGAATTAGAAGCTTTCTAGGTCATGCTGGATTCTATAGAAGGTTCATCAAAAATTTCTCAAGCATTACAAGGCCATTGTGTAATCTCCTTGCTAAGGATGCTGTTTTTGAGTTTAATGAAGCTTGCATGGAAGCCTTTACTACCTTGAAGAGGGAGCTAACTTCAGCCCCTATTATCATAGCTCCAGATTGGTCTTTACCATTTGAAATAATGTGTGATGCCTCTGACTTTGCTATTGGTGCAGTTTTAGGTCAAAAGAAGAACAAGCTCCCCCATGTGATTCATTATGCTAGCCGGACCTTGAATGATGCTCAAATCAACTACTCCACAACAGAGAAGGAGTTCCTTGCTGTGGTTTTTGCTTTAGAAAAATTTCGTTCTTATCTTGTTGGTTCTAAAGTAATTGTTTATTCTGACCATGCAGCTCTTAGATACTTGCTCACTAAGAAGGACGCCAAACCACGCTTGATTAGATGGATTCTCTTGCTACAAGAGTTTGATTTGGAAATTCGAGACAAGAAGGGATGTGAGAATGTGGTAGCTGATCATTTGAGCAGAATTGTGGTTGAAGAAAAAGGAGAAGCTGTGCTACCCTTGAATGAGACTTTCCCTGATGAACAACTATATGCTGCCCAAGTCAAAGAACCATGGTATGCTGATTTTGTTAATTATCTTGCTTGTGGTGTTCTTAGAAATGATCTAACTTCTCAGGACAAGAAGAAGTTCTTTTCCATGGTGAAACATTATGTCTGGGATGAACCTTTCTTATTCAAGCATTGCCCGGATCAATGTTGCATTCCTAAAAGGACACAAATTAATGTGCAAACAACCAATTAAAAATACCCGCAAGTGCACGAATCTAATGAAGTATAGATTATGTAAGTACGGGGTCGATCCCACGAAGAACTTGTCGGTTTCCTATAAGTTCTAATTTGAGTACGTAAAGAACACTAATTTTACACAACACACAAACACAATACAAATTGGAAACTAAAAATGAAGTAAGGAAGATAAAAGAAATGAAACAACACAAGAAAACAAAGAAAAACACAAACAGCACTTTCTATCACCCGTTTATCACCATTTGGACAGATTCGTTTCTCTGTTTTTCAGTTTCGACCTCTGTCCAGTTTTTGACCTATAACTTTCCAACCGTTTATCCAAAATTTACGTTCTTTATACGGTTGGAATCAGAACAGAAAATGCAAGAACACAACGCGGACCAAAAGTCCAAAACAATTACGGAAACAAACAAAATTCAGTGACAAAGACACAAAACGTGTCAAACACGCAACTCACACACACATTGGGGGGGTTTTTTGATTTGGTTCAAGTGACCTATTTCTATTGCATGAAAGTAAATGGACTTTGAATTTAAATGTGAATGGCAGAGATGAATTATCAAAATGTGAAATTAAAATGTAACAAACACTAGGGTTTCGGAATCCACCCTAAACAATTCTACCCATGTTCATGGATACTCAAGTGATGAACTCTAAATGTATTGATGAAGATGTTCGCAATCAAGACCATGGGTCGTGGCTCAAGACGCATTGATTCTCTCTAATATACGTAAAGTGCATGGTTCGTGCTACAATACTTGTGCCCTCCTCATAACCGAACCTAGGTATGGTTCGTACTTCGATTCGATTGCAAGGAAAACCCATTAAGTTCAAAGAGAATATGAACATCACAAGAACCCTAATAGCATGGTGTTTACATTAGGTATTCAAGAAACCAATTCACATGGATGGTTCTTACTCCATCCATCTATTGCTTAGGAAAACATGAAGATACACATAATCCCAACAACCTCAAGAAGCATGCTTTCAAAGGTAATCAATCAAGGAAAACACACATCAAGGATAGATTAATTTGGTGAATTGGAATTCATCAATTGTTGTCAAGAAACCAATTCACATGATGCTCACTTAAACAAGTTCAATCATTTGTTGCTAATTAGAAATTGTGTTCTTGGTTATCTTACACAACTTCTCAACTTTAGCTACATGCATACAACCTAAGGTGATTAAGCAAAGGAAGCAAACACATATCATAAAATTCAATTAGTGAATGGGGTTCATCAACAACATCTAGAAATTCATACACTCAAGCATCAAAACAATAAGGTAATCATGTTTAGGGCTTCAACCTAAGCCCTAGCTATGGAGTTTAGTTGCTCATACTTATTCCAAATACAAACTCGAAATATAACTAGAAGGAGTTTACAGATTTGGAAATGATGAAAGCTTGAAGTCTTCAATGGTGGAAGTCTTCTCCTTTCTTCCTTGGCTGCACCTCCTTCTCCTTCCTTGCTCTTAGCTCCCCAAAAGCTGCTCTCAAGTTGTGTAGAATGTGGAATAGCCTGATTTCCCACGATCAAAAGGCTCCCAATATCAGATTGCAATTTTGACTTCTCCTCCCTCTCTCCTCCTTTCCAGCTTTTACCTTTTAATATAAAACTACCACCTTTGATAAAGCCTTAGCCCATTGTCCCCTTGCCATGATGGAGCTTTGACTTCACAAAGATGCCAAAAGCTCAGAAAATATCTATTTTACAAATGTAATTCCTTGTTACCAAGAGTTATGGTAACAAGAAGTTAAGATGACACAAGGGAGGTAAAAGCTGGCCAAATCCGGATTTCCAGAACTGTGGTAACATGATGGATTGGTTGGATAGGCAATACTTGTCCAATGGAGCTCAAATTTGGATATGTTGTAGTTAACATCCATTGGAACAAGTCTCATGAAGATCATGACCTCATCCGAGCACCAGAGCATGTTGATCCCAGGCCAAGAAGTTGACCTACGAAAATGAACAAAAACAGAATTTATAACTAATAATGCACTTTTAGCTCATTTTCATCCCAACCAAGGCAAAATCTAAGAAAACACAAAAAGGAAGTAAAAAGCTATAAAATGTCAAGAACTAACTCAAAATAGTGGGTGAATAACATGAAAAATCATGTGTAAAAATGAACCGAACAATCAACTCATCAGAAGATGTGTTCCAGAAGAAGAGCAAGAAAGCATACTTAGGCATAGCCACGAATTGGCTTGTGGAGGTCACTTTGGAGCTAAGAAAACAGCACTTAAAATTCTCCAATCTGGTTTCTTTTGGCCCACTCTATTCAAAGATGCGTTTAATTTTTGTGTTAAGTGTGATAGGTGTCAAAGGATGGGGAACATAAGTCGTAGGAACGAAATGCCATTGAATAGCATACTTGTTGTGGAGCTCTTCGATGTGTGGGGTATTGATTTCATGGGACCATTCCCATCTTCCTTTGGTTGTACTTACATACTTGTTGCTGTTGATTATGTGTCTAAATGGGTGGAAGCCATAGCCACCAAAACCAATGATCATAAGGTGGTGCTCAAGTTCTTGAAGGATAATATTTTCACAAGGTTTGGTACTCCAAGGGCTGTCATCAGTGATGGAGGCAGCCACTTCTGTAACAAGCCATTCGAAGCACTCATGAAGAAGTACAACATCACCCATCGAGTCTCTACACCATATCATCCGCAAACTTCTGGTCAAGTGGAAATAAGCAATAGAGAAATTAAGCACATCCTGGAGAAGGTGGTGAACAATACAAGGAAAGATTGGGCAGCCAAGCTCAATGATTCATTATGGGCTTATAGGACTGCATATAAGACTCCCATTGGGATGAGCCCTTATCGTCTTGTGTTTGGGAAAGCTTGTCACCTGCCAATGGAGCTTGAACACAATGCTTTTTGGGCCATCAAGAAGTTAAATTTTGATCTAGACAAGGCAGGCCATGCAAGAAAGTTTCAGCTCAATGAATTGGAAGAAATTAGACATGAGTCTTATGAGAATGCAAAGCTTTACAAAGAACGAACCAAGAGTTACCATGACAGAAACATTCAACGGAAAGAGTTCTCCAAAGGTATGTCAGTTCTTTTGTTTAACTCACGATTGCGTCTCTTTCCAGGAAAATTGAAGTCTAGATGGCAAGGCCCATTCACCGTGGTCAATGTTTCTCCCTATGGAGCTGTGGAGATTCAAAACCCTAAAGACGGCTCAACTTTCAAAGTAAATGGACAACGTTTAAAGCCATTCTATGAGGGAATCTCAGCTGGCATTCAAACAGGCCATGTGGTGGATCAACTTCCCTTTGTACCATCAACTTAGCTGATCACATAATGTCTTGCCAAGACAGTAACTAAGGCGCTTCTTGGGAGGCAACCCATGTGTTCAAGAAGAAGGTGCTTGGTAGCAATCGACCTAATCGCATCAAGGGGGAGCATTTCTAACCTTTCTCTTTACTTGTTTTGTTTTTATTTTAGTCATTTTAAGTTTCTGTTTCTTTAAATAATTTTTTTTTTATGAGCTAACTTTTGGTAACCCCAGTGAGCACCTCCGTCAATACAGTGTCTAGGAGTTCTTTAGGCGACACCTTCGGTGTCTAAGAAGTTTGGGTTTTAAGCGGGACCATTGTGACCCCTCCAACCTTCCCGGATCCCCTGGCTGTGTTTTCTGAGGCCCTTAACTAGTCATCCGTGAGTTGCTTGTATATTTGTTTTTTTATTTTTTTATTTTTTTTGTTTTTTTGTTTTTTTGTTTTTTTGTTTTTTTTCTTCTAAACTTTTTCTTAACTTTTCCCTTTATCATTTACTTGTTCTCAATCATCTTTACTTTGCTTTAACATTGAGGACAATGTTCAATTCAGGTCTGGGGGGAAGGTTTTCAAATTTCATTCATTTGTGTTTTCAATTTTCGTTCATTTGTCACTAATTTTTTTTTAAATGTCATACAATCGATGCTATGGAGCTGCCATTGAGGTTTTCATATCAGAATTTTGCACTTCACAAAGCTTTGGCTCCTAGAATTCTGGTGGCTAAAGTACCATGCTCAAATTCTCGAAGGAGAATAGTGGAGACTACCCTAGTGAGCTATATTGAGCCCAATTGCTTTCTTGAGAGGGTTTAAAGTGTTTCTATTTCTCATCCCAATTTATTTTCTTCATTTCACTCTAAATGATCTCATTATTCCATTTTGATTGAATACTAAGGATGATTCTCTTTTGCAGATATCATGTGCTTGCTCTCATTCATGAATGAACTCATTGAAGTGATGCTAGGCTATGTGTGCATAACCATTCGATGTGCTTTCTTTTCACCCTACCTATATGTGTGTTCCATCAACCCTCTTGAAGCCAAACACTTAAAGCCTTTTCTTCTATCACCCTCATCATTTCCCTACCTTTGTATCTCAATCTGAGATACTTCACCTATTGTAGCCATACCCTATAGCTTAGAAATATACCAAGGTGTGCCAAGATAAAGTTTGAAGCAAGGAAGTTGCTGCCATGTGCCTAAATGAAAGATAGTGTGATTCTGTGCAATGAAGTTAATGAAGATGCAGATCAAATCAACGAAGATGAAAGTGTTTCGATTTGATCTAAGTGTAAATAAATAAATAAATAAATAAATAAATAAATAAAGTCTATGCCAGGTGGTACCATGAAGTTTGCAGCCATGCCATTATAAGTCAATGCTACCTTGCAGATCAATGAAGAATGCAACCTTGGTATGTTCTTAAGTTACCTGTTTTTCCTTCCAATTCTTCCATTTCCCCTAAGCTTACCTTTCATTACAAACCTTGTGAAAGACCTAGCTGATCTTTGAGGATGTATTCATGGGTGCTGGTAAGTATGTGTGTATCTCTATTCTTAGTATTTGATTCCCTTCATGAGATCTAACCAAATATTGTGCTTCTATTTCATATACTCACTTAAGCTTGTTTGAGAGAATAAAACCATTGATTCTGAGTGATTGAGTGTTATCTGTGAGAATTAGAGTCGAAGCATGTTCTTTATTCAAGGTTTGAGTGTGCTTGCTTTGAAACCGTGTGCCTTTGAGCTATAGCTTCCACATTACACACTGATTGATCACCTATCTTGGCAACTCTATGGTGTTGGAGGTATGACTAAAGTTTTCTTTCGTTCTCATTAGTTGATTTCAAGTTTTACTAACCACTTTGTTTTGTAGAGTTAGTAATGCGTTTGTGGGTATCGTTTCTGTTAAACCCTCAGGAGACACAACTCCTCCTACTAGGGATGCCTAGAGGTTTAAAGGCTTGTTGCATACGCTCAATGCAATCGAGTTACCTACGAAAGTGGTTTAGTTAACTTTTTGTTTTTAACTTTGTTTTGTGTTGTTTTGCTCGAGGACTAGCAAAATCTAGGTTTGGGGGTATTTGATCGGTTCATAATTGTATATCATTTTGTACCCTTCTAGCTTATGATTTGGTTATGTTATTGAGTTAAACTTGTGCTTTTAATCCATTTTCTGTTTTGATAAGTCCATAATTTCGTACACTTGCTTGCCTTCTTTACTTAGTGATTTTGCTTAGTTTCTCTTTATTTTGAGTCACTTACCTCTGTTTGTGTGTTTTGTAGGTTAAGATAGCAAGAGATCACATGTGATTCAATCCATGCATGTTAAGGGCTGATTGGGATAAGAGCAAGAGCTTAAAGACAAAACCAAAGTTGGGCCACACTTCTTGTCAGTCCAGTTTCGTAAGTCACCTTGCAGGTCTCATTTCAGCAATCTGTACAATTCGGATGAGGAGACATTCTTCATAGAAGTTGTTCAATTGGGTGTCTAGTATAACATATCCAAAATTCAGCCCAATTGAACATATGTGGAGTCCTTAGCCCGTCCAACACTGAACCATGCTCAGGAGGATTTGCAGCTGCCAGCTTTGAGCCTTGTCTCCTCCTTTGAGCCATGTGCCTCACCCATGCTGCAACTGACTTTGGATCCAACATAATGAGTGAAGTGGGGAGGCATTACAGCTATGAAAGTCTAAAGGATCAAGTTGGTACATGCTGGAGTTATTATAGAGAAAGCATGTGCATGCATGTAAAGCATAAATGAAATGAAGTCAATTCCAGTCTCTGTTCGGAAGCCAAATTGCAAGGCCCAAAACGCATACTTCTACTGCTCCGATGGGAATACTTTCTTCATAGAAGTTGTTCCAATGGGTGTCTACTATAACATATCCAAATTTGAGCCCCATTGGATAAGTTTTGAAACCTCTGGCCTTCCTACACCAAGTCTGGTTCAGAAGACTCGTTTTTGTTCAACAACCAAAAGAAGACCACATGGGTTGGCAGCAAAAGGCAGCCACAATTGATCACCTTTGATCCCATGTGAAGAAAGCTTGAGGTGCAGCAAAAGAAGTATGGGATGGGATTGATTCCAACCACACTAACATAGACAAGATGAAGTGGGAGTTATGGGTTGTATTAAATGAGGAATGGTGGTGTTGGATTTCATCATGATGTTCCTCCCTCTTAGCCCTATAAATAGAGGAGTCTTCAAGCTACAAAATTCACTTCAGCCATCCTCCACACTTCCATCATCCAGAAATCATCCTCATACATTCCCACAACCCCAAACACTCAAGCAATCAACCCAATACTCTAAACTGCCCCAAAATCACCAAAACAGCTCCAGAAACCTCCATTCCATTTCCCTACGAATTTCCTCTTTCTCAGCCATCACCACTCACTCAAACTCATCTCAAATCACCTCCATATCCTTCATACATCCTTCTAGACGTGGAGAAGCTCTTGGAGAAGCATTGGACACTACAAGAACTTCAGAAAAGGGTTTTTCTACTCTTATGGCATTCATTATGTTTTCCCATTTCTATTTTAGTTTCTTTTCCATTATGAGTAGCTAAATCCATAACTAGGGCTTCGATGTAACCTAACATGAATATTCTGGGTTTATAAGTTTGGAGTTTCAAGTTTGATTCATGATTCATGTTCTTATTCATTATGCTTATAAGTTAACATGCTTGTTTGAATGATTGATCACCATTAGAACTTGTTTGTTAACTATCTTGGTTTGAATTAAGAGTAGACACCATGCTTTAATTCGAATTGAACTATGAATAGGAAGAGTATGTATGGACATTCGACAACAGGGATTAGATACATGCTTGGTTGTTTAAATTGTTCTTCTATGCTTAATGGGTTCCTAATGCTTAATTTTAGGTTAGACAACAAATGATCAAATTAGGGAATTAGGAACACAAGGTTAGGACCAAACACCATGGCCTAATCATACTTTAGCTAGAATCAATCTTTGAATCTGAATTAGACTTGTTACTTGACTCCATATAACCCAGAATTGAATTGTTATGGTGATTCGAATGCCCTAGTCTCCAAATCTGTTTTCCAACTCTTAAAACCACTCTTTGTTACACTTGTTTATTTGCTTTCATTTGCAATTTCAGTTTGCTCACTTCCTTTCACAATCACAATCACTCTCACTTTAATTTCTGTTTTAGACTTAACTTCCTAGCTTCTTGAATTCGGTAATCTACGTACATAACTAATTTGAACTTCTCAGTCTTCGTGGGTACGACCTCGTACTTGTCTTGCTATACTACTAATTGCCCCGTACAATTGCGAGTTAACATAATAATTAACAACAATGATGGACTTTGTTTTTCAACTTCACTCAAATTCCATGCTTCTTCTTCATTGAACTTGACATCACGACTAACAATAATCTTGTTAGTCAATGGATTAAACAACTTATATGCCTTGGCCTTTTTGCTATAGCCAACAAGAATGCACTTTTCTGATTTGTCATCCAATTTTCTCCTTGTTTCATCAGGAATATGAGAATAAGCAATGCTGCCAAATATTCTTAAGTGACTAATACATGGCTTGAGGCCACTCCAAGCCTCTTGAGGAGTCTTGCCTTCCACACTATTAGACGATGCACGGTTCAAGAGATATACAACACATGTCACTGCTTCTGCCCAAAAACGATTAGGCATTGCTTTTGCCTTCAACATGCTTCTTGCCAATTCCATAATGGTCCTATTTTTTCTCTCGGCCACACCATTTTGCTGTGGGGTGTACTGAGCTGTAAACTGATGCTTAATCCCATTTTCTTTTAGAAAATTTTCGAACACGTTGGATGAGAATTCTCCACCTTGATCAGACCGCAAGGTTTTCAATGCAAATCCACTTTGCTTCTCAGCCAAAGCTTTGAAAACTTTAAAGTAATCAAACACCTCTGATTTATATTTGAGAAAATAGACCCATGTCTTTCTGCTATAATCATCAATGAATGTAAGAAAGTAGCGGTTACCTCCTGTTGATGTTGTGTTCATGGGCCCGCATACATCTGAGTGCACCAGCTCAAGAGGATGGGATGCTCTCCAAGAATTTCCTGTAGGAAACGAATTTCTCTGATGTTTTCCCAGCACACATGCTTCACAAACTTGTGTTTGATGCTGTATAGTTGGTAGGCCACGCACCATATGTTGTTTCCCCATCAATGATAGTGTGCTGAAACTCAAATGCCCATAGCGTAGATGCCACAACCATGAGGAATCCTTGATAAGTGCACTTAAGCAAGCAAAAGATTCATACTTTATGTTCAGAGAAAACATATTGTCTCCTGACATCTGCACCTTTGTAATTAGAGAGTTGTACTTGTCTCTAATTACACACTGGTCTTCCCTGAACTGAATATTATGGCCTTTACGAAGAAGTTGCCCCACACTAAGGAGATTGTAATTTAAATCTGGAACATATAACACATCAAAGATTCTTTTTTGTTCTCCAGACTTGGACAGAAAAAGAATATCTCCACATCCTTTGGCCACTAGCTTTCCACCATCACCAATCCTCACTTCTGAGTTGTTGGTATGCTTGAAATTGACAAAGGCACTTTTGTTGCCTGTCATGTGATTACTACATCCGCTATCAAGATACCATTTTTCTGCACACACGTTTCCTTCCCTGGCAGCTGCATATGCAAGTAGAACCACATTATCATTTTCCCTTTCAGAAGCTTTTTCATGCACAAAGCTTGATTCGGCTCCTCCATTTGTTTTGTTTTTGCATGTTGACTTGATGTGCCCATATTGCTTGCAATTGTAGCACTGAATATTAGAAAAAGAGGAACCTTGTTCTCTTCCTCTTCCTCTTGAATAACCACCATAATCTCCTCTTCCTCTTGGAAAACCATAATCTCGTCTTCCTCTTGGATAACCATAATCTCCTCTTCCTCTTGAATAACCATAATCTCGTGCAAAGCCTTCATCATTAGTTTCTTTCTGGTCATTTGCATAGCCACGTCCTTGATTATTTCTTCCTCGTCCACGAGCAAAGCTGCCTCCTCCTCTTCTAGAACTTCCTCTGAATGAGACTTGAGATTGAAAAGCTTGCTCAATAGGGCTAGAGTCAAACTGCTTCAGCCGTAACTCATGCGATTGAAGAGAACCCATTAAACTGTCAAGAGATAAAGTAGACAGATCTTTGGATTCTTCAATTGCCACTACAATATATTCAAACTTTCGGGACATACTTCGAAGAATTTTTTCAGCAACTCTCTGATCTTCAATTTTTTCTCCATTAATTCTCAGTTGGTTGACTAGAGAAATGACACGATTGAAATAGTCTTCAACAGATTCTGACTCCTTCATGCGTAACATATCAAACTCACCTCTTAGAGTTTGCAACCTGGCCATCTTCACTTTTTCTTCTCCTTTATATGATGCAAAGAGAGTGTCCCACGCTTGTTTTGATGTAGTGCATGATGAGATTCTTTCAAAAATAGCTTCATCCACTGCTTGAAAGATAAAGAATAAAGCCTTTTTGTCCTTCTTACGTGTCTCCTTCAGCTCTGTGAGTTGTTGTTGAGTGAGGTCTGCTTGATCATTTGGCTCCACAAAGCCATTTTCAACCACCTCCCACAAATCTTGAGCAGCATACAGCACCTTCATTTGGATGCTCCATTGACTATAATTCTTCCCTGTAAACTTTGGAAGCTGGGGCTGCAACAAGTTGTTGTTTGAAGCCATATGGATCTGAGACAAGCTCTGATACCACTTTGATGGAATAAAGGAATGATATTATTGGTGGTGGGTACGGTTATGTGGGAGTAATAATAGGTAAGAGAAGAAACTTGTTCTCTTGTGATAATCAAAAGACAGAAAGTAGTGGGACACTGTTTTAGAGAATGATGATGTTCCTTGCTTAATACAAAATGAAGAGAAATGGGTGGCTTTATATAATAGCCACTGCCGACCTAATACATTAAAACAACACAACTAAAACCAAACATAGTTAATTCAACTAACTTCTACCACACCATTAATTCAACCCACAACTACTAACAGCCAACTATTACAATTTTTACCAGCCGACTATTAATGAAGTCTAGATTATTTTAACATTTCTAACCAGCCCAATAGACAAACTTATAGGTGCTTCAAGCCAAGTCTGCAAGGTTTAATAGGAATCAGGATACATACCTTAAATTGACAATGGGGTTTCAGAATCCAATCTTCCATAATGCAGTGTTCTGAAGACTAATGGACTTCCATGTGTAAAGATATCAACGGTCCTCACTCTGCCACATGTCAGAAGATTGAAGAAGAGAGTTGTTAAGACTATTAGGCAGGTTTTAGCAAAACAGTTAGCATTCTGTTAGAGAAGTTAGAGAGGTTAGAAGGTTAGAAACGTGTACACAAAGCTTTGATAAGCTAGTATAAAAACCATCACTGTACTGTGTTGAATAATCAATGAATGAAATACATCAGTTCTTCTTCTAAGATTTTCTGCTTCTCTCTGTTAAATCTCTATTTAGTATTGCTATTCTGACATGGTATCATCGCCATAGTACGATCCTGTGCTTCTTTGCTTCCGCATTCCTCTTCTTTGCCTGCAATCTCTGTTCTTCTGTCTATATCGTCTCCTCTTCTTCTTTGTTCAATTCTCGGGCTTCTTTCTCTCTTCTTTCTCAATATTTTCGTAGTTTTTTTGCTCTGCCTACCAACTGCTTGTTCTTTTGCCTCACAGAATCTTCTGCTTGTTCTACTGCCCATTTCTTTTCCTCTCAAGATATTATCTCCCTAAATACTCATCATGGTGACTGCTACTCAACTTCAGATTGTTCAATCTCCGATTACTACCTTAATTCCCATTGTCTCTGCTTCTGTGACAGTTAAGCTTGATGATACAAATTACCTCACATGGAATTTTCAGATGCATCTTCTTCTTGAAGGTCATGGCTTATTGGGGTTTGTTGATGGTTCCCGGCTGTGTCCTGCTCGTTTTGATGAAAATTCTGATGTTGAAGGTGTAGAAACTGATGCTTATACAGTGTGGAAAATGCATGATCATGCCTTGATGCAATTGCTAATTGCAACCCTTTCTTCTACTGCAATCTCATATGTCATTGGGTGTACTAGTTCTCATGATATGTGCGTTCAGTTGAAGGACAGATTCTCTACTGTTACCAAAGCTAGGATTTTTCAGATGAAAAGTGAGCTTCAGAATATCAAGAAGGGTGCTGAACCAGTCTCTCAATACTTGCAAAAGATAAAAGATGCCAGAGATCATCTTGCTGCTGCTGGGGTTTCCTTTGATGATGATGATATTGTGATCTTGGCTCTTAATGGTCTTCCCCCAGAATATAATACGTTTCGGTGTATGGTTCGAGGCAGGGAAAATGTGCTCTCACTCAAAGATTTTAGATCTCAGTTGCTTGCTGAAGAGGCTATTCTTGAGCATACTACCTCTGCCACTCCTTTTGCCTCTGCGATGATGGCGAATAATCAATCATTCAAAGGAAAATCCCTTGTTCTTGCTGACACTTCCACATCTGTCCCATCTTCTATTTCATCTGGCCACAATGGTGGTGTCAATAGTGGTGTCAATGGGGGTTTTCACTCTAGCTCTAATGGTGGCTCTTTTTCACATAATGGTGGTTTTCACTCTGGCCCTAATAGAGGTTCATTCTATAGAGAAAGAGGCAGACCTCGGCATCAGTTTTCATCTGGTCCAAGACCGTATCAAGCTCCACCTAATTCTGGCCCTGGCATCCTTGGTTCGGGTACTGATATTCCAATTTCTCAAATATGCAACAAGAAAGGTCATCTAGCTGCTGATTGTTATCAACGCCATCAGCAATTCACAGGTCATAATTCCTCTGTTCAATGCCAAATTTGTTGGAAATATGGCCACACTGCTGTTCAGTGTTACCACAGGGGCAATTTTTCCTATCAAGGCAAACCTCCTTCATCCAATCTTACTGCAATGCATGCCAATTGTTCTCCTTCCTCATCAACTGAGCAATTTTGGGTAGCTGATACTGGAGCAACGGCCCATATGACTTCTGATTTGTCTCAGCTTAGTCTTGCTACCCCTTTCTCTGGAAATGAGACAATCACCACTGCAGGGGGTTCAGGTTTGAATATTTCTAGTATTGGCTCTTCTTCCTTGAATACTCCTCATTGTTCTTTACAATTATCAAAAGTTTTACATGTGCCAAGGATATCTCAACATTTGCTTTCAGTGCATCGGTTATGTAAAGACAATAACTGCAGATTTATATGTGATGCCTTTGGCTTTTGGATTCAAGACAAACTCACGGGGAGTGTTCTTCTCAAGGGACTGTGTAGAGCTGGCCTATATTCTATTCCTTTCTTTCCTTCACAACCTCATCCCACTCCAGCTGCTTCTCTCGTCAAACGACATTTCTGCTTTCTTGGACATCCATTAAATACCAGTTTGTGGCACAAGCGATTTGGTCATCCCTCCAATATTATTACTACTGCTCTTTTACGACAATCACAGGTTCCTTTTTCTTCAGATAAAGTCCAATCTGTCTGTCATCATTGTTTAGAAGGCAAATTAGCTAAACTTCCTTTTCATTATCCAGCAGCAAAATCTGTAAACCCTTTAGAAGTGATTCATAGTGATGTGTGGGGTCCTTCTCCAACAATATCTGTTGAGGGGTTCAAATATTATGTTAGCTTTGTAGATGAGTGTACTCGATTTACTTGGATATTTCCAATGATCAATAAGGCTGAAGTTTTCTCCATTTTTGTTAATTTTCATGCTTACTTAGTCACTCAGTTCTCTGCTTCTCTTAAAGTTTTTCAAAGTGATGGAGGTGGTGAGTATCTTAGTCATAAATTTTAGCATTATCTTCTTGCTAGAGGTATCATTCATCATAAATCTTGTCCCTATACACCTGAACAAAATGGTTTAGCCGAGAGAAAACACAGACACATCTTAGAGACTGCTATCACTTTATTGCAAACTGCTCATCTACCCCCAAAATTCTGGTTTCATGCTTGTGCTACTTCAGTCTACTTGATCAACAGAATGCCATGTAAAACTCTTCATTTCAAATCTCCTTATTTCTTATTGTTTGGATCTGCTCCAGCCATTAATCATCTAAGGGTATTTGGTTGTGCTTGCTTTCCCTTGCTCAAGCCTTATAATACAAACAAACTTCAGCCTAAAACTTCTACTTGTGTCTTTCTAGGCTATGCAGGACAATTGTTTTATGCTCTTATATTTTGAGTTCCTTGGACTTTGTTTTATCCATACCTTTCATTTCTTACTCACCTTACACCCTTGGCCCCATTACAACCTATGTTAAAAACCTAAATTGATCTTAAATGTCATGTGGTTGAATTGCATTCATTTTTCCACTTTTAAGTGTTTGGCATCCTTCTTGAGATCATATTAATGCAAGTTCTTCATCTTTCTATTTCGAGTTAAGTCTTTATGGTTTAACTCTAATCTCATGTTTATAACTGAGTGTTGCATTATAGCCCTCTTCCGAGTGATTCATTTGTGAGAGGACAACTTTGGTGAGAGTTGAAGTTGAACTTGTGCTTTGTATGATTTTTGAAATTGTGTGAAAACTAAGATTGGGGAATTTGTTGCATTTGGCTATCACACTACCACACTTTGAGCATATTATGTTTTAAACTTTGCCGCTTTGTGAATAATGTTTAAAATTGAGCTTTTATTGTTAAAACTTTTGAGTCATGTGCATGAGTCATTTCTCTTCAAAAAATGTTCGGAAAGATTGTTTTGAGTTCTTTTTATTTTTGTAATTTTGTTTTGTTTTGTTTTGTTTTGTTTTTGTTAATGTAATTATTTTTTTAGTTTTTGTTTTTTTATTTTGCTTAAGGACTAACAATCTTTTAAGTTTTCTAATTACCTTGTTTTACAGAGTCAGTAAAACGTTTGTGGGTATCGTATCTGTTAAACCCTCAGGAGACACAACTCCTCCTACTAGGGATGCCTAGAGGTTTAAAGGCTTGTTGCATATGCTCAATGCAATCGAGTTACCTACGAAAGTGGTCTAGTTAACTTCTTGTTTGTTTTTATCTTTGTTTTCCTTTTGTTTTGCTCGAGGACTAGCAAAATCTAGGTTTAGGGGTATTTGATCGGTGCATATTTACATATCATTTTGTACCCTTCTAGCTTATGATTTGGTTATGTTTTTGAGTTAAACTTGTGCTTTTAATCCTTTTTGTGTTATCTTTCAGTTCATTGAGCTTTAGGTAATAATGAGGGCTTTGGATAGTAAATGATGCAATCCATGCATGTTAGGGCCTAATTTGAATGAATGGATGAAGAGCTTAAAGACAAACTCAATTTTGGCTACAGTCCCCTGCCAGCTCAGTTTCGTAGGTCATATTGCAAGCTTTGTTTCAGCAACCTACACAGCTCGGATGAGGCCACATTCTTCATGAAAGTTGTTCCAATGGGTGTGTAATATAACATATCCAAAATTCAGCCCCATTGGATAAATATGGAGTCTGTTACCTAGCAAACACAGAGCCATGCTCAGGATGGATTTTATCAGCGCGCAAAATGAGTTAGCAATTTGTTTTGGCCTTAACTTCCTCCTCCGATCTTGGATTGGCCCAAATAACATATGGCTGGAAAGAAGACATTCTGAACTTCAATTTAGAGTGCTTAAAGTCCTAATTTGATTAAGAGAAGCCCAAGTTGTAAGCCCTTGAAGTTTCTGGTCATGCTGACCTCAGCATGTGCTGGTTGGATGCTTGGTCATGGTGAGCTAGGTATGAGCTATCATTTCTGGTTGGAAGCTTGGTCATGGTGACATGAAGATGAGCTAGGGCTGCTGGTGGGATCTATTGGTGAAGTGCATCAACCAATTCAAGATTTTATAATGCAAGTGTTGTATGCATTAGTGAAGTGCATCAACCATTTCAGATTTTATAAAACAAGTGTTGTATGCATTAGCCATACTTAATTCAGATTTTCAGCTTCCTTAGGCCTATATATAGTGAGGTTTCCCAAGCTTGTAAACACACCCCAAGGGGGGGAGCTCTCAAACACTTCTCTAGAGCTCCCTTCCCTTCTCTCCCTCAAATTCTCTTAGTTTCATTTTCTAGTTTTCAATTGTTGTAATGAAATATTTGTGCTGAAATTCTTCTTAAGTTTTCTTAGTTCCACTTAACTTTTCATTATGTAAATTCTTTTCTTTAGTTTCAAGTTTGATTAGTTTCCAAGTTTCAATTATGGTTCATGTTCTTATTCATTATGCTTATAAGTTAATATGCTAGTTTGAATGATTGATCACCATTTAGGCTTGCATGTTAGCTATCTTGGTTTGAATTAAGAGTATACACCATGCTTTAATTCGAATTGAACTATGAATAGGAAGAGTATGTATGGACATTCGACAACAGGGATTAGATACATGCTTGGTTGTTTAAATTGTTCTTCTATGCTTAATGGGTTCCTAATGCTTAATTTTAGGTTAGACAACAAATGATCAAATTAGGGAATTAGGAACACAAGGTTCTGACCAAACACCATGGCTTAATCATACTTTAGCTAGAATCAATCCGTTAATCTAATTGAACTTGGGAACTTATCTACTTGAGTTAGTTATTTTCTTTCTTTCTTGTTTTATTTATTTCCTTTCTTTTTTCGTTTCTGTTTTGTGTAGGGAAAATGAATTGGATCATTCAATCACCAATCCTCGTGGGATCGACCTCGCACTTACATATGCTATACTACCAAACGGCTCGTGCACTTGCGAGTATCACAAGTTGAGGATGCAACTGAATCCATTTTGGTGCAGCTGTATTTACACAACATGTCCTACTCCTTGTCTCCCTTATCACAGACTGTTGAAAGATGATGGCAAACCTTATGCTCATCCAGAGCAGTATCGAAGCATTGTTGGTGCTCTGCAGTACCTCACTTTCACAAGGCCAGATATTGCCTTCTCAGTGAATCAAGCTTGTCAATTTATGCATAATCCCATGGAATCTCATGTTGTGGCAGTTAAGAGAATCCTGAGGTATTTGAAAGGAACTCTTGATTTTGGCATTTGGTTTAAGCCTGGTCTTCTTCATCTGCACGCTTATAGTGATGCTGACTGGGCTGGGGATCCTAATGATCGCAGATCTGTTTCGGGATTTATTGTTTACTTAGGCTCTAGTCCTATTTCTTGGGCTTCTAAGAAGCAACATACTGTCTCTCGTTCGTCCACTGAGGCAGAATATAGGGCTTTGGCTATTGCTGCTGCTGAACTTGCATGGATCAGACAGTTGTTCTGTGATCTGCACGTCTCCTTACATGTACCTCCTTTAATTCATTGTGATAATATCTCTGCTATTGCTCTCTCTTCCAACCCGGTGTTTCATTCCGGAATGAAACATCTCCAGATTGATTATCATTTTGTCAGAGAACGAGTCATTCGAGGTGATTTACTTGTGCAACATGTCTCATCCGCGGAACAATTTGTTGACATTCTCACTAAGGGGCTGTCTATCCCTTTATTCCAGCATCATTGTTCCAATCTCATGCTTGGCTCCTCCAAGCATGAGATTGAGGGGGCATGTAAAGATATCAACGGTCCTCACTCTGCCACATGTCAGAAGATTGAAGAAGAGAGTTGTTAAGACTGTTAGGCAGGTTTTAGCAAAACAGTTAGCATTCTGTTAGAGAAGTTAGAGAGGTTAGAAGGTTAGAAACGTGTACACAAAGCTTTGATAAGCTAGTATAAAAACCATCACTGTACTGTGTTCAATAATCAATGAATGAAATACATCAGTTCTTCTTCTAAGATTTTCTGCTTCTCTCTGTTAAATCTCTATTTAGTATTGCTATTCTGACACCATGCACTCCTATGGCGTCTGCCCCATCCGTCTCTTTGGCTTCAGAGTTCAGAGTAGCTGTGAGTGTTTTATGTGTTGTTCTTTCTTTTTTTGAGCCCGGGTGTACTGATTAAATTTTCGGGTGAATTTGTAGTTACTAATTTTTTCAACCAATAAATCCTGGAACCAAAGGATTATGGAGTAGGTTATGTGATAGTCGTAAAAAGAGCCACCAACTAGTTTTTGGTTTAGTAACATTTCTACTTACTAATGAAAGAAATCATAAGTTTAATCCAATGTCCGTTAGGGGTGAGTACGGTCCGGTTCTCACCTCAAATTGGAATCAGAATAGGCACTATTCATTCAGATTCGGTCCTATTTTAATAAAAAAAATATTTAAAACCATTTCAGTCTAATTTGCCCATAAATCGGTTCAGTTTTGGTTTTTTGGGTTTTGGACCAGAATCTTTTTTCTTTTTCTTTGAATATTTGAATTTTTTGAAATTTTTTTTAACAAAACCAACTAAAATTTTATATTTTGGGCTTAAAAATTCACAAATGACCCAATTTCATGCAAAGGGAGGTGATTTGGCTTAGAAAAGAGAGGTGATTTGGAGTTGCGTTTAGGGAAAGATTAGTTATATGGGCTTAGAAATTTAGCATTGGAATTAAATATTTTATTGAAAAAATAAAAATACACAATGGATTCAGTTTTTTCACTAAAAGAAAAGAATCGGACCAAATTGGTTTGGTTTGATTTTTGGTCCACCCAAATTTTTTTCTTGTTTTTTTCGACTTAATTCGGCTCTGTTTTTCGATTTAAATGCCCACCCCTACTATCTATTAACAAAACAAACATGTAAAATAGCCTAAGGACATAAGTTTAATCATTTGGCCAATGTGGCTCGATTTTAATCGAATTTTATCATAACCTAAGGACGTTTTGACCGCAAGACGTATCTCAAATGGTTAAGAATATTTACTTTTTATTTTATT
Source organism: Prunus avium (assembly GCF_965620075.1). Classification (NCBI taxonomy): domain Eukaryota; kingdom Viridiplantae; phylum Streptophyta; class Magnoliopsida; order Rosales; family Rosaceae; genus Prunus; species Prunus avium. The sequence continues at coordinate 35,176,034 of NC_142291.1, forward strand.
GTTTATATGAGTTAACAATGTTAGGATCTGTTAGGTGAGAGAATAGATGTCAAAAATTTATAAGGGGTACATGAAGGGGACACGGAATTTGGGGACAGCAGATCCACCTCCCGTCAAAGAGAGGGAGAGAAAGCATTCAACGGTTGGAGTTACGTGGTCAGCATCTTCACAATGACAAAGAAAATTATTTGGAAAGCAACTCCCGACAACTTCCGTTGCGGCGGAACAGAAGGGTACTAATGGACGCTCCAACAACCCAACTGGGAAAGAAAGCCATTGAAGGCCCATCATAAACAGAACAAAATTGAAGCAAGGTGTTTTGATTTGATATGGATCGTTCAAATAACAGTATATTTGTGGATTAGATTATGGATTAGATTAAGATTTAAAAAAGCTGCATATCATTGACCTCAAGTTCGAATCCCCGTGACACCTTGACAGTGTATGTGAGAAAATCTCTCACAATTGAATCTTGAGTGAGAGTGCAAGAAGGATCAATATTTATCAATTTCTAAATGACTTGACAACCAACAAAGCTTTGCACTATATAGTCAATATTAGTCAACTAAACATACACACTATAAAATTAAAATGATTTAGTTTAGTTTTTTTTTTTATCAATTTAGATTGACCCTGTTGATAATAATTCATGCATGATGTGGTTGAGCATAATTTCTCGTTAGATATCTAGCTTGATTTTGTGTTCACATAAAATGACACAAAATCAAGGTTAGAAACAACTGTTGTATTAGTTGTAATTGTAAGTCAGCAATTTCCAGAATCTTGTAGAGAATTCAGATTTGTTAGTTGTACTAGTCAAAGCTTGTTAGAGCTGTCATAACTAATCTTACATTATAGCTATCTTATTATAATGTATATAAACTTGATTTTAATCCTTTTTAATTAATGAAGCTCAGAGAATTACAATTTCCTTCAGCGCCTAAGGTAATTGAACTCGGGTGCTACATGGTTAGTAATAGAATCTGAAGTTGGTCCTGGTGTAGAGTAGAGCTGGCAAACGGGTCGTTTTAGCGGGTTTCGGGTCGTTAACGGGTCAACCCGTTTTCTTAACGGGTTGACACGAAAACGACCCGTTAAGTTAGCGGGTGACAAATACTAGACCCAAACACGACCCGTTACAATTCGCGAATATCCAACACGACCCGTTAACCCGTTAAGAATAAACCAGAAAAAAAAAAAAAAAAAAAAAAAAAAAAAAAAAAAAAAAAAACCATCAAAGCACAGCTTCTCTTCCCAGCTAGCCAACACCATCTCTGTCCTTTTTCCCCCAAACCCAAACCTTTCTTCCCTCTTTCCCTTTTGTTCGGTTCATTTTTGCACATGATTTTTCATGTTATTCACCTATTATTTTGAGTTAGTTCTTGACATTTTATAGTTTTTTACTTCCTTTTTGTGTTTTCTTAGATTTTACCTTGGTTAGAATGAAAATGAGCTAAAAGTGCATTATTGGTTATAAATTCTGTTTTTGTTCATTTTCGTAGGTCAACTTCTTGGCCTGGGATTAACATGCTCTGGTGCTCGGATGAGGTGAAGATCTTCATGAAACTTGTTCCAATGGATGTTGACTACAACATATCCAAATTTGAGCTCCATTGGACAAGTATTGCCTATCCAACCAATCCAGCATGTTACCACAGCTCTGGTAACATGAAATTACCTTAGTAAATGAGATATTTTCTGAAGCAATTGGCATCTTTGTGAAGACAAGGCTTCATCATGGCAAAGGGGACAAGGGCAAAGGCTTTAACTAAAGCATGAGTTTTATATTATATCTTTGAGCTGGAATTGATGGGCAAAAGGCACATGGGAGTGCAATCTGAAGTGGGAAAGGCTTTTGAACGTGGGTAATTTTACCAGGCTATTATTCTACACATTGGGAGCAGGTTTTGGAGCTGAGAGCTTGAAGCAAGGAGAAAGCCAAGGTGCAGCCAAGGAAAGTGGAGAAGAAAGCTTCCACCATTGAAGACCTTGAAGCTTTCACCATTTTCTCAAAATCTGTAAACTCTTTCTAATTTTATTTTGAGTTTGTATTTGGAATAAGTATGAGCAACTAAACTTCATAGCTAGGGCTTAGGTTGAAGCCCTAAACATGATTACCTTATTGTTTTGATGCTTGAGTGTATGAATTTCTAGATATTATTGATGAATTCGAATTCACCAAATTAATCTATCCCTGATGTGTGTTTTTCCTTGGTTGGCCATCTTTGAAAGCATGCTTTTTGAGATTGTTGGGATTATGTGTATCTTCATGTTATCCTAAGCAATAAATGGATGAAGTAAGAATCATCCATGTGAATTGGTTTCTTGAATACCTAATGTAAACACCATGCTATTAGGATTCTTGGGATGTTCATATTCTCTTTGAGCTTAATGGGTTTTTCTTGTAATTGAATCAAAGTACTAAGCACACCTAGATTCGGTTATAGGGAAGGCACAAGCATTGTAGCACTAGTACTGCACTTTATGTATATTAGAGAGAATCAATGCGTCTTGAGCCACTAGTACTGGTCTTGATTGCGAACATCTTCATCAACACATTTAGAGTTCATCACTTGAGTATCCATGAACATGGGTAGAATTGTTTAGGGTGGATTCCGAAACCCTAGTGTTTATTACTTGGTACTTTCACATTTTGATAACTCATCTCTGCCATTCTCATTTAAATTCAAAGTCCATTTACTTTCATGCAATAGAAATAGGTCACTTGAACCAAACCAAACCCCCCCCCCCCCCCCAAATGTGTGTGTGAGTTGTGTGTTTGATACGTTGTGTGTTTTCTTATTTGATTTCTATTTATTTCTGTAACTGTTTTTGACATTTGGTCCGCGTTGTGTTCTTCGTTTTTGTGTGCTGAATCCAACCGTATAAATAACTTGAAATTTGGAGAAATGGTTGGAAAGGTATAGGTAAAACACTGGACAGAGGTCGAAACTGGAAAAACAGAGAAACGAATCTGCCAAAAACCGACCGGTCGTCACTGTTCATTTTCACTGTTCACGGCACTGTTCACAGGTGATAAATAGGTGATAAAAGGGTGATAGAAAGTGCTGTTCCTGTTTTTCCTGGGTTTCTTGTTTTGTTTCTTTTCTTTTACCTTCCTTTATTCATTTTTAGTTTCCAATTTGTACTGTGTTTGTGTGTTGTGTGAAATTAGTGTTCTTTACGTACTCAAATTAGAACTTATAGGAAGCCGACAAGTTCTTCGTGGGATCAACCCCGTACTTACATAATCTATACCTCAATAGATTCGTGCACTTGCGGGTATTTTTAATTGGTTGTTTGCACATTAATTTGTGTCCTTTTAGGAATGCAACAATTTTTGGCGCCGTTGCCGGGGAACTGGCACGGTTGCTTATCTGTTTTGTTTGAGTATGTTTAGAGTGCTTAGTTTTATTTTTGTTTATTGATTGTTGTTTCATTTTATCTTGATTTATTTTTGTTTCTTTTTCTTACAGGAACATCCGAGGAGTCACCTCCACCATCACAAATGGCGGCCGCAGCTGAAATTGTGGAACTTACTATGCAAGAATACTCCAATAAATTTGTGATGGAGGAAGCAAATGCGTTTGGCTCATTTCAGAATGAAATGCCTATGAACGAATATTTCCCACAGACATACAATTCGGAGTGGAGAAATCATTCGAACTTCTGGTGGACCAACAATCCAAATTTTCAACAAGGGCCATGTCAACCATATCCAGGCCAACATCATACTTGTCCACCTTATAGTCAACCCCAACATTACAATCCAACACCACTTAGCCAATCTCACCAACAACCTACAGGACAATCTTTGGAAGAACTTGTTGCTTCTATGGCTAGAACCACAGATAGTTTCATGAAGGAAACAAAAAGCTACATACAAAGGAATGACGCCCACATGCAGAAGAGAGATAATGCCATAGCCAATTTAGAAAATCATGTGGGGCAAATTGCCACAGCTTTGAGTCAAAGGGAAGCTGGGATGATGCCTAGCCAAACAGTGATTAATCCAATTGGGCGTGAGCATATTCAAGCAGTTACCTTGAGAACTGGTAAGGTAAATGGTGAGGTTGATAATTATGAAAGTCTAATTAAAATTGATGATGAGATACAGGTTGAGCAAGTGATTGTGCCTAATGAAAAGGATGAAATCAACATGGAGAAAGAAAAACAAGTAGCATCTTCACCTGAGTGGATCCCAAAGCATGAAATTGCAAGAAGTGCAAGAAAGGAGAAGGTATGTCGTGAACCTACTGATGAAGATATCTTACATGCTCCTTTTCCTCACAGGTTGATGAGTTCTAGGAAAAATCAACACGCCAAGGACATATTGGAAATCTCCCGAAAAGTGCAAAACAACATACCTCTCTTGGATGCAAACAAGCTCAAGGAATACGAAACTGTTGCATTAACGGAAGAGATTTCTATTGTTTTGCAAAGGAAGCTTCCTCCCAAGTTGGAAGATCCAGGAAGTTTCACAATTCCTTGTATCATTGGTGATAAATTGTTTGAAAAACCTTTAATTGATTTAGGTGCTTCAATTAATCTAATGTCTTATTCTATTTTTGAAGTACTAAAGGAAGATAGGCTGAACATCCATGTTCCAAGCACCAATCACATGTTCAATGCCATCCTTTCTACTCAAGTGAGAAGGCTACCTAATCCTAAATATGTGCCTCCTCCATCTAATCCACGTATTGAAGAGCGCTTAAAATTACTTTTGAAATCTACTCATGTGGGTAAAAAGAAAAGAATACGAAAGGGGTTGATTAGATGGCAAAGAGATTTGAAGAAACTTCATGTTCGGCACAAGGAGGCGATTGAGCCAAAACCTCCCAAGTGACCACAGTATGTTGGAAGTCCGGCAAAAGACTTTAAACTTAGCGCTTCTTGGGAGGCAACCCAAGGTGAATAGAAGAAGTTTGTTGTCATCCTAATCGCTTCAAAGTGGAGTTTCTCTAGACCCAAACTTGCTTTTATTTTATTTAATTAATTTATTTATTTTTTTGAGTTAGGGTTACAATTTTCCAACCAAGGTAATTTCGATTTTCTTGTTGTTTCTCTTTGTTTTTCTTAATTTTGCTTTCCTTTACTTGTTTGTGTTTCTATCTTGTTGTTAAGTTTGGGAAGTAGATTGCTTCATGATTGCACACTTAGAAACGGGACTCGAATGCTTATTTCATTTCTTAATATGTGATTACAAATTTGAACTTGAAAATGCATACATGAATTTCTGAATCACATGTTTTTTTTTGCATTCTGAGCCACCTGAGGCTTCTGCTAATTGCCTCTATCTGCTCGCACTTGTAGAATCTGCAACAGCTCTACATGGTCTTCATTTCTATTTTGCAGCATTTCTACCTGCTGGTTGGCACAGTAGAGCCGTTTCTGCAAGTCTGCCACTTGAGCCTTCAGAGCAGCCACCTCCTCACTCAGTGCTCCGCACTCCCACGTCCTCGCCAATAGGCGCATGCCCAAATTGGTAGCCGAGACCGCATGGAGCACGGTTAAATTGTGGGACTCGTCCACTGCCATCTTGTCAGACCTCTGCGCCACATGCAGATGATCCGCCACTGTAAGTCTGCTGACAGTCATGCCTTCCGGCAGTACTACCCTACACGGCACCGCCTCAGAGAAGTTTGAGGCCGAGCCATGATGGTATGAGGAGTTTGGGAAGATAGGGTTTGGAGGAGCCCTTATCTCTGCATTTGGTGGTGCAAGTGACAACTCAAGGTTAAGGTCATCAATGAGCATAGCTGAGGATGCCATTGTTTTGTTTCTGGATTATTTGATGGTTTTCCTTGAGTTTGCAGGAAGAAATGCAGGGTATCATCCACCTAACGAGGTGTGGTTTAAATAGACATCTACTGATGAGGGATTTGCAGTCCAGCTATTTGCCCTTTTCTCTCGATCCCTTCGCTTCACGAGCAATCTGCCGTTCACATCCATTACAGGGGAGCATTTCTACCTTCACTTTACTTTTTTTCCCCTCCCTATTTTCTGGTACTTTGTGTTTTTGTCTTTCCCTTTCGTCTGTCATCTTTGTTTTATTCAAGTTTGGGAAGTGTGTTTTCTTTTAAGTTTGTTGTCTTTGTTTTATTTAAGTTTGGGAAGTGTGTTTTCTTTTAAGTTTGTCGTCTTTGTTTTATTTAAGTTTGGGAAGTGTGTTTACTTTGTTTTTGTCTTCGTCTTTTGCAACTTTCTTTTCTTTTATTTCTGAAAAAAAAAAAATACAAGGGAAGGGCAACACAAACAGGCACACCAATAATACACTAGAATCACTTTTTCACAGTGCTCGGTGTCTCGACCATAGGACCTTTGAGTTTGGCCCTATGGCTATCCTCTTCCGGGGCTTCACGCACAGCCTCTTGGGGCTCATCACTCGAGCTCCCAAAGATCGCACTCTTAGCTTGAGCGTAACCACTCTCGCGATCTGTTTTCTTGCGTTTACCCGGTCGGTCTAGGTCCTCCAGCTGCTTTCTCATGTCCTGAGCATAAACACTTACCATCTTTGAGAGATTTTTATTCTCTTCCTGCAACGTTTCCAGCTGGTGTCGATTCACCTCCACTATCCTTGCCCTTTCCCTTTTTAAGCTTTTAATAATACTCTGGCACTCTTCCACCATACTTCCCTCCGCCGCCAACTGACCTCTCAGCACCTCTACCTCATGGGACTTCGCAAGTAGGCGATGACCCATACTTGCGACTGTTGCCGTGCTTTGCACGCTTAGTGCCAGCGCATCGCTCACGACCCGGTTGTCATCTCTTGCTCCCAGCACACGTATATCCTTGGGAGTCACTAGATTTCTAGCCACTCCAAGGGCAACATCGTTGTCCAGCAGTATTGAGTCATTCACTGTCACGTGCCCCCGTGCGGAGCCAAAGTAGGGCATCCATACTGGTGCCACTGCTTGGCCCCGAGTCTGAGTCGGTGGCGCTAGGTTGAGATCTAATGAGAATGGGTAGGAAGAGGCCATTTCAACTCTCACTTTCTTTTCTTTTTTCTTTTCTCTTTTGTGTGTTTCTGAGTTTGTGTGTTTTTTTCCCCCAACTCTTTCTCTTCTTCTTTTATAGAGTTAGTTTCTACGTAACCCTAGCTACTGCGCTTCTGCGTCTCGCGTGGCCCTTACGACCTATCCTCCTATGTCACCTCGCATGTTCCCCAACCCCTTTAATTATATTTCTGCCTTTCAGCGCTTTCAAGAAACGAAAGTCGTCACACCTTCCTATGAAGCCAATAATTCTGGCTTGGGAATATGAGAGGGACCTCTGCTTGTTGACACGTCCCTCGCTTGGTTGCCCGTGACTCACAGGTGCCGAGACATCAAGGCCCACTTTTCCTATTTTTCTGAGTTCTCGCTCTTTGTGCTTCTGACTTGGTTTCTTTGTTTTATATACTTTCTTCGCTTTTGGGCTTTCGTTTGGGTTGGGCTTTCATTTGGTTTGTGCATTTCATTGGGTTGGATTTCTGCATGTGTAAGACTGTTGTTAGGGCTTACTGTTTTATTTGTTTCTGTTTGGTTTCGTTTTTGTTTTTGTTTTTGCAACTATGTTGTAGTTGTATTACTTGTTTTTTTTTTTTTCTTTCATTGCTTTTATCCCTTTATTTCTTGTTATAACATTGTTGATGCCTAAATTCTTCAACATTGAGGACAATGTTTATTTCTAAGTTTGGGAAGGGATAGCAAGTCTTTTTCGTTTCACTTAAATTCTTGCTTTCTTTTATTTTGTTTTCTATTCAGTTTTGAGTCTTTTTGTTTTCAAGTCACTTTCCGGACATATATGATGAGATTGTGATGAATGTTTACATGACTTGATTGAAAATGTTTAAAAAAAAAAATTAAAATTAAAATTAAAAAAAAATTTATTATTCACTAAATGGCATCGTTCTAGCATGATATGTTTGAAACCTTCTATACACTTGCCATTTGTTTCATAATTCTCTAGTTGAGGGACTTGCATGATCCAAAGAATTGTATCAAGCATGAGTTAGACTTGTATAACCATATAATGTGAGCTTTGAGCCTTGTGCTTCAATTCATGAGTGTTATACACGTATTCTTATTTTCTTGTCATCCGAGTTGTTGTTTGATCTCATTATTCATTGACTTGGTTGAGCACTTAAAAGTTACTCATTCTTGTGCAATTTGATTACATGACATTTGAGAAATGATATTAAGCCCCTCTTTGGACCGTTTGTGCCTTTCAAGCTAACCTTATGCATGCACTACTACAAAAAAGGCAAAAGACGACGGGAATTCACCGTCGTGAATTTGGTTTTCAAACCGTTGTAAAATCGATCGACGTCTTTTGCAAAGTAAAACCACGACGTGAAATCACCGTCGTTGTTATAACAAACAACGTCATTAACAAAAAAACAACCGACGTCTGTATACTGAAAAATGAACCAAAAAATTGTCTTGGAGAAGAATAGACGACCTATTTTATACAACCTCCGTCGTGTAAAAGAATACAATACGTCTTTAAATAAATAAAATATGACGTTATTAAATCATACGACGTCCAATGTATTTATATAACCGTCGTGCAATAGTAATGCCACTTCGTTTTTTCCATTAATATTGACGTGGAAATAGCGGTTAGGGTAAATCACCGTCGTTGTTGTAACAAATAACGTCATTTACAAAAAAAACCGACGTCTGTACACTGAAAAATGAACCAAAAAATTGTCATGGAGAAGAATAGACGACTTATTTTATACAACATTCGTCGTGTAAAAGAAAACACTACGTCTTTAAATAAATAAAATATGACGTTATTAAATCATACGACGTCGAATATATTTATATAACCGTCGTGAAATAGTATTGTTACTTCAGTTTTTCCATTAATATTGACGTGGAAATAGCGGTTAAGGTAAATCACCGTCGTTGTTGTAATAAACAACGTCATTTACAAAAACAACTGACGTCTGTATACTGAAAAATGAACCAAAAAATTTTCATTTAGAAGAATAGACGACCTATTTTATACAAACATAGTCGTGTGTATGTATATACTACGTCTTTAAATAAATAAAATACGACGTTATTAATATTTACTACGTCTTATATATTTACATAACCGACGTGGAAAATATGTTAGGCTCATGACTTACGACATATTTATTTCTATAAACGACGTAGTATGTGATATACAACGTCGTGATCATGTAAAAGACAGCCGTGTTTCTCTATTTATACGTCGTCTTTAGTAAAATAATAGTCGTCTAATCCATCCAAGACGTCGTCTTTTGTAACGTTCAGGTTCGATATATGTCCTTTTAGACGTCGATATTATTGTACTGAAGTCGTGTAATTACATGTCGGCTCTTTATCCTTCTCTGACGTGATATCGTTAATAACTGTTTCACAATAACGTCGTCTTTTTTCACTTTTAGTTCGCTTTTAGACGTCGGTAAATTCAATGCCGTCGTTGAATGCTCCAAAACGTCGTTTTTTATTGACAATTTTATGGCAACAGACGTCTGTTTTTCACAGTTTTATAAGGACCGTCGTTTTATAATACTGAACCAGTATTTTATGTACTGATTGTTTTGTGTCCAAAACCTTCATAATGAAAGTGAAGAAAACACATTACAATTTATTGCAAAATTAATGTCATACAGTAGTGCTGTTTAGGGCATAAATAATTTCATAAATTACAAGAGCATCATTCAATCCATATATCTTCACACCCATCTCGAATATTTTGACTCCCAAACTCACCCACTAGTTCATCAAATGTGTCAACATTTGGCATCCCTCTAGTAAATGGCTCACACTCAATTCTCACATCACCTAAGACATCATCACCAATAACATCATCATTATATTCTCTATTAGGCGCTGATAACACTACCAACCAACCATGATGTATCGGGTCGTCAACAAAAAATACTTGTTTGACTTGAGAAGCCAAAATAAATTGGTCATTCCTATGTCCAATTTTACTCAAATCTACAAGGGTAAATCCAAGTTCGTCGACTACAAGGCCGGAAGTACTATCTATCCAACCGCACCTAAAGACTGGGATTGTAAACCTTTGGTAGTCAAGGTCCCAAATTTCTTGAATGACACCATAAAAACCCATATTTGAGAGAATTGGGTTTTTATCCTTGGCACTAGCAACTTGCATGGTATGTGCAAGTAAATAAACTCCACTATTTTGAACTGTCCGCACATCATCTTGTGCCTTGATGTTAAATTTAACACCTTTAATAAGATAGCTCCTATATAATGGCACTGCCATGTTTGGACCAGCTGCTAGCCACCTTAAAGTTTCTGATACCCCATGATTGCCTCCCTCATCAAGTTCACTTTGAACCTGCAAATTAATCATATCTTAATTCAATCTAACATAGAAAGAAGAAAATTAAAAGTCCAATATGTTATTGAATAACATATACCTTGAAGTGTAGCCATTGAATGAAAGTGCTATTGTGCTTATCTTGCAGCCACTTTGTTCTCTTTCTAAATTTTGGATAAGCGGCCTTGATGTGGATCATATGTTCCCTACATGACACGAAAAATTCAAGCATTACGGTCCCAAACATATAAGATAAACATAAGGAATAATTTAAAATGAAAACTTAAGGAATAAAACTCATACTCGATATAAGGTAGAACTTCCTCCGTATTCTCCAAGACATATAGATGTGCTTGGTTCAACAGGTCCCGATCAACTAAGCTCACTGTGCAACCTGATAATGGCTTTGAAACTCCTATCTTCTGACTTGATGGCACTCCAATTGTACTAATATCAGATAAATGTTCAGTGCAATATTCTACAGCTTCTTCAGCTATATAACGCTCCGCAATGCAACCTTCGGGATGAGTACGGTTCTGAACATACCCCTTTAGAACTTTCATATATCTTTCGAACGGATACATCCATCTAAAATAAACTGGCCCACATAGACGAACTTCTCTGACAAGATGTACTACTAGATGAACCATGATATCGAAGAATGAAGGTGGAAAGTATTTTTCAAGCAAACACAAAGTAACTACTACATCTTCTTCCAACTTATCTAGCTTGGAAACATCAACCATCTTTGCACATATAGCATTGAAGAAGAAGCACAAACGAGTTATTGCATAACTTGCAGGCTTCTCCAAAACAGAACGAATTGCCACAGGGAGCAATTGTTGCATTAAGGTATGACAATCATGTGATTTAAGGCCAAGAAGTCTTGAATCTTGTAAAGATACAAGATTTTTTATATTTGAAGAATAACCTTCAGGGACCTTCATACCATAGAAAGAATTGCAAACCGCTCTCTTCTCTGCTCTTGACAAATTCCAAGGCCCTGGAGGCAAATGAGTACTTCTTTCTCCATACTCGGGTTGCAAATCAGTTTTGACCCCCATGTTCAATAAATCTAACCGAGCAGCAATCCCATCTTTATTTTTTCCAGGGATCTCCAGCAATGTACCAATGATACTATCACAAACATTCTTCTCAATGTGCATAACATCGAGGACATGCCTCACTGGAAGGTATTTCCAATACTCAAGATCAAAGAATTTTGACTTCTTCTTCCAACAAACTCTGTCACCATCATTTTCACCTCCACCTCCCCCTTTTTTCGATCCCCATATGTAATTAATATATTCAACCATATGCAGCACTTCTTCTCCCCTTAATGGCTCCAAAGGCGTGCCATATTCAGGTTTCCCATTAAAAGCTACACGTTGCCTTCTATATGGATGATTAATTGGTAACCATTTTCTATGCCCAATGTAACAAATTTTGTGGCCATTTTTCAACCTGTGACTAGGTGTATCATCGCCGCATATTGGACAAGCTTTATATCCTTTAACAACACAACCAGATAAGTTTCCATAGGCGGGAAAATCATTAATGGTCCACAGTAATGCAGCTCTGAGTGTAAAATATTCTCCTATGTGTGCATCATACACTCCTCTAATCCCATCCCACAAAGATTTTAAATCATCAATCAAAGGCTCCAAGTAGACGTCTATATCATTTCCGGGTTGTTTAGGACCGGAAATCAATAAAGTCAACATCATGAACTTTCGTTTCATGCACAGCCATGGTGGGAGATTATATGTAACTAAGATAACTGGCCAGCAACTATATCTGCTACTTAGAGAACTGTGGGGATTGAATCCATCAGATGAAAGAGCCAATCTCAAGTTTCTCGGCTCATTACCAAACTCGGGCCATTTATCATCAACAAGTTTCCAAGACGGGGAATCCGCCGGATGAGACATCTGACCGTCAATTGATTTTCTAGCAGCATGCCAAGTCAAATTCTTAGCTGTCTCATGTGATTGAAACATCCTTTTAAACCTTGGAATTGGAGGAAAATACCACAACACCTTCGCTGCCACACCCTCTTTCAAGAATCCATCTTTGGTTTCCTTCCACCTTGAGATACCACAAGTAGGACAATTAGTTGAATCTTCATACTCCTTCCTATACAAGATGCAATCATTGGGGCATGCGTGGATTTTCTCATAACTCAGCCCCAATGCACACAAAGTCTTTTTTGCCTCATACAAAGAGGCCGGTATTGTATTTCCTTCTGGAAGCAACTCGCCCTGAAGTATCAATAATTCTGTAAAACATACATCACTCATCCCATGTTTTGCCTTCAAATTATACAACTTCACTAATGCCGATAACTTGGTGTACTTTCTACAACCAGGGTACAATGGTTGATCTCCATCCCCAATCACATTAGCAAACTCATAAGGATCGGATCCAAAATCACCAAAATCATTATCATCCATCTCTATTTCTTCAGACACAAAACTGTACCTACTATGGTCATCATCTTCTTCAACATTTCTACTAGCATTACTAGTTGCAATTGGTTCCCAAGGTTCTCCATGAAATGTCCAATTCTTATAGCTTTGGTCAACTCCATTAAAGTATAAGTGATCCCTTATAATTCCAACCCCAAACAATTTCAAATTCGCACATTTAATACATGGACAACGGATATGCGTTGTAGTTAGAAGATTTTCTACAGAAAATTGCAAAAATGCTTCCACCCCTAACTCATATGCCTTCGATCTTCTATCCGAGTGCATCCATGACTTATCCATCTCCGACACTATATCCTATTATCTATAATAAGGTGGAAAGACAAGCAATGACTATCACTTATAGCAGATTATATAAGATTTTAATAGCAAATAATAGAGTAAACAGACGACGGTTTTTAAACAACAACAGACGTATTACACATATATAGACGACGGGTTTTAAAAGAAACGTCGTCTAATGCTAGCAAGAAACGACGCCAGCGAACTTGAACCACGACGGTAGTTAAAAACTGCGTCGTGGTATATATTTACAAACGACGGTTTGTTAAAAAAACCGTCGTCGTATGCATAACAAGATATCGAAATCCCAGTTTATTTTCAAGAACCCAAAATATATTCAGAACACAACATATATAAGGTGAAAAGACAAGCAATGACTATCACTATAGCAGATTATATAAGGTTTTAATAGCAAATAATATAGTAAACAGACGACGGTTTTTAAACAACAACAGACGTATTACACATATATAGACGACGGGTTTTAAAAAAACGTCGTCTAATGCTAGCAAGAAACAGACGCCATTGAACTTGAACCATGACGGTAGTTAAAACAAGCGTCGTGGTATATTTTTATAGATGACGGTTTGTTAAAACAAGCGTCGTCGTATGCATAAAAAAGATTTCGAAATCCCAGTTTATTTTCAAGAACCCAGAATATATTCAGAACACAACATATACATTAATATTAAGCACGAAACCAACATATACTAAGCATGAAAATATTAAATCCATTCCCGATTCATAATAACAGAGAGTATTAAAAGATCCGACAACATTAAACCCTAAACCCGATTCATGAAAACAATAAACATTAAATCCATTAACCCATACCGTCGACAACATTAAAACATCACAAAACCCTTTACCACAGAACTGAATATCATTCAATGAATTTACAAGCATGAGATTAGGGTTTGCACTTACAGGTAGGCAGAGCTCACAGCTTATGGCCAACTTGGATTCGACGGAGTTGTAAACTTGGCCAACTTGGATTCGACGGAGAGACCAACTTTGAATTAGAGTTGAAGTGATCGAGCGGAGCGAAATGTTTTAGGACACAGAAATTTTGGCAACTTGTATAAGAGTTAGAGCAAAATCTGAAAATTTTAGGTCGAGGTGAAATTTTTAGAAAGCGCGCTTTTTAAAAAACATCGACGGAAACAAAAACACAATCGTCGTTAAAAGTTCAACCTAAACATGACGCTTATTTTAAAAATGACGTCGTTGTAAATATCCTTACGACGCAAAACCAAACTACTGTCGTTAAACCCTAATAGACAAATATAACCTAAACCCTAATAAATAAAACCACAATTATATATATATATATATATATATATATATATATATATATTTTAAATAATTTCTCCAAAGGGATTAGGGTTTTATGTCCTAAAATATCTCGTCCATAAAACCCTAAACCCTAATCCCTTTTCTAAATTTATATAAACCCTAAACCATGAAAGTATAAGTGATGTTGTGACTCATGAAAACATTTCTCTTTTTGGTTTTAATTTTAAATTTGTATAACTCAAACTTAATTTTTTAAAGCTTAAGGGGGAAGAAAATATCTCAATGACTTCATAGGAGTTGACGTTGCATTTTTTGGATTTATTTTCAATTTATTATGAATATTTCGAATGAAATAGAATAAAGGCTTTTTATCACAAATGGTCCTTGACGTTTACGAAATTATCGCGAATGGTCCTTGAGGTTTTTTTGTGACACTAATAGTCCTTAACGTTAGGAATTTTTATCCCAAATGGTCCTTCCGTTAGAAATTCTGTTAAGTTTATGATGTGGAAGATAAGTGGAGCCCATATGTCCAATCACATCGTGACATGTGGATTGAATAAATAATAAAATATTTTTTGTATGAAAATCCATTAAAAATCCATTTAGCCGCTCTATCTCCCTTTCCCTCTGCCCTCTCTCCTCCCTGTGCTCTCCCTCTCCCTCTGTTATTTTCTTGCCTCTACAACCCGACTACCCCATGCCCACCCGCAACCCACCCCTCTCTCCCCCTATGCTCTACCTCTCTCCTCCCTGTCCTCTACTTCTCCCTCAGTAAAAATAATAATATAACTCATATATAGTAATTAGATTTCCCTGCATAACATCATCGTCTGATAGGGATACACACAATATTGCATAACCCACAACCTGAGAATACAACATGGAGCTGAAGCAAGGTATAAAGTAATTAGATTTCCCTGCAATATGTGTCTGATTTTCTATTTGTATAGTTGTATATATATCATAACCCACAACCTGAGAATTCCCTTTTGTTTTTTTCTTGCCCACTGTCACCCGCAAGAAAAAATGGTCTCTGGGATTCTTTTAATGGTCTCTGTTTTTTTAACGCTGCTACCCGCAAACCGCAACTCCCCTACCCTCTCCCTCTGTATTTTCTCTCCTCCTCTACTCTCCCCCTCTATTTTTAATTATTTTAAGTTTTTGAATAAATGTTTGTGTAAAAGGAAATGTGAATCTACCTTGTGCAAGTGATTATTTTGCAAAATATACAGAGGGAGAGGGGTGGGTTGCGGGTGGGCATGGGGTGGTCGGGTTGTAGAGGCAAGAAAATAACAGAGGGAGAGGGAGAGCACAGGGAGGAGAGAAGGCAGAGGGAAAGGGAGAGAGAGCGGCTAAATGGATTTTTAATGGATTTTCATAAAAAAAAATATTTTATTATTTATTCAATCCACATGTCACGATGTGATTGGACATATGGGCTCCACTTATCTTCCACATCATAAACTTAACAGAATTTCTAACGGAAGGACCATTTGTGATAAAAATCCCTAACGTTAAGGACTATTAGTGTCACAA
Organism: Prunus avium; assembly: GCF_965620075.1. Lineage (NCBI taxonomy): Eukaryota > Viridiplantae > Streptophyta > Magnoliopsida > Rosales > Rosaceae > Prunus > Prunus avium. The sequence continues at coordinate 35,191,951 of NC_142291.1, forward strand.
AAAAACCTCAAGGACCATTCGCGATAATTTCGTAAACGTCAAGGACCATTTGTGATAAAAAGCCTAGAATAAAATATTATTAATAAAACCCACAAACCACGTCAGCGTTAATAAATTAACGACGTTTTAAATTATAATAAACGACGTAATTTTTAAACAAACGTCGTTTAAAGTTAAAACCATGGCCATTTTTACACAGAAAACGACGTACAAACCATTTTCCACGACCTAAACGTGTATAATGTAATTAATACACGTCGGTATATTACAAAAAACGACGTGTTAAATAATATACCATGACGCGAGAGATTAATTTATCGACTTATTATTTTGGAGCATACTACGACGGTACCTACAACACTACTGTCGTGTTTATTTACCACGTCCTAAGTTCAAATTACCGTCGTATTTTTTCAATTTATACGTCTGCCTTCTCTGTAAACCGCCGTCTTATTTTTATAGATTTTTAAAATTAATTAATTTTTCTTTTATTTTGGTAATATCTTTCTTAACACAAAACAAAATTTAATTCTCAATCCTCAACAACATTTTCATCTTAAAAGGCAAATCTCTTCGTGTTAAATATTGATCAATATTTACACAATATATGTACACAAATTTGGCAAATACATCTGAAAAATATATGTTCAACTGTTTCTTCCTCTCATATGCAAGCTGGGCCCTCTCCTTCCTCTTGTTCTCAAGCTCCTGCACAGCCTCGATTCCTGAAAATCAAAATCAAAATCAAAATCAAAATCAAAATCAAAATCAAAATCAAAATCAAAATCAACAAAGTGTAAACCCTCACTCCTCGATTCCTGGTTACATTGTAGTCCCCTTTTCCACAGTGATCAACTTCAAAACTCCTGTGTAGCAAGGTGGAACCAGCCTTAGAACCTGTTGTGGGTTGTGCCTTTGGGGTGAAGCTGGGAGAGGGCTTGAGGTTCAGAATGAATAGACACCACCTACTCATTTTGAACCTCAAGCCCACTCCCAGCTACAGCCACCACCTGAGTCCGTCTCTGCGAGCACCAGGAACACCCATGCAGGTTCTAAAGCTGGTTCCACCCTTGCTACACAGGAGGATGTAGCAAACCCATGCTTGGTCTTGTGAGGAATCATTCTGCAAACCCATTTGCTTTCAGAAAGACAATTTCTTGTGAGGAATCATTCTGCAACCCTAATTGAAAACTGAGAGTTAAAAAACGCGTGAAAAAATCATATTTAAACAAATTATCGAAGTACAACGTCGGTTCTAATATACATAGAGACGTCATATTTTAATAATCAACATCCGTTTAGATAAACAAGCGCCGTCATAACTACATCGGAAATCCAAAAGTCATTTGGCGAGTATTAAAAAGAGAACGACGTCGTTTTCAGAACCCCAAAGTAACCACGTCGGTTTATTAAAATACACAGTCGTTCGGCAGTTGTGATAACTACGTCAGTTATGAATTATTTACCGTCGTTATAAATTTATAATACGACGGTTTGTAAACCCTTTTACGTCGCTTGGTAAAAACTATGACGTTGTTATGTGTGTACAACGTCATTTTAAAGAAACCAAGGTTTAGAAATGCGCTCTTCGTAAATCATCGACGGAAAACAATAAAACCGTCGTTAAATATGACATCTATACCCTAAACCCTAAACCCTAAACCCTAAACCCTAAACCCTAAACCCTAAACCATAAAATATAAACCATAAATTATATATATATTTTTAAATAATTATAGAAAAGGATTTATGGTTTTAGGGCCTAATATATATTAACCATAAACCCTAAACCCCAAAAATAAACCTTCATCCCCCTAAACCCTAAACCCTAAACCATTAAAGTATAAGTGATGTTGTGACTCATGAAAACATTTTTCTTTTTGGTGGTAATTTTAAATTTGTATAACTCAAACTTAATTTTTTAAAGCTTAAGGGGGAAGAAAATATCTCAATGACTTCATAGGAGTTGACGTTGCATTTTTTGGATTTATTTTAAATTTATTATGAATATTTGAATGAAATGGAATAAAATATTATGAATAAAACCCACAAACCACGTCGGCGTTAATAAATTAACGACGTTTTGAATTATTATAAACGACTTAATTTTAAAACAAAACGTCGTTTAAATTCTAAACCATGACCATTTTTGCACATAAAACGACGTACAAAACATTTTCCACGACCACAACTCTTAACTTCTCGCCGTCTAATATCAAAAAAACAACGTCATCTATAGAACCAAGAGCGTCGTTTGAACAACCTTTTACGTCGCTTTTTTAAAAACTGTGACGTTGTTATGTGTCTACAACGTCTTTTTGAACAAACTACGGTTTTTCACAACATGAAAACGTCAACAAATTTACAGGGACGTTGATTTCAACAAAAACTTGCGAATTCTAACCAATTTTGTACAAAAACTTGTCTAATTCTAACAAAATTTGTACATTTTATAAAAATGTTTAAGTATGCTAAAATTCCTCTACTCCATATGAACACACACAAACTCTGCCCATTCTTTCCTAACTTCTTCAATGGCAGCTTGGGGGTATGGTGCTTGATCCTTTCCTTTGGCAAACTGCAGTCCATAAACAAAGATTAATCTCACAGATGACGCTATTATTCATTCACCGACGTAGTATATATATTCAACGACGGTATTTTTAATTTACCGTCGTTGATAATATAAAAACCCACATAAAAATAAATTTGAAAATTTTCTTCTTACCATCTTCTCAAATTCCAGGGAAGTATCCTTTATGATGTCTCTCATAAAGCGCATGACATAATACCCGCATTCTACACTGCTTGGTTGCTTTGGAGTGCCGGGCAGAGTTTTCCAGAGAGGTGTTTTACGGCCTACTCTGCCTATGTGTGTATTATACATTTTTAGAGCAGAGTTCACAATGTTTTTCCCGTCCTCATCCACAACCCAATTTCCAGGCAGTGGATCCAGAAAATAGACGGTTTCCTTCTTTGCTCTTACAATGATCAAGACCCAATGACAGCTGCACAAAATAAATATAAAGGTTAAATAGTGTTATATGCAGAGCATCATACAAACAAAATCCTGTTTTTTGTTTGGAGACTAACCCTGGATTGTAAGGCATCAGGAAAATCTGTTCACCATCTGTTTTTTGAAGACGATTGGCTATGAGACGTGATCTTTCAGTTAATGAACCAGCGTCAGCACTAACTAGAGCAGGGTCTATAAAGCCAACCATATTCACCATATTTGCAGCTTTCAGATGATCAAACAGGCACCTAAATATATGAATTGAAACCATGAGTGTTTTTTTTTTTAAACATAAAGGAGAGTGTCAAATGAATATTTGATAAGGACAAACCTCATATATACTGCAACGACAGTAGCCCCAATTTCTTCCATGCCAGCAAATTGGGTAATATCTTCATGCAAGACAAAGGTGTTACGATCTATGCCAAACACCTCCTTCTCAATCATAAAGCTCATAGCCTTCTCCTGAGGCTTTAGTGTCGATTCAACATAACTACAAAGGGATTGTAAAGAAGATGGCAACTCCAGCTTTGAATAATCTGGTACTTCAGTACTCTGTTTGAACAAATAAAGCAACATAAAGTGACGTGGTAAATAAATAACAACGACGGTTTAAATAACAAAACGTCGTCTTAAAATGAGTTACACGACGGTAAAAAAATACCGTCGTAATGAATACTTTATTACGTCGTTTAAATAAAACCGACGTCTAATTCAAATGCAAAATTCATAATTAATGAATTTACCTTTTCAATTTTCTTTTCTCCAACACTGGATTGTTGTTTTAATAAATAAAGAGATATATATATAAGAAAGATTGTACAATAATTTAAACATTCAACTAAATAAAAAATGGCGTGGAAATTTAAAACAAACGACGGTTGAAAGAAAATATAGACGTCTGAAAATTGAAAAAGAAATGAAAAAGGCAAAGTTAAGAGAATTTACCTTTTCATCTTTCTTTTCTTCAATCTTTTCACGATCCCCAGATTTCTGTTATAAGAAATAAAGAAATATATATAAGACATAGTACAAAAAGGGCAAAAAAAAAAAAGTAAAAAAATTAAATTAAACCGTCGTGGTAATAATAACAAACGACGGTATTTAAGAATTACAGACGTGTATATTTAATCAAACGACGGTAAATAATAAACGTCGTGGTATTTCATATACTACGACGGTATCTAAGCTTGTTCAACAATTTAAACATTCAATTAAATAATTGCAGACGTGTAACATTCATTAAACGTCGTGGTAATTCCTTTATTGAAAAAAAAAATTGAAAAAAGCAAAGTTATGAGAATTTACCTGTTCAACTATCTCAAGTATCTTTCCTTCTACTCTCTTTTCAACTTCCCCTGATTTCTGTTATAAGAAATAAAGAAATATATAAATGACATTATAGAAAAATTAAAACAAATAAATAAACCGTCGTGGTAAACATTAACAGATGACGGTATGAAATAATTACAGACGTTTGAATAACATCAAACGACGGTTTAATAAAGAGCGTCGTGGTATAACTTTAACACGGCGGTAAATATAAACAGAGAAACAGAGAATTCAAAGTTCAAAGACGTTACCATTTCCTCCTGCTGTTCCCCATTCTTGGCAGTATCCTCCTCAAATTGTAGGGCTCTAACATCAAGTGCCCCAGAACAGCTTGCTTTGTCAGACATTGGATTTTTGGGACTTTGCCCTTGGATTTGGGACAATGTATTCAGTTTCAGCAGGCTTGGATCAAAATTGGGGATGATTTTTGAAAGCTGACTCAGCAAATTTTCCCTCTCAGCTTCTACCAATTGCTTCGTCCTAGCCTCCATCTTTAAACTCTCTTCCCTTGATCTAGCCTCCATTTTCAAAGTCTCTTCTTGAAGGACAAGTCTTACACTTTCCTTCAATTGATCAGCAAACCTAACCTTCTGTTGTCTAGGTAAATTGAAGTATTGCTTAGGGGAAACCCCAGCCCCTACACCTCTAACTCTTCCTGGATGCTCGGGACCCAAAGCCAATGTCAAAACATCATTGGATCCTGACAGAGAAATTGTGCCTTCAGAGACTTGCTTTTGCAAATCATCCTAACAAAAAGACATAATAAAAAGTCAGAATAAGGAAACAAACGACGGTTATTTATAAAAAAATAGACGTAATATAATATTTCACACGACTCAATAACATAACAATCGACGTAATATAATATTTAAGACGACGCTAACTAAATAACGACGTTATTAATATATTAACACAACGTCAATAATAATCCACCGACGTCTTATGATATAATTACAAAAAACAGAGCATGGATTCCAGATTCAGACCTTTAACGTCGCCTTTTAAAATATTTCGACGTAGTAAAACTTTTCACACGACGGAAAAATATAACAGCAGACGTAATAAAATTTTTAAAACATAGTGAGTAGGCTTACAATTAATTTTGCTTTCTCTGCAGTCTTTGGATCCGGGATGTTACCATGTTTGTCTTCTCTTGCTTTTTTCCATAAGGTAGATCGATCAATATCTACCCCAGGCATGATTTCCTTCAAGTCCTCCTTAAAACCAACATATCCTTTTCGAGACAATCGATGATTGTACTCGAGTTTCTCCCTCCTCTGTGATTGTTCTTCATGCACAGCCTCAAATTCTTTAGATAACCTTGAAGCTACAAAGGCATCCCATTGAGCTTTCTCTATGAATTTGTATGTTTCAGGGGGCTACCTTAATCTATCCTGCTCCTTGATGAATGGAATGATATGAAACCTCATTAGTGTAGACTTGAAATCTTTCCATTTCTTGGCGGCAGAAGATAGCACCATTTGCTTGCCCCCTTTACCAACCACAAAAGCCATGTCAACGGCTTCCCAAATCTGCTCTTTTATATCCTTGGATATTTGAACCCATTTCTTGTCCACAAGTGGGACTCTGGAGCGTGCCAACACACCAATGTAGGACTACATCTCATTATGTGCACGGCCATAAGGTTTCCCTTCTTCATTGTACTCAACAACATGCTTGATTTTCTGAATTTTTCTCTGCACAACACGGGGCATTGTGCTCATACCCCGACCTGACTTTGCCTCCTCAGAAATAGTTGCCGTGCTGGCTGGTTCTGTCTCAGAAGATGAAACAAACTTCATCTTCTTCGAGGCCTTGGTTTGAGGATTTACAACTCTAAGCTCCTTCTTCGAGGATTCATTTTTTTTCAAGCCAGACTCCTTACTTTGGGATTGAGAAACCATGGTTACAGACAAATTAAACCTGCAAGTGAAAATATATCAGTGAAATTAAGAAAAACCACGACGATTATTTATAAACTACGACGTATTATAATATTTCAAACGATGTAAGAACAAAACAAACGACGTAATAATAAATTTACACGACGGTAATTAATCACCGACGTGATAAAATATTACAACGACGTCAATAATAAACAACCGACGTCTTATGATATAATAAAAACAGAGTATTAAATATTACAACGACGTTAATAATAAACATTCGCCGTGGTATTGAAAATAAAACGACGTAAATATTAATATACCGTCGTCTATACCACAAAAACAAATTAGGAACAACGTAAAATATTTTCAGCAGAAAAATAATTAAAAAGATTTTCGAAATATTTTCAGCAGAGAAATCAAACATGCGATGAATATATCCTTAAAAATCAAAAACAAAAAAAGGATATCATTTTAAAAAACAACGACGAACACTTTCACACGACGCTAGGGTGACTGACGAACCGTCGTGGTCTATAAATCTAACCACGTAAATAACAAGCCACCGTCGTCTTATTTAGTTGAAGTAAAAGAACCAGAGTAGTGTTCAAACTTGGAAACTTTTCGTCTTTGTCTGCAAATTTTATCAAACTTTGAAAGAAAAAATGTAAAAAGATTTAAAAAAATGAAAATGATATGCGCATGCAAAACAGGAACAAAAATCCTTCCAAAAATGCTTACCCTTTGCTTGCGATGAAAGCTTTCTTCTGGAGTTTGGTGTTTCAGTTCAGAGATGAAGACGAAGAGGAGATAAGCTTGAAAGTTTGAAACAGTTCTTGGAGAATGAAAAATGAGAAAAGCTTGAAAGTTTTTCTCGGGTTTGGAACCAATGCAAGTATGGGTCAGGAAGGCGAAAAGTTTAAAATAATAAAAAACCTTTTCATAACAACGACGCTATTAATAGTATGCGCCCTAGTATGATACATTATACGGCGCTATTGTTAACACTGCCCTATAATATTACTTTAAACGACGGTATGTTTTAATGAAATGACGTTTTGAAATTGAATTACACGACGCATGTTTCTTCAAAAAAGATGAATCGTCATTTTCCAATTTACCCAACGACCTTATATTCAATAATAACGACGTTAAAAATTAATACCACGTCGTTTTAATTACTCATACCGACGTGTAATTTTTTTAATTACACAATAAATTAATTTTCCAAAAAATTACAACGTCGTTTTTATATAGCGTTGTTGTTAAATAATTTATACGACCTTATTTTAAATTTAAACGATGTGTATGTTATATATAAACGTTGATATTTTAAAAAACCGACGTGGTATATAAGATTTGTTTATAAATAATGGGTTTTCTGTCTTTCTGTCGTCTTCATTTTTCAATTAGGGTTTCAACTTTTTCTCAATTCTCTGGAGGCACATCACCTCTCTGTCTCATCTCGCTTTCATTTTTCAGTTTGGATGTTGATGTGTGTGCGCGTTTGTGTATCTGAAAGACACAAACACGCACACATCATCTAAAAAATTGTCTTTCTGCACAGAAGGAGAACAAGGTCTGCATCAGCCCTCTTTCTCAGCTCCTCCATGATGGGGTTCTCTAGGTTGATCTCCATGGTCTTCTTGCTCGACATGTACCCAGCCGCTCTGTTATCCCTCAAGGCCTGAGCCTTCATGATTCTTTCCATGTTGGCAGTCCAGCACGGTCAGACGGTCAAACACCACAACCTTCTCCACTCTGTCACCCAAAACATCCTTCACAACCTTGCAGAGTCCCTCAAACTTCTCCTTCAACTCTTCCTTCTTCTTTGCCTCGTCTTCACTCTCATCAAGCTTGAGACCTTCCTTGGCGGCTGAGACAAGCTTCTTGCCCTCAAACTCCTTGTGAGAGTAATTGGCACATCATCCACTTCTAAAACATTGCCTTTGTTCATTCTGGTTCGATTATGATGAGGAATAGAGTTCATTCTGGTAATGATAGACGAATAATGGCATAAAATTTGTACGTCGTTAATTTAACAAACCGTCGTGGTTAGTACAATTATGCGACAGTAGAGTTATGGATACCGTCGTAGTATATTATAATTAAAAAGTCGATAAATTTATATTTACAGTCGTGGTAACTTAATTTAAAGCGGCGATTTTTTTTGTAATTAACCGTCGTAGATTCCTTTGAATTTATGCGTCGCTGACTAAGAAAATTGGGTCGTGTTTATTAATTAATTAACACGGCGTCTTATTTTTATATCGTCGTCTTTACTTTCTACGGCGGTGATTTCATAGATGCAGTCGTTGTTTTTAGGTTCAGATTTTAACTCTGAAAATACCTTTGTAATAAGACGACGCTTTTTTAATTTGGTGCGTCGTGGTTTCAAAATATCTATATGTGTGCCATTTTTTAGGTGTTTAAAGTATGTTTCTACGACGGGTTTCTATTACCGTCGTCTTTTAAAAAACAACGACGGTTTTTTGATCTACCGTCGTTGTTTACTGGTCGTCTTTTGCCCTTTTTGTAGTAGTGATGCTTAAGCATGATTTTCCATTGTTAACCACCTTGAGCCTACATGTAAGCCTTTTCTTTCAATTAACCAATTATTATTCCTAGCCTTAGCCTGAAAAACAAGAATTTACCTTTCTAAGGAACTCATGAGCTTTAATTTGGATGTATTTTTCATGCTAAGTTTGGGAAGGGTTATTACATAAATAAAAAATTTTAAAAAAAGAGTACTTCACTCAAAGGGTGAAAGAAAAGAGAAAAGTTGTGGTTATTTGGCAATGAATTCAATTTTCATTTCCATGATTCTTGGTTGGCCTCAAAAAAATAAAATAAAATAAAAAATAAAAAATTTGATGGTTGTTCAAATGGAAGAAAGGTGTGAGTCAAAATTTGTGGAGGTATAAGGCTTTGTGGTCTATTTGATCACATATAAAAAAAAAAAAAATTGAATGAAAATCTCAAGCGTGATGTTTCAAAGTCTTTTAGTCAACGATTATATGCTCTTACATTGTGAGTTCCTTCGACTTTGTTGTATCTATATCCTTCATTTCTCACTCGCCTTACACCCTTAGCCCCATTACAACCCATGGTAAAGACCTAAATTGATCCTAAATGTCATGTGGTTGATTTGCACACATTTTTCAGCTTTTAAGTGTTTGGCATCCTTCTTGAGATCATATTCATGCATGTTTTTCATCTTGCTAATTTTGAGTTAAGTCCCTTATGGTTTAACTCTATTCTCATATTTACTATTAAGTGTTGCATTGTAACCCTCTTCCGAGTGATTCATTTGTGAGAGAATAACTTTGGTGAGATTTGAAGTTACATTTGTGCTTGGTATGATTTTTGAAGTTGTGTGAAAACTGAAATTGGAGAATGAGTTCCATTTGGCCATCACACTACTACACTTGAGCATGTTGTGTTCTGAACTTTGCCGCCTTGTGACTAATGTCTAAACTGAGTTTTTCTTGTGAAAACTTTTGAGTCGTTTGCATGAGTCGCTCTCTCTTTGGAAAGTGTTCGGGAAGTTTGTTTCGAGTCTTGTTTTAGTTTATGTTTTGCTCGAGGACTAGCAAAAGATAAGTTTGGGAAGTTTGGTCGGTTCATTTTTGCACATGATTTTTCATGTTATTCACCTATTATTTTGAGTTAGTTCTTGACATTTTATAGCTTTTTACTTCCTTTTTGTGTTTTCTTAGATTTTACCTTGGTTAGAATGAAAATGAGCTAAAAGTGCATTATTGGTTATAAATTCTGTTTTTGTTCATTTTCGTAGGTCAACTTCTTGGCCTGGGATTAACATGCTCTGGTGCTCGGATGAGGTGAAGATCTTCATGAAACTTGTTCCAATGGATGTTGACTACAACATATCCAAATTTGAGCTCCATTGGACAAGTATTGCCTATCCAACCAATCCAGCATGTTACCACAGCTCTGGAAATCCGAAATTGGCCAGCTTTTACCACCATTGTGTCATCTTGATTCTTCTTGTTACCATAACACTTGGTAACATGAAATTACCTTAGTAAATGAGATATTTTCTGAAGCAATTGGCATCTTTGTGAAGACAAGGCTTCATCATGGCAAAGGGGACAAGGGCAAAGGCTTTAACTAAAGCATGAGTTTTATATTATATCTTTGAGCTGGAATTGATGGGCAAAAGGCACATGGGAGTGCAATCTGAAGTGGGAAAGGCTTTTGAACGTGGGTAATTTTACCAGGCTATTATTCTACACATTGGGAGCAGGTTTTGGAGCTGAGAGCTTGAAGCAAGGAGAAAGCCAAGGTGCAGCCAAGGAAAGTGGAGAAGAAAGCTTCCACCATTGAAGACCTTGAAGCTTTCACCATTTTCTCAAAATCTGTAAACTCTTTCTAATTTTATTTTGAGTTTGTATTTGGAATAAGTATGAGCAACTAAACTCCATAGCTAGGGCTTAGGTTGAAGCCCTAAACATGATTACCTTATTGTTTTGATGCTTGAGTGTATGAATTTCTAGATATTATTGATGAATTCTAATTCACCAAATTAATCTATCCTTGATGTGTGTTTTTCCTTGGTTGGCCATCTTTGAAAGCATGCTTCTTGAGATTGTTGGGATTATGTGTATCTTCATGTTATCCTAAGCAATAAATGGATGAAGTAAGAATCATCCATGTGAATTGGTTTCTTGAATACCTAATGTAAACACCATGCTATTAGGATATTCTTGTGATGTTCATATTCTCTTTGAGCTTAATGGGTTTTTCTTGTAATTGAATCAAAGTACTAAGCACACCTAGATTCGGTTATAGGGAAGGCACAAGCATTGTAGCACTAGTACTGCAATTTATGTATATTAGAGAGAATCAATGCGTCTTGAGCCACTAGTACTGGTCTTGATTGCGAACATCTTCATCAACACATTTAGAGTTCATCACTTGAGTATCCATGAACATGGGTAGAATTGTTTAGGGTGGATTCCGAAACCCTAGTGTTTGTTACTTGGTACTTTCACATTTTGATAACTCATCTCTGCCATTCTCATTTAAATTCAAAGTCCATTTACTTTCATGCAATAGAAATAGGTCACTTGAACCAAACCAACCCCCCCCCCCCCCCCAATGTGTGTGTGAGTTGTGTGTTTGATACGTTGTGTATTTTCTTATTTGATTTCTATTTATTTCTGTAACTGTTTTTGACATTTGGTCCGCGACGTGTTCTTCGTTTTTGTGTGCTGAATCCAACCGTATAAAGAACTTGAAATTTGGAGAAACGGTTGGAAAGTTATAGGTAAAACACTGGACAGGGGTCGAAACTGGAAAAACAGAGAAACGAATCTGCCAAAAACCGACCGGTCGTCACTGTTCACGACCGGTCATCACTGTTTATTTTCACTGTTCACGGTACTGTTCACAGGTGATAAATAGGTGATAAAAAGGTGATAGAAAGTGCTGTTCCTGTTTTTCTTGGGTTTCTTGTTTTGTTTCTTTTCTTTTACCTTCCTTTATTCATTTTTAGTTTCCAATTTGTACTGTGTTTGTGTGTTGTGTGAAATTAGTGTTCTTTACGTACTCAAATTAGAACTTATAGGAAGCCGACAAGTTCTTCGTGGGATCGACCCCGTACTTACATAATCTATACCTCAATAGATTCGTGCACTTGCGGGTATTTTTAATTGGTTGTTTGCACATTAATTTGTGTCCTTTTAGGAATGCAACACCTTTACATTTCAATCTTCTCACCCCAAAACAGTATATATCTCTCACAAATATATTAAAACCCAACAACAACATAAACTGAGGAAGAAAGAAAATTCAATCTGTGGAACTCGACCTAGATACCTCCTCCTTATTCCATGGCTGACTTTGGTGGCTGGGCTCGTTGGTGGACTCTAGTGGCTGGGCTGACGGAGTCTGTTGAGTGGAGAGAAGCAGAGAAGAAGAGAAGAAGAAAAAAAGGAGAGGAAGAGCTGGAGGAGTCTGTTGAGTGGAGAGAAGAAGAGAAGAAAAAAAGGAGAGGAAGAAGAAAAGGAAAAAAAGGAAAGAAGAAAAAGACACGGAAAGAGAAAGCTAAAGAGGAAAAGGTGAACTCACCCAAAAAAAGAGAGGAAAAGGTGAAGAAGAAAAGAAAAGAAAAAATATTTTGCAAAATTACAAAATTAACCTCCCTAACGGGTGTAACGGGTTCACCCGTTTTCGACCCAACACGACCCGTTAGCTTAACGGGTGGCTAACGGGTTCACCCATTTTCAACCCGACCTATTAAGCTCAACCCAAATACTGATAATTTCGTGCGAATTCGTGTTGTGTTAACAGGTCGTGTGCAATATTGCCAGGTCTAGTGTAGAGTGAGTGATGAAGTATGTTCCTCTACGATCCCACCTAAACCCATACACCGACGATTCTCCAGCAATGACATTTGGATAAAAAGGATCTTCTGTGTAGCTCTTCCGGCTCTTCTCTCCTTGCTCGTACACAACCTGGATGCCACATTTCTTTACCCAAATCTCTGGTCTCGGAAATACCTTAAAATCCACTTCATCGCCGCCTCGCAGTTGATCACCAAACCTCCAATGGCTTATCCATGTCACGTCCTCTTCGTCCCCGCTCGGGACGCCATGGTACAATGGGCCGTATGTCCACGCCACACCGCTAGTCTTATTGTCGACTTGAGCCATGATCGGCCTAAGTGATGGATCCCTAGCACTGTAACTGTACCCAGTGGCGAAGCCAGGATTTCATGTGTATGGGGGCCTCTTACAAATTATAAAGAATCAAAAATTCGAACTCACAATACATACGAAAAATAATATATATATCACATATGTCAAGAATTATATTGCTTATTGGTTGTAATCATAATTGTCCTCAACAAAGGGATAGACAAATACATTTTGAGCAAGAAAAATTGCAAGAGATAGACAAAGAGTAGCAATTTAGCATCTTTAAAGCTTTTCCCCCATTAAACCCAATAGAAAGAAAAAATCAAAATTTCACAAACTAATAAAAAACCTTAGGTCCCTTCATGCATTCATATCATACCTGAAAAAATGTTTTATGTAAAAATATTGACTAAGTTGAAAAATGGTTTTTTGGAATAATCATTTTCTCAAGATAATTTTTGGCGGCTTTTATTCCTTACACATCAAATAAGAAAACTTGATTTTATGAGATTTTAGTATGAAGTATATATTGACTTAATGAGCCATCATTTTTAGCCTAAATTGTATTTTGCACTAAAACCGATTTTTCATATTTTGATTTGGTGGGAATTTGATTTTCTAGTATTTTTATTTGAATCCAAATAGGGGATACTTCCTTATTTACATTGTAAACTTAAGTAAATGAAGTAATATAAAAATAAATGAAAGTAAAAGGACAAAGACATTTACTTGCACCACTACTAGTTGAGCAAAGGGGCAATTTGAATCACATCCTTGTGCCTTAATAGGTCCGCCACAACACATGTCGATATATATAACGTAAAATATTTAAAATACTATACATATAGAAATACATAACAATATATTACTTTTAAAATATAAAAAAATTGAGTGGGGGCCCGTGACCACACTGGGACCAGTGTGGCTCCGCCCCTGACTGTACCTAGAAGGAGTGTCGGATTTTGTATAGACCGCGAAGACGTTCAAGCCTCTGATCTTGAGGTTGGGAAGTAAAGGCACGGTGTAAGATACTGAGGGGCCATCCATATAATGGGTGAATTGTTTTGGAACCAGGTCCCCAGGAAGAAATGCGCTGAATATACCATTTTCATACAGTCCCTATGCCATGGAAATCAAAAAATATATATATTAGGGTCAACAACAACCGTATAAACTTTAAAAATATCAAAATAATACACCATTACAACTACATATTTAATATAAAACCCCTTAGAGAGCCTATTTGGGAAAAAACAACCCCCTCGATTAGCCACTTGTCATTCTTTTTTTCTTTCCGTGTGATCATTTTTCAACCTAAAAGAACAACATGATGTTTTTCTAAGTATTGGACTTGAAGGTTTTTCTTTAAAATGTAATATCATCATGGGCTTATATGTGAAAAGCCCTTTAAAAAAATATACCAAAAAAATACACGTATTTTTTCCATCCCATATATTACTAAGTAAGTATGCATATAAATCCATGAGTGGAGAGAGATACCTTGATGGGTTGCTTCCTCGTCTCATCAGTCGTAGCATTGACAAGCGCATCATGTGTAGTGTCCATAATTATTCGCATGGCTGCCCAGTTGGTTAAGCCCAAAAGGTTGATCATTTCTGCATCGCCAAATGCATCAATGGGTTCAAATTTGAAGCAGCCCTGAAGCAGAGCTAGGTTCCAGTTGGATCCGATGACGAAGCGGGTGGGTCGGTACGAAATTGATTGATACGATATTTTCTCCAGTGAGGTGCATCCGGATATTACAATACTATCCAACCCTAGGTAGCCTCACAAGGTATTTGAGCCTTGTGCATTGAGAAAAAGAAAGTGTATAGAGCCTCGTTAGACCTCTAATACCATCTGGTAGGCTGCAAATTGGGTTACCGCTTAGGTCTAACTTTTGCAATGCGTATAGGTTTTGAAATGCCCCAGGAAAATCATCATCAGAAAGATTGCAATTTGCAATACTTAAATCTACTAAGTTGCTTGGCAAATAAGAAGTCCAAAACAATTCTGGAATACTTTTTTGCCCTAGTACAACCTCTGGATCCGCTGTGGTATGGAGCAATTGATGAATTGGAACGCCATCCGCCTGAAATACTTTTAAAGATTTCATGTTCCTCATGTCCATTGGAAAATCATTAAGATTTGAGCAGCCAGAAATAATAAGTATTTTAAGGAATTTTAGCCCAGAAATGTTCGGCAACTTCCTAACGTTTTTGCAATCTTCCATATTCAACTCACTGAGTTTCTCCAGGTTTCCAATGGTTTCATGAACATCAATCAAGCTTGGACAATCTTTCAGAATCAGAACCTCTAGATTTGGAACAAACGAAAAGTCAGGGGTTTCTTCAAGACTATGGGAATGGCTGAGATTTAGGATCTTCATTGTTGGGAGATACTGTTGAAGACAAAAAAACAAAAAAAAAAAGGTAAACAGTTAGTTCTTACAAATGTATAAAAATCTAGCATTCAAAATACAACAGTTAATTCATACCTCAGCTGTATGATTCCAAAATCGTTTCAAGCTGCTATAGCACATTTCAAGAACAACCAAACTCTTCAATGAAAAATCATTGGGTAAAAATTCCAACTGAGATTGATGCCAACTCAACCATCTTAGCCCTTTTGGAAATTCTTGATAGTTTCCTTCAAGTTGTACATGACTAAGTTGGAGCAGCATTAGTTTGTTCATCTGTGCAAATGCATTTGTTTCGAAGATTACCTCAAGATCTGACCTTGAAAGAGCATTGTATGCAGTGTGCATACGCATGTCCAGAGTAAGACCTTCAATATTTTCTGTACCCTAATAACAAAAATTTGAAAATAAAATATTCGGTAATTACCCAAAATGGATGCACAAAAAGTAAAACATAAACCTACACATACACAAAAAAGTACGTTTCTTACACTCTTTTCTCTAAATACTTTGAAAGAATCCTTATGATGCCATAACCTACTGCGTTGCCCCGGCTGCTTGGATTCTAAGCGATCAATTCCCCTTCCCATGTCACGAATCATTTGATTCATCTGCACCTTGCTACATCTATCAATTTTTATCAAACATCTATCCATGAGATTTTGAATGCCAACAATTGTTTGGAAACCACAACCATCTAGTATTCTAATGATGACATCGTTGTCCATTCCAACAAAAAAGCATGCGATATGAAGGAATAAATTTCGGTCATGGTCATCTTGCAAAGAGTCATATATAGCTTATTCTGAGTTTCTTCATGATTTCATCGTTTGGTATAGCTTCCAATTTTTCTAATGCACTTTTCCATACAATCATAGTTTGCCCTGATAAAGAAGAACCCAAAATTTTAAGAGCTAAGGGAAGTCCTCCGCAGTGGTCTACTACCTTTTTTGAAATTTCCCTATATCCTTCAATAGGTTGATCCTGTCCGAAAGCATGCCAACTAAAGAGCTCCAGTGATTCACTGTCATTGAAAATTCCAATGTCATGCAGCTTTATAACTTGGTAATGGTCAGCTCTTAACAATCCTACATTGCTCGTTGTTATGATGATTTTACTTCCTGGAAAAAGCCGACCTTTCATCCCAAGTACTACATCCAATAATTGGTCCATATGATCCACATCATCAAGAACAAGAAGGATTCTTTTAGAGCTAATGACATCTTCAACCTTAGTTATTCCCTCACTTATACTGTTTATTTTCACTTTTCTTCCATCCAAAATATCACTAAGAAGTTGTTTTTGTACTTGAATAAAGCCATTGGATTGCTCTGAACTTCCTTTGATATTTTCAAGGAAACTGCTTGCTTCAAATCTTCTAAAGTTTGAATTATAAATGAATTTGGCAACGGTTGTCTTCCCTGTTCCACGCATTCCATAAATTGCAAGTACTTCAACATCAGTCGATTCATCTTGTAACCACGGAATAATGTTCTTGACTCGATAGTCGATTCCAATCAAGTGTGGGGCAACACTTAATAGCGTACGACTTAGCCTGTCTTCGATAACTTTAACAATTTTCTGGATAAACTTTGACTCATGCCTAGACAATTCACAACGAAGAATTAAATATGTCACGTGTATGTCTGGACTAAAAGTCTGACGGAAATAATATGACAAAGTTATTAAAGCTCAAACATGAGTGAACGAAAAAAAACATGGATGCTGACAACACATCAAAGGAAAGCAAGAGAAAGAAATATAGCACAAACTAATCTACAATTGTTTTTCTTTTTGTGAATGGGGAACCTATTGATCTTCAAAATGCTTTAGTATCTGCTTTATTCACTTAAGTGAAAATTTGCTTGTGATTAAACCTCCTCATTTGGTCTTATTTTAAGTTGACCTATATATATGTCGCCAGTTTGATATATATGGTTGTCACTTAAAAAAAACAAAAAAAAAACTGTTTCTGCTCAGTTGTAAAATAAAGTAGTTCATTGTTTGGTAAACGGTATTTTTAAAGTTCTATCAGTATAAAAAGTTGTGTCAAACCATTTGGTAAACTTTAATGTAAAATTGTTATAGTTGTGGATAGTGACTAAAATGAACATGATGATGAAAGTTTTATGTGCTAATTAGGTGGTGGAGGTGGGAGAGAGTGCGCGAGAACCACCAAGGAAAGGTAGACGATGTCATTTAAAAAAAATTAATGATGGTATTACGGGAAATTAAAAAAAATCATTAAATGCCTTCTCAACTTCTTGGTAAAGCAACATTCAAAAACAACCTACATGCTACTTTTAAAAGTTGGGAGACCGTTCCTTTTAAAATAATCATGATATTTATTTTTAACAATCACTTTAAACTGCTTAAATTTAAAGTGAATCAGATTTTTGGTTAAAAAAAATTAAAAACGGGCCTTAGACTTAATCAAAATCATTTGATGGAGTACATCTAGGATTGAAGTTATAGAAGTTGTTAAGTCAGCTTCAATTTATTCGTATTATTAATATTTTTTCTTTTTGGTGTGACTAGGAATAATTTTTGGATTTTAGTTTTATCTTAAGATAACTAATCAAACGCGTTAATTATAAAATGGACCAGTTGGAATAAAGATTACATACGTACCCATCAGCTTGGTTTTGTAAGACCATCCCTGCTATATCTGCAACTTCTGCAAGTGCTGCCCTCCATCTCTTTATCATGTCCAACGAGTGACGTGTTTCGTGTCTAGCAAATGCTGTTGCAAAACTTCCAGTCTGTTTCCTCACTAGGGCTGGATCGACATCATAAAATACTGGCAAAACGACATGGTTAGAGTCAGAGGTCGTCCTCTTGCGATCAAGGATCATTACCAGCTCGTCAAGGCACCAAAGCGAAGACGCGTACTCTTTTGAAAACACAATCACAGAACATTTCGACTCTTTGATGGCTCTCCCCAACTCGGGCTTAATATCTTCTCCTCTCTTTACTTCATCGTCGTCTCGGAATGTGCGAAGGCCTGCCTTCACAAAGGCTGTGTAGAGGTGGTCAGAAAAAGTCTTGCGAGTGTCTTTGCCTCTAAAACTCAAGAACACGTCATAACTAGACGGAGAAGGACGACAAGTAGTAGTAGTACTAGTACCACGAGATAAATTGCTATTCCCGTTACCATTACCTTTAGTAGTACTAGTACTAGTACCACTAGCGTTATCATATGTGATAACAGAAGCACCCCGGCGGGAAATAGAAGAAGGACCGCGAGAACCTGTAGAGCCTGCATGTGGAGGACCACCCTGAGAGAAGCCACGTCCGCGGCCTGATGAACGAGGTAGTGACACGGCAGCAGCAGTAGTGGCAGAATCAAGGTTGTGAGATTGAGAAGCGTAACACTTCTCCAAAGACAGCCATGTAGTCCGTGAAGTAGCGGAGTGAGCCACAATAGATAAAACAGAGGGAGTAAGCCAGGAATTAATCCAACTTTGGATCATCTCATCCTCTTTAGTCCACTTGACATATGCGGGATTAATAGTAAAGGTTATTTTGCCTTGAACATCAGTCAGATAATAGCCAGGGCAGGGCTTGGTCCCATCCACATAACCCATGAGGTTTCGACTTTGTAAGAAGGGAACAACTTGGGAAAGCCAAAGAGGATAATTGGTGCCATCGAATTTCATAGTATTTGACACAAGAGACGTTGAGGAGGAAGAAGACATGGATGGATGGATGGATGGACAAACAATTAAGTTGTATAATATAACAAGGAAAGAAGAATTAAACTGTTTGGAAGGAGGAGAAGTACTCGCTGGCCCTATGGATTCTGATCACTTCAACAAATTTACAATCCTCCCTCCCTCCCTCGGAAGATATCAAATCACTCCTTGTTGTGGTGTTTTTCAGAAGAAAGATGATGGTGTACACCGTGTATATATATACAACACAAGCAGCTCATGCTCATGAATGAATTTTCTTTTATATCTCTTGTAAGTTTCCAACACATTCTAGTTAATTACTAGAAAATAATATTTTTAATTAATTTTTGCAAGAGATGTAAGCAAACGTCATCGATGCGTTTAGGGAGTTTGAAAATATTTGTTGACCCAACACACGTGTTGACTAAAAACAATGGATAACAAATAAATTTCAATTGAAAGAATCAAAGTTATTTCCAAAACTCAGTTAATTGTTAATTCAACCTTAAGAACTCAAATCTAAATCCTCATTTAAATTATCTGATTCAATTATTAATGATATAGATCTTATCTTTTGGAAAAAGTCTTTTGATACTTCTCAAATTGTCATGCGCATGCACATGTATTTATTTATTAATATTATACTCACGGTCCATAAAATATTAGTCATGTCTCCTACTTTTATATTATAGCATGTGAATTAGTGGCATAACGTGGTGTGACGGTCACACTCGAGTATGTGTGTTTGATGAAAATCAGGGCCTATAATTAAAATAATAATTAGAAAATCAACTCTTCTAATGATTCTTAAAAGAGATTCACACAAACGTGGTTAGGGTGTTTGAAATTTTTCGATGACCTAATACTACTTCTACTTGAGGTAGAATGGAGTTCTTATATATATATATATATATATATATATATATATATATATATAGTTATTTTCTCATCTAGATATCTGTATGTTATTAGCGTGCGGATGCTATTATAAATATGAAAGAAAACAGGGAGGGGTAGTAAAAAATACATAACCTCCAGACGTCCGTAGAATAATTTTTGTATATATATATAAAAGAAACAAAACCCCTTCAAAGTTTGTTACAAATAGGACATCAATTGTTTAGTTTTGATAAATTTACAATCTGGCCTGCGCTAGCTCTTGCTGGGGAAGGTAAGGTGGTCAAAGGGGAGGAGATTGCTGGGAAGGGCTGGGAATTTAATAGAGAATGTCCAACAACTAATGCGGAATTTCCACCATGTTCCGTCAATTGGTTAGAGGAAAGTCCCACCCAAGTTTTACATATGAGAAATTATATTATAGTGTGATACGGTATCACCATGTCAACATATGATACTTCCATTCAAATTTTGTCACGTGTCATATTTTAAATAAAATTAAAACTATTTGTACAATTGAACTTTGGCTTCCAATTTGACCATTTATAATAAAATTAGAAAAGAACAAAAGAAAAAATCCTTCAACTGGCAGCCCCCATCCCTATTATATTCGCAATCCTTCAATTGGCAGAGATAAGGGAACGAGGGGGAGGAGGCAGCAGGTATGGTTACCGTCAAGATTGACTGGAGTATTTTTAATTTTATTTTTAAAGGGTAAAATTGGAGGTTAAAGTCCAGCTGTATAAATAGTTTTAACTTTCTTTTAAATGTGACAAATTTTAAATAGAAGTATCATATGCTAACGTGATAGTACAGTACCACTCTATAATCTCATGATGGATAACAAAAACTCTACCAGTCGCCCTTGCCAGATTCTTAACCAATTCATCCTCATCTCTTAAGTTTTAATGTTTCCTTTTTATTTTTATTTTTTTGTGGAGATAAAGACGATAGATTGCATTCATAATTCATGCACAAAGGTCATTATGTGAGATCCCACATCGACCAACGGAGAGGGGGTGATGTGTCTTATATGTACATGCCCGCCTCCATCTAGCACGAGGCCTTTTGGGAGCTCACTGGCTTCGGAGTCATGAGAACTTCGAAGTTAAGCGAGTTGGGGCTAGAGCAGTCCCAGGATGGGTGACCCATTGGGAAGTTGCTCGTGAGTTCCCAGAAACAAAACCGTGAGGGCAGAGCGGGGGGCCCAAAGTGGACAATATCGTGCTACGGCGGAGCCGATTCCGGGATGTGAAAATTTAGTATTAGAGCCACTCTACCGTGTGGTGCGAGTGTGTCGACGAGGACGTCGGGCCCCTAAGGGGGGTGGATTGTGAGATCCCACATCGACCAACGGAGAGAGGGTGATGTGCCTTATATGTACATGCTCGTCTCCATCTAGCACGAGGCCTAACTCTGAAGCCAGTGAGTTGGGGCTAGAGCAATCCCAGGATGGGTGACTCACTAGGAAGTTGCTCATAAATTCCCAAAAACAAAACCGTGAGGGCAGAGAAGGGGGCCCAAAACGAACAATATCGTGCTACGGCGGAGTCGATTCCGGGATGTGACACATTAGCCACAAGAGCCACTACAAATACATATACAAATATGGAAGTGCAGTAACCACAAAAGTTTAATCCAAATAAGAAAAACTTATCTGACAACATCAGGCGCGCAAGTGTACCTCCACACATATTCATGTTTCCTTTTTCAATTTAGAGTTTGTGAGCTTAGGATTTAATGAACAACTTTGATGAGTGTAATTTATAAATGCACCCATATGTTATGAGAGCCAGCTGCCTATCGGTTGACTTTCTAGATTATTCATGTTCATGTTTGGCTTCTCTTAAATTTTTTTTTTTCAATGGCATCTTCTGGCACTTCTTTCTTCCTCCTCATCCACCGTCAGCGCTTCCTCCACCCCAATATCCCCAATCTTGTCTCTGTGAAACCCACTGAGTCCAATTTCCTAGTATGGCAGGTTAAGCCCTTTTTTATAGGGCATATGAAAAAAAAAAACAAAAAAAAGAGGAGAACTGCATTATTCATCATATTGGATCAACTCATCGCCACCCAGAAATCTTCAAACACCCTAAAGGCGTCATTGACATTGGCATCTTCCCGTTAGTGATATACTTGAAATATATGGTGGAATAATAATAAATAAAAGAATTGCATTCTTTATTCATCATGGTTGGTGAACTCTTCGCCACCAGAGATCATTTAAAGACAGATAAGAATAATAATAATAATAATAATAAAAAACTCGGCTTAATCTATGTATAAAAAGTCAATGGGATTCTCCTAAAAAATAAAAGTCAATGGGCTTATGTCTGGAAATTATGAATTGCAAGGGCTGAAATCGTATCGTAGCAAGCAACCATTCTCTCTATTTACACTAGATCAGAAAATAAAAAATAAAAGAACTGCATTCTTTAATCTTCATGGTCGGTGAACTCATTGCCACCAGATATTCCAAAACGCGTCATTGACATTTGCATATCTTGTTCCTAGAATATATAACTGGAAAAATAAAAGTTTGTGGTTCCAACCTATGATCAGTTCCTTCTAAAAATTTGTACGCACATCTTCATTTCAAGGGCAGAGATTTGCATGTTATTCCATGGCTCTTGGTAAATCAGCTGATCAGAGTCAAAACGCCTCTCATCCTCCACACAGCTATGACGTGTTCTTGAGTTTCAGAGGCGAAGACACTCGCAAGACTTTTACTGATCATCTCTACACAGCCTTTGTAAATGCAGGCTTTCGCACATTTAGAGATGACGATGAACTCGAAAGAGGAGAAGATATCAAGCCAGAACTGCAGAAGGCCATCCAGCAATCGCGAAGTTCTGTCATTGTGTTTTCAAAAAACTACGCGTCTTCCCGATGGTGCCTTGACGAACTTGTCATGATCCTCGAACGCAAAAGGACGTCAGATCATGTAGTTTTACCAGTCTTCTACGACGTAGACCCATCTCAAGTGAGGAAGCCGAAGGCAAGTCTTGCAACAGCTTTTGTAAAAAATGTGTCCTTGAAGGTCAAGGTGGAGAAACGGAGGGCTGCACTTACTGAAGTTGCAGATCTAGCAGGGATGGTCTTGCAAAATCAAGCTGATGGGTAATTAATTAATTTCTTTATTACAACTCGTACATATATGCATTTTTTTAAAAAGAGAATTATATATATGACCTTGGATTATATTAGATCTCCTTCTAGATTAATTGGTAAAAAATTTATAGATAGAGGTTATTTGGTGCTATTTTTCTCTCCTTTTTGTGTTCCCAAATATAATATTATATGGTTTGTTTTTAATTGGTACCTGAACATTGACTTTCACCAAACGTTATTTGTCCCAATTTAGTCTATAAATAGTACCAAATAAATATATAAAAATTAACACATCTCATGGGCAATTTTGGTACTTGAAACATATTGTTCATATGTGTATGATTGATAATGATGAGGAGGCGGACATGGATTTAGCAAAGTTAGCTAGAGAGGATGTGCTCCCCACTCTGCACCCTAGTTCGAATCCCCTTTCCCGTAATTAGATTAGTTTAAAGTAGAATATCGCTTGTAATAAAAAATAAAAAATAGATAACGAGGAGAAAGACACAAAATTGCCATAAGGTTTATAAATTGTTTTTACAAAGTTTGATTTTGTACTTATTAAATTTAAATGATTAATTGAGGTGCAGACATGGACTTAGTCAAGTTTGCTAGAGCGGATGCGCTCCTCACTTTGTGCCCGAGTTCGATTCCCCCTCTCTACTCTGTATAAAATAATAAATAAATAAAAAGTTTGGCATGTTGTTTCCATGAGACTTAATTTAATTATCCTTCCCTTGTTTTCCATCTTGATTGCAATTTTCTAGGCACGAGTCAAAATTCATCAAGAAAATTGTTAAAGTGATTGAAGGCAAATTAAGTCGCACTGCATTCAATGTTGCCCCACACCTGATTGGAATCCATTCTCGAGTTCAAGATATTAATTTATGGTTACATGATGGATCAACTAGAGTTAGAGTACTTCTCATTTATGGGATGCGTGGAATAGGGAAGACAACCCTTGCAAAATTCGTTTACAATATAAATTTCAAAAGGTATGAGGGAGGCAGTTTCCTGGAAAATATAAAAGAACATTCAAAGCAAACAAATGGTTTGGTACAAATACAGAAGAAACTTCTTTCTGATGTTTTGAACGGCAAAAGAGTGAAAGTAGGGAATATTAGCGAGGGAATAATTAAGATTGAAGATGCTCTTAGCTCTAAGAGAGTTCTTCTCGTTTTCGATGATGTGGATCATGTCGAACAATTAGATGCAGTACTTAGGATGCAAGGTCAGTTTTGTCCAGGAAGCAAAATCATCATCACAACTAGCCACGCAGCTTTGTTAAATGCTAGCCACCAAGCCATTAAGGTGCATAACCTTGAAACTTTTAGTAGCAATGAGTCACTGGAGCTCTTCAGTTGGCATGCATTCGGGCAAGACCATCCCGAAAAAGATTACATGGAACTTTCAGAAAAGATGGTAAACCTTAGCGGAGGACTTCCATTAGCTTTGAAGATTTTGGGTACTTCTTTATCAGGGAAGAGTACAGTTGTATGGGAAAGTGCATTAAACAAATTGGAAGCCATTCCAAATGGTGAAATATTGAATAAACTCAGAATAAGCTACGACTCTTTACAAGACGAACATGATCGAAGTTTATTTCTCCACATTGCATGTTTCTTCATCGGAATGGAGAAAGACGTGATTGTTCGAATACTAGATAGTTGTGGCTTCTACACAATTGTTGGCATTCAAAATCTCATTGATAGATGTCTGGTAACAGTTGATGAATATAACAAGGTGCGTATGCATTACATGATCCGGGACATGGGACGAGGTATTGTTCACCTAGAATCAAAGGAGCCTGGGGAACGTAGTAGATTGTGGAATCACAAAGATTCTTTCAAAGTACTGAAAGAAAAGAATGTAAGATATATTTTGTGAAATACTTTTTTTGTATGCGTCTGTGCAGTGTTCGTTAATCAACTTACAGAAGTGTTTCTTTTATCTTTTTGTATTAGGGTACACAAACAATTGAAGGCCTTGTCCTGAACATGGGAATGCATCCTGCATATTGTACTCCACGAAATTCGAATGAGGTAACGTTGGAAACCGATGCATTTGCAAGCATGCACAGACTAAGACTAATCCAACTTAGTCATGTACGTCTCATTGGACGCTACAAAGAATTTCCAACAAAACTAAGATGGTTGTGTTGGAATGAGTTTCCATTTGATTATCTACCCAATGATCTTACATTGGAAAGCCTGGTTGTTCTTGAAATGTGCTATAGCAACTTGAGACAAGTCTGGAAGGGAAAAAAGGTATGGGATCTAGACAATATATTTCCCTTTTCTTTAACTTTTTTTGAGCTTATATTTTGTACATTTAAAGAATTTGATCGACTCCTTCCCTTTTTACTTTGTTTGTTGGCAGTATCTTCCATCATTGAAGATCCTAAACCTCAGTAATTCCCATCGCCTTACCGGAACCCCTGATTTTTCCCATGTCCCCAATCTAGAAAGCCTTACTCTTAAAGACTGTACAAACTTGGTTGATGTTGAATCCATTGGAGACCTAAAGAAACTTGTTTATTTAAATATGGAAGATTGCAAAAATATCAGAAAGCTCCCAAAGAACATTTTTACGCTAAAAGTCCTTGAAACACTTATCATATCTGGTTGCTCAAGTCTTAATGAGTTTCCACTAGAGATGGGGAAAATGGAATCTCTGAAAGTGCTTCAAGGAGATGGAGTTCCAATATATTGCTTACTCACTACGATTGTGGAGGTCAAATTACAACCAAGAAAAAATCCAGAGACATATTGGACTAGTTATTTACCATGCAATTTAGTGGAATTAAGTCTTAGTGACTGCAATCTCTCTGATTATGATTTTCCTCGGGGTTTCGGTAACCTGTTCTCATTGCAAAGATTAAATCTAAGCTGTAATCCAATTTCTAGACTACCTGATTGCATCAGAGGCCTTAAGAGACTCGACGAACTCTCTTTTTCACAGTGTACGAGACTCGAGTTGCTTCGAGGGCTACCCCCTGTGGCAGAATTGATAGTAAATGGTTGCACATCATTGGAAACAGTAGCATTTCAACCAATGCCTTACAAACCAAAGATCATCTTGGATGAATCCAATTACAAGCTAGTTGAGATTGAGCACTACTTCAAGTTAGAACACATTGAACGAGTTGATGAAAGAATGATCAACCTTTTGAGCCTGGGCAAGTTGAAATCCACGGAAACCATTATGATGGATAGTACCCTACATGTGTTCAAAACTTGGATAAAGAGTAGGATGCATCCCATCCAGGTCTCTCTCTCTCTCTCTCTCTCTCTCTCTCTTTCATGCCACTCTAACCTTGTGTCACGTGATGAGAAAAATAGACGCATAGGGTGCACATGCACCCGTCCCATATATGTCTGTTTTTATATATACAAGATTTACTTCACTAATATATTTTGATTTCCTTGGCATAGGGACTGAATGAATATGGTATATTCAGCACATTTCTTCCTGGAAATGAGGTTCCAGGCCTTTTCAGCCATAGAAGTAATACACAGTCGTCAATATCTTTAACCGTGCCTATACGTGGCAATCTCAAGATTCGGGGCTTGAACGTCTTCTCTGTCTATGCAAAGTCCAACAGTGATTCTCCTAAGAACATCAATGCCAATGTTGAATCAATACCTAACCCAATAGTTACAGCAGTTAAAGTTAGTAATGAAAATGGAAAGAATTTGAAGTGGGTATATGTCCCTTCATTCTTTGGCGTTCCAGGTGATGGGAAAGACATGGTATGGTTAAGCCATTGGAGGTTAGGAAGTCAATTATTAGATCGTGGCGATCGGGTGACTGTTTCAGTATTTACGAGTTTTGAGTTTCAGGTAAAAGAGTACGGCATTCAGCTTGTGTACGAGAAGATAGAATTGACGATGGAAGATGATAGAATTGACACAAGTCCTTCAAATATGGTGCTCCAAGGTATGTGGGTGGAGACGAGGATGAGAACTGAGATATTTTTCATCACTTTGAAATGGTAATCAATACAAAGCATATAGAAGACCAATAATGTTATTTGTACAACATTTACTAACCACCTCTCTTATAAAAGTGATACTCACCCGCCAATTTATATGGAAATGGGATCCACTTTTATTAGAGAAGTGGTTAATAATCTGTCCTCAGTAAATGTCGTAGAATTAGCATCTCTCATTGGAACAAGGTTAGCTCAATACAATAGAAAAAAAACAACTAATCACTACAATAGTTGACAATTTGACTAACAAACTTTGATTCAGGAACTAACTGTTGATTCTGCTGGGTTTGTTGGTTAGATCATTATGAGGCGGCAGATGTTCTAAGTTTCTCGATAGATGCTCCTTTTTCTCCATCCGTCATTGCTGGAGATTTTTCAAAAACTGATAAGATGTCAGGAACGGCAGCTGTTATAAGTTTCCTCCCGATAGATGATCCTTTTTCTCCATCTGTCATTGATGAAGATTTTTCAAAAACTGATAAGGTGATGTCAGGATCAGGAACATACTTCCTTAGCAATCGACCTGAAGAAATTGTTGTGTATAGATGGTTATGGTTCGATGACTTCGTCAGGGACGTTGAGGACAACGGATCCACCTCCCGTCAAAGAGAGGGAGGGAAGGCATTCAATTTCGGTTGGAATTACGTGGTCAGCTTCTTCACAGTGACAAAGAAAATTATTTGGAAAGCAACTCCCGAAAACTTACGTTGCGGCGGAACAGAAGGGTACTAAATGGAAGTTCCACCAACCCAACTGGGAAAGAAAGCCATGGAAGGCAAGGCCCATCGTAAACAGAACAAAATTGAAGCAAGGTGTTTTGATTTGATATGGATCGTTCAAATAACAGTATGTTATTTGTGGATTAGATTATGGTGGGTGATGGTCAAATAATGATGAAAACCCTATATATAATGGAAATAAATAAATTTAAAAAGGTGCATGTTGTGCGCACATTCTACAGTAGATGTGATGAGCTAGAGAGAGTTTAATTGTGGAATTACATAACATGATTATCCTAACTTATGCCTGCTGTTAATTAAATTCACGGTGCCAAATCATCACCGCATATAATGATTGGAATGTGGGGAGGAGGAAAAAGACTCTCAATTAGCAAACCATCATTGCTTATAGATATATATCTAGCTAGATAATTGCCACTTTAATCACGATCAAAAGACCTTCGTATGTTTTGGTCTTGGGATGAGGTAGCTTCCCCTCTTCCTAAATTTTTCAAAACTCTAAAGGACCTTATAAAAAAGGGTTAATTTGACTTTAGTACCCTGAATTCTCACCCTTAATGCATGTTTTTCCGTGCACTCTCAATTTTAACAATCATATATTCTTTTTAATTTTTTGCAATCTGATTTTGGCGATCAAAATTTCCCTTCATTGTCTACATGGTAGGCATGAGTCCCACCTTTTCGCTGGTTTCGATGTCAGTTAAGGGTTAATTTGACTTTAGTACCCTGAACTCTCACCCTTAATGCATGTTTTTCCATGCACTCTCAATTTTAACAAATGGTGTCTAACAAATTTCTCATTAGAATAAATATTAGGCATGATCGAAAATACCCTTTAACTGACATCGAAACCAGCGAAAAGGTGGGACTCATGCCTACCATGTAGACAATGAAGGGAAATTTTGATCGCCGAAATCAGATTGCAAAAAATTAAAAAGAATATATGATTGTTAAAATTGAGAGTGCATGGACAAACATGTTTTAAGAGTGAGAGTTTAGGGTACTAAATTGAAATTAACCCTATAAAAACGCATTTGAATTTCTTTTTATTTTTTAAACCATGACATCCAGAGATTACAAATCACACCTTCTAATTGTTTTTTTTAAAGAAAAAAAAAACAAATCACACCCTCTAATATTAATAGTAAAAGGAATAACCACAACGTTCCACTTGCAGCAATGCTTTTCTTTTGCTTAATTTCGATCCTGTCTTTTACCTTTTTTATCTTTCTTTTTATAGGTAACTTAAAAAGCTTGTGCATGCAACAAAGCAGGAGAGGGTGTGCACATGACACATGACACATGACACATGATCGCACAAACACAGTGGTGTCCAAGAGAATCCAACCAACAATGCTTCATCCAGGTACTTGTTTAATCAAAATAATCATTTCTGATTTCGGGTTATTATAAATTGATTATATAATTAATAAAAATCATCAATTAATAAAAAATAAAAATAAAATAAAAAAACAGTGATGATCCACAAAAGACAACAGAAAGAAAGAAAAAAGAAAAAAGAAATATCCATTTATATTTCCAAAACCTTGGAGCTTTTTGGTCGAGGGAAATCTCACTTTTGCTCATTGAAAACCCTAAGCATCTCTCTAATCCCAATTACCCTAATTAATTAAAGAACAAATTACTTTCTCTTCTTTTTATTCTTTTTCTCTTTTACCTTTCTTTCTTTTCCTGAAATTGCTTTTTGACCTTTTAGGACTGGAAAAAGAGGGGAAAAGTCGTTAAGCACTGAAAATTCATAATTAATCCGAGTCTAAAGATCTCAAAAAAAATTAAGAAATGTAACCGTTGAAGCCCAGGTCATCTAAAATGGCATCTTCTAGAGAATAATGAACACATGCGCATGCATAGCAATGGGGGGCAAATCAATCAATTAGGTTAACTTCAATGCCAGATATATATATATATATATATCTCTCTCTCTCTCTCTTATAGAATAAAGTAATTCAAAGCTTTTATGGCACTAATGATTTTGATGCTTCTGGTTAGTTTGATAGTGTCTGTTTCATGGTGGCTTTAGCTTCAAGTATTTGAAGAACAAGTAAATGATTGCCTATAAATGGACATCACTGGAAACACCCAACATTCCCTTGGTATGCAGGGTCAAATTGGTATGTTCCTGCTCATCATGTGAGCTATGTTCAAATAAAGTCAAGGCCCATCTCATAAGAGCACTTCATGATTTGCTTTTTTGAGAAGAAGAAAAAAAAAGGGTTCTTCTTCTCTTTTTTGGGTTAGGTCGATCTTAGAATCCATTATGTGACATAATTTTCCACTATATATATACCTAATTAAGTATCATATATAAACCCACTGAAAAAATAACCTTTTTTTTTAAGATTTAAAAAAAGCTGCATATCAATGATCTCAGGTTCGAACTTGTATGATAAGTTGATAGTGTGTGTGAGAAACTCCCTTACAATTGAATCTTGAGTGCGAGTGCAAGAAGGATCAATATTTATCAATTTCTAAAGGACTTGACAACCAATAAAGGCTTAGTCAATATTAGTCAACTAAACAGACACACTATACAATTAAAATGATTTAGTAATATTTTTTTAATCAATTCAAATTGACCCTTGTTGATAATGGTTAGCCAACTCAAAGTATAAGAGCTCGTTCAAGAGTGATTCTAGATATACCAATAATCACTTCTCTGAAGAATCACTTCTCTATATAAGGGCCAGTTTGGCATTGCTGTGCTGTGAAAATAATCGCTGTCAGATTTGCTGTGAGAAAAATCAGCTGTGAGATAAAGCAGTTTGACGTTTGGTAAACTTTTTATTAAAAGTGTTGTTGGTACTAATTCCCACATAATCAGAAAATGATTGCCGCATAATCAGAAAATGATTGCCGCATAATCATTAAACCCAACGCCTCTTCGAAACTTATTCATGCATAATCAGAAAATGAAAGCATTTCATTAGCTGCTTTCCCTTATAGCTTTCTCTCACATCAATTTTTAACAATAAATGATTTTCTCGTAGTTTACCAAACGGGCTAGGCTTCCCAAAAAATTTTAAAAATCACTTATCACCCCAAATAAGCAATGCCAAACGGGCACTAAGTGGTTTTGAGTGATTTTATAGATAATCACATGGAAGGTATTTCTCCCCAAAATTGCTTAAAGTGATTTATATAAATAAGCACGGAAGAGACGCTTCTCCTCATAATCACTCCCAAACAAACGAGTATTAAGTTTGAGCGTAATATAGGTTTAACAATGACCCCAGCATTTTGCCTTCTTTTTTACCTTTTTATAACATTTGATGTCGGCTTAGGCTCAATAACACCGGTAGTGGCAACTCCACCACCTAAAACCAAAAAAAAAAATCATCACTTAATAATCACTCAATGAGATACTAATAGAATAACAATTAATTATTGCTCTTCTAGAGAGTTTTTATTTTATTTTTAAAGAACGTTAGGCCAAGCATGCAAGACAGGAAGAAGGGTATAAAATATATAAACACAGATTAAACAAAGAGGCAGGACGAATGGTATCTATCTATCTTCTGCAGATCCATAAATATAATTAAATTAATCTTAAAAGCAATCAGCATTAGGGTTCCAAGATGTACCTTCTCTTCCCAGTTTCCATTGTTTCATCAGCAAACGTGCCAGTCTCCTCCATCGTTTTTCTAAATTTGGCAGCTACAATGTCAAATTGACCACCCCACGTACTTGGTTTAATAATAATAATAATAATGCAAATAATTTCTAAGTGTCGGTGCTGCACAGTCCATGTTCCTTTACACATTGCACACAGAGAGTGCTTTGTTTTGCTTTTGTAAGCATTCCGTGCGCAAGGTGTCAAAACTACACCAATCAGTCATATGTTCTTTTTCCTACTTAGATAATTTGCATACGATTTTGGATAAAATAAAATAAAATCACTTACTAAAAAGAACCAAAATTCATCAATTAGAAAATATAGACTTATTAACTCTAGCGATCTGATAGGTTCGCGAGGATATGAAATCTCATACTTATTAACCACAAAGTGTGGTGCGGTTGGCAAACTGTCACTTCCAACTGGTGAGTTACTTGTTGCCTCAATAGCATAGGTTCAAAATCCATTGAAAGCACTTTGTGGCTAGATACAAGCCGAATCTCTAGTGGAGATTAATTCCACCCTTCAGGTGTGGAAACACCTTGTGATATTTACCAAAATTAAAAATAAAAATCTCATACTTATTTCGGATAAGCTTGTCTTAGTTAAATCATTGTCGAAAATACATTCACTCGTGTTTGCACTTAAAGTTTGACTATCTTTCTCGAATTAAAAAAAAATTCGTAAAATGAGCTTTCTAATTAATCTTTCTTTTTTACTTTAGTATCCACTGAATTTGGCTTTTAGAGAAAATTAGTATCGAACTTTACGTAAATTTTAATTATTATTCTTGTTTTCTTGAATTGGCTTTCTAATCTAATCTTCCTTTCAGGTGAAGCTATGATGGTGTGATGGTACGACGTCGCTTTGTGCAATATTTCAATAGCTATCAGTGTCATGGTTTTGGTGGCGCAATAATGTGCATGCATGGTTTGCACTATACAAAAAGGCGACGACCAGACACAGCTTTTGTTGACCTCCGCCCTGAAATCTCGGGCGCCATTATCGGTAAGGAATAATACTAGCTGAATTTCCACTCCTTGTAAAAACTAATTAAATAAATAAATACTTGAATTTCAATTATCTATTTCTACTAAACAAATTTCTTGGACACCATGCATGAACACGCTTTTTTCCTGTTACATATTAAAAGAAGGACAATGATAATTTGACAAATATACACACACAAAAAATAGTCAAAGTAAAAAATTTCTCTAAACATCGTTGTATTCAGTGGCGATTCTAGAATTCGAAAGTCAGTTGAGCAAAACTTACATACTAAACTCGACGGTACGAATGAATTTCATTAATAAACATAAAAACATACACCTAATCAAGGAGGATGTAATGATCCTTACATTCGAATGCATCTCTATCCATAAATAAAAATATTACAAATGCAAAAACTAAAACTAAAACCAAAAGTAAATGCAATGCAAAATAAAATATAACTATCAATGCTTAGAACTTTTAAATTCTTCAATTGTCAATGCATTATCGATATTATTAGAAAACTCTCTTTCATTCCTAATTACACCATAGAATACTCAATTTTAAATTAAAACTATAATTAAAGATATATAGAAAATGAAGGGAGAAAGAAGATGCTGATGTCGAGTAGCTAAAAGATAGAGAAACAAGATGATGTCGCATATTCAAAAGAGAAGGAGAGAGAAGATATGATGTAGAGTTTGTTTTTAGTTTTTTTTTTAAATTTTGGACTGCCCTGTGCACAGAACCGCCCCTGTTTGTATTGCTATGATTTTCCGCATATAATGTGGTCGACATTATTCTATCCATACGTCTCAAAATGCATAAGCTCTTGCCATGACCTAAGGGCATTTGGGCCAACAAACATCGATTGTTTTATAGCACATTGATCATATTCTATTTTAGTTCAATTATGTTTCTACTGGAATTAGAGTGGTGCTGAGTCTATTGACAGATTATTCAAGATTATTCACTGTAGCATTTACAGTCTATATAGAATTAGACCAACCTAGAGCAAAGAATAAGGCAATCAATTTTAACCAAAAGAAAACAAAACCAGAGAGTGGTGGCACTGGCAAAGGAGGCAAAGGAGGCAAGGAAGCCAAGTCCAGTGTTCCCACTAGTGGAAGTAGCAAACACTAAACAGCTGGATGCAGCTGCACTCACTTGCATCACCAACAGACCAATTCCCATTTTTCTAATCTAAACAACCGAAAAGAAAAAAAACACCACTTTTTTACTCTCAAAGATTCAATCTTTTCACACAGTGCCCACCTTTCTCTGTCCTTCTCTGTCCTCTCTCTCTCTCTCTCACTGACAAGTGACTCAAACACAAACACAAAACACTGGAGACTCTGCAACTCAATCTCCAATTTCACAATGCCCTCCTTCTTCTTCATCTTCCTCCTGCTCTTTTTATCTTCTCAGCCCATTGCTACCTTAAGGCCAAACCATAGGGTCCTCCACCAGCCATTTCTGCCTCAAGACTCTTCCTCACCTCCCACTCAGTCCCCATCACCCTCCCCACCTTCCCCACCTTCCCTCCCTTCAAACCCAACTCCCCCAAAGTACCCATTTTCCGGTTCTAACTCTACCCCTGCCGATTCCCCCTTTTTCCCATCCTACCCCTCCCCGCCACCTCCTCCTCCCTCCCCAACCACCGCCTTCGCCTCCTTCCCCGCCAACATCTCCTCCCTCATCGTCCCCAAATCCCCCTCCGGAAACTCCAGCGCCCACAAGCTCGTCGCCCTCACCATCGCCGCCGTGCTCTCCGCCGTCGTCGTCATCTCCCTCGCCGCCTTCTTCCTCTACCGCCGCAGACGACACAATAGCCGCAACTTCCCCGATGACGACGAGGACGACAAGTCGTTTATCAGATCCGAACACAGCAACAGGCTGTTTCAGCAGCCCAATCACAGCCACTCCTTCAGTGGGACCCACAAGCTCCGGACCGCCTCCTCCACCAGCTCCGAGTTCCTCTACCTGGGCACATTGGTCAGCTCACGCGGACTCGAGGACCCGGTCGACTCGTGCGGCAGTAATGGCCGCGTAGCCGAGTTCGAAACTCGGAAAGTCGAGTCGCCGGACCTCCAGCCGCTTCCGCCACTGGCTCTGCAGTCCTCGATGCTGAGCAATTGCGAAAATGCCGAACCGGGTTCGACCCGAGACCGAGACGAAGACGAGGACGAAGAAGAAGAAGAGTTCTACTCGCCCAGAGGGTCTTCGGGCGATCGAGAGAGCTTCAATGGAACTGGATCGGGGTCCAGGAGAGTTTTCGAGGCGGTGGCGGGTGGTGTTTTCGACCGGAGAAGCAGTGAATCAACGTCTTGCTCTTGCTCGTCTTCGAATTCGGGTTCGCCGTCACGGTCACAGTCTATCAGCCTCTCTCCGCCGGTGAGTTTGAGCCCCAACAGAAGATCAGAAGAGCCCAAGCCTCCTGAGCCCGCACCTACGTACCATGCGACGCGGTTTGGTAACGAGAATGTACGGTCTCCTTCGTTGACTCCAATGACTTCGCCAGAGGGAGCTGCGGACGATTACCCATCTACATCGGACCGAAAGAGACGGTCTCCCTCATTGTCGTCGCTATCTTTTTCACCGGAGAGAAGCTTGGAGAAGAACCCAGATGCATCAGCTAAAGTTTCGGTCGTTTCGGGCCAAAGTTCTCTGATTTCGTCACCGGAGATAGGTTTCGGAAAGAAGCCAGACGCATCAGCTAAAGTTTCAGTCGTTTCGGGCCAAAGTTCTCTGATTTCGTCACCGGAGATAGGTTTCGGAAAGAACCCAGGTGCATTACCGAAAATTTCGGTCGTTTCGGGCCAAAGTTCTCCGATTTCCTCACCAGAGAGAGGTTTGGGAAAGAACCCAGATTCATCATCACCGAGAACTTCGGTCGTTTCGGACCAAAGCTCGCCCATTTCGTCACCAGAGAGAAGTTTCGGAAAGAACCCAGAAGCGTCACCGAAAGTTTCGGCCTTTTCAGATCGTAATGAGCAGTCTCCTTCATCATCTTCATCTTATTCATCGTCACCAGAGAGACGATCAAATGCTTCTGATCCAAAGGCCAAGTCTTTTTCACCGGAGAAAAGCCCAGCTGCATCACCAAGAATTTCAAGCGCTTCCGAATATATTCATTTGGATCCAAAAGTGCAGTCTCTCTCATCATCAGCTTCATCTTCGTTGTCTAACTCACCAGAGAGGGAGTTTGGGAACAATTCCGATGCTTCATCAAAACTTTCCAATGTTTCTCACCACACTACAGAGTCTTTGGTGAGACTTAGCGGTGGTTTAAAACATCCTATTTCAATGCCACCGCCTCCGCCACCGATGCCTCCTTCACTAAGACTGTGGGAAACTCCAAGTCCTAAAACACCGGTTGGCCAAGTGATGTCTAAGCCTCCAGCTCTCATACCTCCTTCAAGACCTTTTGTACTTCAGAACCCAGCAAAGGTCTCTGTTTCACCAGTGGAGTTGCCTCCAAGTTCTAATCCCTTGGAGCCTATTGAGGAGAATCCAAAACCCAAGTTAAAGCCATTGCATTGGGATAAAGTTCGAGCAAGCTCCGATCGCGAAATGGTGTGGGATCAGCTTAGATCAAGCTCTTTCAAGTAAGACATTGCACTCTCTCACTATGTAGTTTCACCTTATATTGTGCTGCAATCTGTATCTGATTTGCATTTTACTTGCTTTTCTTGTTATAGTACGCTTATAAATTATGCAGTACTTCGGTTGGTTGTATTGTGTTGCTCCACTAAATATGTGGAATTGGGGTGGTTGCAGGTTGAATGAAGAAATGATAGAGACATTGTTTGTTGTAAAAACACCAAACCCTAATCCAAAGGAAACGACCCCACGCACAGTTCTTCCCTCTCCAAACCAAGAGAACAGAGTACTTGATCCGAAAAAGTCGCAAAATATTGCAATCTCGCTAAGGGCACTCAATGTGACCATAGATGAAGTTTGTGAAGCGTTATTAGAAGGTATAAATCCGTTAATTTTTGGTTATTTCTTCTGAGTTATCTTCTTTTGGTTATAGCTTGAACTCACCCTTTAAATAACCTTGAGAATTTTGTGATTTTGGTTGGTCAGGAAAATATTTGAAACAAGCATTCAAATACTGTCTGTCTCTCTATTAGCATTATGTTCATATCCTATTGCTTCTACAAATTTATTGTACTGAAATATAGCAGTGATTCTTCTTAGAGGATTTCTAATTGCGAACTGAATGGTTTTTGATAAGTTTCGTGTGATGGTTGTAAATTCATGGTGCTTGTTGGTACTGGTTTTCAATGCAGGTAATTCTGATGCTCTTGGAACTGAATTACTTGAAAGTCTATTGAAGATGGCTCCAACCAAAGAAGAAGAGCGTAAGTTGAAGGAGTACAAAGATGATTCACCAGTTAAGCTTGGTACTGCTGAGAAATTTCTGAAAGAGTTGCTTGACGTTCCGTTTGCATTTAAAAGGGTGGAGGCAATGCTCTACATGACTAATTTTGAGTCTGAGATTGATTACCTTAAAAAGTCTTTTGAAACTCTAGAGGTAAATCACACCTCTCACTCTCTCTCTCTCTCACTGGTCCTGTTAATTTCTTTCCCTTTGTTGCATGTAATTTTAGTATCCTTTTTTATACTCATGCTAAGGTGCCTTCCGGTGTTATCTCACTGGAATTTCCTTTGTGTAGGCTGCCTGTGAAGAATTGAGGAACAGTAGGATGTTCTTGAAGCTTCTAGAAGCTGTGCTGAAGACTGGAAACAGGATGAATGTTGGGACAAACCGTGGTGATGCCCATGCCTTCAAACTTGACACACTCCTCAAGCTAGTCGATGTCAAGGGAGCTGATGGGAAAACCACACTCTTGCATTTTGTTGTACAAGAAATCATAAGAACTGAAGGTGCTCGTCTCACTGGTGGGAATCAAACTTCAAACCCAACTGTGAATGATGATGCTAAGTGTAGGAGGCTTGGCCTGCAAGTTGTTTCAGGTCTCAGTTCAGAGCTCACTAATGTGAAGAAGGCTGCTGCCATGGATTCTGATGTGCTTAGCACTGATGTTTCAAAGCTTTCTAAAGGAATTAGCGACATTCAGGAGGTTGTGCAATTAAATGAGAGAGCGGTATCAGATGAAAGCAGGCGGAAATTTTCAGAGTCAATGAACATGTTCATGAAAAAGGCCGAAGAGGAGATTATAAGACTTCAAGCTCAAGAAAGTGTTGCCTTGTCCCTAGTGAAGGAGATTACAGAGTACTTCCATGGGAACTCCGCAAGGGAAGAAGCTCACCCGTTCAGAATCTTCATGGTGGTCAGAGACTTTCTTACAATTCTTGACCGGGTATGTAAAGAAGTTGGTATGATAAATGAGCGAACGATAGTTAGTACTGCCCACAAATTTCCAGTTCCAGTAAATCCAATGCTACCACAAGTAATTCCAGTAAATCCAATGCTGCCCCAAGCACTTCCTGGAATGCATGGAAGGCAGCCGTACAGTTGGACTGACGATGAGAGCACATCTCCATAGTTTCCCGGGCTCATTTCAGAACGGCTTTTTGGTTCGATTTAGCAAGAAACTGCCTGAAGTAGGTGGTCGGAACAGGTTGAAGCTTAGAATGGTCCAGCTTGCATGCCAGGTTTTATATATAGCTTCTGGTTTTCCACCCTAATATTTGTACTTGTAAAAAAATTTCATGTAAGCGATTTTGCGTTCTATAGATAATATACGGAGGAAGGGATTTTATCTGGGAAGAATAAGTTGTATTTCGGATTAGTTTAATACTGTAGACCTGTCCAGAACGTTGATCATAGAAATGCTGTTTAAGGCAAGCAGAACCCATGGCTGTAGATAGTTTCTGTAAATGTTCTGTACTGTACCAAATCAAACCACTAATTTATTCTCTGTTAACTTTCTTATCCCCATTTATTCTTTGTAATTTAATCCTGGCATGCTTCGTGTTTGATTATGCAGTCAAATTGTTTTTTTAATTCGAATATTTAAAAGAAGACATGAAGCCTGAAGGGGTCGTTTTCCATTAAGGGATACATCACATGATGTAAATCCTGCGTGTTTGAAGGAAAAGATTCTGCTGCTTACAGGCAAATTGAAAATGGTGTGCTTGCTTGGTGCCTTTTGATCCAACCAGAAAGTGACCTGCCTCCATTGAAATATCTATGCCTTTTTAACTGGACCCGAGTTTTTTTAGTGGAATATCCTGATCTTTAACCAACACAAGTAATAATAGGGCAGGAAGGAAAAGTTCCATTTCTATTGTCTTTTTCCTTTTGGATAACATTTTGTATTTTTCCTTATGGGCAAAAGAGGAGTTTGTGGAGGAGCAAAGACAGAAAACTGTGTGGGGTAAGGTAAAAGCAGCCTCTGTGTCCAAGATTTATTTTACCTAATCTGAATAGT
Source organism: Prunus avium (assembly GCF_965620075.1). Classification (NCBI taxonomy): domain Eukaryota; kingdom Viridiplantae; phylum Streptophyta; class Magnoliopsida; order Rosales; family Rosaceae; genus Prunus; species Prunus avium. The sequence goes on from NC_142291.1 coordinate 35,230,710, forward strand.
AATTCTTTCACATGCACAAAATGAATCTGCACCCTTGACTTCGCTACACAAATCACAGATGAAATAAGTAGATTTGTGGTTTTGATTGACAATTTGATATTACAGGCACTACATATAAATATGAGCCCTTCTTTTGAATACATATATATCAACTGATAGGGTGAAGAAGATGAGGCGTACGCTTGCTCACCTTTTCCAAAAGTTTCAATTACAGGAGAAATATAAATATAGCCCATTTGTTCAAAGGCTCTTGTTCAAAGGTTTTTCTTTAAGATTTTGTTTTTTAACTTGTAACTAGCAACTATGAGCTTCTTCATTGCCTATTGTCTCGTACAATTAGTATTCGCGTTTATTTTCCGAAGCCTCTTGTTGAAAGCAAGGCTTGAGAATCCATGCGGTCTACTATATGGCGTGCTTCTTCCTCTGTTGCTGGAACCACATTTAGTATCCTAAATCCATTTTTCTTGGCCTTCGCCTCGGGACGCACAGTGAAGGTGAAATAAAATGTATTCGACACCTGTTTCAAACATGAGATAGTAAAAGATGTGCAGTTATCTAAAAGGAAAATTCATGAATGAATAGATCATCATAAAACTGAAAGTTCCTTCAAAGTGAAATGGGTATCTAGTACTGTAGCATTGCCAAACTTTAGCTTTCTTGTTCTTTGAACGTGGAGTTGGAGGACCATACCTCACTAGACCTGAGCTCAGGCCTGGTAACGTGAGCAACAACTTCAATATTAATCAGAGGCTGATCTGGATTAACTTCTGTGTAGAGGACACATGATTTCAAACGTAGGAAGTCTCCAACGTCCACCTACAATCAAGGGCCATTCAGAAAGCCAAAATAATAGGTTAAAGATACTTTGGATAAGATACTCGCCTAAGATAATAAATAACAAAAACAGTACCAGAAAATGCTTCACTGGAATTTCAAGTGAGGGAGAAGATAATGACTATGCGTAATGCTAGCAATTAAGGAGGATGTCAATGGGGTACTCACAGGTCTCAAGAAGTCAACGTGATCGACTTCTAGAAAGTAAGGCACTAAGCCTGCAAAGGCATAAGCTGTGGAGAAAGCCAATTCAAATGCACGGTGCATCAAAAACCCTCCAAAGATTCGACCATGGATGTTTCTCTGCTGTGGTTGGCAGATCAATGAGTTTTCCAAGCGGGTATCCCTCAGAAGAATGCTATCTCTGTCTGCCAAGGCAGGCATATCACAGAAGATCCTTCCCTCAGCCAACAGTGTTTCAAGTCTATTTACTTCTCCATTCTCAAACTCCCTTTTGTCTCCTCCTCTGCTCTTTCTTTTCCTCAGATTATTTCTGGCTTCTGCTTCCTCGAAAAGCAATTTTTCTCTTTCAGTTTCTGGTGAGATCCTATTAACTGGAGCAGCTTTCCCAGTCTTAGAATCACGAGCCACAAATATGAAGTTTGCTGAGAGAGCTACTGAGTCTGAATTGTCAGATCCTTCTGAAAAAAAAAAAAAAAAAATCACTTATGCAAAGTCTGCTCGGTCATAGTATTAAGCCCTTCCCTTCACATGAAGCGAAGCAAAACTTCAAAGGTAACACTACTAGCTGAGCAGGCAGATAATATCAATATCCCTTTTCTTTTTTCTTTCTAAGTTGACAATATTGGTCATAATTTGAACTTCTTATAACAGTCACTTTGCAGTTCTTGTGGGTTTTAGTTTCAAGGTAAAGATTACACTAAACAGAGGGAAATGGTAAAGCTTACTTTCCATTAAACTCAAATTAGAAGGAAAAAAAACATTGATGATAAGCAATTTTAATACTCATCAACGGATATATTTTAAAGAAAAGCACACTTTATAGAGGGAAATGCTTGAACTTTGAAACATTACCAAACTTCAAAGTTAGAAGTACCTTTAGAGGACTGGGTGACTTCTAATTGAATCTCAATAGATGATCGCCCAACCCATATGACAGCACCAACTATTTTTAGATCAATATCAACACTAATCGGCTTCTTCAGAACAATCTTGTCAACAGATGCAGTGACTAGCAAGAGTGGCCTTGTTGTGTTATCATCGTCAGAACAGTGCTGATCCATACAAAGGTATAAAATTAAAGTCGCTCACTTCACTAAAAGAAAAGCACAAACAAGAAATTCCACAGAAATTTACTTTAACATGAAATAAGCTAGCAACTCAGCTCATAATTATCAGGTCTCTTTAAAAGACAATTTTTTTCTAGCTTAGATCACTGCACATGACCACCACTCGGCTTCCCCACTCCCCCTTTGCATCATAATTATACATGTGCAAAAAGTACCAAAGTAATTCAGTGCTCTCTCTCTCTCTCTCTCACTTAAAGAAAAAGCATTCCAGATTATAGCAGCTCCATAGCATAATGCTATGTGTGAAAGAATCTAATTCCTGAAAACTAGGATTCAGCCAAAAAGTTGAAAACAACAGGGAAAAATAACATACAAGACATATCACTCATTACCAAACCCCAAGTTCACAATTAACAAACTAAAACCAGATAGTTCCTAACAATGTAAAGTTCGAAAGCTCAGGCCTACACATTGAAACTGCAATTCAACCAAACCAATCACAACCCAGTTCAAGTAATCAAATTTCAAGCACAACCCACATATCCAATTACTCTAAAGACTAAAAAAAACTGTACCTTGACAGAAATGGTTCCCGCTAAAGCATCAAGGTCCTCAAGCAATTTCCCAATTCTAACCTCATTCCAAGGATCTCTGTACTGCTCCCTCAATATATAATCGGAAGAGAAATTGTACAGAATTGTGGTCCTGCTCTGCGCCGGAGTCTTGTTGAGCAACTCGCTCTGTGGAGGAGCGTCTTTTGGTGGGTCCAAGAAGAACCTCTCGAAGATCTTAGATCTCGCTTCCCACAGTGCATTTGTCACCGGCGACTGGTACATTCCGGGCCACAAGCTTATGGGCTTTCGGGTGGAACCGTTGGCCCCATCTTGCGCCGAAGGCGGGTTCTCGAAAGGCGATGAAAAGGTTGAGACTACAGGAATGGCGGTGTTGGAATTGGAATTGGGAGGAGAGGAATTCAAGTCCATGGAATTTTGGGGGGTTTCGAGAATTGGGTTTCTGGGAAATTTTCAGGTGTGGCTTGTGGGTTTTAAACTGGTTTTGTTAATTTTGGTGGTTACAAGTTTGGTGGGTTTTAATTTTGAAGAAGTCAGCGTTGCTTTTATAGTTGAAGTTGTGAGCTTGCTTGCTTTTGATCATATTTAAAGCTGAGAACTGGCAGGTCATTCGGAGAAGACGATGGAGGCTTTTGATTATTCTTTGCATATTTTCCACGAAAGTGGGATGAACGTTTGAACGACAAGACTTGCACAGCACTACGACGAGTTGCTTTTGACGTTTGTAGCATTCCCAATTTTTATTTGACTAAAGTGATAATATTGATGAGTATAAATTTGTTCGATAAAGTTCAAATCAGTGCATTTGCCATTTGCATGGTCAACATGGGAAACATTTACATCAAACGGAGCTAGCTCCTGTCCAATAACGATATGTCACGCGTGATAATATTTTCATGTAATAGACTGTGATTGGTCGAAAATAGTGTTTCATACAAGTTTTTTTAGTCAACATAGAACTCCATGAGGAATAAGTACGATTGTAAGCTCAATTAACATTCTTGGTCAATTTCCTTACAGTTTAAATTTGACGTTTCACTAACAAGATAAGACTCCACGAGAGAGATGGTGTATTGGTCTACTCCCTCGAAGGGTACGATAAATCTTAAAAATCTGATTCTGCCATACAAGCATATGGAAGGTTTTCTTTCAATGAGGTGCATATGGAAAGTTCTTTCCATTTCAACTACTTTTACACACTTTTATTTAATATTATTTTAACATTTTGGTTTCACTCAGAAAGACAAAAAAATCAGTTTATATTATAAGCAGAATCTCAGTCACAACTTACAATACATTAATTTGACACAAGTTGATTGAGGTATGCTGCCAATTAAAACAGGTTATGACACCCGCTAGCTATTCGGTTGGCCTCACCATTACAGATTATATAACATAAGGCAGACGACTACTTTGATTTCTTTATTCTATATATATTGACCATCTAGCTGTTGCCTCTTTTTTTTGAGTCCAAGGGTTCAGAATCCATGTGCTACCATAGGACGAGCTTCTTCCTCTGTTTCTGGGATCACATTCTTGATTTTGAAGTCCTTCTTCATCGTGGCCTTTGCCTCAAGACACCAAACCAGCAAAAGCATAAGCTGTTGAGAAAGCCAATTTGAAAGCCCGGTAAATCAGAAACCCTCCAAAGACTCGACCATGCATGTTCCTGTGCTGTGGCTGGCATATCAGAGAGCTTTCGAGGCGGGTTTCCCTCATGAGAATGCTTTCTCTGTCTGCCAAGGATGGCATGTTGTTGAAGATCCATCCCTCAGCCAACATTGCTTCAACTCTATTTTTGGTGATTAGTACCTCCCCATTCTCCAACTCTTTCCCTCTCTTGCTTTTCCTCAAGCTGTTTCTTGCTTCGGTTTCTTCGAAAAGAGCCTTTTCTTGCTTAGTTTCGGGCAAAAGACGGTTCACTGGTACGGCTTCCCCTGTCTTTGAGTCAACGGCCACACATATGAATGTGGCTGTAAGAGCCTCCGAGTCTGAAGCATCCTCAGGGTCCTCTGTATACAAAACCACAATTACTTGTATAGTTGTGTACAAAAAGAGTAATTCTAGTACATTACACATGTAGGAACTTACTACGTTGTTGACCACCTCTGCGAAAGATGCGATCAACATAAAATAATTATATTGACGTACCTTGAGAGGGTTGAGTGACTTCTATAGTTAGATTTCAATTGATGACCTCCCAACCCAGATGACATCACCTACTATTTTCATATCAATGCTGACACTTAGCGGCTTCTTCAGGACAATCTTATCAACAGCAGCCGTGACCAGAAAGAGCGGCTGTGTTTTGCTACCATCATCGGAACAATGCTGATCATCCACAAGAAAATTAACAGATGATCAATTACGAATTACTATTTTGTAGTGATGAAGGTTGCAATTTTAGTCCAATTTTAATAAGAATGTGACATGATAAATACCTTGACCGATATCGTGGTAGCCAAGGCATCAAGGTCTTGCAGCAATCTCCCAATTCTAACTTCATTCCATGGATCCCTATAATGCTCTCTCAAAATATAATCTGATGAAAAGTTATATAAAATGCTTGTCCTACTTTGAGATGGAGTTTTTGTGAGCCATTGGCTCTGTGGAGGAGGGCATCTTTTGGTGGGTCAAGTCTTGCGTGCCACAGAGCATTTGTCACTGGTGAGAGATAAATACCAGCCTTTTGGGTTTTTGGACACAAGATTTTAACTTGTTCATCAATGGAGGGCTCTCAAGAGCAATGAGGATAGCGATGATGAAACTAGATCCATGGGATTTTAGCTTAAGTTATTTCTCTGATGGTTAAGGCTTATGTCTCTGTCCTAATAAGAGAAGTGGGTTCCATTGGCTTCAATTTTGGGGCAGTTATAAGGAGCAAACTTTGCAAATTATGACATATTTAATTATATTTTTCCAAATTGAGGAATCATTATATTATATGAGAAATTTGTGTTGAAATCTAGAGTTTCCTTACCAATAAAGAATTGCTAAAAATTGTTGATTTTTGACTCTATGTCCCACACCAAAGGTTATATAATGCCTTTTTATGAGAGAAAAAAGGGTTATTTTTTTTTTCTTTGGGTTGAAGATGGTTCAATTTGTTATTCCAGGCTTTTAAGTGCTATAGCATCTACTTCCAAGTACATTTTTCACTAAAGCGAGCGTGAATGACTAATTGTCGTTAGATGTGTGAATATTCTGTAGTAGGTCATACGATCCAACAAATTGGGAGTGACAAAATGATATTATCTTACTATGAAAAGGCAAGATTCTCTAATTTCAAGCTAGTACTTACGACTAAAAGATAACTATATTAAGATGAGTTGTTCTTGTGTACGTAAATGACGTTATTGATGAATGAATGTGAATTTTGTCACGAGGCACATGACCCTGACAAATTGGAAGTGTTATAATTATAATCGTGCTATCAAATAAGCGAGAAGACAATATACAAAGATCAAATAATATGATAACGAATAAATGATGCCCCAAAAATCAACCCAGACAAATAACAATCAATTTGATTTTGTTGGTCTTAATTTAGTTTGTTGTTACCTTAGCTCTAGTCTTTTCTATATTGGAAGAGATTCAAGTTTGACCTCCCCTCCTTCCTTGATAGAAAAAAAAGTAAGCGATTAAGCTTCTTTGTTGCTGCATTTTTCAGATCACTGTTGGACATATTTTTTTCAACAAAAGAGCATTAATAATTTTTATTGAAAGAACTTCTCACTAAGTTAGGATATGATTCACAAACTCGGTACCTACATTGGACTGACATATGGTAAAGCAAATATATATATATATATATATATATATATATATAATAACTTTAATTTTAATAGTTTGATTTTCAATAATTAAAAGCATAACCAAATCAGCAAATGAACAGAACAAAACCAAATAAGGAGCAAGAATTATCAAGCAATATATTTCTCCATCTAAAGCTACTATAAATTTGGAGTGAACCAACCGAGACGAGAGCGTACAGACACATTAACACTAGGAAAAGATTGCACAATTCTCCCAATATTAAGGTAGAATACGCCATTTTCGGGAGATACGTATGTGTCGAAGGAGTGTGTGGATACTCAAGACATCATTTGTTGAAAAAAAAAAATGCAATTCCCATCTAACTCATCTGTGAAGTCGCTGGATGGAAGAGACAAGCTACCATTGTTTGCTAAAATACTAGCTGCTCATCCAAGCATCCTACCTTAACAAAGTTGTCATTGTTTGGCTCAACTTTGTATATCTTAAAATCACATGTCCTCGCATATATAGCCATTATCATCACCACCACTCATCCCAGTGTTGAGAGTACTTGTCCCACGTTAAAAAGTTAAGGGACCTAATCTGGGTTTTATAAGGAGTTGGGCTACTTCCTCCATTGCCAATTGATTTTGGAGTGGAACCTCAACTTCCTTCACCCACGAACATCCTCGTCCTCATCCTCAATATTGCCCCCATCATCATCATCATCATCATCCACATTGCCCTCATCACCACCTTCTCATTCTACCAAACGTGGGAAGATTGACCCTTTTAAGTGAATTACACAGTCATCATGTTATTCCTGAGTAGGATGAAGTACGCCTATGTGATAGAGATAACACAATTTTATAACATTTACAAAAGACACAACGTTTCCAGCCGCGGGTTCCTACAAACTTTGGGAAATCTTGGAAATGTTTTCAAGGTGGGAAGTTGGTGTTGGGCTCCTGAGATGGGGTTTAGTAGAAACATATGAGATTTTTTTTCCTCGACCATAACTGTTCGGTTCATTTTTACACATGATTTTTCATGTTATTCACCTATTATTTTGAGTTAGTTCTTGACTTTTTATAGCTTTTTACTTCCTTTTTGTGTTTTCTTAGATTTTACCTTGGTTAGAATGAAAATGAGCTAAAAGTGCATTATTGGTTATAAATTCTGTTTTTGTTCATTTTCGTAGGTCAACTTCTTGGCCCGGGATCAACATGCTCTGGTACTCGGATGAGGTGAAGATCTTCATGAAACTTATTCCAACGGATGTTAACTACAACATATCCAAATTTGAGCTTCATTGGACAAGTATTGCCTATCCAACCAATCCAGCATGTTACCACAGCTCTGGAAATCCGAAGTGCTCCAGCTTTTACCTCCATATTGTTATCTTGATTCTTCTTGTTACCATAACACTTGGTAACAAGAAATTACCTTGGTTAAGAGATATTTTCAGAGGCAAAGAGCATATTTTCAATGACAAAGCTTCATCATGGCAAGGGACAAAGTTTGAAGCTTTAACAAAAGGTGGAGTTTTATATATTAAAAGTGAGCTGGAAATCATGGGCTAAAGGAAGAAGAATGTGCAATCTGCAAAGCTGATGACAATTCCTTCATTCTACAATTTAGAACGTGAGGGGATTATTCTACAGCAGAGGAGCAGATTGGAGAGCTAAAAAAAGCTAAGGAAGGAGAAGGAGGTGCAGCCGAGGAAGAAGGGGGAAGACTTCCACCATTGAAGACTTCAAGCTTTCATCATTTCCAAATCTGTAAACTCTTTCTAGTTATATTTCGAATTTGTGTTTGAATTGATTATGAGGAACTAAACTCCATAGCTAGGGCTTAGGTTGAAGCCCTAAACATGATTACCTTATTGTTTTGATGCTTGAGTGTATGAATTTCTAGATATTGTTGATGAATTCCAATTCACCAAATTAATCTATCCTTGATGTGTGTTTTTCCTTGGTTGGCCATCTTTGAAAGCATGCTTCTTGAGATTGTTGGGATTATGTGTATCTTCATGTTATCCTAAGCAATAAATGGATGAAGTAAGAATCATCCATGTGAATTGGTTTCTTGAATACCTAATCTAAACACCATGCTATTAGGATTCTTGTGATGTTCATATTCTCTTTGAACTTAATGGGTTCTCCTTGTAATTGAATCGAAGTACGAACCATACCTAGGTTCGGTTATGGGGAGGGCACAAGTATTGTAGCACGAACCATGCACTTTACGTATATTAGAGAGAATCAATGCGTCTTGAGCCACGACCCATGGTCTTGATTGCGAACATCTTCATTAACACGTTTAGAGTTCATCACTTGAGTATCCATGAACATAGGTAGAATTGTTTAGGGTGGATTCCGAAACCCTAGTGTTTGTTACTTGGTACTTTCACATTTTGATAATTCATCTCTGCCATTCTCATTTAAATTCAAAATCTATTTACTTTCATGCAATAGAAATAGGTCACTTGAACCAAACCAAACCCCCCCCCCCCCCCCAATGTGTGTGTGAGTTGTGTGTTTGTTACATTGTGTGTCTTGTTTACTGAATTCTGTTTATTTTCGTAACTGTTTTGGACTTTTGGTCCAAGTTGTGTTCTTGCATTTTCTGTGCTGAATCCAACCGTATAAAGAACGTGAATTTTGGACGTACGGTTGGAAAGTTATAGGCAAAACACTGGACAGAGGTCGAAACTGAAAAACAGAGAAATCGACTCTGTGCAAAAACGACCGGTCGCTTTTACCTGACGACCGGTCGCTTTTCACGTCAAAATTTGAGTTTCGACTCTGCCCAAAAATGACCGGTCTCTTTTACCTGACGACCGGTCGCTTTTCACGTCAAAATTTGAGTTTCGACTCTGCCCAAAAACGACCGGTCGCCCTTACCAAACGACCGGTCGCTGGTTACTGTTCACAGCACATTTCCTTTTTGTTTTGTTTGTTTCTTTTACATTTCTTTACTTTCTTTTTAGTTTCAAATTTGCATTGTGGTGTGTTAATTAAGTGTTCTCTTTGTACTCGAATTAGAACTTATAGGAAACCGACAAGTTCTTCGTGGGATCGACCCCGTACTTACATAATCTATACTTCGATAGATTCGTGCACTTGCGGGTATTTTTAATTGGTTGTTTGCACATTAATTTGTGTCCTTTTAGGAATGCAACAATTTTTGGCGCCGTTGCCGGGGAACTGGCACGGTTGTTTATATGTTTTGTTTAAATATATTTAGAGTACTTAACTTTATTTTCATTTTTCTTTGTTTGTCGTTTCATTTTGTTTGAGTTTGTTTTTGTTTCTTCTTATTGCAGGAACACTCTGTTTATGTCCCTTTTGAATTTGGATATTTCATTTGATTGCACAATAGAAGATATCCAAGCTCAAGCTTTGAGAGAAAGGAACATCCGACTAGCTGTGTCTACTCCATTGCCTATTTCATTCTCACCGTTTTCATCATCACCAAGCTCACCAATAGTCGAGTCACCACCACCTTCACCAATGGCAGCCCCAGTTGCTAATGCGGAACTTACTATGCAAGAATACTCTTCACCGCCAACAACTGGACAGCCATCTTGCATAGTATATCCCACATCCACTTTGGAAAACTTTGAGTTGAGATCGGGCATGATACACATATTGCCTAAGTTCTTGGGAAATCCTGGAGAAAATCCTAATGCACATATCCTAGACTTTGAGGAAGTGTGTTCCACAATAAAGATCGAAGGCATGAGTAGTGATGAGATAAGAATGAGACTTTTCTCATTTAGTTTGAAGGATACAGCAAAGGAATGGCTTCACTATCTACCTCCAAATTCCATCACAACGTGGACGGATCTTGCTACAAAGTTCTTGCAACATTTTTTCCCAGCACAAAGGACAAATGAACTCCGAAGTCAGATTACAGGAATTCTGCAAAGGCCGGGAGAAAGCTTCCAGGATTATTGGGACCGTTTCAAGAAACTTCTAATCATTTGTCCGCATCATAATGTACAAGCTTGGCTTCTAATGCAACACTTCTATGAAGGACTTTTTGAAGCGGATCAAAATAATGTGAATGCAGCTGCCGGAGGAACTATAATGACCAAGACTCCAGCACAAGTGCGAGAAATATTTGATCTTATTGCTGCAAATGCTCGCCAATATAATTCAAGGCAAAAACCAGTCAGAAAAGGGGAATCCTATGATGTAAGTACCCTTTCTAGTATGGAAGCTCAGATTGCAAACCTAACCAACATGGTGAAGAAATTGGCACCGGGATCATCCAAGGTTTGTGCATTTTGCTCCACAATTGGTCATGACACTGAGGATTGTCCCTTGGCACATGAGGAAGCAAATGCAGTGGGCTCATTTCAGAGAAATCAGTGGCCTAAGAATGATCCTTTTTCACAAACATACAATCCGGGGTGGAGAAATCATCCAAATTTCAGGTGGAGTGACAATTCGAATGTTCAACAAGGGCCAACTCAACCACCTCAAGGGCCAACTCAACCACCTCAAGGCCAACAACATACTCGCCCATCTCATGGTCAAATGCACTACTACAATCCACCACAACCACCACCTCAACCACAATCTACAGGAAAATCTTTGGAAGAACTTGTTGCTTCAATGGCTAGAAACACAGATAGTTTCATCACTGAGACAAAAAGCTACATGCAGAGGAATGACACCCACATGCAGAAAACGGATAAGGCCATTGCCAATCTAGAAACTCAAGTGGGACAAATTGCTACAGCTTTGAGTCAAAGGGAACCTGGTATGATGCCTAGCCAACCAGTGATTAATCCAACTGGGCGTGAGCATGTTCAAGCAGTTACCTTGAGAACTGGTAAGGTAATTGGTGAAATTGATGGTTCTAAAAATTTGATTCATAATGTTGATGACATGCAGGTTGAACAAGTGACTGAGCCTAAAGAAAAGGATGAAAGCAACAAAGAGAAAGATAAACAAGCAGCTTCTTCATCCGAATGGATCCTAAAGCATGAACTTGCAAGAAGGGCAAGAAAGGAGAAGGTAAGTCGTGAACCTACTGATGAAGAAATCTTACGTGCTCCTTTTCCTCACAGGCATATGAGTTCCAAAAAAATTCAACAAGCCAAGGAAATATTGGAAACCTTCAGAGAAGTGCAAGTCAATATTCCTCTCCTGGATGCAATCAAGCAAATCCCGAGTTATGCAAAGTTCTTGAAGGACCTTTGTACCAACAAGAGGAGATTCCAAGATCATGAAACGGTTGCACTAACGGAAGAAGCTTATGCTGTTTTGCAAAGAAAGCTCCCTCCCAAATTGAAAGATCCAGGAAGTTTTACAATTCCTTGCATTATTGGAGATAAATTGTTTGAAAAAGCTTTACTTGATTTAGGTGCTTCAATTAATCTGATGCCTTATTCTGTTTTTGAAGCCCTTAACTTAGGTGATCTTAAACCAACTTCTGTCAGCATTCAATTGGCAGACCGATCAGTGAGATATCCAAGAGGAATCTTGGAAGATGTACTTGTGAAAGTAAATGATCTCATCTTACCTGCTGACTTTTTGGTGCTAGAAATGGAAGAAGCTCCTATTCCGGGTGCGGATCTTCCATTGATTCTTGGCCGCCCTTTCATGGCCACTACAGATACTGTGATCAATGTTCGACAAGGAACATTGACAATGACAGTTCAAGGGGAAACAATAAAGTTCAAAATATATGATGCCTTCAAACTCCCCAATGATGAACGTGAATGTTTTCGTATTGATACATTGTGTCATATTGTGCAAAATACATTTAATAGTACTCATGGTACAGATTCATTAGAAAAGGTGTTGACACAAAATCCTCAAGTTGCCGAAATTGTTGACGATGAGTTACTTGAGGCTGTGAAATTCCTTGATGCATGTCCAAATTTTATACCCTTGCCAGTCAATACTGAAAAGCTTGTTCCTTCTCTTGACAGGGCACCCGAGTTAGAGCTCAAACCATTGCCATCCCACTTGAAGTATGTTTATTTAGGTGAAACAGAGACATTGCCCGTGATTATTGCTAGCAATCTCAATGTGGAAAATGAACAGAAGTTGATGCAAGTGTTAAGAGAACACAAGGGAGCAATTGGTTGGAGTATTGCAGACATCAAGGGAATAAGCCCAACAAGATGCATGCATAGAATTTTATTGGAAATTGATTCCAAACCCACAAAGGATGCTCAACGCAGGTTAAATCCAATCATGACAGAGGTAGTCCGAAAAGAAATTCTGAAGCTATTGGATGTGGGTATAATTTATCCTATTTCCGATAGCAAGTGGGTAAGCCCGGTCCAAGTGGTTCCTAAAAAGTCAGGAATAACTGTTGTAAGAAATGAGGAAAATGAACTTATTCCTTCTCGTGTCAAAACGGGATGGCGTGTTTGTATTGATTATAGAAAATTAAATACCGCCACCCGAAAAGATCATTTTCCATTACCATTTATTGACCAAATGCTTGAACGTCTTGCAGGTCACAGTTACTACTGCTTCTTGGATGGCTATTCAGGATACAACCAAATTGCCATCGCTCCTGAAGACCAACACAAGACGACATTCACATGTCCTTATGGTACCTTCGCCTACCGGCGTATGCCATTTGGATTGTGTAATGCCCCGGCCACCTTCCAACGATGCATGATGAGTATTTTCTCCGATATGGTAGAAAAATTTATTGAAGTATTCATGGATGATTTTAGTGTGTTTGGTCATTCATTTGATTCATGCCTTAACAACTTATCTTTGGTTTTGCAAAGATGCCGGGAATGCAACTTAATTCTCAATTGGGAAAAGTGTCATTTCATGGTACAACAGGGAATTGTTTTAGGTCATGTGATTTCCAGTCAAGGCATTGAGGTTGACAGAGCCAAAGTAGATGTGATAAGCGGTTTGCCACCTCCCACATCAGTGAAAGAGATCCGATCCTTCTTAGGACATGCCGGGTTCTATAGAAGATTCATAAAAGATTTTTCTAAGATCTCTCGACCATTGTGTAGCTTGCTTGCCAAAGATGCAAATTTTGATTTTAATGATGAATGTTTGGCAGCTTTTCAAAAGCTCAAAACTCTTCTCACAACTGCACCTATCATTATGCCTCCAAATTGGAATTTACCTTTTGAATTAATGTGTGATGCATCTGATTTTGCAGTTGGAGCTGTATTGGGACAAAGAGTTGAGAAGAGATTGCATGCCATATATTATGCAAGCCGTACCCTTAATGATGCTGAGTTGAACTATTCAACTACTGAGAAAGAGCTTTTAGCTGTAATTTTTGCTTTAGAGAAATTTCGTTCGTATTTGATAGGCTCTAAAGTAATTGTTTTTACTGATCATGCATCTTTGAAATATCTCTTGGCAAAGAAGGAAGCAAAACCAAGATTGATACGATGGGTTTTGTTGCTCCAAGAGTTTGATATAGAAATCAGAGATAAGAAGGGATCGGAGAATGTGGTAGCTGACCACCTTAGCCGATTGGTCACTAACTCCAATACCGAAGAAGACACTCTTCCTCTTCGTGAATCCTTTCCTGATGAGCAACTTTTTGCATTACAAGTTTCTGACCCATGGTATGCTGACATTATCAATTTTCTTGCTACAGGAAATATACCAAGGGACTTGTCAAGAGGTCAAAAGGACAAATTGCTGAAAACCACCAAGTCCTATGTGTGGGATGACCCATATTTGTGGAAGTATTGTTCGGACTCCGTGATTAGGCGATGTGTTCCCGAGACCGAATATCAGTCTATACTCACATTCTGTCACTCAAACGCATGTGGTGGCCACTTTGGAGCCAAGAAGACAGCATTAAAAGTTTTGCAAAGTGGATTCTATTGGCCAAGCTTGTTCAAAGATGCCTCACAATTCTGTCTATCTTGTGATAGGTGTCAACGAATGGGTAACATTTCATCTCGAAATCAAATGCCTTTAAATCCAATTCTAATTGTTGAAATATTTGATGTATGGGGAATAGATTTCATGGGACCATTTCCTTCATCTTTTGGAAATCTATTTATTCTACTTGCGGTTGATTATGTTTCAAAATGGGTGGAAGCAATTCCAACCAAGACTAATGATGCGAAAGTTGTTCTTAGCTTTCTTCGAGCCAATATCTTTTGTAGGTTTGGAACACCGAGGGCCATCATTAGTGATGGAGGATCCCATTTTTGCAATCGATCATTTGAGACCCTACTCAAGAAGTATGGCATAACTCACAAGGTGTCCACCCCCTATCACCCTCAGACTAGTGGACAAGTGGAGATTTCTAACAGAGAGGTGAAGCATATATTAGAGAAGACTGTTGGTCCTACTCGAAAGGATTGGTCTATGCGCCTTAACGATGCTCTCTGGGCCTACCGAACTGCTTACAAAACTCCAATCGGTATGTCTCCATTTCGCTTAATCTTTGGTAAACCTTGTCATCTACCTGTCGAGCTTGAACACAGGGCCCTTTGGTCAATTAAGAAGTACAACTTCGACATGAAGGAAGCAGGAGATATCAGAAGGTTACAACTGAGCGAACTGGACGAGCTTCACAATGATGCTTATGAGAACGCAAGAATTTACAAAGAAAAAACAAAGGCGTTTCATGATAAGCATATCATTAGAAAGTCGTTTGAAGTAGGGCAAAGAGTATTACTCTTTAACTCTAGGTTCAAACTCTTTCCGGGTAAGCTTCGTTCCCACTGGACTGGCCCATTTGTTGTTACTAATGTCTATTCCTATGGTGCAGTTGAAATCCAACCAATAGGCATAGGAAAGGAATTCAAAGTTAATGGGCATAGGTTGAAAGTCTGCCACGAAAATGTTTTGCATCAAGAAGATGAAGTGCTCCACTTCATTGATGTACCTGCTGTGGTGCAAAACTGAATTAGGAAGGTAAGTCCTTAATAAAATAATAATAATAATAATAATAATAAATAAATTTAAAAAAAAAAAAAAAGGGGGAGAAAACGACCGGTCGTACATGCTTTGCGACCGGTCGCGAGTCGCGCAAATAAAATGTTTCGATTCTGTTTCAAAACGACCGGTCTCTTTTGCCTTGCGACCGGTCGCTCGTTTGGTGTTTTAGAAAAATTGAACCTGTTTCAAAACGACCGGTCGCTTTTTCCTTGCGACCGGTCGCTATTCGTGTATTTCAGTTGTTTTGAATCTGTTTCAAAGAGACCGGTCGCTTTTGCCTTGCGACCGGTCGCTCGTCACGTTTTTTTTTAAAAACCCGCTTCTTTTTCTTTCTTTTCTCTCTTCTCTCTCCTCACTTCTTCTTCTTCCCAGCGACAGACCCCCCCCCCCTCCCCCCCCCTTTCGTTTTTTCTCTTCTCCCTCCCTCTAAATCCCTCACAACCCACCCTAATCCTAACCCAAATCACACTTTTCTCACTTGTTTTTTCGAGTAGAATCCGTTTTTGGTATCTATTCCTTGAAATTTCAAGTGTTTTCATCAATTTTGGAGGATTTGCAGTTAGGGTTCCAAAACCACCAAGGTAATTTTCGAATTTTTCTTGGTGTTTTCTCTTTGATTTTCTTACTCTAATGCTTTCCTATAGTTGTTTTGTATCTAATTTGTTGATTCTCTTGTTTTTGTTTTGGGTTTGGATTGTGATTATCATTTGGTGTGATTTTGCTCAATTGGGTATGTTTTTCTCACTCTCAATCTCTTATTTGATCATTGTTGTTGTCATTTGTGTTTATTATTGAAATTTTGTCATTATGGTTGAATTTTGGGAATGTGGTTTACATTTTGGAAATTTTGTTAAACGTGGTTTATATTTTGGAATAATTGTGCATTGTGATTAATTTTGTGGCATTGTTGAATTTGTGCATCATTGTGGATTGAAATTTTCGCTTTGTGAATGCAATTCTGGCATTGTGGTTAATTTTTGGTATTTTGTGGCATTTTGCATGTTTGGGAATTGTGGCATGAATTTTGTTGTTTTGCTTTGTGCATATTGGTTTATTTTTCTTAGATGTCTAGAGCTAGAAAAGGTACCAGAGGGGGTGCATCTTCTTCCGGAAGTGCACCTCAACCGGAAGAGGCAATGTTCACTGCCACTGTGGTTACTGAGCGTAACCTAGATCTTAGTCCCTCCATCCAAACCGCTGGACTTATTCAAGTCCAGCACCTTCTTAGGGACCGAAACCTCTTACCTTTAGCTCGTATCTATACAAAATACAATGAATCAATTGTGCGAGAGTTTTATGCTGTTTTCCCTAGGGGGAACTTTAGAGATAATGAAGAGGTGCCCCTTACGGTTCGGGGCAAAATTTTTGAACTATCCACCTCCATTATCTCTGACGTTCTTCCCTTGCCTGAGGGGGATACTGAGGAGTGGAACCAATATGTAAATAGAGATTTTGATATGCAAGGTGCAGCTGAAAGACTTTTTTATGCTGACCCTGCTGACTTTGCATCTCAAACCAAAAAGAATGTCCTCATTCAGGGTAAGTTGACAACCTACTTCGCCATTCTGTGGAGCTTTGTGCGCCACAACATCTACCCATCCGACCAACGGTCGGAAATTCCCATAGTAGGGGTCAAGATCCTGAAAGTTTTGCATGAGGGAACTTTTTCCCTACCTATTGATGACATTATTTTTGAACGCTTAAAGGCTTATGCACGTAAGAAAAACATCATATATTATCCTTGCCTTGTTAGCATGATTTGTGAGTGCTCAGGTGTTCGGGCTCGCCCTACTGATATATTTGTTGAGCCCATAGGTCCCATTTCGGACACTTCTGTGTCCAAGAGTATCTCTCAGAGGCGCCATGCACCGGCACCGGCTCCAGTGCCGCCCCATATGCCACCACCACCACATGGGCCGGCCCCAGCACAGCCATTCCCACCTGCTCCCACGGTCGACACTTCTGCTTGGGAGCCCTCTCTCCGAGCCATTTGGGATTTGCAGATGCTTCACCACCAGCAGATGCAGCATATGAGCACCTCCATTGACGCCATTTGGACGCACCTCCAGATGCCAGGTCAACCCGGGACCTCTGATGATGTTGTTGATGATGATGGTGATGAGGATGATGATGTTCAATAGTCCTTTGAGTTTTGTACCCTCTTGAACTTTTCGTTTATTTTGTTTTTTGGGTTTTATTTTCAGACGGTTGTTAGTTTGTTTATTTCAACTTTTACTGTTAGTTCAACTTTTGTTTACTCTTTCTTTTCTTGTGTGATTATCAATCCCAGTTTCTCTATATGGCATTGTTTAATCTTAAATCTCCATCAGTTATAAACAGTGTTTCATATAAGTTTGGGAAGTGTTTTCAATTCATTAATGCACAATCAGAAATTGGGCGTGAATGCTTTTTCATTTCATAACATGTGATTACATACACAAACGTGCAAATGCGTACAAATAATTCCTAATCACATGTTCTTTATTGCATTCTGCGCCACCTGAGGCCTCTGCTAATTGCCTCTGTCTGTTCTTGCTTGTAGAATCTGCAGCAGCTCTACATGATCATCATTCCTTTTTTGCAACATCTCTACATGCTGGTTGGCGCTGTAGAGCCGCTTCTGCAGGTCCGCCACCAGAGCTTTCAGGGCCGCCACTTCCTCACTCAGTGCCCCGCACTCCCGTGTTCTCGCCAGTAGGCGCATGCCCAAATTTGTGGCTGAGACCGCGTTGAGCACGGTTAGATTGTGGGACTCGTTCACTGCCATCTGGTCAGACCTCTGCGCCACATGCAGATGATCTGCAACTGTAAGTCTGCTGACAGTCATGCCCTCCGGCAATACTGCCCTACGCGGCACCACCTCAGAGAAGTTTGAGGCCGAGCCATGATGGTATGAGGAGTTTGAGAAGATAGGGTTTGGAGGAGCCCGTGTCTGGGCATTTGGTGGTGCAAGCGACAACTCAAGGTTAAGGTCATCAATATGCATGTCTGGGGATGCCATTGATTTTTCTGTCTGGACTTTTTGATGGTTTTTCTTGAGTTTGCAGGATGAAATGCAGGGTACTCCTTCTTTCAACCGAGAAGTGGTTTAAATAGACATATGCTCATAAGGGAGCCGACACCACTTTGCATTTCCTGAGCAATTTGCGGTTGCGTCCAGTTAAAGGGGAAGCATTTCTACTTTCGCTTTGCTTTCTTTTCCTCCCTGTTTTCTGGTGCATGTTGTTTTGATTTCTTTTCAGTTTGTCGTTTTTGTTTTATTTCAGTTGGGGAAGTGTGATTTGTGTCTTTTTCGTTTGTCGCATTCCCTTTATTCCAGTTTGGGAAGTGCGTTTTGTTTTTCTTCTTTGTCTTTTGCAACTTTCTTTTATTTTATTTCCGAAAACGAGAAAGTAAAAATTAAAAAAAAAAATATAATAACAAAAAAAAAAAAAAAAAATACACGGGAAGGGCAAAGACAAACAGGCACACCACTATTACATTAGAAATCATTCTTTCACAGTGCTCGGTGTCTCGACCATTGGACCTTTGAGTTTAGCCCTATGGCTATCCTCTTCCGGGGCTTCACGCACAGCCTCTTGGGGCTCATCACTCGAGCTCCCAAAGATCGCACTCTTAGCTTGAGCGTACCTACTCTCGCGATCTGTTTTCTTGCGTTTACCCGGTTGGTCCAGGTCCTCCAGCTGCTTTCTCATGTCATGGGCGTAAACACTTACCATCTTTGAGAGATTTTTGTTCTCTTCCCGCAACGCCTCCAGCTGGTGTCGATTCACCTCCACTATCCTTGCCCTTTCCCCTTTTAAGCTTTTAATAATACTCTGGCATTCTTCCACCATACTTCGCTCCGCCGCCAACTGACCTCTCAGCACCTCTACCTCATGGGACTTCGCAAGTAGGCGATGACCCACACTTGCAACTGTTGCGGTGCTTTGCACGCTTAGTGCCAGAGCATCGCTCACGACCCGGTTGTCATCCATTGCTCCCAGCACCCGTATATCCTTGGGAGTCACTAGATTTCTAGCAACTCCAAGGGCAATATCGTTGTCCAGCAGTATCGAGTCATTCACTGTCACGTGCCCCCGTGCAGAGGCAAAGTAGGGCATCCACACTGGTGCCACTGCTTGGCCCCGAGTCTGAGTCGGTGGAGCTAGGTTGAGATCCAACGAGAATGGGTAGGAAGACGCCATTTCAACTCTTACTTTCTCTTGTCTTTCTTTTCTCTTTTGTGTGTTTCTGAGTTTGTGTGTTCTTCCCCAACTCTTTCTCTTCTTCTTTTATAGAGTTAGTTTTTACGTAACCCTAGCCACTGCGCTTCTGCGTTTTGCGCGGCCCTTACGGCCTATCCCCTTAGGTCACCTCACCTGGTCCCCAACCCCTTTAATTGCATTTCTGCCTTTCAGCGCTTTCGAGAAACAAAAGTCATCCCACCTTCCTATGAAGCCAATAATTCTGGCTTGGGAACGTGAGAGAGACCTCTGCCTGTCGACATGTCTCTCACTTTGTATCCCGTGACTCACAGGGGCCGAGACATCAGGGCCCACTTTTTCTATTTTTCTGAGTTCTCGCTCTTTGTGCTTCTGACTTGGTTTCTTTGTTTTATATACTTTCTTCGCTTTTGGGCTTTCGTTTGGGTTGGGCTTTCATTTTGGTTTGTGCGTTTCTTTGGGTTGGATTTCTGCGTGCGTAGGACTATTGTTAGGGCTTACTGTTTTGTTTTGTTTTGTTTTGCAACCGTGTTGTAGTTGTTTTTCTTGTTTGTTCTTGTAGTTACTTGCTTTTTTCCCTTTATTTCTTGTTATAACGTTGTTGATGCCTGAATTCTTTAACATTGAGGACAATGTTTATTTCTAAGTTTGGGAAGGGATAGCAAGTCTTTTTCGTTTCACTTAAATTCTTGCTTTCTTTTATTTTGTTTTCTTTTCTGTTTTGAGTCTTGTTGTTTTCAAGTCACTTTCCGGACATATATGATGAGATTGTGATGAATGTTTACATGACTTGATTGAAAATGCTAAAAAAAAAAAATTTATTATTCACTAAATGGCATCGTTCTAGCATGATATGTTTGAAACCCTCTATGCACTTGCCATTTGTTTCATAATTCTCCAGTTGAGGGACTTGCATGATCCAAAGAATTGTATCAAGCATGAATTAGACTTGTATAACCATATAATGTGAGCTTTGAGCCTTGTGCTTCAATTCATGAGTGTTATACACATATTCTTACTTTTCTTGTCATCTGAGTTGTTGTTTGATCTCATTATTCATTGTTTTGGTTGAGCACTTAAAAGTCACTCATTCTTGTGCAATTTGATTACATGACATTTGAGAAATGATATTAAGGCCCTCTTTGGACCGTTTGTGCCTTTCAAGCTAACCCTATGCATGCTTAAGCATGATTTTCCATTGTTAACCACCTTGAGCCTATATGTATGCCTTTTCTTTCAAGTAACCAATTTTTACTTCTAGCCTTAGCCTGAAAAACAAGAATTTACCTTTCTAAGGAACTCATGAGCTTTAATTTAGATGTGTTTTTCATGCTAAGTTTGGAAGGGTTATTACATTTCGAAAAAAAAAAAAAAAAAAAAAAAAGAGTACTTCACTCAAAGGGTGAAAGAAAAGAGAAAAGTTGTGGTTAAGTGGCAATGGTTTCAATTTCATTTCCATGTTTCTTGGTTGTTCGAATGGAAGAAAGGAGTGTGAATCATATTTAGTGGAGGTATAAGGCTTTGTGGTCTAATTGATCACATATAAAAAAAAAAAAAAAAAAAATAAATGAGTGAAAATCTCAAGCGTGATGTTTCAAAGTCTTTTAGTCAACGATTATATGCTCTTACATTGTGAGTTCCTTGGACTTTGTTGTATCCTTATCCTTCATTTCTTACTCACCTTACACCCTTAGCCCCATTACAACCCATGGTAAAGACCTAAATTGATCCTAAATGTCATGTGGTTGTTTTGCACACATTTTTCAGCTTTTAAGTGTTTGGCATCCTTCTTGAGATCATATTCATGCATGTTTTTCATCTTGCTAATTTTGAGTTAAGTCCCTTATGGTTTAACTCTATTCTCATATTTACTATTGAGTGTTGCATTGTAACCCTCTTCCGAGTGATTCATTTGTGAGAGGACAACTTTGGTGAGATTTGAAGTTACATTTGTGCTTGGTATGATTTTTGAAGTTGTGTGAAAACTGAAATTGGAGAATGAGTTCCATTTGGCCATCACACTACTACACTTGAGTATGTTGTGTTCTGAACTTTGCCGCCTTGTGACTAATGTCTAAACTGAGTTTTTCTTGTGAAAACTTTTGAGTCGTTTGCATGAGTCGCTCTCTCTTTGGAAAGTGTTCGGAAAGTTTTGTTTCGAGTCTTGTTTTAGTTTCTGTTTTGCTCGAGGACTAGCAAAAGATAAGTTTGGGAAGTTTGTTCGGTTCATTTTTACACATGATTTTTCATGTTATTCACCTATTATTTTGAGTTAGTTCTTGACTTTTTATAGCTTTTTACTTCCTTTTTGTGTTTTCTTAGATTTTACCTTGGTTAGAATGAAAATGAGCTAAAAGTGCATTATTGGTTATAAATTCTGTTTTTGTTCATTTTCGTAGGTCAACTTCTTGGCCCGGGATCAACATGCTCTGGTACTCGGATGAGGTGAAGATCTTCATGAAACTTGTTCCAATGGATGTTAACTACAACATATCCAAATTTGAGCTTCATTGGACAAGTATTGCCTATCCAACCAATCCAGCATGTTACCATAGCTCTGGAAATCCGAAGTGCTCCAGCTTTTACCTTCATATTGTTATCTTGATTCTTCTTGTTACCATAACACTTGGTAACAAGAAATTACCTTGGTTAAGAGATATTTTCAGAGGCAAAGAGCATATTTTCAATGACAAAGCTTCATCATGGTAAGGGGACAAAGTTTGAAGCTTTAACAAAAGGTGGAGTTTTATATATTAAAAGTGAGCTGGAAATCATGGGCTAAAG
The DNA here is from genome assembly GCF_965620075.1 of Prunus avium. Classification (NCBI taxonomy): domain Eukaryota; kingdom Viridiplantae; phylum Streptophyta; class Magnoliopsida; order Rosales; family Rosaceae; genus Prunus; species Prunus avium. The sequence continues at coordinate 35,253,023 of NC_142291.1, forward strand.
GAAGAAGAATGTGCAATCTGCAAAGCTGATGACAATTCCTTCATTCTACAATTTAGAACGTGAGGGGATTATTCTACAGCAGAGGAGCAGATTGGAGAGCTAAAAAAAGCTAAGGAAGGAGAAGGAGGTGCAGCCGAGGAAGAAGGGGGAAGACTTCCACCATTGAAGACTTCAAGCTTTCATCATTTCCAAATCTGTAAACTCTTTCTAGTTATATTTCGAATTTGTGTTTGAATTGATTAGGAGGAACTAAACTCCATAGCTAGGGCTTAGGTTGAAGCCCTAAACATGATTACCTTATTGTTTTGATGCTTGAGTGTATGAATTTCTAGATATTGTTGATGAATTCCAATTCACCAAATTAATCTATCCTTGATGTGTGTTTTTCCTTGGTTGGCCATCTTTGAAAGCATGCTTCTTGAGATTGTTGGGATTATGTGTATCTTCATGTTATCCTAAGCAATAAATGGATGAAGTAAGAATCATCCATGTGAATTGGTTTCTTGAATACCTAATCTAAACACCATGCTATTAGGATTCTTGTGATGTTCATATTCTCTTTGAACTTAATGAGTTCTCCTTGTAATTGAATCGAAGTACGAACCATACCTAGGTTCGGTTATGGGGAGGGCACAAGTATTGTAGCACGAACCATGCACTTTACGTATATTAGAGAGAATCAATGCGTCTTGAGCCACGACCCATGGTCTTGATTGCGAACATCTTCATTAACACGTTTAGAGTTCATCACTTGAGTATCCATGAACATAGGTAGAATTGTTTAAGGTGGATTTGTTGTGTAGATACAGCTGCACCAAAATGGATTCAGTTGCATCCTCAACTTGTGATACTCGCAAGTGCACGAGCCGTTCGGTAGTATAGCGTATGTAAGTGCGAGGTCGATCCCACGAGGATTGGTGATTGAATGATCCAATTCAGTTTTCCTACACAAAACAGAAATGAAAACAAAAAAAACATAAAACAAGGAAGAAAGAAATAAGTAACTCAAGCAAATAAGTTCCCAAGTTCAATTTAGATTAATGGATTGATTCTAGCTAAAGTATGATTAAGCCATGGTGTGTGGTCATAACCTTGTGTTCCTAATTCCCTAATTTGATCATTTGTTGTCTAACCTAAAATTAAGCATTAGGAACCCATTAAGCATAGAAGAACATTTTAAACAACCAAGTATGTATCTAATCCCTGTTGTCGAATGTCCATACATACTCTTCCTATTCATAGTTCAATTCGAATTAAAGCATGGTGTATACTCTTAATTCAAACCAAGATAGCTAACATGCAAGCCTAAATGGTGATCAATCATTCAAACTAGCATATTAACTTATAAGCATAATGAATAAGAACAAAAACCATAATTGAAACTTGGAAACTAATTCAACTTGAAAACTTAAGAAAAGAATTTACATAACAAAGAAAAATAAATTACAACTAAGAAGCAAAAGGAAAGCTAGAATTGAGAACTAGAAAGCAAAATTAAGAGAATTTGAGGGAGAGAAGGGAAGGGAGCTCTAGAGAAGTGTTTGAGAGCTCCCCCCCTTGGGGTGTGTTTACAAGCTTGGGAAACCTCACTATATATAGGCCTAAGGAAGCTGAAAATCTGAATTAAGTATGGCTAATGCATACAACACTTGTTTTATAAAATCTGAAATGGTTGATGCACTTCACTAATGCATACAACACTTGCATTATAAAATCTGAAATGGTTGATGCACTTCACTAATAAATCCCACCAGCAGCCCTAGCTCATCTTCATGTCACCATGACCAAGCTTCCAACCAGAAATAATAGCTCATCCTGAGGTCAGCATGACCAGCAACTTCAAGGGCTTACGAATTGGGCTTCCCTTAAGCAAATTAAGACTTTAAGCACTCAAACTTGAAGTTCAGAATGTCTTCTTTCCAGCCATATATCATTTGGGCCAATCCAAGGTCGGAGGAGGAAGTTAAGGCCAAAACAAATTGCTAACTCATTTTGCGCGCTGATAAAATCCATCCTGAGCATGGCTCTGTGTTTGCTAGGTAACAGACTCCACAATTATCCAATGGGGCTGAATTTCGGATATGTTATAGTATACACCCATTGGAACAACTTTCATGAAGAATGTGGCCTCATCCGAGCTATGTAGGTTGCTGAAACAAAGCTTGCAATATGACCTACGAAACTGGGCAGGCAGGGGACTGTAGCCAAAATTGAGTTTGTCTTTAAGCTCTTCATCCATTCATCCAAATTAGGCCCTAACATGCATGGATTGCATCATTTACTATCCAAAGCCATCATTATTACCTAAAGCTCAATGAACTGAAAGATAAACACAAAAAGGATTAAAAGCACAAGTTTAACTCAAAAACATAACCAAATCATAAGCTAGAAGGGTACAAAATGATATACAATTATGAACCGATCAAATACCCCCAAACCTAGATTTTGCTAGTCCTCGAGCAAAACAACACAAAACAAAGTTAAAAACAAAACAAGAAGTTAACTAGACCACTTTCGTAGGTAACTCGATTGCATTGAGCGAATGCAACAAGCCTTTAAACCTCTAGGCATCCCTAGTAGGAGGAGTTGTGTCTCCTGAGGGTTTAACAGTTACGATACCCACAAACGTTTTTCTAACTCTACAAAACAAAATGGTTAGAAAACTTATTAGATTTGTTAGTTCTTAAGCAAAACCAAAACCAAAAACAAACATAAAAATAAAAACAAAACACAAAACACAAAAAACAAAAAAAAAACAAAATCAAAATAAAAACTCAAAACAATCTTTCCGAACATTTTGTGAAGAGAAATGACTCATGCACATGACTTAAACGTAGAGGTGTCAAACGGGCCGTGCCGGGCCGGCCCGTCCCATTTAAACTCGTGCTTTTAATATTTTCGTGCCGTGCCGGGCCGGCCCAGTTAACTTAGCGGGCCGTGCCGTGCCAGCCCATTTAGTAAAATCATAAATCCCAGCCCGGCCCAAAGCCCATGTCCAAATTGAAACGGGCCGGGCCGGGCTCGTGCCGTGCCCGTGCTCGTGCTTGTGCCGTGCCCGTGCTCGTGCTCGTGCCGTGCCCGTGCTCGTGCCATACTCGGGCCCAAGAACCAACCCATTTAATTTGAATTTTTTTTTCCCTTGAATTTTTTTCCACTACATAATTCATATTATAAACATAAAAAATATAATTAGAAGCAAGGAATGATGAACTATTTAAAAACATTAATCAATCAAACACCTAAACAATATGAAAGTTTGGAGGGCAAAAAAATAGCCTCATTAAAACCTTGCCTTAAAAAACCCCCAAAAGAGGAAAATCAGATCAAGGAAAAAGAGTACCATTGTCCTCCCAAATTACACAAAATGGAAAACAAAATTAATCTAGGACACCAATGCAGTCAATCAAATACTTGTCCAAAATTAATCTCAACTAACTTTCTTCATTAAGGGAACTTGTGCTGTCATCTTCAAAATATGAGAGATCTTCATCTACAAAACTTTGAGTTCGAAAATCAGCATCTTCCCAATCCTTAAAACACATAAGTGCCTCGCATATTTGAGGAGTAAGCCTCGTCCTCTTTTCGTCCAGCACACGACCACCTGCACTAAAAGCAGACTCCGAAGCTACTGTGGACACCGGAGTTGCTAGTACATCACGTGCCATAATGGAAAGCACAGGAAAGTTCTTTTCATGTGCTTTCCACCAATCCAAAATATTGAAATTATTTCTTTCTTCCTCAGTCATAAATTCAACAAATGCAGTATCCAAATACTTAAAAACTTCAGTACGAGAACTCATTACACTCTTTTGTTTTCCTTTGCTAGCAAGCATACCAAAAACAGCTGCACTACTAGATGAAGATGAACCAAATAAATGAACAGTTGGAGCAGTTTGTGTAGCTATTGTACCATCACTATATTTCTTCTCATACAACAAATAAGTATCATTGAATGTCTTCTGAATATTGGATATTGTAAGTGGTAAAGTAATTGATAAATTTCTTGAAATTTCAGTCAATATTACTTCCAAACCACTTACTTTAATTCTAGGATCCATTATTGCACCAAAACAAAAAGTATAAGGAATCTCTGTCCAATACTTTTTATATTTAGTTTCCATTTGCTCACAAATGTCTGTAAAATTACATGTAGTATCATATCTGTATTTAGCAAAGGTAGCACTAATTGAAAATAAATCATGAAGTGCAATAGGAGATGTGGGATAATAAACACCAGAACAGTTACATGTAGCATCATAAAAAACTTTGAAAAAGTCCACCAAAGTAAAGCATACATTCCACTCTTCGTCCCTCAACAGATTATCATTCATTTTATTATTGTAATAAAAATTGATGACATTGGTGTAACCTTTACAACTGTTAAGCATGTGATAAGTTGAGTTCCAACGAATATGCATGTCTTTTTTCAATTTTATAGGTTTCAAGCCATGAGAAATACAAAGGTGAGCAAAGTCTTGTTGTCTAGAGCTACTAGAAGAAATATAACCAATAGCATCCCTAATCAATTGAAGCTGTGTTTTAATAACTTTTAATCCATCTTGCACCATTAGATTAATTATGTGACACACACACCTCATATGAAAAAATTTCCCTCCGTAAGAAGGATGCAAAACATGTTTAAATTGCTCAATAGCAGAAGAATTATTGGAAGCATTGTCAAATGTAATAGAAAATATTTTATGAGTAATATTATACTCCTTAAACACATTCATCATACCATGAAAAATAGAACTACCAGTATGTGGAAATTCAAGAAGACGAAACGCAATAATTCTTTTCTGCAACAACCAATTTTCATCAATATAATGGGCAGTAACACAAATAAAAGGCAAATTATTACCACCATCCCACATGTCAGAAGTCACAGCAATAGAACCCTTCAAATTAGAGAAAACATTTATCAATTTTTTCTTTTCCTCATCATAAAGTTTTACAACATCACCCCTATTAGTATTGCGAGAAACTTTCTTAAATTCTGGTTGCAAAGCCACTTGAACAAATCTTTCAAAACAACGATTTTCAGCAAAACGAAAGGGTAATTCAGCACATGCAATAAATCTAGCTAACTCAACTCTCATTTTAGCTTGAGAGTACTTAAATGAAGAGATTCCAGTATTTGCAGATAGTTGAGACTGCTTAGCATGATTATGACCATTTTTTTTAAGACATGCATTAAAATGCCTACGAAGATGCCCAGTACCATTTGCAGTTTTACAAGTCAAAGTATGCTTGCAATAAATACACATAGCCTTTGGAAGAATAGTCCCATCATCAAGTTTTTGGTCACAAACTTTAAAATGTTTCCAAACTTCAGAAGTTTTTTTTCTTTTTTTAACCTCAGTTTGATCAATGTTTTCTTCTTGAGGGGTTGATTCAAGAGACATCACAGCATGCATAGGTTGCTCCACATCATTAGAGGTTAAGTTATTTTCATGATTAGGCATGTCATCAGGATTAAGATGTTCAAAATTATTATCATAATGCTCACCAAAATCAATATAATCTTGAGGATCCATTAACCAGAAAAATTAAATAAATACCTCCCTTTATGATTACAGAATCTCCAGAAAAAATCTCAAATACCTCGAGGATCCATTTCAGCTTTCTGTCAAAATATATTCTCAATGAGGTTAATGTGTTGAGCTTTTTGTACAGAGTCTGTTAATTATATTAAGAAAATAATGGTTGAAAATCCAAACCAGATACTTACCATTCAATTAGAACCCAGAAGGTAGAATCTGCAAAACCCACACCAAAAAATCAAAAAATTTAGACTGTTGTTTTGATAAATAATTAAAAATAAAAATAAAAACAAGATCAAACCCTACAATCAATGTTTCTCACAAATTTTGAGCAACCAAACATAGAAACTATATGTTAAAGCTCTTACCTTGCAAATCCAACTCTGTAGAATTAGAGAATTGGTTCGTGCTGATGGTTCGCAAGCTATTTAGATGCCTCCAACACAGGTTTTGGTTTATGATGCTATATGGATCTTCCAACACTGATTTGGGGTTTATATAGTTAGGGATATTTCCTAAAGATTTATGATATGAGAATATGCAGAAATCAAGAGGAAGAGTATTTGCAGATGGTTTGTTTACTGAAAATTCACGCATGGCCTCACGCATGGCCTTACGCCTCTCCAAGTTCCAACCCTCAACTGACTCCAGAGTCCAACAAAGTTGGTTCTGTTTGTTAAGTTATTATTAATGCTGGAGTGTTTCAAGTTTCAACTTTCAACGAGTCCAACTTCCAAGTTTGTTTTTATTATTTTATATTTTATTTTCATTACTCAATTTTTTATTTGTTATCCCAACTTTTTTTTTTGTCTTAAAAAAATGCAATAGAGGATTGAAGCGGGCTCGGGCTCGGGCCGTGCTTGAAGCGGGCTCGGGCTCGTGCCGTGCTTGAAGCGGGCTCGGGCCAAGTCCATTTAATTTCGGGCCACGGGCCGGCCCGGTCCATTGGACCTTTTTTTAAATCCCAGCCCGGTCCAAGCTTTCGTACCGTGCCGAGCACGGCCCACTAATATTCGTGCTCGTGCCGTGCCATGCCTCATTTAAACGGGCTGGGCTCGTGCCGTGCTGGGCCGGCCCGTCCCGTTTGACACCTCTACTTAAACGTTTTGACAATAAAAGCTCAATTTTAGACATTATTCACAAAGCGGCAAAGTTCAAAACATAATATGCTCAAAGTGTAGTAGTGTGATAGCCAAATGCAACAAATTCCCCAATCTTAGTTTCCACACAATTTCAAAAATCATACCAAGCACAAATGCAACTTCAAATCTCACCAAAGTTGTCCTCTCACAAATGAATCACTCAGAAGAGGGCTACAATGCAACACTCAGTTATAGAAATGGGATTAGAGTTAAATCATAAGGTACTTAACTCAAAAATAGGAAGATGAAGAACTTGCATTAATATGATCTCAAGAAGGAGGCCAAACACTTAAAAGTAGAAAAATGAATGCAATTCAACCACATGACATTTAAGATCAATTTAGGTCTTTATTATAGGTTGTAATGGGGCCAAGGGTGTAAGGTGAGTGAGAAATGAAAGGTATGGATAATACAAAGTCCAAGGAACTCACAATGTAAGAGCATAAAAAAATTGTTTACAAGACTTCGAATCATCACGATTAGATTTTTTTTCTTTTACATGATCAAAACTCCTTATACCTTCATTTACAATGATTTAAACTCCTTTCCAAACACCAATGAAACCCAAAAACAAAATTTCATTCAACTACCATTTAATCATAACTTTTTTCTTTTCTTTTCTTTCACCAATTGTGTGATTTTCTTTTTTTTCTTTTTTTTTTCTTCTATGTAATATCCCTTCCCAAACTTAGCATGAAAAACACATCCGACTTAGAGCTCATGAGTTCCTTAGAAAGGTAAATATTTGTTTTTCGGGCTAAGGCGAGGAAATATAATTGGTAAAATGAAAGAAAAGATTTACATGTAGGCTCAAAATGGTTAACACTGGAAAATCATGCTTAAGCATGCATAAGGTTAGCTTGAAAGGCACAAACGATCCAAAGAAGGCCTTAATATCATTTCTTTAAATGTCATGAAATCAAATTGCATATGAATGAATGACTTTTAAGTGTTCAACCAAATCAATGAATAATGAGATCAAACAACAACTTTGATGACAAGAAAATAAGAGTATGTGTATAACACTCATGAAATGAAGTACAAGGCTCAAAAGCTCACTTTATATGGTTGGTTATATAAGTCTAATTTATGCTTCATACAATTCTTTAGATCATGCAAATCCTTTAATTGGAAAATTATGAAACAAATGGCAAGTGCAAAGAAGGTTTCGAACATGTCATGCTAGAACGATGCCAAATTAATTAATTAATTAATTATTATTTTTTTACAATAAAAATTTACAAGGAAAAAAAAAAATAATAAATAAAATTCAATTTTTTATTTAAGTCATGCAACATTTATCACAATCTCATCAAATGTGTTCGGAAAGTGACTAAACAAAACAAGATTCAAAACAAGAAAGAAATTTAAATTTTTTTATTTTATTTTTAAATTTTAAGAAAAACCAAGTTTACTTGCTAAACTCCAATACCCCCAAACCTAGAAATGAGCATTGTCCTCAATGTTTAAAAATTAGCCACAAACAATGTCATAACAACAAATGAAAGGTATTAAAGCAAATAAATAAATAAAAAATCACAAAATCACAAAAGAAAACAAAAACAAAATAATTATAAAATAAAAATTACAACACAAACAAACAAAAAAACAAAAAAAAAATGAAACAGTAAACCCTAATCACACAATTCTGAAACCCAAAAAAAATTTTGAAGCCCAAAGCCCACAATTTCGAAACACAAACCACGGTGAATTTAACCCACTTTGAAACCCAAACTAAAGTGAAACCCGACCCACAATTTGTTTTCATTTCCGGCTTTTTATTATTATTTAGTTTTGTAAAAACAAACTATCGAACCGTGATTAGCAACACAAAGAGCGGGATTTTAACATGGGTCATGATGTCTCAGTTCAGTGTAAGGGACCAACAGACAGGGCGAGACACGTGTCGACGCATAGAGGCGCCGCAGACTCCACAAGCAAAAATTACGGGCTCATGGATAGGCGCGAAGACTTTACTGAACGCGTTCGTTCAGAAAAGACACGTCGTGATAAATGAGTTGGGTATGGTTGGAAGGCGAGAAGGTTGTGGGACTCAAGGAATGCTGGAGATTCAGAAAATGCTCAGATGCTGTAATGGCTAGGGTTTGTCAAAGACTAAGTCTATAAGAAAGGGTGAAAAAAAAACGCAAACTCAGAAACACACAAAAGAGAAAAGAAAGAAAGAAGAAAAGAGAGTGAGAAATCAAATGGCCTCTAACTACCCATTTTCGTTGGATCTCAACCTAGCTCCACCGACTCAGACACGAGGCCAAGCAGCGGCACCAGTATGGATGCCCTACTTTGCTTCCGCACGGGGGCCTGTGACAGTAACTGACTCAATACTCCTGGACAACGATGTTGCCATTGGAGTGGCTAGAAATTTAGTGACTCCTAAAGATATACGTGTTCTGGGGACAAGGGATGACAACTGGGTCGTGAGCGATGCCCTGGCACTGAGCGTGCAGAGTACAGCAACAGTCGCAAGTTTGGGTCATCGCCTACTTGCGAAGTCCCATGAGGTAGAGGTGCTAAAGGGTCAGTTGGCGGCGGAGCGAAGTATGGTTGAAGAGTGTCAGACTGCTATAAAAAGCTTGAAAAGGGAGAGGTCAAGGATAGTGGAGGTGAATCGACACCAGCTAGAAGTATTGCGGGACGAGAATAGAAACCTATCAAAGATGGTAGAGTTGTACTCTCGCGACATGCGAAAACAGCTGGAAGACCTAGACCGACCGGGTAAACGCAAACAAGCAGATCGCGAGAGTAGTTACGCTCAAGCTAAGATTGCGATCTTTGAGAGCTCAAGTGATGAGCCCCAAGAAGCTGTGCGTGAAGCCCCGGAAGAGGACAACCAGAGGGCCAAACTCAAAGCTCCAATGGTCGAGACACCAAGCACTGAGAAGAAATGATTTCCTACTGCATTATTGTTGTTTTTATTTTATTTTGTTGTTTTTGTATTTTCGTTATTTTGTTTCGGAAATAAAATAGTAAAGTTGCAGAAGAAAAAAAAAAAAAAAAAACGGAAAAGAAAGCACACTTCCCAAACTTAAATCAAACAAAGACGACAAACGGAAAAGAAAGCACAGTTCCCTAACTAAAATAAACTAAAGATGATAGCCGAAAGGGAAAAGCAAAAACACAAAGCTCTAGAAAATGAAAGTAACGGGCAAAAATATTAAACACCAGAAAACACGGAGGAAAAAAAAAGCAAAGTAAAGTAAAGGTGCTCCCCCTTGAAGCGATTAGGTCGAGCATGCCTGGGAAATCCGAAATGGTGTTGGCTCTCTCTCATCAGCATATGTCTATTTAAACCACACCTCTGCAAGCGGATGATACCCAGCATTTCTTCCTGCAACTCAAGGAAAAACATCAAAAAATCCAGAAACAGAAGAAAAAAAAAAATGGCATCCTCATGCACTCACCTTGATGATCTCAACCTTGAGCTCTCACTTGCACCACCGAATGCCCAGACAAGGGCTCCTCCAAACACTGTCTTTCCAAACTCTTCATATCATCACGGCACGGCCTCAAACTTTGCTGAGGCAATACCGAACTTTTCTGAGGCATTGTCGAACAGAGCAGTGCTGCTAGGAGGCATGATTAGCAGCAAACTCACTCCGACAGATCATCTGCATGTGGCACAGAGGTCTGATAAGGCAGCGGTAGAGGAGTCCCACAATTTAACTGTGCTCCATGCGGTCTCCGCTACCAATTTGGGCATGCGATTACTGGCGAGGACAAGGGAGTGTGCCGCGATGAGCGAGGAAATAGCTTCCTTGAAGGCTATGGTGGCGGACTTGCAGAAGCGGCTCTACTGTGCCAATCAGCACGTGGAAGCACTGCAGAGAAAAAATGAGGACCATGTGGAGCTGCTGCAGATTCTACAAGTGCGAGAAAATAGAGGCAAGCCATGATGATGATGGAGATGAAGAAGATGAAGAAGATGATGAAGAAGATGATGATGATGTTGTTTTTTATTTTTATTGTTTTTTATTTTTGTTTTATTTTTTTATTTTTATGCAATGTTTGAATTGAAATAAAGTTTGTTTTTAACACTCAGAGAAAAAAAAAAAAAAAAAAAAACTAACCATACCACGTAAATAAATACATAAACTAACTTAACAAAACAAACACAAAACAAAAACAAAGACTTAACAGAAAAGAAAACAAAGAAAATAAAAATAAAAAAAACTTAATTTAAAAACACACGAATATACAAGCAACTCATGGATGACCAGTTAAGGGCCTCAGAAAACACAGCCAGGGGATCCGGGAAGGTTGGAGGGGTCACAATGGTCCCGCTTAAAACCCAAACTTCTTAGACACCGAAGGTGTCGCCTAAAGAACTCCTAGACACTGTATTAACGGAAGTGCTCACTGGGGTTATCATAAGTCGGCTCATATGAAAAATCTTTTTATTTTTTATTTTTTATTTTTATTTATAAAATTTTTAAGATAAGAAACAAAAACAAATTAAGATAAAATGAAACAACAAACCATAAACGAAAATGAACTAAGTATTGTAAACAAATTCAAACAAACAACATAAATTGTTGTACTAAAAGAAACAAACCAAGAAACCAAAGAAAAAAAACAAACAGCACTTTCTATCACCCGTTTATCACCATTTGGACAGATTCGTTTCCATGTTTTTCAGCTTCGACCTCTGTTCAGTTTTTAGGCTATAACTTTCCAACCGTAAGTCCAAATTTTACGTTCTTTATATGGTTGGATTCAGCATAGAAAAACAAAGAACTCAACGCGGACCAAAAGGCAAAAACAACTACGAAAATAAACAGAATTCAAAGAAGAGAAAAGATTGAAATGCTCCCCCTTGAAGCGATTAGGTCGAGCATGGATGCACTTGGAGGTCGCGACTTCTCCCACTACTCCACACTTCCTATCTTTGAAGTTGCCATCTCTCTCCATTTTTATTGAGCTATTTACATTGCTAAAACAAACACATACAAAAACTTGAAACGGAATTAAAGGATTACGAAATATAAAAAAAAACTAAAAATGAAAGGGAAAAATCAACACAAGTTCAATTTCATGCTTCAAAGCAACAAGCACCAATGGGTTGTGTAAGCTGGGACTTAAACCCAGTTCTCTTGCTTGTTGGGCAATTGTCCTTTTCTGTTGGACTACAAACACAACTTGTCCATTAACGTCATTAACTTTAAAACTTGAAATTGTTCAGTTAAGAAAAAAAATAAAATAAAGTAGGAAAGCCAAATAGAATCAAACAATGTTACCGATCCCCGGCATACAACACTTGTTTTATAAAATCTGAAATGGTTGATGCACTTCACTAATGCATACAACACTTGCATTATAAAATCTGAAATGGTTGATGCACTTCACTAATAAATCCCACCAGCAGCCCTAGCTCATCTTCATGTCACCATGACCAAGCTTCCAACCAGAAATAATAGCTCATCCTGAGGTCAGCATGACCAGCAACTTCAAGGGCTTACGAATTGGGCTTCCCTTAAGCAAATTAAGACTTTAAGCACTCAAACTTGAAGTTCAGAATGTCTTCTTTCCAGCCATATATCATTTGGGCCAATCCAAGGTCGGAGGAGGAAGTTAAGGCCAAAACAAATTGCTAACTCATTTTGCGCGCTGATAAAATCCATCCTGAGCATGGCTCTGTGTTTGCTAGGTAACAGACTCCACAATTATCCAATGGGGCTGAATTTCGGATATGTTATAGTATACACCCATTGGAACAACTTTCATGAAGAATGTGGCCTCATCCGAGCTATGTAGGTTGCTGAAACAAAGCTTGCAATATGACCTACGAAACTGGGCAGGCAGGGGACTGTAGCCAAAATTGAGTTTGTCTTTAAGCTCTTCATCCATTCATCCAAATTAGGCCCTAACATGCATGGATTGCATCATTTACTATCCAAAGCCATCATTATTACCTAAAGCTCAATGAACTGAAAGATAAACACAAAAAGGATTAAAAGCACAAGTTTAACTCAAAAACATAACCAAATCATAAGCTAGAAGGGTACAAAATGATATACAATTATGAACCGATCAGGATTCCGAAACCCTAGTGTTTGTTACTTGGTACTTTCACATTTTGATAATTCATCTCTGCCATTCTCATTTAAATTCAAAGTCCATTTACTTTCATGCAATAGAAATAGGTCACTTGAACCAAACCAAACACCCCCCCCCCCCCCCAATGTGTGTGTGAGTTGTGTGTTTGTTACATTGTGTGTCTTGTTTACTGAATTCTGTTTATTTACGTAACTGTTTTGGACTTTTGGTCCACGTTGTGTTCTTGCATTTTCTGTGCTGAATCCAACCGTATAAAGAACGTGAATTTTGGACGTACGGTTGGAAGGTTATAGGCAAAACACTGGACAGAGGTCGAAACTGAAAAACAGAGAAATCGACTCTGTGCAAAAACGACCGGTCGCTTTTACCTGACGACCGGTCGCTTTTCACGTCAAAATTTGAGTTTCAACTCTGCCCAAAAACGACCGGTCGCTGGTTACTGTTCACAGCACATTTCCTTTTTGTTTTGTTTGTTTCTTTTACATTTCTTTACTTTCTTTTTAGTTTCAAATTTGCATTGTGGTGTGTTAATTAAGTGTTCTCTTTGTACTCGAATTAGAACTTATAGGAAACCGACAAGTTCTTCGTGGGATCGACCCCGTACTTACATAATCTATACTTCGATAGATTCGTGCACTTGCGGGTATTTTTAATTGGTTGTTTGCACATTAATTTATGTCCTTTTAGGAATGCAACAATAACCAACCAACCTTTGGAAGACGCTAAAAACCACGCTCCTTCAAGTGGCCTGGGGAGCTTCAACTTGTCAACTTTGCCGTCAGAGAGGCTGGAAAAACTCAAGTACTTGTTGCAGTGGCGAAACCAGGATTTCATGTGTGTGGGGGCCTCCTACAAATTATAAAGAATCAAAAATTCGAACTCACAATACATACGAAAAATAGTATGTATATATATCACATATGTCAAGAATTATATTGCTTATTGGTTGCAATCATAATTGTCCTCAACAAAGGGATAGAAAGTTACATTCTGAGCAAGAAAAATTGCAAGGGATAGACAAATAGTAGCGATTTAGCAAATATCTTTAAAGCTTTTCCCCCATTAAACCCAATAGAAAGAAAAAATCAAAATTTCACAAACTAAAAAACACCTTAGGCCCCTTCATGCATTCATATCATACATGAAAAAATGTTTTATGTAAAAATATTGACTAAATATGAAAAATAGTTTTTCGAAATAATCATTTTCTTAAGAGAATTTTTGGCAGCTTTTATTCCTTACACATCAAATAAGAAAACTTGATTTTATGGGATTTTAGTATGAAGTATATATTAACTTAATGAGCCATCATTTTTAGCCTAAATCGTATTTTGCACTAAAACCGATTTTTCATATTTTGATTTGGTGGGAATTTGATTTTCTAGTATTTTTATTTGAATCAAAATAGGGGGTACTTCCTTATTTACATTGTAAACTTAAGTAAATGGAGTAATATAAAAATAAATGAAAGTAAAAGGAGAAAGACATTTACTTAAGTGTTGAAAATGGAAATAATTAAGGTAATTTGTACACTTGGAGTGCACTACTACCAGCTGAGTACATGGGAAATTTGAAGCACCTCCTTGTGCCTTAATAGGTCATCCACAACACATGTGGGTACATATCAAAACGTAAAGTATTTGAAATAATATACTTATACAAATACATAACGGTATATTACTTTTAAAATATTAAAAAATTGAGTGGGGGCCTGTGACCACACTAGTCCCAGTGTGGCTCCACCCCTGACTTGTCACATTTTAGGGGTTGAGAGGGAGTACTAACCAGGGGAGTTGAGAAGCACTAGGGATGTCTTCGCATAGCAACTGATCGTCAAGACTTGCGGATGGATTAAATTCAAGCGTTGTAGAATTATCTCCGTGATATCGTCAGGGGTGGGTGTCTGCCAGCGACTGCTGCACTCATGGTCAATATTGTAACAAGTAGAAGTAGTGTGGTTTCTAAACAGAAACGAGAGAAAAGAGAGGCAATGCATGTCTTCCTTTTGCTTTCTCATGCGTCTCTCGTGTTGAGCTTGGTTGTTTTACCTTGAAGAAACCGAATAGAGTCATCTCCAAACATTCAATCTCTCTGTGTTATGCGGAGGCTCTGCGTGATGATCTCTCAATCTTGTGTTTGCTTGATTATGGTGTATATAGTAACAAGCTCTTGGTTTCTTGGCGCACAAGAATCCTCTTAATTAGCATTAGGGTTTGGGAAATCAGTCTGCAAAGTTTGACTTGGCCCACAAATCTCTCATAGCACATTTCCTTTTCCAAAGGCCGACTCACAATTAAGACTTGCGGGCTCAACACTCTTCTTAATAAATGGTGCCCAATACAAAGGATTTATAAATAGAAAATTAGATATTAACCCAAAACTGCAAGCATTTATAGGGAAAAACCGAAAAAAAAAACCTCTGATAAAGATTTTTTCGTGGAGCTGGTGAGAGATTGGGTGAGTATGTAAGATGAAGGCTAACCAGACTAGGTGAATACATATACATAGTGCTCTAAAAGCCATTGAATGAAAAGGTCAATATTTAAATCATAAAGAGGTAATCAAAGACCGCCGACCACTGATGTCATCCTCTATGACGATTGATCCAAAGACGTGTTTGAATTAGTTCTTATGATCTTCTGGATGCTTTGTCGAATTCTTTTTGCCTTTTCCAAAATGTTTTGTTGACTAGAGAAATGCGTAGCTGACTGAAGGACATAGAGAATAAGGACGATGCTTCACTCCTTACCTTAAGCAGGAAGGAGCCCCCATACTTTGATGATTCTTATCATCAAAGTATATATATCCATTGCTGTTGCAGTCAAAAGCACCCATCCATTGCTGCAGCAGTCAAAAGCAAAGCAGTCCCCATACATGGTGTGACTATTTTGTACCCAATCTCAGAATTTTTTCTTAGGGCAGATATATACTTTAGACAATATTCATATATGCTAAACCTCCTTAGAAGGCACAAATCAGCATGAAAAGATTGCAAGTATAAATGCAAAAAATAAAAAATAAACAAGGAATAACAAATCAAGCACAATAGCAAACAAAGAAGACACCAATTAATGCGTGTTCGCCCCAAATCGGGCTACGTTCACAAACTGTCTAAATCACTAAATAAAGGCAGCAAAATAAGATTACACCAAAGAGCTTTCTGGTTTTTCTTCCCAATATAAAATGATCTCTCTTCTCTCAATCAAACTCTGCAAAATTGAATTTACACAACATTCTGCATGTGACATATCCCACAGCATATGTCACGAAATACAAATGTTTAATTTGACTTCCTCCTGTGTGCTAAGAGATCCTAAACAGAAATTCTTCATTTCAGGGCATTAATGATCGTCGAAAGTATATTTGACATGAGAAAAACTTGTGAGGTACTGTAGCTCCATAAGTTCCAAACAACTTTAGCTGAGGGAGCATGCTGTTATCCTCTTTTTCTTTGTATAAAAAAAACTAATGCTCATTTTTTCTACGAAGTTCTAGAAAAGTCAAGAGCTCACAATAAAGAAGTTGCATGGCGGCAAAGCAAAATGAAATATGGTAGAATATTCAAGAAAAAGTGACAAGTGAATGGCTAAAGTATGGCAGTGGAAGAAATCTCTAGAGCATGACTACAAACATGTTGTTGGGAGAAAGTGCCCAAGGCTAAGTCGGCAAACAATAAGCATGCAAAACCTACAATGAAATTTGGAGTGAACCAATAAACTCCCAGACTAAATGGGGAGTAAACAAGCCAACTCCCAAACAAAGGGATCCAAGAGCTACCCAAACAAAGCTATGTTGAGGAGTCAATAAGCTCACCAAGCTAAGAGAAAGAGGGCCAATAAGCCTATATAAGCAAGGAAGGAGGCCAATAAGCCTAAACACTAAGCACTAATTGAAGAAGGCCAATTAGCCTAACCCTATGTACACCAATCTATGTACTATTCTCCTCCAATATAATAAAATCACTTTGTTTCATCTATTGTCCTATTGTCCTAAACCCCTTCATCACATAAACCAACAACGGTATCATAGCAACACCACTCACAACTACCCTACAATCTAACATTCTTCAACCTCTGCCCTGACTATTTCTACTATCTTCAGGCAATGGAAGGAGACATCGGATTTCTCAGGTTGTTACAGTTGGAAACATATAATCGTTGTTAGATTCTGGAAGCGTTGAGTTCGTTTTTTGAGCCTTCAGTGGCAGCCAATCCATTAAAGGCTTGAGTTTTCTATTTGTCAGAATTACTTGTTTTATTTATATCAATGGACAGATCATGTTGTGTACATAATTAACAACTGTCCATATATTTATGATGTGCAAGATAGATGGGACTCAATACAATCAGCGCCTTACCCAGACTTGCATTTACAGAAATAAGTTTCCAGATAACAAAGATCAGATACAACAACAACAAAAACTCTAACAATGTATATGGAGGCGATGCAACTTACTAACAATATCCTTAAAACAAAAGTTTTGGTTTTTCGTCGAGTTGGTGAGAGGTTGGGTGAGTAAGATGAAGGCTACCAGAGTGAAGAATAGATACCTCAAGTGGAAAAATTGGTTACCCCCACTTTGAAGCAGCTATTGATAAACCCACACTCCGCACTATATCAGGCACTTTGACAAATCTTTCCTTGTCACCGTCCAACAACAAAAGACAACTTTTGAGTATGTCAACCAATGTTTCTACGCAGTTCCATGCCTCAGTCACCGAACCAATGCCTTTAAATAGCTCAACTCTAATCCCAGATTCAACTAAATCTTCAACCCTTATATTAATATTGCTTTGCTCAGGTAGGCAGCACAACAGAAAAAATGTTTTCGCTTCCTTGCTTCCTAAGCACTCGTAACTCAACTCTATTTTCCGATACACTTCTTGCATCATTCCTGGGATGTTTGCTGGGCAAGGCTTTCTTAGTTGTCTCAGTGCATCAATCCACACTTTCCTGCTCTTTTGATGCAGTGCCCTTCCAACTGTTGCAATTGCAATTGGTAAACCAGCACATTCATTTAGAACCTGTTGTGCTACCGGAAGCAGCTCGGGAGATTCAATGGAACTGCCTGCCATCTCCCTAAACAAACTCCACGCTTCCTGTTCTAGCAACACACCAACTGAAAAAATCTTTTCAGTTCCAGCAAGAATATCTTCATTTCGCGATGATACCAAAATCTTGCAACCTTTCTTATCACAAGGAAGTGGAATTCCTAATTCCTCCAAATTCAGTGGTATAGAAACATTGTCCAATATTAAAAGGACCTTTTTATCCCCTGATAATCTTTGGCATAAGCTATTTGCTCTTGCAGATAAAGGTTGTCCTGCAAGTGATACACCTAAACAATCTGCAATTTGATCTTGAATACATTTAAAGTCAAGGTTTGGGGTAAAAACAACCATCAAAACCTCATCATATAGACGACATGCTTTTGCTCTCTGACCAACTTCTTTCACCAAGGTTGTCTTGCCAATACCTCCCTTTCCACATATTACAATCGGATTGATTTGATCGTCTGCTAGAGCTTCCATTACGCCTCTGAGGATTGAATTTCTTGATTCAAAAGCAATAGGTCCTTTCGGTGTAGATTCCAGTAACAACTTGAAATTACTTTGGGCTCTCATCTCAACACTGGCTGGTACATTCATGAGTCCTGACATCAACATGATCTTGCACCTTCCGTTTGTATCGGTATCACCATAAGGGATTCCGATGGCCTCAAGATCAGGCATGTCCCGGACATTAGCCAATACTACAAGCAACCTCCTAGAGTCTTGGGACATTCTAGCATGTAGCACCTGCGCCCGTTGAAACAAACTCCCATTCCCCAGATTCAGTTGTAGCATTTCTGCAATCTCACCTTGTATTCGTCTCAAGTTTGCATTAAGGGACACAACTGCCATCACAACTTGTTCAAATAGAGCTTGATGTTTCACTCTCTCAATGAACTCTTTCGTTGTCACGGTATCTCCTCCTCTGAATTTCCGACAATTAATGCCAACCAGGTTGGTATTTTCATCCTGCAGAGCCCTCAAGACCTCCTGTGTATAAGGTAATCTATATTCCAAACGCTCAGAAAGTTGCATAGGTGCTGGTGGAGGAAGTAAGGCTGGATGTTTTTGAGGAGCTAGTAAAAGAAGCAATACGAAAGACAAATAAGAAACAAAGGAGCTTCACTTCTTCCAAATAAATGAAGCAATGGCAAAGACAAAGAAAGAAAGAAAGAAAGCAACAGATGAAATTTCCACGACAAGAAACAAAGAATGAAAGAAAGCAGCGATGAGCCAGATAGAGTTGATTGTATGGCAAGTCAAAGACCCTCCGCCACTGGGGTCTCATCCTCTCTATATGAACCCAATTAAGTGTTGAAATTAGTTCCCATTCCCACTCAGTTGAATGGTTTTGTTGAATTTTCTTTTTCTTCCCAAAATGATTCGTTATAATTGCCAAAAAGGCATATTTTTGTCAAGAAGCCAACGTTCTTGCAAAGGAAAGCCAATTTGTCAAGAGTCAATTCCAAATTATGACAATTTCCAAACCATGCAGTTTTTATTTTATTATTGTATGAAGATTTTTACAATTTGGCCAGCATTGTTGAAGATTCTTATCAAAGTGTATATATCCTTTGTTTGTACAAGTAAGCTTCGAGAAGCGGTCCATCCGTTGTTGTTGCAGTCAAAAGCAGCCTATCAAGGGAAAGAAACTGACCACAAATTAGCAACAGAACAGACAAATTTGACTAATTAACCAACTTAAACTAAAAATCAATTGCATTGCAAAGACTCACTAGTGTAGTGGTTTGAGAAAAGTCCTGAGTTCGAGTCATAGCATTCGTGTAGTATGTATGAGTTTAGTATATTATCAATTTATCACCTCTCCAGTGGAGGATTCAGGATTTGAAATTCGACTGGGCGAAACTTACCTTAAAAACTCAAAGTTATGAGTGAATCTCATTAATAAACATAAAAATATACACATAGTAGGGGGACATAATGAGCCTTATTCTAAAATGCATCTCTATATATAAATAAAAGTTTAGGGAAAAAAAAAAAAACTATTCTTTTTCTTAAAAAAAAATTTCCAACAAATTCTTTGTTTTCTTGAGGTTTGAATTGTGATCCGACATAACAAAAGATAACCTATTTAATCCAACATCCCAACAAAAAATCAAATAAATTCTCATAATAACATCAATGCCTTTAATCAAACATTAACATACCAACAACAAATCAAAACATCTCAACAATACCAATATCAAATCAAACATCTCAACAAAATTCCAAAAGTCGAAGACCTAATTAATTTCAACAAAGTCAGCAAATTATAATTCATTCTTAAGTAAACTCTAGAATAGATTAGAACACATAACTTCTAACCTATTTAAAATATATTAGATTCAATGTTGTCATATACAAAATCTTAAAATTTGGGGGTAGGTAATTAAAGAGAAGATAATTAAAAAGGAGATAATTAAAGAGGAGAGAAATTTTAGGTTATGCATGCATGTTGGTAGCTTTTCGGGTGGGCATAGGTTTGTATGTTTCATATGGGTTGGCCTATTCTATATGAGTATTTTTTTTATTTTTGAAAATTTTGGGGTAGATAGCAGCATACCTTGCCCTAGGCGTAAGACCACCCCTACACTCCTCTCAATAGGAAAAGTCCTAAAAAAACTAATAATTAATTAAATTTATAAGGTTTTCAACTGTAGAGGTCCCTAAACTTTACTTTGAATTTCAATTGAGGCCCGCAACTATTTTTTGAGGTAATTACATCTATTAACTTAATAAATAGTTGCAATTGCATCCTACCGTGATCCTCTGTCAATTTGGCTGTCAATTAGAGGGTTAAAACCTTCAATTGAGTCCTCCCACTCCCAGCATCATCGTCTTCTTCTATTGCGCCGAGATAAAAACTCAGACACCCACCCACGCATTGATCTCTCTCTGTATTCTTCTCCCGCTCCCAGCATCATCGTCTTCTTCTCCCGCATTTGGCTGAGGTGGAAGGACTTAGAGAAGCCACAAACAAGGTAGAGATGGGTAGGGGCCCGATCACGCAGTGCCTTGTAAGCCTCAATCAACAAAATGACTTCGTTTGCAGACTTGCAAGTGGGGTCGGTGGTGATTGATGGCTATGGTGGGACCAAAAGCACTTGTGATGGTGGTGATAGCTATGGTGGCAAGGGGTTGAGGAGGTAGAAGAGGAGGAGCGGGCTGAGGAATTGGAAATGACGCTTTTGGCCCTCAAAATGAGGGCCAAATTGACAAATTTGGACAGTAGATTGTCGAGTTAACAGATGTAATTGCCTAAAAATAAATTGCGGGGCTCAATTACAACTCAAGGTAAAGTTCAAGGACCTTTACTTGTTTTTTACATGTTTGGTGATGTACCCCTAGAACCCAAAAAATTACCAATCCAGATATGATTAAAGAAAGAGAACCGTTTACGAATGGCCCCAAAGTGAAGAAGAGAATTGCTTACTGTCATATTCTTCATTTTGGGGGCATTCGTATACGATTATGTCTTCCTTTTATTAATTGTCATCCTAATGCACATTTTCCTTGAGGTCCAAAAATATACCAGAAGAATTTTTTGAGAATTATGAGAAAAAACTCTACATGGTGTAGGGCAGGTATACTTTAGACATTCATATGTGCTACTAAACCTCCTTAGGAGGCGCAAATCAGCATAATGAAATAATTGAGGTACACACAACATTCTACAAGTTACATATTGATCCCACAGCTCATGTCACGAAATACAAATTATAACACAACAGAAATGCAATTGCAAACCTTTTATGGATCTAAAAATGCGGACCAGCTTTCTTCCCTACTGTCATTGAGCTCCTGCCAAAGATTCTCCCCAGCGCCACTGATACTTATTTTGACTTCTTTTGCTGTCCTAAGAGATCCTAAACAGAAATTCGTCATTTCAGGACATTCGTCAACAATGATCATTTCCACTAATGGCCATTTGAACGCATACTTTCCATGAGAAAAACTTGTGAGATACGGTAGCTCACTAAGTTCCAAGCAACTTAGCTGAGGGAGCATGCCGTTATCCTCTGTTTCTACCACCTCTGTAGTGACTATTTCTTCTATCTTCAGGCAGTTGCTTATAGATAGATTCTTTAGGTTCTGGAGACCTCTGGCAATGGAAGGAGAGACCAGATTTCTCAAATTGTTACAGTCAGAAACATATAATGATGTTAGATTCTGAAATCCTTGAGTTTGCCGTGAATCCATCTTGCTTATTTGCATTCCTTCAGGCTGGGAAGTTGAAGGTGCTTCCCTTGACTGTGAAGTTGTTACAGCATGCCCTTCATTGGCAGGCAACTCTCTGAATTCAAAAATCTCTTCCAGTAAATTGCAATTTCTCACATTTAACTTCTCTAGTTTCTGCAATCTGGTTTGCATGTACATTGGTACTAAGCACAATAATCTGCTACAATTGGACACGTTTAGATCTCTTAGTTCACAGAAGGAGTGGGGTGGAAGTTGGCTGTTCCATATCCCTTTGAAGTTGTACATTTGACGGATTTCTAGGGTCTCCAAGACTGGTAAGTCAACCTGCAGAATATACATTGAAATCATCGTCTCTGAAACCACTAGAGACATGAGAAACAAAAGGCTAGATTGAGTTTCCTTTTCTGCGTCAAAGCGATTTGTTTCACATGTTATCCAACTAAGAGAACTAGGTTTTTACATATATGTTAACGGTAATACATATTTAGGATGTGCATGAAAAATGAGACTTGATAGGGGGGACACCTTACGATGCAAGTTTCAGGATTTAAGTGTTAAGGGATCTATAAACAACTCTGACATGATGATAACTAATCAATGATTTACAAAAGTTTAAAAAATATTGAGTTCAACATGCAATGTTTATGAAACCAATACAATATACTAATAGCATCTACCAAATTGTTGATTTATCATAGAGTAGCTCCCAGCTATATATGAACTCTTCATCCTAACTAGTTGCTGTCATGCCCATGTATATTAACAGCTTCTACATTAATCAACAGCATGACTAAGAAGATGGCTCGAGAATCAAGAATGTAGGTTTGAAACAGCATATATAGAAACATGATAGTGGCATGGATTTTGAGTCCCGTGCGTACCTTTTCGTTGAAAATGTGTGTTGGAAATTGCAAATTTGCATGATTAATTGCCGTTCCACTTCCTGCGGCTGCAAATAATGGAACAAATGTCCTCATTTTAGGGCAGCAAAGCACCAACGTTCTCAATGATGGACAGCCAACAGTGCAGGGAGCGGGAAAAAACGTTATGAGGCTAGGTAAGTTATCAAGATGGATTGTTTTTACTTGAGGAAGAACAATTTTGTTTGTTGCCTCTCCATCTCCACTTTCTTCATTTTGCGTCACAATGTCTCTCATCATGTCGCAGTCACTTATGTACATTGATTCTAGTTTCACCAGACCTTCAACTATGAACACTGGGAACACATATCTCAATGTCATACACTGCATAACTTGGAGCATTCTTAAGTTTTGAAATGCCAGAATGTTTTGAGGTGGCTTCCAGACATATTCCAACAAGGGTAGATTAGTCAACTCCATTTTCTCTAAGCAAGAGAGTGTTGCAGTAACATGCTTGTTTGTGATTTCCAGACCTTCAAAGTCAAACACTGTTTTCAGTGAGCTACAATCCATTACTTCAAGTTGTAGAAGATTCTGTAAATTGTCCACCAAATTGGATGAGAATACACCAGTCAGTTTTTCACAGTTGTCCACCACCATAAGGCGTAGTGCACGAAAGGATCTGACCTATAGAGTTTATGGAATTATGTTAACAGAAATATTGGTAGGAAACAAAATAGGCACATATGGAGGCAATCTTAAGAAAAGGAAAATACCTTGGGGTCAAATAAATGTTGTATAACAGCAGTAGAGCTACTTTCTGGTGCCAACCTACTAGGACAGAGACTGATGAGTTCTGGTAGCTGTAGGAGCTTCAATGTAATCAGTTGAGGAAAGTTCATCTGATATATATTTTTGCTGATTCCAACTAGGCTTGGTAGATCTCGAAGATTCAAGCGTATCAGATTTGGGAACTTTATCTTGTAATTGGCTTCTTCCCCATGCTCCCTTCCTTCTTCCAGGGCAACAATCTCTTCCAAGTGATGGCAATATCTTATGTCCAGCTCTTCAAGTTTCTTCAGACCGCCAGCTACTGACAATAGGAAGAGAGATTCCAAACTATGACATGAACTCACTTCAACCCGTCTTAGATTTGGCAAGCATTCAAATTCAGTTGGTACCATCCACAAATGCGTCAATACAGGTAGATTCAATAAGACTAACTGTCTTAGTTCTTCAAATGACCCCATTCTAAGTTGACCATAACAAATCTCATTTAGACTACGAGCACCATTGATCTTCAGTGAATTCAAGACAGGAAAGACCCGGCGTGGAACCCTGCTTATGGAACCATACTTGTCTTCAAGATACTCCAGTGTGTGAGATTCCAGACCCTCATTCTCCGGAGAACGTGTCATATCAATAAGATACTCCAGTGCATCGCAGTCATTGAGTGTTAGAGACTTCAAGTTTACATAACCCTCTACATCTAAGACATTCAGAGGGTCCTTCAAATTCTTCATTTTCACCTCGAGAGTGTTAGTATCCTTTAGCAACCCGGTGATTTCACTACCCACAAGAGAGAACTCTGCATCAAGATCATGAAGTCTCAAGTAGTTATCACACGGATTTACATCCCATTTTTTATCCATCATCCCTATAGAGATCCGAAATCTTACAAGACCCCTAAACAACAAGCTGCATGTACGCAGCAGATTGTTAACTGGTGGCAGGACTATCTCCAAAGTAGTCAAGTGAAGCAAGAAAAGTAAATCTGTAATTGCTGCATAAGTTTCTGCTTCCTCATCATGATATTCCTCAATCATCCAGTCAACGAACCTCGTGTGCTCTTCTCGTGACCCCAGAAATTCTTCCTCCAATCTGTCTATTTGTTCTTGTTCTAACTGGGCTTCCACCCGATCCCTGCATGGTTGATCTAGTACAATAGGGGTTTGATCCCCTACCACCCATTGCCCAAAGTTATTCCACATGCACAGTTCTTCTAGTAGAAAAAACTTTGATATGACACCCGGTGAAATTACTTTAAGACTATTGCATCCTGTCAAATCCAGCACCCTTAGATCAATCAAATTTTTGCATTCGTCAGGTAATTGTTCGATGTAAGATCCACGTAGGCTGAGTGTCATGAGTGTTCGTAGCTCTCCAATGACAGGTCCAATGTCCAAATTCAGATTACAATGCTCTAGACACAGTGTCTGAAGGTTTTTCAAAAGTGGAAGTGATGGCAGTATTGGCAGTACAAATGTGTTCTTCATAACTAAAACCTTGAGATTTTCCATTCCTTCTAAAATAGTGGCCGGTGGTTTCAATAAACATTCATCTGGACATGACAACAATAAAAGCTCAGGAGTTTCATTTGTTATCAGTGTACTGGAGATGTATTGCCCAGAAACGTAATTGTTAGGCCAACCATTCAGTTCCGTCCCGTATCTTACCACAAATACATCTCTACTCTTAGAAGCTATTGATAAGGCTGCATCCCGCACCACATCATGCATCCTGACACACCCTTCCTTGTTGCTGTCTACCAACAAAAAAGAACTTTTGAGTATGCCAACCAATGTTTCTACACTGTTTCTTCCTTCTACCATTGAGTGGATGCTTTTGAACAACTTAAGCCCGCACCCATATCTAACCAAATCTTCAATTGGTATATTACAACCTTCGGGATATAAACAACAGAGCAAGAAACATGCTTTGGCCTCATGGCTTTCTAAACATTCGTAACTCAACTCTATTTTGGGATACACTTCTTGTATCATTCCTGGAATGTTTTCTGGGCAAGCCCTTGTTAGTTGTCTAAGTGCATCGTTCCACACATTCTTGCTTTTATGTTTTAGTGCCCTTCCAACAGTCGTAATTGCAATTGGCAGACCAGCGCATTTACTCATAACTTCATGTGCTACGAAATATAGCTCAGGAGATTCAATGGAACTGCCTGCCATCTCCTTAAATAGATCCCATGCTTCTTGTTCTGTCAAAACATCGATAGGAAAATTCTTCTTGGTTTCCATATCATTGAATATATCCTGGTTTCTTGATGTTACCAAGAATTTGCAACTCATTTTATCACAGTGAAATGGAATTCCAACTGTCTTCAAATTTACTTGTGTAGAAACATTGTCCAATATTACAAGGACCCTCTTAGTACCTGATAATCTTCTGTGTAACTTATCTGCCCTTCCACGTAAACCCTTTTCTGTAAGTTCTAGACCAAGAAACTCTGCAATTTCATCTTGAATACGACTCAAGTCAGCGGTTTGGGTGAAAACTGCCATTGTAACCTCGTCGAATAGACCGTCTGCTTTTGCTCTCTTACCAACTTCTTCCACCAAGGTTGTCTTGCCTATACCGCCCATTCCACATAGTACAACCGGATTGATTTGATCATCTGTTAGAGCATGCATTACATCTGTGATGATTGAATTGTTTCTTGATTCAAAGTCATTAGATCCTCCCACAGATGGATACACCCATGACCATTTGAAATTGCTTTGAGTTCTCATGTCACTGAAAACATTTGGGAGTTGTGACATCCATATGATCTTGCATCTCCTTTTGCTATCAACATCAACACAAGGTATTCCAAATTCCTCCAAATTAAGTGTTTTGCTTACATCAGCCAATATTATGAGGTACCTCTTAGAATCAGCTGACATTCTAGCACGCAGCATCTCTGCTCGTTCAACCAAACTCTCGCTTTCCAAATTCAGTCCTAACATTTCTGCTATTTCTCCTCGCATCCGTTTTAAGTCTGGATTTGGGGACACAACAGTCATCATAACACCTTCAAATAGATCCTGTTCTTTGACTCTCTGTATGAACTCTTCTGTTGTAACTATTTCTTCTCCTTCCATGTTTATCCCACTAATTCCAATCATGTTGATATTGTCATCATGCAGAGCCCTCAAGACCTCCTTTGTATAAGGTAGTAATCTAGATTGGACATCCTCATAAAGTTCCATAGGTGCTGGTGAAGGATCAAGGTTGGATCTTCTTGAAGATCCAACGCCTTCATGGGGAGCAGTATTTGTTACAGCCAGAGTGAAATCCTCAGAATGTTGCATTGATGGAAACCCAATCTCCGGGGGAGGAGCAGGATAGGCTACCATCCTGAAACTGCCATCTCCAAGGAGCTCATTCACCACCAAAGTCATCTTCTTAGCTTTCCTACCCAAGGAATGACGAGCCTTCAGATTTAGACACCAACCATTGAAGCAGCCTGCCTTTGCAACTCTTTCTTTTTCAAAACATGCCTCCTTTTCCAATATGGTCATGCTCGCATCACGCAACCAAGTCTCAACTTCAGGAGCTATTATCTCCAAATTCCTGGTTGCTGCATCGACCCGCAGCCTCACCCCATTTGTTTTGTCTCCCAGCCTCTCAACTTGGCTGGCAAGATGCTCAATATTGCTCTTGTAGTGAATTAGATAACTAAATTGGCGCCAAACTGGTGCCACTGTGTACTCCGACACTTTCCCAAGAACTGAAATACAAATTTCCATTTTCTTGTACTTT
The DNA here is from genome assembly GCF_965620075.1 of Prunus avium. Lineage (NCBI taxonomy): Eukaryota > Viridiplantae > Streptophyta > Magnoliopsida > Rosales > Rosaceae > Prunus > Prunus avium. The sequence goes on from NC_142291.1 coordinate 35,280,430, forward strand.
TCTTTTTCTTGTGGTGACTATTGATCACAAATGGGATACCAAAGACAAACAAAGGAAGAAAACCAATGTAAGTGATATTGATTTTTTTTTCCTGTTCCTCTGAGTGAATTCAGATTCAAAGAAAGAAAGGCAAAACCAAGGAAAGCAATCACTTTTGAGTTCTTTTTTCTTTTTCTTTTTCTGGGTATAAAGATTCAGGGATGTAACAGATGAAGCAATGTCAAAGACGAAAAATGAAAGCAATTACTCAAGCAACACCAAAGGCTTTGTAAGTTTTTTTCTTTTTTCTTTTGGTGACTACTCAAGAATACTTATGAAATCCCAAAGACAATCAGATACAAAGAAATAAGACAGCTGTTGAATGGTATGTTGCTTGGTGAAATGCAAGATTTTGCAGCAGAGAGAGAGAAAAGAGATAACCAAGAGATTGATAGCATAGTTGCTTGCTCTTGCTTGTGCATATGGAATATCGATGGCTGTGTCATGTAATGCCAGTGGAGCTTTGGTTTAGCAGGAGCAGCCTTGGTGATAAATAAAAAAAATATTGATTTTTATTTATTTATATTTTTCATTGTAGATTGATAGAAATTTGATAATGGAAAGTGGGAATGGCAAAGAGGATTGCTTGCAGTCCGGGATATAAAAAAAATTGTAAAGATGTATAAAGGTTTGTGTTGTGGTTGAGGCTTCTGGCTCGTTTGGAAGTGATTCTAGATAGATCAATAATCACTTTTCCATATAATCACTCGCTTCTCCCATAAGTGATTCTGGTCCCAAATGAACCCTTAAAACAGCCAACAATTTGAAAATTACAAGATTAGTATTTTTTATTTCAGAAATTTAATAAATTTCTTTCTTTTTTCAGTGAAAGAAACTTAATAAATTTCGAATACTAATTTTCCTACACTTTCCCACAGTTTCTCACCAACCAAACACTCAGAATCCATAGTTAGGTATTATAAATACTCCGATTTTGGCCCATGAAAGTTTGGGTGGATTGAAATGGGACACCAAAGTTTAGATGATTTTGGCCCTAAACCCTCATGAAAGTTTGGGTGGATTTAGCCCAAATCCAAACCGAATTGGAGACCCAAACAAACTCATAAAAATCTTTTTAAGCCATGAAAATGGTGATCCATAAGATCAGATGGAACCCACCCAACCTAGGAATTTGGTCAGTGTCACGTGTCGATAATAATTTCTCCTCCGTTTCTTGAAACCCAAAAAGGTGGTCCTAGTTCTCTATTTTGCCTCCATTTGAGTAAATTATTGATGCAGAGGACAACACCCAGAATAGAGCACATGGCATAGTACTGCAAAATAAGCACATTTTTCAATATGGTTGCAGAGTATTATCAATTCATTCATATTAAAGTAGACTTGGTGCACTTCGCCTGCAACCGACTCAAAACTAGCACATTCATCAACGTTGTGTTTATCACAACTTCCCTCCTTCGTCCATTACGTTTCTTGCCACTATTTTCCATTTGAGGGCATTGTTTTGGATTTCTCTCTCTCTCTCTCTCTCTCTCTCTCCTGTTGTTTCTTATCTCACTGTCCCCATTGATCTGGCATGAGACGCGCAATTATTAAAACCAGACACCTAACTTGCTGAGGGAAACAGAGAATACAAACATAAAACACAGAAAAACAGAGCAAAAGAGAGGAATGGAGAAGAGGGAGAGAGCCTACAAAGCTCACTGCTTGGTGTTACCCTTTCCATCCCAAGGCCACATCAATCCCATGTTCCAGTTCTCCAAGCTTTTAAACCAGAAAGGAATCAAAATCACACTAGCCAATACCATCTTTGTCCACAACACCCTGCATAAAATTTCTTCATCATCCACTTCCATTGCATTTGACACCATTTCTGATGGCTATGATGAAGGTGGGCTTACTCAAGCAGAGAGCATAGAAGCCTATTTGGACCGGTTTCGAAAAATCGGGACGAAGACTCTGATTGAGCTTATTGACAGGCTCTCTAGCTCAGGGAACCGAGCTGATTGTATTGTCTATGATGCATTCATGCCTTGGCCTCTTGATGTAGCCAAAAAGTTTGGGATTGTTGGAGCAGTTTTCTTCACTCAGTCTTGTGCCGTTGACAACATATTCTACCATGTCCACCAAGGCCTGCTCAAACTTCCTCTGCCTCCTGAGTCTGAGATTTTGCTTCCTGGATTGCCACCACTTCAACCTTCTGACATGCCTTCTTTCATCTCTGTTTATGGATCATACCCTGCTTTCTTCACAATGGTTGTGGATGATCAGTTCTCTAATGTTGACAAAGCTGATTGGGTTTTGTGCAACACATTTTACGAGCTGGAAGAAGAGGTAACTAGTTAAGCCTATCAACTGGGGTTGTTGCATGTTAATGAAATTGAAGTGATTTGATTTCATGGTTTAATTTTCTCTTCCAAATACATTGCTGGATGGTAGAGAATACTAACCCTTTTTCTTAAATACAAATCAAGGTTTCGAAAAATTAATGACTAGCTAGGAGCTTCTGATTCAATATGTAAGACATCAGATTGACTGTTTTGATTAATTATTTCTTCATAGGTGGTGGATTGGATGGCAAAGCTTTGGCCATTGAGGACTATTGGACCAACAATCCCATCAATGTACTTGGATAAGCGGCGTGAAGACGACAGAGAATATGGTTTCAGCCTTTTTAACCCAAACAGTGATGCCTGCTTGACATGGCTAAATGCAAAGCCAAAAGGGTCTGTAGCTTATGTGTCTTTTGGAAGCTTAGCAGAACTTGGAGAAGATCAAATGGAGGAACTGGGTTGGGGCCTGAGGAACAGCAACAACTATTTCTTGTGGGTGGTGAGGGTAACAGAAGCAGCCAAGCTGCCAAAAGGGTTTGTGGAGGAGACATCTGGGAAGGGTTTGGTGGTTTCATGGTGCCCTCAGTTGGATGTTTTGGCAAATGAGTCTGTTGGATGCTTTGTCACACATTGTGGTTGGAACTCAACTTTGGAGGCTCTGAGTTTAGGAGTTCCAATGGTGGCAGTGCCACAATGGACTGACCAAAGCACCAATGCCAAGTTCATCATGGATGTGTGGAAAATGGGGCTCAAAGCTCAAGCTGATGAGAAAGGGATCGTGAGACGAGAAGAAATAGCAAATTGTGTGAGAGAAATATTGGAAGGGGAGAGAGGGAAGGAGATTCGAAAGAACGCTTCGAAGTGGAAAGAATTGGCCAAGAATGCAGTGGATGAAGGTGGAAGTTCTGATAAAAACATTGATGAGTTCATTGCAAAACTGGTTCAAAACTACTAGCTTTAGCTTTTAGTAGAGGTACCTCTGTGAAAAATAAAAGTGAGGCTAATGTAATGTAAGGGATAATTATATGTGTTTGTTTTGCAGTTTATGAACTCGTCCAAAATAATTAGAACTTTCATTATCTGACCAGAAGGATGTACAATCTTTTTGAGTGGGGACACCAGCTACGACCACTGAAACCGACAAAAGGGAAACTAATAATTTTTGTAAGTTGATTGGTTGGTTTTAGGTACGTTAATTTGTAGTAATTATGTTATTTACAAAAAGATCCTAGGTACATTAAAAAATTGGTATATTATTTTCCATAATATATATATACATTCTTTTTATTTATAAGATAATAAGTAATTTTTCGTTCATAAAAAAATTAAATAATTAGGTACATTATATTGTCAAACCCATTAGTAAGTTTAATCATAAAAGGTAAGTAGAAAATTTTCTTAAATAGCAGTCATTGTTTTAATTAAAGAAAATAACATCCTGGTTCTTAACATCTTTAGGTATTTTTGGTATCTAAAATGTACAATAAATCAAATTTTGAACTTGATTAGGTAACTTGCTGAGTTGGATGTAAGAGAAAATTAATTTGGAAGGGTAAAGCCAGATTTACTATTTATTTATTGATCTTCAATTTTCACTAGCTAGATCCTCACATTTGGTTGGCTTCTGCACACCAAAATGGAGAAGAGAGAAAAAGCTCACTGTCTGGTCTTGTTCTATCCAAGCCAAGGCCACATTAATCCATTGCTCCAATTCTCCAAGCGTTTACAGCACAAAGGACTCAAAGTCACATTTATCACTACCCGCTCTGTTCTCAAGACCATGCAAGGAGGAGGAGGAGGAGGAGAACAATCACCATCATCATTCTCTTCCATTGCATTGGAGACCATTTCTGATGGCTATGATGAAGGAGGGGCTTCCCAAGCAGAGAGCATCGAGGCCTACTTGGACCGTTTTCGGGAAATAGGCTCACAGACTTTGGCTGAGCTCATTGAGGAAATTTCTGGCTCAGGCCACCCTGCTGATTGTCTAGTTTATGATTCATGTATGTCTTGGGCTCTTGATGTGGCCAAAAGGGTTGGGATTGCTGGGGCTGCTTTCTTCACCTTTTCTTGTGCTGTTACCAACATATACTCTCTTGTCCAAAATGGGTTGCTCAAAGTTCCTCTCAATCCAGGCTCTGAGATTTTGCAGCCAGGATTACCACCTCTTCAACCTTCAGACACCCCATCTTTCGTCTATGTCTCTGGATCGTACCCAGCTTTCTTTAAACTGATTCTGGACCAGTTCTCTAATCTTGACAAAGCTGATTGGGTCTTGTGCAACACATTTCATGAGCTGGAACAAGAGGTAAACAAAATTAGTGATAAGGAGGTATAAGTGTAGTAGGGTTGTGCATATGTAGTGATCAACATCATAAATTGAGGTGGTTTTCGTGGTTTTCGGTTCCAATTGAATTCATTCCTCTGTCCACCAAATTAAATATCTCTCACTGTATGCATCACTAATCAAGGGCTATGACCAGCTTATGAATTTTTTTAAGTCTCTCACTTTGACTTCTAAGATAACACCTACTTTCTTTTGTTTTCTTTTTCTCATTTTATGCATAGGCGGTGGATTGGATGGCAAAGTTTTGGCCATTGAGGACGATTGGACCAACCATACCCTCTATGTACATGGATAAGCGTCATGAAGACAACTGGGAGTATGGTCTCAGCCTCTTAAAGCCAAACAGTGATGCTTGCATGAAATGGTTAAATGTGAAGCCAAAAGGGTCTGTAGCATACGTTTCGTTTGGCAGTGTGGCAGTAATTGGAGAAGACCAAATGGAGGAATTGGGTTTGGGTTTGAGGAGAAGCAAAAGCTATTTCTTGTGGGTGGTTAGGGAAAAAGAAGCAGCCAAGCTGCCAAAAGGGTTTGTGGAGGAGACATCTGAGAAGGGCTTGGTGGTTTCATGGTGCCCTCAATTGGAAGTTTTGGCACATGAGGCTGTAGGATGCTTTGTCACACATTGTGGTTGGAACTCTACTTTGGAGGGCTTGAGTTTGGGAGTTCCAATGGTGGCAGTGCCACAATGGACTGACCAAAGCACCAATGCCAGGTTCATCATGGATGTTTGGAAAACAGGGCTTAAAGCTCAAGCTGACAAGAAAGGGATAGTGAGAGGAGAAGAAATAGCACATTGCGTGAGAGAAATATTGGATGGGGAGAGAGGGAAGGAGATTCGAAAGAACACTTCAAAGTGGAAAGCATTGGCCAAGAATGCAGTGGATGAAGGTGGAAGTTCTGATAAAAACATTGATGAGTTCATTGCAAAACTGGTTCCGATTTAGGCTAGGCAAAGCTTCAAAATTGCCGAGTACAAGTCCTCATATTGAAAATAAAAGTGAGGCTATATAATGTAATAGACTCTGATTCTAATAAACGGTTCAAAAAGAAGAAATCTTCTGCAAATAATTTTGTTACCTTCTGCGTGTGCATATATATCACCTTTGCAATGACTCATGTTAAAGGTTTCTTAATTGCAAAAATTGCCTTAGAAGCTGTTAGATGAGAGGTCAAGGTACATAACGAAGGAAAGGGTGTTTGTTGATATCAGTAGGAAGGTGTCCACTGGCCTTTTAGTCCCAAATCCGAAAGCTTTCTTCGGACTTTGCTTTCATGCTCGTTCCAACACTCGATTCCCAGAAAGTGACAGATGAAACCTTCATTAGTGTTGTTGCTGAAATCCCACGAAGAATTTAAGTAGCCTAAAAGGTCATCAAGTGAGTGTTTTATACTTTTCAAGCAGTTGACATCACTACTCTCGACACCGAAGCTGAAAACTACAACAAAAAAGCAGTAACCATTGGACACTGCCGGTAAAAATGCCAGCATCTTGTTTACTCAGCAACATATGCATCAAGAAAGCCATCAAAATGGGCTTGAAATAAAAGTGCTATTTAATTAGTTAACGAAGCCAAATGAGCAGAGATAAATATATTATACTGAAGCCCTGAAACTCTCTGGCTTTCAATAACCATTAGACATCACACAACCCAGAGAAGGGGGTTAAACAATCAACGAAAAATTATTTAATGTAGTTGGAAAGAAAAAGTTGAGAGATATATAAAAGACTCACACGGTCAACACATAAATTAAAAATGCAAGAGTGAAAGTGAAAGTGAAAGTGAGGTAAGGAAATGAGCTCATCGAAAAAGTTAATGAAAAGGAAAGAAGGTTAGGAGAAATAGGAAAATATTACAAGATATTTGCTGCAATGAGTCATGAGAAGATCAGCCGTGATAGACATTCTTAGGGATAATTATGAGTCATGCTAGGGAGATCACATTATTAGACTATATTGTAAATCACGTCTCCAATAGGAATGGAGCCCACTAATACAATAGATCTTACTTCTATTAAAGAGGTGGTTTACAAAGTGGTCTACAGATGTGGTATCTCTAACATTTCCCATATTATTATGTAGGATTGTTGTGGGTGTGCTGAGTCATTTGTGAGTGGGCAATTCTGCTGGAACTGGGTGTATTATCATCACTCATCAGGCCCATTTGGAGGCCATTCCTTTAGTCAAAAGCTAAGGGACAACTTGGACTGCTAACTATCGACTATCCAGAGTGCTTGACTGCCCTTTGTTTCCATTTTCTTTTAAAACTTTTTTTAGTTCAGTTCTTGTGTTAGAATTTAATTCATGTTTTGTCCTTTGGGAATTTGTCCAAAGCATCTGCAAGAGGAAGCTCGGACTAAGTCGACCCACAAAAATAAAAAAATAAAAAATAAGTATTAGACACAACAATCCTTACTAATTAGAATTTGAGACATAGGGTATTTCTGTTTAGGTTTTAATACTTACTAGGCTCTCCGCACGCGCTTCCGCTCCTACGGGAGGCTTTTTTAAAAATTTTAAAATTTATTTTTGAATTAAAAAAGATAATGGATAGTTGTGTTCCATAAAAAGGGGATCCATTATTTGATTTTTCTTTTAATTTTAAAATTTTTTAATATGAAAAAGTATGAATTTACCATATTATCCTTATTTAATTAATAATTTCAATTCTTAATGTTTGCATTAACCAAGGGTATTTTCTGGTATTTTGAATATTTCACAATTCTCTGCCTTTTGCTTTATATATACTAGCCTCTCCGCATGCGCTTCGGCACCTGCGAGAGGCTTTTTAAAAAAAAAAAATATATTTATTTTAGAATTAAAAAAGATAATGGGTAGTTGTGTTCCATAAAAATAGGATCCATTATTTGATTTTTCTTTTAATTTTAAATTTTTTTAATATGAAAAAGTGTGAATTTACCATATTATCCTCATTTAATTAATAATTTCAATTCTTAATATTTGCATTAACCAAGGACATTTTCTGGTATTTTGAATGTTTCACCATTCTCTGTCTTTTGCTTTATATATATAGATATATATAGATGAATCAAATTTTGTTTTGAATTTGGCCAAAGCGGAGGCCCAGATTCATTGGATTTGTCTAAATTAGAAAGATAAAATACAGTTTTACCCTTTTTGTTTAAAAGCCTGGCCAAAATTAGATCTTATCATTTCTCTCTCTCGATTGGAAAACAGGGCAATCACATTCCCAATTTCACAGCGACTTTCTGTCACTGTAACGATCTTATCTCGTTGTTGTTCCTAATGGTTGGTTCCTCACTTATTAGGGAGCTTTAATTTTAAAATACTATATAGTTTACTAATTTAGAAGATAGGAATACAATTTCACCTAATTAGCATAAGGCCAAAGACCAAAAAGTAGTAACTAATTTTACAATAATGTAATTTTAAAAAATCAAAATTACATACAATGCCACTCCTTCTAAGGCAAGCGCACTATGCCACATGTCCACCTTTGCAATCCCTCTTTCGGCCACATGCCACATGTCCACATGCGCACTAAAACCTAAATTTACTCTTTTTTTTAAATTAATGAATATATAATATATAATATATATTTCAATAAACCAATAAGAAACAATTCATGATTTTCTTGGTTGACCAAGAAACATATGGAAATTGTTTTCTTATGTGTTCTCCCTGATTCTTTACTACTGTAATAACCCAATCCTAATTAAATTTTTAATTATTAATTTATTCAAGTAAAAGACGAATTTACCCCAAGAAAATTTTAATAGGTTTAAAAGTTGACTTTTTGTTCGGGAAGGAATTTGGGAGTTTTAGTTACACCATTGCGTAGAGCACGTCGAGACAAGTCCGTGGACATGTAGTGGACTCGAATTCAAGTTGTAACGAGAAAGTTAAGATAAAAAAAATGTATCAATGGCATAATTGTAATTTTTCCAAAAATGTTTGTATTTAAAAAAAAAAATTCTGATTTCTCTCTCTTTCTCCCTGTCAAGCTGAAAGCCCCCCCCCCCCCCTCTTTGTAGGGGCTTTTTCGTTCCGGCAGCTACTGCGGGCCTGGGCTGCCGTAAGGAGAAAACTAAAGAAAATATCCCCCTTGTGTCTAAGTTTAAATATCATACCCCAAAATGTTTCGAAATGGTTGTAAAGCCTTAGGAAACACCTTGGTTACCTTCACCAACGAAAATAATGGCTGCTTACAGATAAATTCTTGGCTTGGCATGAGAAGCTTGTGGCATGGGAGCAAAATCGACATGAGTTTAGCACCAAAAAGAAAATTATGCGTACTTGGGGAAAAATGGGAGTGTTAAGGTAAGAAATGGAAGGTTTGCAAGCAGGTTTGGCTGAGAAAAAAGGGGGGAGAAAGAAATGGGTGTCTTAAGTGTTCTTCCGGCAGCTTGACAAAGGTTCTGTCAAATGTGAGAACAGTCTGCCAGAAGAGGGAAAATGGGAGAGAAGGGAGAATGGAGCATGAAATTGCTGGGTTTTGCATGCAAGAGAGGAAGCTTGCTCTCTGGATGTGTGTTGTGATGATGGGTAGGAAATGCCTCTTTTTATAGGTGCTGGAAGCTACCCTTTTCAAGAAACCCTAATGACTTCTATCCAATTTGGCCAAGTCTTTCCCTTCCTTTCTCCCCTCATCCCTTCAATCATCCTATTTTAGTGAAATCCACTCTGCCCATTTGCACAAAATCAGGGATTTTTGGGAGCTCAAGACCCTTTCCCGCAGCTGTCTCAGAACTCCCATTTTCAACCATCTCCTTCCTTTCCTTTCTTCCTTTTTTTTATGGCCAGGTCTGATGAGGGAAAGAGAATGGTTATGCATGTTGGTTCAAATGGTGATCTGCGCTCCAATATCCCTTGGTCCTTTGTAAGTTTTTACTTGAAACTTGTTCCTCCCATGTGCTGGAACTTCCCAACAACTCTGCATAGTGGACCTCCAGACTTCCCTTCGTGGCTTTGTTCTTCAGCCAGCTGCTGGAGCTTTGCAGCTCTTCTATTGTAATTGTATGGACCAAGTTGGTTTATTGAGTAAGTGGGCTATCTCTATCAAGCATTGGGCTTTTTTGGTTGAGTCAATAGGCTATTTTGGTTGGGATATTTTCTCTTTCGTGCTCACCCACATGTTTGGGCCTAAGAAATGGGCCTGAGTTCCGAGGCTTCCAAGCAACCCCGGGACTTCCATTTCTTGGCCCATTAATGGGCCTCATGTCAACTTATTACCATCCATACCACAACCCACTCAAGCAAGCCCCAGGCATCTTGCGTGGCTTGGGCCCACTTAAGCTTGTAGCGTGGTGTGTTGCTTATTTGCTTGGCGTGGCATATGTGCAAGCGCATATGACGAACTTTCGCGTGCCCAAATCAGGTTTCTTCTTGGTAAGGTATTGCATTGGGCTGAGAATTTATTTGGGCCGAACTGTGGATTTTTTGGGCCTCAACAAATTAAATCAAGAATATACATACATAAACAGCAAAAAAACTGAGCTTCACATCAAAACATGAATGCTGCATTAGAAGAAGAAGATCGAAAAATGCACTGCAATTTCTATAAAAACCAAAAGTTCTCATATTTAAGCGGGATTTTAAAACAAAAACAATGTAGATATCTATAAACAAAAACAATGTAGATATCTATAAACAAAAATAAAAAAAGCTAAAAAACAAAACTAAAACTAAAACTAATTTTATAGAAATAAAAAGGGTTAATTACAATTTAGTACTATGTGGTTACACCCTTAAGACATGTTAGTTCCTAACTTCTCAATTTTTATAATCACATACCTCGGTCTTTTAAATTTGTTACAATGTGGTTCTACAGTTAGGTTTCCATCATATATATCCGTTACTTGCCGACGTGGCACTATGAGTCCCACATTTTCTTTTATTTTTTGACTTTTAATATGAAAAAAAATTTAAAAAATAAAAAAAGATATTGTTTGCTTTGGGCCTCCCCCCTCACGGTTTTGTTCTTGGGCTCAAGCTAATGCTAGCTTGCCCAAAAGACCTCTTGCTAGGAAGAGAAGTGCCCACACATATAAGGCACTCCCATTGGGGCCCAACATCCTCGCTGGCACACTTCGGGTCAGGATCCAGCTCTGATACCATTTTGTCACGACCCGACTCCCCTAGCAAGATATTGTCCGCTTTGGGCCTTCCCCCTCACGATTTTATTCTTGGGCTCAAGCTAATGCTATCATGCCCAAAAGGCCTCTTGCTAGGAAGAAAAGTGCCCACACATATAAGGTACTTCACCTTTCCCTCCCCGAGCAATGTGGAATTGCTCACCGTTCTTGTTTTCCCATGACACGGGTCTTACAAAAAAATAAAATAAAATAAAACACACACTATCTCTTCCTTCTTGCGCTTTTCCTTTACCTCGATTTCTTTTCCCCTCATTCCCCCATAATTCTTCCTTTGGATAACTTTATATTTGAGGGGGCCAAAAAGTTAAGTTGTATATTTGTTTTTGGCCTATTAAGTAAACTATTGCCTACAAAAGCACTAAATTGAAATGAGTGGTTTTCTTTTATAAATGTAGTATGATTTTACTATTATATTCATATTGAAATACAATTTTGACAAGTATTGATTTGTGGTGAGGGTGCCATAGGCTTAAGTATAGCAAATTTTCTTTGCATTTGTTACCACATCAAATATATACATTCAATGGGGTTAAATAAATTGGGGGGCAGGGGGTGCAGCCAAGGCCATCCCTGGCCTTAATACAGCTCCGCCTCTGGCTGTTACTACTATGTTTTAAATAAATATTATAAACCTTTCTATTCATATTAATGAAATTTAACCATCGTTTAGCAACAAAAAAGTACATAATTTCCATATATAACAAATTAATATAGGAACTTTTACGATGTCTAGTGGAGGCAATAGACATGAGCCTATTTGGGACCATTGAGACCCACTATTATAGTGTGTTTAATCTTCTTTCATTACTTACCACATATTTTCTATACACACAGTGTTTGACAAGCGCGCTATATAATCAACTTAAATCACTCAAACCCACAATGCAATATATTTCCTTCCATTTTTTGTATAAATAAAAAAGATCATAGAGAATTGATTAAATAAACATCCTCTAAAGTTTCAATAAAAATTTTCAAGTTTTCTCACAATTTTCATGATTTTTATACAATTTTTACCGATATCGATATTTTTCCGATATTTCCATCAAAATTTTTGTGTTTTTGGACTACCGATATTTTAGACCTTAGGCAAAACCAATCATGTGCATAATTTTCAAGGGGACAATTGTGCTATCATACCTTCTTTTTTTTTGTTTTGGAAAGAGAATATTTCATTCGAGACCACAAAAAGAGAATATTTAATTCAAGACAAACACAAGCCAAAGATTACAGAACAAGATAAGACCCCAACAGTCAACTTGAAGTAAAACCAATCAGTCAACTTGAACAAGGGTTGGGCGCTATCATACTTTGTTTCACCACATATATGTGTGTTCGGATATACTGAGCGAAGTAAAACCAATCAGTCAACTTGAACAAGGGGGCCAAACGGGACATTTAAACCCACACAAATGGTCTCCAATTTTGGCATATACCAAGGTTTTTGAGTAGAGACAGCCTCTACTAATAAATATTCATTTATATTATAATACGTGTATAAAATGTACTATGTAGCCGTAGGCATTAGTCAGGTTCTGTGTTACCTAAAAAACGGGGCGGGCACTAAAAATGCATGAAAGTTCATTGGCTGGTTTATTTTGCTCTTCAATTTAATATGGTTTTGGCTTCTCACAAATGGAGCATTGGCGAGCCAATTAAGGACCACAAACGTCACTTGACCCTTCTTAACATTTTGAAAATATTATATTTATCTATGTTATACAAGTTGTTTTATAGCTATACTTACTATTGACCCTTCTCACAAATGTAAATTGTCTACAATGAACATGAATATGATCTATATTTGTTTTCATGTCTTCATATGCCATTTATATGTGTGTGTCATGTATTTTCTTTGATTTTCTCATTCTATCTAAAATCAACGTTTGATACTCTTTCATTATTTTTAGGTTGCTAGAATTTGGGTTATATATTTTCTTATAAAAACTAAGTTCATTGTAATTTAAAGTTGACCCTTCTTGATAAAATTCCTAGCTCGGCCACAGAAATGGAGAAGAGAGAAAAAGCTCACTGTCTGGTCTTCTTCTGTCCAATCCAAGGCCACATTAATCCCATGCTCCAATTCTCCAAGCGTTTAGAGCACAAAGGACTCAAAGTCACATTGATCACTACCCGCTCTATTCACAAGGCCATGCATGAAGGAGGAGAACAATCTACAATATCATTCTCTTCCGTTGCATTGGAGACCATTTCTGATGGCTTTGATGGAGAAGGTGGGAGTGCCCAAGCAGAGAGTATCCAGGCCTACAGGGACCGTGTTCGGGAAATCGGCTCACAGACTTTGGCTGAGCTCATTGACAAGCTCTCTGCCTCAGGCCACCCTGCGGATTGTCTAGTTTATGATCCAGTTTTTCCTTGGGCTCTTGATGTGGCTAAAACGGTTGGGATTGCTGCGGCTGCTTTCTTCACTGTATCTTGTGCTGTTACCAATATATACTCTCTTGTCCATAATGGGCTGCTCAAACTTCCTCTCAATCCTGACTCTGAGATTTTGCTGCCTGGTTTGCCACCTCTTCAACCTTCAGACACCCCATCTTTCATCTATGCTCCTGAATCTTACCCTGCTTTCCTTAAACTGTCTGTCAATCTGTTCTCTAATCTTGACAGAGCTGATTGGGTCTTCTGCAACACATTTTATGAGCTGGAACAAGAGGTAAACAAAATTGATGAGGTGGTTTTCGGTTCCAAGTTAATTCATTCTCTTGAAAGTTGACGCGCACAATACTGCTAGAGTCACCAAATTTGTTCGCCAAATTCATTATCTGCCACTATATGCATCACTACCTTACAAATTAATGGCTATGACGATCTTATGATTTATGTGTGAAGTCTCCAAATATTAATGACTTCTTTGACCTTAATTAGGATTCAACTTTTGAGATTAAACTTGCTGTTTTAATTTTCTCTCCTTTTACGCATAGGTGATAGAATATTGGATGACAAAGTTTTGGACATTAAGGACGATTGGACCAACCATACCATCTATGTACCTGGATAAGCGTCATGAAGACAACAAGGAATATGGTCTCAGCCTCTTAAAGCTAAACAGTGATGCCTGCATGAAATGGTTAAATGCAAAGCCAAAAGGGTCTGTAGCATACATGTCGTTCGGCAGTATGGCAGAACATGGAGAAGAGCAAATGGAGGAACTGGGTTTGGGTTTGAGGAGAAGCAAACGCTATTTCTTGTGGGTGGTGAGGGCATCAGAATCAGTTAAGCTGCCAAAAGGGTTTGTAGAGGAGACATCTGAGAAGGGTCTGGTGGTTTCATGGTGCCCTCAATTGGAAGTTTTGGCACATGAGGCTGTAGGATGCTTTGTCACACACTGTGGTTGGAACTCTACATTGGAGGCCTTGAGTTTGGGAGTTCCAATGGTGGCAGTGCCACAATGGGCTGACCAGAGCACCAATGCCAAGTTCATCACGGATGTGTGGAAAATAGGGCTTAAAGCTCAAGCTGATGAGAAAGGGATAGTGAGAGGAGAAGAAATAGCACATTGTGTGAGAGAAATTTTGGATGGGGAGAGAGGGAAGGAGATTCGAAAGAATGCTTCGAAGTGGAAAGCATTGGCCAAGAATGCAGTGGATGAAGGTGGAAGTTCTGATAAAAACATTGATGAGTTCATTGCAGAACTGGTTCAGCGCTAGGCTAGGCGAAGCACTGGTGTATTTCTGAAAAATTGCCTAGCTATAGCACAAGTCCTCTGGTGGAAAATAAAACTGACAGGCTATGTAATGTAGTAGACTCAACTCAAATTGTGTAATTTGATGCATCTCTATAATTTATTTGTGCTTGTTTTGCAACAGAATGCATGTTTTGTCCTTGGGGAGTTTGTCCAAAGCATCGGCAAGAGGATAAAAGCCGAAACGTCTATAAAAATAAATAAAAATTTGAACAAGCAATTTTTGTCATGATTCATGTTAAAGGTGTCTCTTTAAAAAATCTAAATATTTGGGAACATGGAGAACTGCTTCAAGTTTTTATTGGGTAATAAGCAACACCCTCATGACCTATTCTTCGAACACACATATCGTGCATAGATAGTTCTACTTAATCATTAGAAAATCTATTCTTCTAATAAATCTTAGAAGAGATGCATACAAATCCGATCCTTGCGTTTAGGGTGTTCAAAAATTTTAGCTTGCCCATCCCACATGATGATTAAGACATCTCTTGTAAGAATTTATTAGAGGAAATCCATATAAATATATAAATTCAATTCTACAGAAAACGAGAGCACTCATCACCAATTTATTTATTTTTAATTTCAAACCATTCGATCCAAACCCTCATGACCTCATTAGATATAAGGCCTTAAGTTAAGATAAACTTCGAATACATGCAATTTTGCATTTTCTTCATATGGATGTACACTATTTTGAATTATGAAATCTGAAAATTTAACCTTATGATTAGAAAAGTTTAAGGACATACAAGACCAAATCATGTGCATATAATTTTCAAGGTGTTATGTTTAGGATTCTTAGAATTGGCTTTCCTTGCCAAATGTACACTTTCATGTAATTCCTCTTAGCTAATCTTTAAAAATTAGGCCTTCAAAAGAACGCTTCGAAGTGGAAAGCATTGGCCAAGAATGCTGTGGATGAGGGTGGAAGTTCTGATAAAAACATCGATGAGTTCATTGAGAAACTGGTTAAGAGCTAGGCTGGCTAGGGAAAGCTGTGGTGTACAAGTCCTTTTGTAGAGAATAAAAGTGAGTCTATGCAATGTAATTGACTATGCAATACAAAAAGAAGAAAACTTAGTTCCAGTTCTTGTGACAATGATATTGCCTGTTGCTGATCTTCATGATCACTTAGTCTCACTTTAGATTTGGCTTCTCGAACATGGAAATTAGAAACATAATTTTGTGTAATCAATATTATATAGAAAGAAAAAGATGAATAAACCGAACTAATAATCATCATGATGTGTAAATTACTATCTTGATGTCCCGTGATACACACACGATGAGTCTTGTCTCTCTTGCTCCTCACGTGACGACTTGAAAAACACTCTCTATAGGCGAAGCTCTGGTGTCTTCTGAAAAATTGCCTAGTACAAAAACAAGTCTTCTTGTGGAAAATAATTGTGCAACTTGTTTTGCGATTTAATTCATGTTCTGTCCTTTGGGAATTTGTCCAAAGCATCTACAAAAGGAAGTTCGGACTAAGTCGAACCACAAAAATAAAAAAATAAAAAATAGACATTAGATATAACAATCTTTACTAATTAACTAATTAGAATTTGAGATATAAAGTATTTCTGTTTGGGTTTTAATACCTAGGAATCAAATTTTGTTTTGGATTTGACTAAAGAGAAGTCCCAAATTCATTGGGCCTGTCTAAATTAGAAAGATAAAATATAATTTTACCCTTTTTGTTTAAAAGCCTGTCCAAAATCAGATCTCATCCTTCCTCTCTCTCGATTGGAAAACAGGGCAGCCACATTCCCAATTTCACATCAACTTTCCGTCGCCATAACAACCTTATCTCGTCATCATTCCTAATGGTTGGCTTTGTATTTTTAAAACACTACATAGTTTACTAATTTGGATTTTAAAATAAAAACAATTTAGATATCAATTATGTGAACAAAAACAAAAAAATGCAAAACAAAACAAAACAAAAACAAAAGCAGCAAAAAAAACAAAAACAAAAACTAATTTATGTAGAAACAAAAACTGCACTGTAGAGTATGGGGAAAAAATAAACATATTAATAAGTGGTGTGATTCTAATAAAACCATACAGCGAAAAGGTTCAAAAGGGAGAAATCTTTCAGTAAACAATTTTTGTCATGACTCGTGCTAAAGGTTTCTCTTTCAAAAACTTCTTCAAGCTTTAATTGGGTAATGACGAACACCCTCATGACCTCATTGGATACAAAGCCTTAAAGATAAACTTCGAATACATGCAATTTTGCGAAATATTCTTCTCCGATTCTTTCCTGTGCATGTACGCTATTTTGAATCTTATGAAATATAAAAAAGTAAATTATACTACGAAAACTTATGATTAGGAAAGTTTAGGGATAGGCAAAACCATGGACCAAAATATCGATATTTTAAACGATATTTGTGAGAGCATGTTTTAAAAAAAAACCTATATAAATTCTTATTCATACTACATATAAATTATTTATTAATATGAATTTTTTTTAATTAAATATTTATTGTGAAGACTTATATGTTATTAAATCTTAAGCCTAGTATGAGATTATTCCTTTAGTTGAAAGATGGCACCATTTTTGTTTTCCACGTGTAGAGACTTGGAATTGGTTTTAATCAAATCATCATTGCCATGCCACCTTGCATGCTAGTAACAAGTGGTGTTGTGATATCATTGGCCAAACGGAGATGAGTCACATTATTCTAATCATCATTGCCATGCCACCTTGCATGCTAGTAATAAGTGGTGTTGCAATATTTCGTACTTATCATTGTGAGTGGGTTATGAATATTCTTTACTTCCGAATCAAGGCGTGACAATATTTCGCCAAAATTATTGTTTTTTTGAAAGGGGGATATTTTGGAACATTCCTGAAGCTTTGGCGCACTCGAGGGTTTCGAACCCCTATCATTTCCAACTTTGTTTGAGCGCCTTATCCACCACGTTGCTGGTTATTTAGTGGTTACATGCTACACCATGTAATATTTATATTGTCTCTACAATTTGTTTTTCAAAGAAATAGAATTTCATATGACTTTATTTAGGTTTTATTATCCCCTATTATTACTTAATTACTTAAATACCTATAATCATTTTCTTTACTTCCTTTTTTTTTTTTTTGAAAATTAGCGACTCTTTACTTCCTATTTAACTCTTCCTTTGGGTAACTTTATTTAGGTTTCATTGGATAACTGTTACTACTATGTTTTAAATATTATAAACCTTTCTATTCGTCTTAATGAAATTTAACCATCGTTTAGCAAAAAAAAAATGTACATAATTTCCATAACAAATTAATATAGGAACTTTTAAGATGTCTAGTGGAGGCAATAAATGATAGCCTATTTGGGGACATTAAGACCCACTACATGGAAACAAACATAGCACGATTTGCAAATATTGTGGTACTAAATTTTCATAAATAAAATATTATAGTGTATTTAATCTTCTTTCATTACTTACTATATATTTTCTAAACTCACAGTGTTTGTGAGTTTGCTATATAATCAACTTAAATCACTCAAACCCAAAATGCAATATATTTCCTTCTAATTTTTTTGTGATAAAATCATAGAGAATTGATTAAATAAACATCCTCTAAAGTTTCAATAAAAAATTTCAAGTTTTTCTCACAATTTTCCTGGTTTTTATACAATTTTTACCGATATTGATATTTTTCAAATATTTCCATCGAAATTGTGCTTTCATACCTTTTTTCTTTTTATTTTGGAAAGAGAATATTTCATTCAAATCAAACACAAGCCAAAGATTACAAATCAATCTAAGACCCCAACAGTCAACTTGAAGTAAAACCAATCAGTCAACTTGAACAAGGGTTGTGCGCTATCATACTTTGTTTCACCACACATACGTGTTTGGTTATACGGAGCGAAGTAAAACCAATCAATCAACTTGAAAGAAGGGCTCTCTCTTTTTTAGACTTAATTTAGTTTCGTAAAATATAAAAGGAGAAAAGGCTGGCTAGCCTCGGTTGAACTTTTAAATCTCCGTGAGAAAACCATCAAATTTTACACACTAGGAGCTCTTGGAAGGAAAAAACAAAAAGGAAAAGGAAAAACGAACCCAAAGCCAAAACCACCTGCAGCTGCTATATAACTACACTGTTTGACTTCAAAACCATAACAGAACTAATTGGCTTCTTTTGACATGGGCATCAGAAGGCTCCCACAGAGCCACGGAGTTTGCATAACTGTCAGCTGAGCATCGTCACCGGAGTTTGCTTGACAGTAAATATTCGAAGCCTATCGATCAAATTGGTTGTTGTCAAGCTTAAGCACACGCATTGCTAGAGTTGCTTACTTTGCCTATGTTGTGAAAATGGACAAACACTTTCACTCACTCCCCTAATGATCTTGTTGTTGATGGACTTTGTGACACACACAAGGATGGATGAATCACACACACACACACACACACACGAGAAACCAACCAAGCACAAAGTGACACAAGTATTTTAGAGGTTCAGCAATTGCCTACATCCTCTTGGTGATCCTCTTGAGAA
Source organism: Prunus avium (assembly GCF_965620075.1). Taxonomy (NCBI): domain Eukaryota; kingdom Viridiplantae; phylum Streptophyta; class Magnoliopsida; order Rosales; family Rosaceae; genus Prunus; species Prunus avium. The sequence goes on from NC_142291.1 coordinate 35,299,455, forward strand.
ATTCACTAATGAAAGAATAAGTTACAACTTTGGTTTACAAAGAAACCCCCTTAGAACTCTATTCTCTCCCAAGCTCTCTTTTCTCTCTCACCCCTTGCTCAATACTTTGATACACTTGTGAACACTCTCACAACTCTTGGTGTTTCCCCCCTTTGGTGTCTAGACTACTCAAGACTCAACTCAGCTCTCTCTTGAACTGATTGCCCTCTCTCTCTTCCTCCCTTGGTAAGTTGAACCACTCTTGGACACACTAGCTCCTAGCTACTTGTCCACTCCTTGAGAAGTAAAACCACACTTGTTGTCTTGCTTCCTCTTCCCTTTAATACACAAGCCTTTGGACTTCAGAAGAGACTCCTTCTTTCCTCCCACGTTCTGCCCTTGGTTACCTAACATGGACCACAACTTGGGCAGACCAAAGGCTAGGTATTGATAGCTGCAACTTCAGCCACCCTATATAGAGCCATAGGGTAGGTACTCCTTGAAGCAAGTCAACAAACCTCATTCAATGGTGTTCCAGCTTCTCTAGCACGTTGCTAGACTTCCTAGAACCCATAAAACTCCTTGGAAGCTCGAGGGATTAGGTAGGAAACCGACACATGTGAAGACACCTTGAAAAAAAACGCATGGAAAAACGACACAGCACGTCTGGCGACCGGTCGCACGTTCCTGGCGACCGGTCGCATTGCAATCTGTCTGAAAGCGACCGGTCGCTTGCACCTTGCGACCGGTCGCTGGTCACGATTTCCAGCTTCTCCTCCAGACTTCGAATCTGCTTCAAAACGACCGGTCGCAAATACCCAGCGACCGGTCGCTTCCTCCTTCACTTGCATACTTAATGTGAGCCATTTTTCCAACAATCTCCACCTTGGCGAACCATTAATCACCCCATGGACCATTGTTGAACTCTAGAACCTCTTCAACCTCTTAGAAATCGTTCTAGTAATTTCCAAGAGCTCCACCATGGCAATACACCTCTTGCCTCAATGCACCTTTGGTGGAAGGTGCTCCACCCAAGCCTAGACTTGAGTAACCTGGACCTCTTGTGCAGAAAAGAGTTCCCCCTTGCCAAATTCGTTGCTCATTGCCTTCTTGGAACCTTGAATCATGGACTTCCCTTGATATGCAAAACACATACCAAACCTTTGTTCACTAAATCCCCAGTTAGCACTCCTTGCTCTTGGATTTAAGAACACCTTTCTTTTCATCTATGCACCTCTCCAACTTTCCCGTTTCATGCTCCCTCTAGCACTCCGAAACGTGGCTGGAACTTCTTGGTCCATCCATCCAAAACCTAGGGATGGTTTGATGGATTCCTTGGGCCCGGACCTTGCACTTGATGATGGCTCCACCTCAAGTAGAACCCCTTTGTGAGTTTGTTGTTGTTGCCCTCCTTCTTCAGCCCTTGTGTCAAGCTCCACCTCAAATGGAGACTCATCCATGACCACCTTGGCAAGAAGTTTCCCTTCAACAACATTCTCCTCCTCATCCCTTGTCTTGACTTCACTTTCTGCACCTTTGAGATCAAGCACCCTTGATGATGAACTTGCATGCAAGAAGAACTTGCTATGACTTCCTTTCCTCATATGTGTCAAACATCAACTTATTTGCACACACATGATATGAGCACCCGGAATCACAAAATCCAACTTGAAGTAGAACTTGAACCCTTACCCGAAGAGCTAGCCATGACTTCCCCGTTACTCTCCTCCGTAACCGTCAAGAGTTCATCACAAATGTCATCATCACATACATTTGCTGAACTTCCAGCTTTCTTCATCTTCTCCTTCCATACCGGACAATTTTGCTTCCAATGATCCATAGACCCACACTCGAAGCACCCTTCTTTGTCACCAACCGAGCTTTGAATAAGGTGGCACCCTTCTCATGCATTTCTTCTTTCTTCCTAAACACCCATTTGCAGCCAATAACCTTGCGACCTTTGGGTTTAGGAACTAACTCCCAAACTGAGTTTTGGTGTAGAGATTCCATCTCTTGCATCATAGCTTCCATCCAACTTTCCCGTTCCTTGTTCTCAACAGCTTCTTGGAACGTGGTTGGTTCTTCTTCACTAGCATTTAGGGCATAGTGAACTGCATCCTTTTCCCATCCAAACCTTTGAGGTGGTTTGATGGTTCTCTTGGGCCTGGACCAAGCTATAGATGATGGCTCCACCTGTTCTTGAGCCTCTTCTTCTTCTTGAGTGTGTTGTTGAAGCTGCCCAGCTTCTTCCTCTTCAATGTCAGACTCCACCTCCTCCTGAACGTCTTCAGTTGGCTATTTCCGTGAAGTCTTTCTTGACACCTTCTTGAGTGGAACTTTAATGGTTGTTTCTTTCTCAACAACATCCTCCTTTGCCTCTGAATTCTTGACTTTGTTCATAGGTATGGTCTTCTCATCAAACACAACATTTCTGCTGAGTATCTTCTTGTGGTTCACTGGATCCCACAGCTTGTAGCCCTTCACACCACTCTCAAATCCGATGAAAATACATTCAAGAGACTTTGGCTTCAACTTGGATCTTTCATCACTAGGAATAAGTGCATATGCACTGCACCCAAACACCTTAAGATTCGAATAATCGATTGACTTATTAGACCATACCTCCTCTGCACACTTGAACTCAAGATTTCTTGAAGGCGATCGGTTAACCAAATAGGCAGCGTGGTTAACCGTTTCTGCCCAAAAAGATTCGGGCAACCCTGCATGAATTCTCATACATCTCTCACGCTCCATGAGAGTTCGGTTCATCCTCTCCGCAGCTCCATTTTGTTGGGGTGTCTTCTTCACGGTAAAGTGCCTTTTAATGCCTTCACTTTTGCAAAACTCAAGGAACTTGCTGTCCTTATATTCACCACCATTGTCACTCTTTAGGATCTTGATCTTTCTTCCGGTTAGGTTCTCTACTTCCGCCTTCCACTCTTTGAATTTGGTGAAGACCTCAGATTTCTCCTTCTTGAAGTAGACCCAAACCTTCCTGAAAAAATCATCCAAGAAAGTCACGAAATAGCGAGCTCCACCCTTCGATTTAACCGGTGATGGCCCCCATACATCCGTGTGAATATAATCTAGCACACCCGTGCTTTCTTCCTCTTTGTTTCGCTGCTTGAAAGCTATTTTTGATTGCTTTCCCATGGTACAAAATCTGCAGAACTCAAGCTTGCAACTTTGAACACTTTTCAACAATTTTCTGTTGTGTAGTTCCTGCATGCCCCTCTCACTCATGTGCCCTAGCCTCAAATGCCAAAGCTGAGTTTCATCTTCCGAGTCCTTGCTTGTAGATACAGCTGCTCCACCTATGATTGTTGTACCACATAACCTATATAGACAGTTAGGTTGTATCTCTCCCTTCATAATCACAAGTGAACCTTTTGAGACTATGAGTTTCCCTCCATTTGCTTTGAATGAATAACCATTCTTATCAAGAGTTCCAAGGGAAATGAGATTCTTACGCAACTTTGGAATGTGCCTTACCATTCCAAGCGTCCTAACAGCCCCATCATGCATCTTCACCTTGATTGTACCGGTTCCTTTGACTCTACACATTAAGCCATCCCCCATCATCACTTCACTGCTATCTTCTTTCTCATACGTGTCAAACCACTCCTTGTTTGAGCACATATGATATGAGCATCCGGAATCCAAAATCCAATCGGAAGAGGAACACCTTGAAGAATTAGCCAATGCATTTGTTTTAACATTGCTATTAACACACAAAAGCTCACCATCACTTTCCGTGACATCCTCCGCTGTGTTTGCTGCATTCTTCCCTTTGTTCTTCTTCTCCTTCCATATGGGGCAATTCTTTTTCCAATGCTCCTTTGACCTACATTCGAAACAACCATCTTTCGCCTTGGATTTGGACCTTCCTCTATTGCCTTTCTTGCCTTCACGCTTCTTTGAACGGCCTCTCTCTCCGGTCTTTGCAACTAGACCTTCGCCTTGAGAGTTTTCTCCCGAACGTTGAGTCATCCTATGGTGTGTCATGATGTCTTGCACCACAGGCTCAAAATCAAGAGTAACCTTTCCGAACATAAGAGTGGTTCGGAAGTGTTTATAGGACGAAGGTAAGGATGTCAACAACATGAGAGCCTTATCCTCCGGACTATAATTCACATCCATTCTCTGCAAGTCAGCAACACATCTATTGAAACTACTTAGATGTTCCATTAGATTTCCTCCCTCCTCCATCTTAAGATTCAGGAGCTCTTCCTTGAGGAAGAGTTTGTTGGACAACGATTTCCCTGCAAACATCTCTTCGAGCTTCTCCCATGTTTGCTTCGCTGTATCCTTTATCACGTTGATGAGCACCTCATCGGAGAGATAGTTTTCGATAGCTCCTCTGGCTAACTCGTCAAGAACTCCCCACTCATCATCCGTCATGCTTGCTGGCTTCTTCTCCTTGCCAACCAACACAACATGGAGTTGTTGTTGTGTAAGAGCTGACTTCATCCTTCGTTGCCAAAGAGTGAAGTTCTCCTTCCCTGTGAAAGGCTTTAACTCCACCTTCATGCTTGCTACTTGTGGTTGCTTCATATGCTGTGAACTGCTACCACTCTCAGCTTCCATGTCACTTGCCATCTTCAACACACTAGCACTCCAAGAGAAGAACTAGCTCCAGCTGCCAAACACAGCTCTGATACCACTTGTTGTGAATTAATGACTAACTCACTGCCCTTAAAGATCTTGTTGTTGATGGACTTTAGACAAAGAACTCAATGATGGATGAGTCTTACACACACACACAGAAATTAACCAAGCACAAATGACACAAGTGTTTATAGAGGTTCAGCAAAATTGCCTACATCCTCTTTGGTGATCACCTTGAGAAATTTCACTAATGAAGATAGGTTACAACTTTGGTTTACAAAGGAAACCCCCTTAGAACACTACCCTCACAATCTGTTTCTCTCACACCCTTGCTCAACACCTTGATACACTTAGAGAACTCTCTTGCTCTCTCCTTGGCTTTTTGTGAAACTCTCACTGGAAAACTTAACTTCTGCTGCAGCCACTACCTAATTATCCAACTTGTTTTCTCCTCTTGTGTTATATTACTTCACCCCATTTCCTACACAAGCCAATGGACATAAGATAAGACACAATCTTTGTCCTCCACGTTCCTTCCTTTAGTCACCACTTAGACTAAATGTCAGATCAAGTAGGTAAATGATATCCCACTCAGCCACCTCCCACTTACACCAGAAAATGGAGAGTGATCCCTTTGAAATAAGATAAGCAACTAGCCATGAGTGCTCTCCCAACTTATCCAGCACGTAGTCAACATTCATTTAACTCAGAAGTGACCCACTAAGCCTCTGAAATCATGTGGAAAGCGATAGCCATCGAAAACACAGTTGAAAACACGTAAGGAAACGTCACAGCACGACTGGAGCGACCGGTCATCAGGAATGGGCGACCGGTCGCCAGAAGTTTTCCCTCCAGACTTTGAATCTGCTTCTAAACGACCGGTCGCAAATGTCACGCGACCGGTCGCTCATGCTTCCTGCGACCGGTCGCAAAGAACTGACGACCGGTCGCTCGCTCCAGACTTCGAATCTGCCCATGAACGACCGGTCGCAAATTCCCAGCGACCGGTCGCTTTTAGGCAGTTTCAAATTCTCCCTTTGAGCGCCAAAACCTTTGTATCCTTTAGGTGAGCCATTTTTTCAACAACAAGGCCATGCATGGAGATGGAGGAGGACAATCACCATCATCATTCTCTTCCATTGCATTGGAGACCATTTCTGATGGGTTTGATGGAGAAGGTGGGAGTTCCCAAGCAGAGAGCATCCAGGCCTACTGGGACCGTTTTCGGGAAATTGGCTCACAGACTTTGGCTGAGCTCATTGACAAGCTCTCTGCCTCAGGCCACCCTGCTGATTGTTTAGTTTATGATCAAATTTTGCCTTGGGCTCTTGATGTGGCCAAAAGGGTTGGGATTGCTGGGGCCGCTTTCTTCACTGTATCTTGTGCTGTTACCAACATATACTCTCTTGTCCATAATGGGCTGCTCAAACTTCCTCTCAATCCTGACTCTGAAGTTTTGCTGCCTGGATTGCCACCTCTTCAACCTTCAGACACCCCATCTTTCATCTATGTTCCTGAATCTTACCCTGCTTTCTTTAAACTGTCTTTGGATCCGTTCTCTAATCTTGACAAAGCTGATTGGGTCTTCTACAGCACATTTTATGAGCTGGAAACAAGAGGTAATCAAAATTCTTGGCATAAGTTTTATTAGCCAGTGCATGCCCAGGGAGGGTACCCTTACCCCTATCTCAAATGTTCTATTTTATTTTCATGTCTATATTTCTTTTGAGTTGCATATATTTTGTGACTATATGAATGAATTCATTCCCTTGATAGGGAGACGCGTCAACAATACTGCTAGAGTCACTAAATTAATTACCTGTCCAAGGAATTATGTATTTGAAGTCTCCAAAATTTAATGACTTTGACCTTATATTTTTAAGATAACACTTTCCTTTTATGCGCATAGGCGGTGGATTGGATGGCAAAATTTTGGCCATTGAGGACGATTGGACCAACCATACCATCCATGTACCTGGATAAGCGTCATGAAGAAGACAAGGAATATGGTCTCAGCCTCCTAAAGCCAAACAGTGATGCCTGCATGAAATGGTTAAATGCAAAGCCTAAAGGGTCTGTAGCATATATGTCGTTCGGCAGTGTGGCAAAACTCGGAGAAGAGAAAATGGAGGAACTTTGTTTGGGTTTGAGGAGAAGCAAATGCTATTTCTTGTGGGTGGTGAGGGCATCAGAATCAGCTGAGCTGCCAAAAGGGTTTGCAGAGGAGACGTCTGAAAAGGGTTTGGTGGTTTCATCGTGCCCTCAATTGGAAGTGTTGGCACATGAGGCTGTAGGATGCTTCGTCACACATTGTGGTTGGAACTCTACTTTGGAGGCCTTGAGTTTAGGAGTTCCAATGGTGGCAGTGCCACAGTGGATTGACCAGGGCACCAATGCCAAGTTCATCATGGATGTGTGGAAAATAGGGCTTAAAGCTCAAGCTGATGAGAAAGGGATAGTGAGAGGAGAAGAAATTGCACATTGTGTGAGAGAAATATTGGAGGGGGAGAGAGGGAAGGAGATTCGAAAGAACGCTTTGAAGTGGAAAGCATTGGCCAAGAATGCAGTGGATGAAGGTGGAAGTTCTAATAAAAACATTGATGAGTTCATTGCAAAACTGGTTCAGAATCAGAACTAGCTAGGCAAAGCTGTGGTGTATTTCTGAAAAAAATTCCTTGTACAAGTCCTCTTGTGGAAAATGTTACTAGGGACTGATTAATAATTTCCATGACTAATAATTTTTAAAAGTCAGAAATTTGTGTCTTCACTATTAAAATAATTATACATAATACTATAAATTATACAAACAAAACACTTATTTATAGATGCTGCCATTGTCCAACTGCCACCCGACTTGGCTACTAACATATGAATATGGTTTGAATACTTTAAGTTAATTGTATTCTTCTTCGTAAGGAGATATATATAGGAGTTTACAAATAGTGCTTTACAAGTAAATAGATACAGGAATTAAATAGGAGAATATCTCCTAATTATACAAGGATTGTCAACTATATGAAAAAAGAAAATAAATCTCTTTGATTTGTTAGGTTAACTCGCGTCAACATTGGCTTCTTCTCCTAGCCACTAGTTTACAAGATATTTTTTAGGATTTTCAGAGAATGGCTACAACAATTATGTCTTGAAAGCTATGCTTGCCGATTTTGTCAAAGTGGGTGTACATCTCTCGAGTTCTCCACATTTCACTAGATTTTTCCTCAAATGAGCATTAACTTTAAACAAAAACAAAAAAAATGCCAGCCCAATTTATACACGAGGATTTTCAAGCGTACAATTAGTGAATCAGTCAACTTGATAGAAGGACTAAATATAATTTAAGACAGGTAAAATGAGTTCAGAAAAGCAGAAAACAAGAGCACAACTGTTACTGGCTAGGCTGAGTTCAACTTTTAAATCTTCGTGCGAACACCACCAAATAACGGACACTAGGAGCTCTTGGAAGGAAAAAACAAAAAGAAAAAGGAAAACCAAAACCAAAACCAGCTGCTGCTGCTATAACTACCTTGTTTGAGCTCAAAACCTTAACAAAACTAATTGGCTTCTTTTGAGACCCACAAGGCTCCAAAGGTAATCCACAAAGTCCAGGATTGTTTGCGTAAGAGTCCACTGTAATTGATATACCATTATTAAAGTTTGGGACTGGGCCAGACAGCTGATTGTTGGCCACACTAAATGTTTTAACCCTATTAAGCCGGCCAAGTTCTGGAGGAATGGTACTCGAGAACTTGTTGTTGTCAAGCTTAAGCACATTCAGATAGGTGCAATCGGAAAGGTTCGTTGGGATTGGCCCTGTGAAGCTGTTAGATGAGAGATCAAGGGTCGTAATGAACGAAATGATTTTACAGATATCCGTAGGAAGAGGTCCATTGAGCTGGTTGCTTGAAAGATCTAACCCTGTTAGGCTTGTGCAATTTGCTACGCCTCGAGGAAACGAGCCCTTCAGTCCCAAATCCGAAAGCTTGATGTTTAAAACATTACTCCTGTCTGGGTTCCAGCACTCGATTCCCAGAAAGTTACAGATGGAACCTTCAGTGTTGTTGTTGAAATCCCAGGAAGAGTTTAAGTAACCTAAAGTGTCCTGAAGTGATGCCTTTATACTTTTTAAGCAGTTGATATCACTCTCAACACCAAAGCTGAAACTACAACTAAGCAATAACCAGAGGACACCACCAATAAAAATGCCGGGATCTCGTCCATTCAACAACATATGCATCAAGAAAGCCATGAAAATGGGATAATGGGCTAAAAGAAAAGAAGAAGAAAAAAAGTGCTATTTAGTTCATGAAGCCAAAGATCAGAGCTAAAGATAGCAGTGAAGACCTCAAATTCTCTGGCTTTTTATAACCACTGGACATGAAAGAACCCTGATAAGGGTTTAAAAATCAACGACACAAATTAATGAAAAGGCTCCCAAGTGGTCAGCACATGCATTAAAAATCAAGAGTGGTTTATACGTCCAATGGTATATCCTGGCTCTCTTTGAAGGGTTTATGAAAGTGAGGGAAGGAGACGGGCTCATCGGGCTATTTGGAGGCCACTCCTTTCGTCGAAAGCTTAGGGACGACTTGGACTGTTGACTATTGACTACCCATAGTGTTCGTCTGCCCTTTTTTTCCTTTCCTTTTTTTCTTTGCCGACCTTCATGAGATGACTCAGTCTCATCTTAGAATTTTACTTGCTCAAACATGGGAAAAACAGAGAGGATACAACTCAAACTACTAAAAATTCGACAATTACAAATGAAGAAGAAAAAGAAACCCAATTAATCATCTTGGTGTCTCGTGATATATATACACACGATGAGAATGCAAATATTTATTAATCTTGTTTTCTTGTGATATATATACACACAATGAGAGCATGTCTCTCTTGCTCCTCACATGATTAAAAGACATACTCAACCAGTGTACATCACAAGTAGGTACAAAAAAGTTTTTCTTCATAAGCCCGTTTTGAGAAAGAAAAAAAAAAAGGCAATATAAAGCAAGCATAAGGGGTGCCACCATAAGAAATTAAGGGGCGCAGCGCAACCACACAAACTAATTAAAAGGCTCCCCCGGTCAACATATGCATTGAAAAAGCAAGAGTGGTTTATACGTCCAATAGTATATCCTGCCTCTCTTTGGAGGGTTTATGAAAGTGAGGGAAGGAGGTGAGCTCATCTGCTTGGAGGCCTACCCCTTTTGTCAAAAGCTTGGGTATATCTGCTTATATTTTCTAGAGGCGTGTGGAAAAGAGTAATGGAGAAGAAGAGAGGAGAAGGGAAGGAAAGTGGGGTGGAGTGAAAAAGTGAGCTTTTGGGGCTCTAGAGGCGTGTGGGAAAAGAGTAATGGCCGTTGGGTATTGGTAAACCCTAGTAAATGCCTTCTCACGAAATGAATTAAATATAAATAATTTGGATTATATAAAGCCTTCTCACGAAATGAATTGGTAATTTCATTTGTCATTTCACCAAGTAGTTTCGTATTATTTCTGTAAAAAAACTTGATTATGTAATGTTAAGCGGTACTTTTAGTAGAGTGGAAAACGGGGCTCAAAGCTCAGAAAGGGATCGTGAGACGAGAAGAAATAGCAAATTGTGTGAGAGAAATATTGGAAGGGGAGAGAGGGAAGGAGATTCGAAAGAACCCTTCGAAGTGGAAAGAATTGGCCAAGAATGCAGTGGATGAAGGTGGAAGTTCTGATAAAAACATTGATAAGTCCATTGCAAAACTGGTTCAAAACTACTAGCTTGCTTTTCGTAGAGTTACTGTAAGATAGTTTATTATCCCAATCCTTACAGAATTGGTCTTCTATTCATTATCGGATTGCAAGACTCAAGATTGATCAAGAACTCAACACACCTCTCGACCTGCAGCCTCTGTATCAGTGTTCCATATGGATTACAAGGCTAAAGGGGTTTCTAGTTCTATGAGAATTAGGATTAACAGTTCTATAGCAATAAGGATACCTCAAGGAGTCATTTGATGGGCAAGACTCCTTGAGTGATGCATATAAATAGAGCAGCTCCCTCTAAGAGCCGATACACATAAAATCTCATCAAGTAATTCACCCCATCTGGAATTTGAGAATAAGGCAGTCGGTTATCTTAGAGAAGAGCTGTCTCTCAAGTGTTTTGATACTGTCTCCCAAGTGTTCGATAAAAGGCTTCAATGGCAGAACAAGGTTAGTGTTCAAGTTATAATAGCTTTAAAGTTTACATGTGGTATCAGAGCTTAAGTTATTTTATCTTCTACCTAACCATTTTTGTTGCAGCATTTAGAACTTGAAAACTGAAGGATAATTAAGTTTTCAAGGTTAAAGAAACTTGACACAGCAAGAGTTAAAGTTAACACCTTGCTGTGACAAGCAGAAATTGATCAAAGGTTTGTATAGTTCTTGCCGTGTTCTGAGCAAGCCAAAGCAACTCAGACACAACAAGATCTGTACATTCAAAGTTTCATGATCAAACTTGTGTTGAAAATAAACGCATAATGAATGATTCACTGTCCAAAGATGTGAATAATTTATCATGCAATTATTTTCAGCAGAACAGCATAAGAGATGAAACATGTAGGCTATCAAGGTTGTTCTTCTATCCAAAGATGTTGAACCTTTCTTGTACAGGAAGCTTATGTGATTTTCATGTCTTAGTGTTGATAAACATGTTTTGATTTTTTCACCTAAAGGTGAGAATCGATCATGTTTTTAAGTTCTGGGGTTTTTCAGTTTTAAACATATATATACTATGTGTTTTTCAGTTAATCACAACTCGATTGAAACTCTCATTGGCTCCAACTACACCAAATGGAGGGAAGATGTGGAAATTGCTCTAGGTTTGCTGGATTATGAGATGGTCATTGAAGAAGAAGCTCCTGCAGAACCTGCTGCTACTGCATCTGCTGAAGCAAAGGCAAAATGGATTAAGGCCAACAAGATGGCTATTCTAATCATGAGGAGATCAATTTCACCATCTGTCAGGGGAAGCATCACACCATCTGATAATGCCAAGAAGTTCATTGATTCTATTGCGGAAAAATTTCAGGAATCCAAGAAAGCTGAAATTGGTACGTACTCTAATGGCACAACTCACTGATGCAAAATACAATGGGGAGAAGTGTGTAAGAACACACATACTGAATATGCTGGAAATTGGGAACAAGCTGCAAGCACTCAAAGTCAATGTGGATGAAAATATGATGGTACACTTCGCAATAAATTCTCTGCCAAGCACTTTTAAGCACCTTAGAAGCACCTATGTGGCACAGAAGGAAATATGGACAGTAACTGACCTCATAGGCATCTGTGTGCAGGAAGAACAAAATATGAAGAAAGATAAGGCTGAAGAAAGGGTTAACATGGTTCACAACTTCAAACCCAAAAAGGATTTTGGAAAGGGTAAAACTGCTTGGAAGAAAAACAAGGAAGAAAAGGAAACCAAGGGGCTAGAACCAGAAGGTTTCAAGTGTTACTTCTGTAAGAAATTTGGTCATATGAAGAGGAATTGTGACAGATACAAACGCTGGCTGGAAAAACAGAAGGCTAAAGGTAAGTCTGGTCAAGTAAATGTTTGTTTTGAGTCTAATGCAATTGAGATTTCTTCAGATTCATGGTGGTTGGATAGTGGTGCAACAGTTCATGTGGCTAATTGTTTGCAGGGGTTCAAAACAAAGAGGCTGCCAAACAAGGCTGAGATGAAAGTGTTCGTGGGAAATGGAGAAAGAGTCAAGGTGGAATACATTGGATTAGCTAGGATTGAGTTAGAATCTGGTTTTGTTTTGGAATTAGTAGATGTAGTTTATATTCCTTCTATGAAAAGGAATCTTATTTCAATTAGCAAGCTTGTAAAGTCAAACTTACAGTTTGAGTTTGATGAGTCTGGGCTCTCCATTTTCAGAAATAAAGTTATGATTGGTAATGGTTTTCTAAATGATGGAATGTTTCGATTAAACTGCAAGAAACCAAATCCCAGCACTGGAAATCTAAGCATCAATGTGATAAGCACTAAAAGAAAAGCAGAAAAAGAAGAACCTTATAAACTTTGGCACAAGAGACTAGGACATGTCTCGGCTGAAAGAATGAATTTGCTTAACAAAGAAAATCTGTTGCCACCACTTAACCACCATGACAAAGACAGTGTTTGCATAGAATGTGTTAAAGGGAAATTGACAAATTTGAGAAAGAAAGGTGCTACAAGAAGTGAAAAAGTGCTGGAAATCATACATACAGACATTTGTGGTCCTTTTCCCACTCAAACACATGATGGTTTTAAGTATTTCATAACTTTCACGGATGACTTCTCAAGATATGGTTATGTATACTTAATATCTGAAAAATCAAATGCACTAGACATGTTTAAAGTCTACAAAGCAGAGGTAGAAAACCAGCTGGATTCAAAAATCAAAGTAGTAAGGTCAGATAGAGGAGGAGAATTTTATGGAAAATTTGATGAGAGAGGAAGGAACCCTGGACCTTTTGCCAAATTTCTACAAGAAGAAGGTATAGTGGCTCAATACATTAACCCAGGCACACCACAACAAAATGGAGTGGCAGAGAGACGAAATAGGACCTTGATGAGATGATTAGGAGCCTAATGTGCTGCACAAAGCTTCCAAAATTTCTTTGGGGAGAGGCCTTGAAAACAGCAAACTATTTGCTGAACAGAATTCCTACGAAAAGTGTGAATAAAATCCCTTATGAATTATGGTGCAACAGAAAACCAAGTCTCTCACATCTCAAAATCTGGGGAAGCAAGGCAGAAGCAAAGTTTTATAATCCATCAGAAAAGAAACTAGATTCCAAGACAGTTAGTTGCTACTTCGTGGGATATCCAGACAGAACCAAAGGGTACATATTTTATTGTCCTAACAACAACACAAGGTTTATGGAAACACAGAGAGCAATTTCATTGAGGATGAAAGTGAACAAGGCACTGATGAAAATTTTGATTTTGATGAATTTTTGGAAGGTGAGGGATTTACAAGAAAAGAAGATCTGATAAGAGAAACAACAATATTGCCATTCACTGATTCGAGTGACAAACAAATCTCACCAGTTCATGATGAAAGAAATTTAGAAGAAAATCAAATGACTGAAGCTCAGCAAACTGAAACAGAAAATATGCAGATAGATCAACAAGAACAGCAGCCTCACAATTTAGAATTGAGAAGGTCACAGAGAACTAAGAGACCTGCTCTATCAAATGATTATTATGTCTATCTGCAAGAGTCAGAACATGACATCAATACCATAGAAGACCCTTTGTCTTATAAGCAGGCCATTCAAAGTGACAACTGTGATAAGTGGATAGAAGCAATGGAGTCTGAACTCCAGTCAATGAGCAAGAATGGTGTATGGAAGCTTGTTGACTTACCTCAAGGATGTAAACCAATAGGATACAAGTGGGTTTACAAGACCAAAAGAAACTCAAAGGGACAAATAGACAGATATAAGGCACGGCTAGTAGCAAAAGGGTTCACACAACAAGAAGGAGTGGATTACAATGAGACTTTCTCACCTGTGTCAACCTGTTGGCACTAAAAACTGAACAGATGGAGATGAGTGCAACTTACAAGTGGGATGGGCGATCAAGAGATCGATTGGATGTTGGATGCCGTTTCTTCCTGTCCTTGGATGCTGATCCTGAATAGAAGATAAGCGAAGCTCGTGAGGTCTATGGAACCGGTGTGGAACCAGCCTAAGACCCTCCGATGCTCAAGTAAGATTGTTTTTAAGAGCTCTTGCTGTTGACCATATAGTAGTATATAAGTCAAGCTAAAAAGTCTTACCCCTGTATTGTAGTGGAGGGGCCTATTTATAGAGGGCATTTAGTATGCTCTTAGTACTCATTTCCGATGTGGGACTCGTGGGAGGGCCCTATGAGGTTGACACGAGTGTTTAGATATTTCTGGCGGGTGCTTCGAGGCTGATTCTGTAGAATCGGTATGGGATACCGATTATAGGCTGTGTTGGGCCTGCAGCGGCTGTTCGTGGCTTTGAGGCAATGCCATCGGTGGTGATTGCCGATTGTCCGAGGCCTTGGGTACTTGGGCGAGTTTATGAGATCCACGTGTCGTTGCATGAGTGGAGGGTCAGATATGGTACAAACAGTAGTCCCCCAAGTTGCCGATTGAGAAGCTTCTCGGTTGGGGACTTGAATGTGTATTCGGAGTTCTGACCCGGACACAATGGTCCCATAGTTGCCGATGGTGGTATGTAGTCCCCCAAGTGCCCAAAGGAGTGAGCTTGGAGAAGAGACGGCATGATGTGCCGATTGTTGCAAGAGGTGAGTGAAAACTCGTGAATATGCGGCTGTCGTTCGGCACGAGAGGTGAGTGAAAACTCAACGATGTGCGCCTGCCGTTCGGCACGAGAGGTGAGTGAAAACTCAACGATGTGCGCCGGCACTCAACGATGTACGCCGGCCGTTCGGCACGAGAGGTGAGTGAAGACTCAACGATGTACGCCGGCCGTTCGGCACGAGAGGTGAGTGAAGACTCAACGATGTACGCCGGCCGTTCGGCACGAGAGGTGAGTGAAAACTCAACGATGTGCGCCGGCCGTTCGGCACGAGAGGTGAGTGAAAACTCAACGATGTACGCCGGCCGTTCGCCAGTGGAGTTGTGCTCGAAGGTGGCTAGATCCGCCACGTTCGGGAAGTTGAAGCGTCTCTGAGGATTGGAAGCGTTGCAGCTGACGTTTGGTCTCCCCCATGCATGCGTGACACGTGGCGGCATGGCTTGTGAAGAGCCGCGGCGTTTCGTATCCCGATGCATCGCTTCGCATCCCGATGCTAAATCGGCTCTATAAATGTGAGGAGGGGACGAGAGGACAAATACTTGGAATATTTGAGAGCGAAGAGAGCTTGTGAGAGGCGATTTCCGGCAACCGTGCGAAGGCTGAGCAGGCGATTTCCGGTGAGTGTGAACAAGGCGGAGGCGATTTCCGGCGAACTTGAACCACCGTGCAAACAAGGTATGTTGCCGTGTTTTGGCATTTGTATGAATCAAAGTGTTGAATTCGTTGATTTTTTGTTTGAACAAAGTATGAACAAGCATGAACAAGCATGAACAAGCATGAACATGAGCGCCAATCTGTTGGCACTAAAAACTGAACAGATGGAGATGAGTGTAACTTACAAGTGGGATGGGCGATCAAGAGATCGATTGGATGTTGGATGCCGTTTCTTCCTGTCCTTGGATGCTGATCCTGAATAGAAGATAAGCGAAGCTCGTGAGGTCTATGGAACCGGTGTGGAACCAGCCTAAGACCCTCCGATGCTCAAGTAAGATTGTTTTTAAGAGCTCTTGCTGTTGACCATATAGTAGTATATAAGTCAAGCTGAAAATTCTTACCCCTGTATTGTAGTGGAGGGGCCTATTTATAGAGGGCATTTAGTATGCTCTTAGTACTCATTTCCGATGTGGGACTCGTGGGAGGGCCCTATGAGGTTGACACGAGTGTTTAGATATTTCTGGCGGGTGCTTCGAGGCTGATTCTGTAGAATCGGTATGGGATACCGATTATAGGCTGTGTTGGGCCTGCAGCGGCTGTTCGTGGCTTTGAGGCAATGCCATCGGTGGTGATTGCCGATTGTCCGAGGCCTTGGGTACTTGGGCGAGTTTATGAGATCCACGTGTCGTTGCACGAGTGGAGGGTCAGATATGGTACAAACACAACCAAAGATTCCTTAAAGGTTATAATGGCATTAGTGGCACATTTTGATCTTCACCTTCATCAAATGGATGTTCAAACTGCATTTTTGAATGGAAACCTTATTGAAGAAATCTACATGAAGCAACCGGATGGTTTCATTCAAAAAGGGGAAGAAGATTTGGTTTGCAGGTTACAAAAATCAATATATGGATTAAAACAGGCTTCTAGGCAATGGTACTTGAAGTTTGATGAAGTGGTGAAGTCTCAAGGTTTCACTGACAATCCTTTAGATGAGTGCATTTACCTAAAAT
The DNA here is from genome assembly GCF_965620075.1 of Prunus avium. Lineage (NCBI taxonomy): Eukaryota > Viridiplantae > Streptophyta > Magnoliopsida > Rosales > Rosaceae > Prunus > Prunus avium. The sequence continues at coordinate 35,316,008 of NC_142291.1, forward strand.
TTCAAGGGAGACATTACATTTTCATGCTGCTGTATGTTGATGATATTCTCTTAGCAAGCAGTAATCTGTCACTATTACATGACACTAAGAGAATGCTATCAAACCATTTTCAGATGACTGACTTAGGAGAAGCAAACTATGTATTAGGAATTGAAATAAGCCGAGATAGAGAAAGAGGGTTACTTAGTCTATCACAGAAGGGATATATAGAAAGGATACTGAAAAGGTTCAACATGGAAAACTGCACAGGTTGTGATGTTCCATTCTCGAAGGGTGATAAATTGAGTAGTGAACAATCTCCCAAAACTGAGCAAGAGAAGTTGGAGATGCAGGACAAGCCCTATGCATCACTTGTAGGAAGCTTGATGTATGCTCAAGTTTGCACAAGGCCAGACCTTGCTTTCAGCATTAGTGTTCTTGGAAGGTTTCAATCCAATCCAGGTCAGGCACATTGGGTAGCAGGCAAGAAAGTTCTGAGGTATTTGCAGAGAACTAAAGAGTATAAGCTAATCTATCGAAGAGTTGAAGAATTGAAACTAGAAGGATATGCAGATGCAGATTTTGCTGGCTGTTTGGATACACAGAAGAGTACATCAGGTGTTGTATTTTTGTTTGCAGGAGGAGCAGTGGCTTGGAGAAGTGTAAAACAACAATACATATCAACCTCAACCATGTAGGCTGAGTTTTTAGCAATTTATGAAGCTACTTCAATAGCTATGTGGCTTAAAAAAATTTTGTCAATGTTAAAGGTCGTGGATTCTATACAAAAGCCAATCCAATTGTGGAATGACAACAATGCATCAATTTATTTTGCAAAAGGAAATAAGAGGTCAGGAGGATTAAGACACCTGCAGTTAAAGTTGTTATCAGCCAAGGAAAATATCCGAGATGGTTATACAGCCTTAGATCATATTGGAACAGATTTCAATATTGCAGATCCCCTGAACAAAGGCTTGCCTAATCATGTTTTTCATAGGCATGTTAAAAGTATGGGTTTATAGATCAGTTTTGATGCTTGAAGTCTGTGGGAGTCAGTGGGAGCCAGTTTTAGTTTTATTTTCTTTTAGCTAGTTTAATCGAGATTGTTTTACGGTTTATTTAATAATATTTTTCTTATGAATGTTTTGGCATGTGGATGAAGGAAGAATCTGCAAAATTTTGCTAGCACATGTGTTTTGCATTTTCGTATCCATGAAGGAGCCATGCAAGTTTATTAAGACCTTGGTAGTCTTGTAAGGGTGAGCTAAGTTTTGTTTTGATCATTAAGTTTTCCAAGGTAGATCACAACATTGCTTTGATTCTAATTCAGTTGGCAGTCGCATGTGTTGATATATATTTGTATGTGTGGTTGTAAAAGACTTGATTTTGGTTGCTCAATGTTCTTTGACAGTTCCATAGGAGTTTATATCAATGACAACAGCTTGGTAAGAAACTGAGAAGGTTGAGTTCTAAATCGGCCATTAAGAGATTAATCTTGAGTCACAATGAATATTTGACCAAGTGGGAGAATGTAAGATAGTTTATTATCCCAATCCTTACAGAATTGGTCTTCTATTCATTATCGGATTGCAAGACTCAAGATTGATCAAGAACTCAACACACCTCTCGACCTGCAGCCTCTGTATCAGTGTTCCATATGGATTACAAGGCTAAAGGGGTTTCTAGTTCTATGAGAATTAGGATTAACAGTTCTATAGCAATAAGGATACCTCAAGGAGTCATTTGATGGGCAAGACTCCTTGAGTGATGCATATAAATAGAGCAGCTCCCTCTAAGAGCCGATACACATAAAATCTCATCAAGTAATTCACCCCATCTGGAATTTGAGAATAAGGCAGTCGGTTATCTTAGAGAAGAGCTGTCTCTCAAGTGTTTTGATACTGTCTCCCAAGTGTTCGATAAAAGGCTTCAATGGCAGAACAAGGTTAGTGTTCAAGTTATAATAGCTTTAAAGTTTACATGTGGTATCAGAGCTTAAGTTATAATAACTTTGCATCGAATACATGTGGTATCAGAGCTTAAGTTATTTTAAAGCACTACAAGAAAAATAACTTATGACAACATGTAATCAACAACGTGCATTCATATGCGTTGTGGAACAATATTTTTAACAACCCGCAGAAGCAGCATGTTGTATTATACAATTTATAACAACGTGCGTGTATAGTGTGTTGTCAAAATATAGAATAGAGCTATTTTCACAACGCGGCCTTGCATGTTGTAGTAGTTTTAAGTTCTACAACGCACGAAGCGTGTTGTCAAAATTATATTAATTTATTAAATAAATAAAAAATTGGCGGAAAATAGTGGGTTGTTATATTCTCTCTTTTTTCTTCTTCTTTTCTCTTCTCCCTGTGCCACCGACAGTCTCTCTCTTTCTTTCTCTTTTTCTTTCTTCTCTTTCTCTTTCTCTTTTTTCTTGTTTTCTCTCTTCCCTGTGCGGTGCCGACACTCTCTCTCTTTTCTTCTACCTTTTTTTTTTTCCCTATCCCTCTCTTCTTTCTTCTTCCATATGAGTTTATCTTGTAGATCTTGTACATCTGGGTTCAATTCTTGTATATTTGGAATCAGATTCCAAACCGTCAGATCACTAAAATTAAAGGATATTTAGCCTTTCTGTGTTCAGATTTGATTCTGTCTGAATCGTTTTTGTGTTTCATTTTTTTGCTAGATAGGTTTAGTCAAATCCATCTTAAAACAGAAATTTAAAATTTATTTCTTCTCTTGTAGGAATTACAAACATGGTTATGGCACTAGCTGGGAATAAAGCAAATCTGGTCGAGGCAAGGACCGTAGCAGCAGAGGTAAGTTATTATTTTTCTGCTTTGTTTTGTTTTCGTATTGGTTAAATTTCTATATCACTCATCATTTTCCTGTCAACAATCCTTTGTTCTTGTGATATGGATGATTGCAAGCTATCTTTTTCTTCTTTTCTTTGTTAACAATGTTAATTATTAGTTTTGAAAGTTTAAAGAGAGATTTTTAGTTGTTTCCTTGAAAAATTAAAGAGAGATTTTGACATACTTCAGTTAGAATCAAATAGCTCCAGACATGGAGATATATATCCCAGCCAACAACTGACACATAACTTGTATTCTTATCCATAGAAAGACATAATTGCTTTGAAAATTCTAATTTCCATTATTGTTAATATTTGATTGGCATGATTGCTGTGAATGATGGCCCTACTGCGCAACCATATCCCGAGAGTTCTCAAAAAGCACTTTAGGGGAAAGCCCTACTATGTGGATCTGCTAGATTTATTTAATGAGGTAGGGATGTCTTTACATAGACATTAGACCAGCATGTCTGAGGTAGATTTATCTAGTTCTTGTTAATATTTTATTCACATAGTGGGAACTCTTGGAGTGTTTTGTTTGGAGTGTTTTGTACAGCATGTCTGAGGTAGGATCCCAAAGTTCTGTAAAAACAGAAACAATCAATAATGGGGTAAAAACAAAAACAGAAATCGCGGATAATGCGTGGCACAAATCACCATGTCTGCGGTAAAAACAAAAACAAAAATCGCGGATAATGCGGGGCACAAATCACCGTTAATGCTGTAAATCACGTATATAATGTAGGAATTACAAAACATTTTTTCGAAGTTCATTTGCACCAATTAAAAAAGATCATCATAACCATGGGTGGCCTTGCTTCTCCCTGTGGAGCCTGCAAGTTCTTGAGAAGAAAATGTGTCGAAGGGTGTATTTTTGCGCCTTATTTCTGCTATGAAGAGGGACATACCCATTTTTCTGCCATCCACAGGATTTTTGGTGCAAGCAATGTGTCGAGGCTTTTAGCAACCCTTCCGTTGAGCGATCGATGCGAGGCCGCAACGACGATATGGCATGAAGCTGAAGCCAGGCTTCAAGATCCCATATATGGTTGTGTTTCACATATTTTTGCTCTCCAACAGCAGGTTAATCATTTAGTACCCTTTGTATGTTCAGATTGGGTTTCTGTTCAGATTGGATGTTGAAGTAACTGATGAGTATATGCTTTTGGTTTGAACTTTTCAGGTGGTTGACTTACAAGCACAGTTAGCTTTCCTCAAGGATCAAGCAGCTCAAAGCTTTGTCAATGGCTCTGCTGTAGCAAACCCTAATCAAGCAGCTCAAAGTTGGTTTCATGAGTTAGAAAATTCATCCAACTACATGCCACAATTCAATTCAACCCACATCAATAATCCTGGAACTACATCATACTATGAGAATGAAATTAGGCAATGGGATGAATACAACAAGCAATGGGGTTTTCAGGATGCTGATGAGCTTCAATCAGTGGTTTCCAGCTACATTCACAATTAGAATAATTGGGATGAATATAACTCTATAATATGTATATGAAACTCCTTATTTATCTTTTGAATGAAAGCTTTGTATTCTTGGATGCCTTATGAATGTGAAGTAAGGAAATATTTATGTTTATCATAGAGCTTTTATTTATAGATAAATTATACTTTTATCAGGTAATTTTGATAATTATTTTAAAAAAACATATATATTTGATATAACAACGCTCATTGCTTGTTGTCAAAACATAAACAACAACGAGCACAGACATGTTGTCATAATATTATAAGACGACACGCTCGGCACGTTGTTGTCAATCGCTCCTACAACGTGCGCGTGTTGTGGTTAATGTTGTTCACAACGAGCGCCAAAATAAACGACAACGTTCAACGCATGTTGTCGAAAGCCCTACACCTTTTAACGACATCGGCTTCAACAACGTGCGCCGCATGTTGTCAATATGTTTTCACAACGCACATTGCGCGTTGTGAAATGACTTTTTTCTTGTAGTGAAGTTTACATGTGGTATCAGAGCTTAAGATAAACTTTGAATACATGCAATTTTGCATTTTCTTCACATAGATGTACACTATTTTGAATTATGAAATCTAAATTTAACCTTATGATTAGAAAAGTTTAGGGAGATACAAGACCAAATCATTTGCATATAATTTTCAAGGTGTTAGGTTTAGGATTCTTAGAGTTGGCTTTCCTTGCCAAATGTACACTTTCATGTAATTCCTCTTAGCTACTCTTTAGAAATTAGGCCTTTGGTATTTTCTACAAAGTTGAAGTACATTGAAGAGCTTATGAGGCTACAAAACCAAAATAATTTGTATAGTCATTTATAAAAAAAAAAAAATTATTTAATTTCTTTTTGTAAACACTTTGCGAGACGAAACACACTTCGTCGCGCAAGACTTTGTGCACCGAATATTTGTGTTTCGTCGCGCAAAGTCATGCAAAGATTTTTAAAAATAATTTTTTATTTTTATATTTTTGTAAAGACTTTACGAGATGAAATGGACTTCGTCGCGCAAAGTCATGCAAAGATTTTTAAAAATAATTTTTTATTTTCTTTATTTTTGTAAAGACTTTACGAGACGAACCACACTTCGTGGCGCAAGACTTTGTGCACCGAATTTTATTGTTTCGTCGCGCAAAGTCATGCAAAGATTTTTAAAAATAATTTTTTATTTTCTTTATTTTTGTAAAGACTTTACGAGACGAACCACACTTCGTCGCGCAAGACTTTGTGCACCGAATTTTATTGTTTCGTCGTGCAAAGTCATGCAAAGATTTTTAAAAATAATTTTTTATTTTCTTTATTTTTGTAAAAACTTATGAGACGAACCACACTTCGTCGCACAAGACTTTGTCCACGAATTTTAGTGTTTCGTCGCGCAAAGTTACTTTGAGCGACGATTCTTTGTCGTCGTGCAAAGTGACTTTATGCGACGATTTGTGTTTCGTTGCTCAAAATTTAGTCGCGTAAGACTTTGAGCGACGAATTGTGTTTCGTCGCGCAAAATTTGGTCGCGCAAGGGTTTTTTTTAACTAGTGTACTCATCTCATTTGAAAATTTGTTTCTTGCAAAAAGAATTCAAAATAAAACCATATATTTATATATATAAATATTTTAGCATATTTTCACAAAAACATAAGTGATATGGTGGTTAAGGTGTTGAAGGAGTAAAATGGGAGGGGTTCGAATCCCTCAATGCGCAACAGGGGAGGCTTTTCAAAAAATTTCATGTATTTTTTGGGTTTCGTATTGGGATATTATCGATAATATCTCGATATATTGCCCAAATCATTCATAAAAATGTTAAAGTTATCTCCCCTGATAATATCGGAATAATATCGATATATTGACGATAACAACATGGTTAGTTGCTAAAATATCGGCCCCCCAAAAAATAAGATATTATCGGGATAATATCGCCGATAATATCAATATTTAATGCCTTCTACATGTCATTTTACATACATTGACCGTATATTTAAAAAAGAAAATAGAAAATTGATTTGGGCTTTTTCTCCCAGTTTATCACAAAAAATATGTAATATAGAAATAGAAAATTATATTCTCATCCACAGTTTGTGACATTTCCTTCGCAGAAGAATTAACAATGCAATAATGCAACGGAAGTTTCATTAAATAAAGTCAATGATTTTTTTGTTTAAGTTACATTTAATCAATAGTCAAATTTCTGGTTTTATGAATTTTGACTTTTATGATCTGAAAAATGAGCATTTTTGCTTACCACTTTAACCTAATGTGTATGCTCACAACCCTTTTCAATACTTGACATTTGTCCATAAGCATGGATGTACACTATTGATGTACACTATTTTGCGTTCTTCACATGGGTGCACACTATTTTGAATTATGAAATCTGAAAATTTAACCTTATGATTAGAAAAGTTTAGGGACATACAAGACCAAATTATGTGCATATAATTTTCAAGGTGTTAGGTTTAGGATTCTTAGAATTGACTTTTCTTGCCAAATGTACAATTTCATGTAATTCCTCTTAGCTAATCTTTAAAAATTAGGCATTTGTATTTGCTACAAAGTTGAAATACATTGAAGAGCTTATGAGGCTACAAAACCAAAGTAATTTGTACAGTCATTTGTAATGGGCATCATTAGGAAAATCAACTTTTGCATCAAAACACTTTGTTTAGATGACTAGTCATATATGTAGGTCAAATATTTCCAACACGGGATTTTTCATCAAGGCATGTGATAACTAACTCATGCTAAAAGTTTCCCTTTCAAGTATCTAAATATTTGGGAGCAGTTGAGAAAAAAAAAAAAAAAAAAAAACTTCCTCATCAAGTTTCAATTGGGTAATGAGCAATATCCTTATAACCTCGTTCCAAGGCCTTAAGGCAAACTTCGAATACATGCAATTTTGCGAAATGTTTTCTTCGATTATTTCCCATGCATATACGCTAGCTATTCCGAATTATGAAATATAAAAAGCAAATTATAATACGAAACGTTTTTATTAGAAAAGTTTAGGGATGGACAAGACCAAATCATGTGCATAATTTTCAAGGGGACAATTGTGCTATCATACTTTGTTTCACCACAAGTTCTGGAAGAATGCTACCCTAGAACTGAGTTGTAGTCAAGCTTAAGCACGTTTACTTATTTTGTTGACTTAAAAAAGATAGTTACTTATTTGGCATACTATCCCTTGGTTGGAGATGCTCTAAGCCAAGTGGGCCACGCGAGAAATTTAAAACCCACACAAATGGACTCCAATTTTGGCATATACCAAGGTTTTTGATTAGGGATAGCAGCCTCTACTGAGGACTAGCCAGGTCCTGTGTTACATAAAAAACGGAGAAGAGAGAAAAATCTTGCAAGTGTGGTTTGCTTCTGCACAACAAAATGGAGAAGAGAGAAAAAGCTCACTGTCTGGTTTTGTTCTATCCAATCCAAGGCCACATAAATCCCATGCTCCAATTCTCCAAGCGTTTACAGCACAAAGGACTCAAAGTCACATTGGTCACTACCCGCTCTGTTCACAAGGCCATGCATGGAGATGGAGGAGGACAATCACCATCATCATTCTCTTCCATTGCATTGGAGACCATTTCTGATGGGAATGATGGAGAAGGTGGGAGTTCCCAAGCAGAGAGCATCCAGGCCTACTGGGACCGTTTTCGGGAAATCGGCTCACAGACTTTGGCTGAGCTCATTGACAAGCTCTCTGCCTCAGGCCACCCTGCTGATTGTTTAGTTTATGATCCAATTTTGCCTTGGGCTCTTGATGTAGCCAAAAGGGTTGGGATTGCTGGGGCCGCTTTCTTCACTGTATCTTGTGCTGTTACCAACATATACTCTCTTGTCCATTATGGGCTGCTCAAACTTCCTCTCAATCCGGACTCTGAGATTTTTCTGCCTGGATTGCCACCTCTTCAACCTTCAGACACCCCATCTTTCATCTTTGTTCCTGAATCTTACCCTGCTTTCTTTAAACTGTCTTTGGATCAGTTCTCTAATCTTGGCAAAGCTGATTGGGTCTTCTACAGCACATTTTATGAGCTGGAAACAAGAGGTAATCAAAATTCATGGCATAAGTTTTATAGCCAGTGCATGCCCAGGGAGGGTAACCCCTATCAAATGTTCTATTTTATTTTCATGTCTATATTTCTTTTGAGTTGCATATATTTTGTTACTATATGAATGAATTCATTTCCTTGATAGGGAGGCGCGTCAACAATACTGCTAGAGTCACTAAATTAATTATCCGTCCAAGGAATTATGTATTTGAAGTCTCCAAAATTTAATGACTTTGACCTTATACTTAAATTTTTAAGATAACACTTTCCTTTTATGCATAGACGGTGGATTGGATGGCAAAATTTTGGCCATTGAGGACGATTGGACCAACCATACCATCCATGTACCTGGATAAGCGTCATGAAGAAGACAAGGAATATGGTCTCAGCCTCCTAAAGCCAAACAGTGATGCCTGCATGAAATGGTTAAATGCAAAGCCAAAAGGGTCTGTAGCATATATGTGTCGTTCGGCAGTGTGGCAAAACTCGGAGAAGAGAAAGTGGAGGAACTTTGTTTGGGTTTGAGGAGAAGCAAATGCTATTTCTTGTGGGTGGTGAGAGCATCAGAATCAGCTAAGCTGCCAAAAGGGTTTGCAGAGGAGACATCTGAAAAGGGTTTGGTGGTTTCATGGTGCCCTCAATTGGAAGTGTTGGAACATGACGCTGTAGGATGCTTCGTCACACATTGTGGTTGGAACTCGACTTTGGAGGCCTTGAGTGTAGGAGTTCCAATGGTGGCAGTGCCACAGTGGGTTGACCAGAGCACCAATGCCAAGTTCATCATGGATGTGTGGAAAATAGGGCTTAAAGCTCAAGCTGATGAGAAAGGGATAGTGAGAGGAGAAGAAATTGCACATTGTGTGACAGAAATATTGGAGGGGGAGAGAGGGAAGGAGATTCGAAAGAACGTTTTGAAGTGGAAAGCATTGGCGAGTTCATTGCAAAACTGGTTCAGAACTAGCTAGGCAAAGCTCGGTGTATTTCTGAAAAAAAATTCCTTGTACAAGTCCTCTTGTGGAAAATGTTATTAGGGACTGATTAATAATTTCCATGACTAATAATTTTTAAAAGTCAGAAATTTGTGTCTTCACTATTAAAATAATTATACATAATACTTTAAATTATACAAACAAAACACTTATTTATAGACGCCGCTATTGTCCAATTCCCACCCGATTTGGCTATACTAAAATATGAATATGGTTTGAATACTTTAGATTAATTGTATTCTTCTTCGTAAGGAGATGTATATATGAGTTTATAAATAGTGTTTTACAAGTAAATAGATATAGGAATTAAATAGGAGAATATCTCCTAATTATATAAGGATTGTCAACTATATGAAAAAAGAAAATAAATCTCTTTGATTTGTTAGATTAACTCACGTCAACATGGCTTCTTCTCCTAGCCACTAGTTTACTTTGTCAAAGTTGGTGTCTACAATAATTGATATTTTTTAGGATTTTCCAAGAATGTTTACAATAATTATGTCTTAATTATGTCTTGAAAGCTGTGCTTGCTGACTTTGTCAAAGTTGGTGTACATCTCTCGAGTTCTCTACATTTCACTGGATTTTTCTAGATACAAATGACTCAAATGAGCATTAACTTTTAACAAAAACAAAAAAAATGCCAGCGCAATTATACACGAGGATTTTCAAGCGTACAATTAGCGAATCATTCAACTTGACAGAAGGACTAAATATAATTTAAGACAGGTACATGAGTTCAGAAAAGCAGAAAACAAGAGCACAACTGTTACTGGCTAGGCTGAGTTCAACTTTTAAATCTTCTTGCGAACGAACACCACCAAATAACGCACACTAGGAGCTCTTGGAAAGGAAAAACAAAAAGAAAAAGGAAAACCAAAACCAAAACCAGCTGCTGCTGCTATAACTACATTGTTTTGAGTTCAAAACCTTAAACCGGCGGGCAATGCTTCAAAGGGCCTCCACAGAGTCCGGTGTTGTTTGCATAGCTTTCAGGTCCAAATGATGTATTATTAAAGTCTGGGACTGGGCCAGACAGCTGATTGTTGGCCACACTAAATGTTTTAATCCTAGTAAGCTGGCCAAGTTCTGGAGGAATGATACCCGAGAACTTGTTGTTGTCAAGCTTAAGCACATTCAGATAGCTGCAATTGGAAAGCTTCATTGGGATTTGCCCTGTGAAGCTGTTAGATGAGAGATCAAGGGACGTAATGAACGTAATGATTTTATCGATATCAGTAGGAAGAGGTCCATTGAGCTGATTGCTTGAAAGATCTAACCCTGTTAGGCTTGTGCAATTTTCTACGCCTCGAGGAAACGAGCCCTTCAGTCCCAAATCCGAAAGCTTGATGTTTAAAACTTTGCTCTCATGAGGGTGCCAACACTCGATTCCCAGAAAGTTACAGATGAAACCTTCAGTGTTGTTGTTGAAATCCCATGAAGAGTTTAAGTACCCCAAAGTGTCCTCAAGTGATGCTTTTATACTTTTCAAGCAGTTGATATCGCTCTCAACACCAAAGCTGAAACCACAACTAAGCAGCAACCAGAGGACACTGCCAATAAAAATGCCAGCACCTTGTTTTCTCAACAACACATGCATCAAGAAAGCCATCAAAATGGGATAATGGGCTAAAAGAAAAAAGAAAAAAAAAAAGTGCTATTTAGTTCATGAAGCCAAAGATCAGAGCTAAAGATAGTAGTGAAGATCCCTGAAATTCTCTGGCTTTTTATATCCACTGGACATGAAAGAACCCTGATAAGGGTTTGAACAATCAACGACACAAATTAATGAAAAGGCTCCCACGCGGTCAACACATGCATGAGATTACTCAGTCTCATCTTATCTTAATTTCCTTTTCGTCTGCCCTTTATTTCCTTTTATTTTCTTCTTTGCCGACCCTCATGAGATGACTCAGTCTCATCTTAGAATTTTACTTGCTCAAACATGGGGAGAAAAAAAAGAGAGGATAAAAATACAACTCAAACTACTAAAAAATCGACAATTATAAATGAAGAAGAAAAAGAAACCCAATTAATCATCTTGGTGTCTCGTGATATACATACACACACGATGAGAGCATGTCTCTCTTGCTCCTCACATATTGGTTAAAAGACATACTCAACCAGTGTTACATCACAAGTAGGTACAAAAAAGTTTTTCTCCATAAGCCCGTTTTGAGGAGAAAAAAAAAAGGCAATATAAAGCAAGCATAAGGGGTGCCACCATAAGAAATTAAGGGGCGCAGCGCAACCACACAAACTAATTAAAAGGCTCCCACGGTCAACACTGCTAAAATATGAATATGGTTTTGAATATGTTAGGTTCTTCTTTTATTCTTCTCCATAAGGAGGTATATATAAGAGTTTACATGAGTGTTTTACAAGGAATTAGATATAGTAAAGGATTAGGAAAGTATCTCCTAATTATACAATGATTTGACAACTATATAAAAATAGGAAAGTAAATCTCTTAATTAACCAAGGAAATAAATCTATAAAATAGGAAAGTAAATCCTTTAATTAATCAAGAAAATAAATCTCCTTGATTAATTAGGAGACTCACTTCAACACTCCTCCTCAAGTTGGTGCATATACGTCACAAATGCCCAACTTGGTAAGTGAGTCATGAAATTCGTAGCACCCAAGTCGATAATCCATGCAATTCAGGCAGAGTCTTTGGCGACCGGTCGTTTGCTTCGGGCGATCGGTCGTTTGCTTCGGGCGACCGGTCGTTTGCTTCGGGCATCCGGTCGTTTGCTTCGGGCATCCGGTCGTTTGCTTCAGGCGACCAGTCATTTTGAGTCTGCAATAAGAGGGAGAATCGTAGAGATTCCTGGCATCACAGCAGAAGTAAGATGTGATATGAGAATGTGATGGATTTTGATTGGAGGAATTTGATTTGAAGAATTTGATGTATGAATTTGATGTAGGAATTGGATTTGAGAGGTATGTGTATAAGATTTGAGGAATTTGATTTGAGTATGAGAAATTTGAGATAAGGCATTTGAGGACTTTAGATTTGAGGGATTTGATTTGAGTATGAGAAATTTGAGATTTGAGTATGAGAAATTTGAGATAAGGCATTTGAGGACTTTAGATTTGAGGGATTTGGATTTGGGTTTGTGGTTCAAGAAAATTCGATACGATACGAGGAATACAATATGAGGAATGTGATTTTGGATACGAGGAATACGATATGAGGAATGTGATTTTGGGTACGAGGAATACGATATGAGGAATGTAAAGAACACAGAAACCCTGTGAATTTGGTTAAAGGACACAGAAATCCTGTGAACACGGCTAATGGACATAGAAACCCTGTGAACACGGCTAAAGGACACAGAAACCCTGTGAACACGGCTAAAGAACACAGAAACCCTGTGAACACGGCTAAGGACACAGAAACCCTGTGAACACGGCTAAAGGACACAGAAACCCTGTGAACACGGCTTAAGAACATAGAAACTTCTCTTCAATTCTCTTCTCCCCCTGAAGAGAAGGGATGTCGGAGTCAAGAAAGAGGCAAAATCTCCATGATAAAGAGAAACATATCATTTTTCACTCCCCCTCCCCCCCTTGAAGAGGAGGGGAGGAGAAAATTTGATATGAGAATTTAGAGACAACCGAGGATCGATTGCTCTGATACCATGCTAAAATATGAATATGGTTTTGAATATGTTAGGTTCTTCTTTTATTCTTCTCCATAAGGAGGTATATATAAGAGTTTACATGAGTGTTTTACAAGGAATTAGATATAGTAAAGGATTAGGAAAGTATCTCTAATTATACAATGATTTGACAACTATATAAAAATAGGAAAGTAAATCTCTTAATTAACCAAGGAAATAAATCTATAAAATAGAAAAGTAAATTCCTTAATTAATCAAGGAAATAAATCTCCTTGATTAATTAGGAGACTCACTTCAACAAACACATGCATTGAAAAAGCAAGAGTGGTTTATACGTCCAATAGTATATCCTGCCTCTCTTTGGAGGGTTTATGAAAGTGAGGGAAGGAGGTGAGCTCTTATGTTTGGAGGCTACCCCTTTTGTCAAAAGCTTGGGTATATCTGCTTATATTTTCTATTGAGAAACTTGATTATGTAAGGTTAAGTGATACTTTTGGGTATATCTGTTTTTTTTTTTTTTTTTTGGGTGGTTTATATAAGACTTATTGTCAATGAGTGCATTTTTATACACTGCGTACACTGCTATTGCATTGTTTTGGGTTCTTTTCCAAAAAGTTGGGTTTGAACGTACACTAAGGGCCTGTTTGGGAGTGCTTTTGGAAAGGCCAAAAATACTTTCTGATAACTAAAAGCATTTCTGACAGCGTTTGACAGAAAAGTTTAGAAGCGCTTCTGAGTCATAGAAGCTCTTCCTGGAGAAGCACCTGCTATGTGCTTCTTTAGGAAGCACTCCCAAGTGCTTTTCCACAAAGCACTTTAATTTTTTATGAAAATTCAAGATTTTTATAGTAAAAGTGTTTTTATTAGAAGCGCTTATGAGCAGAAGTACTTTCTAGAGAAGCAGTCTCAAACGAGCCCTAAATGTCAGTGGTATGGTTGTAATATTCAAGTGATTTTAAGGCATCTTTTAATAGAATTTGGATAATGTAGGTTTTTTTTGGGGTTCTTTTCTAAAAAGTTGGATTTGGGCGTACAGTAAACGTCAGTGGCATGGCTGTAATATTTAAGTGATTTTAAGGCATGTTTTGTTGGTTCAGGCCTGTTGAATAGTCAACTGGCATGATATTTTTAATAGAATTTGGATAATGTAGGGCTTTTTTATAAATATTTTTAATAGAATTATACGTTTAAAAAAATTTCCTGTCTGTTTTTTTCTCTTTCAGTAAACAAATCCGATTGGTTTGATGAAAGTGAGAGAAGGAGAAGCTCATTAATCGGGTCATTTGAAGGAGAAGCATTGCATGATAATTTTTTCACTACTGTGATTGAGTGAAGATGAAGATAGCAAAACAGTAATATCCTCGTTTAGCACTAAATTTAACAATAGCAACGTCATTCTCGAACTTGAAGATGACTTGCACCTCTCCAGTGGGCCCCTACAGAGTCCAAAATTGATCACTCAACTCTGCGCTCCAATTGAAGCAGCCCCATAAACGAACTGTGAGACCGGCCCAGATAGAAGATTGTGGGCCACACTGAGTTTCTTAAGCCTAGGAAGCAGCCCAAGTTAATCGCATTGTCATCAAGCTTGAGTAGATTGAGCCACACACAGTTGGGAAGGTCTGGGATTTGGCCTGACAAGGTGTTGTTTGAGAAGTCAAGATATGCGATGTACGGAATGGTGTGACAGATGTCCGCAGGAAGAGGTCCCTGGAGATTGTTGCTCGAAAGATGCGTGATGCCTGTGTAGTTTGCTAAGCACTGAGAAATAAAAACAATTGGTTCCTATTCACTATTTGTGATTATGCAACGGAAGTTTAATTAAAATGGGTCAATGATTTTGTTATCTAAATTACGTTTAGTCAATAGTCAAATTTTGATTTTATGGATTTTGACTTTTCCGTTTAACATACATTTCAGTTTTGTTGTTGATTTTATACTTGTAAGGGAACTATACCACGTGGTGTGTGTTTTAGACTAAAAAAAATGCTAATTCATCCAACTCTGTATGTATAATTTGCAACGACAATGCTGCAGGTGTCCCCATTTTAATGATGAATCTAGCTTGTGAGTGTAAACCAACCACTTTGGAGGTGGCCCTACACGTGACACATGTAGCTAGCTATCAATGTCATAGAGAAAATGTTATTAGGGACTGATTAATAATTTCCAAGACTAATAATTTTTTAAAAGTCAGAAATTCGTGTCTTCACTATTAAAATAATTATACATAATACTTTAAATTATACAAACAAAACACTTATTTATAGACGCCGCCATTGTCCAAGTCTCACCTGACTTGGCTGCTAAAATATGAATATAGTTTGAATACTTTTAGGTTAATTGTATTCTTCTTCGTAAGGAGGTGTATATATGAGTTTACAAATAATGCTTTACAAGTAAATAGATATATGAATTAAATAGGAGAATATCTCCTAATTATACAAGGATTGTCAACTATATGAAAAAAGAAAATAAATCTCTTTGATTTGTTAGGTTAACTCATGTCAACATTGGCTTCTTCTCCTAGCCACTAATTTACAAGATTTTTTTTAGGATTTTCTAAGAATGCCTACAACAATTATATCTTGAAAGCTGTGCTTGCCGATTTTGTCAAAGTTGGTGTTCATCTCTCGAGTTCTCTACATTTCTGTAGATTTTTCTAGATACAAATTACTCAAATGAGCATTAACTTTTAACAAAAAAACAAAAAAAATGCCAGCGCAATTTATACACGAGGATTTTCTAGCGTACAATTAGTGAATCAGTCAACTTGATAGAAGGACTAAATATAATTTAAGACAGGTAAATGAGTTCAGAAAAGCAGAAAACAAGAGCACAACTGTTACTGGCTAGGCTGAGTTCAACTTTTAAATCTTCGTGCGAACACCACCAAATAACGGACACTAGGAGCTCTTGGAAGGAAAAAACAAAAAGAAAAAGGAAAACCAAAACCAAAACCAGCTGCTGCTGCTATAACTACATTGTTTGAGCTCAAAACCTTAACAAAACTAATTGGCTTCTTTGCAGACCTCTGGCACTGCTTCAGAGGCGCCCCACAAAGTCCAGGATTGTTTGCGTAAGAGTCCACTGTAATTGATGCACTATTACTAAAGTTTGGGACTGGGCCAGACAGCTGATTGTTGGCCACAGTAAATGTTTTAATCCTACCAAGCTGGCCAAGTTGTAGAGGAATGGTACCCGAGAACTTGTTGTTGTCAAGCTTAAGCACATTCAGATTGCTGCAATTGGAAAGCTTTATTGGGATTGGCCCTGTGAAGCTGTTAGATGAGAGATCAAGGGACGTAATGTACCCAATGATTCTATCGATATCATCAGGAAGAGGTCCATTGAGCTGGTTGCTTGAAAGATCTAACCCTGTTAGGCTTGTGCAATTTGCTACGCCTTGAGGAAACGAGCCTGATGCAGGAGCATATGGGTGGATCAAGATAGATATTTACTATTTAATTAGTTATTTCATGATATATTGTTATTTCTTTTTAGGTAGTTTTAGGATATCTTTTATTATTTATGTGTGATTTTATAATTAATTAGTTTACTTTTGGACCAAGTAGCCTTGGTGCCCAAGTCTTGTAAAGCCTATAAATAAGGCTAATGTAATAGTTGTAGGGGAGTTTATGTTGATGATTAATGAAATAGTTTATTTGTGGCATGGATTTGCTACGGTATATGTGAGTTTGCACTAGCCCTAGATTTTGGTGCTCGTGTGTGTGGTTGGTGACCTATGTCCGGATCCCGATCCCCATCAATTAGTATCAGAGCTACGGCTCAAGATCTGCTTTCTCGGGGAGGTTTTTGGATGGAGGGTCGTGTTGACAACTACAACGACATGGAGGAAATTAGGAGGATGCTACGGCAACTTACGGAACGCATTGCTCGCATCGAAGCTCAAACCCAGATAGGTAAGAGTTCTGACGGGGAGGGATGCGTGAACCCTTATCTAAACCGAGTAGCTCGCATCGACACTCTAAGCCGTGGGAGTCTCGACGGGGAGTACGAGGGAGATAGCTCTTTTCATTATTGCGCTCCGTTGTGTGAGTCAAGTGAAGAGGGGCACGGTTATTCTCATTGTGTCTTTGAAGGTATAAATGGATTTGGTAATTTTGGTGCATCTTGTTATTCATCAAAGTTATTAAATTTGGATTTACCTCCAATATTTGATCCTTGCAACTGTGAAAATTGCAATGAAAATTGTTTGGGTGTTCAAAGCAATTTTGATAAGCAATTTATTGATCCGAACAGTGAAGAGATGAGAATTGAGAAAACTCTTGAAGATATTATTGATTTTATGGGCATTAATATTTTCACTTGGAAGGTTGCCAAAAATTTGGTTGATTTTGTCAATCGATTGAAGATTCTAGAGAGGAACATTTGCATTCCTAGAAGGAGTAAGAAGAAGCCGAGAATAACGAAATATTCCAAATATCTTTTTATTTGGAAAGGAAGGTTTCAATTGGATGCTAAAAGATCCAAAATTAATATGAAGCAATTGAAGATTCTATTCGGATTTTCCTCAATCAAAGGCTTAAATTCGAGGACGAATTCTTTCCAACCAAGGGAGTTTGATGCAGGAGCATATGGGTGGATCAAGATAGATATTTACTATTTAATTAGTTATTTCATGATATATTGTTATTTCTTATTTAGGTAGTTTTATGATATCTTTTATTATTTATGTGTGATTTTATAATTAATTAGTTTACTTTTGGACCAAGTAGCCTTGGTGCCCAAGTCTTGTAAAGCCTATAAATAAGGCTAATGTAATAGTTGTTGACGTGAGTCTCCTAATTAATCAAGGAGAATTATTTCCTTGATTAATTAAGAGATTTACTTTCCCATTCCATTTAGTTGACAAATCTGTGTATAATTAGGAGATACTTTCCTAATTCCTGATAGTATCTTATTCCTTGTAAAGCACTCTGTAAACCTATATATATACCTCCTTATGGAGAAGAATAAAGTATCTGAACATATTGAAAACCCGTATTCATATTTTAGCATGGTATCAGAGCAATCGATCCTAGGTTGTCTCTAAATCCTCGTATTGAATTTCTCGAACCCGTATCCTCGTATCCTGAATCCCTGAATCCTGAATCCTGAATCCCGAAACCCTGAATCCTGAATCCTGAATCCCGAAACCCTGAATCCTGAAACTCTGAATCCTGAATCCCGAAACCCTAAACACACCCCGAAACCCTAAAACACTCTGAATCCCTGAATCCTGAATCCTGAATCCCGAAACCCTGAATCCTGAAACTCTGAATCCTGAATCCCTAAACCCTAAACACACCCCGAAACCCTACCTATTTTCCTTCCGCTGCCATGGATATCGTTTCCCAAACCACCGAATTCACTTCCTCATCCCCCCAAATTGTTACTATTCAGAGTGACAACGCTCCGTTTCCTACCGGCATCACCTTGACCGAGACCAATAATGCCTTATGGTCTCAGGTCATGGAGTTACGTATTGCTAGTCGCGAAAAATTGGGGTACCTCACCGGCGACACTCCGCAGCCCCCTAAGTCCTCCTCCACTTACAACCAATGGTGTACGGCGAACTTTCGGGTCAAAGGGTGGCTCATCGACTCCATGTCTCCAGACTTGATGGGTCGGTTCATCCGTTTTAGTACCGCCAAAGAAATCTGGGATGCCGTGAAGAAAACCTACTTCGATGGGGGGGATGAAACTTTTCTGTTTGATCTCAACAAACGGGCGTTCACCATTAAACAGAATGGTGCTCCCGTCCACAAATACTACAGCCAACTGCAGACCATCTTTCAGGAGATTGATCATCGCACCCCGAATCGCATGCACTGTGACGCCGACATCACTGAGCGCCAGACTGAACTGGATCGTCTTCGTGTTCACCTTTTCCTTGCCGGGCTCGATCCTCAGTTTGATCAAGTCCGGGGGGAGATCCTGCGCAAGGACCCCAAATTGGACCTTGACCAAACTTTTGCATATGTACGTCGCGAAGCTCAACAACGACTGACCATGGCCAGTACTCCAGACACTGCGGTTCTGGCCACTCAACGTCCGAGGGGCCCTCCACCCTCTACCGGTGGCGCTTCTCAGACTCAGACCACAAGCTCTCGTCCGGAAACCAAATGCACTCATTGTGGTGGGAGCAAACATAATCGTGCTCGCTGTTATGAACTAATTGGGTACCCGGATTGGTGGGACCACTCCAAAGCTCCTCGCAGGAATAAGAGCACCTCCCTTCACACATCTTCCGTCACGGATCCTGTAAGTCCTGCTGCTCCACCTGCACCGGCTCCTGCCTCTGCCTCTGTAGCCACATCAGGTACCCAAGGTTATGTTTTGCATAGTTCCTCAAAGAAACACACATGGGTCATTGACACCGGAGCCACTGATCACATGACCTTTGATCCGGGATAAATTATTTCTCATACACCGCCTTCTCAATCGGTGGTGTCTAATGCCAATGGTACCCCCTCCCCGGTGATTGGGGAGGGTTCCCTCTCTCTCTCTGACTCCCTCACTTTGGATTCTGTGTTGATTGTTCCATCCTTACATCATAATCTCTTGTCTGTTGCCCAAATTACTACGGCTTTGAATTGCACTGTAACCTTTTGGCCTACTCATTGTGTTTTTCAGGACATTCTCAGCAGCAAGACGATTGGTTGTGGTACTAGGAGGGGCAAACTCTATTATTTGGACCTGGCATCTGACAGTGAAGCCAGCCTCAGTCAAGCTTACAAAATTTGGGGGACGAGTGTTGAGAAGAAAACTTCCGAAGTATGGTTATGGCACCGCCGTCTTGGACATGCGTCGTTTGGATATTTACAGAAGTTATTTCCTTCATTATTTTCAGATTTCGAGAGTTCTAGTTTTAAGTGTGACATTTGTGAACTGGCCAAGAGCCATCGTGTTCCCTTTCCCTTAAGTTCCAATAAAAGTTTAATTCATTTTTCCCTTGTTCATTCTGATGTTTGGGGCCCTTCTAAAATTACCACTCCCGGGGGAGCTAGATGGTTTGTCACGTTCATGTTTGTGCCTGATAAATCACGGCCATGAGCTGGTCGAAGAAGCCCTTTCTCTCGGCCCTGGCACTTGTTCGCAGAGGCTGAAACACAGTGTTTCGCCAGGGCATATTCGCCTTCCTTAAAGAATAAAAGAAGAAATGCTAAGGCATGATCATCTCGGCCTCAAACGTAGGCCGAGGCCGAGGCCGAACAAAATTGCGGCCAAGGCATTAAAGGCAAATCATCACGTGACAACAGGGTCCCAGGCTTCATTTAATGAAGTAGTGCCTGTTTAATGCAGCGAACCCATTGGCCACAAAGTAGCATTTAATGCATGAGGAAAGATGGGAAGTGACTGAAGTCAGGATTTGGTGATGAAGATCAGAGTGATTAGACGTGGACATTCTCGCAAGGATTCTGACAACTTGAGATGTTGGTTCACCAGCTATCCAGGCAATAAATGCGTCTCCACGGCCAGAGGTTCAGAACCCACGATCGAGCGCGGCGGCCGAGATTTCACCGGGATTTCTGGGGTCACACCACCATACTTCACGATCCCAAATATCGATTGGACTGCCCACTTGCGCTAATCAGACTCCACTATGCGTAAATTCAGCCTCGATTACTCATCCAGGGACTCTTCCTATAAATACAAGACTCGAGCTACGTTCAAAGGGTTCAAACACCAAAACAAGCCTCCCACGGAGCAACTTATTTTTTCCTGTAATGCACTTTCAATATCTTTACTTGCTTTCCTAGGAGTAGTGTTAGGTTGTAAGCAGACTCCATTCATCAATATATCATACGACCCTTGATTTTCAAGGCGCCGGAGCACCATCCTTGTTGTTCGTTCATTCACCCCATATATCACACGACCGTTGCTCCCTGAGCAGCGCGTCGGAGCACCGCCCAAAATCCATCACCAACACCATCACTCGACGGCCTTGTAGTTCAGGCCGTGAACCTAACAGCCGAGACCAGTTCCTCTCTCGGCTACAATTGTTTGACTAGGAAGACAGATCAAACAGGCGCACCATTCATCCATCCAACACTCATCAAAACATCAACGCACGGTAAACCGTGCTGGCACGCCCGCGCACAACCGCACCGCACCCAAAAGCAGGAAACCCCGTGTTAACGCACCTCCCCTCGGCCCGGAACTCCAAGCCGTGAGATTTGCGCGGCAGACAGTTCATTGATGATTGCACACGCATAACCTGGGTTTCCCTTCTCAAAACTAAAGGGGAAGTCAGTTCCACGTTTCAACAGTTTTATCACATGGTGGAGACACAATTTCATACCCGAATTCAGGTTCTTCGGTCTGACAATGGCGGGGAATTTCTCAACCATGATCTTAATGAGTTCTTCCAAGCTCACGGTATTATCCATCAACGCTCATGCCCGTCCACTCCTCAACAGAATGGTGTGGCTGAACGAAAGAATCGACACTTACTGGAAGTAGTTCGTGCATCCCTCTTTGGTGCAAATATGCCTAGGTCTTTTTGGGGCGAAGCCGTCCTCTCTGCGGCTTACCTTATCAATCGGATTCCCTCTAGTATCCTCCAATTTCGAACCCCCCTTCAAACACTCCAACACCATAGCTAAATACCTCCCACCCAAAACCTAGAACCCCGCATATTTGGTTGTGTGGTCTTTGTCCACTTACATGATCACCAACGCCGCAAATTAAATCCCCGTGCTGACAAGTGTGTGTTCATTGGGTATGCACCTCATCAGAAAGGTTACCGGTGTTATCATCCGCCGAGTCAGAAAGTATATACTTCCATGGATGTTGCGTTCCGGGAACAGGAGAGCTATTTTTTGGATACCCAGGAGGATCCTTCTCACATTTCTGAATTTTTCACTCCAGTTTTTTTTTTCCAGATTCGTTCCAGACTCAGAACGACCGGTCGTCGATCTATAGCGACCGGTCGCCCGATGAAAACGACCGGTCGCCAGCTGAAAACGACCGGTCGCAAACGACTCTGCCTGAAAGCGACCGGTCGCCAGATGAAAACGACCGGTCGCCCACGACTCTGCCTGAAAGCGACCGGTCGCATTCTTCTCACGACCGGTCGCCCCGCACGTCGCAACGCACGATCCCGACTCTGCCTGAAAAGGACTGGTCGCCTGACCCTCACGACCGGTCGCTCCCCCCAGTTTTTGCTGAAATTATTCCGCTTCAGTCCGATTCCAGCCATCACACTCAGGAGGAGAGAATTGAAGAGTTTATGCCTGCTCCGGAAAATTCTTCAGCTCCAATACCACACCAATCATCTGCTTAGGACGTCATTCAGGTAACTTCTCTACCTGAAACTGATAACATTAATGAAATAACTGATTGCATTTCAGAAGGCGCAGAGCCTACATATCAGATTCCAAAAAGAAAGAATCATGGTAAAACCCCAGTACACTACGACGCAGATATTAATGCAAAGGGGAAATATCCCATCAACAATTATGTATCTCTCACAAGATTATCTGAGTCACGGGTACACTTTGTGAAGCAGTTAGCCGAAATACCTGTTCCCAACAGTGTAACTGAAGCACTAGAAGATCAAAAATGGAAAGAAGCCATGAATGAAGAAATGCGAGCTCTCCAGAAGAATGGCACATGGGAACTCGTGTCATTACCTCATGGAAAGAAGACAGTGGGATGCAGATGGATCTATACTGTGAAACTCAAGGCAGATGGATCTGTTGAAAGATATAAAGCTAGATTGGTGGCAAAGGGATACACACAGAGATATGGGATAGACTACCAAGAAACCTTTGCCCCAGTAGCCAAGATCAAAACTATCAGAATCCTCATATCTCTAGCAGCAAATCTCGATTGGCCATTACATCAGTTTGATGTAAAGAATGCATTCTTACATGGAGACCTGGAAGAAGAAGTATATATGGACTTACCACCAGGATGTAACTTCACTCGTGACAAAGGGAATCAAGTTTGCAAGCTCAAAAAGTCATTGTATGGGTTAAAGCAGTCTCCCAGGGCATGGTTTGGTAGATTCACTAAATCCATGAAGTTTTTTGGATATACACAGAGTAATGCGGATCACACTTTGTTCCTGAAGCGTGATGGAAAGAAACTTACCGCACTGATTGTTTATGTGGATGACATAGTTGTGACTGGAAACGACACAGGAGAGCAATTGAAACTACAGAAGTATTTGTCTCAGGAATTTGAGATGAAGGATTTAGGTGATCTGAGGTACTTTCTTGGAATTGAAGTAGCAAGGTCCGCAAATGGTATATTTCTGTCACAGAGGAAATATGTATTGGATCTACTTGCTGAAACAGGATTGCTTGGATGTAAGCCTGCTGACACACCAATCGAGATGAATCACAAGTTGTGTGAAGGTATGGATCAAGAACCAACCAATAAGGAACAGTACCAACGCCTTGTTGGAAGGTTAATATATTTAGCCCACACAAGACCAGATATTGCATATGTTGTGAGTGTGGTTAGTCAGTTTATGCATTCACCCAGTGTGTCTCATAGGAATGCAGTTGATCGAATCTTAAGGTATTTAAAGTTAGCCCCTGGAAAAGGATTAATGTTCTCAAAAAATAGAGATCTTGAAGTTGTGGGATATACAGATGCTGATTGGGCTGGATCCATTACTGACAGACGCTCTACTTCAGGCTACTTCACCTTCGTGGGAGGTAGTCTAGTCACTTGGCGGAGTAAAAAACAAAATGTGGTTTCTCGGTCTAGTGCAGAAGCAGAGTATTGAGGAATGGCTCATGGAGTTTGTGACTTGCTATGGATCAGAAGACTCTTGACAGAACTGGGTTTCAAGCCAGGAAAGCCAATGGAGTTGCATTGTGACAACAAGTCAGCGATTGATATTGCCCATAATCCAGTTCAACATGATCGAACCAAACATGTTGAGGTGGATAGACATTTTATCAAAGAAAAAATTGAGAAGAAGATCATCCGCCTACCATTCGTAAAATCAGAAGATCAATTAGCTGATATCTTAACCAAAGCTGTTTGTAGCAGAGTGTTTTATGACTCACTTACCAAGTTGGGCATTGGTGACGTATATGCACCAACTTGAGGAGGAGTGTTGACGTGAGTCTCCTAATTAATCAAGGAGAATTATTTCCTTGATTAATTAAGGGATTTACTTTCCCATTCCATTTAGTTGACAAATCTGTGTATAATTAGGAGATACTTTCCTAATTCCTGATAGTATCTTATTCCTTGTAAAGCACTCTGTAAACCTATATATATACCTCATAATGGAGAAGAATAAAGTATCTGAACATATTGAAAACCCGTATTCATATTTTAGCAATAGTTGTAGGGGAGTTTATGTTGATGATTAATGAAATAGTTTATTTGTGGCATGGATTGACAGGACCCGCCCCGAATTCCTCGAAACTCGAGACGAATCCTGTGGAAATTTAGACATCACACCGATGCCGGGCCCACTAACTAAAAATTTAGTCTCTTTTCCAAATTAAGGGAAAAGAGCACGAGACTTTCTACCGAAATTTCGGCAGAGTCTCCCCTATAAATTGGACATTTCCCAAAAATTCCAACCTGCATAAAACACATTTAACAATACCAACCGGCAGCATGCACAAGTTAACAACATGCAATCACAAAATAGGCCCCCGGCCTTCAGGTAATTCAAAACAGAACCAACAATGTTCTTAGGTCAAATAATACATTAAACACAATAATATTTCGCGGCTGCACCTGGTGAGACCGCAGGTTGCCTACGTACCCTTGAACAAGGGATCAAGCCACACGTAGTTCTCATGTCAATGGTCACAACTCCAATTCCGATAAAACAAAATGAACTCATTCTTAATCTCTTTCTTTATATCAGTTTAAACCCCACAACCATACCATATCCAAGGCGTATGTACAATTAACACATCATCAAATTATTCCTTTTATAACAGTTCAATCCCGCAACCATACCCTTTCCAAGGCGTATGGTGCCAAACAACACTGCCCAAAATCAGGGCTTATACGTTCATACATGTACAGGCTCACAAATCTCAAACCAGAATCAAAACCACATATACATATATGTAATATGTATAACAAGAAAAGAGTAATTATATATATATATATATATATAAATATACATACATAAATACACTCACCTCTCACCATCATCATGTACCAGGGGAAAACAATCCAACCGGGGATTGTTGACTAGCTCACACTTATCCGGCCCTCAAAAGTCCATGTGGCTAGGGACGAGCCGTCCAACTGGGGGACTAAACTCAACCAGCTCGTACGGACGAAGAATCAAGACCCGTACGTCTGAAACAGTCATACGCGCGCAGACTACCCAATCAAGGGTCTACAGCAACATCCCGTCAAGGATGCCCCGGGTTCCGTCATATCCAGACCATATCCACAATTTCCATGTATCAGTATCCAAGGGAAGGTACATGTGATGTTGCACATCATGTACTGGGGGAAACAATCCAACAGGGGATTGTTGACTAGCTCACACTTATCCGGCCCTCAAAAGTCCATGTGGCTAGGGATGAGTCGTCCAACTGGGGGACTGACACTCTAACCTAGCACGTACGGACGAAGAATCAAGACCCGTACGCCTAGAACCGTCCTACGCGCGCAGACTACCCAATCAAGGGTCTACGGTCAACATCCCGTCAAGGATGCCCCGGCTACTGACATTTCCAAACCGTATCCACAATTTTTCCGGCATCCCACAATTCCAGGATCCATGACCAATAAAGCCCACACGCCCGAAACCCGGCACGTGTGTGAATAGTATATCCAAAACACATCCATATATCCATTTCCATGAATCCCAGTGTCCAGATCCACTGTTTCCAAATATCATCATCCAAGGGGGAGGTACGTATGATGGTGGAGTTCATAATCCTTATATAAAATATTATAAAGTAATATTCCATTTCTTAATTCAATTTTTCCCACAATACCTATTTATAGTAGACAAATAAACTCTCAAGCATAAAACCCATAACCGGGGAAGTACCTAAGATAGTGTTTTCTCAAATATTATATATATAAACTCAAGACACTCGAATATATCAAATCCACAAATATATCACAGATACTTTACAGAAATTAAACATTCAACTATTAAATATAAAAAGAATTTAAATATATCATTAATTTCAACAACATGATATTTATATCACAACACCATAAAAAAAACAATCTCATAAATCCACAAAATCATCATAAATCAAATGACGGTCAAGACTCGTCCAAAAGGGTCGTTCTAGTACTCTTCGAAGAGTGGAACTACCTTGGGAGACTCAGGGTCAACCGAGGGACAAACTGCCCAAACTTGGTCAACCGGGCCAGTGGGGCCCACGCTCCGTTTTATGATCCGAACGTCCCTAAGGGTTCCTCAAGGACTAGGATACACGTCCTAATTCATTCGATTTGGTGGCCGGATGACGACGAACGGAGCCGACGAAATTCTGCCAAAACTGACGCGATTTTCTGGTTTTTCTGGCAGACTCGTGGCGGCAGGCGGCGGGGGAGGAGTCGGGCTGAGCTGCTGAGATGTCGTCGGTCCTTTCTGGGCTGGTCCGGCGTCCTACGGCAGTCGGATGGTGGTGAGTTATGGTGGAGTGAGGTGTGGCTGGAGGAAGAAGAAAACAGGGGAGGGGGAAGTCACGCGGGAGAGAGGGAGAAAAGAGAGAAAGAAAAATCCCATTTTATTAAAATTCGTTTTCCACTATTTACAATTTTGCCACTATGGGTTTTTACCTCGTAACTTCTTCGTTACAAGTCCGAATCGAGCCTACCGCGTGTCTACGGACTCGGCTCGGTACAACCTTCCTAAAAATACCACCCGTTGTTCCAAACTCTCTCTGGATAAAAATTTACCTTTTTGCCCCCACTTCAAGGGCAAAATTGGAAATTCCATTTTCAAAATAAATTAATTAGTGAATAGTCTTAAATTTTGGGTCGGGCTGTTACATGGATTTACTACGGTATATGTGAGTTTGCACTAGCCCTAGATTTCGGTGCTCGTGTGTGTGGTTGGTGACCTATGTCCGGATCCCGATCCCCATCAGAGCCCTTCAGTCCCAAATCCGAAAGCTGGATGTTTAAAACTTTGCTCTCATGAGGGTGCCAACACTCGATTCCCAGAAAGTTACAGATGAAACCTTCAGTGTTGTTGCTGAAATCCCAGGAAGAGTTTAAGTAACCTAAAGTGTCCTGAAGTGATGCTTTTATACTTTTTAAGCAGTTGATATCACTCTCAACACCAAAGCTGAAACCACAACTAAGCAGCAACCAGAGGACACCGCCAATAAAAATGCCAGCATCTTGTTTTCTCAACAACTTATGCATCAAGAAAGCCATCAAAATGGGATAATGGGCTAAAAGAAAAGAAAAAAAAAGTGCTACTTAGTTCATGAAGCCAAAGATCAGAGCTAAAGATAGTAGTGAAGACCTGAAATTCTCGGGCTTTTTATAACCACTGGACATGAAAGAACCCTGATAAGGGTTTGAACAATCAACGACACAAATTAATGAAAGTGAGGGAAGGAGACGGGCTCAATCGGGCCATTTGGAGGCCACTCCTTTCGTCGAAAGCTTAGGGACGACTTGGACTGTTGACTATTGACTACCCACAGTGTTCGTCTGCCCTTTATTTCCTTTTCTTTTCTTCTTTGCCGACCTTCATGAGATGACTCAGCCTCAACTTAGAATTTTACTTGCTCAAACATGGGAAAAACAGAGAGGATAAAATACAACTCAAACTACTAAAAAATTGACAATTATAAATGAAGAAGAAAAAGAAACCCAATTAATCATCTTGGTGTCTCGTGATATATATACACACGATGAGCATGCAAATTATTAATCTTGTTTTCTTGTGATATATATACACACAATGAGAGCATGTCTCTCTTGCTCCTCACATGATTAAAAGACATACTCAACCAGTGTACATCACAAGTAGGTACAAAAAAGTTTTTCTTCATAAGCCCGTTTTGAGAAAGAAAAATAAAGCAATATAAAGCAAGCATAAGGGGTGCCACCATAAGAAATTAAGGGGCGTAGCGCAACTACACAAACTAATTAAAAGGCTCCCACGGTCAACACATGCATTCAAAAAGCAAGAATGGTTTATAAGTCCAATAGTATATCCTGCCTCTCTTTGGAGGGTTTATGAAAGTGAGGGAAGGAGGTGAGCTCTTCTGTTTGGAGGCTACCCCTGTTAGTTAAGACAAAGACAAGACATAGACAAGACCCTAAACCAAGGAATGCTTGATCGGTTCATAATTGTATATCATTTTGTACCCTTCTAGCTTATGATTTGGTTATGTTATTGAGTTAAACTTGTGCTTTTAATTCATTTTCTATTTTGATAAGTCCATAATTTCATACACTTGCATGCCTTCTTTACTTAGTAATTTTGCTTAGTTTCTCTTTATTTTGAGTCACTTACCTCTATTTGTGTGTTTTGTAGGTTAAGATAGCAAGAGATCACATTTGATGCAATCCATGCATGTTAAGGGCTGATTGGCAAAGAGCAAGAGCTTAAAGACAAAACCAAAGTTGGGCCACACTTCTTGTCAGTCAAGTTTCGTAAGTCACCTTGCAGGTCTCATTTCAGCCATCTGCACAACTCGGATGAGGAGACATTCTTCATAGAAGTTGTTCAATTGGGTGTCTAGTATAACATATCCAAAATTCAGCCCAATTGAACATATGTGGAGTCCTTAGCCCGTCCAACACTGAACCATGCTCAGGAGGATTTGCAGCTGCCAGCTTTGAGCCTTGTCTCCTCCTTTAAGCCATGTGCCTCACCCATGCTGCAACTGACTTTGGATCCAACATAATGAGTGAAGTGGGGAGGCATTCCAGCTATGAAATTCTAAAGGAGCAAGTTGGTACATGCTGGAGTTATTATAGAGAAAGCATGTGCATGCATGTAAAGCAAAGAAATGAAATGAAGTCAATTCCAGTCTCTGTTCGGCTGCCAACTTTCAAGGCCCAAAACGCACACTTCTACTGCTCCGATGGGAATACTTTCTTCATAGAAGTTGTTCCAATGGGTGTCTAGTATAACATATCCAAATTTGAACCCCATTGGATACGTTTTAAAACCTCTGGCCTTCCTACACCAAGACTGGTTCAGAAAACTCGTTTTTCAGCAACCAAAAGGCAACCACATGGGTTGGCAGCAAAGGCAGCCACAACTGATCACCTTTGAACCCATGTGAAGATGCTTGAGGTGCAGCAGCAAAAGATGAAGGATGGTGTGGGAATCCATCATGATGTTCCTCCCTCTTAGCCCTATAAATAGAGAAGTCTTCAAGCTTCAAATCACACCCCAAGGGAGGGAGCTCTCAAACACTTCTCTAGAGCTCCCTTCCCTTCTCTCCCTCAAATTCTCTTAGTTTCCTTTCTAGTTTTCAATTGTTGTAATGAAATATTTGTGCTGAAATTCTCCTTAAGTTTTTCAAGTTCTACTTTACTTTTATTTGTAATGTACATTCTTTCTTAAGTATTCAAGTTTAATTAGTTTCCAAGTTTCAATTATGATTTTTGTTCTTATTCATTATGCTTATAAGTTAATATGCTAGTTTGAATGATTGATCACCATTTAGGCTTGCATGTTAGCTATCTTGGTTTGAATTAAGAGTAGACACCATGCTTTAATTTGAATTGAACTATGGATAGGAAGAGTATGTATGGACATTCGACAACAGGGATTAGATACATACTTGGTTGTTTAAAATGTTCTTCTATGCTTAATGGGTTCCTAATGCTTAGTTTTAGGTTAGACAACAAATGATCAAATTAGGGAATTAGGAACACAAGGTTTTGACCAAACACCATGGCTTAATCATACTTTAGCTAGAATCAATCCATTAATCTAATTGAACTTGGGAACTTATTTGCTTGAGTTATTTCTTTTTTTTTTTTGTTTTATTTATTTCCTTTTTCATTTCTATTTTGTGTAGGGAAAACAAATTGGATCATTCAATCACCAATCCTCGTGGGATCGACCTCGCACTTACATATGCTATACTACCAAACGGCTCGTGCACTTGCGAGTATCACAAGTTGAGGATGCAGCTGAATCTATTTTGGTGCAGCTGAATCGAAGCAACAATGCTTGTCTACCATCTCTCTACTTTTCCATGTTTACATATCCATGTTTTAGGGATGTTTACACATCCATGTTTTAGGGATACCTTTCCAGGATTTGTGCTATTAGATGTAATTATTAATTAACCATGTACAATTGCATATAACTCTCAAGTGAGTAATACAATTTCAGATTAGTATTCTCTGCAAATCTTCTTCTCCAAGTTCATCTCTATTCTCTCAATTACCCTATCTTTGGCATGGTATCAGAGCAATCGATTTTGGTTGCCTCTGCATAACCTTGTTCTTGCCTAATCTCTACCTATCCTTGCCCATAACTTGCTGTTGTATTGTCCCTATCTCATACTTTGCCTTGCCTCAAAATCGATCTTGATCACAAGCATTATTTGTGCTCTTGTTTGCTGAAGTTTTTAAGCTATTTCTTCCTCTACATCCTTTTATATATTAACCTCATGGGTGACACCAACGACTCCGTCAACTCCACGGGCAACTCCTCTAAAATCGACTCCACCAAGATCGACTCCACAACTCCACCACCCCGGTCCTCTCATGACTACTCTCCAATTACTCCTGATAAGTTGGATGGGTCCAACTATCCTGCATGGTCTCGTAGTGTTCGGTTGGCCATCACTGCTCGTCGTATGGCTGGTTTCATTAATGGTAAAAAGATTGCCCCTGCCATTGATGATCCTAGCTATGAAGCTTGGGATGAAGACAACTGTTTGGTGCAGTCATGGCTCCTCAACTCCATGACCAAAAATGTACGTGCCCTATTTGATCACTGCTCAACGGCTTATGCGGTGTGGGACGCAGCTCGGAAGAGATATACTGTCACACAGAATAGCTCCAAGTTGTACCAACTCCGTCGTCAGTCAGTCACCACCTCTCAAAGTGGTGAACCTGTGAATGTATTCTATGAAAAATTACACATAATATGGCAGGAAATTGACAGCCTCCGTCCCTGCAAACATACCAATCCCGATGATGTGGCTCTTCACCAACAAACACTTGAAGTTGAACGTGTGTACGATTTTTTGGGAGGACTCGATCCCAACTTTGATTCCGTTCGTAGTCGGATCCTTGCCATGAACCCGCTTCCAGCAGTCATTGAAGCTTATGCACTTGTGGTAGAAGAAGACAATCGCCAATCTTCCATGCTTGGCGGTGGAAGTGCGATGGCGGTCAAGCCATATCGGCCACCACACCGTACGTCCTCCGGACTTCCCCCCCGGGACCCCAAAACTGAAGATGCAAAAGGAACTCAGAAGTGCACTCATTGTAGTGGTAATCATCTTGTTGAGAAGTGCTTTAAGCTTCATGGTTATCCTGAGTGGTGGGATGCTCTCAAGTCCCGCAACAAAACACCCAAGGCAGCATGTGTTGTAACTACCGATGCTCCTCCATCTTCCACCCTACTCCCCGACTCCGAATCAGGTACACGACCCACTACATGGATAATTGACACAGGTGCCACTGATCATATGACTTTTGACTCTACTATGTTTTCCACAATATCTTCTAAGTCTCGTCATCCTTACATCACTAGTGCCAATGGAGTTCCCTCTAATGTTGCTGGTGAAGGAACTATATCACTTTCCCCTTCCTTATCTTTATCTCATACACTACTTGTCCCCTCCATCAATTGCAATTTGCTGTCTGTTGGAAAATTACTTGACTCACATAATTGTTATGCCACATTCTATCCTTCCCATTGTCTTTTTCAGGACCTCACGACTCACGCGACGATTGGGCATGGTAAACGAAGAGGGGGGTTGTATTCCTTGACGGTCTCTTCACCACCAAGGGCAGCTCATACTCATGGTTCCAGCTCACAAGCTCGCAATCAACACCAGATTTGGCTTTGGCATCGTCGCCTAGGACATCCATCTTTTGGCTATCTTCAACGTTTGTTTCCGTCTTTATTTCGTGGCTTAGATCATTATCAGTTTCAGTGTGAAACCTGTGTATTGGCCAAAAGCCATCGAACTGTTTTTCCCTTAAGTGATAATAAAACGGAATTCCCTTTTGATTTGGTTCACTCTGATGTTTAGGGTCCTGCTAAAGTTTCATCCAATGGCAAAAGATGGTTTGTTACATTTATTGATGATTGCACTCGCATGACTTGGGTTTATCTACTAGCTCATAAAAGTGACGTTTCCGCTGCAATCCGTGAATTTCATGCTATGATTACTACACAGTTCCAAGCCTCCATCAAAGTATTCCGGTCTGATAATGGTGGGGAATATGTGAACAATGTCTTGGCACAATTCTTCCGAGACCACGGCATCATTCATCAAACCTCCACATCTTTTACTCCGCAACAAAATGGTGTCGCAGAGAGAAAGAATCGACAATTACTTGAGGTTACTCGTGCATACATGCTGGATAAATCGGTCCCTCACTACTTATGGGGACATGCCCTTCTTTCTGCAGTCTATGTCATTAATCGAGTGCCTAGTAGTGTTTTGAAGTTTGAAACTCCACTGAACACCTTGGCTCGTCACGTCTCTCTTCCTACAGTCCTCAAGTTGCCTCCTCGCATTTTTGATTGTGTTGTATATGCTCATGTTCCATCTCATCAAAGAAG
This sequence comes from Prunus avium, assembly GCF_965620075.1. Lineage (NCBI taxonomy): Eukaryota > Viridiplantae > Streptophyta > Magnoliopsida > Rosales > Rosaceae > Prunus > Prunus avium. The sequence goes on from NC_142291.1 coordinate 35,348,705, forward strand.
TAAACTGGACCCTTGTGCCATTCGTTGTGTGTTCGTTGGGTATGGATCAACTCAAAAAGGATACAAATGTTATCATCCTCCTACTCGTAAGCTCTTTGTCACCATGGATGCCACATTCCATGAAGATTTATCATACTTTGAAGCTTCTACACCCCCTTCTCTTCAGGGGGAGAGGAGGAATGAAGAGAAGGAAGAAAAAATTCAAGAAAAGGTTCAAGAAATTCAAGAAGATTCAAAAACGACCGGTCGCAGCCCAGAAACGACCGGTCGCTTTTACACAGATTCAAAAACGACCGGTCGCACGGACCTCAGCGACCGGTCGCATCCCAGAAACGACCGGTCGCTTTTACACAGATTCAAAAACGACCGGTCGCATGGACCTCAGCGACCAGTCGCGTGACTCCAGTGATGAAATGCCAATCTGCCCGAAAGCGACCGGTCGCTCAGAACCATGCGACCGGTCGCCGATCCCCTGTGAACTTGAAGATAGCTATTTGGACAGCGATGAGGACACTGAAAAGTTGTCGTTCTTATTTGGTGACAATCCCGGAGGAGACAATCCAAATGTTTGCTGTGATCAACTACAAAATACAACCCCTCCTTCTCAACCATCGGACCAATCGTCTCGTGAGGAAGAAACACTCGAGGTAATTCCCGAACCACCTAATGCTATACCATACACTCTCCCACCTAGGACCACTAGAGGAAAACCCAAACTTCAATATTGTCCTGACCTTACTTCCAAATCTAAATATCTCATTAATAACCATGTTTCAACTCATAGATTGTCAAAGTCATATGCATCATTTGTCAATCAATTATCTAATGTATGTGTTCCAAATAAGTGGCAGGATGCTATAACATATTCTAGATGGGCTGAAGCAATGGCAATGGAAATGGAAGCTCTAGAAAAGAATTCTACATGGGAAATGGTTCAGTTACCACAAGGGAAGAAACCAGTTGGATGTCGGTGGATATACACCATTAAATACAAAGCTGATGGTAACATAGACCGATACAAAGCCCGATTAGTGGCCAAAGGGTATACACAAACATATGGGATTGACTACCAGGAGACATTTACACCTGTTGCCAAGATCAACACCGTTCGGGTTCTCATGTCATTAGCTGCAAATCTTGATTGGCCACTTCTGTAGTATGATGTAAAGAATGCATTTCTTCACGGAGACTTGCAAGAAGAAGTGTATATGGAACCACCACCAGGAACCTCTATGACATTCAGTCCCAACACCGTTTGCAAACTGAGAAAATCATTATATGGGCTAAAGCAGTCACCACGAGCCTGGTTTGGAAAATTCACTGATTCCATGAAGCGCTTTGGGTACACTCAGAGCCACTCGGATCACACTTTATTCTTAAAGCGTCGTGGTAACAAACTTACGGCCCTTATCATCTATGTTGATGATATGGTGGTTACCGGTAATGACAATGAAGAAATGAAGAATCTGCAGAAGCTCCTTGCTAGTAAATTTGAGATGAAGGAATTAGGTGAGTTACAGTATTTTCTTGGCATAGAAGTTGCTAGATCAAAACATGGCATATTTCTATCACAGCGAAAATATGTGTTAGACTTGTTAACAGAAACTGGAATGCTTGATTGTAAGCCAGCTGATACACCCATTGAGCAGAACCACAAGTTAGGGATGTATCCAGATCAAGTACCCACTGACAAAGAAAGGTATCAAAGATTGGTTGGGCGACTGATTTATCTATCACACACACGCCCCGACATAGCTTATGCTGTGAGTATGGTGAGTCAATTTATGCATCAACCAAGTGAGGCACACATGAATGCCGTAATACGGATCATGAGGTACTTGAAGGCTGCCCCTGCAAAAGGGTTGATATTCTCCAAACATACACATATGGACCCAGAAGGATACACAGATGTCGATTGGGCAGGATCCATCACAGATAGACGTTCTACTTCTGGATATTTTACTTTTGTGGGTGGCAACTTAGTCACTTGGAGAAGTAAGAAGCAAAAAGTTGTGGCTAGATCAAGTGCTGAAGCAGAATTCAGGGGAATGGCTCAAGGACTGTGTGAATTGCTCTGGTTACGGAACTTACTGAAGGACCTTGGAGTTAAACCATTAAAGGCTACAAACTTGTACTGTGACAATAAAGCTGCTATCGAGATAGCACATAACCCAGTACAACACGACCGTACCAAGCATGTGGAAGTCGACCGACACTTCATCAAAGAGAAACTTGAAAAGGGCATAATTAAGTTTCCGTTTGTAAACTCGGAAAACCAACTTGCCGACATCCTGACGAAGGCCGTATCAAGTAAAGTGTTTTATGATTCGCTTGACAAGTTGGGCATGCGCGATATCTTTGCACCAACTTGAGGGGGAGTGTTAGTTAAGACAAAGACAAGACATAGACAAGACCCTAAACCAAGGAATGCTTGTCTACCATCTCTCTACTTTTCCATGTTTACATATCCATGTTTTAGGGATGTTTACACATCCATGTTTTAGGGATACCTTTCCAGGATTTGTGCTATTAGATGTAATTATTAATTAACCATGTACAATTGCATATAACTCTCAAGTGAGTAATACAATTTCAGATTAGTATTCTCTGCAAATCTTCTTCTCCAAGTTCATCTCTATTCTCTCAATTACCCTATCTTTGGCAACCCCTTTTGTCAAAAGCTTGGGTATATCCGCTTATATTTTCTATTGACAAAGAGATGGTAAAAAAACTTGATTATGTAAGGTTAAGCGATACTTTTAGTAGGAAAATGGGGCTCAAAGCTCAAGCTGATGAGAAAGGGATCGTGAGGCGAGAAGAAATAGCAAATTGTGTGAGAGAAATATTGGAAGGGGAGAGAGGGAAGGAGATTCGAAAGAACGCTTCGAAGTGGAAAGAATTGGCCAAGAATGCAGTGGATGAAGGTGGAAGTTCTGATAAAAACATTGATGAGTTCATTGCAAAACTGGTTCAAAACTACTAGCTTTAGCTTTTAGTAGAGTTACCTCTGTGAAAAATAAAAGTGAGGCTGTGTAATGTAAGGGATAATTATATGTGTTTGTTTTGCAGTTTGTGAACTTGTCCAAAATAATTGGAACTTTCATTATCTGACCAGAAAGATGTACAATCTTTTTCAATGGGGACCGCAGCTACGACCACTGAAACCGACAAAATTGAAACTAATAATTTTTGTAAGTTGATTGGTTGGTTTATTTAGTTAGGGTCCGTCAGAAGCGTAAAAAGGTTCATTATTTATTTTAGACCTTGTGCAAGACCAATCATGTGCATAACTTTCAAGGGGACAATTGTGCTTTCATACCTTTTTTTTTTCTTTTTTTTTTGTGGTTTTGGAAAGAGAATATTTCATTCTAGACAAACACAAGCCATGTGCATAATTTTCGAAGATACAATTGTGCTTTCATACTTTTTTTTTTTTTTTTGGTTTGTTTTGGAAAGAGAATATTTCGTTCAAAACAAACACAAGCCAACGATTACAAAACAAGCCAAGACCCACACAATTTTGGCCAATACCAACACTACAAGAAAAGTCATCTTTTATGGCGCACGTTTTACAGTGTGCATTAAATGCGCGCCTTAAAAAATAGGGTATTCATGGCGTGCTTTTGAGTGGGGACAACAGCCTCTACTGAGGCACTAGCCAGGTCCAATGTTACCTTTTTTTCTTTGGAAACTTGGTCCAGTGTTACCTACAAAACGGACGGACGCTAAAAATTACGTAAGTTGATTGGTTGGTTTATTTATTGCCCTTCAATTTTCACTATAAATCCTGCAGATGTGGTTGGCTTCTGCACACAGAAATGGATAAGAGAGAAAAAGCTCACTGTCTGGTTTTGTTCTATCCAGTCCAAGGCCACATTAATCCCATGCTCCAATTCTCCAAGCGTTTAGAGCAAAAAGGACTCAAAGTCACATTGGTTACTACCCGCTCTGTTCACAAGGCCATGCATGGAGGAGCAGGAGAACAATCACCATCATCACTCTTTTCCATTGCACTGGAGACCATTTCTGATGGCTATGATGGAGGAGGGGCTTCCCAAGCAGAGAGCATCGAGGCCTACTTGGACTGTTTTCGGAAAATAGGCTCACAGTGTTTGGCTGAGCTCATTGAGAAACTTTCTGGCTCAGGTCACCCTGCTGATTGTCTAGTTTATGATCCATGTATGTCTTGGGCTCTTGATGTGGCCAAAAGGGTTGGGATTGCTGCGGCTGCTTTCTTCACTGTATCTTGTACTGTTACCAACATATTCTCTCTTGTCCATAATGGGCTGCTCAAACTTCCTCTCAATCTTGACTCTGAGATTTTGCTACCTGGTTTGCCACCTCTTCAACCTTCAGACGCCCCATCTTTCATCTATGTTCCTGAATCTTACCCTGCTTTCCTTAAACTGGCTGTCGATCAGTTCTCTAATCTTGACAAAGCTGATTGGGTCTTCTGCAACACATTTTATGAGCTGGAACAAGAGGTAAACAAAATTGATGAGGTGGTTTTCAGTTCCAAATTGTTGAGAGTGTTTCTCCCACATTGAAATGTTATTGGACCTAGTTTGGGTTTATAAGGAGTTGGGCTACTCCCCCTATTGCCAAATGGTTTTTGGGTGGAACCTCAACTTCCTTCATGCTATCAGAGCAAGGCTTCACATGTTGGGCCCAACGGCCACACGTGCTCTCACGTCACCCAATATGTGTTGCACCAAATTTGTTCACCAAATTAATTATCTGTCACTATATGCATCACTACCTTACAAAATTAACCCAATATGTGTTGCACCAAATTTGTTCACCAAATTAATTATTTGTCACTATATGCATCACTACCTTACAAAATTAACGGCTATGACGATCTTATGATTTATGTGAAGTCTCCAAATATTAATGACTTCTTTGACCTTAATTATGATTTAACTTTTGAGATTAAACTTGCTGTTTTATTTTTCTCTCCTTTTACACATAGGTGGTAGAATATTGGATGACAAAGTTTTGGCCATTAAGGACGATTGGACCAACCATACCATCTATGTACCTGGATAAGCGTCATGAAGACAACAAGGAATATGGTCTAAGCCTCTTAAAGCTAAACAGTGATGCCTGCATGAAATGGTTAAATGCAAAGCCAAAAGGGTCTGTAGCATACATGTCGTTCGGCAGTATGGCAGAACATGGAGAAGAGCAAATGGAGGAACTGGGTTTGGGTTTGAGGAGAAGCAAACGCTATTTCTTGTGGGTGGTGAGGGCATCAGAATTAGTTAAGCTGCCAAAAGGGTTTGCAGAGGAGACATCTGAGAAGGGTTTGGTGGTTTCATGGTGCCCTCAATTGGAAGTTTTGGCACATGAGGCTGTAGGATGCTTTGTCACACACTGTGGTTGGAACTCTACATTGGGGGCCTTGAGTTTAGGAGTTCCAATGGTGGCAGTGCCACAATGGGCTGACCAGAGCACCAATGCCAAGTTCATCATGGATGTGTGGAAAATAGGGCTTAAAGCTCTAGCTGATGAGAAAGGGATAGTGAGAGGAGAAGAAATAGCACATTGTGTGAGAGAAATATTGGACGGGGAGAGAGGGAAGGAGATTCGAAAGAATGCTTCGAAGTGGAAAGCATTGGCCAAGAATGCAGTGGATGAAGGTGGAAGTTCTGATAAAAACATTGATGAGTTCATTGCAGAACTGGTTCAGCGCTAGGCTAGGCGAAGCACTGGTGTATTTCTGAAAAATTGCCTAGCTATAGCACAAGTCCTCTGGTGGAAAATAAAACTGACTATACTCAAATTGTGTAATTTGATGCATCTCTATAATTTATTTCTGCTTTTTTTTTTTTTGTCTGGAATTCATGTTGTATTCAAGAAACCCCAAAACAGGGAATAGAGATACAAACAGAAGGCTAAAGCCACAAGGAGCCAACAGAAAGCAAGAAACAAATAACAAAACAGGGCTAGACATGGCTAGATTCCATCGGAGCCTAGAACAAACAGTCCCTACCCTGCAAACTAGCTACTAAGAGATAATAAAACTAAACAGCAGCTGCCTCATGAGGTGGACAAGGCAAACCATCAGAAGTTAGAACCCCAACGAGAGACAATGGTGGTCTGTCGACCCAACTTTGCAGTTCCATAGCTCTGTTACCTATCGACGCCGCTGCATGAGCTGCACGATTTGCACTCCTAGGCACCCAAGACCAGGTCACCTCTTCGAAGCTCGAAACCACATCATGGATTTCGTCAATAAGAGGAAGGATAGCCCAGGAGTTGTTACCATGAATACCATTAATGCAGTCTATTAACACCTTGCAATCTGCCTCCATGATGACTCTCAGATAACCCTTGTTTCTGGCAAGGTGTAAAGCACATAGAGCAGCAGCCGCTTCTGCACTAAGGGATGAGACACATAAAAGTGGGGAAGCAAGACCTCCACACCATTCACCAGAGGAATTACGAGACACAATGCCAATGCTGCCCTTCATCGTGCCAGGATACCAAGAACCATCCAAGTTGAATTTTACATAATTTGGGATTGGCTTGGACCAACGGGTTCTTTGGACATGAGGGACAGGAGAAAGGTTCCCTCTTGCATCAATCTTGGAGACAACCGCTAAGTATTCAGAGCAAGCATCTCTAGCATGGTTGATCACGCGCCTCGGATTAGGGCGAGACCCATTGAAAATGTATTTGCACCTTGCTTTCCAGATTTCCCAGCATAAGAAGCTAAGTAGCGATAATAGAAATTTGCATTCAGTTCTTGAGGTGCCAGGAATCGCAATAATGCCTTCAATCCATCTATCAAAAGTCGAGATCCTCCGGGGGTCAACTTTGTAGGAAAGGTCAGAGCCAAACCAAACAAGTTGAGTCCACGGGCAAAGAAAGAGAATGTGCTCCACCGATTCTTCGAAACATTCGCAAATTGGGCAGGTGGGATCAATTGCAATTTTTCTTTTAAAAAGGGCAAGTCTGGTTGAGATGGATCCAGAGAGAGCATGTTTTGCAATAGAATGCATGTTTTGTCCTTTGGGAGTTTGTCCAAAGTATCAGCAAGAGGAAAATAGGCGAAACGTCTATAAAAATAAATAAAAATTTGAGCACGCAATTTTTGTCTTGATTCATGTTAAAGGTGTCTCTTTAAAAAATCTAAATATTTGGGAACATGGAGAACTTCTTCAAGTTTTTATTGGGGTATAATAAGGAACACCCTCATGACCTCATTAAATACAAGGCCTTATGTTAAGATACACTTCGAATACATGCAATTTTGCATTTTCTTCACATGGATGTACACTATTTTGAATTATGAAATCTGAAAATTTAACCTTATGATTAGAAAAGTTTAGGGACATACAAGACCAAATCATGTGCATATAATTTTCAAGGTGTTAGGTTTAGGATTCTTAGAATTGACTTTTCTTGCCAAATGTACAATTTCATGTAATTCCTCTTAGCTAATCTTTAAAAATTAGGCATTTGTATTTGCTACAAAGTTGAAATACATTGAAGAGCTTATGAGGCTACAAAACCAAAGTAATTTGTACAGTCATTTGTAATGGGCATCATTAGGAAAATCAACTTTTGCATCAAAACACTTTATTTAGATGACTAGTCATATATGTAGGTCAAATATTTCCAACACGGGATTTTTCATCAAGGCATGTGATAACTCATGCTAAAAGTTTCCCTTTCAATTATCTAAATATTTGGGAACATTTGAAAAAAAAAACAAAAAAACAAAAAACCTTCCTCATCAAGTTTCAATTGGGTAATGAGCAATGCCCTTATAACCTTGTTCCAAGGCCTTAAGGTAAACTTCAAATACATGCAATTTTGCGAAATATTTTCTTTGATTATTTCCCATGCATATACGCTATTTCCGAATTATGAAATATGAAAAGCAAATTATAATATGAAACTTTTTTATTAGAAAAGTTTAGGGACGGATAAGACCAAATCATGTGCATAATTTTCAAGGGGACAATTGTGCTATCATACTTTGTTTCACCACAAGTTTTGGAATGCTACCCTAGAACTGAGTTGTAGTCAAGCTTAAGCATGTTCAGATACTTACTCATTTTGTTGACTTAAAAAAGATAGTTACTTATTTGGCATACCATCCTTTAATTGGGAGAAATTATAGAATGATACTGTATCACCACGTCAGCTGATGATACTCCATCTCAAAATCTGCAAAATGTATTTTTTTTTTAATTAAAATATATTTTACAGGAGTTTGGCTACCAACTTTACCCTTCAACTTTAATCACCCAAACCCCCGCCCACCGTCTTCCCTGAGCGAATATACCCGTACGGCTTTATTTTTCTATTAATTTTGACTAATTTGTCTTCTTATGCAATTTATTAAAATATTAATTAAGGTTTAAGAAGCGTGGTGCCGGTGGGGTGCTTGCATCATCCTTGATTAAATTAATTTAATTTAATCCAAATTATATATATATATTATTAATAAAGCCTTGAGAAGTTTCGAGAATTGAGATCGTCTCTCACCTTTGAACTTGGAGATTTTACTCTTCATCTTCTGCATGCACCCGTCGCAATGCAATCTAATCTTCATGACCACAGTGCTCTGAAACCACCCAACAAAAGAAAAGAATTAGCAACGAAAATACAACCAAATTAAGCTCGAAATACAATGTTTAAAATAGTAAATAAGTACCAATCAGCTAAAATGCATCGCAAATTATACATGAGGGTGAGGTTTACCTCTTTGGGCTTTTTCTCCTCAGCCGGCTTTTTCTCTTCTGTCTTCTTCTCAGCCTTTTCCTCTGCAGCAGCTGGCTTTTTATCTCCGCCGCCATCTTTTTTGGGCTGAGGAGAAATGAGATCTACCTTCTTCTTGATCTTCTGTTCCAGTTTCTCTTTCAGCCCGGCGGGGTCCACAGTCAGTTTGTTGGCTGCACACTCCGTCTTCACTTGTTCAACGCCTAATTTAATTCACAAAAAGATCGACCCAATCAGCCAAAAATTAATAGGAACCGTGTTTTGTACGTAAAGATTGTTTTAGCCCAACTAATCAAGCTTAAACTACACGACGGAAAATGCATGAACGCAATTAAAGTCAAAATTCTTAAGTGTTTGCTTGCTTCCGCTCCCAAAAGCCCGAAATCTAATCCAAATTTAATAGATTAGTAGATATTAATGGTCAATACATAGACTTAGCTACCCCTTCCCAATTCCCATCCTTTAATTTTGGACCCTTTTTTGGGTCCCCAATTTTAAACGGTAAAAATCTCTGACCCGGACCATTGAATGCGGATTTGATTCCGGTGAACTTTGTAAAATCCGAAAAACAAAACCAATTGAAAAAATCGAAAATCGGAAAAACCCAGAAGCCCAGAATTCTCATGTGATTGAAATTTGATATGAAATTGGTGAAGCTGTACCTTGGAAATTCTTAACAGCTCATTTGATTTTCTTGGCGCACCCCTCGCAATGCATGTCGGTCTTCAAAACGACGGTGAGTGAGCCGTCGTCCTTCTTGGCGCCGGCGTCGGCTGCGGCGGGCTTCTTCTCGCCCTCATTCATTGCGTCTTCCTTTTTCTGCGACAACAAATAAACCGTCGTTAAAACAGAGAACTTGGCCGGAAATAATTATTAGCCACGAAGAAGAATGTACAAATTTTGGTTTTTACTCACCTCACCCATGGTGTTGGTGTGGGTATACAAGAAATGAATATGAAGAGCTTTTTCTTAAACACTTTGTCTAGATGACTAGTCATATATGTAGGCCAAATATTTTCAACCCGGGATTTTTAATCAAGGGACATGATATATAACTAAGAGATTTTCTATTTAAACTCCACACTTCTCTTAGTTCACCTCGTGTTCTAAGTTCACCCCATCTTTTAATTTAAGTTTTCACAATTTTTAAGAAAACCCCACTATCTTCCCAAACTACCCTTAAATACATCCCAAACTGAAGAAATAAGAAATAAAAGAGATTTTCTATTTAAACCCCACAATTTTGTTTGTTCCCAGCAAAAGAAACACAAACAAATATAACCCTAAACCCGAAATTTAATACTTTATAGAGAAAGAGAATAGTTTTACCTCTCTTCAAGAACTGTAACTGGAATTCCAACACTTGGGTATTGTTGAGTTGATAATCAACAAGCATTTCCATCAACTCCCACGCATATTTAAAGAGGTAGGCTCGTCAATTTTCTACGTCTTTAAAAGAGAAGAGTAATATGACAATAGAATGTAGAGGAGTTTGTATTTTTCTAAAACTTAATATAAAGAGTAGTGGGGTGTGGGGTGTGTGTATAGATGTACTAGGGTTAATTATTAAGTTTGATGAATTTTTGCCTTTTTACACAATAATAAAACTTACAACTTAATGATTTAAGTATTTGGGTGAACAAAGAGAAGTGCGGAGTTTAAATAGAAAATCTCTATAACTAATGCTAAAGTATATAAATATTTGGGAGCATTTGAAAAAAAACTTCCTCATCAAGTTTCAATTGGGTAATGAGCAATACCCTTATGACCTCGTTCCAAGACATTTTGTGAAATATTTTCTTCGATTATTTCCCTTGCATATACGCTATTCCGAATTATGAAATATGAAAAGCAAATTATAATACAAAACTTTTTTATTATAAAAGTTTAGGGACAGACAAGACCAAATCATGTGCATAATTTTCAAAGGGGACAATTGTGCTATCATACTTTGTTTCACCACAAGTTCAGGAAGAATGCTACCCTAGAACTGAGTTGTAGTCAAGCTTAAGCACGTTCAGATAGTTACTTATTTTGTTGACTTAAAAAAGATAGTTACTTATTGGGCATACTATCCCTTGGTTGGAGATGCTCTAAGCCATTAAAACAAGTGGACCAGGCGAGAAATTTAAAACCCACACAAATGGACTCCAATTTTGGCATATACCAAGGTTTTTGATTAGGGATAGCAGCCTCTACTGAGGCACTAGCCAAGTCCTGTGTTACATAAAAAACGGACCCGCTCTGTAATCTTGCAAGTGTGGTTTGCTTCTGCACAAGAAAATGGAGAAGAGAGAAAAAGCTCACTGTCTGGTTTTGTTCTATCCAATCCAAGGCCACATTAATCCCATGCTCCAATTCTCCAAGCGTTTACAGCACAAAGGACTCAAAGTCACATTGGTCACTACCCACTCTGTTCACAAGGCCATGCATGGAGATGGAGGAGGACAATCACCATCATCATTCTCTTCCATTGCATTGGAGACCATTTCTGATGGGTTTGATGGAGAAGGTGGGAGTTCCCAAGCAGAGAGCATCCAGGCCTACTGGGACCGTTTTCGGGAAATTGGCTCACAGACTTTGGCTGAGCTCATTGACAAGCTCTCTGCCTCAGGCCACCCTGCGGATTGTATAGTTTACGATCCAGTTTTTCCTTGGGCTCTTGATGTGGCCAAAAGGGTTGGGATTGCTGCGGCCGCTTTCTTCACTGTATCTTGTGCTGTTACCAACATATACTCTCTTGTCCATAATGGGCTGCTCAAACTTCCTCTAAATCCTGACTCTGAGATTTTGCTGCCTGGATTGCCACCTCTTCAACCTTCAGACACCCCATCTTTCATCTATGTTCCTGAATCTTACCCTGCTTTCTTTAAACTGGCTTTGGATCAGTTCTCTAATCTTGACAAAGCTGATTGGGTATTCTACAGCACATTTTATGAGCTGGAACAAGAGGTAATCAAAATTCATGGCATAAAAATTATAGCCAGTGCATGCCCAGGGAGGGTACCCCTATCAAATGTTCTATTTTATTTTCATGTCTATATTTCTTTTGAGTTGCATATATTTTGTTACTATATGAATGAATTCAGTCTCCAAAATTTAATGACTTTGACCTTATACTTAAATTTTTAAGATAACCATTTCCTTTTATGCATAGGCGGTGGATTGGATGGCAAAATTTTGGCCATTGAGGACGATTGGACCAACCATACCATCCATGTACCTGAATAAGGGTCATGAAGAAGACAAGGAATATGGTCTCAGCCTCCTAAAGCCAAACAGTGATGCCTGCATGAAATGGTTAAATGCAAAGCCAAAAGGGTCTGTAGCATATGTGTCGTTCGGCAGTGTGGCAAAACTCGGAGAAGAGAAAATGACGGAACTTTGTTTGGGTTTGAGGAGAAGCAAACACTATTTCTTGTGGGTGGTGAGGGCATCAGAATCAGCTAAGCTGCCAAAAGGGTTTGCAGAGGAGACATCTGAAAAGGGTTTGGTGGTTTCATGGTGCCCTCAATTGGAAGTGTTGGCACATGAGGCTGTAGGATGCTTCGTCACACATTGTGGTTGGAACTCTACTTTGGAGGCCTTGAGTTTAGGAGTTCCAATGGTGGCAGTGCCACAGTGGGTTGACCAGAGCACCAATGCCAAGTTCATCATGGATGTGTGGAAAATAGGGCTTAAAGCTCAAGCTGATGAGAAAGGGATAGTGAGAGGAGAAGAAATTGCACATTGTGTGACAGAAATATTGGAGGGGGAGAGAGGGAAAGAGATTCGAAAGAACGTTTTGAAGTGGAAAGCATTGGCCAAGAGTGCAGTGGATGAAGGTGGAAGTTCTGATAAAAACATTGATGAGTTCATTGCAAAACTGGTTCAGAACTAGCTAGGCAAAGCTGCGGTGTATTTCTGAAAAAAAATTCCTTGTACAAGTCCTCTTGTGGAAAATGTTATTAGGGACTGATTAATAATTTCCATGACTAATAATTTTTAAAAGTCAGAAATTTGTGTCTTCACTATTAAAATAATTATACATAATAGTTTAAATTATACAAACAAAACACTTATTTATATACGCTGCTATTGTCCAAGTCCCACCTGATTTGGCTGCTAAAATATGAATATAGTTTGAATACTTTAGATTAATTGTATTCTTCCTCGTAAGAAGGTATATATAGGAGTTTATAAATAGTGCTTTACAAGTAAATAAATACAGGAATTAAATAGGAGAATATCCCCTAATTATACAAGGATTGTCAACTATATGAAAAAAGAAAATAAATCTCTTTGATTTGTTAGGTTAACTCAGTCAACATTGGCTTCTTCTCCTAGCCACTAGTTTACCGGATATTGTTTAGGATTTTCCAAGAATGCCTACAATAATTATGTCTTGAAAGATGTGCTTGCTGACTTTGTCAAAGTTGGTGTACATCTCTCAAGTTCTCTACATTTCACTAGATTTTTCTAGATACAAATGACTCAAATGAGCATTAACTTTTAACAAAAACAAAAAAAATGCCAGCGCAATTTATACACGAGGATTTTCAAGCGTACAATTAGTGAATCAGTCAACTTCATAGAAGGACTAAATATAATTTAAGATAGGTAAATGAGTTCAGAAAAGCAGAAAACAAGAGCACAACTGTTACTGGCTAGGCTGAGTTCAACTTTTAAATCTTCTTGCGAACGAACACCACCAAATAACGCACACTAGGAGCTCTTGGAAAGGAAAAACAAAAAGAAAAAGGAAAACCAAAACCAAAACCAGCTGCTGCTGCTATAACTACATTGTTTTGAGTTCAAAACCTTAAACCGGCGGGCAATGCTTCAAAGGGCCTCCACAGAGTCCGGTGTTGTTTGCATAGCTTTCAGGTCCAAATGATGTATTATTAAAGTCTGGGACTGGGCCAGACAGCTGATTGTTGGCCACACTAAATGTTTTAATCCTAGTAAGCTGGCCAAGTTCTGGAGGAATGATACCCGAGAACTTGTTGTTGTCAAGCTTAAGCACATTCAGATAGCTGCAATTGGAAAGCTTCATTGGGATTTGCCCTGTGAAGCTGTTAGATGAGAGATCAAGGGACGTAATGAACGTAATGATTTTATCGATATCAGTAGGAAGAGGTCCATTGAGCTGATTGCTTGAAAGATCTAACCCTGTTAGGCTTGTGCAATTTTCTACGCCTCGAGGAAACGAGCCCTTCAGTCCCAAATCCGAAAGCTTGATGTTTAAAACTTTGCTCTCATGAGGGTGCCAACACTCGATTCCCAGAAAGTTACAGATGAAACCTTCAGTGTTGTTGTTGAAATCCCAGGAAGAGTTTAAGTAACCTAAAGTGTCCTGAAGTGATGCTTTTATACTTTTTAAGCAGTTGATATCACTCTCAACACCAAAGCTGAAACCACAACTAAGCAGCAACCAGCAGAGGACACTGCCAATAAAAATGCCAGCATCTTGTTTTCTCAACAACATACGCATCAAGAAAGCCATCAAAATGGGATAATGGGCTAAAAGAAAAGAAAAAAAAAAGTGCTATTTAGTTCATGAAGCCAAAGATCAGAGCTAAAGATAGTAGTGAAGACCTGAAATTCTCTGGCTTTTTATATCCACTGGACATGAAAGAACCCTGATAAGGGTTTGAACAATCAACGACACAAATTAATGAAAAGGCTCCCACGCGGTCAGCACATGCATTAAAAATCAAGAGTGGTTTATACGTCCAATGGTATATCCTGGCTCTCTTTAGAAGGGTTTATGAAAGTGAGGGAAGGAGACGGGCTCATCGGGCTATTTGGAGGCCACTCCTTTCATCAAAAGCTTAGGGACGACTTGGACCGTTGACTATTGACTACCCAGAGTGCTTGTCTGCCCTCTATTTTATTTTATTATTAATTATTTTTTTGCCGGCCTTCATGAGATGACTCGGTCTCGTCTTAGAGCTTTACTTCTCAAACATGGAAAAAAAACTGGAGCAAATACTACTCAAACTACTGAAAAAATCGACAATCATAAAAGAAGAAGAAAAGGAAACCCAATTAATCATCTTGGCGTGTCAAGTGGTGGAGTCAAAAAATTTATTAAGGAGAGTCAACCTTAAATAACGAGAGTGAGAATTTTGCCTAATTGATTCGCTCATTCGATCAAAGATACTACTAGAATTTTGTCTAATTGATTGGCTCTTAGGAATTATGAGGTGTGTTTATGTGATGTTGTGTTAGAAAAAAGATACTATTAGAGCCAAGAGGGACTTTGTAGTGTACGTACTTGGTTAATTGTTATAGTCCAGAAATTTAAATAGTAAACAAAGAAAATGAAAAAAGGAGAAAGTGAGTAAACTCAAAAGTTGAGAAGGGTCAATTATGTAATATAGAAAGTAATTGTGTCAAATGCAACACATACAAAAACAAATTATCAAAGGGGTGAGAAGAGTCAAAATGACCCTCTCGTGATATACACACGATGAGAGTATATTTCTCTTGCTCCTCACTCACATGATTAAAAGGCATACTCGACCAGTGTACATCATAAGTAGGTACAAAAAGGAAATTCTCCAAAAAGAAGTACGTAAGCCCCTGTTGAAATAAAAATAAATAAATAAATAAATAAAAGGGAGAAGCAATATATAGCAAGCATAAGGGTACCACCATAAGAAATGAAATTTTTTCTAATAAATCTGATGAGAACCCAAGTTTGAGAACTTAAGTTGATGATATATATATAGAGAGAGTTTCAATTAAGGGATCCCTCAAATAAGGGACATTCCTGTAGGGTTCACCATGCATTGTATTTCAACGATCCAAACAGTCTAGTTTTTAAATATTCCCTAAAAAATCATCTCTGTAAAAAATCACTTGAATCCAAAACCATTTGACCACTTAATTAGATGTCTTAATGGTTTTCAATTTGCATGATTTTTTGCAAGAATTGATCTATGAATAAAGATTTGAAAAATAAACGGTTTGGATCGTTAAATTTTTTTATAGGATATCCTAAAGGGTGTCCCTCAAATAAAATTATTTCAGAAATCCCTCAATAAAAGTGAAATATATATATATATATATAGAGGCACACATTGATTGAGCTATTGGAATTTATCTCAAAATAAAGGGCAAAACCGACACCAAAACCAGCTGCTGCCACAATAATATCATGATTCCTGGACCCGAAGTTGACTTGCAAGGCTCCAACAGAATCAGCACCAAAAACGAACTGTGGGACCGGCCCAGACAGAAGATTTGGGCCACACTGAATATCTAAAGCCTAGGAAGCAGCCCAAGCAGTGGAGAAATGTGATGTGACCAGAAAACTCATTGTTATCAAGCATGAGCATACTGAGCCACACACAGTTGGAACTTGGAAAGGTCTGGGATTTTCCTTGAAATATATTTCGACAAAAAGAAAAAATAAAAAAAAAACCTTGTATGTATTAATTATTCGCAACGACAATTTGATAAGAACTAAATTATTTTTTATGATGACATTTATAAATATATAAACCACCATTTAATACACTTCGTCTATAAACCGCTAGGGATTTGATGACGTTAGAGTTAGAGTACCAAGCTGGTGGAAATTGTGGGCATCAATCCGGCCGATCCGGTTACACCGGCCGAACCGATTATATTGGTTTGGTTTGGTTTGGTTTTGACCAAAGAAAAAGTCAACAGTTTCAAAAACCGATCCGAACCGGTTTGGTTTGGTTCGGCTGCGGTTTGAGAACTTTGTAAACTGTCCTAAACCGAACCGGACTGATTAGAAATAAATTTATTATTTGTTAAATATATTTTACATGTGGCAAGGCTTGAGTGGTTATTTTGTAAGTGTTATCATGCACCATTCCGCACATGATTGGACTCCAAAAGCCTGAAAAACTCATCCAAAACTAAAACTCACGGATCTAGTCACTCTCTACCTCTCCCTCACATTTCTCTCAGCCTCTCCTCCGTTTCCTAACCCTAGCCGCACACAACACTCACTACTCTCATGTCATCGCATCATTCATCTCCATTTTCATCACCTTTGGCCTCTTCGTCTCCCCACTGTAATCTCTCTCTCTCTCTCTCTCTCTCTCTCTCTGTGTGTGTAGATTTGATGGTTTTCTTGCTCAACTTTCTGATTTGGGTTCATATATCTCATGGCTTTTGATGATTTAGATACATATGGGTCTTCATTTTATCTTTTTTTCTGGTGAAATTAGTGGGTTATTAGATTAGCTTATCAAGATTTGTTTGGGTGCTAACTGTGCTGTGATGAAGAAAATGGTTGGGAGAGGGAGAGAGGTGGATTCTGCGATGGTGATGTGTGGGTGCAATGGGGTGGGTGGGTGGGATTTCCAGAAAGTTAAAAGAGAAGATGGGGTACTTTTGCTTCCCCTTTTTTTCCTTGACTTCCCTTTTGTTGGCTTGGCTGCGTGGAGGAGTTCTCTTCTTCAGGTTTAGTTGGCTGCGTTTTTTTTCTATTGGCTTTACTTCTTCTTTTTTCCCTTCTTTTTTTCTTTTCGCTGGTTTGTTTTTTTGGTTGGCTGGAGACTTCTTTTGTTGGTTTGTCAATTCAAGGGAAAAAAAGGGGTAGGGCTCAGATTCATCTCTACGTTCCACAAGGAGATAAAATGAGTAAGCTGCTCTATGTTTCTGTTGCTAGACTAGTAATGTGTTGTTGGTTTGCTTCAATTTTCATTCCTAGAGCTGAATGTTTCTAGTATAAAAAAATGGTGATTTAGCATGTTGGATTTGCTGTGTGAATGATGCGATTACATTACAGAGCGCTATACAATATTCTTATGAAACCCATTATTGTTGTTTTTATGTGCAGAATGAGAATATCAGCAGAGAGGGAGAAAAGTTTTATTTAACTGTTTTGATGTGCAGAATGTTGTGTTGAATTTGATGGGGCTGCTATTTGGAAGGATTATCACTGTTTTTTAAATCATGATTTGTAATAACTATATAATTAAGTACAATAGGCTTGTATTTCTTTGAGAATCATGTTCTATAATAATTATTATTGCTTGCAGGTACTTTTTTTTCGTCTGTTTTTTCTTTACCTCTTTGGGTTGTATGATTAGTGAATGTTTTGTGTTTGATATTAGGGAACTTGAGAATGAACATGTTCGGTGACATGAAGAAAATGATGTTTTATTTTTATGCCTAAACCGGCCGAACCAAACCGCACCAAACCGGATATGAATGGTTTGGTTTGGTTTGGTTTTGATTTTGATTTTAGCTCAAACCAAACCAAACTGGACCGTGAAAGTTTAATTGGTTCAGTTGTGGTTTGAGGGTGAAACCGGACCAAACCGGACCGTGCCCACGCCTAGGTGGAATACATCTTAAAAGAAAAAAATAAAAAGAGAAAACAAAACCAATAACAAAACCAGCTGCTGCCACCATAATATTTCCGTTATTGGACATGAAAAACCTAACCACACTCTTGGACTTCTTTTGGCAAGACTTGAGCGGGTGGCCACAAAGTCCAGGATTGTTTGCGTAAGAGTCCACTGTCATTGATATAATATATTTAAAGTTTGGGACTGGGCCAGACAGCTGATTGTTGGCCACACTAAATGTTTTAATCCTATTAAGCCTGCCAAGTTCTGGAGGAATGGTACCCGAGAACTTGTTGTTGTCAAGCTTAAGCACATTCAGATAGGTGCAATCGGAAAGGTTCGTTGGGATTGGCCCTGTGAAGCTGTTAGATGAGAGATCAAGGGTCGTAATGAACGAAATGATTTTACAGATATCCGTAGGAAGAGGTCCATTGAGCTGGTTGCTTGAAAGATCTAACCCTGTTAGGCTTGTGCAATTTGCTACGCCTCGAGGAAACGAGCCCTTCAGTCCCAAATCCGAAAGCTTGATGTTTAAAACTTTGCTCTCATGAGGGTGCCAACACTCAATTCCCAGAAAGTTACAGATGAAACCTTCAGTGTTGTTGTTGAAATCCCATGAAGAGTTTAAGTAACCTAAAGTGTCCTGAAGTGATGCTTTTATACTTTTCAAGCACTTGATATCGCTCTCAACACCAAAGCTGAAGCTACAATTACTAAGCAGCAACAACAAGAGGACACTGCCAATAGAAATGTCTAGATGTTGTTTGCTCAACAGCACATGCCCTAAGCAAGCCATCAAATAAAATGGCTTAAAAAAAGTTGTTACCTATTCAAGCAAGAATGATTTCAGAGCTGGAGATATATTACTGAAATGAACCAGAAATTCTCTAGCATTTTAATGACACTAGAGATCAAAGAACCCAGAGAAGGGGTTCAATTGCAATACTGCGACTGGACTAAAAAAGGTTCAACGTGGAAATGGCCCTCTTTAGTCTTTCTACAAAAAGAGATGAAAGACTTTGACGTTCAACATGTAAATGACATGCAATTTCGCAAGAGTGAATTATACGTTTAAAAAAATTTCCTGTCTTTTTTTTCTCTTTCGGTAAACAAATCCGATTGGTTTGATGAAAGTGAGAGAAGGAGAAGCTCATTAATAGGGTGATTTGAAGGAGAAGCATTGCTATCCCACCCAATCACGGTATGTGATACACAATAATTTTTCCACTATTGTGATTGAGTGAGATAGCAAAACACGTTTAGCACTAAATTTAACAATAGCAACATCATTCCTGGACTTGAAGATGACTTGCACGGCTCCAGTGAGCCCCCACAGAGTCCAAAATTGATCACACAACTCTGCGCTCCAATTGAAGCAGCCCCATAAACGAACTGTGGGACCGGCCCAGACAGAAGATTGTGGGCCACACTGAGTTTCTTAAGCCTCGGAAGCAGCCCAAGTTGAACGCATTGTCATCAAGCTTGAGCAAATTGAGCCACACACAGTTGGAATGGTCTGGGATTTTTGGCCTGAGAAGGTTGTTTGAGAAGTCAAGATTTGTGATGTACGGAATGGTGTGACAGATGTCAGCAGGAAGAGGTCCCTGGAGATTGTTGCTCGAAAGATGCGCGACGCCTGTGCAGTTTGCTAAGCATTGGGAAATAAAAACAATTGGTTCCTATTCACTATTTGTGATCATTCCTTTGTTGAGTAATTATGCAACGGAAGTTTAATCAAAATGGGTAATGATTCTGTTATCTAAATTACGTTTAGCCAATAGTCAAATTCAGATTTTATGGATTTTCCGAATCTAAACATAGATTTCAGTTTTGTTGTTGATTTTATAGAAAAGTTTATATAGATCCAAATTCCCAATGAGAAGTTGGGTTTAATCCTCGGATTTTGTGACTCTGATACAAGTCCTTTGACTTTTGTGCCACATAGGATTACATTCTTTTTTAAATATTTTCCGTTGTAATTTTTTTTAAATTAAAAAAAAAATCATTTTTTGTTCCGATATTGCCCCTTATGCCTTGAATTGGGTAATCATAATTTACGTGATAATATGAAGCCATTTAACATGGTTGTAATTGAATAGAAAAGGAAAATATCGCAAACATATCTCAAAAATCACGTTGTTACAAACAGTCATTTGCCTTTGAACCCAATCTCTGTAGATTCTTTGCTTCTTCAATGTAGAATTGTTGGGTTTCAAATTAGGATTGAATATTACAGATATTATGATAGTTCGATAGTTAACAATTTAACACCAGTTTTCCAGGTATTTTTATTGTTTGTAGTTATGGTTGTTATTGTCTATTGGTTTCTGTTATTGTACAAGGTGCGATGTATACCTGATATATAGGTAAAGGGTGGGGAAAGGATACATGTGGTGAAGGTAGTCGCCATTTTACTTATACGGGCAATGTTTCTGTGAAACTGTTGTTTGAAGGATCTTCATGGCTGGGAAAGAGTTTGCAGAAACCATGTCTAATTGGCTCCATTTTCAGAATCAAGGATGGCAAAAGCAAGTAGAAAAGAACCTGTCAAATTTAAATGCAAATGTAATTGCTACAAATATATTACATAAACCATTACTGGACAAATACATTTACGACAAACACATAAACGTTTGGCATGTATACTTGTTCTACAGGTAATGTTTGTGATACAAACCTGTTGTATAGGTATAGTTGGACATTCTACCTGTCCAATAGACTTAGTTTGGTTCATAATCTTTTTCACTGCAACAGCAAGTAATCTTGAAAAATAAACCTTATAAGCCTAAGGTACAGGTACATCAACCAATACTAATAAACGGGAAGAAAAAAAACACAATCAAATTTTACCTACAAACAACAAACATGAAAAATAAACCTTTCCTTACATACCTAAGTTTTTCTCGGTAAGTTTTTCTCTTTTTTTAAAAAAAATTTTATTTTATATATTGAATTTCCAAAAATAGAACCTTGAGAGCTTATAATATATCTCCTCTAAAAAAAAAATTATTTAGCCTACCCCTATAAAAATTCCTGGGTCCACCATTGCATACCTTCACTGTAGGTATGTGCCAAGTCAACTATTTTCCACCCCATATTGAACGCTCAAACTACCTCCATTATAGACGCATGAATCTAACCGGAAAAAAAAAGTTGAATACTTCATAGCAAACCTAACGGAAAAAAAAAAAAAAAAAAAAAAGAAAAAAAAGACTGTAACACAAGTAATTCAATCCTAATTTGGAATTTGTGAAAATCTTCATTAAGGAAGTAAAAAATCAGCAGGAATTGGGATGGAATGACCATGATTATAGGAGACAAGCAGATCTTTGGAAGGGGTCGGTTTTATTTGCCTTTTCTATTTAATGGCACTAGAAGTAAATATCATAAAAAGGGATGGACAAAGGCATTGCTTATGTGTCCATTGGATTGTTTGGTGGACTGCTATTGAGGAGCCAAAATTGATGTCCTTCATCCATTGTATCTGAATGAAAATGGACATATATCTAAGAACCTCTTGATTTTATACTTGTAAGGGAACTATACCCCTTGGTGTGTGTTTTAGACTGAAAAAAATGCTAATTCATCCAACTTTGTATGTAATATTTGCAATGACAATGCCGCGGGTGTCTTATTTGATCATGTTTGAGTACATGACCAAATAAAGCACACACGAGGCTGTTGGAGCTCATCTTAAAAGAAAAAAAAGAGGAGAAAATGAAACCAATACCAAAACCAGCTGCTGCCACCATAATTACACCATTCGACTTGAAAACCCTAACCACATTCAAGGACTTCTTTTGAGATATTGATGGGCAAGGCTTGAGGGGGTATCCACAAGTCCAGGATTGTTTGCATATATAACTGTCCACTGTAATTGAAGCAATATTCTCACTGAATGGTGGCACTTGGCCCGACAGAAGATTGTCGGCCACACTAAAAGTTCTAAGCCTAGTTAGCAGGTTAGCTTCTGCCGGAATGTTACCTGAGAGCTGGTTGTTATCAAGCTTGAGCACATTCATATAGCTACAGTTGAAAAGTTTCGCTGGGATTGGCCCTGAGAAGCTGTTGGAAGAGAGATCAAGAGACGTAACAAACGTAAGCCTCTTTAGTCTTTCGACAGAGAGATGGAAGACTTTGACAGTCAACACGTCAATGAAATGCAGTTATGCAAAGATTTAAACGTCCAAAAGTTTCCTGTCTTTTTCTTCTTCGGTAAACCGAATTTGATTGGTTTCATGAAAGTGAGCGAAGGAGAAGCTCATTAATTGGGTCATTTCAAGCTCAGGAACGACTTGGTGTTGCTGTTGGTTTTGGGATGGAATATGAGGTGCTGGAAATATGAGTTGCTTCAGCAGAGCTCGTTGTATTCTGATTCACTTAGCGTCTGTTCTTACAATGATAAGCTCAAAGGCATTTTTTTGAAGAGAACAAATTTTCTAGAGAATTCTTCCTAGAGAACCTAAAAGACATTACATAGGAACTCTACCAAATTAATTAAGGACAGCTACAGCTGCTGTAATGAATAGAGATATTCTAGGAAATGAAGGAAGTGCATTAATTCCAACACTCCCCCTTAATGGACTTTCTTCACAACTCCAATGAGCTCTCTTAAATAGCAAAACTTCTCTTTTGGAAGTGCCTTGGTGAGTATGTCTGCCAGCTGCTCCTCTGTCCTGCAATATTCAAGTGCAACTTCACCTTTCTCAATTGACTCTCGAATGAAATGGTACTTGATAGCAATGTGCTTTGTACGATCATGACTCACTGGATTTTTCCCAATGGCAATGGCTGATTTGTTGTCACAATATAAGTTGGTGCCTTCTTCTTGCTTTTCGCCAATGTCTTCAAGTATCCTTCTAAGCCATACAGCTTGTGATGTTGCCTTAGCTGCTGCAATGTACTCTACTTCAGCACTGGATTGTGCCACCACATTTTGCTTCTTTGATGCCCATGAACATATGCCGGAACCAAGTGAAAAAACATAGGCTGACGTGCTCTTCATATCATCAAGACATCCTGCCCAATCACTGTCTGTGTAACCAATAAGCCTTGATTTTTCTGCTGCTGTAAACAAAATTCCATAGTCAAGTGTGCCTTGCAAGTATCTCAACACCCTTTTTGCAGCTCCAAAATGAATCTGACTTGGCTCTTGCATATAACGTGAAAGTAAACTTGCAGCAAACATAATATCTGGTCTAGTTGCCGTAAGATACAACAAACTACCAACCAAACTTCTGTACTTCTTAGCATCTGCCTTCTTTGCACCATCAAACTTTTTCATTTTCTCATTTGCTAACAAAGGAGTAGCCACTGATTTGCAGCCCAGCCAATTTAACTTCTTGAGAATATTTTCAGCATATTTCTTTTGAGAAATATGAAGATCCCATTTTCAACTTGAGAAACTTCAAATCCCAAAAAATAATGAAGTAATCCCAGATCCCTCATCTCATAGGTGCTCATCATATCCTTCTTGAACTGTTGGATCAAGTGTTCATCATTGCCCGTAAAGATCAAATCATCAACATACAATGAAACAATAAGAATAGAAGCTTCCCTTCTCTAGGATGTAAAGTGTGGGCTCACTTTGGCTCTTTTGAAAACCACTATGTGAAAAATACTTATCAATTTCAGCATACCAAGTCCAGGGCGCCTGCTTTAGCCCGTAAAGAGCCTTTTTCAACTTGTAAACTTTGTCTTCTCCCCCTTCAACAAGAAAACCTTGGGGTTGCTCAACATAAACTTCTTCTTCTAGCACTCCATTCAAGAATGCTGACTTCACATCAAGCTGATAAATCAACCAATTCTTTTGGGCAGCGAGAGCAATCAAAGTTCTAATTGTTTCAAGTCTAGCTATAGGAGCAAAAGTTTCAAAAAAATCAATACCTGGCTTTTGAGTAAAACCTCGAGCCACGAGCCTTGCTTTGTGCTTTTGAATGCTTCCATCTTGATTAAACTTTGTCTTGAAAATCCATTTGACTCCAATCACATCTCTGTCTTTTGGAAGATCCACAAGCTCCCAAGTTTGATTTTTCTCGATCATTCTTATCTCATCCTTCATTGCCTTCACCCATACTTCATGCTTCTGGGCTGCTTCAAAGCTCTCTGGTTCTATACCAGAAAAGTTGCAAGACTCATAAATATCATTCAAGCTTCTGGTTCTTAGTGGAGGACTTTCTGATGAAGAATAATTTGGGGAAACAGGTTCAACGTTTGAATTGTTTCCGGCGGATTCTGGTGTTTGAGGAGTGGCTTCTTCTTCTTGATGCTCTCCTGGAATCTCCCTTTGCTCTTGCACTAAAGCATATGGCATTTCCTGCACTTTATTTTCATTCCAATCCCATCTTGCTTTTTCATTAAAAACAACATCTCTACTCACAATTAACTTCTTAGTTTCAACATTATAAAGTCTGTAACCTTTGGTGCTGGAACTGTATCCAACAAAGATGCATTTCTGGCTCTTATCATCAAATTTAGTTCTCTTTTCAGCAAGAATGTGAGCATAACAGATACAGCCAAAGATTTTGAGATGTCTTACCGAAGGCTTGAAACCACTCCAAGCTTCAAATGGAGTCTTGTTCTTGACAACTTTAGTTGGACTTCTGTTGAGAATATACACTGCTGTAAGCACAGCTTCTGCCCAAAAAAGTTTGGGTAGTCCTTTCTCATTCATCATTGAAGTAGCCATCTCAACAATTGTTCGATTTTTTCTCTCTGCAATCCCATTTTGTTGGGGACTATAGCTTGCTGTCAATTGCTTCCAAATTCCTTCATCTTTGCAATAATCTTCAAATTCTTGAGAGGTATACTCACCTCCTCTGTCACTTCGCATAACTTTAATGGTGCTGCCACTTTGCTTCTCCACTAATGCTTTGAATCTTTTGAACACAACAAAAGTTTCTGATTTTTCCTTCAAAAAATAAACCCAAGTCATCCTCGAAAAGTTGTCAATAAAGGTGAGGAAATACCTGTATTGACTTAAAGATGGAGTTTGCATTTTGCCACAGATATCTGTGTGTATAAGTTCCAGCGGTGCTTTTGCTCGCCACGTGCTTTGTCGAGGAAAAGAATTACGGTGTTGCTTGCCCATAATGCACCCTTCACATACATCTGTTGTTTCTTTAATTTCCGGCAGCCCGTTCACCATACTATTTTTCTGGAGTAGCTTCAGGCCCTGGAAGTTTAGATGACAAAACCTCTTGTGCCATAACCAAGAGTCCTGCACAACATCAGCTTTCATGGCAGCAACTTCAGCATATTGAAATTCAATGGGGAAATTTCTACTCTTCTCCATTTTCACCTTCGCAATCACCATCTCAGCTGCATTTTTATCATAAATGATGCATGTACCATCTTGAAAAACAAGGCGATAGCCATTCTCCACAAGTTGTCCAACACTAAGCAAATTTTGACTTAGTTTTGGAACAAGCAAGACATCATGAATCTGCTTTACTCCCTTCTTAGTTTTGACAGCAATTCTTCCTTTTCCTTTTGCCTCCACAATAGCACCATTACCCATTTTGATATTTGGAGTAACAGAAGTATCCACATCAAGAAAAATATTTTCATTTCCTGACATGTGGTTGTTGCATCCACTGTCAAGATACCAGATGCTTTCTTTTTCCTCAAGGGCAGATAGACAAGTAGAGAACAAGTTTTCATTTCCATCATCATCATTCTTACTTTCAGAAAAATTTGCTTGGTTTGCTTTCTTGAATCTGCAGTTCTTCTCAATGTGCCCAAATTTGTTGCAATGATGGCACTTTGGCTTTCCACGATTCCAACAATTTGACGTATCATGATTTGTTTTGTTACAAATCCTGCAGGAAGGCTGATTATCATCAGAATTCGTACTTTTCCCATTCTTGGATTCATCTCTTTTGCTGGATTCTCCTTTCTTCCATCTTCTTTGCTCCCCCGTTCGCTGGTCATCTCTAGAACTGCCTTTCTTGGAGGACTTTTGAGATTTGAAACTTAGTTTTGACTGGAAAGCACTCTCAACAGATTGATCATTTCGTGTCAACCTTCTCTGCTCGTGAGACTTTAAAGAACCCATCAATTGCTCAATTGATAAGGTGGTGATGTCCTTGCACTCTTCGATAGCAGCAACAATGGGATCATATTTTTCAGGCAAGCTGATCAATATTTTTTCAACAACCCTCTGGTCAGAGATATCCTCACCAAGTGTTCTCATTTGATTCACCACTTCAGCTAGTCTGGAAGCATAATCTTGGATGCATTCAGATTCTTTCATCTTCATATTATAGAACTCCCTGCGCAAAGTCTGTAGCTTGATTGTTATGGCCTTGCTGTCACCTTGAAACTCCTTTTCTAATATATCCCAGGCTTCTTTTGCTGTTTTAGCTCTTGCGATTCTTGGAAAAATGTCTGAAGTGACTCCGTTCTGAATTTTGGAGAGGGCCTTGGCATCTTTCATGACTTCTGCTTCGAACTTCTCTATTTCTGCTGCTGGAAGTTGACTTAGATCCTCTGGTTCTTGAAGCCCTTTTTCAACGAAGCTCCAAAGTCCTTCTGACAGTAGTATAGTTCTCATCTTCACCTTCCAGAAATCATAATTTTCACCTCCAAAGATTGGGAGAATAGAGTAGGAAACTGATGGACCTTCTTTGGCTCCTGATGACATCTTCTAGAGTTGATTTCAACGCCCAGATATGATCGAACGCTGCTCTGATACCAGTTGTTGGTTTTGGGATGGAATACGAGGTGCTGGAAATATGAGTTGCTTCAGCAGAGCTTGTTGTATTCTGATTCACTTAGCGTCTGTTCTTACAATGATAAGCTCAAAGGCTTTTTTTTTAAGAGAACAAATTTTCTAGAGAATTCTTCCTAGAGAACCTAATAGACATTACATAGGAACTCTACCAAGTTAATTAAGGACAGCTACAGCTGCTGTAATAAATAGAGATATTCTAGGAAATGAAGGAAGTGCATTAATTCCAACTCCTACCAACTAAAGGGAATAGCAGATAATATTATGCAGCACAATTTAAGAGCTAGCTGGAACAAGAGAGGTAAACAAAATTAGTGATACATGAGGTATAAGTGTAGTGGGGTTATGCATATTTAGTGATCAACATCATAAATTGAGGTGGTTTTCGTTGTTTTCGGTTCCAATTGAATTCATTCCTTTGTCCACCAAATTAATTATCTCTCACTGTATGCCTCACTAATCAAGGGCTATGACGAGCTTATGAATTGTTTTAAGTCTCCCACTTTGACCTTATGATTCGAACTTCTAAGATAACACTTCCTTTCTTTTGTTTTCTTTTTCTCATTTTATGCATAGGCGGTGGATTGGATGGCAAAGTTTTGGCCATTGAGGACGATTGGACCAACCATACCATCTATGTACCTGGATCAGCGTCATGAAGACAACAAGGAATATGGTCTCAGCCTCTTAAACCCAAACAGTGATGCCTGCATGAAATGGTTAAATGCAAAGCTGAAAGGGTCTGTAGCATACGTTTGGTTTGGCAGTGTGGCAGGACTTGGAGAAGAGCAAATGGAGGAACTGGTTCTGGGTTTGAGGAGAAGCAAAAGCTATTTCTTGTGGGTGGTGAGGGCATCAGAATCAGCTTAGCTGCCAAAAGGGTTTGTAAAGGAGATCTGAGAAGGGTTTGGTGGTTTCATGGGCTTCAGAATCAGCTAAGCTAGCACAAATAGAAAGGCTCTCTCTCTCTCTCTCTCTCTCTCTCTCTCTCTCTCTCTATATATATATATATATATATTTATCATTTCATTAGAAAAGCAGAAAACGAGAGGAGAAGAATGGGCAGCAAAATCACCTTTCAAGATGCCAAAATGGAGAATTCATAATGCAAATTTCAAAACAAATGTCCAGTATTATCAAACTAATTAGCTCGAATTTGAAATTTTATTCAAATTTAATGGGCTCGAAACAACTGTCCAGTATTATCAGATTGTTATTACGTTGTTAAGGCATTGTCTGTTATTATATTGTCAGTGCACTATTGTATTGTTAATGCTCTATTATGAGACTGCTATTGTACTGTTACACTTTTACTAAGCTAGTGTAGTATAAGTGAAATATAGGCAGAAGAAATCATGAATAAATAGCAATGCAATAGAAGTGTAATATTGGTAGAAATACTTGAATTTAATTTTAAAAACCTAAAACAGCATAGGTTGAAATGATTGAGATTAGAAAAAGAATAATGCTACTCTTACTACATTCATATACCACTTTATGTGGCCGCCGAGTTAGACAACCACATCAATTAAAATTATTTAATATTTTCTTTTCTTCTATGATTTATTCCAGTATTTGTTTTTCTAATTTTCTTAGTTAAAATATACTTCATTGATTTAATTGATGTGGCATATAACATGGACGTGCCACATTATGTGGTATAGAAATGTGGGATAAAAATATGGTACATGTAGCATTACTCTTTTTAAATAAAAAACAAAGTGCATCATTTTATTTTATTTTGGGTTATATAAGACTTATTGTCAATGAGTGCATTTTTATACACTGCCTACACTGCTATTACATTGTTGTTGCGTGGAAGTTTCAAGTGGTAATGCGAGGAAGTTTCAAGTGGTAATGCGTGGAAGAATTGTGCGCGGTTCTTTTTTGTATTTTTGTGGATTTTTTGTTTGTTTATTTATATTGGATTGTTTTGGGTGCTTTTCCAAAAAGTTGGGATTGGGCGTACAGTAAAAGTCAGTGGCATGGTTGTAATATTTAAGTGATTTTGTTGGTTCAGGCCTGTTGAATAGTCAACTGGTATGGTATTTTTAATAGAATTTGGATAATGTAGGGTGTTTTAATATTTTGGATTCTAAAATTGGGCATCAAAGTAAAGCTCCCTGAAAAAAAATTCTAATTCATCGAACTTTTGTATGTATATTCGGAGTTGGTTGGAGTTCATCTTAAAACAAAAAAAGAAAAAGAGAAAACGAAACCAATACCAAAACCAGCTGCTGCCAACATAATTACACCATTGGACTTGAAAACCCTAGCCAAACTAACGGACTTCTTTTGAGATATTGATGGACAAGGCTTCAGAGGGTATCCACAGAGTCCAGGATTGTTGGCCACACTAAAAGATTTAAGCCTAGTTAGCTGGTTAACTTCTGCCGGAATGTTACCCGAGAGCTGGTTGTTATCAAGCTTGAGCACATTCATATAGCTGCAATTGGAAAGCTGCGGCGGGATCAGCCCTGAGAATCTGTTGTAAGAGAGATCAAGAGACGTAACGAACGAAAGAATTTTATCGATATCATGAGGAAGAGGTCCACTGAGCTGGTTGCTTGAAAGATCTAAACCTGTTAAGCTTGTACAATTTTCTACGCCTCGAGGGAACTGACCTTTTAGTCCCAAGTCCGAAAGCTTGATGTTCAGAACCTTGCTCTCATGAAGGTGCCAACACTCGATCCCGAGAAAGTTGCAGATGAAGCCTTCAGTGTTGTTGTTGAAATCCCAGGAAGAGTTTAAGTAACCTAGAGTGTCCTCAAGTGATGCTTTTATACTTTTCAAGCAGTTGATATCGCTCTCAACACCAAAGCTGAAGCTACAACGACTAAGCAGCAACAACAAGAGGACACTGCCAATAGAAATGTCTAGATGTTGTTTGCTCAACAGCACATTCGCTAAGAAAGCCATCAAATAAAATGGCTTAAAAAAAGTTGTTGCCCTATTCAAGCAAGAATGATTTCAGAGCTAGAGATATATTACTGAAATGAACCCAGAAATTCTCTAGCATTTTAATGACACTAGAGATCAAAGAACCCAGAGAAAGGGTTATTTCAATTTCAATCGACGACTGCAATTGGAGAAAAAAAAACCAAGTTCAACGAGAAAATGGCCCTCTATGGTCTTTCTACAGTAAGAGATGAAAGACTTTGACGGTCAACACGTAAATGACATGCAATTACGCAAGAGTGAATTATACATTTAAAAAAATTTCCTGTCTCTTTTTTCTCTTTTGGTAAACAAATCCGATTGGTTTGATGAAAGTGAGAGGAGAAGCTCATTAATTGGGTCATTTGAAGGAGAAGCGTTGTTATCCCACCCAATCACGGTATGCGATACATGATAATTTTTCCATTACTATGATTGAAAGAGATAGCAACTCACTAAATTTAACAATAGCAACATCATTCTCGGACTTGAAGATGAGTTGCATGGCAAGTGGGCCCCCACAGAGTCCGAAATTGATCATATAACTCTGCGCTCCAATTGAAGCAGCCCCATAAACGAACTGTGGGACCGGCCCAGACAGAAGATTGTGGGCCACACTGAGTTTCTTAAGCCTAGGAAGTTAAACGCATTGTCGTCAAGCTTGAGCAGATTGAGCCACGTACAGTTGGGAAGGTCTGGGATTTGGCCTGAGAAGGTGTTGTTTGAGAAGTCAAGATTTGTGATGTACGAAATTGTGTGACAGATGTCAGCAGGAAGAGGTACCTGCAGATTGTTGCTCGAAAGATGCGTGACGCCTGTGCAGTTTGCTAAGCACTGAGAAATAAAAACAATTGGTTCCTATTCACTATTTGTGAAATAAAAACATAGATTTCAGTTCTGTTGTTGATTTTGTACTTGTAAGGGAACTATACCACTTGGTGTGTGTTTTAGACTAAAAAAAAATGCTAATTCATCCAACTTTGTATGTAATATATGCAATGACAATGCCGCGGGTGTATTATTTGATCATGTTTGAGTACATGACCAAATAAGGCACACACAAGGCTGTTGGAGCTCATCTTAAAAGAAGAAAAAAAAAGAGAAAACGAAACCAATACCATAACCAGCTGCTGCCACCATAATTACACCATTCGACTTGAAAACCGTAACCACATTCAAGGACTTCATTTGAGATATTGATGGGCAAGGCTTGAGGGGGTATCCACAAAGTCCAGGATTGTTTGCATAACTGTCCGCTGTAATTGAAGCAATATTCTCACTGAATGGTGGCACTTGGCCCGACAGAAGATTGTTGGCCACACTAAAAGTTCTAAGCCTAGTTAGCTGGTTAGCTTCTGCTGGAATGTTACCTGAGAACTGGTTGTTATCAAGCTTGAGCACATTCATATAGCTACAGTTGAAAAGTTTCGCTGGGATTGGCCCTGAGAAGCTGTTGGAAGAGAGATCAAGAGACGTAACAAACGTAAGGATTCTATCGATATCATGAGGAAGATCTCCACTGAGCCTGTTTCTTGAAAGATCTAAACCTGTTAAGCTTGTACAATTTTCTACGCCCCGTGGGAACTGACCTTTTAGTCCCAAGTTTGAAAGCTTGATGTTCAGAACCTTGCTCTCATTAGGGTGCCAACACTCGATCCCGAGAAAGTTGCAGATGAAGCCTTCAGTGTTGTTGCTGAAATCCCAGGAAGAGTTTAAGTAACCTGAAGTGTCCTCAAGTGATGCTTTTATACTTTTCAAGCAGTTGATATCGCTCTCAACGCCAAAGCTGAAGCTACAACTAAGCAGCAGCAACCAGAAGACACTGCTAATAAACATGTCTAGATTTCGTTTGCTCAACAACACAGGCATCAAGAAAGCCATCAAATAGCCTTAAAAGTTGGTACCTACTTAAGCAATGATGAATATCAGAATGCACTTGGAAAAAAGTAAAAAGTTCAATGAGAAAGCGACCCTCTTTAGTCTTTCGACAGAGATGAAAGAAAGACTTTGAGTCAACACGTAAATGAAATGCAATTATGCAGAAGTTTCCTGTCGTTTTCTTCTTTGGTAAACCGAATCTGATTGGTTTGATGAAAGCGAGCGAAGGAAGCTCATTAAATGGGTTATTTGAAGCTCAGGGACGACTTGGGGGGTGGGTTGCTTGCTATACTCGTCAGAGTGCTCGACTGCCCTCTATCCTTAACTATTTTATTTTTGTCTTTGAATCGTTTCAGAAGTGGCTATGAGCAGCACACTGTAACAACACCTGGGCAATGCTTTTGCTCTCTTTTCAACTTTTATTTACTTTCTTTCTAATCAAGTTAGGTTTGTTTCAAAAATAGCTGAAAAAGCTGCAAAGGGTTTTCTCTGAAAAATGGTGCTGAGTTGACCTAGCAGAACAAGAGTTTGAACAGAGACGATAGATTCTATGGTGTAGTCAATTGCAGAGAAGCAGATAATGGGAGGCAGCGAGGATGACAAAAGATACGACAGGATAAAAAACAGAGGGAGATAGAGAGAGTGAGTGAAGAATTGAATTCGTTGAAGCATTAGAATTTAAGCATGCACTACAACAATTGCAATTCATCCATTTCCTGGAGCTGTTGGCATTCTTTATTTTACTTGCAGTTCCTCGAGCAAGTTTTATAATCATAATACAATTGTCTTGCCTTTGGTCAAATAAGAAATCAAGGGCCATAATATACAGCACACATGCCCTACATGCCCTGTCTCTAGGGTTTAATTGTAGATACTAAAATCTTGGTGTTGCAGTGCTACCAAGTACTTCAATGTTATTGTATAGGAAATAATACATCTATTAAACCAATACCAAAGCAACTAAAAAGAGACTGAGGGCATTTTACAAACTGAGTACCTTGTAAATCTAAAAAAAGTTGCTCTTATGAAGAACATTAAACAAGCTGGGCTATATGCGACTTAAAATACACATTCAAAGATTATAGAGGGCGATGTTACAGCTCTATGTTGTAAAAAAGCAGGTCCAATAGTAGCTAAAGCATAAATCATATATGTAATAATAATGTTTATTACAGTACACAAAAACAGATAATTACAAAAGGGTACTGGCCATATATTAATATACTCTTCTTACCTTTTTCAGTTCATCTCCTTCATCTCTCGAGCAACAATAAGTTCCCCTCTGCCTTCACCATCACCGATGTCTGTAGGCATCATTATATCATCGTCGACTGTGAAGTTATAATTCTCCCCAATGGCCCTTAGAAGCTGGTATACTTCAAACATAGTAGGCCTCTCCTTGGGAGTAAGCACCACACAATTACATGCAACTTTAAGAAACTGGAAAAGCTCCTCATTCACACCCTTTCCAACCAAAGATCTGTCGAGCGCATCCTGGAGTTGAGATTGGCTTGACAGCTGCATAATCCATTCCACCAAATTTCCTTTGAAGTCTTCAGGAGCTTTAGCAATATGGGTAGCTCTCTCACCAGTCACCAACTCAAGAAGAACAGTTCCAAAGCTGTAAACATCCCCCTTTGGAGTGGCAAGTAGAGTTCGTGCATACTCAGGAGCAACATAACCCAGATCCCCGAACTCCCCATTCACAAAAGTACTCAAATGCGTATCAATTGGATTCATGAGCCTAGCTAGGCCAAATTCAGATATTTTCGGCTCGAAATCTGCATCCAGTAAGATGCATTTGGAGCTTATGTTTCGGTGGATAATTCGAGGATTGCAGTTATGGTGGAGCCACGCTAATCCTCTGGCTGCCCCTATCCCAATTTTAAGCCTAGTTGGCCACTCCATAATCTTCGCACCATCAGCATCCATAGGATGTAGCTGATCGTGGAGGGTACCATTAGGCATGTACTTATAGACTAAAAGCCTTTCCTTCTTCGCCACGCAAAATCCTAAAAGAGGAACCAAGTTACGGTGTTCTATATTCCCCAAAGTAGCCATCTCAGACAGAAACTCTTTCTCAGAGTGTTGAGATTCCTGCAACCTCTTGACCATAAGTGGGGTGCCATCGTCGAGCACTGCCTTGTACATAGTTCCAGTTCTTCCTAACCCAATGATATTGTCTTTGTGGAAATTGTTGCTGGCCTTCATGAGATCACCCAGTTTCATTTTAGAAATTGACTTCTCAAACATGGAAACCTGGAGTAAACTGGCTTCATTACAATACAATACAGCTCAAACTACTAAAAATAGAAACATAACTTTGTGCATAATCAAAATGAACAAAGTATAGCAAGAAAGAAAGAGAGAGGGAACTAATCAGATTATCATTGTATGTAAATCATTAATTTGTTTCTAAAAGAAATGTTCTGTATTAGCTTACCTTGATGCCTTTAGTTTTCTTGAAACTCTTTGCCCATTTGTTCCCTTCCGGATCCTCTTCCTTCTTCCTTGCAGACACTCTACGCATAAAGAAGAACAAGCCAATAACAACAATTAATGCTGCAAAAGTTGCACCACCAACACCAGCTCCCACAATAACTACACTGTTAGACTTCTTTGCAGACCCCTGGCACTGCTTCAGAGGCCCCCCACAGAGTCCAGGATTGTTTGCGTAAGAGTCCGCTGTAATTGATGCATTATTACTAAAGGTTGGGACTTGGCCAGACAGCTGATTGTTGGCCACACTAAATGTTTTAATCCTACCAAGCTGGCCAAGTTGTAGAGGAATGCTACCCGAGAACTTGTTGTTGTCAAGCTTAAGCACATTCAGATAGGTGCAATTGGAAAGGTTCGTTGGGATTGGCCCTGTGAAGCTGTTAGATGAGAGATCAAGGGTTGTAATGAACGAAATGATTTTACCGATTTCATCAGGAAGAGGTCCATTGAGCTGATTGCTTGAAAGATCTAACCCTGTTAGGCTTGTGCAATTTGCTACGCCTCTAGGAAATGAGCCCTTCAGTCCCAAATCCGAAAGCTTGATGTTTAAAACTTTGCTCTCATGAGGGTGCCAACACTCGATTCCCAGAAAGTTACAGATGAAACCTTCAGTGTTGTTGTTGAAATCCCAGGAAGAGTTTAAGTAACCTAAAGTGTCCTGAAGTGATGCTTTTATACTTCTTAAGCAGTTGATATCACTCTCAACACCAAAGCTGAAACTACAACTAAGCAATAACCAGAGGACACCGCCAATAAAAATGCCAGGATCTCGTCCATTCAACAACATATGCATTGAGAAAGCCATCAGAATCGCCTAAATTGCTACTTAGTGATATCAGAGATCAAGATACTGAACCCGCAAAACCCCAGCATTAGTCAACACCAAACCCTGAAACAAACTCGACAGAAAATGAACCCAGTCAGGCTACAAATACTGAAACCCACAAAAATCTAGCTTTCAACAACACAAAATTTGGATTTTTTTTTTTTTTTTTTTTAACAACACATACAACAAAACCCAATTCATCATCACTTATCAAAAGATGTAAAAACAGGTTCAACAAGCAACAATTTGATTGATAAACCTGAAAATTCACAAACTACAGACTAAATCATAGACATAGCTAGTTAAAAAATCAACCTCGATCCAACTGAGTTGACCCAAGTCTGCCTAAACATAAGCACAAATATTCACAAAAATCCAGCTAAAAGTTTAAAGCTTTGAGAAAAATTTAAAGAACACACCTGAGAAAGTTCACTAGCGCAAACGCAGAAAATTCACAGAGCGCAAAGAAGGCTTCTTGAATCAACAACAGCAGAGCTTCCCCTGTTTCCACAAAGACAAGGACTTCATGGGTCAACAAAAAAGCAACGGCAGATACGATTTACATACAGATATATTCATCCAATAACTACTTTTTATATATTTTTTGGAAAAACTGGACATGGGTGTGTGTGAATGGAGATGCTTTTGCAGGAAAGCCTTGGGTGGGTTTTGAGAAAAGTGAGGAAATGAGAGGCTCGACGGGTCAAAGAAGGCCGGCCATTTTTGTCAAACTTAGCGACGACTTGGGACTGCTAGACCTCCTCAGAGTGCTTGACTCGCTTTTTCTTTCATTTCCAAAAAATAATAAAGTTATTTATTTATTTATGCACTGTTAGAAAAAATGTTATGGTATTGGTCACCAAACCGTTAAAAATATGAAAGCTTGAACTTTAAGGTCGTTTGTGCGTTTGTCTTCAACCACTCCTTTTTATCTCCTTGACTTTTGGAAAAATTTGGTTCATAAATTCTTAAGTAAAAGATTTACTTTTACTGCACTAAGATTCACCAAGTAAAAGTTTTGAACTTTGAATTTGAATGAGTTTCTATCAAAAAAAAAACAAACAAACTTGAGTGAGTTGTTAGACATGAATGCAACTTCAGCTTGTGTTTAATTTTTGTACTTGTTATGAGAGATATTTCAGCTTGGACATAATTCGTCTTTTGTTAGCTAGTATCCAATAATGTTTTCCAAATTTGATTATTGATAGTTTGAAGGAAAATTTTCCAAATTTTAACTCATTATTGATTTAGTGATATTCTCGATTTGCAACCGTAGTGTTAGTTGAATTGGCCCATGTCTTTGGTGTGCTCCCAAGCAATCATTGGTTCAAGTCCTCGTGGTACAGCATGTATGAATTTTCCCCCGTTTCTTCTTACCTTCAGCACACACACAAAAATGTACCAATTTAAACTTTGTTCAAAGTTACCAACTAACTTTTGGAGCAGTGGCACTTCTATTCTTTCCAAT
Source organism: Prunus avium (assembly GCF_965620075.1). Taxonomy (NCBI): domain Eukaryota; kingdom Viridiplantae; phylum Streptophyta; class Magnoliopsida; order Rosales; family Rosaceae; genus Prunus; species Prunus avium. The sequence goes on from NC_142291.1 coordinate 35,385,100, forward strand.
GGTGGAAGAGATTCCAAAATCAAATTACCTCTCCTAAAAAGAAAATTAAAAATATATTTATTTAAAGTTGAGCTCAACCCCAATAATGGGAAGGAAGGGGTAATCGTAAGGGTAGGGTAGAGATCTTTATGTCAAAGTCTCTTATAATCGAAAAAACAAAAGTTAAGGTCAAGTCAATCACTTAATGTTCATGGAATTGAGTGGGATTTAATTAATTAATTTTTTTTTTTCCCTACATGAGGTTGTTTAGGTAGAGCCGTAGAGGCGACTACTGAAAATAATGTTTCATCCATTGCCATTTCTCCCCACATCACTTACTTTAATTAAATATATTTCTTGCTTAATTATGCATTTAGGGCATGTGTAAAGCCATTGTGACTTGCATGTCCTACTTGACCTAGAAAAGAAAAACAAAAAAAGGGGGCATTCATCTTGTTTTGCTTGATTTGGCAATGCATCCCCTTTGTTTCAAAGATAACATCCTCACCTCATTTGATGTTCAATTACATTTTCTCTAAATAGTTGTTTAGGTCATTAATCCTCATTAAAGAGTGCACTCATTGCAATACAAATGAATCCATTATAGAAATTTTAAATATATATCACGAACTTTTCTCAAACAACAAACTTTTCATTGTTTTTCATCTCTCTTTATGTCAAAATGCACAATGAAAACCAACAATAATTTAAAGTTCAACACAATCCACGAAATGGAATGAGAATGAGAATTGAATGAAATCAAGTAAGGAATAAGAATCCAATTTCTTGGTTCGAAGAGCCCCAAATTTTCTTATAAATGTTATGTTTGAGGATAGTACCAAGTAGGGTTTTTTTTAGTATGATTCTAGAGGGAACGAGAGGATAAGGGGTGCTCCATCGGGGACAAGGTTCCTTATTCTAGGACATAGTCGAGTGTTTTTTTACTTGTTCTTATAAACAAATCATATCGCTATTCTGAAAAAAAAAAAAACAAAAAAAAACAAAACCTGCTATCAAACTACATTTTAAAATCCAAGAATACTTTGTCGACATTCGTAAACAAAGTTTAAGATAATTTTTCCGTGACAAGCATTACTTATGGAAAGCAAACAAAAACCTTGTACGACAAAGATGTTTTTCATAGTCCTGTCCAGCGCATAGAGGCAGGTGGCATAACCTTAACGCCACTCCACACTTCACTATAAACACTCCCAAGGCCCAGGCCCATACATTTCTCTAGATCGTCTCCAGTATGGTCCAACCGGGAAGTAGCCAAAATGGGAGTGCCCCATAAAAAGCAAAAGAAAGAGGGCTGCGACATAAAACACTCTCTTGCTTGTCTGAACTTTCCTCTTTCTCTCTCTTCGTCTCTGTATGTAGGGATTGCTGAGAGTAGCAGCCACTCACTCACACATCGACCAGCAGTCTCAGTAGCCATGGATTGATCGGTTCTCCTCGGAATTTCCACAATTCCTTCTGGGGTTTTTGGTAAATTTCCTTCCTTTACTCGCAAATTCACTCATTTTGCTTACTTTCCTACTCTTATCTTCAGATCGGCGCCGTTTCTTTCCGCGGATAGTTCTCTATTTTCCCGCGAAATTTCTTTCATTTTACGGGAAATTTAGAGAAATGTTTACCGCGAGAGCGAGCCGGCTGTTGTGAACGGAATTGAAGAGTTTGGGTTACTTTATTTAGTGTTTTTGTTATTCAATTTCGAATTTTTGTAATGTTTTGTTTGGTTAGGGTTTCTGAGTGTACTTTGTGAATCTAGCATTTGGGAATTGGGATCTCTTGCTTGGATATCTTCATTGCGTTAATTCAAGCTTGCTGTAATTACTGGTGAGCTATTTTGTGATAATTTGTCATAAAAATTTAGATTTTTTTTTGTTTTCTTACAATTTTGGCTGTGCTTTCTTTGAAATTTAAGCTGTCTTTTTCTGTCAGTTTGATTAACCGAGGTTAATGCTCCTCAAGGTTGCTACTTTTGCTACAAATGTGTAACTGTTTTTAATTTGAGGGTAATGATATTAATAGATTAATTGTGGAGGTGAAATTGTAGTGGATTTGTTGAGCTAACATTCCCTTTTGATGTTTCATAGGACCACTTATTCAAAAGCTCAGTTTATTACCCCACTGAACTTCCAGCTTTAGCATTATTCTTTGACTTTGGTTTGAATTGTGAGTATTATTCTAAGTTCAAGCTATGAAGTTTTGATCATTTTATGTTTTAAGTGGAGACAATTCGTCCCATTCACCATGCCATTTTGAAGGTTTTCTATGTCTTTCAATACTAGAAAGATGACCATTCACCATGCCCCTTCCCAATTTATTAAAATGGTCTCGGATCTGAACCAAGTACATTCTTGAAGCTCCCCATCAGTCCATCTTCTGTTTATCAAATTTAGATATAGGGAAATTAATGGCTATCAAATCTTTCATATCTTTTTAAAGATGTTTGCATATGGATGACCACTCAACCATTGAGGTGGCTTGAGAAGACAATAACATCCAATTCACCTCAATTCAAATCCTCTTCTGCAGCCGCTGTACTACTTTATTCTCCTAACTTGTTTCCTGCAGTTCTACCATTGAAGCCAACACTATTGTTAAATACCTTCACTGTTGGACTTGTATCAAGACCTGAAAGGATAATTTTTTCTTTCTAATAATTTACTTCCCTTTGGGTGTGGCATAAAAACAATACAAGTGCATACCTGATGCATGTTGGCAGATTAAAATATATTTATACATCCAAGTATGCATGTACTGATCTGTCTACTGTTTATCGGTATGATTAGATTAACCAAAATTCTGTAAGGACTCAGATTGTGGGGAAGGGAATTTGTTTTTCGGATTAAAGTTTAGCATGTTGTTGTTGCTTCTGTTTCTGCTGCTTTGACTATCAATACTTCTATATGTTTTGAGACTTCTCTCTTTTGTTATCTCCAGATCCTTTGCCATGGATAATACCAACTCAGTTTCTACACTGATAGATTGTACAACCTCTAAGATACAACAGCTTCAGAAAGCATTTGCTGAACTTGAGAGTCACCGGGCTGTAACCCTGAACTTGAAATGGAAAGAACTTGAAGAACATTTTCATGGGCTTGAAAAATCCTTAAAGAGGCGTTTCCATGAGCTGGAAAGCCAAGAAAAGGAGTTCGAAAGCAGAACAGTGGAAGCCCAAAAACTGTTAGAAAAGCGGCAAGCAGCTGTTGTGGCCAAGGAACAAGCTTCACTGGAGACTCTTCAAGAGAAGCGAGATGCTGCTATATACGTTATTACTACTGCTCGAGAGAAGCAAAGGAAGGTATCAACTGAGGAGTCTTCTGTTGTCACTGATGATGGCCAGGGTGGGCCACCAAGTGTGGAAGAGAAACCACCGGATGTGATGGTTTCTGATAGTAACTTTGAAGAAATGAAAAGTGCTGAAAATGGGAGTATAGAGGTGATGTCCTATCCCCAGTTAGTGAAACTATGTGAACAGATGGACTCAGAAGGGCTCCACAAATTTATATCAGATAACCGCAAGAACCTTGCTTCCATAAGAGAGGAAATTCCACTTGCATTAAGAGCTGCAGCCAACCCTGCCCTATTTGTTTTGGAGTCTTTGGAAGACTTTTACCGCCTGGAAGGGCCCAATATGGACGGGAAGAAGGATTCAAATCTGTTGGGTGTCCGTCGTACTTGTATCATGTTGATGGAGTGTCTGAGCATATTGCTAACAAACCCAGATTTAGTCTCTGCTTCTGATGTAATTACGGAGGAGGTTAAGGATCTGGCAGAAGCAATTGCTGAAGAATGGAAGCCAAAGTTGGATGCTCTTGACATGGATGCTAGCAATGGGAACTCACTAGAGGCTCATGCTTTTTTGCAACTTCTTGCTACTTTTGGTATTGCCTCTGGTTTTGATGAGGAAGAATTATTCAGGCTAATACCAATGGTTTCACGTCGTCGCCAAACAGCTGACCTTTGCCGTTCTCTTGGATTGACTGAGAGAATGCCAGGTTCGTCTTTTATTTTTGAAGAAATACATTTTAGGTGAAATTTGTCAAGCTTTTTAGTTTGTTAAATAAATGCACTGACCTTAAGATTTGATCATGTTTTCTAAAGTAAAGAAGTGCTTTATCATTTTTTTTGGGCCTTATCTCTTACCAGTTTGCATGTATTTTTGGCAAGTTTTTGTTTACAATTCTATAAGTTACTATTTTTTGTTCCTCTGCTATTTAGATAGTTTCCATTATAAGCACTGAAATAAAGATATAATTGCAAATATAGAATTACTGTGTTCTAACCAATATGATAAAGTGCGTAGTGGTCTTAGATGAGTCCTTTAGAGGAGGAAGACATTGAGATTTTCCTTTTCATCCTGGATGAATTACTCAGAAGCCTATATACTATATAGTATATAGGCTGCTCTTGCATTTCATTAAATTCTTTGTGTAAAAGTCCAGCAATGTCAGACGCTATTATCTTGGCATTAGCAGGATAGTTCTACTAATACTTAAAACTTAATGGGATGCAGGCTTGCACTCATGCACCAACATGGCGAACATAGTAGTTGAAAAGATTGATTTCTCCCTTTCACGACCTATTTTGTATTTTCTTACAGTTGATTCTGTTATTTTGGTATTTTACAGGTGTTATTGAAGTGTTGGTGAGTAGTGGACGACAAATTGATGCAGTAAACTTGGCTTTTGCATTTGACTTGACAGAGCAGTTCTCTCCTGTGCCTTTACTCAAGTCCTACTTGAAAGAGGCTAGAAAAGCTTCACCGGTCAAACCTGGAAATGCATCTCCCACAGCACAGGTGTGTTCATCACTCTCATCTTTTAGGGGTCTTGGTCATCTTTCTTGGATGCATATCCCTACTTATTAATCTGAGATAGCACTCATATTTGATGGGTTTTGCCATAAAAAAAATACGTCTATCTAAATGCAAATTGGATATACATAACAAATACTTCATTATTTCAGAATGAAGTGAACGACCGAGAGCTGGCTGCCCTTAAGGCTGTGCTCAAGTCCATTGAAGAACATAAGCTTGAGGACCAGTATCCAGTTGATCCACTTCAGAAACGGGTTCTTCAGCTGGAAAAGGCCAAGGCAGACAAGAAGAGGGTGGCTGAAGCTGCAAAGCCTCAACCCAAGAGACCTCGCGCTAACGGTGTTGGATATGGGCCCCGTGTCACTAATGTTGTTGCTGACAAGACTTTCTATCCTAGAGTTGCTGAAAATAGGTACCCGCAGTACATGTATGACAGACAGTTTGTTTACCCTGGACCTGCTGACAACCACTGTCCTTCCCTGCTGGGTTCTGCTACTTACAACATGTCTCCTGCTCATGGCAACTACTTTGCAACTGGCTACCAGTATCAGCCTGCATATCTTCACTAATTTGATGGCCAAAAGTGACTTACGATCCTCTCAGTTTAACGGTTAGTCTTTAACCCTCTGAGTTCGTTGATGTTCCGATGTATGAATGATATTAGTATCCAAAAAAAGACCCAAAAAAACAAAAAAAAAATTTGTCTTATTAATTTGTTAGTTGGATGTACAAGAAGATATTTGATCCTCTAATATATGTACTTTGTTTTTCTTTTGTATATGTTCTTTCTTGATCTCCATAATCCGTTGTATTCGATTTTGACTGCATGCAAACTTTCTGAAAACTTTGATGCAAAAGCATTCTTTTGAAACCATGGGGATGCAAATTTTAAACAGACCCCAGCTCCTGCACGCTTTTGGGTTGATGGCTTTTCTGAATTTGGGACCCATATCAATTCAATTAACGCTCAAATCTCTTTTAACCGGAAAGTTCATTGGGAGATTGTGATCATGGCAATTCAGCTCAAACTCAAATATACAGTTCCATTTTTGTTGTTCCTTTCGCAATAATTGATCACGTGATTAGCATGCGAGGCGGTTATCTGAGAAGGTATATCTTTTCGATGCATGAATTTTCGGTCCAAGTACCAACAATTGATTGATTGAAGAATAAAATGGCAAAGAAGCTCATTTTATTCAAAGAGATAAGGCAGGCGCAGGAGTATGCTTCAAAACATAGACAAGTACAGTGGCGTGCATGCGAATGTTATGCCAATTATTCAAAAGCTTGACACATACAGATTGAAATAATTGATAACGTAGAGAGCACGCAAGTATGAGAAGGACGTTGTATGCCCCTTAAATGCACGAAGTTTTTTTTTTTCCAAAGTACCATCAATTCATTGACTAAGAACATGAAGGCAAAGTAGCTCATTTTATTAAAAGAGACAAGACAGTACGATTCAAACACAAAAGTAAATATGGTCCGCAAATATGCTAATGCTATGTCAACTATTGAAAATTCGCCACACGCGAATTGAAATACACAATTGATGTGATAGTATTTCATTTATTTTTATTATAAGTCCACTTTGGACTTTATTTATCGTAAAAAATTGCCACATCAATCGGTAAGTTGTTTTGTAGAAAGCAAAGAGGTATTTGATCATAAAAATTAAATAAAATAAAAGAAAAAAATAAATGAAACGAAGAAGAAATGAAAAGAGAGGTTTCAAAAAGCCTAGCCCAATTTAAAGCGACACCCCAATGTCCAGCCCAATTGGTCCCGCATCTCGAACGACCATATCTCCAGCGTCGTTTAATCGCAATGAACTCTCCTCCAAAATCTCACATTTTTCAAAACAAAAGCTCCTTTCCCTCCCACAGTTTACAGTTATATTCATTCAAATTCCCGCCAACACACAGATGAGAATCGCCGAGTTATCGACGCCGGACCTCCGGCAAGGCCACGCCGACTCGCAATCGCATTCGCATTCGCATTCTCAGTCGCATCAACATCTACTCTCCCAAATTGAGTCCTCCATCAAACAAACCGAGAATCTCTCCTCTGACCAGCTCCCGCCGGACACAATCTCCGCCGATCTCCGCCGATTCTCGACTCAGCTGAGTCAACTGGCTCCCTTCGCCAACTCCCTTGGGCTCCTCATCTGGAAGCTCAGCTACCGCCTCTGGAACGCCTGCGTCGACCTCTCCAACGCCGCCTCTCTCCGGTCTCTCCCTCCCTCCAGAGCCGAAGACCACGCCAAGCTCCGCCACGTCGCCGCCGACCTCCTATTCATCGCCAGCGATGTCTCAGGCGTTCCTTCCCCGGCAATCAAGTCCGCCTCCTTCTACCTCAAGACCGGCCTAATCTGGCACGATCTCCGAAGCTTCGACCTCGCTTCCTTATGCTTCGAGCGAGCCACCGATATCGTCTCGAAGATCGACCTCGACAAAGTCTCCGATGCCGGAGAGAGAAAGCTTCTGCTGGACTTGAACATTGCGAGATCCAAAACCGCATGGGACGTTCGGGACCGAAATCTCGCGATTGCGTTGCTGAACCGGGCCAAGGGATTGCTATTCGCGTCGCCGGACCACCACAAAGCACTCGCGAACCAGTACTTGGCGTTCGGAAAGACCGCGCTGGCCAAGAGCGAGGAGAGTCAGGATCTAAACGACGCGTTGAAACTCATGAACGAGGCTCTGGATCTGTACGAAAAGGGATTGCGTGAGGCGAGAACACGCCAAGAGATCGGGGACCTCAAGGATCTGAGGTCGAAGACGCTCCGGTTCATCTCGGCCCTCCATTTGCAGAAGAACGAATTCGAAAGCGTGATCAAGTGCGTGAGGGTGTTGAGAGAGGAATGCGAAAGTGGGGACCACCATCCGAGCCTTTCAGTTCTGGCGATGAAGGCCTGGTTGGGGTTAGGGAAGTACGGCGAGGCCGAGAAAGAGCTCAGGGGCATGGTCGTAAATAAGGGGATTCCTGAGGGCGTTTGGGTGTCGGCTGTGGAGGCGTATTTTCAGGCAGCTGGAACGGCCGGAGCAGAGACGGCAAAGGGAGTGTTTTTGGGGCTGTTAGGGCGGTGCCACGTCAGCGCCAGCTCGGCGGTTAGGGTGGCCCACCGGGTGATAGGTGACTCCGGCGAGGGGTCAAGAGTTAGGGCCAAGGTGGTGGCGGAGCTCGTATCAGACAATAGAGTTGTGGCACTCTTCAATGGCGAAGGAGCTGCCAAGCAGAGAACGGCAATGCATGCGGTGCTTTGGAATTGGTATGGTCAACTGTTCCAGTTCAATTGCTCCATCTTCCTTCCAAATATGAATTTTCAATCGTTAAAATCTTAAGAATTTTGTAATTTTACAGTGGTGCAGAGCATTTCCGATCAAAAGATTACGAAACGAGTGCAGAAATGTTTGAGAAAGCGATGCTTTATATCCCATTTGACATTGAAAGTAGAATTCTCAGAGCCAAGGGATTTAGAGTTTTATGTCTCTGCCACCTGGGTCTGTCCAAGCTTGATCAAGCACACGAGTACATTAACGAGGCCGAAAAGGTTTGCTTAGAGCTACAAGATTGGAGTTTTGGTTCTTTGGGAACTTAATTTTTTCACTGATTAAATTAGCGCCTTCTCTGTTTCTGCAGCTTGATCCTAACATAGCTTCAGCTTTCCTAAAGGTACCCCCATAGCTTTAGCTTGATCGTAACATATGTTACTATTTTATTACCGTGTTCAGCTTGAACCTAACACATCCTGTGTGCTTATGCAGTTTAAGATTTATCTGCAGAAGAAAGACCAGAATGGTGCTATTGATCAGATTCAGGCAATGGCTACCTGCCTTGATTTCACCCCAGACTTTCTCTCCCTTGCAGCCCATGAAGCCGTTGCTTGCCGTGCTCTTGCTGTTGCTGTTGCCTCTCTATCCAATCTGCTGAACTTTTATGCTCCGGGAAAGTCCATGCCAGCTACTGAAGTTGTAGTTCTACGCACCTTGGTCACAATCCTTACTCAAGAACCTGGGAATGAGCTTGAAGCCCTCAAGTTTGTTAAGCGTGTTCATAACCGGGCTTCTGAGCTCGGGTCTGATTGCTTTTTCGGAACAGGGGAGGTCGGAAGACGAGAAAGGAATTGGTTTGCTGTGACTTCATGGAACTTGGGGACCAAAACTGGGAAGGAGAAAAATTATGAGTTGTGTGGCGAATTCTTGAGACTGGCATCTGAATTTTATGGTCTTCTGGCTGATGGGCAAGCAGAAGAAAACATGGTCTGCAAATCATTGATAATGAGTGTATCTGCAATTATAGCTTCAGAGAATCAGAGAAAGACTACATTGTCTGAAATTGAAGTGAAACAAGCACTAGAGCTTCTAGATAAAGCAGGGAAGGTATGGATTAACTAATTGTATGCTTATTTCTTGCAGGCATTTGATCTTTTGATTTTTCCCAACTCGTCATATGAATTAGCTGATATGATATGTGACTTGTAATAACTTCACCTCGAGGATTTCCTTTGTTCTTCTAATGGGATTTTGTATGGATGCAGATACTAAAGTCAGTCTTACCTGGGACTCAACTTAATGGTGATCAACTCACCACCACTGAGCCTGATCTTTACTTCATCTACACCATTTGTGCCTATGATATCCATGGAAGGCTCAATGACTCAGGATCACAAATTAAACTTGTCCAGAAATTTACCAGTTCAAAGGCTTGCAACCCCAAGCACCTCCTTCAGATTGGCATCAGCGCTTCACAAGGCCTGCGAATCAATCACGAAGTAGCCACCTTCGCTCTTAACAAATGCCTTTCAGATTTCCTCTCTTCCTCATCACCAGACTACAAAAATGTGGCTCTCATCGTTCGAAAGCTCATCGGAGTAACAAGCATTCACAAGGGGGATACAGATGATGAGGCTGTTTACGGAATGTACAAGCAAGCTTACAGAGTAATGGTGGGACTAAAGGACAGCGAGTATCCAACCGAAGAGGGAAAATGGCTGGCCATGACAGCATGGAACAGAGCATCACTGCCTGTGAGGCTTGGACAGATTGATGTGGCAAGGAAATGGATGGATGTGGGTTTGCAACTTGCTAAGCATGTTCCTGGAATGGAGACTTATAGGGCATGCATGGAGGATTTTATTAATGGCTTTGAAAAGAGATTTTGTGCCCCAAATGATGGTGAAAGAAAAACAGACTCAGCTAGGAGTATAATATAATCAGTGTAGCTTGTATAGGGGGTGGTGGAGGACATTGCTGTAAAGAAAATTATGGGTGCATACAAAAACTTAGTCCTTGAGCTAATCATAATTAGACGAACCTAAGACTAATAACGATTCAAGTATCCGATTATCGTTCATGTCGTTAATCCTAATTTGATAATTTCATATTAGACTCATATTGTATCTAGAATATTAAGCTCTACTCTATGAAGCTCTAAATATTTTAGTGTGATTAGACCATTCCCCATGTGGGAGTGTAAAATTGGAGATGTAAAGCCTCTTTCGCATTTCCGGTGAATGTAAAATTGTATTCGATTATCGTTTCATGTCGAGAAATAGTTAATCCTAATTTGTTAATTTTGTATTAGACTCGTATTGTATCTTAATTTAGTACCCTTACTCTACATATGAAGCTCTAAATTTTTTGCTGTGATTATGTTACAAATGGTCATTTTTGCTATTTTCACAGAGGACAGGTCCAAAAATATATAATCGGGCCGGAGTTTTGGGTCATGGGCTGGTTTTAGCTACTACCCAAAATCCACCGTCCAAGGATCATCCTTTCCCTTCTTGGCCTTATCCCTCCCTCTCTCTCTCTCTCTCTGGTATTGTCTCCGATGGAGTCTCTTTCCATGATCCTCTCCTGCTCTCCACCACTGCAAAACCACCTCAAAACCCTGAAACCAGTCACCTCAGGACCAATCTCTCTTCCCCAAAACTCCACCTCTACCTCCATTGTTGCTTCTCAACCATTCAATTCTTCCCAACTTCACTTTCCCTCCACCAAAAACAACCTTCAGCCTCAATCCTCAAAATCTGTCCAAAACCCATCTTTGATTCTCAAAACCTCTCCTTTTTCACAAGGCTTGACAAGAAACCAGCTTTATTTTCTTCTCACCGAGCTCATTACAACTACTGCATTCACTCTTCCTGGTTTTGCTTCTGAAGCTGCAGTCTCCTCGACTGAGCAAGTTTCTGACAGAATAAACTTGGAAGCAATCTTAGTCTCCATTGATGACTTTTTCAATCGAAACCCTTTTTTTGTTGCTGGCTGTACATTCGTTTGGCTGGTGGTTATACCTCTGGTTCAAGAGTATTTGAGAAAATATAAGTTTGTTCTCGTCATTGATGCATTTCGGAAACTCCGAGACAACCCAAATGTTCAGCTTTTGGATATTAGGGATGAGAAGAGTTTGAAATATCTGAAGTCTCCAAATTTGAAGATTCTGAATAAGGCTACGGTGCAGGTTCCGTTTTCTGAGGATGATGAAGATGGGTTTGTGAAGAAGGTTTTGGAGAGGTTTGGGAACCCAGCAGACACTGCCCTCTGTGTTCTGGGCAAGTAAGTGTAAAATTTTTGCTATAGCTTTGTGTTTTTACTTGGATTTCTGAATTTTAAATACAAAGCTGAAGTTCATGTTGTTCAAAGATAGAAACCATTGCTTAAGTTGACCACCTAGTTAACTCTGGATTGATTGTTTATGTTTGTTCCAAATATTTGTTTTCTATCGTGGATTAAATGTTTCTGTGCTCTCAGTATCAGCTTATCTTGTTGTAAGGTAGTTTTGATGGTATTTCCATCAAAGTGGCTGAGTTACTGTTCAAGAATGGTTTCAAAGAGGCTTATGCAATCAAGGGTGGGGTTGGAGGCACAAAAGGGTGGTTGGTAAGCTTCTTTTCATTTCTTCTACTTGCTACATTTTTCGTGTTATCTATGATTAATTTAACTCTAGTTTCTGTCCAAAGAGTTCCATTGAGATCAACCGTGGTGTGTTGATGCTTGTGCACATTCCTGTACTTGGTTGATTGATTAAGTCCTCAGAAAACATTGGTTGGATGTGTAAGATCAGGATTGAGCCATCCCATCATGTCGTAGAGAACTCTATAATCCTCTATTGAGGAACCTTCCCTCTGACTGCTTAGTTTTTGTTGAACTCTGTAGACTTCTGTTGTACTAGTAACTGCCTACTTTAAGTAAAATTTCCGTGTTGCCTAGTGAAATGATTTTCTGCATAAGTTTGAAATTTCTTCTAGGCTGTTTTAAAGACCATTCAACAATTGCATAGAACAATTCTGAAGTTACAGTTTTAACTCAAGGAGTTGCAGTATTTTGGCCATTTTTGGTTCTATTAGATATTGTGTTTACTCTACTTTTGTCCTCCTCAGGAATCACAAGAAACTCTTTTGCCACCATCTATGCATATCTACCCCAAGAAGAAGGTTGAAACTTCACAAAAAACTGGGATGAATGGAGGAGTTGTTCGGGGCAACGAAGACAGCAATGGTGCTGCCTCTGCTGGAAGTCTTTCCATAGGAGAAAGTCAAGGGATGGACAATGGACACACGGCCAAGTCTACAGACTCCGTGTCACATGTGAAAAATGGCTCTAGATCATCCTCTCCCTACCCAAGTGTATGTTCACCTTCTCGTTTATGACTAGTTACAAGAAAACTACTGATCCTTAATTGTTTATGCCATATTGGTGGGTGGATTTGCGCATTCAGATGCAGCTTCAAATTCCTTTTCTAATAGGATTCCTTGATGATAGCCTTTCCAAACCACATTCTACGTACACAATTGTCTGTTTTTATGTATATTAGCTTTTTTGTGTTTTGAATGCAGTACCCAGATTTGAAACCACCATCTTCCCCAACTCCATCGAAGCCCTGAAATCGATAACATGAAGCGGCATCTCCTTGGGCGAAGCAAATTTTTTTAACAAGTTTTGCCAATCATTAGTTCTATATCCATCAGATTAAGGAGAGGGTATTGAGAAATGAGTTCTGTTGTATCCCTTAGTTGGCAGTAAATTGTTAGTTCTGATTTTCCATATCAGCTGTATATTTGATTTTGTCATTAATGTGTACTAAAATTGTGATTATTCAAGTGGAATTGTGTTCAGAAACAAAAACCATTCCAAAATTTTCAAGTGCATCCATCTCACAGTACTCAATATGAGCCTTTAACACATGAACGACAAGTAGCATACTTTGTAAGTAAACGACACCTCCCAACTCCCTTGTAAACAGACGACATGTCTTTAATTCCCTCTAAACAGCAAGACGGCATGTCGTTTGTATCATATTGAGGACGGATTTGAGAAAAATTCCAGACCCGATCGAATTGTTTAAGAACCGTGACCCAAAACCACAAAATACCCATCAAACCAGCATTCACAATTGCAATCAAAATCGAAAGGAACCCACTTTTGGCTACAAAATTGTAATCATTCAAGCGATTTATGGATGCTCTGTCATGGGATGGAACCCTCACGTCACGTGACTTTCTTGTTTCTGCACGTGCTTTTGCCGAGAAATGGAAGGAATTCAACTCTGCCTTCCCTCCATGGACGTGGGTTCCTTGTCCTCCTAAACAACCACCTTGCCATCTCCCTCAGTTACAGCAGCAGCAGCAGCAGGGCTACTTGTCACTGGAGAAGACATGCCTTCCTGGGTCAAGCAAGAAAGGACACGTGGCCTCTCAGGTAATCAAGGCTTAATGGGCTTCTTACGTTAGCATTTAGCAGAGTTTAATGATGTTTTGAGCTCTCATAATTTGTTAATGTCTCTTTTACAGGAAGATGTTGATGAAATAAGTCTTACTGAGGGAGAAGAGGAGCTTGAGCCTGTTGACAATGCCACACTGGTAATAATGTATTGTGATTGCTTTCTTGTTAAAACACTGTTTTTCGATTAAAATTGCACCTTATTATCAATCTTGCATTTTTATCATTTTTACTTTTCCTATTTGCAAGGTTGAGACCAACAACAGTCCACAAGTATGTTACTATGATTTCCATATAGTGTACAGTGATTCGTATCGAGTTCCGGTACTGTATTTTCATTGTTACTACATAGGTATGTTTATCTGTTTTTAGGAACTTAAACTAAATTTCATGAATCACTTATGAACACTGAGTTAATTCTGATTTTTGTGAATGATATAGATGGTCATCCTTTGGGATTGGATGAAATTGAAAAGGACCTACCTGCATGCTCAGCAAAGGTGTTACTGGAATCAAAATGGACATTTATAACTCAGGAGGTACATTTTCCCAATATTCATTGCAACCATTTCTTTCTCTTAATCTCTGGATGCATTCTTCTATTTGGGAGCTGCCAATATTGAATTAAATATCTGAATGTGGTATACATAGGAGCATCCTTACCTGAACAGACCATGGTACAAGTTGCATCCATGTGGTACCAGTGAGTGGATGAAGCTGCTTTTCCTCGGCGATGATTCTCTGGCTAAAAACGGAGTAGCAGTTGAACAATATTTGGTGTCTTGGCTCTCAGTTGTTGGTCAAGTGGTTGGTATTAGAATCCCTTTTGAAATGCTGAACAATCCTAAAAGTTGTAATTGAACGTCTGCTCTATGAACAAGAGTTGAAAATGTTCATGCAAAACTTAGAAACTGGAAAAATTATGGATCAAATTATGTACTTGTTCATCCTTACAATTACAGAAAAGCCTTCTCAAATCAGCTAATTCATGAATTCCAAGTAACATCTAGACCCCGGGCTGAAACTCAACGCTGTAACTCAATTTAATTGTCATTGGTATGCCGCCCCATCTTCCATTTTCATGGTACTCCTTATAGCAGGTTTGTATTCAGGATAATTGAACAGATTCCGTCGTATTTAGCATTTCAAGTTCATCCTCACTTTTCTTTGCTGTCCGAGTAAAGTGAACAAGAAACTCTGTATTTCCCTCAGCACCCTTAAGAGGAGACTCAATCCATCCTTTGCTGGTAAATCCGAAATTCTCCACACCCTTGATAATCCTCTCAAGAACCTATACAGTAAAACTTAATCAATATCAGGCTGTAATTCATTTTACTCCCCAGAAATAGTGGATAAAGCATTTATTCCACTTTCTGTTAACAGTTGTGGAAAAAGAACCTTAACAGTTGTTATCAAGTAGGGCTACATAACAGTTGTTATGGAGAAAGAATCTTAACAAAAGGATGAAAAATAAAATCTTATTCTCTTTTAGATATTAGGCTGAAAGAAACCAAATATAAACAAGGAAGAAATACTTACTTCTTGATGGACAAATGGATCTCGCACAATTCCACCACTTCCTACCTGCAAAGAAAATGAAATTCTGAATTTAAAACAAATGCTTATTTAATGTTTTCTGGATAATATTGATCCTTCTCTTATCACTGTGCAGTTGAAATGATAAGAAGGTTTTAAATTTTCCATCCCTCAAAAACCATTGATAGCTAACATGCATCTTATACAGAAAACAAAACAAAATATGTGCAAACTATATAGAAATTGTTTCATGCATTGAGCATTATAAACGGTAAGGAAAGTTTGTACATGTAGAGTCTGTAGACCTATAAAAGTCTCTCTAAGCTACGCTTTACGCAAGGCTTAGTATGAAGAGAAAAGTTTGTTTGATCAAAGCTAGTTTCTCATACAGAATGGTGAATGCATATGCAAAGGAAATAGTCATTATTCTGGAACATCCAGAAGTAAATGCATAGTGCTTGCATAATTACCCTGTTCATAAGGGTTTTCTTTACATATAAAATAGCAGTTAAATTGGCATTAATGTTGTAGCCCAGATAAGAAAGATATCTCCTTCCCTATATTGATATCTCTTCTATGCTTTCTAATTTCTAGTGAAAAATAAACTCAAATTAGCTTCCAAACATAAGTAAAGGTCGATAGAAGACAACTTTCTTACTTGTGATCTGCGAGCTTCAAATTGAGGTTTGACCAGGGTGACTAATGACGACTCTTCCTTCATTACCTTGATTACAGCAGGCATGACCTGCTTCCAAAGAAAAAGAAGTCGTAACCCAAGTGTAAAACATATAGGCATAATACTGAGAAAAAGCTAACTAGCCTTCAAAATACAGGAAACTCGTAAATAAATCAACTATTAAAAAAATAGAACTTTGTTTTCCTTGGGGGATAGCACATAGAGAACATTTCGAGTGAGATGAACAGTAAATCCTCGGGGGTGTCCCCTCACAGAAAATAAAACAAAGATTGAAATCACCCAAAGAACCAATGGTAATTTTACTAATGTTTGAAAGCTTACCAATAGAATAGAGATGAACGAGAGGTCCAAAGTCACCAAATCAACTCTTTGAGGGAGTCCAGGAAGGTGTCTCAAATTTGTTCGTTCTATCACACTAACACGTTCATCCGTTCGAATTTTTTCTGCCACCTAATGAAGCCAGCATACATAAGTAATCAAGAAACACCAATGACAAAAATGCAGAGTAGAAGAATATCAGAGATAAGTATGGCACAGGCCATTGTAATTCCATTTTATCTGTATTTCTATATTCGGGAAAAGTAGTAAAAAAAAATGCACCTCTACTGATAAACATACACTTTTAATTAATGGAACAAAGCCTGATTTGCTACCAAATAATTGTATTACCTGCCCATAACCTACATCAACTCCATAAACAAATGATGCACCATACTGAAGTAAACAGTCAGTAAATCCACCAGTTGACAACCCTGAATCAAGAGCTACTTTGCCAGAAACATCAATACCTAGCTGTTCAATGGCAGCTTCTAACTTGTGTCCTGCTCTGGATAGACAATATAAGAACAAATTAGCACTAGAGGTCTTGCTAAAAGTTCGTGCATGAACGAATCTTAGTATAAACGAAGTGAAAGTTGGTTTGTCAAAGTAAAGTAATCACCTACATACATATTTTGGGACTTCAGCCATTATCTGTACAACAGCTTTGTCAGAGACTGGAGTCCCCGCTTTGTTAACCACCTTTCCATTTACAAGTACTTTCCCTACACCAACAAACATGAACATCTAAAGTTAACTCCCTACAATGTTATATTATATAACAGCACATAAACAAGATGAGCACAAATTTTTACAAACAAACATTAAACTGAGAGTGTCATAATAATCCTGAACTATGCAGCTGAAGTGAACGCAAACCAACTTAGAACTTTCCCCGCCTTGTTTTAATGAGTGGGTTTTTGTAATTAACTTTATAGCTCACCTTGTATGATCCATGACTGGATGAAGGTTCGGCTATATTGCTGATACCTTTCCAGGCATACCTCATCTAGCCTCCTCTTCCTGAAATTGTCATTTTCCAAACACAGTACTGAATATATTAATATAAATGGGTTTGCTGGAACTCAAAACTAATTGCAAATGGGTTAAAGTATACATATTGGGTTTGACAAAAAAGCTTACTTCTTTGCTGGTTGAACCTCAGCAGCAAAGCTTCTATGTATTGGCACTCCGACCCATCTTGCTGAAAACAAAACAAAGTCTAGAAAATTAGAGATTTCAACTGTTGGAGCCAAATAACAGAGATTCAACGAGGAAAAAAAGCCAAATTTATTTTTTCATTTTCCATGATGAAAGCACAATGAGACAGCGCCAAATGACAGAACGTTAGGTGCTTGTGAAAATTACCCAATGAAAATGAAGAAAATACAAGGTGCTTTCGAGAATCATGTAATAGAAATAACTCCGTTGGAGAGGAAGAGAGGAGTACCAGGGAGCTTATGATGTGAGTTGAACTGGGATAAAAGGAAGAAGCTTGAAGTTCTGCAGAAACGGCGGGAGATGATGTTGTGATTTGGGAACTTGAGAAGCTGAAGTGCCATCTCTGATTCTCCGCCCACGGCTTGTGGAGGCTACCCATTTGAGTAGTTTGTTCTGGGCGGTCGGATGGGTTTGGGTTTGTAATTGGGCTAGAATTTTTATCATGGCCCAAGATTTGCTTTTGTTTTTTTAGCTTTAAATCTTAAAAAAGATTCCAAATTTTAATCTTTATAGCTTTAAATCCTAGAAAAGATTCCGAAGTTTGCACCTTTTTAACAAATTTCCGTCCACCGAATTGTACATTGTTCTGTTGTTTTTTTTTTTCATTTGCTAGGGAGGGGAAAGAGGGAGTATTGTATTAAGTTGTCTCAAGATCTATGTGAATTGAACCCGGATGCACTTTAGGAAATGAGAAGAGTTTGGCCCATTTTATAACAAAAGTTTAAAGTTAAGTTCTTTAGCTCCTAAACATTGACAAGTAGTATGTTGGTTGTTTTATTTTGTGACAGAAAATCATCGACCAAAACTTAATTTATACTGTAAACTTGAAAAATATGTGTGTATGGTGTTACACAGCAGATGAGGACCAGAAAATGTCTATCCCGAGAAGCCTGGCCAATCATTGTATGCAACCAGCAGTTAAAACAGCCATTCTCTCCCGCCTTGCTACCGTTATTACAGTTTACAGAAGGACTAAGCACCAAACATGGCAACCCAAGCCAAAAGCCCTTCTCTTTGTTATTCTCATAAACTTCAATGCTTTCTTCACAATCCGGTTCCTGCATCACTCTCACTTGTTGGCAATGGCAAGGCTCACAAGAAGGTTCTCAAATTTAGTTGCAGATCCAACGGCAACGATGTATGGTTCTTTGTTTGATTTAATTCGATGAAACGAAAAATTTTACCATTGTTAATTTGTGTACTTTTATTGATGCCTTACTATTTGTTTTTTTGTGCCAGGATTATTACATAGATGCTCCTGTTGAAGTGGGTGATGGCTTTAGTTTCAGTGGAGGTGCTTACTACTTATTAATTATCTTCCCAAATCCAAATATTACTCTTCTGTTCTAGCTTTTTTAATGGTGGAAATTTTGGGAAGCTAATTGAAAATGTGGGTGTTTTTGACAGGAAAGTATTCGGATGGGCCAAGCCCTTCTGATGAATGGTTTAAGCAAGGGAAGATAGTGAGTCCTCTTCCTATTTTTCTCTCTTGTTTTTTCCTTTTTATTACTTCTGCTAAATTAACCATTTAAAAGCAAATTAAAAACCCTATTTAGTTCGACCTTCTAGTATGTTTTGGGTGAAATTCCATCATATGTTTGTTGTTTTGCATAGTTTTGCAGTGTATCTTATTAGGATCCCATTTTTTCTTCTTCTAGGTGAAAGCTTATGCTGCTTTTGGTTCCGGTGAGAAGGCAAAAGACCCCATTTTTGGACTTGCAATGGGTGCTGATTCTCAGGCCTCCACTGATATTTTCAGGTAATTTGTAAATTATCTTTAGGAGACTAGTACTAGCTGACATGTTCGAAACATGATAATTTAGTCTTTATTTATATGTTCCCGTGGCATGCAGACCATGAAATTGAATTATTTGCAGGGTTTATCTATATACATGATTTTGTTCAATAGATGGTTTTGCGTTGAATCCGGAAGTGCTGATAACCCTTCAGTTATATTAATTCATGGTTTCCCTTCTCAGGTGAGTGAGTCTTAATTTGTCAATGTAGGAAGGCTTCTACAATCTTTTTGCTGTATCTGTATGATGCATTTTAAATGTATGTTTTCACTTGTGAAATCCATTTTCAAGTTCAAATGTGTAGATATAAATGTCTTCATATTGTTCTGTTTCTTCAAGTTCCCATCTATGCTAACTTTGTAGATGTTGGATGTGCAATTGGATCTAATAGCGTATAGTTTCCAATTTGTAAACTTCATAACAATAATATTGATGTGGATTGCAAGATATAATTTGATTTAAATATTGTAATTGGACTTGGTTCCTTATTCATAAATGTGTTCAAATCATCAGGCATACTCTTACCGCAAAGTTCTTCCCATGCTTTCTAAAGACTATCACGCAATTGCTTTTGATTGGCTGGGTAAGATCATAGCTTTAGCTTACCCTGAGTTGTACTTGAAATTCTCTATTTTACTCCTTTTTTAGCAGTTGAACATCTGTGATTTCTTCTTCTTCAGTTGATTTTAGGTAAATTATGGGAAAATGATTTTGGAATATGTGCTCTGAATATGGATTTACATATATATACTAATATACATGGCAAGAATAAAACTTCTTGTGCAATTTTAGTTTGGCTTTGCTTGCAAAGCAGTTCAATGGCTTCAGAAGTTCATGTTACATTGCATCTCATTATGATTCCGACTGTATGCTAAGCCGGAACATTCCTATGTCTTTCCCTTCAACTACAGGCTTCGGATTTTCAGATAAGCCTCAACCCAAATATGGTTTTGACTACACTCTGAATGGTAATTTATTTTGGTTCCCTTCAGTACTAATCTCATATCCAAAGTAACGAAACTCTTGTTTATGTCGAGTTTTGTCATGGCTTGCAGAGTTTGTATCATCCTTGGAGTCATTTATTAATGAAGTTGCTGTTAACAAGGTCACACTCGTTGTCCAGGTATTTGATTTCCCACTGAATGTATAAACATGTAGCAGGCTACATTAGTTATTGCAAAACATGCAACTGAAAAAAACTTCTGATCTTCGATGTGCTTCTCAGGGATACTTTGCTCCAGTTGCTGTTAAATATGCTAGCAGCCATCAGGAAAAGATTGACAACATAATACTCTTAAACCCTCCTGTATGGATTCTCCAGAAATCTGCCATTCATTTTCATTGTTTTTACATTTTCTACCGATACTTTATCGTTTCAATACTGGGTCTGCCAGAAGATTAATTAAGCCAGTACCTACATAGGTGGTCAAATTGCTGAATTTTTGTGAGGTTTTCATATTTTAGCACTCACTTCCTTATATCTCAAGAAAAATACTAATGTTTCTCAAGGTTCCCATGAAATGGCAATGACCTTTATAGATATCTGCATTGACTGCCCTTAGGACTTTCCTGATACAAGAAATGTTATGGTGATTATTTTTCTCCTGGTTATGGAGTAGAAATTGGCAACTAGGATCAAGATAGGCTTCTGCCACATGGAAATTCTATCTTTTATTTATCTTTTTTATTTGATTGTGTATATGATGCATGCCATAATGCTCTCTTACTGCATTAGGAACAAATTCGGGCTGATGATAGTGATGTTCATATTGATTTTTTGGCTATTGAGAATGACGTCTAATCAATATGATCTTGATCCTGTGTTTTTCATTAAAGCTTACAGCGAAGCATGCCAACCTTCCATCAACCTTGTCCATATTCAGCAACTTTTTGTTAGGGGAAATATTTTCTCAGGTAGGAAGGTTGTTTTATAGTTTCGTACTTTATCTAACATTTTGTACACTTAATTTGTTGCATTTCTGTGCTTATACATTCAAATTAGCATGCATGTCTGTCTTCATATATGTCCTAAGACATTTTCTGTTTTGTTGCTCGAGAAAGAAATTATTCCATGTAAACTTGATCTTGCTTCTTTCTGTGCTCAACTAGGATCCTCTAAGGGCTAGTGATAAAGCCTTGACGAGTTGTGGACCTTATAAAATGAAAGAGGATGATGCAATGGTTTATAGAAATCCTTACCTCACATCTGGGGCATCTGGGTTTGCATTAAATGCAATTAGCAGGGCCATGAAGAAAGAGTTGAAGGTGAACCTTCTTCTTATCATATTTGATTTAAACATACATCATCTTTTGTTTGGTATAGAATGGCTTTTCTGGTTACATGGAAGCTCCAATGGAAGAGGGATTCTTATTTTGGCTGAAAGCAAAATCAGTTTTCCATGAAAATAGGTGATTAAGCTGCTAATGCTGTTTCTTTTGCTGAGTTTGGCAGAAATATGTGGAGGAAATGAGGACTATGCTAACAGATGAAAATTGGAAAATTCCAACTACAGTATGTTGGGGCAAAAGAGACCGCTGGTTGAGTTACGAAGGAGTCGAAGAATTTTGCAAGGATTCAAAGCATAAGCTTATTGAAATTCCTATGGTAACAGCTTCTTTTATGAACATATGCAGGAGAAGTTTTAGCTTTACACAGACATAAACACATGCACTTGCTATTTTTGTGCTATACTTTGCTTAACATAAAGATAAAGTAGAAAATAATT
This sequence comes from Prunus avium, assembly GCF_965620075.1. Taxonomy (NCBI): domain Eukaryota; kingdom Viridiplantae; phylum Streptophyta; class Magnoliopsida; order Rosales; family Rosaceae; genus Prunus; species Prunus avium. The sequence goes on from NC_142291.1 coordinate 35,406,924, forward strand.
ACTGTTGCTGTATTGATATTGTTAAATTGTTTGAGGTTGTTAGTTTTGAGAACTCGTGCAATTTGTTTGTTGGGGTTTGCAGGCAGGCCATCATGTGCAGGAGGATCGTGGCGAAGAACTTGGAGAAGTCATTAAGGGGGTTATGAGAAGAAACCGCTTAAATTTGTGATACTTCTGTGATAGCATATTTTTATTTTTATTTTTCTTGACTCAGCCAAATTGAGAGAATTAATTTATTCATAAAAATATGTGAATGTACGACAAGAAAGACGGTAAATTCTGCTCTCATTTCTTGCTATCCAGAATTGAATTGTGTATAAACTTTAATTTATAAAAAGAAATGAATAATTCTAAATTACAAGCTTACATGACTGTAGCAGCATACATTATTAGGCAGTTAGGAAAAGAAAAGAAAAAGTATACATTAAAAGGTATTGTGAATGCTGTAAGTTTCAATCTCTTTGGGGTAAAAAATTCAAGGGACTGCTAAGAAGCACTAGTTTTTACTCTGTTGTGATGTCTTTTGGTATGGATCCCAGCAATTATCTTCTCTAACTGCCTTTTTCCATCTGTTCTTGAAAATTTCCAGTTCAACAAAGGATAGCTTCCTTACCTGAACAATATAGAGGCAAGATCAATGAATCAAAGAATGCGAAGCTAGGATAATATTGGTGCATGAAAAATTCATTACAATTCTTACCTCGGTTCTAGGGTCCGATGGAGATGACGATGTTGGTGTCTGCAAATTCAAAGTTATTAACCATAATTTAGACAAGTTAAAATAGCACATTAATTTTGAATGTTTTGATTAGATACCGGTTGTTCTGAACTAGGCAAGCTTATAGTTTTAGCAGCTTGATCAGGTGCTTCTGCATTTGTCTGCATTGGTGATTATCATCATTAGTAATAGTGAGTGATAAATAGATTATACAGATACTTAAGTTAATACACACAAACACAGAGTTATTTGTACTAAGTTTCTAACCTTGTTTGGTGCCAAACCCCCCAATGTAGGAAGACCATAATGAACAATGTACTCAGAATCAACAATTCCGATATTTTTCGTTCGATCACCCTGTCAAGTATTGATTCAGACATAAGAAATATGTGGAAGAGAAAAGGTGGAAAAGAAAGAAAAACGTATCTACAGGATGGGGAAATTGCCTGTGCACAATAACCAAGCTGGAAATCCAAGCCCCATGCATGAACTAAGTCATTCTGTTTATCAGGGAAAGGAAATTAAGAAAGGAGATAATTAAATGGTAAAATTTTGAGGATCCCCAACTGAAATCTTACTAAAGTAACATAAAAATCTTACGCATTAACCAAAATCAGATTATTGAGGTTAAATTTACATCAAGCCTCAGTGTCATACTTGAATCATATGCCACACACAGCGCCAGGATGCTCTTGAAAAAACAGGAGCCATCATTTCTACAAACCTGCCATATGTATTGACTCTCATTTCAATCTATCCCCAGATTCATATGTATTCTTAGGATCATTGCAGAACTGTAAGCTTATAGACATGTAGGATATACCGAGCGACATACAAAAGACATGCACGTACGCACACACACATTCATGAATTGATACATGTGTGAGTAAAATATACACGTCTATGTGTGTGTTTGTGTATGCAAATTTAGTACCCTGTGCATGGCGGATCTGTGCTGTTTTGATCACACCTCCTTCCACCACCAATTACCTTGTTTATCTTCCTATTAATGCATCACCAACCACAATAAAAGTAGCAAGTCAGGACACATAAGATAGATACACTTACTTCGATTGGAATGGAAGAAAATAGTGAAGAATCTACTGTGACTAAAACAATGTGTACATAAGCATCACTAGGGCGTGCAGAAAATCAAACCTGTGTACTTCTGTTCTGTTGTCTCTTGCTGTAAGATCATGATGGACCTCTGAGTTCTCAGGATCAAGTGCTGGCTGTGATATCTGAAGCCCCTCCTTTCTAATAATTGATAGGTATCTGCATCGAAGAAATCAAATTGATAAGTATCAACAAAAATGTCTACTGAATAAATATTCAGCACCAGATGGTTTCTTCTTTCTTCACAACACGAATGCAAGAAACATTCAAACATGTATGAGCTCACATACCTTCCAACATTGAAATTTTCAATTCCAAGGTCCTCATCCCAGAGGAAGATGAACGCATATTCAGAAACAATATCTGGATGTAGGAAACGCTTTGCATACCACCTAAGTAAAAAAAGGAAACCGAACCGGGTTACTAGAACTGACTAGGAAAATCTGAGCAAGTGCAAAACTCAGTTAGAGTTATGGCTAAGAACCATTACCACTTGGTTTGATTCATAGCAGACACATGTATGGCACGACCACTCCATTCCAAATCCCTCCACTCATTTACGCGACCATCATAATGAAAAAGCATCACAACGAAATCACTTAAGAGGAACTGCGAGAGCGAAGTGAAGGGAGAAATTAAATCCAATGAATTCAAAGACAAGCAGAACAAAACCAGGGTATGACAAACAATTGGCCTCCTTTACCTTCTTTACAATCTTGTTCACACTTTCCTTTTGCTTTATTCCAACTGCAATGGCCAATAAGTTTGTAGATGACTTTGAGTTCTAAACAAAAGGAGTGCAGAGCATATATTAACATTCAAATCAGATTACTTACAACCCGATTGAGTGCAGATGAGATTAAAATAAAACCTAATTATCAAATTGTTCAAGCTGCCTAATCAAAATCTAAATTACCACTAAAATCAACATAGAAACATCAGCGCGATACCTTTTTATTTCGGGGTCCCCATAATGGTTGCATTAGCAAGTCAGAGGTCTTGGAAACAATCCCCTTAGGTAGTGCCTCAGTTCCATCAGGCCTGCAGTGAGTCTAAATATGTATGACAGCATTAATCACAACAACAAATTACAAATGTCAACCATTATACAAAGTTTGAAGAGAAATCGTGATCGGTAGCTACAAACCTCACAGTTCTTGGATATTGTATATTGCATAGCATCAACCAATCCCCATGCTAAAAACTTCTGTTGAATAAATTTTAATGCCTTATTAGTACCAAATATGCAAAACCATCTAATCATTTCGCACACACAATGCAATCAGAGTGTAGAGTACCTCTTTATAATCAGTGAGAACACAACGGCTCCCAAAGAAGAAAACTGCAGAAACCATAGCAATAGTACAAAGAAAACTGCAGCTAAAGAACCTCCTCCTTGTTGGGTCCTTGTGATAAATCTGAATGCAAGTGGGAAGAGGAGAGTAAGCATGTGAACCAAAAAGTTTAAAAGGGTAAGTCTTCACCATCCTCTAGTATAAGATTGGACAGAGAAATCCACAGAAAACCAACTGAAAAACCAAATTCTAGTTGATCATTAATCCAAAGAACTTTTAAAATAAAAAATTTAACAGTTTTAAGAGAGAGATATGGCAAAAGGGACTTACAGAAGTGGACATCATCATCTCCAAGTTGCATAAAACTATAGCTCCTTCTCCTTGGTATCAATAAAGAAACAATTCTCAGTACAGAGATTGAGAGAAATGAGAATGGTGATGGGAAGAAACTATTATAATTTTATATTGGGAAGCGATAATTAATTCAGGTTTGTCAACGAAGCTTGAAAAGCAGTGCAGCAAGTGAAGCGGCCTACGTTACTTCAACCTACAAAAATGGCTTAAACCACTCCAATTATCTCAGTGGCAGCCAGACCAGTTTTCAAATAAAGTGAGCACTTGACGCCACTTGCCCATCAACAGCCGCCAAGACGCGGGAAGACTGGCTAATGTGTTCGGCACAAGCCCACTTCAACTGATATTGTTCTTAAAGCACATCAGATTCATAATTAATTTATGGCATGTTTACTAATCAGGAATTGGAATTCTCATCAGAAATTGAATTCCGCCTATAGAGAATTCATGCGTTTACTTCACATAAGGAATTGAAAAAGTAAGCGGGGCCCATATAAAATTAGGAATTGAATTCCTGATTTTGGAGGAATTCAATTACTGAATGGGAAGTGGTATTCTAATTCCTGGAGAATTCACCCATTAGGAATTCCTGGAGAATTCACCAATTAGGAATTCATCTTTTTTACCCATTATATCATCACACAATTTTCAAAATTCCAAATACGCCATCTACTTTAACCAAAAAATGAGGACATTTTAGTAATTAGTACCACTTATACCCCAATTCATTATGGTTTAGTAAACAACTTCAATAGGAATTCGGAATCTAACTCCCCTCAATCCATATGGTTTAGTAAACAACTTCATTAGGAATCCGGAATCTAATTCTCCTCAATCCAACTCCTCCTCAATTCAATTCATCCTCAATTCAATTCCCCCTAATTCAATTCCGGTTAAAGAAATATTTGACTTGATAATTGCATTTAATCTATGAACTTTTAGCAGAAGGCAAAGTATATTAGTTACGTTCAAGAGCTGTTAAGTTTTAATTTGTCACACGATTACCACTAATATCAGTTTGTTCTTCTTTTCCCTTTATATTTCACTTGGAAATGTTTACACAAGATTATGAACTTATGAGTAAACATTAAGTTAACAACGCCTTTATTCCACATAAATCCCCAATTAACGGACATAAACATGGATCTTGTCAAACCACAAGGATGACGTCCGCCGCTAGGCCATAGCATAACTAGAGAGAAGGTAACTTTTAAACATCATATGCAACAACTACCATCTAGGGTTGATTTTTAGACAGATCGGATCGGAATTAGGGCATTCTAATTCCAATCCAAAAAAATTTGGAATGAAATTTCTATTTCAATTCCATTCTAAAAAAATTCAGAATTTCAATATCCATTCCAAATCGAAAAACTCGGATTTTTTGGAAAATTTCAGAATTTACATATTTCAGGTTTTTTTAAAAAAAATTTCAGAAACTAGTTCCAAATTCTAAACATGCCCAACCATTTGAAGGATTAAAATTGACTCAAAATTGAAAACTCATAATGTAAGCTTGGAAACTATTATATGCTAGTACTTAGATGTTATTATCCTTTCAGAATCTCTAGATCCATTCCAATTCCAATCCAATTTTTTATTGGAATTTTCGTATTTCAGAACTTTCAAATGTCGAAATTAATTTGAACTTGCCAAAATCAGAAATTTTAGGAACCAAATTGGTCGGAATCAGGCTTTCCAATCCAACTTGCACCCCTACCATCTCTACTTTCGCTTATTTACCAGCTAACTAGGAAATGAGTAATTCTTTGATGTGAATGTAACTAGGAAATAAAATTTTGTTAATTTACTAATTATTTGTTATTTACTTGGTAGTAATTCTGTGATCGTTGATGAGGTGACGCTAGGTGCTCTAAAAAGTGTGATGTTAATCAATAGACTAACCATGGCAAAAGAACATACTATCTGTAAATCAACGAAATTTGTGTTCCAAGTGTTAAATTGTCATTTTCATCCATGGTATTTGTGAGTCTACAACTTAACAATTAGTTTCAAAACACAAATTGCAGTTAACTAGTGAACAAAATTTCACCCACTGCGATATACGCATCTCATTATCAAGCTAAGGGAGTAAATAATTGATTTCTGCAAAGATATAACTATGTTTTTTTTATATTTAAAATATATTGGGGGATGGGGTTCGAAGTTGACACAATTAGTTTGTAACTCAAAATCCTTTTTACATGGGCTAGACCATATATATATATATATATATATTTTAAACATGTTATTATTGATATGAGGACCAATTAAGAAGGAAGATGAAATATCGAACATGATCAGAATACGTGTCTCGTTGCTTATCGTCAAACCTATAACACTTTTTCATGATAAAGTTTTCAAGCATATAATTATGAGTGGTCCACTAACAATGTCACACAATTTTGAATTATGTTTGGATATAAAGATGTTATATATGAATCATGATGGCCTTTTCAGACCCGACCAAATAAAATGCTACATATTCATTTCATTCGATGCATACAAGAAAAGAAGAAATGTCCTAGGCTCCATTGTTTGATGAATTTTGTGTTTGTCAGAAAAATACAAATTAACGATAATTCCCAGAAAAGCAACATATCCTGTTATAGAGAGGGACTCCAAACTTGCAGAAAAATTTGTGTGAAATGGGAATAACATTGTTTTGCTATTTATGATTAATTATGCTATGTCAAGTGGAAAAGTTATTACGCATGGCATGAAATAGAGAATGCGGTTATCTATTCTTTAATATATATAGCTCAAATGTTTGGTAATTTGGTTACATTTAAGCCTATAGCCCACCACTATTAATCAATATTTTGCCGAAATTGCATTTCAATATGAATATAGTAGTAAAATAATACATTTTTGAAATAAACTCACTAATTTCAATCTAGCACTCTTATTATTGGTAATAGTTTACCCTAGGGATGGGCATATGAAGTCGAAGAACCGAAACCGAACACGTTCCGAGCCGTGCTGTACCAAACTTGTGCCGTTTCATTTGGTTTTTAGCTACATCCGGTATGATACCGAACCATATCAACTTTGTATGGCATGGGAGCGGTACCAGATATTTGATATCATTACATCCCGTACCTTACCAAACAGTGTTTATGTTTGGGGGTGGTGAGAATTCACCCAACCCGGGCGCCTTAAGAAGTACAAGCGGCCAGAGTAAATTCGAGCGTGGCTAGAGTCTTTGTGGTTGGGCCGTGGCTGGAAGATGGGCAGGATTGCGTTCAAGCTTGGCTGAAGAATATGGCCTAGTTTGTAGCTGAAGATACGGCCGGGTTTTGGTGGAGTTACGGCTGGGATTTTTTTGCAGAGTTGGGCCAAATGGAACTGGGCACGACTGGATGCAGCTGGGCAGTCGGGTGAAGCTGAGCATGGCCGGAGGAGCTAGGCTGGAAAGCGGCCGGAATTGCGGCTGGAGACTTAGACCACGTTGTGTTCAAAGTGCGGCCGGGTCTTTTCAAAAGGATGAGTTGCGGTCGGGTTTTTTCGGACTAGAGTGTTATTGTTGGGGCTAGAATGTTTTAGGTTTGGGGAGGGTTTTATATTAGCCCATATATATATATATATATATATATATATATATATATATATATTAATGAATATAAAGATTAAATGAGTTTCCTCGGCGGACCAATTTTAGAGTTCCAGGAATTCGAAAATTATGAAGGGCATCTTCATGCCATTCCAAAGATTGAAGTTCCAAGCCCAAGACACCAATTCGAGCCCAGGATTTTCGGAGGATTATATGCACATGACGGAGGCCTCACAAGGAAATAAATCAAGGAGGTTGATAATAAATTAGAATGTTCTAAAGCAAGGAAGAATCAAGCATGTCAGGGTATCTCCATTAATGCAATCCCACAGATTTAGGGGGGGGGGGGCTTGGAAGGAAGTTTTAAAAGAGTTGACCTTTGGCCATTCAATGGTGACGAATGCCCTATATAAACCTCACCAAATGAAGGAAAGAGACACAACATCAAACAGACAAACCTATCTTTCGTCTCGCACTTTTCTTTTCCTAGACTTAGGATTTTACTTTTCAAGCACCTAGTGTAGCGAGTTCTTCATTTTCCTAGTATAAGTTTAAATTCTTGTTCAAGTTATATTTTCTTGTCAGTTAAATTCAAGTTTATTTCAATTGTTTTACCTTTCATCGTTATCGCACTTTTATTAAGTTTAATTTCAAGTTTATTTTAGTTTATTGTTCTTATCGTTCTTATCACTTTTATTTCGTTATTGCTTTATTTATCGCTTTGATTTATTTTATCGCACTTCAATTCTTGTCTTTACGTTTAAACGCATATTTAGATTAATTGCACTATTTTTACTTAAAACCCTAAAAATCACAAAAACATCTGTACGAAGCCTAACCATTCTCGAGCTCGAGAAAGTGAAAGAATCTAAGCCAAGATGAGGTTCCTTGCTTGGCCGATCAATTGTTTGATAAGAAGTTAGGAGCGCAACACATTCATCTACTCACATTCCATTCAAACTCAAATTCTTAGTTTGGTGGTGGCACGCCACTCATTCAAAAGAAGAATAACCAAAAGTCCCTTCCGTTAGCCGTCTCGGCCGAAAAGAGAAAAACAATTTAATTTTAATTTTTATATTTTTATTCACTCTCTCTCGGCCCTAAATTCTGTTACCGACAGGGATCTCATGTAGGTTTTTACGATTACAATAAAATATAAATTATGTGCACGACTAATGCTAGCATTTCGCTCACTCAAAAAAGGCCATGTCCAATATTATAGATGTTAAAGGACATGTGTAGCCGTTTGTATAAATCCTGAAGCAGCCTATGAGACACACGACAAGACCTGACCTCCGACACCAAGGGTAAACCTTATCCAACCATTAAATTTGATCGCATCACTTTAACAGATGAATGAGCCCCACCAATGTCCTGGCCTCGTGGGTGGTCTCGGACCGAGACAGCGACTTAGGGCAACAACTCGTTTGTCTCACGCGCTTGTGGGTCGCATGAGTGGACTGGGACGGTAGCTCTCAGTGCTGTATGTATGTACCTGGTTTCTCAGTTCACGAAGATATACAGTAGAGCCTCTACTGCCCATCATCGGGCAGGTGTGGATACGTGTCCAGCTTCTGGCCGTGGATTGCATGCATCATAGGACAAGTGATGGACTTTTTCAAACAAAAATGGTACCTTTTTCTCTTTAGTTTTTCATAATCATTCATTACTAGTACTTAATATTATAAAATAATTGGTTTTTTTATGAGAAAAATAATTGTTTTTTTTTATGAGAAAAATAATTGGTTTTTAAAGCTTAATAATTGGATTTTAGTTGGTATTGAGTACTTAATAATATTATATAATAATTGGTTTTTCGTTGGTACCATCTTTTTACCTCTGTGTGTCCAATGACATTCTTTCTGGTACAATCTTGAACGTTGTGGTTATCTTCCTTTTTACTTTTTTTTTATATAAATTTTTTTATTTTTATTTTTGGGTGCAATGCAATGGTTTATCTTCTTGATATTTGTATAGACTGTTTGTGGTGAAAGCCGTTTAAGTTATTTTAACTCTCGGTCTGCTCGAGGGATTCACTTTTTTCTTTTCTGTTCACTATTCTTGGCTTTTAAAGTGGCTCTTGATTTCTCTACTCTCTCTCTCTCGCGCAGCTTCTTCCTTGAAAGTGATTTCTTTCCTTTGCATGTTACTATTTTTTTTTTCATTTTCTGGGTTGGTGTGGGATTATCTTCTGTCTACTTTGTAGGGTTTGGATATGGCAACTGATGCCTCAGATGTTTCTAGTTGCTTGACTTCTTTGAGTTTTCTTTTTCTTAAGTTTGAGTTTGTTTGTCTTTTCTTGCATTTTCTTCTTCTTCTTCTTGTTTTTTGAGCTTTGGGTTTCTTTAAAAGCAGAACTCTTCATCATGCACCATTTAGTTAAAAAAAAGTTTGAAAAAACAGAAGAGAAATTCAAATTATACTCCTTTTGTTATGTTTTCTAACTATTGAGGTTCAGTTTAGATGTGCCAGGAACCTTTATGTGGAAGATTTCTCCTTTTCTTTACATCAGATTCAATCTGTAACATTTAAGGTTGAAGGTTTGTGTTTTGACTATTTTCTTAGACTCTTTGTGCAACAAATCTATGATTTGAAGCCTGAGTTTGACTTGCAAAGCAGTTTGAGCAAGTAAGATAACATAAAATTTAGTGGAACTTTTTATTCTTGGGTATTAGATTTGATGGACCTTCCTTTGCTTTCGAGATGGACAAGATCCTTGCTCACTCACTTATATATAATTACTCTCCAATTTTCAACATCTTTTCTACATTTTATTGGCTGTTAAATTCCTCTTGAAGCTTTTCTACTTCTAGAGTATAATATATATTTTTTTGGTTGAGAGATCTAAAGTAGAAGTTTTTAAGTCTAGTATTGGAGGTTAAATATATAAGATGTCTTGGGGTTCTAGAAAATTTTCTTATCATGAAGCTCAAGTTAAGGTTTCTGATAGTATTTTGCATGTGATACTGTGTGCGCTCAATTTTATGTTGTATGTTTTGATTTCTAGAAGATCATTATTGATCTGTAATTTCTAATTGTAGAGTAGGTCTTAATTCTCCTTAGTTCAAGGATATATTAGGCTTCGGTCTCTAAGGGTGATACTGCTGTTGTCTTGTGGCTTTATCTTTGTATTCCCTTTTCTTTACTTTTATTTTCCCCCAAATTTATTTGCGTCTTACATGATTTATGTGTATTCCCATGTCAGATTTCATGACAATTGCTGTGGTTGTTAAAACAGATTGCTTTATGAGCTGAGCTATGATAATTGACGTTGTTTGACGACGAGAGAGAGCACGCTTGTCGGCACCCATGAAAGGGCCATGGATGTTTACGGGCGTGCTCTCTCTTGTTGTCATACAGTCTATCAGCTCGCCCGGATCTTTGGAATTTGATCAACCTGCAGGTGATTAATTTTGATATCTAAGTAATGCTAGAATGATGCATATGATTTACTTGTTTTTACTTCGATTTATTTTTTTATAGCTTTGCTGCAGAATCATTTGTATGAGCTTAACTGAATTGCATAGTTTGAAAGATTCATAATTAATTAATGTGCTCATTTTGGGAAATCTAATAGAACTTCAATAAGCAACAATTGCACATAAATTTATCATGTCCTTCAACCAAGTTTGTTCAATGGTTGTAATATAATTGGTTAGTAGGGAAATAGTAGGCTGTGCCGTGCCAGATGCAGGTGTTATTTACTGATTAAATAAAAATTCATGTCTTATTATCATTTGAGTATTCAAAATTTGATGTAGATAAAGTATATATTTCAGTCTATTATTATTGAGATTTTTCCTCAACATTGTAGATAGGGATGAGAATGGATGACGGTGGAGTAAGGTGACACAAGATTTCATCAAGATCATCAATGTTGTTGCTTTATAGCAAATAATCTTTCATTCTTAAGTTGTAGTTATTGGTTTTCTATCATCTTTTACTTTACCATTTGACATGTGTCTTTCTATATTTGCCAAATACTGGAATTGTGTTCTTTTGCATTATACTGCTTAAATGAATTCAGTTAAGATAGTGAAATAGCGATAATAATCTATATCCAAGAGATCCAAAATTGCTGAAATGATTAGAATTTTTTTTTTTCGTCTCTTTTTTTTAAAAAAAAAACATGTTGAAATGATTAGAAACAGAAAACATTAGTTATGTCTTTCAAGACAATTTCATTTTCAAGATTTTTGGATTTGTTGAACTTGGATTATATTGGTATTTCAGTATGGGCTACAAAAGCAAAAATTAATATTCTGGAAGATCGATTATAATGACACTATATATGTGAGGAAATGCATTTTCTTTTCAAATATTTGTATTGTTAGAGAAGTTGCGTGTTTGTTTGAGTTAGAGTGTAGAATTAAAGAGAGACAAATAAATGGAAGTTCTAAACATGAAAAGCAAGGTTACTAACGTTCTCACCATGATCATGGTGAACTTGATGGACAGGAATTGGGTTTTGGTAGCGTTGGTATGTGCGGGGTTGATGGCGGTAAGTGAATTGATAGTAGTTTTCTTTGTACATTGAGATTGTACCTTATCACTCTCTTTCCACAAGGGATTGGATTAAATCCTTTACTTCGTTCAAGCAGGCAGATTGAACTACTAACTGGAAAATGATTCTGAGATCCAACTGTTGTTATTTTATATATTAATTATTTGTTCTTACTAGTAATATCTGCTGTTTCTTTGATGCAGTGGTCATAATGAATTGTAGTTTATGATTTAAAATGTGTTTGACTATTGGAAAATCTAATAGCGGTACAATTCATTAGTTTTGAATAAATTATGTTTGTCAATCAAGTTTGTTCAGTGGTCATAATGTAATTGTTAGTGGGAAAATACAAGGCTGTGATTCAAAAGATTTAGTAAGCATTTAGTGGTTGTAATGAATTTTCTTTTTACTATTTGGGATTCAAAAATTGATTTGGATGAAGTATTATTTGACTGTGTTTTTTACTTGTTGCTTAATGTTGCAAACAATGAATATGGGCTGGACTAGGGTTTATGAGTATTAATTCCTTTTCCTTTTGTTCCTGCTTCTACAAGAAATATTTGCCCGTTTCCCACCCCATCTAGAAGCACAATTATAAATCTGGTTAAATTGGTGCTCATTAACTACAAATGAATAATTGTTAATGAGCTTAAACAAGTCCATAACTGGTAATAGAAGCAAAAACTAAATACCTACTGTTCATCCCAAAAATACAATCACCAAAAAGAACACCCACAATCAAGTGAAGTGAGACAAAGAGGGAAAGGAATAGAAAGGGAAAGAAATGAAGTTGAGATTTGAAAAATAAGGGTCTTTTTTTAATACATAATATATAAAAGAAATTATTATAATATACTAACTAAAACACTGAACAGTGCTTTCATCTTAAGAAAAAAATTATAGAAGACATAAGAATGAAGAGCATTATAGCTAATGCGATAGGTGTGCTGCTAATGATTTGTGCAACAATCTATGATTTGAAGTCTGAGTTTGACTTACAAAGCAGTTTGAGCAAGTAAGTAACATAAAATTTGGTGGAACTTTTTATTCTTTGATGCTAGATTTGATGGAGCTTACTTTGCTTTTGAGATGGACAAGATCCTTGCTCACTTGCTTATATCTCCGATTTTTCAACATCTTTTCTACATTTTATTGGCAGTTAAATTCCTCTTGAATTTTTATTTTTTTTTGGTTGAGAGATCTAAAGTAGAAGTTTGTAAGTCTAGCATTGGAGGTTAAATATAAAAGTTGTCTTGGGGTTCTAGAAAATTTTCTTATCATGAAGCTCAAGTTAAGGTTTCTGATAGTATTTTGCATGTGATACAGTGTGCGCTCAATTTTATGTTGTATGTTTTGGTTTCTAGAAGATCATTATTGATCTGTAATTTCTAATTGTAGAGTAGGTCTTAATTCTCCTTAGTTCAAGGATATACTAGGTTTCGATTTCTGTGGGTGATGCTGCTGTTGTTTTGTGGCTTTATATTTGTTGTGTTGAAATCTAGGTCAGCTTCTATCCTATTTGAATAATACTGTTTCTTTTCAAAAAAAAAATCTAGGTCAGTTGGGGATGATTGGAGATTTCAGATTTGGTTGATGCTATATATATATACACATGTATGTGTTTGTGTTCCCTTTTCTTTTCTTTATTTCCCCCCAAATTTATTTGCATCCTGACATGATTTATGTGTAGAAATTCCCATTTCAGATTTCATGACAATTGCTGCGGTTGTTAAAACAGGTTGCTTTATTTTTTCAGTTACTGTTACTGATGTATGAGCTGAGCAATGATTGACGTTGTTTGACAACGAGAGAGAGCACGCTTGTCGGCACCCATGAAAGGGCCATGGATGTTTATGGGCATGCTCTCTCTTGTTGTCAAACTGTCTATCTGCTGGTTCGGATCTTTGGAATTTGATCAACCTGCAGGTGTTTAATTTTGATATCCAAGTAATGATAGAATGATGCATATGATTTACTTGTTCTTACTTCTATTTTTTTTGTAGCTTTGCTGCAGAATCATTTGCATGAGCTTAACTGAATTGCATAGTTTGAAAGATTCATAATTAATTAATGTGCTCATTTTGGGAAATCTAATAGAACTTCAATAAGCAACAATTGCACATAAATTTGTCATGTCCTTCAACCAAGTTTGTTCAATGGTTGTAATGTAATTGCATAGGGGGTAAATAGTAGGCTGTGCCGTGCCTGATGCAGGTGTTATTTATTGTTTAAATAAAAATTCATGTTTTATTATCATTTGAGTATTCAAAACTTGATATAGATAAAGTATATATTTCAGTCTATTGTTATTGAGATATTTCCTTAACATTGTAGATAGGGAAGACAATGTACTGGCGGTAGAGTAAGGTGACTTCCATGGTACCCCTTCTCCGTCTCCATTTCAGCTGGAATTATAGAACATGTCCCATGTTTCTTGATTATATGATCAGAAAGTATATATCATTATCATGCTTCTGCACTACACATTTAGAAGCAAAAGAAATAAAACCAACATCCTAATTAAATACAATGACCATAGGCAAGACCCCCAATCAAGTGAAGTGAATACAAGAAGAGGCAGAAGTCGAATAAAGGAAAAGAGAGTTAATTTTTGAAAAAGAAGGGTGTTATCTTATGTAGTGTGCAAATCGAATGGGACAAATCTGAATGCTTGTTTCCTTTGCATTCCTTGTTATCTTCTCACATTTATTTATTTTTAAAATTTAAATTTTGCCATGTAGCTTTATTTAACTTCTTTTTCTTAAGATTAATAAAATAGAAAATATATATTAAACAAAGGGTCAGACATGTCCATTGTGCCACGGCATTGCAGTGGGTGCAGAGAGCCATGGTGATTTGGCCATTATAGCATGATCATCAATGTGGTTGGGGGAGTTGAGTAGGGTGCAGGGAGAACACAAGATTCCAACAAGATCATCAATGTTGCTGCATTATAGCAAATAATCTTTCATTCTTAGGTTGCAGTTATTGGTTTTCTATCATCTTTTACTTTACCATTTGACATGTGTCTTTGTATATTTGCCAAATACTGGAATTGTGTTCTTTTGCATTATACTCAAATGAATTCAGTTAAGTTTTGTTTTCATAGGTATAGTGAAATAGCGATAATAATCTATATCCAAGAGATCCAAAATTGTTGAAATGATTAGAAACAGAAAACATTTATGTCTTTCAAGACAATTTCATTTTCAAGCTTTTTGGATTTGTCGAACTTGGATTGTATTGATATTTTAGTATCGGCTACAAAAGCAAAAATTAGTATTCTTAGGACACCTTATATGTGAGGAAATGCATTTTCTTGTCAAATTTGTTTCTTTTTAGAGAAGATGTGTGTTTGGTAGAGTTAGAGTGAAGTATTAAAGAGAGACAAATAAATGGAAGTTCTAAACATGAAAAGCAAGGTTGCTAACGTTCTCACCATGATCATGTTTAACTTGATGGACAGGAATTGGGTTTTGGTAGCATTGGTATGTGCGGGGTTGATGGTGGTAAGTGAATTGATAATAGTTTTCTTTGTTCATTAAGATTATACTTTAATATTAAACATTTTATCACTCTCTTTCCACAAGGGATATATTAAATCCTTTACTTCATTCAAGTAGGCAGATTGAACTACTAACTGGAAAATGATTCTGATATCCAACTGTTGTTGGATTTCATATATTAATTACTTGTTCTTACTAGTAATATCTGCTGTTTTTGATGCAGTGGTCGTAATGAATTGTAGTTTCTGATTTAAAATGTGTTTGACTATTGGAAAATCTAATAGAAGTACAATTCATTAGTTTTGCATAAATCATGTTTGTCAATCAAGTTTGTTCAGTGGTCATAATGTAATTGTTAGTGGGAAAATACAAGACTGTGATTCAAAAGATTTGGTCTAAGCATTTAGTGGTCGTAATGAATTTTCTTTTTACTATTTAGGATTCAAAAATTGATTTGGATGAAGTATTTATTTGACTTTTTTTTTTTTTTTTTTTTTTTTTTTTCACTTGTTGCTTAATAATGTTGCAAACAAAGAATATGGGCTGGATTAGGGTTTATGAGTATTAATTCCTTTTCCCTTTGTTCCTGCTCCTACAAGAAATATTTGCCCTTTTCCCATCCCATCTAGAAGCACAATTATAAATCTGGTTAAATTGGTGCTCATTAACTACAAATGAAATAATTTTTAATGAGCTCAAGTCCATAACTGGTAATAGAAGCAAAAACTAAATACCTATTGTTCATCCCAAAAATACAATCACCAAAAAGAACACCCACAATCAAGTGAAGTGAGACAAAGAGGGAAAGGAATAGAAAGGGAAAGAAATAAAGTTGAGATTTGAAAAATAAGGGTATTTTTTTAATATATAATATATAAAAGAAATTATTATAATATGCTAACTAAAACATTGAACTGTGCTTTCATCTTAAGAAAAAAAATTATAGAAGACATAAGAATGAAGAGCATTATAGCTAATGCGATAGGCGTCTTGCTAATGATTTGTGCAACAATCTATGATTTGAAGTCTGAGTTTGACTAACAAAGCAGTTTGAGTAAGTAAGATAACATAAAATTTGGTGGAACTTTTTATTCTTTGATGCTAGATTTGATGGAACTTCCTTTGCTTTCAAGATGGACAAGATCCTTGTTCACTTGCTTATATATAATTACTCACCGATTTTTCAACATCTTTTCTACATTTTATTGGCAGTTAAATTCCTCTTGATATTTTTGTTGTTGAGAGATCTAAAGTAGAAGTTTGTAAGTCTAGTATTGGAGGTTAAATATAAAAGATGTCTTGGGGTTCTAGAAAGTTTTCTTATCATGAAGCTCAAGTTAAGGTTTCTGATAGTATTTTGCATGTGATACAGTGTGCGCTCAATTTTATGTTGTATGTTTTGGTTTCTAGAAGATCATTATTGATCTGTAATTTCTAATTGTAGAGTAGGTCTTATTTCTCCTTAATTCAAGGATATACTAGGTTTTGATTTCTGTGGGTGATGCTGCTGTTTGCTTTGTGGCTTTATATTTGTTGTGTTGAAATCTAGGTCAGTTGGGGATGATTGGAGATTTCAGATTTGGTTGATGCTAGATATATATATACACATGTATGTGTTTGTGTTCCCTTTTTTTTTCTTTATTTACCCCCAAATTTATTTGCATCTTGACATGATTTATGTGTAGTTTTGTAGTTTTGCTGCAGAATCATTTGTATGAGCTTAACTGAATTGCATAGTTTGAAAGATTCATAATTAATTAATTAATTAATGGGCTCATTTTGGGAAATCTAATAGAACTTCAATATAAGTGACAATTGCACATAAATTTATCATGTCCTTCAACCAAGTTTGTTCAATGGTTGTAATGTAATTGCATAGTGGGTAAATAGTAGGCTGTGCCGTGCCTGATGTAGGTGTTATTTACTGTTTAAATAAAAATTCATGTCTTCTTTACCATTTGAGTATTCAAAATTTGATGTAGCTAAAGTATATATTTCGGTCTATTATTATTGAGATATTTCCTTAACATTGTAGATAGGGATGACAATGGACTGGCGGTGGAGTAAGGTGATTCAAAAATTAATTGATTTGGATGAAGTATTTATTTGACTTTTCTTTTTTTCACTTGTTGCTTAATGTTGCAAACAATGAATATGGGCTGGATTAGGGTTTAGGAGTATTAATTCCTTTCCCCTTTGTTCCTGCTCCTACAAGAAATATTTGCCCTTTTCCCACCCCATCTAGAAGCACAATTATAAATCTGGTTAAATTGGTGCTCATTAACTACAAATGAAATAATTTTTAATGAGCTTAAACAAGTCCATAACTGGAAATAGAAGCAAAAACTAAAAACCTATTTTTCATCCCGAAAATACAATGACCAAAAAGAACACTCTCAATCAAATGATGGCAGTTGTTTTTTTTCTTCTCGTTTTCTTCTATGGGATGAAATATTTTCTCTCATGGTTCAAAACTGCAGGCATATGTAGTGGACCCTACAAGATGAAGTGGTAAGCCCTCTTCGATGATTTGAACCCACAAGTGCCTCTTACCAAAAAAACTACAGGTATATTTAAATCCAAGGCTTGTGAAACTTCTGAATGTTCATTAATTTGTTTCTTTGCATTATGAAACTTCTGTTCCTGTTTTTCTGGGTGTTTTATCTTTTTCTCCCCATCCATTCCTTGTATCGTGCCACTCTGAGTACATCTTTGATGTTTGTTTTGGTACTCAACTCGTAAGTGTATAGTGGGTGATGCATATTCTGCCTATTAATGGAATGCACAACGAGATAAACAGTTTGGGCATACCATTTTTGTGCTTGATTTTACTGTTAACGAGATAGAAAGTTCAACATAGGAATTGAGTTGAGTTGAGCACATATCAGTTGATCTGATTTCATACACTTCAAAATTGTTTTTAACTTTTTTTTCTTCACGTTTTAAAGTGCTTGAATGGTCTCTAGGAGTTGGATGGGCTGAAGACCGAAGAACGTTCCCTTGATATGCTTCAACCAGCTGCTAAAGGTTGTGGATTTTTCTCCCATTCAAAAAAAAAAATTATCTTCGCTCTATTTATAAGGTTGTTACACATTCCTGTTGTATCTCCCTGCCAACCGTTTGATCCTTTTCTGTAGGCATACATATTCAGGCTCCAAAACTGCGGTATTCGACCTTTGGCTTATTACTCAATGAGTTTACTCTCTAAGCCTGGACAGTGACGAAACCAGGTGGTTTGAGAATTGGGGTGTCAAAACGTCCTTTTAAGTTTACAATTTTTTGTGGGTTCTAATGATCAGTCAATGGATGTCATTTTTGTGTTCATGAAAGAAAGTGGCTATATGTAGATTGAAAACTTGAGTAGTTCTTGTTATGAGATGCTCTCTTCTATGCCATCGTGGTTTTTCTACTTTCACACGACTTGAAAAAAAAAAAAACAACCCTCTTTTCATCATGAGAAGCCCTCTGGTTTGTTATTTCTGTTAAACAAAATTTGACAGGGCAATGGCATGATGCAAGGATCAGGCCCAAATTAGGGCTTCCAAAAAGAACAAAAAAAGCCGAATTAGGGCAATGCATTATGCGTCTTCCTCCACCTCATTCCCTCCCTTGCCTCCAACGACCCAACCCCAAAATGGCTTCTGGTGCTGACCGTCATTGTGGGCTGCAACTCTCAATACACACTAGAATGACCTGGCTGGAAAATAAAAAATCGTTATTTGAATACCTGACTTATATACAAATTCCTATGAATCCTTTGACCTTGCATGTGAGGCTTTCCGTATAAATGACGAGAGACCTGTAAATTCAGAAATTTTGAAAAACGCAACGGCGTAAAATAAGTCTTTAGGTGGAGAAATGATGACAACTATGAGGTATTAAATTACAAATTCTGTTTTTATGTGGGTTAAAAATAAAAAAAAATCTGCCGAGGAACAAGTCTCTCTCAGCATAGGGTAAAAGGAAAAAGATCAATACACGCTCAATGATACAGAGGATAAGACAAAATACCAAAAAAAAATTACACGCTCAATGATACAGAGGATAAGATAAAATACACACAAAACTTGAGCTTACAAGAAATATGAACAATACTAACTATTTCATAACACCGCTTTGCCTGAAAATGAATATAATATAGACCATGAGTTCTTTATATGACATGCCATGGAGCTTCTACTGGACGAATCATTTGAATTTCTGCGATTCTGCAACACTTTTTTGGGAGCCAGGTTATTGGGGATTACATTCGAAATAGATCCGGCAATGGCTGAGAAATGGTTTTCTGAAGTGGTGGTAGCTGAGGTTGGGCTTCCAATGGTGGTGTTTGGATTGGGACCTCAGATTGCGGAGCTTGGGTTGGAGCCTCTGGTTGTGGAGCTGGGGATATAGCCTCCGGTTGTGGAGCTGGGGATGGAGCCTCCGGTTGTGGCGCTTGCAATGGGGCCTCTGACTCTGGCGCTTGCGATGGAGCCTCTGATTGGGCCGCTTGGGATGGAGCCTCTGATTGGACCACTTGGGATGGGGTCTCTGATGGCGGCCCTTGGGATGGGGCCTCTGATTGCGGCCCTTGAGATGGGGCCTCTGATTGAGGCACTTGGAGTGGGGCATCTGATGGTGCCGCACTACCTGTAGAAGTTTCTGGGACACTTTCTCCCGGAGCAGCCGGAGCTGGATTAGCTGGATCACTCTCTGCTGATGAAACGGGAGGCTTATCATTTGATGTGGGTTCACCTGATTCTAATGGTTGTTGCTCACTAGAAGGTGCTGGTGTGGTAGTATGGGCTGCTTCTAATAGCAAGGGCTTGCCTGGTTGCTGCTGTGAGTTCTGAGCCCCAGGAGCTGGTTTCTTTTGAACAGAAATTGGAGGAGCTGAAAGAGACGGCATCCCTGGAGGAAGAATTTCAATCGCTGGCTTCTTGGCAGCATCTGCTAAACTTGTGAGCTTTGGTTCCTCCAGAGAAGCCAAAAATGCAGCAGCAGCATCAGTTTTCGTTGTTGGCGTATGCTCAACCTCTCTTTGTAGCATTTTATTCCAAGCCTGAACCAAGTTCTTCAATGTTGGTCTCCCATGAGCCTGCAAATATTCATGAGGAGGTCAGGTCGAAGTTACAATATACGAGATACATGTATAAGCATACATAAAATGTCATACATGGGCATGAAGCACAGCCTCGGCAAGCATTCCAGTATCCTGCCACGCCTTCTCCATAAGGGCATTGTCTCCCAAAACTGCAGCTGCAAATGCTGCTTCACGTCCGGAGCCAACTGATATTAAATTGTTTACCAAATTCTGCAGTGCATGCAACGGTTTTTAGAAAGTATGATATGACAATAGAAGAATTCAAAAAATTCCCATCAACAAGAATAATCTGGAAAACATAGAAGACGAGTACAAAGAAACAATCAAACACAAATGTCAAAATTCTTTGGTAGAAGACCTCAATCAAACTGCTTAGAGAACGGATAGCATGCAAGAGAGGGCAATTATGAATAGGTTGACAACAACGAATCATACATTGCATACAAAGATTAATTGTCGAAGTGAAAGGCAAAAAAAATGTAAGAAAAGCATGTTCAGATGTGGATAGCATACACTAAGCCGTGTCAACTCTCCATGATTGGCTAGGCGCAGAGCTTGTCCTCTTAATTCATGACCCTGTAAAGCTCCTTTTACAGAAGCTGCAGCACCCAATCTCTTAAGAGCTTCCCGAGCAATTTCAGCCTGTCCAGTAGCATCTGCAGCATCAATAAGATCCAAAAACTCCTTGACAAATTTCACTATTCCTTGGACAGCTTCCAGAATATTTTCTTTCGCAGTTGTTACAGTTAGAATGTCCTTCAAATCAAATCCTGTATTCTCTTGCCCCAAGTCCCTGCTGTTACTCATTGTAAGAAGGCATTGAAGAGCTCTTTTCAAATCATTGCTCTGCATGGCCAAATCAAACTCTAACCTACAAAACAGGGATATCAATAATATGGTTCAAACTGAGATGTTTTGATATCACCATAATAACAGAAAGGATTCAACACAGAAGTGCCAGTAGTTGACAAAAAAGAAAAGAATCCCCTCAAAATGGAAATAATAAGCACAAAAAAGAAAAAAAAAAGGATTAGCAACAGTAGGCACTGCGACATCAAACACACAAGGGGGCGAGTGTAGTTATGGCAGACCTCTTAGATATTCCAGGCAAATGAAGTGCCTCAGTAGCATAACCCATGCCTAGCAAAAATTGAGCTAAATCATCATGATGTTCTCTGCCAAGCCTACTTGCCCTGAATAAAAGAAAAACATGCGGCATTAAATAATTATAGTTAAATCTGTATAAAACAGTAGACAGAAAGATTGTTACCACTTGACAGCACTAATTGCATCTCCATAAGCAGCAAGACACCGACAGCGGATCCCAGGGTGGCTTAGGGATAAGGCATGAGCACTCATATATCTGCCAGGGAGATTTTCAGGGGTTATACACGGAAACTTCTACAATTGATATTTATGCTAGAAGGATGATATGGAAGTAATAACCATTACATTCTTTTAAATAGAACCAGAACTGAAAGCACAAGTTATGGTAGCTAGACAAATCAAACAATTGCTAACTTTACATAGTGTTGAGGAATGAGGACAGAAAAACAAGGTAAGTCAACTCAACAATGTTTTCAAATAATTTATTGAATTGAGGGGTACTTATTTCCGTTTACTTACCCTATAATACTTCATTGCGAATCCTAACTTTCAACTTTTTGACAAGAATCACAAATCTATGAAGCAACATCAAACATTACTATTCCAAGGAGTTTGAATTTGCTTGTACTTTGAAGTTGTACATGACAACAGAATAGAACAAAAGAAAGGAAATTGCTTATGTTCACATTCATATACTTATCAGATAACATAATTAATTCAGCATACAATATTAACAACTAGATTATTGAAAAAGGGAACCCAATACCTATCGATTAGCCAAAGAACACCATCTCTGACACCCACCACTACCAGAGGTCCCACAGGTCGTTTCTGCTCTGTTGGAAAACGAGTAACTGCAACTGAGACCCCTCCACCACCAACGGCTACCTCATTAACCTTTCTTTCTTCAAACTCTTTTGGCAGCCCGGAATCGTCCCCATCAACTTTAGATTGTCTCGACAATGTTAAGAAAGGAGGCACAGATGGGGCATGCTGAAATGAGGCTAATCGCACCACCTAAAACAGAAAAAGAAAAAAAGAAAAGAGAAATAATGGAATTTTAATCAAAAGAGATTTATGACTTTGAACATATAGCAATTGTATTTAGGCTGCAACTTCTCTAAACTCTCCAGCTATTAAAATTCTATGTAAAGCTGCTCATATAAAGTAGGTAGAATGAAATGATACCAATGCCTCTAAAGCTGCTCAATTTATAAAAGATGATGAATACAACTTGGATTATAGATTAAAAAATTCCCGCAACAAAACTTACATGGTCTAATAAAAAGAGGTTATTTTGTTATCAATAAAGAAAATTGTTTACATGAATTTTTGTAACAATTAATATAAACTTTGAGTAATTCATTTCCTGAAAAACTCGTTACAAATCTCAGATGCTTTCACAAAAAAGAAGGCACCAACTCCAGATAAACTGAGGAAAACTTAATTTGTATGTTTCTATGTAAGGCAATGAACGGTCAGCAAAAAGTCATACTTTAGGGAACTCTTTTTACCTGTAGCATTGGGGGCCTCAAAGCTATCCTTTCTTGCGTAACAGATTGCGGACCATCAACTGCAATTAGTGCTAATTCACCATGCTCGGCAAGGGCTCTTTGTTGTGCCTCCTTTAGCTTCATTTCCTCTTTCCTCTTTTTGGTTTCAATGTCAATAGGTGCAACTCCAGCATCCACAAAAACACATCTGGAAAATGCAGCATAAAAAGATGAGCACAGCTTACATGTTACAACATTTTTTATTCCCTATTATCAACTCAATTTACAATTATATTTTGCAATTCCCTATTATCAACTCAATTTACAATTATATTTTGCATTCTTATTTGTTGATGCAAAGTGGTGCAAAGAATGCGTGACAATGAAAAAAGGAGATGAAAGACAGCAACAAGTTTCTTGACAGAATTTTCTTGACAGACACCATTCTCACATATATAATGGTCTTGTTTCTCCTACTAGCAAACTCAGGTCCTAATTTCCTGAGTTCATATAGTTCTACTTCAACATTCTGAAACCTCAGCTTGAGTTTTCTCCAAGCGAGGACTAGAGTGCATGAATTGAATCAGTTTTTTGTGCATAGCCTTCAACTTTGACAACTTTGAGTTTTTGTGTGGGCTCACATGTAACATCATGACAAGTTTTAGAAGCTTTTCAAGATCAAGTTACTAGAAGTCAAAGTCTTCTATTAAATTCTGTGCATTACTAAACAATATCCTTTATCTGACTGTAAATCTAACAACTTCTTTTTCCCTGATAAAACAATTCTCATCTATTCCAAGAACCTGTGTAATTGTAAAGACATAATTTTTGGGGGAATTAGTATATCTTACTCAATCGTGGTAGGCGTAACCACAAACAACTGTCGCCTATGCCAAACAGCACCAGTAGCATAAGGAATTGCGACATCCCCCAGATACCTAAATTGTGGGCGCAAAGAAGATATGACAATGTATTTCTGATATGCAAAAGCACAATACTCAACAGTTTGATCCCATGCTGTCCATTCTGGCTGAGGAATTAGACCACCCACAGGTTGAAAAGTTTCCCAACTGCATAATTAGGAATCATATAAGTTTAAAAGGAAAGCTTATCTTGTTCTTATATCCATATATATTCATTAAAAAAAGCCTTTAATGCAACGTGTAGCACTAAGCACCTTTTAGCAATTGAAATGAAAAATTCATTCCAACATGGGCCAGGAGGGTGAAAGAGAGACAAGTTTGCAGTCAAGTATGTAACTCTAGAAACTATGACTGCTTAAAAAAGGCAACATCCGCAAGCACTAATTGAAAAGAAAGTCCAAGCATCCTCAGTTTAGGAGTTTTGAGAAAATTTTATAAGCACCGTAGAAACCGAGACTTAATTGGGTAATTTTGTCAAAAGCTTGACTCACTTTATCTAAAACACAAAAATTTATAAGCTATATCTAATAAATCCACATTATCTTAAACAATAAAGGAATGAAGAAACTCAAATTTATTAGAGAAACAAAAACATCTTTACATTTTCAGTTTGGGCGAAATTAAAAATAGCAAAAGAAAAAAAATTCTTGCCTGTATAGCTGAAAGTTTTGTGGTGCAGCCTCAGCAGAAGATCTATGAGAAGAAAATCCATCATCAAAAGTGGAAAAAGAAGAATGCCCACCACTTCCAAATCCAGACAGGGGCATGGATTGAATTGTTGAAATAGCTGTTGCAGCAACAGGGCTAATTCTCCGAGATGTTCGGTATGCAACACCAAGAAGGGCCCCTCCATGCAAGCCAATGACCTAGATTACAGTGTTATTACTATTGGAAAGGAAACTTAACCTTCAAAACTTGTTACACATTCCACACCAAAATTTTAATGGATGAGTCCACCAATGCACATTTGAAGTGCTTATCATAAATTTCTGGCCAATTCCTAAAGCATTTGAAATCTTTTTTACAAAAATAAGTTTAATGTCAGAACAATTTTCTAAAGCTTTCTAGATTGTTTTCTGCAATTCTAAATACAATTTGAACTCTGGTGTAGCTGCATGTTTTTGGTCGTGAGTTTAGTTATGGAAAACTGTTATTCACAAAGCACCAAAGAGGGCTAATTTAGGATGTATATCTAGGATGTATATCAACTAAAACACATACAATGTAAAGAATGTACTTAATTTTTTTCAGTCCAAGAACAATTCCATGAGGAGCGAACTACTGTTTTGTAACCCATAGGCATTTTAAAACTCATAACTAAAACGACTATAACCATAGACCGAGGAGAACAGAATAAATACCGGTTCACTGCGACCACCAATAGATCTCATTAAAATATTTGATGTGCCGTCATCCAGCAAGATGCGAACTTGTACATTGGCTGCAGAAGCAGCTGAAGCAGCTGCCGCAGCAGCTTGTGCTGCAGCAGCAGCAGCTTCTTTCGCTTTTCTTGATGAGCCCCCCTTATGTACTACAGGAATTCGAGGTGGTAATGTCGACTCTAGTATAGCAAATCTGTCACGACATGTATCCCAAGCCAGAAGCCTTGCACTGCCTGAATCAACGATTGACCAGTCACTAACCTTGTAGATGGAGAAGTATGGGATATCAGGCCACACAACTGCAAGATACCTGTGAGTTGTAGAAAAATAATCATTACCATGTCAGTACCGAAGCTCCAACTAGCAATATACAAAAAATCATGACAGGTTGAAATAAACATCATAGGTAATTTGAGATGACATGTATCACACCGAATACAGAACGTCTAGAAACGTGGTTAAAGACACGCATTGTAAACAAGATGCATTAATTTCTCTCTTCTATTAACATTTAATGAAAAGGCTGATTCACAGGCATAAGACTGTATAAACCAAAGAAGACTTAATAGAAAAATAAATTTAGTACTAAAGTTATCGATCTAACTATGTCCCCTACACAGATTGAAAGTATCGAAATTAATCTCAGCATTTGCAGTGCCGGATGAAACTTACTTTCCCGAGCCGCTCACTGAGAGAACTGAATAGGAATCATGTGGAACAGGTGTACTAATGTGCTTCTTCATCTGTTTGACATGTAAAGTTTCTGGTGAGTCCCCCCTGAGAGAAGTATTATTCCCAAGAGATGGATTTGCTGTCTGGGATAACTGAAAGTTTAGTAGCTTAAGTTCCCTTTCAATGACATAGACAGCATTATGCTCTCGACTTCCTGATGGTGTTGGCAAGGGAGCTACAGCTGGAAGAGATTTAGGGTCAAATTCACTGATAATGACACCAACGTTGGTTCCAGTAGCGACCAGGTGAGGCTGTAAAGGATGGGCAACCATACAGTAAACCTGCAATACAACTGATGAGTTTAGGGTAACTTGATAAAATTTTAGCATTGAACATTCATACATGTGCTTTGACATTATTATCTTTATTTATTAGAGTACTTTGAAAAACAATTTTATGAAGCAAGTCTGCTGCAAGGAAGGTTGTTCATATATCTCTCTTTTGAATTATCTGCTTTATAATTTATAATTTAATAATTGACGAACTCCATTTTACTTTGAAGCGAGTATATCACACAAAATAAGTCCCTGTGCTTCTTTTAGGTCCCCAATGGAGTCAGTAGACAAACCCCACAATTCATTTAACATGACTTTCTCATAAAATAAATTTAATAATTTACCATATACATTGAACCACAAAAGTAATTATGTTTTCAAAGAACAAGAACTCAGGAGCTCCTGGAATTTCCCAAAAACGCAGCAAGTAGGAAGAACCACCACTCTTGCATGATTCAGTGTAAAAATCTGGGTCTTATTGAACACATGCTATATGTCTTGCAGTGGAATAAAATCAAATTCAACTGTAAGAGACCTAATTCTCATACAGCATGGTCAAGAAAGAGTACGGTTCATTCAAGAGTCCCCATTTGTCCTTTATTTACGCTGTTAAGTCTAAGGTGGTCTTTCACTTAATTCATCAGAGTCATGTACAAGATTCTGATTCAGTGATGTTTAAAATTAATAGGAAAACCATTTGCAAAAGCCCAGCAAAAAAATTTCCCTATAACAATTAGGACAATTTGCATTTTCTTAACATTAGACAAGTCCATGAGTCATGAAACAATTCAGTGAGTTTATCCTATTTAAAAGAAGGTGCATGAAGAAAACCTAAAAAGTTAAGAGTGACTTACCCTAATTTTCTTGTTTGGTGCGATTACTTGTGGAGGGATTAGTGAGGAAAGTTCACACAACGGCCTTGTGAGAGCAGAGTATATTGGATGTTCAATAGCCCTGAGAAAATTTCCAAACAATTCTTGGTGATACCCTTCATAAAGAACTAAAAAGATGGGAAATGATTTTGATCACAGATCTCATAACCAACTTATACCTAACTTTTATAGCCAAAAGGCAGAGACTCTGATCATAAATCCACTGTTTTATAGCCAAAAAGAATAATGAACTAACGGAAATGTATAATGCATACCACTAGAAAGAAAATTTTATGCATACCATATATTGGAATCTTTAACACAAGTCAATATATCAAGGTTTGGAGCACGAGGGTGGCACCAGGATGCCACGCTGTGGCAAGCCAATTTTGGAACAGGTTTAATACGCCGCAACTCCTGAAAGAGAAAAGCGGGCAAAATATATAATTAATTAAAACAAAACTTGTAAACTTAATATAAAATCAATTTCTTTTCAAAAAATTGAAAGCATTTTCTGAAATTTCGGAACACCTTAAAAGAAACTGTGTCCCATATAGCTAACGTCTTATCTGCACCAATTGAAATAAGCTGCGGAGCAGCTCCAATCACTCTAGAAAGCTCAACAGCCACAACTCCACCATCATGTGCCTGTCATAAAATAAATGTCTATAATCAAATCTCCATCAGTTCTACTAGGTCAACCAGAGAAAGCTTGCATGCTTAACTGATTACATTGCCTTAAAATCACAATATTGGACATCTTAGATCCGTTTGAGACACAACATTGTGTCACATTGTCCTTATACAAATCATAATATGATGACGACATCCATCAGGCTAGATTCCAAGCATATAACTTACATACCATAACCAAAATATGGAATAAATTAATTCATCAGTAATCTAATCTAATAGTGGTCAAAGAAAAATTAGGGAAAATATGAAAGGATAAGGAGATAATTGCCTTTAAACTTAGCTTGGGAACAAGTTCTCGTGAATCTTGACTATGATCTGCACTCCAAACTACGAGCAAACCATCACTACCCCCCGAAACAAGAAGCGCCTGCAATAAATTTAAGTATAGAAAAAAGAGAATGTAACAGAAAAAAACAGTTAAAAGCCTGTATACATGCGCATATAGAGTACTTAAGTCTATAAAAGATGAACACTCATATCTGCACATCCCAGCATCTCAATATCCTAAACCCTAGATTTTTTCACACCATGCTTCTGATTGAGTGAAGAAGTTACTTCCACAAAAGTGCTATCAGAATGAACATGAAGAATAAGAGATATAACATTTTATGAGCTTCAGAGGTACAATCAAATATTATACATCAAGCCCACTATAGTACTTGAACACTCAGAATCAGACCAAAAAAGGAAGAAAAATATGGTTCAACAGAAAGCTAGCATAAACATATATAAGAAGGTAACTTGATTTCATCCTTTAGAACTAAAAATGTACCTCACCAGAAGAAGCCACAAATGTCATCAAACAAGAAATGGATCCTTTATGCCCTCCTGTGTATCTTCTTACAAGCTGCATGAAACAAGTATATCACATAAAGCAATGGATATTCATAGCCAACGTGATAGACAATTTGGGGAAAAAGCAAACCTTCCATGTCATCATTGAAAGTACTCTGATAACACCATCTGATCCACCAAAAGCAACAAGAGGAACATCACCAACAGCAGATCTAGAAAGGAATTCCATACTGAAAGAGCCATAGGGGGAAACAAAAAAACAGAGCACAAAATATGTCAGAAACAAAAACGAAAATTACAGGTATCTTAATGTTCTTTTATATTTGTATGTAGCAATACTACATTACTACAAAATTACCAGAATCAGTGTAAAGGAATTATAAACGCCATTTCTTCAACTGTATAACAAATATACACAAACATAATAAAAAATAGTGATAACTTGCCAGAGAAGCGATTTGTTGTCGAGCTCCTGTTTTGGTACATCACGGCCACGCATTGTTACCAAGTCCAAAAATATGGCTTTATTTTCACAACAAATGACAAGAAAATGTCTTCCTTTAGTTGATGGAGCAGGAGAACTAAAAGCCGATGCAACATGATTGACAGCTGATGGAGACTCAGCAGCTGTAGAGCGGTTACGCCAAAGTTGCCAAAAGCGCACGTCATCATCATAGAAGTTCACCTGCTTAACACTTTTTAGAAACCATATGCCCTCAGTGTTTGTTCAGGTTTCAACAAAGAGAAGTAGACAAAATAATGCAATTGCAGTGGTCTATTACCTCCCTCCACGTATGGCTTCAGTAGGTTTCCCTTTAGGCTCTATCAACCACATACAAACACAACAATTAAGAAGATATATATAAATATTATACATACATATATATATATATATATATATATATATATATATATATCTCACACCAGAAATGTATTCAGAAGAATAATGTTTGATGTAACAGTGGAAGTTTATAACTCTTAAACAACTACTGAACCACACTATGTTGCATGAATTTCAACTAAAGATAAGAAATGGAAGATTGGCAACGCAGTAGCACTCAAAGTCACTTGAAAATCTGTGCATGGATTTTCATTAGAAATGTTGTGCCAGATGTGGTACCTCAATTACCTAAAAGAAATTAAGGTAAGAGCAGCTAATTATAACACTGTTGAAATTTCGAAACTAGAAACCATTGAAACTAAACTGGAGAAGCTTATTATAAGCTCCAATTTCTAAGTTGAATCGTACATTACTACATTATTCTTATACATAGAGAACCAGTAAATGGTTATCGTTATGCTTGAGCTTTTAGGTACAAGAGCAGCTAATAGTAATAGAGTTAAATCCGATGCAATTCTCAAAGTGCTTCTACAAAAGCTTTTAGGTACTCGTAAGCTAGATTACTAGAATTATGTCTCAGAAATTCAGAAGCTAAGTTGACCATAACTAGAATTGAATTTCATGAGCCTCGTAGCAAGTCAAAGCAATTTTAGGATTCAGTACCTGATTCGCCTTCGGCGAGCTTCTCCAACTTGGCGCCAACCAAACGCCGCTGATCGACACCACCAGCTTTGAGCTCGTAGATGACCTAATTCGAATCCACAGCAGAATTGAGCAATGAACACGAACTCACGAACTGAAGAAAACGAAGAAATGAAGAGAGAGAGAGAGAGAGAGAGAGAGAGAGAGAGAGAGAGAGAGAGAGAGAGAGAGAGAGAGAGGTACCTGGCGATGTTCCCAGTTCCAAACAGAAACGTGATCTGAGGCATCAGCAGTGACCAGCCATGGATGCGTGGGATGCAGCTGAATCTTGACGATCTTATCGTTCGTCGGCCTGAACGCTCTTAACCGCAACATTGATTGGGGTTTCGATTGAAATGGGGAACGGATCGATAAACAACGAACTTGCTCGAGTTTCAGATCCAACAGCACATTATGTTAAGTCCTAAACAATGAGAGAAATAAAACAGAGATGGTTTGGTATGCCAAATGCGAGCCACCGTCTCTTTCTCTCTCTTTCGGCTTCTGATGAGATCGGCCTTTTTTTTCCCTCAGCAATATGCAGGAAATTTTTAAAATTTCTGCAAAAGCTATTACAGAAGAAATTTACAATTTTAATTACAAATTTGATTTTTGTATTTTGAAAATGTTCGGAAATTTAATTGATTATTTTGAAAAAAATTCATTTTCCACTGGTTATTATTATTATTATTATTTTAGTTTAAGTTGGTTTAATTAGTCGACTTTGTCTGTCGTGTTGCTAATTCCTAGTTAATTTATTTCCCCTTATGGGCTATTTTGAGAAACTTTAGGGCCCATTTGTGACGGTTTTGGACAATATTTTTAAAGAATATAAAATGAAAAATGAGAAAACAGATTTATATTTTCAAGATTTGATAATTGCTTGGGTCAATCTTTGGTCTGATAGCTTATTTGGAAAACATTTTTACAAAATAAAAACAGTTAAAACATATCTGGTACTATAATTTGAGAATGACAAAAACAAAGAATATGTAATTTTAATTAAAATGAATTATGTAATTAATATATGAGCTATTTTTCAAATGAATTTTTGTTAATGTCTCATCTAGAAAAAAAAACATTTTAAAAAATAAAATTCTAATGTTATAAAACTTATAAATATCTTTAATAATATAGAAAATTTGGGAAAAGTCCAATTATGATGACAAAAAATGCATGCAATGTTATCACAATCCACGCGTTTTGAGATTTATTTTTTGATCATCGAGGTGATGGGAATTTGAATTTGGGATCTCTTCTACTATTGGGAAGAGAATACCACTAGAAGAAGATCTAGCAGTGTGACGGGTACCATGGAAAAATTACTTGGTTCAATGGTTTGTTACGAAGGACACGTGGGAATTAATTAGTATTTTTTTGGTAGACTGTGAATGAATTAGTCATGGACTGCTAACTGCCTCATCGAGTCACTGCTGTTTATCTCTCTTTTCTGTTTTCCATACAAGGATCACAAAAGGAGTGTCACCATGGAACATTTATCATGTCCATGTTTCTGTGACTATCAATCTTTCTTAGAATTCTATTAGATTAGATATTTTTCCAGGTACTTTTCTCTCTTTCTCTCACACATTGTTATGCATATTCAGAGGCCAAGCAAGTTATGATCCCATTTTGGAATTGAATTGAATTGTCATCTCCTTCAGTTTCTTTTTCTTTTTCGTTGGTCTCTTCAACCAATTGAAGCTTTGAGTATCTGAATCCAAAATTCTTGTAAAATCTGTTTCTTCACTGTTATTTGCAGATACCCAAAAGAAAACTTAACATTATTGTTTCCTAATAAGTGCAATGTGCACCTTGTCTCTCCATAAATCTTTTCTGTTTTCAAATGATACATTTCTTTTACAGGATCAGGATCAGGTTTGCAATTTGGAACCTTGGATTAGAGCATAACTGAGAAATTTAATGCAAATTTTTGGTTCTACTGGTTGAAAGGGCTTTCCTTGTGGCTGAAGTTACAAGAAACCAAAATGCCGGCTTCGATAAGGTTCCGATCTATCCTTATGAACTTCCACAGAAATTATAACGTTTTTGTTATCTCAATTTGAGTTAAGATGAATGCTTTATTGCATCATGGAGCTAATAGTTTGTTTTTCATCTCTTTGGGCTTAAAACCTTCACCTACTAAACTGCAGCATGGATGAGAATCTAGGATTCCAGTCTGGACTTTCCAGACCAGGGCTGAATCCCCCATCAGTTCAGTTTGAGAACGGATTTTGTGAAGCTAGCTCAGAACTCATCCGAGGCGGATTCGGTGCATATGGAAAGAGAATTTGTGGGTCAAGTTCTCAGTATGTGCAAAGCAATGTAAGTTTCATCAAACCCTGCACTGATTTTGGAACCGAAATTCGAAACTACAAACTGATTCCACATCTACAAAGATGGATGATTACCAGTTGTGGTATGATGTTTTAAGACAAATGATATGATAAAATGTTTTCTGTGATGTTATTTTGTTTCTTTACTATTTATTCCCAAATTAGCAGATAAGCAAGTACTTCTCAGATCCTCAATACTACTTCCAAGTGAACGCTCACTATGTCAGGAACAAACTGAAGATAATTTTGTTTCCATTTCTGCACAGAGTATGTAGAAATTGAACTCAAGGCTGGTCATAAACAAGTTTGAATTCATAACCATGTTGTAAGAACATGTGTTTAACTTCTAAATCTCCTTTTGTTTAGGGGCATTGGACGAGGATAACGGAGCCAGTTGGAGGCAGGCTTTCTTATAACCCTCCAATCACTGACATACATGCTCCAGATTTATACATTCCATTCATGACATTTGCAACATACTTGGTTCTTGCTGGCATCTCACTAGGCCTCTCTGGGAAGTAAGTCTAGAGCATCCTAAAAATCCAATATTTTAGCATGAAATATGTTTCGACATTTTTTATTCCTGCGCCGTGCCAGATTTAGCCCGGAAGCCATAAATTGGCAGTTTGTGAAGGGGATGGTAGGCTGGTTGCTTCAAGTGATGCTGCTCAAGGCATCGTTGTCTTCGCTCGGGGGCGGAGAGGCACCTTTGCTGGACATGATAGCATATACTGGTTACACTTTCACAGGGCTGTGTGTGGCTGTTCTAGGGCGAATCACATTGAGCTATGCATACTACTTGATAATCATATGGACATCCATGTGCTCAGGCATCTTCCTGGCAAAGACAATCAAGATAACTTTGTATGCGGAGCTCAATAGTTATGATGCAAACATGCATCACTATCTCTTGCTTGGTATCGCATTTTCACAGTTCCCGTTGATTATCTGGCTCAGCAACCCTACCGGCAATTGGCTTTCCTGAATCTGCTGTTTCGATGCAAATATGCCCCGTTGCTCAGATCTTTTGTGGTAGCAGCATACTGTCCCACTTGAATGAACATTTTATTGTGCATGGCTAGGACTTGAATTCTTTTAAACCTGTTTGCAGGAGTTTAAATGTAACCCAGAACTAATCTAATCTATAGTGTTGCTCGAGAATTTGATTAGTGATTTAGTTATACAACTTCATTGTATTTCATAACTTAGTTGATTGCATTACTCTTCTTGTGTTGGTTCCTAGTTAAAATTTGTGATTAAATTGGAGTACACCGATTACAAAATTTACATTAACATAAATTTCCCTCAGAAATGCCATTAAGCACTCTTCTACATGTTATTTTATTACTAATCGCATTGTTAACCGCATATCTCACAAAGAGTGTCGAATAAAACTAGTTATATTGTACATAGTAGGTTTAACTATCGATTAACCCCATGAACGTGTATGCTACTTTCAATGTACACCCTCAACTTTTTTTGGGGAAAATTAAGTACACGCACTAATTTTTATTGCCAATTCCACCCTCCACCCCAAACCTATCCCCCCTCATCCCCTTTCGCCGTCGTGTACTTAATTTTCCCACAAAAAAAAATTGATGATTGAAATTCAAAGTAGCGTACAAGTGATGTGGAATATATAGGCATTTTAAAGTAGATTTCACTTATATAATTGCCCTTACGTTTTTTTAACAAGCGATGTTGAGGAAAAGGGAGTCGAACAAAAAAGATCTGAGTGCAGAGTTGTATTTTTATTTATTTTTAATTATTGTATATCTATTGATAAGAAAAAGAGTAGCCGTTGGACCCTGGGCCGCGTTTCCTGAACATGAGTTTCTCAACGACCGCGGTTACAGGGAACTCAATATTCCCGCGAAATTCAAATTCAAGACCCAAGATTTCTCAAAACCGGAAAGAAGTCATCTCTCTGTTACAGAAATGCAAACACGTTTATCAGATTCAACCAATACATGCCAAAATCATAAGAAATGCCCAAGGCCAAGACCCATTTGTGATCTTCGAGCTTCTTCGTCTTTGCTCCAACCTCAACTCCATCGACTACGCCAACAAGATTTTCCAGCAAACCAAAACCCCAAACGTCTACCTCTACACTGCCCTCATTGATGGGTTTGTGTCGTCTGGTT
Source organism: Prunus avium (assembly GCF_965620075.1). Taxonomy (NCBI): domain Eukaryota; kingdom Viridiplantae; phylum Streptophyta; class Magnoliopsida; order Rosales; family Rosaceae; genus Prunus; species Prunus avium. The sequence continues at coordinate 35,441,330 of NC_142291.1, forward strand.
GTTACCTTGATGCAATTCGCCTTTACTGTCAAATGGTGAATGAGTTTATTTTGCCGGATAACTATGCCATCACCTCTGTGTTGAAAGCTTGTGGCTTTGGGTTGGCTTTGGAGGAGGGCAGAGAAGTCCATGCCCAGATTTTGAAGCTTGGGTTGTCAACGAATAGATCAGTAAGGATGAAGCTTATGGGTCTTTACGGGAAGTGCGGTGAATTTGAACATGCACGGCAGGTTTTCGATGAAATGCCTGAAGGGGATGTTGTTGCTTCATCGATTATGATCACTTCTTATGTTGATTATGGATTGGTTGAGGAGGCAAATGGTGTTTTTAATCGGGTTAGAACAAAGGATACGGTTTGTTGGACTGCAATGATCGATGGGCTGGTTCGGAATGGAGAGATGAATAGGGCTTTGGAGGTGTTTAGGGAGATGCAGAGGAATAATGTGAGGCCTAATGAAGTTACCATTGTTTGTGTTCTATCTGCTTGTTCACAGTTGGGAGCGTTGGATCTGGGGCGATGGGTTCACTCTTACATGGACAAGTATGGCATTGAATTCAATTACATTGTAGGTGGTGCTCTGATTAATATGTATTCGAGGTGTGGTGATATTGATGAGGCAGTAGAAGTGTTTGGTGAGATGCAAGAGAGAGATGTCAGTAGTTATAATTCCATGATTGAGGGGCTTGCAATGCATGGGAAGAGCAATGAGGCAGTTGAAATGTTCTGGACAATGATAAAACAAGGGCTTAGGCCAAATAGCATTACTTTTGTTAAAGTATTAAATGCATGTAGCCATGGAGGTTTGTTGGAGTTAGGATTTGAGATATTTCATTTCATGACTACTCGTCACGGCATTCAACCAGAGATAGAACACTACGGATGCATGGTTGATCTTCTAGGTCGCTCCGGTCAGCTTGAAGAGGCATATAGTTTCATTACAAAAATGAAAATGGCACCAGATCATATCATGTTGGGAGCTTTGCTAAGTGCTTGTAAAATCCATGGAAATCTCGAATTAGGAGAAAGGGTAGCTGAAATCTTGGTGAATTGTGGTGATGCTGATTCGGGAACTTATGTTCTGCTATCAAATGTATACTCTTCATCGGGGAGGTGGAAAGAGGCCGCACAAGTGAGAGCAGAGATGAAGGAAAGTGGAACTCCAAAGGAGCCTGGTTGTAGTTTGATTGAAGTGAACAATGAGATCCATGAGTTCCTTTTGGGAGACCTCAGGCACCCGAAAAAAGAAGAAATCTACAAAAAGTTAGAAGAGCTAAACGATGAACTAAAATCTGAAGGGTACTTGCCTGCAACAGAGGTGGTTTTGCATGACATTGAGGACAGGCAAAAGGAATGGGCTCTGTCAATACATAGTGAGAGGCTTGCCATATGCTACGGGCTAATCTCTACAAAACCATGTACCACTTTGAGGATTGTGAAAAATTTAAGGGTTTGCAATGATTGCCACTCAATGATCAAGTTGATAGCTAAGATTACCAAGAGAAAGATTGTTGTGAGGGATCGCAATAGGTTCCACCATTTTGAGAATGGGGCTTGTTCTTGTGCTGATTATTGGTGAAAGAAAAAGCTTAATACTAACAGCAATATCAAGTACATATCTTGTTTCGTTACCCTGGAGTTACAAGTTTTCATATATTTTTTTTTTCTTTTTATGGATACTTGTTTTTGTACTTTGTTGATTGTGCAGAACTTTTTAGGTTAGAACAACATTGGGCACCCCTGATAAATAAGAATGCCAATTTTTTTGGAACAGCATCATAATTTTGTCGCTAAACTCCAACTTCATCAGTGATGTACATGCCAAGCTTGACTTTGCGAACAAAAATAAATGAATCAAGCTTGAACAGCTTGAGAAACGATTCAACATGCTTCAAAATAGTCTCATTGGACCATACATTTGACAACTTGAAACAATGTTTGGACAGCTCGTTGCATCAAAAATGGAAAACATTTCACAAGTAAAGAAGACCATACATATAACCTCAAAGATTGATAATTTATCAAAATCTACAAAAACATTATACAACACACAACTTTTGAAGTTCAAAAACCAAATTAGCAGTAGAAAAATGTTTTTGTCTCCTCCAATATCCTGGCAAGCAAATATAGGTTTTGAGATAAACCTAATAAAAAGTTCCCAATAAGTTGAAACGAAAGATGAACCCAATAATTCATTAATTATTGGAGTTTCACAACTAGAAAATTTACTTTGCTTGCCCCCCTCCCTCTATCCTGGATGAACTAATTGGCTAGCATGCCTTCGGCTAGTTCAGAAATATAACATTTATGCTAATGTAAATATAAAAAATCACCTGAAGTAACAAAATCAAGCAAGGACACCACAACAGTCTTCATGACTCTTCTCTTGTTTTGTGTTTCTTTGACTTCTTGATCGAATTGTCACTAATGGTATGCTTCGCTCCTACTAGGCTCTTGCATAGCAGATTCTCTGTGTTTCTTTGACTTCTTGATTGAATGGTCACTAATGGCAGAATATGCTTCGCTCCTACTAGGCTCTTGCGTAGCAGATTCTCTGTGTTTCTTTGACTTCTTGATATAATGGTCAACCATAGAATATGCTTCGGCACTGGTTCTACTAGGCTCTTGCATAACTGATTCTTCCTCGTTTCCTCTCCTCCTCTTATTACTCCTACAAATTCTTTTCACAGTTACAATGCAGAATCTTTTTTTAAAATCTTTTCAAAATGAACAATTTTTTATATTATGAAAACTGTTTCAAGGTAAGTTATAAGGTCAGTGAAATACCCATCTGTTAGTGAAACATTTTCCACATGATTATCCAACCAGAGAATGCTCCCAGTGTGAGCTGGAAGCAAAGAACCAGAAATGCATAATGTTTCCTCATCCATACTGCAAAGATGAATCAATGTCATGAAAGTACATATATACACCAACAATCAAAAGAGGAAGTTCAGCCACATGTCATAAGTTGACAAAGGTTAGCACTAGACCTCGGAACTAGATAGAAAATCATATGACATCTAGACAAGTGAAGATTTGGAGTATTTTAGGTAGTATGTCTTGTCCTTTATGTTCACTAATGCTAGATGGACCATATTTTCAGACCACATATGAGGCAGGTGGGATCAACTTTGGTAGTTGATACATCACCTGCCGTATAATGTTGTTTGCTCGTGCGATCTAAAAATGCAGACCCTTTTAGCATTAGTGCCACCAAATATCAATTTGCTTATAAATAATAAGAAGGTAATAGTAATCCAAGGTCACCTTTTGACTAATAAGCGTATCATGGTTCCAGCTTTTATTACATGTCGCTTGTGAGATCTGCTAACAAATAAGTCCTTGCCATGTTTCTATGAGAATATTGGCGCACCAAAAGTTAAAATGAATTAAAACTGGCAATGTTAAGGATATGAACATTGAAATACAATGATAAAAAACTCTTACAGTTTTATACTGAAATTCTTCGCGAATATCCTTGTCTGTTATAATAGCAGATGAAAAGCCAAGGATAATGACATGAATTGATTCTTGTCTGACTTTCACTACCTTTCCTTCTGAAGTGAGCACATTACGAAACAATCAGCAAAATCAACATTAATGAATACAAATGTGTGCGTATCACTCAATAACAAGATGCATTTTTGCTTAATCATATGATAAACCAATTTTGAACTTAATTGTACGTAATATTATTCACAGAAGGAGTAAAAATTGTCCTTACACTACTGCATCAGTTAATATAAAGGACAAGACATACTACCTAAAAGCATATCGGGCTTTGGAGAAAAAAGTAACAACTTTGCTTTTAGTCTGACATACAAATAAGGATGCATACTGGGAAGGATATCTGGAACCTTATCTATGTTGAATTCATACGCCAATACGACCCCCTGAAATTTTTCATTGAACCTGTATGGGAAACCAGAGAAAGAAAATAAAATACATTGCACTCTCAAAGGCTCTTAACTATGGTTATCATAATACATAAAACATGTGAAACAGAACATTATTCCAACAAGGGCCACAAACGGGACAGAAATGGAACAGCCAACTGATGAATTTGGAGGATTTACAATTCAAAAACAAATCTGAAAAATAGAAACTTCAATTCCTCCAACTCTGAAAAATTTGCTCTCAAAATAACTTTTCTGTTGCAAGGAGGGGACCAAACAAACGCATAAACTGTGGGAACATTCAGAAAATTAAAATTACAACAAAATGGGCAAAAATTTATGCTTCTCTTCGAAATTCCGAATAGCTTATAGCTATTCTGCAAACAAATTATCTAAAAGCTCATGTTTTTTTTTTTCAGGAAATTTGACTCAACTGACTCAGCCAGCACAAAAAGCAAGAACCTTTATGAGCAATCATCAAGTGGGAAACATCGAAAGCAATCATATACACAAGATCAAGCTTACCAAGCCCTAGAAATACAAAAATAAATAAATAAATAAATAAATAAAGGGTTACTAAGAACGTACCTTAAAAGCAGAGAGCTAAGCTCGCGTAGGACTGCTTTGTGGACATTGTTACTCCTTGATGGATGTAGTTGGACTTGCAAGTTGACGTCTGAAACATTCAGCCCATCCATTACGCGCTCAAATCGAACCGGAGCTAGGGTTTTTCTTCTTCACTATGGCAGAGCTTAAAACCCTAGCAGACTCTGTGAAACATTCTCAGGTTCTCTTTCCGATGAACCTTGATTGGTTATTCGCCATTCTTCAAAGTTTCAACCTTTATTTGGGTTGGGCCGTAAACGGGCCAAAACTTGCCTATCATATACAAACTGGCCCAAAACTCATAATTAAGAATGTGGGCCCCACCCATATTAAATCGGAGCCGTAGATTTGCGTCTGTGGATCAAGGTAAGAAAGGGTTGTGATTATGCAAATTGCAATGCATCAAAATCACGTTTTTCAAAAGCAATTAACTTATTTTTTTTGTTCTGAATAAATTTGAGTTACTATGTCATTCACATGTCTTTTGCTCCGTTTATCACTTCATCTCTCTCTTCCTTTTAGAAATAAAAAATAAAACTTTCCTAACACATTTTCCTGCAATTTCACATAACCGAAGAACACATAGACACTCATATGTATGAATTGCTTGACGAATAAAAAATAAAACTTGGTATAAGTTGCAAAACCTTGAGTATGGAATGTAAAGTTTGCTGGCTGCTCTGCTCTTTGAATATGGAGTGTAGCAAATAGGCGTTTCACTGATGTTTCAACTTCTGAAATTTCTGCAACAATATTATACATTTATGTTTATAACACAGATTCTGAATGTGTGGGATGAGAGATATAAGAAAATTGATGAGCTATCTGCAAAGCTTTGTTAGAAATTTATAATATTTATATTTAATTTTTTAATAATTAAATGGAAATTAAATTGTGGGATCTGTGATATGACTTTTACAAATTGGTATATATCAATTGGGAAACATTGCACTATTTGGATGTTCTCAGAATAGAGAGTTGCATTCGCTTTTCCTGGGGATTAGAGTGTTACTTCAACAAGAAGTCGACCGTTGTATTCTAGGAGACGTTTGTCAGGCAAATCTTAAAAGCACCTGTGAGGAGGTAATTTCGTCTTAAGGAGATAGAACCAAGTTCTAGACTCGATCATTTGTAAAGTATTCATAATTTTCTTATATTTATTTTGAATTTATAGTGAAATTTTATTTTCGAAATTCTGTAAAAATAGTAATTATCTTTATATTTTACCAACAAGCTTCACTGTGAGAATTGGCATTAAACCAAACATGGTTAACTGAGAATGTAAAAGAGATTGAAGTTGAGGATGAAGAGAAACTATAACAGTGTTATTTATAGCATATCTCTTTTTCTGTTTCATAATAGTTATTGTTTTTTACAGTTCCTTCCTTGTACAGCTTGATAGTTCGTGAGAATCAACTAGGTTAAAATGATTCCTAATTGTCAAAGATGTCACAATGAGAGCACTATGGTCTTATGATCTAGCATAACTGCATTAGAGGTGATGCTTGGAATTGCCTCTAGATAACCAAAAGTGCTTTTTGACATTATTTGGAAAAAAGAGAGAGTCTAAAAGTGCTTATGAGTTATAAAAATACTTGGAAGTGTTTTCTAAACTAGAATTATAATCATCTAAAGTGGAATTAAGCTTCGCACGCAGCCCCTGCTGTCGATTCATCATTGAAAATAACTTGGTCTGTTATTCAGTTGATCCTATAATAATATCATTCAAGAATCACTGTAATGGATGCTACCTAGCGAAGCTATAAGTCAATCTTTGTCGCATGAAGCAAAGCGTCCTCCTGGCTTCTGTAAATTTAGAAGTTTTTTTTTTTGTGTTCCACCGGTGCCTTAAGGCCTAATCCTTTGCAATATTTTCACCTGGGAAAAGGGTATGTGTTCTTATTTCCAGTCATTTTACTTTTGTGAACAATTTTTTTGGTATATTAGATGAAATCCAACTAATAACCTATTTTGAAGTTCCTAACCATATTTCTCTAATGTTTTTGGTAAAATAGGCATATACAATGTTTCTATTACAACAAGAACAATGCCGATATCAATAGTAGGATGATGTTATTTTATCGATCTTTTTTGTCGTAAGTTACAAATGAAAATTAACATGATTAATAATTTAGAATCATAATTTAACAATATCCATAAACATTTAACTTACTGCACACTATTGATAAAACATTTCTCCGAGCTTTTATAATCCCATTAATAGGCAAGAATTTTGTCAATCACGTGGCCATGACTATTTCTTTCTTGAACGTCTGCATCAACTTTATAGGTCAAGGAAATTGATGCTTTAAAAAAGAAAAAAAATAATTGAAACAAACCCCACCCTTTTCCAATGCTTTCATCTCTCTCTCACCCAACCAAAATGTCAAAAAACTTAAAACCCAACCCAAAAGGTGCAACACAAACTTACAATAAAGGCAACAAAAGCAAAGCATCTTCCCTTGGGCCCTTCCCTCTTCTTTCCTTCTCTCTCCCAAGAACCAACATAAAACCCTGCAAGCAACAACAGAGCAACAAAATAAAAGGAAATTCATAAACCCAACAAGCAACAACAGAGCAACAAAATAAAAGGAAATTCATAAACCCAACAAGCAACATTACAATTTCAAAGCCATGGATGAGTATAGCACACAATCTCTCTCTCTCTCTCTCATTTCAATTTCAAGCTTTCATCTGCAAATTAACCTCTAAGCTGAAAAATTGATCATCTTTTGTTGTTTCTTCTCCTAATTTCCAGATCTGATGACTACCCAAAAGAGTGTTACACCCAAGACGGCCGGAGAGTGATGTCATCTTCATCCACCACAAGCGTCCACGTCACGGCTCTGGACGGCCTGGTCAACGTCAACTCACTCTTCACCATCGCAGTCTTCGTGGGTCTGTCTCTGACAACACCAGGACAGAGAAGCCTCGAGGGCAAGACAGCCTGCGACGCCGGAATCGACGTGGCCAAGAAGCTCCTGGTCTTCGAGGTTGTCTCCTTCAGCTTCTTCCTCTTCTCTTCTCTGGTGGCGCAGGGCCTCAAGCTGGCAATCAACTTGCTCAACAGCAAGGATGTCGACGAGGCCTTCCGGGCCCACATCAATCTCAAAGTCTTGAGATTTGGGATGATGGGTTCGGCTTTCGGGTCGGTGATGGGCTGTGTGTTTTTGATGCTGTCAATGGTGGATGTGATTCAGATCAGGTTAGGGATGTTGTCTTGTGGAAGCAAATCTGCTGTGCATTCTGTTGTGGCTCTTGTCGTTTTGGTTTCCACAGCTCTTTTGGTCTATATTTCCACTGCTGTCTATGCTTTTCTTCATTAGCTGAAGCCCAATTTTATATATATGTTTCTTGTTCAGTATCATATTTTGTATATTTGCCTCTCTGGGTTTTGTCAATTGGTCTTTGTTTTGTCTCATTTTGTTTACAAGAGACGGTTTTGACTGGCCTTTGTTTGAAACCTCTGTTTTGGTTGGAAGAGAAATCTGCAAAAGATGGTAACTTTTAGCTGCTTCTTTTGAGTACTCAGCTGATTAATGTTGGTTGGATTGGATATCTGGGTTATGGTCAGTTTCTAGGATTGCTTGGTTAATGTTGGCTGGCAGAAGCTGCAATTTCACTCAAATTAGCTGCTGATGCAATGTTGTTTAAGTTTGTCAGACACCATCACATGATTTTCCTGCCCTTTTGTGGTTTTTGGTGTCTGTTTCTTTCTGTGTTCGTTTGTGCTTGGTTTTTCACTGTCTGCTCTGCCCTGCATTCTGATTTTCAAGCCAAAAAAAAGATGACTTAATCTCGGGAGAGTGGCGTTATTAAGTTGGATTTCTGTTGCAGAAAGGAGGTTTTTTTGGTTTACATATGATATTGGTTTTAGTTGCATTTGAGACCCTTATTTTTTGTTTCCTTAACGTTTCTACCAACATTGGACTCGAACCAGGGTCTCATGGCGTCCCCTGGTCAATAGTTTGCTTTGTCTCCACATAACTCGTGCGTGACTTGAGACTTGATGAGCCTCATTAAAAAAAGGAAAAAAGAAGAAGAGCATATTCTGATCTCATTTTCTATTTTCAAGTCCTTTCCCCGTCTCCCTTCTTTTGACCACATCAGTGATCAGAGCCAACTAGAAGGAGAAAAACTTTCATTTACGGGGATAGTACTGTTTTGCTATATCATCCAATTACGTTTTGCAACGTGTGATAAGGATTACACATGGTGAAACATGATTGGATGGAGATAGCAAAACAATGCTAACCTCTTGAGATTCAAGTTTTTCGCAGCTAGATGAGCTCATCCTCTTAGCTTTCTGGAATAGAAGTGTATTGAAAGCCCCCAGGGCCCCCACCAAATGGTGATTGATAATAGCCATTAAAATACACTTTGGCAAGCACCAGCTGGTTGATTGAGACAGAAAAGAAAAACAGGAGTAGGTGTAAATTGATCTCTGAAATTTTCCAACTTCGGCTTGTGTATTGAAAGCCCCCAGCGGCCCGACCAAATGGTGATTGATAATGGCCATGAAAATACACTTTGGCAAGCACCAGCTGGTTTATTGAGACAGAAAAGAAAAACAGGAGTAGGTGTAAATTGATCTCTCTGAAATTTTCCAACTTGGGCTTGTGTGGCTTTTGGATGGAAACTCAGTTATGGAGAGTATACAAATGATACTGTTCCTCCATTCCCGCCGTGTCTTTTCTGGGACCAAAGCATATAACTTGGAAGAAGCCGTTACGCTTTAGAGGCACAAAACCTATAAGCAAAGAAACAAGTTGTTTTCACGTAAATCCAAGGATTAGCAAAATGGGATTTGCAAGCTCAGATATTGCAACTTGATGGGTCCAGGCTGGCCAGCCCCTACATATCCGAAACACAAATTCCCCAAAATCATGAACAATACTTGATACAATCAAATGTTGTTCATAATTTTGGGGTCATATTAGAAATTAACACCTCCGAGCTCTCCTTCTGGAAGCGCATAATGATGGGATGGAGCTCTCCTTCTGGTAGCGCATAATGATGGGATGGCGAAAACGAGTGAAAGTAACACGTTATACCAAATGAAACTGAAGAAAAACAAGCGGGGAACACTAGTTTACAGAGTTAGAACATCTTGCTAATTATAGGTATGCTATTTTTACAACTACAGGCTAATTCAGAAAATAAAGAAAAGGATAAACTACAGGGTTATTCAGTCTATGCTCAACCTAAAACTGAGATTTACAGTCCTGAATACAAGCAACAGCACGTGAAAGGAATTGTACAAAAATGGTCAGCTGAACAAATAGAACAGCCTTTAACTGTTTGAGGGTGCCACCCTCTTCGATTCAATTTCTTTCACGCTTTGGACTATACCGTCAATGTTTCTTGAGAGGTGATTTGAATGTTCTTCCATCTCTCTCAAAACCATATCAAGTTGTTCTTGATAGGCTGCAGATCTCTTCCGCTCACGTTGTAACTCAGCCATCAACTCCCGAATTTTCACATCTTTTTCGTCCTGGAACATACCCACAGGAAGAAAAAATAAGAAAGCAAACAGACAATGCATGGTAAACATTGATTGTCAGTGAAAATATTATGGTAACAGAATGCAAAGAACTCTTCCCATGCCGTCATAAACATACATCAAGTATCTGCTAGATGGCTTTACCAAGAAGTGATCAACTATATAAAGTGCTTGCTTCAACCATTATAAACTAGAGCACAATACCAAAGGATACAATTATAAACTTGAACTGACCAGAATACAGACACCTACTATAATAGATCACAGAAACGGATTAGAGAAGCAAATATGGCACATGAAGGGACCTGTACAAATTCTAATAAAGGTTACTACTAGAGTTGAGTGGGGAGCTATTTCTTTATATATTTGTTTATAATTACTTGAGTAAGTTTAAGTTTTAGATTGAATATCAAAATTGATTTTAACAATTTGGGGGTGAAGAAGCATGAGTTGTCTAGTATCTGAACTATAAACTTAGAACAATGAAACAATTGAAACTACAACATAGAGTAACCTTTTTAAGCAAGAGGCAACTGCTAACTTCATCCAATTAACCAGAATTACTAATATCATGTAAGACACATCACAAAAGTAACTTTCCAACTTGTAAGAACTCCAAACCACTTCCAGGCAACAGACTGCAGCAAATCTCAGGTTCTTTAGATACTAGAACATCTGATGCACTTCCAAATCTATAGGGTAACATCACAGATACTAGATAATCCACTAACTTAAGCCACACAAATCACAATGCATCTCAAATGTCACCAAATAAATCTGTAAACTACAGTTCAGCAACTCACAAATGCAGATTAGATAAAATAAGGCGACATAGACAAATAGAATTTGAATGAGAGAAATCTTATCGAGTACTCACTGGTGTTTGAGATAGAAGCACAGTGCGACGACCATTTGCAGGTGTAACCACCAGTGGATGGTTATGCTCCTTTACAAATCTTGTTACTATCCATTTTCCCGATTTTTCTTTCTTTACCACTATCATTGCTTTACACCCTTCTCTGGTGATTGCTCGAGGCTTCCTATTCTCACTTCTTTTGGGTCTTGTCTTACGAAATCCCTCTTTATTACACACAAGCCTACGCCAAACTACCTTACCATCACGCATGGATCTTCGGAAGGCATCAACACGCATGATGAACCCCAAGTGTGTTGCATATGCGTCATAGAACACTTTGGCAGCCTCTTCGGATTCGAACTCCATACCCACATATGGTTCCATATCTGAATTCCCCTCAGATGTGACTGCATCTTTTCCATTGGAACCCTCTATCACATCCTCATCCTTGCTCATAGAAGATTGTTCATCCACTGCCAAATAGACATCGTTCTAAGGTTCAATTTTCGGGAACTCAAGCAAGACAGAGACTTTGAGGGTGAAAATGTACTCTTATACCAAAGCTAGTTCAATGCATAATTAATCGTGTAAAGTCTCACATTATAATGTTACAGAAACGAGTAAACTAGTTTCTGAATTTTCAGGAACTACTTCCACGGAAATTCATTTTACGAATGTAACAAGTCAAATGACATCTGTTGAATACCACAACTATATCTAATCCAACCACATGAAACAGCAAACAAATTATTCCAAAGCAAGCTCATTTATAAAGAATTCGACTTTATACAAAAATAAGCTCAAAATCAATTGTCAAAGAAATTGAACTGAACATGTTTTGAATGCTGGGTACATAGTTTGGTTCTATTTGGCTGCTCAGAAAAGACAAGAGAGAAGTCATATCAGACTGGAAATGTGACAAGCAAGCTAAAATTGGGGTTGCTGAATTTTAAGTTGCCCAACTTTTAACTCATCGTTTTAAATCATTTCTCAGCAGCCAAAGAGAGTGGAAATTCAAAAATGGAAAACAAAAGAATCTAAGCTTTAAACCAAGTGCAGATTAATGAATGTTTAGACAAATTAAGAGAAGTGCTAAAAGAAAAGGACTCACTCACTTGTTTTAAGAGAGAGATCCTGACCCAGTAGTTTGCTTAGCTTCCACAATAGAGAGAGAGAGAGAGAGAGAGAGAGAGAGAGAGAGCGAGACAAAAGGTCGTTCCTTTTTCCCTGTTCTTTCTTAGGAGGTGGCGGTTGAAACGTTTCAGAGAGGTCTCGGAGCTCAAAGACCAGAGGGGTGTGGCAGGCAGATAGAGAATAATGATCCTCTACGGCGAAGAACAGGGTCCTTCTGTACGGATTACTGTTTTTCTTTTCTTAATTTTTTTTATTCTTTCTAATAATTATCTATATCCTTTGTGTTAAAAATAAAAGTTAAATAGCCTTTCTATTTGACAAAAATAGAAGCCCCTCTTTTATCAATTATCATCTACATAAACCGGTAAATATGAGTTAGGCTAGTTGATTAAGGCGGGATATCTATTGTGTTATCAAGTTTGTTTATATCTCCGGATATTTTTTTATTTGATAAAAACAAGGAAGGAGATTCAAACTTGGATGCAAGGAAAGAAGACGAATTTACTGCCTCAACCAACTGACCTAATCCATTTTTACCTTGCTGAACATTAAAAATAATTTAAAATATTGTTTTCTTCAAAAAATTTAAATTAAAAAAAATACTGTGAGCCCAGCCCATTTCAGAACCTCCTAAAACTATATAGCCCACACCACCTAAAAATGCCGAAATAGCCAACGGGTAGGACTTTGATTTGCAAATAAGAGATCTCAGGTTCGAATCCCACAACATAACATAGCTGTGTGTGTAAGAAATTCTAAGGCCAAAACAATAAAATAAAAATAAAATAAAAGAAGAAAAGAAATCGATTTCACTACTCACTTACATTTGAGCAGTCTCTATCTTCGTCTCGATCAGTCCATGAAAGCCAGAAGAAGATCTTCAGCTTCCGATATCAGTCCGAAGCACTTCGATTATTTTTTAATTAAAGTAAGTTTCTTTCTTTTCTCTCTCTCCCACTCTACCAGTCTTTCAACTCCAATTTTTTTCCTTCAATTTTTTATTTTATTTTATTTATAATTATAACCAATCTATATATTCTTACCTCTTGTTCCCTCCAAATGCTTCTAACTACTCGAAAATGCTTGCAAAGTTGTTTAATTTTTCTGAGAAATATAGGTCATGCAATCTATTCATTGACGATAAAGTGTGGGAAAGTGGAAAAAACATTGTTTTTAGATTCTCAGATCTCTGGTTATTTCATAGATAACATTCAACTGAGCATTCTAGAACTATTTTTGGAAATTGCAGCTTGTTGCTCAAATTTGTGTTTTGGAGTTTGTTTATTTGTATTGTTTTGGGCTATTGGTCCAAGAATTTTTCTTCTGGATATTAAACATTGGGTTATTGGTCCAATTTCATGAAGGCTTTACCTTTTGAGTTAAACTAGTACTTCTCCTTTTAGTATGACGAAAAATCCCCATGAGAAAATGACCCAAGTATTAGAAAAGTAATTTCATGATATTGTTTGAAAGTAATGTGGTGTGTAGATTTCTTTAGTTCAATTGAGATCTTTATGGAGTATTAAGTGTGTTACATTCGTTTTAATAACAAATTACGTATATAATACACCCGTAAAGATGTTTATGGATTCTATTACATGATTTATGACAGTGGATTTGGAAAGGGAAGCCGGGGCGGTAGATGAGTCTGTTGAAATGGCAATAGTTGCTTCAGAAGGTCCAATTCCGGAACCTTATGTGGGTATGGAATTCGATTCTGAAGATGCCGCCAGGAAATACTATACTGATTATGCCAGACAGGTCGGATTTGTTGTTCGTGTTATGCAGCGTCGTCGATCAGGCATTGATGGGAGAACTCTTGCCCGTCGGCTTGGGTGTAACAAACAAGGGTTTTCTCCTAACCAGAAGGGGAAATTTGGACCTGAGAAAAAGCCTAGACCTAGTGCACGAGAGGGTTGCAATGCAACAATCTTGGTGAAGATGGAAAAATCTGGAAAATGGGTTGTTACAAGATTTGTACAGGATCATAATCATCCTCTGGTTGTTACTGCCAGTGGTTTTAGCACAGCGGTGAGCTTATTTAAAATATTTAACTGCTTCAACAATCTTCTCCTTTATTCATCACATCTCATTGAATTTTCAAGATCATTGTTTTTCGCTTTTGATTTTTGCCCCTTCTTTGCCACATCAAAGCCTGGTTCCCTCATATTAAGGTGTATCATAAGTTGTTGAATGAACTACTGATTGAACAAGTTTCAAGCAGAAAAAGGAGAATGAGTTTGGAAGATTTCTAGTGATGTTCAGGAATGACGTTCACGAATAAACTTTAGAATTATGTGAAAGTGGTCTCATGACCAAGCAAGTATAGTTTAGGAAGCCCTTTCCCAACTAAAGCCTTGAATTCAACAGTTGAAACCTAAAAGTGGGATATCAAAACTTTGTGATTTTTTTTTGGTTTCGCTTACGATTATTAATTTTTAATAGGTGTGATATACTTTGAATTAGCTCAGTTTCCGCAGATGAGTTATTTGCTTATTGATAATTGCAGGGTGATAAGGATAGGAAAATTGAGGAACTTATGATGGAGTTGGAGCGTCAAGATCAACTATGTGCAGGTTATAGAGAAAAACTTCTCAGTTTTATGAATAACGTTGAAGCAGAAACGGAAGAACTGTCGGAAAAGATACAAGTTATAGTTGACAATGTGAGAAAAGTTGAATCTGAAGTGCAAAAACATTCTCGTCGTAGATAGCCTTGCAAGTTAACACTAGGATTTATTTGCCACTTATTCGCATTCAGCTCCATCCAAGAATGTACAGTTTTTATTAGAATTAGTCTCTTTTATGACAGATAGAAAAGTCCTTTTTTTCACAAATAGAAAAGTCCTTTTTTTCTTAGGTTGACCTCAAACTTTAATCGTTTCATTAGATTAAACGAAAGGTTCATGACTCTTTTATCATAATTGCAGCTTCAGTATAATACTCTCAGTATCTGCAATAAGAGGGATTCAACAATTCCTTTTTCACCACATGATTGTTAATATTGCAGTGATGTTGAATTAGAAAGTAGGATTAATTTCAGTTCAATACTAATAGGCTTAAGGGTGTAAGTTCAGGGTGCTAAATTAAAATTAACACTAGAAAATATATATTTTCGAATGGAAATATCGATTTCTGGATTGAAAAGAAAAGAAATCATTAGTAAATTAAAAATAAGTGTAGGAACAAGGCCAAAAGGGCCACCCTGGCCAGTGGGAGGGCAAAGCAATTGTTTGCCTTATAGGTATTCCGTTCACTAAATTATTCATGTTCAATTCAAGACATTTTCTGAGATTGCTTGTGGTATAAATGGGCCAAGCTCACTCATCTATACTGTATGTTAATCTGTCAAAATACTCTCAAAAGGAGAAACATTAGTTGAATCCATCCTCATACCACTAATATGCACAGAGCCATACTTCTTTCTTTAATTGTCGTCCAGTTCATTTTGTGGAAGTCTTTCAACTTCAGTCTCAAATTCTCTTACATCGTTAACGATTCCGCTAACTTTCATGGATATCAGTTCTGTTTGCTCCTCAACATTATCCAGCAATGTAAGTAGTAGCCCATGATATAGTTCACATAACTGATCTTCACGCTCCAGCTCCATAGTGAGTTGCTCAATCTTCATATCCCTTTCATCCTAAGAATGTATATTTGAAAACAAATCAGATTCTGAGGTTAAAGGCAAATGCAGTTTCACAATCACGTACCTATGTGCACTTTTAGATCCTTTGTCAAACTCTATTTCCTAATAGCAGAAATAACACTAAAGTCAAGAGATTCATCATCTTAGAAGTAAAACAGAAAGAAAAATACTCCTATCCTGATCAATTATGATCCAATTCCCAGGACCGTCGAAAACTAGGTCTGTGAAACTCCATTGCATGGAAAAGTTGGCCTGTAAAATTTGCTTCTCCTTGAAAACCTCAGGGGCCTCGTTTCTAGAGCAGCTAGTGAATTACATTGACGGCAACCATGATACTTATAGCAGGGATGAGGAATCTAAAGCACTTAGCCTGATTAAAAAGTACATAAACCATGATTTTGATATTTTGAAATTTTCGTTTCAGCACCACAGTAAATAAGCAAAGTTCAATCAATCATGTTTCTCCTCCTGCTTTAGAAGTTCCATGAGAGTAACGAGCGTAGAGTAACGAGAACTAACTCAAAACTTCACATAAAAGTTTACAGTAATGGTTACTTTTTCTTGAAAATAGATTAGATACACTTACCATAGAAATCCCAGAAGAAACTATAAGCGGATGAGTATGGTCCTTAACAACTCTTGTAACAACCCATTTTCCAGATTTATTAACTTTGACCAGCATCATTGCTTTACACCCTTCTCTTGTGCTAGGTCGTGGTCTCCGAACTGGCCGGACTTGATCTCTAGGTTTTACATAACGCCCTTGCTTATTGCAGGAGAGCCTACGGGAAAGAATTCTCTTGTCAACATCTGATCGCCGACACTGATCTATACGCATGATGAACCCTACATGCCTTGCATATTCACTATAAAAATCCTTGGCAGCATCTTCAGAGTCAAATTCCATACCAACATATGGTTCTGCAACTGCATTCAAGTCCCTTTCGGCAGAAGTTTCAGGTGCTCCAGCTGTCACATTCAAATTCAGTATCACACATCACCACAATCTATTATATTCGACAAACATAATCTCTCTCTCTCTCTCTCTCTCTCTCTCTCTCAACATACTAGAAAATTGCATCTATTGATTTTCCTCCTACAGTGAAGACTTATATGCTTTTTTTGAATGCCAAAATTCATTCTTCCTCATGAACCACACTGCTGAAAACTAAATACTTATAGTAGAAAAAAGTTTTTGAGAAGTCTGAAAGAATTTGTTTTATTGTTGTATTTGAAGTTCATATACATCAGGTGAGGTTGGAATCACTACGAAGGTTCCTAAACATTGTAATCACAGAAATTGAAGCCAAGCTCATGGCTAACATATTACAGACAATCGTTCCAGCACAATGTTTCTGATCTCTTTCTTTCTCTCTGAGCATCAGGTCACTAAAAAAATAAGTCACACAAAGTCTCCTCTACACCCAATCAATACACAGCCAAAAAAGAGGTTTTGTTAAATTTTTTTTTATTTTTTTATAACCATAATCGAGTTAAAAAGTTCACATCTTTCGATTTTAAAGAGCTTTTGGTTCACTTTTGTTTGGGGGTTTCAGAAGTTTCTGTACACTCCAAGACCAAAAAAGGTAAAACCCAGAACAGATTTCTATATGACAAGATTGAAATTTCTTTCAGAATTCTCTGCAACCGAACACAAACAAGGCAACATGAATTTTGGCCACCGTATGGAAGAAAAAACCAATACGAATTTACTTGACGGAAGAAAGCTAGCAGTGTACTTACTGGGTTTCGGGTCGTTACTTAGCAAATCAAGCCAAGGTCTTGGTCTTCCGTTCTCCATTTTACGTTTCACAAATGGTTTCAGCAAAGCTCACAGCTTCCGCCTTCACTGCACACATCACCCGCATCCAATATCAAAGAATTACTCAAAAGCCAACGTCGTATGGCACCCAAACGACATCATTGTACTAGTCGTTTTGTAACTGTGGCTCTGTATTGGACTAACTTGTGCAGTCCAAGCCCAACTCTCATAAGTGGACACTACAATTCTACGCTGTATTGGACTAACTTTTTCCGTTTGTTTCCATAGAAAATGAATGAGAAGTGGTAAAGATTGAATTTTGGTGCTTCTCACCGCGCAATTTGTTGAGAATCTTATGTCAGGTATGGATTTCTCTTGCGGTTTATATTTTTCATGCGTTCTTGGTTTCCAAATTGAGATTAGAATGGGATGGGATTTTAAAAAAAGTTCCAATTTTTCCGAATGATTTTATCTGGGTTTTCATTTTTCTGATATATACTTCGTCGGTGTATTTGTTTTCGTAATATAAGACTAGATTGGGTAGTTTTCTTGAAAAGAAACTACAAAATGGAGTAGTTTTGGTGGCCTTGTTGCTGGCAGGTCTGTTGTGATGAATGTAGAGGTTGTGTGAATTATTCTGTTGTACAAGGAACAATGGAAAGCAAGGCTAACAATATATCATTCGATTCGGATGAGAGCGAAAGGTGTCTGGAATTTGAAAGCTGTGATGAGCATTTATTGATTGATTATGATGAGCTTCCAAAGGACATTGATTTATGCTCACTTGAAGTTGATAAGATCATACAACATCCTAATGCAAGCTTGCCCTTGATGGGCAATGCTGTAGAGCCATACATTGGAATGGGGTTCAAGTCTAGAGACGATGCTCGAGACTTTTATATTGCTTATGGCAGGCATTCTGGGTTCACAGTAAGGATTCATCACAACCGGCGTTCGAGGATGAATAGCATGGTTATTGGCCAAGATTTTGTTTGTTCCAGAGAGGGTTTTCGGGATAAGAAATATGTATGCAGGGAAGATAGAGTTCTTCCTCCACCACCTGTCACCAGAGAAGGCTGTGCTGCAATGCTGAGGGTAGCTTTAAGAGATGGGGAGAAGTGGGTTGTTACCAAGTTTGTAAAAGAACATAATCACAAATTAATGGCTCCAAGTAAAGTTCCATGGCGAGGATTTGGGAAAAACTTAATTCGTGAGGTATGTTTCTAATCGTCTATGATGAGATAGGAGGTTTTGTGGCATTTATGAAGTTAAGTTGAATGGGGACAGATTCTGCAATATTTTCCTTTCTGACTAATGACCTAAATCTAAGGCAGTGCCTAAGCTTGAATTCAATAACATATATGCTGCTCCGAGAACAAAATAAAAGCCCAGAGTAACAATAGGTTGTGTACAATATTTCAAAAGTATGACTGCTAAAGCAATTTTCTGTCATATCCAATTTCATAAAATAGTCGAAGTATAGAAGGAAATTTTTGAAATGCCATTTTACTTGGCTTTTATTAACTTGCTGCTGTGGATGGACCCGTATTTGTTTCATAGAAGATGAGACGATGCTTCCCAGCCTAATGCGTTGTGTTCCATTTAATTTGATTTTGATCATGTATGTTTGCCCTTATTACTTGCAGGATGAGAAGGATCAGAAAATTAGGGATCTTACAATTGAACTTAGCAATGAGAGACAGCGATGTAAACGCCGATGTGCAGCTTATCAGGAACAAATAAGTATGCTTTTGAAAGATATCCAAGAGCATAGTGATCACTTGTCAACAAGAGTTCAAGATATAGTAAGGAACATAAGAGAACTTGAGAATGAGCAATGTGTAGATTCAGAACAATAATGCCATTTGTACATTTTCCCCTTTTGAGGCTTAATATAGATGCCACTAATTTTAACATTAATTTGTCTCAGCCAATCGGATGTCAAGTTAGATAAACACCAGATGATATTGGTGTCCATTTTGTCAAGTATTTATGCTTCAGTTATCTGAATTGTTTAGCATTTATGAGAGGTAACCATTGCTCAGTTTTTTATTTTATTTTTGGGTTTCCTTAAGATGCTCCATTTTAGGAGCAATAGGCCCTTCTTAAGGCTCCATTTTAGCACAAAAGAAATTCACCAAAGCAACCAAATATTACATTTAACTAGAAACTAAGTATCTGACAATCGAATGGTGATCATAAACAATTTACAGTTGTCTCATCTTCTTTTTTTCTTTAAAAGTGAAGCAGCGCGCAGAAATATCCTATCAACCTCATCAAAATTTGGCAAGTCAGCATCTTCGTTCACTGATTTAGCCTTCTTTGAGTCCATGGATATTTGACGCAGGTGATCCTCAAAATCTTCAGGTTCTCCATCACTTTCAACCGGAAACTTTTCAAACTCTTCCAAATACAACGGTCGCTCTGCCTTCTCCTCAGTCTCCTTGTCAGAGTCAGTCTCAAAAATATCTGATAAATCTTCGGAGTCCGAAGGCATTTCTGAATCCGTTACAAGGTCATCTTCAGAGCCTCCCTTGCTTCGACCGATTATTTCTTTCAGCTTATCTGAAGGCTCCAGCTTGAAATTTGAGGAGCTCCTGGAGTCTACACTATCAATGTCAGTTTCTTGGGTTTCTTCAATAGCATCTGTTTCAATTTCAGGGTTCCTTTTAGCCTGTGCTCGAAGCAAATCAAGATCCTGTTCAAGTTTTGGAATATATTTCCTTACAGCTCGAAGGCCATCCTTATACTTCGATTTATCCAAAGCCTGTGTAGGGGAGCAGTGAACAGAAGGGAAAAAATGAGAACCAATAATGATGGACAAAATTTCAAGTATATGATCAGGGGCTCTAGTTTTAATTCCAACATCTGTCAAAAGTCTAACCATATGGCATTCATGCACATCTCTGTATACTTTTTATGCCCTTTCTTTACTGATGAGGTCCTTTAGGTACCAAAAAATGGAGGCCTAATGCAACTGATCAACCATAGTTCACAAGGAAAAATTGTTTCCAGGGCATGAGGAAGCATTGTCGTACTTATCATGCATTGATTTAAAATGTTTTACAAAAGGAGCAAGTGTGGTAGTTACTGTATGGAAAATTGATTTCAAATATGCAGTTAAAAAGCATAACCCCTTAACAGGCAGTGTCAGAAATTCAGACGGTTAATTCTAAATTTCCATGCATAAAAGAAATAAATTTAAGAAACACAGAGCAGAGAAGAACCTTCTTCCTAGAGAGAGTGACCCTAGGTGACATAATCTCTGTCGGTGGCTGAGAATAGTTCTTCCCTCTGTACATAATTATTGTGTATTCTTCATGAATGCCGAGCACAATCCCTCCGGTTAATCTTGCCAGCTCAGAAGCAATCTCCTTAACCTCCTCAGGTGAGAATGTCTTGACCACCACTTGCAGAGTTTGATGTTTCTTCCAATGCAAGTGCATGTTCAGAATCACACCCTGGTATATTCCCCGTCTTCCAACGGGCACATAATTCTTGCACTTGAGACCCATCTTCAAAAAGAAGAAGTGTTCCTCTGGTGTCAATATTTCTGGATCATGGTTTGTCTCTGATGTCTCCGAGGGCTCAATCTTCTTAAGAGCTTCAACAAGCCTTTCCTCTTTCCTTTGAGCCTGCAAAACAGCAACCACATACTATCATAACTCTCTAACGTAAGACTGCATTCTCTAACACTTGGTGTCCAATTGGGTTACTTATGCCATGGAAAATGGGTTGAAATATACGACAAAAACAACAAAAACTGTAATTAAAAAGTGGCATTTACATCAAAACCCAATACAATTTTTAGCGTGTAGAATTTTACCTTTCTCAACTTGTGGAGAATTTTTTCCTCCGCAGTCATTCTCTTATAATCCTTCTTCTTCTTCCACCTGAAGAACTTGAGCCACCTAACGACTGCTCTTTTCCCCTTGAGCTTTTTCCTCTTCACTGTAGCACTACCAGTGTCCTTAGCAACTGTGCCTTCTTTCGAATTTCCCAATGGCTCCGCAGCTTTGTGCTCTGCGTTAACACAAGGAGCTGAATGAACCCATCGATGGCCCTCCAATGGAAACCTTGTAATACCAACCAGGTCCCCAACAGCAGGCTTTTGAACAAATACCTTGCATACAACATCACCCAAGCTACTCCACTGTGAGGTCGTGATAGGAAATGCTATTTATCTCAATGTATATTTCACAAAAAGCTCCATGCTCTATGAGATTTGAGAAAGATGGGTACCTGGGTTTCTCAATATTGAGCCGATTATGAGACTTGAGAAGACGCAGTGAACGGAAGACGCTCGTCCGCGCCAGTTTCTGCATTGGGCCTGAGCTGCACGCACTTCCCTGTTTTGGAGAATCCAAAAGAACACGACTTTAGGTCATTTCGAATTTGCCCCTTTAAAAAATCAGAGGGTTTGGAAGCTTTTTAGTAGTGATAAAATTCAATTGAATTGAATTCCTTCAAGTGCGTCTTCTTCAGGCTTATTTCTATTGAACCCCAGTTTGGGACGATGAAGAAGCAGCAGCGTAAGCGGGAAACGGTGACGTTTCGAAGTTGGCCTGGCTGTCCTGTTGTGATTACCAACCGTAACAGGGTTAATATTGTCAAAACAGGAAAAACTGTAATACTAATGTTCCCCTCATTCATTTGGTTTCTTGGAAGAAAGGGAAAACGTAACCTTTGTTTTTTCCTCTTTCCTGAGTTTGGTTATGTACATAGACGTCTGATTTATAAAGATTAAAATGTTGATTTGCAATCCATATGTCGATATCATTGTCGTCAGCATTGGTGAAATATCGATTGCACATTATCAGTTCAATCTTGAATTAAAAACCGTACACGCATCTTTCGATCACTTTAACAACTATAGTGTGCACCATGAGATGAAGGATGAGGCATGAGATTGAACTGTTAATGCAAACACATGTTCTAAGCTTGATGCAATTTCACAGTTTGTAAATCAGATATCATCTCTGAAAGAAAAAAACTAAAAACTTTCACAACGATAAAATATATATATATACAACGATATTACTTGTCCCCCCTTGAAGGCGTCCTACTATATATTTCTGATCATATCAAAACATTACAAAGAAACTAACTAAAAATATGAAAATCACCCGAAGGAGAAAAAAAAAACTAGAAATGATGGTAAAAACCCACAAAGAAACGAAGGATGTTGCATTCTTTTAACATGAGATTTCAAAAGAGTACACAAACAAATAGGCTGCTCTTATGAAATCAAGTTGAACCTAAAGCTGCAAATCCACCACCTTTCATCATCTGCTTAAACTCCTTGTAATTAACCCTCCCATCTCCATCAACATCCACCTTCTTTATCATTATCTTGCAATCCTCCAATGTCCTCCCCTGCTTCAGCCCCAAAGATGACAAAACTGACCTCAACTCATCCACTGTAATGAACCCATCTCCATTTTGATCAAACACGTTGAATGCTTCCCTCATGTCCTCCTCTTCATCCCTCTCCTCCATGATCGTCTGGTACAACGCCCCGAATTCGTCTATATCCACGAACCCATCCCCGTTTAGGTCTATTTTCTCTATAATCTGGATCAAGTCCTTGTCCGGGATGTAGATCCCCAGGTTCTCTAACGAGTCCCTGAGCTCCTTCTTGGTGATCTTCCCGTCTCCGTTTCGATCAAACATCTGAAAAACTCGTTTGACCTCTGCCCTGTTGTCCATCAAACACTCTCAGAAATTGAGAAACTAATTGCCAAAATGTATAATCTGATCAGCGGTTGAGCAATTGAGCAACAGCAACAAAACCCAGATGACCAAATGTAACGCTCTCAAGGAAAATTCGAGGCTTTGATGAAGATTGTGGAGATTTGAAAGAAGGGTTGCAACGAGATATGGAAAACCCTGAAGCGATGTGGTTGGGAAAGTCGGTTTTTACTAAACTGACAACGGGTGGTGGAAGTTGTTTGGAGTTGTTGAGGAAAATGGAGGTGAAAAAACGATAAGGGTCAAAAAGTTTCTCTCCGGGTTCCAGAAACCATCGAACACGTTTGAGCGTTGGTTTTGTGGATTTTTTTCGTTGTTTGGTGGAAAAACGCGGGTTTGTACCGAAAAACATAACCGCTTCAAAGTAAACCCGCGTTTTTGCGGCATTGCGCGTATTGGATTGGTCACGAATTCTGATCCGACCGTTAAAAGCGGCGCCGTATTTTCTCAAATTAGGAGTTGGCTTTTGGTCTTGAAGACCCAAGTTTGGGCAGTCCAAGTTTGGGTGGGCCCAAAATATTAGATCCGAGTGTTGGATAATTTTCTAGAACTTGCTTATCCTTTTCGTTTTTGTTGCTTGATGTTTAAGACTCATAATAATTGTAAGAATTTAGACTCAATTTATGAGTGAGTTCAGATTACTAACATAGTGATGGGAGGATGTTCTTGTCACATATCACATTTCTAACCACTTCTCGTCATTCATGATTTGAACCGTTTTTATTGAAATAAATAAGTCGCTCTTAACCACTTGCCAAGTACATCATTTTGAACTTTCTGCCTACATTTATAACCATGTTTATAAATAAATTAACACCAGATTATACACTATGTTTTGTATGTAATTCCAATTAGAAAAAACGCTTGATATAAGATTATACATGCCCCGTATTACTTTTGGACCATATAGTTTGTCGGTTTTAACACTTCGATACTTGTAGTTTTAATTTTGTCAACTTTATACTTGTAGTTTCATTTTCGAGCAATTCAACAACACGTTTTAATTTTTGTCAAATTCCTCCGAATTTCGTTAAGTATGACAAAAACACAATTTGGAGCTCTTCCCATTCACTTCAGCCCCAATTTTGGGGCTTAGGGTTTCAACCTAAATGGACTCCAGTGGTAAGACCAGCAAATTACAAGGACTAAAGTAATCTGTCCCATTCACTCTGATTGTGTAATCTATTTGAAGATTAAGATGCTCTCTTGGTAATTTGCCTTGCTGTTCTATTGTCCTTGTTTTATGTTTTCACAACTTCAATTCAAAGACTGTAAAATGCTTCATCCAAAAAATAGTTGCAATTCAGTCCCTTCATTTGGGTATGAAAAGCTTCAACTTCAACATTGGGTTCGCTAGCTCTATAAGCAAGAACAATTTAGAAAAGCACCCAGTAATTTGCACCACTGGGTCTGAAAACTTTAAAAAAGAAAGACCCAAAAGCTGGAAATAGGTTGCAATGGCATGGAAAAACACAGAATGTAATCCAACCATGTGCCCATAAGACCAATCAATATGAAAAGATCAGATGGGCGAGTAGCTGGATATTCTAGTAAACTAGAATTCCATCAATATTGCAAACGAAGAAATTGCCTCAAAACATCAAAAGATTTGGGACAGAGTGCGTTTGCTTAACCCTAGCTAAATAATATCCTATTTTGCAAAACCTATCATAAATCAAAAACAAAAGGGTACAAGAAATTAGAGAAAAAGGATGTGCCGGTAGTAAAAGGGCCTGAAGGATCAGGAGGAGGTCAAATTCAGGCGAGTGCTACCGACGAATTGAATTTTGCAAGATTTGTAATTCATTTGGCTGGGTCGTTTGAATCAACACCCAGTCAAGAAGCTGAACTTGCTAAGAAAAAAGATAAAATTCAAAAACAAAAACAGAAGATTTAGATTTTGGATGGGAAGCTGAAGCGCCAAGAAGAAGAAGCGGCACAGCTAGCGGTACCTTCAGATGACTGAGATGCCATTCATTCTCGTATTTATATAGAAAATTAGCAGACTAGGGTTTTGTGTGGTGTCGGGGTACTATTCTTTTTAAATAAATAGTATAGCCGGGCGGCTATACTCTTTAAATATATTCGGCTATTTATTTAAATAAAAAATGAAAAACCCCTGTAAAGACGCGTGACAATGCTATTTTTATAAATAAATAAATAATTTTAAAAAGACCCTGGTATAGCCGAGTTACTATTTATAAATATATATAAAAAAAGTACCCGCTAGCAATTAGGCGCCATGTGTCAAAATAATTATAGCCGGGCGGCTATACTATTGATTATAAAAAAAACAAGCCGGCCCGCTTAGGGGCTAGGCGCCCGCGTGTCAAAAACAGTATAGCCGATCGGCTATACTATTTTTTTAAAAATCGTAGTATAGCCGCGCGGCTATACGATTTATAAATATATAAAAAAGAAGTACCCGCCTAGCGATTAGGCGCCACGTGTCGAAATAAGTATAGCTGCGCGGCTAAACTATTGATTAAAAAAGAAACAGCTGCCCGCCTAGCGCCTAGGCGTCCACGTGTCAAAAACAGTATAGCCGAGCGGATGTACGATTTTTTTAAAAACCGTAGTATAGCCGAGTGGCTATACTCCTTTTAAAAGCGAATTCAATAGCATAGCCGAATGGCGATACTCTTAAGATATTATGTTTAAAAGGTATAGCAGCCTGGCTATACTATTTATTATAAAATTTTATTCAGCAAAACTGAAAAGTTGGGCCTCTATATAATATTTTAATATAATTTATTTAATATATGTTATTTTTATTCAATAATATGTGAAAATTATGTGTATAATACGTGCATTTTATTTTTATTATTGAAAATTTTGTATTTCTGTTCTGTCAATTGTTCATTCAACGTGCTTTGCCAATTTGGTGAAGAGATTATTTTTATCAAATTCGTATGGGGCGAGAAGAGATGGAGAGGTCTTTTTCTAACTCTAATCTGAACCGCAGATTGTAATTTGTACCCTATTAAACTTTTTGAGCTTTACTTAGTATCAGCTGCTGACGAGTTTTACATTGATCATTAAATTCTGAATCAAAAATTCCTTTTAAGTTCTTTGTTGATGATGATGATGAAGATTCAGGAAGCAGAAGAATTCAGATGGCAAAAGAAGGGCACCTTACTAGTCACTCACCACTGCCCTCTTCTGTCCCCGTTTCGTTAATGGGTATTGGAGAAGATATTAATCACTCAAATATTTTAGAAGATAGTGGAAGAGGGTCAAGGACGATGCCGATTATCATGATCATGATAAATTCTCTTCAAGCCATCAACCACAAGCAGCTAAGGAAAAATGAATTCAGTGGTTCGAATGTCAAGTTTGCACCCATCCAAAAGATACAATTTCCGTTTCTTTCACCAGTATTTCCAATTCAGCAGTCTCATAGCCGGAGCAATCATCCTCACACCCCGTTGGCTATCTCATTTTCCTTTTTTTGCATGTAAAACTATTAAAATGATTTTAATGTATTACTATGGTCAGATTTCAAACAGAAGCCAAAATATGGGGCATATAGCAGGCAAGGTATATGTGCTTGAAGGGCTCTAGTCACTTCATACAGAAGAAACCAAAATTCCAAAAGTCTGCATTTTTAAGCCAAAGCTCCAAATGTGAAGCACCTATCATGATCTTCTCATGGTATTCCTACTCCTCAAGGTAAGTATCCCTTATTCTTTCCAGCAAGCATGCTGGAAAAGTGATCGGAGACATCTTTTGATATCTTCAATACCCAGAGGTTCTAAGAAATCATTAGAATAGAAGAAAGCATCTCGAGTGCAAAAGTATGGGTTGGACCAAACCAACCGAATGTTATGGCACACATCTCTATAGTGTGTGCATATCAGAAGAGTTAATAGGAAGAAGAAGCTCCAAAACATTGAGATCAACTCAGGCTTTGAGCACAAACCAATCTGTTACTTAGTTTCTTACGCAAACTAATCTAAAGTTCACAAAAGTCATTATGATTCATTACTAATTTACTATCACCAGCTCACAAAACAAACACACCCATGAAAATGAATACTGAGCTATCATTCAAGTGTATCAAACTTGCCATCATTCTTACTGTAACTAATAACTGTTAAAGTAAAACTCAAAATTCCAAACCTCCTTTGTTCAATTCTTGCATCATTTTCACTTCATGCTACATTCCATAAAATTCCACAATTTGCAGTGGTAACTAACACTCTTCACTCACATAAACTAAAACATGATGGTTGCTACAAAACAGAAGATCCACATTCAAGCTCCATACAAATCAAAATCTACGGTTTATTTCCTCAAGATGCGCCTACAACATACTCAATTCAAGTCAAAATCTACACTTTATTTCCTCAAGCTACTCCTACTTCAGAAACACTACAAGCAATTTTTTATATCCCCCATTCTAGAAAACCCCAAATCTGGAACTCAATTCTTTTCTTCATTTCTCCTACATTTTGTCAATTGTCACCAATAAAACCAACACAGAAAAAAACATGCAGATTGCAGCAGACATCACAATAAACAATTCAAAATAATCAAATCATGAAATTGAGCAACAATTCTCTTAATTCTTACACAGAATCGAAAACATTTCATCACAACATAAAAAACTGGTTCCAAATTTCCACCAGAGCCAGACAATCACATTATTATATCCAAAAGCAGAATAAAGCCCTAGTCTTTCAAGACCCTAATCTTATGGGATGTCCCAGGGTTTGGGCTCGGGAACAGCGACGACCATACCTTGAAGCTCAGGAGTGAGGACGACCTGGCATCCGAGCCTGGAGTGCTTGTTGAGAACCCTAGCCCTAGAGTTCCTCTTGAGCACGTACTCTTCGTCGTAGGACCGTGGCGGGAGCTTTTCGAACCATTCCTGCGCGATATTGACCTCGCATTCGGCCGAGCAGGCGTCGATATCCTCGAGCCGGTGGGAGGCCGGGTCGATCAGGCCGCCTTGGGCTAGGGCCCGGAGCAGAGTGTGGCCCGATAGGCCCACCACCTCGCGCTTGCGCCCGTCGACGTCGATCGCGAAGAGCTTCACAATTCGATCGGAGACTTTGGCCGAGTGGGTGGGCGAGGATGGGGATGGGGATGCAGAGGAGGCGGAGGATCTGGAGATGAAGGAGAGAGAAGGCAGGCGGTGGTGGATTTGGGAGTGGCGAAGTCTCTGAAGGCTCGCCATCGCCATTTTGCTTGTTTCAGGTTTGGGGACGCTTTTGGCTGTCGACTGTGATGACCTGTTTGGTTGGAAAGAAAAATGCCTTATTGTAAAAACTTAAAAAAGGAAAAATAGAAACTCCAACAACAAAATAGAAAAACAGAAAAATTAAGCATGTTTTAATTCCTAATACCAAAGATTTTTTTTTAAAAGAAAAATTAGAAATGACTGCTTTTTATGTAATCCAGTGGACCTTTTTCTTGTTTAATTCAGGAAGAAACAACAAGAGTTGGAATTTTTATAGCAAATGCAAGATAAGTGTTTTACCGTTGAAGTTACGAGTAACCAATCCAAAATCGATGATTTACCCACTAAATAGTAACAATTGTCTAAATTCAACATTAATATAGTTGTTTGGAAGAAAAAGAGAAAATTAATAGACTAGACAGTGTATTGGAACTCTTTAAACAAAATGTTTTTGAGTTAATTTAGATTTTGATGGAGTATCATTACTGAGTGAAAGCATGAATTTTCTATAGCTCATGCATTGTATAAGAAACAGGGACAGAATCACCTAGTTTCACGTGGAACTCAACTTGAAAAAGCAAGTAAGAGAACCTCTGTGGAAGCAATGAATCAGATGCATTGGCTAAGAATCAAGGCAAAGCATAAGTCTTTCCCTTTCACATTAAAACTATATCAACAAGTTAATTGTTCCAATTGTATTAATGAAACCCTTCCTTGTTAGTCAGCAGAAAGTCTCCAGATTTGATTTGAGAAGTCACTTTTTTCCATGCACAGGCAGTCAAAATGCAACATCAGCAGCAACACAGAGCACAGAGCAGGCAATCAACTATCAATGGTGAAATTGTCATTGTACAGGGTCATAAACAGCCAGGGTCTGGAAAATCAGCTTCTCTTCGATTATATAGTTGCGCAGAAGTCGATCCAAGTAAGTTCGAACATTTCAAGAATAATTAATGAAATTAATGAGATTTGAGCAAGTATCAAACCCAAATCTTGTTTTTTGTTTGATATTGTATCCAACAGAAACTGGCAAAGGCAAAATGAGCAGCCAAACAAACCTCAAACATGGAAAGACCAAAACAAGTAATGGTGAAAAAACCAGAACATATCATGTCAAGTTTTATGTTGAGTCGAGCTTTGGAATTCCAGGAGCTTTCGTTATAAGAAACCAAGGGAAGCATAGATTCTTCCTCCAATCTGCATCATTTGAAACTCACAGCAATCAGATTATCCAATTTGACTGCTACTCCTGGGTCTACCCATCCCAGAAGACCAAAAAGTTTGATCGAATCTTCTTCTCAAATACTGTAAGTTGCATAGTGAATTTGCCTGATTTATTTTATACAAGTATTTGCAAATGCAATTAAGCAACTCAGCTGCTCATGTTGTCATAGAAATATCTTCCAAATCAAACACCCCAAGGTCTAATGAAACTGAGGAATAAAGAGCTTATTAGCTTGAGAGGAGATGGAAGTGGGGAGAGGAAAGAATGGGATCGAATTTACGACTACGACTACTACAATGATCTTGGGAATCCTGATAAAGGTCCAGAACATGAGAGACCTGTCTTGGGTGGGTCTGAATTGCATCCATATCCTCGCAGAGGAAGAACAGGCCGCCCTCCTAGCAATGCAGGTATATACAACTTCTCATTTTTCTCATTTCATTTCTGCTGTGACAACAAATTGTACTGGCACCCTGGTGAATAGTTTTTCCTTTCCAATACAATTTACAAGTTCTACACTTACCTGGCTTTCCCAACATGATCAATGCTAGATCCTTTAACCGAGAGCCGGCCATGTACCACTAACCTGGACATATATGTTCCTCTGGATGAGAGGTTCAGCCCCAAGAAACAATCCGAGTTCACATCAAATTCAATCCAGGCTGCTCTACAGTTCCTGATCCATGAGGTAAAAGCTGTGATGCAAAAGGATTCCAATCATTTTGAGTCATTTGATGAGATACATGACATGTTTTCTGACAACCAAAATCAAGTAATTGAGGGGTCACTCGAAGAGAAGCTGAAAGCTATGGTACCAAATGAGCTCTTCAAAGATATTACTCATGCAATCAAAACCCCATTGAAATTTCCAGTTCCTCAAATGATAGCAGGTGACAGAGTTGACTATTAGACTTCTGCAGCATACATGATGGATAGCGCTTTATTTCTCTTTTACATTATTGTTTTCCACTTTCCAGAAAATGAATTTGCATGGAAGGATGATGAAGAGTTTGGGCGCCAAATGCTTGCAGGAATTAATCCAGCACGAATACAATCCTTGCAGGTATGTCCTACCGTTTTGAGCTGGATGCCTGAGCAGGCGCAGGGCAGTTAGGGCATTGTTATCACTCTGTAGTGTATCCCAAAGTGATTAACAACAAAACTGCTGTAACTATCTTAAGATCGTAGTTATACCTTGAGTTAATTGCAGGTATTTCCACCACAAAGCAAAAATGGAGTAGTGAGTTCGATAGAGCCATCACACATAGAGCACAACCTTGAAGGGATGACTATTGCTCAGGTAAAAGAAAAATAGCAATGCACCAGCTGGTGATACTCTATGATCATCCTGCCTCCCAACGACATTGTATTTCTTGGAAAAACTTTTCATCCATTTTGATTGGCAATAAATTTCACAGGCAATGAATAATTGGAGGATATTCATCTTAGATCACCATGACTATCTCATACCCTTCTTAAGAAAAATCAACACAAAGGATGTATGCACTTATGCGTCACGTACACTACTGTTCTTGAAGAGTGATGCCACACTAAAGCCAATAGCAATAGAACTTAGTTTTCCGGGATTTGCGGGAGGCCAAGAGATCAGTTGGGTATTTACTCCAGCAAGACAGGGCGAAGCAGCGGCACTGTGGCACTATGCCAAGGCTCATGTTGCAGTTAATGACACTGTTTATCATCAACTAGTCAGCCATTGGTGAGTTGAACAGTTTGATGAACCCAAAACAATGCAAGTTATCATTGTTCATTGCATTTCCTACTACCACAACACTTGCCTTGCAATGCATTTTTTAGGTTGCATACACATGCGGTGGTTGAGCCGTTCATCATTGCTACTAGAAGGCAGCTAAGTGGGATGCACCCAATCCATTGGCTACTAGATCCTCATTTCAAGGACACCATGCACGTAAACGCGCTGGCTCGTAGTATGCTCATTAACTCTGGAGGAATCCTGGAGAAGACATTGTTTTCTGCTGAACTCTCCATGGAGTTATCTGCTGAGCTCTACAAAGAGTGGAGATTTGATGAACAAGCCCTTCCTGCTGATCTACTTAAAAGGTATTTTATATTCCATCATAACCCAATATTTTATTTTCACTGAGCAATATTATTAGTTCTCTAGATGTTTTACAACAGAAATGGGGCATAATTGGGAAAAACCACAACAGGGACTTTTACCAAATTCTCATATTCTGAATTCATTCCTTTGTGAAAACACTTGTCAGAGGTATGGCCATAGAAGACCCAGATCCAGATAACCCCACAGGGGTTCAGCTCCTCTTCCAGGACTATCCGTATGGCTCAGATGGACTTGAGATATGGAGCGCCATCCAGGCATGGGTTACAGATTTTTGCATGCTCTTCTACACAGACGACGAGTCTGTAAGATCTGATGAAGAAATCCAAGCATGGTGGTCGGAAATCCGAAATGTGGGTCATGGTGATAAGAGCAGTGAAACATGGTGGTACCACATGACATCACGAGAGGACCTAATCAAAGCTTTGACAATTCTTATATGGATTGCATCAGCCCTTCATGCTTCAGTAAACTTTGGGCAATATGCATATGCTGGCTATCCCCTAAATCGTCCCACACTGTGCCGAAGGTTCATTCCTGAGGAAGGAACATTTGAATATGCGGATTTCCTGAAGGATCCGGACACATACTACCTTAACATATTGCCTACAAGAGTTGAGATGACCTTGGGTATAGCACTAGCAGAGGCCGTCTCAAGACACACTTCGGATGAAGTGTACTTGGGTCAGAGGCCATCGTCGTTGTGGATAAATAATGAAGAGGTTAGCCATAAGTTTGAAAAGTTCAATCAAGAACTTCGAAATATAGAGAAAATAATTAAGGAAAAGAATACCAATCCCGAGCTTAACAACAGAAGGGGCCGTGCTGAGATTCCGTACATGCTTTTGTACCCTGATACATCCAATGTTGAATCCAGAGGGGGCATCACAGGGAAGGGGATTCCTAACAGCATATCCATTTGACATATTTAAAGCAGTGCAAAAGATATGCAACTTTACAAGCATGGGAGGCATGACATAAATGTATTTAAATGTATTTTAAATAGGATGAGAGCCTGTAAATATGTTTCAGGCATTTCTCAATTGCATATATGGCTAGATAAGGCAAAACAAGAATACATGATTAAAGATAATGGAAGCAACAACATATGGAGTACAGAAAAATACAACTCATATGCAGGAACAATACAATTCATACCAACACTGTAAGAAACCAAGGTGCTCAGAGGCATGACCTTCGACCTTAGGCTTTCTGGAGTGCCCAGGGGTACATTGTGAATTTATGACTAATATAGCCCATGAAATCATCAATAAAATCGATGTATTAATGTTGATTAGCACTGATTGTTTTATCATCAACATCGGCCATGAACAGCAAACGGTGCAGAATTAACCTTCTCAGGATTGCCTATCACCATATCCGCAAGCATTTCAGCAGTCCCTAGAGCCTGAAATTGGACCAAAATCATGGTTGATTCTTCCTATACTTGACATACAAGTAACTATTAACAATTTATTATTCACTGTCCACTGAAGTTTAGCCCAGCAATAGCATGCACAAATTTTGTAAGAAGCAAGAACTTGGGGAAAATCTCTATATAATCAGAAGAGTAACAATGTATGAGTACTACCATAGAAAGTCCTCCCCCTTCATGCCCAGTTGCAAGGAACACGTTTGCCAAACCTGGCACAGGTCCAATCACTGGCTTCCCATCAGGCACTGAGAGGGTACAGATTATGTCATTCATCAATTTCACAAGAAATTACTAGACTTTTTAGTACTAGCATGCATTTGAAATCCTTAGAATACGATGACCCAGATGTTGTTCACTTCCATTAGGTTCTGAAAGATATCAAAACTTACTGTAAGGTCGTAATCCTACTCTCACTTCTCTGCTCTTACTGAAATCTGAAAGGGACTTTTCTCTTAATTTGGGAAAGAATTCCCCAGCTCGGTCCCATATACAACTAATGATGGATTCTTCCAATTCCGTGCAGAACCCAGCAAATTGGCGGCTGCTCCCTAGAGAGAGAGAGAGAGAAGAAGAAGAGGGGGGGGACAAAATGATCATGCATAATTCAGAAGAGAGAGATCTCAAAAAATTAGTACTGTAAGTTTGGTTAGGAAACATTTCCAGGTCACTTTAGATACATTTATTAGTTACTTAGTGTTGAACCACGATCCAGAATAAGCCTGAGATCTTTAGACTCATAGCTAACTGCAAGTTATAATACAAAATTTCAAGTCTTGTCAAGAAAAGAAACAGTCATCTACGCTTTACCAAGAACAATGTTCCCCGCTGTGTCCATAGTGGCTGTCATTGAAACAGACAAGGTTTGTCCATCATGATCGAGCAATCCAGAAGTTGATATGTTTGGAAGTGGAATTGCAGTTTGATGATCAACATATCCCACCTCCATCAGGCCATGATTGAGTTGAAAGGAATTAAAATTCTCAAGCACTAGAAGGTGACCCTGTCATGTAGATCAAATATTAGGTGGGTCTTAACACAAAAGCTAGAGAAATTAAACCACCTTTTTCAGAAGGTTGGATAGCATAAAACATGAATCATATGATAACTCTACTTCAGTTAATCAAAGCAAAAATCAGTGAAAGTAATGCATCAGTTTAAGAAATGCAAGAGAAGTCGTTCAAAATGTAGATTTAAACCTTTCGTGGTTTCACAGGGACGTCCAGTACAACTTCTGATTCTCTAAGCAGGTCACACATCAAAGAGCCACTCCAACAACCAGCTGCAACTACAATGGCCTTCTTAGTGTGCAAGATATTCCTAGAAGTCTTAATAGCCTCAACCTCCCCACTGCCACCAGATCTGAGAACATGAAGATTATAAGAGTATTAGCTTAACAATCTAGCCCACCTCTAAAATTCTGCATTCCTGTCCTTTGGTCTCTCAGTGAAACATCCAGCGCACCCAAAAGAGTATGATAGCAAACCTCAACAAACTTATCACCCGATCATTATAAAACTCGGCATATCTACCCTTTGATGAATAATGCCTGTTACCCTACACTAAAAAAGTTCAATATCATTAATACACCAATTATGATAGGGTCACTAAATTTGTTCACAGTGTCATGCAAAGTAACTTGCTAGAAATGAATAAGGATCAGGCTCATTTTTGAACAAATGAAACACCGACGCATCATTTGATGAAAAACTTGGTGACCCTAGCAAGAACAACAAACATAAAGCTAAATAGTTTTTTTTTTCTTAAACGAGAAAAAAGAACCTTTTCAAGGAATTCAACTGCACGACGAGCATCCAATTGGCAATCATCAGGCAGAAAGGCAGCTCCAGTATCTTTATCAACCATCAGTTCGGGTTCCTTTACAAGCAAGTCAATGGCAGACAAGTACTCTGCTCTTAACCCAGCTTCACATAGCAGCTTTACCCTCCCTTTTAACATGTCTGACTCCTCAGGGGTTCTACCAACAAGCAAGCTCCCTACAAAATCAGAGTAACACTTCAAAAACAATAATGCTAGAATCACCGAATTTGCTACTAAAAATTAACATAAAACATAAAAAGAATCAAAATTGAAAATTTTCAATAAATTTTAGGCAGTGTTGAAAATACCTGTTTTCTTCCAACCCAATAGTTGCAGAGGGTCCAAGCCTTGCTCACTCAAACTCTCAGCCAAGTCCTCCCAGAGTCTCTGGCTTCTGAGTCCGAAGTCCCAAAGGTCACTGACAGGTGTTTTGTGTGTCATCCATATATAGCCTTGGCCTGAAAAAGGGTCAACATTTTCATCAGATTTGCTTTGACCCAGCATTTTCCAGGTGAGTGCTTTTTCCTGCACTTTAAGTTAATTGAATTTTCCCGCCTACCAAACACTCAATAAGGAGGAATTAATTACCAGCACCGGTGGCACCGGAGCAAGGGACAGACTTGTCAATTACGGCGACGGACAGGTCCGACCCAATTAGGAACTGCCGGGCTATGGTCAACCCGATTATTCCAGCT
The DNA here is from genome assembly GCF_965620075.1 of Prunus avium. Lineage (NCBI taxonomy): Eukaryota > Viridiplantae > Streptophyta > Magnoliopsida > Rosales > Rosaceae > Prunus > Prunus avium. The sequence continues at coordinate 35,476,943 of NC_142291.1, forward strand.
CCGATTATCAGAACATCAAATGTTTGATGGGAATGGGATGCAGATATCGGTTCCGAATCGGAAGCGCAGGCGGGTTCGGGTCGGCCAGGTCGGGTTGGGGCGGTGTGCAAGGACAGCGATTTGGATGCGAATTTGGAGCAAAACAAGGTTGACTGGGAGGCGAAGCTGCATGACTTGAACTGGCATATTGCAGAGGAGACGACGTCGTTTGCGTGATGGTTTGGGTGTGAGAGAAAGGTCGAAGCTGAAGCCATTGAAACTTTCCTGACTTTCTCCTGGTATTATGGTACGGGGGAACAACTGTGAATTGTTACTGCGAGTGAGAGATTGAAATGTTGTCTATGAAGGGAAGCAGAGTATTCCCGCCAGACGACTCGTCGTTTCATTGGAAAAGTGAATTGGTCCTTTTCTAGAAAGTCAACAGAAAACTGCCATTTAAAAAGGACTCAAAATGTGTTTGGAATAGGGACGTGAGTTAGGGCACTTGATCAACGGCACTGTTGCGGAAGTGAGTTAGGGCACTTAATCAGTGCTTATATCCGAGTTCGAATTCTCCTCTTTATAATTTATAATATCGTTTTGTTATAAAAGTTTGGATTGAACAAAGGGTCAACCAAAACTCTGACTTGAGATTCAAACAAAAACACCTTGTGATAATCATAAACAACAAAATCACACCACAGTCCATGTTAATCTTGCATCAATGCTACTTGATAGCAACATTTAGAGGCCAATTAACTAAGCAACGTTTAGAAAATGCATTGTTTGATTTGATCGTAATCGAGACAAGTTGACACAAAGAATAATAACAAGAAGGAAGATGGATTTTCATGTCCACTATGACTGTTCCTCTCTTCTCATTGAGGCAACCACAATCTTTGTAACCTTGAGGTATGAAATGTTCAAATAGGCTTTTCCGATGGCAGCCACCAGGAGTTCCTCTTCTGTATGGTTTTATCATCAAAATCGACCATGAACAGCAAACGGCGTAGAATCAACCTTCTGAGGATTGCCTAACACCATATCCGCAAGCATTTCGGCTGTTCCTAGGGCCTGAAATCGAACCAAAAAGAATGGATAATTCTTTCTTTACTTGACATACAAGTAATAACGGTTATAAGATTATCTGTAACAAGCAAGAAATATTGGGAAAAATATTTCTCAGTGTATAAATTTCTATATATAATCAGCTGAATCACAATGTAATGAGTACTACCATAGTAAGTCCTTCCCCTTCATGACCGGTTGCAAGGAACACGTTGGCCAAACCAGGCACAGGCCCGATCACTGGCTTCCCATCAGGCACTGAGACAGTACAGGTTATGTCATTCATCAATTTCACAGGACATGACCAAATTTTTTTTTAGTTCTAGCATGAATTTGAAATCCTAAGAATATCCAACGATCCAGATTTTGTACATTTTCATTATGTTCTAAAAGATATCGGGACTTACTGTAAGGTCTTAATCCTACTCTCACTTCTCTGCTCTGACTGAAATCTGAGAGGGGCTTCTCTCTCAATTTGGGAAAGAACTCCCCCGCCCTCCCCCATATGCGGTTAACGATGGATTCTTCCACTTCAGTGCAGAAACCAGCAAACTGGCGGCTGCTCCCTGCAAAGCCATAACAACTAACTGCAAGTCTTAATTACACAAATTCATGTTTTCTCAAGAAAAGAAACGAGTCATCAAGGTAATGTTTTACCAAGAACAATGTTCCCCATTGTATCCATAGTGGCTGTCATTGATACAGACAAGGCTTGCCCATCATGATCATCAAGCAATCCGGAAGTTGATACGCTTGGAAGCGGAACTGCAGTATGATGATGATCAATATATCCTGCCTCCATCAGACCATGATTGAGTTGAAAGGAATTAAAATTCTCCAGCACTAGAAGGTGACCCTGTCACACAGATCAAATGACATATAAATGACACAAATTCAAAGCAACATAGATGACATTTATGCATCTGGAAAACCCAACTATGGTATTTTAACATCTATGCAAGAAGAAGTCTGTTTGAATTGTAGATTTAAACCTTTCGCGGTTTCACGGGGATGTCCAGGACAATTTCTGATTCTCTAAGCAGATCAGACATCAAAGAGCCACTCCAACAACCAGCTGCCACTACAATGGCCTTCTTGCTGTGCAAGATATTCCTAGAAGTCTTAATAGCCTCAACCTCCCCACTGCTACCAGACCTGAGCACACACATAATGAGTTACAATAGTATTAGCTTAACAAACTAGCCCATCTCTAAAAGCCAAATTCTCCATTTTTTTCCCTTGGTCTCTCAGTGTAATAATCTCCAGCGCAAGCAAAAAAGTTCGATAGCAAACCTTAACAAACTTATCACTGGATCATTATAAAACTCTGCATATCTACCCTTTGATGAATAATGCCTGTTGCCCTACAAAAGTGGGAAATAATTTATAGGCCGGTAACGATAAGGTCACTAAATTTGTTCATATAGCTAAATAGTTTTGGTTTTCTTTTCTTAAAAACAAATGAACCTTTTCAAGAAATTCAGCAGCACGACGGGCATTCAGTTGGCTATCATCAGGTAGAAAGGCAGCCCCAGTATCTTTATCAACCATGAGTTCAGGTTCCTTCACATGCAAGTCACTGGCAGACAAGTACTCTGCTCTTAACCCAGCTTCACATTGCTGCTGTACCATCCTTTTTAACTTGTCTGACTCCTCCGGGGTTCTACCAACTAGCAAGCTTCCTATAAAACCAAACCAACACTTTCAAAAAAAAAAAAAAAAAAAAAACTAATGCTATAGTCACTAAATTTGACAACTCTGAAAATAATGTGTTAGTACACATGTTAACAATAAACGAAGTTAAAAGTCGGTCCGCATTTGAATAAATGAAACACTGTCACATAATTTTGCGAATTAATTTGATGTGAAAATACTTTTCATAAATGTTTTAGTACCTGTTTTCTTCCAACCCAATAATTGTAAAGGGTCCAAGCCTTGATCTTTCAAACTCTCAGCCAATTCCTCCCAGAGCTTCTGGCTTCTCAGAGCCAGCTCCCAACCCTCGCTGCCAACTGTTTTGGATGCCATCCATATATAGCCTTGGCCTAAAAACAAGGTCCACATTTTCATCAATTTTTCACTTGACCCAACATTTTTTCAGATGAATGCTTTTTTCCTGCATTTAATTAAATTTAATTTTCCCGCCTGCCAAACAATCAGTGAGGAGCTAAACGTTATCCTTACCGGCACCGGTGGCACCGGAGCAAGGGACAGCCTTGTCGATTACGGCGACGGATAGGTCCGACCCGATCAGGAACTGCCGGGCTATGCTCAACCCGATTATTCCAGCTCCGATTACCAGAACATCAAATGTTTGGTCGGAATGGGATGCAGGTGTCGGTTCAGAATCGGAAGCCATTGAAACTTCGTTGACTTTCTTCTGTTGATCCGAGTTCAAGCTACAGCTCTGAATGAAATTTTTTGAATTCGAACGTTGACTTGAAGCAGAGTGTTCCCGTGAAACGACTCCTTTTTTTATTTGAAACAGCTGGTGGTGGATCCATTTATAGAAGCACCAGCCTATATTAAACTCTGAATCAATGTTACTTATTTAAACTAATATTTGTTTGCATCAACAACAAAAATGTTTTGTTCAAAAAAAAAAAATCTAGTAATATTTTGTTTTTAGAGGCCTAGAGCAACTCAAAGGGGTAACATATAATTTGTCTTGCCACATCGCCATTCTATGCAAGCAAGGATGGAGTTGGAAACGAGATAAAATGGCCTCACTCCTCAACCGAGGCAAACATACTTTGCCCCTGCCCCTTGGACATGCTCTAAGGAACATGTAGAAAGCATACGTACGTAGACAATGAGCCTGCTCCGCTTGCACTCAAGTTCAAGTTCTCCTTATTTGTATAAAATAAAACACGCGAAGAAGAATATACAAGTAAAGCAATTGAAGAGAGTTTACCAATTAGAACTTCGTAGTAATATGTATGGTTGGATAGTTATGCATCATAAGCCTTGTTTTGTTTAAGAGTACATAATTCTGTCTCTTTTTCATTCTACCATATAAAAATTAACCAAAAAATACAAGAGTCTGCGCCAAAACGTGAGATTACCCTCAAAATATAGAGGGCAACGTCATAAAGTCTCTATTTTGGGATGGTAAGCAACAATTCTCTGCCGTACACTGATGAGTTAGAGCAAAACTGATCTCATTTCTAAGACATGGACTTTTACATATTATTACAAGTTGTCAAAATTAATTGTTGAGTCGCTAGACCAATAGATTTCTTTGCAGTTTGCTGCTAAATTAGCTTCGACAAGGCAGTCTTGGTCTTCTAAGGCTTTGTCTAAGGACTCTGCTAAATTTGCTTCCCATAAGCCCAACCTGCAGACTCTCTTGTAAGCCTCATAACTCGATGCTCTTAGGCCCTCTGAAACCATCTCCCTTAAAGATCCACAAATCTCTTCACTACTCACGAAATCCAGAAAAGTTTCGGATAAACCAGGTCGCCAGAAAACAACAATAGCACAGCTCTTGTCCACTAACCGAACATCAAATTCTTCTGAGAAAACGTCATGTGACTTGTGCAACAAGCTCTTGAGCATCCCTGCAGTCATGCCACTTCTAAATCCCCATAAGAATACCAAATGATTGCAGCTGACTTTTTTCATATTCTTTGTCCAGATTCTGATATCATCATTGATTGATTCTTGGGGGCTGTCAGGATACGGATTGGATATGTTTGTATACTCTTCAGGGGCTGGAGCCAACAGTGCATTGTTAGATGTCATAGCATTGTCTGGAATTTTCAGAATGGAGCAGAGCTTTGCAAACAGATAACACATCTTCACCACATTATACCTATGAACTGTGCCTTCTTCATTTTCTGTAATGGACAACCCCAAACATTGTATGCATAATAAAAGTTAGGCTTGCTCTGAAGTAAAAGATCATGGCATGATGAAAAGAAATCTCACAAAAATGAGGTTATTTTATTGAAAACTAGTCAAGCAATCTGCCAAAGTTTGTTTTGTTTGTTTGTTTTGTTCTTCTGTTCTTTTGTTTTTTGTTTTTTTTTTTGTTTTCCCCCTCTCATATCACACCTGCCGCAAGAACACCCAGAGGTAAAACCCACAAGAGCAACAAACATGTAGCATTACTGTACTCTCTCTGGAGTGTCTGTGCATTACATGAAAACTAGGAGAAATGACTACCTTGGGGCAAGTTTTCCATATCAATGGGTGCAAAGTAATGATTATTCAGGTAGGAAATAGCTGCATGAATATTGGTCACCTTCCTTAGAGGGCCAATATTCTTCATCATATGGTTGACATCAAGTAAGTGAGGGAAAACCAAGTGTAAGGAGTCCATGAACTCATCTACATTAGTTGGCAGGGGAGAGAGAAACTTTGAATGAATAAACGTGAAATCTGCATAAAACAAAATTCAATTATAAGTTGAGAAACTAAGAAATAACAGAGGCCAAGTCAGGGGGATTAAAGCTCATAGATATTTATTAAATAGAGATACACCATTAATGGAATTGTGGGAGACAACAGGTTTCTGTGAAGCAGAAATCAAATCGATCACCTCTCGAAATCCCCGAACTCTCTGGTTTTGTTCCTCTTCAAGGTTTTGAAGCTCTCTCTGTAACATTCAAACCAAATGTCGATTATACTAAGCTTGATGATTCAAAACACTAAGAACTGAAAATCTCCTCTACCTCAAACGAGTCCTTGTCCTCCTTAGAACTTGTAAGAACAACACGAACAGCCTGAGTTCCTCCACCCTTTGCTGGGACTATTAAAGGAACAAGTTCATCAGAGAACTCCCTCAACATCTGCAACCAATGACATCAAACATTAAACCAAATAAAACTCTGATTAAGTATACCAGCACCAAAAGACAGGGCTTCGGCCAAAGTATCCGAAAAATCAGATCAACAAACCTCCAATGCAAGCTGTATTTGACGTTCACTGCAAACATCTATATTCATGCATGGCCTTGATCCATAAAGTTCATTTCCCAAGATAAGTTTTCGTAAGGAACTAAGCAGAGCATCTGCAAAATGAAAAAATAATACACTTTTTAACAAATAAGAAAACAAAATCGAAGGAATGATAATGGATGTAAATACAATCTATAGCATTTTCAGTCCTTACCATCTTTCTTTGAACTCCTACACGCATTCTTCCAATGCTTAACTCGTGATTTAATTCTTTCAAGAAAAACTGTATCAGCAACAGTATGGGTCGCAGAAGAGTTCATTATATAGGTGCTGGGGCTTGGATTCCCTATCCGCACTTTAGCTGCAGATTCTTGTGCTCTGGACAAGTATGATATACCTGTCAAAAGACAAAGAGACAAAAAATCTCAAAACCTCATAAAGTTACAGACTTGCAAAATCATAAATTGTACACAACAACAAAATCAGTCCATATTTTTTGTCACACTTTCCCCCAATACATCATATGTTCTTAACTTTCATATTTCTTCTCATTTTCCTAAAAATATTGACTTGGGTATTATCAAGTTTCATAAACTTGGTGATTAGGAAGTGAAATGATAAATCATCAGGGCAGGCTTACCATTATATATGCAGGCATTAAAATCAAAACCTTCTTGAGCCATGGAAGTCAAATGTGATGTTTGAACTGAAAAGCTATAAGATGGCATCCCCAGCTTCAATTCATCTCTTGGGAACAATACAAAGTTGTATCTGCATCAAAATCAACAAACCCGCATTACCAATCTCATTCTCTACATGTATATATGTACGTATTTATGCACATATGTATAGTATAAGTGTACGGACGGGTGAGGAGTGAGCTTGGAGGCTCTGAGAGTGAAGGGGCAGGCGGCGAACTGAAGAAGCTGGAACCTTTCTGCGGCGTACTTGGCCTTGCAATACGACGTGTCGGCGGTGTCGAAGGGTTGGGGACGGTGCCATGCCGCAGAAAACGACCCCGTTTTCTGCAGCGAGACGGCTACGAAGTCCGAGCCGGCGAGGTGGTCCTTGAACTCCTCCAGGGACTCCTTGAAATTCAACTTTGTCACTTCCTTCACCGCCCATTTCTTTGGGAAATTGGTGCTGGTGCTGAGAAAACGTCGCCGTAACAGAGGAGGCAGAGTCGCCATGGTTTGCCTCCGTCTTCGACACTGCCTGTTAAAAAATGTGTCTTTCAATTTTCTTTACCAGACAACAGGCTTACGACTTGTCGTTGCTTTCCTCCCTTTCGATTTTAGACTTTTCTTTATATTTTAATGTAGCATTTGCATTCTATTGACAAAAATACTCTTCCCAAATGTGACATGTGGTCGCCAATTCCATGAAATTTTATGATCATTTTTGTCCAATTCCGTTACCACTTTGAGTTGAAATCATCTACTATAGGAAATTTAAACAAAAAGTAATAGCATAATAAAACTAAAGGAAAAAACATACAATTAAAAAAAATATGGAACCATGTGCGAACTCAATTAATAATCATGATTAATCCATACTCTAGTAGAGAATGATGAATCTGTCAATCTAACGGCTATAACCGTATCAAAAAATATTCCAGTAATGTGAATCAATTTAAAAGTTGGAGAATAAAGTGATAGTGGTGATAATTAATGGGCATTATTGCTATAAGTGCAACCATATATAAGTGTTTATATTTGAGCACAAAAAAATAATTAAAAAATATAAATATAAGTGTTCATAGAATCTCCATTTACATACGACATGTCGTTGCTTTCCACTTTAGCCCAAACATAACCAGTTTTGGGCCCATAAAAACGAACGACATACATGAGGCGGCGGCCCAATAGTATAAATAGTATCAACGAAGGCACGTGACACGTGTTCGACGCAGATCGTGAACATCCCCCAATTGTAATCGATTAGGGCATCCGAGCTTTATATATGTAAAACCACTAAAACCAGACCGAACGAGCGACTGCGTTTCCAGCAAAGTCCGGTAGAGCTTCGATCGTCGTACAAGACTCGAGGTTCTCCGCCAAAGGCTCCATTGCAAACCCTCATCGCCTTCATCTTCTCAGCTCAAGGTTAGGGTTTTTGCTTCGTCGACCTTTATTTTGTTTTTGTCAATTTCTATTGAATCGTCTTGTTGTGTTGGTCATTTCTCGGTTGCATGGAATCTTTAGAGTCTTTTTGAGAGGATCAAGTAGCTATGTTTCGGTACCATCAAATATGAAATAATCCAAAAAGTTTTTTTTTATTTGTTGATTTTCTTGGTTAATCAAGTAATAATCTTTATTGGAAAACATGGTATAATTATATGGTGGTGTCTGGTACTGGTATCTAATTCATGGAACAAACAGTGTGATGTATGTTTTCTAGTTAAATTTATTGAGTTGCGTCTAGAAAATGCCTGTACGTCTGTATGTTGAAGAAGGGTTGGTTTCTCTGTTTGGACCTGTACCACGATTATGATAATCTATACATGTTCAATAGTTTATGTATCATATTTATTTGCATCATTTGGTATTGTAGATGTTCTGATTGAAGTTTGCTTTGCTTGTTATTGCAGTGTGGATATTGTGAGGTGTCATATTAACTGAGTTCTGAAGTGCAGTGAAGCTTTTTCTTGAGTACAAAATTTGTCATTTTATACAGTTCTTGGCACTGTTGATTTCTTGTAAACGTCATGAATGTCCAATCCAAGTTTCACCTTATTTCGTACTCGCAAGAGTTGGTTGATGGACAACCGGTCTATGTTTCTTCAAACTGCCTTCCTGTCAAGGCTTTGAAGCTTGAACCAGCTGGGCATTCTTTCCATGCTGTGGCACTTAAACTTCTTGGTTGTGTGGAGGAGGAAAAAGATGCTGATGTTCAGAAGGTGGTTAATGATAAGGAGCCGACTTCTATACCATCATTTGATTCGTACAGCAGCAAAGGTAAAAAGAAATCTGGTGCTGAAGGCAAACAACAAGATCACTATGCGTTGTTAGGTTTAAGTCATTTAAGATACCTTGCCACTGAGGAACAGATAAGAAAAAGCTATCGCGAGACTGCCTTGAAATACCATCCTGACAAACAGGCTGCTCTTCTTCTTAATGAGGAAACTGAAGCTGCTAAACAAACAAAGAAGGACGAGATAGAGAGCCACTTTAAGTCCATCCAAGAAGCGTATGAGGCTTTAATTGATCCTGTGAAGAGAAGAATCTATGACTCCACTGATGAGTTTGATGATGAAATCCCCACCGATTGTGCCCCACAGGACTTCTTCAAGGTGTTTGGTCCTGCTTTTATGAGGAATGGACGGTGGTCGGTTAACCAGCCAATCCCATTTTTAGGTGATGAGAATACTCCACTGAAGGAAGTAGATAGTTTTTATGACTTTTGGTACACCTTCAAGAGCTGGAGAGAGTTCCCACATACTGATGAGTTTGATCTTGAGCAAGCTGAGTCTCGTGACCATAAGAGGTGGATGGAGAGGCAGAATGCAAAGCTTTCAGAAAAGGCTAGGAAGGAGGAGTATGCTAGAATACGTACTCTTGTTGACAATGCGTATAAAAGAGACCCAAGAATTGTGAGGAGAAAGGAAGCAGAGAAGGCTGAGAAGCAAAGGAAAAAGGAGGCCAAGTATCTTGCCAAGAAATTACAGGAGGAGGAAGCAGCCAGGGCTGTAGAAGAGGAGCAGCGACGGAAGGAGGAGGAGGAGAAACGAGCTGCAGAAATAGCCTTGCAGCAGAAGAAGTTGAAAGAGAAAGAGAAGAAACTCCTGCGCAAAGAGCGGAGTCGACTTCGAACACTTTCAGGGCCTGTTATTTCGAACCGTTTACTCAGTCTTGCCGAGGATGATGTGGAAAGTCTCTGTATGTCTCTTGATATTGAGCAGCTTAGGAATATATGTGAGAGGATGGAGGGCAAAGAGGGGCTGGAGCGAGCAGAAGTTCTTAGAGAGGCATGTGGATATAAAAATGATTTGGAGGGTAAGAAAGAAGATGAGAAGAAAACTCTACAACAGAATGGTTCCGCGGAGACTAATGGTACTGTGCTGTTAGGCAGCTATGAGAAGAAGGAGAAACCTTGGAGCAGAGAAGAAATTGAGCTTTTGAGAAAAGGAATGCTAAAGTTTCCAAAAGGAACCTCTCGGAGGTGGGAGGTTGTTTCAGATTACATTGGTACTGGAAGATCTGTGGAAGAAATTCTGAAGGCAACCAAAACAGTCCTCCTCCAGAAACCTGATTCTAGCAAAGCTTTTGATTCTTTTCTTGAAAAGAGGAAGCCCGCACCATCTATTGCTTCTCCACTTACAACGAGAATTGAAGTAGAAGGGGTATTGACTCCTCCTCAGGGCACTGGAACCCCTGCTGAAAAGGTAGATAAATCAGGAGAGTCGTCAAGCGGAAGCACAAAAGACCAAAATCCTAACGATCCAATTGCTGAAAATGGAGTATCGTCAGGTTCAGAGCAGGATGTATGGTCTGCTGTACAAGAAAGAGCACTGGTTCAGGCTCTGAAAACCTTTCCAAAGGAAGCCAGTCAGCGTTGGGAGCGAGTTGCTGCTGCTGTTCCTGGGAAGACTGTGAATCAATGCAAGAAAAAATTTACTTTGCTCAAGGAAAGCTTTAGAAACAAGAAGAGTTCTGCGTAATTTGCTGGGATTTTCTCAACTGTTGCAGGTGTTTGAGAAAATCTTTCTGAGCATCTCTTACATTTTTAATTCTTTCTAGGCGGAGATTGTGCAAGCTATTTTAGGTTTAGATTGAGAGCAGTTGTTGCTCCGTTCTCTGCCATCTTGATTTTGGTGTAGAGCCAATACAGATCTTTAGCTATTTTGGAAGAGGGATTATATTTTGTATTGTTTTTTCAGACCATGTTTTATTTCACCGTATCAAGGGTTCACTGCACTGAGATCTGTGAAAGGTCAGCAGCTGCATGAAAATAGGAAGAGATAATGATTAAGGCTGAGAATAGTTTATGTTTTGCTGTAGCGATCGGTTAAATCTCATTACTAGACACAATTTGATTCTACTGATAACCAAATTTATATATTTACTTCATTTCAAGCTTGTTAATTGCCTCATGTTGTTGGTAGGAGGATTCTCTTTATGAAATTTTCCTTCAATTATCATCATGGGTCTCTATTTGGTTAGTTGGTCTTATGGAATCTACATCCGAAGACAAGGAAAAAGAGATGCAATCGATGGTTGAAGATTATGCATCGTACGGTTTAGAACGCAAGAATAAAATAGAGCAATTATCAAGTCTTTTGGTATTTGTTTATAAATCTCAGATATTCTGTTTTGAAGTTCATGCAAATGCGGCCAAGCATTTTTTTATGCTGCTGAAAGAACACCAAAAACTGTAAAGAAAAGAAATATATATTTCCATAATCTTCTTGTTAAATAACATTCTTGACAAAGCCTTAATACTACTAATAGTAAGCCACGCAGATGTGCTTTACATGAACAACTGATTAATTAAAATATTTCCAAGATGGCTAATGAAATAGGGCCTAAATCTGCTTTTTACAGTAAATAACTTCAGAAAACCTAGCGTTGTCCAGCTTACATTGCTTCTTCAAGCCGCGCACGTATTGAATCCGGATTTGACGTTTTATTAATGCTGCAAGAAGAGAGATGAGATGACATCAGACAATTTGATTGAGTTTATTTAATAGAAGGCAACATACGTCTCCAAAACACAGAATTCTGTTTTGCACTGTAGATAAAACTCACTAGATCAAAAGCAAATCTCCTCCAGGTGCTAACTTCTTTTCAGAAATCCATTCTGGAACCAGCTTTAGCAACAAGGTAAGCTGCTCTTCAACTTCCTCTGTAAAAAGAGCAATAAAAGGGTTAGGTTCACCAGGACCTTTCGCAAATCGTAATAGGAAATTATTTGCTTTTATACAATGGCTTACTTCTGTCAACAAAATCACAGTTTATCCAAATTATTTTGTGTACAAGCTCCTCTTTTGTGATAGCAGAAGAGTTCATTGACTGAAATAGGAGATGAATCGTGTTGAAGAGCTTAGGCAGGCTGGAAATCATCTGCCGCTGCCTCTTTGCTTGTGAGACGTCAGGATTTTGCTCCTCTATTTCCTTCCTCTCCTCATCTTTAAGCTGCAAAAGATAAAATGGATACTCATAAAAAATGAAGTCATTATGTTCAAAATCAAGTAGATGTAAAGACATATGGAATAAGCAAGCCTTAAACATTGATACTGAGCTTGATTTTCAACTATAATTTAACATGATTCCAAAAACTTTCATAACTAATAGAGCTCAACCAAATACATCGTTGAACAGATCATATGGTTATCCAAACTAAGACACAGAATGAGATTTACACTATATCTCATGTGCCATACTTTCACAAAACCACGTTGTGGGCTTGATGCAGAAAAAGTAATTTACACTGCATAATTTAAGCCGAGGCCAGTTTAAGCAAGCTTTCTGGTCATGGGCATATTTTTCCCAGCATATGATGCCATAAATTTTTTGGTCTGACAGCGTTCATAGGGTCATGCAGGTGTGTTAAAGTAAGATGGAGTTAGTAAGCTCCAACAGCTTTCATAGAAATATAGACAGAAGACATGACATACCAATTGCAAAAGATCCTCTGGAAGAATATCAGAGAAGCCATTATCAAATGATGCACCGTCCATATCAAGTGCTTCATCCTCGACCTTTTTGTTCTTCACAGGAGTGTCAAATTTCAATGACCTGGAGCGTGGAGGTCGCCTAACCAACTTTTCTGGTGAGCTAGTAGAATTATCATCTGGGCTCATATAACAGCGCTTTGGCGGGTGCAATGCAGGTGTAACAGTCATCAACCTGGCTGGAGTTGAAGCAAGCTTTGCTGGAGTAGACTGAATGCTAGCACTTTTTGTGGGCAAACCATTGTCATTTTCTATGAGGCCTATCTCTTTGGTTGGAGTAGCGGGCACTTGGCCATATGATGAAGCAGCAGTACTAGCTGGAGTAGACTGAATGTTAGCACTTCTTGTGGATAAACCAATATCATTTTCTATGGAGCCTATCTCTTCGGCTGGTGTAGCAGGTACTTTGCCATACGATGAAGCAGCAGTACTAGCTTCCTCAACTGAGTAAACTATACTGAGATTGGACTCTGGAACTGAAACATTTCGAGCTTGGAAGGATGGCTTAGAAAAGTGCCGTCGAAAAGATTGAGATAAATGAGCTGTCATTGCTGGTTGCTGCTCTATTGGCGCTTCAAATGATGTCTCAATGGGTAATAATGGGACGGGAATTCCACTTATGTTGGAATTCACACCTTCCTTTGACTGATTAGATGGCATTTGATGTGTTTCATCTGGAATTTCATCACCTTGAAGGCGGGTTGTTGATGCTTCTGGTTTTTCAACCGTGTGTAAATCAGTCAATACCTCGGGAGATGGTGACAAGGGAAACTTAATAGTATCTGGATGGATATCTTGCTTTGCGCAATTGAATGGCTGGGGCAGAGTTTCTTTTGGAATTTCATAACCCTGAAAGCATATTAATCATTGTTAGGTCACATGCTATTCAAAAAGTAGTTCAAGAAAAACAATGTTAAATCCATAAAAGAACAGCTTGAAGAGCTAAGTAACTTACTTCCCAGCTAGGACAACTGGACAAGTTGCCTTAAGCCTAGCCTAATTAATTTAATTAGCGTTCGTTGGGAAAAAAATTGGGATACAGATATCCTAGAGCAAGAATAATCCTACAAAACCATATTTGTAGAATTTCTCTGTTACAAGAGTTAACACAATAATCATTCTAAATCCTAGTGTCATTTACTGTCTATTAGAAAGAAGATAACAAAACATGCACTCAAGCTTATGCCACTACACTAAATAATTTCTAATAGTTTTGGTAAAAGTCCGGTGCGACTCATAGATTTCCCAGTCAAATACAAGATAATTTCACAGATTGCCCTTTACATCCAATGTAGAAAGGGTATACCTCAGGATGGAACTTTGAAATATCTACAAGCCGCTCGCGAAAGGCTTTCCCCAAATGCATATGCTCACCACCTTCAGATTTCAACTCGTCATTCTCCACCGCATCAACATTCAAGGTAACATGAAGATCTGGCTTCATACAATTGGTTTTCTCATTCTTAACAAGCACCCTCTTTATCTCAATTGCCTCAGGAAAAATAAACTTCAGCTGAGCCAAGTGACTATATGTAAACCTCCTAAAACCCAGATGAACGAAAATCAATCACTTTCTATAGTCTAATTTATTTCTTCAGCAACCAAACAACAAATTAAAAAGACCCTTTCAAAAAAAATAGTACCTATCTGTCAAACACTTGATTTTTGGGCAAATATTGGAAAAACTCGTCATCAAACCCCTCAACCGCAACAACCGAATCGAAGCATCCAAGCAATCAAAAAACTCACCCAATATCTCATACCTGCCAAATAAAAACCCGCAAAAATTAATACATTAAAATCCACCTAAAAATTCAAGAATGAAATTTACGAAGCCTTACTTTTCTGGTAGCTTCTCGGAGGCACCAACATGGGTCTTATTTGGGTTTTCGTCGGGCCAAGATTCGATCTTTCGTCTAGCAAAGTCGATCTGGACTGTTGGTTGCTTCTGGGTTGACTCGCGGAGGCTTTTGTGACGGAAGTGTTGGAGCTTCTCTGGGGTTTTGGTGCTCAGTGAGTCGTCGTCTACGACTCGGAGCTTTGGGTTTATATGGGGTTTTTCCGATTTGAAGGTAAGAGAGAGATTGCGTTTAGGGGTCTTTTGGGTTTCTGAGGAACTCATTGCAGAGTAAGAGAGAGAGATAGAGAGAGATTTGGGATTTGGAGTCGATGAAAAAGTGAATTTTGAAGATCACAGTCTCAGCACAGAGAGAGAGAGAGAGAGAGAGAGAGAGAGAGAGGCAATTGGGGGTTTTCGGTATTTATTATAATCAGGATTTTCCATGGCGGGAAAAGATGCCCGTTGCTTCCCGCGAAATAGATCCGTTGGATCACTTACTGTTCATTGGCTACTACTATTTTTGGTCGAAAATATCTCACATTCCAAACCAAGACATTATTTGGGCCTTGAGTAGGCCCAACCAAAAGTCTCATTAGTAGTCAAAATATGATGATTCTTCGAGCTTGTTAATGTTTCATGTGACCACAAAGATTGGCTTTTTTTTATAATGAAGTTGGGAAGGGAGAGGGGTTTTTTTACAAAGACATTTGTTGAGGTGTTATGGGGGTTCAAATCTGAGACCACTAATCTGCAAATCAATGTCATTTTTCACTCTACTAGATCCCATTGGCACCACACAGATTGGCTTCATTGAATTATTCTTTGAATTGATATGCTTCATTGGCTATTTAGAAAGCACCCAGTTTTTAGGCTTGAGAGAACACTTTAAGCCTGTTTTGATTTATATGCAGCAACTAGCCACAGTTTAATTTTAATTAAGCAGTTTACTTGCAACCAATAATCTCCAAGTTAAAATGCAAGGAATCATTCAAATAAAAAAGGATGTTCCTTTAACTCAAGCTTGTTAATTTGCCTCATCTATGTGACCATGGTGGATTCTCTATCTGAAATTTTAATTTAATATTTCATATAGAAGTAACAATCAGAAGGCTGGTTTGATTTACTAGGCAACTACAACACAGTTCATTTGATCATATTGTTTATTCACTATAAGCTTGTGTAGCATAGGCAATAAATAGCAGCACTGCTCTCTCTCTTATAGTGGTTGTCCAGCCAAAAACCGGCTAAATAAATCTAACGCCTCCCGCGGTTTGTATTCTGGAACGGTATGTCCTGATCCCTGCACCAATACAATCAAATGGAAGTATGAGAATCAACAATGAAACTGCTCAAAAGCAAAAATGAATGATGCTAGATGCAGTTTCAGTACAGCCTGAGTAGACTAAGAAAGTTTTCATGTACTGACCTTCACGGTCAGGAAGGTAAGGTTGTTTTCGTACCCTTGTGTATACCTGCAACCATTAACATAGGTTTATTCAATTTCACTACCAAGTACCCAATGAAAATGGTCTTCCAGGAAATGAGTTCTTTTTTCTTTCTTTTTGAGATTGTGTTGAAGCAAAAAAAAATCATCTATTTCTATTGTGGGTTTGATGAAAGAAAATATGTAATTGTAAGTACCCAGCAACTTGTCCATTGGAAGTCCATGGCCTCCATTCATCCACAACCTTATAACCAAGTGATCTAGTCCATGCTTCACTCCCAGTGAAAGGTACACACATATCATGATCACCACTGCCAGAAAATGAAAATTGAATATAAATGCATACCAGTGATAACAGATTGCAAATCAGAATCTGAAATAACCAAGTGAAAGCATAAGTTTTCCATTGCAACATAGTTGGGGAACTTAGGAAAAAGGGTTTTCATTTTTCATTTACCTTCTCCCCTTTCGTGCAATCAAATGGAACATTGTAGCAAAGGTGTAAAAAAACAGTGGCATTTTCCTTGGAGATTTACCTATATATAAGTGCCCGATAACCCTTTGCAGTTAGGTTCTTGTGGTACTTGATCATACTCCCAGCATCATGAGTAAATCTGATTCCGCCAGTACACAATTCCCAACTAGGTACCAAGCTTTCCTTTAGTGCAAAAAGTTTCAAAAAATTTGATGCTTTAGGAACCACTAGGACTAGACATTTACAAATTTCAGATTCTGGTTTAAAATATTAATTCTGAGAAACCTTACCCCTGCTGCATGGATTGCCTTTCTAACTGTTTCATTGTTCAACCATGAAGTAGCAACCTCATCATCCTGCAGGAGATATATCAAATCTAAGGGCATCTTGACATTTAAGACAATTCCAATGAAGCCACCTCGATGTCATGGCAATCAGGACCAAAGGAATACATTCTATAAATAAATATGAAAGAAGATAAATATGAACAGAGGACAGTATTCTTGTATTGAAGTTGAAGAACCATTCATTTAGCCCTTTCCAGGGAAGTACACTTATTACTATCAACTTGAGAAATCAATGGCTGAAATGGGAAAAGGGATCAAAATATCAAAGTGATAATAATGTTAGCAACTTACAGTACATGGAACGTCTTCGCTATTCATAAGTTCTGGCCAAGTTGGAACAATTCCATCTCTTACAGGAGCTCTAAGAGGCCAGGCACGACCAAACATCCTTTTTCTCACAGCAAGAGGCCTTTCAGTCTCACCCAACCGTCGAAAACTAGATGGCACTCTACTGTTTGTAGTTGTCTTAATCTTCATTGAATCTGTGCCGTGATAGCATGGTTCTAGAATGTTATATATGTTCAATTCTTCTATATTCTGGGATTAGTAACAGTCTTAAAGTCAGAACAAAAACATAACATTCCATATTATAGGCAAATTATCAGTATTTATATTACCTTGTCAACTTTCTCAAGCTTGCTCCCACAAGCATCATTGACTGGGTAAATGTAGTTTCCTCCACACTCCTTGTTAACCTCCTGGAGCACAAAGATGCATTACCAGAATTACTATGATAGTGGGAGCAAGGGGATGAAATTTGCATTACAAATCAAATTGGACATTCTACACAAACCTCATATAGATCATCTGATATCAGTCCCATTCCATGTGCAAATGGAACAAGAGCGTTACCATCAAATTTATCATCCGTAACTCCATTTCCCACCAGATAACCCTGTATTATGCAGTAATTTGAGATTGGAGCCACAGATATTTGAAATTCACAAAAGGACTGCCTGCCGATAAATACCTTGAAGTTGAGAAGGGGCTTTACACCGGCATCGATTCCTGCAGAGCTCCACCTTAGCTTTTAGTTTCAACACTTGCAGTTCAAGAATTTGAAGTACCTAAGTACCTTCTAACATTACTATTATAGGATGATTTACCTTTCGCTACTTCAGAAGAAAGTGTTGGCACGTAGACTCCAGCATATGACTCACCAGAAATGAAGAATGGGTTGGAGAGGTACTCCGGGTAAAGTTCAAACCACTGGTTGCAGAACAACAAATTGCAGATGCATTAATAGTAGTATTTTGGGAGACATAATAAGCATCACTTCAACAAGTATGTGAACCTTTTCAAGTTTTTTGCCTTTCTCACCTTTAGGAGAAACGTATGGCTATCAGAGGCAGTCTTTAGGTCACCAGTATAATAGTCAGTTTTGTTTTCTGAGTAAGAAAAACCAACGCCAGCAGGAGAATCCAAATATATAATGTTGGAAACCTAAGATGAGAAGCATAATTATGAGTAATTTGATTTCACATGTGCTAGAAAAAGAAACAATTTTCATCAGATTCACAATTACATCTGCAGAATATTAGTGTAGTTAGTTTTTTCCTTGAGATTCTCAAAGTTCTAACCTTTGACCAGCTGTATGGATTAAGGTGCAGTTGGGGCAGACTTCCCTTGGTCTTGGCTGCTTCAAAATTGAATGGCCCTGAAAAATATGGATGGAACCAATATTTTATAGATTAATAATAAAATTACAGAAAGTGTTAAACTTTATGAGAATTAAGCCCTATCCAGTAAGTTGAAACGCACAAACTACTTTAACTAGTCTCATCTTCCCAGATTCAGCAACCAATAAGTTTTGCCCATTTGAAAGTAAGCACCTTTACTTTCAAACCCAGATCCCAGCAGAGTCAGATACTTGAAGACAGTATGTACATTGAGTGGTGTGATTAAAAACGTCATGGCCTTCATTAATTAAATTGAGTGATTCCATTCAAATGAACTATGAAACAATACCATGCTCGTAGACAAAGCCATCAAAGCTGGAGCATCCAGGTCCACCATTCAGCCACAGAACCACTGGATCCTCGGACGGCTTCCTTTCGGATTCAATGAAATAGTAAAACAGGTTCCTCCCATGATTTCGGTCAATTGTCACATACCTTCATACAATCAAACCCATAAAGAAATGAACAACCATGCATCCCAGAAATCCATATGTATTTATAGTTTGAGAACAATCTTGCTTACCCAGAATAGTGTTTAGAAGGAAGAGTGCCGCTGAAGCCAGGAATCTGGGTTATGAGAGCAGACTGAGGAGCTGATTGAGTTGGCAAAAAGCTCAAGAACACATAAATTAATGAAAGCAACAAATATAATACTCTGTGGGAGACAACACTAGAACTAGCCCTATCCATGGCCTCTACCTATGACTTTTGATAAAATTTGTTGGCAATTAGAAAAGCAAGAAGGATGTCATATCAATCAAACACTGTGAAAGATAATTTATAATGAATTTAGTCTGCAGCAACTTGCTATTGTTGTTGTTGTTGTTGCTTACAAGCCAAGAGAGAGTGCTAAAAAGAGAAAGATGACAAAAGTGACCTCTCAACTTGGTAAAAAAACACAGGCTCCTATTATTATGCGCCATGGTGGGAAAACTGGTGCTCTGTGGAAGGCAACAAGCCAGTCATCTTCTGAGGTCCTATCAGTGCATGACACGTTTTGACTGGTAGCCAGTCAGATGTTGATGCAACTGAAAGAGAAAAGGTGCCCCTACCCTAATTCTTGCGTTGGGTCCACTTGATATTGAGGAAGAGAGAGAAAAAATTGAGGAATTGGCACAAGAAATGTGTGATGCCGTTAGATTTGGACCATGACTTTCAAGCTTTAATTAACCATTACTCAAACTGTTATATTAGAAGATAAATATTTAAAGCTTTAATTTTCAGTAACTCCTCTCAAATTAACTGCAAATTTTTTTCTCATTATCAATTTCTCATATAATTCATTAGTTATTCTATAGCTTTTTTTTTTTTTTTTTTAATACAAGTGATATTCTACTTTAATTTAATCTAAATTACGGGGAGGGAGATTCGAACTCAGATGCAAATAGGAGCACATCCGCTCTATCCAATTTAACTAAATTCGTATCTGCTTTGTGGAATTTTTTTAAAGTTGAATAGGCTATTTCATAACATTCATCATGCATGGTAGGCCATATAAGTATTAAAATATACGCACCTTCCATGAAAAGAAACTGTTTTTGTGTGGGGTTAGTTTTTAAAGTATTTTGTGTGTGAGGATTCTGAGGTTGGTTTTGTCCTTGCATCCTTAAATTTGATACAAGGCAAAAGTTAGGTTTGGGTTCTATATATTTGTTAGAACCTGATAATGTTGGAGGAATCAGGACGGAATCACATGTTTGACTTAGTTTAATTAAGGTTGTGTTCAATTTTGTTTCCTCTTTCTCTTATTTGGGAAAGAACAAAGAAATGAACAAAAACCCACATGAGGGACAGAAAAGCCAGAAACCCTTGACTCAGGTACCATGTCACTATCCGAGAATGTTAAGAAATGTTACATTAGACCTTTCCTTCAAAAAAATATGATGTGTTCATATGATTTTAGAACAATTATTCCAATTGTTTGATTTAATATTATTGTGATATTGGATAATCAGGGCAGTTATATCTTGAATATATTATTTTATCATCTCAAATATATAATTGGGTTGAATATTGGATAATTAAGATAAGTATATATATCTTGTGGATTTGATCTGATTTTGGAAGAACCATTCAAAGTTTGAACTTTGAAGGCAACTCTCCACCCACCACCTGCTGCAAACACAATCCCCTCTCTTTAGCATTTTAGCTCAAGCTCTTCTAGTTTCAAGCTTCTATAGCTTTAGTTCTAACTCTATGCTTTGCATTCCATTATAATTTCTTAGCTCATCATTCATGCCATTTTAGGCCGAGTAGTGGCACATTTGCACTCAAAAGACTAAAAGCTTTGTTCTTGTTCACGGCGACTCAGGGCCTTGCTCCGTGTCGCCGTGTGATTTTTGGATGAACAGTTTGTAGATGGAGGCAGATTATAAAAGAATCCATGCATTACCTTCTAAAATGACCTGCAGCGTTTAAGATACAATGATACACATTGCAATTACAGTTATACATCGTTTACAATGTAAAATTACATTACATGGCACATATTGCAACTATAATGTTACATGGGTTTTATCCCCCAACATCCTGCTCTCATCTCACTCAATATGTTTTTTTTTTTTTTTTCCAAGCACAACGAATGAAGCCCATATGTTCTGCATCCTACCATTCCCTCAAAACCATGACTGCGTGTTAAACGCCAGTCCGGTGGAAAGAATTGCAATGCTTGCTTTGCTTATAGCTGCTCCCGGCTTGATCACCCAATGAAAGCCCCACATGCTATGATCAACATAACCAAAATTGTTGAGCTTGAACGGGAGATTGATGGTGCGCTAGAAAACTTGACTCTCTGAGCCTGGTCTCTGGAGAAGAAAACAAATAGAATTATGCATTAGCAGAGTTTGGAATGAGAGTTTTTAATCTTTGTGCATGCTAGTTTCTTTTACAAGAATTTTCTGTTAATATAAATTTCAATAAACAAGTAAAAGATAAGTGAATGAAAACTTTCCGCCAAATTTTTGATATCTTACTTCTGTAAAGATGAAAGTAGTCCACAATATATGATATTATCAGGCAAAGGAGCTTCGGATTGGTCAACCTCAGTATTAACAACACTGACATAAACTTCTTGGCCTAGATACCATGAATCCAGATTCTGTGCACGAAGGTTCCAAATGCCGGAGTTGTCAAGAGGAACCAATATGGCTGTCCAAGCTCCAGGGAAGACCTGTAGCAATATGAGCATGAAGCAATTAATTCAAAATACAAAATCTACCTAAAACACATCAACAGAAGATCTTTTCCTTTCCATGTGCATGTGTAAATGTGCGCGACTACCACAATAACAATTAGCAACCACCAAGTAGTGCAACAAGCCTGCCAGATAAAACTTTTACGTTAAATGATACTAACACCCTTTCTATTTCATATATTTTTGTCCTCTCAAAGCTCTCCCATGGAAAATCTACTGACCAACTGGTTTGTATAATGCATTTGAGCAAAGGGGGTACCTGTGTGGTGCTGCGAGCAACGCCATCCCATTTGTTGTAAGTGCTTCTGCTATTCTCTGTCCACACTCCAATATCCATACTGCAGGGAAACAGGGAATCTTTCAAATGTTTGTACTTTTCCAGTTGCATAATTAGGAATAGAGGCAGTTAATGATTTCAAAACTAAAAGCTCACCCCACAACAAAAAATGCATAGCCATCCAAATGGTAGTTCTGAACAGTGGTGTCATTGTTCTGAAAGATGATTTCCATGAAACCTTTGAAAGTACCATTAATTAGAGATGTGTCAACTTTGGCAGGTCTGTTCATCAGTTTAGTTGGGAAATCAAGCTTGTAAACTCCTGATATGTTGAACTGCTGGGCGAGCTTAAGGGGTGTTGAAGGTGGTAAATATGAAATACCATTGAGGGTAGTGCGCCACTTCCCATTTATAAGTTCTGCAGGTCTATTGAGGATAACATATACATCTGTGACAGTGATTTCACCATATTTGAAAGATCCTTGTGGGTTTGGACGGGCAGCACCAGCAGAAACATTCCACCTATAATTGCACAAATCAAGAAGCAAACGTAACAATAGTTAGCCCAGAATTTGAGAACAGAAATATCATAAAAGAAAAGACAAAAAAAAAAAACAAAATGAATTATTAGTGTATGGAATTTCAGGGAAACAAAACAAAATATCAGCCAGATGGAACTTCCCCTAATTGTTTGGATGTAATACCATTCAACCTCCTCATATGTAAATAAAACAAAAGGCTATGAAAAGGATTCTTTTTTATTGAAGACTAATGGCTCAAGAAACATTGAAATAAGGGGTAAGCAATCTTATCAAGCATTCTGTCCACATCAAGGCTACCGCCATCATCATAAAAGTTTTTGGAGGAACTGAATGAACTTTTTTTTTTTCTTTTTTCAAATATATCTGTTATTAAACCAAAAGAAACATACTGAACTACAACCTTATGGATCTTGCTTGATTCATTGAGAAATATGCGTCGTAATCATTAGGAGGATCAGGGAGAGGACCTGATGCAGGTCCTTGAGAATTGGAGTAGTGCAAGATGGCAACTCCAGTAGCTCTAGCCCATGAAGATGAATTGACAAAACGAGGGCTGGCAACAATGTAGTAATCACTGCTGGCATTTTGATCCATTGTAACCAAGAATGAAAATGACTGACCGACATGAATATCCATATTTGCATAATTCTGCTGAACTGTGTATGATCCTTCAGTCTCCACTAGAAGCAAGTTATGATTTTGTATTCTGAAATTCAAGCTAGTTGAGATACCAACATTGTGCACACGGAAGCGGTATGTTTTTCCTGTTCCAGGAAATTACCAACAACCGGCTCCTGTTAAAAGTGCAGGATAATAAAAGTGCAAGTGTAAATCATATCAGCAGAACAATAAGAGCCCCAAGAAGAAACCAACCCAAACGGATGTTGGAGAACATCTTAATAAAAATGCCAAGTTTCCAACCCAAATATGCCCTTAGAGCTATGGAGTATGGACCTCTCACTCATTACCCCTCAAACCCAACAAGAAATATGTGAATTGCATCAATATTTTCTCAGCAACACTTAAACTCTACATTTTATATGATTCTGGATGATTAGAAAGACACAATCACATTAGAATACAAGAACCAGATAAAAATTTCACAAATACACCCCAGAAATATACCTTGTTCAACATTTACCGTCAGGAAAGGATTGCCTCCTTTAATAAGTCCCTCATCAAAGCGAAAGGGGCCTATTCCATTGATGAGCACACCGTCCGGAATTCCCAGGCTAGTACCACTTTCAACATCTTTCCTTAGTTCCTGTTCCCTTACAAGCATGAGCCATGCCTAAGAAACCCAATGAATAGGTAGTGAAACACAAGCAGCGGCGGAGCACAATTTATACTAACCTTATGACTCTTTGTGTACCAATCAGTAATGAAGAGGGTAATATCTGCATCTGGCACAGCGAAAGGTAGTGGAATAACAGCTCGGTTGTTTATGGTGATTCCGCCATATCCACCTGATGCTCTCTGGAAGTTTAGAGAAGGGAAGTAAAAGAAACTCCCTATCTGATCTTTAACCTGAAATTCGTATGTCCAATTCCATCCAGCTTGAATTGGACAGTTAGTCCCTGATACACCATCTTGCCAAGAGTTTTTCCTATGTTGTATTCCATTCCTGAATTAAACTAAGCAATATTAGCAATGCTATCATCAATACTTACAATTATTTTGTTGCTGATGGGATACGAATAAATTTACCAAGTGAGAAGCAATGGCTCGTCCAGGTGATTCTTCACATTGATAACAACATTCCAGTTTGTAGTGACATTAAGAATCGGTCCTGGAAACTCCCCATTAATCCCAATAACCTGAAATAATATTTTGGAAGGAGGGTAAAGACATGATGCAGGTAAAGCAATTTGATGATGAAGAATTCATATGACCAACAAATTTAATTATAAAAAAAAATAACTAACTGGACCAGGCTCCATTTCTGTAATTTTTACTGAACGCACCTCATTCGTCAACTCTATACGATACTAATAATCTATACCGTTCTGGATATACACACCATTACACTAATGTGTAATTGAATAGTTCTTATTCAATTTGGAATTTAATTGTACCAAGGTTGAAAATCTTTTTCCCCCTTTTTCCAAAGTTCACAGTATTGGGATAACTCAGCCGGGTTGTGCACCCTTGGCCCCCTTTTCAGTGAATCTTATGGTTGAGAGAGAGTATATACCAGACAATTGAACCATAATCTGTCAAATTTCCCCCCTAAATAAAGTTGCTAACCAGTTGTTGAGCATGATTAGGCATCTCTAAACCTGCATTACTGAAAAATTACTATACCTAATCAATTAAATAAATGTAAACCAAACTAATTATCACTCTTAATAAATACACTAATCATAGTGTTTCCTGCTGTATGAGAATTTACTACCTGAAAGCAACAACTATCCATGGAATCATTCCATTTGCAAGGCACAGAATTCAAAATTGGAAACATTACTACAAACAGGCATAGATATTATTACACTCAAGTCACAGCTAAATAATTAAAGAGCAAAATAAAGCTTCAAGTTGAGGACCTAGAACTTGAAAAGTAGAGAGAAGAGAGTAAAGACAGTTGTTGCAGAGGTTAGAAGAAGATAAGATGAGTGAAAGAACCTGCTGCTTAACTCCAAGTGGGGAGGCAGTGACGTAAGAGACAGTCCAGTCAAAGAACACATAAGGGTCACCGCCCAAAGCAACACCCAATGAGCAGAGAAGGATGACAAGGTTGAAGAAACCAGAAGAGGGCATTGGGATTTCTCTATATCCCAAGAGGAGAAAAAGAGAGTTTGGGTTATTTGGGTATGTGAATGTTTGGTTTAATGGGAAGGAGGAGCAGCAAAAATGCAAAGTTGGAGCGGCAGAGTGGCAGTGAAAGAGTCACATGGGAAAGTGGAAGGCACAGCTTGGGCTCGTCAGAGACAGTTTTTCTGTGGACTGTTTCTGGGTCCCATTTTGTTTCAAATTTTCTAAAGAAAGGAGGCCATTGGAGCCACAGCCACCATGCTTTTACACTTTTGATTTCACCGTGTGGGGGCCTTTGGGCCTACAAGAAAGGTAACCTGAGATGAGAGATGGAGTGCCTGTGCCAAATATTTTGGACTGATCGCTTTGGGATCAAGACCCTTCTTGTCATTGTCTCTACTTCAACTATCAAATTATTGGCTTCTATTTTTTTCACTTTTTCTGAAGTCATTTTATCATAGGTGGTACATTCTTGTTTTTCCAAAAGGTAAAAAATTCGACTATTTTTTGTAATAATGTTAGTCTTCTAAGGAGCAAATTCTAGCGCTAGCTCTGGATTGCCTGTACAGTTGTACCTGTAATGTGGTCGACTGATCTGGACCAGAAAGGGATGATTGTGGCCACCAATATTCATGCATGAAGAACCACCCTGGTATAACTTGACGATTTTGATCCAGCCCAATTCTGTGGGCTGTAGGCAGATTACCAGAACAAGAAAAATGCGATATCTGATCCATACTGGCCTCCAAGTATACAAGGAAAGGGGAAATTATAAATATCAACCAGTAAATTTGGAGATATGTTTGAGCGGGGACGTTACACTTTTATGTGATGTTACTAATTTAGATATTATAATATTAGTAGACAACAATATTGATATGTTACGGATATAAAATATAGTGTGAATAAATATATACATATGTTATAATATGAGTGGATTAGTAACACCACGTGACAATGTGACTGTCTCACGTAATTTTCTTTAAGCTATACGACATCAACTTTCATGTCACAAATAAGGTCTAATGTAGACTATGAATCTTTAAATATATCTTCAACAATGATGATAACCGTCATGACAAAGGGTAGGGGCGATGGTAGCAACAATGACAACAAGAGTAGCGGTAATGGTTGCATCAACGAATGCATTAAGGGTGACACTCTAAACCGTAAACCCTAATAAACGCTATAATAACAGCCGGAGTAATGAAGGTCTTTTCCTTCTTGTAATTTACAAGTTTTATGGAGATTTTGAAGTGTTGCAATATCAGCCAGGCTTTAAAACCCTTTTGAGTCTTTGACGTTGCCCTTCACATTATGAACGTAGGAAATGCTTATAATATAATTAATAAACAAAGTTGTTGAACCAAATAATGCAATGTATACATGTTTGTTCAACTACACTCGGCCTCACGTCATTAAAGATTTGTTTTAGCATACTTGTCTTAATCACTGAAATAATTATCCATAATTTATGTCAAGACAAAATCATAATCACTCACACCCCAAGCAATATCCATTTTGTTACCTTACGCTACGCATGCTCCTCTCATCTCATCGCCCCCTCTTTGTTTGTGTGTGACAAAATCGTATTATTTTTCATACTTATCTCTGAACTGTAAAAGTTAAAAATGTTTTTGGCATGCAGTGCAATTTAATAATAATTTTCAATTATTTTTGGCACAAGTGGAAGCACATAATGGAAATTGTGGAATTTTAAATTGAGATAAAATGGATGTCAAATCTATACACATGGACATGGAGCTAGTTGGGTGACAAGAAATTGGAACCACATGCGAAAGTATTCATAACTATTACTCATTTTTGTCACGACTATCTTAATACCATATATAGTATTTGTACAATAATTCAACATATTTTGTCATAAAATTTATAATTTTAGACATGAAAGGGGCAAATGCCATGACAAACTATACGGATATTTTAAATACATTTACGGTGAATAATTGTCAATTTATAAAAAAATGTTTGCTGATCGTCAATTATATATATTTTATATACATCAATAATTAACAGTCATCTATTTTAATGTTTATCCAAGTGTGACGAGGGCAATGGGTTTGGGTTCGTTATGACTTCTGAGGCTACGAGGATTCTCACCTATCTATTTTGGAGGAATCACCGCCTGTCTTTTAACTCTTTAGCCAATGCCTTACTCCTCGTGCCGATCGCTTCTTCAAAGCTCTATCCAAAAATCCACCAAGCACCTCCCTCCTCCTCCTCCACCTACTACACCGCCTCGCGTCTATCAGATTCCACGACAATAAACCCCCTCCAAATTCCACGCTAATTACACAACTACCACTAGAAGAACCACGTGTCCCTCTCCCATTGGGTACCTGACTACACACAAGAAGTTGCCAATTGTAGCGGATTAAAGCCCACTCAGCAAAAGAGGGGGCCCACTTTCCCACTACCAATAATTGATCATTCTCCTAATCCCCTCTGTACCCAAGCTGGCACCACTGTCTCCTTCCTTCCACACTTCAACTACTAGATCACTACTTCTACTAAATACTAATCTCCTCCAAAATCTCAAAAACCCTAACCCTAATCTCCCTCCAACCCCCTCTGTAAATACACCACCGCACCATTTTTCTTCACTTAAAGAGAAAAACAAAAACCTAGCTCTCTCTCTTCATCACTTCACCTCCCATGCTTTGACTCAGACAATTCCACACACGCTAAACAAACATGCTGCTACACCTGATGTGCTTCCTCCTCCTCTCGTTGCTCTCATTCACCACGTGCTCCAATTCGTCGCGGCCTTCCGTCTACGACGTGCTGCGGGCCCACGGGCTTCCGATGGGCCTGCTGCCCAAGGGCGTAGTCGACTTCGAAGTCGACGACGATGGCCGGTTCCAGGTGCACCTGGATCAGGCCTGCAATGCCAAATTCGAGAGCCAGTTGCATTACGATAGGAACGTCTCGGGGACGCTGAGTTTCGGGCAGATCGGATCCTTGTCGGGTATTTCGGCCCAGGAGCTGTTCCTCTGGTTCCCTGTTAAAGGAATCCGGGTCGACGTGCCCAGCTCCGGCATCATTTACTTCGATGTCGGCGTCGTTTATAAGCAATTCTCCTTGTCTCTATTCGAAACTCCGCCGGATTGCACCGCTGCCACCACCTCCGTCGAAGCCATTGGAACCGTGTTCGAGGTGAATTCCAATCTCAATAAATTGTTGTTATTTGGATTGAAATAAATGAGACTGGAAGAGTGTAATGATGAATTGATGTGCAGGACGAATCGGGGAAATTGCGGTACAAGCTTGATCATGAACTTGTTGGGAGAGATTTTGTGTAGAGTTTTGGAGGGGGAGGAGAGGAGGTGTTTTGAAGGTGTGGTCTAGATTAGTTTTGTTGGTTGGTTGAGTGGTTTTATTTTTAGTGGCCAGTGAATTCGATTGGAACCCAAGATTGGAGGAGGCAAAGTTATTTCCAGTCAGTTTTGTGTCACAAAAGCGCAAAAGGTTGAGTGAGGCAGAAGCCATTGATCAGATGAAGCCCAAATCAGGTGATGAATCTGCAACAGGTTTATGTCTTGTATTGTATTTTTTTTTTTTTTGAAGTTCATATTGGTATCATGAAAATTATTGACGGTATAAAAAGCTTCCAATAAAAAAAAAAAAAAAAAACCCTTTGCCTTTTGCATTGCTCTGTTTTAGCTTGTGGTATAATTTGTCAGTTTATGAGTTGTGGGTGGAACAGAGGAAGAGGGGTAACCCAGATAGAATTTATATTTGTCTGATTGTGATCAGGTCTCTAAACTTATATTTAAATTGTTATGATCAGGTCTCTAAACTTTGAACTTGAAGGACTCTGTTTCAATTGTCAGAAAGAGTTTGAGCAGAGGTTTTGATTAGTGATATTCTAAAATTACAGAAAATTCTGCACTGGGTTTTCTTTTTGTTCCAGATGCTCCTTCTCTCTCTCTCTCTCTCTCTCTGACAAAATTTTGGTTTCTTGCGTTTCATCTTTGTCATGGCAGAGAGACTTTGTAGATAGTATGTGTGTATTTGTTGATACTGTTTTTCTTTTTGTTCTTGTAGCTCATAATTTGTTGCTTGGTTCAAATAGTTGAGGTAGACTAACAATGTAGGGAAATTCCTTTATGTCATTATTTTTATTGGAATTTGCCTAAACTTCAGTATGAAGTGATGTGCACTGGACCACTCTCTTAAGACTGGTCATACCAAACAGAAAAACTTGTATGAAATGGGAATAACACTGTTTTGCTATCCCCAGCCAATCACAATCTACCACATGAAAAAGTTATCACTTGTAACATACCGTGATTGACCAGGATAGCAAATAGTGTTATTCCCGTTTCATGTAAGTATTTCTCCAAACCAAAGGCCTTCTATTGGCACATGTTCGGGCATATGAAATTTGTCTGTATTTTGCATTTGGAATAGGAGATTCTAGGCTTTTTTTTCTTTCTTGCCCAACTTTGCTCAAAGGAATTTTTTTTTTTGGTTTTCAATCATGTCAGCGAATTAACCATAAAGGAGCCTATTACATCCTGTGTTTGGTAGTATCTTCCTCATTGTTCTTGATTATTTCCTTTGAGGAGCCCACTTTCTCACTTGGCTATGTAAAACTCTCCCCTAGGCTCTAGGGTTTAGTAAATTCTTAATGATTTAATGCTGATGATGGGAAAATGTTAGAGCCACAATGGGTTCGTGGTGCAACTTATTTTTGACTGTTGATGCATGTAAGTCTCATTGTAAGACCCACATGTAATTACGAACATAAATAACCAATGCACGAGCGATGTCTTAGGTTTTTATTCTGTGGGCCATTCAAGTCAAGGCCCAATAACAAAATGTTGTTCTCAATTGACTGTATACCCACCCAATCCCAATAGGACCTAAGTCTAGGACCAGAAACAAATGGATGTAATTATTTGTTCTCAATCCACTGCTTCATAAAATAAAAAGGGAAAGAAAGAAGATGATTGCATTGCATGGAATTATAAGCATTTTGGGGCATGCCATAGACATCCCCCACATGTAGTGGTACCATCCATGTGTGTGTGGTTTCTATCAACAGTGATGTTGTCCTTGTACATATCCATATTCCAATTTCCAAACCCATATAGTATGAGATTCGTAGCCCAAATCAATTTATTTATCTATTTAAAATTATCCCAATCAATTTGACGGCTACCCAATTCAACCCAATAGCTTTTTATTGGGAATTAAATGAAGGAATTACAAATTATGATTGATTTGATTGACACTTTGAGATATTTTGATCTTATCATATTAAAAAAATCAAAGTCAACATCATAAATTGAGACGAGAGGAGGTAGTGCCTTCTTTTTTGTGCTTGGTTTTATGCACGCCATCCATCACAAACTCTCGCAATTGGCGGCGTTTGAGCTTCAGAAGGAACAAACTTGGGAGAGAAACAAAGCCAAACGCGGCAGAGTTAGTTTCCACGCATGTACATGGAGGGCGTTGATCACAGTGATCACGGAGAACTCTCAACAGCTGTGTTTAAGGCCATTGTCCCATTTGCATGGCTTTCTGTCCATCTTCAGAAGATCTGTTTCCTTTTATTACCAATCTTTTCTATCTAGTTTCATGATTTTCCAAAACTCCCCTACCAATTATAACAAACATAAGAAAAAGATTTCACTTCATATCCATTAACGGGTTTTAGGGTTTTTACACTAGCTAATCACGCACACAACAATTATTTTCTCGTAAGACACAAACGATCTTGAAAAGGGAAATTCGAATGCAAGACATGAGTACGTACTCTTAACCAATTGCTATAAACACAAAAATACGTAACTTCAAAAAGGAGAAAAAAAAAACCGAATATGTACAATTACTCACAAATTAACGAGTATTACTTACACTCAGCTCATATTGGATTATTCTTTAGCATCGAATATTTGTGTGTAGACTTATTCTTAACTGTGGTTTTATTTTATTTATTTATTTATTTATTTTGTTTGTTTGTAATCATCGTAGTTGAGAGAGACACATGTAGATACTCACAAAACAATAAAACATGGGGTCCTCAACCGGAAAATGTAAAGAAGGCTGTGGAGTGGACAATTACAAACATAATGGTCCGAAAAACTACAATAAACCGAGGACATTTCTGCAAAATCAAATGCGGCTTGTCTCCTGCCACGTTAAGCGGGAAATATACAATAAACCAGGGACATTTAAGCAAAATCAAATACAATTTCTACATCTGCCGCGTTAATCTCATCATCACCGTCCATTTCTACGATCCAAGTGCGCCCATTGACCCGGTTCACAAATTCCAGCGACCCATAAAACTAACTCGCACCAAAACAGCCCCTTCCCTTGCCTTCTCTCTCTGTTTTTTGCAAATAAACAAAACAAAATAAATCAATCAATTCTATTACCTATAAAAATCACTCAATCTATCACTTCATCTCCGTCACGTTTACGCTCACCACCACCTCTCCTTTTCCTTCCTTCTCTAAATCCTTGCCGGGAACCACCGTTCTCCGGCGAAGAGAACCCCCCTTTAACCACCGACCCACCTGCCATGTCCACCACTTCCATCTGCTACTCAATGACCTCAATACCCTTCCTTTCTCTCACACCCCACACCACAACCTCAAAGCTCTTCACAAAACGAAACTCTTACACACCAAGCTCTTCCTTTTCTTCTTCATCTTCTTCCTTTTCGTTTCCCAAAAGGGTATTGAAAAATGGGGTTGGTCTGTCGATAAAAGCTTGCTCTACGTCGCCTTTTATAGGGAGAGTCGGGTCACAGTGGAGAGAAGGCAACTCTTCGTTGCTGTCTTTTGGAACAAACCCATCAGCTGCAATTTCCCAAGGGGGTGCGCAGAGTAGCGATGACTCGTCTCAGCTCTTGTCAGCAATGCTTCCTTTTGTTGTTGCTGCCACTGCTGTTGCTGCTCTGGCTCAGCCTTCAACGTTCACTTGGTGGGTCTTGTTTTCTTGAATTTTTAAAAGCCTTTCAATGCTTGCATGTCGAATTCTTGAGGAATTAAGCACTGGGATTCTGTTTTTGTTGTTTCTTGTAAGTCCAAGTTGGATGATTTTATATATATGGATAGAGAAATATTCTTTTTTTGCTGGGCAAGGGGTTCTGAGGGATTAACTTTTTAAATTAATACTATTTTTGGATACCCTTTTGTATATGTTAATGTTATGTCAATTTCTATAATCCATCATTTCATTTACCTCTCAATTTCTGAAGTTTTACCTGTGTGGTTTTTAAAACATAAAAGTTAGGAGCTGGGACTGCTTGCATGTGTTTGATTTTTGGCACCAGAGGGACTCTGGGTACCTAGTTTTTCTATTTGAAGATTTTTTTCAATTTGTTCAGCAGATTACATGCCAAAAAGACTGTATTTTCTCAAGTTTTACATCAGCTCAGCAATGTATTAATTCAAAATTAATACAGGGTATCTAAGGATTTATATGCCCCTGCTCTTGGTGGGATCATGCTCTCTATTGGAATCAAACTTTCCATTGATGATTTTGCTCTTGCATTCAAAAGGTAATATCTTTATTCATCATTGTGTATATATTCTTCTTACTGTCATTATTCTAGTCTGCTTGTAAGAGTTTGAGTGAGCTGTCCCAATATTCTTTACTTCTCATCTATTGCAGACCTTTACCGCTCTCTATTGGGTTTATGGCACAGTATGTGTTGAAACCGGTTCTCGGGGTACTGATTGCAAAGGCATTTGGCGTGTCTAGGATTTTCTACGCTGGCTTTGTCCTCACCACTTGTGTTGCGGGGGCTCAGCTATCTAGCTATGCTAGTTTTTTGAGCAAAGGCGATGTGGCCTTGAGCATTCTCCTCACCAGCACCACCACCATTGCCTCAGTGATTGTTACGCCTCTACTAAGTGGCCTTTTAATTGGTTCTGTTGTTCCAGTCGATGCTGTTGCCATGTCAAAGTCAATATTGCAGGTAATTGGGAGTTCACTAATGCAGTCGTTTTAGCTTCTGCCTCTATTATGCTTAATATGCATTTCTTTGACATTCTTAGTTTACCTATTAGGTGGTTCTTGTTCCAGTAACCATTGGCCTTGTGCTCAATACTTATGCAAAACCAGTTGTCAATTTCCTTGGACCAGTGATGCCAGTTGTTGCTATGATTTGCACTTCAATGTGCATTGGCAGTCCTCTTGCAATTAATCGGAGCCAAATTCTGTCTGCAGAGGGGTTCCGATTGATTTTTCCAGTTATAGCATTTCACGCAGTGGCCTTCACGGTTGGATACTGGGTATCCAAAATTCCAAGTTTGAGGTGAATCTTCCTTTCCCCTAGAATTTTAAAGTTCATTGTTGGAAGTCATGTCTTGTCCATGGTGATGAAGATTTGCGGGCCTTGGCATGATATGATAATAAGTAGCCATTGCCCTTGTTTTGATGATTTTGATTCCGCCTTAATGATATTGAACTTTATAGTACGCAAGTAATGGCTTATCTTGTCCCTCCATGCTCTTGCAAACAGCATGGATATTTGATAATTGTAATTTGTACCCAGGTCCAAAACAAAAATTTTGTTGTTCTTTTTACTTTTGAGTTTTCCATGTTCACTTTGTGATTGACTTCTAGTTATTACTCAGTTTGTATTGACAATGGCTCTGTTTCTACGAATAGTTTCTAGGGGTAGTCATTAATCTAGCTGGGGTATTTAACTGCCCTGAGCAGCAGCTTTTGATTCCGAGGAATTTTACATTTCTGAAACTTTTTAATATGACAGTAATTAATATCCGCATGTCCCCTTATAGATGATCTTTATTGTTGTCACAACAGGCAAGAAGAAGAAGTCAGCAGGACACTTTCCTTGTGCACAGGAATGCAAAGCTCCACCCTGGCAGGTCTCCTGGCAAGCCAGTTCCTTGGGAGCAGCCAGGCAGTTCCTCCAGCATGTTCGGTTGTTGCCATGGCTATCGTGGGCCTTTTTCTTGCCTCTTTCTGGGGCACCGGCTCTCAAATTAGAGACCTGCCTTCCCTACTGATGCCTCAAACTGGTTCTACAATGAAGGCTTAGTAGTGAAAGCAACAATCAGAGAATTCAGGGGGGCATACAATAACGCTAATTTAGTGCATACCGATGATGGGCTAATTTAGTGCGTACCGATGATGGTCAGGGTCAGGGATAATAACGCAGAACATAACAAAGAAGGACATGGAAGAGGGATCGGTAGTGGCCGTGCTGAACCACTTCAACTGAGCTGTAAAGCAATACTGCATACAGAGGATCAGGAGCCAGAATATAGATAGCGGGAAAACAATAGTTTAGGCTAGAGTTGTAAAGTTGTTAAGTTCTTTATAATATAGGCTGTTTCTTCATCTTGCTACTTTGTAAACAATCAAAGGGAAAAAAAAATTGATTTGGGTTGTATAGTGCATTGTCATCAACATGCTTGCATTTTGCCCCTTTTTTTTTTTTGGGTTACAAGTTGCCCAGAGGCCAATCAATTTGCCTTTTTTCAAGTTACTACTGAAATTTCTTCTCTATATTTAAACTTGTGTCTGGTGGTACTTTCA
The DNA here is from genome assembly GCF_965620075.1 of Prunus avium. NCBI lineage: Eukaryota > Viridiplantae > Streptophyta > Magnoliopsida > Rosales > Rosaceae > Prunus > Prunus avium. Next base: position 35,511,661 of record NC_142291.1, read on the forward strand.
ATTTAGTACTTTTTTGATACACACGCTGACGGGCTGGTGGGCTGACCAGCAAAAGCTACTTCTCTTGCTGCCCAAGTAACATTCCCAACTTGGGCCCCAAGTCAGAATCGATTTTGGAAAATTAGAATTAGAGCTCTGCACTGAAAACTAACAAAACCAACCATGGCTTCAGTTTCTTAGCCAGCAGCTGCATTGAAGAACCCTACAATCAACGGCTGACGATGCTAGCTCCATTAAAAAAACGGCTTCCATATTACAATACTTGCAGGTGTGTATGAACTGTGCAGAGAGTGGTGACTTGAAAAATGCAAAGAAGATATGGAATATATTGCTGAAAATTATGATGAAAGTTGCTGAAAACTCAATTTAATCATAATTTTCAGTTAATTAATTTCTGTTGATTTATCTTTTTAAGCAGCCTGTTATTGTTTACATGTACGTTGATACTTGGATAGGGATATATTTTTGAATTGGTTGATATAGTTTTTTTCTTTATAACAAAGAACAAAGAATTTTGTAGTGAAATTATTTGATATATTGATCAATTTTTCATCTGTGATTGGATAGTGGTAAAATGAGAAACTTCTTTTATATTTTAAATATGATGAACATACAAAGAAGAGGCCATGCAGAAAATATTGTGATGCATGTCTTCAAATTTGATTATAAACTTTTGTATTGCACTTAGCATTAGCTCAATTGGGGGTTAACAACTTATAGTTCTATAGGGCTCGTTTGGTGCCTAGGATTGGATTGGATTGGATTGGATAAGTCACTAAATCAAAGGTATGTTGAAGGAAATGAATTTTTTTTTTTACCAAGTTGAATGTAGAAGATGGATTACTTATGGAAAAAAAAAAAACTTATCTCATCAAATCCCCACAAAATGGTAGAATAGTAACACCTCATAACTAATCGCTCCTAATCCGTAGAATACGGAGAAGACAAACAATTTGGACAACAGATTTGAACTTAATTGATCAGAAATTAGTAGATCTTTTTCTTAATTTGGTTTAGATATATTGAACTAAAATTTGGTAGAAAAAACCCACGTTTTGACACAAATATACAGTTTGTGCTTGTACTTTCAAAGAAGCTTTTACCCACAAGAGAAATGAATAATTCAAGAGTGAGGCCAAAACATATATGGTTAGGATAAAGAAATCATTATCTGTCTGTACATGAAACAATTGGATGACAACCCTCTAAGTAAACAGATGGATTACTTGGAGAAATCAAAGCATAATCATGATTTACTTGGACTCTTAATCCTCTATCAACACATTTAACAAGATGCTCTCTCTCTCTCTCTCTCTAATAACAACTCTCTTAATCCAAGTAAACAGATGGATTACTTGGTGAAAACCACAAAACCCATCAGCTTCCCACATAAAAATCAACAACTTCTAGAGCTGCATTACATATTTCTGTTTTCATTTTATTTTGCTTCCATGGTTACACTGCAACTTCAATTTTCATATCATAATTGTTCTCTTTTTGGATGATTGAAATTGTAATTATTATATATAAACCAATCCACACAATTAAGAACATAGCTGATCAATGGTCATCAAGCAGCAGAGTAAATATCTGCAATCCTTCTCATCACCTTTACCTGAGTGTTGAGACACTTTATGTAATGGGCAGCCTCATCCAACAAGCTGCAAATATCCATGGCTTCCCCACCTGGCACAAACTTTCGAAGCTCATTCGCCTCACAAATAACACCAATCTCCTCACCATCCTCGCACTTCTTCTTCTTCTTCTTCTTCTTACTGTTATCAATTCTTCTGGCTGAGTACTTATAAACCCGCGGAGCCCCATGGCTTCGAATCCTCGTAAGCAAAGCTCGGCTCCAAGCTCTTCTAGACCCAACAGCTGAAGCCATGGATGCATCAGCAGCAATCTTAACACTCAAGTATCTCCTACACATCTCCCTAGGAGAAGATACATTTGGTGACCTAGATCTTTGCCTGTGTATTCTCTTCAAGGCCTGAAGAAACCCTTTGGTGAACCTAGATTTCAAACTTGTTTTAGGCCTCAAAGACAAGCTCTTTGGATTCATAGTGGCTAAGAAAGAATGAGGATTTTTGGGAAATAGGGTTTTGAAATTGAGAGTTGGGTGTTAGGTATATTGGACCAAAAGACCAGCAAACAATTGGAGATATATAGATTTTATTCTGACACAAAGGGTCCTCCTTGCTCTCAAAGCTCACAAAGACAAAAGGAGAATCATGTTCTGACACAAATGTCTGTGTGTTTGTGTTTGTGTTTGTGAGGTAAAGAGATAAAATTTTGGGGGGTATAAAGAGGAAGTGAGAGACCAAGGAATCAATTCTTTAGGATACTACAAATAATTGCATATTAATTATTCTTGGGTATTCTCTAGCTTTGGGGGTTTAGGAGGTGAAAAGTGGGTTTTGTGGGGTTGCTAAGAGCCAACCACCATATGAGAGCACATGGTTGCATTACCCACTTGGATTAATTGTGGGGCCTTAATTTCCATTTCCTGTCACTTTGTTCTTTTATGGATTGATTATATATACATTTCCTAGTAAATCGTTGCATACCTGTTTACGCCAACTTTGCAACATTTTTAATTTGTGTTTTTTTCGGTCATCAGTGACCTAATGGTGGCGGCAAAGGGTGGAATTGGTGATGATCATGCCATGTTCTAGTGACCAAGACTAAACGCAGTACTTTAGGGTATAAAGATGGTGGTGAATGCCATTCCTTGCATTAATATTGTTGTATAAATAAGTATATTTTTAAAATTACGTTAATTTAGATACGTGAATTAGATCAGTTGGTCAAGGCAATGAGTCTGCGCCTTTGCATCCAAATTCGAATCTCCTTCCCCCAAGTAACGTTTTCAAGAACATTCACTTATGCACTCGAAGACCGGTATTTGATTCTCAACTCCTCTAATATCATTTGTATATATATACATATATACTAATGCATGGTGGTGTTTAAAGGATCACATGTCTCCAATAAGGATCATAAGAAATTAAATAAATCTTGCACGAATGTAGGACCGTTAATTGTACAACTTGAATCTTATATAAAATCGTGATGTAAGTAAGAAGGTTGACCGTTGCATAGTAAAAACTACTATAGCTAAAACCTAATAAGTGCATTCCACTTCAATTCCAGCAGGCAGCCATCAATCTATCTTCTATTACATAATCTTGGAGCATGAAAACCAATGCATATCTAGTTTTTAATTTCCCCGTGAAAGTGATGTTGACATTAATTAGGGTAATTTATTTCCCTAAGGTCTTTTTTTAAAAATTACTTTAATCATATGCCAAATTAAAAAGGACCTTAAATAACTTCTAAAGAACAAAGTGACAGATATGCATGCATGCCAAAACGCACACTTGATTGGAGCTTTTCAACCTAATAATCCAGTGCTGCACTTTGATCACTAGCAAAATAAGAACATGGGTGGGCCTAAGTTACATGACATACCCTTCACCAAGCTCTAGAATTAGACTGATTAACTAACTCATAATTAGGCTTAATTAGTATTCAAATTAAGTTGGATCAACACATGTACGCCTACCTCTCTCAATTAATTAGGGCATTGTTTGGACCACTAATGCGCACGCTGACTCAGTGTGTTTGGTGTGTGCACCCTCATTAATTGAGCACACACACAAGAATATTTTTTAGGGCTTCTTAGATATGGGTCCATTTTCATTTACATACAACGGATGCAGGACACTAATTGGACTCTCTTCAATTGCGGTCCTCCCAATCAATTGTATGGCCAGGTAAGCAAACCTTGTAGCCACCATATTCGAGACATTTACAATATATGACATTGGTTGAAAATGGCAAGTACATGCAAATACCACTTTTAAATATCAGTTTTCTCCTACAATCAAGCTTATGACATTCAATTTAAATGATGATTTCATGGCTCACAGATTAAAAACCTATTTAATTCAAATTTCAGCTATATACATATATGATATTTTTTAGAATTCTATATTCGTAGCTTTATTAAATTGGTAGCATATACCTACCTTTTAGCTATAAATTTATATATTGAGTTTTTCAAAATTCTTTATGGAATTTTTTTGTCATAATGTTAATTTTTTAATATACCTAGTATGGAGGTATAACTTCTTCTTTTTTAAACATATGTGTTTTACCTGGCATTGAGGTGCATCCAATATGTGTTTTACCTAGTACTGAGGAACATCCAATATGTGTTTTACCTAGTACTGAGGTGCATCAAATATGTTCTATACCTATTAGATAGGTGTATCAAGTTCAATGGTTAGTAGGGTATTGTACCTGAAGAATAGGATTATCAAATTTAAGAATAATATTAATAGTTCATGAAGAAATAAACGAGTACAATAGGTCCGACATTTACATTCAAAATGTAATTATTCCTTTAATTACATGATGAAATCTAATCATTAATGGCTTATAAATCCTCATCTTACCCGTTTTAGACAATAGGGATATAATAGGAACAAAAAATTTAAATACAAATCAGTTAAATACAAAAGATTGAGTCAGCATGTCAAAAATGGAATGTAATCTACATGGCAAACTAGTCAAAGGACTTGTATCAACAAACAATAATTCGAGGACTAGACCCAACTATTGGTTGGATTTTTGGACCTCTATCAACTTTTCTATATTTTTTATTATTTTGTACGAATATTTAATTTTCTCACACAAGAACAAATATGGGGTTGACATACTGCATAGATTCATTTTAATTTTAATTTTCTTCCTTTTGGTGTTGGCCAACAAGTTATAAAACTGGCTTTATTGTTTAATGAGCTTAATTAGTCGCCTCCACAAACCACGAGAGTGATTATAGAATACTACAATAGTATGGTCATTCGGTGCATCTTTCATGACATTTTTAATTGTTGGGTTGTCATCACGTAGTCAAAAGCATATGCTCTATGCTCCTCTGCTTGCTTTTCCAAATCTGTAGAAGCTTCCACAGCTGGCTGTCGGCCATGCAATAGTTCAAAGAATTAATGGGGACATTTGCAGCAAGCTTCATTAAGCTCCAAGTTTCAGAAGTTACTTGAGGCTTAAGCTCCAAGCTCTTAACACATTTACATTATTTATCTGACTGTATCTTAATTAACTATCTGTAGAGATTATCATTTTCATTGGCAAATCAACAATATCTTCCTCTACATAACACAAACAAAAGGTCAATCGGGCTACATTATCTGGATATATGTTTATGCTAGTTGAGTTAGCCTTATCATAAACCATCGAGGGAGTGAGCTATAGGCTTGTCTTTGATACTGATCCACGCTCAGTCCTTCTTTCTTTCTTCCTATTTATATTTGTGCATGCCTCATTTAGAGGTAACATATATAGGTCTACACCACATTAGATCACATGAGATGATCGTGATGATAATTGATGTAACGAGTACACATTAACTGACTCATTATATGGTTAACTATAGTATAGTTTAAAAATGTGATCTCCTTTAGCACTTTTATTTACTTAATCCAAATTAAGAAGGATACCATGAAAGCAGGGTTTGAGAGAGTGGGAAGAGAATCCAAATTCAAAACACTTGAGAGATCATAACTTTTGTTTTCAGCTCTACATCAGTGAGGTAAAGTTTTCGTCCTCAAGTATACATAGAATGCTTAGTTCGAAATATACTCAAACAAATGTATCTTAAAGCTCTCCAAGTCTTCTAGGACCCCAAACTAAAATGTCCGTAGCTACAAGTAAAGAACTCTAGAAACTAAAAACGCACAAAATCGCCCCCTTATCTTATCTGTGTATAGTAACTAAACAATACATGAGAGCTGCATTCCGAATCGTTGCGAAATCTCCACGACTGAGGCATATGCATGCTATAGCTAGGTTTTTTTTTTCAAATTTATGATCTTATTTTTTCAGTTAATTTATAAAGACATGTGAAGCAAGCAAGCCTGTCTACAAAGTAATAAGATTGATTTGTTTCCGTGATAGTTTTGATTTGAAGCGGGTGGTAGGAGAGGAAGGACATATCGAAAAGATATGAGTACTAATAACTGGACAAAGCAAATCACGGGGTCACATGGATTCTTTGACCAATCCCATCCTCCTGTACTCATCATGCCCTCTCTCTTTTTGGTAAATACCATGAGGTGTCCGGGCCAGCTTGCGCGCACCTCGACTAATCCTCACTCGCTGAATTGAGCCGTTGGCCACCAGGTGTTACAACTGCCGGGTCTGTTTTTTTTTTTTGGTAAATACCATGAGGTGTCCGAGCCAACTTGCGCGCACCTCGACTAATCCCCACTTGCGGAACTGAACCTGCCGCTGGCCACTAGATGTTACAACTACCGGGACTCGAACTGGGGAGCAAACCCAATCGAACCCCAGAGCCTTACCCAAATGGTGAACAAACCATTGGGCCACTCTTGGTGGTTCTTAAAAGAAATAAAGAAATTAGCGTATTATTTGTAGATATATCTTAATTTGAAATTAGGATCCATTCAATTTCTGTACCTGTTTATCTGCAATTCTAATCAAGAAATGCAATTTAAGAAGCTCAAAATTGAAATATCAAATAAGAAAAATTAAGATAACTACAAGACGATTGGAATATATATATATATACACACACATACACAAAAATATAAGAACAGAAGTAATAATTAACATCACTAAATCTCCCCAATTTTACAAATACGAGTAGTTCTTCATACCTATATATATATATATATATATCCTCCTTGTATATCCTCTTTCACTTTTATTTTATTTTACCATATCCAGATCAAGTACATAATAATTATACATCTCTTTTTTTGTATTTTTTTTGTGTTCCTGTAAGGGATTTAGGGTCAACACTCAAGTAGTAGAGTAAATTGCCACAATTGTCCTCATCACCTTTACCTGTGTGGTAAGGCACTTCATGTAATGGGCTGTCTCCTCCAACAAGCTCCAAGTATCCATGCCTTCACCTCCAGGTACAACCTTCCGCAGCTCATCAACTCGCCCTAAACCCGCCTCAACCGGCTTCTTCTGAGATCTTTTCTTCATGGGGTGGTGAGCACTAGTACTACTAGTACTACCAATTCTCCTCAAAACTCCTCCATTTCGTGCTTGGTTTCGGATCTTCCAAAGCAACTCCCGGCTCCAAGCTCTTCTTGTCCCTACAGCACAAGCCATGGATGCATATGCAGCAGTCTTAATTCTCCTATATCGTCGCTGGATCTCTCTTGAAGAAGATGATGATGATCTGGGTTGATGCTTGTTTATTCTTGCTAGGGCTTTGAGCAAGCCTTTGGTGAACCTATACTTCAGTGAATTAGGGTTGGGAGAATTCATGGGATTCTATATATATATATGTTTGTAGGGGAAACAAAATTAGGGTTTGATGGAAGAGTTCAGTTGGGCTTGGGGGTACTTGAAATTAGAAAGCTAGAGGTGAACTTTTAGGAGGAAAGACAAATGAACAAGATAAGAGATTTTCTTCTGACACAAAGGGGTCCAGTTTGCTCACAAACCACCAGGACAAAGAGGAGAGAATTTAGTTTGTGAACTCTGACAACACTGTCTCTCCTTCAAAACTACCCCAAAACTACAGGAGATCTAGAGAGGGATAATGTGATTGGGCAATTTAAGGAAGAGAGATGATGAGAGGGAAATGGGAAAAGAAAGAGGATTTGAGAGTGGGGGAGATAGAGAGAGAGAGAGAGAGAGAGAGAGTGAGATAGAATATTGGAAATGGGAGGTGTAAAGAGGAAGGAGACTTGAAGAATCAACCTTTAATAAAATTAAATATGAATATTATTAATTAAATTAGAGATGGAGAGAGATAATGGAATTGAATAATAAGTTTGTAGCCTCTTTCATATTCAACATGAGTTTTGGAGGTGAAAAGGAGGCTTCGTGGGGCTACAAAAGGACCAACCAGCATATGAGCGCACATGGTTCCATTTACCCACTTGGATTATGGGGCCTTTAATTTTTTTTCTCTCTTCATTTTGTTCTGTTATGCATCTTTCTCTCACTAACTTGATGTTTATATCCCTCTCTCGGTTTTATATTCGAATTTGTCTCCTTTTGGTTTATAAGCCAATGACATGATATACATATTTAGTGCATGGTGATGGTTGGTTAGCTATATATTGTGGTGGATGTATATGACATGATAGCAATGGCCGGCGGCCGACATGTAATGGTATGTGCCTTGTATGTCATGTGTCACTTTTATTCTGTTCACGTTGGAAGGCAACCGCAGATGTCATTGAGGCTTCTAGTTTTAGTGGTAGAGCATTTTAACCTATAATATAATGTCATTGAAAGAATTCAGACTCCTAAAACTAGAATGAATTCTTTCAACGACAATATATTATGAGTTAAAATCCTATATTAAGAGTTTCTATACAGGAAAAGAGAACACGATCAACTCCTAATATAGGATTTGAACCAAATGAAATGACAAGATGCATATTGAACATTTCCCCTCATAAGTTTCAACTTTTTACCAAGATCCCATAAAAAGGAGAGCTAGCTACTGGTGTAAAAGTGTACTGCTTTGAATTTGATGATAACGTATAGGTTTTCCGTTGATCATGTGAAGTGACAATATTTATGAGGAAAGTGAGAATTTGCAAATCAATATAAGTTTTAGTATTATTTTATAACAATTTTAAAATCTAATTCGTTATGACTGCTGGTGACAAAAGTAACATTCAAGATTTGATCTTTTATTTTTTATAAATTAAAATTTTATTTTTATATTATAACTTATACATCATTGGTTAAGTACCTAAGTTTTTTAAGTCCCTATGTGTTAGATAGAGAGAGAGAGAGAGAGAGGCAGGTGAATTTGTACTTATAGCTCAGAGTGACCCCATAGCTAATAACACCTTTGCCACCCTAAGGGCTAGTTCGCCTAATATATGAATATGCTTGTGGTTGATTGAACCACCACGAATAACACTAGATGAAATTGATTAATCACATTTTATAATTATCTTACCAATAATAATAGGGTAATGCTAGGCTTACCACATTTTTCATACCACATTCATACCGCCTCTCTAATAGAGGTGGAGCCCACCAATACAATGGGGCCCACCTCTATTAGAGAGGTGGTATGAATGTGGTATGAAAAATGTGGTAAGCCTAGCATTTTCCATAATAATAATGTGATAGTTGATGCTTTGATTAACCATTAAGGGCGGAATCATGAATTTTTAATAAAAGCGTGGACTATAATTTCCTTTTTCACTTAAGGAGCTATTGGGGTGAAGTGGACTAATTTTGCGGAAATAGGGTAACTAATTGCTATTATTCTAAATATTTGTAAACGATTGGAGTCCACTCTAGCCTAAGGCCGGCTCCGCCCTACGTTCGTCATAATAATTGATATAACATGTAGATATAAAGGGTCAACAAGTGTAATCCAATGAAAACGGCCCTTGACAAGTGGTCTCACGTTTCGAACCTTCATAACACTTTTGACACTATATGTGTGAGAAAACCCCCTCACCCCCTCTCCGTTCTTAACTATGGCAACAACAAAAAATGTAGACATAAATAGTTCATATGAACGGTTTCCATATTGGAAGATGCTGAATTACACTATTCTCTGTGGGAAAGCAAGAAATTAAAGAGCGAAAATGGTGATCGATGTCTGTTTTGTGTGCCCCTCTCACGTCTCAACACGTTGAAAAGTTATGTCTTTTGTTTAATTTGTCCTTTGGGTCTCATGAAAATCCCACGGGACAGCTGAAGATAGTTTAATTTTAATGGCATGGCTTAAAAATAATTAATTAAAATAGAACCCCTGGAAAATAGAAAATATATGTATGCTCAAGTGAGTGATTGACAGAGATGCAAAACAAAAGGCAATGCACAGAACAAACATGGAGTTTCTGTTTTGGCCTTCAATGGCAAAGCTTGAGGAATTAATATGGGGTGGGCCTGGCTTGCCTTCAAATGGCCATACACAAACCAAAGCTTTAGTATTAGACTTTAACAAACTCATAATTAAGCTTCGTGTGTTGAGATAATAAGCAGGAGTATCCACATGCTTGTTAATTTATGCATTGTCAATTTGCTATTGTCAGGACCACCACTGGCTTGTGATGAGTCACTCACAGGTGTCATCGTGGCCGCTACGAACACCAAATTTTATTCACCAAATAATGTAACAGTGTTTAATTAAAGTTATATTCACCAAATGACGTAACAGTGTTTAGTTGATGTTTTGTAATGACAATTAGACAACAACCCCATAGAAAATTTTGAAAACTACCATATTGAATTAGATCATGACCCATTTTGAGTTAATCCACTATCAAACAAGGACTATGAAAGCTTACCAAACCAAACAGAAACAAGCCCATGAATCTTATTTGTGATTGCTAAAAAGAAAAAAAGAAAAAACAAACAGAAAACCCTACAAAGGGCTTCTGTACAGCAAGATTTTCCACCTTAGTAATCATCTTTGGCCAAAAAAAGAAATTTAATATTCATCAAAGGCCATCAAACTGGTTGGTCATATTATTTGTTGCAAGATTAATATACAATTGCATTTTGAGCCTTAACCAAATTGGTTGAATTGACAGAAATGCTACAACAACAGAGGACCATATCATCAAAATGTCATTTAAATAATACAAATGGGTAGGCTATTCACATATGCTGCCTGAACAAAATTTGGTTTGAGAAAACACTTCAATTCCTACTATTACATATATTGATTATTGCAATCAATTTTGCAATCAATTTTGCAATCAATTTTAACAGAAAAAATAAAAATAAAGGGAAGAGAAAACTCATGAGCTTAAAAATAGAAACTTGGTAAGAGTTTCCCAATCCTAGCATGTTTATAAATTTCCATGCTCCTCCATTGATGACTCAGAAGCAGAGTCATCAGTTGTGGAATTGGAGATTGTCTCCAGTTGGCTGGAACCCTCACTATCTGAAATCCCAGATGGTCTGTCTTCAACAGGTTGTTTCAAGAACCAGTACATTATGCTTGCAGTCAATGTAAGGATCATCTTTTGATTCACCTGACGAGACGAAAACAAAATTGTTTATCAGAAAAAGGAATTGATGAAAAGTTTAGTAGTTTAAAACAAAGCCAAGGTATGATCCCAAAAGTACCTCAGTTATGTCTTCAGGAAGCAAAAATATTGAACATCCCAGCTTCCTTGCAATACTGATGATGTAGGTGGCATTCATCTTTTTCTCATCATCTATATTGTTCAGAAATTAAAGAAAACATAAGGCATCAAAGCAACAGAAGAACTTGAATTTTTACCACATGAAAATAAGAGGGAAACATACCAGTTACTCCTTTGGTAACAAGGCTCCAATTTACCACTCTAGGCTGCACAGCGCTAAGCAATTCAAGGAAGAAAGTGCCATCTGACAAACTCTTATCCTGAAAGATTGAAACAGTAACTTATGATGAAATATATTCCTACTGTTTCATGCTAATGTTTGGAAATATCAGGCAAAAGAAGTGCATCTTATTTTTCTACTTATTTTTTCATCACTATTATACATGAAATACAAATGGTACCTTAAAACTATTCATGCGGCTATGGCTTCTTGTGCTACTAACTTTGGTGTTGGCCCATTCCAGAATATCAGCATCAGTGATTTCCTTCCCATGAGAGTGAAATCTCAAGTTCTTTAGTAGTTGTAGGATGTTGTACCGCATCAATTGCCACAAATAAGCTGAAAAGTAAAAGCATATAATAAGCATACCAATAGTTTCCTGTGTTTTGAATGCACTAGCCATAAGCATTCTAGCGGACTTACCAAGTATTAACTTTTTATTCCCCTGCACAATATCATTTCCAGCAATATTTACCAAAGAAAACTTCAATTGTTTCCCGATTTTTACGACCTGATTGCAGTTTTCTACTTTTCTGAATGGCATTTTGATTGGAGGCTTGTTTGCAATCTTCCAATTGACAATGCCTGGTGAAATCTTGTCCAGGGACTCCAGAAGTGCCCACCTGCAGAGGACCAATTTCACTTCAGCTCCAGATGAAATTAAAGATCAATCAGTTTGAATAGCTAGCAATGTCCAACTGTGGAAGCACTTGAATTTAGTTTACATCAATTATGACATTTAAACAATTATCTCAATGTTTTAAGAAAATTTTATAGTTTGGAATTTTGGTTTGTTGTGATGTGAAGATACATGCCGCCAGGTGCAACACTATAATAAGTTGATCAGAATATGAATAACTTAGGTTTAGGAGGATAGACAAACACAGCGATATTAACCATTTATCATCATAAAAGTTCAAAACAAAATGAGTTTTTACCCGTTTCTGAGGTCTTCAAAGACATTATTGATATATGTTGAATTTCCAAGACTATTCATCCAGAAGCGAAATGCCCTCTCTTCTCTGGAAATTTGAGTGTCATCTGCCAAATTTTCAAGGAACGATATCTGCTTTGTTTGGGTTGAGAGCCCATTCCTACAAGTGAATGAGTAGAACTTAGCTTTTTACCATTATGAAAGTAGCCATTCTATAAGGAATACATTGCTCAAGTAGGGTTAATTCTCATTTCTCACCTATGCTGGAAAATATGTGCAACAAAAGCAAGGTTAAGGTTTGGGGATCCTTCAACAATATCTTTTGCAGTCAAGTATCTCTTGCATCCCATCCTATCTGCATGTTCAAGAACTAACTTTGCTCTTTCCAAAGGATTCTTTGCAGCCAATGCAGATGGATTACTGTGCTCAGGTGCCAGAACATTTAAGAGGTGAGCATAGGCCTCTGCATCCTGCAAGACAGACATATGTCATACCCTCAAACACAAGCAATATCCTTGCAATGTATGTCAAATCTATGTGGCTACACCTTTCCTATTTGCTTCTCTAAATAAAGAAGGAATGCTATGTCCATCAACCTTGACAAAGTATTAACTTATTCTCATACCTTGACATCAGAGGAGAAGTTTGTGACTATCTTTTTATATCCTGCTTTCTTCAATTGGAAATTCATCCACCTCAGTAATATCTTCTCTGGTGGTAGACTCATCAACTCCTCCACATCCTGTCGATTTTGAAGATAAGAAGACATAAGAAAATTTGTTGGTTTAACCAAGCCACTGTATCTTATGAATTAGGACGCTCTTACCTTACTATCATCAACCAACTCCACCAATTGAGGTGTTTTCTTCAAGTTGAGGTCTGCCAGTAATTGTATCTATAGAGCATGACATTGGGAAACCGATGGCTCAGATACAGTCCATGAAATTTACAAAATCAAATTTCATGCTGATGAACTTTATATCCAAACAAACTTAAATAAACATGAAAATCTTACCTTGATAATCTGAGAAATCACTCCAAGAACAAGATGACGCTGAAAAGCAAACAAAGAGGACAATACTGGTCAGTATCCATTGCAACTATGTATAGTTAAAACACTCCACTCAATTAAGCAGTAGCACAACATGTGCCAATTATATAATGTACATGAAAGGGCATGTATGCATACCCTTCCTTCAATGAAATCCTGAGTCCCTATATTGACCACAGTGCATCCAACAGCTTTAGCTGAGTTGAGGCACAGAGTGTGATTTTCATTTCTCTCCCACGGATTGAGTACTCTCTTTGTATTGATAGCCCGTTCGTCGATTGTCCCGGGCACCGCCACATTGATCAGCTTACTGCATCCAAAGAAACACATCCCTAAAAATCCAATCCACAATCCCACAAAAACTCAACAACAAGATACCAAAAGTGGCAGTAATGAATAAACAATCAATCAATCACCATAGAAGTACTCCATCCTTTACGATCTCGAATAAATCATTGGTTGATGGATCAATAGGAAGGTATTTCTTTAGGAAATCATCCTGTGCAAGGTAGTTATTGATATGGGCAACATAAGAAGCCTTCTCCGATTCGCTGATTGTATGAAGCAAAGTGGTGGTTGCAGCCTTGAGAAAAGCAGATGAAGAGTTGTTCTTTCCACCACTTCCTGTTGTAGCAGTGGCATGAGCTTGGAGTTTCAAATAAACCTGCCATTTTTGCAAACTTGTGAAACTCCATTTTCTAATTCAACCAAGATGAAGATGGGTCTTAAAATAAATAACTTGAGCTTCAGTTTCTTCAACAGTTCAACTTTATATGCATTATCCAAACAATAAACAGATAACAAACAGGGCATTCAGCATTATTTAGTTGATTGATTGCCCAATTGGGTTTGAACTTCGAAGTAAAAGTGTAGAAACAGACCCTGAGAAAGAATTCAAAATCGACATCTTCATCAAGGTTGGGATGCAAATCTTGAATGAAAGAAGCCCTGTCTTGGTCAGTGAGATTCTCTGATCCCACAACTTTGAGCCTCGACATTTTGGCAGGCAAGTCTCCAAGTGTGAGCTTTCCACTCTCCCTCTTCATACTCACAAACTTCATCACCATCATCACACATTTCCAACAACAAAAATGTCAATAAAAAATAAAATAAAATACCAAATGCTGAAAAGACAGGGACAACGAACATACATGGGATTTTAAGCTGCGGAGCTCGACTTGGGTGAACTGGTTCTGTAGCCATGGATCTGAAACCAGAATGCCAACATAACCCGACATTTTTGGAGCTACCCAGAAGAAGAAGATGAAGGATTGAGCTGAGCTTAGCTGAAAGCTGAAATCTTTTACTCTTTCTCTTTGATATCCCCACAAACCCAAGTTTTATTTAATCGATTTATGGCTTTAATTATTTGAAGTTTGAAACTTTGGAGCAGAGGAAGCAGTACAAGTAGGAGGAGGAGGCTCAAACGAGGGTGGCCAAACACTCAACACAGTTGGGTCGGGGCAGAGCTGTCACACTCCAAAGTTGCTTCCTTTGAATGAAGATAGTGAATTCAAAATAATGACCATCATGTCCAACTATGGAGGAAAAGAGAGGGGACCCACAAACACATTGTCGTTGGAGAATTCAAATTATGACCAAAATGTCCTCATCCTCGTCATCCTAGTACAGTTGGTGTTACAGTTTCAAGTTTCAACTGTGCTTAGACCGTTACAAAGTTCAAGTTTTGAACTTTGATTAATAAACAATTAGGCCAACATGAACATTAAACAATATTAATTAGCAAGTTTGCTAGCTCAGTTGGGCTTTGAGTTGTTTTACTGCTTGATTACTGAGTGATTTCTCAAAACTGCAACAGCTCAAGCTGGGGATTGAATTAAATACTATTATTAATGTGGTCGGTCGTTTATTTGAAGAAATATATATATATATGGATGATATAGGCATTTGCCAAATTAGGGGACCACTCACACCACTTGGATATAAAAGTTGGTTTGCCTTTTAAAAAAGCAGAGCTGATAAGACAATGGCCGTTTGGATATTCATATTTGACAGGGTTCAAGCATTCTCAAATTCTCAGTGAACTTATCCAAATGAAAAAATAAAATACCAAACAGAGCACATGAGGTAATTGTTGTAGGAAGGTGATCCTTGTGTGAGAGGGCAAGAACAAGATGAGTTCATTAATTTGCAAGCTACATGTTGGGTAAGATGTTTGTGATGACTTTAAGGTGTTAAAAGATTGATTTTTTTATTTTTTATTTTTGGCGTTACTTTTGTTAGATCATTGTATCCAATTTCCAAATACGCGTCAAGAATTCTATCGCTTATTTATTCGTTTATTACATACAATAGAAGAAAATCGAACTCTTTACCTAAAACAGTTTTAATTAATTTTTCTACTACTCACTCTTTTATCACTTGGACCAACCCCAAGAGCTTCACCATTTTAGCTTGATACATGCCTCCGACAATGTAGTCATTTCACCAATTAATTGGTGATTTATAAAGTTTGTATGAAAAGGAAACAAGAACAATAACTTTTTATCTTTTGAACCTTCTTTAGTTGTTAACCGAAAAATGAACAGGTCATGTTTCAAAAAGGCAGGAAGAAAGGTACGCACCTTCCTCCAAAACATTAACATAATGCCTCACTTGGTTGGTTGGTTCACTTGTAATCCCTTTTTTCGTTTGGGATGAAATTTACTTGTAATCTTAAGACATGGCAAATGATAAGTTTCCACCTTTTCTTTATTTTCCTTATCTCAACCAAATTTTTCTTTGACCAAAAATCAAAACCAAATGATAACTTCCCACCTTTTCTTTCTTTATTTATGTACCCGAATTCAATAGTTTAGATTAGATTATATTAAAGTATAATATCCTTTGTTGTATCAAAAAGAATTATGACTGCATAAAGGAGATTTTTCGAAGAGAGAATGATGCACCGCCGTTGAATTTTTATCTTTATGGGTTATGGTACTAGAAAGAAGTAGTAAAACCAACTTCAATTCTCATCATGAATTACCTCATAGTCGTAGGTCATAGTAACTAGTATTTGCCTTCTCCTTTCGAGTCTTAAAATATGGTGAAAATCATTTAAATTAAGCATGTGAAATGAAGTATAAAAAATTCATCAAGGGAGCATAGTCATATTTGGCTTTTCATTCATAATCATTAAGCAGCTCAATAATCACCATATAATTAATCAAATACTCCTAATTCAATCTCTTATAGGGAGCATATACTAAGGTATAATCAGATTCGTGGGTCATAAACTTCCATATCTCGTATAGTTGCGAGGCACCAATCTGCAAAGACGGTGCAGGTGGGCAAGTCTGCTTTTTATAATCCAAGCTAATCCCATGAACAAAAACAAAGAGATTTTGCAAACAAGAGAGCATGGGGGAGGGCCAAGATTGGTAGGCGTGGTGCCAAATCCAAGTGGGTAGAAAAGTGTATATACATTTCATATCATATTTGCTTTACACAAAAGGCAAATAAAATTCAAAAAAATAAAAATAAAAAAGGGCATGAAGAGGGCATGGGAAATAGCTTTATAAAGAATGGGGGAGAATGTGGA
This sequence comes from Prunus avium, assembly GCF_965620075.1. Classification (NCBI taxonomy): domain Eukaryota; kingdom Viridiplantae; phylum Streptophyta; class Magnoliopsida; order Rosales; family Rosaceae; genus Prunus; species Prunus avium. The sequence continues at coordinate 35,528,554 of NC_142291.1, forward strand.
TCAATCCTTGCTGTGTTTGCTTCTACTTCTCAAGGCATATGAATGATTACCAAAGAGGTCCACTGATGTGTGCACTGATGCAAGTATCAAAATCCATATTTGTGGGGCCTTACCACACATGGTGTTGCACTAATGTATGTTTATTGGACTCTTGAATCTTCATCATAAGTTTTTCTGATTCTGGGTACTTTCCTTTCAACAAAGTATGATTTCAGGCATACTTGTGTTTGATTCCTATTATCATTGGCAACAGATTGGAAAAAAGAATTAGTTTGATGAATTTCACTAGGAAAGATTGGTAATTTCTAGACCGAAGCTAAATAAAATTCTCCGTTCAAACGGCACGTGATTAGGAAAAAACGGAGATGGTGCACCTACCATAAAAAGTTCAAAATGCTATCTCCTGAAGAACTTCAAGTGTCTTCTGATGAACCTGTATGTGAGAGACAAGGGAACAAAATGAATTGATTCACCGGAAGAATGTGGAATAACATGGCTATAAAGTGAAGGAAATTATTGTGGGTAATGATATGGCAAGCTATTTGCACACCATGACTTCCTCAAGCAATCTACGACATATCTTACAAATAACTTCTACGACTTCTTCAAACTAATAATTAGATAGAAAACTTAAGAATAAAATTGAAGACAGTAATTCAATTGCCGTAGAATTAAAAGAACAACTTTTTTAATCTTTTGAAAGAAAAAGAAACTTTACCCATTCTAGATGTTGTGCAGTGATACCAGAGAGATTTCCTGCATATATACCACCTAAGACCTGGCAAGTTCAAGTCCAAGCATGAATCAGGAATTTATCTTAAACAGTGAGATTGCTGCATATGTCAACTCGATCAGAGTAGCTCAAGCCCATTTAATCTCATAGATGCTCCAGAGGTTATGAAGTATCTTCTAGATTAGAAGCACCAAATATAGATATTGTCCTGAAACGTAACGTTACCCAACTCGACCACACCATGGTCGTCAGACATCCTGAGGTCCAGAGGACTTGAAATGAATGTGTTACAACTTACTAGTTAAATAGGTGAATCAACTAATTCTTACCTTGGAGACAGTCTCAAGAAACATGCCAGGGCGCACAGGAAGAGCTTTTCGTCCTGTAACGCTTTCCTGGGAATGATGATGAATGAGTCAATATAATATGAAACCGAAAACTATTTTGACACGTGTCGGTGTGTGGGTGTGCACGCGCGGTTCCCTGTTGAAACAGACTTGCCAACATACACACGTTCTAGTTATGGACTGTATTATACCCACCCTTCCTGCAATTCCACTCGCTCTACCAGTGGTATCTTCCTCATCACTGCTAGCATCATCAGCACCTTCATTTTTTCCTTCCATTACATTTTTTATCATCTCCTGGACAGTCTTCCCCGGTTTCAAAGCTACAAGTTTGGTTAAGAAGTTCACCTGCATTGACAGGAATCTTAATCATGCCAAACCCATGGCAGAGGATGATGGTAACAACTTAAAATAAAATTTTCCAAACAAAGATACGGGCCAACGAATCAACCGGGTATCCTGTAATCTTTTTATAAATGCACAAATACAGACCTCGGATTCTGGAAGAGTGTTAAAGCCACGATCATTTCTCTCATCTAGTAATCCACCTCCCATCATATTCCGAGCTTCCTCTCTGATTAAAACAAGTCTTGCAAGCAGTTTTCGATCTGGAACTACAGGCCGAGTTTCCATTGTCTTCCAAAAATGAAAATAGGCTCATATTAACTTGAATTATTAATAAAACTTCACGAAACAAAATAAGACATTAAAGCATGAAAAGACCATAGTTAGTGCTACTGAATATCATTACATATTACAAGTATAGTGTCTGTAAGCTAAAATTACTATTTCCTCGTTCCAACATTTTAGAGCAGTTCCAACAATCCCAAGTAAACCAAATGACAGAACACAACCCTAAGGAGGGGGAAGTTTGCTGCTAGTGCCCAGAATGATATGCAATAATATGCTATACATATATCATCAATAACCAAAAAAAGCACTTATGCAGAAGATAGCATTTGCAGTGATTACCTCCAGTATATCATCAGCCTGGTTAGCAATATCATTAAGATTTGCAGCTGGAACATGAACTTTTATGTCATTCTTACTTTTGAACACACCACCACCAGCAGCCACTCTGCGTAGTAATTCCTGTCTGCTTTCTTTCTGAGGAGTTCTACAGAGCAGGCCAACCACTTGAACCTAGAAATAAATAATATAAAAAAGTAAAGTGAAAGAAACTAGAATCCAATAACCACAATTGCCTAGACTAGCCATTACTCTGAAGCAATAATCATAAATTTGCCTTAAAGAAAAATCCTTACATGCGGGGGGCATTTTTTCGTAAGATAGGATAATACTGTCTCCTTGATCACCTCCAATAATGACTTGCGCTGAACATTGACGATCAAAACAGTCATTGAGTAAATAATCCATAGCTATGTTTGGTCACAAGAGATTAAATGATACGACAACATGGTGTATTTGAATGTTTGACCAAAAAGCAGCCAGCTTTACGTCGGCTAGATTTTACCTAAAAAACAAAACTATTGCAAAATTCAAACTGCAGCGGGGCTAAAAAGTGCGTGTAAGTTGCCACAAAAGCTCGTGTACTGAAATTGAAGCTTGCAGCCATGAATAGTATCATAGCTGCCGCTGCAATGAATTAAGAAGAGGTTCAGTTTCCAGCATAATGTGGCAACAATGGGCACGAAAACCAGCTTTTAGATACAGTCTTCAGCCACCACGACCCATACATACCACAAAACCTAAACTTATGTTACCTCCTCTCTCCTGCCCTCTTCCCCACAAAAAGAAAAGGCATCATTCATCATTCTTAGCATTATATTACAGAACCTAATTAGTGGTGTCAATAAAAAGGAAACCAGAAAAACATGTATCGTCAAATGAAGGTACACATACAATATCAAATGTTGGAACATTAGTATTGTGAAAGAGACCAAAGATCACATCAATGTGCAAGCCGAAAAAAGTACAGAAATGATAGGATGTGGTTGACTAAAACTTGATAAAAATAACGGTTGGTGTGTGTTCATTGCTCAATCTTGTCAGATCAATCTAAGTTGGGGCAGGGTAGCTCACATTAAAGCTAGTGTGATATGTAAAGTTGAAATATAACCTTATCATCTTGGTCATTCTCAGCAAGTTGGATCATGTAATCTAGTGCCATCATGAAACCCGACTCCATCTCATCAACTCTCTTCCCTAGGACCCCTTGTGCAGCTATTTCCACTGCCACCTCTTCAGATGCCTCATCCATGTTCATATCTTCCAACTGTACATGTACAAAACTAGTAATCAGTCAAATGAAGCATCAGCTGGCTCGTGATTTCAAAACAAAGAGCAAAAAGAGATAAATGCAGAAGAAACGCAAGCAACCTCCAGATAGTAAACAGCAGCATAATCCAATTTAAGCAAAATTAGCCAACTGTGCAGTTAATACATTGCAATATATATCATCATTTTGATGAAAACCATATGAATTCCACATTTACAATAGGTATTTAAATGAACTGAAATTAATACAAAATTTGACTCAACTAAGCCTTATACCAAATTATCCATCATTTCCTTCTCTACCAATTTCTCAGCAACCAATCTACAGAGAGAGAGAGAGAGAGAGGAGCAAAAACTTACAAGGGTGATCATCTCTTCAAGAACAGAAGTGACTTGGTCACCACCTTTGAGAAGAGCTTCATATTGGGCAGTGTCCAATTTTGAGTTGCCATGCTCTTGGGTAGTTCTGCTCTTCTCTTGCCCACCCAATTCCTCATCTGGGTAGCCTCCACCCACCTCATAAGTCCCACAGAAGCGCAGCATCTGCCTCTTCTTCTTCTTGTTGGGTTGCTTTGCTTGAAACTGAGGTTGGGGCAAATTGTTGTGGCGAGAGCACACAGTGGTGAATGAAAATGAAGGGAAAGAGAGGAGAGAAGGAGAATTAATGGTTGGGTTCAGAGTTTGTGCAGATGGGTATGAACAACTGGGAAACATGTTGCTGCTCCGCAACATCCTTTCTTCTTGTTTGGATTCTATGGTTTTGGGGTTTTGGATGGGTTTTTGTGTTAGAACCAGAGAAGCGATAAAAACAAACCAAAATAATAAACTCGCCGACTGTGGGAATCGAACCCACGACCACACGGTTAAAAGCCGTGCGCTCTACCGGCTGAGCTAAGACGGCTCTTGATATTTTGTCTTCTTGTGAAAAATATGAATAATTTAATGTTCTTTTGGTGCGCTGGCATCATATGAAATTCCAAATGACGTTCAGCCTCATATGCTTCAATATAAATGAACCATGCTAGAGGTAAAAGAAGAAGACAGAAGAATCTGAAAGTAGAGGAAATAAAATCATGTCGCCATATTGGACATGCATTATAAGCCTAGGCAACAAGTTTTGGAGCAAGAAAATGGGACAAACTTGCATATCAAATCATTTGCTTCTTCAACTAAGCTTCCGTCCATGGCCAACCCTACTCACTTTTCGGCATCGGTTTTATTAGTAGTAAGAGCTTAGAAGAAAGATAGAAATGCACTAATGCCCCAATACAGCATTGTACTATGTATTTTTGTTTTCACTTGTATTTTGATTTGTGCCTTGTTTTCGTGCATCATTTGTTACTTTCGTGTAATGGATGTTGTTGATGTCAAAATTTGATCCCCGTTGTTGAAACCGTAAAGGGTAATCATACAAAGAACATAGGCACAAAGTTCACCTAAGTCGGACTGCATACACGACTAGTAATTTCATGTTGGAATTTACATGAGAAACAAGAGAGTCATAAATGAGAAGGAGAACTTCTTCAAAAGAAACGAGCCATCTAATTTATAGGCTTCAATATTGAATTTGGGCTCGCCCCAATTAGTCAAGCCAACCACACAAATAGATAGAAACCCAATGGGTCAAATTACAGCTAGTTCTGAATAGTAGTAATAATATACATGTTTTGGGGTTTAATTAGCCCAATGATTAACTGTTAAGAGCTTTTTAATCATCTCCCAGAAATAACCATGAAATAACCGTGAGAACTTGTGAATCTGCGTGGGAGCTTACCCTGCGCTGCCAAAAGGTGAAGGCAGCAGTGGTAATAATGAGAGTTGGACAGTGGTGAAAAGGTAAAAGTAAAACCACCCAAAGCCCAGATAAAAGTGAAGGAGGCAGTAGAGCATATATGCATCATGAGTTTTCATAACCCTACCCCTGCCCAATATTATTATAAATACTGCGAAAACCCATGAGAAACTAGTCAGAAATCCTTAACCAGACAGTTTGTCAGCGGCCTGGGAGGGAGGATGGAACGGGACCAACATGCATATAGTAACACCTAAAAAATTCTCAACAATTGCCTACGTACAACATTCTTCTTCAAACTTTATAAAAAAAAAATAATAAGAAAAAAGAGTATTGTACAAATTAACAATTGAATGTATATCAGTTGTGATCATCACATCGTCATGTGTTGTTATTTATATATTCATATTGTAATACATTTATCTATATATTTACATGATTGTGTGATCATATCATTTGGTGACTCGGCTTGCACTTAATTGGAATTGAACCCGAGCTAGTTTTGCCAAGTTATACTTTTCTAGATGAGATTTGTAAGACACAATATATTGGACTGTTGCATAATTTAATAATTCCAATTTCAACCTACCAAATAATAGTCGAGCACTTCTCAAATTTAATTGAAATAATCTAATTCTGTCCGACACATCAAAATGTGAAATACCTAAGACTATTTCACATTTTGGCCAAGGGGTCAACGAGCATGATAAAATAACCAAAATGTGACCCGTTTGTTTTGGGCCTTCGCTCCCATAGATCCTTACTTCTTGAGACCCAAAATATAATACATTAAAAACGCAAAGGATAGAAGGTACGGATTTTAGGCACAGCGTGGACGATTATTTTTATTTTATTAAGGTCTCCATAAATATATGATCTTTTTGTATTTACCCCAAAGGTCATGAGAAACTGAACAGACGGAGAGAGACGGTCGATATCCTAATCCAACGGTCCAAACACACGAAAACCAAAAATGTAAATCGTTTTGAATGCGCGACACGCCAAGGGGTAAAAATCCGTAATTTACCTCCAAATTCAAGGGTAACGTCGTTCCCGAACAATTGTTTAATGCCCGATGTATCCTCACCCCAACGCTTGCGCTTCCCCGCTTCTATAAATTACCTACCCCACGCTATACCCAGACCCCACGCCTTTTTCATTTTCATCCATTCTTCTCTGTTCTTCGTCTTCGTCTTCTTCTCTCCTAGGGTTAGGGTTTTCTTTGTCCTTTTCGTCTCAGCTTTTGCTTTTTCACTCTCTGAGCTTCAATGGCACAGCAAGACGTCCAGAACGGAGAAGGCGAGAAGGTCGCGCCAGCTGTTGAGATCAAGGCCGTGCTGACTCAGCTGGTGGTTCCCAAGGCCGACGACGCTGTTAAGTTCTACAAGGCTGCTTTCGGTGCTGTGGAGCTCGAGCGCTCAACTCACCCCAAGCGCAAGGCGGAGCAAGAGCGCCCGCTCATCCTCTCTGCTCAGCTCAAGCTCGGCTCCTCCACATTTCTCGTCTCTGACAACACTGAAGACTCCGGCGAGCCGTACGTCTCTCTTTCCCTCTGCTTCCTTTACGCTATGTTTGAAATACTTGTGATGTAGTATTAGATCCTTTTAGATCCACATGATATGATAAGCTGAAATAGCATTTAAATGATTTAAAACATACTATTTCATTGTGTTCTATTATTATTATTTTGTATTTGTATTTTTATGTTCATTTTCTTTTAATTTTCTCTCATTTTTAAATAATATTTGCTAGTATTTTTACATGTGTGCTCGTTTTTATTTTATTTTATTTTATCTTCAGTATTTTTAAAGTATTTATCAAATAAATAACATTGTGATGCTATTTTTATTCTTTATGTATTGTTGTAACCTACTTGTGGTCTACAAAAATTAGTTTAAAATGATAGATCTAACTATTTAAACTCTAGTCGTCTGTGTTGCTTTTGGAATTTTGGTTTTGAGTATTAGCAGAGATATTTTATTTCCAGATTTTATGATGTATAATAATTTATTTTTGTTTGAACAGCGTGAATGTTGTGGGTTCTGGTGCCATTGCTCTCTGGCTTGAGACGCCTGACATCGGAGCTGCTGTAGCCAAGGCCGTGCTGGCCGGAGCTGTCTCTGAGGGAGAGATAACAACTGGCGTTTTCTCTGACCCTGAGCAGCCTGTGGGGAAGGTCAGGGACCCTTTCGGCTTTCTCTGGTTCTTTACCAGCCAAGTTGCTAAGAAGGCATCAGCTGAGTCGGAAGCTCCCGTCACCGTCTGATCTGATCTGAAGTTGACCCAATCTCATGAAGATCCCACGGTTCCGGTGTAATCTTTTGGTTTTTTGTTTGTTTTAATCAAGTTGTGGGACCCTTTATCTGGAGGAAATGTGGACCCTTTAGCTGTTAGGTTTAGGCTGATCCTAGGCGTAGCGTAGCTTGCCTTGAATATTTTGAACAATTAATCATGGTCTCGGGTTATTTTGAACAAAGGAAATATGATATGATCAGTATTATCTTGTTTAGTGACTTCTAATTTGTTTTTTCTTTTATTTTAAGTATTAGTTTAGTTTATGCTAATTATGAGCATGCGTCTTTTTCCATTTTCTTGTTTAGTTACTGTTCATTGCAATGGCAGTGTTCGTGGGCGGGTAGGTCTTTTGTAGTTATTGCACCGTTGACAGGTTTAGGGGTAGTTGTGACATTTCCATTGATCTGCTGTGGATATTGCTTAGCTTTGTCTAATATTATTATACTCGATTATTCAATACGTTGCTGGGCGAATGAGAGAGGAAGGACGAAGGCTCTGTCTCATTCGCTTCGGGGTAGAGTACTGTTTCAGAGTAAAGGAAGTTGGGTGGGGTTGGCTTAGACGACGACCTTCATGCTGCCGGTCGTACGGCAACCATTGTGTCGTTTGCCACGTGTCTCTAGAATACAACTTTAGGTATTTTTATAATTTTTTGCGTAGAGGTAGAGTAGTGTGTGTTTCTTGGAGGGATTGAAAAATCTAGTTGGGCATGGCGGTTGGATAAGAGTGAGTACCAGTGGTGGTCCCAGAGAAAGAGGCTTGGGAAATCGGAACGACTTGTAGCAAATGAGCATTGGTATGGCTGGAACCCATCCATGGTCGGAGTCTCGTGAGTCGTGAGGCCAATCCCTTGTCCAAGTCATTTTTATTTTGGTAAATTGAAAGTATGTTGGACTAAAAAGGGTCGTGAAATTATAATATTATTAACATTATGCTGTTAATAATTATCAATTAAAAATTGTGGTCGTTGGTACTTTATAAATTCTGGTCACGTATATTATAAATTTATTTGTAGTTATAATATGTTTTGTCAAACATCTCATTTAGTTTAGTGCGTATTAAGAGGGAGCTCCAAAGTTCAGGCTTTTGTCTTTATGTTGTTTGCTATTTGCAACCTTTTATCCGAATAATAACGCTACGTGCACAAACTTGTTTACCCGCTTATAAATACCACACATGTAGCATATGGTATAAGTGTCCATATGATATAAATAAGAGCCCGTGCGTTTCCTAATGGAGCCCATATGGGCTTTGAATTGAACCTTATCCGCAGTTAGGTTTTCATTCCCGAAATGGCCCACAACCAAAAAGTCATCAATCAGGTCATGTTTAAATAAATCCTATGGTATGGTCCTAGTTTAAAGCCAATACTTTCTCATTCATTCCCATAGGCCAAAAAAGAGTTTGGTCCATGGGAAAAAAAAAGTTTCCGAGAAATACGGCCAGATGATGTAACAAGTAGAGTATGAATAAGTGCCCTAGTTAAGTTGCTTCCACACTTCATATTCATTTTCTTAAACAAAATATAGAATTCATTAGAGACAAACCAATTACAATTGAAAAAAAAAAACAAAGAAAGATACAGAAAAGCTTAAACCACAGCACAACACGAACACACACACACACACAAAAGATTGAAAACAAATATTTGATGTGGATGATTTAGCTTTAGCTCCTAGCAATCGGCAGGAGGGGTGAGGTTGCACTTAGCAGGCAGAGCCATGGCAAGGGCAGGGTCGATTCCCAAAGAAGGCAAAAGAAACGAGTTCTTATATCCACATAGGCATTTCAAGTCAGCTCCTTTGAGAGCCTCACAGCACTCGGGAGTTGGCTTCTCTGGGTTTGGCTTCTCTGGTGTTGCCTTTGCCACCGCTGGCTTGCAAGAAGCTAAGCCTTCATCGCTCATATTGCACAAACCCAACACTCTCGACCCTTCGAGCAACACAGCCATTGCCACCACCAAAACAAAAACCAACTTCAAATTTCTACCCATCATGAACTTATTAAGATCACTACCAATATTAATAGGGTTTAAGAAGTTAGGTGTAAAGCTCACTCTTTCTGGGTGTCTTATTTATAGAGAATGTGAGGAGTTTTAGGAGCCACAAAATTTGAAGCCCGTGAAGGAATTTTGGCTGTTTTCTTATTCACGGGGAGGTTCATCTTCCACATAGTTTTGGTTTTTTTTCTTTTTTCTTTTGTGGGGGTTTTTTGGTTGTCATCTGTGGGTTGAGGGGAGCACACAGACTGGTTTAAGTGAGCTCGTGATTGGATTTTTTAGGTAGGCAAAGGAATAAGTTGGGTTGTCTTTTTGGATTTTGTTTTGGGTTTTGTGTTGGTTGAAACTTGGAAATTATGAGATGAGCAATGCTATAATCATACGTCTGGTTGAATTTTGATATTAATCCTTTGATTGGGTTGTCTTTTATTTATAATTTTATTTAATTAATGGGCGTTGGGGATTTTGAATTTACAACCTCTTTTAATATTGGAAAGAGAAATACTACTAAACTAAGAGCTAGTTTGTATGTGTATTATTTAGCACAAATACATATATATCCATAAGTTAATACGGTAATTGGCCACTCGTGTGGGTTAACTTTCATTCTTAAAGTTATCATGGAAAAAATCACTCAAAACGAAATGTGTTTTCTCATCCAATTAGTTCCCAATTAAAAAAAAAAGACGCAGAGTCTTCAATAAACAATGAAAAGTTCATAACAACAATCAAATATCTAAATAATTTCTGATTTAGATAAATAGTGAAGAGTTCTGATCATGATATTAAACTGTGGAGTTGACCCGAACGAGTAATTGTCATTGTATTAACATACTAACTTGTTTAACGCTTGAGCGCTATACTAGTATATGCATGTGTACAAAACTATAGATATCAATGAGTATATCAATAGGTATACCAATGTACCTACGTATATAATGTGCCTGCAATTTCGTATTTACAGATATTTTAAAACCTAATTACAAATACTAGAAAATCGTCTTATTCAAGGACGAAAGTCTAATTTTTCTAATGAAATATAGTTAAACTTGGGCCTCTCAAAAGAAAAAAAGAAAACAAGTTTTGAAGAACTTCCCTAATTGGGCCTAAGTTATTTGCATTCCCAGTTATTTTAGTTCCATCTTTGGGCCCTCTTAGTCGTTCGGCCATTTCTTGGCGCATTAAACGAACATCTGTTCGGACGACTGCGTGCAATTTTCTGTCCTCAAGCTGCAAACTGAGTTGCAATTTTCTCTCTTTTTTTAAAAAGTAATAAAAATTTGGACCATTTCTCTCTTCTGAAGTCGAATTAGCACTTTTTTATTATTTTCGAAATGTAAAATTTTCTTTTGGGAAAGGGTTAAGCTCGACAAACAAAGACTAAGTAGATACTAATCTAGGTCAAGCAACTCTGCAACCATCATAGAAAAATTTAATTGATTTACACCATGAATGTTGAAGAATGTAAAATGTCACGCTGGAAATTTAATATATAAGTGAGTGGCTTCATTAGAGCATTTCCACTCCAGCAACCTAGCCTAGGCAAAAGGCTTTCTAAGTCTCACAAACCATTTCCAGCATAGCAATCCTACCCGGGCAGATGGTGGGCTCCTCCAAGCCTGAGCAGGCCCGAAGGCAAGAACATCCCGAGCTGTTGCCTGAGGGCGATGATGTTAGCCTGACGTCATCAACATAATTTTTTTAAAAAAAAATCCGTCCGTGTCTATCATACCTTAACATTCTAGTGTAATGAGCATTTATTTGGGTTGAACAATATTACCATGAAGCTTTAAAGTAGACAGAGCGCGTTTGACCAACCAAAAAAAAAAAAAAGTAGACAGAGCGCTTCTGCATGAATGAGTCGTGGGGTGGGGTACATAGAAATTTGAACTACAAAATTTAATAGGTTAGGCTAGTATTAAATTGCATCTAACGTTCGAGAGTTAGATGGAAATGCATTTAATGATGAGGTTTCATTTATAATTGCAGGAAGAAAAACAGTATTTACACATATGATTTGAAAACTAAATGCATATGATGGGTAAAATTCAAGTAGGTTTGATGAATAAATGCATGAAGTAGTTTGCACAAAATGCATCTAGCAGTTATTGTGAATGAAATTTGAAAAAAGAACAACGAATAATAAAAGTGATAGTAAACTGTAAGGGGATGAGGTTTTTAACACACAAAAACTACCAAGATGCCATAAAGATTCGAACATAAGACCACTGGTTTACAAGTCAATGCCATGTTTCACTCGACACATATTTATAAATAAATGAATAAAGTAGATTTGTGGATTTGTGAGTGGTTTTCTTCAAAGAAAAACAAAAGCAACAAACAACTTGGAAGTAATCAGATTCCCCCAAAATCAAATTGGATCAACTGGCTAATGATTAGCAGACCAGTAGTGAGACATTAGCTCATCAACTTGATGGCATGCCTTCTATATAAATACATTCAATTAGAATGTTGCCTTTGTAGTGGTGTTTAATTAAACCCCAATTATATAAACATGGCTGACTAATCACACAATTAACAATTGAGAACGATAATGAAGAAAAAGGAGTAAAAGAAAGGGACTGGGAATAATTTTTTCATTTCTGGAACACTGCAAAAACTGCTTTCTTCATGACACAAAGATTCAGGGATCTAAAGAGAGGGCCCTCAGCATATATATTATACATAGAGCTCCCTTTCGATCTGTATTTTGCGGTGGTGATTCTTGTGACGCACGTAACCTAGAATGGAGATATAGATTCTCCATGACAATTATTGGTTCAATCCAATTGAACAAGTTTCCTGACTTTTGTTTTTCCATCAGGTCACAGATTGGAATTGCAAGTTCCAAACCAAAAAAAATATTAAAAAAATATTTAAAACAAAAGAGCAAAAGGCAAATACCACCAAATGCATGAAAGTCCAAATTTTTTAGAGACTTGAGTTCAAAAGCCTATAATAAGCCAGACCCTCTCCTCCATATGTTTCGTATTTGCCTGTTCCCTAGGCTAGGCTTAGGCTAGGCCAAGCTATATAGATTTCTTATTATTTGCTGCAATAAAATTCATTATCCTGATCAGCTTGTCTGCTTCTGCATCTGCAAGTTTGAAACTTTAAGACTGCAATTTCAACATGCTGATGCCACTGCTTAATGTTTGACCTCAGAACACTGACAAATGTACACCCACTGACTTGTCTTAAATCAAAACCAAAAACCCAAAAACATATTTAAATTCATTTACTTTGCTTTTGATTTAACCTTGGTGACTTCGGTTGGAGCACCAAAGTTGAAAGGCACAGAGCACCAAGTTCACCCTGGTACGCGTGTGGGGTTGAAAAAACACAAAGAAAAGCCAGAGTGCCCAAAGCCTATTGGCATGGGATTAAACAAATCAACCCGATTGAAAAAAAAAAGTGAAAACTAAAAACAGAAGCAAAGACCCTTTATCAGGCTTTGGAATATGCATCAGATGAGAGCAGAGACAAACTAGGCAAAGCAAAGCATAGCCCTGAGAAAAGTTAAAGAGGGCAGAATTTAAAAAGAAATCAAAACAGGGTAAAGCTTACCACCATTACTCTCATACATTACCTCTCTGTCTCTCTGTCTGCTCCTGTGAAACTTCGTTATCTATCCATTCTCTCTATTGGGTTAACTTTACTTTCATTTTTTTACCAGTGCCCTGTACTATTTGTGTATTTTGCTCTGCCTTTGGATCCCCATACCCCTACTTTATTGCCTCTCTCTCTCTCTCTCCCCCCATCTTTTCTTTTAAATAGGTTATCATAAACCCACGCTTACATTCACAGCAAAGAAAAGGAAGAGAAGAGAAAGAGGCAGAGAAAGACAACGCATTTTGAAAACCCTTTGAGGCTCTGAGGTCATAAATCTTCTGTTTCTTCAACGTTGCGAAATTTAAGCTCAAATGGATCAAGTAAGCCCTGTTTTCCCATTATGCTACTTGCAAATTTCATTACCCTTTTGGGGTTTGATCTTCTTCTTGTTTATTATCATCTCATTTGACCTTGTGGGTTTCTGTAAATTTCAGGACTTTAGGATGATGAGAAGCCAAGTGCCAGCCTTTGGGAGCTGGGATTGGAACCAAGACCTCCCATTTACTCAGTGCTTTGAGTCAGCTACGCAAGCTGGGCTTCTGCGCTACACCAGTTACTCTGATGAGGATCGTGATTTATATGTTGCTGGTGATTTGTATGAGAACGATGTCGTCACACCTGCCATGATTGTTGTTCCTCGCAGAAGGGTAAACTTCAAATCCCTCCCTTTTTTATTTATCCACCACTTGTTTTTCCAAGTCCAAATTTTGCTTAAAAAATGGCACATTGATTATAAAATCATATGTTGGTGACAAATTGCAGAACAAAAGTCGTCAGTCAAATGTGAAAGAAGCAAAAGAGCAAAGTTGGGTGGTGAGTGATGTGAAGGAGCCACCAAGCCCTCCTCCCAGGCACAGGCCTACCCCCAAGCCTGTGGATGAAGACTTGTACAAAATCTCACCAGAGTCTCTCTATGCTAAGACCAGAAAGGTAAAGCTCCAAATTTATAATAAGTCTCTTCCCTTTTGAGAAAAATTCATGTGCCTCTGAATCAAATTGCCTATCAGTCAACTTTTGTTCCAACCTCTTTTTGACCTTCACTTACAATAAATCTTTCTTTTTTCTTCAACTTTTTGGTTGCAGAAGAGAGGGTTTGGCTTCTTTTCAAGCTGCTTGCTGCCAACATGTGTTGCGTGAAGCAATGAACAAGTTTACATCAGACTTATTAGTGAATATATGAGGGAGAAAAAAAAAAGTAAAGTGGTCTAGTGTTTTATGTAAAAGTGTTTGTACCTTAATATTATGAACATATATATAGAGTTTGTCTGAGAATTCCTCATTCACGTGATGTGAGTATGAGGAGAGGGTGGGTTCATATTTAGTAACTACTGAGGGATTATTTTGTCTTTCTCCTCGGCGGTGGATTTGGGGAGTTTGTAACTTTGTTTTTTTCGATTATTTAATCTAAATATCTTTTTAGAAAATACTTCTCTACTATGTAAAAGCTCTTACCTTACTGTCAGTAGTATTGTGATATGTGTGCATAATTTTTTGATTTTTTGTGTGTGTTTCTCTTTACCGAGAATGAGGCAAGCAATATACATATTATGTAGTATAATATTTTTTTTGGGTGAAATATTTAGTATAAATTTCATTGTGAAAGGAAAGGAGGCAAGAGAACAGTGTTGGAATTTGCAACTCAATTTTATAACTGGTTGTAAAAGGGCAAAAAAGGGGTTGTTTTTAATGTGGGGTTTAATTTGTTTTTTGGTCAGATATGTGGGGTTTAATATTTGAATATTCCATCTCATGAAAAAAAAGGGGGGTTAGTGAAGGGTGTGTTTGGATGCAAAGACTTTTGCAAAGGAGAAAAGGGATCACATGTGGGGTATTGAATATTTCATTTCGATGATAAAAGGAAAAGGAAAAGGAAAAGGAAAAGAAAAGAAAAAGAAAAATAGGAGGCACTATATAACACCCACCCAGAACAGTGATTGATGATACAAAAGATACCCAATACACGTAACTGGGATATACTTTAGGTGTGGGAAATTGAAATGGCCATGAAATTATTTGATGTAGACAATTTTATATGTGATTTTGTTTTGGATGAATAGATTAGATAGGCGTGATCTTCTCATCATGGCTGCTTTATTTCTTTTCTAAAGTAGGAGGCATGTGGGGATGGAGATAAAAAGATTAACTCTCCAAATTATAAAAGTAGACCTTGCATCTGAATGTGTGAAAAGAAAAACAGAGACAATTAGGTAGCCTTGTTTTTAGTATTAAAGAATGAAAGACTATCGATATTGTCAAAAATGTATCGATAACATGTCGTTATGTTTTGTTGGCGATACACATTGTCAATTACATGTAGAGAATTATGGGACTACACTCTTAAAACAATAGTATTGGTCAACCTGGGGTAAACTAATTAACCACCCCAACAAACTTAAACATACACATGATAGGCAGATGTCATTGTTTTAGTTCAAAATCTTAGCAACCCAACGGCTCTAAACATGGAGGTTTATGTTGACATATCTTTGTCAGCAATGGGAAATCGAGGGAGGGGTGATATGATATAAACAATTAGAGCATAATCTAGTAGATTAACATATCTTGTGGGCCACATTAATATTATTAATTTCTGAAGAGTTGCTATTGGACCATTCCAATGTGATTTTTGACTATATTCC
Organism: Prunus avium; assembly: GCF_965620075.1. Taxonomy (NCBI): domain Eukaryota; kingdom Viridiplantae; phylum Streptophyta; class Magnoliopsida; order Rosales; family Rosaceae; genus Prunus; species Prunus avium. The sequence continues at coordinate 35,544,209 of NC_142291.1, forward strand.
AAATGAGAGCCTTGTGAGGCAAACATGTGTTACGTCTCTCTGCTTTGCATGCATGATCGTGTTGCTCTCTGATTGGCTCATCACACACTCTCTCCATGCTCTTTCCAGAAACCCAATCCATATCCTCTGATGCAATTCAGAAATCCCATCTCTATGACAAGGCCTAGCCTAATGTCTTCTACAAATCTTATCCTTGAGGGATTTTTAGTGAGATCCGTCTTTGAAATCTTTCTTGGGGTTTTGAAGAAAAAGTCTTGATCTTTCCAAATTCAATTCAATTTGATGCAATAACAATGCTGGCTGAGGTGAAGAATTTGCAAAACATCGACTCCAAATCCATCACTCTTTGGTATGTTGTTGCTATTTTTGTGTCCTTTTTTTTTTTCTGTAATTTTGATGGGTATTTGCATCCACCTCTTAATTAAGTTGCTCTGTTCTGTGCTGACCAAAAAATTATAAATAAATAAATAAATAAATTTTGCTCTGTTTCTGTGATTAGTGTAAGAAAAGATTCAATCAGAACTGCATCGCTTTCAATTTTTGAAAGTTGTAATTTTTATGATCCCATCTATGGATGATGGATTTACAGGTTAATTAGTCTAACAATTATGCATACTTGTTATTCTTGTCATGGATAAATCCCAATTCCCACATGTCATGTGTATGATTTACTATTACCAGGCTTAACAAAACCAAGGGTACTCTGCCTCATGAAGAAGATGAATTAGCCAAGGCAATACAAAAGAAGATTGCAAGGAAGAACATGGCAGAAGGCAAACCAGCTAAAAATGCCACTCCCAACAAGACTTGCATATGTGCTCCGACCAACCACGCAGGTTCGTTTAGGTGCCACCTGCATCGGATCAGCGTTGCGTGGTCGGTACAAGACAGTCGTAGCAGATCAAAGCTGCAATGCGAAGCAAACTTCAATGCCAATGCCAAGAATGGTCTTCATGATGTGGTTGAGAAACAGCCGAAGCTATCTAGATTCGGCAGGGCTGCCTCTGCAAGAAGTTGCCATGAAAACCTTTCTCTCACAATGGCTGAGCAAGTTAATTAATCTGTTCTGTAAGGTTTTATTTATGGTTCCTCTAGTTGTTGTAATTTGTAAATGACAATAGTTTTAGAAAGTTTTGCAAATAGTGTTTCATGTATTTTGTTTTCCTTCTGAGCCACCCTCCAACAATAGGACTCTTACAATTAGGTGTACGCAATTCTCTACTACACGGGCCCCACCCACGAGAAAATTCCTAAGAAATAAACCCCAGAAGGAACCAACAAAAAGAATTAGGCGTGGGCAGTGGGAAAGTATATATATATATATATATAAACATAAAATCGGCAAAACTCTTGCGTTGCTCACTTACCTAAGCCTCTCTTCTACATGTAGTGCTCACGTTTTCAATACACAGTGAGCTCTGCTGGAAAATTGATAAGTTTTTTTTTTTTATGTAGAACACGTGGCTGAGTTGATTAAGGAACAGTTGGAAAGGCACGCACGTCGTCACAGCAGCAAAGCCCAATCTGTGGCTGAGTTGATTAAAGAACAGTTGGATAAGCACGCACGTCGTTACAGCAGCAAAGCCCAATCTGTCTAAGTATGGGCTCTGAGCTCAGAATTGGGCCCATGACCTATCGTTTCAAAAAGAATATTTTGGGAAACTATTATTTTCCTTTTTATTTTCTAATTAGCTTTCCTAGCAAGTCTAGGGTTTCTCATTAGCTTTCCTAGCAAGTCTAGAGTTTCTATTGTATAAAAGGAATGCGTTGGAGCATCCTGCATTATCTATCTTATTATCAATCAAATATCTTTGAGTTTTACTCAATTTTCTGGTGAATTCCGACATTGTTACATTAGGGTTATCTCCCTATTCCCCTGTATCTTGTTGCGTCAGTTTTCATGATGTCAAGAAAAACCTTGACGTTGACTGACTGGTCGGATCTTCCTCAAGAACTTGTTATCTCCATTGCCAACCGGATAGTTTTGATGGAGGATTTTACTGCTTTTGGTGCGGTTTGCAAATCATGGAGATCAGCCGCCACCAAGGAAATCTTCACCAGTCGATTGACACATCACGTCCCATTCCTTATGTTCCGTAAGAAAGATGCAGTTGGCATGCTTGAGTTTTACAGCTTAACAAGAGATAAGATTCTCAAGTTCAAACTGCCAGAAGGTGGGGTCCAAATAATCTGTTCTTGTTTAGGATGGCTGTTCACTTCACGACGAGGTTTGGAGGAATTGAATCTGTTGCATCCTTTAAATCATTCCCAAATTAAGTTGCCAGGTTTTAGAGATTCGTCTTGCCAGGTTTTAAGATGCAGGGTACCCTTTATCAGATTTGTCTTATCATCAAGCCCTTCTTGGACATCAGATTATACAATCATTGGTCAATATGACTTTCAAAAATTGGCATTTTGCAAACCAAGGGAACATAAATATTGGACAAGTATAGTTTTTGAGGAATATATATGGGACATAATTTGTTATAAGGGACGATTTTATGCCATGAACAATGATGGCATTTGGGTTTGCGACACTGAAAACCCTAAGCAAGCAAAGGCAAACGTTGTTGTTCCGTGGGGCCTTTGGCCTTTTGTTAGACATTCATTTATGGCTGAATCAGCAGGGGACTTATTACTGGTTATATTTTATTCCAAAGAGGGAGACCCTTCAAGCCGTGGGTTTAGGGTTTTCAAGGTGCCTTTGAGGGATGGCTATTGGCACTCAGACTTGGAAGTGAAGGACTTGGGTAATAGAACCCTATTTGTGGGTAATCATAGTGGTTCAATCTCTGTTGTCGCCTCGGACTACGGATGCAAGCCCAATTGCATATACTTTTCTTTTTTGTATTCATATTATGGTATTTATAATATGAAAGATGGAACAATTCAGGAACATTTGGGGTCCCGTACTCTTGCTTTGAGAGAAAGCCTAAGGAGTTGGCTACCGCATTTGTGGATTCAACCGAGTTTCTAGTATGGCAATTCTACCAACAAAGTTAGAAGAAAGAACAAAGTCTAACCAGGATTAGACCAAGTCGGGAGAGGGACAGAGGGAATAAATTAGGACAAGATGTAACAAAACGTCATCACTTAGTCAGCTTAAGCACGTTTGAATTTGTTTATGTTCCTACCAGATTCGGCAGGGCTGCCTCCGGAAGAACTTGCAATGAAAAACTTCCTTTCACAATGGCTGAGCAAGTTGATTATAATCTGTTAGGTTTTGTTATTCCTCCAGTTTTTCAATTGTTTCAGAAACTTTTGCAAATAGTATTTCATGTCTTTTGAAACAATCACATTCACAACAACACAAAGAAGAAACTTTTGAAGATAATACAAATTACAGGATATTAGGTTCAGGATTTCAGGTTATATGAATGTATAGAACTCGGCTGATAATGGAAAACTATGTAGGTGCACAGAGAACCCTTGTAATTATGTAACTATCTTCAGAGCTATATCATCTATCTATCAGGTCCAAAACTGATTGTATCAAATTCGTACCTTGAATGGCTCGTTATGGGACCGCTTGCTCCTGAAACATAAGCAAAACAGAGTAAAATCAACACTATGGAAAGTGAGATTTTACACAAATAAACCAGTTGGAATTTTCAATTAACTTCTCTTCTTTCATATTAATTCTTGAAATACTGAAAACAATCCCAGAAATTAGTCAAGTAGAAACACTTGATAAAAAACCGAGTATAACTGATCAGCTATACTATTCCTTTTAAAAATATTAGGAAAAATCGAGTATTGCCACGCGGCTATATTATTGCTTGAAAAAATTTGAAAAATCGAGTATAGCCGCACGTCTATACGATTTCTTTATAAAAAAATTAGTATAGCCGCACGGCTCTACTATTTCTTCAAAAAATAATTAAAAAACCGAACCGAGTAAAGCCGCGTGGCGGCTATACTATTTCTTTTATAAAAAAAAAGGAGTATAGCCATTCGGCTGTACTATTTCTTTGAAAAAATAAATAAAGGCGTATGGCCGCTTGGCTAGACTATTTCATTTAAAATAATTAAAAAATATACTATTTCTTTGACAAAATAAAAATGAGTATAGCCGCCCGGCGGTACTATTTCTTTGAAAAAATAAAAAACCGAGTATAGCCGCGCGGCGGTACTATTCCTAAAATTTAAAAATAGAGTATAGCCGCCAGGCAATACGATTTCTTTTTAAAAAATTTGAAAAACCATCCATCTGGACTAAAATGTTAATAAAATAATAAAAATATGCAAAATATTATAGAAATCAGAATTAAATTCCTATTTAGAAAAAAAAAATAGAATTAAATTATATAATTACTTAAGAACTTTTGAATAAATTAATCCAAAAAATAAGATATTGAAAAATGAAAAAAACAATCAAAAAAATTTTCTTCGTCTCCCTCTCACTCTCGTCCTCTCCTCCTCCCCCAATTTACCATCAGACCACAACCAACAACCAACCCAGAGCCACCTACCACCACCACTCCAACCCCAATCTCATCTAATCCCCAACTCAGACAGCCACTCTCTCTCTCTCTCTCTCTGAGACAATCCAAGGCAACCCTAGTCGTCATTCGCATCACCACCACCATCTTCATTTCTCTCTCGTGCCGTCTCTATGCCTCTCTCTCATTAAAGAACAAGTAAGATTTGGTTCTTAGGGTTTTCTTCTAATGATGGGTTTTCCAATATTATCTTGTATTGCAGTGGATCTGATATAGGACAACCTCTCAAATTTTCCTTTTTCGACGAATTTGATTTTCTTTTGCCATCTTGATTCGATTCTCAAAATCCTTTTGTTTTTCCTTTTCTTTGTAGCCCCAATTCACATTCACGTTTTCATAAGCAGAGAGTTGTGTAGGGGAATCGACAAACTTTGATGATGGCCTGTAACCTGAAAACCACGGTGGCTGACTGGTCGGGTCTTCCTCAAGAACTTGTCGTCTCCATTGCCAAACAGATAGCTTTCTTGGAGGATTTTATTGCTTTTGGTTTTGTCTGCAAATCATGGAGATCAGCCGCGGCCAAGGAAAACTTTACCAGTCGATTAAAACATCAAGGCCCATTTCTTATGCTCCCACAGGAACATGGAGCTGCCATGCGTAAGATTTACAGCTTCACAGACTGTAAGGTTCGCGATCTCAATCTGCCAGAAGCTGAGGGCAAAGTATGTTGTTCTTGTTCAGGATGGCTCATCACTTTACAAGGTTTGCAATTTAATCTGCTGCATCCTTTAAATCGTTCACAAATTAAGTTGCCTGGTTTTACAGATTCTAGTGCAAAACTTTCACCAGTAAGCATGACAGATTTTCATGCCACAAAGAAATTTGTCCTCTCATCAAACCCTGCTTGGACATCAGATTATACAATCATGCTTCTTTATGACTGTAAACAATTGGCATTTTGCAAACCAAGACAGGATCGATATTGGACAAGTATGGATTTAGGTTCACATCCAGTTGACATAACTTGTTACAAGGGACGATTTTATGCCGTGAGCCATAATGGGAGGGTTTCGGTTTTCGACATTGAAAACCCTACTAAGGAAGCAAAAACTGAGGTTCTTGTTCCACGGATGCCAAGGGAACTACTTGTACATATTTCTCCTGGTAGAGTGAAGTATTTGGTGGAGTCAGCAGGGGACTTATTAGTAGTTTCGGCTCATGAAGAAGGTTACGAAACAGCTCCTAAGTTTAGGGTTTTCAAGGTGCCTTTGAGGGATGGCAATTGGCAGTTAGACTCGGAAGTGAAGGACTTGGGTAATAGAACCCTATTTTTGGGTGATAATAATACTTCATTCTCTGTTTTGGCCTCGGACTACTCTGGATGCGAGCCGAATTGCATATACTTTTTCTCATACATATCTCAGCAGTACATATATTCCCAGCAGCCTCATAACTATCTCTTACCTTCAAGAGAGAACATAGATATTGGTATTTTTCATATGAAAAATGGAAGAATTCAGGAACACTTTTATTGGGAACAAAGAAGTTTCCCTACCTTTGGGACACCGTGTTTGTGGATTCAACCGAAATTTTTAGAGGGAAATTCTTGCTTTGCACCAACTACCAACAAAGTCACCGGGAGTTACAGGAAAAAACAAAGTCGAATGTGCTTAAGCCCTTGGGTTTAGTCCAAATGGCGAAGGAGGATTTTTTTTATTTTTAGAAGTTACTTTCTCTTTGTAATGAAGAATATCAATGGAATTCTGCTGCTTCTGATTGGATTAAGGCTAATAGTGATTCTGGTAAGGAGGCTGATAGAGTGCTGGCCTTTTTTTTGCTTGGAACCCTCCTGAACTTGGGCCAATTTAAACTGAATGTGGATGGCTCTAGGAAGAGTGCCTCAGGTCTTATTGGAGCAGGAGGGGTTATTCGCGATTCCTCTGGTGATTGGATTGCTGGCTTTGCTGTGAACTTGGGTCAAGGCCAGATTTTGGAGGTTGAGGTTTGGGGATTATATTTTGGGCTTAAGTTGGCCTTGGACAAAGGTATCTCTAATCTTCTTGTTGAGATGGATGCTGCGATTGCTGTCTCTTGTTCAGCAAATTGGTACATTGAATTGTCACCCTCTTGCTGTGTTGGTGGATAGCTGTTGTGTTCTTGTGAGGCGTATTGGCAACTGTCACCTTGCTTATGTTTACAGAGAACAGAATTTTGTAGCAGATTGTATGGCTAACTGGAGCTCCAATTTAGACCTAGGAGTTTGCTATTTTGATGATGCTGCTGCCTGGGTTACCTCATTCTTGGTGGATGATATGTTAGGCCTTGCTAAACCCTTGCTAGGCCTCGTTTGATTTGTATTAGTCAGTTAGTTGTGTCTTTTTGGGGTTTCCCCCCCCTTATTTCATCAACAACAAAAAAAGAATATCAATGGAATTCCAAAAAGTTACACCAAACAGCTCAAAAATTCTTGCTTTGTATTATATTTGCTACCCTCTTGTAACAGTTGAAACTGATATTCTAACGGGTATGAACCAGAGAAAAGTGCATCGTTAATGAAAGCACAATAACACATTCGCTGAAATGCTCCAGAGGTCTGCCTTTTGTTCCATTTTTGCCTGCAACCTCGCGTCCTCTGCATTTGTGTAAAAAGATGCCGCCTTTTTCACCTGTTTCTTTATTGAAACTGTGCGTTTTTGTGTGAAAAGGAATAAAAGTCACCCTTTTTTATTCTTCCACTTAAAAAATATGTATCTGAGTTCAAAAAATATCGTTTGTGTAAAATATATATATATATATATATATATATATATATATATTTCTCATGTGACGCACCCTTTCACAATCGGGCTGGACCCACAAACACATCTGACCCGAACACGAGAGGATGGGCCTATAAGACTACTTCACCAAAGCCCTCGCTATAGAATTCTTGATAAACATAAATCGGCCAGCAGCATCATATATAAACATAAATCGGCCAAACTCTTGCGTTGCAAGCCTCTCTTCTCTCTTCTACACGTAGTGCTCCATTAAGCCTTCTCTTTGTAAGTACACCACGTTTTCAATAAACAGTGAGTTGTGGAGGGAAATTGGTAAGTTTTGAAGATGGCCTGTAACCGAAAAAGAAAAACCCTGATGGGGGCTGACTGGTCTGATCTTCCTCAAGAACTTGTTATCTTCATCGCCAACCGGATAGCTTTCATGGAGGATTTTGCTGCTTTTGGTGCGGTTTGCAAACCATGGAGATCGGTCGCTACGAAGGAAAACTTTACTGGTCGATTATCACATCCATTCCTTATGCTCCCAGGGGAAGATGGAGCTGCCATCCGTGAGTTCTACAGCTTCACAAAAGATAAGGTTCAGAAGGTCAATCTGCCAGAAGCCGAGGGCAAACTATTGTGTTATTGTTCAGGATGGCTGATCACTTTAGAAGGTTTGAAATTTACTCTGTTGCATCCTTTCAATCGTGCCCAAATAAAGTTGCCTGATTTTAGAGATTCTGATGGACGACTTTCACCGACAAACATGTCACATTTTCATACGGTAAAGAAATTTGTCTTATCATCAAACCCTTCTTGGACATCAGATTTTGCAATCATGGTTCTTTATGACCATGAACATTTGGCATTTTGCAAACCAAGAGAACATAAATATTGGACAAGTATGGTTTTAGAGGAACATCCACTGGATATAACTTGTTATAAGGGACGATTTTATGCCATGTGCTATAATGGGGTTTTGGTTTTCGACATTGAAAACCCTAAGCAAGCAAAGACAAGGGTGGTTGTTCAAGGGCCACTACGTCGACATGTACATGGTTCTTTTGGCACAAAGACATATATGGTGGAATCAGCAGGGGACTTATTAGTAGTTTTCTCTTACGGAGATATATACCGACAAGCTCCTAGGTTTAGGGTTTCTAAGGTTTTGAGGGATGGGAAGAGGCCCTCAAAATCGGTAGTGAAGGACTTGGGTAACAGAACCCTATTTTTGGGTGATAATAATTCTTCATTCTCTGTTATGGCCTCGGACTACTCTGGATGCAAGCCGAATTGCATATACTTTTTTTCATGTATATATCGCCAGTACATATATCCCGAGCGGGGTGATTGGCTCGTACGTTCAGAAGAGAACATAAATATGGGTATTTTTCATATGGAAGACGGAAGATTTGAGCAGCACTTTGGCTCCCCTAGTTTTGCTTTGAAAGAAGCAAAATTCCCTACCTTTGGCACACCGTGTTTCTGGATTCAACCGAGTTCCTAAAGGAGAAATCCTCTGGCAACTCTTAGGAATAAAGTTGTAAATCCTCAAGCCTTGGGTTTGTCTGAATGGGCGAGGGAAGGTGTTGAAATGAGTTAGGATTATGATAGGTTTGTCGCATATTTTCTTTTCATTTTTCTTGTTCTCCTTGTATTTGTTTATTTGTTCGTTTGTTTAACTTAACTGATTTAATTATTTGGCTACTTCTTTCCTTTTTAGCTATATTCCTAAATTTTAACGGTTGTAGTTATTTGAAGTACAACATTGGAATTCCAAAATGTTACACCAAACACCTCAAAATTCTTGCCTAGTATTATAACTGCTACCCTCTTGTAACAATTCAACCAAAAAATAAACCCTCTTGTAACAATTGAAACTGATATTTGAACTGATGTGTTAACAAGAGAAGTGCATCGTTAATGAAAACACAATTCAATATTCATACCTGGCTTGATTTCTAATTCTCTGAACAATTTAGCATCAGACTATCAAACCTCGTACATTTCCAACCCAATAATATTCATGGTCAGCCATTTCATTGACAAAATGTCGAAACTAATTCTCAAATCCAACCTTACACGGTAAATTATTCTTAGCTATGGCTGAAAGGGGTATTTTTTTTTTCTTTGGGTTCGTTTCTTTTATTATTTTTTAGCTTAATCTAACTGGTATGAACAAGAGAAAAGGCGCATCGTTAATGTTGAACAAGAAGAAAAAAAATGCACGATCACACATTCATAGGCATGGAATAATGGATTTGAGGACAGAGGCACCAACCACTCTATCTCTCTCTCACACACACACAGGCAGAGACAATGTGTATATATATGTACATATACAAGAATTATGAAACCTGCAAAGCTCTGACACGTGCAGTTAGCTCCCGAACTTGACTCCTCAGACGCTCAGGATTACAGAAGAAATCAACAAAGACACCCCGTTGAAGCCCGATTTCCTTGGCGTGATGTTTTACAATCTGCATGTCATATACCATTACATTACATGTGAGTAGTTTATATCACCGATAACAGGATCAAGGTCCGGAAAGAGTTAAATTAAACCAATCAATGCGTCTGTGTCTGACCGCGATTTTCAAATCTGTTGCTAATTCAGTTGTATAACTTAAATAGAATATTAGTTAGGGAGCAACTAGAAAGATAACTTCGTTAATTTGTGTGTAAAAGTAGCCAAATTCTTATCATGTACGTGTTTGTATGTTTTCACCACATTTAACACCGAGTCTTGATCTTGAAAGCCTACAGCAAGACCTTATTTGTGCTCACAGTGCAAAATCATATCCAATCAGGAGACAGACAGAGAGAAACATATAAACAAAGCTCACCTCATTTTTCTTGCGATGCTCCAGTGTCACCTCTTCAACTGCAGCGGAGAGTTTTGCATTTATCTTCTCCATTTCATCAAGCTCTTTCATCAATGGCTGGAAGAAAAAGAAAAAGATATAACCTTCGCATAGGAACAAAGGCAAGAACAGAAAATATAAGTGTAATGGTGAGGTCATACCCGAGGGGTCAGTATTGGTTGTGCGGTTGTTGAAGATGCAAATAGCAATTGCTGCAAACTTTGAATTAGAGTGCACCTAATACAAATGACAAAGAAATGAGATGCTTTCCCATAAAAAAAGGGATGAAGAACAACACACACAAATTCATCATAGATACTTCTGTGCACAAAGCAGACAAAATTGGCAGCCAGAAAGAGTATTGAAATGTACTCCAGACAATACAAGGTATGTTAATTCATTTTCACATGCTATTTATGAGCCCAGTCAATAACTGTTAGACTAATACTCTTGATGATTAAGAAAAACTGGAGTAACTCACAGCTCATTGACACATCTATTTCTGTCCTCTGGAAGAGAGTTCTCAAGATCAGACTGAAGGGTCATCAAGTCTGAATGAAGACTAGTTATCTGCTGAACAATACCCGGAGCTGATACATATGTTGATAGCCCAACTTGAGCATCTAATGAAAAGTGCAGATAAGCAAAATAAAAAGGAGCAATAGGATTAATAGAAAATCTAACAAACGTTTATGTTTATCCAAATTTAATGTGCTGTCATTACTTGAATGGATACTTAAAAGATCTCTGACACCATGCAAAAAGTGATCCTGATCATCCACTCCTCCCTGTTCTTGTACGTCAGATGCAGCTTGAATTAGTGCCAGGCAACGACCCTATAATGATAACAAAGGAACATCATCAGCCATTATTAGGGGAAAAAAATGAAGGATTGAAGCATGCCACAAGGTTTCCCAAATAATATGAAGCAAAATCACTACCCAGTTCTGAGCAAATTCATAACAGTATTCCATTAAGATGTCTTATCACTTAAGTTTTGGGTGCATCTAGAATTTCATTTAACAGTAAAATGCATGATCTTATGACAAATAAACTATTTGCTTCAATTCCTTCAGTGATTAAGAAGGAAGAGAGGAGATATAGTGGGAAAATAACTAAAATCTAAGAGATAAGAGAGAATAATTTATAAAGGTGATAGATGGATTAATATATACCACACGGCCTTTTGTTGCTGACAGGTAGGCTTGCACCTCTGATTCAATAACTTTAAGCAAGGAGTATGCTCCGAGCATGTTTTTCTTTTCCAGCTGACAAGCTATTTTTAAGAACTGATGCCTTGCAAGCTGATTAACAAGATGATTTATAAACTGCCAAGAGAAATTGAAACAAAGAAATGTTAGTCCAGAAGATCAGGAAGCTTTGTGATATGAACTCATTGCTCTTTTAATTGTGCTAACACAACTAGTGCAAAAATTAATTATGAAACTGAACACCGTTCTCATATAATTGCTTCACATACTGCAATCAATTATTTTCAAAGCCAGACCTTTGGATCAAACAAACATCTACAAAATCACATTAAAACAAAAACAAAAACAAAAAGACAGGTAGCTAACCATACCGCTTTCTGCCGGTTAATATAATATTCTTGTCGCATGACCTTTAAGTCATAATCACCTACAAATTGATAAATCAGATCACATTAGCAAAAAAGAGATTTCTAGGCAATAAAGACAAATAATTTGATGGTGTTTCACTCTGCACTTCTAGAATGGTGTAGTTACAAATAATACCTTGCAATATATACGTGTCTTGGAGTTGAGCCAGCTCCCAACAAAGATCCGGAATAGTCTTAAAAAAAGAAATACACAGTAAGTCTAAGATTATACACTCAAACTAAATCAATGAAATGAAGCATTTTGAAGGCAGAAAGAAGCACATTGGAAAGAAGAATCTTCTAAGAGTATCAAAATATGCACTCCACACCCCAAGAATAAAAAGCATATAGAGAACCTCAGAAGAGGAGAAAGGACAAAACAATGGAAGGAAATTTTAAATGCTTAAATTGAGCAGTTCATAAGCTCCAGGAGGAATACATAAAAGAATAAATACAAGCAACGTGATTAGCAGGTAGCATTGCCATGATACTTTCCTTATGTGACTCCTCCCTATGACTAAAGTTGGAATTCAACTTGTCCGCAGAAGATTTTGGAAATTCGGATATAGCAGGTAAAACGTAGTAAACTTAACAAACCTCAGATAACAACTTCTCTTCCTTGTGATAAGAATTTGATAGTTCTCCAACAAGTTCCGAATGCTTTCTCCTGTGCACATATATTAGATACTCTTTATTCCAAAAATATTGTGAAATGTTGATGATAAGAAACTTAAAAGTCTACTACAAAGCATAATGAATTGACGAGTAAAACTGCATTGTACCTAAGGGAATGAAGATCAAGATGAATGTGCGCTTCATCTGATGATACTTGAGATTTAAGCACCATTAGAATCGCTTGCTGTTTAGCATTCTCAACTTGGGCTTCCACCCATTGTCTTTCACTTGTCCCAAAACTGCTCATAATTCAACAGTTACAATTAAGTCCAACGGCAGGCATTTTAAAATTATCAAAAACAACATTGTCAGCATGACCTGACCACGAGAAAAAATCAAACTGCAGCTCCTCTAAAAATTATTGATCTCATGTTTTCCAAGAAAGGCTTAAAACCTAATCAACCAGAAATAGAAAAAATAATCCAAACAACAAAAGTAGGGTTGAATTATCAAATACCACATCACATCAAGGAATGTGTTGGAGAAAGATAAAATAGAATAAATACATAAAAAAGTTGTACCTCTCAAGTCTCAGAAGAGTAAAATAATTAACGACTAGAATATGCCCTCTAACTCTGATTATGAAAATCAAACTGTCAACTTCTTGTACCTTCTTTCTAAATTTTTTTATCAACAAATGGGATCAAAGTAAACGATAACAGCCATTGTTCTAATTTCTTATAGAGGATGTAGTGAATCTGAGACCTCTCTGAACAAATAAGTAGGTATCATACATATCAATTAATATAAGTTAGAAACTCTGTGAATAGTGGAAAAATGTTACTTACATTGAACGAAGCCGTTGCAACTCAGAGACACGCTGATGATGGGATTTTTCTAAATCTGCTGCAATCAACACGCCAAATAAAAGGAGTCGATATTTGCTACTTTATATAAGTTAAAACGTCATAAGATATCTGGATACCTAGGCAACTCTAGATAATGGGGAGAGAAGAGAAAAAATAAAAGCGTGAAAATAAAGCTGGAAAAGCAACAGGAAATATTACCTCTTACGATGATATTTGAGATGTCTTCAAGACTCACCCACGAACACTTAGACTTGCCCTCTTCAGCAACTAAACGAAAAGGTCCCTGTTCATTTCACACAGTAAGACTTTTGATCTTTTAGTAAGTATTCTTTTTTAAAGGTGCAAGAGAAAAACTGGGGAGAACGCAAGAGTAAAACTGGAGAAAACAAAATAGATACAACCTAAGAGATAGGAAGAAATCTACAAGAGACGAGGTTTTAAGAACTCGTCCAGAAGATTAGCAATACTAACAAAGATATAATTCCATGAGATGAGCTACTTTGAAATATGAATACTAGAACTCTGTATATAAATAGCAATTTTGAAATTATTCACAAAAGACTGGAAAACTGGAAGAGAGTTTATAGTCTACTTCCCAATGCAGAGGATTCTAGAAATAACAGCTGGCACAAAGTTTTAATGGATATCTGAAAAGTAAGTTGCAACAACAATTGCTAAAGTTTTGTCCTAATTGAAAGCAACACTGATACACTGATCCATCACCAATTAGATTAGCAATGCTTTAAGCTGGAAAAGAAAAAAGATGCACACTCATACATCATCAGTAATTAAGATTAGCAATGCCTTAAAGGAGGGAATACACACCGTATCCAACTGCTTAGCAAACCACTGATTTAACTCCTTGATACAAGATGAATCTCCAATTAAGTATGGATGAAAGTCTGAGTAAGCTAAATAGATGCCATCCCCTGCAAGTAGCGCTAAAACTAATCATCAGGCGGAAGCAGAAAAGTGATCTTGATTCTTGAATTTGTAAGCAGAAAAGTGCTCTTGGATTCTTCCTTCTTTTCAAAGAAAAAAAAAATCTTGGATTCTTCCTTCAGTTGTGCATGATTATTCAAATAGTACATGCAGAATAATACAAGTACTATAAGGTAAAAGAATAATACCGTCTCCAGAATGATAATGAGCCAACTCTTGTGCTGTAGAAGCCATCCTTCCAAGAACTGCATTCATCTAGAATACAATGAAAGAATTAAAAAAATTCTGGAATTTTTACGTAGCAATATATTTCTACGAGTACTTTTCTCTTCGAAAAATTAATTAAAATCCATGCATCAAACTAATACTTTTATGAGCTTGTATCGATCTCACACACATACGCCTGTGTGCATGTGTGTGTACATAGATGCAGGTTCAACTGCAGACGTCAGCGTGCGGAAATTTCAGTGGGCATATGAACGATCACTCACATGCTCACCAATGGACATTCACATGTGAATGGTTCTATAATATATGTATATATATATGGAAAACCAAACCCAATCAAACATATTGATAATATTGGAAAAACTATATGCATCAAACTTATCAATAACCATTGTCCTCAATTTGCAACACAACCGATGTCAAAAGTATTCCTTTTCCAACATAGTCAAGAAAATGACAATCCATTCCGAATACTTTTTTTCCCTAATATACCTGCAAATTTCTTGCAGAAAGGCTATCATCTATAGTTGCCAGATGCCCATTGACAGTAGATGTTGCAGCAACTCGAGCCCGTCTCCCTTGGATCAAAGCAGAAGCCTGACCAGTAAGCATGTCGAATTGAGAATGCAAGTGCCTAAGCTGTCTCTGCAACTGTAGAGCTTCAGCTTTATATGCCTGAGTTGCATCCCTAAGGAAGAAAAGAAATCCATAAGTAGCGGGAGCAGGATACCGCAGTGATTTATCACACCAAAATATCATCTTCCTCATATATAGGCCAGAAGATACATATTAACTAATGCATCACAAATAAATGCGAACACGGTGTGGTAAACGTATGGTACCGGATATCTTTGAGTCCCTCCTCGGCTGCGAAAACTGCCTCCTGGTTATCTGGCCTGGAAGCAAAAGCTGAAATGCTATCATAAGCAAAGTCCAAATCTTCCCCCTGTAAAGTCACCAAGTATCAATGCATATATACTTATGAAGTTTGAACACAACATATGAAAACTCAACCATGGTAATTTTCTACCTCCAATAGCTTCCCTTCCTGTAGAAACTGCTCGTACCTAAACAAGAAAAAACAAATACAAATTTTCGCTTAATAATAAATTACAAAATCTAAAATTCAACCAAATGACAGCAAAATTGGGAGGGAGAAAGAGAGAGAAAGAGAGAGTAACTGTGAGAGCTCGGGGAGAGAGAGAACGTTGGAGGGTCGAAGGCTGGAGCAGATCCAGTCGAGGATGGGTCGTGCGTCATCGTATTGGAAGGGCCATTCGAAGCTGTCAGGGTCCAATGCATCAGCCCCTTCGTACCCTAATTCACCCAACAGAGCGCACAGAGTCGCCCCGCTCATTTCCCGATCGTTATCTTATCTTTGCTCTTCTTCTGTCGCCAATGGCGGTCCCTCGGAATCAGATCTTGTGATTTTTCAGCTTTCAATTTCAAAATTTTGTCAGCGACAGAGAGAGAGAGAGAGTGAAGTTTGGGACGTTTTGGCGCCGGCCTTTGCAAATTGACGTCGTCTCCTTTGTTTTGCCTCAAAATTAATTCAAAGTTTTCTTTTGCCGTTTACGATTGCGTTTTGTTATTTCGGCGGATGATGAGTACTACGTGCTTCTGTTAGTTGTACGTTGTGGACAAACCTGTCCTTTTCGCTTCGTTTTGAATTGAGATGAAAGTTTTAACTGCTGGGCAGATTTACAAACTTCGTAATTATATGATCAAATCAATCTTAATTATGCAAATTCGTAAATTAAAATTGCTGTTCTCACTTAAAATATAATGTTTCCAATTAAAATAAAGCCGATCATACAAAAAATTTATATGGCTACAATACAAACAATAGCATCATCAAAAGATTTTGTTAAAACGTTTATAACAGTCCCATGTATATTGCATAACATATGACAATGTCAAGCAACACTCGTGGTTCTGAAGCCTAAACCCCTACGCTTCTCCTGACATTTTGCTCAAAATCACAAAATTACTATGCATTTTGGAAGCACAATATCAGTCAATTCAAAAATGCCAACGGTTACAAGATTAAGCTGCCTGGTGTCAATAGTAGGATAGATGTCAGAAGTGTCACAGTGACGGTTGAGGAAGAGATGAAATGGAAATGGAGCACCATTCCGAGCCTCTCGTGAGTCGTGATACATATACAAGTGCATAGACCCCATTTGCAGTTCTTCACTCTCTTTCATTATCTGGGAAGTATCTGTGGGTGTCAAATGGCTGTCTCCGGGAGTTCATATCATGGAAGTTAGAAGAAGCACGTTCTCCAGACATGGGTGCAAATGCTGCAACTCAAATACATGAAACTAATGAGAACTGCACACTTTAGACAATTTTCCAACTGAAATTATTGAACAGAAAAAGAAATGAGGAAAAAGAAGATTAGCATATCTAGGGCATATTTAAATGTCAATTTGAAATACATCATCCTTTTACACAGTTTGCAAATTGTATGTTCATATGACCATCTTTCTCAAATTGCAAGAAATAGAAATGTGAATAGTGAGCTCTCTAGTGGCTACAATATGTAGAATGGATCAATAGTCAAAATCTGGAATTCTTAGCACACTAAATTGTCAATCAACATAATTTTTGAAGTTCTATAGCCCTTTCAAAAAAAGAAATCTAAAAAAGACTCGAGTATAGACCTGGAGAATCCAACTAATGAATACCAAATAATCTAACCATGCTCAATCTACAATCAAAGATATTGATAGAGAATCTGTAAAAGAGCATTCTTCAACTACTGTAGTACAACAGGCCAACTTTAATCCGAAAACCAAATCACAAAAGCAAAAGTTCACAACACAAAACTTGTCAAACTACGTTCAACTGACCTTTCTCTCTCATTCTCCTTTCTCTGTCATACTCGAACTTATCTCGGATCTGGTTGACCTTTTCCCAGGTATCGCCTTGCCTGTTTCCGAAACTATTGTCCTGCAACAAAATCAAGTCAGTTGAGTGAAGAGTCATAACCAAAGGACCAAAGTACTCAAATAGATCTAAAGCAAGAGATATCACAAGCAACCCTCTTGTATAGTAAGTAGTACCATGGCTACAGGGTATCTTACACCAAAAACAAATCATGGTGTCACATCAATAATCAAGAGCATGACAAGGAATCTAGAGAACCGTGACATGATGAAGTACAAGAGTTAACAGGCAACTAGGTGACTGATCAAATGAATTGAACGGGCTATTCGATTACAAAATCCTATTTACTTTGGTTACAAAGTTTGCTTGGAATGGCTTCATTTACAGCAAGCGGACAGAGAGAAACAATCACATTCACAACAACACAAAGAAGAAACTTTTGAAGATAATACAAACAATATATTAGGTTCAGGATTGCAGGTTATATGAATGTATAGAACTCTGCTGATAATGGAAAACTACGTGAAATGTGGGGCTGCCTACTTATTATTCCTGACGTGTAATTATTCAGGTGTAGGTGCACAGAGAACCCATGTAATTATGTAACTATCTTCAGATCTATTTATCAGGTCCAAAACTGATTGTATCAAATTCGTACCTTGAATGGCTCGCTATGGGACCGCTTGCTCCTGAAACACAAGCAAAACAGAGTAAAATCAGGGCCTGGATGTCATAATACAACACAATGGAAAGTGAGATTTTACACAAATAAATCAGTTTGGATTTTCAATTAACTTCTCTTCTTTCATATTAATTCTTGAAATACTGAAAACAATCCCAGAAATTAGTCAAGCAGAAACACCTGTACGGAGAGAAATCATGGTCATCATCTTCAGCAGAGTCGTAATTCGCATGGTCCATGGCAATTTTTTTGGAGTAACCCTCGTCCCAATACAGCCTCTCCCAATTTTCTCGAAGCTCCTGGTAGAGTTCCATGTACCTTTTGCACCAAGGTTCATGTTCCTTTCAATGTAAAAGAGTAAAACCATATTTACAAAAATACCAAACAACCCAATTTCCAAACCACACAATTTGTGAAAGAGAAAAAAAAAAACCGAAAGCTCTAATCTGATTCTGAACTGACCGTTTCCTTGAGAACAAGGCGAGTGCGGCGCATGAACTGTTCTCTGAGCTGCTTTCGACGCTTGTTGGGGATGTTATCTCTGGGAATGACGAACCGCTCACGTGGAGGCACGTGATCGCCGATCTCGTGGATTTCGCCGTCGACTATCCACCACTCGGACTTCTCCTCCGACTTCCTCATAGCCAGGGCGGGAGACTTGTGCCTTTGACGGCGCCGGGACGGGCCGGACTCGGTCCGGACCCACCGGATTTGGTTGACGGCGGCCTGGAAGCATGAAGGTGAGTTCTTGAGTCGTTTTGCGAGGGAGAGCATTTGGGAAGCACAGTTCGCGGCTTTGGTGCCGAGTATTGTTAACAGTGGCAGTACTAGTAATATGAGGGAAACCCGGTTCGACAAAACAAAAAAATTAGAAAAAAACCGGGTCTAGCCGCTCGGCTATACTATTCCTTGTTAAAAATTAGGAACCCCGGGTATAGCCGAGCGGCTATACTAATTTTTAAAAAACAATTAAGGCGGAGTATAGCCGTATTATCTCTTCGAAAAAACATTAAAAACTGAGTATAGCCGAACGGCTATACTATTTGTTTTTAAAAGATTTGGAAAAATTTGTATAGCCGCGCGGATATACTATTTCTTTAAAAATAATTAGAAATACCCAGTATAGCGCCCGGCTATACGATTTCTTAAAAAAAAACAATTTCAAAAAACCGAGTATAGCCCAGTGGCTATACGATTTCTTAAAAAACAATTTGAAAAAACCGAGTAATTCATCAGCAACATATAGAATCAGTTA
Organism: Prunus avium; assembly: GCF_965620075.1. NCBI lineage: Eukaryota > Viridiplantae > Streptophyta > Magnoliopsida > Rosales > Rosaceae > Prunus > Prunus avium. Next base: position 35,563,375 of record NC_142291.1, read on the forward strand.
GTAGCTGTAAAAGGCTCATGAATTTCTTTGGAAGGATTAAGCTTCAGCATATATATAGATAGAGGAATTCTGTAGCTGATTGTTTGGCTACTTGGAGTCACAACTTGGATCTGTGCTGCTGCTTTTTTGAGGAGACAGGAGAGTCCTGCCTGGCTTGGGTTCCTGGGCTCTGTTGCTTGATGTTTCGTTGGGGTTTGGTGTCTGGGGGTTTTCCCCCTTTCTTCATAAAAGAAAAACATATGGAATCTCCATTGCAGTGAAACTAGCCATTTGTAGTTCCATCATTTGTATAAACTAGCCATAATAATTTGCGCATTTTCCATTGCAGTGAAAGTGCTGATATGTTATGCTTGAATGTGATTTCCATTTACTTGCAGATTTGTGCTCCAACAGGAGCTGGCAAAACAAACATATTCTACATGAGGTATGCAAGTGATTGGCTATTCCGCGTGGCTATACTATTTCTTTAAAAAAAATTCAAATAACCAAGTATATCCGAGCGGCTATATGACTATTCCTTTAAAAAAAATTAGAAACATCGAGTATAGCCGAGCGGCGGTAATATAGACCCATTTGGGCTGGAAAAAGACAGTAACCCCTACCCAGCCCAACTACAAATGTTTCGAAAGTCGTAACGATCCATTACACGTGTCTAAATCAGAGCATCAAACATTTGGAAACCGCGAAAACTGCCAGGGGATGGGAGGAGGAACTCGAATCTCGAACTCAGTTGATATCCAACGGTCCCCAGTTACTCCAGCAATAGGCTAATAGCTATAGTGCGATACAGAGAAAAAGTCACCGCGCACAGAACACTCGCTTCCCGCCCTGGTTCAGTTTCTTGGAGAAAATGTGTGGGAGGGCTCGCTGTACTCTCAGAGCCGACGACATCCCTAGGGCTTGCCACCGCAGCCATGGCCCCGTCCGTACTGTTAACATGGACCGGTGAGCAAAACTCAAAACTCCTCCTATTTTTTTCCTTTATTAATTTCCAATTCGAACTTTACTTTTCTCCTACTTTCCTAGCAACCAAACAGATTTCCTTGCCTGTTATGGTCTCATTGATTGCTTAATCTTACTGATTGGAACGAATTTTTTGGTGTGTGCTTAGGTTTCGCCCGCTGTTCAATGCGTCGCCGGGGTCGAATTTGCCTGTTGTTCGTAGAGAAGACGGAGCAGACGGCGACGGCGTTGTTGTTCACTGTATGAAATGGGGGCTGATCCCTAGTTTCACCAAGAAAACCGAGAAGCCCGATCACTATAAGATGGTAATAGCAGTTACATTTGTGGTTGATGCTTTCCAGTGATGGTAGTTTAAATTTGTTGTCTTTCTTAAAATTTCAATCTTGATTTTCCATATAAGTAAGCTTGGATTGCGTTGAGATGTGATATGTGTTTGAAAAAAAAATTGCAGTTTAATGCTAGGTCTGAGTCCATTTGCGAAAAGGCCTCTTTTCGACGTCTAGTTCCTAAAAACCGCTGCCTCATTGCAGTTGAAGGGTATGTTTTGTGCTATGAATGATTGACATCTTTTCAATTTTTGTCGTGTTGGAGGACTCTGTGAATCTTTCCTTTTCATTCTTTCTATTCAATGCTTGAAGCGTTTTTGTTTTTTTTTTTAAATTTATAATTTATTTATTTGGCATTGGCCAGATTTTATGAATGGAAAAAAGATGGTTCTAAAAAGCAGCCTTACTATGTCCACTTTAATGACGGCCGACCGCTTCTGTTTGCTGCTCTTTATGATTCTTGGGAGAACTCTGAAGGTAGATAGTGACAAACATTTTGTTATTAAACTCCCCTCCCCACCACCACAACTTCTGTTAATTTGTTTTGCTGTTATGTTTGTATTTGTTTTGGTCTAGGTGATATTAAATTTCATTAAAATTAATTTTATCTGAAATTTGTTCATCAATATGTGTTGAAATGAAGTTTGTTTATATCTAGGCAATGATATATCCACTGTATGTTACCCTGCAGGCGAGAAACTTTACACCTTCACTATCATTACAACGTCTTCATCTTCAGCTCTAGGGTGGCTGCATGGTGAGTCCTGCTCAGTTTTATTGATCTATAATTTATTTTCTAATACTGTAATATGTCTGGATACTGCTATAGGTTATGCATTACTTTATTGATCTATAATTTCTTTTATATCAGTTTATCTGATAATTTGTACTTTTGTATTTACATTTCTTTGGCTCCCCTAACTTGTTAAGAGTGTTAAGTGGAATCCTTTGCTCCCACTAGTTAATTTGTGCGTTCCTGTTGTGGCACTCTTTGCCAAAGTTGTGTAGTATTAATTTATCATTACAGACAGGATGCCTGTTATTTTGGGTGACAAGGGATCTACCGACTCATGGCTAAGTTGTTCTTCAACTTCCAATTTTGATTCATTACTTAAACCATATGAAGGTCCAGATTTGGTAAGTGGTTGTTGAACTTTACAAATGAGAGGCCTAACATTTACTATTTAGTATTGATGAGTGTGAAACATTCAAAGTGCATTTATTGGAAATTTTTTAATCACCAGGTATGGTACCCGGTGACACCAGCAATGGGCAAGGTGTCTTTTGATGGACCAGAGTGCATCAATGAGGTGTGACAGTTTTGTGTTTTCTTTTACATATATGATGCTTATCATTTGGACAATAGGAGGGATTTAAACCCAATAATCTTCACCAAGATCTCTATGTCGGGGTAAACTGAGAAATTTTGACTGGCAACTTTGAATCAGAGGAAATGATTCTTACACTTTTGTTTCTTCCATTAGTTAGTGTTCCATTTGAGATGGAAACTTTATGGAAGTGACAAGTTAAAGGTGTCTAGGTGGTCTCATGGAAAACTTTCCTAACAACGGAATCCTGCTGTAACATTCCCCACCCAAGTTGTAACAACTTGTTAGAGACTGGCATTTTTTTACTTGTTTCCCCTCTCATCATGTGTTGCGTGGTTTAGTGGTCCATACAATTAACAAAATGATGCTTTCTATGGAGTAACTTTTTGTTAATTATATCCAGTTTTATGGTTTGGTAATGTGTCTTGTGTCTTGATTGTCACTTTAGATTTGTAGGACCAAATTCTGTATTCATTAGGTTTTCGGAGGATTTGGGATTTCCCTTCTTTAGCTAGGGTGGGGTTGAGCGGGTAAAAATGTGTCAAGTTCATGATTGCTTACTAAAGGTTACAATACAGCTAGTTACTGATTGTATTATTATTCTGCAGATACAGCTGAAGACAGAGGGGAATAATTCAATCACAAAGTTTTTCATGTCGAAAGGAACCAAAAAAGAAGAATTAAACCCAAAGGACGCAAGTTTTTACGACTTATCTGTGAAGAATGATTTGCCAAAACGTGTGAAGGAAGAACCTGAAAGCAAAGAGAAAACAGAACAACCAGCCTCTACAGAAAAATGTGAAAATGATTCAAAGTGTAGTGTCTCTACATTATCTCAAGAGGGTGCATCTAAGGGCCAAACAAAGCGAGACTATGAAGAGTTTTCGGCTGACTCTAAGCCAGTTGCTTATGAAACTAGTGAGATATCAGCTAGCCCAGCAAAGAAGAAGGTTAACCCGAAGAGTTCTCTTGACAAGCAACCTACCCTATTTTCGTACTTCGGAAAAAGCTAGTTTTGTTTGCATGAACTTCAGATTTCCTTAGTACACACCACATGTTTATATGGACACGGGTTGATAATTTTGATTCGTAGGAAGACAGAAATGAAGTTTTCTGTTTTGCAATCAATCTACGGTCCTGTAGTCTGCCAGATCCCCCCCTCTCTATTTTTGTGGCTAGGAAGTGTAGCTATCATTTCTGTATATGTAGTGTATCCGAATATCTGATTTTACTGAAATCCAAGATTTAGGATCTTTGTTAAATATGGTGGTCACTCCATTTGTACTAGTTTCTTGTAAACATAAAGATCTTGGTGACCCCTTCTGTTAGATTTTCAGTAAATATCAAAGCCTGATTTCAATTTTAAAGCTTGGGCAATATTACACACATTCAACTTCCAATATTTGATTTTCTTTGATGGTAACTCATTATAAACAAAGAAATCTGTCTTTTCAATAAAGAAGAGCTTTCTGTTGCTGGCCGCTCCTTACAGATTTCAATAAGAAGAAATGAAAAACAAGCGAAAAAGAAGTTGCAGTTAGCGGCAACTAACAAAGAGGAAATATTTGAGGACGTAAAAATGGCACAGACCAATTGTAAGCTTCTATCCACCTTTCATTAGGTACCATATCCATGAACATCTTCTTCAGCATCCTTATAGGGCCGACCACGGCCCCCCATTGTAGCGCCGGCCGTGACCCTAGGCAGAACCCGCGGCGCTTATTTCCTAGCCATATCGTGCTCCCTCTCCGCCTTCTCAGCCGCCTCCGTGGCCGGCACCAGCCGACCAACATGGTGGAATTTGATAAACATATGGCAATACTACCTCTCCTCAACATCCCCTAGTGTTGTGATTATATATTTATGCTAAGTGTTTTGGGATGCTCACTCCTAATTACTTATATAGAGTGTGTTAAAGATGTACTGTGGGTGGTGATGATGATAGTGATAATGGCAGCAATTATCACAATCATGATTTTTTATGGCCTGATGCTAGAGTGGAATAAAGTGGTACCCTAGGGATGATTTTTTTATATTCTATTATATAGTTAGGGTTGTGGGAGGTATGATTAGCACTTTTTTTATGTTCAAAAGACAATCAGTTTAAAAGCACTTTGTAGGTGAGACTTTGTTACTGTTTGCAGATGGGATCGAAAGTTTGAAATGTCCATAGAACTCTCGAGTGATTAAACATCTGTTTACAGAACATTATTGCACACAAATCTTACCCTCTACAAGTCACAACTCAGTTTTTGAATTTTTCAAAAGCAACTTTACTAACTAAGGAGATGCTAAACTTTAGCTCCTCTAGATCTGCTTTGATGTGTGACATGAAAACTTAGCTTTAACTCTTTGGTGTTAGCGTGACGAGTTGGATAATGAGTTAAAATTAGGATATATTTTACGTTCAATTCTCTTGAAATATTTTTTAAAAACGAAGTCTTGAAGCATTTTATCAAGAAAGATTCTGGTAAACTGGCGGTAGCTTGGATCATTCTATACAAGACAGATTTTGAAAAAAAAACCATGATTTTTTTTTTTGGGGTGAAAAAACACGCCATGATTTGGTTAAGAAAGAAAAACCATTTAAAATATAGGGACATGATTGGATTACAACAGGCGGTAGCTTTCATTAGTTTTATGCTGCATGCGCCTGATCATAGTCTACCAACACCTTAATTTCGAGCTGAGATGGGAGAGTGGGGCTTGCATATAGATTTGGTAATTTGTCCTGTTAGTTTCTTGCAGTATAAAATTATCCTAAACTCAAATTCAACCCATTAACTTATCATGTCCAAATATATAAACTTGAATCCATTCATAAATCTTCTGTGTCATGTATTCACCAGTTTACTCGTTTGCTCTATTTTTTGTTCAACAAAATTTCAAGATATAAAATGTTTACCAAATGTTATCGAATACAATAATATAACGTGTTACAATTTTATAACACGAATATATTTAAAGCGTATAGGCGCACAACTATACTTTAAAAATATTTGAATATGCATTGAAGGATAGGAAATGACGATTTCAGGCCTGCGATTTAAGCCAACTAGTTATCGTCGACAAACTGTGTTGCATAATCCCCAAATCTATTCAACGAAATACAAAATACCTAACCCTAACTCTTCAAAACGTCGTCGCCAGCACTCCTACGGTGCCATAGCCGCCATGGCACCTCTGTCAGATGAGTAACAACAGGGGAAATGCACTACCATGCTCCCAATTTTTCCAAAAGTAGGTAAATACTAGCTTCTAAACTATCAAATTTGTGCCTATTATATGTAACTGGTTTAAAAGATCGTATCTTTATTTTTATTTTCCAAATATACAATTTCGTCTTGATTTGGTTTCCTTCTTCTTGTTGTTGTTATTTTGGCTATGTTTTTTGTGATATAAATTCCATAATTTATTGGAACCATGAAATTAAAGAAAGATTACCCAGTAACACTCCTCACAGCAATGGCAGACCCATGAAATTAATGAAAGAAAATTAAATTTAAAATGTTTGAATTGATGAAACCAAGAAGTGAGTTTCAGATGACCTCTGGGGTCTATTAGTTCGAAGATTGGTATCTCTATTATTTTAATATTGCTCTTACATGTATTTAATTTATCATCAATACAGTTGCATGTATTTAGTTCGAAGATTGGTGGTGTTAGTTCTTTCATTTTAGGTTGTCTTCCCTCATTTAGGGTTAAGAGACCTCCTTAGTTTTGGCTCCTTGAAAGTTCCCTATTAAAAGACTGTCACCTTTATCATTTTTGTTCATACTAGAGGAAAACATTCCCATGCTGATCAAATTCGGTCAGGTTAGCCTTTGGACCATTCATCTAACCATGTTTTTGAGTAATGAGAGAATAATTTCCACGACTCACTCTCGCATCGGGTACAAGATTTTCAGATAAGTTCTGAGTACGAGAGGTCTTAATTAATATACACTTAGCTTTGGCCCTTAGCATAATTGGAACTCAATTGCAATGTAGAGTTGACTTAATTAGGCCTGCAGCTTTCCAGTTGAGCATAGACTTCAAACACCTAATGCATGATATTATTTAATCTACTATATCAATGTAAATTACAATTTTCTAATATATATTTCTGTGATGCTTTGCAGGAAAAGTAGTACCATAAACCAAAATTTCCAACAGACCGTATTGTTTCACAAGGCATACTGCCTACCTTTGTTCCATTGGGGACAATGTTCTGCAGAACTCTGAGCCTCTCATTTATTTTCTCTCTTCTTTTCTGCAAAACAAAAGGATAGAAAAATTAGTTGATCTTTCATATCTATAGGGAACAAATTTTTTACATGTTTAAGACAGGCGACAAGCAGGATCTATAGCCTATAGGAACTTACCCTTGCATAGGGTAGACATGTATAGAATACGAATATATTATTGAAAAATACATACGGGTATATATATATAAAACACCGAAACAAAAATAAGTAAAGAAACTAATATTATATTTTAAAAAAAATTAAAAAAAATAACATAAACACTTCTCCCGACGAAATTTCGTTGGCATAGGTCTATGACGACAAATATTTGTCGGATTAGGTTTCTCCCGACGAAAGAACCTCTGCCGACGAAATTTCATCGGGAGAGGTATTTTTAAAAATAAATAAATATAAACTTAGGATGTTTAGGTTAATTAATTTTTTAAAATTATATTTTTAGTAATTAAATAATATATTTGCCTGATTGAATTAGTTAAATTAGTAATTATATTTTAATTATTATTTATTTAGTGAATAATTATTATTAAATATTATAATTAACTTCATGAATTATATTACTTAGTAAATAGTAATTCAATTTTTCGTTTTCTTTTTTTCCTTTAATATTCACTAAGTAAATAAGAACTAAAACATAACTACTAATCAAAGTAATTAAAAAAGGGAAATACATATTATGCTACTTTAAAGGGTGTGTAAAATAATATAGCCGTGCGGCTACACTGTTAAAAAAAAATAAAAAAACCGAGTATAGCCGTACGGCTGTACTTTTTTATATATATAAAAAGGAGGATCCCAGGCATAAGGCGCCACGTGTCAAGACAATTCTAACTGCGTATAGCTGCACGGCGTTTCTGTTTAAAATATATATATATATAGCCGCATTTGTTTTTTTTTTTTTTGAGAAATAGTATAGCCGGTCGGCTATACTATTTTTTCCTAAATTTTAAAAAAAATAGTATAGCCGTACGGCTTTACGGTTTCTATACATGGAACCTAGGCGCTAGCGGCTTTTTTTAAATATATAAATAGTATAGCCGGACGGTTATACTTTTAAAAAGAAAATTTAATTCGGGAAATTTCTCCAGCATAGACCTGTGCCAGCGAACTTTCTTCGGGAGAAGTTTATATATATATATATATATATATATATATATATATATTTATAATTTAAAAAAATATAATTATTTTCTTTACTTTTATTTTTTTGACCTACTTCTTTAATTTAATATATGAAATTAAGTAACATCTTAGCCTTTTTGAATTACTTTAATTAGTAATTATATTTTAATATAAAATAATTAAAGAAAAAGTCCACAAAATAATTAATTTCTATTTATCAAGTCTTTTGTGAAATCGTTTGGGTGTCTTAATTAAATTTCTCCATAGCCCAAGAGCCCTAACCGTTACTATTAGGCCATTATTCAAGTATCTATTGTCTCTTTTTTATTTTTTACTTTTCCAGAGTTATTACCCGTATAAAGATTTTAGCACTTTCACGTTTAATAAAATGTTATACACGTACGAACGTATTTCTCATGTTTAATACACGTATTTTTTACAAACATTTCAATAAGACACATAAAATTCACGCATTATACACATAATTCTCACATATTATTGAATGAAAATAATATATATTTAAAAAAAAATGGTACAGTAGAATGGCTACACTCAGTTTTTCTAATTTTTTTTTTTAAAATAGTATAGCCGTGCGGCTTTAGTGTTTCTAAATACGTGGCACCTAATTACTAGGCGCCTCCTTTTTTTAATATATAAATAGTACAGCCAAAGGGCTATACAGTTTAAAAAGAAAATTTAATCCGGGAAATTTCGCCCGCATAGACCTATGCCGATGAAATTTCGTCGGGAGTGGTTTTGGCCTACTTTTGTAATTTAATATATGGAATTAAGTAATATCCTAGCCCTTTTGAATTACTTTAATTAGTAATTATATTTTAATTATTATTTAATATATAAAAATTAAAGAAAAATTCCACAAAATAATTCATTTTATTTATTAAGTCTTTTGTGAAATCGTTTGGGCGTCTTAATTAAATTTTTACATAGCCCAAGAGCCCTATCCGTTACTATTAGGTTACTAGAGTATCTATTTTCCTTTTTTGATTTTTTACTTTTTCAGAGTTATTACCCGTATAAAGATTTTAGTACTTTCACGTTTAATAATGTATTATACACGTACGCACGTATTTCTCATGTTTACATGTATTTTTTACAAAAATTTCAATAAGACACACAAAATTCACGTATTATACACATAATTCTCACATATTATTGAATAAAAATAATATATATTTTAAAAAGTGGTACAGCCGAACGGCTATACTAAGTTTTTTCCTAATTTTTATTTAAAAATAGTATAGCTGAACGGCTTTACTCTTTTGACACAAAGCTTTTTAAAAAAATTGAAGGGTTAATGACCTAAATGGTCCCCAAATTATGGCCTCAGTATCATTTTGGTCCACCAACTAAAAATTTCAATTTAAACGTCCTTCAACTCTTCATAATATACCAAAATGGTCCATCCGTCAAAGTCTGTTTATTATTCCGTGAAATCGAGGGACAAAACCGTCTTTTTAGGTGAGTATTCTCTTGAGCACCATTGGAACCACAGCTTTGTCCAAAGTAATAGAAGAACTCTAACAAAAAATAAAGAAACTACAGCCCTTCCATAACCACCGTTGCAGCCACCTTCCCCCCTTCCATAACTACATCCTTTTACATGAGGTTGGATTTGAATGAGACTTTGGCTCTTGGGTTGTTGTTGGTTCAGTGAAATTGAGCTTATTGGCGGCTATCAATGGTGCACCCACTTGGAGTTATGCTAAAACCCCTGACTCTCATCCAGGTATCCCAGATTTGGGCTCAGCTCGTTGTGGGTTGGCTTTGACAGTGAGGCGGCGAAAGGTTGAAGGAGGTGACTGGTGCCGAGGGGTTGGGGTTGGGGAGCTGCGGGGGATTGAGGGATTGAGGGATTTGGGACTCCAAAATCCCCAAATTCGAACCCTAACCCAAGCGACAGGGCTTCTCAAAAAGTCAAATATGAAGAGTTGAATTGAAGAAAGTCAAATAGGGCTTCTCAAACTAAAACTAAATCTAGGATAACCGAATTGGAAAAGTGAAGAGGCTGACCATTAGACTAAGTTGAAATCGTATGATTTTCATCAGAAACACAATGAAGGCCAAAATGTTCAAAGGAAATGGATTATAGCTTCCTAATGGAGAGTCAGCAAAATCTTTGCATACCCTTTCATTTGTGTGAAGCGAAGGAAATGGATTACCAGATTTTCTGCATACCCTTTCATTTTCTGGCAAAGGACTTTTAGCTTCATATCTTCTTTCTTCAATTCGATTGTTGTTGCTTGAACCCAAACTAAAACTCCTTTCTTCTACAAGAGATATTTTCGTTCTCAACGATAGGGCTTCTCAAAAAGTCAAATATGCCCTTCAAAACTCAGTCACGAGGCCATCACGTGCCCATCGCGTTATGAGAAGTCATGGAATCCATAACGGATGGACCATTTTGGTATATTATGAAGAGTTGAAGGACGTTTAAATTGAAATTTTTAGTTGGTGGACCAAAATGATACTGAGGCCATAGTTTGGGGACCATTTAGGTCATTAACCCAAAATTGAATATAAACTTAGTATCTTTAGGTCAATAATTTTTTTTTTATAAATAATTTCTTTTCAGTAATTCAATAATATCTTAGCCTGTTTTAATTACTTTAGTAATCGAATTTAATAAAATTCTTAAATACTAATTATTCACTAAGTAAGCAATAATTAAAACGTAAGTAATAATTAAAGTAATTACAAAAGAGAAATTCAGATAATGGTGTTTGTAGAGTATTGCCGAGCGGCTATGCCCTTTAAAATAAATAAATTGGGCCTCCTAGGCGCTATGCGGGTCCTTTTAAATAAAATAAATAGTATAGCCATGTGCCTATACTCTTTAAATATCTAATGGGTGCTTGTTTGTTTTTTAAATTTTTTCTCCCTGATTTTCCTTTGTCGATAAGATTAGTGTAGAGCATTATCCATTACATTTAGGCCATTACCAAGGTATAGCTATTGTCCCCTTTTGATTTTTTACTTCTCCAAAGTTATTACCTGTATAAAGAATTTAGCATTTTCCCATTTAATACTCATATTACACACGTGCATACGTATTTTTCAATAATACTTCCGTTTTCCGTATATGTCTTAAAGACTCGGTATAATGAAAGCAAACGTATAATACACGTATTTTAATGATTATTTAATATCAAAGAACAAAAAACAAAGTCCACAAAATAATTCAAAACAATTAATTACTATTTACCAAGTAATTTACGAAAGCAGTAAAATATTTAAATATTCACTAAAGAAATAATAATTAAAAAATAATTACTAATTAAAGTAATTTTAAAAAGGCTAAGGTATTACTTAATTACATGTATTAAATTAAAGAAGTTTGCCAAAAAAACAAAAGTAAAGAAACTAATTTATATTTTTAAAATTTAAAATTTAAAATAAAAAAAAGAAAGCAAAACAACCTCTCGCGAGGAAATTTCGTCGGGAGAAACCTAATCCGGCATATAGTTGCCAACATAGACCTATGCCAACGAAATTTCGTTGGAAGAGGTTTTTTTGAAAAATAAATATAAACTTAGTGTCTTTAAGTCAATAATATATATTTTTTGTTATAAAAAATTTATTTTCAGTAATTAAATAATATCTTAGCCTGATTTAATTCCTTTCATTCTTAATTATGTTCTAACTATTATTTCTCTAGTGAATAATTAGTATTAAATATTTTAATTAACATCATAAATGATATTACTTAATAAATAGTATTTAGTCTTTAAAATTTTTGAATTTGATAAAATTCTTAAATACTAATTATTCACTAAGTAAACAATAATTAAAACATAAGTAATAATTAAAGTAATTACAAAAGAGAAATTCAGATAATGGTGTTTATAGAGTATAGCCGCGCGGTTGTACCTTTAAAATATTCTATTTGTAGAGTATAGCCGTTCGGCTATACGCTTTAAAAAAATAAATAAATAAATTGGGCCTCCTAGGCGCTATGTGGGTCCTTTAAATAAAATAAATAGTATAGCCACGCACCTATACTCTTTAAATGTCTAATGGGTGCCTTTTTGTATTTTAAATTTTTTCTCCCTGATTTTCCAAACCAAGTCTATAGCCAAGCCAATTGGCCCAACTCTCCAATGTTGACCACACTTACCTAACCATCATAGTGCTTTGTTTATAAACACCTTTATAGGAGTGTGGATTTTTAATGTGGGATTTTCACAAAGGGTACCTCAAAAAATAGGCCTACAGAGAAATCTATATTTTTATTGTTGGTGCAATGTGAAAATATATTTAAAGCCCTTCAAGGTCTCCGTGATGCATCTGTAAATGCCCTTCAAGGTCTTGCATCTATCGACCCTGATATTATTTGGCTTCTTATAGCTGATGTTTACTATTCTCTGAAGAAAAAGGACATGCCTTCACCCCCCACATCAGACATACCTAAAATCTTACAAATTCTGGCCCCCATCCTCATCTCCAAAAGAGTACCTTGATGTGCAGTATGGAGGGCAGAGTTATGGTTTTGATGTTGACTTCCATTCTTTGTAAATATAGGAACCAAATGAAAAAGATACCGCACAAATTTTGCCTTGCCTTAATAATGACCAGATGAGCTGGAAGGTTTACACCCCATGCCAATGGTTTGGTACAAACCAATACCTATAATTTTCCATGACGGGCTCTTGATGGTTGCTGCATAATTGATCTTCACTTTGTTTCCTGTCTTGGCCATTTTGAGCAGTGCTTTCATGCCCCTTGCCCTTTTCATAGGAAACAGCAACCTCTTTGCATTTGGCTGATGATACAGAGTTTGAACTCTGCCCCACTTCCATTTGTCTTCTAGCTATACCATACTGCCTCTTGATTCTTCCAACTTGATACGATAGCCTTCTCCAATGAAACTTAAATATGGGATTTTGGTATTCAAAACTGGCATTTGCACTATTAGATGGTTTGAATAAAGTATTTGTCATGGCCTTATTGCTGTTGGTGGTAGGTGTTGCCTGAGATGGTTAGCGCATCGTGTGGTAACACCCATTTCCTAGGTTGGGGGTAAGCATCCCCTATTGTTGCCTTGAGCTCACTAGATGGCAATGGACTAGAACCGTTAGATGGCCAAATGGAAATGAAAACCAAACCCTGTGGAAGTTGATCGTGGCAACCCTAGGCTGCAGTTGATGGCAATCGACTTGAACGAATTTCCAATAATTATATTATCACATCTCTTACATTAATATTTTCTTTTTATTTATCACCATAAATGTTTTCTACAAATAAATTTTCTATAAAAGGATCCTAGAAAAATACATCCGTATATAATAAAGAGTGCTGCTATTTCCACCCACCTGTCCTATTTTCCCACCCACCTTATCTTCCCACCCACCATATAAATTTTAAAAAATACAATCCTATTTTTCCACCCACCAATACTCCTAAAATACCCTTTTAATTATTACTTCATTTCCTCTCTCCTTTATTCTCTCTGCTCATGTCTTCTCTCTCTCTCACGGCCCACACATCTCTCTTTCATTTTTGCTGTATCTTATTTTCCATCTCTCACACTCCATCTCTGTCTCTGTCTCTCATGTTTTCTATACAAACTAAAACTGTTTTTTGATGCAATTTTTATTTTTATTTTTGTAAATATGGATTTTGTGAACATACCCAGCAACCTCTTTACCCTTTCTGGTCCGTTGAAAAACCCTTGAAACCAAAACCTGCTCATCACATCTTCATGCAAAATATCCCCCACCAAATCACTGCATTCCTCAAAAACCAACGACCCATTAACCCCCAAAGCCTTCTTCACCTTCTCATGCCTTAAAAAATCCTCAACCAAACTGGTTTTGTGAGGAACGTTCTTTGTGTAATCAATATAGCCCAATTGTAGAATTGTTGATTCATCCCCAAGTTTTCAGATTTTTAATTTGTTTAAGAAAAAAAATCAGAGTCCAAGAAATACTCATCTCCCAATGCTTTAAGTAATCCTAAAGATCTTAGAAATTCTGTTCAAATTGGATTACCTTACCTTTTCGCCAAAATCGTTCTCTTCAACATCCATTCTCTTGTTGTTTTCTTCTTCATAAACAATTTGATTGAATAAATAGAAAAGAGAAGAAAATTATTTTAGAATTGAGTTCTGAGCACTGAAAAGCCTTCTTCACCTTCTCATGAGCAAGGAGTCGTATTCTTGTGTTTTTTTCTTTCTGTCAAACGATAGGGTTACGTGAGAACTTGAGAAGTCTACGTATTTTTATTATTATTTATTTTCTCTTTCTTTTTCCTTAAGTCCTTTTAAGTCATTTTACAATAGGGTTAAATTTGTCTTTAAAAGTTTAAAGATAAGGTGGGTGGGAAAATAGGACCGGTGGGTGGAAATAGCAGCACTCATAATAAATTGATTTCTAACACCTACCACATATATAAGAGGAAAAACGCAGGTATTTGAATAGTTATGTGCATATAAATGCAATTTTCCTTCTCAAACTCTAACCCTAACGCGAGCCGTCTTCTAGCCCCTTTCTCTCGCTCAGACATAACCGGCGACCTCTCTTCTTCAATCCTCATCTCTCTCTCTCTCTCTCTCTCTCTCTCTCTCTCTCTCTCTCTCTCTCTCTCGCTCAAAGCACCATCGTCATCTCGTCCCTGACCTTGGAGATTCCAAAATGGCTTTTTTTTTTCTAGGCCGCCTAGCAACCGCCTAGACTCCCTAGCCCGCCTAGCCCGCCTAGCGACCGCCTAGCCCGCCTAGCGACCGCCTAGCCCGCCTAACGACCGCCTAGCGACCGCCTAGACCGCCTAGCGCCTGCCTAGCAACCGCCTAGACTGCCTAGCCCGCCTAGCCTCCGCCTAGCGCCCGCCTAGCGCCCGCCTAGGCCATTTATTCAGTAATATTAACAATATGAGTGACAGTGCTGTTTCAATTTTTTAGTTTCTTTGTTTCTCTTATTCTCTGTTTTCTATGTTTCTCCGTCTCTGGCACAGTCGGACCGCCATGATAGCTATGTGTGGTGGCTCCCGTGGGAATTGTCTTTGATGGAAAATTGAGGAGAAATTGTCTGCGACCACTCTATCATGTTTGCTTTGGTCATTGACCATTAACGTATTATTCTTTTTCATTTGGTTTTGATTTCACAATTGTGTTTCTTATTTCTTGCTCTTGTTTCACAGTTTCATAAGAGGATATTATTGGTCCCCCCTAAGTCCTTGTTTGGGCAGCATAACATCTAAAAGTTTTATTTTCGCATGAATGTTCTTTACGTACGATATTTTTGTTGCTTGTGATTGTCGATGATCATACGTCATCTAATTGTTCCACTTCCATTAGTGGTATGGGATTTTGTTCTGCACATTTCTTCATATTTTACTGTTAGAGTTGCTTTGTTGTGGCCTCCTTTTCGGAGCCTCCCTTTCTGTTGCATGGTTTTTGCCCCTATACAAGCCTTGGCAGTTCCAAAGTTGGGAGCAGTTACTAAGGGTTTATTAAGTGTTTTCAACGTTAACAGATAAGTTTGGAGTAGTTTCTTGTGGTTTGATGGTTACTACAACACCAGATAAGTTCTGCCTTGTTGGCCATGTTATGTTGTTACATTTAGAACGATCATCTTGGTGTTTTCTTTGTTACTTTTGTTTTCCTTTTGTTGTATCATTGTGTTTATTTTTCTTGTTTTGTGGATTTGTGGGTTTTGTGTCTTTAGTTTTCTTTGTTTTTTCTGCAGCTTGGTTTTAGTATGTTTTTGTTTCTTTTTATGGTTACTTGTTGTTTTGCTTTCGTTTTAGCATGGTGATTTTCGTTGTTGTCTTGTTTCAGTTTATTTTTTAAGTTTTCTAATAAGGTTCTTCTACACTCAGTTTTGTGTAGTTGTATTCTTCTTGTTTTTGTTTTAAGTAGACATTTGCAGGTTGTTGGTTAAGTTCTCATGGTGTGTATGCATTGTTCTTTTTTTGTGCTTCTAACTTTATTTTTTAACCTTTTGTTTGGGTTTTGTTGGCTAGTTCTCTTTTCTTACTGTTCATTTGTGTTTTTTAGTTTATTTTAATTTTTATCTCATTTTTCCTTGTTTTTCTGAATTTGTGTTTGGTGTAGGCTGCAAGTTTCTAGTGCTGCAAGTTGTTCATGTGTGAGTCTTTTTTTTTAAAATTACGCATTTGTTCTTGTCTGTCATGTTTGGATTTTGGATAGTATTGGCTATTTTCAGTGCTATCTTATATACACTCTTAAAAGGAAACAAAGAAAAAGAAAAATTGAATGACTATTTACTAAGTAATATAATTCATGAAGTTAATTATAATATTTAATACTAATTATTCAGTAAATAAATAATAATTAAAATATAATTACTAATTTAACTAATTCAATCAGGCAAATATATTATTTAATTACTAAAAATAAAATTTTAAAAAATTAATTAACCTAAACACCCAAAGTTTATATTTATTTTTTTTTTAAAAAGACCTCTCCCGACACGTGGTGCCTAATGCTTGGTGGTCCTCCTTTTTTTATAGTACAGATATATAAAAATAGTACAGCCGAGCGGCTAAACTCGGCATAGACCTGTGCCGACGAAGAGAAGTGTTTATGTTATTTTTTTAAATTTTTTTTAAAATATAATATTAGTTTCTTTACTTATTTTTGTTTGGATGTCTTAATTAAATTTCCCCATAGCCCAACAATGGCTATAGTCTTATATATATATGTGGCTTTTTATCACAAAACGTCCCTGACGTTTACGAAACTATCATATTGCATCCTTAAAGTTTTTTTGTATCACTTATGGTTCCTAACGTTAATATTGGTGCTCTTAAATAGTCCCTCTGTCAAAAAATCTGTTAAATCCAGGGACATAATCGTCAAATCAATCCAAAATTATAAGGAATTTGGAGGCTTCAACCAGTGAGATTATTTCTTGTGGTTTCCTTGGGTGAATCTAGCAGAACAAGTATAAGCTAATTATTCCAGCTAGAAATTCAAAAGTATATGTTCCTTGTTCTTTTTCTCTTTCATTTACCTTGGCCAGAGACAGGTATAACATGAATCTGTATTATGTTTCTTGATGCAACTTGGATTTGAACGAAATGCTTTCGCTAGCTACCTTTTTGGGCCATTCTTAATGCATTTCATTCAATACATTTTCGATTTGACTAGATGGAACTTTAAATTTAAGGATACATGTACATGTTTTGATTGCAAATGTGTTTTTTCTTTTTGCTTGCAGTCCTTGATGCAGAGGTAAGATGTTGGATTTGGCAAATATGGGAGGTGCCGTGGCCCAGTTTGTATCATGAGCATGTCAAGGTCTCCACTGGAAAACATGAGGTCCAATTTATTTTCATTGTAATCTGTTTAAATTCTAAATTTGGAAGGAAAAATCGTTAGATACTAATGCAGAATGATATAAAGTTGGGTTTGGAGGTAGAAGGCTGCATCTCCTTCCCTTCCTCCTTGTACACTAATGGCTGCTACTTTTGCTGCTATGAATTATTAATCTCTCCGAGACCAAAGAAAAGGTCAGAACAGTCGGTGCTTGCCTATAATGAAATTCAGGGACAGCATAATAGAGTTGGAAAGAAATTTTCAAGTCGTTTTGTTAACAAAAGATATTCTCAAAGAACGAAGAAAAGAAAGAGAGAAAGAATAAGAAGAAAGAAAGAAAGAGAGAAGGGAAGGAAATTAAAAAATATATATATTTTATAATTTTGGATTGATTTAACGATTATATCCCTGAATTTAACAGTTTTTTTGACAAAGTGACTATTTAAGAGCACCTATATTAACCTTAGGGACCATGAGTGATACAAAAAAACTTTAAGGATGCAATCTGATAGTTTCGCAAACGTCATGGATGTTTTGTGATAAAAAGCCTATATATATACACACACGTACAAATTTTTCAATAATACAATCGTATTCTATACACGTCTACCATTTTTTAAAAAGTAAACGTACAATAGTCGTATTGTACATGTACGTATGTATTTCTAATGCTTAATACACATATTTTTTACAAAGTTTTCAGTAAGACACACAAAGTTCACGTATTATACAAATAATTCTCACATATTATTGAATAAGAATATATATGTTATAAAAATTATACTAAAATATTATATAGTAGCCGATTAATATCTACTATGGATACGATTAAGCTAGCAAATTAATATCTATAAAGTACAAACTAATGAAACTTGGAGGGTCCTTTTTTCTTTTTTTAATTTATTTATTAAATAGTATAGATAGACCTTTTAGAATAGCCGCACCGGCTATACTACGATTCTTTTTCAAAAATAGTGCAGTGACACGTGGCACTATCATGGAAGGGTGTCAAGTTGGGAGGGCTTGTTGATAAAGGATATAGAGTTCTTGGTATTGATTCTCAGATGGTTATTGATGGTTGAACGTTTTATCACACCCCGGGTGCTAATCCTCAAGCTACTGTCATGATGCTTGGAAGGCAAGTATACTTGGAAAACATATCATATATACGTAATCTTCACGAAAATCTTCTACTAAGTGCTGCTTAAACCTGCATTTTGGTTTCTTTTATTGTGCATGTGGTGCAGGTACATGGGGCAAAGGATTCTGCATGACAGATTAGTCCATGGATCAAAAAAGAAAAATTGATCTGGTCACTTTTGTTTCCCAAACATAAAGTCAATTAGTGATTACTGGAATATATGTCTCTGAGACATTTGATTAATATTGTGGAGATTGGAACCTAAAATTTTAAAATCTATATAGTTGATGTAATGTTTATTTATCTATCATCACATTTGGTGTTGAATTGATCAGATCTGGTATGGTTCAAGCAAAACTTTCTGTACTCAGCTTGACTAGATTAGCCTTCCTGTGATTAAATATATGCCTTACTATTAAAACTAAATTAGCTCTAAAAGTAATTAGTTAGTTTTTGTTTATTTTGTTAAGAGCGTAATTAGGAAGGAAACTAGTAAGGAGGTGAAGATGACACAACACAACTGCAAGCACTTTCAGAACTTTTGATCACATGGGCTGCTTTAACTTCATGAAGTCCTTCAGGTAGGCCTTATTTTTCTTTAGTTGTGATGATTTTTTTGTACATCGTTCGCAAAAGAAAGATTTGAAAAATGATTACCAAATTAATGAATGAGGCATTGCGCACAATCATGGCATGGTTGTGCATCAGATTAACTAAAGTCAAACTAATTTGGAGATCCTATAATGATGGCTCACTATAAAAGTGAGACTCTTTTGTATTCAAGACAGAAATTACTAATATACAGACGTAGACAAAATAGAAAAGAAGACGAATAAGATTAGGATATGCTGTTAGCCCTTCTTTCTCAGCCCCTTATAATAATATGGGGAGGCATCTCCTTTCATCTACTTTTTTCCTGCTTCAACTTCATTGCACATTTTCATGGACACAGAGAGTGGAGGAATCTCATATGCTAGGAAAGAGCGCTTTCAAGGCTCGGATAAGGAGGAGAAAAATCTAGCAGCAGAATGAGCCCTGGCCCCAACAAAATCCCTGAAAAGCAGCCCTTGATGGATGTTCACAGCATAATCCTCAGGATATGCCATTTGTGCTTACTGGTTTATTCCATCTCTTGGAGTCTTTGAGCCCTTATATAACTTGTGCCGGTCCATCATTGAAACACAAGCAGGAGCATCCATACATACTAGAAGAAGTATGCTTGTCAAATAAGCAAAGCAGTCATAGGGCTCCTCTTTCTCGGCAGGCACTGGTGACTGATGCAGCTACAAATGTACAATCACTTTCATTGACCTGCCAAAGAAGAGTTGCCCTACAATTGCTTTGGCTTAATGAAATTTGCAGCCTGTCTAATCATGCAGTAGAGCCCTGTCATTTACGTAGGTTTTGTCATATTTGAAAATAATGGTAGAGGTAGAGGTAGAGCTATAATACTGAAGTTATTTTTGTTGTACAAAGTTGTTCTGCTTTGTGATTAAGCAAGGGAAATAGTGTGATTTTATATAGGTGGAATGGAAGGTGGAAGCCATGTAGACAAGCAATTACTAATTTGCCTGATCCCTTTTGTCAGCTGTGGCCATATAGCTTTGTCTGAGAGGATGTTCTTGCTATGTGCTTATAGTTTGGTTTGGGATACATAATTGTGATCATAGTTAGATCTATTTAATATCATTATATTAACCGTATCTACCTTTCCCTAACCAATGACCAGAAGCAAACCATTTTGATACTAATCGTAATATGGAATTTGTGATTCCATCTGACTTATTTGTTTATTTGTTTCATTTTCTTCATGTCTGTTCTGTGTTTTCAACTTTTGAAACTTTACCTAGTTATATGTTCTTACAATGTCTGAATTCAGTCCCCGCCAGCCAAAGAGGTTATGCTAATCTATTATTTTGCTTTTGTTGTTTTATCAAGTCATCCCACACTTTCTTTTCTATTTTTCTCTGTCTTCTTTCTCTGGATAAACCCATAACTTATTACTAGTTTACATACTCAACGACTTTGTTCACCATTTTTTAAAATGATTTTGAAAAAAATATTGAGTCCTTCACTCTCAGTTCTAGTGTAGTAGTATGTGCATATATTGCACCATTCTAAATGAGTTATGTTGCTCACACACATCACCTATTAAGATATAACCTCATGGACAAAGCCATGAGAATTGTTTCAGTTTTCAGATTTCTAAGCATTGCAACCATTACTACCATTAGCTTATGCAATGGAAATTTGGGTGTGCCTTGTAAACAAAATAAGAGACAAGCACTTCTAATGTTCAAGCAAGATCTTAAGGATCATTCAAATAGGCTTTTATCTTGGGTCGGTGGGGGGAGATTATTGCAATTGGACTGGAGTTGTCTGCGACAATTTAACCGGTCATGTCCGTGAGCTGCACCTTGGAAATTATTATTCAGATGAGTATCTGAATTACAGTTTGTATCAAGAAAGCTCTTTGGGTGGCAAAAGGTAAATACTTCTCTACTAAATTTAAAGCATCTGAGCTACATGGATCTGAGCAACAATGATTTTGGAGGAATACAGATTCCTAGCTTCTTAGGTTCTCTTAAAAGTTTAAGATATCTTAACCTCTCAGACTCAAAGTTCGCTGGAATAATTCCGCATCAATTGGGAAATCTCTCGAGTCTACGCTCTCTAGGACTCCGGAGAAAAAGCTACTACGTAGTGGATGAAGGTTGAGAATCTCCAATGGCTTTCTGGTCTTTCGAGCTTGCAGAACCTGGACATGAGTGTGTAGATCTTAGCAAAGCATCTGATTGGTTTCAGGTGACAAACACACTCCCCTCTATGCTGGTAGAGTTGCATATGTCCGGTTGTGAACTCAATCAAATACCAGTTGGTGTTGGTGTTGCAGACATGACAAGGCTTAAAGTTGTTAATCTCAGGTGGAACATCATCTGGGGTACCGTACCTCAATGGTTGTACACTTGTAGCAATCTTGAGTCCCTATCCCTTTATTTGAATCTCTTGCGAGGTGAAATTTCAAGTTCCATTGGAAACTTGACAGCCATTGTCAATCTTGACTTGTCTGCTAATCAAATTGAAGGGAAAATGCCAAACTCATTGGGAAATCTTTGTAAGTTGACGGTTCTTGATCTGTCAAGGAACTATTTCAATGGAAGCGTATCAGAAATATTGGGAAGCTTGTCAAGGTGTAGTTCAGGTCAAATGGAGTCACCGAAGCTGTCAACAAATGATTTTTCAGGTCCACTATCTGATCAGCTAGGAAATTTAAGACATTTACGTCTCCTTGCTCTTTCGAGTAATTCAATATCAGGTCCAATTCCAATGTCCTTGAGAAATCTGTCATTCCTAGAAGAGGCAAGCATTTCTGAAAATCATTTTAATGGAACTCTTCCAAAAACTACTGGTCAACTCAAAATGGTAAGGGTGGCTTATGTAAAGAGTACAGCCGGTGGGCTATAATATTTATTATAAAAAACCCAGCAAAGCCGGGCGGCTATACTCTTTAAAAAATATATATATATATATCTACATCCAGAGTATAGCGGCTATACGCTTTTTTCAGAAAAAATATCCGGGACGGCTTATACTATTTATAAAAAAAAGCCCCGCCTGCGTCTGAGCCCATCTCGCCACGTGTCAGAAACAGTAGAGCCGGGCGGCCATACTATTTTTAAAATAAAAACCGCAGTATAGCCGAGCGGCTATACTATACCACGTGTCAAAAATAGTATAGCTCCCGGCTATACTAATTTTTTAATAATAAAAATCGTAGCATAGCTGGGCGGCTATAATCTGTTTATTATTAAAAAAAAACCCGAGTTGGAAAAGCTTTGATGACGGTCTGGCGGGCAACCAATCCTGATGCTTGAGATTTTCCTGTTGACATGGGTTTTGCTAACTTGTGTATCGCGAAAACCAATAACTCGGAATAGAAGATTGCAACAACAAAAATGTGATTTAGTCTGTATTGCTTGCAGATATGTGAGAAAGTCTTTTGGGATGATCATCTTAAAGGTCGATCTGAGTGGTTACCTTTAGAAAGTTGTCTGACATTTGTTGCCTTCACAGAAACAGGGACGGGTACAAAATAAGGTACAAGAAAAGAGGAAACATTTCATCAAAAGAAGAGAGGTAAGTGAAAAAATTGTTCTTGCAAATATATGGTTTTAAGTTAGCGGATTTAGCAACATTCATTTTGCTTTTAGATGCAAGGTGGAATCTAACAATGAGAATCAGACTCTGCCGCAAAGAAAAATGTGAACTTGCTTTGGAAGCAGATTCCCAAGAACACTCGGATAAGATCGCAATGGTTGCGGATGATGAAGAGCTGGAGCTGAGAGAATTACAAGGAAGCCCAAATGCACTGGGGTTCTCTGATCATTTTACTACCAATGGAGATCATGCATGTTCACTTTGCAACGGTTGGTTTGAGGGAAGAACGGAACAAATTTTCCACTCTAAAATGAAATGTTGTAATATGTATGTGTCTGCATGTATAATATTTTGAGCTGTGGATAAGGAATTTTTGGGATTTCAGATTTGCTGGCCAAGTTTCCTCCAAATTCTGTGAAGATGAAGCAGCCATTCTGTATGCAACCTTGGGATTCTTATCCAGAGATTGTCAAGAAACTGTTCAAGGTATGTGAATTGCAAACTGTTTGTGGCCTGATTTTGTTAAGTTCTTTTGCAAATATAGGACATCGTTTGTGAAAGATGGCATACACTCCATCTATTATTGCATTTGCTTTTTCTTATTTATGAGGTCTATTTTATTATTCATGATTATACGACCTATAAAAGCTTGGAATAATTATTTTGTGCTCGCTAATACTGCCTAATGGTCTCTCATTACTCTTACCAATCTTTTTCGTCGACGCTCGTATTGCATAGAATGAAGTCATAGGTTGTTCTTGCAGAGATGTTATGCAAACTATGATATACTCAAGAAAAACATATATCAAGTACTAGAGATATATGGAATGTGGTCTAAATTTGATATTGGAATCTACTTGTAATTCTCTTTTGTGTAGTTCGTACCGAGTGTAGTCAACTTTATGATTCCTTATGGAAACTGGCGAGTGAAAAGATGTGCAGTGTTAAAGCACCACTCTAGATTGCTGCAGTTTTTTTGTTGTTGGGTTTATTAACAAATGTGTCTGAGGTCATCAATTCAGATTGCTACATTTTGTTTAGTTATCGTACTCAAATATATTCTAGGTTGACTTTTCTTGGGCAGGTTTTCCATTTCCTTTATACATATGCCGTTATGGTAGATATAAGCTCCTTCACTATTGATGAGTTTGCCCAAGCATTTCAGGACAAGGTTATATCTTATCTTTGATCCAACATTGGATTTATTGTGTCTTCTACTTGCTCAACATCTTTGTTTCGTAAAATGCCTTTTAGGATTCCTTGCTACTTGGAAAAATTCATGTGGCCCTTCTGAAGCTTCTTCTATCTAATGTTGAAGCCGAGCTTGGCTGTGGATCCATATGTTAGGAAAATCAGTAAACGACTTATAATATAAGATGACAATGATAATATATTATTCAATATTGTAGACAACAGCAAACTACAAAATCAATATAAGCGTATAAACAAAAGTAAATACAAGAAACTGACTTTTAGTGTAGATAGAGGCTTGCGTATTTCACAATGTCCTAAAGACAGAATTTCGCCTCCTCTCAGTGCTTGAAGTTCAACAGGCGTCTATCTCCCAGGATTCAACTATCTATAATCCAAGGGTCCAGCACCGGATCCTTGGATTCTGGCGAACTGTGGTGTGTTTCTCTCCAATACAGTTTGAAAATTTAATGCAAAGAGATGGGTAAAAAGATCATTGTATTATGGCATAGGACTTCTGTTTTTATATCAGACTCGCACCCCTTCAAAATAGCAGTTAATAACAGTTTATTCATGTTCAAAATTCAAACAAAAAGATAAGCCTTTTGGTTTGAATCTAACATCTGCTAAAAGAAATCCAAAAATAATTAAATATTATTATTAATCCCAATTCTTGATTAATTAAATATTATTATTAATCAAGCAAACCAACTATCCAAGCCCATCAACCACCAATTCTTATTTAATTGATGTTAAAGTTTCAAGCTTATAAAGCATGAGAAACTTTTTGGTTTCTCCAATGTGGGACTACATTTGCTTTCAAACTTCCAACACCATACCTCATTTGAGCAAATCATGCAATTTTCTTGCATTTATTCACTCGGTGAGTTATGAACAAACAACATATAATCGTGCAAATCACAGACATTTACAGTTCATTTAACTTATGAACAAAGAGAATGCAATCTATAAGATTGTTGACATGTTTCATTACAGGGAAGTTAAATACCACTGAAAGTAGCAATATGATATCAGATAGATTTAAAGAATATAGGAAAAAGAGGATATCAGCTAATAATCAAAAGTTTGGTGTGACTGCAAAAAAGGTGTCCAGTCCAGAATGTCTGATAGATACGCTTAGGCGACAAGAAATTTTCTGAACAAAATCATAATCAGACTATTAGTAGTCCATCCATATGCACTTTTAGAAGATCCACTTGCTTTTTGTGGTATAGTTGATTAGAGATACTTATTGTTGTCAAACATTGGAGACTTTTTTGCTCATCTCTTAAATCAATTGTTATTTCATATTTTTATGAAAAAATTGAATGGAAGTACTCAATAACTAAGCATCTTTATCAAATGATTTGGCAGGTTGAAAATCAAGAACCCACTATGGAATTCTGGAAGAGATCGCTAACCCTTTAACATGGACAGAAATACTGCATCAAGTACTGGTTGCCGCTGGTTTTGGTTCAAAGCAAGGTGCAAGGCGAAGGGATGCCCATAGCTAGGTCTTCTAATTTAACTCCCATAGTTGCAATTGATTTTTCTAAGCTCCATTTCCTCTCTAGTAAATGTATTTAATTATCAACACATCTGTATTCTGCAAGTTCATCACCCAAAACCTTGAGCATTTTCAAAGCCTTATTGGCACTAGTCATTTAAGATATGTCATTACCCCGAATAATTTGTTTCTACCTTGAGGCAGAGCCTAGTTGGATAGATTCATTTTCGATACTTAAGGACCAAAATCAGAAATTTTAGGTTTTACATATAACATGTAGTGATTGAATGTTAAAGGAAATAGTTTCTTCAGTTTTGTTTGTTGGCATTATCGTGCATTCCTAAATAACATATGTTGAGCATATGTTTATTTATCTCCGCTTGTCTTTGGAATTATTTGCTTTAATGACTAGACATGCGCAGGAGCCTTTATTTACTTTCTTATGGTGGTTTTATTTATGTTCTACAATTAAGAAGCTTTATCTATTGTTGCATAAACCTATCTATAAATGTGAAATTTGGTTTTTCAAATTGAATCTTTTGTTATCTCGGAAATGAGCCTTATGGTGAAGTACGGTTTACATCCTGGTACTTTGAAGGGTGAATTGTTTAGAGTTCCACTAGAGCAAGGAATTCATGGGTTGAAAGTTTCTGAGTTGGCGAAGTCATTGCAGGTAATTTTCTTGAAAATATTGTTATCATAATCTCTCATGTGATATTACACTTGAATTAGTGATGGACTTTGTTTTTGTTTTGCAGATTTATGAATTGAACCTTTCTAGTGGAATAGAGGAACTAGAGTCTTTAATTGGTTCAACTCTTTCAAGTGATATTACATTATTTGAAAAGATTACATCATCCACAAATCGTGTGCATATTAATTCTTTTGAAAAGAAAGTGGAGGAATCCCAATCAGATACCGAAGACTCTGGAGCAGTTGATGATGACCTTGGTTACAGTGGTACATGTAGCATTGATGATGATTCTGTGTGCAAGTCATGAAATTCCAAAGTTAAAAAACTGACTTATATGAACCATGGCAAAAGCAAAGATAACATGGTGATAGTATAACACCGAAATTGATGAGAGCCATCCAGCAGAAGTACAGTGGTTAGGACTGATGGAAGGCGAATATTCATATTTAAGCATTGAAGCGCAATAGTGGCACCAATTGATCTTCTTCATGCAGGTTCTAGTTTAAGAATGGAGGTAATCTTTGCATGGACATTGATACCTTTTCTTTGTTTTTATTTTTCCCACTACTATGAGGTTGGCCGATTAAATGGAACGTGTTCAATCCTTTGTAAAAGATAATATCATCTGAATTGTGCAAACTGCATTATATATATATATATATATATATATAAATACTTTGACAGTAAATATTATTTGGATATTCAGTGAGATTCAAGTAGCCGTAATTATTAAGATGGTTTATAAGTTTAACATTTTCGATCCTTGATATTATACGACTTTTACTTTTGGAACCACATCAAGACAATCCACCTCCTCAGCAATCAACGCCAACGTTGCTGATCTCGCAACCAACTTCCCATAAAAGTAAGACGACGCAATTGTTATTGGCGTCGAAATAAGAGCCTTAATTGCGACGAAGCGCAGAAAGAATTTCAGGGTATGAGGCTTGTTTGACACCTCCGATTGAATGCCAAGTGATGGATACATTGTGGGAATATTTGGATAGAATTTTAAAAAATTGACGGTGGGTCCTTAATTGGCAATTTTTAAACAATTGGAATTGTTAATTTGCCGAAAAAATTATTAAGGGGCTAAATTGACAATACGGAAATAGTTCAGGGGGCAAAAACTGCGCAAAACCCTAAATTAAATTTAAAGATCAAAGTTATAAACTTTTCAAGCTGATCAATTGGGTTAAAATTTTCCAAGTTTTCGATGACCAATTATGCATTGTAGATAGCTTCTTTTACTGTCTCTCAGCAGAGAAAGCAAACACTTCATAATTCTTCCCATTCCCAAATAAATCATGAATGTCCACCGAAAGTGTTTTGTGACTTCATTATGCTATTTGTCATTTCTTCAATATAATGTTACTTTGGCCTTGTTTGGTAGATCAGATTGCCCTATTCCAATTAAATTGAATTAATATCTTCACCGTCATTTGGCGTGTTATATAAATTATATTTTTAAACGGGACTCATAAGAATTGATTTGAATTCAATTCCTCTAATTTAGATCGAGTCACCAAATAAGGAATGACATTTGGAGGACTTCATTATGTTATCTAGATGTGACTCTGAATGTTATCAAATTGAAGATGACATAACATTATGATTGCCACATGATCACCATCTCTTAATATATTAGTTAGTATTCACCTTTAAATAATTAAAAGGTAAAGCATATGAAAAGTTCTGTTTCTGTTTGAAGGGGCAAGAATAAAAAGCACATATGCATTACTATATTAGGAAAGCAAAACACTTCTTTCAACCACGTTACTTATCCAATACAAATAAAACCCCTTGAGACTTTCACCATGAAAGGCCCTTGTTCTCCCTAGAACATAAACCACGTACATCATATATATTAAAAGTTCTTTTTCTTTCCTGGCTTAGCTAGCCATAATTAGAACTTAAGTAACCTTTCTAACCACGACACTGATTAATTTTCGAGCAACCACGATCGTAGGAGTTAGCGGTTTTACGTTCACCGTTGCTGCCCCTAGGACCACTACAACCAGGATGTGGCCCTCCTGGTTTTAGGCATGGGTCAAGAACTCCAGGGTTAATGCTGGTCCTCCCAGCTTCCACTCCTTCGTTCAGCGCCACCATGCCAACAATGAGAAAACAGAGGATGAATGTGTTCATGCTTGAAATCCCCATGATCTTACTTAATTTGGCTCCAATAGTTGTATTGTATTCAATATTGGCTTAAGAGACACTCAATTTATATGAGTTTTGGTTGCCATTCAGTTTTTTTCTACGGTTTTGTTCGCTGTTCATCCTATTTTTTGTTTCTAAAGTTTAGCATTTACAATGTAGATTGTTTAAACGTCAGCAATCATATGTGGAGATAGTTGAAAGTAGGACGCGCTTGTAACTTCAATGATAAAGCACTTATCTCTATATTCGCGGTTTAAAAGTTTCTAGAATGCCTAGAATCTCTCCTAATAGATGTATATTTACCTTGATATTATACGACTTTTACTTTTGTATTTTCTGTATCCTTGATATTAAAATTTAAAACAAAAACTGCTAAAAAAAAGTTTACTTTTTTAATATAGGGCCATTTTAATACAATGTTTTAGCCCATTTTACAAAACCCAACCCGTTAGTTATATTAAAAATTAGGTTAGATGTCTTCTTCTTCCCAGCGTATCCTACACTCCTTCCTCTCGCTGTTTCGACTTCATCTCTGTCTCTCGGTCTTTCTTCATGCAGCGCCTCAGTGCCACCTTAAGCGTCGACGCCTCAACGGCAAAACGCCAGCCCAGCCGGCCTAGGCGGCGCCCAACTCCCTGGCGGCCCTACACTCGTTCCTCTCGCTGTTTCGACTTCATCTCTCTCTCTCTCTCTCGGTCTTTCTTGATGCAGTCGACGCCTCAAAGGCAAAACGCCAACCTAGACCAGCCCAGGCGGCCTAGGCGGCGCCCAACTCCCTGGCGGCTACTCCTTACGATTAGGATGAAATCGCGGTGGTGTCCTGCCGCCTAGCACCTTGAGAATGTATCGGTGTGAAAGGCTGATCAAAGCTATGCACCTTGCATATGGTTTGACATACGTGTGTAGTTTGGAATA
This sequence comes from Prunus avium, assembly GCF_965620075.1. NCBI lineage: Eukaryota > Viridiplantae > Streptophyta > Magnoliopsida > Rosales > Rosaceae > Prunus > Prunus avium. The sequence goes on from NC_142291.1 coordinate 35,592,425, forward strand.
ACATGGTATGTTGTGAGTGCTTGTTCCAGAACACCAAAAGCTGCAGGTCTACAAGTTAGTTAGTAGCATCCTAGTTCCTTCAGATTCTGATTGATAGATTGCTTCGAGTCACTGTGATATTGGTATCTTAATTTTGTGTTTTAAAAAGCTTTCCCATGTTTGGTGTAATTCTTTGCTCTTCTATAACTGAGTTGTATTTTAAAATCTAAGTTCTAGTCTAGGAAAGTTGAGGATATATGGTTCGATACCTGAGAAGAAATATATTGCACCACAAGGTTCTTGAGGGAAACCTACGTAAATATGGTTTTTATTTTTGTGAAATATATGGGGACAGAGATTTTATATCATAAGAATCCTTTTCCTTTATAGAATCTCTAGTTCTGGTCTGGTGTTTCAGGGCTCTAGTCTTGGCTTACTCTTTGCTTTCGTTTTTAAATAAAATTCTTCATATCCTGTAAAGATTTTGATTTCATAAGCCTTTTTTTTTTCTTCCGAGGACCTCATATCTTATGCTTTTTCTTTGCACGCGTCTTAAGATGAGCTGAAACTTCTTACAATCTAGTCTGGTATTTATATGTTCTCTTGCTCATGTAGTGTGTTCTGTACACATATACACACAAATGCATGAAATTACTTTTGTAATTTTTCTGACTCTGGTATTTGTGAATTGTAGCACTTTCACTCTCACAAAAATGCTTAGCTGTGGAAATGGGGCATGCTACATCTTGTTCAAAGATTTTATGAGTCCAGTGGTTTACCTCAAAGTTCTTAAAAAACGTACACATGTTATCCCTCTATAGATTTGTTAAAAGTTTAGTCGAGATAAGAATACGTTTCTTCATCTGATAAGTGTTGATGACTTAATATCATCATGGCATTTTCAACAAATAAGTGTTGATGACTTAATATTATCATGAGATTTTGAACAATCAAGTGTTGATGACTTAATATTATCAGACACCCCACCCTCCCCACGCTGGCCTTCCGCAAACAGAAACTGTGGCTGTGAGACAAAGGGATCTGTATAGTCAGACTTCCTCTTACGGTTTGCTTAAGTGTCTATGTAGCGTGCTGATTTTTTTGGCGGTAGATGTAGTTATGGTTATAAATTCCCTCTCTATTTTATGATAAAGCATCTTACTTTGGTTGGGGGGGGGGGGGCGCGGGGGTGATTTTAAATCTGCCTAAATTAATTACTAATCTTTGCTCTTTTCATAAACTTCAGTAGTTTTCTTATATCTCTGTTGATTCTTCTGCCTTCCCCCCTTTTGCTACTTCTTGGTTACACTTGGTGGGAGAAAGATCATGATCTCTAGTGACATGATAAACTACTCGCCTCTTTTACCCCTCTATTGTTGTTAATTGTTTTTTAGTATGTCAGTTGACTGAATATATAGAGTTCAATGAGTTTTAATGTGGGGCACATGCATATATTTAAATGTATGTACACATTTAAATACATATACATGTTAATGCCTTTGTGCAGTTGTTGAGGAGTTGTATGTGCAAGATGATGGGAATATCAAGTCAATCAATAGCTTGAAAATCACTTGGTTGAGCCATATTTCTGTTCTTTGAGGAATTTACTTCCCAGGGATATGCTCCCTATGCTTCACCGACTTGCTGCATTATAATTTCATATGCCCTGTAGAGCATTATAGTAGTTTTGTAACATCCGATCTAGAATACATAAAAATAAAGAAATTGTTTCTAAAGTTGCTAAGAACCTAATCTTGAAGCGTTTCTTTTATTCTTTTCAATTACAGGCCGTATCTCTGCAGATGAAAATGGGAACCGCCTCTTCCTTTCTGACAGCAATCATCATCGGATTATTGTATTTGATGGAAACGGAAAGATTCTGGACTCTGTATGTATGGAAGTTTATTTAAATCATATGTGGGCTGCTCTTGTAAATTTGCATAATTAAGCATCAAGTTATACGTCAACTGGATCAAAAGATTTGAACTCAGTTATCGGCCATTCAACATTCTAATCCGGTTCTGATTTGATGATTTTGTAGTCCAAATATGTTTACCAGGATTTTCTATATCTGATTTGCGTGCTTTATGTATATCAGTTCTGAATTAACACATCCAGAAGACAACTTAGCTATGCTTTTCAGATACTGATTACCACTCTAGTCCTTAACCATAATTTATGTTCATGATTTACTGAAGTGCTTAAATCAGGCATGAACATAAATAGAAATAACTTCAAGCTCAAGTTTGGACTTCCATTGTTTGTGTGTCAGATTGGTTCCTCCCCAGGTCAATGTATCACTTAACTCATAATATTCAGAGTTGCTAGCTATACTCTTTAAACAGAGATTTGTTTGCTGTTCCTATTTTTCTTCTTAAGCTTGAGTGGTCAGTTTGATTTCTTCCGTGATTTTAGTTCAAACAAAATCGGACCGTGCCCACCCATAATTAAGTGTGAGAGACTTTCAAGAAGACTCAACAAGTATTGATCAATTACACTTGACAATACTGTTTACAGGAGAGATTCGTATTTAATATAAAAATTAAGGACTTGAAAAAACTGCGTGTCAGGAACTTAAAGATAAAGAACTTTTTGCACATGAGATTATCAAAATAGAGAGCCTTTTTCTTAACAATGGCATTTTCGTTCAGTTCTTTGTATATGCTGTGAAAACACACTAGTGGGTTTTTTTTTACTTAAAGATAACGCTTCCTTTGTGAGCACGTCTCTCCTGTGTGAACATCAGATTAAGCAAAACATTGTAGCTTGTTATTTGGAACGCATATCTTTCTTGGCATGAAAGGAATTGAAAAGCTGTACAGATGTTAATGTTTTGGCTTGGTCTTGCGTGTTGCACAAATAGTGAAGTTAGCTTTGAATATTTGGTATATGAAAGCAGAGTTGGAAAAGCGAGAAGGGAAAGAGAGAGACAGAGAGTTATGGTTCATGACCATTGCTATAAATTGAACTTCTAATTGATTTGTAAAGTTACATACATAAGAATTTGTCAAATATGCTACCAACTAAAAAAATAATGATAATGAAAAAACACAACCTAAAAACTAATCAACAAAAATGAACTCAAAGATCCTACTGTGAACCTAAGTTCCTACTATGAATCCACCATAGGAGATTAGTGAGAGAGTTTCCATCATCAAAACCCTTCAAGCTCTTAATCTTCTCCGAAGCACCATCCTTATCATAAATCCCTTGCAAGGCATAGACAAAGCCCTCCCATCCTTCCTCAACTCCTTCTCTACTTAGGGCTGGCAATGCCCATTCTACAATTTCCTTAGCAAAGCCATCATCGGAGAACAAGATCTCAGTGATTGGGGATACGGGCAGCAACTGAATTCCAAGCCTCATTTCTTTTGCCTCTGGAGGAGCAAACCAAAGTCCACTGTCTCTCTTGTTTGCCCATAAAATTCCCACAATCCTATTTTCCCTTGTGAACTTTTCCTCATAAAGTGTATCCCCTTCTCTTACATGCCACCACATTTGAGCTGCTTGAATTTCCAGAGATGTAAGCATTGATCCACTATTGAAAAGATTGATGTCTCCATAGGCTAAGCCCATCAATGCAGCTGAGTAGTAAGCATTCACTGCCTCACTTGTGCTCTCTTGGTTCCTTCCATCTCCAAATTCAGTCAGTCCTCCAGCCCATGAGTGCAGTTTGTACAGATCAAAGCATCTCAACCGCGGATAGTTTGAATTCGATTGGTTGCCTATGTTGATGAAATCTGCTGCAAGAGAGTAAGCTTGAGGCTTGTACTTGCTCCCCCATGCACGGTCAATCTTTGCAAGCACTGAAATACCATAAACAAAATATCCAAGATGATAATGGTGGTCATTATAAATTCCAAACCCAAAATCTGCACCGCGATCGGTTGATCCTTGTTGGGTGACAAGTCCACCCCATTTAGGATCATACAAAAAACCATTCCCACTTAAAGTACCATCCAACCATGGCTCAATGGCGTCCGCCAAGTATTTCCTAATTGCTGGAACCACATCAAGACAATCCACCTCCTCAGCAATCAAAGCCAACCTTGCTGCTCTGGCAACCAATTTCCCATAAAAGTATGACGATTCAGTTGTTATTGGTGTCGAACTAAGAGCCTTAACATCACGACGAAGCGCAGAAACAATTTCAGGGTATGAGGCTTGTTTGACACCTCCGATTGAATGCCAAGTGACTGATATATTATGAGATTTCAACTCCCACAAATCGCCAACGATGCCAACCAGATCGCCATCAATGCTCTTGTACTTGAAATCTTCCAAAACAGTAGCATTAGACAGAAGCTGAAGATGGAGAGGATGAGCTAGCATAAGCAAATCTCCCCGTCCATACTTCTCCCATTTATATTCCAGAGTGAATGGTTTTGTGAACACAGCTTCACCAGAAACGGGGTAAGCAGAACTAAACCGGTCAAGGATTGCCACGTATTTTGGATCAGAACCCGGCACCAATGCAATCCGAATATTGCCAGAATAGCCATCAAAAGTTAAGGTTGATGGGCTGCTTCTAGTCAAAATAGCTGGGGAGGAGGTGTACATAACCCATGTTTGATTGTTGTCAAGCTGGACAGTGAACTTGGTCTTTGAGTTGCTCGAATAGGATTCGAGGATTGCATGAATGGTTGAGACAGAAACCGCAGTGGGGCTAGACACATTGCAGGTGACATAAGGGCTTCCTCGAGCCAGGAAGAAACGAAGGTTGGAGGAGGGAAAGTCCAAGGTGACACTGAGATCAGTGAAGGCAGAGATTACACGGCCGCTGTTATTTGTTGTAGCTAAGTTGGCGCTGGTTTGGGAGGCAGAGATGGTGAGGTCAGGGACAAAGGTTTGGGAGATGAAAGCAGAGGTGGAGGAGAGAGATGGGTAGGAGATAGATAGAGAGGAGGAGGATGAGTTAATGCTGTAGGGGTGGAAGTACTCGGGTTTGTCACCATTGTTGAGAGCAAAGTTCTGAAAAAAAGAATTGGTGGGGAGAGGGGTGGAGAGGAGGTTTGCAGAGAAGAAGCTTGAAGGGTCAGGGAGGACTGTGGATTGGGTTGGAGGGAATTGGAATGAGGATGATAGTGAGTTGGTGTGTGGAATTAGTGAAAGAGCTGAAACACAGAGGATGAGAGAAAAAGTGAAAGCCGAAGTGAGGTTGTTTGCCATTGCGCCTTGTTGTGATGGTGAAGTCTCTCTAAAATTGGCCTCATATTTATAGGTTTTTTCAAGATGTTCCTAGTTGTGCAAGGTGTTTTTTTTCTCTGGTTCCTCTAGGAAACTGAAAATTTTCTCTGCTGTATTTTTACTTTCCTTTTTTTGGTTAGTCCTATTATAACTAGAGATTTGTTTCCTAATGCTGTAATCTTTGTATATTCCTCACTATTGAAGGAGAGAATTTTTCTTCGTCTTCCTAATTTCTTTATACAGAGAGGCCGATTCCTTCGTCCAAGGTACCAAAGATTTCGGAGTTTTGCGTTGTGTTTGGTTGTCGAGAAAATACCGGGAATAGTTTTGTTTTTTGTTTTTGCTCTGTTTCGTTTTACCTCGTGAACAAAATTAAAAACAAATTAGCCGGATTAAATCTCATTGTTTTATGATTTGCGGCTTGATTTAATGCTTTTCGCATTTGTCAGTTGGCTAAATGAGAGGAGAAAATTTGGTTAATGCAAAAGAAAGTGGGGTCCACTTGAAAACTGAGGAGAGAGTTGATTTTGTCTCATCTTGGTAAACCCATTTGGCGAAGTGCTCCCAACCCGCTTCGTTTCCGGTTCGAATTCTGAAACCACAACACTGCAATTCAGAGAGAGAGAGAGAGAGAGAGAGAGAGAGTAAAAATGGCTGGATTGCTAGCAGGTCAGCAGACGTAGACTTGGATCAGAAAGCAGCTTCTCTCAGCCGTTCGATCCAGGATCTACGGCTCAGGTTCCCTCGCTTCTACCACCCGCGAACAGGTTCGGTTTTCAGTTGTTGAATTTCTAAGGCTTTTATCTGGGTCGTTGCTTTTGGCTGTGATTCTTGAATTTCACGTCTTCTTCCTTTTCAAATGTGTGGGTGGGTGTGTGTGCTTTTGAAATTCTTTATGTTATGTATGTTTTTATAAAGACAAAACTATGCATTGCTAACTAGTTTCCTTAAAATTCCAATTTTCTTTTATACTTTCCTTGTTCTGATTATGTGACAACGAATGGCTGAAGTGAATTGCTTTCACACGAACTCCATGTTTTTCTTCATATTTTTGGCTGATTTAACAGTGCTGGTGGACATGAGGGAGAGATTGATGGAATGTCAGTTGTTTGTCTCTTATTATTGGCATCAAGTCAACATGCTGGACCCAGAGAAATGATTTTGCCAATCATGCAGATAAACAACTGTCTGCCAGTCGTTGCTAATCCCTTTCCCAAACATTAGTTCTCATGTAGAGTAAGCTGTTTTGGTGCCCTCTTTGATTGTCTGTGTAACAGTTAGAGTTACAACAAGGTTGTATATGGCGCCAGGCAAGAGGATCCGCTGCGGAAGCGTCAGGCAGAGGAGGTTCCTACCGGCAGAGAATGTACAAAATATTCTACTCCATGCTTTTAGTATCTTAGGATTTCAGCCCTTTGGAGTTCGCAGGTTGGCAGAGTTGAGCAACACCAACCTGAATCAGAGTTGAATGTGGAAGATGATAGTATGACTTGGGAAGTAGGATTTCAAGATGGAAAAGTTTGCATCCATTGTGCTGTCAATACTCAATACTAGTCCCGGAACAACTGAGGTGTGCACCTTCAGTTTATATCTTTACTTGTTTTGTTTTGGATCCTTTGAAAGCAACAGAATCTCTGGCCATGGTTTCATTCTTGGCATTGTGCAGGTTATTGTTTATGCGGCACTGTATTTAAAACATAGAAGAAAGAAAGAATTATTAGAGGATAATCAGGAGATATATGCATCAAGGATAGCAGATATTTTACACTGATCAGAGAAAGGTGGAAAGATAGTAAGAGATTCATGCATCCAATTGGATTTGAGAGATCTTATCTTTATGAAACATTTTCATGTGAGGATAAAATTGGATTGTCTTTGATTACTGAAAGGCTGAAAACGCAAAAGATATTATCCTAAAAGACTCCAAGGTTGAGGTCAATGTATCTCTTAGAAACAGTAGAGTATATTTCAAGAGTATAGCCGCGCGGCTATACTTTTAAAATATTCGAATATATATATATATAATATTGAAGGATAGTAAATGATGATTTCAAGCTTGCAACTGAGGCTAACTAGTTATCGTCGAGAGACCGTATTGCAAAATCCCCAAATCTATTCGACCAAACACAAAATCCCTAACCCTAACTCTTCAAAACGTCATCGCGAGCACTCCTAAGGTGCCATAGCCACCATGTTAGAAGAACACTTTCTTTATGTTCAAAAGACAATCAGTTTAAAAGAACTTGTTGTTGAGACTTGTTACTGTGTCCGGATGGGATCGAAAGTTTGAAATGTCCATAGAACTTTCGAGTGATTAAACATCTTTTTACAGAACATTACGCCATGATTTGGTTAAGAAAGAAAAACCATTTAAAATATAGGGATATGATTGGATTACAACAGGCGGGTAGCTTTCATTAGTTTTCTGCTGCATGCGCCTAATCATGGTCTACCAACACCTTAATTTCGAGATGAGATAGGAGAGTGGGGCTTGCATATAGATTTGGTAATTTGTCCTGTTAGTTTCTTGCAATATAAAATTATCATAAATTCAAATTCCACCCGTTAATTTATCGTGTCCACATATATAAACTTGAATCCATTCATAAATCTTTCGTGTCACGTATTTACCCGTTTGTTCTATTTTTTGTTCAACAAAATTCCAAGATATAAAATGTTTACCAAATGATATCAAATACAATAATATAACAAGTTACTATCGCGTTTCTTAAAAAAGACCACTACACTAACATAATTTTGTTTGCACGTTATGACCTGATCATATGATCATGTCGTATATGATTTTGTCAAGTCTAATTAAACAAGCCCAATGTCGTTTCCTACAACAAGTTATCCACAGCTCATTAAGTCTTCAAAAGCCCAATCCAAATAATTTTGAGCTGAGAGGGATAACTATGGGAGTAAAACAGCCCATTTGACAATATTGGCAGGACCTAAAAGATGAAAAGAAGAACATGAAGCCCATGACCCCATAGAGAATACTAGAAGGCTGTTTTGATTTATATACAAGTACTAACCACAGTTAAATTGCAACCAATAATCTTCAGGTTTAGAATTGTCAAAAACATCCAAATTCCTACAATTCAAACTTGGCTCGTGTTACACATATTGCCTAAAAACTTATAGCAAGTTATATATTGACGTCACTCGCATGACGTCTTTGAAGGGCTGGCAATGAGTTGTCGACAATCAGATAGGGGTAACTGAATTTGACCATCTCAACCAAAATTCCTGTACACGAATCGATGATATACTTACCTACTCCTGTACATGTCACGGGGACAGAATAAATAGCATTATTCTGCTCTTTACATCCAATTACGCTACGTCATGTAAAATTCTTATCATAAATGGCAGAACATGATTAGTTTTTTTGGTTGATGATAGCAAAACAGTGTTATCTATTCTAGTGGTATACAAGTTTTTCAACTATTTCGAGGTGTATACACTTGTTACAATCAAATTTATCTCATACAACTGTTGAATACTACGCTCTTATATTCGACTCTCATCATGCACTGATCACGTGATTAATTACTGCAAGATATATACCCAAAAAAAATAAAAAATTCATCTCAATACAAGCTCAGAGATCCTTTCTTTCTTTTTCTTTTTCTTTTTGATGTACTCGGTACGAACATCTCGAAATACCCCCACCATAGACAAATGGGTGATTGTGGTCACACACACTCTTGAGCAAAGGGTAAAGGATAGGTGCCAATGTTTAATGCGTACAATTATGCACACCTAACTTATCCTGCATTGAAATCTTATGTTGAGTTACATTCACTTTTGTTGAGCTGCCTCTTTCACATAATCAAGCTTTTTTTGTATGCTATAATCTTTGGTCCCACAAACATGCATATTATTTGCCCTTTTGCAGACAGCTTTAGCACATGTCTATATATGGGGCTCTAATGTTTTCCTTCTCTCTCTTTTTTCTTTTTTCACATGAGATGTGCTTGGATGATTCACTTACCGACCATGATTGACTTACATTGTGCTTGGATGATTCACTTACCAACCATGATTGACCTCTAATCGTTGATGTATGTTGAACTCATATTGTATTAATAGCAAGAAGTCGGGTATTGATGATTGGATTTCACTCACTTGGATGTCACAATGGGTTCCCTAAATCATCTCATTAAATAAATTTTAGAGAGGAATTGACAAAATACAATTCCAATTATGCTCCATATCCACCTCTTAAAATAGGAAGACCTGAATAATTAACATTAACCTTCTTCTTCTTTTTTAAAATAGAGATGACTAATTATATTGAACTAAAAAAGAATTCTAGTATTTATGACTAATTATATCAAGACTTGATGCAGACCCTTCTGTGATGGGGATGATAAGTTTACTTGCATTAGTCCCACTGTTTATGACTTTAATCCGACACTTTCTATCCAAAATTTTATTTCTTCCTGAAAAGTTGATACGTAACTTACGTTGTTGAGCACTTCACGACATTGTTTTTGTTTTTGTTTTAAATACAAGAAAGCAGGAAGATACAAGAATTCACATGTTACTGGTTTGCCAAGCAAGGCTAGGACCCAGCTGAACAGCGCCACAGTGTGCCATGATTGACTACTCACCCAACAAGTCACCATGCTAATCAGTCTCATGTCAACATCATTCGAAACGAATTATCAAGGAAATTAATTACACTTACAACAGATTTAAGTATATATGTTTTTGAGGTTTATGTATCAAATTATAAATTTGAATCAACGGTTCAAACAAGAAGCAACTCAACCGAATCTATCAGTGTTGTGGAATTTAATCACTACCATGACAACTCATAATCTTATCAACAAGTTGTTGATAAGATACCAAGTGAGATGATTTTTTTCTTGACAAACAATAGAATTTTAGCGACATACTTTTACAACACAACTACAATAAAACTACAATGATAGAGACAAACACCGCCACTAGACTACAGTGAGCGACTACAGTGAGCTAAGTAGAGACAAACACCGCTAGACGAAAGTGAGTCGCAGTTGGTAGACACTGTCTATTGATTGACCAGTTCAAATATTCAGTTCGGTTCATGCAGATTCTGCATAAATTGTTTCAATCAACTAATAAAATTCAAATAAAGTATTTTCAAATTCATAGCAGACCATGGTGACCCTTGGAAAGTAAAACCAGTACACAATGGATAAAAGGGTAGATCACAAATATCTATGAAGAAAAAAGGAAAATATTATAATAGAATCACACCATATCTCACAACTGTCAGAGGGATTTGATTCAGTAGCCAAAACAGTAAGAAATCTCTGAGAATCACTTGCCCAAACCATTACTAGTCTCTGACTCATGAAATGAAAACCATCCCTAAAAAGCTCCTATCCTAAGGCCCCAAGCCACAGATCCCATAAACACCCAAATATAGTATTAACAGCTTAGCAAAGAAAAACCTCTGGTGGTGGGTGTTTCCAAGCAAAGAAAGTTAAACCCTCTGTGCATTTTCATCACTGTTGATGGTATTGTTGTTGCTTGTGATATTCATTTGGCTCTGTTTAACAGGGTACTTGATGGCATTGAGCCCAACCTTGCGAAGAGCAGCTTTGCCAAGATCAACACCACAGATGTCAGAAAGCCTGACCAAATAAAGCAGAACATCAGAAAGCTCTTCCCCCAGGTGTTCTTTCTCCTCCTCTTTCCAGTCAGGGAGTCCCTTTGGAACCTCCCCTTTCCATTGGAATATCTCAGATAGCTCTCCAACTTCACCCACCTGAGATTTCATCAGAAAGGCCAAACCTTTATTACATCAACTCAACATGAACAAAAAAAATTAGCCTTCTGATTGTTTTAACTTTCTGTGAATGACAACAATTTAAAAAGCATAAAAAAAGCACAAAAAAAGCACAAGGGGGCAAGAAAACACAGAAATGTGGGCTGCTAAGACATTTGCCTCAATACCATGACAAAAACAAAAAGGAACATCTGTCTGCAAAGCAAGTCAAGTTTGACTCTGGTTAAACATGATTCACTAATACTCAGGCCAAAAGTTAAAAACTTTAAAATCTTAACTTGGGTTTTAATAAGAAGAAGGTTAAAAAGATTTGAAAACAAACAAAAATAAGAAGCCCACTTGCAGCGCATGCAAACCCATTTGTTTAACAATCCAGCTAGAGTGAGTCAGCTGCGTTAACTTCGGTCAAATCTTCACAAGCCCATGATGAGAGTGAAAGAAAATATGGGAATAGCACAGAATCTAAAAATTTTATTTGGGTCTTCCCTATTTCATGGATCACACAAATTATTAATAAAGAAAAACACCTATCAAACAGTAAAGGCCAAACACAAAATGACATGAGAGAAGACAAGAAGACATGTTTATGGGTTTTGAAAGATGAACAAACCAGAGCTAAGAGAAGGTTTCTGGGGCTGTGGAACTGATCCCAGTCTCTTTCTTTGGCAAACTCCGCCATTTTCTTCTTGAGAAGATCAAGAGTAACGCTTTCACCTTCTGCAAACCCAGTCATTTTCTAGTGCTCTCTCTCTCTCTCTCTCTCTCTCTCTCTATCTTAATCAGACAAACAAAGAGATCTCTTGAGAATGAGAATGACAAAGCAAGAGAACCAATTTAAAGAGGAGGAGTAGGGGCAAGAGGGATAAGAATGAGGTGAGAGACAGCTAAGACCTTAGGCCCAAAGGCCAGAAAAGGCTGTGCTGTGTGCAATTACTCTTGGTCAGGGCCTCAGGGCATTTTTTAAAATGTAAATAGAGTTCATGATAAGAAAAGATCGAGTCTTTTTTATTTTTCTTATTTGATGCAAAAGATTGGGTGTTACGGTGCGTTTAGATAGGGAAAATTAATTTGGATTTTGACCAAAGTTAGAATGTTGACATACACCAATTCTCACGTTTGGATTAAAAAATAAAAACATAAAAATATAGAAATTTCACTGTAGAGAAAAAAAAAAGATTTTGGAAGGGTAAATTAAAATTTCAACTTTAAATTGTATTAAATAATTCTCATGGATTCTCGCCTGATTTTAATTAATTATATAGTTTTCCTTTTTTCTCCTAGAAACTTGGCTCGTCCTCACACACACCTGTCCAACGTGTTAGCGCATCATGAGACATTTGAGCCTGCCATGTCACCATTAAGAGTTCCAGTCAATTCAGTAAGCACTACAAAACTACCATGAAAATCACGTTCATGTCCAATTTTCTTTTTCTTCCCCAAGCTTTATAAAGCTGTGATCCTGTGACGTGGCAAACTAGGTGTGGGCATTCAAACCGAAAAATTGAGTTGAATTAGACTTAAAAAATCAGAAAAATCGGGTTTATAAAAAATCGTACTATATCGATTAAAAATTGGACTGGATTGGTTTGGTTCGGTTTCAATTCCAATTCTTGTAGTGACAAAATTAGATTTGCCGTGTATTTTTTTTATTTGTAAATAAAATATTTAACCCCAATGCTAAATTTCTAAATCCATAACTAATCTCTCCCTGAGCCCAACTCCAAATCGCCTCTCTTTTCTAGGCTCAATCACCTCCTTTTTTCATGAAATGGGGCCATTTGTGAATTTTGAAGCCCAAGAAATAAATTTTTAGTTGGTTATGTAAAGAAAAATATTCAAAGATTCAAAAAACATTTGTTGTTGAAAATCGAAAACCGAACCGTTTTATAGGCAAATCAAACTGCATAACTTTTTCGTCAAAACCAAACGGAACCATACCAAATGAATAGTTTTGGTTCTAGTTTGGAGTGAGAACCAGACCGTGCCCACCCCTATGGAAAACTATGCAAGCGTTAATCGTGCATGATTAACACATTTTTTATTCAAGTTATTACGCCTTTTGTACTACAATACTCAAATGTATTTTCGAAATTGATGTATATGAGACTTACTAATGGGCCAACGATAAACTAAGTTAGTGTCACACGCCCACACGTAATATACACTATCGATCCCTCATTCAAATACCTAACCATCAACACATGAACCTGTAATACATGCCCAAAACTAACATCAAGGGCATGATGTGAACACACCAAACTAGTATGATTTGGTGACTTCACAAGACAATTGTGATGAGACTGAGAAAAATAGAAGACGAATCTCCCAAACTTGACTTTGAGATTGGAATGCTTATGAACTTATGCCAATGCATAGAATTATTGCGTATAACGGTAAAATCAAGCGTCTTGCTAATTTGATATTACAAAATGTAAATACTTCGTTCTTCATCCAAAGGTACAATCATTCTAGTGATAGAGACAACAAAGTGCAGATCTAATTTAGTCGCAACTGAATCTTTGCTTTTAGATTGTTTATCCAATTATAGTTTATCTATAGAATTTATAAACCCTACAACATATTATATGTGTAATATTCCTACGAAGTTTTGTTTGATATGCAATAGTTTATATGTATTGGTTAGAAGATAATAATAAAAATAGAATCGCGTTTCTAATGAGACTAAATATAATTATGTAATATAGGATGCTTCCTCTAGCTATCCAAAGTCTCATTTTCTCCAAATCTCTAAGACCTTGTCACACTTTTAATTTGCAATGTCTAATGGCATGCATGTAATTAATATAATATTGTAATATCTATATATTGTATCAAACATTAAAAAAAACTAATCTTTTGCATTTTCCATTCTCACCATATAATACGGGTACTGATTTTCCCATTCCTTTTTTATTCACTTACACTCCATTTTTTTAAAATTGTATGTTCTCACTCCTCTTTTGTTCACTTACACTCCTTTTTATCTTATAGTAAAAAATATTAAAAAACAAAAGGGAGTGGGAAAATTACCACCCTATAATATATGTGTGTCTTTCTCTCTGTATTTTTGGGTTCATTAATCCATTAATCCACGCGTATTAGGCATGCTAATTAAACACCCCTCCCTAAGACAATGATATCGTTTTTTAGGGGTAACAAAGTTGACCAAAAGAAGAAGTTGACTAAAGGCCCAAAGCAAACTATTACCAAACCAATGATACTTTTTCTATGTTGCTAATACATTGGTCCACCTTGGAAATGAAATCATTATGATAGAGAGATATGTATTATATATAATACAACAATTAATCCCATATTATTGAGAAATTAAGAGAGGGTAAGAAAAATAAGAGAGGGTATAGAAGAAGAAGAAGAAAAGCTATTGTTAGGTTGTTTGTTTTCATGTGACAGTGTAGAGTGGTAAAACAATCAAATTAAGAAAAAATGACAAGTTTGAATTTGATTATCGGTTTTTATTTTCCGACAGTCAACCCAATTCGTTTATTTTCATGATTTCCTGGTGGAAGCTTCTTCTCTGAAAGAGTAGGATCTAAAGATCAGAATTCAAAAATATTTGCCAGCATGATTCATATAAACACTAAAAAAAAGAGTCAAATATAGACTTATATCCCAACACAATCATCAATCATGCATTCATGTTAGATTTGAAAATGCAGAGATACGGAATTATGGACCAAAGTAAAAAGAATCTATGGTGAGGTAAGGATTCACATGTTCGTGGAAGAAAATGCATCAAAACTGTGAGCCCTTTGACAAATTAATCACTGGTCTCTGGCTTTTTCACAAAACCTTGCCCTTTTAGTCATAGTCATATGCCTTTAGGAGAAATATAAAACTTTTGGGTCACCATCACCATCAAATATACCGAAAGCAAACGAATTAACATCATCATCATCATCATCAAAGTTTTCAAAGATTGGTATTGGGATTGGAATGTGTGGCTGATTTTCGCTTTATAACAAAGTTAGTAGTTAAAAGCGTGGTATCAAATCCAAATATAGGAGACTTTGACTCCCACAGAGTTTGGGTCGGTACTTGTGAAACCACAGTAGTAGTACTAGGACGGTGTTGAGGACAAACGCCCATCTGTCACGGGTGATTATTGTCGGTAATCACATGAGGAGAGAAATAGAGAAAAAAGAACACACTTGCGTGTAACAGGTGAGTATTGTCGGTAATCACATGAGGAGAGAGATAGAAAGAAAAGAACATTGCATTCGGCATAATGGAGTTTCTATCCGGTATGAAGGGTACTCATGATTAATTTATGCACCTAAAATTGATTTGTTTAAGTAATAATAATAATTTTCCCTTTTTAGACTGTCTTGGCCTTGACACGTTCTTTAAGTAGGTAGCCCCTATTATGCACAACTCGATGAATTAAAATAGAGACAAGAGTGCAATCATATGTTGATAATCAACTAGACATATCAATTATAACTTGTTCCAATAACAAAAGTTGTCTTACTAGAAGGAATGTTGAGCTCGCTTTGGGCGATTAGTCGTTGATTGACTGTCAACATAGCACGATTTGTCCTAATGATCAATCAAATAATACAACTATCTTGTTTGGGCTGGTATTGGGAATTTGGGAGGTGGGGTTTTGCAGACTTTTGACTTCTGTGCCAAGTCTTATCTAGCCCAATCACTTGCGTTGTAAACAAAAGAGCCAAGCTTTCCGCCAATCTATATGCTTGCCCAAAGCTGAAAGTGATTCACTATTTGCCCAGGCCCACATGAAAATTTAAACTCCTACTTTATCTCCACAAATGAATACCTTGTGCCTCTCATTGCGCATTGCACCCGAATTCGATCCCTCTTCTTCTTTCCTCGTACATTAGAACAATTAGAATATCGCTTTGCCCAAAAAAAGTCTTCTCTCCTCTCGATATTTCCTTTCATACTCTATTACCATGCATGCATTTGGTCTAGATTTCTTTAAATTTTCATCTTCAGTTAAAATGTGTATGGCAGAAAGATGTTTTCTTTTTTTGTTTCAAAACAGAGGTGCATTTGAATTTGAAACCTCTTCCGATTGTTCGAATTGAATGTTGTTGCGAAACAGTGAAAGAAAAGAAAATCTATAATTTTAACAGGATATTGGACAAAGAAAAGTAAAAGATGTGACCATACTGAATGCGAGATCAATATCAGTGGTAAATAAAGATTCATTCATTGATGTGCATGCAATATTTTCCCAGGCAGCCGAAAATTACCCAAAACGGGCAGTGGATGGGAAAATAGCCCAAAAGAAGAAACTGGTGCAGTAATAACAACAGCAAGAAGGACAACAAGTGCATCAAATCAAATCATCAAAGCAAAGCATTTATTAAGACTGACGGGTGTTTGCAAATTGCATGCAGCATATGCTTGTGTTTTTTTACACAGTGCAAAATGGGTCCTCCAAGACCCTTTAGCATCTCGTGCCTTTTTATTGAATCCAGTTTTGTTATTTTGTGCAGATGAAAAGGATACTAACAGATTTCCCATGTGAACCTTTCATCACTTCTGCCCCAATTTTAGGACCACTTTCATTTAACATATGCATATTTGCAGACAGCCTCTCCTGCCCTTCAATGCCCAAAACTCAAAACCCGTAAAGAAAAAAAAAATAGGGTTTTTATCACAAATGATTCATAAGGTTTGCAAAATTATCACATTTGGTTCTTTATGTTTTTTTTTTTCTGATATTATTTGTCCTTTATGTTACAATCACACATCCATTTGGTCATGCCGTTAGATTCAGTAAAAATTTTATGTTAGATTGCTAACATGAATGCCACATGGATTAAACAAAAAAAGAATACTATGGGTAGGATATGGGGGATGGGTGTCGGGTGGGGTTGGGGGTAGATCTCAGGTGGGGATGGGAGTAGTTGTATGATGGCGTAACGTTTGTCTTGGGGGTGGGAGAGAGAGAGAGTTTTTTAAAATTATTTTTTAAGATTTTAAATGTTAAACCATTTAAAAAAATTATTTTTTATTTAGATTCACATGTTATTATCTCATTGGATATGCGGGTACCACATACATGCCATGTTAGCAATTTAACATAAAATTTGACGGAACTTCACGACATGACAAAATTAACGTGTGATGTGTAACATAAAGGACCAACAATGTCAGAAAAATACATAAATGACCAAATGTGATAATTTCGCAAACCTCATGAACCATTTGTGATAAAAAGAAACAAGGGTTTAGGCTCTCTTTGTTGATTGTATTTGCCAAGTAAAATTTCAAAAGGAATTTACCATGTACACTAATTTTACCCCCTTGGACTGCAATATGATTCTTGGGTATATGGGGACGAAAATCGAATTCTTGCTAAAATTTAATACCAGATAAGTGCTCTACCATTAAAGTTAAAAACCCGTGAAGCTAAGATTCTTTTGCCTAGAAACCCAATAGTGGGGGAGAATATAAAGTTGGAGGGTTTAACGATAGCATCAACATATGGGAAATACAAACAAAACATGAACTAGAAAATAGAAAGAAATGAACAACTATATTCCTTGTCTATTCCTGGATATTTTTGGGTTGTTGCTTGAGTAGTACTTCAGAGTTCTGAGTATGGCAGCTTAACACAAAGAGAAACAGAAATACAATGCTACCCAAAAAAAAAACAGGAGGAAGAAGGAAGAAGGAAGAAGGTTAACAAAAATTCATGAGCCTTTTCATCATTGAAAAATTCAGAGCATACACTACAACATCCAAATTAAGACACCCCCCTCCCCCCACTAACTTAATTCTGGCCATACCTGCAAAAATGGGACTCTCAAACTCACAATGTGATGATGATGAAATGATCTCTATCAGATAATTTTTTTTATTTTTACCTATGACACACACATCTGTAGTGGTAGGCACTATTAATTGGGTCGTTTCCCTCCACTGGCACTTGCTCTGCTCTGCACTTGAACTTGCACCCTCTGCACTCATTATAAGTGCATGTTGGTGCTGTGGATCCAATCATCAATCTCCTTGCGTAGTTCATGGTTTCCTTCCTGCTCTATACCCTCAAAACGATAAGCAATTATCAGCAGAATTGCAGAAAAATGTTAATTTGCATATGCTTGTCAATAAATTCTTCACCTGCTTAAGTTGTTGTTCTTCTTGTGGTGGAGAAGAATCATAGACCCTTAGCTGGTGTGGAAGTGCTGCTGCTACTTGGGTTCTGGATCCTGCAGCAAAAATTAACATAGAATCAAAATGTTGCCATTTTCAAAACAAACTTGGCAAGTTGGCATGCATGATGCTCTATCAATGCTTGGTGATTTGGTGGTTGGGAGAAAAGAAAAGAAAAGAAAAGAAAAGGGAAGAAAATTTTGGACAATTGGCTCCCATTTGAATCCAAACAAATTTGGAAAATACCCAACAGTGAGAGAGAGACATATGCAACATGTATACTTTTCAAAAGACAGCAAAATTTGGTGAAAAAAAAGTGCATATAATGAAAGATTAGAGCTAAGAAGATATGTGTGTGTGTGTGTGGATGTGGAAGATTTAAAGAAATAAGAGGGTAAGAAGGAAAGAGCTAGCAATGGTTAACCTTGTAAAACATATGCTGCAAAGATTAATGTGAAGAATAGTAAGAGTAATTTAGGTCTTGCTGTAGATTTGGCCATTTCTTCTTCTCTTTCTTCTTTTTTTTTCCTTTGGTTTTGGAATAACTTTGAATTGGAGAGATGAAATATTTGTGGTCAATATATTAGAAGGATAAGAGAGAGAGAGAGAGGAAGGAAGGAGAGGGAGAGGTTTTGCAAGCAGCTAAAGCTACTCAGCCACTACAAGATATAGGCTGCAGCACTGACTCAGAGACTCAGAGGAGACACACCTAAGATTTGGTCCCTATATAAGGGAATCTTTTGAAGAATGACCAAGATGCCCATAAATTATGATAATCAAACATAATATTTTCAAGGGTAAAAGGGGGATTTTTAGTTGGCAAATCATTTGTTTGTCTTTAGAAGCATGGTGGCAAAAATCTTACCCCACAGTATAGTCTCTGGACCCTAATACCAATCATGTGGTTTACACATGCTAGAATTTACCAGATCTCTTTTTTCCTTCTTTTTTTATTGGACCCCAAGGCACAGAAAGACCCAGAATTTTCCCAACAAGAAAATAAAATAAAACACGTTGACTGAATGTACAATTCTCAAAGAACCAATTTTGAAACAAAAAGTTTCAGACTTGGGAAATGGTGTTTCTAGATTTGCTTCTCGCATAAACTTTTTCCCCACTAGTATAAATGTACATTTTAGAAGCAGCATCTTCACTAGTGTTTTTTTTTTTTTTTTTTTCCTTTGGTGTTCTGGAAGAAGTCCTATTATGTATACTTCGAGATTTGCGTTGGCACGAGGCACCCATACTCTCCATTAGAGAAATGTTGTCAATGATTGATAGTTATCCACCGTTGTATGTATGATTTACTTTTAGGTTCACTGCTAAAATTTCAAAGGGACGGATTCTTGACCTACTACTAGCAACATCGATATTGTCTTTAACTTAACCACCTATTCATTAGGTGTGGAGTTTTATACAAAACATCTCGATGTTATTAGGAGTGGAGTCATTCATTATATGAGACTTTTTATTTTGTTAAGTTTCTGATGTGGGACTGTGTATTCTTCAATATTCCTCCTCACGTGGGACCACTTTTTAGTGGGCCACACATGCAATCAATTCCACATAGATCTTTTTAAAATTTTTTTTTTTTCAATTTGGGGTTTGTTTGATTTTGGTTCAATTTGAGGTTTTATTTGATTTGAGTTAATAAGGCCAAGTCAACTGGCTCACTTTGATAGCATGTTAAGATTTGAGAGGGATGGATTCTTGGCCCGCTACTAGCAACATTGATATTGTCCCCAACTTAACCACATGTTTAGAAGGTATGGGGTTTTATACAAAATGTCCCGATGTTATTAGGAGTGGAGTCATTTATTAGATGAAACCTTTTATTTTGTTAAGTTTCTGATGTGGGACCATGTGTATTCTTCAACACTCACTACATCAACATATGACTGTCACGAATCAATATCGTGTAAGTTTTGAAAATTAGACCAATTATTTTGGACGTAGATACAATCTTTGGTTGTCTTGAGCAAATTAGTAAACAAATGTTCCTTTCAACTTAGGTTTTCTTTTAACAAGTGACCAAAAATTTGGAAAACGGTTAAAGTCGGTTATAGCAAGTTTGAGAATTCCCGCGAATGCCCAACTTTGAAGAATACCATACCTTGCTTCCCACACCTCTCTACCTCTCTCTGCAATCTAAAAAGACCTGCACAATTCAAATTTGAGAGACAATCCCTTTCCTTCATGCCAGCCTCTCCTAAACTCAAAACCTCATACTCATGACCTTCCCAAGCAAAGCATCCAAACCTCTTGTCTTATATCACCTCCAACAACCATGTCCAAATCCCATCTTCACCATTCTAATCTCATTTCAGCTCTGCAACCCATTAACCATTTCATTCTTTTAGCTCTCAATCTTTCTTTCTCTGAAAATGGAATCTGAACAAGCAATGGCAGCTACTGTCTCAACCCGCCAATTGACCACTTTCAAGTACTCGAATCGGGTTCTCTTGAAAACCATATTGGAGAGAAGGGATGGTGGCCTAGAATTGGCTGGTGAGAGAGTTGTGGTTGGAGGGTGGGTGAAGTCCTCCAAGGAGGTCAGAAAAGAGCCTGTGCCCCTTATAGTTGGTGATCATGGGCAGGATGAACCTGAACCCAGATCAGGTGTCAGCTGTGTCGAAATTCTTCAGTCTCGGATACCATTTTTAAGAGCAATTGTGAAGGTCTTGGGAGGAAGCGGCGGCCATTACCCTCTTCGCGAAAAGCTGGAGGCTGCGCTTCATAAGCCCCCTCCTCCTTCCACTGTCTTCTTGAAAGTCAGTGATGGTTCTTGTGTTGCAACTCTTCAGGTAAATGCGAATAATAATAAATTTGATATGTATATAAATCTTATTCTGGGGGATTCTCCAAAAAAAAATTATAATGACATTGTATTTGCAATAGTGAAATTTGATATGGCACATTTTGAATGTCTCTCTCAGGTGGTTGTTGAATCCTCCCTAGCTCCACCATGCCAGCTTTTGCATACTGGAACTTGTATCATAGTGGAAGGTTTGCTCCAGCAGTCTTTGGTACATGGCACAAATGTTATCGAGCTGAGAGTGGATAAAGTACATCATATTGGAACAGTAGATTACAGCAAGTATTCATTAGCGAAAAAACGTGTGCCGTTGGATAAGTTAAGGGATTTTTGCCACATTCGAGCTCGAACAACCACGGTAATTTGTATCTCTCTTTGTTATTTGGTTGTCTTTGTTTAAATTTTTTAACTATGATCTGTTGTGGAAGGTTAAGTGTTTGACATATTCCATTGGTATACATTGTTGATTTGTAGCTTGAGTCTTTGGGGTCTAACACATGTTCTGCTTTATTTAGGTGGCATCTGTTATGCGAATCCGCAATGCGCTGGATTTCGCAGCTCACACATTTTGTCAAAACCATGGTTTCCTTAGTGTGCAAGTACCGATTCTAACGACCACAGACTGTAAAGGATTCGGTGAAAAGTTCCAGATTACTAGTCTTTTTGGCAAAGCAGGTGAAAAGGATGAGCCTCATCATAAGGCCATTGCTGAACTTGAAGGTGTTAGTCTAGATGTTATTAAGGCTGCTGTGAAGGAGAAAAGTAACTTGGTAGAGGAACTCAAGAGGACTGATAGCAATAAGGAAGCATTGGATGCTGCAGTACAGGATTTAAGGAAAGCAAATGAATTAGCATCACAGTTGGAAGCAAGAGAAAAAGCAAAACCAAAAACTTCTCAAAAGGTTGACAATGTTAAATCTTCTGAGGATTTCTTCTCCAGCCCAACTTATCTAACCGGTTCTGGTCGAATGCATCTGGAGAGCTATGCTTGTGCCCTTGGAAATGTTTACTCCTTTGGTCCCAGATTTCAAGCAGATAAAGAGGAGTCCCCGAAACATGCTGCAGAGATGTGGATGTTTGAAGTTGAATTGGCATTTTCACAATTAGAGGTATAAGCTAATGCTTTTGGCATGATTGAATTTTGGTCTAATACAGATTTTAAGCACACAAATTTCTTGAAGATCATCTGTCATTTTGAATTGTTATCTTTGATTCCTATAGTTTGATGTGATCCTGTGAGTTGCATATTTTTAATCAAACCTAACCATATCCTATGGAGCTTCCAGGATGCAATCAATTGTGCAGATGACTTTCTCAAGTTCCTCTGTAAATGGGTATTGGAAAACTGTCCTGAAGATATGAAATTTGTTTCTCAACGAATCGACAAAACCAGATCTGATCGTCTTCATTCAGTGATTTCAAGTTCCTTTGAAAGAATTTCCTACACTGAAGCATTAGATGCTATAAAGAAGGTTGATTGCATAAAATGGTCCTTGATGTAATTCTGACAATTGTTTCTTTCTCCACAAATATTATTTATGAAGTTTTGTTGATCTTAATCTGCCAGGTTACAGAGAAGAAAATTGATACAAAAATAGAGTGGGGTGCTGCATTAACAGAAGCAGATCTGAGGTATGCATATAAACATTGTGGTAATGATCTAAATAGGCCAATATCAGAGTTATGTGGTAAGGACATCAAGCTCTGGCTGTTGTGGTGGTTCCTAACTATTTTTTCATGCATCTCAGTTATTTGGCTGATGAGATCTACAAGAAGCCTGTAATCATATACGATTATCCAAAAGAAGCCAAGCCATTTTATGTAAGGCTGAATGATGATGGAAAGACAGTTGCAGCATTTGATATCGTTGTACCGAAGGTAAGTTCATGCTTTTCAAAAGAAATCATGAAAGACCCTTGTACCAGAACTTCTCCATCCCTATAAATCCCACATTTATTTTAAACTGGTTTTCAAGCTGAAAGACATTTTTGTTTGCAGGCTGGAAAGTTGATTTCTGGTAGCCAAAATGAGGAGCGCATCACTATTCTAACTACAAGGTCTTAACTTGTATTCATAGTCTCATGGCCAAAAGGCTGTTCTTACTTTCTTGTGAACATGGAAACATAAATCTCATATTTGCTGTTTCTTGTTTGCAGGGTTAAGGAATTAGGCTTAGCAAGAGAGCAGTACGAATGGTACTTGGATCTTCGCCGGCATGGAACTGTTAAGCACTCTGGATTCAGTCTTGAGTTTGATCTTATGGTTCTCTTTTCCACTGGCCTGACTGATGTAAGAGATGTTATCCCCTTCCCCAGAAGCTATGGCAAAGCCAACTACTAGCCAAACTCTGAGGGCAAACATGTAAATGACTCAAAGGGTG
The DNA here is from genome assembly GCF_965620075.1 of Prunus avium. Classification (NCBI taxonomy): domain Eukaryota; kingdom Viridiplantae; phylum Streptophyta; class Magnoliopsida; order Rosales; family Rosaceae; genus Prunus; species Prunus avium. The sequence continues at coordinate 35,615,723 of NC_142291.1, forward strand.
ACAAAACTGTAGATATACATTGAGTACAAACATATAAATACATGTAAATTAATAAGGAAATTTATAATCAGAATGGCAGCCTTACAAAATTTCTGCATTCTTTCTTTGAAGTTTGGCAGGGCCATTGGAACTATCTTTGAATATTATTCTATAAAATCTTTAGCGGATGTTGATGTCAACCATTATAAAATTGACCCAACATTATAATTCCAACTTTACACAGTTTCTTATACTTTGCCCCACTTTAAACCCATTTCCACCAGAACATGGCATTCCATTGGCTTTGGAGGACAATTGAACAAATGGTTGTGTTTTAAGGAGAAAGACTTCCTTGAAATAAGGATAGCACTATTTTACTATTTTGATCAATAACGTTGTGACAACAATTCCACGTAGTATAATATTATTAGTCGGGAATAGCAAAATAGTGTAATTCCCATTGCAACTAAGTTTTTCTCATCTTAAGGGGCAAATTGGTCCCATCAGTGAGAGGCTGAGATCCCACTTCAATGAGATGAAAATGACCTCACAACCAATTATTCTTGTATTGGTTTTCCAATCACAAGAAAACCCATCTCTATAATTGCATCTCTTTTTAGCAAAGTCAAATGAAATCATTATTATCAAAAGATACAAGATGCATACTTATCAAAGCTGTAATTTTATCATAGAAAACACACACACAAACATGTTAATGGAATTTGTTGTGCTGCATCTTCCTTTGGATTGTCTTATTTTGGCTGTGGCTTATTTTGAACCAGCATATACTATGAATGCATAATCTATGGATCATAAACTACAGCCATTAAAGTATTATCAGCCACAGGCAGGGTATTGTTTGAATCAAGAGGGAAGAAAAATGGATAGAGCTCATATCTGACATAACAGCTGCTATATAGAACTCTACAACCCTTGCGGTTGTCACAAAAGGTTGGGAAATTTCCCACTGCAATGGCCAAGCACTGAGAACAGTCTAGCTGAGACAAGTCCCTCGTGCACTGCACCAAAGCATATAGTGTCAAAAATGGTGACAGCTTGGTCTCACCTTTCCCAAGTCCTCCATTCTTTGGCACAACAGCTTGTGCCTCAATCTTGTCCACCAGAGCTCCTAGTTCTTTGTTGAAGCTCTCGGGATCGGTCACATTATCGACATTAAAGTAGAATATACCATAAGATGTATCAACTTCCCCAATGAAGCTCTTGTTGTTGTACCTCAAGAAGCAATAGTCGTACCAAATTCGAGCATCTGCCTGGTCTGGACAGCGCTGGCGGATTTGCTTTGCGGCATCTTGGATGCAACTAGAGCAGTCTTTGCTGCCCACAACATCCCCTCTGCATTGAGCCAGGCCAAAGACTCGGTCTTGGCCTTTTCCATAGGAAGTAGCAAAAAAACCAAGTGAAGCAGTTTTGGGCACCAATTGAGCCAATAAAGTATCAATATTTGCTGATATTTGGCTAGCATTACTTATTTTAGTACTGTCTTTGTTGCAGAAATCTCCCAAAGGGTCTTGAGATTCTGCACTGCAACAAGAGAAGAAGATTAGAACTAGCAAGAGAAGAATATGGCATGCCAAGTTCATAATCTTCATTATGGCTCAGCTCACTTGCATTACATGAGATGAAAGATTCATTTTGTGAGGCTGTTTTTATTAGCTACCAAGCAGTCAAGTGGTGGATGTGGATGAAGAAACCATTACATTGCAGACAATTTTGACTTTGTTGGTTTTCACAACATTCCACCACCAAAAAGAAAAAAGAAGCATTGCTTCTAGACGGAGACAAGATTTTTCTTGGTTCCTATTTTGTTACAATCAATACCCACTACACAGAAATAGGAGCAAGCACATCTGATTGTATTAGATTAGTTGAACAATGCAGTACAAAATCACTTTAAAAAAAAGCTTAAACATGCTATAATGCAATTGCTTTTGGGAAATCATAAGAAAGTAAAGTGTCTCCATTTAACTGAAGCACGGGTCTGCAGGAGGAAATGTCTGATCATTTCATGGTCAACTTTTTGGGCTTGCATTACTGATTATTGACTTCTCAATTGCTTTATGGGTCTTCTCTCCTTGGGAAGATTCTACTTGTGAACTGCCAGAAAGGTATATAGAGAAAAATAAATGATATATCAAGGGAAAGAAAGTTCCATATTATTTTTCCATTTACTTCCATTTCTGAGATCGAATGTGCATCTTTATTTTTTGTTTATTTAAATTACGCTCAACAAGAAATGTATTTCCCCAATTACACATTCAGCTTATAAGCGTTTTTATTATAAATACGTCGGAATCCTTACTAAGAAACCAAGTGAAAATGCATAAAATATTTTCATGACCCAAAATCACTTTTTAAGTTTTTCAATCACATATATTATAGTATCACTATTTGATAGATTGATCTAAAGAAATAAAATGAATTGATTATGTAAGATTTGTCCTTGGGATGCACCTCAATACCCCTTTCTAAGCATCGTAAAGCATACTTTCTTGAAACAATTTATAATTACGTCAACTATATTTAAAAAAATTTAAACTCTCTCTTGAAAAGAAAAAAAAAATATTCTACTAGCATTTCCACAAATCCGAAATTTCAGAGAATGAGAGAAATTTGACAGTTATGATCAAATGCAGCTAGGATAATGTTTGAGACACCATTTTCTTTCTTTTTTGGTCAATGATTTTTGTTTTCCTAATGCAATTGTGTTATTTTTTCATCAAAATGATCCACATGATGATCATATACGTTATCATTAAACCAAGAGACATGCTAAATATTCTCCACAACTAGCTGTCTTGACTTTCAATATCAATACTTATAAAGGCAACCTGTATCCGCATGCCAATAAAAGCCATTTATCAGACTTTTAACTCAAACAAACACCCACATTGAAGAAAAGTTATTGGGTGATCATCACAATGTCGCATAATGTTACAATCCATTTATATTAGGCTTCATATTATAACACGTCCATTCATATTATATATAAATAAATAACACTACGTTCCTACGTGACGGTCACATAAAATATTTTCGCTCACCGCACATTTCAGTGAGTTTAAGGCCCAGCCCAAAACCCATAAAAAATAAAAAATCACCAAAATTTTATTAACCCGCCAATTACGCAGATTTGTCCAAAGCTAATTTCCTGCGCTATAAAACTAACCCAAAGTTCCACTTTCTCACTTACGGACACACACAAAACCTCTCCTTTTCATAAGAAGGCCAAGCAATTCACAGTCTCGAAGACTCTGAGAGAGAGAGCGCCAATGGAGGAGGAGGTAGGAGGAGAAGAGTACTTGTTCAAGGTGGTGCTGATAGGAGACTCGGCAGTGGGCAAGTCGAACCTGCTCTCGCGGTTCGCTCGAAACGAGTTCGACCCCAACAACAAGGCCACAATTGGGGTTGAGTTTCTGACCCAGGAGTTGGAAATCGATGGAAAAATGGTGAAGGCCCAGATCTGGGACACTGCTGGTCAAGAACGCTTCAGGGCTGTGACCTCTGCTTACTATAGAGGCGCTGTTGGTGCTCTTATTGTCTATGATATCAGTAGGAAGACCACCTTTGAGAGTGTCAAGCGCTGGCTCGATGAGCTTACCAGTAAGTTTTTGATTGCCCCTTTTGTTAAGATTGGTTTTTTCTTTCTCTTTTTATGTTTAGTTGGTGAGAAAATGTGGGGGAAATGGAGAGATGTTTGTGGGTTTTGGATGATATGCAATTTTCAGTAACAGAGCGATTCTTTTTAGCTATGTTTGTCTTTGGTTTGCGAATTGTTGGATGCTTTATTTGGTTTGTTACATGTCCACTAACTTTTTTTCACAGTTGCTCTGGTTCTGATTGTACATGATGCAATTAAATAAGGAAACGACAATTTGTTGTCTTGTCGGTGTGTTGCTTGTTTACTTCTTTTGTATAATTGGGAACAGAAAGGCTTCTAATTTGTTGGGGACATGTGCTTCCCCGGATACAGCTTTGCTGAGAATAAAGCCTGACTTCATGTTGGTGGTGTTCATGGATGGTTCTTATGGGTGATTAATGTGGGTGCCCAGTAGGTGGTGATAATGGTCATTGGTTACAACTTGTAATAACTGGGTGCAGAATATCCCAAATGAGGAACAGCTACTACTTTTGTGGCTGATATTAGTGCCAGTGTCAAGAGGGAATGTGTTTTATATTGATCTTCTTAGGGACTAAAATTTGGATGCTTTTTTGGTTGAACATTTATTTGGTTAGGTAAAGCGTTAAAGTACTAATTCAGGATTTTATGATTTGTGGGCTGCCTAACATGGAGTTTGTTTATTCATATTGAAAGGCAACTATTTCCAAACTAGTTGTCATCTTTTCATAAATGTTAGAACTTAAACATACCTTAGAACCATTGGGGTGATGTCTTTTTAGGTTAATGGTTTAAATAATTTCCTTTTCCAGTGGTTGATAGTCTTGCCTCAGTTTTTATAGATCGTAGCTTTTTTGTGTGTGCACATAATTGATAACTTGTATTAATTGAGTGGCTAATTTATACAGTTGCTTAGAAAGCATGTTGTATCTACCCCTTGGTTTGCATTTATTTGTTTAAACTTTTTGGGTTGGTAATACTTCTTATGCAAGTCCATTGAGTTTGGAAAACCCATTAATTGGTAATTTCACAAGCATGCTAGGAAATAGGATACCTCTTGATGAAAACATGCTCATGTTACTGTTGACATATGCAATCACCAGGGAAAGCATACACTCTGTTTTATTATTGCATTGCATTAGCTTAGGTGTTCTTCTTTTTACTTAACTAAGGCATATAAATTTCAATGCAACAAAGGCACAACAAAGTTCTGAGTGATAGGTGACGAGCCGTAGTACTGAATATATAAGGTTTATGTCAACATGGTAATCTTTGTAGTTTCATTATGATTTGTGGTTGCTCAGCTTTTTTATTTTATTTTTTATTATGCTTATTTTTATCATCTAGTTACCATCCCTGGAATTGATAAGAAGAATTTATGTTCATATCTCCAATCTATTAAGGGTCAGATAGTTAATGCTTAATTGAATGATTATGCAGCTCATTGCGAAACAACAGTAGCAAGGATGTTGGTAGGAAATAAGTGTGATTTGGAGGATATCAGGGATGTGAGCGTGGAAGATGGCAAAAGCCTTGCAGAAGAAGAAGGCCTATTCTTCATGGAGACTTCTGCACTGAATGCTACCAACGTTCAAACGGCTTTCGAGATGGTTATCCGGGAGATTTACAACAATGTCAGCAGGAAAGTCCTCAATTCCGATTCCTACAAGGCCGAGTTATCTGTCAATCGAGTAAGCCTGGTGAAAAATGGGGCAGACTCAAGGAAAGGTCGGATGAATCTCTCGTGTTGTGCCGGATGATCTCTCTCTATTACTCAAGTTTCACATTTCTCTTTAGACTGTTCTTTCTCCCCAGCCCTAAACAAATATTTCTATCCTGGTTATCTTTTGGGTGGTGCTAGGGTTATTGATGTTTGAGCTTGTCATTCACAAATCTGTCATTGGGGATTAGCCATCAATAAGAATATTTTTTTTTTCTTTAATTTGAAGTTCTTATTGTGTTGTGAGTCCTGGGAGTAAATTCAACAATAGGTTTCAGTGATGAAGGAGCAGGTATACATACGAGTATGGGAAACACCCACATGTTTCTTCCAAAATCTGATTTTTGAACAATTTGAGTTCTTTATGTTGGATTGGAATTTAAGCATGTTTGAGATGTATATTACTTTTTATAAATTGGGTTAATTTCAATTTAGTACCCTAAACTCTCACACGTTTGCCCTTGCACTCTTAATTTTAACAATCAAGTACCCTAATCTTGTTAATTTTTTGTAATTTGGTTCCCGTGTTAATTTCACAATTAAGATTTTTGTTAATTTGCCTATGTGGCAAGCTTGGGTTCCACTTATTTGCTTCTTTAGATCTTAGTTGAAGGGTATTTTCAGGGCATTGATGTCTTCCGCAATTACTGTTGTTAAAACCTATGATACATTTTTTGCAAGTTTGGGCGAGAAGACACCAATTATCCCAAAATACCCTTCAATGAACATCGAAAGAAGTGAACAGTTGCGACCCAAACCTATCACATAGACAATTAATGAAAATTTTGATGGTGAAGTTAACGCTAAAATCAAATTGCTAAAAATTGAATAATTTAGGGTACTTTATTGTTAAAATTGAGGGTTCATGAGCAAACATGCCTTAAGGGTGAGAGTTTAAGGTACTAAATTGAGATTAACCCTTAAAAATTCATTGGAGGCCAATGGGCATGATCATTATCAGCAAAAGCATATATATAGTTATAAATCATTTGAAGCATTATAATTTTTTTTTCCTTTCAAGAAGACTATTGGAGTTGTACAATAATGTTACATGAACCAAATATCTGATCAAGAAAATTTATCTATACATTAGAAAAAATAAAACAAGCTAAGAAAATATAGCATTCAGGAACATTTCCCATATACAAGAAGACCTATTTTTCTTGCCTAAAAAAGAAAATTTAACAGAAGAAGAATGAAAAAATGGCCTGTAATCCGCTACCAGTAACTTGAAACAACGCAGATGCTATACCCAACCACTGATAATGTTGAAGATATCAGAAGTGAGCTCTCTAAGGCTTCCTCAAGGCAGATGCTGCACCCATGACAACAGCCAAGACAAGCCCAAGGCCAGCTCCAAGGGAAGCACCCACAGCTGCAGATGTAAGTGAATTTGCCTTAGCTTGAGAATCACGGCTTGCATCCATAGCCATTGCACGCTCTCGTGCCATTTCCACCAAAAGCCGATCTCTAGCAAGTTCCTTAAAAATGCAAATAAAGCATATCAACAATGAAATGATATAACTGAAGACCACAACTTATAATATGGAAGTGAAACAGTAGCCAATAAATCTAGAGAGCAGTAAGGAATGAAAGAATTAGAACAAAAATACTACCCTTCATCGGCTACTGTGACATAAGGATGATGAGACGTTTGTTTACCTGAAAGGCAGCTTCTTCATGGGTTCGTAGCGCATGATGGACTACTTGACGAAGAGAGTTGACACCCTCCACTGGGAGAATGATTTCTTTCTTCTGGAAAGGCCTCCTAACAAGATTTATGGGAGCATAAATAAGCTTTTGAGCACTCATCCTCTCATCAGCATCTCCAGTGCTTGCACCAGCACTGGGCATGACATATGGACAGGAATTGATAACGCAAGTGGTTCTTGGATATGCTTGGTATGACTGGATAACAGCACCAATTGCTTCTTTTTGCTGATGAGCACTGACAGAAAATTTGTTTGTTATGGCAAGAACCCAAGGAATTCCTAGAGATTTAGCTTCATCCAGTAGAAGTGAAAGGGCTGGCTTTGGCTGGGATCCATTTGAGTTGTTAGAGCGTGGTATTCTATGAGACAGGTTATGAACAAGAACAATCAAGTCCGTCTTTCGATTAAGATCACGAATTCCTGCCCATAGTTCGTCTCTGAAACAAGTGGCCTCCATATTCAGCTCCTGTAATATGAATTCCAGATATATGACTTTAAACCATGTGAAAGAATAAGATATTCCATGCCAATATGGACATTCCTTAACAAGGAGGAAATACCTGCAAATTTACCCCTGCTGAATCACAGAAGCATAAACCACGAGAAATACCTTCTTGGACATCAGTTTCTGGAAGCAGATTCTCAATATTGGAAATATTGGTTATTCTGCCTTGGGATAATATAGCCTTAAAAAGTGAAGTCTTGCCAGCACCCTACATGGGAAATATATCATGTGAGTCACTACACACTAGAAGGCAAATAATATATATAAAGAGAGTTTTCAAGCAAGAATTAAAACATAAATACCTCAAGTCCAAGTAACCGCACCCTACGAATTCTCACATGAACCTCTTTTGAGACTGTGGTAAAATCACTGGTACAAAATATGAAAAATTCACTTAATCCTTCAGGACGGATGGACTTTTCCTCAGGAGATGGTCCTGAAGTGTGCTCCCTATTAAGATTAGCTGTGTTGGAATCAATAGGAAACACATGCATAAATGAATCTGCTACCATCTGTTGCTTTGGTGGTTGTTTCAACGGAGCTCCAACTAAGACTCGCATTTTTTGTAGGTCCACCTTTTCTCCATAATTTGAAGAGTAAGTTGGGGTAGCAGGAAAGGATTCTACTGCTGTTGAACACCTAAATGAAGATATGGTATCACATTAATATAAAGAATTGAATGCACAGAGAGCAGAGACATCCATGAAGATTGTTACAAAGAACAGTACCAGTTGCCATTCACTTGGGCATGAACAAGTGTACAAAGATGCAATCCAAAACCCGTGATATCAACTTTTAGTGGATCTCCATTCTTCTCACCAGGTATGCCATTCCATCCAAGAGGAGCAACTGAAGTAGCAGTCCGAATAACTGGAGACTCAACAATATGCCCAAGCTCCACAGTTCCTGCAACTGCAAGGCCAAGCCATTGCTGCAGATGCGGAAACTGCTGCAGTTGCTCTATGCCTGAAAAAGGTGAGGTATCATCTCTCATGCACAGGTCATAGATTCTGCAGAGGAAACAAGGTTAGATAAGGTAAGAAACTTACAGTACTTAAAATTGCATGATACTAATGTGCAAATGAAGTACATGAGATAACATTTTCATTTTTCAAAGCATACTTGCAGAAATTACAACTTCTGGGCATATCTTCTCAATAACCATAATGGCCCAAGATTGCAAAGTTTGGGTATCATGTGAATCAAGTTATGGCTAATCTAAGGGCATGATGCAGGATCCAGTAAAATTCAATCTCTGAGGGCGTTATTTTCAGCAGGCACATCAAGAAACTATGAAGATTTTGAAAAGCATATTATCTCAAGGATAGTGTAATGGAGACTGCCTAGATGAGAAAGCACCAATTTCTATTCATAATAACAGTGAATTCCCAGGTAGGAAGTCCGCGAGAAGTGATTTCAAACAAAATGCACTGAGCAGAGTCCACAACAGCTTGTCTCATTCCTGGATAGATCTATACCATTATTGAAGACTTGATCATTTGTTGAATTTCTACATTAAGTGCTTGGTCAGTGGCCAACGTCCAAAAGTGATTCGATATTTGTAACGATTATATTTCACAGGAAAACAAGATGAAAAGAAATCAACAAATCAAGAGAAACTAAAACAGCAAACAGAGCCTAGATTTAGAAGTTATTCATGGGTCGGAAATATGCAAACTAAGTCCTTCAGACCGATGTAACACCAATTTGGGAAGAAAGGATATTGCAGAAGCACAACTCAAAATGGGATTAATGCATTAAAGAGAAAAACTCTTGGATGTATGTCATTTATTACCTCTGGAACCGAAACCTATATGACTTCATTGAATGCGATCGAAATCGTTCCCTTAGTTCCGCAATCACAGATCCGACCTGAAAATGTCTTTGCCAAAAGAAAGCAAATAAAATGAGAAATTCCAAACACCACTACAACTTATAACTACTTCTGAGCAAGAAAAACTGTTAAAAGCCAAAACTTTATGCAGGAGAAAATATAATAGTTCCAAAAAAAAGAAGGGGGGGGATGGTCATGCAAAGGAAGCTCATACCGATGTCAACTTTGAGTACTCTGCATCTGATAGTGACTTCACTGATGAATTTTCCAACAGATAAAGCTGGCACAAAATAAAAAGTTTCTGATGAGCTCGCAACTATAAAGAACTTAACAATTAGCCTGATGATAAGCATACAAAACCATCAGGCCTTGTAAAGTTTGGACTAGTTTTCAACCTCTCATGCATGCCCCTAAGCTCAAAAATCATTAAAAAGGGTAACCAGTTTGTATTGTAATACCTCCCCAAATGGTACATAAGAAGGTAAATAAGGCACTCTACGCCATGTCCTGCCATCCCCATTTTTAGCAGTGCTTGCTTTAGCTGACTTCTCATTTGGTGACACATATGGTGGCTCTTTATCAGTTTCAGAGATAGGCTTAAGAGATATACCATCAGAACCCTCTTGGATTTCAAGAGACTGTGCTTCAACAATGTCATCATCTACTACAGTTGTTGCAGCAGAATCTGACAGAGAAGATGTCTCGACAGAATTAACTTTCTTTCCTCTAAATTTATTAAATTGTCTTCTTACGCCCTCTAAGGGAACAAGCCTTGAAAGTCTCCAGATAGAAGTCTGTACAGGTCCCAAACCAAGAACCAATTGTTCCCCCTCATTCTCTTTACGTTTTCCAACTGCTTCCTCACTTTTTAACATGGATATGCTAGTACTTTCAGTTTCATCGGGCACTGAAGGAGGTTGTGCATTATAATGGTGAAAATAAGCAGGAGACAAGATGCGAGGCACCAGATCTTCTGGAATGCAGTAACTCTTGAAGTAATGCTGCCACCCCTCTCTATTAACATAACTATAAGAGATTAAAAGAAATATAACTTTAGTTATGTTGAAATTTAAAAAAAAAAAAGGAAAAAAAGAAAAAGTAATCTTCACTAACTATGAAAGACCACAGAAAGTCAGTTGAAAAAAGGACCAGAAACCTACTCTCTTAAAGCTGCGTTCCCAACAGGGGGCTGGGAAAATGTTATGCATTTGACTTTAACATTTTCATTCTCCTTTAGTGAAGAAGAAGAAGCAGCAACCACTCTTAAAATAGCAAGGGTAGCTAGTACTGCTACCTACATTGGCAAAAGCACGTAGACTCTATGAAATTATAATCAATAACAAGTAAAGCAACCGCTGACACTCAAGCAGAGTAGCTAATCAAACTTACTGCTCCACCAAGTGAGTGACCGCATAACACAAGGTTGCGTTTTTTCTTTTGAGCAAGCCTGTACAATTCCAAAGCAGGTATACCTTTGGCACGAGCCAAGAACCCCTAATGATAACAATTTGAAAGGATAGCATGTTAGATAATCATTTGGGCACGCACACAAGAGCACATGCATTGTGCTTGGGACTGCAATCGTACCCGATGAGCAGCCGGTTTAGCTTTATCATTCACTTGCTTCGATTTCGATTCAAGAGGGTTCCACAAATTCTCTACATTTCCATTTCCATTTTGAGGTCGATGTGATTTATTATTTTCGGTCCCATTAGTAACCTCCACGGCATCCTCATGAAATATAGCACCTTGAAATATATTCGCATCGGTCATCACATCCCTTCATGATATTCAAAAACACACAAATGAGCTTACAACAATCAAAGATAACAATGCTGAATGAATTGCATCGAATTCAAATGGCTCCCTTACTTGTACTGCTTCGTACCAATGAAGGAAGCAAACAACGTATCACCTGCTTCCGCCAATAAATAACTGCAACACCAAAACGCCAAACAGCTAACCAATCAAACCCAGAACACAAACTTTCGAATCAAACACCCCAAACAAACAAACAAAAAAATCAAACACCTGTGAGGAACGTGATCCGAAGAAGGCTGAACACGCTCGAGAGATACAATTTGTCCTCCGAAGTCGGCCTTAAACTTGTTCACAGCGCGAACCAAGTCCGAAGCAGGTCTCTACACGAAGCATCCACCACACATTAACATTGCACACAACATGTTCGATCAAATACGAGAGAGAGAGAGAGAGATAGATAGAGAGGTTGTTTCACTGACCTTGTAAACGCACTCGGAGAGGACCATGCAGCAGAGGATGTCCTGGAGGTCGGAGACGGAGTCGGCCTTGACGGCGCCGCAGAGATCGTGGAGCTGCTTGCGGCGGCGCTCGTACTCCTGGTGGATCCTCCGGCGATGTTCACGGTAGCCGTCGCCGCCGACCCACGGCCACTTCATCCTCCACTGCAGTGGGCCCCACGACACCTTCAGGAGCTTGGCTCTCTGCTCCTTGATCCATGCCTCCACTCGGCTCTGTATCGTCTCCATTTGCGATATCGCGCTCTTTTGCTCGTTCGTCATAAAACGACGAAGATCACGAGGCGGTTTATTTTATTTATTTATTTATTTTTATCACTCCAAAAATTTAAACGGAGATTTGGGAAAATAGAGTATTGGAGGGAGAGAATCGTGTCCGGTCTGTAAAGGCATATGCTATGGAATCCGACACGTACGATTTTCTATTTTCTTTCTTTTCTTTTTATTTTTTATTGAGTGCTGCTAAACGAACCCTAAAATTAACTGAGTACACCCTACTATCAAAATATTTATTGAATTACTAATTTACCCTAATATAAAATGACCACAAAAGATATATTGAATTGCAAAACAAATATAATTTTAATAAGTACACCCTACTCACCATATTCAACCCTAATGAAAGGCCTAAGCAAGAAAAATGCTTCCTTGATCCCAACCATTATGAGACTTGTTAGGGTACTGAGGAAGCGAAAGAACCATGTTGGGAAACCTGTGGAGAATGAAATAGGCTTCTGACCTCAGAAAAAGCAAGAGCATACCCAAGGAAGTTTGGGTGAATGAGGGGTTGTCGATATGGGCTTTCTTCTAGGAGGGATGACTGTGAGCTTCTTGATGAATAGATTGTTTACATCAGGGAAATTTATTAAAGATGAATAAGATTGTTTACATCACTACCCATACTGGACCTGCTTGATCCCATACCTAATTACCACCCATCCTAGAAACGTAGGCTGCCACCTCATGTGCAGCTCTATTGCAGTGTCGTGTGTGAAAGAAAAGCCAATTAAACTGTTGAACTAAAACATGAATATCAAATAGAGTGTTGTGTGATAGAGTTTATTAGGGTGTACCAAGGGTATTTTGGTAGTAAAGTAAGGTGTACTTAGTTAATTTTATATTTTAATTAAAATATTAGGGTGTATTTAGATCATAGGGTGTACTCAGTTAATTTTAGGGTTCGTTTAGCAGCACTCTTAATTTTCATTATTTCATTATTTCATAAAGTGGTCTCTCTTTCGAATAAAGGAAAGTTTAAAAATTAAATATGTTTTATTCTTTAATCTTTAGTCTTTAGATTACTCTTCTCACAAGATTAGCACACATTCTCCAAAACAAGTATTGTTTTTCACAATATTAGCACATTCTAAAAGTCTTGTTGCGAGAGATTATAGAATATTACAATAGTATAGTCATGTAATACATATTATATATGTGTTATAATATGAGTGGACGACATGACTTATTTTCCACTCTTTTAGAAAATAGTATTAATAAATATTCACTTATATTATAACATGTGACTGTATTACCATAGTATTTTATAATCACCCTATTGTTGCCCGTTCTCCTAATCAAATGTTGTGAGCTATATTTATTACCTGGGGAAAATTTTATCACAAAGTTTTCTGATTTTTTAAATTAATATTTCCAAAACGAGCAAGAGTTGACAATCTTTAGTAAACCACTTGAACTCATAAAATACACTGATTAGCAAACCACCATTTGTATCTCTAAATGGAAGAAGCAAAATTAGCAAATGTTTAGTTAATTTTTTTCATGGAAAATTATCTTAATATACTTTCCTTTTCTTGCAAAACCTTCGTTTAGATATAATTAATATTTTGGTTGAGTTTTGGATACCCCTTTTTTGTTGGAATTGAGTTTTGGATAAGTAGGTAGGTAGGCCATAGCCCACGCAATTTAACTGGGCTGGATTTAATGGGCTGCTCTTTCGGTAATGTTGCTTCCAAAAGTTGGCTGAAATGTTTGACAATTTTTAACAAAAATACTAGAAATCAATTCATATGTGATCGAAATGTGGTTGGTAATGAACGAGCTAATGTACATACTAGAAAATTTCGAGTAGCATGTTGAGCGGCAAATACTGTCTAATTAAAATCTAGCACGTGTAATGTAATAAGTTTAACTTACAATTAAGATTTTGCAATACATGACATATTTTAACTGAACGAGACACATCATTTAATCTTGTCGCATTGCATGTTGATCCCCATTAAAGTTTTTCTCGTTACACAAATATGGCACGAACCACCTCCTCCAATGCTCAAATAGAAACCCTTTTTTCTTTTCCTCCTTTTGTACCTCTTAGCTATTATTCCTCCTAATAGTCGATTTGATAGTTGCTGACAAAATCCTTTTAGGTACGAGCTTTTATTTTATGGGTTCCAAAAACACTTATTTATACTGACGTGTATGTCAATTTTTCTCTATCTTTCTTCTTTTGTGAGGTCGGTAAAGTCAATTTTTCTCTAACTTTTTTCTTTTGTGAGTTATCGACTGTATAAAAGAAAGACAAAAAAGAAAGGAGGTGACACCAAGTTTTTGTGGAAGTTAAGGGAATTGAGTTTGACATCATTGCATGCGCTAGCTTTGTCTTTGTGGCACAAACACACCCAGAAGTCGTAATATCTAAGATAGAAGCTCCACCAAGCAATTTGCAAAGGGACCATTTTTATACTCTAATTCAATATTTTGTTAATTATAATTAGTAATTTATCCTGAGATCTAAATTTTTATTTTATTTTTCCTATTTGAACAAGGTTTATTATTTCTTTTATATAATCATCATCGCATCACTATGACATGGCCCCATGCAAAATTAGTATTGATTATTTTTAATAATTTGTCAGATTTGAATGTTAGGTCGTTGTCAGTCCAAATAAATCAAGGATCCGAATGAAACTAGAAAACTATGGAAGAATCTGAATGAAAGCGAAAAACGAGCTCCACAAATTAAATTTACTCACATGCTCCACTTAACTGCATGTGTACTTAATTACAGTCTAAGTTAACTCTGCTTTATTTTATTTTATTTTTTATTATTAGGGAATTTTCATAAGATCGTTTTCTTGTGCACCTGCTCATTGACTCATTGTAAAGGTTAAGAGATGGAAGTCGTCGTTTTACGTGTGGGTCACTGGTCATCATCAAACATTGCTTTTAAAAAAAGCAGACGGAAAGCACTTTCGCGTCATGGTTGCTTTATCAACCACAGTTCCACGCTGCGCTTCCTAAAATAAATCACACCTACCTTTCACCCTTGCTTGTGGATCTTCAATTCAATGTTAACTGCCCATCTAGAACCCACAACAACAATGGTCTTTCTTCTACACTTTTCTTTTACCTTTTCTTTTTCAATTAGGGTGATTGAGGGTAAAGTTTTTATTTTTTTTATTTTTTTCAAAACGATAGTCTAAATCAAGTTTAATGTACAGGGAAAGAGATTGAACTCATGTGAAGGGTTTAGGTATACTGCCTTGGCCAATTATCTTGACTTACATCATCAAGAAGCAAGCGCACTTCATTGGTCAACTGGTCTAACCCACATCTACAATGACGGGTTAGATTTAATGATTGCTTGCGTAGATTTTAATCCCTTAAACCGATTTAAATCTGTAAAAACCTTGCAAAAACGCCTAAGAACCTTTCTCTAAACACTCTTGAAACCCTCTTTTTCAAGCCCCTTTAAAATTGAATTCTCATAATAATGTTTTGTTAGTGAGAAGCCAACTGTCCCTGCAAAAGCTAGCTAGGGCATCTCCTTCCCAAGTAATAAGGGAGAGAGAGAATGCGTGCATCACATGGGTACATACACAAAAGCTATGCATTAGTGAACAAATTAAAGCATATGATTAACAATGAAGTGTGATGAGAGCAGTGGGGACTAGTAGCAATCCATGGGGTGTGGGGGGACCACCCTAAATAAAGTCAAGTTGATAATTGATTCTAAATTGAATGTTGCTGTGGTGAATAATGCTTGAGGCCAAAATGTCACTGATGACTTTACCCCCGAGTTGTTAATTATTATATGGAGAAATTAAATCTTGCTAATCAGCTAGTCACACATCTATAGTTTCTCGACAAGCCTGAGAAACTTCTACTAACAAATTGACAATTTAAATCATGTCTGTGTTCCCGATGGTTTTGTTTCCCCTATCAGATCAGATTAAGCAAGCACTAGAGTGATTAGTCATATAAGCATAATAAGCTGTCACATTATGGAAGTCTTTATCATAGTTTCCGAGGCTGGGTCGGATCGGAGAGAAATTTTTCAGTATGACCGTAACACGCACACACACAAAAATTGTTAAGAGAAACGATGAATGATTTTCTGGTTTCAATACACAGAAGGAGGTAATAAATTAAACAAACTGGGGAATTTAACACTCTGTATGTATATATACTAAACAAGAACCCTAAAAACAAATCAAAACCATTATACAAGCAAGAGAAAGAAGAAAAATGAGAGGGCTGGTGATATAGATAAACCTCAGAATCTCAAACCAGTGAGGTCACAAGAATATTACAAAAATCGGTATCTGCCATGGGAGGAGATCTGCTGCAGTTGGGTTTGATCTTAATATGTTAAGAGGCTGCTCAGCCTTGTCCGTTGTTGAAACCATCATATGGCTTGGTGGACTTGCTTGACCTCCTCTTCAAGACCACAACCCAAGTAATTGCTTCCAATAACAAGGCAATTGCACCCAAGGCAATAATCACAATTATGTAAGTGGATCTCCAATGCTTGGCAGGATTTAGTATGTCCAGGCCTTTGAACACATTCAGAATGCTGAGGATGAGAATGGCGTATCCGAGGGTGTGGTGGTAGATGTTCCAGTAGAACCGGTACTTGTGCTCCTTCTTCGGTCTCAAGAACAATGCAAAAATCTGCAAGATCATCCAGAGAAGAAGATTCCCATTAGAACAAAACAATCCAAAATTAAATACCACAGAAAAATATTCAGCCTCGGTTCGATTCGACAATTCTGCCTTCAGTAACTGCAAATATGGACTGATTCATACGAAATTGAATCAAGATGGCATCAAACAACAAATGTGCTAAATTCAGATGTTAATTCTTAGTTTATGTACTGCATATAATTAAAAACTGCCAGTTACCCTTTATCACAGAGCACAAAAAAAAACATTTAGCCACATCAAAGTTTGTTACTTTTGGATCATATTATTTCTTGAAGTTACTGTAGGTAAAATTGGATGGGAATTTACCTGGACAGTTGCAAGGGAGAACAGGGTAATTCCGATTTTCCGGTGAGCAGAGTATACAACCTCTTCGGACTCACTTCCGAGCTTAATTCCGGTAGCCCAGCCGGCGACCCCAATGGCATAACCAGATACCTGGCAGAATATATGAAGATAAAACCATGCTGGATCCGCAGACTGAAACGTCCTCAAGTACCTTGCTATGATGATCCCAATCGGAAACAGCAACCCCCAACTCACAGCATTCAAAATTCCATGAATCTAAAACAAACCCACAAACACAATTAAAAAAGAAATAAACTTTATCAAATTTGATCAAAACCCATCTCAAATCCAGTTCTGTTTTCCACTATTTGCACAAAATTAAAGCCAAATTTTCACCAATACCCACTTCCCCTTTACTCAAAGTCTTAACCTTTAAGCCACTGATGAAGCAAAGCAACTATATTTTCCTTCTAATTTTCCCAACTTTTGAAAATGGAAATTCAGAGGGATTTAAATTAACTCACATTCCTCTTCTTCAACCTGGAGTCTCCGGGGGTGGTTGTGGTGGTGGTGGTGCCTCCGGTCAAGTTCAGGCTCCCCTTGGCTTGGAGATTGTCTGTGTTAAAATCATGTTTCGCCGGAAACCCATTTGAAACAGAGGGCCCCACTTGCCAAACCTGGTTCACGCTCTCCATCTCCACCTTCAACTTCGCAAAGAGCCTAAAAACGCCGCCGGATGACTCGGCGCTGGTGTTCCAGACATCGAAAGCGAGCTTCGACTCGACGATATCGCTGTAGGAGCTGATGTTGAAGGTCTTGACGTCCATGGAGCCGTCGGATTTCTTGTAGGCGAGCAGGGTCTGGGCCCCCGCCATGCCGGTGCCCGTCGGATTGATGGCCCACGCGATCCAGCCGTCGGATTTGGCTGGAGTCGCGACGAAGGCGATTGAGAGAGTGGAGTTGGACGAGTTGTAGGTCCAGTGGAGGTAGGATTTGAGTGTGGGGAGGTCTAAGCACTTTGAGTAGAGATTATTGTTGGTGAAGGTTTGGGTGGTGCAGGTGAGTGAATGCGCGGGTGAGATTAGCAAAACCAGAGCGAGCGTTAGCCCCAGAAATGCCAGAGAAGAAGAAGAAGAAGAAGAAGCCATGGATGAATATGGAGAAGAAGATGAGTAACTGCTAAGTAGTTGATGCTGATGATGAAGAACAAAGGCTTCCCACTAATTTTTGGCGGAATTTATAGAGAGAGACAGTGAGACAGCGAGAGAAGCAAAGGGTAATTATCACCTGCGGGTGGATCTACTGAATGGATTTAAGATAAATACAATCAGCCAATCCGGATATGACGCGTGGAACAGAGTTGTTGAAAACATGTGATGGACGCGTTAAATAATAAAGAAATGGAGATTGCATGAGAGAAGGAAAACACAATTAATACAAAATAAAAAAACAGATCAGCAACAAAATTAATGGATTATGTTTGATTAATCTTTGCTTAAATTCCGTAAACTTGCCCACTTTCATGCAACGTGCATTTAATTTGGAGATCTTTTATGTAAAGATAATACAGTAAATTTGGGGAAAATAAAAAATCCCAAAAATGAGAAATTGCAAATTTCCAATCCATTTTGGCACGGTTGGATTTATTATTAGTAAAGAATCTGGCTGATTATAATTGTAGATTTTGGAATTATATGCCAACCAAAGTGATTTTTGGCCTACCAGATGTGACTGGGATGAGATGATGCAAGGCTTGTGTCATGGTGACGTCATTATTCTTGTGTGTATGTATGTATAGGAAAATAAAATTGTGACATATTTTTTTCCCATACAAATTGTTCAAGTGGCGATGAATAAGTTAGCAAATCAAGGTTATTAGGAAGTATTAGTTCGAGTCTAAGCATCCGTATAGTGCGTGTGAGTTTAGTATGTGTTGAAAAGATTAAGGATTACTTATACGTTGTTATTGAATCATGTGCAATGCTTAAAACGAATGTATGCCTATGTATACCGCTAAACCAAGAAAAAACCAATATGAACATATCCAAGACAACAAACAGCCCAACCAAAAACGACAGCTAACGAAAATGAGGAAACAAACACCTACAAAAACAAAACCAGTAAAAGCAAAACAAAAAAAACAAAAAAAGCGAGGAAGAAGACGAAGCTTGATGCCCTTGAGGTTGTTCCATTATGAGTCGATTATGTAGGGTTCATAGTAAAAGATACTTTCGAGCCTTGTAACGACGAAAAGTCTCGTGCAAATTGCAAATGGATTTATATTTTCTTTTTTTTATGAAGAGAGGCCAGAAGAAGAAAAATAAAAACACAAAAATGAGTGTTTAAAAGCAAACGCGTGAAAAAGGAACAAAAGAAAGTGTCGTTTTGGTGCGTTCCAATTATTATGCAAGAGGGCAAACACTACTAGCTACCCAACTTCTAACTATAAGTTTATCTGGGTAGGGTACGTGTGGAGGACACAAAACCAAAGGCAGTGGTTGACACCCGATAAATTTGTATTTTATTTTTGACCTATTTAACTCCTGCCTAATTAAATACAAACTAGTCTCTTTGCACGGCCCTACGAGAGGCTTTTTTAGAAAAAAATTAAAATTATTTTAGAATTAAAAAAGATAATGGGTAGTTGTATTCCATAAAAATAGGATCCATTATCTGATATTTCTTTTAATTTTAATTTTTTTTAATATGAGAAAGTGTGAATTTACCTTATTATTCTCATTTAATTAATAATTTTAATTATTAATGTTTGCATTAATTAAGGGCATTTTTTGGTATTTTGAATGTTTCATCATTCTGACTTTTGCTTTATATATATAGATTTTACTAGTGCGAGTTGCCCACACGTCATATTCGAAACTTAACTATTGATGTTAGTTTACACGTCTTAATGGTTAGAAATCGCTTTTAATATGACGGTCATGTGAATATATTGTCAATAGAAAAATCACTAATTTTCACAATAAATATGAAAATTTAGACGTGACAAGCATTTCCTTTTAACGTTCACTTTCTAATTTAATTGACATTTTTTGTTTGTGAATTGTCACCATCTTTATTTTTTTTTTACTTTTATATAAAGAGTCAAGCTACGATGGGCCGCTAAAATTGCTCAAGTAATAATTTTGAAATTAAATTAATTGCACATGCATTTCCCCCCTCATCGATCCAAGATGCAGATGAAAAGAGGAGATAATAATTAAATCAATTGGGAATTTATAAATATCATGGAATATATATTCCACCTAAACGTGCTGAAACCTCCATCTCTCACTTTGATACAATCAATCACAATATTAAGAAAGAATAAAAACCCGAAATACTAAATTTAGAAAGCAATGAGAGCTCCAAGAACCAAAACCGAAACAGACAACAAACCCATGTTTCCTCCGCTCCCAATCCTCAAAGCTCCGCCACCACCACCACCAGTGCTGTTGGTGGTGGAATTGGCCATCAAGTACAAGGTGCTAAACGACTGGAGATTGGGTGGGGCGAAGTCATGCTTCACCGGGAAACCGGAGGTCTTGTTGAAGGCGGAGCCCACCTGCCAGACCTGGTTCACGGACGCTGCGTCTTTTGGGACCTTGACGGCGGCGAATATCGTGAACGTGCCTTTGGAGAACTCGGCGCTGACGTCCCATACGTCGAACGCGAGTTTTCCCGGTACAATGGAGCTGTACGAGATGATGTTGAATGTTTTGACGACTGGGGCTCCATCCTCGGTTTTGTAGGCCAGGAGGGTTTGGGCCCCAGCCATCTTGGTGGCCGTGGGGTTGATGGCCCATGCGACCCAGCCGTCAGATTTGGACGGCGTCGCCACGAAGGCGATGGAGAGAGAGGAGTTGGAGGCATTGTAGGTCCAGTGGAGGTAGGAGCTGAGGACGGGGAGGTCGCTGCAGTTAGCGTAGAGCTTGTTGTTCTTGAATGTCTGTGAGCTGCAGGTGGCTGCCTGTGCGGGTAATATTACCAGAGACAGGAGGGAGATCCATGAGACTGAGACAAGAAGAAGAGGATGAAGAGAGGAAGCCATTGGAGAATATGGAGAGAGAGAAATAGAGAGATTGGCTGGAGAGAGATGTTCGGCTGAATGTAAAGGTTGTGGGAGAATTTATATTGAAAATAAATTGTTAGATGTATTCGATATATGACGTGGTATGCTGATATTGCGGATGTACAGGATAATTTCTCTATATATTGGTTTTGATTACAATTATGTTTTTACAAAGTAAATAAACCAATAATAGTTGTATATATGCAACCGATTTTCTCATATGCAACTGATCATATTATGTCACGGTCAATTAATATAGTTTTTTTTTTTTTTTTGATAACACAGGGGGAAAACCCCAAACAAACCTACACCACACGAACTAAACGAGGCCAAGAGACCCCCATCAGATCATCAACCCAAGCTGCTTCAGCCCAAAGAGGCACTGAGTCAAACCAACACACACCTAAGTCCAGATTATAGTATTAATCAAGCTCGAGTCAATTAATATAGTTGTATACAACGAGTGATGGAGAAAAATAAGTCACACGCACTAAATGAGAATTGGAAAATGATAAATTTAAAAATAAGTCAATTAATATTGTATTATTTGTTTAAAGTCAATGAAAAAAATCAATGTGTTCAAAAGATTAGGATTACTTATACATACGACCTTATTCAATCATGATTCATGTGCAATGTTCTAAAACGAAAAGTATATTATTTTTGTAATACAAATATATGCGTACGTAAATCGACATATTAAAAGATAAAAACCAATATGAATATACAAGACAACAAACTGCCCAAAAAAAGAGAGGAGGAAACAAACACCTATAGCTACAAAAACAAAACCAGTAAAAGCAAAGAAAAGAAAAAGAAGAAGAAGACGAACCTTGATGCCCTTGAGGTGAGGTCGTTCTTGTTCCACTATGTAGGGTTCATAATAAAAGATAATTTCTTTACTTCTTTCTTTTCCGGTAGATGGGTACAACCCTGTACAGATTTGTCGTCATTTTTCAAACCTTTCAACGACAAAATGCCTCGTGCAAATTGCAAATGAATTATATATTTTTGATGATGACATTGACAGCCAAGGAGAAAACAAAAAAGGAAAATTGACCATTTATCCCTTGCTCACCTAGTTTATTCACTAAGGGCTCGTTTGGTACGCGGGATTTTCATGGACTAAACTAAATATTGGGACTGTCTTGGATTGGCTTGGCTTGGCATAAGCTGGATAAGACTTGTACTGTGTTTGGTGCACGATTGGATTAGGACTAAATTTTTTAACTTTTTAATTTTTAATTATAAAAAAAAAGGCAAGTGGATTTATTTGTTTTGTTTTTTTAACTTTTCTTCTTTCTTTCTCTGTTGTTTTTTCTTCTTCCAACCCGCGACTTCTTCAACTTCTTCTTCTCCCTCCTCTCTCCTTCTGCTCTTCTTCTCAATCTATTTATCTCTCTGCTTCTTAATTCAAAATTTTATACTCTCTCAATTTCCTATTTCACTATTTCTCTCTTCACCCTCCTCTCTCTTCAATAGCCACATGCCCAAACCCCACAATCTAAATTTGGGAATTTGCTTCTTTGAGGAGGCTTCTGCCTGGGTGGGTTCTTTGATGATGAATTGCTTGATGGTTAGCTATTGTTTTATGAGGTTCTTCTCCTAATTTCATAAAAAGAAAAAGTGATTTGAATTAATTGATTTATTTCCTCCATTTGGGTTTTGTAGCACACAGAGAGAGAGGGAGAGAGAGAGAGAGAGAGAGCAGCTGACATGGATGAGGGTTGGAGGCCATGGCTGTGACGAGGTGTGTGCTTAGGTGGGAGGTGATGGCTGTGTGGTGGGGTGAGAACTGATGGAAGAGATGAAGCATGAAGGCGTGGAGAGGGGAGGAAGTCGTGAGCAATGAGGAGGGGATTAATTTGTCCCCCCTTCACACACGGGTCTCACTAAGCCCAGTTAAGGAGGTGTTTTTGGTGGGCCCCAGATTATTAGTCCCATTTAAAACTAGAACCATATGACAACAAACATGGGATAATTTTTTATCCAAGCCAGTCCAAGTTAGGGAGGCATACCAAACGAGCCCTAATATCCATACTTTGGAACCCAATCACAAATGCCCTTTCTAAAAACTCCTTATTGACAGCCTATTACCCATCCTTCACTTTGTTTTTTTTTTCCTTCCCAGTCGTTGCTCTTGCTCTTGCTCTTCTTCCTTCTCCCAAACCTCACAAAATCCACCTCCACCATAGAATCCCCCCTAACTCTATCTCCTCTTAGTTATATCTTCCAACTAGGAGTTGATAGGTTGAACCCCAAATTTGGAACCGGACCCTAGCCAAGGCGCGATGTTCGGTTCATTTTTACACATGATTTTTCATGTTATTCACCCACTATTTTGAGTTAGTTCTTGACATTTTATAGTTTTTTACTTCCTTTTTGTGTTTTCTTAGATTTTACCTTGGTTGGAATGAAAATGAGCTAAAAGTGCTTTATTAGTTATAAATTTTGTTTTTGTTCATTTTCATAGGTCAACTTCTTGGCCTGGGATCAACATGCTCTGGTGCTCGGATGAGGTCATGATCTTCATGAGACTTGTTCCAATGGATGTTAACTACAACATATCCAAATTTGAGCTCCATTGGACAAGTATTGCCTATCCAACCAATCCAGCATGTTACCACAGCTCTGGAAATCCAATTTTGGCCAGCTTTTACCTCCATTGTGTCATCTTGATTATTCTTGTTACCATAACACTTGGTAACAAGAATTTACCTTAGTAGATGAGATATTTTCTGAAGCATTTGGCATCTTTGTGAGGACAAGGCTTCATCATTTGCAAGGGGACAAGAAGACAATGGGTGAAGACTTTGCATTAGAATACTAAAAGTAAAAGCTGGAAAGGAGGAGAGAGGGAAGCAAAAGGAAGTGCAATCTGATATTGGAGAGGCTTTTCAACGTGGGAAATGGATCCATTACAGAATTCTACTGATGGAGAGCAGATTTTGGAGTTTTTGGAGCTAGGAGAAAGCCAAGGTGCAGCCAAGCAAAGTGGAGAAGAAAGCTTCCACCATTGATGACCTTGAAGCTTTCATCATTTTCTCAAAATTTGTAAACTCTTTCTAATTTTATTTTGAGCTTGTATTTGGAATAAGTATGAGTAACTAAACTCCATAGCTAGGGCTTAGGTTGAAGCCTTAAACATGATTACCTTATTGTTTTGATACTTGAGTGTATGAATTTCTAGATATTGTTGATGATTTCCAATTCACCAAATTAATCTATCCTTGATGTGTATTTTTCCTTGGTTGACCATCTTTGAAAGCATGCTTCTTGAGATTGTTGGGATTATATGTATCTTCATGTTATCCTAAGCAATAAATGGATGAAGTAAGAATCATCCATGTGAATTGGTTTCTTGAATACCTAATGTAAACACCATGCTATTAGGATTCTTGTGATGTTCATATTCTCTTTGAACTTAATGGGTTCTCCTTGTAATTGAATCGAAGTACGAACCATACCTAGGTTCGGTTATGGGGAGGGCACAAGTATTGTAGCACGAACCATGCACTTTATGTATATTAGAGAGAATCAATGCGTCTTGAGCCACGACCCATGGTCTTGATTGCGAACATTTTCATCAACACATTTAGAGTTCATCACTTGAGTATTCATGAACTTTGGTAGAATTGTTTAGGGTGGATTCCGAAACCCTAGTGTTTGTTACTTGGTACTTTCACATTTAGATAATTCATCTTTGCCTTTCTCATTTAAATTCAAAGTCCATTTACTTTCATGCAATAGAAATAGGTCACTTGAAACAAATCAAACCCCCCCCCCCCCCCCCAATGTGTGTGTGAGTTGTGTGTTCGACACGTGGTGTGTCTTTGTTACTGAATTTTATTTGTTTCCGTAATTGTTTTGGACTTTTGGTCTGCGAAGTGTTCTTCCATTTTCTGTGCTGATTCCAACCGTATAAAGAATGTGAAATTTGGATAAACGGTTGGAAAGTTATAGGCAAAACACTGGACAGAGGTCGAAACTGGAAAAACAGGAAACGAATCTGCCCAAAACGACCGGTCGTCACTGTTCACGACCGGTCTCACTGTTCATTTTCACTGTTCACAGACACTGTCCAAATGGTGATAAATAGGTGATAAAAGGGTGATAGAAAGTGCTGTTTCTGTTTTTCTTTGGTTTCTTGTGTTGATTCATTTCTTTACTCATTTTTAGTTTCCAATTTGCATTTGTGCATTTGTGGTGTGTTAAATAAGTGTTCTTTACGTACTCAAATTAGTGTAGGATTTTCAAAATATTTTTCCAAAGTTCATTTGAATATTAAACATGCATTTAATCAAATTAATCGCAGCGGAAGTCTAAGGTGGTTGTTTAAATTCAAAAACAAAACTTCTTCCAAGTATCTTAAGCCATGAACATTGATATGTTTTTCATAAATGAAAATTCAAGAGAAAGGATAAGATCTAATTACCCTTGAAGCAATTATATGAACCAATTTGTGTTTGGTCTTCTCTTGATGATTTCCTCTTTGTTGATCTCCTCTTTGATCTTTAATCTTTGCTCCTTGATCTTTCTCCTCCATGTGAGCCACAAAAGTATATAGCCTCTAAGTCTCCACACCAATGGAACCTTGAGATGAGAATAAGTATCTTGAGAATACTTGGATGCTAGTGCAAGATTCTCAAGATTGGTTTCAATCTAAACCACTTTGAAAGATGAAAGTGTTTCACTCTTGAAAACTATCATTTTTCTCTCTTTGATCTCCCAAACCTATTTTGGTTGATGTTGGATTGTGTTTTTTTGTTAATGAGCTTATGGAAACAATTCCCATACACATTCACTTAAGCATTTTCGGCCAAACCCCATTGGGCTTTCAAAATTGGGCCTTATGACACTTAAACCATAATATTTAGGTGTCTTAAGCGGGAGCTTCTATAATGAGGATGCTATTTGAGGAGTTTATTTGAGGAGGCCCATCTCACCATCAAAAGGGGTGTGGACCCCCCAATGCACCCCCCCCCCCAATGTGCTTTGTTTTTTGTTGTTGATGGTGAGATTTCACCTCCTCAAATAACCTCCTCACTCAATCTCCTCATTCTAGCCTTTCCGGTCTTAAGCCCTTGGGCTTGATACCCAACCATTTGGGCTTTCCGTTAACTATTACTTAGCCCAAATACATTTTTACACGTAGTAAATCATCCACATCAAATCAATCAAATTGATTTCCTCATTCTCATTTGTATTACTCAAAGTTAACCATTTAAGGTGTGCGATCCATTAGGTTCTAATTAGCAAGGCAGTGGGAAAATATTAGAACTCTTTCTAACCAACTGGAATTAAAACCCCTTTTTAATTCTTCCTTTATTTGGATCGATCACAATCAATCCTAGGACTTCCACAAGCCAAGAGTGACATCTAGCAATATATCAAGGCTACCCAAGCTAACCAGAATAGATGAAGAACCTATTCAGTTGGAATTGCAATGCAATACGGTCCTTCTCTTATACAATGTTTCAAATCATATTATTAGGGTACGGATTGATTATGTCAAACCCCTAATATGATTTACAACCTCATGTGATTCGAAAGAACATGATTAAGAACAACTTTCTAAATCAAGCTCAAAATACTTTGGCCAAAGATTTACTGAATCACATCTTGAAACATTCTCCTTCTTTATCGAAAGTAGAGATTCCTTATTGTACATTCACATGCCCCTATGATGAATTAAGAGATCCCAACAACACTTAAGACAAATCTTTTACGGCTTGCCTTTAAGAGCTATCAAAGATCAATAACGCATCACAGGACAACCATGATGCCTCAGGTCTAAGGACTAATTTGCATTATTGCAACTATGAGTTCTCGTTTGACATATAGATAAATACTCCATACGAGAACTACGGTTGATCGCGTTCAGTGTACTCATTTACTAATGAGCACCCACATACTTGTATTAGTGTCAACTACACAAATGGTTTGAGACTAACCATCCTCCCAATTGAGCATACATAATATGCGCTAATCTTGACGGTTTATCAATGCCCATTTGATAACCTATGATTAGGAACATTTTGGGATACTACAATTAGAGATTAAAGGTCTCATGAATCTAATCTTCTTTAGATTACTTTATCTCTTATTTAGCATACCTTGGACATTTGTTTCTTTACACGATGTAAAAGATAACAAAATAAATTTGCCCTTTATATATCATATACGAAATGTATTCTAAGGAGATCACATCAAATGTATTGGCTCTTAGGGCACATTTCTAACAATCTCCCACTTGCACTAGAGCCACATAGCCATGTATCTCATACCCATTATCTCTGTATGTCTATCCAGTTGTGACTGTGACATAGGCTTAGTGCGTGGATCTGTTACGTTGTTTGCAGATGCCCCATCTAATGGTAACATTTTTCTATGTGTTTGGATCTCTGATGAGACCTAGGTTCCTTGGCTTGAGCTATCGCCTCATTGTCATCACACAGTAAAGGTACTTGTGACATTATGGTTAGAACCACATTTAGTTCGGTAATGAACCCTTTTATCCAAACAGATTTTATTGTAGCTTCTAAAGCGACAATGTAATCAACTTCAGTTGTTCTCTAACTAACTACGTGTCCATTCAAAATGAAGACGTACCCTTAGGTGGATTTGCAATTGTTGATATTAGATACATTATCCAAATCAGTAAATGCTTCCACTTGCTACTCTGATGTTCCTCCCAGATGAGGAACATGTCCTTAGTCCTTCTTAAGTATTTAAGAACATACTTGACTGCTCCCAATTGATCCAATCATGGGCTTGATTTATATCTTCTAGTTATACTCGTATAACCAATATCATGTCTTGTACATGCTATGACATATATGAGAATCCCTATTGCATATGCATAAGAGATTTTACTCATCTGCTGTATCTCATAATGAGTTTTTGGACACATGCTCTTAGAAAAGTGAAGTCCATGTCGTACTGGAAGTAAACTTTTCTTAGACTGTTCCATATGAAATCTCCTTAGCATCTTATCAACATACAAGGATTGAGATAATCCAATTATACTCTTAGATCTATCATGATAAATCTTTATTCCTAGTATGTAAGATGTTTCTCTAAAATCTTTCATTGAGAATGATTTAATGAGTCACAGCTTCACTGAAGATATCATTCCTATATCATTTCCGATAAGTAGTATGTCATATACATACATTACTAGGAATACCACCAAACTCCCACTGACCTTTTTGTACACTAATTGGTCATCCATGTTTTGTATGAAGTCAAACGATTTGACAATTTCATCAAATAGGATGTTTCAACTCCAAGAACCTTGCATCAACCCATAAATGGATCTATGTAGCTTGCATACCTTATGCTTATCAACTTTAGAAATGAAGCCTTCAGGTCGATCTATATATAGTTCTTCCTGAAGGTGGCCATTCAGAAAAGCCGCCTTCACATCCATTTTGACAAATCCCATAATCATGGTATGCAGCTATTGCAAGCCAAATCCGAATAGACTTTGTCGTAGTGACAGGAGAGAAGGTTTCTTTATAGTCAATCCCTTCTCTTTGCTTGTAGCACTTTGCTACTAGCCTTGCTTTGTAGGTTTCTACTATCCCATCTGAGCCTATCTTCCTCTTAAAGATCCATTTATTCCCTATTGGTACAATACCATGAGGAGGATCACTAGAGTCTAGACTTTGTTGGTATACGTAGAATCCATTTCAGATTTCATGGCTCCAAGCCATTTCTATGAGTCAATGTCTGACATTACCTCATTGTAGTTCGAAGGGTCTTCGATATCCTTACAATCACTTAGGAGATTCAACTCTCCTTTGTTGTCAAGAAGGAAACCATAATACCTTGTAGGCATTCTGCTAACCCTACTTGAACTACGTGGAGGCTGTGTTACAACAGGTTGTGGATCTGGGACTGCATTTAGTTTATCCGCATCTTGCCTTTTGACATATGCTGGACAACCCCAAATCTTGATCTAATCAAGACTTGGTTTCTTCCCAAATCACATTTCAAATGGAGTTTGTGGAATGGATTT
Source organism: Prunus avium (assembly GCF_965620075.1). Taxonomy (NCBI): domain Eukaryota; kingdom Viridiplantae; phylum Streptophyta; class Magnoliopsida; order Rosales; family Rosaceae; genus Prunus; species Prunus avium. Next base: position 35,644,707 of record NC_142291.1, read on the forward strand.
GGAAGGCACTCTATTTAGCAAATGAATTGCAGTTTCAAGTGCATATCCCTAAAAGGATATAGGTAAATCAGTACAGCTCATGAAAACTCATTTTAGAAACTCCATTATGTTGTGGAATTCCTGGTGGAGTCCATTGTGATAAGATGCAATGTTCCTTGAGATAATCAAGAAACACTGTGCTTAAGTATTCACATCCTCGATCGAATTTAAGGATTTTAATACTCTTGCATGTTTGGTTTTCAACTTCGTTTCTGAATTCTTGAAACTTTTCAAAATTCAGATTTATGCTTCATTAAGTATAAATACCCTAACCATGAATGATCATCGGTAAAGGTCATGAAGTATGAATAACCGCCCTCTGTGTTTGTATACAAAAATCCACAAACATCTTAGTGAATTAATCCCAACAGTTTTGTAACTCTTTCTCCTTTACCAGTGAAAGGAGACTTGGTCATTTTGCCATGTAGACAAAATTCACAAGTAGGCATAGGAACATGATCAAGTGATCCAAAAGGTTCCATTGTTTGTCATCCGGTGAATTCTATCTTGGCTAATGCCTCCAAGTTTAAGGTGTCACAATTTAGTTGATGTATCCACATCTCTAGGCCTCTCAGGTCTAGTTGCATCTTTATCCATATACAGTTAATGCTACCATTCATTTCTAAAATGAAAAGAGACCATCAATCAAAATTGCATAAGCAACGATTTGATTGATATGTGAAATAGAACAAAGCATTTTGTCAAACAAAACATCAAATCCATCTCTTAAATAATAGAGACGGATATTAAGTTCTTTACACATCCAGAAATGAAATAACAATTATTTCAAATTCAGGTCTTCTTCGGATGGTAGTTTGAGATGTTAGGTGTCTATTGCATTGGCAACTACATTAGTGCTATTTCCCACGGTTAGCACCATTTCTCATTTTCCAAGTCTTCTACTCCCACTAGTCCACGCACACAATTGCATATATGTTGACTAGCTCCTGAATCAACTATTCAGTTTAGAAGCTTTAACTGTAATTACTAATTTTAGAACAAGAGAGTGACCTTCTGAAGGTTTTTCTCTTGAGGCTTGCAAGACATCTCTTGCAATTTCTCTTCTAATGTCCATTCTTGCCAAAGTGAAAAACAAATACCTTTCAGTTACTTGTCTTTCTTTTGTATTCTTTCTTCCTTGGGTTTTTAGAAAACCTTTCTTCTTCTTTCCTTTATCCTTACATTCTGTTTGGATTCGGAAGAAGAAGAACCCTTCTAAAAATTGCAACTATCCTCTTAACCCTTTATCTTTTGAGATATTCATTTAAGCTACTATGGCTATATTGAGTAACTCATATAGGGTATCATTCATCTTTCCCATATTATAGTTCATAACATACTGGGATTAACTGATGATATGGATGAATGAAAGAATCTTGTTGAACTTCAACATCAAAGAAAAATTCATATTTTCCAATATCTTAAGTAATTATATTACTTTGAGATCATGTTGATTAACCGGGAACCCATTTACCATTCTTGTCAAAACAAGTTCACATATGGTAATGTAAGCTAGGAGTAGCTTCACCTTTTCATGGATGCCAACATGTAACTTTTACCTCAGTTGTCATCTGACACATGCTTCTTATAAGCCTTTGTCTCCTCCTCAATGGCATATGGACCAAGAGGGGTATATGGTGGGGTTTTTCTTATACACAACCAATCTCATCCAATTATAGGACAAGTTGGTGTTTGTGCATCAAACCGGATAGTTCGTGTCATCTCGGACGTTTGAGTCAAGTATCTTTGAGATTGGGTTTGTGATGGTTAATTTAAAAAATTCTGCAAAACGTAAATAGATTTTAATTTAGATTAATCTTCTACCAAGGACTTAGGGTCTTTAAGTCATGATGGTAGCTCCCACTATTTTTGGCAAATTTCATATCCCTCCTGAAATCCGAGAGTTTCCGTTGAAACTCTTAGTGGGGATGGGAGTCTCACTTTCACATAGTTTTCCTCAACCTAACAGTTTGTTGGATTGCTATGATACTAATGAGAGGATACTCTTATCCAATCACATCATTAATGTGAATACCCATCACTATGGCCTCTAGAGAACTAGACCTCAACCTAATAGTTTGTTGGTTTCGTTCGTCTTAGTTAAGTTATTCCCACCATGCTTGTGGGTATAGGGTTTCAAGTATGACCTCAACCTAACAGTTTGTTGGCCACACTCGTTATCTATCCGCACTACATCAAGTATGTGTAATAGGCTTCCCTTGGATGGTTACAAGTACTGGATGTTGCCTCACTGAGGTCCAACAAGGTGTAAATGTGCCACCCAATAAGAGACTACCACGGTGGAAGGCCACAAAATAGCATTCAAAGTGCCATTTCGCTTATCAACTTAATATTGCTTTGAGGGTAGTTAAATTGGTCTCATTTTAATCCAATTTTAATCCTGTTAAAAACACCTATCTAATCTCATTAAATGGTTCCCATTGCAATATATTAGTAGCACATAATACTCCCACTAAATGTTTTAGAAACCATTTGCTTGAGATAGTGGAAATACATGATACTACTAATTGATTAATTATCATCATTACCGAACATTCCAATTGCATTGGGCTTGTAGGATGATTATGGACTTTCTTGTTGATCCAACACGAGCCACCATGTTGGATCATGGTCTTGGATGGTGATTCATTTTAATTACGCGCGCATAAAAATAAATTAGGCATGAAAACCATTTCATTATTACATAGCCAATCAAAATCGAATACATATCCAATAAGCGGCCAATCACATAGCTCAATTGTTTGGTCTAAGTCCATAACCATCCTTTAATTATTTAAACGCTTTAAACAATTAAACTAGCAATGTAAAAACATGCTCTTGGGTTGCATACATATATATGGGTTTAATTCAAGTGGTAACCATATTTAAATAAAATAAATTTACCATGGAGTGAACATTTTACTACAATAGTAAATGTAATTGTAGAAACCTTTTAGGCATAGTTACACTTATCATATATTGCAACTATATCCAAAACTATTCAACAATTAATAATGGATTCAAAGTTGATCCACTAGGGTGTGGGGTTAAAGCATGCATTTGTATAATACAAAGTGGTGATCATAATTTTTTCAACTAAGTGAATAATCATGAATGTGACTAGGTAGGCCAACCACACTCACCAAAGTAATCAAAATTAATTTTAGTGTGGTAGGTAAATAATTAGTGATAGGAATAATTTGATCAACTTTTGCATTTTATATCAAATCACCATTATTTACATCTAGATAGTCCCCACACACTCACCAAAGTAATCTTATTAATTTTAGTGTGGTGGGTAAATGTTTATTGAGTGGAAACATTTTTGAAAAACTTTTAATTTTATAATAAAACACCATCATCATCTTTTGACCTATTTTGGTGGAAAATTCCACTAAACACAATCATCAAAATTAGTCACATAACTTATGGATCAAAAAGATCCCATAACAAGAACACCAAGAACATGCATATGAACTAATATGAATGTTCATGCAATTTCCGGAAAAATCCATATTCCATTTTAACCATCTCATGCTCTTAATATCATATATTTCATGAAGTTAAAATCATGGGGTTTTAATGCAACTATGCTCTAATATTCATACATACAATTATGAATACAAAGAGAGCATCAATCATCAAAACATAAATCCGGAAATTCAAAATCCCAAACAACCCCTTTCACTCCATTTGATTTTTATTCAATCATATCAAAATAAATCAAGTATAACTATTATACTTTTAAATGAATTCACAACCCATATATGCATCTCTAAACCCAAAAACATATCAAGTTCATGACCTATGGCTCTGATACCAATTGTAGGATTTTCAAAATATTTTTCCAAAGTTCATTTGAATATTAAACATGCATTTAATCAAATTAATCGCAGCGGAAGTCTAAGGTGGTTGTTTAAATTCAAAAACAAAACTTCTTCCAAGTATCTTAAGCCATGAACATTGATATGTTTTTCATAAATGAAAATTCAAGAGAAAGGATAAGATCTAATTACCCTTGAAGCAATTATATGAACCAATTTGTGTTTGGTCTTCTCTTGATGATTTCCTCTTTGTTGATCTCCTCTTTGATCTTTAATCTTTGCTCCTTGATCTTTCTCCTCCATGTGAGCCACAAAAGTATATGGCCTCTAAGTCTCCACACCAATGGAACCTTGAGATGAGAATAAGTATCTTGAGAATACTTGGATGCTAGTGCAAGATTCTCAAGATTGGTTTCAATCTAAACCACTTTGAAAGATGAAAGTGTTTCACTCTTGAAAACTATCATTTTTCTCTCTTTGATCTCCCAAACCTATTTTGGTTGATGTTGGATTGTGTTTTTTTGTTAATGAGCTTATGGAAACAATTCCCATACACATTCACTTAAGCATTTTCGGCCAAACCCCATTGGGCTTCCAAAATTGGGCCTTATGACACTTAAACCATAATATTTAGGTGTCTTAAGCCCTTGGGCTTGATACCCAACCATTTGGGCTTTCCGTTAACTATTACTTAGCCCAAATACGTTTTTACACGTAGTAAATCATCCACATCAAATCAATCAAATTGATTTCCTCATTCTCATTTGTATTACTCAAAGTTAACCATTTAAGGTGTGCGATCCATTAGGTTCTAATTAGCAAGGCAGTGGGAAAATATTAGAACTCTTTCTAACCAACTGGAATTAAAACCCCTTTTTAATTCTTCCTTTATTTGGATCGATCACAATCAATCCTAGGACTTCCACAAGCCAAGAGTGACATCTAGCAATATATCAAGGCTACCCAAGCTAACCAGAATAGATGAAGAACCTATTCAGTTGGAATTGCAATGCAATACGGTCCTTCTCTTATACAATGTTTCAAATCATATTATTAGGGTACGGATTGATTATGTCAAACCCCTAATATGATTTACAACCTCATGTGATTCGAAAGAACATGATTAAGAACAACTTTCTAAATCAAGCTCAAAATACTTTGGCCAAAGATTTACTGAATCACATCTTGAAACATTCTCCTTCTTTATCGAAAGTAGAGATTCCTTATTGTACATTCACATGCCCCTATGATGAATTAAGAGATCCCAACAACACTTAAGACAAATCTTTTACGGCTTGCCTTTAAGAGCTATCAAAGATCAATAACGCATCACAGGACAACCATGATGCCTCAGGTCTAAGGACTAATTTGCATTATTGCAACTATGAGTTCTCGTTTGACATATAGATAAATACTCTATACGAGAACTACGGTTGATCGCGTTCAGTGTACTCATTTACTAATGAGCACCCACATACTTGTATTAGTGTCAACTACACAAATGGTTTGAGACTAACCATCCTCCCAATTGAGCATACATAATATGCGCTAATCTTGACGGTTTATCAATGCCCATTTGATAACCTATGATTAGGAACATTTTGGGATACTACAATTAGAGATTAAAGGTCTCATGAATCTAATCTTCTTTAGATTACTTTATCTCTTATTTAGCATACCTTGGACATTTGTTTCTTTACACGATGTAAAAGATAACAAAATAAATTTGCCCTTTATATATCATATACGAAATGTATTCTAAGGAGATCACATCAAATGTATTGGCTCTTAGGGCACATTTCTAACAATTAGAACTTATAGGAAGCCGACAAGTTCTTCGTGGGATCGACCCCGTACTTACATAATCTATACTTCATTAGATTCGTGCACTTGCGGGTATTTTTAATTGGTTGTTTGCACATTAATTTGTGTCCTTTTAGGAATGCAACACGCGACTCACTACCTCCGTTGTCGGCCTCCACAACGAAGCATCAGTCTTGACTTGCCACCTTCGTCATCGACTTCCACCACAAAACCACAACACCTTCATCCTCGATCTTCATTGTGGTAGTTCTGATATTGGTTTATTTTTTTTTTTTCGGGTTTCTTTGAATGATTGAGATTATTGGGTGATTGCTTTCACTGTTTTTTGGTAAATACCATGAGGTGTCCCCACACCCGAATGGTGGCAATACAATAGCAATACATAAGCAATAAAAGACTATACAATGACAATACAAAAACTTCATAATCCCCCTATAAATTTATTCCAATAGACTTTAAAAAAAAAGGATATACGGGGACAATACACAAGTAATAAAGGGCTATACATGTGCAATACATATGCAATACAAATCTGTCATTGCATTTTTTCTTTGCAAGTGAACGATAAAACCATGGAAACTAGAGATTGACAAATTTCCTTCTAACTTGACTTTCATAAATTGATGAACTAACAATGTTATCTCATTACATCTGAAGATATACATAAGAAAGTGGCAAAAAAACAAAAAATTTACATCTCCTTTTGGTCGGGAATTTTAACACATTAGCAAAATTCGACAACATCTCCTCTTATAACCGAATTTAAGCTGAAAGTTAGCAATTTTCTCCCTAACAAAACACTACCACTTGAAACAAAACAATCTTCCATCTATATAAAATGGATCAAAAATACATATTAGAAGCAAATCATTCAATCACAATGAAAACAAAAACATAACATTCAATCACAACAGAAACCAATTCCAAAACATATAACAAAAACCAATACCAAAACAAGTTTGGCTTGTTAAGATTAAGGATGAGATCCTCTTATAACTAATGTGGTTTTGACAAGTGTCAAATTATTTTAATATTCTTTTTTTATTTATTGAAATTTTGTTAATATTACTGAATTTTAATAAGTGTCAAAATTCCGTTGATTTTAAGAAATAGTTCCTCCTCAATTTTAAAGAGTCACGTCTTACTCCACAAACATTGGTGTTTAGAACTGGCATTCTACCAGCCCCTGTGGTTAAGTGCGCTTGCACTAATTCGTAGTGATCTTGGGTTCGAAGGTTGGAACCACATTCTCTACAAAATCGGTGTTTAAAACCAAACCCGTAAAAAACGCAAAAAGACAATGTCGTTTTTGTGCCTTTCAATTATTTATGAAAGAAGCCCAGAAAAAGACTAGCCAGCCTTCTTTTAACTTTTTAAGTATAAGATAAATCGGGTTGGGTACGTGGAGGACACAAAAGTAAAGGCGGTGGGACTAGTGGACGACTCCGAACAGATTTTTATTTTTGACCCATAACCCCTGCTTAATTAATTAATAAATTACTTCAAAATTATTTTGCTAGTGTGAGTCGCCCACACATTTATAATCGTCGGTCGAAATCTAACTGTTGATACTATGCATCCACACTTCTCAAGGGTCAAAAATCGCTCATGCATAGTGTTAATTTGACTGTCATGTGAATATTATGTGAATGGAAAAATCACTGGTTTTTGAAATACCATAAATATCGAAATATTTACATGGCAATCATTTCCCTTTAACGTGCCCTTTCTAATTTAATTGACCTTTTTTTTTTGGGTCTGAACCACGAGGGGGTCCTGGATGGGCCCCAACTATGGGTGACACCTTTAAGCCTTAACCACAACCCAGACTAATCCCCGTTCACACCGGGTCGGCCCGTAAGGGGTAAAGTGCTAGTCAAAGTGGTGACTCCATACAAGAGCAGGGATCGAACCCCTGACCTCTCTTAAGGAATGAGAGTGCCGAACCACTCACACCAACCACCTTGGTTATTTAATTGACCTTTTTGGTTTGTCAATAATCACTATCTTTATTTTTATTTTATTTTTAAAAATCAAGCTATAATGAGGAGATAAAATTACTTAAGTAACAATGTCAAAAAATTGACGAGGGTTAGGCAAATTGGTAAGGTATTCTATTTGCGTCTAGTATTTGAGTTCAATTTCCCTCTCTGTATGTTAGAGTAATTTAAAAATTTTCTTTATAATTAAAAAAAAATGTCAAATATTAAAAGAAAGAAAAAAGAGACCAACGTGAAAATAAAGGAAAATATTAAACTAAATTAAATGGTACAAGCATTTCCCCTCATCATAGATCCACCCTATTAATTAATGACCAACTAGAGCCATCTCTTTTCTCTCATCGATCCAAGATGCAGATGAGGAGGAGAGATAACTTAAATCAATGGGAAATCATAAATATCATGGAATATATAATAAATATTCTCCCACCTAAAAGTGTTGAAATCTCCATCTCCCACTTGGACTCATCAATCACAATTATAAGAAAAAAAAATTAGAAAAAAAAAAAACTAAATTTAGAGAGCAATGAGAGCTCCAAGAACCAAAAGCGAAACAGAGAACAAACCCATGTTTCCTCCACTCCCAATCCTCAAGGCTCCGCTACCACCACCACCAGTGCTGTTGGTAGTGGAATTAGTACCAGCGGGAGTGGCCGTTGTGGAATTTGTGGTAGTAGTGGAATTGGCCCCCAAGGACAAGGTGCCAAACGACTTGAGATTGGCTGGGGCGAAGTCATGCTTCTCGGGGAAACCGGAGGTCTTGTTGACGACGGAGCCCACCTGCCAGACCTGGTTCACGGATGTCGCGTCCTTCGGAACCTTGACGGCGGCGAAGATCGTGAAGCTGCCGTTGGAAAACTCCGCGCTGACGTCCCAGACGTCGAACGCGAGTTTTCCCGGCACGATGGAGTTGTACGAGGTGATGTTCAATGTGTTGACGGCTGGGGCCCCGTTCTCGGTCTTGTAGGCTAGGAGGGTCTGGGCCCCCGGCATCTTGGTCCCGGTGGGGTTGATGGCCCACGCGACCCAGCCGTCAGATTTGGCCGGCGTCGCCACGAAGGCGACGGAGAGAGAGGAGTTGGCGGCATTGTAGGTCCAGTGGAGGTAGGAGCTGAGGATGGGGAGGTCGCTGCAGTTGGCGTAGAGCTTGTTCTTGAATGTCTGTGAGGTGCAGGTGGCTGCTTGCGCGGGTGAGATTAGCAGAGCCAGGAGGGAGATCCATGAGACTGAGACAAGAAGAACAGGATGAAGAGAGGAAGCCATTATTGGAGAATATGGAGAGAGAGAGAGAGAGAGAGAGAGAGAGATTGGTTGTCAAAAGAAAAAGGGGGAGAGATGTTCTGCTGAATGTAAAGGTTGTGGGGGAATATATATTGAAAAAAATTTTGTTACATGCATTCGATATATCACGTGTCATGCTGGTATTGCGGATGTACAGGATAATTTCTCTTTTGTATTGGTTTTGATTGTATGGTTTCACTGTAATCGGTTGCATACAACTATGTTTTTACACCCGAATAAATCGGTAATAGTTGTATGCAACCGATTTTCTCATATGTAATTGATCATATCATAGTTAATAAGTACGTAGTTGTATACAACCGATGATTGTAAAAATAAAGAAAAAATGAGTAACGAATAAAAAAAGTGGGCTACGTGCAACATGTAAAGTGTACCGTTATGCGGGGGAGGCACTTGGAGCAGTGAGCCATATGTATTAGCTCTTCTTTTCTTTTGGGTTGGTGAATGGGAATGGTTGAATTTGGGAATTGAATGACTTTTTTTTTTTTTTTTTTGTTCTTTTAGTCTTTGCTTTCTCTCCACTTTAGGTTGGAGACGACTTTACATCCATGGAAAGACGTGGAATTGGAATTTGATTCCATTTCCACTGTGAATTTTTCACAGGCCACATATGAATGGGCGTTCTCTGTTGTCACAGTCTAAGCTCCTCAAAATGGCTGTGGGAGGACAAAAATGTTGTCCTCAGTTGAACATGATGTGTCCCAATAGTCTCAAATTAATTTATGATATTTATTTTTTTATGCAAGTGATGATAAAGGTGTCATTATTCTGAAAAGAGTATTATCTTTGGGATTTTTTTTTTCCTTTTTTGTGTATATATTCCAATCTATTATTGGTATGGAATTGACTAATATCTTCTCCCTTTCTAAATATCGCAATTGGATAGCATCGAAAATATCACGTATTAGTTGTAAATTCAAACATTTTATGTTTAAAACACGTAATCGGAGTTTATCCTAATAAGAATATCGCTCGCCCACAGCCTCTTTTTATTTTATTTTTAGAATGAGTATTATAAAATAACATACCTTAATTTCTGCATTCTCAGTTGTTTTTAATACTGATTTTTGTCTGATTCAAATAAACTATCTTCCTTTATTTATTTTGTTTTATAGTTTTCGAGAAGTTTAAACAACTTTTAATGGTCAAAGTAACACCATTAAGTTATTAACCCCCCGCAGGCCAAGGAACTTGTCTTTAAAATTATATGACTTGCACGTTTTTTAGGGAAGAGGGCTGAGTCAAACCATATTAGATTAAGATCTATTTAGCCTTTTCATCGCTCCCGCTGCGTGGATTCAAATAGTTTGCGTGATGATGCCAAGAAAGGAATTCATTTTAGTTTTTTCAATTCAGATCAGAAAATTAAAAAATGATTCCTAATCGACAAGATTCAGTGAATAATTTAAGTTGACAATTGCGAAAGCTTTATCTAGAATTCTTGTTTTGATGGTAATGCATTGGACAGTAGCTCGCAAATAATGTTGAAGATCTTTGTAGTATAGCTAAAGTGATAGGAACCCTAGCTATCCTTGTTGTTCGGGAGCCGAGCTAAGATAGATAGAAATTTTATCGATCAGACAATATGATATGTTATGTTATCATTACCGACTTACGTCGATGACATAAGAAGATATTCAAAATTTGAACTCTCAAACCCAAGAGTTTTAGTCTAGTAAACAGTACAATGATTTGTTGAATCACTGGTAGGAGCCTAGAGGGTTGACAGCTGAAACAGGATCGAAATTCATGCAGAAAACAGCAGACGAAAACGACAATGTACGAAGTCCCGGTAGGTGGATATACTTTGCACATATTCCAGGAGCATATTTCCCGTGATTATTGTGTTTGACCTTAATGAAAACACATCAACTTCAAATCCTCAACACACCCAACAGCCATTTTGATTACAACTTATGATGTTGACACACCCAGCCTGCATCAGATTATAAACACAAGGACCCCAAAAATTAATCATGAAGAAAATGGGGAGAGGCCCATTAAACTTTGGTTCAACTTTTAGTTAAGTTCATAATGAGATGTTACATACAGTTTTAATTAAAATTTGTCACACCTAATTAATACTGCTTAGCCCAATACATGTAGTTGAGGAAATTGAGGGTGTTGAGAATGCTGAGAAGGGTGTAAAAAAGATCCAAACGTGAGTGAATTATGTCATTTCCTCCAAGCCATTCTCTTCCAAATCTTCCACTGGCTGAATTTACTATTGACAGCAGCACAGAGCTCAAAAAGTAGCCCATGGAAGTTGAGCACCATGACAAGGCAGTGCACATGCTTCTCATGCAATCAGGTGCCTCTGAGTAAAAGAACTCAAGCATGCCTCCAAGTGTGAGCGTGTCTGAGACTCCAAGCAACAGGAACTGCCAGGCAAGCCAGAACACTGACAATGTGGCATTGTCGAGAGCCGCCTCCCGCCTCTTAGCTTCAACTAGGGCAGCTACAGCCATTGATCCTGATGCAAGAGCTAGCCCCAGGCCTATCCTCCAAAGTGGTTGGAAAATGTGGATTTTTTCTGATTTCTTGGAACTTAAGATTCGTCGGAATTTTTCGTATAAGGGAATAGAAGCAAGCATAATGGAGAGGGGGAGCACACTTAGTGACTGAGTTGGGATTTCGAAATTGTGTAGTTTTCGGTTCATTAGGACCCCTTGCACCACTGAGTATGTCTGAAGTTGTGCTAGGCAACAGTTCATCATGATTGTGCTTGCAAAGATTGGTAGAAGGCCAAGAAAAGTTCTTGTTTCCTCAATTTGAGCTTCACTAATTGTGTTGTCAATCAATGCCTTGTCTAGGAACCTGAGAAATTATAGGCATCATTAGACCAAAAGTACATGAAAATAGTATACAGAGTTTATTGTTTCGTCCCACTCAAAATTTGAGTGGTCTCATATGGTAGGCCAGGACTTGTTTGTACATGTCCAAAAGTGTGACACTATAATTTAATCCCACTCAAAGTTTAAACGCTCATAGTAGGTCTATTTACCATACACTAATCACCTAACTAATTAGGGACTAATTGAGAGAGGAAAAGAAGGAGTTACTTGAACTTGTTATGGGATTTTCCATCAACTCTGTTTGGATTGATTGCAGATGCTGCATACTGGTTTTCGACTCTCTCTTCTGGTGAGGCTTTACAGTTTCGAGCTGCAGAAGCTAGTACCTTTGACACCACCAAAAAGAAATAAATTAAAATCCAAACAGAACAGTCTAGTTGATTTTTATTTTTTTTCAATTGCATTTTGCCCAAGTATAGTTTTACCTTAATGATTCTTGTCAATGCACTTCCACCAGGAAGTTTGTATCTATAAAATGGGCTCCCACTGATGAAAATTGAAAGTGCCAAACTCAAGACTATAGCTGTTATAGTAAAACTCCAGTTCCAGCCTTTGTTCTGTTCCACCCAAACCATAACAGTGCAGCTTATGAGGCCCCCAAGGCAGAGGGAAAAGAAAAACCAATTGAAGAAGGCTGAGATGAGCCTCTGGTTGCCGTGATCAAGCTGATCAGCACCATGGGCAGACAAGGAGGCATTGATTCCACCTACACCAGCAGCCATGCTATAAAGGCCAGTGTACAAAATGGTTGCTTCAGACTGAGAAGGCTTTTCATTCAACTCCGGTCGAAATTGCGGGTTTTGAGCTTGGATTGTCAGCAAGATTAGCCCCTAGAATTGGTACCAAAAAGTGTGTTCAATTTCATGTCACATACTGATATGAAGATAGGTCTTATATACCCAAAAACAATATATAGAGAGCATACCAGCAACTCAATTGTACAGAAGACAATAAAGGTTGTGAATCTTGTGAAGATTGAGTCACCAATGAAGCCTCCCAGGATGGAGAGCAAGAAAGAAGTCCCCATGAAATTGGTTACCATATTTGCTGATGTAGCATGTGGATAATGCATTGACTTATTGAAGTAAGTGATAAAGTTAATGGCATTGGCTAAGAAGACCATGTCGGTAAACACCTCAACAACTGCACAAAAAAAATATATTATGACCAAATTACCTCATAATAGAACATTCTCTCTCTTGATTATCAAATTTTTTCTGCATCCCTGATTTAGTTTGTAAAATATGAACTAAAAAAAGAAAAGGAAAGTGTAAAATATGCTGGTATATATGCAGAACCTGGGTTAAAGGGTTTGAGTTTGAGTGAGATAAAGTCATGAACTTAAAACCTTAGGCGACAATCTCGAGGCAACCCAATATATTACTCCCTGCTACCCCTCCCTAGCAAATGACCAAAAAAAAACGTACTCTTTAAAAGGGACCATTTAACCATCAATTAAAGATCCTAAGTATCATTTTCACATTATTAAAGGAAAACACAAAAGGGTTAAGATCCCTGCGCTTGCAACTTACCACATGCAAAGGCAGCCGCTGTAATTCCACCATGCTTTCCAGGATTTGCCTTTCTTCCTTTCCAGTCAACAAATTGATCATCACTTTCTTTCTGGTTGAAAACGTTTTGATCTCTCTCTATAATCATCTCTAAACAACCCAGTTGCAAGTGAAAAATCCTGCAGCTGATGATGAACAAAACCGAGAAGGCAGAAAATTAAAGTGAAGAACAAATAGTTTCTGCAAAAGAAGAAGAAGTAGAGTAGAAAACATATAATTTGGGTTGTGTTAGGAGATGTGGGTATTTCCCTATGATCTGTACCACAAATTACATAAGAAGGTGTGGGCTGATGAACTTACCAAAATGATCAACCCTAAGGTTTGAAGAAATGAACCAAAAGAAGAAAGTTGGGGAAAGGTGATATCCTTGTTGCTGATCAGTTGTGAAAGGTAAAATGAGAAGGAATATATAAGAAGAAGAAAACTGAGCCTAGAAACAACTTTGAGGCAAAAAATTAATTACTATGTGGGGAAAAAATTAATTGCTTGTGTCCAAACCCTGCTTGTATAATGTCACAATGCATGCTAATTAATTACAATTTTGTCAATGCACTTGGAGTGAAACTGATTCCAGAGATCCTGCATTGAATGCCTGCCCATTGGTTTGTATGACACCTTTGAATTTCAGAGAGGGGGGGGGGGGGGGGGGGGGGAGAAGAATTAGGAAAGAGACCATTTGTAGGAGACTACAATGCATAATTTTCAGGGAAATGCCTTTGTGCTTTGGTTACTTTTTTTTTTCACCTTTGACACGTAGGGTCATTTGAATGAGTGATTATAAAATACTATGGTAGTATGATTATGTGGTACATTTTGTACATGTGTTATAATATAAGTGGATATTTATTGATATTATTCCCTAATGAATCATGTTAGTCCTTTCAAGTATTTTGTATTAGAAATATGGCCTTTGCTTAGGCCCTACCGATTCTCCGTTGCACCATACCAGAATCAGGAGAGCACCTTTTGAAAGCGATTTAATGATATCAAAATATTGAAAAATATACCATTTTGTTCATCCATATCGTAATATGTATATAAGATGTACCACTTGGGATTATTATATAATTTCTCCATTTGAATGGAGAAATTCGAAAGAATGGATTTTGAATTATTTATTTATTTATATAGACAGTGCATTGAAATTACTAAATTTAATGCAGGATCATGTACAATGACTCATTTGAAATCATGTCTCTTTTTCTTCATTTTCTTCCTACATAAATGCTATTATTTATGTATTCCTACCTAAGATCATATGGGAACCATTTAATTATATCCCATAAGAAGTTAATTATAAACATCGACTAAAATCCCTGAATTTGACACCTTATATTGATCTTCTTAAGAGTTATTTACACTAACACTCCTTGAGATTTCTTGTGTTTTCACAAAACCCCATAAGGTCTCAAAAATTATGCGAACATCCCATGAGATTTCAATTTGTTTTCACAAAACCCATTTTCATTGATTGTTCATCCAAAAATTGATGATTTCATTTATAAAAAACTTATGCAAATGACAAAATTAACCTTAATGAAGTATATGCAATCTAATCTCAAGGCTCAATTTTGTCATTTAGAGAATTATTTTGCATAAAATCATCAATTTTTGGACAAAAAAAATCAATGAAAATGGATTTCATGGAAACAATTTAAAACCCCATGGGGTGCTTGTGTAATTTTTAAAACCTCATAGGGTGTCTTTTTTGTTTGTTTTTTTTCAAAAGATGAATTTCATTCCGAAAACTCACCCCAAGGAGGATGGCACAAATACAACAAAACAAAAACAACCCATTATTAAGGAAGCTCAAAAGTGATATTCTTAATGTCTTTACTACCGAAATGTTGTGCAAAGGAAAAGAAAAGGCTCCTTTCTAAGCAAGAAAAAGCTTACACGAAGTTGGCCTCTTTATCTCTTTCATTTAAGTCAAAAAAGGCGGAAATATATTCTCACTCTATCTATCTCTCTCATCACGTATACAACTAAGTTTTCTTTGTGTAAGCTCATTCGTTAGATCAGATGGGCTTTAAATGCGACAATAAACCCAACAAGCAAACCCACCACACACAATCCAAGGAAGCCCAGGCCACAAAAAATCAAACCAAGGCAGCCAATATTAGTTGAAGTAAAATGAAGTGCTAATAAACATCCTCGAATTCTGCCTTATGTAATGACATGACAACAAAGAAATAAGAATTAAAAAAAAACTATGTTTGCTGTTTCAACAGATTCAAATTGTTTAAATCGAGTAACTTTGGACTTTGCTCCATTGGGCCTGGATTGGAGGCGATGATCCAACTGATTGGGCTCGGGACTCCCTCACAGCCCAAAAAAAATGTAATCTTAAGGTGTCGTCGACCACAGCAGATTGCAGCTATTTCGTATATATTCCCTCACTTAAAACCCTAGGCTCTCTGTGCCTCTCCCTCCCTCAACTCCTCTGCAGCGCCATACTGCTCTTCTTTTCAATCAGGTTCGAAGCCCTAATCTCTGATCCTCGTCTTTTTTCAAAACACCATGCTTTTCGGCCTAATATCTACAGGAACAGCTATCTATATTATTGTTTGTGTATAATTTTAGTAAATTCATGATTTTGTTGTGGTTTGAATGACAGAAACAATGGCTGTCCCTTTGCTGAAGAAGCAAATTGTGAAGAAGCGTACCAAGCACTTCAAGAGGCCCCAAAGTGACAGGAAGATATGCGTCAAGGTATGAATCTCTGGGTCATTTCATTTCTGTTCCTTTTTTAAAAAAAAGTAATTGAATCGAACGGATTGTTTGAAATTTCAATTTTAGTGTAAGAAGTATTATCAATTGTTCTGCTTCATATAACTTATAATGGGGTCTTTCAGTACGATGTACAATGTCTTAAGCAATTCGGTTTTGGGATAATTTGATTTTACCAATGCTTGCATATTTTGTGTTATTTGCAAGGCAATGAAGATAATTTTAGTTAACAGATTTGTGTTTGCTTGTAATGATTAGGGTCCAAAAAATTTGAAGTTAAGCGTTGAGTGAGTAGGTCTTTTGAATTGTTTGGCTGTTTCAAATATGGTAGTAGCAAGTGTATTCTTCACAGACTTGGAGAGTTGCATATGTTTATTGGCGTTACACGAAGTCGGATTTATCCATCATTTTTTTATTTGCCTGTTTGGCTAAGAGTGTGATTAGAATATGAGAACGATTTAAAAAATGACTTGCAGCGAGGTGATGAATCTCATTGTTCATCGTTTTGCTGCTTAGCAAGGAGATTCTTGCTCTGGTTCTATATTCGGGATGGTGTATGTGTTTATTGGAGTTACAAAAAGTCGGATTTATCCATTATTTTGTTTTGATCTATTTGGCTAAGAGTGTAATTAGAATATGATAACGATTTAAAAAATGACTTGTGGTGAGGTGATGAATCTCATTGTGCATCATTTTCTTGCTTGGCAATGAGATTGTTGCTCTGGTTCTATATTTGGGATGGATGATTTGGCCTGCTAGAGTTCAAGTCTGGATAGTAGATGCTTGCTGGGTGACCGAGTGGCCTAATTTCTTATCTTATTTGATGATGAATGTTGCTTGTTTTGTTTGGACACGTTGAAGTATCTCAGAGATCCTGACTTCTTTGTGCTTCCATGCATCCTGGGGCCCTAATATGAAATTGCTGTGGTTGGATCTTACTTATGGCAGGAAAGCTGGAGAAGGCCCAAGGGTATTGATTCACGTGTCAGGCGAAAGTTTAAGGGATGTGCCTTGATGCCCAACATTGGCTATGGTTCAGACAAGAAGACTCGCCACTTTCTCCCTAATAAGTTCAAGAAATTCGTTGTGCACAATGTCAAAGAGGTTGAAATCCTAATGATGCACAACAGGTATGCAACAGTTCCTTTAAAATATTTTTCACAATCTTCTGAGAAGTCTTTTATGCTTTAGAGTTTTCTTACCCCTTGTTTCTCTAATGTAACTGCAGGACTTACTGTGCTGAGATTGCACACAATATTTCCACCAAGAAGAGAAAGGAGATCGTCGAGCGTGCAGCGCAGTTGGATGTTGTTGTTACCAACAAACTTGCCAGGCTGCGCAGCCAGGAGGATGAGTGAGCTTTGGAGCTATTATGGTTTATTTTGCTTCGTGTGTTTCCTACTATGTTAGTTTTCAGCATTTTGGAAGAAATCTTATGCAGGATTTTGAATTTGTTTTCAATTCAGTACTGTTGGATCTAGACTATGTTACTAATCTAGCGATGTTGAATGACATGAAGTTCTGTCCACTCGTGTTTGGTTTTACCATATTTCTTTGCCCCTTCCGACCGTATTCGTTGAGTTATCTGCCATGTTGTGGACTGCTTTGGACACGATTTATAGTATCATTCTGTAGGAATCTTGTTCAGCCTAGAAATAACTAAAATTTACATTCATAACTTGCGATTTGAGTCTCATGCGTGACGCATAGAAAGAATACTTGACTGAAGAATAAGCAGATTTCATTTTCTGAAACGAATGAATTCCTGCATTTACAATGAGATTTTCATTTCTAATGTGTTGAATTCAAGGTCCACGTTTTTCTTTGTTTCGCTTTTTCATTTGCTTTTATATAATTCCCTTTGTCACTATTTTTATATCAACATTTTGCGGTCTTTTTGATCTGTTCTCCCCAAGCTAACTGGAAATATACACTTCTTTATTTTGGCCAACTAGAATTAGTAGTCCGCCAAGTAAGACCAAATAGGCAAATACTATGAAGACCAAATAATAATACCAAATCAATACTATGAATCCGGCCAAAAGTCAAAGCTTGGACAGTTGACTTTTGTATTTTTATTTTTTTAGCCATTAATAGTTTTCTTTTTATGTGTTATTTTCACGCGTATTCCGAGAAAAACAAAACTCAACAAATATAAAGAAAATGACATTGACTTGTGGATTAGTGGTTTCATTTATATTCGAACTCGCATGACATCTTAGTAGTGTGTATGTGTATGAGAAGTCTCTCGTAATGTTTGAACTTCCATGACACTTCGGTAGTGTGTGTGTGAGAGAAGTCTCCCTCTCCATTTAGTTTAGATTATTGCATGAATTAAAGAGGAGCATGTACAAAGGTTTATGGGTAATTTTGTATTTATGTGGTTAATGTGTACAAAAAACTTAAGTTGTGAAGGGAGAACAGAGAAGAATTTTCGTTGGGTGTGAAAGCGAAGAGAAGAAGATGTCAACAAAATACAGATGGATGTTTTATGTGGCAATTTACTTCACGTTCTTTCATGGGGAGCAAGTCATTATCCATCATCCTCTAACCTCACAACTCAATTCATAAGCCTTTTTCTGCTTAATCTGAATTTAATAAGGGCTACTTGGGTCAAACAGGGATTTATGAGCTACCGGGACAAAAATCATTACCGTTTGTCTGGTCGACAAGCAAAGACTGATAGATACCTTTCATTCTTTTTTTTTTATTTTTTATTTATTTAAAAAAGACCCTCTCCAACTTAGCTTAATTCACCCAATTTATTACAATCCCTCTCAAAACAACAATATATATATATATTGGGGAAGACGTGATTTGAACACAAAATCTCAATTGCAAGTACAACTGCTCGTAACATTCTCGTTTATCAAAAAGAGAAAAGCAAACTAAGACGCTTTGTTATTCTAAACACACGTTTTCTAATCTAGCTACCGATGCAAGCTTATATTATTTTGACTACCTATTCCTCGTGAAAACCAAAATGAAAAAACGAATGTCCACATCTAACCCATTTTCCGTCGTAAGGTCCACAGTCTTTGTCTTGCCTTATAATTGGATGAACTGGATCTTGTGGCCAAGATAAAAAATATGTGAATTCGGCCGAAAGGAGGGTCCAAAACCATAAATGGATGAACCCTTTGCAGTTGAAGGTATTTGATATTAATTTTGAGCGGCTAAGGATTCACGGAAAATACACATGCAAAGCTAGTGTTGTCTTGATAGAAAAGGCTATAGTTGCTCACCATACAATCTAGATAAGTATTACAACCAATTTTATGTACTTATTTCTAGGTGTAAATATTGCAATTATTAGCAATGGGTAGTGATTGTAAGCTCAAATTGAATGCTCATGCATTATTGCATGGAAGCCAAGCCAGCTACCAAAGTTTGATGATAAAATCAAGTTCTGTTTTAGGGTTGATTTCGTGACACGCTGATTCAACGAGTTCTACTTGTTGCAGTTAAAACCCGATTACCTTTAATTGTATTATTAAACCAACAAGTTAAGTTAACGAGGTTTAGAACACTGGAAAAATACCTTGATTTGCAAATTAAAGGTCTCATGTTCGAATCTCCACGACATTATAATTGTGTGTGTGTGTGAAATCCTTCTCTGATCTAGTTTAGATTATTGCTTGTACTAAAAAAAAAAACCCATCAAATTAAAGGAACCGTCGTTTAGAGTTAACAGATTAATAACCGAAATCTGAATATTCGGTTATCCATTTCTTTTACGCCATCCACTTTACTCGATATTGAATAATAAGCGGCCGACTCCAATTGTTGAACCATCCTTCGAATTGTCAATCAAGAAATGTGAATTTATTAATTAGCATGTGCCCACGTGCTCGAAATTTCCTCTTTGCTTCTGGTGAAGCTTCATATTCAATATTTAATGTTGGTTTTAGATCCGCAAGTTTGGATAACAAAATTAAAAGAAAGATGAGCTTTTAATGGTATGTTGAGATAAATTGTTTTAGCAAACTATTCATATAATCAAATTTTGCAAACGTATCAAATTGTGATTTGCATGCAAAAATAACGCTTTTGCTCAATATAAAAAAAAAGCTCGAAATTACTATAGTTAATTAAGGTTTAGATAACATAAACAAACTAATTATGCCCCTCAATTACTAAAAAATAAAGCAATAAAAAAATTAGTTAGAAAACTAAAAATGCATTTTCTTGGGTGGGGTTGTGATTCAATCCCTCCACCCATTCTCTTTTATTTACATTTTGCTTCTCATTATTATTCTTATTCTCATCATTCTCATTGCCTTTATTCTCCCCACCATCTTCACCTCCGAATATTCCTTGCACAACCTCCTCAACGTCAATTTTTTTGTTAATTCCATACGTACCCTCAGTCGCAATTTCGGGGATGTACGGCGGCCTCGAGACTCGCAAAATCGAATCCCACTCGACCCCTCTAAAGTAATCGTGGCCCTTGATTTCACCCGGCCCGATTCTCTGTTTCGGATCCTTCTCCAGCAACTTCGAAATCAAGTCCCTCAACGCCGTCCTTTCACCTGTCAGCTCAGGTTCCTTCGTCAGTATCCGATAAAACGTCTCTTTTCTATTGGACCCCCTAAACGGCGTCGCACCGTATAACATTTCATAAAGAAGCACCCCAAGGGACCACCAATCGACGCCGAAATCGTGGCCGCTTCCCGAAACGACTTCGGGCGCCACGTATTCCTCCGTTCCAACGAACGAGTTCGACTTCTCGGAGGAGTCCAAACCGGGTTTGCCCGAGTTTAAACTGAGTTCGGAGGCCGAGACAGAGTTGTCCGGCGAAATCCCCTTGTTGCAAAACCGTTGGAACGGCGAGCACCGCTTCTTCTGGACCGGGCTGGATTTGGCTGTGGAATTTGAACTGACTCGAACCGATCGAGCATTCTTCATTGGCGGGAGCTTGGTGGAGAGGTCGAAATCCACGAGCATAATGTGGCCGTTTTCTTGGATCATAATGTTCTCCGGCTTCAAATCTCTGTAAACCACTCCCAATCCATGCAAATACTCCAACACCAGAACCAATTCCGCCGCGTAAAATCTATAAAAAAAAAAAACAAAGAAACAAAATTCAAATTATCATTTCATTTTCTCGGGAATCAAACAGAATTTGACGTATACATCTCTGAATTAGTTAAGTTACCTGATGACATCGTCGGAGAACATCCGCTCGGTTTTGTTAGTAAAGTCAAAGACAAAACATAGACATCCCTAAATGGCTTGTCTACCACCTTGTTACTTTTCCTTGTTTTCATATTCCTTGTTTTAGGGATGGAAACTCTCCATGTTTCCCTCCATGTCTTGTGCATTGTTTGTAACTAATAATCACCTTGTATACTTGTATATCTAACCCTTCACTAAGTAAGAAACTCAATTGGCAGATTTGAATGCTCTGCAAAACCTATCTTGTTCTTCTTATTATACATTCTCAACTCTCTCAATTACACTATCTTTGGCATGGTATCAGAGCAATCGATTTTGGTTGCCTCTGCATAACCTTGTTCTTGCCTAAATCTCTACCTATCCTTGCCCATAATTTGCTGTTATATTATTCCTACCTCATACTTTGCCTTGCCTCAAAATTGGTCTTGATCACAAGCCCTTTTTGTGCTCTTGTTTGCTGAAGTTTTAAGCTATTTCTTCCTCTACATCCTTTTATATACTTACCTCATGGGTGACACCAACGACTCCATCAACGACTCCACGGACGACTCCTCTAAAATCGACTCCACCAAGATCGACTCCACAACACCACCACCACCCCGGTCCTCTCATGACTACTCTCCAATTACTCCTGATAAGTTGGATGGGTCCAACTATCCTGCATGGTCTCGTAGTGTTCGCTTGGCCATCACTGCTCGTCGTATGGCTGGTTTCATTAATGGTAAAAAGATTGCCCCTGCCATTGATGATCCTAGCTATGAAGCTTGGGATGAAGACAACTGTTTGGTGCAGTCATGGCTCCTCAACTCCATGACCAAAAATGTACGTGCCTTATTTGATCACTGCTCAACGGCTTATGCGGTGTGGGACGCAGCTCGGAAGACATATACTGTCACACAGAATAGCTCCAAGTTGTACCAACTCCGTCGTCAGTCAGTCACCACCTCTCAAAGTGGTGAACCTGTGAATGTATTCTACGAAAAATTACACATAATATGGCAGGAAATTGACAGCCTCCGTCCCTGCAAACATACCAATCCCGATGATGTGGCTCTTCACCAACAAGCACTTGAGGTGGAACGTGTGTACGATTTTTTGGGAGGACTCGATCCCAACTTTGATTCCGTTCGTAGTCGGATTCTTGCCATGAATCCGCTTCCAGCAGTCATTGAAGCTTATGCACTAGTGGTAGAAGAAGATAATCGCCAATCTTCCATGCTTGGCGGTGGGAGTGCAATGGCGGTCAAGCCATATCGGCCACCACACCGTACGTCCTCCGGACTTCCCCCCCGGGGTCCCAAAACTGACAATGCAAAGGGAACTGAGAAGTGCACTCATTGTGGTGGTGATCATCTTGTTGAGAAGTGCTTCAAGCTTCATGGTTATCCTGAGTGGTGGGATGCTTTCAAATCCCGCAACAAAACACCCAAGGCAGCATGTGTTATAACTACCGATGCCTCTCCATCTTCCACCCTACTCTCCGACTCCGAATCAGGTACACAACCCACTACATGGATAATTGACACAGGTGCCACTGATCATATGACTTTTGACTCTACTATGTTTTCCACAATATCTTCTAAGTCTCGTCATCCTTACATCACTAGTGCCAATGGAGTCCCCTCTAATGTTGCTGGTGAAGGAACTATATCACTTTCCCCTTCCTTATCTTTATCTCATACACTACTTGTTCCCTCCATCAATTGCAATTTGCTGTCTGTTGGAAAATTACTTGACTCACATAACTGTTATGCCACATTCTATCCTTCCCATTGTCTTTTTCAGGACCTCACGACTCACGCGACGATTGGGCATGGTAAACGAAGAGGGGGGTTGTATTCCTTGACGGTCTCTTCACCACCAAGGGCAGCTCATACTCAAGGTTCCAGCTCACAAGCTCGCAATCAACATCAGATTTGGCTTTGGCATCGTCGTCTAGGACATCCATCCTTTGGCTATCTTCAACGTTTGTTTCCGTCTTTGTTTCGTGGCCTAGATCATTCTCAGTTTCAGTGTGAAACCTGTGTATTGGCCAAAAGCCATCGAACTGTTTTTCCCTTAAGTGATAATAAAACGGAATTCCCTTTTGATTTGGTTCACTCTGATGTTTGGGGTCCTGCTAAAGTTTCTTCCAATGGCAAAAGATGGTTTATTACATTTATTGATGATTGTACTCGCATGACTTGGGTATATTTACTAGCTCATAAAAGTGACGTTTCCGCTGCAATCCGTGAATTTCATGCTATGATTACCACACAGTTCCAAGCTTCCATCAAAGTATTCCGGTCTGATAATGGTGGGGAATATGTGAACAATGTCTTGGCACATTTCTTTCGAGACCAAGGCATCATTCATCAAACCTCCACATCTTTCACTCCGCAACAAAATGGTGTCGCAGAGCGAAAGAATCGACAATTACTTGAGGTTACTCGTGCTTACATGCTGGATAAATCGGTCCCTCACTACTTATGGGGACATGCCCTTCTTTCTGCAGTATATGTAATTAATCGAGTGCCGAGTAGTGTTTTGAAGTTTGAAACTCCACTGAACACCTTGGCTCGTCATGTCTCTCTTCCTACAGTCCTCAAGCTGCCTCCTCGCATATTTGGTTGTGTTGTATATGCTCATGTTCCATCTCATCAAAGAAGTAAGCTGGACCCTTGTGCCATTCGATGTGTGTTCGTTGGGTATGGATCAACTCAAAAGGGATACAAGTGTTACCATCCTCCTACTCGTAAGCTCTTTGTCACTATGGATGCCACATTTCATGAAGATTTATCCTACTTTAAAGCTGCTATGCCCCCTTCTCTTCAGGGGGAGAGAAGGAATGAAGAGAAGGAAGAAAAGGAAGAAAATATCCAACTCTGTGACAAAACGACCGGTCGCAACCCAGAAGCGACCGGTCGCTTTCCTGAAACGACCGGTCGCACTGACCACAGCGACCGGTCGCATTGCTCCAGCGATGATGAAGATCGACTCTGTGACAAAACGACCGGTCGCAACCCAGAAGCGACCGGTCGCTTTCCTGAAACGACCGGTCGCACTGACCACGACCGGTCGCCTTGCTCCAGCGATGATGAAGATCGACTCTGTGACAAAACGACCGGTCGTAATCCAGAAGCGACCGGTCGTCGTGACAAAACGACCGGTCGCACAGAATCCAGCGACCGGTCGCCAAGCACCAGTGAACTTCAAAATTTGGACAGCGATGAAGGTATTGGAAAATTGTCGTTCTTATTTGGTGAAGATCCCGGAGGAGACAATTCAAATGGTTGCTGCGATCAACAACAAAATACAACCCCTTCTTCTCAACCATCGGACCAGTCGTCTCGTGATGAGGAAACACTTGAGGTAATTCCCGAAGCACCTAATGCTATACCATACACTCTCCCACCTAGGACCACTAGAGGAAAACCCAAGCCTCAATATTGTCCTGACCTTACTGCCAAATCTAAATATCCCATTAATAACCATGTTTCAACTCATAGATTGTCAAAGTCATATGCATCATTTGTCAATCAATTATCTACTGTATGTGTTCCAAATAAGTGGCAGGATGCTATAACAGATTCCAGATGGGCTGAAGCAATGGCGATTGAAATGGAAGCTCTGGAAAAGAATTCTACATGGGAAATGGTCCAGTTGCCACAAGGGAAGAAACCAGTTGGATGTCGGTGGATATACACCATTAAATACAAAGCTGATGGATCCATAGATCGATACAAAGCTCGATTAGTGGCCAAAGGGTATACACAAACATATGGAATTGACTACCAAGAGACATTTGCACCTGTTGCCAAGATCAATACCGTACGTGTTCTCATGTCATTGGCTGCAAACCTTGATTGGCCACTTTTGCAGTATGATGTAAAGAATGCATTTCTTCACGGGGAATTGCAAGAAGAAGTGTATATGGAACCACCACCAGGGATCTCCATGGCACTTGGTCCCAACACCGTGTGCAAGCTGAGAAAATCATTATACGGGCTAAAGCAGTCACCACGAGCCTGGTTTGGAAAATTCACAGATTCTATGAAGCGCTTTGGGTACACTCAGAGCCACTCGGATCACACTTTATTCTTAAAGCGTAGTGGTGACAAACTTACGGCCCTTATCATCTATGTTGATGATATGGTGGTTACCGGTAATGACAATGAAGAAATGAAGAATCTGCAGAAGCTCCTTGCTAGTAAATTTGAGATGAAGGAATTAGGTGAGTTACAATATTTTCTTGGCATAGAAGTTGCTAGATCAACACATGGCATATTTCTATCCCAACGAAAATATGTGTTAGACTTGTTAACAGAAACTGGAATGCTTGATTGTAAGCCAGCTGACACACCTATTGAGCAGAACCACAAGTTAGGGATGTATCCAGACCAAGCACCCACTGACAAAGAAAGGTATCAAAGATTGGTTGGGCGACTGATTTATCTATCACACACACGCCCCGACATAGCTTATGCTGTGAGTATGGTGAGTCAGTTTATGCATCAACCAAGTGAGGCACACATGAATGCAGTAACTCGGATCATGAGGTACTTGAAGGCTGCCCCTGCCAAAGGGTTGATATTCTCCAAACATACACATATGAACCCAGAAGGATACACAGATGCGGATTGGGCAGGATCCATCACAGATAGACGTTCTACTTCTGGATACTTTACATTTGTGGGGGGCAACTTAGTCACTTGGAGAAGTAAGAAGCAAAAAGTTGTGGCTAGATCAAGTGCTGAAGCAGAATTTAGGGGAATGGCTCAAGGAGTTTGTGAATTGCTCTGGTTACGGAAATTACTGAAGGATCTGGGAATTAAACCATTGAAAGCTACAAACTTGTACTGCGACAATAAATCAGCTATCGAGATAGCACATAACCCAGTACAACACGACCGTACCAAACATGTGGAAGTCGACCGACACTTCATCAAAGAGAAACTAGAAAGGGGTATAATCAAGTTTCCATTTGTAAACTCGGAAAACCAACTTGCTGACATCTTGACGAAGGCCGTATCAAGTAAAGTTTTCCATGACTCACTGGACAAGTTGGGCATGCGTGATATCTTTGCACCAACTTGAGGGGGAGTGTTAGTAAAGTCAAAGACAAAACATAGACATCCCTAAATGGCTTGTCTACCACCTTGTTACTTTTCCTTGTTTTCATATTCCTTGTTTTAGGGATGGAAACTCTCCATGTTTCCCTCCATGTCTTGTGCATTGTTTGTAACTAATAATCACCTTGTATACTTGTATATCTAACCCTTCACTAAGTAAGAAACTCAATTGGCAGATTTGAATGCTCTGCAAAACCTATCTTGTTCTTCTTATTATACATTCTCAACTCTCTCAATTACACTATCTTTGGCAGGTTTGTCGTTTTCTGAGGCAATTGAGATCTCGGCCGGGGCAGTAATCAATGGCGTAGCCGACGAGCTTCTCAGTATCCAAAACGCCATGCAGTTTGGGGAGAAGCGGATGGTCGAAACGACGCAGCACCTGCTGCTCGAAGCAGACTCTTCGGTACTCGCTGCCGTCGCTCTTCGGCTCCTTGCTCCGCCTCTCGATCAAGTCCTTGGAAATCACCTTCAACGCCATGAACTCCGCCGCCTCCTCATCCTGCACCAGAAACACCACGCCCTTGGCCCCGCGCCCCAGCGCCGAGATCACTCTGAGGCGCTGGAAATCCAAGCTGGGAGCCACGACGCCGTCGTTTTGGTCGTCCATTGTTTCAGGTTTTTCTGTTTCGTTGGCAGCTGTGCAGAGACCCGAATGTAGAAATATATAGAGAGAGAGAGAGAGGAATTTGGGGAAGAAGGCAAGTCTTAGTGAGGAAGGGTTCAATTCAAAAGAGTGGGGCCCACGTATATATTTGCTTTTCTCCGCTGCATGGGGTTGTTGCTGGTGTGAGGTGCGGGCTTTAATGCCATCTGGTGGAGAGGTGCGCTGCGATGCGCACACGTAATCGTTATGGCGGGGGTTATGATGACGTGGAGGTATCCGACGGTGGTTGCCGTTTCGAGCGCACGCTTTTTCCCTGTATTTTGTTGGGGATGACGTAACCGGCATATTTTTTTTATGGGTTCGGGGGAGGCTTCTTTTTATTATTTTGGTTTGTTTAATCTGGAGAAGGAGAAAATGGGAAAGGTTTCTTTCTAGTGTTCTAGAAGGCGTGCGGAGCAGGGAATGTTTTTGGTTTCAAACCAGAACTTTGGTTATTTGGTCAGCGACAGCATCATTTACTCATTGTCAAAGTCTTGTTGCTGTGTAGTTGGAAACTTGGTGGTGTGCTCACTCCCAAATTAATATTTTCCCTTTTTTTAAATTTATCGTGATTTAATTTAATCTACGAATAGGAGAATTCAAACTTGGGTGTGACAAGACGGACGACGGACTTGTTCACGGTGAAAACGAATTAAATAAACCATATGGTCAGTTCGTTTTAATTAAATAAACCATGTGAAAAATTGGAAAATTCTAATACAAATAAATAAATTGGTGAAAATTGATTAGAGGCAGAATCTCATTGGGGTTCGATCCTAGGTGCCATAAAAGAGGGGGAGTCCAACATGTTTAATAGGATAAACGAGCTACCCGAAAGTTAGGGCTTCATTTCTTTTTTTTGAAGGACAGTTGGGCCTACGTTTATGGTTTTTGTTCAGAAACTTTGGGCGTTTATAATTGAAAAGAGTTTTTAGATAACTTTTATTCTTTTTTCCTTCTTTTTTCAAATATTAATCAGATTTGCTTTCTCAATAACTTTTATTTGTGTGTGAAAACCATGCAGAATTGTGCAATTAATCAGATTTTTTCTTTCTATTTTTTTATTTGAACGCCCAAAACAGCAAATATTAAGTTGACCATTATGAAATAATAATGAATGCCAAACCTCCCAAATTTTTCAACAAATCGTAAAATTAATAATAATAATAATAAATGCTGATGTATATACTGAAGGCAATTTTTATCATTATCTTATATATTTTTAATTTAATAAAGAAAATAAATTCTATATTCATAGCTTACCGATTGGCCCATTTGGGAGCAAAAATCTGACCATAGTTATGGCATGAGGATAAGCAAACACACCTGACCCTCTTAATTTTTTATTTATTTTATTTTGCTAAAATATTTATTTAAATAAAATAAATAAAAAACCAGCTCTGGTGTTTTGTTTCTCTGTCTTCCTAGTTTTCCACGACGTTTCAGAGGAATCGGAAAACATGGCAACAGCCATACTTGTTGTCGAAAGCTCTGTTCTTGCTTGAAAATGGAGGCTCGCAGGCTTTCCATTCTCTGTTCCCATATCTGCCCCGGTCCGACCCCGGCTCCGACCCGACTAGTTCCCGTTCCCAGCTCCGGTTGCGACCCTGGTTTCAGTAATAAGCAGCAACCCCGTGATTCCAACAAGGGGAATCTCCAAGACGACTGCGTTTTCTGCAAAATCATCCTCGGTGAATCACCGGCTTTCAAGGTAGATACAAATTGAGAAAGTAAAAGCTCGACGAATTTTTTTTTTAATTCGTTGCATTTCCCATTATATTGAAGCTGCAAAATTTCGATTATATTGAAGATGAAAACTTTCATAGCAGTATAAGACCACAGCACTGATTTTTGAGTTGTTGAGTGTGGATTGTGTAATGGGTTTTTTTTTTATAAGTATCTCTGTTTGTTCAAAATCTGTTATTTGTTTTGGAAATGTTTCTAGTTGGTTTTTTATGTGAAGTTGTTGCCTTTTTGGGTTTTTATAATACTGAAGCAATCTTCATAATCACATTTTTGTTTTGCCATGTCTGTTCAATTACTTCTGATTGTTCCGTGTTTTGATTCTCTGCGGAATTTGTTTTTCGTGCAGCTTTACGAGGATGATGTTTGCTTGTGTATATTGGATACAAATCCCCTGAGTCGTGGGTAAGGTATCATTAATCCAAGAAACAATTGTTCTTTTCTTTACTGCTAGCTCTTGTTTTTCTTTGCCTTGGAGTTTTATGGTAATTTCATTACTTGTCAGGATAAACTTCCACATATGACATATGTACACAAAGCAGCTTGTTTCACTGCATTGAAACTGTGTTTATTATAGTTTGTCAGTTTTGTGAATCATATTTGATTCAACTGTGTTTCCCTGAACAGGGCATGTTGTCTTAGTTATGGGATACGATTTGTAGCATCACATGACCACCGGACCATACTGTATGGTTTGTAAATTTGTAAAGTCTACATGATGTGCATCAGATTGACTTTAGTTCTGTATTGCGGACTTGCAAGTGTTGTGGCAATTTTGTCTGCATTTCTTTAGTATTGTAAACGCTGCATAATAGAAAGACTCGGTACAACTCTATCATCTTTACGTGACAGTTTTTTTTCCCACACTCAATTTCATACTTTTGTTCGCAGGCATTCTCTTATTATCCCAAAATCTCATTTTTGTTCGTTGAAAGCCACACCCCCAGATGTAAGTATATCCTAATGATACATCAGTTTGCAATGGGTCTGTATGAATGCCATGAATCTGTTGCTAGATATTATGAAATCTGAGCATTGCTTGCCTTCATGTGTTATGCATTAGATGATATTGATGAGAAGAATTTCTTGATATGCATATGGCAGCATAGAGTTTGTTTACATGTATGCATAAAACATAGAAGGGTATTCTCCATCATTAGGATTATAAGCATAAGGTTGATGAGAACCTTGACTATATTAATGATAGGTAACAGGTTGGACTGTAATTTTCTCTGCACATCTCATATAAGTTGTTTGGATACTTTGTAGTGTCCAATGCATGTGTTTCTGTATTTTCATGGGACATTATAATGTTGCCTGAGTTCAAGTGAACTTGCTCTGCAGGTGGTAGCTGCAATGTGTTCAAAAGTGCCCTTTATCAGCAGTGCAATCATGAAAGCCACTGATTCTGGTATGTGTTCAAAGTCATTTTATGTTGGCATCATATTTTACTTTCTTTTTGCTTCTAGGTGTACTGTCTTGCTATATAGCAATTAGGGTGTGCTGGAGTGTTCCTTAATGTTTCAAAGATACTTTCAGTGACATCCGTGATTGAAATTGCATTTTCAAGCATACCTAGCTAAGCTTGGCTGCTACAAAAAATAAACATGGGTAGTTCTGATTATGCAGATTCATTCAACTTGTTAGTTAACAATGGTACAGCTGCAGGCCAAGTTATATTTCATGTGAGTCCTTATACTTTTCTTTTTGAATTCCGATTTGATTAAATTAACAGCAGCGTACAAGAGAACTGATGTATCTGCTGTCAGCAATCAAAATTCCATAAATCTCGTTGCAACTGAACAATGTTAGCTTGTTAATGGACATTAGAATTTTACCCTTTTATGCAGCTATTTCATTATTTACCTTGGGCAATATGATAAGCTTTTGCTAATTTTACTATGTAACATGGGGTACTTTCAGACTCACATACACATAATTCCGCGCAAGGCACTTGATTGCTTATGGGCTTCTGAGGTATGCATCAGTCAGTCACATTTTATGTCTCCTTATTATGTAAAACTGGACATTCTTGAGGATATAAGTTTGATATTTGCAGAGTTTGCTTATTGTCTTGAGGATATATTACCTTGCAGAGTTTGCAGAGGCGGCCGCTGAACGTAGACCAGGAAGCCCCTCGACTTGTAGATCGAGTTCGAGAGCAATTATCATTATCCGACGACTCTGAAGGTAGCAAGGGTCAAGGATCTAGTCTTACCGGAAACTAGAGGCATATTTCATCCGGTTCCGTTGTTGTAATTTACAGTGTACAATTCTGTAAAATATCCATACTTCAATTCTTTCAAATGTTTAGCATGACTTGCAGAACTTTCTTTGTTTCATATGTACACCACTGGTTTACAGTGACACCCCCATCTATATGTGATATGTTGCATAGTTTTTGAAGCTCTGGGCCCAAAACCTCATGACCATGAGAAGTTTCTGTGGTCACTCATTTCATCATATATTCTAACAGATGTTTGTGCATTGGATACCAAACACATAAGCAAGACGTTAAAAACCCAAAAGGTCACTGCTTTTCGTTTTCCAAAATTTGGGGATTAGAAAAACAATAACTTTGATTAGGATTTCCCATTGACCAATTTGATAATGCAAATGGATCATAAAAGAGTTAAGGCATTGGCCAGTCAGACCAACCCAGGATCTTTGTTTATTTATTTATTTATTATCAAAGGGCATTTTTGGAAATCTGAAAAGTTTGACCAATGAGAGCTACTCTTGAAAAGCTTTGGGATTTTAGAGAAAGAAATTAAAAAGACAACCTACCAAAGGGATGTAAAGTGAGCTTCTAGGGGAAGGCGAAGCAAAATAACAAAAGTCTCTTTGGCCTTCTCAAACTCCCAATAACAAAATAAGGAAATTACAAAGAAACGTCTCTGACTCGCTTGAGGGTTTGGCGTTGCCTCCCTTCTTCTTCCATTTCGCGCTTTTGCTTTTTTTCGCTTTCGCCTGGAAAACTCTCGAACCCTCCAACCTCTTTCCCCGATATTCAAAAACCGCTGCTAAAACATAGAATTGCCCACACCCATATTCACAGAAACACCAAAAGAAACGATTTTGGGAGAGACCCAGAGAGATAGAGAGAGAAATGGGGCCGAGTCTCGCATTTTCTACGGCGGAGGAACTCAGGAAAGCCGGCAACTCTTACTTCAAGAAAGGGTTCTTCAATGCCGCCATCGAAGCATATACTGAGGTATTTTGTTCTTCAATTCGCTTCTCATGTGCTCTGTATGTATCAGAATGTTTATTGGGTCTTTATAATTGATGATTTCTTGTTTGTTGTTGATGGGTTTCAAGGCGATAACTCTGTGCCCTGATATTCCTGTTTATTATACGAATCGCGCCCTTTGCCATCTGAAGCGTAAGTATGTATGATCACCCGCTCTTTCTCTGTATTTTCAATTATGAAAAAAATGAAATTTTGTCATCGAATTCTTGTACTTCTTTTAATGTTGTAAGTAATGCAGTGATTGGACGAGAGTGGAAGAAGATTCTCGGAAAGCTATTCAGCTTGAACACAACTTAGTTAAGGTAAATTCTTATGCTTTGGCTTTGGTATTTTTTAAAATAAAATAAAAAAATTTGCCCTTTCTATAAATGTGGTTGCCTATTTGTTGTCTGTTGCCCAAGAATAAAGCATGGTTTGGAGGAGTGAGATTTGGTACATTGCTACCCTTCTTGTATCTAATTGAGTATCTAATAATTGCCTTGGTGCTGCAGAAACTTGCATTAATTGTTGAATTGTAATGAATTGAACGTTAACATTCTAATGAATCTTTGGCCTGAATTTCTTTTTCAAACATGCTATCATTTTATGAGTTAAATGCTTTTAATACAATTTGAGCATATTCAGGTGGTTAAAGGAGTGTTAATAAGAGTTCCACCTACATAGTGGCACGAAAGCATGGATTCTTTATATGCTTTGTGTTCCTGACTTTCCTGGTTGAGAATCTTACGCTTTTACCTAATGTCTTCTTCTTTAATGGAAACTTTTCCTTCTTCTTTTGGATCATAATGGTTTCATGTAGTTCATTGAAAATTTGTTGCATGACAGGCTCACTATATGTTGGGGCTTGCATTACTACAGAAGCAAGAGTACGCTGATGGAGTTAAGGAATTGGAAAGGGTAAGAAGTGGTTTATGTCTAGCGTACTTTGTATTATAAGCATCGAGCATATTTCTCTTAGTTGTTTGCCCCTTTTCAGTTGATTATGTTAGAGGGAAAATTCTATTGAAGTTTTGTTTCAACTTCCTTGTACAGGCTTTGGATCTTGGGAGGGGCGCCAATCCGAAGGGTTATATGGTAGAGGAGATCTGGCAGGAGCTTGCAAAAGCGAAGTACATGGAGTGGGAGGATTTATCAAGCAAACGTTCATGGGAATTGCAAAACTTGAAGTATGTCTCCTTCAGGCCTGTGATGTCTGAAAAGGTTTTCAAAACTGAATAATTATTTGATGTTCATTTTTCTGGTTGCTGCTTCATAAAACTTGTTTCATGTCTCAGAGAAGCTTGTGAGAATGCTCTCAAAGAGAAACATGACGCTTTTGAAATGGAAGGGTTTTTGGATGAAGCTGGTCCTACTCATATGAGACAGTTAGAGGCTTTAGGAAGAGTGTTTGAGAAAGCTGCAGAAGCTGACACACCAAGTGAGGTCAGTAGAGCACACGGTTTTCTTTATCTTCCATTTTCCTTCGTGCTTTTTCTTTTAAGAAGAATCTCAATTATCATGTGACAATGTTAAAAAAAACTTCAGGTGCCGGATTACCTTTGTTGTAAAATCACTCTCGACATATTTCGTGATCCTGTGATTACTCCTAGTGGGGTTACATATGAGAGATCAGTGATCCTTAACCATCTTGAGAAGGTAATGTTTGGTTGCATCTACTAATACACTCTACTTATATGTATATATCTACATTAATCTCCAACTCTTTTGTTTGCAATCATCTAGGTGGGTAACTTCGATCCAATCACACGTGAGCCACTTGATCAATCACAGTTAATACCAAACTTTTCCATAAAGGAAGCAGTCGAAGCATATTTGCAAGAACATGGTTGGGCTTACAGAACAGAGTGAAGGTTTATTTTTCTTCTGAACAAACTTAGAAGAGTCGAGATAGTGATGCTAAAACATGTAATGAACTACAGTGGGAGAGTGCAGTATCCTATAGGTATGCTTGTTGTGTCTGATCTTTTGTGCCCTCAATCAATGTTGGTCGCTGTTATTTATATTTGCAGTGTTTTTTATGTATGATGCTGTGCCCTCAATCATCATATTGCAGAAGGTCCTTATCCTTTTTGAAATTGTACAGAAACCAGTTAGATTATTGATTACTGAACCTTTGCATAGATGAGCGCCCATCTGATTCAAATTTTGTGGTTCATTAATTTGTTTTATTTTTCTTGGCTTCAAAAAGCGACGGGTATTAACACTCGGGTTCATGGTGCTTCTAGGGTTTGATCCCTCGTTTTTCAAATACTTTCCCTCGACCAAACTGTTCTAACCCTAGCCAATGGGTTCTTAGCTTTAGCGGTAGTGGTCTATGGTTTGCACCTTATGACACTCTGTGAGAATGCCCCCCTCCCCTTCCTAACTGTGGGAAAAAAAACACACCTTCCAAGACTATGAAGGGGGGAGGAGAGCTTTGACTCAACACGAAAATTTGCCATGTCATATTTTTTTGTATAAACAAATTTTTTTTCTTTAATTTCCTTCTAATAGAAGATTAGGAGTTTTTAATTAATTCAGTTATTGTATTTATTTTTAGTCCCTGTGGCGGCGATCTAGAAAAAGTACCTCACTATGTATTTCGTTACTCGCATATGCTTGAGCAATCAAAAATAAAGGAGACAGGTCTGGAAGCTTCAAGATATTTTTTTGTTGTTAAGATTTTAGATAATTAATTTCAGCAGCAACCACGTAAAACCACTCGAATTCTCGGGTTATTTTCAAGTTACCCTAAAATTTGTCAATACTTTAAAGTTCCCTTCCTTGTTCTTCATCTTCATGACCATTGAACTCCATAAACGAGATACGCACCAGACCTATCACCTTAATAAACCGAGTCACTTGAGTGAGGGTGCAGCCATTGATTGGGTCGTCCTCTTCCACTGTTGTGACTGTCGGGGAAGAGAACAGCAGAGCATAGATGGCTCTGATAGTCATGACAATGATGACGAGCCTGACGATCAGAGCTAGCTGTGTTCCGATGTTATCTTCGTTGCCCTGCCACTTGCCGGATCCAGAACAGGGGTTGATTTTATTGTTTTTGACCATTCAAGTGGCTTCAGCCCTTCCTCGTTTCCATCCAAACAAGTGGAGCTTGAACTCATTTAGACCCTTCTCAGCCACCACTCCGGATTCCATACTCTACACTGCAATCTTCTTCCCATGATGCAATCCCCCTTTGTACACAGTTAAAAACCTCCAATTTCCTAACATATTATCCTCACCATCTGAACGTGATATGAACCGCTACTTGCCCTCAATTTGAACAAACTATCAATTGAATCATATTCAAATCCATAAATAAAATTTTTGAACCCTAAGCCTACAAACAATCCCCAAAAGAATTATTGGCAGACCCCAAGACGCAAGATTGGACCAATTTGCCGCTCCATAACTAACATTAGTGAGATAGATTTGACAGAAAATAGAAATACTCAAAACATCGAGGACAACCAAAGCAGTATGGACCTTTTGCCAAAACCAACTCGAGCCTCAGCGAGGTCTCCCAACCAGAATTCACCTACATCCTCTCTTCTGTTATCTTCCTTTAGATCCACCCCACAAATAAATATAGGGAATTGTATTGCCAAAAATTTTATATTGGGTTTAATTGCAAAATTGTTTGTATTTCAATAGAGGGAGCCAATCTAGAACAGTTTCAAAAACAATCCATCTTTCAAAATGGAATCACAATCCTTTTAGAAACCCAAAAAGAAAGAAATGAAAATCTAGTCTATTACAGATTCAACTACGTTGTTATGAGCAGCACTCTTTAGAATTTCATAAATCCCAGCCAGTTGCAGTAGGAGCACCATCAACTAAAGGAGCAGGAACAGGTACTGGCTCCCCCCACCCATCTGCAGCAGCGACTGCACACAAACACATAAACCAGACAGGGAAAAAACAAACATAAGTAGCAGAAATAGACAACAGAAGTGCGATGATAGCACAAAATTTACAACAATAACAAGGTTGATAAGTGAAACCTGGTTCTGCAGTCCAGCTAACAACAGGAGCTGCTGCGATAGCTGCAGGGGCATCAGTTGGCCAAGGAGCATCAGAAACTTGGGCAGGCCATTGATCACCAGCAAGACCACCAGCAAGGCCGCCAGCTGCAGAATAATCTGTAATTCCATAATCCGCCGCTGTAGCAGCTTCTTCCTCCTCCTTTTCCTTGGCCTCCTCAGGCTCTCTATAGAAGAATAGATCAACCTGCAAGCAGAAATTTTGAGCCATGATAAGTAGTTTAGAGAGTATCTCTTAAGTAAGCTCCTAGTTGCTTTACATGTAATGCACAAAAGTCCAGACATACAATTTCAAATTCAAAAGTGGTGTTCTGTGCTTACCATGACATCCCACTTATGCCCTGGACGGAGGGAGCCACGCATCTGCAAAACCATCCTTGCTAGGATCCAGAAAAGACATCCTATGCTGTGCTTACCCTTATTATTGGCAGGGATGCCAATATCAACATAACGCATGGGAGAATCAGTATCACAGAAAGCAATTGTTGGAATGTTTCCAAGAGCTGCTTCCTTAATTGGCTGCAGGCACATAAAGATTATTAGAACACACTGAGATAACAAGCATAACAAAATTGGGAAATAATATAATATAATATAATAACACACACACAAACAGAAAATAAATAAAAATTTCACATTTAACAAGCCCTGGATAATAACATCAACTTTACTGTTGCAACAGTCTTCAAAAGAACATAGAAGGACCCCAGAAATGAAAGTTGACCGTCACCTGGTGATCTGTTCTTGGATCAGTCAGAATGAGGAGACGGGGCTCATTGAAAGATGTCTGAAGCTGATTGGTAAAGGTTCCTGGGGTGTGTCTTCCAGCAATTGCATTAGCCCCAGTGTGCTGAGCAAACTTCAGAACAGCCCTCTGACCGTAGGGCCTTGCCGATTGTACAATAATATCCTTGGGATTTTCAATCGCAACAATCACCCTGGCAGCCAGCTGAAGCTTGTCCCATGTCTTTCCGAGATTGATAATGTAAATCCCTGAGATTGACCAAATCAGTATTTGAGTACTAAGTGCCAATTCAATAACCCAAAAGATTTGTTCCTATAACACATCAAAACCTAACAAAACAATAGGGAGAACTATGTCAAATCACAGTGTTTCTTGTTCACATAACTCAACAACAAATCAGTGCAGTCAAAAACTAAAAACAATACCCACAGTCCCCAAAATGCAATTAAATAATATTTAAACAAAACATTTCATGTTCTAAAATCAAGTAAATTGAACAGAATGAGCAGTTCACAGAGGCACATTTCAATATTAACTTAGAAGAAAATTACAACAAAATGTACCTATGCTAACAAATAAAACTAAAACTAAACAATCTATATACGAGATCTGTCAAAAACAGATACCGTACAAATTAGAAGGTGCCCATCATATGCATTTTCTCAGAATCCATCACAAATCCAAAAGCATAAACAAAAACTAAGAAAAGGATTGTATCTGACGAAAACAGAGGAGATATTTATACCATCATTGCGGCGCTTGAAGACGTATCTTTCCATCTGAAAATCACAGTTTTTGGTGCCCAGATGGACCTCAGCGGCAAGCATCATCTGGATGTCAGCCTCTTTCTGACTGAGCAGGCGAGGAGGCGATGCATTCGCCATGCTTGAGACTTGGACAGAGAGAAACGAGTCTCTGAAAACCCTAATCCGGGAGGTTTTATGAGCGAGAGCGAAGCTGCGAAGAGTCTAGCACTTTGAGTTTATTTCCCTTATATATGGGAGGCTGCGAGCTGAAACCCTAGGAGCCCTTCGTGTAATTTTTTTTTTTTCTCTCGCTTCGTTTTTTTTGTTGGCTCTTTTTCGGGGTAAATACGAAAATGCTTTTTACCGCGTTGTTCTCTCGTTATCACATGATCAATTTTATTCTTGTGCTCGAGTATTTTAGCCAATATGCCCATTTCAGGTAAATTAATTAAACCTTATGAAATTGTTGTTAACAAAAAATAATTATAATAATTTCCTTCTGAATGAGAGAGGATGGTATGAAAACTACGCGGCTTTGAAGGAGGGGGCAAAGAAATTGGTTTTGGGGTGGAACCTCAACTTCCTTCATTGAATACCCTCAAAATCTGGACAGAGCCGGCCCTGGCCCAGGGCTACCAGGGCCACAGCTCGGGGCCCAAAATGTCTTTGTCCTTTTACTTTTATTTATTTTTATATTACTCCATTTACTTAAGTTTACAATGTAAATAAGGAAGTACCCCCCATTTGGATTCAAATAAAAATACTAGAAAATCAAATTCCCACCAAATCAAAATATGAAAATTCAGTTTTAGTGCAAAATACGATTTAGGCTAAAAATGATGGCTCATTAAGTCAATATATACTTCATACTAAAATCCCATAAAATCAAGTTTTCTTATTTGATGTGTAAGGAACAAAAGCCGCCAAAAATTATCTTGAGAAAATGATTATTCCGAAAAACTATTTTTCATACTTAGTCAATATTGAGTTGAACATTTCATGCTTGAGTGTGATTGATCATATTTTTAGTTTCTTTATTGCTATTGCCTCTAACTTGTTGTGGTGATTGTTTAGATTTTTATTGTCATTAGTTCTATTTAATATAAAATTTAAAACTCCGGAAATCTTAAAAAGACAAAAAAGAAAAATAAGACATAAGTCTAAAAAAGATCTTTAGAAAAATATTTTCTTAAAAAAATCAATGCTTAGTTTATTTTTAAAAAAAACTACAGTTTCAGTTATTAATGTGTGTACATGGGCACACTTTAGATTTTCGCCCTAGGCCCTTGAGAGCTCAGGACCGGCTCTGAATCTGGATTGAAATCAACTAGAAGGGAGTAGTTGATTCGATTTCAATACCTTGATTCCCTTATCTAACTTTTACAATTCAACTTTCTTAAAACCTTCGTTTCAAACATTACTTGTTTGAGGTCAAACGATACCTCATATCAACTACTGAAATTTGTACTAACAATGCTAATACTGAACTCAAAAGTAATAGAAATATTTGCTAAACCATCTGGTATGTTTAGTTATTAGTTATTAATCATATAGAATTACGTCTAAGCGTATAATTTACAATCTAACAACATATATACTATGTGTGCATGAGTCATAGCAAGACCATACCAAACGGTGACGTTACTGGCATAGTTTACTGGCATAGTGTATAGATGGTGGTTTGTCAATGTGATCACTCATTATTCATAATTACCGATCAAATGTGTAGAGGTGTACAACATGCAGGCCGGATTTGTGACGAGTCCAGACCATTTATATTTGGACTGGCTTGTTTAAATTTGGACCGACACGGCTGGCCCGTTTATAGGTTGGAATGTAATTGTTGAAGTGAGTCTCCTAATTAATCAATGAGATTTATTTCCTTGATTAATTAAGGGATTTACTTTCCTATTTTATAGATTTATTTCCTTGGTTAATTAAGGGATTTACTTTCCTATTTTATATAGTTGTTAAATCATTGTATAATTAGGAGATATTCTCCTAATCCTTTACTAGATCTAATTCCTTGTAAAGCACTCGTGTGAACTCTTATATATACCTCCTTATGGAGATGAATAAAAAAGAACCTAACATATTCAAAACTCATATTCATATTTTAGCATGGTATCAGAGCAATCGATCCTCGGTTGTCTCTAAATTCTCATATCAAAATTTCTCCTCCCCTCCTCTTCAAAGGGGGGGAAGGGGGAGTGAAAAATGATCTGTTTCTCTTTATCATGGAGATTTTGCCTTTTTCTTGACTCCGACATATCTCTTCAGGGGAAGAAGAGAATTGAAGAGAAATTTCTATGTTCTTAAACCGTGTTCACAGGGTTTCTGTGTCATTTAGCCGTGTTCACAGGATTTCTGTGTCCTTTTAGCCGTGTTCACAGGGTTTCTATGTCCTTTAACCGAATTCACAGGGTTTCTGTGTTCTCTAAATTCTCGTATCGAAATTTTCTTGAAACACAAATCGTATTCCTCAAATTTCTCATACTCAAATCAAATCCCTCAAATCTAAAGTCCTCAAATGCCTTATCTCAAATTTCTCATACTCAAATCAAATTCCTCAAATCAAATTCCTCCAATCAAAATCCCTCACATTCTCATATCACATATGTAGGGGTCTTTTTCTTCCGGTAGCTACAGATGGGCTGGGCCGCCGTAAGGAGCAAAATGGCTGAAATTTTCCCCTTGTGTCTGAGTTCAAAGATCAGACTCCAAAATGTTTCGAAAGGGTTGTAAAGCCTTAGGAAACACCTTGGTTACCTTCACGAACGAAAATAATAGCTGCTTACAGATAAATTCTTGGCTTAGCATGAGAAGCTTGTGGCATGGGAGCAAAATCGACATGAGTTTAGCACTGAAGAGAAAACTGAGTGTTCTTAGGAGAAAAAGGGGTATTAAGGTAGGAGATGGAGAGTTTGCAAAGAGGTTTGGTTGAGAAAGGAGGGAAGGAAAGGAAAAGATGGCTTGGTCGCTATTTCCGGCAGCTCGACAGTGACTCTGTCAAATGTCAGAATAGCATGACAAAGGGAAAAGCTGAGGGAGGAGATGAACTAAGCACGAAAATTGCTGGGTTTTGCATGCAAGAGAGGAAGCTTGCTCTCTGGTTGTGTGTTGTTCTTTGTTGGGTAGAAGAGGCCCTATTTATAGGCACTGGAAGCCATCTGTTTTCAAGAAACCCTCATGACTTCCTTCCTATTTTTCCAAGCTTTTCCCTTCCTTTCTCTCCTCATCCTTTCAATCATCTTCTTGTGGTGAAATCTACTCTGCTCCTCTGCATAAAATCAGGGATTTTGGGGGCTCAAGGCCCCCTTTCCCGCGGCTGCCTCTGTGAAGAATTCCTATTTTCATCCCTCTCATTTTTCTTCTTTTCTCCTCTTTCCATGGCCAGATCTAATGAAGAAAAGAAATGGCTATGTATGCTGGTTCGAAAAGTGGCATCCTTCCCTGCGCACCAATATCCCTTGGTCCTTTGGATGTTGTAGCTTGGAACTTGTTCCTTCCTGCGCTGAAGCCTCTCAGTAGCTGCGCACGTGGTCCTCCCAATTTCCTTCGTGGCTTTCTGCTTCAACCAAGTGCTGGAGCTTTGCAGCTCTTCTATTGTAATTGTATGGGCCAAGTTGGTTTGTTGAGTAAGTGGGCTATCTCTTTCAAGCATTGGGCTTTTTATGGTTGAGTCAATAGGCTATTTTGGTTGGGCTATTTGGGTTAGGATATTTTGGTTGGGATATTTTCTCTTTGTGCTCACCCACATGTTTGGGCCTAAGAAATGGGCCTGAGTTCCGAGGCTCCCAAGCAACCCCGGGACTTCCATTTCTTGGCCCATCAATGGGCCTCATGTCAACTTATTATCATCCATACTACAACCTACTCAAGCAAGCCACAGGCACCTTGCGTGGCTTGGGCCCACTTAAGCTTGTAGCGTGGTGTGTTGCTTATTTGCTTGGCGTGGCATGTGTGCAAGCGCATATGACGAACTTTCACGTGCCCAAATCAAGTTTCTTCTCGGTAAGGTATTGCATTGGGGCGAGAATTTATTTGGGCCGAACCGTGACTTTTTTGGGCCTCAACAACATCTTACTTCCGCTGCGATGTCAGGAATCCCTACGATTCTCCCTCTTATTGCATACTCAAAACAAAACGACCGGTCGCCCGAAGCAAACGACCGGTCGCCCGAAGCAAACGACCGGTCACCAAAGATTCTGCCTGAATTGCATGGATTATCGACTTGGGTGCTACAAATTTCATGACTCACTTACCAAGTTGGGCATTTGTGACGTATATGCACCAACTTGAGGAGGAGTGTTGAAGTGAGTCTCCTAATTAATCAAGGAGATTTATTTCCTTGATTAATTAAGGGATTTACTTTCCTATTTTATAGATTTATTTCCTTGGTTAATTAAGGGATTTACTTTCCTATTTTATATAGTTGTTAAATCATTGTATAATTAGGAGATATTTTCCTAATCCTTTACTAGATCTAATTCCTTGTAAAGCACTCATATGAACTCTTATATATACCTCATTATGGAGATGAATAAAAAAGAACCTAACATATTCAAAACCCATATTCATATTTTAGCAGTAATTTGATGGCATGCTTGATGCTTGTGTCCTTGATTAATAAGAAGTTTATAGAGACAAGTAGACAACCTATCTAAATCACATTTCTCTTGTCAAATATGACCTGGCCACTGCTCAAGATGAACTTTTTCTACGTACAATTATGTGCCCATAAACGACAAGTACACAAAATATGGCGGTGACACCACAGTGGAAAAGTGGGCTAAACTCTCCCTTCCTCTCTCAAAGTGCACCCAGATTCAATTCACGTAAGAGATAATTCCCCTCCTCCTCCCTAGCGAATGACAAAAAACGAAAACATGATGTGCACAAACACGTGGTTCACTCAGCAAAAGCCATGTCTCTCGGGACCCCTAGGCCAATTATTTCATGAATTCCTTTTCATTGTGAACATATAAGCCTAAAAGATTAGGTTTTGTAGTATTCAAAGGTAAAAACAGCTTCATTATTGTAAAATGGACAAAAAATAGAGTCCCCATGAGTTTGACGGAGGGCACGAAAAGTAAGTGCAAGGAATCAAAGATGAAGAAGAATCTCACATCACTGTCCACACAAAAATCCTCCAGAATATCAAAAGGGACGATGGAGGAAGGCCAAAAGAAGATAA
This sequence comes from Prunus avium, assembly GCF_965620075.1. Taxonomy (NCBI): domain Eukaryota; kingdom Viridiplantae; phylum Streptophyta; class Magnoliopsida; order Rosales; family Rosaceae; genus Prunus; species Prunus avium. The sequence continues at coordinate 35,687,493 of NC_142291.1, forward strand.
ATACAGAAATGAAATGATAAATTTGCCGATTTGCCATAGTTTTTTTTGTGCTAACTGCTATGCTCTCTGCTATCTGCTCCAACGAATAGTTCACAGAAAAGAGAAGGGCATCTTTAATCAGTGGACCACAAACACTAGATGCCATGGCAAGGCACCATTCAATATGGTCACATTCTTCTCGTTTGCATTTTCAAAATTTTTTGGTTATCCGCAAGGCTCTGCAACTGCATCCATTCGTTCATAAATTTGGAATCATCTACATTGGTAAGTGTTTTTTGGCTTTATTTCAAGGTCAAAAAGTGAGTAAAGGATCCCACTACTGGATTGTAGTGAAACAAATGCGTCTCCAATAATTGTTGAACGTTGGGTTGGCAAATTTCATGGTTTTGTTGAAGAAAGAAGGGTAGAAGAAACTGCCAGTTTTGTGCAGAAACAAAGGTTTGAGAACATCTCCAAGAAAGAAAACAAAGAATTATATACAAAGGTTTGAGAACATCTCCAAGAAAGAAAACAAAGAATTATATATAAAAATATATATATATGATACATAGCTTGCTTTTTATTAGTTTATGGCTAGCTTCTGAACCTGAAATTGAAACTCTAGAAGATAAAAAGAGAACATACAAAACAGGGTTTGAGATGACCACATGATGCCTGAGTACTATACTGATAGGTGAAGAATTTACAAAATATACTCACAAAGGAGATCTCATCATGCAGTATGTGTGAGATTTACAGTCCTGTTCAGTCTATCAAGAATGCCACTAGCTTTCCTCTTAGACCTTGAAGTCCCATTCTGTGCAAGCTCAGATATTGTTCCGTAAGTGTTCTCTTCTTCCCGAATTTCCTTCCACTTGGTTCGATCGTTTAAACAGATTGTGTGAAGGACTGCAATGCAATTCTCCTTGTTGCGTCCGCAATTGGTCTCCCTGATAACACGGAGCAAGCAAGGAACGGCTCCAAGCTCTCCCATTTCCTCCACAGCCTTGGGATGGCTTGAGAGCATTGCAAGGATGGCCAACAACTCATCAACGTGCATACGGTTACTTATCTTCTTGAGAATTGTCCTCACTGCCCCGTCTCTCACAGCTCTTGCCTTGTTCTCATGGGTGATGCATAGGTTGAAAATTGCAGAAGCAACATCTTTCATAGCTAATGGATGCCCCTCATCTAGGAGGGCGATGAGGGGTTTTAGGGCACCGGATTTCCCAATAAGTGCCTTGTTGGAATCCAGAGCTGACAAAGTGAAAAGGGCTGCTGCTGCATTGCTCCTTGTCTGAATGGTTCCTGACTGCAATGCTTCAATTAGTAAAGGAATTACCATTGGACTTTCTGCCACAAGCTTCTTGTTGTTGTCATGGATTGAAAGATTCAAGAGTGTCGTGATCACGTCTTCTTGGAGTTCCGGGTGAATACCATCTTCAAACTTGCCCTCAGATAGTGGACTGAGCAGTTGAGGGATGGCATGTATAGACTCGCCAAAAAGTGCCCGGAAAGAAGGCATCCTCTTTGTCAACAACCGAAGCTCCTTTGCAGCTTCTTTCTGCTCAGGCAATCCAGAAGACATCTTCTGGAGCAAAGAAAGAAAATGGTCTCGATCCGATTCTGTTATACCATCCTCATTGACAAGGAGAACAGGATCCGACAATTCAATCCCTCTATTCTTACACCATTGCGATATCATTTCACGAACCAAGTGATTGGGAGTAAGGATTGTGTGCGAGAGTACTTGTTGGGTTCGAGGGCATATCCTGTTGCCCGCCTTTAGCCCTTTTTGGATGAATGGTCTGTCATATGTCTGTCAATAAAAAGAACAAAAAAAGAAGCGGATTTAGAACACACTTGCCAAATTAAAGATCATGGAGGAGACCAGATCATGTGATTTGGAACATATTGCTTCTCTGCTAAATTCTTCTGCTATGATTAAACTGATTTGAAGAATTTACAGAGAAGCAATATACACACAAAGGAGCTGTACTTACCAGAATTTAATCTAAAAAATCCTCAGAAAACTGGCAATATTTATTTCTGAAAGGAAACTACACTCAGACATGTTCAATTTTACCACCATAAATAGGGAGGGAAAAAATATCTCAAAAACTTTAGCCAATCAAACAATTAGTGCTTTAAATTCAAGTTCCAGAATCAGTACAAACAGGACAGCACCTTAAATCCACACTGTAACTTCAACCAACCACCAGATAATTAAAAAAATACTAGAAAAAGTAAAAAACTGTAACCAAGGAAGAAGACAATAAATCACCTTCCTTTTACGTACCACACAAATTAAATCCTCAGAGCTCCGTTTGGTTGCTGAGAAAGTGAAAGGAAAACAAAATAAAAACTTCAAATGCATAAAGAATCTAAGATCTTTTCCTTGTCGACATTTTCTCAGCCCAACAAAACAGAAGATGAAGGGAAATTGCAGAAACTGAAAGCACCAACAAAGGACTAAAAGCTTCGAATTTGACATTAAAAACCAGAAAAAACAGAGCAAAATGTAAAAACCCAAGTGGCAAAGAAAACCAACCTCGCCTGTAGAAACAATCACAGGGTCTCTCATCAACTCCTTGGAAAGTGGACATCGAAACTCTGGAGGGCAAGAAAGAACATCATTCAGCTTCAGAGACAGCGATCTCTTCTTGAACTTCAATTCCTTGAGAGCCGAGAGAGTGTCTTTGGCCTGATCGATTGTTTGGGTGCTGAAATCCTCGTCGTCAACAATAGCCCTCACCAGCCTCTGCAGCTCCTTCTTCAATTCTGTGGCTTTGGCCACCATAGCCGGATCAGAATCAAACACGCCAGTCTTTGCCATTTCGGTTAATTTTGGTTTCTGGGTCTTGGGTTTTGCTATGTGGGGATTGAATGATCAAATGGAATTGTGGGTTCTGAGAATGGTGAAGCAGAGAAGGAGAATGGTAGTGGGTGCCATTGTTGTCTCTGTTCTTTCTTGTTCTTCTGAAGGAAGCCAAGTTTAGTCAAATACCAAAACCAGACACACAACACACACGCATCCCACCCTTCTCTCTCTCTCTCTCTCTCTCTCTCTGAACTAGGGTGTTCTTATAAATAGTCTAATTAAACCGAAGTTGGAAAACTTTGTTACGGTTTTGTTATTTATCCTCATCTTTTTACAAACTGTGTATAGCCATTAATAATAACACAAAACCATTTCTGAATTTCCACAAGACTTTATTTTTCTCTCTCTCTTTTTTGTTTCCTGTTGGGTTTTTGGTAGCTAATTTACAAGGCTTGTAAATGAATAAATTGAAAATCGTATTTATTATTCCACAGCTTTTTCACTGACCAAGCAATAAATATAAAGTTATCTGGTTTTTCTGAATGAATTCAATTCAGCAAAAACAACTTTAGAATTCTCGAATTGTTTTTATATTTTCGTTTTCTAATTTCTCAGCTCACTGTTTCTAAAATACTTTTTTTCAATGAAACTTCCTTGACTAAGAAAAATATTTATTTATTTATTTATAAACCCTTTTCTGTTTTCTCCTTTTGATTGCATCATCAGCCCACAAATGCAATGTTTCGTCATTTCTGGAATACCATAAATAAATCAAAGACTATTCTATTTATCCTTTTTATTTTATTGGAATTAAACCCTAATGTAGGTTAGTCTACAAATCAACTTTAAGAAAAAGAATCCTCTCACAGACTTATAACATGTCATTATTTGACATCATTGGTAAAGAAACCCCTTTACATTTAGATACATGAAATGCTTAATGTATCTTACTAAGCCACTTTAAAAAAATCTCACTAGTTTCGAATGAATATGTTTCTTCTTGTTATTCTAATTCACACATTTACAACGTGAAGTTGAAAGTATAAACAAAATATCAGTATTAATAGTGTGATACTGAAGTAAGATTACGTGATATCACTCGTCTACTCATATTATAACAAATGAATAACTTATATCGTGTATCCATATTTTAATACCATACAATAATTACTCTTAAACATAAAGGGGATGAAAAAGTTATAAGTTGAGTGGTGTCAAAGAAAGATATTTTTTTTCGGAAATCAATCTCAAAGAAAGATTTGATCTGTTGGCAACAAAAATAAAAGGGCAAAAAAAAATGGAGATGAGTAATTAAATTGTAAAATTATGAAATGTGGTAGGTCCCATAAGGAGGGGTGGGCCCCTCATGTATGCGGTCACGGAATCCATAGGATAAACAGCTGGAATGACGCGTCAGAAAGCTTCCTCACTACTGCACTTACTCAACCGAGTCAACTCGCTCACTCGCTCTAATAAACTCGTTCTCACAGTCAGAGAAGTGGACCAGAGAGAGAGTGTTACTATATGCAAAACAGTATCTATCAAATCGGGGTAGAATCACCTGTATCCTGCCCTACAGTAACACACTAGTCCATTAGATTTGTAATTAATAATTTTCTTGGTGATTAGTTTTTGTTTAAATTAATTAAATTGGGGGCAAGGCATAAGGTGCGGGACCCAGGGCTGCTATGGGAATTCGCATCATTGCCATGTGTGGTGGTGGGCGGAAACAGGGAGGACATGTGTGATTTGATTTAGGGTATTCGACACGTGTCATTCAATTTCCTCGCCACACAAATTAAGTGAGTATTATGAGTTGGACCATCACCCACTTTATTTCATTAAAGCAAACCCAAAATTTAACACAAATTAATTAGCACAATCATGTCAATCCTTAATTCCCGCCTCCACTCGTGTAAAATTTAGGTCAAACAAAAGGGGGCAATGCAATCAAGTGTATTGAATGAAATGATATGATTTCGTATTGTACACGTTATGTTAGGTTGTTTAATTGCGAATTGAAAAGACTTCAATACGAGATAAATGAATAATATGTAAGTTCAATGATAAAGTTTCATAATATAGCAAGAATGTCGTAATGTGATGAAAATGAGAGAAAACGTAAGCACGAATGAGTTGAAAACGAAAGACCCCAACGAATAGCTAATTGGGAGGCTCTAAAGCAACTTCTAAACCACGGAAACTCGAAGAAAACAAAAATCTTATGCACAAATGTAGTATGAACATGTGAAATGTTGAATATATGAAAAGTTGTGTGTATATGTAACGATCATATTGATTGTTGATAATAAAAGAAAAACGAGTTTGGTAGGTTTTGTCAAAATCAGGAGAAGTTTAAGAAATTCCCAACAAACAAAATCCGTCAATTTTAAAATCATCTAGAACCTGAGTCCTAACTGATGGCTCTGCCTACGGTGCTACCAAATTTAGGGCTTCAAATTCTACCTAGGTTTAGCCAATAATACTATAGATACTAATTTTTTAAATTTTTTAATTTTAAAAAAATAATGAAGGTTTGCTTTCTATATTATTTTTATTTTTTGATTCTAATTTCTTTAATAACGGCTGGAAAATTGTGTTAAAAGAGTGTGGAGGAAGGCTCCACAAAAAAAGTCAAATCCACCATTTGTGATTGAAGGTCCTTTTCTTCTATGTTGTGTCTTGTACTTCATTTTTTATTTATTTTTCTTCTGCTAGAGACGAAAAAGTTGTGTCTTCTTGTACTGTAGCCAGCAGTTTCAGTTTGGGTCAGGTTTTGTTTTGTCCTATCAATTTTTTGCCAGCCTAAACAAAATGCCACAACCATTCATTTTACTGTTTGTTCATCAACCAAGACAGTTCAGGACCCACAACCAATAATGTTTATATTATGAAATACTATACTCAAAATTCTAAAGAAATAAACGTTTATATGGTGAAATAGATTAGTGGTATCAGGTTTGAATTTCTATGATACCGTGGTTGTGTTGCGTGTGTGTGAGAAACGCTCATTTTCTATAGTTTAGATTATCTTTCGTGCTAAAAAAAGAGTGAAAAAAATAAAGAAGGAAAAATAGAAAGGGAGTTTTAGAGGGAACCCAAATTTAGGGTTTGTCACAATTTTTCTTTTGGACTATAAACGATAAAAGCTAATTTTCAGCTGGTCTATATGGGGTCCAATCCTCACCACAGCGACGTGCAAAGCAAGGCTCACCGTTCCTCCTTGGTGGCAATTGGGGCCTACCTGCGTATTACACGTGTCTTTGTTTTGTGAGGCCACCATCTCCACGTGTACAACGCCACTTTTGTCATTTTGGGTAAGGCCAAATGCCCAGAGACACCTGGGCAGCTTTGCCGTCATTCATTTCCTCCACCACCCAAAAAATATACAGGAAGAGTGTTACAATAATCGTCGACTCGCGTGGATTTATCTGGGGGATTAATGCATTGTGAGTTTCATATGCATCAATCGACAAGATCAAACTCACGGTCGTATCCGTGACCAAATGTTGCACTTCTCAACTACAAATGTGTGCAAAGTCTTTGATAAAGAGATGCGGAAGAATGGCAGATATGCAAATGCATTACTGTCTCTGTCAGATAAAAATGCTTCAGTAGTAGAAATTCACAATTAAGCTTTAGTTCTTATGGAAGGACTGTACAGAGATTGGCTTTAGATTCATGAGGGCCTTCTCATAGGATATAAACGCATGAAACCATTCCGATATTTATACTTTACAAACAATCCTGATTTAAATTAGTAGAAAATACCAAAACAAAATGGGAGCTGACAATTACCAAGGCCCAACAAAATCGGAACTAATAATACCAAGGCCCTAAACCAAAAGAGCCCAAGTTGCATTTGGGTCACAGCAAGCGGTTCATCAGAAATTAGGGTTAATCGTTTTATTAGTCATTGAATTTAGACCCGATTTGCATTTGAGTCCCTCAATTTTCAAAATCATTCCCGTGGTTCTTCAACTTCAGTTTCGTTAGGACAAATGATCATGCCGTCAATTTTATTAACTTTTCTGTTAAATGTAGGGGCAAAATGCTATCCATATTACCACTCAAGGCAACTCAAAAATAATTGCTACATCAACATTTCAAGCAGAAGGGAATTTAAGTAGATAGAAATTGGTTAGGCTTGCAGAGAGACAGAAAAAAAAATTAATGCATTGTTGTGACGTTTTAGAGGAATAAATAATCCAACTCAAACCCAATTACTAAATCTATTAGCTAAATTGAAGTGAGAGTCAGAGTAGGGGGATGAATAAAGTCAATGAAACAGTTAAGAGATACAAAGGAATTAATTTTGGATGCAAAGAACATGTATCATAAGTCTAATGTGGGGAATTATTTCATTTCCTTAAAGAGGAAGAAGAAAAAGAAACCTGAGGTGTAGTTAGCAACCACACTTGGGAATTACTTTACTGTTTTTGAGAAACAATTGAAAACTTGTTGTCACCTTTACCTTTGTATGTTATTGAAGATTCTCTTGTCAGTTAGACATGTCACTCATCAAGTCATCATGGTGCCCAGTTCTTTCTTCTAATCAATGCATGCTAGGCATTCATCCATGGGTAAAAATTAAAATTATATTCTGCTAATTACAAAATTTATGTGTTTTTTTTCTTCGTATAATTTTCTATGCATCAATTCAATGCTTGTATTGTATTTCATTTTGTTGCTGTCATGCAAGCATTTATGTTTTAGAAAGAGTGGTTGAAAGAGCTTGAACCAAGTAATGAGCCATTCTATTCTACTGCAATAGTGGTATTAAATTTGAGCACATGCGCCATTGCCATCCATTTTTGTCTTTCTTCTCCCCCTTGACTTCATGGGGAAATTGCAGAAATGGGTGCTCCTTGCAGCCCAAAACAGAACAGCGCGGCTATGAGATGATGAGATGCACTTGCTCTATGTTTTGGACTGAAGGGAGCTCCCAGTTCTTCTGTTTTCATTTAAGCAGATGTCCTCATCATCCTGTGATGTGGTGGGTAAGTTTCATTCTACTGCCAGCTTATATATTTTCTGTTTATGCCTCGTGTTTTCGGTTTCCCTTGCTCTTATATGTAAGATCATTTTCATATTGGGTTACTCAATCAAGACAGCTAGAAAAGTTCAAACACACAAGATTTCAGGCTATATCAACTAAAAATTAAAAAACTAGATAAGTTTTCAAGTTGGTTAATCAAATTTTCACATGTAATGATCCGCACCTTACAATTTATGAACAAGGAAGGTAATCTTCCTTGATGTGTATAGAAGGGAGGCATGCCATCTGCTGCTGCTGCTGCTGTTGTTGTTTCTAGGCATTGCAATTGACACGTAGATTCCACCCTCCTCCACCCTGCGCTTCACGTACTCTATCTCCATCTCCTTCAAATTTTTCTCCACTGTGACCATGCTCTCACACTAAAAACAATTCAAATGTATTTTTAGTCATTTTCACATCACAAATATACTGTACACACGTGAAGATATATATACAGAAATTCTCCAACGTGGACGTTATATATATATATATATATTGCATACAAAAAAATGAATAAAAGAGCTAGAGAGAGAGAGACCTAGAAAGAAATGTGGTTATCCTTGGGGTTAATCTGGGTGATCTTCTTGGGCATTTTATCAGGGTCTTCAGATTGGAGAAGATGTATGCCAATGCCATAATTGAATAGCCAATGATTCAAATGTCACAGAATTAACCAAAAACCAAATTAATACTCAATATTTATAATGTTTCAAAAACAGAGTAAACCAATTCAATAAAAATGAAGGGTGGTTGTTGTTGGTTTTCCAAGTTTTTAAGAATTATACCATGCACCATTAAAGTCAAAGGAGCCAGGCCTCCTAATTGGGAAGAACCCAAGAACACTCTGGTAGAAATCAAGGGATTTCTCAACTGATCTGCCACACCAATGAGATGTGATTCAAGGACTTCAAATTCAGCATGCTTTCTTTCATCATTTCATAACACTCTATTTCTCAACTTGGAAAATATTACGTGCAATAAGCAAATAGAGAGAACTGGATTGAAGGCTACAAATTCGGGTTTAAAATAAATAGAGTTGAGAGGAGGAAATGGCGGAATGTTGTATGTTATGTTGACAGCCTGACAGGTCAGGTTTCAGATGTGGGATATCTATTACACGTAGGTTCCACGTTATGTTGGTGACTCCATTACTCGTTTCTTCTGCTGACACGTAAGGTCCTTCGGATTTTGAAGACCTTTTACTCCAACCAAGTTGCAGTTGCAGAGACGAGGAAACTTCTTATTAGCAGCAAAGTAATTGGTACATTTTTCTTCTTCTTTTTCTTCCTCTCATTATTTTGCATGTAATTTTACACAAACCCAACCAAATGTTGGCGAGAGTAAACACAGACACACTAATTAAAAGGGAAGATTAATATCCTTATTCACAAGTCAAACTAGTTTTAAAAAGGAAGAATCTAGAGCGACTGATAGACAATAAGCCCATCTCTGATTCTGAAGTATCGTAGAGAATACAAGGCAGACACCAAGTCATGGCCGAGTCTCCCGCTGTCTTCATTTGGAAAAAAAAAGGACACGACCCGCCCTAGCGCCCAGACCTGCCTAGACCAGCCTAGGCCGGCTAGATCCGCCCAGACCTCCTAGGCACAGCCTAGATCCGACCAGATTGCCTAGGGGCCGCCCAGATCCGCCCAAACCGCCTAGGCGCCACCTAGATACGACCAGACCTGTCCAGACCGCCTAGGCGCCGCCTAGATCCTCCCAGGCCGCCTAACTACGAGTTCGAGTCTCTATCCGTGGCTACCATGGCGTCCAATTTACGTATGTTTCTGATTTTGCAAATTTGTTTGTGATTACATGGAAAACGATTATCAGAGAGTTTCTTCTAAGGATTTTATAGCATCAGAGTTATTATCTTTAAAATAATATATTTAACGAGTATAGCCGCGCGGCTATAAATTTAAAATATTCAAATATATTCAAAGAGTATAGCCGGAAGGTTATACCTTTAAAATAATATATTTAACCAGTATAGCCGGGCGGCTATGTTCTTTAAATATACAATTTTGTCATGTTATTTTAGGGTTTAGGGGTAAAATGCCACTTTAGCTAATTAGGATAGAGTTATTTCTTCAATTATTTTATTTATACCAGTGATAATGGGGAATGAGAATTTAAATTCTTTCCGATACCTCCCATAATAATGAAAACCGACTATTAGACCATTGCGCAAGAATAAAAAATGGATTTTATTTATGAGAAATAATACCGGTTAAACCCATAAATACAACAACAAAAATAGGGATCCACCAACATTTTGTGGATCAAAGAACGTTGAATTTCATAGTATAAAATTGCTTGTATAAGAATTTACTCTCTAAAATGTATCCATCGTAATTATGAACTAAACCCAATTACAACCTTTTTTGCATTGCACTTGACAACCCTGCTCTTCTGCATTGAGATACATCAGTATATTCTCTGCATATGAAAAATTGGATACAAAACATTCTAATGAGACAACGAAGAGAAGAGTTTTGGAATAAATTGAAGTTATCAGAGGTCATATGGCATTGATATATATACGAACTATTCTAAATGAGATTTCAAAAAACATGTTAAATGAGAAGAAGCATCTCATTCTTACATATACCATACCCACGTGCACCTGAAATTCCCAACCTTAAGAGGGGAGAAAAGTGCAATACATTTCTTGTATCTCGCAAGAGTAAGAGATCCAACCTTTCATGAGGACGCCGGTTTGATAAAGAAGCAAGTTCATACATTAATATTGACAATCACAGCCCACAATATACGAGAAATATAAAATTACTCAGAAGCTGAAGGTTTTAGTCCTGCTGAAATGGCCCTATATTTTTTTAGGGTAATGTACTGTGGAAAGGAAAAACACAAAAGAAGAGCTTCTCTTGGAGGACAAAGGGAAAAAAACACAAAACAAGATAAACAATACAGGAAAGAGGCATGGACTAACAACATTCAAGGGTGCTCAGCATCCCCGATTAGCATCTCTAACTAATCAACTGATATGCAAACAAGACAGAATGCCCAATTCGTATTAGCACTCGTCTTTTATTCTAGGCAAGTACTACTACTAAGAAGTCAGAATTGTAACTACTAAGAAGAATACCTGCACGACCATTTGCAGAAGATGCATGCAAGTAATTGAGCTTCTAATCCACCCACTATTAGCACATATATCTATCATGGCTTGGATGATTCGCATACTTTGATCCAATACTGAATTCAAGTCTGTGACGTAATCACTGATTGGTAATTCTAATTGCGAGAAATGTGCATAAATGCAGAATTCATGCATGGTAAGAGAATAAAACGATGAGAGAACTAAAAAGCAAAACGACATGAAGTTTTTATTCGAAAAACATATAGTTAAAGACAACTCTGACCTGAAATAGCATATTGGCTTTGACATGTGGATCATCTAGGCGGTCCTTATCCACTTTATATCAAACTCAGGTTTAGTATTGTCCAAGCCATAGTAAGCTAGATTAAACATCTGTAGAAAACTACGCTCATGTAAGATTTTGTACAGGCTCAATAAATCAAATACTAAGGGCACAAAATAATAAAAACCAAAGGCTTTTAAATTGTGTCTTCACCACATTTAAGTACAAGAGGATCGTTGTCACAGCAGCAATGCAAATGATGGGCGTTCTGAACTTTAACAGCAAAAAAAAGATAGGTGTAGAGTATTGAAAAAATAAAATGGAAAATGGTTTTTTGATTAGATATAGGACTGCAAGACTTCATCCATTGACTTTATTAGATTTTCTGATATTCAAAACCCCAAACAACCTCATCCCTAGTATTTGAGGCAAATATTCAGAAAGTAATACGATTTGTTAGGTGCCGGCAGATTGTGATAGACATCTGCTCCCATCTTTCTTGTAGAATCTGAGCAACTTTTGATTATAAAGGGGGAAAAGCATGTAATCTGATTCACATATTTCTTTCTTTCCATGTTTTTTTTTCTATATAGTCATGTGTGACCAAAACCATCATTTGCAATATATCTGTGATTGATATTGGAAAATCAACATATGTCTTTGTTTTCCCATTATAATATTCTGTTCCCTGCAAGAGAATCAACACTTACGTAAATTTGTCCTGAAGAACAGCTGCTGCAATATACTCCTACTAGAAACCTTTGTAGATATAGGAACCAAATGAAAAGATACTGCACAAATTTTGCCTTACCTGAATAATGACCAGACGATGACCTGGAAGGTTTACACCGCATGCCAATGTGCTGGTACAAACTAATACCTATAATTTAATACATATGCCTAATCAGTAAATAGAGTAAGAAAATGATCTTTTTATATTCTCTTTTCCTAATGTGTTTTTGAGGAAAGACTCATGCTTATTGAGGTAAAACAGAAAAGCTGAATGACATTTGATGGTTTTCATAGAGAGAGTCCAATCCAATCCAATCAAATCAACGCAGCAGCCGAAACGAAAGAAAAATTTTTGAAGCTTGAGTTGAGAGAGAGAGAAAGAGAGAGAGAGAGAGAGAGAGAGAGAGAGAGAGAGAGGCTCAAGACCGAGTCTTTGAAGCTTGGAAGCGCTTATGGCTGTGACGGCCAGTGCAAGCTTTGTGTTCGTTTCGAATATATTTAAAGCGTATAGCCGAGCGGCTATACAGTTAAAATATTCGAATATATTCAAAGAGTATAGCCGCACGACTATACCTTTAAAATAATATATTTAACCAGTATAGCCGCCCGGCTATACTCTTTAAATATACAATTTTGTCATGTTATTGGGCTAAAATACCACTTTAGCTAATTAGGATAGAGTTATTTATTCAATTATTTTATTTATACCAGTGATATTGGGGAATGAGAATTTAAATTCTTTCCGATACCTCCCATTCTAATGATTTCCAACTACTAGCCCATTAGGCAAGAATAAAAAATGGATTTTATTTATGAGAAATAATACAGGTTAAACCCATAAATACAACAACAAAAAATAGGGATACACCAACATTTTGGGGATAAAAGAATCTTGAATTTCATAGTATAAAATTGCTTGTCTAAGAATTTACTTTCTAAAATGTATCAATCATAATTACTAACTAAACCCAATGACAACCTTTTTCTCATTGCACTTGATTAAAATATGAATAAAAAATAAAAATTAAACACACTCTCTCCCCCTCTATCCCGATTTCTACTCCCCCCAAACTTTATTTATTTATTTATTTGGTAGGTTTTTTATTTGATTTTCTTTTATTGTTATTTTAGAGATATGATTTTTTATTCATTTTTTATTTTAATATAAAAATACTATTTTGCCCCTACATTTAACATAAAAAATTAACAAAATTGACGGACAAGACTATTTTGGCCTAACGAAAGTGAAGTTAAAGGACCACGGGAACGATTTTGGAAATTAAGGGACTTAAATGCAAATCGGGACTAAGTTTAGGGACTAATAAAATGATTAACCCTCTAAAATTAATTCAAATACTTAAATACTAATTATTCATTAAATAAATAATAAATAATATAATTAAATAAGGCTAAGATATTACTTAATTGCAAATATTAAACTAAAAAACTAATTTAGTATAATAAAAAAATTCCATAAAATAATTAATTACTATTAATTAAGTAATTTATTAAATTAATAAAATATTTAAATACTAAAGAAAGAATAATTAAAACATAATTACTAATTAAAGTAACAAAAGGCTATAACTAAAAACAATTTTGTGCGGTATAGCCGCTCGGCTATACGTTTAAAATATTCGAATATATTTAACCAGTATAGCCAGCGGCTATACTCTTCATATATTAATATATTTTAATGGTATAGCCGAATGGCTATACGCTTTATATATTAATATATTTTAAAGGTATCGCCGCGCGGCTATACGTTTAAAATATCCAAATATGTTTAACAGGTATACCGGTGTGGCCTTACTCTTTATATATTAATAATATATTTTAAAAGTATAGCCGCGCGGCAATAGTATTAAAATATTCGAATATATTTAACAAGTATAGCCCTGCGTCTGTAGTGTTTAAATATTAATATATTTAAAAGGTATAGCCGCGCGGCGATACTCTTTAAATACTAATATATTTTAAAAGTATAGCTGACGGCTATACTCGTTAAATATTAATATATTTTAAAATTATAGCCGCTCGGCTTTACCCTTCAAATAGTAATAGATTTTAACAATATTTACTTTTTAAATATTAATCTAGTTGAATTGCTAGCTTACAGCAAGTAAAAGTGTTTGATTGATTATAAACCAAATGGACGCCGTACCCTTTTTATTTAGGGCTCTGCTGTGCTTGTTTTAAATGGGTTTTGATGTTATCAAAAAGAAAAATGCATGCTTCCCAAACGAAGGTGAATGTTAGGGCTTCCATAAACAGATGTAGAAGTATGGCAGATGTGCAAAAACAGATTAACGGAAAGTGTAATTAAAATTTAAGGGGTATTACTTTTACAATCCAAATTCCAATCTGTCTGAATTATTAACTCCAGTTATTTAGCTGTTTCCTTCAGCTAATTCTGAGAGATCTGTAGAGCTTGGCTTAGATTCTTGAGGGCCTTGTCATAGGATATGAACCCCATGAACCAGAATTCATAACCATCCCTCGTGACAATGTGTATATATTTCTCTGAAGGCTTCCATCTGTTTGCTGATGGATTGACTGTTCTTAATTGATCAAGCTGCACCACCACCTGCACATTCAAGCAATTTAAAAAAGCTTTCACTGGCAAGGGACTTGTAGCTCAAGTAAAGAGCATTTACCCTGCACTCGAGGTCCTAGGTTTGATTTTCCCCCCTCCCCAATATCGCTTGTGTGAAAAAGAAAGGGAAAAAAAAAAGGTTTCATTCAATCAATTCTTTCTTCAATTCCACAAAGTCTTGAATCTTACCTTGTAGTGCATGAAATTTGGATTCCCTGGGGACAAATAGTGGCAGAAATCACTGCAAAAGGCTAGTCTTTTGTTGGAGATGTAGAGCATCCCAATTACAGGTCCATGAGAAGTTGACAGATAGCAAGCATATGAATGCAAGAGCTTCTCTCCTGCCAGGTTCTCAAATTCTTGCTGGAACACTTTATCTTTCCCTCCTCCTGTAAGCACCTTTGTCCCTTGATTGAGCCTTGCCATGGCTGCTTCTGTCAAACTAGGACTCATTCTAACTGTTCAAAATAAAATTCCAAAACTTAGACACGGATTAATTAAAGTTAATTAATACAAAGCCAGGTACTAAAACAATCTTAACTGATCCTGGTCAAAATAAATATGTAACATAACAACTGAGTTCCTCTGCATGGGAAAAAACTTGGGATTTTTGAAGGAGAGAAACTTACGGTGGTGCCAAACACTGTCTGCAATGGCCTCGGCTCTTTTGGTTGCAACTTCAACCCTTTTACCGCACTGACTCAGTGAGTCGAGCATATTATCCATCGGACCTGTACCATCAAGTAATGATCATGTAAAAAACTAGAACATATATTTTCCTATAAGATATTTGGTTTCGCTTAAATTGAGGTTAAGCAATGATCACGAGCATAGAAACAAAATATTCAACAGAAAATACTAACGCTTGGTAGCAGAATTCGTCATGGGAACAGGGGAATATTGGACATAAGGATTGTTGTTGCTGCTGCTGCTGTTGTTGTAATTGGCGTTAGCTGCGCCTTCAAACTGACCATTCATGTTGTTGCTGCTGTGCTGTTTTCTTATGATCTTCTTCTTCTACTGATGGCTGAGGCCTCTGTCTTCCGGCACACATTTGTGTTACCGATGCCTGAAGGGAATTTTGACATAGCGACAAAAATTAATAAAAATAAAAATAAAAAGAGGAAAAAGAATGGCGATGGTGGGTGGTGGTGGGCCATACCACCGAGTGATGAACCTTTAGATGCCGTCGCACTTCGTTCGGAGGAACAAAAAAAATGCCAACTTTTGAATTTTTCTTAATATATTATCAATTACTTAGTAAAGCATATTGTTGGATATTGTTTTATATGGATTTACACACCATCACGAGATCCTGCGAATATAATTATTTTATGTTTTAAAAAAAATTATATTCACATGAATTACACGCAGATTGAAACTTGGAGAATGACATGAAGGTAAGTTGAACTGATGAAATATTTTGGCCAGCCGTTGTTTTCAAAGTTCATGTGAACTTAATTCAATTGAGAAAGTGGAATCCAAGTTCACAAGGCCTCGCTATCGCATTCCTTGTAGCATATACAAATTAGATTGTTAACAATTAGGGTTCAACTGCCGGCAACGAAATTTTTATGGACATATTTATAACTCTCCATGTCAATAATAAGGACTTAAAGTTAGAATTTCAATTTCCCTTGATGAAATGTAGATGGAGTTCGCACCTTAGAGAAATGTCAATGGTGTCATCACTTTTTATGCCCCATGGAGCGAAAAACCTTGTATGTTATCTTGATTAATCACGGGATATCATGTGAAAAAATTATCATACGTGACATACCGTTATTGACCGGAAATAACAAAATAGTGATATCCCCATTCTATAGAAGTGTTTCTCCCCGCAGAGGAGTGAGAAATCGTTTTGCCTTATCTAATCACTTTCCAAAAATGAATTTAAAAACAAGAAAAAGGCAGACCAACAACAAAAACCTTATCCAAAATTCCAAATAATTGTCTCTTCCTTCTTATCTTGTTCCTCCACGTTTACAAATATCATACATAAATTTGTTGCACCAGCCACACACAACCACGCTTTCATTACAGGCCAACTGTCCCAACAATTTCCAAATGTTATCATCACCCGTCACATCACCGCGCGCGAAAGCGACTTCATCAAACGGTGCCACCTGTCATCCTCATCGCATCAAAAATCCTTTCAGGATAAAACTTCACACCGAAGTAATCACCCACTCTGATCTGCACACGTTACACTGAGACCCCATCTCAAAACCGTTCGATTTATAGGCTTACGCCCAACAAAACAAACCAACAGCCCAGATTTGTTGGAACTACGATGTTTCTATATTCAAGTGACGTGCAGCTAAGGTGTGCGCGTACACGATGTGCATTTTCCGCGTTACACCACAAAAAACCAAAAAAATTTAAAATTTAACCATCATTATTTTTTGATTAACCGATTAATTTATCTAATTATTACTAATCATCTAAGTACGGACGTATAGACGGCCGTTGACGCTGGAGTCAGAAGCGGCGTCGTCGAACCCAACCCAACGGCATTTCGCAACAGTTACCGGAGCGAAAACGGTGGAGGATATTGAAAACGATTTCTCCGTCAACGGATTAACTGTCCGTTTGTACGGACCGAACCACTTGTTCTGCATGTAACGGTTTTTCCTCCACGGAGGCACGGAGAGCTCTCTGCTTCTCAGCGACCTCTTGACGGCGTCGCTCATGACTCGGACGATTCGCTTCAGGTCCTCCGAGGTGCCGATGAAGTCTCTCGGCAGCAACTGCAACAGCCGCGAATACTGGCTAGTTGGCCGAGCGATTTCGAACACGGCGGCGAAGTCGAGGTCCACGAAGTACCGGCTCTGCCACACGGAGGAGCTCGATTGGGCGCAAACCACGTCGATGAACTCGTAGCTACCGGCGGCGATGTTGCTGGAAGAGCTCCAATTGGTCTTGCAGATCGCCGCATTGTGCCCCCGGGCTCTCAAAAACGACATCACGCTCCGTCGCAGGGCGGACTTGTTGCCGGATCTCAGGCACGAAAACGCCTCCACCGCCTCGGAAACGTGAGAGCGGAGCAGCTTCGCAAACGAGTCCGCATTTCCGCTAACAGCCGCGGATTTGAGAATAGAGTCCATCGCGTTCGCGTCGGAGGCCGAGTCGACTCGGTCCGAGTCAGTCTCGTTGTCCGGAAACCGAGTCTCGGACGAGTCGTCCTGGAGGAAATCGTGGACGAGCTCGGAGAGGCAGGGCGAGTCGCCGTCGCCGGAATGCTCGCTTCCGCTGCTGACGTCGTAGATGCTGAGCTCGGAGCTGTAGCCGCCGACGAGGCGTGCCCTGACCTTGTCGTCGAGAGGGTAAGTGACTCTCTTTGTTCTGGTCCTTACAAAACCCGCCATTGATGAAGCAGCTTTTGGTGATGAGCTTTTACTAGTGTGGAGAAACTTGGAGGAAAATGGAATATGTGAGGTGCTTTATATATAAGGGGAAGGTTTTGGAGGAATTTAAATGCGAATATTCGGTTTTTAATTTGAAAAGTGGGTTTTGGGGAAAATAAACTGTTTATTGGAAGAGGATATCCGAGTCGGACTGTACAGGTGGCAGCATATCCAGTGGCACCTGCTGTGGTTTATTCCAGTATATGTGTGTGACGCGGGGTTCTTGACCGCTTGAAAACTCTCTCGCACTCATTGCCTTATGGTTTTCGTAGGGTAAGGACTCGTCACCCACGAGACTATCACGTGGTTGAATGAGTCTTGGGCTTCACTCTTCTAACATTTGGAAGGTGTGACTAGACAAGATAAGTTCAAATTTTTTGATGTTCATAGGAGATAAGTTTTTATTTAAATGGAAAAAATAAATCATGTCTTATGTTTGGTGAACTTAATAATGATCATGCTCTTATGTTCGGTGAGCGCATATAACAGTGATCGTGATGGATTACTAAATCGGACAACTTCATGTCTAACATCTTAAGGACAATGAGTTCTAACTGAATTGAAGTTAAGTGCAACCCCTTTATATGAGACTTGTAAAATATAATATGTTGAACTATCGTTCAATTTAATAAGTTTAATCGAAGTATTTGAAGTTCACCAAACATGAATTTGGACATTAGTACAACTTAATACGTGGAGCACCATATTGGATACAATGAATGCGATATTTCCAAACCAGGCCTTGAACTTACAGTACATGAGAGAGAGGGTTGGGGGGCCCTTTGTTGGGGATTAGCTGCCTGTTTGTGGGCGGGAAGGATGAGAGTGCAGCAGGTAGTGAGATATATATGAGTGGGGTTTTATACTTTAATTAGTTTGATTTGGATTATGGTGATATATATTAACCTATTAGGTATATAATAGAGCAGCTTTTGGGTTTGAAGAAGTCCCACTCTAAAATGGGACATTGGAATTATTCGAGTGTTTGAACCATTTTTATTCTTTCTGGCTAAGGTCAAGACATTAAGAATTATGATCATATTCCATATATAATACATTCACTGTCCTTTCAGCTAATTATTAATATACTAATCGAGTGTTAGTTTGATTGGCTCATATATTGACATCCTCCCAAATGATTCTCAGTTCAAACCCCATAATACATGCGTGTGTGAATACATATTATTGATTTTTCTGAAATTTGAGCTTGATGTGAATAAAGCGTTCCTTATGGAGCAGGTATTATGTCGACATTATAAACTTTTTGTGTTTAATCTTTAAACCTTAAATTATGGCTCTTGGTGACTGGAAAGGGTGAGATTTCATTTGAGCAGCACATGAGTTTAATAGTTCAATTGGATTAATATATTTTACTAGTCTCTTTTTGTTGAAACTTTCGACGAGCTCCAAGTAGGCACTTTAACTTGACTGGTTCACGAAAAAGTATACATATACATAAGTAAAATGACAGTATGAATCATATTTATAGATTTTACTTTTTACAGCTCAAGGGTGAACTTGATTTAGCAAAATAACAAGTAAAATGGGGTACTCATTCTAGAAAAGTGATTGAATAATATATTATAGTCGACAACCATGTGCACGGATAATTCCTGATCGTTAAGATATGCGAAATGACTTACACATGTGTAGGCGACTATTTGAATTACAACTCTTTTATTTATATAATTGATGTGTACTAAATCTTCCGTACGCTCTGTTCCTCTTAACAATAACCCTAATATGCATTGATATAACTACCTAAACAAAATTACATAACTAAAACTGTCAAAATTGAATTAACGAAATATCAAAAATATAAAATCAATCAAATTATAGGGAAGGGTAATTTAGCGAAAATAACTTGCATGTATTAGAGTGTTGGCATTTTACACTCGCAACCAAGCACGGAATATTGTAATAAGATATGAAGATGATTGTGAGTGTGATGGGTCCACGTTAAAATAATAATGCCAATGTGTACTGTGGATCTGTGGTACATAGTCACCTATAGATTTCATCATAGCGATGGGCCCCATACATTTTGATTTTCCAACAATATGTCAACATAATTTCGACACTATATCTATAAGAAAATACTTCCGTTCTTATCATGTAAGTAAGAGCTCATACATTCATGCCAATAGTAGCGTGATATGTGTGCAAAAGATTTTCTTTTTGTGTTTTTGATAAATTATTTTTGCATATGTGTTAATTTGTAATTCGTCAGAATGAGAAGTATCTCTTTACATGAAATGAGACAAATAGTATCCATCTATGATCCCCCATAGTGAACAAACCCACTCTTGCTTCTACGTGTGCATGCTTCCAACGATGTCCTCTTGCCTTGTCTCAGTATATAGTCAGCAGAAACCAAATGCAGGTCGTTTTCATTTGCACCATGGGATATAATGTTGCTCATGAGAAACACGTGATAAGTACCTAAAACTCTAGTTTTAGTTTAGTTTAGTTAAGCTAGCTTGAACATACCAACTAACTATTAAATTAGTGATATTTCTGTTTACAATATTAAAAAATGTCTCGAGTTTGAATCTCTCATGCCCGTCGATTAGAAAACCTAGCTTCAATACAAATATGGATATTTCAGAGTGCATAGGTTTTGAGTTACAAAGGTTCACCTCCACTTCACGTGCAGCGCATATTGACAAAGATTTAGGTCCAACTTGGTGTACGAGCTTTTAGTGTAAGTGTAGTCAAACCAAAGCAACACGGAGACTTCGTTGCTTTCTATGGGCTGGGAAATCGCATCCACAACTTCACAACATTTATATGGGCTTAAACTTGGGCAAATTAAGAAATTAGGAGGGATGACTTATGCTACAAAAGAAACTGGAAACCTACTTTTAATTAAAAATTAATGTCGATGTATTTGTTGAAGGATATTTTATAATTATCAAGTTTTTTTTTACAAATAATATTTTATTTTAATATGATCTAAACTACGGGGAGAGGGATTCGAACTCGGGTGTAGAGTGAGAAGCACATCCGCTTTAGCTAACTTGAGTAAGTTCATATCTATTATTTTATCATTATTTGCAAATACTGAATTGTGATAATCTCAGTGCTTTTTGGGATTTCAGCCTTGAAGATGAACTTCCTTTTATCCTTGACAATATACATGACGTTTGATTTGGGCTTTGCTTTTTCTTGGGTCTAGTGTTTCTTTGGCCCAGGATTGTTTTGTGAAAAAAAGAAAAGAAAAACTATTTAATTATATCCAGAATTGTGATATCCTACTTATAAAAATAAAAAAATAAAAAATTTGTCGGACCAAATCAACTGTGCAGTTGAAGTGTCCTCCCAATGGACAAGTGCTTGACTTGGTTTGATTATCAAATTTTAAAAGGAACTAATAAGTTGATTAATTTGGTCTTGATTTTGGCTTGACGTGGAACAAAGCCAGCCCATGCTTACCTTACAATATCACAAAGTCATCAATATCAATTCTTCTATTCCGATGTCGAAATGTTATTATTGTGCAGACATCATATATTTGTTATTATATATATAAATATAGAATTAGCTTAGCATAATTGTGAGCTAGATGATGCCAGACCAGGCTCGAGAGTAGGCAGGCTGTGGGGACATGAATTATTTCCCCCATATTTTTGTAGTGGTTTGGATCTTTTACGCCGCTAGTTTCACCACTTGTGGTTTTGGACAACGTATCAAAGTGCTCTGTGTGTATATAATATGAAAATTTAATTTAATTTAATTTACATTGTCTACTCTGTGCATAATAATTCACATGTTAATTCATATTTTATTATAACAATTAAAAAAAGGGAAAACAACGAAAATTACAAATAATTTATCTCATCGCCAAGATTTTGGCCGCTTCGATGGTTGTCCCTCGCTTTTGACAATGCATCTCTCCATTTGCCCAACTTTTTATTCAAAATTTTCCACTTACTAACCAAGGCTATTTCCGTACGAGTCGAACCCGATCTTTCACAAAATACCGCATGAATTTTTTTCCACATATGACAAAATTTCATCTCATTGCCCGTGACCGGACAATGACCAATTTGGACCCAAGACTCACACAACAGAACATCTTCCATGGTTGACCACGTCCCTCCGGCTTCAATAGAAGATGCCATAAGATGGTGAATAAAAATGAAAATTGGAAGTGAAGAAAAGTTTGGGTAGAAAGTGAAAAATAATAGAAGGAGAATAAAATGTATAAGGATTTGGTGTTGAAAGTGATCAACATTGGTGGGTATTTATACATAAAAATACCAGAATTTTTTGGTAATTTTTTAAATAATTTTTTTCAAATTTTTTTTCACATTTTTTATGCCCAAAATCGTTGGATTTGAAAAAAAAACAATCGGAGCAACTAGAACACAACAAAACAAAGCAGAAAACCTAAAAGTACAAAGATTAGCTACCAACCATACCTTCTATTTTCAAACCAAACCTTAACTCATTTAAAATAAGTAAGTACGACAAGAAAGCAAAGTGTTGTATTTGGGGTTCGTAAGTGTAATATGCTCACTTTCAGACTTCAGAGAGCAGCACATAATTGCATCTGAGTGATGCCACAAGGATTTGAGGATGGATTCACCTCCTTCATTGGAGGATTTGAGCAGCTCCACACCCAAATAGCACCTGCACCATCTTCTACCCTAAACGATGGAGCCCAGACCGAATTGTCAGGAACGGTGGTCATCTAGGATGAAATTGAAGGAGCATAATGGATAGGTAAAGGAGATAACAGTTGACATGTTATAAAGGAGAGAAAAAACAACTAAAACATAAAATTTCATTCAACGCTGAAACTAAATACATTTAGGGAAAAGGAAATACACGCGTCTCCATCAGTGAGCATCCTAATCCTAACAAAGCCATCAAAATCCTAACAACAAAAAATTTCATTCAATGCTAAAACTAAATACATTTAGGAAAAGGAAATACATACACGTGTCCCCATTAGTGAGCATCCTAATCCTAACAAAACCATCAAAAGAAATTCTCATAACAAAAGAGATTCATTGATATAACAAAAGAAATCCTAACAAAGCCATTTTCAAGCCCTGTGACAACAGAAAATCCTAACAAAAGAGATTCGTTGCTTCTCAACCACCACGCAGACTCAGTCACGACCACGACAGACGACCACGACCACAACCACGACCACCACGATGAGCGACGGCGGCTTGTCGAGCTCTTTCCTCCGCCGCCTCAGCTATCTTCCTCTCTGCCTCAGCTCTCTCCTTAGCCTTATCTCTCCCCTCCTTTGTCTTAACTCTCTGCTCTTCAGCCTCAGCTCTCCTCATCTGTGCCTTGGCAATGCACCCAAAGCTGATGGCCGACACCGTCATGGAATCGACGGTGGCCACAGCAGCAGCACCAATTAGCCACGGGTTAGTCATGGCATTTAAGCCATTAGTAATGGAA
Source organism: Prunus avium (assembly GCF_965620075.1). Taxonomy (NCBI): domain Eukaryota; kingdom Viridiplantae; phylum Streptophyta; class Magnoliopsida; order Rosales; family Rosaceae; genus Prunus; species Prunus avium. The sequence goes on from NC_142291.1 coordinate 35,710,876, forward strand.
GGAACCCAAGCCTTGATATCTTGAACAAGGCTTGGGATATCCTTAGTGAGTGTTGTCCAAAGACCAACCCTCTTCTCTTTCTCTCTCTCATTTCCCCTCTCCTGTCTCTGTTCTTTCCATCTCTCTCTGTCTCCCTGTCTCTCTGTTTCTCTGTTTCTCCTTTCCCTTCTCTCCCTCCCTTTAATATATTGTGTAAACCGAGTATCCTTCGCATGTAGGTAACCTAAGTCTGCGCCTAGCTACACAGATGTGTGACCTCCAGGGGTAGTTCTGCACATGTAGAATAAGATCAGAACAAGAGCTAACTGGGGCTATTCCCAGTTGAACCCTCTCCGATGGCTAAGTCAGGAATTATCTTAGGTTGGAGATAAATGAATATAGGGTTTTCACAATGAGAATCTTTATTACCTTCATCCAGAGATTGGTGAAGGGTATTTATGGATTGTGTTACATTTAATGTTCTGCCTCTGATCAACCTACTTCTTTGACAGGGATCAGGTGGTGAGGTGACAGGCGAACAGGGATGAGAGGGGCATTAAATACTCTTTCTCCATCACCAGCCTGTCCAGTTGGAGAACGAAGGGTATGGCGACATCTGGCCAAGGATGGGATGTGCATCAACCGACCTTTCCCCCATGCCAGGTTGCTTCATTAATGCCTTACTAGTTTTGGGATAGAGAGCCACCGTGGTCAGGTTGGTGGCTAGACCTCCGGTCACTGGTCCAGCCCCTGCTCCGTCATACCCAACTCTGCAGATCGGGTCGGTATATAAGTGACCTAGCCTGTTACAACCTACGTGACGATTTATAATAGGCTCGGCTCATTTAGATGATATGAGTTATCAACAGTAGCCCCCCTAACTCTCAACTCAAAGAGCCGATCTTGGGTGGGGAGTTTGTTTCAGACCTTGTATTTTGGGTGAGCCGAGCATATGTTGAGCCTATTTTGAATGATATTCTACGTAAGTCTGGTAGCCCCCAAGTACCCAGCCGAGGAGGTCTCTTTTGAGCTTTTTGGCGCCAGGTTTTGAAATGGGTGCACTCGAGTAGGTGTGATGCGGCATGAGGTGGTTCGTTGAGCGAGCGGCGCATTAAATAGCAGTTGACGTTGGGGTCTGCGAGAAGTCGCGTCGGTTTGCGTCGTTTCGACTTATGGAGGCTGTCGTGTCTCCACGTGTGCGCATCCTGGAGGAAGAGCCAAAGCGTCAACGGTGGGGATGGCGCGGTCGTCTGGGTATAAAAGGGCAGCGTGGGCCTGAGTGTTGCCGTTTTCGCCATTACTTATGTTTGAGAGCTATTGAGCAGAGTGGTTTGGGCGATATTCTTGGTGTGTCGAGGTGTTTGCAGAGGGTGGCATTTCCAAGTTCCCGTTGATTCTGGTAAGCCATGTTTCTTCTCTTTTCTTCTTTCCTTCCTCTTCCTTCTTTGTTCACTGTGAGGAGAGTTTGTTTGGATTTCCTTTTCGTGCATTCTGGGTTTCCAAATTGTGTTCGTCGACTGTTTTTATTGTGGTACCTTTTGATATGTGAAACGTGCCCTATGCTTCTTTAGTTGCATTGGGAGTATATTGTTAGGTGGCGGTGTGAAAATGTCTAGCCAATTAGACATGTCCTACTCGCAGGATACATCAAGTAACGGGTCAGCTTTTAGGGGTGATGAGAGTGGCACAGAAGTAGTAGAGGAGATGTACGAGGCAGCCGATCAGATGGGCGAAGATATGCCCATTGGCCTCGGAGGAAATTTCGAGTACCATAGACCTGTAGGGAGAGTAGATGGTGAGGAGGCGGAGAATGCCGATTAGAGTGGTAGAAGTGTTGAGCAAGGTGATCAAGGAGAAACAACCATCGCCGTGGTCGGGTTGGATGAGGAGGGAAACGATGATGTGGCGCACACCGACCCAATCAGAGGTGGAGACAAGCGGGAAACCAGTGAGGTGGGCACGAGGGTGACTACAAGCCCAAGTGAGGGTGTTGAGGCGAGCGCTAAAGTTGAGACTAAGGAGGGATGGTCAGCCGATGAACACTAGAGCAGTATGACGCAGCAGAGGTTAGATTGGTTGCGGGCGGAGTATGCTATACCGAGCAGTGTGACACTCAGGGTGCCTACGGGGGATGAGAAGCCGAGCACACCTCCCCTGGGATGGGTGACCCTGTGTGCAGACATGCTGAAGCAGGGGGTCCGTCTGCCTCTATCCCTGTTTTTGCAGGGATGGATGAGTCGGCTCGGTGTAGCGCCACACCAGATGAACCCCAACGTGTATAGGACAATGGTAAGTGTCCAAGCGTTGTGGCGGCAAGTACATAATTCTGAGCCGACCATTAACCAAATGCTACACTGCTTGCTGTTAAAAAGGAGTCCGCATGAGGTTGGGTTCTGCTACCTCCAGAGTGCGATAGGGAAGATAATTGAGAGCAACCCTTCCTCCCAGAAAACGTGGAAACTGCACTAGTTCTATGCCTCGGGGTCATGGGAATTCGCGGAAGGGGTCGAGTCGATGTGTCTTAAGATACACAGGCGCTTTAGAATGCCAGGTCAGGCTGATATGCGGGATTCGTCAATTGAGCCTATTTTGCCTTTTCACATACACACAATGTGCATGCACATTTGCATTTTTATTTTTGTTTTTCTTTTAGTGTCCTTGCTGATTGACATAAGTAGTACACTTTTGCAGTCAAATTGGAACGAGCCCAGCTGTCCGCAGTCGAGCAGGAGCAGGTGGACCAGATACTTGCGTTGCCTAGTACCGAGAGGGCTGCAGATAAACTTCTTGCAAGCAAAGGCCTAATCAGCACCGCAAGTGAGTTTTGCAATTTTATGATAAGTGTAGTCAATTTGGTTGGTCTTGGACTTGGACTCAGTTGTCTCATGTTTGTTGTCTCATATGTGTTAAACAGTGATGAGGCCGACCCGAAGTGACCCTGCCATGCAAGCGAAGCTAATGAAGATGGCCAAGGGTTTGTCTGGGGGTTCCCAGCCGACCCGGGTTGGGGCGTCTCCCCGTATGTCCGTGGCTCGGAGCCAAGCACCCGTTACAACCGCCAGCCCTGCTCGGGGAGGTCAGAAGAGGCGAGCAGAGGAGCAATTACCCCGAGATATGGGAAAGAGGCGGTCGGAGGAAGAGATGAGGAGGGACACTGGGAAGAGGTCAAATGGATCTGCTACTGCAGAAGGACCGAGAAGGGTGAGTGTGGACCCCATAAGCGGTCCATTAGAGCCATGGACGGACGGGGAGGTGGCGCTCGGTGCGCATCAGGAGGCGGTAAGGCGCATTCTGAAGGTGAACGTGGTCGAAGGGCTGTTCACCGAGGAGATGGGTTACAGTGGAATGACCATGTCTGCTTTGGAGGATCAACTGAAGGTATGGTAATTTGTCACCCCTCCTTCTGTCTTTCTCTCCTTAATGTTCTTGTTTCTTACCAACTCCTTGGTGTAGGCAAGCATGAAGTTGTTTATCGCTGCTCAGAATGTGGATGCTCATTGCAAATTTGACCGAGGTAAGCAGGACGAGCAAGCCGTGACAGTTGCCGAGCTGAAGCGGACGATAGGGGAGAAGGCGAAGGTGGAAGAGAACTGGAGCAGGTGCGGAGTCACCTAGAGGAGGAGGACACCAAATGAAAAACAAAAGATGGCGCAAAGGATACTCGGTTTACATTGGCGCGGGATCTACATAGCCAGGCGCAGGCTCAGGTTAAAACATTGGCGCGGGTTTACATTCCCTGACCTTCTGTAAGTACGCAACAAAACAGAGCAGAAAACCTAAAAGTACAAAGATTGGCTACCAACCATACCTTCTATTTTGGAACCAAACCTTAACTCATTTAAAATAAGTAAGTACGACAGGAAAGCAAAGTGTTGTATTTGGGGTTCGTAAGTGTAATATGCTCACCTTCAGACTTCAGAGAGCAGCACATAATTGCATCTTAGTGATGCCACAAGGATTTGAGGATGGATTCACCTCCTTCATTGGAGGATTTGAGCAGCTCCACACCCTAACGGCACCTGCACCATCTTCTACCCTAAACGATGGAGCCCAAACCGAATTGTCATGAACGGTGGTCATCTAGGATGAAATTGAAGGAGCGTAATGGATAGGTAAAGGAGATACCAGTTGACAGGTTATAAAGGAGAGAAGAAAAAAAAACATAAAATTTCATTCAAAACTGAAACTAAATACATTTAGGGAAAGGAAATACACGTGTCTCCATCAGTGAGCATCCTAATCCTAACAAAGCCATCAAAATCCTAACAACAAAAAATTTCATTCAACGCTGAAACTAAATATATTTAGGAAAAGGAAATACATACACGTGTCCCCATTAGTGAGCATCCTAATCCTAACAAAACCATCAAAAGAAATCCTCATAACAAAAGAGATTCATTGATCTAACAAAAGAAATCCTAACAAAGCCATTTCCAAGCCCTGTAACAACAGAAAATCCTAACAAAAGAGATTCGTTGATTCGTTGCTTCTCAACCACCACGCCGGCTCAGTCACGGCCACGACAGAGGACGACGACCACCACCACCACGAGGAGCGACGGTGGCTTGTCAAGTTCTTTCCTCCGCCGCCTTGACTATCTTTCTCTTTGCCTCAGCTCTGTCCTTTGCCTTATCTCTCCCCACCTTAGTCTTAACTCTCTGCTCCTCAGCCTCTGCTCTCCTCAACGAATATAGAAAGGAGGAGAAGATGGAAAGGAGGAAAAGATGAAGAACTATACAGAAGCAAACACCCTTTCGGGCGAGGAGAACCAACGACTCTCAATGTTGGCAAATTAAGGATTGCTAATTGGCATTAGCCCTTAGCTCTGATACCATGTAGAAACTTTATATTCGATTATAGTATTTGAGATATTACAACCAATATTTATACACAAATTATAATATATCTTCCTAGTGGTTACACAATGAAAATGGAAAACACAATATATCCTAATAAAGGTTAATAACAACATAACAGCTAAAACACTAATGTATTGTCATTGAAAACCCTTAACTATGGTAACTCCCATAACCCCCTAACAAACCATCAAAAGAAATCCTCCTAACAAAAGAGATTCATTGATCTAACAAAAGAAATCCAAACAAAGCCTTTTCCAAGTCATGTGGCAATAGAAAATCCTAACAAAAGAGATTCATTGATTCATTGCTTCTCAACCACCACGCAGACTCAGTCACGACCACGACAGACGACCACGACCACGATCACGACCACGACCACGACCACCACGAGGAGCGATGGCGGCTTGTCGAGCTCTTTCCTCCGCTGCCTCAGTTATCTTCCTCTCTGCCTCAGCTCTCTCCTTTTCCTTATCTCTCCCCGCCTTAGTCTTAACTCTCTGCTCCTCAGCCTCAGCTCTCCTCAACGAATATAGAAAGGAGGAGAAGATGGAAAGGAGGAGAAGATGAAGAACTATACATAAGCAAACACCCTTTCGGGCGAGGAGAGCCAACGACTCTCAATGTTAGCAAATGAAGGATCGCAAATTTGTGTTAGCCATTAGCTCTGATACCATGTAGAAACTTTATATTCAGTTATAGTATGTGAGATATTACAACCAATATTTATACACAAACTATAATATATCTTCCTAATGGTTACACAATGAAAACGGAAAATCCATTATATCCTAATAAAGGCTAATAACAACATAACAGCTAAAACACTAATGTATTGTCATTGAAGACCTTTAACAATGGCACCTCCCGTAACCCACTAACAAATCATCAAAAGAAATCCTCATAACAAAAGAAATTCATTTATCTAACAAAGGAAATCCTAACAATTCCATTTCCAAGCCCTGTGACAACAGAAAATCCTAACAAAAGAGATTCGTTGATTCGTTGCTTCTCAACCACCACGCCGGCTTAGTCACGGCCACGACAGACGACGAAGACCACCGACACCACCACAAGGAGCGACGACGGCTTGTCGAGCTCTTTCCTCCGCCACCTCAGCTATCTTCCTCTCTGCCTCAGCTCTCTCATTAGCCTTATCTCTCCCCACCTTAGTCTTAACTCTCTGCTCCTCAGCCTCAGCTCTCCTCAACGAATATAGAATGGAGGAGAAAATGGAAATGAGGAGAAAATGGAGTACTATACAGAAGCAAACACCCTTTCGGGCGAGGAGAGCCAATGACTCAATGTTGGCAAATGAATGATCTCTAATTGGCGTTAGCCATTAGACCTTTAACTATAGTACCTCCCGTAACCCCTTAACAAACCATTAAAAGAAATCCTCATAACAAAAGAGATTCATTGATATAACAATAGAAATCCTAACAAAGCCATTTCCAAGCCCTATGACAACAGAAAATCCTAAGAAAAAAGATTCGTTGATTCGTTGCTTCTCAACCACCACCCTGGCTCAGTCACGACGACGACAGAAGACAGACAACGACCACCACCACCACCACCACCACCAGGAGCAACGGCGGCTTGTCGAGCTCTTTCCTCTGCCGCCTCAGCTATCTTCCTCTCTGCCTCAACTTTATCCTTAGCCTTATCTCTCCCGCCTTAGTCTTAACTCTCTGTTCCTCAGCCTTAGCTCTCCTCAACGAATATAGAAATGAGGAGAAGATGGAGAACTATACAGAAGCAATCACCCTTTCGAGCGAGGAGAGCCAACGACTCTCAATATTGGCAAATAAAGGATCGTTAATTGGCGTTAGCCATTAGCTCTGATACCATGTAGAAACTATATATTCGATTATAGTATTTGTGATATTACAACCAATATTTATGCACAAACTATAAGATATCTTCCTAGTGGTTACACAATGAAAACGGAAAACCCATTATATCCTAATAAAGGCTAATAACAACATAACAGCTAAAACACTAATATATTGTCATTGAAGACCCTTAACTATGGTAACTCTTGTAACCCCCTAACAAACTATCAAAAGAAATCCTCATAACAAAAGAGATTCATTGATATAACAAAAGAAATCCTAACAAAGCCATTTCCAAGCCCTGTGACAACAGAAAATCCTAACAAAAGAGATTCGTTGATTCGTTGCTTCTCAACCACCACGCCATTTCAGTCACGGCCACGACCGATGACGACGATGACGACCACCACCACCACCACGAGGAGCGACGACGGCTTGTCGAGCTCTTTCCTCCGCCGCCTCAGCTATCTTCCTCTCTGCCTCAGCTCTCTCCTTAGGCTTATCTCTCCCCGCCTTAGTCTTAACTCTATGCTCCTCAGCCTCAACTCTCATCATCTGTGCCTTGGCAATGCACCCAAAGCTGATGGCCGGCACCGTCTTGGAACCGACGGTGGCCACAGCAGCAGCACCAATTAGCCACGGGTTAGTCATGGCATTTAAGCCATTAGTAATGGAAGGAACCCAAGCCTTGATATCTTGAACAAGGCTTGGGATATCCTTAGTGAGTGTTGTCCAAAGACCAACCCTCTTCTGTCTCTATTCTTTCCATCTCTCTCTGTCTCCCCGTCTCTCTGTTTCTCTGTTTCTCCTTTCCCTTCTCTCCCTCTCTTTAATATATTGAATTCATCATATATCTCCCTAGAGTAGCTTAGTTGTTCTCCTTTGAAAAAGAACCAGAAAACATAGTGTGATCATCATGATATTTCTAGAAATGATTTTACACCTCGTTTGTTTTTTGTTTGATAAAAAGTGGAAAAAAAACCATTTCGGGTGTTATTCATTTAAGTTTGATTTTGGAATAAAAGGAGAGACGGCGCATAGACAAAGATCCATCCTCATTGGCTACTTGGACAATAAGCAATTTTAAGATAGTCAGAAAACAGCTCCTTTTTGCAGAAAATTTTCTTTTTTGTTTGCTAGAAAGTATTATGAGTTATTATTTTGGTTCCTTTGCAGAAATTGTTCTTCTTTTTTTGTTTGCCAAAAGGTATATTGAGTTATTATTGTGGAACTATAGTTTCGACAAGTTGAGGCAGATTGTGGAACTATAGCTTCAAAGGTTGTTATTTTTGTTTCAAATATATACATACAATTGCCTCGTGTATGATATTTAATTTTGCTTCCATATAGAATCATTATTTTTAGTCAACAATGATGGTTCATAACTTAACGCAGGCTACAATCAATTAAGTGACAATTTCATGGCCTTTTTGATTCATTCATTTGTTGTTGGTAGCTTACACCCCGGAAAGACGATATTATTATCTTGTCCCAACAGCCTCATCAAATCCCAGTATGTTTTGACAAGGTTAATGTCCAAATGTGTTTAAGTTTTTCTTAGATTTATGGCAGTGTTATGTTTCTTGTGTATATGTTTAGCATATTAAAGTTTCTAATTCTATTAAGGAGTGCTTTTCTCCTTCTAAAGTGAAGGAGTGGGCAGTTGTCGATTTGAATAACACAATTTCATGGTTGGACCTGGAGAGAGTCAAGAAGAAAAGGTTATTGGTATTCTACTTATGCGTGTCTGTGTTTGTGCAAATAATCTCACGGGAGAATATTCGCTCTTAGATCCTTCAACCTTCGATCTTCCTTCTCTCTCTTCCTCGATTCCTGTAAAAAAGACTGGAGTAAATAGACCACACCCGGGGATGCCTAAGTTAGTTCGAGTGTTTGTAGGAAAACAATAGCTAAGCAAAGGGTACGGAGTTGTATGTATGGTGTGAACCAAGCGGCCGGAGCCGTATGTGGTGGCCGGAGTTGTGTAGAGAAAATATGGAGAGTGGAGAGTGGAGAGGGAGAGAGAGCTTCGGGTATTTTTCTCGGGTATTAGGAGTAGGTTTAGATGTACCTTGAATGATGAATGAAGTCATCTATTTATAGAAGCCTCGGGACTAGGGTTTCGTAGAGATTGAGTGGGACTTGATTACATCCTTTTATTATGATAATATCTGAATAACACAATTTCATGGCTGGACCTGGATAGAGTCAAGAAGAAAAGGTTATTGGTATTCTACTTACGCCTGTCTGTGTTTGTGCAAATAATCTAACGGGAGAATATTTGCTCTTAGATCCTTCAACCTTCGATCTTCCTTCTCTCTCTTCCTCGATTCCTGTAAAAAAGACTGGAGTAAATAGACCACACCCGGGGGGTGTTGGCCAAAGGCCCTCCGATGCCTAAGTTAGTTCGAGTGTTTGTAGGAAAACAATAGCTAAGCAAAGGGTACGGAGTTGTATGTATGGTGTGAACCAAGCGGCCGGAGCCGTGTGTGGTGGCCGGAGTTGTGTGGAGAAAATATGGAGAGTGGAGAGTGGAGAGGGAGAGAGAGCTTCGGGTATTTTTCTCGGGTATTAGGAGTAGGTTTAGATGTACCTTGAATGATGAATGAAGTCATCTATTTATAGGCACCTCGGGGCTAGGGTTTCGTAGAGATTGAGTGGGACTTGATTACATCCTTTTATTATGATAATATCTGAATAACACAATTTCATGGCTGGACCTGGAGAGAGTCAAGAAGAAAAGGTTATTGGTATTCTACTTACGCCTGTCTGTGTTTGTGCAAATAATCTCACGGGAGAATATTCGCTCCTAGATCCTTCAACCTTCGATCTTCCTTCTCTCTCTTCCTCGATTCCTGTAAAAAAGACTGGAGTAAATAGACCACACCTGGGGGGTGTTGGCCAAAGGCCCTCCGATGCCTAAGTTAGTTCGAGTGTTTGTAGGAAAACAATAGCTAAGCAAAGGGTACGGAGTTGTATGTATGGTGTGAACCAGGCGGCCGGAGCCGTGTGTGGTGGCCGGAGTTGTGTGGAGAAAATATGGAGAGTGGAGAGTGGAGAGGGAGAGAGAGCTTCGGGTATTTTTCTCGGGTATTAGGAGTAGGTTTAGATGTACCTTGAATGATGAATGAAGTCATCTATTTATAGGAGCCTCAGGGCTAGGGTTTCGTAGAGATTGAGTGGGACTTGATTACATCCTTTTATTATAATAATATCTGAATAACATAATTTCATGGCTGGACCTGGAGAGAGTCAAGAAGAAAAGGTTATTGGTATTCTACTTACGCGTGTCTGTGTTTGTGCAAATAATCTCACGGGAGAATATTCGCTCTTAGATCCTTCAACCTTCGATCTTCCTTCTCTCTCTTCCTCGATTCCTGTAAAAAAGACTGGAGTAAATAGACCACACTCGGGGGGTGTTGGCCAAAGGCCCTCCGATGCCTAAGTTAGTTCGAGTGTTTGTAGGAAAACAATAGCTAAGCAAAGGGTACGAAGTTGTTTGTATGGTGTGAACCAGGCGGCCGAAGCCGTGTGTGGTGGCCGGAGTCGTGTGGAGAAAATATGGAGAGTGGAGAGTGGAGAGTGGAGAGGGAGAGAGAGCTTCAGGTATTTTTCTCGGGTATTAGGAGTAGGTTTAGATGTACCTTGAATGATGAATGAAGTCATCTATTTATAGGAGCCTCGGGGCTAGGGTTTCGTAGAGATTGAGTCGGACTTGATTACATCCTTTTATTATGATAATATCTGAATTAATGATATTATCTCATTAATTATAAGATAATACCCTATAATTAAGATATTATCCCCTTATTAGGATAATATCTCAATTAATAATATTATCTTATTAAATAAAGATAACAATCTCGTTCTCTTGGACCCTTGTAGTCCAAGGAGTTTGTGGTCACCCACCCTTGGATCTAATCTAAGGGTGGAGAAAAAACTTATTTTAAAATCCATATAAAGTTTTTTTTTTACTCTATTAGTTTAAAAAACACATTTTCTATAAAAATAAGGAAAAGAAAGAAAGAAACAAAACACGTTCTGAAACTTCCAGTCTATTTTCGGCAGTCAACTTGTAAGGCCCAAAACGTATACTTGTACTGCTCATATGGGAATACATTCTTCACAAAAGTTGTTCCAATGGGTGTCTATTATAACATATCCAAATTTGAGCCCCATTGGATACATATTGAAACCTCAGGCCTTCCTACACCATGCCTGGTTCAGAAGAATCGTTTTTTTTCCAGCAACCAAAAGAAAACCCATATGGGTTGGCAGCAAAAGGCAGCCATAATTGAACACCTTTGAAAACCCATGTGAAGAAAGCTTGAGGTGCAGCAGCTAAAGAATTGAAAAGAATGCATGAAGTGCGACACCCATGCCAAAAGAAGTATGGTATGGAATTGATTCCAACCACACTAACTTAGACAAGATGAAGTGGGAGTTATGGATTGTATTGGAATAGGAATGGTGGTGTTGGAATTCATCATGATGTTCCTCCTTCTTAGCCCTATAAATAGAGAAGTCTTCAAGCTTCAAAACACACACCAAGCTCCACAACTCTTGAGCTTTCTCTCCTTCCTCCAATTTTTCTAGTTCTAAATTTCTGTTTTAGTTTTATTTTATGGGGAACTAACTCCCTAGCTAAGTCTAGGGGGAAAGCTTTTAATATGAGTATGTAATTTTTATTAGTTTGATCCAAACTTAAGCTTTAATGTGATTTTGTAGTTTTTGTTCAAATGGAATTTGTAGTTTTCTTTTTTAATTAATTGATGAATGTTTGATAATCTATTCCTTGGGTTCAATCATGTTTTTCCCATTGTGTAGTAAAAACTTTCATGCTTTTAAAAGAGAAGAGAATTACTAAAGATTAATAGAATTTTGATGAAGTTTATTTTTTGATAATTTGTTGCCAATGGTACAAGTTATGCTTAGAATACTTCTAAAGGAAATTAAAAAGAGCTTTAATTATTTTGAACAACTACAATGGAAAATGTTTTGTGGATCAAATTAATAAGAGTTGCATGCTTATGTTAAAAGTGGAATCCCAATGCCTTAGTGTTTTAATCAATTGAATTTTCTTTAAATCAAATCTTGCATAAATCTACTTCTCAATCACACTTGTTCTTTTTCATCTCTGTTATTTTCTTTACACCGCTCTCTGTGGAAATGACACTCGGACTTCCGATCTACACTACTATACGACACCTTCCCTTGGGTTTTGCAAAGTGGTATTAACATTTTAGTTTGGATAGCTCAATGAATACATGATGAGGGAGTAGTTTCTAACGCTCTTTGTTTTGCCTGGAGAATTAAGAACCCTCTCCATGCTAAGTATGATAAGAATTCTATACCTGATTTAGACATGGCAGCTCAGAGTCGCAATAATATTGATCAGTTATTATTGGATTTGATACATTGTGCATCAATCCGGAATGCAATGTTAAAGGCAAAACCACTACCTCCCTGATGAACGTGTCACAAAAACCAATTTCAACCAACGACATATTAGTTCAGGTCAATAGAAAAGGAAAGGAGAAAAAAAGAAAAAAGGTACATATGCCTCGTGTGTGCATGTGAACAGAGAACTTAGAGAAGAAAATTCCCTGCCATGTTTTGATCCTCACTCCATTATCCGTGTTAGACAGGACCAATACATCACGCACTTGTGACCAAGAGTTTGATTTTCCCAAGCTTCCAATGCTTAAGAAGGCATTTGAAAATTAGTAAGGTGTACGTATGATTCCCATAGTGAAGCCTAAATGAAAGTAGAGATTTACCTTATGCCGTGACCAGGGCCACAAGCAATATTTATAATCCAGATTCGTGAAGAATTGCTGACTATTGAAATGCAGTCATCTCCTGGATTGAGTATAAGAACTTGATGTAAAATAATGAATGAGTTACAACTTACAATGCATATAGATATGCAAACTGGCACCAAAATCAACATCTAATTGCTAAAGGTAACAAGTAACAACCTTCTCTGCAACAACTCCAAAAAAAAGATATAGTTCTAGGATCAAGAACAATGAATAGATTCAAATTTAGCAACAGTTTTCTTGGATAACTAACCATGCTGTTCTTGACTTCAATGCCCCTTGATGCACTAATGTGGATTCCATCAGTATTGGGACTAACAGCAGGGGCCATCACTCTGAGATTGGATGCCAATACCCGCATACAGTAAGTGAATGCCATGTGCATTTGTTGACTACTGACAATCATAAGATCCTTGACCTTCAAATTCTTGCACTTATGGGAAGTAACTGCCTGGAATGCATTTGGTATCAAGGCCATGAAACCATCAGAAACAAAAAACTTTCTCAAGTGAAATAATGAAACAATTAAAGAAGATACAAACAATTGCTGGCTCTTAAATAAGAAAGCACTAACCGTTGGAGCATGTCGACAAGGCTGCCACAAACAAGTTAAGCCAATTTTAGACAGATGCAGGTAGAATCGTCTTTAAATGAAACATAAGCTTACAGGTTCAAGAGAGCAATACATTTGTTGAGTTGGTCTTGCAAGACCGCTCCTGTCCCATCCCATTGATTCTCCCTCCCCCTTTTAGGGTAAGGTGGTTCACTCCATGGAAATAAAACCATTTACGTGGATTCAAACCAATCCAAGCATCAGGATCTTTAGGAGCAACAATGTTACCAGAGATCTATTAAGACATGCAGTCTATTATAGTGAATGCAGGAAATTTTGAATGACAAATATCCACTGAACAATAGTTACATTATCGTCTAAATACCGCTAAATAGAAGGGATGTAAGAGAATTGATTCATACCATTAAAGTAACCTTTGATCGACACGGTCCTGCAATATCGACAGGGTGGACAAGGTAAGTGCTTCCAACGGGAATTACAATTCTCGTACGCGTGGGCAATGAACAAGCCATCTCCCAAGTATTTTTGAAAGCCTGAAGGGAATGGGAAAAAAATATCATTCCTGGACACGGGACTTCACTAATAGGTTTGTGCAAAATAATGCATAAGAATGGTGCCTGCTAAATTCTCACAAAATGAGGCTCCATAGCTATCTCATCATCAAGCATAAACACCTGTCGATGTCCGACATAAGTTATATATTAAAATTAAAAATTCTTGCTATAAAGATGACTGCTTCCTTCTGTCATCATCACTTTGGAGTTTTAAAACAGGGTAATGCTTTAAGCAACCTTCACTAAAGAAGCATGGTAAAATGATTGCAAATTCTGGTTCAGTCGATACACCAATTCGGGTTGATGAGGCATTGCTGAGTATCACTAGACCACGTTCGTCAATGCATGTTAAGAAACAAATTGATACCCTCTTTGTTTTTTTAATTGCTTAGGGCTTGTTTCGAAGTGATTTTGGAGATGCGAATAATCACTTTTATGAAGAATCATTTTTACCAATAATCACTTTAAGTTATTTTATCGTTATCTGCAAATACTGAATTGTGATAATCTCAGTGCTTTTTTGGATTTCAGCCTTGAAGATGATCTTCCTTTTATATATTAGGTACATATATGATTTATCCTTGACAATATACATGACGTTTGATTTGGGCTTTGCTTTTTCTTGGGTCTACGTTTTCATTGGCCCAAGATTGTTTTGTGAAAAAATAAAAAATAAAACTATTTAATTATATCCAGAATTGTGATATCCTACTTATAAAATTAAAAAAATTAAAAATTTGTCGGACCAAATCAACTGTGCAGTTGAAGCGTCCTCCCAAATCCCAATGGACAAGTGCTTGACTTGGTTTGATTATCAAATTTTAAAAAGAACTGATGAGTTGATTAATTTGGTCTTGATTTTGGCTTGACGTCGAACAAAGCCAGCCCATGCTTACCTTACAATATCACAAAGTCGCCAATATCAATTCTTCTATTCGGATGTACAAATATTATTATGGTGCAGACGTCATATATATTTTATTAAATATAAGTAGAGAATTAGCTTAGCATAATTGTGAGCTAGATGATGCCAAGCCAGGCTCGAGAGTAGGCAGGCTGTAGGGACATGAATTCTTTCTCCCATATTTTTGTAGTGGTTTGGATGTTTTACGCCGCTTGTTTCACCACTTGTGGTTTTGGACAGTGTATCAAAGTGCTCTATGTGTGTATATAATATGAAAATTTAATATAATTTAATTTACATTGTCTACTCTGTGCATAATAATTCACATGTTAATTCATATTTTATTATAACATAAGCAACAAAGCACTCCACCCAGCATCATCTGTAAACCATTAATTAAGTTACTCTCTCTCTCTCTCTCTCTCTCTCTCTCTCTCTCTCTCTCTCTCTCTCGTGTGTGTTTTGGCTTAAACTGAAGTCATCATCTGCTCTTTAATTTTGTTTAACATATAGTTATTATTAATTTCTTTTACTTACTTTGGGGTTTGATTTTTATATGTAGCTTACTTTCTATGTGCAGTGCTAAGTACAAGACAAGGGACAGACCAAAAGCAAGACAAAGCCAATTCATTACGTAAATGATTTTGTTTGCTTATATACAATATAATTTGGAAAGAATTATAAACTTTAGAAACCAATACTTTCATTTTATTATCTTCTCTTTTCTTTTGTCATTACCCTATGTATGTTAGTTTTACAAGTAAATGTGTCAATTCTCCTTTTCTAATAACCCTCCTCACATAATTAGTGATTCTCCTTTAAACAAAAAGATGGTCTGAGACGCCGGACGAGACAAAGCGAGAATCAAATTCTTGTTGTAAAATTAAACACCGACATCAAATAAGACACAATATAAGAGAGAAGACGAGAATTAAATTCCTGTTGTAAAATTAAATACCGACATCATGTAAAACATCGTAAAGAGACAAGACGAGAGTTAAATTCTTATCGAAAAATTAAACACCGACATCAGGTAAATCTTCTACGATTTTCACATTTGTTGAAATAGAAAGTGATGACAAGAGAATTACATTATAAAAAGTTGTGTGTTTGTCTTTGCACGCACACTTGTGCAATCAACAATCAAAGACAAGGCACCGCCCAATCAGTACAAAATGATTCGTTGTGTTCATTCGTGCTGCATAAGTGTGATTAGATTATGGACATAATATGTACACAAATTAATGACACAAAAGCTTTCTATTCAATTGCCTGCTGTACGTGCCTGATGTGTTTAGAAATGAAACCTACTTAATTAATTTGGCATTACATAGAACTCGTATATTTAATTAGTTTCTGAATTAATTAAATATGTATAAGCTAGATATATACGAATAGAAATTATATATGGCCCCGTTGGCTAAAACAACAATAATACATATAATTTAGTTTTTGTTTGCTATCAAATAAATTATTAAGAACGTCTAAGCGGGTTTTTGTTTACTTAATTAGTACTATTAGTTAAAATTTTGCAAAGGAAAATATATATTTATTGACAACCCTTCCAACAACCATGATTAGCGAAACTGATTGATATGAACTTCTAAAAACAGTCATATAACAATACTTAATTTGTTTGGTATAAAAAAAGAAATGATCACCACCCAAGAAATGTCTTTTTCAGAAAGAAGAAAACGCTAAAATGGTAATATTTTTTGAAAAAAATGGATGAATGAATCAGAATGATTTGGAATCTAAGAACATATATTTACAAGTACTCACTACTTTATAAAAACTCATATTTTAAAAAACAAATCATAATTTTTTATTTTTTATTTTTTGATAAGGACACCAAACATGCTCTTAATTTTTTAATGATAAAACTAAAATAACAAACACAACCACAACACAAAACCCGAGAAATATCAGGCAAGTAAAATATTAATGTTTTTTATTATTATGAGAAAATATTTATGTTCACTCTCATGCAAATCATATGATATATTTTTCAGAAAAAGAGAAATATATGACATCTTGAATTACAAGCCATGCAAAAGGGGAAATCAAAACAGGTGAAGGCTTCCAACAACAAAAAAAAGAAAAGAAGAAAAAACAGGTGGAGGCTGAAAACCGACACGCAAATTTATATAATATTATTTTATAACTTACGTACGTGATTGTTTCCACACATGTTCAAAAAATTTATAGGTACACATTTGACCTAAAATCTTCCCAACATTTAATGTTGAAGAACAATCTTGTTTGTGGAGAACTAGGGCGGTGGAGTTGCCCACTTAACCAAGCCACGAAATTGATAAATAAAGTACCAGAAAAAAGAAGAAGATTTAATTACATTTTGACCACATTAATTTCAAACTCATACATACAATTAATTAACTATCTACTACTATTGTTTTCACGATTTTTTTTAATGTTGCAAATGTAAAACCAGGCCATGTGACAAACCAGTGCAATTGGTGCCAAGATTTTGTTCCATATATATATAATATGTAAATATATATGAGAGATTTCTTAAATAATTTTATTTGAGTGAAGTCCTTTAAGGTATTTTACGAATTTTTTTTCAACAATTCAAATCATTTATTTTTTAGATCTTTATTCACAGATCATCCTTACAAAAAATTAGACAAATCAGAAATCGTTTCGAGATCCAATTGTGTACTAAAAAATCAATGAACACGGTGCTTTAAGAAATTACTAAAATGTCAATAATTCAATTGAGTGGTCAAATGATATTGGATTCAAGTGATTTTTTTGTAGAGATGATCTTTGAATTTATATCTACAAAATAGACGGTTTGGATTAGTGAAATACAATATGAAGTGGGCCCTACAAAGATTTATTTGAGGGATCCATCAACTGAAGCTATATGTATATCTATATATGTATAGATATTATTTACATCCCTAAATTTCTTTTCTATATTAGCTTTAGTGTCAGAGGTTAATTCAAAACTAATTTGATGTTCTCAGATGTCGGTTGACATATTAATCCATACATATATATATATATATAGTTAGATGCATCATAAATATGTTCCATGATAACGGCTACATGTAGATCGATGGGGAAGACATTGATAAATGAGGAGATATGCATGCATGGCCCATGAGGGTTGGCAAAATCTCATGTGATGCATATTTTTCGTGCCCTAAATAAGTTTTTGAGAAGTGACCAGAAAGTGGTCAGAGATGGAGTCGCGTTGAATGGAATGAAAACTTTAGGACCATAAATATAAAGTCTAGAAAGGGTTTTTGCTGTATGCATAAATGATAGCCAGCCATGGATATTGTGGTCTCCAACTTGAAAGATACACATGAGCGCATGCCTGAGAAAGAAGAAATAATACTTGAAAGATACATGAATTTATCCGAAAAATGGATTGGGTTGGTCACAACTATTAAGGCATAGTACTTAACCTAAAACACATTTAGTATTGGTTTCATATTGCTTTTTGAAAACTTTTCTAAGATAGTGACTTTGTTTATCATCATTTGTTTAGCGGCGAATTTCTCATTCATGTTGCAATTAAGGAATCACAACATATTCGATGAATTACTTTGACGCATAAACACACAGCTGTCTCCTATGAGTTTCAACGCGTTATTCTCATGTATGTGTGTGTGAGCAACAGAGTAGGCTAATATTACAAAACAATTCGTAAATTTCAATATTTTATGAGTGACAAAACTGCAATTAGACGAGTTGGAATAATGTATCCAAAACTCCTAATTTGAGCTTGGAATATGAACTTACAATTAGCTTAATTCGACGTAGGGAAGCAAAACATTTATTTCTACTATCTAAACATAAGACAAACCCATATTATAAAGGAGAGCGTGCAATGGAGTAGATGGGACTTGACTGCATTTTCATGAGGAATTACCAAATTGGGTGGCCAAATGTGTGTGTAGGGTAACAGCTATACAAAAAATAACTTGAAGGAACAAGTGCTTCTGCTTCTCTTGTATTTCTTAGAGAGAGAGAGAGAGAGAGAGAGAGAGAGAGATGGCCTGTTATGTGAACCAGACCAAACCCGGGTAAACCGCCCAGTTGCCCCATTTAATTCAATCATTGACCAAGCCCTAAACAAGTCCTTGATGAAGAAACACATTTATATATTTTCCTTTTATGTTTTCCACAAGATGAAAATTTAAAATTTGGTTTAGCATGAACGTAGACGAAATTAACTTTACTGTTCAATAAAAATAAAACAGAATCTATTTTTATTCACTTTGACTTTTAAACCAAACAATCCCTTGTGTTGACTCAAATGATTGCTGAATATAAAATTAGGGTTTCTTAAAAATTACATAAACAAGAGGGAGTTGGGGAATATCTACATTGAAATTAACCCCTTCCCCCGCTAAAGCTTAGGTTAGGTTATTTTAAACTGCGTCAAAATGTCAGGTACAACACTTATGTCATAGATGATGGATTTTTCTATTTTTAGGTACCCAAATGGCCCCTCAATCAAACACCCCCCTCTCCAACAAAAAAGAAAAAGAAAAAGAAAATCAAATTACCCAAATTACCCAATGAGCATACATGCCTGGTTATTGGGGATTTTCTCTATAGGATCTTGACAATTCCATGAAGGGTGGTGCATTAATTTATGCTCCATTTGATTAAGCATAACGAGACATAAAAGTCTACTAGAAGTCCTGTGAGAGAATTCAGAAGTACCGTGAGAGAATTCAAATGTAGAGTTTAACTTAATAGTTGTCGGTGTAATTTATAAAGATTTTCAATTTAAAAAATGTGTCAGATAATTATTGTATTCGACACAATTCTAACACCATCAAGTCAATTTATTTGAGGAGGAAATCATAAAAAGATCTAAGAGCTTTCGACAAAGTATTCAAATGCCAAGTTTATCTTATTAGGCGTAGGTGCAATGCAATTGAAGAAGATACCCGACTTATGATATCTGAATGTCGGACAACTATTACGTTTGACCCACAATTCTAACACCATCACCAAGTCAATTTGGTTGGGGAGGAAATCATGAAAAGGTCTGAGAGCTTTAAACAAAGTTAGAATTGGAAAGCTAAAAAGCCTTCACAATCCAAGCCATGATTAGTTGTACCCCAAATTGTCCTCCAAACCCAAAATGGTTCTCATGGTTTGTGTACATGGACTATATGCTCGTGTGTATTCTTTCAACTACCAAAAAAATTTGTCTTCATCTTGTAGCTAAATAAAAACGTGAAAGAAACAAATGTGAGTTACGTCAATTGATCAGGTCAATAAGTCAGCTCACTTACAATCAAGTTTGAATATCCTTAATGAAAAGAATACGTGCAAACAAAGAGTGTAAAAGAAGCAGAGAAAAACTTCAGTAGTGGTTTCCATGCCTTGTTCTAGGGGCAGTGGATGTGGATTGTTTATTTCGAGAGGGAAATTGGACAATTAGGCATTTTAGGTGTTTTGACGTCCAAGGCCCGGCAACCACCACTTCCCGCCTTTTCCGGAGGTGGCCAAAGTAAAACTACCAATTTACCCCTGTCCTTTAGCAACCAAAACAAAAAAAACTCAAAACCCCAAAATGCAAAAAGTCAAACTAACCTTTTTCTCTCTTCTCTTTTCTATTTTTTTGGTGAAAATTTTCTCTCCTCTTTTCCCTATTTAACTTAATCACCCCACAACCCACCCCCTTCCCCCTCTCCTCCTTCCCTCTCTTTCTCCTTTCTGCTTCTCTTTCTCTTTCTGTCTCTGCTTTTGCTTAAGCTTTTATGCACCAAACCATCATACTCATTACTCTTCTTCTCTCATCTGCAATCATATATATCAAACCCCACATTTGTATCTTCCACCACCCCAAATTTCACTTCCTCTTGCTTCTCTTTCTCAAACCAACCTGTTGGCTTTGGAAGCCTTTCTTCTCTCTCTTTCTCTGTTTCTCCACATAACCCAACAAGAAAGAAGAAAGAAGAAAAAAGAAACAATCTTTTTAGCTGCAACATTTTAAAGTTTCAGCCTTTCCATACTGATTGACAAATTGCTGATCGTATCATGGAGAATGAGTTTTTTCTAAATGCTGGAATCCCACCTCCACTTCACTTTCAGCAAACATCTTCAATGCCGGCATGGCGTTCTTCGTTCTCGACCGCCATGGACATCCAAGCCGCCGCCACGGCAGACCGGAATTGCTCATCAGAGCAGTCACCGGATTGCTTCTTCAATCCCAACTGGGACAAGTCAGCCGACCAGAACATCCACTTCGAGTCAGCCCTGAGTTCAATGGTGTCTTCTCCGGCGGCATCAAATTCCAACATCTCCAATGAGAGCTTTGTGATCAGAGAGTTGATAGGGAAGCTTGGAAACATCGGGAGCTCCGGTGAGATCTCGCCGCACTCTCAGTCCTTGTTGGGAATTCAGGCGAATACTTACATGGGTAGAAATGGAAATGGAAATGCAAGCACCAACACTTCATGTTATAGTACTCCTTTGAACTCGCCTCCCAAGCTGAGCTTGCCCATCATGGATCATCATTTGAAGAAAGAAAAGCTGCCCAATTTGGGAAAGTCCATGCCTTTGAATTCTAGTGTGGCTGAGTTCTCAGCTGACCCTGGATTTGCAGAAAGAGCTGCTAAATTTTCATGCTTTGGGAGCAGGAGCTTCAATGGCAGAACAACCCAACTTGGAATGAACAACAACAACAGCAACAGCAACAATACTGAGCTGCCTTATAGATCTAATGCCATTATGGGAAATGGTAAGCTTCCTCGGGTTTCGAGCAGCCCTGCTCTTAAGGCACTTGGATCTCAGACAGGTCTGCAAGAAAAGATGAATTCTTTGCTGCAGGATCGAAATGAATTGCCCATTTCTCGAGAGGAATCAACATTTTCTGAACAAAACCCAAATGGGGAGACAGGGTTGGTAGCTTCCAATTCCATGGATTTGAATTCCAGGAAAAGAAAATCAGTTTCCAAGGGAAAAGCTAAGGAGCCTCCACCAATATCATCCCCATCTCCCATTGCTACAAAGGTACATACTTTGCATACATACATACATACATACAACAAATTTACTCATTTTCCCATTTTGAAATTTGTGCAGCATTTTACTTTGATTATACATTACAACATTATTTAATTCAATGTTTATTCTTTTATTTTTGGGTACAGGGGGCTGCACTTAATGATAATTCTAATGCAAAGAGAAGCAAGCCAAATGAAAATAATGGGAATGATCAAAATGGCTCTGTAAAAGCAGAGGAGGATGCAAAGGGAAGTACAAGTAGTGATGAGAAACAAACCAAGACTGGTCCAAAGCCACCTGAGCCTCCCAAGGACTACATTCATGTAAGAGCAAGAAGGGGTCAAGCCACTGACAGCCATAGTTTAGCTGAAAGGGTAAGAATTATGGGCTGACCTTAAAATTCAATTTAATTTAATTCCCTCCAAAATCTTTATATTGTCATTATGCCATTTCATTGATTTTTCAAGCTTTATGCTGACATGGGTTTGTGTAATTTTGATAGGTCCGAAGAGAGAAGATCAGTGAAAGGATGAAGCTTCTTCAAGATCTTGTACCTGGCTGTAACAAGGTCTGCAAAAAATGCAGAATTTGACTGACAAGCTTTTATCTTTTTAAGGTGCATGATTGTGTGATGTGTCCTTTTTACTAATATGACTTTGATTTTTGGTTTTTTTTTCAGGTCACTGGAAAAGCACTTATGCTTGATGAGATTATAAATTATGTTCAGTCATTACAACGTCAAGTCGAGGTAAAATGACATTTATGGATAAAAAAGAAAAAAAAAAGTCAACAAGGTCGGATGCTTGTAAATTGTATAGCAGGTTCCAAGTCATTTCCCTTATATGCATATTTATTGTGCAGTTCCTCTCTATGAAGTTGGCTTCTGTGAACACCAGGCTGGATTTCAACATGGATGCTCTAATGTCAAAAGAAGTAGGTTTATAATTTATTCTCTCAACAAAGTTAATGGCTGTATATATATATATATATTTTTTTTCTATGTTTTTTTCCAACTTTTCTGAATAACTTTTCTGAATTGGGATTTTGCTGGTTTTTCTGGTTTTAGATATTTCAACAAAACAACTCTTTGCCACAACATCCAATATTCCCATTAGATTCCTCGGCACAAGCCATTTATGGCCACCAGCGCCAGCAAAATCCAGCACTACAG
This sequence comes from Prunus avium, assembly GCF_965620075.1. NCBI lineage: Eukaryota > Viridiplantae > Streptophyta > Magnoliopsida > Rosales > Rosaceae > Prunus > Prunus avium. The sequence continues at coordinate 35,733,576 of NC_142291.1, forward strand.
AACAACATTTCTAATGGAGCAGTGGACCCCTTAGATACCTCACTATGCCAAAGCCTTGGGATGCAGTTACCTCCACTCAGTGGTTTTAGCAGTGAAGGCATTCCTCAGGTAAGTTATTTTACAGTTTTACTTCACACAATTTTCCAAGCCAAAAGTACTTTTTTCTGGTAGTTTGATAAGTTATCTAACTCTGTCTCTGGTTAATTTGTTCCAGTTTCCAGCATTTGGTGAAGATGATCTGCAAACCATTGTCCAAATGGGGTATGGTCAAAATTCAAATAGGGAAACAGAATTGGATGGTGAGTAAGAAAATCATGTTAAAAACCGTCTCAAATCCCTACTGTATAAAATTGTGAATCATAAATTCATAAATGGTAATTTATTTTTCTTCTTTTTTATGCTGCAGGTTCAAATCAAGTATCCCACATGAAAATTGAGCTCTGACCACCATTTTGTCAGTCTTTTCCATAATGGACAGAGGGGATGCTGTTGTATATACAAGATATAAAAATTTGAAGATTGCATGGACTGCTACTGAGCCTTTTATCATTTGCTTGGTACCAAGAAGCCCTTTATCATCTTTAGGTCTATTGATCAAAGAGAGCCATTATTTTTTTCTGCCCTTCAATTTCATCATCTTTTTCTTTCTTTCTTTTTTTCAATGTAATTTTGTTGTCTAATTTTCATCCACTGTAAAATCCCAGAAGCAAATTTCTGTATTCTGGTGCAAATTAAGTCTTTGCTTACAGCACCATGTAAAATAACAAATGCTAATTAATTAGATGAAGTGCTTTGTCATTTCATTTCAATGAGAAATTTTTGTCTATTGTCATTTGTAATTTTCCACAAAGGTCATGTCAATGGAACACTGTTAAAAGTTTGCATCTAAATCTTTTGGATTTGATTCTAACTTGTGTTGCAACCAGCTGTATGAGTGGGGTCTCTTGCTCTCTAAAAAGTCTTAATTTGAATGATTAAGACATTTGGTTATAAATCTTGAGCTGGGGTCAACCATGATTTCTGCCATATTTTGGGCATCTGTAATTTTCACAGGTTATCCAAAAACAGAAGCTTCTGTTCCCTTTTTACTGTTCTGAATAGAAAATTGAATATCAGCAGCAGCAGAGGTGTTAGAAGTTAGAAGATAGAACCACTCCATTAAAAATCTTTAGGTTTTTTTTATAAAATTTTTATGATATACAATTATACAAAGAACATCAAAAGAATCCCAGGTTGGCAATGGTGAGATTCTGACTAGGCCCAATGTATCAAAGAGCTTTATAATCTCACCCACTTTAAAATTGTATGGCAATAGAAAAACAAGAGAAAAGGGTTTTGTAGTGGAGTTCAGGTTTGGAAAGATACCCTTTAAAATTTAGACTAATCTTTTTCTGAGAGGTGGTTAGTAAAAATCCAAGTTTTGGGTTCAGCAAAAGATTTGTGCATTGCAGCCTTAATCATTATTTTTATTTCAAGGGTCTATTATTGGTCTGCAGATTAGTGTAATTTAATTACTAGAAAGATGCTTTGGATGTGGTGCACAGCATACTTGAACAGTTACATATCTTATTATATAATTGTTGTAATGATAGGCAAATTAATAATTACAATTAGAAAATTGTAGTCTGACAGTCTTGTCTCCATGAAATTTAAAGCCAATTACATGGAGACGTGTACATGATTGATATTTTTCTTATCTTTTGCCCTTTTTTTTGCCTTTGTCCTCTTCTTGATTGTTTATGCAGTTGTTTCTTCGAATGCTTGGGTGGGTGGGTCTTTTCTGATTAAGGAAAAAAATTTACTAGTAACGGAGATAACATTATTTTATTATCCCGACCAATAATATAATGATATATTGAAAAGTTATCTTATGTGCCATTGTGTTATTGGCCGATAATAGCAAAAAGTGATTCCTATTGCATGAGAGTTTCTCTCTTGATTAAGGTTCCTCCTATTTACTAATTTGATTGAGAATTGAAATGAAAAGGGAAATGACTTAACTTGACATGGACTGGCCACTTTAGGCTTCACTGGCACCCAATTTCAATATTCTTAACTGAATTGAGCTAGCATCAACAAAACAATTGAATTAATAAGATAGTTCTATATTACTCTAGATGTTACGTATTTAATATCTAAATTACCCTAGAAAAATGATCGAAGTTCAAGCTTTAATAATCTTATAGATTTTATTTTCATGAGAACTTACCAGCTTATTAGTTTAACAGTACTTTTCTTCTCAATGTCAAAATATGATACACGTTCGATTTCCCTCTTCCCTCGTTTATCAAAAGAGAGGGTCTGGATTGTTCTTTGTTTTTCTTGAATACCAATCACTGATATTGGAGCAATTTGAGCACTGGATTGTTCTTTGTTTTTCTTGAATACCAACCACTGATATTAGAGCAATTTGAGCAATTTGTTATATGTGTCTGGCATGATGCTTCTACTAAGCTAGCTGTTGGAAACTAATCTGTGGGTGAAATGTCCTAATCAAATCCTGAAATCTATGACCTTAATGGAAGGGAAAAAGCTTCGGGTCTCCGCGAGATGGCTTTGGCTTTTGCAACCAAAAACCCCAAGAGAAATGAGGGGACCCTACCCTTTACCTATAGCCCTCCTGCTAGAAAGAATGTTTGGAGAGATTTCAAAACCTCAAAGACAACAAGTGGGTTTGTTGGTTTAAGGGCAATTATAGTGACCCATTATTATAGGGTAGGTGTCCTATGAATTAACCAAGTTGTCACTATTCTATCACCCCATTTTCCCCAATGTTCTCATTTGGGTTCTTTACCTTTCACCTAAGGAAGGGAGAGAGAGAGAGAGAGAGAGAGAGGGCCTGCCTTTTGAAACTTTGATTGGCCATTTGGTGTTTTTCGCTTTGCTTTTGTTGGGGAGAAAGACAGGCATCATTTGCTTCACCAACCATTGCATTATTTCATGCTCTCCAACTGTAAACGTGTTTTGTCTCTCTTTCTTTCTTTTCCCTTGCATTCTTCTAGAGCTTCTTACTTATTTCTTATTACACAAATTACACTTTAATCAAGAAAGAAATGAATGAATGAATGAATCTAATGTCATCTCCTTTTCATAAAATCTGGTTAGATTTGAAGTGTCACAATCGCACTCGGTTTTCCTTCAGTTAGAACGGTGGACAAGTTTTGTGGTGGCGAAGTAAACCTCAAATGTCAAACAAGTAAAATACAAACAATAAAGATTTTTTTTAATGAGGGAAACTTAAAATAAACATAACCTTGCTTCACCTATTTTCTTGCCCTACTTCATTTCTTTTACTTGCTTTTCACATTTTTCATTGGTGAGAGAGTATTTGTAAGTTTGTGACAGTTGCTTAATTTGCATTAAAGAAGTTCCGAAGAATAATAGAGTAAGAGTCGAACTCTTGTTGTAGACATCTATAATGACATTTAGAAATCCGAAACAAGTATTTGAAATCAAGCAAGTAGACAAGAATTCAATGGAAGAGAACTCCTTGGTTTGAAATAAAGATTTTAAACTGTAGAATTCATAAAACAAACTTGTATTTGAAATCAAGCAAATGGACAAGAATTCATAAAACAAACTCGTATTTGAAATCAAGCAAATGGACAAGAATTCAATGGAAGAGAAATCCCTAGTCTGGAATAAAGAGTTTACACTATAGAATTCATAAAACTTGTATTTGAAATCAAGCAAGTAGACAAGAATTCAATGGAAGAGAACTCCCTAGTCTGAAATAAAGATTTTAAACTGTAGAATTCATAAAACAAACTTGTATTTGAAATCAATCAAGTGGACAAGAATTCATAAAACAAACTCGTATTTGAAATCAAGCAAATGGACAAGAATTCAATGGAAGAGAACTCCCTAGTCTGGAATAAAGAGTTTAAACTGTAGAATTCATAAAACAAACTTGTATTTGAAATCAAGCAAGTAGACAAGAATTCAATGGAAGAGAACTCCCTAGTCTGAAATAAAGATTTTAAACTGTAGAAACAAACTTGTATTTGAAATCAAGCAAGTAGACAAGAATTCAATGGAAGAGAACTCCCTAGTCTGAAATAAAGATTTTAAACTGTAGAATTCAAAAAATAAACTCGTATTTGAAATCAAGTAAGTAGACAAGAATTCAATAGAAGAGAACTCCCTAGTATGAAATAAAGATTTTAAATTGTAGAATTCATAAAACGATGCGACTCATTATATATATTTTGAAGTCCTCTCCTATATTAAAAAAGTCGATAAATCCTTAAACTCACATCCACGCCGATGCAGGGAGTCGATCCCAAGACCATTCCTGCGGAGAAGCAAAGCCCCAACCACTCCACTGTGGTGCCCATCAACTTGGAGTTGACATATACATATCCAATTGAACTGTCCAAAAACCCAAGCAGAACTTTGGGCCTGCAAGCTTGCATCTTGTTCCTAGTTAGGCCCCAACAAACCCAAACGGTTTGGATTGGAAAAGTTGAGATCTGGGTTCATTGTTAGGCTGGCCCATTTGTACAAGTGACCCAAAATTGCCAAACCAAATAAATTGGCATTGTGGGTTAGTGTAGTTGTTTGTTTCCATTAGGTTGTCGTTTGTTGGGAATGTCGTGTCATGGGATCATTTGATTTCGGCCTTTACTCAATGGAATTGGATGATGAAAATCAGTCGTTTGTCGTTTGTCCTTTGGTCGTATTCACTTATTTGACCAATCCCTGCCTGGTTTATGAACTAGATGTGTTGCTTGTTTGACCAACTAATATGTGATAATTTGCACAATTCAAGCTAATTGAATCATTTGATTAACAATTTATCATTTGTTTATGTTTTTGGCAAATATCATGATTGGATTTTCCATTGCACACGGGTTTCCTTATGTATACATTTAAAATTCAATTCCTTCTATATACACGATTTATTAATTTTATGCGAGATGAAATAGTAATATGAGAATATGGAAAAGGAAATGTAACTAACATTCTCAATCATAAATTACTATGCATGCGAATATCTTTATTAGACAATGATTTAACTAAGTACCGGTTTCGAAGTGCTTATAAAATATTTAAGATAACTAAAACTATTTACGACAACATTTAGTAAAAAAGTTAAAAAGTACTTTGAAAAAAATCACTTTGATATTTATCAACTGTTGTTTTATTACAAGCGCTTATAAATAGAACTGCTTTGTCGATAGGCATTTCCTAAAATAGCCGTAATTAGCGCGTGGGTAAGAGCAAAATGTAGATATGAAAACGAAAGTCCGAAAAGTCGCATGTCCTGCCCACTCTCGCAACAAACAATCGAAGTAAGAAAATCAATCAAAAATGCTAAGAGACTCTTAGGCAAGTCTCTTACTAAATTTAGCGCAAAAGGCCCCCTCTTTCAGCGCCACACAGAAACAGAGTCATTTAGTTGTTACACACAGAACAGAGATCTGAGAAGACGAAGAAGAAGAAGAAGAAGACGAAGCAGAAGAAGAAACACATATATATCTATATATATAATTAATTTATTAATGTCTCGAGCTCAGAACCATGAGTTTCAAGAATGGTGGAACAAGCAGAGACAGAGCAACCACGACCTCCTCCTCTCCGACGAATCAAGCCACTTGCTCGCCGTCGATATCCACAGCCCCGGCCCCGATCTGACGGTCGGGAAAGACCGCTCACGAAGCGCCCGCCAGCTGTCCTGGGTCTACCTCCTCAAGTTTCAGCAATTCGCCGCCTCCCTCTCCTCCGTGACCAGCTCCTTCCTCGTCCTCCTCCGCACCGCGAATCGCCGAGTAACCTCGCCGGATTCCCCCGCCGATTCGTCCTCGTCGCGCCTCTACCGCGTCATCAAGGCTTTTCTGATCGTCGTGCTCCTGCTGCTCTGCTTCGAGCTCGTGGCCTACTTCAAGGGGTGGCATTTCAGTCCGCCATCGGTGAGATCAGCCGAGCTCACGGAGCTTCTCTACGCCAATTGGCTCCACGTTCGGGTCAATTACTTGGCGCCGCCATTGCAGAGCTTCGCCAATCTCTGCATCGTGCTCTTTCTGATTCAGTCTGTTGATCGCATTGCTTTGTTGCTCGGATGCTTCTGGATCAAGTTTCGGAGAGTCAAGCCCAAGGCGGTCATGGAGTACCCAACGACGTCGTCTTCGAATCAGGACGAGGAGGGGAACAGTACTGAGGATGTGAATGTGGAGGATTATCCCATGGTGTTGTTGCAGATCCCTATGTGCAATGAGAGGGAGGTAAGATGATGTAGGTTTCTAATCCCTAACGACACCGTTTAGATTTCCTCTAATGTGTTTTTTTATTTATGTTTTAGTTACAAGTTAATATCAAGCTTCAATTTTTTTCGTTTTTCATAAAATGCTAGAGTGATACATGAGCATGAGCCTTGTATGGCATTTTGTATGTTTAGTTACGAACATAAGTTGGAAGTTAGAACTGGGCATTGTTAAATTTGATTGCTTATGATATAATGCTACAATGTTGGTCTTGATAGATTACTAGTGTTTCTGTTATGCCTTCTAGCTACCCTTTGTCTCTCATTTAGTATTGAAATGTGCTTCTGTTGGGTGACGAACAGGTGTACCATCAGTCGATTGCTGCGGTTTGTATTCAGGACTGGCCAAAGGAGAGAATGCTTGTGCAGGTTTTGGATGATTCCGATGATATAGAGGTTCAACAGCTTATCAAAGCGGAAGTAAGCAAGTGGCAGCAACGGGGTGTCCCCATATTGTACAGACATCGGCTTATACGCACAGGGTATAAGGCAGGGAATCTGAAATCTGCTATGAGCTGCGATTATGTTAAGAATTATGAGTTTGTAGCCATCTTTGATGCAGATTTTCAGCCGGGACCTGAGTTCTTGAAGAAAACCGTTCCTTATTTCAAGGTAATTTTTTAATCTGTATTAGAACACACTATTCTGATTAATCTGTTGGTGTTTTCGGTGTTTTGTTTAAGTATACACTACAGAGAATGGGACCATTCATTTACACTCTCAGCTTATGTGCATGATTAAGTTCACAATACTTAAATCATCTAGGCTGCTGGCAACTTCACTTCTTAATTCAAAGTCCTTGTTTGCTGGATTGAAAGTGGGTTTTGTATTGTTTTCTTGAAGGGGAATGATGATCTAGGATTGGTCCAGACAAGGTGGTCTTTTGTAAACAAGGATGAGAACCTGCTTACCAGACTGCAGAATATAAACTTGTCCTTCCACTTTGAAGTTGAACAACAGGTCAATGGGGTGTTTATCAACTTCTTTGGGTTTAATGGTACGGCTGGTGTGTGGAGGATTAAGGCCCTTGAGGAATGCGGTGGTTGGTTGGAACGAACGACCGTCGAAGACATGGATGTTGCTGTTCGTGCTCATCTTTGTGGATGGAAGTTCATATATCTGAATGATGTCAAGGTGTGCATATTTTCCATTGTCAAAGTTTCGACTTTACATAGTTTAAAGCTTCCTTGTATGGTTTGCTGAACTTGCTGCTTTTGCAGTGCCTTTGTGAACTTCCAGAGTCCTACGGGGCATACAAGAAACAGCAACATCGCTGGCATTCTGGTCCAATGCAGTTATTCCGTGTGTGCTTCTTTGACATACTCCGTTCAAAGGTATAGAAGTTCCTTTATATTCATTAATTTTTAGAAGAATATTATTCATTATTTTAATAGTAGGAAATCTAAGCCACAAACAGTGTAAAAAGACTTGATTATCTGTAAAATTAAGAAAGTGATTGAGGTGCATTGCCTTTTGTTATGAGAAAGATAGGCTCTTGTGGTCATCTAAATCTCAAGTCAGAAAAAATTTGACTTTGGTACAAATTCTTTTACCAATATAAGTACACATGAACATAAACTTTATTGTTTTCTCATTCCAGGTGAGTTTGACCAAGAAAGCAAATTTGATATTTCTCTTCTTCCTCCTGCGGAAGCTTATACTGCCGTTTTATTCGTTCACTCTCTTTTGCATCATTCTTCCCTTGACCATGTTCCTACCAGAGGCTCAGCTACCAGCATGGGTTGTTTGTTATGTCCCTGGAATTATGTCTGTCTTGAATATTCTTCCTGCACCACGCTCATTCCCATTTATTGTACCCTACCTTCTTTTCGAGAATACCATGTCAGTGACCAAATTTAATGCCATGATATCAGGATTGTTTCAGTTTGGAAGTTCTTATGAGTGGATAGTTACAAAGAAACTGGGAAGGTCATCAGAGACAGATTTAATTGCTTTCGAAAGGGAGTCTGAGCCGCTAGTGCAAACTACTGGTCTTCAAAGGTCAGCCTCAGAATCAGGCCTTGATGAGCTGACCAAACTAGAGACATCTAAGAAAACTGGGAAGAGGAGAAGAAATCGATTATATAGGAAGGAACTTGTAATTGCCTTTGTATTGTTGACTGCTTCAGCAAGAAGCTTGCTGTCTGCCCAAGGAATTCACTTCTACTTCCTACTATTTCAAGGGATCACCTTTCTAGTTGTTGGCCTTGATTTGATAGGAGAGCAGGTGAGCTGACCTCCTCCGAGTAATGCTGTCAAGTAGTGTTGAGTGCTTTCCCGGAATGTACCATGGGGCGGGTACTTTGACCAGAGCTTTGAATTCTATATCGGCGCGCCGATGACAGAGCTGTAACCGTCAGTTCCCTGCTATTTCCGATAGTCGACTCCCCTGATAGAAGCAATTTCGTTGTGCTCGGCACGTATCTGTAGACGGTAACTAGACTCTCTCAATCCAAAACTGTATGTATCATTGTTGGTGCCAAGCGACAGTTCTTGAAGTTTGTCTCATTGATTTAGATATGGGAAAGGGGCCCTAAAGATTAGTTTGTAGGAATGGATCCAATTTTCCAGTCCCATCAGTTTGTCTGGTACAAAATACCAATGTACAATTGGTTGCCCGTGCCAAAGGCTGGCGTCGTTAGATCATCACATTTGTTATTCTTTATTTTTGCTACTAACAAATTGTGTACGAGAAATTATATTTTGATTTGATCAGTTTGAAATTTTATTGAGAGGACTTTTTCCTTCTTCAAGAAAAGCAAGCGTATATCATTCATTTATATGTAATTTGAAGTCTGGTCATTTCAGCTTAGACAAACCTCAGGACCATGACGTACACAAACCCAAAACCTCAGCTGTTCCAACAGCTTGCCAATGCCAAATCTTGTCCAAATTCCACGGTTTTTGGCATTGTACGCGTTTCAAACTTCGATAAACTCAAATTACAGAAATCAAAAGCTTTGATGGTTAAGAGCAACATAAATAAGGTGTATTGAAAAATATTTAACTTACAAAATTCAATGTCAACAATCCAGTTTTAGTAAACCATCCATTACAACTTCTTTGCGCCAAGACCAAGTAGTCCTACACAATTTAAAAAAGCTAGGAATTTACTCCTTAATGACACAATTGGAAGCTGCGAGCCGATTATGTGATGCAGTCCCCTTATGCCTTGCTGTCTACGCTAATGGGTTCAGCATCTTTAGCTGCTGTTTTCTGTAAAGCCAAAATCAAAACCAGTCGATTAAACCCAGAAATCATGAAATCACCACCAGCAACTGCAACCAAATGACAACTGTTCGAATCATAAATTGAAATCAATGTCCCACTAGAAGAATACTACTTACATTGGAATCCGGAGAGTCCGACTTGGTCAATTTGGCAAACATGTTGCCGTAAAACTTGGCCTCCTTTTTATTGAATTCTTTCATCTTCTCCTTCAAAGTCTTGTACTCCAACTTCACATCCCTGTTTCAACGTAGAAAGAAGTGTGAACATTTCAACTTCTCCATCAAACAAAATACTGTAAGAGAGAATCCAGACACTTGAGAAGGAGCAAAACCTGTTGTTGGGGTCTATTTCAAGAGCCTTCTTGATGTCGAGCTCAGCCAAATCCAAATCTGCCAGCTGAATATATGCCTGAGCCCTTCTGTACAGGGCCTTCACATTTCTACCCTCGATTTCCAACACCTGTGCACAAAATAGTCGGTTAGTAACTGTAAAAGTCACAGAGAGGGAACTTCCAAGCATTTCTAAGTTCTAAATTGTGGACCTTGGAACACAACTTTTCAGCCTGTTTATAATCTTTCAGCTTCAGCTTGCAAGCTGCATTGTTAAGATTGCAAGCAACCTTCAACACCTTAGACTGTTTTTTCTCCTCTTCACTAAAGGAAGTATCATAATCGATGTACTTGACAGCCTGCACGGAAAAAGCTCCAGTGAGCATAACAGCTCAAGTCCAATCATCTGGTTCATGAGTCAACATTTGTCATCCTACCTTTTCATATCTCTTGGAAGCTCTTGCATATTTACCTGCCTTAAACAGTGCATTCCCTTCTTCCTTCTTCTTACCAGCAGCTTCAATCTTTTCTTCGGTATTCATGTCCCATGATTCCTTATCCTGAGGTGCGAAATGAATAATACAAAAATTATTTGAGAAAAACACACAATCTCAGTAATTTGATGCCAATGGATACATGTTGCACAACGTAATCTGAGCGGCATTATTGACCCACCTTTTCAAAAGATACGAGCTCAACCTCATAGTAGACTGTCGAATTAGGAGGTACCACAGCCAACTCCTGTGGGGACTCTGAAGAACCAAATGCATACTCTGGTGCAATGGTCAGGAGTGCTACCTCACCCTTCTTCATTGTCAGGACAGCTCTATCAAGCCCATCAATCACTTCCTCTGTCCAATACAATCATTGACTCAGTACCACTATAGGCAAAAAGAACAAAACAAAAGGTTAAAAAGAAGCACTTCGCATTATTATTACCCTCATCTGTCTTAAACTCGAACAGCTCTTCTCCTTCAGCATGACCTTTCTTCGAAAATTCCGTACCATCTTGCAGCTTCCCAATCAATTTCACTGCCAGCAACAAAATCAGAGAACTATTTAAAAACTTTTTAACCTGGTATAGATTGTAAAATACTCATCTGAAATCAATGGGCTAACACCTACATTTAACAACAGCCCCTTCATTTGGACGTTCAAATCCCTCCCCTTCTTTCACGATCTTCTTAATAACCTTCTTGTCATCTGTCACTTCTGAGACAGTTTTCCATGATACCAACTCTAAAGTGATGTGAAGAGTGGCATTTGGAGGAATGGCACCCTCATAACCAGATGCAGGCTTACTCTTATCCCCAAATCCATCTGGAACGAAGACGCAGGCAAATATTAGATCATAACATAATGGTCATTTTTATATTTCATATAATATCAGGCTGATGGCTCAAGGCAACTCACATTGTGGTTTCACCGTTAATAATACCTTCTCCCCTTTCTTCATTGTTTTAACAGCCTTTGATAGGGCAGGACAGAAGTAACCTATTTACAAGATTATGAGTCCATTAAAAAACCAAATTCTCAACCAAAAAAAATCGAACTGAATTCATATATATATGACAAGAAAATGATACCATCTTTGACAGTGAATTCCACTCTGTCAGATTTTTCAACAACTTTTCCATCATCAAGCCGAGCCTCAAAATTAACTGCATAAAGAACAGGAGCAGAAGGCAGTTAATAGACAACGATCACAGATAGCACATAAGCCAATAGAAACAGCATTAAAGAGAAACCTACCTATAACTTCATCGAGGTCTTTTGGGTTCTCCCATTTTTCTCCCTCTTTCAAGATCTTCTTAATTATTCCACCATCCTTGGATATGTCATTGACACTGGTCCACGATAGCAATTCAACATCGAACTGCAATGTGGCTTTGGGAGGGATAGTTGGTGGGGATCCAGACTCTCCATAAGCCAGCTCAGGAGGGATGGTGAAAAGCGCATCCTCACCTTTCTTCATCGTTCTAATACCTTCATCCCATCCCTTAATCACTTGTCCTGCACCACAACATCAGAAAACTCACTCCGTGAGAGAGAGCTCACCCTGAAAGGAGATCAAACTCCTAAGCATTTCCCAGGAGCTTTTGGATTATGACATAAGATTACAAAACAATAAGAACCACGACAACAAAATCTTAACAAGGACCATAATATTGCATATCAATACAGCTATTTAAAACTCAATTTCATCTCTTTAACTTAACAAAAAGATGCCTCTAATTGTCAATTCTTCTTCCAAAGGTCAAGAATTCATTGTACAAAAGATTTTAAAGTACAAATACGATGCATGTTTTCACTGCCAGTTTAAGCTTGCTTCTTGATAACATTCTAGTAGTCCCAATGAAGTAAAATACCACTCTTTCGTCGTCAAACTATCACTTAAAGTCTTTAAACCAATCATTCCCAAACTTCCCACCCACTTCCTAATGAAAAACACTGCACGCATGCATTTGTGCAAAACTAACTCAACAAGGCATTATTTCCATCTAAATCATCCAGCAGCTTAATCAAGCTACTAAATCTCATTAGATTGAAACTGAAAAATGACCAAAAAGCTCTCACCTTGTCCAAGAGTGAACTTGAATGGAGTCCCCCTGTCACGGCTCGAATCGAACTGAGTCCCGTCGAGCAATGTCCCAGTATAATGAACTAAAACCATAAACATCGCAATCAATCTCAATCCATAAACAACAAAAACACTTCGAAATAACCAAAAAAATAAAATTGCAGAAAACAATAGTTCAAAAAAGCTTGCACCTTCAACCTCGTCGCCATTTTTTGGGGTGTCCCAACCTTCACCTTCCTTGAGGAGCTTCTTCTTCAAGCCCTGCTTGCCGATCTCCTTCTCCTCACCGACCTTGAGAACGGGACCCTCGTCGGGGAGATCAAAGTCCCCGTTCATCTCCTCCGGCACTGGCATGTCAAAGTCCTCATCCATTTTCTCGCGAGCGTGAGATGAGAGCCTAAGATTCTAGACTGAGATTTTGATCTTCAGGAAAATTAGGGAAGTGTGAGTCTGTGCGTGTGTGAAAGTCGAGGCTTTTTTATGGGTGTGATTATGAGTTCTAGAGGCTTCTACGAGGGTTTAGGTTGCAGAGGGGCTCGTAATCTGATTCGGTACTTCTTCGATTGCGCTCCGGGTATAATCCAACGGCTCAGATTATACTGATGACAGATACGACGTCGTGTGCTTTCCATTTATAGCATCCACAGCACAGTTCGAAGTACTACATGCCGTTTTCTTTTGGACGTTAGTGTTCACTTTTTCACCGTCTTTAATATGCAGTGCCTTCTTCTAGCAGAAGGCAGAAGCTAGAAGCAACAGAAAGCAGTGAGTTTGCTTTATTTAGAAGAAAGCCTCCCAAAATGGGCAAAAGGGCTTTTGGCTTAAAGGCCCCCAAGTTTACATCTTTCTTTTGAGCAAACTTCAAGTAATTTTGAAATGATAATGCCACCCCAAGTCCGCATCTTTCTTTTGTTTTGTTTTTGGTTTCTGCTAAAATGATTTAACATATTTGATTGCGAATTTTAATCTCGTAATTAGACAAAGCCATGATCATTAAGTTTGCGATTAACAATCTCAAAACATCGCACCTCGGCATGTCAAATTATGGTAAGAAAACATATTTCCTCTTAAGTTCAAAAGTACATTGAAAAAAACGTAGTGTAGTCTGCTAATGATTGTAAAGCAAAATAAAGTTTTGGCTCACCAAGCCACTGGTTACAAGTAATTTCTTGAACACAACTAAGAAATGAAAAACGAAGGAGCAGCCCGAGTCAGAAATCATTCCCCAACTACAGCTCGTCATCTTTAGGTTTCGATCCTCTTCCCAAAATTTCAATGAGCTCCGTGTCAAATATCAGTGTTGCGCCTCCTGTAACGTTCAAGGAACAATCATTTGAGATTCTGAACTATATTTTATCTATAAGCATCATTGTCTGTAAAGACAATTATGTAGATCTTGCCATCCTGAGTTTTCATATGCATTCACTCTAATCGTTTCATTGCTTTTACACATATATGGTTCACACTAAATAGAGGCACAGCCAGTAGAGAATTGAGTACAGTGATGCAGAAGAGAATTGGTTCACACTAACCTGGGATGGTTGGTGGAGAACCCTGCTCTCCATAGCCAAGCTTTGCCGGAATTTTCAACTTCCTCTTCTCACCTACGCACATTCCCAGAATTCCTTGGTCCCATCCTGTAAGAAAAATTTTGTTCAGGCAAACCAACAGTAAGAGTAGAGTACAGTGAACTTGCACTGTGTAAGCTACATGTAATATTCAAGTAAATTGCTACCCATGGCATCGCATCCAGGATGCAGCATACCCATCATGCTTGATGTTTGCCATAATCACATGGAAGTTGACACAATAGATAAAACTCTCTCTCTCTCTCTCTCTCTCTCTCTCTCATCAAGGACAATCTAGAAACATTCTTACATATTCCCAGCATTAATTAAAAATTGAATAAAATACAAGCTACACAACGTGAACATAAAGTACAATAAAAAACAGTCATAGAAAACCCATCGTTAATTACAAATTAGGGGAAGCAGCTTTAAAGAGTATTGACAAGCTGAAAACCCAGTAAACTCTTATGGCCAGTAGAAACGACTATTAAAAGTGAATCAATATACTTATACTAAAAAACAGGATTATCTGAAACTGATTACTAATAAAGCATAATCAAATGCTTCCTATATGAACCATTGTCAAAAGTACGGGTTTGCCTCTGCTCTGCATTCCAACTATTTGGTATTTGTAATAAGAAAATTACGCAAGAATATGTAATTGAGTTAAATAGCACACCACACACCTTTAATAACTTGACCAGTCCCAAGCTCAAAAAGGATTGGATCGCCCCTTTCAAAACTAGAATCAAATACAGTTCCATCAGTGAGTTTCCCCTGCAAAGGTCAAAGAAGAGAAACTAGTCAATCAATCTTCACTATAGGATGAGAGATTGGCTCATTCATCTAATGTATAGTGAGCCAACGAGAATAATGCGGGTAGAATTTAGATATTGAATACATTAAACCACTACCAAAATAGATACTGAAAACGGAAAGTTTAATGTCAAAGTGCACTATGTCACATCCAATCTGCCAGAACATGGGAGGACATGCTGAACATTTTCAAGAGGTCTTGATGAGGACTGTTATTAGTTCCTCCCAAATGCCTAGCTCATATTGAAGAAGCCTTTGGGATTAATAAGCTGACCACAGTGGGGAATGGAAATTTGACTGACAATAAACATTGGGGGAAAAAATACCAAATTAAGGGCCAAAATGTACATATACATCAGTCTCATAAGAGCTTCAAGGATGTAACCAGATGCTATTAGGTTTCACTGAGTATGCTCCATTGTAATCAAAACATACAAAAAGACATACAAGCCCGGGAGTAACAAATATTTAGGCAGCATAATCTATAAAAATAGACCCAAGGAATGATGAAATAACAATAGAGTTGTTAGGATGCTTAATCAATGCTTCAAATTTCTTCGAAACTGGAAAGCACTCTCATTTCAAAAGTTCGTCAACCATACTACTAGATTTTCAGCTCGGGTAACAATGTGGTGATTTAAAAGCATATGAACTCAAGGCTTGAACTTGTCAAGAAAAACAAAAATTATGCTAATCAAATTTTATTTATGACATGTTTATCTGAATCCGAGTACAATTAACTTCAGTATTTAACGCATATATCTACTAACATACACTATTTAAAAGCATATGTTTCAGGAATTCTGCTCACCCGATAGTGTACCCTGACTTTATCACCTTTGCGAGCTTGAAGTTCACAAGCTTCTGGCTTATACTGCAACATAAAGGTAAATTATCAATAAAGAGGAATTGAGGATAGTTCCATATAACTCTATCAAACCCCTCTTTGTTTAAACGATCCATACACAAGAAACAACAACAATGTCAACAGATGCCAAGGAGTCAGCCAAATTAAAACCAAAAAGACAAGCAGTATCACAGGACACCCCAAGCCTTCTAAAACTACCCAAACTAAGCCAATCAATGAAAATAACTGAAGTGATAAATACCCAAAAGTCCTAAACAATTATAATATCCAAAAAGATAATAAATTGCAATGACCCATTAAGTAAGAAACTTACAACTCGACCAAGCAGCTGATCCACACACATATATAACTACAAATCAACCAACTCCAGCAGCTACCTTTTAACATATTTATAAATTTGTTCACAATTTCACAATCAAAACAGCGTTTTGGATCGCAACTTCGACTAGTAAAGAGATAGATGAACAAAATGAAAAGCGTAATTCACCTTAACACCAATCTGCAACTCTTTGACTTCCTTCACCTTGTAGGCCAAAACTGGATTTTGAAAAAGAAAAAAGAACAAGAAGTCAGCAATGAAATTGAAATATTATGAATACAATCAGGAATTAACGATGTTTCCGTGAATGATGACGAGACCTACCAAAGCCGGAGAGAGACAAGAAGAAGAGAACGGCGACGGCCTTCATTGCAACAACGGAACCCATATTTGCGATCTCTCCGTCTCAGTGTCTCGAGTGTTTTTGGTGGGTGTCGATTTTATGGGCTCTCAAATCCTGCTCCTATTGGTCATGAACACGTCGATGTAATTCTCTTGCCTTACGTGGCAGTCAACGAAATGCACATCCATTTTTGGTCTACAACATTGCACCTTTGAATCCATTGAGCAAATGTTGTAATTTTTTTTCCTTCTCCAATTACATCCAATTACATATAGAACCTCTTTGTGTAATTTAATAAATTTTGTCCGAATATTTTTATGGCAAAATTTTAACGAGATCACACATTATTAGGATCCAGTTTTATGTTGAATTGTATTTATGGGGTCTTTTTTTTCTGGCAGCTACAAATGGGCTGGGCCGCCGTAAGGAGCAAACTGATGAAATTATCCCCCTATGTCTGAGTTCGAAGATCAAGCCCCAAGAATGTCTCGAAAGGGTAGTGAAGCCTTAGGAAACTCCTTGGTTTCCTTCACCAATGAAAATAACAACAACTTACGTATAAATTTTCTAGCTTGGCATGAGAGGCTTGTGGCATGAGAGCAAAATTGTCATGAGTTTAGCACTTAAAGAGAGAGAGAGCTGTGAGTTCCTATGAGAGGCATGGGTTCTAAGGGAAAGAGGAGAGGATTCTAAGAAGGTTTGATGAAGAAGGAGAAAGATGGGGAAGAATGATGGGTGGCTTTAGTAATTTCCGGCAGCTTGACAGAGACTCTGTCAATGCTATAGTAATTTGCCAGAAGAGGGGAAATAAGGGAGAATGGTGAATAGAGCACGAATTTGCTGGGCTTTGCAGGTGAGAGAGGAAGCTTGCTCTCTAGATGTGGATTGGTTTTGATGAGTAGAAGATGGCTCCTTTTATAGCCGCTGGAAGCCATCTTTTTCCAAGAAACCCTAATGGTTTCTATCCAATTTGCCCAAGCTTTTCCCTTCCTTTCTCCCTCCTTCCTTTGACTTATCTTATCTTGGTAAAACCCCTCTGCCCAATCTCACAAAATTTGGGATTTTGGGGAGCTTAATGCTCTTCCCGCAGCCGCCTCAATGGAGGACTCCCATTTTCAGCTATCTTTCTTCCTTATTTTCTCCCATTTTCCCTGGCTAGATCTGATGGGGAGAAAGAAATGGGCATGTATGCTGGTTCAAAGGATGGCATCGTTCCCTGCGTGCCAATATCCCTTGGTCCCTTGAATGTTTTTGCTTGGAACTTGCTCCTTCCATGTGCTGGAGCCTCCCAGCAGCCCTTCATGTGTGGATCCCCTGGCTTCTTCGTGGCTCTCCTCTTCAGCCAAGTGCTGAGGGCCTTGGATCCCCTTTATTCAAATTGTATGGGCCTTTTAATATAGAAAGTCAAGTTATCCAATAAGTGGGCTAAGTTCACCAAATATTTGGGCTTCGTGGGCTATCTAAGGTAATGGGTTATTTTTACTAAGGTAATGGGCTATTTTCTCTTTTGCACTTACCCACATATTTGGGCCTAAGAAATGGGCTTGAGTCCCGAGGCTCCCAAGCAACCCGGGATCCTCATTTCTTGGCCTATCAATGGGCCCCATGACAATTTATTACCATCCATGCCACAACCCACTCAAGCAAGCCCCGGGCATTTGAGTGGCTTGGGCCCACTTAAGCTTGTAGCGTGGCTAGGTGTAATAATAATGATTTTCGCTCGACATTGCATGTCGCTTGGCGTGCTTGAATTTTGTCGTCTTTGCAAAGGGATATGATGCTTGATTGGATAATTAGCTTGGGCTCGTAGAGCCAATGCATTTTATAGGCTATAGCGTGGCAGATTGCATATTTATTTGACATGGCACGTGGTTGTGGCTCGTGCAAGCGTGCATGACGAATTTCGTGTGCTCCGAACCGGATCTTTTCTTAATATGGTGTCACACTGGGCCGAGAATTTATTTGGGCCAAACCCTGAATTTTTTGGGCCTACAATGTTATTTATAGAACGGTCATAACATTTGTTCAAATATTTATACATTTAATAAACAACAGTCATAACATTTGTTCAATTTAATTACATTAGTTCATGGCACTTAGAACTATCAAGCGTGAGTCGTGACTATGTTAAAAAAAATTAAATGAATATACACATCCATTTATCATTGGGGACTTCACATATTTGGATTTCCTAATTTGTTGATGTTTGATATAACAAATGCGCTGTTTGATATAACAAATGCGCTCTCTCTCTCTCTCTCTCTCTCTCTCTCTCTCTCAGGATGCTATATGAATATTTCAGTTGCCTCCCATCCTTCTTCAAGATTATTAAGCCAATTAAAGTTAGATAGTTGGACAAATCCTCTCCTTTTAGGTAAATTTCACAACAAAACACACCCCCCCCCCTCCCCTCCCCTCCCCTCCTCCGTCTTTGTAATGCCGTTTAGCTATAACGAAGGAACAAAAACTCTTTGGAATCTCCAATTTTAATAGGAGATCGGCGTAGTCTATAAAGCCAATGATGCTTCATTTTCCTTGATATTTAGCACAACCACCAACCATTTCTTCTCCTCGCCTATATTTTGCACTTGTCTTTAAATCAATCATGTGTTTTCATTTCAATTAAACTGTGCTATTGAATATTCGGAAGTAAGGGCATCTCTTAGCCAAGGACAAGTCTTAACAAAGATGTAAACTTCAGTTAGAAATATACAATCCCGCTCACCTAAGGACCTAAAAATGAGGACTTTCATAAAAGGGCAAGATCTGTGGCTGATTACACACTCTTTTGTTAACTCAGTCAAACAAAATAAAAAAACTTACAAACATCCTCTTCAGGGAATAAAAAACTGATCAACAAAACTTCAAGCCATGCAAGGTTCTACAACCAACTTCTTATAACATCCCAAATCTCAGTAGCATGACCATATTAGATAGACAAGTATAGTGTCTACCTGAATAAATGCCATCCTCTGGGTTTGATTTCCAAGTATCAATCTGAAGACAGGCAAGATAGGCAAAACAATGGATGACTGTAAGATCACTTCATCTCAAAAAGAGTTTCACTTTAGTTCCAACTCCATCCAACAACATTATAAACAAAGCAAGTCTCCTTGAAATTTTGAATTGTTTACCTTACACTGCAATCAAAAGAAGGAAACTCTACTCTCCTCGATTCTAATGTATCCTGGAAATGCAGAAACTAACCTCCATAACATTCTGAGCAATCCCAACTCATCCTTGAATATTGATTCAAGAGAGCCGCCAAAACGCATAGCAGAACATAAATGCTAATACATCTTCAGCCAAAGTCACATTATTACATCCAATGTGCATCGCCCATATCATCAAAACTGGGCATCTCATATGATATTTGAAGATTTCAAATCTCATATATGAATCCAACCAAGGATAGGGTATATACGATTTGAACTGAACTCAAAGGACCAGTATTGAATTATTCCCCATTTACAAAATGCAATGCATTTAACAAAGTCTTGTAAGTTTTTTCACCCATCTTACTATCCCCTTTCCTGAACTCCTCTAGTAGATCAAACGCCTCGGAACCCTTCCCATCCCGGCACAATCCTTCCAATAACGTTTTATAAGTTAACAAATCAGGAGACATGGAATTACTCAACATATCAAGCACAACCTGACTCGCATCATCATATCTCCGTTCCATAGCAAGACTGCAAATCACAATCATATATGTACTACTGGTAGGCACCAACCCTTTTCCTCTCATCTCCTTATAAAACCCTAAACCCTGACCTACCCTCCCCTTCTCACACAACCCTTTAGCAATGTAACCATAAGTATACGCATTCGGCTCACATCCATACAATCCCATTTCGCGAAAAACCTGCATTGCATCTTCAACTTCCAAACACTTTGAATAAGCCTTTATGATCATATTCAACACAAAAGTATCAGGAATCACTCCACATGCCTTCATTTGCTTCGATAAAGACCGCACGGCACGCAGGTACACAAAGCACACATGCATATTATTAAACCTCCTAAGCAATGAGTTCAATAGCAGAGCATAAGTTTCAAGATTGGGTTTACAATCCTCAGAGTTCAACATTTTCTTATAAATATCAAACGCACGATTGAAAAGCATCTTTCTTCCGCAGCAAAATCGAATCATGGAATTATAAAGAGGCACGCTAATTTCACAAGCTCCGGCGATTACCTCTTCCACTAGGGTTTCGGCCTGCCGGAATCTCTTGCCGTTGATTAGGATTTTGACCATGGTGAGGTAGGTGGCCTGGTTGTGCTTGTAGTTGCGCTGCTGGGCAGTCCACCGGAAAATGTCGAGGGCGAGATCCGGGTCCGATTGGGCTTGCAGGGCCTCCTTGACTTCGAGTGGCCCGAACCCGGGTTTGAGCTTATGGACCCATGTCTCGAATTGCTTTTCTAGTGGGGTTCGGGTTCTGAGCGGGTTTGGAGGGTTAGGGTTTTCGGTGGATGAGGAGGACAGGAGGCGGTGGTAGAGTGACGGGTGGGTGAGCGGAAATGAGCATTGGGGGATTACTTGGCGAGAGGAGAGAGCTGGGCGTGGATGAGAGAGAATATTCGGGGTTCTGAGAGTGGCGGTGAGAAGGCGACGTATGGTCACCGGCATTATTGCAGAGCGAGGGAGAGTGTCTGGTAATGGCGGGATGCGTTTGGTGAGGTGGGAGGAGCTATTGGGTTTGGGTTAGACTAAGAATGGTATTGGGCTGGGCCTTGGTGTGGTACAATAGGGCTGTGCCCCAAGTCATTGGAGGAATAATATTTGGGTTATGTTGAGTCAAATTGGATTGGAGGTTTAGATGCATTTTGAACCCAACAAAAATATGGCCCAAGTTATCACTC
Organism: Prunus avium; assembly: GCF_965620075.1. Lineage (NCBI taxonomy): Eukaryota > Viridiplantae > Streptophyta > Magnoliopsida > Rosales > Rosaceae > Prunus > Prunus avium. Next base: position 35,754,756 of record NC_142291.1, read on the forward strand.
GGGGTAGAACCGGTTTATAACCCTGGATCCGAGAAGATTTGGCCCTCTAGGTTGGAGCGGGTTACCGGTTGTACCCGGAAAATGTTTTAGCTCATAGCTAGAGTCGTATTTTGCTTTTATAAAGTCCAGTTGGCTATGACAGTGAGTAGGTCCCTTTACACCCAATTTTGAGTCTATCTTCTCGTGAATTAGATTAAGTTAGAGTAATTTAATATATCGATTGTTTTTTGTAAAAAAATCACAGTGAAACTTTTTATTTTATTTTTAATATAAGTACCAAAGTGCCATGATGCTCAAAATAAAAGATAAAAACCGAGTCAACTCCTACCAGATAGATTGGATCGGACAACAATCTGGTCTATGCCCTAAAAATGGTCACCCCTAACATGGAGTTAGTTCTTGACTTCTAGAGTGCTACATTTGTAATGCGCAATTTTTTTATTATCTTATACTAAAAGACATTGGCATGACTGTACCGGTAACATGTTTTGCAGACAATTGTTGCGTCCCACTTTCCTCCTCACGAAAGTCCTCTATTTTGTTGCTTGGTTTCTTCTAAAATAATCTCTTTGATTAATTATATCTTGACCTGGAGGAACCCCTCAAAATCAGTAGTTTAATGTATTGAGGACATTGGTGGCCTAAACGTGGACCAGTGGCCTTCTTATTTTTTGGGTAATAGGGAAAGGACAAATAGAAAGATTAGAAAATGGTACAAGAAGAAAGAGTATTTAAAATGGAACCATGCAAAATTGAATGATGCTGCTGACAGTGTAAGTTTAGCAGCAGTTGTCTTTTACACTTTGAAAGTTATTTCAATTTCAACCTCACCCACCAAGAATAAATGGTGCTGTGGTTTTACCAGCTTTAGCCATTTTTGTCCCTCAAAAACAGGTTTTGATGTCCCCTGTGTCTCGCAAGCTACATCGCTATCTGCTACACAACAAGTGTATATGAGAAGCTCTCTCCTCTCTTCCTCTTGCTGAGCTGCAAATTTATTAGGCTGCCAACAACACTCAAACGGCTAATTGTACCATTCGTCGGTATCTAATAGACTTTTCGCCATTTTCCACCTTTCCTCTCCTTCATGGAAACCGAGCAAAAGGGATTTGTTCAATAAGTTACTAATAAAACACCCTAAACAGGCCCCACTTCCTCTCTCTCTCTCTCTCTCTCTCCCTCGCTCTCTCTGCTCTAAATAAATCCTTGATCTTTGATCTTTTCTTGCCCAGTATGTAACTTCAGCCATCTGATCAGATTCTCTCTAAGCAGTTAGCATCACTCTATCTCTCTACCCTTTCCTTCTTTTCTTTATCTTTTCAAAAAAGTTATATTCCCAATCCTCTCTCTCAGTCCTTAAAACACCTCAACTCCAACGTATCACCTAAACCCACCTCCTTCCAAAGATCCAATCTTTGAGCTCCATATCATCTGTTTCTGCTTCGAACTTATACATTTTATTAAAAAGATCATCTTTTTATTCTGGCAGGCTTGAAATTTACACTGAGATCAAGCAGAATAAAAATGGAGCTGGGTTTTGTTCCCCTGCTCATCCTCTGCTTCTTAGTCTCCATTTCCAGTAAGTTTCCTCTACGAATCTCAAAATATGTGACATGGGTTTTGTTCATTTTGGGTTTTGCTCTAAACCCTTCTGTATTTTGCAGGTGCAGAGCTCGCAGCCAAGGTGGGCGTGAACTATGGCCAGCTGGGCAACAACCTACCATCTCCATCAGAGTCGGTGAAGCTCATCCAATCCCTCAAAGCCAAGCGAGTCAAAATCTATGATGCCAACCCTAAAATCCTCGAAGCTCTCAGAAACACAGACCTCCAAGTCTCAATGATGGTGCCCAACGAGCTCATCAACAACATCTCCTCAAATCAAACACTCGCAGACCAATGGGTCCATGCCAATGTGGTGCCCTTTTACCCCGAGACTCTGATCCGGTACCTCCTCGTCGGAAACGAAATTCTCAGCCAACCCGATAAAACAATCTGGATCAATCTCGTCCCGGCAATGCGCAAAATCAAAGCTGCTCTCAAAACCCATAGCATCACAAAGGTCAAAGTCGGGACCCCATTGGCCATGGACGTCCTCGAATCATCGTTCCCACCATCAAACGGTACGTTTCGGTCCGATATTTCGGCTTCCGTCATCAAACCCCTGTTGCAGTTCGTGAACAAGACCAAGTCTTTCTTCTTCGTCGATGTCTACACGTACTTCCCTTGGTCTTCCGATCCCACCAACATCAATTTAGACTACGCTCTGTTCGAATCCAAGAACATTACAGTCAAAGACCCGGTTTCGGGCCTAACCTACCACAACCTATTCGACCAAATGGTGGACGCTTTGATTTTCGCGATGAAGCGACTCGGCTACCCGGATATCCGGATTTGGATCGCCGAAACGGGTTGGCCCAGCGGCGGCGACTACGACCAGATTGGCGCTAACATCCGCAACGCCGCCACTTACAACCGAAATGTCGTCAAAAAGTTCAACGCCAAACCGCCGGTCGGAACGCCGGCCCGACCCGGTTCAGTGCTGCCGAGTTTCCTTTTCGCTCTCTACAACGAGAACACGAAACCGGGTCCAAGCACGGAGCGGAATTTCGGGTTGTTGTACCCGAACGGGTCAAATGTGTACCCGATTGATTTGAGCGGGAAGACGCCCGAGTCAGAGTACGGGCCGTTGCCGGCGGCGACGAACAATGCGCCGTACAAAGGGCCGATATGGTGCATGGTGGCGAAGGGAGCCAACAGGAGCGCGGTTGCGTCGGCGTTATCGTACGCCTGCTCGCAGGGGAATAAAACTTGCGACCCGATTCAACCCAGAGGGAAGTGTTTTAAACCCGACTCGTTGGTTTGGCACGCTAGCTATGCGTTCAGCGCCTATTGGGCTCAGTTTAGGAAGGTCGGTGGCAGCTGTTACTTTGGAGGGCTTGCCACTCAAACCATCAAGGACCCAAGTAAGTAATATTCACCTAAAGAAAAAAGAATTAGCCTGAGAATTAAAAGTATTCAGATTATAATTTCTTTTGAGGTACAATTACAGTCTGCTTGTCCTTATTATGGGTTATCTGTCTGTGTTTCAGGTTATGGATCCTGCAAGTTCCCAGGTGCAAAACTATGAGCGCATGTAAGAGGGTGAAATAAGCTGCTATTTTCTTCTTGGAAAATTTATTCATGATATTTAATCTATTTATGATTTAGGGATGATTTATAGAGGGTGGTAGCTTTTAGGCTTCAGCTAGTCAAGTTTTTTTTTTTTTTTTTGGGGCGGAAGTCAAGTTGTTTTTGTCACAACTGCTTGTAGTTTCTGCATTCTTCCAACGGCTATTTTCTTGCTTTCTTCCTACCCTGCTCGCTGTACCTCTTTTTCTTGTTCCTAATATATTGCAATTTTTTATGGCAATGCCAAGTGCCAACGGCTCTATATATGTGGTCATGAAATTGAAGAGGAAGCATAGATGTTTGCCACTTTATGATTTTGACACTTTTTGGTAGTGCTCTTTTGAGTCAGCTCTTGTCATGCTGATCTATGGTCCATTATCTTTCTGAAAGTGACTCTTGAGACAGGAGACACCAGACGCCATTGTAAGTGTCCGGATTCTTTCGTGGAGATCAATTGGGTTAAATTTTCTTTCCAAGTTTTCGAGGACCAATTATGCAGATAGCTTCTTTTTACTGTTTCTCAGCAGAGAAAGCAAACACTTCATAATTCTTCCCATTCCCAATTACATCATGAATGCCCACCGAAAGTGTTTTCGGACTTCATTACGCTATTTGTCATTTCTTCAATCTAATGTTACTTTGGCCTTGTTTGGTAGATCAGATCAAATTGCACTATTCCAATAAAATTGAATTAATATCTTCACCGTCATTTGGCGTATTTTACAAATTATATCTTTAAATGAGACTCATAAGAACTGACTTGAACTCAAATAAGGAATGACATTTGGATGACTTCATTATGTTATCTAGATGTGACTCTGAATGTTATCAAATTGGAGATGACATAACATTATGATTGCTACATGATCATCATGTCTTAATATATTGGTTAGCATTCACCTTTATATAATTAAAAGGTAAAGCATATGAAAAGTTCTGTTTCTTTTTGAAGGGGTCAAGAGTAAACAACACACATGCATTACTGTATTAGAAAAGCAAAACACTTCTTTTTATAACCTTACTTATTCAACACAAATAAAACCCCTTAAGACTTTTCAACATGAAAGGCCCTTGTTCTTCCTTGAACATAAACCACGTACATCATATATATTAACATAATCAATTTTTTCTTTCCTGGCTTAGCTAGCCGTAATTAGAACATAATTAACCTTTCTAACCACGACACCGATTAATTTTCGAGCAACCACGGTTGTAGGGATTAGCGGGTTTACGTTCACCGTTGCTGTCCCTAGGACCACTACAACCAGGATGTGGCCCTCCTGGTTTTAGGCATGGGTCAAGAACTCCAGGGTTAATGCTGGTCCTCTTAGCTTCAACTTCCTCGTTCAGCGCCAACATGCCCACAATGAGCAAACAGAGGATGAATGTCTTCATGCTTGAAATGCCCATGATCTTTACTTAATTCGGCTCCAATAGTTGTATTGTATTCAATATTGGCTTAAGAGGCACTCAATTTATATGAGTTTTGGTTGCCATGTAGTTTTTTTTTTCTGTGGTTTTGTTCGCTGTTCATCCTATTTTTTGTTTCTAAAGTTTGAGGGTATTTAGCATTTACAATATAGACTGTTTAAACGCCAGCAATCATAAGTGGAGATAGTTGAAAGTAAGAGGCGCTTGTATTTTCTAACTTCAATGATAAAGCACTTATCTCTATATTCGCGGTTAAAAAGTTTCTAGAAGGCCTAGAATCTCTCCTTATAGATGTGTATTTACAAGTATCACCACTTACAGTTTTCTCAAGAGATCAATGGATTACATATTGCATAAAAATGATAGTCTTCCCTTCTGTATGAAATTGAAGTTATATTTAATCACCAAGACAAAATAGGATACCTCATTTTTTTTTTTTGGTCTTGCTGGGCCGATAAGTAGATAAAGGAGAGCCCAAAGAACTCATAAGTTAAAAGGATTATTATCAATAGAACTTATTAAGAATTAATGGGTTTCATTTTTACACTAAAAAGTGTAATATTAATTTTGTTTAGTTCAAATGTTCTCATTTTGTACGGTTGTTAGGCTAAATCACTAGGAGAAAAAAACTAAAAAAAGTATTTGACTCAAATCTAAATAGCCAAACCGCCTGAATCAAACCACTCAATAGTGGTCTGGTTTAGTTTAGTTTGATTTCTCTCGTGATTTCAATTCAAATAAACTCGGACCGCACCCACCCATAATTAAGTGTGAGAGACTTTCAAGAAGACTTAACGAGTATTGATCAATTACACTCGACAATAATGTTTACAGGAGAGATTCGTATTTAATAAAATTATGGAGTTGAAGATGTCTGGAACTTAAAGAACTTTTTGCACATGAGATTATAAAAGTAGAGAGCTTTTTTCTTTACAATGGCATTTTCGTTCAGTTATTTTTTCATGCTTTGAAAACACACTAGTGGTTGTGTTTACTTAAAGATAATGCTTCCTTGTGTGAACAACAGATTAAGCAAAACATTGTAGCTTGTTATTTGGAACGCTTATCTTTCTTGGCATGAAAAGGAATTGAAAAGCTATATAGATAGTGAAGTTAACTTTGAAAATTTGGTATATGAAAGCATAGTTGGAAAGCGAGAAGCATAGTTAACTTTGAAAGTAACATCTAACCGTGGCTCAATAATGGCGTCCGCCAAGTATTTCCTTATTGCTGGAACCACATCAAGACAATCCACCTCCTCAGCAAATCAATGCCAACGTTGCTGATCTCGCAACCAACTTCCCATAAAAGTAAGACGACGCAATTGTTATTGGCGTCGAAATAAGAGCCTTAATTGCGACCAAGCGCAGAAAGAATTTCAGGGTATGAGGCTTGTTTGACACCTCCGATTGAATGCCAAGTGACGGATACATTGTGGGAATTTTTGGATATAGAATTTTAAAAAATTGACGGTGGGTCCTTAATTGGCAATTTTTAAACAATTGGAATCGTTAATTTACCGAAAAAATTATTAAGGGGCTAAATTGACAATACGGAAATAGTTAAGGGGGCAAAAACTGCGCAAAACCCTAAATTAAATTTAAAGATAAAAGTTATAAACTTTTCGAGCTGATCAATTGGGTTAAAATTTTCCAAGTTTTCGATGACCAATTATGCATTGTAGATAGCTTCTTTTACTGTCTCTCAGCAGAGAAAGCAAACACTTCATAATTCTTCCCATTCCCAAATACATCATGAATGTCCACCGAAAGTGTTTTGTGACTTCATTATGCTATTTGTCATTTCTTCAATATAATGTTACTTTGGCCTTGTTTGGTAGATCAGATTGGACTATTCCAATTAAATTGAATTAATATCTTCACCGTCATTTGGCGTGTTATATAAATTATATTTTTAAATGGGACTCATAAGAATTGACTTGAATTCAATTCCTCTAATTTAGATCGGGTCACCAAATAAGGAATGACATTTGGAGGACTTCATTATGTTATCTAGATGTGACTCTGAATGTTATCAAATTGAAGATGACATAACATTATGATTGCCACATGATCACCATCTCTTAATATATTAGTTAGTATTCACCTTTAAATAATTAAAAGGTAAAGCATATGAAAAGTTCTGTTTCTGTTTGAAGGGGCAAGAATAAAAAGCACATATGCATTACTATATTAGAAAAGCAAAACACTTCTTTCAACAACGTTACTTATCCAATACAAATAAAACCCCTTGAGACTTTCACCATGAAAGGCCCTTGTTCTCCCTAGAACATAAACCACGTACATCATATATATTAAAAAGTTCTTTTTCTTTCCTGGCTTAGCTAGCCATAATTAGAACTTAAGTAACCTTTCTAATCACGACACTGATTAATTTTCGAGCAACCACGATTGTAGGGGTTAGCGGTTTTACGTTCACCGTTGCTGCCACTAGGACCACTACAACCAGGATGTGGCCCTCCTGGTTTTAGGCATGGGTCAAGAACTCCAGGGTTAATGCTGGTCCTCCCAGCTTCCACTCCTTCGTTCAGCGCCACCATGCCAACAATGAGAAAACAGAGGATGAATGTGTTCATGCTTGAAATCCCCATGATCTTACTTAATTTGGCTCCAATAGTTGTATTGTATTCAATATTGGCTTAAGAGACACTCAATTTATATGAGGTTTGGTTGCCATTCAGTTTTTTTCTACGGTTTTGTTCTCTGTTCATCCTATTTTTTGTTTCTAAAGTTTAGCATTTACAACGTAGATTGTTTAAACGCCAGCAAGCATATGTGGAGATAGTTGAAAGTAGGACGCGCTTGTAACGTCAATGATAAAGCACTTATCTCTATATTCGTGGTTTAAAAGTTTCTAGAATGCCTAGAATCTCTCCTAATAGATGTGTATTTACCTTGATATAATACGACTTTTACTTTTGTATTTTCTGTATCCTTGATCTTAAAATTTAAAACAAAAACTGCTAAAAAAAGTTTACTTTTTTAATATAGGGCCATTTTAAGACAATGCTTAAGCCCATTTTACAAAACCCAGCCCGTTAGTTATTTTAAAAATTAGGTTAGATGTCTTCTTCTTCCCAGCGTATCCTACACTCCTTCCTCTCGCTGTTTCGACTTCATCTCTCTCTCTCTCTTGGTCTTTCTTCATGCAGCGCCTCAGTGCCACCTTAAGCGTCGACGCCTCAACGGAAAAACGCCAGCCCAGACTAGCCCAGGCGGCCTAGGCGGGCGCTAGGCGGCGCCCAACTCCCTGGCGGCCCCACACTCCTTCCTCTCGCTGTTTCGACTTCATCTCTGTCTCTCGGTCTTTCTTCATGCAGCGCCTCAGTGCCACCTTAAGCGTCGACGCCTCAACGGCAAAACGCCAGCCCAGACCAGCCCAGCCGGCCTAGGCGGGCGCTAGGCGGCCTAGGCGGCGCCCAACTCCCTGGCGGCCCTACACTCGTTCCTCTCGCTGTTTCGACTTCATCTCTCTCTCTCTCTCGGTCTTTCTTGATGAAGCGCCTCAGTGCCACCGTAAGCGTCGACGCCTCAAAGGCAAAACGCCAACCCAGACCAGCCCAGGCGGCCTAGGCGGCGCCCAACTCCCTGGCGGCTACTCCTTACGATTAGGATGAAATTGCGGCGGTGTCTTCCCGCCTAGCACCTTGAGAATGTATCGGTGTGAAAGGCTGATCAAAGCTATGCACCTTGCATATGGTTTGACATACGTGTGTAGTTTGGAATAACATGGTATGTTGTGAGTGCTTGTTCCAGAACACCAAAAGCTGCAAGGTCTACTAGTTAGTTAGTAGCATCCTAGTTCCTTCAGATTCTGATTGATAGATTGCTTCGAGTCACTGTGATATTGGTATCTTAATTTTGTGTTTTAAAAAGCTTTCCCATGTTTGGTGTAATTCTTTGCTCTTCTATAACTGAGTTGTATTTTAAAATCTAAGTTCTAGTCTAGGAAAGTTGAGGATATATGGTTCGATACTTGAGAAGAAATATATTGCACCACAAGGTTCTTGAGGGAAACCTACGTAAATATGGTTTTTATTTTTGTGAAATATATGGGGACAGAGATTTTATATCATAAGAATCCTTTTCCTTTATAGAATCTCTAGTTCTGGTCTGGTGTTTCAGGGCTCTAGTCTTGGCTTACTCTTTGCTTTCGTTTTTAAATAAAATTCTTCATATCCTGTAAAGATTTTGATTTCATAAGCCTTTTTTTTTTTCTTCCGAGGACCTCATATCTTATGCTTTTTCTTTGCACGCGTCTTAAGATGAGCTGAAACTTCTTACAATCTAGTCTGGTATTTATATGTTCTCTTGCTCATGTAGTGTGTTCTGTACACATATACACACAAATGCATGAAATTACTTTTGTAATTTTTCTGACTCTGGTATTTGTGAATTGTAGCACTTTCACTCTCACAAAAATGCTTAGTCCTTAACCATAATTTATGTTCATGATTTGCTGAAGTGCTTAAATCAGGCATGAACATAAATAGAAATAACTACAAGCTCAAGTTTGGACTTCCATTGTTGGTGTGTCAGATTGGTTCCTCCCCAGGTCAATGTATCGCTTAACTCATAATATTCAGAGTTGCTAGCTATACTCTTTAAACAGAGATTTGTTCGCTGTTCCTATTTTTCTTCTTAAGTTTGAGTGGTCAGTTTGATTTCTTCCGTGATTTTAGTTCAAACAAAATTGGACCGTGCCCACCCATAATTAAGTGTGAGAGACTTTCAAGAAGACTCAACAAGTATTGATCAATTACACTTGACAATACTGTTTACAGGAGAGATTCGTATTTAATATAAAAATTAAAGACTTGAAAAAACTGCGTGTCAGGAACTTAAAGATAAAGAACTTTTTGCACATGAGATTATCAAAATAGAGAGCCTTTTTCTTTACAATGGCATTTTCGTTCAGTTCTTTGTATATGCTGTGAAAACACACTAGTGGGTTTTTTTAACTTAAAGATAACGCTTCCTTTGTGAGCACGTCTCTCCTGTGTGAACATCAGATTAAGCAAAACATTGTAGCTTGTTATTTGGAACGCATATCTTTCTTGGCATGAAAGGAATTGAAAAGCTATACAGATGTTAATGTTTTGGCTTGGTCTTGCGTGTTGCACAGATAGTGAAGTTAGCTTTGACAGTTTGGTATATGAAAGCAGAGTTGGAAAAGCGAGAAGGGTAAGAGAGAGACAGAGAGGAGGAGGTGGATGTATAGTTCATAACCATTGCTATAAATTGAACTTCTAATTGATTTGTTAAGTTACATACATAAGAATTTGTCAAATATGCATGACAGTGAACCTAAAAAAATAATAATAATGAAAAAACACAACCTAAAAACTAATCAACAAAAATGAACTCAAAGATCCTACTGTGAACCTAAGTTCCTACTATGAATCCACCATAGGAGATTAGTGAGAGAGTTTCCATCATCAAAACCCTTCAAGCTCTTAATCTTCTCCGAAGCACCATCCTTATCATAAATCCCTTGCAAGGCATAGACAAAGCCCTCCCATCCTTCCTCAACTCCTTCTCTACTCAGGGCTGGCAATGCCCATTCCACAATTTCCTTAGCAAAGCCATCATCAGAGAACAAGATCTCAGTGATTGGGGATATGGGCAGCAACTGAATTCCAAGCCTCATTTCTTTTGCCTCTGGAGGAGCAAACCAAAGTCCACTGTCTCTCTTGTTTGCCCATAAAATTCCCACAATCCTATTTTCCTTTGTGAACTTTTCCTCATAAAGTGTATCTCCTTCTCTTACATGCCACCACATTTGAGCTGCTTGAATTTCCATAGATGTAAGCATTGATCCACTATTGAAAAGATTGGTGTCTCCATAGGCTAAGCCCATCAATGCAGCTGAGTAGTAAGCATTCACTGACTCACTTGTGCTCTCTTGGTCCCTTCCATCTCCAAATTCAGCTAGTCCTCCAGCCCATGAGTGTAGTTTGTACAGATCAAAGCATCTCAACCGCGGATAGTTTGAATTCGATTGGTTGCCCATGTTGATGAAATCTGCTGCAAGAGAGTAAGCTTGAGGCTTGTACTTGCTCCCCCATGCACGATCAATCTTTGCAAGCACTGAAATACCATAAACAAAATATCCAAGATGATAATGGTGATCATTATAAACTCCAAACCCAAAATCTGCACCGCGATCGGTTGATCCTTGTTGGGTGACAAGTCCACCCCATTTAGGATCATACAAGAAACCATTCCCACTTAAAGTACCATCCAACCATGGCTCAATGGCGTCCGCTAAGTATTTCCTAATTGCTGGAACCACATCAAGACAATCCACCTCCTCAGCAATCAAAGCCAACCTTGCTGCTCTGGCAACCAATTTCCCATAAAAGTATGACGATTCAGTTGTTATTGGTGTCGAACTAAGAGCCTTGACATCACGACGAAGCGCAGAAACAATTTCAGGGTATGAGGCTTGTTTGACACCTCCGATTGAATGCCAAGTGACTGATATATTATGAGATTTCAACTCCCACAAATCACCAACGATGCCAACCAGATCGCCATCAATGCTCTTGTACTTGAAATCCTCCAAAACAGTAGCATTAGACAGAAGCTGAAGATGGAGAGGATGAGCTAGCATAAGCAAATCTCCCCGTCCATACTTCTCCCATTTATATTCCAGAGTGAATGGCTTTGTGAACACAGCTTCACCAGAAATGGGGTATGCAGAACTAAACTGGTCAAGGATTGCCACGTATTTTGGATCAGAACCCGGCACCAATGCAATCCGAATATTCCCAGAATAGCCATAAAAAGTTAATGTTGATGGGCTGCTTCTAGTCAAATTAGCTGGGGAGGAGGTGTACATAACCCATGTTTGATTGTTGTCAAGATGGACGGTGAACTTGGTCTTTGAGTTGCTTGAATAGGATTCGAGGATTGCGTGAATGGTTGAGATAGAAACCGCAGTGGGGCTAGACACATTGCAGGTGACATAGGGGCTTCCTCGAGCGAGGAAGAAACGAAGGTTGGAGGAGGGAAATTCCAAGGTGACACTGAGATCAGTGAAGGCAGAGATTACACGGCCGCTGTTATTTGCTGTAGCTAAGTTGGCGCTGGTTTGGGAGGCGAAGATGGTGAGGTCAGGGACAAAGGTTTGGGAGATGAAAGCAGAGGTGGAGGAGAGAGATGGGTAGGAGATAGATAGAGAGGAGGAGGATGAGTTGATGCTGTAGGGGTGGAAGTACTCAGGTTTGTCACCATTGTTGAGAGCAAAGTTCTGAAAAAAAGAATTGGTGGGAAGAGGGGTGGAGAGGAGGTTTGCAGAGAAGAAGCTTGAAGGGTCAGGGAGGATTGTGGATTGGGTTGGAGGGAATTGGAATGAGGTTGATAGTGAGGTGGTGTGTGGAATTAGTGAAAGAGCTGAAACACAGAGGATGAGAGCAAAAGTGAAAGCCGAAGTGAGGTTGTTTGCCATTGCGCCTTGTTGTGATGGTGAAGTCTCTCTAAAATTGGCCTCATATTTATAGGTTTTTTCAAGATGTTCCTAATTGTGCAAGGTGTTTTTTGTTTCTATTTCCTTTAGGAAATTGATAAATTTCTCGGTTGTAATTTTACTTTCCTTTTTTTTTTTTTGGTTAGTCCTATTGTAACTATGGATTTGTTTCCTAGTGTTATAGATCTTTGTATATTCCTCATTATTGAAGGAGAGAATTTTTCTTCGTCTTCCTCATTTCTTTATACAGAGAGGCCGATTCCTTCGTCCAAGGTACCAAAGATTTCAGACTTTTGCGTTGTGTTTGGTTGTCGAGAAAATACCGGGCAAAGTTGTTTGCTGTTATTGTTCCTTTGTTTAGCCGTCAGAACAGGCGGTGTACTTTAGAAGGTTTTTTATTATTAAAAAATAGTATAACCGTGCGGCTATACTATTTTTTAAGTTTGGCTGTACCATTTATATATCTATATATATAAAGCAAAAGGCAGAGAATGGTGAAACATTCAAAATACCAGAAAATGCCCTTGGTTAATGCAAACATTAAGAATTGAAATTATTAATTAAATGAGGATAATATAGTAAATTCACATTTTTTCATATTTTAAAAAATTAAAATTAAAAGAAAAATCAGATAATAGATCCTATATTTATGGAACACAACTATCCATTGTCTTTTTTAATTCTAAAATAAATTTAATTTTTTTTTAATAAAGCCTCTCGCAGGCGCCGAAGCGCGTGCGGAGAGACTAGTATTTATAAAAAAAGAACCCTCCCAGTACCCAAGCGCCAGGTGTAAAACATGTACGGCTGTGCGGCTATACTATTTTAAAAAAAATTAGGAAAAACGAGTTTCACCGGGCGGCTATACTATTTTTGGAAGAAAAAGACGTAAGAGGACCCGCCTAGTCGTTAGGGCGCACGTGTCAAAATTAGTATAGCCGCGCGGCTATACTATATATAAAATAGAAACCGGCCAGCGCTTAGGCGCCACGTGTCAAAATGTAAAGCCAGCGGCTATACTATTTTTTTTAAAAATTAGTTAAAAACCGAGTATAGCCGGGTGGCCATACTATTTTTAGGAAAAAATTTAAAAATCCGAGTATAGCCGGACGGCTGTACTATTTATTCAAAAAAAAATATTTAATTAAAACTGAGTTTAGGGGCATGGCTACACTATTTATAGATATTAACTTGCTAGTTACAAAATCTAAAGCAGATATCAAAGAGAGAAATTTCAAAGTAAATCAATTAGAGGGTTCAATTTTTTTTTGGGTGGGAATGTTTGCCTTTGATCAACCTCATTCTCTCGAGTAATACTAAATTTTGTTACTGCACACATTATTTGTCGTAGAGAATTGCATGCTGAGTTGGATTGTTCTTGATAATTGCTTCACTTTTCAAACAACACTTTACATGAAGAATACTACCACCTCTCGTCCATTGAACTTCAAGTACTTATTATTTATTAAGTCATTTGTGAAATCAGTAACATATTTAAATATTCACTAAAGAAATAATAATTAAAACATAATTACTAATTAAAGTAATTCAAAAAGACTAAGATATTACTTAATTACATATATTAAATTAAAGAAGTTGGCAAAAAAACAAAAACACCTCTCCCGACGAAAGTTCGTCGGCATAGATCTATGCCGGTGAAATTTGCCGAATTAGCTGAGTATAATCATTCTATTTTTTAAAAAATTTTAAAACCGGATATAGCAGGCCGGCTATACTAATTTTAATATATATATATATATATATATATATATATATATATATATATATATATATATATAAAAGGGCCCGCCCAATGCCTAGGCGCCACGTGTCAAACAAGTAAAGCCTCCCGGCTTTACTATTTATATATATATAAAAAGGGAACAGCCCAATGCCTAGGCGCCATGTGTTAAACGGTAAAGCCGTGCGATTGGACTATTTTTTTTAATTTAAAAAAAGGGACCCGCCCAGCTATTAGGTGCCCGCGTGTCAAAATAAGATTTGCCTCCCGGCTATACTATTTAAAAAAAATAAATTTTAAAAACGGGGTATATATATATATATATATATATATATATATATATATATATATATAAAGGACCCGGCCAGTGCCTAGGCGACACGTGTCAAAAAAGTAAAGCCAAGCGGCTATACTAATTTTTTTAAAAATTAGGAAAAAATCGAGTATAGCTGCACGGCGGTACTATTTTTTGAAAAAAATATTATTAAAACCCAGTTTAGGCGCGCAGCTATACTATTTATAGATATTAATTTACTAGTTTCAACATCCAAGGGTTCTAAACACTGTTCGGAAGGCCTTTTTGTATCCTTAGGAGGTGACAAACAATGTCATGTTATCTTGTTCGTGGTATGTCAGTGTCCGGAAGAACCATTGTCCTGCTGAGACGATCACATAATCGAATTGTACGACCCCAGTTAGCCATGCCTCGTCCAGCTCATCTAAGTAGAGGCTCATGAGGCTGTTGATGTCATGTCCACTGGGGTCTGCGTCTCTGGATTTAACCAAAGTAGGGGGACCAGAGAGTTGCTATGGTGAAATTGTAATCATGGTAGACATAGCGCTTGAAGTAATCTGCGTTTGAGGAATATTTGTGAGAAATGTCCTCAGTATAAGTCACCTGGAAGAAAAACAAAAAACACACAATCTTGTAAGAACAAACTATGTCTTGAAATGTTTAAAATGTTGGTAGGCTAATTTGAATGCTTACACTGGCTAAGAGGCAAAGCAATGACTGCATTTGATTTTTTCCCACAGAGTCACCAAGGAAAGCCAATGACTTGCCTCTAACAAGCTCCAAGAACTGAGTTGCATCAAACAAGGGCAACTCACAACAAGCATCAGGCTTCCACCTCCATTTCATGAACTCCGTATCAGGTCTCCCAAACTTCATGCAGTTTTGCTGTTCAATGATCAATTTGCAAGTTTCATTCCCACTAAATATCTGGCATTGATCTTCTTTTTCGAGGCTTTTGGAACCACCGGCATTGCTCTTAGGAGATGGCAATGGGGAATTTGAGATGTTGACCGACAGGGATTGTAGTGAGCAAAACTGAGGTAAGGGCTAGCAGAAAACGATTTTGTGGATGTTGTTGAGTTTGTATTTTTCATTAGGGAGATCAATGGCATGAAACTTCATGGTGGAGAAAGATGGCTTGAAAATTCTATCTTTCTATAAAATCTCAATCTAGTAATTAATACCTCTAACCCTATAAGGAAACTCGGTCGCTAATTTGGAAACGACTGAGAATTTGACAAGGGCAGATGCTCGCTCTAATAAACCACCTTTGTCCTTCCAAAGCAAGAACCAAGAATCATTTCCAAGAAGATTGAAATAGTTTTTTTTTCAATTCTATTCTATTCTACATGAGTGATTAAGCCTTAATCGGTTTGTAAATTAATACGATGTTAATAGCATGTTTGGGTCCCTTCCACAATATAACTCATAATTCGAATCATGATCATTTTTCCAAGCATCATCCCTTTAAAGAAACATATCAAATTAAACAAATATTTAGTCATCTAATCATAATTAATTGGTTATAATTGGTTTGAATTATTGCTTAAGTATCAAATACATATCTGTGATTATTTTTAAAGAAATTGCAACTGACACAGAAACAAAAAGGGCCCACTCTCCACTTTGCTGAGAATGATATAATGAATTTCTAAATAAGAATCTTAGCTGGAAAGCATGCTTAGAATAACATATGCTAGATTAACATAAGATATGACTTTAGGGGGACGCGGGGCGCTCTATCAAAGGCAAATTTTTTCTTCCACTTGATGTTAAGAGGGTAGACTATTTATTTAAAATACATTTTAGAAGATAAAAATATTTTGGAGTGGGATTTTTGACATCCACGTGTCGGCACGTGATTAGACCTATAGATTTCTGATTAGATTTTTCTCCACGTCGCACTCCTAATTAAATATTTTGGTGTTTGTAACTAATAATAATTGACAATACCTTGTTATGTTCAAGTCTTTGTCTTATTTTAAAAACAACTTAAAAATTAATGTAAATAGAAAAAGACGGAGGATAGTTTGTAAAAGAATGAATAGATTGTGAGAAATTATGTAAAATGATGAAATTGAGGAAGGATAATATGTAAAATTATGAAGATGTTGTGAGAAATTATGTAAGAATGAGGTAGGTATAAAAAATAAAAATAAAAGGTGGCTAACGTCATCTAATAGCTTGGTGATGCCAACTGGGCCCCATCCAAATATTTAGCCCGGAGTGGCCAAAGATTGGCCTTTTGTGTAGCCCTTTCTTTTCTTTTTTGTAACCTTTTGTGTAGCCCTCACTTGGAGGTGGTTTTTGGGGATTTAAGGCTATAATTTAGGAATTGGCCCTCACTTGGAGATGACCTTAGTTAACGATGACTGAACCCTTACATGAAGAGAGGCTCGCCTAAACCTTCAGGACATGGCCGATTTTTTGTACTTGTTTCTACTCCTCTTATCAATAAAATACTACCTTTTTTTTTTCTTTCTCAAAAAGGAAATGTTGCTAGAAAAGATCTACTTAGACAAAAAATACTTAAAAAGCCGTTACCAACCGGAAAAAAGAACTCCAGTCATGACAGAATTCCTCAAGAAGATTGAATATATTTCCAAACTCTAACATATGAAGTAAAATTTTCAAATTCTTAAAAGAAAAAAAAAGATGAGTGAAATTCATTAGTCGATCCATATTTGTTTCATCCTCCGATTGTCCGTGATAGGTTGGTAAAAAGAAGGGCATCATTAGGTTAGGTTTCAAATCAATAAGCTATTAAAATATAAGAATAAAATAAAAAAAGCCTTGTCCTACTGCTTATCGCACTGCTTAACTTATCCTAATCCTTATCAAATAACTAATCATTCTGGTTAAGTGAGTGGTCAACGTGGGAACCACAGACAAGCCCGAACCAATTTGCTTGTGGGCCATACATCAACGGATCCGCTTATCCTTTAAACCCCAACGGACCAGATCACGCCACGTGGTCCAACAAAAGTCATACTGCCGACCCCGCACGCTATCCAATCCCTCTCCGTCTCTGACTCGACCACTGAACCCCTATCCAAAAAACTTCCATATATTCTTCGTCTTCTTCAAAAACCTCTCAATTTTCTGAGTCTCAGTCTCTCAACCCAATTTCAGCACCAGACATTGTTGATGGACCATTGTATCTCCCCGCTCTCAACCCTAAAGCCCCGCATAACGCCCCGTTTTGCTCCCTGGCCCGCCCTCCAGTCGGTGACCAGGCGGTTCAGGCCGTTGACCGTCGTCGTCGGAGCCGGGGCGAGTCACTGCGAGTTCAGCAGCCTCAACTCTCCACTCGACCCGAGGACCCGACCCGGCAAGGACCTCAGCACCGTTCTGCAGAATCACCCCCAGCTGTTTCACCTTACGGTGGCTCAGGAGCTCAAGAAGTTGGCTGATGATCGAGAACTCGCCCTCTCTCGTATGTCTCTGAGCGCTGCCTCTCACGAGGCCTGCCTTCATAGGTTTTTTCCTGAACCTCATCACTTTAAATTTTTTATTTTTATTTTTCCTGCTTTCAAGTCTTAATTCTTTGTGTTCATTTCTATTTCTTCTCATACAAAATTCAAAATTTATGTTAGGTTTAAGCAATTTAACTGTTAAACAAGAACTTTAATCCAATCCCTCTGAGTGTTCATCTCTTCATGAGTACAAAATAGTTTTTTTGGTCAAATGAGTATAAAACAGTAAGTTCAAATTTTCCGTACTTTTTTTTGTTTCTTCAGTATTTCATAAGCAATTGTTATCAACATAATGGGTTTTCAGTATATAGTAATTTGGCGCTCCATCAAGAGAATCAAGTGCTTCTCTGTAGTTTTCTGTGTGATGAGTGATTCTCTGTAGAATGCTGTGTGATATGAGTTTTTCTACAAAGCCTTTTCTTTTTTGCTCTGTTTACAAAACTTGTGTGTGGACGATGAACTTCTTCAATGATTGACTCATAGACTCTATGATTGACTGTGTTGGAGGATGGAGAGGTTCCCTTGTTGTTTCTTAGTTAGGAAGTCTTTAGGTTTGTAAGGATGGCTAGATTGCCCTGAACTGGGCATCACTTAAGATTTTTGCCTGTCCCGAGAGAAAATATTAGCAGAAGTTTGTGTGATATATAATGATATGTGAAATCTCATTGAGGTTTCAGTTCATTAATAATGAAATTGTTGCTTATGTGCTATGTTGTTACCTTTTAAATTTGCCGGTGTAGGAAGCACCATGATGATCTTTGAGTAGGGCATTCTTGAATGCACTTGCTATGCCTAACATGCACTTTGTACCTGTGCACGTAGGCGGTGACTGCAGTAATGTTGCTGGGTGTTCTTGCCTAGCGACCCTTTTACTACCTTATTAGAGTAAGTAAATTGGTGAACTACTCCGTGGAATTCTTGGTGGGTTGAAGCTTTCGTATTTGGATTTTCCAATTAGATTTTCTTTAGAATCACATCTATTTCTTTGACTTAAGGTATTCTTGAATGTCAGGAGGATTGCGCAACTGAAGGAGCAGGAGTGCCAGATTGTTGTTGAAGATGTAATGTACCTGTTAATCTTTTACAAGTTTTCTGAGATCAAAGTTCATTTGGTTCCTAGGCTCTCTAGATGCATCTACAATGGGAGACTGGAGATATGGCCTTCAAAGGACTGGGAGCTAGAGTCCCTTTACAGCTTCGAGATTTTGGAGATGATAAGGGAACATGTCAGTACAGTCATTGGCTTGAGAGTAAATTCTAGTGTCACGGACAATTGGGCAATGACAAAGATCACACGTCAAATGCTTGGTCGAGTATACGTGGCCTCCATCTTATATGGATACTTTTTGAAATCTGCCTCATTGAGACATCGTCTGGATCGGATATTAGCTCTGGAAAGCCAAGACCTTCATCTGAGTCATAGAACCTCCCTTCACTATCAGGAGATGTGTCCTAATGGAATGAAAAATCTCCTCTTTGGTCGCATAGGCAACATTCAAGCGAAGTATAAAGGGTCAAGTAGGTTGGAAAAGACACAAGGAAAGTTGAGTTGTTATGTGATGGGGTTTGATCCTGACACACTTCAGAGATGCGCAAAACTGAGATCTGAGGTGGCTGTGAATTTAGTTAAAAATCACTGTTGTGCTCTTTTTGGGGATGATGGGACCATGAGTTCACCCGAGACCGATGAAGTTATCTCAACTTCATATTCAAGTGTGAAGAGGCTAGTTTTGGAGGCTGTTGCGTTTGGTTCTTTCCTTTGGGACACAGAAGAATGCATCGAGACAGTGTATAAGCTTAAGGAGAACTAACTAGTGGGTATGACAGTTTCTTTTGCCCAATATGGTTTGGGTGAAATTTTCTTTGTAAATAGCAAGGATCGTACTCTGCGTTTTTGGCTCCGCCAGCCATGCAAGCCCCCAGTAATTTTCCGTTGTATAGTGTACATCATGATTATAAATAAAATATAGTTTTGATTCCTAGCCAATATTCAATGATTCTTGTTCTGTTCTTTTTATCAAATGGTAGAAATCATTCCCGATTCCTTGCATTTCCACCTATGAAACGTTGAATTTAGTACCTCTGAGTTGAAATGAATGTAATGTTTTGAGGCTATTTGGTCATCGGCCTCCTCTTCTTTGGTTTCTTAATTGAATTAAATTGACTAGTCTAATCTCTGGTTTAGTACAAGTTTCCAAGCAATGTCTTTTATAGGAGTGAAACTCTCATGCAATGGCAATAACACTTTTTACTATCCCGACCAATGACACAATGACACAACTATCTCTGGCACAATGACACGTCGGATATTTTTCCCATGCGTCGACAGATCAAACCTTGTATAATGACTTGACTTCTCGTAATCTAATGTAATATTAAAACTTGTCAGTTGTCAGTTTTGACACTCAATTCATATTTATTATAATTAAGTGTACCATGTAAACATCATTCTCTGGCGAAAAATAAATTAAATTCAACGATTTATTGTGTGAAAAGATGACAAGTTCTAAAGGTACTCTGGCTACGGCATCCATGGCTGCAAGGCTTATGGATGCGGTTGTGTATGAAAACTATGGTGGAGGGCCTGATGGTTTAAAGGTTCTTTGTCTGTCTGCTAA
Source organism: Prunus avium (assembly GCF_965620075.1). Classification (NCBI taxonomy): domain Eukaryota; kingdom Viridiplantae; phylum Streptophyta; class Magnoliopsida; order Rosales; family Rosaceae; genus Prunus; species Prunus avium. The sequence continues at coordinate 35,774,976 of NC_142291.1, forward strand.
CTCCTGTTTGTTTCAGCTTTCTTTATCAGTGTTTTTGGGTAGAATTCTCTCATATTCTGGAGCTATCTTGGTAAATATTTATGTTTGTTGCAGCATGTTAAGGTTCCAATCCCCAGTCTTAAAAAAGATGAGGTTTTGCTGAAACTGGAAGCGGCTAGCCTGAATGCATCTGACTGGAAAATTCAGAAAGGCGTGTTTCGGCCTCTTTTGCCACGGAAATTCCCTTTCATACCTGGTAATTCTGTTTTGCCTTTGGTCTGTATTTTCGTATATAACATTCCTCAGTGATCTCTGCTTGTGAAGCAAAAACCAATAGATGAGTGAACAAAAAGTCAGTCCAAAAACATGCATCATGGTAGCAAACAAACCTCTGCTTCTATCCCAAACAATAGTCGATTGGGCTAATTTATCTGTCTAATACAGTTCATTGATTCATCGATTCGTAAATATAAAAATGAGGAGTGTTGTTGGGTAGATGGATTATCTGGAGAATTAGTTGTTTTCTGATTTATGCATTCATTTGGATTGTTAACTTTGGCTGATATTATCCGGAACAGCTGTTGATGTGGCTGGAGAGGTTGTAGAGGTTGGACAAGGAGTTGAAAATTTTAAAGACGGTGACAAAGTTGTGGCAATGCTCAACTTTATAGTAAGTTTCAAATCTATAAATTCATATGTTTTTTTACTGATATATATACTATCAATAAAGCCTCAGTTTGTGTTTGATGTGATTTTACACATATTGACAGAATGGAGGTGGATTGGCTGAGTTTGCTATAGCTAGTGAGACATTTATAACATCTGCTAGGCCCCCAGAAGTTTCAGCAGCTGAAGGTGCAGGCTTGCCTAGTTCCGGCCTCACAGCTCACCAGGCTCTCACCAAAGCTGCAGGGATCAAGCTTGATGGAACTGGCCAGCTCAAGAACATACTGATCACCGGCGCCTCTGGTGGCGTCGGGCACTATGTAGTCCAGCTAGCCAAGCTTGGAAACACTCATGTTACCGCCACTTGCGGTGCTCGTAATGTTGACATTATCAAGAGCCTAGGGGCAGATGAGTTTCTTGACTACAACACCCCTGATGGGGCTGCTCTCAAGAGCCCATCTGGTCGAAAATATGATGTTGTGATCCACTGTGCATCAGCAGGCATTCCTTGGTCGACTTTCGAGCCGAATTTGACTGCAAATGGGAAGGTTATAGACCTTACTCCCAGGCCAAGTACCTGGATCACTATTGTTCTACAGAGACTCAGCTTCTCCAGGAAACAGCTGGTGCCATTGATCATAAATCCCAAAGGTGAGAATCTGGACTATCTTGTTGAGTTGATGAAGGAAGGAAAGCTCAAGACTTTGGTTGACTCAAAGCACCATCTGAGCAAGGCTGAAGATGCTTGGGCTAGGAAAACTGATGGCTATGCTATTGGGAAGATCATTGTGGAGACTTAGAGTTAGAGTAAAAATATTGGGATTTTATAAACTTCAGTTATTTCTACGAATCCAGGCTCATTTTGCTCTTTCTAATCAGCAGCTCCCTTATTAACCCAGGAAAATCTTTAAGGATGACAACAACAATTTGCATTTTTCTGAGGTCTGTTTAGAACCTCACTAACTGCAATGAGAGATCTAATAGAAGCCATCTCTATCTATCATTAAAACAATCGACTGCACAAGGAAAACATACCGAGTATTGCTGCAGTAAACTTGCAATTCAGTTCAGAGGGTCCCCTGAAATCCAACAGAGACTCCAATGGAGCTCAAGACAAAATACAAAAGAATGTGCCTTACCTCATGATGCCCTGAAACTAAAGATCTCAAGGCCAACTACGGCCCTACAAAGAAATGATCAAAATGGCCTAAGTCCTAAGAAAGCTGAAGCTAGCCAAATTTGAGTGCAAATGGGAAGGTTATAGACCTTACTTCCGGCCCAAGTACCTTGATCACTTGTGTTCTGCAGAGACTCAGCTTCTCCAGGAAAGAGCTGGTGCGATTGATCATAAATCCCAAAGGTGAGAATCTGGACTACCTTGTTAAGTTGATGAAGGAAGGAAAGCTCAAGACTGTGGTTGACTCAAAGCATCATCTGAGCAAGGCTGAAGATGCTTGGGCTAGGAATGGATATTGGACAAAATATATATTGGGATTTTATAAACTTCATGTGCAATAGAAGAATACTGTATTAGCAATGTGTGGTTATATTTTGACAGTAAATCAGATGTGTGAGGCAACTCTTATCTTGAGTGCACAATTTGAACTTGTGGAATTGATGCTTACAAGTTACAGCATGCAGTGCAATAATATTTGATGAAATCTTGACTCTGCAAGTAACTTGCAAATAGGTCAGTATTGCTTTCTCCAAAAGCATCTTGTAAGTTTAAAAACTCCCAGTTCAAATGATTTTATTAAAGTGTCATATGCATTTTTAACGTAATATTAAATTTGGGTTCTATTGCAATTATCCTTACAATTATGCTGTTAATTACAATTATTTTGTAAACATCTGTCTTTTCGAATCTATTATATGCTTTAGTATTATTATATGAATAATGCACCAATTTGCAATTACCAGTCAACTTTGACAAATTGTCAGACCCAAAAAGAAAAAAACTTGGCAAAATTGTAGCAATGGTCCCTCAAATAAGACCCTACTTTACTTTTCATCCCTCAACCTAAAAAATTGTTATGGTCATCCTTCATTTAGATATCGCGTTGCACCACTCGTTTTTCTGTCAATTCCGTTAAATTTTCTGTCAAAATTAAGGGCAAATTGGGAAATTCACATCAAATTTTAAGGGCAAATAAGACTTTTACCTAGTCACCACCTCATTCTACCCAAACCCAACTACTACTCTCAATCTCTCTCTCCAATGATCCTTTTGGGTTTTGTTTAGTTGTTCAAACCAATCGATGAAAGAGGTTGGGAGGAGGAGGGGGTTGACAAACAGAGTGAGGAAGAAAATGAGAGAAGGAGAGAGTGGGTTGAGGTTGGAGTGGGTCTGTGGGGGTGGGTCGGCGGCAAATTTGTGGGGTTAGGTCTGTGAAGGGTGGCTGGAGGAGAGAGAGGTGGTTGTTGGGGATGGGCTGTGCTTATTAAGAACCCGGCACATGAAAAGACAAATGTAGCCCTATTTTTCATGGAAAAGTTGACGGGGCTGACGGAAAGGACAAGTTCTAAAAGTCGAGGCATAGTTGAAGCACCATCATAACAATTTTCGGAGATGAGGGACTAAAAGTAAAGTCGGGTCTTACTTGAGGGACCATTGCTACATTTTTGCCAAAAAACTTTGACACATTCTAATCACCTGCCAAACAGGTTTTGCAGGCCTATGGTATGGCATGTTCGTGTCGAGTGAAAATTAGCTCAATCTGAATTTGCCTGTTAAGCACAACTCGAATAAATAACGAATAACACAACATGACCCAATTTACCCATTAAAAATTTAACCATAGTCGTAAGACCATGTATGGGGGCTGACGCCATTTCTTGAAATCTCTTCTAGGTTAATTGTTATTTTGGATTTTGGGATTTTCTTGTGAAAATCAGTTGAATTCTGTACAAAAATCTTTTTCAACATGTTCACCCGAAATGAAGGCAAAGAAGAGATGCTCAAGTGTTGAGCAATCATGGAACACTTTAATTACATGTAACAGTAATTCAGACATGTTTCTGTTTCTCCATTGCTTACATTATAAGGTAACAAATAAAGTTTGATTTAATCTTGGATCCAAAACCGCAGAATAATACTTATTTAATTGTGTTTTGGGTAAGCTATATATGAATTTGAATTTAATTGATTCAATTAATTACTATTTTCTTTAGCTTTAGTCAGAATCAGTCATTGAGATTCTTATTTCTTAATGAGTTCGAAATTTCCCAGAGGCTGATGATACAACAAGTGCTCCTTATAAAAACTACACGCAAACAAATTGAACTAATGGGTTTTCCCATTTCACCGGTAAACAATTAACATGGCGTATAAGCTAACCTTTGTGACGTCAACTCTGTTCAAGGTTCAATCAAACACATACATATATATATAATCTCTGCTGCCTGCAAAAAGACTCAAACCAATCAGCAAAAATGGTTGTGTTCCTTCTCAAACTCATCTTCTTTGCATTGAGCTTCGTATCAAGCTTGGTTACGGGCTTGATCTTCTCTGCTACTGCCCGTGTTCTAGTGTTATTGATCCATGGATTCAGGGCACCAGGCCTAGCCATCCATGGCACATTACAACAAGTCACAGAGCTCATCAGGTCATGTTCTGAGTACTTTGTGGGCCTTGTATTGGAAGCAATAAGTGCTCTAGTCTCAGCTTTCTTTGATTATCTAAAACAAAGTGTCACAGGGTCTGCTGGAGTTACCACTTCTGCAATTGGAGATCTCATGGAGAAGACAAAGACTTCGCTTGAATTGCTTGACAGGTTGCTCACTGATTTCCCGGAGGTTTCTGATATGATTTTTACCTTGGTGGCTGATTTGTGGAACAATTGCAGGGATGCTTTTGGATATGTTGCGGAGAATGCTTGATTATTTTTGTACATACCTCTTCAATTGGTTGTAAAAATGTGTACATCATATGGTATAAGAACAAATGTGTATAACTTTTGAGATCATCATACCAACTAATACTCTGTCTTAGATGACTAGAAAAGGTATAGGAAGAACCAACTTTGCAGGTAATTCGTCGTATTTTATGCTATGAGTGGGGGCTCACTTGAACCCCTGTGGGAACCGAATTAAATCACCCTAGGTCAAATAATTCCTTCCATTTGGTGATTATTTGCCCTAATTGGGAGTTACTCAATTTAATTGGGAGTTACCCAATTAAATTGGCAATTACCTAATTAAAATGGGGATTGATTTGATTCCTACCCCAATTAGGGATTTGATTTAAATCAAATAAATCAAATCCCTAATTAATCAAATCTCGCCTAATCGGGGAGGAATAATTCCTTTCCATCTACGGAATTATTCCTCTGAATCCCTAGCCTCCGAGGCTCCTATAAATACCTAGCTACACACAAGGGTTCAGGTACGTCTAAATTCCTACTGAAACTCTGCAGAAATTATCCTTCACAAACCCTGGCCACCATCTTCTTTCTCTCTCTCACACACAAGGCTCCGGCCTCCACACACGGCTCCGGCCACCTGGTTTTCCTTGAAACACCCATCCTAACTTAGGCATCGGAGGGCCTTTGGCCAACACCCCCCGGGTGTGGTCCTTTTACTCCGATCTATTTTGCAGGGAGAGAGAGGTGCGAAGAAGACAAAGGAATCTTTAGACGAATATTCCCGTGGGAGGAAATTTGCTCCCACAAATTGGTGCTTTCATTGAGAGCGCGAAATTATACTCAAAGCGTGCTCCAAATTCATTTTCCACAACTTTTTCCAATCAACCATGGTCGATACAAGACGTTCGAAGAGTAACACCACCACGACGGGCCCGTCTCATGGTTTCGTGGTGGAAGCCTTTCTGCAACCTCACGGTATCGTGGCTACCAACGCCTTGCGTCCGCCTCCAAGCGCTTCGCAGCCACCTCCAACTGCCGGAATTGCAGAACAGCCACCGCAGACAGCTGCTGGAATTGCAGAACAGCCGCCGCAGACAGCTGCTGGAATTGCAGAACAGCCACCACGTGGTCCTGTGACCTGCACAGCCTTGCAGCTGCAAGCGCCAGCGGCTGGAGCTGCTCTGCCGTGCCCGCCTGCTGTCGGAACACAGCAGCAGCCACACCACTCAACTGCCGGACTTGCTGCACAGCCCCACAGCTACTTTGGTGCCTCCCCAGCCATGGAGCAGATCCTTTCTCTCCCTCCTCTGCCACCACACTTGACGTATGCACCTGTGTACGCGTCTAATGGAGCCCTAGCCCACGTGCCATTGGGCCCAATGCACACCTCTGGTCAGGTGGACCTTAACTCACGGGTTGATCAACTTACACAAAGAGTCGACGATCAGAACAACCTGATTGGCCAGCTACTCAGGCAAATCAACTTGAACCAAGGCCCTAACCTTGGATCCCGTGACGAGGAGAGGAGGACGCACGAGCATGTCAGCGAGCAGTTCGAGAGGTCCCAAGCCGGTCAGGCAAACGGGCAGGGGAGAGAACGAGATCGTGCTGATGAGACGTAGACATCTGCAAGTCGTACTCTGAGCCAGTCGATGATCCGTTCGAGGTTAGGTCCAAGGACCAATGTACGCGAAAGGCTGGGCCCACAGTTCAATGTCCACGCCCGCTTGGGCCCACAGTCCAATGTCCACGCCCGCTTGGGCCCACAAGGAAGTAACCAATCCAGGCTGGGCTCACAAAGAGCTCGAGTTCGTGAACAATCGCGTGACGAGCGCAACAATCGACGCTCACCAGCCCGCTCGAGGACCAACACACGGCAACAAGCCGTGGAGGACTCCTCACAAGCTCAATCTCCTAATTTGCCCCACGGGCAGGACAACCAAGAGGATCGACCCTTGGGAACCGAGGAGGAAGTTAACCAGCGGCGCTCGAGACACCGAAGACATCGACCCGAACCACTAGCCCTGCGGGCAGAAGATGTTGAGAAGTTGGTGAATGACCGACTCCAAAGTCTCCAACTTAAAGGAAGCACGGATGAGGCCCTGCACAAGGAAATTGATCGAGTCGACTGCTCACCCTTTACCGAGGAAGTGGAATGAGCTCCACCGCCAAAGCGGTTCACAACGTCATCCATCACTCCGTTCAAGGGAGACTCCGACCCTGAGGGCCATTTGAGGCACTTTAAGAGTGCCATGATCCTGTACAAGGCAGACGACGCCCTGATGTGCAAAGTGTTCGCGATGACTTTGAGAGGAGCAGCTCAAGACTGGTTCCACACTCTACCGTCCGGGTCGATAGGCAACTTCAAGGAGTTCGCCCTCATCTTCACAAAGGAGTATACCTCCTACCAGAGGCGGACCTACTAAGGCGCAAGGAGGTGCAGTTGCACCTCCCCTAGCCGAAAAAACCATTGTAGGTGCTTGAAATTGCCCCTTTGCTCAACTGGTGTACAGATTACCTTATTTCCATTTACTTTTATTTTTATTTTTATTTATTTTTATTTATTTTTATATTACTCCATTTACTTAAGTTTACAATGTAAATAAGGAAGTACCCCCCATTTGGATTCAAATAAAAATACTAGAAAATCAAATTCCCACCAAATCAAAATATGAAAATTCGGTTTTAGTGCAAAATACGATTTAGGCTAAAAATGATGGCTCATTAAGTCAATATATACTTCATACTAAAATCCCATAAAATCAAGTTTTCTTATTTGATGTGTAAGGAACAAAAGCCGCCAAAAATTATCTTGAGAAACTGATTATTCCGAAAAAACATTTTTCATACTTAGTCAATATTGCACCTCCGCTAAAAAATTTCTGGATCCGCCAGTGCCTCTTACAAGACGGTCAGAAAGCATGCAGACCACTTGTTCAACCTGCACAAGAAACCAGACGAGTCTCTTCGAGACTACCTCAGACGATTCAAGGCTGAGAAGGCGAACATCATAGGATGCAATGACCAAGTTGCATCCTCAGCTTTCAAAAAAGGCTTGCCAACCGAACACGAGCTATACCGTGAGCTGGCCATAACTCCAAGCCAAACCTTGGCAGAGGTCTTCGCGACGGCAGAGCGCTACGCACTTTGGGACGACGATCGTATTGCGGCGAAGAAAGCCAGCAAGCCAGCTGATCACCCGACAAGGCAGGCGAGCTAAAAGGGCAACAAGTTCGAGAACAAAGCCCGAGACAAGCGCAGATCGCGGCCCCAAGAGGGAGGCTCGGAAACAGGAACCTTCACTGAGTTCACTATCCCGATCCACCAGATCCTGGCACAAGTGAAGAACAAACCGTGGGTGAGAAGACCACCACCTATGAGGGGAGATCCCTCTATGAGAGACACCAATAAATACTGTGCATTCCACGGGGAACACGGTCATTACACAAACAACTGCAACGCCTGGAAAAGGCATCTTGAGGAGCTGGTCAGAGACGGCCATTGCACGGAATTCGTTGCAAAGAAGGCCATCCAGCAGATCGAGGATCGTGATGCGGTTGCCAAGGAACCTCCCCAAAAGGTCATACGGATCAACACCATTCTAGCTGACTCCCAGGAGTCCGGGCTGACCACCAGGGAGCGTAAGAGAAAGATCGCGCAGGCGACTTATGTCTCCCAAGTCACAACGGGCGTACCAGTCATTGCAGACACACCCATCATTGGCTTTCAGAAGAAGGACTTGATCGGGCTTGATCTGCCGCACAATGACGCCCTAGTAATCTGCATCCAAATTGAACAAGCTGTGATCGAGCGAGTTCACGTGGACGAGGGCAGCGCAGCCAATATCCTGCAACTATCGGTTATCCAACAGATGGGATTGGAGCCCAAGATTAGCAAACTTGCCAGATCACTCACCGGCTTCAATGGGGCCACGTCAATCACTATTGGGACAATTGACCTAGACGTCCACTCACCCCTAGTGGTCTGCTCGTAAACCTTCATGGTCATCGACGAGGTCTCTCCCTACAACGGGATTTTGGGCCGACCATGGATCAGCAAGATCGAAGCCATCACATCTGCTCTACACCAGAAGATCCGCTACCCCATCCCTGGAGGCGGTATCGGGCAGATCAACAGTGATCAAGCCATGGCAAGGAGATGCACAGCCCAAAGGCTCAAGAAGAGCAAACAACTGCAGTTCACACCAGTAATGCAGGCTACTGACGTGGCAGGAAACTCTTCCAGCAGACAAGCAATCCCAAACGGGAAGGGAGTTGCTACCTCAAAATAGCAATTAAGGAGCCAGGATCAAGGCAAGGGAATCCGCCCGGAAGACTCCCCTGAAAAGGGTTGGAAGCCTGAGGATGACGTTGAACTAGTACCCCCTGATCCTGGCCCGCCAGACAAAGAAGCGCAGATCGGCTCGCGCCAGAATCCAAACGAGAAGGATCAAGACGAGGGAATTCGCCCGGAAGGCTCCCTTGAACAAGGTTGGAAGCCTGAGGAAGACGTTGAGTTAGTACCCCTCGATCCTGACCAGCCAGACAAAAAAGCGCGGATCGGCTCGCGCCTAAGCCTAGACGAGAAGGTGGAGCTGACCACCTTTCTCCAAAAGAACAAAGACATGTTCACATGGTCGCCATCTGACATGCCTGGTATCGACCCGAACATCATCTGCCACCGACTCCATGTCAACCCTGTCAGCAAACCCGTGGTGCAGAAGAGACGCAACTTCGCTCCCGAGCGAGTTGCGATCATCGAAGCCGAGATCGATAAGCTTTTAGCTGCCGGCTTCATTGAAGAGGTCTCCTACTCAGAATGGCTGGCCAACGTTGTACTGGTGGCAAAGCAGGAAAAGGGCAAATGGAGAGTTTGTGTCGACTACACCGACCTCAACAAAGCTTGCCCAAAAGACAACTTCCCAATGCCGAGAATTGATCAGCTCGTGGATTCAACTTCCGGCAATCAGCTGCTCAGCTTCATGGACGCCTACTCCGGCTATAATCAAATCCTAATGTACGAAGATGACAAGGCGAAGACCTCTTTCATCATAGAAAGAGGGACCTACTGCTACAAGGTCATGCCTTTTGGGCTGAAGAACGCCGGAGCAACCTACCAAAGGCTCGTGAATAAAATTTTCAAGGAGCAGATCGGCAAGACCATGGAAGTCTAAGTGGATGACATGCTGGTCAAAGCCCCTAAGCGAGCAGACCACATCAAGAACCTCACTGAGGCGTTCAGCCTGCTCCGCCAGTATCGCATGAAGTTGAATCCAAGTAAGTGCACGTTCGGTGTATCGTCCGGTCGATTCCTGGGATACCTAGTAACTCAACGAGGTATCGAGGCGCACCCACGCCAAATCAAGGCCATTCTCGAGATGAAGTCACCTTCAACAGTAAAGGAAATACAAAGTCTGACGGGCAGAGTAGCGGCCCTCAAACGATTCCTCTCGAGATCCACCGACAAGTGCAGACCATTCTTCAAGGCTTTAAAGAAGGGGTAAAGAGATAAATGGGACGAGGAGTGCGAAGAAGCTTTCCAGAATTTGAAGACTTACCTCACTTCACCTCCCCTGCTCTCGAAGCCAGTTCCTGGTGAAGACTTGTTCGTGTACCTGGCGGTGTCCAACTCAGCCGTCAGCTCAGCTCTCATCCGAGAAGAACTGGGGGCCCAACATCCGGTATTCTACACGTCAAAAGCCCTTCTCGATGCTGAGGCTCGCTACCCAAAATTGGAGAAGCTCATTTTGGCCCTTGTAGTTTCCGCGAGAAAGCTGCGACCCTACTACCAAGCTCATCGAGTCATCGTCATGACCGACTTTCCTTTGAGGTCAATCCTGCACTGCCCTGACGCGTCTCAACGACTCATGAAGTGGGCTATAGAGATAAGCCAATACGACCTCCTCTACCGGCCGAAGACGGCAATAAAAGCCCAAGCTTTGGCAGACTTTGTCGCAGAATTCACGCCATCGGCTGAAGAAGAGAAGCTGGTCAGCAAAAAGAAGGAAAGTTCGAGAGCAGACAAGACCTCCGATGAACCTGACCAACCCAGAGACATGTGGCAGTTGCGCGTAGATGGAGCGTCGAACCAAAAAGGAGCTGGGGCAGGTGTCGTCATCATCACTCCGGATGGAACCCTGTTGGAGCAAGCTATCACGCTTGGCTTCCCAGCCTCAAACAACGAGGCAGAATACGAGGCATTGCTCGCTGGCTTGCGCTTGGCAAAGGAGCTGTCAATCAAGAAGCTGGCCATTTACTCAGATTCCCAGCTGATCACAAATCAAGCCTCAGGAGAATACATGGCGAAGCACCCAAGGATGATCTTGTACCTTGACAAAGTCCAAGAGCTGTTGAAGGCGTTTCCTACCTTCACCATCCAACAAGTGCCTCGAGCAGAGAACGCGCATGCAGACGCACTGGCGAGCTTAGGATCAGCGCTTGATACCCAGTTCAGACGCTCTATCCCGGTCGAGCACCTTGACCAGCCAAGCATAGAAGAGGCAGAACAGCCAAATTTGATGCAGATCGACGAGGATCCTAGCTGGCAAGACCCCATCATTGACTACCTGGTTAACGAAAACTTACCCAAGGACAAGTCCGAGGCTCGGAAAATCAAACAGAAGGCTGCGAGGTACTACATGAAAGGTGACATGCTTGTTTGCAGATCATACTCCGGCCCTCACCTTACTTGCATCAAGTACCCGCAGACGCTCGAGGTTCTTTGCAAAATACACGACGGCGAATGTGGAAATCACGATGGGGGCAGATCGCTTGCCAAGAAGGCTCTCAACATAGGCTACTTCTGGCCTACCATGCGCCAAGACTCCACGGAGTATGCTCAAAGATGTGATCGGTGCCAACGATATAAGTCGATCCCTGGCTTGCCAACTGAGGAATACCATCCGCAAAACAGTTCATGGCCTTTCATGCAATGGGCCATCAACTTGGTGGGACCTATGCCGACAGCACCTGCCAACAAGGAGATGATGATCGTCGCCACGGATTACTTCACCAAATGGATCGAGGCCGAGGCTTTATCCTCTACCAAGGAAGCTGATGTCAAACGATTTATCTGGAAGAACATCATCTGCCGGTTCGGATGCCGCAGTCGATAGTCACTGACAATGGTACACAGTTCCTGGGCAGGCAAATCACTGAGTTCCTTGCGAAGTATGACATCAAACAGTACTTGTCAACCCCCAGATACCCGCAAGGCAATGGCCAAGCAGAAGCATCCAACAAGATCGTGCTGGACTGCTTGAAGAAAAGACTGGAAGGCGCGAAAGGAAAATGGGTCGACGAGTTTCCAGGAGTCCTGTGGGCTTATCGCACAACCAAAAGGAGATCAACCGGCGAGACACCATTTTCTCTAGCCTATGGGACAGAAGCAATCATCCCCCCACACATCACAGTCCCTTCCATGAGCATTGAGGTGGGCAGTCTTGACCAAAACTACAAGCAGATGAAAGTCAACCTTGATCTGCTCGAAGAAGAACGAGAAATGGCCATTGTTCGAGTTGCAACTTACCAACAGTAGCTCACATCTTACTACAACAAGAAGGCCATTGTTCGAGCTTCCCAATAGCAGTTGGCATCTTACTACAACAAGAAGGCCATTGTTCGAGTTGCAGCTGACCAGCTCAACTCCAAGCAGGCGACGAGCCTCCATTACCTCCACTGAAGGCAAGCTACTTCTCGAGTACAAATTTCATGGAGCCTTTTTCAAGCGCTATGTCCCCGACATACGCCCACAGGCGACAAGCCTTACCTCCACTGAAGGCAAGCTACTTCTCGAGTACAAACTTCATGGAGCCTTTTTCGAGCGTTATGTCCCCGACATACGCACACAGGCTACAAGCCTTATCTCCACTGAAGGCAAGCTACTTCTCGAGTACAAACTTCATGGAGCCCTTTTTTCAAGCGCTATGTCCCCGACATACGCACACAGGCTACAAGCCTTATCTCCATTGCAGACAAGCTGCTCCTCGAAGCACGAACTCAATGGAACCTCCATTGCAGACAAGCTGCTCCTCGAAGCACGAACTCAATGGAGCATTTTTTGAGTGTTATGTCCCCGACATACGCTCGCAGGCGACAAGCCCCACCTCCATTGCAGACAAGCTGCTCCTCGAAGCACGAACTCAATGGAACCTCCATTGTAGACAAGCTGCTCCTCGAAGCACGAAATCAATGGAGCATTTTTTGAGTGTTATGTCCTCGACATACGCTCGCAGGCGACAAGCCCCACCTCCATTGCAGACAAGCTGCTCCTCGAAGCACGAACTCAATGGAACCTCCATTGTAGACAAGCTGCTCCTCGAAGCACGAACTCAATGGAGCATTTTTTGAGTGTTATGTCCTCGACATACGCTCGCAGGCGACAAGCCCCACCTCCATTGCAGACAAGCTGCTCCTCGAAGCACGAACTCAATGGAGCATTTTTCGAGTGTTATGTCCCCGACATACGCTCGCAGGCGACAAGCCCCACCTCAATTGCAGACAAGCTGCTCCTCAAAGCACGAACTCAATGGAACCTCCATTGTAGACAAGCTGCTCCTCGAAGCACGAACTAAATGGAGCATTTTTTGAGTGTTATGTCCTCGACATACGCTCGCAGGCGACAAGCCCCACCTCCATTGCAGACAAGCTGCTCCTCGAAGCACGAACTCAATGGAACCTCCATTGTAGACAGGCTGCTCCTCGAAGCACGAACTCAATGGAGCATTTTTTGAGTGTTATGTCCTCGACATACGCTCGCAGGCGACAAGCCCCACCTCCATTGCAGACAAGCTGCTCCTCGAAGCACGAACTCAATGGAGCATTTTTCGAGTGTTATGTCCCCGACATACGCTCGCAGGCGACAAGCCTCACTTCCATTGCAGACAAGCTGCTCCTCGAAGCACGAACTCAATGGAGCACTTTTCGAGTGTTATGTGACCGACATACACTCGCAGGCGACAAGCCCCACCTCCATTGCAGACATGCTGCTCCTCGAAGCACGAACTCAATGGAGCATTTTTCAAGCGCTATGTCCCCGACATGCGTACACAGGCTACAAGCCTTACCTCCATTGTAGACAAGCTACTTCTCGAGTACAAATTCAGTGGAGTCTCTTTCAAGCGCTATGTCTCCGGACATACACTTACAAGATACAATGAGAATTGAAGTTTGAAAGACAACTGAAAATTCCATTACAAAGCTGCCAACCAGCCAAGTTCAACAAGAAATGAGCCTGATTTTGCTCAACCGGCATCATCTGCTCGGCAGCCCCAGTTGCCTCCTCCTCCGCATCTGCCCTAATCTCATCAGTCGCGCCACCTTTGGCGTCGTCTTCCTGCATTGCAGCTTCATCAGCTACCTGCTCTTCAACTGCTTCTACATCCACAGCATTGAACTGCTCACTTTGAGCAGGGGGCAAGTCAAGATAGAGCTGCTCACCATCTTCATGTTCGAGAGAGCAACAAGGAGGAGCACCGTTCCTGCAGTCCAAGTATCCCAGCTTGTATGCATTAGCAGTAATTTCATGCTTGGATGCCTCCGTGGCTTCAACATGAGTGTCAAACTTGACCAGCAGAGCTCTCACCGACTTCCGGATCGGTAGTTTGTGCAACTGAAGGACTTTTTGCTCGAGCAGACGACTTTTTATCTCTCTTGGCTACAACTTGCAACATTGAGTCAGCTCCGCGCTTGACTGTTCGTGGCTTTGCAGACGAGTCGTGACTGCTGAACAGAGGCACAGTCTTCTCAGTTTGATCCCCGGATCAGTGCAGGCAACCCAAACCTTGCTTCTATGCAGCCTCTTTATAAGGCAGATCACTGATTTTGGGTAGTTCAACCGGAGACTTGAGCAGAATATCCCGAACCTCCTGTATGCTATTGACATGCTTACTATTCACGCTGACGAGGCGCTTGATCCTAGCAAACGAGGCATGAGCAACTCCCATAAGGACATTCTCAGCAGACGAGACCCTCCTTGAGGAAGACTTGCTCGTGGCAGAAGAAGGTCTCGGCTGCTTTGGCTGTGGAGACGTATTCCTTGATCATGAGACTGCGACTTCATCGTGGGCAGATCTACAGCTAGACTGCCCAAGCCAAAGTCCAATTGGCAAGTCAAATACCTCATCAACTCAGGAGCCCAAATCCAAGAAGGAAGCCCAGTTACAGCTGAACAGCCCAACAGATAATTCACATCTCCTACATGCCACCACGTGCCATGCAGAAGCTGGGGGGCATTTGTGGGAACCGAATTAAATCACCCTAGGTCAAATAATTCCTTCCATTTGGTGATTATTTGCCCTAATTGGGAGTTACTCAATTTAATTGGGAGTTACCCAATTAAATTGGCAATTACCTAATTAAAATGGGGATTGATTTTATTCCTACCCCAATTAGGGATTTGATTTAAATCAAATAAATCAAATCCCTAATTAATCAAATCTCGCCTAATCGGGGAGGAATAATTCCTTTCCATCTACGGAATTATTCCTCTGAAACCCTAGCCTCCGAGGCTCCTATAAATACCTAGCTACACACAAGGGTTCAGGTACGTCTAAATTCCTACTGAAACTCTGCATAAATTATCCTTCACAAACCCTGGCCACCATCTTCTTTCTCTCTCTCACACACAAGGCTCCGGCCTCCACACACGGCTCCGGCCACCCGGTTTTCCTTGAAACACCCATCCTAACTTAGGCATCGGAGGGCCTTTGGCCAACACCCCCCGGGTGTGGTCCTTTTACTCCGATCTATTTTGCAGGGAGAGAGAGGTGCGAAGAAGACAAAGGAATCTTTAGGCGAATATTCCCGTGGGAGGAAATTTGCTCCCACAACCCCCATGTTACATTGGAGGAGTGCTACAGTCAGTCATTCACCCGCTTAAGTGATTTCTAACCATAGATGCTTGTGGATTCTACCATAGGGTCTACATACATCAACATCTAGAAATTAGTAGCACTCGATTCGCGGTTGTACTTGATTGCTTATATGTATGAGGATTTGTCAGTGCAATGTGAAGATGTCTCAAATATGAGACAAAATTACAAACATAGGATATTCAATTGTTAACTTTGTTCTCACTGTGTTCTTGTTTTATATGTATGATTTGGAATATAATTTTCCTAGCTAGCATTATTGTACTGTGGAGATTTCAATTTTATACTATGAAATAACCCTTTAATCAAACAAATTGCTCAAACCTCAACGTTGACTTATTAAGTAAACCAAAGTTATGGTGGAGGAGCTTCTGGAATATAGTCTGCGGCTGGGTTAGATTTTGCTTTAATGACCAAGTCAAGCCCTATAGATATATATAGAACAACAAGTTCTGAAAACGATGGCTTTATTCTAAATCTGTTATTATTTTATATGTGATTGAACTACTATTTTCATAGATTACTGTACTGACAAATAAAAAAGTTCAATTTTGTAAATGAGATAATTGTGAGAGCGATTTTTGTTCCACAAAAATATTCATCTAAGATTCCTTTGTCTTCTTCGCTTCTCTTTCTCCCTACAAAACAAACCGGAGTAAAAAGACCACATCCGAGGGGTGTTAGCCAAAGGCCCTCCGATGCCTAAGTTAGGTTGGGTGTTTGAAGGAAAACTAAGTGGCCGGAGCCGTGTGTGGTGGCCGGAGCTTTGTGTGTGAGAGAGAAAGAGTATGGCGGCTAGGGTTAGTGAGGGATAATTTCTGCAGAGTTTCAGTAGGAATTTAGACGTACCTCAACCCTTGTGCGTAGCCAAGTATTTACAGGATCCTCGGATGCTAGGGTTTTAGACGAATAATTCCACAGATGGAAAGGAATTATTCCCTGATTTGGTGAGGTTGGTGTAATTAGGGATTTGATAATCAAATCCCTAATTAAGTTAAGAATAAGATACATCCCATTTAAGGGGGGTGTATTCAATTAGGATTTTAAAAGACTATTTTGGGATAAATAAGTCTTGTGGTATTCAATTAAGACTTTTAAATAATCTAAACAAGTCTTGTGGTATTCAATCAGGACTATTAGGATTTTTTAAAGAGGGTGTCCAAATCTAGTGGTATTCAATCAAGACTTTAAACAAGTAACAAAAAGTCTTTTGGTATTCAAAAACTTACTAATTTCGAAGGATTTTTTTTTTTAAATAGGGAATTGGTGTGACTTTTTAGTGGGAGGTATAACTACCAAACCCTATAAAAAAATCCCACCCTAACCCATCAGACTTTTCACATGAGATTTTTTTTTCTGCTAGAGAAGACGAACATCTCTTCGTGAAGATAAACATCTCTTCAACAAGGTATTGCCTCCTTCTCGTGCTATGTCTTCTTGCGTTTATTGTCTATATATTTGTTATATGC
Organism: Prunus avium; assembly: GCF_965620075.1. Lineage (NCBI taxonomy): Eukaryota > Viridiplantae > Streptophyta > Magnoliopsida > Rosales > Rosaceae > Prunus > Prunus avium. Next base: position 35,791,823 of record NC_142291.1, read on the forward strand.
CATGTTTGTATATGATCTGTGTCTATGGCCCTTCATGAAGAAAACGACATACAATAAATTCCATCTTTGCAACTTGCAAGAAAACGACATGCAATAAATTCTATCTTTGCAACTTGCAAGGCAAGACTACTCTGTTTTGAAGAAAACGACATGTAATAAATTTCATCTTTGCAACTTGCAAGCCAAGACTACTCTGTTTCTTAAAAGTCATGAAGAAAACGACATGCAATAAATTTTATCTTTTTATGTAAGGATGAGCAGAAAATCCAATCTCATTAGTTAGCATCATACAAATAAAAAATCCATGTGGTCCTTCCCAATCTTATAAATTCTTATGATATAAATCTTTAAAATCCAAACATAAAAAATCCTGAATATAAAAAATCTTTAAAAAAGTCCTTCCAAGTCATTATGTTCCTAAATAGTCTTTTAAAATCCACTGGACTTATTTATCCATAAGTAGTCGTTTAAAATCTCAATTGAATACACCCTCCTAAATCAAATAACCTCCCAATTAACTTAGGTAACTCCCAATTAGGTTAGGTAACTCCTAATTAGGTCAAATAATTCCCAAATCGATTGACCTAATTATTTGACCAGGGTGAGATATTTTGCTTCCACAATAATCATCAATCAAACAAAGGCTGCAATACAACAATTTTAAAGGTTGACTTCTTATGTGGCACAAAGTTTTCCAACAATTTATAAACTGAGCAAATTGCAGAATAATATATGCAGTTCACATGATGGGGGGCATTGGTATATAGATAGGATTCACTTAATGGTGCATTTCAAACATTTCTCCCTCACAATTCTCACCCTCTCAGCCTCGGAGTTTGGCAGCCATGGCGGCAAAGCTTATGCATGCGGTTCAGTACAAAAGCTATGGTGGAGGACCTTCTGGTTTAAAGGTTCCTTGTGAATCTGCTCCTTTTCTTTATATTTTTTTAACCAATGCTTTTGTAGAATTCCTGGATATTTGTTTTTTGTTTTTTGTTTTTTGATTTTTGCTTCTGACATATTCATATTCTATTTCGTCTCAGTTTTACATTTAGTTATTTTAAGAGTTTAGAAATTGACTGATACTAATATGCTAAAGAGAAAAGGGAGAGAATGGACAACCAATGAAAAATGTATCATGGTTGATCTGAACTTGTGAAAAGACTTTTTGGTGCTGTGAATATTTACTTGTTTGTGCTGCTTGCTTAAAGAGCAATACAGCCATGGGACAGGGCTTTTAAGACTTTGAGACATTGAACTACTTGTTTCTTTGAGACTTTGTTATATATTGTTAGCCTTGCTTGGTTTTTCTGGTTTCCTTTGTCCTTCCTTGTGTTGGTTTCTTGCTGTTTTGGAGCTGCCTTAGTAAACTGTTATATGTGTTGTGTTTGTTGCAGCATGTTGAGATTCCAATCCCCACTCTGAAGAAAGATGAAGTTTTGCTGAAAATAGAAGCAGCTAGTCTGAATCCAAGTGATTTTAAAATTCAGAAAGGCCTGGTGCGCCCTTTTGTCCCACGCAAATTGCCTTACACACCTGGTAACTCTCTTTTTCCAGTGGTCTGCACTTAACAATCTTTTCTTTGCTAGACAATGCCTTGTTAGCATGTCAGATCTATGCCTATTCAACATTTGTAAACAGAAATTAGGACACAACAGCACATACTGGCTTGTAATTGAGAGTTACTGAGTGAATAACTTTTCAGTCCACGAACATGTTAGCAAACCATCGTCTGCTTACGCTGCCCCAATCAGTGGTAACTACAAAAATAAACAAGTTTAAATGCTTTTTGGTTGCCCATATGAGCAACTACAAAGATGAGATCAGTTTTGTGTATGCATTCAGTGTCTTCGAATCTTAGGCCAGTCGTTTGATTTGTTAACGTTAACTTTGGCTGATGACATTATGGGGAACAGTTACTGATGTAGCTGGAGAGATAGTAGAGGTTGGACAAGGAGTCAAGAAGTTCAAAGTGGGAGACAAAGTTGTGGCATTACTGAGCTTTGGTGTAAGTGCTCATTTTATTCCAATCATGATGCCTTGGTTGAAGATATTAAACTTCTGTTTTTGTTACTGATCATATGAACTGTTACATGTTGATAGAATGCAGGTGGACTGGCTGAGTTTGCTGTAGCTAAAGAGAAACTAGTAGTTGCTAGGCCTCCTGAAGTTTCAGCAGCTGAAGGTGCAGGCTTACCTATGGCCGGTCTCACAGCTCACCAGGCTGTCACCAAGGATGCAAGGATCAAGCTTGATGAAACTGGCCAGCTGAAGAACATACTGATTACTGGTGCCGCCGGTGGTGTTGGTCTCTATGCAGTCCAACTAGCAAAGCTTGGAAACACTCATGTTACCGCCACCTGTGGAGCTCGGAACATTGAATTGGTGAAGAGCTTAGGGGCAGATGAGGTTCTTGACTACAAAACACCTGAAGGGGCATCCCTGAAGAGCCCGTCAGGTCGAAAATATGATGTTGTGATCCACAGTGCATCATCAGCCATTCCTTGGTCAGTTTTCGAGGCAAATTTGAGTGCAAGAGGGAAGGTAACAGACCTGACTATTGGTGCAAGTAATCTGTTTACTTTTGTTCTGAAGAAAATCACTTTCTCCAAGAAGAAGCTGGTGCTACTGGCTATAAGTGCCAAGGCTGAGAACCTGGATTGTCTTGTTAAGTTGGCCAAGGAAGGAAAACTCAAGACAGTAATTGACTCAAACTACCCTCTGAGCAAGGCTGAAGATGCTTGGGCTAAAAGAATCAATACCCAATGCACCGGGAAGATCATTGTGGAGCCTTGAGTAGACAAAATTTACTAGGATTGTGAACTTCATGAAACTTTTTGCAATTGTAGTAAACTTCATGTACAAAAGAATAAGGTATTTGATAGTGTGTGGATTTTTCTTTTTCTTTTTGGTTTTATGCATCATTGGATATTGTAAATGAGAAGGTTTGGGACTAAATGTTCATTTTCAACTGTTAGAAGTATTTGACAGTATTTCAGATGTTTCTGTTGCTCCAGGGCTTACATTATGTGTGAGACAACTCATATTTACTTAGTTGCAAACACCCACTTGATTGAATTATGTTTGGGGTAAGACTCTCTCTCATTTGACTCTCAAAGTCAAGGGAGTGGATTAATTTATAAGCAGATATAAGATAACTATCTACAGACGTGGAAATTCCAGAAACATAACTTTGAAGACCATTTTTTACTTAATTAATTACTATTATCTTTAGTTAGAATCAGTCTCTAAGAAAGCTCCAATGTTATTTCTTAATGACATTGAAATTTCCCAGAAGATGGTGATACAACAACTGCTCCTTATAAAAACTAGAACAAACAAATTAAACTAATGGGTTTCCCATTTCATTAGTAAACGTGTGACCTCAACTCTGTACACACACACACACACATATATATATATATATATATATATATATATATATATATAACAAACCAAGTTGTTTCCTGCACTGCTTGCTATCCCAAGACTCAAACCAATCAACAAAAATGGTTGTGTTCCTTCTCAAACTCATCTTCTTTGCATTGAGCTTCATATCGAACTTTGTTTCGTGGTTGATCTTCTCTGGTACTGCCCATATTCTGGTGCTATTGATCCATGGATTCAGAGGACCAGGCCAAGCCATCCATGGCACATTACAACAAGTCACAGAGGTCATTAAGTCATGTTCTGAGTACTTTGTGGGCCTTGTAATGGAAGCAATAAGTGCTCTAATTTCTACTATCTTTGATTATCTAAAAGAAATTGTCACTGGGTCTGCTGGAGTTACAACTTCTGCGATTGGAGATCTCATGGAGAAAACAAAGACTTCACTTGATGGGTTGCTCACAGATGTTCCAGAGGTTTCTGAAGGGTTGTCTGAGATGATTTTTACCATGGTGGCTGATTTGTGGAACAACTGCAAGGATGCTTTTGGATATGTTGCAGAGAATGCTTAATTATTTGGAAATACCTCTTCAATTTATTGTAAAAGATGTGTGGCTCATAAAGTACATGAACAAATGTGTATCAATTTTGAGATTTCGAAAAGCATCATGCCAACTAATAATCTGTCTTAGATTACTTGAAAAGGTATAGGAATTACTAATAAATAATTAAGAACCATTTTTGTGGGTAATTTGTTGTATTTCATGCTATGTGTGAGGGTCTCCCATGTTGCCTCGGAGGAGTGCTACAGTCAGTCACTCACGCACTTTGGTCATAGATGCGTGTGGATCCACAATAAGGCCAAGATGCATTAACAGCTTGAAATTAGTAACACGCGATTGACCATAGTATATTTTATTGCACTGCTTATATTTGTGAGGATTTGTTCAGTACAATGTGAAACTGCCTCATATATGAGACAAAACTAGACTTAGGATATTCAATTGCTTTCTTTAATTAATCTCTCTGTGTTCTTGTTTTATATGTATGATTTGGAATATAATTTTTATAGCATTATTGTACTGTATCAATTTTATACCATAAAATCACTCTTAATCGTTGACTTCTCAAGAGAACAAAAATTGTCTAACAATTGATAAATTCAGCTTTTCACAATATAACAATTGACGGTGATGCAAAAATTTCATTCTCTCTGTCTCTGAGTATGGCAGCCGTGGTGCCCAAACTTATGCATGCAGTTCAGTACAACTGTTATGGTGGAGGAGCTTCTGGTTTAAAGGTTCTTTATATATCTGCTCTTTTTGTTCAGTTTTGTTATCACTGTTATTTTGAGAGAAATAATGAACAACCAGCAAGGAAATGTTTCATAGTTGAATTGAAGTTTTGAAAAGATTTCTTAGTGCTGGGAATATGTACTTGTTTGAGTTGCTGCTTGCTTTAAAATGCAATAAAGCCATGGGAATATGTACTTGTTTGTCTGTGCTAATATGCCCTTATTCGTAAAATTAAGCAATGTTGGCTAAAATTGGTTGGAGAATTTGTCAGATGGATGAAGGTCTCTGGGTTAGGAATAAGTATCAGAAAACCCTCTTGTGGATGACAATTTAAAGATGCCCAAGGATGCCTAAAGATTTTTACGTTTGTTGCAGCATGTAGAAGTTCCATTTCCCACTCCAAAAAAAGATGAGGTTGTTCTGAAATTGGAAGCAGCTAGTCTAAATCCATCTGATTGGAAAATTCAGAAAGGGATATTGTGGCCTGTTTTCCCAGGCAAACTCCCTCACATACCTGGTAATTCTGTTTTGCCTATGGTTTGTAAATATGATTTGTTCTGTAATTTATGTGCATAAGATGTCTTTGAGTCATAGGCTGGTAGGCTGGTTTGTTAAGTTTGACTGATGACATTGTCGAATATAGTTAATGATGTTGCCGGAGAGGTTATAGAGGCAGGACAAGGAGTCAAAAAGTTCAAAGAAGGTGACAAAGTTGTGGCATTGCTAAACTATTTTGTAAGTGCTCAATTTGTTCCTTCCGGTTAGAAGTTTCACATACAAAACTCATGTGTTTGTTTCTGATATAATCTCTGCCTTGCTTTATCTCTGTTGTCATATTATATATTTTGAAAGAATGGAGGTGGATTGGCTGAGTATGCTGTGGCTAGTGAGAGATTGACAGTTTCTAGGCCCCCTGAAGTTTCAGCAGCCCAAGGCGCAGGATTACCTATTGCCGGTCTCACAGCTCTCCAGGCTCTCACTCAAGCTGCAAATATCAAGCTTGATGGAACTGGTGAGCTCAAGAACATACTTGTTACTGCTGCCTCTGGTGGTGTAGGTCACTATGCAGTCCAACTAGCAAAGCTTGGAAACAATCATGTCACAGCCACTTGCGGAGCTCAGAACATTGATTTGGTGAAGAGCTTAGGGGCAGATGAGGTTCTTGACTACAAGACCCCAGAAGGAGCAGCTCTTAAGAGTCCATCTGGTCGAAAATATGATGCTGTGATACACTGTGCAACCGGCACTCCTTGGTCAACTTTTGAGCCTAATTTAAGTGCAGAAGGGAAGGTTGTAGACATTACTATTGGTCCAAGCGCTTTGCTTAGTTTGGTACTAAACACACTCACCTTCTCCAAGAAGCAGCTGGTGCCGCTGCTCATGAATCCCAAGGCTGAGAACCTGGAGTATCTTGTTAAGCTGGTGAAAGAAGGAAAGCTCAAGACAGTGATTGACTCAAAGCATGCTCTAGCTGAGGTTGAAGATGCTTGGGGTAAAAGTATGGATGGGCATGCTATTGGGAAGATCATTGTGGAGCCTTAAGTAGATAAAGTATCTTTGGATTGTAAACTTCATGTACTTATTTTGGGATTGTATATTTCTAATCTCTATTTCCTATGATTTTGTAAAAGAAAGCAAAGAAAATTTCAAGGAGAAAACAAGGTCTTGGCTTGATGGGTTACTGACAGATTTCCCAGAGGTTTTTGATGGTTTCTCTGAGATAATTTCTACCATGGTGACTGATTTGTGGAACATTTACAAGGATGCTTTAGGATATGAGAATGCTCTGATTATGTTTAAATACCTCCTTAATTGGTTGTAAAAGATGTTTGCATCATAAAATATTAATGTACCAAAAGTCCTTTACAAATTAAGAATAAGATCAAGAACTAATGTTTATTAATTCTGAGTTAGATTTTGCTTGGCGAACAAGCCAAGCTGTTGTGGATAAATATGCTAAATAGAACAACAAATTCAGAATACAATTGCTTTATTCTCTTGTGTTCTTATTTTATACGTGATTGGAATAAAATTTTCATAGAATTATTAAATTATTAAATCAAGTTCAAATTTGTAAACTATGAGACAATCATTAATCAAACAAAATGCTCCAATATTATTCCTCATAGGTTGACTTTTGAGGAGCATAATAGTTTATAAACTCTACACGTTACAGTATAATATATGGCAGTTCACATGATGTTTTCATTGTTATAAATATATGGGGTTAGCCTGATGGTGCATTGTCACAGCAAAAACTTGTCTCTCACAATTCTAGCACTCTCTGTCTCCGAGTTTGGAAGCCATGGCGGCAAAGCTTATGCATGCGGTCCAGTACAAAAGCTATGGACCTTCTGGTTTAAAGGTTCTTAGTTTATCTGCTCCTTTTCCTTCATGTGTTCTGCCAATGTTCTTGTAGAAGTCTTTGAATTTTTATTTCTTTTTGCTTCTGACATTTTCTATTCTATTTGTCTCAATTTCAAATTGAGTGCATCAAAACATGTTCGAAATTGAGATCCTAAAGGGAAAAGGGAGAGAATTTACAACCAGTGAAAAATGTTGAGCTGAACTGGTGAAGAGAGTTGCTTGTGCTGCTTGCTTTAAAGAGAAATGGGTTTAAGACATTGTACTACTTGTTTCTTGCTGTTTTGCAGCTTGCTTCTTTTAGGCCTTTTGTGTTCCTTGTCTATGTCTAGAGTTATACCTTAATCAACTGTTATACTTTTGTTATGTTTTGTTGCAGCATGTTGAGATTCCAATCCCCACTCCGAAGAAAGACGAGGTTTTGCTGAAAGTGGAAGCAGCTAGTCTAAATCCAGGTGATTTTAAAATTCAGAAAGGCATGGCACGGCCTTTTCTCCCACGCAAATTGCCTCACACGCCTGGTAATTCTCCTTTGCCGGTGATCTGTACTTCACAATTTTTTTTCCTTTCTGATATACATGTCAGATATAAGCCTATGTGACATTTGTAAGAAATTAGGATAACAGTTCATATTGTGTTTCATATATGTCTCATTTACATTTGATTCATATGTGGAAGTCTTGGTTGGGAGAGAGTTTTGAGGCAGATGGATTAGTTGGATTCTGAAACAAATATTGTTCCTAAGCTGAAAAATGATGACCTGTTTTGTGATTTCTGCATTCAATATGTGTTCAAGTTTTAGGCTGGGAGGCTTTTGATTTGTTATCTCTGGCTGATGATGGTATTATGGAAAACAGTTACTGATGTGGCTGGAGAGATTGTAGAGGTTGGACAAGGAGTTCAAAAGTTCAAAGTTGGTGACAAAGTTGTGGCCTTACTTACTTACAGTGTAAGCACCACTCACCTTTGCTTGAAGATATACTTGTGTATGGTTAAAAGTTTTACAGATAAAATTTATCTGCTTCTTAATTTTAGGCCTCATTTTTTTGTCTCTTGTCATAGAATGGAGGTGGGCTGGCTGAGTTTGCTGCAGCTAAAGAGAAATCAGTAGTTTCTAGGCCACCTGAAGTTTCAGCAGCTGAAGGTGCAGGCTTGCCTGTTGCTGGTCTCTCAGCTCACCAGGCTCTCACCAAAGCCGCAGGGATCAAGCTTGATGGAACTGGCCAGCTCAAGAACATACTGATCACTGGTGCCGCCGGCGGTGTTGGTCTCTATGCAGTCCAACTAGCAAAGCTTGGAAACACTCATGTAACAGCCACTTGTGGAGCTAGAAACATTGAATTGGTGAAGAGCTTAGGGGCAGATGAGGTTCTTGACTACAAGACAACTGAGGGGGAAGCTCTTAAGAGCCCGTCAGGTCGAAAATATGATTTCGTGATCCACAGTGCATCCGCAGCCATTCCTTGGTCAATTTTTGAGCCAAATTTGAGTGCAAGAGGGAAGGTCATTGACCTTACTCCTGGTGCAAGTTCCTTGTTTACTTTTCTTCTGAAGAAAATCACTTTCTCCAAGAAGAGGCTGGTGCCACTAATGATTAATGCTAAGGCTGAGAACTTGGATTGTCTTGTTCAGTTGGTGAAGGAAGGAAAACTCAAGACTCTGATTGATTCAAACCATTCTCTAAGCAAGGCTGAAGATGCTTGGGCTAAGAGAATCAATAGCCAATGCACTGGGAAGATCATTGTGGAGCCTTAGGTAGGCAAAATATCTTGGGAGTTTAAACCTCATGATTTTTTTTTGGGATTGTATTAAAATTCATGTGCAACAGAATAAGGGTGTTAATATAATAATGTGTGGACTTTTTGGTTTTATTCATGATTGGATATTGTAAATGAGAAGATTTGGGATGAATACTCATTTTCAACTGCTAGTTTTATATGGGATATTAATTAGAATATATCACTAATCAAACAAAATGCTCAAACACCACACTATTAATCATGATCATTGTTGCAATGTGGGCTAGGGCAGTTGGGCAGGATAGTTGCTCATGTACACTCAGTTTGAGTTCCTCTCCTCATAAACGATTAATTTATTCGTATAAATTATCATCATCATGACTTCTCAAGCAAACCAAGTTCTGGTTTATAGCATCGGACACAATCCAATTATTCTACTTTTTGTATTATATATAACTAAATAAATAAAAAGAAACAAAAAATAAAGCGAAGAAAACAATGAGCGTCCTTAGTGTTTGTCATTTATGTGACATGGGGGTACCATAAAACTCAAGGAACCCAATTTCAGAAATCTCGCAACTCTGTCTCTCTCTGTCACTCTGTCTTTGTGTATCATCAGCCATGTCGGCCAAGCTTATGCATGCAATTCAATACGACAGCTATGCTGGAGGACCTTCTGGTTTAAAGGTTCCTTCTTTATCTGCTCCTATTCTTCTTTTAGTTTCCATCAATCTAATTTTGCTTGGATTACAGCAATAAAGGAGCAACCTTTTACAAATTGTTATGTAAATGTTATGTTTGTTGCAGCATGTCGAGGTTCCTATCCCAACCCCGAAGAAAAATGAGGTCTTGCTGAAATTGGAAGCAGCCAGTCTAAACCCAGTTGATTGGAAAATTCAGAAGGGCCAGTTGCGGCCTCTCTTCCCAGGAAAATTCCCTCAAATACCTGGTAATTCTGTTTTGACTCTGGTTTGTGATTGTTTTTTTTTTTTGTTGACATTTGTAATGAGTGCATAATTTTTCAGTTTTGTGCATAAACATGTTGGCAAACAGGCTTCTGCTTATCCCAAGTTACCGTTGATTCTGAAACTTACGCATTGATTTTCGTCTTCTTATGGTCAAACACATGACTTTTTTTGTGATTTGGTTGGTTTGTTAATGTTGGCTGGTGGCATTATGTGGAACAGCAACTGATGTGGCTGGGGAGATTGTAGAGGTTGGACAAGGAGCCAAAAAGTTCAAAGTGGGTGACAAAGTTGTGGTATTGCTCAGCCATTTTGTAAGTGCCATTTTATTCCTTTGCTTGTTTCTGATTAGGATTTCTTCCACATATCAAATTCATGTTCTTGGTACTTAATGATGTCATATATGCCTCACAATATGTCTGTTGTGATATTACATATTTGATAGAGTGGAGGTGGACTGGCTGAGTTTGCTTCAAGTAATGAGAGATTCATGGTTGCTAGGCCAGCTGAAGTGTCAGCAGCTGAAGGTGCAGGCTTACCTGTTGCCGGCATCACGGCTCACCAGGCTATCACCCAATCTGCAGGGATCAAGCTTGACGGAACTGGGAAGCAGAAGAACATATTGATCACTGCTGCCTCTGGTGGCGTTGGACACTATGCAGTCCAACTAGCAAAGCTCGGAAACACTCATGTCACAGCCACCTGTGGAGCTCGTAACGTCGAATTGGTTAAGAGCTTAGGGGCAGATGAAGTTCTTGACTACAAGACCCCGGATGGGGCAGCTCTGAAGAGCCCGTCTGGCCGGAAATATGATGCTGTGATCAACTGTGCAATTGGCATTGCTTGGTCAACATTTGAGCCTAATTTGAGTGCAAAAGGGAAAGTTATAGACATTGCTCCAAATGCAAGTTCCTTCACTACATTTCTTTTAAAGAAACTCACTTTCTCCAAGAAGTCCTTGGTGCCATTGCTCATGATCCCCAAGGCTGAGAGCTTGGATTATCTTGTTAAATTGGTGAAGGAAGGAAAGCTCAAGACGGTGATTGACTCAAAGCATCCTATAAGCAAGGCTGAAGATGCTTGGGCTAAGAGTATTGATGGCCATGCTACTGGGAAGATCATTGTGGAGCCCTAGGTAGCCAAAATATTGTATCTTCGAATTGTGAACTACATGTACTTATATTAAGGATTGTAAACTTCATATACTTTTTTGGGACTGTAAATTTCATGTGCATTAGAACAATGTATTAATACTTTTTGCCTTTTTCTTTATTTTGTTGAGAAACTCAAGAGTTGTAAGGTACTCTTGAGTGAAACTAGGTTCCGATACTAATACGAGCTCATGAGTAGAACTTTGCCCTAAAAACCGGTTCGTAAAAATTTGATTCAATTGTCGACCAACCCATTATAAAATCAAGAAAAATGACTTAAACATAGTAACATCAAAATGACAGGGTAACATCAAAATGAGAGGGTATTTCCGTCATTTTAATTAATTTTACAGTTGGCACCTTGAGATGCATCCACGTGTGGTATATGCGGTGTTATACGTCAAAATCGTTCCACAAGAATCTAGTAACGCGTCCTCTCTCTCTCTCTCTCTCTCTCTGTTCAACTCTTGGATCTTTCCTTTCTCGTGTCTTTGCCGACTCAGGGTATGGCAGCAGCCACGGCGTCGAAGCTTATACATGCGGTTCAGTACGACAGCTACGGTGGAGGAGCTTCTGGTTTAAAGGTTCCTTCTTTATCTACTTGTTTTCTCTCATCTTTCATTCCTGCTGTTATTTTTGCTTCTGGTATTTTGTTAACCGCTTAATATTCTGTGGTGTGTAAAAGAAGGAAAAAAAACTGTATTAACTCTTAAAGTGGCGGGTGGGAGAGTTCAGGCTTAAAATTGATTGCATCAAAAATATTTTTGGCCATGAAATCCAAGAGGAAAAACGAGAAACAGAACAACCAATGAGAAAATGCTTCAGGGTTGTGTTGAATATTAACTAACTTGTAGAGAACTTAAAAATTGTTTATAATTTATGTTTGTTTGCAGCATGCGGAGGTTCCAGTCCCCACTCCAAAGAAAGGTGAGATCTTGCTGAAATTGGAAGCAGCTAGTTTAAACCCAGTTGATTGGAAAATTCAGAAAGGCATGTTTCGGCCTCTTATGCCACGCAAATTCCCTCATACACCTGGTAAGTGCTGTTTTGCCTGGTGTTTATAGTTGTGTATTTCAGATCTATGCATCTTTGACATTATAATATAGAAAGGGTAATGATTTCTCCACTCCAATTTTATCCACTTACACTCCTTTTTTAGTTAAAACTTTTTTAGTTAAAAAGTGGAGTGTAAGTGGATAAAATTGGAGTGGGGAAATCACCACTCAATAGAAATTATTCCACAACACCAAAAAAAAAAGGGTAATGATTTCCCCACTCCAATTTTATCCACTTACACTCCTTTTTTAGTTATAAAATGGAGTGTAAGTGGATAAAATTGGAGTGGGGAAATCACCACTTAAAAAAACGGTTATGCCTTTTCGGCACACTGGTGTTTCTGGGATGACCAACATGATATCATACAACTGAAAAATGAATAAAAAATTGAATGCTCTCTCGGTGACAAGAATTGAAGACTCCAGTTTTTTACCTGCCTTCTTTACAGACTCTGCTGTGCTTGTTTTTGCAAATCTTTTATCACTGCCTGTAGTTTTTGGTGATGTGACATTTACTCAATTTTGTTAAGTTCTACTATAATTTGCCTGTTCCCAGAAACAGTTAACTTTCTGGGAACGTATTGATTGATAAACTATTTGATCTTGATTAATTACTGCATCATTGGAACATAAAGCATGCTCTCTGTGTCTTGAAAAGATTGCCATCTATGAAGAAGTGAATATTGAAAAGTGATCATAATGGTTACGGATTAATATATTTCAGTAAAATCTCTCATTCAGACTTTATTCATTTGTGGAAGTATTGGAAGGGTTGAGGTAGAAAAGTTAAACAAATTTGTGCTTTGATTTTTAAATGGATGAAATGGATGAATATCATTCATATATTGTTAGAAGAGTTTTTTTGTGAGTCATGGCTGATAGGTTGGTTTGTTAACATTGATTAGCTAATGACAATCTTGGGAACAGTTACTGATGTTGCTGGAGAGGTTGTAGAAGTTGGACAAGGGGTCCAAAAGTTCAAACCGGGCGACAAAGTTGTGGCATTTCTCTCCCATTCTGTAAGTGTTCATTTTATTCCTTTGGTTAAGCTCTCCATTTCTCGAGGAAGTTTCACTTATAAATTTCATTTGTTTGTTAGACTGGAGGTGGACTGGCTGAATTTGCTGCAGCTAGTGAGAGCTTGACAGTTGCCAGGCCACCTGAAGTTTCAGCGGCTGAAGGTGCAGGCTTACCTGTTGCTGGTCTCACAGCTCACCAGGCTCTCACCCAAGCTGCAGGGGTCAAGCTTGACGGAACTGGCCAGCAAAAGAACATATTGATTACTGCTGCCTCTGGTGGTGTGGGTCAGTATGCAGTCCAACTGGCAAAGCTTGGAAACACTCATGTTACAGCCACGTGCGGTGCTCGTAACATCGAATTTGTCAAGAGCTTGGGGGCAGATGAGGTTCTCGACTACAAGACCCCAGAAGGAGCAGCTCTGAATAGTCCATCTGGTAGGAAATATGACGCCGTGGTCCATTGCTCAACGGGCATTCCCTGGTCAACTTTTGAGCCTAATTTGAGCGCCAATGGGAAGGTTATAGACCTTACTCCTAGTCCAAGTGCCTTTGCTACTTTTGCTCTGAAGAAACTCACCTTCTCCAAGAAGCAGCTGGTGCCACTGTTCATGAGTGCCAAGAGTGAGAACCTTGATTATCTTGTCAAGTTAGTGAAGGAAGGAAAGCTCAAGACTGTGATCGACTCGAAGCATCCTTTGAGCAAGGCTGAAGATGCTTGGGCTAAGAGTATTGATGGACATGCAACTGGGAAGATAATTGTGGAGCCTTAAGTAGACAAGCTAAAACTGTAGTGGGATATAAACCTCATGTACTTGATGGAAGTTGTTTGATACCGATGGTATGTTATGTGTAATATAAAATTATATAATAATGTGGGGATTTATAATCCTGAACCAATGTTGTAAATAATGAGGTTTGGATTGTATATTGTTCATTTTCATGTTGATTATATTTCACAGTGAATTCATATGGTTCTCTCAAAAAAGAATTTACACGGTTACCAAGCCAGTAATATGGGTTTAGACTGTAGAGAGAGATGACGATGGTTGATATAATCAAATGAAATATTTAAAAAAAAGAAAAAGAAAGCAGAAGCATTATGAATCATGAACAAATCTACTGTGTTTCTAGCAAAAACATAAAAATAAAAAAAGACAAATCTACTCTGTTTTACTATAGACGTGGGCTAATTACGCACTAGCAACAACACAAGCTTACTTCATAAAATCTGAGACGAGTTTCAAGTTCTGTCGATTCTTCTGAACAAAACTGAGGGAGGGAGGCTTAGGGTGGCAGAAAAAAAACAAGGGAGGCTATGGCGAAAAATGTTATGCATGCAGGCTGTGGTGGTGGAGGACCTTCTGGCTTAGAGGTTATTCAAATTACATTTCTTCAATTTCTAAATAAAAGTTTCCCTCTGTCAAATTAGTTTCCTTTTGTTTCTCTTGAATTATACTCTCTGTTTGTCCTTGAAGAAAAACCCTTTTACATTACACGATCAACTTGTCCACTATAAACACTATGAAAATTAAATGAAACCCATTTTCACATGGTGCCTAATGGATCTTTTTTCAAGTGCTTGTTTGAGTAAATCAAAATTTGAAATGTTATGAAGGAAAAGATAGAGGGAGAGTCTTTTCTGAGTTTTCTCCTTTCATTTTGCTAATGTTCTTCTGTTGGGGGAAGGGGTACGGGTGGAGAAAAACTTGCATGTCACATGGATAGCACATATCATGCGTGGCATAACGTAATTGATTGGGGATGTCAAAACAGTGCTATCCCCATGACATGCAAGTTCTTCTTTCTTCTCGTAGGGGTGTGGTGGAGGTTGTGGTTGAGAATGACCAAGACTAGCTTTTGTACTTGGAAAGGAAACATATACTTTGTTTATGCATTGAAGAACATATTATTGTTAATGTGGGAGCAAATTTCCTCCCGCGGGAATATTCGCCTAAAGATTCCTTCGTCTTCTCCGCCTCTCTTTCTCCCTGCAAAACGAATAACAATAAGAGGACCACACCCGGGGGGTGTTGGCCAAAGGCCCTCCGATGCCTAAGTCAGTTCAATCGATCTGAAGAGAAACGATAGCTAAAATAGGGTACGGAGTTATATGTGTTTATGGGGTAAACCGGGCGGCCGGAGCCTTATGTAAAAGAGGGAGAGAAAGGAGGTGACTAGGGTTTCCGAGAGATAATTTCTGCAGAGTTTCAGTAGGAGTTTAGACGTACCTCAACCTTTGTGTGTGGCCATCCTTTTATAGAGGTCTCGGGAGCTAGGGTTTCAGAGGAATAATTCCGTAGATGGAAGGGAATTATTCCTCCCCAATTTGGCGAGATTTGACTAATTAGGGATTTGATTTATCTGATTTAAATCAAATCCCTAATCAGGGTAGTAATCAAATCAATACCTAATTTAATTAGGTAACTCCTCCATTAATTGAGAATATCCGTAGGAATCAAATCAATCCTTAACTTAATTAGGTAACCTTCTATTTAATTGGGTAATCCCCAATTAAATTGAATAATTCCTAATTAGGTCAAATAATCCCCAAATGGAAGGAATTATCTGACCTAGGTTTACGAATTAATTAGGTTCCCAAAAATGCCCCCCAGCTTCTGCATGGCGCGTGGTGGCATGTAGGAGATGTAAATCATCTGTTGGGCTGTCCAGCTGTAACTGGGCTTCCTTCTTGGATTTGGGCTCCTGAGTGGAGGAGGTATATGACTTGCACTTGGAGTTCGGTTCCCAGTAGGAATGGGCTTTCGATTCTTTCTTGACCTAGGATGCCGAACATGTATAAATGCAGGGCTTATCTTCACTCTTCTTCACATCGCAAACTTAACTTCTCTACTTTCTAGCTTGAGAGAGATCTTGGAGAATTTGTACTGCTTGTCGAAGAGATGAGTCGCCGTGCATCCCAAGGTAAGTCGAGCACGTGTATTTCTTTTTCTTCTTTTTTGCTTCGAGGATCAGCTAGGGGAAGTCCGGCTAGTTGTCGTCGTGACAGGCGACGGCTGATAGTGGGTGGCAGTCGTGGTAGAGCAGGTGCGCGCAGGTGGACCAGCTATTGCCTATCGTCGCAGGTCTGGGCTGAAGCATGCTTGGCCTCATGCGTTGAGGGCCTGTCAGCTGGGCAAGTATCGGGAGGAAGTTGGTGGTCTGCCCCCTGCCTAGGATGTTGAGAGATGGAAGCAGAATGGTCAAGATTCTGATGATCTGCCCAAAGTAAGGCTGACGTCAAGTCTTCTAGAAATGGAGTTGAGACTTCGCGTGCGAATGACGTGTCTCTATTGAGGAAGAAGCCAAAGTCCAATTCTGCTGGGAAGACTCAAGTGGGGTCTGTTCCATCATCATCCGAGCCTCCTGCTGACAAGCTTGAAAATCATGATCTGCTTCGTGAGGTAGTTCGTGCCCGATCCCGTTCTGCCGAGCGTCAAAGAGATGCAGATATTCCTCTTCGTAGTTCGAGTCGTCTGTATCAGTCAAAGGATGGAGATCGAAGCGGGAGGTCTGCTCATGGCTCGGTTGTTGAGACACGGGCAGTCAAGAGTGGAGTTGATTCTGCCTCATGGACTTCTTTGGAGGTGAGGTTGGCAGAGGCTAAGAAGATGAGAGAGTCATCTGCCCGAGCGAAAGGTTCTTCTGTAACGTCAGCTGTTGGTCCCAAGGTTGACAAGCCCAACCCCACAGGAGGTGCATGCGTGTCTGATCTGCTTAAGACGAACTTTCTGTCAAGCCCGTCCACTTGTGCTGAATTGGTTAACTACGTCCGTTAAGCCGGCGAACTTGGCACCCTCTCGAGTCCTTCCTTGGAAAAACAAAGGGAAGCGACACTCCATTTGCTTAAAAAAAGGATTAGTTTTTGCTGCTGAAAATATCTGAAACTCGTCTGCTGTTGCCCCCTCTTCTGCTGGTGACTTGGTTAGTCGAAAAGATGCCTACTTCCGTCTTGAGCGCAAGAATGCTGACGTCTCATTTGGTTATGACAAGCTTCTTGCTAAGTTTGGCGCCTATAACAAGTCTGCATTAGAGATGGAGACATTGCGATACTCTGTTCTGACTTGCTTCATGTGCAACGTGAGCAGGTTAATGCTGTGAACATGGCAGGAGCTGAAGAGCAGGCAGCCGAAGAGGCGGTAGCTGAAAAGGATGAAGCAGAGGAGGATGCAGCAGATGAGGTAGTGGCAGACGTCGCGTATCAAGCAGGTGGAGCTGCTGAGAATGTGGCTGATCAAGCGAATGCCGAAGAGGCTGTAGATCAGGGATCTCCTGCTGGCGTCTCAGAGTAAATGAAGACTCCTTTATTTCTTTTCACCTTGTAGTCTGCTTTCTTGTTTAGAATAATTGGTCTTATTCGACCATCTTCCTTTTGTTGAACTTGGCCGGTTGGTCAGCTTGCTATGGAAATTTTAGTTATTTTTTCAACTTCAATTGGCATATTGACTTGGGGACCGTTTGAGTAACCAGCCTGTATTTTGATTGCGCATCTTCTTTTGGAGATTTATGATTGCCAGGGTCCCCCTTAAGGGACTCCGTGCGTGTTCTGCGCATCCCGTAAGATGTTTTCCCTTAGGAAATTGACGAGGGCCAGGGTCCCCCTTGAGGGACTCCGGGCGTAGGAAATTGGCGAGGGCCAGGGTCCCCCTTAAGGGACTGTTGCGTAGATTCAGCTGCACCAAAATGGATTCGGTTGATGGCGAGAACACGGGAGTGTGCCGCGATGAGCGAGGAAATAACTTCCTTGAAGGCTATGGTGGCGGACTTGCAGAAGCGGCTCTACTGTGCCAATCAGCACGTGGAAGCACTGCAGAGAAAAAATGAGGACCATGTGGAGCTGCTGCAGATTCTGCAAGTAAGAGACAATAGAGGCATGCCATGAAGATGAAGATGAAGATGAAGAAGTTGTTTTTATTTTTAATTTACTTGAATGTCTTTTTTTTTTGTTTTTTGTTTTTTTGTTTTTTTTTGTTTTTTTGTTTTACTTTTTTTTTTCTTTGTTTGTAATGTTTGAAATGAAATAAAAATGTGTTTTTAACACTCAGAAATAAACTAACTAACCACACCACGTAAATAAATAAACTAAGCTAACAAAACAAAAAAAAGAACATAAAAGAAAACAAAGAACTTCCAAATTGATTTTTTTTTTTTAATTTATTATTATTTACAACTAACTGACCACACAAAGAAAAAAAAAACAACAAAGAAGTTCCAAATTGCAATTTACAAGGAAAATTAAATAAAAACTCAAATTTCAATTTTTTTTTAAACTTTTTAAATTTTTAATTTTTTTTTTTTGTTTTGTTTTGTTTTTTTTTTTTTGAAAAAAAACACACAAATATACAAGCAACTCATGGATGACCAGTTAAGGGCCTCAGAAAACACAGCCAGGGGATCCGGGAAGGTTGGAGGGGTCACAAAGGTCCCACTTAAAACCCAAACTTCTTAGACACCGAAGGTGTCGCCTAAAGAACTCCTAGACACTGTATTGACGGAGACGCTCACTGGAGTTACCACGAGTCAGCTAATATAAAAAATCTTTTTTAATTTTTTTTTAATAAAAGAAATAGAAAATTAAAATTACTGAAGTAATAACAAAACAACTAAAGAGAAAGGATTGGAATACTCCCCCTTGAAGCGATTAGGTCGAGCATGATGCATTTGGAGGTCGCGACTTCTCCCACTGCTCCACACTCCCCATTCTTATGATTGAGGTTGCCATCTCTCTCCATTTTTATTAAGCTATCATAAATTGCTAAAACGAACACAAAAAACTTGAAACAGAATTAAAGGATTACGAAATATAAAAAAAAAACTAAAAATGAAAAGGAAAAATCAACACATGTCCAATTCCATGCTTCAAAGCAACAAGCACCAATGGGTTGTGTAAGCTGGGACTTAAACCCAGTTCTCTTGCTTGTTGGGCAATTGTCCTTTTCTGTTGGACTACAAACACAACTTGTCCATTAATGTCATTAACTTTAAAACTTGAAATTGTCCAGTTAAGAAAAAAAAAATAAAGTAGGAAAGCCAAATAGAATCAAACAATGTTACCGATCCCCGGCAACAACGCCAAAAACTTGTTGCGTAGATTCAGCTGCACCAAAATGGATTCAGTTGCATCCTCAACTTGTGATACTCGCAAGTGCACGAACCGTTGGTAGTTTAGCGTATGTAAGTGCGAGGTCGATTCCACAGGGATTGGTGATTGAATGATCCAATTTAGTTTCCCTACACAAAATAGAAACAAAAACAAAGAACATAAAACAAGGAAGAAAGAAATAAGTAACTCAAGCAAATAAGTTCCCAAGTTCAATTTAGATTAATGGATTGATTCTAGCTAAAGTATGATTAAGCCATGGTGTGTGGTCATAACCTTGTGTTCCTAATTCCCTAATTTGATCATTTGTTGTCTAACCTAAAATTAAGCATTAGGAACCCATTAAGCATAGAAGAACATTTTAAACAACCAAGTATGTATCTAATCCCTGTTGTCGAATGTCCATACATACTCTTCCTATTCATAGTTCAATTCGAATTAAAGCATGGTGTATACTCTTAATTCAAACCAAGATAGCTAACATGCAAGCCTAAATGGTGATCAATCATTCAAACTAGCATATTAACTTATAAGCATAATGAATAAGAACAAAAACCATAATTGAAACTTGGAAACTAATTAAACTTGAATACTTAAGAAAGAATGTACATTACAAGAAAAATAAATTACAACTAAGAAAACATTAAAGAAAGCTAGAATTGAGAACTAGAAAGCAAAACTAAGAGAATTTGAGGGAGAGAAGGGAAGGGAGCTCTAGAGAAGTGTTTGAGAGCTCCCCCCCTTGGGGTGTTATTACAAGCTTAGAGAACTTCCCTATTTATAGGCCTAGGGGAAGTGAAAATCAGAATTCAATAAGACTAATGCATACAACACTTGAATTATAAAATCTGAAATGGTTGATGCACTTGTATTAGAAAATCTGAAATGGGTGATGCACTTGTATTAGAAAATCTTGAATTGGTTGATGCACTTCACCACTAAATCCCACCAGCAGCCCTAGCTCATCTTCATGTCACCATGACCAAGCTTCCAACCAGAAATGATAGCTCATACCTAGCTCACCATGACCAAGCATCCAACCAGCACATGCTGAGGTCAGCATGACCAGCAACTTCAAGGGCTTACAACTTGGGCTTCTCTTAATCAAATTAGGACTTTAAGCACTCTAAATTGAATTTCAGAATGTCTTCTTTCCAGCCATATGTTATTTGGGCCAATCCAAGGTCGGAGGAAGAAGTTAAGGCCGAAACAAATTGCTAACTCATTTTCCGCGCTGATAAGATCCATCCTGAGCATGGTTCTGTGTTTGCTAGGTAACGGACTCCAGATTTATCCAATGGGGCTGAATTTTGGATATGTTATAGTACACACCAATTGGAGCAACTTTCATGAAGAATGTGGCCTCATCCGAGCTATGTAGGTTGCTGAAACAAAGCTTGCAATATGACCTACGGAACTGGACTGGCAGGGGGCTGTAGCCATAATGAATTTGTCTTTAAGCTCTTCATCAATTCATCCAAATTAGGCCTTAACATGCTTGAATTGCATGAATTATGTTCTCCAAAGCCATCATTGTTACCTAAAGCTCAATTAACTGAAAGATAAACACAAAAAGGATTAAAAGCACAAGTTTAACTCAAAAACATAACCAAATCATAAGCTAGAAGGGTAAGAAATAATATACAATTATGAACCGATCAGGGACTCCGGGCGTGTTCTGCACATCCCGTAAGATGTTTTCCCTTAGGAAATTGGCGAGGGCTAGGGTCCCCCTTAAGGGACTCCGGGCGTGTTCTGCCTATGTCCAAAGACATGTCGATGAGAGTGGCCCGTATAGCGTACGTCTGGAGACGTGTCGATGAGAGTGGCCCATTTGGCCTATGTTTGGAGACGTGTCGATGAGAGTGGCCCGTTTGGCCTACGTCCGGAGACGTGTCGATGAGTGTGGCTCGTTTGGCCTACGTCCGGAGACGTGTCGATGAGTGTGGCCCGTTTGGCCTACGTCCGGAGACGTGTCGATGAGAGTGGCCCGTTTGGCCTACGTCCGGAGACCTGTTGATGAGGGTGGCCCGTTTGGCCTACGTCCGGAGACGTGTCGATGAGTGGCCCGTTTGGCCTACGTCCGGAGACGTGTCGATGAGAGTGGCCCGTTTGGCCTACGTCCGGAGACGTGTCGATGAGTGTGGCCCGTTTGGCCTACGTCCGGAGACGTGTCGATGAGAGTGGCCCGTTTGGCCTACGTCCGGAGACGTGTCGATGAGTGTGGCCCGTTTGGCCTACGTCCGGAGACGTGTCGATGAGAGTGGCCCGTTTGGCCTACGTCCGGAGACGTGTCGATGAGAGTGGCCCGTTTGGCCTATGTCCGGAGACGTGTCGATCAGTGTGGCCCGTTTGTCTTACGTCCGAAGACGTGTCGATGAGAATGGCCCGTTTGGCCTACGTCCAGAGACGTGTCGATTGCATTTTTTGAACACTCTATTAGAGAGAAAAGCTTGAACTTGTATTGATGTATGCGTGACTTCATTTCTTTATTGAACAAAAGAGATGAGTTGCAGGGGTAACATCAAAAGTAACTTGTCTTCAATGGAGGTGAGGGAGGCTTGGCCGCCTGCTTGGTGCCGAGCTGATAGGCGAGGAGCTTCGTGGATAGTACCTTCGGAGATGATGGGCATTCCATTGTCTTGGAATTTCCTTCTTTTAAAAGATGATGCCAGGATCGTTTTCCATGACTAGGTAGCTGGTGACAGCTTGGGAGACAAAAGTCGCTTGCTTGATCCTTCTCTGCTGCTCCCCGGTGGTCAGCTTGGGCTCTTAGAGTCAGGATCATGCTGATCCGTATGACTTTTTTGTGGAGGCTCGTTGGCAGTTACGTCACGATCCTTGATTTGCTAGACGGCCCCCCTTGCAATGAATTCTGTGCAAGCGAAAAAATGAGCTTCTCCATTTTCAGATAGCGAGTCTCTGCGCCGAGGAGAGCTTTTGAAGTGTAGAATACAGGATGTTGTGCCCCCAGCTCTTCTCGGATGAGAGCTAAGCTGACAGCTGAGTCAGACACCGCTAGGTAGATGTACAAGTCTTCGCCTGGTATCGGTTTTGAGAGTAGGGGAGGTGAAGTGAGGTAGGTTTTCAAGTTTTGAAAAGCTACTTCGCACTCGTCATCCCACTTGTCCTTCACTTGGGCTAAGATTTGGTGTATGGTGATGGAGAACTCGGTGTAATTTTCTCCTGCCGTAGCGTCCTCTTTTGGGTGCGACCTGCGCTTGTCCTTGTTCCTGTTGCCAAACTCGTCGTTCTTTTGGTCTGCCTGCTTGGTTGGTTGATCTTCCTGCTTAGTGGACCTTTTCGCGGCGATTCGATCATCATCCAAGAGCGCATAGAGTTCCACGGTTGCGAGGACCTTTGCCAGAGTCCGGCTGGGAGTGATAGTCAGCTCGCGGTATACGTCGTGTTCAGTTGGAAGGCCTTTCTTGAAAGCAGAGGACGCAATCCGGTCGTCACATCCTACGATGTTGGTCTTTTCTGCTTTGAATCTCTTGATGTAGTCTTGAAGGGATTCGTCGGACTTCTTGCGAGGTTGAACAGGTGGTCGGGGTTCTTCTTGATTGTCCGGTAAGACGTGTATTCTT
This sequence comes from Prunus avium, assembly GCF_965620075.1. Taxonomy (NCBI): domain Eukaryota; kingdom Viridiplantae; phylum Streptophyta; class Magnoliopsida; order Rosales; family Rosaceae; genus Prunus; species Prunus avium. Next base: position 35,814,482 of record NC_142291.1, read on the forward strand.
TCGCGAAGACGTATGCCAACTCCTTGAAGCTGCTGATCGACCCAGATGGTAGGGTGTGGAACCAGTCCTGAGCTGCTCCCCGCAGGGTCGTCACAAACACCTTGCACATCAATGCGTCGTCGGCCTTGTGTAGGATCATGACACTTTTGAAGTGTTTTAGGTGGCTTTCGGGATCGGAGTCTCCCTTGAAGGGCGTAAACGAAGACGTCAAGAACCGCTTCGGGGGAGCCGCCTGCTCAATTTCGATAGTGAAAGGCGTGGAGTTAGCTTGGTCCATCTCCTTGCATAGGGCATCTTCGAAGTTCCCGCAGGCTTTCAAGTCTCGTAGTTGGTCACTCACAAGCTTCTTGACGTCCTCTGCACGCATTGCTGGTTGGACACGTCGGCGACCCTCGCGATTTGGACGACGCTGGTTGACCTCCTCATTGATTCGGAAGGTTCGAGCTTCTTGGCTGTGTTGCCTAGGCGGCGTGTTGGTGGACTGCGCTTGCGAGTGATTCTCCGCAGCTTGTCGACGAGAATCGGTCCTTCGAGAGTGAGCAGCGGAGCGCCTTTCCTCGCGGTTCTCACTGTGAAGGTTGTCAGGTTGACCTCCTTGGGAGCCTAGCCTTTGAAGAATGTTCCTCGATGAGTGAACAGCAGAGCGCCTTTCTTCACGATCCTCATTGCGATGGTCGTCAGGCTGATCTCCCTGGGAGCCTAGCCCTCGAGGAGCATTCCTCTGCGGGCCTAGGCGGTCGTTGACGTGGAGTCGTGGGCCTAGCCTTCCTCGCGCATTGCTTTGAGTGTGGCTTGCGGATGCTTGTGACATGTTGGTGAGCTGATCACGTTGTTGCCCCTCTCCTTGTCTGCTCATTCCTGCTCGACCTGCTCGGCACACGTTGATCTGCCTGTTGGCACAGTCGTCCATCCTTCTCTCTTCGCCCAGTGGTCCAAGGCCAAGGTTTTGAGCTAAGTTTATAGGGTTGAGGAGTTGGTCAACTTTCTGAGCTAGCTGGTCAACTCTCTTATTAAGGTCTGCTTGACTTCGTGGATCGGGAGGAGAGAAGTGTGTGGAGCCCAACTGCATACGGGCTAGGGTTTCATGGGAGGTGTACACGGGAGCGTGGAGGCAACAGAGGGAACGCTTGAAGTTGCTCCAAGATTGGGCCTAGGTCGGCGGTGGTAACGAGCCCACCTTGATGGGAGGTTCCACCATGCTCGGCGGTGGAGCCACGAGGGTGGCTAGATCCGGCCAAGGGGCCTTGGGCGACTGCGGTAGCCGGCGCGGTGGTGAGAGGTGGTGGCGCCACCATGTCGATCGCGGGATCATGGGTGGAGTGGCTTTGGGCCGTCGCGGATTGAGCCATGGCGGCAGCTTTGCCTCTCGTCATCTTGCTTCCAACCATGGTTGTTTGGAAGGCTTCGGTGGATTGGAAAATAGGAGGAACGGATTCCTTGAGCACGCTTTGAGTATATCTCGTGCTCTCAATGAAAGCACCAATTTGTGGGAGCAAATTTCCTCCCGCGGGAATATTCGCCTAAAGATTCCTTCGTCTTCTCCGCCTCTCTTTCTCCCTGCAAAACGAATAACAATAAGAGGACCACACCCGGGGGGTGTTGGCCAAAGGCCCTCCGATGCCTAAGTCAGTTCAATCGATCTGAAGAGAAACGATAGCTAAAATAGGGTACGGAGTTATATGTGTTTATGGGGTAAACCGGGCGGCCGGAGCCTTATGTAAAAGAGGGAGAGAAAGGAGGTGGCTAGGGTTTCCGAGAGATAATTTCTGCAGAGTTTCAGTAGGAGTTTAGACGTACCTCAACCTTTGTGTGTGGCCATCCTTTTATAGAGGTCTCGGGAGCTAGGGTTTCAGAGGAATAATTCCGTAGATGGAAGGGAATTATTCCTCCCCAATTTGGCGAGATTTGACTAATTAGGGATTTGATTTATCTGATTTAAATCAAATCCCTAATCAGGGTAGTAATCAAATCAATACCTAATTTAATTAGGTAACTCCTCCATTAATTGAGAATATCCATAGGAATCAAATCAATCCTTAACCTAATTAGGTAAGCTTCTATTTAATTGGGTAATCCCCAATTAAATTGAATAATTCCTAATTAGGTCAAATAATCCCCAAATGGAAGGAATTATCTGACCTAGGTTTACGAATTAATTAGGTTCCCACAGTTAAGTCATTGGCCCTTAATCAATTTTGGTGCTAATTGCAGCATGTTGAAATTTCAAATCCAAACAAAGATCAAGGGAGAGGTGTTGCTGAAATTGGAGGCAGCTAGTCTAAAGTCAACCCCATTAGATTGGAATGGAAAGTTTGACAAAGGTATGCTGTGGACTTTGTTGCCTCGCCAATTTTCACACGTACGTCATGTGACAGCCACTCGCACTTTTGTGGAGCTCGTAGCCTTGACTTGGTCAAGACTGAAGGAGCAAGCAGCTCTACAAGAGAAGAGTCCATCTCCATTTGGTCCAAAATATGATGCTGTGATGTGATCCATTAGGCATTCCTTGGTCAACTTTTCAGCCTAATTTGAGTGCCACTTGCTATGATGCTGCTGTGATACTAATGCGAGTTCATGAGTAGAACTTGCCTCTAAAAATTGAATTGTAAAAGTTTGGTTCAAAACGGCAATCAGAATTTTTCTTTAAAAAAATTTGATTCAATTTTCGGCCAACACATTGTAAAAATCAAAACTTTTTCAAAGAAAGCACAACCTATAGCACTTTTCAAAGAAAGCACAGCCTATATATACGTCAAAACCATTCCACAAAAATCTAGTAACACGTCCCCTCTCTCTCTCTCTCTCTCTCGTCTGTCTCTGCTAACTCAGGGTATGACATTGGCAGCCATGGTGTCAAAGCTTATGCGTGCGGTTCAGTACAACAGCTATGGTGGAGGAGCTTCTGGTTTAAAGGTTCCTTCTTTATGTACTTGTTTCTTCTAGCAATGTTATTTCGTAGAATTCTCTTATATTTCATTCCCTGCTGTGATTTTTGCTTCTGACATTTTGTTAACCGCTTAATATTCTCTGGTGTGTAAAAATAGAAAGAAAAAAAAAAAAGTATCAACTTTTAGAGTGGTGGGAGAGTTCAGGCTTAAAACTGAGTGCATCAAAAATATGTTTGGCCTTGAAATCCCAAAGGGAAAAAAGAGAAACTGAACAACCAGTGAGAAAATGCTTCAGGGTTGTGTTGAATGTTTACTTGTTTGTGCCTCTTTGCTTTTCGAAAGCAATAAATCCATGGACGAAATCATGCAAGTGTAAAAAGACCTTAATAAATTGTTTTAAATATATTTTATGTTTGGTGCAGCATGTAGAGGTTCCAGTGCCCACTCCAAAGAAAGGTGATATCTTGCTGAAATTGGAAGCAGCTACTATAAACCCGGTTGATTGGAGAATTCAGAAAGGCAAGTTGCGGCCTTTTTTTCCACCCAAATTCCCTCATATACCTGGTAAGTTCTGTTTTGCCTGGTGTTCCCCTAAACCCCTTCTTATATTCATATCATTCATTTGGTAGCATATAAGCTGCAACATACTGATCAATAAACTGCCTGATTTTTATTAATTACTACATCATTGGAACATAAAGCATACCCTCGTGTCCCAAAGAGATTGCCCTCTTTGAAGAAGTGATCATAATGGTTACAGATTAATGCGTCTCGACTCTCAATAAAATCTCTCATTGAGACTTTTATTCATTTGTGGTAGTATTGTGAGAGTTGAAGTAGATAAATTAGTTGGATTCTGAAACAAATTTGTGCTTCGATTTTTAAAATGGGTGAACATCATTCCTATGTTACGAGAAGAGTTTTGTGATTTATACAAGCAGTTTTTGTGAGTCTTAGGCTGGTAGGTTGGTTTGTTAACATTGATTGGCTAATGAAAATATTGGGAACAGCTACTGATGTTGCTGGAGAGGTTGTAGAAGTTGGAAAAGGGGTCCAAAAGTTCAAACCGGGCGACAAAGTTGTGGCATATCTCACCCTCGCTGTAAGCCTTCATTGTATTCCTTTGGTTAATCTCTCCCTTACTTGAAGAATTTATTGCACTTGGCAACAAGTTTCACTTATAAATTTCATTTGTTTGTTAGAATGGAGGTGGAATGGCTGAGTTTGTCACAGCTAGTGAGAGCTTGACAGTTGCCAGGCCACCTGAAGTTTCAGCAGCTCAAGGTGCAGGCTTACCTATTGCTGGTCTCACAGCTCTGGCTCTCACCCAAGCTGCAGGGCTTAATCTCGACGGAAGTGGCCAGAAAAAGAACGTCTTGATTACTGCTGCCTCTGGTGGTGTGGGCCATTATGCAGTCCAACTAGCAAAGCTCGGAAACACTCATGTTACAGCCACATGCGGTGCTCGTAACATCGAATTTATCAAGAGCTTGGGGGCAGATGAGGTTCTTGACTACAAGACCCCAGAAGGAGCAGCTCTGAATAGCCCATCTGGTAGGAAATATGACATCGTTTTCCATTGTGCAATAACGGGCATTCCCTGGTCAACTTTCAAACCTAATTTGAGCGCCAACGGGAAGGTTATAAACATTACTCCTGGTCCAAGTACCTGGGCTACTATTGCTCAGAACAAACTCACCTTCTCCAAGAAGCAGCTGGTGCCACTGCTCATGAGTGCTAAGAGTGAGAACCTTGATTATCTTATCAAGTTAGTGAAGGAAGGAAAGCTCAAGACAGTGATCGACTCTAAGCACCCTCTAAGCAAGGCTGAAGATGCTTGGGCTAAGAGTATTGATGGACATGCAACTGGGAAGATAATTGTGGAGCCTTAAGTAGAAAACTGTAGTGGGATATAAACTTCATGTCTTTAATGGGAGTCGTTTGTTTTTTGGTCGAAATAATGGAAGTCGTTTGATACAGATGGTTATGTGCAATTAATGGGGTAATTACAATTTTGGTCGTTGGGATTTGATGGATATGATAGAGAGGCTAGGATGGGGTGGTTGTCTTTTTCTTTTTTAATTTTATATATTTGATTTTAAAATTTTATTTAAATTTTAGGACAATAAAGCCCCTACCAAAGTGACAGAATTGAAGGCTTGGAATTGATTTGTTAATGACTGCAAGTATAGTAACGAAATCGGGAAAATTAAAATCATGGTGACTAAAATTGATTTTGAGCCAAACTCCAGTAACCAAAATTGTAATTAACCCATATAATATTATGGGGTTTGTTTATTTTTTTTAATACAAGCAATATTGGGGAGGGGAAATCAAACTTAGGACCTCAAATGTAGGGTTAAATACTCTTAAATACTTGAACCAAATGAATCAATGTTGTTCCTAATGAGGTTTGGATTTATTGTTCATTTTCATGTTGATTATATTTCACAGTAATTCATTTGGTTCTCTCAAAAAAGATCAGTTACCAAACAAGTAATATGGGTTTAGAGACTCTAGCAAAAATGAAATATAAATAAGAAAATAGAAAGCAGAAGCGTTATGAATCATGAAACAAATCTACTCTGTTCCTAGCAAAAAATAAAAATAAATGAAATATATTTGAAGTGGATGTGGGACAAACACTTGATTAGGCATATTTGAATGGATCTCAAGAACGATGGTTGTTGTAGATAACTCCCAACACAAAAGAAGGAAGAAAAACAAGCACTTGTATAATAATAAGAGGTTTAAAATGGGAGGAGCTAGAGAGAAAAAGTGATTGTGTGATGAGTTCCCATCTCAGGCAGCACACTGAGGCATGGCGGGATCTCGGTCTGTGGGGTCAAACTAACCCCCAGTCAAATTCTCATTTTGATGTTTGCTACCCAACCTTGGAGGTTGGGGGACCCTACTAGCCCCGGAGGGTTGGGGTTGTGCTTTGTACGACTTCACCACCAAGATCAAAGATCGAGGTATAGATGAACAGCGCAAGACCACCATACCTCACTCAAGAGGGTTTCAATCAAACAACCAATCACGTTAATGCCCTGCTTAGTTATAAGTCCACGCTACTAGACTCGGCAATGTAAAGTGTCATGTTAGTCCTTATAAACCTTCCTATGATCACTTATTTTGTCGATGTGGGACTTTTGGCAATCATCTCCACAGCCTTCCTCTCATGCCAAAGTACCTGGCTGCTGCTCGATCAGAAGCAAACCCTCCGAAGGGACGAGCCACTAGGTTGGCCATGCCGAATGTTGCAGCAATGATACCAGCTGTGTGAAGCCCACACAACGATCCGAATCTGGAAAGTTGGAGTACGACGAGCCAGATTGAAGTCGGTGAGGCACGGAACGACGCCATTGTGGTCAATGTGTATTTATCTTATGATACCATCCCGCCGCTAACCACTCTATTTCTTCCTCCTCACCTTCCTGTCGCACAACCTCATCAACAAGATAACTCAAAGTCTTCCTGTTACTCTGATGGTCAAGAGAAGTGAATGTGTTTATAGATGACACATTTTCCCTGTTGCGGGTGACATACATGTGTACGAGTTTGTTCCACGATAGACTGGGGCTATTTAGTCAATTCACATGTCTCACAGGTGGTGTACGGTGCACCCAAGCTTACTTCTTAAAATCTGAGAGCAGCTTCAAGTTCTGTCGACTCTTCTGAACAAAACTGAGGCCATGGCGAAAAATGTTATGCATGCGGTTCAGTATGATGGCTACGGTGGAGGACCTTCTGGCTTAAAGGTTACTCATTTTGTTTCTCTTGAATTATACTCTCTGATTGTCCTTGAAGAAAAACCCTTTTCCACTATAAGAAAATTAATTGAAACTCATTTTCACATGGTGTCCAAACCTTGTAATGAAATGGGCAGGTGACATAATGGGTCCTTTTTCAAGTACTCGTTATTGTTAGAGTAATTGAATATTTGAAATGTTAAGAAGGAAAATATAAAGGGAGAGGCTTTTCTGAGTTTTCTCCTTTCCATGTTTTTTCTGTTGGGGGAGCGGGGAGGAGGGGCCAGGGGTTGAGGTTGTGGTTGAGAATAACCCAGACTAGCTTTTGTACTTGGGAAACATTCAATTTGTTTATGCATTGAAGAACATATTATTGTTAAGTCGTTGGCCCTCACTCAATTTTGGTGCTAATTGCAGCATGTTGAAATTTCAATTCCCAATCCAATCAAAGATGAGGTGTTGCTGAAATTGGAGGCAGCTAGTCTAAACCCATTTGATTGGAAAGTTCAGAAAGGCATGCTGTGGCCATTGTTGCCTCGCAGATTTCCACACATACCTGGTAATTTGGTTTTGCTATCTTCTTGAGACATTATGCTGTCTAGGGGATGCTTTTCATGTTTACACCTCTTTAATTATGCTTCTTTCCAAATATTATATTGAGCTTCGTCTTGAAAACGTAGGATGAGTGTTCTGTATACCCTTAACATGCTAATAATTTGCATTTGAATGTTCTGTTTTCTTATTCATTTGGTCCAAATAGCTTCTGGGGTGGCCTTTGTGTGTTTTTGGGAGGGAAGGAGTATGCATTTTCTTTGATGAGATTTAAAACCAAATGTATTGAACTTTCACTGGACCATCTTTTTCTGAGTATTGTTCTGTTGACTGAAGATATTCCTTGTTGAAATTTGGAACAGGTACTGATGTGGCAGGAGAGGTTGTACAGGTAGGACCAGGAGTGAAAAAATTCAAAGCTGGTGACAAAGTTGTAGCTATGGTTAACCCTCTTGTAAGTTTCCATATGTTTTGGTTCACTTGACATGAAAATGTTCCCCATTTCACGTGAACATGTATATACTTCAGAACATAATATAGCTATTCTTTCCATAAAACATCTATGAATAATTTTCTACCTATTTGTAAAGTAGTATCCATTGATCCACCAGAATCCTTGTGTCTGTAAACCCCGAGTAACCCCTTGTCGGTATTTTGTGCCTCTTTCCCTAGTGTCATTACAGTTGGCATGAAACTGAACTTTTGCATGTAGAAACCATTCCTAATGCGCTGAATTTGAAATCCAGGTGGTACAATGTCTCACTTATAATATGTCATGCATCATTTAATTGATACATGCTAAGCCGGATTGTCTGTTTCGTCTGTTCATGGATATTGAATTTTAGAATGGAGGTGGACTAGCTGAGCTTGCCGTGACTAAGGAAAGCTTGACCGCTGCAAGGCCACCTGAAGTTTCAGCAGCCTCTGCCGTAGGATTACCTGTTGCTGGTCTCACTGCTCACCAGGCCCTTATCCAATCTGCTGGAATCAAGCTTGATGGAAGTGGTGAGCAAGCAAACATTCTGATCACAGCTGCTTCGGGTGGTGTAGGTCTCTATGCAGTTCAACTAGCAAAGCTCGGAAACACTCATGTGACAGCCACTTGTGGAGCTCGTAACCTTGAATTGGTCAAGAGCCTAGGTGCTGATGAGGTTATTGACTACAAGACCCCAGAAGGAGCAACTCTGAAGAGTCCATCCGGTCGAAAATATGATGCTGTGATCCATTGTGCAACTGGCATTCCTTGGTCAACTTTTGAGCCTAATTTGAGTGCAAATGGTAAGGTAATAGATATCACTCCCGGCCTCAGTGCCGTAGCGAACTTTGCTTTGGGAAAACTTACCTTTTCCAAGAAGCAACTGGTGCCACTGCTCTTATCTCCCAAGGCTCAGAACCTGGATTATCTTCTTAAGTTGGTAAGAGAAGGGAAGCTCAAGACAATAATAGATTCAAAGTATCCCCTGACCAAGGCAGAGGACGCTTGGGCTAAGAGCATTGATGGGCATGCTACTGGAAAGATAATTGTGGAGCCTTAGGTTGATACTTTGCTTAGAACTGCCCAAATTTATGTAGCTAAATGAGAAGGTTGTGTACTAATGCATCCAGTGATGCGCGGTTATAATTTCGTGCTACCATATTGCTGTAAATGATGATGCTTTGAGTTCCCCGTTCACTTTGCATTGTGGTCAACAAGATTGGAGAGCTTTTGCTTAAAAGAGAAAGTACTAAAACATCGCAATATGCCAACAGGGTCTAACCAATGAAAAAAGACATTGACTTGCAGACTAATGGTCTCAAGTTCGATGCCCCATGACACCTTGATAGTGTTTTTGAGAAAACACATCCCCTTATAGTTTAGACTATCGCTTGTTTAAAAAACACATGACAATATATTTAAGAGTAATTTACAAACTTTGACACTAAAAATAGAGCGACATGGGAAACTTTTATATATATATATATATATAAACAGAAATCTCTCTTATGCGGACATCCGGACGTTATTATCGTGCGGACGCAGTGTATTTTGTACTACCCCTCTTTGTTTTCCTGCCTGTTTACAATAGAATCCGCACGATAATAACGTGCGGACATCCAGATAAGAGAATAACTGTATATATAAAAACATATTTTATTTTAATTTAACCTAAACTACGGGGCACATCACAAAGCGACCACGACCCAAGTTGAGGAGGGCTATTGTTCTATTGAGTAAAGCCCGAGTTCAATTTATGACCCAAATTTGACAAGCCCATTAGCCAGAAAATTGTACTGAAGATGTTCTTCTTCTCCAAGCTAAAGGGTTTCTAGGTGGAGGCTCACAGAAATAAAAAAGAAAAAAGTATATATATTTTTTGAAATACTCGAAGACGCCCCTCCAAAACAGCCCTTATTTTCAGTTTGCAAAATGAAAAATAGTTTATCTTCATCTCACTCCTCAGTCTCTGCATGTTCGTTCGCACAAATAAGATCCTAAACGTCCTCTCGAGAGCTCCTTACTTGTTTGAACTTCCTCCCTCGCTTTCCTCTGTCTCATATCAATCTTCACGCAGCCAAGCAATCCCAGAAAGCTTAGATGACACAACCTCTCGAGTATCAGCTTTTCTTAAGCAACCCAATTGGGAAAGGAGCAATCTTCTTAAGTCACTGGTCTCTCACATGGCCCCATATGCAGCTACCAAGGTTTTACAGCTTCACGGCAACGACATTGAACTTGGGGTACGGTTTTTCAAGTGGGTTTGCAAGCATTCTACTTATTGTTATGATTTTGATAATAGAATTCTTCTGTTGAATTTGATGGTGTCTTCTTCTGATTTGTATGTGATTGCACAAAAAGCCATCATTTTGTTAATCAAGGAGTTCAGTAATAGTGAGCCTGAGATTCTAAAGCTGATGGAGGCATTTGATAATATGCGAAAGATCGGATTTTGGTTGAGTTATCCTTGTTATAGTAGTCTTTTGATGTCTTTAGCTAGTTTGGATTTGGGGTTTTTGTCATTCTTGGTGTATAAAAGAATGGTAGACAATGGGTTTCTTCTTGGTGTTATTGACTACAGGACTATAATTAATGCTTTATGCAAGAATGGGTTTGTGCAATCTGCTGAAATGTTCTTGTGCATGGTTTTAAAACTTGGGTTTCAGTTGGACACTCATATCTGTACTTCTTTGGTGTTGGGTAATTGTAGAGAATGTAATCTCCGGGAGGCCTCCCGGGTGTTTGATATAATGTCTAAAGGGGGTGGCTGTGGACCTAATTCCGTGACGTACTCTATATTGATTCATGGTTATTGTCAGATTGGTAAACTTGATGAAGCTTTTCATTTGAAAAAAGAGATGAGTGAGAAGGGCTGCCAGCCGACTACTCGGACTTATACTGTACTCATCAAGGCTTTGTGTGACATTGGGTCAACTGATAAGGCTCTAGGTTTGCTTGATGAGATGGTTTCAAAGGGTTGTAAACCTAATGTTCATACTTATACCATATTGATTGATAGATTATGCAGAGAAGGAAAGACTGAGGAGGCCAATGCAATGTTTAGAAAGATGCTTAAAGATGGGCTTTTTCCTGGCACAGTAACTTACAATGCACTGATAAATGGATACTGCAAAGAAGGGCGCGTGATTTCTGCTTTTGAGCTACTTGGTGTGATGGAGAAAAGACAATGTAAGCCTAACATTCGTACCTACAATGAGCTCATGGAAGGGCTATGCAAAGTTTATAAAACTTACAAAGCCATGTTTCTTTTGAAAAGAGTAGTTGATAATGGTTTGTTGCCTAACAGAGTAACTTACAATATTTTAATTGATGGCTTTTGCCGAGAAGGCCAACTTGGATTGGCTTTTGAAACATTTAAGTCAATGAGCTCATTTGGTCTTGAACCAGATTGTTTTTCTTTCACTGCCTTAATTGATGGGATCTGTAAACAAGGGAGACCAGGGCATGCAATCAGCATTTTAGGTTCAATGGTAAAGAAGGGTATTTCCCCTGATGAAGTTACTATGACAGCTCTTATTGATGGGTATTGCAAGATTGGTGAAATTGGAAATGCATCAATGCTTTTTGGGAAGATGGTAGAGAAGAGGACCTTGACAACAGCACACACATTCAATTGTTTTCTTGATGTTCTCAGCAAAGATGATAAGGTGCATGCAACGCAGGCAATGTTGGGGAAGATGGTAAAGTATGGATCAGTTCCGTCTGTAGTGACTTATACAATATTAGTCAATGCGCTTTGCCAAACTGGTGAGATTACCTGTGCACTGAAAATGTTGGATTTGATGAGGCAGACTAGCTGCCCTCCAAATGTCTACACCTATACCGTTGTGATCAATGGCCTCTGCCAAAATGGAAGAGTGGAGGAAGCTGAAATCCTTCTCTTTAGTATGTCTGATTTCGGGATACCTCCAAACCACATTACATATACTGTATTAATTAAAGCTCTTGTTAATGCTGGTAGGTTGGATCATGCCTATGAGATTCTGCGTGTTATGGTTCAAAAAGGTTATCAACCAAGCACTCGAATCTATTCAGCGCTCCTTGTAGGTTCTGTTTTGTCAAGCGAGGCTAAGGAAGAAGCAAGATCAGTTAGTTCTTCCAACTTTGTAGATGCTGGAACATTACCTTCAAGGGACACTAATGATGATTGCATTTCCAGACATGTTTTTAGAAATATGGAGATCGAACATGCTTTCAGTCTTGAAGAAAAGATCAAAAGATGTGGTGGGTCGGCAACAGATTTGTACAACTTTGTTGTTATGGGTTTATGCCGGGAGGCAAGAGTTGCTGAAGCAGATCAGATTACCAAAGATTTACTAAAACGCGGTCTGCTTCCTGAGAAAGCTGTTAGTGCTCTCATCAACCGCTACTGCAAGGAACGCCAATATGATCACTGTCTGGACTTCATGAAAACAATTCTGAACCATGGTTTTGTTCCATCTGTTTCATCATACTGTTCAGTGATTCAGGGTCTTTATAGTGAAGGCAGGGCTGAACAAGGTGAAGAACTGTTCTCTGACCTATTAAGACACAATGACATCAAGGAAAAGGCTGCAGTTTTACCATATCTGGAGATCCTAGTAAAGAAAGAGGAACCTGAGCATTGCCTTGACATTATCAAATTGATTGAGCAAATGGGTTGCAGAGAGAGGCCTATTATCTAGCAGCCTGGGTCATTTTCAGATATGGTAGTGCTTCAGTTGTTCTCTAGAATGGTGCCGATCCCCATCAGCTATGGATTAAAATATATTTTTTTGAGTGGTGATTTCCCCACTCCAATTTTATCTACTTACACTCCATTTTATTTTGGTTAAACTAGGGATTAGGAATTTGAGATATCTTTCTTTTATCATTAAAGAGAGAGAAATTCAGTACTAACTTTGTAAAATCTCTAACCATTGTAAGAGTGGACTTCATGAAGTCAAATTTTGTAAATTATCAACACCCTTTAGTTTTTCATATTAGCTCTGTCCTCGTGATTATGGAAATTGCAAATTTCCTGATTGTAATGTTTTTATTAATGTGAACATGGAGATAGACTTTCAATTTGTTCAACATTATCCCAAAAGAATCTAGAATATAATATTTTCAAGGTTTTTTATCACAAATGGTCCTTCAGGTTTGTGAAATTATCACCTTTCGTCCCTAAGGTTTTTTTGTGACACTAATAGTCCTTAACGTTACCCTCCACACATCAAAATGGTCCTTGTAGTTAACTTCCGTCAAATTTTCTGTTAAATTGATGATGTGGCATATATGCGGAGCCCACACATCCAATGGTATAGAAAATAAAATATAAAATATATTTAAAATATTTTAAAACTTAAAATCCATATAAAAAATTTAAAAAGAAAATTAAGTCTTTTTATAAAGGCTTTTTATCACCAAACGTCCTTGACGTTTACGAAACTATCAGATTGCATCCTTAAAGTTTTTTTGTATCACTCATGGTCCCTAACGTTAATATGAGTGCTCTTAAATAGTCCCTCTGTCAAAAAAACAATTAAATCCAAGGATATAATCGTCAAATCAATCAAAAATTATAAAAAATATATATTTTATTTCCTTCCTCTCTCTTTCTTTCTTCTTCTTCTTTCTCTCCGCCAGATATCTATTCTTCTTCTTTCTTCTCTCTCCCAGAGTTCACTCTTCTCTCTCTCTCTCCCGCTTTTTGGCATGAATAATGAATGCATCCATCTCCTTTTTCTCAAAAAATCCCCAGTGCAAGCCCATTCTGCATAAATGGGGTTTAACCATTTCTTCCAAAACTGCCCCTTTTTCCTCTGACTCACAAGCACTCTGTCTTCTACAGTGCAGCCCCTCTCTTCCTCTCATTTCTTGTCTCTCAAACTTTGTCTTCTTAGGCCATGACAAAGGTTTTGAAAACCTGTCTCTCTCATTCGCTCTTTGGTCTGCCTTCTCGGAGCTCCACTCAGTGCAAGAGAGGGTGCTGAGTTTCTGCAATTTTCTTTGCAAAGTATCCGAGAAAGAGGAGGAGAGCTTGCTGAAAATATTCACACAAGTCGAAAGGATTCATATTGTGAACACCTTTTTCATGCATTTGTTGAATTTTTTTGCGTTTCAATGTTAAAATATAATGGGTTGTTAACCCCGATTTAAATGATTGATGGGTTTTGAAAATCTGTATAAAATATTTCTTGGTCTGGGTGGAATAAGTACTGCATTTGTGTTTTGATATTCTGAATGCATCATTGAAGCAACCATTGATTTTCTTAGATAGCATTTTGTAATAGTTGACCGCTGCTAGGAAAGAAGAAAAAGGAGAGAGTGATAGAGGATAGGGGAAAAAAAGAGAAATAGAGAGAGAAGAGATAAGGAATCTGGCGGAGAGAAAGAAGAAGAAAAATGAAAGAGAAAATGGAAGGAAAAACAAATATATACATATATATATATATATATATATATATATATATATATATATATATTTATAGGCTTATTATCACAAAAGGTCCCTAAGGTTTACGAAACTATCAGATTGCATCCTTAATGTTTTTTTGTGTCACTTATGGTCCTCAAGGTTAGTATGTGTGATCACAAATGGTCCTTGCCGTTAGGTTCCGTCAAAAACTCCGTTAGTTTGCTGACGTGGCATATATACATATCACAAAACATCCCTGAGGTTAACACATCTATCACAAATGGTCCCTGCAAATTTTTTAAATTTTTTAATTTAAAATTCATAAAATTTTGTTTTTGTTTTTTATAATATTTAAAAATATATATTGTATTTTAAATACATATGATACTATATTTTTGAAGATGAGGGCTCCACATATATGCCACACCAACAAACTAATGAAGTTTTTTTTTTTAAATAATCTAAAATTCAAAAAATTTAAAAATGAAAAAACCATTTATATAAGGATTTTAACCTTGAGGACCATTTATAAACCCTAAACCCTTGATTTTTTTCATTTTTAAATTTTATGAATTTTAAATTAATTTTTAAAAACTCCATTAGTTTGTTGATGTGACATATATGTGGAGCCCACATCTAAAATAATATAGTGTTATGTGTATTTAAAATACAATGTATATTTTAAAATAATTTAAAATTCATAAGATTTAAAAAAGAAAACCAAAATTTTATGAATTTTAAATTTAAAAAATTAAAAAAATTTGCAAGGACCATTTGTGATAGATGTGTAAACCTCAGGGATGTTTTGTGATATATATATATATATATATATATGCCACATCAGCAAACTAACGGAGTTTTTGACGGAACCTAACGGCAGGGACCATTTGTGATTACACATACTAACCTTGAGGACCACCAATGACACAAAAAAACATTAAGGATGCAATCTGATAGTTTCCTAAACCTTAGGGACCTTTTGTGATAATAAGCCTATATTTATAATTTTGGATTGATTTGACGATTATATCCCTAGATTTAACAGTTTTTTTGACAAGGGGACTATTTAAGAGCACCTATATTAACGTTAGGGACCATGAGTGATACAAAAAAACTTTAAGGATGCAATCTGATAGTTTCGCAAACGTCAGGGACGTTTTGTGATAAAAAGCCTTTTATAAATAAAAGAACATTAAAACTAAAAAACTAATAATCTTGCAGCCATCCCCTCATCGCAGACCCACTCATCGAGCACCTTAAGCCAAGGAATTCCATGAGCTCCCAAGTGTTCAAGAAGGAAATGGCCTCTCCATTAGCGGATTTTGAAGCCAAAGAGTTGAACTTTAACTTGGTGATGAGAACTAAAGCCAAGGAATTGCAGGGCATTGTACAGGAGGTTGAGCCAAACAAACAAGCATTGATTGAAGAATATGACAGAGAGATGAAATCCAATGAGCAGAAACTTGGTTCGATTCAGAAATTAGTGCTGGAGTACTCGAATGCATTTGAATCGAAAATAAAATATTTTAATTTGCTTGAGAGTGGGTCTGCGATGGGGGGAGGGGCGCTGGGAAAGGGAGAACGCAGAGGATGGCTGCAGGTTTTTTAGTTTTTTTATTTATAAAAAGACTTAATTTTCTTTTTAAATTTTTTATATGGATTTTAAGTTTTAAAATATTTTAAATATATTTTATATTTTATTTTCTATACCATTGGATGTGTGGGCTCCGCATATATGCCACATCATCAATTTAACAGAAAATTTGACTGAAGTTAACTACAAGGACCATTTTGATGTGTGGAGGGTAACGTTAAGGACCATTAGTGTCACAAAAAAACCTTAGGGACGAAAGGTGATAATTTCACAAACCTGAAGGACCATTTGTGATAAAAAGCCTATTTTCAATTTACTTCTTTAAATGGTCTTTTCTATCTAAAAAAGATTCTTTAAAATGAGTTTTTTTGTTTTTGGAGTCAATTAAAATGAGTTTTAGTATTTATAAAAAAATCTTTAAGGTTAAGAACAATTCAAATAAAAAGAGGGGGAGGATAAATCTAAAAAATATAATTTTAATTCTATTTATATAAATAAATTGATGAGTCCAGCTGTAAAAAGAACAGACATATGGCTATATTTGAATGGAAAATGTACATGCTGACATGGTACCACAGTGTCATTGTATAATTTCTCGAGGTAAAGACCCACAACAATTTTGGGGCAATTGCGCGGGACCACCTCCCTTCCCCACCACGAGTAAACCAAGCATTTTCTATTTTTAATTTTTAATGATCTAAACGAACCGATAAAATCATTACAAACAAATATTTAATATATTTCGTATTTTTTTAATAATTTGCTTGGTTTCTTCTTCTTTGCTTCTTTTGCGGAATCCTTCTCCCTCTCATGGCTTCACCAGCAATCCAAATTTTCTCTCTTTCTGAAGCTTCCCTTCCTCTCAAACGAAGATTCTCTCTCTAAAATTTTCTTTCTTGGTTTCTCCAAGAAAAATCTTTGTGCATTGCTGATCTATATCCTGCTCGTAAAGTTTCTCTGGTTGTCTCAATTTAGCATCAATTGTGAGTTCAGTCTCATTCATTTTTCTTTTTGTTATTTCTATAATTTTCTGAATTTCAGGCTTTTGTGTTTGATTGTTTTTTTAGCTGTTTTCAGATTGAAATACCACTTGAGGTTCTCATTTTAGGCTGTGGTTGGTTCTTAAGAAATGAAAGAATAAAAGAAGAAAGAAAATGAAACAAAATAGAATTCTGGGTCCTAGTCTTTGTTGCTTTAGCTCCCAAGTGTGTAGTCGAACCAGGCTTAAATGAGTGGAGATGATTGTTGTGCCGTAAACAAATACTTTATATTTATAACTGATATTCTAAAGTTTGATTCTTTTTAGAGTATTTGAATTACTTTTCTAATTGAGTATATATTTTCATGGTTAGGACTTGGATTGATGGGAGGGGATATAGCTCTAATAGATTTGTCATTTTCAAAAAATGCTTGGTTTGATCTTTGAACAAAGTAGGATGGGGCAGGGCATCAAAATTTTGAATTGCAAACAACGAAGGGAAAAAGATTTAGTCTTGCAAGCCTAACGAAATTATTGGGTTCGAATTTCTTTCTGTCTGCTTCTTTTGTGGTGACCATACAAGAAAACAGTGACCAGTTGTTGCTATTAAAAGACATGATCTTTGCTTCATGTTGAATGGTTGAATTTGTTAAGAGTTGAAAATTAATTTTGTTTTTCTTTACCATCTACTGCAGCTCAACAGCCCCATTTTTTTTATATGAGGGTATAAGTGAAGCAGATGTAAAGAAAATGGATTAAAACTCTTCGGCTAAGTTTAATGCTTGGTCTCTGGAGTTCACGTGGAGGGTTGCAAAATGTTGATAGATTTCTTGGTGATTGTGAACCGCTCCTACAATGACAAGTTGATTCTTGACTATGCCAAATGCTTGATGCTAGACGTAAGCACTATACCATATCTAGAAGCCAATGACCAAAACTGTGTTGACAGCATAGACACCTCTTCTTGGAGGCTGTTTAAATTCCACTGAAAGATTGTCGATTATAATCTGTTACAATTTAAATAATGGAAAGGTTAGTTGCTTTCAAATGCATTGAATTGTCTAAAATCAAAAGGTTCACACTTTTTTATTCTTATAGTTTGTTGCTATCTGAATTCTTTTTTCCAGATATAAAATTTTGGAGGAGCTTGGTGATGGCACTTGTGGTAGTGTATATAAGGCTCGTGATTGGAGAACAAATGAGATTGTATGCTTCTCCTTACAAAAGAAATTAATCTTTCTCATAATATATATATTCGATTTTTACCTCTCAACTTGTTTAGTTTTGCAACAAATTGTGAACTTTTGGATCAGATACTTTTGATGATTCTTATTATTGGGTGGAGTTGATAACAGCATTTTAAAGAAATATTGAGGCAGAAGATGAAATTAAGATTAAGTGTTATTTCTAGTTTTGTAATAAGAGTGAATTAGTTAGGAGTGTAGGGTAGGGCAATTTTACATAAACATAACCATTCTAGTTTTATTCTATTTTTCTGACCTCAGGTTGCAGTCAAAAAGATGAAGAGGAAGTTCTTTTTCTGGGAGGAATACTGGAGATTACGAGAGATTAAGGTATCTCCCATGGAAATTTTAATGGTTCAATATTGTTGAATATGAGCTTTCACATTTTTCAGATTGCTAAATCAAATAGATAAGTCCTTCTCATTGTTTTGATTGATAAGTCAAATGCTTTGCCCAGGTACTTCGTAAATTAAATCACCCCAATATCATAAAGTTGAAGGAGGTTGTCAGGGAAAACAATGAGGTGTTCCTCATTTTTGAGTACATGGTGAGAGACCTTTTGCCTTCTCATTGATATGTGGTTTATTTATTTTTATTGTATATCTCATGCAAAATGATATCACTCTTATTTGAAAGTTGATGAACCCCAGTTGATCAAATTTATCTCATCATGTAATATGTGTTTGATTCCAAAGTTCATGTTTCCAGAACTATAATCTATACCAAATAATGAAAGAACAAAGAAGACCCTTTTCAGAGGATGAGATTCGTAGCTTTATGTCTCAATTGCTGCATGGACTTAATCACCTCCATAGAATTGGATATTTTCACCGAGATCTAAAACCGGGTATAACATATTATCAGTGTTGTGTTTTCATGCATCTCTATAGTTTGAAATATTTTATCTAAAGAAATTAACAGCAAGACCATTTTTCCCCCTTAGAGAATTTGCTGGTGACAAATGACATTCTTAAAATTGCCGACTTCGGATTGGCTAGAGAAGTATCATCAGTTCCTCCTTATACCGAATATGTTTCCACACGCTGGTGAGTGTATCATATTCAATCACAGTATCTTATTTTGTGCATCTGTGAGTGTATGGTAGTTGGGGAAGGGGCATTACTATTAAATCGTGTTATCTTATTGTGTGCATGCACGTGTCTGCGTGAATGTCTCCGAGTGTGTTGCACAGGCAGGGCTATGCATATTGATTATCTTTTACATTTTATGGCGTTTGTGGGCATCCTAGGTATCGAGCACCAGAAGTCCTGTTACAGTCCAAATTATACACTCCTGCAGTTGGTAAGCACGATCTTTATTGGTTCTTTATTGTACTCCTGTTCATTATGAAAAGTTTTAAGAATATTTGAGGTTTTTATTGGTGTTGCCATATCTATGATTAGGCTGCATGAGATTTTCCTATATCAAGCTTGAGATTTATTATCTCTATGTTCTTCTTCAAGTGGTGATTAACAAATGAATAATAAACAGACATGTGGGCAGCTGGCGCAATCCTAGCTGAGCTTTTCAATTTGTCCCCTATTTTCCCTGGTGAAAGGTGATTATATCATCCTGCATTTATTGTTTTTGGTCTTGGTGAGAAAAATGTGTGTAAAAAATTATTCTTTTGCACTTCCCTCTAATTAAGTCCATTTATTACTGCCTGTCCTGGTGTGCTTTATTTCTTTGACATTTTGACTGTGCATTGAGCTGGGTCAAACGAGGAAGAATTTGTTTGTATTTTTAACTGGTATTTTACTTTTGGAACATGTCCAGTATTTTTGAGTCATATACCTCGTTAGTTTGAGATTTAATGAAACATATGATGTGACTCAAAATAAGAAAAACGTGGGAGAACTTCTTATTTACATCTTACAAAACGAGTTCTTCAATGGACAGTGAGATAGACCAATTGTTCAAGATATGCTGTGTGCTTGGTACTCCAGACTTGAATATCTTCGCTGAAGGGACAAATGCCTCTCGATTATATGGCATTATTAATTATGAAAAGGCAAGCTTTTGCATGGACCTGTTTACTGCAATTTTCATATTGCTTGGCTTTAACTCACTGTATCATTCTTTTGGATAGATCTTGCCTGCAAACCTCTCTGATATCATTCCAAACGCAAGCCCAGAAGCTATTGATTTAATCCAAGTGAGTTGTTTGTACAATTTTCTTCCATTAGTAATTCCTGGGAAAATTTGTTTAATGCATATATTTTTTTTTCTTCACTGTCTGCAGCAACTATGTTCATGGGATCCATCAAGGAGGCCAGCTGCAGATGAATCATTACAACATCCCTTTTTCCATGTAACATAGTCTTCTTCTCATCCTCTCTGCTTTTCTTTTATTTATATTTATATTTAATTTGCAATCTTATAAATTCGATCATCTTACTAACATAAGATCGATAGGTTGGCTGGGTTCCTCGTTCACTCCGTGATCCACTTGACCTGAAGCTAAGTATCATGGGTAAGGTTTCCCATTCCCCTTTTTTCTTGTGTACCTACCTCCCTTATTAGTGTCCATTATTAATCATTCTCCTGCATTATTTCACAGGAGCAAAGCCAACGCTTGAGTTGAAATTATCAGACTTTGGTGCTGAACCTGAGGACTGCTTTCTTGGCTTGACGCTGGCTGTGAAGCCCAGTGTTCCAGAATTCGGTAAATATCGTTGTTCCTCCTGTGTTAGTAGCCCAGTGAATTGGTTATTTTAGGCATGGACAGGGATGGCAATGGGAAAACTAAAACAATTATGACACAAAATTTTGGTTTAATTGCAATTTGTGCCTTGCATGCTTTGGGCACATTCCTAAGCCAAGTCTTCTGTTTTAGCTTTTTTCTCATCCATTTAGGTTCAGCAGGGTAGCATTCTTGGCCCAGAACCTGCTTCATTTCATGCTCTAGGCATTGGCACTATTCGACCACTCAAAGTTTAAGATATTTTAGGATTTTGCTTAGCAAGTCCGGATGGACTGTTGAAATGAAAGAATTTCAACACCTCGTAGCACATTATTTTGCTTGATTCACATAAAACATTTGAAGTGAATTTTGTTTCCCATGCATCATTATTTTTTTATTTTTAGGATATGGGATTTCAAGTTTAAATGTCATCATTTGTGTTAGACCGGAGATGCTTCCATTTTTCTCCTCTGTATTTCATAACTAGAGTATTGATTATTCCTCTAAATTCAGCAGAATTGATTTCCCATCGCATTTCAAGGATTTATTTGAGAAGTTATAATCTTTGGAAAATCTAGACTTTCCCCCCTTTTTTGTAGATTCTTTCTATTTTTCAGTTTCTTTCATGTGTAAATTTTTTTTGGAGGAATATATTCATCTTATTATGTAATTGTTGCCTGCAGATGTGGTTCATGATGTATCGCAGCATATAAAAGAGGTGAGTGAATGGGCTTCTTTTCTAGAGATGCTTTTGTTTTGTGGCATCTTGTAGCATTAGATCCTTAATGCTAGATAATTTACTGTAGTATGAATTTTGTTAATTTCATTATGCAGGATTCTTTATTTTGCTCTGGTTTGGAAGATCATTCACGACGATCTGGTAATTCTTTGCATCTTTCTCCAATATCATCCTTTCAGATTAGTGGGCCTACCTTAATTAGGAAGAGAAATATGTTAATGGTTACTTGTACACTTGTGCAAGCAAAATTTCTGGCAAGTTGTTCTGAAGAAAACTTCTTTTCTTCTCCTTCTAAAGCCTCCAATTATTTGGATAGTTTGCTCAAATGCCAGGGAAAATTCAGAATCTCTTTACTTGGTTACTGATTATTTTTCCCTTTTTACTGCAAATGAATCTAACCATAAGAAGAAGATGGTTATGTGGATCAAATTTAACATTTTTCTTCGGGAAGATGGAAGAAAAAACTATTTGCCTTCTCTTCTTAGCTTCATTTTTCTTGAAATTGATGTACTGTTGTGACTGTTCTCCAGTTTTTTGGTCTCTAATGCCTCCTGATCAAGGTGGAATCTGTGCCCCAGTAGAGCCTTCCTTTTCTTTATCATTCAGGTCAGTTCATGTGCCGATATATAGACTATACTTATCTGCTCTGTGCTTGTGTAATTTACCTATGGACGAAACAAAAGAAAAATGTGACAGACCAAGAAGCTATGGCTGATACAATTGTTGTCTTGTGGTCGAAAAGTTTTTTTTTCATATGAACATTACTAACATGATATGTACTCATCTCCACCCCTTTCTGGCAGTTCAATTCAACATCCATCAGTCAGAGTTCCACAATCAGCTGGTTTATCCATCCCATCGTTGCAGCCTAACATCTTAGATGGTCCATTGTTGGCCATGTCTTCTTCCTTCCCACAAAGCCATTGCCTCTGAATGAATCGAGTTAATAAACTCGTCTCTCACCGAATAATGCGAGGCTGTAATTTATTACATCTGTTAATACAAAGTTTTACTGAAAGCTCATATAGTCTGTCACTGTACCATGAAATGAACATGTAGAGTATTAAAAATATTTCTCTCTGATTCTTTAATATTGAAAAGTCAATCTTCAATATATTTTCGAAACACATGCATTCCCCTAATCCCATGTGCTTGTTTTTCTGGTTTGTTGAATTTATTGGAATTTTTACTCAAGTATCGGTGTCTCGAACAGTTGTGATGTGAAAATTTTGATGATTAGCATAAAATACTCTCGAGAATCCGAAGAGAGGGTTGCATTCTGTAAAGGTTTCAGGCAGCAACATAGAAAAAGGAAAAAAGCCACTCAACCCAATATGCAGCTATACTCTGCAAGCTTGCCCCCACTGAGTTCTCTGCTTCAAACCCTTGACAAACTTTTGCAACTTACCTGATTTTGTGCCCCAAAACATGCTTGGTTAGTGATGTTCAACATCAAGTAGTCTGTGTTGATTCTCGTGCCTTGACCCATACGACAGTTGACGATTGAGAATATTTACACCCACAAAAAAAACTATCTTCAATGACAGCTTTTAAAGGGGTGAAAATAACAGGAAAAAAAACGTGTGCACCAATTTGTTAAGGAACAATTATCATTTGACAAAATCTGTGCATAACTGAAACTCAATCAGTTTTTGCAAATAAATCTTTCCACTTTTAATGGGGACAAATGAATGATTCCTTCTTTTATTAACATGTAACAAGAGATTCAAATTTGAAACATATTAGGGTGCAACCAATTAAGTAACGTGTAACTGACCACCACATTAAAACCGACTTGATAAGCAACAAAAAAGATTGTATTTTTATATGATGCAATATCTTAACATTATGCTACCTACTTTCAATTCAAGAGCAAGCAAGCTCTTGCCTTACTTGCCTCCAATTTTTGATAGCCGTAAATCTCACAAATTCACAAACTTCTCTTGCCATGTTCATTGTTCAGTGTCAGTTCTTCAGTTTTCAATCGTTTTGTTTCTGTTGGTATTTTATATGTGCCATGTTTAAGTGGACACGCACTGAGATTGCGACAGGCGATGACGATGAGATGTGATGATAAAAGCAAAACAAGACAAGTGACGCTGCCGAATTGCTTCACATAAAGATTGCAAATGGGCGGCAAGCACACGTGGTCTTGTTGTGGAAGAAGCAAATGCATCATATCAAACATTTGATACCTTTGGCCACAAAAACACATTTATTACCTCAAACTCAAAGAAAAAACTCAAGAATTTTTTGGTGTGAGTGAAGGTTGTCCTTACAAGTTGTTATTAATTTATTCATGTTATAAAACGTGAATTTATTTATCATATTATATTTTAAAATATTTCTCCCGTCATAGACATATCAATTATATCGTTCACTAATATTATAACGCATAACAGACTTGTGTGATTACCAATAAAGTACTTTTTTTATTTGACCAACGAGATCTAATTCAGTAAAAAAGGGTCTTGCAGAACAGTAGTCTTAAGTTCGAACCTTTAAGACACCATAGTAGTGTGTGTGCGAAATTCCTTCCTTATTTAATTTAGACTATGACTTATATTATATATATATATATATATAAAAAGGTTTTCTTTTTTAAACTCAAACATATAGTAGAAAAAGGGTAAGTTAATTTTACCAAACCATATTTTACCATTTATCTCTCATGTTCATTGTGATATGTCTGGCGTCTGGATTCTTCTTTTTATTTGACACGTATATCCATTCCTCTTTTATAAATACCCCATTGCCCCTATGGCCCTTCCCTCTATTTTCTCTTCCCTTTTAAGGGGATTTGAGAGGACTGAGAACATTCGGAGAAAGAGAGAGAGAAAACCCTCTTCCCTCAGAATAACCCCGCATCAAACAATTTGAAGATCTGAAATTGCTTACATACACAAAACCCATTTACAAATACACACTCATACAAAGATAGAGAGGTAGACACACATGCATATTTACATACACATAGCTAGATTGGACAGAGAAAGAGAGAGAGAAAAAGAGAGAGTTTGATATATCCCTCTTTTCTTTTCTCTCTCTCTTTTTGGAATGAGATCTTCATATTCTTCTTCATGTACAATGTCTACTTTGCAAAAACCAAAAGTTCTTCTCTTTGTTATATCTTCCCTCCCGTGAAATTTTTCTTCTTTTTTCTCTCTGGAACCATCAAAATCAAAACCCTCAATCCCAAGTATGCAACTTAATTTGTTTTCGTGGGATTCTAATGGTTTAGTTTAATTTTATGGGTTTTCATGTATTTTGGGATTGAAATTTTTGGAATTAGCCTTTATTTGCAACTGGGTTTTGTGTCTGACATATTCTTCTGGTGATTTTTCTAGGGTTTGGCAAAATCGTCACTGGAAGAAACCCGAATTGTGATTTTTATAGTATTGGGGGTCATTGTAAGAAGATTCACTGTTGTAAATAGAAAGCGAAGCTTGGAATCACCCGGCTTCCATTTAAAATCTGCCATTCGCGTTGAGGATTATCTGTGTTCCATTTAAAATTTCACGGATTCTTTCGTTTTCAAGGTTGTGGTCTGTGTTGCATTTGTTGTATGAATTTTTGGCCTTATAGTCAGGACATGCTCCTGATGTTGGTTTTTGCTGATGAGCAGGTGATCATTCTCTATTGGCCTAGTAAGAAAGACAGAGGATCAGATTGCTGCAGAACTTCTAAATTTGTTGACAAATCGGTTGCTTGGTCATAAGCGTGATTGAATGCTATCTTATCTGGATATATAGAGATGAACTAATACAGAGTTTGGTATAGTGGAGTAGTTCATGTGAGCCTTTGGATACTTTTTAGTTTTTGTGTCAGATTTTCATAAATTGTGCAATCCTAGAAGTAACACTGTGATAAGAAGAGATCTTGCATATTGGTTATCATCAGTTTTGGCTTTGGGTTGATTTTAGTAGATCATGGAGTGATTTTTAAGCTGGAAATGAGTTTGGGGTCATGGTGCATGGACAGGAGCATTGTTTCTGCTCTGTTCCTGTGTTGGAACAACAGTACTGGAAACTAGGAGAAGCATTTCTGCTGGTGGACGGATCCCACTTTTCCATTTCAAGGACTGCGTGCAATGTCTCGCTGCTTTCCATTTCCTCCTCCAGGATATGAAAAGAAAGTTGGAATCAGTGATATAGACTTACTTGCAAAGGTCTACATATTTTCCTTTTTATCATTGCAGAATTGATTTACATTCGTTTCTCATGAGTTCTTGTGTGTTAATCCCTGCATTTTTATATGCATGTGTTGGATTTTCATCAGTTGCTTCCTTGTCATTTTAACTTTTGGAGGCTGTGCTACGGGGCCATGAAACTTATATCTATGTAGGTTTTAACTGATGAAGTCATGGGGTACTCTTAGGAGGAAGATTATGAGGGGCGGGCACATTAAATTTGCAACTGTCTTGAATGACAAGATTGTCGGAGAGACTAGTTTTGACCGCATCATGAAATATATTCAATCTACCCTAGAACGTTAAAAGTCTTATGATACACATCCTATGTAGGTTAATGCAACCTAGCAGAAAAAATATGATTTTTCCATGAGAAAGTCCTTGGATACCAAGATTCATGCCATAATAGGCATATATAGGTTTCATGACATATGTGAAAAAGGTGAGAGCAATTGGTTGCTATCTGACTTTTAACTCAAGTGATTATCATTGTGTGGGATTAGTTTTGTTACATGCACCTCTCACGTAAGGTGGCCCAACTCTATTGAATTTCCCTCCCAGTGCATGAGTAACCATTTTTTTGTTAGTAAAACGTCTATCCTCTTTTCTTGGTCCTATATAATGTGTAAATTTCTTTTGTTTAGCATGAAACGTTTTAGGTATGGGATTAGTGTCTGGAACATTTTGCATACACAAGCACCCATCTGGCATGTATGATAAAATGGGAGGGGTTGCTTCATAATAACTTTGATGGGATACTTTCTTAATCTGCTCTCGCATAAAAACGATTCTTATTGCCTTGGTTGAACATGTCATATTAGCTTAGACCCTAGGTTCCTTTAAAGAATTTTTAACACCTGTATAGTGTGATGGGTGGAGTGCACCCTGGAAGGACATTGAATTCTTGTTTGGTAAACTGTGTCTCATCTTTGTTTTGTTAAAGTTCTGTAACAGTGTTCAAGAAGTGTCAAATTCTCTGAATGTGATAATATCATTATTTTGATATTACAAATTGGCATATCGTGTCTGCTGTCTCATTTTTTTTTATTTTAAATTTTGTATTCACACTTCATCGTCATCATCATTTGTGTAGTGTTCATTATACATGAAGCAAAATAATAGGAACTGAGAAAAATAGAAAGTAAAGGTGTCTCTTAATTTGTTTAAAATGTTTTCTCAGCTATTTTTTTTGTGTTAACATTATTATATTTATGTCTATCAAAGCAAAAGAAGAGGAACTAAAAAACATAAAGGAAAAAAAAGGGGATACTGTTTCACAACTGCTGTACTCTTTTGTGATTTTAAAAACTTGTGAAGGGCTAAACAGGGACTGTTGTTCTGAATAGCTCTTCAAAAAAGGAACTAGGCAAGATCTCATAGCATTGTGTGAGGGTGTAGCAACTTGACCCTAAGCATTGAGCTTGAGGGACAAGTACTCTGACCAGCACACCACCCTTAGTAGTGTTTTGCATCTTGTGTCTCTCACTCTTTGTTTTCAGGAGGATTTTGTACTAACATGTGCTTGTTTTTATTGTTTTCTTTTAAGTTTCTATGAATTATTTCGCATTTTTACTAAATACACTGCCCCTCGTGGGGTTATTATTTTTAGGAGAAGCACAAGGAGAAAAAGCATAAAAAGGATAAGAAGGATAAGAAGGACAAAGAGAAAAGAGACGGTAAAGAGAAAAAGGACAAAGACAGAAGTAAAGAAAAACATGGTGAAAGGAAAGACAGAAAAGAAAAGCACAAAGACAAGAAGGAAAGGGGTGGGGATAATGGGATTACTTGGGCATCAGAAGAGAAGAGAATTGAAGGGCAGCCAGAGTCTTATAATGGACAGAATCATGTTCCCAACGGATTCCATAATGTTGACATCAAGGATTATAAATATGTGCAGGAATTGGATCGGAGATATAGGAATGATGACAGAGCAACTGGGAGTCAGGTGGTTCAGAAGATTTTGGTTGCTGATCAAAGATCTTTGTTGTCAAATCAGTCTAGAGAAAAAGAGAGAATTAAGGATAAGAAAGAAGTTGATAGGACTGTCAATGCACAAAGAAACCATGTCGAGGGAAAAACTGTTCAAAATGTCCCGAGCATTGACCAAAGAAGACTTGAAGGCATTACTAAGCCAATTGAGAAGCAACTGGAAGTCTATAGGAATGGTGAAAGAGCAACAGGAAGTCCGGTTGTTCAGAAGATTATGGTTTCTGATCAAAAACCTTTGTTGCCAACTCAGTCCAGAGAAAAAGAGAGACTTAAGGATAAGAAAGAAGATGATAGGACTGCCAATGCACAAAGAAACCATGTCGAGGGAAAATGTTCAGCGGAGGCATTTTTTGAAAACTTCCCTAGCATTGAGCAAAGAAGACTTGAAGGCATTGCTAAGCCACTTGAGAAGGATGTTGAGAAGCAGATGGAGGGAAGAGATCGCAAGAAAAACACAGATAATGACAGTAAAGGTCATAAACCCAAGGAGAGAGATAAAGAGAAGAAAGTTAAATCGAAGGATAAGGACAGGGATAAGAAGAAAGAGAAGAAGGAGAAGGTGAAGGAGATAAGCAAACCATCCGATGAACAGCCTAAACTAGAAGGAAATGGCAAGGAATCCCTAGATGCTTTCAGTAATAAAGCATTAAACCTTTTACAGATGAATAGCAAGAACTCTGCTGCTGGGGGAATTCTTGGCAAACGCAAGGAACTTGAGATGAATGGATATTTACACGGTGAGTCGTTTCCTATTTTGCAAAAACAATGACACTGAGGGATTCTAGTTTCCATTCAGTGAGTGGAAACACATATAGATGTGTCTTTCCGGATGGTAATAGAGGCATATGTTACTTATAGATGTTCCAGCTCCTAAACCCTCATTGTTATATAGCCTGCATGTTTTTTTAATCTCCAAATACTTTTTCTGCCAAAACCTTGAGCTACTGATTGAATAACAGTTTTCTTGCTATTATAATTTTTATAGACATACTTACCGAGAAAAGAAATTTATATGCATCTGTTTTAGTTGAGATTGAGGGATACAATCTTATCTGTACCTTATTCTTTAAACTTTATTCCAGAAAATGGATTTCTGCCTCATAAGTTGCCAAGATCTGTTTCTTCTCACCCAGTAGTAGAAAATGGGAGGAAATCAGAACCAAGCCAAACTGTTCTCCAGTTTTTATCAGAGGGACAGGGGGCAGCCAGCAATTGTAAAGCGGATATCAAGGAACACAGAATTAATGGTTTGAGAGGGCCTGAACAACTCAATGCATTCTCAACAAAGCCATCATCTTCTCGTGTTAAAGTTAATGAGAATGGTGGAGCATCTGCAAAACCACCACATCCTGATTCCAAGTATCTGAATGAGATACTTTCCATTCCCAAGATGGCGGATGAGTCCAATCTTGACGATCAGGAATGGCTGCTCAGCTGCAATGGTTCAGGGTCAAAGAAACCCAAAGTGGGATCCCCTGAGATTGAAAGGACTCCCCAAGTGTGGGCAGAAGCTATGCAAATAGAGTCTCTGGATGTTTATGCTCTGCCATATGTCATCCCATACTGATATTGAGTAGGTTTGACTTCCTTTTATGATCCCCTAAGTGTCTGCATCTGCGAACCCAAAGTAGCATTAATGAGAAGAAACCATCCTCTGGGTTTTGAGGCCTAGTCTGCTACTGCATCTTTTTCTGATATCTGCCTTAGATTTGTTCAGGTATGATTGTTCTAACTTTCTTGTCTTGCATCTGATTTACATAGGATCAGATCATTATGTACACTAACTGCTTTGTGGTGCATCTTTTTCAGGGCTTTGTTATGCAAGCAGGGTTTTTTGTGCCTCATCAGCAGATACATTTCCCATGGCTGGTGAAGAGGGAGGGATAAGTTTAGTTGAATGTTCTGAGATTAATAGGTATAGATTTTTTGTTAGGTTAGAAACTTAGGTTTGAAACATATACCACCAAAAGGAGAACCACATAGCCATTGTGGCCCTTGTGGTACCAAATTTTTTCTTACATTTTACTGAGACATAATGAAAATTGGGGACAATCCACATAATTTTTTTTATATTAGTTTGCTTATCATTTGTCTCCTTCGAACTTCTTGGTGGCATTTGGTTATTTATAAATATACACACACAAAAATAAAGATGTTTTAATTTTATCCTTAGTTTACTGTTGACCGTGGAACTGATCACCAACAAGGAAAAGAATGCCCCTAGCATAAATTTATCTGTTGGAATATATGCTTAAACGGAGATTTTAACCATTGAAAATTTGAAAAAAAAACAAAAAAAAAAACTACTTCAAATCTGTAAATTTTTTGCTTAAATGGTCATTGACTTTTTTTTAATTTTTAAAATAATTGTATTTGAATATTTCTTCATATTTCCTTCTGGTGTTATGCAAAAATAAATAAATAAAAACAAAAACATGCCCAACTCAAGAGATGGGTTATTTCCCATTCCTCACTTCCCCAGAATATTTTAACCAAAGAAGCAGCAATATGTTTTCTTGATACGATATTGGAGGATTTTCTTTGTAATTCCCCTTAGTTTTTCAAAATTAATAATAATAATTTCCTTGACAAATATTAATTCTGAAAGAAAAGAAATTGAGAATATTATTATATTTAGCTTGTACCCAATCGGCATCCAAATACCATGACATATGGCAGCAGCTTGCGTATGATCTTTTCGCGTGGCTTGCACGCCGTCTCCGTCAACCTGGTTTCTTAACTATCAATCCTTCCTAAGTGTTATTCTATTTTTCGACCAAAAAAAGAAAGAAAAAACATTAATCTAATTCTTGCTCTCTCTCTCTCTCTCTCTCTCTCTCTCTCTCTCACTGTGTGAAGGCTGCAAGAGCAAAGCGAGCTGACATGGGTGGCGATATAACAACTCCTCCTGGCAGTGGTAAACTCTCTGATCACCCATTTTTCTCTTAACTCTCTGATCACCCAATTCATGAGCTACATTGGGTTCAATATGCAGATACAGGGGAAGACTTTTCGCTGGAGCAAGATTCTTCTCAGCTCTCATCTCCACTTCTCAGGTAGCTCATGAATTCTCATAAATTCCATTCAGTTTATGATCAAATTTGGTTCTGGATTATGTGCCTTGTGCCGATATTGCTAGAACCCATGTTTCAATTTCTTATTTGTAGCATTCAATCACAAAAACGCAAGTTTTGTTTGTTGAAAATTTTATGCTGTTTGAGAAAGTTTGAAACTTTAAAGTGGTTCTGGTTTTCAATGGAGCAGAAATGATTTGAGCATGAATGTCAAGGATGCTGCAGTGGGTACACTAAATGGATCGGTGCTTGGAGAACTTGACAGTGTGGATTCTCGATTTTCTTCGGCTTCTTTGGATTTTGAAGTCAAACAAAAGAGGAGTGAAAGTGTTTATAGAGAAATTTTGCTGAGTAATGATGGACTGCGGATTCGGATCAAAGGTTTGGAAGAAGCCAAGATTAAAGTATTGAGGTATTAATTCAAGTTAATATTTATGTGATGGCTAGAATGGTAGTATGGTTGCTTGAAGTGATGTGTCCTCTTGAATTTTACAGCTACACTCCTGGTGCATGGATTGAAAGTGTAGGTGCTGTGAAATTGAGGGACTATGATGTGCCAAAGACGACAACTGTTTTATTGGTTGGTCCAAAAGGATCTGGAAAGAGTAGTCTTGTAAATAGAATATCAAAGGTGTTTGAAGATGACAAGTTTGCATCAGAAAGAGCCCAAGTATCATGTATGGCTGCAGTTGTGACTTGTGAATAATAAAATATGCTAATTTGCTGTATTATGGGATGAACATAAGTTATTTGTGTTCTACAGCTTCACATGTGTTGTTATCTTGTGCCAGATAATTCATCTGTTGGAGATGGAACCTTTTTCCTCCAGGAATATATGATACCGAGATGTTCCACTTCTTTCTGCCTCTATGATACCCGTAGTTTGTCTGATGATTCACATGAAAACATAAAACTACTGCAGCATTGGATGAAAAATGGTGTTCGTCATGGGGAGCTTGTTATAAGGTCTGAATTTCTAATTCATCACATCCCTCTCATTTTGGGTTTAGGAATTTGTCCACTTTCATTCACGTCAATTTATCTCAATGGACTCTCAGGGATTCAGACAGCCAAAGTTTGAGGACCATGATGATGTGCAAAGCTCGTGATGATGGTTATCTGTCCAGTGAGATCAGGAAGGTTAATTTTGT
The DNA here is from genome assembly GCF_965620075.1 of Prunus avium. NCBI lineage: Eukaryota > Viridiplantae > Streptophyta > Magnoliopsida > Rosales > Rosaceae > Prunus > Prunus avium. The sequence continues at coordinate 35,846,191 of NC_142291.1, forward strand.
CATATTTGTTGTTAATGGCCTTTCAGTTCTGAAATCAATAGAAAGTGATGAAGATGCAGAGACACGATACACCCAAATGATTGCTTCAGCTTTCAACTGCCCATACCTGGCATTTAAAGGTATCGAATTTTAATGACTCAATCTTTTCTTTAATATTTCATTGATTCGATTTTATAGGGTAAGAGGGAAGGGAAGTGGTGGAAACTTGAAGTTTTAAGGTTTTTAGTCTCTGCATCTCCATTTTGTTTCCAGATGATAAACCCCTAGTTGTTGTCACGCATGGTGATCTACTTTCACCTGTTCAACGTGCTCATGTTCGTGTCCATTTGGGAGAACTACTGGGTATTCCTCCTGCAACTCAAGTTTTTGACATCCCAGGTAACCCTTAAAGTTATCACCCTCTCCGGTATGGTCTTCATACTAATTAATTATACAAAACTAAATTTAACTCTTTGTGCTAGCAGAAAGCAGTGATCCAGTAACTGAGTTGGCAATAGTTGACATGTTACGCTATTCGCTTGAGCGTGCTGAGAAAAATCTTCCCCATAAAAGAAAGGTATTTTTTTTACAAGCAGTGATATATATTATTTTGCTTTCTTTTTCTTTTTCCTTAAAAACTTTTTGTGCTAAAGGATGACATATAATGAGTGGCCTGAATGTGATAACTTCAACTATGTACCACTTTGAAATTTCATTTTTTATTTACAAATCAGAATCAGTGCTAGAACTTCCTGATTAACATGCAACAGTCAGCTTTTGGAGCCTGAAAATACAAATCAGAATCAGTGCTAGAACTTCCTGATTAACACAACAGTCAGCTTTTGGAGCCTAAATATTTTCTAATATGCACACCCACCAAATCTCGTATCTCAGCATGGCTCTAAATGATCCTTCAAATTCATGCATCGCTCAATAATAAATTTGTTCAACCCCCTACCAGAAAAGAACTGTTCAGCGGAATTGGCCAGTCTGTTTGCTATGCTATTGTCCAAGTACTTTAAATGGCTTTGTAGGTTTGCTGATTTTTATCAATTACATGCAGGTTCCTACTATGTCACTGTTACCAGGTTTGCTCCTGTTAGTAATCCTTGGAATTGCCATCAATATATGGTGTATGAATTATCAAGCGTGTATTCAGCATGGCCCTTTCCCTTCATCCCAAGTGGACATTCGGCATTGCCCTTCGCCTCAAATGAATCTTCAGCAGGGCCATGGTTCTTCTCCCCAAGCGCATGTTCAGCATGGCCCTTCGCCTGAAGTACATATTCAGCATGGCCCTCCGCCCCCTTCCCCCCAAGCACATATTCAGCATGGTCCTCCGCCTCTAGCGCATATTCAGCATGACACTTTGTCCGAAGAGCATTTATACCATGGCCCCTTGCCCAAAGCAGAACTTCACAACATTAGGACAAAAGCTCAGAAAAGTAGGGAAAAACCTGGCCATGGCCCTACGCCCCAAGCAGAACTTCAGGAACATAGGACAGAACCTGATGTTTGGATAGATTGGAGAGAAATCCGACACTTGTGGTTAGACCATGATGTTTGGATAGATTGGAGTAAAATCCGACACTTGTGGTTAGGCGACTAAGTTGGTTTGTTTTCATCTCTTATGATTCACACTCTTGTAGAGTATAAACTCACGTGGTTACCGGTTGGAATGCATATATGTCGCTAAATGCTGATGTTTATATTGTTTTGTATATGCATGTGAATCTTTTTTTTTTTTTTTGGTCTGAACCATGAGGTGATCCTGGATGGACCCCAACTATGGGTAGCACCTTTAAGCCTTAACCACAACCCAGACTAATCCCCACTCACACCGGGTCGGCCCGTAAGGGGTAAAGTGTATGTGAATCTCTTTCACCTCAAGCAATCTCTCCTTTCTTTTTTTTCTTCTATTTTACTGATTTTGGATTCTGTACAGAAAACCTTTTTACCTTGGAAGTACATTTTTTTTCCATGTTATCCGATACTTGCATGCCCTCAACTTCCACAAAACGCCCTTTAACCTAATCTTAGTGAATAAAAGCCAGACGGAGCCTTCCCTGCCCTGGTCACAATTAATCCCACAGCCTGTAAGTAAAACAAATCAGTGTAAAAGAAATTGATAAGCAAACAGAATCAATGTAATAAACTATCAAGCGTATTATTCGTATTGAATATCCTTCGTATTCCAAAAAAATAGGAAAAAAAAAATACATGAGAAAATATATAATCTTTAAAACAAAGACGCGCCTTGGAATCTTGCAAGGGCTTATGCTACAGACAATGGATGATAAAAATACAAAACTTTAGAATCCTGTGTTACCAGACAGTCTGGACCTTCAACTGAAACTTCAACAGCACCATCACAAAAATGGGCAAGACCCAGATTGGCCAAAGGATGATCTTTGATCTTTGATCTTTGATCTTCGACTTATCGCTGTCATGCTGGCACCATGGCTAACAGCAAATCCAATGCAAAGAAATGACTTTGAAAGAAATAGACATTTAATAGATGGATGAACTCGGATCATCGTCCTGAAACGGCAGTGTTTGGAATGCTCTGCAAAAACTTAGCCCTTGCAGCAGGGTCAGTCGAAAATCGACCCAGTACAGCAATTGTCGCTGTACTACTTCCAAACTTCTCGATGCCTCTCGAGATCATACAGGTGTGATTAGCCTCCACAACCACAATCACATCTCCGCCTAACAGTGATGATACAGTCTCTGCTATCTGTCGGGTGAGTCTTTCTTGTACTTGGAGCTTGAAACCGTAGAAACATACAATCGATTGTAAAAGAGATTTCGCAATGGGATTGAATCCTTCAGTGCACAAATATCCTATATGCACAACACCATAGAAGGGAAGTAGATGATGCTCACACTGCGACCAGAATGACAAGTTCAGCTCAGAGCGGATTTTCTTTTCCTTGCAGCCATCTCCATTGAGCTTTTGAGGATCCACCCTGTCAGAAACAAAGCCATTCAGCTTCATATCTAAATTACTAGTTTGGAAGTTCATCAACCACTTCACAAAACGAGCAGGTGTTCCTACAAGCTCCTTCCTTAATGGGTCTTCACCTAACGACCTAAGAATTGAAGCTACTGCAGTGACCATACCCTGATTAACTGATTCAATCTTGGAGGCAGCAATAGCACCTGAGGGGGATCGAGATGGACACCAGTGTTGATCGCTTGAGTCTCTCATGCGATTTTTCTCGACATTTATACCTCTGAATCTCAGAAGATTCAAAAAATCTGCCCAAAGATTGGCATTTTCATTCTCAAAAACTCCTGAACCTGAACTAACCAGTAACTCTACCCATCCTTGGTGGTTCGAGTCAAGAAAAGCTGATTCTAGATTTGGGAAATGGATGTGTAAACATTGGAGTACAACTGCAACACCTGCTGGCTTGATGCCATGCTGCAAAGCTGAACACACTTCGTCTGCTAGGTGCTGAGGCTCTTGGAGGCGTTTTGCAAACACATCAGCTACTCGAGAGAGCTTGCTTAAGCCTACAACCCGTTGACCAGAAGGGACATAACCTACATGACATTTAACCTGGAATGGTAGCATACAAGATTCACAATACGAGAAGAGGTCAAGATCTCGAACAACCACGAGTCCACCAGCCCCTCCAGCATGACCAACTGTATTGTCGAGACCAGATTCAGGAAATAAAGCACCTTGCACAATGTCCTTAGCCTTTTGTCTGTAACCTGGAAAAGAATTGAGGGTTTAAAATCAGTATGCATATCTTTGTTTTCAGGAGAATACTTTAAGAGGAATCAGCACCACCCACATAAAAATACTTGATTGAATCAGGAAACATGATCTATGCTGCATAAATAAATCAGCACCACCAACATAAACACGCTCCATGCTTTGCTCTCTATGAGATGGTTCTGACCCGTTAGTTTGGGAAGGAAAACAAAGATAAAAGAAATTACAAAAAGAAAATGAATCATGTACATCTGAAAGGTCAGAGTCTTTGAGGACAATAAGGAGGCAGGTTGGTGAGAGGAAGGTATTTTGTATCCTTGCTAAAAATGTCCAACTTCATCCATGGGTGCAATGTCAGCAGCTTGAAAGAGAGAACATGAAAGGAATTTTTACCAATATATGCCCACGAGGATTGCAAAACAAACATTTTCGTACCAGGCTCCTGTAGACTTGCCAAGCAAATTAAGTATACACTACTGTCACCATCTAAGACAACAAACATTTTTTCATCCGCACACGCAAATAGAATTTTATAATATTAAACAAAGTGTATTAAAGTGCTGACAAACTTGAATCAAATCCTAACAGCTAACGAACTACTCAAACCTCAATAATTGGTAGCCATTAGAATAACGAATGAAAAGGCTGTCCAAATCAATATACAATGAAAGAATGATTTAGAACCATGCCCCCACCATGTTATTAACACAACAGGAAAGAAAACAGACTCTAGGAACTAAAGTAGCAAGCTTCCCAAATTTCAAATGGTAAACAAACTATAACTGAACAAGGCTGAGAAAATAGTTACCCCTTGTTCCTTCCCGAAGGGCCTTGGCAACGCGAAGAGGCGTCTTCTTCAAACCTTCTCTGTTAACATCCTCTCCCAGACCCTGCATGAGAACTTTCACAGCATCTTCAATAGCTATGGTTTCAGGTTCTTCCTCAAAACTCAGGTCGATGCAACCCAATTTCACTCCATTCTCAAGTTCCGAGCAGAAATGCCCCTCATCCAAAGCGCCCATTGACAGACCACAAAAACCAGCACCGACCCAGATCGCAAATCAAGTTACAGATTTCAAACACCCAAAGACACGACAATTCAAATCACGAAATCAATCAAAATCAAAGGTGCCCACTTAAACAGAAGAAAGGTGGGTCACAGGAAATAAAAATCAAATCTTTCCCCAAAACCAGTAATGAATCAATAAGAAAACTAAAAACCAAAGCTACCCAGATGACCAAACGATAGGATCCTCGCAAAACCAATAATCCCGAGGTACCCAGATGATCAAACTATTCAGTTAACGAAGTGAGCTATAAAGAGAGGAGGAGGAGGAGGCTAAGGCCTTAGGGGGATGTGAGAATGAAACGTAGGGTTGCCAGTTCGACGTTTGAATGTGTGGATCTTCGTCTCTAATCGGAATGTGGGACCCAATTGCCCACATGAGGTGGGGGAGGCTGTGGATTGGGCTTTTGGGGCTGCGTTTTTTTATACGGGACCGGAGGACCTGGGTCGCTGACAACTAACCACACGGTTCTTTCCTCTTTTTTATTTCGTTATCTCTCTCCCTCCCTCTCTCTCTGCTATGTCTGCTCTGTTCTCTTGTGTCATATCAATCAATATATAGACAAAAAAATTATTAGAACATTTGACGCTTCAAGTCAGAAACACCATGCCAGAAATTACCAAATGGTATATGGGATTGGTGTAGAAGAGTGGTACGTTTACGTTCCACCAACCCACCAAAACGAAGAAATTAAGAACTCTCACCCACCGCATATCTTGGATCTATACTCTGGTTTGGTGGGTTTCCTTTATGGTCAATGGATCTTTGTGTATAAAGTTTATTTATTCCATTCTATCATCAAATCTTAGTGGTCGTCAAGGGTTTTACGAAAATCATTGCGTATGAACTTTTTGCTAGAGGATCTAAGGAGAGCAAAGCCATGTATATTCTATCTTATTAGCTAGTGGTGCTTAGAGGTTCTACAAAAAGTCATATATATTAACTTTATTCCAAAATTATATCTCTTTGTTCCAATGGATCTAATGTTATTTGTGGCATAATAAAGTTTGGATTGCTTGAAGAGTTTGCGGTTAGCTCAAGCGAAAAAAAAAAAAAAATTGGGTGCCAAGAAACGAGTTAGAGGATTAAACTAGATCAAGGGTTTCAGTATCCTTGACATAAATTTTACACTACCATGGAAAAGATAAGAATCATGGATGCTATAACGAAGAGGGCCCTTAGAGCGTGTCCAGCGCAAGGGCCTTGCCTGGGCAAAAGGCCCCCCGACAGCCCAATTCCCCCTCCACCGCAACAAATCCAGTCCGGGCAAGTCCTGGGTCCCACCAATCCTGGCAAGCCCACATGCAAATTCCGCTTGGGCTGCAGCCCGAAGGCGCTGATGTCACGCTGACGTCAATGAGTGAAAAAAATACAAAAAATTATGGACGTTTTCCCTATAAATACATATTTTATTCACTTTCCACACCAAATCCTCATACAAACTCTTCTCCTTCCAATATTTGTAAATTGTAATCTCTTTTTTTCTTCTTGCATTTGTAAATTTTTTATATTTTCTTCCATACTTATTTTTTTTCTTGCATAATCATTTTATTTCTTACATTTCTAAATTGTTTATATTTTGTTGCATAATCTTTTTTTTTTCTTGCCCTTGCCCTAGCCTTTTGGGGTGGAACCGAAAAAGGCAAGGCTGCCACTATTCATGTGAATAGTAGCAGCCCTTGCCTTGCCTTGGCCTTTCGAGGTGGACTTGCTCTTAGGCCATCTTCGAGTGGGGAAGGCTATATTTAGCCTTTTAAAAAATAATTTTATAAGGAATAGTATAGGCTACATTTTAACCATCTCCATCAGTAAATGGCTAATTTTAATATTTTAATAGTTTTTAGTATATGATGTAAATTTATTAGTTAATTTAATTAAACTATTATTTATATCCTATTTGAAATACATTTTTTTCAGAAAATTATTGTGGAATAGAATTTTTTACATCCACGTGTCGGCACGTGATTAGCCCTATAAATTTATGATTAAATTTTTTCTTGTTCTAAAAACAACTTAAAAATTAATTTAAATGAAAAAAATGAAGGATAGTTTGTAAAAGAATGAAGATATTGTGAAAAATTATGTAAAATGATGAAATTGAGGAAGGATAGTATGTACAATGATGAAGATGCTGTCATAAATTATGTAAGAACGAGGTAGGTATTTATACAAAAAAAATATGGGAATTTTTTAGAATTTTTCAAATTTTCTAAATATAAAAAAACTAATTGACGTCACTAGCTGGGCCTCATCCAAGTATTTAGCCTAGGCTAGCCAAAGGGCCACATGTGGCCCTCATTTTAGGAATTGGCCCCTTGTGTAGCCCTTTGTGTAGCTTACTCTTGAAGATGGGTTTTGGGGATTTTGGATTATATTTGAGGATATAGCACTGAGATGACTTTAATAGGAGTGATTATAAAATAATATGGTAGTATGGTCACGTGGTACATCTTGTATATGTGTTATAATATAAGTGTATTTATTGATACTATTTTCTAAAATGGGAGAAAATAAACCATGTTGTCCACCCATATTATAACACATGTACAAGATGTACCACATAATCATACTACCATAATATTCTATAATTACTCCCTTAGATAGTTGTCTGATAAAGAAACTCCTCACCTCAACATTAAAGCAACTCCAGCATGCCCGGGCAAGGGGAGGTTAGGCCCAAAAAGGGCTTCCAACGGACAAACGCTGCTGATCGGTGCATATTTACATATCATTTTGTACCCTTCTAGCTTATGATTTGGTTATGTTTTTGAGTTAAACTTGTGCTTTTAATCCTTTTTGTGTTTATCTTTCAGTTCATTGAGCTTTAGGTAATAATGAGGGCTTTGGATAGTAAATGATGCAATCCATGCATGTTAGGGCCTAATTTGGATGAATGGATGAAGAGCTTAAAGACAAACTCAATTTTGGCTACAGTCCCCTGCCAGCTCAGTTTCGTAGGTCATATTGCAAGCTTTGTTTTAGCAACCTACATAGCTCAGATGAGGCCACATTCTTCATGAAAGTTGTTCCAATGGGTGTGTAATATAACATATCCAAAATTCAGCCCCATTGGATAAATATGGAGTCTGTTACCTAGCAAACACAGAGTCATGCTCAGGATGGATTTTATCAGCGCGCAAAATGAGTTAGCAATTTGTTTTGGCCTTAACTTCCTCCTCCGACCTTGGATTGGCCCAAATGATATATGGCTGGAAAGAAGACATTCTGAACTTCAAGTTTGAGTGCTTAAAGTCTTAATTTGCTTAAGGGAAGCCCAATTCGTAAGCCCTTGAAGTTGCTGGTCATGCTGACCTCAGGATGAGCTATTATTTCTGGTTGGAAGCTTGGTCATGGTGACATGAAGATGAGCTAGGGCTGCTGGTGGGATTTATTAGTGAAGTGCATCAACCATTTCAGATTTTATAATGGAAGTGTTGTATGCATTAGTGAAGTGCATCAACCATTTCAGATTTTATAAAACAAGTGTTGTATGCATTAGCCATACTTAATTCAGATTTTCAGCTTCCTTAGGCCTATATATAGTGAGGTTTCCCAAGCTTGTAAACACACCCCAAGGGGGGGAGCTCTCAAACACTTCTCTAGAGCTCCCTTCCCTTCTCTCCCTCAAATTCTCTTAGTTTCTCTTTCTAGTTTTCAATTGTTGTAATGAAATATTTGTGCTGAAATTCTCTTTAAGTCTTTCCAAGTTCTACTTTAATTTTCATTGTTATGTAAATTCTTTTCTTTAGTTTCAAGTTTGATTAGTTTCCAAGTTTCAATTATGATTTTTGTTCTTATTCATTATGCTTATAAGTTAATATGCTAGTTTGAATGATTGATCACCATTTAGGCTTGCATGTTAGCTATCTTGGTTTGAATTAAGAGTATACACCATGCTTTAATTCGAATTGAACTATGAATAGGAAGAGTATGTATGGACATTCGACAACAGGGATTAGATACATACTTGGTTGTTTAAAATGTTCTTCTATGCTTAATGGGTTCCTAATGCTTAATTTTAGGTTAGACAACAAATGATCAAATTAGGGAATTAGGAACACAAGGTTATGACCACACACCATGGCTTAATCATACTTTAGCTAGAATCAATCCATTAATCTAAATTGAACTTGGGAACTTATCTGCTTGAGTTAGTTATTTTCTTTCTTTCTTGTTGTATTTATTTCCTTTTGTTTTCATTTATGTTTTGTGTAGGGAAATGAATTGGATCATTCAATCACCAATCCTCGTGGGATCGACCTCGCACTTACATATGCTAAACTACCAACGGCTCGTGCACTTGCGAGTATCACAAGTTGAGGATGCAACTGAATCCATTTTGGTGCAGCTGTATCTACACAACAGCTGCTTGGGTTGCGGGTGGGCTCCACAAACCTGGGCTGGCCTTCAGGCAAAACCAGCCCTTGGTTTAGCTTGGGTTTGCTGACGTCAGCGATAACGTTAAAAACAAAAATTATTTTAAAAAAAAATACTAAAAATTTCAGAATTAAAAAAAAAAAAATACTTAGTCATATTTTTCACTTCCCACACCAAAACACAAATTCCTCTCCTCATATCTCATGTGAATAGTGGTTGTCATGGCAATGGGTGGAAACATCACAAGCTTTTTGCAAAAGCTGCCACTATTCATGTGAATAGTAATAGCCATTGCCTCCCCTTACCCTTTACCATAGCAAATGGAGGGAAGTGCTCTTAAATGATTGAATTGAACCTCTCACCACACCAACTTCTTCAAATCCGTTTCTTGTTTCTACTCTCATCTATCAACCCATTCTCCTTCATTGACAAATAGAAGCCCATTGTTCATCAAGTTAAAGAAAAATATTGAGTTGGGCCAAATTGGCCCTACCCATTGGCCAGCCCATTCTTTCAACCCATTATCTAGTTCGGGTCTTCGAATCTTGACATTTTGATTTCTAGCAGCTGCCCTGGCCATCATTGATCTCACTCTTCCAAGAACCCATGGATCCTCCACATGGATGCAGGCCATGGAGACCGTGCTTACTTCACCATCCCCACCACCATCTCCACCATCACCACCACCACCATCCCTTGTTCCTCTGCCCTCACCATCACCACCACCATCATCTTTATCACCAGAACAATCGCACCCTCTTCAATTGCCACGTACACACCAATTTTGCGCCTTTTCCTCAAAACCCAGAACACTCTGCCGCTGCTGCTACTCCTTTTCAAACCCATTCGATTTCAGAGACTTCCGGGTACGAAGAAGCGTACAATTACGATTCTACCCTAAACCCATTTCAAGTTTTCAACTTCACCATCTATATTGGTTTCTCATCATTTTAGTTGGTTCTTGGTGACAGAGAATTGCAGGAGCAACAGAAGCATGGTGAAATTGGTGATGTTGTTGGGTTTGAAGAGGAAGAGGAAGAGGATGATGACCCAGTTTTCGTCTTAACAGATGAGTGGAAGGAGTTCTTTGCTAAATCTGAAGCTAAGAGGAGACTAGGTAGGCACTGAGTCTTCTTAGTCTCTCTACCCTTCACCCATTTCTCTCTCTTTTCTCTTTTCTCTTTTCTCTTTTCTTTGTATTTCAAAGATTACTGACTTTTATAGTATGATTTGAATTTGGTGCAATTACAGAGAAGCAGCAGGCGAAAAAGAAGAGAAAAGGCTAAGCAAAATCAAGAGTGATATGAAATCATATTTTGTCTTTGTGGTTTTGAGTCTCTGTGTTTCTGGTTTTGTCTTTGCTAAGTAATTTTGTTTGAAAGGAGTGTACCAATGAAGCCAGGGAAAATCCCATGTGACTCAAAATGTTTATTGAGGTGTGGAAATGATAGATTTGATATACTCAACTTCTTGAAAATCTACAAGTACATGTAAAGATACATTGATAGTTACACTGCTGCGAGCACAACGGCCATTTTTCTTCATTCAATTCAATTGGTTTCTCAGTAAGCTTTACAATCTTCTAGCACGAAGGCTTGCCCAGCCATCTAGGGTTTGAAGGCTAGCTTGTTGAGAGCAGCATTAAACCTCTCATCCGGGATCATTCTGTGGTTTTCATAGAAATCTAATATCTCCATTGATATGTTTTTCACCTGCCAGAATATCCATCGTAATTAATTCCCAGGGTATGAATAGAGAGAACGCCTCATAATTAATCTAATATCTTCAGTCAACTGATGTGCCAAATTAGGGTCACGCCTCACACAGAGCATGAAATATGTAGACAGATAGTAATGAAAGGATGTAGAAACGTCCGAAAGACTTACCACATTCATGTCCACACGGAGCTCTTCAAACCATGCTGTGGTATCTTTCTCTCTAAGTACGCTCGCAATGTATATGCAAGCTAAAGCAATCAGGTGTGGAGGATGTACGAGTGCAAGATCCATCTTGTATGTGTCATTTACTACTCCCCTGTGTATATCAACATGTCAAGGTTACCTTACGTCTAAAGAGTAAAAACGGTCAGAACGTCTACATACAAAAATTCACTCATCCAAAACGCCAAAGAAGCATTCTGTGAATTCAAGCTTATACAGAAAACACAGAAAAACAGAACATCTTTTGTCAGCTCGGCCAAGTCTTCCATTCATTTTGGAAGCATCTTTGCATGAAAACCCTTCACAACAAGCAGAGACTAAAGATAGAGAAACCCTCCAATAACAAGGCTATGACTTGTGGGCCTTCTGAAGATACGTATAAATAAATAGCAGCTAGATATGCATGCAGATATGTATCACACCTTCAGAAAATAAACCACTCCGGAGATTGGGCTCTTACCAAGTTAACTGAGTCATACTTATATCGTTTAAGCTTGCATCTTGAAGCAACCTGGAAAGAAATGGAGTGAAATGCTCTTAAGAATCTTCTTAGTGAAGAGAGGATAGTTTCCTATCAACATAGAGAGAGTGAGCTAGATAAGAAGAACATTTATGGCATCACCAGAATCACACATAACAGTTTTAGGTGCAAACTAAAAGTTGGACTTCTATTAGTATGCTAAAAACTATGACACTAAATTGGACTGTATACATATTTGCAGAAATACAAGGGTGCCAACCACTCATGATCTGCAGGAATTGAAAGGTTTAAGAGTAACAATGGAGGGAAACAAAATAAAGCAAACTGTAGAGCTTAAATAAGGTGGGAACTAGGCAGATAAACAAGGATTTATCTCTACAGAATACTTACTGAGACAATGAACGATAAGGATGATAAACAACTAAATAATAGTTGAGAGCTTCTAGAATCTTCATTTCCATTTCCAGTATGTCTTTGATCTCATATCTATACTTCTCATCAGAATCTGTAACAGAATAGTGGTAAATTGTGAGTGCTTCACATTAAGTAAATCATAACAAAAGTTGGAGAAGTAATCTATTATTTTCAGTAACAAGTACTTACATATTTTTCTGATGTAAAATACGAGAAGTTTAGCCTGCACTGTGCTTTCTTCTGCTTTTGATGCCAGGTACAAGCAGGTTGGAGCTACAAGACGTGGGTCATACTCAGACATACTCTTCCTGAAGCAATAAATAGAAGTTATGTACATCTAGACTTTGAAGTCCTGCAATGATAGTTAGCTAAACCCCAGGCCTAGAGAAAGGAATGTCAACAGTAGCTGTATAATGAACTGGGGCAAAATAGAGTTGTGAACATCACAACAGATGAGAACAATGTAACCAGCATACAAGTGAGAATGAACAGCATATTATACTGAACTTGTTTGGGGGAATAAGAATTAAATTAACTATATGATTAAGGACTGTTTGAATACACATCTTAACAGCACGTCATTAATAAGCAGGGTGCAATATGTAAACATGAACACATAAACAAGCAATGGACATGTGCAATCATGATTGGGTCTTGATTTGAGGATATGCCTAGCTTGTTAGTTATTTATTCTGTCGTCGTCAAAATGAACCTCAGTGACAAAATCAGTTAAGAGGCATAAAAATCTGGCTTAGCTAAACAAATGAGAGAAACTTAACAGATACAGACTCAAACATGAAATGCAGGATTTAGGGGATAAGTTAACAACCCTCTCAGAACTTCCACGAGAGAACAACCCATACATTCAAATAAGGAAGGAACCATGAAGTTATGGTTAGTGACTGAGCATTTTTCTCCCACTATTGGATAATTAGTTAAGATACCTGGTGTACACTCGTCTCATATATGTAACTGCAGTAGCTACAACCCTGAAACCAGTAAATAAGAGATCAGATAAATAGGCAGAAGTAAATTAAGAATTTCCTACACTTCAAGTAAATGAAGCAATCAGCTCGACCTTTGCCTCACTTTTACATGTTGTGCCAATTTTGATATATCTGAAAGAAAAGAAAGAGGAAAAATCTATTAATTTATAGTAAAGATATACAAAACATAAGTCATAAGCAGTACATAAAAAAAGAGTAATATGGTATATATTGAAGGATATTCATCACAAATAACATCACTTCAACAAAGAAATACCAAAAAATAAGAACTTCGTAAGATGGTAAAAAGCCAAAGCTCCATATGACAACTTCTAAGGAAAATGAAAATCTAGCAAATCACCAACACACACAACCACATGATAGAAGAACTATTAGTTTTTTCTACAGTTTCAATCCGGTTAAAAAGATCCCAAATGTAGATTTCATTTCCTCGTTTAGGCATTCTTGATATTGGGATCCTGTTCCTGTCAAAACTTATAATGTTTTTCATCTCTAGTCAAGTTCTTAAATGGAGGGGCATAAGAAGCTCAATTGAAATGAAGAAAGTTCAATCCAAATGTAACAGTTCAGCATCAAGCACAGATATTATCAAAAAATTAACAAAAACCCGTATAACAAAACTCATTTAAAATCCTATAAAAACAAGTAAAACAAAAACCCAATTCATGGCAATCAAAACAGAAACATAATATGAAACCAAAGCCAACAAGAGAGGGGAGAGAGAAAGGGAAAATACAGCTGGCCATATGCATCTTTATGAGCTTGAAGTCTTCAAGAGTGATGCCTTTCTCTTTATCAAGTGGGAAGACCACATCCACATCTTCCTGGTCGAAAAGCTGTTTGCTGCGTAAAACAAACAACCCATAATCAGAAACAAGGAAAAGCAAAACACACAACAAAAATCATAAACATGGAAAACATTATTGGGTTTTGAAATACATACTAGTGGGACGACGTCCAGAAATTGGCAGCCATTTCTTTCCTGGGAGATTCAAAGTGTCTGAGTTCCCCCAACAGTCAATTACTTCCTCGTTCCAGATTCTATTCACCGGGCAAGTAGAAATTGGACCCTGTAGAACGTTTTTAGATTGGGAGTTCAGCCAATTTTGTTGCCCATTCAGATTATCTAATGGGCTACCCATCTCTTTCGATCCAATTGAACTAGCCCAATTAACAAAAAAGGAAAAAGAAAAAAGGCAGTCGCTACTTTTTTTCTTTTTTCTTTTTTCTTTTTTCTTTTTGTTATTAAAGTTTGGAAGGGTACAAGGAGGTGTCATTAAGGCTTGAATCCGAGATTATTGATCTGCGACAAATACTCTTAACATTGAACTATGAGTTCGTTAGCACTTGCTAATTTACACCCGGCAATTTTATTATATTTTTAACTTTTTTTCACTTCCTAAAATCTTGAAGAACAAAAGAAGACGAATTGTATCATCATAAAAAAGAAAAAGAAAAGGAGAGATTTACAATTATACCCAATATGGGAGCCCAAATTATTAAGAAAAAAAACACCCTATATGAAATGGACTTTAGAAACACACACAAAACCCATTTACAACATAACAAAAAAAACTTTTAACTTCTTTTAAATTACAAAACTGTTATTAATTTCTTAAAACAAACACAACTCCAAAACCTCATAAAAAGGCCCAAAACACTCAATAGGGCATCAAAGTAATTTCATAATTAAATTCAATAGGGCCAACTGTCATTTTTTGAGTTTTTTTTGGATTAGTTTATAGAAATTAAATGATGTAGGATTTATCTATATTATTAGTGCTACAAATGAGTATATGACTTAATATCCGAAATAAAAAAAGGATTCAATCATGACTTAGTCCACCGACTTGGTAAAACTCACATGGGTGTATACAACACGTAACGTGATAAGTGATGTAGGAATAAAAGTGTACGCACCCATACAATACAAGGGAGCATTTTTGCTCACCACTTTAACTATAGGTATATCCTCATCACCATCCTCAATGTTTGACACATGTCCATAGACATAACCATAGTTAACTTTTGCTTTGTATTTATAGAATCATGATTATACCTATGGACACGTGTCAAGCATTGAGGATGGTGGTGAGAGTACACCTATGGTTAAAGTGGTGAGCAAAAATGCACCCTACAATACAAGTCTATAATGAGAGTAATTCTCCTAATAGAGCCAAGTGTCGTAATTATATATTTGAGTTTGATTTGAGATTTTGTCCAAAACCCCTGAATGATTGAGAGTATATCGGTCTTTCAAACTGTAGCTGACATGACAGGCCAACAAGAACACATTACCAAACAAGAATGGGTGGACCCGGACACCGTCTATGAGGTTAATGTGAATGTTTTACACATTTAAAAAAAAAAAGACATTGACAGCTCCACCACCAACTTCCAATCGGTGAGTTAATGTCTGTAAAGTCCATGTTTTTGTTTCTTTAAGAATTATTTCTTTGCAAAAGACTTGCAAATTCTTACAAATTCATGCAAAATTGTGAATGGCCCTATGTCCTTTCTTTTCTCTCTCACTCTCGCTCTCATCTCATCTCATCTCTTAAATAAATGGAAGTGACAAAATATTAATGCATTCATATATTACGAGAGTGTAGTGTACATACGTATACGTACATGAAGCCATTTACAAGATTAACGTTGTCCTATATCTTCAGCTCCTTACTTAAAATTCATAACGTTACATATTGGGCACAAGTGAATTTATTATATAACCAATATATGATCAAGTGAACTATAACATTTCATGCCCACGTTTGAAGCTGCCAACTTCTTCAAATACATTATTTATAGAGGTGAAGAGGAAGGCGTGGAGATAGCAAAGCCTCCAGCGGATTTGCTTTGGGCAGGGCAAGCCCCAGACCTTCACGCATGTCCACTGCCTCCTCACCAACCCTACTCATATCAAAACCCTGAACCAAACGAGCCAGAATTAATTGGACCACTTGCAGCCCCAAAACCATGCCAGGGCACGACCTCCTCCCAAAGCTGAACGGAATATACTCAAAATTATTTTGACCTTTGAATTCCACATCAGCATGGGTGTTCATGAACCTCTCGGGTTGGAATTCACTTGGGTTGGCCCACATGCGCGGGTCCCGCTGTAGTTTCCAAATGTTGACTAGTACACGAGTGCCCTTGGGCACGTGGTAGCCTGCCAGGTGGCAATCCTCCGTGGCTTCACGCAGGCCTGTGAGTGGGCCAGGTGGGTATACGCGTAGGGTTTCTTTGAGAATGGCATGGAGGTATTTGAGGTTTGGGAGGTCTGATTCTTGAACCCATCTGTCTCTTCCTACGTGGATGTCCAGTTCTTGTTGGGCAGCTTTTAGGGTTTTTGGGTTGTTCAGTAGTAGGGAGAGTGCCCATGTTAGAGTGACGGATGTACTTTCTGTGCCAGTTAGGATTAGAACCTGCCAAAAGCAATTAAGGAAAACAATTAATATTTGTATAATAATTAATACAAATAGCTTTATATTGTTACACTAAATTAAACTTACCAGTGCTGTTGATTTGATGACATTATCAAGGCTATGGCCAGAAATTACATCCTCCTCCTCTTGCAAGCTGGAGATCATCACATCCATCAAGTCACTTTCAACCCTATCCATCTTGCCTTGAGGCCTTGATCTCTGGCGATGTTCTTCAAGCCATGTCCCAAGTACACAGTCAAGTTCCTTAAAACACCTTTTCATGGAACCCACATGCCCAAACAAGCTGTCCAGCCACTCAAGCCACGGCATAGCATCTGACCAAACAAAAACGCCAAACAGATACAAAGCCTCTTTTACAGCCTTTTCAAAACGACAAGCCTCACTGTTCTTCTCATTATATTGCTCAACTGTGAATCTCTTCCCAGCAATCAGCCTCACGTTTATGTTGAACGTTAAGAACTCAATTAACTCACTCAAATGCACTGGCGTGAGGCCCGCGTCATTCTTCGTGCAAAGTGAGAGCAGATTTTTGATGAACAAGTCAACCTCCGAGGTCCTAACGTGGCTCAACATTTCGACTCTTTTGGTCGAGAGGAGCTCCAGCGTGGCCAACTTGCGGACGTGGCGCCAGTACGGCCCGTAGGGGGCTAGGGCAAAAAGTGCATTGTCGTAGCCCAAGTACTTGCCTCCTGCAATGCTTGCTCGTGTGGCGAAAACTCTATCGTTTGTTGTGAGGCATTCTTTGACTGTCTCCCAGGCGCTGAGGACCAGCACTTGGTGTTGGCCAAGCTTGAGGGAGAAGATTGGTCCATGGTCATCGGCCATGGCTCCCAGGGTTATGGCAACTGGGTCTTTGCCACGTAGCAGAGGGAGGTGGCCTATGAAGGGCCATGCTCCAGAGGGTTGGGGGACTAATTTGGTCATCACGGTCGTCTTTGTGCTAGTGATCTTCTTCTTAGTGTGAGCTGTGATTCTCAAGGCAACGTAGAGAAGAAGCAAAGATAAAATTGTTTCAAGAATTTGGATTGGGGAAATTGTAAAATCCATGGTGGTGGAGAGAGAGAGAGAGAGAGAGAGAGAGAGAGAGAGAGAGAGGGAGGGAGAGTGTGTGTTACAAATTGGAATATAATTGCGTGTAGGATAGAGTTCATTTTGCATGTGTATTTATAGACAGTGCAATGTTCAGAAATTTTTAGAAACATGATATGTCTCTTTCAAAAACAAACAAACAAATCACGTGTCTTTCATTTTTAGAAATTTCAAATAAACAAACAGACAAATTGAAAATGAGTGCAAATTGAACCTCACACGCGCACAAACATTAGGTACGTGTACATATCACATGCAATTGAGATACACATTGGATGCTCACCACATGTCAAATATATAGGATCATCTATGGTTTTCATTCACTGGAGTGGCGGTTGGAGTTTGATACTTTAAAAATAATTATATATATATATATATATATATATATATATATATATATATATATATATATATGCGCGATACTTTGGCTTTATATATTCGTATATACATTACTACTAAATTATGAACATACAAGTAGGTGTTTGTAGGGTTATTAAAACTAAATTAATTAATGGGGTCTTGACTTGTAGACTAGTGGTCTCAGGCCTAGTTTGGGATTGTTGTCACTTTTAAAAAAAGTTGCTTCTGCTGTGCTTTGAAAATAATTACCTGTAAAGTAAAGCAGCTCCATGTTTGGTAAACAATATTTTTAAAGTGCTATTAGTACAAAAAGTAGTGTAAAAAACGTTTGGTAAATTTTTATATAAAATTGTTGTAACTATGAATAATGACTAAAATAGACATGATGTTAAAAGTGTTATGTACTAATTATGTGGTGGTAGTTGTAGTGATCGAGTGGAGGTGGTGGTGGTAGGGATGGCGGTTGTGGAGGTGGTGGTGGTGGTGGTGGAGGTGGTGGATGAGGTGGTGGTGGCGGAGGATGAGGAGGAGGAGGATGTGGTGGTGGTGATGTTGGTTGTGGAGGTGGTGGTGGTGAATTTGGAGGTTTTGGAGGAGGTGGTGGTTGTGGTGGTGGTGGTGGTGGTTGTGGATGTGGAGGTGGAGGTGAAGGAGGAGGTGGTGGTGGAGGTGGTGGAGGAGGTGGAGGAGGTGGTGGTTGTGGTGGTGGTGGTGGAGGATGAGGAGGAGGAGGATGTGGTGGTGGCGGTGGTTGTGGAGGTAGTGAATATGGTGGTGCAAGTGGTGGAGTTGGATGTGGAAGTGGAGGTGGTGTCATTTTTTAAAATGAATGATGGTATTTTGGGAATTAAAAAAATCCATTAAATGTTCATCTCTGCTACTTTTGAAAGCAGCTTTGAAAAGCAACCTAGGGCCTACTTTTAAAAGCTGCTGTCAAAAGGCCATTGCTTTTAAAATAATCGGGATATTTTCTTTTTACCAAACACCTTAAACTACTTAACTTTAAAGTGAAGCAGGTTTTTGGTGAAAAAAAAAAAGCAATCCCAAACGGGGCCTCAGTCTCACATGTTCGAACCCTAATGAATTATGTAAAAAGCCTACATTTATGTAATAAACTCTCCTCCCCATATCCTTTGTATTTAAAAAAAAAAACTAAATTACGTAAAAATAAATATATTATTTTTTAGGTATATTAATTTGTCTACGTATATGCTCAAAGTCAAAATTGGGGCCTAATTTTCTCTTTCTTTTTTGCCATGATTATATTGGAAACTAATTCCTAGTTCCCATTTGTTCATGAAGATGGAATTAATTAATACCCTTTTTTTTTTTCGTTGAATGAATTTGAGGGGAAATCATTTCCCATGTCATTTCCCAAAGGATGAGAAATGGAAGATTCATTTCCCACATTTGGTAATGCTGGGAAAGTAATCGGGAGATATCACTTTATTTCTTTTCTCATGTTTGTTTTGAGCGTGAATGGAAAACAAAGTTTGTATAAATTTTCAATTATACCCATATTAAATCAAATAAAAAAAAGGAATGCATTTAATGATATATTGTAATTCTAAATTGTTAATGGGGACTAGGCCTGGGCACGGTTCGGGTCGGGTCAAAATTTGGCCGACCCGCGAGCCAAATCGATGGAGAGCTCGGTTCTCGAGTCGGGTCGGGTCTAGGGTGAAAGCCGAAATTGGGCCGAACTAAAAATAGGCCTCGGTTCTCGGGTCGGTTCTGAGTTCTGATCGGTTTGGGCTTGAGCCCAATTTTAACATTTTCAAAAGCCCAAATTTTATTTAATTCGCCAAAAAAAAGCCCAAATCATTTTTTTTTTTATCAAAACAAAGCCCAAATCATTTTTTTTTTATCAAAACAAAGCCCAAATCAGATTTACTTTCATTCAGCCAAAACACATTTTTTGTCGTCAAATTGCCAAAACCTATTAAATTCTTATGAACAAGCCCAAAACACTTTTTACTTATCTTTCAAAACCTGAAATTATGTAAATTCAACCTATAAAAATCCATCATTCCAATCTAAATTTCTAAACTAAATGAATCTCACATTCACACATTTAACCAACCAACCAAGAAAAGGAAATATAATCTCTTACAAACCATTACAAAAAATAATACACAAACCAAATTAAACTTATGAAATTAATGATTACAACTCATCACAAAAATACACATGAAGATAATATCCTTGCAAAAAATCTGCTGCATCCATTCTTCCAAAAGCCTTAACAAAACAACCTACACAACACTTACAAGAATTAACACAAACTAAAACATATATATTATCCAAAAACCAGATTTAAAGAGAGTTTCCTATCCATCAACAGACTACAACATATATATTATCCAAAAACCAGATTTAAATAGAGTTTCCTATCCATCAACAGACTACAACATATATATTATCCAAAAAACTGATTTAAATAGATACAAAACAGATTTAAATCACACACTGTCAATGAAAACAGATACAAAACAAATTCAAAACAGATCCAAAAAACAGATTCAAAACAGATACAAAACATATTCAAAACAGATTCAAAAAACTTATTTACCTCCATTTAAGCAAAAGCTTTTCGAAACTTTCAAAGCTCAGCAGCAGAGATGCTAAACAACTGTGAATGAAAACAAAAATAGGGTTAGGTTCTAAACAAGCTTCATTCCTTTCATAAATTCAAACCAAATTCAAACCAAATACCCTAAAAATCCTAAAATTAAAACCAAAATTTGAACTGAACCCCAAAATTTCAGAACAGACTCCAATTAGCAAAGATCATCTTTGAACAGAAACAAAAAGAAAAAACAGAAACTAACGTTACTAACCAATCAAAACAGACCTAGCATGTATGTAGCATAACCTATTTAACAAAAAGAAACATAAACATAATTAATACAGTAGCATAACAACAGAATGGCAGCAGCAGAAACAAAACCTAGTACTTTGACAGAACCTAATTTCATAAAACAAAAATTAATTTAGCAAAACAGAACCACCAAGGACAGAACCAAATAATCACAACAGTATAATTTAACAGAATAACCTAATTGGTAGCAGCCCTAATTAGAATAATTTAACAGAAGAACCTAAATGCTAGCAGCCCTAATTTATATAATGAAACTAACAAATCATAATTTCTTTGTCAATTTCAATTTTCAAATAATCATCACAACATAGCATAAACTAATTGGTGGCAGCCCTAATTTGACAACCCTAAAACCTTAACAGAAAAAATATATCATCACATCAACCTCAACCACCAAATCGACAAGCCTAATTTAAAAGAAAATAAACCATAAATTTAATTTAGAATAAACCCTAAATTCAAAGGAAGATGATGCTCTCACCTTTGACTGATTTGAGAGAGAAACCCATAGAAGAAATCGGAGGAGAGGAATAGATGGTGATCACAAACTGAGAAACATAGAAAAATCGAGATAAGAAGAGAGAGTTAGCGGAGCAAAACAAAAAACTGGGAAAAAATTTAACATATGAGAGAAAGAGAAGCTGACCTGTCGCTGCATGCAGGGCTGATCGACTGAGAGTCTGAGAGTCTGAGAGCGAGGATCGTGAGAGAGTCTGAGACTGAGAGAGGCGCGATGGCTGATCGACTGAGAGTCTGAGAGTGAGAGGATCGTGAGAGAGAGAGAGAGAGACTGAGAGAGTAGTGGTGCTGGTGCTATTCGAGGATTGAAGATCTAAGGGAGGAGGCAGGTCGAGACAGAGAGAGGTGAGGCGCCACTTAGTGTTAGGTCAAAACGAAAAGAAAAATTACAACGAAGAGAAGACTGAGTGAGATTCGTGAGAGAGAGAGAGAGAGAGAGAGAGACTGAGAGAGTAGCGTGTGTGTGAGGGTTACAGCAAAAAAAAAATTGCGTAAGGGATCTGGTGCAAGCACTCTCACACTTCCTCTTTTTATGGCCAATCACATGAGGCCACGTGTAAATTATATATATTTAAATATTAACCGGTTCGGTTCAGGTCCACCGGTTCTGAAAAAATTAGAACCGAGAGCTGAACCGTTGACCTTCAGTTCGGTTCAGGTCCAGATTTGACTTTTTCAGTTTGGTCAAAAAACACTCTTTTTCGGTTCGGTTTGGGTTGGTTCGATCGGTTTGATCGGTTTATCGGTTTTTATGCCCACCCCTAATGGGGACAAAATGGTCATGAAAAATGTTTATTTAATATTGGCTCATTTTCCCAAACTTTCCCATGAGGAGGGAAAACAAAACCCAAGTTGGGAGGATGACTTCATTTTCCCCCTACTTTCCCATGGGCCAGGCAACGATTTCCCATACCTAAACTTACCAAATATGGGAAAACAATTGATTTCTCATCCCCAAATCTCCTTTCCCATAAACCAAATGGGGCCTTAAGTACAAGCAATAGACTATGTTGGCACTAAAAAATTGAACAGATGGAGATGAGTGCAACTTACAAGTGGGATAGACGATCGAGAGATCGATTGGATGTTGGATGCCGATTCTTCCTGTCCTTGGATGCCGATCCTGAATAGAAAGAAGTCGAGACTCGTAAGGTCTATGGAACCGGTGTGGAACCAGCCTAAGACCCTCCGATGCCGAAGTAAGTTTGTTGTTTTAAGAGCTCTTGCTGTTGACCATATAGAAGTATAAAAGTCAAGCTGAAAAGTCTTACCCCTGTATTGTAGTGGAGGGGCCTATTTATAGAGGGCATTTAGTATGCTCTTAGTGCTCATTTTCGATGTGGGACTCGTGGGAGGGCCTTCTGAGGTCGACACGAGTCTTTAGATATTTTGGGCGGGTACTTCGAGGTTGATTCTCTACAATCGGTAGGGGATGCCGATTGTAGACGAGTTGGGCTCGTAATGGCTGTTCGCAGCTTTGAGACAATGTCATCGGTGGCCGATGCCGATTGTCCGAGGCCTTGGGTACTTGGGCGAGTTTATAAGATCCACGTGTCGATGTACAAGTGGAGAGTCAGATATGGTACAAACAGTAGTCCCCCAAGTTGCCGATTGAGAAGCTTCTCGGTTGGGGACTTGAATGTGTATTCGGCATTCTGACCCGGACACAATGGTCCCATAGTTGCCGATGGTGGTATGTAGTCCCCCAAGTGCCCAAGGGAGTGAGCTTGGATAAGAGACGGCATGATGTGCCGATTGTTGCCAGGGGTGAGTGAAAACTCATGAATATGCGGCTGTCGTTCGGCACGAGAGGTGAGTGAAAACTCGACGATGTGCGCCTGCCGTTCGGCACGAGAGTTGAGTGAGAACTCATCAATGTGCGCCTGTCGTTCGGCACGAGAGGTGAGTGAGAACTCATCAATGTGCGCCTGCCGTTCGGCACGAGAGGTGAGTGAAAACTCATCAATGTGCGCCGGCCGTTCGGCACGAGATGTGAGTGAAAACTCGACGATGTGCGCCTGCCGTTCGGCACGAGATGTGAGTGAAAACTCGACGATGTGCGCCTGCCGTTCGGCACGAGAGGTGAGTGAAAACTCATCGATGTGCGCCGGCCGTTCGGCACGAGATGTGAGTGAAAACTCGACGATGTGCGCCTGCCGTTGGTTAGTGGAGTTGTGCTCGAAGGTGGCTAGATCTGCCACACTCGGGAAGTTGAAGCGTCTCTGAGGATTAGAAACGTGTCAACTGACGACGGTTGGTCGCCCCCATGCATGCGTGACACGTGTCGGCATGGCTGCGAAAAGTCGCGTCGTTTCGTGTTCCGATGCGTCGCTTCGCTTCCCGATGCTAAATCGGCTTTATAAATGTAAGGAGGAGACGAGAGTTCAAATACTTGGAAATTTGGAGAGCAAAGAGAGCTTGTGAGAGGCGATTTCCGGCGACCTTGCGAAGGCTGAGCAGGCGATTTCCGACGAGGTTGAACAAGGCGGAGGCGATTTCCGGCGAGCTTGAGACACCGTGTAAACAAGGTATGTTGCCGTGTTTTCATATTCCCTTGGATCAAAGTGTTGAATTTCAAGAATTTTTGTTTGAACAATGTATGAACGAGCATGAACACGCATGAACACGCATGAACATAGTGTTTTTAGGAGGTAGAATAGGATTTGGATTCTAGCATAGCCCTTAGTGTACGTTCGTGTGTTGTTTGTAGATGTCAGATACCGAATCCAAGCGTAGGCGTAGTCCGAGGGCATACGAGGATGAGTCGTCCTCGGGGAGTTCTGCCGAAGAGAGTGGGAGTTCTGAACCTGCTAGCTCTTCGAGCTGTGAGATAGTGGAGGGGGCAGGAGAGCGTGCCGAGGCTGGGGGCACTCCAACGAAAGTGCCTGGGGGTGGTGAGCCTTCGACTTCGGGTCGTGAGGCCGATGGGGGTGGCGTCTCTGTTACCGTTCCAGGGGAAGGGGTGCTGAGGGTCGTCAGGGGTAGGCAACGGATCCCGATGGCGAAGCCCACGGAACCTGTGTTCGGAGTAGATGACTTAGAGCCGAACACACTGACCGAATACGAGTTGGCTAAGATTCGGTCGGAGTACAATATTCCGGAATCGGTAGGGATGCGAATTCCGGACAAGGGGGTGGTCTTCTTCACGGACGTGTTTAAGCATGGCCTTCGGCTGCCGTTAAGGCATTCGGTGCAGAAGATCCTGGCGGCGATCGGTTATGCACCAGGGCAGTATAACCCAAACTTTTGGATTACGCTGCTCGGGACGACCGTTTTTTTTTTTTTTGGGTACTGACCGTTTGTAATTTGGTTTCAGTGTCCTTGAAACGGCCGGCCGCACCGATCAGAGAGATTGAAGCAATCGAGAGGGTGAGAGCGAAGATTGCCGAAGAAGATCGGTTTTTTAAGGAGCTGCTCTACTTTCGGAATCTGTTCAAGGCAGGCCTGATCGGTAGGGCCGAACACGATCGGAGGGTGAAGGAGGAAGAAGAGGAAGAAAAAAGGCAGAGTAAGAGATGCCGTTCGGCAGGGTCTGTTTTGTCGATTTTCCTATGCTGCCGTTTCCTTTCTGACTTTGTGTTTTTTTTTGTTTTGCAGTGGCAGGAGGTAGGCCTATGAGCGAGGCGACGAGGAGGCGTCTAGAGGGGCAAAGGGCGCCAAAGACGAAGAAGGTTCAGTCCCCCAGGCCGAAGAAGAGGAGGACGGCAGGGCCAGCGGGAGGGACGTCGGCTGATGAGCAGACGGTGGCTGATCGCCGCAGGGAGAAGAGGGCGGCGGAGGCAGAGGTCGTTCGGGAGGCCCACCTCCAAATGAAGGGCAAACGGCAGATCGAGGGTCCCATCGATGTGACGCCGTTGCCGAAACGGCCAAGGGGCCCGAACGAGGGGACATCGGTGCAGATCCCTGATGATGAGGTGGAGGGGGAAGAGGGACCGGTTAACATCGCGTGTCCTCGGAAGGCGGTGCCGTTCATCAACTGTATGATTGACGGTGCCCAGATGGAGCTGGCTGAGTTGGAGCAACTATCGACGAAGACGTTGCGTGAACAAACCGGTCGGGCCTTTCGTCTCCAGGCAGCGGTAAGTGTAGGATTTGTAGCTTCTCAAGGATACTTCGATTCGGCATGTACTAATGTGTCCGTTGGTGTGGCAGGCTAATATGGACATGTGGCTCTGCGCGAAGCGAGCTGTGAATGCTGCCGAACGGTACCAAAAGAGATTTGAAGAGGGCCGTTCGAAGATCGCTGATGCCGGAAAGATGCTGCAGGAGGCGGATCAGCGTGCCGAGGAAAATGCGGCCAAAATTGTTGAGCTGACGTCGAAGCTGGCGGCGACCGAGCTGGACGTGGTGGCTGCCCATGAGGCTAAGGCAGCGGTAGAGGTGGCGATGGACGGGCCGAGCGGTCGCATGCCAGGGAGCTGGTAGAGGCGAAGGCAAAGGCCGTTGCTGACTACCGATCGTTGGAGGAGTTTACGCTTTTGGTGGATAAAGAGGTCATGCAGCAATGTGACGACTTTCTCTATCGAGTCAAACGGTACAATGCAGACAAGAAGCTGAACCTGAACTTCCTCCGGGATCCACCACCGCTGCCGGAAGGGGTGACCGAAGAGATGGTGGAGGCCTACAAGGGCGAGGATGCCGAGGCCGAGGAAACCGACGACACCGAATCCAGTAGTGAGGAGGAAGGGAACCTCCCTGCGCCAAACGCAAGCAGCGCGCCGAATGCCGAAGCCTCGACCAATGCCGAGGATGCAAACGCCGATCCTGGATGTGAAGGTGCAGCCGCTGATGCCGAACCCCAAGCCCCTTAGACTTCTCAGTGTTTTTAATTATTTTGAACATGCCGAATGGCGGCGTGTAAAGACAAATGGCCCTTCTGTGGCCTTTTATTTATCAATGTTAAGTTTGTTTCGGGTTAATGTGCTATGTCCCTTAATTCTGTATGTGTGCATGTCGTATGTAGAATATTTTCGATATAATATTGTTGTATGGTAATGCCGTATGTATAGAATAGGGAGTTTTAAAATAAACCGATTACAAAAGTGGATGACCGAAGGTACGACCTTTGTGTACAAAGGTGATGACCGAAGGGGCGTTCACTTGTAGTAATATTTGAGATGTTCTACATTCCAAGGGTGGCCGAGGGTTTGACCATCGGTACCGCGCAAACGGTAAGTTCCTGGCCGGCAGATGGTGACTACTTCGTAAGGACCTTCCCAAGATGGACCAAGGGTGCCTTCGTTGGAGTCCTTGGTGGCGAGGGAGATTTTACATAGTACCCAGTCCCCTACTTTAAACGATCGGCGTCTGACGCGCGAGTCGTAGTAGCGGGAAGTCCGTTGTTTGTAGGCAGCATTCGGAAGCTGAGCCTGGGAACGGTGTTCCTCAATGAGGTCCAGGTTGAGAGTGAGCTGGGCTTCGTTTTGCTCTAGCTTGTAAGATGCCGTTCGGCACGAGGGTGCGTTGATCTCGACTGGAACAACGGCTTCGGAACCAAAGGCAAGGGAAAATGGCGTCTCGCCAGTCGACCGTCGGTAGGAGGTATTGATGGCCCATAGTGCTTCCGGAAGGAGATCGGGCCATGCTCCTTTAGCCGTCCCAAGCTTTTTCTTCAGCGTCTTCTTGATGATCTTGTTGATGGCTTCGACTTGGCCGTTCGACTGTGGATGTGCTGGGGAGGCGAAGAACAGGTTGATGCCAAATCGGTGGCATAGGTGCCGGAACTGAGATGAGTCGAATTGTTTGCCGTTGTCGGTGATTATTGCGTTCGGGAGGCCGAATCGACAAATAATATTCTTCCATACGAAATGTTCAACCCTGGCTGCAGTGATTGTTGCCAAAGCTTCGGCTTCGGTCCATTTTTTAAAGTAGTCGACAGCGACGATGGCAAATTTGACCTGTCCCTTTCCTTGGGGCATAGGGCCGATGAGATCTAAACTCCATTGGGCAAAGGGCCATGGGCTAAAAATCGGGGAGAGTGGTTCGGCAGGCAGCTTTGGAACGGAGCCGACACGCTGGCATTGATCGCACTTCTGGACCAGGGTGGTGGCATCGGCATGGAGAGTCGGCCAGTAGTACCCTTGCCGAATGGTTTTGAAAGCCAATGATCGGGCCCCAGAATGGTTCCCACAGGCTCCCTCGTGAATCTCTCGTAGGACGTAGTTTCCTTGCTGCGGGGTCATGCACTGAAGCAATGGTAAGGAGTGACCACGCCGATAGAGAATCTGATTCAGAAGGAGGTATCGTGCCGATCGGCGGCGGATAGTCGTTGCTTCAGATTTGTTGTCAGGCAACGCGCTGTTTGCGAGGTAGGCGTGGATAGGATCCATCCAACTGGGATCCTGCCGAACGGCATGTACCTCGAGGTCGGTGGTGCTGCGCCGAGTGAGGACCTCGATCGGCACATGGCGCCCTAGGTTGTCGTCGATCGCCGATGCAAGGCGTGATAGAGCATCGGCGTGGCTGTTCTCGGATCTGGGGATCTGTTGAACTTGGTACGCAGTGAAGTGGTGGAGCAATCGGCGAGCGTGTGTCAAGTAGGCAACCATCGAAGTGTCTTTGGCTTCAAATTCAGTCAGTATCTGGTTGACGACAAGTTGCGAGTCGCTACAGATCCTGAGTTGCTGAGCGCCCATTTCTTTAGCGAGCCGAAGGCCTGCCAACAGAGTTTCATATTCGGCTTCATTGTTGGAAGTCCGGAATTGGAATCGGATGGCATACTCGATGGTTGTTTGGTCAGGGGCCTTTAGTACCAGGCCAGCTCCGCTGCCCTGTCGGTTGGACGAACCGTCCACGTAAAGAGTCCAAAGGGGAATCGACGGATTAAAGATTCCTTCGGTCAGGTGGGCGACTGGTACCGTCAAAGATGAATCGGAGGCGGCGTCCTTCGAATCTGGCCCCTCGGACGCGGTCAACTCAGAGATGAAATCGGCTACAGCCTGTCCCTTCTCGGCAGGACGAGGGTGGTAGTGGATGTCGAATTCGCCGAGCTCGATGGCCCATTTGACTAGCCGACCGGATGTCTCCGGTCTCTGGAGTATCTGGCGCAGAGGCTGATCGGTGAGGACGGTAATGCTGTGAGCTTGGAAGTATGGCCGAAGCTTGCGTGCTGAAAGGACGAGAGCGTAGGCGAGTTTTTCTAGCTCGGGGTACCGAATCTCAGCGTCTTGCAAGGCATGGCTAGTGTAGAAAATGGGGAGTTCTATGTCGTTCGGCTTGCGAATGAGCACAGAGCTAAGTGCCGTTGCGGAAACCGAGAGGTAGAGGATGAGTTCTTCGCCGGGAAGAGGAGTGGATAGTAGGGGTGCTCTGCTCATGTAGGCCTTAAGATCTTGGAAGGCGCGATCGCATTCGGCAGTCCAGACAATCTGCCGTTTGCTTCCTTTGAGGGCTTTGAAGAATGGAGCGCACCGATCGGTAGCCTTGGATATGAACCGGGCCAGAGCGGCGACACGCCCAGTCAGACTCTGAATATCCTTCTGTGTCTTCGGGACCTGCAGGTCGAGTAATGCCTTGATTTTTTCACGGTTGGCCTCGATTCCTCGTTGGCTGATCATGAAGTCGAGAAATTTGCCCGAGGAAACGCCGAAGGCACACTTGCTCGGGTTGAGGCGCATGTTGTACTTTTTCAAGACTCCGAACATGAGCGAGAGGTTGTGGAGATGAGAATCGGCCGTTCTGCTTTTGACCAGCATGTCGTCCACATAGACTTCCATCGAGCTGCCAATGAGGTCGGAAAAAATTTTGTTGACCAATCGCTGGTATGTTGCCCCAGCATTCTTTAAGCCGAACGGCATGACTTTGTAGCAGTAAAGTCCCTTGTCGGTGATGAATGCCATGTGTTCGCGATCGGTAGGGCTCATGAATATCTGGTTGTAGCCTGAGTATGCATCCATGAAGCTGAGAAGTTCATGGCCTGCCGTGGCATCTACCATCTGATCGATTCTTGGCAGAGGAAAGCTATCCTTTGGGCAAGCCTTGTTTAAATCGGTATAGTCTTGACACATTCTCCAAGCATCGTTTGATTTTTTTTACTAAAACCGAATTTGCCAGCCAAATTGGGTAGGTTACTTCCTGGATGAAGCCGATGGTCTTCAGTTTGTCTACTTCGAGCCTCATTGCCTCATACCGTTCGGCATCGTAGGCCCGCCGTTTCTGCCTGATGGGTTTGAAAGTGGAGCAGATGCTGAGCTTGTGGCTGATGACGCTCGGGGCGATGCCGAGCATATCGTCGTATGACCAGGCGAAGACTTCTGCATTGGTGCGCAGGAAGGCGATAAAATCGGCCCTCAGTGCCGGACTCAAGGTGGTACCGATTCGAATTTGTCTGTCCGGTTGTGCTTCGGAGAGGATGACCGATTATAAATCTTCGGCGGGTTGCGCTTGTGGGGTTACGGCCTCATCCCGGGGGTCATCTGGTTTGTCCGTTCCCCTGCCGTTCGGTACGCTCAAGGCGGTGGTTGTGGAGGTAGTGAATGTGGTGGTGCAAGTGGTGGAGTTGGATGTAGAAGTGGAGGTGGTGCCATTTTTTTTAAAATGAATGATGGTATTTTGGGAATTAAAAAAATTCATTAAAGATTCATCTCTGCTTCTTTTGAAAGCAGCTTAGAAAAGCAACCCAGAGTCTGCTTTTAAAAGCTGCTGTCAAAAGACCACTGCTTTTAAAATAATTGGGATATTTTATTTTTACCAAACACCTTAAACTGCTTAACTTTAAAGTAAAGCAGGTTTTTGGCCAAAAAAAGCAATCCCAAACGGGGCCTTACCCAAAAACTTCAGCCATATAATCCCATTTAAATTCATTATTTTTAATTATTTTTAGGTCCTTCTCAAGTAAAGCCCCCACATAGCCCATTCAATACATACACTTTAAGCCCAAAGCTTATATTAAAAAAAAAACCCTAAACCCTATGTTAAAAAAAAAGAATAGAGATCCCACAAAGTTCACTCATTCTATAATTTTGTGGAGAACTTAGCCGCCAAACTCATTATTTGACAAAAGTCTGCAGCCCAACAAATCAAACTCGCTACTTCAATTGATTTTACAGGGTAGTACTTAGTTGTTTTTTACAAACTAATTTCATTATATTCTTATTTATATGCATTCAGTTTGTACAGATGATTGATATTATTATTATTATTATTATTATTATTATATATCTTGATAAAAAAATTATATAAACTATTTATGACAGTTATGGAAAAATATTTAAAAGAAAATCCGAGTTGGAGTTGTCAGGACCTATTGGGAGAAGTGATGATAGTTCAAAGCAAAGTTGCATAGAAATCAATATGTCAGATCTTCATTCTGATCCTGGTTTACGAACTCGGATTTTAGATTATGTGTGTACCATATCTGACCCTCTGCTCACACTCTGACACGTGGAATGGTAAGCTCTCCCAAGCGCCTAGCCAATCGGCATTAGCTACCAATGACTTCGAGCCAGGCCTATAATCGGTACGGGTTGGCGATTTTGCGGAACAAACCTCGAAGGCTCCGCCCTAAATATCCAAAGACTCGTGTTAACCTCGGAGGACCCTCCCACGAGTCCCACATCGAAATTAAGTACATAAAGCATACTAAATGCCCTCTATAAATAGGCCCCTTTACTACAACACAAGGGGTAAGACTTTTCATTTTGACTTTTATACTAAATACATTGTCAGTAGCAAAAGCTCTTAGAAAGAAACTTACTTCGGCATCGGAGGGTCTTAGGCTAGTCCCACACCGGTGCCATAGACCTCACGAGCCTCGACTTCTTTTGATTCAGGATCGGCATCCCAGGACGAGAAGAACCTGCGTTGAATGCTCAATCGATCCTTGATCGTCCACATCACCTGTAAGTTGCACCTATCTCTATCTGTTTAGTTTTAGTGCCAACAGATTACAATCCAAACATTCGAGATGAAATTAGAAGAGCTTACTTACAAAAAGGCCCTTGTCAGCCTAGAAATCATGATTTCCCTCAAAAGAAATTTGGAAAAGAGTCAAGACGATTCAACCTGGCATGGTTTGATGAATTCCCTTATTGGTTGGAATATAGCATCAAAGAAGATGCTGCATTTTGCTTATGTTGTTATCTTTTTAAAACAAATTTGGGAGAGAAAGCTGGAGGTGACTCATTTGTTGGTACAGGTTTTTCAAATTGGAAGAAAAAGGAAAGATTTCAAGTTCATGTTGGAGGTCCCAACAGTTCCCATAACCAAGCTCTGAAAAAATGTCAAGCCTTAATGA
This sequence comes from Prunus avium, assembly GCF_965620075.1. Lineage (NCBI taxonomy): Eukaryota > Viridiplantae > Streptophyta > Magnoliopsida > Rosales > Rosaceae > Prunus > Prunus avium. The sequence goes on from NC_142291.1 coordinate 35,877,712, forward strand.
ATGAAAAACAACATATTGAAAATGTTTTCCATAAGCACTCACATCAATCTCGAATTGACTATAGAATCAGATTGAATGCATGTGTTGATTGTATTAGATTTCTTCTACGACAAGGTCTTGCCTTTTGTGGCCACGATGAGTCTGAGGATTCAAGCAATCAAGGTAATTTTCTTGAGCTTTTGCAATTTCTTGTTGATCACAATGAGGAAGTTAGAGCTGTTGCTTTAAAAAATTCTCCTGAAAACCTCAAAGTAACTTCACCTAAGATTCAAAAAGACATTGTAAATGCTGCAGCTGTTGAAACAACTGATGCTATTATTAGAGATATGGATGATGCATTCTTTTCTATTTTAGTTGATGAATCTCGTGATGTATCAGTAAAAGAGAAGATGGTTGTTATGTTTTGTTATGTAGACAAGAAAGGATGTGTGATTGAACGGTTCATAGGTATTGAACATGTTACAAGAACCACAGCTGAGTCACTTAAAGCAAGTATTGATGCATTATTTTCTAGACATAAATTGAGTATGTGCAGATTACAAGGTCAAGGTTATGATGGGGCTAGTAATATGAGTGGAGAGTTCAATGGTCTGAAGACACTTATTATGAGGGAGAATGAGTCTGCTTACTATGTTCACTGTTTTGCACATCAACTTCAGTTGGCTATTGTGGGTTTGGCAAAAAAACATAGCCTCATAGGTGCTTTCTTCACCTTCGTTTCTAATGTGGTAAATATTGTTGGAGCATCATCGAAGCATCGTGACATTCTTTGAGATAAGCAAGCTCTCAAAGTAGTTGAAGCACTGATTAATGGGGAGCTTTCTAGTGGGAAAGGTTTAAATCAAGCAATAGAGATTAAGCGTTCATGTGATATACATTGGGGCTCATATTATGGTACATTAATAAACTTTATTACCATGTTCTCATCTACAATTGATGTGCTTGATGAAATTGCAAATGATAGATTGACTGTTGATAAAAAAAAAAAACATGAGGCATTTATACTGTTAGGATTAGTGCAATCATTTGATTTTGTATTCAGTTTGCATTTGATGAGGAATATACTTGGAATCACAAATGCATTGTCACAAGCCTTACAGAGGGATGATCAAGATATTGTGAATGCCATGGATTTAGTTGAATTATGTAAGCAACAATTCCAGAAGATGAGGGAGAATGGATGGGATTCTTTATTGGAGGAAGTTTCTGTTTTTTGCAGGGATCAAAGTATTGATGTTCCTAACAAGGGTGATATGTTTCTAGCTCGAGGGAGGTCACGACACAACGGTCCAAAAATCACAAATATGCATTATTATCGTGTTGATTTTTTCTATGAAGTGATAGCTTTGCAACTCCAAGAGCTGAATAGTCGTTTCAATGAGGCCAACACTGAGTTGTTACTTTGCTTGGCATGCTTGAGTCCAAATGATTCATTTTCTTCTTTTGATAAGCAAAAGCTCATTCGGCTTGCTCAACTTTACCCGAATGATTTTTCGTCACAAGAACTTGAGGTACTTAAAGATCAACTTCAAACTAATATTGATGATATGCATTCCAACACCAACTTTTTAGAATTACAAGGTATTGTTGCTCTTGCAAAAAAAACTAGTTGAGACAAAAAAGGATAAGGCATATCCACTAGTTTATCTTCTCATAAAATTGGCGTTAACACTTCCAGTTGCAACAGCTTCAGCAGAAAGGGCATTCTCTGCTATGAACATCGTGAAGAGCAGAATGCGTAATCGAATGGGAGACCAATGGATGAATGATTGCTTCGTAGTATATCTTGAAAAAGACATATTTAATAGTATTGATAATGAGCTTATTATGCAACGTTTTCAGAATATGAAAAGTCGTCGAGGACAATTGTAAATTTACTTATTAGACAATGCTATTAATATTTAAAGTTTGAAATATTTTTTGTTTGATTATATATTGGTTGAATTTCTTTAAGCCCCCAGATGAACGAAAGTCTGGGTCTGCCACTGGTCTCAGTCTCACATGTTCGAACCCCAATGAATTATGTAAAAAGCCTACATTTGTGTAATAAACTCTCCTCCCCATATCCTTTGTATTTTAAAAAAAAAACTAAATTACGTAAAAATAAATATATTATTTTTAGGTATATTAATGTGTCTACGTATATGCTCAAAGTCAAAATTGGGGCCTAATTTTCTCTTTCTTTTTTGCCATGATTATATAGGAAACTAATTCCTAATTCCCATTTGTTCATGAAGATGGAATTAATTAATACCCTTTTTTTCACGGAATAAATTTGAGGGGAAATCATTTCCCAAGTCATTTCCCAAGGGATGGGAAATGGAAGATTCATTTCCCACGTTTGGTAATGCTGGGAAAGTAATCGAGAGATATCACTTTATTTCTTTTCTCATGTTTGTTTTGAGCGTGAATGGAAAACAAAGTTTGTATAAATTTTCAATTATACCCATATTAAATCAAATAAAAAAAAAAGGAATGCATTTAATGATATATTGTAATTCTAAATTGTTAATGGGGACAAAATGGTCATGAAAAATGTTTATTTACTATTGGCTCATTTTCCTAAACTTTCCCATGAGGAGGGAAAACAAAACCCAAGTTGGGAGGATGACTTCATTTTCCCCCTACTTTCCCATGGGCCAGGCAACGATTTCCCATGCCTAAACTTACCAAACATGGGAAAACAATTGATTTCCCATCTCCAAATCTCCTTTCCCATAAACTAAATGGGGCCTTAAGTACAAGCGATAGACTAAATTATAGGGATGAAGATTTCACACACACACAACCAAGATGTCATGGGGTTAGAACCTGAGACATCTTATCTGCAAATTAAGGCCATTTTTCATTGGGCTATGCCATGTTGGCTTTGTAAATTGTACCCTAGCTACTTATACGACGGTAATGTTTACCATTATGATGGATCCAGCTAGCTAGCTAACACTAACAAATAGTGAATCAAAATAATTTAAAGGTTCTTTTGTACTGACAACAGTGTGTTTCCTCCTCAGGAAAAGTCTTGAATGGTGCTGTAAATGATTGGACCCAGTACAGAGCATGGCACTGAGATATTTGTGGCCCGGGCGGGCCCTATATATAGAGGTCGTCCTCCTAATAGTGGTTTCCAACTTTCCATGCCCTATTGGCGATTTTCACACCTCATAACCCTAACAAAGCCTTCCATTTCATTGAGAGGTGGTGGCACAGGTCATATATCATTCAACAACCATTACGTACCCAATTAACATTTGACTTCTAAATTCCTATGGTACAGTACATTATACATATCTGATTAATGGTCGTATCATTTTAGAATTTTAAGGTTAAACGTGTGGTGTGGAAGAAAAAACACATCAAACACAGAAAAAACGTTGCTCGATCGATCATGATTTTGTCCTAGGGTGACAGATTTTCTACGAAGTTGCCGTTGATGTAAAGCCTGGTTGAAAAGTATCAGTCCTATGAAAACATATGGACGAGGTTTCGTTGCCAGTTGAAAACTATCAGCCACAAACCGAAATGTAATCTCATTATCTATATATAGCGTACTGATAGTGATGATACTTTGATGGCTTATTAGGCCATTGGGTGGGGACCTTGGTCGAAAACGTTTTCCACGTATCGATGGTTTATGTTATTACACATGAATAATAATGTTAAATTTGTATACCAATCAAACTTTACTAACAGGATGTATTCTAGTGGACAAAAGTGCGCATTGATTTGTAAATTAACAGTATCAAGTTTGAACCCTCTTTTTCGGTAGTTTAAATTATCGTTTGTATTTTGTTGTTAGAAACAAGTTTTATTAAGAAGATAACCACAAGATAACCAATGCCCGAGCCATGCAAAAAACACACTACATAGATAAAGTTCACTACAAACATAAAGCCCACAAAAAAAAATTTCCATAACTTATCAACTGTTTGTGCAGGTGTGGATAAAATAAGAGATAGTCTAAATTTATTTCTTGGCAAAATTGTAGTAATGGTCCCTCAAACAAGACCCCACTTTACTTTTCTTCCCCCAACTTCAAAAATTGTTATAATCGTCCTTCAATTAGATCTGTAGTTGCACTAGTTTTGATTGTTTTTCTGCTAAAATTAAAGGTAAATTAGAAAATTCATATCAAATTTTATTAGATAAATAAACTCATTTATAAAAATAAAAATAAAAACCAGTGTCCCCACTCTCCCCACCCCCACCCAGCAACTGAACCAACCACTGCCATTACCCCTACCCCTACCCCCTCCCTCAAATAAAAACCTCTCTCTCAATTTCCTGCAATACAGAACCAAATGCCAAGTCATAGAAGCCCCAAAACGCAAGAACAACCACAATATACCATCAACAAAATCTACTTTTTTTTTTATAATCAATACAGAGAGTCATTGTCCCCCACCTGCTGTCGTTTGGGGTCTACCAAAAATCACAAATCCACCCCCAAAAAAAAGAGAAAAAAAGAAAAGAAAAAAGAAAATGTCGTTTGGGGTCTCCTTCATCATTCCCACTCCCTTTCTGCGAGTTCCCTGTAATCTAATAATGACTTCCATTTCCAAGCGCTCCAATCCCAGCCCTGCTTCATCCTTATCGTCCACTTTTTATTTATCGAGAGAAGGGAGGGGGGGTAGGGGTTTGGGTAGAATGAGGTGGTGACTAGGTAAAAGTCTTATTTGTCCCTAAAATTTGATATGAATTTCCCAATTTGCCCTAAATTTTGATAGAAAATTGAACAGAATCGAGGGAAGTACGATATGTGCAATGCGATATCTAAATAAATTAAGGATGATCATGATAATTTTTGGAGTTGAGGGACGAAAAGTAAAGTGAGGTGTTATTTGAGGGAACATTCCTACAACTTTACCTTGTTTCATCAAAATTTTGTTTTAAGTGTTTTTTATTTTATTTTTTAGTAATAAACGAAGTTTTAAGTGTTATTTTTGAAGAGACACTGTATGAATTTTACAAACAAATCAATTTAAACTTCATATAGAACCCTTTTTTTTTTTTTTTCTGAAGTAGAAAGTCAATATAATTGTCACAAACTCACCCGTTGGAATCAGTTTTGCAAGGGAGGGAGTACTATTATTACTTCATCAAAACTGATCAAATGGGGTAAGAAAAACAACCCTCGTTGAACATCATGGGTTGGGCATGAAAAACCCCAGTGTTTCTGCAACCTGGAAGTTATTGACTCACAGGGTGAGACTGAAGAAAAAAAATTACGAGGATGAAAGTGAAAACCTTTTTTTTGGGACAATAACGAAAGAGAAAACTTGTGTAATAAGAACGACCATTAATCTTGTAACGGTCAAATATTAAAATCACAAAACCCCCCGAATAAATACGTAACTAAAACAAATATTTAAAGTAGATGTAACCTCCAAATAAACGTAAAAATACATACGCATGAGTTGAAGATTATAATTCTAACCAAACTCAAAGTTTTACTCAATTACAGGGATTTTCTTTCTCATCTACTAGCAATTGCAGGGCTTTCATAGAGGTGAAGAGGAAGGCCTGGAGATAGCAAAGCCTCCAGCGAATTTGCTTTTGGCAGGGCAAGCCCCAGCCCTTCACGCATGTCCACTGCCTCCTCACCAACCCTGCTCATATCAAAACCCTGAACCAAACGAGCCAGAATTAATTGGACCAACTTGCAGCCCAAAAACCATGTCAGGGCATGACCTCCTGCCTGAGCTGAACGGAATGTACTCAAAATTCCTCGTTTAGGGATTCTTGACGTTGGGATCCTGTTCCTGTCAAAACTTATAATGTTTTTCATCTCTAGTCAAGTTCTTAAATGGAGGGGCATAAGAAGCTCAATTGAAATGAAGAAAGTTCAATCCAAATGTAACAATTCAGCATCAAGCACAGATATTATCAAAAAAATAACAAAAACCCATATAACAAAACTCATATTTAAAATCCTATAAAAACAAGTAAAACAAAAACCCAATTCATGGCAATCAAAACAGAAACATAATATGTAACCAAAGCCAACAAGAGAGGGGAGAGAGAAAGAGAAAATACAGCTGGCCATATGCATCTTTATGAGCTTGAAGTCTTCAAGAGTGATGCCTTTCTCTTTATCAAGTGGGAAGACCACATCCACATCTTGCTGGTCGAAAAGTTGTTTGCTGCGTAGAACAAACAACCCATAATCAGAAACAAGGAAAAGCAAAACACAAAAAAATCAGAAACATGGAAAACAATATTGGGTTTTGAAATACATACTAGTGGGACGACGTCCAGAAATTGGCAGCCAATTTTGTTGCCCATTCAGATTATCTAATGCGCTACCCATCTCTTTCGATCTACTTGAACTAAACAAATCTAGCCAATTAACAAAAAGAGAAAAAGAAAAAAGGCCGTCGCTACATTTTTTTTTTTTTTTTTTTGTGTTCAAAATTTGGAAGGTTACAAGGAGGTGTCATTAAGTTTATGTGTGTAAATTCCATGTTTTTGTTTCTTTTAGAATTATTTCTTTGCAAATTTTGTAAGAATTCTTACAAATTCATGCAAAATTGTGAACTGCCACCCTACATCCTTTCTTTCCTCTCTCACTGTCACTCTCATCTCTTAAATAAATGGAAGTGACAACATAGTAATGCATTCATAAATTACGAGTGTAGGGTACGTACATGAAGCCATTTACAAGATTAACGTTGTCCTATATCTTCAGCTCCTTACTTAAAATTCATAACGTTACATATTGGGCACAAGTGAATTTATTATATAAGCAATATATGATCAAGTGAACTATAACATTTCATGCCCACGTTTGAAGCTGCCAACTTCTTCAAATACATTATTTATAGAGGTGAAGAGGAAGGCGTGGAGATAGCAAAGCTTCCAGCGGATTTGCTTTGGGCAGGGCAAGCCCCAGCCCTTCACGCATGTCCACTGCCTCCTCACCAACCCTACTCATATCAAAACCTTGAACCAAACGAGCCAGAATTAATTGGACCACTTGCAGCCCCAAAACCATGCCAGGGCACGACCTCCTCCCAGAGCTGAACGGAATATACTCAAAATTATTTTGACCTTTGAATTCCACATCAGCATGGGTGTTCATGAACCTCTCGGGTTGGAATTCACTTGGGTTGGCCCACATGCGTGGGTCCCGTTGTAGTTTCCAAATATTGACTAGTACACGAGTGCCCTTGGGCACATGGTAGCCTGCCAGGTGGCAATCCTCCGTGGCTTCACGCAGGCCTGCGAGTGGGCCAGGTGGGTATACGCGTAGGGTTTCTTTAAGAATGGCATGGAGGTATTTGAGGTTTGGGAGGTCTGATTCTTGAACCCATCTGTCTCTTCCTACGTGGATGTCCAGTTCTTGTTGGGCAGCTTTTAGGGTTTTGGGGTTGTTCAGTAGTAGGGAGAGTGCCCATGTTACAGTGACTGATGTACTTTCTGTGCCAGTTAGGATTAGAACCTGCCAAAAGCAATTAAGGAAAACAATTAATATTTGTATAATAATTAATATTGTTGCTGAATAGCTTTATATTGTTACACTGAATTAAACTTACCAGTGCTGTTGATTTGATGACATTATCAAGGCTATGGCCAGAAATTACATCCTCCTCCTCTTGCAAGCTGGAGATCATCACATCCATCAAGTCACTTTCAACCCTATCTATCTTGCCTTGAGGCCTTGATCTCTGGCGATGTTCTTCAAGCCATGTCCCAAGTACACAGTCAAGTTCCTTAAAACACCTTTTCATGGAACCCACATGCCCAAACAAGCTGTCCAGCCACTCAAGCCACGGCATAGCATCTGACCAAACAAAAACGCCAAACAGATACAAAGCCTCCTTCACAGCCTTTTCAAAACGCCAAGCCTCACTGTTTTTCTCATTATATTGCTCAGCTGTAAATCTCTTCCCAGCAATCAGCCTCACGTTTATGTTGAACGTTAAGAACTCAATTAACTCACTCAAATGCACTGGCGTGGGGCCTGCGCCATTCTTTGTGCAAAGTGAAAGCAGATTTTTGATGAACATGTCAACCTCTGAGGTCCTAACGTGGCTCAGCGTTTCGACTCTTTTGGTCGAGAGGAGCTCCAGCGTGGCCAACTTGCGGATGTGGCGCCAGTAGGGGCCGTAGGGGGCTAGGGAAAAAATTGCATTGTCGTAACCCAAGTACTTGCCTCCTGCAATGCTTGGTCGTGTGGCAAAAACTCTGTCGTTTGTTGTGAGACATTCTTTGACTGTCTCCCAGGAGCTGAGGACCAGCACTTGGTGTTGGCCAAGCTTGAGGGAGAAGATTGGTCCATGGTCATCGGCCATGGCTCCCAGGGTTAGGGCAACTGGGTCTTTGCCACGTAGCAGAGGGAGGTGGCCTATGAAGGGCCATGCTCCTGAGGGTTGAGGGACTAATTTCGTCGTCACGGTTGTCTTTGTGCTGGTGATCTTCTTCCTAGTGTAAGCTGTGATTCTCAAGGCAGCGTAGAGTAGAAGCAAAGATAAAATTGTTTCAAGAATTTGGATATCCATGGTGGGGGTGGGAGAGAGAGAGAGTGTGTGTGTGTGTGTATGTGTTACAAATGGGAATATAATTGCGTGTAGGATATAGTTCATTTTGCATGCGTATTTATAGACAGCTTGACAATGCAAGTTTTAGAAACAAGACAAGTCTCTTTCAAAAACAAACAAAAAAACAAAGATTAGGTACATACGTGTACGTATCGCATTAAACAAAGATTAGGTACGTGTACGTGTCACATAATGTTGAAAGCAGGACGATTCGTATCACATGAATTGAGATACACATTGGATGCTCACCCCATGTAAAATATGGGGTTTTCATTCACTGGAGTGTCGGTTGGAGTTTGATACTTTTATAATGATGGTTGTATAAACCTATATCTTCATGAAGACGGAATTAATACCCTTTTTTTTCTTTGTACTCTACTTTTAAATACAAGCGATAGTTTAAATTATAAGGAGGGAATTTCACACACATGATCAAAATGTTATAGGAACTCGAACCTGAGACCTCAAGACCATTTTTCACTAGGCTAAACCTCATTAACTTTGTACTAGACTTATATGACGGTATTGTTTACTATTTTGATGCGTCCAGCTAGCTATCTAACACTAACAAATAGTAAGTCAAAATAATTTAAAGGTTCTTTTGTACTAACAACAGTGCTGTGTCCTACTGTTGCTTCGATTCAGCTGCACCAAAATGGTTTCAACTGCATCCTCAACTTGTGATACTCGCAAGTGCACGAGCCGTTTGGTAGTATAGCATATGTAAGTGCGAGGTCGATCCCACGAGGATTGGTGATTGAATGATCCAATTCATTTCCCCTACATAAAACAGAAATGAAAAAGATTATAAATAAAACAAGAAAAAAAGGAAATAACTCAAGCAGATAAGTTCCCAAGTTCAATTAGATTAACGGATTGATTCTAGCTAAAGTATGATTAAGCCATGGTGTTTGGTCATAACCTTGTGTTCCTAATTCCCTAATTTGATCATTTGTTGTCTAACCTAAAACTAAGCATTAGGAACCCATTAAGCATAGAAGAACAATTTAAACAACCAAGCATGTATCTAATCCCTGTTGTCGAATGTCCATACATACTCTTCTTATTCATAGTTCAATTCGAATTAAAGCATGGTGTCTACTCTTAATTCAAACCAAGATAGCTAACATGCAAGCCTAAATGGTGATCAATCATTCAAACTAGCCTATTAACTTATAAGCATAATGAATAAGAACAAAAACCATAATTGAAACTTGGAAACTAATTAAACTTGAAACTTAAGAAAGAATGTACATTACAATGAAAAGTAAAGTGAAACTAAGAAAAACTTAATCAGAATTTCAGAATTTCATTACAACAATTGAAAACTTAGAAAGAGAAACTAAGAGAATTTGAGGGAGAGAAGGGAAGGGAGCTCTAGAGAAGTGTTTGAGAGCTCCCCTCTTGGGGTGTGATTTGAAGCTTGAAGGCTTCTCTATTTATAGGGCTAAGAGGGAGGAACAACATGATGAAATCCAACACCACCATTCCTCTTTTAATACAACCCATAACTCACACTTCATCTTGTCTATGTTAGTGTGGTTGGAATCAATCTCATCCCATACTTCTTTTGCTGCACCTCAAGCTTTCTTCACATGGGATCAAAGGTGATCAATTGTGGCTGCCTTTGCTGCCAACCCATGTGGTTGCCTTTTGGTTGCCAACCCATGTGGTTGCCTTTTGGTTGCTGAAAAACGAGTTTTCTGAACCAGTCTTGGTGTAGGAAGGCCAGAGGTTTCAAAACGTATCCAATGGTGCTCAAATTTGGATATGTTATACTAGACACCCATTGGAACAACTTCTATGAAGAACGTATTCCCATCGGAGCAGTAGAAGTGTGCGTTTTGGGCCTTGCAAGTTGGCAGCTGAACAGAGACTGGAATTGACTTCATTTCATTTCTTTGCTTTACATGCATGCACATGCTTTCTCTATAATAACTCCAGCATGTACCAACTTGCTCCTTTAGAATTTCATAGCTGGAATGCCTCCCCACTTCACTCATTATGTTGGATCCAAAGTCAGTTGCAGCATGGGCGAGGCACATGGCTTAAAGGAGGAGACAAGGCTCAAAGCTGGCAGCTGCAAATCCTCCTGAGCAGGGTTGGGTGTTGGACAGGCTGAGCACTCCACAAATGTCCAATTGGGCTGAAATTTGGATATGTTGTAGTAGACACCCATTGGAACAAGTTTCATGAAGATCTTCACCTCATTCGAGCCCCATAGCATGCTGATCCAAGGCCAAGAAGTTGACCTACGAAATTGGGCTGGAAAGGGGTTGTAGCCAAAATGTGTTTGTCTTTAAGCTCATATTCCTCATATGCCAATCAGCCCTTAACATGCATGGATTGCATCAAATGTTATCTCTTGCTATCTTAACCTACAAAACACACAAACATAGGTAAGTGACTCAAAATAAAGAGAAACTAAGCAAAATCACTAAGTAAAGAAGGCATGCAAGTGTATGAAATTATGGACTTATCAAAATAGAAAATGAATTAAAAGCACAAGTTTAACTCAATAACATAACCAAATCATAAGCTAGAAGGGTACAAAATGATATACAATTATGAACCGATCAAATACCCTCAAACCTAGATTTTGCTAGTCCTCGAGCAAAACAAAAGGAAAACAAAGATAAAAACAAAACAAGAAGTTAAGTAAACCACTTCCGCAGGTAACTCGATTGCATTGAGCATATGCAACAAGCCTTTAAACCTCTAGGCATCCCTAGTAGGAGGAGTTGTGTCTCCTGAGGGTTTAACAGATACGACACCCACAAACGTTTTCCTAACTCTACAAAACAAAGTGGTTAGAAAACTTATTAGATTTGTTAGTCCTTAAGCAAAATAAAACAAAAACAAAAACCAAAATAAAAATAATTACAAAACCAAAATAAATAAATAAATAAATAAATAAAGAAAAAAGTAAACTCAAAACAATCTTTCCGAACATTTTCTGAAGAGAGATGACTCATGCGCATGACTCAAAAATAAAAGCTCAGTTTTTAGACAATATTTACAAGGTGGCAAAGTTCAAAACACAACATGCTCAAAGTGTAGTAGTGTGATAGCCAAATGCAACAAATTCCCCAATCTTAGTTTTTACACAATTTCAAAAATCATACCAAACACAAATGCAACTTCAAATCTCACCAAAGTTGTCCTCTCACAAATGAATCACTCAGAAGAGGGCTACAATGCAACACTCAATTATAAACATGAGATTAGAGTTAAATCATAAGGGACTTAACTCAAAAATAGGAAGATGAAGAACTTGCATTAATATGATCTCAAGAAGGATGCCAAACACTTAAAAGTAGAAAAATGAATGCAATTCAACCACATGATATTTAAGATCAATTTAGGTCTTTATTATAGGTTGTAATGGGGCCAAGGGTGTAAGGTGAGTGAGAAATGAAAGGTATGGATAATACAAAGTCCAAGGAACTCACAATGTAAGAGCATAAAATAAAATTGTTTACAAGACTTCGAATCATCACGATTAGATTTTTTTCTTTTATATGATCAAAACTCCTTATACCTTCATTTACAATGATTCATACTTCTTTCCAAATGCCAATTTATTTTGAAGGCCCAAAAATGAATTTTTAATCAACCACCACTTAATCACAACTTTTTTTTTTTTCTTCTTTTCTTTCACCAATTGAGTGAAGTTTTTTTTTTTCTTTATGTAATATCCCTTCCCAAACTTAGCATGAAAAACACATCCGAATTAGAGCTCATGAGTTCCTTAGAAAGGTAAATATTTGTTTTTCGGGCTAAGGTGAGGAAATATAATTGGTAAAATGAAAGAAAAGGTTTACATGTAGGCTCAAAATGGTTAACAATGGAAAATCATGCTTAAGCATGCATAAGGTTAGCTTGAAAGGCACAAACGATCCAAAGAAGGCCTTAATATCATTTCTTAAATGTCATGAAATCAAATTGCAAAAGAATGAATGACTTTTAAGTGTTCAACCAAATCAATGAATAATGAGATCAAACAACAACTTTGATGACAAGAAAATAAGAGTATGTGTATAACACTCATGAAATGAAGAACAAGGCTCAAAAGCTCACATTATATGGTTATATAAGTCTAATTTATGCTTGATACAATTCTTTGGGTCATGCAAATCCTTTAATTGGAAAATTATGAAACAAATGGCAAGTGCAAAGAAGGTTTCGAACATATCATGCTAGAACGATGCCAAAATTTTATTTTTTAAAAAATTTTATTTTTTTCATAATTAAATAATAATAATAAAATGAAATCCAATTTTAAGTCATGCAAACATTTATCACAATCTCATCAAATGTGTTCGGAAAGTGAATAAAATCAAAATCAAAATAAAATTAAAATAAAAATAAAAATAAAAGCAAGACTTAAACAAAATAAAAATAAAAACAAGCAAATAAAAAAAAATTAAATTAAGGAAAAACCAAATTTACATGTTAAACTCCAATACCCCCAAACCTAGAAATGAACATTGTCCTCAATGTTTAAAATTTAGGCACAAGCAATGTCAAAAATAACAAATGAAGGTATTAAAGCAAATATATAAAAAAAACACAAAACACACAAGAATTAAAATACAAAATAAAAAAAATAATTACAAAATAAAAATTACAAAACAAACAAATAAAAGAAACGAAACAGTAAAACACTCGAAACAGAAAGCCCTAAACAAACAGTCTTACGCAAACCAAAACCCAAACGATTGAAAGCCCAACCCAAAAGAAGGTTAACCCACTTTGAAACCTAAACAACGGTGAAAACCCGACCCACAAAGAAATCCGAAGCCCACACGTTTTTTATTATTATTATTTTTTATTTTTAAGAAGAAACGTGAATTGGGAGCACAAAGGCGGGATTTCTGAAAAGAGAAAATGTGGTCCCTGATGCCTTGGTTCCTGGGAAGTCACGGGTGAAAGGGGTGAGGGATGTGTCGGCGCGCAGAGGCCGCTTTCACATCCCCCAAGCCAGAATTATTGGCCTCTTGGGTGAAGCGGGACGACTTTTCACTTGGAAGGTTGTGAAAGGTGAAAATGCAATTAAGGGGAGGTTGGGAAATGGGTGCGGCGATATATAGAGATAAGCCGTAAGGGCCGCACATAACCCAGAACCGCAGCGGCTAGGGTTTAGCAGACTAAGTCTATAAAAAGGTAAAAAGAACGGGTGAAAAACACAAACTTAGAAACACACAAAACAGAAAAGAAAGAAGAACAAAGAGTGAGAAATCAAATGGCCTCTTCCTACCCTTTTTCGTTGGATCTCAACCTAGCTCCACCGACTCAGACACGGGGCCAAGCAGCAGCACCAGTATGGATGCCCTACTTTGCCTCCGCACGGGGGCCTGTGACAGTAACTGACTCAATACTCCTGGACAACGATGTTGCCATTGGAGTGGCTAGAAATTTAGTGACTCCTAAAGATATACGTGTTCTGGGGACAAGGGATGACAACCGGGTCGTGAGCGATGCCCTGACACTGAGCGTGCAGAGTACGGCAACAGTCGCAAGTTTGGGTCATCGCCTACTTGCGAAGTCCCATGAGGTAGAGGTGCTAAAGGGTCAGTTGGCGGCGGAGCGAAGTATGGTTGAAGAGTGTCAGAGTGCTATAAAAAGCTTGAAAAGGGAGAGGGCAAGGATAGTGGAGGTGAATCGACACCAGCTAGAAGTATTGCGGGACGAGAATAAAAACCTATCAAAAATGGTAGAGTTGTACTCTCGCGACATGCGAAAGCAGCTAGAGGACCTAGACCGATCGGGTAAACGCAAACAAGCAGATCGCGAGAGTAGTTACGCTCAAGCTAAGATTGCGATCTTTGGGAGCTCAAGTAATGAGCCCCAAAAAGCTGTGTGTGAAGCCCCGGAAGAGGACAGCCAGAGGGCCAAACTCAAAGCTCCAATGGTCGAGACACCGAGCACTGTGAAGAAATGATTTCTACTGCTAATTTTGTTGTTTTTATTTTATTTTATTTTTTTGGTTGTTTTTGTTTTTATTATTCAGAAATAAAAGAGTAAGGTTGCAGAAAGAAAAAGAAAAAAGAAAAAAGAAAGCACAGTTCCCTAACTAAAATAAAATAAAGATGATAGCCGAAAGGGAAAAGCAAAAACACAAAGCTCTAGAAAATGAAAGTAACGGGCAAAAACACAAAACACCAGAAAACACGGAAAAAAGAAAAGCAAAGTGAAAGTTAATGTGCTCCCCCTTGAAGCGATTAGGTCGAGCATGCCCGGGAAATCCGAAATGGTGTTGGCTCTCTCTCATCAGCATATGTCTATTTAAACCACACCTCTGCAAGCGGATGATACCCAGCATTTCTTCCTGCAAACTCAAGGAAAAACATCAAAAAAATTCAGAAGCAAAACAAATGGCATCCTCATGTACTCACCTTGATGATCTAAACCTTGAGCTCTCACTTGCACCACCGAATGCCCAAATAAGAGCTCCTCCAACTCCTGTCTTCCCAAACTCCACATATCATCACGGCACGGCCTCAAACTTTGCTGAGGCAATACCGAACTTTGCTGAGGCAATGCCGAACAGAGCAGTGTTGTTGGGTGGCATGATTGGCAGTATACTCACACCGGCAGATCATCTGCATGTGGCACGTAGGTCTGACAAGATGGCAGTGGATGAGTCCCACTCTTTATCTGTGCTCCATGCGGTCTCGGCTACCAATTTGGGCATGCGATTACTGGCGAGGATGCGGGAGTGCACAGCGCTGAACGAGGAAGTGGCTTCCTTGAAGGCTATGGTGGCAGATTTGCAGAAGCAGCTTTACTGTGCCAATCAGCATGTGGAAGCACTGCAGAGAAAGAATGAGGACCATGTAGAGCTGCTGCAGATTCTACAAGTGCGAGACAATAGAGGCAAGCCATGATGATGATGAAGATGAAGATGAAGATAAAGAAGATGAAGAAGAAGAAGAAGTTTTTTTTTTTTTTTTTTTTTTTTGTTTTTTGTTTTTTTTTGTTTTTTTTTGTTTTTGTTTGTTTTTAATGCAGAGTTTGAAATAAAATAAAAATGTGTTTTAACACTCAGAAATAAACTAACTAACCATACCACGTAAATAAAATACATAAACTAACTTAACAAAACAAAAACAAAAACAAATACTCAACAGAAAAGATAACAAAGAAAATATAAAAAAAAACTTAATTTAAAAACACACGAATATACAAGCAACTCACGGATGACCAGTTAAGGGCCTCAGAAAACACAGCCAGGGGATCCGGGAAGGTTGGAGGGGTCACAATGGTCCCGCTTAAAACCCAAACTTCTTAGACACCGAAGGTGTCGCCTAAAGAACTCCTAGACACTGTATTGACATAAGTGCTCACTGGGGTTACCATAAGTCAGCTCATATGAAAAATCTTTTTAAAATTTTTAAGATAAAAAAAAAACAAAAACAAATTAAGATAAAATGAAACAACAAACCATAAATGAAAATGAACTAAGTACTCTAAACAAACTCAAACAAACGAAATAAATTGTTGTACTAAAAGAAACAAACCAAGAAACCAAAGAAAAACACAAACAACACTTTCTATCACCTATTTATCACCATTTGGACAGATTCGTTTCTCTGTTTTTCAGCTTCGACCTGTGTTCAGTTTTTAGGCCATAACTTTCCAACCGCAAGTCCAAATTTCACGTTCTTTATATGGTTGGATTCAGCACAGAAAAACAAAGAACCCAACGCGGACCAAAAGGCAAAAAAAACAAACAGAAATAAACAGAATTCAAAGAAGAGAAAGGATTGAAATGCTCCCCCTTGAAGCGATTAGGTCGAGCATGGATGCACTTGGAGGTCGACTTCTCCCATTGCTCCACACTTCCCATTCTTACGATTGAGGTTGCCATCTCTCTCCATTTTTATTAAGCTGTCATAAATTGCTAAAACCAACACACAAACTTGAAATGGAATTAAAAGGATTAGGAATGAACAATAGAGAACTAAGTAGACTTTAAACATTATAAATAAATAAAAAGTAGGAAAATCAAATAGAATCAAACAATGTTACCGATCCCCGGCAACGGCGCCAAACACTTGTTGCTTCGATTCAGCTGCACCAAAATGGTTTCAACTGCATCCTCAACTTGTGATACTCGCAAGTGCACGAGCCGTTTGGTAGTATAGCATATGTAAGTGTGAGGTCGATCCCACGAGGATTGGTGATTGAATGATCCAATTCATTTCCCCTACATAAAACAGAAATGAAAAAGATTATAAATAAAACAAGAAAAAAAGGAAATAACTCAAGCAGATAAGTTCCCAAGTTCAATTAGATTAACGGATTGATTCTAGCTAAAGTATGATTAAGCCATGGTGTTTGGTCATAACCTTGTGTTCCTAATTCCCTAATTTGATCATTTGTTGTCTAACCTAAAACTAAGCATTAGGAACCCATTAAGCATAGAAGAACAATTTAAACAACCAAGCATGTATCTAATCCCTGTTGTCGAATGTCCATACATACTCTTCTTATTCATAGTTCAATTCGAATTAAAGCATGGTGTCTACTCTTAATTCAAACCAAGATAGCTAACATGCAAGCCTAAATGGTGATCAATCATTCAAACTAGCCTATTAACTTATAAGCATAATGAATAAGAACAAAAACCATAATTGAAACTTGGAAACTAATTAAACTTGAAACTTAAGAAAGAATGTACATTACAATGAAAAGTAAAGTGAAACTAAGAAAAACTTAATCAGAATTTCAGAATTTCATTACAACAATTGAAAACTTAGAAAGAGAAACTAAGAGAATTTGAGGGAGAGAAGGGAAGGGAGCTCTAGAGAAGTGTTTGAGAGCTCCCCCCTTGGGGTGTGATTTGAAGCTTGAAGGCTTCTCTATTTATAGGGCTAAGAGGGAGGAACAACATGATGAAATCCAACACCACCATTCCTCTTTTAATACAACCCATAACTCACACTTCATCTTGTCTATGTTAGTGTGGTTGGAATCAATCTCATCCCATACTTCTTTTGCTGCACCTCAAGCTTTCTTCACATGGGATCAAAGGTGATCAATTGTGGCTGCCTTTGCTGCCAACCCATGTGGTTGCCTTTTGGTTGCCAACCCATGTGGTTGCCTTTTGGTTGCTGAAAAACGAGTTTTCTGAACCAGTCTTGGTGTAGGAAGGCCAGAGGTTTCAAAACGTATCCAATGGTGCTCAAATTTGGATATGTTATACTAGACACCCATTGGAACAACTTCTATGAAGAACGTATTCCCATCGGAGCAGTAGAAGTGTGCGTTTTGGGCCTTGCAAGTTGGCAGCTGAACAGAGACTGGAATTGACTTCATTTCATTTCTTTGCTTTACATGCATGCACATGCTTTCTCTATAATAACTCCAGCATGTACCAACTTGCTCCTTTAGAATTTCATAGCTGGAATGCCTCCCCACTTCACTCATTATGTTGGATCCAAAGTCAGTTGCAGCATGGGCGAGGCACATGGCTTAAAGGAGGAGACAAGGCTCAAAGCTGGCAGCTGCAAATCCTCCTGAGCAGGGTTGGGTGTTGGACAGGCTGAGCACTCCACAAATGTCCAATTGGGCTGAAATTTGGATATGTTGTAGTAGACACCCATTGGAACAAGTTTCATGAAGATCTTCACCTCATTCGAGCCCCATAGCATGCTGATCCAAGGCCAAGAAGTTGACCTACGAAATTGGGCTGGAAAGGGGTTGTAGCCAAAATGTGTTTGTCTTTAAGCTCATATTCCTCATATGCCAATCAGCCCTTAACATGCATGGATTGCATCAAATGTTATCTCTTGCTATCTTAACCTACAAAACACACAAACATAGGTAAGTGACTCAAAATAAAGAGAAACTAAGCAAAATCACTAAGTAAAGAAGGCATGCAAGTGTATGAAATTATGGACTTATCAAAATAGAAAATGAATTAAAAGCACAAGTTTAACTCAATAACATAACCAAATCATAAGCTAGAAGGGTACAAAATGATATACAATTATGAACCGATCACCTACTCAGGAAAAGCCATGACACCACTCATGGCCCCGTACGGAGAACATGGCACTGAGAAATTTGTGGTCCGTTAGAGCATTGCTGCTGGGAAAGAAAGAAAAAAAAACTCGTTTTTGGCGATTTTCAAACCTCATATATCATTCAACAACCATTACGTACCAAATTAACATTTGGACTAAATTCCTACAGTAAATATCTGAGTGGCTATGAATTAATGGTCGTACGCCTTAGAATTCAAAGGTTCAACGTGTGGGGTGGAAGAAAAAACACACATCAAACACAGAAAATTGAACAGAATCGAGGGAAGTACGATATGTGCAATGCGATATCTAAATAAAGGATGATCATGATAATTTTTGGAGTTGAGGGACGAAAAGTAAAGTGGGGTGTTATTTGAGGGAACATTCCTACAACTTTACTTTGTTTCATCAAAATTTTGTTTTAAGTGTTTTTTATTTTATTTTTTAGTAATAAACGAAGTTTTAAGTGTTATTTGTGAAGAGACACTGTATGAATTTTACAAACAAATCAATTTAAACTTCATATAGAACCCAATTTTATTTTTTTCTGAAGTAGAAAGTCAATATAATTGTCACAAACTCACCCGTTGGAATCAGTTTTGCAAGGGAGGGAGTACTATTATTACTTCATCAAAACTGATCAAATGGGGTAAGAAAAACAACCCTCGTTGAACATCATGTGTTGGGCATGAAAAACACCCCAGTGTTTCTGCAACCTGGTAGTTATTGACTCACAGGGTGAGACTGAAGAAAAAAAATTACGAGGATGAAAGTGAAAACCTTTTTTTGGGACAATAACGAAAGTGAAAACTTGTGTAATAAGAACGACCATTAATCTTGTAACGGTCAAATATTAAAATCACAAAACCCCCCGAATAAATACGTAACTAAAACAAATATTTAAAGTAGATGTAACCTCCAAATAAACGTAAAAATACATACGCATGAGTTGAAGATTATAATTCTAACCAAACTCAAAGTTTTACTCAATTACAGGGATCTTCTTTCTCATCTACTAGCAATTGCAGGGCTTTCATAGAGGTGAAGAGGAAGGCCTGGAGATAGCAAAGCCTCCAGCGAATTTGCTTTTGGCAGGGCAAGCCCCAGCCCTTCACGCATGTCCACTGCCTCCTCACCAACCCTGCTCATATCAAAACCCTGAACCAAACGAGCCAGAATTAATTGGACCAACTTGCAGCCCAAAAACCATGTCAGGGCATGACCTCCTGCCTGAGCTGAACGGAATGTACTCAAAATTCCTCGTTTAGGGATTCTTGACATTGGGATCCTGTTCCTGTCAAAACTTATAATGTTTTTCATCTCTAGTCAAGTTCTTAAATGGAGGGGCATAAGAAGCTCAATTGAAATGAAGAAAGTTCAATCCAAATGTAACAATTCAGCATCAAGCACAGATATTATCAAAAAAATAACAAAAACCCATATAACAAAACTCATATTTAAAATCCTATAAAAACAAGTAAAACAAAAACCCAATTCATGGCAATCAAAACAGAAACATAATATGAAACCAAAGCCAACAAGAGAGGGGAGAGAGAAAGAGAAAATACAGCTGGCCATATGCATCTTTATGAGCTTGAAGTCTTCAAGAGTGATGCCTTTCTCTTTATCAAGTGGGAAAGACCACATCCACATCTTCCTGGTCGAAAAGTTGTTTGCTGCGTAGAACAAACAACCCATAATCAGAAACAAGGAAAAGCAAAACACAAAAAAATCAGAAACATGGAAAACAATATTGGGTTTTGAAATACATACTAGTGGGACGAAGTCCAGAAATTGGCAGCTGATTTTGTTGCCCATTCAGATATCTAATGGGCAATAACGCTACGAGCACCAACTTGTTTACCAACTTTTGGATACCAACACATGTGGCACATGACATGGCAACTCATGTCATCTGCCATCTCATCTATTTTAATTACATAATTTGTTATATAAATAAAAGAATTTCACACCGAAAAAAAAAACAGAAAAAAAAATAAATAAACCCAACCGTTTAATATTTATGGTCCCTTCCGTCTTCCTCCTTCGCCCCCCCTCTTGAAAACCCCTAGAAATTCAACAGTCCTTCAATTTCTTTTCTCTCTCACTCTCACTCTCATCTCATCTCATCTCTTAAATAAATGGAAGTGACAAAATATTAATGCATTCATAAATTACGAGAGTATAGGGTACATACGTATACGTACATGAAGCCATTTACAAGAGTAACATTGTCCTATATCTTCACCTCCTTACTTAAAATTCATAACGTTACATATTGGGCACAAGTGAATTTATTATATAACCAATATATGATCAAGTGAACTATAACGTTTCATGCCCGCGTTTGAAGGTGCCAACTTCTTCAAATACATTATTTATAGAGGTGAAGAGGAAGGCGTGGAGATAGCAAAGCCTCCAGCGGATTTGCTTTGGGCAGGGCAAGCCCCAGCCCTTCACGCATGTCCACAGCCTCCTCACCAACCCTGCTCATATCAAAACCCTGAACCAAACGAGCCAGAATTAATTGGACCACTTGCAGCCCGAAAACCATGCCAGGGCACGACCTCCTCCCAAAGCTGAACGGAATATACTCAAATTTATTTTGACCTTTGAATTCCACATCAGCATGGGTGTTCATGAACCTCTCGGGTTGGAATTCACTTGGGTTGGCCCACATGCGCGGGTCCCGCTGTAGTTTCCAAATGTTGACTAGTACACGGGTGCCCTTGGGCACGTGGTAGCCTGCCAGGTGGCAATCCTCCGTGGCTTCACGCAGGCCTGTGAGTGGGCCAGGTGGGTATACGCGTAGGGTTTCTTTGAGAATGGCTTGGAGGTATTTGAGGTTTGGGAGGTCTGATTCTTGAACCCATCTGTCTCTTCCCACGTGGATGTCCAGTTCTTGTTGGGCAGCTTTTAGGGTTTTTGGGTTGTTCTTTTTTTTTTGGGTTGTTCAGTAGTAGGGAGAGTGCCCATGTTACAGTGACGGATGTACTTTCTGTGCCAGTTAGGATTAGAACCTGCCAAAAGCAATTAAGGAAAACAATTAATATTTGTATAATAATTAATACAAATAGCTTTATATTGTTACACTAAATTAAACTTACCAGTGCTGTTGATTTGATGACATTATCAAGGCTATGGCCAGAAATTACATCCTCCTCCTCTTGCAAGCTAGACATCATCACATCCATCAAGTCACTTTCAGCCCTATCGATCTTGCCTTGAGGCCTTGATCTTTGGCGATGTTCTTCAAGCCATTTCCCAAGCACACAGTCAAGTTCCTTAAAACACCTTTTCATGGAACCCACATGCCCAAACAAGCTGTCTAGCCACTCAAGCCACGGCATAGCATCTGACCAAACAAAAACACCAAACAGATACAAAGCCTCCTTCACAGCCTTTTCAAAACCCCAAGCCTCACTGTTTTTCTCATTATATTCCTCAGTTGTAAATCTCTTCCCAGCAATCAGCCTCACATTTATGTTGAACGTTAAGAACTCAATTAACTCACTCAAATGCACTGGCGTGGGGCCTGCGCCATTCTTCATGCAAAGTGAAAGCAAAGTTTTTATGAACAAGTCAACCTCCGAGGTCCTAACGTGGCTCAGCGTTTCGACTCTTTTGGTCGAGAGGAGCTCCAGCGTGGCCAACTTGCGGATGTGGCGCCAATAGGGGCCGTATGGGGCTAGGAAAAAAATTGCATTGTCGTAGCCCAAGTACTTGCCTCCTGCAATGCTTGGTCGTGTGGCAAAAACTCTGTCGTTTGTTGTGAGACATTCTTTGACTGTCTCCCAGGCGCTGAGGACCAGCACTTGGTGTTGGCCAAGCTTGAGGGAGAAGATCGGTCCATGGTCATCGGCCATGGCTCCCAGGGTTATGGCAACTGGGTCTTTGCCACGTAGCAGAGGAAGGTGGCCTATGAAGGGCCATGCTCCAGAGGGTTGGGGGACTAATTTGGTCGTCACGGTCGTCTTTGTGCTGGTGATCTTCTTCTTAGTGTGAGCTGTGATTCTCAAGGCAACGTAGAGAAGAAGCAAAGATAAAATTGTTTCAAGAATTTGGATTGGGGAAATTGCAAAATCCATGGTGGTGGAGAGAGAGAGAGAGAGAGGGAGAGTGTGTGTTACAAATGGGAATATAATTGCGTGTAGGATATAGTTCATTTTGCATGTGTATTTATAGACAAATTGAAAATGAGTGCAAATTGAACCTCACACGCGCACAAACATTAGGTACGTGTACATATCACATGCAATTGAGATACACATTGGATGCTCACCACATGTCAAATATATATGATAATTAGATATTTAATTTTTTTCTCTTTCCAACATCTATGGTTTTCATTCACTGGAGTGGCGGTTGGAGTTTGATACTTTAAAAATAATAATATATATGCGCGATACTTTGGCTCTATATATTCGTATATACATTACTACTAAATTATGAACATACAAGTAGGTGTTTGTAGGGTTATTAAAACTCAGTTAATTAACGGGTCTTGACTTGTAGACTAGTGGTCTCAGTCAGGGGCAGATCCAATTAAAGCCAACTATGGGCAGCTGCCCACACTTAGGCCCAGTTTGGGGTTGTTGTCACTTTAAAAAAAAGTTGCTTCTGCTGTGCTTTGAAAATAATTAGTTGTAAAGTAAAGCAGCTCCATGTTCGGTAAATAATATTTTTAAAGTGCTGTTAATACAAAAAGCAGTATCAAAACCGTTTGGTAAATTTTAATATAAAATTGTTGTAACTATTAATAATGACTAAACTAAACATGATGTTAAAACTGTTATGTACTAATCATGTGGTGGTAGTGGTAGTGATGGAGTGGATGTTGTGGTGGTGATGAAGGTGGAGTTGGTGGTTATAGTAGTGGTGGTGGTGGGGATGGCGGCGGTGGAGGTGGTGGTGGTGGTAGTAGTGTCAGCATGGTGGTGGTGGTGGTGTTGGTTTTGGAGGTGGTGGTGGATGTGGAGGTTTTGGAGGAGGAGGTGGTTGTGGTGGTGCTTGTGGTGGTGGTGGCAGAGGAGGAGGAGGAGGAGGAGGATGTGGTGGTGGTGGTGGTGGTGGCGGTGGTGGCGGTGGTGGCGGTGGCGGTGGTTGTGGAGGTAGTGAATGTGGTGGTGCAAGTGGTGGAGTTGGATGTAGAAGTGGAGGTGGTGCCATTTTTTTTAAAATGAATGATGGTATTTTGGGAATTAAAAAAATTCATTAAAGATTCATCTCTGCTTCTTTTGAAAGCAGCTTAGAAAAGCAACCCAGAGTCTGCTTTTAAAAGCTGCTGTCAAAAGACCACTGCTTTTAAAATAATTGGGATATTTTATTTTTACCAAACACCTTAAACTGCTTAACTTTAAAGTAAAGCAGGTTTTTGGCCAAAAAAAGCAATCCCAAACGGGGCCTTACCCAAAAACTTCAGCCATATAATCCCATTTAAATTCATTATTTTTAATTATTTTTAGGTCCTTCTCAAGTAAAGCCCCCACATAGCCCATTCAATACATACACTTTAAGCCCAAAGCTTATATTAAAAAAAAAACCCTAAACCCTATGTTAAAAAAAAAGAATAGAGATCCCACAAAGTTCACTCATTCTATAATTTTGTGGAGAACTTAGCCGCCAAACTCATTATTTGACAAAAGTCTGCAGCCCAACAAATCAAACTCGCTACTTCAATTGATTTTACAGGGTAGTACTTAGTTGTTTTTTACAAACTAATTTCATTATATTCTTATTTATATGCATTCAGTTTGTACAGATGATTGATATTATTATTATTATTATTATTATTATTATATATCTTGATAAAAAAATTATATAAACTATTTATGACAGTTATGGAAAAATATTTAAAAGAAAATCCGAGTTGGAGTTGTCAGGACCTATTGGGAGAAGTGATGATAGTTCAAAGCAAAGTTGCATAGAAATCAATATGTCAGATCTTCATTCTGATCCTGGTTTACGAACTCGGATTTTAGATTATGTGTGTACCATATCTGACCCTCTGCTCACACTCTGACACGTGGAATGGTAAGCTCTCCCAAGCGCCTAGCCAATCGGCATTAGCTACCAATGACTTCGAGCCAGGCCTATAATCGGTACGGGTTGGCGATTTTGCGGAACAAACCTCGAAGGCTCCGCCCTAAATATCCAAAGACTCGTGTTAACCTCGGAGGACCCTCCCACGAGTCCCACATCGAAATTAAGTACATAAAGCATACTAAATGCCCTCTATAAATAGGCCCCTTTACTACAACACAAGGGGTAAGACTTTTCATTTTGACTTTTATACTAAATACATTGTCAGTAGCAAAAGCTCTTAGAAAGAAACTTACTTCGGCATCGGAGGGTCTTAGGCTAGTCCCACACCGGTGCCATAGACCTCACGAGCCTCGACTTCTTTTGATTCAGGATCGGCATCCCAGGACGAGAAGAACCTGCGTTGAATGCTCAATCGATCCTTGATCGTCCACATCACCTGTAAGTTGCACCTATCTCTATCTGTTTAGTTTTAGTGCCAACAGATTACAATCCAAACATTCGAGATGAAATTAGAAGAGCTTACTTACAAAAAGGCCCTTGTCAGCCTAGAAATCATGATTTCCCTCAAAAGAAATTTGGAAAAGAGTCAAGACGATTCAACCTGGCATGGTTTGATGAATTCCCTTATTGGTTGGAATATAGCATCAAAGAAGATGCTGCATTTTGCTTATGTTGTTATCTTTTTAAAACAAATTTGGGAGAGAAAGCTGGAGGTGACTCATTTGTTGGTACAGGTTTTTCAAATTGGAAGAAAAAGGAAAGATTTCAAGTTCATGTTGGAGGTCCCAACAGTTCCCATAACCAAGCTCTGAAAAAATGTCAAGCCTTAATGAATGAAAAACAACATATTGAAAATGTTTTCCATAAGCACTCACATCAATCTCGAATTGACTATAGAATCAGATTGAATGCATGTGTTGATTGTATTAGATTTCTTCTACGACAAGGTCTTGCCTTTTGTGGCCACGATGAGTCTGAGGATTCAAGCAATCAAGGTAATTTTCTTGAGCTTTTGCAATTTCTTGTTGATCACAATGAGGAAGTTAGAGCTGTTGCTTTAAAAAATTCTCCTGAAAACCTCAAAGTAACTTCACCTAAGATTCAAAAAGACATTGTAAATGCTGCAGCTGTTGAAACAACTGATGCTATTATTAGAGATATGGATGATGCATTCTTTTCTATTTTAGTTGATGAATCTCGTGATGTATCAGTAAAAGAGAAGATGGTTGTTATGTTTTGTTATGTAGACAAGAAAGGATGTGTGATTGAACGGTTCATAGGTATTGAACATGTTACAAGAACCACAGCTGAGTCACTTAAAGCAAGTATTGATGCATTATTTTCTAGACATAAATTGAGTATGTGCAGATTACAAGGTCAAGGTTATGATGGGGCTAGTAATATGAGTGGAGAGTTCAATGGTCTGAAGACACTTATTATGAGGGAGAATGAGTCTGCTTACTATGTTCACTGTTTTGCACATCAACTTCAGTTGGCTATTGTGGGTTTGGCAAAAAAACATAGCCTCATAGGTGCTTTCTTCACCTTCGTTTCTAATGTGGTAAATATTGTTGGAGCATCATCGAAGCATCGTGACATTCTTTGAGATAAGCAAGCTCTCAAAGTAGTTGAAGCACTGATTAATGGGGAGCTTTCTAGTGGGAAAGGTTTAAATCAAGCAATAGAGATTAAGCGTTCATGTGATATACATTGGGGCTCATATTATGGTACATTAATAAACTTTATTACCATGTTCTCATCTACAATTGATGTGCTTGATGAAATTGCAAATGATAGATTGACTGTTGATAAAAAAAAAAAACATGAGGCATTTATACTGTTAGGATTAGTGCAATCATTTGATTTTGTATTCAGTTTGCATTTGATGAGGAATATACTTGGAATCACAAATGCATTGTCACAAGCCTTACAGAGGGATGATCAAGATATTGTGAATGCCATGGATTTAGTTGAATTATGTAAGCAACAATTCCAGAAGATGAGGGAGAATGGATGGGATTCTTTATTGGAGGAAGTTTCTGTTTTTTGCAGGGATCAAAGTATTGATGTTCCTAACAAGGGTGATATGTTTCTAGCTCGAGGGAGGTCACGACACAACGGTCCAAAAATCACAAATATGCATTATTATCGTGTTGATTTTTTCTATGAAGTGATAGCTTTGCAACTCCAAGAGCTGAATAGTCGTTTCAATGAGGCCAACACTGAGTTGTTACTTTGCTTGGCATGCTTGAGTCCAAATGATTCATTTTCTTCTTTTGATAAGCAAAAGCTCATTCGGCTTGCTCAACTTTACCCGAATGATTTTTCGTCACAAGAACTTGAGGTACTTAAAGATCAACTTCAAACTAATATTGATGATATGCATTCCAACACCAACTTTTTAGAATTACAAGGTATTGTTGCTCTTGCAAAAAAAACTAGTTGAGACAAAAAAGGATAAGGCATATCCACTAGTTTATCTTCTCATAAAATTGGCGTTAACACTTCCAGTTGCAACAGCTTCAGCAGAAAGGGCATTCTCTGCTATGAACATCGTGAAGAGCAGAATGCGTAATCGAATGGGAGACCAATGGATGAATGATTGCTTCGTAGTATATCTTGAAAAAGACATATTTAATAGTATTGATAATGAGCTTATTATGCAACGTTTTCAGAATATGAAAAGTCGTCGAGGACAATTGTAAATTTACTTATTAGACAATGCTATTAATATTTAAAGTTTGAAATATTTTTTGTTTGATTATATATTGGTTGAATTTCTTTAAGCCCCCAGATGAACGAAAGTCTGGGTCTGCCACTGGTCTCAGTCTCACATGTTCGAACCCCAATGAATTATGTAAAAAGCCTACATTTGTGTAATAAACTCTCCTCCCCATATCCTTTGTATTTTAAAAAAAAAACTAAATTACGTAAAAATAAATATATTATTTTTAGGTATATTAATGTGTCTACGTATATGCTCAAAGTCAAAATTGGGGCCTAATTTTCTCTTTCTTTTTTGCCATGATTATATAGGAAACTAATTCCTAATTCCCATTTGTTCATGAAGATGGAATTAATTAATACCCTTTTTTTCACGGAATAAATTTGAGGGGAAATCATTTCCCAAGTCATTTCCCAAGGGATGGGAAATGGAAGATTCATTTCCCACGTTTGGTAATGCTGGGAAAGTAATCGAGAGATATCACTTTATTTCTTTTCTCATGTTTGTTTTGAGCGTGAATGGAAAACAAAGTTTGTATAAATTTTCAATTATACCCATATTAAATCAAATAAAAAAAAAAGGAATGCATTTAATGATATATTGTAATTCTAAATTGTTAATGGGGACAAAATGGTCATGAAAAATGTTTATTTACTATTGGCTCATTTTCCTAAACTTTCCCATGAGGAGGGAAAACAAAACCCAAGTTGGGAGGATGACTTCATTTTCCCCCTACTTTCCCATGGGCCAGGCAACGATTTCCCATGCCTAAACTTACCAAACATGGGAAAACAATTGATTTCCCATCTCCAAATCTCCTTTCCCATAAACTAAATGGGGCCTTAAGTACAAGCGATAGACTAAATTATAGGGATGAAGATTTCACACACACACAACCAAGATGTCATGGGGTTAGAACCTGAGACATCTTATCTGCAAATTAAGGCCATTTTTCATTGGGCTATGCCATGTTGGCTTTGTAAATTGTACCCTAGCTACTTATACGACGGTAATGTTTACCATTATGATGGATCCAGCTAGCTAGCTAACACTAACAAATAGTGAATCAAAATAATTTAAAGGTTCTTTTGTACTGACAACAGTGTGTTTCCTCCTCAGGAAAAGTCTTGAATGGTGCTGTAAATGATTGGACCCAGTACAGAGCATGGCACTGAGATATTTGTGGCCCGGGCGGGCCCTATATATAGAGGTCGTCCTCCTAATAGTGGTTTCCAACTTTCCATGCCCTATTGGCGATTTTCACACCTCATAACCCTAACAAAGCCTTCCATTTCATTGAGAGGTGGTGGCACAGGTCATATATCATTCAACAACCATTACGTACCCAATTAACATTTGACTTCTAAATTCCTATGGTACAGTACATTATACATATCTGATTAATGGTCGTATCATTTTAGAATTTTAAGGTTAAACGTGTGGTGTGGAAGAAAAAACACATCAAACACAGAAAAAACGTTGCTCGATCGATCATGATTTTGTCCTAGGGTGACAGATTTTCTACGAAGTTGCCGTTGATGTAAAGCCTGGTTGAAAAGTATCAGTCCTATGAAAACATATGGACGAGGTTTCGTTGCCAGTTGAAAACTATCAGCCACAAACCGAAATGTAATCTCATTATCTATATATAGCGTACTGATAGTGATGATACTTTGATGGCTTATTAGGCCATTGGGTGGGGACCTTGGTCGAAAACGTTTTCCACGTATCGATGGTTTATGTTATTACACATGAATAATAATGTTAAATTTGTATACCAATCAAACTTTACTAACAGGATGTATTCTAGTGGACAAAAGTGCGCATTGATTTGTAAATTAACAGTATCAAGTTTGAACCCTCTTTTTCGGTAGTTTAAATTATCGTTTGTATTTTGTTGTTAGAAACAAGTTTTATTAAGAAGATAACCACAAGATAACCAATGCCCGAGCCATGCAAAAAACACACTACATAGATAAAGTTCACTACAAACATAAAGCCCACAAAAAAAAATTTCCATAACTTATCAACTGTTTGTGCAGGTGTGGATAAAATAAGAGATAGTCTAAATTTATTTCTTGGCAAAATTGTAGTAATGGTCCCTCAAACAAGACCCCACTTTACTTTTCTTCCCCCAACTTCAAAAATTGTTATAATCGTCCTTCAATTAGATCTGTAGTTGCACTAGTTTTGATTGTTTTTCTGCTAAAATTAAAGGTAAATTAGAAAATTCATATCAAATTTTATTAGATAAATAAACTCATTTATAAAAATAAAAATAAAAACCAGTGTCCCCACTCTCCCCACCCCCACCCAGCAACTGAACCAACCACTGCCATTACCCCTACCCCTACCCCCTCCCTCAAATAAAAACCTCTCTCTCAATTTCCTGCAATACAGAACCAAATGCCAAGTCATAGAAGCCCCAAAACGCAAGAACAACCACAATATACCATCAACAAAATCTACTTTTTTTTTTATAATCAATACAGAGAGTCATTGTCCCCCACCTGCTGTCGTTTGGGGTCTACCAAAAATCACAAATCCACCCCCAAAAAAAAGAGAAAAAAAGAAAAGAAAAAAGAAAATGTCGTTTGGGGTCTCCTTCATCATTCCCACTCCCTTTCTGCGAGTTCCCTGTAATCTAATAATGACTTCCATTTCCAAGCGCTCCAATCCCAGCCCTGCTTCATCCTTATCGTCCACTTTTTATTTATCGAGAGAAGGGAGGGGGGGTAGGGGTTTGGGTAGAATGAGGTGGTGACTAGGTAAAAGTCTTATTTGTCCCTAAAATTTGATATGAATTTCCCAATTTGCCCTAAATTTTGATAGAAAATTGAACAGAATCGAGGGAAGTACGATATGTGCAATGCGATATCTAAATAAATTAAGGATGATCATGATAATTTTTGGAGTTGAGGGACGAAAAGTAAAGTGAGGTGTTATTTGAGGGAACATTCCTACAACTTTACCTTGTTTCATCAAAATTTTGTTTTAAGTGTTTTTTATTTTATTTTTTAGTAATAAACGAAGTTTTAAGTGTTATTTTTGAAGAGACACTGTATGAATTTTACAAACAAATCAATTTAAACTTCATATAGAACCCTTTTTTTTTTTTTTCTGAAGTAGAAAGTCAATATAATTGTCACAAACTCACCCGTTGGAATCAGTTTTGCAAGGGAGGGAGTACTATTATTACTTCATCAAAACTGATCAAATGGGGTAAGAAAAACAACCCTCGTTGAACATCATGGGTTGGGCATGAAAAACCCCAGTGTTTCTGCAACCTGGAAGTTATTGACTCACAGGGTGAGACTGAAGAAAAAAAATTACGAGGATGAAAGTGAAAACCTTTTTTTTGGGACAATAACGAAAGAGAAAACTTGTGTAATAAGAACGACCATTAATCTTGTAACGGTCAAATATTAAAATCACAAAACCCCCCGAATAAATACGTAACTAAAACAAATATTTAAAGTAGATGTAACCTCCAAATAAACGTAAAAATACATACGCATGAGTTGAAGATTATAATTCTAACCAAACTCAAAGTTTTACTCAATTACAGGGATTTTCTTTCTCATCTACTAGCAATTGCAGGGCTTTCATAGAGGTGAAGAGGAAGGCCTGGAGATAGCAAAGCCTCCAGCGAATTTGCTTTTGGCAGGGCAAGCCCCAGCCCTTCACGCATGTCCACTGCCTCCTCACCAACCCTGCTCATATCAAAACCCTGAACCAAACGAGCCAGAATTAATTGGACCAACTTGCAGCCCAAAAACCATGTCAGGGCATGACCTCCTGCCTGAGCTGAACGGAATGTACTCAAAATTCCTCGTTTAGGGATTCTTGACGTTGGGATCCTGTTCCTGTCAAAACTTATAATGTTTTTCATCTCTAGTCAAGTTCTTAAATGGAGGGGCATAAGAAGCTCAATTGAAATGAAGAAAGTTCAATCCAAATGTAACAATTCAGCATCAAGCACAGATATTATCAAAAAAATAACAAAAACCCATATAACAAAACTCATATTTAAAATCCTATAAAAACAAGTAAAACAAAAACCCAATTCATGGCAATCAAAACAGAAACATAATATGTAACCAAAGCCAACAAGAGAGGGGAGAGAGAAAGAGAAAATACAGCTGGCCATATGCATCTTTATGAGCTTGAAGTCTTCAAGAGTGATGCCTTTCTCTTTATCAAGTGGGAAGACCACATCCACATCTTGCTGGTCGAAAAGTTGTTTGCTGCGTAGAACAAACAACCCATAATCAGAAACAAGGAAAAGCAAAACACAAAAAAATCAGAAACATGGAAAACAATATTGGGTTTTGAAATACATACTAGTGGGACGACGTCCAGAAATTGGCAGCCAATTTTGTTGCCCATTCAGATTATCTAATGCGCTACCCATCTCTTTCGATCTACTTGAACTAAACAAATCTAGCCAATTAACAAAAAGAGAAAAAGAAAAAAGGCCGTCGCTACATTTTTTTTTTTTTTTTTTTTGTGTTCAAAATTTGGAAGGTTACAAGGAGGTGTCATTAAGTTTATGTGTGTAAATTCCATGTTTTTGTTTCTTTTAGAATTATTTCTTTGCAAATTTTGTAAGAATTCTTACAAATTCATGCAAAATTGTGAACTGCCACCCTACATCCTTTCTTTCCTCTCTCACTGTCACTCTCATCTCTTAAATAAATGGAAGTGACAACATAGTAATGCATTCATAAATTACGAGTGTAGGGTACGTACATGAAGCCATTTACAAGATTAACGTTGTCCTATATCTTCAGCTCCTTACTTAAAATTCATAACGTTACATATTGGGCACAAGTGAATTTATTATATAAGCAATATATGATCAAGTGAACTATAACATTTCATGCCCACGTTTGAAGCTGCCAACTTCTTCAAATACATTATTTATAGAGGTGAAGAGGAAGGCGTGGAGATAGCAAAGCTTCCAGCGGATTTGCTTTGGGCAGGGCAAGCCCCAGCCCTTCACGCATGTCCACTGCCTCCTCACCAACCCTACTCATATCAAAACCTTGAACCAAACGAGCCAGAATTAATTGGACCACTTGCAGCCCCAAAACCATGCCAGGGCACGACCTCCTCCCAGAGCTGAACGGAATATACTCAAAATTATTTTGACCTTTGAATTCCACATCAGCATGGGTGTTCATGAACCTCTCGGGTTGGAATTCACTTGGGTTGGCCCACATGCGTGGGTCCCGTTGTAGTTTCCAAATATTGACTAGTACACGAGTGCCCTTGGGCACATGGTAGCCTGCCAGGTGGCAATCCTCCGTGGCTTCACGCAGGCCTGCGAGTGGGCCAGGTGGGTATACGCGTAGGGTTTCTTTAAGAATGGCATGGAGGTATTTGAGGTTTGGGAGGTCTGATTCTTGAACCCATCTGTCTCTTCCTACGTGGATGTCCAGTTCTTGTTGGGCAGCTTTTAGGGTTTTGGGGTTGTTCAGTAGTAGGGAGAGTGCCCATGTTACAGTGACTGATGTACTTTCTGTGCCAGTTAGGATTAGAACCTGCCAAAAGCAATTAAGGAAAACAATTAATATTTGTATAATAATTAATATTGTTGCTGAATAGCTTTATATTGTTACACTGAATTAAACTTACCAGTGCTGTTGATTTGATGACATTATCAAGGCTATGGCCAGAAATTACATCCTCCTCCTCTTGCAAGCTGGAGATCATCACATCCATCAAGTCACTTTCAACCCTATCTATCTTGCCTTGAGGCCTTGATCTCTGGCGATGTTCTTCAAGCCATGTCCCAAGTACACAGTCAAGTTCCTTAAAACACCTTTTCATGGAACCCACATGCCCAAACAAGCTGTCCAGCCACTCAAGCCACGGCATAGCATCTGACCAAACAAAAACGCCAAACAGATACAAAGCCTCCTTCACAGCCTTTTCAAAACGCCAAGCCTCACTGTTTTTCTCATTATATTGCTCAGCTGTAAATCTCTTCCCAGCAATCAGCCTCACGTTTATGTTGAACGTTAAGAACTCAATTAACTCACTCAAATGCACTGGCGTGGGGCCTGCGCCATTCTTTGTGCAAAGTGAAAGCAGATTTTTGATGAACATGTCAACCTCTGAGGTCCTAACGTGGCTCAGCGTTTCGACTCTTTTGGTCGAGAGGAGCTCCAGCGTGGCCAACTTGCGGATGTGGCGCCAGTAGGGGCCGTAGGGGGCTAGGGAAAAAATTGCATTGTCGTAACCCAAGTACTTGCCTCCTGCAATGCTTGGTCGTGTGGCAAAAACTCTGTCGTTTGTTGTGAGACATTCTTTGACTGTCTCCCAGGAGCTGAGGACCAGCACTTGGTGTTGGCCAAGCTTGAGGGAGAAGATTGGTCCATGGTCATCGGCCATGGCTCCCAGGGTTAGGGCAACTGGGTCTTTGCCACGTAGCAGAGGGAGGTGGCCTATGAAGGGCCATGCTCCTGAGGGTTGAGGGACTAATTTCGTCGTCACGGTTGTCTTTGTGCTGGTGATCTTCTTCCTAGTGTAAGCTGTGATTCTCAAGGCAGCGTAGAGTAGAAGCAAAGATAAAATTGTTTCAAGAATTTGGATATCCATGGTGGGGGTGGGAGAGAGAGAGAGTGTGTGTGTGTGTGTATGTGTTACAAATGGGAATATAATTGCGTGTAGGATATAGTTCATTTTGCATGCGTATTTATAGACAGCTTGACAATGCAAGTTTTAGAAACAAGACAAGTCTCTTTCAAAAACAAACAAAAAAACAAAGATTAGGTACATACGTGTACGTATCGCATTAAACAAAGATTAGGTACGTGTACGTGTCACATAATGTTGAAAGCAGGACGATTCGTATCACATGAATTGAGATACACATTGGATGCTCACCCCATGTAAAATATGGGGTTTTCATTCACTGGAGTGTCGGTTGGAGTTTGATACTTTTATAATGATGGTTGTATAAACCTATATCTTCATGAAGACGGAATTAATACCCTTTTTTTTCTTTGTACTCTACTTTTAAATACAAGCGATAGTTTAAATTATAAGGAGGGAATTTCACACACATGATCAAAATGTTATAGGAACTCGAACCTGAGACCTCAAGACCATTTTTCACTAGGCTAAACCTCATTAACTTTGTACTAGACTTATATGACGGTATTGTTTACTATTTTGATGCGTCCAGCTAGCTATCTAACACTAACAAATAGTAAGTCAAAATAATTTAAAGGTTCTTTTGTACTAACAACAGTGCTGTGTCCTACTCAGGAAAAGCCATGACACCACTCATGGCCCCGTACGGAGAACATGGCACTGAGAAATTTGTGGTCCGTTAGAGCATTGCTGCTGGGAAAGAAAGAAAAAAAAACTCGTTTTTGGCGATTTTCAAACCTCATATATCATTCAACAACCATTACGTACCAAATTAACATTTGGACTAAATTCCTACAGTAAATATCTGAGTGGCTATGAATTAATGGTCGTACGCCTTAGAATTCAAAGGTTCAACGTGTGGGGTGGAAGAAAAAACACACATCAAACACAGAAAAAACGTTGTACGATCGATCATGATTCTTTGTCCTAGGGTGAAAGATGTTCTACAACGTTGCCTTTGATGTCAAGCCTGGTTGAAAAGTATGAGGCCTATGAAAACATACGGACGAGATTTCGTTGCCAGTTGAAAAATATCAGCCACAAACATAAATGGAATCTCATTATTATCTACATATAGCATACTGATAGTGATGATACTTTGATGGCTTACGCCATTGGGTGGGGACCTTGGTCGAAAACGTTTTCCACGTATCGATGGTTTCTGGTTTATGTAATAACACATGAATAATAATGTTAAACTTGTATACCATTCAAACTTTGCCAACGGGGTGTATTCCAGTGGACAAAAGTACATTGATGTGTAGACTAACAGTATCAAGTTTGAACTCTCTTTTACTTTCCGGTAATTTAAATTATCGTTTGTATTTTATTATAGAAACAAATTTTATGAAAAAGCACAAGAGAGAGCAAAACAAAATTGAGGCCACCACAAGAAAACCAATGGCCAAGCCATGCAAAAAAACCCACTACACAGATAAAGTTCACTACAAACATAAAGCCCACAAAAATAAATTTCCATAACTTATCAACTGTTTGTGCAGATGTGGATAAAATAAGGGATAGTCTGAATTTGGGTTCATATATTTGTTTCTTGGTAAAATTGTAGCAATGGTCTTTCAAATAAGACCATACTTTACTTTTCGTTTCTCAACTCCAAAAATTGTTATAATCGTCCTTCAATTAGATCTATCGTTGCATCACTCGTCCTTTCCGTCAAAATTGACAGCAAATTAAAAAATTCATATCAAATTTTATTAGATAAATAAACTCATTTATAAAAATAAAATAAAAAACCAG
Organism: Prunus avium; assembly: GCF_965620075.1. Lineage (NCBI taxonomy): Eukaryota > Viridiplantae > Streptophyta > Magnoliopsida > Rosales > Rosaceae > Prunus > Prunus avium. The sequence continues at coordinate 35,913,474 of NC_142291.1, forward strand.
TATCCCCACTCTCACCACCCCCACCCCCACCCAGCAACTGAACCAACCACTGCCATTACCCCTACCCCTACCCCCTCCCTCAATTTCCTGCAATACATAACCAAATGCCAAGTCATAGAAGCTCCAGAACGCAAGAACAACCACAATATACCATCAACAAAATCTACTTCTTTTTTTTTTATCAACACAGAGAGTCATTGTCCCCTGCCTGCTGCCGTTTGGGGTCTACCAAAAATCACAAACCCACCCCCAAAAAAGAGAGAAAAAAAGAAAAGAAAAAAGAAAATGGCTTTGTCTCCTTCCTCCTTCCCACTCTCCCTTTCTGCGAGTGCCCTGTAATCTAATAATGGCTTCCATTTCCAAGCTCTCCAATCCTAGCACTGCTTCATTCTTATCCCAACGGCCACACATGCTCCCACGCCATCCAATATGTGTTGTTCATGTATTAAGCTTGAAAGTTTGCCACACGTGAGGGGGCGTGTTGAGAGTATTTGTCCCACATTGAAAAGTTAAGGGACCTAACCTGGATTTATAAGGAGTTGGGCTACTCCCCCCATTACCAATTGGTTTTGGGGTGGAACCTCAACTTCCTTCAGGTAGGGGTAGGGGTTCGAGTAGAAGGAGGTGGTGACTAGGTAGTCTTATTTGCCCCCAAAATTTGATATGAATTTCCCAATTTGCCCTTAATTTTGACAAAAAATTTAACAAAGTCAAGGGAAGTACGATTGGTGACGATCATTACAATTTTTGGAGTTGAAGGACGGAAAGTAAAGTGGGGTCTTATTTGGGGAACCATTGCTACAATTTTACCTTGCTTCTTCAAAACTTTGTTTTAAGTGTTTTTTATTTTATTTTTTAGTAAAGAACGAAGTTTTAAGTGTTAATTGTGAAGAGCCACTGTATGAATTTTACAAACAAATCAATTTAAACTTCATATAGAACCCTTTTTTTTTTTTTTTTTTGAGTCAATATAATTGTCACAAACTCACCCGTTGGAATCAGTTTTGCAAGGGAGGGAGTACTATTATTACTTCATCAAAACTGATCAAATGGGGTAAGAAAAACAACCCTCGTTGAACATCATGGGTTGGGCATGAAAAACCCCAGTGTTTCTGCAACCTGGAAGTTATTGACTCACAGGGTGAGACTGAAGAAAAAAAATTATGAGGACGAAAGTGAAAACTTTTTTTTTGGACAAATACAAAAGTGAAAACTTGTGTAATAAGAACGACCACTAATCTTGTAACGGTCAAATATTAAAATCACAAAACCCCCGAATAAATACGTAACTAAAACAAATATTTATAGTAGATGATTATAATTCTAACCAAACTCAAAGTTTTACTCAATTACAGAGATTTTCTTTCTCATCTACTAGCAATTGCAGGGCTTTTCATAGAGGTGAATAGGAAGGCGTGGAGATAGCAAAGCCTCCAGCGAATTTGCTTTGGGCAGGGCAAGCCCCAGCCCTTCACGCATGTCCACTGCCTCCTCACCAACCCTGCTCATATCAAAACCCTGAACCAAACGAGCCAGAATTAATTGGACCACTTGCAGCCCCAAAACCATGCCAGGGCACGACCTCCTGCCCGAGCCGAACGGAATATACTCAAAATTATTCTGATCTTTGAATTTCACGTCAGCATGGGTGGTCATGAACCTCTCGGGTTGGAATTCACCTGGGTTGGCCCACATGCGTGGGTCTCGCTGTAGTTTCCAAATGTTGACTAGTACACGAGTGCCCTTGGGCACATGGTAGCCTGCCAAGTGGCAATCCTCCGTGGCTTCACGCAGGCCTGCGAGTGGGCCAGGTGGGTATATGCGTAGGGTTTCTTTGAGAATGGCTTGGAGGTATTTGAGGTTTGGGAGGTCTGATTCTTGAACCCATCTGTCTCTTCCTACGTGGATGTCCAGTTCTTGTTGAGCAGCTTTTAGGGTTTTTGGGTTGTTGAGTAGTAGGGAAAGTGCCCATGTTAGAGTGACAGATGTGCTTTCTGTGCCAGTTAAGATTAGAACCTGCCAAAAGCAATTAAGGAAAACAATTAATATTTGTATAATAATTAAAAGACCCCTTCTTGATAATAATATTATGTGTGGAAGCTATTGGTGAGGCCAATCGGAGGGAGCTGCATGTAAATTTGAGTGGCCTTGGTCGCCTCAAGCTTGCAAATGGCTTCACTATCACGTGACATTCTGATCAGGGGCGGAGCCAAAATTCAATGTCTAGGGGACTATAAGCTGAAATTTTATCATTGTTCCTATTATCTCCTTCTATTTACTATACACATATGCTAAAGGGATGGGGGAAAAAAGAGCGGGCTAGAGCCACTTATGGCCTAGGCCTCCTTCTGTCCTTGATTTAGGTAACACATGAACTGAGTCTAGGATTGAGTTCAAAGATATTAAAATTTGTACACTTTCATTTTATAATTTGAGTAAATTTGTAATTTGATGGCTCGATTCCAAGTAGTGTTTGTTGTTGAATAGCTTTATATTGTTACACTTACCAGTGATGTTGCTTTGATGACATTATCACAGCTATGGCCAAAAATTACATCATCCTCCTCTTGAAAGCTGGACATCATCACATCCATCAAATCACTTTCAACCCTATCGATCTTGCCTTGATGCCTTGATCTCTGGCGATGCTCTTCAAGCCATTTCCCAAGCACACAGTCAAGTTCCTTAAAACACCTTTTCATGGAACCCACATGCCCAAACAAGCTGTCCAGCCACTCAAGCCACGGCATAGCATCTGACCAAACAAAAACTCCAAGCAGATACAAAGCATCCTTTACAGCCTTTTCAAAACGCCAAGCGTCACTGTTTTTCTCATTATATTGCTCAGCTGTGAATCTCTTCCCAGCAATCAGCCTCACGTTTATGTTGAACGTTAAGAACTCAATTAACTCACTCAAATGCACTGGTGTGGGGCCCGAGCCATTCTTCGTGCAAAGTGAGAGCAGATTTTTGACGAACAAGTCAACCTCCGAGGTCCTAACGTGGCTCAGCATTTCGACTCTTTTAGTCGAGAGGAGCTCCAGCGTGGCCAACTTGCGGACATGGCGCCAGTAGGGCCCGTATGGGGCTATTGCAAAAGCAGCATTGTCGTAGCCCAAGTACTTGCCTCCTGCAATGCTTGGTCGTGTGGCGAATACTCTGTCGTTTGTTGTGAGGCATTCTTTGACTGTCTCCCATGCACTGAGGACCAGCACTTGGTGCTGGCCAAGCTTGAGGGAGAAGATTGGTCCATGGTCATCGGCCATGGCTCCCAGGGTTACGGCAACTGGGTCTTTGCCACGTAGCAGAGGGAGGTGACCTATGAAGGGCCATGCTCCAGAGGGTTGGGGGACTAATTTGGTCGTCACGGTCGTGTTTGTGCTGGTGATCTTCTTAGTGTGAGCTATGATTCTCAAGGCAACGTAGAGAAGAAGCAAAGATAAAATTGTTTCAAGAATTTGGATTGGGGAAATTGTAAAATCCATAGTGAGAGAGAGAGAGTGTGTGTGTGTGTTACAAATGGGAATATAATTGCGTGTAGGATCTACTTCATTTTGTATGTGTATTTATAGAGGTTAATTATGTCTTGAGTTGCTTTTCACACAGTAAAAAGATATTTCTCTCTACGGACAAATCACAAGATGATATATAGCAGCTATTTTGATGCATCCATATTGATAAAACATGAAGTCAAGTCTTTTTTTTTGGACGAACATGAAGTCAAGTCAAGGCAGCCATCATCGTTGAAGACAATATTCACAAGAATATGTTCCCTTTTGTAGTCCCCATGCATTGATTGATCAATGTTTTCTATTTTCTATGTCTTTAATTACGGAACTCAGTTTCTTGAGATACACATTGGGTACGTACTGTACTGAGATACACATTGGTTTTCATTCACTGTAGTGTCGGTCGGAGTTTGTACTCTACTTATATGTCGGTAATATTTACTATTTTGATGCATCACTAACAAATAGGGAATCAAAATAATTTAAAGGTTCTTTTGTACTAACAACAGTGCCGTTTTCCTCCTCAGGAAAAGCCTGAGGAGGGTGAAAAACACATCTAACACAGAAAATAACGTTGTACAATCCATTATCGTGATTCTTTTGTCCTAGGATGAAAGATGTTCTACGAAGTTGCCGTTGATTTCGTTGCCAGTTGAAAAATATCAGCCACAAACAGCAATGGAATCTCATTATCTATATAGCTTATTAGTCCATGGGTGGGGACCTTGGTCAATAACGTTTTCCACATATCGCCGGCTTTATTTATGTTCGTTCACATGAATAATAATGTGAAACTTTGTATGCCATTCAAACTTTGCCAACGGGCATTGACTTGTAAACCAATGGTTTTCAAGTTTTTTTTTTTTTTTTTTTTTTGACAAAAACGAAAGTGAAAACTTGTGTAATAAGAATGATTATTAATACAATTTGGCCATTAATTAATCTTGTAACAGTCAAATATTAAAATCACAAACCCCGAATAAATACGTAATTAAAAATAAATATTTAAACTAGATGTAACCTCCAAATAAATGTAAAAATATACATATCAAATTAGAACTAATTTTAATTTAAAATCACAAAATACAAAGTTGGGTGCTAACCGAATTCACCAATTGCAAGCAGGGATCGTATGCGTTGAAGATTATAATTCTAACCAAACTCAAAGTTCATACTCAAAATTTTCAATTCACATGCATTGGAAAGTTCGAAATCAAACATCACCATAAACAAACCATGAATTCATCGGAAGTTCAATTTGATGTACAAAATATTGAGCAAATTGTCACCATAGCCAGCCAGCCCTAATGGATTTTCGTTCTCATCTACTAGCAATTGCAGGGTTTTTATTAGTCTTGGTTCTTTATCTATGGAGGGTGATAATCCAAAGCCACAAAATCAAGGGCACTTTGACCCCAGAACCATCGGGTGCCTTGCCATTTATAGGTCACCTCCATAAACTAGGTGGCCAAGTCCCATTTTTCAGAACCCTAGCAGCCTTGGCGGACAAGTATGGTCCAATATTTACCCTAAGGCTTGGCAAGAACCGTGCACTTGTGGTCAGCAACTATGAGGCAGTCAAAGATTGCTTCACCAAAAACGACAGAGTTTTCGCCACAAGACCAAGGTCAACGCAAGGCAAGTACCTTGGCTACAACTATGCTGCATTTGGGTTCTCACCATATGGCCCATATTGGCGTGACATGAGAAAAATGGTCGTGGTTGAATTGCTCTCTAGCCGTAGGCTGGAGACGTTAAAACATGTCCATTCTTCTGAGGTTGATGCCTTTGTTAAAGGGTTGCATGCCCTTTGCAATAGAGAAGGGCATAATGGTCTTTGTCCGACCAACGTGGCGATCAGTGATTAGATAGAGCACCTAACTTTGAATGTGAGATGACTAGAATGATTGCGGGGAAGAGGTATTTTGATATAGTGGTAGAGAGGGAGGAGAGGGAGAGGAACAAAATATTGGGAAAATTTGTTGAGAATTAAGCTACTTACTGAGCTTAATACAAACTGCAGATGACAATCCTGCAGATTGATATTGAAGAGAATGAAGAAATTGAAGAATCTGGGAACTTCTCTTTTTAGTAATAGCTGTTAGTCTTTCTATCTAACGGCTAGTTTTTAATCAGTTTTGAGAAAATGGCTACAGCTGTTTTCTTTGTCTTTTAGTATGTATTGTGGTAACCAATTATGGTCCAGGTGTAAGAATCGTAGCCTCCTATGGTCTGTATGGCTGGAGATGAGTCCTTGCTCCCTACAAGGAAGGATCTGATTTTTGACAAAAAAGAGGAATATAGTCATGTAATTCCCCTGAGTTTTTTGACAGAAGAAATATACTGAACATTCTCATTCTCTATTCTTATTCTCTCTGAGTTTTCTCTCCTCTGCATACGTTGCTAACAAAAGGGTTTTGTTTGTTCTGATAAATCAATCAAAACCAGAAAGTTTTATACCAAAAATCAACATGGTATCAGAGCTCCTGGTCTGATTTCAGAGAGGGGCGTGAGCTGTGAGAAAGAGGGCTTTCCTGAGAAATTCCCAAAAGGGACAAAGGTTGCTCTTTTAGTGTTTGGTTCACTGAGACTCACTCAAAATGGTGGGTTCAGGTTCTTCAAGTGGAGATTTAAGAACTCCACAGTTTGATGGTGCAAACTATGATTTTTGGTCAGTCAAAATGGAAACTATTCTCATAGCATATGATCTATGGGATGTAGTGGAGGTTGGAGTACTTCCACAACCGATTCTTGAGGAAGAAGAAGGCTCTGGAGATGAAGAGAGTGAAGCTGAGCAAATTCCAGTGGAAGCACCTACCATTTCCAAAGAAGATAAGATCAAAAATGCCAAGGCATTGAGCCTTATTCAAGGAGCACTAACAAATGAGCTCTTTCCTCGCATCAGAAATGAGAAGACTGCAAAAGGAGCTTGGGATGTCTTGAGGAGAGAGTTCAGAGGAGATAAAAAGGTAAGAGCTGTAAAACTTCAAGTTGTTAGAGCAGATTTTGAGTATATGAGAATGACTGATGGTGAAAGCTTAGATAGCTATTTGGCTAGATTTTTTGGAACTGTGAATAATCTGAAATCTCTTGGTGAAGATGTGTCTGAAACAAGAATTGTGCAAAAGCTTTTGATGAGTCTAAGTAGAAAATATAAGTCCATTGTGTCTATTATTGAAGAAACTCGAGACCTTGATGTTCTTAGAGTTGCCAAAAATTGTTGCATTCCTAAAAGGACACAAATTAATGTGCAAACAACCAATTAAAAATACCCGCAAGTGCACGAATCTATCGAAGTATAGATTATGTAAGTACGGGGTCGATCCCACGAAGAACTTGTCGGCTTCCTATAAGTTCTAATTTGAGTACAAAGAGAACACTTAATTAACACACCACAAATGCACAAATGAAAGAGGGAAACTAGAAATGAGTAAAGAAGTGTAAAAGAAATAAAACAACACAAGAAAACTAAAGAAAAACACAAACAGCACTTTTTATCACCCTTTTATCACCTATGAACAGTGCTAAAGCGACCGATCGTGAGGCAGAAGCGACCGGTCGTTTTTGGGCAGAGTCGAAACTCAAATTTTGACGTGAAAAGTGACCGGTCGTCAGGTAAAAGCGACCGGTCGTTTTTGGGCAGATTCGTTTTCTCTGTTTTTCAGTTTCGACCTCTGTCCAGTGTTTTGCCTATAACTTTCCAACCGTACGTCCAAAATTCACGTTCTTTATACGGTTGGATTCAGCACAGAAAATGCAAGAACACAGCGCGGACCAAAAGTCCAAAACAGTTACGAAAATAAACAGAATTCAGTAAACAAGACACACAATGTAACAAACACACAACTCACACACACATTGGGGGGGGGGGGGGGGTTTGGTTTGGTTCAAGTGACCTATTTCTATTGCATGAAAGTAAATGGACTTTGAATTTAAATGAGAATGGCAGAGATGAATTATCAAAATGTGAAAGTACCAAGTAACAAACACTAGGGTTTCGGAATCCACCCTAAACAATTCTACCTATGTTCATGGATACTCAAGTGATGAACTCTAAACTTGTTGATGAAGATGTTCGCAATCAAGACCATGGGTCGTGGCTCAAGACGCATTGATTCTCTCTAATATACGTAAAGTGCATGGTTCGTGCTACAATACTTGTGCCCTCCCCATAACCGAACCTAGGTATGGTTCGTACTTCGATTCAATTACAAGGAGAACCCATTAAGTTCAAAGAGAATATGAACATCACAAGAATCCTAATAGCATGGTGTTTACATTAGGTATTCAAGAAACCAAATCACATGGATGATTCTTACTTCATCCATTTATTGCTTAGGATAACATGAAGATACACATAATCCCAACAATCTCAAGAAGCATGCTTTCAAAGATGGCCAACCAAGGAAAAACACACATCAAGGATAGATTAATTTGGTGAATTGGAATTCATCAACAATATCTAGAAATTCATACACTCAAGCATCAAAACAATAAGGTAATCATGTTTAGGGCTTCAACCTAAGCCCTAGCTATGGAGTTTAGTTCCTCATAATCATTTCAAACACAAATTCGAAATATAACTAGAAAGAGTTTACAGATTTGGAAATGATGAAAGCTTGAAGTCTTCAATGGTGGAAGTCTTCTCTCTTCTTCCTTGCTGCACCTCGTTCTCCTTCCTTAGCTTTTTGCTCCCAATCTGCTCCTCAATTCTGGAATGATGTGGTCCTCTCTCCCGTTGCAAAGCTCCCCCAAATCTGATTGCAATCCCTTTTGACTTCTGCCCCTTCTTTCCAGCTCACTTTTAATATAAAACTTATTCTTTCTCTAAAGCTTTTGCCCATTGTCCCCTTGCAAATGATGAAGCCTTGTTTTAAGGTATAATCCAAGGCTCCAATTGACTCAGGAAATGCCACTCAAATGCAATCCATTGTTACCAAAAGGTGTGGTAACAAGTAGAAATAAAATGCTATTAAGTGGGGTGAAAACTGGGCCAAAACAAACATCCAGAGCCAGCATCAATTGTCCGATCAGTTGGATAGGCTACACTTGCCCAATGGAGCTCAAATTTGGATATGTTGTAGTTAACATCCATTGGAACAAGTCTTATGAAGATCATCACCTCATCCAAGGACCGGAACATGCTAATCCAAGGCCACGAAGTTGACCTACGAAAATGAACAAAAACAGAATTTATATCAAATAATGCACTTTTAGCTCATTTTCATACAAACCAAGGTAAAACCTATTAAAACACAAAAAAGAAGTAAAAAGCTATAAAATGTCAAGAACTAACTCAAAATAGTGGGAGAATAACATGAAAAATCATGTGTAAAAATGAACCGAACAAAGAGGTCATTGCCTCTGTCAAAGTCTATGATAAAAGGGAGGACTTGCATGATGAAAGAGATAAAGTGGCTGGAACTGAGAGAGCTTTCAGTAGCCTCAAGGTTGGAAATAACCAAGTTCATAGCACTCATAAGGGCTCACAGAGTAGACCAAATCAAAAGTGGCAAGGACAAGACAAAAAGGGATCAAATTGGTCTCAAAATAACAATGGCTCAAGCTGGAATAATAATGCTGGAGGAAATTGGAACAATAGTTTCAATTCTCAGAACAAGCAAGGTAGTAGCAGTCAAGGAAGTGTGAAACCACAGTGCCAAGTCTGTCAGAAGTATCATTTTGGTGTGTGCAGGTACAAAGGCAAACCTAGATGTGGAAAATGCAATAGGTTTGGTCATACTGCAAAGGACTGTGAAGGTCATAGTCACAAACAAGTAGCCAACTATGCAAAGGAAGAAGAAGTAACCACAGGAACTATGTTCTATGCTTGTCACTCTGCAAGTTTGCAAGATAAAAGTGTATGGTTTGTGGACAGCGCCTGCAGCAACCACATGACCTCTCAAGAGTCTGTGTTAATAAACATTGATAGGACTGTGACTTGCAAAGTTAAAATGGGCACTGGAGATCTTGTACAAGCAACTGGAAAAGGAACTCTAGTGGTTGAAACTCAGCATGGGAAAAGGTATATACATGAAGTGTTGCTTGTTCCGGGCTTGGATGAGAATCTATTGAGTGTAGGCCAAATGATGGAGCATGGTTACTATGTCTTATTTGGGGGTAACATGGCAGTTATTTTTGATGATGGCAGCCTCAACAATGTTGTAGCAAAAGTGGTCATGGGAGGAAATAGATGTTTCCCTCTCTCACTAGAATCTATGACACCTGCAGCAAGAAAAGCATCAGTGATTGAAGACTCTTGGATTTGGCATAGAAGACTTGGACATTTGAATTTTGTTAGCATGAAAAAGATGCAGCAGATGGAAATGGTGACTGGACTACCTGTGTTAACCGAAATGAAGGATGTGTGTAAAGGTTGTGTTTTAGGAAAACATCACAGAGAGAAGTTTGACAAAGAGGGAGCATGGAGAGCAAGCTGTCCACTGGAATTAGTGCACACAAACTTGTGTGGACCAATGCAAAATGAGTCAATTGGTGGAAATAGGTACTTCATCACATTCATTGATGATTTTTCAAGAATGTGCTGGGTATACTTTCTCAGAAATAAATCTGATACCTTTAATGTGTTCAAGAAATTCAAAGCTTTCGTTGAATTGCAAAGTGGATTTAGTTTGAAAAAGCTAAGGAGTGATAGAGGTGGTGAATATACCTCACATGAGTTCCAAGAATTCTGTGCAAGCATGGGAATGGAGAGTCAACTAACCATTGCCTACTCTCCTCAGCAAAATGGAGTTGCTGAGAGGAGAAATAGAACAATATGTGAAATGGCAAGGTCCATGATGACAGAGAAAGGAATCCCAGTGACTTTTTGGGCAGAAGCTGTAAGTACAGCGGTGTATCTCCAAAATAGATGTTTTACAACATCTGTGTCAAGCAAAACACCATTTGAAGCATTCACAGGTAGAAAACCAGGAATCAAGCATCTGAAAGTTTTCGGTTGCATCTGTTACACTCATGTTCCATCACCCTTGAGGCAGAAATTTGATGGCAAGGCTAGAAAGGGAGTTTTTATGGGATATGGAAGCTGTGAAAAGGGTTACAGGGTGTATGATCTGCAATCTAAGAAGATTGTACTCTCAAGGAGTGTAATTTTCAATGAGGACAAGGTATGGAATTGGAAGAGTGATCAAGAGGAATTTGTTCCAATACCATTCAACCTCAGAGGAAATGAAACAGAAGCTGAATTTGGTGAAGAACAAACTGAAGCAAACCAATTTGATAATGGTGGCAGCTCTCACTCAAACACTATTGTTGATGTTTCAGATGAGAATAACAGTGGAAATAACAGTCAAGCTTCTACACCTAGCTCTACTCCAGTGAAGTTGAGAACTTTGGAAGATATATATGCAAGATGCCACATGTGCATCATAGAACCAGAAAATTATCAAGAAGCAGCAAGTGATATAGCTTGGCAAGAAGCTATGAATGCAGAGTTGGAGATGATTGAAAAGAACAATACTTGGGAACTTGTTGAGAGGCCAGCTAATAAACCTGTTATAGGTGTGAAGTGGGTGTTTAAGACTAAGCTTAACTTGGATGGAACTGTTCAGAAACACAAAGCTAGGCTTGTAGCAAAAGGGTATGCACAGAAACCCGGAATTGACTACAATGAAACCTTTGCACCAGTGGCAAGGTTAGATACAATTCGAACTCTTATTGCACTTGCAGCTCAAAAGGGTTGGAAACTGTTTCAGTTGGATGTTAAGTCAGCATTTCTAAATGGGGTGCTTGATGAAGAAGTATATGTTGAACAGCCTGAAGGTTTCGAAGTTAAGAATGCTGGTCACAAGGTCTACAAGTTAAGAAAAGCCTTATATGGACTTAAACAGGCGCCTAGGGCCTGGTACAGTGAGATTGATGCATATCTCTCCATGTGCAAATTCAAGAGAAGCATAAGTGAAGCCACTCTGTACACAAGGTCCAATAGTGAAGGAGACTTGATCATTGTCTCAATCTATGTTGATGACATTGTCTATACTGGTAGCAGTGAGAGGATGCTTACTGAGTTCAAAAAAGAAATGATGCAAAGATATGAGATGTCGGATCTTGGACTTCTCCATCATTTTTTGGGGATGGGAATACTGCAAACTGATCAAGGAGTATTTATTCATCAAAGCAAGTATGCCAAATCCTTGCTTATGAAGTTCGGGCTTGAAGATTGCAAACCAGTCTCAATTCCTTTGCCTACTGGTGAGAAACTAAAAAATGTGGATGGGAGTGAGTTAGCTGATGAAGGGCTCTACAGAAAAATAGTAGGAAGCCTACTATATTTAACTGCAACTAGACCTGACCTAATGTATGCAGCTAGCTTGCTATCAAGGTTCATGAATGGTCCTACAAAAAAGCACATGGGTGTTGAAAGAAGGGTTCTAAGATATGTGCAAGGGACTCTTAGCTATGGCATTGAATATGTGAGAAATCAGTCAGCAACTCTTGTTGGATTCTGTGATGCAAATTGGGCAGGCAGTGAGGATGATAGTAGAAGCACTTTTGGCTATGCATTTAGCTTTGGAAGTGGAGCATTCTCTTGGGCCTCTGTGAAACAAAACACAGTGGCACTATCAATAGCAGAAGCTGAGTATGTCTCAGCATCTGAAGCAACAACACAGACCATTTGGCTAAGATTTGTTCTTGATGATTTTGGTGAAATGCAATCTGAGGCAACACCTTTGTTCTGTGACAATATGTCAGCAATTTCAATGGCCAAGAACCCAGTTTTTCATCAAAGAACTAGGCACATAAACAGAAGGTACCATTTCATAAGAGAAGCTTTGCAAGAAGGTGTGATCAATATGCAATTCTGCAGAAGTGAAGAACAGCTCGAAGATATTTTTACCAAAGCACTGCCCAAAGACAGATTCAAGTATCTAAGGTCGAAACTTGGAGTTAAGCCAGTAAGCAACTTAGGAGAGGCTGTTGAGAATTAAGCTACTTACTGAGCTTAATACAAACTGCAGATGACAATCCTGCAGATTGATATTGAAGAGAATGAAGAAATTGAAGAATCTGGGAACTTCTCTTTTTAGTAATAGCTGTTAGTCTTTCTATCTAACGGCTAGTTTTTAATCAGTTTTGAGAAAATGACTACAGCTGTTTTCTTTGTCTTTTAGTATGTACTGTGGTAACCAATTATGGTCCAGGTGTAAGAATCGTAGCCTCCTATGGTCTGTATGGCTGGAGATGAGTCCTTGCTCCCTAAAAGGAAGGATCTGATTTTTGACAAAAAAGAGGAATATAGTCATGTAATTCCCCTGAGTTTTTTGACAGAAGAAATATACTGAACATTCTCATTCTCTATTCTTATTCTCTCTAAGTTTTCTCTCCTCTGCATACGTTGCTAACAAAAGGGTTTTGTTTGTTCTGATAAATCAATCAAAACCAGAAAGTTTTATACCAAAAATCAACAAAATTGTGAAGGAGTTTATGGTTGCTGGGAACCCAATTGCTGCTGATGTGATTGGGTTTCCAGATTGGATTGATTTCAAGGGGGAAGTTAAACAGATGAAGCGCATTGTGAAGGAATTAGACTCTTTGAAGGGAAGTTGGTTTGAAGAACATTATGCAAAGAAGGAGACTAACTCAAGTCACAAGCATGACTTCATTGATGTCATGCTTTCTGTGATTGAGGACAATTCCAAGCTTGGCTATACCCGTGAAACTATCATCAAGGCAACATAAATGGTATGTCCTTTTAAGTTCTCTAGTTAAAATGAAAAATAAGAGGGAAAAAAAAAAACTTTTTGTGGCACAAGTTTGCCATGCCCTACAATTTTAACCCCTTTTGCATGTGTGAAGACCCACACGTAACTTGGGTTGAACAAATAGTCGAACATATGGTTTTTTGAATCAAAAAATGATTAAAGAGTCAGAATTGTTTAACTTTTGGTTCGACAGTCACAAAAGTTTATCACTTGTTAAAAGGTGTCATTTGGTCTAATTTCGCTTTAGTGGACCTTATATAATGAAATCGTGCCTCAGGTAGAGTAAATAGATAACCGGAATATGATTGGACAAGGATTTCAATCCTAAATCTAACTAATAAAATCTTGCAGCAGAAGTAAATTAACACAAGGATTTTTGTACCCAATGGTACGAGGAAAAAACCCAACCAGGAAAAACCTCTAGAAATCTACTAAGAATGGACTATTTTACAAGACTCAAGAAGATAAACTCTAAACAAGAATCTATCCAATACTTTTGTCTTGCCTTACTTAATCCTTGCTTGAACTCTCTCAAATCGATGATCCTCACGAACAAGCATGCCCGCACACAGCTTCCAATATGGAATATGAAATATGAAGATGCAAACTAGAATTAAAAAGCTTCACAAAGTTGCTTTATCATTCTAATTTTTCATGAACTCACCTTTACTTCTCTCAGTATAAATCTCTCAAATCAGTTTTTGCATAAGTAAGTAACAAAGGTCTTCAAGCTTTGTTTTATATCAAGAGAAATCATGTTCCCAAAAAGAGTATGAAAAAGTAGAATTGGTTTTAACGTGAAAAAGAGGAAAACAATTTTGCTGATTGATTTCATTATGAATTTCATTCCTAATAAAACTAAATCACAAAAATATAGTTTTCCTAATATGATATGCAAATGCAAATTACCTTGTAGGCATAGTCAACCCTTGATCTGCTCAATCTGGATAAGTCTTATGGCCCAAGTTAATTTGCTTAAAAACTAGACCTAAATCTACACAACGAGGACACAATTACAAGTCTAGGAAATTAAGCCAATTCCTAAGTAAATTCACATTTACATATAAGTTGTAGCAGACCTTTGTAATTCTTTGAATACTACTAGCTCAAACTACCCATAAGAGAGCAAGAAAGCAGGATAATCTTCTAGTACCCTTTAAAACTTGACCCAAGAAAAAGAATGCAAAAGTTCAGCAATGTAAAGAAAAAGAAGTTAACCCAAATTAGGGTCATAGGGTGTGTGTGAATTCTAACATTTGCAAATGGCAACACTCTAAATATTCTAATATTGTTTACCATTTTCAATTTTTTCATGTTGCAGAATCTTATCTTAGCTGGTTCAGAAACCTTATCAATCAGCTTGACATGGGCCCTCTCTTTACTATTAAACAATAGGCCTGTTTTGAAGCATGCCCAAGAAGAGCTATACCTAAAAGTTGGGAGGAACAGATGGGTTGAAGACACTGATATAAAAAACCTAGTTTACCTCCAAGCCATAGTCAAAGAAACACTGCGCCTACCCACCAGGCCCACTCTCAGTTCCTCATGAAGCCATTGCAGATTGCCAAGTTTGTGGCTTTCTCATTCCAAAGGGCACTCAATTTCTTGTGAACTTGTGGAAATTGAATAGAGACCAAAGTGTGTGGGCAGATCCTGAAGTGTTTTGCCCAGATAGATTTCTCACAATACATGTTGACATTGATGCCTCTGGTCAACATTTTGAGTTTATTCCATTTGGGCCTGGTAGAAGGTCTTGTCTAGGTGTCACATTTGGATTGCAAGTCACCCACCTGACACTTGGACGCTTACTTCAAGGGTTTGAATTGGCAACACCTTTGGACATGCATGTGGACTTGACTGAAGAACTAGCCACTACTTTGCCAAAGGCAACTTCACTAGAAATTAACATAACCCCAAGGTTGCCCTTTCAACACTATCAAGGATAGGTTGTGAATTGTATTTTAAGTCCTTAAAATTAATATTTCCAATTCTAAGAAAGATAAATCCTGAAAATTTTTATTGACGAATCCCATTATACAGATCATAGGACAAGGCTAAAGCAATAATCTCGACAGAGATGGGTATTAAATGGTTAATTTCAGTTTAGTATCACGAATTCTTACCCTTAAGGCATGTTGTCCATGCACTCTCAATTTTAACAATAAAATCCTATGTTCGTAAATTTTTTGAAATCTGGCTCTACCGTTAGAAGAATTGTTAAAGAATCTGTTAAGTGATGACGTGGCATATATGGGTACCACTTTTTTTAAACTTAAATTGATTATAATATTGCAAAGGACCCACTAGTATAGTGATTTGAAGTATTTACTCCCTCAGGCAAGGTCCTGGGTTTGATTCCTAGCATCAGTGTAGTGTGTGTGAGTTTAGTATGCTATCACCCCTCTCAATAGGAAAAGTTCTAAATTTTTTTTTTTTTTATTATAATATTAAAAAACATTAAAAAACTAACTAAAATTTAAAAAAAGATTTTTTAAAAAATAAAAAATAAAACCCCTTCAGCCCCAAGAAGCCACCTCTTTCCCCAACCATCAAATCCTAGGCCCCCCACCCGACGCCTCTGCCCGACCACCAAGAACCTCCCAACCACCAAGGCAGAACGTGTCCCCACCGTTAAACAAAGAACCACCAGCAGCACCACTCCTAGTTAGTGGCTGATCAACTATACAACCAGCTGTCACTTAGGAAGAAAAAAACAACAATTTGCTTAAAACTTAAATAAAAAATTAATAAATAAAAAACTAAAACCCTAAACTTCTGCAGCCTCTCTTCTGTTTTCTTCTTTTCATTTTTTGCTTTTCAATGTCTTCTTTCTGCCCAATAACTTACTCTACCCCTTCGATTATATATATATATATATTTTTTATATTAAACTAATTCCCTAAAGTAGTTGTAAGATTGGATTTTGAGGATTTGCAAGAATTGATTATGATATTGGATGAAAAGAGACAGTGAGGTCGTGTTTACATAGGGACGATTCCCTCTGGTTGTAAGATTGGACTTTTCTTCCTCTTGTTACTGAGAGACTTGGTTGGTTCCCTCTGGTTATTCTTATCTCGTCTTGTCGTTTGCTTGATGCGTTTGTTCTGGTTGATGGTTGTATTGTCTTTGTCTTTCAATGAAGTTTCTTGTGGAGCCCTGAAAGAAAGGGAAGTTGCAGGCTTGACGTTGAACTCGTAGAGTTAGTAATTATTGTTGACTATTACTGAGTGTGAAATATTGTTGAGACAATTATTTTTGTTCTTTTTTCCAATGTGATATTTTTACAATAATCTTTTTTGTTTTTTGTTTTTAATCTTTTTCTTATTTCTTAAATTGGTTTTAATGTTTTATTAATATTTTAATCAATTTAAGTTTAAAAAAGTGGGTCTTCTATATGTCACGTCATCACTTAACTAATTCTTTAACAATCCTTCTAACGGCAGAGCTACATTACAAAAAAATTACAAATATAGGGTACTTTATTGTTAAAATTGAGAGTGTAGGGACAAACAGTCCTTAAGAGTGAGAGTTTAGGAAATAAACCCAATATTAAATATATGCCATTTTTCAATGATATGAGTTGAATAATTATAATTGTATCCAAGTACTCAAATCTTGCAAGCAAACGAAAGAATTAACAACATTATCCAACTCAAATTGTTCAACCCACGTGCATTGGAAAGGTCGTAATTGGTGAAAACCAAATATCATTCCCAAAACCTTAGTCAATGAAGAAACATTAACCATTCAAATATATCCTTGAATTTGAGTGGCCCAACATGTCATCTTTCCTTGTCTATGAAACTACAGCTTTTACCCCAACAAACCATAAATTAATTGGAAGTTCACTTTTGTCACCATAGCCAGCCATCCCTCATGGATTTTCTTTCTCATCCGCTAGCAATTGCAGGTCTTTTGGTCTTGGTTCTGTATCTATGGAGGGTGAGGATCCAGAGCCACAAAATCAAGGGCATGTTGGTCCCACAACCATCAGGTGCCTTGCCAATCATAGGCCACCTCCACAAGCTACGTGGCCCACTTTTCAAAACCCTGGCAGCCATGGCTGACAAGTATGGCCCTATCTTCACCATATGGCTTGGCAAACACCCAGCACTTGTGATCAGCAACTATGATGCAGTCAAGCAATGCTTCACCAAAAACGACATAGTTTTTGCAACTAGATCAAGGTCCGCACAAGGCAAGTACCTTGGCTACAACTATGCAGGATTTGGGTTCTCACCATATGGCACATACTGGCGTGACATGAGAAAAATGGTCATGGTTGAGTTGCTCTCTAGCCGCAGGCTTCAGACTTTAAAACATGTCCAAATTTCTGAGGTTGATGCTTTCATTAAAGGGTTGTTTTTGCTCTGCAAAACAGAAGGGCACAATGGTATAAATCCAACCAAGGTGGTGATCAGTGATTGGATTAAGCACCTAACTTTGAATGTAATTACTAGAATGATTGCTGGGAAGAGATATTTTAATAGCTCAGATGAGGGAGACGAGCAAAGGTTTGGGAAAATTGTGAAGGAGTTTATGTATGTGTCAGGAAAACCAGTTGCTTCTGATCTAATTGGGTTTCCAAGTTGGATTGATTTTAAGGGGCAAGTTAAAGCTATGAAGCGTATTATGAAGGAGTTAGATTCTTTCACGGGAAGTTGGATTGAAGAACATTATGCAAAGAAAGAGACTAACTCAAGGGACGAGCATGACTTCATTGATGTCATGATGTCTGTGATTGAGGACAATTCCACGCTTGGCTATACGCGTGAAACGATCATCAAGGCAACATCAATGGTATGTTTATATATATGCCTAATCATATGAAAAAAACCACAATTACTCATGATTTTTAACTTCTGTGGTGGTAAATCTATTAATGTTTCTCATTGTTTTTTCAGTAAAGTTTCATCTCTTTTATTTTCAAGTGATAAATTGATAGCTCAAAACTACTCAAAACAGAGCAAGAAACTAAAACTACTCAAAACAGAGCAAGAAACTATCTTTTACAAGAAAAAGGAATGTAAAAGTTCATCAAAGTAAAGAAAAGCAAGAAACTAACAACACCGATATTGTCCCCAACTTAACCACATACAAAGTCCAGTAGATGTGAGTTTTTATCACAAAAGGCATCGGTGATATTAGTAGTGGAACCATTCATTATATCCTGTATTTTATTTAGTCAAGTTTCCGATGTGAGACTTATATATTCTTCAACATTTTTTTGGGTCAGGGGCTGTATATTTTGCAAATTGCAACACTCTAGATTGTTTGTTGTTCACAATTTTCAACTTTTCATTTTGCAGAATCTTATTCTAGCTGGTTCAGACACCACAGCAATCAACTTGATATGGAGCCTCTCTTTACTGTTAAACAATAGGCATGTTTTGAAGCTTGCCCAAGAAGAGCTAGACCTCAAAGTTGGCAGGGACAGATGGATTGAAGACACTGATATCGAAAACCTACCTTACCTCCAAGCTATTGTCAAAGAAACACTGCGCCTCTACCCACCAGCCCCACTCTCAGTGCCTCATGAAGCAATGCAAGACTGTCAAGTTTGTGGCTTTCACATCCCAAAAGGCACCCTTTTGTTTGTGAATCTGTGGAAATTGCATAGAGACCCAAGTTTGTGGCCTGACCCTGAAGTCTTCTGCCCGGAGAGATTTCTCACAACCCATGTAGGAATTGATGCCTCTGGTCAACATTTTGAGTTCATCCCATTTGGGTCTGGAAGAAGGTCTTGTCCAGGTGCCACATTTGCATTGCAAGTTACCCATTTGACACTTGGACGCTTGCTTCAAGGGTTTGAATTGGCAGCACCTTTGGACATGCCTGTGGACTTGACTGAAGGGCTAGGCATTACCATGCCAAAGGCAACTTCCCTTGAAATTATCTTAACTCCAAGGTTGCCCTTTGAATTCTATGAAGATGTATAGGTAGTGAATTGCATTTGGTACTTTGCTAGTTTATGAGATGAGGAAATAAAGTAATTGTCTTTCCTTCTTTTTTCTTTTTATTAATGAGAGGTAAGTGAGGATTTGAATATTTATACATAAATACATGCATCACTAGTAATTTATGAATATCTATTATTCTTAAGGAACAAAATGCTCCTTATCAATTGATATATGCGTGGAACAATCCAAATTCCATTGGCAATAATGTCAGAAATAATCCAAAATCTGATTGAACATATAAAAGAGATATCCAACAACAACAAGAAGCAAAATAGCCATATAAAAAGATGAAAAGTCACACTAAGGCCATCTCCAGCCATGGGCTATATCTCAAATATAGCCCTAAATTAATACCAAACCCATCTTCAGTCATGGGCTAAATAAAATTTTGGCCACATTTGGCCCTTTAGCCCTCCAACCGGGCCAAATGTAGCCCAGCTTTGGCCTATGCCAAATTCATAGTGAACCCCACCATGTGCTTTTCAATCACCAAATATTAAAGCACTCCCCCACTTGCCTTATTAAAAGCTGGATATCTATATATATATATAAAGCAAAATGCAGAGAATTGTGAAACATTCAAAATACTAGTGTTGAGGCCCAACAAATCCATGGTTGGGCCCGAATAAATTCATAGCCCAAAACGATATATTATTGGAAAAAGACCCAATTTGGAGTACACGAAAGTCTGCCATGCACAAGCCACACCCTGCATGCCATGCCAAATAAAAATATGTCATGCTAGAAATTGATATTAAAATTATATAGATGCATTTAGCTATGCAAATTCATGCCAATTATCCTATCAAGCATCATAATTAAAAGTATGTCAAATGACATGACATGCCAAGCGACATGCCATGCCAAGCAGGAAATTATTATTTCACACTCAATCGCACTACAAGCTTAAGTGGGCCCAAGCCACTCGAATGCCCGGGGCTTGCTTGAGTGGGTTGTGGTATGGATGGTAACAAATTGTCATGGGGCCCATCGATGGGTCGAGAAATGGAAGTCTCGGGTCGCTTGGGGCCTCGGGACTCAAGCCCATTTTTAGGCCCAAACGTGGGTAAGCACAAGAGGGAAAATAGCTCATTGCTTCAATTGTAGTAGCCCAACCAAAATAGCCCATTGCTCCAATTAGAATAAGCAAACCAAAAAGCCCAACATTTGATAAAGCCATCTCATCCATTAGATAGATCATGTGGTTGTCTTAAAAAGTCTATATATTTAGAATAAAAAAGCAACACCAGCTTTGGCATTCGGCTGAAAAACAAAATCACGCAGGGGCTTGGGGAATCCACATAAAAAAAGGGGCTGCTGGGAGGTTACACATGGAAGGAGCAAGTTCTAAGTGAAGGCAGTAAAAAGACCAAAGGATATTGGCGTGCAAGGGAAGGTGCCGTCTGATCGATTCATAATTGTATATCATTTTGTACCATTCTAGCTTATGATTTGGTTATGTTTTTGAGTTAAACTTGTGCTTTTAATCCTTTTTGTGTTTATCTTTCAGTTCATTGAGCTTTAGGTAATAATGAGGGCTTTGGATAGTAAATGATGCAATCCATGCATGTTAGGGCCTAATTTGGATGAATGGATGAAGAGCTTAAAGACAAACTCAATTTTGGCTACAGTCCCCTGCCAGCCCAGTTTCGTAGGTCATATTGCAAGCTTTGTTTCAGCAACCTACATAGCTCGGATGAGGCCACATTCTTCATGAAAGTTGTTCCAATGGGTGTATACTATAACATATCCGAAATTCAGCCCCATTGGATAATTGTGGAGTCTGTTACCTAGCAAACACAGAGCCATGCTCAGGATGGATTTTATCAGCGCGCAAAATGAGTTAGCAATTTGTTTTGGCCTTAACTTCCTCCTCCGACCTTGGATTGGCCCAAATGATATATGGCTGGAAAGAAGACATTCTGAACTTCAAGTTTGAGTGCTTAAAGTCTTAATTTGCTTAAGGGAAGCCCAATTCGTAAGCCCTTGAAGTTGCTGGTCATGCTGACCTCAGGATGAGCTATTATTTCTGGTTGGAAGCTTGGTCATGGTGACATGAAGATGAGCTAGGGCTGTGTTGTGTAGATACAGCTGCACCAAAATGGATTCAGTTGCATCCTCAACTTGTGATACTCGCAAGTGCACGAGCCGTTTGGTAGTATAGCATATGTAAGTGCGAGGTCGATCCCACGAGGATTGGTGATTGAATGATCCAATTCATTTTCCCTATACAAAACAGAAACAAAAACAAAGAACATGAAAGAAGGAAAAAAGAAAATAAGAAAGTAACTCAAGCAAATAAGTTCCCAAGTTCAATTAGATTAATGGATTGATTCTAGCTAAAGTATGGTTAAGCCATGGTGTGTGGTCATAACCTTGTGTTCCTAATTCCCTAATTTGATCATTTGTTGTCTAACCTAAAATTAAGCATTAGGAACCCATTAAGCATAGAAGAACAATTTAAACAACCAAGCATGTATCTAATCCCTGTTGTCGAATGTCCATACATACTCTTCCTATTCATAGTTCAATTCGAATTAAAGCATGGTGTCTACTCTTAATTCAAACCAAGATAGCTAACATGCAAGCCTAAATGGTGATCAATCATTCAAACTAGCATATTAACTTATAAGCATAATGAATAAGAACAAAAACCATAATTGAAACTTGGAAACTAATCAAACTTGAAACTAAAGAAAAGAATTTACATAATGAAAAGTAAAGTGGAACTAAGAAAAACTTAAGGAGAATTTCAGCACAAAGATCTCATTATAACAATTGAAAACTAGAAAGGAAAACTAAGAGAATTTGAGGGAGAGAAGGGAAGGGAGCTCTAGAGAAGTGTTTGAGAGCTCCCCCCCTTGGGGTGTGTTTACAAGCTTGGGAAACCTCACTATATATAGGCCTAAGGAAGCTGAAAATCTGAATTAAGTATGGCTAATGCATACAACACTTGTTTTATAAAATCTGAAATGGTTGATGCACTTCACTAATGCATACAACACTTGCATTATAAAATCTGAAATGGTTGATGCACTTCACTAATAAATCCCACCAGCAGCCCTAGCTCATCTTCTTGTCACCATGACCAAGCTTCCAACCAGAAATAATAGCTCATCCTGAGGTCAGCATGACCAGCAACTTCAAGGGCTTACGAATTGGGCTTCCCTTAAGCAAATTAAGACTTTAAGCACTCAAACTTGAAGTTCAGAATGTCTTCTTTCCAGCCATATATCATTTGGGCCAATCCAAGGTCGGAGGAGGAAGTTAAGGCCAAAACAAATTGCTAACTCATTTTGCGCGCTGATAAAATCCATCCTGAGCATGGCTCTGTGTTTGCTAGGTAACAGACTCCACAATTATCCAATGGGGCTGAATTTCGAATATGTTATAGTATACACCCATTGGAACAACTTTCATGAAGAATGTGGCCTCATCCGAGCTATGTAGGTTGCTGAAACAAAGCTTGCAATATGACCTACGAAACTGGGCTGGCAGGGGACTGTAGCCAAAATTGAGTTTGTCTTTAAGCTCTTCATCCATTCATCCAAATTAGGCCCTAACATGCATGGATTGCATCATTTACTATCCAAAGCCATCATTATTACCTAAAGCTCAATGAACTGAAAGATAAACACAAAAAGGATTAAAAGCACAAGTTTAACTCAAAAACATAACCAAATCATAAGCTAGAAGGGTACAAAATGATATACAATTATGAACCGATCAAATACCCCCAAACCTAGATTTTGCTAGTCCTCGAGCAAAACAACACAAAACAAAGTTAAAAACAAAACAAGAAGTTAACTAGACCACTTTCGTAGGTAACTCGATTGCATTGAGCGAATGCAACAAGCCTTTAAACCTCTAGGCATCCCTAGTAGGAGGAGTTGTGTCTCCTGAGGGTTTAACAGTTATACCCACAAACGTTTTTCTAACTCTACAAAACAAAATGGTTAGAAAACTTATTAGATTTGTTAGTTCTTAAGCAAAACCAAAACCAAAAACAAACATAAAAATAAAAACAAAACACAAAACACAAAAAAACAAAAAAACAAAAAAAACAAAAAAAAATCAAAATAAAAACTCAAAACAATCTTTCCGAACATTTTGTGAAGAGAAATGACTCATGCACATGACTTAAACGTTTTGACAATAAAAGCTCAATTTTAGACATTATTCACAAAGCGGCAAAGTTCAAAACATAATATGCTCAAAGTGTAGTAGTGTGATAGCCAAATGCAACAAATTCCCCAATCTTAGTTTCCACATAATTTCAAAAATCATACCAAGCACAAATGCAACTTCAAATCTCACCAAAGTTGTCCTCTCACAAATGAATCACTCAGAAGAGGGCTACAATGCAACACTCAGTTATAGACATGGGATTAGAGTTAAATCATAAGGTACTTAACTCAAAAATAGGAAGATGAAGAACTTGCATTAATATGATCTCAAGAAGGAGGCCAAACACTTAAAAGTAGAAAAATGAATGCAATTCAACCACATGACATTTAAGATCAATTTAGGTCTTTAGCATAGGTTGTAATGGGGCCAAGGGTGTAAGGTGAGTAAGAAATGAAGGGTATGGATAATACAAAGTCCAAGGAACTCAAAATGTAAGAACATAAAATAATTGTTTACAAGACTTCGAATCATCACGATTAGATTTTTTTTTCTTTTACAAGATCAAAACTCCTTATACCTTCATTTACATTGATTCAAACTCCTTTCCAAACACCAAATTATTTTGAAGGCCCAAAAATGAATTTTCAAACAACCGCCACTTAATCACAACTTTCTCTTTTCTTTCACCAATTGTGTGATTTTTTTTATTTTTTTATTTTATGTAATATCCCTTCCCAAACTTAGCTTGAAAAACACATCCGAATTAGAGCTCATGAATTCCTTAGAAAGGTAAATATTTGTTTTTCGGGCTAAGGCGAGGAAATATAATTGGTAAAATGAAAGAAAAGGTTTACATGTAGGCTCAAAATGGTAAACAATGGAAAATCATGCTTAAGCATGCATAAGGTTAGCTTGAAAGGCACAAACGATCCAAAGAAGGCCTTAATATCACTTCTTTAAATGTCATGAAATCAAATTGCATAAGAATGAATGACTTTTAAGTGTTCAACCAAATCAATGAATAATGAGATCAAACAACAACTTTGATGACAAGAAAATAAGAGTATGTGTATAACACTCATGAAATGAAGCACAAGGCTCAAAAGCTCACATTATATGGTTATATAAGTCTAATTTATGCTTGATACAATTCTTTGGGTCATGCAAATCCTTTAATTGGAAAATTATGAAACAAATGGCAAGTGCAAAGAAGGTTTCGAACATATCATGCTAGAACGATGCCAAATTAATCAATTAATTAATTTTTTTTTTTTACAATAAAAATTTACAAGGAAAAAAAAAATTAAATAAATAAAATTCAATTTTCATTTAAGTCATGCAAACATTTATCACAATCTCATCAAATGTGTTCGGAAAGTGAATAAAATCAAAATCAAAATCAAAATCAAAATTAAAGCAAGACTTAACAAAATAAAATAAAAATAAAAACAAGCAAATAAAAAAATTAAATTAAATTAAATTAAGGAAAAACCAATTTTACATGCTAAACTCCAATACCCCCAAACCTAGAAATGAACATTGTCCTCAATGTTTAAAAATTAGGAACAAGCAATGTCATAATAAGAAATGAAAGGTACTAAAGTAAATATAAACCACACAAAAAAAAAAAAAAAAAAAAAAAAAAACACAAATAAAATAATTACAAAAATAAAAATTACAAAACAAACAAACAAATAAACAAAAAAAAAAAAAAAATGAAACAGTAAAACACTCGAAACAGAAAGCCCTAAACAGACAAAACAGTAAGCCCTAAACAGACAGTCTTACGCAAACCAAAACCCAAACAATTGAAAGCCCAACCCAAAAGAAAGTTAACCCACCTTGAAACCTAACAACGGTGAAAACCTAACCCACAATGAAATCTGAAGCCCACACGTTTGTTATTATTATTATTATTATTATTATTTAAATAAAATGAAACTTGAATTGGGAGCGCAAAGGCGGAATTTCTGAAAAGAAAGTGTGTGGTCCCTGATGCCTTGGTTCCTGGGAAGTCACGGGTGAAAGGGGTGAGGGACGTGTCGCTGCGCAGAAGCAGCTGTCACATCCCCCAAGCCAGAATTATTGGCTTCTTGGGTGAAGCGGGACGACTTTTTCACTAGAAGGTGGTGAAAGGTGAAAATGCAATTAAGGGGGGTTGGGAAACGGGTGCGGCGACATATAGAGATAAGCCGTAAGGGCCGCACAGAACTCAGAACCGCAATGGCTAGGGTTAGCAAAAACTAAGTCTATAAAAGGTAAAAAGAAAGGGTAAAAAAAAACACAAACTCAGAAACACACAAAAGAGAAAAGAAAGAAAGAAGAAAAGAGAGTGAGAAATCAAATGGCCTCTAACTACCCATTTTCGTTGGATCTCAACCTAGCTCCACCGACTCAGACACGAGGCCAAGCAGCGGCACCAGTATGGATGCCCTACTTTGCTTCCGCACGGGGGCCTGTGACAGTAACTGACTCAATACTCCTAGACAATGATGTTGCCATTGGAGTGGCTAGAAATTTAGTGACTCCTAAAGATATACGTGTTCTGGGGACAAGGGATGACAACCGGGTCGTGAGCGATGCCCTGGCACTGAGCGTGCAGAGTACAGCAACAGTCGCAAGTTTGGGTCATCGCCTACTTGCGAAGTCCCATGAGGTAGAGGTGCTGAAAGGTCAGTTGGCGGCAGAGCGAAGTATGGTTGAGGAGTGTCAGACTGCTATAAAAAGCTTGAAAAGGGAGAGGTCAAGGATAGTGGAGGTGAATCGACACCAACTAGAAGTATTGCGGGACGAGAATAAAAACCTATCAAAAATGGTAGAGTTGTACTCTCGCGACATGCGAAAACAGCTGGAGGACCTAGACCGACCGGGTAAACGCAAACAAGCAGATCGCGAGAGTAGTTACGCTCAAGCTAAGATTGCGATCTTTGGGAGCTCAAGTGATGAGCCCCAAGAAGCTGTGCGTGAAGCCCCGGAAGAGGACAGCCAGAGGGCCAAACTCAAAGCTTCAATGGTCGAGACACTAAGCACTGTGAAGAAATGACTTCTACTGCATTATTGATGTTTTTATTTTAATTTATTTTATTTTTTTGGTTGTTTTTGTCTTTATTTTGTTTTGGAAATAAAAGAGTAAATTTGCAGAAGGAAAAAGAAAACGGAAAAGAAAGCACACTTTCCAAACTTAAATCAAACGAAGACGACAAACGGAAATGGAAGCACAGTTCCCTAACTAAAATAAAATAAAGATGATAGCCGAAAGGGAAAGGCAAAAACACAAAGCTCTAGAAAATGAAAGTAACGGGCAAAACAATAAAACACCAGAAAACACGGAAAAAAAAAAGTAAAGTGAAAGTAAAGGTGCTCCCCCTTGAAGCGATTAGGTCGAGCATGCCCGGGAAATCCGAAATGGTGTTGGCACCTTCATTAGCATATGTCTATTTAAAGCACGCCTCTACAAGCGGATGATACCCAGCATTTCTTCCTGCAAACTCAAGGAAAAACATCAAAAAATCCAGAAACAAAAAAATGGCATCCTCATGCATTCACCTTGATGATCTCAACCTTGAGCTCTCACTTGCACCACCGAATGCCCAGACAAGGGCTCCTCCAAACACTGTCTTTCCAAACTCTTCATATCATCACGGCACGGCCTCAAACTTTGCTGAGGCAATACCGAACTTTTCTGAGGCACTGTCGAACAGAGCAGTGCTGCTAGGAGGCATGATTAGCAGCAAGCTCACTCCGACAGATCATCTGCATGTGGCACAGAGGTCTGATAAGGCAGCGGTAGAGGAGTCCCACAATTTAACTGTGCTCCACGCGGTCTCCGCTACCAATTTGGGCATGCGATTACTGGCGAGGACAAGGGAGTGTGCCGCGATGAGCGAGGAAATAGCTTCCTTGAAGGCTATGGTTGCGGACTTGCAGAAGCGGCTCTACTGTGCCAATCAGCACGTGGAAGCACTGCAGAGGAAAAATGAGGACCATGTCGAGCTGCTGCAGATTCTGCAAGTAAGAGAAAATAGAGGCAAGCCATGATGATGATGAAGATGAAGAAGATGATGAAGATGATGATGAAGATGATGATGATGATGTTTTTTATTTATTATTATTTATTTTTAATTGTTTTTTTTTTTGTTTTGTTTTGTTTTTTGTTTTGTTTTTGTTTTTGTTTTTGCAATGTTTGAAATAAAAATGTGTTTTAACACTCAGAAATAAACTAACTAACCATACCACGTAAATAAATAAATAAATAACATAACAACACAAAAACAGAAACAAAACAAAAACAAAAACAAAGACTCAACAGAAAAGAAAACAAAGAAAATAAAAAAAACTTAATTTAAAAACACACAATATACAAGCAACTCACGGATGACCAGTTAAGGGCCTCAGAAAACACAGCCAGGGGATCCGGGAAGGTTGGAGGGGTCACAATGGTCCCGCTTAAAACCCAAACTTCTTAGACACCGAAGGTGTCGCCTAAAGAACTCCTAGACACTGTATTAACGGAAGTGCTCACTGGGGTTACCATAAGTCGGCTCATATGAAATTTTTTTTTAAAAAAAATTTTATTTTATTTAAATTTTTAAGATAAGAAACAAAAACAAATTAAGATAAAATGAAACAACAAACCATAAACGAAAATGAACTAAGTACTGTAAACAAATTCAAACAAACAACATAAATTGTTGTACTAAAAGAAACAAACCAAGAAACCAAAGAAAAAAAAAAAAAAAAAAAACAAACAACACTTTCTATCACCCGTTTATCACCATTGGACAGATTCGTTTCTATGTTTTTCAGCTTCGACCTCTGTTCAGTTTTTAAGCTATAACTTTCCAACCGTAAGTCCAAATTTTACGTTCTTTATATGGTTGGATTCAGCATAGAAAAACAAAGAACTCAACGCGGACCAAAAGGCAAAAACAACTACAAAAATAAACAGAATTCAAAGAAGAGAAAGGATTGAAATGCTCCCCCTTGAAGCGATTAGGTCGAATGTGATGCACTTGGAGGTCGCGACTTCTCCCATTGCTCCACACTTCCCATTCTTGTGATTGAGATTGCCATCTCTCTCCATTTTTATTAAGCTATCATAAATTGCTAAAACAAACACACAAACTTGAAATGGAATTAAAAGGATTAGGAAATAAAAACTAAAATGAAAAGGAAAATTAACACACATCCAATTCCATGCTTCAAAGCAACAAGCACCAATGGGTTGTGTAAGCTGGGACTTAAACCCAGTTCTCTTGCTTGTTGGGCAATTGTCCTTTTCTGTTGGACTACAAACACAACTGGTCCATTAACATCATTAACTTTAAAACAAGAAATTGTCTAGAAAAACATGAAAATGAAAAATAAAAATAAAACAAGTAGGGAAAAGAAATAGAACCAAACTATGTTGCCAATCCCCGGCAACGGCGCCAAAAACTTGTTGTGTAGATACAGCTGCACCAAAATGGATTCAGTTGCATCCTCAACTTGTGATACTCGCAAGTGCACGAGCCGTTTGGTAGTATAGCATATGTAAGTGCGAGGTCGATCCCACGAGGATTGGTGATTGAATGATCCAATTCATTTTCCCTATACAAAACAGAAACAAAAACAAAGAACATGAAAGAAGGAAAAAAGAAAATAAGAAAGTAACTCAAGCAAATAAGTTCCCAAGTTCAATTAGATTAATGGATTGATTCTAGCTAAAGTATGGTTAAGCCATGGTGTGTGGTCATAACCTTGTGTTCCTAATTCCCTAATTTGATCATTTGTTGTCTAACCTAAAATTAAGCATTAGGAACCCATTAAGCATAGAAGAACAATTTAAACAACCAAGCATGTATCTAATCCCTGTTGTCGAATGTCCATACATACTCTTCCTATTCATAGTTCAATTCGAATTAAAGCATGGTGTCTACTCTTAATTCAAACCAAGATAGCTAACATGCAAGCCTAAATGGTGATCAATCATTCAAACTAGCATATTAACTTATAAGCATAATGAATAAGAACAAAAACCATAATTGAAACTTGGAAACTAATCAAACTTGAAACTAAAGAAAAGAATTTACATAATGAAAAGTAAAGTGGAACTAAGAAAAACTTAAGGAGAATTTCAGCACAAAGATCTCATTATAACAATTGAAAACTAGAAAGGAAAACTAAGAGAATTTGAGGGAGAGAAGGGAAGGGAGCTCTAGAGAAGTGTTTGAGAGCTCCCCCCCTTGGGGTGTGTTTACAAGCTTGGGAAACCTCACTATATATAGGCCTAAGGAAGCTGAAAATCTGAATTAAGTATGGCTAATGCATACAACACTTGTTTTATAAAATCTGAAATGGTTGATGCACTTCACTAATGCATACAACACTTGCATTATAAAATCTGAAATGGTTGATGCACTTCACTAATAAATCCCACCAGCAGCCCTAGCTCATCTTCTTGTCACCATGACCAAGCTTCCAACCAGAAATAATAGCTCATCCTGAGGTCAGCATGACCAGCAACTTCAAGGGCTTACGAATTGGGCTTCCCTTAAGCAAATTAAGACTTTAAGCACTCAAACTTGAAGTTCAGAATGTCTTCTTTCCAGCCATATATCATTTGGGCCAATCCAAGGTCGGAGGAGGAAGTTAAGGCCAAAACAAATTGCTAACTCATTTTGCGCGCTGATAAAATCCATCCTGAGCATGGCTCTGTGTTTGCTAGGTAACAGACTCCACAATTATCCAATGGGGCTGAATTTCGAATATGTTATAGTATACACCCATTGGAACAACTTTCATGAAGAATGTGGCCTCATCCGAGCTATGTAGGTTGCTGAAACAAAGCTTGCAATATGACCTACGAAACTGGGCTGGCAGGGGACTGTAGCCAAAATTGAGTTTGTCTTTAAGCTCTTCATCCATTCATCCAAATTAGGCCCTAACATGCATGGATTGCATCATTTACTATCCAAAGCCATCATTATTACCTAAAGCTCAATGAACTGAAAGATAAACACAAAAAGGATTAAAAGCACAAGTTTAACTCAAAAACATAACCAAATCATAAGCTAGAAGGGTACAAAATGATATACAATTATGAACCGATCAGGCTGCTGGTGGGATTTATTAGTGAAGTGCATCAACCATTTCAGATTTTATAATGGAAGTGTTGTATGCATTAGTGAAGTGCATCAACCATTTCAGATTTTATAAAACAAAGTGTTGTATGCATTAGCCATACTTAATTCAGATTTTCAGCTTCCTTAGGCCTATATATAGTGAGGTTTCCCAAGCTTGTAAACACACCCCAAGGGGGGGAGCTCTCAAACACTTCTCTAGAGCTCCCTTCCCTTCTCTCCCTCAAATTCTCTTAGTTTCCTTTGTAGTTCTCAATTGTTGTAATAAGATCATTCTACTAAATTTTCTTCTCCAAATCTCTCAAACACTTCTCCCATCTCTAAAGTTCTCCAAACACTTCTCCTCCCTTCTCCAAATTTCCCAAACACATTTCCCTTCTCTTCCAAAAGTCTCCATGTCTCAAACACTTCACAAACACCTTTCTCTCCACTCCCTAAGTTCCCAAAGTCTCCAAGTTCACAAACATTCTCCATGTTCTCCAAACACTTTCTCAAACAACTCTCTACTTCTACTTTCTTCTCCAAAAAGCCTCCATGTCCTCAAACACTTTTCCCAAACACTTCTCCTTTCTTCCTCAAAGTTCTCTTAGTCTCTCTTTAATGTTTTCTTAGTTGTAATTTATTTTTCTTGTAATGTACATTCTTTCTTAAGTATTCAAGTTTGATAAGTTTCCAAGTTTCAATTATGGTTTTTGTTCTTATTCATTATGCTTATAAGTTAATATGCTAGTTTGAATGATTGATCACCATTTAGGCTTGCATGTTAGCTATCTTGGTTTGAATTAAGAGTAGACACCATGCTTTAATTCGAATTGAACTATGAATAGGAAGAGTATGTATGGACATTCGACAACAGGGATTAGATACATGCTTGGTTGTTTAAATTGTTCTTCTATGCTTAATGGGTTCCTAATGCTTAATTTTAGGTTAGACAACAAATGATCAAATTAGGGAATTAGGAACACAAGGTTATGACCACACACCATGGCTTAATCATACTTTAGCTAGAATCAATCCATTAATCTAATTGAACTTGGGAACTTATCTACTTGAGTTAGTTATTTTCTTTCTTCCTTGTTTTATTTATTTCCTTTTTTTTTCATTTCTGTTTTGTGTAGGGAAAATGAATTGGATCATTCAATCACCAATCCTCGTGGGATCGACCTCGCACTTACATATGCTATACTACCAAACGGCTCGTGCACTTGCGAGTATCACAAGTTGAGGATGCAACTGAATCCATTTTGGTGCAGCTGTATCGACACAACACCGTCCTCTGAACCAGCATGCATACCCACTTTCCATCCTCCATCAGATATTGGCCATGAAAAGAGGAAGAAAGAAGAGGAAAAGATGGGTGAAAGTAGAAGCTCCTCTCTGAGGTAGCCGCTGGAAGAAGCCTGGAGCACCCAAAATCTCTGATTTTGTGGGATTGAGCAGAACTGATTTTTTGCCACCATGAGGTAAGTCAAGAAAGAGGAGAACAAAGGAAGAGGAAGGCTTAGTTAGATTGGGAAGAAACCATTAGGGTTTCTTGGAGAAGACCCATTCCCAGCAGCTATAAATAGGACCCCTTCAACCCAACACAACACAACCCACAGCCTTCAGAGAGCAAGCTTTCTCTCTCACTTGCAAACCCAGCAATTTTCATGCTATTCTCCCCCCATCTTCCTTTGCTTCCCCTGTTCTGACAGATTGACAGAAACTTTGGCAGAGTCTCCGCCAAGCTGCCGGAAGCTACGAAAATCACCCAAAACTCTTCACCAAGCCTCCTTAGAACCTCTCTTCCCTTCCATTAGAACCTCTGTCCTTCATAGGAACCCCCAACTCTCTCTCTCTCTAAAAGTGCTAAACCCATGATAATTTTGCTCCCATGCCACATGCCTCTCATGCCAAGCCCGAAAGTTTATCTGTAAACATGAAGAAATTATCTGTAAGTTGCTGTTGTTTTTGTTGGTGAAGATAATCAAAATACTTCCTAAGGCTTTGCTGTCCTTTCGAAGCATTTTGGGGCTTAATTTTCGAACTCAGACAAAAGGGATAACTTCATCAGCCCAGCCCATTTGCTGCCGGAAGAAAAAGCCCATACAACCAGAAAATGCCCTTAGTTAATGCAAACATTAAGAATTGAAATTATTAATTAAATGAGGATAATATGGTAAATTCACACTTTTTTATAATTATAAAATTAAAATTAAAAGAAAAATAATGTATCCTATTTTTATGGAACACAACTACCCATTATCTTTTTAATTCTAAAATAAATTTAAATGTTTTAAATAAATAAAAAAGTCTCTTGCATGCGCTAAAGCGCGTGCGGAGAGGCTAGTATATAGAGTTTTAAAAGCTGTTTGAATGTTTCTTGTTGGCAATGACCGTTGGAATCCATACCTACACACTCCCTTTTTTTTTTCTTTTTTTTTTTTATAAATAATAAATGTGGTCAATTTTTGCCATCTTTTCAAGTGTTGTTTAAAAATAATAATAAAAGAGTCTTTGTTAATTACCGTTGAACTCAAACATTGAATCCCTATGCCCGACCACGAAGAACCTCCCAACCACCAAGGCAGAACGTGCCACCACTGTTAAACAAAGAACCACCACCACCCACCACTCCTAGTTAGTGGCTGATCAACTATACAAACAGCTCTCACTTGGGAAAATATGGTTTTTCCCTTCCTTTTTCTTCTTCGTTCTGTTTTTTTTTTTTGGGTCTGGAATTCATGTTGTATTCAAGAAACCCCAAAACAAGGAATAGAGATACAAACAGAAGGCTAAAGCCACGAGGAGCCAACATAAAGCAAGAAACAAATAACAAAACAGGGTTAGACATGGCTAGATTCCATCGGAGCCTAGAACAACAGTCCCTACCCAGCAAACTAGCTACTAAGAGATAATAAAACTAAACAGCATATGCATCTTGAGGTGGACAAGGCAAACCATCAGAAGTTAGAACCCCAACGAGAGACAATGGTGGTCTGTCGACCCAACTTTGCAGTTCCATAGCTCTGTTACCTATCGACGCCGCTGCATGAGCTGCACGATTTGCACCCCTAGGCACCCAGGACCAGGTCACCTCTTCGAAGCTCGAAACCACATCATGGATTTCGTCAATAAGAGGAAGGATAGCCCAAGAGTTGTTACTATGATTACCAGTAATGCAGTCTATTAACACCTTGCAATCTGCCTCCATGATGACTCTCAGATAACCCTTGTTTTTGGCAAGGTGTAGAGCACATAGAGCAGCAGCCGCTTCTGCACTAAGTGATGAGACACATAAAAGTGGGGAACCAAGACCTCCACACCATTCACCAGAGGAATTGCGAGACACAATGCCAATGTTGCCCTTCATCGTGCCAGGATACCAAGAACCATCCAAGTTGAATTTTACATAATTTGGGATTGGCTTAGACCAACGGGTTCTTTGGACATGAGGGACAGGAGAGAGGTTCCCTCTTGCATCAATCTTGGAGACAACCGCTAAGTATTCAGAGCAAGCATCTCTAGCATGGGTGATCACGCGCCTCGGATCAAGGCGAGACCCATTGAAAATGTATTTTGCACCTTGCTTTCTAGATTTCCCAGCATAAGAAGCTGAGTAGCAATAATAGAAAATTGCATTCAGTTCTTGAGGTGCCAGGAATCGTAATAATGCCTTCAATCCATCTATCAAAAGTCGAGATCCTCTGGGGGTCAACTTTGTAGGAAAGGTTAGAGCCAAACCACACAAGTTGAGTCCATGGGCAAAGAAAGAGAATGTGCTCCACCGATTCTTCGAAACATTCGCAAATTGGGCTGGTGGGATCAATTGCAATGGTTGATAGTGTGGGAGCCCAGATGTGCCCTTTGCGGTTGGATGTTTGGGTGAGATTGAGATATGAGTCCCCGGATCAAGCTGGGTTTGATACTTTCGATACATTAGCTATTGCTAAGGCAATGGAGCTGGTGGTATCACACATTTGTTATGTTTCTTTTACTGTTCGATGAATTTGGGTTTTCTGTATTTTGGTTGGGGAGATGGCGATCGTGGCTGGGCCTGGATTTTCTGCATTTTTGTTATTGTTGCTGGTGTAATTTTTGACTTTTTATTTCTCTTTAGAATGATTTCAATTAATTTTGGTCTTCTTCGTTTTGCGTCCTTGATCTAGTGGTTTCGCATAGCGGAATGATATTCTCATCCTCTCATACCATTATTTAGTTATGCATCATACACCTATGAGCAGAGGGATTCCGGATCTTCTGCTTGGATTTTCTCTACCATGATTTGCTTGAATTTTGCTTTCTACGTGCCCCCTTGTTTAAATTTCATCCAAGGGGTTTGAGAGTTGACACATCACTAATTTTTTATTAGAAGAAAAAAACAACAATTTGCTTAAAACTTAAATAAAAAAGTAATTAAAAAAAACTAAAACCCTAAACCAGGCAACGTTAGAGTATCTCCAAGGGAGATGTCAAATACCAAACATCAAATTTAAATTTAATGGCTGATGTGACAATTTGACATCTTACACAGCTTTACACTCCACCCGATATGTCAAATTAAATTATTATTTTATTACATTTTAGTGTTGATTTATTTTTAATTAAAAAGAAAAGAAAAGAAAAAATAATAAAATATATATTTGACATCTTGATTTTGGGATGTCAAAAATAACATCTCAACCTCCAGCCTTCATTCCACATAAGCTTTGACACATCCGTTGGAGTGATGTGAGATGTTATTTCTAACTGTTAAATGTCTATATGGCACTTTTGACACATCGGTTGGAGATGCTCTTTCCTATCTTTGCAGCCTCTCTTCTGTTTTCTATATTTGTTGTAAGATTGGATTAAACTAATTCCCAAAAGTAGTTGTAAGATTGGATTTTGAGGATTGGCAAGAATTGATTATGATATTGGATGAAAAGGGACATTGAGGTGGTTTTTACATAGGGACGATTCCCTCTGGTTGTAACTTGTAAGATTGGACTTTTCTTCCTCCTGTTACTGAGAGACTTGGTTGGTTCCCCCTGGTTATTCTTATCTCGTCTTGTCGTTTGCTTGATGTTTGTTCTTGCTGGTGGTTGTATTGTCTCTGTCTTTCAATCAAGTTTCTTGTGGAGCCCTTCTTTTCAGGGAAGTTGCAGGCTTGACGTTGAACTCATAGCGTTAGTAATTATTGTTGACTATTAAGGAGTGAAATATTGTTGAGACAATTATTTTGGTTGTTTTTTCCAATGTGATGTGTCAACTTTCAAGCTTTTGGATGAAATTTAAATGAGGTGACTTGCGGAGAGTAAAAGACAAGCAAATCATGGCAATGAAAATCAAAGCAAAGGATCCGAATCCTATTTTTAATTGATTTTAATGTTTTATTAATATTTTAATCAATTTAAGTTAAAAAAAAGTGGGTCTCATATATGTCACGTCATCACTTAGCTAATTCTTACATTACAAAAAATTTAAAAATATAGGGTACTTTATTGTTAAAATTGAGAGTGCAGGGACAAACATGCCTTAAGAGTGAGAGTTTAGGATACTAAACTGAAATTAACCCAATATTAAATATATGCCATTTTTCAATCCAGGTACTCAAATCTTGCAAGCAGAAGAAAGAATTAACAACATTATCCAACCCATATTTTTCAACCCACGTGCATTGGAAGGTCGTCCTTGGTGAAAACCAAATATCATTCCCAAAACCATAGTCAATGAAAAAACATTAACCATTCAAATATATCCTTGAATTTGAGTGGCTAGTGGCCCAACATGTCATCTTTCCTTGTCTATGAGACTACAGCTTTTACCACCAACAAACCATAAATTAATTGGAAGCTCACTTTTGTCACCATAGCCAGCCATCCCTCATGGATTTTCTTTCTCATCCGCTAGCAATTGCAGGTCTTTTGGGCTTGGTTCTATATCTATGGAGGGTGAGGATCCATAGCCACAAAATCAAGGGCATGTTGGCCCCACAACCATCAGGTGCCTTGCCAATCATAGGTCACCTCCACAAGCTACGTGGCCCAGTTTTCAAAACTCTAGCAGCCATGGCTGACAAGTATGGCCCTATCTTCACCATATGGCTTGGCAAGCACCCTGTACTTGTGATCAGCAACTATGATGCAGTCAAGCAATGCTTCACCAAAAACGACACAGTTTTTGCAACTAGACCAAGGTCCTCACACGGCAAGTACCTTGGCTACAACTATGCAGGATTTGGGTTCTCACCATATGGCACATACTGGCGTGACATGAGAAAAATGGTCATGGTTGAGTTGCTCTCTAGCCGCAGGCTTCAGACTTTAAAACATGTCCAAATTTCTGAGGTTGATGCTTTCATTAAAGGGTTGTTTTTGCTTTGCAAAACAGAAGGGCACAATGGTCTAAATCCAACCAAGGTCGTGATCAATGATTGGATTGAGCACCTAACTTTGAATGTAATTACTAGAATGATTGCTGGGAAGAGATATTTTGATAGCTCAGATGAGGGAGACGAGCAAAGGTTTGGGAAAATTGTGAAGGAGTTTATGTATGTGTCAGGAAATCCAGTTGCTTCTGATGTAATTGGTTTTCCAAGTTGGATTGATTTTAAAGGGCAAGTTAAAGCTATGAAGCGTATTATGAAGGAGTTAGATTCTGTCATGGGAAGTTGGGTTGAAGAACATTATGCAAAGAAAGAGACTAACTCAAGGGACGAGCATGACTTCATTGATGTCATGATGTCTGTGATTGAGGACAATTCAACGCTTGGCTATACGCGTGAAACGATCATCAAGGCAACATCAATGGTATGTTTATATGCCTAATCATATGAAAAAACCACAATTGCTTATGATTTTTAACATCTGTGGTGGTAAATCTATTAATGTTTCTCATTGTTTTTTCAGTAAAGTTTCATCTTTTTTATTTTCAAGTGATAAAATGATAGCTCAAAACTACTCAAAACAGAGCAAGAAACTAAAACTACTCAAAACAGAGCAAGAAACTATCTTTTACAAGAAAAAGGAATGTAAAAGTTCATCAAAGTAAAGAAAAGCAAGAAACTAACAACACCGATATTGTCCCAAACTTAACCACTTACAAAGTCCAGTAAGTGTGAGGTTTTATCACAAAAGGCCTCGGTGATATTAGTAGTGGAACCATTCATTATATCCTGTATTTTATTTAGTCAAGTTTCCGATGCGGGACTCTTCAACATTTTTTTGGTTCAGGGGCTGTATATTTTGCAAATTGCAACACTCTAGATTGTTTGTTGTTCACAATTTTCAACTTTTCATTTTGCAGAATCTTATTCTAGCTGGTTCAGAAACCACAGCAATCAACTTGATATGGATCCTCTCTTTACTGTTAAACAATAAGCATGTTTTGAAGCTTGCCCAAGAAGAGCTAGACCTCAAAGTTGGCAGGGACAGATGGATTGAAGACACTGATATCGAAAACCTACCTTACCTCCAAGCCATTGTCAAAGAAACACTGCGCCTCTACCCACCAGGCCCACTCTCAGTGCCTCATGAAGCAATGCAAGACTGTCAAGTTTGTGGCTTTCACATCCCCAAAGGCACCCGTTTGTTTGTGAATCTGTGGAAATTGCATAGAGACCCAAGTTTGTGGCCAGACCCTGAAGTGTTCTGCCCAGAGAGATTTCTCACAACCCATGTAGGAATTGATGCCTCTGGTAAACATTTTGAGTTCATCCCATTTGGGTCTGGAAGAAGGTCTTGTCCAGGTGCCACATTTGCATTGCAAGTTACCCATTTGACACTTGGACGCTTGCTTCAAGGGTTTGATTTGGCAACACCTTTGGACATGCCTGTGGACTTGACTGAAGGGCTAGGCATTACCATGCCAAAGGCAACTTCCCTTGAAGTTATCTTAACCCCAAGGCTGCCCTTTGAATTCTATGAAGATAGGTAGTGAAGTGCATTTGGTACTTTGCTAGTTTATGAGATAAGGAAATAAAGTAATTGTCTTTCCTTTTTTTTTTTTTTTTCTTTTTATTAATGAGAGGTAAGTGAGGATTTGAATATTTATACATAAATACATGCATCACTAGTAATTTATGAATATCTATTATTATTCTCAAGGAACAAAATGCTCCTTATCAATTGATATATGCGTGGAACAATCCAAATTCCATTGGCAATAATGTCAGAAATAATCCAAAATTTGATTGAACATATAAAAGAGATAGATACCCAAGTTCCAACAACAACAACAAGCAAAATAGCCATATAAAAAGATGAAAAGTCACACTAACATACCTACAATGTTTTGCTTTTGGATGCTAAGATCCCTCGCCAAACTTAAATTTTAACATTTTTTTAAGGACATTTTCTATTGAGATAGGCGATAATATACTAAATTCACACACACTACACATATGCTAGGACTCAAACCCAAGACCTTGCTTAGAGGAGCAATTGCTTCAAACCACTACCCTAGTAGGTCTTTTACAACTTAGCATTCTTGAAACTGAGTAACATTCACACACACACACAAAATTATTGCTTACCTGCTCATCTTTGTATAAGAGTTTAGTTTAGGGGAATTTGTAGCTTCAACGGTCTAGAGTTTAATTTTTATCCTATCTTTTTTTCTAAATTAAGTAGGTTTTTTTTCTTCTCTTTTTATAAATAAATCCTCTAATCCTTTTCCATGCCCAAGAAGGAGTCTTTTCCTTCTTTCTATTTGTGTTGTTGCGTCATTGAATCCTTTTAAAAACAATAAGAAAGTCATCAAAACGGTCAACTCCAAGGATGATTACATACCCAAATCCAAGAGAACCAAAAAGGAAAGCATTAACTTCGGGATCCAATCTAATCTTTCCTCCTTAAACTGATATTTGACGTGTCCTTTCCTAATTGGTCCCCATAATGGAAACAACATAAATGCCACCTAGTACCGGAGACTAACTGCATGCCCAATTGCCCATCAAAACGCTCACACTCTTTACCTCTAACAACACACTGGAAAAAAACACAACATAATTTTTGTTTCTTCGTTTGTTTCTCTGTTTCTCTTTCAATATCAATCAGGTCCAGAGCAGTCTTGGCTGATACCATGGGGAGGAGGAGGAGCTCGCCTGTAAATGTGCTGTTTCAATGGGTGAGGAGCCTGTCAATGAAAGTCAAGGTCTTTCTTGGAGCCTTGCTTGCTCTCTGTGCTTTGCTTGCATTGAGGTTTTCGGTGAGGGATCACAAATACTTCTTCATTGCCTCTGAGGTTGTGCATGTCCTTGGGATCATCGTCCTCATATATAAGCTCACCACCCAAAAGACTTGCTCTGGTATCTTTGCCTTCCTCTTTTCTCAATCCTTCATAATTCTGTTTTTTTTTTCTTCTTGTGGGTTGATTTGGATTGTTGGGTTTTTTTTGTTAATGTGATTTGTCGTGCTTCTTGTTGATTTAGTTGGTTTTTCGATTTCGATTTCGATTTTCGATTTTCGATTTTAAAAGGTGTGACCTTTTATTGCTGTATTGT
Source organism: Prunus avium (assembly GCF_965620075.1). Classification (NCBI taxonomy): domain Eukaryota; kingdom Viridiplantae; phylum Streptophyta; class Magnoliopsida; order Rosales; family Rosaceae; genus Prunus; species Prunus avium. The sequence goes on from NC_142291.1 coordinate 35,953,377, forward strand.
CATGGCACAATGGTTGCAGCTTGCAGGGTACAATTTATTTAGTAATTAATTAATTAGTAAATGGACCAACTTCAATAAAACTTGAAAACAGTTCAAGAAAAAGAGGGGGGATGGATGAAAATGTGAACAATTATAGGTGAATTTAGCTCTCACTAATTATATAAAATGGTTATTGTTTTAGCATTGCAATTTTTCACGAACATGGATAGTCTTTCTTTTGAAGCCCAATATCCATCTTCAAATGCATAATCTTACCCTAATCTATTAGAATTCAGGTCACATTGTGCTTTATTTTGATAAACAAACTGGTTTCTGATGCACTCTCAGGTCTTTCCCTAAAGACTCAGGAACTCACAGCTCTGTTCCTAGCAGTAAGGTTGTTCTGTAGTACCATGATGGAGGGTGACATTCACACTGTGCTAGATTTTCTTACTCTCATGGCAACGGCGTGGGTCGTATATATGATACGGTTTAAATTGAAGTCGACCTACATCAAGGAACTGGACAATTTTCGCTTACATTACCTGGTAAAGATCTTCTACCTCCCTTTAAATTAAGTGTTTGGGAATTTACACATGTGTATACGGCCTAAGTAAATGTATGTATGATTTAGTGTATACATGTGTAATTGGGTGCCATTTGAGGAACTTATACATGTGTATACGGCCTGTATGTCGGTTCATCTGTACCCGAATGCTTTGTCAAATATGTGGGAAATCATTTGAAGAATGTATTCAAAGACCAGAACTATTTAATTGGAGATTATAAATTTTAGGTGAGGCTGCATTTGTCATATTGTCAGTTAGGATGTTAATGTTAACAGTAAATTTGAAGGGAAGAATTCTATTAAACATTGAAAATTGCTTATGCTTTGTAGTTTCTTTCTCCATTGTGCATCTCCATAGCATGATTTTCAATTGCCAGTTGTTATAAAACCAAATGGCAGACAAAATCGAATCACAGAGGAAACGAAAAATTTTGCTTTCGATTTGAGAAGATTTGGAGCTGCTTCCATATGCATATGTTACATAGACTATGGCCAGCCTCAAACCATTACTATATTGCAACAGGCACTGATCTTGAATGAACATGTTTACTCTGCTTGAAGTACAGAACTCGAAACTGATATTGTTGCCATAGAAAAAGTACAAGAATATTAACACTTATTTTGCCTCATAAACCACAATGCAGGTGGTGCCTTCTGCTGTCCTTGGTGTGCTCATCCACCCCTACACACTAAATCATCACTTCACTCGAATCCTTTGGGCATTTGGTGCATACATGGAAGCTGTTTCGGTTCTGCCTCAACTTCGGTTGATGCAGAATGCAAAGGTTCATTTTACATCAGATTAAAACTATCTATCACCTGTTTTACCAACTGTCTGGACATTATTTTGATCTTTGTTTTCTTCTTATCATGCTTGTTTTCAGATGATTGAACCATTTACCTCCCATTATGTATTCGCATTGGGGATTTCAAGATTTTTCGCTTGTGCTCATTGGATTATTCAGGTTTGTCATGACTACAAAAATTAGAATTCCATATGAAGTTTTGCAATTAGACATGTATCAGACTAAATGCAACATTTTGCAATTTACGTGCAGATCTATGAGACTAAAGGGACATATATATACTACATTGGGAGTGGATATTTCTGGATTTTGTCAGCTTTCCTCAGTGAGATGGTTCAAACATTCATCTTAGCTGACTTCTGTTACTACTACATAAAGAGGTAAGCCCCGAGAAAAATCTTGCATACGACCTCTCTCGAAGCTTTTATATATACAACCGTTGCATACAATAATTTTTCGTGAACCATGCCCCTTGTGCCACACTCTAATGACTAATCTCAGGTGCCCTGAACCCTCCTAACACAATATTTTCTGTTTTGCAGTAAAATGGCAGGGCAGCTGATAATGAGGATGCCTCCTGTCTAGAGCTGCAGGGCTTAATGATGTACTGCCCTTCTTTCTCTGAGCAAAATATACAAGCATCTTGTGACATGGGGGTTGGAAGTAAATGAGTAAATGTGTTGCTCTCGTTTCTTTTTCTTTATGCCACAGTACGACTGTAAGACATGGTTACTTGTGCTTTTTGGGTTTAGGAATGAACGAATTTTTTTGTAGTCAAGAATTGAATTCGGATGATGCAAAAATACTAAAATATAAAGACTGTGAGACCAAATTTTTGGTGTTTTGTCGAATTTTACCTTGTCATATCCGAATTTGAGGAATTTTCCTATAGTGCGGATTCATAATGTAAGCGAACGCGCTACACCCATTAAAACGACATATTCACCCTTCACTACTAAGGTATAGATTAATCACAATTCATTAAGATGATAGATTCACTCTTCACTAATAGGGTATTAAAGTCACGGGTTCACCCTTCATTCGTAAATTATAGATTAATCACAATTCATTGAATTACATTCTCAAGTCGATAGACGAATTCAAACTAAAGATGCACCCTAATTTCAGAATTATCAACTGGGGCGCAATGTGTTCATTTTGGCCCAAATTGTGGACAGAAACGGACCTTAGAAGGGGGGCAACCCCTTCTTCCTTTTTTCTGGTTTGTTCCGTTGCAATAGCCAAACATTACCTTCAGTTTAATTTCTTTAAGGCCAAAAAAAAATATCATCCCACCCTAGTCCCACCCCACTTGTGCATAAATAAACCCCCTCTTCCCTTTTTTTGTTTTTGGTTTTGTTTTGTTACAATAGCCAGCCAACCCTTTCCTGTACGTAGAAGAAAAAAAAACAGAAGTAGAATTAGGGGTATATATTCTACTACGTCAACTAAAAGTAAAGAATATCCATCTTGTTTTCAAATAAAACGTCGATTTATTGGTAGTTTTTAAATTTTACTAGTTTCTATATGTACTCCTCACTTTGTTATTTTGTTTTATCAATGAAATTCATTTATACTATCAAATTTTGTATTTTCTTAAAATATACTAGCCTCTCTGGATGCCCTTCCGCGCGCTTGTGAGAGGCTTTTTAAAAAAAAAATTAAATTTATTTTAAAATTAAAAAAAAAAATGGGTAGTTGTATTCCATAAAAATAGGATATATTATCTGATTTTTCTTTTTATTTTAATTATTTTAAATATGAAAAAGTGTAAATTTATCATATTTATCCTCATTTAATTAATAATTTCAATTCTTATTGTTTACATTAACCAACGGCATTTTTAAGTATTTTGAATGTTTCATCATTCTCTGTCTTTTATTTTATATATAGATGTACGTAGTTATTCTTTTATCCGGATGTCCACACGTTATTATCGTGCGGATCCTATTGTAAACAGCAGGAAAACAGAGAGGGGTAATATAAAATATACGGCGTCCGCACGATAATAACGTCCGAATGTCCGCATAAGAGAATTTCTGTAGATGTACGTAAGGTAAATTTTGCCCACCTAATTTTCAAATCCTAAACCTATCCCTAAGGGCACTTCCAACAGTGAAACCCTTGTCATGGCAAGGGGGGCTAAGGCAGATACTATTCACATAAATAGTGTATGCCTTTGCAAAAAGTAAGGTGCACTTCCAGCAGTTGCTATGGCAAAGGGCAAACACTATTCATTTTTTATTTTATTTTTTTCACAAATTTGTTTACCTAAACAATTAATTTGGACAATATTTTCGAATAAGATTTTCGGTTTCAAATTTCAGATAAATTTCAAAACATCTTCCATGATGCTCCATGCCCCTCCGGTTTCTTGAGAAAAAGCCATAATATGACAGAGAAAAATTAAACTTGAAAATGAAAAAAATATTGAGTAGAAAGTGAATAATAATTGGAGGAGGAGAAGATGTATGAGGATTTGTTATTAAAAGTGAAGAGTAGGTATTGGTATTTATAGAAAATAAAAATTCAGATATTTTTTATAAAAAATTTCGATTTTTTTTCATATTTTTTCGCAGAAAAAATGTACTGCCTTTGGATTGAAGGACAAAAAAGAAATCCGACAGCCCAGAAGCCGCCACGTGGCACCAGCCCTCGGGCCAGCACACAGGCTCACACAGCCTTTGGGCCAGTCCAGGCCTGTGGCCCCCACATCCTGGCCGGGCCAGCAATTGCTGCTGGAATCGCGTTTTGGGCTCAGCCCCCCCTCAGCCCTTGCCTTCGGGCACTGCTGGAAGTGGCCTAATTGTAATCGCCGTAAATAGGCTCAAGGTACAACCTAATGCAAATAAAGTCTATGAATCCAAACAGCGACACGTGGTAACCATGCATAATACAAGTAACTGCAATGATCGGTCATACGAATTTCAAACCCGGTCTATGCGCCACATACCCTATCTCTCTACTTTTTGGAAAAACTCATCTCCCAACAATCCGCCACGTGTCAACTACCGTACAAAGACAACCAATCTCAACCATTCCCCTTTCACCACGTTTCCGCATCACCGTATCTGAGCAACACATCGACACGTCGACATCACTCTCCGTAAAAGGTGCAGACCAGCTTGACCCTGCCGAGCTGCGACTCTCAACATGCGCGCCACGTTGCAGTCTCTCAATCCCATCCTTCATGAGACGCGGGCCCCGCGTTTTGCCTAACTGGGACACGTGGCGGTTGTGAACGATGCCACGTAGCACTACAGTCATGGGAATTCGTGGTGTGAAAAGGACGGTAGAGATTCGCGGGGTGACAGCAAGATCTCGCACCACGCGTCCGTACGCAGGTGCCAGGCTGTCAGAGCGCCAGAGCTCTCCGCCTATCCGTTGTTATTTACGGATGCCAGGCGCGAACACGTGTCCGATTCTAAGCTCTCCATGCACGTGTGCCACATGGCGCGCCCTGAACCTGCGAGCGTGCTCCATGGGCTCAAAGAAATCTCCCTAACACTTGAGAAGAGTTTGTTTCCCGCTAAATTAACCCTTAAACAGGCGATTTTCGATTATTTTAACCAGCGGTTAATCAGGATTAGTGGCGAAGAGTTTTACTAATCCCGTCCGCTAAAAATATATCCGAAAATATCCTACGTGTCTACCCACCGTCTCTGTCGCCTTCTACTCTTCCGCCACGTGGCGCCCTCCCTCGCTTCCCTCCCCAGCTATTTCCTTACCCTTTTTCTCTCCTCAGAAAATCTGAGAGCAAACCCTAATGTGAATTTCAAAACAAAGAGAGAGAGAGAGAGAGAGAGAGGAACTTTCTTTCATATAAATACGAAGCTCCAGCTTCAAGCTTGAAGTTTTCTTTTTTCAGTTTGAGGCTCTTTGATACGTTGAAAATTTAAGCTTTACGGCAATGGTGGAGGCTTCTGAGCCCGGATTGAAAGAGGAGGAGATTGAGCTCGATTTAGGGTTGTCAATCGGAGGCAGTTTCAGAAAACCAGAGAAATTGCAGCTCGTCAACGGCTTCGGCTTGGATCGGAGAGAAAAGGAGAACCAAACGGCCTCGTCGGAGCCGGAGAGCGCGCTTCGTGATTCGCAGACGAAGCGGGAGATCCAGGCGCTGCGGAGGCAAGAGGCGAAGAGGAAGCGCGAAGAGAAGAGAAGCCGAGGAAGGAACGAGGCCCAAACAGAAGAGCAACAACAGCAACCGGCGATCAAGAGAGAGAGAACAGAAACGAACGTAAATGTGAACGTCAATCTGAATATGAGTAACGGCGAAACGGAGCCCCTCTACCCTGTTCAACCGGGTCAGTACCCGTACCCGCCGGTGCAGTTCGTTCCATACACGAACGGCTTCGCGTACCCTTGCGCAATGCCGTGCTGGGCGCCCAGCGGCGGCGGCGGTTTCAGGCCGTTTCAGGCGCATAAAAATTTGGCGAATAACGGGTGCGAAACGGAGCAGAATGGTGGAGTTGGTAAAGCGACGTCGTCGAATGGCGGATTGGGTAAAACGGGGTCGTTGAATGGGTCCCCAATGTGTAGCTCCTCTACCGTTTCTGATCATCAAAGCGCAGCTTCTCATGAAGGTACTGTATACATACTCTAAAGTTTGCATATCCTTTGTTTATTATTTTGTTGAAATTGTTTTTTTTTTTTCTGCCCAAATAGAATTTTGTTTTGATTTTTTGGGTTTCGAAATCTTTTAGGTGGTGGAAGCAGTGAGACCAGAAGCCATTCAAGCCAGAGCTTACCAGAAAAAACCCATTTGAACAATGGTTCAATATCAAAAGAGACCAAGGCCCAATCTGAACACACAGCTACCTCCAACTCATTTGAATCAAATTCTCAACGCAATGATCAAAAACTGACTCCCAAAGAAGAACCCAAATCAGAAAACACAGAGCCAGTTTCAATCCCCAAACCCATCTCATCAAATGGAGATTCTGCAACTCCAACAAGTCCTCCATTGAAGGAAATTACCAAAATGGACCCCGTTGCAAAGCCCCCAAAACCCAAAACCCAGACCAGTTCTCTTCCCCAAATGCCTTATGTCTCCACCACGGGGAATGGCCCAAATGGGAAAACAATTCATGGGTTCTTGTACAGCTACACAAAATCTGAGATCAGCATTGTCTGTGTCTGCCATGGAAGCACATTCTCACCAGCTGAATTTGTGCAGCATGCTGGAGGCACTGATGTATCTCAGCCTCTGAGACACATAACTGTGATCCCATCTGCTTTTGGATGATGAGAGCTGAATCTATCAGCTGATATGGAAACTGACCCTTTTTCATTTCTGGTCGTCTTTATCTTAATTTGCTAGCTTTTAGCTTTTAGTTTTTGCTTTTTAATTGCAGCTGATGAGGGTTACTTTGGTGGGGATTTGCATACATGTTGTATGCAGAAGGGGATGGATAGATTGATGGGAGGCAGGCTATACCAAAACCTCAGTTTTCATGAGTTCTTGGCTGGAAAATTAATGGGACAGGCAGAGGCTTATTTTTTGCTTTTAATTTTTTTAATTTTTTTAATTTTTTTATTTTGTGTGTGTAAAGTTTTCCTAAATGTGATTGGCGTACAGTTAGCATCGGATATTCTTGTATATAAATCTGATATCCTCTTCTATTTTTTCCAATATTTTATTTAACATACTTCCTACAATTAATCCCAGCTATTTCAAATTCTTAAGGTGGTGGGAGAGAACTTGAGCTTGGTTACCTTTTTCTCTGTGGCTCAATACTATTTTTTATTCGTTTTGGGCAAACATATCAATATATGGTATAATTTTACTTACTTGGAATGGGAAAATAAGAAAGTAAGATATCGGGGAATTTAGGAATATGGGAAGTAAGAAATCGGGTAACGAAATCGGAAAACTGAGAAATATGATATCCCATCTAGTTGATCAAATTCCTAATTTAGGGATAATTTCTTTTCTTCTGATACATATTTTGATAAATAAACATGTCATTAATGAGATCTATTTTTTTTGTTTCCCTTTATTTTCTCTCTAATTAATCCCAAAACATAGAATAGCCCAGGATCAATGTGGGCAAAAAAAGCCCAATGAAGGACGCGTGGGTCTAACGGGTAGTCATTGGCTTAGCCCAATTTACCAGCTCCCGTAAGGCATAGGCAGCTGAGCACTAAACAATTGCTCAACATATTCAACAAACACTTGAGTTTTATTTTCCCCCAAAACTTTCCATTTTACCCATCCCATGGGTGTGCTGAGCGGCAAATTGAGCAAAACTCTTTAATTTGCACAGAGACTATGAAGCAATGAATACCCTATAAAAAATTAAAGAAACTTGGCTCTAAATTTACATTTAAAATGCATATTTTTTTGTGACTATCTAAGTTTGAAGTAATAGGCAAACGTGATGTAACCTAGTGGAAACGGGCATTGACTTGCAGACCAATAGTTTCATGTTCAAACCTCTATGATGTCTTGATAGTGCTTGTGTGAACCTCCATGGCACCTTAGTGGTGTATATGTAAAAAACTCCACTCTCCTTGTAGTTTAGACTATCGCTTGAATAATAAAGAGTGAAGTAATAGACCCTTTGAATAAAAAATACATTACTCGCATCTTTAAAATAAGCCACATACTTTAAAAAATGACTCATTTAACATCTATTGCTATCATGAATCACATGCACAACTAAATAATCATACATTTAATGCATTAATGTTTCATAATTTTGAAACCGCGAGGTTTGCTTTCAAGTACCCTAACTAGTGTATAACTCACAACAATAATCATCATAATCTATATAAAATAATAGTAAATGTGGGTTACACCAGTTAATCAATATGTGTTCGCCTCATTGCACCCAGATTCAAACCCCCTCTTTGTACGTTGTAAAAAAAAATTAAAAAAAATCACTTAAGACTTCACATTTGTTTTATTTTATTTTTTGTCCTCGTTTTTTCTTTGAAGGGGGGTTTGCTACACTTTTTGTCATTGGTCGTGGACTCAAGGACATTGCTAAACTGTTTATTATTTTTTAATCCCAAGATAGAGGAAGTTTAATTAGAAATAGAAAAAAAAAAAAAAATCATGCATTACGGTCGCAACAAATAAAATAAAATAAAATTTTCATTTTCCCTTTCTCGAATATAAATACCCAAAACCCTTTTCGCTTCCTCTCTCCCTTCCCTCTCCCTCCTCCTATACCAACTCACTCGCGCCTCTTGAAGATCCACCAAAACCCTAGAAACTGCCAAACCTCCCTAAGGAGGTGAGAGAAGTCGTACAGCACCACCGACCTTTTCCTCTTCTCTCACCTCTCTCCCTCCGATCCACGCTCAGGTAACTCTCTTGCTCTTCAAATCTCATACATTACCTCTGCTTTTCATATTCTAAGTTTTTTTTTTGTTTGTTATTTAAGCCTGCTTTAGATCTCGGTTTGTTTCATAGAAGTCTAAAATCGCCTTCTTTAGTTGGCAGTGAACGGATTTAAGGTTGAAGAGAGTCTTTTTTCTTTCTTAGAATCTATTTTGTGTACGGAATTAAGCTGAATTTCTGTTAGTGGATAGTTTGAGCCATGTTTCCTGATGAGATTCGAGAAGAACATTTATTTTGAAAGTATGTATATAAATAGCGCGAGGAAATTATTATTATTTATATTGTTTTGGAAAGGTTTGTAATGTGTCTTCAGTTAACTGGAGAAAAAACTTTTCAAATCTCTAATTGAAAGAATTGGAGTAGTATTTTAAAAATAAAAGGGGAAAAAAGAAATGCAGTATTCTTCAATATACGTTTTAGTGAAATCATCTGTATCAGTTTTTTTGGTTCAATGTGTAATGATGTTGTTTGGTTTCTGGAGGTTGATCAGAGATGACGACTCCGGTGCAGCAAGCCCCAGCTTCAAATCTCCCTCCTAGTGCCGATGTTGTATGTATTGATACCTGAACAGTAGTTGATGATTTACTACACTTTTGATCCTGATGGTTGCTAACGGATTTGGAATGATTTTTTTTGGGTTAAATATAGGTTGGCAACGCATTTGTTCTTCAGTACTACAATATCTTGGAACAATCCCCTCAGCTTGTTCATCGATTTTACCAAGATATTAGTAAGCTTGGTCGTCCTGGAGATGATGGGATCATGAGCATTACAACCACGATGGATGTAAGCTCCTTCCGAGACCCAACGTTCTTTATCATTATATTAATGCATCTGCATGTTCATGCCAGATCATATTCATAATTGTTATTAAAGCAACTTATTTGGGGCCTAGATGCCTATGCCTAGGAGTATTGTTAAATTTTCCCTTTGATGCTTTTCATTGGTTATATATATTATCTCCAGAAGCTTAGAAAGTATAAGAAAAACCTAAAAATTATGTTGCACTGGATATAGAGGCATTACAAGTTAAAAAATTTAAGAATTGTACATTTTTCTCAGCAACTAAATATAGAAATATGAAGTTATGAATCACAGACGGAATTGATGAAAACTGTGAGGGTAATAATTCCTTTGGATTTGTTTATTATATTTTACTGGGCAGGCAATCAACAAGAAGATACTTGATTATGGAGAGCTCAGTGCAAATATCGTAACTGTGGATGCTCAAGAATCTTACAATGGGGGAGTATTTGTCCTTGTCACTGGGTTTTTAACTGGAAAGGACAATATAAGGAAGAAATTTACTCAAAGTTTTTTCTTGGCACCACAAGACGTAGGCTACTTTGTTTTGAACGATGTTTTTAGATATGTGGATGATTCCACCCCTCAAAACGGGGACAATGGATTGGTTGTTGATGCTGCTGTTGAAGCTCCTCTTACTCCCAAGCATGGTATACATGATTCTTATTTAAATGTTAAAGTGTGTACTTTTGTTAGCTCTAATTGAGTTTGATTCTTGTTGTAGATACTACTGCTTTGCAGGGCTATCATGTCTCAGAGCCTGTGGTAGTAGTTTCTGAAGATGTTGCCAAGGAGGAAGTATACAATCCCGCTGAAAATGGAGAAGTTTTAATCGAAGAAGAGGAAGCACCTGTATCAGAGGTTGTCGATGAAATTCCTGATGATTCACAGGTGGTGGCTGAATCTTACTCTATAGTCGAAGCTAAATCCAACTCCAAAGTTGAAGCTGAGTCCAACTCCAAAGTTGAAGCTGAGTCCAACTCCAAAGGTGAAGCTGAGTCCAACTCCAAAGTTGAAGCTGAATCTAACTCTAAAGTTGAAGTCCCGAAGAAGTCATATGCCTCAATCGTAAGCAGCTGTTTTACTATATCTCATGTCTCTAAATATTTTCAGATTTGTAAATATTGTGTAATTGGTTGATTAACTTAGTAACGCAATTTGTGCAAAAGAATCTCACTTTTCCTCTTTCTTTGTTGTTGTCCACACCTGATTCTGGGGAATAAATCACTTGTTCCAGCTTAAGATTATGAAGGAGAGTACTGTGCCATTTTCTACTCCAGCACCTGCTTCTGTGAGGTCTGTCCCAAAGAAGCAAGAGCAGCAAGTGACTGCTGCTCCAACATCTGTTCCAGTTTCGGAAACGGTAGTTTCCAGCACAAATGCACGAGAAAATGGGAACCTAGAGGCTGAAGGTATTCAGTTCATTATACTGCTATTTAACTTTATCTCTGTTTCTTATCCTTCCATATGTTTGCTTAGTAACTTTGGTTTCATGTAAACAGCTGAAGGTCACTCTATCTACATTAAAGGCCTGCCAATGAATTCTACAAATGCTCTTATTGAGAATGAGTTTAAGAAATTTGGACTGATAAAAAATAATGGGGTGCAAGTTAGAAGCCAAAAGGTTTGTCTTGAGTTTCTCTATCTTTGATGTTCGCAATTCTTCTGTGAAAATACTTATTGTTCCTCCATCATTACACAGGGCTTTTGTTTTGGCTTTGTGGAATATGAGGCTGCAAGTTCTGTACAAAGTGCGATGGAGGTATTTAATAGACGTTGTTGCACATCTTTTTTTTTTCACGATCCATTATATTGGATGTTTGAAAAGATTTATGTATGTCTATTTGTTTGAACCCTATGAAGGAGTTTTTAACTCAAGGAAAGTGGTGTTTCAGTTCGTTGCATGTTTCTTCATTGATGCACTATGTTTTTTCATGCCCCGATATCTTGGATGTTTGAACAGATTTATGGTTCTGTTTATTTGTTTGAAGCCAATAAAGAGTTGTTAACATAATTGCTTTTTAATTTATTGCTTGTTTCTTCTTTTATTGATAAAAACAAAAGAGTCCATTTGATATTCTAATCCATTGATTTTACAAGTGTTTATGTTATTATATTTTTTTCATGTGCTTGTGCGGATAATATTTTTCTATTGGTGTTGTAGGCTTCACCCATCATGATTGGCAACCGTCAAATTTTTGTTGAGGAAAAGAGATCTACTCGAGGTAAGTTGAATTTTGTGCTGAACATTGTGTTCAAAATGGAGATTGCACATTTGTACCCTCCTTGATTCTAAATCTTTTACAACAATTTTTTGCTTGTACATTTCTATGTGTAGGGAACAACAGGGGACGGTTTTCATCTGGAAGGGGCAACGGCAATGGATACCGGACTGAAGGTGGCAATGGTTACAGGACTGAAGGAGCAAGAGGACGTGGAGGCTATGGAGGTGGTCGAGCTTATGGACGTGGTGATTCCGGTTTCAAGTCTGAATTTGGAAGTAGGAGTAGCAATAGGGGAGGAGCACCGAGTCGTGGAGGTGATGGATATCAGAGGTCTGATCATGGTGGTCGTGTGAATCGTCCTGCCGGGGTGGCTGTTAATACAGCGGCCAAGAGTACAGCACCACAAGTGTCTGCCTCAGCCTGAGAAAGGCCAGGCTTCGAAGAGGTTCATTGGTGAATGAAGACAAATTAAAATTTTTTCGAGTGACCGTGGTGTAATTGTTGGATAGCATGAAGAGGGCTGTTTATGATCTGTTTGTGGGTGAACCACCTAGGAATTCCCATAGGATTTTTTTCTTTTTGACTTTTTTATTTTCTTTCGGCCTTAATTTTGGAGTTATTTTGGGGTTGATAGTGGTGGTAGAATTATGCTTTAGTATATGTTTCTCGATAAACTACTTGTAGTAGCACCGTTGCGCTGTTTATGTGGAAGGAAATTGGGGAAATGAATTAGGATTTAGGGTTTTTGATGTGTTGTAATGGCTGTCTCGTGTTGGTTGTAGGTTTCCCTGATTAATGTGGGCTAATGTTTTACGGATGGCTCGTTCTGTCATTTATTTTCTAGCCTTGTATGGTATTGGAGACACCGAATGCCATCTATTGTTTACTTGATTTTGTGCATCGGTACAAACTCGACCCTAAATCTTTTTTGTTTTCATAATTTAATAAAATCATTTCATATTAGGAATTCATCAATTAAATTTTATCTATTCCATTTGAACTCAGTCTGAGAGTCAATTTTTAATTTATTACTAAATTAATATACTTAAAGAATGCAAAATGTTGCAATCAACTAAAATTTTTAATTCTGTTTTGTCAATTCAAAACTTGCGACCTGGTCCGACCGGCGTCCAACTCTGGCCGGCTATCCACATCCTCCGGGGACCACGTCAAACCCCCAAGTGTACATGATCAGTAGCCAAGTATCAAACCTTGTAATATTTGACTACAAATGGATCTGACTAACACTTGGCACAAACACTTGTCAATACGGAGGAAGTAAATAAGCATCCGCCATTACTTTTCTTTTTCGAAATCTATCATACTTGAGATATTTGGCGTATTTTCACTAAACTTTGGGCTTGAGGAAAAGAAGATAGTTGTATACAGTCTTCTCATATCAGAGCCCTCCAAGGCATTGTTCTGATATTTGAGAGATAGGCTTGAAAATTGGGCAGGTTATATGAAGATTGCTACATTCTTCAGGGTCCAATAGCAGCTAGCTAAAGGCAATTTACTGTAGATATATCCACCAACTTTCAATAATTAACATCTTCCAAGTAAATTGAAGTTGTATGAAACAATAAAAAGAGGACCTAGATTAACATGGAAAACATGTATGCTACACTTAAAATTGATGCATATCTTCCCTATCCTTACTAAGAAGAATATAACTGGTTAACTTGAAAGGAGTAGCAATGGAACCCACAACAAGGAGATAATAGCTTACTAGCTACAAGGACTAGCATTGGCAGATCCTCCAACTAGAGCTTCAGCAAACCCTGTTCATTTAAAGACCAAAATTGCAGGCTTGAACAAACTCCATATCATAATCGACGTGTTTTTCCCAGAGTGGCCGGAACTGGCTCATGGCTATATCAAGCCAAGGCTTCATGTTCCCATTGAAATGCACCACTGCGGCATTGCGAATCTCTTCCATGCTGATGCTCGGATTATAGCCGAGTCCCAGAACATGCCATGACTTGTCTAGAGGCTTTGTTGTTGAGTAGAATGTGATTAAACCTGGGGGAAGTGTCCCCAATTTCCACAAGCTACGGTTCTCATTCTGCAATGAGATCAACATCCCTAGTTAATGCTACTCCAATAGACCACCAGTCAATTACAAATTTAGAACCAAATCAACAAAATCAACACAGAGATGTCCCGAAACAGAATAGTTAATGAGAAATGACATGATAACATCTAAAAAGCATTACCAGTGAGACATTCTTTACCATTCCCTAAAACCCTTACTACAAGGCCAACTAAAAGCTTTACGTTTGAAACAAAAAAAATTGCAAATGCACAGAGTCTGCACAACCTAACATATTCAACTTATGCATATATATACATATCAGATACCACCATATTTATTTGCAAATGTAAGGATTCTGAACAGAAATTTGACCAAGAAGAAAAGTAAGTAATATCTTACCAGATTCTGCCAGTAATGATACTCGGCAGTACAATTCTGCCTTCTCCAAGCATCCAAATCAAAGAAGTTCATTCCATAAGCCCATGCACACGCATTGGGATTGAACTTCTCCTTAATCAAAGGATGTGAGAAATTCATGTACTGCGCATAACGATGGAACGAACCAAAACATGTCTCAACCGCCCCATTCACCTTCCCATCCATATCAATCTTCCACAAACCAGTTAAGTCCTTCTGAACCACTATATCATCATCCAAGAACAGAATTCTATGCAATTTGGGGTACATTTCAGGCAAATAAAACCTTAAGTGGTTCAGTATCGACAAATACTTGGGATTCCTAAACTTCATGTTTGTTGCGTCTTTGGTTGCATTCTCGAGCTTATTCTCAAAGTAAAACTGTTGCAGCTTTGCGTTCTCCAATTGCTTGAGCACCGGCACATACGAAGAATTCAAGAACTTGTAATCCTCCACAGCCTTCACTTCAACATGTGACCCATTATAGTCCTTGCTTTTAAACATAACCTGCATTGCTCCAAGATTCATCTTATCAGTAACTACATGGAACACATGCTTCCATGGCTCCTTGGCGTTCTTCACAGCCGAATTCACCACCACTGATGCGGCAATCACATTATCTGAAAATATAGCATAATGGTAAAGATTGGGGTCCTCAATTTCGGGCGGAGTGGGCTTCCCTTCATCGGTATACTTCTCAGGATGTGCAATTCGCTCCTCCATCAACCGCATTGCAACGCAATGCAAGCTTTTGGGGATTGATTTTGCGGCAATCAAGCTGGAGAAAGCTCCTTGCTTCTTGGCCTTCGTCAGCTGCTCGTTCACTTGGAAAATAGTGTCCTTAAGCTTCTGAATCTTTAGCTGGTTATCGAAAGACTCTTTGGCTTCGGCGATTACTTGTCTGGTAACTTTGATTCGCTCTTTCACTTCTTTCTCGAACTGGCGCAGCACTGATTCGTCGATGTTGAGCGCGTCGGAGTCGAAGAGAGCGCGATAAGCGGGCTTGTTCATGAGATCCGAGTAGTTTCGCGAGAGATCGGCGAGGACCCGAACGAGCTTGGAGTTCTCGAGCTTCAGCTTCCGTGCATAGCTAGCATATGCCAGGGCTAGGGTCCGATGATCGTCTGCTTGCTTCCGGATCTGGTCCAGTCGCGGCTTCAGAGGATCCGATTTCAGAGCAAGCACCGTCCTTCTAGTCGATCCCAATCCGTACGAACCAGAATTGAAACCCTAATTCACAATTAACAACAAAAGATTACTAACTGCTTCGATTTTTGCAAACTTTTTCTACTTGTCTATTTCCAGCGCGGGAATGGAAACGAAAATCCAAAAACGATTAGATCCCGAAATGAAAAACATGAACTTGAAACTCCATTGAAGCAGAGAAGCAGCGAGAATGTGAGAGATGAGCAGAGAACACTTACCAAGTCGGTGAGATCAGAAGTGTCGGTTTGGGAAGTGAAGACGAACGAGAGAGAGATGAAGAAGACGACGGCGATTGCAATGGTCATAGCCAGAACTCTGAAGGACGCGGTGGAGCTCCTCATGGCTCCTCCTCTGCTGTGGGGAGAGACTCGAAGGTTCGCCATTTTCGATTTGGCTTTGGCTCCTCTGTGTCTGTGAGACTCACACTTCTTCTCTCACTCGGACTCTGGCATTAATTTTGGATTTTTTTTTAAATTTGTTTTTCTGTTAATTATTAACTGTAAAACGCGGATCGGCGAGTGCGACTTGGCGGTGCTTATTAAAATCCCAAAAATGTGGGGCCCAGGTTAGATTGCTGTCGTTTTTGACTTTTGTCACTTGTTCGTTAGTGGGATTTTGGTGTTTTATTAATTAGTTAATTACGCATTTGTGAAAAAATAAGAATCAGTTAATTAAGCATAGACCCAATAATGTCAAGTCTCAACTCAACTCAAGACACATTTACCAAATTGTCTACCTTATTAATATGTGACAGTTAAGTTGCTAATTAACATGGGTTGATTAATTAGTAATTTAGTACTCATTACACATCAATTCTTACATTTTATCATCAACTAATGTGACATTTAATAGTTTTCTATTGTAAAAAAATGTTATTATATCTATGCTACATACTAGGGTTTTTAGTTTCGGTTTATGCGTCGTTTGGGGTTTTATCTGAAAAGGCCCCAATGCAATTTATAAACAGGTCGTCGAAAGATAATTGTATAATTTCGGATTGCCTTGGATGCTATTGCTCGTAACATTCATCAGGTACCATGGCAGTTGGGTGCACAACCACTCCCATATGATTTTCTTTCAAACAATAACAGAGCATGCCATGTGACTTTTTTTGGTAGCCCAAGAGTACTCCATTATTAGAAGAACATACTCCTAACTCCATTATTAAAAAGGCAAGGCTACTTTACTAAAGAGAGGAAGGGTGGTCTCTTCTTTTTACCCAGAGAAATATCAAAGAGCTAGATCTACACTGTAATTAAAGAAAAGCCACTAATAAACCGAAACTAATTGCTATGGTAAGAAAATGGGAATGATATTTTCAAGCCATTGAAAGAAAAGCCACTAGCTAAAGTTGTGGGGTCATTGATCAACCCTAATCTCAAATTGGTCATCATAGTAGGCTTAGAGTAGGTTAAAGTACATGATGAGTTGACTCTTTTAGGAAACTTTATGTGGAATAAATTGGTAACCTAGAAATGAGTAAGATGGATGGAAACAGAGGAACAATCTTATTTTATAGTTAATTAGTGGAAGCTAATTTATATCATAAAACAAAGGGACATATTTACTTGTGGCACTCTTAACACAAATACACATAATTGCTTCTTGAATTTAGCATGCATTAACCAAAGTAAATCTAAAAATCTAGTTAAATCAATGGTACCCCTTCTTCCCATGCTTGGTGACATGGTGCAACCACCCAAACCCTTTGAGGGCCTTGGAAAACTTGACAAGATTAGGCCTCCCCATGCCCAAATTCATCTTCCCTGCTGAGAATTTCAATGCCTGCAAGCAGCATAATTGCCCATCAAAATCCTCCTCTTCCTCTCCATCATCATCATCCTCCTCAACCTTTCCGTTCTTGCCCTTCTTTGACTTGCTTTTTCCCTTCATGGCTTTAATTGATTCTGTCTCATCATATGTCTCCCAAAGCATGTCCATGCCCTCACCTCCACCTTCCACATTGTGATGTCTCTCCTCAAAAAGCTTGCAAGCCAGTGTCCTCCTCCACTCTTTCTCTTTCCTCATGGAACCAAAACTTCCAAGATTTGGACCCATTAGCATTTGAGAGTCCTCAATAACTTTAATGTTGTCTTCTCCAAAATTTGCTCCTAGCCTTTGGGAATTTGACATGGATTTGGAAGTAAATTGATCTCCATCATAATCAGCACTCACTTCACAAAAACTTGTTTTACTACTCAAATCCTTGGATGCTCTTCTCATGGACCTTTTTTCTTTTTCATCTTCATCAACTTTATTGGACATTGTGCTTGCTGGCTTGACTTCTTCTTTCTCTTCCTTCTTGCACATCAAATCTTTTGACCAATTCTCCTCTTGAAAGAATGCTGCCAATGTCTCCACTCTTGGCCAAGCAAAAACCTCAGCTGGTTTTTCATCTAAAACATCACTTGCAGCTTCCAGTGGAGCAGAGGTAGCATTGCCTTCATTGCTGGACACATCATCAACTGGTGCTTCAGAGACTTGTGAGCAGATTTCTTCAACTGGGTTCTCGCTAATCTCGAAACTAGATGTATCAAACACAATCTTATACACTTCAAGCTCTTCGAAAGATCGAAACTCCTCGTGATCATGATCATCACCATCACTGTCATCTGCTTTAGACTTCTGCAATCTTTCCAAAACAGTTTGGTAAGTGGTCACAAGACAACCAACCTTGATGCTGGACAATTCGGAATTGGCAACGTTGTCTTGGACAAGTGGGGGAGTGACAGTGAGGTAAGCCAGGACAAGAAGGGCAGTGGTGATGAAGAGAGGAGACAGAAAAGAAAGGAGCTTGAGGAGGTATGGTGAGAAGAAAATGAAGTAGGAGAAGTAGAGAGGGTGTGACAAAATGAAGAAACAAACATTGAAGAAGTCAGCAAGAAGAAGACTAGAGAATTTAGTCTTCTTGGAAGTGTTTGATGAGAAAGAAAATTCAGACATTTTGATGGTGGTGTTGGGGTCTAAGGGAGGAAAGAAGCAAAATCAGAAGGATAGATGGTGATATGGTGAACAAGGAAAGCTTTGGTGTTTTCTGTGTTTTTGTGTTGAGTAAGAAGAGAGAGAAGTGTGAAATTGGAAGTGAGAGCGGCGTGAATAAAGGAGAGATAGACTGGGAAATGATATTATGAGAGTGAGAGATTAACTAGCAGCAAGCTAATAACAATACCAAAAAGCAACTTTATAATTCAGATTAATCAAAAGAAAGAGAGAAAGAAAACATGTTTGGAAACTTTTCTTTGCTTTTTCTTTCCCATCCACAACCACCCAATTATGTATGTACCATGTCTAAAATTTGGATTTACCAAACTGACCCTCTCTTCTTGAAGCCCTTCTCAATTCCAAGGGTGGGATCTTTGCACAGATACAACTTCTCAACAATGATCATTAATTTTCTATAATGATCATTAATTTTCTATAATGATCACATGCACATAGTTATATGGATGTAGTAGAATTGCTTAAATATTTGTATTAAATTAGCTTGCTAGCAGCTACTTGCTACCAAATGATTTAGGCAATAAAAACTTGGTTGGTCTCCTCTAAAACATGGAGCAGTAGAATGCATGAATAAACCAGTGGAAATGTAAACTTTCGTAATTTATTATAAGCAAAAAGTCATTTTTGATATGTGTATTTCGTCGGTTTTATATCAGTTTGGTTTCCATAGTTTTAATTTTGTCAATTTAAAAGATGAATTTTGCCCGTTTTTATATTAAGTATTATTTGAGGCTAATTAATCAAGCCTACTACAATTTAACTAGCATCCTATGCATTCTCCACTATTACACCAACTCATCATCACCCACTTTTGTTTAGTTACTACCATTTGTTTCTTTGAAACCAAGTTATTGAATTGAAGTCAATCTAATGGGGACAGGGCCAGCAATGTAAATAGAGGATGAAGAAAATACATATAGGTGGGTGAGGGAGGAAAAGCAGCAATTACAATCTATGAAAGGCAAGAAGAAGAATAAGAAGAAGAAGAAGAAACAGAAGGTGTGATTGAGGAGTTGGGTGTTGTTGCACATGGGAAATCACTCATGGTCACTCAAGTGCATGCCATGCAATTGCATTGGCATCCTTTCTTTTCTTGGTCTTCTGCCTTTCTCACCTCTCAAGGGACCCATCTTTGTCTCGTCACTCTTCTGGATCATGAAATCAGGGGCACCGACAGTCATTTACCACATTCTTACTCTTTCATTGCTCAAGTTTTGACCAGTAAATCAAGTTTTAATTGTTATTGAACTGAGAAAAGTTATCCAAAAGAGAGAGTAAGCAAAGGAAAATTGAGTACAAAATTTAGGTTCCCCTTTGGGGATTGCACAATTTATGTACCAATTTGTGTTTTCACCATCTAAATTTGCCTTGGTGTAAGTATGAGACTTCTTCTGCAAAGGATAATGAGTCTCATTCATTGGATCCTTGTCCAGTTGTGCTTGAATAGTAATAATAGCTTCGTACAAGCACTCTGCGTTAAGCTAGAGTCACTCAATCTCTCGTAGTGTTATACGGTTTAGGGTTTAGTATATTCATGTTATAACATGGGTTTTCTTTTTTAATGTTATACCTTATATAAACTCATTGTGCACTTATATTATAACACCTGCGTAAATTAGTAATAATGCATCATAGTGCGATTGTTTTTATCTCACATTATTGCCAATGTGTCAAATGTTCATGCAAACTGAAGAATTACATGCACCCTTTCTCACCAACCACGAGGGTTAAAGGAAACAATTCAAATTATGCAAACACACAAGTATTTTTATCAAAAAAAATTTCAATGTGACAGTCATATCGACACATATTTTACAAATCCACATAGTATAATATGAGTGCAAATCATGGTTAAACAACACTATTCTTTATTATAACTCATTAATTCATCCAAAAATACACTTATTTGTGAACAAATATGATAACGTGCTATTATAGGTTTACATATCTTCCAATTAATTTTATCAAGTTAATTTGATTATAATAATGTTTCATATTTAAAATTGGGTGTATTGAGAAATTTTAAGAATCTCTTAAACCTCACCCTCATGGCAGGTTTTTTTAAGTTCTGCTAAACGAACCCCACCCTATGATTTAAGTGCACCTTAATATTTAAATCAAATTGTAAAATTAACTAAGTACACCTTATTTAGCTACCAAAAATATCCTAATACACTCTAATACAATCTATCACAATTCAATATATTAAAATTACATTTGTTTTAAATGTAATTTAAAATCCATTTGCTATGCCAAGTCAAATGTTTGTGTGCTTCCACCCGATTGTGAGAGTTCACTATGCTAAAATTTTGCGTCGGCAATGGATAAAATCCATTTCCTATTAGGCTACCCTACCGCTATATCATTTATTGGTACATAGGAGCTAGTGGTTGCTTGGGCTTTGAACCTTCTCTTCCTGTCTTAGCAGCTACAAAGCAAATAACATATAAGAAGTATGCTTTTTGTAACTTTGAACCTAATACAATTGCAAAAGTTTGCAAAAGTTTGCAAAAGTTTTCTGAGTCTCAACTGCTCAAGAATCTTTTGAGTCTTTATTGGGATATTTGAAGCTTTCTGTTTCAAAAAAATGGTTATAGTGGTGGAGGAAGAGGAAGAAGAAAGGGCCCTAAACCCAAGAAGAGCCTGGGTGAATGATGATGGTGGTGGTTTTTGAAGGGGGTTCGGTATTATTGGAGAGAAGAGGAGGCTTGACAAAGCGATGGAGGTTGATTAGTGTTTGTCTGCCTATTTCTCTCATGGCTTCGCCATTTCGTGGCCATTTTTTATTAAAATTATATTTGTTTCATAATTTAATATATCATTTTTGATCATTTTATATTAAAATAAATTAGTAATTTAATAAATAATTTGACAATAGAGTGTACTAAATTAATTTTAAGTTTCGTCTAGCATCACTCTTGTTTTTTTAGGCCTGGCTCTAGCATAACTCTTGTTTTTTTAGGCCTGGCTTTTCCGACCAAGACCAATATCGAGAACAAAAAAATCTGCAAAAACCTGAGACAAAATGGCAAAAGAGGAAAATAAGATCAAGAGAAACAAAATGTGGAAAGGTTTATTTTATTCAGTATTCACAAACACGAGCTACAGCTTTATACAAGAGTTGCAGATGTCGATCCTGTTATGTTGCCTATAATTACGACTAACCAAATATTCTATTCCCTACAATTATGGTTAACTAAGTACAGAACAAGTAAGTAAATAACTGAGTATCAATCTGCAGTATTGACTGCTTATTTTGTGTGATCTTCCTTAACACTCCCCCTCAAGTTGGAGTGTATGTTTATGACACCCAACTTGCCGAGCAATACTTCAAATTGTGTTGAACTCAATGGCTTAGTGAACAGATCAGCTGGTTGATTCATGGTTCGTATGTGAGCTGTTCGTATCATCCCTTCTTGAATCTTTTCGCGTACTAGGTGACAATCTATCTCTATGTGCTTCGTTCGTTCGTGGAATACAGGATTGGAAGCAATATGCAGAGCGGCTTGATTGTCGCAGAAAAGTGCAACTGGCTGTGTGTGGTTTACTCTCAAATCTTTCAAGATGTTTTTCAGCCATGTAATCTCACAACAAGTAGTAGCCATAGAACGATATTCCGCCTCTGCACTTGATCGTGATACAGTGCTTTGCTTCTTTGTTTTCCAAGAGATTGGTGCTTGGCCAAGCAAAATGCAATAGCCAGTTATTGATCTTCTTGTGTCGACACATCGAGCCCAATCGGCATCACAAAATGCCCGCAATTGTAATGAACCTGTGGAGGGTAAGAAAATTCCTTGCCCAGGTGTTTGCTTGATGTATCTGAGAACCTTATGCGCTGCTTCAAGGTGTGGCTGCCGGGGTTTATCCATGAATTGACTCAATACATGAACTGCATAAGCTAGATCAGGTCTTGTGATGGTCAAATAAATTAACCTACCTACAAGCCGTCTGTATGAAGATGGATCATTCAGTAGCCTTCCATTTGTCTGTGTGAGTGACAAGTTTTGTTCCACTGGAAACCGTGAAGGTTTAGCACCTAGGAACCCGGCATCATCCAATATTTCCAGCGCATATTTTCGTTGGCACAAAGTAATACCACGTTTCGACCTTGCAACCTCTATCCCTAAGAAATATTTAAGCTGACCCAAGTCTTTGAGCTTAAATCTCTTGGAAAGAAATTGCTTAGTCTCCTCAATGTCTTGTAAATTGTTGCCTGCCAATATCACATCGTCAACATAGACAAGTAATGCTATAAAGCTACCTTGACGATTTCGGACGAACAATGAGTAGTCTGACAGTGATTGAAGAAATCCAGCAGCTTTGAGAGCGGTTGACAGTTTGAGAAACCATTGTCTCGAGGCCTGCTTTAGTCCATACAAGGACTTGTTTAACTTGCACACACGAGTCTCCCCCTTTCGTCCGAAACCAGGAGGTAAGGTCATGTAGACATCCTCATCAAGATCACCGTGTAAGAATGCATTATTCACGTCTAGCTGGTGCAAGTGCCACCCTTGTAAGGCAGCAATGCTAAGGAGCACACGAACGGTCACCAATTTTGCCACAGGAGCAAATGTTTCTTTGTAATCAACACCCTCGATTTGACTGTACCCTTTCGCCACTAACCGAGCTTTGTACCGCTCGACAGTCCCGTCGGGGTTAAACTTGATTTTGTAAACCCACTTGCATCCGATGGGCCGTTTATGAGAAGGCAAGGGCATGAGAGTCCATGTGTTGTTAGCTTGGAGGGCTGCAACTTCATGTTGCATTGCAGCACGCCACTTTGGATCTGTCATAGCCTGGGAAAAACTTGTGGGTTCTGTGAGAAGAGTGAGTTGAGTGGTGAAGGCTCTATGAGAAGGAGAAAGGCGATCATAGGACAAAAAATGTGAAAGAGAGTGAGCAGTACCTGGAGACTTGACCACGTTCGTGGAAGAGGAATGTACGGGTCTCGACGGGAGGGCTGCCTCGACATGAAAGTCCTGCAAAAAGGGGGGTGGCTTGGTTTGACGTGCACCGCGTCGTAACGGTGGTGGGGTGGAAGAAGAGGGTGAGGGTGATGGCGGAGATGGAGTGGTAATGCTATGTGTAGGGTCGCATGGTGGGGTTGGGGAAGGTGAGGTGGGAATTATGTCTTCTTGTGGTGTTGTGCGAGAGATAGTCTCTTCGGAGATATGGGCTGAAGTTATTGGCTCTGGAAAAGTATCAATATCAAATGTCAAAAGGGGGGCATCATGTGGTGAAAATGGAGGGGGTGCAGCGGAATGGACATGATCTTGGAAGGGAAATTTGTCTTCAAAGAAAGTAATATCCCGTGAGACAAAAACCTTTTGGAGGATTGGATCAAACACACGATACCCTTTCTGACCATAAGGGTAGCCAAGAAAGATGCAACGAGTTGCACGAGGATCAAATTTTGAAGGTTTTTGTGCATGGGTGGAAGCAAAACATAAACAGCCAAATACCCGTAAATGAGAATAATTAGGAGCTTGATGGAACAATTTCTCATATGGTGTTTTACCATGAAGAAGAGGAGTTGGTGTTCTATTTATGAGATACGCTGAAGCAAGAATTGCATCTCCCCAAAACTGTCTAGGTAACCCGGCTTGAATAAGCAAAGCTCGTGCTACATTGAGCAAATGCCTATGCTTGCGCTCAGCAACACCATTTTGTTGTGGTGTGTTGACGCAACTAGATTGATGAACAATGCCTTTGATGGCATAAAAATTTTCAAGTTTGAACTCAGGACCATTATCACTTCGCACTATTTTGACTTTTGAATTGAATTGAGTCTCAACCATGTGAATGAATTTAACGAGAAGATCCCTTGTATCAGATTTTTGTTTCATCAAATAAACCCATGTACTCCGAGTGAAATCATCTACGATAGTGAGAAAATATTTTGCACCAGAAAGAGAAGCAATTTTGTAACCACCCCAAATGTCAACATGTATCAAATCAAAACATGCTTTACTGGAAATGGAACTCAATGGAAATGGTGACCTTGTTTGTTTGGCCAATGGGCAAATTAAACACTTGTCTGGATCACAAGATTTATTTTTGGAAAAGGGAAATAACTGGAAAACTTTGTTTGACGGATGTCCAAGGCGTTGATGCCAAAGACCAGAGGCTAGAGTTTGAACGGAGTTGCATGTTCCTTTCCTTGGTTGATCGAGATAGTAGAGTCCCTCCCGCTCAAATCCCGTCCCAATCATCTTCCCCGAACGCAGGTCCTGTATGACACAAAATTGGCTTAGAAATAAAGTGATACAAGAAGAGTCTGAGGCCAACTTGCTAATGGAAATCAGATTGAGTCGGAAAAGTGGCACACATAAAACGTTATTAAGAATGAAATTGGGAGAGAAAACAATTTGTCCAATATGGGTGACTTGAGCAAGTGAACCATTTGGTAATTCAACAGTATGATTTTCAACCATTTTTGAATGTGTAAGCAAGTCAGGGCTACAAACCATATGATCTGTAGCGCCACTATCCAAGATCCATGTGTTCACCTTGCCATTATAAGTGAGGGAAAAGGCTTTACCTGAAAGTTCTTCATGATTTGAAGAATTACCAACTTGATTGGCCATAGAGGATTTTTTCTTGTTCAACATGTGCAGAATCTGCTTACATTCCTCCTGTGAAAAAGGGAAATCTGACGTTGTGGCCTTCTTGTCAGATGCACGTGATGCAACCTGGTTGCCCTTTGAGAGACTACCTTGTTCAGCCTCTAATGATGCTGCTCTCTTACGGCAGTAATCAAATGTGTGACCTTTCCAGCCACAAAAGGTGCACTTGAGATGAGCACGGCAATTCTTGGTGCTGTGATTCGTCCTGTTACACTTTGCACACCGAAGGCCCCTCTCTTCGGATTCAGACTCACGACTCGAGTTCTTTACGGCAAAAACAGCTGCTTCTGGTTGGACAGAAGCTTTCCCATTAGAAACCTCTGCCTGCCTCTCATGTCGAAGGACCAGCGAATATGCTTTGTTTACTGTGGGCAATGGTTCCAATAGAAGCGTGTTACCACGAACAGTGGCATATGATTCGTTCAGACCCATGAGAAATTTCATTGTTTTCTGAGTCTCCATGTATGAAGCAATCTCCTTAATAGTCCCACAGCTACACGCCGGAATTGAGCACAACGCTTCCCGTTCATCCCAAAGGCTCTTAAGTTTAGTAAAATAGGAACTCACGGTCATGCTGCCTTGTATGCAGTCATGGATTTCATTCTCGATATGGAAAAGCTGAACGGTATTCACATGAGAGAATCGCTCTTGGAGATCAAGCCACATCTGGCACGCATCTTTGCAGTGAATGACGCTGCCAGCAATTTCCTTCGACATTGACCCCAATAGCCATGTCTTGACTAAGTTGTTGCAGCGCTTCCATTGCTGCAATTCATCAGGTTCATCCCCACTTGGTGCTTTGATCGACTTATCAACGAAGCCAATCTTGTTTTTGACCGTTAAGGCCATGGTCATGGACTGAACCCATGTGCTGTAGTTATCTTCTACCAAAGGTTGCGGGACAAGGATTAAGCCCGGTTGGTCCGCATGATGAAGGTAGAGAGGATGGTTGGGATTTTCCCATTTTGGCTTTGAAGGCATGCCTGTGTCGGTTGACCTTTTTTTCGGAGTTGTCACCCATGGCTGTACTGCTAGGATGATGTTTGTGTTTGGCTAGGTTTATTTAGATCGTTGCTCTGATACCATCAAGAGAAACAAAATGTGGAAAGGTTTATTTTATTCAGTATTCACAAACACGAGCTACAGCTTTATACAAGAGTTGCAGATGTCGATCCTGTTATGTTGCCTATAATTACGACTAACCAAATATTCTATTCCCTACAATTATGGTTAACTAAGTACAGAACAAGTAAGTAAATAACTGAGTATCAATCTGCAGTATTGACTGCTTATTTTGTGTGATCTTCCTTAACATAAGAAAAGGTGGCAGATACATACGTGAGACAAAATACATATAATATTCTACTTCCTTGGCTCACCCCAGGCAAGCTCATTTTGCGTTTTTCAAGGGGTTTTACTCTCGCCAACTCACTGAGTCACTCTGACTCGCCGCGTTCTCTACGCCTTCCACAACCGGCCACCACATTCTCTGCCTCTGCCTCTGCCTCTTCCTCTTCCTCCGCCTCCTCAGGTAAAAAGGAAATGACTTTCTCTTTCAAATGGCTTTTTTCTTTTGTTTTTGTTTTTGTCTTTGTCTTTTGCTTGATGGATGGGGCCACTCTTAGCTTGTTTGCTGGGTTTCTGATCATGGGCATTTCTTGGGTTTATGAGCTCAAATGCACAAGAGGGCTCTTCATTTCTGCATTGAATCTGCCATTTGTGAGAGTCTTGTTTTTATGTTTTGGCTATGGTGGGTTGGGGGGGGTTGACCTAGATTTCCAAGGTCAGACATTAGGAATTTTTTATTTTTGCAGATGCTTTAAAAAATATATATATATATACGGATTCTTTCAATTTTAGTCCCATTTTTACACGATGGGTTGATTTTGGGTTGCCATATCCAACTTCAAGATGACTGAAATTTATTGTCACCATGCACTAGTTACAGTCATTCCATTTGGGACCAATTTTAGATTGTATAACCATCAAAGCATTTTTTTCTCTAGTCACTTTAATCAAAGGCACAAAAAGGGTTTCAAGTAACTATCTGGGGAAGTTATTGTTAATTTTTCCCTTATTTTTAAATAATATCGTTCTGCTGTTGTGAAATTTCTGAGTCACTTAGCTACATGTATTTGCATCCTAGCTTCTCACAACTATACACACTACAATTTCCAATTCTTTATAGATTTTTTTTTTAGATTACTTTTGGGGTGACCAAACCATTTTAAGTTGAAATGCACTTTTAGATAATGTTGCTAGTTGGTAGCTTTTTTATCCTGCTCACTATAAGTACTAGTTTCATTGGACAAGCCTTTAACGTTCAGAATAATACTTATGAACCTAGTTGCTGAATGGTAAACGTAACCTGTTCCTCTGAAATTCATCGTCCTTTAATGCTCTTTCTATAGCTACTTGCATTCTGTTTTGATTTCCTTGTTCATGTTTATATATCTAGTGTTTGTAGATTAGAGTACTTTAAATTGTTCTGACAAAACTGTATAATCCTTCAATGACTTGTTACCACTTGAAACTCAAACCTATATATATTTGCATCGGTATAATTAGTCTGTTTGTTTATCCAAGGAATGATGTGATTCGTGAGGAAGGCCACCAAGTGAGCTCTCTACATCCATAATATTGAAGCCATGGTGAGCATAAGAAGAAGCAAACGCTTGAGACTACGCGCCGGTAAAAGTTGCTGAAATGTGCTATATCACATATGAATAAGTTTGGGCCTATTCGTACTAATTTTAATCTGTATAAATCACCTCTAAATAGGTTCTTAATCAGTGACAAGGAGTTTTCTGATGCCTGATACACTAGGTTCTTGTTTATTCTTTAAGCTGTGTAACTTAGTGTTTAGCATGCTTATTAATAGGAGTTTTCTGCTGTATAACTCACATGTCAGCGAGTTGATTTTTTTTATAAAAAATTTAGTGAATAAAAATCTGATTGAATATGTTCTTTTTTATTCTTAAGTATATTGACCAAATTGTACGTCTTTGCAGAGAGTTCTGTTCTAGCTCCAGTGCCAAGGTTTTGTGACAAGGGAACTGCTCCTCAAAATTCTACACAAACAAAACCAGATAGTGTGCAGTCAATTCCTTCAAATGATGTGAACCTGCCCGAGGGGGTAAGAATAGATTACCAATCAGTCCATGTTATTGTGTCACATGCATCAGATGGACCATTCTTTTCTTTAAAGGTTTTGTCTACTGATTAAAGACACTTGTCAGGGTTCCTAAAGTTAAAGAAAATCATCTGTAGGATGATAACTCCCATCCTGATTTTCTCCAGAAACAGTTCAAGATTTGTAGTTTTATAACTAAATTTTTAGAGCACTTGTACGAAAATAACTGAAAAATCTTGGTGAGGAAAAAAATTTGATATGATACATCTTCTGGTGTTTTGGCTAAAATTAGAAAAGAATACCTTTTTGTTTCTTTGTCATGGTTGGTTCTGAAAACAACTGCTTATGTTCCTGTACTATGGCGCTTAGTTCCTAGTTCCTTGATATAGAAGGTTAGAGAGCAGCATGTTCCTGCTCTATTCTTTGTTATGCCTACTTATTCATCCGAATTAATTAAAACAAAGCAGAATAAAGAAATCTAAACCTCTATTTTGGAAGAACCAAATTGGTTTCTCTGGCTAGTTTTCTTTGTGTGAAGTACTCAGATATGATCAAAACACAATGTGTTAATGTGTAAAATAATTACTAAGAGGTTTATATGCCAAAATAAATTATTTCCAGAATGCGACTCATACAAGGGCTCCCTTTGAGATTATCAATGTGTTGAGAGAGCCAGCTGCAGCAGAGAGAGTTTTGCTGGGCTTACTTGGCCCTGATGATACCAGGATTATGCAGGAGTACAATGACGGTGGTTTGAGGCAAAACTTATCCCACCATGCCCTTGGTGTAAGTGATTGTCCTCAAGATTTCATTGCCTTACCATTTCGGTGTTGATCTGAATAATTTAATTTTGCTACTATGTCGATTATTTCAGGCCTGCCTCCACTTTGCCATGTGGCTAAGGGAAAATGGAGAGTCTTCCTTGGCCTCCAGGGAGGGCAATGAAGCCAGAGCTCATGTTGCAGAGCTGGAGGAAAGATTTAAATATGTTGAGGAGATAATGAAGCATCAGGTCCAAGAATATGAGTCTAAGCTGAATGGCCTGCAAAATAATGTTGATCAGCTGAGGCAGAAGGCTGATTTCTGTGAGAGGAAATGGAAGGAGCAGGAGGCCTTGCATCAGGAGAAGGCCACTCGTTTGGAAGAGGTTTTGAGGCAGCTTGAGGAAGCTAACTCCAACCTTGCCAAGGTCACTCAAAGTCATGACACGGCCAGAACAAGGATCGAAAAGCTGACTGGTGCCGTCACTCTGAACAGGAAGCTCTACGATCAGGCTGAGGTTGAAGTGAAGAAGTTTCAGCAGGATTGTGAAATGGATAGGATCCTTGGGGAAATAGAGAAGGAAGAGCGTGCGAAAAAAAGGATTGCTCTGACCACCGAGCTCAAGCTGAATGAGGACTTCCAAAACCAAAACCAGAAGAAGGAAGGTGGGGTCATCCCAACGTTGGAGCTAAACAAAGATGTTAGTAAGCAGGTCATAGAAGCCAAAGACCTCAATGGAGAAGTGGAGGCCCATAATCCTTCGACGTTCTGGACAGTTTGCAGTAGCTGCAAATATCAATATGAGTATGGCAGGGTTTATGTAAATTGTCATCTCCGCTGCAGTAGATGTCGAGCGGGATTTCTGGCTTTAGAAATTTGTCGACCACCTCCAATTGTCAAGTCATCCAGTAACTCTTTTGACCAGCAACATCGGATTTCAAGACAACTTGTTGATACGGGAAGTCAAGTAACTGCTAGTGGTAAGCCCCCATATCCTGGAGCGGTCTCCCCAAAAGACCTTGGAGGAAGCTGAAAACCGGCACAGACCTGGATGGAGAGGGATCCGCTGATGCATTCCAGGATTTAGAAGCAGAGGCTCCGGGTGCTCTATCTTTGAGTTGGTTTAGAATGAGCAAAAAAGAGAGAGGGAGAGGGAGAAGAGGAGGGAGGGAGGGTTACATATTTCGTGAACTTTTTTGTTTTCTTGGCCTATCTAACTAACGGCAACTCTCTCCTAGCAAGGCCCTTTTTGTATGGTCAACTAGCAAAGCCCTTTTTTATTACACTAATAGTGGGATCCACACAAATACAACTACAGTATTATCAAGTTTTCATGTCTTTTTTAGAAATAACTTTAACTTTTCTACATGTTTAGAGTTATTATGACTAATTAATTCATCCGAAATACACCAATCTGTGAACAAATTTCATATTTAAAATTGGGTGTATTGAGAAATCTTAAGAGTCTCTTTTTTTTTTCATAAAAAAAAAAGAGACTCTTAAGATTTCTCAATACACCCAATTTTAAATATGAAATTTGTTCACAGATTGGTGTATTTCGGATGAATTAAATATGAAATCTTAAGAGTCTCTTAAACCCACCGTCGTGGCATTTTTTTATTTGGCGTGGGTTTTCCGACCGTGACCAATCTCCGAGAAAAAAAAAATCTGCAAAACACTGACACACAAGATGGAAAAAGAGGAAAATGAAAAGAAAATAAGGTGGCAGATGCATGAGACAATAATATTCTATTTTCTTTGCTCGCCCCAAGCAAGCTCATTTGGCTTTTTCCAGGGGTTTTACTTTCACCAACTCACTGAGTTACTCTGACTCGCCGCGTTCTCTACACCTTCCACAACCGATCACCACCTTCTCTGCCTCCGCCTCCTCAGGTACAAAGGAAATGACTTTCTCTTTCCAATGGCTTTTCTTTTCTTAAAGTCTTTTGCTTGAGTCAGACCCCAAAAAAACGAAGTCTTTTGCTTGATGGATGGGGACCACTCTTAGCTTGTTTACTGAGTTTCTGTTCATGGGAATTTTTGGGTTTATGAGCTCCAAGGCACAAAAGGGCCCTTCATTTCTGCATTGAATCTGCCATTTGTGAGAGTCTTGTCTTTATATTGTGGCTATGTTGGGGGGGGTGGTAGGTCAGACATTAGGAATTTTTTAATTATGCAGATGCTTTATTTTTTATTATTATTTTTAATAAAAAAAGATGGATTCTTTTAATTTTATTCCCATTTTTACATAATGGGTTGATTTTGGTTTTGCTTATATCCAACTTCAAAATGACCGAAAATTATTGTCACCGTGTACATGATGGGTTACAACAGCCATTCCATTTGGGACCAATTTTAGATTGTATAACCATCAAGTCATTTTTTCTGTAGTCACTTTAATCAAAGCCACAAAAGGGTTTCAAGTATTTTCCCTTATTTTTAAATAATGTCTTTCTGCTGTGTGAAATTTCTGAGTCAGTTAACCACATGTATTTGCATCCCTATCTTCTCACAATACATACTTCAATTTCCAGTTCCTTATAGATTTTTTTTTAGATTACTTTTGGTGTTACCAATTGAAAAGTTGAATTACGCTTTTAGATAATGTAGCTAGTTGGTAGCTTTTCGAGATTACTTCTTTCATCTGACGAGCATTTAACCTTCAGAATAATACTTATGAACTTAGTCGCTGAATGGTAAACACAACCTCTTCCTCTGAAATTCATTGTCCTTTAATGCCCTTTCTATAGGTACATGCATTCTGTTTTGATTTTTTTGTTCATATTTATATCTCTAGTGTTTGTAGATTAGAGTACTTTAAATTGTTCTGAAAAACTTGTATTGTCCTTCAGTGACTTGTTCCTACTTGAAACTCAAATCTGTATATATTCCATCAGTATAATTAATTAGTCTGCTTGTTTATTCAAGGAATAACGTGATTCATGAGGAAGGCCACCAAGTGAGCTCTTTGCATTCATAATATTGAATCAGCCATGGTG
Organism: Prunus avium; assembly: GCF_965620075.1. Lineage (NCBI taxonomy): Eukaryota > Viridiplantae > Streptophyta > Magnoliopsida > Rosales > Rosaceae > Prunus > Prunus avium. The sequence goes on from NC_142291.1 coordinate 35,985,285, forward strand.
AGCTTAAGAAGAAGCAAACGCATGAGACTATGCACCGGTAAAAGTGGCCGAAATGTGCTATATCACATATGAATAAGTTTGGGCCTATTCGTACTAGTTTTAATCTGTATAAATCACTTCTCAATAGGTCTTAATCACTGACAGGAGTAATCCTGATGCTTAATACACTAGGTTCTTGTTTATGCTTTAAGCTGTGTAACTTAGTGTTTAGCATGCTTGTCCATATGAGTTTTCTGCTGTTTAACTCACCTGTCAGTCAGTTGAGATAAATTTTCAATGTTTGTGAATAAGAATCTGATTGAATAGGTTCTTTTTTATTCTTAAGTATATTCACCAAATTGTAGGTCTTTGCAGAAAGAAGTTCTGTTCTAGCTCCGCTGCCAAGGTTTTGTGACAAGGGAACTGCTCCTCAAAATTCTACCCAAACAAAACCAGATAGTGTGCATCCAATGCCTTCAAATGATGTGAATCTGCCGGAGGGGGTAAGAATGGATTACCAATCAGTCCATGTTATTGTTTCACATGTATCAGATGGACCATTCTTTTCTTTAAAGGTTTTGTCTCCTTGTTAAAGACACTTTTAGGGCTCCTAAAGTTAAAGAAAATCATATGTAGTATGCGAACTCCCATCCTGATTTTGTCCATAAACAGTTCAAGATGTGTAGTTATAAAACTATTTTTTTAGAGCACTTAACAAAATAACTGAAAAACTTTGATGAAGAAAACATTTGATATGATTCAGCTTCTGGTGCTTTGGTTAAAATTAGAAACGAATACCTCTTTGTTTCTTTGTCATGGTTGATTCTGAAAGTAACTGCTTATGTTTCTGTACTGTGGCGCTTAGTTCCTAGTTCCTTGATATCGAAGGTTAAAGAGCAGCATGTTCCTGCTCTATTCTTTGTTATGCCTAATTAGTTCACCCGAGTTGATTAAAACAAAGCCGAAGAAAGAATCTAAAACTCTATTTTGGAAGAACCAACTTGATTTCGCTGGCTAGTTTAGTTTGTGTGAAGTACTCAGATATGATCAAAACACAATGTATTAATGTGTAAAATAATTACTAAGAGGTTTATATGCCAAAATATATTATTTCCAGAATGCGACTCATACAAGGGCTTCCTCTGAGATTATCAGTGTGTTGAGAGAGCCGGCTGCAGCAGAGAGAGTTTTGCTGGGCTTACTTGGTCCTGATGATACCAGGATTATGCAGGAGTACGATGACGGTGGTTTGAGGCAAAACTTATCCCACCATGCCCTTGGTGTAAGTGATTGTCCTCAAGATTTCATTGAATTACCATTTCTGTGTTGATCTGAATAATTTAATTTTGCTACTATGTCGATTATTTCAGGCCTGCCTCCACTTTGCCATGTGGCTAAGGGAAGATGGAGAGTCTTCCTTAGCCTCCAGGGAGCGCGATGAAGCCAGAGCTCGTGTTGCAGAGCTGGAGGAAAATGTTAGGAATGTTGAGGAGATTCTTAGGCATCAGGTCCAAGAGTATGAGTCTAAGCTGAGTGGTCTGCAAAATCATGTTGACCAGCTAAGTCAGAAGGCTGAGTTGTGCGAGAGGAATTGGAAGGAGCAGGAGGCCTTGCATCAGGAGAAGGACACTCTTATGGTAGAGGTTTTGAGGCTGCGTGAGGAAGCTATCTCTGAGCTTGCCAAGGTCACTCAAAGTCATGACGTGGCCAGAACACGTATCAAAAATCTGACTGGTGCCCTCACTCGGAGCAGGAAGCTCTACGAGCAGGCTGAGGTTGAAGTGAAGAAGGTTCAGCAGGACTGCGAAATGGATAGGATCCTTGGGGAAATAGAGAAGGAAGAGCGTGCGAAGAAAGAGGCCAAAGACGTTGATGGAGAAGTGGGGGCCCAGCATCCTTCGACTTTCTGGACAAGGTGCTATAGATGCAATGTTCATTTTCTGTATAGTAGGGTTTATGTAGATCGTCTTCTCTGCTGCCAACAATGTCAAACCACCTTTGTGTCTAAAGAAGTCTACATCATGTCACCATCTGCACTTGTTGAGTCATCCAGTAACTCTTCTCACCAGCAACATGTTGATACTGAAAGTCAAGGAACTGCTAGTGGCGGCAAGCCCCCATATCTTGGAGTGGTCTCCCTAAAAGACCCCGGAGGAAGCTGAAGACCTGGACGGGCATGGATGGAGAGGGATCAGTCGATGCAATGCAGGATGAAGAAAGGGGTGGTTGTTAAGAAAATACATATTTTGTAAACCTTTTGTTTTCTTGGCCTATCTAACTAACAGTAACCCTCTCCTACCAAAAGCCCTTTTTGTATGGTCAACTAGCAGCCCTTTTTTATTACTCTAATCAACTACGGTATTATCAAATATATATCAATGATTTACATCAAATCTCTTTCAACACAAAAATGTCACCTTTAAATTTTCATGTTTAGATATATTTCAATCTTGTTCGTAGATATTTAAGTACTTATATTCACTTCCTGCATGTTGGCACCGATTAGTTTTAAGTTGTGTAAATCATCTCTGAATGATTCTTAATCAGTGACATGAGTTTTCTGATGCTTAATACACTAGGTTGTTGTTTATGGTTTAAGCTATATAACTTAATGTTTAGCATGCTTATTCATAGGACTTTTTGATTCTCAAGTATATTCACCAAATTGTAAGTCTTTGCAGAGAGAAGTTCTGTTCTAGCTCCAATGCCAAGGTTTTGTGACAACGGAACTTCTCCTCAAAATTCTACCCAAACAAAACCAGATAGTGTTACATTCAATGCCCTCAAATGATGTGAATCTGCCGGAGGGGGTAAGAATGGATTACCAATCAGTCCATGTTATTGTTTCACATGCATCAGATGGACCACTCTTTTCTTTAGAGGTATTGTCTCCTTGTTAAAGACACTTATCAGGGCTCCTAATGTTGAAGAAAATCATCTGTACAGTAGGATGATAACTCGCATTCTGATTTTGTCCGGAAACAGTTCAAGAGATGTAGTTATATAACTATTTTTTAGAGCACTTACACGAAAATGAGGAAAACCTGTGATATGATTCGTCTTCTGGTGCTTTGGATGCGACTCGTGCAAGGGCTTCCCCTGAGATTATCAATATGTTGAGAGAGCCAACTGCTGCAGAGAGTGTTCTGCTGGGCTTACTTGACCATGATGATACCAGGATTATGCAGGACATACACATCCATCATCAAAGATTTAGGCATTAAAAATTTGTTTGTTACACTTACACTAACAACCACAATCCATGAGAAAAAGAATAGTAATGTTTTCGATTCGAAACTACTTCATTTACAAACATGGGAGTAGCATGGATACAAGCATTCATACAAGCGTCGTTTTAATCCAATTTTCAATGATGCCCTTGACTTTGGGGCTTTGATGTAAGATGAGGCGTAAGATGACAAGTGGATAACTATATAAAATGCTTAAGACTGAAAAGTTGCTCTCTGTAATTGATGAATTAGTAGAAGCAATGATCATCAGACCTCATTGTTGAATACGAAGCTGAGCTGCTCTGGCCGGCCCCACAAGTGTATGTAGCTCCGCATCATCCACCAAATCTCACCCTGCGGCCTTCATCAATCCCATCGTTGCTCTGTCCTCGAGTCTATAAAAGAAGATTCTGCTTGGCTACAACGGAGTTCTTAAATATTGATGGTTTCAAAAATATTGATAGTTAAAAAACACGGAAATATTAGAAAAATATCGATATTGATAAAAATTAGATAAAAATCATGAAAATTGTGATAAATACATGTAAATTTTTAATGAAGTTTTAGAAGAAGTTTATTTAGTCAATCATCTATTATTTTAACACAAAAAATAAGAAGGAAATACATTGCATAGTGGGTTTGAATGATTTAAGTTTATTATATTACGCGTTGACAAACTCTATGACTTAGAAAATCTGGTGTAATTACTGAAAAAAAATAAACACCCCTAGTAATTTATTTATCATTTTTTACTACAATATTTTACACTTTATAAATTGTATGGTAAGATACATGCGTAACCTTATTTCACGTTATTCACTAGATATAATGTTCTTATATTTATTATTTATCAAAAATTGAAAAATAATTAAAGATGTAAACTAACTTGATTTATCATGAAAATTAGGCACTTTACCATGCTTAAAAAATAATAGTGAAGATTGAAAATTAACTAAGAACATAAATAAAGTTATCCAAAGAAGAATTAAATAGGAAATAAAAATAATAATTATAGAGATTAAGTAATTAAGTAACAATTTGAAGGGTAATTGAGTAATGTAAGTACTTATAATGAGTAATAAAATAATCAATAACATTAAATGAATTAAATAGGAAATAAATAAATTATATTAAGTAATTAAGTAGAACAATAAGTAATTATGTTAATTTCTATTTTGAGAAACATCTCGCAGGAGTTATGAATACGAGATTCAATAGGTAATAATCACAAAGTGTTGACTAGCGTAGTGGTTAAGTGGCTTCAGAACTTAAAAGGGGGAGGGGTTCAAAAACATATTAGGATCACATACAAATTCCAATTTTATGCAGGAACGAATACAATAAAACAAAAGCAGAAAAATCATAGTACAATAATCGTTTAACAATTCTTGGTGAGACCAATTTCCATGCTAAAATGCAATTTGTGTGACAAGACAATGTAAGGGAAATAATGTTGAAATTCCCAAAGAAAAAAGAAGATTAATGGTCAATGAAAGCAAGAAAATGACTTCTGAATTCAATCCCACCGCAAAAACTTGCACACACGTTTAATCTCACCCGTAGATTCCGTCCCAAAATATTTTAGTCTCTTAAACCCCACCGTCGTGGCAGTTTATGTTGTTTTTGGCGCGGCACCAGGACCAATCTCCGAGAAAAAAGAAAAAAAAAAAAAGGTGGCAGATACATATATGCATGAGACAAAATATATAATCTTCTATTTCTTTTCCTCACCCCAAGCGCACTTGCCCTCTTCCAGGGTTTTACTTTCACCAACTCAGTGACAGCTCTCTACGCCTTCTACAACCGACCACCACCTTCCCCAGCCTCCTCAGGTACAAAGGAAATGACTTTCTCTTTCCAATGGCTTTTCTTTTTTTCAAGTCATTTGCTTGATGGATAGGGACCACTCTTAGCTTGTTTACTGAGTTTCTGGTGATGGGCATTTTTGGGTTTATGAGCTTCAAGGCACAAAAGGGCTCTACATTTCTGCATTGAATCTGCCATTTGTGAGAGTCTTGTTTTATATTTTGGCTGTGGTGGGTTGGTTGGTGGGGTTGACCTAGCTTTCAAAGGTCAGACATTAGGAATCTTTTAACTATACAGGTGCTTTTTTTTATATTAAAGAAGGATTCTTTCAATTTTACTCTCATTTTAACATGATGGGTTGATTTTGGTTTGCTTATATCCAACTACTTGTTACAGCCAGCCATTCCATTGGGGACCAGTTTTAGATTGTATAACCATCAAAAGCATTGTTTCTCTAGTCACTTTAATCAAAGGCACAAAAGGGTTTCAAGTAACTATCTGGGGAAGTTATTGTTAATTTTTTTCCTTATTTTTAAATAGTGTCTTTCTGCTTTTGTGAAAGTTCTGAGTCACTTATTTTTAGCTACATGTATTTGCATTCTAGCTTCTCACAACTATACATATTTCAATTTCCAATTCCTTGTAGATTTTTTTTAGATTACTTTTGGGGTGACCACTGACCAAGTGAAGTTGAAATGCACTTTTAGATAATGTAGCTAGTTGGTAGCTTTTTTTTTTCCTGCTCACTATAAACACTAGTTTCATCTGACGAGCCTATAACCTTTGGAATAATACTTATGAACTTAATTTCTGAATGGTAAACACAACATGTTCCTCTGAAATTCATCGTCCTTTAATGCTCTTTCTATAGCTACTTGCATTCTGTTTTGATTTCCTTGTTCATATTTATATGTCTAGTGTTTGTAGATTAGAGTACTTTAAATTGCTTTGCAAACCTGTATAATCCTTCAATGACTTGTTCCCACTTGAAACTCAAATCTGTATATGTTTGCATCGGTATAATAATTAGTCTGCTTGTTTATCCAAGGAATAACGTAATTCATAAGGAAGGTCATCAAGTGAGCTCTCTACATCCATAATATGGAATCAGCCATGGTGAGCTTAAGAAGAAGCAAACGCTCAAGACTAAGCTCTGGTAAAAGTTCTGAAATGTGCTATATCACATATGAATAAGTTTGGGCCTATATACTAATTTTAAGCTGTATAATAAATCACCTCTCAATAGGTTCTTAATCACTGACAGTAATTTTATGATGCTTGATACACTAGGTTCTTATTTATGCTTTAAGCTGGGTAACTTAGTTTTTAGCATGCTTATTCATAGGAGTTTTCTGCTGTGTAACTCACATGTCAGCGAGTTGAGAATTTTTTTTTAATTTTGGTGAATAAGAATCTGATTAAATATGTTCTTTTTTATTCTTAAGTAGATTCACCAAATTGTTGGTCTTTGCAGAGAGAAGTTCTGTTCTAGCACCATTGCCAAGGTTTTGTGACAAGGGAACTGCTCCTCAAAATTCTACCCAAACAAAACCAGATAGTGTGCATCCAGTGCCTTCAAATGATGTAAATCTGCCAGAGGGGGTAAGAATGGATTACCAATCAGTTCATGATATTGTATCACATGCATCGTATGGACCACTCTTTTCTTTATAGGTTTTGTCTACTTGTTAAAGACACCTGTGAGGGTTCCTAAAGTTAAAGAAAATCATCCGTAGGATGATAACTCCCATACTGACTTTTTCCCGAAACAGTTCAAGATTCGTAGTTATATAACTAATTTTTTAGAGCACTTATACGAAAATAACTTAAAAACCTTGATGACGAAAAAATTTGATATGATTCATCTTCTGGTACTTTGGCTAAAATTAAAAAAGAATACCTTTTTGTTTCTTAGTCATGGTTGTTTCTGAAAGTAACTGCTCTTGTTCCTGTACTATGGCGCTTAGTTCCTAGTTCCTTGATATGGAAGGTTAGAGAGCAGCATGTTCCTGCTCAATTCTTTGTTATGCCTAATTAGTTCATCCGAATTAATTAAAACGAAGCTGAAGAAAGAAATCTAAAACTCCTTATTTGGAAGAACCAACTTGCTTTCTGTGGCTAGTTTACTTTTGTGTAAAATAACTACTAAGAGTTGCAAATGCCAAAATCTATTATTTCCAGAATGCGACTCATACAAGGGCTTCCCCTGAGATTATCAGTATGTTGAGAGACCCAGCTGCTGCAGAGAGAGTTTTGCTGGGCTTACTTGGCCCTGATGATACCAGGATTATGCAGGAGTATGATGATGGTGGTTTGAGGCAAAACTTGGCCCACCATGCCCTTGGTGTAAGTGATCGTCCTCAAGATTTCATTGCCTTACCATTTCTGTGTTGATCTGAACAATTTAATTTTGCTACTATGTCGATTATTTCAGGCCTGCCTTCACTTTGCCATGTGGCTAAGGGAAAATGGAGAGTCTTCCTTAGCCTCCAGGGAGCGCGATGAAGCCAGAGCTCGTGTTGCAGAGCTGGAGGAAAGAGTTAGACATGTTGAGGAGATTCTGAGGCATCTGGTCCAAGAATATGAGTCTAAGCTAAATGGCCTGCAAAATAATGTTGATCAGTTGAGGCAGAAGGCTGAGTTCTGCGAGAGGAAATGGAAGGAGCAGGAGGCCTTGCATCAGGAGAAGGCCACTCGCTTGGAAGAGGTTTTGAGCCACCTTGAGGAAGCTAACTCCGACCTTGCCAAGGTCACTCAAAGTCATGACGTGGCCAGAACACGTATCGAAAAGCTGACTGGTGCTCTCACTCGGACCAGAAAGCTCTACGAGCAGGCTGAGGTTGAAGTGAAGAAGGTTCAGCAGGACTGCGAAATGGATAGGATCCTTGTTGAAATAGAGAAGGAAGAGCGTGGGGGAAAAAGGATTGCTCTGGCCACCGAGCTAGGGCTGGTAGATGACTTCCAAAACCAAAACCAGAAGATGGAAGGTGGGATCATACCAACGCTGGAGCTACACAAAGATGTTAGCAAGCAAATTGAAGAAGCCAAAGACGTCGATGAAGAAGTGGACGATGACCAGCATCCTTGGACTTTCTGGGCATGTTGCAATCGCTGCAAACTTCATTATGAGTATTACAGGGTTGATGATGTAGGTGCTCGTTTCTCTTCCTGCCCAACTTGTCAACCGGTTTCTCTGGCTATAGAATTGTCTCCACCTCCTGCAGTTGGAGGATGAAGATGTCGAGACTCAGGGTGCGCTCTCATTGAGACAGAGAGACAGAGAGACAGAGAGACAGAGACAGATACAACTACATTATTATCAAATATATATCATAGATCAACTAGCAAAGCCCTTTTTTATTACTCTAATAGTGGGATCTGCACAGATACAACTACATTATTATCAAATATATATCAATGATCGTATTTAGAGTTGTGTTTCAACACAAAAATATGCCATCTTTATTTGTTCATGTTTAGAGTTATATTTTAAGCTTGTTTGTGGATATTGAAGTACTTAAACGGTTACGATCAAAACTCTTAATCAAACATTTATATAATAATAAAAAAGAAATCTTTATCAAAACTTTCAAAACTTTATTGGCTTTCATTAATGGTGGTAAATGACACACAAAAGGACACACAAAATGGGAAATTAAAAGAAAAGGTGGTAAACAAGGTATTAAATATCGATAATATCCCCGATATTATCCCAATAATATCTTATTTTTGGGGGTCCGATATTTTAACAACTAACCATAGTGTTATCGTCAATATATCGATATTATCCCGATAATATCGGGAAGATATTTTCAACAATTTTATGAATGATTTGGGCAATATATCGAGATATTATCGATAATATCCCGATACAAAACCCAAAAATATTTATATACATGGTATTTATGAAAACCATTTTACTCCTTCAACATCTTAACCACCATATCACTTATGTTTTTGTGAAAATACTAAAATATTTATATATATACATGGTTTTGTTTTGAATTCTTTTTGCTAGAAACAAATTTTCACATGAGATGAGTAGTAACTATGGTTATACTCATAACCAACCATTTCCCTACCCTTCATATCCCATTCCTGTTGGGATGGAATCAAGCGACTCATGGAAAGAATCCGAGACTCAATCTTCAAATGATGTTGCTTATGGACAACGTCAACCAATCTCGGATCCATATGGGTGACATGTTAACAATTACAAGCAAAACTATTTTGGGGATTTCTCATTTGATGACTACTCTTCAAAATATACTTACTCTACACATAGAGATGATGAATATAGTGAAAATTTTGAACCTCATAGGAACTCTATGTGGTACTAAGTCACTCATGTATCTTACCATGCAATGTATAAAGTGTAAAATATTGTAGTAACTCATTATATATAAATGATTATGGTGTGTTTAATCTTCTTTCATTAATTACTACATATTTTCTACACTTACGGTGTTTGTCAGCTCGCTATATAATCAACCTAAATCAGTTAAATCCATCATGCAATGCATTTCCTTCCAATTTTTTATGATAAACTAATAGATAATTGACTAAATAAACATCCTGCAAAGTTTCAATTAAAATTTCCAAGTTTTTCTTACAATTTCCGTGGTTTTTATTCAATTTTTTCCGATACCAATAATATCCCGATATTTCCTGTGATATTTCCGTGTTTTTTGACTTCCGATATTTCCGATACCTCCGATATTTAAGACCTTGGTGGTAAATGCATGCGAGACATGGTAACACATATAGTCTCTTTGCTTGCTAACCTCCTTCCCCGAATCAAAGTCTCTCTGCCTTTCCCTCTGCCTTTGCATTTGCCTTTCTCAAGGGTTTTAAGAACTGCCTCTGATTCTCTGCCTCCGGTGCTCAGGTACAAAAAAGAAGAGTACTTTCTCTTCCCAGTGGCTTCTTGTGTCTTTTGTTCTTAATGGGCTGTTGATTCATGGCTTGTTCACTGAGTTTCCGGTCATGGGTGTTTTGCATTTTTTAGCTTTAAGGCACAGAAGGGTTCTTCTTTGTTGTTGGCTTGGTGGGTTTCTCTTGATTCTGTGTTCCGGCTTGTCGAAGACTGTGAACTGGGTTTTGCTTTTAGTATTTTACCATTTACCAATAGCTCCCTGCAAGAGAGCTCGTACGTTGGTGGGGTTGACTGAACTTTCCAAGGTCAGAAATTTAGGATTTTTATCAATCGAGCTGCTTTTCTTGGGTTCTTTTAATTCAAATCCCATTTTTGTATGAACGAAGATAATAAGCCCAAGTGGGAGAATCATGTTGAAGTCATTTAAAGAAGGTTTTGCTTGCGCCTACTGTTTTCTCTGTGTTCTGTTTCCCTTTGGGACTGTTATAGCTTGTGTTGTAAGCACCAACAACGTTGTTTCCCTAGTCACTTCAATCACAAACGCAAGGTTTTTAAGCTACTATGTGGTGAAGTTACTGTTTGAGTTTCCTTCTTCTTCTTTTTTCCGTTAATCTATTCCTGCTGTTATCAGAGTTCTGAGGTAGTTAGCAAAGCAGCTCCTCATAATAACAAGTCATAAACCTCTCTAATTGCCAATTTCTTATAGATCTTATTGGGATTGGGTTAATATTTTGTGGTACCAATTGAAACAGAAATACACTTTTTGATCATGTGACTAATTGGTGGTCTTATCCTGCCCTAATAGACATTAGTATAATTAGTCTGAGTTGTGCTAATATTGTTAAGTCGTTCCCACTTGAAAATATGTATTTGCATCATTATAATTAGTCTGCTTGTTTATCCAAGGAATAACATGATTCATGAGGAAGGCCGCCAAGCGAGCTCCTTTCATCCATAATATTGAATCAGCCATGGTGAGAGTAAGAAGAAGCAAACACTTGAGACTACGTGCTGGTAAAAGTTCCGAAATGTGCTATATCACATATGTGGGCCTATTCATATTAGTTTTAAGCTGTATAAATCACCTCTCAATGATTCTTAATCAGTGACAGGAGTTTTCTGATGCGTAATACACTAGGTTGATGTTTATGGTTTAAGCTATGTAACTTAATGTTTAGCCAGCTTATTCATAGGAGTTTTCTGCTGTGTAACTCACTTGTCAGTGAGTTGAGATAAATTTTCAATTTTGGTGAATAAGAATCTGATTGAATAGGTTCTTTTTTATTCTTAAGTATATTCACCAAATCGTAGGTGTTTGCAGAGAGAAGTTCTGTTCTAGCTGCACTGCCAAGGTTTTGTGACAAGGGAACTGCTCCTCGAAATTCTACCCAAACAAAACCTGATAGTGTGCATCCAATGCCTTCAAATGATGTAAATCTGCCAGATGGGGTAAGAATGGATTTCCAATTAGTCCATGTTATTGTATCACTTGCATCAGATGGATCACTCTCTTCTTTAAAGGTTTTGTCTACTTGTTAAAGACACTTGTCAGGGTTCCCAAAGTTAAAGAATCTGTAGGATGATAACTCCAATCCTTATTTTGTCCCAAAACAGTTCAAGATTTGTAGTTGTATAACTAATTTTTTAGGGCATCTATACAAAAAGAACTGAAAAACCTTGATGAGGAAAAAATTGAATATGATTCATCTTCTGGTGCTTTTGGTTAAAATTAGAAAAGAATACCTTTTTCATGGTTGGTTCTGAAAGTAACTGCTTATGTTCCTGTACTATGGCGCTTAGTTCCTAGTTCCTTGATAGAGAAGGTTCGAGAGCAGCATTTTCCTGCTCGATTCTTTGGTATGCCTAATTAGTTCATCCCCATTAAATAAAACAAAGCAGAAGAAAGAAATCTAAAACTCTATTTTGGAAGAACCAACTTGCTTTCTGTGGCTAGTTTACTTTGTTTGTAGTACTCAGATATGATCAAAACACAATGTATCAATGTGCAAAATAACTAATAAGAGGTGTATATGCCAAAATCTATTATTTCCAGAATGGGACTCATACAAGGGATTCCCCTGAGATTATCAGTATGTTGAGAGAGCCAGCTGCTGCAGAGAGAGTTTTGCTGGGCTTACTTGGTCCTGATGATACCAAGATTACGCAGGAGTATGATGATGGTGGTTTGAGGCAAAACTTATCCCACCATGCCCTTGCTGTAAGTGATTGTCCTAGAGATTTCATTGCCTTACGATTTCTGTGTTGATCTGAATAATTTAATTTTGCTACTATGTCGATTTTTTCAGGCCTGCCTCCACTTTGCCATGTGGCTAAGGGAAAATAGAGAGTCTTCCTTAGCCTCCAGGGAGCGCGATGAAGCCAGAGCTCGTGTTGCAGAGCTGAAGGAAAGAGTTAGACATGTTGAGGAGATTCTGAGGCATCTGGTCCAAGAATATGAGTCTAAGCTAAATGGCCTGCAAAATAATGTTGATCAGTTGAGGCAGAAGGCTGAGTTCTGCGAGAGGAAATGGAAGGAGCAGGAGGCCTTGCATCAGGAGAAGACCACTCGTTTGGAAGAGGTTTTGAGCCACCTTGAGGAAGCTAACTCCGACCTTGCCAAGGTCACTCAAAGTCATGACGTGGCCAGAACACGTATCCAGAAACTGACTGGTGCACTCGGACCAGGAAGCTCTACAAGCAGACTGAGGTTGAAGTGAAGAGGGTTCAGCAGGACTGCGAAATGGATAGGATCCTTGGGAAATAGAGAAGGAAGAGCGTGTGAAAAAAAGATTGCTCTGACCACTGAGCTAGAGCTGGTAGAGGACTTCCAAAATCAAAACCAGAAGAAGGAAGGTGGGATCATGCCAACGCTGGAGATAAAGATGTTAGCAAGCAGGTGAATGAGGCCAAAAACGTTGATGGAGAAGTGGAGGCCCAGCATCCTTCGACTTTCTGGACAAGGTGCCATTGCTGCAACGTTCGTTATAAGTTTAGCAGGGTTCATGTAAATCGTCTTATCCGCTGCCAGGCATTTCCAGCGGCCTTTGTAGCTACAGAAGAAGTCTCCACCATCTACAGAAGAAGTCTCCACCATCTACAGAAGAAGACACCTTTTTGATACTGGTAAGTAACGGGAAGCCCCCATATCATGGAGCGGTCTCCCTAAAAGACCCCGGAGGAAGCTGAAGACCCAGACGGACATGGATGGAGAGGGATCCGATGATGCATTGCCGAATGAAGAAAGGGGGTGGTTAAGAAAATACATATTTTGTAAACTTTTTGTTTTCTTGGCCTATCTAACTAACGGTAACCCTTTTTGTATGGTCAACTAGCAAAGCCCTTTTTTATTACACTAATAGTGGGATCTGCACAGATACCGACTGCAGTATTATCATATCAATGATTCCAATCATTTACATCAAACCTCTTTCAACACAAAAATGTCATCTTTAACTTTTCATGTTTATAGTTATATTTTAAGCTTTTTTGTGGATATTGAAGAACTTATATTCATTTCCCACATTTTGTCACCGATTAAACGGTGAAGATCAAATCTCTTAATTAATCAAACATTTTTTTCAATAAGAGCTTAATCAAAACTTTAGTGGGTTTGATTAATGGTTCATTTATTTATTTAGTGTGTGTTTTAAAACGCCACCGTATTGAGTGTGCTGACCTTAATCTCCTACAACCTTAAAAGTACACACAAAATGGGAAACACAAAGAAAAGGTGGTAAATGCATGCGAGATATAGTACACATCTAGTCTCTTTTCACCTTTTCTTGAATCACAATCTCTTTGCCTTTGGATTTGCATTTCTCAAGGGTTTTAAGAACTGCCACTGATTCTCTGCCTCCGGTGCTCAGGTACAAAAAAACGAGTACTTTCTCTTCCCAATGGCTTATTGTGTCTTTTGTTCTTAATGGGGCTGCTGATTCATGGCTTGTTCACTGAGTTTCCAGTCATGGACTCATGGGTTATTCTTTGTTGTTGGCTTGGTGTGTTTCTCTTGATTTTGTGTACTGGATTTTGCTTTTAGTATTTTACCAATAGCTCCCTGCAAGAGAGCTGGTATGTTCGGTGGGGTTGACTGAACTTTCCAAGGTCAGAAATTTAGGATTTTTATCAATCGAGGTGCTTTTCTTGGGTTCTTTTAATTCAAATCCCATTTTTGTATGAACGAAGATAATAAACCCATTTTCCAAGGTGAGAGATATTCATGTTCAAGTCATTTAAAGAAGAATTTTGCTTGCGCCTACTGTTTTCTCTGTGTTCTGTTTCCCTTTGGACTGTTTTAGCTTTAGTTGTAAGCACCAACAACATTGTCTTTATCCTGCTCATAATAATAGACATTAGTATTATTAATTTGAGTTGTTGCGCTAATAAACATGTGTAATTAATCTCCTTGTTTTATTAAAGGAATAACGAGATAGATCAGAAAGCCCACCAAGTGAGCTCTCTGCATCGAGTTTGGAATCAACAATGGTGAGCTTAAGAAGACACACACACTTCAGACTATGCGCTGGTAAAAATGTGTTGAAATGTGATATACAAGATATGACTAATTGCCTTAACTTGTTGCATACACCTGTATTGTTGCACTGCTCTTAGAATTTTTGGCATGCGTATTCATACGAGTTTTAAGTTGGGCAATTATAACTTTTCAGCGCTTTGAGATGAATTTTATGATTTGGTGACTAAGAATCTGATTTAAATCTGTTTATTCTTAAATCAAAATGGTCACCAAATTATAAGTCTTTGCAGGAAGAACATCACTTCCTAGGTTTTGTGACATCAGAACTGCCCTGACTTCTAGGCATGCAAAACCAAAGAGTGTGCATCGGATGCGTTCAAATGGTTCAAATGATGTAAATCAGCCAGAGAGGGTAAGAATGGATTACCAAACAGTCCATATTATTCTATCACTTGCATCAGATGTACCTCTGTTTTCTTTGAAGGTTTTACTAACATGTTAACGCACTGATCTGATGTAGGATGATAACAATTCAAGATCAAGAGTTCTTGTTTATATTTTGAGAACACTTCTATGACAATGACTTAGAAACCTTAAATAAGGAAAACTTTGATGTGATTTATATTCCGGTGTATAAATGTCTTGTAAAATTCAAGTGCATAAGATTCAATGTTTGATGAATATGTCCTGAGTTCTAGATTCCCATGTCTTATAACTAATAAGATGTGTATATTCCAACTGTATAATTTCCAGAATGCGACTGCTGTAGGGGCTTCTGCGAAGGTTTTCACCGATGCAGTGCTGGCTTTGCCTGCTTTTGCAAATGTGGGAAGTGAGTCAGCACACTCTCTTATACCGAGGCGGCGCTTTGAGATTGATGGGAGTTCTCTGGGGGCTTATATATCTCAAAGCAACCAAGTTATACCCTTGCAGAGCCAAGTAAAAGACCAAGAATCTTACACCCTTCAGCTTGACAACAAGATAGAGAACTTGCAGACCATGGTCAGCAAGCTAGAGGAGGAGAACACAATGCAAACTGGTGAACTGGACACTGCAAAGGTTGAACTTGAGAAGCAGCCAGCAGACTTGGAGATGCTTGAGTTTGACAAATTACTTTTGCAAATGGTTGAGGAGCTGTGCGGGAATGTAGAGCTCATGCATCAAGTAGACTTGGTGATGGGTGAGCCTAACCAAATGTAGCTGAGGGAGATTTTGCAAAAGGTTGAGAAGCTGCGTGAGGATCTCAGAAGCTTCGCTTCGGCCGATGTTGTGGAGGATTCTGCGGCTCAAACAGACTGAGAAGACAGAGAGAATAAGTGACTGATAACTAAAGGCTAGTTTAGATTAACAGAAATAGAGAGGAAAGTAAACATATTTTTGGGAGCTTTTTCTTGTGTATATATCCAACCCACCCTCATCAAGCAAAGCCCTGTGGGATTGCACATATACAACTCAAGTATTATCAGTACAAATTATGAAATTAACTACTACTTATCACATGCAGATAGTTATTCATTTGATCATGCTTTTTCTTTTTCAAAAATCTCATAATGGTTAAGTATGACAATTTAAAGAACTAAAAACGTGTAAATGTTCCTACATCTCTCTAAAGCTATGGGCATACAGCATGGGGGCTTATTAAGCTTCCGTGACAAGAATATTTATTCACATATCTACAAGAGTTCGATTCTCGACCTCTTCTCTCTTGAATAAATAGGTAATTGACAAATTTTTGTCCAAACACTAACAAAGTACATTAGGTTATAATACAATGCTATAGCAAAGTAGATTAGGAAAGAAAATATAAATGCTCAATAATATCATTTGGATAAATGAATTCTAGTCCTTTTTTTAATTCCCTGGTTGGGTTTGGAATTTCTAGACGAAGAAGAACTCTATGCATTAACATCTGAATTTACCAAATTATCCTCAGTGTAATTTTCAGTCACAAGACCAATAGCGTTACTAATCTTTATTGTGTTTGATTTTTGTTTCTTTCCTTTTTTTTCTTTTTCTTTTTGTGGGTTTCGCCCTTTCCACTGGGCTAAATTCCATTGGCTTCGGGTTGGTGATTTTTGTCTTTAATATAAAAACAAAAAAATTTCTTTTTGGATAATCACACCAATGAAAAAGGGGAAGCGAGGATGGCAAAACGCTAAACTTTATATCTTCCACAAAAATTAATACATATCCCCAAACAACACAACCCTAATTCCCAAGTAAAGGCCGAAACCTCAAAGATGAATTCGGAGGTACTTATGAAGATGGTAGCACCAGAGAAATACTTGAAGATGGCAGACTTGTTTAGTCGCTTGATTTTTTACCTGAGGTTGCTTGGTCTGCACAAAAAACCAACCACTTTTCGCAGTATTTGTGCCCTAGTGGAATTCATGGGCCATAAAAAAAAGTTCACCTGCAGGCATCTGGCTCAGATAAAATTTTTACTGCCCGAAGCCATACAGACAGATGCAGTTTATGTGCAGGACATTAAAACTGGGCGCATGAAACCTGACATGAACATCACCTTGCTGTTTCACGATGTTTTTGTTCTTGCACAAGGTGGTGGTCAATCTGAACCGTCCGATCAATTTGAAGCTCTGCGCCAGCTTTTTGTGTCTAGGCTTGTTCAGTTTTTGTCTGAGAATCCTGAGGCTTGTGATGTTCCGGGGGCTGTGTTGCCTCAGCCTTTTGGCCACAATGGGCAAGAAACTCACGCTGCAACCGCAATTGAAACGGAGATGTTGGCGGAGCAAGTCCCCTTCCATATTCATCAAGATTTCTTGAACCTCAAGATACAGGACGACCTTCAGCAATTTCATTAGGTCTTAGAGTTGTTTTGAGATTTTTTTTAGATTGTTTGTTCTTTCTATTTTGTGATCTTGTTCTTTCAATTCGAGATTGTTTGTTGACATTAGGATGATTTTGCTCATTGCTTCATTGCGGCAAAAAGAAACCAACTAGCTCTAGGTCTAATATTCTTTTTCCTGGCAAAGGACTTGTAACAGAAGAGGTGATGATTTCAAATCTCTCTTCCATTATCGTTTGTATAAAAAAAAAATTCTTCGAACGCTTGAAACGAAAACCACAATTTTTTCAGTTGTACTACACCCGGAAACCTTCCAAGCAATTGCATAAGAGCTTAATTGTGCACAATCGAATGGGAGTGAAAATCGAACTCCTCCCAAGGCAATCCAACCAAGCTAGGTTGTAGCTGTGCTAGTTGATTGCAATCTGGTGAAAATCCACAACACACTAACCCCAAGTAATTTTTATAGATCACGCGGGTAATGATGCAATTACCAGATGATTAATTTAGGGCTTTACGCAATTATGTATGAAAAGCAAATTATGCAGGGTAGTGAAAAGGTATCACTTTATAAGCATTGCAGTTTGCGAAAATCACTACACCTCATACTTAAAGGCTATTTGCAGGATGAGAATACTTCATGTTTCATTCCAATAGGAACTACATTTCCAAACATACAAAATCATGATTCGGATGGTGAAAGAACTTTTAACTACAAATGTATTGTTTGAAAAGATACAGATAAGCCATGACAGAGCAAAAGGAGCAAAAGGCTTGTCTTAAACAAAATACTGATCATATTAAGTGCTTACAATCCTAAACAAACCCATAGCTCTGTCTTAAACAAAATACTCAACTTAAAAGCCTAGAATTCTAAACCGATCCATCGCTTATCATGCCAAGATTCTTTCACTCATTCATTACGGGCTTGTTCTCACTGGCCTTTGGCCTATGTTCCTTGGGCTTCTGCTCTTCCAACTTCCTGGAGTGTCCAACAAAAATACAGCCATATGTCAGGAAGAACCTCATGATAACAAGACCGATTTCACAATACATGAAAGAAAGAAAGGAAAAATAAACAAGACCACGCACTACATAAAAGGGCAGAATCCCTTATGCAAGACCATGCACTATATAAACCCTAAACACTATATAAAAGGGTACTAACAGAGCAGAACACCATATGCAATTCGACATGTAAAAATTCGAAGTAAACAGCACTTCAATAGAAAAAAGGACACAAAATTACTAAACAAAAGGGGCGCCATGTCACTTAAACTCTTAATTAAACCCTTCAGAAACAGGCCTCAAGAGGTTAACCGCTTTTATTCCGTATTAGAGATTATACATTTCCCACAATGTGGATCCCATTAAAACCAACCACGACTGCTTAGTAAAGTTTTAAAGTATTCGCGGATGATAATACAGGGCATCCCTAATGAAGCCAAATTAGTTATACTAAAGCAACAAATAATGAACTACAATTTATCGAGCTCACAGAATAGTTGAAAAGAACAAAGCATAACAAGCTGCACCTTGGCATATTATTAGTACAAGTGTGCAACCAAACACAAAATATGCATACATTCAAAAAGTGTTTCCCTGTTTTAGAATCAAAACCAAGCATTTTACCAAAATGACAAGTTCAGTTAGCAATGCATATGCTAAAGTCTGAAAAAAGCAAGAATGCAAAGAAAAACCTTTAAATCATCAACGCAACATCCACAGCTATAATAGAAACTCAAGTTTTCATGATTCAATACACGATTGAATTAACAATTCTTGCTCAAACTCAGCTCGACCAGGCCAAAATGCACTCAAGAGATAGAAATGCATAAATAAAAAATTGAGTCTTATCCATAGGTTTGATTGTTTGAAAGCATAACTTATAAACCACCGATTGAAATCATTTCCTCGCTTTCACGTCGACAAAGTTAGAAGACCAAAATTTCCACAATCAGAAATATCTCAGCAAAGGTTCGAAACAAAAAGCCCCAATTCCACACGAAATAAACAAGAGGAAAAAAAAAACCTACAAGACCTAAACAAACGGCTATTACAGTACAGAGGTTTGCGTGTGGTGCGAGAGATAACAGAGAGAAGGAGATTGAAGAAAAGGAAAATACCTCTTATCGGAGGAGCCTCCCTTCTGGCTGAGGAAAGATCGGAAGAGGGGTGAGTTGACGTCGTAGATCATCGTTCCGATTACTTTGGTTTGCTGATTGTGCTCTGCCGATTTAGAAAACCCTAACCCTAGTTCTCTCTGAGTCGTTTGGCTTCCGCAACCTTCGGTTAAAAGGCGGTATGGCGGGCTTTTATATGGGAGAAGGCGGTGACCGGGTTTTTCTAATCGGGTACCCGCCTCAACATCATATCATTATTGGGCTTATGGTCTGATGCGAAAATTCAAGCCCAACTGGGTGCTCTGAAATATTTTTTTCTTTTCACAGAAAATAAAATTCATTTAAAGGAAAATATCTTCAGACATTTTTGTATAGAGTTGGCCCATGCAGCTGGCCTATCGAAGATCACTCATTAACGCCCTGTTTAATAACTTTGGTGGACGATGATGGTGGTAGGGATAACGTAAAAGGATGATTTTTTATTTTTTTTTGTCTAAACCATGAGGTGGTCCTGGATGGGCCCCAACTATGGGTGGCACCTTTAAGCCTTAACCACAACTCAGACTAATCCCCACTCACACCGGGTCGGCCCGTAAGGGGTAAAGTGTTGGCCAAAGTGGTGACTCCGTACGAGAGCAGGGATCGAACCCCTGACCTCTCTTAAGGAATGAGAGTGCCGAACCACTCACACCAACCACCTTGGTTGTAAAAGGATGATTTCATTTGTCTACTCATACACAATAATCTCAGATATCCTCATTCATATTCCAACCTTTTGAATCGGTATCATTTAATTTTATTTTTTTTATACAAACGATAGTCTAAACTACAATAGAAGGGGGTTTCACACACACACACATAACTAAGATGCAGGGGAAGCCCTGAGCATAGGCGAACAAGACGGTCGCCTAGAGCCTCCAAATTGAGAGGGCCCCAATTTTTATAAACCACTATATACACATAGTGAAATTACATAGTACATATGTATGTTTCTTTAAAAATTGTACTATATTAATATTATATTAAGCCCAAGTACTATTAATTTTTAAAAAACCCAATTATTTACTCTAAAACTAAAAAATGGAAACTTAATAAGGGATCAACTATTTTTTTAAGGCCTTTTTTAAAGTTAAACCGGTTGAATAGGTTAACCAAGTGACATATACCTTAGCAAAAACCACACCAAAAAAAAAAAACCTAGCAGCTTATAGGGAAATCTGCTCTACTCAACACAAGAAAAAAAAAAACATGCGGTTTATTAATGAATATCTACTGGAAGAGGAAGCGATCTTCGAGGAAGAACAAGAAGGTAAAAACCCACAAGACTATGGCTTATATTTTCTATTGAAAAATATATGGTAAAAAAGCTTGATTATGCAAAGTTAATTGATACTTTGGCATCGAAAAATGCAAGACGAGTGATATTTTGATGCATTTTATAAAGTTGTTATGTGAATTACATTTTGTTTATTTATGTTTAGGTTACAATTATGACTTTGAGTTCATATAATTTTTTTTTAACTTATCGAAGAAAAAAAAAAGATATACATAGAGAGTAGAAGGCCGCATTTTGGTAGTTCGCTTAGAGCCTCTAAAACCTTAGGACTACCACTGCTAAGATGTCATGTGGATTCGAAACTAAGATCTCTAATATACAAATCAATGTCATTTTTCACTAAATTAGACCTCAATGACTTAATAATTAAGATATTGCCATATCATATTAGGCTTTACTCTATAAAATGTAAAAGTGACAATAAGGAAGATAAAAAAACACCAAATGTTAAAGTAGAATTATTGGAGTGGAGAGGAGGAGTATGGACCATGGACTTTAAATGAGGCAGGCAGGGGCCATAACACGCTTGATTGGGAGTGCACTAGACTTCCAAACATGCGAATTACGATGATATCCTTTTGGTTGTCTTTCTTTGACATTGTCAGCTTTAAATTATTTGTCGAGGAGATTTTTCTTTTTCTTTTTTCATCTCATATCGACATGAGATGGTAAGATACAATTCATCATCATCTATGATTGATGACCAGTGGTAAACTTTATCTTGCCAGTAAATCCAGCTTCTCCAACTTTAGATGTCAAATGCGAATTTTGAATTTTATGATACATGTGATAATTTGACACTTTTGACATTAAATTTTACGGGATGTCAATTACATTGCATTTATTGCCTTCTAATCCATGTAGAACTTGATTTGGTTTGAACAATTTGTCCCTTCAACTTATGTCATTTAATGTCCACCTAAATTTGACTTATCTACCGGAGGCCGCCTTATTGGAAGAATACTTGGAAAACCTCAATTAAGATCCTTTAATTGCCCTCCCTTATATTATGTTATTTTTGACATATCTCTTCGAGCTTTTAAATTCTTGTAGGATTTAACTACTCGGTTGGAATAACTTTAATTTTTAATTTTTGTCATTTCATGTCCATGTGACAATTTAACATATCAGTTGGAAATGCTCGGTTAGAGATTATATCTATAATTATTCAAATCACATTATTAATTGCTCGAGTTCTTCTAATAGATATGTTAACGAGGTACACATATAATTGCTGGCTCCATCTATATACCTTCCTCCAGTAGAAACAAATGTTGGCTTAACTTTATGATCATCACATCATCAAGACTGCTGATCTTTTTATGCTAAAAACATACGTATGATTTGACTAGACTCTCTTGCTACAATCCCATCGGACGGCCAATATCTGGTCATCATAGTATATGTGGTATATGCATTCATCCGTACGAGATAAAGTGGGCCCACATGACGGAAGGGACCAAAGTTGACCACCTGGGCATCTAGAGACAAACCAAATTCCGAAGATGCTATTCAGCTCAGCTCTTTCTCTATCCTTTACTGCATTTTCGGATAAATTAAATTCCTTTTTATTTTGTTTTGGCCTTTATTTTATACTTAAGTAGCACCTATGTAGTTAGCATTAAATCTCCTTTTGTTAATTATGTCAAAGTTAGTCTAAACGTTGATGTGGCAAGTACGGATTGGACGAGATTAGTATTTTGTCTAACTTAATTGTCCAAGTCAATGAGAGGGGCTTGATTGCAAAAGTTTTTACCTACAAAGGCATTATTGTCATAATAAAATTTCATGAATTATAATAAAAATACGTGGATGATGAGTATAATTAAGTCAAATATTTTTACTAAGGGCTCTTGTGAATCTCACTATGAGTTTGTTTTCCAAGTGATATTTGGAAGGAGGAAATTCAAACACAGAACCTCAAGTATATAAGTAATTACTCTTAACCAGTTGAGTTACAAACCCTTTACTACAATATTGTGAATTTACCTTCTAAACAAATTATAGTTATAAAAAAAAAACTACCATGCGATTCATGGTAATTGGCCGCATCGCCCTAGTAACCTTTGTTTGGGTGAGTTGAGTTATAAAGCATTTTAACAAATTGTCATGGTTGACAGTGTATTAAAATCTTGATATTAAGTAAGAGACATTTAGATCAAGTGGTTAAGAATAATTATTTATGTACCTAAGGTCTGGTATTTGAATTCCCACTCATTGCTTGTATAAAATATCCAAAACAACAAATTTTGAGTTGAATATCACAATCAAGTCCAAGGAACCAAGCCAAGAATAATATACTAATAATATATTGGTTTGATTAGACAGGTTAAGTACTGATTAGGGTAATGATTAGGCAGAAAAATAACTTTTTTGCTTTTTGAAAAAGTTTTGGTTTTTGGCAAAAATCAACCCCCAGACCCAAAGGCTTAGGGGTGGTGTGGTTGGCGGGACATTATCTTCATTCTTATATGGCAGGCCGTCCATCCAATCACCGTTTCGTCGGTGCCCTCGCTCGCTACCAACCAACCCACGCTAATAATAATTTCTCTAACCCTCTTTGTCCACCCTTGATATTTGTTTAATGACTGACTTATCCCTCTCCCCTCGTACTATTGTGTTATCTCATGTGCACGGCAGTGAGGATTTTCTATTGGGATGACTACATTGCCCTTTTTGTTTCTTTCTGCAAATTCATAATCTCAATCATGATAATGTTATGTTGTTTAAGATTGTAGATTGAGTTCTAATTGCATCTTGTTTGATTGTTCATTGCTAATGAAATAGGTAATTGGGTACGTTGGTTTCATCTGAAATAGCAACGACTTTAACTAATTTCTTTCTTGTTTTAAGTTAGTAAACACGTTATCGTTTCTCAGCTCTCACCTCTAATTTTGTTGTATCTCCAATTGTCTTATACCAAAAAAGAAAAATCTTGAAAAGAAAAAAAGGGAAGACATTCATTGTGGTTGAAGGTAGAAAAGGAAGGTTTTGAATTAATGAAAAAACATTATATGATTCTCACTTTATTATCCACCACATGGGTTTTAGCAATCTTTTGAACAAGTACTCTTACACAAAAGAAAAAAACTTTTGGAACAAAAATCCTTGTTTAGCTAATAACCACAAGCATAAGCACATGATAATTGGACTTGAAGCTTGAGTATTTATCTATATGAGCGGAAACAACAAGAGTCAATTTTATGAACCAAAAACAGAAATTGTTCAGGGGTATTTTGGTCAACTTATAGACAATGGCACCTATTGGCTAAGGCACAAGGGGTAATACCGAAATTTCCACCAAATTGCTAAAGTTCACACAACACAAGTATACGTTCTGCTTTCTACTATTCATATCCTTCCCTATCTAAGAGACTTGTCTCTCTACAGTCTCGCACCTAAATACCACCACCAGTCCACCACCACCCTCTTCTTAATAATACAAAAGCAAAATTAAATGGGAAATAAAAACAAAAGGTGGTAGATGCATGAGACACAAATACACACAAACACACACTCTCTCTCTCTCTCTTTCTTCGCTCACCACCTTCCCTTCCTTATAAATCCCAATCTTTTTTGCCTTTGCCAGGGATTTTAATTAATTAACATCTGCCTCTAATTCTCCGCGGCCTCTGTGCTCTGTGCTCCAACAACCGCCACCTTTTCTGCCTCCTCAGGTACAAAGAAACTGACTTTCTCTGCCCAATGGCTTTGTTTTGTCTTTTTTCTTGATGGGTTGTTTTGTTTATTCATGGTTTGTTGACTGAGTTTGTGGTCATGGGCATTCTGGGTTGACGAGGTTGGAGCCGCAGAAGGGTTCTTCTTCATTGTGGGGTTTGTGGGTTAGTCTTGATTTTCTGTGTTGTGGCTTGTGTGAGAGTGTATTTGGTGTTTGCTTAGAATTTTGACTGTTGGGTTTTGTTTTTGCTAATATCCCCTTCCATGAAAGGTGGTAGGTTGGTGGGTTGACTTAGCTTTCCAAGGTCAGACATTAGGAATTTTTATCAATTTAGGTTCTTTTCTTGGATTCTAATCCCATCTAACATGATGGATGATTTAGTTTTCTATATGCAACTTCATGATGACTGGAAGTATTGTCACCTTGCACCAATTACAGCAATTCTGAACGAATGAGAGATATTGAAGTCATGTAATGGATGAATTTTGCTTGCCTCTACTGATTTCCGTTATATTTTCATTCCACTTGTGACTGTTTTAGGTTGTATAAGCACCAATAGCATTGTTTCTCTACTCACTTTAATCAAAGGCAAACACGGTTCTTTAGTAACTAACAGGGGAAGTTACTGCTAATTTTTCCTTTATTCATTAATTTATTCCTGCCATGGTGACAGGTCTGAGTTACTCCAGTTCCTTATAGCTTCTGTTGAGATGATTTGTGGTGGTAGGGATAAAAATCGGAAATACTTTTAGACATACGACTACTTGATGATCTTTTTTCCTCAATTCCTTGAATGGTATTGTAGTAGTTTCTTTGGAAGTGCAAACGTTCACTCATATTGCTTATGAATTTCGTTGATGTATGGTAAAAATATGGTAAAAATAGTCCGTTTGAAACTTTTATCCTTTAGTGTTGTTGTATGTAGTTACTGTCCTTGTGTTTTGATTTCCTTGCTTATTTGTGTTTCTATGCTTGTATAATGTAATAAATATATAATCTTTTGTAACATTATAATTGTTATGTCGTTCCCATTTGAAATTCAAATGTATACATATATTTACGTTTTATTATAATAGTTCTGCTTGATTTATCCCAGGAATAGGTGGTACATGAGAAAGGCCATCGAGTGAGTGTTGTGCTTCAATAATTAAGTTGAAATCAATCATGGTGAGCTTAAGAAGACGCAGACTCTTGGGGCTATGCTCTGGTAATAATCAGTTAAATTGTGCTATACAATATATGATGATTTCTTTTGTTGAATAGCCTATATTCTTCTTCTTATTTTATTTTATTTAAAAGCCCGTATCCTTCTTCTGCTCTTAGTAATTAGCTTGGTTATCCATTTTGAGTTTTAAGTTGTGTTATTGTAACCTGTCAGGGCTATGAGATAGATTTTCAGTTTGATGACTAAGAATCTAATTCAGTAGGTTCTTTGCTTATGCTTAAATGACACCAAATTCTTGGTCTTTGCAGGGGTAAGTCCTGTTCTAGATCCACTTCCTAGGCTTTGTGACAACGGAACCGTTCAAACTTTTACTTGGACAAATCCTGTCAGTGTGCATCCCATGCCTTCAAATGATGCAAATCAGCCAGATGGGGTAAGAATGGATTATCAGTCAGTCCATATTACAGGCATCAGATGGGCCACTTGTTTTCTTCGAAGGTTTTATTAGTGTGTTCAAGACACTTGTCAGGCAGGATTCCTAAGTTTTTAAATTTATATATGTATATATGTATGTATGGCAAGAGAATATTCCATATATACACACACATATATATATATATATATATATATATATATATATATATATATATATCTATATTTCAGAAAGAAAAATGTGTATGCTGCGTGTCTTGATAGCGTAATGTTGGTGTTTTATATGAAAGTAAGCTGAGAGGGGGAACCTTTGTCAAAAGGTAAGCTGATGTGGCAAACCATTTGAGATGTTAGTGCCCCCAGACCTTGTTTTGTGGCCAAGTATGCTCTTAATTCCTAGTTTCTTGATCTAGAAGGTTATACAGCAGCGTGTTCTTGTACAAATATTTATTTTGAAGGATTTAATCAGCCAAAAAAAGAAAAGGAAAACCATAAGTACGAAACCAAAAACTCTATTTTGGAAGAAGCCACTAGAGATTCTAGATTCCTTGTCAATTATTTCTTGCCTTTTCTGGTTAGTTTAATTGGCATGCCATACTCAGATATAATCCAAACTTAATTCTTCTTAACCTATTCTAAAACTCAGGTGTCTAACAGCATAAGTTTCCATGCTTTATTAATATGTAAAATAGCTATTACAGTGTATATTCCAAAATGTATTATTCGCTATACGTGTCTACGTATGTTCATTTTAGCTGATTCTTTATTTATTACCAGAATGCCAGTGTGAAAGTAGAAGCTCGGTCACCAACTGCATCTGGTTCTAGCTTATCCAAAGAGCAGCATGATCAGCAAGTTGCAGGTTTGTTATTTAAATTAAATTTGTTATCATTTTGTAACCCAAAAAAATTTGCTATTGTTTCTAGTGATGTATTAGATAGATTAGAGTGCTGGATGCCTTGGACACACAATGTGCGAATTCATCCTTTTGAAATCTGTATCTTCTGTCTTTATGTAATGAGGAACATTGTGGTTGTGAAAAAAACAAATATTTTTTTCTTGTGGTTCTGTATTTATTTCTCGGAGGAGATGAGAGTTTTTGATTGTGCAGTTATTTTCTCCTTTCGGTATACTTTGCAGAGGTTAGACACACCCCTCTTTTGATGTTTTTAATCATATATTTATGTACAACTCTATATATAAATATGAAGAATCTTGTATTTACCTAGGACTCCTGCACACTACATATTATTGATAATAGAAATACTACAATTAATATGTAAGTTAATCCTTTAAAAAGGGCTTGAGGTGCAATGTTGGTTTTGGAGGTTTATTCCAGTGTTTCAATTTGATATTTTCTAATACATAATATGCTATTTGCAGGGCCACCAATAAAACGCAGAAAGCGACATCGGAGAAAGCATTTCCAAAACCAAGAACCATGTCTAATGAGAGGTGTCTATTTCAAAAATATGAAGTGGCAAGCAGCTATAAAAGTTGACAAGAAACAAATCCACTTGGGCACTGTTGGTTCACAAGAAGAGGCTGCTCGTTTGTATGACAGGTACAACTGCATCTTTGCTAATATGAACGATTTATATCGGATGAGCACTATAAGGAATAGCAAGAATGTGTAGCATATACAAGGTCTTCCAGTTGTGCATAGCCCACTGATAATGATTGTTCCCCTTCAAAGATAACGTATACCAGTTGACATAATTTGAGAACCACAAACCATTTACACTTCTCTTTTGTCTCCCTGGGGAATTCTCTTTATTACGGGTTGGTCATCATGTTGTTACAAACAGTATGAGCATAGGTTCTTCAACGTGTTCTACTCTTTGTTGCACCTTCAAATCAAACAATATTAGTCTTCATTGTTGCTTCACTGGTTTTTCCTGCCCACATTCTTCAGACAGGGTCTCCATTAGATAGGACATGCCATCCTAAATGTTCATTCCAGCCAGTTTTCTGCTAGGCGTCTAAGTGTTCTGTGTCTTAAATTTTCATCAGTATCTTCTTTGTCTTCTAATGGTTAGCCATGTCCTATACTCTCCCATGAGTTTTTTTCTTTTCTTTCTTTTCTGAATTTTGTTCTGCAAGTCCATACTGTATTGTGCCTGCCCTTGCCAATATGATGTAGTAGTTCATGCCACTCCCACAACATGCAAAAACATGAACACAAACATGATAAGCCAAATGGGAAAAGGGGTGTAAGCGTTATGTATAAAATGCTATATTATAGCACATATATAACTTTGTTAGTATTATTTATTTGGATTCAGGGCTGCGTTCATGTGTGGGAGGGAACCAAATTTCGAGCTTTCTGAAGAGGAGAAGCAAGAACTCAGGAAATTCAAGTGGGATGAGTTCTTGGCCATGACTCGTCATGCAATCACCAACAAAAGTAGTCTTTCCTCATGTCTTGTTAAATGTTCCTCAGGCTATATGTAGTTTAACTCTCTCACGGTTTGCTTTCATAAAATATTGCAGAACACAGGAGAAGGCCCGGGGCAGAGTCACACAAGAGGTCCGATACTCCGTTGGAAAATGGTGACTGGGATGACAAAGAAGAAGTAGACAGTCTCTCGGCTTCAGAAGATATGGAGCAGGATATGTTAGGCTCTTGAAGATAATGGTTCAAGGACAATGCTTAATTTTCTATTTCTTAGCAGTTAAGTGCTAGCTAATAGGCCTCCATTTTTTAGTGTATAAAGGCCCACATTAGGGCAAATGGTACATTTGAATGTCTCTTGAGAGGCAAATGCCCCCAATAATTAGTCATAGATTAGAACCATCATTAGTCGCTAATCGCTAGTGGTAAAATAAACCTCTACAAAGCGATAATTCTATTTTTCCAGTGGAAATTTGCAACCTCTTCTAAGTTGTTAATGCTTGAGAAACTTATTTCAAGAAGATCCATATCATCTGTAGATTAATTTATTTATGATTTCTTATTACCTGATCAATGTGATCGCATCCTAAATTTGATTGAGATACTGCTATCACATAGCAATGACCCTGTGGTCCGAAGTTAAGCAATACTTCTGTAGGTCACATTGGTGAAAGCACATGAATAAGAAATGTTATCTCAGTTTTTCTTAGTGTTTCTTTTCTTAAATAAGCCCATTTAGGTTCTTTAGGTTCATATTTTGCTGAAGTTTTCTTTAACAAAAATGTGGTTAGTTGGTTTTTATAAGTGATTATTAAAAAAGTAATTTTCAAAACGAGAAAGATTTTTCATCAACTCTTCTCTTAAAAGACGTTTGTTGATATCGTATCAACAGCAACATGTCGATATTATTGTCAAATGACATGTCAATAACAAAAACGTAATAACGAACCGGTGACTGTACGTAGACCGGTGAACCACAAACATTATGAACCTCTTGATTATTAATTAAATTTTAAAAAGAGAATTTATTATTTTTGGGCCAGTAAGAAAAAGAAGAGGACTTTTCTTCTTAGGCCGGTGGAAAAAAAGAAAGGAGATTGACAAGTCCAATTTGACAATATGGATACAATGCGAAATCCCGACCCAGAAACCGACCCGTTTGTGGCGAAACATTCGACCCCATGGCCTGAAGTCCGCACCGCAACACCGCCTCCCTTAACAAAACGACTCAGAATTTTTCGCGTTGAAGACTGAAGTGAACTCAGGCGAAGCTGAAAAAGAGCAAAAGCAATTTCATAGCTTTCATAATAATCATGGCTTCTGATGATCCCAAAGCCATAGAAGCAGAGCCTCCATCTTTGTCTTGGAAGGAGCGCATCGTCTTTCCCACTCTCCTCGCTGGGATTGTTGGTGGAGGAGCTGGTTTGGTCTCCAAGCATCGAAAAGTTGTGGGTCTTCCAACCAGTTGTGCAAGTTATGCTGCTAATTTCGCCATTGTCACTGCTTGTTATTGCGGTAAATTTCATTGCTTTCTGTTCGAATTTCAATCTCCAGCTTCAGCTTTATGTACCCATTTGATTTGATTGGTTACTGTGTGTGGAAATGCCAAATTGGGCATGTCATATGGAAAAAGAGCTGTGGAATTGTAATGGGTTTGTTTAACTTGGCAGGGGCCCGTGAATATGTGAGTGTAACTCGAAAAACTGGACCGGATGATCTGGTAAACTCTGCAATTGCCGGCTTTGGTACTGGTGCTATTCTTGGGCGTCTTCAGGGTTAGATTCCTTCAATCTCTCTCTCTCTCTCTCTCTCTCTCTCTCTCTCTCGCGTGTGTGTTTGGAAACTAGTGTGAGAAATGGGGTTTACTTTGCTGTGATCAGCTTGTGTGAACTTTCATCATATGGGATTGGAACAATGTGATAGTTAATGACTGAAATTACCTTGCCTTTCAACCTATAGACTAGTAGCTTGGACTTTTGTCATTCATTTGCAGTGGTTTGTACTGTCTATCTGATCTAACCCCAGCTAATCTGGGAGGGCACTAGTATGTTTTGGCTATTAGGAATGCGTTCTTTGTCCTGTAAAAGAATCACGAATTTAATTTTTTGGATTCTAGTAAGAACTGTGGGCTCAATTGCTGAGCTCTAAGTTATGTAGTCTTGCTTGGAGGAACAGGGGAGTTTCCTGATTCCAGTGAAGTTGAGATATAGCTTAGCTGGGACTTAGTTGCTGGAGTAGAAATGATCCATCCATTGCCAGCTTTGAGCAGGACATCACTAGTTGAGAGACATGTTTCTTTACTGATTGGGCTATCTCTATTGATAGAGCACATACTCTACAGCCGTGGTAGTTCTGACTCTCGAATTTTCCCTCCCAAGGCCTTAAACCTCTTTTAAACCCTAAAATATGTTCATAAGATCTGGATATGCGAGCTTTTGCTCAACTCAACTAACTCCCGGAGTCCTCAAACCACCTGGAGCCATCAACACAAACTTCTTGGCACACAAGTTGTCGTACGTAAAATTGTGGTTGCTATTAGAAAGGGGGTTATATGTTAATTGTCTCCTTAATTGTTCACACTACTTTGAAATCCTGCCTCCTGACACAATGTTGTTAAATTGTTTTGCTCATTGGCATGCAGGTGGTCGAATTGGTGCCGTCCGCTACTCAATCATCTTTTCTGTTGTTGGGACAACAGTGGATTATGCTACAATTAAACTAAGACCTGTCTTAAAGAGCTACAAAGAATCTATGCTTGGGAATAATGACGGTAAGAATGCTGGTTGGCTGAAAATGCCTGACTGGTCTCCTATCAAAGTACTCGATGAGGAAGCCCTTGCTGCAAAGCAGGCTCGTGAAAAACAGATGTATGCACAGAGGGCAGCACTTGGTAACCTTAGCAAAGAAGAGTCCTGAAATTTTGTTAAATGTATGTCGAATTCTTATATATGTCAATAATAATTTTTCTGGGGCATGCTTGTTCGCATTTTTAGTTTTAATTGCCTTTCTGTTTCACTGTTAGTCACCCGTTTTAGGGATGAATTTGCAGTTTCTACTCGCATGTACTGGTGAGGTCTTTTTAAATGTCAAAAAGTCAGATAGAAATATGCAAGTTGATTATTGACTTTTGGAATCAAATTCAAAATCAAAATTCCTCATTTCTTGGCTAAGTGCTGCATTCTCTACTGTGGTGCCCTCTATTTGTTCAACCAACTCTAAAGTCTGATAGCACGAATGTTCTTGCAACTCTTGGCTCGTCCAAGGTGATGCTTATATTCTTTTTAAAAGATGTCGAAGGATTTTTTGGCGAATCCTTCAATGAGATTAGCTTTGCAAATTTGATTCTCTGTACTATACATTCAAGCAAATTTGTGGTTATGAAAATTTCCAAACAAAAAAGAATAAGAAAAAAAAAAGAAAAAAGAATACCGCTAAGGGTTGATGTTGCATGCTGTAGACATCAACGGAAAGAAAAAACCAACTTGTTCCAGGGATAAAAAGTATCGTTACCATGTACAAAAAAAGCCATTAGCCGATATCATTGCTAATCGTTTTACATCTACCCAAGCTGGGGTCTAGAGCTCATATTGCTACTCCACAACTCACCACAATTGTAAACTACATTGTAACAGATCAGCATCAAGGAACCTCCCTGTGATGTCTTACAATTTTATGAAAGCAGAGAGACGAGAGAAACAAATTCCAGCGTTACACGGCCCTTGGACCTTGTGTTGATGACAAAGTGTTCTGGGTATTTCCTTAGCAACATAAGCAAGCCGTACCATGGTTTCCCTTTTGACTCTGGGCCAGGCCAGTCCTCAGAAGTGAGATACCGCCGCACTCGAGTGTGATGCCAAATGCTGCTATACTGCTCGACCAACTGAACAAGAGTGACATGGGAGTAAGGCAGAAATCTAGGGTTTAAACCTCATAGAATTCGAATGACAAAACCAGAATTCAGCACACAGATATATACATGCAAAGCAAAAGCCTAAAACCTTCCAGTCAATGGCCATTGGGAAACAAGTGTAATTTGTACTCAGATGCATTCTACATACATAATCATTAAACAAAAGAAAGATCAATGCAGTTGCTTTCGGTAAGGGAGGAGTATTGTTGAATATTATAAACTAAATAAGAAGTGTTAAATATTTTGTTCATCTGAATATGTCAAGACTAACCTCAGTATGAAGTTTCTCCATAGGCATCCATTCTCCAGGACCACAAAGATCAGAGAGCACTGTAGCAACAGATGACACAACGTCCTTTTCCTCCAAATGCAGAAGTTGCTGATTATCAGTGTCTCGATCAACCCTTGATCTTCCATCTCCCTTCTTCTCTGCAGAGATTAAAGATAAAATTATGTCAAAGAAAGAACATAACAATAGTTACACTTTATAGGTCCAAATAAACAGGCATGTACTGTTTATGATTAAAACTTTTAAAAGGGAGAAGAGAAGAATTGTCAATGCAAGTGCTCAAAATCAGGGAGTAAATATATATTTTGAGTGTCACCACGGTTCAACATCAAACAGATCAATCCTATAACTAGTGTTCATGTAATCCTAGTATTCATGGACACATAGAACAACCTAGAAAAAAAAAACAAGCAATAATATCAGAAAGACGGCCAAAGAATCTACAGTCACAGGTGGAGCTGAAGCTAAAAAAATGGCTTTGAATCTATGGTTTGCCCTGGTTCCTCTGAACAAACGAAAAAACACTAGTTCACAACCATTAGAGGTAAACATAAACCACAAAAATGAGGAAGACAAAAACTATTCCGATAAGGAACACAATGAAATCAGAGAGCAGAACCAGGAAGAAAAAAACTGACAGCAGTAGTGCCACAAAATTCAAAATGCAATAGCATAGCATCTAGGACGAGTGTTGTTCCCCATCGACAACAAGTTCAAAAGTTTCTGAAACAATCTCCTACAGACTATGAAACAAACGGAACAATGCAACTCAAAACCCCAGTTCACAAAAACGCCAATAATTCACAGAAATTCAAGCAGAAATTGGCTGAAGTCAAGACTGAACTTAACATGTGATGGAAAACGCTTGACAATATCATGATTCATATGATTCAAAAAACACGACTTCACATTCCAATTGCTATATCCACAATAAGTCCATTGATTTATCAAACTCTAGGCAAGAGAAAGAAGCTAGAACAGAAAAAAAAAAAAAAAAAAAACACTAACCCAAAGCTCCAGCCTTGCCTGACCCAGAACCCGACCCACCACCATACGCAAAACCCTCATACCCTTCTCTCCTCATCTTCTTCCCACTCCCACTCCCACCACCGCCACCACCACCACCAACATCCTCCTCTTCCTCATACTCCTCCTCATAAAACTCCCTCCCCCTCCCCTTCTTCACAATCGGCCCAGTCCCCGAACCCGAATGGTACCCGTAATGAGCCGGGCCCACGGGGCTCGGCACCGCCACCGAGGCGGCGTAATGCCTGGGGCCCACAGGCCCACCAAGAATACTCCTCACCGGCAACAGAAAATAGAACTCCTTGTCGCCGATCTGAAGAAGGTCTTGCGAGTCGAGCTTGACCGGCGCGTTTCCGGGAAGATGGAGCACGCCCTCGACGAGGCAGCCGTTCTTACCGAGGACCTCGAGCGCGAAACGGCGCCGTGTGAAATCGTAGAAGATTCGCGCGTGGTGGCGCGAAATGTTCATGCCGCCGCCGAGGCTCGAGAGGTCGACGTCCACCGTTGATTTCTTGGAATTCCGGCCCAGGATTATGGAGTAGGTCTGCATGTAGTACTCAAAGTCTTCGCCTTGAAGCTTGGCAAAGCCGGCCTCCACATCGCCGCTGGTCGCCGCCATTGAAATTTTCACAGATAGTGGATCGGAGAAGAAACTGATATATGCCCAAATCCCAATTGGGTTGGGTCTTCTTCTCAATGACAAATGTGGTTTATGGGGCAGATTGTGGGATTTTATTGAGTGACCGGGGTCAAACTAGAAATAAAACAAATTGTTTTCTTGTTTACCGAAGAGTTAATTTTTTGATATTCGCA
Source organism: Prunus avium (assembly GCF_965620075.1). Classification (NCBI taxonomy): domain Eukaryota; kingdom Viridiplantae; phylum Streptophyta; class Magnoliopsida; order Rosales; family Rosaceae; genus Prunus; species Prunus avium. The sequence goes on from NC_142291.1 coordinate 36,019,624, forward strand.
AGCTTGCCCCTTTGGCTTCTATTTACCCCCCTGAATTTTCTTTTCTGCCCGCCTACCCTAACGAACACTTTCATCTCCTTCGATCTTCTTCTTCTCCGCCAGGAAATTCACGGTAACTCTCTCTACCCATCTCGAAAGACTTGATATTTTTGCTAAAAATCCTTGCTTTCTTTCAAGTTGAGTAGAGTTGTGAGGTTAAATATCTGTCTTTCTTTAACAAATTTATGAGTTTGTGAGGCAAAATGACTATGCATTTGTTTTGGGGAATTAGAGGAATCTCTTATTGGAATTTGGTGCACTATAGATACACTTGCTTTTTGTTTGGGATCTCATATGATCCATGGCTTGACACACATGTTTGCATTAGGGTTTGCTCTTGATTTTTATTGCATTTGCAATGAGTTTTTGACTTAAAAAGTGGGCAACGTTAATTGAAATGCCAGTCTGCCAGATGATGTTGGGAAAGCGCAAGGGCTTTGAGTTCCAGATTGCCATTACATGCACTGGAACAAATGAGATGGATAATATGATCTATCCCTTCTGATGGCAGCTAATCAGCAACTATTGCACGAAGTTTACAATTTTACAGTGCTGATGCAGAAGGAAATTCTTCTGTTCTCTCTTCATCTCGTCCTGTTGTGTTGTGAGCAGGGCATTGATTGAAGGTTCTCACACTTTAATTTAATCATGTGGTTGAGTGAGAGCAGTGAGGGAGTGAGTGACCACCGTCTCTTACATCACAACGGCACATCTCCCCATTTGTTAATTTCTAGGTCATTGGGTTGACTACTAGTAGATTAGGTTGTCAAACCCCCAAGGGTGGGAATGAGGGAGGTGTTTAGGGGAAGGGGAGGGCTACTGGACTGCGTTAAGAAAAGAAGTGGGTGGTAAGGGCTTTATGTTTTCAGCATTCATGGGTAGAGAATTCCTGGACAAGCATGGTTGAACGAGTTAGTTGGCTCTAAGGTTTAATTAGATGCAGTATGATCTGCGATTCTTTGATATATCAGTTGTTCCTGTCATGTAATATTGTAATGACTAATGAGTTTTAGATTTCAAAAGCTGGCAACTTTAATTGAAACTGCCAAGTCTACCAGATGATGTTGGGAAATTGCGCAAGGGCTTTGAGTTCCAGGTTACCTTTTACATGCACTGGAACAGTGAAAAGGATAATATGATCTATCCCTTCTGATGGCAGCTATTGATCAATGATTGCACAAAGTTTACATTTTCACAGTGCAAATGCAGATTCATCTGTTTTCTCCCATCTTGTCCTGGCTTGAGCAGGATAATGATTGAATTGTTCTCATACTTTAATTTAAATATGTGGTTGAGTGACCAGTGAGAGAGTGAGGGACCTCCGGCTCTTATAGCACAGCGGTACCTCTCCCCCTTTATTAATACTTAGGTCACTTGCTCTCCTACTAGTCAAGTAGGTAGTCAAACACTTATATAATGGACAGGAATTTTCTGTCCATTAGTAGGACAGCTTTTTCTTTTAGTTCTGAATTTATGAGTACAGTTGAACTGGTTACACTTGCTGTTGAATTGATTGTGTGTGCTGTGTATTATTCTGCTGCATTCTTTATTTTCTTTTTTTGGCGGTGTTGCTTGCATATTTAAGATACTTGTTTCACCATGGATACACGTATGAAATCCACTGCAGACATGCATTGCCTTGTGTTCTTGGTCACAATTCTTTTGTTGCTTTAGCACACTTGAAAGACATTTTATGTTATCAAGCAAGATATGATAGTGGTCCAACTGAGGTGCTTTTTTATCTTTTCACTTATGTTATTTGTAACTTACAGAGGAGTGGGAACATTTCAATATAAATCAATGAAGCATATTGTGAAAATTATGACATTCTTGGTGGCCATCTCTGCCTTGTGGATTGGTCTCTTACAGACATCAATTATCCCACGTAGTCATACTTGGTTGGTGAGTTATTTGTATTTTGGTTGGTTTATGTCAACACCTTTCACTTATTCATGTTATATGATGCTTACTATGCCCTGTTTCTACCTTCTTCCCAGCTACCAATATATTTCATTGTGTCTCTAGGATGCTATGGGCTCCTAATGGTTGGAGTTGGTCTGATGCAATTTCCAACTTGTCCTCAAGAAGCAATATTGTTGCAGCAGGTAGTTTACTTTTCTATTTATTTTCTGTTCAGTTTAGATTGCTAAATCATACTTTTGTTAAGCTCTGTTACACACATCTCTCACTGATTTCTTTTATATATGTTTTTTTTAATGAAATTTCTTTTATATATGTTTTGAGTTTGAGACTTACGCATAATATGGATCCGTCCTGAGCTTCCATTGTCGGCCTTTGTCATTAGACCACTATCTTTTTTTTGAAGTTACTGAGAAAAGCCATGTTTTAAACTCTTTTTCTAATCGTTTTTATCTTCTGTAGGATGTAGCTGAGGCCAAGGAGTTTTTGAAGCAGAAAGGGGTCGATGTGGGTGGTTGTGATTGATTCTGCACACAGAGTTCTGCCTCGGTGTTTCGATACAAAGAAAAGACCTAATTAAATGCAGAATCCATTGAATTCCGCTCATTCTAGCAGTGGTATGGTGGAAGACTTCATAACAGTTCGTTGCTTCCACCTGATGGGAAAATCGGGAAGGTTTTACTAGGTGAAGCAATGAACCCCTTTGGAGTTTTTAACTTTAACAACAAACATTAAGCCTTTTGGCTTATTGAATTGTGGGAAATAGAAAGAACTTTGGAAAGTGTACATGTTATAGTTGATCATTTCCTGTTTATGTCTCAGAAGAAATTTGTATCCTTCGTTCTTTTTGCTACAAGTATACAGGCTTTTATCAAGTGGGACTCTCTCTCTCTCTCTCTCTCTCTCTCTCTCTCTCTGAATGTCAACAAAAATGTATGTTGGGAGGTTCTCTGTGTTCTGTCATGGTGGCCCATATATGTACCTAAAGGGGCCAGAGGTGTTTCTCCTGCATCCAGTTGCACATAAAAAGGTCTTCCTGCATCTGTAGGATGCATGACTGGGGCTCTGAACCACAGGACGCACTGAGGTCAGTGCATCATGTGGTCCTAGTACCTTCGTGTATGTGAGACCGGATGCAGGGAAAAGATTTCTGAGAGAGAATACTTCATCACTAAAGAGGAATAAAGGCCAAAGTTAATTTTCTTTGTTCTTTTTCTTTTGCTCCTCATCATGAACCCATGTTCATATTTGATCTACTTGATCGGAAAGGACAAAGCAACCAGGCAAGGTGAAACATAGTCTAGCTTTAATTGCCAAAATAATCTTCTTTTTCTCTTTACCTATTGTGTTTATCTATAAATCAGTGATCAGAGGAAGGAGGATGGCAGAGGTATCTATAACTCTTGAACAAGTTATTGAAGATCTTATTAAACAATGATAAGTCCCCCATCAAATACTGTGTGATATGAGAAGTTATTGAGTAATTCGACCTCTCACGTTGAGGTGGACCTATCATTTTGTGTATGAGGGAACGTTACTCCTCGACTGTGAACTCATATTGAATATTATATAATGTCAAAATCACTTTGAAAGTACAAATAAAGGAGATTATTTATATAAACTCCAAATAAATGTTTGATTAGTATTAAAAAATTGAAATCAACAAACTTTTTCAAGCTGGTATACATAATTATTGAAAAAAAATATAAAGGATGTAAGAGACTTGATGATCTTCACATGAATATTCCATTTCCATTTCCATAATAGCACCTGTAAAAGCCAAGACTTATCCCCCAACTTGGTCCCCTCCATTTTTAGTCCTTTAACTATTACTACCTTCCTCTTTAGAGAAGTAAGATATCAGAAATTTGGCTGCAAGTTTTCATTCACTTTATTTTGGCTTAAACGTCAAAATGGTCCTTTTGTTTTACCTCATTGGCCAATTTAATCCCCGTGTTATTAATTTGGCCAATTTATTAGTCTCTGTGTTTGTATATGTTAGTAAATGTGATCCTTTCCGTCAAAATTTTGTTAAAACTGAAAAAAAAATATTTAAATTCAAATAATAATAAAAGCTTAATTATTAAAAGCCATGTTCTTGCATTCTGTAGCTAAGAAAGTTTTTGAGTCAATATTGCCTCCCCCAATTTCACGCACAGACCTTAACCACATCCTAAACACATAGCCACTCTCACACACCCACTTCAACCCCAAAAAGTACACATTGTGTGCTGGTGGTGGAGAATGAAGATGGTTGCAGCAAGAAAATCCGATTGACTCAATAACTTTCTTTGCTACAGAATGCTTTTTAATAATTAAGTTTTTATTATTATTTGAATTTGAATATTTCTAATCAATTTAAATATTTTTATTCTTCAGTTTTAACATAATTTTGATGAAAAAGACCACATTTGCTAAAATATACAAACACATGGACTGAATTGACCAAATTGATAATACATGGACTAAATTGGTCGATGAAGACCATTTCGACGTCTAAGCCCCTTATTTTTACCTGTCCATTAATATTCATATTATGTAATGTAGGGTAGGGGCATAATAAATAAGTCACTAAATATTATTAGTCATTTCATTTCGTGTTAGAACAAACTTGTTTTTATATATTAAAGGAGTAGAATGGAGTGACAATAAAATTTGCCTTTTCTTTTGACCCAAATTCCAGCTCACAAGATTTAACCCAAACACCCTTTACTCATTTCACGTCAGTCTCGTCCTTCTCTCTCTCTCCCCCACTCTCTGTTTTCCTGTTCTTCATAATCATAGCAGAGAAGAATGCAAACCAATGTATAAAACTACAAGCCAAGCCAAATCACAATGCCACACGAGCAAGCCATAGATCCAAAGTTTTAAGCTTTTTAACCAAATAAACAAAACCCATTCAGTCAAATCCTCCAAGTTACTCAACCCGCCATTGAAATGGGTGGTCTGAGAGAGTCATGGTGCTTCTGCAAAGGAGTGAGCAAGTCTGAGAAAATGAAGGCCGCCATTTTCTCCAGCAAGGCTCCGGCCATGGCCAGAATTTTCGGCCCCGGAAATGGGATCTCCGGTACCGGATTCCTGATCCACAGAAGCCTCCTATTGACCACCCACGTCAACCTTCCGTCCGTGGCAGCTGCGGAGAGCTCCGAGATCCGGCTGCAAAACGGTGTCGCTGCAACTCTCGTTCCCCAAAGGTATTAGCTTTGATTTTCTTTTTCTTTTATAAATAAATTTTGTATTTTTCTTAGTTACGTGGGAAGTTAAATAAAAGTGAATACTGGGTTTTGTGTTTTGTGCTGATTTGTTTTTGGAACAGTGGAAAACCAACCTGCTGAGTCTTCTGCAATGTATTAGTTTTACATTAGGTGGGCTTTATTTACTTAATTTTCGTGGGTCCCATATGATATAAATTGAAAGTTTGAGTAGTTTGATTATGATGTTTCTACCATTTTCTTATCTGTCAATAGAGAAGTGAAGATGTTGGATCTGAGTGGATCGTATTCATACATTCCCACAAGTAAACTGTTGATTAGGAGAACAACGTGTCATCTAATAACTATTCTATTCAAATTAGTAATAGTTGAATGTGGAAGTCTTTAATGAAGGGGATATCGACTGGGGAGTTAGGAGTAGTGATAATGCAGTATATTAGATGAAAAGTAGTAGGGTGGAGGGAAGGCATGGCTTGGCAGAGATAGAAAGGGCAAGAATTTGGAGGCAATAGCCAGTGACGATAAAATGGAAGAAAGTGCTTGGTAGTTTAGTTTGACATTGGCAAATAATGGTAATTTTCTCTGAAAAAGTCAAAGGAAAAGTTTGGAAATTGCTTTCTCAAACTATAGGAAGCTCTTCTCAAACCCTCTAGAACTGATTTGGCCAGTCCTTCCCTAGGTCATAGATTTTTATTTTTTACCCTCAAGTTGGGTTCCTAAGGCTTCTTTGTGCAATTCACTTGTAATTATGTTGCTTTCTCGTGGATTGGCTCCGCGCAGTGATGGTTTCGTGACACAATCAAATAAGTTAATAAGGAAAGAATGGTAATGGAAAGTTGGAGTACCTAGCATCATGATCACGATGATTCAGGCTTTTCCATTTTAATATATTCAAACACAAATTCTGTTGAATCTGATATACTTGCTGTTTTATACTTGTAGACTAATGGGGAAAGGAAAATTTGGTGACATTCTTCTCAAAAAGCATCAATGTATCATGGTTTCTGGTAGCCTTTGCATTATTAGGCATGTCAAGTTTTTTCTCATTCTTTCATTGAATTACAGATTTTTCATCACCAGCTCCATTTTAGATCTTACAATAGTAGGTTTGGATGCGGTGGATGGAGATTCAAATGCCCAAGGCCACCCGCACCACTTGAAGACCTGCTCTAAACCAATCCTGGATCTGAGCAGTGTAGTTTACCTTCTAGGCTACACAGAGAAAAAAGAATTAACAGTTGGCGAGGGTAAGGTAGTGATAGCCACGGACAATCTCATAAAATTGTCAACTGATGGAGTGATGTGGAGCCCTGGTTCAGCTGGATTTGATGCGCAAGGAAATCTTGCATTTATGATATGTGATCCTATGAAATTAGCAACATCGCCAAACACCAAATCCTCATCAACTTCGTCATCATCAACGTCATCATGGAAGAAGGATCTTCCTATGCAATTTGGTATCCCCATTCCAATAATTTGTGATTGGTTAAATCAGCACTGGGAAGGTAGCCTTGATGATCTTAACAAGCCTAAGCTACCACTCATTCGATTAATGTCTTCTAGCCAGAAAAGTGAGCACTCTTGTGCGTCCTTCACACAGCGGCGGGTTTTTAAGTCAACTGAAGCTGATAATGATGGAACAACTTCTTCATCAAACACAGTCTCAAAAGCAAGGGACCAGCCTGGACCAAGCTGCTCTGCTGCAGCAAACACTGTTGAAGAAGAGGCCCTAACAAGTGATCCTCATGCTGCCCATGTACAGGGCATTCCTACTCCAGAAATCTATGAATCACCCAAGTTAACAGCTGTTCCTATTAGGAGAAAAGAAGGTTCCCCGATTCAGCTTTTGGACATTAATTTTCCTCCAAGGGTTGCAAAACCAGCAGTTCTGCCACAGCCGACCAAAAAGTTACCACCAAATTCTGATGAGAATTTTGTCAAGGCGCCTCTACCGCGAAGCCCAATAAGAGAAGAAAACCAAATCAAGAACAGAAGACCAACCAGTCCTGACGCTGATGCTGAAATTGCCTCAACAGGTTCTGTAAATGGGGCCCAAAGTGAGGTTCAGTCTAGTTCATTCCCACTAGAAGTTTCAGATATGCAGAATGGGTATAGCAGTGAGGGAGAGACTATGTACTCCGCAGAAACTGCTGAGAGTCGAAATTATACTAGTCCTGCAGAGGGAAAGTTTCAACAAGTGGGAAGGAGCCAGAGTTGTGTGAATTATAATAGATGGGGAGCCGCCCAAAGTAATCCAGTGGCTCGCAGGGCATTGCTAGAAAAGCAAAGGAGCTTTATCCATGGAAGGAAGATGCATTCACAAGGGGCAACTTCTCAAAGGAGCAATGACTACTACAGCCCAACTGTCTCCTCAATCATGAAGAAGCGCAACTCAGAGCAGCCCGTCAGACCCCGGCAAAGTGCTGTTCATTCCTCTCCGAAATGGAATTTCTAAGTGATTCTTGACAAAGGTGATACCTGAAAGTGATTAACAACGAAAATATAGTGTTTTGTGGTGTTTGACTTAACGCCCATTTCTTTCCACTATGGTATAGTGTACAAATTTGTTGTGACTGTGAAGAGACAGATATCAGGTGAATAAGAAAATTCAGCAAATTGTAATTTTGCACGTGAGGAGTCATGTAGTTACTGGTTACATATCATCTATAAAATTATTTTTTGAGGGGGAAAGACCCATGTTGCAGGACGCTTCAAAAATCTGAAGTGTCGGAGTGCCGGATACTGGACTAGACACGGCGATGTCGAAATGATTCCCAATGGCAAGTTGAAATTTTTATTTATTATTTTTTTATAAGTTGAATGATTTATATTTTTTATGGGCAATTGCCATTTAGGGTCTACTTGTATTGCGTTGTAGTTCACCTTTTTGTTAATTACTGGAACTAGCTCTCAGTACGGGTATTTGTGGATTTAATAAAACAAGATTAAGCGCTCTCTCAACCTTAATTTCCTGGTGAATTGGCCTTGACACAGATCACAAATTCAGATAGGAGTTATCTATTATCTACCGGTAAAATATGGTGTCACAAGTACTAACAAAGCCGTTATTTTGGCCGGTCATGTTCAGACGAGGACATGAAAGATGATTGTTATTCAGAGACAAGCCTGGACAAACAATAGAGGAGCAAAACTAGAGACTACAGATGCTTCTCATTGCACATGTAACTCAAAAGATACTGTCCAACGTTAAAAGACGTCTATGCTGCACTACGGCATTATTCTCAAAAACTACCATGAGCCTGTTCTGATCTCCTAACACTAGCATTTAGTAGCAGATAGCAGCACTGCCAAGCTACGCAATATTGCTAAACAGCTGAGCTAAAAAAGATAAACTCCAGCACTTTATTTTTGACGACAAAGTGATTTGCCAATGATAGTTGATGCCGGACTAGGACATAGCTCCAAAGAAAAACTACAAAATTTTCATTTTGAGATCGAATTATATCAGTAGGACTCCAATGTAGGCTTCACTATAGCCATCTGAGGAAGAGGCAGCGTGCCAGATACATTTGAGGAGAACCAGCCAAGCTTCTCTATGAGTTTGTCAATCAGGTCACCTGCTAAGTAAGAAACACCTCCGACCCCGATCCCAATGGCAACATAGTACAGTAAACTTTTGATGTATTTTGGTGGCTTCTGGGTGTAAGCCTTTCCAATTGCAAGAATTATGATGCATAAAAGAGAAGCCACTGCAACTGCTGCCATCTTTAGGTCCCTGTTGTTGCTCTGACGGAATGAGAAGCTGTAAACCACAGGAGGCACTAACCCGAAAACAATGAATGATAATATAGCAACAGAGGCATGAAGAAGGAAATTGTCTTTTTTCCCTAGTACTTTCTGGTATCTATCCACATGTTCATCTGTCTGACTGGAGGGCACTCTTGATTCATCATTCTTCAGTTCCCAAAGCTGTAATGTTAGTTGAAGATCAGAAAACAGTTAGCTTTGACGCTTTAATTGGATCCAATATTAGTTGAAGATCAGAAAACAGGTAAAATTACTCACGTTATGACCAATGATGAAAAGTCCACCGATCAAGTTTGCCAATGCCAAAGCTAGAATGTTCACTGCAAGTAGATTATACATAATAAAGAAGGACAAACTTAGCAAACTTAAACATCACCATTCCATCGCCCAAAATGAAAGTAGAAATTCTTGATTACAAGCAAAGATAAAATATTATGTATCCCAAGTGCAAGTATCCCATAAGCTTAACAATAAGTTATATGCTAATTGGTTTTTAAGTTGATGTTCACTTGAGAAGACAGAGCAAAAATCATCATGATCAGCTAGATTAAAATCAGATGTGCACTTAGGCTGGGTGATGTAATTCATGTAATCAATGATGCAAGTCAAGAATGGTTTAATTAGATTCATCTTCGAGTGCTTAAATAGCAGAGTAATACCAATTTAATTTATATTACTGTGCTACTGTGGGTTTAAACCTACATGTCTAGTACTTATCAGCCATCTATAGATTGAAAGATCCCAGTAATAATACTTATAGCTACATTATGAAGAATGTCCTACTCTATTAAACAAAGATAAAGCTAAACATGATAATCAAGGCAAGTGAAAAAAATAAATCTTCAAATTTTCAGCTACCCTTATGAAAACATAATAAATTATAAAATACAATACCTCATATATAAAGAATCTCAGGCAGTCTAAAAATCAACTAAAATAGAAATGACTTACATGTTGCAGTATCAGCACTGGCTGCAGATGTCACGATGCCTAAGCTTGTAATTGCTTCAGTTAAACCACCATATACAATGCTTTTGATGATTTCAAAAGTTTTAGTATCAGCTGGTTCAGTTATAATTGTTGGTTCTGGCACAATGGTGACTATAGTACTATCATGAATTTCTGTTTTAGCTAGCCCTGCATCAACAAGCCATCGCCCTAGATTATAATGTAGTAAAGAAGAATATAATATGTTGACAGGGCTTAGAATGAGCCCGTATTTTCTTCTTTGCTCTTCAATTAGGCTCTTGTTTCTTCTGGGAGCTCTCCTAGGTATTTCACTTTCTTGACAGTAGTTACTCCAGCATTAACAAATTTATTTGTATATGAGCAGCCATATGAACATTGGCTACTATACTTATGTGCATGTGAGCAGCAATATAATGATGATGATTATGTAAAGGCAGGTAGAAAAAAACTACTTTGATGCAGAGGACTAGAAAAAGTAGAGGTTGTATAAACTTTTAGTGTCAAACTTACTGTCTGCTTGTATAAACAGGTGGGATTGAATGGTTAAAGCATTTTGTCAAACGCATGTAAAATTGCATTAGTACGTGTTGCATTAATATAATGCTCGATACCGTTCTCATAGATGAGACGATCTTGTTCATACCTCCATCATTTTCTATAAGTTGTTGGGCATCTTCTGAACTGGGTACAGCATCTATTTCAGGTGCTGGGGGCTTGGTGGTTACAACTACACTAACTCCAATTGACTGACCAAGCACTGAAGGTTTTAGATTATGTACTGTTCCCTTCAAGTCATGTGATGGAATTGACGCTTCAACTCCAGCAGTACTGCTCTCAGAATAAGTTACAGAAAGTTTATCCTTTGCACTGACTCCAAAACTAACTTCAACAGCCTCACCAGGAACTGGAGCTTTATCTATTGTTGTAGCTTTACTAACTCCAACTGACTGAGTAGCTCCATTCAAGTCATGTGATGGAACTGGAACTTCAAATCCAACACTACCCTGTAGATTATTTCCTGAGGGCTTAGCTGTTGCAGCTACACTAGCTCCAACAGCCTCATTAGGCACTGGACCTTTACTTACTGATGTAGTTTTACTATTTTGATCTTGTAGTGCTCCATCCAGGTCATGTGATGGAGCTGACACTCCACCTTCAACACTGTTTTCAATATCAGTTCCTGCATCAGCACATCAAATAAGAGGTTAGCCTACTTGATAAGGAGGAAACTTGAACACCTTCGTCATAAACCTTCACAACTGTGTAAAAATAAAAGGGAGAAATCATGCCATGCTAGTATAAAAAAAATGATATGCTCTCTTATAATAAATAGCTTGAGAGTTTCAGTCTTTTAGCTGAAATAACCTTCTTGATTTAGTTTTTAAGATTCAACTATTGGTGTGGAATTCAATAATATACAGAATATTCAATGAAACATGAGCTTGTGATATAACTACACCAATCAGCTTTAGAGAAAAAATTGCTTATGCAAAGTATGCCCAAAATTCTTAAAGAATAGCAAAAGATCACCTTGCTCATTAAGGTTTCCCTCTTCTTTAGGTACCGATTTAGGAGAGAACCAACTGCCTGTTGTATCAAAAGAAAGGTTTAACTATCAACCAAGAACTGGCAACAGAAAATGCAACACAACAAAATGCTTGATTGATAAACAAAAACGTTACAAACGGATAGATTCAGGTTCACAAAAGTTTAACACCAATTACTTTATGTACCATGATCTAAATATATTACATGCATATAAGATTCATATACCTTTACATCAAAAGGTAATCTTTCTTCTTTCAATTATTAGTTAGGCAATTTAACTCCTTTGCCCTTGAAAACTGAAAATGCTGTCAAATTAATATGTGTTCGGTTCTAGCATAGAATGCAATAAACAGAGTTAACATGGAGAAGTACCTGCAGGAATGAGGAAACTAAAGCACGAAGTGCATCTAATCGGATCATCTATCACAGGAGGTGGTGCAGTAGGAGGTACATTTTCCCATTCTCTACCGCGAATAATAACCTTTGTGATGCAAGAATTGCAATTAGGACAGTAGAAATCATGCGCAGCCGGCTTCTCATACACCCTTTCAAGATATAACTCAGAAACTTCTTGTTCTCTTATTTCTCTCAAGTTAACTCCCCCACGTTCAGTCGTCCCATTGTTGACAGAAGTATAATGCCCATTTTGCTCAATTGCCTGCTTGGAGGGTGAAGAATCAAAACTAGGTAATTCTTCACCCTTCATATCATCCACATCTTGCTGGTTGGTAACACTAACAACAACACTCTTTTGATAGCTTAGGCTGAGGCTCTCTTCTTTTACTTCCACTGTTTTATCTCCAGGATTTTTCTTGGAAGTAAAAAAATCAACATTTTCACCATTGAATCCAGAGATCCCATATGGAGATTCAGTACCTGAAATCATACAGCAAATAAAACATCTCATAAGAAGACCCTTGAACTTGGGCAAACACCACCATACAAACATAGTCCACCAACTGCTAGATTAAAGTCCAGAAGTTGATATTTACACTCCTATTGAATCCCCCATACCCATATTTCTGTGTGCATGTTTGTGTAACTGAAGGCTCTTACTTGGTCAATTAAGTAGAACCCATTTGCTTCTTCCTAGCCAATAAAACAATATTTTTAATAAATAAGAGAGAGAGAGAGAGAGAGAGAGAGAGAGAGAGAGAGAGGGAGAAACAAAAGAACAACAAGTAGCAGAAAACTAAAACCAACCCAGAATTGTTTGCATTATGATGCATCACTAATGGTAGTTCTTGATGCATTAATTAGTGAATTAAGCTAACAATAATTAATCTTGACTTGAAAGCTGATAAAAGCAAAACAATTAGACCCAGCTGCCATTACAAACAGATCAAAGTAGTGTCTTTTACCTCCATTTTTGCCAGAGATAAAAGTGCCATTTCTTGGCCTTTCCTCGACTTCTTCACCCTCCTCAGCTTCACTAGAAGTCTCTGAGGAAAATACAAAATCACTAGAGACAGTGGTGGAGATTGTGTTGCTTTGCTGGTGGTGAGGCAGCCTTCCTCTCAAAGCCTCACCCACTTCCTCTGTCTCCTCCCACTGCTTCATTGCTTCCATTTTCAGCTAAGATAAGCAGTTTCTGGCTCTGGCAGACACAGAGACAGCTTATTTTCCACACTGCCTTGCCTTACCCTGAAGGAAGCTGTGTGTGTATATATATATAATATATTATTTATTATCACTCACTCTAAATGTGAATTTATGACATTAGAGATTGTAATGTACAAGAATTCAAAGTTTTTGTTTGGGTTGTTGAATGAAGCCAGCTTATGAAGTTTTTGTTTTCTTTGACTAAGGAAGTCAAGCTATGGAGTTGTGTCTGCTAATTAATACAAAAAGTTGAGTAAAAAAGTTGAGTTATTTTCTTTGGTGAACTACAAAAGTTGCGGTTTTTTCTTTTAGAATGGTGCTATTTTCACTCATGTCTTATTTTTCTATCAATCTTATCTTTTTACCCAGTATGTAAATTTTAAAATATATTGTCATATCTTTTCATTCGCTATTATTCTTAAAATACCCTTTAATTATTAATACAAGTAAATTTTCTTTGCTAATCATTAGTAGTTGAGATATGGAGAGGATCAAGTTGTGTTTTATGGACGAGATAAATATTTTAGTCTAATATTTTGATTTTTTGGATCTTTTTTTTTTTTTATTCTTTGCCTTGTAGCTTCTGAAAATATTGTGGACAAATGTTTTAAAGAGAAATTATTGGTTTTTTATCCTAAGTCATTTTACAAAAAAGTAAATTTGTTTTTAATATTTTGAAAATAAGGTGAGTGGGAATATAGAATAGGAGGTGGAAATAGAAGCACTTTTTTTTAATAGATATGATTTTGTTTTTTATAAGAACATAGACAATTACATGATTAGATCAACTCAAAGTGCTCATAATAAAAAATAAAAATAAAGACTCAAAGTGATTCAATAGAAAATTGGTCAAAAATCACTTTTGGTCCTTGTAGTTTGGCACTTCAACCATTTTTGATACTGTAGTTTCAATTCCGTCAATTTTACCATTATAGTTTCGTATTTGTAGCAATTCAATGACAAGTTAATATCCATCAATTTCTTTAACAATGCAAGGTGCAATTTTGTCAACCCAAAATCCATGAGTGTAAAAGGTCATAAGAAACTCTTCCCATTTCATATTAGGGCTTGAAATTCAACTACTAATCCTAATTTTTGAAGAATTATAAACTCAAATGGTCAATTTCAAGCCCTAATATGAAATGGGGAGAGTTTCAGACGAGTTTTTACGCACAAAGGTTTTTGGTTGATGAAATTGCCTCTTGCACCGTTAAAAAAATTAACGAAAATATTAACTTGTCCTTGAATTGCTACAAATACGAAGCTACAGGGTCCAAATTGACAGGATTAAAACTATCAAATCAAAAATGATTGAAGTGCTAAACTACAGAAACCAAAAGTGATTTTTAACCTAAAAAATTCGTTACGCTTTAAGGGTTGAATTAAAGTATGGTGTATGCATATAAAAATATGAGTACTTTGATTTTTATGTGGATTTGATTCCTGAAGTTTGAATTTTGACAATTCTAGTTGAAATTTGATTGGGAATTGCACAAGTTATTTTATTGAAATGGGATCATGGGAAAGCGTGATCTCAGTTAGTATGTTGCCAGGTTGAAATCTTTTACGTGTTAGTGTTCACATGCGCAGCTAAGCACAGATCCCATATGAAATATATATATATATGTGTAGGAATTTCAAAATATTTTTCCAAAGTTCATTTGAATATTAAACATGCATTTAATCAAATTAATCGCAGCGGAAGTCAAAGGTGGTTGTTTAAATTCAAAAACAAAACTTTCTTCCAAGTATCTTAAGCCATGAACATTGATATGTTTTTCATAAATGAAAATTCAAGAGAAAGGATAAGATCTAATTACCCTTGAAGCAATTATATGAACCAATTTGTGTTTGGTCTTCTCTTGATGATCTCCTCTTTGTTGATCTCCTCTTTGATCTTTGATCTTTGCTCCTTGATCTTTCTCCTCCATGTGAGCCACAAAAGTATATGGCCTCTAAGTCTCCACACCAATGGAACCTTGAGATGAGAATAAGTATCTTGAGAATACTTGGATGCTAGTGCAAGATTCTCAAGATTGGTTTCAATCTAAACCACTTTGAAAGATGAAAGTGTTTCACTCTTGAAAACTCTCTTTTATCTCTCTTTGATCTCCCAAACCCATTTGGTTGATGTTGGATTGTGTTTTTTGTGTTAATGAGCTTATGGAAACAATTCCCATACACATTCACTTAAGCATTTTCGGCCAAACCCCATTGGGCTTCCAAAATTGGGCCTTATGACACTTAAACCATAATTTAGGTGTCTTAAGCCCTTGGGCTTGATACCCAACCATTTGGGCTTTCCGTTAACTATTACTTAGCCCAAATACGTTTTTACACGTAGTAAATCATCCACATCAAATCAATCAAATTGATTTCCTCATTCTCATTTGTATTACTCAAAGTTAACCATTTAAGGTGTGCGATCCATTAGGTTCTAATTAGCAAGGCAGTGGGAAAATATTAGAACTCTTTCTAACCAACTGGAATTAAAACCCCTTTTTAATTCTTCCTTTATTTGGATCGATCACAATCAATCCTAGGACTTCCACAAGCCAAGAGTGACATCTAGCAATATATCAAGGCTACCCAAGCTAACCAGAATAGATGAAGAACCTATTCAGTTGGAATTGCAATGCAATACGGTCCTTCTCTTATACAATGTTTCAAATCATATTATTAGGGTACGGATTGATTATGTCAAACCCCTAATATGATTTATAACCTCATGTGATTCAAAAGAACGTGATTAAGAACAACTTTCTAAATCAAGCTCAAAATACTTTGGCCAAAGATTTACTGAATCACATCTTGAAACATTCTCCTTCTTTATCGAAAGTAGAGATTCCTTATTGTACATTCACATGCCCCTATGATGAATTAAGAGATCCCAACAACACTTAAGACAAATCTTTTACGGCTTGCCTTTAAGAGCTATCAAAGATCAATAACGCATCACAAGACAACCATGATGCCTCAGGTCTAAGGACTAATTTGCATTATTGCAACTATGAGTTCTCGTTTGACATATAGATAAATACTCCATACGAGAACTACGGTTGATCGCGTTCAGTGTACTCATTCACTAATGAGCACCCACATACTTGTATTAGTGTCAACTACACAAATGGTTTGAGACTAACCATCCTCCCAATTGAGCATACATAATATGTGCTAATCTTGACGGTTTATCAATGTCCATTTGATAACCTATGATTAGGAACATTTTGGGATACTACCGTTAGAGATTAAAGGTCTCATGAATCTAATCTTCTTTAGATTACTTTATCTCTTATTTAGCATACCCTGGACATTTGTTTCTTTACACGATGTAAAAGATAACAAAATAAGTTTGCCCTTTATATATCATATACGAAATGTATTCTAAGGAGATTACATCAAATGTATTGGCTCTTAGGGCACATTTCTAACAATCTCCCACTTGCACTAGAGCCACATAGCCATGTATCTCATACCCATTATCTCTGTATGTCTATCCAGTTGTGACTGTGACATAGGCATAGTGCGTGGATCTGTTACGTTGTTTGCAGATGCCCCATCTAATGGTAACATTTTTCTATGTGTTTGGATCTCTGATGAGACCTGGGTTCCTTGGCTTGAGCTATCGCCCCATTGTCATCACACAGTAAAGGTACTTGTGAAATTATGGTTAGAACCACATTTAGTTCGGTAATGAACCTTTTATCCAAATAGATTTTATTGTAGCTTCGAAAGCGACAATGTAATTAACTTCAGTTGTTCTCCAACTAACTACATGTCCATTCAAAATGAAAACGTACCCTTAGGTGGATTTTCAATCATAAAACAATAAATGCTTCCACTTGCTACTCTGATGTTCCTCCCAGATGAGGAACATGTCCTTAGTCCTTCTTAAGTATTTAAGAACATACTTGACTGCTCCCAATTGATCCAATCATGGGCTTGATTTATATCTTCTAGTTATACTCGTATAACCAATATCATGTCTTGTACATGATATGACATATATGAGAATCCCTATTGCATATGCATAAGAGATTTTACTCAACTGTTGTATCTCATAATGATTTTTTGGACACATGCTCTTAGAAAAGTGAAGTCCATGTCGTACTGGAAGTAAACTTTTCTTAGACTGTTCCATATGAAATCTCCTTAGCATCTTATCAGCATACAAGGATTGAGATAATCCAATCATTCTCTTAGATCTATCAAGATAAATCTTTATCTCAAGTATGTAAGATGCTTCTTTAAAATCTTTCGTTAAGAATGATTTAATGAGTCACAGCTTCACTGAAGATATCATTCCTATATCGTTTCCGACAAGTAGTATATCATATACATACATTATTAGGAATACTACCAAACTCCCACTGACCTTTTTGTACACTCATTGGTCATCCATGTTTTGTATGAAGTCAAACGATTTGACAACTTCATCAAATAGGATGTTTCAACTCCAAGAACCTTGCATCAACCCATAAATGGATCTATGTAGCTTGCATACCTTATGCTTATCAACTTTAGAAATGAAGCCTTCAGGTCAATCTATATATAGTTCTTCCTGAAGGTGGCCATTCAGAAAAGCCTCATTCACATCCATTTTGACAAATCCCATAATCATGGTATGCAGCTATTGCAAGCCAAATCCGAATAGACTTTGTCGTAGTGACAGGAGAGAAGGTTTCTTCATAGTCAATCCCTTCTCTTTGCTTGTAGCACTTTGCTACTAGCCTTGCTTTGTAGGTTTCTACTATCCCATCTGAGCTTATCTTCCTCTTAAAGATCCATTTATTCCCTATTGGTACAATACCAGGAGGAGGATCACTAAAGTCCAGACTTTGTTGGTATACGTAGAATCCATTTCGGATTTCATGGCTCCAAGCCATTTCTATGAGTCAATGTCTGACATTGCCTCATTGTAGTTCGTAAGGTCCTTCGATATCCTTACAATCACTTAGGAGATTTAACTCTCCTTAGTTGTCGTGAAGGAAACCACAATACCTTTTAGGCATTCAGTTAACCCTTCTTGAACTACGTGGAGTCTGTGTTACAACAGGTTTGTGGATCTGGGATTGCACTTAGTTCAGTGTTGATTTCTAGCTCATTGGACAATTCCTTGAGTTCTATCTCATGTCCCCCTTTTCCCATCAAGAGTGTATTCTCCTTTTAGGAAGGTAGCTGACCTTGCGACAAACAACTTTTGCTTGTTGATGTGATAGAAGTAATATCACATAGTTTCCTTGAGATACCCTATAAATCTACACTTCACTAACCTTGCATTTAGTTTATCCACATCTTGCCTTTACATATGCTGGACAACCCCAAATCTTGATCTAATCAAGACTTGGTTTCTTCCCAAATCACATTTCAAATGGAGTTTGTGGAATGGATTTGGAAGGCACTCTATTTAGCAAATGAATTGCAGTTTCAAGTGCATATCCCTAAAAGGATATAGGTAAATTAGTACAGCTCATAGAACTCATTTTAGAAACTCCATTATGTTTTGGAATTCCTGGTGGAGTCCATCGTGATAAGATGCCACGTTCCTTAAGGTAATCAAGAAACTCTATGCTTAAGTATTCACATCCTCGATCGAATCTAAGGATTTTAATACTCTTGCCTATTTGGTTTTCAACTTCATTTCTGAATTCCTGAAACTTTTTCAAAATTCAGATTTATGCTTCATTAAGTATAAATACCCGAACCGTGAATAATCATCGATAAAGGTAATGAAGTACGAATAACCGCCCTCTGTGTTTGTAGACAAAGGTCCACAAACATCTAAGTAGATAAATTCCAACAGTTTTGTAACTCTTTCTCCTTTACCAGTGAAAGGAGACTTGGTCATTTTGCCATGTAGACAAGATTCACAAGTAGGCATAGGAACATGATCAAATGATCCAAAAGGTTCCATCTTTTGCCATCCGGTGAATTCGATCTTGGCTAATGCCTCCAAGTTTAAGGTGTCACAATTTAGTTGCAGTATCCACATCTCTAGGCCTCTCAGGTCTAGTTGCATCTTTATCCATATACAGTTAATGCTACCATTCATTTCTAAAATGAAAAGAGACCATCAATCAAAATTGCATAAGCAACGATTTGATTGATATGTGAAATAGAACAAAGCATTTTGTCAAACAAAACATCAAATCCATCTCTTAAAATATAGAGACGGATATTAAGTTCTTTACACATCCAGAAATGAAATACCAATTATTTCAAATTCAGGTCCTCTTCGGATGGTAGTTTGAGATGTTAGGTGCCTATTGCATTGGCAACTACATTAGTGCTATTTCCCACGGTTAGCACCATTTCTCATTTTCCAAGTCTTCTACTCCCACTAGTCCATGCACACAATTGCATATATGTTGACTAGCTCCTGAATCAACTATTCAGTTTAGAAGCTTTAACTGTAATTACTAATTTTAGAACAAGAGAATGACCTTCTGAAGGTTTTTCTCTTGAGGCTTGCAAGACATCTCTTGCAATTCCTCTTCCAATGTCCATCCTTGCCACAGTGAAAACAAGCACCTTTCAGTTACTTGTCTTTTTTTTTTTGTATTCTTTCTTCCTTGGGTTTTTAGAAAATCTTTCTTCTTATTTCCTTTATCCTTACCTTTTGTTTGGATTTGGAAAAAGAAGAACCCTTCTAAAATTTGCAACTATCCTCTTTAACCCTTTATCTTTCGAGATATTCATTTAAGCTACTATAGCTATATTGAGTAGCTCATATAGGGTATCATTCATCTTTCCCATATTATAGTTCATAACATATTGGGATTAACTAATGATAGAGATGAAAGAAAGAATCTTGTTGAACTTCAACATCAAAGAAAAATCCATATTTTCCAATATCTTATGTAACGATATTACATTGAGATCATGTTGATTAACCGGGAACCCACTTACCATTCTTGTCATAACAAGTTCACATATGGTAATATAAGCTAGGAGTAGCTTCACCTTTTCATGGATGCCAACATGCAACTTTTACCTCGGTTGTCATCTGACACATGCTTCTTATAAGCCTTTGTCTCCTCCTCAATGGCATATGGACCAAGAGGGGTATGTGGTGGGGTTTTTCTTATACACAACTAATCTCATCCAATTATAGGACAAGTTGGTGTTTGTGCATCAAACCGGATAGTTCGTGTCATCTTGGACGTTTGAGTCAAGTATCTTCGAGATTGGGTTTGTGATGGTTAATTTGAAATTCTGCAAAAACGTAAATAGATTTTAATTTAGATTAATCTTCTACCAAGGACTTAGGGTCTTTAAGTCATGATGGTAGCTCCCACTATTTTTGGCAAATTTCATATCCCTCCTGAAATCCGAGAGTTTCCGTTGAAACTCTTAGTGGGGATGGGAGTCTCACTTTCACATAGTTTTCCTCAACCTAACAGTTTGTTGGATTGCTATGATACTAATGAGAGGATACTCTTATCCAATCACATCATTAATGTGAATACCCATCACTATGGCCTCTAGAGAACTAGACCTCAACCTAACAGTTTGTTGGTTTCGTTCGTCTTAGTTAAGTTATTCCCACCATGCTTGTGGGTATAGGGTTTCAAGTATGACCTCAACCTAACAGTTTGTTGGCCACACTCGTTATCTATCCGCACTACATCAAGTATGTGTAATAGGCTTCCCTTGGATGGTTACAAGTACTGGATGTTGCCTCACTGAGGTACAACAAGGTGTAAATGTGCCACCCAATAAGAGACTACCACGGTGGAAGGCCACAAAATAGCATTCAAAGTGCCATTTCGCTTATCAACTTAATATTGCTTTGAGGGTAGTTAAATTGGTCTCATTTTAATCCAATTTTAATCCTGTTAAAATTACCTATCTAATCTCATTAAATGGTTCCCAGTGCAATATATTAGTAGCACATAATACTCCCACTAAATGTTTTAGAAACCATTTGCTTGAAATAGTGGAAATACATGATACTACTAATTGATTAATTATCATCATTACCGAACATTCCAATTGCATTGGGCTTGTAGGATGATTATGGACTTTCTTGTTGATCCAACACGAGCCACCATGTTGGATCATGGTCTTGGATGGTGATTCATTTTAATTACGCGCGCATAAAAATAAATTAGGCATGAAAGCCATTTCATTATTACATAGCCAATCAAAATCGAATACATATCCAATAAGCGGCCAATCACATAGCTCAATTGTTTGGTCTAAGTCCATAACCATCCTTTAATTATTTAAACGCTTTAAACAATTAAACTAGCAATGTAAAAACATGCTCTTGGGTTGCATACATATATATGGGTTTAATTCAAGTGGTAACCATATTCAAATAAAATAAATTTACCATGGAGTGAAAACATTTTACTACAATAGTAAATGTAATTGTGGAAACCTTTTAGGCATAGTTACATTTATCATATATTGCAACTAGGTCTAAAACTATTCAACAATTAATAATGGATCCAAAGTTGATCCACTAGGGTGTGGGGTTAAAGCATGCATTTGTAAAATACAAAGTGGTGATCATGATTTTTCCAACAAGTGAATAATCATGAATGTGACTAGGTAGGCCAACCACACTCACCAAAGTAATCAAAATTAATTTTAGTGTGGTAGATAAATAATTAGTGATAGGAATAATTTGATCAACTTTTGCATTTTATATCAAATCACCAACATTTACATCTAGATAGTCCCCACACACTCACCAAAGTAATCTTATTAATTTTAGTGTGGTGGGTAAATGTTTATTGAGTGGAAACATTTTGAAAAACTTTTAATTTAATAATAAAACACCATCATCATCTTTTGACCTATTTTGGTGGAAAATTCCACTAAACACAATCATCAAAATTAGCCACCTAACTTATGGATCAAAAGGATCCCATAACAAGAACATCAAGAACACCAAGAACATGCATATGAACTAATATGAATGTTCATGCTATTTCCGGAAAAAATCATATTCCATTTTAACTATCTCATGCTCTTAATATCATATATTTCATGAAGTTAAAATCATGTGAGTTTTAATGCAACTATGCTCTAATATTCATATACATATATGAACACAAAGAGAGCATCAATCATCAAAACACAAATCCGGAAATTCAAAATCCCAAACAACCCCTTTCACTCCATTTGATTTTTATTCAATCATATCAAAATAAATCAAGTATAACTATTATACTTTTAAATGAATTCACAACCCATATATGCATCTCTAAACCCAAAAACATATCAAGTTCATGACCTATGGCTCTGATACCAATTGTAGGAATTTCAAAATATTTTTCCAAAGTTCATTTGAATATTAAACATGCATTTAATCAAATTAATCGCAGCGGAAGTCAAAGGTGGTTGTTTAAATTCAAAAACAAAACTTTCTTCCAAGTATCTTAAGCCATGAACATTGATATGTTTTTCATAAATGAAAATTCAAGAGAAAGGATAAGATCTAATTACCCTTGAAGCAATTATATGAACCAATTTGTGTTTGGTCTTCTCTTGATGATCTCCTCTTTGTTGATCTCCTCTTTGATCTTTGATCTTTGCTCCTTGATCTTTCTCCTCCATGTGAGCCACAAAAGTATATGGCCTCTAAGTCTCCACACCAATGGAACCTTGAGATGAGAATAAGTATCTTGAGAATACTTGGATGCTAGTGCAAGATTCTCAAGATTGGTTTCAATCTAAACCACTTTGAAAGATGAAAGTGTTTCACTCTTGAAAACTCTCTTTTATCTCTCTTTGATCTCCCAAACCCATTTGGTTGATGTTGGATTGTGTTTTTTGTGTTAATGAGCTTATGGAAACAATTCCCATACACATTCACTTAAGCATTTTCGGCCAAACCCCATTGGGCTTCCAAAATTGGGCCTTATGACACTTAAACCATAATTTAGGTGTCTTAAGCCCTTGGGCTTGATACCCAACCATTTGGGCTTTCCGTTAACTATTACTTAGCCCAAATACGTTTTTACACGTAGTAAATCATCCACATCAAATCAATCAAATTGATTTCCTCATTCTCATTTGTATTACTCAAAGTTAACCATTTAAGGTGTGCGATCCATTAGGTTCTAATTAGCAAGGCAGTGGGAAAATATTAGAACTCTTTCTAACCAACTGGAATTAAAACCCCTTTTTAATTCTTCCTTTATTTGGATCGATCACAATCAATCCTAGGACTTCCACAAGCCAAGAGTGACATCTAGCAATATATCAAGGCTACCCAAGCTAACCAGAATAGATGAAGAACCTATTCAGTTGGAATTGCAATGCAATACGGTCCTTCTCTTATACAATGTTTCAAATCATATTATTAGGGTACGGATTGATTATGTCAAACCCCTAATATGATTTATAACCTCATGTGATTCAAAAGAACGTGATTAAGAACAACTTTCTAAATCAAGCTCAAAATACTTTGGCCAAAGATTTACTGAATCACATCTTGAAACATTCTCCTTCTTTATCGAAAGTAGAGATTCCTTATTGTACATTCACATGCCCCTATGATGAATTAAGAGATCCCAACAACACTTAAGACAAATCTTTTACGGCTTGCCTTTAAGAGCTATCAAAGATCAATAACGCATCACAAGACAACCATGATGCCTCAGGTCTAAGGACTAATTTGCATTATTGCAACTATGAGTTCTCGTTTGACATATAGATAAATACTCCATACGAGAACTACGGTTGATCGCGTTCAGTGTACTCATTCACTAATGAGCACCCACATACTTGTATTAGTGTCAACTACACAAATGGTTTGAGACTAACCATCCTCCCAATTGAGCATACATAATATGTGCTAATCTTGACGGTTTATCAATGTCCATTTGATAACCTATGATTAGGAACATTTTGGGATACTACCGTTAGAGATTAAAGGTCTCATGAATCTAATCTTCTTTAGATTACTTTATCTCTTATTTAGCATACCCTGGACATTTGTTTCTTTACACGATGTAAAAGATAACAAAATAAGTTTGCCCTTTATATATCATATACGAAATGTATTCTAAGGAGATTACATCAAATGTATTGGCTCTTAGGGCACATTTCTAACAATATGCAGAAAGTTCAAAGCATTAAATGAAGGGGGCCTAATTTAATTTAATTTCCAACCAAATATAGAAGCTGAAGGTGAAAGCCAACAAAACATGATAGCAACTCTTTGGTGTTTTTGTTCTTCGGTAATTTGTGAGCCACATCATTGTTATCGTACTCCTTCACCTAACTCAATTCCATCTAACTCAATTCCATCTGACAGTCAGATTAATATACAGCACATTCTTTTTTCTTTGAATCAAAAGTCATGGAATAAGACTAGCATTTCTATAGGCTTTTTTTCATATAGAAACCACGAGCACGTAGTTGTTGCAATGGTTCTTGAACTATACCCCGAAAACCCCAAACCCCGGTTAGGGCACCACCCCCCCTCCCATCACCAAACAAAACCACAAACCTATTTGTCAAAGTCTACAGCACATGTGTGACACATGATTTTTTAATATTGTATAAAATAATTTATCTCTCATGTTGACATTGACCAAATAACTTCAGTGGATTAGAAAGTCTATTTGTAGTTGACTAAAATAAATATATTATATGATATTATAGTCGAGTGCAATGTTTCAACACGTTCACATGTTAATCCACATGAGCAAAATGGTAGTTCTATGAAGACCCAAAAATTGTCTCTGGACACCCCTTCAAAAGCTTAGAGCCTGTTAACAGAAGCAAAGTGGGCCATGTAGGGCCCAATATTCATACTGGGCCAGCCCAAAAGAGATTTTGTGGACTAAAGTTTGGAATGTATCCAGAATACGACAGGTCTCCAATGTCGCTCAATTAAACGACGAAATCTAAAACGTCGGCCGTAAAAGCACCGCGGTCCACGTGCATGGTTCAATACTCTGTCACGGTCCACTTGGTCCTCCACTGGCGAGTGGTCTAAAAATTCTAATCCACTTGGCCTTCCGATCGAGTGGCAATCTCGTAATTCCCTCCAAACCCGGTGGCGTTTCATTTTCCCGGGCTCCTCCTCGGTCCCATCGACCAAAAAAAAATTTATAAACCGAAAGCTTCGATTGTCTCGCACAATCTCTTCGTCTCTAGCTGGCTGCTGGGTCTCAAAAGTTCTCAACTTTGCTGTAATAGAAAAACGAATAACACAGAGAGGGAGAGAGAGAGAGGAGATGTTGAAGCTCACAACGTACACTGGGGCGGACCAAATTCATGGCGTGGCCCAATGCCACTCCTTGGGCCCATCGAAACCCAACCCCACTTTCCCTCGCCGGAAAGACGGCATTTCTCTTGTGCCATGCACTTCTGCGCCTTCGAAAACGCTGGTTCTCGCCGTCGTTTCGGACCGGGGGGCCGGGAGTGTGCGCTCGGAGACTGGACCGGGTCGGGTCGAGCATTCGGTTAGCCTGGCGGACCGGTTGAGGCAGGGGAGCTTGGCGGAGGACGGGAAGTCGTATAAGGAGTGCTTTATAGTGAGGTGCTATGAGGTTGGGATTAACAAGACTGCCACTGTTGAGACCATTGCCAATCTCTTGCAGGTGAATTTGAGTTCGAATTTTGGGTTTTGATTCAATGTGGCTCTCTTGGTTTGCGTTTGTGGTCTGGGTTGATTTGAATTTCTTGTGGGAAACTGAAATGTGTGAATTTTAGCATCTGGGTTTGTGTCAAAGTGCTTAATTTGATTTGTTTGGGGCAAATTTTGGGTCTTTTTTTTGTTTTTTTTGTTTTTTTGTTTTGTACTGGGTACTGTGTTTGCTACTTCCCTCACATGCATTTATGAAATTAATTGCATTATTTAATGCTCCAATTGTATAGCTCTCTCTACAGTCATATTACTCAGATGTGATGGTTTGATAAGTCCCTGCAATCGATTCCTCTGGCAATAAACTGAGACATTTCTCTTTTCTTACTGAAATTGTATAAATTGTTCAATGTTAGCTGTGGTCATGTAAAATTTTGATTGCTGTAAGTTACAGAATTACTTGTCATAACTTATTTATTTAAGTATTTAACCACTGTAAGTTTGTGATGTAATTAAGTGATTTTTATTTTAGTTGTTAGATATCTTAGTTGCCTGAAACACAATTGAGGACACTGAATTGGTTTCCTTAGATGATTCTTGTTATAGTATTTTCTGGATTAACTAATTCAGTTGTTGAATTGAGGAGAAACCCTGATTAACCACCTTATACAATTGCTATTCTTCTAATGATTTTCATATATTCCCCTTTGAACATTGTTGATGCAGGAGGTTGGATGCAACCATGCTCAAGTTGTTGGCTTTTCAACTGATGGTTTTGCGACCACCACCACCATGAGGAAAATGCATCTCATATGGGTTACTGCTCGCATGCATATTGAAATCTACAAATATCCAGCTTGGTAGGATTTCTTTTTTATCTTAATGTTCTGGTTTGGATTTCTAATCTGGCAAGTGAATCTTAAAATGATGGTGTGTGATACAGGAGTGATGTTGTTGAAATAGAAACATGGTGCCAAGGGGAAGGGAGAATTGGTACTAGACGTGATTGGATAATGAAGGACTATGCCACTGGTCAAGTCATTGGAAGAGCAACAAGGTGCATATTATGTCTGCTTTTTGTTATACAAAGTTTTTAAGAAGTTCAAGAAAACTTGGTTTAACAATGGAAGCACTGATTTTTCACTTGTACTACATTAAAATTTGTGTTGGAGAGCATGGTGTTGTATTGAACCAACTTCCTCATTCTCCTTTATCTTGTATTTGAGTCTGGCATCTTTCTTAGAACTTGTAAGCATGTATGTACTTGTGGCAGGTCTTTAACTTTTAAGTTACTATCTTCTTGAAGGAAACTCAATTTTTTCTTTCACGGATGCTTCTTGGGCATGGAGATATTTTAGTCTGGCTATTTGCATGAATGTTGCTACTTCAATCTTTGCTCATGTTCTTTTTCTTTTTCAGTAAAGTAATCGTCCATTTTTTAGATTACCTTTGGTTGTTGAATGCTTTCTGTAATTCTGTGTTACAT
Organism: Prunus avium; assembly: GCF_965620075.1. Lineage (NCBI taxonomy): Eukaryota > Viridiplantae > Streptophyta > Magnoliopsida > Rosales > Rosaceae > Prunus > Prunus avium. Next base: position 36,046,721 of record NC_142291.1, read on the forward strand.
TATTTTAACCAATCAACCTTTGTCAAATTATGGGAACTTATTCTGGGATATATTCCGAAAATTGGCCATTCTGCATGGTTTCAGTAAGTGGGTGATGATGAACCAAGACACTAGGCGACTTCAGAAAGTCAGTGATGATGTTCGGGAAGAGCATTTAGTATTTGCTCCACGAGAACTGAGGTAAGGAGCCCCTTCTTCATTTCAAATGATATGGTTAACATACAGACTTTGGCACACATGCACACACTTCCTCTTGCACAATCTCCTAATTGGTTTTTTGGCATTGGTAGGTTAGCCTTTCCAGAGCCTAACAATAGTAGCTTGAGGAAAATAGCTAAACTGGAAGATCCTGCTCCATATTCCAGACTGGGACTTGTGGTAAGGTTTTTAAATTCATTTGAAGTTCTCAATTTTTTTCAGTTTCTCAGTACGATTTTGAACTTCTCAGCCAAGGAGAGCAGATCTGGACATGAACCAGCATGTTAATAATGTCGCCTACATCGGATGGGTTCTAGAGGTTGGTAGATGTCTCTTCAATTCATAATTTGGTTTCGAGGGCTCTATGGAAATAAATCATCATTGGTCTCACGAATATGTTCTCTTTTTATGACAGAGCATGCCTCAAGAAATCATTGATGGCTATGAACTGCAAACAATCACCTTAGATTACAGGCGGGAGTGTCAACAGGATGACATAGTTGATTCCCTTACAAATGTGGAACCTTTAGAGGATGGTCCAGCTATTTCAGGCTTAGAAGGAACAAATGGATCTCCTGCTGCAGCAGAAGATACAAAGGACTACCGTCAGTTTTTGCATCTACTAAGATTATCAGGTGATGGTTCAGAAATAAACCGGGGACGAACTGTCTGGAGAGAAAAACCTGCAAGATGAGGAAATATCTTATCTCTTGGCTCCACTGGTTTTTTTTAATTTATTTCTTTCCTATATTTCATTGTTTTTGTCCCTTGTATGAGAGATTTTGTTTCCTTGTTGATGTCAATGTCATAATTTTCTTTCCTGAGTTTTTTTTATCACTTCCCAATTGGCCCTGCTACCAAAATGTCATTATCTCTTGCACTGATGTTAAAGTATCGTCAAAGAATATTTAACAGCGTTATGTTGTATCTGTCATGTTAGAGTGGAAATGTAAGGTTCGGATTTTAGTTTGCAAAGGTAATACTTCTGTTACCATTGTTCTGTGATTCTTGCTGGTTTACTTTGAATTGATGCAAGGTTGGAATTTTAGTTACCTGCCTTCTTTATTTTCTTTTAATTATTTTTTTTTATCTCAACTATCTGTTGGCTTATCGAAGACAAAGACATTAGTCGAATTCGTGTGAAATTAACAATGGCATCCAAAGTTTGTTCAATTTTCAAACCCTTTCCGTGACGAAACCATTAGATCCATTGGGAGGGCCATGAGGCATCAATGAAGTTACCAATTCTTGCTACCTATGACCACCAGAACAACCCAATATCATAGCAACAGAAGAAATCCTAGCCAATTCCCATCTTTATTTACTTCTGTCCCTATCAAAAAGAAGCCATGGCCATGGGGGTCCGCAGATTTAAAAACCACAGGGCCCCACTCAACTACTACATTCTATAACGACCAAAATCTCCATGCAGACGCGATTGAAGCCATTCCCAAATAAGTACACAAAAGATGCTCTCATTCTTTAGTCTCACACACTACACCAGTATTTATAGGGGGTAACCTCTACACAATTTCCCCATGCAAAGAAACTAGTGGAAAGAGGAGAGAACCATGAAAATGGGTATGGAAAATTCAAAGTTCTTTCTCATTCTCATAGTATTTGTGGCATTTCTGGTGGGTTCTCAAGGTGTAGGTGACAAGGAAAAGAAAGGGGAGCTCTATAATGCTAAAAATGGAGGGTATGGAGGGCCTGATGGAGGGTATGGAGGAGGGGGGGATGGAGGATATGGAGGGGGGCCTGATGGAGGATCTGGAGGAGGGGGGCCTGGAGGAGGGGGGCCTGCTGGAGGATCTGGAGGAGGTCCATATGGAGGATCTGGAGGAGGGGGGCCTGCTGGAGGATCTGGAGGAGGGGGGCCTGGAGGAGGGGGGCCTGCTGGAGGATCTGGAGGAGTGGGGCCTGATGGTGGATATGGAGGAGGTCCATATGGAGGATATGGGGGTCCATTTGGTGGCTACGGAGGAGGCTTTCCGTTACTTGGGGGGCTTCCATTGCTTGGAGGGCTTCCATTTCTTGGGGGTCTTCCTTTGCTTGGAGGGCTTCCATTTCTTGGGGGGCTTCCACTTCCTTTCGGAAGGAATGGGCGCGGATTTGGTTTTGGCATCCGTGGGACTGGTGATGGTGAGAAAGAAGATTATGGAGGAAAGGGAGACATCCCTAACCCTAAAGGAGATTATGGAGGAGAGGGAGACATCCCTAACCCTAAAGGAGATCAGGGTGAGAAGGGAGACATTCCATACCCTAAAGGTGATTACGGCCGGAAGGGAGGCTTTCCTAAACCGAAAGACAATTATGGCAGGGGGAAGGGAGACATTCCCAACCCTAAAGGAGATTATGGTGGGAAAGGTGACATTCCTAAAGGTGATGGTGGAGCTGGTGGTGGCCAGAATCCATAGCCAAACAGATGTTGGTCAACTGAACTGAGGTGTACTTTAACCATATAAATAACTAGCCTAGCTCAAGAACTTCGGCCTCTTTGGGATTGTTAGCTCATCTATAGGGCCACAGGACATTGGTGCTTTACATATCTGTAATGGGTTTGCTTTTAAATAAATTTGCCTCAGTTGTCTCTAGTCTCCCTATTTCTGCCTTGAAATCTATACATTTCTTCTCTCTTTATTTATGTAATTCTTCTGGCCATTTCTCTCCTCCCCATGTAATATAATATGTAAGATAATCTTGAGAACTTTATACCAGTGTGATTTATTGAATTAATAAAATTGTTAATAAAATTTAAACACGTTAAACCCCAATTTTAATGACAAGAAGTCCAAACCAGAAGAACAGTGACCTCTGCATTGTATTAGAGAAGCTAATAGATGCACATACAAAATCTGTTTAAATTAGATTGTAATCAACACCTGTTCACGATTACTAGTCAACCATAAACCATAAATTGAAATGAAGCTCCTACAGTCAGTAAATCAGCACAAAGAATTTGGGTGAAGATAGATTTCCTCATTGATTGCACATCCAAAAGCTAATTTGCATTAACATCTCAGCTACAAAGGCATAAAATTAGACGTAAGGTGACAAGACATGAGAGTACACATACCCCACTAACCAATAAGATTTTTCCATACAAAACACCATCATCCTCACTAGGCCTAATAAGCGGCACATATTTGAGACCAGTCATTTTAAAGTGTGGAAAATCAATTCTGCAGGCATGCCAAAACAATTCTTTAATCCTTCTTCCTCGAGAAGCACCTTACAATAACCCTGCTAAGAGAGAGAGAGAGAGAGAGAGAGAGAGAGAGAGAGAGAGAGAGAGAGAGAGAGAGAGAGAGAGAGAGAGACCGTGTATTAGTACTTAACAACAAGCAAAACGTAAATTCTATAACCAGAAACTGAATATATTGACTAACGAAAAATTCTCTTATACTCATGAGAAAATGCGTATTTTTTTTATGATGCTTATAAGAGAATTAGCAGTCGAGTAACTAGCTAGCACTATTGTTACCTTTAACCCCTAAAAAATTATTTTTAGAAGGCAAAAGGTACTACTACCAAAATTTGTGCTGAAGTGCAAAAGTGAGCAAACATCAATCTACTCCACCAACAAACAAATAGTCATAGAATAGAACACCGGAGCGAACTTACATCACCAATATAGGCATGAGTTGCACACTCATCTGGTCGTAGGGAGGAATACCCTAATGAGTTCTTTCATAGTTACTTTTCTCCTACACGTAGGGCATTTACCCTGTGCACCTATCGCAGCCCTAATGCACGCCTTACAGAAAATGTGACCACATTTCGTTGACATCTCCTCAACTAATGGGGCCATGCAGATGGGACAGCTAAAAGTGGGCTCCTTTGGTGGGGGAGGTGCTGGTTGTGCAACACTCTCTTTCTGCAAACAAATATACTTGAGATGAGTATGAACCATTCACACACACCAACAAAGGAATACAGTGCTCTAATTTCAGAAGACTACAATTACCGTGGAGCTGGAATTGTTACTGCTTTCCAAATTTATGTAGAAATCACAATTAATTATTGTTTGGTTTGGTGCAACTCTTCTGCGCTTGTTACGAGTGACCCTAGTTCGTTCTGCAATGATCACAGAGAGAGAGAGATGTGAGAGACACATAAAGATCAATGCTGACGAAAACATGTGTTCAAAAATGTGACCAACAAGCCACCTGGCTCTACAAACATATAACACAATAACAGTAATATGGGGCAACTAAGACTTGCCACTGACAAATTCTAGCTAAATGATGGGCAGATTTTCTAAAACCTACCCCTAACATTTCTAGTTTAGAACAATAGACAAAGAAAATAATGAATAAAAAGTCTGTCAGCTTGTGCAGGTTGTCCAAGACAACTTTGAAGACTCTGAAACAATATGAGCTTCTCATCCTACTAAGAGCACTAGAGAAAAAAGACGAGTAGATGAGTCTGACCTTCTCTCCAATTATTTATCTCATAGGTTGCACAGCTTAAAACTTTTAGTTGTATGTAAACAAACTTCATAGAAAAATTGAAAGGAAAACATTCAAGATGTCGACTAATCTTATGAAGTTGGACAGAATGAACTAAGAATCAATAACAAATTAACGGAACAACACAGAATCTTCACAGTATAATAACAAAGGGAAATACATAAATGCCAAAAAGTTCTGATGTAATGAAATGATAAAGTTTATAATACAACAGAACAAAATTACCTAAATCCACATCAACAGTGATCCTTCTTTGGCTCCTCCTGGCATTGTTTTTAGCCTGACATTAAACATCGAAAGATTGAACTTATGTTTATATATACACATATACATACCACGTGGATGGAGATAACCACAACAAAAGGTATGTGTAAACTGAATATAAGGCATACCTCGGCAAAAGCCCTGGGGGAGGATTCAACAACATCATCATCAATAGCCTCAACATCAATCATATTAGGTGGTGCAGACTGCCCTTGCAGGGTAGCTTGATTATTCTGAGGCTCCACCGGGGTTGAAGTTCCCTCCTGATCCCGATTGTCACCAGGTGGCACACTATTGAGGTCTAAGTCCACCCGATCCTTCCTTCGGTTTACATACCTGGCCGCTCGAGTGCTCATGTTATATGTATGGTCTCCTATCCAAGATGAAGCTTGAAAAACCTACAGTTTTTCCAATGGAGTAATCTTATTCAAATACATGCTTAATTTTGTTGGAAAGCAAATGAGGAATAATATAAACAAAAAATTAATAATATACTTACATAATTTTCAATTACAGCAATAAAGGATATGACATTAAGCCAAAGAGATACGATAAGTCTTTTCTTTTCTACAACTTTCTTATCAAATATGTGGACAGTAAACTACACCGTGCCATGCTTACTCATGATCACGTTTAACTCAAGCTGGTGCACCCATTCCCATGCCTCAGATCACCATAATTAACCAAACTCCACCAAATTGTATTCAATTCTACGAAACTTGGGCATAAAATCTAGAAATGGAAACCCTAGTCACAACCCACAGACTGGTCACTGAGCATATCAAAATTGAGTCCACAATGAACCTGAATGAATTCCATAAAAACGCAGTTCACTGCAATTACACATGTACGTCCAACCAAACATGGTCTATTTCCATTGTATCTAACTGTGTGACCAAAATGTGATCATATCTTCACAACGAAGGACTGCCTAAGAATAAATCAAATCAGAATCGATTTGTAGAAAACGTTGCCAGCACATTCAAACCTTAGCAGTAAAACTATTATTTTTCAACTCAAGCATTCAACTTTCTTTAAAAAGTCGCAATTTCTAAAAATCTAACGGCTCGATAAATCGGAAAAACAGGGTGAAAATTATCGGATTCCATCAAAATCAAATTTTCCTAAGCCCCAAATAGAACGAAAAAAGAAAGATATCAAGCGCAAAAAATCAGCAAAAAGCGGTAAAAAATTTATCAAAAATAATAAAGAAGAAATCGCAGAAAGAAACCCTAGGAAACCAATAGGCACAACCAGAATCGAGATTCCGACAAGGAGAAACTGAGATTCTAACCTCCGATATTTGAAAAAGCAAACGAAAGATATAAGAACTTGATAGTTAAGATCGTACCTTTGATCAGAGAGTTTGAAGAGGAAGAAGAAGTTATTAAAGTTTTGGTTTGCCTGCGTATGGCAAGGGTTTTCAACCGGAACGAACGAAAGAGACGAGAAACACAACACGGACTTTGAGTCTCTGCGATACACGAGTCGGTGAGGGCTGAACCAGGTCCACGTGGCCTTGTACGTGTGACATATGCGCAAACGATCTCTTCCACATGTAAAATTTTTGAAATGGAAAAATAAAACAAGAAATCTTTATGATTTAACCTCTCTCAAAAAAAAAAAGAAAAAAAAAAAGAAATCTTTATGATTTAACCAAGAGAATATATGACACTGACAGAGTAGATAGAGAGGAAAAGAGAAGAAGAAAGAAACACGATAATAAAAACCAAGGTTGGGAAACAAGTAAGAGTTGTTATTAGCCTTCCAAATTAGCACAATTTTATTATAATGGTTTTTTTTCCGTTTATAAGTTTAGAAATTCATTTCAAAGTTATTGACCGTAATTTGGACATTTTTTTCAATTGTTTCTTATGTAGGATGTTTTCCTTTATACAAACGATCTTGAAGGAGGGGGAAAAATGTTTAAGTAACGAAATTATTTTGTAAAATGCATTTTATTCAAGTTTTTTGCAGAATTTTTCTATACTATTATTTTGAAACAAGTCGTGTTATGTTACTTGTTAATTTGCGGTCATATTTGTGTCAAAATTATTCATTAACAGATCGTGCTCATATCAACCCGTTAACAAAGCATGTCATAATTTTTTTTTAAAAATGGTCCCTCTCCAGGTATATGTTTGACTCAAATTAATTTACAAATTATCTGATAGGTATGTAAAATTGGGCTTGAGTTGGGTTAGAAACGAATTTAGGTCGGGCCTCTTGAGTTTTTGGGTTGACACGATGAAGGTAAGCCCAACCAATACTTCAAAAACATGTCACCTCAAATCCTCAAATCAGAAAGCAAAGGGAAGGTAGAAGAATTAGATGATCAGGGACTCAGTGCAACAGAGTCAATAGAGGAGCCAAAAAAATTGCTTGCTCACTAGAAAAGATCAAGTTCAGTTTCTATATGAAAGAAAGAACATGTTACAAAGGCAGTAAATAAGAAAGATTGATTCAAAGAAAGAAAGAAAAAAGACAATTACATTTCTCTTGATACAGATCAAACATGACACAAACCTTTGCCAAAGTAGCAAAAAAGGGTTGAGTTAGATATGTTCTTACAAAGTTCTACATCACAGCTTCTGTCAATCTCACCATAAAGCTATTCATTTTAGCCGCCTCCAGAACAATCCATGAAGACTCAAACAACTCATGGAAGAACTCTGCACCAATCTCCTGAGCTGCATTTCTAAATGCCATTCCAAATGCGTTTCCTTGAACTGCCCCGAGTCGAGGTTTCCCACAAACCCCAACTATCAATACCTTTTTCGGCTCTTGTACCAAGCAAGCACAAACCAGAGGTTTCATTCTAGCCCCCTTCTCTCTCAGACCATCCATCAGGAAATAGCAGAATTTAGTCAATGCCTGAGGGTACCCCAACAATTTTGCGTCTAAAGAATCGTCAAGTTTCACCCACCTAAATTTCCTTCCACTTCTTATACAGCCTCTCTTGGTTATTGCCATGCTTCCTTGTCTAAGAATTGCCCTCTGTATCTTAATTGCTTGTTGCATTCCGGCTTTCAGTTTATCAAGATTGCTCAATGACAATGCATCATAAGCCATCCCAAACTCCTTGGAAGCACAAGAACCATTTGATGTCACATACGATTCAAGCAGAGCTGTAACTCCATACACCACATCTGCTGCAGATACCTTTGATCTGTAACCATGAAGCCGCAGAAAGCTCCTGTAGTAGAAATCTGTAAGTCCATATTCGGGTAAAAACCGCTCGAACTCCTCTTTCATCAGCTGTTTCACTTCCTTATCCATGTACTTGTACTTCTGCTGGCAATCCACAAGCGAAAATCCCATCCTTGCAAGAAGAAGTTTAAGCTTCTTCATCCCATTGTCACTCCATGTCTTCAATTTAGTTGCAATGTACGAAGAGCAAAGCATGGAATCGAATAAATTCCATTCCTGCAACAGCATTAGTCTAGGTTCATCTTCATATGTAATTCTAGACGACTGGGGTGCACGAATCTTCGTCCCATCTTTGAGAGTCACAGTAGTCACTGCCTCCAAATTCCCGGAACTATTAATATACTGCTCAAGCTCCATCACCCCAGCTTGGTACCTCTCATCTGTTAACCTCTCGTGCAAAAACTGATCTGTTATCGAAACACAAGCCAACCAAAGCAACTCATTTGTGTTCTTCCTCAAAGAATGTGACAGATCATACATCAAACACCCTGAAGGCTTACCATGAAAAGTACCCAAATGATAATATTTCCTCTTCAGTTCCCTAAAAATCTTGACTGGGTCATTTTCCTGAGACACCTTTCTTCTCTTTCTCGACCCTTCTCCATTTTCCTCTTCTTCCTCACTTTGGCTGTCATCATTCTCATCTTCATCACTGTCGCTGTCCGATTCGGGATCCAGCTCGTCATCACTATTCAAATCACTGGCATTAGCCAAAGCCGAAACATCCTCAATATCATATGCCAAATCTGTCTGCCTCTCATCATCCAAAGTATAGAGCACAACCACGCGATCGTTCTGATCACTCAGGTTATGCAAATGAATCGGACGGTGACTATCAACCACAAAAACACGAGCCCTGGGCCCCAAATTGAGGAGCTTCCTCAGATCCCTGTGGCAACCCCAATTGATTAAGAGAATTGAAACTGGGTTTTCGGACGAAGAACACAGATCGGGCCCTGCGTACTTGTGAATCTCTTGAAACGACGAGACCGGATAGCAGGCGTATCGGACTGAATCGGATTCGAGGACATGGAAGATGATTTTGAGGGCACAGAGAGAATCCACATCCGAAGTCGATGGGAATATGAGAAGAGGAGATTGAGATTGAGACGCCGCCGTTGCCGATTCGCGGAGCCTGGTGTAGAAGGACTCGACAGTCTTCTCTCTCACCATGAGTTCAGAGCTTAAACTCAGTTGGGCATAGAGATTTCAACACTTCTAAGCAAAAGAAAAGATTTTCTGTATATCCCAATTCACCGAAAAGCTAATTTCAGTTTTTTTTCAAACAATTACTCAATCGGGTACACAAATTTGAGGCAAAATAGTCGAGTTTCGAGCGGAATCTAATATGTAAATCTACAAATTGAAGTAAAAAATGAAACGGATTTGCTCCAAGAACATGAATGGAAATCTGAACCCAAGTGAAGTACCTGATATGTGTACGGATTCGAACAATGCAATCGGTTCTCTGTACACGGTTCAGCTATGGCAGATTGGCAATCAGATCTCGGGAGAGGCACAAAGGCTGAGCCCGAGAGAGGGAGGGAGGGAGAGAGAGATAAGGAGAGAGAAAGAGAGGGTTTTATTCTTTTAGGTTTCAAACAACACATCTAAAATTTTCGTTTGAGTTTTTGTTAACGTTTTTTTTAGTGAAATTTGAATTTTTTAAACGAGCCGCGAAACTTTGGCGCTCAATTAGGGAATTTGAGTTGTGTTTGGTACACGAATCCTCTGTGAGCGCCCTTACGCTGGACTCACATTATTTGTTCGGGTGGATCGTGGATGTGAGGTCAGGAGTAGTCTGGTGCAACGGTCACGATTGATTGATCGCTGACAGCGAGGCGACATTGACTGTTGACCCTCTTTTTCTCTTTTGTCGTTTTACGTGTCGGCGGCTCGCACTCTAATGTGAATTATTCTGTAATGAAAAGGAATTCATTGGGACATCATGTGCTGCGTGCCATTTGGCACACGAGAGCTTAAGTACTATTTTACGTGAATTTACTAAAAGACCCTCAACAAGGGAAAAATACTTACCTCCAACTAGTGGGATAGTACTATTTTGCTATCCCATCAATAACATAATAACACGTAAAAAAGTTATCACAAGTATCATTGTGTTATTTGCGGGGAATAGTAAAAAGTGCTGTAACCTTTGCTTGAGAGTTTCTCTCCTCGACCAAGTTAAGGTTGGGTTTGTGCACACAATTTTTTACCCAAATTAATATACAAAACTTATCTATATATATAAAGGGCAGAGAATGGTAAAACATTCAAAATATCAGAAAATGCCCTTAGTTAATGTAAACATTAAGAATTGAAATTATTAATTAAATGAGGATAATACGATAAATTCACACTTTTTCATATTAAAAAAATTAAAATTAAAAGAAAAATCAAATAATGGATTCTATTTTTATGAAACACAACTACCCATAATACTTTTTAATTCTAAAATAAATTTAAAAATTTTATTAAAAAAAGTCTCTCGTAAGCACGTACAGAAAGGCTAGTATCTATTAAAGTATTTCTCTAATGCACTATGGTTACTTGATATTACCAATTCATTAATATTATACTCTAAATTCATGACATCAATCGTATTAATCACGTCGTTTACTCAACATCATGACAATCAATTTTAGATTTTCTTCCATTTCTTATTTTTGAGATGGGGTGCTATGTGAGGCATAATCAATTGAATCGTGCTTGATATAAAACTTCAATCCAAAACTATTTTTTGGAGTTTATCTATAATCTCTAGTAACATGCGAAATGAAATGAATCCAAAAACCAAGACAAATATTGCCGGAATATATAGGAATAGAATCAAAGAATAATCTGTATCTGGTTTTTCCAGCCACATATAGGAATTAAATTGATAATATTCAATGGCACAACGGAGCTAACACAGCTAAATATGAAAAGAAAGAAGAAAAATAGAAGGGAAAAAGGAAAAGAAAGAAAGAAAAAAGATTTCCAATTAGAATGGAATGAAATCTTTATTAATACAAAACACACATGCTCAGATTAAATGAATGCACTTTATAGAAGGTACACCTCATGGACAGAGCCCTTAAAGATATTTACAGGTCCAAACACCTTATAATTTACCCACAAATTCAGAGATATATCAAATATCATTTTCTGCACCATGGAAAGCAGCAACTCTGCAAAATTGAGTCAAGAAAAGAAAAGAATAGAAATGAGACAGAAACCAGTAAGTTGTATGACAATAATGAAACCATAAGAAGTTATGACTGGATGAGCAATTGATGACACACCTTAGCATTGTCATTGGCAGCCTGCTTCCGTGCATCGTGGTACGATGACTGTGAAGGAGTGCCTGGTACTTTCCCTGCCTTCTCCTCCCGCACTTTATTGAAAATGTGAGTGAAACCATCAGCTGATGCTGGATCATTCTCATCCCACTCGCCAAATTTCGGAACAGCAGCACCTTTCTCAGGCTGCCACATTAAACAGCCACATACTCAAGAGAAAGACTTGACAGAATATTGTATCAATTTATCCCAGGAAGAAGACAATTCAGTAACAAGACCATGTATAAAACCACTCCACTTTAAGCCTTGTTGCAAACTACCAGTACAATCATTTTGAAAACCATGGTTCTTGCAACAGCAAGACTTTCTCAATCATCAGTTAAAATAAGTTTTTGAGATCATACCTGTTTACTAGAAATGGCAAATGGACAACATTTTGACAAGTTTATGCTATTATGACAATAAAATGATGGATATGAGGAAGAAAATTTACACTTTCATCACGAGGTTTAAGACGGGATCTTCCAGGAGTACCATGGCTACTTTCATATGAAGCCTTTCCTTCCCAGGAGGGAGAATCTCTCCCTGAGACCCTTGCATTGCGATGGAGAGGTGAACGTTCCACACTGTACTCAGCACTTGGTCGTGCAGGTTTTCGATGGGTTTCACCAGAACTTACTCCACGGCCTCTGTTAGGTTGATTTGCTGCCTCACCAGAAGTTCTGCGACCCAAATTTTCACGATGGGCTGGAGAGTTGGCAAATTGCCTTAGGTCATTATCCTCCCTGCTTCTTCTCCGTTCATGAACTGGTCTTTCTGGTTCAGCTCTAACTTTTGGAGGAGATGATGCGGATGAAGATATATCAGAAAGCATATCCTGGTTCTCTTGGGGGTCATTTGGATTAATCATCTTTCCCCCTGGCCCTGTTCGACCCTTACGAGCCTTATCGAAATAGGCTGTGTAAGGAACATTTTCTTCACCTTCCCAATTCCCAAACTTTGGTACATGTGAACGTTGCTGCACATTAAGAAATAGTGTCATATTTAATATCTAATACATCTAAACACATCCAGTATTCATCAGTCAATATATTTCAGTACATCATGTAGCATCACATGAAGTCTATAAGACCTCTTCTATACACAAGGTCATTCAATGGGTGAGTTAAAGTAGGCAGATGAAACCATGAACAGAAATGAGGCCCAAATTTTCAAGTCGATTTGGAAAAGTATAACAGGCGGTTCTGCATAACCACAACTTGATCTTGCTTAACCACATTATAATAAACATTCAAATAAGCACGGTTAGATCAGATCAGGGAAGAAAAAGGACATTGAGAATCTACTGCAACTCCCTAAACCTTCTCAAAGTAACGCGAAACAATACTTCTTCCACAAGCTTTGCTGGCCATCCAAAGAATGAGAATGAGGTAACAGATGGTGACCTCACTTTTTCAGGTGACCACCCTAAAATGAAGGCAGTAAATGACTGGACAATTAACTGCCCATGGAAATGAACATGTGCCCAAAGATCTACTAGATGACACATACAAATCATATCACCTCCATGATTCCCCATGGGAGTGGTATGGTTAGACTGCATGCCTATGCATTCTAATCAAAGGACAATCAACCTAATGCCTACTTTAAGTTTTTAACAGCATTTACTAGCATCAAACCTGAATTCCTTTAAACTTAGTGGTATTGGACGACTCTCTTGGCACTTTTTCCTTGCTCTACTGAGATGAACAAATGCGAATACAAGAAAGTATAATCTATAGCACCATCACAGAGCTGATGATCAGCTTCCTATAATCAACTGGTTGAGAGAGAGAGAGAGAGAGAGAGAGAGAGAGAGAGAGAGAGAGAGAGAGAGAGAGAGAGAGAGAGAGAGAGAGAGAGAGAGAGAGAGAGAGAGAGAGAGAGAGAATCTAAAAACAAATGATCAAATATCTAACAAGTGACAGCTTTTCAGATACCTACCAGTACTAAAAATTTCATGTATGATACATAAACCAATGTCAACCCACGAATTATTTCATGTCATTTCTCTGAGAATGCCAACATATAGAGGATATCTTATCCAAATTTCTCACCTAGTGTCTCAACATTATCAATTTGGAGACACTGTAAAATTCCTAGAAAACAAATTAACAATGATTTCTCCACCCACATAATTAAAATCTTACACTGAGAAGCCAGAGAATTTCAAATGTGAATTTGCAAACAAGAAGAGAGAGAGAGAGAGAGAGAGAGAGAGAGAGAGAGAGAGAGAGAGAGAGAGAGAGAGAGAGATTATCAAAATCATTTACAGCTTCAACTAACTACTAGCTCTAATACGTTTCAATTATATACATAAAACCCCAGAAAAACTAATATGGCCCCATCAAAAGATTTATTCATCTACGAATTCAGCTCAAGTTTTATGGTCCTTCAAACACGAACTCAACACCACAAATTGAGTAGAACTATTATGCAATATAAACAAAGCTCATGCTCCCATTTTCCAGAGCACAATTCTTATATGCTAATTCAACCCCATGAAAGAAACCCAATAATTCTTTTTTTATTCTTAATTATATATCACATGCACCAGCTCAAAATGTAGATTAATAAGAATTGATAAAGCATTCTGATTGAGCATCCTCTAATCTGTACTACTAGCTACTGCCCAAATAACATACGCCCTAAAATCTCTAATAAAAGAACCCAGATCAACAATATATCCACGTTTGCTACAGACTTTACATGTCAAAAAACTTAGGACAAACCCAGTGTTGCTTGTCAGAAAACAAATAAAAAACAAAGTTTTTAAACCCAAGTCTAATATATGCTCTATTTGAAAGCACATATCTTTTTGGAATCCTAGAAAAGAAAAGAAGCCCTGATCAACATAATGCATAAAATTTAGAATCTCATTCTCTTTTCTTTATCACAGCTTCCTCAGCTAGCAAACAGAAAAATCATACATTCAAAACTAAGAAAGAGAAACAAAAATAAAGCACAATAAACAAAAAAATCTGTGAACTTACTGCCATTTTTCTCTCCACCAGATGTAGAACAAACCCAAGAAATTAATGTCAGAGGACAATCTTTTGGAGAATCTTTTGGAGCAAATTCAAGTGCTGCAACCAAACACACCACAAAAATATCACAACCCCAAAAGCTCGTCCACGAAACCCACAACGACTCACCAAGACAAAAATTATTTTAGAGAGAGAGAGGGAGCTGTAGAGAGAGAAGGGAAGAGTTCCTAGAGGGGTTTATCAACCATTGACGGACGCTACCCGTCATGTTTGACCTTTCTCTATGTAGAAGTCTCTGTTTCTTCTCTGTTCAAACATCTCTCTCAACGAGTTAGAGTCTATGCGATTTCTTCAATTATACGTGCAATGCTATTGGCAGATATTTTTTTATTTATTATCCCCTTGTATAATTCAAAATTATATAATAGCATATTGCCAATTTTCTTTTTCACAAATTATACATTCCTATATTTTTCACTAATTAACATTTGAAAGTAACATTATACATGTATTTCACCACTTCCCTTCTTCTAGTTCTGCTAGCGAAAGTCGCTTATATCCTTGTATATGGTTGTAAATCGAAAGAGTAATCTCTAAATGAGTGTTAGTAACTGAAAAATCACATTATACGTGTATTTTACTGCTTCTCTTCTTCTAGTTGTGCTAACGAAAGTCGTTAATATTCTCGTAAATGGTTGTTAATCGAAATACATTACTCTAAATGAGTATTCAAGTAACTTGAAATGAACATCCAAACATGTTGTCGTAAGCCAGTGATGCATTGTGAAATCACTTCCGAACATTACATTTTCTTTATTTTATATGCGTGTTTGCTGGTTCTCATGTTTTGGTTATAAATTATAATTTAAGATTTTAACTGTGTTTTGGAGCTCCATTTGGTTCATGAAAATCAAATTTTCCTTCTTGTGGGTTGAGGTTTGGAGTTATCGCGGCTGGTTTTAGTGGCGGCTGACTATAAATGGTAGGCAATTGTGAAAACTCAAATACGAAAGGCTGTGTTTGCTTGTCGGCTTCTGTGGAAACATTTCTGATATGACTCATTCTTTTGTCTTTTTCCTAAGTTCCTTTTCAGCTCTTTTATTGTTTTCATTTATCATTATTAGGTTATTATTATTGTAAACCGAAATTATAACTCAATTCACACTGTAATCAGAGTTTGATCATCCTAGTCTTCTTCTCCCAAATTGAAAATAAAAAATAATTTTGCATTATTTTATCGGATTAAGAAGTTTGATTATAATAATTTACCATGTGTAAGATTTCCATGACCAAATCCATATATAGCAGGCTAGTTTGACAGTTGGTCTCCAATATTCCACATGGCTCTTTAATTTTTATAATTTTTAACCCAACGTGGCATGCACTAGCTTTAGCTACTTTCTTATTTGAGAAGCTTTTTATTTGTATTAACTTTTTAATTATCATACATAATACACCATTAATCAACTACGCATTGTGTTGAAAAGTTTTGTTTAGGAGGGGGATTCGAACACGGGTGCAGAGTGAATAACGCATCTGCTCTAACCAACTTCTCTAAGCCCATATCTACGTATTGCTTCCATCTTTCATATAGTTAGGTGGGTTAAGGATCCTCTAGAAAGCCCAATTTGCCAACTAAGTTTTAATTTAATTAACGACAAGTGCCCAAGTTGTGCCACAATGCACCAAATTTGACCTATCTGAAGTGGGCCTGGTTGAAATAAAAACATCTTAATTTATAGAGAAGCCGATTATATGATCTTAATTAAGAACATGTTTGTTGACCATTAAGATTATTTTAGAAAGGTTAAGGAGATACAAGAATACACTTTAAATCATCTTAATATTTCATAAAACAATAAAACACCGTATAAATACTATACTAGCTCCTCGACTCGCTTACGTATATGATAATATTTTTTATTTTTCTCTTATCTTTATTTATGAAGAGTTTTGTTTAGGCATAGGCTTTAAAATAAATAAATATTTACATTTATATAATATAAAAAAATAGAATGAAGTAGTTGTGATTACACTTTTATTTATTAAATGATAATAATTTTTGAATTTATTTAAAATGTAATTGGCCTTTTATGTTATATACCCCATCCGATAAGCTCGACCCAACCATATGTTTTTTCGTAGCCCCATTTGTTCGTAGCTCTTGATGTTGCTCATAACTGCAGTGATAATTGTGGGGACCAAAAATTATTAAGATGTCCAGGTGTCACAATCCAAGGAATACTCTGATTCAACCTTTGATTTGATCCCTCATAATGGGCCTCAAGCTTATTTTGGGCTCCAAGAAGGCCCAAGAAAGTGAGTCAAGATCTCTAATGGGCTAAAAACTATCCAAAATAGGAAGCCCAGATTTACCTAAAACTGGTCCATGAACAACACAAGTTTATTGATTTGATTATCGGAGGGTTTTTAGCCAACACTATACCGGTGCCGTCACACCCGAGATTTGTTTATTCTCTTTGTATGTTACATTCGTAATTTTGTTAGCTTTGCACTGAATGCCCAACTACGTAAAGAATGGTGGAACTTTTGTATGATTATAGAGGCTTTTAGCATAAAGATAGTCTTTTGAACTAAGGGCCATATTGTATTCCCATCATATTTGCCCATTCTTTGGAAAATAAGGAGAAAAAAAAAGAGCACACTTTTGCTACTCTGTATTTTAAACAATTTACTTCTGCAGTCCACTAATCCTTCGTCAACTTTTTTGTTTCTCCACTCTCCGTGCTTTTTCATAAAGTTTTTACATTGAACAAAAACTCACTACTTATTTATTTATCAATCTCATTAGTTTAACTTTCTTCATACGCTTAATATAAAGTATGTGTAGGCCATATACATCATGCATGCCAACGGGTCTAACCCAATAAAAAAGACATTAACTTGCAGACAAGTGGTCTTAAGTTTGAATCTTGATGACACTTTGATAATTATAGAAATCCTCCAAAAGAAAAATACACCACACATGTACACAAACACTCTCAATTGGAGACTCTAACAAGAAATAACTCTCATTTCTCCCCGAAAAACTTACTTGTAACAAGGATAATACTGTTTTACTATTCCCAACCAATAACAGAATGACACTTGGAAAAGTTATCTCACGTGTCATTGCGTTATTGGCTGAAAATAACAAAAAGTGCTATTCCGTTGCGTGCAATTCTTTCTCCAACTCTCCGATGGACATTTATAATGTAGCCCATGGGGCCTATGTTTCTGATAGACATATATGTCCAAAGGACAAAAGCAGCCAAGATTATAATTATTTTTGTTTTATTTTTATTTTTAGGAAGCCAAGATTTCTGTATGGACCTGTTTTCTTGGTCTATGTTATAGCCTTGAACTTTCAAAAATGCCATATAAATAGTCAAATTTTTAGCATGTAAAGTGTGACATATCATACATGTGACAAAATAGTGGCCTTGCTTCAATGCCGAAGTAGCAAGAACTTCTCAGTTCTCAAGAGTCAAGGTCATTTGTCAAGTACATGCAAAACCAGCAAGTTTGTTGTTAAGGAAGACAGAGCTTAAAAAACAAAAAAAAGACAGAGCTTAAAAAACAGAGCAAACCCTCTTTTATTTTCAATTTTATTTTTGCGTCAATTACACTTCAAGTTCTTTGCTTTTGACTGTGCTTACCTTTACTTTTCATCCCTTAATCCTTCTTTGGGCTGGAGAAAAAAACAAAACCCATTTGCAAATCACACCCCCTTGCTAAATTAATTGATTTTCAAAACCAAATTACAACCGCTAGTTATATGAAAAGTCACTGACATGATGAGAAATGGGTTTTTGCAGAAAAGCTTCTTGCTTTCTTCATTTTCGCTGAATGCATAGATCTGTCCTCTTATAAACCCTCATTTTTGGCGATAAAACCAGCTTTTGGCTAACTGGGTTGCCTAATTTTCTTCAAGTATTCTTACCCATCAACGAAAGAATAGATTTTTGGTTGGCAATTTGAGGTATTTATTGCTCCTGTAGAAAGAGCAACTAATAAGTCTGTGTCAGGAAGCTTCTTTCTTGGTTTCTTTCAGTCTCTTCACAAGTTCATGGATCTATGATTTTTCTTGCTGAGAAATGAAACTTCTTTTGTGAGGTGAGTTTAAACTTTTATTACAAGTTGAGCAAAAATCAGAGCTTTGTAAAAGCTGCAGCTAGGTGGGTGTTGTTTGGTAGAAGCAGGCAGAGATGATTCAGCTGTTGTTCTTAGTTCTTTTTGCTGAGGGTGTTGTGGCGTTTCTTCTATTGGTAAAGATTGGGCCATTGAGGGAGCTTGTGATAAAGAGCCTGGATCAGCTCAAAATGGGTAAGGGTCCAGCTACTGTGAAAACCATTGCTTGCACCATGTCTGTGATTCTCCTGTCAAGCTTTATTAGCATTGTTAAGATCCAGAACAAAGGTGTAAAGCTTGGAACTATGTCACCTATGGATCAGGTTCTGTGGAGAACCCACTTGCTTGAGGCTTCATTAATGGGTATATTCCTGCTCATTTTTTCTTAGTTGCTTTGAGTGCTTGCTTTACTATTCAGTTTGTGAACTTCAACAGTTGGATTCTTATTTAGGGTTTCTTTTTTTAGTTGGGAAAAGAGTAGGCCAGCAAGAAATGAGTTTTGTTTCCTGTGAACAAGATTTTAAGGGCTTAAGGCTATCACCCTACGGATTGTGAGAAGGATTCACCCTAAGGCTTTATGATTTTACCATTCAATGGTTCTGCATGTATTGAAAGAATCTTTTGGCTGCGTGTTTAATATTTTTTGTGTGGCTTCTTTAGAGTGTGTGTTGAAATTTGGACATGAAAAACTGGTTCTTTGAATCAGTAGAATCTGATTAAAAGGTATAGAAGTTAGCCTAGAAATCAGTGTTGTTAAGAACTGTTTCTTTCCCTTCTCTTTTTTATGGTTAAATGATGCAATCCCAGCTTACTGGTTAAACAATCAGTGCATTATATATTTCCATGTAAAGTTTGGCAATAGTAAACTTGGTCTACAGACTCTTCATTCCTTCTGATTGCTGCTAGTGGCCCGCCTCTCTGGTCTTGTGCACTTAGCAATTACAGCATCACTTTACGTGTTCCGGAAGAAGTTGCATTTAGTTTACTGAAAAAAGGAATACTTAAGTTGATTATATGGTCTTCTTGAGCAAGTCACAGAAGTGCTTCATGTATGGTGTTGGCTCTGTGATTGATCTCTGACCAGTTGAGAGTAGGTAGACTGACAGCTAACTATATATGCTTTACATTTATATCTAACAACTATTGTTTCTATCCAGTGAATGATCCTTCTTGTCCCTGATACACTTGATCTCACTTACAGGTTTTACCCTGTTTCTTGGCTTCATAATCGATCGGATGCACCATTATTTAAGTAAACTTATTGGACTGAGGAGTAACGTGGGAGCTTCAAAAGAAGAAGTCGACAGACTTCAGAAAGAGACGATGCAGCTTAAAGAAAAGGAAGATAAATCTTCCCAAGAAATCAAGCAGCTGCAAGAAAAAATTTCGACTCTATCAGAGGATTTGAAGAAGCTGAAATTGGAGTGCAAGGAGAAAGATAAAAACATTGAAACTGCTGAAGCCCATGTTGCTGCCCTCCAGAAACAGGCTGCAGATCTACTTCTTGAATATGACCGTTTGTTAGAAGACAACCAAAATCTTCAGACTCAGTCTGTAGGTTACAGGAGCTGAGTAAATTTTGAAAGACAGCCGCAGTTCAAACTTCAAGAATTATTTTGCTTACTGGTGATGTTCTTGTCTAACATCTCATGCCAGAAATGGACGTTGTTTGGTCCTTCATGAGGGAAAGATGGCAGAGTATCTTATTTTTCCCAGTTTTGTTGAAAATTTTGTAATTCTCATGAAATTAGATTTTTCACTTTGTCCATCTTTGCTTTATTCTAAGGCTGATATAAACTTTCTTTCCCTTCGGTTTTCAAGATACCCCTTTCTGATTAATATTCAAATTTAGTGGAACTGGGCATATTTCTAAATTTGACAGATTTTGCAATCTAGAAGTATTTGGTCCAATAAACTTGATTGATGATACTGCTTGATGGTTAATCTGATCATGTCAAATGGGTTTTATAGTAAAGGGAATTTGAATTTGTTAAAGAAATTTGATAATTATCTTTGCTCTGAGGAATGTTCCTCTTCAAAATTGTGCAACATAAATTCAGTCCTTGGGATATATCCCACAGCTCTCATGTCTTGATCCAACTTCTTCAGAAGTAGCATAATATCTTCATGATGTTGGTGGGTCTTATCTTCCATAAGAAAGGCATGGAGCTCTCCATTTACTTCCACAACACTATAGCCAGGCACTTTCTTCGTTCCTGTCTGTTTCATCAACTTCTTCATACCAGCTACATCATCCCACTTCCTTGCCATGGCATAAAAGTTCGAGACCAAAACATAAATTCCCAAGTCATCCGGTTTTAAC
This sequence comes from Prunus avium, assembly GCF_965620075.1. Lineage (NCBI taxonomy): Eukaryota > Viridiplantae > Streptophyta > Magnoliopsida > Rosales > Rosaceae > Prunus > Prunus avium. The sequence goes on from NC_142291.1 coordinate 36,067,626, forward strand.
TCGAGGATCTTCTTTGCTGTGACCTCTCCGATCGACAGCTTCCTATGCTTGTGGCAACCTGCCAGGAGGGCAACCCAAACAGCAATGCCAGGCTCAGTATTCATAGAATCTATTAGCTCATAAGCTTCTTCGACTCGTCCAGCACGAGCCAATAGGTCAACCATACAGGCAAAATGTTTCTCCCCGGGAGGGATCTTGTACTTATTAACCATGATATCAAACCAATACCGGCCTTCTCCTATGAGACCTGAGTGACTGAAGGCTGAAAGAAGAGAAGCAAAAGTAGCATGATCAGGTTTTATGTTCGTCTCCGTCATCTGGAGGAAGAGTGCTAGAGCTTCCTCTCCATGCCCATGAATCCCATAGCTTGCAATCATGGCATTCCAAGAGATCAAATCTCTGGAAACAATCTGATCGAATAGAGCACGAGCATAAGAAAGGGATCCACATTTAGAATACATGTCAATGACTGCAGTACCCAAAACTTCATCAAAATCAAGCCTTTTCAAAATATATGCATGTGTAGATTTACCCAATTTCAAAAATCCAACTTGTGAACATGTTAGAAGTGCACTCACAAGAGACACTGAATCAGGTTCGAATCCACTACCCTGCATCTCTACCAACATTTCAAGTGCATGCCCTGCAAAACCATTTTGAGCAAAGCCAGAAATCAAAGCACCCCAAGAGATTGCATTCTTGTAAGGCATCTTATTGAACACAGAAGAAGCTAGCTCCAAATGTCCATTCTTAGCATACATATGCACAAGGCTGGTTTGAAGCATAACATCCATAGGAAGACCTGTCCGAATCATAAACCCGTGAACAGAGAGACCCAACCTCAAGTCCCCAAGACTTGCACAAGCCTGCACTAACCCCATCAGCACAACCCCATCAAATTCCATTCCCTCATTTTGCATTGTCTTATACATGTCAACTGCTTCTATTGGCCTTCCACTCTGCACAAACCCTGTTACCATTGTTGTCCAACAAACAAGGTCCCTTCTAGGCATCTTATTGAAAACCATCACTGCTTCATCCATCTTCCCACACTTGGCGTACAAATTCAAAACAGATGAACCCACAAATACATCATATTCGTATCCGCAATTCACCGCTTTAGACCATATTTCTTCACCAGTTTTCAAGTCTAATGTGCTTGCACATGCCTTAAGGGCAACAGTGAAAGTCGAGCTATCAGGTCTAACTCTATCTAATATCATATGATGATATAAACTTACGACTTCAGATGGGCAATATTGACGAGAATATGCGATTATGATGGCATTCCATGCATGTATGCCTCTCTGAGACAATGTATCGAACACCTTACGGGCTGACACGATATCGCCAATTCGGGCATACGTTGCTATAAGTCGGGCATAGGAGTTTCCATGAGTAATGGTACCTGTCAATATCATAACAGCATGAATTTTATCTGTGGATGCTTTATCTTTGCAAGATAAGAGGAGAGATCTCAGGCGGCTTGGCCATGGAAGCAACTGCATCTATGCATGGGAAGCCCAAAGCTTCGACTCTGTAACCTACAAAGGTTTCTGTTTATAGCCGTTGCAAAAAGAGGGAAAATAAAGACTTTTGTTTGTATAATTATTTCCAATTTTCTTTTTGCCAGTTCTTTGTGATGTAAAATGTCAAAATGAGTATTATGATAATTATACTCCGACACTCAACCATCTTCAATATTCTTTTGTTTTTAATTTTTATAAAATACCAACATAAGTGAAGCTCATTTATGAATTTGTTGTTAGGTTTCAATTTCGAAATTTGTATAGAATGTCACACTTTGAATTAAACAAAATATCAATTTTGTCTAGTGATATTTTTCTTTATTGAAATAGGTCTTATTTATGAGCTTACATATGAAAAGTCCAATTAGAAACTCTGTTAATTAATGTTAAGAAAAGTCTTAACTCTTAATTTCGTTTAAGGATAAACAAATAGATTATAGTATTTTCCGAAAAAAGAAAAAAAGATTATAGTATTTTAGAGCTAAGGTTCATGAGCAATTGGGGCGTGAAGATTCGAATTTCGTGACCTCTTCCAATATTGAAAAGAGAAATATTAACTAGATTAAGAGCTAGTTGGTGTAGATTGTATTAGTTTAGATGCTTAGATTATATTATTCTTGTTGATAATGATTTTGGGAGGGTATCCAAACCCCACAATATTGGATAAAAACGTCATACAACTTTATTAAAACACCATACCAATCTTTTATTAACAGTGGTTGGTCTTAGCTTTTACTAATCGTTAATTAATTCTTCCGTTCCTCATAATCCATTGTTAAAAAATTAAGCACAAAAATAAGAAAAAAGAATAAGAGAATAAAGTCTGAGGGCTGAAAAGACTTGACCAATTAGATTCTGTTAGTGGAAGGAACCAATTTGGAAAATTATATTGGATTCTTTTGGTCAGTGGTGCTGACGTCTTCCTTCGTTTTAGAGACTTGATCACCAAGGTGAGCATAAAGTTGGCAGTGCCTTATTCTCTCCCCACAAGTTGACTTGTGTTCTTATTAGTCTTTGTGAATTAACGGAGCTACTGATATTCTTTGTTCAAAACTTAGCTGCTGCAGCAAGACATGGATGATCAATCAGACGGCAGACAAGGCAACGGCAGAAATCTGAAGCTACCGGTGCCGGGAAAGCGCAACATACTCATCACAAGCGCCTTGCCATACGTCAACAACATCCCTCACCTTGGCACCATCATAGGCTGTAATTCACTCCTGCTCTCTCTCTGTCTGCCTGTTGTTTTGATTTTCATTTGTATTTGTCAAATGTTAAGTCGTTTATGATTCTATATCATGCATATATGTGGTGCAGGTGTTCTGAGCGCTGATGTTTTCGCTAGATATTGTCGTCTTCGTGGATACAATGCGGTATACATATGTGGGACTGATGAGTATGGGACTGCAACAGAGACAAAGGCTAGGGAGGAAAATTGCACTCCACAGCAAATTTGTGACAAGTATGGCGATGCCTTTTGTTTCTAGTTTTGCCTTGACCTGTTGAAAATGATGCCTCTTGGGTTATGACTTATGAATGAACTTTTTGTGGCTCTCGCATTTGTAGATATTATGCAATTCATAAAGAGGTCTATGATTGGTTCGATATATGTTTCGATGAATTTGGACGCACCTCCACTCCCCAACAGACTGAAGTTTGCCAATCTATTTTCAAGAAACTGATGGAGAATGGATGGCTTACAGAAAACACAATGCAGCAGGTACATATTTATGTGCTGATGTTCATCTAATGTGTAACTCTTATGCTGCATCTTTATTTGCAGAAGAAAGAAACTCACTTTACTGCTAACCTAATGGATGTGTCATTTTCTCTTTCAATGGTTTCGAATTTCAACAACAATCCAGCTCTTTTGTGAAACATGCAATCGTTTCTTGGCTGATCGGCTAGTCGAAGGCAGTTGTCCAGTGCTAGATTGCAATAATGACTCTGCACGAGGGGACCAATGCGATAAGTGCGGAAAGCTGTTGAATCCAACTGAGCTTAAGGATCCTAGATGTAAAGTATGTTTGGCCTACTCGAATTTCATACTTTCTGCCAATGAATCTTGTTGGGATTTGGTTAAAACCTGTTATATATACCTGCTTCTTCTAAACATTCCCCGGTTTTATATATACTTAAAAGTTGCAATCAACAGATATGTCAGGCAAGGCCATGTATACGTGACACAGACCACTTATTTCTAGAGCTCCCACTGTTGAAGGATAAATTGGAAGAATATATCAGTGACATTTCTGTTGCAGGATCTTGGAGCCAGAATGCTATTCAAACTACATATGCATGGCTTAAAGAAGGACTTAAATCCCGATGCATTACGAGGGACCTTAAGTGGGGGGTTCCTGTTCCACACGAAAAATTTAAGGACAAGGTTAGCACTTGATTTATGTAACTGTTGAAGAGTTTACCTTTGTTGATGTATATTTGGTAATTTGCAGGTTCCTTGGGTTTGTTAGATTTCATTTTACATTTGCAGATTGATAACTTTATTTTGCCAATTTTATGATGCTTAGGTTTTTTATGTATGGTTTGACGCACCCATCGGTTATATCTCCATCACTTCGTGCTACACGCCTGATTGGGAGAAGTGGTGGAAGAACCCTGAAGATGTTGAGCTGTACCAGTTCATGGGCAAGGATAATGTCCCATTCCACACTGTAAAAGTTTTCTCATCTCATGTATTCTGGAGTTCAGACTTCTATATCTGCCTGAAGTTTGTATGTGGTTTCCAAAATGCTTATCTGCTGTATAATTTGATTCTAGGTTATGTTCCCATCTACGCTTATTGGAACTGGAGAAAAGTGGACTTTGATGAAGAGCATTAGTGTTACCGAATATTTAATGTATGAAGCAGGTACACACGGGCAAGAATACGCAATGATCTTCGTGGAAGTTTGACATCTTCAAGTTTAAAATCATAATTTATTTCCACTTTTCATTTTCTAACATTGATGGATGATGCAGGGAAGTTTTCCAAGAGCAAGGGTACAGGAATTTTTGGCAATGATGTACAAGATACAAACATTCCTGTAGAAGTGTGGCGATATTACTTGCTAACTAACAGGCCAGAGGTAATCTGTTTTTCTGCAGCCAGCTGCTAGTGATTTCCAGTTCTTGCATTGTATTTGGATATTTGAAAATTCTAATGGTTGTTACTGATTTACGTACTTATTGAATCATGTCATGATTAGGTCTCAGACACATTGTTTACATGGACAGACTTGCAAGCAAAACTAAATACTGAGCTGCTGAATAACTTGGGCAATTTCATTAACCGAGTGTTGAGCTTCATTGCAAAACCTCAAGGTTAGTTAATTAGCGGCTGCAGACATGAAATTGAGAGAAAATTTGCTGAGTTATTGCTTCACATAGAACTTATTGCTTAACTTAAGTCATGCTTCTATGAAAAAAATTCCTGCAGGACTAGGATATGGATCTATTATTCCTGATGCTTCTGGTGCGGAATCACATTCCTTGACAAAAAGGTTTGCAGAAAGAATTGGTATATGTGTGGACCAATACATAGAAGCAATGGAGAAGGTGATTTCTTGTGCAAATGAGTCTTTCGTATATAGCTATTCTTCTATTTTTTCCATTTTTGCAATATGATTTACGAAGAAGTTGCGTTATCTCCGATCGATTTGATATAACAGGTCAAGCTAAAGCAAGCACTGAAAATTGCAATGAGCATATCCAGTGAGGGAAATGCATATTTACAAGTAAGCTCATAAAAGCTAAAGCAAGCACTGAAAACTGTCTTCAAATATTGTTTGCTTACTACATACATGTTCTGATACGTATGCAGGAGAGCCAATTCTGGAAACTTTACAAGCAAGATCAAGCTTCTTGCTCTCTTGTTGTGAAAACTTCTGCTGGACTAGTTTATCTTCTTGCATGCTTGCTAGAGCCTTTCATGCCTTCATTTTCTCTCAAGGTATGACATTATGGTCTTTTGCATCTAACACAGTTTTGCCTCATTATATTTACTCCATTCTACCACCTCACCTTGATGCTTTTGCTTTTCATGATGCATAAGGTGCTGAAGGAGCTCAATCTGCCACCCGAAAATCAATTTTCGCTTCGCGTTGAGAATGGAGATCTTGAGAAGGCAAAGAAACCATGGGAAATATTACCTGCGGGTCATAAGATTGGGACACCAGATCCTTTGTTTAAAGAACTGGTATGCATATACATTTCATCATGCATAATCCCCAGTATCCATTTCAATTCCTTTTTGCAAATGCAATGTAATCATTAAACTTCTTGTTTCACAGAAAGATGAAGAAGTGGAGGCCTTCAGGAAGAAGTTTTCTGGAAGTCAAGCTGAAAGGGTTGCTAAGGGAGAAGCTGAAGCAAGGAAATTAGCTGAGCAATTGGAGCAAACAAAAGTTTAATGCTTACTTTATGATTATATTCCCTGCTGTATGGATGCTACTACACTGGTTATGTAATCTGAATATAATTATTATGAGTTTTAAATACAATGTTTCTAAAACCAAGTAGCTAACTTCTGAATTAAAATTAGCTTCGCAAGAAAAACGTGACAGTTGGTTATGACAGTGTGCCCGTATGAATTTGATCCCCCTCCTCTCCTCGTACATTAAAATAAAATAATTTAGAATATTACTTTGTAAAGAAAAAACCTACATTTTCTCGAATTGCAAATCAAAAGTATTTTGCATAAAGGAAACTATACTTCATAAGAAGAAAGATTCAGTCATTTTGAGAATGAGAGCAGAAAGAAGCTTTTATTGAGCACTGGAACAAACAAAAAATGGAAACAGAAAAATAATCGCCGTCTGTGGGAATCGAACCCACGACCACACGGTTAAAAGCCGTGCGCTCTACCGGCTGAGCTAAGACGGCATTTGCGACTACAGGTCATAAAGTGTTTTATTTACTTGCTCGACGCCCGCTAGTTTTTCTCTAATTCCAGGCTCTCTCTAATTTTGCTCAACTCGAGTGAGAACAGCACGAGCACGAACTCGAGAGCTTCAGTGCCTCAACAACCATGGCGGAAATCACAGAACCTCTGCTTCCTGCAAAAGAAGCCCCAGAAACATCTAAACCGCAAGAGCCAGCATTAGATTTCGATCCCAAAACCATGCGCAAAACAAAACCAGGAGTCAAGCGTCTGATCCTAACTGTCTCAGTCCTCTTCTCCTTCGTTCTAGGTCACCTCTCGCTCTCTCTCTCTCTCTAGAGAGATATATATATATATATATATATATATATATATATGTTTCTCTCTCTTATTTCTATTTGCTTCTTTCTTACTTTGATTTTGCATATAGGTGTCCCATTCATATACAAATCCGTGGAAATCTACCGCGCGCCATTGCCGTTTCGAGAAATCGAATCCCTCTCAGCTCAAATCGATTCCAAACCATTCCAATTCCCATGTCGTTTACAAGCAATCTTCATCGGCTTCGACTGGAAATCCTCCATTGACACTCTAGAATCTTCCATCCTCAGACAAATGACCAAATTGACCTCCCAAACTCCTCAATGCGGCACCTGTAGCCCCAACCACACTGTCTCAGTAGTCCTAAACTCAAATTCCCACTGTCTCCAATCCCGAACCGCTTCCTGTTCGCCGGAATGTGGCGCCATCCGCTCCGTTGAGTTGGACGGCGACGATGAGGCCGTAGATGAGGCTCTGGAGTCTGTGCTGGGAGGTTGTTCCAACTCGGGTTCAGGTGGGGAGGTGTATAGTGTGGTGGTGGTGAAAGGGGGCGAGGAGGTGAGAGCCGTGGTGGGCAAGTACAGGCATGCTTGGATTGTTGGTAGGGTTTCGGAGGCCGAGGCGGTGTCGAGGGCGGCAGAGATATTTGTTAAAGTGTTTGTGAATGGCGGGAAGGAGGAAGGTTTGATTCATGGAGAGTTTATGCCTGTTGGGGCAGATGGAACGGTTGTTCTTTCGTTTAATCTGCTGAATGCAGATCCACGTGATTGGGTTTATGATTGGTATGGAGCTTTTCCATAAATTCATTTTAAGCTCAATTGTTCCGAGTATCATGGTGCTATGTTAACACGATTGATTTGTGTGCATGATTATTTCTTCGTCTGAATTATGGTTAAATTTAAGTTGAATGGTCTGATAGATTATTAGGTGACTTCCATTTTGTATATGCTTGAACACTTGTTGAAATGAAGTCCAAATAGTTATCTTCAAGTGTGTTCATCATGCATTCATTTTATACCGCAGGGACTTTCAATCAGTAGATGAGACTCTGTTGGCCCCTATTATCGAGGCTATGAAACCCGTAGCAAACATAAGTGTGGAAAGTCAGGTAGGAGATCTTCTGTTTTCTTTTGAAAATGGTAATACCATTGAATTTGTGGTGTTGTGATCTGAGTTTGTTCTTTCCCTTGGGCAGGTGTTATACCATATGCCGAAGTCCTCATTGTCTTACTGGGATGACAAGTGGGACAGTTACATCTTTAGTACCAAGGATCTACCTTTCTTTGTATGCTCCATTAGCCTTTCACTTCTCATGATATGATTGTTAACTAGAGAAAAAATCATATTACTACTTGCATTTTCTTTAAATTCGTAACTGTTTGGGTACAAACTCTAAAAGACCATTAGTATGCATGTATATGTGGGTAGATGTTTGTATTGTTCAATAAATATCCATATATGTGTTCATGGACAAACTTCTTAATATGGAATTACTGTTATTATTTATAATAACAATGTTGGTTAAATTTAATAGGTGAATTCAAATGAGTGGCACTTGGATACATCCATCGCAGCTGGTGGGAGGTCAAAGATGTTGCACTTTGTGATGTATATTTCTAACTCAATCCTTTTTGTTATTCAATTAATTTTCTTGATATACTTTCTGATTGTTAGGTTGTGATCATATTGAGTTGAAATTCCCCTTCAATTTGTTGTCAGATATATCCCGTCTGCTAAGGAGTGCCCTCTTCTCCTACAGCTTCCAGATGGAGAGATTTCTAAGACAAATAGCTTTATATCTCCAGTTAGTTATTATCCCTTCATCATCTTTAAATTTAGTGTTCTCAGATTTTTCTTGTGGAATGTTCCGATCTGAATAAATTTTGATGATTGGCATGCTACAGATGTGGGGAGGCGTTATTGTTTGGAATCCCCAAACCTGTCGGAAGGATTCAGAAAGTAAGCATCCTTCTAGGCATACAATTTCGCATCAGGTTAGAAGCTTTTTATAATTTTGTCCAAGTGTATGACTTGTCCATCTCTTGAACATGGGGTTTTCAATTTAAAAGTGGAAGTGTATCAAAGCTTACCTACGTCTTTGTATTTGTAAATAATGTTACTTCATTTTCTGCCATGTTGAATTGGAAGCTCAATAGAGATCATTTTTACTGAAAAAACGTTTAAAGCTTACTGAAGAATAATTGAAATACCTACTGGAGGAGATGTTAGGATTAGATCTGTTGGAGTGGTAATATCTACCTTCTAATTTCTTTTACTATGGAGCCTTATTGGATATTGAAGAAATCAAAAGCATGTACATCTTAAGTTTCCTAATTCTATCCTCTGAGGCATATGAAAAAATTGTTTCTCTAGAAAAATGTTCAAAGTACACAAGGAAAAGAATTCGTATGTGCCACATCACAGACTAGAAGTCCATATTCTATTATCGCAGATTGATGCATGCACATTCTGAAACAGGATCTTCAGAAGGTTTTTGAAGTTTTCATGGGGCAGTTCCGGCAACTTTTTGGTTTTAAATCTGATAACCTATATGTTGGGGCTTCAGGCACATCCAGCCTTTTAGCTAGTGAAAGGGGCTTCACGGTATGGTAAGAACATTCTGGTTAAAGTCAAGTTAGAAACCTTGTGGTTTAAGCTATTTCTGGAATCGATTTTTAAGGTTATTCAGCAAAATGAGGGTATTCTTAGTGATCAGTCTTCTGCAGGGAATTGGATGTCTTATCGCGGATGCATACCTGTTTTAATCTTCATTCATGTGCTACAACCCTTGGATCTCTTTCCAGATTGGTACGTCTCTCGTCGTTTACTTTTGTTGAGTTTAGGCATTAATGAACCTATTTCTCTGATTAAGCCAGATTTGTATCAGAGTGACAATTTTTTCCTTGCAGGTTCAATCATTGCCGAGGATGATTATCATGGATGAGATTGGGAAGCAGGTGACAAATCAATAGCACAATATTTTTAATGTTCCATTTTACATCAGTAGCATAAAGGTTTCTCCAAAAGTTGTTATGCTGAAGAACTGTTGCATAATTGCATTTAGTTGTTTGTATATATTTAAAAAATTTGTTCATATCCTGATGAATAACTGAATTGGAGATCTGTCTCTCTTGAGTCGTTATTCATTTAGCTTCAGCTGTATTAAAGTCATAACTCCTCTTTATGATCAACTTAGTTTTTTTATTTTAAACTCTTGTGCTTCTAATCTGTTTCTGGATATGTTAAGAGAATAAGTAGCTAAGTTTTGCGGCCTTCTCCTTGAGCAGGTAAAGTATTCTCTGGAGGCAGCAAAGTTGGCTCAAACTAATGCCTCACATGGTATTTATAATGCTTCAGCTGGTATGTTCGTATACGCCTTGTTGATAGTTTACTTGTGGTATTCATTTCAAGGATCTGTTGTGTATATAATCTCATATTGCAAAGAAACTCAAACAAATAGTTGTTTTATCGTCAGTGTCCTCTAGGCAAGCAAGATCTCTAGCAGAGGATGCATTTTTTCATCCATCAATCATGTCGGTCAGCTACTATTCGTTCGAGCACTGTTTTGCTGTCTATTCGGTTTGTTTCCAAGACCTGCTTATTTTGACACTAAAAATTTAACGCAATGACTGTTCTGATAAGTGGTTTTGTGCTATGTGTACAGCCTTTTTTTCTGCCAGTTTCAATACATGTCCTCCTAGCAGCTGTAAGAGAATGGAGAAGGTACAAGCAAGAAAATAAGAAGTACTTAGCATGGAAGACCAAAGTGATATCATCTTGAGGAGATGATATCACTAAAATCAATTGAGTTTGACACAAAGCAAGGCTCCATTCCATTATTTGTGTTCGAGCGGAGAATAGATTAGATTGATTTAGAATAGTTTAGACAATCACTTGTATTAGAAGAAAAAGAAAATGCAATTCAACTGCCAGTGATATTTCTTGTGGCGTTGGGATTAAGTGACAAAGGAAGTAGGGAAAAGTTATGATTTTTTTTTATCCCATCCCATTACTGTACCAAATAACATGCTTCTTTTGAGCACATGCTGTGTATGAAACTATCACATTGTTGAACCAAAACAATAAAAAATGAACAAGAAGAAAATAGCAAGACGCAGAGATCATCAAGCAAGAGGGAGATGATGATGAAGTCGTCTGATCTGATCCGATCACTGGGGAGGGCCAGCAGGAGTGGAACTGGAACTGGAACGCTGAGTGAGCTCTTGGTTCTTGCTGAGAAGCTGTTGGTTTTCGCGGAGCAGCTCCTGGTGCTTGAGGCGCAGCTCCTGATGCTCCTGGACAAGCTTTTTGACCTTCTCAAACGCCTCTTCGGCTGTCTGCTTCGTCTCCTTCAGCATGTAAACCCCTGAAATTGGTGGCCTGGGGGGCGGGCAGCTTCCCCAAACCCCTCTTCATTGCTTGGAGCACCATTTTTTTTGCAGTTTCTGTCTGCAAAAAAATATAACAGTTAAGCCAAAGAATTAATTGAGATCAGGGAGAGGAGGAGGAGGAGGAGGAGGAAGAGGAAGAGAGCGGCCGCTGAGAACCTGAGAGATGGAGCAAGAGAGTGATCGAAGAAACGGACTACAGGGTTTTTCCTTGTTGAATTGGGTCCGAATAAATCTCTCATTGCCTTTATAAAGGGACAGGTGAAAAATTCAAAATTTCCAAATAGACCTTGGTTGATAAAAATGTTAAAATATAAAATATTTTATTAAATAAGAATAAAAGACTAGGAGACAATCACCTTTTAGCATTCTAATATATATATATATATACTAAAAGTTATACAACTCAGTTTCTGAGGATTTTTTTTTTAAAAAAAAGAACCAAAAAAAATCATATCTAAATACCAATTATTATCCTTCCAAAAAAACTAGGTTGTCTTGGCTTTTGTTGACTATGTGCCAAGAAAATAAGAAATAAAATGGCATGGGAAAACGGAGCAAAATGGAGCATGCGCAAAGCTTGGCTCCTTCAAATTGAGGAGCTAAATAGAAGGGAGTTTCACTAAAATACCCAAAATGGGGGCTGAAATTATAAAAATACCCAACACCCAAAACACTTTATAAACATACCCAAAATCCATCATTACACACTCTCAAAACCCATTTATAAACACACCCAAAAAATATACAATTGTTGATTGTGGGGTTGATTTTGGGTGTGTTTCTATGTTTAAATAGTGTTTGGGTATTTTTATAAATACATATCTAGGAATGGGTATCTTTATAAATATCTAATAGAAATATACGCTACCAAATTGCACGTACTAAAGGCATGAGTAGATGGAACACATCATCTTCAAGTTATATATTTAGGGAGAGAATGACGCAGTAAATCCTTAAAACTTAAATTTCCAGCAGTTAAAAGCTAGCAAATTCACATGGTTTATATCATTAATGAGCACATTGAAGCCACTTTCAGCAATGCATACTAGAAAGAAAGAAAGAAAAAAAAAGAGGGGGTAAAAAAAAAAAGTTACACGCAGGTTGATACCAACCAATACAAAGCCTGCTAGACTGAGTCATACTAAACACGAAGAAATAAGGCGATGAAACAACGCCAGCCTCAAACATCAGACTCTTGATTCCAATGCCAAAAGTATCTTCTTCCTTGGGCCCTGAAAACCCCAGCAGATGAAAAAGGTTAGCTCAAAGCTACGAAAGCAAAACTCAATAAAACAACAGAAAACCCAAAATGCTGGTATAATCACCATTATTTGCGGTATACACAATCACCAGATAAAAGGAGACTAACAAATTCACTGAGAAATACACAATGGTGTGCCTAGAGTTCCTTTTCAATACTGATCTAGCATTATATAAGCTGCATTTAAGTAAAAACAAATAGTTGAACTGTTTGAAACTACACAACTGTAAACTGACAGAATCAGTTTCAGGTCCAAAGAGCAAACACCATCTGCGCCGTCAAACGATATCAGCCCTAATTGATGTTTGAAATTTTATGTTTTAGTCAAACCTCCAAGACCTTCGACTCATGTTAGGAAAGCAAAAAACACTGCAGTACTCTTTTTATTTGATTATTGTGAGGATGGTATGCTTTTTAATAGCTAAATATTACCTAATCATTCAAATTATCTTCAGAAGACTTCTATGCCACTTGTGCAGGTTGAAACAAAGGTTGTACAACATTTTCTAATACCCACCCAAAAACCAACACCTAAGCTAGCATACTTCAAATCATAAGAGCATAGCATAGGTTGAGTAGTAATTTCTTCGAAGTAAATTAAATTTTTATGGATTTCTTGGTTTTCAAAAACCACAATTGAGCATATTGATTGTTGGCATATGATATTCATAATTCATGTTTCAAGAATTTTATCTAGGAGTTTTGTTTAGTTTACCATTGGTATTCCTAGAGCCTTGAGGTCCTCATCATTCATGTGCACAAGAGCTGTCATATCCACCTGCATAAACACATGGAATTGAACACTCAAAGGTTAAAAATATTTTCTCAGAGGTAGTGATAAAAAGAATTTCAAAAAAGTCTATATAATCTTGCATACTTCCTCGGCCTGAAATGTGATGGAATATTTTTCAAGATCCAAAGACGTCAAAAATTCATCCACTGATGCGCCAGCCTGCACCAAAAGAGGCATGAGTCATGTAATTAAGAGGCAACTGCAGTAATGAGTATGTGAGTGTCTGAGTATGGGATATTAGAAAACTCAATACTTCAACCTAGCAATAAAATGAATTGTCTTCTATTGTTACTTAAAGGTATTGCAATGTAACCATAACTGTATACCACCATCAATTGATGACCCCTCTTTATGAAAGGAGATGCCGAGTGTGGGAAAGAAGTTTTATTCTTATCTTTTAATTTATTTTGGTGCCTGTTGGAAAATCCAAACCTTCAGCCGACCCCGTTTGAAGTAAGATAAAGTATAAAAACTGCTTACTTCATCCTACATTGAGACGATCTTAAAAACCAAGTCCTAATGAAACCTCCGAATTCTATGGTGTAACATCGACCCAATAATTGCTATATAAATACTAATCCCCAACCCACCCCTCTGTGTCTCAAAACGTAGAAATTTAAAAAGAAAGCAGGGTCAACATGTTATATGTCATAAAGCACGCTTCTCACTTGGTGAAACATTCTAACTATATTTTAAAGGTTATTTTATTAATTCTAGTAATCAGATATAGAGCGCAATCTCAAACACACCAAGTATGCGGGAGATTGCTAGTGTGGAATTAAAAGAAATAAAACACTTCATGCCTTTTGTGAAGTCTTCTTTCTAGAAGCTGGGTTTGTAACTTTTTTAGTCTCTTGTGCAGAGGCTCCAACTGCAGTACTTCTCCTGACTGGTTTGGCAGCTTCCACTTTTGTCTTTGGTGGATCGGCGTTCACTGGTTGTGGAACCATGGTACCAGATAGCTTTTCCCGTAGGTCCCTTACACCTGAAAGAGATCTTGTTCCACTTTGAGATGATTGTTTGAAACTTTTCCTTTGGAGCTTCAAACGAAGGTCTCGAGCATCAACTTGGCGATCTTCACAAGATATTAACAGAGTCAACAACCAAAGAAAGATGACTCAATGGAGAAAAGCAATAGCTGCAGTTTTTAGTTGCATGTAAAAGTATCATAGTCCATACTTGAAACTTGAGGATCATTGTCCTCATATAGATCATGCTCCCACTTGTCATCTTGTCTTTGCCTGCAAAATGATATGCTATCAACTCAATTATTTAACTTTTTTTTTTACTGAATACCCCTAGAACAATCAACCATTAATATATGTATTAACACAATGAAACTATTCTACAGATTGTATCCCCCTGAACTTTCAGACAAGAAGTATGTACACCATATGTGTTTAAAGCCTCTGGTGAAGGCCAAATTGCAACACCATATGCAGTATTTTTGCAACTGCAATGATTTCATCAAGTTTGAAACTATTACCACAAGAGATCTCATTAAATCTTCAGAATTCCACAGCAGGGACCAGATTTATCGCCAGATTATCCAATTAACACACCCATGGTTTACAAAACCAGACACACAAATAAAAAGTCCACTCTGTTAATAAAATTGCCACGCAATTCCATCTTATCAAAGTAATCTATGACACTAATAACGAAAAGATCATAGATTTCAAGTACTGGCAATGCATAAAAAAAATAAAAACTTTGAAATTGTATTAAGAAAGATGAAGAGTCAAGTGGTAAAATAGGGAAAATGGTAAAAATGAGGAGTTAAACGGTATCTAAGTTTGCTTCGATATTCCATTTTGTAAAGAATCCCCATCTCATCAAAAGGGTATCAAAGGATCTGAACACCAATTCAATTGTATTATGTATACATACAAAAGATGTCTTCTGATTGCATTGCTAATAATGTGAAACTCGTAGGGATTTACTTGCATTATTTTGTTGAACTTTAATGAAAGGATTGTTGATCAACATCCAAACTTCTGCATAATGATATTACCATTATTATTATCTATTAAAATTGCTCCCGCAGGGCTAAATTCCTGGTTCTGTCACCTACTTTGACTATCTACGCGTACCTCCTATATGCCTTTATATAACCCATGTAAAAAAAGCAACAAAAATCACACTCAAACACAGAATTCAAACCTAGAACAAGTATAAACTCGTGTCCAAATGAAGAAAAATCCAAAAACCTCCACAAGAATTGTTACCCTCAATTTGTTCTTCAAAATGAAAAGGAGAGTGAAGAGAAATCGGACCTTTTTCCTGCTATTTGTCTACGGCCACCAGAGTTATCCCTGAAGCTGCCATTAAGACGGTCCTTTATCGACCTCTTGGTATCAGCTTCCTCTCGATCAGCATACATCTTCCTTATTGCTAATTACTAGAACCCTAATCCCAACCCTGAACACTAACTTGAAGCCTAACGGGTCGGAAATTGGGAAAAGACGAACCTAACAGTCTGGAATTTGAAATTCTAGAGTAACATACAGAGAGGGAAAGGGAAAAAAAGAAAACCCTAACCCTAGTTTATCAGTGAAAGAAGAAGCACTTGGTTTCTAGAAGGAATTGAATTCCACAGAGAGAGAGAGAGAGAGAGAGAGAGGAATGAAAGATATTTGATTGAAGGCAGAGAAGGCGCTTCTGCTCTAAACAATTGAGGAGATGCCGTTTCGGGTTTCGGGTTTCGGGATCTTTTAATTTTTCGGAGAGGGTTTCATTTCGGGCCTCCGTTTCGGCGCACGATTGGAATTTGCTTATTGGTGAAGGTTGGTGCTCCTAAACGCACCATGTCAACGAATACCGCCTTTTACAATTTTGTTCCCTTTTTATTTTCTTAAATTAATTTCAGAATGTTTTGTCACCAAAATGCACCGTTTTTTCTCTGACATGCATCATTTTTGTTATCATCAGAAGACAAAAATATCTTGTTTTCATATCATTGATTTAATGTTAAAGTGGCTCGAAAATCAACGGGTAATTGTCGACAAGGTCTAGCTCACCCCGTTAAAAAGGTCCTTGACTTGACTGTCAATGGATGCTCAAATTGGTTGATATACGTAAAGTTTCTCTTCAAATTAACTCTCTAATTATAATATGGGTTTAGTTAAACATGTACAAGTTAATTTCTCCACTTTTTTTCTTTTCGATCTTGAAAGGGAAAATGAAGACTACAATATGCTTGTTAATGGAAGTTAAGACAAGTAAATAGATTAATCACACAGATGCAATGCAATGTTAATTTGAGCTCTAAATTGATTTCATAGACATATAGAACATAACATGTCAAAGTAACTACACATCACATGGACAATTGGAGTTACATAATTCTGAACTTTTTCTTCTTCTTTTTTCCGAACATAATTCTGAACTTAACTGATATACAGTTTTGGTAACCCCCTAACTGGCCTTTTCCTTTAACACAATTTAAGTTTATTTATGACATGAAACTGCTTTCTTAGTAGCAGAAAGCCACATTGTGCTTCATTTCATCCTTTAAAAGCCCCCCTTTGATCAATTCAGAAACCTCAACTAGACCAGATATAACCATTGACAATGGAGAATGTGAAACTAGTTGAGAAGGTTGTAATTGCACCAGAAAAACTGAAACAGCCCCGGAGACTTTTCTTATCAAACATAGACCTGGCCCTAGTTGTGTACCAAGAGACGATTATCTTTTTTGATCCTCCAAGCAATGGGATGAGCTTCTCCGAGGCTTATCATAGCTTGTTTAACACACTCGGTCCCTTGCTAGCTGAATATGATTTCTTAGCCGGGCGGCTTGTGCCAAGTTTGGAAGACAGCAATCGCTTTGAAATCGAATGCAACGGTGCAGGTGTTGTTGTTGCTGCAGCTAGGACAGATACCAAGCTGGATGAACTTGGTGAGCTTTTGGTACCCAAGAAAGAGTTCAGGCAGTTTGTTGCTTTCTTGCCACAAGAGGATGAGGAAATGGATCTCAAAGACAAGCCACTTGTGTCGTTTCAGGTCTGCTCTTATTGTGTTTATCATTTCACTATTCAAATAAGTCCTTCTGATCAATCTTTGGCTGTAAAATGAACAAAAGTCCCAAATTGATCACAGTAATGCATGTTTGTTGTGACAGTTCACTCAGCTTGGATGTGGAAGCCTAGTGTTTGCCTCCAGGTTCAATCATTGCGCAGTCGATGGGGTTGCAGCCCGGGAGTTTGAGGCAAATTTGGCAGCTCTAACTCGCGGTGGTAACTTAGTCATTCGACCAAATGCAGATCGAACAATGTTCAAAGCTCAAAACCCTCCAAACATCAGTTTCCCACATTTTGAGTACTCAAAAGCCACTGATAGAACTGGCATATTCACTGTCCGTGGTATGAGTGGCACCAACATGAAACTATCCACAACTCTGAACCCAACGCGCCTTATATATTTGTCCCAAGATCGTATTGCCAGCTTGAAGAAGGCAGCCCTTAAAGATGGGAAGTTGAAGAGCTGCACTAGTTTTCAAGTTGTTGCAGCAATGATTTGGAAGGCAAGGAGCATTGCGGTTGATATGCCAGCTGAAAATACCTCGACTATTTTGATTCCAGTCAATGTTCGCAAACGAGTTGTGCCTCCAGCCCCGCCTGGATTTGCTGGAAATGCATTGGTTCCTGCCTTTGCACATGCAACTGTGAAGGAGCTTAAGGAGGAAGATGACTCTTCCCTTGTGAGGAAGGTGCAAGAAGGGGTAGAGAGATTGGATGATGAGTATGTGAGGTCAGGGATAGATTGGTTAGAGGTGAATAAAGGGGTACCTTGCGAAGAAGATAGCTTCTCACTGGTGTCATGGTGGAAATTGGGGATAGAGCATGGTGAATTCTCATGGGGAAAAGTTAAGTGCGCCACGTCGGTTCTACTCAAGCCGGGCCTTGTCATGCTGCTGCCAGGACCAGAAGGAAAGGGAGGCCTCAGCATATGCCTGGAACTACCTGATGATCAAAGGGAGTTGTTCTGCAGGTTGATGCTGGGCGAATATTATACATGATAAGATGAATTCGTTTGTTTCTATATGTATACTAATTCAGCACATGAGGCCTTGTGGAGGCCTTTTCATCTCAAGAAGTTAAGGCTGTATTAGATCAACTGTTTCATTCCTCAGCTTAATATTTCTTGAACAAATAGAATGCTAATTAGTACATAAATACAGAGGAAGGCAGGACGACTATGGGAAATTTCCATAAAGTAAAATTCTTACAAGAAGGCAAGAGACTCAGTATAAGATTTCTAACATGACATTCCTAGAGATTAATCAATAATTCATCAACGCTGCATACTTTAGCCACTTTTCCTTCCAAGTTTAAGACCCAATTCATTGAACCTTGTATCACAAGTTTCTCTTGCCTGCTACAGAAGGCCAAAGAACGGGTTCGTCAATGCAGACTTCAGCTCAGAAGCAGCTGAGTTTAATGTTGCCATGTCAACCTTATTGTCAGGAAGATACAAAAACTCTCCCCCTTCAGTTGTCTCAAACCCACAGAGCTCAAGGAACTCAATTCCTCCAATCAAACTCCCAACTCTATCCTGCTCAATAAATTTCAATAAACACGAATTTAGACAATATATAACAGTTGTTAATTGTGTTTATTCTAAGCCTTTCTTTTCTAACCATCCCCAACAGAAAGAACACAAACACGCATGCGCACACACTAAGTCGGAAAACAGAAGAGATAAGTCAAAGCACAGCTTACCAAGAATAGCGGATTACTGAGTCTGATCTTCCTGAATTTTTCTTCATTAGGATTCCTTGCAACATTTCCAACATAAATCAGCAGGGTGTGGAAGGCTTGTCGCACTCTAGCATCGTCATCCTAGACCCACCAAAGAAAACCAATCGATAGGAAAATATGCCTACTAAAAGCAACATTTCTGTGATCTCCTTCTTTTTCTTTTTTGATAAGTAATGCATGGTACTAATGGGTATTGATGGTTGTTCTAGACCAATGTGTTATGAAACAAAACAGATTTTTGATATTTCAATATCTATGAGGCCCCTAATGATCCTTTTGGACTATTTTCTGTTATTCAAAGATGTAGCTCAAAGGGCAACAAGGCAAGATTACTTTCTTTCTTGTAACAACCAGTTTGGGAACCTATTACTACATTGAAAAAGCGAATCAGAGCCATATACCTTGTGGTTGCGCCTCAAGGACCGTAAACATTCTCTCATTCGTTCTGATTTTGCAACAGAACGGACTGGAAATGGATTCTGACATTTAAAGAGTAGGAAGAGAACATTCAGGATAATTTTATATTATGAAATTCCCAGCAAAAAACTATGTTTTTCAATGAGATAAATGGAACTTTAAATCTATAGACACCAGTACAAAATATTGATACCTGTTCTATCCTCACCGCAGGTGTATGTTTCTCACCTTCAAGCTGTCCTGGTGGCAATCCAAGATTGACCCTTCTTTCTAACTGTAAAGACATGCATACATTTTGAGGAGTAATTCAACACTTATGAACCCCTTTTGGGCATATGTCTAAAAGAAGAGTGGATTAGCATTATCTAAGCACCTTATCCTGTTTTAGTGTCCAGCGAATTCTTTCTCTTGCTCGTTTCTCTTCCTCTTTCTCAGCTTTCCGAAACTCCATATTACTGAGAAGATAAAGTTCTTATTCTACTCAGAAGTAGTACTAGGCTAAATGAAATAAAACAGACAGAAACAAAGAGAACAAATACTGAATTGAGACAGACCGTTTTCTTTCATTTTCTTCTAAACTTCGCTTTGCTTCTATGAGTTGCTTACCAGATTGAATCCTCTCCTGAAACAAAACAAAAAAGTTATCTGGGTTGGTTAAAACCAAAAGGAAAAAGACTTTCTGCAGCTTCAGTTTACAACATTGATGAGGGATGTAGAGAGAGTGCCTAACAAGCAAATAAACAGAATTCCAACTGCAAATTTAGTCAAATCCCAAAGAATTAGAACAAGAAAACAAGGGTGACATGCTGTGATTCAATAACGACCAACTCATTAGGAATCATAATTCCCCTAATCCGAAAAAAAAAAAAGGGAATCGAAAGTTCATCATTTATACAATCCAAATTCGTCATGATTTGGTCAAACAACAAAGATAAAAATCACATAGACAACTGAACAATACCTTCTCCCTTTCTCGTTCCAACTTCTTTTCTTCTTCTTCCTTCTTCTTGCGTGCTCGATCCCTGAAAATGTCTCAAACATCAAGTAATTTAAAGAAATCAAATATTGGAACATTAAAGAGTTGAGAAAAAAGAAATCAAACAGGCAGTTGAAACTAATGAAGAGAGAACTTGTGTGTGCATAAGTGCATTTAATGTTACATAAAACCATAAGGATGATGAGAAAGTAACCTTAACTCCTGTGCTTTTATTTTCATCCCTTCTGTGAAATAGAATGGTTCTGGAGATCCAATGCTAATGTCCACTGTTACCTGTGAGTAGTTGACCAGTTGAGAGTAAATCCTCTATGAAATCCCACAGGAAATTATTTTTTGTTATCTGTCTCATGCTTTAAAAGCCGAACACCACCAATTCGACATGTTTGTTGTAGCAATGAAAATCTGAATGCAATGTAATATAGATGCACAACCAAAGTACGATAACAAATCATACCAACGGCATCTCATCAATGTCAGCGTCATTCTCATGATCAACGATCCAATCTATAGCAGCCCCTAAACTAGCATTGCCTGGTAAAAAGGAAAAACAAATGAACCTACAAACTTGAATCTAGAACATGCATATGTATAAAAACCAAACCAAAACAAACATGAATTCAACTAAACCAAGCCTCAAATGCACACAAAATTCTTAGATCCTCTCAAGAAGAATACTTATTAAACTACCATTAGAAGCTTAAATATGGACCAAATGATCATCATAACAAGGTTGAAGAATTTCATTTAACCCTCCACCATAAACACTTCAAATTACCAGTTCTAGGCACACTTTTAAACCACAAGTAATTCAAGCTTTTATTCAAATTTTGAAAGCTGAAAATGGTAAAGGAAAAGCTTCACCAGAATAATGAAGTGCTCGTGTTGCGCGAGGTCTTGGAAATCCCATTGCTTCAAGCTCTCCAAGCATTTTCTTGTCAACTTCCGGAACAGCCATTGTTGTATTTGGGCGGGCAAGGTTTGCACTTTTCATTAGAAACTGGAGATGAAATGGGGATAGAGATAGGGAGGTTTAAATGAAGTGGGTTCAGAGAAGTCCTACAATGGAAGCCTTGTAAAGATTGGGCAGCCATTTTCAAGAGATTTCTGAAACCCTCTCAGCTTGTGAATATTTTGATTCTCAATTTATACCTTTCGGCTTCCTGGCTCTTAAGAAAAGAATAGGCCACGTTGGATTGGGCTTCTCTCTTCTTTTGTTTTTATTGGATATTTTTGTGTGTTCTTCAAATCTTCAACTGGCCCAATTTCTTTTACTGGTCTGCAACTGTGACTGCGCCAAAAATATTGTGCCAGCTTTTAGATGGAGTCAAAGCCCAAAAAAATCATTTCTATTTTTCTTTTGTTTCACACCTTCAAATTCAATGATTCAAATTCAATCACAGCCGTTAATTGATTCAATCACCTTCAATATTTCACCTTCTTTACCTAGAATTTCATAATAAAAGACCTAACACTATGTCATGCTGAAAGTGTTACTCATCTGCGAAGCTTGGTCTCTATATTGCTGAATCTTGTAATTTTTCTTCAATATTTTATGAATATCGATTTTTTTATTCCTATTTTATCCGTTTTCCCATTTCGTGTTGAAGTAATTTTTTTTTATAAGCGATATTAGATGATGGGAAATCGATTCTAAGACTCATATAGAAATAATTGTTTAATAATTTTAGTTTACAAACTTTAGTAGAAGTGGTTTAGAATGTCAAAATCGTCCCCTATTCTCTTTCCTTTTTCATCCGTTATTTTGATTTACCTTGGTTACATCACCTCCACCAGGACCCGCCCTAAAGAAAAGTTTTAGACACTTCCAGAAACCGTTGGAACTTGGAACCTACACACTCTGAGACCGATACAAAAATTTACAAGCAAAAAATAAAAACCAACTTGCTTTAGCTGGTAGCTCCCAAAATCACAGCAATAAGGATGGCAGAAAACAAAGCCAGAAGAACGATCAAGCTGTTCTGCCCATCAGTGGCAAAGACGGTGTCGTTGTTGGTATGGGAGGAGCAGAGGCTGGACTTGGGCTCCATAGCCAGAACGTTTGGGCTGGACCCACCAACCCTGAAGCTCAACGGTCACTTTATCAGCAGAGGGCTCGACCTCATCGCCTCCTCAGTCACCTGGAAGTCCCTCCTTTCTTTCTTCTCTGCTAAAGGACTCTCAACAGGGGAAAACGACAGCAGCCCCATTGTCGTTGATGGCAAGCTCTGCAAAGTTGGCACCAAGCGTAAGTTCTACCACCAACTACTTTATTATCTGTTCTGGGTAAATGGGTACCTTCAGATTTGATTGTTGGTTCTTTTCGATCATGAAAGAATGAATCTTTGATTTTGCAGGAGGACATGAACTACACCAGGTTGTTGATAACAGAGGAAGGGCAGCTTTTGAAGATGACAGCTTGCTGATCAAGAGTAAAAAGATGAGGACAAGCAACCCAGGTACATCAACTGAAAGCAATGGCAGAATTGGTATTTGCTCTTCCAAGAGAAAGCAATTGTTAGAAGATGTAAACTTGCTCAAAAAGCTAAAAATAAGTGAAACTAACCCAGGTACTGATTCATTCTGACTTAACTTTGACTTAGTTTTTCTGGGTTGTTTTTGGGTTAACTTTTTATTATAAGTTAACACAACTGGTCTGGTTCTATGGGATTTTTCAGATATCCAAGGAAGAAGTAGAAGCCAGTCCAGCAGCATCTCAGGTGCCCAACTTAGATGCAGTTATATGAGGGAGAAGATGAAGAGGAAGAGAGAAGATGAGGCAGTCGTGTCTGCTCCTTGCAAAGAGATTTTATGAAGCTTCTCATGTTTGTTTTCATTTTTATTTTTCTTGGTTCTCCTTTTTCTTTCATAGTTTGGTTTAGTTTTTATGCGACTTGATTTAACTTGTAAATGATGAGTATAATGTAAGAACAATGAAAAGACTTTTGGTTTGGCAACCTAATTCCAGCATTGACAATCATCATATGTATGTTTAATTCACTCAGGGTAAAGAAAACACAAGCAATAGATGAGAGAATTCGAAGACTGAAAATTGAAGAACAATAAATTCCTTTTGTTTAGCGTTTGTCGGCCCACAAAACTGGACAAACATAACCCAAAAATGTTGAACTGAAATAAGTACGAACTAGAAAAGAAAAGGTAAAAGGTCAGATATCAAACGGCTATGGACATGGTAGGATTAAATAAAGCCAAACACTTCTGTTCCCTCTTGAACTTCTTTTGGCAAACACAAGAACGCAAACTCTGCCAGCCCCCTTCAACTTCAGCCAAAGTTGATACCGGCTTTCAAGTTCCGTGATCGCTGCAGCATTGGTTTAGTTGTAAGCTTCCCCAGCCTCATCAAGTAGGGGATGGGAGACTGTCTAAGAACGGAATTGTTACGGTCAATTGCGTGTGTGAATAGTGTAACGTTTAGTGATGTAGCCTCATGTGAACATGGCCTACTACAATTGGGGGCTGGGGACACTCTGGGCAGTACAGTACTGAAGATACTGTAACTAAGTTCTACCCCTCATATGGATTAGGGCTCTAAAAATGGCAAGCTCATATTGTACAGTAAAGGACCTAATTGGCACCTATTGTACAATGACTTAGACACATCATCCAAAATAAACTTGCCAAAAGACAGCAATTCCAGCCATAAGTATAAAAAGTATAAGTTTTGAACTGATGAAGGTTGATGAATTGGAAGTCGGCTGATGAGATGGTCTTCCTCTCAGCTTGGCAGACACCCTAGATAACAGCTGTCGGAGCCGACCAGTTTCCTTGGTAGCTGCAAACAAACATGAGAAGCTGAACATCATAAGCCAGTGAAATAAGAAAGCAAACGCAACAGAGCAAATTACAAGTTTCTGTAGTTAATATTGGTAATTCAAGGCTAATGAATTCAATCATGCATGATGAGAAACTGTTGAGCATGATTGACTATTCTTGGTACCCATATAACTCTCAAGTGTCTCTTTCCATTTATTTATTTATTGAAAAGGAAGCAATTAACTGCATTAACTGTTAATGAAAGAGTAACAAGCTAAAAGAGGAACATTCATGCTGTGTTGTAAAACCATGAGATTTTCAACAAATATTATGATACAAATAGACAATCTAACCTTTTCTCTTTGAAGATCTTTCCTCCTCGCCAACACGCTTTCGAAGTACATTGAGCAAAGAACCAAAATACAAAGCACATACAGTGCATGTAATTGTGATAACATTGTAAGGCATGCTAAAATCAGGAGTTGTCAACGGTACAAGTAATACTTCTGTGTATGCCAGAACAGCACTGTTTTCCTACACAAATAAAGAGAGTAAACTATAGGCATAAAAATCAAGGACTGAGACATGTGCACACCAAAGAACGTATGGCAGTTAGAATACCTGGAATTTGGATAAGATGGAGGACCTATCCACAGATTTATCTGTAAAGAACTGCATGCTTGTATGGAAGTTGGGAAAGCTTATAATGGCTGCTGGAATATCGAATCCTTGATTGGCATCTGGAGGATACTCATCAATATGCAAAAACCCCTACATCGATATTATAACAGTCATAAGAAAATAAACAAGTACAGAATAAATTTAGTGTACATTCAAACTTCAGCCTATGTTCCAAGCAAATAGGATGATACAAGACTTCCGATCAACAATGCTTCAGTCAAGATTGTCTTCCATGAGCTTAGCAAGAAGTTTAACACCACAGGAATTCCAGCATAGTTATAACCCCTTGAAAATTTCTAAGAACTTTCTTGCCAAACCAATGCTATAATAAAGGAAAAAGAAATTCCAAAGCATACCTTATCAAATTCTAAGGTTATAGCTGCTGATTTCATTCCACAAGGGAATTTCAGGACCATCTCCATCACCCCAGGTGACACTTTGTCTACAGAAGGTGAAACACGCATCTTTTCAACAACATCTGAAACTTCTTGAGGTTGTTCATTAACATACACTCGCAATGTATGAAAATAAACCTTAATATACCAAGGCACAACCTGAAAAACTTTAACTTCCAATTTGCACCTGCCTTCACTCATATCAGTTTGCAACAACTCATCACTCACTTCTGTAGATCTCAAGGATATTGCAATAGCACCCCTTTCATTCCCACTTCCCATCAAGAACCTAACAGCATGTAATGGTGCTTTCTGACAGGACCAAACTACAGGAAGCTTCCAAGTTAGGCCTAAATCAAATGGCCTAGACTCACTGTACTTCTCAATATAAAATTCATATACAACAGATGGGTTCTTCTTTTCAAAGTCATTCAGTTCTTTTAATACCCTGTCCGGCTTAACAGACAATTCAAATCCAGGGTTACTACTAAAACCTTCATAGACAGATTTATCATCACTAGATAACTCATTTTCTTTCTGCAAGTAATCCAGCTGACCAACTAGTCCCCTGTCAAGCTGAAGGTATACGGTGGAAGACTTGGCAAGTACACATCTTCCAGTGACCATCCTCCCAAAAATTGAAGTCAAGGACCAGCTTGGTTGTAATTTTGTTTCATGGGAATAAGACATAACATTTCTCTCACTATCAGGCTGGACAACAACTGTGAGTGTTTGTTGTAGAACAATTCCTGAACCTCCCTCCTCTGATTCAAGTTCACTTGAGGTCAAGCGCAACTGCTGTGAATGATAAAATCCTTTGTAGATAGATGGTCTATCCATTAATGCAGAAAGCCCAGCTTTATCTCTACAAGGAAGGAGCTTCAGCCATGGAGTTAGGTTCTCAGTGCAAACAGCCTCACGGGGCAATGTACCATACCTCAGACTGCCTGGCGCTGGGCGATAGCCCCATTCAGGAGCAGAATATGTTGTAGACGATTCTAGGAAGTTGACTGAAGCACAAAAGAGACCCGAAAGAGCATGGGTTAAATTCTTCCAAGAATCATCCACCTGTTCAAGAGGGACATCAAAGACAGCCCACAACTCAACTCCAGGAGGCTTGGCATTGTTGCTTGATATGGGATCAAACCCACCCCAACGATCATAGTTCCAGCGACCTTGTGTGAAAGATAATTCCATTTCCTTAACACGAAACTTCTGAACCTGTCCAACCAATACTATCCCGCAAGTTACTTAGTAGTTTAAGATACTACCAAAATTTCATGAATTAGTAGAAAAATGTTTTAGGCAAGTTTAAAGTTGGGTTGTCCTAGCAGTAAGGATCCTGGATGTGTTACATATGGAGAAAAAACACAAAATGGTGGGATGAAGAGATTTTAAAATGTTGGTTTTAATCTGGGTTAAACTAAAAGAAGCATTTCCCAAAGCGTGGTGGAGACTAAATGGCATGCCGAAAATCTAAGTCTTGTAAGTGCCATGCCCATGCCACATTCAGGTTGCAGACACTACTAGAGAACATTAATTACAAAAACCTAACAGTTTCCTCTTGAATCATTATTAGACACTTCTAGTTTCTTTTCTTCTAAACACCAAAATACGGGAATTATGTTAGTTTGGAAACTACATGAAAAACAGAGTAGAAACACATGCAAACACAATACAAAGAGCTCAGACAAGAGCTGTCCCGATCAACTTGGCCCAAGTTGAGGTCTCGAGAGTGAAATTTATAATAAACCCTAACTTGAATCTCAATGCTGAAACTCAGACAGGTGATTTTGAACACTTACAACACCTATTCAGCTACCATACTACCTTAGGCACCATTATTAAACCAAACCCAGATGCAAGATCCAAGATTTATCAGTTTTTCCTTATCCTATGCCCAATTTAACAAATTTAAACAACAAAATTTATGCAGAGGCACGTAATGACCTACCAGCTGAGATATGGCTTTGGGGAAGAGATGGTGATGGCGGCCATTGGAGCTGGTATGCGGGGCCCTGCTTCGGAAATGGAAGTGGGCCAGCACCTTTCGATCCGGCAATGGCCTCAGAAGCAACTCCTCCGAGAAATCTTCTTCGGTGACCGATCCCAAGGCAGCTTTGAAATTGAGAATTGGGGCGAAAAGTAAGAAAGAGAGCAATAGGATCGGTCTGAGAAGAAGGAGAGGAAGGGCCATGAGGCGGAGGAGTGAGCTTGAATCGGAGTGTGGGCGTTGCGAGAGTGCTATGAGATGGGGGCCATTGGGCGCCGAGTCGGGTAGTCCGCCATGGGAGCGTAGCGGGAGTTTGGTCAGTGAAAGACTAGTAATGACTGCTTACGTTGATCTGGGCTTTTTGGATTTCTAGAGACATAAAGAATTGGCCTTTGGGCTTTTTGATCATTTTGGTCAACAAGGCCCATTATTTGTTAAACCATTTTGTTCCAAGTGAAAATATGTATTTTTTTAAATATATATATATATATATATAAAGATGCTATTATAAAATTATGTCACTTGATATTTAAAATTTGAGATTTTTTTTGGTGTTTGGACTAATATATTTTTGTTATGAAATGTATTTGTACATGGTCTAATTCCTATAATTCTTTTGCAAATAATCCCACAAATGTTCAAATGACCAAGAAATTGATACACAATCTTTGACAACCTACATGGTTTTGATGTTATTGAGCACTAGAAATGTTTAAGAGAATTATGCATGTGTGCAGACTTGTGGAGTAATATTTTACTGTCACTGACATTTTATGTTACAAGATTATCAATCAAGATCATTATAATCAAATTCAAAAAATCAATAACAAAGATTTTAACAATCAATAACAAGAAAATGAAATAAAAATGCAGAAAACAAAACTAGGATTTCATTTGCAGTTGGAATTGAAAGACAATCAATATAACTAAAACCAAAGATTGAAAAGTTAATAAATCACACTGAGTTGTGGAAACTGAGAACTAGAATGAGACTTAGAGCAAAACTTAAATGGGAGCTTTTGAATACAGTTGCTAATACTTTGAGAGCATCAATCAAATAGGAGCGCTAGTCCATCTCCATTATCGGGGGGGTTCTTGGTTTTTATAGTTTCCAAAACAAGTGGTTCTTCGTTTTGAATAGACAAAAGCACTTCAAATACTTACCATTTATCACCGTTTTAAGACAGATTTGCTCTCAAATCCTAGAAGATCAAGGTTCCATAAAATTCGTTGGGTATTTCATGACATACGGGAACGATCTTTCACCTTGTTTTCAGATAAAATAATGAACAAATGGTGAATAAATTCTCATACGCTTCAATCTGCAGAAAGAAGTTTGTTTCTTTTAGTGACGGTTCTCTTTTACCTGCGGTTTAAGACGGTTTTAAGAACTTTAGTGACGATTTTCAGGGTGTCAATTTCAGAACTAGCTTTAGTGACGGTAAAACCCGCCGCTAGGCACCACTAAAAGTGTTATTAGCAACGGTACCCAAAACCGCCGCTAAAAGTCAGAAGATAGTGTAAACTTCAACGGCAATATCTGGACATTAGAGACAGTTTATTATAACCTTATTTTTTATCCTCATTCATTGGGGATTTAATATTGCACTCCCTCGGAGATATAGGGTACCTTTTTAAATCAATACAATGGTCATAGTTCATATATCTCCTCCTTCCATTCTCATTTGCTTGTGGTTCGTTTGAGTCTAATTCCCAAAACTTCCTATTGTTTCGAGTTTCTACCAATATGATTGTGTCCATAACATTCTTTCATGGAGCTCCGTGGTATGCAGCCAATTATGTCAAATCCTTGGTGGTGAGCTCTAAATGGTGCAAAAGTCCAATCCCTCTCAAGGCCACCATAAGCTTGCTTATATTTTTATTGGTTCAGATGGGTACGCAACTCTAATTGGGATGTTGTCCACATAAAATCTGCAGCACATAAAAAGAATAATTTTTATATATATATATATATATATATATATATATATATATATATATGCATATACATTATAGGATAATGTTATGTTATTAGATATATATGACATGTTATATTGTTAAACTCTGAATCATAGTCGTTCATTTAGGAAACGAAAACATGAGATATGGTGTGACAAAATAAAGAACATATGGCCAAGGACTCTTACACAATTTGATGATGGTTCCGAAGATTGTTGTAGTCTTGATAATCTGCATTGGCGTCAAACCAAATGATCCTTATCATTTTCAAAAGCATTTGTCTGCAATGTGATTGGCTCTCCTTTTACTTTACCCAAGAACTCAAAGCTCATCACGAGCTTCATTACCCGAAGTTAGCTGCACACACATACACACGCACACACGCACATATATATAGAGTGGTGGCTATAGATCTTCAAATAAGTTGCAGGTCCATTATAAAATCTGATGTGCTTGGTCGACCAACTAGAGTAATAAAGTTGACACAGTAAAAACATAAGGCAAATTACATGTTCATTCTAGTATATAGTGGCAATTAGCTGACTTCAACCATACATGATGTGGTACACATGCAATTCTATAGTATCTCTATTTATTTTTATAATAAAAAAATGAAACAGTTAACTGCAGTAGGTGTAAATGAAAAAGTAACAAGCAAAAGAGGAATACTTCAGTCCTAGAAGGCGTATGGTGCCCCAACAGAACTACAAGCTTACTACCACTGACAGGGAAACTATGTTGCTAACCTTATTCCATCCTATAAGAACACTGCACGATGAAATCCAAAGAAAAACAGACTAACTTCTGAGAATAAATTAACTCAGCCAATTGTGCAAAAAATAATCGACACTGTCTCAACATCTGCAACTCATGATGTGTTCTAAATTTAATATATATGCCCTGTTGTAAAACCTATAAATTGCTATCAATATGCTAAAAACAGTCAATCTAAATGCTGTTCCTTGAAAATTTTCCTCCTCGCCAGCACGCCTTCTAACTATTTCGAGCAAATAACTAAAATACTTTAGACATACATTGACTGTAATCACCATAACTTGACAAGGCATGCTAAAATCGGGAGTTGCCAACAGTACAAGTAATACTTCTGTGTATGTCAAAACATCGCTGTTTTCCTACACACAAATAGAGAGTCGACAATAGGTACAAAAATCGATGAATCTGATACATGAATACCACCAAAAAAGAAAAAAGAGGTGGATAGAATACCAGGAATTTGGATAAGAGGGAGGACTTCTTCACAGATTTATCCTTAAAAAACTGCATGCTTGTATGGAAATTAGGAAAGCTTATTATGGCTGATGGAATATCAAATCCTTGATTGGCATCTGGAGGATATTCATCAATATGCAAAAACCCCTACATAGATATTATAACAAAGTCATACCCAAAAAAAATCAACAAGTAATAAAGAAACGAAGTGTACAGTCAAACTTCAGCCTATGTTTCAAGCAAATAAGATGATATAGGAGTTCCCAGCAACAATGCTTCAGTCAACCATTGTTCTGCATGAGCTTAGCTCACAGTTTAGCACCACAGGAATTCCCACATAGCTATAACCCTTTGAAAATTCCATATAAAAACCAATGCTATAAAACATGGAAAAAAAAATTAAAAAAAGATTACCCAAGTATACCTTATCAAATTCTAAGGTTATAGTAGCTGATTTCATTCCACAAGGGAATTTCAGGACCATCTCCATCACCCCAGGTGACATCTTGTTTACAGAAGGTGAAACAAGCATCTTTTCAACAATGACTGAAACTTCTTGAGGTTGTTCATTAACATACACTCGCAATGTATGAAAATAAACCTTAATATACCAAGGCACAACCTGAAAAACTTTGACTTCCAATTTGCACTTGCCTTCACTTATATCAGTATGCAACAACTCATCACTCACCTCCGTAGATCTCAACGATATTGCAAAAGCACCCCTTCCATTCCCACTTCCCATCAAGAACCGACTAGCATGTAATGGTGCTTTCTGACAGGACCAAACTACAAAAAGCTTCCAACTTAGGCCTAAATCAAATGGCCTAGACTCGCTGTACTTCTCCATAGAAAATTCATATAGAACAGATGGGTTCTTCTGTTCAAATCCATTAAGTTCTTTTAATACCCTGAACAGACAATTCAAAGCCAGGGTTACTCATAACACCTTCATAGGCAGATTTATCAGCACTGGATATCTCATTTTTCTTTCTGCAAATAAGGAGCTTTAGCCATGGAGTTAGGTTCTTATATACCTCAGACTTCCTGGCGCTGGGCGATATCCCCATTCAGGAGCAGAATATGATGTAGACGAATCTAGGAAGTTGATTGAAGCACAAAAGAGACCCGAAAGAGCATGGATTAAATTCTTCCAAGAATCATCCACCTGTTCAAGAGTGACATCAAAGACAGCCCACAACTCAACTCCAGGAGGCTTTGCATTGTTGCTTGATATGCGATCAAACCCACCCCAGCGATCATAGTTCCAGTGACCTTGTGTGAAAGAAAATTCCATTTCCTTAACGTGAAACTTCTGAACCTGTCCAACCAACACTCTCCCGTAAGTTATTTAGTGGTTTATAAGATACTACCAAGAATTTCATGAATTCATACAAGAATGGTGGAGTGGAGGTAATTGGAAAGTTAGGTTATGCTACCAGTAAGACTTAAAAATCCTAAATTTGAATATCAATGCTAAAGCCCATACAGTTAATTTTGGAAACTTACAACACCTATCAAGCTACCTTACTACCTTAAACACCCTAATTAAACAAAACCCAGATACAAGATCAAAATTTTATCTGTTTACGACCTTATCGTATGCCAAAGTTAACAAATTTAAAAACAAAATAATGCAGAGGCACGTAAAGACCTACCAGCTGAGATATGGCTTTGGGGAAGAGACGGTGGGGCCGGCCACTGGAGTTGGTATGTGAGGCCCTGCTTCGGAAGTTGAAGTGGGCCAGCACCTTGCGACCCGGCAATGGCTTCAGAAGCATCTCCTCCGAGAAATTTTCTTCGGTGACCGTTCCCAAGGCAGCTTTGGAATGGAGAATTGGGGCAAAAAGTAAGAGAGAGAGTAACAGGACCCGTCTGAGAAGAAGAAGAAGAAGAAGAAGAGGAAGGGCCATGAGGTGGAGGAATGAGCTTGAATCGGACTATGGGCGCTGCGAGAGTTCTATGAGATGGGGGCCGTGGGGCGCGGAGTCAGGTAGTCCGCCATGGAAGCTTCGCTGAAGGAGTTTGGTCTATGAAAGACGTTGGGGTTTGGGAGGGATTTTTTGATTTCTAGGGACAAAGACAATGGGCCTTTGGGCTTTCCGATCTTTTGGTAAAGAAGGCCCAATTGATTAACGATGATTTATTGTTATTTGTTTCCTCCAGTTTCTATTTTATATATAATTTAACAAATAAAGATTTGCCAAACCAAGTATATGAGAATTTTCTGATCTATCTTTTCGATGGGGAGGTTTTTATAGGGATATACAAAGTGATAAATCGTAAAAAGAGTTATAATACAAAATAAATCTCAATTACGACATAACTATACAAACGGGTAAATAAAAAAAATCCCGAATAAAAAAGGAAATAAATCTCGCCAATTATAAGTGCTATAGTTACTTTAATAGCTTCTTCTTGGTAAGAGATCTCAAGCCTTTAGGTCATTGATGGCCAAAATAAAAGGTTCATGGCTCAAAAATGCTTGATCTTTACAGTTGATCCCAAATATCTACGATAGTGTGTTCTTAACTTTCCATGATCAAATCTCTCCTAAAATTTGTAATAATCTTAATTATAAATAAATGCATCAAATGCTTCACCAAATCATATAAAATCCGTTAAATACATATCTTGATCATAAATCCAAAAGTTTTCAAGATAGTATCCTAAAATTCAATATCAAATCAAATATTAATATCATATATCTTGAATACAAAGCAAAGAATTAACTATGGTTACATCAATGAACACGTGTCAAGTGTTGAGAACAATGGTGAGCAAAAATATTTCCATAGCGTTAATGCGATAATGTGATCCAAAGGAAGAATAAACCCTTTTTTAAAAATCTTTAATTAATGTTAGGAGTGATGAGTTTTGCTTACAAGGGCTTCATATATAAGATACAAAATGATGATCACCAGATTACAATAATAATGAATACAGTTATATATATATCATCCCTTATCTCCTCTGTAATTTTTTTTTTTTGGGGTTAGCTAGGGTTTGAATTTTCTTAAGCCTATTAACCCTAGCTATTAAAACTGCACTCCGGGGCAGGTGTATTAGGACCGGCACAATAGTCGTAGTGCATATGTCTCCTTCTCACATCCTCATATGCCCGTCGTTGGTCTGAGTTTAGTTCCCTTATGTCGTTCCACCAATAATTCTGCCCATAACATTCGATCATGCATTGTTTTGCTGCGCAGGGGCAGCCACTTATGTCAAATCCTTGGTAGTGAGCTTTAAATGGTGCATACCTCCAATCCGTCTCATTCTGACTTGCCCATTTTGCATGCCAAAGGCTTGCTTGAATTTGCATTGGTTGTGACGGGAAGGGAACCCCAGATTTTCTGAGTTTCTTAAATACCCTAATTGGGATGTCGTCGACATAAAATCTGCATGACAGAAAAAAAAGGGTGCGTTATCAAATTGTAACAAACATGTTATATTATGAAACTGTGAATTAAATTCCCGTGTTTATGTATATATAACAATTTGGAAAAATAAAGAGCAATTTGATGATGGGGATGAGTATGTATTCTTACACAATTTGATTATGGTTCCAAAGAATTTTGTAGTCATGATACTCTGTTGTGGGGTCAAACCAGAGAGTAATTCTTTGTTCTCTACCGCCCGTGCCATTTGCAAAAACATTTGTCTGCAATAGGATTGGCTCTCCTTTTATGTTACCCAAGAACTCAAAGTCCAGCTCATCATGAGCTTTGTCCTTTACTCCGTCACCGTCGCCTGAAGTTAGCTTCATATATATAATATACATATATAAGCCACGGGCAATATTTGGAGACATTAGAGAGAGAGAGAGAGAGAGAGAGAGAGAGAGAATTAATGGGATAATAATATTCACATAAAAAGTTGTGACGACACCGGCAGAATTCCCTCGTGGTAATTTGATCCTCATATGAAAGAACCCAGAACCAAACCATTGCTTGGATACAAACGAAGCCCCTGAAATAATAAGAGCTCAAATTATCTTCTATATACAATAAATAAAGGAAAGAGAAAGTTAAATAATTACCACTATATTATATATTATATAAGATCTTCAGAAGAGTTAATTAATATCTCATGTTCTACTTATTTTTCTTAATTTCTAAGAGGTGGCTATGGAGGATCAAATTATAAAACCTACCATGCAATAAATAAAAAATGGCCTGCTTTGTGGTTTAACCTCTCATAAATAAAAACATAAAGTTGATTAATTACTCCATATCTTAACGATAAGTACGAAGCAAAGACAGCTTAAGAGAAATAAGGCATGAATAAGAAAATGGAAAGAAAATCAATACAAACAGCTCACGGAAAAGAAAAAAGAATTTATTTGGATCATTAGCATCTAACAAAAAGATTATCATTAGCATCCAACAAAGAGATTGTTATTCCATTAGAATCTAGAAGAAGAAGATGGAAATGATTATTAACCCGAAGAATTATCCATAGAAAGCCGGACTTCTCTTCCCTGATGTGAAGACCGGAAATGAGAAGAATCCGTTGTGAGCGTTCTATAGTTATGATAAAAGTTACCGTCAAGAAGGCTGGTTTCTGTAGCAAGCACCCCACCACCAATAAGGAGAAGAACCAGAAATAAACGAACCACTGAGAAAGCCATTTCTAAGGCAAAACCTAGCCAGTGAGAGTGTTTTGTGTTTCACAAAAGAAAGTAATGCATTGGTGAAGTTATATATAGATCCCTTCCTTAATTATAAACCTAGACTTAGCCCAAGCCCATGAATAAGAGTTACTAGATACGTACGAGACTCTGGATCTTATGGATTCATGTGACATTATAAGGTAACGTTATTTGTTTAGACTATTACAACTCATGCATCCTAAAATCTGGACAAAGCAAAGAAGGGTTTAGAAAATTTAGAAAGAAAGGAAGGAAACAAATGAATTTCAAATGATTCATTGTCATTTCAAATAATATACTACATCTAGTTTGTTTCAAATACATTCAATGTGGTTATAGTTGTTTCAAATACATTCAGTCTAATATGATTCTTGTTTCTTTAACGAATTTAATTTTGTTTTCAAATTCAAATTATTGCTTACAAATCTCTCCATTTTGAATGGGAGTATTAATTAGGACACTCACGAGTTGTTATATCCAAATTTTACACCGCTAAATGAAATTTCAAGCAATGAAGGAGAGGGAACTAATATTTTTCAAAAGAGGCCTAAATTTTTTGGAGGGAATTAAAATTGTTCATGCACTCCTCACAATTTAGGGCAACTTTGACAAGGATATGAAGTGGATTATGCTGGAGTTGGGCTTAGATAAAATGGGTTAAACCTAAAAATACATGTAATTAATAACAAAACAAAATTGGGGCAAATTTTACAAGTCATTTACTTTAAAAAAGCAAAAACAAAAAAGATGATCAAGATTAAAGTGAAAACAATAAAAGTTGAATATCATAATAAAAGAAGAAGAAGAAGAAGATGATGATGATAAATTAACCCGAAGCTTGATCCAAGAAAAGCACGAGTTCTCTCCCTCGATACCAAGTTTCCACATGATCAGGTTTCCCCCAGACGACTCCATAATTTTCGTGAAAGTAAACATCACGGGCAAACACACCAACAAGTTGGAGAAACACAGCTAAAACCAGCACTGAAACCCCCATTTTAGGCCAAACCCTAGAATTAAACCTAGCAGGCTACTGCCATGGTTGTGGTGGTGCAAGTTATAAATAGAGAAATATTTCTTTTGTATGTATTTTTTACCCTAAGAACTCGAAGTGGGCAAAAAGAGTGTGAGCCATAATTTTTCTCTACCTTACTGAGATCTGTTATGCCCACACGCTATTGACTTCTCCACATATGATAGCTATCTCCATAACCAACCACATCATAATTTATGCACCATCTCTTTTTTATGAAAGCAACTAGAAAAATTGCCTGCCCTTTTACCCATTTTAGTTCATATATGTTTGATGAAAAGCTATTCAGAAATCGTGTTGTTAGGAGGAGCTTGGAAGCAATGAAGTGCAAGAAAGAAACTCTATCCTATAGCTTTTCATTATTGTATCTAGCTGTGACAGTCAAGCTCGACGTCTGTGATAAGGGGATCAAATATTGTTGTATAACAAGTAACAGGTTAGAACCCTGACCTTGTTCTTATCACGTGACAAACTAAAGCGAAAAAAATCTAAATAAAAAACTGGCCAAGTATTCAATTTTGATGACTTGAATACGTGCTATATTTTAATTGGATTGTTTTGTAACTCAACACTGACACGTTCCAAGAACAGCTTCTTACAAGTTTCTGTCGCCCTCGATGGTTGTTTCTGTTGAATTGGAGTCTTGCATGCATGATGGGTTATGGATCCCACGCCATGACCCGCCATAACGATTTCATCATCCAACTTTTGTAGTATCCGGCCTTAGCACCAACTCTATGAGTACGTAGATTTTCTCATTGGCACATTTTAATCCAAACACAATCTAATCTGGATTTTGTTCCATGCATGCATTAGATCAGCCATCACTATATTTTATATATATATATATATATTTTGACTAATGGTGAATGGGAAACCTACAAATCTATCATCATTAAACTCAAAGTGTTAATCAACTTTTAATAAACTCTCAAATCAGTTTTAATTTTGATGCCTCAGAAGATTGATGGGCTCACTTATGCATAGGTGTTTTCATGATCCTTTTGTTTTTAATACAAGAAATAAAATGCTCATCTCTCATCATATTAATGAATAGAAAACTATATGTATCTATGAAAATGCAAACTAGGATCAAGTTTTTGTATAACAAGAGAGAGAGAGAGAGAGAGACAGAGACAGAGAGACAGAGAGACAGAGAGAGAGAGAGAGCATATTTCTGAGTCACAGTACTTATCTAACAACGCCAGGAAGAAACTTACAAATGCAAACCTGTTAATTCCAACAAAGAACCTTCCTTAATTAGCTTTTTTGTCTTATACTGTAAGAAGCATTGATATGTTTGCTAATTAGCAAGGGGTTGTTGGCGAGTACTTAGTTAGGATTTTGGTTTCTTATTTAGTTTAGATTTTGGTTACTTACCCATTTATTTAGTCATGTTGTAATTTAGATTTATTTCCTATTTTATTTAGGGTTGTATTTCCTTATAAATACCTTCATATTGAAGAAAAATGTATAACTGAAAATGTACCTTACTTTGTTTGACAGAGGTGACCGATTAATCATGCATCATATACAATAAAAATATCATATCCATACAATTTAAATACTATGCATATATGTTCTTTAGAAAATACCCACCAATTGGCACTTTATGAATTACAAGTATTATTTTCCCCTCTTTAATTAATCTAATATTTCTGGTGATTATAGTTTATAATTTTTCTGAATATTGCACTCTTTGGGAAGCCCAAATGGGAATCGAGGCTTATCATTACAATAGTCATAGTTTATATAGTTCTTCCTCACATTCTCATATGCTTGTTTTTGGGTAGGGTTCAGTTCCCAATAATTCATATTGTTCCACCAATAATTCGATTTATAACATTCTTCAACGTTGGAGCTCTGTGTTGAGCACCCACTTATGTCAAATCCTTGGTAGTGAGCTCTAAAAGGTGCATAGGTCCAATTTATCTTTTGTGGAGATGCCCAATCTCCATTCCACAAGGTTGCTTCAATTCTCATTGGCTGTGTTGGGTAGGGAACTCCCAAATTCGTGTAGTTCTTGAAAACCCTAATTGGAGTGTCGTCGATAAAGAATCTGCGGAGAAAGATGAAACTGTGAATCTGAATCGGCGCACATTCAAACCTCGATCGATAATAAACAGCAATGAGAATAATGAGACGAGAGATGATTCTTACACAATTTGATGAGGGTTCCAAAGAAGTTTATAATCATGAAACTGTGATGTTGGGTCAAACCATAGGTGAATCCTTTGCTCTCTGCCGCCTACACCATTTACAAACACATTTGTCTGCAGTGTGATTGCTTCACCTTCTGCATTACCCAAGAACTCAAAGTCCAGCTCATCATGTCGACTAGTCTTTGAAGTCAGCTGCATGTAAAAACGAAAATATAAATAGGAGAAAAAGAGGTAGATATAATAACAAGGAGAATTTATATATATGGAAATTGGAATAACACTCACATAAAAAGTTGTAATAACTCCTGCAGTACTATTGTTCCCTGGTATCTTCATCCTCATATGAAAGAACCCAGAACTGTACTTTAGGTACGATCCAAATCCAGATCCTGTGCAAGTAGTAATTCAAATGTCTAAGTTGGTGCGTCATGTTGGAGTGGACTTAGATAGGATAGGCTAAATGTAAAAATATGAAAATATTTGGACCAAATTAATTATTGTGCGCCGATCGATATATATGTTATTTACTTGAAAATAAGAAGAAAATGACAATCAACGTATCGAAATGCTAAGAATAAAAGTTGATTAATCATGCATAAGCACGGAAAAACTATCTTTAATTAGCATCTAACAAAACCAAGAGGAAAAAAGAAGAAGATGATGATAACCCGAACTGCTATCCAACGAAAGCTGGATTTCTCTCCCCTGATTAAGAGACAAAACATGATCATTTCCCCATGTGATTTCATAATTTTTATCAAAAGCACTGTCGTCGTTGTTGCTTGCAATAGTGCCACCAACAAGTAGCAGCAAAAACACAAAGAAACCCAACACTGAAAGAGCCATTGTAAGCCAAACTGTGGCTAACTCTACTATTTGCAAGTGCCATTGCTGTGGTGGTGAAAGCTATATATATACATATATATAGATGATTTCAACAGTTGAAGATTTTCCTAAAAACCCAAAAAGGGTGCGAGTCATATGTCATGATCTAGAGCCTTAGCTTCTTGTTACATGTTACCCGCACGCCACTTCTGAATAAACCAACCACATCCTTCTAAAAAGCATGACATATTAATTGGGCTTCTGTAGTAGGCTATCCTATTGGTGTTTCTAGGCCAAAAAGGGACATTGGGCCCCACTGTTCATCCTGATAAGGTTTCTGGAATTTTGGTGATTGGCATTTTGATAAGGTTTTTAACATCTAATTTGGATTTTGTAACTTATGTTCCACCAATGCATCAGCTATGACTAAATCACTTTACATTTTCTTTTTGACTAAAGGTGAACTTTTCTTCAACTCAAAATTCCATTCAATCTAACCAAGGTGGTTAGTGTGAGTGGTTCGGCACTCTCATTCCTTAAGAGAGGTCAGGGGTTCAATCCCTGCTCTCGTACGGAGTCACCACTTTGGCCAACACTTTACCTCTTACGGGCCGACCCGGTGTGAGTGGGGATTAGTCTGGGTTGTGGTTAAGGCTTAAAGGTGCCATCCATAGTTGGGGCCCATCCAGGATCACCTTATGGTTCAGACCAAAAAATAAAAAAATAAAAATTCCATTCAATCTTAAACGTCTAAACGAAAGAAAATCCTTTGTGGGATCAAACCAAAGATGAAGCCTTTGCTCTCTACCCCGCGTTGCCATTTGC
Source organism: Prunus avium (assembly GCF_965620075.1). Classification (NCBI taxonomy): domain Eukaryota; kingdom Viridiplantae; phylum Streptophyta; class Magnoliopsida; order Rosales; family Rosaceae; genus Prunus; species Prunus avium. The sequence goes on from NC_142291.1 coordinate 36,107,501, forward strand.
GAAAATATTTATTTGTAATGTGTATTTTGGCCCATCGGTACCCAAGAACTCGAGGTCCAGCTCATCATGGTTTCCAGGCTCATTATCTGGATGCGAAATTAAGTGCCATTCCACATAAATATTAGTACTAATTAATTAATATCATCTTAAATAATGCATGATTAAGTAAATAACTTTGATGATTAATCCTCACATAAAATGTGGTGACAACTCCTGGAGAATGGCTTGATGGAAATTTTAGCTTCATTTCAAAGAATCCCGAACCATATCCGTTCTTCGAATTAAACCCCGATCCTAATGAGTATTAAAATTAGAATCAAAACACAAGTATTGTTACGTTAATACAAGATAAGTATATTCATGTCAAATTGTTAGGTAAAATAGGATTTTCTTAAAAGTTACAACCTGTAGTCTGGTCCAAAGAAAGCTGAACATCTCTTCCCTGGTTTAGTTGCAAGACATGATCATTGCCATATATATCGGACGACGTAGTTTTGGTCAAAGCTAACATCATCAGCTGCTTCACCTTCCACATTATGCTTTGTGCAAACTAGTACTAGAAAAAAGATCAGAGAAAACCACATCGTGTGGGATCCAAAAAAAAACAAAGAAATTAAAGACAGGGTGTTCTTCATATAGATAAGTAATAGTATAGATTTATACAAGCTCTAATAAGAATTAAAAATAATTAAATATACTGTTTAAAAGCTTCGATATCTGCAATGTGTTGCCTCTAATTATTATTATTATTTTTTTAAATTGAAATATCGAATTAAACTGTTTAAAAGCTTCGATATCTCCAGTCAGAAATATATTTGGTTCACCATTCAATTTAGTTAACATTAATTGAAAGGTTATACTCCCGAAATGCCCCTTGAACTTGTACCTAATTATCAATTTACCCATTGACCTTATTTTTAACAAAATTAAGGACTTGAATTAAATTTTATTCTCAATTTCCCCCTTGCCGTCCAAATCAATAACATGTCATCCAATAATCCGTCAAATCATTAAAAAAATAATTTTTAAAAAAATTAAAGAAAAAAATATATTTTTTGAAAAAATTAAAGAAAAAAAAGAAAGAAAAAATCTTTTGGACCCACCCACCCCACCCCCTGCGTCTTCTTCTCCAACCTATCCCCCCTTACCTGCAACAAAATCCCACCATTTTTTTTTCTTGCCAAAGCAGTTTCTCAAGCTCATCTCTCTCTCTCTCTCTCTCTCTTCCCCTCCCTTTCCCATTCGAGCTCCCCCCATCCCCCATCACAGACCCACCCCCACAACGAACCCAGAACCCACAAACCCACCCCCCAAACGAACCCAGATTTTTTTCACCCACAGCCCCCCCCCCCCCAAACGAACCCATAACCACCGCAAACCCATTCGCGCCCTTTCCCCTTTGATTTTTTCCCCACAGCCTTAAAGGTCCATACCTCTTCACCTCACAAGTTCATTGCCCCTTCTCCCAAAATCTCAACCCTAAATCGCACAACTCATCAATGGATTCAAGATCTGAATAAAATGGGGCTGTTTGGAGGGTGGGGGCTGATGGGTTTGGTTGCATAGAGAGAGAGAGAGAGAGAGAGAGAGAGAGAGAGAGAGAGAGAGAGGGCAGAGTCGCAGAGAGAGGGAGTCGTAGGGAGAGAGGGAAGAAAGGGTTGGTTGCAGAGAGAAGGGAGTCGTAGGGAGAGAGGGAATAAAGGGTTTGGTTGCAGAGAGGGAGTCGTAGGGAGAGAGGGAAGAAAGGGTTTGGTTGCAAAGAGAGGGAAGAAAAGGTTTGGTTGCAGAGAGAAGGGAGTCGTAGGGAGAGAGGGAAGAAAGGGTTTGGTTGCAGAGAGAGAGAGAAGAAATGGTGGGTGGGTCCCACCCCTCTGTTTATTAAAATGATTTTTTTTTCATTTTATATGTCATACTATTGTATTTTATAGTATTTAATTATTTTTAACATATGAAATGACCAATTTGCCCTCATATTTAACGACAAATTGGATGAAATGTTGATGATTTAGACGGCAGGGGGAACATTGATAATAAAATTTAATTCGAGCCCTTAATTCGCTAAAAAAAAAAGTCAAGGGGTAAATTGATAGTTATGTACAAGTTTATGGGGCAATTCGGCAGTATACCCTTAATTGAAAATATTAATAGAAAATAAGATCAAATTTGAATGATTAGGGTTTGTAGGGGCCTTTTTCTTCCGGCAGCAAGTGGGCTGGGCTGATGAAATTGTCCCCTTTGTCCGAGTTTGAAAATTAAGCCCCAAAATGCTTCGAAAGGGCAGCAAGGCCTTAGGAAGTATTTTGGTTACCTTCACCAACCGAAACAGCAGCAACTTACAGATGACTTCTTCAGGCTTGCAGATAAACTTTTGGGCTTGGCATGAGAGGCATGTGGCATGGGAGCAAAATTATCATGGGTTTAGCACTTTATGAGAGGGAGAGTTGTGGGTTCCTATGAAGGTTAGGGGTTCTAATGGAAGGGAAGAGAGGTTCTAAGGAGGATTGGGGGAGAATTTTGGGTGATTTTCGTAGCTTCTGGCAGCTTGACAGTGACTCTGTCCAAGCTTCTGTCAATCTGCCAAAACAGGGGAAGTAAGGGAAAATGGGTAAGGATAGCACGAAAATTGCTGGGTTTGCAAGTGAGAGAGAAAGCTTGCTCTCTAAAGTTTGTGAGTTGTGTTGTGTTGGGTAGAAGAGGCCCTATTTATTGTTGCTTGGAATGGGTCTTCTCCAAGAAACCCTAATGGTTTACTCCTAATCCAACTAAGCTTTCCTCTTCCTTTCTTCTCCTCTTTCTTGACTTTCCTCATGGTGGCAAAAATCAGTTATGCTCAATCCCACAAAATCAGAGATTTTTGGGAGCTCCAAGTTTCCTTCGACGGCTGCTTCAGAGGAGAGCTTCCATTTTTCCCATCTTTTTTCTCTTCTTTCTTCCCCTTTTCATGGCCAAATCTGATGAAGGAAAGGAAATAAGCATGCCTGCTGGTTTGAAAAGTGGCATCTTCTCCTACGTGCTAATACCCCTTGGTTTCTTTGGATGCTTGCACTTGGGATTCATTCTCCCAGAAGCCTCCTCACACGTGAATCCTTGGCCTCTTCGTGGTCTTTTGTTTCAGCCAAGTGCTGATGGCCTTGGCTTCCCCTTATTCAAATGGTTGGGCTTTTTAATATAGAAAACCAAGCCATTTTACTAAGTGGGCTAATTTCACCAAATATTTGGGCTTTTATGGGCTATCTAAAGGAATGGATTATTTTGGTTGGGCTATCCTAGTTGAGGTAATGGGCTATTTCCTCTCTTGTGCTTACCCACCTTTGGGTCTAAGAAATGGGCTTGAGTCCCGAGGCCCCCAAGCGACCCGAGACTTCCATTTCTTGACTCATCAATGGGCCCCATGACAATTTGTTACCATCCATACCACAATCCCACTCAAGCAAGCCCCGGGCATTTGAGTGGCTTGGGCCCACTTAAGCTTGTTGTGGGATAATAATTTCCCGCCTGGCATGGCATGTCGCTTGGCGTGCTTTTTTAAGTATGATGCTTGATAGGATAATTGGCACGAATTTGCAGTGCTAAATGCATTCTTACAATTTTAATCTCAGCTTCTATCATGATAGATTTCTATTTTGGCGCGGCATGTAGATATGGCTCGTGCATGGCAGACTTCTGTGTACTTCAAATTGAGTCTTTTTCCAATAATATATCGTCTTGGGCCGGGAATTTGTTCAGGCCCAACCATGGATTTTTTGGGCCTCAACAAGGTTTTTATTTTTATTTGTATAAAACATCAAATTTCATGACACCATGAAAGGGCCGCCTAAATAAGCATTTGAAAGCACAACCCTAACATAGGAGGGTTCTTACAAGGAAAAATTGAACAGACAGTGATCAAAAGTCGTACACAAAACTCAAATAGAAGAAGGAAAGAAGATATACGGGGAGGATGAGTTCCCGTTGCCGCCAATAGAAACTGTTATCTGTGGCTATGGTAGGGGATGAGGTAGGGTTGGTGTCTATTTGGGAATGTAGTTAGGTCTGTGAATGTTTAAATATATATATATATATATATATATATATATATATATATATATATATATATATATATATATATATATATATATATATATATATATATATAGTCCCCTGTGAAATGTGTTTGGAAGAGCTTCTAAAATGGCTTTTGTCATTGCCGGATCCTGATCAGTAATAATAATTTTCGGAGCATCACCTGGCATAGGCCTAAAAAATTCTCTAAACAACCAAATGAAGGAGTCTGCAGTTTCCTCACTTAAGAATGCCCCAGAAAAAATAATTGTCTGACCATAGTTGTTTACTCCAGCGTACGTCGTTCCCAAGCATAAGTGGAGTTTGTGGCGGGTCAAGAGTGAAAACGGGTTAAAAGATGTAATTCAATCTCAGCCACACAAGGTCATTAAAACAGATCCAATGGTTGAGCGCCTCATCCCTCAAATAACACTATTTGAGGGATCCCTCAACTGAAGGGAACTGTATATATATATATATGAAGCCACTTTCGATTCATGTAGTTTGTGGGATTTTATTTTATAATGGGAATAATTATATTTCTTAATTGATTTTTTTCTAATTTCTTTTAAAAATAGTATAGCTAGGCAGCTAGACTTATTTTGACATGTGGTGATATATAAATTTTTTTTAAAAAAAAGAGGACCCTCAAAAGGCTTGTTTCATAGTGCTTCTGAAATGGTTAAAAGCGCTTTCTGACAACTAAAAGCGCTTTTGACGGGGTTTGGCAGAAAAGTTTTGAAGTGATTGTGGGCTATAGAAGGGCTTTATGGAGAAGCACTTGCCATGTGCTTCTTCAGGAAGCACTCCCAAGTGCTTTTCCAGGAAGCACTTCGATTTTTTTTAAAATTTTCAACAACTTTATAATAAAAGCACTTTTGTTTGAAGTGCTAATGAGTAGAAGTGCTTCCTAGAGAAGCAATCCCAAACGAGCTACAAGTTTCATTAGTTTGTACTTTATAGATATAAATTTGCTAGTTTCAACATATCCAAAGTAGATATTAATAAGCCACTATATAATGTTTTAGTATAACTTTTATAACATATATTATTGGTATTCAATAATATATGAGAATTATTTGTATAATACGTGAACTTTGTGTGAATTATTGAAATTTTTGTAAAAAAATATGGGTATTAAGCATTAGAAATGCGTATGTACATGTACAATACGACTATTGTACGTTTGCTTTTTAAAAAATAGTAGACATGTATAGAATACGAATGTATTATTGAAAAATACATACGTACATATATACTTATATATATAAAAGACTATAAGATATTAATTAAATTAAAGAAGTTGGGGAAAAAACAAAAGTAATGAAACTAATTTTATATTTTTGTAAACAAAATTAAAAAAAATAGCACAAACACTTCTCCCGACGAAATTTTGTCGGCATAGGTCTATGCCGGCAAATATCTGTTGGATTAGATTTCTCCCGACAAAAAAACCTCTGCCGACGAAATATTCGTCGGGAGAGGTCTTTTAAAAAAAAATATATATAAACTTAGGATGTTTAGATTAATTAATTTTTTAAAATTTTATTTTTAGTAATTAAATAATATATTTAACTGATTTGATTAGTTAAATTAGTAATTATATTTTAATTATAATTTATTTGGTGAATAATTAGTATTAACACGTCGGCAGAGGTCTTTTAAAAAAAAATATATATAAACTTAGGATGTTTAGATTAATTAATTTTTTTAAATTTTATTTTTAGTAATTAAATAATATATTTGACTGATTTGATTAGTTAAATTAGTAATTATATTTTAATTATAATTTATTTGGTGAATAATTAGTATTAAATATGTTAATTAACTTCATGAATTATATTACTTAATAAATAGTAATTCAATTTTTCTTTTTCTTTTTTCCCTTTAATTTTCACTAAGTAAATAATAACTAAAACATGATTACTAATCAAAGAGAAATACATATTATGCTACTTAAAGGGTTTGTAAAATAGTATAGCCGCGCGGCTGTACTATTTTAAAAACAATTATAAAGCTGAGTATAGCCGCGCGGCTATACTATTTTTACATGTAAAAAAGAAGGAGCCCAGTCATTAGGCGCCACATGTCAAGACAACTCTACTTTTTAAAAAAAATAGAAAACACAGAGTATAGCCGCGCGGCTGCACTCATTTTTATTCAAAAAGCGCCCTCCAGCGATTAGACGCCACGTGTCACTATACCATTTAAAAATAAAAAATAAATAATCGTAGTATAGCCGCACGGCTATACTATTCTAAAAGGTCCATCTATACTATTTGATATATAAATTAAAAAAATAAAAGAGGACCCTCCAAGTTTCATTAGTTTGTACTTTGTAGATATAAATTTGCTAGTTTCAACATATCCAAAGTATATATTAATAAGCCACTATATAATATTTTAGTATAACTTTTATAACATATATTATTGGTATTCAATAATATATGAGAATTATTTGTATAATACGTGAACTTTGTGTGAATTATTGACATTTTTGTAAAAAAAATATGGGTATTAAGCATTAGAAATGCGTATGTACATGTACAATACGACTATTGTACGTTTGCTTTTTAAAAAATAGTAGACACGTATAGAATACGAATGTATTATTGAAAAATACATACGTACATATATACTTATATATATATATAAAAGACTATAAGATATTAATTAAATTAAAGAAGTTGGGGAAAAAACAAAAGTAATGAAACTAATTTTATATTTTTGTAAACAAAATTAAAAAAAAATAGCACAAACACTTCTCCCGACGAAATTTCGTCGGCATAGGTCTATGCCGGCAAATATTCGTCGGATTAGATTTCTCCCGACAAAAAAACCTCTACCGACGAAATATTCGTCGGGAGAGGTCTTTTTAAAAAATATATATATATATATATATATAAACTTAGGATGTTTAGATTAATTAATTTTTTTAAATTTTATTTTTAGTAATTAAATAATATATTTGACTGATTTGATTAGTTAAATTAGTAATTATATTTTAATTATAATTTATTTGGTGAATAATTAGTATTAAATATGTTAATTAACGTCATGAATTATATTACTTAATAAATAGTAATTCAATTTTTCTTTTTCTTTTTTCCCTTTAATTTTCACTAAGTAAATAATAACTAAAACATGATTACTAATCAAAGAGAAATACATATTATGCTACTTAAAGGGTTTGTAAAATAGTATAGCCGCGCGGCTGTACTATTTTAAAAACAATTATAAAGCTGAGTATAGCCGCGCGGCTATACTATTTTTACATGTAAAAAAGAAGGAGCCCAGTCATTAGGCGCCACATGTCAAGACAACTCTACTTTTTAAAAAAAATAGAAAACACAGAGTATAGCCGCGCGGCTGCACTCATTTTTATTCAAAAAGCGCCCTCCAGCGATTAGACGCCACGTGTCACTATACCATTTAAAAATAAAAAATAAATAATCGTAGTATAGCCGCACGGCTATACTATTCTAAAAGGTCCATCTATACTATTTGATATATAAATTAAAAAAATAAAAGAGGACCCTCCAAGTTTCATTAGTTTGTACTTTGTAGATATAAATTTGCTAGTTTCAACATATCCAAAGTATATATTAATAAGCCACTATATAATATTTTAGTATAACTTTTATAACATATATTATTGGTATTCAATAATATATGAGAATTATTTGTATAATACGTGAACTTTGTGTGAATTATTGACATTTTTGTAAAAAAAATATGGGTATTAAGCATTAGAAATGCGTATGTACATGTACAATACGACTATTGTACGTTTGCTTTTTAAAAAATAGTAGACACGTATAGAATACGAATGTATTATTGAAAAATACATACGTACATATATACTTATATATATATATATAAAAGACTATAAGATATTAATTAAATTAAAGAAGTTGGGGAAAAAACAAAAGTAATGAAACTAATTTTATATTTTTGTAAACAAAATTAAAAAAAAATAGCACAAACACTTCTCCCGACGAAATTTCGTCGGCATAGGTCTATGCCGGCAAATATTCGTCGGATTAGATTTCTCCCGACAAAAAAACCTCTGCCGACGAAATATTCGTCGGGAGAGGTCTTTTTAAAAAATATATATATATATATATATATAAACTTAGGATGTTTAGATTAATTAATTTTTTTAAATTTTATTTTTAGTAATTAAATAATATATTTGACTGATTTGATTAGTTAAATTAGTAATTATATTTTAATTATAATTTATTTGGTGAATAATTAGTATTAAATATGTTAATTAACTTCATGAATTATATTACTTAATAAATAGTAATTCAATTTTTCTTTTTCTTTTTTCCCTTTAATTTTCACTAAGTAAATAATAACTAAAACATGATTACTAATCAAAGAGAAATACATATTATGCTACTTAAAGGGTTTGTAAAATAGTATAGCCGCGCGGCTGTACTATTTTAAAAACAATTATAAAGCTGAGTATAGCCGCGCGGCTATACTATTTTTACATGTAAAAAAGAAGGAGCCCAGTCATTAGGCGCCACATGTCAAGACAACTCTACTTTTTAAAAAAAATAGAAAACACAGAGTATAGCCGCGCGGCTGCACTCATTTTTATTCAAAAAGCGCCCTCCAGCGATTAGACGCCACGTGTCACTATACCATTTAAAAATAAAAAATAAATAATCGTAGTATAGCCGCACGGCTATACTATTCTAAAAGGTCCATCTATACTATTTGATATATAAATTAAAAAAATAAAAGAGGACCCTCCAAGTTTCATTAGTTTGTACTTTGTAGATATAAATTTGCTAGTTTCAACATATCCAAAGTATATATTAATAAGCCACTATATAATATTTTAGTATAACTTTTATAACATATATTATTGGTATTCAATAATATATGAGAATTATTTGTATAATACGTGAACTTTGTGTGAATTATTGACATTTTTGTAAAAAAAATATGGGTATTAAGCATTAGAAATGCGTATGTACATGTACAATACGACTATTGTACGTTTGCTTTTTAAAAAATAGTAGACACGTATAGAATACGAATGTATTATTGAAAAATACATACGTACATATATACTTATATATATATAAAAGACTATAAGATATTAATTAAATTAAAGAAGTTGGGGAAAAAACAAAAGTAATGAAACTAATTTTATATTTTTGTAAACAAAATTAAAAAAAAATAGCACAAACACTTCTCCCGACGAAATTTCGTCGGCATAGGTCTATGCCGGCAAATATTCGTCGGATTAGATTTCTCCCGACAAAAAAACCTCTGCCGACGAATAATTCGTCGGGACAGGTCTTTTTAAAAAATATATATATATATATAAACTTAGGATGTTTAGATTAATTAATTTTTTTAAATTTTATTTTTAGTAATTAAATAATATATTTGACTGATTTGATTAGTTAAATTAGTAATTATATTTTAATTATAATTTATTTGGTGAATAATTAGTATTAAATATGTTAATTAACTTCATGAATTATATTACTTAATAAATAGTAATTCAATTTTTCTTTTTCTTTTTTCCCTTTAATTTTCACTAAGTAAATAATAACTAAAACATGATTACTAATCAAAGAGAAATACATATTATGCTACTTAAAGGGTTTGTAAAATAGTATAGCCGCGCGGCTGTACTATTTTAAAAACAATTATAAAGCTGAGTATAGCCGCGCGGCTATACTATTTTTACATGTAAAAAAGAAGGAGCCCAGTCATTAGGCGCCACATGTCAAGACAACTCTACTTTTTAAAAAAAATAGAAAACACAGAGTATAGCCGCCCGGCTGTACTCATTTTTATTCAAAAAGCGCCCTCCAGCGATTAGACGCCACGTGTCACTATACCATTTAAAAATAAAAAATAAATAATCGTAGTATAGCCGCACGGCTATACTATTCTAAAAGGTCCATCTATACTATTTGATATATAAATTAAAAAAATAAAAGAGGACCCTCCAAGTTTCATTAGTTTGTACTTTGTAGATATAAATTTGCTAGTTTCAACATATCCAAAGTATATATTAATAAGCCACTATATAATATTTTAGTATAACTTTTATAACATATATTATTGGTATTCAATAATATATGAGAATTATTTGTATAATACGTGAACTTTGTGTGAATTATTGACATTGTTGTAAAAAAAAATATGGGTATTAAGCATTAGAAATGCGTATGTACATGTACAATACGACTATTGTACGTTTGCTTTTTAAAAAATAGTAGACACGTATAGAATACGAATGTATTATTGAAAAATACATACGTACATATATACTTATATATATATAAAAGACTATAAGATATTAATTAAATTAAAGAAGTTGGGGAAAAAACAAAAGTAATGAAACTAATTTTATATTTTTGTAAACAAAATTAAAAAAAAATAGCACAAACACTTCTCCCGACGAAATTTCGTCGGCATAGGTCTATGCCGGCAAATATTCGTCGGATTAGATTTCTCCCGACAAAAAAACCTCTGCCGACGAATAATTCGTCGGGACAGGTCTTTTTAAAAAATATATATATATATATAAACTTAGGATGTTTAGATTAATTAATTTTTTTAAATTTTATTTTTAGTAATTAAATAATATATTTGACTGATTTGATTAGTTAAATTAGTAATTATATTTTAATTATAATTTATTTGGTGAATAATTAGTATTAAATATGTTAATTAACTTCATGAATTATATTACTTAATAAATAGTAATTCAATTTTTCTTTTTCTTTTTTCCCTTTAATTTTCACTAAGTAAATAATAACTAAAACATGATTACTAATCAAAGAGAAATACATATTATGCTACTTAAAGGGTTTGTAAAATAGTATAGCCGCGCGGCTGTACTATTTTAAAAACAATTATAAAGCTGAGTATAGCCGCGCGGCTGTACTATTTTAAAAACAATTATAAAGCTGAGTATAGCCGCGCGGCTATACTATTTTTACATGTAAAAAAGAAGGAGTCCAGTCATTAGGCGCCACATGTCAAGACAACTCTACTTTTTAAAAAAAATAGAAAACACAGAGTATAGCCGCGCGGCTGTACCCATTTTTATTCAAAAAGCGCCCTCCAGCGATTAGACGCCACGTGTCACTATACCATTTAAAAATAAAAAATAAATAATCGTAGTATAGCCGCACGGCTATACTATTCTAAAAGGTCGATCTATACTATTTGATATATAAATTAAAAAAATAAAAGAGGACCCTCCAAGTTTCATTAGTTTGTACTTTGTAGATATAAATTTGCTAGTTTCAACATATCCAAAGTATATATTAATAAGCCACTATATAATATTTTAGTATAACTTTTACAACATATATTATTGGTATTCAATAATATATGAGAATTATTTGTATAATACGTGAACTTTGTGTGAATTATTGACATTTTTGTAAAAAAAAATATGGGTATTAAGCATTAGAAATGCGTATGTACATGTACAATACGACTATTGTACGTTTGCTTTTTAAAAAATAGTAGACACGTATAGAATACGAATGTATTGTTGAAAAATACATACGTACATATATACTTATATATATATAAAAGACTATAAGATATTAATTAAATTAAAGAAGTTGGGGAAAAAACAAAAGTAATGAAACTAATTTTATATTTTTGTAAACAAAATTAAAAAAAAATAGCACAAACACTTCTCCCGACGAAATTTCGTCGGCATAGGTCTATGCCGGCAAATATTCGTCGGATTAGATTTCTCCCGACAAAAAAACCTCTGCCGACGAAATATTCGTCGGGAGAGGTCTTTTTAAAAAATATATATATATATATATAAACTTAGGATGTTTAGATTAATTAATTTTTTTAAATTTTATTTTTAGTAATTAAATAATATATTTGACTGATTTGATTAGTTAAATTAGTAATTATATTTTAATTATAATTTATTTGGTGAATAATTAGTATTAAATATGTTAATTAACTTCATGAATTATATTACTTAATAAATAGTAATTCAATTTTTCTTTTTCTTTTTTCCCTTTAATTTTCACTAAGTAAATAATAACTAAAACATGATTACTAATCAAAGAGAAATACATATTATGCTACTTAAAGGGTTTGTAAAATAGTATAGCCGCGCGGCTGTACTATTTTTAAAACAATTATAAAGCTGAGTATAGCCGCGCGGCTATACTATTTTTACATGTAAAAAAGAAGGAGCCCAGTCATTAGGCGCCACATGTCAAGACAACTCTACTTTTTAAAAAAAATAGAAAACACAGAGTATAGCCGCGCGGCTGTACCCATTTTTATTCAAAAAGCGCCCTCCAGCGATTAGACGCCACGTGTCACTATACCATTTAAAAATAAAAAATAAATAATCGTAGTATAGCCGCACGGCTATACTATTCTAAAAGGTCCATCTATACTATTTGATATATAAATTAAAAAAATAAAAGAGGACCCTCCAAGTTTCATTAGTTTGTACTTTGTAGATATAAATTTGCTAGTTTCAACATATCCAAAGTATATATTAATAAGCCACTATATAATATTTTAGTATAACTTTTATAACATATATTATTGGTATTCAATAATATATGAGAATTATTTGTATAATACGTGAACTTTGTGTGAATTATTGACATTGTTGTAAAAAAAAATATGGGTATTAAGCATTAGAAATGCGTATGTACATGTACAATACGACTATTGTACGTTTGCTTTTTAAAAAATAGTAGACACGTATAGAATACGAATGTATTATTGAAAAATACATACGTACATATATACTTATATATATATAAAAGACTATAAGATATTAATTAAATTAAAGAAGTTGGGGAAAAAACAAAAGTAATGAAACTAATTTTATATTTTTGTAAACAAAATTAAAAAAAAATAGCACAAACACTTCTCCCGACGAAATTTCGTCGGCATAGGTCTATGCCGGCAAATATTCGTCGGATTAGATTTCTCCCGACAAAAAAACCTCTGCCGACGAATAATTCGTCGGGACAGGTCTTTTTAAAAAATATATATATATATATAAACTTAGGATGTTTAGATTAATTAATTTTTTTAAATTTTATTTTTAGTAATTAAATAATATATTTGACTGATTTGATTAGTTAAATTAGTAATTATATTTTAATTATAATTTATTTGGTGAATAATTAGTATTAAATATGTTAATTAACTTCATGAATTATATTACTTAATAAATAGTAATTCAATTTTTCTTTTTCTTTTTTCCCTTTAATTTTCACTAAGTAAATAATAACTAAAACATGATTACTAATCAAAGAGAAATACATATTATGCTACTTAAAGGGTTTGTAAAATAGTATAGCCGCGCGGCTGTACTATTTTAAAAACAATTATAAAGCTGAGTATAGCCGCGCGGCTGTACTATTTTAAAAACAATTATAAAGCTGAGTATAGCCGCGCGGCTATACTATTTTTACATGTAAAAAAGAAGGAGTCCAGTCATTAGGCGCCACATGTCAAGACAACTCTACTTTTTAAAAAAAATAGAAAACACAGAGTATAGCCGCGCGGCTGTACCCATTTTTATTCAAAAAGCGCCCTCCAGCGATTAGACGCCACGTGTCACTATACCATTTAAAAATAAAAAATAAATAATCGTAGTATAGCCGCACGGCTATACTATTCTAAAAGGTCGATCTATACTATTTGATATATAAATTAAAAAAATAAAAGAGGACCCTCCAAGTTTCATTAGTTTGTACTTTGTAGATATAAATTTGCTAGTTTCAACATATCCAAAGTATATATTAATAAGCCACTATATAATATTTTAGTATAACTTTTACAACATATATTATTGGTATTCAATAATATATGAGAATTATTTGTATAATACGTGAACTTTGTGTGAATTATTGACATTTTTGTAAAAAAAAATATGGGTATTAAGCATTAGAAATGCGTATGTACATGTACAATACGACTATTGTACGTTTGCTTTTTAAAAAATAGTAGACACGTATAGAATACGAATGTATTGTTGAAAAATACATACGTACATATATACTTATATATATATAAAAGACTATAAGATATTAATTAAATTAAAGAAGTTGGGGAAAAAACAAAAGTAATGAAACTAATTTTATATTTTTGTAAACAAAATTAAAAAAAAATAGCACAAACACTTCTCCCGACGAAATTTCGTCGGCATAGGTCTATGCCGGCAAATATTCGTCGGATTAGATTTCTCCCGACAAAAAAACCTCTGCCGACGAAATATTCGTCGGGAGAGGTCTTTTTAAAAAATATATATATATATATATAAACTTAGGATGTTTAGATTAATTAATTTTTTTAAATTTTATTTTTAGTAATTAAATAATATATTTGACTGATTTGATTAGTTAAATTAGTAATTATATTTTAATTATAATTTATTTGGTGAATAATTAGTATTAAATATGTTAATTAACGTCATGAATTATATTACTTAATAAATAGTAATTCAATTTTTCTTTTTCTTTTTTCCCTTTAATTTTCACTAAGTAAATAATAACTAAAACATGATTACTAATCAAAGAGAAATACATATTATGCTACTTAAAGGGTTTGTAAAATAGTATAGCCGCGCGGCTGTACTATTTTAAAAACAATTATAAAGCTGAGTATAGCCGCGCGGCTATACTATTTTTACATGTAAAAAAGAAGGAGCCCAGTCATTAGGCGCCACATGTCAAGACAACTCTACTTTTTAAAAAAAATAGAAAACACAGAGTATAGCCGCGCGGCTGCACTCATTTTTATTCAAAAAGCGCCCTCCAGCGATTAGACGCCACGTGTCACTATACCATTTAAAAATAAAAAATAAATAATCGTAGTATAGCCGCACGGCTATACTATTCTAAAAGGTCCATCTATACTATTTGATATATAAATTAAAAAAATAAAAGAGGACCCTCCAAGTTTCATTAGTTTGTACTTTGTAGATATAAATTTGCTAGTTTCAACATATCCAAAGTATATATTAATAAGCCACTATATAATATTTTAGTATAACTTTTATAACATATATTATTGGTATTCAATAATATATGAGAATTATTTGTATAATACGTGAACTTTGTGTGAATTATTGACATTTTTGTAAAAAAAATATGGGTATTAAGCATTAGAAATGCGTATGTACATGTACAATACGACTATTGTACGTTTGCTTTTTAAAAAATAGTAGACACGTATAGAATACGAATGTATTATTGAAAAATACATACGTACATATATACTTATATATATATATATAAAAGACTATAAGATATTAATTAAATTAAAGAAGTTGGGGAAAAAACAAAAGTAATGAAACTAATTTTATATTTTTGTAAACAAAATTAAAAAAAAATAGCACAAACACTTCTCCCGACGAAATTTCGTCGGCATAGGTCTATGCCGGCAAATATTCGTCGGATTAGATTTCTCCCGACAAAAAAACCTCTGCCGACGAAATATTCGTCGGGAGAGGTCTTTTTAAAAAATATATATATATATATATATATAAACTTAGGATGTTTAGATTAATTAATTTTTTTAAATTTTATTTTTAGTAATTAAATAATATATTTGACTGATTTGATTAGTTAAATTAGTAATTATATTTTAATTATAATTTATTTGGTGAATAATTAGTATTAAATATGTTAATTAACTTCATGAATTATATTACTTAATAAATAGTAATTCAATTTTTCTTTTTCTTTTTTCCCTTTAATTTTCACTAAGTAAATAATAACTAAAACATGATTACTAATCAAAGAGAAATACATATTATGCTACTTAAAGGGTTTGTAAAATAGTATAGCCGCGCGGCTGTACTATTTTAAAAACAATTATAAAGCTGAGTATAGCCGCGCGGCTATACTATTTTTACATGTAAAAAAGAAGGAGCCCAGTCATTAGGCGCCACATGTCAAGACAACTCTACTTTTTAAAAAAAATAGAAAACACAGAGTATAGCCGCGCGGCTGCACTCATTTTTATTCAAAAAGCGCCCTCCAGCGATTAGACGCCACGTGTCACTATACCATTTAAAAATAAAAAATAAATAATCGTAGTATAGCCGCACGGCTATACTATTCTAAAAGGTCCATCTATACTATTTGATATATAAATTAAAAAAATAAAAGAGGACCCTCCAAGTTTCATTAGTTTGTACTTTGTAGATATAAATTTGCTAGTTTCAACATATCCAAAGTATATATTAATAAGCCACTATATAATATTTTAGTATAACTTTTATAACATATATTATTGGTATTCAATAATATATGAGAATTATTTGTATAATACGTGAACTTTGTGTGAATTATTGACATTTTTGTAAAAAAAATATGGGTATTAAGCATTAGAAATGCGTATGTACATGTACAATACGACTATTGTACGTTTGCTTTTTAAAAAATAGTAGACACGTATAGAATACGAATGTATTATTGAAAAATACATACGTACATATATACTTATATATATATAAAAGACTATAAGATATTAATTAAATTAAAGAAGTTGGGGAAAAAACAAAAGTAATGAAACTAATTTTATATTTTTGTAAACAAAATTAAAAAAAAATAGCACAAACACTTCTCCCGACGAAATTTCGTCGGCATAGGTCTATGCCGGCAAATATTCGTCGGATTAGATTTCTCCCGACAAAAAAACCTCTGCCGACGAATAATTCGTCGGGACAGGTCTTTTTAAAAAATATATATATATATATAAACTTAGGATGTTTAGATTAATTAATTTTTTTAAATTTTATTTTTAGTAATTAAATAATATATTTGACTGATTTGATTAGTTAAATTAGTAATTATATTTTAATTATAATTTATTTGGTGAATAATTAGTATTAAATATGTTAATTAACTTCATGAATTATATTACTTAATAAATAGTAATTCAATTTTTCTTTTTCTTTTTTCCCTTTAATTTTCACTAAGTAAATAATAACTAAAACATGATTACTAATCAAAGAGAAATACATATTATGCTACTTAAAGGGTTTGTAAAATAGTATAGCCGCGCGGCTGTACTATTTTAAAAACAATTATAAAGCTGAGTATAGCCGCGCGGCTATACTATTTTTACATGTAAAAAAGAAGGAGCCCAGTCATTAGGCGCCACATGTCAAGACAACTCTACTTTTTAAAAAAAATAGAAAACACAGAGTATAGCCGCCCGGCTGTACTCATTTTTATTCAAAAAGCGCCCTCCAGCGATTAGACGCCACGTGTCACTATACCATTTAAAAATAAAAAATAAATAATCGTAGTATAGCCGCACGGCTATACTATTCTAAAAGGTCCATCTATACTATTTGATATATAAATTAAAAAAATAAAAGAGGACCCTCCAAGTTTCATTAGTTTGTACTTTGTAGATATAAATTTGCTAGTTTCAACATATCCAAAGTATATATTAATAAGCCACTATATAATATTTTAGTATAACTTTTATAACATATATTATTGGTATTCAATAATATATGAGAATTATTTGTATAATACGTGAACTTTGTGTGAATTATTGACATTGTTGTAAAAAAAAATATGGGTATTAAGCATTAGAAATGCGTATGTACATGTACAATACGACTATTGTACGTTTGCTTTTTAAAAAATAGTAGACACGTATAGAATACGAATGTATTATTGAAAAATACATACGTACATATATACTTATATATATATAAAAGACTATAAGATATTAATTAAATTAAAGAAGTTGGGGAAAAAACAAAAGTAATGAAACTAATTTTATATTTTTGTAAACAAAATTAAAAAAAAATAGCACAAACACTTCTCCCGACGAAATTTCGTCGGCATAGGTCTATGCCGGCAAATATTCGTCGGATTAGATTTCTCCCGACAAAAAAACCTCTGCCGACGAATAATTCGTCGGGACAGGTCTTTTTAAAAAATATATATATATATATAAACTTAGGATGTTTAGATTAATTAATTTTTTTAAATTTTATTTTTAGTAATTAAATAATATATTTGACTGATTTGATTAGTTAAATTAGTAATTATATTTTAATTATAATTTATTTGGTGAATAATTAGTATTAAATATGTTAATTAACTTCATGAATTATATTACTTAATAAATAGTAATTCAATTTTTCTTTTTCTTTTTTCCCTTTAATTTTCACTAAGTAAATAATAACTAAAACATGATTACTAATCAAAGAGAAATACATATTATGCTACTTAAAGGGTTTGTAAAATAGTATAGCCGCGCGGCTGTACTATTTTAAAAACAATTATAAAGCTGAGTATAGCCGCGCGGCTGTACTATTTTAAAAACAATTATAAAGCTGAGTATAGCCGCGCGGCTATACTATTTTTACATGTAAAAAAGAAGGAGTCCAGTCATTAGGCGCCACATGTCAAGACAACTCTACTTTTTAAAAAAAATAGAAAACACAGAGTATAGCCGCGCGGCTGTACCCATTTTTATTCAAAAAGCGCCCTCCAGCGATTAGACGCCACGTGTCACTATACCATTTAAAAATAAAAAATAAATAATCGTAGTATAGCCGCACGGCTATACTATTCTAAAAGGTCGATCTATACTATTTGATATATAAATTAAAAAAATAAAAGAGGACCCTCCAAGTTTCATTAGTTTGTACTTTGTAGATATAAATTTGCTAGTTTCAACATATCCAAAGTATATATTAATAAGCCACTATATAATATTTTAGTATAACTTTTACAACATATATTATTGGTATTCAATAATATATGAGAATTATTTGTATAATACGTGAACTTTGTGTGAATTATTGACATTTTTGTAAAAAAAAATATGGGTATTAAGCATTAGAAATGCGTATGTACATGTACAATACGACTATTGTACGTTTGCTTTTTAAAAAATAGTAGACACGTATAGAATACGAATGTATTGTTGAAAAATACATACGTACATATATACTTATATATATATAAAAGACTATAAGATATTAATTAAATTAAAGAAGTTGGGGAAAAAACAAAAGTAATGAAACTAATTTTATATTTTTGTAAACAAAATTAAAAAAAAATAGCACAAACACTTCTCCCGACGAAATTTCGTCGGCATAGGTCTATGCCGGCAAATATTCGTCGGATTAGATTTCTCCCGACAAAAAAACCTCTGCCGACGAAATATTCGTCGGGAGAGGTCTTT
This sequence comes from Prunus avium, assembly GCF_965620075.1. NCBI lineage: Eukaryota > Viridiplantae > Streptophyta > Magnoliopsida > Rosales > Rosaceae > Prunus > Prunus avium. The sequence continues at coordinate 36,126,761 of NC_142291.1, forward strand.
TTAAAAAATATATATATATATATATAAACTTAGGATGTTTAGATTAATTAATTTTTTTAAATTTTATTTTTAGTAATTAAATAATATATTTGACTGATTTGATTAGTTAAATTAGTAATTATATTTTAATTATAATTTATTTGGTGAATAATTAGTATTAAATATGTTAATTAACTTCATGAATTATATTACTTAATAAATAGTAATTCAATTTTTCTTTTTCTTTTTTCCCTTTAATTTTCACTAAGTAAATAATAACTAAAACATGATTACTAATCAAAGAGAAATACATATTATGCTACTTAAAGGGTTTGTAAAATAGTATAGCCGCGCGGCTGTACTATTTTTAAAACAATTATAAAGCTGAGTATAGCCGCGCGGCTATACTATTTTTACATGTAAAAAAGAAGGAGCCCAGTCATTAGGCGCCACATGTCAAGACAACTCTACTTTTTAAAAAAAATAGAAAACACAGAGTATAGCCGCGCGGCTGTACCCATTTTTATTCAAAAAGCGCCCTCCAGCGATTAGACGCCACGTGTCACTATACCATTTAAAAATAAAAAATAAATAATCGTAGTATAGCCGCACGGCTATACTATTCTAAAAGGTCCATCTATACTATTTGATATATAAATTAAAAAAATAAAAGAGGACCCTCCAAGTTTCATTAGTTTGTACTTTGTAGATATAAATTTGCTAGTTTCAACATATCCAAAGTATATATTAATAAGCCACTATATAATATTTTAGTATAACTTTTATAACATATATTATTGGTATTCAATAATATATGAGAATTATTTGTATAATACGTGAACTTTGTGTGAATTATTGACATTGTTGTAAAAAAAAATATGGGTATTAAGCATTAGAAATGCGTATGTACATGTACAATACGACTATTGTACGTTTGCTTTTTAAAAAATAGTAGACACGTATAGAATACGAATGTATTATTGAAAAATACATACGTACATATATACTTATATATATATAAAAGACTATAAGATATTAATTAAATTAAAGAAGTTGGGGAAAAAACAAAAGTAATGAAACTAATTTTATATTTTTGTAAACAAAATTAAAAAAAAATAGCACAAACACTTCTCCCGACGAAATTTCGTCGGCATAGGTCTATGCCGGCAAATATTCGTCGGATTAGATTTCTCCCGACAAAAAAACCTCTGCCGACGAATAATTCGTCGGGACAGGTCTTTTTAAAAAATATATATATATATATAAACTTAGGATGTTTAGATTAATTAATTTTTTTAAATTTTATTTTTAGTAATTAAATAATATATTTGACTGATTTGATTAGTTAAATTAGTAATTATATTTTAATTATAATTTATTTGGTGAATAATTAGTATTAAATATGTTAATTAACTTCATGAATTATATTACTTAATAAATAGTAATTCAATTTTTCTTTTTCTTTTTTCCCTTTAATTTTCACTAAGTAAATAATAACTAAAACATGATTACTAATCAAAGAGAAATACATATTATGCTACTTAAAGGGTTTGTAAAATAGTATAGCCGCGCGGCTGTACTATTTTAAAAACAATTATAAAGCTGAGTATAGCCGCGCGGCTGTACTATTTTAAAAACAATTATAAAGCTGAGTATAGCCGCGCGGCTATACTATTTTTACATGTAAAAAAGAAGGAGTCCAGTCATTAGGCGCCACATGTCAAGACAACTCTACTTTTTAAAAAAAATAGAAAACACAGAGTATAGCCGCGCGGCTGTACCCATTTTTATTCAAAAAGCGCCCTCCAGCGATTAGACGCCACGTGTCACTATACCATTTAAAAATAAAAAATAAATAATCGTAGTATAGCCGCACGGCTATACTATTCTAAAAGGTCGATCTATACTATTTGATATATAAATTAAAAAAATAAAAGAGGACCCTCCAAGTTTCATTAGTTTGTACTTTGTAGATATAAATTTGCTAGTTTCAACATATCCAAAGTATATATTAATAAGCCACTATATAATATTTTAGTATAACTTTTACAACATATATTATTGGTATTCAATAATATATGAGAATTATTTGTATAATACGTGAACTTTGTGTGAATTATTGACATTTTTGTAAAAAAAAATATGGGTATTAAGCATTAGAAATGCGTATGTACATGTACAATACGACTATTGTACGTTTGCTTTTTAAAAAATAGTAGACACGTATAGAATACGAATGTATTGTTGAAAAATACATACGTACATATATACTTATATATATATAAAAGACTATAAGATATTAATTAAATTAAAGAAGTTGGGGAAAAAACAAAAGTAATGAAACTAATTTTATATTTTTGTAAACAAAATTAAAAAAAAATAGCACAAACACTTCTCCCGACGAAATTTCGTCGGCATAGGTCTATGCCGGCAAATATTCGTCGGATTAGATTTCTCCCGACAAAAAAACCTCTGCCGACGAAATATTCGTCGGGAGAGGTCTTTTTAAAAAATATATATATATATATATAAACTTAGGATGTTTAGATTAATTAATTTTTTTAAATTTTATTTTTAGTAATTAAATAATATATTTGACTGATTTGATTAGTTAAATTAGTAATTATATTTTAATTATAATTTATTTGGTGAATAATTAGTATTAAATATGTTAATTAACTTCATGAATTATATTACTTAATAAATAGTAATTCAATTTTTCTTTTTCTTTTTTCCCTTTAATTTTCACTAAGTAAATAATAACTAAAACATGATTACTAATCAAAGAGAAATACATATTATGCTACTTAAAGGGTTTGTAAAATAGTATAGCCGCGCGGCTGTACTATTTTTAAAACAATTATAAAGCTGAGTATAGCCGCGCGGCTATACTATTTTTACATGTAAAAAAGAAGGAGCCCAGTCATTAGGCGCCACATGTCAAGACAACTCTACTTTTTAAAAAAAATAGAAAACACAGAGTATAGCCGCGCGGCTGTACCCATTTTTATTCAAAAAGCGCCCTCCAGCGATTAGACGCCACGTGTCACTATACCATTTAAAAATAAAAAATAAATAATCGTAGTATAGCCGCACGGCTATACTATTCTAAAAGGTCCATCTATACTATTTGATATATAAATTAAAAAAATAAAAGAGGACCCTCCAAGTTTCATTAGTTTGTACTTTGTAGATATAAATTTGCTAGTTTCAACATATCCAAAGTATATATTAATAAGCCACTATATAATATTTTAGTATAACTTTTATAACATATATTATTGGTATTCAATAATATATGAGAATTATTTGTATAATACGTGAACTTTGTGTGAATTATTGACATTTTTGTAAAAAAAAATATGGGTATTAAGCATTAGAAATGCGTATGTACATGTACAATACGACTATTGTACGTTTGCTTTTTAAAAAATAGTAGACACGTATAGAATACGAATGTATTATTGAAAAATACATACGTACATATATACTTATATATATAAAAGACTATAAGATATTAATTAAATTAAAGAAGTTGGGGAAAAAACAAAAGTAATGAAACTAATTTTATATTTTTGTAAACAAAATTAAAAAAAAATAGCACAAACACTTCTCCCGACGAAATTTCGTCGGCATAGGTCTATGCCGGCAAATATTCGTCGGATTAGATTTCTCCCGAAAAAAAAACCTCTGCCGACGAAATATTCGTCGGGAGAGTTCTTTTTAAAATATATATATATATATATATATAAACTTAGGATGTTTAGATTAATTAATTTTTTTAAATTTTATTTTTAGTAATTAAATAATATATTTGACTGATTTGATTAGTTAAATTAGTAATTGTATTTTAATTATAATTTATTTGGTGAATAATTAGTATTAAATATGTTAATTAACTTCATGAATTATATTACTTAATAAATAGTAATTCAATTTTTCTTTTTCTTTTTTCCCTTTAATTTTCACTAAGTAAATAATAACTAAAACATGATTACTAATCAAAGAGAAATACATATTATGCTACTTAAAGGGTTTGTAAAATAGTATAGCCGCGCGGCTGTACTATTTTAAAAACAATTATAAAGCTGAGTATAGCCGCGCGGCTGTACTATTTTAAAAACAATTATAAAGCTGAGTATAGCCGCGCGGCTATACTATTTTTACATGTAAAAAAGAAGGAGTCCAGTCATTAGGCGCCACATGTCAAGACAACTCTACTTTTTAAAAAAAATAGAAAACACAGAGTATAGCCGCGCGGCTGTACCCATTTTTATTCAAAAAGCGCCCTCCAGCGATTAGACGCCACGTGTCACTATACCATTTAAAAATAAAAAATAAATAATCGTAGTATAGCCGCACGGCTATACTATTCTAAAAGGTCGATCTATACTATTTGATATATAAATTAAAAAAATAAAAGAGGACCCTCCAAGTTTCATTAGTTTGTACTTTGTAGATATAAATTTGCTAGTTTCAACATATCCAAAGTATATATTAATAAGCCACTATATAATATTTTAGTATAACTTTTACAACATATATTATTGGTATTCAATAATATATGAGAATTATTTGTATAATACGTGAACTTTGTGTGAATTATTGACATTTTTGTAAAAAAAAATATGGGTATTAAGCATTAGAAATGCGTATGTACATGTACAATACGACTATTGTACGTTTGCTTTTTAAAAAATAGTAGACACGTATAGAATACGAATGTATTGTTGAAAAATACATACGTACATATATACTTATATATATATAAAAGACTATAAGATATTAATTAAATTAAAGAAGTTGGGGAAAAAACAAAAGTAATGAAACTAATTTTATATTTTTGTAAACAAAATTAAAAAAAAATAGCACAAACACTTCTCCCGACGAAATTTCGTCGGCATAGGTCTATGCCGGCAAATATTCGTCGGATTAGATTTCTCCCGAAAAAAAAACCTCTGCCGACGAAATATTCGTCGGGAGAGTTCTTTTTAAAATATATATATATATATATATAAACTTAGGATGTTTAGATTAATTAATTTTTTTAAATTTTATTTTTAGTAATTAAATAATATATTTGACTGATTTGATTAGTTAAATTAGTAATTGTATTTTAATTATAATTTATTTGGTGAATAATTAGTATTAAATATGTTAATTAACTTCATGAATTATATTACTTAATAAATAGTAATTCAATTTTTCTTTTTCTTTTTTCCCTTCAATTTTCACTAAGTAAATAATAACTAAAACATGATTACTAATCAAAGAGAAATACATATTATGCTACTTAAAGGGTTTGTAAAATAGTATAGCCGCGCGGCTGTACTATTTTAAAAACAATTATAAAGCTGAGTATAGCCGCGCGGCTATACTATTTTTACATGTAAAAAAGAAGGAGCCCAGTCATTAGGCGCCACATGTCAAGACAACTCTACTTTTTAAAAAAAATAGAAAACACAGAGTATAGCCGCGCGGCTGTACCCATTTTTATTCAAAAAGCGCCCTCCAGCGATTAGACGCCACGTGTCACCATACCATTTAAAAATAAAAAATAAATAATCGTAGTATAGCCGCACGGCTATACTATTCTAAAAGGTCGATCTATACTATTTCATATATAAATTAAAAAAATAAAAGAGGACCCTCCAAGTTTCATTAGTTTGTACTTTGTAGATATAAATTTGCTAGTTTCAACATATCCAAAGTATATATTAATAAGCCACTATATAATATTTTAGTATAACTTTTATAACATATATTATTGGTATTCAATAATATATGAGAATTATTTGTATAATACGTGAACTTTGTGTGAATTATTGACATTTTTGTAAAAAAAAATATGGGTATTAAGCATTAGAAATGCGTATGTACATGTACAATACGACTATTGTACGTTTGCTTTTTAAAAAATAGTAGACACGTATAGAATACGAATGTATTATTGAAAAATACATACGTACATATATACTTATATATATAAAAGACTATAAGATATTAATTAAATTAAAGAAGTTGGGGAAAAAACAAAAGTAATGAAACTAATTTTATATTTTTGTAAACAAAATTAAAAAAAAATAGCACAAACACTTCTCCCGACGAAATTTCGTCGGCATAGGTCTATGCCGGCAAATATTCGTCGGATTAGATTTCTCCCGACAAAAAAACCTCTGCCGACGAAATATTCGTCGGGAGAGTTCTTTTTAAAAAATATATATATATATATAAACTTAGGATGTTTAGATTAATTAATTTTTTTAAATTTTATTTTTAGTAATTAAATAATATATTTGACTGATTTGATTAGTTAAATTAGTAATTATATTTTAATTATAATTTATTTGGTGAATAATTAGTATTAAATATGTTAATTAACTTCATGAATTATATTACTTAATAAATAGTAATTCAATTTTTCTTTTTCTTTTTTCCCTTTAATTTTCACTAAGTAAATAATAACTAAAACATGATTACTAATCAAAGAGAAATACATATTATGCTACTTAAAGGGTTTGTAAAATAGTATAGCCGCGCGGCTGTACTATTTTTAAAACAATTATAAAGCTGAGTATAGCCGCGCGGCTATACTATTTTTACATGTAAAAAAGAAGGAGCCCAGTCATTAGGCGCCACATGTCAAGACAACTCTACTTTTTTAAAAAAATAGAAAACACAGAGTATAGCCGCGCGGCTGTACCCATTTTTATTCAAAAAGCGCCCTCCAGCGATTAGACGCCACGTGTCACTATACCATTTAAAAATAAAAAATAAATAATCGTAGTATAGCCGCACGGCTATACTATTCTAAAAGGTCCATCTATACTATTTGATATATAAATTAAAAAAATAAAAGAGGACCCTCCAAGTTTCATTAGTTTGTACTTTGTAGATATAAATTTGCTAGTTTCAACATATCCAAAGTATATATTAATAAGCCACTATATAATATTTTAGTATAACTTTTATAACATATATTATTGGTATTCAATAATATATGAGAATTATTTGTATAATACGTGAACTTTGTGTGAATTGTTGACATTTTTGTAAAAAAAAATATGGGTATTAAGCATTAGAAATGCGTATGTACATGTACAATACGACTATTGTACGTTTGCTTTTTAAAAAATAGTAGACACGTATAGAATACGAATGTATTATTGAAAAATACATACGTACATATATACTTATATATATAAAAGACTATAAGATATTAATTAAATTAAAGAAGTTGGGGAAAAAACAAAAGTAATGAAACTAATTTTATATTTTTGTAAACAAAATTAAAAAAAAATAGCACAAACACTTCTCCCGACGAAATTTCGTCGGCATAGGTCTATGCCGGCAAATATTCGTCGGATTAGATTTCTCCCGACAAAAAAACCTCTGCCGACGAAATATTCGTCGGGAGAGTTCTTTTTAAAAAATATATATATATATATAAACTTAGGATGTTTAGATTAATTAATTTTTTTAAATTTTATTTTTATTAATTAAATAATATATTTGACTGATTTGATTAGTTAAATTTGTAATTATATTTTAATTATAATTTATTTGGTGAATAATTAGTATTAAATATGTTAATTAACTTCATGAATTATATTACTTAATAAATAGTAATTCAATTTTTCTTTTTCTTTTTTCCCTTTAATTTTCACTAAGTAAATAATAACTAAAACATGATTACTAATCAAAGAGAAATACATATTATGCTACTTAAAGGGTTTGTAAAATAGTATAGCCGCGCGGCTGTACTATTTTTAAAACAATTATAAAGCTGAGTATAGCCGCGCGGCTAACTATTTTTACATGTAAAAAAGAAGGAGCCCAGTCATTAGGCGCCACATGTCAAGACAACTCTACTTTTTAAAAAAAATAGAAAACACAGAGTATAGCCGGCCGGCTGTACTCATTTTTATTCAAAAAGCGCCCTCCAGCGATTAGACGCCACGTGTCACTATACCATTTAAAAATAAAAAATAAATAATCGTAGTATAGCCGCACGGCTATACTATTCTAAAAGGTCCATCTATACTATTTGATATATAAATTAAAAAAATAAAAGAGGACCCTCCAAGTTTCATTAGTTTGTACTTTGTAGATATAAATTTGCTAGTTTCAACATATCCAAAGTATATATTAATAAGCCACTATATAATATTTTAGTATAACTTTTATAACATATATTATTGGTATTCAATAATATATGAGAATTATTTGTATAATACGTGAACTTTGTGTGAATTATTGACATTTTTGTAAAGAAAAATATGGGTATTAAGCATTAGAAATGCGTATGTACATGTACAATACGACTATTGTACGTTTGCTTTTTAAAAAATAGTAGACACGTATAGAATACGAATGTATTATTGAAAAATACATACGTACATATATACTTATATATATAAAAGACTATAAGATATTAATTAAATTAAAGAAGTTGGGGAAAAAACAAAAGTAATGAAACTAATTTTATATTTTTGTAAACAAAATTAAAAAAAAATAGCACAAACACTTCTCCCGACGAAATTTCGTCGGCATAGGTCTATGCCGGCAAATATTCGTCGGATTAGATTTCTCCCGAAAAAAAAACCTCTGCCGACGAAATATTCGTCGGGAGAGTTCTTTTTAAAATATATATATATATATATATAAACTTAGGATGTTTAGATTAATTAATTTTTTTAAATTTTATTTTTAGTAATTAAATAATATATTTGACTGATTTGATTAGTTAAATTAGTAATTGTATTTTAATTATAATTTATTTGGTGAATAATTAGTATTAAATATGTTAATTAACTTCATGAATTATATTACTTAATAAATAGTAATTCAATTTTTCTTTTTCTTTTTTCCCTTTAATTTTCACTAAGTAAATAATAACTAAAACATGATTACTAATCAAAGAGAAATACATATTATGCTACTTAAAGGGTTTGTAAAATAGTATAGCCGCGCGGCTGTACTATTTTAAAAACAATTATAAAGCTGAGTATAGCCGCGCGGCTATACTATTTTTACATGTAAAAAAGAAGGAGCCCACTCATTAGGCGCCACATGTCAAGACAACTCTACGTTTTAAAAAAAATAGAAAACACAGAGTATAGCCGCGCGGCTGCACTCATTTTTATTCAAAAAGCGCCCTCCAGCGATTAGACGCCACGTGTCACTATACCATTTAAAAATAAAAAATAAATAATCGTAGTATAGCCGCACGGCTATACTATTCTAAAAGGTCCATCTATACTATTTGATATATAAATTAAAAAAATAAAAGAGGACCCTCCAAGTTTCATTAGTTTGTACTTTGTAGATATAAATTTGCTAGTTTCAACATATCCAAAGTATATATTAATAAGCCACTATATAATATTTTAGTATAACTTTTATAACATATATTATTGGTATTCAATAATATATGAGAATTATTTGTATAATACGTGAACTTTGTGTGAATTATTGACATTTTTGTAAAGAAAAATATGGGTATTAAGCATTAGAAATGCGTATGTACATGTACAATACGACTATTGTACGTTTGCTTTTTAAAAAATAGTAGACACGTATAGAATACGAATGTATTATTGAAAAATACATACGTACATATATACTTATATATATAAAAGACTATAAGATATTAATTAAATTAAAGAAGTTGGGGAAAAAACAAAAGTAATGAAACTAATTTTATATTTTTGTAAACAAAATTAAAAAAAAATAGCACAAACACTTCTCCCGACGAAATTTCGTCGGCATAGGTCTATGCCGGCAAATATTCGTCGGATTAGATTTCTCCCGACAAAAAAACCTCTGCCGACGAAATATTCGTCGGGAGAGGTCTTTTTAAAAAATATATATATATATATATAAACTTAGGATGTTTAGATTAATTAATTTTTTTAAATTTTATTTTTAGTAATTAAATAATATATTTGACTGATTTGATTAGTTAAATTAGTAATTATATTTTAATTATAATTTATTTGGTGAATAATTAGTATTAAATATGTTAATTAACTTCATGAATTATATTACTTAATAAATAGTAATTCAATTTTTCTTTTTCTTTTTTCCCTTTAATTTTCACTAAGTAAATAATAACTAAAACATGATTACTAATCAAAGAGAAATACATATTATGCTACTTAAAGGGTTTGTAAAATAGTATAGCCGCGCGGCTGTACTATTTTTAAAACAATTATAAAGCTGAGTATAGCCGCGCGGCTATACTATTTTTACATGTAAAAAAGAAGGAGCCCAGTCATTAGGCGCCACATGTCAAGACAACTCTACTTTTTAAAAAAAATAGAAAACACAGAGTATAGCCGCGCGGCTGTACCCATTTTTATTCAAAAAGCGCCCTCCAGCGATTAGACGCCACGTGTCACTATACCATTTAAAAATAAAAAATAAATAATCGTAGTATAGCCGCACGGCTATACTATTCTAAAAGGTCCATCTATACTATTTGATATATAAATTAAAAAAATAAAAGAGGACCCTCCAAGTTTCATTAGTTTGTACTTTGTAGATATAAATTTGCTAGTTTCAACATATCCAAAGTATATATTAATAAGCCACTATATAATATTTTAGTATAACTTTTATAACATATATTATTGGTATTCAATAATATATGAGAATTATTTGTATAATACGTGAACTTTGTGTGAATTATTGACATTTTTGTAAAAAAAAATATGGGTATTAAGCATTAGAAATGCGTATGTACATGTACAATACGACTATTGTACGTTTGCTTTTTAAAAAATAGTAGACACGTATAGAATACGAATGTATTATTGAAAAATACATACGTACATATATACTTATATATATAAAAGACTATAAGATATTAATTAAATTAAAGAAGTTGGGGAAAAAACAAAAGTAATGAAACTAATTTTATATTTTTGTAAACAAAATTAAAAAAAAATAGCACAAACACTTCTCCCGACGAAATTTCGTCGGCATAGGTCTATGCCGGCAAATATTCGTCGGATTAGATTTCTCCCGAAAAAAAAACCTCTGCCGACGAAATATTCGTCGGGAGAGTTCTTTTTAAAATATATATATATATATATATATAAACTTAGGATGTTTAGATTAATTAATTTTTTTAAATTTTATTTTTAGTAATTAAATAATATATTTGACTGATTTGATTAGTTAAATTAGTAATTGTATTTTAATTATAATTTATTTGGTGAATAATTAGTATTAAATATGTTAATTAACTTCATGAATTATATTACTTAATAAATAGTAATTCAATTTTTCTTTTTCTTTTTTCCCTTTAATTTTCACTAAGTAAATAATAACTAAAACATGATTACTAATCAAAGAGAAATACATATTATGCTACTTAAAGGGTTTGTAAAATAGTATAGCCGCGCGGCTGTACTATTTTAAAAACAATTATAAAGCTGAGTATAGCCGCGCGGCTATACTATTTTTACATGTAAAAAAGAAGGAGCCCACTCATTAGGCGCCACATGTCAAGACAACTCTACGTTTTAAAAAAAATAGAAAACACAGAGTATAGCCGCGCGGCTGTACTCATTTTTATTCAAAAAGCGCCCTCCAGCGATTAGACGCCACGTGTCACTATACCATTTAAAAATAAAAAATAAATAATCGTAGTATAGCCGCACGGCTATACTATTCTAAAAGGTCGATCTATACTATTTGATATATAAATTAAAAAAATAAAAGAGGACCCTCCAAGTTTCATTAGTTTGTACTTTGTAGATATAAATTTGCTAGTTTCAACATATCCAAAGTATATATTAATAAGCCACTATATAATATTTTAGTATAACTTTTATAACATATATTATTGGTATTCAATAATATATGAGAATTATTTGTATAATACGTGAACTTTGTGTGAATTGTTGACATTTTTGTAAAAAAAAATATGGGTATTAAGCATTAGAAATGCGTATGTACATGTACAATACGACTATTGTACGTTTGCTTTTTAAAAAATAGTAGACACGTATAGAATACGAATGTATTATTGAAAAATACATACGTACATATATACTTATATATATAAAAGACTATAAGATATTAATTAAATTAAAGAAGTTGGGGAAAAAACAAAAGTAATGAAACTAATTTTATATTTTTGTAAACAAAATTAAAAAAAAATAGCACAAACACTTCTCCCGACGAAATTTCGTCGGCATAGGTCTATGCCGGCAAATATTCGTCGGATTAGATTTCTCCCGACAAAAAAACCTCTGCCGACGAAATATTCGTCGGGAGAGTTCTTTTTAAAAAATATATATATATATATAAACTTAGGATGTTTAGATTAATTAATTTTTTTAAATTTTATTTTTATTAATTAAATAATATATTTGACTGATTTGATTAGTTAAATTTGTAATTATATTTTAATTATAATTTATTTGGTGAATAATTAGTATTAAATATGTTAATTAACTTCATGAATTATATTACTTAATAAATAGTAATTCAATTTTTCTTTTTCTTTTTTCCCTTTAATTTTCACTAAGTAAATAATAACTAAAACATGATTACTAATCAAAGAGAAATACATATTATGCTACTTAAAGGGTTTGTAAAATAGTATAGCCGCGCGGCTGTACTATTTTTAAAACAATTATAAAGCTGAGTATAGCCGCGCGGCTAACTATTTTTACATGTAAAAAAGAAGGAGCCCAGTCATTAGGCGCCACATGTCAAGACAACTCTACTTTTTAAAAAAAATAGAAAACACAGAGTATAGCCGGCCGGCTGTACTCATTTTTATTCAAAAAGCGCCCTCCAGCGATTAGACGCCACGTGTCACTATACCATTTAAAAATAAAAAATAAATAATCGTAGTATAGCCGCACGGCTATACTATTCTAAAAGGTCCATCTATACTATTTGATATATAAATTAAAAAAATAAAAGAGGACCCTCCAAGTTTCATTAGTTTGTACTTTGTAGATATAAATTTGCTAGTTTCAACATATCCAAAGTATATATTAATAAGCCACTATATAATATTTTAGTATAACTTTTATAACATATATTATTGGTATTCAATAATATATGAGAATTATTTGTATAATACGTGAACTTTGTGTGAATTATTGACATTTTTGTAAAGAAAAATATGGGTATTAAGCATTAGAAATGCGTATGTACATGTACAATACGACTATTGTACGTTTGCTTTTTAAAAAATAGTAGACACGTATAGAATACGAATGTATTATTGAAAAATACATACGTACATATATACTTATATATATAAAAGACTATAAGATATTAATTAAATTAAAGAAGTTGGGGAAAAAACAAAAGTAATGAAACTAATTTTATATTTTTGTAAACAAAATTAAAAAAAAATAGCACAAACACTTCTCCCGACGAAATTTCGTCGGCATAGGTCTATGCCGGCAAATATTCGTCGGATTAGATTTCTCCCGAAAAAAAAACCTCTGCCGACGAAATATTCGTCGGGAGAGTTCTTTTTAAAATATATATATATATATATATAAACTTAGGATGTTTAGATTAATTAATTTTTTTAAATTTTATTTTTAGTAATTAAATAATATATTTGACTGATTTGATTAGTTAAATTAGTAATTGTATTTTAATTATAATTTATTTGGTGAATAATTAGTATTAAATATGTTAATTAACTTCATGAATTATATTACTTAATAAATAGTAATTCAATTTTTCTTTTTCTTTTTTCCCTTTAATTTTCACTAAGTAAATAATAACTAAAACATGATTACTAATCAAAGAGAAATACATATTATGCTACTTAAAGGGTTTGTAAAATAGTATAGCCGCGCGGCTGTACTATTTTAAAAACAATTATAAAGCTGAGTATAGCCGCGCGGCTATACTATTTTTACATGTAAAAAAGAAGGAGCCCACTCATTAGGCGCCACATGTCAAGACAACTCTACGTTTTAAAAAAAATAGAAAACACAGAGTATAGCCGCGCGGCTGTACTCATTTTTATTCAAAAAGCGCCCTCCAGCGATTAGACGCCACGTGTCACTATACCATTTAAAAATAAAAAATAAATAATCGTAGTATAGCCGCACGGCTATACTATTCTAAAAGGTCGATCTATACTATTTGATATATAAATTAAAAAAATAAAAGAGGACCCTCCAAGTTTCATTAGTTTGTACTTTGTAGATATAAATTTGCTAGTTTCAACATATCCAAAGTATATATTAATAAGCCACTATATAATATTTTAGTATAACTTTTATAACATATATTATTGGTATTCAATAATATATGAGAATTATTTGTATAATACGTGAACTTTGTGTGAATTGTTGACATTTTTGTAAAAAAAAATATGGGTATTAAGCATTAGAAATGCGTATGTACATGTACAATACGACTATTGTACGTTTGCTTTTTAAAAAATAGTAGACACGTATAGAATACGAATGTATTATTGAAAAATACATACGTACATATATACTTATATATATAAAAGACTATAAGATATTAATTAAATTAAAGAAGTTGGGGAAAAAACAAAAGTAATGAAACTAATTTTATATTTTTGTAAACAAAATTAAAAAAAAATAGCACAAACACTTCTCCCGACGAAATTTCGTCGGCATAGGTCTATGCCGGCAAATATTCGTCGGATTAGATTTCTCCCGACAAAAAAACCTCTGCCGACGAAATATTCGTCGGGAGAGTTCTTTTTAAAAAATATATATATATATATAAACTTAGGATGTTTAGATTAATTAATTTTTTTAAATTTTATTTTTATTAATTAAATAATATATTTGACTGATTTGATTAGTTAAATTTGTAATTATATTTTAATTATAATTTATTTGGTGAATAATTAGTATTAAATATGTTAATTAACTTCATGAATTATATTACTTAATAAATAGTAATTCAATTTTTCTTTTTCTTTTTTCCCTTTAATTTTCACTAAGTAAATAATAACTAAAACATGATTACTAATCAAAGAGAAATACATATTATGCTACTTAAAGGGTTTGTAAAATAGTATAGCCGCGCGGCTGTACTATTTTAAAAACAATTATAAAGCTGAGTATAGCCGCGCGGCTATACTATTTTTACATGTAAAAAAGAAGGAGCCCAGTCATTAGGCGCCACATGTCAAGACAACTCTACTTTTTAAAAAAAATAGAAAACACAGAGTATAGCCGCGCGGCTGTACTTATTTTTATTCAAAAAGCGCCCTCCAGCGATTAGACGCCACGTGTCACTATACCATTTAAAAATAAAAATAAATAATCGTAGTATAGCCGCACGGCTATACTATTCTAAAAGGTCCATCTATACTATTTGATATATAAATTAAAAAAATAAAAGAGGACCCTCCAAGTTTCATTAGTTTGTACTTTGTAGATATAAATTTGCTAGTTTCAACATATCCAAAGTATATATTAATAAGCCACTATATAATATTTTAGTATAACTTTTATAACATATATTATTGGTATTCAATAATATATGAGAATTATTTGTATAATACGTGAACTTTGTGTGAATTATTGACATTTTTGTAAAGAAAAATATGGGTATTAAGCATTAGAAATGCGTATGTACATGTACAATACGACTATTGTACGTTTGCTTTTTAAAAAATAGTAGACACGTATAGAATACGAATGTATTATTGAAAAATACATACGTACATATATACTTATATATATAAAAGACTATAAGATATTAATTAAATTAAAGAAGTTGGGGAAAAAACAAAAGTAATGAAACTAATTTTATATTTTTGTAAACAAAATTAAAAAAAAATAGCACAAACACTTCTCCCGACGAAATTTCGTCGGCATAGGTCTATGCCGGCAAATATTCGTCGGATTAGATTTCTCCCGAAAAAAAAACCTCTGCCGACGAAATATTCGTCGGGAGAGTTCTTTTTAAAATATATATATATATATATATAAACTTAGGATGTTTAGATTAATTAATTTTTTTAAATTTTATTTTTAGTAATTAAATAATATATTTGACTGATTTGATTAGTTAAATTAGTAATTGTATTTTAATTATAATTTATTTGGTGAATAATTAGTATTAAATATGTTAATTAACTTCATGAATTATATTACTTAATAAATAGTAATTCAATTTTTCTTTTTCTTTTTTCCCTTCAATTTTCACTAAGTAAATAATAACTAAAACATGATTACTAATCAAAGAGAAATACATATTATGCTACTTAAAGGGTTTGTAAAATAGTATAGCCGCGCGGCTGTACTATTTTAAAAACAATTATAAAGCTGAGTATAGCCGCGCGGCTATACTATTTTTACATGTAAAAAAGAAGGAGCCCAGTCATTAGGCGCCACATGTCAAGACAACTCTACTTTTTAAAAAAAATAGAAAACACAGAGTATAGCCGCGCGGCTGTACCCATTTTTATTCAAAAAGCGCCCTCCAGCGATTAGACGCCACGTGTCACCATACCATTTAAAAATAAAAAATAAATAATCGTAGTATAGCCGCACGGCTATACTATTCTAAAAGGTCGATCTATACTATTTCATATATAAATTAAAAAAATAAAAGAGGACCCTCCAAGTTTCATTAGTTTGTACTTTGTAGATATAAATTTGCTAGTTTCAACATATCCAAAGTATATATTAATAAGCCACTATATAATATTTTAGTATAACTTTTATAACATATATTATTGGTATTCAATAATATATGAGAATTATTTGTATAATACGTGAACTTTGTGTGAATTATTGACATTTTTGTAAAAAAAAATATGGGTATTAAGCATTAGAAATGCGTATGTACATGTACAATACGACTATTGTACGTTTGCTTTTTAAAAAATAGTAGACACGTATAGAATACGAATGTATTATTGAAAAATACATACGTACATATATACTTATATATATAAAAGACTATAAGATATTAATTAAATTAAAGAAGTTGGGGAAAAAACAAAAGTAATGAAACTAATTTTATATTTTTGTAAACAAAATTAAAAAAAAATAGCACAAACACTTCTCCCGACGAAATTTCGTCGGCATAGGTCTATGCCGGCAAATATTCGTCGGATTAGATTTCTCCCGACAAAAAAACCTCTGCCGACGAAATATTCGTCGGGAGAGTTCTTTTTAAAAAATATATATATATATATAAACTTAGGATGTTTAGATTAATTAATTTTTTTAAATTTTATTTTTAGTAATTAAATAATATATTTGACTGATTTGATTAGTTAAATTAGTAATTATATTTTAATTATAATTTATTTGGTGAATAATTAGTATTAAATATGTTAATTAACTTCATGAATTATATTACTTAATAAATAGTAATTCAATTTTTCTTTTTCTTTTTTCCCTTTAATTTTCACTAAGTAAATAATAACTAAAACATGATTACTAATCAAAGAGAAATACATATTATGCTACTTAAAGGGTTTGTAAAATAGTATAGCCGCGCGGCTGTACTATTTTTAAAACAATTATAAAGCTGAGTATAGCCGCGCGGCTATACTATTTTTACATGTAAAAAAGAAGGAGCCCAGTCATTAGGCGCCACATGTCAAGACAACTCTACTTTTTTAAAAAAATAGAAAACACAGAGTATAGCCGCGCGGCTGTACCCATTTTTATTCAAAAAGCGCCCTCCAGCGATTAGACGCCACGTGTCACTATACCATTTAAAAATAAAAAATAAATAATCGTAGTATAGCCGCACGGCTATACTATTCTAAAAGGTCCATCTATACTATTTGATATATAAATTAAAAAAATAAAAGAGGACCCTCCAAGTTTCATTAGTTTGTACTTTGTAGATATAAATTTGCTAATTTCAACATATCCAAAGTATATATTAATAAGCCACTATATAATATTTTAGTATAACTTTTATAACATATATTATTGGTATTCAATAATATATGAGAATTATTTGTATAATACGTGAACTTTGTGTGAATTATTGACATTTTTGTAAAAAAAAAATATGGGTATTAAGCATTAGAAATGCGTATGTACATGTACAATACGACTATTGTACGTTTCCTTTTTAAAAAATAGTAGACACGTATAGAATACGAATGTATTGTTGAAAAATACATACGTACATATATACTTATATATATATAAAAGACTATAAGATATTAATTAAATTAAAGAAGTTGGGGAAAAAACAAAAGTAATGAAACTAATTTTATATTTTTGTAAACAAAATTAAAAAAAAATAGCACAAACACTTCTCCCGACGAAATTTCGTCGGCATAGGTCTATGCCGGCAAATATTCGTCGGACTAGATTTCTCCCGACAAAAAAACCTCTGCCGACGAAATATTCGTCGGGAGAGTTCTTTTTAAAAAATATATATATATATATATATAAACTTAGGATGTTTAGATTAATTAATTTTTTTAAATTTTATTTTTAGTAATTAAATAATATATTTGACTGATTTGATTAGTTAAATTAGTAATTATATTTTAATTATAATTTATTTGGTGAATAATTAGTATTAAATATGTTAATTAACTTCATGAATTATATTACTTAATAAATAGTAATTCAATTTTTCTTTTTCTTTTTTCCCTTTAATTTTCACTAAGTAAATAATAACTAAAACATGATTACTAATCAAAGAGAAATACATATTATGCTACTTAAAGGGTTTGTAAAATAGTATAGCCGCGCGGCTGTACTATTTTTAAAACAATTATAAAGCTGAGTATAGCCGCGCGGCTATACTATTTTTACATGTAAAAAAGAAGGAGCCCAGTCATTAGGCGCCACATGTCAAGACAACTCTACTTTTTAAAAAAAATAGAAAACACAGAGTATAGCCGCGCGGCTGTACTCATTTTTATTCAAAAAGCGCCCTCCAGCGATTAGACGCCACGTGTCACTATACCATTTAAAAATAAAAAATAAAAAATCGTAGTATAGCCGCACGGCTATACTATTCTAAAAGGTCGATCTATACTATTTGATATATAAATTAAAAAAATAAAAGAGGACCCTCCAAGTTTCATTAGTTTGTACTTTGTAGATATAAATTTGCTAGTTTCAACATATCCAAAGTATATATTAATAAGCCACTATATAATATTTTAGTATAACTTTTATAACATATATTATTGGTATTCAATAATATATGAGAATTATTTGTATAATACGTGAACTTTGTGTGAATTATTGACATTTTTGTAAAAAAATATGGGTATTAAGCATTAGAAATGCGTATGTACATGTACAATACGACTATTGTACGTTTGCTTTTTAAAAAATAGTAGACACGTATAGAATACGAATGTATTATTGAAAAATACATACGTACATATATACTTATATATATATAAAAGACAATAAGATATTAATTAAATTAAAGAAGTTGGGGAAAAAACAAAAGTAATGAAACTAATTTTATATTTTTGTAAACAAAATTAAAAAAAAATAGCACAAACACTTCTCCCGACGAAATTTCGTCGGCATAGGTTTATGCCGGCAAATATTCGTCGGATTAGATTTCTCCCGACAAAAAAACCTCTGCCGACGAAATATTCGTCGGGAGAGGTCTTTTTAAAATATATATATATATATATATAAACTTAGGATGTTTAGATTAATTAATTTTTTTAAATTTTATTTTTAGTAATTAAATAATACATTTGACTGATTTGATTAGTTAAATTAGTAATTATATTTTAATTATAATTTATTTGGTGAATAATTAGTATTAAATATGTTAATTAACTTCATGAATTATATTACTTAATAAATAGTAATTCAATTTTTCTTTTTCTTTTTTCCCTTTAATTTTCACTAAGTAAATAATAACTAAAACATGATTACTAATCAAAGAGAAATACATATTATGCTACTTAAAGGGTTTGTAAAATAGTATAGCCGCGCGGCTGTCCTATTTTAAAAACAATTATAAAGCTGAGTATAGCCGCGCGGCTATACTATTTTTACATGTAAAAAAGAAGTAGCCCAGTCATTAGGCGCCACATGTCAAGACAACTCTACTTTTTAAAAAAAATAGAAAACACAGAGCATAGCCGCGCGGCTGTACTCATTTTTATTCAAAAAGCGCCCTCCAGCGATTAGACGCCACGTGTCACTATACCATTAAAAAATAAAAAATAAATAATCGTAGTATAGCCGCACGGCTATACTATTCTAAAAGGTCCATCTATACTATTTGATATATAAATTAAAAAAATAAAAGAGGACCCTCCAAGTTTCATTAGTTTGTACTTTGTAGATATAAATTTGCTAGTTTCAACATATCCAAAGTATATATTAATAAGCCACTATATAATATTTTAGTATAACTTTTATAACATATATTATTGGTATTCAATAATATATGAGAATTATTTGTATAATACGTGAACTTTGTGTGAATTATTGACATTTTTGTAAAAAAATATGGGTATTAAGCATTAGAAATGCGTATGTACATGTACAATACGACTATTGTACGTTTGCTTTTTAAAAAATAGTAGACACGTACAGAATACGAATGTATTATTGAAAAATACATACGTACATATATACTTATATATATATAAAAGACAATAAGATATTAATTAAATTAAAGAAGTTGGGGAAAAAACAAAAGTAATGAAACTAATTTTATATTTTTGTAAACAAAATTAAAAAAAAATAGCACAAACACTTCTCCCGACGAAATTTCGTCGGCATAGGTTTATGCCGGCAAATATTCGTCGGATTAGATTTCTCCCGACAAAAAAACCTCTGCCGACGAAATATTCGTCGGGAGAGGTCTTTTTAAAATATATATATATATATATATATATAAACTTAGGATGTTTAGATTAATTAATTTTTTTAAATTTTATTTTTAGTAATTAAATAATACATTTGACTGATTTGATTAGTTAAATTAGTAATTATATTTTAATTATAATTTATTTGGTGAATAATTAGTATTAAATATGTTAATTAACTTCATGAATTATATTACTTAATAAATAGTAATTCAATTTTTCTTTTTCTTTTTTCCCTTTAATTTTCACTAAGTAAATAATAACTAAAACATGATTACTAATCAAAGAGAAATACATATTATGCTACTTAAAGGGTTTGTAAAATAGTATAGCCGCGCGGCTGTACTATTTTAAAAACAATTATAAAGCTGAGTATAGCCGCGCGGCTATACTATTTTTACATGTAAAAAAGAAGTAGCCCAGTCATTAGGCGCCACATGTCAAGACAACTCTACTTTTAAAAAAAAATAGAAAACACAGAGTATAGCCGCGCGGCTGTACTCATTTTTATTCAAAAAGCGCCCTCCAGCGATTAGACGCCACGTGTCACTATACCATTAAAAAATAAAAAATAAATAATCGTAGTATAGCCGCACGGCTATACTATTCTAAAAGTTCCATCTATACTATTTGATATATAAATTAAAAAAATAAAAGAGGACCCTCCAAGTTTCATTAGTTTGTACTTTGTAGATATAAATTTGCTAGTTTCAACATATCCAAAGTATATATTAATAAGCCACTATATAATATTTTAGTATAACTTTTATAACATATATTATTGGTATTCAATAATATATGAGAATTATTTGTATAATACGTGAACTTTGTGTGAATTATTGACATTTTTGTAAAAAAATATGGGTATTAAGCATTAGAAATGCGTATGTACATGTACAATACGACTATTGTACGTTTGCTTTTTAAAAAATAGTAGACACGTACAGAATACGAATGTATTATTGAAAAATACATACGTACATATATACTTATATATATATAAAAGACAATAAGATATTAATTAAATTAAAGAAGTTGGGGAAAAAACAAAAGTAATGAAACTAATTTTATATTTTTGTAAACAAAATTAGAAAAAAATAGCACAAACACTTCTCCCGACGAAATTTCGTCGGAATAGGTCTATGCCGGCAAATATTCGTCGGATTAGATTTCTCCCGACAAAAAAACCTCTGCCGACGAAATATTCGTCGGGAGAGGTCTTTTTAAAAAATATATATATATATATAAACTTAGGATGTTTAGATTAATTAAATTTTTTAAATTTTATTTTTAGTAATTAAATAATATATTTGACTGATTTGATTAGTTAAATTAGTTATTATATTTTAATTATAATTTATTTGGTGAATAATTAGTATTAAATATGTTAATTAACTTCATGAATTATATTACTTAATAAATAGTAATTCAATTTTTCTTTTTCTTTTTTCCCTTTAATTTTCACTAAGTAAATAATAACTAAAACATGATTACTAATCAAAGAGAAATACATATTATGCTACTTAAAGGGTTTGTAAAATAGTATAGCCGCGCGGCTGTACTATTTTAAAAACAATTATAAAGCTGAGTATAGCCGCGCGGCTATACTATTTTTACATGTAAAAAGGAAGGAGCCCAGTCATTAGGCGCCACATGTCAAGACAACTCTACTTTTTAAAAAAAATAGAAAACACAGAGTATAGCCGCGCGGCTGTACCCATTTTTATTCAAAAAGCGCCCTCCAGCGATTAGACGCCACGTGTCACTATACCATTTAAAAATAAAAAATAAATAATCGTAGTATAGCCGCACGGCTATACTATTCTAAAAGGTCGATCTATACTATTTGATATATAAATTAAAAAAATAAAAGAGGACCCTCCAAGTTTCATTAGTTTGTACTTTGTAGATATAAATTTGCTAGTTTCAACATATCCAAAGTATATATTAATAAGCCACTATATAATATTTTAGTATAACTTTTATAACATATATTATTGGTATTCAATAATATATGAGAATTATTTGTATAATACGTGAACTTTGTGTGAATTATTGACATTTTTGTAAAAAAAAATATGGGTATTAAGCATTAGAATTGCGTATGTACATGTACAATACGACTATTGTACGTTTGCTTTTTAAAAAATAGTAGACACGTATAGAATACGAATGTATTATTGAAAAATACATACGTACATATATACTTATATATATAAAAGACTATAAGATATTAATTAAATTAAAGAAGTTGGGGAAAAAACAAAAGTAATGAAACTAATTTTATATTTTTGTAAACAAAATTAAAAAAAAATAGCACAAACACTTCTCTCGACGAAATTTCGTCGGCATAGGTCTATGCCGGCAAATATTCGTCGGATTAGATTTCTCCCGACAAAAAAACCTCTGCCGACGAAATATTCGTCGGGAGAGTTCTTTTTAAAAAATATATATATATATATATATAAACTTAGGATGTTTAGATTAATTAATTTTTTTAAATTTTATTTTTAGTAATTAAATAATATATTTGACTGATTTTATTAGTTAAATTAGTAATTATATTTTAATTATAATTTATTTGGTGAATAATTAGTATTAAATATGTTAATTAACTTCATGAATTATATTACTTAATAAATAGTAATTCAATTTTTCTTTTTCTTTTTTCCCTTTAATTTTCACTAAGTAAATAATAACTAAAACATGATTACTAATCAAAGAGAAATACATATTATGCTACTTAAAGGGTTTGTAAAATAGTATAGCCGCGCGGCTGTACTATTTTAAAAACAATTATAAAGCTGAGTATAGCCGCGCGGCTATACTATTTTTACATGTAAAAAAGAAGGAGCCCAGTCATTAGGCGCCACATGTCAAGACAACTCTACTTTTTAAAAAAAATAGAAAACACAGAGTATAGCCGCGCGGCTGTACTCATTTTTATTCAAAAAGCGCCCTCCAGCGATTAGACGCCACGTGTCACTATACCATTTAAAAATAAAAAATAAAAAATCGTAGTATAGCCGCACGGCTATACTATTCTAAAAGGTCGATCTATACTATTTGATATATAAATTAAAAAAATAAAAGAGGACCCTCCAAGTTTCATTAGTTTGTACTTTGTAGATATAAATTTGCTAGTTTCAACATATCCAAAGTATATATTAATAAGCCACTATATAATATTTTAGTATAACTTTTATAACATATATTATTGGTATTCAATAATATATGAGAATTATTTGTATAATACGTGAACTTTGTGTGAATTATTGACATTTTTGTAAAAAAATATGGGTATTAAGCATTAGAAATGCGTATGTACATGTACAATACGACTATTGTACGTTTGCTTTTTAAAAAATAGTAGACACGTATAGAATACGAATGTATTATTGAAAAATACATACGTACATATATACTTATATATATATAAAAGACAATAAGATATTAATTAAATTAAAGAAGTTGGGGAAAAAACAAAAGTAATGAAACTAATTTTATATTTTTGTAAACAAAATTAAAAAAAAATAGCACAAACACTTCTCCCGACGAAATTTCGTCGGCATAGGTTTATGCCGGCAAATATTCGTCGGATTAGATTTCTCCCGACAAAAAAACCTCTGCCGACGAAATATTCGTCGGGAGAGGTCTTTTTAAAATATATATATATATATATATAAACTTAGGATGTTTAGATTAATTAATTTTTTTAAATTTTATTTTTAGTAATTAAATAATACATTTGACTGATTTGATTAGTTAAATTAGTAATTATATTTTAATTATAATTTATTTGGTGAATAATTAGTATTAAATATGTTAATTAACTTCATGAATTATATTACTTAATAAATAGTAATTCAATTTTTCTTTTTCTTTTTTCCCTTTAATTTTCACTAAGTAAATAATAACTAAAACATGATTACTAATCAAAGAGAAATACATATTATGCTACTTAAAGGGTTTGTAAAATAGTATAGCCGCGCGGCTGTCCTATTTTAAAAACAATTATAAAGCTGAGTATAGCCGCGCGGCTATACTATTTTTACATGTAAAAAAGAAGTAGCCCAGTCATTAGGCGCCACATGTCAAGACAACTCTACTTTTTAAAAAAAATAGAAAACACAGAGCATAGCCGCGCGGCTGTACTCATTTTTATTCAAAAAGCGCCCTCCAGCGATTAGACGCCACGTGTCACTATACCATTAAAAAATAAAAAATAAATAATCGTAGTATAGCCGCACGGCTATACTATTCTAAAAGGTCCATCTATACTATTTGATATATAAATTAAAAAAATAAAAGAGGACCCTCCAAGTTTCATTAGTTTGTACTTTGTAGATATAAATTTGCTAGTTTCAACATATCCAAAGTATATATTAATAAGCCACTATATAATATTTTAGTATAACTTTTATAACATATATTATTGGTATTCAATAATATATGAGAATTATTTGTATAATACGTGAACTTTGTGTGAATTATTGACATTTTTGTAAAAAAATATGGGTATTAAGCATTAGAAATGCGTATGTACATGTACAATACGACTATTGTACGTTTGCTTTTTAAAAAATAGTAGACACGTACAGAATACGAATGTATTATTGAAAAATACATACGTACATATATACTTATATATATATAAAAGACAATAAGATATTAATTAAATTAAAGAAGTTGGGGAAAAAACAAAAGTAATGAAACTAATTTTATATTTTTGTAAACAAAATTAAAAAAAAATAGCACAAACACTTCTCCCGACGAAATTTCGTCGGCATAGGTTTATGCCGGCAAATATTCGTCGGATTAGATTTCTCCCGACAAAAAAACCTCTGCCGACGAAATATTCGTCGGGAGAGGTCTTTTTAAAATATATATATATATATATATATATAAACTTAGGATGTTTAGATTAATTAATTTTTTTAAATTTTATTTTTAGTAATTAAATAATACATTTGACTGATTTGATTAGTTAAATTAGTAATTATATTTTAATTATAATTTATTTGGTGAATAATTAGTATTAAATATGTTAATTAACTTCATGAATTATATTACTTAATAAATAGTAATTCAATTTTTCTTTTTCTTTTTTCCCTTTAATTTTCACTAAGTAAATAATAACTAAAACATGATTACTAATCAAAGAGAAATACATATTATGCTACTTAAAGGGTTTGTAAAATAGTATAGCCGCGCGGCTGTACTATTTTAAAAACAATTATAAAGCTGAGTATAGCCGCGCGGCTATACTATTTTTACATGTAAAAAAGAAGTAGCCCAGTCATTAGGCGCCACATGTCAAGACAACTCTACTTTTAAAAAAAAATAGAAAACACAGAGTATAGCCGCGCGGCTGTACTCATTTTTATTCAAAAAGCGCCCTCCAGCGATTAGACGCCACGTGTCACTATACCATTAAAAAATAAAAAATAAATAATCGTAGTATAGCCGCACGGCTATACTATTCTAAAAGTTCCATCTATACTATTTGATATATAAATTAAAAAAATAAAAGAGGACCCTCCAAGTTTCATTAGTTTGTACTTTGTAGATATAAATTTGCTAGTTTCAACATATCCAAAGTATATATTAATAAGCCACTATATAATATTTTAGTATAACTTTTATAACATATATTATTGGTATTCAATAATATATGAGAATTATTTGTATAATACGTGAACTTTGTGTGAATTATTGACATTTTTGTAAAAAAATATGGGTATTAAGCATTAGAAATGCGTATGTACATGTACAATACGACTATTGTACGTTTGCTTTTTAAAAAATAGTAGACACGTACAGAATACGAATGTATTATTGAAAAATACATACGTACATATATACTTATATATATATAAAAGACAATAAGATATTAATTAAATTAAAGAAGTTGGGGAAAAAACAAAAGTAATGAAACTAATTTTATATTTTTGTAAACAAAATTAGAAAAAAATAGCACAAACACTTCTCCCGACGAAATTTCGTCGGAATAGGTCTATGCCGGCAAATATTCGTCGGATTAGATTTCTCCCGACAAAAAAACCTCTGCCGACGAAATATTCGTCGGGAGAGGTCTTTTTAAAAAATATATATATATATATAAACTTAGGATGTTTAGATTAATTAAATTTTTTAAATTTTATTTTTAGTAATTAAATAATATATTTGACTGATTTGATTAGTTAAATTAGTTATTATATTTTAATTATAATTTATTTGGTGAATAATTAGTATTAAATATGTTAATTAACTTCATGAATTATATTACTTAATAAATAGTAATTCAATTTTTCTTTTTCTTTTTTCCCTTTAATTTTCACTAAGTAAATAATAACTAAAACATGATTACTAATCAAAGAGAAATACATATTATGCTACTTAAAGGGTTTGTAAAATAGTATAGCCGCGCGGCTGTACTATTTTAAAAACAATTATAAAGCTGAGTATAGCCGCGCGGCTATACTATTTTTACATGTAAAAAAGAAGGAGCCCAGTCATTAGGCGCCACATGTCAAGACAACTCTACTTTTTAAAAAAAATAGAAAACACAGAGTATAGCCGCGCGGCTGTACCCATTTTTATTCAAAAAGCGCCCTCCAGCGATTAGACGCCACGTGTCACTATACCATTTAAAAATAAAAAATAAATAATCGTAGTATAGCCGCACGGCTATACTATTCTAAAAGGTCCATCTATACTATTTGATATATAAATTAAAAAAATAAAAGAGGACCCTCCAAGTTTCATTAGTTTGTACTTTGTAGATATAAATTTGCTAGTTTCAACATATCCAAAGTATATATTAATAAGCCACTATATAATATTTTAGTATAACTTTTATAACATATATTATTGGTATTCAATAATATATGAGAATTATTTGTATAATACGTGAACTTTGTGTGAATTATTGACATTTTTGTAAAAAAATATGGGTATTAAGCATTAGAAATGCGTATGTACATGTACAATACGACTATTGTACGTTTGCTTTTTAAAAAATAGTAGACACGTACAGAATACGAATGTATTATTGAAAAATACATACGTACATATATACTTATATATATATAAAAGACAATAAGATATTAATTAAATTAAAGAAGTTGGGGAAAAAACAAAAGTAATGAAACTAATTTTATATTTTTGTAAACAAAATTAAAAAAAAATAGCACAAACACTTCTCCCGACGAAATTTCGTCGGCATAGGTTTATGCCGGCAAATATTCGTCGGATTAGATTTCTCCCGACAAAAAAACCTCTGCCGACGAAATATTCGTCGGGAGAGGTCTTTTTAAAAAATATATATATATATATATATATAAACTTAGGATGTTTAGATTAATTAATTTTTTTAAATTTTATTTTTAGTAATTAAATAATACATTTGACTGATTTGATTAGTTAAATTAGTAATTATATTTTAATTATAATTTATTTGGTGAATAATTAGTATTAAATATGTTAATTAACTTCATGAATTATATTACTTAATAAATAGTAATTCAATTTTTCTTTTTCTTTTTTCCCTTTAATTTTCACTAAGTAAATAATAACTAAAACATGATTACTAATCAAAGAGAAATACATATTATGCTACTTAAAGGGTTTGTAAAATAGTATAGCCGCGCGGCTGTACTATTTTAAAAACAATTATAAAGCTGAGTATAGCCGCGCGGCTATACTATTTTTACATGTAAAAAAGAAGTAGCCCAGTCATTAGGCGCCACATGTCAAGACAACTCTACTTTTAAAAAAAAATAGAAAACACAGAGTATAGCCGCGCGGCTGTACTCATTTTTATTCAAAAAGCGCCCTCCAGCGATTAGACGCCACGTGTCACTATACCATTAAAAAATAAAAAATAAATAATCGTAGTATAGCCGCACGGCTATACTATTCTAAAAGTTCCATCTATACTATTTGATATATAAATTAAAAAAATAAAAGAGGACCCTCCAAGTTTCATTAGTTTGTACTTTGTAGATATAAATTTGCTAGTTTCAACATATCCAAAGTATATATTAATAAGCCACTATATAATATTTTAGTATAACTTTTATAACATATATTATTGGTATTCAATAATATATGAGAATTATTTGTATAATACGTGAACTTTGTGTGAATTATTGACATTTTTGTAAAAAAATATGGGTATTAAGCATTAGAAATGCGTATGTACATGTACAATACGACTATTGTACGTTTGCTTTTTAAAAAATAGTAGACACGTACAGAATACGAATGTATTATTGAAAAATACATACGTACATATATACTTATATATATATAAAAGACAATAAGATATTAATTAAATTAAAGAAGTTGGGGAAAAAACAAAAGTAATGAAACTAATTTTATATTTTTGTAAACAAAATTAGAAAAAAATAGCACAAACACTTCTCCCGACGAAATTTCGTCGGAATAGGTCTATGCCGGCAAATATTCGTCGGATTAGATTTCTCCCGACAAAAAAACCTCTGCCGACGAAATATTCGTCGGGAGAGGTCTTTTTAAAAAATATATATATATATATAAACTTAGGATGTTTAGATTAATTAAATTTTTTAAATTTTATTTTTAGTAATTAAATAATATATTTGACTGATTTGATTAGTTAAATTAGTTATTATATTTTAATTATAATTTATTTGGTGAATAATTAGTATTAAATATGTTAATTAACTTCATGAATTATATTACTTAATAAATAGTAATTCAATTTTTCTTTTTCTTTTTTCCCTTTAATTTTCACTAAGTAAATAATAACTAAAACATGATTACTAATCAAAGAGAAATACATATTATGCTACTTAAAGGGTTTGTAAAATAGTATAGCCGCGCGGCTGTACTATTTTAAAAACAATTATAAAGCTGAGTATAGCCGCGCGGCTATACTATTTTTACATGTAAAAAAGAAGGAGCCCAGTCATTAGGCGCCACATGTCAAGACAACTCTACTTTTTAAAAAAAATAGAAAACACAGAGTATAGCCGCGCGGCTGTACCCATTTTTATTCAAAAAGCGCCCTCCAGCGATTAGACGCCACGTGTCACTATACCATTTAAAAATAAAAAATAAATAATCGTAGTATAGCCGCACGGCTATACTATTCTAAAAGGTCCATCTATACTATTTGATATATAAATTAAAAAAATAAAAGAGGACCCTCCAAGTTTCATTAGTTTGTACTTTGTAGATATAAATTTGCTAGTTTCAACATATCCAAAGTATATATTAATAAGCCACTATATAATATTTTAGTATAACTTTTATAACATATATTATTGGTATTCAATAATATATGAGAATTATTTGTATAATACGTGAACTTTGTGTGAATTATTGACATTTTTGTAAAAAAATATGGGTATTAAGCATTAGAAATGCGTATGTACATGTACAATACGACTATTGTACGTTTGCTTTTTAAAAAATAGTAGACACGTATAGAATACGAATGTATTATTGAAAAATACATACGTACATATATACTTATATATATAAAAGACTATAAGATATTAATTAAATTAAAGAAGTTGGGGAAAAAACAAAAGTAATGAAACTAATTTTATATTTTTGTAAACAAAATTAAAAAAAAATAGCACAAACACTTCTCTCGACGAAATTTCGTCGGCATAGGTCTATGCCGGCAAATATTCGTCGGATTAGATTTCTCCCGACAAAAAAACCTCTGCCGACGAAATATTCGTCGGGAGAGTTCTTTTTAAAAAATATATATATATATATATATAAACTTAGGATGTTTAGATTAATTAATTTTTTTAAATTTTATTTTTAGTAATTAAATAATATATTTGACTGATTTTATTAGTTAAATTAGTAATTATATTTTAATTATAATTTATTTGGTGAATAATTAGTATTAAATATGTTAATTAACTTCATGAATTATATTACTTAATAAATAGTAATTCAATTTTTCTTTTTCTTTTTTCCCTTTAATTTTCACTAAGTAAATAATAACTAAAACATGATTACTAATCAAAGAGAAATACATATTATGCTACTTAAAGGGTTTGTAAAATAGTATAGCCGCGCGGCTGTACTATTTTAAAAACAATTATAAAGCTGAGTATAGCCGCGCGGCTATACTATTTTTACATGTAAAAAAGAAGGAGCCCAGTCATTAGGCGCCACATGTCAAGACAACTCTACTTTTTAAAAAAAATAGAAAACACAGAGTATAGCCGCGCGGCTGTACTCATTTTTATTCAAAAAGCGCCCTCCAGCGATTAGACGCCACGTGTCACTATACCATTTAAAAATAAAAAATAAATAATCGTAGTATAGCCGCACGGCTATACTATTCTAAAAGGTCGATCTATACTATTTGATATATAAATTAAAAAAATAAAAGAGGACCCTCCAAGTTTCATTAGTTTGTACTTTGTAGATATAAATTTGCTAGTTTCAACATATCCAAAGTATATATTAATAAGCCACTATATAATATTTTAGTATAACTTTTATAACATATATTATTGGTATTCAATAATATATGAGAATTATTTGTATAATACGTGAACTTTGTGTGAATTATTGACATTTTTGTAAAAAAATATGGGTATTAAGCATTAGAAATGCGTATGTACATGTACAATACGACTATTGTATGTTTGCTTTTTAAAAAATAGTAGACACGTATAGAATACGAATGTATTATTGAAAAATACATACGTACATATATACTTATATATATATAAAAGACAATAAGATATTAATTAAATTAAAGAAGTTGGGGAAAAAACAAAAGTAATGAAACTAATTTTATATTTTTGTAAACAAAATTAAAAAAAAATAGCACAAACACTTCTCCCGACGAAATTTCGTCGGCATAGGTTTATGCCGGCAAATATTCGTCGGATTAGATTTCTCCCGACAAAAAAACCTCTGCCGACGAAATATTCGTCGGGAGAGGTCTTTTTAAAATATATATATATATATATATAAACTTAGGATGTTTAGATTAATTAATTTTTTTAAATTTTATTTTTAGTAATTAAATAATACATTTGACTGATTTGATTAGTTAAATTAGTAATTATATTTTAATTATAATTTATTTGGTGAATAATTAGTATTAAATATGTTAATTAACTTCATGAATTATATTACTTAATAAATAGTAATTCAATTTTTCTTTTTCTTTTTTCCCTTTAATTTTCACTAAGTAAATAATAACTAAAACATGATTACTAATCAAGGAGAAATACATATTATGCTACTTAAAGGGTTTGTAAAATAGTATAGCCGCGCGGCTGTACTATTTTAAAAACAATTATAAAGCTGAGTATAGCCGCGCGGCTATACTATTTTTACATGTAAAAAAGAAGGAGCCCAGTCATTAGGCGCCACATGTCAAGACAACTCTACTTTTTTAAAAAAAAAAAAGAAAACACAGAGTATAGCCGCGCGGCTGTACTCATTTTTATTCAAAAAGCGCCCTCCAGCGATTAGACGCCACGTGTCACTATACCATTAAAAAATAAAAAATAAATAATCGTAGTATAGCCGCACGGCTATACTATTCTAAAAGGTCCATCTATACTATTTGATATATAAATTAAAAAAATAAAAGAGGACCCTCCATGTTTCATTAGTTTGTACTTTGTAGATATAAATTTGCTAGTTTCAACATATCCAAAGTATATATTAATAAGCCACTATATAATATTTTAGTATAACTTTTATAACATATATTATTGGTATTCAATAATATATGAGAATTATTTGTATAATACGTGAACTTTGTGTGAATTATTGACATTTTTGTAAAAAAAATATGGGTATTAAGCATTAGAAATGCGTATGTACATGTACAATACGACTATTGTACGTTTGCTTTTTAAAAAATAGTAGACACGTATAGAATACGAATGTATTATTGAAAAATACATACGTACATATATACTTATATATATATATATAAAAGACTATAAGATATTAATTAAATTAAAGAAGTTGGGGAAAAAACAAAAGTAATGAAACTAATTTTATATTTTTGTAAACAAAATTAAAAAAAAATAGCACAAACACTTCTCCCGACGAAATTTCGTCGGCATAGGTCTATGCCGGCAAATATTCGTCGGATTAGATTTCTCCCGACAAAAAAACGTCTGCCGACGAAATATTCGTCGGGAGAGCTCTTTTAAAAAAAAATATATATATATATATAAACTTAGGATGTTTAGATTAATTAATTTTTTTAAATTTTATTTTTAGTAATTAAATAATATATTTGACTGATTTGATTAGTTAAATTAGTAATTATATTTTAATTATAATTTATTTGGTGAATAATTAGTATTAAATATGTTAATTAACTTCATGAATTATATTACTTAATAAATAGTAATTCAATTTTTCTTTTTCTTTTTTCCCTTTAATTTTCACTAAGTAAATAATAACTAAAACATGATTACTAATCAAAGAGAAATACATATTATGCTACTTAAAGGGTTTGTAAAATAGTATAGCCGCGCGGCTGTACTATTTTAAAAACAATTATAAAGCTGAGTATAGCCGCGCGGCTATACTATTTTTACATGTAAAAAAGAAGGAGCCCAGTCATTAGGCGCCACATGTCAAGACAACTCTACTTTTTAAAAAAAAAAAAGAAAACACAGAGTATAGCCGCGCGGCTGTACTCATTTTTATTCAAAAAGCGCCCTCCAGCGATTAGACGCCACGTGTCACTATACCATTAAAAAATAAAAAATAAATAATCGTAGTATAGCCGCACGGCTATACTATTCTAAAAGGTCCATCTATACTATTTGATATATAAATTAAAAAAATAAAAGAGGACCCTCCATGTTTCATTAGTTTGTACTTTGTAGATATAAATTTGCTAGTTTCAACATATCCAAAGTATATATTAATAAGCCACTATATAATATTTTAGTATAACTTTTATAACATATATTATTGGTATTCAATAATATATGAGAATTATTTGTATAATACGTGAACTTTGTGTGAATTATTGACATTTTTGTAAAAAAAATATGGGTATTAAGCATTAGAAATGCGTATGTACATGTACAATACGACTATTGTACGTTTGCTTTTTAAAAAATAGTAGACACGTATAGAATACGAATGTATTATTGAAAAATACATACGTACATATATACTTATATATATATATAAAAGACTATAAGATATTAATTAAATTAAAGAAGTTGGGGAAAAAACAAAAGTAATGAAACTAATTTTATATTTTTGTAAACAAAATTAAATAAAAATAGCACAAACACTTCTCCCGACGAAATTTCGTCGGCATAGGTCTATGCCGGCAAATATTCGTCGGATTAGATTTCTCCCGACAAAAAAACGTCTGCCGACGAAATATTCGTCGGGAGAGCTCTTTTTAAAAAAAATATATATATATATATAAACTTAGGATGTTTAGATTAATTAATTTTTTTAAATTTTATTTTTAGTAATTAAATAATATATTTGACTGATTTGATTAGTTAAATTAGTAATTATATTTTAATTATAATTTATTTGGTGAATAATTAGTATTAAATATGTTAATTAACTTCATGAATTATATTACTTAATAAATAGTAATTCAATTTTTCTTTTTCTTTTTTCCCTTTAATTTTCACTAAGTAAATAATAACTAAAACATGATTACTAATCAAAGAGAAATACATATTATGCTACTTAAAGGGTTTGTAAAATAGTATAGCCGCGCGGCTGTACTAAACAATTATAAAGCTGAGTATAGCCGCGCGGCTATACTATTTTTACATGTAAAAAAGAAGGAGCCCAGTCATTAGGCGCCACATGTCAAGACAACTCTACTTTTTTAAAAAAAAAGAAAACACAGAGTATAGCCGCGCGGCTGTACTCATTTTTATTCAAAAAGCGCCCTCCAGCGATTAGACGCCACGTGTCACTATACCATTAAAAATTAAAAAATAAATAATCGTAGTATAGCCGCACGGCTATACTATTCTAAAAGGTCCATCTATACTATTTGATATATAAATTAAAAAAATAAAAGAGGACCCTCCAAGTTTCATTAGTTTGTACTTTGTAGATATAAATTTGCTAGTTTCAACATATCCAAAGTATATATTAATAAGCCACTATATAATAATTTAGTATAACTTTTATAACATATATTATTGGTATTCAATAATATATGAGAATTATTTGTATAATACGTGAACTTTGTGTGAATTATTGACATTTTTGTAAAAAAATATGGGTATTAAGCATTAGAAATGCGTATGTACATGTACAATACGACTATTGTACGTTTGCTTTTTAAAAAATAGTAGACACGTATAGAATACGAATGTATTATTGAAAAATACATACGTACATATATACTTATATATATATAAAAGACAATAAGATATTAATTAAATTAAAGAAGTTGGGGAAAAAACAAAAGTAATGAAACTAATTTTATATTTTTGTAAACAAAATTAAAAAAAAATAGCACAAACACTTCTCCCGACGAAATTTCGTCGGCATAGGTCTATGCCGGCAAATATTCGTCGGATTAGATTTCTCCCGACAAAAAAACCTCTGCCGACGAAATATTCGTCGGGAGAGGTCTTTTTAAAAAATATATATATATATATAAACTTAGGATGTTTAGATTAATTAATTTTTAGTAATTAAATAATACATTTGACTGATTTGATTAGTTAAATTAGTAATTATATTTTAATTATAATTTATTTGGTGAATAATTAGTATTAAATATGTTAATTAACTTCATGAATTATATTACTTAATAAATAGTAATTCAATTTTTCTTTTTCTTTTTTCCCTTTAATTTTCACTAAGTAAATAATAACTAAAACATGATTACTAATCAAAGAGAAATACATATTATGCTACTTAAAGGGTTTGTAAAATAGTATAGCCGCGCGGCTGTACTATTTTAAAAACAATTATAAAGCTGAGTATAGCCGCGCGGCTATACTATTTTAAAAACAATTAAAAAGCTGAGTATAGCCGTCCAGCTCTACTATTTTTACATGTAAAAAAGAAGGAGCCCAGTCATTAGGCGCCACATGTCAAGACAACTCTACTTTTTAAAAAAAATAGAAAACACAGAGTATAGCCGCGCGGCTGTACCCATTTTTATTCAAAAAGCGCCCTCCAGCGATTAGACGCCACGTGTCACTATACCATTTAAAAATAAATAATCGTAGTATAGCCGCACGGCTATACTATTCTAAAAGGTCCATCTATACTATTTGATATATAAATTAAAAAAATAAAAGAGGACCCTCCAAGTTTCATTAGTTTGTACTTTGTAGATATAAATTTGCTAGTTTCAACATATCCAAAGTATATATTAATAAGCCACTATATAATAATTTAGTATAACTTTTATAACATATATTATTGGTATTCAATAATATATGAGAATTATTTGTATAATACGTGAACTTTGTGTGAATTATTGACATTTTTGTAAAAAAATATGGGTATTAAGCATTAGAAATGCGTATGTACATGTACAATACGACTATTGTACGTTTGCTTTTTAAAAAATAGTAGACACGTATAGAATACGAATGTATTATTGAAAAATACATACGTACATATATACTTATATATATATAAAAGACAATAAGATATTAATTAAATTAAAGAAGTTGGGGAAAAAACAAAAGTAATGAAACTAATTTTATATTTTTGTAAACAAAATTAAAAAAAAATAGCACAAACACTTCTCCCGACGAAATTTCGTCGGCATAGGTCTATGCCGGCAAATATTCGTCGGATTAGATTTCTCCCGACAAAAAAACCTCTGCCGACGAAATATTCGTCGGGAGAGGTCTTTTTAAAAAATATATATATATATATAAACTTAGGATGTTTAGATTAATTAATTTTTTTAAATTTTATTTTTAGTAATTAAATAATACATTTGACTGATTTGATTAGTTAAATTAGTAATTATATTTTAATTATAATTTATTTGGTGAATAATTAGTATTAAATATGTTAATTAACTTCATGAATTATATTACTTAATAAATAGTAATTCAATTTTTCTTTTTCTTTTTTCCCTTTAATTTTCACTAAGTAAATAATAACTAAAACATGATTACTAATCAAAGAGAAATACATATTATGCTACTTAAAGGGTTTGTAAAATAGTATAGCCGCGCGGCTGTACTATTTTAAAAACAATTATAAAGCTGAGTATAGCCGCGCGGCTATACTATTTTAAAAACAATTAAAAAGCTGAGTATAGCCGTCCAGCTCTACTATTTTTACATGTAAAAAAGAAGGAGCCCAGTCATTAGGCGCCACATGTCAAGACAACTCTACTTTTTTAAAAAAATAGAAAACACAGAGTATAGCCGCGCGGCTGTACCCATTTTTATTCAAAAAGCGCCCTCCAGCGATTAGACGCCACGTGTCACTATACCATTTAAAAATAAATAATCGTAGTATAGCCGCACGGCTATACTATTCTAAAAGGTCCATCTATACTATTTGATATATAAATTAAAAAAATAAAAGAGGACCCTCCAAGTTTCATTAGTTTGTACTTTGTAGATATAAATTTGCTAGTTTCAACATATCCAAAGTATATATTAATAAGCCACTATATAATAATTTAGTATAACTTTTATAACATATATTATTGGTATTCAATAATATATGAGAATTATTTGTATAATACGTGAACTTTGTGTGAATTATTGACATTTTTGTAAAAAAAATATGGGTATTAAGCATTAGAAATGCGTATGTACATGTACAATACGACTATTGTACGTTTGCTTTTTAAAAAATAGTAGACACGTATAGAATACGAATGTATTATTGAAAAATACATACGTACAAATATACTTATATATATATATAAAAGACTATAAGATATTAATTAAATTAAAGAAGTTGGGGAAAAAACAAAAGTAATGAAACTAATTTTATATTTTTGTAAACAAAATTAAAAAAAAATAGCACAAACACTTCTCCCGACGAAATTTCGTCGGCATAGGTCTATGCCGGCAAATATTCGTCGGATTAGATTTCTCCCGACAAAAAAACGTCTGCCGACGAAATATTCGTCGGGAGAGCTCTTTTTAAAAAATATATATATATATATAAACTTAGGATGTTTAGATTAATTAATTTTTTTAAATTTTATTTTTAGTAATTAAATAATATATTTGACTGATTTGATTAGTTAAATTAGTAATTATATTTTAATTATAATTTATTTGGTGAATAATTAGTATTAAATATGTTAATTAACTTCATGAATTATATTACTTAATAAATAGTAATTCAATTTTTCTTTTTCTTTTTTCCCTTTAATTTTCACTAAGTAAATAATAACTAAAACATGATTAATAATCAAAGAGAAATACATATTATGCTACTTAAAGGGTTTGTAAAATAGTATCGCCGCGCGGCTGTACTATTTTAAAAACAATTATAAAGCTGAGTATAGCCGCGCGGCTATACTATTTTTACATGTAAAAAAGAAGGAGCCCAGTCATTTGGCGCCACATGTCAAGACAACTCTACTTTTTTAAAAAAAATAGAAAACACAGAGTATAGCCGCGCGGCTGTACTCATTTTTATTCAAAAAGCGCCCTCCAGCGATTAGACGCCACGTGTCACTATACCATTTAAAAATAAAAAATAAATAATCGTAGTATAGCCGCACGGCTATACTATTCTAAAAGGTCCATCTATACTATTTGATATATAAATTAAAAAAATAAAAGAGGACCCTCCAAGTTTCATTAGTTTGTACTTTGTAGATATAAATTTGCTAGTTTCAACATATCCAAAGTATATATTAATAAGCCACTATATAATAATTTAGTATAACTTTTATAACATATATTATTGGTATTCAATAATATATGAGAATTATTTGTATAATACGTGAACTTTGTGTGAATTATTGACATTTTTGTAAAAAAAATATGGGTATTAAGCATTAGAAATGCGTATGTACATGTACAATACGACTATTGTACGTTTGCTTTTTAAAAAATAGTAGACACGTATAGAATACGAATGTATTATTGAAAAATACATACGTACAAATATACTTATATATATATATAAAAGACTATAAGATATTAATTAAATTAAAGAAGTTGGGGAAAAAACAAAAGTAATGAAACTAATTTTATATTTTTGTAAACAAAATTAAAAAAAAATAGCACAAACACTTCTCCCGACGAAATTTCGTCGGCATAGGTCTATGCCGGCAAATATTCGTCGGATTAGATTTCTCCCGACAAAAAAACGTCTGCCGACGAAATATTCGTCGGGAGAGCTCTTTTTAAAAAATATATATATATATATAAACTTAGGATGTTTAGATTAATTAATTTTTTTAAATTTTATTTTTAGTAATTAAATAATATATTTGACTGATTTGATTAGTTAAATTAGTAATTATATTTTAATTATAATTTATTTGGTGAATAATTAGTATTAAATATGTTAATTAACTTCATGAATTATATTACTTAATAAATAGTAATTCAATTTTTCTTTTTCTTTTTTCCCTTTAATTTTCACTAAGTAAATAATAACTAAAACATGATTAATAATCAAAGAGAAATACATATTATGCTACTTAAAGGGTTTGTAAAATAGTATCGCCGCGCGGCTGTACTATTTTAAAAACAATTATAAAGCTGAGTATAGCCGCGCGGCTATACGATTTTTACATGTAAAAAAGAAGGAGCCCAGTCATTTGGCGCCACATGTCAAGACAACTCTACTTTTTTAAAAAAAAATAGAAAACACAGAGTATAGCCGCGCGGCTGTACTCATTTTTATTCAAAAAGCGCCCTCCAGCGATTAGACGCCACGTGTCACTATACCATTTAAAAATAAAAAATAAATAATCGTAGTATAGCCGCACGGCTATACTATTCTAAAAGGTCCATCTATACTATTTGATATATAAATTAAAAAAATAAAAGAGGACCCTCCAAGTTTCATTAGTTTGTACTTTGTAGATATAAATTTGCTAGTTTCAACATATCCAAAGTATATATTAATAAGCCACTATATAATAATTTAGTATAACTTTTATAACATATATTATTGGTATTCAATAATATATGAGAATTATTTGTATAATACGTGAACTTTGTGTGAATTATTGACATTTTTGTAAAAAAAATATGGGTATTAAGCATTAGAAATGCGTATGTACATGTACAATACGACTATTGTACGTTTGCTTTTTAAAAAATAGTAGACACGTATAGAATACGAATGTATTATTGAAAAATACATACGTACAAATATACTTATATATATATATAAAAGACTATAAGATATTAATTAAATTAAAGAAGTTGGGGAAAAAACAAAAGTAATGAAACTAATTTTATATTTTTGTAAACAAAATTAAAAAAAAATAGCACAAACACTTCTCCCGACGAAATTTCGTCGGCATAGGTCTATGCCGGCAAATATTCGTCGGATTAGATTTCTCCCGACAAAAAAACGTCTGCCGACGAAATATTCGTCGGGAGAGCTCTTTTTAAAAAATATATATATATATATAAACTTAGGATGTTTAGATTAATTAATTTTTTTAAATTTTATTTTTAGTAATTAAATAATATATTTGACTGATTTGATTAGTTAAATTAGTAATTATATTTTAATTATAATTTATTTGGTGAATAATTAGTATTAAATATGTTAATTAACTTCATGAATTATATTACTTAATAAATAGTAATTCAATTTTTCTTTTTCTTTTTTCCCTTTAATTTTCACTAAGTAAATAATAACTAAAACATGATTAATAATCAAAGAGAAATACATATTATGCTACTTAAAGGGTTTGTAAAATAGTATCGCCGCGCGGCTGTACTATTTTAAAAACAATTATAAAGCTGAGTATAGCCGCGCGGCTATACTATTTTTACATGTAAAAAAGAAGGAGCCCAGTCATTTGGCGCCACATGTCAAGACAACTCTACTTTTTTAAAAAAAATAGAAAACACAGAGTATAGCCGCGCGGCTGTACTCATTTTTATTCAAAAAGCGCCCTCCAGCGATTAGACGCCACGTGTCACTATACCATTTAAAAATAAAAAATAAATAATCGTAGTATAGCCGCACGGCTATACTATTCTAAAAGGTCCATCTATACTATTTGATATATAAATTAAAAAAATAAAAGAGGACCCTCCAAGTTTCATTAGTTTGTACTTTGTAGATATAAATTTGCTAGTTTCAACATATCCAAAGTATATATTAATAAGCCACTATATAATAATTTAGTATAACTTTTATAACATATATTATTGGTATTCAATAATATATGAGAATTATTTGTATAATACGTGAACTTTGTGTGAATTATTGACATTTTTGTAAAAAAATATGGGTATTAAGCATTAGAAATGCGTATGTACATGTACAATACGACTATTGTACGTTTGCTTTTTAAAAAATAGTAGACACGTATAGAATACGAATGTATTATTGAAAAATACATACGTACATATATACTTATATATATATAAAAGACAATAAGATATTAATTAAATTAAAGAAGTTGGGGAAAAAACAAAAGTAATGAAACTAATTTTATATTTTTGTAAACAAAATTAAAAAAAAATAGCACAAACACTTCTCCCGACGAAATTTCGTCGGCATAGGTCTATGCCGGCAAATATTCGTCGGATTAGATTTCTCCCGACAAAAAAACCTCTGCCGACGAAATATTCGTCGGGAGAGGTCTTTTTAAAAAATATATATATATATATAAACTTAGGATGTTTAGATTAATTAATTTTTTTAAATTTTATTTTTAGTAATTAAATAATACATTTGACTGATTTGATTAGTTAAATTAGTAATTATATTTTAATTATAATTTATTTGGTGAATAATTAGTATTAAATATGTTAATTAACTTCATGAATTATATTACTTAATAAATAGTAATTCAATTTTTCTTTTTCTTTTTTCCCTTTAATTTTCACTAAGTAAATAATAACTAAAACATGATTACTAATCAAAGAGAAATACATATTATGCTACTTAAAGGGTTTGTAAAATAGTATAGCCGCGCGGCTGTACTATTTTAAAAACAATTATAAAGCTGAGTATAGCCGCGCGGCTATACTATTTTAAAAACAATTAAAAAGCTGAGTATAGCCGTCCAGCTCTACTATTTTTACATGTAAAAAAGAAGGAGCCCAGTCATTAGGCGCCACATGTCAAGACAACTCTACTTTTTAAAAAAAATAGAAAACACAGAGTATAGCCGCGCGGCTGTACCCATTTTTATTCAAAAAGCGCCCTCCAGCGATTAGACGCCACGTGTCACTATACCATTTAAAAATAAATAATCGTAGTATAGCCGCACGGCTATACTATTCTAAAAGGTCCATCTATACTATTTGATATATAAATTAAAAAAATAAAAGAGGACCCTCCAAGTTTCATTAGTTTGTACTTTGTAGATATAAATTTGCTAGTTTCAACATATCCAAAGTATATATTAATAAGCCACTATATAATACTTTAGTATAACTTTTATAACATATATTATTGGTATTCAATAATATATGAGAATTATTTGTATAATACGTGAACTTTGTGTGAATTATTGACATTTTTGTAAAAAAAAAATATGGGTATTAAGCATTAGAAATGCGTATGTACATGTACAATACGACTATTGTACGTTTGCTTTTTAAAAAATAGTAGACACGTATAGAATACGAATGTATTATTGAAAAATACATACGTACATATATACTTATATATATATAAGACTATAAGATATTAATTAAATTAAAGAAGTTGGGGAAAAAACAAAAGTAATGAAACTAATTTTATATTTTTGTAAACAAAATTAAAAAAAAATAGCACAAACACTTCTCCCGACGAAATTTCGTCGGCATAGGTCTATGCCGGCAAATATTCGTCGGATTAGATTTCTCCCGACAAAAAAACCTCTGCCGACGAAATATTCGTCGGGAGAGTTCTTTTTAAAAAATATATATATATATATAAACTTAGGATGTTTAGATTAATTAATTTTTTTAAATTTTATTTTTAGTAATTAAATAATATATTTGACTGATTTGATTAGTTAAATTAGTAATTATATTTTAATTATAATTTATTTGGTGAATAATTAGTATTAAATATGTTAATTAACTTCATGAATTATATTACTTAATAAATAGTAATTCAATTTTTCTTTTTCTTTTTTCCCTTTAATTTTCACTAAGTAAATAATAACTAAAACATGATTACTAATCAAAGAGAAATACATATTATGCTACTTAAAGGGTTTGTAAAATAGTATAGCCGCGCGGCTGTACTATTTTAAAAACAATTATAAAGCTGAGTATAGCCGCGCGGCTATACTATTTTTACATGTAAAAAAGAAGGAGCCCAGTCATTAGGCGCCACATGTCAAGACAACTCTACTTTTTAAAAAAAATAGAAAACACAGAGTATAGCCGCGCGGCTGTACCCATTTTTATTCAAAAAGCGCCCTCCAGCGATTAGACGCCACGTGTCACTATACCATTTAAAAATAAATAATCGTAGTATAGCCGCACGGCTATACTATTCTAAAAGGTCCATCTATACTATTTGATATATAAATTAAAAAAATAAAAGAGGACCCTCCAAGTTTCATTAGTTTGTACTTTGTAGATATAAATTTGCTAGTTTCAACATATCCAAAGTATATATTAATAAGCCACTATATAATAATTTAGTATAACTTTTATAACATATATTATTGGTATTCAATAATATATGAGAATTATTTGTATAATACGTGAACTTTGTGTGAATTATTGACATTTTTGTAAAAAAATATGGGTATTAAGCATTAGAAATGCGTATGTACATGTACAATACGACTATTGTACGTTTGCTTTTTAAAAAATAGTAGACACGTATAGAATACGAATGTATTATTGAAAAATACATACGTACATATATACTTATATATATATAAAAGACAATAAGATATTAATTAAATTAAAGAAGTTGGGGAAAAAACAAAAGTAATGAAACTAATTTTATATTTTTGTAAACAAAATTAAAAAAAAATAGCACAAACACTTCTCCCGACGAAATTTCGTCGGCATAGGTCTATGCCGGCAAATATTCGTCGGATTAGATTTCTCCCGACAAAAAAACCTCTGCCGACGAAATATTCGTCGGGAGAGGTCTTTTTAAAAAATATATATATATATATATAAACTTAGGATGTTTAGATTA
Organism: Prunus avium; assembly: GCF_965620075.1. Taxonomy (NCBI): domain Eukaryota; kingdom Viridiplantae; phylum Streptophyta; class Magnoliopsida; order Rosales; family Rosaceae; genus Prunus; species Prunus avium. The sequence goes on from NC_142291.1 coordinate 36,170,856, forward strand.
ATTAATTTTTTTAAATTTTATTTTTAGTAATTAAATAATACATTTGACTGATTTGATTAGTTAAATTAGTAATTATATTTTAATTATAATTTATTTGGTGAATAATTAGTATTAAATATGTTAATTAACTTCATGAATTATATTACTTAATAAATAGTAATTCAATTTTTCTTTTTCTTTTTTCCCTTTAATTTTCACTAAGTAAATAATAACTAAAACATGATTACTAATCAAAGAGAAATACATATTATGCTACTTAAAGGGTTTGTAAAATAGTATAGCCGCGCGGCTGTACTATTTTAAAAACAATTATAAAGCTAAGTATAGCCGCGCGGCTATACTATTTTAAAAACAATTAAAAAGCTGAGTATAGCCGTCCAGCTCTACTATTTTTACATGTAAAAAAGAAGGAGCCCAGTCATTAGGCGCCACATGTCAAGACAACTCTACTTTTTAAAAAAAATAGAAAACACAGAGTATAGCCGCGCGGCTGTACCCATTTTTATTCAAAAAGCGCCCTCCAGCGATTAGACGCCACGTGTCACTATACCATTTAAAAATAAATAATCGTAGTATAGCCGCACGGCTATACTATTCTAAAAGGTCCATCTATACTATTTGATATATAAATTAAAAAAATAAAAGAGGACCCTCCAAGTTTCATTAGTTTGTACTTTGTAGATATAAATTTGCTAGTTTCAACATATCCAAAGTATATATTAATAAGCCACTATATAATACTTTAGTATAACTTTTATAACATATATTATTGGTATTCAATAATATATGAGAATTATTTGTATAATACGTGAACTTTGTGTGAATTATTGACATTTTTGTAAAAAAAAAATATGGGTATTAAGCATTAGAAATGCGTATGTACATGTACAATACGACTATTGTACGTTTGCTTTTTAAAAAATAGTAGACACGTATAGAATACGAATGTATTATTGAAAAATACATACGTACATATATACTTATATATATAAAAGACTATAAGATATTAATTAAATTAAAGAAGTTGGGGAAAAAACAAAAGTAATGAAACTAATTTTATATTTTTGTAAACAAAATTAAAAAAAAATAGCACAAACACTTCTCCCGACGAAATTTCGTCGGCATAGGTCTATGCCGGCAAATATTCGTCGGATTAGATTTCTCCCGACAAAAAAACCTCTGCCGACGAAATATTCGTCGGGAGAGTTCTTTTTAAAAAATATATATATATATATAAACTTAGGATGTTTAGATTAATTAATTTTTTTAAATTTTATTTTTAGTAATTAAATAATATATTTGACTGATTTGATTAGTTAAATTAGTAATTATATTTTAATTATAATTTATTTGGTGAATAATTAGTATTAAATATGTTAATTAACTTCATGAATTATATTACTTAATAAATAGTAATTCAATTTTTCTTTTTCTTTTTTCCCTTTAATTTTCACTAAGTAAATAATAACTAAAACATGATTACTAATCAAAGAGAAATACATATTATGCTACTTAAAGGGTTTGTAAAATAGTATAGCCGCGCGGCTGTACTATTTTAAAAACAATTATAAAGCTGAGTATAGCCGCGCGGCTATACTATTTTTACATGTAAAAAAGAAGGAGCCCAGTCATTAGGCGCCACATGTCAAGACAACTCTACTTTTTAAAAAAAATAGAAAACACAGAGTATAGCCGCGCGGCTGTACCCATTTTTATTCAAAAAGCGCCCTCCAGCGATTAGACGCCACGTGTCACTATACCATTTAAAAATAAAAAATAAATAATCGTAGTATAGCCGCCCGGCTATACTATTCTAAAAGGTCCATCTATACTATTTGATATATAAATTAAAAAAATAAAAGAGGACCCTCCAAGTTTCATTAGTTTGTACTTTGTAGATATAAATTTGCTAGTTTCAACATATCCAAAGTATATATTAATAAGCCACTATATAATACTTTAGTATAACTTTTATAACATATATTATTGGTATTCAATAATATATGAGAATTATTTGTATAATACGTGAACTTTGTGTGAATTATTGACATTTTTGTAAAAAAAAAATATGGGTATTAAGCATTAGAAATGCGTATGTACATGTACAATACGACTACTGTACGTTTGCTTTTTAAAAAATAGTAGACACGTATAGAATACGAATGTATTATTGAAAAATACATACGTACATATATACTTATATATATAAAAGACTATAAGATATTAATTAAATTAAAGAAGTTGGGGAAAAAACAAAAGTAATGAAACTAATTTTATATTTTTGTAAACAAAATTAAAAAAAAATAGCACAAACACTTCTCCCGACGAAATTTCGTCGGCATAGGTCTATGCCGGCAAATATTCGTCGGATTAGATTTCTCCCGACAAAAAAACCTCTGCCGACGAAATATTCGTCGGGAGAGTTCTTTTTAAAAAATATATATATATATATAAACTTAGGATGTTTAGATTAATTAATTTTTTTAAATTTTATTTTTAGTAATTAAATAATATATTTGACTGATTTGATTAGTTAAATTAGTAATTATATTTTAATTATAATTTATTTGGTGAATAATTAGTATTAAATATGTTAATTAACTTCATGAATTATATTACTTAATAAATAGTAATTCAATTTTTCTTTTTCTTTTTTCCCTTTAATTTTCACTAAGTAAATAATAACTAAAACATGATTACTAATCAAAGAGAAATACATATTATGCTACTTAAAGGGTTTGTAAAATAGTATAGCCGCGCGGCTGTACTATTTTAAAAACAATTATAAAGCTGAGTATAGCCGCTCGGCTATACTATTTTTACATGTAAAAAAGAAGGAGCCCAGTCATTGGGCGCCACATGTCAAGACAACTCTACTTTTTAAAAAAAATAGAAAACACAGAGTATAGCCGCGCGGCTGTACTCATTTTTATTCAAAAAGCGCCCTCCAGCGATTAGACGCCACGTGTCACTATACCATTTAAAAATACAAAATAAATAATCGTAGTATCACCGCACGGCTATACTATTCTAAAAGGTCCATCTATACTATTTGATATATAAATTAAAAAAATAAAAGAGGACCCTCCAAGTTTCATTAGTTTGTACTTTGTAGATATAAATTTGCTAGTTTCAACATATCCAAAGTATATATTAATAAGCCACTATATAATATTTTAGTATAACTTTTATAACATATATTATTGGTATTCAATAATATATGAGAATTATTTGTATAATACGTGAACTTTGTGTGAATTATTGACATTTTTGTAAAAAAATATGGGTATTAAGCATTAGAAATGCGTATGTACATGTACAATACGACTATTGTACGTTTGCTTTTAAAAAAATAGTAGACACGTATAGAATACGAATGTATTATTGAAAAATACATACGTACATATATACTTATATATATAAAAGACTATAAGATATTAATTAAATTAAAGAAGTTGGGGAAAAAACAAAAGTAATGAAACTAATTTTATATTTTTGTAAATAAAATTAAAAAAAAATAGCACAAACACTTCTCCCGACGAAATTTCGTCGGCATAGGTCTATGCCGGCAAATATTCGTCGGATTAGATTTCTCCCGACAAAAAAACCTCTGCCGACGAAATATTCGTCGGGAGAGGTCTTTAAAAAATATATATATATATATATAAACTTAGGATGTTTAGATTAATTAATTTTTTTTAAATTTTATTATTAGTAATTAAATAATATATTTGACTGATTTGATTAGTTAAATTAGTAATTATATTTTAATTATAATTTATTTGGTGAATAATTAGTATTAAATATGTTAATTAACTTCATGAATTATATTACTTAATAAACAGTAATTCAATTTCTCTTTTTCTTTTTTCCCTTTAATTTTCACTAAGTAAATAATAACTAAAACATGATTACTAATCAAAGAGAAATACATATTATGCTACTTAAAGGGTTTGTAAAATAGTATAGCCGCGCGGCTGTACTATTTTAAAAACAATTATAAAGCTGAGTATAGCCGCTCGGCTATACTATTTTTACATGTAAAAAAGAAGGAGCCCAGTCATTGGGCGCCACATGTCAAGACAACTCTACTTTTTAAAAAAAAATAGAAAACACAGAGTATAGCCGCGCGGCTGTACTCATTTTTATTCAAAAAGCGCCCTCCAGCGATTTGACGCCACGTGTCACTATACCATTTAAAAATACAAAATAAATAATCGTAGTATCGCCGCACGGCTATACTATTCTAAAAGGTCCATCTATACTATTTGATATATAAATTAAAAAAATAAAAGAGGACCCTCCAAGTTTCATTAGTTTGTACTTTGTAGATATAAATTTGCTAGTTTCAACATATCCAAAGTATATATTAATAAGCCACTATATAATATTTTAGTATAACTTTTATAACATATATTATTGGTATTCAATAATATATGAGAATTATTTGTATAATACGTGAACTTTGTGTGAATTATTGACATTTTTGTAAAAAAATATGGGTATTAAGCATTAGAAATGCGTATGTACATGTACAATACGACTATTGTACGTTTGCTTTTAAAAAAATAGTAGACACGTATAGAATACGAATGTATTATTGAAAAATACATACGTACATATATACTTATATATATAAAAGACTATAAGATATTAATTAAATTAAAGAAGTTGGGGAAAAAACAAAAGTAATGAAACTAATTTTATATTTTTGTAAATAAAATTAAAAAAAAATAGCACAAACACTTCTCCCGACGAAATTTCGTCGGCATAGGTCTATGCCGGCAAATATTCGTCGGATTAGATTTCTCCCGACAAAAAAACCTCTGCCGACGAAATATTCGTCGGGAGAGGTCTTTAAAAAAAAAAAATATATATATATAAACTTAGGATGTTTAGATTAATTAATTTTTTTTAAATTTTATTATTAGTAATTAAATAATATATTTGACTGATTTGATTAGTTAAATTAGTAATTATATTTTAATTATAATTTATTTGGTGAATAATTAGTATTAAATATGTTAATTAACTTCATGAATTATATTACTTAATAAACAGTAATTCAATTTTTCTTTTTCTTTTTTCCCTTTAATTTTCACTAAGTAAATAATAACTAAAACATGATTACTAATCAAAGAGAAATACATATTATGCTACTTAAAGGGTTTGTAAAATAGTATAGCCGCGCGGCTGTACTATTTTAAAAACAATTATAAAGCTGAGTATAGCCGCGCGGCTATACTATTTTTACATGTAAAAAAGAAGGAGCCCAGTCATTAGGCGCCACATGTCAAGACAACTCTACTTTTTAAAAAAAATAGAAAACACAGAGTATAGCCGCGCGGCTGTACCCATTTTTATTCAAAAAGCGCCCTCCAGCGATTAGAAGCCACGTGTCACTATACCATTTAAAAATAAAAAATAAATAATCGTAGTATAGCGGCACGGCTATACTATTCTAAAAGGTCCATCTATACTATTTGATATATAAATTAAAAAAATAAAAGAGGACCCTCCAAGTTTCATTAGTTTGTACTTTGTAGATATAAATTTGCTAGTTTCAACATATCCAAAGTATATATTAATAAGCCACTATATAATATTTTAGTATAACTTTTATAACATATATTATTGGTATTCAATAATATATGAGAATTATTTGTATAATACGTGAACTTTGTGTGAATTATTGACATTTTTGTAAAAAAATATGGGTATTAAGCATTAGAAATGCGTATGTACATGTACAATACGACTATTGTACGTTTGCTTTTTAAAAAATAGTAGACACGTATAGAATACGAATGTATTATTGAAAAATACATATGTACATATATACTTATATATATAAAAGACTATAAGATATTAATTAAATTAAAGAAGTTGGGGAAAAAACAAAAGTAATGAAACTAATTTTATATTTTTGTAAACAAAATTAAAAAAAAATAGCACAAACACTTCTCCCAACGAAATTTCGTCGGCATAGGTCTATGCCGGCAAATATTCGTCGGATTAGATTTCTCCCGACAAAAAAACCTCTGCCGACGAAATATTCGTTGGGAGAGGTCTTTTTAAAAAATATATATATATATATATATATAAACTTAGGATGTTTAGATTAATTAATTTTTTTAAATTTTATTTTTAGTAATTAAATAATATATTTGACTGATTTGATTAGTTAAATTAGTAATTATATTTTAATTATAATTTATTTGGTGAATAATTAGTATTAAATATGTTAATTAACTTCATGAATTATATTACTTAATAAATAGTAATTCCATTTTTCTTTTTCTTTTTTCCCTTTAATTTTCACAAAGTAAATAATAACTAAAACATGATTACTAATCAAAGAGAAATACATATTATGCTACTTAAAGGGTTTGTAAAATAGTATAGCCGCGCGGCTGTACTATTTTAAAAACAATTATAAAGCTGAGTATAGCCGCGCGGCTATACTATTTTTACATGTAAAAAAGAAGGAGCCCAGTCATTAGGCGCCACATGTCAAGACAACTCTACTTTTTAAAAAAAATAGAAAACACAGAGTATAGCCGCGCGGCTGTACCCATTTTTATTCAAAAAGCGCCCTCCAGCGATTAGAAGCCACGTGTCACTATACCATTTAAAAATAAAAAATAAATAATCGTAGTATAGCGGCACGGCTATACTATTCTAAAAGGTCCATCTATACTATTTGATATATAAATTAAAAAAATAAAAGAGGACCCTCCAAGTTTCATTAGTTTGTACTTTGTAGATATAAATTTGCTAGTTTCAACATATCCAAAGTATATATTAATAAGCCACTATATAATATTTTAGTATAACTTTTATAACATATATTATTGGTATTCAATAATATATGAGAATTATTTGTATAATACGTGAACTTTGTGTGAATTATTGACATTTTTGTAAAAAAATATGGGTATTAAGCATTAGAAATGCGTATGTACATGTACAATACGACTATTGTACGTTTGCTTTTTAAAAAATAGTAGACACGTATAGAATACGAATGTATTATTGAAAAATACATATGTACATATATACTTATATATATAAAAGACTATAAGATATTAATTAAATTAAAGAAGTTGGGGAAAAAACAAAAGTAATGAAACTAATTTTATATTTTTGTAAACAAAATTAAAAAAAAATAGCACAAACACTTCTCCCAACGAAATTTCGTCGGCATAGGTCTATGCCGGCAAATATTCGTCGGATTAGATTTCTCCCGACAAAAAAACCTCTGCCGACGAAATATTCGTTGGGAGAGGTCTTTTTAAAAAATATATATATATATATATATATAAACTTAGGATGTTTAGATTAATTAATTTTTTTAAATTTTATTTTTAGTAATTAAATAATATATTTGACTGATTTGATTAGTTAAATTAGTAATTATATTTTAATTATAATTTATTTGGTGAATAATTAGTATTAAATATGTTAATTAACTTCATGAATTATATTACTTAATAAATAGTAATTCCATTTTTCTTTTTCTTTTTTCCCTTTAATTTTCACAAAGTAAATAATAACTAAAACATGATTACTAATCAAAGAGAAATACATATTATGCTACTTAAAGGGTTTGTAAAATAGTATAGCCGCGCGGCTGTACTATTTTAAAAACAATTATAAAGCTGAGTATAGCCGCGCGGCTATACTATTTTTACATGTAAAAAAGAAGGAGCCCAGTCATTAGGCGCCACATGTCAAGACAACTCTACTTTTTAAAAAAAATAGAAAACACAGAGTATAGCCGCGCGGCTGTACCCATTTTTATTCAAAAAGCGCCCTCCAGCGATTAGACGCCACGTGTCACTATACCATTTAAAAATAAAAAATAAATAATCGTAGTATAGCCGCACGGCTATACTATTCTAAAAGGTCCATCTATACTATTAGATATATAAATTAAACAAATAAAAGAGGACCCTCCAAGTTTCATTAGTTTGTACTTTGTAGATATAAATTTGCTAGTTTCAACATATCCAAAGTATATATTAATAAGCCACTATATAATATTTTAGTATAACTTTTATAACATATATTATTGGTATTCAATAATATATGAGAATTATTTGTATAATACGTGAACTTTGTGTGAATTATTGACATTTTTGTAAAAAAATATGGGTATTAAGCATTAGAAATGCGTATGTACATGTACAATACGACTATTGTACGTTTGCTTTTAAAAAAATAGTAGACACGTATAGAATACGAATGTATTATTGAAAAATACATACGTACATATATACTTATATATATAAAAGACTATAAGATATTAATTAAATTAAAGAAGTTGGGGAAAAAACAAAAGTAATGAAACTAATTTTATATTTTTGTAAACAAAATTAAATAAAAATAGCACAAACACTTCTCCCGACGAAATGTCGTCGGCATAGGTCTATGCCGGCAAATATTCGTCGGATTAGATTTCTCCCGACAAAAAACCCTCTGCCGACGAAATATTCGTCGGGAGAGGTCTTTTAAAAAAAATATATATATATATATACTTAGGATGTTTAGATTAATTAATTTTTTTAAATTTTATTTTTAGTAATTAAATAATATATTTGACTGATTTGATTAGTTAAAAATATTCGTCGGGAGAGGTCTTTTAAAAAAATATATATATATATATAAACTTAGGATGTTTAGATTAATTAATTTTTTTAAATTTTATTTTTAGTAATTAAATAATATATTTGACTGATTTGATTAGTTAAATTAGTAATTATATTTTAATTATAATTTATTTGGTGAATAATTAGTATTAAATATGTTAATTAACTTCATGAATTATATTACTTAATAAATAGTAATTCAATTTTTCTTTTTCTTTTTTCCCTTTAATTTTCACTAAGTAAATAATAACTAAAACATGATTACTAATCAAAGAGAAATACATATTATGCTACTTAAAGGGTTTGTAAAATAGTATAGCCGCGCGGCTGTACTATTTTAAAAACAATTATAAAGCTGAGTATAGCCGCGCGGCTATACTATTTTTACATGTAAAAAAGAAGGAGCCCAGTCATTAGGCGCCACATGTCAAGACAACTCTACTTTTTAAAAAAAATAGAAAACACAGAGTATAGCCGCGCGGCTGTACTCATTTTTATTCAAAAAGCGCCCTCCAGCGATTAGACGCCACGTGTCACTATACCATTTAAAAATAAAAAATAAATAATCGTAGTATCGCCGCACGGCTATACTATTCTAAAAGGTCCATCTATACTATTTGATATATAAATTAAAAAAATAAAAGAGGACCCTCCAAGTTTCATTAGTTTGTACTTTGTAGATATAAATTTGCTAGTTTCAACATATCCAAAGTATATATTAATAAGCCACTATATAATATTTTAGTATAACTTTTATAACATATATTATTGGTATTCAATAATATATGAGAATTATTTGTATAATACGTGAACTTTGTGTGAATTATTGACATATTTGTAAAAAAATATGGGTATTAAGCATTAGAAATGCGTATGTACATGTACAATACGACTATTGTACGTTTGCTTTTAAAAAAATAGTAGACACGTATAGAATACGAATGTATTATTGAAAAATACATACGTACATATATACTTATATATATAAAAGACTATAAGATATTAATTAAATTAAAGAAGTTGGGGAAAAAACAAAAGTAATGAAACTAATTTTATATTTTTGTAAACAAAATTAAAAAAAAATAGCACAAACACTTCTCCCGACGAAATGTCGTCGGCATAGGTCTATGCCGGCAAATATTCGTCGGATTAGATTTCTCCCGACAAAAAACCCTCTGCCGACGAAATATTCGTCGGGAGAGGTCTTTAAAAAAAAAATATATATATATATATATAAACTTAGGATGTTTAGATTAATTAATTTTTTTAAATTTTATTTTTAGTAATTAAATAATATATTTGACTGATTTGATTAGTTAAAAATATTCGTCGGGAGAGGTCTTTTAAAAAAATATATATATATATATAAACTTAGGATGTTTAGATTAATTAATTTTTTTAAATTTTATTTTTAGTAATTAAATAATATATTTGACTGATTTGATTAGTTAAATTAGTAATTATATTTTAATTATAATTTATTTGGTGAATAATTAGTATTAAATATGTTAATTAACTTCATGAATTATATTACTTAATAAATAGTAATTCAATTTTTCTTTTTCTTTTTCTTTTTTCCCTTTAATTTTCACTAAGTAAATAATAACTAAAACATGATTACTAATCAAAGAGAAATACATATTATGCTACTTAAAGGGTTTGTAAAATAGTATAGCCGCGCGGCTGTACTATTTTAAAAACAATTATAAAGCTGAGTATACCCGCGCGGCTATACTATTTTTACATGTAAAAAAGAAGGAGACCAGTCATTAGGCGCCACATGTCAAGACAACTCTACTTTTTAAAAAAAATAGAAAACACAGAGTATAGCCGCGCGGCTGTACTCATTTTTATTCAAAAAGCGCCCTCCAGCGATTAGACGCCACGTGTCACTATACCATTTAAAAATAAAAAATAAATAATCGTAGTATCGCCGCACGGCTATACTATTCTAAAAGGTCCATCTATACTATTTGATATATAAATTAAAAAAATAAAAGAGGACCCTCCAAGTTTCATTAGTTTGTACTTTGTAGATATAAATTTGCTAGTTTCAACATATCCAAAGTATATATTAATAAGCCACTATATAATATTTTAGTATAACTTTTATAACATATATTATTGGTATTCAATAATATATGAGAATTATTTGTATAATACGTGAACTTTGTGTGAATTATTGACATTTGTGTAAAAAAATATGGGTATTAAGCATTAGAAATGCGTATGTACATGTACAATACGACTATTGTACGTTTGCTTTTTAAAAAATAGTAGACACGTATAGAATACGAATGTATTATTGAAAAATACATACGTACATATATACTTATATATATAAAAGACTATAAGATATTAATTAAATTAAAGAAGTTGGGGAAAAAACAAAAGTAATGAAACTAATTTTATATTTTTGTAAACAAAATTAAAAAAAAATAGCACAAACACTTCTCCCGACGAAATGTCGTCGGCATAGGTCTATGCCGGCAAATATTCGTCGGATTAGATTTCTCCCGACAAAAAACCCTCTGCCGACGAAATATTCGTCGGGAGAGGTCTTTTAAAAATATATATATATATATATATAAACTTAGGATGTTTAGATTAATTAATTTTTTTAAATTTTATTTTTAGTAATTAAATAATATATTTGACTGATTTGATTAGTTAAAAATATTCGTCGGGAGAGGTCTTTTAAAAAAAAATATATATATATATAAACTTAGGATGTTTAGATTAATTAATTTTTTTAAATTTTATTTTTAGTAATTAAATAATATATTTGACTGATTTGATTAGTTAAATTAGTAATTATATTTTAATTATAATTTATTTGGTGAATAATTAGTATTAAATATGTTAATTAACTTCATGAATTATATTACTTAATAAATAGTAATTCAATTTTTCTTTTTCTTTTTCTTTTTTCCCTTTAATTTTCACTAAGTAAATAATAACTAAAACATGATTACTAATCAAAGAGAAATACATATTATGCTACTTAAAGGGTTTGTAAAATAGTATAGCCGCGCGGCTGTACTATTTTAAAAACAATTAAAAAGCTGAGTATAGCCGCGCGGCTATACTATTTTAAAAACAATTAAAAAGCTGAGTATAGCCGTCCAGCTCTACTATTTTTACATGTAAAAAAGAAGGAGCGCAGTCATTAGGCGCCACATGTCAAGACAACCCCTACTTTTAAAAAGAAATAGAAAACACAGAGTATAGCCGCGCGGCTGTACTCATTTTTATTTTTATTTTTATTCAAAAAGCACCCTCCAGCGATTAGACGCCACGTGTCACTATACCATTTAAAAATAAATAAATAAATAATCGCAGTATAGCCGCACGGCTATACTATTCTAAAAGGTCTATCTATACTATTTGTTGGCGCTAAATCTTAAATAGATAGAGATGAGTGCAACTTACAAGTGGGATGGACGATCAAGAGATCGATTGGGTGTTGGATGCCGATTCTTCCTGTCCTTGGATGCTGATCCTGAATAGAAGATAAGCGAAGCTCGTGAGGTCTATGGAACCGGTGTGGAATCAGCCTAAGACTCTCCGATGCTCAAGTAAGATTGTTTTTAAGAGCTCTTGCTGTTGACCATATAGAAGTATAAAAGTCAAGCTGAAAAGTCTTACCCCTGTATTGTAGTGGGAGGGGCATACTTATAGAGGGCATTTAGTATGCTCTTAGCGCTCATTTTCGATGTGGGACTCGTGGGAGGGCCCTATGAGGTTGACACGAGTCCTTAGATATTTCAGGCGGGTGCTTCGAGGTTGATTCTGCAGAATCGGTAGGGGATACCGATTGTAGGCCGTGTTGGGCCCTGTAATGATCTTTTGCTGCTTTGAGACAATATCATCAGTAGCCTATGCCGATTGTCCGAGGCCTTGGGTGCTTGGGCGAGTTTATGAGATCCACGTGTCGTTGTACGAGTGGAGGGTCAGATATGGTACAAACAGTAGTCCCCCAAGTTGCCGATTGAGAAGCTTCTCGGTTGGGGACTTGAATGTGTATTCGGCATTCTGACCCGGACACAATGGTCCCATAATTGCCGATGGTGGTATGTAGTCCCCCAAGTGCCCAAGGGAGTGAGCTTGGATAGGAGACGGCATGATGTGCCGGTTGTTGCAAAGGGGCGAGTGAAAACTCATGAATATGCGGCTGCCGTTCGGCACGAGAGGTGAGTGAGAACTCATCAATGTGCGCCTGCCGTTCGGCACGAGAGGTGAGTGAGAACTCATCAATGTGCGCCTGCCGTTCGGCACGAGAGGTGAGTGAGAACTCATCAATGTGCGCCTGCCGTTCGGCACGAGAGGTGAGTGAGAACTCATCAATGTGCGCCTGCCGTTCGGCACGAGAGGTGAGTGAGAACTCATCAATGTGCGCCTGCCGTTCGGCACGAGAGGTGAGTGAGAACTCATCAATGTGCGCCTGCCGTTCGGCACGAGAGGTGAGTGAGAACTCATCAATGTGCGCCTGCCGTTAGTTAGTGGAGTTGTGCTCGAAGGTGGCTAGATCTGCCACGTTCGGGAAGTTGAAGCGTCTCCGAGGATTGGAAGCGTTGCAACTGACGTTTGGTCTCTCCCATGCATGCGTGACACGTGTCGGCATGGCTGTGAAGAGCCGCGTCGTTTCGTATCCCGATGCGTCGCTTCGCTTCCCGATGCTAAATCGGCCTTATAAATGTGAGGAGAAGACGAGAGTACAAATACTTGGAAATTTTGAGAGCAAAGAGAGCTTGTGAGAGGCGATTTCCGGCAACCGTGCTGAGGCTGAGCAGGCGATTTCCGGCAAGTTTGAACAAGGCGGAGGCGATTTCCGACGAACTTGAGCCACCGTGCAAACAAGGTATGTTGCCGTGTTTTCGTATTCCCATGGATCAAAGTGTTGAATTGCAAGAATTTATGTTTGAACAATGTATGAACAAGCATGAACACGCATGAACACGTATGAACGTAGTGTTTTTAGGAGGTAGAATAGGATTTGGATTCTAGCACAGCCCTTAGTGTACGTTCGTGTGTTGTTTGTAGATGTCAGATACCGAATCCGAGCGTAGGCGTAGTCCGAGGGCATTCGAGGATGAGTCGTCCTCGGGGAGTTCTGCCGAAGAGAGTGGGAGTTCTGAATCTGCGAGCTCTTCGAGCTGTGAGATAGTGGAGGGGGCAGGAGGGCGTGCCGAGGCTGGGGGTACTTCAACGAGGGTGCCTGGGGGTGATGAGCCTTCGACCTCGGGTCGTGAGGCCGATGGGGGTGGTGTCTCTGTTGCCGTTCCCGGGGAAGGGGTGCTGAGGGTCGTCAGGGGTAGGCAACGGATCCCGATGGCGAAGCCCACGGAACCTGTGTTCGGAGTAGATGACTTAGAGCCGAACACACTGACCGAATCCGAGTTGGCGAAGATTCGGTCGGAGTACAACATTCCGGAATCGGTAGGGATGCGAATTCCGGAGCCCTTAGAGTCGCTAAGTGACAATGACAAGGGGGTGGTCTTCTTCACAGATGTGTTTAAGCATGGCCTTCGGCTGCCGTTAAAGCATTCGGTGCAGAAGATCCTGGCGGCGATCGGTTATGCGCCAGGGCAGTATAACCCAAATTTTTGGATTACGCTGCTCGGGACGATCACGGCGTTCAGCTTGGCCGGTGAGGGGGAGCCAAGCTACGAACAGTTCGCCCAGCTGTACAGTGTGACGAGGGCGAAGAGTGCCGATCATGGAGGGTGGGTTCAGTCCAACTGTCTCTCGGCAGGGCAGCGTGGGCACTTTGTGGTGGGGGTGCCGAGCTCTCAAAAGACGTGGCGCAAGCGTCGAGTGATTGTCTCCGGTGATTGGGAATCGGCACCCGGAGTTATCGTTGAGAGGAGGATTCCTACGTCCTTCCAGACAGTCGGTAGGGTAGAACCTGCCGTTCGGCAGGGTTAATAGTGTTGTGTGTTTTTTTTTTTTTTTTTTTTTTGTGGGTACTGACCGTTGGTATTTTGGTTTCAGTGTCCTTGAAACGGCCGGCCGCACCGATCAGAGAGATTGAAGCAATCGAGAGGGTGAGAGCGAAGATTGCCGAAGAAGATCGGTTTTGTAAGGAGCTGCTCTACTTCCGGAATCTGTTCAAGGCAGGCCTGATCGGTAGGGCCGAACACGATCGGAGGGTGAAGGAGGAAGAGGAAGAAGAAAAAAGGCAAAGTAAGAGATGCCGTTCGGCAGGGTCGGTGTTTTTTCTATGCTGCCGTTTCCTTTTTGACATCGTGCTTTTCCTGTTTTGCAGTGGCAGGAGGGAGGCCTATGAGCGAGGCGACGAGGAGGCGTCTGGAGGGGCAAGGGGCGCCAAAGACGAAGAAGGTTCAGTCCCCCGGGCCGAAGAAGAGAAAGACGGCAGGGCCAGCGGGAGGGACGTCGGCTGATGAGCAGACGGTGGCTGACCGCCGGAGGGAGAAGAGGGCGGCGGAGGCAGAGGTCGTTCGGGAGGCTCACCTCCAAATGACGGGCAAACGGCAGATCGAGGGTCCCATCGATGTGACGCCGTTGCCGAAACGGCCAAGGGGCCCGAACGAGGGGACATCGGTGTTGATCCCTGATGATGAGGTGGAGGGAGAGGAGGGACCGGTTAACATCGCGTGTCCTCGGAAGGCTGTGCCGTTCATCAACTGTATGATTGACGGTGCTCAGATGGAGCTGGCTGAGCTGGAGCAACTGTCAACGAAGACGTTGCGTGAGCAAACCGGTCGGGCCTTCCGTCTCCAAGCAGCGGTAAGTGTAGGATTTGTAGCTTAAGGATACTTTGATTCGGCATGTATGAATGTGTCCGTTGGTGTGGCAGGCTAATATGGACATGTGGCTCTGCGCGAAGCGAGCTGTGAATGCTGCCGAACGGTACCAAAAGAGATTTGAAGAGGGCCGTTCGAAGATCGCTGATGCCGGAAAGATGCTGCAGGAGGCGGACCAGCGTGCCGAGGAGAATGCGGCGAAAATTGCTGAGCTGGCGTCGAAGCTGGCGGCGGCCGAGCTGGACGTGATGGCTGCCCATGAGGCGAAGGCAGCGGTAGAGGTGGCGATGGATGCGGCCGAGCGGTCGCATGCCAGGGAGCTAGTAGAGGAGAAGGCGAAGGCCGTTGCGGACTACCGATCGTCGGAGGAGTTTACACGATTGGTGGATAGAGAGGTCATGGAGCAATGTGACGACTTTCTCTATCGAGTCAAACGGTATAATGCTGACAAGAAGCTGAACCTGAACTTCCTCCGGGATCCACCACCGCTGCCGGAAGGGGTGACCGAAGAGATGGTGGAGGCCTACAAGGGCGAGGATGCCGAGGCCGAGGAAACCGACGACACCGATTCAAGCAGTGGGGAGGAAGGTCATCCCGGGCCGAGGGCTGCCGTTACGTCTACTGCCGAGCCGTCGACTGATCCTGTGCCTGCGTCAGCTGATGTCGATGTTGTAGCGACCGAAGCCGATCCACCCACCTCGTAGACTTTTGTTTTTAACATTTTTGAGCGTGCCGAACGGCGTATTGTAAAGACAGATGGCCCTTCTGTGGCCCCTTATTTATCAATGTTCAGTTTGTTTCGGGTTAATGTGCCATGTCCCTTAATTCTGTATGTGCGCATGTCGTATGTAGAGTATGTTTGACATAATATTGCTGAATGGTAGTGCCGTATGTATAGAATAGGGAGTTCCAAATTAAACCGACTACAAAAGTTGATGACCGAAGGGGCGTTCACTTGTAGTAATATTTGAGATGTTCTATATTCCAAGGGTGGCCGAGGGTTTGACCATCGGTACCACGCAAACGGTAAGTGCCTGGGCGGCAGATGGTGACAACTTCGTAAGGACCTTCCCAAGATGGACCAAGGGTGCCGTCGTTGGAGTCCTTGGTGGCGAGGGAGATTTTGCGTAGTACCCAGTCCCCTACTTTAAACGATCGGCGTCTGACGCGCGAGTCGTAGTAGCGGGAAGTCCGTTGTTTGTAGGCGGCATTCCGAAGCTGAGCCTGGGAACGGTGTTCCTCAATGAGGTCCAGGTTGAGAGTGAGCTGGGCTTCGTTTTGCTCTGGCTCGTAAGATGCCGTTCGGCACGATGGTGCGTTGATCTCGACTGGAACAACGGCTTCGGAACCGAAGGCAAGGGAAAATGGCGTCTCGCCAGTCGACCGTCGATAGGAGGTATTAATGGCCCATAGCGCTTCCGGAAGGAGATCGGGCCAAGCTCCTTTAGCTGTCCCAAGCTTTTTCTTCAGCGTCTTCTTGATGATCTTGTTGATTGCTTCGACTTGGCCGTTCGACTGCGGATGTGCTGGGGAGGCGAAGAACAGGTTGATGCCAAATCGGTGGCATAGGTGCCGGAACTGAGAGGAGTCGAATTGTTTTCCGTTGTCGGTGATTATTGCGTTCGGGAGGCCGAATCGACAAATGATATTCTTCCATACGAAATGTTCAACCCTGGCTGCAGTGATTGTTGCCAAAGCTTCGGCTTCGGTCCACTTGGTAAAGTAGTTGACGGCGACGATGGCGAATTTGACCTGTCCCTTGCCCTGGGGCATAGGGCCGATGAGGTCTAAACCCCATTGGGCAAAGGGCCATGGGCTAACAATCGGAGAGAGTGGTTCGGCAGGCAGCTTTGGAACGGAGCCGAAACGCTGGCATTGATCGCACTTCTGGACCAGGGTGGTGGCATCGGCATGGAGAGTCGGCCAGTAGTACCCTTGCCGAATGGTCTTGAAAGCCAATGATCTAGCCCCAGAATGGTCCCCACAGGCCCCCTCGTGAATCTCTCGTAGGACGTAGTTTCCCTGCTGCGGGGTCATGCACCGAAGCAATGGTAAGGAGTGACCACGCCGATAGAGAATCTGATTCAGAAGGAGGTATCGTGCCGATCGGCGGCGGATAGTCGTTGCTTCAGGTTTGGGGCCAGGCAACGTGCCGTTGGCGAGGTAGGCGTGGATAGGATCCATCCAACTTGGATCCTGCCGAACGGCATGTACTTCGAGGTCGGTGGTACTGCGCCGAGTGAGGACCTCGATCGGCACACGGCGCCCTATGTTGTCGTCGATCGCTGATGCAAGGCGTGATAGAGCATCGGCGTGGCTGTTCTCGGATCTGGGGATCTGTTGAACTTGGTACGCAGTGAAGTGGTGCAGCAATCGGCGAGCGTGTGTCAAGTAGGCAACCATCGAAGTGTCCTTGGCTTCAAATTCAGTCAGTATCTGGTTCACGACAAGTTGTGAGTCGCTACAGATCCTGAGTTGCTGAGCGCCCATTTCTTTAGCGAGCCGAAGGCCGGCCAACAGAGCTTCATATTCGGCTTCGTTGTTGGAAGTCCGGAATTGGAATCGGATGGCATATTCGATGGTTGTCTGGTCAGGGGCCTTGAGTACCAAGCCGGCTCCGCTGCCCTGTCGGTTGGACGAACCGTCCACGTAGAGAGTCCAAAGTGGAATTGACGGATTAAAGATTCCTTCGGTCGGGTGGGCGACTGGTACCGTCGAAGATGAATCGGATGCGGCGTCCTTCGAAACTGGCCCCTCGGACGCGGTTAACTCAGAGATGAAATCGGCTACAGCCTGTCCCTTCTCGGCAGGACGAGGGTGGTAGCGGATGTCGAATTCGCCGAGCTCGATGGCCCATTTGACTAGCCGACCGGATGTCTCCGGTCTCTGGAGTATCTGGCGCAGAGGCTGATTGGTGAGGACGGTAACACTGTGAGCCTGAAAGTATGGCCGAAGCTTGCGTGCTGAAAGGACGAGAGCGTAGGCGAGTTTTTCGAGCTCGGGGTACCGAATCTCAGCGTCTTGCAAAGCATGGCTAATGTAGAAAATGGGGAGTTCGATGCCGTTCGGCTTGCGAATGAGCACAGAGCTAAGTGCCGTTGCCGAAACCGAGAGGTAGAGGATGAGTTCTTCGCCGGGGAGAGGAGTGGATAATAGGGGTGCTCTGCTCATGTAGGCCTTAAGATCTTGGAAGGCGCGATCGCATTCGGCAGTCCAGACAATCTGCCGTTTGCTTCCTTTGAGGGCTTTGAAGAATGGAGCGCACCGATCGGTAGCCTTGGAGATGAACCGGGCTAGAGCGGCGACACGCCCAGTCAGACTCTGAATGTCCTTTTGTGTCTTCGGGACCTGCATGTCGAGTAATGCCTTGATTTTTTCAGGGTTGGCCTCGATTCCTCGTTGGCTGATCATGAAGCCGAGAAATTTGCCCGAGGAAACGCCGAAGGCACACTTGCTCGGGTTGAGGCGCATGTTGTACTTTTTTAAGACGCCGAACATGAGCGAAAGGTTGTGGAGATGAGAATCGGCCGTTCTGCTCTTGACCAGCATGTCGTCCACATAGACTTCCATCGAGGTGCCAATGAGGTCGGAAAAAATTTTGTTGACCAATCGCTGGTATGTCGCCCCAGCGTTCTTCAGGCCGAACGGCATGACGTTGTAGCAGTAAAGTCCCTTGTCGGTGATGAATGCCGTGTGTTCGCGATCGGTAGGGCTCATGAATATTTGGTTGTAGCCTGAGTATGCATCCATGAAGCTGAGAAGTTCATGGCCTGCCGTGGCATCCACCATCTGATCGATCCGTGGCAGAGGAAAGCTGTCCTTTGGGCAAGCCCTGTTTAAATCGGTATAGTCTTGACACATTCTCCAGGCGCCGTTTGATTTTTTGACTAAAACCGAATTTGCCAGCCAAATTGGGTAGGTTACTTCCTGGATGAAGCCGATGGTCTTCAGTTTGTCTACTTCGAGCCTCATTGCCTCATACCGTTCGGCATCGTAGGCCCGCCGTTTCTGCCTGATGGGTTTGAAAGTGGAGCAGATGCTGAGCTTGTGGCTGATGACACTCGGGGCGATGCCGGGCATATCGTCGTATGACCAGGCGAAGACTTCTGCATTGGTTTGCAGGAAGGTGATAAAATCGGCCCTGAGTGCCGGACTCAAGGTTGTACCGATTCGAACTTGTCTGTCCGATTGTGCTTCGGAGAGGGTGACTGGTTCTAAATCTTCGGCGGGTTGCGCTTGCGGGGTTACAGTCTCATCTCGGGGGTCATCTGGTTTGTCCGTCCCCCTGCCGTTCGGTACGCCCAAGCTGGTGGCGACCGAGTATGTTTCGCGAAGCGCAGCCCTTGCCGATTCCTTGGTTGCCGAAACGTAACACGTCCGTGCACTCAATTGGTCCCCTCGCACTTGGCCGACGCCAGCGTGTGTGGGGAACTTGAGGAGGAGCATGTGTGGTGACAGCATGGCCTTCATTTTTGTGAGCGCCGTCCTGCCGATGATAGCGTTGTATGCCGTTGGGCAGTCGACCACTAGAAAATGGGTGTAGAGGACCGTTCGTCTGGGGATGGTACCGACAGCGAACGGGAGCTGGACACTGCCGATTGGTTCAACCACGTCGCCAGAGAAGCTCAGGAGAGGGGTGATATCCTTGTTCAGATGCCGAGGGTCCACGCCGAGGGCGTTGAAAGCGTCGGCGAATAGCACGTTGACCGAACTGCCGGTGTCGATGAGGATTCGGCCTACGTCGAAATCCGATATATCAGCCCGTATGATCATAGGATCAGAGTGGGGGAAGATGATGCCTCGCTCTTCTTCTTCAGAAAAGGTGATAGGTTCCCAACCGTTGCGTTGAATTTTGTCATTGCGTCCTCCCGCCACGCTGAGGATTTGTGGATGCCGTACGGCACGAACGTAGTTTTTAACGGATCGGTTGCTGGCTTCGGCAATAGGCGCCCCTCCACTGATCATATTGATCTGCCGATTCAATGAGTTATCCGTTGCTGGCTTGGTGTTTAAATACTAATCCAGCTTTCCGTCATTGATGAGGCGTTCAACGATTTTGCGCAGCGCGATGCATGATTCCGTATCATGACCGTTGTATTGGTGGTACCGGCAGAAGACACCGGTGTCTTTTTCGCTCTGGCGAGGGAGTTTCCGATTGTTCGGCTTCGGTATCATATCCCCTTCGGTCAGGAGAACTTGCTCATAAGTGGTGTTGAGCAAAGTGAAGATTTCGTCTGGCCGATTCCCCTTGTGGTTGCCCTTCTTGTTGTTGTCCTGCCGTTCCCGGAAGTTGTCCTTCCGCTTGTTTCGCTGAGTGGAAAAAGCAGGGACAGGGGGTGCCATTCGGTAGGGGGCCTGGTTTGCCGATCGGTCGACCGGGAATCGGTCGTAGTTCTGCGTTGGAGGCTGATCGGTCAACGCCGTTTTGTTTATTGGGGTCGAAGCCGATCCCTTGGAGTTGAAATGCTCAGCCTTGGCGTGGATAGCCGCCTGTTTCATTAATTCGGAGTAGGTGGTCCAGTTGCTGCTGTGGACCAAATAACGAAACTGAGACGACCGAAGGCCGCTTTTGAAGGCACCGAAGGCCGCCCTGTCGTCAGTTTCCGGACATCTGGAGTACTCATGGCTGAACCTAGCCGCATATTCCCTCAACGGCTCATCGTCTTGCTGCCGAACGGTATATAGATCATCGGCGGAATATAGGCGATCGGTCTGAATCATAAAATGGTTGAGGAAGGTTTGCTTCAACAGATTGAAATTGTCGACCGTGTCTGGCTCCATCCGATAGAACCAATTCAGAGCGGCTCCGGTCAGGGTGGAGGGGAATAGCAAACATTGGCCTTCGTCCGTCAGTCCTTTGCAACCCAGAGCTGATTGGAAGGTATGAATGTGGGTAACGGGATCTTCGACCCCCGAATAAAACGATATGCGGAGTGCTTGGACCTCCTTCTCGTGTCTGAATGTCCGGATTCGATTGGTGAACGGCCCTGGCTGTACCGTTCCCCATGTTGGTGTCCGAGCCTGGTCTTGTTCCTTCTCGATGCGAGTCATCTTCTGTAGGAGGAGACGAATAGTCGGATCGGTAGATGGAAGATCGTCACCAAAGGGTTCGATCGCTCGGTTCCCTGTGCGTTGGTCAGTATTGTGACCTCGCCTTCCTTGGTCTGCCGTTCGGCTGGGGCTTCTCTCGTAATTTCCTTTTCGCCGATCGTTGTCTTGGTTTGATCGGTGGCTGTGGCGTCGTGCAGAGGGCCCTGCCGATGAGATTGTGGTTCCTGGGGATGTTGGAACATAATCTGATTCGTCCGTCTCTTCCAGGCCGATCGCGCCGTACCTCTGGCGTAAGGGGGATTTTGGTCCAAGTACCTCCAGGCGTGGATCGTCTAGCTTCGCCCGGACCTGGATGGGTGATGACTGCCGTTCCCTGCGCCGATCGTTGATCCTCTCGCGGCAATCAGAATAAACGCGATATTCGGGATGGCGTTCCTTCGGAGTGGGCACGAACAGTCTTCGGGAGACAGTTGGTCCGTTCGCGGCCTGCTGCTTCCCTCTATCCTGGAAAGTGGGCTTTCGTACGCTTTTAAACGATTTCTCCTGCCGAAGCTGTGTGGCTGGTTCCCGATCGTTCTGCAACTGGGCGGAGAGTGTTTGTTGTTGATGCAGTTGCCTCTGGGTGTCATCCAGTTTGGAGGCGAGAACATTGTTGTGCTCCTGCATTCTTGCCATATCCTGCTGTAGGGTCTCCATCCGAGCCTCCAGGGTGGTCGGTCGAGCAGGTGTCTGAAGCAAGGGAGTTGGATTCGGCTCGCCAACGAGGCCGAGGATGGGGCCATCGGTAGGGAGGGCCGAAGATGGATTCATTTTTTGGTCTCAGAGTTCTTTGTTTTGAGATATGGGTTGATCGATAAGCGATTCCCACAGACGGCGCCAATCTGTTGGCGCTAAATCTTAAATAGATAGAGATGAGTGCAACTTACAAGTGGGATGGACGATCAAGAGATCGATTGGGTGTTGGATGCCGATTCTTCCTGTCCTTGGATGCTGATCCTGAATAGAAGATAAGCGAAGCTCGTGAGGTCTATGGAACCGGTGTGGAATCAGCCTAAGACTCTCCGATGCTCAAGTAAGATTGTTTTTAAGAGCTCTTGCTGTTGACCATATAGAAGTATAAAAGTCAAGCTGAAAAGTCTTACCCCTGTATTGTAGTGGGAGGGGCATACTTATAGAGGGCATTTAGTATGCTCTTAGCGCTCATTTTCGATGTGGGACTCGTGGGAGGGCCCTATGAGGTTGACACGAGTCCTTAGATATTTCAGGCGGGTGCTTCGAGGTTGATTCTGCAGAATCGGTAGGGGATACCGATTGTAGGCCGTGTTGGGCCCTGTAATGATCTTTTGCTGCTTTGAGACAATATCATCAGTAGCCTATGCCGATTGTCCGAGGCCTTGGGTGCTTGGGCGAGTTTATGAGATCCACGTGTCGTTGTACGAGTGGAGGGTCAGATATGGTACAAACACTATTTGATATATAAATTAAAAAAATAAAAGAGGACCCTCCAAGTTTCATTAGTTTGTACTTTGTAGATATAAATTTGCTAGTTTCAACATATCCAAAGTATATATTAATAAGCCACTATATAATATTTTAGTATAACTTTTATAACATATATTATTGGTATTCAATAATATATGAGAATTATTTGTATAATACGTGAACTTTGTGTGAATTATTGAAATTTTTGTGAAAAAATATGGGTATTAAGCATTAGAAATGCGTATGTACATGTACAATACGACTATTGTACGTTTGCTTTTTAAAAAATAGTAGACACGTATAGAATACGAATGTATTATTGAAAAATACATACGTACATATATACTTATATATATAAAAGACTATAAGATATTAATTAAATTAAAGAAGTTGGGGAAAAAACAAAAGTAATGAAACTAATTTTATATTTTTGTAAACAAAATTTAAAAAAAATAGCACAAACACTTCTCCCGACGAAATTTCGTCGGCATAGGTCTATGCCGGCAAATATTCGTCCGATTAGATTTCTCCCGACAAAAAAACCTCTGCCTACGAAATATTCGTCGGGAGAGGTCTTTCGAAAAAATATATATATAAACTTAGGATGTTTAGATTAATTAATTTTTTAAAAATTTATTTTTAGTAATTAAATAATATATTTGACTGATTTGATTAGTTGAATTAGTAATTATATTTTAATTATAATTTATTTGGTGAATAATTAGTATTAAATATGTTAATTAACTTCATGAATTATATTACTTAATAAATAGTAATTCAATTTTTCTTTTTCTTTTTTCCCTTTAATTTTCACTAAGTAAATAATAACTAAAACATGATTACTAATCAAAGAGAAATACATATTATGCTACTTAAAGGGTTTGTAAAATAGTATAGCCGCGGGGCTATACTATTTTAAAAACAATTAAAAATCTGAGTATAGCCGCGCGGCTATACTATTTTAAAAACAATTAAAAAGCTGAGTATAGCCGTCCAGCTGTACTATTTTTACATGTAAAAAAGAAGGAGCCCAGTCATTAGGCGCCACATGTCAAGACAACTCTACTTTTTAAAAAAAATAGAAAACACAGAGTATAGCCGCGCGGCTGTACTCATTTTTATTCAAAAAGCGCCCTCCAGCGATTAGACGCCACGTGTCACTATACCATTTAAAAATAAAAAATAAATAATCGTAGTATCGCCGCACGGCTATACTATTCTAAAAGGTCCATCTATACTATTTGATATATAAATTAAAAAAATAAAAGAGGACCCTCCAAGTTTCATTAGTTTGTACTTTGTATATATAAATTTGCTAGTTTCAACATATCCAAAGTATATATTAATAAGCCACTATATAATATTTTAGTATAACTTTTATAACATATATTATTGGTATTCAATAATATATGAGAATTATTTGTATAATACGTGAACTTTGTGTGAATTATTGACATTTCTGTAAAAAAAATATGGGTATTAAGCATTAGAAATGCGTATGTACATGTACAATACGACTATTGTACGTTTGCTTTTTAAAAAATAGTAGACACGTATAGAATACGAATGTATTATTGAAAAATACATACGTACATATATACTTATATATATAAAAGACTATAAGATATTAATTAAATTAAAGAAGTTGGGGAAAAAACAAAAGTAATGAAACTAATTTTATATTTTTGTAAACAAAATTTAAAAAAAATAGCACAAACACTTCTCCCGACGAAATTTCGTCGGCATAGGTCTATGCCGGCAAATATTCGTCCGATTAGATTTCTCCCGACAAAAAAACCTCTGCCTACGAAATATTCGTCGGGAGAGGTCTTTCGAAAAAATATATATATAAACTTAGGATGTTTAGATTAATTAATTTTTTAAAAATTTATTTTTAGTAATTAAATAATATATTTGACTGATTTGATTAGTTGAATTAGTAATTATATTTTAATTGTAATTTATTTGGTGAATAATTAGTATTAAATATGTTAATTAACTTCATGAATTATATTACTTAATAAATAGTAATTCAATTTTTCTTTTTCTTTTTTCCCTTTAATTTTCACTAAGTAAATAATAACTAAAACATGATTACTAATCAAAGAGAAATACATATTATGCTACTTAAAGGGTTTGTAAAATAGTATAGCCGCGGGGCTATACTATTTTAAAAACAATTAAAAAGCTGAGTATAGCCGCGCGGCTATACTATTTTAAAAACAATTAAAAAGCTGAGTATAGCCGTCCAGCTGTACTATTTTTACATGTAAAAAAGAAGGAGCCCAGTCATTAGGCGCCACATGTCAAGACAACTCTACTTTTTAAAAAAAATAGAAAACACAGAGTATAGCCGCGCGGCTGTACTCATTTTTATTCAAAAAGCGCCCTCCAGCGATTAGACGCCACGTGTCACTATACCATTTAAAAATAAAAAATAAATAATCGTAGTATCGCCGCACGGCTATACTATTCTAAAAGGTCCATCTATACTATTTGATATATAAATTAAAAAAATAAAAGAGGACCCTCCAAGTTTCATTAGTTTGTACTTTGTATATATAAATTTGCTAGTTTCAACATATCCAAAGTATATATTAATAAGCCACTATATAATATTTTAGTATAACTTTTATAACATATATTATTGGTATTCAATAATATATGAGAATTATTTGTATAATACGTGAACTTTGTGTGAATTATTGACATTTCTGTAAAAAAAATATGGGTATTAAGCATTAGAAATGCGTATGTACATGTACAATACGACTATTGTACGTTTGCTTTTTAAAAAATAGTAGACACGTATAGAATACGAATGTATTATTGAAAAATACATACGTACATATATACTTATATATATAAAAGACTATAAGATATTAATTAAATTAAAGAAGTTGGGGAAAAAACAAAAGTAATGAAACTAATTTTATATTTTTGTAAACAAAATTTAAAAAAAATAGCACAAACACTTCTCCCGACGAAATTTCGTCGGCATAGGTCTATGCCGGCAAATATTCGTCCGATTAGATTTCTCCCGACAAAAAAACCTCTGCCTACGAAATATTCGTCGGGAGAGGTCTTTCGAAAAAATATATATATAAACTTAGGATGTTTAGATTAATTAATTTTTTAAAAATTTATTTTTAGTAATTAAATAATATATTTGACTGATTTGATTAGTTGAATTAGTAATTATATTTTAATTATAATTTATTTGGTGAATAATTAGTATTAAATATGTTAATTAACTTCATGAATTATATTACTTAATAAATAGTAATTCAATTTTTCTTTTTCTTTTTTCCCTTTAATTTTCACTAAGTAAATAATAACTAAAACATGATTACTAATCAAAGAGAAATACATATTATGCTACTTAAAGGGTTTGTAAAATAGTATAGCCGCGGGGCTATACTATTTTAAAAACAATTAAAAAGCTGAGTATAGCCGCGCGGCTATACTATTTTTACATGTAAAAAAGAAGGAGCCCAGTCATTAGGCGCCACATGTCAAGACAACTCTACTTTTTAAAAAAAATAGAAAACACAGAGTATAGCCGCGCGGCTGTACTCATTTTTATTCAAAAAGCGCCCTCCAGCGATTAGACGCCACGTGTCACTATACCATTTAAAAATAAAAAATAAATAATCGTAGTATCGCCGCACGGCTATACTATTCTAAAAGGTCCATCTATACTATTTGATATATAAATTAAAAAAATAAAAGAGGACCCTCCAAGTTTCATTAGTTTGTACTTTGTATATATAAATTTGCTAGTTTCAACATATCCAAAGTATATATTAATAAGCCACTATATAATATTTTAGTATAACTTTTATAACATATATTATTGGTATTCAATAATATATGAGAATTATTTGTATAATACGTGAACTTTGTGTGAATTATTGACATTTCTGTAAAAAAAATATGGGTATTAAGCATTAGAAATGCGTATGTACATGTACAATACGACTATTGTACGTTTGCTTTTTAAAAAATAGTAGACACGTATAGAATACGAATGTATTATTGAAAAATACATACGTACATATATACTTATATATATAAAAGACTATAAGATATTAATTAAATTAAAGAAGTTGGGGAAAAAACAAAAGTAATGAAACTAATTTTATATTTTTGTAAACAAAATTTAAAAAAAATAGCACAAACACTTCTCCCGACGAAATTTCGTCGGCATAGGTCTATGCCGGCAAATATTCGTCCGATTAGATTTCTCCCGACAAAAAAACCTCTGCCTACGAAATATTCGTCGGGAGAGGTCTTTCGAAAAAATATATATATAAACTTAGGATGTTTAGATTAATTAATTTTTTAAAAATTTATTTTTAGTAATTAAATAATATATTTGACTGATTTGATTAGTTGAATTAGTAATTATATTTTAATTATAATTTATTTGGTGAATAATTAGTATTAAATAT
The DNA here is from genome assembly GCF_965620075.1 of Prunus avium. Classification (NCBI taxonomy): domain Eukaryota; kingdom Viridiplantae; phylum Streptophyta; class Magnoliopsida; order Rosales; family Rosaceae; genus Prunus; species Prunus avium. The sequence goes on from NC_142291.1 coordinate 36,198,261, forward strand.
GTTAATTAACTTCATGAATTATATTACTTAATAAATAGTAATTCAATTTTTCTTTTTCTTTTTTCCCTTTAATTTTCACTAAGTAAATAATAACTAAAACATGATTACTAATCAAAGAGAAATACATATTATGCTACTTAAAGGGTTTGTAAAATAGTATAGCCGCGGGGCTATACTATTTTAAAAACAATTAAAAAGCTGAGTATAGCCGCGCGGCTATACTATTTTAAAAACAATTAAAAAGCTGAGTATAGCCGCGCGGCTATACTATTTTTACATGTAAAAAAGAAGGAGCCCAGTCATTAGGCGCCACATGTCAAGACAACTCTACTTTTTTAAAAAAATAGAAAACACAGAGTATAGCCGCGCGGCTGTACTCATTTTTATTCAAAAAGCGCCCTCCAGCGATTAGACGCCACGTGTCACTATACCATTTAAAAATAAAAAATAAATAATCGTAGTATCGCCGCACGGCTATACTATTCTAAAAGGTCCATATATACTATTTGATATATAAATTAAAAAAATAAAAGAGGACCCTCCAAGTTTCATTAGTTTGTACTTTGTAGATATAAATTTGCTAGTTTCAACATATCCAAAGTATATATTAATAAGCCACTATATAATATTTTAGTATAACTTTTATAACATATATTATTGGTATTCAATAATATATGAGAATTATTTGTATAATACGTGAACTTTGTGTGAATTATTGACATTTTTGTAAAAAAATATGGGTATTAAGCATTAGAAATGCGTATGTACATGTACAATACGACTATTGTACGTTTGCTTTTTAAAAAATAGTAGACACGTATAGAATACGAATGTATTATTGAAAAATACATACGTACATATATACTTATATATATAAAAGACTATAAGATATTAATTAAATTAAAGAAGTTGGGGAAAAAACAAAAGTAATGAAACTAATTTTATATTTTTGTAAACAAAATTAAAAAAAAATAGCACAAACACTTCTCCCGACGAAATTTCGTCGGCATAGATCTATGCCGGCAAATATTCGTCGGATTAGATTTCTCCCGACAAAAAAACCTCTGCCGACGAAATATTCGTCGGGAGAGGTCTTTTTAAAAAATATATATATATATATATAAACTTAGGATGTTTAGATTAATTAATTTTTTTAAATTTTATTTTTAGTAATTAAATAATATATTTGACTGATTTGATTAGTTAAATTAGTAATTATGTTTTAATTATAATTTATTTGGTGAATAATTAGTATTAAATATGTTAATTAACTTCATGAATTATATTACTTAATAAATAGTAATTCAATTTTTCTTTTTCTTTTTTCCCTTTAATTTTCACTAAGTAAATAATAACTAAAACATGATTACTAATCAAAGAGAAATACATATTATGCTACTTAAAGGGTTTGTAAAATAGTATAGCCGCGCGGCTGTACTATTTTAAAAACAATTAAAAAGCTGAGTATAGCCGCGCGGCTATACTATTTTAAAAACAATTAAAAAGCTGAGTATAGCCGTCCAGCTCTACTATTTTTACATGTAAAAAAGAAGGAGCGCAGTCATTAGGCGCCACATGTCAAGACAACCCCTACTTTTAAAAAGAAATAGAAAACACAGAGTATAGCCGCGCGGCTGTACTCATTTTTATTTTTATTTTTATTCAAAAAGCACCCTCCAGCGATTAGACGCCACGTGTCACTATACCATTTAAAAATAAATAAATAAATAATCGCAGTATAGCCGCACGGCTATACTATTCTAAAAGGTCTATCTATACTATTTGATATATAAATTAAAAAAATAAAAGAGGACCCTCCAAGTTTCATTAGTTTGTACTTTGTAGATATAAATTTGCTAGTTTCAACATATCCAAAGTATATATTAATAAGCCACTATATAATATTTTAGTATAACTTTTATAACATATATTATTGGTATTCAATAATATATGAGAATTATTTGTATAATACGTGAACTTTGTGTGAATTATTGAAATTTTTGTGAAAAAATATGGGTATTAAGCATTAGAAATGCGTATGTACATGTACAATACGACTATTGTACGTTTGCTTTTTAAAAAATAGTAGACACGTATAGAATACGAATGTATTATTGAAAAATACATACGTACATATATACTTATATATATAAAAGACTATAAGATATTAATTAAATTAAAGAAGTTGGGGAAAAAACAAAAGTAATGAAACTAATTTTATATTTTTGTAAACAAAATTTAAAAAAAATAGCACAAACACTTCTCCCGACGAAATTTCGTCGGCATAGGTCTATGCCGGCAAATATTCGTCCGATTAGATTTCTCCCGACAAAAAAACCTCTGCCTACGAAATATTCGTCGGGAGAGGTCTTTCGAAAAAATATATATATAAACTTAGGATGTTTAGATTAATTAATTTTTTAAAAATTTATTTTTAGTAATTAAATAATATATTTGACTGATTTGATTAGTTGAATTAGTAATTATATTTTAATTATAATTTATTTGGTGAATAATTAGTATTAAATATGTTAATTAACTTCATGAATTATATTACTTAATAAATAGTAATTCAATTTTTCTTTTTCTTTTTTCCCTTTAATTTTCACTAAGTAAATAATAACTAAAACATGATTACTAATCAAAGAGAAATACATATTATGCTACTTAAAGGGTTTGTAAAATAGTATAGCCGCGCGGCTGTACTATTTTAAAAACAATTAAAAAGCTGAGTATAGCCGCGCGGCTATACTATTTTAAAAACAATTAAAAAGCTGAGTATAGCCGTCCAGCTGTACTATTTTTACATGTAAAAAAGAAGGAGCGCAGTCATTAGGCGCCACATGTCAAGACAACCCCTACTTTTAAAAAGAAATAGAAAACACAGAGTATAGCCGCGCGGCTGTACTCATTTTTATTTTTATTTTTATTCAAAAAGCACCCTCCAGCGATTAGACGCCACGTGTCACTATACCATTTAAAAATAAATAAATAAATAATCGCAGTATAGCCGCACGGCTATACTATTCTAAAAGGTCTATCTATACTATTTGATATATAAATTAAAAAAATAAAAGAGGACCCTCCAAGTTTCATTAGTTTGTACTTTGTAGATATAAATTTGCTAGTTTCAACATATCCAAAGTATATATTAATAAGCCACTATATAATATTTTAGTATAACTTTTATAACATATATTATTGGTATTCAATAATATATGAGAATTATTTGTATAATACGTGAACTTTGTGTGAATTATTGAAATTTTTGTGAAAAAATATGGGTATTAAGCATTAGAAATGCGTATGTACATGTACAATACGACTATTGTACGTTTGCTTTTTAAAAAATAGTAGACACGTATAGAATACGAATGTATTATTGAAAAATACATACGTACATATATACTTATATATATAAAAGACTATAAGATATTAATTAAATTAAAGAAGTTGGGGAAAAAACAAAAGTAATGAAACTAATTTTATATTTTTGTAAACAAAATTTAAAAAAAATAGCACAAACACTTCTCCCGACGAAATTTCGTCGGCATAGGTCTATGCCGGCAAATATTCGTCCGATTAGATTTCTCCCGACAAAAAAACCTCTGCCTACGAAATATTCGTCGGGAGAGGTCTTTCGAAAAAATATATATATAAACTTAGGATGTTTAGATTAATTAATTTTTTAAAAATTTATTTTTAGTAATTAAATAATATATTTGACTGATTTGATTAGTTGAATTAGTAATTATATTTTAATTATAATTTATTTGGTGAATAATTAGTATTAAATATGTTAATTAACTTCATGAATTATATTACTTAATAAATAGTAATTCAATTTTTCTTTTTCTTTTTTCCCTTTAATTTTCACTAAGTAAATAATAACTAAAACATGATTACTAATCAAAGAGAAATACATATTATGCTACTTAAAGGGTTTGTAAAATAGTATAGCCGCGGGGCTATACTATTTTAAAAACAATTAAAAAGCTGAGTATAGCCGCGCGGCTATACTATTTTAAAAACAATTAAAAAGCTGAGTATAGCCGTCCAGCTGTACTATTTTTACATGTAAAAAAGAAGGAGCCCAGTCATTAGGCGCCACATGTCAAGACAACTCTACTTTTTAAAAAAAATAGAAAACACAGAGTATAGCCGCGCGGCTGTACTCATTTTTATTCAAAAAGCGCCCTCCAGCGATTAGACGCCACGTGTCACTATACCATTTAAAAATAAAAAATAAATAATCGTAGTATCGCCGCACGGCTATACTATTCTAAAAGGTCCATCTATACTATTTGATATATAAATTAAAAAAATAAAAGAGGACCCTCCAAGTTTCATTAGTTTGTACTTTGTATATATAAATTTGCTAGTTTCAACATATCCAAAGTATATATTAATAAGCCACTATATAATATTTTAGTATAACTTTTATAACATATATTATTGGTATTCAATAATATATGAGAATTATTTGTATAATACGTGAACTTTGTGTGAATTATTGACATTTCTGTAAAAAAAATATGGGTATTAAGCATTAGAAATGCGTATGTACATGTACAATACGACTATTGTACGTTTGCTTTTTAAAAAATAGTAGACACGTATAGAATACGAATGTATTATTGAAAAATACATACGTACATATATACTTATATATATAAAAGACTATAAGATATTAATTAAATTAAAGAAGTTGGGGAAAAAACAAAAGTAATGAAACTAATTTTATATTTTTGTAAACAAAATTTAAAAAAAATAGCACAAACACTTCTCCCGACGAAATTTCGTCGGCATAGGTCTATGCCGGCAAATATTCGTCCGATTAGATTTCTCCCGACAAAAAAACCTCTGCCTACGAAATATTCGTCGGGAGAGGTCTTTCGAAAAAATATATATATAAACTTAGGATGTTTAGATTAATTAATTTTTTAAAAATTTATTTTTAGTAATTAAATAATATATTTGACTGATTTGATTAGTTGAATTAGTAATTATATTTTAATTATAATTTATTTGGTGAATAATTAGTATTAAATATGTTAATTAACTTCATGAATTATATTACTTAATAAATAGTAATTCAATTTTTCTTTTTCTTTTTTCCCTTTAATTTTCACTAAGTAAATAATAACTAAAACATGATTACTAATCAAAGAGAAATACATATTATGCTACTTAAAGGGTTTGTAAAATAGTATAGCCGCGGGGCTATACTATTTTAAAAACAATTAAAAAGCTGAGTATAGCCGCGCGGCTATACTATTTTAAAAACAATTAAAAAGCTGAGTATAGCCGCGCGGCTATACTATTTTTACATGTAAAAAAGAAGGAGCCCAGTCATTAGGCGCCACATGTCAAGACAACTCTACTTTTTTAAAAAAATAGAAAACACAGAGTATAGCCGCGCGGCTGTACTCATTTTTATTCAAAAAGCGCCCTCCAGCGATTAGACGCCACGTGTCACTATACCATTTAAAAATAAAAAATAAATAATCGTAGTATCGCCGCACGGCTATACTATTCTAAAAGGTCCATATATACTATTTGATATATAAATTAAAAAAATAAAAGAGGACCCTCCAAGTTTCATTAGTTTGTACTTTGTAGATATAAATTTGCTAGTTTCAACATATCCAAAGTATATATTAATAAGCCACTATATAATATTTTAGTATAACTTTTATAACATATATTATTGGTATTCAATAATATATGAGAATTATTTGTATAATACGTGAACTTTGTGTGAATTATTGACATTTTTGTAAAAAAATATGGGTATTAAGCATTAGAAATGCGTATGTACATGTACAATACGACTATTGTACGTTTGCTTTTTAAAAAATAGTAGACACGTATAGAATACGAATGTATTATTGAAAAATACATACGTACATATATACTTATATATATAAAAGACTATAAGATATTAATTAAATTAAAGAAGTTGGGGAAAAAACAAAAGTAATGAAACTAATTTTATATTTTTGTAAACAAAATTAAAAAAAAATAGCACAAACACTTCTCCCGACGAAATTTCGTCGGCATAGATCTATGCCGGCAAATATTCGTCGGATTAGATTTCTCCCGACAAAAAAACCTCTGCCGACGAAATATTCGTCGGGAGAGGTCTTTTTAAAAAATATATATATATATATATAAACTTAGGATGTTTAGATTAATTAATTTTTTTAAATTTTATTTTTAGTAATTAAATAATATATTTGACTGATTTGATTAGTTAAATTAGTAATTATATTTTAATTATAATTTATTTGGTGAATAATTAGTATTAAATATGTTAATTAACTTCATGAATTATATTACTTAATAAATAGTAATTCAATTTTTCTTTTTCTTTTTTCCCTTTAATTTTCACTAAGTAAATAATAACTAAAACATGATTACTAATCAAAGAGAAATACATATTATGCTACTTAAAGGGTTTGTAAAATAGTATAGCCGCGCGGCTGTACTATTTTAAAAACAATTAAAAAGCTGAGTATAGCCGCGCGGCTATACTATTTTAAAAACAATTAAAAAGCTGAGTATAGCCGTCCAGCTCTACTATTTTTACATGTAAAAAAGAAGGAGCGCAGTCATTAGGCGCCACATGTCAAGACAACCCCTACTTTTAAAAAGAAATAGAAAACACAGAGTATAGCCGCGCGGCTGTACTCATTTTTATTTTTATTTTTATTCAAAAAGCACCCTCCAGCGATTAGACGCCACGTGTCACTATACCATTTAAAAATAAATAAATAAATAATCGCAGTATAGCCGCACGGCTATACTATTCTAAAAGGTCTATCTATACTATTTGATATATAAATTAAAAAAATAAAAGAGGACCCTCCAAGTTTCATTAGTTTGTACTTTGTAGATATAAATTTGCTAGTTTCAACATATCCAAAGTATATATTAATAAGCCACTATATAATATTTTAGTATAACTTTTATAACATATATTATTGGTATTCAATAATATATGAGAATTATTTGTATAATACGTGAACTTTGTGTGAATTATTGAAATTTTTGTGAAAAAATATGGGTATTAAGCATTAGAAATGCGTATGTACATGTACAATACGACTATTGTACGTTTGCTTTTTAAAAAATAGTAGACACGTATAGAATACGAATGTATTATTGAAAAATACATACGTACATATATACTTATATATATAAAAGACTGTAAGATATTAATTAAATTAAAGAAGTTGGGGAAAAAACAAAAGTAATGAAACTAATTTTATATTTTTGTAAACAAAATTTAAAAAAAATAGCACAAACACTTCTCCCGACGAAATTTCGTCGGCATAGGTCTATGCCGGCAAATATTCGTCGGATTAGATTTCTCCCGACAAAAAAACCTCTGCCTACGAAATATTCGTCGGGAGAGGTCTTTCGAAAAAATATATATATAAACTTAGGATGTTTAGATTAATTAATTTTTTAAAAATTTATTTTTAGTAATTAAATAATATATTTGACTGATTTGATTAGTTGAATTAGTAATTATATTTTAATTATAATTTATTTGGTGAATAATTAGTATTAAATATGTTAATTAACTTCATGAATTATATTACTTAATAAATAGTAATTCAATTTTTCTTTTTCTTTTTTCCCTTTAATTTTCACTAAGTAAATAATAACTAAAACATGATTACTAATCAAAGAGAAATACATATTATGCTACTTAAAGGGTTTGTAAAATAGTATAGCCGCGGGGCTATACTATTTTAAAAACAATTAAAAAGCTGAGTATAGCCGCGCGGCTATACTATTTTAAAAACAATTAAAAAGCTGAGTATAGCCGTCCAGCTGTACTATTTTTACATGTAAAAAAGACGGAGCCCAGTCATTAGGCGCCACATGTCAAGACAACTCTACTTTTTAAAAAAAATAGAAAACACAGAGTATAGCCGCGCGGCTGTACTCATTTTTATTCAAAAAGCGCCCTCCAGCGATTAGACGCCACGTGTCACTATACCATTTAAAAATAAAAAATAAATAATCGTAGTATCGCCGCACGGCTATACTATTCTAAAAGGTCCATCTATACTATTTGATATATAAATTAAAAAAATAAAAGAGGACCCTCCAAGTTTCATTAGTTTGTACTTTGTATATATAAATTTGCTAGTTTCAACATATCCAAAGTATATATTAATAAGCCACTATATAATATTTTAGTATAACTTTTATAACATATATTATTGGTATTCAATAATATATGAGAATTATTTGTATAATACGTGAACTTTGTGTGAATTATTGACATTTCTGTAAAAAAAATATGGGTATTAAGCATTAGAAATGCGTATGTACATGTACAATACGACTATTGTACGTTTGCTTTTTAAAAAATAGTAGACACGTATAGAATACGAATGTATTATTGAAAAATACATACGTACATATATACTTATATATATAAAAGACTATAAGATATTAATTAAATTAAAGAAGTTGGGGAAAAAACAAAAGTAATGAAACTAATTTTATATTTTTGTAAACAAAATTTAAAAAAAATAGCACAAACACTTCTCCCGACGAAATTTCGTCGGCATAGGTCTATGCCGGCAAATATTCGTCCGATTAGATTTCTCCCGACAAAAAAACCTCTGCCTACGAAATATTCGTCGGGAGAGGTCTTTCGAAAAAATATATATATAAACTTAGGATGTTTAGATTAATTAATTTTTTAAAAATTTATTTTTAGTAATTAAATAATATATTTGACTGATTTGATTAGTTGAATTAGTAATTATATTTTAATTATAATTTATTTGGTGAATAATTAGTATTAAATATGTTAATTAACTTCATGAATTATATTACTTAATAAATAGTAATTCAATTTTTCTTTTTCTTTTTTCCCTTTAATTTTCACTAAGTAAATAATAACTAAAACATGATTACTAATCAAAGAGAAATACATATTATGCTACTTAAAGGGTTTGTAAAATAGTATAGCCGCGGGGCTATACTATTTTAAAAACAATTAAAAAGCTGAGTATAGCCGCGCGGCTATACTATTTTAAAAACAATTAAAAAGCTGAGTATAGCCGTCCAGCTGTACTATTTTTACATGTAAAAAAGAAGGAGCCCAGTCATTAGGCGCCACATGTCAAGACAACTCTACTTTTTAAAAAAAATAGAAAACACAGAGTATAGCCGCGCGGCTGTACTCATTTTTATTCAAAAAGCGCCCTCCAGCGATTAGACGCCACGTGTCACTATACCATTTAAAAATAAAAAATAAATAATCGTAGTATCGCCGCACGGCTATACTATTCTAAAAGGTCCATCTATACTATTTGATATATAAATTAAAAAAATAAAAGAGGACCCTCCAAGTTTCATTAGTTTGTACTTTGTATATATAAATTTGCTAGTTTCAACATATCCAAAGTATATATTAATAAGCCACTATATAATATTTTAGTATAACTTTTATAACATATATTATTGGTATTCAATAATATATGAGAATTATTTGTATAATACGTGAACTTTGTGTGAATTATTGACATTTCTGTAAAAAAAATATGGGTATTAAGCATTAGAAATGCGTATGTACATGTACAATACGACTATTGTACGTTTGCTTTTTAAAAAATAGTAGACACGTATAGAATACGAATGTATTATTGAAAAATACATACGTACATATATACTTATATATATAAAAGACTATAAGATATTAATTAAATTAAAGAAGTTGGGGAAAAAACAAAAGTAATGAAACTAATTTTATATTTTTGTAAACAAAATTTAAAAAAAATAGCACAAACACTTCTCCCGACGAAATTTCGTCGGCATAGGTCTATGCCGGCAAATATTCGTCCGATTAGATTTCTCCCGACAAAAAAACCTCTGCCTACGAAATATTCGTCGGGAGAGGTCTTTCGAAAAAATATATATATAAACTTAGGATGTTTAGATTAATTAATTTTTTAAAAATTTATTTTTAGTAATTAAATAATATATTTGACTGATTTGATTAGTTGAATTAGTAATTATATTTTAATTATAATTTATTTGGTGAATAATTAGTATTAAATATGTTAATTAACTTCATGAATTATATTACTTAATAAATAGTAATTCAATTTTTCTTTTTCTTTTTTCCCTTTAATTTTCACTAAGTAAATAATAACTAAAACATGATTACTAATCAAAGAGAAATACATATTATGCTACTTAAAGGGTTTGTAAAATAGTATAGCCGCGGGGCTATACTATTTTAAAAACAATTAAAAAGCTGAGTATAGCCGCGCGGCTATACTATTTTAAAAACAATTAAAAAGCTGAGTATAGCCGTCCAGCTGTACTATTTTTACATGTAAAAAAGAAGGAGCCCAGTCATTAGGCGCCACATGTCAAGACAACTCTACTTTTTTAAAAAAATAGAAAACACAGAGTATAGCCGCGCGGCTGTACTCATTTTTATTCAAAAAGCGCCCTCCAGCGATTAGACGCCACGTGTCACTATACCATTTAAAAATAAAAAATAAATAATCGTAGTATCGCCGCACGGCTATACTATTCTAAAAGGTCCATATATACTATTTGATATATAAATTAAAAAAATAAAAGAGGACCCTCCAAGTTTCATTAGTTTGTACTTTGTAGATATAAATTTGCTAGTTTCAACATATCCAAAGTATATATTAATAAGCCACTATATAATATTTTAGTATAACTTTTATAACATATATTATTGGTATTCAATAATATATGAGAATTATTTGTATAATACGTGAACTTTGTGTGAATTATTGACATTTTTGTAAAAAAATATGGGTATTAAGCATTAGAAATGCGTATGTACATGTACAATACGACTATTGTACGTTTGCTTTTTAAAAAATAGTAGACACGTATAGAATACGAATGTATTATTGAAAAATACATACGTACATATATACTTATATATATAAAAGACTATAAGATATTAATTAAATTAAAGAAGTTGGGGAAAAAACAAAAGTAATGAAACTAATTTTATATTTTTGTAAACAAAATTAAAAAAAAATAGCACAAACACTTCTCCCGACGAAATTTCGTCGGCATAGATCTATGCCGGCAAATATTCGTCGGATTAGATTTCTCCCGACAAAAAAACCTCTGCCGACGAAATATTCGTCGGGAGAGGTCTTTTTAAAAAATATATATATATATATAAACTTAGGATGTTTAGATTAATTAATTTTTTTAAATTTTATTTTTAGTAATTAAATAATATATTTGACTGATTTGATTAGTTAAATTAGTAATTATATTTTAATTATAATTTATTTGGTGAATAATTAGTATTAAATATGTTAATTAACTTCATGAATTATATTACTTAATAAATAGTAATTCAATTTTTCTTTTTCTTTTTTCCCTTTAATTTTCACTAAGTAAATAATAACTAAAACATGATTACTAATCAAAGAGAAATACATATTATGCTACTTAAAGGGTTTGTAAAATAGTATAGCCGCGCGGCTGTACTATTTTAAAAACAATTAAAAAGCTGAGTATAGCCGCGCGGCTATACTATTTTAAAAACAATTAAAAAGCTGAGTATAGCCGTCCAGCTCTACTATTTTTACATGTAAAAAAGAAGGAGCGCAGTCATTAGGCGCCACATGTCAAGACAACCCCTACTTTTAAAAAGAAATAGAAAACACAGAGTATAGCCGCGCGGCTGTACTCATTTTTATTTTTATTTTTATTCAAAAAGCACCCTCCAGCGATTAGACGCCACGTGTCACTATACCATTTAAAAATAAATAAATAAATAATCGCAGTATAGCCGCACGGCTATACTATTCTAAAAGGTCTATCTATACTATTTGATATATAAATTAAAAAAATAAAAGAGGACCCTCCAAGTTTCATTAGTTTGTACTTTGTAGATATAAATTTGCTAGTTTCAACATATCCAAAGTATATATTAATAAGCCACTATATAATATTTTAGTATAACTTTTATAACATATATTATTGGTATTCAATAATATATGAGAATTATTTGTATAATACGTGAACTTTGTGTGAATTATTGAAATTTTTGTGAAAAAATATGGGTATTAAGCATTAGAAATGCGTATGTACATGTACAATACGACTATTGTACGTTTGCTTTTAAAAAAATAGTAGACACGTATAGAATACGAATGTATTATTGAAAAATACATACGTACATATATACTTATATATATAAAAGACTATAAGATATTAATTAAATTAAAGAAGTTGGGGAAAAAACAAAAGTAATGAAACTAATTTTATATTTTTGTAAACAAAATTTAAAAAAAATAGCACAAACACTTCTCCCGACGAAATTTCGTCGGCATAGGTCTATGCCGGCAAATATTCGTCGGATTAGATTTCTCCCGACAAAAAAACCTCTGCCTACGAAATATTCGTCGGGAGAGGTCTTTCGAAAAAATATATATATAAACTTAGGATGTTTAGATTAATTAATTTTTTAAAAATTTATTTTTAGTAATTAAATAATATATTTGACTGATTTGATTAGTTGAATTAGTAATTATATTTTAATTATAATTTATTTGGTGAATAATTAGTATTAAATATGTTAATTAACTTCATGAATTATATTACTTAATAAATAGTAATTCAATTTTTCTTTTTCTTTTTTCCCTTTAATTTTCACTAAGTAAATAATAACTAAAACATGATTACTAATCAAAGAGAAATACATATTATGCTACTTAAAGGGTTTGTAAAATAGTATAGCCGCGGGGCTATACTATTTTAAAAACAATTAAAAAGCTGAGTATAGCCGCGCGGCTATACTATTTTAAAAACAATTAAAAAGCTGAGTATAGCCGTCCAGCTGTACTATTTTTACATGTAAAAAAGAAGGAGCCCAGTCATTAGGCGCCACATGTCAAGACAACTCTACTTTTTAAAAAAAATAGAAAACACAGAGTATAGCCGCGCGGCTGTACTCATTTTTATTTTTATTTTTATTCAAAAAGAGAAAAGAAACTTTGAGAGCTGAGAGAGAGAGAGCGAAGAGGGAGCTGAGAGAGAGAGCGAAGAGAGAGTTGAGAGAGAAAAGAAAAAAGTGATAAAAAGTGTTCAGTAGGCAATAAGACAGTATTTATAGATAGTATTTGATAAATGATTATAAGGTGGGTAGTTTTTGGTTATTTATTATTTGATTCTTGTGGATGAATTTCCGAATTTACCCTCATTTTTGACAGAAAATTTAACAGACTTGACGGAAGGACTGCTGGTGCAACGAAACACAGAGTTGAGTGACCCCGGCAACTAATAATTGAATTTATGGACCAAAGTGTAACTACGGGTATAGTTGAGGGACCATTGCTGCGAATAACCCGTTACACTTTATTCGCAGCAATGGTCCCTCAACTATACCCGTAGTTACACTTTGGTCCATCAATTCAATTATTAGTTGCGGGGGTCACTCAACTCTGTGTTCCGTTGCACCAGTAGTCCTTCCGTCAAGTCTGTTAGTTTTTTCCGTTTAAAATGATGACGTGGCAAGCATCTGTGAGAATCTCATAGATTCGTGAGGGGCAAATCTGACTTTTCAGTTAGCCTTCTTCACCTTAGCAGCCTCCAACCCTGCCATCGTAACCTCCAATCTCCCCCACCTTAGCCGCCTCCAAGCCTTCAGACCCAGCTCAGTCGTTCAAGGGCTGGTCTGCAGTTTTCGTGTTGTGCTCATTCTGCAGTTTTCAATTTGGGGGTTTGTTTCACTCCCGACACCTGACAAATTCTCCACCGTCAGATTCCATCTCAACAAGCACAAATCCAAACCCATTGGTGTAGAACAATGGCGAAACCCACAAAGCTCAACTCCATCGTCGACCTCCAGATGCAATCTTAACAGCCAAGCCACCAGGTTCGGCAGAAAAGACCCAAGAAGAGCTCTTGCTCTTCCGCTTCTTATAGTCCCAGCAGAAAAACAAATCACAAAAGAAAGGCCCACAATAAAAAAGAAATGAAGGGATTGAAATGGGAATTTAGGTGGAAATCAAAAGACCCAAAACCAGACATAGAGAATCATCAATTACGAGGCATGAAACAATCATCAATTAACCAAGTTCATTCCAAGAAAGGGTAAACAAACCTTTTTGATTGAGTGCTTGAGATTGATTTGCAAGAAACAAAAGAGAAAAGAAACTTTGAGAGCTGAGAGAGAGAGAGCGAAGAGGGAGCTGAGAGAGAGAGCGAAGAGAGAGTTGAGAGAGAAAAGAAAAAAGTGATAAAAAGTGTTCAGTAGGCAATAAGACAGTATTTATAGATAGTATTTGATAAATGATTATAAGGTGGGTAGTTTTTGGTTATTTATTATTTGATTCTTGTGGATGAATTTCCGAATTTACCCTCATTTTTGACAGAAAATTTAACAGACTTGACGGAAGGACTGCTGGTGCAACGAAACACAGAGTTGAGTGACCCCGGCAACTAATAATTGAATTTATGGACCAAAGTGTAACTACGGGTATAGTTGAGGGACCATTGCTGCGAATAACCCTAAAAAAAAATTGAAAACACAGAGTATAGCCGCGCGGCTGTACTCATTTTTATTTTTATTTTTATTTAAAAAGCACCCTCCAGCGATTAGACGCCACGTGTCACTATACCATTTTTGAAAAAAAAATAATAATCGTAGTATAGCCGCACGGCTATACTATTCCAAAAGGTCCATCTATACTATTTGATATATAAATTAAAAAAATAAAAGAGGACCCTCCAAGTTTCATTAGTTTGTACTTTGTAGATATAAATTTGCTAGTTTCAACATATCCAAAGTATATATTAATAAGCCACTGTATAATATTTTAGTATAACTTTTATAACATATATTATTGGTACTCAATAATATATGAGAATTATTTGTATAATACGTGAACTTTGTGTGAATTATTGAAATTTTTGTAAAAGAATATGGGTATTAAGCATTAGAAATGCGTATGTACATGTACAATACGACTATTGTACGTTTGCTTTTTAAAAAATAGTAGACATGTATAGAATACGAATGTATTATTGAAAAATACATACGTACATATATACTTATATATATAAAAGACTATAAGATATTAATTAAATTAAAGAAGTTGGGGAAAAAACAAAAGTAATGAAACTAATTTTATATTTTTGTAAACAAAATTAAAAAAAATAGCACAAACACTTCTCCCGACGAAATTTCGTCGGCATAGGTCTATGCCGGCAAATATTCGTCGGATTAGATTTCTCCCGACAAAAAAACCTCTGCCGACGAAATATTCGTCGGGAGTGGTCTTTAAAAAAAAAAAATATATATATATATATATATATATATATATAAACTTAGGATGTTTAGGTTAATTAATTTTTTTAAATTTTATTTTTAGTAATTAAATAATATATTTGACTGATTTGATTAGTTAAATTAGTAATTATATTTTAATTATTATTTATTTAGTGAATAATTAGTATTAAATATGTTAATTAACTTCATGAATTATATTACTTAATAAATAGTAATTCAATATTTCTTTTTCTTTTTTTCCTTTAATATTCAGTAAGTAAATAATAACTAAAACATGATTACTAATCAAAGTAATTAAAAAAGAGAAATACATATTATGCTACTTAAAGGGTTTGTAAAATAGTATAGCCGCGCGGCTATACGTTTTAAAAAAAAAATTAAAAAGCTGAGTATAGCCGTGCGGCGGTATTATTTTTACATGTAAAAAAAGAGGAGCCCAATCATTAGGCGCCACATTTCAAGACAACTCTACTTTCTAAAAAAAAATGAAAACTCGGCGGTACTCTTTTTTGTTTTTTTTTAAAAAAGGGACTAAAAAAAGGACCCTCCAGCGATTAGACGCCACTTGTAACTATACCGTTAAAAAAAAAAAAAAAAAAATCGTAGTTTAGCCGTATAGCCGAAAGCAGTATAGCCGATCGGCTAGACTTATTTTGAAGCGGTTTCTTTTATAAAAAAATATAAATAGTATAGCCGCCCGGCTAGACTCTTTTTTTTTTCATGAAAAAATAGAGTTGGGTGGTTTCAAGAAACTGTGAAGGGTGTCAATAAAATTTCCCAGTCCAAATTGGGCTATGTTGACTTAAAAGTAAATTCTACCTTGGGCTCGTAGGCTCGCTTAAAAACGGTGGGCTCATCCAAACCCAGGAAGCCTAGTCACAGTCGGTTTTGACCTTTTTAGTGGATAAGATCAAAATAAAACGAATCCACTCCAATCAGAATTTTCCAGGTAGAAAGTACACATCACCGCAAAAACAAGAAAATGACTTCTGAATTCAATCCCACCGCAAAAACTTCCACACACATTCAATCTCACCCATCAGATTCCTTCCCAATCAATTTCAGCCGTCAGTTCTGATTCCGCACAGCTTTTACCTTTTATAGCCACAAACAGTGATTCCCTTTCCCTCTCCTCCCTTTTGTTTCCGGAATCCAAAATATATTCAAATTCAGTTCAATCCACAAAACTTCCCACCCAAGAGAAGAGAACACAAAAGGCCTACCTATATATAACTGTGAAGCATCAGATATTTTTGTGTCTGTCTTCCAAATAGAAAATTCCATTGTAAGAAGATGTCTGCAACAGGAGGTGGTGGTGATGGTCAGGGGGAAGAGAAGAAACCAGGGGATCAGTCAGCCCACATTAACCTCAAAGTCAAGGGTCAGGTATATATTATGTTACATGTTCACAA
This sequence comes from Prunus avium, assembly GCF_965620075.1. Lineage (NCBI taxonomy): Eukaryota > Viridiplantae > Streptophyta > Magnoliopsida > Rosales > Rosaceae > Prunus > Prunus avium. The sequence continues at coordinate 36,215,010 of NC_142291.1, forward strand.
TGTTTTGCACGTTCATGTTTTTTTATAATTTTTTTGGCGATTGTTATGTTTTCTTGAGAGATTTGGGTTTCTGCTTTGGTACCAGTATGGTTACTGAGAAAATTTGGGAAAGTTGGGGTGGCACTGAGAGTGATTTTTTGTTACTGTTCTACCTATGCTTATGAGCAATTTATTATGTTATGAAAAACATGGTCGTCTGCTTCAATTCTCTACCTACTTCCAATCATGTTTTTTTGTGATTGTTAATGTTTTTTGAGATTGATTCTGGTTGGTTTCAAATGGGATTTGGGTTTTTGCGTTGATACCTGTTTGGTTACTGAGAAAGCTTGAGAAACTTGGGGTGGCACTGAGAGTAATTTTTTGTTTGCATTCTCTACTTCTAATCATGTTTTTTGAGATTGATTCTGGTTGGTTTGAATGAGACCAGTTTAATTACTGAGAAGCAGAGTCTTCTATTTGCATCCCCTGTTTCCAGTTATTTGAATTATTGTTCAATGGTTTACTTTGTTGTTCTTCATTCCTTATTTTATTTACAAAGCGAAACTTATTTTTATTAGAAAAAGTTCAATCCTTAACAACCATTCTAGTTTTGAGAATAAGTTTATAATTGTTTTTTGTTGAATTATAGGATGGCAATGAGGTTTTCTTCAGAATCAAGCAAAGCACCCAGTTGAAGAAGCTCATGACTGCTTACTGTGATCGGCAGTCTGTCGACATGAACTCGATTGCCTTCTTGTTTGACGGCCGTAGGCTCCGGGCAGAGCAGACTCCAGAGGAGGTTAGATTTTGAGTTATTCTCAAATTTGATCAATGTATATTTGGCTATTTGAATTGAATTTGCATCTCACATTTTTTCTGTTGGTGTTGGTAGCTGGAGATGGAAGATGGTGATGAGATTGATGCAATGCTGCACCAAACTGGAGGGTGGGCGTGAAATCTTCTTCCTTGTTTTTTTTAAACTGCAAATTGGGTAAATCTAATACTTTGTTCTTACTAGGGAACATTCAATCTATATTTAAAAGAAAATGTATGTGAATTTGAGGTTTCTTTGTGTATTTCCGACTTTGTATTTGGCTAATGGGAACCTCTCACAACCCGAAAAATAATAGGGTTGAGTATTGAAATAAATATTGGGGTTAAGATTGAATTTCATGACACACATGTAAAACATTCTGAGAAGCCTGAGAAGTATTGTATATCATGACTCAAAAACATGATATTCTAAGAAGTATATGTTCCTAAAGTACTGAAAGCAGTTGTTGCTTTGAGAAGCCATGTGAAACATGTAACAGTGTAGACGGCAAAAACACAGAGTTTTGACAGTCCAATAATAAGCATATATCCCGAGCAACGTATCTAATCCTTTTGCATATCCTAAGAGCATGGATGAAAAGCTAAACTGAGATCTGAGTAAAGGGTGGCTGAACGAACTCAAGCCGGTAACTGGAGCCTTTTGTTGTTTTTCCAGCTGCAAATCATATGATTATTTAATATAAATGAGGAAAGGCTCAGATAAATACAAATAATCACCAAAAATTGAATGCATATTATCAATAGGAATATATACCTGTGGAAATAATAGTAGAAGAAGTCACCATATAGCAGTGTTTGAACAATCCCGGAAATCCATGCTGCAAAAACCAAAGAACAAAGAACATAAGCATAAAGTTTCAGGTTGAAAGCAATAGTCCATCAAGTCAAACTAGAAAGGGCAATGTTGTGCCAAAAAGATGGTGATCCTCTTTGGTTTCAAAAGAAGCCAGGCTGCTAAACTAGAGTAAGGTGCAAGCTAACTGTGGCAACCTAACAATCATGCATGCAAGCCTACTACTGCCTCAGGGACTGAATTTACTCCATGCAGGATCAGAAGTGTAATATGAGGTATGGGATCTCAGAACATGTTAAGGCTTACGCTCAACATATTAGATAGAGTTCTCAAACTTCACCACTTTCAAACAAGGAAGAAATTAAAAACACTAACAAAAAGTTAAGTTCATATTTTGATGGTTCATTATAACCTTTAGAAGAAACAAGAAATCTCTGTGGTGCCATGCTTATGTGATATGTTACATTTCATATACTGCCTGCATTCGATGTAACATCAAGAGCAGTATGTGTGCATTCGATACATCCATCACAACATCTCTACTTATCTCTATAAAATAATGGTAACAGAAAAAATGCGAGCGAATGCACACAGGACACACACACACACACACACACACACACACACACACACACACAGGGCATAGATACAATGAGAGAGAGATAGAGACTAGAGAGGGAGAATCGTACGTATCCAATGGATATAGTGTGGTTCAGTGAAGTAACGGTAAATCCAGTTGAGAATGTATAACGCTCGGTATGCTCTGCAAAAATTGTTGAGCACATCAACACAAACACCAAAGAAGGGTATTTTTTTTTGAAAGAGCACCAAATAAGTATATCATCAGGCACAACTAGCATAGATAAACATCTTGGAGGTAACAAGTTGAACGAGATATTTTTTTCAAATGACACTGTTCTAGAGGATACTTCTAGCCAAATGATTATGAAAACAACAAAAAGGAAACAGCATTTAACTTAGGAAAAGTATTTACCTAAGAAGGAGCTATCAACTATCATGGCTATGCATTAACTATTAGGAAACTAAAAAACTAACAATTTGATATGGTATGGCAAATCACAAAGTTGTTTAGAAAAATATACCCAAGAAGAAATACATATTGCCCAGTCAAGTTGTCAATGTTTCTCGTTCTCTGTAACAGCACAAGCTGAGGAAGTATAGCAACGGCTTCTAAATACAATGAAAATGTCCACATGACCTGACCCATATCATTACAGAGCATATAAGAAAGATAAAATAAGAGAGAAGAAGGTGCAGCTATCTTTCTGGCAGAAGTTCTCTAAACAGCAACTAAAAGATATGCAAACGAACCTCCTTGAAGGTGAACTTCTCATTGATTATTAGGGCCAAGAATATGCATGGCAGCACAATAAAAACATAGCGGAAGGTGTCTTGGTCCTTATCATAGGACCTGCGAACAATCTTGTGCTGCCTGATGTACCAAACAATCGAAAATGAGCTCCCCAAGAATATCAACTTCATGATGGTATTATATAGAGAAATAAAATCAGTGAAAATGTCCAAGTAGCGGGTAGCGAAAACAACGGCATAGAGTTCTTGAGTCTTCAAAGAAATACCTGCATACAAAGAAACACGTTAAAAAACCAATGTTGGTACTAGCAAGATGCAACAGCAAACCAATCCCCTATAACCCCAAATATTAAATGGTAAGAAAGATTTCAACTTTAGCCCTCTAAATTATAAAAAAAGGAGGCTTTTAGGGCAAAATTAGTAAACTAACACAACATTTTGGCCTTTTTCCACTGTCAGCTGGATTATAAGTTAGAGCTCAGAACCCAATATTATTTTCAGCAAAATTCAACTGAAAATGATTCATTCTAGCTATCTATGCCACCAAATAAAATGTTAGACAGAGTTTCACATATGATCAAATTGAATTGCAACTTCAAATCTTCATTGGGTTTCATTCAACACAGAATATGAATGCAAGTATGCACGAACATTCATTGCTTGATAAGTATGTCAACTAGAAACAAACATACAGAGAAAACAAGAAAAAGAAGAAGACGGGATTGTCGTACCGGCACAAGATTTGATTGTGTGGATCTTGAGGAGCAAGACGAGGACGCTGGCCAGGTGGGTCATGTCACCCGCTAACCTGAATATATTCATTTTGTTGGATCCGAATGGTTGTTTGTGTTTGGATCTCCTGGGAATATATGAAAGAAATTAAATGGCTTACTAGTTGCTTCTCTGCCAATCAAAGAGCCGAAAGGCACAGAAAGCCAGCAACTGGTTTAATTCCTCTGCAGTTTTTACTGTTTCTGTGCTCAGTGACGAAATATGTCACGGAGTAGATCTTGGTTTGCAGTGTTCTTCTGCTTCAGTCGTAAGTTGGGCCTCTTGTGCTTTCTAGTCCTTTTGGAGCCCTTGTATCTAATGGGCCTTTGGGCCTTGGTTCGCAAGGGAAGTTTAGAATTCTTTTGCATGTGATATGCATGTGCACTAAAATTTACCCAAAAAACCAATGAATTGCATGATCCTTTTTTTATATTTACAAATAGATATTTTAAACTAATTTAATGTACGGGAAGGTGGATCAAACTCGAGTGCAAAGAGGTGAACACACTACTTTAATGAATTTCATGACTTTGGATCAAGTAAACATTAAAAATCAAGGCTAATTGACAAGGACAAAAAAGTGTAAAGGAACATGTCATTGTATTTGACATGTTATAATGAAAGAATAATTCTCAAGACACCCAAATAATCCAAAAAGTTACATGAATAAAATTTAGGGAAGTTTTGATGACTCTAAATACTATTAAGGATGAAACCATCATGTTCAATGCATGCAATATCAATAATATAAAGGACATATAGACAACGTTTCAAAATTTAAAGAAATTATAATGGACCCAACATACACATCATTTTGTATGCCTTCTATTTATTCGTTTTTCTTTGTATTCCAGCACAAATAGTGGATCCAACCGTCGGATTATTCTTCATTAAATAATCTGACGGTTGAATTCATTATTATTATTATTATTTTTAAATATATTGACCAACGAAGACAAACGCATGAACTAAACTAGCCAAATAGGAAATACATCATTCAAATTGACGAATTAAGTAAAACACAATCTATTTTAGAAATATCCTCCGGTTCGATTCTCCATATTTTTTATCGTGAATAAAAAAGAAACTTAATAATTCATCTTTATTATTTTGTATTTATTCGTCTTTACATTTTTCATTTATATTTAAATTTCATATCCATGGACAAGATATCAGCCCAATTCAAATGAAACTAAATTATGCGAGCCCAACATGATCCGGACCCAAGTAAATACCTCCTATGCTTACAACCTCGATAGGATGATCATCACACTCAAAAATTTTATCGTCAACAAAGACACGAGAAATAACAAACTAATAAAACTACATACTCATTATAGTAGGAAATCAAGAAGGATATATCAAAAAAGGCGAGCTTTGATCCAATAATCTCAATGACTCTATAAATATATGGTCACCAATATCAAACATAAAAACCAACCTTTATCAAATTTTGAATATCAAATCTAATGGTGAATTTTTAGGTGACAAATTTTTGGTCAAAACAAAGACCAAAATATAGTCAATTGGACCACCGCAAAAAAAAAACCTAAATTAGTATTTATTGAGGCTAATCCCACTAATCCCACGAGTAACGGACTTGGCGGGTCCACATAGAGTAAAAGCGTGCTCTGTGATATTTCCATGTCTATATATGAAACTTCCTTATAGAAGAGAGAGAGAGAAACACAGAGAGAGAGGGGGTCGGCCGCTTTTTACTTCGTCTCTTCACAGACAGAAAGCACGCATCTCAAGCAGCAGAGTGAAAAATGCAATATATATAGTGAGTAAATCGGTCTCTCTGTAACGGCTACTTTTGGTGAGAAGTGAGAAGTTTGTCTGTGAGAGAGAGCAAGAGACTTTGGTCATTTGACGAGGAAGGACGGTTGGGTTGGTGGTTGCTTCATAAATGGATTACAATAATAACAAGTAAATACCCCTCTCTCTGTCTTTTTGGCTACTGGGTTCGTTTGGAAATCGATGTTTTTGTGATAAGTTTGCTTCTTTATGTGTTTTTTGGGGTTGTTGAGGCAATGTAGACTGGGATTTTGCTCCTTCTTTTTTATTTAGTTATTTGCATTTTCCTTTTTGATTTGGGGGATCGAATGCTGGTTCTGCAAATTGGGTTTGCTTCAATTTTGACATAGGTTTTTAGTTATTTAGAGATGATTATGATTCATCTGGAACTTTAAGGCTGAAATGAGGATGATGTGGGCTCTCTGATTCACTTGGTGGGTCATGGTTTTGTGCTTTTTATTTGCTTAATTTTTTTTTGGTACTGTGTTAAAGTAAAATGCCCCAATATAGATTATGATATCCTTCTATTCTAGCTGTATTTATCCTTCCAGATCTTGATTACAGAAGCATACATTTATTGATATGTGTTTAGCATCTAGGATTGGATCAGATGTTCCTTTCCTACTCTTCTTTTTCTTTTTCTTTTTTCTTTGGGACAAAACACATTTGGTTTGCTTTACTTGTAGGTGCTGCCGCTTACTGTTTGGTTACATTTCCATTTGGCAGCTTTGTTGATTACGTTGATCTTCTACTCACTGATTTGTTTCTTTCTACCTCTATAGAATCAACCAGCACACACAGAAAAAATTAGAAATAAAAAACAAGAATAGATTCACAATGTATATTAAACATTAACTAATTGTATTACATTAGTAGTTTTGGAACCTAAGATCGTGCACATTGTGTAAACTTTGCACTGTGGCTCATACTTGAGATGGGGGTAGTTTTGTGGTTTTCCTTTCAGTTGTTTCAAGCATGGGAGTTCTTACTTCTGACCTCATTTTACTTTCTTTCCTACTGTGTGAAATGATGATAGTGAGCACTGGGATTGGCAAAGGAATCATCATAGTACCCCAAAGAACTCCAATTATGGTGCGCCTCGCCACAGTTCGTAATTTGCTAATAAATTGTTATTACTAGAATGGAGTTAGTGATTTCTTGCTTGGTTCATTTTGAGCAGACATGCCTGAATACCTGTGGAACGGAGTGCCTCAGAATGAAGAAGATCTTTCGTACATGCTTGATGATGAAACAACACCAGTTAAGGCTTGTGGGGATTTGGCCTATCATGTTAACCATAGAGGTTGGGTTTCCTTGTTATTCTCCTCCTCAATGTTCTTTGAGATTTGCTTGCTTTTCTTGTATGTGCACAGAACACTGCCCTTTATGTTTGCAGTTTTAATATCAAAGAAGTGGATTTCAGATAATAGGACCAAGGAACCAGAAGAACCAAGGGAGTCTTTTTCACAAGTAAAGAGGCGACGGATGCTACAATTTGACACTCAAGCTACTGATCCTTCCCTCTCATGTGACGAGTTGTCATCTTCATTCCTGAAATCAAATGTCTGTTCTGAGTATCTCTTTTCTTGTCTAAATTATAACATATGTAAGGCATGTTGTATTGTTCATTGGCTGCGTGCCAAACTACTCTTGAACTTGTCATCTGGATCAGTTAGTGCATATTTTCCTCTATCCCAATGCTACTACTGTATTGCGATAGTGATATGGTTGTTCATTAGAAAAAGGACTGTTGCATCATATCTGCCATTCATTTGTGGTACATATGTCAAATTGGTGTGCTACATATGTTATTTCTTATGCCAGACTGGAGTACCAATGTTGATGGGACTACAGTTTCTCTGGTAGTCTAGGTATGGGTTGTACTTTGATAAGGGACTTTCAAGTTGTATGCCTTGGAAGTCAAAAGTAGGAACTTGAGTTCCTTGGAGACAAGATTTCAGTACATAAACAGCATATTTCATGTTCCATGGATTTTTCTTGGACTTATTTTTCTGCTCTATATTTAGGAGAGGGCTGATTCAATTGAAGAGGCGTTATCTGAAGCATCACAATGGGTATCGGGGTTTTCAGGTTTGTCTCTTCTAGAATATGTTTTGCCATATTTACTTGAACATTCATTCCCAGGGGTTTTCTGATGACAATATTATTTGTGTTAGAAAATGCGTCTGCATCTGGCTATGAGTGCCTTGAGCAGTCACCTGATGAGTGGATTGCCGAATGCTTCAATGATACCGAGATGCATTTCAGCCCTGATGATTTGTATGCCTCTGGAAGCTCTATATGTATCTTTTAAAATTCAATCAGTCGTTTACAATAATATGATTGCTTTATTATTTCATACTCAGGAATTTCTCTGGGGCTTCTGATGTTCAAATTGACATTGCAAGTACGTTACATTGGTTCTTCTCATGAAATTTGTATTTTTGCATTTGTTTCCCTTTTATCCTTACCCTTCAATTAAGTGTATAAGTCAATTTTCTGTTACAGAGTTATGTGACGTCCGACCTGAGCATGAAGCAAATGTGATTCAACAGCGAGTCACCCGAACACCTCGAAATGTTGTTTTTAAAGGTACTTCCATGTTCTTGACTTATCTTCCTATATTGAATATGTACTCAAACAATCAGCTCCCCAACCTCTCTCAAAGTTGTCCCACGACTATATGGCAACTTCTTGTTGAGGTAACTCAAATACAATAAAGAAGCCATGGATAATGTTAAAAGTCAAGAGATATTAAAGATGCTCTCTCTCCCTCTTTCTCTCTCTAACCAAATTTTATACCTGCTACTAATTCTTCTTCTGCTTATGGTAAATCAAAAGGTAATCTCTCACATTCTGCTAGGGAAGAAATGATAAAAATGATAAACCCTATAGGCAGACACCACAAATTCCATCCCCAAAAACCGTATTTTGATTGCACCTCAACTATATCAATTATACTTGAACTGTTAGATAATCTCTCTCTCTCTCTCTCCATACCAAAAAAGAAGAAGGATTCTTCTGCTGTATGTAATCTAGAGGTTATATTGTACTCAGGTACACCAGGATTCCTTGCCTGGATCATTATAAATTATGCTATGAAATTATTGAAATAAAAACTTAGTACTCGAGGCTCTCTGTTTCTGTGCATAGGTAGGAAGTCTTACATTCGGACTCCCACTAAGTTAGCTACTTCTGTGGCATATCCATTTGCCTTCATTAAACCCTCTGGGGCTCATGGAGATGTAACTCTGAAGGACATAAACCAGCGGATCCGCACTCCACCGCCTTCAAAATCAAAGCAAAAATATGAAGACCCTGCTGCTTACCCCACTTCGGCCTTTTCAGGGAAGCCTGTCGTTGGAAAAACTAAAATTCGCACTGAAGGTGGGAAAGGCAGCATCACAATAATGAGAACCAAAGGCTAAGAGTTAGTAGATAAGTGTTACTTGAAACTTCCCATTTTGCGGCCCTTCTGCTTTGCCCGCTATTTTTCGGGATGAATTTTTCCTGTAATATTCTAGGGCAGTCAGGTACAGAAGTTAATCTTTATTTCTTCTTTTGGAGTTGTTTTCGGAAATCATAAATCACAGTGAAGTGTTTATGTGTCCGAGTTAATATTCTAGGTGTCATATAGTAGCAGTTCTATACATTGTATGACTGAGAATCTCAAAGTCTACTAGGTACTCTTGTATTTTGGTTTCTCAAAAACCTTGGTAATGCTTTCAGGAATTCCATGATATGCAAAACTTGTGTATTTGAATCTTATGTCTGAAAGGTGTATTTAAGATGAAATGTAAAATGCAGACTTTATCTCGTTTTGCTTGTGTTAGAGTTATCATTTCTTCTGAGCCTTTCTTTTTTGTTTGAACATATAACTAGACTAACTTCATAGCCCTTGCCTTAAACACTTGCTTTTTAGCCAGGGCTTCTCTCATGGATGGGATTTTGTAAGATTATATTTAATTATGTATAAAACTTTCAAGTTGATACAGAATACAATGTGCTTGTGAGACCTAGAGAGAGCCTACTGTGACCTTGCATCCAAACATTGTTCCTTGGGAATGAAAACAAAGTTAGAGCATGCTTGCTTGTGGCAGGCTTTAAGGGGAAGGGGAAAAGCAAACCATTGCTGAAAGTAGACATCCACACTGTATTCTGCATCAGCCTTACATGTTTCCACTTTCAATTGTATGGGTTAAAAAGTTTTATAAAGCAAAAAATTAGAAGAAAAAAGTTTAGAGTGAATTTTTTTTTAGTATAAGCAACAGTCTAAACCACAAGGAAAGGGGGAATTCTCACACACACAGTACCAAGATGTCATAAGAGCATTTCCAAGGGAGATGTCAAATACCAAACATCAAATTTAAATTTGATGGCTGATGTGGCAATTTGACATCTTACACATGACAATTGGACATCTTACACAGCTTTACACTCCACCCGATATGTCAAATTAAATTATTATTTTATTACATTTTAGTGTTGATTTATTTTTAATTAAAAAGAATAGAAAAGAAAAAATAATAAAATATTCATTTGACATCTTGCTTTTGGGATGCCAAAAATAACATCTCAATCTTCAGCCTTCATTCCACATCAGCTTTGACACATCCGTTGGAGTGTGTGAGATGTTATTACTTGCTGTTAAATGTCTATGTGGCACTTTTGACATATCGGTTGGAGATGCTCTAAGGATCCGAACCTAAAACCTTTCATTTGCAAGTCATGTTTCTTTTTCATTGGGTTAGACCCCCGTTGGCAAGTTCAGAGTGAATTAGACTGTGTTACCTTTACAAATTAATTAGCCAAAAGTTAAGCTTGGGAATATTTGGAAATGACAGTGGCATTTGGCCTAACCCTACCTATCGTGGCCTAACATTGACAGTGCAATAAGTGCGTTGATCCGAGTGGTCAAGATTAAAAATGTTCAGTCCATGGACGTGATTATAATATCACTAAACAATCACCTTTAGATCTGGTTTGGAATCTAAGGCATGCATCTAAGATCCACCTCAAGCTCATTGATCCTGGCATATGTTTTTATAATCCACTCATGACAGATTAATCAATGGTAACAAATTTCACTAATTAGTAATTCCCCTTAATTGTATTCATTTTATGGCATGTTTACTAATTTGTAATTGGATTAGGGGGAATTGAATTGAGGAGGAAATTGATTGAGGATAATTAGATTCCGAATTCCTATTGAAGTTGTTTACTAAATCATATGGATTGAACGGAGTTAGATTCCATATTCCTATTGAAGTTGTTAGTTGTTTACTAAACCATATGGAATTGGGGTAGGAGAGGTTCTAAGTACTCAAATGTCCTCATTATTAGGTTAAAGTAGATGATAAATTTGAAATTTTGAATATTGTGTGAGGATATAATGGGTAAAAAAAATGAATTCATAATGGGTTTATTCTCCAAGAATTAGAATACCACCTCCCACTTAGAAATTGAATTCCTCCAAAATCAGGAATTCAATTCCTAATTTTGTGTGGGCCCCACTTACTTTTCAATTCCTTGATGTGAAGTAAACGCAGGAATCCTCCATATGCAGAATTCAATTCCTAATGAGAATTCCATTAGTCTCTAAACTTTTAACAAATATAGTTACGTATGCGAGTCATATATTTTAGCGAATAACAATCGACATCAACTAATTATTGTTATTCGAAAAATATACGACTCGCATATAAATCAATTTTGAATTTTTTAAAATTAAAAATCAAAATCAAATTTTTTTAAAAAGTTAGAGCTGTTCAATTAGAAGTTGGCTAGACTGGGCTAACCCACCCAACCCCACTATAATAACAATTTGTTAAGTTTAATTTGTAGCCCATGGATCTTAACCCACCTTAATGTAATGCCTCCAAGGCCCAGCCCCTAAGTCCTCATGAGATAGATAATACCTTTCTTATTGATGATTAATGTCACAGTTTTTAATTAGTTAAAACTCAAAGAAAAAAAACCAAGGTGGTTGGTGTGAGTGGTTCGGCACTCTCATTACTTTTGCCTAGACCTAAAAACTAATGACAACATTTTATATTTCAGTGATTGATTGATTGACAAAAAATACAAAGAAAAGAGAACTAGATAAACGAGTGAAATCCAATCAGACAAGTAAAATTTGTGAATGAGACGATAAACTAACATGTTGAGTTTAGTTTAAACATAATCCCGCACGACATGAAAATGAAATGACCAAACATGTTAAAATATAAGACATTACGTTGGTCAACTTTGGCTTCATTTGTAACAAAAAAGAAAAAGGAAATTCAGGGAAAATAGATTATATCCATATTGAAACTATTTTTTTTCTCTTCATGATTTATGGAATTGGAGTATTTCTTGAAGAGGGGGGCTTAATAGGGGTCCCTCCAATTTTGTCATTGTAGGACGTTTTAGAACTCGCGTGCGTATATATTATCAGAGAACGGAGGACGGGAACGTAGGACAACTGGACAGAGAAAAGCAGGCCCAGAAGAAAAGCAACTGTTCACATAAACCACTTTTGGCTCCCAAAGACAGATTTCTTCTCTACGTCAGCATCATAAATATTCCCTTCCTTCGTTATCTGCAACTCTTTATATTTGTTTTCCGATGGAGAAGAACAATAAGCCATAAAGTAAAAGCCATTTGTTCTTCCCATAAGAAATGGCATCTTCTTCGTCCTCGTATGTTCCTGCACTTGCTGCAATAACATGTTTGGTTGTGATGGTGTTGGGTTGCTGTTGGCCCGTTGAGGCCCGAATCCCCACCACTTTGGACGGTCCGTTCGAGCCTGCCACCGTTCCGTTCGATCAAAGTTTGCGTGGCAACGCCGTCGATTTGCCCGAGTTCGATCACCGAGTCCGCCGCCGAGTTAAAGGCTTCGAGCCTGAGCAGATTTCTGTTTCGCTTTCAGCCAATTACGACTCTGTTTGGATCTCCTGGGTTACAGGTTTTGATTTTGTTTTGTTTTATTTATTATTTATTTTGTGCTTGGGTTTACAGCTGTAAGCTTTAAGCTTGATCGTAAATGGAATTTCTTGGCTTTGCAATTGAAAAGTTTTGATTTTTGATTTTTGGCCAATTGGGTTGTTCATGAATTTTTGTTGCAGGGGAATCGCAAATTGGCTACAACATAAAGCCATTGGACCCCAAAAGTGTGGCAAGTGTTGTTCGTTATGGGAAGCTGAGATATCCACCAACACATGAAGCAACAGGATATTCTCTTGTTTACAATCAGCTCTACCCTTTTGAAGGCCTCCAAAATTACACTTCTGGGATCATCCACCATGTTCGTCTTACAGGTTTCATTTCGATTTTCTTCTTTTGCTTTTAAGTTTTAATGCACAGTTACAAAGTTGGGTTCTTTCAACTTTGGCTGAATGAACTTTTAACTGCCTCAAACGTAAGTTGTGATGAAAAATGATTGTACTGCTGATATATCAAACATCTATGACCATGTTGTTTTATGACCTCATCAAGTTGTGCTTCTTCTAGTAAGTTGGTGATTTACTTTCTGATTCTGTGTAGGGTTGAAACCGAATACATTGTATTTTTATCGATGTGGAGATCCTTCTATACCGGCCATGAGCGAAATCTACCATTTCAGGACCATGCCAGTTTCTGGTCCGCGGAGCTACCCAGAGAGAATAGCAGTTGTGGGGGACCTTGGCCTGACTTACAACACAACTACCACAATTAGTCACTTGACTAGTAACGATCCTGATCTTGTTCTATTGATTGGTGATGTTACTTATGCAAACCTATACCTCACAAATGGAACTGGTTCTGACTGCTATTCTTGCTCATTTCCACACTCTCCGATACAGGAGACCTATCAGCCTCGATGGGATTACTGGGGCAGGTAAAATATAAGTTTCTTTGTCTCCACCACATGCAATGACTTCCGTAAAGTATGACTGATGGAACTTGTTTTCTTATGTTGCCAACTTGCCATTGCTGGGTAATTTGTGTAGGTTTATGGAGAATTTAATTTCTAAAGTTCCAATAATGGTGATAGAAGGGAACCATGAAATAGAAGAACAGGCTGAAAATAAGACATTTGTGGCTTATAGTTCTCGGTTTGCATTCCCATCTGAAGAAAGTGGATCTTCATCCACATTCTACTACTCCTTTAATGCAGGGGGGATTCATTTTATTATGCTTGGAGCCTACATTGACTTTACAAGATCGGGTAATAAAAGTCTGCATAACTTTTTAGCTCATGCTTTGCCTAAATATCCCCATTTTTGCATTTTCTTTTTTCTTTCCTCCCCCACCCAAACAGTGATTACTTAACATGTTTTTTTCCCCTTACAGGGAAACAATACAAGTGGCTGGAGCAAGATTTGGCTAATGTGGACAGATCCACTACTCCATGGCTGGTAGCTACTTGGCATCCACCCTGGTATAGTACTTATGAGGCCCATTACAGAGAGGCAGAATGTATGAGGTTGGAAATGGAAGAGTTGCTCTACTCTTATGGAGTTGATATAGTGTTCAATGGACATGTAAGTAATGATAAACGATGATTAGGATAGTCTCTGATATCAGGTAATATGTTTCTTTCTAATAGTCAGACACCATATGAAGAAGTGGAAAGGGGCCCTTTGATTGGGGTTTTCTTGTATGCCAGATAGTGATAGAAACAACTGCATTTTAATTTTTTTACTTTCGAGGAAACAAAGTATAACGTGAAGTCAATTGATACTAGATTCCAGTGCAGCTAAAACATGCAAGAACTTATTTTACATGCTGTCAGAAGCAAATAATTGCTGATGCCTTACATGACGAAGTGGAACTCTGCCATTTCTTTTTGGTACCTTGAGCTAATGATATTATCTTGAACCTAGTTTCACCACAGCAGCATTTGTTTCCCATCCCCTGCATGTTTTCATTAAGATTTTCATTGCTTTCTAAGACTAATGAATTCATGTTCCCCAGTTTAACCAAATATCTGTGTGTTTCAAAGTGCACTGAATGTAGTTCTGTGTTTTGAATACAATAATAGGTTCATGCCTATGAGAGGTCAAATCGTGTATATAATTACAACTTAGATCCCTGTGGCCCTGTATATCTCACTGTTGGTGATGGGGGTAATCGGGAGAAGATGGCAGTTAAATATGCTGATGAACCTGGTAATTGCCCAGAGCCATCAACTACTCCTGATGAATACATAGGTGGCATTTGTGCAAAAAACTTTACCTCCGGCCCCGCCGCAGGTAAATTTTGTTGGGATCGGCAACCGGATTACAGTGCCTTCAGAGAAAGCAGCTTTGGTCATGGGATCCTTGAGGTACTCTTTTTTCTCTGTCTCTCAGTTTGAGAATTGTCCAAGTACGTTCAATTTTGCTATAAATGCTTTGCTTTAATTTCTATGACCCTGCATATACTACAACTTGAAAAATTATTGATGGAAATATGAGTATGTGCTTGAAACTTTGAAAGTCTATGTGCATATAAATACCATTCTCAGTAACCAATGACCATACAAGATTTCTTCACTCAGTAATAGGTAATCTTAGTGACTAGAATATCCTTGATCCTGTCCGTGACTAGAATATCCTTGACCCTATCAGTGACTAGAATAATATCCTTGATGGGTTTTGTGTTACAAACATACAGCTCAGTTTCACCATCTGAATTATAATCTAACCATGGATTTCAACCTGCATAACTTGCAGGTGAAGAATGAGACCTGGGCTCTATGGACATGGTACCGGAACCAGGACGCCAACAGCAAAGTGGGTGATCAAATTTATATAGTGAGGCAACCTGATAAATGCCATGTCCGCCAGGTGTTAAAGAGTTGGGTTGTTGACATTTAGTTTGTACTGCTGCCCTGCTGGGAAATTGACTCTGGTTTTCTTATGTCTTTAAACCAATTGACCATATCTAGTTAGGAATAGGAAAGGACTTTCTGAGATAGGTGCAAAAAGAGTGGGATGGCATTTCCTGTATGCATTTGTATGTAAAGGAAAAGCAGAAGAAGATGAACTCAACCGTTGTTTTATGTAAAATCATAAATCTCATTTTATACATCTCAATTGTATTCTGATAAACTTAAAAACAAATATGTGAGATTGATACATATGGTTCTGGTAAAAATTTATGCTAGTAATGATTCAATTCAACCATCATCTGTGCTCTGACCAAAATTAATGTAATTGACTATTGGTTAAATTAAACCCCACAATTCCTTTCTCGAGTACAAACGATAGTCTAAACTATATGAGAGGAAGGTTTCTCACACACACACAACCAAGATGTCATGGGAGTTCGAACTTGAGACTTACAGTCTGCAAGTGAAGGCCAAGTCAATCTGCAAGTGAAGGCCAAGTCAATGACCTTTTCCAATGGGTAGACCCGTTGGCAAACCCCGCAATTCTTTACCTCCTTGCTCTGTTGCAAATGATAGAATATGCTGCTTAGAAAATAAGATCACAAAACCAGCAAAATCTTCACTTTCCGTAATATTTGTTTTGGATAGCTTGATAAATGTGGTAACTTGGGATATGTTATCATGGTTAGGTTAATCCAAATTCCAATTTCTAGCAATTAAGCACCAAATGAGCTCCACCCAAATCCAAGGTTATCATAAATTATGTACAGAAAAGAGCCCAGAAAGAAGGCATTCATTCATTCACTGGAAGTCTGAAACTATTGATACATCAAGTAAAAACTTTAAACCAAATATACAAAAACCAAAAATAAATAAAATTGTTTCTAATAACTCCAATTAAGAAACAAAGCGGTGGAGTGAAACAGAGAGAAGTTCAAAGTTGTACACTAATTAAAAATGACTTCTTTCAGCAACAATCAAATTTGCTCGCGGTAAATTTTTTGTTTCTTCTTCAGAAAATGTCGAGAATTTCCAAGATGAAATTGTTGCAGAGGGGGCAATTGCCCCTCTGCACCCAGAGCTCTCTGGAGCACATCCTGCAAAACGTGTGACCGCAGGGGATAAATGCCGCACCTTTATGCCTCACCATGCACACGCAGCAATTATACTCTACGTTCCCTACTTCCTCCTGTTCCTCCTCCTCTTCTTCTTCCTCCTCGAACTCTTCTTCATCCTCGTCATCCATGGTGTAACTCGACTCCAGCCCCATCTGCCTGTCCGTCTCCTCCAACAGGTCCATCAACGACATCCTCACCGGCTCCGCCTCCGTTGTCGTAGCCGCTGCACCCCCGTCCGCCGACGGCACGTCGTTTTGCGCCGCCCCATGCGTCGCTTCCGCCTCTTCGGCCGACGCCGCTGCGGCTGCGGCCTCAGCGGCCACTTGCGCCGCAACCGCTTCTCTTGCCGACAGCGACCTCTCCTCCTCCAGCGCTGCCGACAACCGTCGCCGGGGCGAGTCGGTCGCTATCTCGTCGGCCGTGAACCGCACGGAACTCCGACGAGAGAACATCGGCGCCCGTTCGTTCTGACCCGGACTATCCGAGTCGGGCTCGTCGGAAGGGATCGACGCGTTCGGGCCGAACCGGGTCGAGTTCCGGCGCGACATCTGCCGCATTCCCGCGGAATTGCTCTCGTCTCCTTGCTGAACCATGTCGAGATTTGTCTCGGGCGTAACGAATGTCACTGAGCTGCGACGCGATCTCAGGTGAAGGTGAAGATGTTGGTGATTGGAACCGTGAACAGTGTTATTCCGGATAGGGAGATCCGAAGTGGGGACACGGACGGAGGAGGCCCAAGCAGAGCCGGCGCGTTTTAGGCGGAGGCGGTCTTTAAACGACTTCCAGGCTTTCTTATCCTTCTTGCCAATCAGGGCCCGGTAGGACTTGGGCTCCTCGTCTCGGATTATATCGAGCAAAGTCCGACCGGAGATGGTTGGGGGAAGGGCAGGAGCTGTAGGTGGCTGTTTGGCTGCAGGGGCCAGCAACACGTCGTCCAGGCTTAAACCAGCTAAGTCTCTCCCGTTCCCACTTGCTGACATCTGATCGAGAAGCGTTAGCCTCCGGCGACCTTCCATGACAGCAAAAACAAATACAGACAAAAGAAAATGATGAATTTCTATTGGAGGATTGTGAGGATTTCAAGGATCCGAACCATCCTTTTGTTTTGCTTGGTTTATGTGATTTTAGATTTCTTGGAAATGTGAAACTGCTACTAAAATGGATCTATCATTCTTTATGACTCTAATTCTTTTATGTTGACATATACCCCTTTTCTGAGGGCATTTAAGCAACAACAAAAATACATTAAAATTTTGTGAATAAGTTATTGTTGGTCTATGTAATTTAATTTTTGGAAATTTTATTCTTGTAGTTTGATTGTATCGCAATTCAATGATACATCTAAATTTTCATTCAAAATTCTTCGGACAAATCTTTAAATTGTAATGGATATCAAACTACAAGGATCAAATCACCATAATTAAAACCTCATAGACAAAATGTAACTTTTGCGTTTTCCTTTTTTCGATGATGAAGAAAATTTACCGAGTATAGTGTATTAAGATAAATCTTGAATACTGTAAATAATCAATCAATTACATAAGATGGTTGTGGGATTGATGCAAGATGTAAGTGTATGTCGACTCATACTTATATTCAAATGTAAAACGTTTGAGTTTACAATTACATTGAGTTCTGATAATTTGAGGGAGGAACTAAAAATGGCATGGGATACCTTACGTCCCGTGACCGTTGGTACCGTCAGAAACGATGACCCCGCCAGCTTTCAATTATTTTATTTTTATCTCTCCTCTGTTAAAAAAAAAAGGAAGAAAAGTTGATTACCTCAGCTCGAGAGAGAGAAAGAAACATTCGAACATGCAAGTGAATATGATGAGGGAAAGCAGCAAAGGATAAAAGAACAGTAATTACATTAAAAAACAAAAATTAAGAAAAGAAGAAAAGATAAGATAAGAGAGAGAGAGAGAACATGGCACGCACCAAAAGGCAAAAGCTAGTAGATGGATCGGAAAATTGGCAATGGTGGTGGGTCTGTCTGTTTGTTTGTTTCTTTTAAGCCCAGTTAGTTGTATGGTTGGTGGTCGATGGATCTCTGTGTGTGTTCTTTTTGTTTGGTTTTTGTATTTTCCGATTTTAGCTCTCAAATTGTAGGGGAAAAAGAAGAGGAAGGTTGTTTTTTTTGGCTGTTTTGGCAGCGGAACGAGTCTTATGGGAAGCAATAAGGTCCCCTTGCTTCCCCCTTATTTGCGGGAACATATTGTTATATACTTCAATTGCATGCTCACCGTATATTGTACACTTACCCGAACGTCTCACGTGAAGAGAGATATAAAGAGCAGATGTATATATATATATATATATATATGATGTGAATTATAATTTGATGGTAAAAAAGAAAGAACAAAGTGACGTCTTTCGGAAGATTGAAGATATTTTTATGGATTAAGGTTTTCTTTTGCTTTTTATGATTGGTTAAAGTTGATGAAATGGCATTTGGATGTCTAATGTAAAATTTGCATAAACACCAACTTTTTTTCATTTGGGTTGGAACAAAAACAGACAAAGGGGAAAAAAGAGAACAGAAAAGTCAAAAGAGAGACTAGGACTTGAGCGCTGCATGTGTTGGAACATTAACTAAGGAGTAAGGACAACATAGACTAGCCTTTCACTTTTTGTTCATATGTGATAAGTGGTGAAGGTGGGATGCTTTGTTAAAGTATAATATAAATTGCATACACCCTAAATTAACATTTTTTATTCATTATTAGCCTCTTGTTACACGCTCACGCATGTATCAATTGGTTTTCTTTTTTATTTTTTTTTATTTTGAGAATTAAGAAAAGATAACATGGCTAGTTATGTTTCATAAAAATAAGACCTATTATATGATTTTTTTTTTTTATTTTATTTTTTTTAATATAAAAAAATGTGAATTTACCATATTATCCTCATTTAACTAATAATTTCAATTCTTAATGTTTGAATTAACCAAAGGTATTTTCTAGTATTTTGAATGTTTCACTATTCTCTGCCTTTTGCCCAAGAGATTTTTTCTCGTGACAATGACGTGGATTTATAAATTGGGTGATGATTTTGGCATTTCAAAATTACCTTTAAATTACCTTATACATTTCTCATATTATGTTCGTCTTGCAAAAGAGCGTAAAAAGTGAAACTTGGACCGTCGATGATCTTCTCTTTTTTTAAAACAAAAAATAATTAATGCTACTAATCTAATACGGTTGTTTGGAAGTTTTAGGTGGGAATTTGTTTCGAAGGTGAGAGTGGGTTGAGGTTGTAATATTGTTATGAATTAAGAGATAACGACTACCAAGTTACAAACAAAACAGAATTATTAGTTCCACCCGCCCATCACCTCATGAACACAAATAATGTCTAAACAGAATTAAAAGAAGACTTGCAGCCATCTTAATCTATAGGATGCAAATATACATTTTTAATATAGGTAGGTTGATATTTAATTTCTCTTTATCTGCAATTGATGACTTCACATGGGTGAGCAGTGACCACTACTGCTTTAAATACTCAGTCACTATATAAAAGAATGAAAATTAAAGACATGGCCTACCAACATCATTTTCCTTCTTGAAAGGAGGACTAATAAAAGAAAAAAGAGAGAGAGAAAGATGATAGTGTTGATGAGAGAGGGAGAAGTAGCCGGAGTGGGAAGAAAGGGAACCACCGAAGTCGGGAGAAGAAAGCCGCCGGTAGGGCGGCAAGATGGAAGGGGTGATGGTGGGAGAAGCTAACATTGTAACATCTCACATCGACTAACGAAGAGGGGGTGATGTGCCTTATATGTACATGCCCACCTCCATCTAGAACGAGGCCTTTTGGGAGCTCACTGGCTTCAGATTTCATGGGAACTCTGAAGTTAAGTGAGTTTGGGCTAGAGCAATCCCAGGATGGGTGACCCACTAGGAAGTTGCTCGTGAGTTCCCAGAAACAAAACCGTAAGAGCAGGGGGGCCCAAAGCGGACAAAATCGTGCTACGGCAGAGCGATCCGGGATGTGACAAACATATATTTTATAGTTCATGTTATTAAAGCACATTTTATATTTTAAATAAAAGTAAATGGGCGAAGAAAGAATCGAACACGCAATCTCAAGTGCAAGAGTGCATGTTATTGGATTGAAGTAAGAGGAAATTGAACATACAACTTCACATACAAAGACGAATGCTCACAACCACTTCAACTATAAGCCCTTACACTCGTAAAAATATTTTAAATCATAAATGTACCAATCTTACTTTTGGGTTCATGTAGGATTTCTCAAATGAAATAAAAAGTAAGTTCAAATTGAAAGTTGATCTGGCCTGCCTTGTAGGTCATCATGTGAGGCCCATAAAAATGCAGCCCAAATAAAAATTGCCAAGAAAAAGAAAAGAAGAAAAGAAATGCCAGATAAGCACTCTACTAAAAAATTTAATTTATTGTGGAAATTAGAAAAACCGCGGCTTCTCGAGACTTCCATAGATTGTTTGGTTCGCAACAGCTCGTCCTTTTAAGTCATCAGCTCTCCTCGTACGCGACGTCAAACCAAGGCTTCTTCAGTCTCTCGCTGTCTTCGAGCTCAGCGCATAGATCAGGTTTTTTCAAAATTTCCATTTCTTTGATCTTTCTCGTCTCGAAATCTCTGGTTTTGATTCAACGAAATCGCTTATTGATCGTTGCTTGCTTTGACTGTGTGAAGTTGCAGGGGTTTATTGTGTTTGTGATCTTGTTTGGCTGTTTCAGCTTCACTCGCACAATTCAATAATGTCCCATATCCTTGCAATTCGGATCTGTTTTTTCCCTGTATTAATTTTTCTCAGTCTTAACTATTTTGCCTTGTTAGGTTGCCGAGAAACGCGATGAAAATCACCAAAGATCAGATCTTTTGCTCTGGATCTCTGATTTTTGTTGTTAAAGTATTGAAATTGATGTTTTGAAGCGCGTTTTCTCGGCAACCAAACGAGTTATTGTGTAAATTAGATCAATGTTTGAGAGGGGAAGAAGAGAGTGGTTTTATTTGTGATGCTTGTATGTTTGTTTGGCTTAACTGAAGCGAACGCGGAAGCCAGAGAGAGCGAGACCGTGAAAGGGCTCAGGCCAGGTCTGGCGGGAAATCCAAGCAGCCCAAAAACGATGGATTAACCCCCGAACAACGCCGCCAAAGGTATGAATTCTCTCAATCTCAAGCCTTTCATTTTCAATTCCCTTGTTTGTGATTCAACTCTGAATTGGGGTGTTTTTCAATTTTTTGCTAAATTTCTGTTTAGGGACGCCAAAGCGGTGCAAGAAAAGGCGGCAAAGAAGGCTGCTCAGGCGGGAGGGGTCAGCGGCGGTAAAAATTGACTTGGGTTGAAGATTAGGGTTTAGATGAAATGGGAGTGTGTAATGTAATTGTGTGGTTAGCAATCTAATTGAATATTGAGTCCGTTTGAGTCTTTGAGAATATTGAGATGAACAATCTAATTGAAAGTGTTTGTCTTGGTTGGCATATTGGCATTGTGCTGTGTATTGTTCGATTCTGAAAGCTTTCAACTTTATGCCTGGTAATCTAGCAATTGACTGTTTATGTGATATGCAATTTACTGGTAATCTTTCTAGCATCAATCAAGAATCTCAATCTCGCTTTCTTACTCAGTCACAACCACACAAATTCATGGTCCCCATATCTAAATTAGATATCACACCACTTGTCTGCCCGCATCTCCCACCAAACCAATGTAGATTGCTGTGCAGATAAACCCTTGAGGATTTCTCCTCATGTCATGTCATCTTGGTAAGTGCACTCTTGGAAATGCAATACTTGAGTCGTGCACTCTTGGAAATGCAATACATGAGTCGGGAGTATGAACTTCCCATGTTGGGGGGAATTTCTTACCCTTGGCAATTTTTTTCCCCCAGTTGGAAAAACATTTAATACACTTTTTTAAAACTAAATTATCCATATTCGAAATTTTTAAATGCCAGTTTTCGTTAGTAGTTTTAAATAAAAAAATAAAGGGTATTTTTAGATTCCTAATACTTCACAACCAAATGTAAGAGCAACTCCACCTATTTGTCATGGTAAAGGCCCCCGGGGGGGAGACTAGGGCAAATACTATTCACATGAATAGTGGCTGTCCTTGCAAAAAGCAATGTGTGTTTCCACCCGTTGTCATGGTAACTACTATTCACATGAGATATGAGGAGAAGAATTTGTATAGAGTTTTGGTGCAGGGAAGTGAAAAATATGACTAAGTATTTATTTTAAATTTTTTAAATTTTTTTTGGTTGCTGATGTCATTGTCATCATCGCTGACGTCAGCAAACCCAGGCTATTGCAAGGGTTGGTTTTGCCTGAGGGCCAGCCTAGGCTTGTGGAGCCCACACCCAGCCTGGGCCAAAAAGGCCCACTGGAACCTCCTTTTCTTCTTGGGCCCCCCTCTTGCCCTAGCATTGGCGCACCTTTGGAAGTGCTCTAAGAATGAGAGAAAGGGACATTTCTTGGACCTTATTTCTCAGCAATCTTCTAAATATGAAAATGAACATCTTCCATTCCATCTCATGTGATTAAACATGGGAATTTCATTCACAAGAAACTCATTACGCACATCAAATGGGGCTTTAGGGTCTTAAGGAAAGTATTAACACAAATAACACTAAAGCTATGGTGTAATTTGGGCATGTCTACATTTTGAAAGTATTATACATTGACATGAGACGCACAATTAATATACCATACATCTAACTTGCTGAAGGAAACAGAGAAATGTGAATTTTAGCCAAAATAAATAAAAATAATTAATGACACATTAATAATTGGTGAGGAGATATGACAATTTATATGAGTGTAATTCTCATGATTCTATTAAATTAATCAATAGACGTGTAATTAAGCTGAGAAGCATGAAAAGCTTACCAAAGGCAATTAAGTAATCAACTTCCTATCCTATAAAAAGCTTACCAAAGGCAATTAAGCTGAGAAGCATGAAAAGTTGCAGCTTATCAGATAACTATATTGTTGATGCTAAAAAATGGTTCAGCACTTTTTAGCCCAATTTAGAGATGAGGTATGATGGATGATGGGTGAATGTGAGGACCATCACCAAGTGTGTGAAGATTTGGGCAAACGATAAATATACAGAAGACAAGATATACGTGGTTCACCCTTAATAAATGGACTACGTCCACGGAGAAGTATATTCTCATTATTATGTGTATTTACATTTGTACAAGGGGCTGGGCCCAAATATAAAGGTGAGAAGTGAGAAGTGAGAAGTGAGAAGCCCATGACTAAAGATAAAGCCCAGTTTGGGGATCCCTCCCTAAGTGGAGAGTGGTCTCCTTTTATAGGTGAGAGAGAGTCTTCACTTCTTGCAATATTTCAATGTGGGACTTTTGCCTTGTTTAGAGTTGCTTCTAGTTGCTTGGTCAAATATGGTATAAACATATATAAAAAGCTTATTAAGAACAGAAAAGCAAACACACAAGAGGTACCATCTATTTTGGCATACTATTATGTTCCAAATCCACAACCAGTTTGTAGAACATCTCTGAAACAATTCCTCAATGTTCAAACAACAAGCAGAGCTTCCATGGCCACCTTCTTATGTCTCTTCTGCAGCTTGGCATCCATACCAGCAACAAATCTAACCCTGCGGGCTTTCAGGTTCCAGCCTTGCTCTCTCATAGTAGATATTAGCACATTCAACTCTGCTAGGTTGTTAACGATGACGGGACGTGTTGATTCCAGTATATATAGCCGGGTTTAGCCGCCCGGCTATACTATTTATAAATAAAGGGCCCGAATAGCGTTTAGGCGGCCCTGTGTCAAAATCAGTATGGCCGACCCTCTATACTAATTTTGTAGAAACATGCAGAGTGTCGCCGCGCGGCTATACTAATTTTAAAAAAGGAGTACCCGAATAGCGTTTAGGCGGCCAAGTGTCAAAAGCAGTATAGCCGAACAGCTATACGATTTAAAAATAAAAAATAAAAAACCGAGTATCGCCGATCGGCTATACTATTTATTAAAAATAAAAAAAGGACCCGCTCAGCTGCGTGTCAAAATAAGTATAGGCGCGCAACTATACTATTCTTTAAAAAAAATTAAAACCTAGTATAGCCACGCGGCTCTATGATTTTAAGAAACATTAATAATACCGAGTATAGGCGTCCGGCTATACGATTTTTTAAGAAACATTAATATCGATGACTGGACGTGCTGATTCCAGTGCAGCTTTAAGATTTCTCTCTGCTATTCCAAAGCGAGTCAAGGTATTCCTCTCAGCTGCAAGCAATTCTACATATTTCACAAAATAAGGGTCAGTCTCCAAATGCAGGCCCTCTGCTGACTTACTCAACCACAATGAGTCATCCAGCCCTCTGTCTCAACCCACCGGATCCCAATCAGGTTTCCTCAACTTCAGTTGAATCACTGCCTGCATCTCTAACCAAAAGGGTCATCATGAATCTTCTGATCTCTCTACTACTCTCGTGAGACATTAAATTCGAACGTGACACATAGAGATCACCTCGCAACTTACGAACTTCATCTTTGTACTGCAACAAATTTGCTAAAGACATTGTGTCTGAAAGTAAAGAAATCCGACGAACAATGTAATTTCCAAAACAATTGATATCTGGGTAATAAAAAGGTGCTTTCTATTCAGTGCAAAAGCCAGTGCTTACCTTGTCTTGGACAAGTCGAGAGGTTGTCTGGTAATCACCCTCATTTTTCACTTTCTTACCTTGTCTTGAACAAAATTTGCATCCTTTATTTCTTTCCCTTTCGCTTATTGTTATCATGGTTATTTCATTTATGCTTTTCCTAGTAGTCTATTGTTTCTTTTCACTGAGTATAATTTGAATAACTGAGTTTGATATTGCTTTTGGTGGTTATGTAACTTAGTTATAGCGTAAGATAAGGAGAAAAATGATGTCCCTTCATCGACGATGAAGATGAGTGAGCTAAGTTTTTAATTTTCATTTCTTTTCACGAGCATGTGTCAAAATTTTTAGTTTACGTAACATGAAATGAGTGTAGTTGTTTAATTTCACATGCTTATAATAGAATGAAGATGGGTTTGTCTAACAATTTGTGATCCAATGCAAGAATCAACAATGAGTTTCACTGGAGGGTAAGTTACTTTTTAAAAAAATAAAAAATCATTTGGCATTTTCATCAATCGGCATGCATGTCACAAGAACTTTTACTCAAGTGACATGTTCAAAATATCGTCGTTTGTTCACACCAAGGCCCCTGATGAGTACAAAATTAATACAAGTTTTATCCTTAAATTTATAGTTGTTAGTATTTTCTTTTGTTTCATGTAAATCTATTAGAGTATTTTTATTGTTTCATTCCAAATCTTGTTTTTATATTTAATGAGTGGTTATTTGTAGATATTAAGTGTCTTCCACCAATGGCATGAGGAGGAGGAGGAATAAGTAATGTGTTGCAAGAAAAGAAGATAGAAGAAAGATGAAAATGTGTGCAGCCATGGTCAAGGAAATATGCTCAAGACAACGTGTGGTTCAATGCCAAATGAAAAGAAGAAGCAATCAATTGTTTCTATGCTCTAGGACATGCATGCAAGCTTCCATCATTGAAGAAATAAAGAAAGAATGAATAAACAATGAATGAGAAGTTCAAATTGACTACTTGCAACCAATGAATGCAAAGAAGAATGATGATGCTTGAGTTGTTATCTAGCTACAATTTGAGGAAAGTTGCTGCAGTTTTTATGAGAAGACACGAAGGAAAGTATGGAAATGCATGATAAAGTGTTCAAGTGGAAGAAAATTTTGAAGAATTTAGATAAGGAGTCATCATCACAATGAATTAATGAAAGGAAGCAACTTGGCAATTGGAAGATATATTAAATTCATGAATAGAGGGATTTAATGAATTTAGAGTTGCTCCCATCCTCCTATAAATAGGTGGAGCTACGGCATTGTAAAACTACACCAAGCTCCACAATTCTTGAGCTTTCTCTCTCTTCCCTCCATCTTTCTAAGTTTTAATTTCTGTTTTAAGTTTTATTTTATTATGGGGAACTAACTCCCTAGCTAAGGCTAGGGAGAAAGCTTTCAATATAAGTGTGTAATTTTTATTAGTTTGATCCAAACTTAAGCTTTAATGTGATTTTGTAGTATTTGTTCAAATGGAATTTGTAGTTTTCTTTTTAATTAATTGATGAATGTTTGATAATCTATTTCATGGGTTCAATCATGTTTTTCCCATTGTGTAGTAAAAACTTTCATGCTTTTAAAAGAGAAGAGAATTACTAAGGATTAATAGAATTTTGATGAAGATTATTTTTTGATAGTTTGTTGCCAATGGTACAAGTTATGCTTAGAATACTTCTAAAGGAAATTAAAAAGAGCTTTAATTATTTTGAACAACTACATTGAAAAATATTTTGTGGATCAAATTATTAAGAGTTGCATGTTTATGTTAAAAGTGGAATCCCAATGCCTTAGTGTTTTAATCAATTAAATTTTCTCTAAATCAAATCTTGCATAAATCTACCTCTCAATCACACTTGTTCTTTTTCATCTCTGTTATTTTCTTTACACTGCTCTCTGTGGATACGACACTCGGACTTCCGAGCTACACTACTATACGATACCTTTCCTTGGGTTTTGCACAAGTGGTACGATACTTTATCATGCATTTCCATACTTTTCTTTTGCTTGAGGACTAGCAAAATATAGGTTTGGGGGTATTTGATGAGGTACAAAATTAATACAAGTTTTATCCTTAAATTTATAGTTGTTAGTATTTTCTTTTGTTTCATGTAAATCTATTAGAGTATTTTTATTGTTTCATTCCAAATCTTGTTTTTATATTTAATGAGTGGTTATTTGTAGATATTAAGTGTCTTCCACCAATGGCATGAGGAGGAGGAGGAATAAGTAATGTGTTGCAAGAAAAGAAGATAGAAGAAAGATGAAAATGTGTGCAGCCATGGTCAAGGAAATATGCTCAAGACAACGTGTGGTTCAATGCCAAATGAAAAGAAGAAGCAATCAATTGTATCTATGCTCTAGGACATGCATGCAAGCTTCCATCATTGAAGAAATAAAGAAAGAATGAATAAACAATGAAGGAGAAGTTCAAATTGACTACTTGCAACCAATGAATGCAAAGAAGAATGATGATGCTTGAGTTGTTATCTAGCTACAATTTGAGGAAAGTTGCTGCAGTTTTTATGAGAAGACACGAAGGAAAGTATGAAAATGCATGATAAAGTGTTCAAGTGGAAGAAAGTTTTGAAGAATTTAGATAAAGAGTCATCATCACAATGAATTAATGAAAGGAAGCAACTTGGCAATTGGTTTGATGGCAAGTGGAAGATATATTAAATTCATGAATAGAGGGATTTAATGAATTTAGAGTTGCTCCCATCCTCCTATAAATAGGTGGAGCTTGGTGTAGTTTTACAATGCCGTAGCTCCACCTATTTATAGGAGGATGGGAGCAACTCTAAATTCATTAAATCCCTCTATTCATGAATTTAATATATCTTCCACTTGCCATCAAACCAATTGCCAAGTTGCTTCCTTTCATTAATTCATTGTGATGATGACTCCTTATCTAAATTCTTCAAAACTTTCTTCCACTTGAACACTTTATCATGCATTTCCATACTTTCCTTCGTGTCTTCTCATAAAAACTGCAGCAACTTTCCTCAAATTGTCGCTAGATAACAACTCAAGCATCATCATTCTTCTTTGCATTCATTGGTTGCAAGTAGTCAATTTGAACTTCTCCTTCATTGTTTATTCATTCTTTCTTTATTTCTTCAATGATGGAAGCTTGCATGCATGTCCTAGAGCATAGATACAATTGATTGCTTCTTCTTTTCATTTGGCATTGAACCACACGTTGTCTTGAGCATATTTCCTTGACCATGGCTGCACACATTTTCATCTTTCTTCTATCTTCTTTTCTTGCAACACATTACTTATTCCTCCTCCTCCTCATGCCATTGGTGGAAGATACTTAATATCTACAAATAACCACTCATTAAATATAAAAACAAGATTTTGAATGAAACAATAAAAATACTCTAATAGATTTACATGAAACAATTCCCATGTCATTTCCCAAGGAATGGGAATGAAAGATTCCTTTCCCACGTTTGGTAATGTTGGGAAAGTAACCGGGAGATTTCACTTTGTTTCCTTTCCCATGTTTGTTTTGAGTAGGAATGGAAAACAAAGTTTGTATAATTTTCCAATTATATCCATATTAAATCAAATAAAAAAAAGAATGCATTTAGTGATACGTTGTAATTATAAATTGTTCATAGGGACAAAATAGTCATGAAAATTGTGCATTGAATGTTGGTTCATTTTCCCAAACGTTCCCATGAGGAGGGAAACCAAAACCCAAGTTAAGAGAAGGGCATTACTTTCCCCCCTACTTTCCCATGTGCAAGGCATCCATTTCCCATGCCGGACTTACCAAACATGGGAAAGGAATTGAATTCCCATTCCCAAGTCTCCTTTCCCATGAACCAAACGGGCCAACGGTCTCATCTCAGTCCGCTATCGCTTGCCCAAAAATCGGCGCCTCATTGTGTGCCGTTTTCCCCTTCTCAACGATATTATAGCGCGCTCTCACACACTCTCTCTCTCCCAACCCGACTCATAGAGAAACACACAAATTCATGGCCTCACTTCCGAGCCCAACCCAACCACCCCCACCACCGTTTAACCGGCCACCGGTTACCAAACCGGTAACTGTACGGTCCCAAACCACACTCAGTCCCCAAGCTCTTCCTCCTCCTCCTTCTTCTTCTTCTACTAATAGCAACTCAAACAAAACAAACTCACTAACAGTGACACAGAGAAGCCGAAGCAAAATACTAGACATTCAGAAGCTGAAAGATAAGGAGGCCAAGGAGAGAAAAGAGGAGACCAACAAGAAAACAGCTTCCCGGAAAGCAATCTCGGTCATACTGCGAAGAGAAGCCACCAAAGATCTGATCGAGAAGAAGAAAGGTTCCAAGAGGCTGCTTCCCAGGACCGTGCTCGAAGCCATCCATGAGAGAATCACTGCTTTGCGTTGGGAGTCCGCTCTCAAGGTCAGTCCTTTTTCGGGTTTTTTCTAGTTCGAATTGGGTTTTGGCGAATTGGGATTTTGGAATTTCTATCTGGGTTTGCACTTGTTCTCCGTTTGGTTGCTTAGAAATGCAGAAAGAGAAGGGAGGCCGAGGTTTTAAATACTGTGTTTTGGTGTTTTGTTCAAGCAATTTAGTTGCTGGTTAGCCTTTTGTTTTATTCAACTTTGGACTCTGTTTGCTTCAGCTCGAATTTTGTTTGGCTGCTGAGAAAATGTAGGAAAGCATAGAAAAGGCTCGATTTTTAGCTTATCAGAAACCTCGGATCATCAGATTGATGTTAGTTCCAGAAGATTATTTTGATTGTTGTCACTAATAGAGGTAGATGAATGAACAAATAAATCCCAGAAGCTTATTCTGATGCAACCTTTATAATTATTTATTTAGCATTTTTTTTTTCAATTTAACATTGTAATTGTTCATAGGCCTAATACATTGTGAGTGTCTCCTCTCATGGCCATCTTATCTTTTATGTTTTCAGGTTTTTGAACTACTACATGAGCAGCAGTGGTACCGGCCCAATGCTGCTTTATATGTTAAGCTAATCGTCATGCTTGGAAAATGTAAGCAACCAGAAAAAGCCCACGAGCTGTTTCAAGCTATGATTGACGAAGGCTGTGCTGTCAACCATGAATCTTACACTGCTCTTGTATCTGCCTATGGTAGGAGCGGCCTCTTTGACAAAGCATTTTCCCTCCTTGAGCAGATGAAGAATATTCCTGACTGCCAGCCTGACGTCCATACTTATTCAATCCTCATAAAATCATGCCTGCAGGTTTTTGCATACGACAAAGTGCAGGCTCTGCTTTCGGATATGGAGAGTCAGGGGATAAGACCCAACACCATTACGTATAATACCCTCATCGATGCCTATGGGAAATCTAAAAAGTATTCCCTCATATCCTTCCCTTTCAACATTTTGAATGCTCCATCAATTTCTTGTGAATATCATAATGTAAGGTTGCATCAAATGTTATATCTGTGCAGCATTTGTTCACAAGTAAAATCCAAAGAGGGTTAGAGAGAATTTTGAACATACAATTGTTTAGATCATATGCCTTTTAAAGGGTTGGGTAATGATGGAAACATGGGAGTTGTGAACACAACCATTACCATTAACTTCAAACTTCACTTTCATTACTCCTGCTATGTAACTGCCTTTCACCCTTATCATTTCCCACATTATAATCATTTTGTTTCTGGTTAATGAAATAAAAGAGTAGATCTTCCATTTTTACCTCATAAGTTTCTTCTTCTTATATATTAAAAAAAAAAAAAGAGTTCCTATGATATTTGTGTCAATCATATGGTCAGCATAATATGTTGTTCAATTTTGAAGAAATTATTCATTCTCAGTGTCTTTTTTCCAAAAAGATTTGCAGAGATGGAATCGACACTTGTGGAAATGCTTAGCGAACAGGATTGTGAGCCTGATGTTTGGACCATGAATTCCATACTGAGAGCCTTTGGCAACAGCGGGCAAATAGAAACAATGGAAAAGTGTTTTGAGAAGTTTCAGAGTGCGGGTATCCAAGCCAACATCATGACTTTCAACATTCTTCTAGATTCCTATGGAAAAGCTGGGAATTATGAGAAAATGAGTGCTGTGATGGAATACATGCAGAAATACCATTACTCATGGACGATCGTGACATACAATGTGGTGATAGATGCATTTGGGAGGGCTGGGGATTTAAAACAAATGGAGTATCTGTTTAGGCTAATGCGGTCAGAGAGGATGAAGCCAAGCTGTGTCACACTTTGCTCACTCGTAAGGGCATATGGGCTAGCAGGTTTGCCTGAAAAAATTGATGGTGTTTTACGATTTGTGGAGAATTCAGACGTGATGCTTGATATTGTTTTTTTCAATTGTCTGGTTGATGCTTATGGGAGGATGGGATGCTTCGCAGAAATGAAGGGGGTGCTTGAGATAATGGAGCAGAAAGGATGTAGGCCTGACAAGGTTACTTATAGAACTATGATTAAAGCTTATTCAGCCAACAAGATGATTGGCCATGTGAAGGAACTCCGTGAACTTATGGAATCAACAGAAGGAAGTCAGATGACTTGGTTGCACAGAGAAAAGCCTGACTTTCGATGAGGTCTTTTTGCAGGTCATGCATCTCTGAGCTATACTGTTACTACCCTAGATATTCCTGATTTGTATACATGCATGTTTGGATGATAAATGAGATGTAGTATGGTATAGTAATGTTGTCACATGACCTGTAAAGTGACCGAGACATAAATTACTGGCTCAAGACCAGCAATGTTGTCATATACTGATTTTTTTTTAATTATTTAGTATTAAATCATAATTATAAATTTTAGCACATATTTATTGTCTTGATAATACCACATCTTGTATGTTTATAATCAATAAAAGAAAATGCATCTTCTTGTTGGCTTGAGTTGGTAGCATGAAAAGTTGCTATATGTAAATTGTAATTTGTAATGTAGCTTCTTCAATTTTGGGAGCTCTGTGCAAATGAGAGATTGTAATTGAACCAACTAACTAACTAGAATTTTGATACTGTAGCAACGACTTTGAGCCCATATAGAATTTTGAAACAAGAAACATAGTTGCACCCATTACAAACAAGAGACATATTGGCTGAAAACAACAATGGAAGAAAATCTTCCTCAAAATTCATCAATTTAATTTCCTCCAATATTTTCACTCAATATTGAACATAGTATCAGAATGTAGATTTAGAAAAGTAAT
Organism: Prunus avium; assembly: GCF_965620075.1. Classification (NCBI taxonomy): domain Eukaryota; kingdom Viridiplantae; phylum Streptophyta; class Magnoliopsida; order Rosales; family Rosaceae; genus Prunus; species Prunus avium. The sequence goes on from NC_142291.1 coordinate 36,247,284, forward strand.
GAACTGTGTAATATAGACATGATACATCTTTTCAACTATCTTTATATATGATTTCATTTTAATTTTCAAGTAAGAAACCATTGAAATGTCACAAAATATTCATTTCCAATGTTGCAAAATAATTGTGATCGTCAAACTGATTGTATTTCATAACAAAAGTATGAGAAAATCCTACAAATACTTTTGCACCTCGCAAGTCCCCATTATATCCTCCCATCTCTCCCCATGTGACTAGAAAGAAAATGGAGACATGCAACGAGATCATATAACTTAGGGGTGGGCATCGAAACCAAAAAACATAGTCGAATATTATTGGAAAAATTGGTCAAAATTGGGTTGACTAAAAAAATTAACAAAATGTTAACAAAAGTAAAAAAAATTTAAACAGGACTGGTTTAACTGGATTTTGATTCCGGTTTTGCATCTTAAAAAACTAGTCCGCACCAAACTAGACCAATTGTGCATATATATATTATTATTATTATTTTATTTTTTTAGGTGAGACCCAAGGGTATACACCACCGACAGCAATGACTAATCCCTTTCGCCGCGGGAGCTCTCCCAATGGAGGTAAACGGCTGGCCACGAAATGCGCTCCATTCCCATGGGCGGGGATCGAACCCCCAACCTCATGGTTAATTATTATTATTTTTTTAAATATCTCATACAACCCAACTCCCCTAAACCCAACTTCAGAGCTCATATACTTTCTTTTTGGTAGAAAGGTCTAAATATTGATGATATCGGAAATACCGGTAGTCCAAAAACATGGAAATTTCGATGGAAATATCGGAATATTATCGATATCGATAAAAATTGAATAAAAACCACGGAAATTGTAAGAAAAACTTGGAAATTTTTATTGAAACTTTGGAGAATGTTTATTTAGTCAATTATCTATTAGTTTGTCACAAAAAATTAGAAGGAAGTGCATTGCATGATGGATTTAACTAACTTAAGTTGATTATATAGCGAGCTGACAAACACTGTGAGTGTAGAAAATATGTAGTAATTAATGAAAAAAGATTAAACACACCGTAATCATTTATATATAATGATTTACTACAATATTTTACACTTTATACATTGCATGGTGATATATATGAGTGACTTAGTATCACATAGAATTCCTATGAGGTTCAAATTTTTCACTAACTTCATCATCTCTATGTGTAGAGTAAGTGTACTGTGAAAAGTAGTCATCAAATAATAAATCCCCAAAATAGTTTTGCATTGTTAACATGCCACCCATATAAATATAAATATTTTAGCATATTATCATAAAAACATAAGTGATATGGTGGTTAAGGTGTTGGAGGAGTAAAATGGGAGGGGGGTTCAAATCCCTTTTGTGTTTTTTTTTCCTTTACATCGATATTTTGACAAAATATTGCTGAAGTGTGAGCGAAATTATTGACATCGATATTTCGTCGATATTATCGATATTTCAGACTATGTGTATAATCCATACACCTTTCTTTTCTTTCTTTATACTAGACTCTCTGCATGCGCTTCCGCGCCTACGAGAGGCTTTTTAAAAGAAAAAATTAAATTTATTTTAGAACTAAAAAAGATAATGGGTAGTTGTGTTCCATAAAAAGAGGATCAATTATCTTATTTTAATTTTAAATTTAAATTTTTTTAATATGAAAAAGTGTAAATTTACCATATTATCCTCACTTAATTAATAATTTCAATTCTTAATGTTTGCATTAACCAAGGGCATTTTCTGGTATTTTGAATGTTTCACCATTCTCTGCCTTTTGCTTTATATATAGATATATATATTTCTCCTTTTCTCTCCTCTCCTCCCTCTCCGACTTCTCTCTTCTTTTTTCTTCTTTTTTTTCTCTTTTTCTCTTCTATGTGTTTTTTTTTAAAATAACCTAAATTAAAAATTAAAACCAAAAACCGGTGACACCACACTGGTTTCTCTAGCCATTTTGACAAACCAAATCAAATCAAACCAAACCACACCGAATTTTTTTTCCAGAATTCCAGTTCGGGTTCCAAGGATAAACACCACCGCATTTCGCTAATAGAACTTATATTCAAAATGCTCAAGGAAGCTGGACAAAAAGCATTTTATATAAAAAAATCCTCTTATCTTAAGTTAAAATTCAGCAATCATTATATTTGGCAAGCAAATCCACACCCTCTGCCACATGCAATGATGCAAATCATAAAACTCTCAATTCTATACCAGTTCTTCAAAATTGTCTTCTCTCATTGCATCATTCATCGCATCGATCTTTTCTTTGGTCCCCTGCATTGATTCATAAAAGTGCACGAACCTTACCAGAAGAAAAATAAGAACAGAATTTGCTGAAGCTCCACTACGAGTGGTTTCTGTATGAACCATTCCAATGGGGAACAAACCAAAATGGCATGCAAGATTATGCAAAAAGATACGGAGATAGAAATCCATTTAATTATCCACAGCCGGCGAAAGCAATGGTTTATTGGAGAAGAATGCTTCGAAATTCCCTGCTACTAGTTCACACAAAGTCATGAAACATTCTGGTGTGAGGGTAGCATAATGCGGTGACAGTACAACATAGAATGTGTTACCACTATTTTCAAAAAGCACATCTTGTGTTCCAGAGGTCCTATTATCCAATGCAAAGAACTCTTTAGGAACTTCAGGCTCATTCTCAAACACATCCAAACCAGCACCTCCAATCTCTTCTTTGACCAAACACTACTGAACCATTTCCTTCTTGTCGATAATAGCTCCGCGTCCTATGTTGACAATCACACCCTCTCTTCCCAATGCTGACAAGACTTTCTTGTTGATCATGTGGTGGGTTTCAGCAGTCAATGCACAACAAATGACAAGAGCGTCACTCTTAGCTGCAAGCTCACATGTATCAAAATAGAAAGGGTATGAAACGTATGACTTTGCCTTCCTTGAGTTGTAGATGTTGCAGCCGAAGGCCTCAAGTCTTTTGGCAACTTCTAAGCCAATGTTTCCCAATCCGACAATCCCAACTCGCTTGCCTCCTATCTGGCATTTCCAATCATCAAAACCACGGTAAATTGATTTAAAGAGAAGAAGATTTCAATCATTTCGTAGTTCAATATTCCGTCGACAAACGTGAATGTATAACATAATTATTAAAGAACTGTTAATAGAACCCCCTGTTAATAAAACCCTATCATAGTATGTTTAGAAAAGCCTACTTTCTTCAGAGCAACATGATGTCATTGGTAGCAAAACACAGTCATAAACTTTGTGAAATGGTTGCAGTTATCGGCTATAGAGTCATACTTGTAAGCAAGAAATATTGCAGTGGCTGGTGAAATTGAAGAAAACGTTTGCAGAACTCTCATGGTGAAATTGAAAACTACATTATGATACAGAAGAACAAGCACAAATTGCAATTAAGATCATGCAGTAAGAAAGTTTCAAAGCTAGAGAGAAACATAACAAGAATGAGACTGTAAATTGTAATGTTGCTTCTTGATTGTGCAAATCTTTGATTAAGTTTAGAAATTGTAGATGGTATGGGAGTAAAGATAAGCTAAAATTCTCTTTTTATACTAAGAAGCAAGGGAATGAGAGATTGTAATTAACTAACTAACTAACTAGCTAGAGAGTGTGAGTTGGGCGCCAAAGTTGCACCAATTACAAACATTGTCAAGTGATGTCTCTTCTATTGAGCAAATCAAATTCTAATGATGGTGGGGCCAATAACTTGAAATTAGTAAGTGTTGACAAATGTGGTTTAGATTCTAATTCTATGGAAATTATGGAAATTATCATTTCCATGTTGGTAACTGCATTTTTGGAAATGCAATACTTGAGTTGTGGGTATGAACTTTCCAAGGGAGAATTTCATGGACCACATTCTCCAATGTTCCCAAATACGGAAATGAACATCTCCCATTTCCATTTTATGAGATTATACATGAGACAGTCTCATTTTCATGGACCACATTCCCCAATGTTCCCAAACACGGAAATGAACCTCTACCATTTCATGGGCCACATTCCCCAATGTTCCCAAACATGAAAATGAACAACTCCCATTTTCATCTTGTGAGATTATACATGAAAGGTTCATTCTTCATAAATTCATCCCGCACACCAAAACAGTCTCTTAGGGTTTTAAGGAATGCATTGGTACAAATAACAGTAAGCTATGGTGTAATTTGGGCATCTCTACATTTTGAAAGATCATTCATGAAATAGCTGATGATGTTGACATACAAATCATGATCTTTGATGTGATCCATTCAAGACACAATGACTTGTTTTGTAATATACGAGGTGAAGTAGATAAGAGAAAAGACAAGCATGAATCTATTTTAACTATAAACCTCTTGCATTTTACGAGTACCAACGACATTGGCGATGAGAGATTCAAGTGCAAGAGTAGTGTTGTGAACCTACTGGATCTATAAACCTTTTCGCATATGTTTTTAAATTTTTAATATAAGACATAATATCAACTATTCACGTCCTAACCAACTGACCTAATCTACGTTTGCCTCTTGCATCTTTTATTAATTAAGTACAATAAATTTAAACATCAGAATTAAGTAAGATAAGTTTGCTCGTTAAGTACGACTACATTAGAGGAAAGTTATAGTAACTGAGCTGCTATGTTATGCTAATTTGGGACAGATTCTTTGAGTTCTAATTTTAGCATATAGATCATGCCATGGCATTTAATAGGCTGAAAGTTATAATCACGCATTTAAGATAAATATGTAAAACAATAAGTATTATTAAAATGTAAATAACTGAAAAGAAAAAGAAGATGAGAGTCCGTGACCAACAAAAATGTATGTAAAAAGACAAACTAAATAGAATATACTACACAAAAATAACATAAAATAATCAAATAAGGTGGCAAAACGATTTTCTACTTCTATTGATAATAAATGAGATTCAAAATGATTATAGGTTATTTATGTAAAATAAATAGTCAATTAAGATGTAAATATTTAGGTACAAAAAGAAAATAAGACTCTATGTCCAACAAAAATGTCTATAAAAGGATAAAATACTAAAAGTTATTAGTTTGTGCGAGTGCGTGTAGAGAGGCAAGGACAATATAACACACCAAGAATCTAAAGTAATCAAAAAATAAGGCAAAACAAGATTCAAAGTGATTCCAAGTTATTTATGAATAAAAATAAAAACAAGATAGTCAACGAAAATTCAATTTATCTATCTAACTATTGCTTTTAAATATATATATATATATATATAAAGCAAAAGACAGAAAATGGTGAAACATTCAAAATACTAGAAAATGTCTATGATTAATCCAAATATTAAGAATTAAATGAAAATAATAGGGTAAATTCACACTTTTTCATATAAAAAAATTAAAATTAAAAACAAAATCGGATAATAAGTCATATTTTTATAAAACACAACTACCCATTATCTTGTTCAATTCTAAAATAAAATTTAAAAAAAAAAACACAAATTGGCACATGAGTGAGTAAGGGGCTAGTTTTGAACAAAGTTACAAAGACATAGGAAGTAACTGGTCATTGTATTCAACATATGTAGGAGATCAAAATGGATCTAATAACAAGGTGAAAATAAATGAAATCAAAAGGGTCAGGTATTTTTTGGGTGGTAAAAAAAAAGAAAAAGATTTCATGTTCTTAATTTTGGCAAGTGAAAATGTTTTGATATCCCCCTCGGCCTGTTTCTTCTTCCTCATCGAACCCCAATCGAAGGAAAAAGCTTAGACAAAAATAAGTAATAAGACTATAGAAAATTAAAAGCACGTAATAATAAAAAGCCCAAAATGGACGTCCAATTTCTCTAAGCCCTCTTCTTTGTTCGTCTTCTTCCCCATGCGCACAGCCCACTATTCGCAGAGGTCGCATAGTCCCCAACACACCCCCAACAACGAAACATCAAACCGAAACCTAATAGAGGAAAATCCAAATACCAGTACACAGAAATCAGACACAGAGAGATAGAGAGAGAGAGAGAGAGTTTCATAGCGAGTCTAAGCAACCATTTCATGGCTGACATTTGGAGCGAGGTGTTGTGTTCTAGGGCAAATTCGGCCTTGTTTCAATTCTGAGCGTGTGCGCTGTTCAAAACCCTAGGAGAGAGAAATTAGGCGAAATTGAAGTCCTCACTGTCGTGCCCTAGCTCTCAATTTTGCTACCCTGTTCCCAATTTAAGGTATTTTTGTTGCTCTGTTGGTATTAGGTTTTTGCCCATGGAAACCCTAGAATTTAGAAATTAGGCATTCAGTTAGGGTTGAATGGAATTAGGGTTTCGTTCGTTGGGCAATTTGTGTGGAGTTGTCTTTCGTGTGTGATTGTGTAATGCATTGTGACTGAATGCTCGCGGTTTATAAGGTAAGTTTTGCTCTCTATGCCCTTATGGTATTGGCATGGGATTAAGAGCCAGAATTTGACGTTCCACACGGGGGATTGATTATGTTGTTTCTTTGAGTAGTATGCTAGTGGTTTTGAAACTGTAGTGGATATGTGTGAGGGTGCCCATGTGAGAATTCGAAGGAGGTCATTGGGCAAGCCTCTTGCATGCAATTGTTGCTCTTAGTCATAGCATTATTAGTGCCAAATCATATATGTTACAGTATCTTCGAGTAATGACTTACCATATTTTGGTCATCACTTTTTCATGTTCGTATTTTTTGACAGAATTCATTTTTCCTTTTCTGTTCTTAGCTACGTGAACTAGGTTTCATTTTTCAATTAGTGCTTGGTTTCGACCGGACGATATGCCACTAATGCAGTTTGTATTTGTATTCTGAGGTTCACAATAGTTCAGTAATGTAGCTGCTTATATTTATTGCCTTTAAATTCCCTTTCATTTTTTAGCGTCTCACAGACTCCTTAAAGATTGAAAACTGTGCTGCCCCATAATTTTGAATAGTGAACTACAAATCATTGATAAAATTTTTGTGGAAAATAGTTTTCTGAAAGATGGGGGAATAATGAGTTTATGATCGTGCTGAATTCACACCTTTTATTTATTTATATGTGATTGCTATATTAGTTTACATTTCTCCTCCTTTTTTTGGGGGCGGGGGAGGAATTGGACAGGTACAAAGAGTTCATTTTCTTATTTTCAAATTCTTCTTTAAATACTTATAATTTTTCTTTCCTCCTTCATCCTGTTGATATCTGGGAGGAACAGAACTATGGATAGATTTGATATAAGAATGCAACTGTGTTATGTTGTGCATATTTCATATGTACATTAGCGGGTTATCTTAGTAAATTGTAAGTTTGTCATTTGGGCTCTATAGGTGTTCAACAATGTACCTATCTTTGTGTCTGTCTGTGTCCATTGTGATATCGAGAATGGTGCTAATGCAAATCATGCTATACCTGTTTCTGCATTTGTTTAGAAGAACATCATAATTGAGATTGGTCAAATGCTTTTGTTTTGCTCTCTAAGAGAAAACCATTGTAGTACAAATCGTAGTAGTGAAGTGACAATTAAGCGTTGCCTCAAATATTTAGGTAATTTCCATTTATTGTTTAATATGATTAGGTCCAACTCTTAAGTCAGGCATGTGAACATCAGTGTGTGCTTGTGTTGGATGGTTGAGCGAATGAGGATTGTTTATTTCTAAAATAGCCGATGTCATTTGTCATCTGATGTAGTATTCATAGTATATATATATATGTATTCATACTATATATATATGTGTGTGTGTGTGTTTATTTTTTTTTTCTGCCGATTCTAATATATTATGTTCACATCTTATGTCCAAGTGAATCATTTTGCTGCTTGTGTTGACATTTTTGGTATGTTTAAGAACACTGTTTCTTGAGGGACTTATCTGTATTCTTATATGACTTTTTGATACCTGTTCTTTCAGTGAGTTTTATAGACTTTGGATTAGATGGGAGATTAAAGATTGCGGGCATTAAGGTCGGAATGCATGGATGTAGCTCAGGATCTGCTCTCCTAGTAAATGCAGAGGTTGATTCCATGGGTGGAGTGGTTGACGGCGGAATTGGTATTGGTTTGAAAACCTCTCCGCGCCGAGCAGCAATTGAGAAGGCTCAAGCAGAACTTAGGTATGATTTCTCATTTGTGTTTACCCCTCATCCCTTCCAACTTCTACTTTTGGATGTTTTCCCTGTCTACATGAGGTATATAATTAACTGTTATTTGCTGATAACAGACAGGAGTATGATGTGCGGGAGGAAAGAAGAAGGGAGCTAGAGTTTCTCGAGAAAGTATGGAAATTTGATCTTATGGTGGCTATTTATTTTTTGACTGCTTTATGTAGTGATTATCGCAACACTCTTACTTTCAGGGTGGCAATCCTTTGGACTTCAAACTTGGAAATGGAGCTTCTGTTAGTGTCCAGTCTACTTCACTTACTGATCAGCATCCAGAACAGTTTGTGACCAGGTAGTCTTTATTTTTATATAATTACATGATTTTTCAATTAACCGGCTAAAATCTCTTCATTTTTTCTTTTCTTATATCATGGCATGATCTCAGTGAAGCAAAAGGTAGTTTTGCATTGACTGCATCACCGCGTGGGGACTCTGTTGAAAGTAGTGGTCGACCAGAGGTTCCTACACTTTGTGAGCCCAATAGTGCTGATAATCTCTTACTATTTGATGGTGACAATGATGTGCCTGATGGGGAAAGGAATTCTATGCATCTTAGTAGAAGGAACAACATTGGTCCATCGGAACAGTCGTCCCAGATGGATGGGACTCAAAATGCCAAGGAATCTGAAGACTCTGCTATATTCCGCCCTTATGCTCGAAGGAACAGGTCCAGACCAAATCGTGATGGTACTCGATCAAATTCAATGGATATACAGGGTCGTGGTGGTCAGGGATCTTCTTTACCTGCTCGTGGGGGGTCAAAGGATCCGAAGAGGCTGATATCTGAAACAAACAACCAAAAGGACCAACCTCCTGTCGCTAGCCTAAAGTCTGTGAGTTCAAATGGTGATATCGCTCCCAAGATGGTAACTTGTGATAATCAGTTCGATATGGAATTGGAGGGGGTGCAGGCCCTTGAAATAGTTACTGGTCCAACGAAAGATAGTTCTGAAAGCAAATTGGATGTTACAACTCCTAAAAGTTTGAGAGAGAGCGAACACAGTCAACCATGTCAGGTTGATTCTCAGGAAGCGCCCATTGACGTTTGTGGGAGACCAGATGTTGTTGAAGAAAGGGAACCACCAGTATCATCTGTTCTTGAAGGTCTTCCTTGTGCGGCTACAACAAAGACTGAAAATGAAATCAGTTCTGCGCAGGTGAATGGGTTTAGCAATTCAAATAGAGAGAGTAAAAGTGTACCAAATGAAGTTCACGTTAGCAGCGCAGCCTTAGGCACAAAGGGTTTAGATTCAGAGTCTTCTTGCACCCAAACTAGTGTAGGATTAGATGTAAATAATGATAGTGACATATGTACTACTACAAGGAACACTGATAATGGAAATATTATCGAATCATCAGATGTTGATGGGGCACAAAATCTAGCTGGTGGTGAAATGGTACAAGAAGGTAATGAAACTAAAGCTGTTGACAGTGGTTGTATTGTTAATGATCACCAGGCTTCTGTTTGTCAAAACCACTCTGGCAATGGTGAAGTCAAAGTTGAGGAGGATATGAGTGAAAGTAGACCTGAGTTGCATAATGAAGCTAAGCTTCATTCAAACATTGAGGGAGAACAACCGAGTGACCGTACAATATCAGGAACTGATAAGAAAGTAGATGATGTGTTGGATAATAGTTCCAAAATCAACAAAGAGAACTCTCAGGGTCCTCAGGACTTATCTATGTTTGAGGTTCCTGAGACTGTATTGTCAGGGAGAGATACAGCTGCAGGTTCTGACTGTCAGACTCCAGGAGTTCACTTGAAAGTGATAGACAAGGCACATGAAGATTCTATACTGGAAGAGGCTCGGATTATAGAGGTTATTTCTCTCTTCCCCTGCAATTTATGATGTCTAATTTTACAAACTTTGAGGGAGCATCTTACTTACTCCATCAAATGTAATAACCAGGCTAAGCGTAAGAGGATTGCTGAATTAGCTGTTCGTTCTTTACCCTCGGAGAATCGCCGAAAGTCTCAGTGGGATTTTGTCCTCGAGGAAATGGCGTGGTTGGCAAATGATTTTGCACAGGCATGATATTGTGATTATACCCATATAGTTGAAGCTAACTAGTATTAACTATATCAATATTTTTAAAGTTTCCTAAACATTTTTGTTCAATTATTATGCATTTATAGGAGCGTCTTTGGAAGCTAACTGCTGCTTCTCAAATATGTCATCGTGTTGCTTCTACTTCTGGGTTGAGAATGGAAAAGCAGCATCAACATTGGGTGCTAAAGAAAGTGGCTCATGACTTGGCAAGGGCTGTCAAGCAATTTTGGCATTCAGCTGAGACCGTTTTGAATGGTGAAGATTCAAGTTCTTGTAAAAAAAACTGCAACTCCGATTTGGTTGGATCAATGAGTATTGATAGCAACGAAACTTCTAAAGCCAAGGATGGAGAATCTAATATGGTGCTGGTCATTTATCTGGACCTTTTTTTTAATGGTCTTTACTTCTGGTCAATTTAGTGCCTAGAAATCTTATGCTATTTAAATGGTTTGTTTCCCCTTATCTTTAGCATACGATAAGTGTTTAACTATGGGTCCATGTCTACTAGTCTAATGAACTTTTCTCGTTGATAGACAGCTTTGTTAGTTACTTTTCTCGTTGAACTCTTAGATGCTTACTTAGTTATAAACTAATCAGCTATAACCACAGAGAGGGCAGTAAAATGTGAGCAGAGAGTGTGAGTTTATGCCATTAAAAGAATAATCTGTCACCTTAAGCCTGGATCAGGTTATTTTCTCCCCCATGATCAAAGTTATTTTGAACTTGCTGAACCGTTGTTGTTCCTAGTTTTTCTGTGGATAGGGGTAGATCAAAGTACAGAAGTGTATTAAAGCTCTTGATGAATAATTCTCTTTTTTCAACATGCCTAGTGCCCTTAATAATGATTGGAGTTATACTGGGTTTATAGTTCCAAAAGAGGTTGCAAGATGCTTTGGTATCCTCTTGGAGAAAAAAATACTCACATGGATGTCTGAAGTTGAGTAATGTAACATTGCTTCATCTGTCTGAGGTGGGAATGGGTCCCCCAAATTTTGAAAATGTTGTTCATGATTCTAATTTGTATGTCACTGATGTTGTACTTATAGGCCAGAAGTTTTGAAAGTTTTTGTCTTACCTGCATGTGCCATATGTTGTTGATCTAAATAATGTTCATTGGCAGGAGCCAAGCAAAGATTTGGAGCCGCAATATTCCCGGAAAGATCTTGCACTATCTATGCAGGGATACGCAGTGAGATTTTTGAAGTATAACAACTCTCGGGTTCCTCTTCTTCAAGCACATGCACCTGCTACTCCTGAGAGAATGTCTGATTTAGGGATTACAGAAATGTCATGGGAGGATCACCTTACAGAGGTGTGATTAAGTTCTTTATGGTCTTTTTTGTTGAGTGAAGCTATCAATCTTGACATTGGTCACCCATCTCTCCATCTACTTTGCCCTCTCTCTCTCTCTCTCTCTCTCTCTCTCTCTAGGGCAAACTAAAGTCCTTTTATATATTAGTCATGGATTTGTGTGGGTCATTTGTTAAAAATGAGTTTATGCTTTGGCAGGAAAATCTCTTCTATGCAGTTCCCTCTGGCGCGATGGAAACCTACAGAAAATCAATTGAATCTCATTTGGTTCAGTTTGAGGTAAATGCAATGCCCATCAGTGTAACTGACATAGGTGCTTCCTGTTTATGGTTTCACAAAGGAATTGTTACATTTAAAAGGAGAATGATGGGGAATAAAATGTTCAGTGTGAATAAGTTGTCACCTGTCTATAACAGTACACCCAACTGTTTCAGTTGTTATAGGAATGTGTTTATATTTGGTATGATGTATGGTGTTATCATTATTGATTTGTGTTTTTTGTGGAAAGTTGCACATTATTGATTTGGTAATTGTTTGAATTCTTTTCTTTTTTTGGTTATCATTGCTGATTTAGTGACCTAAAAATTTCAGAGAAGTAGCAGTAGCATGCAAGAGGAGGTTGATACATCTATGTATGATGCTGGAGCAGGTACAAGCTTAGACTATTTTGATATTAGTATCACCAACTTGAGTTTATGTTTGTTTTTATTTTCTTAGCGAATCCTGTGCTCATTAAATTTACATTTTAATTCTCAGAGTATAGTTTTCAAGAGGCTGCATATGATGAGGATGAAGGAGAAACGAGCACCTATTATTTGCCTGGAGCATTTGAAGGTAGCAAGTCCTCAAAATCTAACCAGAAAAAGCGAAGGAACTTGAAGATATATGCTTCTAGGTCGTATGAAGCAGGTGCCGATTTGCCTTTTGCACAATGCACGTCTGCAACTCAACAGTCCATGTTTATGGGGAAAAGGCCTGCTAGTCTCAACGTTGGTTCTATTCCAACAAAACGCATGCGCACTGCTTCCAGGCAGAGGGTAGTTGGTCCATTTGGTGGTGGAGCTACTGGGAGTAATGTTCAGGCACAGATGAAGACAGATGCTTCAAGTGGAGATACTAATTCTTTTCAGGATGATCAGAGTACTTTGCATGGCGGATCTCAGTTCCAGAAAAGTGTGGAGGTTGAGTCTGCTGGGGACTTTGAGAAACAGTTGCCCTATGACTATGCAGAAACATCAATGAAACCTAAAAAGAAGAAGAAGGCAAAACATCTGGTACATAAAATACTCATATTTCAACTGGATAATAATATGGAAGGATCTTTAGTTCTTTTACATTAATCACTGGTTAAGTTGCTTGTATTCTTTATGGTTGCAGGGTTCTACATATGATCAAGGATGGCAGCTGGATTCTGCTATTCTTAATGAACAGGTATTTAGTAAAGTTGTTAGATATGATATGGGTCTGCTATTCGTAATAATTTTTTTAATCTTTATTTACAAGTTATTTTCATTGTGTTTTCTATTCTATGTAAGCTTGGTCTACAATTTTTTTAGTCTGAATGTCATTCTCTCTCAGTTAAGTGTTGCATTGCATTCTATGAATTATATTCTAAAGTGGCAAGCAAATAACTGATGGTCCCTTAAATTAGCAGAGGGATCATTCGAAAAAGAGATTGGAGAGTCATCATTTTGAACCGAACGGAACAATCGGTAACTCTCTCCAGTGTGATATTTGTTTTAGCATTTGATTTGAGAATGCACTTGCTGTTCTTCTCATTTTCATTTTGAACTGTGTTTCTTTAGGTTTATATGGGCAACATATTGCCAAGAAGCCGAAGATATTAAAACAATCTTTGGATAATACTTATGACAGTATTACTCCAATTGCTGGGTCCATTCCTTCACCAGTGGCATCCCAAATGAGTAATATGTCCAATACCAGTAAATTTATTAAGTTGATTGGTGGTCGAGACAGGGGACGGAAAACTAAATCACTAAAGGTACTCTTTGGTGGTACCCTGTTTGACAGTGTACTAACACTTGACCCCCCGTGTTGTGCTGTTTTTATTTTACCATGTCCACTTATACCGTCAATGTGCATTTAAACTTTTTGCAGATGTCTGTTGGGCAGGCAGGTTCTGCAGGTCCATGGTCCCTATTTGAAGATCAGGTTAATATGTTATTGATTTCTTTCTCAAATTTTTCTTTCTTCCATTGATATAGAGGTACCAATAATTACCCAAAATTTACTGTTTTTGTTACCTTAGGCACTTGTTGTTCTTGTACATGATATGGGCCCAAATTGGGAATTTATAAGTGATGCCATCAACAGTACTCTGCAGTTAAAGGTTAGTATAATTGTTGGAGCACCTTTGTTTTCTTATTGTCTATTGTGAGGATGACCTGTGTGCGTTTCAAGACAGTCTCAAGCACTTCTATAAATTAAACTTGTTTTTGAAGTGTTGGTTTTTGTAGTCTTATGTCTTGAGTGTTGCTCTCGTTGACCTTGTATTGTGCAGTTTATTTTTCGCCAGCCTAAAGAATGCAAGGAGCGTCACAAAATATTAATGGATATGAATGCTGGTGATGGGGCTGATAGCGCTGAAGATTCAGGATCTTCTCAGCCTTATCCGTCTACAATACCGGGCATTCCCAAGGCAAGAGTGTGTTCTTTAAAGTACAAGTTTACCTCATATTTGTTCATGTTCAGCATGATAAACCTACATATATCAGTTTAATCTTACTTTTGTTTGCTGGTGTTTCTGCATATCATGCAGGGCAGTGCCAGACAATTATTTGAACGCTTGAAAACCCCAATGGAAGAGGACACTCTGAAATCTCATTTTGAGAAAATAATTAAGATTGGTCAGAAGCATCACTATCGGAGGAGTCAGGTTTGTGAAAATTAAATATAGATTTGTTGAATATGTGCAGATCCTATTGCAGTGGCTCGATTTTGGTCAATTTTGCTATCAGTGTCTCTGTAGCTTGCCCATCCTTACGATCAGAAATATTCTACCTTTCCACAAAGGCAAAATCTTTTTACAGTAATTAATGTTGGAATCTTCCACTATTTGTTACAGCATGATTGCATTGATTTTTGTTTCTGTGTCTTTGCCATATAAGATTTTATGGTTGGATGACATGCTACATTTGAGATGATAATCCTTTTGTGCTCTGACCTGGTGGTTCTTGATATTGTCATCCTGTAGAACTAACTGTTTTTATCCATAGGATTAGGTTGGTAAGATTGAGCAGTATCGTAGCTTCTTAAACTAATATATGATGATAGAGTGTTGTCAATTTCCTGTTAATGATCTGAGTTTGAACAAAATAGATTTCTCGACCCAACTCAAAGTATTTGTGAGTAACAGGCTTAGTTGGGTTCAGTTGAAACTTGAAATAAAGTATTGTTTAGATGTTGAGGAGAATGCACACTACATGATTGAGACCCGGAAGCAGTTTAAGTACACCATTTTTTCTCTTATATGTTGCTATATGTATACTCGAACTCCTTCCTGAATCCTAACAATAATTCTTTGTGATTGTGTATTTGTGAAGAATGATAACCAGGATCCGAAACAAGTAACAACAGTCCACAATTCTCATGTTATTGCCCTCTCCCAAGTCTGTCCAAATAACCTGAATGGAGGTCTTCTAACGTAAGTTCTGGTTCTTGGATTTGATAGTACTTTCTGCTATTTAATCAAGTCATTGTTGATTATTCGTTCATCTATGTCAGTATGTTATCATATCTTTTCTTCATTTTCTTGCTCATATGCGTATTTCTCTTCTGTGACTGTAATATAAGTATTTGGGTTTTTATCTGTGAAGCCCCCTTGATCTATGTGATGCCCCTTCACCAAGCTCAGATGTTCTTGGGTATCAAGGTTCTCATGCTAGTGGTCTAGCAATGTCAAATCAGAGCCCTATAGGGTCATTACTTCCTTCTGGGGCAAATGCCTCACTACAGGGATCTTCTGGTGTGGTTCTTGGCAGCAACTTGTCCTCACCGTCTGGCCCACCTAGTGCCAATGTCAGGTAGTGTCTGTTTGGGTTTGGGTTTGTTATTGTGACCTTGATTTACATTTTTCGTTTATAAGATTGATCTTACATGTCATTATTCATGGTACAGGGACAGTAGATACAGTGGTCCAAGAGCATCATCTTTACCAGTTGATGAGCAGCAAAGAATGCAACACTACAATCAAATGTTGTCTGGTAGAAACATTCAGCAGTCCAGCTTGTCTGTACCTGGAGCTCTTGCGGGAACTGATCGTGGAGTTCGTTTGGTACCTGGTGCAAATGGTATGGGCATGATGTGTGGGGTGAATAGAGGCATGCCGATGTCAAGGCCTGGGTTTCAGGGAATGACTTCCTCATCTATGCTGAATTCTGGGAGTATGCTTTCATCCAGTATGGTGGGGATACCAAGCCCTGTAAATATGCACTCTGGAGCTGGTTCTGGTCAGGGAAACTTGATGTTAAGACCTCGCGATGCTTTGCACATGATGCGGGTGAGTTATTGACACTTAGTGTGTTGCTATGTGCACTTGCCATTGATTGCAAAGATAATATCAAATGGTTCTTAGCCTATGATGCCTTCCTCCTCTAGGATCAAAGTTTTGCAGGTTGAGATAAAAATGTACTGAAGTTGCAATCTGTTCATTTTTTAAATCTGATTATTTTGTTCAATTTTTTCCTGCCACTTTGGGAGTGTGAAGTTGAAGAAGGAAGGCTAAGATCACATATGCCAAATTGCATAATGTCAACCATGTTTGTTACTTTTATCTGATTGTCTTTTTTTATTCCCACCACTTTAGGGGTGGTAAGGGGAGGAAGAACGGGGGAAGAAAGGGGGAAGAAAGGGGTAGGTTTGTCTTTTGGGTGTTTAATGTTGGTTACTTTCAGTTTGTTGGTTCTCTGCCTCTTGTCTGTTGTTTGTAACAAAATGCGTCCTGAAGTCTGAAATTGTCGCATGTGTACGTTTGATTTACTTAGGTTTAATGACCTGCTGGGTAGTGGATCCCAACTAGAACATAAGTAAGTTTCATGGATTAAAAGTTAAAATCTTAGCCCTCGCCCTCTCTAAGCTTGTGTTAGCGGGCTTCCGCACTAAATTGATTTAGTGTTCCTCTCGATTTTAAAATAATCTCTTTCCATTTCACTGCTTTTCTAGATTGCCATTCTCAGCGGACACTTTTGATAAGAACTTTTTATTGTTTCATTTTCCCCCTCAGTAGTTTCTGTGTTCCGCTTGTAATTGTCCTGATCTACCAAGGCTTTATGTTTGACTGAGTTTTTCTGTCATAGCCTGGGCATAATCCGGAGCATCAAAGGCAACTTATGGTTCCAGAGCTTCAGATGCAGGTTACACAAGGGAATGGCCAAGGTATTGCTCCATTCAATGGGTTGAGTTCTGGTTTTCCTAATCAGACAACTCCACCATCTGTTCAAACATATCCAGGTCATGCCCAGCAGCAACATCAGGTATCCCCACAGCAGTCTCATGCACTCAGTAGTCCTCATCACCCTCATCTTCAAGGCCCCAATCACGGTACGGGGCCGCAGCAGCAAGCCTATGCCATCCGTATTGCGAAAGAGAGGCAGCTGCAGCAACAACGGTATTTGCAACAACAGCAGCAGCAGCAGCAGCAGCAACATCAGCAGCAGTTTGCTGCATCTAATTCCTTGGTGCCACATGTCCAGACACAGCCCCAACTTCCCATTTCATCAACTTTGCAAAATAATTCCCAAATTCAGTCTCAAACTTCACCTCACCCAGTATCTCTGTCCCCTATGACTCCGTCTTCCCCGATGACTCCCATATCATCCCAGCAGCAACAGAAACATCACCTGCCGCTGCATGGGCTTAGCCGGAATCCTGGTGCAGTTGGGATGACCAGTCAGATGGGGAAGCAACGACAAAGACAACCCCAGCAGCACCATCTTCAACAATCTGGCAGGCACCACCCTCAACAGCGGCAACTTGCCCAGTCTCAGCAGCAGGCTAAACTTTCAAAGGGAATGGGAAGAGGGAATTCAATGTTGCATCAGAACCTCTCCATTGATCCTGCGAACCTCTCCATTGATCCTTCTCATCTGAATGGGCTTCCAATGCCTCCAGGAAGCCAAGCTCTTGAGAAAGGAGAACAGATCATGCAGTTGATGCAAGGTCAAGGTGCATATTCCGGGTCTGGCATGAATTCTGGCTTGAATCCAGTAACATCGAAGCCATTGGTCCCACAATCACCAAACCATTCTCAGTTGCCGCAAAAGTTACTTTCTAGCTCACCTACTCCTTCATCAAAGCAACTCCAGCAAATGCCTTCTCATTCTGATAACAGCACTCAAGGCCAGGTTCCGCCAGTTCCCTCTGGTAATACAATATCAGCTTCACATCAAGCTGTCTCCCCATCAATTAAGGGTTCCAACCAGCAGCAGCTGCAGTCGCAGCAACAGGCACAACAACAGAAGCAAGCTAATCAGACTCAGACTTATGTTCAGAGAGTGCTCCAGCAGAATCGTCAAGTAAATTTAGAGATTCCAAACAAGTCTCAAAATGATCTAGCTCAGGTTGATGAGCAACCTGTCAATGGCACTTCACAGGTGGGTGTGAGCATGGCAATTCCTCAGTCCAGTATTGATTCATCTAATGTAGTACCAGTTCCTTCTGCCATAACTCCTCAGTGGAAATCATCAGAACCAGTGTATGATTCTAACATGTCAAATTCAACCACTCAAGTGGGTCCGATTGGGAGCCCACAACTAACAAATTCATCTGGGAATGAGCCTGTGCCACCTATCAGTCAAGGGTTAGGCCCTAGACAGTTATCTGGTAGCTTGCCCTCTCATGGGCATAATGTTGGAGCACAGTGGCAGCAACAGCAGCAGCAGCTACTGCAACAGTCTCCTTCGCTGCCATCCCCATCCCAACAGCATCATCAACAACAAGAACAGCAGCAGCAGGAACAACAGTCACCCCAACATCAATTGCCTCTGCAACAGCAGTCTCAAAAGCAAATGCAGCATCTGCAAGCAGGGCAAGGAAGTTTGTATATGATGACTGGTAATTCAAAACCAGAATGAATGATTCTAAGGAATTGAGCAGCCGCAGCAACCGGTCCTGCCAGGGTTGGATCCGCATGCCCTTGGTACAGTGGTGTACAGGTTAGTTACTATTTAATTTCATGTTGTATATCCATAATATTAGCATCATATTCATGAAAGAAGAAATTGATTGCTTTTCTCCTTTTCAAATCAATTCTTAAAAGCTTTTGTACCCCTTTTTTGGTTGTTTTCTTATTGTCTTTCTTCATAGTAAGATTCGACTTTGAATTCACTGTTGCAGAGTATTATTGCATGGGTGCTAGGCTGCCGTTTCATATTTTGTGTTTTGTGCAAACAATTTTTGGGTTGTCTAATATATATATATATTTGTGGGATTTAAAGGAGTGATGTATTTCTATCTAAAAGGTATCTGATTCTAGGGTTGGGTTTGGTGCAGATGAAGCTGATTATTCCATAAGGGCATCAACAGGAAGAGCTGGTCATGGTATTTGCAGGTTTTGTTAAAAATTTAGCTAAACTAGTGAAGTGATGTTGCAAAGGCATTTTCCTTTTGTTTTTGGAAAAATCTTGTAAATTACCACTGGTCTAGAGCTCTGGGAAGATAGAGACTGATATAGAGGTACGTGTACAGAGGTCTCTTATCTTTCCTTTTTCTAGTGCCTGTTTCTTTTAATTTTTTTCCCTTATTTTTTTTTTTGTTTATTTTCCTTGGTCTCCCCGCAAATTTGTGGAGGGTGGCCCTATTTCTTTTTGCCCCAGTAGATTAGCGCATGTATTAGTACCCTTTCAGATTAAGGGGGTTGCAATCATTTTTATGGGCAAAAGCCTTTTGCAAATCTTGTGAATATTTAGATGTCTGATGTAATACATTGGTCAATGGGATTAGAAAATATCAATCATCTGTGACTGCCATGTGCTACCTGGAATTACTGTAACTTGTAACGGTTCTCAGTCTTATAATGCAACGAGTCTTGATAGCTCATCCATATCTGATGTTTTTATAAAGGCGGAAGCATCTGCAACGCCAATTATTTTCTGTTTTGAACATAGTGCTGGAAACTCTGCCTGAAAAAGAAAAAACAGTCGGGACTTGGCAGCGCCATTATATCTCATGTTTGATTTCAGTTACTAACTTTCAGTATTGATGCCGGTTCTTGTTAGACTCATTCCTTGGAGATTTGTATATATGTTTGAGAGAATACTCATAAGTAGATAATGTTTTCCTTTCCTTTATTTTTCAAGCCATCGATGGTCCGTCACATGAGGCATTGAAGAGGGTATCTTTTGCTCATACTGACCAAGAACTTTTACAGACAGCCTGCTATTTGTTTGGTAGCCTTTAAAGATAGGAAACAAAAGAGGAGCTTTGGGGCCCAAATTCTAAGTCATAATTTTACTCTTATCAGCCAAGCCTTTTTGGTTAAAAATGGAAATATTTAGTCTTGAAAAATTAAAAAGTACAATCTTTCACCACCCTCTTTGTCTTGGACACAGCCCATAGGCTAGTCACTGTTTCAAATCTCAATTGTAAAAGAAAGCCAGAAGGTAAACAGCAGTAGTCTCTGATATGTGCTTTCACTTCCTAACCATAGTTTTCTTAGAATTCAAGGAGCCCTAGGTCGGGTCCCGCGGCAGGGAGGGAGTGATATGCCTAAAAGAAGCAACATGAAATCTTTAACAAACCTTTCAAGGAGACAGATTCACATGCATTGTGAGAGCCATGGCCAATAAATGTGCTAAAAATAACCAAGCAAGTGCTTCTCTGGTTTGACCAATGTGCAAGGACGTGGGCTAAAAGAATGCATCACATCAACTCTTTGGGCAGGGGTCTTTAACAAGCAAGCATATTATGATACTAGAGAAAGGAAAATAGAAAGAAGAAAGGCAAATAGTTAGATTGGTCCCAAAACCCTAAAATGGGATACTCAATTATGGTCAAGCAACCAAGAACACAAGCAAACCAGAAGCTACTTATAGCAAAATTAAGCATAACAACTAGAACATTAAACTTAAGGCTGAATTTGAAGCCAATCATTCCCAAGGTTTCTGATCAAAGCATGAAAATTTATTAGCTATGCTAGGAAAACTACCACTAGAACTAGAATAATAACAATTGCACATAATGGGATTGAATCCCTCAACAAATTAGACCCAGAACTATTCTACAAATTCTGGGTTTCAACTGTCAACTATACAAATCCAATGGAACAACAACACAGCTAAAAAGATCATAAGTTTACAACAAAAAATAAAGATTGAACCTTCAAAACAGATTAACTTGATAATGAGCAACAAATCATCATGATTAGCTACTCAACTTGTTGGTAGAAGAGCCAAAGGCCTTGTCAATGGAGTCAACAATCTTTTGCTGGGATTGCAGAATCATATCAATCCTCCTCTTCTCCATCTCCAATCTACACCTCTCTGTTTCCTTCATGATCTCCATCCTCGTGTTCTCAACCCCAATGAACCTATTCGCAAAAGCCCTAATTTCGTCTGCTAATTCCACAGCCATCTCTCCCCCCATCTGGGGCGGCTCCACCACATCGCCATTGTAGCCACCGCCACCGTCCACCGCGTCTCTCGATCTCTTGGCTGCCGCTGCCATCGCCGCTGTGTCCTGCCAAAACGAGGCTTGTCCTCCAGAAAACCTATTCACAATCGTGGGCCTCCGTAGTATGTAATCAATACTCCGCACCTTACTGGAATTCTCCTCATCATCATCCTCACCATCAACATCAACGCCATGACGCTGCGCTTCTTCTTCTTCTTCTTCATCTGGCTGATATGGCATCACAGCCATGGGTCTGGAGGAGATGGGCATGGGCCCGCGCTCCAAGCTCTCCATGAGCTCGAAGAAGGGCCAACGCGATCTCGACCCGGGCCGGAGGCGCTTCTTCAGTGTACGGTGCCGTTGCCGGAGCTTCTCCATCTTGTGACGGCACTGAGTGGCGGTCTTCGACTGCTCAGCGTGCTCGTAGCCGCATCGAGCCGCCACCGTCACCGCCACCTCCTCCCATTGGCTCGACTTGAGCGGACCTCTTCTCAGCTTGTACCACATTTCCTGGTAGGCCCGGATCATCTGCACCGTCTCTTCGTGCGTCCATGGCAGAGGCTGGGCCTTCTTGGTGGAGACTGGCGAGGCAGGGACCGAGGCCGAGGCTGAGGCCGTGGGCGAGGGCGGGGGTGGTGTGGACATTGTTCTGATGTCTAGGGTTAGGGTTTGATGGGAATTGGGGGATTTTGTGTTGAGTTTTGTGGAGGTGGTGGTGGCGGTGACGGTGGTGGTTATGGTTGAGAGAGGGTTGATTTTGGGTGGGGGCCTTTTAAGTTTAAGTCAATGGATCCGAACCCGTATTTGACATTTTAAAAACAGTATTTGGGCTTTATTTGTACGGAACGACCCGCAATTCGAACCCGAAGTTAAACAAGTGCAACGTCAAATGATTGAATATTTTTTTTTCCAAGGTCAAATGATTGAATTGGATTGGATGTATAATATGATTCAAGTTCTATGTGGGGCCCCATATTGAGATTTTAATTTATACATTTTTGTTTTTGTATTAATTTTGTATTTTCTACATTACTGATTTTTTTACATGATGTTACATTTACTTATGTTGCGTGTAGTACAGGGAGAAAATTTTCAGCTAGTTCTTGGTTCAGTGGTATTTCTCTTTCCTTTTCTTGCACTCTAATTGGTAAAAAAAGAGACCATTTTATTGTTATTTCATGCTTAGTTTCTGGTCCAAAGAGAGCAAAGGGCATATTAGAAAATTTCAATTAGGTAGATTAGAAAAGGGTACAAAAGATGGATATATCTTAAGAAATAAAAAAACAAAGGAACGTATGAAAAGTGATCATCTTTCGTCCACATTGATGTGATCCTTTTTCAACACATTGTAACGCAATAAAATATTTTTTTTATTATAAAAAAATATGAATAAATTGTAACTGAGAAAAAATTTATGAAGAAAGTACTTCCATCTGTATCTTTAAAAAGAATACATGGCCTTTTATCCAACAGTTAAATAATCCCAATTCACCCATTTTGGTTTCCTTTTTTGGGTAATGGCGGGGACGGGGACCACACACGTTTGTTGCATTTTTTTGAAAATGCTTCTGTTGCTTGTTTTGGACATAAGAAAAGTGCAAGCTTCTGTTCTTCCTTTCATGTAATTACTAAGTTGATAGAGAGAGAGAGTCAAAGATATCAGATAAAGTTGGGAGAGGAAGATACAGAACAGATAGAGAATCATGGGTTATTAATGGCAATGCAAGGGAACCAGTGTTTCTTTTAAAATATCACCCAAAAAAAAAAGAGGGAATCATTTTCACTTTGTTATACAAAAATTCAAACTATACATTCTTCAAAGCTTCAAGCTTCCCTAACATGGAGCACTCTAATCCTGAAATGGGCCTCACTGGTCTTGATCATTCGTCTAAGAAAACTCAATCTCCTCCAAATCCCAACCATTTCATCCCCAGAAGGTTTTCCCTTTTCTCCTTTTACCTTTTGTTAAAATGTTTGTTTTTTTCAAAGGTAGAAACTTTGAAAATTTTGTATGTGTGTGTGTCTGTGTACAGCTACCAAGTGAAAGTGTTTGAAGTTGCAAAGCAAAAGAACACGATTGCAGTGTTGGAAACCGGTGCTGGGAAGACCATGATAGCTGTGATGCTAATCAAACACGTTTCTGAAGATATGACCAAGTCCAATGGCAAAAGAAAGCTGATAATTTTCTTGGCTCCAACCGTTAATCTTATCACTCAGGCAATTATCACTTCTACTGTTGCAATATTCTATATATATATATATATGTAGTGTTTAGGGGCCTTTTATCATTGAAATGCTGAATTAGTGCCTTTTTGTTAACAGCAATTCAAGGTTATCAAAGATTCTACAACTCTTGAAGTGGGAGAGTACTATGGAGCCAAGGGAGTGGATGAATGGAGTAGGAGCTGTTGGGAAATGGAAGTTCAAACACATGATGTAGGTTTCCCTTCCTCTATAACTATAACTCAAATAATAAAATAAAGTTTTGGGTGTGTTTTAAGAGAAATAACATAAAGGTCAAGAAAACTCTCCCTTTAAGTGTAGCATGGAATTGTTGTGGATCTCAGTGTTAGTTTCCTCTGTTACCATTTCTTAGACTATTCTTTGTTTGTGCATTTTATGTCAGTATTTTGACATTCTTTTTTAGTTAGATTAAAAGTTTATGCAGTATTATCCAAGTGATGCTTAATCAGTTTTTCAAGTACATATGATGGTATTTCTGAGATTTAGAACTACTGATTTTTCGTTCTTCTTCTTATCTTGTAGATACTGGTGATGACACCACAAATTCTCTTGGATGCCTTGAGGAATGCATTCTTGAGCTTAGAAATGTTTTGCTTATTGATCTTTGATGAATGCCATCGTGCTACTGGCAATCATCCCTATACAAAAATAATGAAGGTAGTTGCTAAACAACTCCCACTTTTAATTTTGTTTTATTCAAATAATGTGAATACACTTAAATGATTAGTATCTTCTTTTGGAGAAGGAATTTTATCATACATCCGGGAACAGGCCAAAGATTTTTGGAATGACAGCATCCCCTGTTATAAGAAAAGGTAAGATATTTGGTGTTTCTGCATACGATTATCTGATGTTTTGTTGGCACAGATAGGTGAACTCAATTCTCTGCATGCCTTCAATGTGGTTAATACAAAACACTGCATTTACCACAATCTGAGAAATCTTGAACCTCACTTATTACCACAAAAAATCATCCCATGCCTCTACAATCTTATACATTATTACAATTTGCTGCATGTTCATTATCAAGCTAGTGTTATTTTACAATATGCTATGCAAAATTATGAAGACAACCTTCTCTGCATATCAGGTGTCTCATCCACCATGGACTGTGAGAATCAAATATCAGCACTCGAAAGCATCTTGGATTCTCAGGTATTTTGAGTTTTTCATGTCTTGATTATTCCCCACTTATTGTCAAAATTAGCCTCTAAATGTCTATGTATCTTGATATGTGCTGGTAAAGGTTTATGCTATAGAAGACAGGGCAGAAATTGAAGCATATATTCCCTCAACAGTCCAAACTTGTAGATTTTATGAGAAAGCATGGTTACTCATGAATTTGGGTCTGAAAGGCGAGATGGAAGCTTTGTGGTCTAAGGTAGTCCTGCATCATATCAAATATGTCATACAAAAGAATATACAGAATATATGTTTTTGCTATAAAAAAAATGTTATTCAGTCTTAGCTCTCAGTTATGTACTTATGGGAATACTAAGAGGTATTTAACTGCATGGACAGTATGCTTCTATGTTAGAGTTGCAAAGGGAAGTGCCAAGTCAGTACCAGTACTACCAGGACATTGATGATAAAATAAAGATGCTGAGAAAGCGGATGTCCAATGACTACATGAAGATTTTATATTGCCTTAATGACCTTGGCCTCATATGCGCATATGAGGTATGGTTGTTCTCTAGCTAAGTACAAACTGAAAAGCAAAAAAATAAAGAAAAATGAAAGGAGGAATGTGATCTGTTTGGTGTGTTCCTTTTTTTCTTCTTCTCTCGTTTAAGATTTTTTCACTTGGTAGAAAACCCTTTCTTAGAATTACTTATATGGTTTGAATCCACTCAGAACATTAAGAAAACCCATGAACAAACAGAGCTTCAGTTTTAAACTCTACTCACATCGTGACGGTCTTACCTTGCTTAAACTTAAGTCTGTCTAAAGAATGCCTCTGATGTCGAAGAAGAGTCTCAATTTTACAGTAGAAGAGAATGGCTCTTCCACTATTTGAGTAAGGTTTAAAATCGAAGCTCTGTTCGTTCCTGGGTTTTCTTAATGTTCTGAGTGGATTCAAACCATATAAGCAATTCTAAGAAAGGATTTTCTAGAAAGATATGTCACTGATGGAGCTTCCAACAATCATGTACTTAACTCAAAGACAAGTCACTAGTGGAGCTTCCTATAATTATAACTCAAGGACGAGTCACTAGTGGTGCTTCCTATTTTCAATCTTTTTTTCAGATCTTCATTTTTTTTGTTCTGATTTCGTACTTTTACATGATAATACCCTTTTTTTGTAGGCTGTTAAAGTCTGTCTAGAGAATGCCTTCGATGTCGAAGAAGAGTCGCAATTTTATAGAGGAAGTTCTTTGAAGTTGAAATATTTTCTCGATGAAGTCTTACATATAATTGAAGGATTTCTTCGACCTTATATGCAGCTCGGTGAGTTTGTATCCTAATTTTGGATTGATATTTAGTTTCTTCTTATGATAAAAATTATAATAGTTCTTTAGTGATATACTTCCTTCACACTGCTCAGGCAATAACATTTGTACAGATTTTGAGTTTGACTATATAAAGGCACACGATTTGGGCTACATATCTCCCAAGCTACATGAACTTCTTCAAATTTTCCAATCATTTGGGTAAATAGAACTACTTCACTGGTAAAGTCCTGTTAATTTTCTTATAAAGTCAATTGATCAGCCTGCTTTGCCATTGCAGAAGCGGTAGCCAAGTTCCATGCCTCATCTTTGTAGAGAGAATTATTACAGCTAATGTAATTGAAAGATATGTTAAGAAAGTACCATGCTTATCTCATTTCACGGTTTCATATTTGACCGGAAGTAACAAATCAGTTGGTGCACTTACACCAAAGTTGCAAAAGGAAACTTTGGAATCATTTCGCTCTGGGAAGGTACCTAATCTTTAACATGACAGATATCAATTTATATGAAGCTTTTGTGTGTTTGAAAACCATATAATCAGTGAGGAAACCCTTCTATCAGGTCAACCTATTATTTGCTACTGATGTAGTTGAGGAGGGAATTCATGTCCCAAGCTGTTCCTGTGTAATCCGTTTTGACCTGCCCAAGACAGTCCGTAGTTATGTCCAGTCTCGAGGAAGATGTCGAACAAGCGAGTCTCAGTTTATCTTAATGTTTGAAAGGTGAAGGTTGCTATTTGTTGTTTTATATAAAAGTCATTTTAAGTCTACCAAGATATGGGAGCTTGAGTTTTGGCGTACATATTTACAGGGGCAACAAGAAACAAATAGATCAAGTATTTGACATCATCCGGAGCGAGTATTCAATGACAGAGACGTCAAGAAACAGAGACCCTGAAGTATGCATTTTAAGAGACTGTAATTTTGAGGAAACAAAAGCATATTATGTAAACGCTACTAGAGCATCAGTTACAGCAGATTCTAGTGTCAGTCTCATACATCGATACTGCGAAAAGCTCCCTGGCGATAAGTATGGATATTTTCCCTTGTCACAAGTTCTATTATTCATTTGAGCAGTTGTTCTTCTACATTTTCTACATGATTATTGCAAAATGTAGGTATTTTATTCCAAAGCCAACTTTCGACTTCGAAATATCTGAAGGGTTGTACCAGTGTAAAATAACATTACCTCCTAATGCGGCTTTTCAAACAACAGTTGGTCCTCTGAGCAGCAACACTCATTTATCAAAGCAGCTTGTATGCTTGGAAGCTTGTAAAAAGCTCCATGAAGTGGGAGCCTTGGATGATCATCTTCTCCCACTTATCGAAGAGCCTTTAGAAAATGATCTCATTACAAAAAGCAAAGAATCATCTGCAGGTGCAGGTATGTGCATGCATGAACCTAATTTTTTGGCTTTCAAGAGAATACTATCTCCAACAACTTATAGTTTTGTACTATTATAAATATGTTATTGGTCATTATCATTATCCAAGGGTTTTTATTTTATGTAAGGAACAACCAAAAGGAAAGAACTGCATGGGACGACTTGCATTCGTGCGTTATGTGGAACTTGGGGAGAAAAACTTGATGGTGAAATTTTTGAGGCCTATAAATTTGACTTCTGCTGTAATATTAATGAGACATACTCGGGATTTGTTCTACTGATTGAGTCAAAGCTTGATAATGATGTGCAAAATATTGAAGTGGATCTTCAATTGATTTCAAGGATGGTTAAATCTTCTGTTTCTTCATGTGGAAAAATGCACCTGAGTGCAAAAGAGGTAAGCTTGTTATATTAACTCCCCAGTTTCCTCTTCCGTTATTTAAAATTTGAATATAGTTTTAGAAAGCACTTTCTGTAACTCTATGCTGCCTATTTTCTAACCAGGTAATGCAAGCTAAGTGCTTTCAAGAATTTTTCTTTAATGGTTTGTTTGGGAGATTGTTTTCGGGATCTGAATCAGAAGGGACAAAGAGAGAGTTTTTACTTCAGACAGAAAAAAAATCACTATGGAGCTCATCATATATGTATTTGCTTTTACCAATTGAGACATTGGACACTTCTAATACCAATCCTTGGAGAGTGAATTGGACAGGAATCAGTTCTTGTGCTAATGTGGTAGAGTTTTTGAAGAAAAACTATTCCGTGGGTCCTGAGCATTTTAATGGTGATCAAGGAAACTTATCACTTTCTATGACTGGTTCACCCATGACAGAGTACATGGCTTCAGATCTAATCCACTTTGCTAATACTTCAATTGATGTTCATAATCTCCAAGATTTGTTAGTATTGGCTACTCACACGGGAAGAATCTATTCTATCGTTGAAGTCGTTAGTAGTGAATCTGCTGAAAGTCCCTTTGAGGAAACTGTTGATGCTGCCTCATTAGAATACAGCTATGCTGAGTACTTCAAAACAAAGTAGGTGATATGTGATCCTCTACAATGTGTCATGCTTATTAAATTTTTCTCCCTGGCTTACCATATATAACTTGCTGTTAACACGAACATGTTCAGGTATGGGATTGTCCTTGTGTATCCTGGACAGCCGCTGTTATTGTTAAAGCAAAGTCATAATCCCCATAACCTGCTTGGTGCTGAAGGTTTGTTAAGTTGTACACTTGGAGCTTTGTTTTACATATTTCCTCATCCAATGCGGTATGTGATCTTTTCTCGAAATGTTTCTTTTCTTTCTTTGATGAATCCAAATTGAGCAGGTGCTGCATCAAAAGATGGTGGTTCTGCTGAGATAAAGCCACAAGCTCATGTTCACATGCCACCTGAGGTCTTAGTTATTATTGATTTTAGAGTAGATGTTCTCAGATCATTTTACTTGCTACCATCATTAATGTACCGTTTGGAGTCGCTAATGTTAGCTAGCCAGCTTAGAGAGGAGATCAATGGCAAATCGAGCAACATTAATATATCAAGTTCATTGGTTAGTTCTATTATTTGATTCCAATATCAACGTAATTTGCAATCATTCGGCACTATAAGCAATCTAATACGAAATGTTCTGTGATTAGATTCTAGAAGCACTCACAACACTTAGGTGTTGTGAAAATTTCTCATTGGAATGTCTGGAGTTCCTTGGAGATTCAGTTCTCAAGTATGCTGTGAGCTCCCACCTTTTTCTTAAATATCCCGAGAAACATGAAGGGCAATTAACTGCTCGACGCACAAGGGCTATTTGTAATGCAAACCTGCATAAACTAGGAACAGAACGCAACATACAGGTTTTGGATCTTCTCTCCTTTCTTTATGCCTTAGATATTTCAAGCTATAATTTATTTTCACATTGCTGAATTCATGAACATAAATACAGTCATTTTTCTGTATTTATCTGTTCTGGATAATTTTATGAACAAGGAATTTATTTCTTATTTGGCAGGGATACATACGAGACGGTGCATTTGAACCACGCCGTTGGGCTGCTCCAGGGCAGCATTCTAGATTTCCTGATCCATGTAAGTGTGGAGTGGATACTTTAGAAGTGCCTTTGGACAGAAGATTTCAAACTAAAGCTCCTGTTAAGGTTGGAAAGTTCTGTGATAGAGGTCACAGATGGATGAACTCAAAAACGATAGCTGATTGTGTTGAGGCCCTCATCGGCGCCTACTATGTTGGTGAAGGATTGTTTGCTGCACTTCATGTGATGAAGTGGCTTGGTATTGATTCTGAATTGGAACTCTCATTAACCATTGAAGCCATTACGAGGGCATCCCTGCGATCCTACAATCCGAAAAATGATCAAATTGCTGCCTTGGAGTCGAAGCTTGGCTACAAATTTTCTGTCAAGGGTCTGTTACAGGAGGCCATAACACATGCCTCTCAGCAAAAACTAGGTGTCAGCTACTGTTACCAGGTTGCCATTGATTCTTTCTGGACATAATAGTTTGTTCCATTCTCTTTTCAATAAAGGGATCCACATAATAGCTAACTTTTGCTTCTTGAATTATTGACAGAGGCTTGAATTTCTTGGCGATGCGGTGTTGGATGTTCTAATCACACAGCATCTCTATCATAGCCACACAGATGTCGATCCAGGAGAGCTGACTGACTTGCGTTCAGCTGCTGTTAGCAATGAAAGCTTTGCTCGAGCTGCTGTAAGAAGAAACCTTCACCCACATCTTCAACATTGCTCTGGGTTACTTCTGAGTCATATCACAGGGTATGAGAAGTTGTGTACAGAAGCTCTCAACAACACCAGCTTACTGGAAGAGATAAAAGGTCCAAAGGTAAGACTATTTGGCTTTCAAAGTTTTAAACAGTTTGCTGCTTTGTGTTAGTGTGATGTTATGCCTCTAATTATGTATTGTTTAATGGTAATGCTCTTGTCTGATACAGGCTCTTGGTGACATGGTGGAGAGCATAGCAGGGGCTATACTAATTGATAGCAAGCTTGATCTTGATGAAGTTTGGAGGGTTTTTAAACCACTATTATCTCCGATCGTGACCCCTTCAAGTCTTCAATTAGACCCTCTACGTAAATTGAAGGAACGATGTGATTCTCTTGGGTACTTTGTGAAAGAAACACTTACTAAAGAGGATGCAATGGTCAATGCAGAGCTGAGTTTGCAGCTGGAAGATGTTATTTTGGTTGGAAAAGGATACGAACAGAAAGTGAAAGCTGCAAAACAGAGAGCAGCTCGTCAATTGTTGAAGAAGTTTGAGGGTTACTTGGTAAGATGTTGTTCAGTATAACATTTGCCTTATGTCTCGGATTAGTGTTGGCTTCTCACCACCTAGTATGTTACTTTCAATGCAGCAGAGGAGCAGAGACATATCTTATGTCCAGTTTGATTCTAAAAGGAGAAAACTTGGACGTGAGCATTTAGATGATTTATCATCCAAAGACATGGATATGGATACCTGCAGCAAATTAACTGATGATGGTTCTTCAAAGCCAATCATGCATACAAACGAAAACATGATTCAAATGTTATCATCTGCAGAGTCAAGAGTAGACTTTACACCAGCCAATGGCTGTTCCAAGGAAGTCTTCGGTGACAACATTGAAAACTCAGGCTTACCTGGTTAGTGCCACAAATGCATTTCATTTTAGTTTTTCAATAAAGAAACAAGATATGTAGTTATTCTGATTTATTTGCTATTGGTTCTTGTTTGCAGTTATTGATTTGATCAATACAAGGAAAGGCGAACCTCGGAAAATGCTCTACGAACTATGCCAGAAATTGCAGTGGCGAAGGCCTGAATTTACACCAACAGAGTATAAATCAAGGTTATTAAAATCCTTCAAACGACACTTCTACTCCCTTTTGACCGAGAAAGATAGAAGAAAACTTTACTTCTCTGTCTCAGTCAGTACTATTTTCCTATGGGTTTAACTAACTAATGTCTTCCTCCTGCAGAACCCCAATAGAATTTGGTGAGGGCTCTGAAAAGAGAGAAGGTTTCAGCAGTTTTGTTTCAGACATCAGCTTGCAGATACCCAACTTTGGCACTATTGTATGCAGAGGAGAGCCTAGAGCTGATAAGAATAGTTCATTTGACTCCGCAGTAGTTGCCATGTTTTACGAGCTTGAACGACGGGGAAGACTTACCATTGGATGCTCTTAATATGCTAAAATATCAAATTGTGAGCAAAAACTTTATCTTAATATAGCCTGAGCTTCTATGACTTGGCTCTCAGAACACTGTAGATGTAAAATCTGCTTTTGTGAATTTTGCTATTCGTATAAAATGCAAAAAGGTCAAGTATTACAGTATCAGTCACAAAGGGGGAAAAAGAGAGAATTGGTTGTACTATGTACACAAACACCAAGAAGGTTATAAACACATTTTTCTTCTCTGAAAATAGGAGTTCCATGACCCCAATCAACAACTTTATTCTCTTTACTCTTCACTCATAACTACTTTCAACCGCCAACTACAAAAAACCTGCGAAAAAAAGGATAGAAACAAGAAGATGAACACGGAAAGTGAGAGAGAGAGAGAGAGAGAGAGAGAGAGAGAGAGAGAGAGAGAGAGAGAGAGAGAGAGAGAGAAGAGAGTCGATAATCTTGTATCAACATAATATGGAAGAGATAAGTCACCTTAAATGACAATCCCATTAGAATTGGATCAGTGAACTCAGATGTGGTAAAGATTGCATTGGTTGAGTCAACAGGCATTGTTGGCTGGCAATTCAGTAGCCTTTTGTTCCAAGAAACTGGCGCTCATCTTCCCGGGTTGTGATTATAACTGCAACTTCTTGGCCAACAAGAATTTGATCCCTGCAATGTTTAATAGCATATTCAAGTTGTCTAGTGATAAGAATTGGTCATAAGAATACAAGCCAACTGCATACAAGGAATTAGAGATTCAAAATTTATCCATGTTTATAAACAAAATTCAACTTATCCCCATGGTTAATAGGAACTTACAGTCGAGCTGTCTTCCTTTAAACTTTCCAGTGACTCAGCAAGCTCCACTTGTTTTGATGCAGTTGCAAGCAATGCCTGCAAGAAAAGCTCTTGGTTTTAGTAGTCAACTCCATACCTGATTGGTAGAAGTACTTTGGTGTAAACCATGGTTACAACAAAAAAGGTTGTCTTACTTTCTTTGTCTTCTGTAAGTCATATTCTATAGATTTAATACGACTCAAAGATTCATGAAGCATGTCTTCTTTCTCTGCAGGAATTTTTGTAGGTTTGTTAATCAACTCAGTAACCAACCCTTCTAATTGCTGCAGCCTCTGCCAGAGCGGGTCTACTTCTATTCCCTGTGAAATGTGCTGTTCCTGAGAACTTGAATTTGCAAGCCGCAGTGGTTCACATGAACTTTTTAAGTGGTTCTCTTCACGATGTGCGGCAAATATTCTCCACAACCTTGGGAATACAAGAAATATACATGCTAATATTTTTAGTGTGAATTGAAGAATTAAACTTGCTCCACGTGGAATGAATGACTTCAGCGGCCTTCCCGGAGTGAAAGTCACAAGTGAATTACCTGTGAAGAACAAGTTAAGAACATGTAAAAGCATCCTTGCATAACCATACCCTCCCAGTATTTACGATTCCAGTGAATGAAAGAATCTGCACTGAAAATTAAAACTTAGGCAACTCTAATGAGAAACTAACTACAATACAGCAGTGAACCTTATTATCTTTTCCTATTTAAAGGGATATTCAGCTGCAGTCCCTGCCTAAACTTCGGATTGGCTTGGGAATTCAAAACCAGCCTGGCCAGCCCTACTGGTTTACATGTCTCAACACATGACTACGCCTGATAATACCTCTACTTTTTTTCAATGTTATTCTTGTTGTTTTCACCAAATAATATAATAATTGTTATTTCCCAAATAAAAAGGGCTGTAAACCAGGTCGGAGGCACGATTAGAAAATTGGTCAATCACTATATGAGTAAATCTAAGCAATATGATAATGACTGATGATCACCTACTTGTTGAACTTGAATTAACAACTTCCATTCTTCCAGCAGCACTGCCAAGTTCAACTGGGCTGCAGATAGATGCAGAGTCACTTGCCCTCCTCTGAGACAAATCAGACAAAATATGGTGGGAAGCAAGAGCTAAAAATCAATTGACATTTTATAGATTTTGGTCTATGAAGAATTCAAAAATTACAGAGGGGCGAAGATTACAAGGAAAGTAGCATAAAACTTGTGATTATATCGTTAGTCTTAATCACACGTAATTTCTCAGTAAGATAGATAGATGCTATTAATGAAATAGCTATTAAAAATGCGGTCACTAGTGAAGTTAAAGGATAAGGTACCCAAGCAAAGAACTTCAGAAGTTTACCTTGTTAGAATGAGACGTCGGCAATTGCAAGAAGCCAGAAACACTTGACATCATTTCTGATCCTGACTCAGGCGCAGATATTATTTCATTTTCTGTAACCTGAACAGCAAACCCAAGTAACGTGAAACATGGCACGAGTAGAAGGTAATAAAGGACATAATCTATGGTATATTTGTCTTCAAGTCACCTTAGAGGCAATCAGTTTGACTCCTAAATCATCGCCATCAGAAGAACCATTGATTTTCCTCAAGTCCATTGTTTCTCCAATGTGTACCAGCTGCAAATACAGGTCATATGAGTAATGATGTAAGTTTTCTGGCAAGAAAAACCCTTTATATATCGGCCTATTAGTTCAAAGTATTGATATAGCAAGTATAAAAGTTGACTAGAGTCATACTTTTACTATCTCTGGATCATTCCAGGGCCCCTTGCCAGACCTAAGGCACCCGCCTTCATTTGGACATGAGCAAGTTCCCCCAAGGAAATCTGGAAGTTGACTGTTTAAAGAGAACGTTGCTGAAATAAGTTTTGTAGCTCGAACCAAAAATTTCCAACAGTCATTATATACTCAAAAAACAAACCATTTTAACAGATAGTAAGACGTCCTAACCTTGAGTCTATAACTTCTAACAACTTGCTTCTGAATTTGTTGCCTAATACCTGCAGAATCAATGCAGAGGCACTTATGAATAGTTCATAAAACCTTCAAAATGAAAGTAAAAACCCCCAAATATATTCTCATACATGTATCTTTCCAGTAGTCCTTGGGTCAAGAAAGCCTTTTGCTGTGTTCCAAAGTATCTTGAACCCATTACCAGCATTTACCACAAACATCTGATGTAATGTCTGGAGAATGAGCTAACATCAGAAATGAACGCATAGATTTTCGTTAAATGGTATTAGTTGGTTTCATCATGTAACAATAAACCTACCTCAGGATAGTTATCACCATCAATTTTCTGCATGCGCATAACAAGGTCATGTGCAACCTTACCAAAGCTCACCCAATTCTGCATAAGCACGAAGAAAAATAACAAAAAGATATAAGTAGAGTAGTGGCACAAAATACATATGATGCACAGAGCTGAATAAGTGCATTTGTAAGTTAAGAAATTACCAGCCCCTGGACGTCTAGTATAGTTGTTGTAGAATCTATATGCCTTTTGGCTGCAATAGAACATGCAGGAAACTTCTCAGCAAAGGCCTTCTCAAAACCCTGGACATGATATTTTAGAAACCGGTCCACTGTGGTGACATTCATAAGCTTGCTAGGTTCAACTTTGCCAACTCTTTCAATATAAACAGGCCGTCCCTCCTTGTCGACACCATGATAACCATGAGGGTAAAAACGCTGAACCTCTTCATACTCACTGTACACGAAATCCTAAAAATTTATCATTGTATCAACACCTCCATTAGAATTCTGAAAATGAAATTAAATCTCAGCTAATAAAGACATTAAGAAGGGTCATCTTGTTCAGAACTCTGTAGTCTATAAGGATTAACAATAAAAGCTTGTTTGTTTATTAAAAAACAATACATGCATCTGTTGTTCATCACAAGACTCTTATAACATTATACCTTCACAATAGATTCTACTCCAAACTCTTTCCTCCAGTTGAGCATTTCTGCCCACATGTGGACAGCTTTATGAATGTCAAACTTCCTCGCCTTCAAAAATCTGCATAGACAAGGATCAGTTATTTTATTTGTGATTAAATGCAAGAGGTAAAAGGAGAATTAAAAAGAGTACTGTGTTTAATTTCCTCTGGGGAAGATTTGTAAATTAATACTTTTGGATGCAAGCACCATTTTCAACAAACAACAAAAACTCATAGACATTGATATTTTGAATTTAATTGGTTTCCCTCTTCCTGGATAGATCCACCATAAAATCGGTCTTCTACATTGGTGCATCAATCTCAAACCAGAGAAGTTATCACCTGCAGATAGGGTTGAGAGGCAGAGTAGGACTCACATAATCAACCCAAATTAGGTCAAGTTAAAGCTAAATAGGATATTACAGTACTGTCAACAACAAAAAATACTGTATCACAAACTACATGCATATGATGCATACTAAAACAACTGCTGTATTGAAGCCTCCTCTAACATCCATCTAACTAGCCAATTAATATGCACTGTGTGATATACATACTATATCATTGCAGTGATCCAGTTACCTCAGCATTGTATGATAATCATCGTACTGAGCCGGGAGCATATCTCTAGCAACCAATGCCTCGCGAAATGTAATTACAGCTTCTTCCTCCTCAGCATCCCGAACATCTTCAATTGAAATCAACGCGTACCGGCAATTGGCTACACGTTTTCGGCGCTTTCTAAGACTATTTGTTAATCTCAAGGAAGCGTTCGTGGTCTTTTTCTTCAGAGATCTGCCGCGAGACCACCGCCTCTCGTCCTCGGAGGTTTCGAAATCAAAAGTTCTAGATTTTTCATCTTCTTGAAACGCAACTACTTCTCCTACAATTACATATCAAACGCAGAAAATGAGAATTGAAACCAAACAACAACAAAAAAGATCTGATTTGGTTGAGAATAGTATAGAGGCATTGAATTAATGTACCTGGCATTGTTGTTAACCAAATCGGTCTACAGCTTGAGCTCAGATTACATCTGCATCAAATCAGAGCAACAAAAACAGTGAAAATCAAATAAACAAATCATCAAATTAACAAATAAAATGTGGTATTCGAATGAGAATCATCTCAGAAAATACTCATAGTTAAAGAAAACGACGAAATCTACCAAGCTTTTTTCAAAAGCTCCGATAACACCGACAAAATGGATCGAAACAGAATCCAGAAATGAAAATTCAAAGCCACTGAAAAACAAAAGAAAATACGAATTCAATTTTGCATTAATAATACCATAAACAATGACAAATCGGAAGCACAAGGCTTTCAATTTGCAATGAAGCGCATTCGCGGAATCGAGCGCGCGTGGTTCAGAATTGAATTTGCTGCTTCTCTTTCTCTCTCGCTCTCTCTGAATTTACAGTACCTGAGGAGAGACGAGTGAGAGAGGAAGAGAAAGCGAAATGGTGGTTGCTTTCGGATTAAAATGGCATTTTCTTATTTGTTTCTCTCTCTAGACTGTGAGTCTGAAGAAGAAGAGAGAGAAAGAGAGCTAAGACAGAAGGAACGTAGAGGTAGCGGAGAGGAAGAGAGAGAGAGGCATGTCGCTGTCAAAAGCGTTAGTAGAAGACGTAGCGTGCAACGGCCGCTTTCGCTCCGTCACGTGCTTCGTTTACATTTTTTTTAACCAATTTTCAGTTTATTTTTTGTCCTTCTCCTTCCTTTAATTAATTAATTAATTAATATATTTATTTTCTTGGCGCCGTTTGCAAACGGGAGACGGAGGAGGTGTTGGAGTTGATTAGGTGCTGTAGAGTTTACGCTACGCATGAACGGAATTTTTGGGGTATAAATTTTCATTTTTTGTTGGTGCCACGTCATCGTCCACTCGGTGGTGACACGTGGAATGCGCGTCGGTGATGTGATGTGATGTCAGGTTGCTCTCAATTCCTCCTCAATTGGATGCTGATTCGAGAATAAGAATAAGATGCCACACTTTAAACAAGGAACAAACCCCGAAGGCGGCCTCGTGCGCCTATCATAATACACCTTTACTCACCTTTTATTGGGTTCTAAAGCAAATTAAGCTTATAAATTGGAGTTAGGTCAGTTGATTAAGATAGTATGCTTGATTATGATTTTTTTTTCTCGTATATAAAAGTCCTTTGGAATAAATTGTTCCTATTTCAACTCATTAAATGAATTTTGTGCCTAACTGAATGATTTGTGGAATTATCATTACCTTAGCAACAATGAAAGATTGCCCTTCTTCCTTAACAATGAGGTTGGGGGTTCGATCCCCGCCCATGAGAATGGAGCGCATTTTGTGGCCAGCCGTTTACTTTCATTGGGAGAGCTCCCGCGGCGAAAGGGATTAGTCACTATTGTCGGCGGTGGATACCCTTGGGTCTCACCTAAAAAAAAAAAAATTGCCCTTCTTACTGTATAATACAAAGATTGAATCTTTGAAGGTAGAAAAAAAAAGAGGGAAAAAGAAGATCTAGAAACGCTTTTTTAACTTGTTTAACATCAACTAACTGATTATTATATCATAAACAACACCTAACCAATTTGACATGAATTAATGTCACATGGAGAAAAGACGACAAAGGACCAGAGAAGTTTCATGGTTAGAACCAAAGAAGGCTGTGTTTTCATGCATGTGACATGAAATGCTCCCAAGGCTACATAGGAACAAGAAAAACCAATCTCATTGGTGACAAAAATTCTAATTTATATACCTTTTCCTTCGCTGGTTACTAAATTATATTATATTATATTGTCAACATCTGCTTGTAATTGTTTATATTATTATCTCATCCAATCCCAAATTGCCTGCCAATTAGGTGGCAGTAAATTGTCAAGTGTTTTACTCTTCATTAGCCATAAAACAAGACAGGGATCTTTGCTCCAAAGACTCTGAATTTTAAATTTTTTTGGTCTCCAGTGTTCACATGAAACCTTGTTAGGTCAAGTCAAGGGTGGCAAAACATGGGACTCTATCTTCCTTCTTAATCCCTTACCTTCCTAGAAGAGTTGTCCTTTTGGATTGTCAAACTTTGCTTAGGAAGTTTCTCTATAAATACTTCCACTTATCACAGATTCCCTCTTCAAAGAGACGGAGAACCGAAAAATAAAAAATTTCAATTCTTTTAATTTGTACGCTTCTTTTGAGAAAGACGAGAGTTGAACTCTGATTATGCTCGTGGGATAAGTGGGTCCCAAACACTAGAGTTATAAGCCTCCACATGCAAAGAAAGATTAACAATCGGTTGGAAAATTTTGCTAAATCTTTCTTAACAAGCTGAAAATGTGATCAGACCAAAAAATATATATGAAAATGTGAGGAAACTATGTGAAGAACATGAGAAGCTAAAAGGACAATAATTACATTCATCTGCAGCCTTCGGACCCATAAGTTATGGTGGTGGCTATGATTTGGGGGACATTTTCTCTTCCTACCCATTTGCCAACAAGACAAGGTGGGACAGATCACTTGAGAACATGGCTGTGATCCATTTTCCCTAAATTCAAAATTTAAATCACAAAAGTTACTTACAGCAAGCAACCGACAGAGCTAAAATCTAACTACAAACCTTTGCAGCGGAAATATACAAATATAGTGGAATTACAGTTTCCTTTTCAACCATCAATCAGATATTGCAGACTTGATGCATCAGCCCTCACATTGTTCACAAATCTGGGAATTACTGTACACGTTTTAGGAACTTGCAGATTCAAGTGCTTACAGGGATGTGGTTTGGCAGCGTCTTTTCTTCAAATGCACCTAAAAATGAGGACATTATGATCAGCACGTATCATTTTTTTTTTTTTAATGCACAAGGAAAGCATTATGGGGAAATATAACATGAATGTCAATGTCAATGTCAATGACAAACTGCTTGAGCCATGGCTATAAGCCTATAACCTTGACCTTTCCATAGGCATGTGTGCGTTTTATGACCACAACGAACACTTCATTGGTTTTGTCTGAAGCCTAAACATTGTCTACACTGTTTCATTTTTTAGATTTTGGATAGGTTGTATCAAATGTTAATAGTCATCCCTCTGTTCAAGTTCCAATATTTTTGTGTGTTACGAACAGTAGAAGCAAACCGTGTTGCTTCCTGAGTGAAGAAAACAAAAAATTACAGCACAAACTTTTATCGTAACAACAGAAGGCATGGAGGGTTTTGACAAAAACATGCTATAAGAACTTGTAAAAATGAAAGATGCAATTCGGGAACTCTGTGATTCACCTTAGAAGACAAAGGAGGTAAAGAAGCCTGGCGCTCAGGATCTCTTAGCTGTTGAATCTTGCGAAGCGGAGTCCTGATCTCCTCCAAAAGCTTTGATGGGGATTTTTTCCTTTCTCCATGCTCAGAAGAGGAAGAGGAAGCTAACTTCTCTTTTCTCTCTTCTGGCATTTGTAGCCTTTCCATTAGCAGTTCAACCTCAGTGTCAATCTTCAACCTTTCACTATTTACTGCAGACAAAGAATTCTTCGTTGAGTCAATGACCAAGGTTTTGCATTGGGAGTTATCCAACATTGGCAACCCACAACGCATTTCCAAAGAACTTATATTAATTTTTGGTTCAGTATCTACCTGGCTTGTGCTTGGAAAAGCTTGTACTAACTCACTGCTTGCAGAAGCTCCAAATGTAGGAGTCAGATCCTGGGATCCATCCAATGCAGTATAAATTGATGATTTACTTTCTTCTTTCCAAAGTTCAGTTTTACCATCAACGACATGAACATCATAAACAGCTGGCTCTGTATCAAGCATTGAACTATGCAAACTGCTCTCAAGATTCCCACGTTGCTGCTGCTCTTCATCATCAGAATATAAGGTTTTCTCAATATCAATATTCTCCTGGGATGCTTGAGTGGTCATTCCTTGGTACATTACATCATCCGTGTGTACTTTTTCTTCCCCTGCTGAAATAACACATTTCTCAATCGAACCATACCCATTATGATGGATTTGTTTTTCAACAAATGAAGCCTCATATTCAGAAGTACTATCTGCAGTATCTCCGAATTTCTTACAGTTATATTTAGCATCATCAGTCTGCTGCAGCATCATTAGAGGATCTGTATTAAATGAAGGTGAAGGCTTTTGTCCTAATTCACGCAACATATCACTCAAATCACCATTACATTGTTCTTTTCCTGAAAAGCTCATCTGCCTATATGCTTCAACTTCCTTCTCCAAGAAATGGTTCTCCTTCTCCCTCCTAAGAAGAATCTCTTTCAGAACATCCATCTCCTCTTCATCATAAACAAACTTTTCTTCTATCATCCTTTGGTACTGTCTCACTTCCATTTCTATTGATGCTTTATCCTTTTGCAGACGAGATATCATGGCCATCGCTTCATCAGCAGCAGTTGCAGCAGCACCTCGCTCTTTCTCTAGCTCTAGATAAAGAGCAGCACAAGAAGCTTTCTCTTTTTGCAGTGCTTCTTGCAATATCCTGATTGTATCCATTTCGTTTCCAAGAATAGGAGCCTTTTCTTTTATGTCCACACCCTTACTCTCACCAGCTGGTCCACTCAACTTAGAAGTTTGGCATTCCTCCATATTATCTCCAGTTGGTGCTTTTGCATCATCTAAAATGAAAGAACCACACAAGTGAGCAAACACCATTGCCAATATTCCAAAGCTAAGAGTTCATATGCACCCAATTCCAGTTTTAAATATTCTACGAAGCAGAATCGCAATAAAGTTGTTAAACACTACATTCTAATAGACATATGAATCCACACTTTAAATAAATGGTTAGTCTATATTGAAAAACATAAACTCAAGTAATGAAAGCAACTACTAAACAAGTCACTCACCCTGAGAACCATCTTCTCTCCCAGCTACGGCAACTGAGCTTTCACCAGATGTCTCTCTTGTATCTCTGTCATCACACGGAAAGGGGAATATACGAGCAGCTGACCTCGAACTATCATTTGACAATGGAGAAGGAAGCTTTCCATATTCAGGAGCAGCCCTCCTAGAGCGCCGAATTCCAGGCCTTTTCTTTAGAACCATAATCCTCTTCCCCTTGGCATCATACCCACTTTCCCTATCGACCAGATTTTGCAATTTTGGACTTGAATACGCACTAGAATATGCTTCACTTTCAAACTCATGAACTCCATTCTCACAATTCACATCTCTAATCAATTTCAAATTCAAGTTGGACCTTTGATCCTTAGACCAAACAACATCAAAAGGGAACTTGCTCTTCACCAACTCCTGAACACCACGGATCTTTGCAACTGGCCCATCAATAAGTAACTTATGCAAGCAAAGATCACGGTTTCTATACCCCAAGAACCCATTACAAGGACATGGCAAATAAACCCAAAAAATCTTCAAAAACTTCGATGCAAAAAACACAAAAGCAGATACACATAGCAGGAAATAAGCCAGAGCAAGGTCGAGAAAAGCTCCTACAATAACACCTAAGGTCCACGGCGGAACTTCCTGGCAAGCCAAAGCCATCCTTTTATAAAAAATAAAAAAGAGAGATCAAACTTCAAGGATTCCACTGAAGTGTGGCAAGCAACTCAGAATCAAAAGTTTTGCTGATTTGGGTGCAAAGAGTTCACCAACCCAATTGGTCAATATTAAAATATTAAAAGAGAAAAGCTATAAAACAACCCTATACTTCTAATTGAAAATAGTGCATAATGATTATTTAAAAAATCCTTTGAAGAAAAAAATAATCAAAGATTCTCTAGAAATTGTGAGCTGATAATCATGGCCTGCACAAGCACGCATCTTCAACTTCAAGTAATTAATCACTCCACCTAGAATACAAGTCAAAGAAAATGAACCATACAAAAAACTTAGCCAATAAGGAAGCAGAATTAAATATAAAAAAAGTTAAGGCCTTAACTTTAACAGATTATTAGTAACTTGGAGAGCTGAAATGGAAAACCCACTAAGGATTTGTGAAGATCGTGATGGGTTTGGAGCCGCGAGGTCTGAGAAACTTCGCAGAGCTCTGGAAAGAGACGGGTTTTGATTTGGGAAAGAAAGTCTAACTAACTGTTGACATTTCAGGCGTCATCCACTATAACTAAGTTGTTTGTACAAATAAAGCCAACTTTCGACCCAAAAAAAAGTACAAATAAAGCCAACTACTTTTTTGCCATTCGCCAAAATTCTGACGCGTTTTGGTAACTGTAATATCTGCGCGCCAAAGAGCAAGAGCCACCTCTAGGTAGGGTGCGACGTCGTATGGTGGACGGATTTCGACATCCCTTTAGTGTCGCTTGTGGATCATGTTGGGCCGCTTTGTGAGCCCCTTACGTGGAGAAGCAGCTTGGGCCGAAAGTAAGATAAAATAGATAATGTTCTTTACATGAGGTGGTGAGTCAAACTCTCCTCCTCCTCTAAGTGCGTCGGGGTTCAATTTAAGTAAGAGATAATCTTTAAACAACCCAATATAGTACGCCCCTACCCTCCTTTGGCGAATGACAATAAAAGAGAAAAAAGTATTATTGACTTTTCAAAACTTCATTTGTGCACCAAATCACTCAATAGTTTGAGTTGTTTTTTTTGCTTAAGTTGACAATTTCTTAACTATATAGAGCAAAGCACCATAGCCCCAATGAATGAAGTGTGAGCCAACCATCATAGTTGGAACATGATATATTTTACGGGTGATGATTTTGGTACTCCAAAATTATTTTGAAATTACCTCATGCACTCTTCATGTGTAGGAGGAACGGAACTCCAACAGCTTTTGTAGCAGGGGCCTTGGTTAGTCAAATATAATTCACCTCTTACAGTTGATTGATAATTGTTTCAACTGTCTTGGGAATGACATGCTTTTATCTGAGTGCAGGGTTATCTCTTTAGAGTGTTTCTTTGCTGGTGTTTGTTTTGGTTGTTTGATCACCCTTATGTTGAAGAATATAAAGTCTCACATCGGAAACTTGAATAAATAAAATACAACATATAATGAATTGTTCCACTACTAATATCACCGAGACCTTTTGCGATAAAACTCCACACCTACTGGACTTTGTAGGTGGTTAAGTTGGGGACAATATCGGTGTTGTTAGTAGTGGATCGTTAGAAATGAGTTCAAATTTGCAAGTTTCAAATTTTCCCAGTTTTTGAAGGAATGGATTCCCAGAAATAGAGGATAGAAGCTAATCTATGTATATAACTATATATACAGAAAAATTACTGTGATTATTTTTTGGAGAAAGATTCAATATAAAATTTGCTATTGGACACATTGTAGATATAAGTTGTCATAATAGACTTTTACATGAAGCAAAAAAAATAAATTCATTTGCTTGAATTAACAGATACAATAGAATTTTAAAGACACAGAAATTTGGAGTAGATTTATACAATAATAATTTAGTCTTTCCAACAAAACAAAACCAAAAAAGGTGCTCTTTATGAAATTATTTAATCTCAGCTCTCTCCTCAGTTCTCACATGATTCGCAGAACAGACCTGTAGAAGTTGTAAAATTCGAGTTCACATTTCATGTGATGCGAGATACGATAGTTGAATGCTGTAAGCTTCTTTGAGCTCAGCCAACACCTCTGCTATGGTTGGCCTCTGTGATGCATCTCTCTCTACAGACCTTATAGCAACTAAGGCTGCCTTTTTCATGCTTTGGACATCAAATCTTTCCTCTAGGCTCTCATCCACTATCTCATATGCACCTGCCTGTAAGTAAGGCTTGG
Source organism: Prunus avium (assembly GCF_965620075.1). Classification (NCBI taxonomy): domain Eukaryota; kingdom Viridiplantae; phylum Streptophyta; class Magnoliopsida; order Rosales; family Rosaceae; genus Prunus; species Prunus avium. The sequence continues at coordinate 36,291,130 of NC_142291.1, forward strand.
CCTGCACTTGTCAAAACAAACAAACAAAGAAGACTGATATTTGGCCCAAAGAAGACCATTGACAGACAAAGAACAAGGTAGAAAGGAAGTTAGATGTTTGGTTTACCCATAACACCAAATTAAAGGAGTCTGGAGTTCCAGAGTGGCTCAATGGCTCTCTCCCACAAATGAGCTCCAGAAGAACAACTCCGAAGCTATAGACGTCGCTTTTTTCAGTAAGCTGTTGGGTTGAGTAATATCTGGGCAGTTCAGTTTGAATCCATCAACAGGTGAAGAAAAGAATCGGTCAAGAATTAACAACATTACATAATGCTTTCGAAGACCTACTCAGGATCAAGATAGCCGGCGGTGCCCTTGACAACAGTGGTCACATGAGTTGCGTCTGCCTGCATTACTTGTTTGGACAGGCCAAAATCACAAACCTTAGCATTCATTTCCTTGTCTAAAAGGATGTTACTACATTTCACATCTCGATGTATGATTCGAGGTTCGTTCCCATTGTGCAGATAGTCCAATCCTTCAAAAGAAATGAGGTTCATAATTCAGATAGAGCTTTGAAAACAGAACATGAGAACATTAAGATGGATCAGAAGCAGAAGCAGAAACACAAGCATACCTTTTGCAGCATCAACAGCAATTTTCAGTCTGCGTACCCAGCTCAGTGAAACTTTTTTACTGTTTGGACCTGAAAGTGACATAAGTTATAAGTTGGGAATGCAACTTTGCAACGAGGAACTGTAATGCTTCTATTTATGCATAATGTTTAACAAACCATAAAGGTGGTCAGCCAACGATCCACCAGGAAGATACTCATAAACAAGTATTTGCTGCTTTGCTTCATGACAGAACCCTTCCAAGCACACAAGATTTTGATGCCGAATTCGAGACAATAGATTCACCTAAAACAATCCAAGGAAGGTACAAGTCACCTTTTGCAATATAAGATTGAGAATTTAATTTCTCTGCTTTATAAGCAGGCAATAATATGCTAAAGGAGTTCAGATGGTGAACCTCATTGATAAAAGAATCAGCCCCAAGTTGGCTTCTATCAAACCGCACTTTCACAGCCACCAATTTTCCATCTGAAAGCCTTCCAAAGTAAACAGAACCAAAACTACCACGGCCTATGACCTCCTTGAAATTGTTGGTGGCTGCTTTGATTTCTTTGTGGGTAAAAACTCTTGCTGCATTCCAGTTACGCATATCTGACACTGCCCCTAAACATTAAAAAGAAGTTCTCATGAAAGACTGAAGTAAAAGGCTTCCATGCACATAATCATAATCTTGGATGTTTACGTACTTTCTGTGGATGTGATTTCAGTTCTCTTTTTCCTCATGTACAAGAATGCTAAAATAGAGAAAAATATCACAAGTGCAAGTAAAGCTCCTCCAATTGCACCAAGTATAATTGCTAACTGATTGTGTTCAGTGTGTTTCTTTCCGGTGAAGATAGTAACTTGGGGTATCTCAATTGAAGAGTTGGCTGAAAAATCATTGCATCTCAATGTTGAGAAAGAGAGGCACAAATTTCCTGATGCTCTGCACAAAATTGGTGCATCAGCAAGCAGAACAAATGCACAGACGACGAGAGACGACAAGATGACAATACTAATTCCATACCGGATTTCCAAACTTTCTCTGTTCAAGGACAGCGGAAGAGCGCCTTGTAGTTTGTTATTTTCCAGGTTCCTGATGAATGCAGAGGATGTATATACTTGAGTGAAACAAATGATCTTGCTCATATAAGAATCAGAAGATTCAGAAAACAACAAGTTCTTTTGTATTATTTTTAAAAATGTTTCACTTACAATAAGTGGAGGTCTTCTAACTCTCCCAAGCTCTCTGGAACAATTCCCTGTAATGTATTATTTTGCAAGTCCCTCCATATAGAATAAGGAGAAGAAATAGGACAATGCAATATGTTAGTATCAGTTTTTGGGTCCATAGACAACATCTTACACGTATGGTTTAAAAATGTAGAAAATTCGACTTACAGAATTTGAAGGCTAACCAAGTTCTCCAAATCAGTACCAAAGGATGTTAACCGATTGAAACTCAGATTCCTGAAAGTTTCAGTCACGCAATAATCGTCATGATGTCTAAAGAAACAGAAATTCAGTTCATGAATGAAGAGACATTACAATTTCTCAAGACGTGTCAAGCTACCCAAATTCTGTATCTCACCAGCAAGCGATGTGTTATGCAAATCCCTGGAGCATAAGACCACCAACATAAACATAAGAAAATGGACCAACGAAAACGTAGCATCAGTTATCTAACCAGTCTTAAGCAGCCTCAAGAGTTTACAGTGTTTTAAGATCCAGCAAGTCGCCGATGGCTGCACTAACTGACCTCAAATAGATGTCTGGAAGCTCCCTAAGAAAAACATACACAGTAAGTCCACATCTCTAGGGAAAATGCAAGGCACCAATTCAACTTTAACAGATAAAAATGAACATACAATGATGTAACTATGTTTCCTTCACATCCAATTTGATCCCATGAAACAGGAGAGCAAGGGTCATCTTGCCATCCCAGATCTAGACCAGTAGATTGTTGAATAACCTGAAGAGCTGAAACTGCAAGCAAAATAAAGTCATCATCAGTTGTAGCAGCAACTAGCAAGTAGAGTGACCTTAAATTAATCAACAAGTATGCAAATCTAAAGTGGTACCTGTGGTGGACGAGGCTTCCTCTGGAATATCAAGAATTTCATACACCTCGATTGCATTGACTTGAGGATAGAAGCTGGTGCTCTTCAACGTGATGTTCAGGCTCTTCGTTCCTCTCAGTGTAAAATATAGTGTTCCAACTTGTGAGCTTCTCACAGTATAGTTTGATTGAACAACATCACCGTTAATTAAGACGTCGAATGAAGGAAACACAGGAAGAATACCAGCAAAGTAGAGGACAATGTAGTAGTCTGCCAAGGTATCAAGAGGAAAGTTATATGTCAACACATCCCTTCGTGCCAAAACTCTAGCAGTTTGAAGAATAGCAGCAGGGGGAGCCTCCTTTAAAGCAGAGAAATTGAAGCTAAGCTGAGTCTTAAACCCAGCTGACACATGAAATGGTGCGAAGCTTTGATCAACATCCCAAATACGATCATACGGGTCCAAAGGGTACCTGTTGTTAGACAAACCAATGACTAAAAATCCAACAAACCATCAAAGCCACATACATATAAGGAGCTCAAAAAGTTCATACCTCAAAGATCCATTTGTGTAACCACAATTTATTCGGTAGCTTTTCCTAAGTGACTTATTTGGGAAATCTTCCATGCCACTTGTGTAAGCTCCTTGAGGAAGTGGCCTAACTTCAATTGTAGAAATTACAGGAGTCCCTCTATCTGCAATAGCATGCAAACAGAAGGAGACTGCGTCCTTACCAGTTGGCCATAAAAACTCTTCTGTCCATGGATCGTTTTTTCTGAGGTCTATGGTGCTAACAATGGCTGTCCCAAGAGACACAGAGAATGATGGGGGTTTCCCAAGGCTGTCATAGTTTTTGTACACAAATTGAGCTCTAACAAGAACCAAAGATGACACATTGGTTACTGGTAGTCCATAACATTTGCGACCTTGGGAAACTGGGAAGAATCGAACCGGGGCGCCAGATGAGGAGGTTCCATCAATGTAATCAACGGTGGTGGTGTTGCCTATGCTTATGTATGCACTGTCTGGAATCCACGAGATACTCAATGAATCGGTGTAATTGGTAGTTCCACCACAAGTTAAGCTCAAGAAACCTGTCCCATATACATGAATAAAAGCAACATTTGAGCAAAAGTCTTAAACTTGAGTTAAAATTAACTTTTGAACAGATTGAAGGCTCTGCTGTGATGAGCCTACTGTTATTCTTCCACCAAAAGTTTTAGTGACATACAACAAAACTAATAATGAAAAAGAAAAAACACATACCATCTTGATCACAGAAAGCAACTGCCCAAAAGCCAGAAAACAGAAAGAAGCCAACCCAGAAACAATGGAGGTCCATAATTTCAGAACCAAGAAAGTTACCCAAAAATACTTGTAATATATTTCCAAGAAACAAAACAAAGTACTTAACGTTATGCACCCAAGTGGTTCATCATAAGAAGGGGCCAGCAGGTAAAAAAGATGTTGAAGAGTGAAGATTTCAAAAGAAGCGAAAAAGATATCGGGATCTCCAACAAAATGATTGTTTCTCTGGTGGGTTAACAAATTGGTACTCTGATTGTTTTGAAAGTAGAAGCTGTAAAGAGTAAAAGAAGGTTGTGATTGAGGAAATGGGGCACCAAGGTGATGATGAAGGAGTGGCAAATAATTATAATTATTATAGTGGTTGTAAAAAAGCAGCTCTTGAAGAGGTAAGCCAGCTTTCAGTTGAGATTATAAGAAAGTTCGTATATGTATAAACAGAGTGCTAATTTGAACTAATACTGATTGGTTTTTGCATGCATGCAAATTGAAATAGTTTAACTCTTTTTCGCGTTTTTAAATACAAGCAAAAATAGATGGTCTTGCTTCTCTTGAAAACAAGCAACCTTGCTTGGATTACATCAATCTTGCACCCGAGTTCGAATTCCCCTTCCAGTAAACTGGAGTAGTTTAAAGTATTGCTTTTGTCAAACAAAAAACAAAAAAGTCAAAGGCTTGAAATGCAAGTTCCACTACTCTCTAACGTGGGTTAGTGGAAGGAGGATGATTCATTCATAGGATGCTTGCTTTGCTTAATACGGGGTGCATCAAAGCAATGATCTTTTGTTGCTCTCTTTTTGTATAGCTTTGCTTGTAATTCCATTCTCACTCCAAATGCAATCTTTTTATGGATATGGAAAGCAAGAAAAAGGCACTTTGTGCGAACCAACTCAATCATTTCAAGGCCTATAGAGAGGGACAAATTCTAAAAACTGAACCAATGCTATATATCTCTCATGCATCAATAATGTATGTTTTTTTTTTGTCTTTGTTCATATATGCTTTGCTTGCTTGATATTTCAATTTCTTCTTTCATGTATCTTTTTGGGGCGTTGATGTTGACGACTTCAACATATGTTTCTTCACAAGTCATGAGAATCATAAAGAGCTCTGGTTTGGCTCCTTCAGGTTTCTCAATTGAATGAGCTGTATCCATATATATTGACTCAATAGAGGTGAGTACAGTTCGATTCGACCTGGTTCAACCACAAAATCACCAATTGAACCGGGTTTTATATACATTTCGGTTGGGATCGGTTATTGCTAAAATGGCTCAGTCCAACCGAACCGAAGCAGCTGGGCATGCCCATTAGCAAATTTATATCATTTTTGGCCCATTTGATTCTTTAAGAATTTTAGGCCCATTTATTCGGAAGGCCCAAGATTCAATCTAAAGTAAACCAAATAGGGCTTCCATTATTCCAACAATGTAACGAGTAGCAAGAAAGCGAAAAAAAATGCACATAAAATTGCACACGGTGGCAAAAAAGCAATAGGAAACTCAAGACTTGTATTATATTCATCAACAATTAGTATAAAAGCAAATACTCCATATGCCTCTTTCCATAGAGATACAAGTACATGGGTTCCTTACTCAGTACATGTCACATATCTGCCACAGACCAAAGATAAGCTTCCGCCTCCGTAGCTTGTTTATCATTCTTCCTTTTAAACATTCCCTTCTCAAATCCTGCAAGACAACAGAAAAAATTAGTAAATTCTGACTTAATTGTGCACGTCATTGCACGAAAAGTAAGAAAAAAATCCAAATGTAAAATGAGGAAAAAGAACCCACCATTACTGCGATCAATTCCATCCCAATGTCTTCCTGGTCTTATACCATATCGATTTGGTGCAGCATCTAGTCCTCTTTTTAACCAGCTATGATTAGGAATCTCCTGAGGAATAATAAATCCAGATTCCTTCATTTTCTCGCTATCCCCCAAGTCAGGGAGAACTGGCTCGGAATACTTCTTCTGCAGAGCATGACAGCAAGACAAATGTCAAAATCAGTTACTAATTTATGTAATTCTAGACACCACATACTGAACTTCACTTATTACCTTTACCAAATGTGCCATAGGATCGCCCCATCTTACTCTCTCCTTCAACATTTTGTCGAGGTCTGGATCATCTCTGTAAACAAAAGATAAAATTTGAAAATGCTATACACAAAGGAAGATGCGATTAAGGCTCTAAACAGTTCCCAAACGTATCCAATGACAGTGATGTAGGATATAGGTGAATTGCATATTTAGGCAGATTAGCGGAAGCAAAAACAATGAAAACAGAATATTGGATGAATAAAGATCACTCCAGGGGCTTCACATCAGAATCCCAAAACTTGTATTTCTCTTGTATTTCTTTAACTGAACTATATAAAGGGACAAAGGGAATAGTATTCAACTATGCGATACCAAGAAAACAGATGGAAACATAGCTTGGACTTTTGTAGCATTTACCTCGTCCGTGCAAAAGGTTTCTCCTTCTCAAGTTCTAACTCCTCCAGGTTAGTTTCAGCTTCCCGCTTTTGCGCCAAGCCTTTACCCCATTCCAACTTTATCTCCTGATGAAATTACAGACAAAATACCATAAGTAATCTATTCAAACAGCTGAATAAATAACAAAATATAAAATCCATTTTTCACGTGATGAAACTTATACCCAGTGTGTAAAACTAATAGATGTTTAGCTAGATATTGCACCACTCAAGCATGACCCGTTCACTATGTTCCAACATACCTTTGGTTTTTCTTCTACTTTCCTTTGTGATTTCAAAAGCTCCTCCTTTGAAATGCGCTCCCCTGCAGCATTGGTTGTGAGATACAGATAAAAGCACGAAAAACAAATATAACTAATAAAAGGTGAACATACAACTTCAGCTAACCTGTTTTCTTATCACGATATACAGGCACTGCCTCCCTCCCACTTATAGAAGGATCCATCTGTTGAAATCTACAACCATCAATATTTTGCAAGTCAGAATATGCAACATTTATCTGTGAAACACAATAAAAGGCAGCAATATTATTTGAGCCATAACTCCTTTACACTTCCTTCTTCAATGTTTCTTAAAATAAATAGAAAGAAATAAAGTGAGATGGTTTTATTTTTTAAATGAAATCAAAGGCTGAAGAAACTGAACAATATCCAAAACAAATCAAGGTAATAATTTGAAGTACATAAATAAATCATTGGTGAGCAAAAGTTATAAAAGTTCTAATCAGATCACAACGAAATGAGATGGAATTGCATTTTGTGCAAATTGGAAAACGTGCTGAACAATGACCATTTCAGTACATGTACTTGTCACACAAAATGCATATATACACAAAAAAGTGTCATCTTAGGTGACTAAAGTAAACAAAGGCATCCTTTTTCTCCGTTACAAAAACAAGTCTACATAACTAAGATAGTAAGATTTATAGACCATGTCAACTGTCGAGTTTTCAGTACAAGGCCACATATGCCTCATGGTTAGTTAGCAGCTAATAGAGCATCCATGTGGCAAGACAACACTAATTCACAGGTCTCTATATTCATGGCCATCATGGAAAACAGACAATGAATGCATAAATGACACCATCAGACCACAAAGGGCAAAACCATTAGTTAAGTTTTCATTGAAAGCGACAAACAACTAATAGGAAAGAAAAAAAAGAGTAAACAGAGGATGACGGTCCCTCAACTTGGTCTGAAACCTTAGCTGAATGAAACACTACGCATATTACTTATTCATCATGAAGCATTGGCATATATATGTTGGTTAAAACAGGTGCATACCTTAACCGCTCATCCTTCTTAGTTCTCGTGATCTCGTCCCTCATTTCTCGGCCAGAGATCAAACCAACTTTCGGTTGCTCTTTCAAAGAATCCGGAGGAACTTGCTTCTTTTTCCTCGGTGGAGAAAGATCAACGTCCTTCCTACTCTTCCTTGGTGGAGAAAGATCTCTATCGACATCCTTCCTACTCTTCCTTGGTGGAGAAAGATCTGAATCAACATTCCTACTTTTCCTTGTGGGTGAAAGGTCTGTAGGCAACTGATCTTGATTTGTTGCCGGTTCAGGGGATGGAGTGTGGTGGCGCTTCCGTCTCTGCCGTGGAGGTGACAAGTCAACATCTTCTCCCCTATCTCCCGGAGACATTGATCCAGGTTCCGAATTAATCCTCTGTCTACGAGGTGGAGATATATCAGAGCTTGAAATCTTAGGAGGCGATGATTGTCCAACTGGAACCCAACCACTTCCATCTTCAGATATGGCATTAAATGGACGCTTGGCCCTCAATGCTTCAAGTCTCCTCATCCTCTTAATCTCAATGTCCTCATCAACAAAAGGTTTGTCTTCATCTGTTGAATTGTTGTCATTATCTTCCTCAAGATTCACCGGTTTCTGCCACGTAGGGTCTTCATCCACCACTAAAAACCCCATTGCTTCTGACTTGCTTTTCTGCTTCTTCTTCTTCTTTTTCTTCTTCTCTTCTTCATTAATCCCTTCATATCGTTTCAAATACTCTTTCAGTGATTTACTCGAAGAAGCCATCGCTGATTCAACAGTCGTTACCTTGCCCTTCCTAATAACTGTAATTTGCAAACAATAAAGCATGAGCATAATAAAAATCGAGGTGATTAATTTGACTGTAAGCAAGAAAAATCAGAACCCTAACTATGCACGAAATTGTAACACCAATAAAATAAGTTTCGAAAACAAAATGAGGTGATTAATACGCCTAGCTCTAGACGCCGTGCATTCCCTAAATCAGAACCCTAACAATGCACAAAATCGCAAAACTAATAAAATAAACTTTGCACTCTTAAATTCTGCTTGGCTCCAGAGAAAACAGGCAAAACAGAAAGAAAGACGAATTCGAAACAGAAAAAGAAAATTATGAAAGTACATACCACTACCAGGTCGAAGAAGACAAGAAGAAGAAAGAAATAGCAGATGGATTGCGTTCCCGCTCCGTCCTTCTAGTTTGAGGGAAAACCGCGATGGGCTGAAATTCGTCAGCTGAGAATTTGAGACTCAGAGAGAGGGTCGAAGCGTCGAAGGAAAGAGAGGCTGAGACAGAGGCTTTGTGTAGAAGAGTTGAGAGAGAGACGGTGGGTGACCGTGAGTTTGGCGGAGCGTCTGGGAGAGGAGAGATGGCGTATGGACCGTGGATGTGCGCCCGATTCTATTCCATTATTATAGAGTCCGCGTTTGGTTTCATATTCAAAAAATATATATATATATTTAGGGTACTGATTTTCCCACTCCCTTTTTATCCGCTTACACTCCTTTTTTTTAAATTGTATGTTCTCACTTCTCTTTTGTTCACTTACACTCCCTTTTATCTTATAGTAAAAAGTATTTTTAAAAAAAAACAAAAGGGAGTGTAGGCTGATAAAATGGGAGTGGAAAAATTATCACCCTATTTTTATTTTTTCTAGAAAATAAAAAATAAAACCTTTTAAAAAAATGTTTTATAGTATTTGGGATTTTTTTTGTTTGGGTTTTCAAAATTGGGACTACTAAACAGACCTTTTGGGCTTTGGGCTCAAATTATGTTATTAAATTTAAAATTTTGGATCAATATAATACCAAACAAGCCCTTAATGGTATCTCTCTTTACGGCATGTTTATTAATCCGTAATCGGATTAAGAGGAATTTTTTTTTACCAACGGATTAAGAGGAATTGAATCAAGGATAAATGGAATTGAGGAGGAGTTGGATTGAGGAGAGTTAGAATCCATATTCCTATTGAATGTGTTTACTAAACCATATGGAATTATGGTAGGAGTGGTACTAATTCCTTATAAGTTGTTTACTAAATTCCCATGAATTGGAATTGATTACTAAAATGTGCTTGTTGTTGGGTTATATTAGATGGCAAATTTGGAATTTTAAAAATTGTGAGGATATAATGGGTAAAAAATGGATTTCTAATGGGTTAGTTCCTTAGGAAATAGAATACCACCTCCCACCCAATATTCAAATTCCTCCAAAAGAAGGAGTTAAATTCCTAAATTGGTGTGGGCCTCACTCGCATTTTCATGTAAACCAAATCAAACCAGACCAAACCAATCCAATTAATGACACTACATTCACTTCTTTGGTCAACACAGTTTTCATATATGTTCTTTTTAGCCCAATTCAACGGGCAGCAGGTTCAAATGCCCACACCCTACTACTAGTTCGACTTTTGAGCTTAGTTAACTTTCTTTTATTTTGTCAATCCGGTTTTTTTCGGTTTTCCTTTTTGGCCTAGTTCAATGGTTCACAGGTTTCAAATGCCCATCCCTAGTACTCATGAATAAAAAAGGATATTGTTTGCCTCCTTCCCTAAGTAGATATTCTTCCTTGAAATGTAGGACGTGCTATAATAAGAAGGGAAGTATTTTCCAATTAAAATTTGAGAGCATTTATGCTCACCAAACCATCACATCAACAGCCACAAGATGAATTTTGAGATTTGTGTAGCTTATAAGGTTATATATATATATTTACACAAGCGATGATGAGGTGGTAAGCAAAAATGCAACCAGGTATAGCACCATATAAAGGAAAGCCCTCTATGACAAAAGGATTTCAAGGTTTAACCATCACAAGGGCAACCAAGTTCAAAAGTAACATAAAAACACAACCAAAAGTTTTCACTTACAGAAAGCACAACTAAATTGGCCATTTCTGGCTTGACAGTACAATTCAAGGCTCATGCCAAGCTTATTCATTCTTTATACTGCTGGAAGCGTTGGGGCACTTCACTTTCGTTTTTTCTGCTGCTTCTTCTTCTTGCCCTTTGAAGTGCTGGCCTTGCTTTTTCGTTTTGGATCTGGGTTTTGAGTTGAGCAAGGGCCCTCAGTAGGATCATTGTTTTTCTCACCTATAATAGAATAATTAGGGAACTCATATCAATAATTGTCATCAAGTATCATCTTTATAACAGAAAAATTAATTGAACCCTCCCTTCCTCTCCTCATTATGTTCAGTCATCGCTGAATTTGAGCTCAGACCTGATGAAGATTCTTTCGCAGCTTTTACTCTCTTCGCCTTCATGAAATTGGAATCCTACACATGATCGGTAAATTCATATACAATTATGTAAAGAAAAAATTCTAATTAACTTGGACCGTGAAATGGATTAGTGACCTTTATGTATAATGAAAATGAAAAAAGATGGAAGATTTTCCATCATAAATTGCTTTCAATTCTACAATGAAGTAATCCCAAGAGACTAGTAACCTTCTCTAAAGAATTGGAAACGATCATAGCACAAAAGAAAGGTAGACAATGATAATGTATATGCATCTAAAGGCAATCATAAATAGAAACAAACGACTAGATAAAACCATAAATTTCCTTTTCATTGTTTTCTCATGTGGAAAAAAGATTCTAGACTTTGAAATCCACAGATCATCTGGATATATGCACGATCAATATATAATAGAAAAAAACATCCCAAAAAAAAAAATTAAAGAAGCTAGAAGAAGCTAAAACTCACTGGTGAATATATCGAAAGCTGAGCTGCTTTCGCATATCGCACATAGCGCATAAGGTCCTGATAAGTTGAGAACTCCTGGCCTGTCTCCGGACATAGGAAGCCCTACAACACCCATGCATAAAAAACATATCATCCCTTGCAACTCTGAAACCTTTTATGTTTCAACTATTTTTTCTTCATTGTCAAGACTTTTAGCTTTATTTCTCTTAATTCTATCATAATCAGCACTATATTATTAGTTGCATGTTTTTAAGCACGCTAAAAGCCAAACAATCTGATAAGTATGGTACATATCCAAAAAGAAAAAAGTGGAGCAAATATCACTAGCCAAGGAATTTGTTCTAATATAAAGGCTTAAGAGTTTGAAAAAAGGGAAAGCATAAAGTCAAAATCTAGACAAGACTCATGTTCATGAATGCTTACAACTTTTTCAATTAACTTTCTTATATTCAGAGAGCAGCACATGTTTCTTTAATGGAGATATGCTCAGAATACAGTATAGAGTATACAGATCTAGGATTTTGCTCAATCCAGAACCGTTAAGTTCATGAATACTAATGAACGAGGCAATCTGAAATCGAAAAACAGATATCAAGATTAAATGCACATAATTGGTAAAATCACAAAAATTACTTATATGTTCTATAAGCTAAGGGAAAAACAAAGTTTCCACATATGATGCGCTATTTAATGCTATGTAAGACATTCTTTTTAAGTATGAACCCCCACATTCACGATAACCACCAAAAATCTCGTGTCGCTTATTGGCAGCATGCATCCAACATTAATTAAGCTCCTCTATATGATCAAAGCAATTCAACACATGCAGCTATTTGGAAAACGACATTACCTAAATTCATCTTAAACACGTTAAGTTGAACAGAATGTTCAACAATCGCGTACCACGCATTAAATATGTAATAGCTGCATGTAATTCAACACGTGCAGCTATTTGGAAAATGACATTACCTAGATTCACCTTAAACACGTTACGACAAAGCTGAACAGAATGCTTAACAATCGTGTACCACACACTAAATATGAAATAGCTGCTTGCAATTCAACACGTGCAGCTATTTGGAAAACGACATTACCTACATTCACCTTAAACACGTTATGACAAAGCTGAACAGAATATTCAACGATCGCATACCACGCTCTAAATATGTAATAGCTGCAAGTAATTCAACATGTGCAGCTATTTTCAAAACAATTTTACTTAGATTCATCTAAAACATGTCATGAATCATGATGAAGCTCTGAATGTTCAATAATTTTGTCACGTAATGCCAAATACATCTTTTCAATATTAACTGATCTCTCAAGATCACTAGCGTCTGTGCAAATCAACGTGTTCAAACTTATGAACACTGCAATCATAAGCAAACCAATTTCAACTTATATCATCTAATCCAGATCAATGAGTAAGGAGTTCTCTTCTTGTGGTATCGAACCTTCTACATGGACATGATTCCTAAATGGAGTATGCGCTCTATGCAGTCCTAATAATCAAAATTTTCCACACTACGTTGAGCATGAACAGAAAAAAGATTTTGATCAATGCCAATTAAACAATGTAACAGCACTTAAAACCATTTTTTAAGAAAAAAAAAATCACTGAAAACCTTAAATCTGCACCTCCAAATCCAATGATCAGAGTAAAAGATTTTATTTCCAGAATTCTTCATTGTACGCAATTGAGAGCACACACTTGCCGTTTTGCTCAAACAACAGGTCACGTATCTCAAATGCTCGCCTATATCACATCACTCAATGAACAAAAAGATTATCACAATCACAGCACAAAAAACCTAATAAAAAAGACCCGTCTCGCCATGATCAAAACTGAACATAAAGCTTTCAAATATACAAAGATGAGACTTCTACCGCACTGAAGCTTTACTAAACATCTATACAAACGAAAAGGGTATAGATTTTAGAGTACCTTGACCTCAGTCCCATTCTCCTCAACCCTTGTATTCAACACCCAACCCTCAGGAATATCAAGCGAGTCATTCTTCGACGCCATTGCTCAGAAAAAGACCATAACCCAACAAACTGCACTCTCAGCGCAGCTGAAGAACAAAGTAAGTGGGTTTTTATCAGTGAGGAGGGGGCGATATGAACGAGGCAGCAAAGGCAAACATGGTAGGCAAGGTGAGAAGAAGAGAGAGCTGGGTTGGAAACCACGTGGTTCCATTTCTGCAGAGGATGAAGAACGTGTAAAGATGGTATGGTAATTAAGAGGATGAAGAAGAATCTTTGCTGGCTTAGTTGGTTCTGAAGTGTTCGTGCAAATGGACAAACGAGAGTTATGATTTTCTGGGTTGGACTTTGCATATCTGCATGTTTTGTGAGAGAGAGAGAGAGAGAGAGAGAGAGAGAGAGAGAGAGCGAGCCAAAATTAGGTTTCTGGGTTCAGAGAAGGGGAAAGCAGCCGTTACTGGTTTTGAATTCGCTCGCTCACCGAATACTCTCTTAAACAACGGCGTTTCGTTGTTTGGGCCATGGAGACAATAGTACCAAACGAGTTGGGTCTTTAAGGTTGGGCCATGCGGACAATAAGTAAACTTTTATTTTTTCTGATTTTTTTTAAAAAATTGTATAGCCGACCGGCTATACTAATTTCGAAACGTGGCGTCCAATCGCAAGGAGGGTCATTCGGATCCGTGGCACCATATTTTTGACACAAATTTTGACACAATTTTTGGGCCATTAGATTACTCCACTTTTAATGGTTGAGATTAAATCTGACATGACAAATAGTTTTAATGTTTTAAATAAAAAATCATTAATTTTATTTCTCTCTCATAAAAATAAAATAAAATAATTCTCTCTCCTCCCTTTTTTTAGGAAACGTAATCTCTTTTCTTGGTAGTATCCTTTTTTATTTGGTACTCTAATCTCTATTCTTTCTCACGCATACCTCTCTCTCTCTTTCCTGGGACCAGAAAAAATCTCCATCTTTTCTCTCTCTCTCTCTCTCTCTCCAATAACTGCAAACCAACCGTATGAATTCTCTACTCCATTTTTATTTTTATTAAAACAAATATGTTTTGTTTTGTTATTTATGATTATATTGATAGTTTAGTTATCTGTTATGCGTTAGCAGTCCGTTACACCCAAGGCCTTCCATGTTCAACATCCATCTCTCTACATAGATGATTTAGAAGATATGCTGACTAAAGCTATGCTTTCTCTCAACACTATGACAGAGGATGGCAACATCGAGAAGGTAAGCTTTTCAACTGATTCATGAAATCACGACTGTCAAAAAAACCACAAGACTCAATAGCATCTTTTCTCATTTGACAGTTGCATATCACCATGACTGCCACATTGAGACTGTGCCATCTTCAAATACATGTGCATAACCCTGATTTTACATGCTATTAGATTTGTTTGGCTTTTAGTTGCTTGTAGTCTCTGCATCATTTAACGAGACCTTAGATGTTGACATAACATAATATGGGATTTGCACAGCACGAATAAAGCAAGATTGATTCTGAAATAAGAGATATAAAAGATGCTTACAAGCTCTTCATTTAATTTATCCAAAGCATCATACTTGATTTTTGAACTCAACCTCTGCAAGAACAAAATGTCACATTAGCAATAGAATTCTCAATCACCAACAACCAGAAATAGATATTTAGGCATATCATTGAGCATACACAATAAGCTAGCCTCAGAAACAATACTGAAAAATATCAAAATTTACAAGCATACTAGCTAAGAGCCAATAGAAACTTAAGGAAACTATCAGTCCAATAATTGCAAGCATAAAATTTCTCAGCTTTGACCAGTTGAGTTTAAAAATGAAACATAAACTAATTCATGTCCCTTGCAAATATAAAGTTAGCATGAAAATCATCAAAAACCAATCCAAAACAACAGCATAAATAACAAAAATGAAAGTACCCATAATTGAAATCACATCAAAATCATAAAACTTTAACTCAAAGGAAGCTAACTCTGCGGGAAACTATGAACATAACCCAGTTTCAGTTGCTTCACAGCTCTGAAGTCTGAACAGAACCCAGACTTTGGCCCAAAAATTATGTCAAAATTTGGAGTGGTGCTGGTGGTGAGGGTGGCTTTGGGGATGAGAATGGGATGAGAGAGAGAGAAAGAAGAAGCAGAGGCAGAGGAGGAGGTGTCAATTCTCTTTAGAAAAAAGAGAGAGAATGAATTAATTAAAGATAATTAATGAGAGGAGAGAGAATGAATTCTTAATTAATATGGTATCAGAATTTTAATGCCAATGTATAAATATTAATTAAAGAAAAAAAATATATTGTTTTGCAATGTCAGGTTTAATCTTAACCATTAAAAGTGGAGTAATCTAATGGCCCAAAAATTATGTCAAAATTTGTGTCAAAAATATGGTGCCACGGATCCGCCCCCATATATATATAGTATCTCCGCACGGCTATACTCAGTTTTTTCTAATTTTTTTGAAAATAGTATAGCCGATGGGCTATACTATTTTGACACGTGGCGCCTAATCGTAAGTAGGGTCATCTTTTTTATATATATAAATAGTCTACTCGCGCGGCTATACTCGGTTTTTCCCCTTTTTTAAAAAAAATAGTATCACCACCTGGCTATACTGATTTTGACACGTGGGCGCCTAATCGCCAGATGGGTCCTTGTTTTATATATAAATAGTATAGCCAGGCGGCTACACACGGTCTTTTCTATTTTTATTAAAAATAGTAATAGCCGAGCGGCGATACTCATTTTGACACATGGGCCCGTGATCGCAAGGAGCGGCTGTACTCATATAAAAAATACTATAGCCGCGCGGCTATACATGGTTTTATCTGATTTTTTAGCAATAGTATAGCCGTGCGGCTATACTGATTTTGACACGTGACGCCTAAGGAACTCTTTCGATGAGCGTCCAATTCAAAACCAGTAACGGCTGATTCCCAATTTCTGAACCCGGCAAACCTAATTTTGGCTCGCTTTCTTTCTCTCTCTCTCAATCTCATCCTCTATGCAAATATACAAAATCCAACCCAGAACCCGTAATTCTTGTTTGTCCCATGAACACTCAAAAACCAGCTGAGCCAGCAGAGATTCTTCTTAATCTTCTTTATTACCATACCATCTTACACATTCCTCCTCCTCTCCAAAAATGGAACCACTTGGTTTCCAACCCAGCTCTCTCTTATTCTCACCTTGCCTACCATGTTTGGCTTCGCTGCCTCATTTATATCGCACCATCACTGATAAAAAAGCCCCTCATTTGGTTCTTGAGCTGCACAGAGAGTACAGTTTGTTGGGTTGGCATTTTTCTCCGCAATGGCGCCTAAGAATAACCCCTTTGAGATTCCTGAGGGTTGGGTGTTGGATACAAGGGTCAAGAGGGATGTGACTGAGATCAAGGTACTCTTAAATCTATACCCTTTTATTTGTATGAATGTTTGGTAAAGCTCGAGTCTGGTATAAGTCTGTTATCTTTGAAAATTTGGAAGCTTTAACTTCAGTTTTGATTGTGGATTGATGGGTCTTTTTTGCATGTGTTGTGCTGTGATTGTGATTATCTATGTGTTCATTGAGTAATATAGGAGAACATTTGAGATACGTGCCCTGCTGCTCCATCAAAATGGGAACTGTGTGCTGTCAATTGCGTACAAGAAGAATATTTTAGAAATAAAAACCTTTACGTGATTATATGAGCAGTAGAACCACTGTTTTGATCATTCAAGGTGCAGATTTGAAGGTTTCAGTGATTTTTTTTTTCTTGAAATAAAACGGTTTTCTAGTGTTGTAAATTGTCTAATTGGCTTAGATCTTAGATCCTAAATGTTTTTACTGTTCATGTAATTGTGTAGATCTTATATTGTCAAGGCATAAGTACCATGCTCTGTTTAGGAAACTTGTCAATATAGAATGTTAGATGCACAACATGAAATCTCCTTACTCATTTATATGGATTAGATGATACAAGTTGAAATTGGTTTGCCTATGATTGCAGTGTTCATAAGTTAGAACACGTGGACTTGCACAGATACTAGTGATCTATGAGATATGTGCTCAGATACTTTTGAAAAGATAGATTTGGCATTACGTAGTACAAGATAGTACAAGATCGTTGAACATTCAGTTCTGGTTCATCATCATGTTTTAAATGAATCTAAATAAAATTGTTTTCCAAATAGCTGCACGTGTTGAATTGCATGCAGCTATTATATATTAGTAAGTGGTACATGATCTATTCAATTCAGCTTTGTCATAACTTTTTTAAGATGAATCTACGTAATGTCGTTTTCCAAATAGCTGCACATGTTGAATTGCTTTGACCATCACATTAGAGCAGCCTAATTAATGTTGGATGCATACTGCCAATAAGCGCCACAAGATTTTTGGTGGTTATAGTGAATGCGATGGTTGTTAATTAAAAAGAAAGTCTTCGTAGCATTAAATAGCTCATTATATATGGAAACTTGTTTTTCCATAAGCTCTTTAATTTTACCAATTATGTGTATTTAAAGATGATCTTTGTTTACCATATTTCTGAACATATCTCAATTATCGACACGTGCGCTGCTACCATGAAGCATTCAATCATGCACTCTTCTTCTTCTTCTTCTTTTTTCTCGCCCTGTGAAATTCAATAAAAAATGCTATCAAACTCTAAACCCCAATGGCTTGTTTGCTTTACGTAAAAGACTTGAACTGCTACAAAGAGAAACAAGGTGGCACCCTATTACTCTTATTTGAATAACCTTTGTTAAATGCAGCAGTTCAAATATACTTTTGAAAACCAATGGTAGTTATTTTTTTTAAGCTGTGAACAAAACTGCTAGCAGGGCGGTAGATGAAACCTTAATTTCCCTTTTTTCAAAATCTTAATCCTTCTTTATTGGATCAACTTCCTTGGCTAGAGATATTTGCTTCACTTGTTTTTTCTTTTTTGATCTGAATAATTGGTTCACTTGTAAGTTGTAACCAAATTTATTAGATTGTCTGGCTTTTAGCTTGCTCAAAGACATACTACTAAAATATAGTACTAATTATGATAAAATTAAATGAAGAAAATAATACTTTACTACTAAATATAGTACTAATTATGAAAAAGAGAAAATAGTTGAAACATAAAAAAGTTTCAGAGTTGCAAGGACTGATACTTTTCAATGCATGGCTATTGTAGGGATTCTTCTGTCCTGCAACAGGTCAAGAATTTTACACATATGATGCGCTGATGCGCCATATCAGCTATGCAATTCCTGCACAAGTTTCTATCCATTCACCGGTGAGTTTAAGCTTCTCCTCCTAGCTTCTTAATGTTTTTAGTTTATGTTTTTTCTGTTCGTTGTCGTGTATATATCTAGACGAACTGTGGATTTCAAATTATTTCAACATGAGAAAATGATGAAAAGGAACTTCATGAGTTTATCTAGTTATTTCTTTCTGTTTACGATTGCCTTTAGATACAAATTCATTAATATTGTGTACCTTTTTTGTGTGCTACAATTGTTTCCAATTCTCTAAATTAGGTTAGGTCACTTAGAAGGAATTTTGTGATGTATTAGAGAGCAGTTCTGATTATATTTTAACTAAAAAAATTAAGTGCCTTTACCAATAAGTTCTGAGTTTACTGTGTATCATTTGCACATAGCATTAGTTAATGATTAGTACCTTCAAGGTGTCATTGATTGGTAAGTGTCATTCAGGTGTATTGTGTGAATTTTGTTTCACATATAATAATCCACAACTTGACTAAACACTTATACGTTATAAAAATGTTGTAAATCTAATAATCAGCCTTCCTAATCCGGAACAAATTGGTCATATTTAAGCACTTTTTTGTTGAAAAGGATTGTAAGGAAATTGATCCTGTCCAAAACTGAGATTGGAAACTTGTTTCAATCATATACTTGCATTAAAGTATTGGGTATCTCCTTTGATTTTGTACTTTCCACCTTTTCCTCCCTTGTCCATGGCAAGTTAACTACAGAATTCTTTCTGGCCTCATCTTATTGACAATCATATTCAGTTGCCTCCATATTTTTCTAGGTTTTGGTGCCTGGCTGCCAACAAGGTCTAGTTGGGGGCTTTGTGATTAATTTGAAATGCCAAAGCTAGAAACTTGATTGTCATTTTAGTGGTAGGATATTGCATCACTTAATTCCTTAAGGGGGAGAGGTGTTTTATCCTACTCTACTGTTGTCTCTTAGGTTTCCAGAGTAGGCTATTCAAGCTACTTTGATATTAGATTCAAAAGCAATGCATGATGGAAAAATCTTCTCTCTTTTCTCTTTTTCTTTATACAAGAAAGTGCCTCTTCTCCATGCACTGCCACATTGATTTGAATGATTATTTCTTATACATAGTTTAATATGCATTTACCCATCATGTGTAGGTTTTCCAAGCCAACAAGCCACAGAAAGAAGCTAGCTCAAAGGCCGGGATGAATTCCTCATCAAGCCAGAGCTCAAATTCACTGGTGACTGAACAGGGTAAAGTTGTGAACTTCTTTATTTTAATGGGGAGAGGGAGGAAGGGATCAATTATTCTGTTGTAAATGATGATACTTGATTTTAAGTAATGGTGTGAGTGCCCTAATTATTCTGTTATAGGCGAGAAAAGCATTGATCCTGCATGCTCAATTCAAAAGCCAGATCCAAAACGAAAAGGCAAGTCCAGCACTTCAAGGGCCAAGAAGAAGCAGCAGCGAAAACGAAAGTGAGAAATCCAAGCTTCCAGTATAAACAAAGATTGAACAATCTTGACATGAATCTTCGCTTGTAGTGAGAAGCCAGAAGTGTGGGCAATTTTGTAAAGCTATTGGTTGCCCTTTTTTAGTACTTTGAACATGGATATGTCCCCTTTTTCTTGGGATCTACCTTCTTTCTGTGATGCTTAAACCCCGAAATCCTTTTATCATAGTGGGTGCCATACTTGGTTTGCCTTTACGTTTTTGTTGCATGAGTAGTCTTAGTTGTGGATTAACATGCTGCCAATTAGAGAACGATAACTTCCATCTCTATCTCTCTCCTCACATGACCAAGATGATTAACACCAGGGGCGGTCCTACCTAAGGGCAGGGTAGGCAGCTGCCTACTCCATTTTTTGCCAAACCAAATGTTACCCAATACTTAATACAATTATATCTCTTTTGCCTACTCAATTATATCTTTTTTGCCCACTCAACTCCAACCAACTCAAATGTTTCCACCCCTTAACAAAAACAATAGCCCACCCCAGCCCACTCAAACTTTCTCATTTAACAAAAACAATAAAAGCAATATCAACTCAAATGCTCCAGCCCAGCCGACATTCTCCACTCCAACCCAATAGGCCATGCCCACTTGTATTATACTTCAAAAAAACAAAAAGAGCAAAGCAAACCCAATTGATTTCAATTGACGGTCCCCACTTCTTCTCCCTTGAGCAAATTGGTTGGCTACATAAAGGATTATGCATATTTGAGGGTAAGGCTCATTATGTCCCCCTGATTAGGTGTATTTTTTTTATTTTTATGCATAAAATTCACTCATACCGTCGAGTTTTTAAGGTAAGTTTCGCCTACTTGGCTTTTGAATCCTGGATCCGCCATTGATTAACACTATCTTGATCATCAAAACTCGACAACAATTTTACCTTCAAATGTTTATGCACGTAAGTTTTCAATATCAACACATCCAAAAGGCCATTATACAACGTAAGAAGATATTCATATTCCTCCTAATACATTCCATGTTATGTTAGGCAATCATATCCGAGCTCCTAACATGATTTATAATAGCAATTGTGGGTTAGCCTATTAGGGTAGTTGGTCAAGGCAGTGTACCCATCCTCTTGCACCCGAGTTCGATCTCCCTTCTAGTACATTATTAGAGAAGTTTAGAATATCGCTTCTTTAAAAAATTGATTTATAAGATGTTAAACTGAAACCAGAGAAAATTAATTAAACTGAGTATAGCCGCCCAACTATACTATTTTAAAAACAAATTAGAAAAAACCAAGTATAGTCGCGCGGCTATATCTATATATATAAAGCAAAAGGTAGAGAATGGTAAAACATTCTGTTCACCCGTTTCTGTTTGTTTCCTATGATGGTAGGGTAAAGTTCCCCATTAATTCGAAGACCATGGTTTGGTCAGCGAATTAACTTTCTTTATGTGTCGAGCGTGCCACTGCTAGCAATTTTTGATTCTAACAGATTTGGGAATAAGAATAGCTTGCGCCCCAAGCTATTGACTTTGATCAAACGATTGTGAATTTGGGTGAGGAATATTTCCCAAGTAAGTTCTTTTCTATGCCCTAGACTGGTAGGGACTTCATACTTTTTCTCAACATAAAACTGGTAGTTCTGGCCAGAATAAATGATAACGATTGAACTGATTTCAGACAGAACTCCTTTTTACAAGACTCAAAAAGGGAAAACTGACTATACAAAGATAAGAAGAGGACTGTGTTTCCATTTCTGTCTGGGTAGTTGCCTTTGTTCTGGGCTGGACTGGGTGTGCGTGTGCTGGACTGGACTTCAAACAACTTCAACTGATGGGTTTTGGCTGCAAATCGATACCAAAGCTTGAGTTTGGCAGAGCTTCAATCTATTTCAAGCCCTGGAAGGCTTTTGGATGGGCAGAACTGGGATTTCTCCAGTCTGAAAGGGGCAGAAGTGGCTGGACTTGAGCTGGGGGTGTGCTGTAGTACCTGTGCTGTTTAGTCAGGGCTCTTCATAAATTTGTTGAGTTTTTCATATTTGAAAATACTCAAACTCTGCTAGTCTTGGCTTTTGCTGAACCAAATTTATAACGAGAGAAATCTCGTTATTGTTGACTTATGAACTGGGATTCAACTCAGAAGTAGTGGTCTAATTGCCTCCGCTGGGAGAAAACAAGATGATTCTGCAAGCTTGTTGGAAAGCTTTTGGAGTACTTCAGACTCTGAGTCTGCTGGAACTTTATTTTGGGATTCTGCGATCAAGTGACCATTTGAGTGTTTGTCCTTTGACTGAATTTTGGGTTGTATTTTGTTGGTTGTTGGGGTCGTTGTTTTTTGCTCTCATCCCTTGTATTTATATGAAATGTTCTTTGAGAGTGGGCGGCAAGTAATCAAAAGATCTTTTTAATTTTTAATTAAACCAAACAGGGGTTCCATCCATTTCCTGGCAAGAAAACACTCAATGATTAGTTTTCTGAGATGACTGCTTCTGCATTTTTGATGGGGTGCCATGCTTGTTCTTCCATTTTACCTGCTTCTGCAAGAATCTGGAATTTTGAGATAGCTAGTTCTCAGCTTTCGAACAGCTCCCTGTTTCCCGCTTATCTCTCTTTTCATAAAAGCAGAGTCTGTTTATCCTTGAAAATGGCGTTCCTAAAAAATATCCAGATTATCTTTAGATAAACTAAGCGGAATTTGATCTCCTGGCAGCAACGCCACTTCTGAGTTGTTCTTCTTTTTGCCTGCTCCTGTTCAAACTTTATCTCGAGCCGATTTCATTGACTTTTCTAAGTCAGGGTCACGTGGGTATGTTTCTTTTTAATCCAAACCGTCAAGCCCATTTCTTCTTTCGGCTGTTTTGGCTTCTATTGCGGCCCAGTTTTCCTAACGTCTTTTGGGCCACGTGATATTGACCTGTTTGCTTTGCTTAATGGACTGGACGTGCTGATGGGCTGAAATCGCTTCAAGCGGCCCAGGAAGTGATGTGGGCTTTTTGCTTTTGGTTTTGGCGTGTCAAATTTGGGCCCAAACACATTCAAAATACCAAAAAATGCCCTTAGTTAATGCAAACATTAAGAATTGAAATTATTAATTAAATAAGGATTATTTTTTTTAAAAAAAAAGCCTCTCGCAGGTGCGAAAGCCCGTGCGGAAAGGCTAGTATCTATATATATAAAGCAAAAGGCAGAGAATGGTGAAACATTCAAAATACCAGAAAATACCCTTGGTTAATGCAAACATTAAGAATTGAAATTATTAATTAAATGAGAATAATATGGTAAATTCACACTTTTTCATATTTAAAAAAATTAAAATTAAAAGAAAAATTGGATAATGGATCCTATTTTTATGGAAAACAACTACCCATTATCTTCTTTAATTCTAAAATAAAATTTAAATTTTTTTATTAAAAAAAAACCTCTCGCAAACGCGGAAGTGCGTGCGGAGAGGCTAGTATATTTTAAAGCAAAAGGTAGAGAATTATGAAACATTCAAAATACCAGAAAATGCCATTGGTTAATTCAAACATAAGCATTGAAATTATTAATTAAATTAGGATAATATGGTAAATTCACATTTTTTTCATATTAAAAAAAATAAAAATAAAAACAAAATCAGATAATAGGTCCTACTTTTATGGAACATAACTACCCATGTTATATTTTTTTCATTATAAAAATAAAATTAAAAAGAAAAAAGAAAACCAATTGGCACATGCGTGGGCTAGTATATATAAAATGACCCTCCTTGCGATTATGTGCCTACGTGTCAAAATAAGTATAGCCGCCAAGCTATACTATTTTTTTAAAATTAAAAAAAAGACGACCTCTTTACAACTTAAAAGTTCGGCCACTATACAATAGTTTAATATATATATTATTTTTATTCAATAATATATGAGAATTATTTGTATAATACGTGAATTTTATGTGTTTTATTCAAAATTTTGTTAAAAATACGTATTATACATTTGCTTTTTAAAAAGCATGAATTTTATAGAGTTTAAAATGTGTACATAACACAGATGTATTATTGAGAAATACGTACATACGTGTATAATAGAGTATTAAACATGAAAGTGCTAAATTCTTTATACGGATAATAACTCTGGAAAAGTAAAAAATGAAAAAGGGACAATAGAGACTCACGTAATGGTCTAATAGTAATGGATAATACTCTAAACTACTCTTATCGATAAACGAAAATTGGGGAAAAAAACTTAAAAGAAAAAAAGGATCCCAATATATATATAAAGAGTGTAGCTGCGTGGCTATACTAGTTTGTATAAATAAAAATAGAAAAAATCGAGTATAGCCTGGCTATACTATTTTTTTTTAAAATTAGAAAAAACCAAGTATAGCCGCGCGGCTATACTATATATACACATTTTCCTATATACTCTAACCCGAAAAATGAATACTAAAACCTAAAATTGAATGAATACTAAACCTAAAATTGAAATGATTATCAAACGGGCTCTAAACTAATCTACTTCTT
Source organism: Prunus avium (assembly GCF_965620075.1). Classification (NCBI taxonomy): domain Eukaryota; kingdom Viridiplantae; phylum Streptophyta; class Magnoliopsida; order Rosales; family Rosaceae; genus Prunus; species Prunus avium. Next base: position 36,315,754 of record NC_142291.1, read on the forward strand.
ATTAAGGTTTCTATTAGGGTAAAACCGCTCACATACCTATGTCCTTTTTTTTTTGCCAAGTATATTCATTTCAGATAGAGTAATTCCAAATTTAGGAATTTATTTAACATTGCAAAATTAAATTATTTGTGTAAAATTTTAATTCATGTATGTATATTGGATATTTCTTTTTTAAGAACAAATGCATTTCAAATGATTTCTTGATTATAGTCATTTCAAATTCATCCAAATGTACTTGTTATCAAATCCAAATTCTTCCTTTCAAATTTTCTCCATCCAAATGGAGCCACACACAAAATTTTGTATGGTGTGAAACTAAATTGGGAATTGCAGGACCAGAGCGAGGAATGCAAAAACGATGAAGGATAATTTTATCTTCCCATACTACAAAAACAAAATTGATTTTCATACTCATAGGACTCAAAAGCTCAAAAAAAGTAAACAATTTTCCCATTGAAAACTATCAGAATTAAGGATCCAAAAACGAGAACCCTGACAAGAAATTTCACTAAGATGTACTCCTCCAAAAAAAGAATGTATGACACTTCGCAGTCCCTAGATTTTAATAGGTAACCGAAGCCAGGATTTCGAGCTGGGAACCAAGCTTCTCCTCTGCAGATTTTTCAGCCTTCAACCTAAGTTTGGTTAGCTGCTTCTTCCTCTCATATGCCAACTGAGCCCTTTCTTTTCTCTTCTCTTCTAGAGCCTGTGAACAAGAAATAAAAAAGTGTGTTCAGAATACAATGCGTAGCATTTTACCAACAAATGTCATTTTGCTTAATGGTAAATCCAAGAACATTATGTCATAGAAATATAGGGGTCTTTACAAAGCAAATCAATTGTCAAGCTTGAGTTTAAGAATACATGGAGCAATGCATGAATAAATACATCAAGATCATAAAACCCAATAAGTTAATTTGACTAAAAACTTGAAATGAAAGAGATTTTGACTAACAAATTACGAGAATTATAGAAGCATAAAAAATTTAGTTGAGCTTCATCTTACCTTGATGGTGTCAAAATGGTTCCATCCAACCTCAGACGAAAGCTGACCCAACAAGCAGTACTTGTGGCCCTTCTGAAGCCTCAAGACCCTGATTTCAAATTTCATCCAAAACCCATTTCAGAGAGACAAATCAACAAACACTTGGAAGACAAAAACAAAACTTCCCACCCCAAAACCACACTCACTTGAGAGCGTCAGGAACAACCATCCTCTTCGTCTTGTCATACGGCGGAGGGATGCCCTCGTAAGCCTTCAACCGCGCCAGAGCCTCAGCTCCACGCTTTGTCTTGTGCGGGATCATCCTGCAAAACCCAAAGCAATCGCCATTAAAACGGTGAGCGAGCAAAGAAACAGAGAGAGAAGCGTGCATTGTGTAATTATTGAATTACCCTCGGACAGTGCGCCAGAATATTTTGGCGGGAGAACGGAAGTGGATGGGGCCGTGAGAGGGCTGGGTGTTCATGCGCTTTCGCCGGAACCTCATGTACTTCATCTTCTGCCTGACGGGGCCTCCCGATATGGCGATCTCGTCGCAGCGTACGACGGCTATTCGCTGGCCGTTCAGGAGGTCCTTGGCTACGACCGACGCCAGACGACCGAGCATGTGGTGTCGTCCGTCGACCACCACTCGCTTCGCGCAGATCCCTGAGCCGGACACCATTTTCGCTCGCTCGCTCTCTCTCTCTCTCCGTGCCACTCCGACGACACAGTCTCTATATATAATAGGAGATTCAGAGCTAGGGTTTCCGGGAGCGGCGATGTGTGAGCCCGGACCCTGCATCCGAGTTTGGGCCAGGTATCGGGGATGCCCGATTGTTTTTAAATGGGCTCGTATTGGGCTTTGTATCTTCGAGTTGAAGATTTTAAAGGCCCAATTTCCCATCTGAACGTTCTTTTATGTGTCACCTACCAAAGTCAAATCTTTTTCTCAATACCATTGAATTGAGGTTATTGAATTTGATGGTAGAGCTAACCATATTTCCTCACAATAATTTATTTGGAGTAGTTTGGATATGAAAAGGGAATGTTTACTTATAAATTAATCAAAATATATATATCTCTCTCTGTTTTAACAAACATCTGGTAATATGTGTGTTTCAATTGTGTATAATTGATGTTCCTTGTTTATTAAAATAGAAGGACGATAGTCGAATTCTTGTTCATGAGTGTGAGGGCAAATATTTTACCAATATAACTATAAAACCATCCCTCACACATTATATTTGATTAAATTACTGAAGAAAACAAAATAAAATCATTATTTAGATATTCAATTGTTAATCATTTGTACTGTAAATTTATATATTATTGAGAATCATCTACTAACAAATGGGCATTTGAATTCAAGTAAATTGCATTTTTGTGTCTTGTGAGTACCCTTTTGATATGTACCTGTTGGTTAGGCTAGTTGATTAAGGAAGTGTGCCCGTCTCTTTACACCCAAGTTCAATTTGCCTTTTCCTATATTAGAGTAGTTGCTCATTTCATTCTCTAATTTTGGCCGTTGGATTGTATTCATTGAATGTGTTGGTAGTCTTTTAGATGCAATTCAATAGGCGAAATAAAAAATATATAACTAATCCTTAACTTAAATACTTACCGAAGAATGCACCTCGATTTGATATGATCTTATTTGTTAATACGGTGTAATAGGAATTTCCACAAAGCAATTACGCCATAATTAGAAAACCACCAAACACATGGGAATTCTGTGGTTGGTGACGACTCTGCCCTCTCACCCTTACTTACCCCATATTTACAAGCAATTAAATTTGTGTGCAGCGCCTCACCAACCCACCACTCTCCCTACTTTTCCGATTCAAATCAAATCCTCGAAGTCTCTGTGAATCCAAGCTGCACAAGCTTTGATCAGTTTCAAAGTCTTTGAAGAGAGAAACAGACCATCCTCTTAACAATGGCCGGAGGCAGCAAGGTCTACACTTTAGCTGAGGTCTCTGCTCACAGTGACCGCAAAGACTGCTGGCTCCTTATTGATGGCAAGGTCTGTTATACTTTCTATGCTCCAATTCTCAGTTTAATTTGGTCATGTCATCATATCCAATCATGTGTTGTGTATAAATTGCTTCATTTTCTGTGATTAAACATGTGATTGGTGTCATGCAAGGTTAAGGTTAATTGGGATTGCGCTGATTGGATCTGGGTAGATTATAAATTGTTTGATTGTGGATTTTACTGCAATCCTATTGGTTTATAATTTGATTGCATGTAATGGTTGTGAGATGAGTTTTGCTTGTTTATCCTTGTACATATTCAGCAAGTTGTGATTACTGTTGTCAAATTTCATTAGATAATTAGATCGGGAAGATATGGGATGGGACCTAACAATGTATACTTGAGATTGCTTTAGAAACAGAGGGGAAAAAAAAGTATGGGTGTTTGATCGGATTGGTATGAATCAGATTGGTATGAATCAGTTGATGATACATGTCATGGAACTTATAGAAGCTTCAGCAGCTGGTTTTGATTGAATTTCTTGGTTGAAAAGGTGATAGCTTGTGCTTATACTACACATTGGTGTCTTTCTAATATAGGTGATAGTTCGTGAGGTTGTAAAGAAAGTTCCTATATCTAATATACCTCTTAGGTTATGGTTGTAAAGATAGTTTATGTAAATCATGTGTCACTTTGTGTTTACTGACCAATCCTTTGGACTAGGCAGAATAATTGTAAATTGTAATGTGAGAAAATGTATTGGAACAGGTATATGATGTAACGAAGTTCTTGGAGGACCATCCTGGCGGTGATGAGGTCTTATTGGCAGCCACAGGTTTGAAACAATGGCAATCTCTTTCAAACACAAAATATTTGCGGAAACCTGTTGATGCCCCTGATGTGATTTATGGTCCTAATATGATCCATGATTTGCAGGAAAGGATGCAAGTAATGATTTTGAGGATGTTGGGCACAGCTCCACTGCTAGAGCAATGATGGATGAATTTTATGTTGGAGACATTGATTCAGCATCCATCCCCGCAAAGAGGGTGTACACTCCTCCCAAGCAGCCTTACTACAACCAGGACAAGACAACCGATTTCATCATCAAAATCCTCCAGTTCCTCGTTCCCCTGCTAATTTTGGGTTTGGCTTTTGGTGTCCGCTTCTATACCAAAACTTCAACAGCATAAACGTTGAAGCCAAAAGAGAAGTGAGAAATCTTCCCAATAAATTTATGTTAGCGTTGAAATTGGAAGACCCTTTGGTAATTTTTGTGTTTGGAACTGTTCATGATCATGGGATGTTAGGATATTTGAGTTGTTTCTGGTTTTGAGTTTATGTCTACTTCTTTCTGGTTTGCAGTTAGCATCCGTATACTTTGGTGATCTCAAAAACTTGGACTTCATGAGCTGATCTGCTTTACGTTGTATGGTCCCTTGGCTTAGGGTTCAGCTTGTAAGATCACCACTCTTTTTCACCATTTTTATTTTCATTTGTCACTGAGAATCCGTGGTATGGGCTTAGGTTCCATACCTTGGAGCAGTTGCAATGTGCCCATGTTGTTGGTGGTATAAGTACAACAACAATAATGTGGCCTCGGGTCCAAACTCATTTTTACGACATGTCGTTGGGCTGATAGGATGGCTTGATTCAGAGCTTGCTATTTACACAGGATTTTATCACTACACCCAAACTTGTTTTGCCCTCACGTATTTCTACTTTTTTGTTTTTTTTAAAAAAGGGATTAATATCGGGAGGGGATTCGAACAAAAAATCTCAGTGCAAGAGTAACTGCTCTTAACTATTTGAGCTAAGCCTCATGCCACGCATTTGTACTTTTATCATAACAAAAAAATTGATTAAAAAGAAAAGAAATCATGGTATCCCATGGTCGACCATGGCCTCCATCTCCAAAACGGAGGCTAGTGTTGGCATCCATCTTGATAACAACAAGCCAACCATGACTTCTCCCTCTCTTTTTCTTAAACAATGGGTGAGTTTCAAATTGAAAATAGAGCAAATTTTTGGTGCTTGAGTGTCATGATCAAACTCTTGGATGCATATAGAAACCCTCTTAGGTTTATTAATGATTTATCCATTTTTGGATGATTTCTATTGGGTTTAGGGGCAAATTTTGGATAATCCATTGATAAAATAAGCAGCAGAAGCCAGCACGAAAAACAAGAAAAAGGACAGACAACTTTGATCAAATGGAACTGTGGGAGATGAGAATTGCTCATGAACTTCACAAAAATATTTAAACTAAAATAATAGAGATTACGATGTGCGTGAATCACATTTTCCTCAGTGTCAACGGCCGGGGGAGATCCCAAGGCCTTCCGTTGGCTCATTACAGCTAATATTTTTGTTAATTAATTATGTTTTATGTAACACAGGTGATCCCAATGTTGCCACACACTCTCAAATTCGTCCAATCCAATGCCATTGAGGCTGCTTTACTTATTAAGCACCACACATGCTTAGATATTTTTTTTTAGCACAACAATGTTAGATTCGCCAACTATTTATCCCAATTTGTGTAACTAATGTGACAATTTCTTATTTGACATGGATAAATCTAAAATAGATCTAGACATGAACAAATGAAACACTACCTCATCAATTGAGATCTAAAAAGTTAGTATAATAAGTCGACGCCTCTAGAACTACTCTTTCGAGCACCACCATATAGACGGCCGCATTGTCATATTGCAGACTCAATGAGTATATTGAGTGCCAACATATAGTGTTGTTATTAGATAAGAGCCTACCACCAAGCAAAATACAGTGTGGCAAAACAAACAAAAAATCTACTAAATTGTGATTACAGAGTCTATTTGGACAAAGGAATTCACATTCTTCCAGCCGATCTTTCATGCCATCCAAAGATACTTCATAAGTTTTGCCACCAAACTTTATCATCTAGTGAGTTGAGGAGAGGCCTATAAGAAGAAAACTTGAGCAGCCTGGTAGCTTCTCTTGCTTGAGTTTTTCTCTTAGCCCTGTTTGCTAAGAGAGCATTGAAATCAAATAGTGCCAATGGGAAGCATAACAAGGGAGGAAGGTGTGCTCAAGTTGGTGCGTTCGGGGAGGCGTGTGGAGGTTCACAAGGAACCAATAACAGCTCAAGAGGTGATGAGAAAGTACCCCAGGCACTCCATAACTAGGCCAGACATCTTTGAGTTCCCATGGATTGTGGTTAAGGCTGAAGCAGTTTTGACTCCTGGAAAAGTGTTTTTTATAGTTCCTAACCGCACGATTTATCAGCTGCTTAAAGCCCGAGAGCACGGTGACCAATCTTCTTCTTCTTCTTCCTCACAGCAGAGACAATCTGCTAAAGATCATGGTCACCATCCAGCATCAGAACAACTAACTTCCCCACCAAAGGCATATGCTGGCGTGACACCGAAGCATCAACGGCAGAGACGAAGGCTTAAGCATCAGTTCTTTTCTTGTGCTACTGTATCTGTAAGCCCTAGTGATGAAGAAGTTGACCCGGACAAAGGGCTCCAAACAGATTCCCAGGTTGGAGCTTGGCCAGGGTTGTCTTCTACAAACAAGAAAACTCACGGAAAATCTAAACAGAAGCCACAGATAAATTCAAAAATTAAAACTAGACATGGTAGAGCATATGACTACAGCAAGAAGAATAACATTTCTGCCAAACTTGCTGGTCTTGAGATTACAGATAGTAAACAGGTCACCTTGTTGAAATCTTGTTTAAGAAAACCCGATAGTGCTCGTAAGTCTCTTCGTCTTAAGGTAGCTTTTACCTTGCCAAACAAGGACGAGGAGCGAGTCGAGTGACAGAGCAAGATCACTCATTCTCGGATGCAATATCCAGACTACTCAAGTAGATTTACTCTGACTCTTTAAACTGTGTTTTTGTATGTTGACTGTGCACCAATGTTTTGTTACCTTACTAGATCAGATATATAAATTATACTTTGTTTTGTTTGTTCTAAATATCCAGTATAGAGTCTATAAACTTCATGTCAATCAGAAACCAATATAATGATTTAAAGTTTAAACAAATGTCAAAACTGTACTCACCCAAATTACAATCAAGAAGCTTTCCCTGCTATTGCTAACTCAAAGCACCAAATCTTATTTACAAGGTGGCCAAAAGAGGCATATTGAAGTAAAAAATGTCATAACAATTGAGCATGGCTTGCACTTACTCAACAAAGCATAAAAGTTTAGTTTCCCTGGTAATGTGAATTACCTAATCTGTGCTTGCACACGTTCTCTCAATCACTTTAGAATCAGTTCTATACGACTGCCTCGATGGAGAAGTGGATGCCCTTGAAGAACTATGTCCAAAGAAGCTCAGCTTCCCAATTTTCTTAGAGAAAGAACTCATAAATTTACGAGAATTGGACTTCTCCATGTCCCTCTTCATACAGACATGTTCTCTCTCAAGATCATTTAGTCTCATCCGTAACCGAGCTAGCTCAAGTTTTAGCTCACGGTTTTCTCTCCTCAATGATGCATAGTTGTCTCGTGGAGACATTGCTGCACTGAGTGCACCACTGCTGATCCGCCATGACTGGTGCATTGGCTTGGGTTCATCTTCACCTGAGCAGCCCAAGGAATTTCTGAGCCTTATTTGCTCAAAATAAAGCACTTGTACTATAGACTGCAGAGGGAGGCGCTCATTCTGTGCAGCGTGTGCACCAGCTTCTTGTGAGAGCTTTTGGAAATCAATCATTTTGCACAGCTTCTTCTTGTCTGTATCTGATAAGCCTTGATGGGCCTGTCACAAGCCAATGTTATGACAAGGGAACTAAAATTGTCTTCTTAATGAACTGAGTTATAAACTAGAAAAACAAGAAAATCAAGATTGTTTTTTTCTTGGAAATTGTTCAGATTTTACTTTTCATGTTCATTCTAGCAAGAGAGTGGTCAGGCAAGTGTTTGTTTTTCCCGAAGGGAACCAACAATTATCTACTCTATGCAACAGAAAATGTCTTCATTAACAAGTAAATTAGATTCACACCATTCCAACAGAAAAGATAAGAAAGACATACTTTTAAGTAAATATCAATGGCTCGATATAACCCATCATGAACCGTTCGTGCATGCTCAGGTAAAGCATCAGCAATGACTAGGAATTTAGCAAGCTTGAGGTTTGCATCAGGGGCTATTTCGGCAAGGTAATTGTCCAACAACTTTGAAACTTTAAACAAAGCGGTTTGGGACGGCGAATGAGGACTGTCCGATTCAAAGACAGAGCCATCTTCCATATCTTCTTCACTGTCATCTTGCTGAGAAAAGTTAACTAAAATCCTATGCACTGTATCCACATCAAATAAAGTATCACCTGCGTGCTTGAAAGAAGGGATCAGAAGATCATCAAGAGTGGCAATATCCAACTGGGAGCCAATCCTCCTCTCCAGATCAAGTCTGCAAGCAATTGTGCAATCAAGCATTACAGCACTTCGCAAAAGCCCGAATAGGAAAGTAATCGGAACAACAAGTTTCTCAACGGGCAGAAGGCTGACAATTGTCTCAACCACAAGTTTTTCGTGTCCAGTTGAAACTGGAATTACATCAACTTTTGTCTGGCCAGATGGGTTCCATAAGCTGGACTTCTTTGTCAACTCCTTCTGGGCATAGTTCACAAGAGATGCACCGATACTCTCAGGGCGAACTCCACGACACTTCATGGCTGTTATGACTCGTTGGTACAAGTCGACTCGAAGAACAGAAAGATCTTCTATCCACCAGTCCCCATCACACTTGGCTTGCCTGTTCATGTGAAGCCTCCCTGAGCTGCTATACTCCAACCGCGAGAAGCTTGAAGCAATTTGCTCTACACAAGCCTTTGAGGCTATTGCATCGATGCAGCGGCTAACTATCTTCAGCTCATCAGCCAGAGGGAGTAAACTCTCACATTGCAGCAAAACTTCAACACACATTTCAAGGTTCTTGCAGACAATGCATTCAAGATATTCTTCAGCACGTGAACCAAGATTGTCTTTTGAGAACTCTTCAGTCATTTCAAGGTAATCAGAAGCACAGCAAAGCTGAGCAACATTTCCAGAAGTGATTTCAAAGTTGATACCATAACAGAACTTTGCTGCCAACTCAAATGACTCAGCACCTCCTGGTAGATTAAGAAGCTCCACTCTTGAGATATCAGAATCCCTATGTTCAGCGACTAACTTTCGGATTCGTCCACTTCGAGAAACAAGAGGAAACTGCATTAAAAAACAACATTGTCAAAACTCCATCAAGACAGTCAAAATACAAGTCATGTATAGCATGCTTTGATCACTGCATTAAAAGTTTGTAGAGAGAGTCAGAGAGATCTGTTGGAAGAGCCATTTTTGAAGAATCGAAAAGTAAATGTAAATAGAACAACACAAATAGTTACCTTGTGTAGTGAGAAAGCCCCTCCATTCACCTGTATTGTAATATCACTGGGAACATCCCGGAAAATCCTACAAAATATAAACAGCCACACACTCATACAACAAACCATTGCAGCTATTTGAAAACAAAAAAGTTCTCTTTATAGAATACATATTAACAAAACAATCACCAAAGCTTCCACCTTTTATTTTTCGATAATTAACACAACAAAGCACAAAAAAGATATCAAACACAAAAGTATCACTCAGGCAATACAGTTAGAACAAGATTACAAGTATTCAAGTGAATTACAACATCAAAACAAATCAAAAAACAAAAAGAAACAAACAAACCATTCATTGTTTCGCTGCTGCCGCGAATTCTTAGGCAAGGAGAGCTGCTGTTGCTGCTTGTCACTGCGGTCCATGGAGAGAAAGAAGGCAACCCAAGAGAGAAAATTAATGGAATGTCAAGGCAAAGAAAAAAAAATGGTATTAGTGGGGTTGAGGGAGAGAACTGGGAAGAGAGACGGGAACCCAGTTGGAGATGTTGCTGTTGGTGAACTTCTTTGGCCATTTTTTTTTCTTTTGTCAAACAGGTGGTGTTCAAACACAGATTGCAATTGTCCAAAGCAATGGGCCTCTTTGGTGGGTCATGCTTTTCTGCTTTTTTTTTGGGTTTTAGTAGCACACTCAAAATCTTGCATAATCTCTTCCTGTTTTTGTTGATCTCTGTTGGATTTAATTTGTTTTTTAAATTAAAGGTGGTGCTGTTTTTCTCTGGTATAAATATTGTAGTGCAGCAAGGGAAAGAGGAGCACAGAAAGCAGGGGTTTGTAACTTTGTTCACAAATAAAGTCAAAACCTCTCATCACGAACAGGCAAAAAAGCGGGAAAGAAAAAAAGTAGCTTAGTTTGACAACTTTGACATATTTTACTTTACTTTTTGTCCCCTGTAAAAGTCTGTAAAAACGATAATAAAAAAAAGTGAAAGATTCCTCCTCCTCTGCCAATAGCGGTAAAATGGTGAATTATAGAAAGATGAGTTATGGACTTAAAAATCATATATTTCAATACTAAATCATGCAAAAACACTTAAATTTACTAAATACATGTGACTTACAAATATTTGCATATACTTAGAAGTTTATACCCTTTTACTACTTATAATTTTGTTACAATTAACCACTATGTTATGAATATTTTCTTCTCTATAGCATTGTTCTTTTCTTATCTAAGAGAAAATTATCCTCACTTCAATAATAAAAACTCATGCATAAGGTTGATCTCACTCTGATCGTGAAATCCCGTGTGAATCAGCAAAAACTACCTTGAAAGACTAAATATATGCACAAGTTTAATTTCATCGTTTTGTTTTGTTAGACAAACACAACCAGATTAAAAAAGCATTTAGGTCTAATTTGATGGCTCGACTTGAATTGTTAACAAAGAGAAACTAAAACAAGCAAAACGAGCAAAACGGTGGAAAGTAAAATGAAGCATTCACCTTTTGGAAAAAATTTTGCACCGTCCCCACGTGAGGAAGAGCAAACAAAGAAAAGGTCAAAAAGAGAAAAGGAACAAACAATGATCAAAATATGGATAGGGAGAGAGTGAGGAGTGGTGTGGCCACTTTTGATAATTCTATGATTTATGATAATTACCCACCACCTGCGGTGGGCCAAATATGTTAGGGGTTTTTTAATGTAAGGCAGGTGGCTTCCGACCCCATATTATTGCCTTTGGTATGATATATATATCCTTTGATTTGATATCATATCTTCCACTACCACCACCATTCCTTTGTTGTAGATAGATGCGAACAAAAATAAAAATAAAAACTTTGGTTTTAGTCAAAGTCATTAAACCACGCGTGACATGCATTGTTTGTCACAAGCATAAACAAGCTGCATGACCATGGAGAGCAGGATCCTAAAGTTAAGGATTGGTGGTCGATTTTTTATGAGTGGCATTCTAAGGTTTGAATGCCTTTTTTTGACGTAGAAACAAAATCTTATGTTGTGTCAAACGACAACTCGTATTTTCTTAATTTAGTATCAACTCTGAAAATATCGAGTTCGATTCAAGATTATGCTTTGTTAGTATTAAAATTGAGCTAAGCTGTTTTACTTGATTTAGTTTAGTCTGTTTAAAATGTTGAGGCGGTACTTCGATTCTGACCCTATATATATACACACACGTAGATGCTTATGTTTTGCAGAAGTATTCCCTCAATAATTTGTGCCATACTGGGATACAGTCCATGGATTAAAAGGGTGAAGAATATTGAGGACTGAAGGCGTGCATCTGTTGTTGTGATGGTGAGGAAAAGACAGTCGCATCATTAGTACTTTTGCACGCGAAGTGTTTTTTACCAAGTAATTAGTGATATGCGACATAAACATATAATAAAGGCATCCTCCTATATTAATCAGCTAGTTACAATTTTCGTGTTCTAATTATGCATAATGCATCATCTCACTATATAATACTTTAAATTCGCACTCATTCTATCTATACATGTGAGCGTGACAGTTACTACTGGAGGAGAACGAGTTTCTCACATACACACTACCAATGTGTTATAAGGGTTTGAATTTAAAATCACTGGTTTGTAAGTTAATATCATTTGTACTAAGTTATACCAGTGACACCATGAGGTCAATGGGATCAAATGACCCCATGACAGTAATGGAAATGGACTTCAAAGTCGTCGTTTGCTGGTGGTGCGACCCCTTGAAGTTGCCCACCAACTGCTCGACGGAAGTTCAAAGAAGGATAAGGGTTTTTGTTGGGATCTAATGGACCAAAATCTTTTAGAATTCAGCCTCTTTGTGAGGCCATCATTGAGGATCTGTGCTGGGTGAGGAAAAGGGAGGGGCTGCGGTCTAGGGATGTTTGGGGAAGAGTGGATTTGGGTGGGGTGGGTTGTTTTTCTTTTTCTTTTTAGTTTATTTATTTATTTAATTTATTTAGTAATTGTTAACTCTGAGAACCCTATCTATGTACAATTTATCGAATAGCTATCAAACCTTTTTTTTTTCCATGAATTATGAATGAAGTACTATTTTTGTATTTTTCAGTGTTATTTATTTATTTTTTTTAAATCGTAACCTTTACACTGTGATCCCGTGAGTGAACAATCCTTGATTCGCCACTGAACTAGACCCCTTCGATGTCCTTCTTTTTCTTTTATAAAAAACAAAGCTTATAAAAATAACCATAAATAGTGTTGTGAACGAAAGTTAGCAAAAGTCTCTTCTCTTAAATAAAAGTATAGATACTTATAAAGGACATGCACATTTCACTGAATTGGACACCACTGAGACATGACACTAACCTCTTTGAATTATTGATCTTTTGTTTGATCATAAAAAAAATAATTCAAATGTTGCATCCCAAGTTCTATCAATTTTCGATGCTTCCCATCTCTCAGTTATTGGGGACCACGTTTTTTTAACTAGTCGTGTACCTTGGGCTGGTTGAGACTTGGACGATAGAGTTCATCTTGAGCTTGAGTCTCAACAATTTTCAATCGATCCCGATCGACATCAAGATAAGTTTAGATTGGGAGTTCATACCAACCTTTCAATTCAAATCTCAATTTGATTGACCTAATAATCACAACTCGTTGTTCATTGTTTGAGTAGATCAATCCAAACTCAACCCCGAAATCAATCATAACTCATCATCACCATAATTTAAAGGAAAATTATGAAAAGTAGCCAAATTTCGTTTACCTTTTAAAGCTTATTTGTTTACATTGTTAGAATTTTATCGACCCGTCAGAGTTCGAGCACTTGTTGAATGGTTATTGTTTGTGCAAATAATCTCGCGGGAGAATATTCGCTTCTAGATCCTTCAACCTTCGATCTTCCTTCTCTCTCTTCCTCGATTTCTGTAAAAAAGACTGGAGTAAATAGACCACACCCGGGGGGTGTTGGCCAAAGGCCCTCCGATGCCTAAGTTAGTTCGAGTGTTTGTAGGAAAACAATAGCTAAGCAAAGGGTACGGAGTTGTATGGTGTAAACCGGGTGGCCGGAGCCGTGTGGAGAAAATATGGAGAGTGGAGAGTGGAGAGGGAGAGAGAGCTTCGGGTATTTTCTCGGGTTTTGGAGCTAGGTTTTGAAGTACCTTGAATGATGATTGAAGTCATCTATTTATAGGAGCCTCGGGGCTAGGGTTTCGTAGCCTCGGGGCTAGGGTTTCGTAGAGATTGAGTCGGACTTTGATAATATTTGAATTATCTCGTTAATTATAAGATAATATCCTATAATTAGGATATTATCCCTTTGATAAGATAATAACCAAATTATTAATATTATCTCATTAATTATAAGATAATATCCCTTTATCATGATAATATCCCAATTAATGATATTATCTTTATTAATTATGAGATAATACCATATAATTAAGATATTATCCTGATTAATCAATTATCCCAATAAATGGTTTAATTAATTAATTTAAGGGATAATCTTCTTTTCCACGTGGCGTGCTCTGATTGGAGACGAAAATATTTGCTCCCACAGTTATATTTAGAAATAATTAAAGAAAATTGACGAAATGGAACTTACATTTGTCACATCAACACGAAAAATAAGGTTCATATTCGCCACGTCAGAATTTAACATACCTACTAACGGTTTGTGTAATAGAGCATCTCATTTGTTGAGTTTTCGTAAGTTTGAGTATCAGATTGTAGGGTCTTCAAAGTTCATGTATGACTTTGTAACGACTCGAGGTTTTATGTAGTTGATCCAAAAAATATACATGATAGGGTTTATTTTGAAAAGGGCCTAAAATGCAAAGAAGAAGCCCATCCTTGTTTATCTCTATTTTAAGAGCCCGTTAATAGTCTCATCCAATTCAAGCCCATATCAACGTCATATGTAATCGGGCCGTTGACCCATTTGCCCATTGGCTAGCCCGCAGCAAGTTGTAACTTGTTACGATAAGGCAGAAAGCAGCAGATCAGACGAACCGCAACAACAGTACTAACTCAGTTGTTCGTCTCTCTGTTTTCACCATGCACTCCGTCGCCAATGGATTTGTCTTCGTGGTTCCGACGCAGCCTCTTAAGGAAGAGTGAAAAGACCAAAAACCCAGATCCCTCTGAGCAAACCCTCCTGCCCCGAAGTGAAGAAGAAGAGCAACTGGGAGTCACAGAGGAACTGATCGACCATGTCAAGTCTTTCACTTTAGACACTTTCAAGAATTTCCCTCTCCCAGGTATGTGAAAGGGAAGAGCTTTATGAATTTTTTGCTTGTTTCGGTTAAATTTGATATTGGGTTTTTTTGGGTTCATTTGGTTTTGGGTAAATAATAAAAATCTTAAGCTGGGTTTCTCTGCATACATTTGAATCTGTTCATCAGTGTGCATATATGGACAGTGGACTGTAATGGGTTGGGTTCTTTCTTTTCTTGTTGATGGAATTAAATGTTGTGCATTTAATTGGTTACTGTGCAGATGATGAGGGCGCTGACAATTCTCCTACAACTTCGAGCAACACTCAAAAAGATCTCTCTGAATGGCAGGAAAAACATGCCACTCTTGTGCTCTCAAAAGTGAAGGTTGAATTCTAGCTTCTTGTATTTGATATCAAATTCATAGTTCTAAAGTTGGTTTAACATGTAACTTTGTATATCAACAATTACCCTTTTAGAATCCTGCCCCCTGGCCTTAGAGGAATTTTCTCTAGCAACTAGCAATTTGAAATTACTTTCTAATTGGTTGGTGCCTTTGATTGTGTTAAGTTTTTAGTACGTAAAGGACTGGTTTTAGTCTCAGGAGCTCAGGAAATTGAATTAGACACTAAAAATGGGATTTTCCAGGCACCACAGCTAGATTGCTTATAAGTTATATAACTTGGAGCTGCATCATACAACCCTTTGCGAGCATAATTGCGGATCTTTCTTGTTTTTCAGGAACTTTCCCATCTGAGATATAAACTATGCCCGGGATACTTGAAGGAGCATCAATTTTGGAGAATATACTTTCTGCTTGTAAAGAAACAAGTGGCTGTGTAAGTATTTTATACGTTTCGGATTTTCACGTATTTTGCATCAGTGTTATTTAATAAGAGCACGGTTCTGAATGATTGATTAGTTGTTGAGAGGATTTAGGAGTATTCTTCTAAATGGTTTACTGTCACATAGTATTCTGTATGAGCGACAGGGCAGGAGGCTAGGTGATGAAATTCTACCTGATTTTTACACGAGTGTTTGGTCACCTACAGATTGCTCCTGATGGATCTCTAGCTCTTTTCCTCTTCCTATCATAAGGCCAGAAAAGAGTGATTAGAAAATTAATCAAGCATATATTATCAACTAATCTCAACACTATTGAAAACTCTACATCCAGTTGGCATTGGCTTAGTCAATCACATAGGCTGTGCACCTCCACCATTTGAATCTTCTAAAGAAAAGCAAACTAAGTTGGCGTATCGAAATTTGCTTTGTTGGGAATCAGATAGCACCAAGCTCATGATTTAGTCTGACATCCTAAGGCTTATAATGGATCTTGACTATCTTGGAAGTTTTTTGTTGACAACAGGATGATGTGTATGTAAAGGGTAATTTAAAAAGCATAATATGTTCCTGTCTTCTTTTTGAAAGATAGAGAACATCAATTTACGGATGCAAGCTAGAAATAGAGATGCATAAGAGTCCATGACTACATTTCTCCGGACATGTGTCGTTCTTCTTTTGAACAAGTTCCTCTAGATTATGTTTAGTGTCTGCATATTGGTCAACATGATAATGAGTTATCCCAACAAACATTCATGACTGAGTTTGTACCTTAACAAAAAATTCATTCAAGAATTAACGTGATAAGAAGACTGCTTTGGAATAATGAAAGTTGCTTTCTCGTACAACTATCTTTGGTTTGGACTTTTTTCTTTTCTTTTAATTATCGTTGTTAGCAACTTGGTTATCATTTTAAATTGCACACACTCATTAAACGTGGTTTCCTGATTTGATTATCAGATACGAGCTGCGTGCCATACAACTAGCGAGGCTGAAAGAAATGGCAGTGGAGAATGAGAAGTCTACAAATTCCATTGCATATGAAGTTGAAATGTCAGAGGCAAAGCAGGGAGCAAGCTTAGCCCTTCCAACTCCATAGCTTTATGCATTTCTTTTTAGGAGTAGGAATGTATTGGGTAGTCGACTGACTGATCCACTGAACAGAACGTATTGGAAAAATGTAGAATCGTTTATGCATTCTTTTTCTTTTTCTTTTTTTAATTGTGCAGACGAAATAGTAGTTTCTTAACGGCTTTCTTATTAGAGCTTCTCCAGTAAGGATTTTATGTTGAGATTGGTTAAAGATTTCTAATCTCAGTCATCCATTAGTAATGGGTTACATAATTCACATACATGTGATCCAATGGCTGAGTTTAGAAACTAGTCATCAACATAGTTTTATGTACTACATGCAAAATCATCACTGTCTTTGTTTGACTTTCCAATGGTTGATTCCTTTAAGAATTGTGGAGACCTTCTGAAGATGCGTCAGAGAGGCAATGTTCTTTTTGGATCTGATGAGGATATGTAATGTTTGAAATGGCATTGGGTCGGATTTGATATTATTCAACTATCTATAGATCTTTCGGGAGCTTCTATAAATTGCCCATAATAGCTTTGTAATTGATCAAATGGCTATTAAGGAGTCCCGTATTATAATTCTTGAGTTCACCTTTTTCTCTTTTACTACTTGGCTACCCTTACAAGTGGATTTCAAGTTTTTACTATACTGCCAAATTCACTGGCAAATGGCAACACCACCTTGCTCTCCGAGGCATATATTCTTTCAAGTACAAAACAAAGTGGTGCAAAATCGAAAAACCACGCATCCATTTGGACTCAATAGCAACAGCCAAAAACCTCACAAAATCACAAAATCTTCTACTTGTGATGAATTCACTGCAGAATCGTACCATGTCCCCATGTGAACTTAAAAGGAAAGAAATAAAACTCAACCCCCCACAACTGTCTCTATAGTATAAACATTCATGGCTTCATGCATGCTCAGTTCAGTAAATGCCCACTTGATTGACATACTGTTTAGCTGGGGCAGCTTTGGCACCACAAATTTAGAAGGGAGAAAATCGTTGATTCAACAAACTGAATGCCAAGGGATGTACGATTTGTTTTCTGTAGATTAGAGAAAGAAGAGAACCAATAAAAAATTCTTGGTTTGAATTTAACCAACCAATCCAACTGGCTCCATGGATCACTCCACACAAGAAGTTAAAGTAAGCAAAAGCAGAAAGCAATCTTACATATCTAACAAGGAAACAACCGAATCAGAAAGCTATGTCACATAAGATTCATTCACATACTTGGATGGAAACATCAACATCAAGGGCCATACCAAAGAGTGCAAGGTTATGATCAATTTAATTTAGTCATCAATAGAATGCGAGAAGGAAATGAGTTACATTTATTTCCAAAGAGCACATGCGCTCTTTTGAGTCATCCCTACCTAAATATAGACAAAGGTTAATTTCAGAGAAGAAAAGGTGAAAATCTAGCAATTAGATATACCCCCCCTTAAAAATGACACCGACATAGTCAGAAGTCACATAATCCATTCATGCGAAAGACCATCCACTCGTTTCCCCAATCTCTTCTCAAACGATCCCTTCATTCTTGATCTACGAATGTGGTTTTATACTCTAGGGGCTACTTTCATAGCTCTGTTATTAATCATCAAATGACGGTCATATCAGTTCCCTTGACATGGGCTTAAAAGGTTATTTAGGATGCTGCACCCGTTCATTCCCGGTGCTTCCTTCTAATGCTCAACAAGAAAACAACTGAGAGACTTGGTATCAGAACCTGAATGATATAGACTCTGCTTAGGGAATCACTTGCTCCCATTCATATCTTCCGGGAAGGGGTAAATCACTGGTGATGTCAAAGTTGTATCTGAGAAAATCCAACAAACAAATAAGAGGATTTCATGGTATTCGTGGGTGCATGTAGCCCTAATCTATCTGCACTACAGAATAAAACATAAACCAAAATCAGATAAAGTTAGTGCTGCAGTTTAAGTAACATACTTCTCAAGGAAAATTCTCTGTTGCTCCTGCTCATGTTTGGCAAAGAACTCCTCCATCTCAAGTGTCGTTGGGATATTTCTTTGCATATCATTTCCAACCCTCCGGTGAGTTGCAACAGAACTTGTCCGCCTTGTGGTGGAACCGGGGGTTCCAATAGCGTTTGACTCCCTTATGAAGCTGCATGGTGTGCTTTCTCTGGTGCTCCTGTATAGAAACATGACAAAAATCAATAATAACTCTGCAGCATTGCATCTAAACATTATTCACACATACAAAACACCCTTCATGTAAAATCTTATGCCAGCATTAGACTACACTCCCGACAAAACTATTATTACCCCACCCTCCTCCATCCTTCAGAAAGTATATTTCTTTTGTGTCCTTGATAAAAATATTATTCGCACACTTATAAGCATGACAACTTAAATAGTATCAAAAAGAGAAGAAAAAAAATAAGTGCATTGAATAAAACAAGCTCCATTTTGGCAGCGTATGCAATACAGAAAAAGCACGAGATCTGCAACTCTTTGTCATCTACTACTAACCCCAAAACTGAGTGTAAATCACTGAAACTAGGCCCCGTGAAAATGATATGTTATTGCTAACACAAATGAAGCGGAAGAGCTATTGATGTCAGTACTGCAAAAGATAATTTTATTTTTTCCTTACTTCATCATTATGGGCACGCCTGCTTTTCAGATATGCTATTTTGCAAATTAAACGAGAAATAACCCAGCCGGAGAAAATGGATTTTTACCCCGAATACCAACCAATAATTTTTCCCTCTTCTCGTACTAGTACTAACAGATGCAAACAATGTTTCTAGTTAATTACCAGGTTGATAAGCAACTTTGCAGGAGATCATTGAGGGCCTAAACTAAATTGACAATGGCCTCTAACGACGACCAAATTTCGACTTTGATACTAACTCTACATAGATAATGCACAAATATTAAACAGCAATGAATATGGAAAAGTAGCATTTTTTGTTTTTTTTTGTTTAAATTTTTTATGAGCAAAAGTTTAGGGGGAGGGGATGCTACCCCATCCCAAGGCTATGCATACCAAGGCTTCTTTGAGGACTTACAAAGGGGGTCTTAGCCTCTTTTTTTATTTTTACAAATTACCCACCAAAAAAGATTGTCGGCAGAGGGACTCTAACCTAGGCCTTATAGTGAAGAGAACGATTCTTACTAGCTCAACCAACCCTCATTGGCTATTTTTTGAATTATTCTTTAAAATGGAGCTTGATAGTAACTCTACATAGATAATGCACAAATATTAATTTGCAATTAATATGGAAAAGTAGCCTTTTTGAATAATTCATTGAAGCACCTCACGTGTCACAAACATCACTAGCCTTTTTATGATAGCATTAATGCATCAAATGAAGGTGAAAACACAGAAGTCAATCAAATAGTAGGACACCCCAATGGCCGAGTTCAATTTATATATGTTTGTGGTGGTCTAGTACCTCGAAAAACACACAGAAAACACAAAAATCAGATGACAATGTAAATATCCCATCTTCTTATGTTCTTGCAGTAGCATAGTAGTCTAGCTTAAAAAGAGAAGGGAAATGACAACACATAAAACAACCACTGAAAAATACAAACCACGAAAAGCAAATGACTGTGACTGTGTGACCCAAAAGCCAAAGCAAAAAACGTTTCAAGGGTACACCACAAGGTGTCAAAAACACAACCCGTTTCATGAGAGGGAAGAGGTCAAGGGAAATTCACATTTTCATGTATGAAAAGAAGCCCATATCTTTTCTTTCGTGTTTTTTTTCTTGAAATTTATTATAAAAATAGAACCCAACAATAAAAGTAAACGCAAAAAGTAACCAAAAATTATTATATTGACACAAACTTTTCTTTTCAATTTCGAGAAATGCTGACACAGTTAACCCCACCATCACTAACAATTGCAGAAAATCATATTTCATAAACAAGAGGCAAAAGGAGACAGTGAAAACTACAGAGCCATTCTTCAAAAATGAAAAAACAAACCTCACACAAAGAAGCAAAATTTACCTGTCTCTGGCTTCAAACTCCAAGTTGTTTTCCCCAAACGACGCCTCTACGCCCACATCGCTACCATACTCTGCTTCATTTCCAAAATTACCAAAACACCCTTCCCCCTCCTCCTCCTTTCTCTCAACGAACTCAGCCCAGCCAGAGTCCAACGACGAGCCCACACTCAACCTCGAATTGGGCCTCGAATCCATGGCCCTTCTTCGGCTTTCTCCACAACACCCTCTGGGCTTCTCCAAGGGCTCAGCTTCGCTCTGGCTCTGCATCTTGGCGATGTCGTTTCGCAATGGGGGTTTCTCGAGACGGCGGCTCCTGAGCTGGAGATAGAACAAGGAGGAGGTATCTGGGTCGGGTTCCACAGAGGGCGATTGGTTCTGGTTCTCTTGCTTCTGTTGTTGCTGGAGTTTTTGGAGGGCTAGGGTTTTGGCTCTGGTTCGAACGCCGAGAGAGGACTGCGGGGAAACGGAGACCTCCATCACGGCGACGTCACCTGAGATTTTAGATTTCTTCATGTACTTCCCCATCTCTCTCGGCCTAGGGCCTCTATCTCTCAGTCAAATTTCTTTCTTCCTCTGTTTTTGTTGTTGTTGTTGGGTTTTAAGGTTGGATTGAATGAGAGCGACTGTGAAAGCGGTGACGAAAGAGAAGCGTAGGAGAGAGAGAGAGAGAGAGAGAGAAGGTTTTGGGGGGAGAAGACTGAAATGAGAGGGAAAGAGGGTAGAAAAGTTAGGGTTGGGGTTTAGGGAACAGTGGTACTTTATATCTTCATTCTCGTCGTATTTTCATTATTTACCCCTTCCCTCTTAAATTATTTTTTGTGGACCCATTTCTATTTTCTCTATTTTCTTTTTTATCTTTTATAAATAAATAAAAATGAATTTTTTTATAAAAAGTTTATTAATTAAAAACAAAAATATTATCTTAATAAAATTTCATATAAAGATTTTAGCTTTTTCACTAACAAAAAAACCCTAAAAAACCCAGTTGTTATGGATTTGCATGCAATTTTATTAATTTCATATAGAAATTATGGGTTTTAAAGGGGATATTAAATCTTTTTGTTTTTGTTTTATTTTTTGAGGATCTTTCATATTGAGAGGGTCGATGAAACATAAAAAAATTCAATTGAATATTAAAAAAAAAAATAACAAACAAACAAGGAGGTAATAAGGGTGAGTATTTGAAACCTATATTTTCCTCTCTTTTTTCTCTATTCTATATATTTTCATAAGCTGAAGTTCAATTAATGTTTAATCCAACTAAAATTTCCTTATATTCGATAAGAAAAATAAATGTTACTAATTCAAGGAGACAACTTATTCAAGTGAAAACTAATTCAAAGTCTTCCACTTTGAATTGGACGAAGTTGTACAAAGTCTTTAAAGTCTCTCAAGTCTTCAATTATGGAAGTAGTAAAGGAATTTTCTCCTGCTTAATTAATGGAGATGGGAGTTTAGGATTACATCAATATGCTTTGTTGACTATAAAACTCCAAGCCATTCGCAAATTACATTAACCAGTAATTTGTTAGGATTCAATATCCTATGTTCGAAAACTAGTCTATATCGAAATGGTTTATAAACTACGTGACTCGTTTATTTTTCATAACTCGAGTTTATAAGAGCAAGATCTACTCATGAACTCGTAGCAATTTGGTATCAGCCAAGGCTACGTGAGAGTGTGAGCACCATCCTTGCAAGCAAGTTTTGTAAGTTAAAAAACAAAAACCAAAATTTGTGAAAGCAATATGGAAATTAATTAGACACCAAAACCAAGACATACAAAGTCAAACAGATGGCGGTGAAAAAAATTATATGCCATACAGCATTTTGGCATTTAAGACTATGACTTCTTGCATTGCATTAATCAAGTAAACAGTAATTAGTTGAAAGTTTAACATCCCACTAAGCAAGAGTATTTTTGTATTATTTCATTTTAAAATGGGATAACTCAATGAAAAAGGTTTTTGATCAATGGTTTAAGGTTCGAATCTCTATGACACTTTGTTAATGCATGTGAGAAAATATCGCTTGTGTCAAAATACTCTTATAAATATCCAATTAAGAAACTGAAATAAAAAAAATTTCAATCCTTTTCGTTGTTCATACAAATTTCGAAGAAGAGCCGATGTTTAGAAAGAAGGGTAGGTAAAGGTTGGTGATGTGGACTAATAATTTATGCCTACCTATCTACTTGATTTAAATTCCAATTTAGATAAATATATATATATTTTTCTTAAGCATGTCAAAACTTTGTTTTGGGGGTTAGTCAAATTTCAATCTGAGATTAAGGCAGATTTGATGTGTGAATTTGAAAGAAGTTGGCTTGTTTCCCCAACCTAAAACAAAATCATTACCATTAAATAAAAAAAACAAAACAAAAAACAAAATCATTACAAACTTTCACTTCTGAGAGTTTCTTGAAATGCTCAAAAAAGTATTTAACATGATGATGTTGATTTGGCATTGGCTTTATGCCTTTGATTTAGATTAATATATTAAACTTTTCCCCCGAATTTATGGCTTTTCAGTTTTTAGTACAAAAAATTGTGTGTTTAAGCGCAAACACCAATACCATCAACCTGAATTTAATTCCTTAAAATTGTAGTACCGGCATCGTAATGGAATCTTTTTATTTCCCGCCAAAACGCTGTCATCTTATTGGTGCAATCAGAATGCAGCTACCCGTCCACCTCACAATCAAATGCCAATTTATTTTTTTGACTTACTTTTTTTAAAAAAAAATTTTAAAAAATTTAAGAAGAGAAGCTAATGCAGAATCAAATTATTGAAAGACCCCACCCGCCAACACTTTCATATTGAACACACTTCTTACTTTTATCCACACAAATTTTGGTAGTTATTTGCTTACAAATAAATGATTGTCGATCGTTAATATATGCGAATTCTTTACATAGCAATGATATATAGTCGTTTACATATATATTAGAGCTACGGAAGCAAAGCTCTTGAAATTTGAACTAAGATAACAAAACAAAATGTGGAAAGAGTTGGAGGGTAAAATATGAAAGGTTGTAAATTTTATTTGTATTTTTTTCAACTTGAAAATCCAACGAATGCCATATTTTTAGGTCATTTCAAAGACCAACAATCTATTAGACAATATTATATGAGATCACCTGTTATGTGACATTCGTGAGTGAATTGTAAATGCATATGAATCCTACAATTGCTCTCACATGCATCAACGATTAGAACTAAGTGATGCGCCAACACCCGTTATCGACCCTAAGCATTCCCCTAAGTAGCACACGTGGAAGCTAATGGAATTTAATTGTTCCCCAAGACCCTTTAAACTAGTATTTGTTCAAACTTCCAAGGGGAATCTCCTAAAAACCCCAAACCAGAATAGTCCATGATGACACAAATTTCACAGCGTCCGTTCCCTCTGATTTTTAACCTTTTTTTTCACCGGGCTCTGTTATTCTTGCCCTAGGGGGGCCAACTGCCGTACAGGTGGCCAACGTGTGGACTGCGCTACCCAATCATCACTCCCTCTCTCACTCACATCTCCAAAACTATTTTCAATCGTTTTTTGACGTCCTCCCGCTTCTCTCTCTCTCTCTCTCTCTCTCTCTTCAGGTGCCCATTTTGCCTTTCATTCATCACGGGTGTAAAATATCGCGTGATATGTAACCCAGAAAAGATAAAATAAAAGATCGCGTGATATCACCTCTTGCGTAAATCGCGGTTTCCGAGGAGGCTGGTGGTGACAGTCGGAGGAGCAATCACGCACTGACACTCAGCAACTACAGTGACCCTCCCAGCCAATCAGCGGGCAAGTGGCCCTTCCTTCTCACGGGTCCCTTGTTTCTATCACTGACACGTAATTTCAACGGGCTCCGTCGGTAGATGTTTTGCCCGACCTGTAGCCACTCATTCAACTTAGAGCAAGTCCAGCGAGGGGCTGAGCCCAAGGCTGGGGGGAAGGCAAAAAAACGAAGCTCCAGCAGTTAGCCTAAGCCCGGGCAACCTGGGGGTCCCACCAACTCGGGCTGGCCCGAAGGCTAATTCAGCCTGAGGTCCAACTCGCGGGTTGGGTGACGTCAGTGCTACAGTGATTGTGCTACAGTGCTCACGCTATCGTGCCGTTAAAGTCCACGTGTCGCGCTCTGATCAGATTTTTTACTCCAATCCAATGGCAACCAATTTTTGTGCAATAAAAAAATGAAAAAAAATTGAATTTTTTTAATAAAAAATTACTGATTTTTTTTTCTTCTATAAATGCCAAAATTTTATCCGATTTAGATATGAAATTTATAATAAATATTGACACATACGAACCCGGAAATCTTATCCGAAAATATTATCCAAATTAATTATTGAGGTAAAAAAATTTGTGAAAAAAATAAAAAAAATGAATAGTAATTGCCCTTAGCTATGGCAACGGGTGAAAACACAAAAAATACTATTTGCAAGGGCAACCACTATTCACGTGAATAGTGGCTGCCCTAACCCCCCCCCCTTGCCATGGCAAGAGGCAAATGGGTGGAGTTGCTCTTATGGGCCTTCTCTTCTAGTGCATTTAAAAAAAAATTATGTTAGTAATTCAAGTGATTAAAAACAGTTATTGTAATGGATGATTAGTTCGGAGTGACTCGACCTCGTTTAGTTTGTGTTAAGTAGTTGTGGTGTTAGTTTGGGGTTCTTAACCCCAGCTCATTAAAAAAAACCTATTATCCTTGAAAACTAAATTTGTTTGAAGAGTCGGCCATGATGTCGTGTGTTCGAATCCCTTCCCCAATAACACAAAATTTTGAAACCAATTACTGTCGTTTTTGTTGGACTACAACTACAAATTTCATCTAGTTGCATAAATTTATATACACTTACAAGAAAAATACACTTTCTAAATGCATACATATGAACGAATGTTGTACAGACCAACCAAAGTTCTAAAACTGTACAATCAATCTTCTTGATATGAACCCTAAACCGAAATTTAGGGGGTGTATTTAATTTAGATTTTAAAAGATTTTAAAGAAGTTTAAAAGTTTAGGTGTATTCAATTACGATTTTATAGAAGTCTATTCAATTCTTGGTGTATTCAATTCAGACTTTTTAAACTCCATTCAAATTTGGATGTATTCAATCACAACTTTAAAAGACTTCATAAAAGTTTGGGTGTATTCAAAAACTCTTTGATTTGCGTTGTTCTATAAACCATATCTATCGTGAGCAGAATTTTGCTTCTGATGCTTTGTCTGCTAGGAGCATTGATTTTAGTCCTGGGACTCATCTCTATGAGACGGTTCTGACTTCCTAAAGGATATTTTGTTGCTACTTAGGTGTTGCTGTGCTAGGCTTTTAGCCTCCCTTGTTATCAAAAAAAAAAAAACATTGATTTTAAAGGAAATACGAAAAGTGGTGGATTTCATTTGATAATTGACTAATTTTAGACCATGACAAATATTTGCTTCCCCCCAGAGATTTTGATAAATATATTATTTTTATTTTTAAGATATGATTTCACCACTTCTACTACCACCATCTTATCATGACTATCACCATATTCGCTGCCACCTCCACCACCACCCACCACCGTCGCCACTACCAGCCCCACCATCACCCCCATCGTCACCACCACCACCGCCAGCACCATCACCATCACTGCACCGCCACCACCCTTACCCCCACCTCCACCACCACCCCCACTATCAGCTCCACCATCACCACTGCCAGCATCACCAACATCACTGCCACTTCCACCTCCACCACCACCACCATCACTATCACCCTAACCTCCTCTACCACCTCACTCCCACCGCCACCACCACTACCACCTCCACCTCCTCCACAACTACCTCCCCCACAAACCACCATTGCCACCGTCATCACCATCACCACCACCGCCATCGCTATAAATTCCATTAAAATCAATAATAAAATTCTAACAAACTCAGTTAAAATCTATACACGAATTCAGTCAAAATCTATGTGGAGTTTGTAGAATTCAATCAAACTCAATTAAATTAAACTCCATCAACTTTATAACTCTTTTAAAATCATTTAAAATTTAAATTGAATACACCCTCCTTAATACTTGGGAAGCATAGCATTTTCAACATACATTACTGTATTCCAAAACTCTACATTTAAATACATAACTACTAAGCTGCGGTTTTGCTGGTTTTAATCATTTCTCAATCTGAGGTTAAAGACTCATCTTGTTCATCTCCACTACTAGTGGAGGGAGCATGGGCAGCTGATCTATTCTCGGCATCTTCCTGAGCATCAGGAGAAATGGTTCCTTCTGAACTAATACTAGCGATAATGAGAGCAAGAGAAATATCATCTAAGTCTCCGATCACTAGCTTTAACTGATTACGAATCGAGTCCTTGCGTACAAGCTTAAACCTGTGTTCCGGTGTATGCTGCTGATTAAATCGACCTGGAAGCTTAGAATTGGTGTTATAACAATGGCTGCAAAGGTCGAATCCTTTTTTCTCGAAACAATCTAAGCAATTGTATCTATCCCCAATGATGGGATACATCTGCAGACAAAAACCAAGATGTTACTGAGCTGCGTAAACTTTATATACGGTGACAATGAGCAGGAAAAAACAGAAGAGAAAGACTGATCTAATCAACCTCCCATTTTACGCAAACGTAAAGCAAATATAAATGAAAATGTCTAAGTACTTCCACGAGAATTGAAATGTTATAAGATCAATTTTTTTTTTCCAAGAAATGTTATAAGATCATTGGATCTTATATTTAGCACAATGTCAAAGTTGCAGTCTGCAGTGAGAATATTATGCCCACTCACACGCTTAACATAACAGAAAATGAATTAATACATATTTTAGTCCAAACAGTTTTAGCATGTATCAACATCTCGTCCAAAAGATTGGTTTAATGTTTAAATATCCACATTGCATCGTCACAAACACATGAACAATAAAGAGAAAAAGATGTTTTGAAAATGTATTGAGCAGACATGTCATGCCACTAAATCGAAGCATAAATGTTCAGGGAAAGGGAGGGTTAGAAATTTACCCCACAAGAATCACAACCAAATCTTATGTGAACTGGGTCAGACCATGATGATAACTTCTTTCTTTGCGTATCAGCTTTTGTTGCACCTGCGAGGATACACCAACAATATGACTGGTAAATGTAAGATATGACGAATTCACACCATAGCACTACAGCAGTATAGCAAATAAGCTCAATCATAAGATATATATCAGCAACATCAAACCCAGGTACAATTTTTGTGTATCATTCTACGGTTCATACTAAGGCGAAAGTGACAAAAGCAATTTAGTTTCTGAGGTATTTTATAATTGCAAGCCTTGATTAAACAAGTTGGAAACCTTTTATGCATTATTGCTTGTTGTGCAGTGAAGGTCAAAAATCTTCCATTAATCATATTTATAGGTTTGTAATTTAGCTTTGTTAGTGAAATAACCATCCAAGAAAAGTAGCAACCTATGTAAATTGATGTAATACTTCCAATCGGGTAGCAAATAAGATTTTGAGAGGTTATTCATAAACTACATGCTATCAGTATTATTGATGCAACTCTAAGCCTAGGATGCCAAAGGAATACTAGGGGCAAAGCTTATAAACTCTTCTTCATCTATTTTCAAATGCTATACTAAATTAAATTTAAATTAAACTGCACAAGTACTACGAATCACGTGTAACCGATGCATGATTCTATATCAAATAAACTTAATCATCAGAATCAAATGGAATTGAGCATTATTGGACTTACAGGCATTTGGGTTCTCATGCTGCGAATCAGCTTGTTTAAGCTGTACAGCAGCTCTTCTAAGTGCATATTCTTTTGGAAATTGCTCCTCCAGAAAGTGTCCAAGCACCAAACAAACTTTTGGAAATCCTGATGGATGAGAACTTTGACAATCGTTACATCTAAGCATCTGTTCATCTGGTTTAACAATGCAACTTTCACAATATACTGTACAGTGATAAAAAAAAATGAATATTAGAATAACTGCACACACCAATTCAGAACAGAGGACTGAAACCTGATAACATATAATAAATTTGAGTGTTAAACGTACCGTGGCCACAGTTAAGAACCACAGGATGAAACAACAGTTGCTTGCATGCGGCACATATCACATCAGCAACTGAAATCCAGTCGCCACTCCTGCTATCCGTGTTTAACACGGAATTCTTTTCTTCATCAGTAACATTCCCAATTCCCTCATAATCTCCACCATGGGTTTGCTTAGGACCAGCTGTGTCATTATTCTGAATATGCAAGTCTTGACTAGCTTGTGAGCTGCATCCATGTGCATTTAACTGCGGCGAGAAGCAGCCACTTCTCTTCTCTTCCTCTGCAAATTCAAAGGTAACAATAAACGCAATCAGAATTTTATGAAAACTGAACAAAGTGAAAGCAAATATGATCGTTAGTTAGAACAATTGAAGCCACGAAGAATAAAACAAGATAATAAGAAGAAGTTTAGGGCATGTTTACGTATCAGTAATGGGTATGGGAGGAAAGGGAATGATTTCCATTCCTGCCTTCCCCTGCATTTACTTGCAATCAGGAATGAAAAAATAAGTGGCCTCCACCTCAAAATCCGTAATCACATCCCCTCAAAATTGGGTATCAGATCACCTAGGGGGGAGTAGTCGATACGATTCCCATTCTTGTTTTCTCTTAATAACTTCCAAAAATACTTTTACTACTTTACCATAATTCCAAAACACCCCAAACCCTAAAAAAAATAAAAACTCATGCCAAGAAGTTCCAAGACGCTCCAACTTCTTTTTCACGTTATCGTTGCAAACACAACCTCTCATAAGCAGCAACAATGCCCTGTGCTATGTAAATCATTCTATCTATCTATCTTCTTCTTCTATCTTCTGTCTTCACATTCATCACAAAACATAGTACGGTCATAGATAAAGATTTTTGTGGAGATTATATATCTCTTTTTTTGGTAGTATGAAGATTATGCAAGTCATTATTATTTGATTGTTTACTAGTTATGTACGTGAAAGATATATATTTATTGGAGTTTATTTTTTCGTTTGAAATTGGCTCTTGACAAATGTGTTATTAACATTATCATTGAACTGGCCTCTTGTTCATCTTGTTCAACATATTGATTCCTCATGTTTACACCGCCTTACTAGTTTGCTACCGGATTAGTTTGGTCTCCTTAGCCAATTTGAGAATTATATATGTGCTGTGGTGAAAATGTACAGGGCATTTTAGTAATCAGATTAATTTGGATTCTGATTCATGAAAATTAGTAAACAATAACAATGGGAATCAACCCCATTCCTTTGCTAATTCCATATGTTTAGTAAACAGCTTAATGGGAATGATTCTTCCCATACCGATTCAGTAGTTCCCCGATTCCTAAATTCTCTGATTCCTTACTTTCTCCATTACTGATACGTAAACATGCCCTTAATGGGGATAAAAAGATGAAGCAGAGCATACCAAGAATTTGCAATTCCCTTCTCTTATAGGCAACAGGGTACTTCTTGAGTAGCAAAAAATGAAGCATTTGACAGATGGTTGGAAAATGATTATACTCATGCCTACAAAGCGGACATTGAGATTGGCCTAGACTGCTCATCGATCTATGCACACACCAGAAACACGAAACGTGACCACAAGCTGCAACCCACAATGAAAATACATAAACAAAAACAATCAAATGAACATTTGATGATAAGATATATGTGAGTTTGCGGTAGCCCTAGACTTGGGTGTTTGTGTGTGTTGTTGGTGACTCATGTTCATGAAATTTAAGCAACCAAGTATGCCGACTTACAGATCACTATAGGCTTGTAAAGAAGATCCCTGCACCGTCCAAAAAACAAAATTGCACAGAAATCAGCATAAGCAAACGCAATTGTATTTACACAGCAAATTGCTCAGAATTCAGAGAGTGTATAGATTTGGGATACTTACAAACAAACGCAGCAGATGAAGGAATCGGAGATTTCCTCCTGTTCAACGCCGAGTGAAATTTGATTGTCGTCCATTGAAAGCTTCTGGTCTATATTTGGTGGATAGCGCTGCGAAACCCTAGAGTTGGTAGAGAGAGACAGAGAGACAGAGAGAAGCAGAGGAGGCAATGAAGGTGTGAAGATTCTACACACAGAGATTTGTTAGCTTCCTCTATTAAACGTCACGTCTAAAATATGGCGGTAACTAATTAGTTCGAAGCCGTGTTTGTTGTTGTGGACGTGCTCCGTGTACCCATAAAACGGTGGCTGTTCTTGTCATATACAACTGGTATTCGGGGGATCGAAGATCAGTTGTTTACAACAATTGTATGCAATGCTATTTAGACATGTGTTAAAAAATGCACGCGCATCGAATGCCTAAATTGTTACAAGAGACCATATACTCATATTTGATTGATACACCGTGTCATAGGGAAGGTGATAGCTTGCAATTATTTTTTAGTAAATATCACAAGGTGTCTCCACACCTGAAGGGTGGGATTAATCCCCACTCGGAATTCGGCTTGCTTCTGACCACAAAGTGCTTCAAACGATTTTTGAACCCCTGCCATTAAGGCACTAGGTAGCTCGCCAGTTGAAGAATCCCCACTCGGAATTCGGCTTGCTCCTGATCACAAAATGCTTCAAACGGTTTTTGAACCCCTGCCATTAAGGCACTAGGTAGCTCGCCAGTTGAAGGTGACAGTTTGCCAACTGCACCACACCTTGTGGTTACAGAGGTTGCAATTTTGAATTGGGCTATATTGTCAAAATTCTTGCATACAACTGTTGTGTATAACTTCATTATTGTAAAAAGCATCTAACGGTAAATTAGGGTTAAATGCGTGAAAGGAGTTGTATGTAACAATAGTGTTCAAGGTTATTTTGCCGTGTTAGGCATGCACGTGCACGGAACTCGATTTATTGATGTTATTTGTCCCCATAGTTTTGTGTAAATTTTAGATAAAGATAAGAAATTAAGATGCACGTGCTGTAGAAAAAGTCTTGAGCACGAGGGAATCCGTGTTAAGAAAAATTTAGACAGAGAAGAAAAGTAATTTGAGATTCTTACGTCTAATCTAAGCTATGATTGGTAACAAGAGATAACGGTCTCATTTCAATCGCGATTCGCAACCCCACCACAAAGACATAACATCACCATCGAAGTTGACATGACACCTATCTACGTCGACGTTGTCTTGTTGCCATGTTTTATTTTTTATTATTTAAAAATTTATTTTTCATTTTGTCTGATCTTGTAGCCTCAGACAGAAAGAAAAAAAAAACAGGATCTTGTAGTCATCCTTGCTTTTGTATTCAACCACATTTGAAGGAACATGCATCATTGGATAATCTTACAAACAGTAAAATAAAAATTCGATCCCCTAAACAAAATGACATTCTAGAGATTAGGATACAGCTTGCCTCAATCAATGTAAGGAGATACTCCTCCTTACGAATCACAATTTGACACATAAGCAAAAATAATTCATAAAAAATACAAAAAGAAATACTTATGCACACGTAACACTACTATTAGCAGAGAAGTGTAGGAAGAAATTATTTTCCTAGAGATTATGGTTTTTAATTTGATAGCCGGGCTCGTTAATTCAGTGAGAGATTTATTACACTTTTTGTTATTAAGTTAATTGTTTGACAATTGCAATGATATTGCAAGATTTTTCCTAATAAAGATAAAATACACATAAAAACAGGCACACAAATCATTAACCATAGAAACTAAACTTAAGAAATTACATTAGACAAAAGACCTAACCCGACGGCAACCAAAAATAAAAGAGTTTTTCTACTAGGATCTTAGATATAATTACTATATGATATTAATACTTTAAGAAGCCCTGCCTATAAAACTATTTACTATAATACTATACTTGAAAACACCTGCATATATATGAACTCGAAACATTTGCCACTGAGTTTCCCCCTTCCAGATTTCTGCACCAAAGCCTTTCAAAGGTTATAAGATGTTACCACCATAGTACTTAAATTCACTTCCATAGCTTGACGGAGCTGTCGTGACTTGCAGATGCAACCATTCCAGTGTCGGGTGACTGCGCAAGAGCTGAGATTATATTCTCGTGTGCCGTAATTGTCATTCTCTTGTTCTCAGTCATGTTCCACAGCTCCAAAGACTAGCTCGCAAGCATAAAAGCAACTATTAGCAATAAATCGGCTTTTTACATGATAAGATGGCTCACTCACACAGAAGAGTTTAAGAATTTACCGAGATTCCTCCAATGACCAAGAGAGTTGAATAACTTGGGTGAAAAACACAAGAATGAAACTGGTTGCCGTTAGAGCCAAGCTCCTGAATACACTCGCTTGAAGCTAACGACCAAATCTTCACCAAGTTCTGACTGACAGATGCGAGATAGTCTCCATTTGCATCCCAACAAATGTAGTTTACCATTTCAGAGTGTCCCTGAGAATGAGGATGATGAGTTAAATCATATAACTAATGAGATCTAATTACTTGTTCCTAAAGCAACAAACCAACATTTCCAATCAGAATATAAATTAGTCAACCCCATATTTGCAGGCATCGTACCTGTAATGAGTGTGTTTGCCTGTCAGTTTCGACATCAAAGATGGAAACTATTTTTTCTGATGCTGCTGCCAGCAGTTGTCCAGTTCTTGGTTGAAATCTCACTTGTGCAGTACCTCCCTATCCAAAACAATACAGACAATTTTTCGGGTGATCAATGTAGTTTTCATACAAATAAAAAAAATGTAAATTTAGAAGAATGAGATCAGAAAGATTTACAAACCTTGGAATTACGAGTACAGGAGAATGGGTTGATATTCCAGTAGCGAATTTCATTGTCATGATCACAGAAACAAAATAAATCCTTCTTAGGGTGGAAGTCAAGGGACATGATAGGTGAGTTGTGCCCTGTATATGCTTGTAAACAATAGTTTGGCTGCCACAAAATATAAATATCAGCAATACTAGTATAATGAAAGTGGATACAAATTAAACAAACTACACATCTCATACAACCTAGCATGTAAAACCAGACATCTAAAGGCTAGAACTACGCTACAGAAATATTAATTTCTGTTAGGTACACCCCTATTGTGTCAGCTGAAGCAGACAATGCATAAAAGAGATCAAAGACAATTACATTGGCTGCATCCCATAATCGCACAGATTTGTCAACTGAAGCTGTTGCCAGCTGGGATGAATTTGGTCTAAAACGAACATCTGTTATGACTAACTTGTGCTCTTCGGGAGTACTCTCTGTCTGCAGGGTATCCATGTTCCAGAGGACAACCTGACATATATAACAAATGCTAATTATTCTCATTCTTTTAAGCTCCAAAATCAATTATACCATTTCCTTGCATGCATAAAAATAATTATATCATCAACTGAACCAGCAGTGTCTAACATTTATGTTAGCTTGACCTCTCCATTCCTTTAAACATGTGCAGGCACTACTTGTTTGAAACAGTGTTTTTGACCTTGATAGAAACTAGGCATGCGTTGTTATACTGTGTATATACCTTTTTGTCATGTCCAGCGCTAGCCAGCAGCTTCCCATCTGAAGAAAAGTGACAGCAAGTAACTTTGCTGTTTCTGGTCCGTATGCAACCAACTTCACCAAATGTAAAACCTGAATAGAAGAATGTGGCCACAGATCAAGTAGAATGAAGAAATTTTTTCCAATTCCCCAGAAGGTACAATGTATATAATATCAAGTTACCTTTAGAACACTCTTTATGGTGCCCTGCAGGACTCTGCTTTAGTGTCCCATATAGATCCCTCCTGTTTTCCCCATCATGTGACAAAAATGATTCCACATTATCTTCTAAAGAACCAACATCTCCAAATCGTTCTAAGTCATCCTGCACTAGGAAACAATGCTCTTAGAAGTAGAATCATTCCACCTATCTTCCTCGTTTCCACATCCATAAAATATCAAAAAAAATTGATACTCAAAACTTATTGATAACAATGATTGCTCAACAATCAAACCAAGCGTTTTGCAAAGTTTACTGATTTCAAAGTTTTTTTTTTGGAAAATCTTGACAAAGTTTATACTTAAAATTGATAGCTCAAGTACTATACCCATATTTGGGAAAGAATCAAATATCACAAGTACGAATATGAAAAGCAGCATAGTTCTTTTCATTAAAAAAAGAAGCAGCAGCATATTAGAAACCAACCCAAATATGTGTACTTTCACATATCCCATAAGTAAACTGTATGCCATTCACAGCCATATTTTAAAGTGAGCATACCAGTAAATTGGAAGACGAAGGAAGGCCTCCTGTTCCTTCTGGACCATACATCATCAAGCTTTTTGGTATGCTGTTAACATGCTGCAGACTACTGGCTGTGTTAATCCCATCACCAGGTGTGTGAGTTGATGCGGGAGAACTAGGTGAAGGGCCAACAGTGTTTCCTGTGCCAGTGCTGTTGGCAGGTCCAGAAGAAGAGTGTTGTTTCCTTTTTCTGTTATTCTGCAGGGAAAAAAGGGCAATAGATGCTGATCAGCTTATCTAAATATCAGGTCCTAATTGAAAAGGAATAAGATGGTAGCAGGAATCATATCATCCTTGTCTATAAATTTGGTTCTGTGAAACAGCTCAAGTTTAGTAATAAGCTCAAACTAAAAATAGCAATAATTTTCCATGCCCAAACTTGAATCCGTAACCAAGGGCTTATGGAAAAAGTACAAAGTTTAGTTCTGCATAACTATGCACAACCTGTTGCAGTTGCTGCTGTTGCAATTGTTCATGTTGTTGGGAGGAAGAGTGTTGCATCTGGGCCATTTTTATCTGTTGAAAACCAACAACGCCTAAGATATTTTGAACCTTGCAAAGGATCAATGTTTTTGAAAACATTAAATATAAAAAAATCACAAGAAACAAAGACTGTCAAACCAGTGAAAATGTCATAAAATACCTAAAAGGCAAATTTTGCAGAAAATGGTGCATGAGCATCAAGGACAATAGATTTAACAGTATCCTAAACTCTAAAACCCTAACACTAAAAACTGGTTCAATATGCTCTTTCCGTCTTTTGGGGCTGTTAAACACAAAGAAAGAAATAGTGATTAGTGTACAATCACCTGATTTATATTTTTAAGCCCCTGAAGTTTCATAGTCTGGGGTAATAACGATATAGAATACATAACTTCTTAATCATTATAGGGAAAATACGTCACATACCAAAACCATAAAGGTAACCGACTAACATAAATAATGTAGGATGGTCAAATAACAAAGTTTCTAATCTCTCTGTGTATGCGTACTTTCAATCCTAATCCTCATGAGATGAATCTATGACATTAGAAAGGTTACCTTTGGTGAACTTGATAGCACTGGAGAGCAGATAGATCCATCATTCCTAGCAGCTTGACCATCTTTTGCATTCAAGCTACCCCTGGGCAAAAATCTACGAGGATCCATATCTCCGTAGTTCGTTGAATTTCCAAGGTTACTTTGTGCCTGAGCCTGTGCCAAGATTTGCTGTTGTTGAGATGCCAAAAGGAACTGATTTTGGGTATGAAGATTTGGCTTCTGTACTTGTACACCCAAGTTTGGTCGTAATTGGTCAATTCCCTGTATTATGGAACAGTTATCACAACAAAGAGTTAAACTCACAATAGAAAGAAGAAACAAATAAGAAGGAAAAACCATAAATAACTTACAGTTAGAGGCCAACCCTTCAAAGGAAGACCTGTAATACCTTGACTCAGTCCTGAAGGACGAAAGGAAGATTTCATTTGTAAAATTTCTAAGCACAATTACCATTATTCCCAACATGCGGGGCCATATCTGAGAAAGATAGGGTCAAGTATTGTCACCTGCACCACCCAAGCCAGATTTTGACTGTAAAATTGCTTGTCCATAAATTGATGAAGGATCCATAGGCAAACTTTTCTGAGTTGCACCCAAGTTAACTTCGCTTTTGATGTCCTACAATCTCCACAAGTCCATACATTATATTGCTTAGTATGCTAGAAAAAAAGAGGCAAAGAAACCAGAATATAATAAAGTTGAAAAAAAGAAACATGCATGAAGAGTAAAGGTAGTCTGAGTAGTTACAGTGGTTAAAGGAGTTCGTCCCTGGATTTGCTGCAAAGCAGCTGGCATGTTCCCAGAATTGCTTTGTACCAACTGGCTGAATCAACAAGAACCAAACAGATGAACGACCCATTCTTTCCAGGCAAATGAAATGAAGGGAAAAATAAAGCTCAAATAAATATGAAAACTGAGGACAATTTACCCTTGTGGATTTGCAGCTGATTTGAGTAGGGCCATTCTATTGGCATCAATAAGCGCAGGGGATGTCTCCGAATCCATCGAGTGAGGGTGCTTCATACGCTCTTCATACATTTTCATGGCTAGCACACTGGCTGAGGGTTGCCCCATTACTCCCTCAGAGTTTATAGCATTTATAGAACCACCCAGAGCAGGATTATTGGGATCCCTACGCTGTAACTGAGCATTGCGCTGCTGCAATAGCTGCAGCTGCTGCATCTGTAGCTGTTGTTGCTCCCTTGCCTTAATTTGCTGTGCCTTAATTTCATGAAAACATATTCAGGGGAAAAAAAAGCCCAAACAGTAATTTTTGTTGTTGAGAAAATATGAAAATCTAAATATATGAAGGAACCTCAATGTAAGCTGCAGCAGCCTCTGAATGCTTCTCATTTGTCCTTGCAATGAATATGTCCCAGAAAACAGACCACCATTCAAAGAGGAATCCTCCTGGTGCATCAATTGCTGCACATTCAAATCTAAAACAGGTTTACTCTCTAGAAAATCTCAAGATAGACATTCACACCAAAATCTATTTTTGAAAAGAAAAAAACATATACTATCAAATCATGCCGTCGCAGTGCAAGCATGTGGGCATAAACCATAAACCATGATATAAAATGACGTTCCGCAAATGCATGCTAAGTTGAATCTTCAAAATCACATAATCAGTAAGCTGATTGAGAATGAATTAGAAACTGACAACATTACCTACTGGATCTGTAGCAACCTTCCCTTCAGTCATAAATGCGTTTGCGGAAGCAATCAATTTTCTTTTCAACAGATAATCATGAATATAAACATCAAGCCTGTAGCAGAAAAGCAAATCAATAACTGGTTAAACATCAAACTGATGATCAATTCACAACAGTAAAAGGAAAGGAACAACACCCAGGAACAAATTATCATATAGAAAATTACAAGCAGATAGAAAATCAAAAAAATTGATTCATGCAACACTTACATCTTATCAGCTTCCCAATTGCTCTGTGCCATGATTTACCTTTATTAAATAACTCCAAACAAATGAACCACGAGCAACCACTGTTTGGCCTGCAATTATTTTATATATCACCACCAACAGCTTCAGTATCCCCTCATCAAGGTAAATTCAACCAAAATAACTAAGAAATGATCATTCATTTGTGTAAAACAAAGAAAAAAAAAAGAGAGGAGAAATCTGTTTGGTTCCCAGAAAACCCGAAAAAGAAAATGGAAATTCAACCGTTGTAGTTTATTATTTCACAATTATTAGCTCAATTATGACTCGAACTTCAAATCATCTGTATGACTCCACAGAATTTTTTTAATTAACCAAAAGAAAAAGAAATCATATAATGCGCAACTTCATGAACTTTTCCCTCCATAATCCTCGAGTTTCTGAGCAACCAAACAGAGCAAAACTCAAAAACCAAAACCACAGAATTCCAACAGTTCTCATCGAAATTCAGCTGAAACCATACCGGTGAAACAACGGATCAGCGCCTACAGTACCATTCCACGAGATCTCCACCTCATAAACCCTAACACAAACTTCATCAACCCAAAAAAGAAAACCACAACAACAAAAATCAGCAAAGATTTAGCTGACGACCATTTTCTCCTTAAAATGAATTGAAATTTCGTGACAGTGACAGTGATCTGAAACCTTAAGTACTTAATTCACTTAAAAGAGTGTGAATTTTTTTCTATGATCTTCCTTTTTTTCCGAGAAAATAAATGGACTCTTTCTTGAGTGTAACTGAAGTAGAAGAAGGGCCTTCGAGCTTTTAACAGTGAAAAAGAAAAAGAAAATAGAGAGAGAATAGCGACCAGAGATATTAACGGAGGATGCTTATTAGGTTCGGAGCCGAAGCTGAGGCTTTGGAGTAACATTTGTGTGAATTTGTTATTGTAGGCATGAGGTTCGGAGTTTGGCTCGTACTTAAAGTGATGACGTTTTGGTGCGTTTCGGCGCGTTCTTTGGCTCGGTTGTGGGGCCCGTGATTGAATATTACGTGTAACGAGTTTCCCGTTAAACGACATAAGAACTATTTGATCAACAATTTGATCAAACAATGTGATTAAGTGGTAGTTGAATCTCAATTTGATCAACAATGCGACGAGAGAGATTCTATGACAACATATGTTTGATTGAAAGTGCTTGATGTTCTTAAGAATGTGGTCAAGTGGTAAGATATTTCAAGTTGTTATATTTTTATGTGAGAGAATATTTTTGTGGACCATTTGATGCTTAAAAGAGTATAATTCAGTGGCAAAATTTGTTACGCTACGATATTGGTTTTGGAATATGAATGACTTTAGATTCTCATATAATATATTCTTCTTCAAATTTGTGGTATACAATGAATATTTCTTAATGACTAATGACGTGACTCATGTGTGAAACGTCAAATGCATATTGTATACAAACAATATAAAAGGGCGAGTATTTGCCACATTGTCTCTCGAGATGTTCGGATAAGATATTATTGTTATGATTATTTTATGGTATATAATGAATCTTTTAGTATGATTGGCGAGTGACAGATTACCATGACAAACCTTATTTCTTGAACATTTGTGCATAGCATTATTACCTTGACAAAAAAGAAAAGACACTATCTTCACCTCAAAATATGGTAGAAGCCCAATAACATCAAACATTAGTTATTGGAAAACTAATATTCGAAGGTTTAATTAAAAATACAAAATAAAAAAGTAACTAATATATAATTTTTCAATCTACGCGAATAAAATATATTATAAAAAAAGGTTGATTTGGTCAATTAGTTAGAGTTAAACGAGAGGTCGCGCCAAAAAGTAAACTAAATATTTTCCAGAGAGCGCGTGGGCTTTGAATGAGAATCCACGTGGCGAGAGGTAAGTGGTTAGTAGGTTCTAGAAAGTCATAGAAGTGAACGGGAATCCAAATTCTCGTCCCAAATGGTTGGGGCAAGCAAGTATTTAAAGGGGACCGAACCAAGTTCCTTAATTTGTTTTGCACAAAGCGGAGAAAAGAGAACTTTCTTCGTGTCTTCGCGCTTAGGTACGCTTTCTCTATCTCTATATCTCTCTCTCTCTCTCTCTCTCTCTCTCTCTCTCTCTCAAAGCACAGCTCGAAACCTAATCGATCAGCCTGTGAGTAGTTCAATTTGATTTGCTCTATCTAATGCACTTCTAATGATAAATTTCTGAACTTTGTCGAGAATTGTAGAAATTTTTTAAACAGAGCTTGTTCTTGCGCCGAAAGTTCGGAAATTTTTTGTGTGGAATTTGGGGTTTTGTGTTTGATCTGTGTGATATTTAATGATAAGGTTAATTGTGTGGTATTTTGGAATTTGAACATTGAAAAGGTCTTCTTTGGAGGTAAAGTTCAGGACTTTTGCCGTTGTTTTCAATGATTTGTAAAGTAATTGATCAAATTCGTACAATGTAGCTGCAATTATTTGGTTGTGTTGTTGAATTCTGTATGGAGCCTATTTGAATGCTGCTTAAATCTTAAAAATTGGTAATTTTATTTTGCATAGTTTAGGATTTTCCATTTTTGGACTTGTAAATTTAAGTTTGCATTAGGATTTGGGGCATGTTTTCATCCGTCTTGGGCTTTGAAGTGCCCGATTTGAGAGTCGAGTAGGAAACGTCTTTGTTTGCTTTAGCTGCCCAGAACTGAATGCGTTGTTTACCCCCTCAAATTTCCCCACTTTTTTTTATATATTTTTGTTGGTTATTCTTACCAGCGTTGTTTGCATAGGTGATCTTGATTAATTCAGTACCCTACATCTTCTTCAACTGAGCATTTTGATATTGAACGGCAAGAGATGGCAGAGGTGTGTATTTTTCTTTTTTATTGTATCGTAATGTTGTTTGTTATTTTCCCCATGTTTATTTCTTTTTGGGTTTGCAATTAATATATTAAAACTTGGTTGCAGGAGGGTCACAAGGTCACTTTGAATGTATATGACCTAAGCCAAGGACTAGCTAGGCAGATGTCCATGGCTTTCTTGGGGAAAGCCATCGAGGGCATATGGTAAGTGTTTTTTGTTCATTGGAATACAAGTGTGGAGTGCGTTGATTTGAGGAAGTACTGTTATTTCCAGTTTCCTTAGCAAGGCATTTGCATTGGTTTCAAGTCTTCATTGTTAATTTTTAATACAGGCACACAGGAGTTGTGGTTTATGGTAATGAGTACTATTTTGGGGGAAGCATACAACATGCTCCTGCTGGATCTACACCATATGGGACACCAATACGCGTGGTAGAATTGGGTGTCACACATGTGCCCAAGGATGTTTTTGAGATGTATTTGCAGGAAATCAGTCCCCGGTATACTGTGGAAACCTATAGTTTACTTAATCACAATTGCAACAACTTTAGCAATGAGGTTGCTCAGTTTTTGGTGAGTGCAACCGTTCCAGACTACATTCTGCAGCTCCCTAATGAAGTTATGGGCAGTCCAATGGGTGCTCTTATTTGTAAGTTATATTTATTTTCTGTCTGTTTTTGCCTATCATTAGTTAACACTTCGTTATATGGATTTCCTCTGTTTGAAGTAGCATTTTTTATATTTTAGTGATACAGATAAGTAAACTTAGAATCTTCCATGTTTGGTGTGTTTGGTTTTGGAATTTAGGATTAAAGAGAGAGAATTCAAGATAATGAGTTTTAATGGAAAGGAAGGTTGTGTGGATTGTTAATATGGAACTGTGGTTCAATAATGCAAGCCTTCTCTGAATGACCCCCCCTACTTTCTTTTGCAGTGCCCATGATGCAGAATTTGGAAGCAACACTGAAAAGTGGTGCTGCTCCTCAAGCTCCACAATTCAGGCCCCCTGTGGTTCAACCAACAACGAATGTCGTGAAACCCTTGAGTAGTAGTTCTAACACCGAGAATGGTGCTAAATCGAAATCTGGAGGGCAGCAGCTCACCAAGTCGGAGGAACGGGGAACATCACAGAGTGCTGTCAAACCTGCCAATGGGGTTGTAGATCCTCTTGGGGATGCTCGAAGTAAGGTGCAAGAGGAAATCTCTGCTGAATTTGCTGCAATCATGGCAAGTGGAACATTCCGTGCAAGCGAGGCTGCAGCACTTGCAACAAGAAGAGTGATGCAGAGATATGGTCATGAAAGTTCAACGGTGTCGCAGAGTTAACAGATATAAGGATGCAAGTCTCTCTATTTGTTTCTGGGTTGGTCATTTGGATTTGGCAATTAATTCTAGGAAGCTGCTGTCCAATTTGCTTCTTAACGGGGACTGGGGACTTATTCTCCCACCATTCGAATTTTAATTTTAATTTATCATAAGATATATTGTTATGAAGGAATTTGCTTGGAGAAGCGATCAACAATGGTACTTGTCAAGGTTGAGTCAGTATGGCTCCTCCGGTGGACAATGCAGTGTCTTTGTAATTTTTAGTGTTATTTTTTGGCTTGACAATTTTAAAATTTCAATGATTACTTGGAGACGGGAAAGTTTTTTATACAAGTGACCAAATGACAAAAAATCTAAATAGAAACCAAGACATGAGTCCTGACCTCACCAACGTGCCCCATCACACAAATTAGAGTAATTTAGAATATCACATTTGGTTAAAATTGAACAAAGAAAATCCAACAGAAACATAACTCTCACGGTTTCTTCTATGATCGAATGATAGGATGAGAAAGACGATCCTAACATGAAAGTAAATAGCATTGCAACTAATGCTTCTTTTTATATCAGGCAATCAGTAATGAAGTAATTAGTAACATGAAAGTAAATAGCACTGCAACTAATGCTTCTTTTTATATCAGGCAATCGGTAATGAAGTAATTAACTAACTTTTATCGTAGTTGCATTTACAAAAATTTCTAATAAGAGGTATAGTACAACATATATTTGCATTCGGAGTAACCTGAGCATGCTATGAAGGGGCAGCTGAATCAGGCCTGCCTGATGAATTGTGAGCTTCACCGCTCAGACCAATATTTTCCCTCTCTAATACATGCATAGATTCTTTTGATTTGTTAAAAGCATCAATGGGAATGTTGATGCCGGCGAATCCAATCATGACAGCCACAGCTCCAAGGTAATCAGCAAGATGAGGAGCATGACCAGTCATTGAGTCCACAATTGCCGCCAACGGAACCTGTATCGTTAGACCGGCTGTTGCTACTGTGGTCGTTGTTAGAAGAACAGCTTTGGCCCATAGATAATCGCTCAGAACATTATCCAACAAACCTAAACACCA
Organism: Prunus avium; assembly: GCF_965620075.1. Lineage (NCBI taxonomy): Eukaryota > Viridiplantae > Streptophyta > Magnoliopsida > Rosales > Rosaceae > Prunus > Prunus avium. The sequence goes on from NC_142291.1 coordinate 36,358,650, forward strand.
CATGAAATTCCATATGATTTAGTATAGGTTTTATATGAAGTTAGAAACACAACATCGAACTCCACATGACCTATCTGTATGCCTGTGTGTCTCAAGCCAGCTATGCTCATATCTTGCCTAAAATAATGGACTAAAAATCATGCAAAAGAGAAATCGGTATTGGACCACAATGAAATCGGCCTATCATCAATAGGTTATGGGATTCAGTAACTAAAGGTTTATTTCAAACGAGCTACATGTACAAATAAATGACAAACCAATATAAGAACTCAGAGAATGCTTTTCTTTAGACAATTGCTATAACAGTAGTCAAGCAATAAATGCAAGATCTTATCAGATTGCCTTGCCATAAAATCACCCTATAACTAATATATCAGCTTACTAGTTCTGGATGAAATAAAAGTTTTGCCCCTCAAAGGATACTATAAGCTATTCATTCCACCCCCTCCCTCTTCCGGAAGAAAAAAAAAGCATTAAAATTATTTCTTTGCATGTAGAACTGGGCAGACATAAGTATGTTGGTGTGAAGATCAATAATACTAGAAGCACTTGAGTTTCAATTGTCAAAGTTTACTCATCAAATGATAAGGAAGATGCTGCCATGCAATTTTAGTTGTTAAAAATAAATAAGGTTTAGAGTGAGACTAAATAAAACCCTGGGATATGAGTTGGTATCCAAAATTTTAAGATTGGTGTCTTTAGCATTACTCTAAGAATGCATGCAAAGACAAATAGAAAAAAACAAAGGTATATATCAGAACAGGTAACTCCAAGTTACAAAGCATATAATATAACAGTTAAGTACGAACCTTTGCCAACAATGAGACCAACCTGCTCCCAGGTTAGCATATAAAAGGGCTCCAACTTTGAGAAATGAAGTATAAGGGCAACTGGGAGAAATATAAGAATGTTGCAAAGGCCTAGAAAGCCCAGAAACTGGGCCATACTGGCACGGCCACTTTTTTCATCATCCTCATCCGGTAACTTCTTGCGAATTAGGGTAACATACACAGAATACAAGGCTGCCGAGACAAGAGCAAGTATGTCTCCGAGTAGAGGGTTTGAAGCAATTGTACTTAAAGTAGTTTGCGAGTCACCAAGGCTGACAATTATCGTTCCTCCCATGCAAAGAAGAACACTAATAAACTTCACCAAAGTAAATTTCTCACCCAAGAATGCTAGAGAGACCAAAAAGGTGAAAAGGCTGGATGCACTGCTTAAGATGGTATTCGACTGCACGCAACAAGGAGAACAAATCAATCATACCAAATTGATGAAACAAATGAACCAATTTAAGAAGCAAGGTGTGCCATACAATGTTGAAAAATACTTACTGTAACTGTAGTATACTTCAATGACAAATTGAAAGTGAGCTGTGCAAGAAACCAAACTGGGGAAATCAATAGGCTAACTTTTGCCACTCGAGTTCGCGTCCATCGCCCTTTTTCATCCACTTGCTTATCAGCAGTTTTGTTGACATTGTCTCGAGTTGTTGAAGTCCCAACAAGCTCGTATGATACAACTTTTGGTTCTGTTTCTGTACCAAGATTAACTCCTCCATCTTCCGCATCCATTTTCACAATTGCATCACTCTCCTCAAGAAGAGTGGTTTGCTCTGACTCTCCTAATCTTTGCAAGGGGCTACTCTTCTTACTTTTCCAAAACCACAAACCGCCACACGAATCCTCCAAATACCTTCCAATCTCAACTAAGGGAATGTAGATCACAAACAGTGAATTGCATATGTACGTGATGAGAAATGGGGACACACCGGCATCTACAACAGACTGTACTACAAAACTGGCAGCTATCCAGATAGATGCAACAGCAAATATATATATCAAACCTAAAACCCACTTCCAAACTTCACTTTTCATATCTCTCCACTTAATACCAAATCAAATTAGCTCCCAAATCTTGCTTAAAAAATCAGCTCTTGATTTTCAAAAGCCCAAAGAAGCAAACTTCCTGTGCTTTCAGAGGATTATAACCAATGCCCAAGTCACTATTAAACCCAGATATTACCTGAAACCACAAAAAAGCACAAAAAATGAGGGAAATAAAACTTGTAACACTAATTCGTAGCAAGACACAATGGAAAAGATACCAATACGATATGAATTGAATTTGTTTTACACCCAATAAACCCCGTCTTATGTATGTAAACAAATAGGAAATTACCAATACATGAAAGATTTAATCAAATTAAGCTCAATCAGGATTTGAACCCAAAAAAAAAAAATCAATTTGCATTGCATTGCAAAAGTGTATAAACTGTAACAAATATATCGTATTGAAAAAGATGCAAAACGTACCTGGCATGAGAATCACATAGGATTCAGAAGTTCGTTCTTTTCACAGGGGGAGAGAGAGAGAGAGAGAGAGAGAGAGAGAGAGAGAGGAGTTATCGGATTTGTTGTACTAGAGTTGGATTTTGATCTTGGTTACCGGTCGTGATGTCCACCCGCAGAGACGTACAACGTTGGGCAATCAAAGGAAATTGGTGGCGGGTACATGTCAGCCCAGTTATTTAGGCCCAGCTCCTCAAAAAATTATGGTCTTTTTTCTTTTAATGAAAAGAAAATTATGATCATTAGCCCAAACCCAAACCAGTTTGGACTAAAAAAAGAAAAAGAAAAATAGTTTATAGTCTGGTTTAATATTCTTGGTTTTATTTTTTTATTTTTAATATACTTGTCTTTTTATTTTTTATTTTTTTTTAAATCTTTTGTAATCAGAGTGAAAGAGGGAAAAGACATGGAAGAAAGTAGAGACAGAGATGAAAAATCAGAGAGGCTATGAAGAAACTGTTTTTAGTTTGTATTTTATCAAATACTTGATATGTTCTAAACCCTAAAGCTACGATGGATGCGTTATTTTTGCTTAAAGAAAGCCATGAGAAAAGGAATTTGTTTTAATCCTGGTGTCATAATTATAAGTAATTCATCAGTAATTTTTTTTAGAGAAGTAATTTTTCTTTAATCAAAAGGGTTACATTATGGAATTACGAAATTACGAAATTAATATTTGAACCAGCATTGATATTTGAAATTAATGGAATTACGAAATGATCATACACATGCAGTTTTTCCCTCAGCTATTTACGCAATGAAAAACCCTCCGGTACTTAATTACGAACTCAAGTAATGCTACAAATATCACATTTTATGGCTAAATTTGTATTCGTAAATCCTCTCTCTCATAGATGCCGGATCCATCTACAATCTATGCACGTGAACTTTAATAAATGTATTACAAATGGATTTATGGTGATGGCCAATGTCATTGATAGAGTGTGACATATAGGGTTTGTATAAATCCGGGAAGCAATGACAGATGAAATCATAAGTTAAGAAAATTTCTCACATTTGAAATTATTGTTCCTTCACCTTCTCTGTTGGATATATACGACTCCGTACATTGTTACAATCTGACATTGTCTCATACAGAAATTTTTGTTTTCTGTGGAAACAACACTGTGACATATAAGATGTGTATATATAAAGATATACATGCAACTTAGTTTCAAAATGAAGAAGTACTTGCACATTGTGATGCTCCATTGTGCCTTGAGATGTGAGCATTGATATTTGATGAACTAAATAACTCAACTTAAACAAACAGAGCATATTAGCAAACCAAATCACTCCCCACGTGGAATAAACATCAGCAACATAATCTTTTTTTTCTCAATTGGGAGTGCCTTCAGCATGTGAAATTGTTTGTCATTTTCTATAAGCCAAGCACATGCTTTGAGTTGTTCATTTTCACTAAGACCTGGTACTGCTTGTACTTCAGCATATACCTCTGCTGGATCAAGGTTCTTAGTATCAACACGGACTTCAAATGATAAAGCCATTCTAGTAATCGAATCAGCAATGACATCTTTGACAGCAGCTCTTTTCTTTGTAGGAAGAATATCATAAGAATTTGATGCACGATTTCTTCTCTTTTGACCATTTGTTGATGTTGGTGAAATATCATCAATAACATGAATATCTTCTAAATCTTGTGTATCACCATCCAAATCAACATAATCAACTTCATCAGTAGAATTTGATACACAAGGTATTGCTGAATTAATATCATCAATCAGCTTTAATTCAATATTTTCATGTGCAGACACTTCTCTGGTACCTATGTAATTAGAACTAGAAGCAATCAAGACCCCGATACTTCTTTTTCACTTGCCAAAAGACCAATGACTAGAGAAATTAAAAGGGCTTCGATTAAAAAGTTGCAGACAAAAGTATAGGAATAAACGATTAAGATTATGAGGGTAATAATGACTTGTTTTAGATGAAGCTAACAATTACAGAGCAAGGTGATAACACAAAGTGATAAAGCTAGCAAACAACTACAGAGTGATTAATGACTTTTTTTTAATGAAAAGTTTGGCCTTTTTTATTTATTTAAGTTTTGGCTCCATGGAAAATATGAATTCCCGCACTATGGAAATTGTGAAATGACGTCTATTTTGGTGGAAATTAAACTCGGGAATTTGATGCCTCAATTTCCTTGATTTTTTCCGCGTGTCATTTAATAAATTCCGTGCTTAAGTTGCCAAACGCGAATTGTCAATTTCTTCTCTTAAATTCCCGACTTTTAGCTAAATTCCGAATTATTTTCCCGCATCCAAACGGAGGGTAAAGGGAATTACGCAATGATCATACACATGCAGTTTTTCCCTCAGCTATTTACGCAATGAAAAATCCTTTGGTACTTAATTACGAACTCAAGTAATGCTACAAATATCACATTTTATGGTCAAGTAATGCTACAAATATCACATTTTATGGCTAAATTCGTATTCGTAAATCATATCTCTCTCGTAGATGCCGGATCCATCTACCATCTATGCACGTGAACTTTAATAAATGTGGTACAAATGGATTTATGGTGAGGGCCTATGCCATTGATAGAGTGTGACATATAAGGTTTCTATAAATCCGGGAAGCAATGACAGATGAAATCATAAATTGAGAAAATTTCTCACATTTGAAATTATTGTTCCTTCACCTTCTCTGTTGGATATATACAACTCAGTACATTGTTACAATCTGACATTGGCTCATACAGAAATGATTTGTTCTGTGGAAACAACACTGTGACGTATATGATTTATGATGTGTGTATATATATAGATAAATGCAACTTAGTTTCAAAATGAAGAAGTACTTGCACATCGTGATGCTCCATTGTGCCTTGAGCTTGAGCCCCATTCTATGGCTTCTGCCACAGCGCGTTGGCGTTCAATCACACTTTCTTCCTCCTGAGGCTCCTCGGTGATGCTAGACATGGCTTGATCAGGTGATGGAGAGGGCATGCTTATAGGTGAGGTGGCAGTTTCTGGACCTGTCCCAAGGAAACTAAGAGCACTCACCACATCACTCATCAAGGGACGAACCGATGCTTCCTCATGGAGGCACATTGCTGCAACTGCCACAGCTTGATTCAATGCTCTTATTGGAAAGTCTCCTCTGAGAAGTGGATCAGCTAGTTCCGAGTACTGGTTTGGATCCTTAAATACTGGTTCTGCCTGTTAAAGACCCAAAAAAGAAACTTTTGTAAGAAAAAAAACACAGGTGACACTTTGTGAATCAGAAGAAGAAAATGTGAGGGGAAGTTTAAATTTACCCAAGAAACTAGATTTTGCTCCCTGGTTGTTCTTGTGGTGTCAATGACTCTCCTTCCAGTGATCAACTCTAATAAAACAACTCCAAAACTGTACACATCTGACTTGACAGTGAGTTGGCCTGTTCTTTGGTACTCTGGTGCACAATAACCATATGTACCCATTACTCTTGAAGATACATGTGTCTTGTCTCCAACAGGTCCAAGCTTAGCTAGCCCAAAATCGGACAGTTTTGCATTGAAATCGGCGTCTAGTAAGATGTTTGAAGATTTTAAATCGCGGTAGATAACGGGAGGGTTGGCCTTGTCATGCAAATATTCTAGTCCCTTGGCTGCTCCTAGAGCTATTCTCATTCTTTTGAACCAATCTAATGGCTTCTGGTGTGATGGAATATCTGCAAAATAACATTCAATGCATGAGAAGCCAGACAGCAGTATAGTTTTCAAAACTTGGTCACTTTTTGGGATCTTTCTGTGTTTTAAGTGACACTAGGAAGTTTTGTTTTTTTTCTTATTGGCACTATAAAATGTATAATTTCTTTGCTCTTATCATATAAGGGCACAAGATGGGACGAAAAGAAATTTACAAACACATAGTATAGTACCTAATAAATGGTCTTCCAGAGATCCCAATGACATGTACTCATACACCAGAAGCCTCTGATCGCCATCAGCGCAATATCCGATAAGATTGACTAAATTTTCATGGTGTAAGAGGCTCAACATCAGCACCTCGACAAGGAACTCTCTGTTTCCTTGCAAGCCATTCCTGTCAAGTTGCTTCACAGCTACAACCTGAAGTAATTAAGATGAGCCAAAGGGTCACAACTCAATCCTTCAAGTAAGTTTAACACTGAAAACATTGAAGAATCTACAAGGCCCAAGAGCCACTTTACCTGTCCTGTTTTTTCAAGTTTGCCCTTATAAACTCTTCCAAATCCACCCTCTCCTATCAGACATTCTTGCCTGAAGTTCTTTGTTGCTGTTGCCAATTCGCGGAAGGTGAAAGTTTGTGCAGCAATATTATTATTATTATTGTTTACAGCTTCTTTATTGGCATTCTTAGTGTTTGCTGTTTGTGCTGTTTGTGCTGTTTGTGCTGTTTGTGATGTTTGGTTCTCAGCTGGTGGTGTAGGCCTTGGTTTAGGAACTTCTGCTTATATAAAGACAGATAATTATTTCCCACACAAAAGGCATGGATATGAAATACATGAGGAGACTTAAATTAAATGCAACTATATTAAAAACCAATGTTCTAACAATGCTAGGAAGGCTGCCTTGACAATCATTTTCTTCTTGAAAACAATCACAGTGCTTATAACAAACACATTAAGAAAGGCGAAAATGCGACTTACCAGCTGGAGGCCGAGGCTGTGCTGCAACATTGTGTTCCGTTTGAGAAAGAGTGGTAGGCAATTGTCCTGCACTCCTGCTATCCGATCTTTTATTAGATGCTTTCTTTTCATGGGATGAAAAGCAAGAAAAGCAACTCATCTCATGTACTTTATAAATATCTTAAGACTTCCTTGCAATTATCTCAGTTTTTATGATCCTTGCAATGTTTTCAATCCACAGTTTTCAATATGAACTGCAGATGAAGAGTTGATGACAAAGTTTCCCAAAAACCAGAAAAGCAATTTTCACAAGAGGAGGCTCAACAGAAAGGTGTAATGGAATGGATTGATTTGCAATGCATATGGTGTAGAAGAAAGACAAGGGAGGTTATAAACATTGACAGAAAAACAAGATTTTAGTACAACCAACTTTGAATTTCTAGAATAACAACCTGAAAACTGAAACCAAAATGAAACTAAAAGAATCAACAACTTCCAGGCATGGAGGGAAAAAAAACGTTGTTGTCTTTCCCGGGAAAAAAGGGATAGTGTAGGTCAGCAAGAAACCAAAATGGGTTAATGTCTTTTGGTTTTTCCGCAGAGCATGGAAAGGAAAAAAGAAAAGAGGTTGTTAGTGTCTTAATTTAAAGAGAAAAACGTGGGAACCAAATCTGCTTAATTAATTATTAGTTCCAAAAAAAAATTTGCTTAATTATTTTTGGCGGTTGTAGAGTTTTTGGACATAATGGGATCTTTCTTTTATCTTTCTAGCTGCGGTTAAATATAGATACAAGACTGCCCCAAAGCTACACAATGTCACATTGTTTATTCATACAATACAGTCCAATATTCAGTGAAAAATAAATACTCAAACCATCATACATAGAGATAAGCATCCCTTCCCTCCCCTCCCCTTCAACTTATTTTTCCCACTGGTTTAGGAAGCATTAACTGAAATCTTCACTCCATCATTGCAGTGGCCGGGGACGGTGCAGATGAAATAGTTGAGTCCCTTCGATAATTTGACTCGATCTTTGTCGGTGCTGAATGTCTCAGAGTTTGAAGAAGCGCTGCAACTAGTAAATTCATTGGCATAAACAACTGCAACATTGTGGGAGGATGGATCATAGTTGAAAACTACACAAAAATAAAAATAAGTTGGTCACATAAAACGAATCGAAACAATCTTGCTTATAGAAAAAAAGTATGATGCATGTTCTAGCTAGCATTACCAAGTATATCTCCGGCCTTGAACTTCTTTCCATCTGTCCAGTTTTCAACGTTAAAAGTCCACCCGGAATTGCCACCAACTGTGAATGTAGTAGTTTTTTGAGCAGACACAATGATGAGGAAGAGAAAGAGGAATAAAATAGTGGCAGGTTTTGTCGTTTGAGTTGCACTGCATCTTCATCTTGCTGTTATATGATAAAAAAGAGAGGTGTTGGGAAAAGGGTATTCGAATTTAAAACCTCTGAGATGAAGGTAAGTGTCGCATACAAAGTTTGCTTATATAGAGGAAGTGGCTCACATTCTCGACAATGAAAAGTTGCTGTTTCTTTAAAATAAAAATTCACTTTTCTGTTTCTCTCTGTTTCCTTTTCTTCTGTTTGTACTTTGCAGTGATACTTTTCTAATCAAAGAAAAAGAACAAAGGCCTGCTGGTGGTTGCTTAAACCATGAAAGAGAAAACAACCTTAGGAAAATAAAGCTTGAGAATATGCCGGACTGTTTGGATCGATTGAAAAGTGAAGAAGAAAAAACAATTGGGTTTGTGAAATTGTAAGTCCTCATGGCACTTCTTCATAACCTCATGATGCTTTTTGTATGTAGTTCATATTATAATGAACATCATTCCATCACGGACCTTGTAGGAAGCCAATGAGCGTTTTACAGGACATCAAAATAAGGAGATTCCATTGCTCTAAAGCACAAATGGAATGCCCCAAAATAATAATAATAATAATAACAGGGAAAACTTGCTTCCATTTACTACAAATTTAAGGCATAAATCACCTTCTTAATGGTTAAAACTTGTGAATCTTATAGTATCAATAAATATCCACTTACATTATAAAACGTGGACGAATTATTCATGTGGCCATATACCACATCATGATGTATCATTATCCATAACCATGATGAAGTATACAACATTACAAATCAATAAAAAAAATTACAAAGTTACAAAAGAATATGCAGGTAGCAACTCTGAATATTATGAGCTAAGCGATACATTGACCTCAACCTTGGAGTCTCTTAGGATAATATCTTTTGCATTTTCAGCCTTTTCATGATCAAGGCAATCCAATTTTATCCTCACATGTAGAGGTTTCATAAATATGAGATCTCTCAAATCACTGTGTGATTTTAATAAGAATTGGATGCATGAATCTCTTCCTATCTTTCCACTTTTCTCTGGGTGTAAAATATCTGCTATCCTTGCTGCATATATCTCCTGATTATCCTCTAATAATTCTTTCTTTCTTCTAAGTTTTAAATACAGTGCCGCATAAACAATAACCTGCACAATGCCAAGAATGAAGATGTAAGGGCAAAATTGGAACCATGGCCAGAGATTCTGTTGCTTTCAAACGACCCAAAACAAAACAAGTAAAGATATAAACTGAAGGTGCACACCTCACTTGTCCCAGGACTAGTGTTGACAACACAATCGATGCAAACTTTTCCATTTTGAAATCCTACTTCCGAAGTTGTGCTGTTATCTTCCACATTCAACTCTGATTCAGGTGGTGATATCAAAGAGGCAAGATTATCCAATTCATCATACCATTGTTGAGCAACACCAACCTGCGAACTCCAAAGAACTGAAATCTTAAGCTACTAAAAGCATGGAGTATAATATTTTGTACTGTAGGATAATGGAACTTAATCTGGCAAAAAAATGAATAAAAGAAAATAAGCTCTGCCAGATAGGAACCTTCTCTGAAGACCCTCGTACATCCTCTATGCCGGACACTTCGGTAGCGGATCCTCTTGCCTGGTGCCATATACAACCTTCTTGTAACTGTTCTACAAGCTCAGTATCCACAGGGATATCTACATTTAACTGTATGCTAACTCTACCTGTTACACAGACAATAAAACTCTAGGATCAAAAAAGCATTAACTTTTTAAGTTGCATAGATTACCAAAACAGCTTACTCTACATGAGAACTAATGTTGGGAAAGGAATTAGCAACGACTGGCAGACAATTGTTTATCTGCATGTTTGGCAAAATCTTTTTTTTTTCTCTCTGGGTCCAGCATGTTGACTTGATGCCAATAATAAGATGCGAGGAAGCTAAGACAAACTACTAGCACAACATTCCACCAAATTGAAATTTTCTCTAACATCTTCAGGAAACATCGCTCTGTTGCTTAACTTTGAAATAATCATAAATCATGGCAAGGCGAAGCATAGTTGGAAATATCAAGAAAATATAGGCAGACCCAATTCAAATATCACACCAAAGAGTGAAATACAATGTCAAGGAATACCAGAAGCATATTTAAGAGTAAGAAAAATACCTGGTAACAAACTAAAACATTGAAAATGATCAATCTCTCCCTGATGTCCACCAGCACTATTAAATCAGCCAAAAATATGAAGAAAAACATGGAGTTCGTGAGAAAACAATTCAGCAATTCATTGTCACATAATCAGAACCTGGAAAGTATAAAAGAAAATTGGAATTATAAGGAAACTAGCATATTGTTGTCTTTGTAAACATACACAGCATAAACTTTCTCCAAAGAGGAAGACAACCAATAAGGTATTCCAAGGATGCCAAAATTTGAAAACTTGAAGGTTGAACATACTCCAGATTCTTCACTTAGTTTCAAAATCCTCTGTCCAACTTCAAAATTACATGCATTGAAATGAGTAATTGAGTATTATAGACAAAGTACAAAACAAACTCACTTGAAGAGAGAAAAAAATAATCCAGTAAAAATGGTACCCATGTCACAAAGGATTACGTGATTCTGCAAGGTGGTCAACGAAGATAATAGACCAGCATATGGAAGCCTCTCTGGTGAACAGACAGCATTCATCTGCTGTTGCAACCAATCATGTGGCATATGTTTTAACAGGGTTACTTTTTCCATGATCTGCGGTCCACAGACCGCCAAAATCTCCGGGAACCCTTTTAAATTCTGATGTTAGACTCAATGAAATGTAATATAAACAAAGTGGCAAAAGAGTTTATTATTTTATTTTTAAAACAAACAAACCTTTGACTACTTCTTTTATGTCTCCTGAAGCCAAATTTAGAATCCATAGAGTTTCAAAGCTGCAAATTAGATCAATTAATCACATCAATGCCTATATAAAGTTGAAATAAGGCATGGCTTCATTCACCACTCATACTTTGGGTTTCACATGGTAAATTAATTTCAAAATAATCTATCTCTAAGGTACTACTAATAAGCACTAAAAGTTCATTCCTGATAACATGATGAAAGAAAAAATAAGTGAAACACATTTCACTCAAATGGAATACCACTTAAAAGTTAAAGACAAGTGACCACGGATTATTGGTTAGGAAACAATAGCACTTGAAGGGTTTGTTTTACCTTCGGTTTATAATGAAGAGACTATCGTCAATGGATTTGATCAGATGCCAAGGAAACATTAGTGATTGTAAATCAAATTCTTCAGACCTTGTATCAGCATTACTTCTCAAACCTAGACTGAGCATGATCCAAGTCCAAAATTGATTACTCTTCTTATTAGTATCGCCCACTGGATAGAGGGTTTCTAAAACCCGCCTCCCCATATCAGCTTTCCTGATGGCATGATTCTTAGTAGATAGAGACCCACACACGTAAAATGGTAAGTTACAAAACTATGCAAAATAGCCCCAGCATCATAATCAAATATCACAACTTACAAGTCAATGCATACCTCTGAATCAACAAAATATAGGCAATCCTCATCAGCAATATAAAATGAGGCTGCAGGGCGTGCCAACTTGGCAGATTCAAAATTTCCATCCTCGAAACCTGGGGTGGAACCGATCTGACACACAAACAACGGAAGTCCAAACTTGAGCTTGAAATTATTTCTTTAATTTATCTTTCAAAAAGTTCAAGCAAACAGACTATAGGAAGACAGAATACTAGGATTCAATTTAAAATCTACATGGGAACACACTGTCTTAGAAGAACTTGGCAAGGCCAATTCTGTGAAAACCGAAGATGATTCCCTAAGAAGTCCTTTCAATGTGGACAAGCAAAACTACTTTTCTTTTTCTATTGAGAGCTTAGAAACTTATAGTCATGCCTGATTTAAGCACTTCAGTAAATAATGAACATAAATTATGGTTAAGGACTAAAGTGGTAATCAGTATCTAAAAAAGCTAAGTTGTCTTCTTGATGTGTTAATTCAGAATTGATATACATAAAGCACACAAATCAGATATAGAAAATCCTGATAAACATATTTGGACTACAAAATCATCAAATCAGGACTGGATTAGAATGTTGAATGGCCAATAACTGAGTTACTCAAATCTTTTGATCCAGGTAACGTATAACTTGATGCTTAATTATGGAAATTGACAAGAGCAGTCCACATATGATTTAAATAAACTTTCATACATACACAGTCCAGAATCTTTCCGTTTCCATCAAATACAATAATCCGATGATGATTGCTGTCAGAAAGGAAGAGGCGGTTCCCATTTTCATCTGCAGAGATACAGCCTGTAATGGAAAAGAATAAAAGAAACGCTTAAAGATTAGGTTCTTAGCAACTTTAGAAACACTTTCTTTATTATTATATCCTCTAGAAAGGAAGTTACAAAACTCCTATAATGCTCTACAGAGCAGATGAAATTATAATGCAGCAAGTCGGTGATGCATAGGGAGCATATACCTGGGAAGTATAATAGTAAATTCCTCAAAGAACAGAAATATGGCTCCTTGATGATCTCAGATTGCTTCAACCAAGTGATTTTCAAGTTATTGAGTGACTTGATATTCCCATCATCTGGCACATACAACTCCTCAACAGCTGCACAAGGGCATTAACATGTATCGTGGAATAAGTATATGTATTTAAATGTGTACATGCATTTAAATATATGCATATGCCCCACATTAAAACTCATTGAACTCTATATATTCAGTCAACTGACATACTGAAAAACAATTAACAACAATAGAGGGGTAAGGGAAGCTTAACAGGCGAATAGTTTATCATGTTACTAGAGATCATGACCTTTCTCCCACCAAGTGTAACCAAGAAGTAGCAAAAAGGGGGGAGGCAGAACCAACAGAGATATAAGACAACTACTGAAGTTTATGAAAAGAGCAAAGAGTAGTAATTTAGGCAGATTTAAAATCTAACACCATCAAATACCAACCAAAGTATGATGCTTTATCATAAAATAGAGAAGGGAGTTATAAGCATAACTACTAAATTAAACTTTAGGACATCTACCGCCAAAAAAATCAGCATGCTATATAGACACTTAAGCAAACCGTAAGAGGAAGTCTGACTATACAGATCCCTTTGTCTCACAGCCACAGTTTCTGTTGTACATTGTTTCTTCAATATTATTCTTTTTTCTTCTTGCGGAGGGCCAGAGGGAGGAGGGTGGGGTGTTTGATAATATTAAGTCATCAACACTTGATTGTTCAAAATCTCATGATAATATTAAGTCATCAACACTTAGTTGTTGAAAATGCCATGATAATATTAAGTCATCAACACTTATCAGATGAAGAAACGTATTCTTATCTCGAACAAACTTTTAACAAATATATAGAGGGATAACATGTGTACCTTTTTTAAGAACTTCGAGGTCCATGTCCTTCTCATGGTAAACCACTGGACTCATAAAATCTTTAAACAAGATGTAGCATGCCCCATTCTCCATCTATATTATCACATCAACTATTAATAATTGTGAGAAAGAAATTAGATCCAATAATTTCTACCACAGTTTTTTAGGACTTCTAACAGGTCAATTACTGTTCAAAAATTACGGATATACTAGTTTTCACCAGCCAAACCAAGGATCTTTACCTCACCTCAGTGAAGTTCTTGTTCGAAAATAAAATGGGAAATGTGATGTATTCCTTCAGTATAAATTGGATTAGGTGGCTTTGATCAGCTGCTGAGCGAATTAAACTGTCTGACATAAAACCCATAATGTGGAGCTGAGGAAACCTAATATAGAGCACACACAAAGAAGAGAGAGAGCTTCAGAATGACTACCCACCCAACCATAATCATCCAATTCTAAGTAGAAAAACAAACATATGACAGATTGCAACATATTCTATCTACCTCATCTAGTTCTAAGTGGAAAGAAACAAATATACGTCATTTTCTTTCTTATACCTCTGTTGAATTGACTTCACTTTTTCTAACATGATAGCAGCTTCACAACTGGTTGTTAAAGAAGTTTCAAGAAAACGCCCAGTAAGAACCAAGAAAGTTCCATCTCTTTTAGAGAAATCTTTGCCTCCCTTGGACCTATTCAACCAACAATGGCAAGGACCTGTACATTAATATAGAAAGTAAATAAGGGGCAAAGCACAATGGGAATACAAAATATAAACGGAGCCAATTAAACAACAACTGGAATTTGCAAAAATTTCTCATTACAAAGAAACCAACAATAATAACCATCGTCCTAGCAAATAAAAAGAAACATCCAAGAAAGTAATTTGAGTACCTTCAAGCTCATCTAATGTGGATTTAATGAAGGACGAAAGATCAAGTTCTTGGGCAGACTCGTAGGATACTTGTGATGTGGTTGAGAGCCTGAAAGAGACTGTCAATCAGAAGGCAAAGCTCCGATTACAAAAAACAACATAAACCCGCAGTTACAAAACAAAAATTTGAACTGAGCCAATTAACAATAGGACCCAGATAGATATCACTAAACAAAATGGACAAGCGCCTAGACCAATCAAGATGAGTGTATCACAAGGTGATAAGCTCCAATTGTATAAAACAACATGAACCCGCAATTACAAACAAAAATTTGAACTGAGCCAAGCAACAATTGGACCCAGATAGATATCACTAAAACAAAATGAACAACCACTTGGAACAATCAAGATGAATATATCACAAAACGGCAGGTGAAATTCTATGAAAAGATATGCCCTTCCATGGCATGTATACAAATTGGAACAAAATTTTTAAAAACAAAACAAACAAAGTTGGATATAATTACCGCTGAGCACGGCACCCACTCGGTAGAATCCTTGTACCAATTCTTTCCCAAGCATTTGAGTGAGGAATTTTAGACAAAGATGATAACTTGGTAGCTGGTCTACATTGTAGATGATGATCACCTGAGCAAAGATACAAGCTTTAAGTCTCAGATTGACATTTTCTAAACTTCTACTTCTAATAGCAACACATTGCGAAGCTACACTCTGCTGCTTCCAGGTTAAAATAATTTTCTTTCGCACCAAAATGGAATTGAAATGCATTTGAGATCATAACAACTTCAAGTTTAGTGAGCTCACCGGAGTGAAGTCGCGGCAAAAATCGTGAGATTTCTCTCAGACGCCGATATCTCAGAGCCATTTTTCTAACAGAAACATGTGATTCTCTGGTTCTCAGCGTCGCAATTTTGGTGAAACGCCAACGGCCCCACCGCCGGGGTTTCAATCTTGGGCTTAGGGTTTAGCCTTGGAAGGAAGGGTTTTAGGCATTGGAATGGGCCGCTTGTGCCTGTTTCATATTAGGCCTAGAGATTTGTTTAAGTTTCCACATTGGGCCAGGCCCAAAAAAGAAATAGTATAGCCGCTCGATTTCTTTTAAGTTTTTGAAAAGAAATAGTCTAGCCGAACGGCTATACTCGGTTTTTCCTAATTTATTCAAAAGAAATCGTATAGCCGTTCGGCTATACTCTGTTTTTCCTTTTTTTTTTTTTTTTATAAAAAGAAATGGTATAGCCGACCGGCCATACTCTGTTTTTCCTAATTTTTTAAAAAGAAATAGTATAGCACGTATTTTTCAAGTATAATACACACACTTTTTACAAACTTTTCAATAAGACACACAAAATTCACGTATTATACACATAATTCTCACATATTATTGAATACAAATAATATATATTTTAAATTTAAATATATTGTATCAAAATATTATATAGTGGCCAAACTTTTAAGTTGTAATTTGCCAAATAAAACACGTACGTATTTCATTCGTAATACCAAATTAATATCTATAAAGTATAAACTAATGCAATTAGGAGGGTCTTTTCTTCGTAATTTTTTTTAAAAAGAAATAGTATAGCCGGGCGGCTATACTCTTTTCCCTAATTTTTTAAAGCAAACAGTATAACCGGCTGGCTATACACTGTTTTTTAATTTATAGAAAAGAAATAGTATAGCCGGACGGCTATACTCAGTTTTTTTCATTTTTTTTTAATATAAAACGTATAGCCGATCGGCTATACTCAGTTTTTCCTAATTTGTTGAAAAGAAATAGTATAACCGCGCGGCTATACTCTGTTTCTCCTAATTTTTTTTTAAAGAAATCGTATAGCCGACCGGCCATACTCCCTTTTTCCGAATTTTTTTTAAAAATAAATTGCCGCAGTAATTGCTTCGTATTTTATTTCTATTTTATTTGAAAATAAAAAATATAGCCATGGGGCTATACTTGGTTTTACCTTCTTTTTTTTAAGAAATAGTATAGCCGCCCTCTGTTTTTCCTATTTTCTTTTTAAAAAGAAATAGTATAGCCAGTCGGCTAGACTTGGTTTTCCCTAATTTTTTGAAAGGGTTATTCGTAGCAATGGTTCCTCAACTATACCCGTAGTTACACTTTGGTCCACCAATTCAATTATTAGTTGCAGTGGTCACTCAACTAGGTGCTATGTTGCACCAGTAGTCCTTCCGTCAAGTTTGTGACTTTTTTCGTTAAAAATGAGGGTAAATTCGGAAATTCATCCACAACCCTCCCTTTCCTCAACAATCCTCCCCTTCCTCCCAGTGGTCCTCCTAGATGCTTCCCTGGTCCTCCAGTTGATCCTCCACTTGGAAGGAGCTTGAATGGTGGCTATAGGTCTCCACCTCGTGGCTGGGCTAGAGATGGCCCTAGAGATTTTGGCGCTGGGATGCCACCTCCAAGGCATGAAGGCAGGTTTCCTGACCATCAAATGCGAAGAGATCGATTGGATTACTCAGACAACCATAGAGGAAGAACCAAGTTCGATCGGTTGGATTCTTCACCACCAAAAGATTATAACCGGCCTATGTACATGGATCGAGGACGAGATGATCGTCGCGGCATGGGGCAAGGCCGAATTGGCTCAACCCACACCTTCCTCCTCCACTCACGCTTGAAGAAGATGGGCCATGGATCGAACTTTCGCAGCTTTGATTTTCTCTTCTTTTCTCTCTAACCAAACGGACGAGAAGTGGTGAAACGCTACCTTGGCTTGCGAGCGTTTGTTTTGGTGCGAAGCGAGAGTCGTCGAGAGAGTGAGAATTGGGTCTGGAAGTGCCAAAGGCTTTTACTGCACAGATCGAGTTGGGTTTATTTCTGTGTTCTTAATCTTTTAGGTGAAAGTTCTGTTTTTGCATTTTGGTTATGGGAATGAAGGGTGATTTTCAATTTGGGCATGATTCAAATTCGTTGAATCTTCTCTCTGAGGTTTTTGTTATCGTCAAAAATTGGAAGAAAGATGATGTTAAGAAGGCCATGGCCATGGCTCTGAGAAATTGTTGCTGCAACCCACTTCGTGGATATGGATTTGATGGGTGTTTGATTCCTTAGAAGGCCATGGTCAAGCAAAACAAAAGGGTTTTTTCATCATCATAATCTTCTTCTTCTTCTTCCTTGGATACGTTGGCTGAAGTTGCAACCCAACAATTGATGGAGTTGGGGGATGGGAATGGACTCACAATCGAGTGGGTTTTTGATGAAAAAGCTGTTCTTGCAGAGTTCTTTAGTTTCTGTGCTAAAAAGAAAAGGTGATATGCAGGTGATATGCTAAAAAGAAAAGCTGTTCCGAATTTACCCTCATTTTTGACAGAAAATTTAACAGAGTTTGACGGAGGGACTACTGGTGCAACGTAGCACCTAGTTGAGTGACCCCTGCAACTAATAATTGAATTGGTGGACCAAAGTGTAACTACGGGTATAGTTGAGGGACCATTGCTGCGAATAACGCTTTTTGAAAAGAAGTAGTATCGCCGTCTGGCTATACTAGGTTTTTCCTAATTTTTTTAAAAGAAATAGTATAGCCGCTCGGCTAGATTCGGTTTTTCCTAATTTTTTGAACATAAATAGTATAGCACTTATTTCTTACGAACTTTTCGATAATACACACAAAATTCACATATTATACACATAATTCTCACATATTATTGAATACAAATAAAATATATTAAAAACTTTAAATAAATTATTTAATTGAAATATTATATAGTGGCCGAACTTTTAAGTTGTATTTGGCCAAAATTTTGCCGAATAAAACACGTATATCAAACTAATATATATATATATATGAAGCAAAAGGCAGAGAATGGTAAAACATCCAAAATACTAGAAAATGCCCTTAGTTAATGTAAACATTAAGAATCGAAATTATTAATTAAATGAGGTTAATATGGTAAATTCACACTTTTCATGTTAAAATTAAATTAAATTAAATGAAAAATCAGATAATGAATCCTATTTTTATGGAACACAACTACCCATTATCTTTTTTAATTCTAAAATAAATTTAAAACTAATGCACGTGCAGAGGGGCTAGTATCTATAAAGTATAAACTAATGCAACTAGAAGGGTCTTTTTTCTTAATTTTTTTAAAAAGTAAATAATGTAGCCATGCGGCCATACGCGGATTTTTTTCCTAATTTTTTAAAAGGAAATAGTATAGCCAGGCGTTTATACTCTTTCTTCCCTAATTTTTTAAAAGAAATAGTATAACCTTAGATCGAGAGAAATGGGAAGGAAAAAAAATTGGCAGGGTTAGGTTTTTGTTTTCTGAGTTGTGATTTTTTTCTCCCCTTGTTTTCTTTTATAGACGTCCATTAATGACACTCGTTTATGATGTTTTCCCGCGTTCCTCGAGCTCTACACCCGTAATTTCTCGCTTTCTGAATGAGACGAGTCTCCATAATTTCTACCTAATTTGCGGGTGCCTCTTGGGGTTTGTGCGAGACATGTCTCTGTAATTTCTGCTCCAGGCTTGAGGAAAAAAGAGAAACCCGCACGTAATATCCGGGCTAGGGGTGGCAATTTTTGATACGACTCGTTACACCACTCAAAACCCGCAAGGAAAAAACACAACCCAAACCCGCACGATTAATAATTGAGTAATTTTCTAGTCAACCCGTTATGATCCGTTTATTAAATGGATGGGTTTCGGGTCAACACGCCAACCCGCTAAAATACATGTTAAACCTTCTTATTAAACGGGTCATGTCAAGCTGTGTAATACCTGTCAACCATGTAAAAAATTAAAGGAAATGGAGTCTTCAACACAAACACAAGGGGTGTCAAACCACTGCCACTTTCATTCCCTTCTAACACCTTATCCACCATGCTACAAACAACTTTGTGATTATATACTACACCATTTGATATTTATAATGTTTCTACAAGCTGTTTTTTAAAGAAGTAGAATTTTTAAAGTATGATTTTTTTTAATAATAATTTTTTTATTAATACTCGCACAAACTCCACGCGGCCCTCACAAATCTTAAGTGACAGCTCCAAGATAATGATGGAGACAAATCCTCGCAAATCCGGTAATATCTCAGAAATTATGGGTGACAGTTGTCATGGAAATTCGTGACAACTTTGTTGAACGCGTTCGTTCAGAACAGTCATGTCATACGAGAACAACAATTTCAAACAAAGTTTTATGAGTATAGTAGTAAGAGATGTGATAGTATTCTTCATGTAAAGTGCTGTTTGAAAAGTGAAGCAATTACCAAGACCACTCCAACTCAGCATGCAATTCTCTACGACAAATAATGTGTGCAGTAACATAATTTAGTAGCACTTGAGAGAATGAGGTTGATCAAAGGCAAATATTCTCACGAAAAAAGAATAAGAAAAAAATTGAACTCTCAAATTGATTTACTGTGAAATTTCTATCTTTTTAATATATGCTTTGGATATGTTGACTATAAAGTATAAACTAATGGAAGTAGGCCACAAATTTCAATATTGCTAGGGCACCCTTCATTTTGGGCTTAGGGTTTAGCGTTGGAAGGAATGGTTTTAGGCATTGGATTGGGCCGCTTGTGCCTTTTTCATCTTGGGCCTAGAGATTTATTTAAGTTTCCTTATTGGGCCAGGCCCAAAGATTATTATGAAATCTTCCCTTTTATCACCCAAAAAAAAAAAGGTATTCTTCTTTTGCAAGATAATGAAGAAGTTTGGATAGTAAATGTAGGTTAAGCCAGTTGGTAAAGGCAATGTGCCCACCTGCTCCATTGCACTTGAATTTAAACCTTCTTTCTGTATATTAGAATAGTTTAGAATATCGCCTTTGTAAAAAATAATAATAATAAGTCACGATAAATTATATTTAAAATAAATAAATTAAAAGTGTTCCCAATTCCCACCTTTTTATCGTGAAACGGTTAAGCATGCAATTATTTAACTATGTGACAGGTCACTTTTTTCTGTCTTTGACTGAGATTAAAGCGAAAGTTACTATTTATTTACCTTTTTCAAGAAAGAAACTGGGTGAAGAAAAATTTATTTTAAAGTTCAAACGGCTTGCATAAACTTGATGTATGCTGGAAATTTGAAACATCCTTGTCATGCATTTTCTAAGCTCTGTCTCTTCCATGAAAACAATGGCCAATCATTCTTAAATGATTTTTGTGTCAGTTTTTAGCTTAGAACTGCAGCTGCTTTATTGGTTTTATTTTTTATTTTCAATTTAGAATTGGCCTTTTCTTTATTGATTGGAAATCTATGTCAGCAAATGCGTATAGAGTCTCAGGTGTGTAATTTTGAGAAAGCATAAATTCAAATCTGCCTTTTCTCATCTGGCTTGCCTTAGGCTTTTATTTTCATGAGTCAATTGGCCAAGCATGCATGCGTTTAGGTCATTTTGATCTGGGAAGATAGAATTTTATGATGATAATGAAGTTCATCACAGAAATTGACCTTTTGGGTTTTGTTTGTGGTGATGTAATGCATTTTGGGTTGCCATATTTTTTTTGTGTGAATGCTGCAAGAGTTGTAATTTGCCTCCACACAGATGTGAAAATGAAATGACAATGCAGAACTAGATGCTGCAAAAAGTGATTTTGAAAAAAATAATAAAGAAATAGAAATTATAAAGTTGTAGCCTCAGTGCAATATTACTATGAATAAAACAGGTGTTATGACCTCTCACTTTCAGTCCACAAAACTGTATAGATTGCATTTGAGATTTTGCTTAACAAAAATACATTATATATATATTGGGAAATAATTTTGTATATAGATTTTCAAAAAGCACCATGATAAAGCCCATGATTGGGAGCAGTAGCTTATCCAGCAGTAATAGGCAATGATACTGTTATCATCATCAAAATCATTTATGACTTTAATTTGTTGTTTGCTTGGTTGGAATCAATCAGCTTTCTCGGATTTTGTGTTTGAGAAGACAAAAGCCAAAGACCAAAAAGCTATTTGATCAAATAATTTCATTTTTCAGCCAAAACAAAAGGTCCTGCCTCTCCCTTGCTTCCGCCACTGTGTTTCAGATCTGACACCCATTTCAGTATTGCTTTGCAACCAAATTTTTCTGCCGGCCTTAGATTTCCCTTGTTATTATCTGCCCACTTTTCTTTTCTTTTTATCTTTCTCAGCTTTGATTTTGAAACCCCAGCTGCCTAAGCCAGTACAATTTAAAGAAGCACCATCCCATGCAACATTCAACCCACATATACTACTTTTCTATTTTCTGATTAATTATGTAAATATATGCATTTCTTTCTTGAAATTGAACTTGTAATATGTAAGTTCATCAGAAAGTTCACAGAGTTGTTGTGGACCATTATTATACTACATGAACAAAAACCAATCACAAACACACACAGAGCATTTTTATTAAAAATATATAATTATATAATTAGAAGAAACAAATTAACAATAATCCCATTTATAATCCATGAGATCTCTATACCAACCCAAAACCATACCATGCTCCATCATCATCTATATTACATAAACATATATGAAATATTAATAATTTTAAAGTGTCTCTTGCTATACATTTCTAGCCCCAAAAACAAAAAATGAAAAAAGAAAAAGAAAAAAGAAGAAGGTAAATGCTAATTAATAGGATGACGATAACAACAATTAAAGACAACAAACCTCTTATCACTGAGGACAAAGCAGTTTTAAGGAGAACTCAAACAATAACCACAAAGATGACAAACCATAATAACTATTGCCGTTACGACCCATATCATCTCTGCCTCTCTCCATCTCTGCTAGCTTGCTAGTTTGATATGGGGTTTGGTCCGCTAGGAACTTCATGAGCTTCAGCTCCGAACTCTCTTCTAGCCCTCGCAGTCGAAGAAGTCGAAGAAGTAGCAGAAGTGCGTGAGTTTTGGGTGTTCTTTGGGTGTAAATTTGTGGTGGACATGGCAGGTTTTGAGGGCTCCAAGAGAAGCCTTTTGGAGGAGGAGGAGGAGGCCATTGATGAAGGGCTTGTGGTTGTGGGGTTTGATATGGGACTAACAAGAAGAAGAAAGATGAAAAATACAAGGGAAAGAAAGAGAAGCAAGCTAGGGTTTAATTTGGTGTGGAATTCAGAGACGGATGGTGATGAAGATGATGGTGATGTTTTAGGTGCAGCTGCCATGCAATTTGGAAGAAGAAACCACCCCCCAAGAGCCCACAAGGGTTCAATATCCATGAACCAGCACCAAGGCTATAGCTAAGAAGGGAGGAGAGATAGTGAGAGAGAGAGACAGAGACAGAGACAGAGAAAGTTATGATTATCAAAGAGAGAGAGAGAGGGACAAGGAGAGAAAGAGGAAGAGAAGCTTCAGCAAAAGGGAATAATGTAAAGTAGGTTTTGAAATCCCACATATACATTTGTATATATGAGAGAGTAACCAAAGTGAAAGGGGGACTGAGGCACGTCTTGGAATTGGGTTAGTGAATTTACCAAAACACCCTTCTTCAATTTGATGAACCAAGGACAGTTTAGTCAAATATCGAAAGGAAAAAGGCAATGCACCACAGAGAAAGAGAAGAGAGAGGAGAGAGAGGAGGGGGAGGTGGTGTCTTTTTCTTCTTTGGCCGGTTCCTCAAGAAATCTTTCTTTGACTTGGTGAACCCTAAGAAAGGAAAAATATACGGATTTTGTTCTTTGCATAATTTTTTTCTTTTCACAGGAAGAATTCATTCACTCCTTTCCTTTCTTGCGTGACTTGCACACTCGAATATTTCTTTGCACACGATCACCGTATATGAAGCAAAATTATGGTGTGGAAACAGATTAGGAAAAAAAGCAAAGCATCGTATTCTCTATCATATACTGGTACTGCTTCTTTCATGAGTCATATATACACATATACATATGTATATTATATGTATTATATATTATTATTATTATATCATCATGGAGAGAGAGAGAGAGAGAGAGAGAGAGAGAGAGAGAGAGAGAGAGAGAGAGAGAGAGAGAGAGAGAGAGAGAGAGAGAGAGAGAGAGAGGCCAAAGGGGCATGTATGTCTCCCATGATGGGTGATGCATGGGTCCCCACTACCTCGGTTACATGGTCAAGAGAGGGATGGTACGTTAAGGTTATGTTGGTAATATACTATTTCTCTACATACATATAACCATGTGTATAATATATGTATGTACATAATACATATCATGTACATATATCTGGCTTTTGAATATTGCTTCCATGGCCGTACTGCTCCATGAAATTAGAAGCAACCAGATTTTAGCCACAGAA
Organism: Prunus avium; assembly: GCF_965620075.1. Classification (NCBI taxonomy): domain Eukaryota; kingdom Viridiplantae; phylum Streptophyta; class Magnoliopsida; order Rosales; family Rosaceae; genus Prunus; species Prunus avium. The sequence continues at coordinate 36,382,536 of NC_142291.1, forward strand.
AAAAAAAAACTTATTTCTTGAAACTTTCTTGGTGTTGAAGAGAGATTTGAGGGATTTGATTGAGTAATTCGTGAGATGGGTTGATTCGTTTGACTAATTTAGCTAGCTATTTTGTTTCCAACTATGGTGGAGTAGTTACTTTTAAATTTGATTAGGGTTTTTCTTTTTGTTGTGATCCAGTAAGACACAATGATGAATGGGAAGATCTTCTTCTTCTTCTCTTCTCCTGTGCATGTAGATTTTTGTATTTTCTTTTTTTTTCTTCTTCTTTCTTTTCAAGTAACCATGTATGTATGCATGTTAACGGAAATCAAGGAGGGTAAAGAAGCTTAGCCAGCCCATCTAACAGAAATGACAAAAGCGACTTTTCAAAAAAATCATAATGTGGCACCAACAAAGGGTTGATTGAACCCTGTCGATAAAAACCTTCCACCCACCCACCTTTATCAATTCAAAGGTCAAGTTTCATCACCGCTGGTTCCTATATATTTCTTAAACAAAACCAGCACATATAATTGCTTCATAATTTAGAGAAAGAATATAACCCTTTTCCTTGTTTGGCAAGAAGAACAATAAGATATATATAACACATTAAATTCTCCGAGAAAAAGCACTTCTAATTTCATTTGGGGCAAAGTCTACGTTCAAAACAAACATCAACAGCCCATTTGATGTGAATGGTTCCATGACATCGGGGACCAAAACCCAGAAGTCAATAGGGTGGACCTTAAAAATTTTATTATTTTAGTGTTCAGGTGATGTAAGTTAACAACAATAAATCTGCGAAAAAAATATAAAATTGATTTTCAATATCTCTCAAACGGACAGAGACAAAGACAAGACAGCCTCTCTATAATCTATATATAATAATATAGTGTATCTTTTCTTTAGGTTAGGTCGTTTCACTGTAAGGGTATATAGCACAAATCCAACACTCACACTATTGTTGCTCGAAATGTCAACAAATTTAGGTAAGCTCTCAACCCTAATCTAATATCCTTTTGTGGGTTGTCTTTATCTTTATCATAGGTTTTTGTCAAAGGTAAAATACATGTGTGAAAATCTCATTTGTTGTGAGCATGCGCTCTTCCTCAATTTTGAGGAGCCAAGTCATGTTCTAAAAAATAAACCGACCAATCCCAGGAATTATGGATATGCTTAATCACAATTTGTTCTTCCTTTATAGTAGCAAAGTCATACCTATTGTCGAGAAAAGAGTTTTGTATTAAGCTCTACATATAACTTACAAATATTTATATATCTATAATCGTGCGTGTGTGTGAATGACTGATGTATTTTATGGATGTGACCAAAGAAATCACATGCTAAAGCAATGTTAGAATATGTGTTTATAGTCTGCACGATTTGAATACTTTCCACAGCCTTTGTGTATCTGATACTTATTTAATTTCCTCCGCTAATTAAAAACAGTCAAATAAATTCCCATTTTCTACTGGTGGGAAGGGAATGTCCAAGATAACCACTCTTTGGTGTAAAGCATCACACTTTAAAGAGCATATATTAATTTCTTTTTATTCTTTTCCCACTTACATTATGAACATTAATTCTGTGTGGAATATATGAATTTACTCAGGATATTATTAAGTCACATTTGTCTTAGCTTGTTACTTATTTAATGAGCTGTATTCCACTATATAAAACCCATTGTAAGGTCATCTATTTAGTCAGATTAGCAAAGGGTTGCGTCTAATGTCAGAAAACAGAACCCTACCCCCACCATGTCTCTCGAGCTTTTCATCACTTCTTTTGTCTGCTCAGTTTTGGGCCACTTGACTGGTTGTATCGAAGTTTGATTGTTTAATATAATAAAATAATTATGCAATGAAAACCAAGATGAAATAATTGACCCCGATTTGTCTTCTCCAATTTCAAGTCAATCACCAAACTTATCTACATGGAAATCAAGGCAAGTGAACTTTTGTTATAATTTTTTGCGAACCCTAGTCTGCATTTTGGAGCTTACATTTGAGAAGCTTGGCTGAAACAAAAATATATATAATTGCTGGTGTGGTTTTTTGGTGCATTTTCAAGTATTTTTAAAGTTTGGTCATCAGGTCGAATAAGGTTACGACAATGGTTATGGCCCTCTCCCTTCCCCCCGCTTAGCACCCAGAATCGAAACCCACTAGAGTTTTCTTTCCTCCCAATGGAAACAAAAGAAGTTTGGTCATCAGTTAAACAAACAGTGTTTGGTCAATTCAACTTTGAGGGCAGAAGCTATTAAATAACACTTTCTGCTTCCCAAACAGTTCCCAAGTGTAGAATTAATAGATGCAATATTTGACAATTCTAGGCATGGGGCTACCCCTTTTCTATATATAACTTTAGTTAAAAAAAGTAATAGATTATGTGTGGCACTGGCTGATTGTTTACTTTGTATTTTTCTGTGCTGAGTGGCTAGCTAGCTAAATTGCTGCCTTTTGATTCAGTTTCCTTCCAGCCTTATATATATGATGATGCCTTTAACTTTTGGATTCACAGTCAAACAATTATAGTCAAATCTCATAGCAAAGAAGATTGGTCAGATCTGGAAGAAGAAGAAGAAGAAGAAAATGTGATATGGTGGCCGTTATTGCAATGCACGTCTCCATGCAGATTTAATTATAATTAAATTCAGTATCTGAGTATTATACTTATTTTGTCTTGTTGATTGATGGGTAATCTTTTTATATCTTTAATGTAAATAAAAAATAAAAAATACTTAAAGGTGTTTGAAAAATCTCTCTTTGCTTAGCTCTAGTGGTGAAGCAATTTATCAATTAAACAAAGAATTAAATGCCATTAAAAAAACAAAGAATTAAATAAGAAAAAAAATGGAAAAGTAGATATAAGAAGCCAAAAGTTCTAATGCTGAAGTTGGGGGAGTGCTTTTCTTGTTCCCCTCTTGGTTTTTTTGTTTTTTCTTTTTCTTTTGCCTATACAAATTTGAGAATTTTTGGTCCTCTTCTTTATTATTGATGAACATCAAATGGGTACAGTTCCAAATTGCCCGACTAGTCTCATGTAAGGTTCTTTTCACCAGGCAACTACGCATTTCAAGTAGCCAAAAGCAGTGTGGTCCACAAAACACACAATAATAATAACCAACGTTTTCTTCTTATAATTGTCCAATCATAGCTCATAAAAAGGCATTGCTCTATTCCATTTCTATGATTAAGAAATATTGCACAAATTCATGAGGTTTTCTAATTTCGTACTGTTTTTCTTGGATGGTGATGCTTCCTCCACCCTTTCATCATGCTTTTTTTTCTCATCCTCCTTTGTTGTGTTGTGTTCTTATTTTCTCTGCCTATCTTGTCAACCTGGGTTTTCTCAATGAATGTGGCCAGATTATGTATATTTGGTCCGACAAGAAAAATGCTACTGTAAGCCGCGCATGGGTGCATCACAGTATCTCAGCCTTTGATATGTCCGAGTCCCACAATATTAGCTTTTGATGTAAGGGTCGCATTGAAATATCGCCATACGCCCACGCATGACTGACGGTATTACAGCTCAAGCCAACAATTGCATGGCTGTGTGACGGATTGAGTTGTTCCATTGATGTGGGTAAGCCTTATTTGGCCATAACTAGCCAATTTTCTCAATAATGTTCTTCGTCATAATTAGGTCAGTTAAAAGTTAAAGGCTCAAAGTGGGAGACCCTGCTTTATAGAAAGGTGTGGACACAATGAATTGATTAGTGTATAATAAGAAGTTTCTTAGCCCAAAAAAGAATACGGTGTAAAGATGGTAGGGCACAAAGATTATCTTCTCAAACGAAACTTTTGCTTTTGTGATCTTCTGAAAAGTAATGTCATTTATGTGCCAGTCATTTTCTCACATTCATGTTCCCACCATTTTCTTCATGAACATCAAGGGATATAAATCACACGCAGAGTTTGGACATAAATCTTTTATGACATATATGGATATCTGCATTCACCAAACAGCTGCAGTGACCAAGGCAACAACTTTATTTGGAACACACATTTCTTTCACCAAAATGTATAGGCAAAAAGTATGGGCTAACTTATCTAGTAAAAGCTGACAGAACTTCATTAGCTAAACAGAGAGTAAACTCAACCAAAAACTGGTGACTGCATCCTGTTTGTTTCCTATGATGGTGGGGAGAAATTTCACGAGATACTGAGATCGAAAAGTGGTAGCTCTCAATTATATTGTCGTTTGCTTGTAGATCGAAAGAGAACTTCTAACGGACTTATGAGATCCACACAAACACAGAGAGAGATTTATACATAAAAGATGTACTGACAGCCCAAAAGCAGTTCTACATTCATGCAAGGCTAGCATCTGTAATATAGTTTGCACAATGTGGAACAGAGTGGTACCAAGATTTATGCTAAATTCAAATTCATTGCGTTGCTCAGAATGTTAACCAATGGGTAAAGGGGGTGCCTCAACTGGCCCAAAACAAAAATGAACATTTCAAGCTGACAGATTGTAATTTACATTCTTCTAAAACCAACTCTGCCATATAAAAAAAGGCAAACTGAAATAAAGAATGAAAACAAATACCCGTCTATCACTTCCAACGTAGAGACTGCCTAATTCCAGTATAGATGAGTCCTAATGACCTCCCAATCAAGCTAACTAGAAAAAACGAGAGAGCCTTGCTGACTTTGTCAATAACTGCTCTAATCAACGGCATGCTAATATCAGATAACTCGAGGAATAGGCTGAAGTAATACCTCCTGCAACAGACATAACAAAACAACTCATCCATATTCAATTATGTCAAGATTAAATCAGGCAACAAGGTGATGGCCAAAGTTATTTGGAAAGATGAGAAAAATGTGAGGGGTAGGGAAAGAGCATACCACCCTGTTAGGGCCCTTAATTCCTTTGTTCGTTTTACAGGCATAGAGAACTGGCCTATCACAACCTGATGTAATCTTGACAGCGCAGTGCCAGATTTTTTCTGGGTAAGCCATTTCCACCAATTATAATTTTCAGACCAGCTATTGTCTAATTCCTCAATGGGTTGGCTCTGAAATGTCCACAAGTCAAATCGATCCTCATACATTGATGCAATTGCTTCCATATTTTGATACAACCATTGGTACAAAGCCACCTGATAAAAAGGGCATATCTTGTGAAAAATTTGGTGTTTTTTCTTCCAAAAGTCCAAACATCAAATTGAACTATAATACAATATATCAAACCAACTACATACAACCACATCCACACCACAAAGGCATTCAAGAAGTCTAGACACAAATTGACCATATGACATTTAGACAAAAATATGATGCCTTGAAATTGCATACAAACTCAACAGTCCATCTCTGCCTATTAAAAATTGGGTGAGCAGGTGGAAGTGAGAGAGTGTAAATCAAAATGGGAAAAAAATTAAGAAAAACATCAAAGCAATATGCTGGTATGCTTAAGAAATTGTCAACTTGTACCTCATTTCGTAATCTTTGAAGTGCTCGTGTTGACAAAGTACACAATGTCAAAGACAGGCTATCCAATTCATCTGAGAAATTGCTGTCAACAGAAATAAGCTCCAAATATATGCTTACTATCCCATCTGCTAAACTTATCACCAGATCTTCCAGTATGGAAACTCCGTGCTTCATAAACAGGTTACCGTCATAACAGCAACCATCCCTGTTGAGACAAGTAAGATACAATAGTGTCCCAAAAAAAAAAAAAAATTTGCAAACAAATTACAAAATAAATGTATGAGAAATCTGTGAGGCTAATGTAGAATGTGAAAGAAAATGTACTTAACAAGCTTAATTTATTATGAAACTACATGATATACATCACAAATATGCGAAAATCATTAACCCTTCATCACCAATAAGTACCATCATGGTAATCATAGCACATGATGAAATTAATTATAGTATAGTTGACCCCTAATTATGGTAATATCTAAGTTTAACAACGATTTTACCTCATTCCATTACTAAAGTTGGAAAATAATCGACCTTCATTACTAACAAGTTTCAACTCCCAGTGAGTCTATCCTTTTGATGGGAATTGCTTACAGGAATGTGTTTCTTGAAACCATATTATGTACCATGTACTTCAAATCCCAAACTTCTGTATTCAAATAAGCTAAAACTAGTAAATTGTAAGTGCTTGTTTCCATTGACGCTAAGAAAATAACATTTTGAAAAGCTGAAGAACCTATTTTGCAGAAGAATTATGAGCTACCAAGACAAGAATTTAAGCATGCTAAAGCCTGATGATTAGTTGACCACTTCTCAAGAAACAGAGCCAAGATAATAGACAATCATACTGATTACCTGAGAGAACCAAAACTAAGGAAGCACATTAGTTCTGCATAAAGGTCTTCCTTTCCTGCATTCCTGATGTTCTGTAATACAATGTTGTCTCCTTTTAACTTTCCATCCATAAGCAAAGCAAGTGCCTGACCAGAATGCATAGCAGAATAAGAGAATTTATCTAACTGTGTAAGTTGCAGAAAAAATATAGAAGGAAACCTTTACTATCCAAAATACCTTGTTAGGCTTGCTGTTTAAAAGATCAAGCTCTGTTTCTAACCAGCTCGTGCATACAGGCTGACAAGACTTTCGTATAACATCAGAAAAATCCGCCAAGCAGTCATCCAAGTTAGAAATTCCAGATTTTGAGATATTAATCACCTATAAAACAAATTTGAGAGAATTACTATCAGAACTTTGAAATATAGTTCATTCAACTCAAATAACTATTTAATTCTAATCTGTTTGTGATCAGCATCCAATGGGGACATGTATGAAAATAGCTCCTTTATGAAAGCATTTCTTGTAAAAATATAAAGAAAATTTCTTCATAGAAGTATCTGATTGACTTAGATCAAATGCAAATAAAATATATAATGGAATCTAGCATAACCTCTTATCAATCAATTATTATAAAGGAAAGATTTATTATCCATCTTGCAAGTACAATGAGGAGATAGAAAAGATGATACTTTTTCCTAATTGCCACTTTCAAAACTGAAACAGTGTTTGTTCAATTAAGTGAATGCTTTAACTCTCTTAGAAAAGACAGGGGAAAAACAAAATATAGCAAATCAGGACAAAGGAGGCAGTGCTGACCTCTTCCTCAATTCGCAGAAACGATGCCCAGAGCAATCTTAATCTTGGACCATCAGCAACAGCATTCAAACTTAAAGGTCGCTTTGCAGTGTATCCTTCATGTTGAAGGACCCTGTTTCCCATATTATTCCCAAGTTCAAAAGCCTGGAGTGAATCCAAAAGTTTCCTTTTAACTGCATCCAAGGCATAACCTGAATTTTCTGGGTCATCGTTCTTTGTTCCACTGCAATTAGAGAAAATACATCTCAACTAATTAAAGTGAACGAAAAAAAAAAACCAGAAGCATTGCACACTTATTTTTAAACAAGAAAAACCATCCATTTAGAAGAAATAGACTTAATGCCAATAGCTTTGGGCTTGATGACACTTCCTCCTTTGAGAATTAGGTTGGAGTGTGAGTTCTAGGGTTAAATCCCCAAGAGCACTTGCGTAACTTTCCCATAAATAATTTTAAATGGACAGAGACTGAAACCTTCAAAACTTTGACATGCTTACCCTTACCTACCAGAAGCGGTTGAGGTTGCAGGATCCACATTGTCATTGGAGATCTCCTTTCGAAAAGTGGGACTAGAGTTGTGACAGGGAATTACTCCAGCCACATATGTGAGAAATACACTTGCCGTCAGAAGCACTTGATCAACAACAGGTAACCAGTCAGAGGCTATTGCACCATCAGGGCCTACCAAAGACCTCAAGCAAGTACATTTCAAGGAAGCTTCCTCAGGAAAAGGATTAACTTTCATATTTGAGAAGCCAGGAGCAGTGAGCTCACACATTTTCCGCATTGGAAATAGAACAGTCTTGCCTCTTCCATACGAATACTTCCTACTTTAGCAATATAGTTTTAGGGTGAGAATCATTACATGAAACATGACCATTAAGTGCTAAGTCACAATTGACCTTGACGCAATTTGTATACTTTTCTGGTAGACGTTAGGAAATGTTAACAGAAATCATCAGCCCCAAAATAGTTGCAGGCTAAATCTAAGTTACTCAACAATCAATACAAGGTAAGGTGCAAAGTCAGAATCCCCATTCCCAGCTAAACTGTAGTGTCGACTCACTAGCAAGACATAACTTTCATACAATTTATGTTTATAAAGTAGTATGAGATTATCTTGATGATCAAGATCAGTGTTAGCCTCATACTCTGTTCTTGCTTGGCACACTAACCTTATCTTCAAAGTAACACAATAAAAATTACAATACTATAAAACATAACTAGTAAACGCAACTACTATACCTTTGCACTATCTTGAAACGTGAATTCCGGGTTGTGAAGCCTTTCTCTCTGATGAAACTTCTCTGTACGTGCACTTTGATACATAATGGTGAAGCCAGATATTCTGCCATTAGCAACAAATTTCTCGCCCCTCAATCAGCGCATTGTAACAATCAACAACCCAATGAGTAAATTTGAAAACTTCCAGCTACCACATCAAATTCTGCAGATAACATTAACACATAATCACTTTTCAATCTCCCAAAGAAAATTCAAAATCAATAATGCAGTAACTAATAAATCAGCTAGCAATTACCAGCAAATTCAACAGTAATATAAGCATCTACAGGACAGTGAGGGGAAAAAAACGAAAAATAAAATGCGCGCCAACGTAGTTCTTCCATCTCTGGTTGTTTTCAGGTAACAAAATAGAGAAAATCAATCTCAACTGCTACACAACCTCCCAAGTCCGAATCTTTATATACATACATATCATATAATGGAAAATGAGAATCAATTTGAGTGCATAGAAATACAACAAACGAATCCACACCTCAAACTTTGCAGAGTCTAGAGCAATGCGAGAATTAGGGTTAGGGTTTGGGAATCTGAGAGTTGAGCAATGGGGAAATATGAGAAAGGAAGATGATGTCAAATACAGACGAGAGGAGCAATGGTCATTGGATATAATACTAAGTTATTAACGGCTCAAATTCTGAGGGAACTGACCAAAACAAAACAAATGTAAACTCCATCGCTGATTGGTCAATGCTTCTATGCCTTACACTTTCCTTTCTTTTCTTCCTTTGACTTATTAAATTGAATAACAGTAAGGAATGCTCGAAACAGACAGGTGTGAGTGTAGGGATGGCAACGGGCCGTTATGGGTCGGATATAACAATACCATGCCCGTTCCCACTCCCCATTCCTGCCCCTTCCTCGTACCTGTTGGGGAATGGTATTCCGAATCCGACCCAAATCCTAGGTTTTTAAAAAAAATTAAAAAACATATATACTCTTTACATACAAAATATATTACGAAAGAAAATAAAAACAAAACTTGTAGTGCTTTTACTTTGTTGTAAATGGTATTCCCACGCGAGGAGAGTCTTGACGACTAGGCTTAGGTAGAGGTGGGCTCGGTTTGGTTTGGTTTGGTTCGGTTTTGAGGTCAAACCGTGCGCCGAATCATGAACTCCAGTGTGGAGAAAATTCAAACCGTGCGCCGAACCAATGAGGTGGGAAACCGATCATCTTGGTTAACCGGTTAGTTCGATTTGGTTTGGTTTGGTTTGGTGAAAACCTGGTTGAAAACATGTAAACTCTAAATTCATTAAAACTCAAACATTCATTCAAAACTTGCTTGAAATTCATTCACCATTCACATCACAACATATTCAAATTCATTCATTCAATCAATCCTTTCAATTCAAACTAAAACATATGCATCATTCATCATTCACATCCATCCAAAGTTTCAAAGTAAACCATATGCATCATTCACCATTTACAAATTACATCCGTCATTCCAAGGGCGGAATTAGGAATTTTTCAACGGGTAGGCTATCTAAAGTTATTAACTTAAAATTTAATGATAATTTTTTTTGGCACTTACAATTTCTATAGTCTTTCTAGAAATAAAAGTAAACATTAAATCATATAAACAATGCTAGTTCATAGTTCCATAGACTAATTTTCAATAAGTTTTAACATAAATTAAATAGGGTTTAACACCATAGTGGATTGAACATCTAAAGCTTTTTACCTAGATTGACCTTAGGTTCATTCATGCATTCATATCATACATGAAAAATTGTTTTATGTAAAAATATTGACTAAGTATGAAAAATGGGTTTTCGGAATAATCATTTTCTCAATATAATGTTTGGCGACTTTTATTCCCCACACATCAAATAAGAAAACTTGATTTTATGGGATTTTAGTATGAAGTATATATTGACTAAATGAGCCATCATAATCGTATTTTGCACTAATTAGGATTTTTCATAATTTGATTTGGTTGGAATTTGATTTTCTAGTATTTTTATTTGAATCCAAATGAGGGGTACTTCCTTATTTACATTGTAAACTTAAGTAAATGGAGTAATATAAAAATAAATAAAAGTAAAATGACAAAGACATTTACTTAAATGTTGAAAATGGAAATAAGGTAATCTGTACACTGCCACTAACTAGGCTAATATTGAAAATAAGTTAAATATATAGGTTTTATATTATTTTTTTTCTTAAAAAACCACACTAGGCTACAGAACATAAAATCATAATCCAATAGAAATCAACCACGTGTATTGTAATTATTTAATTACATATAATTTAACATAACCGGTTCAGTCTGATTCATCGACGATTTTTGAAATTGGGGACCGGGCGCCGAACCATGAAGGCCAGTTCGGTCCGATTCATGCACTGTTGGCCAAAAAAAAAAAAAAAAAAACCACACCAAACCAAACTGACCGGTTTGGCCAGTTTTCGGTCCCATATGCCTAGCTCTAGGCTTAGGGTTTCTCTAGTTTTCTTTACTCATTATCTGCGCCGTCTCTCTCAGTCTTCTTTGATTACCTCTTTGGGTTATTCTTGGTGAATTGGGTATGACGTTTTTTTTTGCTCTTTTTTTTTTTATCGAACTTTTGTTTTTTTTGTTTTTGCTCTATTGTTCTCTATGGGGTGGCTGCATTGGCTTCCTTTCTGGGTTCTCAAGGAGCCAGTCGCTGGTGAGGGGTCTCCATCTTAATGTTATGGAGATGGCCACCGCCACTTCTGCTCAAGGGGATCAGAAGCGTGCGAAAACTGGTGTTGGCCATCTGATTGTTAGGGGCATGGATTTTTCTGGTAAGCATAGTTACCAGCATAGTTTTTGTATCGAGGATTTTGTTGACAAGGCGGAGGAGACCAACCTCGAGGGGTCTCCAAGATCTCCCTAATAATTCTCCTATGGAACGTTCATGGGCTTGGCAACCGATGAATGCTCCCACTATGAAGATCTTTCTTTGAAATTTTCTTCAGGCTAAGAGGCCAATTTTGGTCTCCCTTGCTTGTTAGCTGGGGTTCTGCATCAAGAAAATTTGAGGTGGCGGTTGGTGTTTGGTTGGATCTGTTATGATGCCCACAATACGTTTTTGACTTTGTACGAAAAACTATGATGCTTTTTCTATATCATAGGAGGACGTCTTTGATAGTATCTATGTAGTGATGGGATGTTGTTTTAAGGGTTTTGTGGTTGGATTTTAGGTTGGTTTGTTTCGTATAAGTTGTTTGACTCTTCTGTTTAGTCAATATCATATGTGGTACTCTTTTCTACCCCGAGATTTTGTTTCTCTATGAAGGTTTTAACGAGGCCGTTGTTAACATGCTAGTTCTTACCGTGTAATGTTCCTTTCGGTTTAATGAAATACCATTTTTTCTATAAAAAAGAAAAAGAAAAAGTAAAGCATACAAAGTAGTGTAAGTGGACAACAAATGAGTGGGAACATACAATTTCCAAAAAAGAGAGTGTAAGTGAACAAAAGAGGAGTGAGAAAATAAGCTCCCTAGATTAATTTAGAATAATTTAAACTATCGCTTGTATTAAAATAAAATAAAAACTCATAACAATTGATTTGAACTCAATTCCAATTTAGTACAAAACTAAACTACCAAATAAGACTCATAGATACTTTAAATCAACTATGTGTTGTAATTTTACCATATTCGAATTACTAAAAAAATGACTAAATCCTACGTTTTAAAACACAAAAAAACAAATGGTTAGGTATAGAGGCTAGTCATCGCTTGTGATTTGTATAATAAGGCTACATGAACAGAACAAGCAACAACGGGGTGGTGGCGCAGTTGGCTAGCGCGTAGGTCTCATAGCTTCTGAGTTATCCTGAGGTCGAGAGTTCGAGCCTCTCTCACCCCACAATATTTTTTGTTTTTTTTATAAAAGCCTCAAGGCTTAGGTTGGGCCAGGCCTAACTTCCCAATATCACCACCACCAATATAATTTTCAAATTTCAGCTGTTTAGACCCATTAAGGAAATCTTTTGGGTCGGGCCAACCCGCAGCAACCCAAGTAGATAAACCCTAAACCGCAGCAGAGGTCGTCTTCTTTCACTTCTCCGCAAAACCCTAAATTTCAAGTGCCTCCTCTTTCTCCTCTCTCAATAGCTATTCTCACTCCAGAAACTCCTGTAGCTGGGGTTCAATTCAAGAATAGCCGAAGATGGTGAAGAAGAGCAAAAGTAAGCGAAACTTTCATATCCATAATCTTAGTTTGACTGTAAAGTTCTTGTTTTTCATTACTCTTTTTTTTCTTTCTCAATTTCATTTTGGGAATTAATTGGAATTTGATTAATGGTTGGCAGAGAGTAAGAGTAAGAGAGTGACATTGAAGAAGAAGTACAAGGTCATAAGGAAGGTGAAGGAGCACCACAAGAAGAAGGCCAAGGAGGCCAAAAAGCTCGGCTTCAAGAACAAGAAGGTAGAGAAAGACCCAGGTATCCCTAATGACTGGCCCTTCAAGGAGCAGGAGCTTAAGGCCTTAGAAACTCGTCGTGCGCGTCATATCGAAGAAGTGGAGCAAAAGAAAGCTGCCCGCAAAGAGAGGGTATGGCTTCAGTTTACTTATCAAGCATTTGGTTTTCTTTCTGTGATTTATTTATTTTTAATTTTTTTTCTATGAATTGGACGTTGTGCAGTTTCTGAGTAGTTTTTATACGGATTACAAATATGCGCATTTAAGCTTGATAATATTACTAGCATATTGATGCATTGGTTACTGAGAATAAGTGAGTCTGCATTTTGAGCTTGTGTGCCCATAAGTTGCAAACTCTTCATGATAATTTAGAAAAAAGTACGTTTTTTATGCAAATGAAGTGCGATGTTCAATTCCTAATGTATGTTTTGTTGGTACTATATGTTTGTTTTATTTCCTCCTTCATCTTTTAGGTGCAACCACTTCATGCTTTTATACACACTCAAAGTTATTTCTATCGGTAAAGAAACTCTTTATTTTAATTCAGGCCCAGAAGAGGAAGCTGGGGATCTTAGAGGATGAAGATCTCCCCAATTCAGATGAAGTGGCAGAGGAAAGGGGCACCGATGATTCCACTGGATTTGGCAATAATCGGGGTATGCTGTAACTTGATGTTTTTGGGAAGATGTGTTATTTGATGCCTGGTGGTTGAGCTTGAATTTATCACTGCCTTTTCTATGTATTTCCTTCAAATGTTCTTAAAAATATTTTCCCTCTTGTACAGATAGCTCAGATAGGGCTTTCTACAAGGAGTTGGTTAAAGTTATTGAAGCATCAGACGTCATTTTGGAGGTCCTTGATGCTCGAGATCCCCTGGGTACCCGATGTACTGATATGGAAAAAATGGTGATGAAGTCGGGACCTAATAAGCATCTCGTGCTACTTCTAAACAAAATTGGTAATACATTGCGTGCTCTCCAGCATCTTAAAACATTGATTTTGTATGGTCATTTGCTTTCTTGTATCTACACGTCAGCCTTTATTGATTGTAATGATTCTTGAATCTCAGATCTCGTTCCGCGAGAAGCTGCTGAGAAGTGGCTCAGTTATCTGAGGGAAGAGTTACCAGCTGTTGCCTTCAAGTGTAACACCCAAGAGCAAAGGTCAAACTTAGGGTGGAAATCCTCCTCAAAGAAATCAAAACCAAGCAACCTTTTGCAGACGAGCGACTGCCTCGGAGCTGAAACTCTTCTTAAATTGTTGAAGAACTATTCAAGAAGCCATGAGGTATGTGTATTTGGAAGGATTTCCATAGATATATATGTGTGTGTCTATATCTTTCTTTCTACAATTAAGGTTTTCATTGATGGAATATGAGTACAAGTTTGAATAATCCATTACATTATTCCTGTTGTAAATGTGAGCCTTCATATCTGGCAGATCAAGAAATCAATTACAGTGGGTGTTATTGGCCTACCTAATGTTGGCAAGAGTAGTCTCATTAATAGTTTGAAGAGAAGCCGTGTTGTCAATGTTGGTTCTACTCCAGGATTAACAAGATCGATGCAAGAAGTTCAGTTGGATAATAATGTCAAATTGTTGGACTGCCCTGGTGTTGTAATGCTTAGATCTAAGGAAAATGATGCCTCTATAGCTCTTCGAAATTGCAAAAGAATTGAGAAGCTAGAGGACCCAATTGCTCCAGGTACTTGCCCATTCTCCCATTCTTCATTTAAGCCTGTTAAGCTGCTTGAGTGCCTTCTGGTGCATATTGAAACTCTGTAGGTTTCTGCTTTACACATGCATCAAACTGTAGAATGCTTAGTGGATGCAATTGCATATGAAACTTATTTGCCTTGTCATCTTTCTGGAATTTTGTTTCAAACAGGATTTACTCACTTTGCCCTTTGTTGAACAGTAAAGGAAATTTTGAAGCTTTGCCCAGACAGACTGTTGGTAACTCTATACAAGCTCCCAAGCTTTGATTCAGTTGATGACTTTCTGCATAAGGTGGCTACGGTTAGGGGTAAGCTAAAAAAGGGTGGTATTGTAGATATCGGCGCTGCAGCAAGAATTGTTCTGCATGACTGGAATGAGGGTAAGCATTTGCCTTCGTTCATGTAGTTGTCAAGGACAAGAACTCTGGGAAAATTTAATTTGTGAAGAAAGTAAATGCTGACAGAGTTATCTAATGCTAAATGTTCAATGAATTTCAGGTAAAATTCCGTACTACACTATGCCCCCAGTTAGGAATCAAGAGGAACCTTCAGAGGCAAACATTGTTTCTCAGCTTGGCAAGGTGTTTAACATTGATGAAGTATACAATGCAGAATCTTCATTCATTGGAAGCCTCAAGTCTGTTAGTGATTTCCATCCTGTTGAAGTCCCTCCCAGTTGCCCACTCAATTTTGATGAAGATATTGTAGAGGTTTGTGATCCGTGCTGATACCATATCAATTCTTTCTGTTACTCAGATTTTTTGTGAGGAATAGATGCTGCCTAACTTGCAAAATAAATTTACGTTAAACAATGAAAACTGCTATTGAAGCTAGTTTTCTATTGATTACCACTGTTTTCTTTTTTGGGTACAAGTATGTGCAAAAATGGTTGGTAGCCCTCTTCATCTGATATCTTTTGGGAGTCAACGTATGGGCAATTGAACTGTCTGTGCGTGTCCTTCAGAGATATGTTGAATAGTCTTTTATAGAAGGCCAACTGATTTCACATTTGATTTAAAACTTTGCGGAGGATTATCAATTTTGAATGTAAATTGATTTTACATTGTTGTGCACCAGAATGATGCGGGACAAGGACCATCAAGTCAAGGTGATGAAAGTCCTAGAGATATGGTTGATAAAGATGATGACCAGACCATGGCATGTGAAGAAGATGATGCAGGCAAGACCAAGGAAAAGAAAGCTACTAAAACTGTCAGACAAAATGAGAAATTGTATACAGCTGAAGGTATTCTCAATCCTAAGATAAAGAGAGCAGAGAAGAAGAAAAAGAAAAAGGCTAAAGCAGCCTCAGCCTCAGTGGACGCTATGGACGACGACGGAGACTATGACTTTAAAGTGGATTACAAAAACAAGGGATCTGCCATGGATGCTAGTGATGATGAACTGGAGGAATAGCCAGTACCATAAAACAGAACTGTATGAGATCAGAGGCGCTTCAAGATGCATAACAAGTTCAGTCTTGAGCTAGCCAGTTTTTTGTCCTTTTTAAATTTTTTATGTATGATTACTACTGGTCTTTAGATTTTTCGGACGGACAGGATTTACATCTGCCTAATAATAGAAAAGCTTGATAATTATTTGCAAATTTAAGCTGGATTTCAATTATAGCTGCAAATTTGATTTTAAATCAAATGCCAGAGCTGCAACATCCGAGTTAGTTGCCTAAACCAAACTTATGTCATGTATTATGAGTGGGAAGGAACATGGGATATATATATATATTAAATAATTTATTTAAAGAGTATAGCCGCTCGGCTATACTATTTATTTAAAGCGTATAGCCGGTCGGCTCAAATATAATATATGCGGCTATACTATTTATTTAAAGCGTATAGCCGGTCGGCTATACACGTCAAATATATATGTGAATCGTATAGCCGCACGGCTATACTAGTTATCTACAATAATACGGTTTATTTAAAGAGTATATAGTCGTTAAATATAATAATATGTGTATATAGTATAGCCGCCCGGCTATACTAGTTATTTTATTTAAAGAGTTATTATAACCAAGCGGCGATACTCGTTAAATATATGTAAATAGTATAGCCACGCGGCAATACTATTTATTTAAGAATAATAATTCATTTAAATAAGCATAGATAAGTTATTTAAACAGTAAAGCCTTCTTCGCCGTATTACACAGGTTTCTGCGATACCATAAAACAAATCTGACATAAATGAATTTGACAACCCAAGACTAACAGTAACTTATTATGAAATTTATAGGGAGTGTTCTACACTGTAATAAAAACCAACTGTGTTGGCTGGAAGGTGTAAGATATGCTAATTCATGAAGATGGACATCATTCTTCAAGTGGCACCCCAAAAATTGTGTCTTCATCGGCAGGACCAGGTTCATTCGCAGTTGCTGGGGGAGCTGGCTCAGACAATGAGGATTGATTCACAGGAGTGGCATTACTGGTAGTGGTCGTGGTTGTCGAAGTTACTTGAGTAACGCCATTGGTGATTGTGACTGGTGTTATATATTCCGCTGTAGGTGGTTTTGCAAGTCCTTGCACCTCCGCGGCCTCGCGCGCTGCTTTCTCTTTGGCTTTTTTGGCTCTTTCCAGTACATCTTCCTGTGTATAATCAACAAATTAAGCATATGCGTTTCAAGAACTAACAGGCGAAAGGTAACGGTCCATATATAGCGACTACACAGTCCACACTCAATCTAGAGCAACCAATAAGAGAACTATGTAGCCGATGATCCTACACAACACTAATCTGGTGTCTTTGCATAATGATCTATTCTAAACGAAAGTGATTTAGAAATTACATTGTGCGTACACATCAAGTATAGGATGAAAATTATCTAAATTTGATTTCACTTTTAGCTTCAATCCATCAATTCTTGAACATGATCAGAGAAAGAAGGGAGACAACAAATTTGCAAAGCAGAACTGGAATAAAAAAAGAGGCCTTAGCTTATTTAGGCACTAAAAAGCAATTTCCTTTATGGAAAAGGACAAGACCAAAACACATGTTTGACAAACTTATAAAGTTAGAAAACAAATTTAAAGGAAGTCTTCAACAATGATTTCAATCCTGGCAATGCTTACCCGGAACTCTTCTACTTGTTTTTGTTGCTCAGCTTGCAGCCTACCAATTGTGCTCAAAAACTCACCAACACTGGACTCAATACGCTCATTTATGGCTTCTGCTAGAGCTTTCCCCAAGAAGAAGGCATCCAGAACACTCCTGCTATCACCATCACCTGCAACATTAAGTTCCTCAATTGTTTGCGATTGCCAAGCCAAAACTTCAATTTCTCCAGTAAAACTTGACAATTCCAGAAAAGGGTGAAGAAAACTTTTATCTTTTTATCTTCTTAAAACCAAATTAACTGCAAGAGAGAGTCTCTGCAACCCAATTTCACCAAAAAAGTTCCATTTACGCTGATGAAAGTTAACACCTTTAAACAACAGATATTAAAATTTATGGTTTTTCTCTCAAATAAAATCCATTCCGGTATAGAAGAAGAAAATGAAGTCAATTGATGCGTAGGTTAGACTAACCAATCCATAACCAAAAAATTATTATTCATCAATGAAATCGTAACACAAAGTAAACCAAATTAGCACATCACAGAATTAGCAAAACAACCCAAAAATTTGTTCTTTCTTCATTTGAAGAAGAGCCCACCTCATATAATTCAACAAGGCCACCGCAAACACAGAATTCATATATAAAAAGTTAAAGTTTGAGGACACAGAGATAAGAACAATACCAGAGCCAGGTCCGCCAGGTCCGGTGCTACTATTGCACTGCACTCTGCTTCTCTGAGACCCCTTCGTTCCAAAAAAGCCAAAACTTTGGAGCTTGAGATCTGATGAGCATGGCTTGTGACCACTAACAGAGCTGGATGCATAGCAACAGCAGCTGGTTCTGGGTTTAGACAGCAGAAAAGAAACAGCTTGTGGGGAAGCAGAAGCTAAAACCCCACTAATCATTTTCGCCTTTAGATTCTCAGATTCTGTCCCTTTCTCTTTCTTCTCTCACCTTTTTCTTGTCAGCTCTCAATTGCATAAAGATCTTTGGGGTTTGCTCCACGGCAGTACGTCTGGTTTGGGTTCGGGTCGGGTTCGGGTCCACCCGACCACCTGTACTAGTGGGTTGGGTCCAAGTTTATACGAACGAGGTGGGCTAAAACTTTCACAAATATATAACATTATGGTCCATTAAAACTATACATGGGGCGAGGTGAGAATTGTTGCAATTATATGCAACCTTATACCAAACATGACACATGACATTTAATCAGCAAAATTTGCTATTCAAATTCATGTTTTTTGAGCTTCATTTGATATACCACAACCTCTGATGTGATTTGGGAGAAAAAACGGTATTCCGCGTTTATACCTTTTTTTTCTCCATCTTTATTTTGTAGTTTATCACGTAAATACGTGACAAGAGAGAAAAAGAAAGTATAATCTCAACTATGCTATATTATCCATGTGTCTTCAATGAGGGAAGTTTGTTCAACTTGAGTTTTCATATTTTGGGCTTGGTTGCTTATTTCTCTTTATTACAAATTAATGAAATCCTCAAAACAAAAAGTTAATGAATTTATTTTTCTGAAATGGTACTCAACAATGTATACAATAAGGCCAAAGAAAGAAGAAATTAAAATGAAAATGGTAGTATACTACGTACGGAAATTTCAATCCATTGACAATGATATATATATTTTACCTTTATTTATTTCCCTATTTGTAAAAACTGGTAGTTGGATTGGTCACGCAACATTAGATTAGCATAGCTATATAACAAATCACAATATCCTTATTTATTATAATCAAACAAACATAGTAATATTTTTTGTGACGTACGAGAGAATGGACAAACTATATACTCATGTTCATCTGGGTTAGCTAGATTCTTGAGGATCATGTCCTGTATCCACTCTGGCACCAGTACACATATACTATGCACTTGTGAAACAAACAAAACAAGAGCTCCAAAAATTGAGCCACATATCTAGTAATTTTCAATTCAGATTAGACACGGCTATATTTTTCTCGTTAAGATTCGAATTGTGATCGTGAGTATGAGATACGTATTTTATCACTGAAGTTATAAGTCTCGGTGACTATTGTTTTACACATCGAACATAACATATTTCAGTAGGTTTACTTCCGTTTTGTTTTGTAGGGCTACGCAACAACAACAAAGATATGCTGAAATAATGAACAATTGAAGAGGGGACGGGGGTAATCTTAGACATGAATTGACAAATTAGTTGATAGGTCATATGGTTCCATTAAAATGCAGCATGGTTTGGTAGAACATCACTAGGATCTCAACTTACAAATATAACCACTTAATTAGGCAATAAAATAGTTTTTTGGTGGAAAATGATAGGAACAAAATTTAGCAAACAAACATTTTAAAACAAAAATAAATAAATAATAATTAGAGAGAGAAAATAAGAAGAAAAAAAAAAGAATAAAAAAAAAAACCGTGTTGGATGAGGTGAGGTGGATTTGATTTGAATGAGTTTTCTGGTGTTCTAGAGGGGGCCTCTGCGCGTCTCCTTGACTTTTGTAGAAACAGTATTCAAATGTTTCATAAAATTCAAAATAAGACTGCAGTATTCTCTGGCTGCGTGGCATTTTCGTTATTTCTATTGAAGTTGGAGGGCAGCTTAACAACCTACAACAAAGACCCCTCGCTTCTCATCAAAGCAACAACCCCTCTCTCTCTCTCTCTCTCACGATAAAACCACCGTGACTTTGAATCTCTCTCTGCAATAAAAACCCTCAAACCCTCCGCCCTCTCTCTCTCTAAATCGAAATCGAAAGCTTCTCTCCTAGGGTTAGGGTTTGGGGATCGAATCGATGGGGCAGCAATCGTTGATCTACAGCTTCGTGGCGCGTGGCACGGTGATTCTCGCAGAGTACACGGAATTCACTGGAAACTTCACCAGCATAGCTTCGCAGTGCCTCCAGAAACTCCCTGCTACTAACAACAAGTTCACGTACAACTGCGACGGCCACACCTTCAACTACCTCGTCGATAATGGCTTCAGTAATTTATCTTTCTCTATCAGATCTCATCTGATTGATGTTTTAGTTTTTGGTCCGATCCACATCTTGATCGCGTGTTTGGTTTTCCTCTTTTGCTTGATTTGAATTGTTTCGGTAGTTTCTATGTTTAGTCATGCTATTTTTGGAGAATCGTTCGTTTTCAGCTTTCGATTCGTATAGATTTTGGTTCCTTTGGGACCATCCGATAAGATTCGTATTGATTTCCAAGCTCTTATCGGCTTTTGCATTTTTTTCGGGTTTTTTTTTAAAATCATTTAGTAGGCCGTTTGGTTGCTGAGAAATGATTTTTATTTTATTTTAATCAGAAGCTAAGAAAATGTTTAGAATAAACTGAGATAAGTCATAGAATCGAAGTTTGCACAATGAAAAAGAAAAAAAAATATGGTCAAAGTAAACTTCAAAACCTGTTATTTTTAGCTTGAAGTGTTTTGCTTAATTTTATTTTAGTGTTGATTTGGTTTCTGAGATGAGAATAAAATGAATTTAACCATTGAACTTTGTTAAGAATATTAGTTTAACGAGGTAGGTGAATTGAGGGTTTTATTTTCCGGGATTGCAGTTACTAAAAACTATTCTAATCCAAATTATGTTCTTCCTGGATTTCTCGCAAATTTTCCTGAAGCCAAATGAGCATTTTGTTTCACACTTGTTCTGTCTCATCAGGTTCCGTACTGCTTACCACTTGTGAATTCTAATGGGTTGTTGTTTGTTTTCTGATGAATAAAAAAACTCAGCTGAAATGAGTAGGATTAAGGTATTTGATGAGCTCCTACATCACTGTAGTAACCATAAGCTTTAAAAGATGTGAAAGAGATGGTTCATTTCATTCTCAGATCTCAATTAATGTTTTTCATTATTATAGGCATTTTTCTTAAATGAAAAGCAGAAAAATTATGGTCTTTATTGTTAGCATTTATTATGTTATTGTAGTTAGTGACTGGAAGATTAATGTTTCACAATTTATCTGCAACTTTGGTTTTTTCTTTTCCTTCTTTTTTCTCCGTCTCTTTTTGTTATTTGTTATCAAATTAGCAAATGAAGGGTCATTACTATTTCTTTCTTGCTACCAAGTTTGTCAAAGCTTACCAAAACAGAATTAGTGATTTAAAGAAGTTGATCCCGGATTGATCCCATTTTGCTAATCTCGTGGAACTTTGATACTTATACGTGCATAGTAGTGGAACTAACCTCAACCTTTGGATTCTACAGCATACTGTGTAGTTGCAGTTGAGGCTATTGGTCGACAAATTCCTATTGCTTTCCTTGAGCGAATCAAGGAGGATTTTACCGGTAGATATGGTGGAGGAAAAGCTGCAACAGCAGTAGCAAATAGTCTGAACAAGGAATTCGGGTAGCTGCTGTTTTATCTTTTCTCTAATTGAACAAAAGTGCCATTCCTTTGCTTTGAATTATTCTAATGCCACAATTTGGGTTGCTATAATATAGGTCCAAACTGAAGGAGCATATGCAATATTGTGTGGATCACCCTGAGGAGATCAGCAAGCTTGCTAAAGTGAAGGCTCAGGTCTCAGAAGTCAAAGGAGTTATGATGGAAAATATTGAAAAGGTAAGGGCCATGCTATGTCCTTTGTTGATTGTTTGTGATGTTTGGATGACTGGTGTAACATTATTTGACTGATGACGTTTTGTTGCAGGTTCTTGATCGTGGGGAAAAAATAGAGCTTCTGGTGGATAAAACAGAGAACCTTCGCTCACAGGTGAGGACTTCATGTCATTTTGTTTTACCCTGCAATGCTGCAAAAAGAGCAATGCCATCTGACACTAATTGGAATTTATTTGTGCCGGATTGAATTGGCTTGTTTATATCTAAAATTGTAAAATGTGTATGTCAATAGCTAATTACTTGTACTGAAACTGAATCTTAATGGTTGGATGGAGCTTTCCTTTTGATTGGTATCAGTAACCCTTAATTGCTGTAGGCTTCGGTGTAGTTCTCGTAATCTGTGTCTGAATCATGCATTTGGATTTAGTTTGGTTTATTTTCTAATCTGCATCACTGATTGATGTGGTGATACAGGCACAAGATTTCAGGCAGCAAGGAACCCAAATGAGAAGGAAGATGTGGCTGCAGAACATGAAGATCAAGCTCATCGTTTTGGGAATCTTAATTGCTCTGATTCTCATCATTGTTCTATCTGTTTGCAATGGCTTCAAATGCTGATGCGAGAATCTTAATCAGGAACCGGATGGAGCTCATCGTGCTGATTTCTACAAGCCGGTCCACGTACAATTATTTTTGGTTACACATCCTATTTTCTACTATAATTTGTATTGTAAGACAGTTTGTATAGCTTGTATTCGTGAATTCTTTCTATATTAGTCTCTTGGATGTGCGAATCGGTTTTTGGTTCCTTTTGTTCCATGGAACTTCTGTTGTAGCACTGTTGTGCGTGATTTGGCAAACCACTGATTGATTTTAGATTTGTTGTTCAACAAATGGAAAGGGCATCTTCATACTAGTGTTGAATTTGCATCTTATGAATGAGCCTTCTCAACAACCTTGAAAACTCCAATCACCCAAAAAGAAAAGAAAACTGTTGCAATCTTATAGCATTCATTCGAAAGGAAATGTCCCTTGAAAATAATGTATAAAGATGGCTTTTGCCAAAGTACAAAAAAGAGGTGCAACTTTTGGTCATTCTATCTGTTGAGAACACGAGATTCATATGTTTATCTCCATGTTGTCTATCAGTCTGACTTTTCCAAACCAGGCAGCAACACAGAAAACAACAGGACTTCTGATCTCTTTTGCTTGCTCCAAACTTTCTTGGTCTACAATCTGCCAGACAAGAAATTGCAACATTGTGAACTAATCTGCTTCTAGTTTCTGTTAAATTAGGGTTCTTTTGTTGTTGAAAAATTAAGCTGCAAGTAAAGCTATTTTGACCAGTGTAGAGAATATCAATCAGTCTTAATCCGGTTTTGCTGTTGTTACATGCTCACCTCAGCATAATCAAGTCTTCCACCAGATTCATGTATTGCTTGTGCGACTAAGTCTCTCAACTCTTTACAATTAGTTTGGCCCTTTGCTGCAGCTAATCTTGCTCTTGACAATGACTTGCTTATGGATAGCGCCTGTCGATGGATCACAAATAAAGAACAAACTTGTAAATTTTTAAAACAGAAAACTGAAAGTTCTAAAAAGAAACTGGAAGATGAGGAAGATTAACCAGGCATGTAGAGAGAGAGAGAGAGAGAGAGAGAGAACCTTCTCCCTTTCTTCAGGTGAGAGGCGCACATTGCGTGAACTCATTGCAAGCCCATCTTTCTCACGCACTATTTCAGAACCTATCACTCTAATGCCAAAATCAAGATCTCGAACCTGCACAAAATTCAAACACACAAATAATCACCACTGCATCATCTCTCATCAATATTTCTTCTTCTTTCTAAAACTATTGGAGCAATTAAGTTTGATATAATTGACAGTCTAAATTACTCTAATTTATGTGAGGGGGCTCGAACTTGGGTGCAAAGAGACAGACACACTGGCCTAACCTACGTCTGCATTCGGGTTTCTAACTATTAACCAAAACAGGGGAGGGCTGTAAAATTGTACAAGGTAACTTACCATCCGCTGAATAATCCGCCATTGCTGATAATCCTTCTTCCCAAACACAGCAACATCAGGCTCCACTATATTAAACAACTTGCTCACAATCGTAGCAACCCCTCTGAAAAAAACAGGCCTGCTCTGCCCACACATACCCTTCTCCAATCTCTCAACCCTCACCCAAGTCTCATGCCCCAACCCATTTTCCTCCACACAAGAAACCGCCCCATTGCCGCCATTTCCCACACGTGCGTCATCACTCGCACGTGCGGCTTCGTTTGCGTTTGCGTTTGCGTTTTTGCTGGTTCCATAGTCGTAGAGATTGTGAGGGTTGAAAACGACATCAACGCCGCAGGGAACGGCCATGAGCTTCTGTATATCGCCATGGAAATCAGATGGGTAGGTGGAGAGGTCTTCGGAGGGAGAGAACTGACCTGGGTTCACGTAGATCGAGACCACGATGAGGTCGGTGTGGTTGTGGGCTTCTCGGATGAGCGACACGTGGCCATCGTGGAGGTAGCCCATGGTGGGTACCAATCCTACGGTCTTGCCTTGGGATCTCATGGCTCTTGACCACCTCCTCATCTGGTCCTTGTCTCTTATGATCTGTGGCTCTTTGGCTGCCATTGAAGAAAGAAAAAAAAACACTGGGATTTTGGGTTGGAGTGGAGAGAGATTGAGGTTTTGTGATGAATTGAGATGAATGCTTGAAGGAATGGTTTTTGTTGTTATGTTATGTCAGTGTTTGAGAAGGAAAGTGAGGAGAGCTTCGTGTAATTTAAAAGGAAGGCAAATGGCAGTCGGGCAGAAGTGGAGGCTCTCCAATATGTGGCGGGTTAGTTGGGTCGCGCCTTCCGATGCTGACCATAAGAATAAGGGTATTCCTTTTGTTTTTTGTTTTTTGTATAAAATTTATAAAATAATTTTGGAACATGTAGTTTCGGCTAAATTTCACTCTTAAGCTGTAAAATTGTTACTATTTCACCGTGTAGTTTACTAATTGTTGCAATTCAAGTTCAATGAACTTTTTAAAATAAATATTAACGAAATTATGTCGTTGTTTTTGAATTGAATCCCTTAAATAAACTCCAGAAGTCTAATCACCCGACAATTGAAACTAAAATGATCAAACTGCAACTTTGCCCTAACTAGAAGGATTAGAATCATATATTCATGGTATAGGCTGTATTTTTATCCATGCATTTGTTTTTTTTTCATATTGATTTTATTGTTGATGGTAGTAAGAGACAATTTCATTATTCCCAAATAGAACCAATAAATAATTGGTTCCCAATTCACTTTCTTCTTACTAACTTGGTATTGCCCTACACAAATCATTTATGTACAAAAGGGACCTTATTTGAATTTCTTCCTCACACAACACAAATTTTTTGTGTTTTTTTTTCTTTCTTTTTTTGGGGGCCTAAACACACAACCTATTTTAACACACCTAAATATGAACAAAAGAAACACCATAAAGGATTAAATTTTGGAAGAAAAAAAATTCCCCCCCAAATATTAACATGCCACTTGATCTCTAAATTGAGAGATTTCTTCAAATATGGGGAGCCTCTTTGATCTAACTGGGCCCCATTCATTCATCAACTGCTCAAGTCCCTTGACGAAATCATCATCCAGGCCCAATTGATCGAACGACTCAGGTAGAGGATGCATGGACCTCAGCTCCATTAGCAACTCATCGGCTCGTTTCCTTGACCTGCTCTCATCGGAGCCCGGAAGTCTACTTTCCAACACATCTTCAAGGACCAAACGGGCATCTTCGTACCGGCCCTGTTTGATCAGGCAAAGGCCCAAGTTACAGGCCTTGTTCGAGTCCGGGTCGATCATTTGGGCTTTCCGGTACACCACCTCCGCCATCATGAAGTTCCCCTTTTGCATATAGGCCCAGCCCAAATTTCCCTGTGAAGTTTTAATGCATCATGTTACGATGTTGGTTCTTAATATGGTAACATAACATAGATATCTAATAATGTATCGTACCAGTAATCTCGAGGTCTCTTGCGTAACCGAAACTTGGAACTTTTTTCCGTGAGAGCGCGCGGTCTTGGTGGGTCTTCCATTGAAGGCGGCTCCTTGGTATATAAGCCTTAGCTTTCTCTTGAGCAAGTCAATTTGCTCCTCAATTTTGCCACATTTCTTGTACAAGTCAATGAGGACATTGTCAAGTGAGTCTTGGGCCTGTTTAGAGCAGAGGCCTCTGAAAGACTTGACAGCTTCAATGGCTTCTCCAGTTCTGTCGAGTTGCTTCATCACCACAGCCATGTCTTTTAGGGCACTGTCTACTCTGTCTCCTGCATTTATTGCCTTCCAAAACAAAACTATTGCAGTCTCTGGATCCTTTTCAACTAGCTGAAAATTGTTGTACAAAAAAGTCAAAAACTGTGTTAGAGAAAATTCGAAAAGATAGGGCAATACGTGGGTAATAAAATAAAAAAACAGTGAAGAATTGTCCCTCTCTGCATGTTGTTGACAAGCGGGCCAATACTAAACAGAAACACTGCGTCATATATAAACAGTTTTCTTTTTCTTTCTTTTTCCGCAAGGATTTAGATCCAACATCCACGTGGTTCCAGGCCCCCCTCACCCCCCCAGCTTTAATAACACTCTAATTTTCTTTTTCGATTTTTGTTAATTATTGCAAATAAGTGCTGTTTTTTAAATTTATTGGATTGTAAATAACATTTTCGTTATAATGTTGTTATTTACAATATTGTAAAAATATTCAGGAGGAGGGAAAATGAGTGTGCCCTTTTCTCGAAAAAGAATTTTTGTTTTAGTACAAGTGATAGTCTAAACTACAGGGGAGGAGATTCTCCTACACACAAAATTATAATACAATGAGAGTTCAAATTTGAAATCTCTGGTCTGCAAGTCAAGGCGAAAAATCATTTTGATTTATCTATCTCATGTGTTTTTCTTAGTTTTCCCTTGAAGTTAGATATAATCGAATTGTGACTATTCTGTATAAAAGGATTCTCGAGCGGAAAAAAAAGAAAAAAATAATATATGTGTATATATAAAAGAAAGTATTAGAATATGCTTCCCCATTATTGATATTGTTGAAGTTGCCGAAAAGGTTGGCAAAAAGTAAATACTTTTATTTTATAATGATATATCATTCATGCCTATCAACTATGATGTTCAATCATATTCAGGCAATTAAGATCCGTCCACATTTGCAATAAGATGATTTGAATTCTACCAACTTAATAATTTGAAGAAAATAATTGATAAATTAAAGTATTTACTTTTAACTACATTTTTTTTATTTAATTATAACTAAAAAGTTCACGGGTTAAAAAGTCCACATTTGCAATGAGATCTGATTTTCACCTGTGAAACACATTGAGATCTAACTTACCACTCAACCACATATAACATATGATTATAAAAATATTTATAATTGAAAAAAAAATATTATCGAATCACGTTAAAAATAAAAAAGGAGGTCGATTGCATGGTTGGCATAATCACTTGAATTTGGGAAAGAAAGAAAAAAGAAGGTAGGTTTGAAGTTTGAACTTCATGTTCGAGCTCTATGGTTGGTTTCTTCACAACAAAACGATCCCTAAGTCAACCATTCATCAATCCATCTTAATAAGTTCAAGAACTTTCAATCCATAAATAAATAAAAAAAGATTTTGCTAAGCAATAATAATCTCCATAGCTATTGGAAGAAGAAGTAGGTTTAGATAGAAGCTGGCCAAAGCCAATGAGTAATGCCAAAAAGGCTCGCAAAACAAAGAAGCAGAGAGAGAGAGAGAGAGAGAGAGAGAGAGAGGCCAGCCAGCCACGCTTGGAATTACACAAAGAATGCGCGGCCAGCCACAACAAAACCCATCTATCTATGGCATCAAATTAAGCATGCAATCTAAACTCACCATACAAATATATTATATATCATGCAAAAACAATTCATGGGTTTTGTTTAAAATGAACCCAAAATCCCAAAAACCAGAACAAAAAGAAACAGAAAACTGAGGCAAATGGAGAGAGTTGAAAAGTAAGACCAACCTGGGCATGTTTGGCCCTAACATAAGGGCTATCACCAGAAGGAACCTTGTGAATAACATGGTAGAGATCATCTTTCTTCCCCTTTGGGCTGCTCATCTTGGAACTGCCTTCCATTATTCTCTTAATTTCTCTCTCCCTGCCTATCAAATTAATCTCTGTATTTGGCTCTAATAAATTATATATTAAAATAAAATAAAGCAAATAATATAGGAGCTGCTGGGTCTACACTCCCTGCAAAAGGAGAAAGACAGAAAGAGGTCCAATTTATAGAAGCAAAATCAAATTTATAATTTGGGTTTTAGAAGATGAGCATGAACTTTGTGCCAAATTACGGCTTCATTCATCTTTGTAAGCTTGTGCTCACTCAGCTGCCAATCAGCTGCCCCGCAACGTGTCGGCCGGGACACGTGTCGCTCTGTCGTTCAACCTTTCTGGGATTCCCTTGCCCTTCTAGTATTATTGGGATATCCTCTCATGACCTTTTCGTTTCTCCTAACATGGACCCTACGATGTGATGAAAATAATGGGGCCATAGCCATAGGGTTCTTGCCATTTAGTCAGATTTTATTTTCACTCACGCAACCACTTGACAATAATAGATGTGCATATTCAATTTGTATCTTGTTGGTTTTGGATAATCGTTCATGTAACTTTTTAAAAGAAGATCATTAGTAAAATTGAGCCCAACCTATGAGCTATAGATGGGTTTCGTTTACCTAAAATAAACATAAATTCTTGTCTGTCCTATCTCCATTTTTAACTGAATCCGGATAAGATTATGGTAGAAACTTGCTAATAAAAAATATCATTCGCGCGTGACTTTGCATACAATGTGACGGAAACTACAATAAGAAATAACTTAGGTAAAGTATATAAAAGGAGAATAACAAGAGTACCAGGTCAATTGGGATTTATATATTGACCGTGTCATTTTTAATTCAATTTCGAATCTATTTACACAAATGATTTCAAGTTTTAGACATATACTTATCATTTTAATTACTATGCATATCGACAAAGTGAACCATTCATTCTAAAGGGTGCTCTTGATTCTTGTGGCCAAGTTTTATTTTATGGTAACCTTAGATGTCACATGCCACCACTTTAGATGGTCACTTTCTATCGAGAAATGTCATCTCTTTTTTGGACCAAATTCATGTGAGAGAGAGAGAGAGAGAGAGAGAGAGTAGAGGAGTTTTTGGGAGTGATGAACTAAGATATTTTACCTAATCCATTATTAGTGTATATGTACAATTAACTAAGCCAAATACATTTCATTCTACGTCTAGATTAAGAAATAAATAGGTGTTTTAGAACGAAAAAGAAAAAAGAAAAAAGAAAAAAAGAAGATGATTTAGAAGACGTCGGTTTGTAGTTCGTACGGGTGAACCTGACCCTTAAAGCAGTTCGATACAGTTGAGGCATGTATGAACCAGCTTGGATTATTGGGAGCTTGAGATTTCTTACTAGGAGGCAACTAAGAAGCAGCCCGAGGATGTGATCTATATCTTCTGAGCACTAAATTTTGTTGCTACTTTTAATAATTTAAAAAAGATATCCAGAGAAGCACTTTGAAAGTAAGCATGTAATGGCGTCATGAAAGTGGAAGGGAGAGCGAGTTCTGTGGCAAAAGATGAACCTGGACATCCTTCATGGCCTTGTGAGGAAAAGTGCTTCCAAATAAGTTGATGTATATATAGAGACAAATTTTCAATGTTTTGTTTATAGTTCAACCCTGATACATCTACATCAGCACCCCCTTATGGCATTTGATTGCTATGCTTGATTATGTTTTGGAAACTTCCCCTGGGAATAGAAATTAATAGAATTGAACATTTCTTTGCGTCGTGGGTTCCTTCTCATTCAATGCGCGTACCGAGTAAAAGAAACGAAAGATAATATGATTACGTTATTGATCTTAATGTAACATAGTTTCCTTCAATCTTAAATGAATTACTTTTTTTCAATGGCATAACCTTAATCTTCAAGTGTTTATTCTTTTTAATACTTAATTCAGAGCAATGCCATTGAAAAAAGAATATAGAAATTAGGTAAACTAAGGACTAATTATATTGTTGTGTAAGAGCTCAGAAAAGATATTAAAATATGGACACAAAGTATGCACGGCCCTACCTATCTCGAATTTTTCTGCCAATCTTAATGATTATAAATAAAATTGAAATTCGGTGTATATTATGTTACGTAAGTCATACTAGCTAGTACTACGATGTCTTTTCCTATATGTGTCTACAAACACATGATTGTTATAATGGGTTTGTCTCCACTTAACTCAAACCCAATAGGTGGTTTGGTTCATTAAGGGGCAAAACAAAATGGTTAATATTCTTGCTTCTTGTTTAAAGTCTTTGTCTCAGATATCTCATACTTCAAATTACCTCAATTTATGGCTCTATTCTCGTTTATCATGTCATTAGTCTAATCCCATGCCTAAAAATTAACTGTACCTTAAAACTTGTGAGTTAGTTAAAGTGATCATGATGAGTAGAAAAGTGGGTTAGAATTAGTCTTAAAACTTGCGGGTTAGTTTAAGTGATCATGACGAGTAGAAAAGTGGATTAGAATTGGGTTTAAGTGAGTGTTCGATCTGTTTTCAGAATAACCGTCTTTTCTTTAAATTTCTCAATTAACGTTCTTTTAATTCTTCTTTATCCGTTTTTAACATTTTTTTTTATTTAAAAATAAGATAGAAGGATATATGTTTTAAATCTTAAAGGTGAGAAACAACTTTTAAGATGGTTGCAATTTTACAATTGAGTTGCGTTTGAAGAATAAATTCCCACCTGCCATGTGACAAATCAGCACCCAGTCTGCACATGGATGGAGGAAGGAGGAGAATGAAAAGTTTCATCTCGTTCATGGATGGAGCATCATAGTCGACCACCAGCGAGCTTAGCTTTATCCCATAGTTTATCCGTGATAGGGTTCTTTTTACCTATTTGGGAAGCCCCGTTTAAACTTATTTGCAAAGGCAAACAACCACCAATTTACCGAAAGACAGATTTGCTGGCTTCTTAAAACATTGGAAGACCCAAAGTGGATGTTATCAACGTCCATTTTCGCAGGCAAGTTTGGAAAGCGTCTCAACGATTAGGAGTTAGGGACAAACCTTAAACCAGCAAGAAACTAAGTCACCAAAGTTGCTGAGTTTTCTACAAATAGAACTAATTTTCGAATACCACCAGAAACCAATGTGCCATATTTTTACATAATTTTCAAATCCCGATTGACAAACAGGAAGAGACAGCAAATGACGGAAAGAAAAACGAAATTTTGTATGAAATGTTCCAGGATTTGTCTATGTCCTGCCTCCTCCATCCAATCATATCCCTGGTCATGGCCATGTCACTTATTCCGAAGTTAATACCTGGTCACACCACATTCCCCCCCGTATTTTTTGTTCCTAATTGCATTATACATTTGAAGAAAATGGGAGGAGAGTAATGGTTTTTAAAGAAATAAAGATATATTGCAAGGAAGCTCTAGATACAATATTGGCAGAAACAAATGGTGAAAAGAATTACAGCAAATACTAAACCGAGCATTTTCTTCACTTGGCTAAATGCAAAACCCAAAAACAAGCCTGCCCATATCCACAAAATATAATGCACGAGGCAAACATCAAAATAGAAACACTGTTTAACAACGCCAAATATTGTAAGGCCACCGCATTTCACGCTATTGAAACAGTATTCTGATAAACCGCACCCTCACGGGCCAAAGGCATGCATGTAGCTGAAGCAAAAAATATCACCAACTTTAGATTTATGCTTGGTTTGCACCACCCCTCGTGCGCCCGCCCATCTGTCCTCGCCCACGGCCATACCCTCTTCCCCCTCCACCTCTGCCTCTTTCATAACCACCAGTACCTCTTTCATATCCTCCAGCACCTCCTCTTTCATATCCACCAGCACCTCCTCTTTCATATCCACCAGCACCTCTTTCATACCCACCAGAACCTCCTCTTTCATACCCACCAGAACCTCCTCCTCTTTCATATCCACCAGCACCGTTTCCTCTTTCATACCCACCAGCACCGTTTCCTCTTTCATACACACCAGCACCTCCTCCTCTTTCATACCCACCAGCACCTCCTCTTTCATTCCCACCAGCACCTCCTCTTTCATAACCACCAGCACCACCCCTTTCATAACCCCCAGCACCCCTTTCATAGCCACCAGCACCCCTTTCATAGCCACCGGCACCCCTTTCATAGCCACCAGACCCTATATGAATATCAAAGGCTTGAAACAATTAGTCCATAGCAGCATATGCAACAAACACACACATGCACCACAACAAATTCATATCCAAAGTACGCATCTTCAAGGGTAAAGTGTGTATGTCACCAGATCAACCATTATATGGATACTATTCAACAATTGAATGCACACACAAAGACACCAAGCTTAAGAAAAAAGGGGTAAACAAAAACAAAATGATGCACAAGGTATTTTCCTTGTATAGGCAATTAAAGAAGCAAACTTACCACGATTACCCCAACCTCTGCCACGTCCTCCACCTCTTCCCCGGTTTGAATATCCACCATTATCTATCAGAAAAGTGGTGCAAGTCAAGAGCAGCTTTATCTTAATGTAAACTATATGTATAAGCACTTCATAAAACCATGATAAAGAACTAATGCCGTAAAATAATTATGTGATTCCATTTATTGTACCTTGATAGTTTCCATAACCACCTTGATGGTTTCCATATCCACCTTGATAGTTACCATATCCACCTTGATAGTTGCCGTATCCTCCACCCCTGCCCCAATTCCGCCCTCTCCCTCTACCACGTCCACGACCTCGGCCATATGAATCTAAGAACCAAATCAATGAAACATGTTAAAAGTTGAAAAGATGAACCATGCTTAAAAATTAGCTTTTTGATAAGTTGTCATTAGCATCACCTTCATTGACAGCATTGTATGAAGCCCGTGCTTGTTTTGGTTGCTGCTGCTGTTGGTAATTGGGCTGTGACTTTGATTGTTCAGCAACATATGGAGCTTGATACCTATGGAAAGGGAACATGCCAAAAAGATTAAAGTTAGAGGAACCAGAAAAAGAAGGAGAAATACTTTCCATAAGCTCAATATTATGCATATTTAGCAGAAGAATTTTATACTTATCCATAAGAACAAATCTAGGTAGAGTTCTTAAAATATTTCAGAACTTACCCAGGAGAGCTTGTGTTTAGCTCCTTGGTTGATAATGTGATTGAAATCATTGAGACATGACGAGTCGTCTCCACACTGCAACATATATTAATACATGCACGTTGAATCAGCAGAAAAGAAAAATACAATACCCATAAAATATATCTATATATACAAAACTGGACAGTGAAATTTTACGATCAGAAACTTACGATTCAAGACCCTCTTCAATAGGTTCCCATACATCAGTTATGCTTACAGAGCTGATGGCAGTATCTTGATGCAACGAGGGAATCCTTTTCTGTTTAAAGACAGAAATGACTGGTTAGTTGTGCACTGGAGAGAGGGGGAAGAGAGGGGGGGTGGATGGGATATGGAAGGAGATATGTTTCAGGATAACAACCTTTATAATTTCAGCAATGGCCACTGTCTTGCTGATTGCCTGTCCCATTGCTTTCAAGACAATCTCAATTACTTGCTTATCCTAAGGAAAAATGTCATAAACCATAATAAATCAGCTCATAAATTCAGATGGAAGGATGAAGGAACCACCAATACCGCACATGCAAACCATTCAGACAAAATTTCATAAATAAGACACTTGTTCTATAACACTAGGATTTTGGGGTGAAATCTGTGAGGAAAAAAAATTGGAGTAAGAGAGAAAGTTACCCTTAGAATTCCTAGAACATAACAAAAACAAAATAACAACAAACATACAAAGAGACCATAATAAGGAAAACTCAAGCTTAATATATTTCAAGCACAAAGTGGTATGATTTCTTGCCCATCCTCTAAATGAAAAACAATAATAATGATATGAGTAGATTATGGAACATTCTTTATAATTTAACCATTGTTCATATCATGCCAACCTGTTCCAACGAAACAATACCAAACAAGTAATGCCCAAGAATCAGAGATATATACAGAATCCATAGAAAGACTGACACCTGGATCAAATACAGGGGTTAACCAAATATGGACTTTCGTCATAGTAAAGCCTTATTGTGACCGAAAACATTTGACCGGCTTCTTAATGGATGCTGACAAGTACAATAAAAGAAGCAGAATGCTTCCCAACTAGAGAAAAGAAAAGTAATATTCTCACCAAGAGGGCCTTGTGGCATGAGATGTGTTGAAGAGAAAAGGTTAGTATTAACAATAGAGCCCCTACTAACCTTAAGACTAAGTATCCTAAAACATGATGAAGCACAGATATCTTCTGCAACCACAAGTTTAGAACATTGTTATTGCTTCTCAAAGCCCCATTGAACTCACGGGTATAAATTGGTCTATATCTCAAATGACATAACATATCATGCAAACAAGTACACGAGACAACTGCTACAGATTCCCAAAGCTTCGTATACCACTGATTGTTTGGTAAATTGAATTCTTGACACAAACATGGAAACTAAGACCTCCTCATTGAAGTTTACAGTCCAATTTTGATGTAAATACTTGATCATTGGAATTCCTTAAGCACTAACACTGTCCAATTTTACAGTCAAACCCTAACTTCTAGCATCTTTGTGAACCACACGAAGGCACAATTATGAAAGACCTTCGTCGTAAATACAACGAAAACTTAGCCAAGGCCATCAAAGGAAAAACCAACTACAGCTACATTATCCATGTGAATTCCATAACAACAACCAGGAAACCCAAAAAGCAGTTTACAGACACTCATATTATCACCTGAACATGATATGCAATATGAACAACCAGGACCGGTGAAAACAACACACAAAAGAAAATCGGTGAAAATCCCATCAATATCAGAAGCAAAAACGACCCAATAAACCAAACAGAGAAAAGCCATTACCAAAAAAACACATGCAAAAGCGAAACCACCTAGAAACGAAACAAACAATAACAAAAACAAATAATGAATCAAAGCATCAAAATAAAAAACTGGGAATGGAAGATCAAAGAGAGAAGGAGAAAAACCTGAAGCAGAGTGGTAGCGTAGCTGATGTAGTTTCTGATAGCACCTTGGGTAGTGATACGGATCTCGTTGACGTTGATGGGCACCGCGGGCTTCGCCTTCTCGACCCTCTGGAACTTGTCCATGGCTTTTGGGTTTTGGATTTGGGAGAGCGAAGGTGTTGTTGGTATGGAGATGAGAAAACCCTAAAACCCTAGAGGAAGGAGCGCGAGTGAGAGAAGAAGTGAGGAGAGGAGAGAGTGAGAAAATGAAGCGGTTAAAAAAGACGCGAAATTCGCCCAAAACCTAAAACCTCACACACCCAATCAAAACCCGTGCCCTTTTGTGCTCCAACCAACCCAATTGGATTTTCGCTGTTTTTATTATTCGTGACAGAATAAAAATTGACAGAAGTTACAGACCAACGGCCAGGATTGAGTAGCGTACGCGTTCCTGCTCACCATATGGCTCCACGTGTCCTCCAGTTGGGTAGAGGTGTATTTCTTTGGGTTTTTATTTTTATTTTGCTGGTG
This sequence comes from Prunus avium, assembly GCF_965620075.1. Taxonomy (NCBI): domain Eukaryota; kingdom Viridiplantae; phylum Streptophyta; class Magnoliopsida; order Rosales; family Rosaceae; genus Prunus; species Prunus avium. The sequence continues at coordinate 36,418,351 of NC_142291.1, forward strand.
GCCGAAATGGAAAAAATTAAAAGAATTAGGAAAAAAAACCCTAATAAGGAAATTATGTATGGTATTCGTTACTGGTTACATGAATATTGGACTTTGACTAGTTCATCTATTTGAAATTTTTTTTTTTAAAGAAAATTACTTATGTCATTCTCATCGTTCAAGGCATAGGCTACGTTATTACGAATTTGCCTTTAATGGGTAACTGCTCATAAATACACTTAACATTATTGTCGAAGGAAATTTCAAAACATTGCAGACATTCAATACTTTGGCGACATGACTCATTATCAGATGTTGCATCTATATAAAACATCTCTTATTATATCGGCATGTATTTTCTTTAATCCAACAACTGGTGATGAGTGCACCTAGATGGCATGTACACTCGAATTGGCAAGTATTGTGGTAGATGTGACAATATGGTATAGCTATTTGATATCACGTAGTAAACTCTAGATAGAATATATCCCTATTTTTAAATATAAGCGATAATCTAACCATGAGTTCAAACTTGAGACAATTCGTTTGCAAGTTAAAACTCTTTCTCACTGGTCTAAACATATCCCTTATTATATTGGAATTTGTTTTGTTTGATAAAATCATGGTGTAATCAATTTTTTATTTTATGGGTCATGATGATTTGGTCAAGTGTGAAAGTATAAACGTTTTCACAAAAATTTTGTTCTTTATTGACTTTTGAGAAAGTGATCAATGACTTTAGTTTGCTTAGGGAGTAAGATTATAAAATACGAAAGATTCTCCAATAAGGGTGTGCCTACTATTAATCTCATGGGCTGGCAATAACATGGCGAGCGCAAAGAACGTACTCCGTTACCGTTGAATATTTTTGTTGGGTATAAAAATAATGCAGGCCCAAAATGCCCCAAACAAAACATCACTCATCTCAACAGGCCTGCAATCTTCTATCAAGAAAGGCAAAACAAGCCTGGGTTCACAGAGATATTACTGCCTACAGTGTTGAATATGAACAAAAATTAGTTCTCCGGATAGCATAAATTACCAACTTAAAAGTACAAACTGTTTATTTGAAGCCAAAAATTATCAACTTGCAAAATGTTTACCAAACATCAGATCATTGACATCAAATGATAACACAAACAATAAGAGTACTTATTATACAGATGCTACGAAATTAAGCAGAATAATACAAGGAGTGAGGATGTCTTTAACCGGGACGGACGAGAAGGTAGATAAACATCGACGTTAGTCCTGCCATGATTTAATTTGCTCGTCTGTTGTATACAAGCTTCTTAAACATCGTCTACATAAAGGACAACAAGATGCTAGGTGATATAAAAGGACCACCCTCCAGCATTATCTACAAATTTGAAAAATGATATTTTTTCTTGGCCAAGTAACCCTGCCATCTGCATTGGTGTCAAGCAAGTTGCAGTAAATGAAATGTTAGTACGCATCATTAGCATCCAGTTCTTATATTCAGGGAAGGGACCATGCATTTCTGTTGTTTGTTGTCAATGCACATGCCCTTCCAAATCGGGGAGCACACATGCCATCCATAGAGTAGATATGCAATATATGATTGAAGGCCTCAAATCTCCACAAGGTAATTGGTTTATATGAAATGATCAACCACCGAAATTTACGTACCTTAAGGAGCACAGAAGTGAGGCAAACTAAGAGGTAAAAAGGCAGAAAATGGACTAACTAGTCTTGCCACCTTAATAATACAAGCAGTGACACAAACACACAATAGCACATATGGTAGATAGATAACATGAGAATCTCAGATCATTAAATTTCTCAACTGGACAATCTCAGCTCAATATGTAATGTTCTAAAAATCCATGTAAAAGGGGCTGTGTTTTCTATATGATGAATGTTCATAATTCATGGCCATAAAAATTGCAACCCAATACGCACATTGAGCAGCAGTTTATCCCATGCTTTCCACTCAAAACTACCATTAATATTAATTTATCTGGCCTAAACTAAGTCACATAGAGTTAGGGCCACATGAGGCCCCAAACTTATTGGCTCTTCAGTACGTACATTGCCACAACATTTGTGATTGAGATTTGGGTGTGTTTAGGATTTAGATTCATGAATGAGGGAACACTTTCATAATCTATTGATTACTTGCGAAAATTTTCCGTGAAAGATTTAGCCACTTAGATTTCCTTCTTCTAATAAATCCATCATAAATCTTCAAGGAAACCTAACCTTCACATATGATGCCTACTGATCTACTCTAAATTTGGCACAGAAGCTCTTGTCAATTCAATAAAGAACCATTATAGCTAAGTAAATCCTACAGAACAAATTCAAACCCACCAAGAACAGCCTTACAAACTGCAATTCCAAACTCGAAAAATCTCACACTAATGCCAAGCAGACAGAGTAACACAAACCAAAAAGCTATAAATGAACAAGAAAACAGAACATGAATGAATTCATACCAAGAAATTGAGGAAGCAAATATCAGTCAAACATGGGCTGCACAGGGGCAACATCATCTCCTCCTCCTTCACTCTGAAGAATACTATGAAGCGAAACCGTGGACGAAAAGCTAACAACTTTATGGAACTTATTAACAGGGGAAGGCAATTGGGGCACTTTCCTCCATCTACACTTCCCATCCTCACTGCTAATCTCACAGATACAAGCTGGGTACTTCTTGTGATACTCCTCATTGAACACGTATATCAGATTGCCCAGCCCCACGCATTTCAAGCTTGCAAACTTGTCTTCTTCATCCCCATCGAACAACCCATACAACAAGTCATGAGGCATGATCGCAATCTCGCTGAACTCCATGGTGGCCTCCTCGATCTTCCACAAATTGAAGGAGGACCCAAGAGGGCCGTTGCAGATTCCAGCTAGAACGAGCCGGTCCATGCAGGAAATCAAGAAGGAGAAGACGACCCCGGGTGGGCGGAGAGTCTGGACCTCGCTCCAGAGATGGGTGTGGAGATCAAATGAGGAAATGAAGCAGGAGTAGATGCCGAAGACGTAGAACCGACGCTTGAAGAGGGCCGATGAGAGACTCTGGGACGAGTTGCCGGAGCGGAAATCGGCGGGGAGAGGAGGGCAGAGGAGCCAAGAATCGGAATTGGGATTGTAAATCTCCACAGCCAAACGGTCCTCGATGTCGACCAAATTGCCGATGAAGCGGACGCCGCCGACGACGATGAAGCTTGGCGGAGACGACGAGCCAGAGTCGAAGACGCCGACAAGGGGGTTGATGCGGGAGAAGCGGAGAGGGGAGGTAGAGTGCAAATGGCGCTTGAGGATTGGGGAGAAGGTGAAGAATGGGGCGGTGATGAGGAAGAAGCCATCTACGCCGAGGAAGGAGGAGGACTGGGAAGGGAAGGTGGGGGAGGGGAGGCGGAACCAGCGATTGGAGACTGGGTCGAAGGCGAAGGACTGGTTGAAGTTGGAGGAGGTGTTGTGGATGCCGTAGAGGAAGAACCAGGGGTATTTCTGGGATTGGGTGGAGAGCTGGGAGAAGGTGGAGGAGGAGATGATGGAGTGCCAGAGCTTGCAGACGGTGGAGGCGCGGATGAGGGTTGGGATTGGGAGGTAGGAGAATATGAGCTCTGTGACGTCTGAGCTGAGGTTGCTCATGGCTGTCATTTTGGGATTTGGCTTTGTTGCAGAGAGGGTCAGAAAGAAGGAGAGAGAAGAAGAAGAAGGCAGGTGGTGGGGAGGAACCGACGAAATGGGTAAGGGAGAGAGATAAAAGATGGGAGTGGTTGGAGTTTGACTTTGACACAGTGTATGTGTGAAGTTGTGGGCCCTCCATCGTCGTCGACTACACCCGCGCTACTCACTCAACTATTATTTATTGGCTTAGCATCTCCAACCGATGTGTCAAAAGTGCCACATAGACGTTTAACAGCTAGAAATAACATCTCACATCACTCCAACCGATGTGTCAAAGCTGATATGGAATGAAGGCTAGAGATTGAGATGTTATTTTTGACATCCCAAAAGCAAGATGTCAAATGAATATTTTATTATTTTTTCTTTTCTCTTCTTTTTAATTAAAAATAAATCAACACTAAAATGCAATAAAATAATAATTTAATTTGACATATCAGTTGGAGTGTAAAGCTGTGTAAGATGTCAAATTGCCACATCAGCCATCAAATTTAAATTTGATGTTTGGTATTTGACATCTCCCTTGGAGATGCTCTTATTTATTCTTTCACCCCTTTAAACATAGCCTCAGTCACACTTTATCTTTTTAAATTGAAATTTTCTCACTTAACTCTTTAAATCTCGAAAAATTGCTAAAATTTTCTCACTTTATCACTTCCGACCATTTCCATCCACAAAACAATTAAGTGTGTTGACGTGGCATGGGCATTCTAGTAATTTTAGCTCCTTATTTTCTCTATTCTCTCTCCGTATGTCCCTCTGCCCCTCTTTTCTCTCCTATCCCAAACCCAACCTCCATCGCACCCCACCCTCACCCTCACCCTCACCCCCTCCTCCCTCTTCTATCTTCTCTTTTCTCTTTGCCTCTTTCTTGTCTCTGCCTTTCTCTTCTCTCCCATCCCCTCCCTATGCACAACCCCCAATGCACCTCCATCGCATCCCAACCCCTCCCCTCCCTCTACATTTCTCTTCTCTCACCTCCATCGCACCCCACCCCTCCCTCCTCTTCTTTCTTATATATATACAGAAATTCTCTTATGCGGACATCCGGACATTATTATCGTGCGGACGCAGTGTATTTTGTACTACCCCTCTCTGTTTTCCTGCCTGTTTACAATAGGATCCGCACGATAATAACGTGCGGACATCCGGATAAGAGAATAACTGATATATATATATATATATATATATATCTCTCTCTCTCTCTCTCTTTTTGCCAAGAGAAAAGATGAGTAGTGGCTGTCGAGGATATTTTTTTAAAAAAAATTTAAGTGGTGGTGGTCATTTGGGTGTGTTGAGTAATTCCCTGGAGGGTTAGGTTTGGGTTGGGGGTTGGGTCTGGCGAGGGGAGGGGAGAAAAAAAAGAGGTAAAGAGGAGAAAGAAGTAGAGAGAATAGAGAATAGTGAAGAGGGAGGAGGAGGAGGAGGAGGAGGAGGGGGTGGGGGTGGGGTGTGATGGAGGTTGGGTCAGGGAGGGGAGAGAAGAGAGAGAGAAGATAAGGAGCTAAAATTACTAGAATACACATACCACGTCAACACACTAAACAATTTTGTGGATGGAAATAGACGGAAGTGGTAAAATGAGAAAATTTCAGCAATTTTTAGAGATTTATGGGGTTAAATGAGAAAATTTAAATTTAAAGGGGTAAAGTGAGATCGAGCGTTTGTTTTATGGGGCGAAACAGTAAATAAGCATTGTTTATTTTCGGGAAAAAGTCATTTTTGGTCTTGTTTTATTATTTTAGTTTCAAATCGGATCAATTTGAGGACATGTTACAAAATTTGTTAAAATATCTTCAATTTCATTACAAACTATAAAGAATAATACTAGTCTTACCACAATTTTATACCACATGATGTGAAAGTTGATGTGTACATACCACATTAGCTAATTAATGTGATTAACACTTTTTTAATTTATTAAATTGATTTAATTGATGTGACATATGATATGAACATGTCACATCATGTGGTATGAAAATGTAGGATAAAAATGTGGTAAGTGTAGCATTACTCTTATGTAAAATCTCATATTCAAAACATAATGAAATTGAAAGGATTTTGACAAAATTTTGAATTGCTCATATTTAAAATTACAATGATAAAGTTTATAAAATTGAAACTACGATAACTAAACTGATAAACTGACATACTATGAGGACTCAAAGTGACTTTTGAGCAAAGACCCATTAGTGTAGTGGTTTGGAACAATTGCTCCTTCAAAAAAGGTCATGAGTTCCTATCATCCGTGTAGTGTATGTGAGTTTAACATTTATCGCCTTTCGCAACAGAAAAATTATAAAGATGAAAAATAAGTCAAAGGTTGGAATGCATATAATTAGTAATGTCGGTAGGTAGGTGGCCCTTGATATATATAAGAAAGTTTTATTGTGAGCATGTTAATATGAATGGATGATTATATACTAGCGTAGCGTGTGAGCAATTGTGGAGTGATTTGGTAAAAGAACATTTCTACGCATATGATTATGCAAAACCCAAGTGTATTAGATAAATCCAATCTTCTTTTTTGCTTTTTCTTTTTCTTTTTCTTTTTTGTGCATTTGATAATTTTTTACTAGTATGCTATTTTTAGATAAATAACATATATTTTTGGAAGGAGACAAGACAAACTCTTTTCGACTCTCACTTTCCTGGTTTTCCTTCCTTCTGGGACAAGACAAGGCAATGCTCATTGTGTGACTCCAATTACTTAGTCACCTCCAATTACTTCAGAAAAGGTGATGGGTTATGCTTAATTACTCCAATTACTTTAGGATCCTTTTTTTATTTTGGGTGTGAAGTGAAGTTTGGGAGCTCAAGAATTGTAGTTGAGAATGTTGGGTTGGTTTATACAAAGTGTACATTGCAGTGGGTGAGTGTAGCCATTCTTTGTTGGTCAGCCCATGATGTCGCTTCCATTCCAAGTACAACAATTGTGACTTATCTACTGTAGAATTTCAATGAGTGTTGAATATATACCCAAAGTCTAATCGTTATCTTCATCCTTTTTGAAAAAGACAATCAATTTTATCAAATTCAAACCCGACCCACTCATTCATATAATCCCTTTTTCCTTTCACTTTTTGAAATTTTTTATGACTACACTTTTTTGTTGTTCGTAAAAGCGATAATCTATTTTAAATTATTTTAAATTACGAAAATAAGGATTCGAATTCGAGTGCAAAGTGTGAAGCGTTTTAGTCCACTTGAATAAGCCCATATCTGCTTGATGACTACACTTAAAAAGGCCAAATTGTGAAGTTCAAAATAATAATTGTGTGCTTCATATAGCAACACTGTAAAATAACATATATTCAATAGACCCCTCGAGTGTTGGCCCAAACCCAATGCTAGGAGCCTGAGGCCCATCCTCCTATCCTATGTATTTATTCATTGAACATTAGTCTTTTTTTTTTCTTCTTTTCTTTCTTTCTTGATTTGTTTCAAGAATCAAATGCCAAAACCATAAATTAGTTTTAAGCAGGATGCAAAGAGAATGTGGAGGAAAGAGTTTGCAGATGCAGATATTGAGGCCACACATTGAGAAGGAAAACTATTGGTTAGATTATGAATTTATTGATGTAGGCCACATTCATTAAGAAGGATCATATAAACACTCTTTCCTTGTATTGATTTTGCTTTTCAGCCCTTAATCTTTCACAAAATTTAAAATCTTCAATCCATTACTATGATACAATCACTAAGCAAGAGCAAGCTGTTGATCTATGCAACCCTTGAAGAACAATTCGTAGACTTGATGATCTTCATAGCTCTAGCACCACAACTGTCCAAGCCAAAAAATAATTTCAGGGTTAGTTGAATAGATTTTTAGCAACTTAAACTTCAAGCAAACAGAAAATAAAAGTTGGTTGATTAGGAGAGACTCTAGGAGGAAGCATGTCTTACATTCTGAGTCTGAGGTGATCCAGTTCCCTTTCCTTGGAGCCCGGTCAGGGTCTTGACACTTTGTTGAATTCAAAGCTTGGTTAATGCTCATGATTTGATCATTTTTCAATGAAGATGCTGTTGAAATTGATGTGTAGGCAGAGGAAGTGGTGGAGCAGCTTTCCAAATCCCATCTAAAGCTGATCTTCGGCGAATCGTTGCTAAATTGATCATCATCTGGTACTGCCTTCAGAGTTCCACGGTTTCGAAATTGCATAACCTGAATGGAACAGCATCATTTTAAGCCCACAAGTCAGCAACTAAGAAATTTTAACTTCAGGGTTATGAAACTCCATCTAGAGCTGATATTGCTAAATTCTGTATAATTTAGCCTAACTAGAAAGCATGTAACTTTCTCTGATTTCCCTTTAGAATTGACAACATTCACATTTTACAGTTTTACTTCATATCTGGTTACATTTAATTTCGATCATTGATGGCTAGAAAATATCACAGCAACATATGGTTGCAGCACCATATCAATAGGTCCAGCTAGTACAAAATATCTCTACATGTTAAAAAAAAGACTCATAATGTTAAGGGAAGAAAAAAAAAAATAGTACCTTTCGGGCAATAAATTTTCCTCCCTTCTCTGATTTTGCAGCAGCAGCCCATCTCAATAGCTCCTTCATTCTTGACATGGTTTTGGTTTTGTCTCCCTTAACCCTTTCTTTCTTTTCTGATGTGCCACATTGTTCATTTGTGTTCATCGAGGTTGTTAACGTTGAATCTGTCACTGGTAACACCTTGTTGCCTACATTTGCCGAATCTGCCTTGGTACTAATTCCCAGACCTCTTGCAATATCTTCCTTCTTCATCTTCATGGATTGAATCCAACGCTGCCTAGCCTGCCTTCTATTTATGCCACCAAGTCTCTTTAACTGAAGAGTGCTATAAAAGCAAGCCTTTGCCACATCCTTTCCACGTAGAAAGGCAAGTGGCTTGAACTTCTTACTACCTGATTTTCTCTCTTCAATTCCTTTGAATTTCCGATACACACCAACACCGCCACACTTAAAGACAATTATGTAATTTGGTTTAGCTTCTTGATCTGAAATGAACATAAAAAGTACATAAGTCAAAACATGGTCTTAATATAATGGTTTGGAAAAATTGGATGTGAAAAGTTGAAGTTTGATCTCTTACCATTAGTTGTTGCTTTCTTGTTGGTAGAACCAGAAGTGTCTTCCCTTGTTTGTCCATTTGTAGCTCTAAAGAGCCATTGAAAAATCTGCTGTGTTATAAGTCATCAAGAGAGACATCAGTTTTGATGCAGATGCAAGCTAAGCATTTGTTTGACTAAAAATATTTACACTGTTTTACCTGCATGATTATGCTTGTGTTTAGAGCCTCCTTTATATAGTGGTGTGAATGTGAAGAGTGAGAAGCGGATGACTGTGTTTTGGTCAAATGGACAGCACAGAGAGATCTACCTATGCTGTCTGCATGCTCTGAAGATTCCTGTCTAGCCTTTGAGACCTATGGAAGAAGAAGACAAAGGAAATTGAAGTGAATCTAAGAAAAACAGTGAGACAACTAAGCAGTGAGTGGGGAAGGATTGGCTTGAGATTCTTTGTAACATGGGGAAAATATATATAAGATGATAATGTGGTAGGTAGTAAAGGATTTGAATTAATTAAGAACCAAAATGTGCTTAGACCTGGTGGCATTTCTTTTAGCCATACACTTGTTTGTCTCTGGTTCATCAATCCCATTGGTCCCCTTGTGTACATATATATACATATGGTCCTGCAGATTTACATGGGTGTGAAAAGCAATAATCTGCTAAACTGAGTTGTGGAGCAATGGGATTGTAACTCAAATGGTTAAGAGTTTTTACTCGTGCACCCAAAGTCTTAGGTTTCAATTCCTCCCTCCCTCAATATCGCTTGTATTAAAAAAAAAAAACAAAAGCTGGGTTTTGGAAGTTGAGGGTAAAAATGAAGCTGAAGACATTGTTGGACAAGCATATTGCAGTTTAGGTAAGTTGATCCTGGCAAGCAGGACCAATTATTGCAAGGTTTTATTAACATAATAATATTATGAGCTACAATACAGGCCCTTGCAACTTGACTCCCAAGCAGGAGGACACAAAATTGGATTATATATTCAGATCTATATTAAACATTAAAATGGCATAAAACAAAAAAGAAAGAGGTGGGGGGAGTTGGAAGAGCCATGTTCCCTAACAGATTAGAAAATAGAAATGCAGATTCATAAAAAGTTGTTACAAAGCAAGAAAAATGGTCATCTCTGATTGCCAAGTTTCTTACTATTTTCTGTATTTTGGCCAGTTGGGGCAGATTTAATTATGACAAAATATATATATTGCTACATTTCCAGGCAATTCTCTTTTTGTCTCCACATATATATAATATTGAATTTACAGGTTGGTTGAGCATGTGGAGGAGGAGAGATTTTAGGCCTGGGGATGTCGTCTTAAGTGTTACTGCTTGCAAGCATGAAAAAAGACTTCTTGTGCTCTCACATGGGGATGAGTAGAAATCATATGCAGATATGCTCTGATAACTATATTTTAATTACTCTGTGTAAAACCCAAATTAGAGGCCTAATTTGTCGAGCTTTTGTTTGCGTCTCAGCTTCTCTGCCCTCTCATTTTCATCGGGTTTTGATAGAAATTTGTAGCCCTCCATAATTTGTGGCTGCAACTGCGTATGCAATTCAGACTGATCTTGGCTGTTGAATGAGCCAATGATCAAGGGCTGAGATTGGGGGAACTATACTTGTTATGCAAGTCTTGACACACTGTCACTTGAGATGGAAGCAGCTGGGCCTTTGATGAAGACTCAGATGAAGGAAGGGTGATGTGTCTAATGCTCCTCTTAGCTTTTGATTTTATTCTGGTGCCCCATTTGGTACTACTGGGAAGGAATTAGTTGCTCTCATCAAAACCTGTCGCTGTTTTCTCATTCATTTCTGCTTGGCGCTCTTGGTTGTAATCTCATCCACGTTCTCTCTTGGATGATCTGCTTCTGGTTTCTATGCCGATATATTGTACTTGTGTTCAAAATGACGTCGTCGGCAATGGCCATTCATCATCTCTCATTTTGTAGAATTATCTGGAAAAACAAAATCAAGGACATGCAGCTTTTCCCTTTTTGAGTGCTATCAATATCCGCACTGGGGTGATAAAGTTCCCAAGCGGACAATCTTTACATGAGAATCAAAAGTTGACATTTTCCATACAACACAATGAGAATGCAAACTGGCTCAATTGGAATGTTAGCCAAAGTATCAAACTTCGAGATCTTCACACTTTTATTCAAACTCAAATTTCATTGTTCCATAAACTTTTACACATTTTAACACAAACAATTCACATAAAATAAACACAAACAATCGTAATAGTATTTTATAAACAAACAAAGAGATGAACTGATATCAACTACATAGTTATATGATACACGTGCAGAATGGCAAGAACAATGCATCAACCGTGGATGAGGAGGCTCTCAACTTGTGCCGGCAGCCTCTACCTACTTGAAAGAGAGGACTTGGGCTGCTTGAAGAGAACATAAGCTCATTCCTCCCACCGATAAAGAGAACATGGGCTCGATAGAATCCCCTTCAAATTTGCACCACCATTGTCCCTATGATCATCATGATCCTTTTCAACGCTCTTCCAAGTTCCAACAAGCTGATGAGGTTCTCAAACTGCAGTTCTTAGAGCAGTTGGTCTTGTCTGACGAGCAGTTACTGCAGTAACTGGAACAACAATGGTGCCAAATGGGGTCAACCAAAGGCAATCTGATATACAATCCAACAAAACAGATATCAATTTTCTTTCAAGAAAACATAAATTTTACCAGATAAAAGACCCCTCTCATGGTCGATCTTCATCCGACCTTGACCGTGTCAAACGCCTACGCCTTCTGGGGATTGGAGACAAATCTCTGTGATTTAGTATAGGCAAGTTCTCATCATCATCATCATCATCCTCATCATCTACCTCGTCATCCTGAAGACCCAACAAATTCTCACCCCAAAGAAACCGGCGTTCAGATAAAGCACCTGAACGCCGATGTCTCGTCCAAGCCCTTGATCGAGCCCTTTGTTCCCCAGCACGGTCAACTGAGCCAATCATCTGAAACAAAAACAGAGTAGTCCACCAAGGTCCATTAGCTTCACCTGCACCACTTTCCCCTCCCCCTGGTAGCCTATCTCCATTTTCAATAACATAGTCCCCAACCACAACAGCACCTGGGATGGCTGAATGAATAGCACTGACAACATCACCAAATTCTCTTTGGTGCTCAAGGTGTTGCCAGGCTCGTTCTCTAGATGGATCAATGTCGGAGGGTCGAGTGGTTGGGTGAACTCTCCTGGCATGCCGGCGCAACTCCTGGTAGTTACCAGAAAATGAGCATGATTCACGAGAGCAACTTCGCTTCTTCAGATTAAGATACTTTCTGACATCTTCTACAGCCTCCCATCCAAGAATGGCTCCTCGGCACAAAGGGCATTTCAAGCTCAGTTTTGAATCTGGTGAATTCTCCCCATCCAACTCATCATGCTCAACCCTTTCCTGAAATGACTCGGAATCAGCCACTTCCAGAACACCTTCTGTTTGTGCTTCTAAAGGCCTATTTAGATCTTGAATAATATGTCCTTGTGGCGGTCCAGGTAAATTAACAGATATTAGAGTATTGCTTTCAATCAGATTGTGAGTTTCATTAGCTTCATTTGATTCTGTCCTCAAGGGGATGTTCAGATCAGAAATATTATGAGAATCAGAATGGTTTACAGGTAAAGAACTGGGTAGAGTTGGACTGTTCCTAGTATTTTCCCTCAGCTTTTTAAAACGGTCCAGGCAATTTGAATGCCTGTAACTTGTATCACAAATATAAGATCTGCAACCCTTCTCATGCGAGCTGCAAAGCAGGAGAACTGCATTATGTGGATGGTCCATGCAGATAGGGCATGTAACCGCATCCAGTTCTTTGTAAAGAGCACGAATATCTGAATCAGTTTCTATTCTTCGTTTCACACCAGCCATCTTGCATACACTGTTCGATTTACTCAGCAAGTTGAACTTATCAGGACACAAGAACTATCGTGCATAACTCAATGTTCATCAATTACATAAGAAGGGGGAAAACACTATGGTCATGTTGCAGACAGCAGCAATTTATTCCTCTTATCACATTAGACAATAGAAGCATCTATTGGGTAGAAATGTTTTATGGTACAAACCTTGGTATAATGTTTCACATTATCCCTTCCCCATACACTATAAAATATGTCTTTAGGAATCAAAAGTACTAATACCATTTTGAACAACTGTCAAATTCAGTTTGACAAGGAGGAAAATAAGAAACTACTCAAAGTCTAGATAGCTAACAATGTACAAAAGAAAACCCAACCACGTTTGAAGTTTCTAAGAGAATGTACAAAGTAAGTCTAATACAAAAGAACTGTCAACTCCTATTAACAGTTTATGAAATTAGTACTGCCAAAACTGTGATACCTTTATTCTCAACAAACTTAAGATTATGTGAAATCAGAATAATCATATATCAAGAAGAGCCCGAATAAAAACACATTATTTGAAACAGATAAAAAAATATAATGAATCATTGAACTAGATATACACTTACCAAAATGCAAAGCTCTAAATAAGTTCCCTACTGGAGCTTCTGATCTCTATTGCGTTACCAACTGAAAAATACTGAATCTTTACTTGACTTTAATAGAAATCACAATGCAACCACTCTTACAATGCTCCAAAATGTGAGATAAATAATGCAGCAAATGGACAGCAGTACAGAACTTGAAGTGATAGATTTCTTGATTAAATATATAACGACTACTTCTCAGGCCAACAGATCACCAGTGAGACTGAGACCTGCAGTTATACCACAAGACATAATTGATGTCATGTCCACAAAATCGTAATCCAATCATTGTATTATTCAGCGACGGTTAGATGCAATATCATTAGAAAGAGCATGCTTGTATACATGCCTCAGACCAGATTAATTTTGAACTGACATTTCAAAAACCTTTAAAAGCGCTGCCGAGATAATGAAAACCCCAATATCTTTTTAAACCTTACCCAACATCTTATAATCGTTAACAATAACCCACCTACCCCAACATGATCAGATCATGAAAGAGCTTACACTCACCACCTAAATATCTTACACTGATTCTAACGCTGATCAGATATTCTAAAAGGGCTTACACTCATCCAGCCCTTTCATATACAAAAACATACACAAAATTCCACAAGTTACCAAAAAATCTAAACAAGAAACCCAAATAGTAATCAAATAGACGACAACCCAATGCCATCTTCAAACCTAAAATCCAAAGGAAATTAAGCATAGCTAAACAGAAATTGAGCATTGCACTGGGTAGGGATCAATATGGTCAAAGTACAAATCTTTACCCAATCAAAATCAATTATCTAAACCCACAGATAAACCCCAAATCGCATCCAAACCCTACCCATAACTCTACCACTATTCCGATTCAGATCATCAACGGATTAAGAAAAACAAAACAGGCATTAAATTCAGGTTTTTAGAAAAATACCCAAGAATCCATTAACAACCCAATTCAACAAGGACCAAACCCGATCAAATTCACAACAATAATTAGATCAACATGAACAATTTACTGGAAATTGAACACAATCAAAGTAGGCGAGGATTTACAAGAGAAACAGAAGTGATTGAATTCGTCCTTGAATTTGGTGTGGGGTGAGAGATTGCGTGAAGAAATCGCTGTGTGTGAGATATAAAATAGAAATTTGGGAAATTGTGAAAAAACGTCACATGAATTTCGGTATTTATAATGCGTTTTGGAAAATGGAGGGTAACCACTAACCAGCGGCTCTTGCAACCGCCACGATGGAGCGGTCGAGACTGCCTTTGCCTGTTCATAACACGTGGCGCAAATCAGGTGGTTGTCGGGCCCACGGGCAGGTTCATTCGGTGTTTGCATGCGTTTTGATTTTGCATCCATAATGTCGTTCATTGGACGCTTATTTGTCACCACAATTATATTGTAATCTGTATTAATAAAATTGGTTGTATTGTGTATTTTATTGAGTGCAAGCAACATTGTTTGTGCAAACTATTTTTCTATTATCATATAAGTTTGACTCTAAATCTCCAATTTTCTATCATTTGCTTAATTCATATCACTTATTAGACTTAAAACATTGTTTGACTGGTTTGCTTTCCATTTTAGAGTCCGAATTCCCATTAAAGGATTTTGTGAGTTCATCACAATCAAGGAACTAAATATATCCGTATATATATCGTTTTTTTTGGGCAGCGAAATTTTAGCACATTTCCATATATATATATATATCGTCAATTCCTTGATAATTTCGCCGATATTTTGATAACGATATTTTCGTCCAAATGAACGCTGCAAATGGTCAATATATCGCGATAATATCGATAATATCGCGATATGAACTTTCAAAAATTAAAGAAAACTCACTACACATGCAGGGGTTCAAACCCCTTCCCCATTCTGAGGTCTGTAGCAACTTAACCACCACGCCAGTCCTTGCTTTGTGATAGTAAGCTATGGAATTTATATTTATAATACTTGTGAGCTATTTCTCAAAATAGAAATTAACATAATTACTTTGTTTTATATTGTTGATCAGTAACTTAATTACTTAATATAATTTATTTCTTTTCTATTTAATCCATTTAATGTTATTGATTATTTTATTATTCATTATAAGTACCTACATTACTAAATTCCCCTTCAAATTGTTGCTTAATTACTTAAATCTCTATAATTATTTTCTTTATTTACTATTTAATTCTTCCTTAGATAAATTTATTTATGTTCTTAGTTAATTTTCAATCTTCACTATTATTTTTTAAGCATGGTAAAGTGCCTAATTTTCATGAAAAATCAAGTTGGTTTACATCTTTAATTATTTTTCAATTTTTGATAAATAATAAATATAAGAACGTGTACCATGTCCAGTGAATAATGTGAAATAAGGTTACTCATGTATTTTACCATGCAATTTATAAAGTGTAAAATATTGTACTAAAAAATGATAAATAAATTACTATGGGGTGTTTAATTCTCTTTCATTAATTACTCCAAATTTTCTAAGTCACAGAGTTTGTCAGCTTGCAATATAATCAACTTAAATCACTCAAACCCGCTATGATATGCATTTCCTTCCAATTTTGTGTGTCAAAATAATAGATGATTTGCTAAATAAACTTCTTCTAAAGTTTCATTAAAAATTTCCATGTATTTATCACAATTTTCGTGGTTTTTATTCAATTTTTATCGATATCGAAATTTTCCCGATATTTCCATCGATATTTCCATATTTTTGAACCACTGATATTTCCGAAACTATCGATATTTAAGACCTTGATCACAATGTAATCGCATTATTATCTTTAAAAAATATTTGACACAATCATCTCAAAATTTGAGATACTTTAAAGTAGTGTCAATTTATCGTTTCACCATTCAAGTTACATGTTATCTTTAAAAAAAAATATGGAAATTGGAAAGAAAAAAAAATCATAGGTGCTAAAACATTCGAAGGCTATATACCCTCTAAAAACAAACCTTTTCTCCTAAATACATTTGTCTAATCTAAAATCACCTATAAATGCAACATATAGTCATTAATGTATAAACCCTAAATGCTTTTGGTATCTCTATACTTTCCGTGAGTTATAACCTAATGTAATTTGTCCACATAATTAACATGTGACATGTGATGTGAACCCTTCTTATTATTCAAGTATTCCATTTTAGTACAAATCTTCTTTCACCAAAATGCTCTAAAAACACTTGTCATGATTTGGGCCCTTGCCTGGGACAAGCCACCAATAATTCCTTGGTCCAATGTTGAAAGAATGACAAGAAATATATCAATCACATATTGGATCCTTGAAGAAAATCAAAACTTCCATGACAGAAATCTGAAAAAGTAGTTAAGAGTGTCTATCATGTATCCGAAATCCTAAATTCAATTCCTCCATTTTTAATATCACGTATTAAAAAACACAAATGCCAAACCTCAATTGCGGCCCATTTTAGAAGTACAAAATACAAATTACAAATTACATCATCCATATAACACACCCAATTCAAAGCACATAAAGGTAAATATGAAAAAGCACTTAGGGTATTTTGGCCTTTTGAAATCTGGTACACTTATAAACACACTACCAAGCATCTAGCCCGATTTCCCGACTCACAGTGACGGACTGGGATTGCCGCCAACTCGTTCGCTATCGCAGCCAAAGTTTTCTGCTTCCAAATTCCAATGGCCAACAATCCCTCACAGCTACTCCCATCAGGTTTGCCCCGCTCTGTTTCTTTTTATACTGTGTCGTATTTACTCGAGAAAATTAAGCGGAAAATTTGAGGTGTTTGGGTTGAAAATTCGCAGAGTTGATCGACCGGTGCATAGGGTCGAAGATATGGGTGATAATGAAGGGAGACAAGGAGCTCGTCGGGACTCTGAGGGGATTTGATGTCTACGTCAACATGGTTCTCGAAGACGTCACTGAATAGTACGGCACCCTCCCTTAATTCTATTGCATTCATGTAGCATGAAACCCTAAAATTTGGGATTTTACTCGTTTTTGCTACAAGATTGAATCTTTGAGTTTGTAAATGCTTCAACTATCAGATTGAATAATGGGAAAGTTTAAGTATTGGGTCTTGATGTTCGTACGGGCTCTAGGATTGTCATGCAACTCTCCTTTAATAGTGCATAGTTCTTTCAGGATTGAAGCAGCAGAGGTTTATATGTCGTTAGGGTAGGAATTTTAGTGATAGCGAGTCAATTTTTTAGTGGCTTGGGAAAATTTGTATTGTCTTTGTTATTCTTTCAGTTAATACTGTAATAATGCAGGACAGCCGCTAGAGCTTCCGTTCCCAGTTATATACAATGGGAACTAGGGTTTTTTTATTTTGAAAGGTTAGGATTAGGTTTGGTGGTAGAGCACATTATGAATAACCGATTAGTTTGTATGTTACAATGTCACAGTTGAAACATGGAGTTAGGATTTTCAGTAGGGATCAGTTGAAACATAAATTTATGTTAGATTGATAAAGCTGACAAATTTATAGAAAATACTTGGAGTTGGGATTTTCAATAAGGATCAATTGAAACATGGATTTATATTGGATTGAATTGACAAAGCTGACCCTAAGCTATATAATTCTATTGCATTCATGTAGCATGAAACCCTGAAATTTGGGATTTTACTCGCTTTTGCTACAAGATTGAATCTTTGAGTTTGTAAATGCTTCAACTATCAAATTGAATAATGGGAAAGTTTAAGTATTGGGTCTTGATGTTCGTACGGGCTTTAGGATTGTCATGCAACTCTCCTTTAATAGTGCATAGTTCTTTCAGGATTGAAGCAGCAGAAGTTTATATGTCGTTAGGGTAGGAATTTTAGTGATAGTGAGGCAATTTTTTAGTGGCTTGGGAAAATTTGTATTGTCTTTGTTATTCTTTCAGTTAATACTGTAATAATGCAGGACAGCCGCTAGAGCTTCCATTCCCAGTTATATACAATGGGAACTAGGGTTTTTTTTTTATTTTGAAAGGTTAGGATTAGGTTTGGTGGTAGAGCACATTATGAATAACCGATTAGTTTGTATGTTACAATGTCACAGTTGAAACATGGAGTTAGGATTTTCAGTAGGGATCAGTTGAAACATAAATTTATGTTAGATTGATAAAGCTGACAAATTTATAGAAAATACTTGGAGTTGGGATTTTCAATAAGGATCAATTGAAACATGGATTTATATTGGATTGAATTGATAAAGCTGACAAAGCTATATAATTGTTTTAAGCTATAGTTGTAGGAAATATCTTAATTAAACATGATGTTGATTACAAGTTGTTTTGACAAGGTAGATAGAACCTTCCCCTCTAGCCTCATGTCATCATACCTTTTCTTTGCATCTTGCTTATTTTCATCAGTCTTATCATACTGTAATATATTGGGATCAGAAGAGATGAACTGAACTGGGATATCTCTGGTATACAGAGTGTTTGTATATATAATCAATTTAGACACTTTTAGTTTATATTAGTCATTCATTCTATGACTACATGGTTAGTCCACTTATATTATACCTGCTAATATTGAACATCTTTTCTATTTCTCTCTTTATATCATAGTGAGATTACGCCTGAAGGAAGACGTATAACCAAGCTTGATCAGATTTTGCTCAACGGAAACAACATTGCTATTGTAAGTTAGACATGTTGGTCTTTATTTGCTGCACTTTATTTTCCATTGTAAGACATATCGGTCTTTGTTTGTCAAGTTTTCTACTGCACTTTTTGTGGCCCTTTTTTCTCGCTGTAAGTGCTTTAAACTACTGGTGCAAAGCTTTTGGTGGCTGGTTCTTGGCTTTTGCAATAGAAGCTAGAGCCATCATAAAACAAAGATGAGATATATTCAAATTATTTTAATCAATTTTCCAATATTTGTGCACAATGCAGCTGGTCCCTGGCGGCTCACCTGAACCGGAATGAGAGTGTAATGGAACATCCACACTCTGTTATTGAATATTTGCAATTTATGCGGTTTGTGGGAGATTGTTTCCATTTTTCTCTACTTAGCACTTTTGTTGTTCTTAGGAGGTGACATGGTTGTAGGATATGGTAGAGAAACTTTTACAAAATGACGTGTTATGTTCCTTGTAATTGCAAGTGGTGTTAAATACTAAGTTGAGCTTTATTGTTCAGATTTGCAATGACAATTCATCTAAACTTCTCTCTCTCTCTCTCTCTCTCTCTCCCCCCTTATAATTGACTGATTATTATGTGTCATCGCTGTGGTTTTGAAGCCGAGTGTTGGCGGGTCTTAATTTCAATTGGAAAAATGGCTGCGGAGTTATTTTGGAAACTCCCTGTTCATGAATTACACAATCATCAACCCAGAAAAGTCAAAATCCAAAAGGAGTGCAAATTAGTAGTTTAAGGCCAGAAAAAAAGAGAAAAAAAAACTAGACACACCAAGCGAGTAATTAGAACACCAACTCACATTAAAACTATGGTACAACAGAAAGCCAGAGAAATGGCAAAACATTTGCATGTTTTATGTGTAATCACCTGTACTAGAATTAGAACAGAGGACAACTTTTACACTACAGTACTAGCTGGTGATCACAATCTTCTTTTTCTTCTTGTTAGACTTTGGTGGTGGCTTAGGCTTCTTGTTGGTTTTGAAAAGAGAAGAAACGAATTGGACAAAATCATTAAGAATGATTCTCTTCACTGACCTCCTCTTTGCTGGAATTACACTAGCAGGAGGAGAAGCAGCTGCTTTTGGTTTGAAGCAATATGGCTGCTGCTTCTGCTTCTGTTGATCACTCTTCTTGTTCAGGTTCAAGTTCAAGTTCAAGTCCTTTCCTCCTTTGGAATTAATCTTCATTGCTCTACTCTCTCTGTCTGCTGTCTGTCTGTGATCAGTGAGTGTATGTTTGATTGAGCTTTTTGAATGGTGGAGGGGTTTAAATAAAGAAGGCAATGCAGGTGGGTGGGAGAAAGAGTGGGAAGGAATATATGGAAAGTGTTGAAAGAAAGACTCGGTTTTTTGTGTGTTGTGGCACTTCGGTGCTTCTTGGTAGTGTTTTGGACGTCATTGACGCAAACTCCTAAGAATTAAACGCGTTTGCGGCCTCCCCCACCACCAAAACGCGTTTACGAATGGCATGTCCCCAACACCCTCGTCTCTCCAAGCCTCTAACGTAATAATTTTCTATGTTGTATATGGTACCTCACATCACATCTTAGAAGATATCTTCTTTTTATATACAATGCGAGAGTCAAAATTATGCATTTAATATAATTTATATAGAGAGAAATCAAACTTGAACGTAAACGAATCTAATTTTATTAGTCCCTGAACTCAGACTCGATTTGCATTTGAGTCCCTCAATTTCCAAAATCGTTCCCGTGGTGCTTCAACTTCAGTTTCGTTAGGACAAATGGTTATGCCATCTAGACCTGACAATATTGCACACGATCCGTTAACATGACACGAATTCGCACGAAATTATCAGTATTTGGGTTGAGCTTAATGGGTCGGGTTGAAAACGGGTGAACCCGTTAGCCACCCGTTAAGCTAACGGATTGGGTCGGGTCAATTCGAGAATATTCGCATTCACCCGTTAAGGAGGGTAATTTGGTAGTTTTGCTAAATGTGTTTTTAAAAAAATATCCGTCTCCAACTCCAACACCATTCCTCTTTTTTTTATATTCCTTTTCCATCTTTCCTCTTTCTCTTTCCGTTTACTGTCTCTCACCTCCCACTCTCTCTTTTCTTCTTCTTCTTCTCTCCATCTCTTTTTTATTTTTCCTTTTCTTCTTCCTCATTCCGTCATTCTCCATCTCTCCTTTGTTTTCTTCTCTTCTTATTCGTCTTTTCCTCTCTGTCTTTTTTTTTGGATAAATAATCTAATCTAATCTAATCAACCTTTTTTTTTTTCTCTTCTTGTGACCTCCCACTCTCTTCTTCTTCTTCTTCTTCTTTCCATCTCTTTTTTCTCCTTTCCTTCTTCCTCTTTCCGTCATTCTCCATCTTTTTTTTTTCTTCTTCACTTTTTATCTGCATCTCTCGGTCTCTTCCTCTCTGTCTTCTTTTATATATAAATAATCTAATCTAATCAGCCATTTTTTTCTCTTCTTGTTTTTCTTTATGTAAGTTTTCTGGATGGTCATGAAAGTTTTATGGATGGTGTTTATGAGATGGAAATTGAGAGAAAAATGAGAGAGACAATGGTTGCTGGCTATGTGTTTTTTTTCCTTTTTTTTTTCTGGGTTTATTCTTAACGGGTTAACGGGTCGTGTCGGATATTCGGGAATAGTAACGGGTCGTGTTTGGGTCTAGTATTTGTCACCTGTTAACTTAACGGGTCATGTTCGTGTTAACCCGTTAAGAAAACGGGTTAACCCGTTAACGACCCGAAACCCGCTAAAACGATCCGTTTGACAGCTCTAATGCCATCAATTTTGTTAACTTTTCTGTTAAATGCAGGGGCAAAATGCTATTTTTGTATTAAATTGATTAAAATATGAATTTAAAAAATTAAACAAATTGAAAAATTAAAAATAAACTCTCTCTCTCTCTCTCCCTCTATCTCGATTTCTACTCCCCCCAAACTTGATTTTTTATTTGATTTTCTTTTATTGTTATTTAAAAGATATGATTTTTTATTCATTTTTTTGGTTTAATATAAAAATACCATTTTGCCCTTGCATTTAACTGAAAAAGTTAACAAAATTAATGGCAGGACCATTTGTCCCAACAAAAGTGAAGTTAAAGGATCATGGGAACGATTTTGGAAATTGAAGAACTCAAATGCAAATTGAGTCTAAGTTCAGGGACTAATGAAACGATTAACTCTTAATATAATTTACATAAAGAGAAATCAAACTCGAACATAAAGGAACGAGCATTTTATACATATTTTTGGAAATTGGAATTTTATGTGGTTTAGACTAAACTGATAGATAGTACGACGGAGTGAGATGGTTTCCCCACAACTTCCTTGATGTAGTAGAGTAGACTCCCCTGAACACCCCACCCAGCCTTTTCCAAACCAAACATAAAGCATAAATTGGCCCACGTTGTAAACAATAGAATCTTATCAACTTGTTCGGGTTTGACTGACAGTGATATGTTTGCCGGCCGCTGCTGACTCTCCTCTTCTGAGGTAGAAGCTTTTGAATTTTGGTCTAGTGGTTGGGGCTAGGTCCACCATGTTTGGCCGAATGTTAGCAGGCTCCTCAGTGAGGTCCTGCGTTCGATGCTCCGCATGTGTAAAGAATCCCATGGGGAGAGCTTTAACCTTAACCCCTCCCCGGCTCGGAGTGGTTGCACACTTTGCCACCATTTTTTTACTAAAAAAGGAATTTCATGATCATGTGGACTATAAATAAATAAATAAATGAATTAAACTGGTTTTTTTCATTGAAAAAAATTCGCAATATGGTTTGCCTTTGGCTAGGGGTGGACTATAAATAAAGAAATGACAAAGATGATAGTGACATGGACTAAAACGTCGTCTTCCCCATCATCACATCCCAAAATTTTTAAAAAAAAAACAGGGCAGAAGGAAAAAGCTTCATATCATAATAATCTGTTATCATTGTTTTCTGCTACCAACCAATGCCTAAACAATGCAATAGATGGATCATTTAACGGCTTAATCCTTGTAATTAATTATGAGTGCTGCTAAACGAACCCTAAAATTAACTGAGTACACCCAACGATCTAAGTACATCCTAATGTTTAAATTACAATGTAAAATTAACTAAGTACACCATATTTAACTACCAAAAATACCCATGGTACACCCTCTTTAATTTTTAATCTTTTAAAGTATTTAAAATAAACAAATAAAGTAAAATAATAATAAAATAATATTTTAACAAAACTCTCTCTCTCTCTCTCTCCTGCTTCTTCTTCTTCTTCTTCTTCTTCTTCTTCTTCTTCTTCTTCTATCTCTCTCCTATGCGACCACCACCACCTGGTTTGTGTTATTGATTGTTTAAGTTTTATGCATACAAAAATCAACTGGGATCAATACACTTCTCCTGGATTCTGAGTTGTATGTTAAAAATTAAGTCAATTTGTATGAAGGCATGGGTTCAAAAGCTCAAGCAGTAAAACAAAGATTTTAATTCTTAATTAAATATATTATCTTCAATCTTTCGAGAGAGGTGTGGGTTTTCAATCTAATTTAGGGAGATTTGGTAGTTTGGGAATTTGGGGACAGCATATCTCAACTCGTCTCAGAATGGGGTGGGTCGGGAAGGAGAGAGAGCTTTTTTTCTCTTTTTAAAATTTTATTTTATTTTTTGGTTTTAAATACTTTAAAAGATTAAAATTAAAGAGTTGATCATAGTTATAACAATGGACATGCGTCAAGTCTTAAGGATGGTGTACATATTGGGGTATACAATTCAATATATCCTTTTTGGTCATTTTATATTAGGGTAAATTAGTAATTCAATAAATAGTTTAATAGTATGGTGTACTCAGTTAATTTTAGGGTTCGTTTAGCAGCACTCTTAATTATATATGTTATATGCCAAATTTAACTTCCAATTTCTACACTATGGGAATTAGGCTTCATTAGGGTTCTGATGTCAAGAGGTTAGACTTCATTACGATCAATTGTAAAACATATTGCGAATAATATCGAGTATGACTTAGTTTGTAGGGAGATTATAAGCCACAATATTAGCTATATTATTATTTGTCAAATCAGTGTTTGGTTTAGTTGATATAAAAATGTCCCTTGAGGTCAAAGAAAATACTTGGAATTGGAGATAAAGGTACTGTAGAGAGAGAGAGAGAGAGAGAGAGAGAGAGAGATCATGGTATCAAATATATTTATACTATGAGTACTGAAACACCAACATTACGAAAAAGCCACAAACATCACAAAAAGCCAATGAAAAAGTACTGAAACCCCAAGAATATAAAAAGCAAGGAAAATTACAAAAAAGAAAAAAAAACGTTTGCATGATCGTGCGAGTTAGACCTAAACCAGCAACCAAGGCACCAACTTCATGACGTTGCATCCATTACATGGTTATGGCAGGGTTGGACAGACGAGGCGGCTGTTGATCATCTTCTTCTTCACGTTTGATGCTTTAGCCTTGGTGGAAAAAGTAGCGTTTGAAATGTCAGACCAAAACTGAACTATATCAAGAAGAATCATGGTCTTCACGAGCTTCCTCTGTGCCGGAATTACACTTCTAACTTTTGGCTTGAAACCTAGCTCCTCAGTTTTGTTGTCTTCTTCCCCATCTGGGTTCAACTCCAAACAACCCTTCTCTGCTTCTGAACATTTCTCCATTTCCATGGCCAATATCTCTCTCTATCTATCTCTCCTGTTTCAGTGTGTGTGTGTGTGTTTGATACTTTGGTGAAGAGTGTGAGGCGTTTAAATAACATAGAAAGAGTGGGAGAAAAAGAAACAAAACACAAAACGCGTTTTCTTCTTTTGGTAATCATAGACAACGCGTTCTAAGAAACGTTACATAAAAATTTATTTACATAACAGAGAGAATCTCTAACAAGATCCAAGATCATTAGTACAAATTGGATCAAAATAATACAGCTGGATCCACCTCTATGATATATTTACATGGTATACAAATTTATTATATAGTTTTATTTTTATATGGGCCCACATTGTTTCTAAGTTTTGGACCCCTTCAATAAAATAATCCACACCTCTTTGGGAAATAGAAAGGGCACAAAAGCTTGCACATATCCACCAATAGATTATGTCTAAAATCCAAATAGGGTTGACAAGTCTATGATCATGTTGAAGCCGCGGTGTTCTCGATGTTATTGATTTTGATATTAGTGGCTAGGGATTGGAAACCAAAAAACGTACTTTTTTTGCTTGTTATTTTGCGTGTTAAAAACATTTGATTGAACTTTGACCAAAAAAAAAAAAAAAACATTTGATTGAATATGATTTTCCTTAATTTGCTGCATTTGTGGATAATATAAACATATAAGGTTTGGTTTCCTTTTATCCATTAGAGGTAGCCAAAAGTTTTATGTCGTTTAGTATTTAGTAGAATAATTTGGTGTCAACAAAACACTTGATAGGAGAATATGTTGATGTCATTATTATATTCTTATGTTGGTATTGTTAAAATATTAAATAGGAGACTTGGACATGTTATCAAAAGTCTCCACCTTTACTCATGAGGGCAGAATTTCGAAACCCCCAGACACAAGGGCGGAACTAGGGGGTGGTTGGGGTATGCTCTAGCACAGTGTTTACTCTGAGATTAGGCTTAGTGTAGGCTAAATCCAAACCAATCAAATAATCAGCCCGTCATGGACAAGAAATCAACCGGTTGAGAAGAAAGAAAAGAGGAAGAGGGGAAGAGGAAGGAAAAATAATAGAGAGAGAGAGAGAGAGAGAGAGAGAGAGATGAGGAGGAAAAAGAATAAAAAAGAGAGGGGGAGATATTAAACAAACGGAAAGAAAGAGAGAGGGTGAGATATTCAAACATTACTATCAATTCCTTGTTTCTCCCCTCTTTCTCTTTCTTCTCTCTTTTCTTATTGTTTTCTTCTCTCTTCTTCTTCCGATTTACGAGATTTACAGGTTCACATCCAGATCTGCAAGTGCAACAAAGTTTTAGTGTTTATGCCTTGGTTTAAATTCTTTAGATATGCTATTGCTACTAATTGTGCTTTTGTTTGTATTTCTACTTCCCATAGTTTCAGTTCTAATTCCCACTTGGTTGTCATTGTATTAATTAGCATACCAAAAAAAATTGGTTCTCATTGTTTACATAAATCTTCCATACAAAAAAAATAATTAGCACATCCCCAGAAAAAATCCTGTTTCTGTCATTGCCCAGACACCCAATGAATAAAATAATATCCAAAATCACCTTCCCACATTAAAAATAAATAAATAAATCCCAATTTCCAGACGGCAAAAGAGTTCTCCAATCAAAAGGAAAAGAAGACGACAAAGACTTATAATTCGCCACAAAAGTAAACTCGCACGTGTAAATAAAAATGCAATGGTTCCATCCATCCACAGAAAAATCTCTAAAATAAAATAATGCAAAAGTGACCACAAAATCCACCGCGTTTTTAATTTTATGCACTTTTTTTGGGTAGACCATTCTCCAGGTTTCTATCTGGACTCTGGCCTAGGTTTAGAGGAGTCGAGTCAAAACACAGTTAGGGCCTTGGTGGATTCAACGACATGTCAACCCAATCTCAAAGATAGCCCACATGCACCAAAACGAACTCAACAAAAGTAGATAAAAAGGGGCCCATTTTGAATTTATGGAAAGTTTCCCAAAAATACAAAAATGGAAAGTCCACCCCATCAAATCTTGGATATTACTCATCGGTCATCACTACTAGAAAACCTCAATAAAAGCCACAGATACACCCTGAAAAAGTATTATATTTTGACATATATAAATTGGTCACAGATGGACTGACCAACCAACAATTGGCCACGGCTGGATGTGGCAAAGTATTCCATAGGCCACCGCATTTGTGGTTAATTGTTTTCCAGCCTCGGAGTCACTATGACACATATATTACAAGCTACGGATGCATAGTAATCGTGGCCATTACATACCAATAGTTAATGTTGGTTCGTCGTGATTAAGTAATTATGGCCTTATCAGCTCCTTTTTTCGGTAGTGATGTTTGTTGACTAAGATTGGATTGGATTATAAGGTAGAATTGGATTGCATTTTATTATATTGGATTAAAAATGATAACATCAATTCAATGATGTATTTAGTACTACATAAGATAATCCTACAACATTTGGGTTTAGGATTAGACATAATCCAATCCAATACAATCTCTTCAAATTCAAAACACATCTATATAAAAAGGTGGCTCTCCCCACATATACACTACTAATTCAATCCAACGAATAGTTTACTACCAATTAATTAACTAATATATAGATAATTCCATTAAGTATATCGATCATACATCACTCATTCATCGAGATTCAGTCTTTTTGCATTATAATTAAAGTTATGAGTCAAGTCAATAGCCATGATGCAAACTTTTGTGATATTTGTCACTAACCTATAGTTATTTTCTTATTTGGTTATTTATCCATATGGCATAATTAATCCACATTACATGATTTTGTTTCATATGAAATCTTTTAGATAGCAAATCTTTTGATTCTTTGGAGAATACAAAAAAATTATAAGTGAATTCAAAATCATTAGTAAAATTAGCAAATCCTACTGAAATTACCCTAAATTCTGTAATTACAATATATTAAAATCCCAATTAAATACACCTATGAAGTTTCATTGCAATATGTTGCAAAATTAAGTGATTGAGAACGCAAATGAAAAAGGTGTTGGTTGGATTCGCTAAGTGCTCCTAGGTTTAAGTATTTGTGGTACTCATGTGTGTGAGTTTTTCCCCATCCTCTTCCTCACTTTGGCAAAGAAAAGAAGTTCTCAAATGAAACTTGAAAAGTCAATAATGTCTTTAAATTATTGCCAATTGGTCCTTTTGCAGTTGAGGACATAACTAAAGGAGCACTTTCTATATATTACAACCATAATTGCAGAATGTGCGTTAATGGCTTCATAAATGATGGATTTAATTTAAACACATGATTAAATTTGACCAAAAGTTCTATTTCTATTACTCCGGTAAAAAGATCAACTGAGCATCATCATCCTTGCAAATTCTTCATAGCTAACAAGACCATCACCATCTACATCCGCCTCTCTGATCATTTGCTCAGCCTCCTCATCACTCAATCTTTCTCCCAAGTTTATCATAACTTGCCTCAACTACCAAATAAAAATAATAATAATTTATAATATTGGCATTGACAATGAGGCCAAAAATAAAAATAAAAATTGAAAGTCAAATCAGTATGTTTACCTCATAGGCTGAAATATAGCCATCTTGGTCTCTGTCAAATACTTTGAAGGCTTCTTTCAGCTCCTCAGCAACATTTTCCTGTGATGAGCTTTACAGATTGATTAAACTGGTTCCGAAACCTTAATTAGCAAAAAAAACATGTTTTGTTCATATTATGATGATTAATTTACCTTCATCTTTCTTGCCATAATATTCAAGAACTCTTCACAATCTATTGTCCCATTTCCCTCAGCACCAACTTCACTGATCATGTCTTGGATTTCTTCTTTTGTGGGACGTTCGTCCAGTGATTGGATCACTGTCGCTAGTTCTTCCAAGGAAATTAGCCCTGCATATGCCAGTTAATCACTTTTCAGAAAATGAAAATATAAAGAAAAACTACCTCAGATAAGTGCTTCTGCCAGCAGTACTTCTCAATACAGAAATTGATGTCTGCTTAAGTTATCGTCTCATAATCAACTCAAATCACAACACGAGAATGTGATGGATGGTTGTGAGAGGAATGATGTATACGATACGATGACAGGAACTTGTAAACATAACTCACCGTCTGAATCCTTGTCAATTAGACAAAAGGCTTCCTGGAACTCAGAAATCTGAGCTTCTGTTAATGCCTCTGCCATTTTCTTGGATCAAAAATTGAGGGAACAAGGAATCTTAATGAAATACTCAAAAACAGAGTTTGTGAGGGATTTTTGTGTGATCACTTTTTAAGTCGGTAAGAAAAGATGCTAGATTTATTAATTGAAATTTTAATGAAATAGTCAAAAACACGCATTTGATAATTTTCCATTCAAAAGCCTAAAATTTTATAGAAATGAGGCTTGTTGAATCAAACCAACCCTCTTGGTCTATTTTCAGCTCTCTCTCTCTCTCTCTCTCTCTCTCTAGTCAAGAAGGCCATGACTTTGATGTTCTCTCTCTCTGCGTTGGAGTTAAGGCAAAAGGTCCCCTCTGACTTTAATGAACACTTTTTAGCGTAGTTTCTAGTGCTTCTTAGATCTAGGTCCAAAACAATTAGACCACTACGTTTGTGACTAATTGTTTTTCAGCCACGGAGTCACTATTTTTTATATATTACAAGCTACAGATGCACAGTAACCGTGGCCATTACATACCAATAGTCAATGCTGGTTCGTGGCTAGGCAAATTGTTGCCTTAATCCCTTTTTTTAGTAGATGTTTGGTGGCTGTGATTTGATTGAATTATGAGGTAGAATTGGATTGCATTTAATTACATTGGATTAAAAATGATAACACTAATTCAATGATGTGTTTGGTACTAAATATGATTATGGGGTCCATTGGATTAATTAAAATATACTATTACTTGGTTTAGTAGGATTTTAGACATACTCCAATTCAACTTAATCCCAACATTTTGATAGGATTCATAATTCTACTACATTCGGCTTTAGGATTAGACATAATCCAATCCAATACAATCTCTTCAAATTCAAAACACATCTATATAAAAACCTAGCTCTTCCCACATATACACTACTAATTCAATCGAAGGAATAGTTTCCTACCAATTAATTAATTAATATATAGATAATTCCATTAAGTATATCGATCATACATCACTCATTCATCGAGATTCAGTCTCTTTGCATTATAATTAAAGTCACGAGTCGAGTCTGCAAACTTTTGCGATATTTGTCACCAACCTGTAAGTATTTCTTTTTTTCTTTTTCAGTTTTCATTTTGGGTTATCTTAAACTAATAAGCAGCTCTTTTCCCCCCGCTAAAAAATCAAGCCATGTCGCTTGATAAATTTTGGGGCCAAAGACATTGTGTGGCACATTTCAGTGATGGGACTCTGCAGTGCAATGTTTGCCATAGATTTAAGGTTTGTGGAACATACTAATTATGTTTTTTTTTCCTTTTTCAATTAACATGTTTTTTTCTTTCTTGTTGTTGTTTGAAATTAATATTTAAGTTTTCTTTGGTTAATCGATATCATGAAGCAACCAAAAATAAAATATGTGGAGTTTGGCGATGGGCGACAACTTTGCTCAGATTGCTATATTCTATTACTATCATAGATCCACAGGAATGCAAGGCCCATTATTAGGACAATGCTTAGCTCCTGCTCGTGATTCAAGACTCAAGAGCCAAGCAATGTCTAATATATATATAGTATATATGGTTGGTTCTGTCTGTATTTTTATTTTATTAATAATGGTGCTTTTTTGAAGGTCTAATTGGTGTACGTAGAAGAAGGTATTTGCGAAGTATTGTCACACAAGTAATGTCACACAATTTACAAGACATTTGAACAAGTATTACGCAGAACTTATGGAAAACCATGCAAATGAAATTTATCGAAAAGGGTTCAATCAGGTGATGCGGGCTGTTAAGGAACATGGCTTCCAAACGATATGACTGGGGCATATCGTTGAAGCAAGATGTCTGCCAAAAAGAAAAGACGGCCGGACTGGATGGAGTCAAAGGTTTTCGAACCAAAAAGAAAAGACGGCAAGACTATATCAACTAAACTTGCACATATATGCCAGTAGTTGGCTCTCTGCCGGTTGTGGGCTTTATGCCTATTTTCAGTTTTAGTAGGCTTCATGCTTTTTGACGTTGCATTTGTTTTAACTCATTTTTGGACATGTGAGGTCCTATTAATAAAAACCCTTGGATTAATCCAAACACATAATTAACCCTCACTTATACTCCTTGTTTTACTCAAACAATTCTTTTAATTATTCTAACCCAAAAAAGAAATTAGAGATGCATGTTTCACATCCATCTTCTCCCCCTCATCCCATTCCTCCCTCTTTCTTTCTTCGTCTTACTCTTGTTCAGCAAACAAATAAATAAATTTATAACCATTTTCTGTTTTCTTTTTCCTTTCTTTTCACTTCTGAGGAAAGGTTATGGCTGAAAAAAAAAGGCCTCCTGCAGGCATGAGTATGAATAGCTTGTGGTGGCTATGCTGGGTCTAAACCCTAGCATGACATGAGGATGAATAGGGTGTAGATCTTGGCTTTATGGGCATGCCATGATATAAAGAAAGCATGAATATGCGATTTAAATGCCCAATTGTTTCGTTCATGCAGCCAAAGGATTATTTTGCAAAATTATTTCGTTGATTTATGCATGCAGCCAACAATTGTTGTTTGACCAGAGAGAGGAAGGGAAGACGTACGGAGAGATGGATGGGGAACGTCCATCCTTTTTTTATTTTTATTTATTTTCAAATTAGAATAATTAAAAAGACTGAGTAAAATAAGGAGTTCGAGGGAAGGTTAAGATTACTAACTATATGTGTCATTAGATTAATCCAAGCGCCTTTATTAAAGAGGACCTCATAGGTTTTTATTTTTAGGTCCTTAGGTGAGTGTGACTGCTTATCCCTATAACTTTGAACAAATATTAAGCAAAACTTATGAAAAACTATAAAAATGAAATTTATAGCAAAGGGTTCAACGAGGGTATGCGGGCTGTTAAAGAATATGGCTTCATAAAGACATTGGAGTGTATCGTTGACACAAGACGTCTGCCTCCTAAGATGGAAGAAGATGTTGATAATGAAAGTGCAAAAGGAAGTCTCTCACTGGAGAAAAATGACCTAGCTACATGATGATCGATTCATATGTTCAACATAATCCATAATTAAGGTAATAACTATAATCAAGCAGAAATTAAGAGATGGCAATATTAATGTTAAATCGGTTTAATTTCTTATAATCACACCTTCAACGTCCTTTGTTCTTTATCTTTGATTTTTTTTATTGATACAATCAATATTCTATTTTTATCTAATCTAAATTATAGGAGGAGATTCGAATTTGAGTGTAGAGTGGAGAGCACATTCGCTCTAACCAACTTGACTAAGCCCTTTTCTGCTATTTTATTTTTCTTATGTATAAGAAAACAATTAATTTTAATCAAGTTTAAGTCACTGTTTATTTTATATTATTTGTTCCACTCGGTGGTAGTATTTGTTTTAGCGGTTTTTATCCCTCATACAAAACAACCGAGCAGCTTCAAATTGGCAAGAAATTTGGAAAAGTATTATGCACGATAGATATATATATGGCTCTTTTACCAAACGGCTTATGTAGCAAAAGTTCTATATATAATATATATCTAGACGTTTTTTATATATATATTTTTAGAAAACCGATGTTTGGTTAATTCCTTCCTGGTGTTTTCTCATATGGTGGTTCTGCAATTTATTCTTGGAAAACATTATTCAACATTGTGCTAACTTGATGTCATGCCACACCAATCTAAAATCCTGTCTTTAGTTATAAATAAAATCCATAATAATTCAAGCCTTTCTTTTTCAAGATTATATATATATATCACAATTATTAAGTATAAATTACACCAAGTAAGAAAATGACAGCAAATTACATTTGCATATAACATGTGCTAGAATGTTGGGGTTGGGTAAAATCTTGTTGCCGATCATCTTCTTGGTGTTTGAGTCGATTTAGCGTTGTTGGTTTTGAAAAGAGAAGAACAAAATTGGAGAAAATCATCAAGAATCATTCTCTTCACTGACCTCCTCTTTGCTGGAATTACACTCGCAGCAGCAGCAGCAGCTGCTTTTTGCTTGAACCAATACTGCTTGTTGTAGTGGACTAGGTTTTGTTGGGGTGGGTTCAATTCCATCAGCTTCTTTGGCTCTTTTTTTGAACTTGTCCTCATTGCCATCTCTCTCTTTTTGAGCATTTCTCACAACCAAAAAGAGAGAGAGAGAGAGAGAGAGTGAGAGTGGTAAATGGTGAATTTTAGATGGATGTGATGTGAAGTGCTTCGTATTATTCGCAGTTCAATGTTTGTTTCTTTCTAGGTAAACAATTTGTCTGTGACCATAACGTTATGTACATTGTGAGCAATGAAAAATTTCAAGTGCAGTTCGAAAATCACAAATCCAGTTCATTATTACATTGTACATTGTTTTTTGTCTTTTACTTTTGTTTTGTTTTTGTGATTTTACACAAACTGGATACATTTATCAGATCAGTTGACCCAAATATGGAATTTATAAAGAAATCAGCCTTGAAGCATGAAATCCAATTAGGAGGACTGAGATCAAATTAAAAAGTTGCGGTTCTCTCAATGTATATGGTACTTGGTTGCAGTGGTCGGACCGTTGGACATTGGACTGTTGTGTTCATGTGAGAAATGCTCCCAAATCCTAATACCACAAATACTCCCATCCAGAAACGCCACTATTATTGTAACAAAATTTTATGTCGTTATTGTTCACCAAAAAATTAATTATGTCGATATCCTCTCAATATGTCGTCGATCTAAAATTCAAGTCGGCTTTAAGGTTACAAGAGTTTATGAATATGTCTATTATACAATTATAGGCCTGTACAATCAATCAAACACATAATTATGAGAAACTATTGTAGGTGCTTCAAATTGCCCATTTGCTTAGTTGGCGGTGGTGCACTCCAAGTGTATATTACCTTATTTTCATTTTCAGCATTTAAGTAAATGTCTTTGTCCTTTTACTTTCATTTATTTTTATATTACTCAATTTACTTAAGTTTACAATGTAAATAAGGAAGTGCCCCCCATTTGGATTCAAATAAAAATACTAGAAAATCAAATTCTCACCAAATTAAAATATGAAAAATCGGTTTTAGTGCAAAATACGATTTAGGCTAAAAATGATGGCTCATTAAGTCAATATATACTTCATACTAAAATCCCATAAAATCAAGTTTTCTTATTTGATGTGTAAGGAATAAAAGCTGCCAAAAATTATCTTGAGAAAATGATTATTTTGAAAAACCATTTTTCATACTTAGTCAATATTTTTACATAAAACAAATTTTCATATATGATATGAATGTATGAAGGGACCTAAGGTCAATCTAGGTAAAATGCCTTAGACGTTCAATCCACTAAGAGTTTTTAGCCTTTCAAAATTGCACCTTCACTAAAAAATTCATGGGTCCGCCAGTGAGGGTGGGCTAATTATATATATATGAAGCAATATTTCCTTCAAATTAATGAAAGTGGTATACTTTTTGACTAATTCACTATATTTCCTTCAAATTAAAAACTATTTTCATAAGTCATTAAAAAAAAAACTATTTCCAGAGAGATATCTGAACAAAGAAACTTACAACAAACAAAGAAAACCTAGAAAAATCAAAATTCAAAGGCTTAGACGAAGAACAATTTGAAACTCGAAGACTTCAGCTTATCGGAGTGATTTAGTTAGGGAGGGTCCATATTTAAAAATTTCCAAAAGAAGCAACATCAATAAATTCGAAAAAACAAAATCAAAGAGACATATAAACATTATTTGAGCCAAATCAAAAGCTAAATAAACCAAAGAAGAGAGAGAGAGAGAGAGAGAGAGAGAGAGAGAGAGAGAGAGAGAGAGAGAGAGAAACTTTAGTAATTGAAGTATTAAAGTATTTGGCTGTAGATGTGGGCTGCTTTCTAGAAAAAGTGGTGGGCTATTATTTAATTTTTATATATATTGAGTTTACACAACTAAGCCTCATTTGTCTCTCTCCAAAGTCAGCTAAGGGGATTCGAGTAATCTCAGTATCTTTCTCTTCTTTCATTTTTGACATATTATTGTTTATGTTTGAAAATTTTGTGACTCATTAAGGTAGATTTTCTTAATTATAATGATATTTTGAGCTCTGACATTGAGTTCATCTTCGACTCATCTTAGAGTTTAGACTTGCAATTACCAACTCGTTAGGCGGTTTTTGTAGTTATTGGTGTGTACATAAATTGGAAACTTTTTGCATTTTGAGAATGGCGGAGACGGGGATGGTATTACCATACTTGATGTCCATTGCCATCCCTAGCTAGTACTAGCTTGTAGCTGCACCCACTAGTTTGCAGACAAAGTGTTTGTTTTTCCACCTCACGCCATTTGTCTATGAAATTTTCCTTTTATAGCCAAACCCAACATGAAAAAAGGAAACCAAATCACCCTGGCCGCATCCGCATTCATGCAAATTAAAAAATTGATGGGTGGAGCCCACCTCGTGTGAGAGGGTTTCTAAAAACCATTCCTTCCTCTCATCATACTAGTGTGCTTGTGGTTCTAGGGTTTCCTCTCTCTATTTTCAAGCTCGCACCCACCCAAAAAAGAAAGATAAAAAAGGAACCCATTTCTCAGCTAGTATATTTATCATTTTGGAGGAACATCAACGTTCTTTTCTCAACAACATTTCTCTTCTCAACTTGAGGTTTGGTGGTCATTCTGTCCTTTGTTTCCTTTTCTATTTCTATTTTTATTTTTATTTAGAGTATCATGAGTTTCCTCCGGCACATAAGGTTCTCCTTTGATAGATATGTGTGTGACTTTTGTATTGGGTTTTGATATGTGTGCTTTAAAGCATAGAAACTGGAACACAAAAATCTCAGCCACTTTGCTCCAACATTTACTGAGGGAAGACATGTCTCGTTGATTAAAGCTTATGGAATCAACTAGGTTGATATATCTTCTTTAGCCACATTTATGCATATGTTTCTTTGTTGATAGATCTGATTTTGGTACTGGGTTTTGCCCAGTAACCTTCCTTTTTTGGTACTGAGTTTGATATGTGTGTTTCATCCTCACGTGCAAACTCACTTTTGTGGCAAATTATAAATCTTGTCGTCTTTAATATATATATATATATATATAAATCTAGTTGATTCGAAAACTTACTTGATTATTTGGGACTTCGGATTTATTTATGTTAAATATGGATATAATATGTAGCAACTATTTGGGGTAGTACTAGTGGGTTTTGATTTAGTATTTTGGGTTATAGAATTTTTATCAACTATTTGGGGAACTGAAACTCAGTTTGATTTGTGGGACCTGAAACTTAGGTTTTGAGAAATTTGTGCTATGTCTGTGTAAAGAAAGAAAATAAAATTACACTTTAAAAAGTGTATTTGACACACATTAGAATTCTTATCGGGGGATAAGGGCGGAGACGAGGATGGTATTGTCATACCCTGTTTCAAATCGGTCCATCGTCATACCTAGCTAATACTAGCTTGTAGCTGCATCCACTAGTTTGCAGACAAAGTGTTTGTTTTCCCACCAAATCACCCTGGCCGCATCCGCATTCATGCAAATTAAAAAACTGATGGGTGGAGCCCACCCTGTGTGAGAGGGTTTCTAAAAGCCCTTCCTTTCTCTCATCATACTAGTGTGCTTGCGTTTCTATGGTTTCCTCTCCCTCATTTTCAAGCCTGCACCCACCCGAAAAGAAAGATAAAAAGGAACCAATTTCTCAACTACCATATTTATCATTTTGAAGGAACATTAACGTTCTCTTCTCAACATCATTTCTCTTCTCAACTTGAGGTTTAGTGGTCACATAAGGTTCTTTTTTGATAGATCTGTGTGTTTGACTTTCGTACTAGGTTTTGATCTGTGTGTTTTAAGCACATAAATTGGAACATAAATCTCAACCACTTTGCTCCAACATTTACTAAGGGAAGACATGTCTCGTTGATTAAGGCTTGTGGAACCAACTAGGTTGATATATATTCTTTAGCCACCTTTATGCATATGTTTCTTTGTTGATAGATCTGATTTTGGCACTGGGTTTTGCCCAGCAACCTTCCTTTTTTGGTACTGGGTTTGATATGTGCGTTTCATCCTCACGTGCGAGCTCACTTTTGAGGCAAATTATAAATCTTGTCCTCACAGTTCTATTTATATGTTTATGTTAGGGATATACAATTGGTATGGAGTAATTTTCTTGTCAAGTAATAAGTCTATGCATATTCATTTTCTATTACATTCATTACTTTTTTCATGTATACAACTTCCATTAGAAACAAAATATAAGGCTTCCTAGAATGAACAATTCCATGATTAAACTACCCTAAAGGATGTCATCAGATAATACCTCCATAGCTTACATAGTCAGATAGTAGTGACATAAATTTGTCACTTAGATAAATCACTATGTCATTATTTACCACTTTTTTACTCATTTAAATTTCTTGTTGTAGTTAGGAAAAAAAGAGGACATATTATCTTGTTTACCTTTTGGGTGGGAGCTTTGCTTTTTTGGATGATGTACTAGTATATCAGAATCATTTTGAGAAGCATGGATGAAGGCACTCCTCTACCACCACCAGTTGTTGTACATATGAAACCACATCCGATTGAGTACAAGAAGAATATGAAGACATAATAAATGAAAATGAAGATGGTGAGTCCTATTGTGAAAATTGGCTCACCATCGATGCCAAGAGAAGTGGAAAACAAAAGGAGCAGCAAAAGAGCTGAAGTATGGAGGAGATAAGAATATGAGTTTCCTCTAGCACATAAGGTTGTTTTTTGATAGATCTGTGTGTTTGACTTTTGTACTGGGTTTTGATTTATGTGCTTTAAAGCACAAAAACTAGAACACAAATCTCAACCACTTTGCTCCAACATAAACTGAGGGAAGATGTGTCTCATTGATTAAGGCTTGGGGAACCAACTAGGTTGACATATCTTCTTTAGCCACATTTATGCATATGTTTCTTTGTTGATTGATTTGATTTTTTGGCACTGGGTTTTGCCCAGCAACCTTCCTTTTTTGGCACTGGGTTTGATATGTGTGTTTCATCCTTACGCGCGAGCTCATTTTTGCGGCAAATTATAAATCTTGTCCTCACAGTTCTATTTATATGTTTCTGTTAGGGATATACAATTGGTATGAAGTAATTTTCTTGTCAAGTAATAAGTCTATACATATTCATTTTTTATTACATTCATTACCTTTTTTATGTAGACTACTTCCACTAAAAAAGAAATATAAGGCTTCATAGAATGAACAATTCCATGATCAAACTACCCTCAAGGATGTCATCAAATAATACCTCCATAGTTTTGATAGTCAGATAGTAGTGACATAAATTTGTAACTTAGATAAATCACTATGCCATTATTTACCACTTTTTTACTCATTTAAATTTCTTGTTGTAGTCAGGACAAAAAGAGGAAATATTATATTGTTTTCCTTTTGGGTGGGAGCTTTGCTTTTCTGGATAATGTACTAATGTATCAGAATCATTCTGGGAAGCATGGATGAGGCACTCCACCACCACCACCACCACCAGTTGTTGTACATGTGGAACCAACTCTGATTCTGGGTATCCTAGCAGCACATGCTCATACAGATAAAGCACATCATTGCTAACATCAACTCCAGGAACTAGAGCCGATTGAGTACAAGAAGAATATGAAGACAAAATAGAAGAAAATGAAGATGGTGAGTCATGTTGTGAAAATTGGCTTACTATAGATGCCAAGAGAAGTGGAACACAAAAGGAGCAGCAGAGGAACTGAAGTCTGGAAGGGATAAGAATATGAGTTTCCTCCAGCACATAAGGTTCTTTTTTGATAGATCTATGTGTTTGACTTTTGTACTGGGTTTTGATCTTTGTGCTTTAAAGCACAAAAACTAGAGCACAAATCTCAACCACTTTGCTCCAACATTTATTGAGGGAAGACATGTTTCGTTGATTAAGGCTTGTGGAATCAACTCGATTGATATATCTTCTTTGGCCACCTTTGTGCATGTGTTTCTTTGTTGATAGATCTGATTTTGGCACTGGATTTTGCCCAGCAACCTTCCTTTTTTGGTATTGGTTTTGAATATTTGTAATTTATGCAGTTTTTGGGAGATTGTTTCCATTTTTTTTTCCACTTAGCACTTTTGTTGTTCGTAGGAGGACAAGGTTGTAGGATATGGTAGAGAAACTTTTACTAAATGATATCTTATGTTCCTTGTAATTGCAAGTGGTACTAAATACTAAGCTGAGCTTTCTTGTTCAGATATGCAATGTCAATTCATCTAAACTTGTTTCTCTCTCTTTCTCTCTCTCTCTCTCTCTCTCTCACACACACACACATACACACACACACATTTAACATATTCATTTTTTATTACATTCATTACCTTTTTTTTATTTTTATTTTATGTAAACTCCTTCCACTAGAAACGAAATATAAGGCTTCATAGAATGAACAATTCCGTAATTAAGCTACCCTCAAGTATGTCATCAAATAATACCTCCATAGCTTAGATAGTTAGATAGTAGTGACATAAATTTGTCACTTAGATAAATCACTATGCCATTATACTTTTTCACTCATTTAAATTTCTTGTTGTAGTCAGGAAAAAAAGAGGAAATATTATCTTGTTTACCTTTTGGGTGGGAGCTTTTGCTTTTCTTTATTGTTCAAATATGCAATGGCAATTCATCTAAACTTGTTTCTAAGTGTTGATTAAGCCTAGGTTTGATTTCACTTTTGAAAATCCAAAGTCTGATTTTAATTTTTTATTTCAACTTTGTGGGTGTATGGTTGGTTCGAACCTGGTTTTACGAAACTGGATTTTAGTTTCGGTGGATTACCACCGAATTGGTTACATTACTTCAGTGGTAGTCCATTGAATTTGAACCTGATTTGTACTAAAATTAATTTTACTTTTGGTGGGTTACCATCGAAATCGTTACCTTGTTTCGGTGGTAGTCCACTGAATTTGTTTCTATTTTTCAGGAGATGCCCACCGAATGTATTTCGGTTTTTCAGTGGTACTCCACCGAATATGTTTTCTTTTTTCAGTGATAATCTACCGAATTTGTTTCCGTTTTTTAGTGATCATCTACCGAATTCGTTACTGAGTGTATACTTAATATTGGTTTTTTAGATATGAAGAGGACTCGCAGAGGTATTGCTGAGGCTTCATCATCTCGACCTGATAGACAGCGTCCCACAGCCTCAACGAGGAGACAGAGAGCGGCTCCCCAAGACATATCAATGTCAAGCAGTTGAGACCTTGCATCAGATTTTAGAGGGTACAAACATACGGTCTACCATGACATATCAACGTCGTCATGGTTAAATGAGTTGCTACCATGCATTTCTTAGAACTCATGGAACTTTTGTTGTTTTGATTAGTTATGAAGTTTGTCCCACTAAAAAAAGTGAATATAAGAACATAAATAGAATTCTTAGATTTATAATCTCAATTCTGTAGTGGGTGCATTTTCGTCAGTCATTAGGATGACCATATATGTAGTAGCTACATTCTTCACTCCCGAAAGTTGTTGAAACGCATCCACATGCGCTTGGTACCTCGAGTACAAATGTATTACATTGCATATGTCACTTTGTTCATGCCACATTCTAGAAACTGGTGGAATAGGATGATCTGGAGACAAATGAACCTACATAACAAGAATTCATTCATATATGCATAGCATATAAAATTAAACTATGTAGCGTAAACAAATATATTCATACTTGGACATAGTGATCATCGTCAACAAAACCAATAGCAATCTCACGTAGCTTGGTTTCACTTGATTGAACTGAGAAAGGAAGAAATGTAAGGCATTGACACATGCTTAGAAGGATTAAAACCACATTATAACATGTGGCAATAATATACCCCATATGAGGCATGGTTATCCAACAAAATAATGGTGCAAATCCATCACCAAAATAATATAGCGCTCGCTCAATCTCGTTGTACCGTTTATGTTCTCGAATACACTTATTAAAAACAGAAGACATATCATGTAGTTGCTGCAACAAATCCTTGCGTACCCTACTCATTATGACCAAATCTCAATGCCATAGCTATGATTCTATATCCACAGTTACCATCCGGAAGAACTTCAGTCGGGTGAGTGATATACTTCCTAATACCCTCAGGGAATTTCTCTATATGCATACATGTATCGAACGTTGATTGGTTTTCGCGAGGCTTATAGAGCTGAAAATAAAACAATATATTAGTTATGTGGTAATAACACATTGTAAAATACAACATTTGTAGTACATACCTTAAATTTTTTTGGATTAGACAATATGGAACAAGTTTCTGAAAAAATAAATAAATTTGTGGTCGACAATAAGTTATTGAAAAAATAAATAAATTTCGGTTTGTTGCCACTGAAACGCATGTAAAATTTCGGTAATAAACCACTGAACAACGTTCCATATTATGGTGGATCTCCACCATAATATTCATGACCGGTCAAACACAACCGAAATAGGTGCAACGTTTCGGTGGCATCCCACCGAATTTACCTATCGCGTTCGGTACTGATGTGCTAAACGCAACCAGTGACCAACCGTAAACCCTAAACTTGCCAAACGCCAAAAAATAAACTCATACCTCATTCGAAGCCTCTCTAACTTCAATCTCACCCTTCACGAATAAATACAATATATTTTTTTCACCAATATAAACGTATAAATCTCGTTAGAGTTGTAGGAACATAATGGTTTGAGAAAAAAGTCAAACTAGGGTTGCATGAACATATGTGGGGTGTAGTGAGCAATTTTATTTTTAATTTTTAATTTTTTTGTCCTTAACGGTAATTATGTACAAGGGTAAAATAGGTTACTCATGTTTAAAATTAATATGGGGTACAAAAAGTAAATAATGGGGTGCCAATAAAATCTCCCTAATTCAAAATATGATCATGTTAAAATGTGTAATTTAACTCTTTAAATCAATTGATTTTTACATTACTTTTGACACTTTTTTTTCGTGCATACAAAATTTTAAATTAGGTTGAGTGTTTAGGTGAGTAGTGCTTCCTACTTTCTTTACTAATGTTGGATTCCTATAAAAGCCGAATGGTACCCAACATGAAAAAAGTGGTGCTTGTGGCTCTAGGGTTTCTCTCCCTTATTTCCAAGCACACCCACCCAAAAAGAAAGATAAAAAGTAACCATTTGGAGGAACAACAACAACTCTCTTCTCAACTCAACTTGAGGTTTGGTGCATGTTTGGATATAATATTTGGGGTAGTACTAGTTGGTTTTGCTTTAGTATTTTGGGTTTTAGAATTTTTATTATTTACTCATTTAAATTTCTTTTTGTAGCTATGAAAAAAAGAGGAGAAATCGTCTTTTTTTCCTTTCGGGTGGGAGCCTTGATTTTTTGGATGATGTGATTGTGCATCAAATCCATTCTGAGGAGAAGAACTGTTGAAGAAACTCCTTCACCACCAACTCCGCCAATACCATCAGTCGATCATGAGGAATCAGAGCTGAATGGGCTAATCGCCACACCAGACAGAAGAGAAGAAAATTAATATGATGAGATCTACCCGAGCCAAGAAGCTGTTGTTCTACATGTTGTTGATATCCCACCACCATCTCCCATGGAACAGTGAGTTTCCAAGGAGAATCCTAAATCCAAATTCAAACAATGCATCATCTCATGTGCCAATGTCATGACCATGAGCTTTTTGTGCAAACTTTTGTTCTATTATCGTATTAGTTTGACTCTAAACCTCCAATTTTCTATCCTTTGCTTAATTCATGTTACTTATTAGACTTAAAAACATTGTTTGAGTGGTTTGCTTTCTATTCTATCCAAATATTTTTTTTTGAGATACTAATCCGTAATTTGAGCTAAAACATCCGAAGGCTATATATCCTCTAAAAACAGACATTTTCTCCTAAATACATTTGTCTAATCTAAAATCATCTATAAATGAAACATATAGTCATTAACGCATTATTTTAGTTAAATCTATATGGGAGAGTTTAGATATAACATTTGAGGTAATACTAGTTGGTTTTGCTTTAGTATTTTGGGTTTTAGAATTTTTATTATTTACTCATTTAAATTTCTTTTTGTAGCTATGAAAAAAAGAGGAGAAATTATCTTTTTTTCCTTTCGGGTGGGAGTCTTGATTTTTTGGATGATGTGATTGTGCATCAAATCCATTCTGAGGAGAAGAACTGCTGAAGAAGCTCCTTCACCACCAACTCCACCAATACCATCAGTTGATCATGAGGAATCAGAGTTGAATGGGCTAATTGCCACACCAGACAGAAGATAAGAAAATTAATATGAGGAGATCTACCCGAGCCAAGAAGCTGCTGTTCTGCATGTTGTTGATATCCCACCACCATCTCCCAGGGATTGAGTTATTGTACGTTTGTTGAAATGCCTAGCTCAGATTTTCCATGAGACTTCTTTTAACATCTCAATTTCTTACTTCTCAGTTGCTTTGCCATGGATCATCCCGGAACCTTCTTTCACAGTTCCCTTATTCCACAGCCGAACCAAGCCCTCAAGCGACAACTAATTGTACATGCAACTAGGGAAATATTTGAGGGCCGCGTCCCATACTCAGAATAACTTAGGCCCATGATCTTTAGTGATGTTATACAATTTCTTGATCAATATCCTTCATTAGGCCTGACCAGGGGTAAGTTTCAGCTCGAGGAGCCTGCAATTTTGGTAGTCAAAGGCACCATTCCTATATTTTACACAAACATGGCCTATAAAATTCCAATTGAGATATGGGTGTCGCTCAGCTATCCAACATCTCCGCCAAGGGCGCACGGGACTGTGGATGACCAAAACAAGACGGCAATCAAGTTACATCATCCATATGTCGACGCTAGAAGTGGAGGTTTCATAAATGTGCCACATATGCTGGATTGGCACTCAGAAAGAACTCTTGTGGTTTTAGTAACCAACATGTGTGAGTGTTTTAGTCAAGACCCACCTGTACGGGTAGGGCCAGGGCCGCCACCGCTGCCATCTTCACCGCCACAACCACAACCGCAACCGCCTCATGCGCAAGAAAGGCAGAGGCAAGAGCTAGAGGAAGAGAGGCATAAGCAAGAGTAAGTGATGCAGAGGCAAGAGGAAGAAAGACAACAAGCATAAGAGAAGCAGTCATCAAGCTTGTGGCATTCTTTGATGAGGCGCTTAACATTTTGTTAGCATTCTTTGTGCATATTTTATGCATTATTCAGCATCATGACTTATTCATGGTCTACTTTTACACTTGCGGTTCTAGTCTTAGGTTTTGTTTTGTTGTGGTGATTTCTTATATAATGATACTCAATATGTCAACAAAATTCACTTGATTAGAATGCTAATTAGTTTTTCTGCAATGTGGCACTTGCATGATGCATTTCTGCAAAGGGAAATGGGAATTATATGCTACCCGTTTCTCATTGAATCACATAGTAGTTTGTTATTTTAATTTTTCTTAGTC
This sequence comes from Prunus avium, assembly GCF_965620075.1. Taxonomy (NCBI): domain Eukaryota; kingdom Viridiplantae; phylum Streptophyta; class Magnoliopsida; order Rosales; family Rosaceae; genus Prunus; species Prunus avium. The sequence continues at coordinate 36,462,374 of NC_142291.1, forward strand.
TCTTAATTGAGAATTATTCTTTATTAATACCATGGAGCTAGTTTAATTGAAATTGGAGATGAAGACATCCCATTCTGTTTGTCCTTCTTGCTATTTAGCTCTCTTGAATCTTTTAATACAAATCTTTCTTGCTCTCTCTCTCTCCAAAGCTGTCAATGCAGGTGATGTTAATGACAACTTATCAAGGAGCTCATGTTTTAAGCATGGTTCATATTCAACTTCAACATGTTTCTTGATTTGGCTCGTAGATTCATATACAAAAAAAGAGGTCATTACCGACCAATATTTCCCGAGGGCCCCGAAATTCCCTCGGTAAAAGTGTTTTTTCCGACCGAAAAATGTGATCCGTTGGAAATATATCACAGACCTGAAATTTATTTCCGACAAAGGAAATACCTTCGGAAAAAGTTTTTATTGTCGTCGGAAATGTAATTTATTTGGCGGGAAGACTTGGCACCAACTTTATTAACGACCAAGAGTATGTTTGAGAAACCCCTCGGAAATAATCATCATATTTCCGTCAAACATACTTTTGGTCGTTAATAAAGTTGGTGCCAAGTCTTCCCGCCAAATAAATTACATTTCCGACGACAATAAAAACTTTTTCCGAAGGTATTTCCTTTGTCGGAAATAAATTTCAGGTCTGTGATATATTTCTAACGGATCACATTTTTCGGTCGGAAAAAACACTTTTACCGAGGGAATTTCGGGGCCCTCGGAAAATATTGGTCGGTAATGACCTCTTTTTTTGTAGTGTGCCCTTTCTTTGTTGTAAGTTCATACCATTCCTTATAATAACAAAAATGGATTCAATTGTATGTCATTTAATCTGATGCAAATGTTAGGTTTTATGGTTCCTTTTTTTGTTTAATCTGATGTAGATATTACTTGTGTTGTTTCAATTTTCAAGATCATAACCATTAACCATTGGAGCACATACATTTTAAAGAGTGGTATTTTATCTGCACGTTCCAGGAAGATTTGAAAGTTGCATTCGAACTCCTCAACTTTTGGTTGGAAGTAGATTTTGAGGACTACTGTTATGAGACACATCTTAGAAATTAGAATTGAAATGAATATTTTGAATTTATTACATTCGTATTTTTCTACTTATGTGACTTTATTAATGATGATAATAAGAGTTTTTGATTAATAATTGGTCATCGAAATTATCATTATTTTTTTTTGGACAATATATTTATTTTTTTTCTGAAAATATATTTATGTCGGAAATACTATTTTCGACAGAGTCATTGGTCGGAAAAATAGCATGACCAAAACAAAAGATCTCGATCAAAAATTATTTCCGATAGGTGCACAAGTATTTGCGACCACATTTATGGTTGGAAATAAATTTATACGGTCCTTTTGAAAATCTATTTCCAATAAAAATATAAGCAATATCGACGAAATATGGGTGTCGGAAATATATTATTTCTGACGGAATGGTCGGAAAAGAAGTATTTGCAACCAGCGTTTTACCGACGACTTCTGACGAATTTTTGTCGTTGGAAATTCCCTTTTCCGAAGGCAAAAGGCTTTTTGCGACGAAAAAATACCCTCGCTAAAGGCATTCTATTTTATAGTGATATGGTGGAGGACGTGCACGTGGTAGAGGGAAATGGCATAATTGGGGTAGGGGTGGAGGGTATGACAACTATCAAGGTGGATACGGTAACTACTAAGGTGGTTATGAAAGCTATCAAGGTATAATAAATGAAATCACATAATTCTTTCATGGGTTATGTTTAAAAAAAATCATGGTTTTATGAAGTGCTTAAGTCTATAATTTACATTACGATATATAAAGCTGCTCTTGACTTGCACCTTTGTTATGAAAGATAATGGTGGATATTCAAACCGGAGAATACGTGGTGGACGAGGCAGAGGCTGGGGTAATCGTGGTAAGTTTGCTTGTTCAATTGGCTATACAAGGAAATTACCATATGTAGCATTTTGGTTTGTTTTCCTTTTTTCTTAAGATTTGGGAATCTATAACAGTTTTCTTGTGTATTTGTTTGCATGACATGTTATGTCGTTTAAGATATAGACCAATTTAAACCAGTGAGTTCAATAACGCTTTGAAAAGCAATTGAACTTTTGGTTGCATAAGGCCTTCTCGGTGAGAATATTACTTTTCTTTTCTCCAATTGGGAAGGGTTCTGCTTTTTTTATTGTACTTGTTGTAATCCATTGAGAAGCCGATCTATGCTAATGACAACTTATCAAGGAGGTCATGTTTTAAGCATTGTTCATCTTTTCAATTTTAACATGTTTCTTGATTTGGCTCTTAGATTCATATGCTCGAGGACGTGCACGTGGTAGAGGGAGAGGGCATAATTGGGGCAGGGGGTGGAGGGTATGGAAACTATCAAGGTGGATATACAGTAACTACCAAGGTGGTTATGGAAGCTATCAGGGTATAATAAATGAAATCACATAATTCTTTCATGGTGGTTATGTTTTTAAAATTCATGATTTTATGAAGTGCTTATGTCTATAGTTTACATTACGATATATAAAGCTGCTCTTGTTTGCATGATATGTTATGTGATTTGAGATATAGACCAATTTAGACCCGTGAGTTAAATAAGGCTTTGAAAAGCAATTGAACTTCTGGTTGCAAAAGGTATGTGTGCTTCATCATGTTTTAGGATACTCAGTCTTAAGGTTAGTAGGGGCTCTATTGTTCATACCAATCTTTCTCTTCAATGCATTTAATGTCACAAGGGTCTTCTTGGTGAAAATATTAATTTTCTTTTCTCCAATTGGGATGGGCTTTGCTTCTTTTATTGTACTTGTTGTAATCCATCGAGAAGCTGGTCATATGTTTTGGGTCACAATAAGGCTTTACTATCACGAAAGTCCATATTTGGTTTACCCCTGGTCATATTGTACTTGTTGTACATGTGTTTGGGCCAAAATTTGGGTGAACAACATGAGCAAGGTAACATAACATCATTAGTTTTCTTCTAAAACTTCAAGAACTTCAGGTGTTCAATTCTTTTGTCATCGATTCCAACCAACTAAACATTCCCCTTTTTAACTTACCTGAAGAAGTTGGAGTTGGAGAAGTTCAAAGCTCATCGAGTTCCTTTCTCTGAGATCAATAAGGCCTTTGACTACATGTTGAAGGGGGAGAGCTTGCGGAGCATCATTAACATGGAAGAGTAGAAATTATAGCAGAGACCATTGCCTTAATCATTCCTCTTTAACAAATTTTGCTTTTGGCTGAAAATCAATACCAAAAGCTCATTTGGGTTTATGGTTGAATGTGATTTGGCATGCAGCATGCTCCATTTTGAGCTTGCTAGACTTTCAAGTTAATATTACATTCTTGCTAGCTTGGATATATAATTTGATTTGCCAAAAGCAAACCAAAAACAACATGGTCGCATATTACAGAAATTGTACATTTAACAAATAATTCAAACAAGGGATAGCTTAGGAGAAGAACCTAGTGCAGTTGAACTGGTTATATATGTAATCTTGTTTGACAATTTCCCGCAGATACATATTTGAGAGAGCAACATGGGATAGGTGTTGTGAATTGAGCACAAAACTCAACTCACCCTCCCCTAATGATCTTGTTGTTGATGGACTTTGTGACACACACAAGAATGGATGAATCACACACTCACACTTGAGAAACCAACCAAGCACAAAATGACACAAGTATTTTAGAGGTTCAGCAATTGCCTACATCCTCTTGGTGATCCCCTTGAGAAATTCACTAATGAAAGAATAAGTTACAACTTTGGTTTACAAAGAAACTCCCTTAGAACTCTATTCTCTCCCAAGCTCTCTTTTCTCTCTCACCCCTTGCTCAACACTTTGATGCACTTGTGAATACTCTCACACACTTGGTGTTTCCCTCCTTGGTGTCTAGACTCTCAAGACCCAACTCAGCTCCTATCTTGAACTGATTGCCCTCTCTCTCTTCCTCCCTTGGTGAGATAACCTCCCTTTGAACACAATAGCTCCCAGCTACTTGACAACTTTGAGATTAACCACACCCTTGCTGTCTTGCTTCCTCTTCCCTTTAATACACAAGCCTTTGGACTTAGGAGAAGGCTCCATCTTTTCCTCCCACGTTCTCCCCTTGGTTTCCAGACTTGGACCACAACTTGGGCAGAACAAAGGCTAGGCATTGATAGCTGCAACTTCAGTCACCCTATCTAGAGCCATAGGGTAGGTACTTCTTGAAGCAAGTCAACAAACCTCATTCAATGGTGTTCCAGCTTCTCTAGCACGTTGCTAGACTTCCTAGAACCCATAAAACTCCTTGGAAGCTCGAGGGATTAGGTAGGGAACCAACACATGTGAAAGGAACCTGAAAAACGCGTGGAAAAAACGAAACAGCACTGCGGGCGACCGGTCGCGGATACATTGCGACCGGTCGCTGATACCTTTTGGATACCTTGCGACCGGTCGCAGATACCTTGAGACCGGTCGCTTCCTGCGAATTCTTCAGACTTCGAATCTGCTTCAAAACGACCGGTCGCAAATATCCAGCGACCGGTCGCTTCCTCCTTCACTTGCATACTTAATGTGAGCCATTTTTCCAACAATAGGACCCACCATCAAGAGGACCCAAAACCTCTACCACCTGTTACTTTTTCTTACCAAAATAAAAAGGGTATTATTTGCTACTTTTTATTCCTTTCAGAACACAAATTTTGTTTTATTTTTACTTTGAAGAGAATCAGACGCATAACATTGATTTCTTGTATTTGAGCAACTTTAACACACAAAATGCATTCGAGGTTTAGAGAAAAGGCTCGATGGCTCTGGTTCTGGCTCAGGATCGGGTTTACTGCAAGGAAGATGCTTAAGGAAGGCCTTGATTGCTCCTGTTACGCCATCCTCATTCTCCATATCCTTGGCAAGTTCGACAACATGCTCCTTCACTTGGGATATTATTTACGTAAGTTCATTAGGTGGTTTTCTCATCGCAGTATTTACCATGATAATAAAATAAACCTTCTCAGTATTTCATAACTACTTTCTGGATGTTCTAATATGCTGTAACCTTCCAAACTTAAACATTTATAATGGTACCGTATAATCTGTTTTCTTTTTTAATCAAAACCTTCTGGTATATCTTAATGCAGCTGGGTTGGGATCTTTTGGCATGCATCTAGCAACAAATTCTAGATTTACAAACTTGCAAATCAGATCTTGCCACTCATTTTAGAATCTAGATGTTGCATGCAACATTTTACATAGCTTTCAATGTATGTAGTCAGTTCGCAAATCCAACTTTTCTCAGGAAAAAAGAGAAAAAGTTACCTTCGGATCAAGCACGAACTTTATTGCATCAACCAACCTGGGAAGTGAGAACTCATCAACCGCAATGGGTGCACGGCCCACTCCTCTGGCATGTACTCGCTCTCCCCAGAAAGGTTGGTCTCCATAGAAAGGAACAATCGTTCTCGGACACTAGGATAAAAAAAAACAATGTACATTTAGGGAAACACTAAATCAAATGAGCTGAAAGTACTCCGACAATAAATTAGGTTATGAAACAATTACTGCAGCTTTTAGACCAGCAGCTGTTGTTCCAGCACCTCCATGATGCACCTGAAGCCAAATCAGAAAACCATAAGAACTGTCTAAGATCTAATGCTACTTAAAGCATGTCAAGAAACAAAGAGTTGAAGCCTTATAGACATTGGCATACTTGCCAAAATTCATGCCTTCTTAAGCCACCATTTCTTCTTTGGCAATTAAACAAGAAAAAACAAACACATTTAAGTCAATTACTTGCTTTGAAGGGGGGATTTAAAAAAAATGTTAAGAAAGAAAAGGGATATGCCCTGTAGATGGAGGGGTCCGATACACTATCCTAGACAACACTGTGCGTGTTATTGTCACTCAGCTTACAGCCACAATTTTTTTTGAACCTAACAAGTTTCCAAAACAACCCTATCTTATTCACCTGAGGAACTCCAAATGACTATACATGGAAGAAGAACAACATGCAAATAAAATATAACTAAAGTACCTTTTGGTTTAGGAACAAGATGGGGACCTCATATATACATATTGTTGGTGAAAATGGACAAACACTTTCACACACTCCCCTAATGATCTTGTTGTTGATGAACTTTGTGACACACACACACTTGAGAAACCAACCAAGCACAAAGTGACACAAGTATTTTAGAGGTTCAGCAATTGCCTACATCCTCTTGGTGATCCCCTTGAGAAATTCACTAATGAAAGAATAAGTTACAACTTTGATTTACAAAGAAACCCCCTTAGAACTCTATTCTCTCCCAAGCTCTCTTTTCTCTCTCACCCCTTACTCAACACTTTGATGCACTTGTGAATACTCTCTCACACTTGGTGTTTCCCTCATTGGTGTCTAGACTCTCAAGACCCAACTCAGCTCCTAACTTGAACTGATTGCCCTCTCTCTCTTCCTCCCTTGGTAAGTTAAACATCTCTTGGACACACTAGCTCCCAGCTACTTGTCCACTCCTTGAGAAGTAAAACCACACTTGTTGTCTTGCTTCCTCTTCCCTTTAATACACAAGTCTTTGGACTTCAGAAGAGACTCTTTCTTTCCTCCCACGTTCTGCCCTTGGTTACCTAACATGGATCACAACTTGGGCAGACCAAAGGCTAGGCATTGATAGCTGCAACTTCAGCCACCCTATCTAGAGCTATAGGGTAGGTACTCTTTGAAACAAGTCAACAATCCTCATTCAATGGTGCTCCAGCTTTTCTAGCACCTTGCTAGACCTCCTAGAACCCATAACACACCTTAGAGGCTCGAGGGATTAGGTAGGGAACAAGCACATGTGAAGAGAACCTGAAAAAACGCGTGGAAAATCGAAACAGCACTGCGTGCGACCGGTCGCGGATACCTTGCGACCGGTCACAGATACATTTTGGATACCTTGCGACCGGTCGCAGATACCTTGCGACCGGTCGCAGATACCTTGCGACCGGTCGCTTCCTGCGAATTCTCTAGACTTCGACTCTGTGCAAAAACGACCGGTCTCTTTTCCCTTGCGACCGGTCGCTTCCTCCTTCACTTGCAACCTTAATGTGAGTCAAATTTCCAACACATATATCCATGTGGCACATCGGAATCAGAGCCTTGTGAACCACTTACATACGTGACCGGTCTTAGTTTCAATTTTTTCTTCCGAACATCATTAATCATGTCTCCTATACCAAGCCAAATTAAGGAGTCAACAATTTGGTATGATAGCTGAAAAAGAATAAAGAAAGGTTAAAATTCATACGACTCACCTTATATCCAGTTGATTGCTTAACGCGGGACAGAGGATGTGGAAATTCACTAGTTAGCCTGGTAGGAAAAGGTAAAACATACACAATGCATATTTAAACTTTATCGAGTGACAAAACATTGAAAAGATGCAGAAACCCAAACTCTAAAACAATTGAAGCTATACAATCCAGTAAGATTCCATTACCCAAGCGAGAGCAAACCATATGCTGGGGGATTAGTGCATCAGCTTTAAAAGGGATGCCAGAATCCATATCAGTCTCTTTGCAAGCTGGAAGTAAAGAGTATATAGTTTCCTTTATTTGATTACGTTGAAATTCGATATAAATAGAAGCTATATGATAATTAAATAAATCAAGGGTTTATGGTTTTAGGGAATAACTTCTTCTTCTGTTTTTAATTAAGTGATTTTGAAAAGTAATAAAAAGAAAAGAGCCCAATGTTTGTATATTTGGATTAAACAATTTGAGAGAGGAGATATGCCAAATGTTGCATGAGTTGTTTCCTTAAGCGTTTGGGGAATTCCCTTTTGGGGGGGGGGGGGGGAGAGGAATTCCTAATAAAGATCCACAAGTTACCCTAAGTGATTGCGCCAAAACCTTTTCAAAAGGGGAATTTGCTTTCTTGTACATCTAAACCCTAAACAGAAAGAAACAATAGTACAATCTCTTCAGGAATCCTAGTATCCCACATCTATATAAAGGTGGCTCTCCACTCTAAAACACATGCTTGTTCACCTATTAAATTCAATCGTTGATAACACAAAGTTCATTCATCCAAACTCAACCTGTCTCTTCGCCTAAATTAAGTCATGAACAAGGAATTCACTAGAAAGAAAGTCAATATCCATCGAGAAGAATGTCATATTTGTGGTCCTCATCCACCTGTAAGTACTTTTTATCTTGCAGTGTTAATTTTTTTTTACATTGATTTTTTTTTTTGGAGTAATTTTTTTGTTTTGTTTTCATTTTTGGTTATCTTCTAAAATAATAAGCGGCTCTATTTTTATTTTTATTTTTCATAAAGAATGGAGTCGTGTTACTCAATAATTTTTGGGGCCAAAGAGGTTGTGCGGAACATTTCAAGGATGGGACTCTGATGTGCTATGCTTGCCATAGATTTAAGGTTTGTGAAAACACATTTTATTCCTCATAGTTGTCACTAATCATGTTCTTTTCCTTTTTCAATTAACATGTTTCTATTTTTCTTGTTGTTGTTTGGATTTAATTATTATTGGCGTTTAACAAACCTAAGTGTAGAAGGATAACATAATTTGGGACTTGAAATTTTCTTTCCTTGGTTAATTGCCTATCTACATCATGCAGGAACCAGAAAAAAAATATGTAGACGTTGATGGGCGGCAACTTTGCTTATCTTGCTATTCTATTACTATCATGGATCCAGAGAAATGCAAGGTTCTTATTTTTGAAAACGTGCATAGATTTTATGCAAGTTTAAATCTCAAAGTGGATGAAGACATTCCTATTTTATTGGTGGATAAAGATGAGATGATCAAATTTAAAAATAAAAAGACAGAGACAATACGTAAGTGCACACCAAAACCATATCAAATTTATTCGCTGGATCTGTTTGTTACTATAAAAGTTAGTAAATTTTTCATAACTTGTTTGGCTTTTATTTTATTCGAAAAACTTATCAAGTTTTTTATATTATTCATGTTCTTGATTTAGCTACGGGCATTGCCATGTACAACTATTACAAGCCTATCATGACGGTAAGATTTTCGTTAGGAGTTAATTATTTTCGTTTTATCTAATAAAGTATTAATCCCCTATAAATATACAGTAAATATTTGTGATAAAAGATATTTCCTGTATGTCTTTGTATCAGATTAATAGATGTACAAAATATGAAGACAGAATTAAAGTCGAGAAGAAAGCCAACAAAGTAACCAAGCTGCAACTTTTACCAGCATTTTGCTGCGGCCAAAGAGAGATGATTAGACTTTTACTTCGATTCGGATGGCCCGAGTACGTCACTAAGGGGTTTTAATTAGCATCATTCCCCGTTGCATAATTTAATTTCTCTAATTCATTTGTAGTCTATAAAGTAATCATATTATTTTGTTTAAAATCTAAATAACTCTATAGTTTTATCTTCCTTACAGTCTGATCATGGGCATGACATTGGCACATGAGATGATGCATGCATGGTTAAGGTTACAAGGTATGAATCTGGATTTAGGCTTCATTAATTATTCGCTACAAAAAAAACATTAAAAAAAATGCAAAATAGAATTTGTTTTAAACTTATGCCTGCAGGTGCAATATTATTAGGACAATGCTTAGCTCCTGCTCATGGGTCAAGACTCAAGAGCCAAATGTCTAATATATATATATATATATATATATATATATGATCTCTAGGTATTTTTATTATTATTTTTCTCAATAATGGTGCATATTGTAGGTCTAATTGGCTGTTTTAAACTGGAAAGATGGTTAGAAGAAGGTATTTGCCAAGTAATGTCACACAAATATGGGGAATGGTATTTTTCTCGGGGTGTTGACTACTCATACAAAACCAAAGAGCAGCTTGATATCACAAATAAATTGTACCCGTATAGAGCAGAACTTTTGAGAAACCATTCCGATGAAATTTATCGAGAAGGGTTCAACCAGGTAATGCAGGCTGTTAAGGAAAATGGCTTCCAAACGACACTGAATCATATCGTTGAAGCAAGATGTCTGCCACATGTCTGCACGAATTCGAAGTAAGAAGATGAGGAAGAAGAGAAGATGTGATGATTATTATTACTTTTTAGGATATTAACTTATGTTGGATACGTCATGTTTGTGTAGATCGGTTTGAGGATCTCAGGATCAATCTAATGTAGAAATATTTATTTTTCCAGAATTTAAGCAGGCTGGGGTAGCAGTTGTGGCTGAAAAAAAAAAACACAATGAGGACCCTGGCCTTGTTCCCACCAAAAGCACATCAAATGCAGCCCACACTGAATTTTTACAGAAAATGAAAAATTGTCAACAAAAAGAGAATAAGTATGAGAAGTATTGCTCTAAATTGCTTAAACACAAAAACACAAAAAAGTTAGGTCTTGATCTTCTCTTTGGGAACTCATTGTTCTCCTTTCAAGATAATCAAATTGAAAATAAAAATACCACTCACATTTTATCAATGAAGCAAAGCAGGTGTCTTTTTACACCAATCCAATTGCATAATCACATTAATAAGTCACAAATAATTAAGGAGGTCTAAAACACTGTTCTCCTTACAAGATGTGTGTATCCAAATACGCAATTGTGAGCTAGGTTAGGAAAAGGTAAAACATACGCAATGCATATTTAAACTTTATAGAATGACAACAATGACAAAACATTGAAAAAATGCAGAAACCCAAACTCTAAAATAATTGAAGCTATACAATCCAGTAAGATATTCCATTACCCACACGAGAGCTAACCATATGCTGGGGGGCTTGTTAACCATATGGATGCCAGAATCCATATCAGGCTCTTTGCAAGCTGGAAAGAAGTAAAGAGTATATAATTTCCTTTATTTGATTACGTTGAAAAGGAATCTCAAAAGGCCCTGATGGCAGGAAGACTTTATTTTTAACCATATCTGCACAAGAAACATAAAAGTAAACCAGTTACACAGAAATTATAGATGGAATTCATATTCAGCTTTGATACTTCAAGTTTACTAATACAACACAATCAATTCTCTTGAATATATAATAAAAGACTATTCATAGATCCGGCGAACCTCACAGTCTCACAAAAGAAGGCTGAAACTCGAGTAGAGAGTGTTTGGATTCCAAGAAAGTCTTCAGAGATTCTGGAAAGCGAGAATCTTACGCTGTCCTCCGGAACACAAGGCCGAGGCTGAGGAAGCGAAAGCAACGAGAAGGAGAAAGCACGTACGAAAAAAGTGGGTGCAGTGCTTTGCTTCGTTGAGTACGCGACACGTACCCAAACTGTTCGTGTGCACTGAAACCTTTCAAAAGGGGAAAGGCAAACAAAATATCCCTTTTGTCTTCCTATTCTCTTCAGGAATCTCAGTTACCGCACGTCTATATAAAGATGGCTCTCCACTCCAAAAGATATGCCTGCAATACTAATTTACAGTTATTTCATCAAGTATATCGATCAAACATAATTCATTCATCCCTCGAGATTCAGCCCTCTTTGCATTAACAGAAGTCATGAATCAAGAATTCACAAGAAAGAAAGTCAATAGCTGTGCAAACATATGTGATATTTGTCACCAATATGTAAGTGCTTGATCTTATTGTGTTATTTTGTTTTGTTCATGTTTAAGATTAGACAAAATTTTGAAATGTGCCTCAAGTCGATCTCGATACATTTATTTATTGAATAAAAAGGGCCTTCAAATTTTCATAACATGTTAATGTAATTATATATATGCAAATTTCAATTTATAGTTTGTTTCGTAAACAGAATAATGTAATCGTTATATATTTTTTGTTATCTTAAACTAATAAGCATCTTCTTTTTTTCCAAAAGAATGAAGCCGTGTTGCATAATAAATTCTGGGGCCAAAGATGTTGTGTGGAACATTACAAAGATGGGACTCTGAGGTGTAGCACTTGCCACAGATTGAAGGTTTGCGGAAACACATTTTATTCCTCACATAATTATATATATATATATATATATATATATATTGTCTTTTGGGAACTTTTGCGTTTAACTTGTCTGATTGCTTTTTTATATCATGCAGCAACCAGAAATAAAATATGTGGACCTTCGCGACGGGCGAAAACTTTGCTCAGATTGCTATTCTATTACTATCATGGATCCAGAGGAATGCGAGAAATATATTTTTGAAAACGTGCGTAAATTTTATACAGGTTTAAATCCCAATTTGGATGAAGACATTCCTATTTCATTGGTGGATAAAGAAGAGATGAGCCAAGTTCGCAAAAAAAATTATGAGGTGAGATTTGGAACAAAAATGGAGAAAGTATGTAAGTTTGATTCACTGTGCATACAAGATGAAAAGTCTAAAAAAAAATATGTAGTAAAAGATGAAAAGTTTCATTTACTGTGCATGCTAATTCATCGAGCAATTTCCCATAACTTGTTGGCTTTTATTTTATTAGAAAAATTATCAAGTTCTTATTTTATGTTCTTAATTTAGATGCGTCGGGACATAATTGGCTTAGCCACCAGTATCTGGGATTTCAAGCCTATCGTGACGGTGAGATTTTCATCCACTTCGGAGTTAATTATTTTCCTTCTTTAATAAAGTATTTAGCTATATATTTCTTTATAATAATAAAAAGGTATTTAGCTATATAAACTACATTGGTAATAAACTCGTGTGATAATCTTTCATGTTTGCTTTTGCATCAGATTAATAGATGTTCAAAATTCGAAGACAGAATTGAAGTGGAGAAAAAAACCAACAAACTAACCATGGTGGAAAGATTTGCAGCACTTTTCGGCAGCAACAAACACAATAAACTTTTACTTCTATTCGGTCGGCCGGAGTACGTCACTGACACTGAGGGATTTTGCATCATTCCCCGTTGCAAAATTCAGTTTCTATCATTCATTTGTAGTCTAGTCTATAAAGCAATCATACTTTTTTTTTTTTTTAATAATTTTTATTTAAAAATAACTCTAATGTTTTATCTTCCTTAATTACAGTGTGCTCATGGGCATGACGTTGGCACATGAGATGATGCATGCATGGTTGAGGCTTCAAGGTTTGAATTTGGATTTAGGCTTTATTATTCACTACAAATAATTTGAATGAAAAAAATAAAAAGTTTTAAACTTATGCCTACCCTCAAGATTGCTTTAAATTTTTGTTGGTCTAATAGGTTTTTGTATAATATTGTATGAAACTCTCTATTTCTGTGTTCTTATGTTTCCTTAATAATGAGTGCTTTTTGTAGGTCTAATTGGTGATAGAAAACCGGAAAGATTGGTAGAAGAAGGTCTTTGCCAAGTAATGTCACACAGGTATGGGAAATGGTTTTGTTCTACAGGTTTTAAGCACTCCCCATACAATAAAACAGATGAGGAGCTTCAGTTTACAAAAGATTTGAATAAATATTATGCAAATCTTAAGAAAACCGATTCAGATGAAGCTTATCGCGAAGGATTTAAGCAGGCTATGCATGTTGTGAAAGAAAATGGCTTAAAAAAGACACTGGACTACATTGTTAAAAAAGGACGTCTGGCTCCTAAGATGGAAGAAGATGAAGATAATTGCGTAGATACAAAAGGAAGTCTCCCACCACACAAAAATGACGTGGCATCACCACAAGGGCTATAGTGGGCTATAGCCCAATGAGATTGTTTTTGGGATAAAAGTAAAAAAAAATACATATATATTTGCCTTCTTTTAAATATAGTCCATAATTATATATTGAGATGGCAATGTTAATTTTAAATCAGTGTTAGTAAATTTCTTCCTTAGCTAAAGCTTGCTTGTTATGTTCCTTGGAATTAATTAATTTAATAGTACAATTTCTTCTTTGACATGTCATTTTTGTAATTAACAATGTCAATGACCATGTCGTATCCCAATTTAAGGGTTGGACGGTTTCGGGTTTTAGGGAATAACTTTAAAATAAAATAAAAAGTCCTACAAAAAACAGTAAAAATAAAAACTGGAAACGGCCCAGTATTGGGGTCCACTCAAAACACAGATAGGATAGGGTCTTTAGGTGGTCCCAGTAAACCGGGCAAGCCCACAAGCAAATTCAGCACACGCTGCTGTCTGGGCAAGTGATGTAATAATGATATCAGTAGCTAATTTTTTTAATATTTATTTTATAAATACCTAGTCATATTCTTTATTTCCCACACTAAAATTCTAAATCATATCAAAATGAATCGTTTATATATAAAAAAATAAAAATAATTTAAAGTGAATACTAATTGCACTTTGCCATAGCAATGGTTGACAATCCTAATTCAAAGTGAAGACACAAACTAACCCATCACAAGCCAGAAGAATCTTAACCAGGAATTAATAATTAGCAGGAAGAAATTAAACCAGACCCAAGCAAAAGAAAGCACATAATATATCACATCATATTCTTCCATTCAGTATTGAAAGCCATACAAGAATCACTGAAAATTTCATTTTCCATATCTCATGTATAAGAATTATAAGCTATGGTGAGCTTGGGTAGATGGTTGCTGATGATGAAGACAATCTTCTTCTTGGTGTTTGGTGGTTTAGGCTTCTGGTTGGTTTTGAAAACAGAACAGAAAAACTTGACAAAACCATCAAAAATGATTCTCTTCACTATCCTCCTCTTGGCTGGAATTACACTCGCAGTCCCCCCACCAGATGCTTTTGGCTTGAAGCAATGTTGCTGCTCTGTTTTTGAATTTTTCTCCATTGCCATATATCTCTGTCTCAGTGTGTAATATTTTTGTGTTTAAATAGAGAAACCAAGAAGACAAGAGAGATATTTACGCGGTTCTCTCTCTTTTGCTTTATAAATTATATCATGGAGAAATCAAATTCAATTTGTAGACTATTGTTGTTTATATAATATGCCAAACCAATCAAAGAGTCCCTAACCCTTGGACCAAAAACCACACATGCTTTTTCACGTTTAAGCTTTCTATGACATTTCTCATTATTTTATTCGTTCCACCACTTGTTAATAACATTAATTCCAAAGATTAAAGTTTGGTTCATGATTAGACGTGACAAATCAGTCAGGATTGAATGAACAAAAAATATGGTAGAGAACTTTTCCATGTCACGCTGTGACGTTTCATGGGGGCATGAAAATGAAATGTTTGCAAAAAGGGGAAAGGAGGAAAAATATCTTTGTTCATGAGAATGCATGGACACATAATTTTGCAGGCGACTGCTGATTGCGGCTGAGGTGTGTTTCATGTTTTTTTTTTTTTTTGTCTGAACCACGAGGTGGTCCTAGATGAGCCCCAACTATGGGTGGCACCTTTAAGCCTTAACCACAATCCAAATTAATCCCCGCTAACACCGTGTCGGACCGTAAGGGGTAAAATGCTGGCCAAAGTGGTGACTCCATACGAGAGCAGGGATCAAACTACTTACCTCTCTTAAGGAATGAGAGTGCCGAACCACTCACACCAACCACCTTGATTAATTATTATTTATTTTTCAATGCACACTAAAGTCTAAAGTCCAAGATTCTTTCATGAGAAAACAAAAAAAACAAAAAAAAGTCTAAAGTCCAAGACAGCAAGAGTTGATGAAATTCAAGCTTTTTTCAACCAAAAAAGAAGAAGAGATATTTAGTCAAATACCCATTCTTAGCACTAAAACTATAAATAAATCCTACACAATTTATTTTTTTATAAACAAACCCAAAAAAACCCACAAAATGAAAGTTGGCCCTATTGAATTTAATTTTGATTATTAAATTACTTTGATGCCCTATTAAGTGTTTTGGGCTTTTTTATAAGATTTTGGGGTTGAGTTTGTTTTAAGAAATCAATGACAGTTTTGTAATTTAAAAGAAGTTAAAAGCTAGCAAATAATACCCATTTTGTTTTAAGAAAAAATTATGAGGTGAGATTTGGAAAAAAAATAGATAGAGAAAGTAAATCGGTTTCATTTACTCTGCATGCAAGATGAAAAGTCTAAACAAAATGTAGTAAAAGATAGCTAATTCATCGAGCAATTTCCCATAACTTGTTTTTGGCTTTTATGTTCTTAATTTAGATGCGTCGGGACATAATTGGCTTAGCAACCAGTATCTGGGATTTCAAGCCTATCGTGACGGTAAGATATTCATCCACTCCGGGGTTAATTATTTTCCTTCTTTAATAAAGTATTTAGCTATATATTTCTTTATAATAATAAAAAGGTAATAAACTCGTATGTTAATCTTTCATGTTTGCTTTTGCATCAGATTAATAGATGTTCAAAATATGAAGACAGAATTTGAAGTGGAGAAAAAAGCCAACAAATTAACCATGGTGGAAAGTTTTGCAGCACTTTTCGGCACCAACAAAGACAATAAACTTTTACTTCTATTCGGACGGCCGGAGTACGTCACTGAGGGATTTTGCATCATTCCCCGTTGCAAAATTCAGTTTCTATCATTCATTTGTAGTCTAGTCTATAAAGCAATCATACTTTTCTTTTTCTTTTTTAATTTTTTTTAAAAATAACTCTAACGTTTTATATTCCTTAATTACAGTGTGCTCATGAGCATGACGTTGGCACATGAGATGATGCATGGATGATTGAGGCTTCAAGGTTTGAATATGGATTTAGGCTTTATTTTTCACTACAAATAATTTGCATGAAAAAAATAAAAAGTTTTAAACTTATGCCTACCCTCAAGATTGCTTTAAATTTTTGTTGGTCTAATAGGTTTTTGTATAATATTGTATGAAACTCTCTATTTCTGTGTTCTTATGTTTCCTTAATAATGAGTGCTTTTTGTAGGTATAATTGGTGATAGGAAACCGGAAAGATTGGTAGAAGAAGGTATTTGCCAAGTAATGTCACACATGTACGGGAAATGGTTTTGTTCTAGAGGTTTTAAGGACTCCCCATACAATAAAACCGATGAGCAGCTTCAGTTTACAAAAGATTTGAATAAATATTATGCAAATCTTAAGAAAACCGATTCAGATGAAGCTTATCACGAAGGATTTAAGCAGGCTATGCATGTTGTGAAAGAAAATGGCTTAAAAAAGACACTGGACTACATTGTTAAAAAAGGACGTCTGACTCCTAAGATGGAAGAAGATGAAGATAATTGCGTAGATACAAAAGGAAGTCTCCCACCGCACAAAAATGACGTGGCACCACCACAAGGGCTACATAGGGCTATAGCCCAATGAGATTGTTTTTGGGATTAAAAAAAAAAATACATATATATTTGCCTTCTTTTAAATATAGTCCATAATTATATATTGAGATGGCAATGTTAATTTTAAATCAGTGTGAGTAATTTCTTCCTTAGCTAAAGCTTGCTTGTTATGTTCCTTGGAATTAATTAATTTAATAGTACAATTTCTACTTTGACATGTCATTTTTGTAATTAACAATGTCAATGACCATATCGTCTTTGACATGACACAAGTCGGGGTTGGAGATTTGGAAGGGGGGAATTGTGACTTCTTGTTGTTAGTGATGTGAAGGATACAACATTTTTTGTGCCACAAGGAAATTAAAATCCATGACAACTTACATCTTAGCAAACACTTCGACTTAAATACTTTAGAAATACGTTATGCTGATTAGATTTTTAATTCTATTGACTAATCATTAACATATCACTTCATTTATATATAAAAATTAAATCAGTCGAGGGTTTGGGGTTTTAGGGAAAAACTTAAAAATAAAATAAAAAGTCCAACAAAAAACAATAATAATAAAAACTGGAAACGGACTCAAAACACAGATAGTATAGGGCCTTTAGGGGATCCAAAACTATGCCAACCCCAAGCACAAAGAGAGCCCACACCCAATGAAAGGCAAAAACAAAGCGGGCCCAATTTGCAGAAACTGGAAAATGTCCAAAAAATTACAAACTGAAAACTACCAAACCCCAGTGCATTGTTTAAGATGGCAGGGATGCTAGAATGATAAGTTATTGTGAGTGGTTATAATGAAGGAGTCCTTAATAGCCGTTTGATTCAGTACATAGTTATTATTGGACTGTTGGATTGAACCTCGTTATTGTAACCTCTTAACATAGCCCCTCATTATAGATTGTTGGGAATAATATTTGTTCACTACTTTAACTCAATGTGTATGGTAACCACCATTCTCAACACTTGACACGTGTCAATAAACATAACTATGATTACATAAATCAAAGTAAAAAGTTGACTATGGGTAGAATTATAGATACGTGTCAAGTATTAAGAAGAGTAATGAGCATACACTTTGAATTAAAGTGGTGAACAAAAATATTTCCCCCTCATTATAAGTTGTTGAGAATAATTTGATTTGCAATTATGGATGTTGTTCAAAATTTACATTGTTTCCCTTTCAACATTTTGGGCCACACAGATGTGATTGGACTTGATAATAATGATCTACACCAGAGGCCAGAGCTTTCTCTGTTTTCTTCACTTTTTATATGTTTTAAACTGATCAATCTGAAGTTTCCTTTTCAACTTGGTCTTCAGCACTAGCACGCACACACAAAAATAAATGAAGAAACAAACCATCATCATCAATCCCCACAAAATCCATCACAAGCCAGAAGAATCTAACCAGGAATTAATAATTAGCAACAAGAAATTAAACCAGACCCCAGCAAAAGAAAGCACATAATATATCCTCTTATTCTTCTATTCAGTATTGAAAGCCACACATGAATGACAGAAAATTACATTTCATGTCTCATGTATAAAAATTATAAGCTATGGTGGGCTTGGGTAGATGTGGTTGCTGATGAAGAAGACAATCTTCTTCTTGGTGTTTGGTGGTTTAGGCTTCTGGTTGGTTTTGAAAACAGAACAGAAAAACTTGACAAAATCATCAAACATGATTCTCTTCACTATCCTCCTCTTGGCTGGAATTACACTCGCAGTCCCCCCACCAGATGCTTTTGGCTTGAAGCAATGTTGGTGTTTGGTGGTATATATATATATATATATATATATATATATATAATATCATGGAGAAACCCAAATTCAATGTTTATATAATATAAATACGCCAAACCCATTAAATAGTCCGTAACCCTTGGACAAAAAACCACACATGCTTTTTAACGTTATGCTTTCTTTGACATTTCTCATTATTTTATTAGTTCCACTTTGTTGATAACATTAATTCCAAAGATTAAAGTTTGGTTAATGATTAGAGGCGACAAATCAAACAGGATTGAAATTAATTAAAACGATGGTAGAGAACTTTTCCATGTCACGCCGTGACGTTTCATGAGGGGCATGAAAATGAAATGTTTGCAAAAAAGGAGGAAAAATCTCTTTGTTCATGAGAATTCATGGACACATAATTTTGCAGGCGACCACGTGTACTAGAAATTCACACTTGACGGTTGATAATTTAATATAATACTGATAGAAATTTCGAATAAGAAACTTGGGAAGTTTCATGGTAAGGATATAATTATTATTATTTATTTTTCAATGCATATTAAAGTCTAAAGTCCAGGATTCTTTCATGAAAAAAAAAAACACAAAAAAAAGTCTAAAGTCCAAGACGACAAGAGTTTATGAAATTCAAGCCTTTTTCAAAAAAAAGAAAAAAGAAAAGAAAGACGGCGAGACTGAAGTAAACTTGTACATGTAAATCACCTTGAAATTTATCAAACAATCATAATAAATTAAAGGCTTAATTATTGTTTTTATCATAATTAATTATTGTTTCATCATGTAAATCACTTTGAAATTTACCGTTAATTGTGCTGACGTGAGATGTGCATTTTATAACTTTTAGCTATTAAAAAACATTTAAATCCAAATTAAATATAAAAAACGTATTTACATTAATTATTGTTTTATTTTTTATTTATTTTAAAAGCCTTGCCCAAAATAGCATAGTTTTGAGACCAGGTCAATTAAAAAAATTTGAATGAGCCCTGGACCAAAAGACCTCGTTGGCCAGGCCCTTTTGTTTTTAAAAATATTGGACCTTGCTCATGCATACAAAGGGGCTCTGTTGCTGTCCATGGGGTCGCTCATGAATTTTAGAATTTTTTTAATAACTAAAATTATTAAAATGCACATGTCACATCATCACACTTAACAATTTTGTGGATGGAAAAGGCAAAAGTGGTCAAATGAGAAAATTTCACCAATTTTTAGAGATTTTGAGGGTTAAGTGAGAAAATTTCAATTTTAAGAGGAAAAGTGAGACCGAGTGCCCGTTTCAGGAGATAAAATAGTAATTGGTGGGTTGGTAGACCATGGCATGTTAAAATCAATCCAACTGTTTTTATTTGATGGCGAGGATCTGTGTTTTTAAGAAGAGTGCTGCTAAACGAACTCTAAAATTAACTGAGTACACTCTATGAGCTAAGTACACCCTAATGTTTAAATTAAAATGTAAACTTAACTAAGTACGCCCTATTTAACTACCAAAAATACTCATGGTACACCCTCTTTAATTTTTAATCTTTTAAAGTATTTAAAATAAAAAATTACAGTAAAATAATAATAAAATAATATTTTGACAAAAAACTCTCTCTCTCTCTCTCTCTCTCTCTCTCTCTCTTGCTTCTTCTTCTTCTTTTCTCTCTCTCATGTGCGACCACCACCACCTGGAATTGCAATTCTCCACCACGACCACCATGTGTTTTTTTTTGGAAACATTTGAATTGGGATTGGGATTAGATTGTTGTATTTGAGATTTGGGTTTTAATGTGTTGCCATCAGAGTTGAAGTAGAAATGGTGACTAGGGTTGTTAAGGGGGGTGGCGTAGAGAATAGGATCTCAGGGGAGTTGAGATCTGCTGTCCCCAAATTCCCTGTCTTCTCATGTCCTTTATCTAAAATTTCGACACGTATCTCCACCTTTAATAATACACAAACACTGTTAACTCGTATGGAAAATAATGTAAAATATCAATAGGCATTTTGAACGCTTCTTCTCCCTCGACCATGGCAGTCTAAGACTCTCCTAGCCTCCAACCTTGCGGCAGAGAACTCTTTGGGTGTAGGTTTCCAATATTTCAGCATGAATTATTGGTTTGTGTTATTGATTGTTTAATTTTTATGCATAAAAAAAATCAACTTGGATCATTACACTTCTCATGGATTCCGTGTCGTTTGTTAAAAATTAAGTCAATTTGTTTGAAGGCATGGATTCAAAACAATAAATACCAATATTATTTTATCTTTTTGGTCATTTTCTTCTCCAATCAATCACAGTTAAACTTATTGCAAATGAACTAAATCATCAAATCTTCAAGTTGCCAACAAAATTCAAAAGCCATAAAAAAGTGTTTTTGATACAAGCAATTACAACACACAACTTCAATGCATGAGTAATTGTACTTAATCACTTAAACTATAAACCCCTTATACGGTATACCATAAAAAAATGTTATAATAACATTATATATTGAAGTTTGAAAGAGAAACTAGAACAACATTGAAGCAAAACACCACCTATGGTGACCAATTGGGCAAAACTTTGTTGCTGTTCTTGGTCTGAATTGATGCTTCGGCCTTGTGGGTTTCTGAGCTAACTCCAGCAGCTGAAGTAGAAGAAGGACTAGGGCCTGAAAGTAGAGACCCAAAATATTGGACTATTTGATAAAAAACCATTCTTTTCACTAACCTCCTCTTTGTTGGAAATACACTCCCAGATTTTGGTTTGATGAACCATGTCTTGTTGAGCTCCTTCCCTTGTTTTGAATGTTTCTTTTCCATTGCCATCTCATCCCTTAGTTTTCAGTATGTATGTTGGTTCGCCATGATATGCATCATATAAGAGGTAACGTGGGACATGCACTCAAAGGTCACAGTCCAAGGCAGACTTTTCTGTTTGCAATTCAACACTTGTATTTTGTAATCCTCTCTCTCTCTCTCTCTCTCTCTCTCTCTCTCTCTCTCTCTCATTGGTTAGTTGATTTATTATACATTGGTTTAGTGCAAATATACCCAAGTTAGTATCAACTTTGCTCTCCCAATTTCTTTCTTTGTTCCTCAAGATTTGTTAGATATGGGTGTTTTGTTTGTCCCTCCCCCACATGCTTCACTTGACAAACATGGAAAGGAGATGAAATCCAAAAGGCAAGCACATAGAAATGACTTTTGATTTGAGTGTACATTGCAGGAAAGTTCTTTCTTCCCATTTCATTAATTTCATGGCCAACTTAAAAATAAAAAAGAAGCATGCGGTTCACTCATTGTATATATGATATGACTGGTAGTTGGGTTGGGATCCTTTGGGGATTGGAAGAGGATAGGAAATAATGGGGTGGAAATGGAACGTCCCTCAACATCCATATAGTTGAAGACAAAGAAATTCAAAGAGGACAAATATCCACCTGGGCCCAATTTCATAGAGGCCGGAAATCAGAAAACTAAGGGAGATGGCATCCAATTTAATTGGACTAGTAGATTTCAACCAATTTAAATTGTTTTTCTCTTTTTGGGTTCAATTAGATTGGATTGCACTTAAAATCTCCAAAACCAACTTAACTGGATCACAGAATTTATTTAAGCCAGAGGACTACATTTACTCCAATATTACATCCACTTAATTATGGGCATTAACAAGGTAAGGTTGCTCATTTTGGCCTCGACTCAGAAGAAGAAGTGGGAACAGAGCAAACTCGGATGAAACGGTGAACCAGCATGGCCTTCACTAACCTCCTCCTTGCTGGAATTACAGTTCCAGGTTTTGGTTTGAACACCAACAATGGCGCCTCAGTGTTGTTGTCGATGTTGGTTTGTGCTGGTTGATGATCTTGAGGTGGCTTCAACTTCTCCACCTCCTCTGGGCACTCTGTTTTCTGATTTGCCATATTATCTCTCTGTTTTCTGAGCTGAGCTTGAGGGTGTGTTTAATTTGGTGTTTGTGGTGAGTTAATTAATGGTTTGTGCCTTGTTTGAGAGTTTAAATAATCGAACAAAGAAGTGGGATATATCTGGCAAAAAGAGAAGAATCAGATTCTGTGCAAGCCATTAACTTCATATCCCTTGTGTTAATTAATTACAAACATTTGTCATTTGCTTTTTTAATTCCTGTGTTACTGCTTCCCGTTATGATTATCTTTTTCCTTTTTGGCCATAGCCATTGACAAAAATGCGCAACGACTTTATAATATTGGGTTATAAAATGGTTATCAA
Source organism: Prunus avium (assembly GCF_965620075.1). Classification (NCBI taxonomy): domain Eukaryota; kingdom Viridiplantae; phylum Streptophyta; class Magnoliopsida; order Rosales; family Rosaceae; genus Prunus; species Prunus avium. The sequence continues at coordinate 36,485,396 of NC_142291.1, forward strand.
TATCATTATTTCGGCTTTGTACTGATTCAATTTTTAATGTCGATATACCATTGATATTATTGGCTTCAATCAAAATGTACCGACATGTTATTGGTATATTTTTGCAAAAATCAATAAATAAAGACCGAACGCCTATACTAGAAGAAACACTTGTGTGCAACATGAATAACACTATTTTGCTATTATTTGCCAATCACGCTATGTCACTCATAATAAATTTTTCACTTGGCATAACGTGATAGGCCGAGAATGGAAAAATAGTGTTATTCCCGTTTCTTATAAGTTTTTTTGCCATAACAGACAGTCACTGAGAAATTTTTTTTATTTTTTATCAATACAATGTTTTTTAAGGTAACAACTATGATTTTGTATTTTTCTTAATATGGAATTAGCAGGTGACGTCAGGTACCATGACGTGGGAAATATATATATATGAATTGGATGCAACCAAGAGACTGAGAGAGAGATGAACAACACATCAATCGTTTAGTTTTTAATAAATTTTTAGGGAGGAGAAAAAAGTGAATTTAATTCTCTTCTTTTTCTCTTCCCACATAGGCAGGAATTGATTTGATTCACTCTCTAGACTCTCCTACTCTTTGCAGCGAATAAATCTAAACGACAAAATTGGATGCGTTTTGACCACTTTTAGACCCTGCACAAAATCATATATGCTGCTAATTAACACTACAAATACAAATTAAGTTCATATTGAATCAGTCAATTCCTGCTTAACACGTTGATGTACACAGGCAAGTTATTAGCCACGACCAACAAATTTCTCCAAATGTCATGCGTGTACATATACATATTAATCTATAAGATTAATTTGATGATGAAAGTAGCTAGCTAGTTGGTGTGGCTCATTTGGGTTGTGTCGCTGTCTTTGTTTTTGGCACAACAAAAGTGGGCGGACTTCATCAGTAATCAATTGGTGTGGCCGACAATGTTTAAGTAGCTAGCTAGAAGTGTGACAAAAAGTCTAAGTTTGAGAAATTTCAAACACTTGTCCTTAATTTCCTAATCCCCCTAAATGCCAACAAGAAAATGTTAGATTTCTATAGTATACATGATTTTTCACACAACCTAAAATACATAGAAGACATACCTGACTCCATTTTTCTTGAGTACACGATCTCTGAACTCATTCAATCACAACACAGCAACAACTCTAGCAAAAGTCACGAATGGCTCAAGACTTCTGCTCTCTTTCAGAAACTGTTTCAGCTCTCTCCTTATGATGAGATTAGGGTTAGAGAACGTGTCTGATGAGAGCAGAGTCTTAAGCTTATATAAAACTAGGTCAAGTCATCTCTACTTATCACCAAGGGCCGACTTGACTAACACTCTAAGCCTATTAAGCAACGGTTCACGCAAAAGGAAATAAATAGGACCCCTTCAATTGGCTTCAAAACTTTCCTTATTTTACAAGATTTTGGGCCTTAAAGTACAACCTAATTTAAACTCTTATCAAACCTGATATAACTTAGCATATAGTGCACTGATCTAAATAAGAATATAATTAAAAAAATCCTTCTTCCATCAAAAGGTCATCTCTATATCAAGCAAAATCCACTAGTTAATTATTTCCATCATTTTTCTTTCTTGACAAGGAAAAAAGAAGAATGACGAGTCTTCAAAATCATGAAGATTTCTGGTCTTTCTCCACCTCCCTGACAATTACAGAAAGACACTTTACATAATTATAAGAATGGAAAAATTTACTCTCCATCTTCATATGTGGTGGAAAGTAAAGAATAGAAATAGTAAATGTAATAATTAAAGAACGTAAGTCACACACTTTCTTCTTTCTTATTGTGATGGACGGTGATTTTCAATCTTTTTGCTTCACTGAATCAATCTAGAAACAAAGCCAACGAAGCAATAGCAAAGACAAAATGACAAGTTGAAAACAGGGGCCCTTTCTTTTCCCTCAACTTTGTTAATGCCATTGCCAGCCATGCACTGATGAGAGAGAGAGAGAGAAAGAAGTGGCAAAAAGAAGGGTTTGGTTTGGGACTGAAAAGAAAACTATCTACCAATAATCTCCTGAATGAAACAAGTCTATATGAAATGCATGCGGGAGGGACCAAGTTTATCTCTAAATTATTAGGAAAAGTTGCACGCTTAGGACGTGGGAAATACATATATGAAATGAAATATGGATGCAACCATGAGAGAGAGAGAGAGAGAGAGAGAGAGAGAGAGAGAGCATCAATTTCTTAATCTTTAATAAACCTTACGGAGGAGAAAGAAGTGGATTTAATTCTCTTCTTTTTCTAGTCTCTATACTCTGCTACTCTTTGAGTACACAAATAAAACTGATTCTAGTGTTGCTGTATCTCTTCTCAAAAGCAACACCATACCCACGCTGCCACGCATCCTCTTTTCAGCATCATTAACTGCTGCAAAACAAAACATCAACAAGGATTGGAATTGTACTGTGAATCATATCTACCGTGAGCAGAATTTTGCTGCTGATGCCTTGTCTACTAGAGGCCTTCTCCATCTTTATAGTACTGTGCCTGATTTTATTTTGGAGATTCTGAAAGCTGATGCTATGGGTCTCTCCAGACGGCGTCGTACTGCTTCCTAGTTTTGGTTGTTGTGTTGGGCTTTTAGCTCCCCATGTTACCGAATAAAAAAAAACAGGATGACGTATAAAAAAAATAAAAAAACTGGATGCCTTTTGACTACTTTTAAACCCTAACCAAAAATTATGTTCAAATTGAACCAAACATGCATCCAGAAACACTCGCATTTGGATATATGGTTATTTTCATTTGTCATTGTCCAAGCCCATCTCTCACTTCGTCTCTAAGGTGTCTAGTAATTGTAGAAGATTAATTTTACATGATTCTCACTACATAATTAATAGTCACTCGTAGTCACGATGGGGTGCTTAAAAACACTAGCGGCATCTAATAGCTAATAATAACTACGGTTTTTCATACTCATTGTGATATTAGCCACTTCATCTTGTAACACAAACGTCAAGACCAAATACGAACCTCTGCCCGTCTAACTAGAGCTATAGCCAAACCAAAATATGGAAAAATAGTCTACATCTAGGCCAAGGAGATTCAAACCTCTCAAATGGATGTCAACTAAGTGCGCTTTTCCATTAGGCCATCACATATTTATAATATTTGTTTGATCTCACGTGGGCAACCCGTTCTGGTACCATGAAGGAAGTTGAGATTCCACTTCAAAACCAATTGGCAATAAGGGGAGTAATATTTTACTTATAGGAATCTTATATTAGTAGCTTCTCACCCACATCCATCATTGTAATTATGGAATCTATTTATATGGAATCTGATATATAAAATCATAAACTCTTCTTATTCCAATTTTCCCTCACAATTTTTCATTAAAAACATACCTCTCTTATTATTCCTTTTTTTTTTAAATTCATGTCTTGCCGCGCTATCATATTTGGGAAGCATGTTGTTGATGTTGTTGATAATGTAGTTAAAAACGTAAAAGTAAATAACATAAGTGTTTAACAAATTATATACAATTTGAAAAATATCACAAAATAGAGTAAGATTCTGCCGAAATTTGAAGAGAAAATTTTCAATAAGAAAAATTAGTCCGACTCATTTTTCAATCCTGGATCCGTGCCTCAAGACTGTAATATTGTTTTCTTCAAGTGTTTGGGGCTTTCGTCGTAATTATATATCTTGCTTATATATTGTAGATAAGGATGATATATATTGTAGGACAGAATATTATTTGAAGCCCCTCCTCTCTGAATTGTACAAAGTAATAATAGTAATATGTACTCATTAAATTAAGCAGTTCAACTTCTTTTTTGTGATGTTCGGTTTGGATGGGTGGTTTTCAATCTTGGTGCTCAACCTTTTTTCTTCACTGAATCTAGAAACAAAGCACACGGAACAAGCAGAGACAAAATCTCCAAAACCAATTTCAATTGTTTTTCTCTTTTTGGGTTCAATTAGATTGGATTGCACTTAAAATCTCCAAAACCAACGTAACTGGATCACAGAATTTATTTAAGCCAGAGGAGTACATTTACTCCAATATTACATCCACTTAATAATGCATAAACAAGGTAAGGTTGCTCATCTTGTCATCGACTCAGAAGAAGAGGTGTGAGAACTAACAGCAGCGCAAACTCGGATGAAACGCATGGCCTTCACTAACCTCCTCCTTGCTGGAATTACAGTTCCAGGTTTTGGTTTGAACATCAACAATGGCGCCTCAGTGTTGTTGTCGATGTTGGTTTGTGCTGGTTGATGATCTTGAGGTGGCATCAACATCACCACCTCCTCTGGGCACTCTGTTTTCTGATTTGCCATCTTATCTCTCTGTTTTCTGAGCTGAGCTTGAGGGTGTGTTTAATTTGGTGTTTGTGGTGAGTTAATTAATCGAATAAAGAAGTGCGATATATCTGGCAAAAAAGGAAGAATCTGATTCAGTGGAAGCCATTAACTACATATCCATTATGATTATCTTTTTCCTTTTTGGCCATAGCCATTGACAAATAGGGGCAACAACTTTATAAACGACAAAACGGGATGCGTTTTGACCACTTTTAGACCCTGCACAAAATCATATATGCTGCTAAGTTGCTAACCCTAGAAAATACAAATCATGTTCATATTGAATCAGTCAGTTCCTGCATAACATGTTGATATACACAGGCAAGTTATTAACCACGACTAGCAAATTTCTCCACATGTCAATGTCATGCCTGAACATTTTCATATTAATCAAGAGGATTAATTTGATGATGAAAATAGCTAGAGCCAGGCACAATAGCAAAGACAAAATGACAAGTGAAAACTGGGGCCCTTTTCCTTCAACTTTGTTAATGCCATTGCCAGCCATGCACTGATGTGAGAGAGAAAGAGAGAGCACATCAATTCCTTAATCTTTAATAAAACCTTACGGAGGAAAAAGAAGTGGATTTAATTCTCTTCTTTTTCTAGTCCCTATACTCTGATACTCTTTGAGGTACACAAATAAAACTGGATGACGTATCAAAAAAAAATTAAAAAAAAAAAACTGGATGCCTTTTGACTACTTTTAAACCCTACCCAAAATAACATATGCTAAGCCCACAAATCATGTTCAAATTGAACCAAACATGCGTCCAGAAACACTCGCATTTGGATATATGGTGCTTTACGCAAAGAAATTAGGTCCACGTGTAAAAGAACTCGAATTATACAGGGTTATTTTCATTTGCCATTGTCCAAGCCCATCTCTCACTCCGTCTCTAGGGTGTTTAGTAATTGTAGAAGATTAATTTTACATAATTAATAGTCACTGACGTTTGTAGTCATGACGGGGTGCTTAAAAACTTGGGAGTTTCACTAAAATACCCAAAATGGGGGCTGAAATTATAAAAATACCCAACACCCAAAACACTTTATAAACATACCCAAAACTCATCATTACACACACTCAAAACCCATTTATAAACATACCCAAAACCCATCATTACACACATACCCAAAACCTATTTTGGGTATGTTTCTATGTTTAAATAGTGCTTGGGTATTTTTATAAATACATGTCTAGGATTTGATATTTTTATAAATATCTATAAAAACTTTAGCGGCATCTAATAGCTAATAATAACTACGGTTATTCATACCCATTGTGTTATTAGCCACTTCATCTTGTGACACAAATGTCAAAACCAAACACGAACCCATGCCATGCCCGTCTAACTAGGGCTATAGCCAAACCAAAAATATGGAAAAATAGTCTACATCTAGAGACATTTCTATAGTCATGGAAGGAGAGGTGGGCAAGTTTATTATGGAAGTTGTTATATTAGATTCGAACTTTACTCCTTTTAAGTAGCATTTCTGTAGCTAAAAACAATTAGTTTCATAATAGAATGAATCGTACACATGTATAGAAAAATATGGGGTACAAAAGTAATAATAGTAATATGTACTCACTAAAGTAAGCAGTTCAACTTCTTTTTTGTGATGGACGGTTTGGATGAGTGGTTTTCAATCTTAGTGCTTAACCTTTTTTCTTCACTGAATCTAGAAACAAAGCAAACGAAACAAGCAGGGACAAAATGACAAGAAATTTTGGGACCCTTGTTCTTCAACTTTGTTAATGAGGGTATTTGGGATGCACAAGCAAATGTAATCTTAGAACACATTTTTTCGTTAAATTTTTTTTTTATAGGAAAATGTGCATAAATACTATCTTAAATTTTAAGCATATACGTGATTACCACATGAACTTTTAATTTTAATTATTAATCACCTAAACTTTATAAAGTGTAGCAATTTACGTATAACTCCGTTAAGATTTTCGTTAAGTCAAGTCATATTATAATTATAAAAACTTAACAAATTTGAAAATAATTATTATAAAAAAAATGAAAATCAAGCATGTTTTTTTTTTTGGGACGAAAAATCAAGCATGTTATCTCTCGCCTCCCCCAACACCTTTCTCCTCCATTACCATTTTGCAATTCAAGGTGAATTCTCACCAAAGTTCTCTAATACATTAAAACTTAGCAATTTTGTCCTTTTCCTTTTTTCTTTGTGCTAGTGAAATTAAACTTGGCAAACCTAGTTATGGCTGAAATTGTTATTGATTTGCAGAGCTTGGCCCCATTGTTTGTGCAGTTGGAGAGAGAGAGAGAGAGAGAGAGAGAGAGAGAGAGAGAGAGAGAGGGGCAGCGTTAAAGTCAGGAAAAAATATATATTACCCGCCCAGGCCGCCTAGCCGCCTAGGTGGCCGCCTACCGCCGCTAGCCGGATTTTTCGAACACTCAGACAATTTAACGTTAAAAATTGTCATAATCTAACAGAAATTAACTTGCTTTCGACAGATATTCACCAATACAATGCTATTCAGTTGCAAAAATACCTTTTATCAAAATCCAAAAACCAAAAATATAAAAACACGATTCATAAAATAGCAAATTCGACGAACCCACTTAACAAGAATGTTCAGGGATCATAAATACTAAACAGAAGAAGAAGAAGAAGAAGAAGAAGAAGAAACGCAGGTGGAGGCCTGGTGGTGGTGGTCTGTCTTGAGAGAGAGAGAGAGAGAGAGAGAGAGAGAGAGAGAGGGGCAGCGTTAGAGTCAAGGGTAAAAATAAAATAAAAATTAAAGGCTTTTTATCACAAATGGTCCTTGACGTTTACGAAATTATCGCGAATGGTCCTTGAGGTTTTTTTGTGACACTAATAGTCCTTAACGTTAGGAATTTTTATCCCAAATGGTCCTTCCGTTAGAAATTATGTTAAGTTTATGATGTGGAAGATAAGTGGAGCCCATATGTCCAATCACATCGTGACATGTGGATTGAATAAATAATAAAATATTTTTTGTATGAAAATCCATTAAAAATCCATTTAGCCGCTCTATCTCCCTTTCCCTCTGCCCTCTCTCCTCCCTGTGCTCTCCCTCTCCCTCTGTTATTTTCTTGCCTCTACAACCCGACTACCCCATGCCCACCCGCAACCCACCCCTCTCTCCCCCTATGCTCTACCTCTCTCCTCCCTGTCCTCTACTTCTCCCTCAGTAAAAATAATAATATAACTCATATATAGTAATTAGATTTCCCTGCATAACATCATCGTCTGATAGGGATACACACAATATTGCATAACCCACAACCTGAGAATACAACATGGAGCTGAAGCAAGGTATAAAGTAATTAGATTTCCCTGCAATATGTGTCTGATTTTCTATTTGTATAGTTGTATATATATCATAACCAACAACCTGAGAATTCCCTTTTGTTTTTTTCTTGCCCACTGTCACCCGCAAGAAAAAATGGTCTCTGGGATTCTTTTAATGGTCTCTGTTTTTTTAACGCTGCTACCCGCAAACCGCAACTCCCCTACCCTCTCCCTCTGTATTTTCTCTCCTCCTCTACTCTCCCCCTCTATTTTTAATTATTTTAAGTTTTTGAATAAATGTTTGTGTAAAAGGAAATGTGAATCTACCTTGTGCAAGTGATTATTTTGCAAAATATACAGAGGGAGAGGGGTGGGTTGCGGGTGGGCATGGGGTGGTCGGGTTGTAGAGGCAAGAAAATAACAGAGGGAGAGGGAGAGCACAGGGAGGAGAGAAGGCAGAGGGAAAGGGAGAGAGAGCGGCTAAATGGATTTTTAATGGATTTTCATAAAAAAAAATATTTTATTATTTATTCAATCCACATGTCACGATGTGATTGGACATATGGGCTCCACTTATCTTCCACATCATAAACTTAACAGAATTTCTAACGGAAGGACCATTTGTGATAAAAATCCCTAACGTTAAGGACTATTAGTGTCACAAAAAAACCTCAAGGACCATTCGCGATAATTTCGTAAACATCAAGGACCATTTGTGATAAAAAGCCAAAATTAAAAGGACCCGACCCGCCCAGGCCGCCTAACTCCCGCCTAGCCGCCGAGGTGGCCGCTCTCGCCGCCTAGCCGAATAGGTGGCCGCTCTCGCCGCCTAGCCGCCTAGGTGGCCGCTCTCGCCGCCTAGCCGCCTAGGTGGTCGTTCTCGCCTCCTAGCACCGCCTAGCCGCCTAGGTGGCCGCCTAGCTCCTCCTAGGCTGATTTCTCGAACACTCGACAATTTAGTGATGGGAAACCAAGGTTTTCTATCAAAGGGACTCCCATTAATCACTTTCTTGGCACATCCACCTTCAGGCTGTCTTGCCAAGATCAATCGCCTGGTACCTTTGGATAAAGTTGGCATCCTTAGTTGTGGCATCTCAACAGGTTTGGTGTCATACTCAAAGCATTATGGTCATGATTTATGTATCCAAACCACCCTGAATGTAGCAAAACCGAAGAAGGGATCTTCAGTTGCTGTCTTTGGACTTGGGGCTGTTGGCCTGGCTGTAAGTTTTGGGAAACTTTTGTTCATCAAATCCTTAATTCCAATAGTTGCATTTATTTCCTTTTCCGTATTTTTACTGATATATTATTGTCTAGGCTGCTGAAGGTGCAAGAATTTCTGGGGCATCACGGATTATTGGGATCGACCGAAATCCCAAGAGGTTTGAGGAAGGTATTTACAATGTTGTCCATTGTCATTTACCATGGTTTTAACAGGTAGTTTCATGGAAAAACGTAGAAACAAATTCTTGCTTAAAACTTTTTCTTTTTCCTGGTTTAGCCAAGAAATTTGGAGTAAATGAGTTTGTGAATCCAAAGGACCATGACAAACCAGTGCAAGAGGTGAAAAACAATTCTTTATTCGTATCAGATGTTGCTACATCAATCCACATAGATAGTTAAGTTATATCCAACCTTCAAATTTGATCTTTGAAATCAACAGGTTATTGCTGAGATGACAAACGGTGGAGTTGATAGGAGCTTAGAGTGCACAGGCAATATTGATGCCATGATATCGGCTTTTGAATGTGTTCATGATGTATGTTTTCTGGATTACAGCAGCTACATTTTGATTGCTAATATTGTAGATACAATGTGGCCTAGTTGTGTTGGTTCCATGATGAAAATTTGAATCATTGTGTTTTGGGTTAGGCTTCAGACTTTGGTGGCTCCAATTCAGAATTCATGAAACTCTAGGTTGAATTGATGTGTACCAATCATTGATGACCTGTGTGTGCTAGTTCATCTTTTAACACTTGTCTATCTACGTTCTACCCTCAGCTGCATCTGCAGTCATGAGCTTATATGTTTTGATCATGCACATGAACAAGGATGCAGTCTTCATGTGGGAGTTCAGAACAAGGATGCAGTCTTCATGACTAAGCCGATTAATGAAAGGACGCTTAAAGGAACATTTTTTGGGAACTACAAACCTAGGACAGACCTTCCCTCTGTTGTGGACATGTACATGAACAAGGTAACATCATTTTCTTCTAAGATTTTCGTTTACATCAGGCGTTCAATTCGTTTGTCATGGATTAATGAACAAAGCATTTTTCCTTTTCACTTTCCAACAGGAACTGGAGGTAGAGAAGTTCATAACTCATCGAGTTCCTTTCTCCGAGATCAACAAAGCCTTTGATTACATGGTGAAGGGGGAAGGATTGCGATGCATCATTAGCATGGAAGAGTAGCTGCTATCAGTTCATAATTAAACTTCAATAAGTTTCTTTGATGAACAGCTTTAAGTATTCAACAAAGTATGCACTTTCACACTGCCTAAGCAATATTTTGTGTAACCTGAGACGGAAACTATCAGCCTCCATTCAAAGTCAAGTTGGGTTCTATAAGTAAATTATAGAATACATTTTCAATAAGACGAGTTCAAGTACAATCTCCAATTTTCCATATTTGATAAAACAAATATAAAAACCAACAGACTTTTTTATAAAACAAAACAGGGTCTCTCTCTCTCTCTCTCTCTCCAAAGTTTTGGTTATATTTTAGCTAAAAATTTGAAGATGTTACTAGAAATTTTAAAATGCGATTTCCTACTAAAAAACAAAGCAAACTCATCAAATTTGTGCCGAGTGTAATCCATCACATTTCGGGTTAATTCATCAAAGTGTTAGTAGAGAGCCTCATTTTCTCTCCCCTTCTAGCTACATGTGGGTATGACCAGTCCATCTTTGCCTTCCTCACAATAGAGGGAAAGAGAGAGTCCTGTGGAGTGGTTATTGGAGGCCATTTTTTCTCAACAACCTCTCTAAAATAGACAAAACTTGTGTTGCTATTGAATATAATGGATTCTCAATATCACCTCTTTGGTTGCCTGATATATTTCTTCTATTCATCAAAATCCTTTGTTCCACCTTCTCTGTGTGTGACCACAAATGATATGAAAATGAGTGAATGAGCCCTACCAGTGAGGATGTTACTTATACTTCTCCATGATTCTTCTGGCTTCTTCTAGACTGTCCTCCATCCCCTCCTCCTTTGGTGTAGAGGTGGTGCCTCCACCCCCCTTGGGTCCTTCATCCTTATTCAAAGCTATAAATGTGAAGTATACAAGTCCCATCGTAGCCTGTTATCATACAATGCGTTCATTACAATTACATAATATTTATGTACTTCAAAAATAAGGACTATCTATACAAGAATAATGCTCTCTTACTGACAAAAGGAAATTTACTTGTCTACATTGCATCTCATTTCCTTATAGAAACGAGTAATGCAGAAAAAGGAGTTGATTTTAAAACACAAACACACAAATGGTAGCACAAGCATACTTCATATACATTTTGGAAAAAGAGAAGTCAAAATAACATCATCGATCTACTGTTCTTGCAGGAGGAGAGAAAGAGAAACATACCAGCACAAAGAAAACTGTAGACAGTAAAGACTTGAGTACAAAGAGTGAAAGAGCCAATGCAACTACTGTCACAGAAACCCTTGCAATTGATCTTGGCACAGAATCCTAGCACCCAAACACAAAACGCAAACAGAATATCAAAAATCTTCAATTTGTATTAAAAGCAAGAAAAACACCCTGCATTGAAATTGCACAATCGATAAAAGTTTGAAAGGGTAGACTAAACATAACTTACCGGCACAAGATTGGTTCCTGCCTCAATTCCATCTCTCCCAACCTTCCAAACTATTTGTACAACTATTTTACACAATTCAAACCAGTAGTCAACACAAATGTAAACATAAACTCAAGGGTAAACTATTTGCCCTGTTGTATGAGCAGGAAAGCAGCAAAAGTAATCCATGTGATGCAGAAAGGTAGAAACACTGTGAATTGGATGTAAACAACCAATGTCGTCCGTAAATAATGTAACTCAAAATCTCAACCAGAAAATTAAAATATTATCCTAACAATTCAAAATTAGCCTGCATGAAAGGGTCGTACTTGAAAAGCCTTCTTGGCCTACTTTTCATGCATACAAAATTTACCCGGAGAAAATCACACTTACTGCACATGGCAGCACGTCAGCTAGGTTTCACCCACCAAATGGTAAGTTCCCATGGATTATGGTATTCATGGATGATTAGCCAGTTCTCTCAACTACCCGATTAACGGGTGATCACTCTTTAATGTAAGAAGATTCAAGCATTTCTAAACAGTTCCGTTCTCTAGTTACAGCTTCACTGCTTCTACAAAAGTGCCTTTACCTTTCATGCCTGATTGAAATCTTTACAATAGCTTTTTATTTTTTTAATTTATAATTATTTTGTATTAATCGCGGCCTGGTGGTGGTCGTCGCGGGTGGAGGCCTGGTGGTGGTCGTCGCGCTGGTGGAGGCCTGGTGGTGGTGTGGTGGTCTGTTGGGAGCGAGAGAGAGAGAGAGAGAAAGAGGCAGCGTTAAAGTCAGGAAAGAAAAATTTAAAAGGACCCGACCCGCCCGCCCAGGCCGCCTAGGCGGATTTTTCGAACACTCGACAATTTAACGTTAAAAATTGCCATAATCTAACAGAATTTACAGAAATTAACATGCTTTCGACGGATAGTCACCAATACAATGCTATTCAGTTGCAAAAATACCTTTTATCAAAATCCAAAAACCAAAAATATAAAAACACGATTCATAAAATAGCAAATTCGACAAACCCACTAAATAACAATGTTCAGGGATCATAAATACTAAACAGAAGAAGAAGAAGAAGAAGAAGAAAGGCAGGAAGTGCAGATAGCTAACCTTTCAAGAAATTGGACTGTGCAGCGAACACAACAGGAACAGAGCGATACCTCCGAGTCCTCTGCCTCTTATTAATTTGAAGAGCTGAGACCAAAGACTGCTTCTTTAACCTTAAAAATGACTTAGAAGAGAAGAATTGAGAGTGGGTGAAAGCCAGGGTTTGATTCTTGTAACATCTTGGAGAGTGTGGGATTATGCAGCATAGGCTCTGGAACATAACTGAGCCAGCCATCTATATCTTTCTCCAATTTGATTACTTTACGCAGACTAATTGAGAGCTGGAACCGCCATTTTAGCTTTCACCCAGTGAGTCTCTCACTTTCTCTCCCAGCCTCACAAGCAGCTATCGCTAACCTAGTTATGGCTGAATTTGTTATTGATTTGCAGAGCTTGGCCCATTGTTTGTGCAGTTGGAGAGAGAGAGAGAGAGAGAGAGAGAGAGAGGAGTTTTAGGGCGAGGGCGGGATAGGAGGGATGGATTGTTGTGAGCTGTGGCCTTTTGGTTAGGAAGGGGGCTGTCATGAGGGAGAAGGGGGAAGGGGAGCTTGTGGGATAATTAGGTTGGATTTTTTTTCTTTTTAATTATGTTAGTTTTAAAAAATGTAAGTTTTTAATTATAATAAATTGATTTGGCAAAAAGATTTTTTTTTTTTTTTTGATGAAAATCACTTTTAAAAAATATCACATGTTCAACGTGTGACTTTATTTAATGGAAATTTTAACGGAGTTACACGTAGGAGGCAAATTGCTACACTTTACAAAGTTGAGGTCAAAATTGAAAGTTTAGGTGGTAATCGCGCACATACTCAAAAGTTTAGGTGGTATTTACGCAAATTCCCCAAAAAATTAATTAATTTAGAAACTGAAAAGTGAAAACTAGGGGTGAGCATCAAAACTGGAATACCGATACCGTCCCAAAACCGTGCCATTCCGTGTCAAACTCGTGTCAAACCGTTTGGTGTTGATGCTTAAACGGGATGAAACAATGTCATCCCGTTACTGTTTGGCACGACACCGGTATCAGATTTGTGATCTCGTTTGATGCCATATCGTACCGTACAGTAACTAATTAATATTGAATAATAAATATTAAAATATTATTTCCAAAATTTCAGATTTAGTATATCTCTCACACGAACGAACGAAACTTAGGAAAGATTTTTCAAATCCAGAAGCTTTTTTCCTCTCTCCTTCCCTTCCCTTCACCATCGATCGATCCATCTCAAATCTCAATCTCCTCTTCTTCTTCTCCTCCTCTCTCTCTCTCTCTCTCTCTCTCTCTCTCTCTCTCTCTCTCTCTCTCTCTCTCAATGGAACCCTAATAACCAAACATCTCAGTGTCGAAGTCGAATCGAACCCTAATAACCATCTCTCTTTGTTTGACATCAAACTTGCTTCTTCTCTCTCTGCCTGCCTGTCATGTGCATCTGGAGCTTGGCAATTTGGAATGGTATTGATTGAAATTGAAGTTTTGTTTGTTAGGCTTGATCTTGAACTTGAAGTTTGAATAGGTTTTTACTTTTTAGTATGATGAAAACATTGTGTATTTGATTGATTTGGCAGCTATTGCCAAAACTGAAGTTATTTGGCAGCTGCAAAAACTGAAGAAAAAAAATTCAAATTTTAGCCTAAGGTGAACGGTATCAGTTTTAATACCGAACCATACTGGTCCCGGTTGGGGCTGATATGGTTTGAACGTGTTTTTGAAAATCCCCCATCCCGTGTCATACCGTCCCGATTCTCCTATTCGGGATTGACACCAGGATGACCTCCATCCCGTGTCATCCCGTACCGTGCCCACCCCTAGTGAAAACTATCAATCTTTTGAAGAAATTGTAATTAAGCAAGTGGCCGACGCCTCCCTTCCCTTCCATGCATTGAGATTTCGTTATTGCTTTTTGTTGCTTTTTTGTTTCAAGACAAATACTTCAAAACGCTATGCTTTATTAGGCAAAACTTAACTATTAAGCAGAGAAAGAAACCACACCATTATATTAATTAAAGCCAAGAAACTACATCACACATCACTGCACACAAAGAAATTAAATAAACGAAAACATTTGCATGCCTAGCGATGCATGGCCATAGCCAGGTTAATTAATTAATTTGGGTAAACGTGGTTACTCTTCTTGGCGTTGGATGTTTTAGGCTTGTCCTGGGTTTCAGAGACTCCAGATTCAGAAGCCATGGAAGGACAAACATGGAGTATCTGATCAAGCATCATGCTCTTTACTAACCTCCTCTTTGCCGGAATTACACTCCCTGGTTTTGGTTTGAACCATGGCTCCTCCTCCCTCTTAGTCTTGTTCTCATGGGCTATGATTTCTAGAGATGGCTTCAGCTCCTTTGGCTCTTTATTACCCCCCCACGTACTTATCTTCCTCATCCTGGGTCAAGTTCAATGCCATCTCTCTTGGTTTTGATAACAAAGATGAAGATGGTGAAGAGATTTAGAGAGAGAAACAGCAGAGAGAAGAGTTGAGAGAAAAGTTGAAATATGATGAAATTGCAAGAGGATTAGACTAGAGTATTTATAAACTGGATTGGAATTAAAGTTTCAAGTCTGTTCTTACGAGTTCCACCCCTCTAGAAAAAAATTATAAAACATGACGTGTTGAAATTTTGTCCAATTTAACAAGTCCAATTTTAGTATTTATAAGTAATTCATCTAACATCGACCATAATATAAATTCAATTTAATTGAAATATTCAGTCTAGTCCAGTCACCAAACGAGACATGAGAACTAAGTGACACCACATGACTTGGTAACTGACAATGAAATCATGTTATTATGTCTGAAAGCGCACATAATATATTGTAGGTTTTTGTGTTTGTCATTTCTCAACCTTATTAATGTCAGACTTGGAGTGAATAATAAAGGGGTTTTTGATGATGCATGGGATATTACATTGTGGGACGCAGTCATTGACGTAAAGTTAAAGCGTGCGACTGAATAATCTATTTGTCTCTTCTTTCGTTTTCACCAATTTATTTTATTTTTAAAAGGAATGAAAGAATGATAACAATGTGTTTAGCAAATTCAATGAAAATGGAAAAGAAAATCAAAATAATTAACACGACTATCATAACAAGGAAAATGCTAGAGATACCTACTAATTACATCAATTTTGAATCTTAACTGACGTGACAATATTTTATTTGCTATAAATGTACAAAGTCGAAAGTAGACTAGTAGGTCATGTTTGGTATTCTATTCAAAAAAGTAAATTAAAAAACTATGATTTTTTTAAAAAAACATGAGTTTTCAAATAGTGTTTTTTAAGATCTAAAAACTTGTTTGGTATTGAACTCCAAACTATTTTTAAGATCTAAAGAAATTGAAATTAAAATCAAAAAATCAAAAACCCTAGATTCCCAAATTGAAATTGATAAAAGAAAAGGAGACAGGGAGGAGAGAGAAGGAGACGGGAGAGGGAGGAGGAGGAAGAGAGAGAGAGAGAAAGAGAGAGAGAGAGCTATAAAATCTCACTTTTTTTTGTTTTCAATAATGGGTTTTTGAGTTTTTAAAAATAAGCCTACCAAACGGATTTTTGTGGTTTTGGACTTAAAATTTGTTTTTTGAGTTTATAAAATTAGATCCAAGTAAGATACTAAACATGCCCTTATTTTTTTGGAACTTAGAAAGAAAACAAATGAAACGATAACATTAATTAATCATATCCATATAACATTATGGCGGGTAAAAAGTTCATCCTCGGCTTATTCTTGATCGGGATGAGGAACTAATAAACAAAATAAATAGAATAAAAGTTATAAAGCCTTTTTGGGTTTGCCCAAACTAAAGCACTACACTTTCGGCCTTGAGCAGTAATGCTTTATATACTTTTCATTCCTTTCTTAAGAAGAAGGTCCCAATTTGTTCATGTGTTCCATTTTTTTCTTCTTGCCAATATTTACTTGTATTTAAAAATAAATAAATAAAAAGATACTTATATATAAAATGGAATTCTAAACAGGAGAATAGTACCATTAAATTTTAATTAATTAGTGTGTGAATTAGGGTTGGAATCTAGAAGGTAACCATGCATTTTGATGCTTTTGGGGTTCACAAACTCAAAACTCGACGCCTTTCAAAGCCAGGGACAACGTACCCTAAAGCAATCATGTAAACACGAGATGGAATCATTTGATCCATTTACCACCGACTGGTTTAGCTTTTTTTAAGCCACTGAGCAAGAGCTTTAGATTTCCTCTTCCATATGTTTGTTGCAAGACCTTTAGCTTTTTATGCCACTAAGCTTTGTTTTTCAACACATGTTAATCTAAGCTTACCACTTAATTGCGTTTATTTTTATTTAATCATTTAGACAAAGGTGCACAGTGGGGTGGCTCCACAGTAGAAAAGTGAGCCAAACTTCCCCCCAAAGTGCATTCAAGTTCAATTCATATAGCAATTAAACAATCTTGAGGCAACCCAATATAATACTTCTCCCTCCCTTTTCCCCTCAAAAACAAGCTTATACTAAAAACAGCGTGATACCCTGGCAGAGGGAGACATGTCAGAGGCCTTTGAGCCCAACTCCAAACTTAAACCAGGCTAGCTAAACCTCGTAATTTTATTAAATTATTTTAAGTGGCTTTTGCCCTTTTCTGCCTCTCTCTAACATGAATGTGGCTTTGAGACTTAAAATTAACCTTCACCTTGTTATATATTCATGCGTATCTATCTTTCATTGGCCTGAGTTATTTTCCAATCAAAATTAGCATCAATCCAATTGACTAAATCATCGAATGTACAAGTTGCCAACAAAATTCAAAAGCCACAATAAGTTTTTTTTTTATACAAGCGACTCGAATACAGGACTTGAAGTGCTTTGGTCTAATGGAATTGGACCCACAATAAGTTCTTAGCTTAGCTCCAACAACAAGTGGCCCCCACATCTCCCTCCCATGCATGCATTGGTTTCAATTTGTACTTTTTTTTAAATTGGAATTGGTATTGGACCCAGCTGCTGATCTCGAATCAATCTAATTGGGAGACAGCTTAGATCCAGAGTTTCATCTTTTTCAGCAGCAGGTGATGAAGACATGATTTGTAAGTGAGAGGGTTAATCTGATTTAATTATAGCTACGCATTTGTGTACGTGCCCCTAATTATATTGATCTAATTACCTTAATTAATGGAGAAGTGGTTGTGCCAATGGGTTCCCACCACAGTGGTGGTGGATTCCCCCTTCCCCCCATGGCACCCAGGATCGAACTCCAGTGGGGTTTCTTTCCTCCAATGTAACCAAAAAAAAAATGGAGAAGTGGTTGTGATTTGGGCCATGCAGGTTTGATTGAATTCAATATAGTGTTTTAGAGCATTTCCACCCATGGTGCCATAGCAAAGGACATAGCCAAGTAAGCGAAAATACTATTCACATGAATAATGATTGCCCAATCCTTTTTTATTTTACTTTTTCACCCATTGCCATGACAACCTAGGTATGTATAAAAATAATAAAATAAAATAAAATTCCAAATGTTTTGGAATTTTTCTGAATTTTTTTCAATTTTAAATATTTTTTTTTTACGTTGATGATGTCAAGCTCACATCATCGCCCTCATGCAACAGCTCGAATTGTTCTTGCCTTCAGGTCTGCCCAGACTTGATGGAGCTCACCATATGCCCGGACTGGATTGCTGCGTTGGAAATGATTTTTGAGATCCAGGAGGCATTTTGTCTGGTCTAGACTGCTAGAGTAGAAATTTTGATGGTGGCCCAAGTTTGCTTTAAAGTACCCTTAATTTGTTTGCTTAATTAGTAATGAGTACTGCTATTTCCACTCACCTGTTCTATTTTCCCACCCATCTTATTTTCTCACCCATCATATGGATTTGAAAAAACACAATCCTATTTTTCCACCCACCATTTTTCCTAAAATGTCCTTTAATTATTAATTCAAGCAAAAAAACTTGAAACTTAAAAAAAATAAATAAATAAAACCCAGCACAAACTTCCCTCATCGATGACCCACCTCCCCCATCTTCTCATGCCACCGACGTGGATCACTTATGGGTTTAACAAGAATCAATGAAATACTTTAAGTTCTTCGAGAGAGACCAAAAAAAAAAAAAAAGCAAAAATCAAGTGATCAAATCAGATTATTAACCCATAACCCACGCTGGAATATCTGGTTGGGGAGGTTGTCTTTTATAATTAGCTTGATTCTGCTTTACGTTTTGGTGTAGTCTGGCTAGCATATGGTTGTGATGGGCGTCTTCTTCTTTATGCAGGTTTGCTTTTCCATGCACATTCAATTTACTCTTTATCAATTATATGAATTGTATTGTGTGTTTCCTCTTCTGTTCAGTGTATATGGTGTGAATTAACTTACCCCGATTCATTTACTTCTTTATTCATTTTATTTTGGTGGTGTGTGGGGGTGTTGGAATGTATTTTACTTCTTAGATTGGGTTAGGCAGGCACCTACTGAGTGACAGAAAGATGTTTCAAGCCTTTCTAAGGATCACTGTCAACTGCGCAGTAGGCGTTGGTGTTGTTGCTTTGGGAGTCGGAAATACATTTGGGTATATCCCTCCATGGTATGGAGAAAGTTTGTGATGGGTTGAGGTTTTTGTCCTTAGAAGTCATTTTACAAATGGATAAATTTGTCTTTAAAATTTTTAAAATAAATTGGGTGGGAAAATAGTACAGGTGGGTGGAAATAGCAGCACTCTTAGTAATATCCTTTTTTATTTGGTGGCGGCAAAAGAGTACCCTTTGATTTATCTTAGGAAAATTTAAGAAAAAAGATTACAGACAAAAGCCAAATATACAATTAGAAAATTAACACCCTTTTGGATTCAATTGTCTGGATATATAAATTAAACCAATCAATTGTACATTGTCCATTCATCCCCCAAACCAAAATCCAAATTAAAAGAGTGCACACATGATCATATTCATTAACGGCAAAAAACTTACATCGTATAGGAATTAAGCGGGGCATTAAGCTTTTACTTCTAGGGAAAGAACATGGAAAATTATGTTATAAAAATGAGTTTCCTAGTCACTCATTGGTGACTATTGACCAACTGATTATGACTGACTTATTAAAATTCATTTGATCAATTTAATAGTTAGCATTCTTTTAAATGTGTGTATATACACCGATGTTAAATACAAGGGCTCGAGATTCGATAATTCGATATAATTGTCACCACTTATATAAGTATTTTTTTATACAAGCGACTCGAAGATGGAACTTCAATGCGAAGTAAATGTTCTTAACCACTGTATTATATATATATATATATATTGTATCCTACGAAATCAATCAACTTGGTGCTTTAAGAAAGTACTAAAATTTCAATAACTCAATTGAGTGGTCAAATGATATCTGATTCAAGTGATTTTTTGTAGAGATGATCTTTGAATGATTATCTAAAAAATAGACGGTTTGGATTAGTGAAATACAATATAGAGTGAACCTTACAAGGATGTCCCTCAATGAAAGGCCTATGTTCGAAAGAGAAACTAGAATAACATTGAAGCAAAACACCAACTATGGTGACCAATTGGGTAAAACTTCAATCCAAGACAGACTTTTCTTTTTGCAATTCAACACTTGTATTTTGTTACTCTCTCTCTCTCTCTCTCTCTCTCTCTCTCTCTCTCTCTCTCTCTCTCTTTCATTGGTTAACTGATTTATTATGCATTGGTCTAATGCAAATATGCCCAAGTTAGTATGAACTTTTTGTTAAAGTTGGCTCGCCTAAAAGATGCGAAAGGAATAAAGGAAACGGTCAGTCAAAGAACTGCAGACAAGTTGATTGGGCTCTGGTGCTCGAGCGGTAGATAGGTGTCTCGAGCGGACGCATGGGCTCGAGCAGGAGGCGCGGATCCATCGCAGATCTTTGGCAAATTAGGATAGATTTCTTCCTAGTATTGAGGGTTCTTTAAATCTCCTATGCCTTGTATGATTGTACTAAAGTCTTATATCATATAAATAGACACTTTCGCTCTAGGTTTTAATAATGTGAGAAAATTAAGGCATCAAATTGGATTTGAGCCAAGGGTGAGAGAAAAGAGAGCTAGGGTTTGTGAGAGAGCAAAGGGGGTTCTTTATTGTAACAAAATGGGTTCTTTCATACTAGTGAATTTCTCGGGGATCACCGGAGAGGAAGTAGGGACAACGCCGAACCTCTATAAATTCTTGTATGTCTTTGTGCGTGTGTTTACTGTTCTAGTTCTTGAGTACTTTATCTTTATGTGGCTTGTGTTTGATAGTTGCGTAATCCATCAATGACAAGGTCTTGGAGTGTTTCGCACAAGACTTTGCTCCCCCAATTTCTTTCTTTGTTCCTGAAGATTTGTTAGATATTGTTGTTTTGTTTGTCCCTCGTCCCCCACTTGACAAACATCACATCTGATTTGAGTGTGCATTGCAGGAAAGTTCTTTCTTCCCTTTTCATTTCATGGCCAACTTAAAAAAAAAAGAAGAAGCATGCGGTTCTCTTATTGTATATATGATATGACTGGTAGTTGGGGTCCTGGGGACTGGCAGAGGATAGGAAATAATGGGGTGGAAATGCAATGTCCCTCAACATCCATATTGTTGAAGAAAAAGAATTTCAAAGAAGACAAATATCCACCTGGGCCCTATATCATAGAGGCCGGAAATGAGAAAACTAACCTCCCAATACATGTCATGTCATGTTTTACTTTGTGTAAGGCCTCATTCGACTCTCGGGTCATCACAATGCAGATGGTTCTCTGAACTTCATGTATTATATTTATTGTTGGGGACACGCATTTCTAACTATAAATACTTGTAATATAGTGAGTGGGGAGTTGCAAAGAACAAATTTGTGAGTATATGATTTGAGTATTCAAATAAAGTGAGTGTGGAGCTCTCTTCCTAAGTGTCTTTCTCTATGTTAAGAGTTTGTTTGCTTTGTTCTTCTAGTTCTCTACTTGTTAGGGCGGTACTAGCTAGAAGCAGAGTTTCGGGGTTTTCAGGTCTCTCCTTGCACTTGGAGACAGTGGACCTATCTATTTTCCATCTAAATTCTGTTCTCGAAGAATTTTAGTGGTTCCATCACACCTTACGCTACGCCGCATCACATTGTCATCAGTCATTTGTATCACCCTGGCAAGCAACAAATTATATCCAAGTAGAATATAGGAATCGTTCTAGAAGATTGTTCCATAAAAAAGACAGATGGCTTTGACAGAAGCCAGTCGATTATAGTTGCAAGGTCAGGCTGGTTTGGACTTTTAATTAGAATAATGGTTTGAGCCTTCTTTAGGGTTAAATAATCGGAAATAAAGAAGTGGGATATAGAAAAAGAGGAATCAGATTCTGTGCAAACAGTTAGCTACATATCCGTTGTGTTAATTAATTAGAAACATAGAGCATTTGACGTGTCAAATTAAAATATTATTTTATTACATAGTGTTTATAGTTTATTAATTTAAGTCTAAAACACAACTTTTGTATATATAAGATTAATTTGATGATGAAAGTAACTAGGACCAGCAAAGACTTTTAACATCAAACACTTTCTTGAAGGCTCATTTGGGTTGTGTCGTTGTCATCGTCATTGTTTTTGGCCATTATGTTGGCACAACAAAAGTCGGCGGACTTCGTCAGTTGGACTTGGTGTGGCCGACAATGTTTAAGTAGCTAGCTAGAAATGTGAAAGAAAGTCCAAGTGTGATAAATTTCACTCTGTGTCCTTACTTTCCCAATCCCCCTAAATGCCAACCAGAAAATCCTTCTTCCATCAGGTGAATAGATTTAGATGATGGCTTATATATTCTTTCTTGACATGGAAAAAACAAAGAATGACAAGTCTTCAAAATCTCGAAAGATTTCTTGTTTTCATTTTATTATTATTTATGTAAAAGAATGTAAGTCTCACATCGAAAACTTAACTACATACAATACAATATATATAATATTCCACTACGAGCCTTTAGACAATAGGAATTATAAGCATCAAGCAACTTACATAGTAGATATTATAAGCAGATCATTAATCTAATAATTAACAAGCCATATTGATGATCAAGAGTTAATTTGTTTCAATATTACATAATAAAATATACTTGCGAGCACACACACTACATTTTATATACGGTAGAGCTTAATAAATTCCCGCTTAGAGCGGTGACATGAATCAGCAACAAAAAATCCTCCTCATCACTGACCTCCTCCTTGGTGGAATTACAGTGGCAGTAGCAGTTGTGTTTGGTCTGGAGCTGCATGGCTTAGTGTCGTTGTTGTTGTCGACCATTTCTTCAGTTCTGTGGCACTGGTCTTCTTCCCCCTTTGAGACCTTCAGGTTCAATGCCTTCCCTGCACCTGAATTTGCCATTGCCACTATTTCTCTTTTTTATTAGAGAGAATGTTTGTGTTTGTGTTTGTGCACTAGTGCTGCTGCTAATTGTGTGTTAACGCTTAAACCTCCCCTTAGGAGAGTTTAAATAGACCAGAACTGGGGAAGAAAAAAAAGAAGAAGTTGATTCTTACGTAAGCCGTGACGCATGCAACAATGGTGATTCTCAAGTAAGAAATAGACGTAGTAAATTAACCAGATACATGAATGTTATTATATATACGTATAAAATGTAACACTTGTATTAGTGATAATGGTTAAACTAAAGTATAGTGATGTTTAGGACTTGACTGGGCCAGCTGGTCCACATAATTTGATCGCTTTCATAATTAATTTGCTTAAAAACAAGAGATATTTAGTCAAGTACCCATTGTTAGCACTAAAACTATAAATAAACCCCACACCATTTAATTTCTATAAAAAAAACCCAAAAAATGACAATTGACCCTATTGAATTTAATTTTAATTATTAAATTACTTTGATGTCCTATTGAGTATTTTGGGCTTGTTTATATGTTTTGAGGTTAGGTTTGTTTTGAGAAATCAATGGCAGTTTTGTAATTGAAAAGAAGTTAAAAGCCTTTTTGTTATGTTATAAATGAGTTTTGGGTGTGTTTCTAAAGTCCATTTAATACGGGGTATTTTTATAATTTGAGCTCCTATATTGGGTATATTAGTGAATCTCCCTAAAAACAATTGATAATGGCGATATTCTAAACTAATCCACTTATTTTTGAAATTTCTCTCATTAATCCGATCATTTCCGATTTTGTAATCATGATTCTCATTAGAAGGTGGGACAAAAAAGAAAATATTGTTGGGTATTTTACAATTTTCTTTATTACATATTCTCTCTGGAATTCCTTCTGGAAGCTTTTGTGACAAAAATGAATGGGAAATGGGTTGGTGTTACATCAAACAGCCAACATTTCAATAGGATTCCTCCTTGGATCCCCGCCCTCAAGAGAATAAGTACGAGAGCAACAAATATATATTAATATGTTTATTAGTAAATAAATATTTGAGATGGAGAGATCATTATTTAACCCTACTCGTTAATTGTTTGTTTAATTTTATATTTGGGCCAAAGCCCAAAACAACAAAGCAACCAAAAGAGGCCCAACAGAGGGAGGCAGGTAAAAGGCCTTTGAGCCCAACTCCAAACTTCAGTCCACACCACTACTCCAAAAAAGGGTCCAGTAGCAAATGATACAGACACCCCCAACTCTCCATCTGCCAAGCTAAGCTTAGTCCCAGATAATTAAGGAGCTCATAATTTGGTTTAAAATAAGAAAAAACATAATTTTATTAAACTAAGTGGCTTGGCTCTCCTCTTTCAAGTTTGAAAAGAAACAAGCAAACAAAACTATAAACTTCAATTAGGTCCTAAAGGGAAAGACACGTCTTTTTTCTTCTTGTTCTTTGAGTACGTAAATAATAATAAAAAAGATACGTAACCAAGGAAAGATACAAATTTTAGAGGAATTATAATAGTACAAATATATCATGTCAACGTGTCACTCCACGCAAACATTGGCACTTGTCTTTTCTTTTGCAGCTTGCAGGTAATTACTCGGATGCTCTCTATGGGATTATGAGAGAGAGAGAGAGAGAGAGAGATAACAAGACTTGAGAGCAGAAAAAAACAAATTGAAGATTGAGTTTCCTAGTCACTCGTTGGTGACAATTGACCGATTGATTAGGATTTTCGATGTGACACTGAATAATAATATAAAATAAAATAAAAACGATTCATGAAACTGCTGCCAAGGAGATTGGAAACGCCTGAAATAGCATAAATAATGTTTATATATATATATATATATATATATATATATATATATATATATATATATATATATTCCGAAGTCATGGTTTTCAACAACACATCATATCTTAATTTGAGCTGTAAAATGGTGGGGTTGCATTGTGAATTATAGCATGGTTTTGTAACTTTCCACTTTTTATAGGCAGGTGTGTATCTCTCTAAATGGAAAATTTAGAGCCAGATGTGATTGATGGATGGACTCCATCTCCATGGCAAACTGTCATGGGCAGTAACAGATCTATTAAGGCGCAAAAAGGTGCAATTGCGCCTTCCCTCACCCGAAAAACTATTGTAAGTGCTTCAAATTGCCCATTTACTCAGCTGGTGGTGGTGCGCAGATTATCTTATTTTCATTTTCAACATTTAAAGTAGTCTTTGTCCTTTTACTTTCATTTATTTTTATATTACTTAATTTACTTAAGTTTACAATGTAAATAAGGAAGTACCCCCCATTTGGATTCAAATAAAAATACTAGAAAATCAAATTCCCACCAAATCAAAATATGAAAAATCGGTTTAGTGCAAAATACGATTTAGGCTAAAAATGATGGCTTATTAAATCAATATATACTTCATAATAAAATCCCATAAAATCAGGTTTTCTTATTTAATGTGTAAGGAATAAAAGCTGCCAAAAATTATTTGAGAAAATGATTATTTCGAAAAACCATTTTTCATACTTAGTCAATATTTTTACATAACACAATTTTTCATGTATAATATGAATGCATGAAGGGACTTAAGGTCATGTTGAGAGTATTTGTTCCATGTTGGCGCTAAAACTGAATATACAGAAATGAGTGCAACTTACAAGAGATGTGGACGATCGAGAGATCGATTGAGTGTTGGATGCTGATTCTTCCTGTCCTTGGATGCTGATCCTGAATAGAAAGTAGTCGAGACTCGTAAGGTCTATGGAACCGGTGTGGAACCAGCCTAAGACCCTCCGATGCTCAAATAAGATTGTTTCTAAGAGCTCTTGTTGTTGACCATATAAAAGTATAAAAGTCAAGCTGAAAAGTCTTACCCCTGTATTGTAGTGAAGGGGCTTATTTATAGAAGGCATCTTGTGTGCTCTTAGTACTCATTTTCGATGTGGGACTTGTGGGAGGGCCCTATGAGGTTGACACGAGTCCTTAGATATTTCAAGCGGGTGCTTCGAGGTTGATTCTGCAGAATCGGTAGGGGATACCGATTGTAGGCTGTGTTGGGCTTGTAATGATCTTTTGCTGCTTTGAGACAATATCATCAGTAGCCGATGCTGATTGTTCGGAGCCTTGGGCATTTGGGGAGTTTAAGTGATCCACGTGTCAATGGGTGAGTGGAGGATCAGATATGGTACAAACATTCCACATTGAAAAGTTAAGGGACCAAGCCTGGGTTTATAAGGAGTTGGGCTACTCCCCCCATTGCCAATTGGTTTTGGGGTAGAATCTCAACTTCCTTCATGGTATCAGAGCAAGGCTTCACGTGTTGGGCCCAACGGCCACACGTGCTCTCACATCACTCAATATGTGTTGTCCACGTGTTAGGCTTGAAAGTTCGCCACACGTGCGAGGGCGTGTTGAGAGTATTTGTCCCACATTGAAAATTTGAGGGACCAAGCCTGAGTTTGTAAGGAGTTGGGCTACTCCTCCCATTGCCATTTGATTTTGGGGTAGAACCTCAACTTCCCTCAGGTCAACTTAGGTAAAAAGCCTTAGATATTCAACCCACAAAGAGGTTTTAGCCTTTCAAAATTATACTTCTGCTAAAAAATTCATAGGTCCGCCAGTGGTCACATGATGACTTTTTCGGAGTCTTCCTTTCGTGCAGCCTTAGACTTGATCACCTCTCGAACAAGCTAAGTCAGCCTTCCTTCCTACAAAATAAGATCGAACAAAGCAAGAACGATAAGAACACTAAAGAGCACTCAAGAGAGTTTGAGATAATAAATGCTTGTATTGCTACTCAATGCTTTATAAGTTGAGGGGTGAGGATACACAATGAGACATCCTCCTTATATAGAGATCTTATCCCACCTACCACCACAATGGAGGGCTAGGATCGATACAATCTAATGATCCGGAATCTACCTACTACTGTACATTGAATCTAGAGAGGTGGGCTAAGAGGTCTAGAATGATCCATCCGACGGGCTGGGCCTTGAGCTTCTCTTGTGGGGCTTGACCTTCACAAATGGATCCTATAGGTTGACCCAATAGTTGTTGGGTTGAGCCTTCAACATGCAAGCCGTGACATTCTCCCCCACCTAATCCGGTGACGTCCTCGTCGCCGAGGTAGTTCATTCTCGTTCGAATACTTCGATATAGTCCTTGTACTGCCATAAGGACTCTTCTTTCTCCCAATTACCTTTGAACTCTGGCAGGCCCTTCCATTTGACAAAGTACTCAAAGTACCTTGGTACACCTCTGCATCCCACTTCACGCTTCGCCATGATGCACTCAACCTCCCTGTCAAATGAAGTCACCATTAAAGGTGGAGCTCGTTGAGAATCCCCACGACTTGGCTCCTCGGGATCGGCATGGTAGGGCTTGAGATTGCTTACATGGAACACCAGATGAATCTTCAATCGAGGTGGTAGTTCCACATAGTGAGCAGCTCTTCCCACTGTTTGGAGGATAGGAAATGGGCCCTCATATCTCCTCAGCAACACCTTATGTACATTTCTAGTGGACTTGTGTTGGGAGGGGTTGAGCTTCACAAAGACCAAATCACCTGGTAGGAATACAACATCTCGCCGATGTTTGTTTGCCCATTTCTTCATCTTCCGAATTGCCTTCTCCAATTAAGCCAAAGCCAACTCATTAGTCACCTGCCAGTCCTTGGCCGTCTTGTATGCAGCAGGGATACTCCCCGTGTAGCCTGACACCACTGTGTTAGGTGTCATAGGTTGTTGTCCTGTTGCCAACTCAAAAGGACTTGACCCTGTCGACTCCGATCGCTGCAAGTTGTACGAGAACTTAGCAACATCCAACAACTTTGCCCAATCTCATTGGTTGGCACTCACATAGTGCCGCAAGTACAACTCCAACAATGCATTCACCCTCTCCGTCTAACCATCTGTCTGTAGGTGAAAGCTGGTAAAGAAGTTCAATTGTGAGCCAAGTAGCCTAAAGAGCTCCGTCCAAAGTTTACCAATGAAGCGAGTGTCACGATCACTGATAATACTCTTAAGGATCCCCCAATACTTCACCACATGCTTTAGAAACAAGCGTGCAGCTTCCTCCGCGTTGCAATCCGTCGGTGCGGGGATGAAGGTAGCATACTTGGTGAACCTGTCGACCACCACCAAAATTGAGCCACACCCTTCTGACTTGGGTGGACTCACGATGAAGTCCATGGAAAAACTCTCCCATGGTCTGGTTGGAACATGAAGTGGCTCTAACAATGTCACATCCCGGGATCGGCTCCGCCATAGCACGATATTGTCTGCTTTAGGCCCCATTCTCTGCCCTCACGGTTTTGTTATGGGAACTCACTAGCAACTTCCCAGTGGGTCACCCATCCTGGGATTGCACTAACCCCACCTCACTTAACTTCGGAGTTCCCATGATTCTGAAGCCAGTGAGCTCCCAAAAGGCCTTGTGCTAGATAGAGGCGGGCATCTATATATAAGGCACATCACCCCCTCTCCGTTAGTCGATGTGGGATCTTACAATCCACCCCCTCTAGGGGCTCGACGTCCGCGTCGGCACATTCGCACCACACGGCAGAGTGGCCCTGATACCAAATTGTCACATCCCGGGATCGGCTCCGCCGTAGCACGATATTGTCCGCTTTAGGCCCCCTTCTCTGCCCTCACAGTTTTGTTTTTGGGAACTCACAAGCAACTTCTCAATGGGTCAGTCATCCTGGGATTGCACTAACCCCACCTCGCTTAACTTCGGAGTTCCCATGACTCCGAAGCCAGTGAGCTCCCAAAAGGCATCGTGCTAGATGGAGGCGGACATGTACATATAAGGCACATCACCCTCTCTCTCCGTTGGTCGATGTGGGATCTTACAAACAACCCACCCGACTGCTTCTACAATGTTTTGTCTTGTTGGCATACAAGGCAAGTTCGCACGAACGAGTCTACATCTTCCTACATCGGTGGCCAGTAGTAAGCTTCACTCATCAATGCCAAAGTTCGAAGAGTGCCTGGATGTCTCGCCCACTTCGAGTCTTGACACTCCTTCAGTAACTCTCGCCTCAGATTGTCCCACCTTGGAAAATAGATTCTCTTCCCTGTTGTATAGAAAACACCATCATCGAGCCAAAATCTTCTTGTCTTCCCATTTTTGACAAGCTCCAACAGACTTTTGGCTTGGGGGTCATGCAACAAGCCATCTTGTATCCTCTGCATGAGAGAACACTGGGATTGTACAACAGCTGATAGTGCGGTCTTCCGGCTTAAGGCATCGGCAACAACATTCGTATTCCCTTGCTTGTACTCCAATTTGTAGTCGAACTTCACCAAGAAGTCTTGCCACATAGCCTGTTTAGGTGACAACTTCTGTTGGGACTAAAAGTAGCTTATGCTTGTATTGCTACTCAATGCTTTACAAGTTTAGGGATGAGGATACACACTGAGACATCCTCCTTATATAGAGATCCTATCCCACCTACCACCACAATGGAGGGCTAGGATCAATACAATCTAATGATCCGGAATCTACTTACTACTATACATTGAATCTAGACAGGTGGGCTAAGAGGTCTAGAATGATCCATCTGACGGGTGCCTTGAGCTTCTCTTGTGCGGCTTGACCTTCACAAATGGATTCTCTAGGTTGGCCCAATAGTTGTTGGGTTGAGACTTCAACATGCGGGCGGTGACACAAGCTAAGCTTAGTCCTAGATAATTAAGGAGCTCTTAATTTGGTTTAAAATAAGCAAAAACTTAATTTTATTAAAGGGTATACAAGTGATTTGCCCCCTGAACTTGTACCTAACTTTCAATTAATCTCATATCCTTTTTTTATTTATAGAAAATTAAGGATATGAACTTCTTTTTTCCGCCAATTTCCCCCCTCCGTCTAAATCCTCAACATTTCATCCAATTTGCAGTTAACAATGAAGGCAAAATGGTCATTTTATACATTAAAAATAAAAATAAAATGAAGAATAGAAATACTCTCTCTCTCTCTCTCTCTCTCTCTCTCTCTCTCTCTCTCTCTCTCTCTCTCTCTCTCTCTCTCTGCAAACAAAAATTATCAAAATGACGCTTTCTCTTAGATTGCACACCTTGCTGTGCCGATCTTCGCCGTCGGAGGCCCCTCGAGACGCTGATGATGTTGGAGTGGTGCCACCAGCGAAGGCGGTTGCCGGCCTCTGCAGTGGCAGCCCTCTTGAGGTCTAGGAACGATGGGTCTTGATCTTCGTCGTCAACAGCTGGGTTAGTGGCTCTGCTGCTGCCATTTCCAATTCTTGGTCAGTAGATTAACAAACAAATCAAAGATTATAGCCAAACTAAGAGCCAAGACCTCTTGGCCAGTAGAAGTGGCAACATGAAGACAAACACAAAAGAAGATAAAATGAGTAGAAGTTGCTCTCATAAACCCCTCCCCCCACAATTCATAATTGTAGGCATTTTAAAGACAATATTTTGGAAACCACTAACCATAGAGGCCTAAATTTCCTTTTGTTTTTATTCCTTACCCATGTGACTTCAGGAACCCACCATGTTCTTCCTCCAACCCCACCAACCAACAGTGTCCCTTGGTGAGCTTATTTGATTCTGCTTGTTTTTTTTCCGCTCAAATTCCTTTTTAGTGAGCCCATGTAGTCAAGATTCAATGGGGTTGGTTTAGTCTATTCTGTGGAGGCAAGGTGTATGACATCCCTGCTAGATCTGTTGTATTTCATGTGGCTGGTCATAAGCTGGTCAGTATCAATGGCTGCCAGAAGAGAAACCTCCCCTGCCAAGATAGCACCGGCTACGATTTTGGCCAATTGCCTTGCGTTTGCACCGGGGGGACTCTCTTCGCACCCTTCACACCCAGTAGGTTCAAGCAGGCTGACTGAGATGCAAGTTGTGTTCCTCCTCCAATTGTCCCCTACTGAAAAGTTCAAATTTTGCAAATTAAGATTAGCTGTCCATATCAATACTTTCATGCCTTTCTCAAACAAAGACTCATTCAATTTGGGGACTTTCTTGTTTTTTTTTTGGTTGGGTTTTAGGGTACTTTGGTTGTGTTGTGATGGGGTTGATGTGCTGGAGGAGATAGAGCTAGGGGAGGGGGCGATAGGGTTGCTGGTTCAGTGTCTTTTTTTTTTTTTTTTTGGTGGTCAATTTTCTTCTTTTTCTTTCATTTTAAAAAATAATTTCACTAAAAATTGGATGAAATGTTGAGGATTTAGATTGTAGGGGGAAATTGGAGGGAAAAAAAGTTCATATCCTTAATTTTTTTTTTTAAAGATAGAGAGTTAATTGAAAGTTATGTACAAGTTTAGGGGGCTTGTTGATGAGGTAGAGAGACGGTTATCTTGGACCACTGGCCGTGCAATTGATGCATTCGACACTTTACTAGATGTAAGTTGATGACATTAGTAAATGTCACAATCAGAAACACAATCAACGTTTTTGAAACCAATTCTCTGTCTTTGTTTGAATTAGAACAGGAAAGGCATTGGGTTAAGGCCCTTTGTCACCGTTCAAACATCTTTTTACTGATGAAGTTAACTCTTCAAAGGGATAAAAGGAAGCTAAAGGGAGAAAAGCAACAAGGGTTTGTTTTATTATCACCCGTTTAAGCTTTTAGGGCTCGTTTGGTACACATGACTGTCTTGGCATGGACTATGCTTAGGGACTGTCTTGGCTTGGCTTGGTCTAAGTTGGATAACACTTATCCTGCGTTTGGTGTACGCTTGGACTAGGACTAGATTTTTTATTTTTTATTTCAAAACTCTATGTATATGTATATATGTATAAATACATATATTATGTATGTGTACATATGTATTTTATAATATATGTGACATGTATGTGTATATACATGTATATATGTATATTATAAATAATATAAACATATATATATATATGTATACATGTATATATATATTATAAAATACATATATATATATATATATATTATATTATAAAATACATATATATATATGTATGTATTATACCCATGTATATATGTATATTATATATATATACATACATTATACATATATAATATATGTGTATATAAGTGTATATATGTATATTATAATATATACATGGGTATAATACATATATATATATATATATGTATTTTAAAATATATTATATATATTGTAATATACATATATACATGGGTATAATACATACGTATATATATATATGTATTTTATAATATAATATATATATATGTATTTTATTATATATATATATATATATGTATATTACAATATATATAATACATATATAATGTATATGTGTATATATGTGTGTATATATATACTATAATACATACATGGGTATAATATATATACATATATATATATATATATATATATATATTATAATATATAATATATAATATATATTACATATATACACGTATGCTATTATTATAATATATATATATATATATATATATATATATATGTGTATATGGTTTATTATAATAATAATATACATGTATATATGTATATATATATTTTATATATGTATATATGTATATATATATTTTATATATGTATATATGTGTATGTATATATATACATATATACATATATGATATATTTATGTGTATATACATGTATGTATGTACATTATAGTATATGTGTAAGTAAGTTTAATAATAATAATAATATATGTTATTAATTTTACAATATAATATATGCATTTTATACATTGGTGAACATTAGGACTAGCTAATCCTCCATTTCCACATGGGATTAGTAGTCCCCTCCTAAGGAGGTGTTTTTGGTGGGCCCGGTATTAGCAATCCCATCTAAGACTAAGATTAGATAAAACAAACATGGTACTAAATTTAGTCCAAGCCAATACTGTGTACCAAACGAGCCCTTAAGGACAGCAATGATTTGCATCCTCAAGAAAAGGGAGTGCCCAAACTCATGAAAAATCTTCCCCATAAGCGTGATTCATCTGCATCAAGGGGGCTTTTATTAAAGGGCCATGATAGGGAGACCAACTTGGGAGACCAACTTGGGTACCAACTCTCTAATATAGGTGGAGCCCACCAATACAATGGGTCCCACGCTCTATTAGAGAGTTGGTCTCCCAAGTTGGTCTTCCTAGCATTTTCCTTTATTAAATTAAGTGGCTTGGCTCTCCTCTTTCAAGTTTGAAAAGAAACATTGGCACGCAAACATTGGCACTTGTCTTTTCCTTTGCAGCTTGCAGGTAATTTACTCAGATGCTCTCTATGGGATTATGAGAGAGAGAGAGAGAGAGAGTTGAGAGGAAAAAAAAACAAATTGAAGATTGAGTTTCCTAGTCACTCGTTGGTGACAATTGACCGATTGAATAGGATTTTCGATGTGACACTGAACAATAATATAAAATAAAATAAAAACGATTTATGAAACTGCTGCCAAGGAGATTGGAAACGCCTGAAATAGCATAAATATAGTTTATATATATATATTCTGAAGTCATGGTTTTCAACAACATATCATATCTTAATTTGAGCTGTAAAATGGTGGGGTTGCATAGTGAATTATAGCCTGGTTTTGTAACTTTCCACTTTTTATAGGCAGGTGTGTATCTCTCTGGCTGGAAAATTTTGAGCCAGATGTGATTGATGGATGGACTCCATCTCCATGGCCAGCAGAGCTCTCTCTGTTTTATTCGTTTGGATTTTTATTCTCTCTGTTTTAGCTTACCAATTTTACATCATATACCAACTTCAAAAGCATATACTTTTTTGGGTTGGTCCATGAAAATGCAACCTACAAACCCCAGACATTCACATCGACACAAAACTTTGCTTTTCAAGCTTAGGGTTTATCTTAATTTCATTGGGGAAAATGAGGGTTACTGTGAAACTCCGGATTAATTATAAGTCTCTGTGAATCAAATGAAGAAAGCAGAGAGAGACACGGAGATTGAGATGAAAGAAAACCCAGGAAAAATTCACATCAACATGACCACAAAAATAAGCAGAAAACAGAAAAACAATCACAACCCTGAAATAAAAACAATAAAACACCAGCTATGGTGGTGGAATTGGGTAAACTTGGTTGCTGGCGACCTTGTTGGCCTTCGAAGCAGAAGCTGAAGAAGGCCTAGTAGTAATATTCTCTGAAACTGAAACAGAGCAAAAGCATTGGACAATTTGATTAAACATCATCCTCTTCACTAACGTCTTCTTCACCGGGAACACACTTCCAGCTTTTGGTTTGAACAACCATGGCTCAGCCTTGCTTTGATCTTGAGATGAACTCAACTTCAGCTTCATGGGCTCCTTTGGGCGGTGGTGCTCTGTTTTGGGGCAGAGGAGGTCTTCTTCCCCATCTGGCTTCAAGTTGTTGCACGCCTTATCTGCTTCTGATGAAGTTCTCTTCATTGCCATGCCTGTAATCTCTCACTCTCTTTCTGATTGTGGGCTTCCTTCTGGGTCGGTGTGTCTATGAAGCCGTCTATGAGTTTGATATATAAACGAGAAAAGTTTGTTTCTTTTCCATTGTAGGCCCTTTCCAGATTCCATTGAAGGCAGGGTATGTGGATACATGCTGAGTAGGAGGATATGGTGTTTGACAAAGACGAGTGACTATAAGGAAGGACTTCTCTTTTTATCCAAAAAAGAAAAAGAAAAGGAAAAGGAAAAAGGAAAAAAGGAAGGACTTCTCTTAATTTGTTCTCTCTTAGTCTTTAGACACTTGAAAACATTAAAAAAATAAAATTGAATAAGAGAAGACGTTTCCTAAATTATCTTTTATTTTTTTATTTTTTTATTTTTTATGTTTGGGTGTTGGATGAGTCTCCTGCTCAATTCCTCTTCTTTATTAAGGTTTGAGGTCATCCGTAGTTTGTTGTTAACCAAGTTAACCTTGTTTAAATGTGATTGATGCAGTTAAAATAGTTCATTTCTTTTTACCAATTGGGTATTTTACAATTTGAAAGCTTCGAGCTAATTTCAAAGAGTTTGATGTCACAAGGTAAAATAGAATTTTTCTCTCTAAATAGACTCTATAAGGACTTCTCATTTATTTATAATTTATAGTTTTGTCGTAGCTATATCTGCCAAATCTTTGAACCATTCTACGTATCCATTCCATGAGCTTGCTTGGACGCTGCCTGCTGAAATACAAAGGTGCCCAAAAAACGGCTTTCACATCATGATAGATTTTCTTCAAAGTGCTTGTACCCTTCAGAAAATTCCACCCGAGAAAAAGGTACCCTTCAGTGTCGAGTGTCATCTTTCTAATCAGTCTGATTTGATTGGAAATAATTAGCACTTGGTCAAGCCAATTAACACGGTCCATAATTTTCTTAATTTTTTTACCATCGCTTTTTTTTTTCTTTTTTTTTGTGGTCAAAATGTTAATCTAACCTAATCGTTCATTGTTTTTTATTTTAATTTTATCTTCGTAATCATAGCCTGAGCCCAAAACAATAAAGAAAGCTTAACTAATATAGTAACAGCCAAAAGAGGCTCAGCAGAGGGAGACAGGTCGAAGGCCTTTGAGCCCAACTCTAAACTTAAGCCCATAAGCGATGATATGAGTGCTGCTATTTCCACTCACTTGTCCTCTTTCCTCACCCACCTAATTTTGCAAATTTTAAAGACCAATTTACCCTTTTATAAAATGACTTCTATGGCTTAAGGGAAAAACATTAAAACCAATTAAAAAAATATAAGAAAATGATTATATAAAAAAACTAAAAAGATTATTAACAAATATCAAACCCCTTATGCATACCCCACCCTTGTCCCTCTTCCTCCACCGCACGGTAGCCATCTCCCCACTGACAAGAACATAGCTTTCATTGTCAATTCCACTCATTTCCTCAACTTTGCCCGGAATCATATCTTCCGTTACCCAAACCCACCAACTTGGTTCTTCATGGTCAACATTAATGAGAATTTCAGCTGCCTCCAAATCACTTCCTAAAAAACAAACATGTATTTTAAACAAAGCCCAATGCTTTAATGATTATATGGGCAAAATTAAAACAATTAAAATACCTGTGGCCACCTTGAAAGGAAATTGATTTTAGATTCCTGCTTCAGAGCTCTGATTCGCGTCAAGAAGTTGATTGAATCCACAGTAGTTTCTCAGTCGCCCATTATCTTCTCGCAGAGCCTACAATTCTTCGTCAGTGGTGGACGCGGAGGCGGTGGTATTGAGGCTTGGGTTTTTGGGGATGAATCTAGGCAGTGGAGTGGGGCTAGGGATTGGGGTCAGGTAAAGGGTGGCTGCTTGGGGCGGATAGGTTTTTGTATTAAAAAATTTCTTATTTTTTAATTGAGTTTTATAAATTCTATGAATATTTTATTACCCCTAAACATAAAAACAAGCAAAAATATGAAATTGACTCTTAATGTTATAATCAAAGGGTATTTTAGGAATAATGGTGGGTGGAAAGATAAGATTTTGTTTTTTCAAATTTACATGGTGGGTGGGAAGATAAGGTGGGTGGGAAAATATGACAGGTGGGTGGAAATAGCAGCACTCTTTTTAATACAATCGATAATGGAAGGTGAAATCGAAATTAAGATCTCAAGTGCATGTGTAAATATTTTTAACCACTTGAGTTACAAACATTTTGCAAGCTACTCCCCAAAAATGAAAGAGCTCATAATTTGGTTTGAAAAAAAAACCATAATTTTATTAAATTAAAGAGGCTTTTCCCCTTTTCTGCCTCTCTAACATGAGTGTTAGACAAGCCATCCATCCATGCATTGCAATTTTCATATTCTAGCTTTTCTGACTAGTCTTTACTGTATGACCAAAAAAAAAAAAAAGACTAGTCTTTACTGTTTCGAGTTGTAAAATGGGGGTCTTCCAATTCCACAACTTTTTCATCAACTTTTGTAATGAACTTCATCTCTAATCAAGGACCATGCGACAAAGAAGAGGAAAAGGCATTTCACATATGTAAAAAATAAAACTGAAATGACCAGATATTATTGGTGGTGTTGCATATTAAATAATAGATGGATTCGCTTAGCCTGGTTTTGTAATTTTTCACTTTCTAAGTTACAATCTAATTCATTTTTGTTTTTGTTTTTATTTCATCATTGTGGCAAAGGTCAAAGGCAATAACACCAAAGCAAGCTTAACTAAGAATAGCCTGGTACCTGGAAGAAGGAGACGGATCAAAGGCCCTTGAGCACAACTCCAAACTTAATAGCTAAGGACCAGACCAAACTAAATTAAGCTCTTTTTTCTTCTTCTTAATTCAAGTGGTTGGGGAATTGAGGTTTACACAAATATTCATTGGGTGTATGAGGATTTGAACCTCAGCTCACATGGAGGTGGTGGAAGAACCTAACCAACTAAGCTATATCCCATTGGCCAAGTTGAATTAAGCTTAGTCTTATGATCAGTGCATAATTGTATATAATTTTGTACGCTTCTAACTTATGATTTCATTATGTTTTTTAGTTAAACTTGTGTTTTTAATCTCTTTATATAATATTTACTATTTTAATTATTGTATTATGTAATATTTATTTGCTTTAATACCTTTCATTTGTTGTTATGACATTGATTGTGCCTAATTTTTAAACATTGAGGATAATGTTCATTTCTAAGTTTGGGAAGGTAGTTTAGTAAGTAAATTGTTTTTTCTAAATTTATTTTTTCTTTATTATTATTATTTGCTTGTCTTTTTGTTTAATAGTCATTGACATTCGTAGTCACGACTCACAATGGGGTGCTTAAAAACACTAGCACATCTAATAGCTAATAATAACTATGGTTATTCGTACTCATTGTGTTATTAGCCACTTTATTTATGACACAAATGTCAAGACCATACACGAACCCATGCCCGTCTAAGGCCCAGTTTGGGATTGCTGTCACTTTTAAAAAAAGTTGCTTCTGCTGTGCTTTAAAAATAATTAGCTGTAAAGTAAAGCAGCTCCATGTTTGGTAAACAATATTTTTAAAGTGTTGTTAGTACAAAAAGCAGTGTCAAAACCGTTTGGTAAATTTTAATATAAAATTGTTGTAACTGTAAATAATGACTAAAATAGACAGGATATCAAAAGTGTTGTGTACTAATCATGTGGTGGTAGTGGTAGTGATGGAGAGGAGGTGGTGGTGGGGATGGCGGTTGTGGAGGTGGTGGTGGTTGTGGTAGTCACAGCATGGTGGTGGTGGTGGTGTTGGTTGTGGAGGTGGTGGCGGTGGTGGATATGGAGGTTTTGGAGGAGGTGGTGGTTGTCGTGGTAGTGGCATCATGGTGGTGGTGGTGGTGTTGATTGTGGAGGTGGTGGTGGATGTGGAGGTTTTCGATAAGGTGGTGGTTGTGGTGGTGGTAGTGGTAGTGATGGTGATTTGGAGGTGGAGGTGAAGGTGAAGGAGGTGGTGGTGGAGATGGTGGAGGAGGAGATGGTGGTGGAGGATGAGGAGGAGAAGGATGTGGTGGTTTTGGAGGAGGTGGTGGTTGTGGTGGTGGTGGTGGAGGTGGAGGTGGAGGAGGTGGTGGTGGAGGTGGTGGAGGAGGATGAGGAGTAGGAGGATGTGGTGGTGGTGGTGGTGGCAATGGTTGTGGAGGTAGTGAATGTGGTGGTGCAAGTGGTGGAGTTGGATGTGGAAGTGGAGGTGGTGTCATTTTTTAAAAAGAACGATGGTATTTTGGGAATTAAAAAAATTCATTAAAGGTTCATCTCTGCTTCTTTTAAAAGCAACTTTGAAAAGCAACCCAGAGCCTGCTTCTAAAAGCTGCTGTCAAAAGGCCACTGCTTTTAAAATAATCGGGATATTTTATTTTTACCAAACACCTTAAACTGCTTAACTTTAAAGTGAAGTAGGTTTTTGGCGAAAAAAAGCAATCCCAAACGGGGCCTAACTAGGGCTATAGCCAAACCAAAACATGGAGAAATAGTCTACATCTAGGCCAAGGAGATTCAAAACCTCTCAAATGGATGTCAACTAAGTGCGCTTTTCCATTAGGCCATCACATATTTCTGATATATGTTTGATCTCAAACGCGGACAATCCGTTCTGATATCATGAAAAAAGTTGAGGTTCCATCCCAAAACCAATTGGCAATGAGGGGAGTAATATTTTACTTATAGGAATCTTATATTAGTAGCTTATCAGTCACATCCATCATTGCAATTATGGAATCTATTTATATGGAATCTGATTTATAAAATCATAAACTCTTCTTATTCTAAGTTTCCATCACAATTTTTCATTAAAAACATACCTCTCTTATTATTCATTTAAAAAAAAAAAATTCATGTCTTACTGTGCTATCATATTTGGGAAGCATGTTGTTGTTGTTGTTGTTGTTGATAATGTAGTTAAAAACATAAAAATAAATAATATAAGTGTTTAACAAATTATATACAATTTAAAAAAAATATCATAAAATAAAGTAAGACTCTGCCAAAATTTGAAGAGAAATTTTTCAATGAGAAAAATTAATCCGACTCATTTTTCAATCCTGGATCCGTGCCTCAAGACTGTAATATTGTTTTCTTCAAGTGTTTGGGGCTTTCGTCATAATTATATATCTTGCTAATGGGAGAACATATATTAACAATGAGGATATGTATGTAGGATTGAAGCCCCTCCCCTCTGAATAGTACAAAGTAATAATAGTAATATGTACTCATTAAAGTAAGCAGTTCAACTTCTTTTTTGTGATGGACGGTTTGGATGGGTGGTTTTCAATCTTAGTGCTCAACCTTTTTTCTTCACTGAATCTAGAAACAAAGCAAACGAAACAAGCAGAGACAAAATGACAAGAAATTTTGGGACCCTTGTTCTTCAACTTTGTTAATGAGGGTATTTGGGATGCACATGCAAATGGAATCTTAGAACACATTTTTTCGTTAAAAAAAAAATTAGGAAAATGTTCATAAATACTACCTGAAATTTTAAGCATGTGCACGATTACCACCTAAACTTTTAATTTTAATTATTAATCACCTAAACTTTACAAAGTGTAGCAATTTACCACCTATGTATAACTTCGTTAAGATTTTTTTTCTTCATTTTTTTCTTTCCCATTTAGCATAAGTTTGAATCTTTTACTTATTTGTCATATGTTTCTTTATGACACTTCAGGGCTAGACACCACTCTTCCCCCGAATATTTGGTCATGAAGCAGCTGGGTACGCTGTTGCTTTTAAGTGAATCTTACTTCCTCTGGCTTCAGAATGGACTATTTTTCCCAGTATTGGTTCCTTTTCTTTCTTCCTTATTGGCTTCCATAACCTGGTTTAGTTCACATTATGAATGCGAATGCTGATTTTCATAACAGAGTTGTTGAGAGTGTTGGGGACGGCGTTAAAAACCTCAAGCCCGGGGATCATGTGCTTCCAGTTTTCACAGGGGAGTGTGGGGATTGCGTGCATTGCATGTCTGAGGAAAGCAATATGTGTGACCTGCTGATAATCAATACAGATAGAGGAGTTATGACTGGTGATGGGAAACAAAGGTTTTCCAAGAATGGGACTCCTATTAATCACTTTCTTGGCAGGTCCACCTTCAGTGAATATACAGTCATCCATGAAGGCTGCCTTGCCAAGATCGATTCCTTAGCACCGTTAGACAAAGTCTGCATCCTCAGTTGTGGTGTCTCAACAGGTTTAGTGTTACACTCTCAGAGCGTAATGTTATTGCATATTTGATTATATGTGTAATGGTAAATGTTTTTCTCACCAAAAAATGGAAATAAAAATTCAGGATTAGGTGCTACTCTGAATGTGGCAAAACCAAAGAAGGGATCAACCAAATGGGTTTGGGAGATCAAAGAGAGACAATTGTGAGTTTTCAAGAGTGAAACACAATCATCTTTCAAAGGGGTTTAGATTGAAACCAATCTTGAGAATCTTGTACTAGCATCCTTGTATTTTCAAGATATCTCTTCTCATCTCAAGGTTCCATTGGTGTGGAGACTTAGAGGCCATATACTTTTGTGGCTCACAAAGAGGAGAAAGATCAAGAGGAGATCAACAAAGGGAAATCATCAAGAGAAGACCAAAACACAACTTGGTTCATATAATTGCTTCAAGGGTAATTATATCTTATCCTTTCTCTTGAATTTTCATTTATGAAAAACATATCAATGTTCATGGCTTAAGATACTTGGAAGAAGTTTTGTTTTGAATTTAAACAACCACCATATTCTTCCGCTGTAATTAATTTGATTAATTTGTATGTTTAATGTTCAAATCAACTTCTTAAAAATGTTTTAAAACAACAATTTTCGGGTAAGATTTTTGGGTTCCTACGTGTCAATACTATTCATATCAGATAAGATTTTCGGTTTTTTTTTAAAAGTGAAGAGTATTTGTTGGTATTTATAGAAAATAAATTCAGTATTTTTTTGGAATTTTTAAAATATTTTTTCGATTTTTTTTCAATTTTTTATTGCACAAAAAATCGTCGCCGTTGGATTGCTGGAAAAAATCGAATCGGAGAGCCCAGCAGCAGCCACGTGGTAGAGAGTACTGTGCGTGGCACTGTAGTGATGCACTGTAGCGTACTATAGCGATGACGTCATCGATGACGTCAGCTTGCCCGAGTTTTGGACCTAGGGCCAGCCTTGCCCTCGGGCCAGCCCAGTTCGCTGGGTCCCACAGCTTGCCCGGGCTGGGTTTTGTTGCTGGAAACAAGTTTTTGGGCTTGCCCCCCCCTAGCCCTCCCCTTGCCCTTGCTGCTGGAGTTGCTCTTAGGAAGGGGGCTGTCGTGAAGGAGAAGGGGGAAGGGAAGCTTGTGGGATAATTAGGTTGATTTTTTTTTTCTTTTTAATTATGTTAGTTTTAAAAAATTGTAAGTTTTTAATTATAATAAATTGATTTGGCAAAAAAAAAAAAGGTAATGAATTGATAAAAATCACTTATAAAAAATATCATATGCTCAACGTGTGACTTTATTTAATGAAAATTTTAACGGAGTTAAGAAATTTTGGGACCCTTGTTCTTCAACTTTGTTAATGAGGGTATTTGGGATGCATATGTAAATATTACCTGAACTGTTAAGCATGTGTGCGATTACCACCTAAATTTTTAATTTTAATTATTAATCATCTAAACTTTATAAAGTGTAGCAATTTACTACCTACGTATAATTCCGTTAAGATTTCTGTTAAGTCAAGTGGTCTTACAATTATAAAAACTTAACAAATTTGAAAATAATTATAATAAAAAAAAAATGAAAATCAAGCATATTATCTCTCGCCTCCCCCAACATCGTTCTCCTCCAATACCATTTTACAATTCAAGGTGAAGTCTTACGAAAAGTGGAAGATATGCTCAAGAGTGCTAAACATACCCTAGTTCTCTAATACATTAAAACTTAGCAATTATATGTCCTTTTCCTTTTTTCTTTGTGCTAGTAAAATTAAACTTGGCAAACCTAGTTATGTCTGAATTTGTTATTGATTTGCAGAGCTTGGCCCATTGTTTGTGCAGTTGGAGAGAGAGACAGTGGCGGATCTAAATATTATGGGGGCCAATAGCTGAAAAAGATATAAAATTACATACCAATTTCCAAGTTTTATATAAAAACTTCAATGGAATGGGGGCACGGCCACCTCTGGCCTGTGAGATTCCATAATTGCAATGAGAGAGAGAGAGAGAGAGAGGGTTTAGGAGGGATGGATTGTGTGGGCTGTGGCCTTTTGGTTAGGAAGTGGGCTGTCATGAAGGAGAAGGGGGAAGGGGAGCTTGTGGGATAATTAGGTTGAATTTTTTTCTTTTAAATTATGTTAGTTTGAAAAATACAAGTTTTTAATTATAATAAATTGATTTGGCAAAAAAATAATAATAATGAATTGATGAAAATGTCTTTTAAAAAATATCACATGTTCAACATGTGACTTTATTTAATGGAAATTTTAACGGAGGTACACGTAGGAGGTAAATTGATACACTTTGCAAAGTTGAGGTGGTTAATAGTAAAAATTGAAAGTTCGGGTGGTAATCGCGCACATACCTACAAGTTTAGATGGTATTTACGCAAATTTCCCAAAAAGTTAATTAATTTGGAAACTGAAAAGTGAAAACTATCAATCTTTTGAAGAAATTGTAATTAAGCAAGTGGCCGACGCCTCCCTTCTCTTCCATGCATTGAGATTTCGTTATTGTTTTTTGTTTCTTTTTTCTTTCAAGACAAATGCTTCAAAACGCTATGATTTAATGCCTTAAGTTTTTGGTAGGCCAAAATTAACTATTAAGCAGAGAAAGAAACCACACCATTCTATTAATTAAAGCCAAGAAACTACATCACACATCACCACACAAAGAAATTAAATAAACGAAAACATTTGCATGCCTAGCGATGCATGGGCATAGCTAGGTTGATTAATTAATTTGGGTAAACGTGGTTACTCTTCTTGGCGTTGGATGCTTTAGGCTTGTCCTGGGTTTCAGAGACTCCAGATTCAGAAGCCATGGAAGGATAAACATGGAGTATCTGATCAAGCATCATGCTCTTTACTAACCTCCTCTTTGCCGGAATTACACTCCCTGGTTTTGGTTTGAACCATGGCTCCTCCTCCCTCTTAGTCTTGTTCTCATGGGCTATGATTTCTAGAGATGGCGTCAGCTCCTTTGGCTCTTTATTGCCCCCCACGTACTTATCTTCCTCATCTTGGGTCAAGTTCAATGCCATCTCTCCTTGTTTTGATAACAAAGATGAAGATGGTGAAGAGATTTAAAGAGAGAAACAGCAGAGAGAAGAGTTCAGAGAAAAGTTGAAATATGATGAATTGCATGAGGATTAGACTAGAGTATTTATAAACTGGATTGGAATTAAAGTTCCAAGTCTGTTATTACAAGTTTCACCCCTCTAGAAAAAAAAATTGTAAAACATGATATGTTGAAATTTTGTCCAATTTAACAAATTCAGTCCTAATATTTATAAGTAGTTCATCTAACATCGGCCATAATATAAATTCAATTTAATTGAAATATCCAGTTTAAATCGAGTCACCAAACGAGACATAACTAAGTGACACGGACCAGCACATGACTTGGTAACTAAAAATGAAATCATGTTATTATGTCTGAGAGGGCACATAATATATTCTAGGTTTTGGTGTTTTCTCAACCTTATTAGTGTCAGAGTGAATAAAGGGGTTTTTGATGATGCATTGGATGTTACATTGTGGAGCGCAATCATTGACGTAAAGTTAAAGCGTGCAACTGAATAATCTCTTTGACTCTTCACAGGCCACAAAATTTCTTTATTTTCTTTCGTTTTCACCAATTTATTGTATTTTTAAAAGGAATGAAAGAATGATAACAATGTGTTTAGTAAATTCAATGAAAATGGAAAAGAGAATCAAAATAATTAACATGACTATCATAACAAGGAAAATACAAGAGATATTTACTTATTACATCAATTTTGAATCCTAAACAATATTTTATTTGCTATAAGTATATAAAGTCTAAAGTAGACTATTCATATTTGGTGTCCTACTCAAAAAAGTAAATTAAAAAATTATAATATTTTTATTTATTTAAAATATAAGTTTTCAAATAGTGATTTTAAGATCTAAAAACTTGTTTGGTATTGAATCCCAAACTATTTTTATGATCTAAAAAAATTGAAATTAACAAAAGAAAAGGAGATAGAGAGGAGAGAGAGGGAGAGGGAGGAGGAAGAGATAGAGACGAGAGATAGATGAGAGAGGAAGGAGAGAGAAATAGACGGAAGAGGGCGGAGAAAGAGAGAAACGAGAGAGGGAGGAGAGAGAGACCGGAGAGGGAGGAGAAGGAAAACAAAACTATAAAACCTCTTTTTGAGTTTTTAAAAAGTGGCATACCAAAAGGGTTTTATGGTTTTTGACTTAAAATTTGTTTTTGAGTTTATAAAATTGGATCGAAGTAGAATACCAGACATGCCTTTATCTTTTGAAACTTAGAAAAAAAACAAATGAA
Organism: Prunus avium; assembly: GCF_965620075.1. NCBI lineage: Eukaryota > Viridiplantae > Streptophyta > Magnoliopsida > Rosales > Rosaceae > Prunus > Prunus avium. Next base: position 36,530,152 of record NC_142291.1, read on the forward strand.
ATGATAACATTATAATTTATAAGAGTGGATATTAATCATATCCATATAACATTATGGCGGGTAAAAAGTTCATCCTCGGCTTATTCTCGATCGGGATGAACTAATAAATAGAACAAAAGTTATAAAGCCTTTTTGGGTTTGCCCAAAATAAAGCACTACACTTTCGGCCTTGAGCAGTAATGCTTTATATACTTTTCATTCCTTCCTTAAGAAGAAGGTCCCAATTTGATCATGTGTTCCATTTTTCCTTCTTGCCAATATTTACTTGTATTTAAAAATAAATAAATAAAAAGATAGCAAAGTATAGGAATTAATCTTCTAGACAAAACTTATATATATATATATAGTTATAATGGAATTATAAACAGGAGAATAGTACCATTAAATTTTAATTAAATAGTGTGTGAATTAGGGTTGGAATCTAGAAGGTATAGTGATATATTCTTAGCCAACAAGGCAACCATGCATTTTGATGCTTTGGGGGTTCACAAATTCAAAACTTGACGCCTTTCAAAGCCAGGGACAGTGTACGAGTGTGCCCTAAAGCAATCATGTAAACGCAAGATGGAATCATTTGATCCATTTACCACCGACTGGTTTAGCTTTTTTGAAGCCACTAAGCGAGAGCTTTAGATTTCCTCTTCCATATGTTTGTTGCAAGAGCTTTCGCTTTTTGTGCCACTAAGTTTTCAACATGTTAATCTAAGCTTACCACTTAATTGCGTTTTATTTTTATTTAATCATTGAGACAAAGGCGCAGAGTGGGGTGGCTTCACAGTGGAAAAGTGAGCCAAATTCTCCTCCTCTTACATCCAAATTCGATTCATGTAGCAAACAATCTTAAGGCAACCCAATATAATACTCCTCCCTCCCCCTCCTAATCAAGCTTAACTAAGAACAGCCTGGTACCTAGTACAGGGAGACAGATCAGAGGCCTTTGAGATTAAATTATTTTAAGTGGCTTTTTCCCTTTTCTGCATCTCTCTCTAACATCAGTGATGATGTTGATACAAACAAACGTGCTAATTAAATGTCTATGTCTCATCATATTGAAAACAAGTGATGGTGCTTGGCTTCTCTTGAAAACAAGTTATGGTGAGTGTGGCTTTGAGACTTCCAATTAACCTTCACCTTGTTATATATTCATGCGTATCTATCTTTCTTTGGCCTGAGTTCTTTTCCAATCAAAATTAGCATCAATCCAATTGACTAAATCATCAAATCTACAAGTTGCCAATAAAATTCAAAAGCCACAATAAGTTTTTTTTTATACAAGCGAGACAACTGCGTTATATACATTTGAGGCCCCATTTGGTTCATGAGAAAGGGAACTTGGGGTCGGGAAATCAATTGTTTTCTCATGTTTGGTAAGTCCAGGCATGGGAAATCGTTGCTTGGCCCATGGGAAAGTAGAGAGGAAAGTGAAGTCATCCTCCCAACTTGGGTTTTGTTTTCCCTCCTCATGGGAAAGTTTGAGAAAATGAGCCAATATTAAATAAATATTTTTCATGATCATTTTGTCTCCCGTTAACAATTTAGAATTACAATATATCATTAAATGCGTTCTTTTTTTATTTGATTTAATATGGATATAATGAAAATTTATACAAACTTTGTTTTCCATTCCTACTCAAAACAAACATGGGGAAGGAAATAAAGTGAAAATTCCCCGTTACTTTCACAACATTACCAAACGTGGGAAATGAATCCTCCATTTCTCATCCCTTGGGAAATGATTTCCCCTCAAATTTATTCCGTGAACCAAACGGGCTTGAAGCAAAACACCATGGTGACCAATTGGGTAAAACTTCAATCCAGGACAGACTTCTCTTTTTGCAATTCAAAACTTGTATTTTGTTACCCTCTCTCTCTCTCTCTCTCTCATTGGTTAATTGATTTATTATGCATTGGTCGAATGGAATTGGACCCACAATAAGTTCTTTGCTTAGCTCCAACAACACGTGGCCCCCACATCTCCCTCCCATGCATGCATTAGTTTCAATGTTTTCTTCTTCTTTTTTCAATTGGAATTAGGTCCCAGCTGCTGATCTCGAATCAATCTAATTGGGAGACAGCTTAGATCCAGAGTTTCATCTTTTATATATATATATATATATATCAGCAGCAGGTGATAAAGACATAATTGTAAGTGAGAGGGTTAATTCGATTTAATTATAGCTGTGCATTTGTGTATGTGACCCTAATTATATTGATCTAATTACCTTAATTAATGGAGAGGTGATTATTATTTGGGCCATGCAGGTTTGATTGAACTCAATATGGTGTTCTAAAGCAATTCCACCCATGTGTCATGCCAAAGGGCAAGGGCAAATAAGGGCAGACACTATTTATGTAAATAGTGATTGTTCTACCCTTTTTTATTTTGCTTTTCCACTTTTTGCCAGCACAAACCAAGGACAATTACTATTCATATGAGATTAATTTTATTTATATGTATTAAAAAAAATATTTATGAATGTTTTTGAATTTTTTGATTTTTTTTTTTTAACGTTGATGTCATCGACCTTAGACAATAGCTTGGGCTGTTCTTGCCTTAAGGCCTGCCCAGGCTTGGTGGAGCTCAGGCCTCGTCAATGGGCCGGCCCGAGCCGGGCTGGGCTTTAAGGAGGAGAGAGAAAATAACTGGTTGGGCCGAGCTGAGGTTTTTTTGAAAATTCAAAGCCCAAGCCTAGCCCATGGGCCCGGGCTAAATGGGCCTATTTTATTTTGTCTTTTTTTGTCAATTTTTTTTCTTCTATGTTTTGGTGTGTTTCTATGTTTCCTTTTTTTTTTTTTTTTTTTTTTTTTTTTTCATAGTTCTCTATTTACTATATGTTTATGTCTCCATTTCTTTCTTTGTGCGTATTATCTTTTTTTCTTCCATAAATATAAAGATATAGTTATACAACCCCATATTAATAGAATCATATTTTATCCCATACTTGATATATGTATATATAAATATAATTGTTGTATTAATAATTGACACAAATTAATGTGCTAATCATCCAATTATAAACTAGGAATGAGTAAAGAAAAGTAAATGAATTGAAACAAAACAAGAAACCCAAAATAAACACAAACAACAATTTCTATCACCCCTTATCACCACTGTATTGCCACTGTATCACCATGGTAGCACCAATTTATCACGTTTTAGGCAGAGATGAATTATGAACTTTCTCTATTTTTCAATTTCGACATCTGTCCAGTTTTTAACCTATAACTTTTCAACCGTTTATGAAAATGAAGAACATAAATGGTTTTTGACCTATAAATAAACAGAATTCAGTGGAAACAAACACAACATTTCAAACAAGTAACACACACAAAAATGAAAGAGAGGGGTTTGTGATTCCATAATAGTTTAAATTGATGGCCCCAAGAGGCAAACATCTCCACTTAGCCTCGTTGACTGATAGTCATGCAAATGAATTATTATAATGGAAATTTTATCAGCATTCATATTGAGAGTGTGGTGCATCACCAAGCTTCATTTTCGTGATTATTAATGATGATCAAATCATGCACCAGCCACAATTTTCTTGCACTAGCCAAAGGCATGTGTTGTGAACCAACTTTTTAAAAGCATCTACACGGGTGTTCGAATTTATTCTAAACTTTGAAGCATATGAAGAACAAAATTTATACGATATTTAACATTGAGAAAATCAATACAATTCAAATTGAGACTGTGGAGGAAACTAAATGATAAGGGATATGTTTAATATAGGATTACTGTGTAAGTGATGTAACTTTTGAATGAACTTATGTCTATAGGTTACGGGTTAGCAGTGATTAGGAGTAATAAGGGAATAGGGAAAAGATTTCTGACCTATTTTCTCTTGTTTAGCTTTTACATCGATATTGTCACCTTGATTTTTCCATAGAGCATTTGAGGATATTTTGGTCTCACTTGAGATGTCTTTTGTTGTGGTTTTTAGTTGTAAATTGGCTTTCTCAGTCGCTCTAACGTTCTAGTAGTAAATTCCTTATGTAATTCCCATATCCACACAACATTTGAGGATATTTTGCCCTCACCCAACATGTCTTTTGTTGTGGGTTTTAGTTGTAAATTCGCTTCCTCAATCGCTCTAACGTGCTAGTTGTAATACCTTCAACAATCCCCATAACGACTCTCCATGCTATAAAAATTTCAAAATCCTATGATAAATTTCTTTAGTGAATTGGAAATTGCCATTGAAGTCTAAAGAAGAAAATAGAGTATGAAAGATAGAGCATGGAAATCTTAAATCCAATTCTTAGCAATAATTGAAAAGAAAGGAATTGCATCGAGCATGTAAGATAACACGGCCGAAGTCAATTCTTAACCTCTTGAAAAAAAAAACTAAATTCTTAAACTTAGTTTTCTTGACCGTTTTGATCAAAATAAAAAAAGAAAAAGGAAAATCCAACATATTGAAAGTCATTTGGAAATAACAATCGAAGATTTGAAAGTAGACAAATTACTGATCCACTAAAAATGTTTAAACTAATCCTGACTATATGAAATATGCTAAAATCTAAACGAAAGAAGGTAAAACCAAATGAAGTAATGCAATTATAAAAAAAAGCCATGACCAATCGATGTGATAGTATTTAAGTTGTTGTCCAAAAATTAGTGTAAGATGTTTGTGTCCAGAGTATTATTGTTTTTCTTAACTTACGGTGGCAAATTTTGGTGGATATGGTCTTTTGAATATTTGACGGGTTTGCCAATTTAGCATTTTATGTTTATTTTAAAGATATTATTATTCCTAAAATTACCCTAATAGATTCTTACCTCAGATTATGATACTTTAGTTTTTTTCTTTTCTAAATTTTTTTGAAAATCAGTACATCATCTTCCACTGTGCTGTCCCCTCATTTGTTGCTTTCTTAAGCCAATCAATTTATTTCTTTACATAGACACTGTGAATTTTTTTTTTTATAATTGTTTTTCCTCGATTTTTGTTTATCGATAAGAGTAGTTTAGAGCATTATCCATTACTATTAGGTCATTACCGGAGTCTCTATTGTACCCTTTTGAGTTTTTACTTTTCCAGAATTATTACCCGTACAAAGAATTTAACATTTTCACATTTCATACTCGTATTGTACATGTATGTATGTATTTTTTATGTTTAATACACTTTTTTTTACAAAATTTTCAATAATACACACAAATTTCTCGTATTATACACAAAATACTCACATATTATTGAACAAAAAATATTTAAATACTAATTATTCACTAAGAAAATAATAATTAAAACATAACTACTAATTAAAGTAATTAAACAAGAGAAATTCAGAGTATGCTATTGAATGGGTATAGCCGCGCGGCTATAATTAAAAAAACAAATTCTATTCATAGAGCCAAGCCAAGCGGCTATACATTTAAAATATTCTATTTACATGGTATAGCCGCGCGGCTATACTTAAAAAAAAATTCTATTCATAGAGTCTAGCCACGCGGCTATACATTTAAAATATTTTATTTACATGGTCTAGACGCGCGGCTATACGCTTTTCACAAAAACACGAGCTGGGCGCCAGGCGAGTCTTTTTGTTTATATAAACAGTATAGCCGCGCGGCTATACTCCGGATTTTTTTTCATAAAAAAAGGTATAGCAGCTCGGCTTTACCGGGTTTTTTTTTTTTAAATTCTTTTTTATAAATAGTATATTATACAGCCCATTTTTTCGTATAGCCGCTCGGCTTTACGGGGGTCTTTTTTTAAATTCTTTTTTATAAATAGTATAGCCGGTCGGCTATACGCCGGATTTTTTTAATTAAAAAAAGTACAGCCGCCCGGCTATACGCTTGAAAGATCATTTTTTTATAATTGTTTTTCCCCGATTTTTTTTTTTATCGATAAGAGTAGTTTAGAGCATTATCCATTACTATTAGGCCATTACCTAAGTCTCTATTGTCTCCTTTTGAGTTTTTACTTTTCTAGAGTTATTACCCGTATAAAGAATTTAGCATCAACAAATGAAGAAGATATTTCAACAACTAGAACAACTTAAACCCACACAAGCTGTGCAAATTCATTTTGAACTCGTATTCCAACATATAGGAACATTCATTTCTTTCACAAAATGATAGTTGTTTAAATGCTGATAAACTAATGCTGAGTAGCTAAAATGTGGTAAAAACCCTTTTGAATTGATGTTTCCCTGGACTTGGGAGTACAAACAACAATCCCTTCAACTAAAAGGAAAAGAGATTTAGCTATCAAAAAAGTAATTTTGTTATCTCATAATATACTGTAAATTGTAATGTCATATGTTAATCACCTCCAGCTTTCTCTGTAAATTGTAATGTCACATGGTAAATGCACCGTATTTAAATGTAGAGGCTCGGAATCCTCTCTAAAGTGTTGTGCTTATGCTTTTCCCTTCATCTTCCACAAAATTTCTACCTTTGTACCCTGTAATCTCATTCTAATTGGATAACAACTTCACAATACTAAGCACTGAATTATTGTGGTTTATACACCAAAATGCAGAAAGCAAGCGGAATTTACTTCTTGAGCAGTATGTTTATGGGACAGTGTGATCATGATTTGTCGTGTAAAATCCAGGCAAACATGTATTTGCATTTTAACAGTTGTACTTCCCTTCAAGCCTTTAGTTCAGATAAACCTGGATGTTCCAAATATAACTGCACAGATAGAGGTTCGCTACTCATCGATTTAATAGGGGTTATTAATGGAGGCTGTTGCCACTGCTGTGTGTCTGTTGGAATCCACAACTCTGCATCCTTACTTGTGCTTGCCTGAGGAAGGGATCGAAAGTACGCGGTTATCTCCCACCTGCAATCTGTTATAAGGGAAAAGCTTACACACCGAGCTGCAATTAAGGAAAGCAGACATGAAACCATATTTCATGAGTTCAACCACCACCCAAGCATATGGTCAATACTCAACCAATTAAACCAAAGCATTTGATAAAGTAGCAATTTTAAAGCGAAAACCAAACGGAACTACAGCATTGAAAAAGAATTATATCAAATAGTATTCTAAGACAAAACTACAACACTGAAGCATAAAAATGAACATCAATGTCAAGTTGTCAACTATGAAACTTAAAACTTACCCTGGGGAAGAACCCGTGTAAGGGATTCTGAGAAAGGAAGCTTGATAAAAAACGACCTTAGTGAGAACTCCAGGTCAGCTTCTTCCACCCTTGAGCCATAAGACTGATTCACAGTGAGCTTAAACATAAATCTTTCCACAGGGATGCTATCACTGTTAAAGAAAATAACTGCTACTCTCTCCACCAGACCCTAGTTTGTAAAATGTACGTCTGTTTGAGTGAAAATGGTACATCACCGGAATAAATACATTAAACGAATAAGAAAGATTGCATCTTTCTTTAAAAAATCAAAAAGAAAAAAGAAAAAGAAAAATCCAACCCGCCCAGCCGCCCGGACCCGCCTAGCGCCTGCCGCCTAGGCCGAATTTTTGAACATTTGAGATATATGAGAAATTTTTGAAGAAACAAGAAAGAAAAAAGTAAAAGGAAATAAACGAGTGAAAGATCAACCTTTTGGATGGAAGGATGAAGTCCCGAGACAGCAGAATGGATATAATCTCTGAGTTCAGGGTGACGAGCGCTATGAACCACCAAATTCATATATTTCCTTCTTTCAAAAGCACCTTTGCCCAAAACCAACCATCAGTGAAAGCAGTTGAAAATGCAAAAACAACAATTACCCATTATCCCGCTAAGCTCATATGCAATTTGAAAACTGGGTTTTGCTTTCTGGGTTCCCCAGATAATGAAGAAAAACAGAACTCAAAACCACAACTTTTTTTCTCAGCAACCAAAACGAGAAATGGGTTTAGAACAAACCTGGAGGGTAAATTCCTTTGAGGAAAACAATTGAAGTGATTGCCACCTCCAGGAATTCAACCAGAATCCGAGCTGTCTCACCTGCACCATTTTCAACTTGAATTATACTCATCTAATAACCAAAAAATGAAAACGAAAACATTCCAAGGTCATTGAAAACCTTGAGGAGATTGACTATCTTTGCGGACCATCTCTACAGTTTGGAAGCGCGGTAACTTGGAGTTTTGGTTTGGGAATTTGAATGGTTTCTTACCTTGGAAGTTGCAAACTATGTTGAATAATATTAAGGCCTGTAGCCCGCTATTTGGCGGGCCTGACAGAGAGCCCATGGAGACCCGCCTCCTCTTTTTTATTTATTTATTTAAAACAAATATTAATGGGAGGAGGGAGGCAGTCCAATTTGCTATCTCTTGGGATACTTGGAAGGGAAATAAAAGTACAACTAGATCAATAGTTAGTTAAATTGATGACTCAAGTATTTTCTTTTAATACAAGCGATACTCTAAATTACAAGCGATAATTAATTATAGTAGACTAGTCCAAATTATAAACCCAACTTAAGTTTATATTAGCATTTTGCTCCTTCAAAAAACAGACTAAAGAAATCTATAAAAGGATAATTGTAATTTATAGGCTTAAATTTTTGAGTCTTTATGTTGAGGAGTAAAATGAGAGGGTAAAAGCTGGTTAAAGAGGGAAAGGAAAGGAATGTGAGTCAAAGTAAGATTCCCCAAGAGTTCTGTGTGGCACCAACTAGCAGTTAAGCACTCATCTCCAAAACATTCGAGACACAAGCAAAATCATCCTAGTAGAAAATCGGAAGCCTACAATTTGCAAAGTTGGTTCATCTGCAACTTTGAGCAACTGAAGAAAACATGTTGATCCAAAATCAAGAGCCGATTCTCATGTAAGAAGCATTTCCTATTCAGGAGGCAGAAATGTAGAAAAATTTGTTTACAGATGGTAATAAAATAAACAAAAGGAACATTAGATATGAAAATAGAAGAGAAAGTACGATATATATCATAACCCATGTAGAAAAACAGAGTAAGAAGTTCACGAAAAGGAACATCATAACAGTGAAGATGTAGCTACAAGTCCCTAACAGTAACAGAGGACAGAAAACCAAACAAATTAAAATAGCTAAAGACCAAAAATATTGTAGGGCAATCTCCTCAGGCCAATTTACATCGTATAGGAATTAAGCGGGGCATTAAGCTTTTAATTCTAGGGAAAGAACATGGAAAATTTTGTTATAAAAATGGTGACTATTGACCAACTGATTCTGACTCACTTATTAAAATTCATTAGATCAATTTAATGATTAGCATTCCTTTGAATGTGTGTAAATACTCCGATGTTAAATACGCGAGATTCGATAATTCGATATAATTTTCATTATTTATATAAGTTTTTTTTTATACAAGCGACTCGAAGATAGGACTTCAATGCAAAAAATTAGAATAATAAATAATCGAAAATAAAGAAGTGGGATATAGAAAAGAGGAATCAGATTCTGTGCAAAAAATTAGCTACATATCCTTTGTGTTAATTAATTAGAAACATAGAGCGTCTCCCTTATCAAATATCAAACAATAAATTTGAATTTGATAATTTATGTTGCAATTTGACATATAATAGAGTTTTACATTCTTCGACTTGTCAAATTAAAATATTATTTTATTCCATGGTGTTTATAGTTTATTACTTTCTAGGTACGTTAATTGAAAATAAATAATTAAATCATATTATATTATTAAGTCCCTCCACCTACAACTCTCACCAAATTTTATATTCCTCGTATCATATTATAAATCGAATTACATCATACATAAAAATAATAAAAAATAAAAATTTAAGTCTAAAACAAAACTTTTGTATTTCATGTTTAGTTTTGAACTTCTTTTTTCTCATTAATTAATTAATTTTTTATTGATATATTTGTGATGGGGAGGGGCGGGATATTGTTAATTAAACCTTTTCTTTTAAGGTAACAACAGTATGATTTTGTATTTTTTTAATTTGGAATCAGCATGTATACGTCAGGTACCATGACACATGGATTCCACCATGAGACATGAGACAGAGAAGCTAAAAACTTGGGCAGCACATCAATTCTTTATTCTTTTAAGGCAAAAAGTCAATTTTGGTCTATGTAGTTTGTCATTTTTACCACTTTGATCCTTATAGTTTTAATTTTGTCAATTTTGTCCCTGTGGTTTCAATTTGAAGCAATTCAAGGACAATCCTTAATTTCTTTCAACTTTTGTTAGTTGTGGAGGGGTAATTCGGTCAAACAAATTATTAAAAAAATTCATTGATTTTAAAAATAAAAATTAAAGACAAATAAATATATAAAAAACCTCAAATTGAAAAAAAAAAAAAAGAAAAAAAAAAAGAAGAAGACAAAATTGTCCCTAAATTGCTTCAAAGTGAAACCATTTGGACAAAATTAACAAAATTAAAACAACATTGACCAAAGTGGTAAAATTGACAAACTACAGAGACAAAAATGATTTTTTGCCTTCTTTTAATAAACTCTTCTAGGGCCACTTGTTGCGGCGAATAAATCTACACACTAACATGGGACCCTTGCATTGATTACACAAAATCTTTAAGATTTGCCGCATCTTGCAAGGAATGTGTACAACAATTGATTACTGTGTTGATATACACACTACGGACAATTTTCCCCAACTTCCATGAACGTGCATATCAATAAGATTAATTTGACGATCAGGGCCGGCCCTGGGTGATTGAAGGCCCAGGGCAAAACTCTAAGAGTGTGCCCTTTATTCATAAATTATTATTATTTTTAATCAAATAATTAATTGAGTGCTGCTATTTCCATCATCTTGTCCTATTTTCCCACTCACCATATCTTTAAAATTTTAAAGACAAGTTTATCTTTTTGTAAAATAACTTATAAGGACTTATGTAACTCATCTTAAGTGTAACTTATAAGGACTTATAAGGATTTACACTTAAGATGAGTTACATAAGTCCTTATAAGTCCTTATAAGTTACACTTAAGATGAGTTAACAATTTAAAAAAATTATTTTAGAATATTAAAAAAACATGAAAAACTTCATCACTTCCTTCCCAGGCTGCACCAAACAAGCCACCACCCAAACACCACCAGCCACCTAGCAACCACCATCTACCACAAGCCGAATAGCACCCACTCACCCAGCTAGCTCTCAAGACACCTAATCCCCATCAAACCAAATTATCCATAACCCATTCTAAATAATTACCGACCCAATTTGACAAAACTCATTAACTAGTGTATTGCAATTTGCAAGTATGAGAATCGATTGAAATAGCCTTCCTCACCATTTGAGACAAAAACCAAAAGCCTAATAAGAAAATCCTTGTTTAGAGAAACCTAGGAAGGAGATGCGTGCTTTGGGTGAGAGAGAGAGAGAGAGAGAGAGAGAGAGAGAGAGAGAGAATTCTTATGCCTGCCACTATTGGCGGACCCATAATTTTTTTAGCGGAGGTGCAATATTGACTAAGTATGAAAAATGGTTTTTCGGAATAATCATTTTCTCAAGATAATTTTTGGCGGCTTTTATTCCTTACACATCAAATAAGAAAACTTGATTTTATGGAATTTTAGTATGAAGTATATATTGACTTAATCAGCCATCATTTTTAGTATAAATCGTATTTTGCACTAAAACCGATTTTTCATATTTTTATTTGGTGGGAGTTTGATTTTCTTGTATTTTTATTTGAATCCAAATGGGGGGTACTTCCTTATTTACATTGTAAACTTAAGTAAATGGAGTAATATAAAAATAAATGAAAGTAAAAGGATAAAGACATTTACTTAAATGTTGAAAATGGAAATAAGGTAATATGTACACCAGTTGAGCATAGGGGCAATATAATGTAGCCATACCCATTACTTTTAGTTATTTTATTTTTTTATGAGCACTTATAATTTTGTTTTGCATATACATATATATATATTTTTGTCTGATCATATACATATATATAAGCTAATATAAATTTTTTTTGTGCCCTTCTCAATCGTGTGCCCCGGGCGATGGCCCTGGTTGCCCTGGCCAAGGGCCGGCTCTGTTGACGATGAAAGTCGTTATCATTGTCAGTTGGACTTGGTGTGGCCGACATTGTTTCAGTGGCTTGCTAGAAACGTGAAAGAAAGTCTTAAGGCCCCGTTTGGTGAGCTGGACTGGACTGGTTAGGATTAGGCTTGAAGTATTGGACTGGACTGGGCTAGACTTCAGTCCTATTGAGTTGTTGTTTGGTAGAACACTAGACTAGACTGGACTTAAGTCCAATCCATTGTTTGGTACAAGGCCACACTGGACAACATTGGACTTCATTTTTTCAAAAAAAATTCAAAATTAATTTACTGTTTATTAGATTATTTAATATCATAAATAATTAATTAAAAATGTATCAAATTACAGAACCATTATTTATATAAAAAGTTATTATAGAACCATCACATTCAAAGAGATTGGGACTTCAATAAATAAAATATATATAAAAAAAGAGATCGAGACTCTAAAAAAAAAAAGAAAAAAAAAATATTGGAACCTACAACAAGCAACAAAATCCAACAAAATTAACTCAACATATCTAACTTACTCAGAACAATTGAGATCAATTCGATCAACCCATTAACCACTATTAACAACAACAGTAAAAAATTAAAAAAAATTGCAGCCAAAAGGAGATGGAGAAAATCTGGGATTCCCTATTACAGCCAATGGTCTTTGCATCTTGGACCAGAAACAAACATAAGCAGAAAAAATAGAAAAAGAAATATGAGATAGCATTGAAGAGATTGAAGTGAGAAGATTTGCATCAATGGTCTTCGCATCAAACCCACCCTATTACAGCCAATGATCTTTGCATCAAACCCACCATTTTCCTTCCATTTTTCTTGTTCCTATTTCCAAGAGAGAGATTGAAGTAAGAAGATTGCTTGAAATATGAGATAGCATCAGAGAAGAAGATGAATAGAAGAACAGAAGAAGAAAGGGGGCTCTAGAAAAAAAAATGAGAAGAGAAAATCACAAAGACAGAAAGAGAGGGAGAGAGAAGAGAGAGGGGAAGAGAGAGAAGAGAAGAAACAAATGAGAGTAGGCGTGCTCGCTGAGAGAAGAGAGAAGAGGCGTGTCTCTGGAAAATACTCGGATTCTAAACCCACATCTGGGCTTGGGTTCTGGAGCCATAGTTATTTGGGACATGGATCCCATGCCCATATCCAATCCAAGACTAATATAAGGTCACCAAACAATGGCTAGGATCCATGTCCATTTTAATTGAAAATATCCAGTCCAGTCCACACTACCAAACATGGCCTAAGTGTGTGTGTTTGTGCACTAGTGCTGCTAATTGTGTGTTAACCCTTAATAAACCTCCTCTTAGGAGAGTTTAAATAGACTAGAACCGGGGCAGAAAAAGAAGAAGTTGATTCTTACGTAAGAAATAGACAGTGTAAATTAACCATCTATAAATACACTTGTATTAGTGATAATGATTAAACTAAAGTAAAATTAGTGATGTTTAGGACTTGGCCAGCTGGTCTAGTCTTGGTACATAATTTGATCGGTTTCATAATTAATTTGCGTAAAAATAATTGACAATGGCGATATTCTAAACTAACCCACACGATTGTTTTGGAATTTTCTCTCATTAATCCGACCATTTCCGATTTTGTAATCATGATTCTCATTAGAAGGTGGGACAGAAAATAAAATATTGTTGGGTATTTTACAATTTGCTTTATTACATATTCTCTCTCCAATTCCTTCTGGAAGCTTTTGTGACAAAAATGAATGGGAAATGGGTTGGTGTTACATACAAAAATTTGCTCCTTAATTACCTGGGACTAAGCTTAGCTTGGCAGATGGAGAGTTGTGGGTTGTCTGTATCATTTGCTTCTGCACCGTTTTTGGGGTAGTGGTGCGGACTTAAGTTTGGAATAGTACGAATGCGAACTATAGCCTGGTTTTGTAACTTTCCACTTTTTTTATAGGCAGGTGTGTTTGTCTCTCGGTCTGGAAAATTTGGAGTCAGATGTGATTGATGGACTCCATATACATGGCCAACAGAGCTCTCTCTGTTTTATTCATTTGGATTTTTATTCTCTCTGTTTTAGCTTACCAATTTTAACATCGTATACCAACTTCAAAAGCATGTGTTTTAACTAATCGGTTGGTCCAAGAAAATGCAACCCACAAACCCCACACATTCACATCGACACAAAACTTCGCTTTTCAAGGTTAGGGTTTATCTTAATTTCAATGGGGAAAATGGGGGTTACTGTGAAACTCCGGATTAATTGTAAGTCTATGTGAATCAAATGAAGAAAGCAGAGAGAGAGAGAGAGAGAGAGAGAGAGAGAGAGAGAGAGAGAGAGATGGAGATTAAGATGAAACAAAACCCATCAGTCTAAGAAACCCAGGAAAATTTTACATCAACATGACCACGAAATTAGCAGAAAACAGAAAAAAATCACAACCCCTGAACTAAAAACAATAAAACACCAGCTATGGTGGTGGGCTTGGGTAAACTTGGTTGCTGATGATGATGACCTTGTTGGCGTTTTAAGCAGAAGCTGAAGAAGGCCTCTTAGTAGTATTGTCTGAAACTGAAACAGTGCAAAAGCATTGCACAATTTGATCAAACATCATCCTCTTCACTAACCTCTTCTTCACCGGGAACACACTCCCGGCTTTTGGTTTGAACAACCATGGCTCAGCCTTGCTTTGATATTCAGATGGGCTCAAGTTCAGATTCATCATCAGCTCATTTGGGTGGTGCTCTGTTTTGGGGCAGAGGAGGTCTTCTTCCCCATCTGGCTTCAAGTTGTTCCACGCCTTCTCTGCTTCTGTTAAAGTTTTCTTCATTGCCATGCATGTAATCTCTCTCTCTCTCTTTCTGATTGTGGGCTTCCTTCTGGGTCGGTGTGTTTAATATATAGATGAGGAAAGTTTGTTTCCTTTTCCATTGTAGGCCCTACCGATGGTAGGCCCTACTAAAGGAGGACCATTATTTTTACACAACAAAAACAGAAATAAGGTTTCCATTGTAGGCCCTACTAAAGAAGGACCATTATTTTTACCCAACAAAAACAGAAAAAAGGAAGGACTTCTCTTAGTTTGTTCTCTGATAGTCTTAGACACTTGAAAACAGAAAGCAATTTGAAAAAGAGAAGGAAGCTTCGATTTCATATAATTTTATGGATAAAAACGTAGGAAAAAGCCTTTGGTTAGAAGTTGCCTGATTGACTTGTATCTTCAGAGAATGGTAGTTCATAGTTGAGCGGTATTTGTTTGTGCTTAGCGCTTAGCGTGGTAGTGTACTCAAAGACAGATCATTTTTTCTTTTTCGCTTTCTTATAGTTAGAATATCGGTTTTAAGATTTAGTTCAATTCAAAATCTAACAATTCACTCGTAAGATAAATCTAGTTATTTCTATTTTAAAATCCTAAGTCGGTCCTTAAGAGCAAGTCCACCCTTGCTTCAAAACTGGGCAAAAGGCAGCCCAGGGGGGAAGGAAGCAGCTCCAACGCACAAGGGCCAGCCCTAGCAAGAGCTAGGTCCCACGAGCCTAAGCAAGCCCACGGGCAAATTCAGCCCAAGCTGCTGCCTAGGCAAAATGATGCAATGCTGACGTCACAATGACGTCAGCAACAAAAAAGAAAAAGAAAAAAATGGATTAAAAAAAAACCAAAAATTCCAGAATTTTTTTAAATAAATACCTAGGCATATACTTTACTTCCCACACCAAAAACTCTATACAAATTCATCTCCTCATATCCCATGTGAATAGTACTTGCCCTTGCCCTAGCCTTTTGGGGTGGAACCAAAAAAGGCAAGGCTACCACTATTCGTGTGAATAGTGACAGCCCTTGCCTTGCCTTAGCCCTTGCCATAGCCTTCATGGGTGGACTTGCTCTAAGGCTTAGTTTGGTATTGCTTAACTTAAAAAAAAAGCAGCTTTGAAAAGAAGTTTTGGGGATTTGGGTGTTTGGTAAAACAAATCCAAGCTGCTTATTTAATAAGTTGCTGTCATTCAAAGCTGAAAAACAGAAGCAGGTGGGGAGCTGCTTCTGAAAACTGCTGCGAGGAGAAGCATGCGGAGGTTTAAATGAAATTTTCAAATTGCCCATATTGCCCTTATTTGTTTCACACAATGACATGCTATATCCTCATCATCCCGAGTTCGAACCTCCCAAGTGTCGTTCCTCTTGGATTTTCTGGATTGCTCGCCTCATCCTCTTCGTCCAACTTGCTCCTCTTCCTCAATCCGTCAAAGCTACCATCTCAACCCAAAACCCCACCAACCCACCTCCCTATTTTACAGACCTAGAATATCTTCTTCCCCTCCAACTAAAAAAAACCTCAACCTTAGCTCCACAGTTTATCATCTCTACGGCAACAAAAAATTCAACACCCAGATTACCAACCAATTATCTCCTTCAGCAAAAGAAAATCAAACCCCCAAGAGGTGGGCATGTAGAAGAAAAGACGAAGAAAATTATAAAATTAAAAAAAAAAGAGGGCGGGGGTTGCTGGGAAGGTAGAAGTAAAGAGGAAGAAATTAAAAAAAAAAACATGGGAAGGGAAGAAGTCTTGGAAGGAAGAAGAAAAGAGAAAGGAGGAGAAGAGGAAAGGTAAAAAGGTTGAGAGATGGGGGGCCTGGCAGGGACGGATCTACAGAGGAGCAAGGGTGGTCAAGTGACCCCTGCAACCTCTGAAATCTGCCATGGAAGGGGAGAAAATTGACCCCTGCAAAGTGTTTGATGAAAGTCCCCAAAGAGCCACAATCTGCTTCTCCAGCGCGCAGAGATCTTGCACGCAGCGCTGCTTGCACGCTTCCTCTTTTTTTTTTTTTTATCCTCGACGTCAAAACGACATCGTTCTACTAATGTTTTTATTTATATATATATATATATATATAAAAAGGCCAAAACCACGTCGTTTTATCTCACGTTTTGAAAAAAAAATAAAAGAAGGCGCAGACTCTGTTTAACACAGAGAGCCCGATACCTCCCCTCCCCATATCAGTTTCAGCTCCCAGATTTGGGTATTAATTGTAAACGTATCTTGGGAATTTGTTCTTTTTCAAGCTATGATCTTTCTAGCTGGGTTTTAGAAATGTAGAAATTTGGAAATTGAACAATCACTGTACTTTGCCAATATTCTGGCATAAACCTGGTTTTTTGGGGCTCTGTTTTTGTTCAAGTTTAAAGTTCATTTCGTTAAATTAATTGTCTGAATCATTGATTTGTGTTTTCTAGTATTGTTTTGTATATAATCTGTTTAAATTTGATGACCTTTCTGCCATTTTGTGTTCTAATGGCTAGAACAATAGATTTGATGAATTATTGGGCTCTGTTCTTTTTCAAGTTTTAACTTTGTCATTTGGTTCCAAAAATTGATCTTGTTTCTAGGTTTATCAGTTTCTTGAGGATTTTTGTCAATCTGTCGGCATCAATCTTGTTTTAGGATCTATCAATTTCTTGATGATTTTTGTCGATTTGTTTAAACTTGATGAATTATCTGAATCTTTGCGTTCTAAAATCTCCTCCTTATCTAATTTTTCTCGTCTCTTTTTGTTTACAATTTCAGTAAAGCTAGAAACTAGGCAAGTCTTTGCAACTCAATTTCCCATGCTTTCAAGGTACATTGGTCAGATGAATGTACCTCAGCTCCGAAATCAATATCAAGTAGCCGTCGGGACGTTGACCCCTGGAAGGAAAATTCCTGGATCCGTCCCTGGGGCCTGGGAAGGAAGAGGAAAAGAGGAAGAAAAGAAAAAAACTGGGACGGGAGGAAGAAGAAAGAAAGGAAGTGAAGAGGAAGAAACAAATAAAAATGAGAAAAAAGAAAAAAGAAAGGTGTCGGCTGCTTTTGAATTTTTTTTTATTTGTTAACTTAAATTGTACATTTTTTTATTTATTTTTTAAAACTTTTATCATCATACCTTTTTTCGTCATTATACACTCTCACAGCACTTCCATATAAAAGTTTACCAAACACTTTGACACTATTTTTCATACTCAAAGCACTTTTACAAATACATATTACCAAACACTTAGCTGCTTCATTTTACAGCTGTTTATTTTCGCAGCACAGCAGAAGCAGTTTTTTTTTAAAGCACAGCAATACCAAACTAAGCCTAAGTCCAAAATTAATTTATTCTTAAATTGATAATGTCCTCGTGCGAAGACTAAAGTTGCCACTCATATATTAGTCTCGGAGAGCAGCCTCCTTGGACGAATTCGGATATTCAACCCAAGAGCAGCAGTCATATCATATAGGTGCCCACTAAAATACAAGGTGCCCAAAAAATTATTCTGCGTTTCCATTCCATGAGCTTGCTTGGACGCTGCCTACTAAAATACAAAGGTGTCCAAAAAACGGCTTTTACATGATGATAGAGTTTCTTCACGTGCTTGTAGCTTTCAATATTATTGCTCCCCCATGTTCTAAATTTCAATTCCACACGAGAAAAAGGTACCCTTCAGTGTCAAGTGTCATCTTTCTAATTAGTCTGATTTGATTGGAAATAATTAGCACTTGGTTAAGCCAATTAACACGGTTCATGATTTTCTTTATTTTTTCACCATCGTGTTTTTTTCGGTGGTCAAAATGTTAATCTAATCCACTCGTTCATTGATTTTTAACTTTGTAACCATAGAGAGAGAGCCCAAAACAATAAAGCAAGCTTAACTAATATAACAACACCAAAAGAGGCTCAGCAGAGGGAGAAAGGTCAAAGGCCTTTGAGCCCAACTCTAAACGTATGCCCAGAAGCGATAATTTTTAATACAAGCAATAGTGGGAGAAGGGGGAATCGAACCTAAGACTTCAGGTGCATGTGTAAATATTTTTAAACCACTTAACCAATAAATCTTTTTGCAAGCTAGTCCCAAAGATGAAAGAGCTCATAATTTTATTTGAAAGAGGCTTTTCCCCTTTTCTGCCTCTCTAAGGGCAGCTCCAGCGCTGCACCAAACCAAGGCAAAAGGCCCCCCTCGCAAGCCCAAGGCAGCTCCAGCGCTACAGCCTCAAGCCCGATTTCGCCTGGGTCCCACCAGCCCGGGCAAGCCCAAGGGCAGGTTTCACCTGGGCTTCAGCCCGAGTTTTGTGACGTCATCGAGCAAAAAAATATTTAAAAAATCCAAAAAAATTTCAATTTTTTGAAAAAAAAAAAAACCAAAAAATTATAGATGCTTTCCCTATAAATACATAACAATTTTATTCACTTTCTAAATTGTTTATATTTTGTTGCATAATTTTTTTTTCCTTTCTTGCCCTTGCCCTAGCCTTTTGGGATGGATTCTTGCCTTAGACTTAACCCTCATGTGGGTGGAACCACAAATGGCAAGGCTGATACTATTTATGTGAATAGTGGCAGCCCTTGCTTGCCCTTGCCCTAGACTTAGCCCTTATGAGTGGAGATGCTCTAACATGAGTGTTAGACAAGCCATCCATCCATGCATTGAAATTTTCATATTCTAGCTTTTCTGGCTAGTCTTTACTGTTTCGAGTTGTAAAATGGGGGTCTTCCAATTCCACAACTTTTTCATCAACTTTTGTAATGAACTTCCTCTCTAATCAAGGACCATGTGACAAAGAAGAGGAAAAGGCATTTCACATTTGGGAAAAATAAAACTGAAATGACCTGAAAATGGCAGATATTATTTGTGGTGTTGCATATTGAATAATAGATGGATTAGCTTAGCCTAGTTTTGTAATTTTCCACTTTCTAAGTTACAACTTAATTCATTTTTATTCTTGTTTTTATTTCATCATTGTGGGTCAAATGCAAATACACCAAAGCAAGCTTAACTAAGAATAGCCTGGTACCTGGTAGAAGGAGACGGGTCAAAGGCCTCTGAGCACAACTCCAAACTTAATAGCTAAGCTCTTTTTTTTTTTCTTAATACAAGTGATTGGGCAATTGAGGTTTACACAAATATTTATTGGGTGTAAGGATTTGAACCTCAGCTCACATGGAGGTGGAAGCAATGGTGGAATTAGGAATTTTTTTGGGGGGTGTGCTAAAATTGTTAATTTTTTTTTGTATGGGAGATCTATATAAGCAAGGAGAACCAAATATATATATATATATATATATATATATATATATATATATATATATATATATATATATATATATATTTTATGCTAATTGATACAGTGAGAACCAAGTGGGAATCAGAAACTGAAACTGTGGGAGGTAGAAACACAAACAAAAGTACAATTAATAGCAGTAGCATATCCAAAAAATTTAAACAGAGGCATAAACACTAAAGCTTCGTTGCACTTGTAGATCTGGATGCAAACCTGTCAATCGGAAGAAGAAGAAAAGAGAAGAAAACAATGGTTCCCACTCTCGTGGCCTCCAAACCACAAAGTAATAAAAAAACAACTTATATTAATATATATATATATATATATACAGCAAGTATGTGACTTTGTGGGCCAACTAGCTTAAAAAATGGTGGGCTAATATTCGTGGAGTAGGAAATACCTTATAAAATGTGCACCAAATCAATATTTTATCAAATCTAGCACTAGGCTGAAGCCCAGTCTAGTATACACGTAGTTTCGTCCTTGGGTTGGGTTACGTAGTTTCGTCCTTGAGTTGGGTAAAAGAACCCAAGCAACTAAACTATATTCCACTGACCAAGCTAAATTAAGCTTAGTCTCACATACTTAAAGAGCTCATGATTCTGTTTGACAGAAAATATAATTTTATTAAATTGGCCTTTTCCCTTCTCCCTCTCTAACATGAATGATGATGATGATGATTTTATAATTTTCACTTTACATCTTGATGTCAGGTATTTCTTGAATCCGATTTAATTTGTTGCATTATGATTAATTGCATTAAAATTAATCAGAATGGCATTGTCACGTGGTATTATCAATTCATATGTCCTAGCATGAAGTTATTAATTCACGTGAAAAATTAATCCAAATAAGGCTAGCTAGCTCGATACCTTTCTCACATATATATAAGGGTTTACTAGTGAAATGCCCCCTGAACTTGAACCTCGCTTTCAATTAGCCCCCTATCCTTTTTGTTAATGTATGAATTTTTGATTAATTCTTTTGGCTTCCCTTGACAATTTTGTAATAGGACTTTTGTATGTATTTATCAAGCTCAAAGTTAGATTAAGAATAACATCTCTAAGTGTTCTTAAATCTCATCTATCCTATGGAGGTTCAAGAAATTTGACAAAGGTAAATCGTGCATTGCATATCATGTATTAAAACTGTTTTCATAAAAGATGACTAGTCATCCTTGCTCAGTGCGATTTCCAGCTGGTTAACCATCTGTTTTGTCCTATTCTATTTTCTCTCTCTGCTGCCATGTGTCAGTCTGACCTAAGGGATTCTTTTGTCTGTAAAAGCAAGAGAATTCCTCATTTGGAAGTCGTCTCTTTTGTGTGGGAGTTTTGGAAAGATTGGCTTGCCATCTTTCTCTTCTTCTTCCTCAAAGAGTAAACCATATATTTCATCTATGAGTTTTTCTAATTGATTTCTTTTTGAAAAACTGCTTTTGAAATATGAATCTGCATCTAGCTATTTAAATCATTCTCTCATATAGATCTAGATCGGATTCGTGACTGTTTTCTTCAAGAGTATGGTTTCTTGAAGAAATTGGTCTTTCTCCCTTGAATCCAAAGTTTGGTTTCGGTTTGAGTTGGAGCTTGCAAGCTAGTGCCATGGGATGAACGAGCTGAAGAAGGAGCTGCCATTGCCATGAAGAACTGAGCTTCAAGCTTTGCTAAGTTGGAGAAGAAGATTGCACAAAGGAGGTAAAGCTCATCTTCCTAAATAGATCTAGGTTTTGCTTGAGCTTGCTTGTATTCCTTTGTAAGAATCTTTTTCTACTTAGTGGATTGCCTAGTCGGTTGATGACTCCCAGTTTTTCCCAATGGTGGGTTTCTGGGTAAACAAAATCTGTTTTGCATATCTGTAAATTTTTCTGGGTTTGTGTTCTTGGTGGTTGACTAGTCATCTATATATGTTGTTTGCTGTTTACTTGATATTGATGACTTCACACACTTTCACCATAGTTGTTGCT
Organism: Prunus avium; assembly: GCF_965620075.1. NCBI lineage: Eukaryota > Viridiplantae > Streptophyta > Magnoliopsida > Rosales > Rosaceae > Prunus > Prunus avium. The sequence continues at coordinate 36,552,090 of NC_142291.1, forward strand.
AGCACATGGGATGCCTAGATTGATGGGTCCTTCTGAGTGCCTAGGTTGTCACTAGTAATCTTCTAGGACTGCAGGTATCTTGTGGCATACTCTGTGTGTTCTCTTGATTGTTGAGTTGTTGTGTCTTGTTTGTTTAGTTAAATTTACCCCTCGTCACCTAAGTATCAATTTCACTTTTTTTTTAGAAAATTAAGGATATGAACTATTTTTTTTCCCCAATTTCCCCCATGTCGTCTAAATTTGCAACATTTCATCCAATTTGCCGTTAAATATGAGGGTAAAATAGTCATTTTGTACGTTAAAAATAAATAAAAATTGAAAAATAAAATAAAAAATGGAAAATTGAAATAATAGTCTTAAAATAAAAACTGAAAACTCTCTCTCTCTCTCTCTCTCTCTCTCTCTTCCTTCTTCCTCTTCTTCTTCTTCTTTTCTCTTCCCTCTGTCTCCGTCCTCTCTTTCATTTTCTTTTTCCTTCTTCTCTTTGCCTTTATCTCTCCCTTGCTTCTTCTCCTTTGGCTAAACCCAAAACCGTGGGACTTGGGGGCAAGGGTTAGGGATGGGTTTCGGCTAGGGCTTGGAATAGATCTCGCATGGGGATGGATTTCGGCTCAGGTTAAGGTTTAGGGTTGTTGAAGGAGATATATATAGATGGGGGAGGGGGTTTGGCAATGGGGTTGCTGGGGGAGGGGAGTGGCGACAGGTTTGGTTCATTCTTTTTTTTTTTTTTTTTTTTTTTTCTTGTTGTTGTTGTCAATTTTCCTATGGGGTTTGTGGGTTTGTGGGGGAGGGGTGAAAAATCAGATAAGGGTTTATGGGTTTGTGGTTGCTGGCTGGAGTTTCTGGGTTTGTGGGGGAGGGGTGAAAAACCAGATTTGGATTTCTGGGTTTGTGTTTTCTGGCTGGAGTTTCTGGGTTTGTGGGGGAGGAGTGAAAAACCAGATCTGGGTTTCTGGGTTTCTGGGATTGTTACAAACAGCTACATGGCACCACGAACGAAGGTTGAGAGGTAAGGCTGTGAGTCAGTGACTCGTACTAACAGGTAGAAAATTTGATTTGGTTTATACGGATTGCAATGTGAGGAAAAGGTATGGCAAGTCTGCCTCAAATCTTCCACCAAATGCCAAATCTTAACCATAAAAAAACCCACATGGTCCCCTCGTTGTGTTGATCAACCCAACATTTATCTCCTCAGTCTTCTCTTCAAGGTGAGAGAGAACATAAAGCTAACAATCAAAAGAACAAGAAAAATGCTGAAATAAACACAACCCAACAACTAGAAAAAAAAAAAAAAAAACTCTTTCTCAAGGAATCAGAAACCAAGTTAAGGTGGGGGTTCTCAGGATCCTTTTTCTTTAGTATCTTTTTCTTCTTTGTTTTTTTGGGTTAATTTTCCTATTTTTCTTCAAAATTTTTCCAAAAAAATAATTTTAAAAATAATTTAACTGAAAATTGGATGAAATGTTGATGATTTAGACGGTAGGGGGTAAATTGACGAAAAAAAAATTAATATCCTTAATTTTCTAAAAAAAAGAATAGGGGGTTAATTGAAAATTATGTACAAGTTCAGGGGTATTTCACTAGTAAACCCTATATATAATGTCAATCAATAGACTGAAATAGGAGAGGTATTATTTCTAATTCATTTGATTCTTTGTTGGGTTTCGATGTAAGTGTAATGAATGAGAGGCTGAGAACTAGCATTATAGGCCTAATAGCTAGTCATGACTTTTGATTAAAATCCATGTTGTACAAGTTTTTTGAGAAGAAAAAAGCAAAAGGGCAAGATATTAGAGCCTTTCCACCCATGATGCGGGATGAACTGGCAAGACTTTTCCTCATAACTATTGGCAAGCAGCTGTTAGCCTATGCCAAAGATAATATTACCATTTAATTAAACGCCTCATTAATTTGTTTCACCAAACCATCTACCAATTTTTTTGAAAAAATGAAAGGAAAAAAATTATGAAAAATTACAAAAAATTTCAGATTTTTTATTATACATACCTACCAATTTTTTATTTATTAATCTCATACATATAAATAAAATTAGTAATTACGCTTGGGTTGTCATGGCAATGGGTGGGAAATAAAATAATAATAATAATAATTGTTATGACAAACACTACTCACGTAAACAGTAACCGCGCTTGCTTGTCTTGCCATTTATCATGGCACATGGATGGAAATGCTCTTAAAAGTGGCACATGGAATTTCTGTTTGTATATAACCCACATGCTGGTACCCGAAGGTCAATTAATCCTATTGATTAGGGTTAGGTTATCCTCTTTATAGAAACTTAGAGGCCATCCTACTTTGTTAACCTTTGTTTAAATGTGATTGATATATAAATCTTTCCACCAATTGGGCATTTTCCAATTTGGAAGCTTCGAGCTAGGTTATGTGACATGATGATGAACACAAAGTCAAAGTATAATACATACCCAGTTGGGGGGCTATATATGCAAAAGTTTTGATATTGATTTTTGATTTGAAAAGAAAAAAGGATGAGAGCTTGTAGTATACACCAAAAAACAAGAAGACGTACGTCTTTTTTTTAAACTTTCATTTTTGAAGTTTTTAATATTCAAAAGCATATGCGACTTCGTAATTTATAATTTATAGCCATATATAGCACAATTAGAATTTTAAAGATTAATTTTCCCAAAGGCCTTACAATTTTATAATTAAGTTGGTTTTTCTTTTATGTTACACAATCTCGTTCTGATTATAGGGACAGATCCAGGATTTCAAATTGAGGTGGGCTAAATTTACATTACGCACATAGCTATTAAACTTGACAGTATGAAGTGAAATTCATTGATAACAAAAGACTACAACTAATCATGATGACATAATGAGTTTTACTCCTCAAAACACATCTAGTACATAGTTCTTTAATATTTTCTATGTGCAGGGGTATGTGAAGTGAAAAGGAGGGGGGGGGGGGTGGTTATTTTTTACCAAACGAGAAAATAAGAGGAGTAGTTTTCTACCAAAAATTAAAAGAAGCAGGGTTTTTTGTATTTGACCTTTGGCCCCTTTTGTACCAAAAGGAAAATGAGAGAAAAAAAGGTGAAGGGGAATTATGAGAGTGCAGTGCAGGGCTATTCATTGGGTGGGAAGGGTGTATCAGTTTAGGCTTAAAAAGACAAAGTCACCTGGGCTGCACAGGTTAGTCAAAGAGTAGGTCGGCACCTGCCTGGCTATGTTTTTTAACATTTTGATTTATGCATGGCATGTTACGTCAAGCCTTGACGTAAAGTTAAAGCTTAATTCCGCCCGCCACTTGACTCTCCTAATAATTTCATATTTTAGTAGGGCGTGCATGCATGCAGCAGATTAGGGTGGGGGACCCTGAAGACATCATTTTCTAGATAAATGAAGCAAAAAGAACCTGGAAATGATGAAGTTATAAAGAATAAATAAATAATGAAGTTATAGCATTCTATGAAAGCCATGATAAAATTACATCAACGTCACCAGGAAGGAAATTAGCAGAAACAGAAATACAATTGCATGCCTGTAGGCTGTGTGTACTGAAAAAAAAAAAATTTACATCAGCTCCTATATCTATTCTATGGCGGTGGGCTTGGATAAACGTGGTTGCTCGTGACCTTGTTGGCGTTTGAAGCAGAAGCTGAACCAGGCCTAGTAGTAACATTGTCTGAAACTGAAACAAGAGCAAAACCAATGGACAATTTGATCAAACATTATCCTCTTCACTAACCTCTTCTTTGCCGGGAAGACACCGCCAGCTTTTGGTTTGAACAACCTTTGCTCATCCTTGGTTTGATCTTCAGATGGGCTCAACTTCAGCTCCTTTGGGTGGGGGACGGACCCAGGATTTCAAAATTGCGTGGGCTAAATTTACCTTACATACCTATTGAAAACTCAACGGTATGAGTAAATTTCATTGATAACAAAAAAATACAAAGGGGACATAATGAGCCCTAAAATTTCATTGATACTTCATAAACTCTAAATAATCCCCAAAATTTCAAAAGAAAAGAAGATGAAGAATGGAAGATTACCTTAGTTTGCTTTAATTAAGTATGAGGACAGGCATAATTTTCCCTTTTGACGAAAAGCAGGAGTTAGCCGCTAGTGGATGGTCTACTATTGTGCAAGAGAGAGAGGGATTATTATTTTTTTTTGGTAAAGGAGAGAGGGAATGTCTCTACCTAGTGTAGTGATTTTGGAATAGATGGGCACAATAGCGGGATAAGTTAATAGTGTGGGGTTTAGTTCTTTTTATTTATTTGTTGGTCAGCTTAGTCCACGTGGGATTAGTTAATAATATTTTATTTGGATGACCTAGGCTAGAGTATTAATTTGGTCTTTAAAAAAAACAAAGTTGCCTGGGCTTTAGCCCAGGTTAGCATGCTATTGGGTACGTCCCTGCTCTTTTGGAGCAGAGGTGGTCTTCTTCCCCATCTGGATTCAAGTGCTTCAACGCCTTCTCTGCATCTGAACTTTTCTTCATTGACATCTCTCTCTCTCTCTCTCTCTCTCTCTCTCTCTCTCTCTCTCTCTCTCTCTCTCAGAGTATGTGCTTCCTTCTGTGTTGTTCTTTTTGTGTTTAGGATGATTGAGAACGAGTTTAAATAGATGAGAAATGTTTGAACAATATTGTTGGAATAAAATATAATATTATGATTGATTGTTTAGTCAAAAATTCTTTTTTGACGAAATAGTCGTCCATCAAAAATGGATTAAGTCTTTCGTGTTCGACCGAATCTCGTCCCTCCTTACCCTCTTCCCCCGTTTTCTTTCATTCGCAACCAACCCAAACTGCACTGCACTGGAACTCCAACCACAGAAATTTTTTATAAAAAAAAGTAAACAAAGAAGGGCACGAAGAACGACCACAGTTTTCTATCTCTTATCGATTATTATTTTTGTTGCTAAAAATAATGGTTTACGTGGATCTGGTTTGCCTCCTCTCAACTCGTGCCAAACAACCCTCTCTCTCCTCCTTTTGCACCAGTGGTAAAAATGAATGCAAATGTAGCCTTCTTTTAACATTTGCCAGCTAACTCGATACCTTTCTCACATATATATATATATAATGTCAATCAATAGACTGAAATAGGAGAGGTACGTATTATCTCTAATTCATTTGATTCCTTGTTAGGTTTCTATGTAAGTGTAATGAATGAGGCTCTGAGAGCTAGCATTATAGGCCTAATAGCTAGTCATGACTTTTGATCAAAATCCATTTTGTACAAGTTTGTTGAGAAGAAAAAAGCAAAAGGGCAAGATATTAGAGCCTTTCCACCCATGATGCGGGATGAACTGGCAAGACTTTTCCTCATAATTATTGGCAAGCAGCTGTAAGCCTATGCCAAAGATAAGATTACCATCTAATTAAACGCCTCATTAATTTGTTTCACCACGGAAAAAACCTCTGGGTGAAAAAAACCCCTCCACAAATGAATTCTAGCCTGGGTAGGACGTGGGCTCCATCAAGGCTGGGCAAGCACGAAAGCAAGACTAGCCCGACTTGGTGCATGATGACGCTGATGTTGATGCTAGTACTAACGTCAGGGAAGAAATAAATTGGAAAAAAAATTCTGAATTTTTTTATATACATACCTACCAATTTTTTAATTATTCATCTCATACATATAAATAAAATTAATCTCATATGAATAGTAATTGCCCTTGGGTTGCATGTCAATGGTGAGAAAACAAAAAAAAAAATTGCTATGGCAAACACTATTCACATTAACAGTAACCGCCTTGCCATTTATCATAGCAAATGGGTTGGAGTGCCCTTAAAAGTGGCACATGGAATTTCTGTCCGTATATAACCCACATGCTGGTGCCCAAATGTCAATTTATCTTATTGATTAGGGTTAGGTTATCCTCTTTATAGAAACTTAGAGGCCATCCTACTTTGTTAACCTTTGTTCAAATGTGATTGATATATAAATCTTTCTACCAGTTGGGTATTTTCCAATTTGGATGCTTCGAGCTAGGTTATGTGACAAGGTTGAATATAAAATATATCAAAATGCAACATAACTTATCGGTTTTTCCTCCAAATCAGCAAATTAAAGAGATGGCCACATGATGAACACAAAGTCAAAGTATAATACGTATCCAGTTGGGGGGCTATATATGCAAAAGTTTTGATTTTGTCACACGATCTCGTCCTGGTTATGTTCTTCAACATTTTGATTTATGCATGGCATGTTACGTTAACTTAAAGCTTGATTCCGCCCGCAATTTGGTTCTCCTAATAATTTCATATTTTCTTCCAACGACTTCATTTAATATTTGATAATTGACGGTACGGACGGACAGGGCATGCATGCATGCAGCAGATTAGGGTGGGGGAGGGGGACCCTGAAAACATGATTTTCTAGATAAATGAAGCTATAAAAAATTAAAAAAAGAGATTCCTAGTTACTCAGATTAGGGTGGTGGTGGCAGGAAGATTGGATATCATGCACGGTCATGGATGGAAAGTCATGGTTTTCTTTTCAACAACATTTGTAGCTTTGAAGTCTTTACTTTTCATCAACTTCCTTGGCTATTCCTCTAATCAAGGACCATGTTAATTATGTTTTATTCATTTTGATGGTGGCCCAAATTTATTCCAACTTTCTAGCTTATTTAGCTTACCAATGTTTCATATCACATCAACTTTAATAATAAAACCCATGAGAGAGAGAGAGAGAGAGAGAGAGAGAGAGAGAGAGAGAGAGAGAGAGAGATCAGAAGAAAACCCAGCATTCTATGAAAGCCATGATAAAATTACATCAACGTCACCAGGAAGGAAATTAGCAGAAACAACAAAAACAATTGCATGCCTGTAGGCTGTGTACTGAAAACAATAAATTTACATCAGCTCCTACATCTATTCTATGGCGGTGGGCTTGGATAAACGTGGTTGCTCATGACCTTGTTGGCGTTTGAAGCAGAAGCTGAAGAAGGCCTATTAGTAATATTGTCTGAAACAAGAGCAAAACCAATGGACAATTTGATCAAACATCATCCTCTTCACTAACCTCTTCTTTGCCGGGAAGACACTGCCAGCTTTTGGTTTGAACAACCTTTGCTCATCCTTGGTTTGATCTTCAGATGGGCTCAATTTCAGCTCCTTTGGGTGGTGCTCTCTTTTGGAGCAGAGGGGGTCTTCTTCCCCATCTGGATTGAAGTGCTTCAACGCCTTCTCTGCATCTGAACTTTTCTTCATTGACATCTCTCTCTCTCTCTCTCTCTCAGAGTATGTGCTTCCTTCTGTGTGGTGTTTAGGATGATTGAGGACGAGTTTAAATAGATGAGAAATGTTTGACCAACATTTTTGGAATAAAATATAATATTATGATTGATTGTTTAATCAAAAATTCTTTTTTGACGAAAAGTCCTTCATAAAAAATGGGTTAGGTCTTTCATGTTCGACCCAATCTCGTCCCTCCTTACCCTTTCCCCCCGTTATCTTTTTTTTTTTTTGGTCTGAATCATGAGGTGGTCCTGGATGGGCCCCAACTATGGGTGGCACCTTTAAGCCTTAACCACAATCCAGACTAATCCCCACTCACACCGGGTCGGCCCGTAAGGGGTAAAGTGTTGGCCAAAGTGGTGACTCCGTACGAGAGCACGGATCGAACCCCTGACCTCTCTTAAGGAATGAGAGTGCCGAACCACTCACACCATCCAGAGAAACTGTGGGAGCCTCTGTCGGTCTTCGCTCTCCTCTGGCACACCCCCGCCCCCTCCCCCCCCGGTTATCTTTCTATAAAAGATGGATTTAGATAATTGTTTTCTATCATATTCAAGGCTATGGGTCACGATTTATGGCTGAAAATTTCTTACATCTGTATTGGATGATCTTCCTATTTATTGCATTAATTTTGTTCTTCCTTTTTATCTACTCTTTTTGTTTTTTTTTTGTTTTTTGTTAGTTGTTTTCCATTTATTCTCGAAATGAGAAGGAGGGAGGCAAGAAGACAAATTTTATTTATTTATTATATTGAAACTATGAAACATAACAAAATTCACATCGAAATTAAGTGATGTGGCATGTCCAACTTGTTGAAATATAAGTGTTTTAGCTGATATGATTTTGTATTTAGTTTAAATTTACAAATTTAAATGTGAGCCCTTGGATTACAGTCCAAGTGGACAACTAAGATGTAATCTTAGAATAGAAGAATGGATGGCTAGATTTGGATGATGTAATTTGGGAATTTCCTGTTCCAGCTGTTATTAGTGCATAGTGTGTGCGTGAGAAATATAAGAGAGAATTCATCTTTTTGCTCCTTCCTCAAGCTCTCTCTCACTCTGCAAATATCTCTGAAACTTTTCTCTGTCAAATTGATCTGTAGAATGGGAGTTATAATTCATATCATAGTCTGAATTCTAACATGGCCTCAAAGCCAGGTTCGATTGTTTAAATCTTTGGGCGATTGAATCTGTGAAGAAAACGAGCTGAAATTTGAAAAAAGTGTTTGCGTGATCTGTGTCTAACATGGCAGGGTCTGGAGGTGGTGAGCTGAGAGCGCCGATCTTTAACGGTGATAACTATGAGTTCTGGAGCATAAGAATGAAAACCATTTTCAAATCTCATGGGCTTTGGGAATTGGTTGAGAAGGGAGTAGAGTGCTCAGATTCGAAGGGAGCTGGCGAATCTGATGCAAAGAAGAAAGAAAAGGAAGAATCAAGTGGTGCTGGGAAGATGACTCTCACCGAGCTGCTCATGAAGGATGCTAAAGCTCTGGGTCTGATTCAAGGAGCAGTGTCTGATGAGACATTCCCTCGAATCTCTCATGAAGAAACCTCTAAGAGAGCTTGGGATATATTTATGAAGGAATTCCATGGAGATAAACATGTTAGAAGTGTTAAATTGCAAGGTCTGCGTAGAGAATTTGAATATACAAGAATGAGAGATGATGAGTCACTTTCTGCTTATCTTACCAAACTGTTTGATTTGATAAACCAAATGAGGAGCTATGGAGAGGATTTAGCTAGACCAAGGATTGTTCGAAAATTACTTATCAGTTTGCCATCAGCTTATGATTCGATTTGTTCTGTTATTGAGCATTCTAAGGATTTGGATGTGATTGAGGTACAAGAAGTGGTTGCTTCTTTGAAGAGTTTTGAATTAAGGCTAGATAGGCACTCTGGAGATAAGATTGAGAAAGCATTTGCTAGTCTTAGTGTGAATCCCAAATCAGAAAAATACAGTGGAAGTCAAAGTGGTTCTAAGGATCAAAAGAATTGGAAGGCAAAAGGCAAAAAGTGGGATAATAAATCAACTGATAGAGCTAGAAACCCCTGCAAACATTGTGGCAAACTACATTTTGGTGAGTGTCGGTTTAAGGGAAAACCAAAATGTTACAACTGTGACCAATTTGGTCATATTGCAAAAGATTGTTATAGCAAGAAACCAGCACAACAGCTCAACTATGCTACTCAAACCGAATCCACACCAACCATGTTTTATGCTAATAATAAAGGATCTGCTAGTGTAAAAGGATGTGATGATGTATGGCATTTGGATAGTGGATGCATCAACCATATGACTGGCAGAGAAGATGTATTAGTTGATGTTGATAGGAATATAACTGCAAAAGTTGCAATAGGGATAGGACAATTGGTTGATGTTGTTGGAAAAGGAAATCTTGTTGTTGACACTAAGATGGGAAGAAGGTATGTCAAAGAAGTATTGTTAGTTGCTGGTCTCAAGGAAAATTTGCTCAGTGTAGGGCAAATGATGGAGCATGGATATGTTCTGATTTTTGGAGCCAATAAGGTTGAAATTTATGATGATTGTTCTCTATCAAATCTAGTTGCTAAGGTGCAAATGAAAGGCAACAGAAGTTTTCCTTTGAAGCTTCACACAACTTTACAGGTTGCATTAAGAGCAAATGTAGAGTCATCAACTTTAGTTTGGCATAGAAGAATGAGGCATTTAAACTTCACCAGTTTGAAGCTGCTACAAGATCAGGGGATGGTACTTGGATTACCAGAAATTAAGCTTGTCAATGAAGTGTGTGAGGGGTGTACTTTTGGAAAACATTGCAGAGATTCCTTTCCAAAAGAAACAACAAGCAGAGCCACAATCCCACTCGAGTTGGTACACACAGATGTCTGTGGACCAATGCAGACTGTTACCAAAGCCGGAAATAGGTATTCTCTTACCTTCATAGATGATTGTACTCATATGTGTTGGATCTATTTCTTGAGATACCAATCAGAAGTCCTTAATGTCTTTAAGAAATTTAAAGCCACTATTGAGCTGCAAAGTGGATATAAATTGAAGAAAATAAGAAGTGACAGGGGGGAAGAATATACTTCCAATGAATTCAACAAATTTTGTGAAGATATGGGAATGGAAAGGCAGCTAACTGTGGCATATTCACCACAGAAAAACGGAGTAGCAGAACGAAAGAACATAACAATTATGGAGATGGCTAAATGCATGATGATTGAGAAGAAGATGCCTCTAGAATTTCGAGCTGAGGCAGTAAACACTGCAGTGTATGTTCAGAATAGATGTCCAACTAAGGCCTTAGACAAGAAAACTCCATTTGAAGCACATAGTGGTAGAAAGCCAGTAGTTAAGCATTTAAGAGTGTTTGGTTCTTTGTGCTATGCACATGTTCCAAATCAACAAAGGCAGAAGCTCGACTTATCTAGTACAAGATGTCTATTTCTGGGGTATGGTAGTTGTGAAAAGGGCTATAGACTATATAACATTGCATCTGGAAAAATGATTATTTCCAGGGATGTGATATTCAATGAGGCAGCTGTTTGGGATTGGAATGCACAAAAGGAATGTGATATCTCAATACCTCTTAATGAGACACTCACTGAGGGAGAAGAGGAATCTAGTGATTCTAGCCTGAGTCAAGAAGAGATTTCAGAAAAGGGGCATGTTGATCCTGACTCAGGATCTGTCACGACCCGATTCGACAATAAAGAATATTCCCGAATCATGGCGTGAGTCATACCATAGTCATAAGAATAAAATCTTACAACCATGATATATAATGAGAAATAGAGCCACAAAAAAAATACAAATTTACTTAACAATACAAAATCAGAGTTGCAGTAGCTTGTAATTAACTACACACTAAGATCTTTAACAAACAGTTGACTACTTACAAATATTAATTACACAAATCAACAATAAAAGCCCAGCATCTTAGTTGAACCCACTTCCTCAAACTTCTTCTTTATTAGTTGAACCCACTTCCTCAAACTTCTTCTTTAATCCTGCACAATCTATTAGGGTATGAGCATTCTAATGCCCAGTAGAGTACCGTCAAACCCCTCAAAGTCAGCTATCACAGTTAATCAAAGTGTCATGCATCAAGCAACACAAGGTATATGATAATTATGTAATCAGACCAGATAAATAAATTTGCATATGCGATGATGTCATGAACTCACTCCCTTCTAATCCCACTAATTCATATCTTAGGGCAACAAGCCTGCATGTCCCATACCATGCGTTTTACCACTGTGGCTCCGAATACCCTAAAATATGAACTAGCACCCATCCGTCCCTTAACCCATTTTTCTTTTGTTTACGAATTTCTCAACTTTCACTTATCATTAGAGGCCCTGCTCCCATTACCTTAATATATTCAAGCTCTGCTCCCGTCACCTGAATATATTCCACATTTAATTTACTTAGATATATCTAAGGCCTTCTCCCACCCCTTAGATATACCTCAAACGACAAACACACACACCCCAAACACCACTGTCTTTATGATGCATATGTAATGCAGTGCAAACATCATTTATCTCTGTGGAATAATAATATAAATAATAACAATAATATTCCAGGCTTAATCACATGCATAATAATATTCAGTCAACGTCAAATAATATCCACGGAGAAATATCAACAACAATATTCACATAACATCAAATAGTATTCACCAAGCAACGCAACAATAATATTCATATTTATAGTACTATATATAATCACCAAAATTAAAAGTGACATAGCCCAATCATTGGGAATCAAGAAACCCTACCTCAAGTCCAGCTAGCTTAACCTTGTGCGGTTTCGTCCTTGAAAGTACGCAGAGTAGAACACATAGTTAAGATAATTTACTGATTAAAATTCATTGGAAATAAGGAAACAAATTTGAGTGTCCTACTAGCGCACGTAGACCTAAAACCCCAAAATACACTTGACAAGTTGTTTGACCCAATTGTTAATCCCTTAACCAAGCAAGCATAGAACCAAGCGTTAAGGAAAAACTAATCTATTCCCCTCCTATAATAGTTCTACTCTTTGGGATGTTTAAAATCAGGTGGTTCGGCTCTAGACTCATAAAGAAAATTTAAAACATCAATTTAAAACTAAAATTTCAGTTTTGCTAAACATTTGGGTTGGAACACGTTAACTTTGAAAATTCACTACATATTGAGTTCAAATCAAAATAATGTAAAAATTTCCAGATCACAACTAGACATAGAAACATTAAAGATGTCAAAATTTGATAAAAATTAGGGTTAAGGAAGCATGTCAAAATAGAAACCAAAACAGACTAGGCTGCATAACGTTCTTTTTTTCAGGTTTATACACTTTATTTTGAAAAATCACCAAAATTATAATTTACAACCAAACTGGATAAAACTTTCCAGATCTGAAGAAAATACGAGAAAGTAAAACATACTAAAATTTCATGAAAATCCAAGTTTAGGAAGTCTTCAAAATTTCACAAACATCAATTTAAATTCAAATGGCACAAAACCAACTTTGAAATAACCCTTGATATTCATTTTGATGTAACAAAACCCCAAAATGAAATTGGAACAAAAATCACATCGAAAAAAATCTAGAACTTCACAGAAACACCCTTTGAAAGATATATATGTACTTGAGGCATTCTAACCAACACTTGGTTTAAAACAAGTACTCAAAAAGACAATAAAAAGATGAGCTTCAAGCCTTCAAAGAATCATTCACTTGAGATGATAGTGGCTAATTTGAGCAATTGAATGATAAGCCATTTGAGAGAAAGTACATATCTATAACAAGAAATTCAACATAATAACAAGTTTTGTTCACACCAATTTTTAGAGAGTTATAATGATTACTTTTGGATGATCTTTGGATATGTTATAAAGAGGAGAATTTGGAGTAACTATCATGAAGAAACCATAGTGTTTTGAGCTTTTGAAATGAGTGTTTTGGACTGAAAACGAGGGAAGGACCTAAGGTTGAAAACTATAAACAAGTTCCACTCTAAACATTCCCAAGGTGGCTTTAGAAGTCCGATCAATCTGAAATTTTTATATGTTATAATAGACAGCATTTCAAACAACTTTGATGAAGGAACCAAAGTCATTTGAGTACAGAAAATCACAGAAACAAACTGAAACCGAGCATACTGCTGTGAAATCAGGAAATGGTAAACTTATTGTGATCATACCAACGTTTCAGAGCCTATACTAGTCGGATTGAGCTGAAATTTGAGTATGTTATAGGAATCACGTAAATAAACAACTTTTATGAAGAAAGTTTTTTCATTTGAGCTTCCAAAATTTGAGTTCTCGGCTGCTCCAAGGAAGTGACGAATTTTAGATTTTGAAGAGGAACAAAAGAAAAATGAGGATGAAGATAAGTGAATGAGGAAGAAAGGATGATACAATGAATGATGAGGATAAGAGTGAATTTATGATTGAAGAGCCTTAATTAGACTAGGTGAGTCATCCCTTTAGAAGAGGGTGATAATACAATGAATGGGAAGAAGAGGATGAGAAAGAATCTTAGGCTAGACTAAGTGACTCACTCACTATAGGTTTACAACTCATCCAAAATCAGATTTTTGAAGACAAAGTAAGTGGGAAGGGGGGAAGAATGAAGGAGGGAAGAAATGCTTGGCTTACACGTTGCCTCCTACTTTCTTTCTACAAGGGTATTTTGGTAATTATCCACACCTAGGGGTATTTTGGTCATGTTTGTCCAACTTGAAATTAAACACACTTAATTTAATAATTTCAATCCAAAATCACTTGATAAAATACCCACAATCAATCTCCACAATTATATTATTTTTCACTAAAATATGAAAATCCACCTTGAATTTTTCGGGGTATTACAGGATCACAGGATGTTGATCACACACCTCTGAAATACAAGAGTATTGCAGAAGTATATGCAAGATGTAACTTATGTATTATCGAGCCTGAGACTTTTGAAGAGGTTGTTAAGGATGAAGCATGGCAAAAAGAAATGGAGAATGAGATAGAAATGATAGAGAAGAACAAAACTTGGGAGTTGGTTGATAGACCAACTGATAAACCAGTAATTGGTGTCAAATGGATTTATAAAACCAAGCTGAATTTAGATGGTATAGTTTAGAAAAACAAGGCTCGACTAGTGGCAAAGGGCTATTCTCAAAAATCAGGGATAGATTTCAATGAAACTTTTGCACCTGTTGCAAGGCTGGATACCATTAGAACATTGGTGGCATTGGCTGCACAAAAGGGGTGGAAATTGTTTCAGTTGGATGTGAAGTCTGCATTCTTGAATGGAGTGTTGCATGAAAAGGTGTATGTGGATCAACCTCTTGGTTTTATGATTAAGAACAAAGAGGGCAAAGTGTATAGACTCAAGAAGGCATTATATGGACTTAAACAAGCTCCAAGAGCTTGGTATGAAGAAATCAATTCTTACTTCACCAAGGCAGGTTTCCAGAGAAGTCCTAGTGAGGCAACACTAAATGTAAAGGCTGCAGAAAGTGGTATTATTATTGTTTCTTTATATGTATATGATATTTTCTACACTGGAAGCTCAAAAGCCTTGATGATGGAGTTCAAAACTGAAATGATGATGCAATATGAAATGACTGATCTCGGTTTGCTTCATCATTTCTTGGGGTTAGGAGTGATACAAACTGAGTCTTATATTTTCTTGCACCAAAAGAAATATGCTAAGACATTGCTAGACAAATTTGGCTTTAAGGATTGTAAAGCAGTGGCTACTCCTCTTGCAATGAATGAAAAGCTATCCAAGGAAAATGGAAGTGAACAAGCTGATAAAGGGGTTTATAGGCAGATAGTTGGAAGTCTGTTGTACTTAACTGCAACAAGGCCAGACATCATGTTTGCAGCAAGTCTTTTGGCTAGATTTATGCATGGACCCACTAGAAAACATATGGGAACTGCCAAAAGGGTACTGAGGTACATTCAAGGCACATTTGATTATGGCATAGCATATGAGAAAGGAAAAGAAGCAAGGCTCATTGGCTACTGTGATAGTGATTGGTCAGGGAGTGAGGATGACATGAGAAGCACCTCTGGATATGCATTTAATCTTGGATCAGGTGTGTTTTCCTGGGCTTCAGTCAAGCAAAGTAGTGTAGCTTTGTCTATTGCAGAGGCAGAGTATGTTAGTGCAGCAGAAGCTACTGCACAAGCAATCTGGTTGCGTTTTGTTCTCTCAGACTTTGGTGAAGACCAAGAATCCTGTGCATCATCATAAGACAAGGCATATAAACAGGAGGTTTCACTTCATCCGTGATGCTTTGCAAAATGGAGAGATTGACTTACTGTATTGCAAAACTGAAGAGCAGACTGCAGACATCGTTACTAAGGCTCTAGCAAGAGATCGGTTTGAATACCTGAGAAGAAAGCTTGGAGTAATCTCAGCTAAACACTTAGAAGGGAGTGTTGAAATATAAGTGTTTTAGCTGATATGATTTTGTATTTAGTTGAAATTTACGGATTTAAATGTGAGCCCTTGGATTACAGTCCAAGTGGACAGCTAAGATGTAATCTTAGAATAGAAGAATGGATGGCTAGATTTGGATGATGTAATTTGGGAATTTCCTGTTCCAGCTGTTATTAGTGCATAGTGTGTGCGTGAGAAATAAAAGAGAGAATTCATCTTTTTGCTCTTTCCTCAAGCTCTCTCTCACTTTGCAAATATCCCTAAAACTTTTCTCTGTCAAATTGATCTGTAGAATGGGAGTTATAATTCAGATCATAGTCTGAATTCTAACACAACTCAGCTGCCATATAAGGTGGTATGAAATTGTAGAATAACTTCTGCAGTCCAAATGCATGACATTAAGTTTGTAGCATACATGTGTCATCCTTTTCCAATATTAAGAACACTTCCACCCATCCCATTTTTTCTATGGCAAAAGAGGGCCTAGGCTCCAAAAACAATCGCCACCGAGGAAAAAATTGCATGGCAAGAAGTGGGCCCCATGAAATTGGACAAGCCCAAAGGAAAGACTTGCTTGGGCTGCTGCCTAAGCAAGCTGACGTCGGTAGCCAATTTAAATACCAACAAAGTTGAAAAAAAGAAGGGAAAAAAAAACCAAAAAATTCAGAAATCTTTTTCTATAAATACCAAGCCATATTCTTCACTTCCCTTGGGTTGCCATGGCAATGGGGGGAATGCATCAAAAAATTGCTAGGGCAGACGACTTAAATTGTAAGAATCTCATTTTCATGCAATGATAGATTTAGGAATTTTTCAGATAAAGGGCAATATTTAAATGACTAAAGGGAAAGAATAGGTTTCATTGAGGCAAAGACAGGGTTTAGAGTGAAGCACCTTTTGGTGGAAATCTTGGAAGGCCATCAAATTCATATAGGGATAAGTTGGACATTGACTTATAAAGATATAAAATACAAGGGATGCGCAACAAGGCTCCCTTGAAGCATGCAATTAGTGACCAATTTCAAAGGTAGGGAAGGTAAGAGACGAATAGAAAAGAGATCAAGAGACACAATCAAAGTGGTATTAACAATTAGGCAAAACAAGAACATAATAAAGCAACTGATCTTTGCTTAAAAAAAAGGGGAAAAACCATCATCGATTGACTTGTTCAAAAAAAGGAATTAGGCAAAACTAGAACATAATAACGCAACCGATCTTTGTTCAAAAAAATGGAAAAAACCTTCATCGTTTGACTTGTTCAAAAAAAGGAACAAACCTTTTGGCTTGTAACAATGCCACTGAATGATAAACATATACAAACTTCCCCCTATATCTATTATTGTTATATATATATTTTTTTTAACACATATCCTTAATATTTAAGTCTTTTTCACCTATTTCTCTATTTTTTCGGTGGACACATCAGACTTCCTCCTTGCCCTTACAACCATATTTGTGACTTTTTAAAATTATTTTATTCTACATATAATATATTATCAAGTTTCAATTGAGTTAACTTACTTAATTAAAGCTTGTTCAACTTTCTCTTAGTTTTCTCTTCACCTATGGTTTGTTTGGGTTTGTGAAATTTTTTATTGTGTTCTCTCCACATATGGTTTGTATTCTTCATTGTCATGTATGTAATGTGTGTGTATATATATATATATATATAATTATTTTCTTATTTACACGATATTATTATTGTGCGGATGCCATTATAAATAAGAAGGAAAGCATAGAGAGATAGTAGAAAATACATGACGTCTGCAAGATATAATAACATCCGAACGTCCGCATATGAGAATTTCTGTATATATTTTATATATATGTCTCTCTTTGAGTATGTGTTTCCTTCTGTGTTGATGTGTTTATGATGATTGAGGAATTGTGTAAAGGCGTCCCCTACGAGTTTAAATAGATGAGGGTAAAAAGTATGAAAAAGTGTTTGGGTACGTACCAAGTTGATGTATCTTCAGAGGATAGAAAATAAGCAATGGAATATTATTATCGATTGTGCAGTTAGAATTTGATTTATTAAATTTGAACACACACATGACATCCTTAGAAGTTAATGGAAATTGCACTACCTACCATTGTTGCATATGGAATCACAATTTCTCCACAGATAAAGTAGTTCAACATCACTTTATTACTTATATGGCTTTTTATCGGAAAACGTTTTTTTGAGGTGGACAAAATTATCAGATTGCGTCTTTTTTTGTTTTTTGTTTTTTGTCATTTATAATTCTCAAAGTTAACACATGTCCTTATGAGTAGTTTTGTCGTAATTTTATCGCAAAAAACTCTCTTAATTTGTTGATGTGACACATATATGAAGTCCACATATTTTATAATATAATGCCATATGAATTAAAAATTTAATAGGTTAAAAAATTATAGGAAAAATTATATTTAAAAAATATACATATTTTCAACAATTAAAATTAATTTAAAATTGAAAAAGAAGAAGAAAAAGAGAATATCATATTCCTTAATTCGGCCCCTCGACTTTAACCACACCGGCCATCTCTCAACTTTAACTATCGTACTAGGGTGGTTGCTTCTTCCATATGAGCAGTTGGGTTAATTAGACACTCAGTCCAATTTAGCATCTAATCAAAATGACACGTCACTTTCTTTGTCTTTGTGATCCCATGTGAACATCCCGCGAACAACGCAAGTCCTTTCAGCCATAAACTATAGTGAGGCATTCGGCCATTTGCCAACCTTCCAAGTCTCTAGAAAATTAAATTATGTGCGTCGCTAGTCTCTAAATTTAAATCTAACATATGTGAAACTCATATATGGGTCACGTAAGCAAACTAACATATTTAGTGAAGGAAAGTCACATACTACTTGTGACCACGTATATTAACTCTAGAAAAATGCTTATCTCATTTTCTAGAATGTCAATCACAGTTTGACACGTGTGTAAAGATTTTTATTTTATTTTTTTATGTTTTTTATGAATTATTTTTGCGTATGTGTCAAACTGTGATTTGCAGGAGATATGAATGCTTCATTCTCAAGAAAGAGGGAAGCAATCTTATTAACCTTAAGAACTGTGACTAATATTATTTGTAAAAAAATACGCAACTTGATAGTTACATCAATTTCAGAGACGTTTTGTAATACAAATACGAAGGACTTAGAATGTTATTGGTTGTGGTGTGTAACGTGTTTGGTGAATAAAATGACCTAAAGAAAGCTCTTTTAAGTGATAGGTGCTGAAGAATTCTCTAATCAATATTGCCGCTTGAAGCTTTGCTTGAGAGTGACGTCGTGATCTCACAATACCAACCATTCTCAGAAGTAAATGTAATTTATTGTTTCAATTGACTGAGGAAGGAGTTTGCTGAATTCGTTAATGTTCGTTAGTAGATATTAGAAAACAGAAAAGTTTTGAAAAGAGTCACTGATGGATTTCAGTTTATCTTTCTGGGTTTAGACGTTTTTCAATCCGTAAACATGTGCTTCCGTGTTGCAGCAAGGAGTGGAAAGAACTACTACGTTTGGAACCCCCTAATTGGAGAATCCATAAGCCCTCCAATACTCCCAAGTCACTATAAGCCACAATCCGCTAGATTCGGGTTTTGTAATATTTTGAAATTGTATAAACTAGTCCTCGTTATGTCCAGAAAGAAGCTCCTTATTTTCAGCTTTGGAGTGGATACAGAATGGAGAGAAGTGGTCAGTGAAAAGTTAATGGCGAAGTTGAAGGGGTTTACCTTAATGGTAAACTTCATTGTATTGGAACAACATGTGGACACACATAGATGTGCTTTGTACCTTTAATATGGGCTCTGAATTACTGGAAGAGTCACACAAATACGTGTCGTGGTTTTGAATCCTCATACAAAACCAATGAGCAGCTTCAATTTACAAGAAATTTGTACAAATATGGAAGTATATTTATGTAATCTAGCATATTTATGGTATAATCAACATATGAGTTCACTAGGCTCAAGTTCCTCAGCGATGTCGTCCATTTCCTCGTCCAGCTCCTTTCATTATGTTTGACGAGTGATGGGTTTCAGACAGGAGACCCGTCGTTTTGGTGATTAATGGCAACATTCCAATTTTCTATAAAGGCAATTATTACAGCATCCCATTACAAATATGGATTTTATTGGGTTATGTTACTAACTCCTCGAAGGCGGCCATTGTGGTCAATGACCAAGAGAGAATGTCGATCAAGTTACGTCATCCGTATGTCGACACTGGAGTTGGTGCCTCATACAAGAGAGGCAGGAACAAGAGATACAAAAGAGGGATGAGGATGAGAGGCGATTCAGGTTGGGTTTGTAGTCTTCTTTCATTGTATTTTGTTGTATACTTTATATGTTGTTTTCCTTAAGAAATTCGTTGTTTCCTCTTATACTTGCAATTTTAGTCATTGGATTCATTTTGTTTAGATGATTTCTTATGTGAGGATCTTTCTTATCTATGTTTGCAATATGTGTACTCAATCATATTGAAGCGCATTTAGGTAATGAAGCATATTTATGGTATAATCAACGTAGGAGTTCGCTAGGCTGAGGATCTTCAGCAATGTCTTTCATTTTCTCGTTCAGTTCCCTTCATTAGGTCTAATTGGTGGTTTCGAAAAGGAAAAATGGGTAAAGTACGCGGCACCACCACGAGGGCTACAGTGGGCTATAGCATAGTGAGGTTTTTGGGTTAAAAATAAAAATAAACCTATATATTTGCCTTCTTTTAAATGTAGTCCAGAAATGATATATTAAGATATGGCAATGTTAATTTTAAATCGGTGTTAGTAATTTCTTCCTTAACTAAAGCGTGCTTTGTATGTTCCTTGGAATTAATTAATTTAATAGTACAATTTCTTCTTTGATATGACATTTTTGTAATTAACAATGTCTATGACCATTTTTGTAATTAAATCAGACCCCAGCAAAAGAAAGCAGATAATATATCACAGCGTTACAGAAAATTACATTTTTCATATCACATGTATAAGACTTATAAGCTATGGTGGGCTTGGGTAGATGTGGTTGTTGATGATGAACACAATCTTCTTCTTCTTGGTGTTTGGTGCTTTAGGCTTCTGGTTGGTTTTCAAAACAGAACAGAAAAACCTGGTTGGTTTGAGCCTTCTTTGAGAGTTCAATAATCGAACAAATAAGTGGGATATATCTGGCAAAAAAAGAAGAATTAGATTCTGTGGAAGCCACTAACAAAGAATGTATGAAAGAAAGTGACTAAGATGAAGGAGATGCCAGGAAAGTATTTGACAAGATGAAGGCTTGTTTACTCGGTAAGTCACGGTACAAACAATTTGTTTTGTATATTTCTGTTAATGGGTGAATTTGTACATAACGAATTAAGACTTAATCACACACATAACACAAATGTTTGAGTGGTTCACTTATAATAGGGTTACATCCACTATAGTTTATAGCTTTGTATTTATATTTGAATATAGAGATTATATTGTACATGAGAGGGATATGGGGAGAGAGACTTGAGAGCTCTA
Source organism: Prunus avium (assembly GCF_965620075.1). Lineage (NCBI taxonomy): Eukaryota > Viridiplantae > Streptophyta > Magnoliopsida > Rosales > Rosaceae > Prunus > Prunus avium. The sequence goes on from NC_142291.1 coordinate 36,573,242, forward strand.
GTAGAAGGGAAATAGAGAGCTTGTGAGAGTTTGGACACCTCTTGGAGAAGTGGCAGTTGTTGGATCCTTTGCTTGAAGGTGGTGAACTCTCTTTTGTAGTCTAAGTAGTGGTAGAGAATGCATGACTCTCCTTGATTTGGGAATTATACATGGCCTCCCCTTGATTTGGGGGCCTTGGGCATTGAGAAGGCATGGGAGGGAGCATGGCTAGCTACTCCTTGTTTGGTAGGATATAAGGTCTGACAAGCAAGAGTTATCCTTTAAATTGGTGGGATTTGAATAAGGGAGAATGTGAGGTCAACATGACGTCAACAATTTCTTTCTTGAGGAAATATATATAGATATGGGAATTTGGTCCCAGTATATCCATATATATAGATTGTCAATCACAGTTTTGTCAATCACACGAACATGTAACTAGCAATATTTTCACACAACATCATTTTGGAATGTGGTCCTTGTACAATGTTCATTCCTCAGTTAGTTAACCAGAGATTTCAATGACTTTGACATCGGCTGTTTTCACCAAGTAGGCAAAAGAGCAAACAAAAATTCACACATCACAGAAAGCAACAAACGAGTAATCTCACTAAAATCAAAGATGCAGACTTTGCCGAGGTTATTCCTAAAAGAAAGAAAAAGAAAATGAAGGGTAGGGGCAGTCAACAGAGAAAGTGACTAATGAGAGTGAGGCTCTTCGAAATCAAATGGGTATGTATGGCGGTGGCCACCATGACAGGGAATATTCGACGAGGAAGATGGAGGCCTTTCCGATTTTCATGAAGCTCCGTGAAATATGTTGTAACCTAAGAAAGAGAAGGTGCTAAATTATAATTGTAAGTATGTGCATTACAAATGGGTTTGGTGTGTAATGGTAGGTACGTGCTTAATTGCTCTTCTTTGTTGGTGGTTGTGTTTGGTGTTTTAGGCCTTTGAGCCCAACTCTAAGAGCACTTCCACCCGTGTAGGCTAGCACGGGTAGAAGACCACCATCCCCAAAAACCAACTCTATTGGTGAAGGCCAGTCTGGGCAAGGAATGAGCTCCATCAGCCTGGGTTGCTACTTAGGTTTGCTGATGTCGGCGTGATATCATCGATCAATTTAAATATCCACAAAAATTATAAAAAATACCAAACAATTTTAAAAAAAAATACCTAAAAATTAAGAATTTTATTTTATAAATACCTAGCCATGTTCTTCACTTCCCACACCAAAACTCCATACAAATTTCTCTCCTCATATCTCATGTGAATAGTATTTGTCTTTACTTGCCATGAAAATGGATAGAAAAGAAAAATATAAAAATGTAGGGCAATCACTATTCACATAAATAATGTTTGCCCTTACTTGTCCTTGTCCTTTGCCACGGCACCATGAGTGGAAGTGCTCATAATTTTATCAAATTAAGAGGCTTTTACCCTTTTCTGCCTCTCTAACATGAGTAACGATGTTGATACAGAGCAAGCCAATGCCATGATGGATTAACAAATTAATATTTCAGTGTACCATCCATCCATGCATTGCATGCCATGGATATTGGGGGTGGGACCCTCTGAACACCATTTCTAGGGAAAGAAGATGGAAATTAAGTTATAAAAAAGAGTTTCCTAGGCACTCATTGGTGACTAATGACCAATGGATTATAGTTTACGATGTGACACTGATTTGGTAATATATGGAATTTTCTTTTGAATAATATAAAGACAAAGCCGATTCATGAATCTGCTGTCAGGAAGTTGGATTAGAAACCCTGGAAATAATAAAAGTAATTTTTATTTATTGTAAAGCAATTTGTGATGGATGAAAGGTCATGGTTTTCAACAACATATCTATATTTTCATGGGGAATGCTAGCAACCTTCTCTTCAACCTTTTTTTTTGAATCTTCTCTCTTTCCCTAATAACATGTGTCATTTTCTTTGCACTTAAAACAATGCCAAGCAACCTATCTTTTGTTTTCCATACTTACCCTTATTTGATGTATTGAATTTATTGAATTTATTAATTTTTTTTACAGCTTTCTTAATCTTTGAAAAAATTATTATATTAATTTATTAAATATTTAAAAAATCAAAATAAAAAACCTGTCCCAAGTTGTCCCCACTTTCTTCTCCAAAGCCCAGCACCTCCATCTTGCCCACCATCTCCTTAGCGCCACCCACCCTTTCATTACAGAACTTGATATCTTATATTGCATTAGCTAGCTTATCTGAGTTTTCACATCCTTTAAAATCTTATAGTCAAATACCATAATTCAACAAATCCTTCATCCATGTCACATGGAAACATTGAACTTTGACCAGATTGCCCCAAAGGTGCTGGGCTTTGGGGAAGAAAGTGCGGACGACTTGGGACAGGTTTTTTTATTTTGATTTTTTAAATATTTAATAAATTAATATAATAACTTTTTACAAAGTATTAAGAAAGCTGTAAAAAAAATTAATAAATTCAATACATCAAATAAGGGTAAGTATGGAAAACAAGAGATAGGTTGCTTGGCATTGTTTTAAGTGAAAAGAAAATGACACATGTCATTAGGGAAAGAGAGAAGATCCAAAAGAGAAGGTTGCTAGCATTCCCATATTTTCATTTGGTGGCTAAACATCTCTTGACTATTTTAGAGTCAAACTTTTCTGTCTAGTCTTCAAGGCTTGAATTGAAGCCTTACTATTTCCAGTTGTAAAATGGTGGTCTTACTTTTTCATCAACTTTTTTTAATGAACTTCCTAGGCTATTCCTCTAAGGCTTTAATTAAGTAGAAAAATTTGTGTGAAAAAATTATCATGCGTGACAAATAGTTCTACATTAGCAGCGGAGTTCCCTTTGTTTTGTTCATTTTGATTTTTTTTATTAGATTTTGTTCATTTTGATGGTGTCCCAAGTTTACTCTAATTTATAGCTTATTAGCTTACCAATTTTTTCATATCATATCAACTTTAATAATAAATCAGGAAAAATAGAAACAATGTGTTTTTTGGCCAATCCATGAATAAATATGAAAAATCGACCCAACCCAACCCGCAAACAAACCCCACAAATACACATCTGCAAAATACATATACATAAACAGTAACAAAGATACAACACTCTGCTTTTCAAGCTCAGAGAGATTCAGAGAGAAAAGAAAACCCAGCATTCTATGAAAGCCATGAAAAGTTTACATCAACATCACCATGAAATTAGCATATTCACATATGCCATCCCATCAGAACAAAACTCTGCTTTTTAAGCTCAGAGTTTATCTGGATTTCTTTGCGAAAAGGGGGGTTATTATGAAACTCCGGATTAATCATAAGTTGCTATGAATCTAATGAAAAGCACCGAGAGAGAGAGCAAAGAAAACCCAGAATTTATGAAAAAAAGCTATGAAAAGTTTACAGCAATCAAAATCACCAAGAAATTAGCAGAAACAGATAAACAACGGCATGGCTGTGTGTACTAAAAATAGTGAAACACTTTCACCAGAAAAAAAATATTGAAACACCAGCTCTTCTATCCATAAGCATATATGCTATCGTAATGGTGTTGGGCATGGGTAAACGTGGCTGCTGATGATGACCTTGTTGGCATTTGATGATGTGGTGGTTTCAGAGACTCCAGCAGAAGCTGAAGGACTAGTAGTATCATCGGAAACAGAGCAAAAGCATTGGACAATTTGATCAAACATCATCCTCTTCACTAACCTCTTCTTCACTGGGAAGACACTCCCAGCTTTTGGTTTGAACAACCATGGCTCAGCCTTGCTTTGATCTTGAGATGAGCTCAACTTCAGCTTCATGGGCTCCTTTGGGTGGTGCTCTGTTTTGGGGCAGAGGAGGTCATCTTTCCCATCTGGCTTCAAGCACTTCCTTGCATCTGAAGTTTCCTTCATTGCCATGTATGTAATCTCTCTCTCTCTCTCTCTCTCTCTCTCTCTCTCCAAGTGTGTGCTTCTTCCTTTCCTCTGTGTTCATGAGGAATTGTGTGAAGCCGTGCCCTACGAGTTTAATATATGAGGAAAGTAAGCCTCGATTGTAGGCCCTACCTAGTACCTACCATATTCCATTGCGTCACCTTGTCATCAGCAGGGTACGTGCGGGACCTGCTGCTGAGTAGAGGAGGATATGGTGTTTGACGAAGATGGTTATCACTGAGGAAGGACTTTGCTTTAATTCGTTATCTCCTAATCTTGGAAATTAGAAAGAAAACAGAAAAATCTTCAAAAATCTTTTGTTAATTATTTGATTGTGTTTTCAAGCAGAGCATCTCTCAAGTTAAACCTCGTGAATCTATGCCAAGAACGGGTATCCATACATTTCATTTTTTTTCATCCCTCACTTAGCTTCCAACTAACAGGTTTGATCAAATAAAAAAAAAGGGTAAAAAGTCAGAAAAAAATCTTTTGGGTACTTTTAGAACATGCATTCTGTTTTCTCTGCATTCTTGATGGCGATATTTACAGCTGCTGAATGTGAAAGATACAGAGAGAGAGAGAGAGGGCTGTAGATTTTGTTCAAGTGCTGGTAGCTTTCAATATTATTGCTCCTGTTGAGAAACGCTAGCAACTTTACTGTTGATATGATGCGATGAAGGGCTCATGCAAGAGACAAAGAGCCGGGGGAAGAAAAAGAAATAGAGACGTACACAAAGGTGGGGATTGGGAAGAGTGCGTGATGCTGTCTATAAAATAAAAAAATTATGAGAGATAAGACTTGAGGAAAGCAAAATTTATAGCCCACAAACAAACGATGAAAACAAGTTATAAATAAATAAACGGGACTGATTTTCTCATTCTTTTTTTATCCATTTACATTCTATTTTTCTAAATAAAAAAAAGTGTAAGTGGATAAAAGGAGAGTAAAAAAATCATTTACCTAAATAAAAACAGTTTCCTAGTCACTCATTGCCGACTATTGACCAATTGATTATAGTTGAGATGTGATACTGATTTGGTAATATCATTCGGATTCTGAACAATATAAAGACTGATGCTGGAAGATTGGACCTGGAAATAGTAAAAGTGATGTTTATATATTGTAAAAAGTTGTCCACCTTTCTTCTGCTTTTAATTTGTGATGGATGGAAGGTCATGGCTTTCAACAACATAAATCATATCTTTTTTTTTTTTGGTGAAATAAATCATATCTTAAGTTGGTGGCTAAACTGACATCTCTAACCATTTTTCGGGTTAAGCATTTCTGGCTTGCATTGAAGGCTTGAAGCCTGCCTTGCTATTTTCAGTAGTAATATGGCCTTCTTCCAATTCCACAACTATAAACTAGAAAGAAAGAGAAAAAAGAGGAAAATACCGATTAAAAATGGAGGCACTTGCATACGCGAGTTAGGGCAATTTTCATTATCATAATTTAGATTAATTTAAATTAGCGCTTGTATTTTTTTTAATTAAAAAAACTAATACCATGTGACAGAGAAGAGGAAAAGGCATTGCACAGTGAATCTTAGATGGATTAGCTTAGGCTGGTTTTGTAATTTTCCACTTTCTATATGCATATATGTAGATCTCTGGCTGGAAATTTGGTGCTATATACAGATTATAGATGTGATTGATGGAAATTTGCTAAACTGACATCTCTAACAATATATGTATATCTCTGTTTTATTCATTTTGATGGTGGCTCAAGTTTTACTCTAAGAGTACAACACTTTGTCTAGCTGGATAGCTTACCAATTTCTTTAACATCATATCAACTATTTTTTTGCTAAATCAAGAAAAAAGAAACCATATGTTTTTTGGCCGGTCCATAAATGAAACATATGAAAAAGCAACCTAACCCACACATACTCAATTGAAAAATACACACATAATAACCAGTAACAAAGTTACGCATATTCACATATGTCGTCCATCACAACAAAACTCTACTTTTCAAGCTCAGAGAGAGATAAAAGAAAACGCAGAATTCTATGAAAGCCATGAAAAGATTACATCAACATCAACAGGAAATTAGCAGAGTAGAAACAGAAAATCATTCCACATCTATGGTGGTGGGCTTGGGTAAACGTGGTTGCTGATGACCTTGTTGGAGTTTGATGATGTGGTGGTTTCAGAGACTCCAGCAGCAGAAGCTGAAGGACTATTAGTATAATCTGAAACAGAGCAAAAGCATTGGACAATTTGATCAAACATCATCCTCTTCACTAACCTCTTCTTCACTGGGAAGACACTGCCAGGTTTTGGTTTGAACAACCATGGCTCAGCCTTGGTTTGATCTTTAGATGGGCTCAAATTCAGCTTCATGGGCTCCTTTGGATTGTGCTCTGTTTTTGGGCAGAGGAGGTCTTCTTCCCCATCTGGCTTCAAGTACTTCAACGCCTTCCTTTCATCTGAAGTTTTCTTCATTGCCATCTCTCTCTCTCTCTCTCTCTCTCTCTCTGACTGTTGATTGAGGAATTGTGGGAAGTACTTGAAGCCAGATGGGGAAGAAATTGTGGCCCCTGCGTCAATTCACAACGTGTGGTGGTGGGGTGTGTGGGGTTGGGGGCGAGTGATGTTGACTAAGGAAGAAAGGACATGCTGTTGACAAACCCGTTGTTCCAATTACTAGAGGGGCGAACATGCTGCCTTGACAAGAGGGATCAAATTCATTATCGCTTAGCTTCAATACATTTATGTCATGATCTTTTGTAATGTTGAATTTATGGCAAGAAGAAGAGGCATCAATACATTTCATTTCTCTCATTCCTTAGCTTCTTCCCACTAACATATTTCTTTCAATATTATTACCCCACAAAAGCTTACCATTTAGTGTCGAGTGGCATCTTTCTTTCTAAATATTCTGGTTTGATTAGACAATAATTAGCACTTGGCTTAGTCAGACGAAACCTTTAAGCCAATTCAAACGGTCCAAGTATGTGGAGTAGTGCATCTTTCTTCTTAGTTTGATTTAACATGTTTACAAAGTCTCCGGATTTTACCAACTTGCAAAATAGACAAAGAGGGGAAGAAAAAGAAAGAAAGAGATACAAAAAGGTAGGGATTGGAAAAAGGCCCATGAGAGAAAAAGGCAAAAGTGTTCATATTTACATGAAAAGTGACTTTAAGATGAAGAGGTAGAAAGAAAATACAGCCAATTTCATCAAGACAAGTCACTGTCTTCTGTATACCTGCAGCTACTAACTGGCGCCTAAAGGATAATGTCCCAGTCCAACTCCAGACTTCGATCAACATGCAAGCACAAAAATCCAATCCAATCCAAATGATCATGAAGCTGATGTCTCATGAACCATGATTTGGAAATTCATATATAAGATTAATTTCTTTATTTGGATGGCTTTGTCCACCTAATTCAAGATGAATTTCACAAATTTCATATCCCTTTTCGAAATCCTGGGTTTTTGTTTTTGTTTTTTGTGTACGTGATGTGGGATTCTATGAATCTCTTAGAAATTTGATCCACATTCTGTTAACTCAATCAGTGAATTATAAACCAAAAGTGTTCTCTTTTTTTTAATTTTTTGGTCTGAATATGAACTTCATTAAAACAAAACGCTATAACAGTGCCAACAAAACACAACAAACAAGACAAAGGCAACTAAGCTCCATACAGAGAGTCGAGACAATTAGCCAAAGTCACAAAAGAGCAAAACTAAAGCAACAATTCTTTATGAAAACCTCCCTAGAGGACAAGGGAGGCCATCAGACTGTAGCACTCCCACAAGAGACGGAGGTGGCATGACAGCCCAACTTTCCAGTTGCTCCGCTCTGATTCCAATCGCTGCAGCCTTGTGCCCTGCACGGTTCAATTTCCTTGGCACCAAACTCCAAAGAACAGATCTAAAACAAACAGAGATCTTCTTAAATTCATCCAGAAGAGGTTGGATAGCCCAAACACCATTTTTTTCTCCTCCTCTAACTCCTTCCACCGGAATCTTCGAATCCGTCTCGAGGATAATGTCAGTGAAATTATGATTCATAGCAAATTTGAAAGCACAAAGACCAGCAGCTGCCTCTGCAACCAGAGCCAAGTTGCAATGGAACGGAGTCACTAAGCCACCACAAAATAATCCAGTAGCATCTCTAGCAACTCCACCCAGCCCTGCCAAATGCGAGTCCATTTTCCACGCTCCATCAAAATTAATTTTCACATAGTTTGACATTGGTCTCAATCCCAAAAGTGTTCACACATGAGATTGAGACAAAAATCACTTTTATAGAATAGTGTTACTCTTATTACATTTGTATACCACATTCTCATACCACCTTATATGGCAGCTAAAGTGGATAGCTACATCAATTAAAATTATTTTACTTTTTAACTCATTAAAATTATATATATTAAAAGATATCAGTTTCTTATAATTTTCATTAATTAAAAAAATTAAAAAAACTTAACCCTAGAGACTTTTCAGTTTTCACGTTATCTGTTGGCGTCCCCAAATTCCATTTCTCCTTCTTCCTTTCCTTTCCCCTCTCCCCATCACTGGCACTTCGCCGGACCTCTGCTGTCAATCCGCCACCACTCCACTCCCTCCTCCTTTAATTTTTGGTTAGTCCACCTTTGAGCTGATGTCTACAGTCTATGGTCAATGGTAGTTGAGGGGTCATAACACTGCTCCTTGCATCACCAGCCCCGACCACCTCCATAACCTCTCATAGGACCATTATACCGCGATGATGTTGATCATGATATTCATGTTTATGAAGTACTCCTAACGTTCATATATTTAATTCAAATGTATAGGCATCAAGAGATACAACTTAAGACTGAAACGTTGTTGGAAATCGCACCTCTGTATCAAATGATTGGTCATTTTTCTAAGACGACCGGTCGCATTATACTGAGACAATAAACTGAAGTTTATGCTTGGAACGACCGGTCGCTTCTTAAAAGACATTGGATTGCATCATTAAAAAAGGACATATGGTACCTAAGATGGAAGATGCAAAAGGAAGTCTCTCACTGCACAAAAATAATGCGACACCACCACGAGGGCTACAATGGGCTATAGCCTAGTGAGGTTTTTGGGTTAAAAATAAAAATAAACCTATATATTTGCCTTCTTTTAAATTTAGTCCATAAATTATATATTAAGAGATTATGGCAATGTTATTTTTAAATCGGTGTTAGTAATTTCTTCCTTAGCTAAAGCGTGCTTTGTATGTTCCTTGGAATTAATTAATTTAATAGTACATTTCATCTTTGATATGACATTTTTGTAATTAACAATGTCTATGACCATTTTTGTAATTAACAATGTCTATGACCATTTTTGTAATTAACAATGTCTATGACCATTTTTGTAATTAAATCAGACCCCAGCAAAAGAAAGCAGATAATATATCACAGCGTTACAGAAAATTACATTTTTCATATCACATGTATAAGACTTATAAGCTATGGTGGGCTTGGGTAGATGTGGTTGCTGATGATGAACACAATCTTCTTCTTCTTGGCGTTTGGTGCTTTGGGCTTCTGGTTGGTTTGAGCCTTCTTTGAGAGTTCAATAATCGAACAAATAAGTGGGATATATCTGGCAAAAAAAGAAGAATCAGATTCTGTGGAAGCCATTAACAAGAATGTATGAAAGAAAGTGACTAAGATGAAGGAGATGCCATGAAAGTATTTGACAAGATGAAGGCTTGTTTACTTGGTAAGTCACGGTACAAACAATTTGTTTTGTATATTTCTGTTAACGAGTGAATTTGTACACAACGGATTAAGACTTAATCACACACATAACACAAATGTTTGAGTGGTTCACTCATAATAGGGCTATATCCACTATAGTTTCTAACTTTGTATTTATATTTGAATATAGAGATTACATTGTACATGAGAGAGATATGGGGAGAGAGACTTGAGAGCTCTAGTAGAAGAAAAATAGAGAGCTATTGGGAGAGCTTTGGACAGCTCTTGGAGAAGTGGCAGCCATGGGCGGAACTACCACAAGGGCTATAGTGGGTTGTAGCCCAGTAAGGTTTTTGGGTTAAAAAAATATTAAACCTATATATTTGCCTTATTTCAAATATAGCCCAATATCTATTAACCTATTAAAGTATTAAAAAAAATCCAATTCTTTATGAATTTAGTTGCATGACAACAATAAAAATACACATTAAAATAGGTACACTTTAATTCTGTTGTTGAACATATTTTGATTTTGATAATTTAGATTGCAAATTAATATGTATTTGTTTTAAGTTAAAGCTTATTCAAAATTGCAAGGGTTTTGTAGTTCAAATAGCTAAGACCATTTACCCTTGTCTAAGTTTGATTGTCCCTCCCCCAATATCACTTGTATCCAAATAATATATATATTTTTATTATTGAAAATTAGGCAATTGAGCAATGAACTAGCGTGGTTTACATGATTTAATACTTTTTTTTTATACAAAGACTAGAGAAATTGTAAGTACAAAAATAATGGTTATTAGATTTTTAGCTAATAACTGTAGCTAGCCCACTAATTGAAAAATTCTTGGTTCCGCCCTTGGTGGCAGCTGCTGGATCCTTTGCTTGGAGGTGGTGAACTCCCTTTTGTAGTTTAAGTAGTAGTAGATAATGCATGGCTCTTCTTGATTTGGGGATTCTACATGGCCTCCCCATAATTTGGGGGCCTTGGGCATTGAGAAGGCATGAGAGGGGGCATGGCTAGCTATTCCTTGTTTTGTAGGATAAGAGGTATGACAAGCAAAGTTTATCCCTTAAATTGGTGGGATTTGCTTAAGGGAGAAGGTGATGTCAACATGGTGTTAACAATTTCTTTGTTGAGGAAATATATATAGATATGAGAATTTGGTCCCAGTATATCCATATATATAGATTGTCAATCACACGAACATGCAACTAGCAATATTTTCACACAACATCATTTTGGAATGTGGTCCTTGTACAATGTTCATTCCTCAGTTAGTTAACCAGAGATTTCAATGGCCTTGACATCGGCTGTTTTCACCAAGTGGGCACAAGAGCAAACAAAAACTCACACATCACAGAAAGCAACAAACGAGTAATCCCACTAAAATCAAAGATGCAGACTTTGCCGAGGTGTTTCCTAAAAGAAAGAAAAAGAAAATGAAGGGCAGGGGGAGTCAACAGAGAAAGCGACTAATGAGAGTGAGGCTCTTCAAAATCAAATGGGTATGTACGGCGGTGGCCACCATGACAAGGAATATTCGACGATGAAGATGGAGGCCTTTCCGATTTTCATGAAGCTCCTTCTAATATGTCGTAACCTGAGAAAGAGAAGGTGCTAAATTATAATTGTAAGTATGTGCATTACAAATGGGTTTGGCGATATATTATTTGGTTTTGATTTATAGATTAGTGGTCTCATATTTTATATATATATTTTTTTAAACTTATTATTTTGTTTTAAAGAAAACTCATAGTTTTGTTTTAAAGAAAACTCATAGTTTTGTTTTAAAGAAAACTCATAGTTTTGTTTTAAAGAAAACTCATAGTTTTGTTTTAAAGAAAATAGAATTGTATCAAATTAAGAGGCTTTTCCCCCTTTTCTGCCTCTTCTAACATGATTGATGATGTTGATACATAGGTAAACCATGATGGATTAACAAATTAATATTTCAGTGTACCATCCATCCATGCATTGCATGCCATGGATATTTGGGGGTGGGACTCTCTGAACATCATTTCTAGGGAAAAAGATGGAAATTAAGTTATAAAAAATAGTTTCCTAGGCAATCATTGGTGACTATTGATTATAGTTTGCGATGTGACACTGATTTGAACAACCATGGCTCAGCCTTGCTTTGATCTTGAGATGAGCTCAACTTCAGCTTCATGGGCTCCTTTGGGTGGTGCTCTGTTTTGGGGCAGAGGAGGTCATCTTTCCCATCTGGCTTCAAGCACTTCATTGCCATGTATGTAATCTCTCTCTCTCCCTCTCTCTAAGTGTGTGCTTCTTCCTTTCCTCTGTGTTTATGAAGAATTGTGTGCAGCTGTGCCCTACGAATTTAATTTATGAGGAAAGTAAGCTTCGATTGTAGGCCCTCCCTACCTACTATATTCCTTTGCTTCACCTTGTCATCAGCAGGGTACGTGTCGGACCTGCTGCGGAGTAGGAGGAGAATATGGTGTTTGACGAAGATCGTTGTCACTGAGGAAGGACTTTGCTTTAATTCGTTATCTCCTAATCTTGGAAATTAGAAAGAAAACAGAAAAATCTTCAATAATCTTTGGTTAATTATTTGATAGTGTTTTCAAGCAGAGCATGTCTCAAGTTAAAACTCGTGAATCTATGGCAAGAACAGGTATCCATACATTTCATTTTTTCTCATCCCTCACTTAGCTTCCAACTAACAGATTTGATCAAATAAAAAAATATGGGTAAAAAAAGTAGGTAAAAAGTCTTTCGGGTACTTTTACAACATGCATTCTGTTTTCTTTGCATTCTTGAGGGCGATATTTACAGCTGCTGAATGTGTAAAGGATACACAGAGAGAGAGAGAGAGAGAGAGAGAGAGAGGGCTTTAGATTTTGTTCAAGTGCTGGTAGCTTTCAATATTATTGCTCCTGTTGAGTAAAGCTACGAACTTTACTGATCTTTCATTTGACTAGAGAATCATTATTATATTTGCCGTGGGCCAGGCTTAATATGATATGATGAACAGCTCATGCAATAGACAAAGGTCGAGGGGAAGAAAAAGTAACAGAGATAAGACTTGAGGAAAGCCAAATGATAACATTTACAGCTGCTGAATGGCGACTATTGACCAATTGATTATAGTTGCGATGGTGATACTGATTTGGTAATATCTTTGGGATTCTGAATAATATAAAAACTGATGCTGGAAGATTGGAACCCCTGGAAATAGTAAAAGTGATGTTTATATATTGTAAAAAGTTGTCCACCTTTCTTCTGCTTTTAATTTGTGATGGATGGAAGGTCATGGTTTCAAGCCTGCCTTACTATTTTCAGTAGTAATATGGCCTTCTTCCAATTCCACAACTATAAACTAGAAAGAGAGAAAAAGGAGGAAAATACTGATTAAAAATGGAGGCACTTGCATACGCGAGTTAGGTCAATTTTTATTCTCATATATGTAAATCTCGGGCTGGAAATTTAGTGCCATGTACAGATTATAGATGTGATTGATGGAAATTTGCTAAACTGACATCTCTAACCATATATGTATATCTCTGTTTTATTCATTTTGATAACCAATTTCTTTAACATCATATCAACTTTAATACTAAATCAAGAAAAAAGAAACCATATGTTTTTTGGCCGGTCCATAAAAGAAACATATGAAAAAGCAACCCAACCCACAAACCCACATCTGAAAAACACACACATAGTACACAGTAACAAAGATACGCATATTCACATATGTCATCCATCACAACAAAACTGAACTTTTCAAGCTCAGAGAGAGGTGAAAGAAAACGCAGAATTCTATGAAAGCCATGAAAAGATTACATCAACATCACCAGGAAATTAGCAGAGCAGAAACAGAAAATCATTCCATATCTATGGTGGTGGGCTTGGGTAAACCTGGTTGCTGATGACCTTGTTGGAGTTTGATGATGTGGTGGTTTCAGAGACTCCAGCAGCAGAAGCTGAAGGACTATTAGTATAATCTGAAACAGAGCAAAAGCATTGGACAATTTGATCAAAAATCATCCTCTTCACTAACCTCTTCTTCACTGGGAAGACACTGCCAGGTTTTGGTTTGAACAACCATGGCTCAGCCTTGGTTTGATCTTTAGATGGGCTCAAATTCAGCTTCCTGGGCTCCTTTGGGTTGTGCTCTGTTTTTGGGCAGAGGAGGTCTTCTTCCCCATCTGGCTTCAAGTACTTCAACGCCTTCCTTTCATCTGAAGTTTTCTTCATTGCCATCTCTCTATCTCTCTCTCTGAGTGTGTGCTTCCTTCTCTGTTGATTGAGGAATTGTGGGAAGCTCCCTGAGAGATTAAATAGGTGAGAAATTGTGGCCCCTGCGTCAATTCACAACGAGTGGTGGTGGTGGGGTGTGTGGGGTTGGGGGCGAGTGATGTTGACTAAGGAAGAAAGGAGTTTTCTTACTTCTGTATCTCTCAATCTTTTTTTTTTTTTTTTTTTTTGACAAACCCGTTGTTCCAATTACTAGAGGGGCGGACGTGCAGCCTTGACAAGTATGGGAAGCTCTTTTGTGATGTTGAATTTATGGCAAGAGGAAGAGGCATCAATGCATGTCATTTTTCTCATTCCTTAGCTTCTTCCCACTAACATGTTTCTTGCAATATAAACCCCACAACAAAAGCTTACCATTTAGTGTCGAGTGGCATCTTTCTTTCTAATTATATTCTTAGGGGGTGTATTCAATTAAGATTTTAACAGATTGTAATTACATGATTTTAATGTAATGGATTTCAACCGGATTTGTAATTATATGATTTTGCTTATGATTTTAATAGATTGCAATTACATGATTTTACTTATGATTTTATTCACTTATGATTTTACTTATGATTTTAATAGATTGCAATTACAGGATTTTATTTCTATGGGAGTATTTTTGCTCACCACATTAACCAATAAAATCTCATAAACCTTTCTGCCCATTTTGCAACATAATATTTACAATATTAAAAAAATGTTATTAATTGACAAAAACAATACACCCATTGAAGACAAAATTTGTTAAACCGAAACCAAAATTGAATTCATAGAAAATATTTCAAAATAACTCAATAAGTGACAATAAAATGTTCTAATGACATTGAAGTAATTTTATATAGCAATTAAAATATTAAAGTTGTAGATATAACATGATGTTGTAAGGCTAACGGCTGAAAGAAACTAGAACCAAAATAAATCAGTTTTTTGATTCCATACCTAATATGATATTTAACGGTCCATGCCATCACACATAATTTGAACGTAGTAGCGCTTTGTTCAATAGATAAAGACCTTCGTTTTACTTGGAACTTCCCATTTGAATAACCAACGGAAGAGCTTTTACAAAATTGGTTTGCAACTTTCATCATCTAAAATTGGTGGTTGTTTACTAAACACTGAGGGAGAGAGGAGAGTGCGAAGGAGAAAGAGGGGTCAGGGGAGGGAGGAGGAAAGAAAGAAAAAATTAGAAGAAAAAAAAGAGGTGGAGGGAAAGGAGGAAAAAGGGGGACTGTGCTGTGATGTGGATCCTTTATCGTCTCTCTTATGAATTTTTTTTTATATACAGTAAAAGGCATGAAAAAATAACGGGGAAGAAAAAGTATGAGAGCATATATGAGAATCATGCATAGGAGGGTGTGATTTGTTATGTGATTTGGTATATATATCACACACTCAAAAGTCTCACACAATACACCATTTAATGAAATACATTAAAATCAGTAAGTTTTTGAATACCACAGTACTTTTTCTTATCTATTAAAAGTCCTAACTGAATACCACCGGACTTGTATTGATTATTTAAAAATCCTAATTGAATACCACCAGACTTTTATTGTTTACTTAAAAATCCTAATTGAATACTGCTGTACTTTTAAGCTTCAAAATAATCCATTAAAATCTTAATTGAATACACCCTAAGAATATAATTAGAAAGAAAGATGCCACTCGACACTAAATGGTAAGCTTTTGTTGTGGGGTTTATATTGCAAGAAACATGTTAGTGGGAAGAAGCTAAGGAATGAGAAAAATGACATGCATTGATGCCTCTTCCTCTTGCCATAAATTCAACATCACAAAAGAGCTTCCCATACTTGTCAAGGCTGCACGTCCGCCCCTCTAGTAATTGGAACAACGGGTTTGTCAAAAAAAAAAAAAAAAAAAAAGATTGAGAGATACAGAAGTAAGAAAACTCCTTTCTTCCTTAGTCAACATCACTCGCCCCCAACCCCACACACCCCACCACCACCACTCGTTGTGAATTGACGCAGGGGCCACAATTTCTCACCTATTTAATCTCTCAGGGAGCTTCCCACAATTCCTCAATCAACAGAGAAGGAAGCACACACTCAGAGAGAGAGATAGAGAGATGGCAATGAAGAAAACTTCAGATGAAAGGAAGGCGTTGAAGTACTTGAAGCCAGATGGGGAAGAAGACCTCCTCTGCCCAAAAACAGAGCACAACCCAAATATGAGAATCATGCATAGGAGGGTGTGATTTGTTATGTGATTTGGTATATATATCACACACTCAAAAGTCTCACACAATACACCATTTAATGAAATACATTAAAATCAGTAAGTTTTTGAATACCACAGTACTTTTTCTTATCTATTAAAAGTCCTAACTGAATACCACCGGACTTGTATTGATTATTTAAAAATCCTAATTGAATACCACCAGACTTTTATTGTTTACTTAAAAATCCTAATTGAATACTGCTGTACTTTTAAGCTTCAAAATAATCCATTAAAATCTTAATTGAATACACCCTCCTTAGTATTACGAAACCTTTAAGCCAATTCAAACGGTCCAAGTCTGTGGAGTAGTTCATCTTTCTTCTTAGTTTGATTTTACACGTTTACAAAGTCACCGGATTTTACCAACTTGCAAATAGACAAAGAGGGGAAGAAAAAGAAAGAAAGAGATGCAAAAAGGTGGGGATTGGATAAAAAACCCATGAGAGCAAAAGGCAAAGCGTTCACATATACATGCACTAGTACAAACAATATCTAGCTTTGGACACTAATATTATTTGTGCTCTTTACTGCAAAAGGACACAATTATTCGTGCTCTATATTAATTGCCACAGTGCAATTACAATAAATTGGTCAGTTTCGTCTACAGGAGTTTTCATTGCTCATAAAGCACAATTTTATCATTTTCGTGTCCTTTGCTCATGAAAGTGTCGGATCTGATTTGACTTTTATATATGCACACCAATTATTCTTTCGTGTCCAAAGTATTTTTTAATTAAAAAAAAAATTTGATTGCCAAAAAAACCTAAACCGCCTTTTTTTTTTCTCTCTCTCTCACCACCACCGCCACCTATTTTCTCCCTTACTGTTTCTCAACCATCACCACCTCCTATACCCCACCAATCTCCAACCAGTGCCTTCTCTCCCTTAAGCCAATTCAAACGGTCCAAGTATGTGGAGTAGTGCATCTTTCTTCTTAGTTTGATGTAACACGTTTACAAAGTCACCGGATTTTACCAACTTGCAAAATAGACAGAGAGGGGAAGAAAAAGAAAGAAAGATATACAAAAAGGTGGGGATTGGGAAAAAGCCCATGAGAGCAAAAGGCAAACGTGTTCATATATACATGAAAAGTGACTTTAAGATGAAGAGGTAGAAAGAAAATACAGCCAATTTCATAAAAATTTAGTACAATGTTGTTGGATGAGTCTCTCCTGCTGAATTCCTCTCTTCTTGATCCTAATAGAAATTTTGTTGTTTCCCCTTCTTGCATTATGTTTTCTTTGCATTCTTGATTTATTCTCATAGCTTTGGGACAAACTTCAATTGTATTTGTAAATTAAGAAGACGCTCGACTTGCCTAATTTCATCAAGACAAGTGACTCTCTTCTGTATACATGCAGCTACTAGCTGGCGCCTAAAGGATAATGTCCCAGGCCAGCTGCAGACTTTGGTCAACAAGCAGCACAAAAATCCAATCCAATCCAAATGATCATGAAGCACATGTCTCATGAACCTTTTTTTTTTTTTTTTTGGTTTTTCTGTATGTGATGTGGGATTCTATGAATCTCTTAGAAAATTGATCCACATTTTGTTAGTTAGCGAATTATAAACCAAAAGTGTTCACACGTGAGATTGAGACAAAATCACTCTTAAAAACGAAATGGTATGTGTACATGACACCTCGCTTTGGTGGCCCACTCACTCCCCATATTTTCTCAACATTTTCTTGCACTACCACTTGCCTAGATTGATTGGTATCTATTTTCAAACCAATTTGTCCTTGCAAAGTATGAACATGTATAATGTCAATCAGAATATATGCAAAGAAAATATGATTAGATATTGAAACTAGATTGAGAATAGTAGAGATTGAACTTTGATCTTTCTTAGATCTTTCCTATATCTCTTGGATATAATTTCACATCTTTGTTGCAGAGAATGCTCTTCTATTTATAGAGGAGTTTGTATCTTTTCTGAATATAGGTATTGCACATATTTGAATCCATGTATCTCTTGGATTGCATCTCGTAATCAAGACGTATCACTTCATATAGGACACCTCTTTTCATCTAAGAGTGTGTCTTTGAACTTATATTCATGTTTATGAAGTACTCTTAACGTTCATATATTTAATTCAAACGTATAGGCATCAAGAGATACAACTTATATTCATGTTTAGGACCATAATATTCATCTCCACTTTATAATTTATAGCCATACCGCAATTAGAATCTTAAAGATTAATTGGCCCAAAGCCCTCACACGAAGTAAAAACAGATAATTAAGCCCAAGTCCAACTCCATTGCAATTTTGATGATGCATGGCATGTTACGTCGTGACTTGTGACGCAACCACGGACGTCAAGTTATAGCGTCACAGCCCACATCGTCACATTCCAGACTGTTTGTCACCGCCCGCAATAATAATTCGACAGAAAAACTTTTTCAAGGAAGTGAAGAAGAGTTATTTATATTAATATCTTTTGAGGTTTTCGGTTTTCGGTTTTTGCACAACAAAACACTCTAAAGTTTTAGAAATTACACGAATACTTTTTGAGGTTTTAAATTATTTTTACAAAACCTTTTTTTTGTTGATTTTGCATCTAAAGATTTTTTATTTTTATATATAAAAAATCTTCAAATGACAAAGTTAGCCTTTGATGTCTTTGACATTAGATTGCACTTACATTCATTGAAGTTAATTTTGTCATTTGCATTAATTCTATATATTTTTATAAATAAAATCAATAATTTTGGACGAATAATCAACGAAAAGGGGGTTTTATGAAAACAATTTAAAACCTGATGGGGGTGTTCGTTTGATTTTTGAAACCAGAACGTAGTTTGTGGAAAAACTGAAAAATTGAAGTGTTAGTGTGTATAACTCAATGAAGAATGATAACAACAAGGCCAAGCTAACATGAGTGATGATGTTGATACATAGGCAAGGCTATGATGGACCAACCTCTCATTTAATATTTCAGATGCATGGATGTGCAGGGCATGCATATTGCATATTAGGGGTGGAACCCTGAACATCATTTTCTATGATGGATCAAAACTCATTGGTGACTTTTTGACCAATTGATATTTATAGTTGGGATCGTGTGACAGTGATTTGGTAATGACGGGATTTTAAAAGTAATGTTTTTCTGATGGTCCTCCATTACAATTTAATGGATGGAAAGTCATGGTTATCCTTTCAACAACATATATCATATGATCATATCTTAATTTGGCTAAACATCTCTATCCATTTATGGGGTTAACTTAAGCTTTTCTGGTTTGTCTTGACGGAGTGAAGGCCTTGAAAACTTACTATTTTAACGATGGATTCAGTGCCCAGCAGCAGCACAGCTCTCTCTATTTTATTCATTTTGAATTTACCCTAACTTTATGACACTTTGTCTTGTTTTTTGGCCGGTTCAAAATTAAATACGAAAAAAAGCCACCATGAAATGAAAGCCCAGACATATACACAGCAGTAACACAGATTCGCATATTCAGATATGTCCATCATCCATGGCATTTCATAAGTCCAATAGAACAAAACTCTGTTTTTAAAGCTCAGAGAGAGAGAGAGAGAGAGAGAGAGAGAGAGATCAAAGAAAACCCAGAATTCTATGAAAGCCATGAAAAAACTACAACACCACCATTGAAATTACCAGAAAGAAATAGAAAAACAATTGCATAGCTAGACTGGGTAAACGTGGTTGCTGATGACCTTGTTGTTGGCGTTTGATGATGTGGTGGTTTCAGAGGCTCCAGCAGAAGCTGAAGGACTATTACTAGTATCCTCTGAAACAGAGCAAAAGCATTGGACAATTTGATGAAACATCATCATCTTTACTAATTTCTTCCTCACCGGGAGGACACTTCCAGGTTTTGATTTGAACGACTGCCGTGGCTCAGCCTTGCTTTGATCTTCAGATGGGATCAAGTTCAGCTTCATGGGCTTCTTTGGGTGGTGCTCTGTTTTGGAGCAGAGGAGGTCCTCTTCCCCATCTGGGTTCAAGTGCTTCAACGCCTTCTCTGCATCTGCAGTTTCCTTCATTGCCATCTCTCTCTTTCTCTGTCTGTGAATGTGTGCTTCCTTCCTTGTGTGTTGGTGTGCTTAAAAAGAGATCCTTTTAGGCCCCGTTTGTTACATAGGATTGGCTAGGACAGAATTAATAATAAGAATTGTCTAGGATAGGATAGGCTTGGCATGGATTAAGTCCTATCCTATGTTTGGTGGACTAAGGGGAAGTTCTGCACTCTACTCCTTAGTGCAGTAAATTTATTTTTGTCAAACCAACCCAAGCAAGAGCGGAATATGACTTTTAGAGCTCACATTGATCGGGTATTGTGCATCCATTTTTGCCTAGTTAAAGTGACTCTCAAACGGTACACGTATGTGGAGTAGTGGCATCTTTACAACTTTCTCTTGAATATTATTCTGTCATGCCATTCCAATTTCCCAACAAGCCTTCTTCAATTGTATGCCACTCCTTTCTTTCTTTCTTTCTTTCTTTCTTTCTTTCCTTCTCTTTTTTTTGTTTTGTGTGTGTTTGATGTGGACAATGTACAAAAGAAAGTGACTAAGTTGAAAGAAATACCACAAAAGCACTTAGGGTTTAGGGTTCATATGTCTATTTTGAAAGAAAGTGACAAGATGGGAGCCCAAACAGAAAACATTGAAAGATAAGAATATATAAAAGTAGTTCATATGTCACTTTCTTTCTTTTCTTCAATTTCTAGTGATTTATAACAGCTTTATTTCCACAACCTTGAGAACTTTGAATTGAATTAGACCCTACATAGTCATGGAGATACCCAACTTGGATGGGATGAGCTGGAGAAATGAGAAGGAAACTCTGTCTTCTTTTTCACTTTTCTTTCTTCCTCCAAATTCCACAGTGATCAAATTGAATCAATAAATGAGAAAAAGTCATTTAATATCCCCACTGACAGGAAAAAATTCTAATTATTTTATGGGGTTTTATAATAGTAACATGTGAGTCAAACAAGGCCAGTCAAAAAACAACTGACAAGCAAACAAGGCCAGTCAAAAAAGTCACAAGGAATTCACTTGATTTGGTGGAATGATAGTGATGGTGGAACTTAAGTTAGAAAATTAAATTGCTAATGACTGCAATTAAAAGGCTAATTCAGAATTAGTGCTGGTAACCCTTGTTTTCTAGAAGCATGAATGTTTTCCAATTGATGCTGAAGATTATGCGTAAAACAAAGAATGTAAATATGAGTCTTTTTCTGTAGAAGATATAAGGTCTGCTTATTATTAAGCAATGTTTAGAGGCAAAGGAGATCACTCATATATTTACATATATGATAAATACTTTTTCTGCATGCATGTCAATTCTCTTTATTTGATTGTTTATGTTTATGGTAAAAATGTGTTTGTTTATGGTCTGAATCTGATGTCAAAGACTTGTAAATCTGAGAGGTTCCCAAGAGCCAAAGACTTGTACTAGTCATTTTTAACCTAGAAGCTGCCCTTTGTGGTGACTTTTGACCAAATGATTTGGTGACACTGATTTGGTGATGGTGGGATTTTGAATAATATCAAAAGAAAACAATATCATGAAACGCCCGGAGATGGTAAATTTAAAAGTAATGTTTTTCTGATGGTCCTCCATTACAATTTGATGGATGGAAAGTCATGGTTTTCTTTCAACAACATATCATATGATCATATCTTAATTTGGCTAAACATCTCTAACTATTTATGGGGTTAAGCTTTTCTGGGTTGTCTTGACCAATGTTTTGAAAGGCGAGGAGTAGAGACAATGCGTTTTTATTCACGCTATACGAGATGTAAGCCTTTCGAATATTAATTTATTTTAATAATAAAAATTATATATAATACGATGCACAATTAAATTGTACTACTAATTATTATTGAACCCTAATAATGTATTAAGTATAATCAAATATAAGTACTAAATGGTCCAACTCATGCATAATAATCAATCCCTAAATCTAAAATATTTCAAGTCTTCAGATTTTATGAGAGTTGTTGCTGGTCGTGGGTTGTCGTGGGGGTGGAAGGGTATTGTGCAAGGGCGGAAAATATTGGAGGCAGGTATGAGATGGCGTATAGGCAATGGGCAGCAAGTTCGTATTTGTCTAGATAAATGGGTGCCCAAACTGTCTACTTTCAAAATTTATTCTAGACACCCAGATATGCCTATTTTGGTGCAGGGGCTTATTGACGATCAAACGCAGATGTGGAATCGGGATCTTATATTGCGTTGTTTCAGTTGTGAGGAAGCCCAAACTATTTTATCCTTACCTCTTAGTAGGTGGGGCTGTGATGACAAACTAGTGTGGCACTTCACTGCACATGGTGGGTACACAGTTTGTACGGGCTATGAACTTGCTCTAAACTTACGGAAAAATGGTGAGTTGGGGGGGAAAGCTGAAGGAGACTGTAGTCATGGAATTGATCAGAAGAAATTCTGGAAGAGTATATGGAGATTGCAAGTACCTCCAAAATTACGTGCATTTGTTTGGAGGGGCTGTAGAAATGCCTTGGCTGTTAAAGGGAATTTGCAGCGCCGCTCGGTTGATGTGGATAATACCTGTGCCCTCTGTGGCCATGAAGGGGAATCTCAGGTTTATCTTTTCTTTCGTTGTGAGCATGCTAGAGTTTTTTGGTTTGGAAGCTCCCTACAGCTGGATGTCTTACAATTGGTGGGGGAGTGAATGCTGGGAAAGCATATTAAAGAAATATGAGAACAATTTGAATTTTCAAGAAATATTACAGGTGGTGGTTTTTGGGTTGTGGCGTCTATGGAAAACAAGAAACAGTGCGGTGTTTGAAGGGATTGTTACTGATCCTACCACTATGGTGAGTTGTCTCCAAGCTCAGGTGCAGGAGTATAGGGCAGCTCTGATGTCGGCCAAACCTTTGATTAACGAGTTGCCCCGGCCGCCAGATCATGCTCAAAGTGGGCCAGCATCGTGGACTAAGCCGGCACATGGATGGGTCAAGGCTAATTGTGACGGAGCTTGGCTGCAGCAGACACAAAGGGGTGGGGCTGGTTGGGTTATTAGAGACACTTATGGTTGGCTAGTGCAGGGCGGAGGGGTGGGGGGATTACGGGGTAGTATGGCCTTGATGATGGAGGCAGAGGCTATAAGAGAAGCACTTATTGCTTGCATTAAGGGTCGTTTGGTGCATGTGGAGGTTGAATCTGACTCTTTGCAGATGATTCAGATGATTAGAGGTGAGCATCAAGTTGATGTTGCGATGGAAGCTATTGTTTTTTATATTAAGATGCTTGCTGGCAAGCTCCAATAGGTTGTTTTTATGGCTACTCCCCACCAATGCAATAAGGCAGCGCATGAGGTTGCGGCCTTTGTGTCTAGAGTAGGTGGTAACCACGTTTGGGACCGAGTGTGGCCTGAGTGGATTTTTGATATTTTAGCTAGCGATGTAAACATTGCTATTCGTCTTTAATAAAATTCTCTTCGTTTGGAAAATAAATAAATAAATAAATAAATCTAAAATATTTATTCAACACCAAAACAAAAACACAATTCAATTCATATATTAGGATTCTACTATATATATGTTAATATATTAATTTAGAAAGAAAAGGAAAAAAGAAAAAAAGGGTAAGTAGCGTGTTTCATCAGCGGCGTAAGGATGTTGTTTGTTAAAAACAAAAAATCGTGATTTAAAAATATTTATAAATTAAAAAAAAAAAAAAAAAGGCATGCGGAAAGTGCGTTTTTTAAATTAACCTTAGCGCTAAACGTGCGTTTCATTAACTATATGAAACGAAGTCGTTTCATTCCCAACGAACAGGCGAGGTCATCTTCTACCTCTGGCAGCCGCTTGCAGAACAGCAGCCCTTCGTCCGCGCCACGCCTTGCCACGCCTCTCCACCCCTCTCCATGCCTGTCCACGCCTCCCTGCGCTAAACGTGCAACTTTCTAAATAGATGAACGCCTCAGGCGATTTCCTTCCTTCTCGCTCCGACAAGCGCTTAGGCATGCCTTTGAAAACACTGGTCTTAACGGCGTGAAGGCTTGAAGCCTCTTACTATTTTCAGTTGTAAAATGGTGGCTATCTCTCTACGGCTGTAGAGGACCATGTGACAGAGAAGAGGAAAAGACATTTTACATAGCGGAGTGGGGAAGAAGAAAAAGTACTGAAATGACATGAAAATATAGCAGATATTCTTTGTGGGCTTGCAGATCTTAACTTTGCAGCCATAACGATGGATTCAGTACCCAGCAGTAGCAGCAGCAGCACAGCTCAGCATATTTTTTTGGCCGGTTCAAAATTAAATATGAAAAAGCAACCATGAAAGCCCACACATACATACACACAGCAGTAACACAGATTCACATATTCAGATATGTCCATCATCCATGGCATATGTCCAATAGAACAAAACTCTGTTTGTTAATCTCACAGAGAGAGAGAGAGAGAGAGAGAGAGAGAGAGAGAGAGAGAGATCAAAGAAAACCCAACATTTTATTAAAGCCATGAAAACACAAACAACACCATTGAAATTACCAGAAAGAAAGAGATCAAAGAAAACCCAGCAGCATTTTATGAAAGCCATGAAAAAACTACAGCAACAACACCATTGAAATTACCAGAAAGAAACAGACTAAATCGGCTGCTGTATCCATATATATGGCGGTGGGCTAAGGGCTTCGGTTACCTTGTTGGCGTTTGATGTGGTTTCAGAGGCTCCAGCAGAAGCTGAAGCAGGGCGAAAGCATTGGCCAATTCGATCAAACATCATCCTCAGCACGGACCTCTTCTTTGGTGGGATGACACTTGCAGGTTTTGGTTTGGACGACAGCGATGGCTCAGCCTTGCTTTGATCTTCAGATGGGATCGAGTTCAGCTTCATGGGGTCCTTTGGGTGGTGCTCTGTTTTGGAGCAGCGGTCTTCTTTCCCATCTGGGTTCAAGTGCTTCAACGCCTTCTCTGCATCTGCAGTTTCCTTCATTGCCATCTCTCTCTTTCTCTCTCTGTGAATGTGTGCTTCCTTCCTTCTGTGTTGGTGTGCTTGAATAGAGATCTTTTTAGTGGGATAAGTCCTATCGTATGTTTGGTGGGGTGCTAGACTTGGAGGGACTAAGGGGAAGTTCTGCACTTTACCTTAGGCCATTAGCCAAAAATTCATCTCCCACCTATGTGTGGTGGAAATTTGAGATGGGTGAAATTCTGGGAAGAATTCCAGTCTGGGTTTTGCCTGGACTGGAATATTTTGTGCACGCCAACGCACTGCATGAACAGGAAAAAAATGGAGCGAGAGAAAGTTGCTGCTCTCCCTTTGCTTCTGCATGACAAGTGGCCGCTCATTTATGGTTGTTGTTTCTTTCATTTTTTTATATATTAAACTTGCAGCTCCTGGAAGGTGCAAGGAAAGCCCCTGGACGGTTGAAAAGCTTACCTCCTCAATGCTGCCATCCTCCGTCGTAGTGTTGAGAGAAAGCATAGCTTCAGTCAGCATATCTTCTAAATCATCTATGTAGAGAGAGAGAGAGAGAGAGAGAGAGAGAGAGAGAGAGAGATAGAGAGAGAGCAGATAATGCGTATCACTAGGGAGGTTTGAGGAAAAGAAGAGTGAAAACAAGACCTAGATTCCTTCATCATTTCTAACAATAATAATGGCACTCTATATCTTTAAATATTGAACTGTTTTTTTCTTTTTCTTTCTCATAATCCAATGAAGAAGTTGATCCTTCTTCTAATTCAATTGAAAGTTAGTTCTCAATAATAATAACATTTTTGGTACATGTAAATAATGATATATGGTTGATGTTTCTAAAGCTATTTTAAATCACTTTCACTAGAGATAAAAAAGAAAGTCACATACGAAATCTCTAACCTAACTATAATTCAATGACTACTTTTAAATAATCTTATCTTCTTTGGTGTTGGTGTTGGTGGTGGTGTTTAGTGTTTTAGGCTTGTGGGGTTTGGGAGGCAACTCCCACAGCTGATGACGAGGAAGGAGCAGAGTGAGAAACCACAGAGCCAAAGTAGACTACTAAACGATCAAAAATCATGTGATTTAGGCTTGTGGGGTTTGCTTCTCTTCTCACACCACCACCCCTCTGAAGAGCCGCGGAATCTTTTTGCTCTGTGTACGGCCCCGGTTAAAGCCACCCCCCATGACGCAGCACAAGCAATAAAGGTTTCAAACGAAAACCTTGAGTAACAAGGGAACTGGATTCCACCAGAAGATTAAGAGAAACTCTCTTTGATTAATTGTATTAAAATCTGAAGTGTACAAAAACGTTAGACAAACCTGCCTAAATACACAACTCTCAACCCTTGTAACTGCTAGGGGAGTTATTACATTAAAACTGAAAAACTGAAAAACTGAATTTATTCCGAAAATTAACTACGAAACTTTGAATGCGGTTTTGGAAGGCCAAACGACCTCAGAATGCCAAAATCCATCATACATCACAGCAAAGCTGTGAGTTTGACTCGTGGCGTCGTTCCCTTTCCGAAATGGTATTTTGCGTCCTAATCGGAGCTCGGACGCCAAATCTGCAAATTCCTGCTATGTCCCTTTTCACTTCTTCGCTCCAATTCTTCTTCACTCCAATTCTTCTTCAATCAATTAGAAAATCCCAACGATACGCCTTCCTTCTTTTCCTAGTGTCATAAGTGACCATATTTCGTCCTACATCAGACTCCTTCACTTGTAAAGAACTCGACCTCGAGTTCTCGTTAAAATGAACTTGAGTAGGCATAGAACTTGATGTGTAGATAAACTCTTCAATTTGTAGAATTAGGACTTGCTCATATTTGGATGGAATAATCATATAATTAATTCCATAAACAAGATTAGAATAGGCTAGTTGAGAATCAAACTCCTTGTATGAATTATTTTCTTCTCCAAATACAGATTCATCCATGCCTTTAATTTCAGAGGAATCCAATTGTTGTTCTTCATCTTTTGAAATATATGTTTCAACAACAGGAGTTTCAATAAGCTCAATATCTTGTTTTTCTTGAATCTCTTCCTTCATCTTATGGATGATTGGATCTTCAATTAATATAGCATCCATCACAGTTTCTTCCTTTTCGAGAACTTCCTCCATCTTTTCTAGACCCACCATGATATTGGGTTGAACAATCTTGTAACCATTCCTTAATAAATATATATTATATTCAAAAGGAAAGAATTTTTTCACAAGAAGTCTCTTCATCCAATGCCAAGAACTAATAGGATTTTTACCTTGTTGCTTCCTAGATTTTCGCAACTGATCCCACCAAAAAGCAACATCGTCTTCTAAACTGGATGCAACAATTTCCACCATCTTCTCCTCTGGGATCGCTATTGAATCAAATATTTCCTCTATGTCTGCAACCCATTGAAGAAAGCCTTCGATGCAGTCGCTCCCCATGAAGTATGGAACAACTGCAACATCAAATTCTCTAAGAGTGATTGGTTCCCCGTCTCCACGGGTCCTATCTTCTTCGTCTGGACGAGCCATTGGAGGCACCTCGAGTCAGGCAAAACCTACTCTGATAAGACAAGCCAATAATACCGAGACGGGAGAGACCCGCTCTGATACCACTTGACGCAGCACAAGCAATAAAGGTTTCAAACGAAAACCTTGAGTAACAAGGGAACTGGATTCCACCAGAAGATTAAGAGAAACTCTCTTTGATTAATTGTATTAAAATCTGAAGTGTACAAAAACGTTAGACAAACCTGCCTAAATACACAACTCTCAACCCTTGTAACTGCTAGGGGAGTTATTACATTAAAACTGAAAAACTGAAAAACTGAATTTATTCCGAAAATTAACTACGAAACTTTGAATGCGGTTTTGGAAGGCCAAACGACCTCAGAATGCCAAAATCCATCATACATCACAGCAAAGCTGTGAGTTTGACTCGTGGCGTCGTTCCCTTTCCGAAATGGTATTTTGCGTCCTAATCGGAGCTCGGACGCCAAATCTGCAAATTCCTGCTATGTCCCTTTTCACTTCTTCGCTCCAATTCTTCTTCACTCCAATTCTTCTTCAATCAATTAGAAAATCCCAACGATACGCCTTCCTTCTTTTCCTAGTGTCATAAGTGACCATATTTCGTCCTACATCACCCCACCCCCCTCACGTGGGTCCCAGTCCCACAAAACCCCCTTCTCCCCCACACAGTAGTAAAACCACACAACGCCACGCCCTCATCATTATGAGTATTACTCACTCTCTCTCTCTCTCTCTCTCTCTCCCCCCACAGACTCAGTTAGGGTTTTGTTGGTTTCACTCTCTCTCTCCTCCTTTGCCGCGTCAAACCAACCCAAGCAAGAGCGGAATATGACTTTTAGAGCTCATATTGATCGGGTATTGTGCATCCATTTTTGCCTAGTTAAATTTCTTTATTTTTGCCTGGTTAAAGTGACTCTCAAACGGTACACGTATGTGGAGTAGTGGCATCTTTCTTCTTAGTCTAATGGCTAATCTGAGAGGTTCCCAAGAGCCAAAGACTTGTACTAGTCATTTTTAACCTAGAAGCTGCCCTTTGTTGTAGATTTTGCCATATGTGACCTAGAGCTAGGAGAAGGCCAATTAATCTGGGTTCCTCTTTGGTTAGGGCCCCAGGCTAGGCTGCATGTAAGCCAGTTTGACAAAACTGTTGGGATTTGGAAAAAATATGGGAGACCCTGGTAATTAACCAAGGCATTAGTAAAGTTCTTTCTGACTTTCAAACCAATCTTCCCTCCATTAAAATAAAAGTATGACTTGGGTTTATATAGGAGAGGAGACCCTGCTGCTTGAATGTTTTCCTTCTTTTAGACGACAAACAATAAACTCTCAAAATCAAAGTAACGTGACAAGGAAGAAAACTGATGGAGACTCTAGGACATTACCAAAAAGAAAATCTCATGACAATGGTATCTTTCTTTCTATGAGGATATGGTGTTGTAGAGAAAGTGCTTGGGAAAAAAGCGGCTTTTCATACAAGTCATTTCACGGCACAAAACAATTTGGTATCTTTCTTTATATGAGGAAAAAGGTCCAAATCGCCAATGGGTTCCCACCACAGTGGTGGTGGATTCCCCCTTCCCCCCATGGCACCCAGGATCGAACTCCAGTGGGGTTTCTTTCCTCCAATGTAACCAAAAAAAAAAAAAAAAGGTCCAAATCCCAATGCATTCATATCGTATAGCCCAGGCAGTAGATGAGAGTGCCACACACACATGATGCTACCCAAAGCAATCAAGCTGTTTTCCACTTCTTCTTCTTTTTTTTTTCTTTTTTTCTGTTTTTGTTGGATGAGTGTCCTGCTCAATTCCTCTTCTTGATTTGATTTGATTAGGTGTATGATATGATCCCATATATTTAGTATAATGTTCATTAGTATTGAAAAAGAAAAAAAAGAGGTATAATGTTCAAGAGTCAAGTTCATTAGCATGCATGAGTGTCAACTGTCAAGCAGCAGCAGTAACTAACATGGCAGAAGGTCCAATTTCATCCAGACATGTCACTCTGTTCTGCATAGCTCTGTAGCTACTAGCTGGCGCCTAAAGGATGATGTCCCAGAGCAATTGCAGACTTTTATCACATGTATCACAACAATCCACTCCAGTCCAATCCAAATTATCATGATTAAACTAAAAAATGGTACCATTAATTTAAAACTCTCTGCTTAATTTATTTGTTCCAATGGCTTTGTCCACCTAATTGAAGTTGAATTTCACAAATCCACCCCTTTTCAAGAACTGGTTTCCTGGGTTGCTTTAGTTTTATATATGATTTTTTTTTTTTTTTGGGTGTGTATCTGTCTGATGTGGGATTCTATGAATCTCATAGAAAATTGATGCACATTTTGTTAACGAACCAGTGAATCAAAAGCCACAAGTGTTCACACATTGAATCATTTACTAAAAGCAAAGGAAGAAAAATCAGACCGCAGCAACAAAATACTATCAAAAGCAGAGACCTTCAACTATTAAATTAAAAACAGAGTCAAAAAGCCAAAAACACAGAATTAAGTGGACTTGGAAAGAAAGAGCAAAAGAGAAGGTGCTAAATTATATGCATTACAATGGGTTTGGTGGGTAATGGGTATGTGATTAATTGTTCTTCTTTGGTGTTGGTGTTGGTGTTGGTGTTGGTGTTGGTGGTGGTGTTTGGTGTTTTAGTCTTGTGGGGTTTGGGAGGCCACTCCCACAGCTGATGATGAGGAAGGAGCAAAGTGAGAAACCACAGAGACAAAGTAGACTACTAAACGATCAAAAATCATGCGTTTCACTGATTTTCTCTTGGCAGGAAATACACTTGCAGCTTTTGGCTTGACCCATGAGAGTTGGTGTGGCTCTTCCAGGACCATGATCTTCTTCATCTCCACTTTCTCTGTTGTGTTCAGCTTCAACTTCACCATTTTCTCTGCCTCTTTCCCATCTGGGTTCTTCTGCTTGATCTTCATCAGCCCCTTCTCTGCCTCTTCAATATTTGCCCTCACTGCCATTTGGCTCTCTCTCTCTCTCTCTCTCTCTCTCTCTCTCTCTCTTCTTGTGTGTTGTGATGTGTATGTGTATGTGTATGTGTTTTTGTTTGTGGGTGGTCTCTGTCTCTCTCTGTGTGTTTAAATAAAATGATAAAGAACTGTAGGTGAGAGGGAATTGGTGAAGTAGGAAGGCAAAATCCAAGATCAACTCAAGAAAGAACATACATGGGAATGAGGCAAAATCACTTATCAAAAATGAAATGGATGTGGGATGTGTAGGTGACACGTGGCGTTGGTCGTCCACTTCCCATATTTTCTCAACATTTTCGGCACTACGACTTGCCTAGATTGATTGGTATTTTCAAACCAATTTGTCTCTGGAAAAGTTAGAACTAAAAAGCAAATGTCAATAAGAATATATGGAAAGAAGAAGGTGGTTTAAGACGAAGGAAAGTTTACACTTACTATACTTCACATGATTTTTCAAATTCGTTATTAAGATTAGTGAAAAATGGTCATTGATTTATATCTTTATTGATTTATTGTGTATCAAAATGAAGCTTGAAGAATGTTGACAAGTTTGAATTGAATCAGAAAAATTATTTTGACCAAAGAGGAAGCTTCCTAGACATTTCACCATGAAGGTATGCTAAGAATTATCATGCTAAGATAACATCTGAAGAAGTCATTGACTAGGTCCTCTCTTCACTTTTTATTTTCTTCCTCCATCTTCTGAGTGATTTGCTTTATGACCATCAAACCAGTCTCCTGTCAATTATGAACAATGATTTTGATAAAACATAGGAGAAAAGTTTTTCTTAAGTGACTGGTTATGATTTGCTCTGCTCTATTAGAGCAAGTCCACCCCAAAAGGCTAAGGCTAAGGTAAGGCAAAGGCTACCACTATTCATGTGAATAGTGGCAGCCTTGCCTTTTTTGGTTCCACCCCAAAAGGCTAGGGCAAGGGCAAGAAAAAAAAAAGATTATGCAACAAAATATAAACAATTTAGAAATGTAAGAAATAAAATGATTATGCAAGAAAAAAAATAAATATGGAAGAAAATATAAAAAATTTACAAATGCAAGAAAAAAAAGGATTACAATTTACAAATATTGGAAGGAGAAGAGTTTGTATGAGGATTTGGTGTGGAAAGTGAATAAAATTGTTATGTATTTATAGGGAAAACATCCATAATTTTTTGGTTTTTTTTTTTTTTAAAAAAAGAATTTTTTTTCAATTTTTTTCACTCGCTGATGTCAGCATGACATCAGCGCTAACGTCAGCACCTTCAAACTGCAGCCCAGGCAGAATTTGCCAGGGTTGGTGGAACCTAGGACTTGCCCGGACTGGATTTGTTGCGCTGGAGGGGGAATTGGGCTGTCGGGGGGGCTTTTGCCCAGGTAAGGCCCCTGCGTTGGACATGCTCTTAAGACCTGCCTTTGATTAGTTTTATGGAAAATTGGACATGTCACTAAGTAGAATAGAAGTGTAGAACAGTAAAAGTTGGTGCTTTTAGTTTTTCTTTTTGTAATTTGTATGAACTGAAGGGAAAGCAAAAGAGAAAGATGATTCAAAGGCAGATTAGTTAGGCAGCAAATCTAACTGCGAAAAGGTTTATTAAAATACTCAGAACTTGACATTTTACAATCTCTCATTCACATCATAGTTTTTTCCCTTTGGTTTGTGAGGAAGATCCGTACATACTCTCGGAAACAATTTATTTTGATGATTCAACAAGCCAATAGTCCAAAAGTAGGAAGATGCACTTGAATTATCTACCTAGCATTATTTGATAAAAGATTGTTCCTTTCAACTGTTCTAACGTTGCACAGCTCATCAACTGAGTCCCCTCTCTCAAAAACTGCAGCAGCCCCCATACCCGAGCCTGCAACAAAGGACACACTCTCAGTCACGTCTTATATTATCACAAGCTCTCAGTAACAGGAAGAAGATGTGTGTGTGTGTGTGAGCGAGAGAGAGAGAAAGGGAGAGAAACCTATGCACATGGATATCACACCAAAGCGGTGATCCTTGCCACGGCGCTTCATCTCATTCAATAGAGTTGCAACACAGCGAGCACCTAACACACATAGATATCACACTTCTATTCACCAAACTTATAGAAAAATAATAATAATGTGATTGCATTTCCTCTTTGTTCAGTAGTTATATTAGTAATTAAACCAGATGATAGCATTAAACGAAATGTACATGCCTGTTTGTGTCATCACATGTCCACTTGAATTCATAGCTTAGCAGCAAAATATGAGGGAATGTGAAATTAAGACAAAATTTAATATACCTGTAGCGCCTAAAGGATGCCCTAGAGCAATAGCACCTCCATTGACATTGACTTTTTCAGGATCAAGCTCCAATTTCTTGCAACAATATACATATTGAGATGCAAATGCCTATAGCAAACCAATAAAACAGCTTAGTTAAGATAATTCAAGCCAAACCATATTTATCATGAATGTTATGGAAATCATTAGCACTATACTACCTCATTTATCTCAAATAGATCAATATCATCAAGCTCCAGACCAGCAGATTTCACCGCAACTGGAATTGCAGCAGCTGGACCTATTCCCATGACAGCGGGGTCAACGCCAACAGCAGCAAAACTCCTGCATGGAAAGGAGCAAATTGTAATCCAAGGTACAAATCACGCTTCTGTTATAGTTCACGAACAAACTTATCACAAGGAAATAACACCAATTAACACTGACAAGAAAATTAGTAAATGACCAAACCTCAAGCAGCTCATCTCTCCGCTTATGGTTCATTAATTTGCTATGAATTTTTGTTTCGATATTATAGTCATTTCAAGAGGCATAATAATCTTCAAAGTTTAAGTGATGAGTTAAATGTTATTTAACAGAAGTACAAATTTCATACCTGAAAACACCAAGAATAGGAAGCCCCTTCTGCATAGCTAAACTTCTCTTCATGAGGAGAACTGCTCCAGCACCATCACTCACCTGGCTAGCATTTCCTAAGAGACAAAAACAATGAACTGATTCACAATGCTTGATACAAGTCAAAAACATCTCACTCAAAGAAAAAGTTGTGTACAATTAAATGAAGATACTGTCATGGTTTACAGGCAGTGGGCGTCATGACAATCGAGTGATTAAATACCTGCAGTTGTAGACCCATCTGCTTTAAATGCAGGCTTTATCTTTGCCAAATCATTCATGTTTGCATTTGGCCGGATCCCATCATCCACAGAAATTGTAACAGGCCTCTCCTCTCCAGTTTTCGGATCCACAATCTATGCATACAAATAGTTAATTACAGAAAAATGAAAGACAGTCACCCAGGAGACCAAATTTCTGCGTTTACCTTAGTAGATACAGGGACAATTTCATCTTGGAATTTGCCTGATGCTGTTGCTGCAGCAGCACGGCTATGTGATTCAACCTATACAAATAAATTCATGAAACTACAGCTTCAGCATTATGAGTTTATCAAATAGCTAATGCCTGTCAACAGATAGAAAACTCACAGCAGCTTTGTCTTGCTCCTGCCGTGTCACACCATATCGCTGTGCAACATTTTCAGAGGTAATACCCATGGGAAGAAGGCAGTCACGGGCTTGTGCAAAGATATCTACCTGTTAACAGCATATATTCATCTCAAAAGAACATTCTTCATGTAAAACAAACTATAAAGTAAACAACTAGAGATGGAATATACTTTAGGGTTAATTTTGTTCATCGTGTCAATTTTATCAACTGACATGGACTCCAATCCAGCTGCAACACCTGCATTCAAAACAAAGGTCAATTCCACTGAAGGAGACCACCTAAAATAGATACTTAATCCAGAATATTCTCTCACCGATTTCATAGAATCCGGCTTTTATAGAAGCAGCTACATCAGCAACTGCCTGAAGGCCTGATGAACATTGCCTGTTGACAGTTCTGATGGGAACCGTATCTGGGCAAAACAGATGAATCATACAACTTTAGGCTAAAACAAATATAAGTAAATTACTTCAAACACCAAATATAGTCTAAAACTTACCAGGGAAACCAGCATAAAAAGCAGCCATCCTGCACTCAATTGCTCTAAGTGAGCCAGGTGCCAAAACCGTACCAACAACTATATCCCCTACTTCACTTGGGTTCAAATTTGTCCTCTCAATTAGTGCCTGCATAAAAAGTAAAACGAATGAAAATTCAGAATAAGATAACTACCACATAATTATGATGGAATTCAAAGAAACATATTCATTCCTCTGGAATTCAGTTGAGAAGTGTATGCTAACCTTTAAAACAGGAGCCAGTAAATCATCAGGTGAAGTATCCTTAAAGCCTCCTCGCTTTGCTTTGCAAATGGCAGTACGGTAGGCTCTATTTAACATGATTTTACAGCAAGGTTTAACATAGAGAAGGCATAAACTCCACCCAAATATACACACACAAAAAAAAAAAAAAAAAAAAAAAAAGGGGCAAAAATTATTAAAAAAACCCTATATGAAATGGACTTTAGAAATACACCCAAAGCTCATTTACAACATAACAAAGAGGCTTTTAACTTCTTATAAATTACAAAAATGCCATTAATTTCTTAAAACAAGCCCAACTCCAAAACCTCATAAAAAATACCCAAAACACTCAATAGGGCATTAAATTAAATAAGGCAAACTGTCATATTTTGGGTTTTTTTTGGGTTTGTTTATAGAAATTAAATGATGTAGGGTTTATCTATATTTTTAGTGCTGAGAAAGGGTATATGACTAAATATCTCCAAAAAAATAAAGGAATTAAAGAACTTTCTCAGATCAGGTAATTACTCACGCCACAATCACTACATCGTCTCCAAAAGCAGCTGTTCTGTGGTACGCAGCACTATCCCCAGCAGCACATATTGAAGCCTAACAAACAAATTACGAACAAAAAAGAATCAGCTACATAACATAAAGCAAAAATAGGTACAATCAAAGTTTCATTCTTTTTTTTATGAAACTGAAAAGGAAGAGAATTGAAGAGAAAATAAGCTGGAAACAAGAACATCAAGTAAAGGGTCACTACAATTAAATCCGATTATCGAAAATGGATATAAACTTACAGACAGGGCAGCAGATTGATGGGTTTCAGGAGGAGCAGAGGAAAAAGAAGAATTGGGCAACAGATGCCGAAGCAGAACACGCTGTCTGTTATGCGCTTTCTCCATCTCTCTCTCTCCAATATGAATTGCAGAAAGCTCTTTCAATCAATCACGCACTGTGGAGCAGTAACACATTAATCAATGGTTTATGGTTTTTATAGTTGAAATGAGGTTGGCCTCTTGAATTTCCAAGTAAACATTGACCACAAGACGAATCCACTTAGTCAATTGCAAAGGCAAAGGCACTGAAACAATAATGAGACCCCATTTGCTCGGTGGCTGCCTTTGGGGAAAATACAAGGAAATAATACCCCACGTTTTTCACACCAACCAAACGTTTGGCTTGCTCAGTTGCTGCTTCTCTCTCTAGTCTCTACCAACTTTTTTTATTTTTCTGTGGTGGCCCCTTTTAAAACCATTATTTATCCCTTTCTTTTCTAGTCGAAAACAAAGCAAAATCGAAAACAAAGCAAAATCATTGACTGAAGGCTGCGCGGCAAGTTCATTTCTTTTTCCTTTATTTTCGCCTTTTGGAGCCATCATTATCAAAGGTTGGTGAATGCAGGTCTTCGGTGACCAGGTAATTTCCGGTGCGCATGTTTCTTTTTTTTTACACTGAGCATCAATAATAAGAAAAGAAAAGGGGCCGGATAAACCAAAGCTCTATGAATTTCTGTGTATATACATATGGACAAACGTTTCTCCAGCCAAAAACATGGACACCAAACTTAGCAGAAAACTGTAGATGGTCTCTTGCTTGCATGCTAGTATGACCCGGTGTTTCTTTTACAAAAGAATAAAAAAATATGATCTCTTTATCAACAGAAGAACGAATCAATAGACCATCAAATTGTGAGGATAAACTGATCAGCCTCAAAGTTTTGTTCCTCAACCACGAGGGTTTCCACTGGAGATACTAGAGAAACCCAGTACCTGAAGAATGTCAAACGTTGGGCTTCATATGTCTTGTCTGATTCTGAGGTACCTTTGCCTGAAGTGCATTAGACATAGCTCGCAATCTGTTAGTTATCTCAGTGAATGATGGCCGGATTTCAGGATCAGGTGACCAGCACTGTTCCATCAGATTCCTCCACTCGGAATCACAACGTTCTGGAATAGGAGGTCGAAGAGTGTTCTTCACGATTCCCCCTGTGTTCAAAAGTTTCCAAATCAGGTGAAAAAATTAAAATAAAGATAAATAGAATCCATACTAATCGTAATTTAAAGCAAGCGGAACATGCAAAAGTAGAAGAAACTAAGTCTGCGGGCGTCAATGTTATGTTTGCTATTAAATTTAAAAATTACTAGCTCGAGGTGTGGTTGGAAGATATGTTCTACCTTGAGCTAAGAGACCCATGAATTAATATCCTAATGCATACAGCAACAAATGGTCCAAATGGAAGCAAGGATTTACAGCACCAAGCACAACATTTTTGAAAAGGTAAAACGAAAGCTAAAACTTCCACCAAGAGATTTTGAATCAACAAAATTTCTTTTATAAAAGAACTCATTTTATTGCCCTTCAGTTATCACATGGGACTTCCATTCAAAATCAATACTGATGATAAGAAGGTCCATGACATAATCTTACCAATGATGGCACCACAATGCATATTCGCATATGGTTCCTCCCCAGTCAAGATCTCCCACATTGAAATTCCAAATGAGAACACATCAACCTGTCAAAAAATAATGCCAATTACGTTAAAAAACAATCCATTTTTGCCTTCTACATTACAGCACCAAGCATAACAGTTCTACTAACCTTCTCAGAAACCCGGCTGCTGCTACCATTTAATAATTCTGGTGCCATCCAAGGAAGAGTTCCTCGCACACCACCAGATACCAAAGTATTGCGTTTGATTCTCGATAAACCAAAATCTCCAACCTAAAAGCATGAAACCCCAATCACCAGTATTAAAGGAAAATCCAAGCAATAAGTCTCCTGGGAAAACCTCAAAGAAAGAAAGAAACGTGGCTGAACTTCCACATAAAAGGTCCCGCAAAGGATACATGTATGTATAATTATGACTTTCCAGCCTCTTTGTGAGGGAAAAGAAAGCCCCCACTGGATCTCCCCAATTTCATGATCAGGGAAACTGTTGGCATTGAAATACTTACTATATGGTTTTGATAAAATTTGCAGTTCTTTTAAGGCATTTCACAGTCTGGAATTGTATAAAGACTACAAAGAAAAATGCTTTCCTATGAAGTGCATTTATGTCAGCCCTTGAATATGAAACTTGGTTTCAATCTAATTTACCTTGCATATAGGTCGTTGAGAATCCCTCAAGTTGACTAGCAGATTGTCACACTTCAAATCAAAATGGACAATATTCTTTGAATGCAAGTATTCCATGCCGAAAGCTGCATCCATTGCAATTATAAGCTTTCTACGACGGTCAAGTGATCTGCATAATGAATCCCCATGTTCTAAGATATGCAGAAAAAACTGTAAGAAGCAAATAAAGCAAAGAAATGATATCAAAATTACCTATCCTTCTTAAGTAGCGCATGCCTAAGTGACCCATTGACCATGAATTCAGCTACAGTTGCCAACGTCCCACCAGCTCCATCAGGTACTACCCCATAGAATGCAACCACATTTGGATGATGGAGATTTGAAAGGATCTGTGCCTCTCTCCAGAAGTCTTTTGTCTGGTACAGCCAAATTCAACTATCAACTTCACATGTGTGTCAAATTACGATTAAAATTATTTGTATTCATAAAGAATTCAAATTATCACTGAAATTTATAGATAACTACTTGGCTGTCTATAAGGTATACAACATATTCCAGATTTAAATGATACCCTGTTTTAGGACAGGCATGGATATTATAACAAATGCCAGAAGCCAAAGAATCTTTGAATTAATCAAAATTAATCAAAATTTTAATGTCACGGCTTATTGTCCAAGGAAGAGTTCTAAGATGTTGACTTTCTTCAACACCAATTATGCAGGAAATGAGAAAGAATAAAGCAAACAGATTGGAAAGAATGTTCAGCTGACCCACCAGTCGGTCTTGCTCTGATGATCTCCCTGCAAAACAGCTCTTTTTAATTCGCTTGATCGCAACATCTGTTCCCCGCCATTTTCCATGATAAACAGTTCCATATGTACCAGATCCTAATTCCCGTAATTCTTCCAGATCAGCATTTTTTATAATCTGGACATCATATTCAGAAGATTCAGTTGCATGAAGAAACCAAACTTCTATGAGTACCCACAAATGACAAAATGACAGGAAGCGGGTCTTTCACAAAAGAGGGGGCATTTCAGTCATACTTTTATCAAAAGGAGCAACACACAAACCCCATCTAAAACAATCAAACACAGTATGAGAATTTACACACGCATGAGTGATTTGTTGTTTCATGAGTAAGCAAACTGCACCACACATCCCTTTGTTTATCAGTGAATATAGCTCTCTCTCTATAGACTACACACACATGCATAAATATTATCAAGTCAGAAACTCGACAAGAACTTTTGTCACTGCAAAGTATTGAGCTCTGTATCCCTAAATAAAAATTGGCCACAAGTCAAAACTGTATACTCCAAATTAAGTGGTTATAGGCAAGAAATGCAAGAACCATCTCTTCTTATTAGGCAAAAACACAGTATTAGGAATTTAGGAGGCATGAGAAAGGTTGATAATCTCATCATATGCTATAGATCTTTTTTTAAAAATAAAAAAGAAAAGAACTCTCTCTTCTTTAAAGAAATAAATAATCAGTTTTACACTTTCCAATCAACACAATTATTAATGTCCTTAATGTTCACTGACAAGGCCAAGAAATCTCGTCAAAACATGTTATATAGCATGCTGCGTCGTACACTGGAGTGACAGAGGCTCCAGTCAGCAAACATACAATTTTGCCAAACATGAAACAAAATATGCATTTGCAGTATGTTAAACGAAAACATGTCCTAATCAGGAAAAATTAAGACATTGGAGGAATACCTGCAAGCCATAGATGCTGGCTTCCATTTCAGCTATCATTGCGTCACTAAATGATTCATTCTTGTCTCCCTCACCAGCCCTATCATCCTACAAATATAACAAGCCGGAATTCAAGCCCACGAGTAGATACATAATTTACAAAATCAGTTCCAGAAAATTTAATCAATTCTACCTCATATTCAGACTCTGGAATGATGCTCTCCACCTCTGTTGCAATAGGGGATATGAGATCACCAATGGGTTCATCCACAGAATATGGGGAAACTACTGATGAAAACTGGATGCCAGGAGTAATAGTGTCAGTTACGTCTTCCACAATTATCACTGACTCCAACTGCTTTTTATCATTACTCACTGTTAGGGGTTTTGGTTGTCTCAGAGCAACATTTTCAACAACATTCGAGCTCAACTTCTCAGCATTCTCATCAGGGCAATTTACAAAGTCATCATCAATGAGAGAGACCCCTCTTTTAAATGCAGCATCTTGGATTGGGTTCTGCAACACCCTATGGTCACTGTCTTGCAACTCAGGGTCATCAAGAACTGTCAACGGGTACATCTTTGCAGAGTGTATTAGCAGGGGTTCTTGGAAACCTATATCCTTTTGACTTGCAACAAGTTGCGGACGTGCAGGTTCATGGTAGTTTGGGCCATCGGACAACCCTGAGATGAGATCTGCCAAAGAATTTTCATTGCGAGAATGCTGTCTAGTACTTGGAAATAATCCTGCAACTTCAGAATTCCTGACCCCTGAAACATCCTGTCCTTGTTCACCATTTGCAGTCCCTGTCAAAGCACAATCCTGATCATTGGCAGTTCTTTGGCTCGTGACAAGAATATTTACAGGGGTTTTGTCATGTTGGAAGTTCTTAGGTTCCTCCATCTTGTTATCTACCGAAGGTTTCAAACTAATGGCTGCAGGAATGACAACCCCAGACATAAAACTAGATGTTGGGTTGGGATTTATATTAGGCAATCCATTCCGATACTCAACACCAGTGGCAGGTGATCTTGTCCCATAAAGGGTCTCATCTTGATGAAGGAAGGGATCCTTTTCATTGAACTTCTTTGTCAGTTCCGAAGGCAAAGAATCTTTCTTTTTAGATGTCCAGTATTTGTCAGGAATATCACCATTACCTTTGGGAGCATGTTCATTCCTGCCCAAAGATTCTAAACATGGAGAAGAATTTGGCAAATCCAGTCTTCTCTGCAATCCAATCGACTCCATACCATGTAACTGATTTTGCAGCTGAGGATTGAAAGATTCGATATTGTCATGCAGTTGGGTTGGCTTTTCTTGTGAGGCACCTGAGTTCAGCAGCAATGACAATTGAGCTTTTGGGAAGTTTAATGGGGAAGATGGGCTCATGCCTTCTTGTGAACAGTATATAGACCTCCCTCCATTCTCTTGCAGTTTTGAATCAGAAAATGCATGTGGTATGCCATGATGACAATCAGTGGAATCATTAGATCCTGACAACATAACCTTTGGATGTTCTGGGTGTGAGATAGGCCTGTCAGGAGGAGTTAATGTTTCCTTATAGACTGGCCTCTCATGAGAAAATCCATCAAAATCACCTTCATTTTGACCAAAAGCTAAAGCAGATGTGGCATCTTTGCTGGGATTGCGGTTGTTACTATGTCCTCCATAGTGTTGGCCAGGTTCCATAAAAGTTACTGTCCCCAGTGGATGATTTTTATAACCTGCAGCGCTGATGCTGGAGTTCTCTGGTGGTGGTTGAGAACTAACAAAAGAACTGCTGCTCTCATTACTACCCTGGCATGAGTTAACACCACGTGATTGTAAATGAACACTGTTGGAATCACCTTGTTGATGTGTAATTGGAGAAAAAGAAGGAGATTGAATGGCAGACCTAGCCATATTCTGGGATTCACTCAAAATCTGATTAGGATGCAAGACTTTAGAATCACTCTTAATCTCCATAGGAAATAGCAAAGTCTTGGTTCCCTGTTGACTTGCTTCAGTCAAATTCTGCCCTCCACCGTTTTTCCTAGGACTAGGATCTATCATGCCATTTACAGCAGCAACATATTGATAATCAGGGTTGCTTTGTTGTATGCTATCTGCCTCAAAGGAAGATGTATTTTCAGATTCACCTAAAGGAATCAAAAAGATCCGTGGTCTCTGAGAACCCTCATGCCTTTCAAGACCATGGTACTCCTCTATCATATTTTGAAGATCCTCATCAGATGACACAGATATAAGAGCATCAAGATCCTCACTTGGGAGCTGGTACTTGATCGTATGAGGTTGGTTGCAAAAACCAGAA
The DNA here is from genome assembly GCF_965620075.1 of Prunus avium. Taxonomy (NCBI): domain Eukaryota; kingdom Viridiplantae; phylum Streptophyta; class Magnoliopsida; order Rosales; family Rosaceae; genus Prunus; species Prunus avium. Next base: position 36,615,108 of record NC_142291.1, read on the forward strand.
GTTTTTTCCACAAGCTCTTCCCACGAGATATTCTTCCTGAAGGAAATAATCCGTGTCTCCCCCCCAACATACCTGAGTTTCCCATCGCTAGGCCTGGGCAAAATTTTTCCACCAAAGCTGCAAAGAAATTTCATCTTCCCAGATTGAGAACCATCCAACACTCCTGACCCATTAAGGTTGTTGGAATGAGGGGACTCAGACATATAAATAGGCAGGGTAGTTGGTCCAAAACCAGCCCGGTCAAAATTCAGTTCTCCAAAAGCCTTCCTTGATCCTTGTCTGCTATCAACTTCCTCCCTGTTGCATCTGCTTAACTTGTCAACACAAACGTTGTTTTCAATCTCTTTACACGACCCTTTCGCCGAGACAAAATCAGATGTATCAGATGCACACTCAGAATCCGTCCTCCTCAACCCCAGAATACCAGTAAGATCCTGATAGCCCAGCTGATAATTCTGATTATAATTCAATCCAACCTTATTTTCACAATTCTCAACCGTATCAGTCACAGCAGGAACTCTTGTCGCTGCAAAACGATCCTGAAGAAACTCCATGGAAAATTCCTCCCCTGTCTGTACAGAGACATGATTGTGTACATTCTTAACCTTGTTTGGAACAACTAAGGTTGCTTCTTTCTGGATCCATTGACCTGATGGGCCAGGCACCTCATTGGTCATGGTATCAAAAAAATGCTCGGACCTGCTTAGCTGCATAAGAACGGTGACTCAGCTACCTGAGCTCCTATAACCCCCTATCCTCAAATTGGCAAATTAAGAACAGGCATACAAGTCACTCTTCATACCAGCAAGCCTCAACTCCAATACTTCTTTTCCACAGTCATCAAGAAGCTATCTTTTCCATTAAAATAACTTTCTTGGCAAATCACGATCAAGTTCATAAACCCTGTACATCTTCCTCCGTTTACTGATGCAGTATTTTTCTATGATCCGATCACCAAACCGGAAACTACCAAAGTCCACCGATTTCTACAGAAAAATAATCCCTCTATCTATATGTGTTTGTTCAATTGCAGCCTATACAATCACAAATATGAAATGAATATCATTTACAGATTGGACTAGTAGAAGCTGAGACCAGCAAACAAGAACCATCGAAGTCCAATTTCTTTAGCAAATCGTTTCCTGCAGTCACAGATCCATAATACAATTTCTCTAAGAACCCATCATTCAAAATCAAAACCAACAACATATCGTCCAAATTACCATCAACATTTTCAAAGCAGAGCTAAACATATCACACACAGCATAAAACCACAAAATCAAAAGCGAATTTCAGGTGGGCATGCTTAAAACTGAGATGGGTACCGATCAAAATGGAAAGGAAACAAAATTGCAGAAGAAAAATTCAAAATTTCAAGTACCTGATGATGGGTGGGAAGGGGGGTGCGTGTGGCTCTGTCTGTGTGTTGCAGCTGGGTTTTGGAGCTGGGAAGCTGTCATTGGTGTGAAGAGGGAAGAAGAAGAATAAGGGAAAATTGGGAAAAAGAGAAAGAGAGGGGATTTGGAGATGAAAAGGGAGCGTGGCTTAAGGCTACAGGTTCAATCTCGGGCGTCGGAGAGCGACATTGCCGAGAATTAAGCGGCATCGACCCACCCACGGTATTGCCTTTTAACTGTATCAATAACAAATAACAATATTATTTCATTTTATTTTATTTCATTTCATTAGTTTATTTGTTTTAAATATTCATCTATATCCTACGGGGACCCCCAATTTAAAATCCAAATTTGAAGTTTTTTTTCAGAATAATAATAACGATAATACCAATGATAACAGAAATAAAACAAAACCAGTCATTAGTTATAAGTTATAACAAATACAACTTCTTTCTATCTAAAATTTCATAATTCACTCATGAATATAACAATCACCGTTATAAGATAAAATTTACATATATATGTAATTATGTGCGCATAAAAATACCTACATTTAAAATTTGTCTCGTATTTACTCTAAGTTAGTTTACGGATATGAAATTGAACCTTAAACGAAAACATATATTAAAATAAGGTGGTTTTTGTATGTTTTTAAGGAAAAAAAAAAATGTTACACGTGGGCCCTAGCCTCTTCACTAATCAAAAGGGACATTTACCCTCTTTTTTTTTCTTTTTTTTCAACATTTACCTTTTTTTCGTTGTTTAATTGCATTTGCATATAGTGTGGCGCCTGCCTGCATCGGCAACAATATATGGCAAAAATATTAACCAATTAGGGGAGGGGAGTGTATTAAATATGGTTTTAGGTTGTCAACGGTGCCTTTTGGTTGGCAAGGCAGCTACTGGCTCCACCGTGGCACCACGGGAACATGTCAACACTCAACACCGACTTCTTTTTTTCTCAAAGTTTGCAAAGTTTTAGATTTGTGTTGACTTGACTGTTAGCCGTTAGTTGTTGTTGCCCAACATGGCAAGCACGCTACATAGACTCCTTCCTCTGCCATCAAGATCATTGTAGCCAACTACTTGCAGACTTAGAGGTACCCCATAAAGTTTGAAATATACGCCATGGATTTTGCTAGAAACAGTCGAGTGAGTGATTTGGAATCGTTTGATTATCAAGTAGAAGGAATTCGCTTATTCGTTAATGAACAACTGATAATCACTAACGCAGATGTGCAAATAAACATTGCTTGCATATTGATAGTGGCTTTGATTTTGCTAAAGACCGACCATGTTCGAGTGCACAAATGTAGCACTATATTATATATGTGTGTCATCATTGACTATGGACACACATTGTCACCCAAATATTTGCCATTACAGTGAGTTACTTGCATATGACAAGAAGAGATGGCAATTGAAGAGGTGAATAGGCAAATGGAGTGATCATTTTGTGGCATTTAAATCCTACCACGTCAAGCGGAAGTGTTGGTAATAATAATCATTAGCACAATAATAAAAAAAATCCATTACTTAGGTCAAAAAGTGTCATGCTCATGTGTCAACTACCACATTGAGAGTTATTGTCATGTTCTTAGTGCAGTGAGAATATAAAATATAGCCATAGGGGCTACTTCAATAACAACATTCGAAATGTGGACAATTCGTTATTTCAACGATATGATGAGTGTAGAATGTGACAAATATTATAATAAATTACTGTATGTGGGATGAGAGCGACAAATTACTTTGAGTGTAACCGTCGTGTTGTCACTTAATGTTACTAATCCACTTTTTTATAAATAAAATACAAGTGTCATAATAATACGCGTTAGTCGAAAATTTATCAATAATAGTGATTTGGCCTGAAGAAAAGGGTGAATGTGTAATTAGTATATTTCCTAATATTACAGATAATGGACTGGACTACCATATGCCACGATTGGGCCAGCAGCCCAATAAATTAGTTATATCTAGTTACTTGGCCCAATAAATTAGCCATATATAGCTACTCTTGGACCTTGCGTACACGTAGACGTAGAGTTTGGTTTGAAAGCAAGACGTGGTCTCCAAATCATCAACATGGCTGGTACATTTTCACTTGGAATTATAAAACGTACTCAAAAGAGAATTATTTCCTTAAAACCGAACTTACTAGCATGCCAAATTTAAAATCAATTGTTTGTTGCCAAATAAGCGATAGTATTTTATTAAATCAATTAAAAAGTACATAAAGAGTCATTTCGATTTGCGATAGTATATTTAACATCAATTTTTAAACCAAAATTATAAGACAACAGTAAATTAACGTAAAAGTTGTTTCCAAAATCGGGACATGAAAATTCTTTTGAGCAAGTCCCGTTGGCATTTTTCGTACCACGGTAGTAAAATGAAGGTCTAAACAGCGTGGCTGATAAAAAATACAGGTCACGCTAACAGTTTGCATACGTGTCGCGTACTCAACGAAGCGCACAACACAATCCCCTCCTTACAGCGATTAACAGGAAGCAAAGCACTTCACCCACTTTTTTCGAACGTGCTTTTCTCCTTCTCTCTCCCTTCGCTTCCTCAGCCTCGGCCTTGTGTTCCGGAGGACAGGAGAGCATAAGATTCTCGCTCTCGGGAATCTTGGAAGACTTTCTCGGAAACCAAACACGCTCTACGCCACTCTCTACTCAAGTTTCAGCCTTCTTCTGTGAGGTTCGCCGGATCTGGATCACAACAAGCCACGCCACCCGGACTGCTAGCCGGATTCGGTGGCAGTCATGGCGGAACCGACGGACAATAGACGGAGCTCTTCGGGGATTTCCGGAGAGGTTCCGGTGAGAATCGAGGAAGAAACTGGCGGCGGAAGTAGCGGGAATAGTGTAGAATTGGAGAGTACAGCGGCCAGAGGCCACGGTGGCAGTAGCTCTACAGGTTTGTAGGTTTCGCTCCAAATTTAGATTCTGTTTGGTTTCTGCGAAAATACAGGAAAATTTATTATAACTTGCGCAATACTATAATTCCGTGAACGGAGATTTGGTGTCCAATTTACAAATGCATCATCTGATTTTTTTTACTCTCTTCTCAACTTAGGAATTTCTAGCGAGAGTTTGTCTAAAGGGAACACATTACCGGTGGAGATATCATTGAAGACTGAAAAAGTAGAATCAAATTCAGGTCCGCCTAAGCTGGAAAGATCAAAAACTGACAGCACCAGACATCAAAATATATTGCCCAAAGACGCGGCAAGGATTTTTGACGACAAAATTTCGGTACACCAGAAGGTATGAGTTATTATCAGAGATGATATTTTTATTTTGGTTCCTTGTATCATTTGAAAATTGCAGGCTTAAGCTTGTTCCAGTGTTAGTCACAATTGATGTGTAGAATGAGGCAAATGGGATTACAATGCGTTGTTTGTTGTGCAGCTTAAGATATTAAACAGAATAGCTACCGTGAAAGATGATGGGACTGTAGAATTTGAAGTTCCAGGGGATGTTGAACCTCAGTCTCTTGGTCGTGGGTACAAAGCTGCTCCAACTGAAGCTGCCGATGATGAACCTCTTGATGAAGCAGATCTTGAATACATACCCCCAATGCAAATAGTAATGCTTATTGTCGGAACGCGTGGAGATGTGCAGCCATTTATTGCAATTGGCAAACGTTTGCAGGTCACAGGACTTTTTTATAAATGTCTTTTTATTTCTGAGACTAATTGTCTAAAGTGGTGACCATTATTATAACATGATTAGCTTTTATAAACTCTTATGATCTTAGTAAAAATAATTTGTGACTAAGAGTTTGATTTTTGTTTTGGAAAGTTATTGCTATTCAGGATGGTCATGTGCACATATTCAAACTTGTTTACGAAATAATTTTTGTGCAGGACTATGGCCATCGTGTAAGACTAGCTACTCATTCAAATTTCAAAGAGTTTGTCTTGACTGCTGGTCTGGAGTTTTACCCTTTAGGCGGCGATCCAAAAGTCCTTGCTGGTTGTACGTACTGAAATGCCCTATGTGTTGATTCATTTGGTGATTTTGAGCAATCTGTGTTTAGTCTTTTAGTATGTATTGACATATATTGATTGTCTTATATGAATAAACTTGAAATATTTGTCAAAGCTGAATATGAATTCCATTTATAATTTCTGTGTAACTGGTTTACTTTTATGTTTCTTGAGCAGATATGGTTAAAAATAAAGGCTTCCTGCCATCAGGGCCTTCTGAGATTCCTATTCAGCGTAATCAAATGAAGGAAATTATATACTCCTTACTTCCAGCTTGCAAAGAGCCTGATATGGATTCTGGCATCTCGTTTAAAGCTGATGCAATCATTGCAAATCCCCCAGCATATGGTTAGCTCTCGACACTTACATAATTTAAGTAAGCATTTAAATTCTTTTGGTGATATAAATTGGATTTTTTGGTGACAATATTTGTCTCTGCATTTGGGCAATGGTGGGTGGGATCTTTGGTTGTAAATGTTATTTCCAGTTTTGTAACTCTATTAAAACAATGTTCCTTTCCCCCCTTTAAAGAGTTTGTGGATTCTGAAGTGATTACACCGTCATCCCCTAATATACATGTGCATGTTATTGTTATATTGAAAGTTATATTCAGTTATATTTCAGAAAGAGTACTTCGATTGCTTTGTTTACCACTAACCTCACAAATGTTCTTTAGGGCATACTCATGTGGCGGAGGCACTAAAAATACCTCTTCATATATTTTTTACGATGCCATGGACGTAAGTCTCGTTTGGGTAATGGAATCTTACTGGGTTGTATAGCTTGTCAATGTTTTGTCATTGTTGTCATTCTTTAAAGTTTAAATATGCATTGTGTATGTTTTACCTTTTCCTACCAGGCCAACTAGTGAATTTCCACATCCTCTGTCCCGCGTCAAGCAATCAACTGGATATAGGGTGAGTCGTGTGAATTTCAACTTTTCTTTATTCTTTTTAAATGTTTTTGAAAATTATATCCAATTTCCGCTTTCATATTTATAATGAGTTCTAACTTTTGGCGTACACAAATTTTCAGCTTTCATACCAAATTGTTGACTCCTTAATTTGGCTTGGTATACGAGACATGATTAATGATGTTCGGAAGAAAAAATTGAAACTAAGACCTGTCACATATTTAAGTGGTTCACAAGGCTCTGATTCTGATGTGCCACATGGATATATATGGAGTCCCCATCTTGTTCCTAAACCAAAAGGTACTTTAGTTCTATTTTATTTGCATGTTGTTCTTCTTCCATTCATAGTCATTTGGAGTTCCTCCGGTTAATAAGGTAGGGTTGTTTTGGAAACTTGTTAGGTTCAAAAAAACTGTGGCTGTAGGCTGAGTGACAATAATACACAGAGTGTTGTCTAGGATAGTGTATCGGACCCCTCCATCTACAGGGCATATCTCTTTTCTTTCTTAACATGTTTTTTAAATCACCCCTTCAAAGCAAGTAATTGATTTAAATGTGTTTGTTTTCATGATATATACTTATATCTGTTCTCCTCAGTTTTCATTCAGTTTTTTTGTTTAATTGACAAAGAAGAAAACAGTGGCTTATGAAGGCATGAATCTTGGGAAGTATGCCAATGTCTGTCAGTCTTTTCTACTTAACAATACTTGGTTTGCAGATTGGGGACCTAAGGTTGATGTGGTGGGATTTTGCTTCCTTGATCTTGCATCAAATTATGAACCTCCAGAACTACTTGTGAAGTGGCTTGAAGCTGGTGACAAGCCTATATATATTGGTTTTGGTAGCCTGGTGAGTTTTTTTTTATAAATCTTTTTAATCATTACTCGTTAATATACAATATATATATTGAAGCATACTTGAGAAGCCTTGAGACTTGCTTCCAATCTTGAGGATGGACTCCATAATTATCCATCTATGATAGAATAATTGACTTTCTAAGGACACCATTAATTCACTTTAAAACCGAGATCTTCTATGAGGAGAAATTCAATGCCATTTTCAATCAATTTGATTCTATTATTCTATGATTATATTGTATATAACATGAAATGATCTTCGAAAAACCTTTAGATACGCAATTGGGATTGCTATTTGTGGTTAGTTTACTGCAAGCTAAAAGATTAGATCTGGTTAGTAGACAATGGCAAATTATTTACTGTCTCGAGGATAAAGAAAACTAGTGTTTTTCAGTAGACATTCTTTTACATTATTTTTCAGTCACATATACACTTACGCAGATCACATGCATGGACACGTGTACGCACAAGCGCGCACACACACAATTGCACATTCGTATATATGAATGCACATACCTACATTCATGCATACAAATGTAGCTTTCTGTGACCAGAATTTACTGCCTTGCGTCAGCCTGTTCAAGAGCCACAAAAAATGACCCAAATAATTGTGGAAGCATTGGAAAAGACAGGGCAAAGGGGCATCATCAACAAAGGCTGGGGTGGCCTTGGAAACTGTAAGTTTTTAGTTCCCACAAGCTTAGTATGATTTCATGGTTATTATGAGCGTGGTGCTATCCTACTTTTTCCCTTCTCCATTTTATTGCCTATCTAGCTGACTTCTGGAATGCACTAATTTATTTCACTTGATTTGGTTTCTTTCCAGTGGCTGAACCAAAGGACTTCATATACTTATTGGACAACTGCCCTCATGACTGGCTGTTTTTACAATGCAAGGCTGTGGTGAGCTGAATACCTTAGTTTTGTAGTTTTCACTCTGTAGTTTTAAACTGAAGAAAGGGGCAAATAAAAAAAAAGGAACATCACCAATGAGTTACATCTTTTATTCTTAGTATGATTTTGAGATCTATAGGAGAATATTGTGCACTGGGCAAGAGGATGTGAAATTATTAGGATGGTGGCTTTGTAACGTTTAAAATTTTATTCTACAATCTCTTAATATTTCCAAGCTTCAACTCTTTGTTTCTCGACATGCTTTAAAGTAGTTTTAGATCTTAGACAGTTCTTATGGTTTGATTTGGCTTCAGGTGCATCATGGAGGTGCTGGAACAACAGCTGCTGGTCTAAAAGCTGCAGTAATTGTTTTATAACCTAATTTATTGTTGAGTGCTTTCAGCTCATTTGATTTAGTGTTTCCCTAAATGTACATTGTTTTTCTATCTTAGTGTCCAACAACGATTGTTCCTTTCTTCGGAGACCAACCTTTCTGGGGAGAGCGAGTACATGCCAGAGGAGTGGGCCCTGCACCCATTGCTGTTGATGAGTTCTCACTTCCCAAGTTGGTTGATGCAATAAATTTCATGCTTGATCCGAAGGTAACGTTTTCTCTCGTTCCTGAGAAAAGTTGGATTTGCAAACTGACTGCATACATTTGAATATCTAGATTCTAAAATGAGTGACAAGATTTGATGTGCAAGTTTGTAAATCTAGAATTTGTTGCCAGATGCATCCCAAAAGTTTTCAATCCAGCTGCATTAAGATATACGAAAGGTTTTGTTTAAAAAAAAAAAAAACACCATTATCAATGTTTCTATTTTAGAAGTTCCAGCATATAAGAACATCCAGAACATCAGTACTTACGAAAGTACAAGCAAGCCTTAACTTTTTTAGTTTGGCTCTAATAAGAAATCTTCATGAAATACTAAGAAGGTTTATTATCATGGTGGATACTGGGATGAGAAAAGCACCTAATGAACTTACCTAAATATTATCCCAGGTGAAGGAGCGTGCTGTTGAACTTGCCAAGGATATGGAGAATGAGGATGGCGTAACAGGTGCAGTGAAGGCCTTCTTTAAGCATCTTCCTTGCAGAAAGCCTGACCCCGAGCCAGAACCAGGGCCATCGAGCCTTTTCTCTGTAAGCAGATGTTTCGGTTGTTCCTGAAAGTCTTTCTGTGGCATTTTTGACTAGCCATTCAATCTGTTTATCACAGCATAGCATGAATAGATGTCCTGACTATGCTTACAAAGAAAAAGAAAATTCAGGCCCCTACTCATAGTCTTGTTCATAATTCTCGACCCTACTTGAAAATTTGTAATTATTTATATTGTTCACTTTCAAAATTTATGCAGAGAAAGCCATGATTGTTCTAATTTCTCCCCAAGGATTAATTGTACATTTTTGAATGCTGTTGCTTCCACGCTAATTTGCAAATGGAAAATTCCTTTTTTTTTTTCCTAAAGAAATATTCACTTGGGGCCAAAGCACTCAGAGGTTGTCTGTCTGCTGTCACAAGCAGTTCTGGGCTATAAAATGACTAATTTTTTTTAATAATTATATTATGAAATGGTTGTTCGGCATTCAAATTCTGTTCTGTGGTTCCGAGTTTGGACAAGAAAACAAAACAATGGTTTGATTCTCACAAACCAGAAGATAACGTGGCATGGAACTCTGACGCAGTGCTGGCTATTTTCAGCTACTGGGTTGGTGACACGTGTATCTGAGACGTGCTGATTGGCAAGTATTGGATTCTCTTATTGGGCAAGTGACACTGTGACGTGAGATTGCAGTGGAGGATTGCATGCAAATTAAAATGGGATTTATTGAAAGTGACCATTTACAACATGGGATGGCGGTGGAGAATAGAGAAGAGGAAACTAGTGGCGGTTAGCCCCATCACCATTTATAGAAAAAAGCAGAGGATTAATTTAGCAGAAGAAGCCATTTCCCGATCTGCATGCACAGCGAGAGAGAGAGAGAGAGAGAGAGTCTCAGAACAAGTGGGGGACTGAGTTTAGCTTTTAAGTCACCCAATCGTTCCATTTTGGCCTTTGGAGATCACAAACCTGATCATGTAAGCTTAGCTACTCTGACACTCTGTGACTTCTTCCATTGCTTCTCTCTCTCTCTCTCTCTCTCTCTAATTTATTAGCCACTAGACTTTCATTAATCTTGGGTTTTCTTAAAATTGTTAACTTGGCTAATTACCAAAAACAGAGTTAGTGAAGATAAGAAACCGCTCCACTCAAGAGTTGCAGGTTGTATCACACTGGTTTTGATTGGGGCAGGGCAGCAGTGTCTTTTTCATAAATGTAGGGGACCTGATTAGCCAAAACCTTAATTGGGGAAAGTAAATTTAATTCAATTCAATCCAAGTTGCTTTTGCATGCTGAGGGTCAATTGAGTGATTGGTTAATTACAAGAGATGATTAAATTTGGAGTTGGGAAGTGGAATCTTCTCTCTCTCTCTCTCTCTCTCTCTGTTATCTCTTCTGTTCCCAAGCCCATACACCCCTCTGTTTCAAGCACTCTATTTAATAATTATACTCAGAGACTCTTCACATTTTCCAACTCTTTGAGAGAAGTTAGCTTCTGAACTCTCTTATTTTCACTTTCTGATCAGACATACCACATTTTTCCGTCTTTCTCTTTCTTTCCTCTGTTCTCTCTGTCAATTTCTTCTCAACCCAACTCAACTATTTCTTCCACACTTTTTCAAGGTTAGTTCCTCAACACTATTTGGTTTTCTCAATTGGGTTTTTGTTCTTTTCCATTTCTCTCACAACATCAGTTTTTAATTTTTGTTTGCAGCCATGGAAGACGAGGATCAGAAAGGCACAACCCATGTTGATCAAGAAAGCAATGAAGAAGACAGAGACATAACAATCACCTCAAGAGTTTTTCCATGTCTCTTCTGTTCAAGAAAGTTTTACAGTTCTCAGGCCTTGGGAGGCCACCAAAACGCTCACAAAAAGGAAAGAACAGCTGCAAGAAAGGCCAAACGAGCTTCTGAATATGCATCCTCAATGAACTTTCCAATACTTTCACACACTACACAACCGCCAATGATTTTTGCTCCGAACCATCATCACCATCTAGGCCTCCAGCATCCTTCAATGTATATAACTGCTCATGCAGCCAACCTCAGATACTTTCCCAGCCCTCAGCAATTTTCATCCGACGGTTTCGGATCCAACGGTGGAGCCAAGTTTGAGAATTTAGTGTACTATGGTGGAAATTTCTCATCAAGCAATAACATTAACGGTTATAAGTGTGAGGAGGATGAGCAGAGTTTCTTGAATTGGCAAAGGAGCATAAGGTACAATGGCTTCAGTGGAGGAGGAGAAGGTTCCTCTCAACATTCTTCAGAGAAAAATGGCAATCACAGTCCTGGGATTGGTGATAAGGGTAAGGAGCAAAAGCTTGATCTTTCTCTGCATTTGTAGAAAATAGAGATGGTGTGGAATTGGATTATGGATATAGCAGCAGCTGCGTAGAGATCAAGTTGCAATTTTTGGTCCCAATAATAATTATGCATCTCTTTTAGCTTTAGTTAGTCATTTTTTAGGTCTTGTACTTGCCAATTATAATGGGATTTTACCATTTGGCCAATTATTTTGATGTATTAAATGGCAAAGACTAGGCATAGCTGGTCATTGTTCAAGAATATCTCCCTTTTAATTACAAATGTTGAACTCTACCCAAGTTTGAATCCCTCCTCTCCAGTTGATCAAAAAGAAAAGAAACCCTGCCTCTAGTTCATAATGTTTTGGTTAGAACAATTTCTAATTCTAACCCAAATGTGACTTTAATCCCAAACCCCAACTCATATCTGGGTTTGAATTGAATCTAACTTGAAACCCATATATGGATTTGAATATAACTTTGAGTTGCATTGGAGCATCTCCAAGGCTATAGGCAAATGAAGTAGGCAAAAGTTTACTATATAGACTAATGTGGCATGTTGCCTATTCAGTTGCCTCTTGAAAAAAAAATACTACTTTTTTACCTACCTACCTGCCTCTTCCCTTGGAGCATGAAAATGCCGATGTGGCAAGGCAAATGAGGTTTGCCCACTCTTTTATCTCTTCCTCGGAGATGCTCTACATCATTTTGGACCCAAAATATAAGAATTTGGATATTGCATCGGTTATGGGCTCATAGAACAAAGCTTAAAGCAAAGAAAAAAGCCCAACTCATACGACTGGAGCCATGAAACTTAGAGCGGAGGAGAAAGCTCAATGGCCTATATAACAAATGTTGGGCCAGCATAAAACAACGAGTATACTGCCGAATTGCCCCCTGAACTTGTACATAATTATCAATTTACCCCATGATCTTTTTTTTTAGCGAATTAAGGGCTCGAATTAAATTTTATTATCAATTTTCCCCTTGCCGTCCAAATTCTCAACATTTCATCCAATCTTCAGTTAAATGATTAAAAATAATTTTTGTTTTTTGGAAAAAATTTAAAAAAAAAAGGAGAAAGAGAAAAAGAAAAAAAAACCCTCCCCACAACCATCACCTTTCTTCCCCACCATCACCATCACACCTCTCCTCATCACCACAGCCAGCCAGGGACGTAGCCAGAAAAAAAACCCTCCGCACAACCATCACCTTTATTTCTCTCTTTACCCAACCCCTGGCAGCCACAACCACCCTCACCTCAATCTCTTTACCCAACCTCTCAAATTTTTCACTCTCCTGCTTCCCCACACAGAGTGACAGGCAAACCCTCAACGGCCCTAAATCAATAGTAGAAGAATCGAATGAACCTCAAGAAACCCTAACATTTCTGGCCGTACAGCTCCACCACTGAGCCCCAAAGATGCAAGACCTCGTAGACTTGTTACGCGAGTCCCTTGTGCTTCGGACCCAGAGCCGGGACGACGGAGGAGGAGGAGGAGGAGGAGGAGGAGGGTTCGGTGACCTGGTCGGGAAGATCGGCTCCAGCATTCGAAAATCGCAAATCGGGTTGTTCTCCAAGTCTCCGATTCGTGCTCTTCCTCCGGCTGCTTCGAAAGATGACGCGCAGCCGATTCGGTGGCACAAGGGCGAGTTGATTGGGTCCGGTGCGTTCGGTCGGGTCTATATGGGGATGAATCTTGACTCCGGAGAGCTAATAGCCGTGAAACAGGTCTGCCTAATACTTAATTTCGCGATTGGATTTGGTGTTTTGATGTTTTGGTACTGATTTTGTGCTTGTTACAGGTGTAAGGGCAGATAGATCGATAGAGAGGGCAGAGAGAAAGAGAGAGGGAGTCGTAGGGAGAGAGGGAAGAATAGGGTTTGGTTGCAGATAGAGAGAGAGAGGCAATAGTCGCATAGAGAGAGAAGAAAGGGCGGGTGGGTCCCACCCCTATGTTTATTAAAATGATTTTTTTTCATTTTATATGTCATACTATTTTATTTTACAGTATTTAATTATTTTTAATATATGAAATGACCAATTTGCCCTCATATTTAACGGCAAATTGGATGAAATGTTGATGATTTAGACGGCAGGGGGAACATTAATAATAAAATTTAATTTGAGCCCTTAATTCGCTAAAAAAAAAAAGATCAGGGGGTAAATTGATAGTTATATATAAATTCAGGGGGCAATTCGGCAATATACCCTAAAACAACAGATCCATCCACACATACATACGAGTGTAAAAACGACATGCCGTATAGGTGCCTTGCATGGAAAGCATTGTTTTAGGCATCATAAAGAAGAATCCTAATGGAGAAAATGAAACACTTGAATTATTCTCTCATGGCATCACAAACCAACTTTAAGAAGAGTGAAACACTTGAATTTGTTGGGTTTGCTTTTGCCAGCGGGAAAATAAACACAGGTCAGCACAACAATGAAGTAACATGGGTTGTGTGTTATGGTGGGTACAAAAAAAGCTATCACGATTCACATATATGGATAACACACCCCCATGTGGGCCAATAATGACATTCAACAACAAGGCTCAAACTCAAAAGGACACATAGATAGTACACGCGTACGAATATGATCCTCTGGCTGCATCACAAGAAAGCTCAATTAGGCAATTGTTGTGCTCATTGTAGATGGATTTTTCTGATACCATATCTGTCAATCTATATGTTTGACAATATATATATATATATATATATATATTTTTTGGGTATCCAATCTCCCTTCTATTATGCATTAAGTTTGTGTACACACTGAAGAGAAAACACGGTAGACTTATAACTCGTGAACTGAATAATGTGTGGATTTACAGTTCATTCCACAATCGTCCTACCGACCAAACTTTACTAACTTCCGGAGAACTGACATTTTTTGGTGATGAATTATGAATATGGAACAAGGTTGAGACTTGGAGGATTAAGTTAGGTTTTATGGATAGACAAAGATGGGACCTGGATTTGGTGTGTGTAGCAATAATGCAGGTGGGAAAATGAATTTTTCCGAGCTAAAAAGATAGGAGAAAAAACAATATGAGGGAGAAAGAAATAGTATATTCAGAGTTCATGGCATTAACGCCGCAGTCCAATCATCCAATGTATGGCAATTGTAAACTATATACCTCTTGGCCCTAACATGTCCACAATAATTCTCTCAAATATATATGTAACAATAATTTTTTTTTAAAATACATAATAAAAAAGAAAAGGCAAAAGGAATAAATTTACCAGAAAAAAATGACAAATTGAACTCGAAGATCTAACCCTCCATTTATAGGCGGAAATCATGGAGCAAACATTTCGGAAAGAAGTACAATATATCACTCCTTTAATTGGTTGAATATGTTTTTTTATTTATTATTATTAATTTTAGCTTTTAGCACATAAAATAGAAGAATATTCCAATATTTTTTTAATTATAAAAAGACTGATTATAATCGCCGAGAAGTAAATTAATCAATTAATCCTATGACTAAGTAATATATTAATGTGCCTACCCCATGTGAAAATAATAAGATAGGCAGATTCCTTCGCTTCTAATCACATGCCTATAACCTACAAGCCTACGTGCCGAGGAGAATGTATTTGACTTATCTTGGACACATCCAAATACTCAAAATGCAATAGCTTATACCACCTCTCATATCTCATTATCATCCTTCAATATTAATCCAAACAAATATTGTACCAAACGAAATAATATATTCCAAAAAAATATCATTGACTTTATCAACAATTAACATACATACATGCATAATATATTTATAGGTGTGTGTGTTTTAGTGGGTTGCACAACTTATTTTGGGGACGACTTTACATGCATGCACTAAAACATCAAAATCATTGGATCGATATGAAATAATTTTGCAGATGTACGTGGATTAGGTCAGTTGGCCGAGATAGTGTTCTTGTCCCTTGTACTTGAGTTTGATTCTCTTTCCAATACAGCAAAGTTGTTTAGAATATCCTCCTTGTCAAAACAAAAAAAAAAAAATATATGATATAGAAATTTGCCATAATTTTTTCTTGTTATCGTGCAATTAAGAGGTTGACGACTACTCAAGGAAAATAGAAAGACATAGATATATATTAGGCTAAATATTATTCTACAGAAACATGGGTTTACATAGATGCTTACCTCACGTCTGACAAAAAAAGCGGTTGAGTTAGGTACGTTTGATCATGTTTAATCAGACTTCTATTTCAATCACGACCCTCAAATTCAGCTTATTTATTGTTGAATAGTTTATTAGATTATCATCTATTTACGCAAGGGTTTCTTCTTTGTATAGTGTTTGTTGGTTTGTAATTAAGGGCAAATAAAGGTGTTAAATGTTGTAACTAACAAAATGATGAGCTTTTTTTGAGTTTGATTGATATCGCTGGATCTGGAGCCAATCTATCCAAATCTTGTAAGAACTGCCAAAGCTCAAAATGAGTGGATAAGATTGATTCATGAATGAATATGGTATATGATTAATTGAACGACAAATTCAGACACCTCACTCTTATGGGCTTATGGGTTGCGCAGTGGATTTCGATGTCCAATCAAATGGGATTTTCCCTGTCATTTTATAATGTGAAATTCTTTAGTTCGGAAAGTGGATCATATCACTCGTCTAACCACACATAAATAAGAGGATTCAATAACGTTATATTGATCTCATCTTAATGTAGGGAGTCATGCTTATTTATATGTGTGGTTAGACGAATGACATGATTCAATCACCCGACCAAAGAAAGTCTCCCCTACTAATTTCACCACTATTAAAGGTACAAAAAGGCTCAAATGTACAGATAAAAGAATGGAAAACCATTTAATGGCATTTTATGAGTATCAATATGGTGGCTGCATGGGAACATATGATCCTTCCTTGAAAATGGCAATTAGGGGATCTCTGTAAATTGCCACCATAATAATGCCAATATTAATAAATAAATAAAAATCAAAAAGCGACAATGCCAACGTTGCCAGGGTGGAAAATTAATTTGAGAATACAAATCTATTAAAATAAGGGAAAACCCATTAATTGGATTTGAGTACGGACGCTTACCGAAAGAACCGGTAACCTAGCAGATCGCAAAACTTTGATGCCGTACTCATTGGAATTTGGGAGGACACCTGTCAATTTCGTACTCTTTTATATTCGAGCCAGTTCATACACTTACCGAAAATTCAGTTACTCCCACGTGGCTGCGTGGCTCAAAAAGGCCGCGAGTATATTCCATTAGAACTCGCTGCGAGTACGCATGTGAACAAAGTTAAAAACAGCAGGTTCAGTATAAAAAACAATAGAAATAAATGAGCTGACGTGGGCTTTCGCGGTTGGCGGAGGCGTGAAGGGAGAGCAGATCAGAGAGGGTGCGGCACGTGATTGACCGACACACACACCTTCGACACGTGGCGGACTTAAAGAGAGATGGGAGAGTCTGTTCTCGACGGTTAAGGTGGTGGTAAAGGTTGTTAATATTGCTAAATAAACTCCAACTTTTGATATAAAAAAGAAAAAATTAAATTATCTGATCAAATATTAACTTAACCAGGGTTTTAAGTGAGTTTAGCGAAGTAATTAGGCCAACCCATTTCACTATATAAAGACGGCGCCATGACAACTTTTCTTTGACTCCATTTTCCTTCTTCCTCCATATTTTCCTCTCTGCAATTTTCAGAAACAGAGTGAGAGAGAGAGAGACATTGTTTCTCTGTGAGATATATACATAGATACAGAAAGAGAACGAAAGCTAGGTCTTCGGCAACAATGGGGGTCTCTCTGAGCTTGTTTTCATTACTTTCAACAATGGTGCTTCTTCTAGCTCTGCTTGTGAGCGCAGAGAATGAAAAGCTTGTAAATTCAAGGTATATTTATCTAAATTCAGCTGCATTTTAATTGGGTTGGCTCAATTTGGAGTCTTTGAATTTTGACTGCTCATTACATTATAATTTGTTTCTGATAGGTTCGTCGGAACAGAGGAGTTACAGAGCTCCAAGAATTCATCAATGGCAGACTGGTCAGTTTCAGTACTTTGTTTTTTTTTTTTCAGTTTCAGCTTCAGTGTCAGATCTTCAGGTGTAGTTTACTTCCGATCTGGACCGTCCAAATTGCTTAAAGGGTACAAGGTTAAGCCATTGGGATTGGATCTGAAGAATCTAGGCCGTTTATTTGGTTATCGTAGCTTTCCCCTGTTCTTGCTCCGTTCAAACTCAGAGCCTTTAACTTGACCTTGCTCTGACCTCTTATGATTTTTATTTTTTCACGTACGGAAGTACCCTTTTAATATGAATGCTTGAAGTAATTAAATTAATTTATAGTTAATCATCTCTCTTTTCCCATAATCAATTCTCTCTCCACGCTTATCGGGCGGTGCCTGTCTCTTTGTGCTTATTTTATTAGGTGGTTCACGTTAGTAACTTTTACTAACTCATTCTTAATTAAAAAAACCAAGAAGCAAACTTGTGTATGAAGATTTTAACTCAAGAGGTTAAGAGTAGTTATTTACGCACTCGAGGTGTTGTGTTCCCCGATATCGTTTATATAAAAAAATAAATACGATTCATGAAAATTAACTTGGTGGAAATAATTATCTGTTTGCAGGTCTGAAGAGGCTTTGAATGAGCATGCAGTGGATAATCCAGATGAGATTGCCTCTATGGTTGAAATGTAAGTCCCTGTTTGCTCTCTTTTTTGTGATTTGCATGTTACCCAAAAAAATATTTTATGATTTTATGGGGTCACACTCACAGAAAACAAGTGTCACATGGGATTTGTGCATAATTAATAAATCCCCCTTGTTTTTTTTACATGTCCTTTCCGCATGCCAATTTCCCCTCCCCTGCACGTAGATTAAATTCCCAGTCAAATAGTCAAAATCAATTTTACCGCGCAAAAACTCCAGTCAAAATGGTCAACACTTTAGAGGGAAGCTACCCAGTTAGGTTTAGATTTGGTCTCCTGCAATCTGTTTCTGTTCCTGCACATTAGGGTTTAGCATCCAAAAAGAATTGCCAAGGACCACTTTTTTGTAATTTTAACCCACCAATCTGTCATGGTCAAAAAGTACATGATTGAGTATCCAAAACGACACCGTTTTCAGGCATATAAAATATTCTCCAAAACAATATCATGTTAAGTTTCTGCTCTTTCTGGTGATACTAATTCTGTGTCATTATATTCTACAATGACTAATCCTAGTCTATTACTTTTATATAATATTCATAGCATATTATTATGATAATATAATGGGAATTTGGCTTTTAACTTTTTTGTTAATCGATTGGGTGAACTTGTGCTTTTTGGATTCTGGGGAAACAACCACCACGTTGGCATGTTCTTGCTGCACCATGCAGCAATCTCTCTTTCTCTCCCACATGCCCATGTCCCCAGATCCGTCCCTCACGCTTTTCCATTATTATTTTCTTGTCTTTTTTTTTTTTCTCTTTCCCATTCCTTATCCAATTCTCATTCCATGTACATTTAGCTTTATGTGCCAATACAATTGTTTGTGCACCTTTGCCTTCTAAATCCACTTCTTCACACCACCCTAAACTCTAAAGCCCCCTCCTCCCCATGTACCCCTCCATTTTCTTCACAGCAGCGATTTTCAACACTCCTGATATAATGACTAAACTTGGAGTGTCAAAATCGTTATTCAGTATAACGATTTCGACACTCTTTGTTTAATTTAAGATGTCGAAATTGAAAAACTGCTATGTCGGTATCGATTTTAAAACGACAAACCTTTCCACATGCCAATCATGGGAACCAAACCTGCATAATAGACATTTTCAGAATCCAATGTTTTATAAATGTGATGAATACAATGCACTCAAGAGTTAAAACCTATCATGATTTCACCCATCTCCTATGATTATTTTGTCTGGTCTATATAAATAAAAAGCAGTGTGAAAAACTGTTCATTTCACTATTTTTCTGTTTCTACTGTTCCATTCACTTATATACATAGATCATAATTCAACTTTCATGCAAATCCCACACAATTAGTGGGGTAGGCTAACATAAATTTTGCTCCCCATCACCAGCCTGGCAAGAGGCATAATCCCCCAAAACCACAGATCTGGTTTTGTTCTGAAAGACCTTTTTTTTTTTTCTTTTTTTTTTCTTTTTTTTTTCTCAGCAGAATTTTGCTTCAATTTTTTTAGACTGACAGAAACTACGTTGTTCAATGGGTCCTCCATGACCTCATTAAATGTCTCATTTTTTCTTAAAAAAATAATTTACCTCCACCGACACACAAGCCTACACCTCACCATTTATTACTTGTGTCACTATATTATGAAAATAAATAAAAATAGGACACCAAAAAAAAAAAACCCAATTTCCGTATGACCGTAACCCCTCTATCCGTATGTTTTATTTAATTGGCAATATCTTTTGTCCCTACCATTTATTCACATGGCCCCTAACACATGTGTGTGACAATATATTTTTTGGTTCACATGCTTTTTAATAATTACAAAAAGTTTCATTAATAATGGGATTTATTTTGTTTTATTTTTACTATTTTCAGGCGCATTCGGAATAGCACGGAGAGGAGAAATTTGGGATATTTTTCATGCGCAACGGGGAACCCAGTTGATGATTGTTGGAGATGTGACCCCCATTGGCAACTCCACCGCAAGCGCCTAGCCAACTGCGGCATTGGGTTCGGGCGCAATGCTGTGGGCGGCCGTGACGGTAAGTACTACGTCGTGAACAACCCTCGCGATGACGACCCGATCAACCCTAGGCCCGGAACCCTCCGCCACGCGGTCATCCAAGACCAGCCGTTGTGGATTGTGTTCAAGCGTGACATGGTGATCACGCTAAAGCAAGAACTCATCATGAACAGCTTCAAGACCATTGATGGGCGTGGGGTCAATGTCCACATTGCATATGGCGCCTGCATCACCGTTCAATTCATAACCAACGTCATCATCCACGGGCTGCACATCCACGATTGCAAGCCCACAGGAAATGCCATGGTCCGGAGCTCACCGAGTCATTATGGATGGAGGACAATTGCTGATGGGGATGGGATTTCCATTTTTGGGTCCAGCCACATTTGGATAGACCATAATTCTCTCTCCAATTGTGCTGATGGGCTTATTGATGCTATAATGGGCTCAACTGCAATTACCATCTCCAACAATTACTTTACCCACCATAATGAGGTGCACCCATTTTTACTTAATTCACCCTAATTTCTCAAGGTAATTAGTAGCTAATTAGAGACTAATTAAATTTTTAATGTTGGTAATTTGGAACAGGTTATGTTATTGGGTCACAGTGACTCTTACACAAGGGACAAGCTAATGCAAGTGACCATTGCCTACAATCATTTTGGTGAGGGGCTAATTCAAAGGATGCCAAGGTAAATATTTTTGAAGTAAATTTTTTTTTTTAAAAACTCCTATTTTCTTCTTGGTTTTTATTTTTATTGTTTTTCTAATTGGTCCCCAATTTAATTAATTTTGCAGGTGTCGGCACGGGTATTTCCATGTGGTGAACAATGACTACACACACTGGGAAATGTATGCCATCGGTGGAAGTGCTGAACCCACCATTAATAGCCAGGGCAACAGATATCTGGCTCCCAACAATGCCTTTGCCAAGGAGGTATAATTTTCAATAAAATAAAATAAAATAAGGAAGCTAATTTTCATATTTTTTTGAATACAAAAGATAGTACAAACTACAAGTTCCCCTTGTAGGGGTTTCAAACATGAGACCATTGATATACAAGTTTTTACTGGACTAAACCCCGTTGGCCAAGCTAATTTTCATATTGATGAGGATGATGAGGTTGGAATTTGACAATATTTGCAATTTAATTGATATTTTCAGGTGACACATAGAGTTGAAACAAATAACAACTGGAAGCACTGGAACTGGAGATCAGAAGGAGACCTGCTGCTCAATGGAGCCTATTTCATTGCATCAGGAGCTGGAGCTGCAGGCAGCTATGCCAGGGCCTCAAGCTTAGGGGCCAAGTCATCTTCCATGGTTGGCACCATCACAGCTGGTGCTGGTGTTCTTAGTTGCAGGAGGGGTTACCAATGTTAATTATCAATCCCATGAAAAAGAAACAGAAAAAAAGAAGGAAGAAACAAGAAAAGAAGGAAGAAAAGAAATTATTACTCATTCTTTCTTCCTTTAATTATTGGTGAGTTTGCAGCCATTATGTTTACATCCCTCCCCCACCCTATTTGTCCCCCAATCCAATATTTGAAAAAGTGTACATTTTTTTTCTTCTCTATTCTAGTGAACACATTTCTACCTTTTTGTACTCTGTTTTCTTTGGTCCATATAAATGAACTTTAGTCAATTAATGTGTGATGCACTCGAGGTTATGTGTTCAAACCTCCCAACCCAATAACGCTTGTATAAAATGTTGGTGCTTTGTGCTTCCCTTTATTGCAACAAAAACTTTATCAATGCATAATTCGCGTAGCCATGATGACTAGGCCACATTGTTTGCATGTGACCTTAAAAACATCAGCACATTTGATCCAACTAGTTTGTTTCAGATTTGCATGCAAAACCTAATGAAGCTGTCACCTCTTGGCTCTTGTCATGTGGTTAGGCAGGAAAACGAAAACAAAAACAGAATAAAACCCAATAATCTGATAAGCTAAAATAATAATAAAACATGAAAAATATAAAATAGGTAGCTTAGACCTTCTTGATTCTTACAAAGATGATTATGCGTGTTATGTCTTAACAGATTGTTTTATAGTGAAACATTTATCTTCTGCATCAAAATTGCAGCATAAACATAAATATATTGAGATTTCATAAATTCCAGCACACTGCTTGAGAAGGGTACTAAGAGAAAGCATTGTCATAAAATACATTTAGAGCATGAATTGATTTTCATCCTTGAAATATGACCACCATATAAAGACACTATCATCACCATCAACTACAATGCTCTACTGAATGAGAGATAGACAAGATTATCAATTAAAGTCATAATTTTAACATTTGGGAAATGGAAGCTCAAAATGGGGTGCCAATCTCACTCCTTGTCTCTGTGGGGCTGTACAAAGTGGACCTATTCCTTGGTCTGTTCTCCTCCAACTGCTTCACAACTTCATCCATGGAGGGTCTAACTGAAGCAACCGGAGCACAGCAACCCATTGCAAGTTTCAGTGCCTGAACCAAACCTTCTTCCATGGGACTCCTTACCCCCTTCAACACCTCCACATCGAAAACCTCCAATGTTGTCTCCTCCAAAACCGCGACTTTCACCATCGAAGGCAAATCCACAAACTCACCACTCCTCCCAGTTTTACCAGGCTTCTTGCCTATTAAAACCTCCAGTAGCAAAATTCCAAATGCATAAACATCTGTCCTGGAATTACATTTCTTCATCTTTTGAAGTTCTGGTGCCTTGTAACCATCATTCTTTGCGACGGTCACCATTTCATCAGCTACGGAAGGGATCATAAGCTTGTCAAGCCCAAACTCAGTGAGCCTAGCTACAGAAAACTCATCCACAAGCACATTCTTAGATCTTACAGTCCCATGAGTAATAGGTGTTTCAAGACCAGTATGAAGATATGCTAGTCCTCTAGCTATACCCAATGCAATCTTGTGACGCCGAGCCCAGTTCAGCACAGGTTTGCCTGCTCTGGTTTCTGCATCCAACCAAAACAGATGAAAAGTTAGTTAAATGAATCTGCAGTGAGTGTCCACAAGTAACCAAATAGACAGAAAATAACCTGTCGATTTCCCTACAGGTCATTGATTGTGCAAGACCAGGTCCAAAGAGATTTTGAAGTTGCTTAAGTTGAGTGGGCCTACAAATAATATGTTGCTGCTAATTCTTCTAAAGTAAGTGGGCTTCTATGAACTTCGGAACTGACTCTTACAGAACAGTAAAGTGAGGGTTCCTGTAATTAAGTTTCCACTCTTTCATATCCATGGAAATTGTATAAGTAATCCTATGGTGGTTGTGGAAATCCTTTCAGGTATGACAAGGGCAGTGAACCATGTAAACGCTTGTTTTTTTGTGTGTTATCATGCTACAAATATCTATCGCTCCAAACTAACCAAATATGAGACAATTGATGATTTTAAATGTTTTAACAATCACAAGAGGCCAAAGACATACAATTGGAAGTATTTAGAGATCTATCAGTTACAAGACAAAAAAGACTCAAAGTATTTTAAGGCTCATTTCTTTGTAAAATATGGCAAAGACTATAAACTATTCAATCTCACAGGATAATTGCAAAGCAACAAAGTAGAGAGAAAAGCAAGAAAAATATGCATACCATGTAAAAGATCATGAAGGGTTCTGTGAGGAAGATGATCATATATCAGAAGCTTCTCCCCTCTCTTCCCCTGATAGAAAGCTCTCAGTGGAATCAAATTCTCGTGGCGAATCCTTCCCAATTGCTTTACCACAGGTACGCAAGAACTCCCATCCTTGCAACTACCTTCCCTCAACAACCTCAAAGTAATGGTCCCTCCATCTGAAAGTTTTGCCTTATAAACAGTCCCATAGCTGGTCTTCTCCAAAACTTGTCCTGTGGCATTCAACACATCATCTAATGTCAAATGCTCGCCGCCCTGAAACAAGATAAGCCTTCCCTGATCACCAGCTCCACCACCACCGCCACCACTTTCTTCATCTTCTTCTTCCTCCAACTCATCTTCACTCTCTGCCCTGCTGTTCTTCTTCTTGTTTTGCACATACCCAATTAACAATGAAACAAAAACCACAGTTGCAGCCATCAACCCAATAACAATACCAGCAATTGCTCCAGGGCTCAACCCAGAGCTTCCACTACAACTTTTCAAAGGTAACCCACAAAGTCCAGGGCTGTTTCCCTCAAAATCCTCCACACCAAACTTTGATCCACCAAAAACTGGCAACACTCCACTAAAATTATTGTGTGAAAGGTTCAATTTTTCGAGGTTCAACTGAGCTAAACTCGCGGGAATTGGACCCGAAAACATGTTATTCCCAAGATCAAGTTCTTTAAGCCCACCAAATTGGGTAACAAATTCAGGGAAATTCCCTGAAAACTTGTTCTCACCAAAATCAAGAACCTGCAAATTTTTGCAGGTAGAGTTTGGCAATGCAGGTTCAGGAAGAGACCCAGATAGTGAATTAGCATGAAGCCTAAGTGAAACCAGATTATCACACAAGTTCCATATAGATGGTGCTAAATCCCCATTCAACAAATTGTTGCCCAAATCAATGTCAGAGAGGGAAGAGCTGTACCCAAGCTCCAGAGGGATAGTTCCACTCAGAAAATTGATGTTAAGGTACAAACTTTTGAGCATAGAGAACTCACCCAGCTCTCTAGGGAGTGAACCTGAGAGATTGGCAGATGGGAGCTGAAGAGAGAAAAGGTGAAGAGATGGGTCTCTGGAAAGAGAGAGATTTGTCCATTGGGGTGAAGAGAGGTCATTGCAGAGCAAAGGGGAGCCATTGGAGAAGACCCATTTGAGGCCTCTCCATTGGCAAAGAGGAACAGAGGAATTCCATGAAGATAAGAGTAAGTTCTGAGTGTTACCTTGCAGTGAAGCTTTGATATCTCCCAAGAGAAGCTCAACATCTGCAGAGTGAGAAGAAGAAGAAGAAGAAGAAGAAGAAGAAGAAGAAGATGTAGAAGCAGACTCAGTGGGTGAGCTAATATTCAACCCTACAACGAAGTAGAAGAGGAAAATGTGGAGAAAGAAACGTTTCAAAATCTCCATGAATGAAGCAGAGACAGAGACAGAGACAGAGACAGAGTGAAAGAGGAAAGGTGGTATTGTAGTGGTGGGCAGTTCAAAGAAGCTCTCTTTTTTTGAAAAGCTGACAGAGTGTTGACTATGAGCAATCTCCTAGTCTATTATCTATAGGGTCTTGATTTGATTACACAGTCATATGAATTCGTACCATGTTGATTATCCACCGTCGGATTTATACAAAAAGTTTCAAACTTTATCAGAAGATAATCATACTGTGAGGACCATTACAGCTGATCTTTATTCTCATTCTCATAGGATGACAAACAAAACACTTCTCACTTCATTCAATAAATTATTGGGTTTGCTTTTGATATTTAATCCTGTTCTGCACGGTGCACGCTCACCTTTGGAATTAGTTGGTTTTTTTAAGTTCATAGGGTTGCAGGAGGGTTGCTTTGTTTGAGGGAAAGAAAGCTTGGCTGTGCAAGAAGCCACCAAGTCTTGTCTTTTCAAGGCAAAGTGTAAGTGCAGGTGTATGCAAGTTGTCGTGGTCCTTAATCTAGTGCTATACACGTGTCCATCATCTTTGACTCAGAATTGACTCGTTGACTGAAGGGTGGAGATGGTGAGTGAGTGTCGGCTTTGATGGTCTTTGATCCGCCGCATCCAGTGGGTCCTCATGCTTGTGGTTGACAGGTTGTGGGTCAGATTTCACAAATCAAAGCTGCAAAAGTTTAGCAGAAGTGGAAGAGGTTAACATTTTTTTCGGACAAAAGTAGAAGAGGTTAACATGAAAATGGATAAAGGAGGGGTGTTAAAGGTGCTGTTCACATGTAGTGAGTTCCACCTATCCATCCTGTGGGTCATGCTGAAATTTAGTATTGATTTTTCCCTTGAATTGTTCAGAATTTTAGAATATACTAGAATCCAATGTACTAGCTTGGGAGTTTCCTTTGACAGAAAATCATATTCTCTCTTATTAGACAAGCGATATTAGACAAGAATCGACCCTAAAAACTCGGGTGCATGGTAAATGCTTTTAATCAATTAAGCTACAAATTTTTTGTAAGAAGTGGAAATTAATTTCACGAAATAATTTCATGGCATTTCTGTTCAAACTCACGCCAGTTTATGCCAAATTAATCATTCATTTTCTGGCATGGTTTTTATCATCCATCCATTTCTTAATTAGATTCTTCTAAGATAATTAAGTTTATTGGAAGTTGTATGTTAAGTGGTTGGCAGCCAATGAAACTTAAAGTATCAAAGGAGATTTTGTTATCTTTCTCAGTCGACCACTTGTTCAGCATGGTGGAGACACACTGATTGCTTCTTTTCGGCTGCACCCTAATGATGCAATGAAGCAAAGATACAGAAATCATTCTTCCAATTTAAATTTAAATGTTCACAGCAGATTGAGTTCCTTGACTATTCATAAGTAAATCCAGATTATCACCATAAACTCACTTTTTTTGTTTCCCCAAATTGAATTGCTGAATCATTCTGTTTAATGATTTCTGCTTTCTGAAAACCCTTTTGTCTATGCTTGCATGCGACTAGGCTGAAGATTTTGGGATTTTGACTTTCAGGTTATTCTAATGAAATGTGTCTTGCTCTGGACAAAGTGTGGAAATTAAAGGTTCACTCATAAACTCTAGGAAATTGTCCATGGCAATGAGTACGCATGCACCATTCTGAGGAAAACTTCATGTCACACATCACACATTTGTACATTTCATCAAGTAACACAAACAAGGGTTAGCTTAGGAGAAGAATCTAAATACAGTTGAAATGATTATATGTAGGGTTCTTTGACAGACAATTGCAAAAAATAACTGCAAATTGCATTTCTTGTTGACAAATTACCAGTAGTCCATGCAAGAGCATAACCCCTGCTCGAAGTGGTGGAAGCGCTTGCGGTCGCGGACGATAATCTTGCGTTCATAAATTTTTGAAATCAACTTTAGAGAAGAGTGACAATCTTCACATATGCGCAGGTTCTTAACTATTCGAAGAGGGGTTTGAGGGGCTGTACTGATTAAGCCAAAGGCAGTTGCAATCTTCTCACTGTGATAATGCAAAACACTTTGTTTTTCTTCTTCATCCATGTTGAGCAACACTTGAGTGGTGTCAGGCCTGTGGCCTTCTAAGCTCAACTGGTTGGAGATTTCCTCTAACATTGAATGGATTTCTCTGGCTCGAGGATGCGATTCGTCTTCCACCACAAACTCGTGAATCACTCCATCAAGCTCAATCGAACTGCCTCCCGGATCTTTCCTAATGTCCATATCCTTCATCTGCAATCTAACCTTTGCAACCGCCTCCCAATTTCCCAAAGAGGCATACATGTTTGAGAGAGCAACGTATGATCCACTGTCATGAGGAGCCAAGTCCATCAAAACCTCTGCCACGCGTTTGCCCATGTCGATGTTCCCTTGCTTCTTGCAAGCTCCGAGCAACGCCTTCCATGTAACATCATCCGGCTGAATTGGCATGTTTAGTATAAGCTCTTCAGCTTCTTCTAACAGTCCAGCACGACCTAACAGATCAACCATACACCCATAATGCTCAACTCTAGGTTCTAAGCTAATTACATTAACCATGTGGTTGAAGAATGATCTGCCCTGCTCCACCAAACCTGCATGGCTACAAGCACTCAAGATACCAATATATGTTACATCACTAGGCACCACACCAGCCGGTTCCATCTTTCTAAAATAATCTAGAGCATCTTCCACTCGACCATGCATAGCAAGTCCACTAATCATGGCATTCCAAGTAATCACATTCTTTTTAGGCAGTTTCTCAAAAACTAGAAGTGCCTTCTCAATGCTCCCACACTTAGAATACATATCAACCAATGCAGAACCAAGCACATCATCAATCTCGATTCCGTTCTTACTGGCATACAAATGTATCCATTTCCCTAGTTCAAGTGCACCTAGCCGTGATATCGCAGGTAGGACACTAACCAAAGTCACATAATTTGGATATACATTCTCAATCTGCATATCACGGAACAAATCTAAGGAATCCTTAAAAAACCCATTTTGCGCATAACCAGATATCATCACATTCCATGACACTACACTTCTCTGAGGCATTTTATCAAACAGCACCCTAGCAGCTCTAATATCCCCAACTCTCACGTACCCATCAACTATCACATTCCACAAAACCACATTACCCTCTTGCTTCCTCTCATTCAAATGACCACAAACAACAACACTCCTAGAAAACAATAAATGTGCATCCTCCATAACCTTACACATAACATACATCCTCACAAGATTGCTAACAACAAACTCATCGGTATCCAATCCAAACTTCAAAACCATCCCATGAACACACTTGCCCACTCCAAGATTCCCCATTTTAGCACAGGCTTTCAACACAGAAGGGAAGGTGAACCTATTGGGACCCACAAATCCATAAGAAACCATTTGAGAAAACAAAAGCAGAGCCTCAAGTGGGTGCTCATCAACAGAGCTCTCAGCAAGAGCTCTGATGATGGTGTTCCAAGAAAAGCAATTGGGTGTTTGCATATGGTTGAAAACAGAGCGAGCCCATTCGATATTGCGGTGAGCTGAAAGCGCATAGAACCGGAGGATTTCGGCGGCGGCAAGAGGGTCGTGGATTTGGCGGGTTTTGATGAAGAGGGCGTGGACTTGATGCAAGTCTCTGATGGTTTTGCATGCTGTGATTTGTGGGAAGAGTGAAGATGGGTGGTGCGGTGGTGGAGTTGTGGGCTTGAAGATGGTGGAGTTCATGGGATTTTGGTCAATGAGAAAATTTGAGCTCAACTCTGTGGATAGATTGCAATTTTCATGAAGCTTGTCATATAATCCAGTTGAGCTTTATTAGTTTTCAGATAATTCATATGAAAGATCTTAAATTTTTGGAATATTTTAAGGTTTCTAAGAGAAAGGCTCAAGCTTTTTAAAGTTGGTCCAATTCTATTCATAATTTTATATCCAATTCTTATCATATACACAAAAATACGAGTATTTCATTTTCAAAATATCTTCTAAGGCTACAAAAGTAATAAGTTTTGATGGGTAAGATTTTTCCATTGGACTCTTTTGTTTTTCCGTTTTAAGAGAAACAGACAAATGAATTGTCCTGTGTACTCATTACACGCATATACAGAACCATACGAGACTGAGAACTTTACCTTGTATACAGTGTGTTCATTTCTAAACAAAACTGGGAAACTTTGGCTTCATTAACCCCCATATTCTACAAAATGTCGTCTACTGCTGGCCTTGTGATCCCCTGCAAAGGTACCAACAAAAAAGTTTCTTAATTTTTAAGCCATTTCAGTTTATTGATCATCTTTCTGGTTCGCATCTTGAATTGGGTAGGTAGCAAAATTGATTCTTTTTCTCACAATCGTTTTTGCTTCCTTTGGGTTTCATAATTTCATAGCAATTTATGATTTTGTTAAAAGATGGGAGGCTTTTTGTCCTTTGCTTTTGTAGCTGCAGTTGCATGGGAAGCAGGGAAGCCATTGGTGATAGAGAAGGTGGAGGTTGCTCCACCCCAGGCCATGGAAGTGAGGGTCAAGATAAAGTATACCTCACTTTGTCGCACTGATCTCTACTTCTGGGAAGCCAAGGTAATTCAACCAAGCATGTATATATGATTCTATGGATTAATATTTTCGTTTACTTTATTATAATTAGAAAACAGTTGCTAGGTTCTGAAAACTTCATATGATTTCATTTTAGTGTTGGAGTGAGTTGCTTGTGGTTTGAAATTAATAATAGAGTGGTACAGCCAATTTAGTCATTTTTCGTGGTGAAATGTCATGAAATCGAAAATGGAATTGGGATGCGGTTCTAGAACAGTTACAGGATAATTTTTTCTTAGCCCCTGTGAATTTTGCCAACAAAATCTAAAGCATATGTGAACTCTGACAACAAAATGCACTTTTCTTCTTTCCTTCTCTGGCATGTGGCTGATCATCTTCCTCCTTTATAAGTTTAAGTTTATTTATTTGTTTCATCTTTCTCTTCTGGGATTTCAGGGTCAGACACCACTGTTCCCTCGAATCTTCGGCCATGAAGCATCTGGGTATGTTGTTTAATGTTAAGTTTACCTAATGCTCTAACTTAGGGACGTCATGTTTTTAACCGAATATTGTGCTCCAAAACAGTTTGAGAGGTGTTTAATGGCTTTCTAGTCGTGATTCTCTTTGTTTTTCCTTGCTTGCAAGTCTGACTTAGTCCAAATTAAGAATCCAAATGCATATTTTTTTAACAGAATTGTTGAGAGTGTTGGGGAAGGAGTTGAAAACCTCCAGGTTGGTGATCATGTGCTACCAGTTTTCACGGGAGAATGCGGGGACTGTGCGCATTGCAAGTCTGAGGAAAGCAATATGTGTGACCTGTTAAGAATTAATACAGACAGAGGGGTCATGCTTAGTGATGGGAAACCAAGGTTTTCTATCAAGGGGACTCCCATTAATCACTTTCTTGGCACATCCACCTTCAGTGAATATACTGTTGTTCATTCAGGCTGTCTTGCCAAGATCAATCGCCTGGCACCTTTGGATAAAGTTTGCATCCTTAGTTGTGGCATCTCAACAGGTTTGGTGTGATACTCAAAGCATTATGGTTATGATTTATGTATCCAAACATTCCATAATTAATCGTTTGTGTGATATTTTCTTTATAAATTTCAGGCTTGGGTGCCACCCTGAATGTAGCAAAACCGAAGAAGGGATCTTCAGTTGCTGTCTTTGGACTTGGGGCTGTTGGCCTGGCTGTAAGTTTTGGGAAACTTTTGTTCATCAAATCCTTAATTCCAATAGTTGCATTTATTTCCTTTTCCGTATTTTTACTGATATATTTTTGTCTAGGCTGCTGAAGGTGCAAGAATTTCTGGGGCATCACGGATTATTGGGATCGACCGAAATCCCAAGAGGTTTGAGGAAGGTATTTAAAATATTGTCCATTGTCCTCTACCATGGTTTTAACAGGTAGTTTCATGGAAAAACGTAGAAACAAATTCTTGCTTAAAACCTTTTCTTTTTCCTGGTTTAGCCAAGAAATTTGGAGTAAATGAGTTTGTGAATCCAAAGGACCATGACAAACCAGTGCAAGAGGTGAAAAACAATTCTTTATTTGTATCAGATGTTGCTACATCAATCCACATAGATAGTTAAGTTATATCCAACCTTCAAATTGATGTTTGTAATCAACAGGTTATTGCTGAGATGACAAACGGTGGAGTTGATAGGAGCTTAGAATGCACAGGCAATATTGATGCCATGATATCGGCTTTTGAATGTGTTCATGATGTATGTTTTCTGGATTACAGCAGCTACATTTTGATTGCTAATATTGTAGATACAATGTGGCCTAGTTGTGTTGGTTCCATGATGAAAAATTGAATAATTGTGTTCTGGGTTAGGCTTCAGACTTTGGTGGCTCCAATCATTGATGACCTGTGTGTGTTAGTTTATCTTTAACACTTGTCTATCTACATTCTACCCTCAGCTGCATCTACAGTCATGAGCTTATATGTTTTAATTGGCATCACAGGGATGGGGTGTGGCTGTGCTTGTTGGAGTTCCGAACAAGGATGCAGTCTTCATGACTAAGCCGATTAATGTGCTGAATGAAAGGACGCTTAAAGGAACATTTTTTGGGAACTACAAACCTAGGACAGACCTTCCCTCTGTTGTGGACATGTACATGAACAAGGTAACATCATTTTCTTCTAAGATTTTCGTTTACTTTATCAGGCGTTCAATTCGTTTGTCATGGATTCTAATGAACAAAGCATTTCTCCTTTTCACTTTCCAACAGGAACTGGAGGTAGAGAAGTTCATAACTCATCGAGTTCCTTTCTCCGAGATCAACAAAGCCTTTGATTACATGGTGAAGGGGGAAGGATTGCGATGCATCATTAGCATGGAAGAGTAGCTGCTATCAGTTCATAATTAAACTTCAATAAGTTTCTTTGATGAACAGCTTTAAGAATTCAACAAAGTACGCAGTTTCACACTGCTTAAGCAATATTTTGTGTAACCTGACATGGAAACTATGAACAGCTTTAAGTATTTTTCCCAGTATTGGTTCCTTTTCTTTCTTCCTTTCCCCCTCCCTCGGCATCCATAACCTGGTTTAGTTCACATTACGAATGCAAATGTTGATTTTCACAACAGAGTCGTTGAGAGTGTTGGGGATGGCGTTAAAAACCTCAAGCCCTGGGATCATGTGCTTCCAGTTTTCACAGGGGAGTGTGGGGATTGCGTGCATTGCAAGTCTGAGGAAAGCAATATGTGTGACCTGCTGAGAATCAATACAGATGGAGGAGTTATGATTGATGATGGGAAACAAAGGTTTTCCAAGAATGGGACTCCTATTAATCACTTTCTTGGCACATCCACCTTCAGTGAATGAACCCTACCAGTGAGGATGTTACTTATACTTTTCCATGATTCTTCTGGCTTCTTCTAGACTGTCCTCCATCCCCTCCTCCTTTGGTGTAGAGTTGGTGCCTCCACCCCACCTTGGTCCTTCACCCTTATTCAAAGCTATAAATGTAAGTATACAAATTCAAGTCCCATCGTAGCCTGCTATCATACAATGCTTAGTTCATTACAATTACATAATATTTATGTACTTCAAAATAAGGACTTTCTATACAAGAATAATGCTCTCTTACTGACAAGAGGAAATTTACTTGTCTACATTGCATCTCATTTCCTTATAGAAAAAAGAAGTTAATTTTAAAACACAAACACACAAATGATAGCACAAGCATACTTGATATACATTTTGGAAAAAGCAAGTCAAAATAACATCATCGATCTACTGTTCTTGCAGGAGGAGAGATAGAAACATACCAGCACAAAGAAAACTGTAGACAGTAAAGACTTGAGTACAAAGAGTGAAAGAGCCAATGCAACTACTGTCACAGAAACCCTTGCAATTGATTTTGGCACAGAATCCTAGCAACAAAATGCAAAACGCAAACAGAATATAAAAAATCTTCAATTTGTACTAAACGCAAGAAAAACACCATGCATTGAAATTGCAAAATCGATAAAAGTTTGAAAGGGTAGACTAAACAGAACTTACCGGCACAAGATTGGTTCCTGCCTCAATTCCATCTCTCCCAACCTTCCAAACTGTTTGTACAACTATTCTACACAATTCAAACCTGTTGTCAACACAAATGTAAACATAAACTCGAGGGTAGAAACACTGTGAATTGGATGTAAACAACCAATGTCGTCCGTATATATGTAACTCAAAATCTCAACCAGAAAATTAAAATATTATCCTAACAATTCAAAATTAGCCTGCATGAAAGGGTCGTACTTGAAAAGACTTCTGACTTACTTTTCATGCAGAAGAAAAACAAATTTAAAATAACAAAAATTACCCCGAGAAAATCACACTTGCTGCACATGGCAGCACGTCAGCTAGGTTTCACCCACCAAATGGTAAGTTCCCATGGATTATGGTATTGATGGATGATTAGCCAGTTCTCTCAACTACCCGATTATGGTAAGAAGATTCAAGCTTTTCTAAACTGTTCCATTCTAGTTACAGCTTCACTGCTTCTACAAAAGCGCCTTTACCTTTCATGCCTGATTGAATTCTTTACAATAGCTTTTTATTTTTTGAGACCAATCATTTACAATTTCATTCTACTCACCACTAATCACCGGAGTTCCAAAGCACTGAATTGAAATCCACAATCAATGTTAAAAATCGCTAGGCGGTAGGCAGGTGCCTAGGCGTTTTTTTTAATTTAGAAAGAGAGAGAGAGAGAGAGAGAGAGAGAGGCAGCGTTAGAGTCAGGGAAATTTTATTTTTTTTTTCAAAAGGACCCGACCCGCCCAGGCCGCCTAACTCCTGTCTAGCCGCCTAACTCCTGTCTAGCCGCCTAGCCGCCTAGGTAGCCGCTCTCGCCGTCTAGCCACCTAGGTGGTCGCTCTCGCCACCTAGCAGCCTAGGTGGTCATTCTCGCCGCCTAGCACCGCCTAGCCGCCTAGCTCCGCCTAGGTGGATTTCTCGAACACTCGACAATTTAGTGATGGGAAACCAAGGTTTTCTATCAAAGTGACTCCCATTAACCACTTTCTTGGCACATCCACCTTCAGTGAATATACTGTTGTTCATTCAGGCTGTCTTGCCAAGATCAATCGCCTGGCACCTTTGGATAAAGTTTGCATCCTTAGTTGTGGCATCTCAACAGGTTTGGTGTGATACTCAAAGCATTATGGTTATGATTTATGTATCCAAACATTCCATAATTAATCGTTTGTGTGATATTTTCTTTATAAATTTCAGGCTTGGGTGCCACCCTGAATGTAGCAAAACCGAAGAAGGGATCTTCAGTTGCTGTCTTTGGACTTGGGGCTGTTGGCCTGGCTGTAAGTTTTGGGAAACTTTTGTTCATCAAATCCTTAATTCCAATAGTTGCATTTATTTCCTTTTCCGTATTTTTACTGATATATTTTTGTCTAGGCTGCTGAAGGTGCAAGAATTTCTGGGGCATCACGGATTATTGGGATTGACCGAAATCCCAAGAGGTTTGAGGAAGGTATTTACAATGTTGTCCATTGTCATTTAACATGGTTTTAACAGGTAGTTTCATGGAAAAACTGGAAAAACGTGGAATCAAATTCTTGCTTAAAACCCTTTCTTTTTCCTGGTTTAGCCAAGAAATTTGGAGTAAATGAGTTTGTGAATCCAAAGGACCATGACAAACCAGTGCAAGAGG
Organism: Prunus avium; assembly: GCF_965620075.1. Lineage (NCBI taxonomy): Eukaryota > Viridiplantae > Streptophyta > Magnoliopsida > Rosales > Rosaceae > Prunus > Prunus avium. The sequence continues at coordinate 36,650,034 of NC_142291.1, forward strand.
TGAAAAACAATTCTTTATTCGTATCAGATGTTGCTACATCAATCCACATAGATAGTAAAGTTATATCCAACCTTCAAATTTGATGTTTGAAATCAACAGGTTATTGCTGAGATGACAAACGGTGGAGTTGATAGGAGCATAGAGTGCACAGGCAATATTAACGCCATGATATCGGCTTTTGAATGTGTTCATGATGTATGTTTTCTGGATTACAGCAGCTACATTTTGATTGCTAACATTGGAGATACAATTTGGCCTAGTTGTGTTGGTTCCATGACGAAAATTTGAATCATTGTGTTTTGGGTTAGGCTTCAGACTTTGGTGGCTCCAATTCAGAATTCATGAAACTCTAGGTTGAATTGATATGTACCAATCAGTTATGACCTGTGTGTGCTAGTTCATCTTTAACACTTGTCTATCTCCCCAAAGTTTTAGTTATATTTTAGCTAAAAATTTGAAGATGTTACTAGAAATTTTAAAATGCGATTTCCTAATCAAAATCAAAGCAAACTCATCAAATTTGTGCCGAGTGTAATCCATCACATTTCGGGTTAATTCATCAAAGTGTTAGTAGAGAGCCTTAATTTTTCTCCCCTCCTAGCCACATGTGGGTGTGGCCAGTCCATCTTTGCCTTCCTCACAATAGAGGGAAAGAGAGAGTTCTGTGGAGTGGTCAACTTAGTAATTTTATGCTTTCGGTATGCTTGAGGCCTCTGTAGGGAGCGTGATCTGCAAAAAGAGAATACGCTCGGTAAGACCTAGGGCACCGGTGTGGTACCGGCCGTAAGCTCTCCGATGCTTAAGTAAGTTCGGGATTAGAAAGTTCAACTGACAGATCAATAGGCTTGTATGTCGTAAGTTCTGATTACCTCCATTTTGGGGGGATTGGCCTCTTTTATAAGCATTGGGAGGTGTGTACTTTGTTGATAATTTCGATGTGGGACTGTGGACGTTGCTTGGGAGCATGCCACGTGTCCCAGGAGAGGGCGTTGCCCTAATGGAGCAATCGGAAGGTAGGATGCCGAAGGCATCTCTGACCAGGCACGATTTCCTCCACGTGTCTTGTTCTCATTGGCTGTTCATTTTGGGTGTAAACAATTCTCAATATCACCTCTTTGGTTGCCAATTGGCATTTTCAAGTACAAAAATCTTGACTCCTGTGCACTCATTACATATATGTACATATATAAACACACACAAAATGTATTCGAGGTTTAGAACTTTGGTGCACAATGACCATTTCTTAAAGCTGCGGTCGCATGGGAAGCAGGAAAGCCATTGGTGATAGAGAAGGTAGAGGTTACTCCAAAGTGAGGGTCAAAATCAAATATACCTCACTTTGTCACACATAGACTTATATTATAGGGTTTGTTTTAGTGATTTAACCCATTTACACAAAGACTTAGAGCATCCACAATGGGCTCCCTAAATCACCTCCTTAGATAAATTTTAGGGAGCAATTGTAAAAATACAACTCCAACCATGCTCCCTATCCACCTCCTAAATCTGAGGAGAGAGAAAGGACTCCTAATGACTCCCTATAATTTAATGTTGCTTTATTTAATGAGTATTTCAAACCTTTTTTTAATGCTAACTATTTTTTATTTTATTTTATAATAGAGATGGACCAATCAAAAAAGAGTTATGGCATTTATGACTCTCTAAACTCGAGAGCATGATTGAAGTTTAAATTTTATAGAGAGCTCCTAAAATAACTTTGACATGTTTTTAGCTAAAATTTAACTAAATAATAGAGAGCATGATTGTGGATGCTCTTATATTATTGGGTTTATTTTACTGATTGGGGGTATTATGATCAGCGGCGAACCCAGGAATTTTTCAGCAAAGGTGCAATTTTGAAAAGCTAAGAGCTCAAAAAAAAAAAAAAAAAAAAAAAAAAAAAAAAAACTAAACATCCTTATCATTTAAACAATACTAATGTTATTAATAATTAATTAAAAAAATAACATTACAATTAACCTACAATTGTTGCCAACGAGGTTTCATATCATGAAAACGTCGCATTATATTTGCATTACTAATACAAGAAAAAACATCTTTCTCAATGTAAACAATCAAGCTATCACTCAACCATTGATTCCCCATTTTGTTACGCAATGGTGTTTTCACAATATTCATAGCTGAAAAAGCTCTCTCAACCGAAGTAGTCGCAACGGGTAAAACTAAAGCCAATGTAACAAGTAAATACACATAGTTGTATATTCTACTCCTTCCTGTATTCACCAATTTTTCGGTCAGATCAGTAATTCCGTTCAATGATGAAAACTCTGTGCTGCTCTGCATATCAACAATATAAAGCCCAAGTTGATCTTCAAGCTTCATGAGGTCTCGGTCATTAAATTCTTGAGGGTAAAATTTAGCAAAATGAAGTATTTTTTGTTTGTCAAAAGCTGCAAAATTATAAGCCGGACTCAAACATGCCATACAAAGGAGCAATTCAGTATTTACCTCTGTGAAGCGATTATTCAATTCCACTAGTTGCTTATTAATGATAGTAAGAAATAGGTCCACACGATAATAATTTATGATTATGGTACATCGTAGTTATCTTCACCTTGAATTCCACTATTTTTTCTTACTTTCGCATCCATTTAGTTATCTTAAATTTATTAGTAAATTCAATTTATTAATTGTATTTTCTAAAAGGATCAAGCACAAAATATACAATTTATCATTACAATCCTTAAATAAAAAAACATGTAATTAATTCAAAATATTTTCATGTTAAAATGTGTAATGTAACTCCTTAGATTAATTGATTTTGATATTTTCTTTCGTATATAGAAAAGAGTATTGCTAAACGAACTCTAAAATTAACCCAATACACCCTATGATCTAAGTACACCATAATATTTCAATGAAAATGTAAAATTAACTAAGTACAACCTATTTAACTACCAAAAAAACCCATGATTTACCCTAATACACTCTCCTAAGAGTTACGGATGTGCAATAATTACATGCCTAATAGTAACAGGTTAGGAAGGATGTATTTTATTCTGTAAAAAAAATTCCAGGTAGTTGTCGATGTTGGAATTTTTGTGAGTATTTCGAAATACAAAAATTATTATTAAATTTATATTTGTTATTATTACTATATTTATTAAATTGAAATTTTAAATTAAACCCTTATTGGGCTTTTTCCATTTTTGGTACAAACACCCCCAGCACCGGAAATATATGCTGTACCCATTTCAGAAGATGGCCCACAACTTATAGAAAATGATGCAGGTATGAACAAGACCGTCTCATCTATGAGAACGACAAACAAATCATTTTAGAATGTGGAAGTATCAATGCTACACATACAATTACTAATGCAATTTTTCATGCGTTTGACAAAATGCTTTAACCATTCAATCCAACCTGTTTATACAACCAGACCGTAAGATTGACACTAGAAGTTTATACAGCCTCTACATTTTTCTAGTCCTCTGCATCAAACTAGTTTTTTTTTTTTCTACCTGCTGTTATATAATCATCGTCATTGTATTGCTGCTCACATGCACATAAGTGCAGTAGCCAATGTTCATATGAATTTGTTAATGCTGTAGTAACTACTGTCATGAAAGTGAAATACCTAAAGGAGAGATCCTAGAAGAAAACAAGAGCCCAATTGAAGAGCGAAGAACAAAATATAGCGTGATAGTGTGTTGATGCAGGGCCAGCTAAAACAGAAATTTCTAATACTACTATAGTCACCATTGTGCCAGAACCAAGAATTATAACTGAACCAGCTGATACCAAAACTTTTGAAATCCTCAAAAGCGTTGGATATGGGGGTTTAACTGAAGCAATTACAAGCTTAGGTATCGTGACATCTGCAGCTAGTGCTGATACTGCAACATGTAAGTGGTTTCTATTTTAGTTGATTTTTAGACTGCCTGAGATTCTTTATATTTTATATTTTATTATGTTTTTCATAAGGGTAGTTGAAAATTGAAGATTTATTTTTTTGACTTGAATTGAATATCATGTTTAGCTTTATCTTTGTTTGGCAGAGTAGATCATAGTAAATTCTTCGTATTGTAGCTATTAGTATTGCTGGGTTTCATCTTTTCAATCTATAGATGGGGCTGATAAGTACTAGAAATGGTATTACTCTGCAATTTATAGACTCGAAGATGAAACTAATTAACCCAATCTTGACTTGCATCTAAACATGATATTCAAGGCAAGGTGCTTTTATATCCAGCAGAGACCAATTGCATCAAGGAGGGACAAATCCAGTTTCCATTTGCTCTAGTTACAATTTCAGATCGAGCCCTGAATGCATCAAACAGAAATCAGTCACAACAGACACAGTAGTGGACATTGATAAATCTTGGCTCCATCTCTAACTAGCAACACACAAACTTGTGGTAGTCAACATTTCCTTCATCAAAATTTTACTGCCAGTTTTATCTTTGTTACGCTAGATATATTCACGAGAGCTATTGCTCTATAACTAGGAAGATGGCTGCAATAGTGTACAAGAAGAGGAAAGGGGCTCGTGCACAACTGAATTTGAACAAACTGAGATAGGAATTCCCTCCAAGTGCAACATGATGCTCCCCAGGATTTCAGTCAATATCTTCTTGAACTCGTCTTCTTTGAGCAGCTTTCCATCATCTTCATTCATCAAGTTGAACGCATCCCGCACAACCTTGTCCATCTGTAAGTCATGGGACATGTTGCATTAGTCACTCACTTGGACAGGCATAAGTTACTAATATTTGCTGAATAGGTTGTTTGAGTTCATAATAACAGAGGTAATTAACAAAGCACCTGCTCAACTACACCAAGTGATGCCAGACCAGCCGTTGGAGCCACCACATCCAGCGCCACACGCAAATATTCCTTGGACAGTTTCCCACTGTGGTCTTTTGGCTCGTTTTCAACAGCTGCATTCAGCGACTGCATTTCACAATAGATTGAAATATAAGGGAATTCAATATGTATGGCACTCTAAGCAGAAAATAAAAATGCATACTAAAAAAGTATGAATTCACACATGATTAAGTACGCAAATGGCCAATGACAAAAAGAGAAGGCATCTTTATGAGACAGACCTTGTCTAATTCAAACTTGTTGGACAACAGTCTCTTAATGCCACTTCCATCAAAGTAAGTTTCACTGTGGGCTACATTCACAGGCTGTTCCTTAAGACGTTGAGCCACAGACTCTGCCACTTTCTTAAACTCCTCTATGAAATTTCCTTGAGATACAGGCTCGTCCAAATCATGGCCAGTGCATGATTCAAGAGCAGGTTCCACGATATTGCTAATAACCTAAAACACGAAAATAACCATCAAAGAGGGAAACACATAATAAGCACTCCAGAATGAAGATTCCAATGCAACTCTTCTAGGTTCTACAACCTACAATAATGTGGCGCGGACATGTAAATTTATAGGATGATATGATGTCGCTGACACTTTGGCTCCTTTGCAGCATGTTCGTTTATAAATTCAGTAGCAAAATTTAACGTAATTTTTATTCCCTATATCCAATTATAGAATTGTTAGTAAATGTTAGTTGGAGAAGATCAGCTACCCAAGAGTCTGATGAAGGGGGCATCCCTTGCTCAACCGTGAGTTTTTCCAAAGCTTTGGCTATATAGTCACGGAGGGTTCCACTTCCATCAGCTGACTTTATCTCAGAATACGTGGCTACCATCTCTGGTTCAAAAATTGGCCCATTGATGAATTTGTCGAGATCTTCTCCATCAATACGGAGGATCACAATAGGGTCTCTCTTCAAACCAGCGGCCATGCCTAATATAATATCTGAAACAGCCTCTTTGTACTCAGTCTTGCTCACTTTTTGTTGTTTTCCATGAGTGAACTTATTCAACACCTAAGCACATCAAATCATATGCTTTATTTTTCAGTGCAAAGGAATTAAATCTGTGGATCAAATGACTTTAATACATCTAAGCAAATTGGCACATGACAGTTACCGTTAAAAGAAATCAAGTTAACTGTCTTTCTTTCTCATGATTACACAATCTACTACGTTTGCTAATATGGATTCTCCACCACTTTGTCATCATTCTTACTGTTGAAAAAAAAAAATTCTAATAGGGTTCTTACTGCAGTTGATCAATGGTAACAAGACTACACTATAATTAGCAGGCACAGGAAAACCATATATGACAATGATAATGTATATGTATGTCAAGACAATCATAAATAGAAACAAACGACTAGATAAAATCATAAATTTCCCTCTTCATTGTTTTCACATGTTGAAAAAAGAGAAGCCAGGATAATCTAAAAGTCACTGGTGCATATATAGAGAAGCTACTTGCACCAGTTTTATTTTCATGGTTTCCATTAAAATAGAGCAGAGATAAAATGTACAAATCACGTTGCCTCCATGTGTTTTTCCAAGCCAATGGAGTTTATCATTAAGGTAAACTCCAAATGGTCCTCGCGTCGGTTTCGCCATTAGCTTCTCGCTGCCTCTCTCCACTTTGTATCAGCTCCGAAGCAGAAAATAAGCAGCTTGTGTACGGTGGTAAAGATAACTACTGTCACAGATTTCAAAATTGTATAAAGTAGTTGTCTTTACAACCATAGACACGCTGCTTGTTTTCAGTTACCTTCTGAACCCGTCGGGGAAGTATACGGCTTAGCCGCAGTGAACAATGCTCTCTATTTTAATGGAAACCCTGAAAATGAAATACAATAGAAGGGCTGAAAGAATGAAGAAATTAGGGTTTCGGGAGACTCTGTGAGTTTGGAGATACAGAGAGAAATTTCTGGGTCTGAGATTGGAGAGCACTGTTTTGAATTGGCTCGCGAATGCTATACCTATATTAAACGAGGCGTTTCATCGTTGGCCCCATTTGGTACAATAGCATAAAACGGGCCGGGTCTTCTAAGGTTGGGTTGGGCTAGGAGTGCAAGTTGGATTGGATGTATTGAAGGTAATGTTGATGTGTAAATTGGTTTTACTGATTTACCTTTACAGTTTTACAGTTTTACAGTTTTACAGCTGGTTGTGACTAAGTAACCTTATACGGTTGAGAGATACTAGGACCACATGATGCACTGACCTCAGTGCATCCTGTGGTTAAGAGCCCCAGTCATGCATCCCACAGATGCAGGAAGACCTATTTATGTGCAACTGGATGCAGGGGAGAGAGAGAGAGAGAGAGAGAGAGTCCCACTTGAATCATAAAAGCCTGTATACTTGTAGCAAAAAGAACAAAGGATACAAATTTCCTCTGAGACATAAACAGGAAATGATCACCTATAACATGTACACTTTCCAAAGTTCTTTCTATTTCCCACAATTCAATAAGCCAAAAGGCTTAATGTTTGTTGTTAAAGTTAAAAACTCCAAAGGGGTTCATTGCTTCGCCTAGTAAAACCTTCCCAATTTTCCCATCAGGTGGAAGCAATGAACTGTTATGAAGTCTTCCCCCATACCACTGCTAGAATGAGCGGAGTTCAATGGATTCTGCATTTAATTAGGTCTTTTCTTTGTATTGAAACACCGAGGCAGAACTCTGTGTGCAGAATCAATCACAACCACCCACATCAACCCCTTTCTGCTTCAAAAACTCCTTGGCCTCAGCTACATCCTACAAGAGACAAAAACGATTAGAAAAAGAGTTTAAAACATGGCTTTTCTCAGTAACTTTTAAAAAAAAGATAGTGGTCTAATGACAAAGGCCGACGATGGAAGCTCAAGACGGATCCATATTATGCGCAAGTCTCAAACTCAAAACATATATAAAAGAAATTTCATTAATAATAAAAAAAACATATATAAAAGAAATCTGTGAGAGATGTGTGTAACAGAGCTTAACAAAAGCATGATTTAGCAATCTAACCTGAACAGAAAATAAATAGAAAAGTAAACTACCGGCTGCAACAATATTGCTTCTTGAGGACAAGTTGGAAATTGCATCAGACCAACTCCAACCATTAGGAGCCCTTAGCATCCTAGAGACACAATGAAATATATTGGTAGCTGGGAAGAAGGTAGAAACAGGGCATAGTAAGCATCATATAACATGAATAAGCGAAAGGTGTTGACATAAACCAACCAAAATACAAATAACTCACCAACCAAGCATGCCTACGTGGGATAATTGATGCCTGTAAGAGACCAATCCACAAGGCAGGGATGGCCACCAACAATGTCATAATTTTCACAATATGGTTCATTGATTTATATTGAAGAGTTCCCACTCCTCTGTAAGTTACAAATAACATAAGTGAAAAGAAAAAAAAGCACCACAAGTGGACCACTATCATATCTTGCTTGATAACACAAAATGTCTTTCAAGTGTGCTAAAGCAACAAAAGAATTGTGACCAAGAACACATGGCAATGCACGTCTGCATCCATGGTGAAACAAGTATCTTAAATATGCAAGCAACACCGCAAAAGAAAGAAAATAAAGAATGCAGCATAATAATACACGGCGCACACAATCAATTCAACAGCAAGTGTAACCAGTTCAACTGTACTCATAAATTCAGAACAAAAAGAAAAGGCTAACATGACCAGTTTGTGCAGGTATTTTCTACCCACAAATGCTAAAAAAACATACAGCCCTTACTTCCCTCTAATTCCCCAAAACAAATGCATGACGAGTCATGACCAAGAATTCATCCCGCTTGAATTTCCTGAGTTCTTGCTTCTCCTCTTCAGAAAGCTCGAAATTTGGTTCCCTCCCACGCATGAAAGCAGCCCTGAATCCAAATAAATAATACTAACAAAGTTAAATATGTGCTATAATATAGCATTTTACACATAAAGCTTACACCCCTTTTTCCATTTGGCTTATCATGTTCGTGTTCATGTTTTTGCATGTTGGGGGAGTCGCATGAACCACTACATCATGTTGGTAAGGGCAGACACAATACAGTATAGACTTGCAGAACAAAATTCAGAAAATAAAGAAAAGAAAAAAAAAACTGATGGGAGAATATAGGACACGGCTAACTATTAGAAAACAAAAGAAGAGACTGATGAAAATTTAAGACACCTAGCAGAAAACTGGCTGGAATGAACATTTAGGATGGCGTGTCCTATCTAATGGAGACCCTCTCTGAAGAATGTGGGCTGGAAAAACCAGTGAAGCAACAATGAAGACTAATATTGTTTCATTTGAAGGTGCAACAAAGAGTAGAACGCGTAGAAGAACCTATGTTCATACTGTTTGTAACAACATGATGACCAACCTCTAATAAAGAGGATTCCCTAGGGAGACAAAAGAGAACTGTAAATGGTTTGTGGCTCTCCTCCAAATTATGTCAACTGGTGTACGTTCTCTTTGAAGGGGAACGATCATTATCAGCGGGCTATGCACAACTGGAAGAACTTGTATATGCTACATTATTGCTATTCCTTATAGTGCTCATCCGATATAGATTGGTTAGCAAAGATGCAGTTGTACCTGTCATACAAACGAGCAGCCTCCTCTTGTGAACCAACAGTGCCCAAGTGGATTTGTTTTATAGCTGCTTGCCACTTCATATTTTTGAAATAGACACCTCTCATTAGACATGGTTCTTGGTTTTGGAAATGCTTTCTCCGATGTCGCTTTCTGCGTTTTATTGGTGGCCCTGCACCAGCATAAACCTCCAAGATTTTTATTTATTTTTCGTTTTTTTCACAACCACGATGTTCCTCATTACCTAAAGACAGAAGACACAGATTTCAAAATGATGAATTCGCACATTGTGTGTCCAAGGCATCCAGCACTCTAATCTATCTAGTACATCACCAGAAACGATAGCAAATTTTTTTGGGTTACAATATGATAACAAATTTGACATATATATATATATATATATATATATATATATGATGTCGCTGACACTTTGGCTCCTTTGCAGCATGTTCGTTTATAAATTCAGTAGCAAAATTTAACGTAATTTTTATTCCCTACATCCAATTATAGAATTGTTAGTAAATGTTAGTTGGAGAAGATCAGCTACCCAAGAGTCTGATGAAGGGGGCATCCCTTGCTCAACCGTGAGTTTTTCCAAAGCTTTGGCTATATAGTCACGGAGGGTTAAACTTCCATCAGCTGACTTTATCTCAGAATACGTGGCTACCATCTCTGGTTCAAAAATTGGCCCATTGATGAATTTGTCGAGATCTTCTCCATCAATACGGAGGATCACAATAGGGTCTCTCTTCAAACCAGCGGCCATGCCTAATAGAATATCTGAAACAGCCTCTTTGTTCTCAGTCTTGCTCACTTTTTGTTGTTTTCCATGAGTGAACTCATTCAACACCCAAGCACATCAAATCATATGCTTTATTTTTCAGTGCAAAGGAATTAAATCTGTGGATCAAATGACTTAAATACATCTAAACAAATTGGCACATGACAGTTACCGTTAAAAGAAATCAAGTTAACTGTCTTTCTTTCTCATGATTACACAATCTACTACGTTTGCTAATTTGGATTCTCCACCACTTTGTCATCTTTGTTATTGTTGAAAAAAACAATTTCTAATAGGGTTCTTACTGCAGTTGATCAATGGTAACAAGACTACACTATAATTAGCAGGCACAAGAAAACCATATATGACAATGTATATGTATCTCAAGGCAATCATAAATAGAAACAAACGACTAGATAAAATCATAAATTTCCCTTTTCATTGTTTTCACATGTTGAAAAAAGAGAAGCCAGGATAATCTAAAAGTCGCTGGTGCATATATAGAGAAGCTACTTACAGTGGCTATCTCAGGCGGTTCAGTTGGAATTTGATTCTCCATCAGTGAATGTGCTGACACCAAATTTGGTTGGAGCACTCCTCCAGGTATTCATGGATGTGATGGAGAGGAACCTTTAGGATGATTTTCCAGTGAGGCAAGTAGGATTTCAAGTTGCCTTCATGCATGATGAGTATCTGATTTTCTGTCATCACCTTCACAAGCCGAGGAGGAAGTATAGACTGAATTGAAAAGTCTTTAACCCACTGGTTCCCCCATTTGGGTTGAGATGCCAGGAAACAGTTTCATTTTCAGGGTCTCTAAAACCGACCTCAGTTTAGACACCTTGCTACTAGTATATGCACCAGATAACAGGAATTATGAAGGGATATACCCCCATGGGGAGGCCTTCACCTTGTCGAATTCGAGCATATCACTCCCGTGAAAATTGAGGATCAAGTTCGCCGAGAATTGGAGCATTTCAGTCTCATACATATTGAGAGTCAAGTTCGCTCATTGCCCACAATCGGGTCTGTCCTGATTTTGGAGTCATATATTTTGGGTTCATCAAGGGGCTTACTGTGTGCAAGGAGTGGAAATAAGTACAATGTTTGAAACCCCTCATTGGAGGATCCGTGTACTTCCTCGGGATTGCTGGAGAGCTTATGGATCCTCCAATGAGGGGTTCCAAACATTGTACTTATTTTATACTCCTTGCACACAGTAAGCCCCTTGATGAACCCGAAATATCTGACTCCAAAATCAGGACAGACCCGATTGTGGGAAATGAACGAACTTGACTCTCAATTTGTATGGGGCTGAAATGCTCCAATTCTCAGCGAACTTGACCCTCAATTTTCAAGGGAGTGATATGCTCGAATCCGAAGAGGTGAAAGCCTCCCTATGGGGGTATATCCCTTCATAATTCATATTACCTGGTATACGTACTAGCAGCAGGGTGTCTAAACCGAGGTCGATTTTAGAGAGTTTCAAAAGGAATGCCCTTGACAATCTCCTGCATCGCAGGAGTGTACCCAATGATAGTTTCCGGCATATATATTGAAATATGTCCTCTGGAATTTCTAGTAGGTGAACTGGGGTCTCTGAGGCATCAAGTGGCTGCTAAGAAAATGGGAGAAGCCATCAAAATAAACACACAAAGAGAAAGAAGAGACCCAAAAACAAAACACCAAGGACTACGCATACAAAACAAAGACAAGCATAGTGCATGAACAACCCCTAAATCCGTATGGAATCCAATCCAGTGAAGGAGGTCAAGAGAAGAGTCACGGACATGGATATGGATACGGCGATACCTAAACCCTGAAATTAGGTCAGTCGACATCTTCTTATCATCATATCTCTCGGCTTTTTTTCAACGAATTTCTTCATTCTTTCAGCCCTTCTATTGTATTGAATCTACTCTCCAAAAACAAAACACCAAGGACTATACGCATACAGAACAAAGCATAGTGCATGAACAAAATTTAGGACGACTTACCAGAAATAGATGAACTTCTTGGTTTTCTTGGAGCTCAGTGAGTTTTGAGAGAATGAAAATGGTGACCGGGTAAAGTACACATGTTATAAGCAACAAACTAACGAACTTAGAGTAGGCGCCAAGTTCTGTGTGAGTTTGGAGATACAGAGAGAAATTTTAGGGTTCCTTTTTTTTGGGTCTGAGATTGGAGAGCAGTGTTTTGAATTGGCACACCAATACTATATTAAACGAGGCGTTTCATCGTTAGGCCCATTTGGTACTATAGTATAAAACGGGCCGGGTCTTCTAAGGTTGGGTTGGGCTAGGAGTGCAAGTTGGATTGGATGTATTGAAGGTAATGTTGATGTGTAAATTGGTTTTACTGATTTACCCTTACAGTTTTACAGTTTTACAGCTGGTTGTGACTAAGTATATATGTGTGTGTGTATAGGTGAGCTCGATATGAGCCAGTGCATTCATTTCTAGCAATATCGGGCAAGAACAATTGCTACAGTACCCAAATCGGGCCTGCATCCAGTCTCACATACACGAAGGTGGATACTAGGACCACATGATGCACTGACCTCAGTGCATCCTGTGGTTAAGAGCCCCAGTCATGCATCCCACAGATGCAGGAAGACCTATTTATGTGCAACTGGATGCAGGGGAGAGAGAGAGAGAGAGAGAGAGAGAGAGAGAGAGAGAGTCCCACTTGAATCATAAAAGCCTGTATACTTGTAGCAAAAAGAACAAAGGATACAAATTTCCTCTGAGACATAAACAGGAAATGATCACCTATAACATGTACACTTTCCAAAGTTCTTTCTATTTCCCACAATTCAATAAGCCAAAAGGCTTAATGTTTGTTGTTAAAAGTTAAAAACTCCAAAGGGGTTCATTGCTTCGCCTAGTAAAACCTTCCCAATTTTCCCATCAGGTGGAAGCAATGAACTGTTATGAAGTCTTCCCCCATACCACTGCTAGAATGAGCGGAGTTCAATGGATTCTGCATTTAATTAGGTATTTTCTTTGTATCGAAACACCGAGGCAGAACTCTGTGTGCAGAATCAATCACAACCACCCACATCGACCCCTTTTCTGCTTCAAAAACTCCTTGGCCTCAGCTACATCCTACAGGAGACAAAAAGGATTAGAAAAAAGAGTTTAAAACATGGCTTTTCTCAGTAACTTCTAAAAAAAGATAGTGGTCTAATGACAAAGGCCGACGATGGAAGCTCAAGACGGATCCATATTATGCATAAGTCTCAAACTCAAAACATACATAAAAGAAATTTCATTAATAAAAAAAACATATATAAAAGAAATCTGTGAGAGATGTGTGTAACAGAGCTTAACAAAAGTATAATTTAGCAATCTAAACTGAACAGAAAATAAATAGAAAAGTAAACTACCAGCTGCAATAATATTGCTTCTTGAGGACAAGTTGGAAATTGCTTCAGGCCAACTCCAACCATTAGGAGCCCATAGCATCCTAGAGACAAAATGAAATATATTGGTAGCTGGGAAGAAGGTAGAAACAGGGCATAGTAAGCATCATATAACATGAATAAGTGAAAGGTGTTGACATAAACCAACCAAAATACAAACTCCTCACCAACCACGCATGACTACGTGGGATAATTGCTGCCTGGAAGAGACCAATCCACAAGGCAGGGATGGCCACCAACAATGTCATAATTTTCACAATATGCTTCATTTCATATTGGCCACCAACAAGGTATACCAATGCAACATTTCATACTTTTTAAGCTTTTTTTTTTTACTTCTTGAATTGGGTACATTGTAAAATTGGTTATATTTATTTGCTTCCTTTTAGAATTTCTTAATTTTGAAAGAAGGGATTTTTTTTTTCTCCTGTTGTTTGATTTTGCAGCGGCGGTCGCATGGGAAGCAGGAAAACCATTGGTGATAGAGAAGGTAGAGGTTGCTCCACCCCAGGCTAATGAAGTGAGGGTCAAAATCAAATATACCTCACTTTGTCACACTGATTTCTACTTCTGGGAAGCCAAGGTCGGTTCTATTTTTATCAGAATGCTTTCCATTTCTTTGGGGTCTTATGTTTTTTTCTTCATTTTTTTGTTTCCCATTTAGCATAAGTTTGAATCTTTTACTTATTTGTTATATGTTTCTTTATGACCCTTCAGGGCCAGACACCACTCTTCCCCCGAATATTCGGTCATGGTACGTTGTTGCTTTTAAGTGAATCTTACTTCCTCTGGCTTCAGAATGGACTATTTTTCCCAGTATTTGTTCCTTTTCTTTCTTCCTTACCCGCTCCCTTGGCTTCCATAACCTGCTTTAGTTCACATTATGAATGCAAATGCTGATTTTCATAACAGAGTTGTTGAGAGTGTTGGGGACGGCGTTAAAAACCTCAAGCCCGGGGATCATGTGCTTCCAGTTTTCACAGGGGAGTGTGGGGATTGCGTGCATTGCAAGTCTGAGGAAAGCAATATGTGTGACCTGTTGAGAATCAATACAGATAGAGGAGTTATGATTGGTGATGGGAAACAAAGGTTTTCCAAGAATGGGACTCCTATTAATCACTTTCTTGGCACATCCACCTTCAGTGAATATACAGTCATCCATGAAGGCTGCCTTGCCAAGATCGATCCGTCAGCACCGTTAGACAAAGTCTGCATCCTCAGTTGTGGTGTCTCAACAGGTTTAGTGTTACACTCTCTGAGCATAATGTTATTGCATATTTGATGATATGTGTAATGGTAAATGCTTTTCTCACCAAAAAATGGAAATAAAAATTCAGGATTAGGTGCTACTCTAAATGTGGCAAAACCAAAGAAGGGAAATTTACTTGTCTACATTTACTTATAGAAACTAGTAACTCAGAAAAAGAAGTTGATTTTAAAACACAAACACACAAATGATAGCACAAGCATAGTTGATATACATTTTGGAAAAAAGCAAGTCAAAATAACATCATCGATCTACTGTTCTTGCAGGAGGAGAGAAATAGAAACATACCAGCACAAAGAAAACTGTAGACAGTAAAGACTTGAGTACAAAGAGTGAAAGAGCCAATGCAACTACTGTCACAGAAACCCTTGCAATTGATCTTGGCACAGAATCCTAGCACCCAAACACATAACGCAAACAGAATATAAAAAATCTTCAATTTGTATTAAAAGCAAGAAAAACACCCTGCATTGAAATTGCACAATCGATAAAAGTTTGAAAGGGTAAACTAAACATAACTTACCGGCACAAGATTGGTTCCTGCCTCCAACCCCCCTTGGTCCTTCACCCTTATTCAAAGCTATAAATGTAAAGTATACAAATACAAGTCCCATCGTAGCCTGTTATCATAAAATGCTTAGTTCATTACAATTACATAATATTTATGTACTTCGAAAATAAGGACTATCTATGCAAGAATAATGCTTTCTTACTGACAAGAGGAAATTTACTTGTCTACATTGCATCTCATTTCCTTGTAGAAACTAGTAACGCAGAAAAAGGAGTTGATTTTAAAACACAAACACACAAATGGTAGCACATGCATACTTCATATACATTCTGGAAAAAGCGAAGTCAAAATAACATCATCGATCAACTGTTCTTGCAGGAGGAGAGAAATAGAAACATAACAGCACATAGTGAAAGAGCCAATGCAACTACTGTCACAGAAACCCTTGCAATTGATCTTGTACCAGAATCCTAGCACCCAAACACAAAACGCAAACAGAATATCAAAAATCTTCAATTTGCACTAAACGCAAGAAAAACACCCTGCATTGAAATTGCACAATCCATAAAAGTTTGAAAGGGTAGACTAAACATAACTTACCGGCACAAGATTGGTTCCTGCCTCAATTCCATCTCTCCCAACCTTCCAAACTGTTTGTACAACTATTTTACACAATTCAAACCTGTTGTCAACACAAATGTAAACATAAACTCGAGGGTAGAAACACTGTGAATTGGATGTAAACAACCAATGTCGTCCGTATATATGTAACTCAAAATCTCAACCAGAAAATTAAAATATTATCCTAACAATTCAAAATTAGCCTGCATGAAAGGGTCGTACTTGAAAAGACTTCTGACTTACTTTTCATGCAGAAGAAAAACAAATTTAAAATAACAAAAATTACCCCGAGAAAATCACACTTGCTGCACATGGCAGCACGTCAGCTAGGTTTCACCCACCAAATGGTAAGTTCCCATGGATTATGGTATTGATGGATGATTAGCCAGTTCTCTCAACTACCCGATTATGATAAGAAGATTCAAGCTTTTCTAAACTGTTCCATTCTAGTTACAGCTTCACTGCTTCTACAAAAGCGCCTTTACCTTTCATGCCTGATTGAATTCTTTACAATAGCTTTTTATTTTTTGAGACCAATCATTTACAATTTCATTCTACTCACCACTAATCACCGGAGTTCCAAAGCACTGAATTGAAATCCACAATCAATGTTAAAAATCGCTAGGCGGTAGGCAGGTGCCTAGGCGTTTTTTTTAATTTAGAATTATTTTGTATTCATCGCGGCCTGGTGGTGGTCATCATGGGTGGAGGCCTGGTGGTGGTGATCTGTCGTGAGAGAGAGAGAGAGAGGCAGCGTTAGAGTCAGGGAATTTTTTTTTTTTTTTTTTCAAAAGGACCCGACCCGCCCAGGCCGCCTAACTCCTGTCTAGCCGCCTAGGTGGCCGCTCTCGCCGCCTAGCCGCCTAGGTGGCCGCTCTCACCGCCTAGCCGCCTAGGTAGCCGCTCTCGCCATCTAGCCACCTAGGTGGTCGCTCTCGCCACCTAGCAGCCTAGGTGGTCATTCTCGCCGCCTAGCACCGCCTAGCCGCCTAGGTGGCCGCCTAGCTCCGCCTAGCTCCGCCTAGGTGGATTTCTCGAACACTCGACAATTTAGTGATGGGAAACCAAGGTTTTCTATCAAAGTGACTCCCATTAATCACTTTCTTGGCACATCCACCTTCAGTGAATATACTGTTGTTCATTCAGGCTGTCTTGCCAAGATCAATCGCCTGGCACCTTTGGATAAAGTTTGCATCCTTAGTTGTGGCATCTCAACAGGTTTGGTGTGATACTCAAAGCATTATGGTTATGATTTATGTATCCAAACATTCCATAATTAATCGTTTGTGTGATATTTTCTTTATAAATTTCAGGCTTGGGTGCCACCCTGAATGTAGCAAAACCGAAGAAGGGATCTTCAGTTGCTGTCTTTGGACTTGGGGCTGTTGGCCTGGCTGTAAGTTTTGGGAAACTTTTGTTCATCAAATCCTTAATTCCAATAGTTGCATTTATTTCCTTTTCCGTATTTTTACTGATATATTTTTGTCTAGGCTGCTGAAGGTGCAAGAATTTCTGGGGCATCACGGATTATTGGGATTGACCGAAATCCCAAGAGGTTTGAGGAAGGTATTTACAATGTTGTCCATTGTCATTTAACATGGTTTTAACAGGTAGTTTCATGGAAAAACTGGAAAAACGTGGAAACAAATTCTTGCTTAAAACCCTTTCTTTTTCCTGGTTTAGCCAAGAAATTTGGAGTAAATGAGTTTGTGAATCCAAAGGACCATGACAAACCAGTGCAAGAGGTGAAAAACAATTCTTTATTCGTATCAGATGTTGCTACATCAATCCACATAGATAGTAAAGTTATGTCCAACCTTCAAATTTGATCTTTGAAATCAACAGGTTATTGCTGAGATGACAAACGGTGGAGTTGATAGGAGCATAGAGTGCACAGGCAATATTAACGCCATGATATCGGCTTTTGAATGTGTTCATGATGTATGTTTTCTGGATTACAGCAGCTACATTTTGATTGCTAACATTGGAGATACAATTTGGCCTAGTTGTGTTGGTTCCATGACGAAAATTTGAATCATTGTGTTTTGGGTTAGGCTTCAGACTTTGGTGGCTCCAATTCAGAATTCATGAAACTCTAGGTTGAATTGATATGCACCAATCAGTGATGACCTGTGTGTGCTACTTCATCTTTAACACTTGTCTATCTACATTCTGCCCTCAGCTGCATCTGCAGTCATTAGCTTATATGTTTGGATCGGTATCACAGGGATGGGGTGTGGCTGTGCTTGTTGGAGTTCCGAACAAGGATGCAGTCTTCATGACTAAGCCGATTAATGTGCTGAATGAATGGACGCTTAAAGGAACATTTCTTGGGAACTACAAACCTAGGACAGACCTTCCCTCTGTTGTGGACATGTACATGAACAAGGTAACATCATTTTCTTCTAAGATTTTTGTTTACTTTATCAGGTGTTCAATTAGTTTGTCATGGATTCTAATGAGCAAAGCATTTCTCCTTTTCACTTTCCAACAGGAACTGGAGGTAGAGAAGTTCATAACTCATCGAGTTCCTTTCTCCGAGATCAACAAAGCCTTTGATTACATGGTGAAGGGGGAATGATTGCGATGCATCATTAGCATGGAAGAGTAGCTGCTATCAGTTCATAATTAAACTTCAATAAGTTTCTTTGATGAACAGCTTTAAGTATTCAACAAAGTATGCAGTTTCACACTGTTAAGCAATATTTTGTGTAACCTGACATGGAAACTATGAACAGCTTTAAGCAATATTTTGTGTACATTTTCATTAGTTTATCATGGTTTAACATTTACTTGGAAAATATAAGAAACAAATTCTTGCTTGCTACTTTTATTTCCCCGGGTTTTAAGCCAAGAACTTTGGAGTAAATGAGTTTGTGAACCCAAGGGACCATATCAAGCCAGTGCAAGAGGTGAAAATTTGTTCTTTATAGAAAACCCCTTAAAGATAGCAGTTATAACCACTAGTAAATCACCTTTGACACCAACAGATTATTGCTGAGATGACGAACGATGGAGTCAACAGAAGCTTAGAGTGCACCGGCAACATTAATTCTATTATCTCCGCTTTTGAATGTGTTCATGATGTATGTTTTTCAGATAACAGAAGTTACATTTTCATATTTGGTAATAACTTAAGGCTCAAGTTACAGGCTAGGGTTGGTTCTGTTTTGAATAACTCTTTTCTGGGTTTTGGATTGAGACAAGGTTGGGGTGTGGCCGTGCTTGTAGGAGTGCCAAGCACAGATGCAATCTTCAAGACTAACCCCTTCAATTTCCTTGACGAAAGAACCCTTACAGGAACCTTTTTCGGGAACTACAAACCTCGGACTGACCTTCCCTCTGTTGTGGACATGTACATGAACAAGGTAACCGAATTTTCTTCTAAATATTCAATTACATTTTCAGGTGTCCAAATCTTCTGTTGGCGATTTTAACGAATGCCTTTTGATCACTTTCCGACAGAAACTTGAAGTAGAGAAGTTTATAACTCATCGAGTTCCTTTCTCAGAGATCAACAAGGCCTTTGACTGCATGTTGAAGGGGGAAGGCTTACGGTGTATCATTAGCATGGAAGAGTAGGATTAATATCAGATAGAAATAAATAAATAACTTAAATTATTTTTCTTTGCTGAATAAGTTTAAAAATTCAACAAGGTGTGATAAAAAAAACTTCACTCCTTATGATTTTAAACTTTTTTTTTAATTGCTTGTTTCTTTAGGGGAAATGCGAGAAAATGGAGGGGTGGAGAGGGGCTTCGAAGTTTGAAGCTCCATTTTGTTTTAATTTGTCATCGTTACAATTTTCTGTGGAAGATTGCTAAATAGTCGAACCAAGGCAAGCTAAATCCAAGGATGTACAGAAGGGTCAGTAAGCAAGCAGATCATATTCTTCCACAAATGAGGCAATGGGTAAATTCTCCATGCACACTACAAGATTACAAGTAACTTAAGATCCACTTTCTGAAATGGATGCCTCACACAGAGTCAGGTTAGCTAGACCTTTCCTAACAGCTTAATTCGGCAAAGCATAGAAATTGGTACTGAAAACTGAATTGACATTCATTTGAAGATTCTAAGCATCAAGACACCAGATATATTTCTTCTATTCATCAAAATCCTTTGTTCCACCTTCTCTGTGTGTGACCACAAATGACATGAAAATGAGTGAACGAGCCCTACCAGTGAGGATGTTACTTATACTTCTCCATGATTCTTCTGGCTTCTTCTAGGCTGTCCTCCATCCCCTTCTCCTTTGGTGTAGAGGTGGTGCCTCCACCCCCCTTCGGTCCTTCATCCTTATTCAAAGCTATAAATGTAAAGTATACAAGTCCCATCGTAGCCTGTTATCATACAATGCTTAGTTCATTACAATTACATAATATTTATGTACTTCAAAAATAAGGACTATCCATACAAGAATAATTCTCTCTTACTGACAAGAGGAAATTTACTTGTCTACATTGCATCTCATTTCCTTATAGAAACTAGTAATGCAGAAAAAGGAGTTGATTTTAAAACACAAACACACAAATGGGAGCACAAGCATACTTCATATACATTTTGGAAAAAGAGAAGTCAAAATAACATCATCGATCTACTGTTCTTGCAGGAGGAGAGAAATAGAAACATACCAGCACAAAGAAAACTGTAGACAGTAAATACTTGAGTACAAAGAGTGAAA
The DNA here is from genome assembly GCF_965620075.1 of Prunus avium. Taxonomy (NCBI): domain Eukaryota; kingdom Viridiplantae; phylum Streptophyta; class Magnoliopsida; order Rosales; family Rosaceae; genus Prunus; species Prunus avium. Next base: position 36,670,739 of record NC_142291.1, read on the forward strand.
GAGCCAATGCAACTACTGTCACAGAAACCCTTGCAATTGATCTTGGCACAGAATCCTAGCAACCAAACACAAAACGCAAACAGACTATCAAAAATCTTCAATTTGTACTAAAAGCAAGAAAAACGGCCTGCATTGAAATTGCAAAATCGATAAAAGTTTGAAAGGGTAGACTAAACGTGACTTACCGGCACAAGATTGGTTCCTGCCTCAATTCCATCTCTCCCAACCTTCCAAACTGTTTGTACAACTATTTTACACAATTCAAACCAGTAGTCAACACAAATGTAAACATAAAACTCAAGGGTAAACTATTTGCTCTCTTGTATGAGCAGGAAAGCAGCAAAAGTAATTCATGTCATGCAGAAAAGTAGTAATTCATGTGATGTAAACAACCAATGTCGTCCACATATAATATAACTCAAAATCTCAACCAGAAAATTAAAATATTATCCTAACAATTCAAAATTAGCATGCATGAAAGGGTCGTACTTGAAAAGACTTCTTGGCCTACTTTTCATGCATAAGAAAAACAAATTTAAAATAACAAAAATTACCCTGAGAAAATCACACTTGCTGCACATGGCAGCACGTCAGCTCGGTTTCACCCACCAAATGGTAAGTTCCCATGGATTATGGTATGGATGGATGATTCGCCAGTTCTCTCAACTACCGGATTAACGGGTGATCACTCTTTAATGTAAGAAGATTCAAGCTTTTCTAAACGGTTCCATTCTTTAGTTACAGCTTCACTGCTTCTACAAAAGCGCCTTTACCTTTCATGCCTGATTGAAATCTTCATAATACCTTCCTTTCCCGCCGAAGATAAAGACCTTTCTCTGGACTGTCTGTCATAAGAAGTTGCTCACTAATGCCCAAAGACATAGAAGGGGGTTAACTCAGGTCCCTGCCTGTCCGAGATGTAATTACCCCATGGAAACTATTGCTCACCTCTTCTTGGACTGTCCTTACTCTCTTAGCATTTGGAATAACTTACCTACCGGTGATGGGATTAATCACTCCTCTATAGACTTTGAAGAATGGCTGTTAAAAAATTTGCAGGCCAAAAAGAAAGTGTACCATGGGTTGCCTTGGCATTTGGTTTTCACTAATTTTCTGTGGTTTATCTGGAAATGGAGGTGCAAAAGTATTTTTGATCAAGAGTTTGTGATGCCTGTTGAACCACATCAAATCATCCTTCAATATGCTTTGGAGTGGTTTAATACTGTGAAGCCTAACTCTACCATCTCCACCCAAGCTATGGTTCTCTTGCATTGGAACCCCCCTAGCACTGGAACCTGCAAGATAAATACTGATGGGAGTAGAAGCCCTACTACTGGTTTTATTGGTGCTGGTGGGCTCCTTAGAGATACAACTGGGGAGTGGATCAAGGGCTTCTCTGTGAACTTAGGTAATGGCTCTGTCCTTGAGGCTGAATTGTGGGGTATTCTTTGGGGGCTTACTCTGGCTTGGGACTCAGGCTTCCGTAATGTTGAGTTGGAAAGTGATTCTTGTGATGCTGTTACCTTGCTTAATAGTCCTACAATTCCCACTCATCCCCTCTTCAGTATCATAGCGTATTGTAAGTCAAAGATCACGAAGGATTGGCGTTGTTCTATAAACCATATCTATCGTGAGCAGAATGTTGCTGCTGATGCTTTATCTGCTAGGAGCATTGATTTTGATCATGGGACTCATCTCTATGAGACGGCTCCTGACTTCCTAAAGGATATTTTGTATGATGATGCCATGGGTGTGTCCAGGCATCGTCTTGTTGCTGCTTAGGTGTTGCTGTGCTGGGCTTTTAGCCCCCCTTGTTACCAAAAAAAAAATCTTCATAATAGCTTTTTTTTTTTTTTAAATTTATAATTATTTTGTATTAATCGTGGCCTGGTGGTGGTCGTCGCGGGTGGAGGCCTGGTGGTGGTGGTCGTCGCGGGTGCAGGCCTGGTGATGGTGGTCTGTCGTGAGCAAGAGAGAAAGAGAGGGAGAGAGAGAGAGAGAGAAAGAGGCAGCGTTAAAGTCAGGAAATAAAATTTTAAAAGGACCCGACCCGCCCAGGCCGCCTAACTCCCGCCTAGCCGCCTAGGTGGCCGCCTAGCGCCGCCTAGGCGGATTTTTCGAACACTCGACAATTTAACGTTAAAAATTGCCATAATCTAACAGAAATTAACAAGCTTTGGACAGATATTCACCAATACAATGCTACTCAGTTGCAAAAATACCTTTTATCAAAATCCAAAAACCAAAAATATAAAAACACGATTCATAAAATAGCAAATTCGACGAACCCACTAAACAACAATGTTCAGGGATCATAAATACTAAACAGAAGAAGAAGAAGAAGAAACGCAGGGAAGTGCAGCTAACCTTTTAAGAAATTAGACTGTGCAGCGAACACAACCGGAACAGAGCGATACCTCCGGGTCCTCTGCCTCTTATTAATTTGAAGAGCTGAGACCAAAGACTGCTTCTTTAACCTTAAAAATAAATTAGAAGAGAAGAATTGAGAGTGAGAGAAAGCTAGGGTTTGATTCTTGTAACATCTTGGAGAGTGTGGGATTATGCAGCATAGGCTCTGCAACATAACTGAGCCAGCCATCTATATCTTTCTCCAATTTGATTACTTTACGCAGACTAATTGAGAGCATGAACGCCATTTTAGCTTTTACCCAGAAAAAAACAAAAGAAACTCTCCTTCTCTCTCAGCCTCACAAGCAGCTATCGCTAAATGCTAAGCCCAAATTTGAATTTGGATCCTCTTGACTGTAAATACGAAGAGCCCCATAGAGTTATGGACCGCGAGTTTTGGTTCTTCTTGTTTTTGATGGTCTAGTAATTGGGCTTGAGTTATTAGGGCTTCGTGGGCTATTTTCACGGAGTCCAATCGTCGGAGGGTTTATTCATGTATGATTCATGTATAGTTGATCATAATTTGAAGCTATGGAGATTGATTGATTTTTTGTGTGTACAAGTTTAGTATGGGGAGGGGACTTGAACTTAGGTACAGCGGGGCAAGTTCACTGTCTTGACCAATTGGTCTGAAGATTTATTGATTTATTGATCTATTGATGAGAAGAAGCTTGTTGCATAGGTTTGGGGAGGTTTTGTCAACACTGAAACGTGGATAGATTCCTTAGTGGGAGTTTCCCAAAACCATGCCTTGAAACTTTGGCCCCATGGCCAACATTGTTCTCTGCCCTATGCTATATATAATTATAACTTTTCTTTCTTTTTTCCACATTAGTAAGTTGTGGTATTTATTTTATTTTTAAATTGACTTGTTAGAACATTTAACAAAATTTAATATATTTTTAATACATTTAACAAAATTGACTTGTTAATTAGGTCAATTGAGCAAGACAGTATGTTGTCTTTTGTAGGCAACAATACTTTATAATCTTATATGTTAAAATTTATCTAACCAGTTAACGCTTGAGCTAAATTACAATACTTTATATTATTATAAGTTACCAACAAAGCTTCATCTCTAGCTTATCAACATATGAAGAGCTTCTGACCTTAGTAGTCGACATAGTTTCCACTCTATGGTTTTCTTAATTAGATTATTATAAATAAACCTAATCCTAGACATGTATTTATAAAAAAACCCACATACTATTTAAACATAGAAACACACCCAAAATTAACCACAAAATCAATAATTGTATATTTTTTGGGTGTGTTTATAAATGGGTTTTGAGTGTGTGTAATGATGGGTTTTGGGTGTGTTTATAAAGTGTTTTGGGTGTTGGGTTTTTTTATAATTTCAGCCCCCATTTTGGGTGTTTTAGTGAAACTCCCTTTCTTAATTTAATAATGGTGTACTAAATTACAAATGAATGAGTCTGCTTAGCAAACCAAAACAAGTACAATAATATGCCTTGCATTCAGAGATGAATTTGTCATAAAACTTAGAAAGAGTAAAATGATGCCTATCTTGTTAACTGTGTCACATGGAATTCCTTTGTGTTATATTACATATAATAGTAATTCTGGCCATCGCTGCCTGTTTTTGGCTTTGGGAAGGGAAAAATCTCAAATGAGAAGAATATGGCATATGGCTGGAGAGACAGTTGACAGATACATAATTAATAAATGCCTCTCCTTATTTTAACACTCAATTACACCACCTTCCTCTTCACTCTATAGCCAACAACAGGTAGCTATAATGAAAATTTTGAATCCAAATCTGTAGCTCTCTCTCTCTCTCTCTCTCTCTGTGTAGTCAAAAAAGCAAAGAGAGAATCAATTCATAAGAGAGGGGCTCTTTTATCAAAACCAAAAACAGCACATTTCACTGAACCTATTGAGGAAAACAATGCAAGACACATGGTGTAGCAAACAGCCCTGTTCAATTCAAATATATGTAGCAAGCAGAACCCCGAGGTCAAGGTGGTGGAGCTGGTGTGCTTGCTTTCTTTAATCTTTTAAAACCTCTCTTTCTTCATCTCTCTATCCTTTTCTTGCTTGACTGCAAAGGATGTATTAATTATAGAAAACCAGTAGAGTTTAAGAAAAGAATCAAGAAAAGAGAGGGAGAGAGAGACCCAATGCAAAACCAAGTAGAGTGTGGTTAGGGTTTTGAGGCAGTTTGGCAATGCCAATGCTGCTGATCAGGAAGTCTTGTATCTCCCACAACCACCACCAAATGCCGAGGAAACTCTTCCCAACTCACCTCCACCACCACCACTTCCTCTCTCACTATTCTCTCCTGCTCTTCTTCCTCCTCACACTTCTAACTTGTTCTGCTGCAACTGTTGAGGTTCTTACTCTACATTCATGGCTTCAAAGCTCTCCCTCCCCCTCACCCTCTTCTTCATCAGATTTCTCCAACTGGAACCCTTTAGACCAAAACCCTTGCAGCTGGTCCTACATAACTTGCTCTCCCCAAAACTTTGTCATTGAAATAAATATCCAGTCTGTTGAGCTAGCCCTTCCCTTCCCTTCCAATCTCTCCTCCCTTGCCTTCCTCAAAAGGCTCATCATTTCTGGTGCCAACCTCACTGGAACAGTGTCACCTGATATTGGTCATTGTAATGCACTTACAGTGATTGATGTTAGCTCAAACAGTCTTGTGGGTTCTATTCCTTCAAGCATTGGAAAGCTCCAAAATCTTCAGGACTTGATTTTGAACTCTAACCAGCTCACTGGGCAGATACCAAAAGAGCTTGGTGGTTGCATCAGCCTGAAGAATCTCCTTGTATTTGATAACTATCTCAGTGGGAGTATTCCTGCTGAGCTTGGCAAACTATTAAACTTGGAAGTTATTCGTGCCGGTGGCAACAAAGACATTTCAGGAAAAATCCCGGATGAGCTTGGAAACTGCAAGAATTTGCAGGTGCTTGGTCTTGCTGATACTAAAATTTCTGGTTCCATCCCTGCATCATTGGGTAAACTAAGCATGCTTCAGACGCTTTCGGTTTATACTACCATGATATCTGGTGAGATTCCACCGGATATTGGCAACTGTTCAGAGCTTGTCAATCTATTTTTGTATGAGAATGACCTCTCTGGTTCACTGCCACCAGAGTTGGGTAAGCTTCAGAAGCTGGAGAAGATATTGCTGTGGCAGAACAATCTTGTTGGGAACATTCCTGAGGAAATTGGGAACTGCAGAAGCTTGAAGACTATAGATCTCTCTTTGAATTCTGTCTCTGGAAGCATACCCCAATCTTTTGGAAACCTCTCAAATCTTGAAGATCTTATGCTTAGTAACAATAACATTTCTGGTTCAATCCCATCAGTTCTTTCCAATGCTACAAAACTCTTGCAGTTGCAGCTTGATACTAATCAGATATCAGGCTTAATCCCAACTGAGCTGGGAATGTTGACAGAGCTAACAGTCTTTTTCGCTTGGCAGAACAAACTTGAAGGTAGCATTCCATCAGAATTGGCTGGTTGTAAGAGCCTCCAAGCTATTGATCTCTCACACAATGCTCTCACTGGTAGCTTACCTCCTGGCCTGTTTCAGCTGCAAAATTTAACCAAGCTTCTCTTGATTTCGAATGAAATTTCGGGGTCCATACCGGCGGTGATTGGACACTGTAGTTCTCTTATCCGGCTCCGCCTTGTAAACAATAGAATCAGTGGAGAGATTCCAAAAGAAATTGGGCTCCTTGACAATCTTAGTTTCCTTGACCTGTCTGAAAACAATCTTGTTGGTCTAGTGCCAGACGAAATTGGAAAATGCAGTGCATTACAGCTGCTGAACTTAAGTAACAACAGCCTTGGAGGTACTTTGCCTAGCCTTTTTTCTTCTCTCACTAGGCTTGAGGTATTGGATGCCTCTGTGAATCGATTTGTGGGTCAGATTCCTGATAGTTATGGTAGGCTTGCTTCACTTAACAGGCTCATCCTCAGCAAGAACTCACTCTCGGGACCAATCCCCTCTTCGCTCGGTCGCTGTTCTAGCCTTCAGCTACTTGATCTTAGCAGCAACAAGCTCACCGGCACAATCCCGGAGGCCCTGTTTGAAATTGAAGCTCTTGACATTGCTTTAAACCTGAGTTTCAATGCCTTGTCTGGGATAATCCCACCACAGGTTTCTGCTCTTAATAAGCTATCCATACTAGACCTCTCACACAACAAGCTTGAAGGCGACTTGTTGGCACTATCCGGGCTTGAAAATCTTGTTTCTTTGAACATCTCATACAACAATTTCACCGGCTATCTTCCTGATGAAAAGCTGTTTCGGCAGTTGTCAGCAACAGACCTGGCAGGAAACGAAGGACTGTGCTCTAGAGGTCATGACTTTTGCTTCCTCAGCAATGGTACAACAACGAGCATGCCAAAAAGTGGCGGTTTCAGGAGGTCATGGAGGCTTAAGTTGGCCATTGGCTTGCTGACAACCTTGACCATTGCCTTGACAATTTTTGGGGCTGTTGCAGTGTATCGAACACGAAAGATGATGGGAGAGGACAATGATTCCGAGATGGGAGGAGACTCATGGCCTTGGCAGTTTACTCCATTCCAGAAGGTAAATTTCACGGTTGACCAAGTCCTGAAATGTCTGGTGGAAACCAATGTGATAGGAAAGGGATGTTCAGGAATTGTTTACCGGGCAGAAATGGAAACCGAAGACATTGCTGTAAAGAAGCTATGGCCAACAACAATAGCTACACGATACGATTGTCAAAATGACAGGTTCGGGATCAATGCAGGAGTTCGTGATTCCTTTTCAGCTGAGGTGAAGACCCTTGGCTCGATTCGCCACAAGAACATTGTTAGGTTCTTGGGTTGCTGTTGGAATCGAAACACAAGGTTGCTAATGTACGAGTACATGCCAAATGGGAGCTTGGGTGGCCTACTTCATGAAAGAAGTGGTAACTGCTTGGAATGGGACCTGAGATACAGGATAGTACTGGGAGCAGCACAGGGCCTGGCTTATTTGCACCATGACTGTGTTCCTCCAATTGTTCACAGGGACATCAAGGCCAACAACATCCTCATTGGTCCAGACTTTGAGCCCTGCATTGCTGATTTTGGGCTTGCCAAGCTTGTCGATGAAGGAGACTTCGCTCGATCCTCCAACACCGTTGCTGGTTCTTATGGCTACATTGCTCCTGGTTAGTACAAATTCTTGTTGCTACGTTATAAATTTCAAGTAGTATATAAACAAAAAGTGGTCATAAACTGCATCATGAATAACTAAACAATTGTACATTATCTCCCTGGCTTTTTCTGCTTCATCCACAACAGCAAGAAACAATAATTCTCCACATTTTCTTGGATTTGATTTACAGAATATGGATACATGATGAAGATAACAGAGAAAAGTGATGTGTACAGCTATGGTGTAGTTGTGCTAGAAGTGCTAACAGGGAAGCAACCAATTGATCCAACCATACCAGATGGCCTGCACATTGTGGATTGGGTAAGGCAGAGGAGAGGGGGAGTTGAAGTCCTGGATGCAAGCCTCCGTGCCCGGCCCAAATCCGAAATCGAAGAAATGTTGCAGACACTAGGTGTGGCTTTGCTCTGCATAAACTCAACCCCAGATGACAGGCCAACCATGAAAGATGTAGCAGCCATGCTCAAAGAAATAAGGCAGGAGAGAGAAGAGTGCATGAAAGCTAACATGCTTCTCAATGGCTCTGCTGAAAATGAAGGGAGAGAAAATATCAGTTGCAGTGTAGGAACCTCATCAGCCATGGTGGTGCAGCATTCTTCTTACCCTTCAAGTCACAGCACAAGCTTCTCTGCTTCCTCATTGATATACACTTCTCCCCCTAATGTCAAAAACAACAGTTAACTGATCAAATAAGAAGTCATTTCAGACTTCAGCTTAGAAATTTGTTTTCTGCTTGAGTTTTTGTTTCAAATTAGGCTCAGGTTTTTCTGTGTGTAAAATTGAGGAGAAGTTTTAATAATCAGAAGCAGCGAAAGTCACTTCTTGGTTTTTATGTAGAGGTGATCCTTGTCTTGGTTGACATTTGACTTAGTTTGACTACTGGTTATGAAGTTTGACCACTTCAAACGACGTTCCAGTGTATGTCGTTTGGGCACGTAATGTCATATGGATTATGGGCCATATCAAACAAGATATATATGTTGACTGGACTATAGGGGATGTAGCGAGAGCGTCATATATGGACTAATATGAAGGTCCACATAATGTAATTAATTGTACTATATGAAAGTTACAAGATGGTCAATTAAATGGTTTAGGGAAATTCACAGAAATATTCAATATTCATTAGGTGTCAATTAAATGGTTTAGGGAAATTCACAGAAATATTCATTAGATGTCTGAGAAGTGGGAATTTCTCGAGAAGTGGAGGTGAAAGAACTCAGTGACCTGAGCTATACCCCATTGAAGTCAATTAAATGGTTTTAAATTTAAAAAATAAATATTGAAACTTTGCCCATTACGTATTCTAAAAGACCTTTCGAAAACTTTAAATGACAAAATATAATACAATAATTGCATGTAACACAAATATTTCAATATGATCAAATATCAGACCATAATTTAACCAACATGCAGCAATGCAAACATGATTTTGAAATTTTTTAAGTACGTACATACATACATACATATATGTATATATATAATGAATGAGCGAGCATTATACATCCCTCCTCATATACATCATTTACGAATTAAGTTCTACAAAATACAACATCAATAATTAACAAAACACAACACACACTAATTAACACTTAATTGGGGTCATATTTTGACACTGCAACCCCGAAACATATATATATTCATACGCTATTTTGAACCCTCTATACGTTTCAATCGATCAGATGGTTTTTTTTTTTCATCTCTAAAACCAAAAGCCCTGCCATATACCAACTGACTGAACCAACCTGCGCAAAAAAGCTTGAATATTTTCAAAACGCAGTGTGATCGCTTTTGGAGACAGTAATCTACGTTGACTTTGACTGGAGAGAAAATCGACCAATTAACGATGAGGAGGAGCTTCAACAACCCCCAGGCTAAACTTCACCGTCCATCTGTCCATCCATTTTCATGCACGGAAGAGAGAGAAAAAAAAAGGAGAGAGAAACAAAGAAGGAAGATGTTGCCTTCTGTTTCGATTTCGTTTGCTTGCTTGCTTGTCTCTCACTTTACTGTTTCTTGTGTGTGGCTGAGGCTGAGGCTGAGGAAGGTGACGACCCATTAGTGCCAGCTGGAGTGCTTGCATGCTGGTTCCTTTGCGACTTTCCCGGCCTCTTGTTGCCCTCTGATTTTGGCCCGGCTTGCCGTACCTTCACTCCTCGTATCATCTGTATACCAATGTATAAATACACATACAAAATTAACATTATACGAAAAATTAGTCACTAATTAATTCGTGGATTAGTGTTTGATTAGGATAATACTATAAACATACATATTTGTTACATTTCACGTCTGAGTAGATCACTATGAAGTCCCCTTCTTGGAGTCCATTGGCTCTCACAAAATCTCCTTCAACCACATAATAATAAATCCATGACAAGTTCAGAAAACAAAACAACAATTCATGACAAATTAAAAGCAAGAAACTTTGCGCTATGTGCACCTGTGTTTTCTAGGAGATACATCCTGCTTTTATTGTTGGGCCAGTACCTGAAACTCCACATATAGATAGAAAACGAGGAGCAAAATAATTACTTATAATATCTCGACGGTATCGAAAACAAATAATTAACATTGATAAACAAAAAATTTGTATTGAAAAATGAACATGGCATGAACATTACTAGAATAAATATTTGTAGAATACCTGTAGCGCATGTTCCACACGCGAGAAGTCCCAATGTCTTCCATTGGGATGGAAATCCCATCTCTTGCCTCCAGTTCTGGAAGATGGGTTTCTGCTTCCTTCTAATTAATCATTGATTAACAACACCACCAACAATTGCAATTAACAAAATGAAATTCTTTTCTCATACAAAATTAGTGAAACCAATTTCAATTAAGTAAATTAATGACGTACTTTTGGTAACACAATCCTTCCAAGACTACCCACATCGCTCTGCTTCAACACCTTCTGCAGAAGAAACTTCAAATTCTTCTCAGATTTCCATCCCTAAAAAAGAAAAACACACAATGGCAAGCAAGTATTAATTAGTTGATCAAAATTGTTTTCTATATCATCCCCAATTAATATTACACCAATTAAGAATGTTGAGCATAACTGCACCAAATTACACAACCCACCTGGCGCCTCTCCTGCCTTTCCTGTGCAGCACTACGCCCCTGATTGTAATTTTGTGCTTGAGTACTAGCCGGCCGATCCATCTGCTGCACTGGAGGAGGCGGTGCAGCCTCCGGTGTAATGCTAGGCATCATGGCCGGGGATGGGGACGGGGCCGCAGTAGCAGTGGCCCAGTAAAACCAGTTGCCCGGATTGGCTTGTAGCGGCACAGAATTAGCACAATTCAGATTGGCAGCGTTCCCAACAAGCCTTGTGTGCTGCTGATGAAGGAGATGATCCGGCATTTGAGCATTAAGGTGCTGCTGCTGATGATGATGTCCATGCCTATGGTGTGACACAAGCCGTCTCTGCCTCGCCATCCTCTTCTTCCTCGCCTCTTTCGTAGCTGAAGACCCTAACCTCATCAATTGATGCTCACCATTCCCTGGAAAATATTGGTAAGGCTGGTATTGACTTCCATACCCGGCAAAAGCCTGGGGACGATGCTGTGGAGGAGGGGCTAGGTGAATGTTATTGTCAGGGAACGACCCGTAATGGGCCGTTCCCATGCCGAACGGAGACGACGGCCAGGTAGGTTGCCCAGAGTCAATCATGTGATGATATTCCGGTGATGGTTGGTACGGACCTGGTCCGTTAACATACTGGTCAGGCGCTATGTACCCCATCATTGAAGGGTAAGCTGCCGGCGGGGGCGGCGGGGGCGGAGTGGGGACAAGGATTCCCCCGGCGTGATCATAGGCTGCATGTGGCGGCGGTGCCATCCAAGGAGTTTGGGTGAAACTACAAGAAGGGTTTGGTTCAAGAACTCTAGGGCTTGTGTTAGGGTTAGGGTTTTGAAAAGGGTCATGGTACTGTTGTTGTTGGGCAACAATATCGGCGTCTTTGGTGGTAAGACTATTACTGCGCCTCTTTTGGAGATGGTTGGTCTGAACCCACTCAAGCACAAGTTTAAGCAACTGCTTCATGGCCTCTTTGCCTCCGCCCAACCGCCTGGCCGCGCACTCGATTGTCGACTTCTTGATCTTCACACTTCTCAAGTCTTCAGCGGAGACCGTCTCTCTGTTTGACCTCAGCCACTCCAAGAACACCATGGCCATGTCGTCCGGCTCCTTGTTCTCATTCTGATCATCCTTCTTGTTATTCTCCTCATCACGAACTGCAACTTCTTGTTGTTGTTGTTGTTGAGGAATAATTGCAGTGGCTTCATTAGGGTCTTGTAATTGGTGGGGCGTTAGTAATTGCTGGTGGTCGTCATCTTGTTGAAACTGCTCCATTAAAAGGCTGTCACTTTGGAAAATGGAGGAGAGGTCAAAAAACTCATTGGACTCAAACAGATCCGTGTACCCAAAAGTCTCCATCGCACCCATGCAATCTATGGCTCCTCCTTCCCTGCCGAGATCCGACGGCTGAGAGATCTCCATCGAGGCGGTGGAGGACAAGGCATGCGCATCAACCGCCTGATCATCAACCTGGGAGTACTGGTAGCGGTGGTTGTAACTGTTATGGTGCTGCTGCTGCCTTCTCTCCCCATCTTCCTCCGCGTCCGATCTCAAGATGGCCCAGGAGGCCGCGGACGAGGACGACGAGATCGAGGACGAGGTGGACGAGGAAGTGACCGACTTGACCGGTGCAGGGGTTGAAGATGAGGAGGAAGAAGATGACATGCATGGGAAGTCAGGGAGAGGAGGGAAGTGGTCATTGTAGAAGATGGAAGGGTCATTGACATCAGCAAGGAAAGCAGTTTCTTGGTCATTGTCATCAAGCCACATCTCACTTGGGTCCACACCCAAATTATCCTCCTGATCTTCCAGTTCCTCCATGGCACCACCACCACCAAACCCATCTGAGATTGGAATATTTACATCTTTCATGTGGTGATGATGAAGATCTCCTGCATGCAGATCTTGATGATGATGAACTTGAACTTGCTTCCCCTTCATTTTTTTTTTCTCAAATAATTGATTATTTTTTCCTTTTCTGTAGGTATCAGATATTTTTGTGAAAGAGAGAGGGTTTAAGTTTTTTTCTGCTTCTGTGTACGGATAAGTGCAAAGAGATGGAGAGAAAGAAGATTGTATTGGATTAAGGAAGCAAAAGAGTGAAAGGGCCCGCTTTTGGTATCAAACCCTCACACAGAAGCAACATAAAGCATCTGATACTCTCTGCTCTATCAACAACACCATCAAAGATAACCACACAAATAATAATAATATCAAAACAACAATTTTATTATTTTTTAAAAAAACCTATTTTTAGTCATCTCACCACCACAGAAAGCGACGTCACTGCTCTCTAACCCATGAACCTGTTGAAATTTAATTGGGTTATTATCTCAGAACATCGACCTCGCCAAACACTAAATCTCTGCGCTAATACCGAGATTAACAGAAAACCAGAGAGGAGATTACCAAAACCACCGACTCTTTCTGCAAAAGTCCGGCGAGGGAAAGACAAACAGAGCAGGAGCCTCTCCAAGTATGAGAGCACGCAGGCTTAAATGGAGGGAAAAAGCTCAACAGCCCCCATGTGTGTTTTGGTTTGTTCTGGGAGGTTTCATTGTATTTGCACCAACTTCTGTTTATTTCTTTTTCTCTCTTTTTATTTTTTTGGGTTTTTTTTATAGATAAGTTCAAATGGTTTTTTCCTCGGGTTTTATTTTATTTTTCTGAGAGTAGTGGGGTTTTAATCCGAATCTCATCCCTCATTAAGTAAGAGAGAGATACGAAGAGAAAAGAATCCAAAGAGATGGAAAGGCAGTTTTAGAGAGAGTGCAATAAAGGAGACGGATTAAAAGAAACAAGAAAACAAAACCGCGTGCCGCTACTTTCTTAGCCCTCACTCCGGATTTTGTGCCACCCGCCATACGTTCCCACCTGAATGGTACCACCATGCGGTGCCCCAGCCTTTACCATTACTATTTACAACTTCATCATTAACCCACATTCCACATTAACAGCCTCTAATTAGGGTTTTCTTCAACATACTTTTGCTAATGGCATATTTACTAATTCGTAATCGGATTAGGATGAATTGAACTTAGGTGTTGGAATTCGGATTCTCATTAAGTTATTTACTACATTATCATGAATTGGAAATGAAACTAGTTTGATTACTAAAATGCACTGGTTCTAAATAAATTATTCGGTTATAGTGGATGGCAAATTGGAATTTAAAAATTAATTGATAAAAAAGATGGATTCCCGATGGGCTAGTTCTCCATGAATTAGAAAATAACCTCCCACGCAAGAGTTCAATTCCTTCTAAATTTGTTTTGTGCGGGCCCCGTTTGCTTATGCATTCCTTTATACGAAGTAAACACAGGAATAATCCGTAATATGAATTCAACTACTTATTTTGATTCCCATTAATGATTAGTAAACATGCATGCCATAAATTGATCTAATTTATGGTGAGAGGATTCAAACATTTTTTTTGGTTGAGAAAAAAATGATAGTAATTATTGATGAAACATATCATAGTACAATGCCACAAAAGAGCCAAAATGGGTACAACATCTCCAGTGACCAAATACAACAATATGTTGATTTGATATGGAGAGAATTACGCCTAAACCAACAAATACTCAAACCCTGATTCAGCATCTCGAAGGACTTGTACTCAGACTAACAATACATCTCCATTGCGCAACGGCAAAAACGACATATGTGGATTGCAGTCGAAAACTAGAATACAAAATATAGCAAACTCCTAAAGAATTCCTGAGAATAAAAATAAAAATTATAGCAAACTCCTAAAACTTAAAACAAGAAATAGGAACATCGCTCCACATCCACTTCGGCAACTGAAGAAATCCATAATGCCATACCGGCTAATCCCTTAGGGCCGCACTGGCTAAACCCCAATCTACACAAACTGGTAACTTTCATTGAACTGGAGCTAAAACCCTGTATATGTGGGCTAAAAGTGGCAACTAAATCATGGCGACAATGGTGTTTCGCGTGTCTGCTTCCACATCACATACGAATCAGCATAGCAACCGTTACTACCTCTACCGACATCGACGCCTCCACCTCTAACGGGATAGATAACACCACCGATAACTCTTATTATTACAGCCAAGCAAAAAACACTCAAACCAAAAAAAACCTACAACCAACCCTGCAGCCATAAACAACAAAAACAAAAGCAAGATGCAAGGGAAAGGAAATGGAAGGAAAGAGGAGAAGAAAAAAAGGGGATACAGAAAGAGAGAGAGAGGGGGTTGAGAGGGAAGAGAGAGACTCAAGTCTTCATATAACCAAAGTGATCAAAACAGTTGCATAATGCACGTAATAAGTTCATTTTAGGGAAAATGGAATGGTTAAAATTCTTTGATATTTTTTTCTCTATGTTTCCTCTATAAACTCGAGAGAGAGAGAGAGAGAGAGAGAGAGAGAGAGAGAGAATGGACCCAATGGGTTTGTAATTTCTATTGGTTAGAGTTAGACTGATAATTGACGTTGAGTTTAAGAAATTTAAACAACATTAAAAACAAAACAAAAAAAGTTTATACATAACAAGGATTCGTGAGTGAAGCGGCAGGGATTACCATTTGCTGCTACGCGTCCATGCACTTCTGACGTAACTCTTTTTTTTTCTTTTTCTTCTCTCTCTCTCTCTCCCCTTCTGCACCTGCCAATAATCGCGCTTGTTCGTTCAACTCACTATGTCTTTAACCTATATCTAACGTCATTCTCTGGCTCCAGTTAGATTCACACCTAAACAACCCAAGCATTCATGACAGACCAATCGAGTATCACCACATATTCCTAATAAACCGTAGCGGTCACATGACCTGTTCTAGTTTTCGTATATGGCTGCTTCTTATTAGTTTTTGGAGAGTTGATGACATTCGTCACTGCTTTAATGGGCTTACTTGTTTTCGTACATCACAGTCGCTTTGGATTTGTTATATTACGACTTTTTGTTTGTGGGCACTCATTTGGATCTCGGTGATGTTACCCAATAACGAACTGCCACATTTGAGCTTTTTTTCTTCTTTTTTTTTTCATATTAAAAAAGCAGTTTATCCTGAAAATTTAAAACTCAATTAACACGATGGTTTAATACATTTAAGATATGTTTCTCTTTTAATTGTTCTCTTTTAATTGTTACAATTTTCTTATTATATTGTCAAGTGAAGCAATTCAGTCTGAATCACGCTTAAATAACAAATCATAATCATGTTGCGATGATGTTGTAATTTAATGAATAGATAATATATTTCATCTTTTACTTTTAAAATAATTACAAATGATACTTATGTTTTGAGAAAACTAACTTTAAATGACACAAAAAGTATGACAAAAATCCGTAATTTTATCTTTCATTTTTACCTTTATGAGAGGTGACATATAATCACGAGAAAAATCAAATTTTAATGACAAATTAATCATGAGAAAATTTGTAAAATTGTATCGTTCATTTTTTACTTTTACCACAATGATAGGTGACACTCATGTAGCGAGGAAACCAATTCTCAATGGCAAATTAATTATGATCGAAATCCGTAAATTTTTATCTTTCATCTTTTATTTTTACAAAAATGACATATGTTATGCCGTAAAGAAACCAAACCTCAACACATTAGTTGTGATAAAAACTCACAAAATTTTATCTTTCATCTTTTACTTTCACAATAATGACAATGCCACTTACATTGTGAGGAAACAAACCTCAATGACACATTAATTGTGGAAAAATCGTATATTTTTATTTATCTTTCATTTTTTATTTTGATGACAAAGACAAATGACACTCATGCCGTGAGGAAACAAAACCTCAATACACTTTAATTATGATCAAAACTCGTAAAGTTTTATCTGTCTCCTTTTGCTTTCAAATCGATGACAAATGTGAATCAAATTGCGAGGATATGATTACTCAATCAAACATTAATTATGATCAAAACCCATAGATAATATATTTCATCTTTCTTTTACGACAATCACAAATGAGTACATTTTTGCTCACCACTTTAACCCAAAATGTACCCTCACCAACCTTCTTAACACATGTCCATGAGTATATTTATGGTTCCACAAATACAAAGCAAAGAACTAACTATGGTTATGTCTATAGACACATGTCAAGTGTTGAGAATAATGGCTTGGGTAGTGGTGAGCAAAAATATTTCTATTACAAATTACCCTAATATTGTGAGGAGAGTAAAACTCAATAGTACATTACTCATGGACATGTGTTGAGAATGGTGGTGAGAGTACATTTTGGATTAAAGTGGTGAGCAAAAATATTTCTATCACACAAATAATAATAATAATAATAATATCAAAATAACAACTTTTTATAATTAAAAAAAAACCTATTTTAAGTCAGTTGATTTTTTCGTCGGTTTTAATTTTAACTTTTGGCCCGTTTGGTTCATGGTTTTGTGTGAGAGTAGTGTGGTTTTAATTTGAATCTCAACCCACAATCCATACACATAGTAAGAAAGACAGAGAGGGAGAGGAAGAAAAAGAATCACTCCGGATTTTGTGCCACCCGCCATTTGTTCCCACCTGAATGGTGCCGCTATGCGGTGCCTCAGCCTTAAGTTAACCAATTTTATTAACAACATCATCATTAACCCACATTTTACATAAACCGTCTGTAATTATGGTTGTTATTTTGGGACTCAAACTTCAGTGTAAAGGAGCGAGCACATTATCCTTATCAACGGACTTAACCCATACTTTCATGTAACAAGTTCGTTTTAGTGAAAATTATGAAATGGTTAAATCTCTCTTTAATATTTTATTCTCCCTATTTCTTTATGTGTTCTCTATAAAATGTAGACAGAGAAAATGAACTGACTGGTTTGTAATTTGTTATTTTCGATTTGATAATTGACTTTGAGTCCAAGAAATTTAAACAATAATAAAAAAAAAGAGGGGTTGATAATTGACATAACAAGGTTTGTCTGGATTCGTGGGTGAAGCGGCGGGCATCACCATTTGCTACAATGCGTCCATGTACTGGCGTAACCCTTGTTTCTCTTTCTCTCTCCTTTTGCATCTGCCAATCAAGCTGGTCCGTTTCAACTCACTCGGTCTTTTCCAATATCTGACGTCGTTCTCTGACTCCAGTTACATTCACACCTAAACAGCTCAACCATTCATGACAGACCAATCGAGCACCACCACTTATTTGTAGTAAGTCGTAGCGGTCGTGAAAACCGTTTCAGTTTTAGTAGATGGCTGCTTCCTATTGGGTTTCATGATGGGAGAGTTCATGCCATTCGTCACTGCTTTAATTAATGGGATTTCTTGCTTCCGTACATCACAGTCGCTTTGAAATCACGACCTTTGAACCTTTTTTTCTTTTTAATTTCTTTTAAAGGTTAATCTGGAAAATTTTAATCTCAGTTGGTACTATTGTCGTTTAATAAATTTGAAATTTATGATGACACTCATGCCGTGAGAAAATCCATTCTCAATGACACATTAAATATGATCAAAATTCATAAATTTATCTTTCATATTTTACTTATACAAGACTCTCATATCGCGAGAAAACCAAATCTCAATGGAACATTAATTATGATCAAAATCCATAAACTTTTATCTTTCATCTTTTACTTTTACGACAATGACACGTGACACTCATGCCACGAGAAAACCAAACCTCAATGACACATTAGTTCTTATGATTAAATTTATCTTTCATCTTTTACCTGACAATAACAAATGACATTCATGTCCTGACAATGAAACATTAGTTGTGATAAAATCTCGTAAAATTTTCTTTTTATCTCTTACTTTTATGACAAGGACACATGACAATCATCTCTTACTTTTATAACACATTAGTTGTTATAAAACCCGTAAAACTTCATCTTTCATTACTTTTACAACAATGAAATATGGAGGAACCCGTAAAACTTCATCTTTCATTACTTTTACAACAATGAAATATGAATCCTCCATGTCCAATGCAAATGCTAATTGAATATGAATGCTACACCATATGTCTCAGATAATAATATAGAAATGAGGTTGCGGTATTGAACCATGTAACTTCAAACAAGCAACACTGAAAACCATACATAAAACTATATATAAAACACCCCAAAAGATCTCGTGACTCCAAATTAAAATAAAATAGTATCATTTTTGTAATTTCCTTGTTCCTTATAATCTTGTCATCCATTCATTTTATATCTGGAGGTCCTTTTTTGTCACCACCGCCGCTGACTACGAAAACGAAGCTATTATTTTATATCTGAAACCCACATGAGTCATGAAGAATGTTATCCTCTGCAACTGCGATGTCAAACATTGCGTCCCCATTGATGAAATCAATTCTTATTGGTCAAAGATTCAATTGCAAAGACTTTCATGCCCCTCAAAGTACGTTTCACAAGCACCCAGCTGCCACCTGTATAACCAATGATGGTTCATTCTTCTCAGGCTGAGACTGAGAGGAGAGACGAGACGACCCCAACATGTGAGAGCTTTCAAATTTTAATGTTATCTTTAATTTGGTTATATAATTTGGCATAATCAACGGTGATAAGTATGATGCGTGGTAATAGAGAATTAAAATCTCAACCAATGTCGTCCATATATAATGTAACTCAAAATCTTAACCAGAAAATTAAAATATTATCCTAACAATTCAGAATTTGCCTGCATGAAAGGGTCGTACTTGGAAAGACTTTCTTGGCCTACTCTTCATGCATACAAAATTTGCCCGGAGAAAATCAATCACACTTGCTGCACATGGCAGCACGTCAGCTAGGTTTCACCCACCAAATGGTAAGTTCCCATGAATTATGGTATGGATGATTAACGGGTGATCACTCTTTAATGTAAGAAGATTCAAGCTTTTCTAAACGGTTCCATTCTAGTTACAGCTTCACTGCTTCTACAAAAACGCATTTACCTTTCATGCCTGATTGAAATCTTTACAATAGCTTTTTATTTTTTTAATTTATAATTATTTTGTATTAATCACGGCCTGGTGGTGGTCGTCACGGGTGGAGGCCTGGTGGTGGTGGTCGCAGGTGGAGGCCTGCTGGTGGTGGTCTGTCGTGAGCGAGAGAGAGGCAGAGAGAGAGAGAGAGAGAGAGAAAGAGGCTGCGTTGAAGTCAGGAAAGAAAAAAATTTAAAGGACCCGACCCGCCCAGGCGCCCAGACCCTCCCAGGCCGCCTAAATGCTAAGCCCAAATTTGAATTTGGATCCTCTCGACTGTAAATATACGAAGAGCCCCATAGAGTTATGGACCGCGAGTTTTGGTTCTTCTGGTTTTTTATGGTCTAGTAATTGGGCTTCAGTTATTAGGGCCTCATGGGGTATTTATTTTATTTTTAAATTGACTTGTTAGAACATTTAACAAAATTTAATATATTAAAAAAATTTAAACTATCACAACATGAGTTAGGTCAATTGGGCAAGACAGTGTTTTGTTTTTTATAGGCAACAATATTTTAGAAAAATTAGGTATTAGACATAATTAACTTTACTAATTAGTATTTGTGAGTGAGCCTTCCTCTTTTGAGGGTCAAGGTTCGAGTCTCTTCAATGACACAAAATCTTTTTTTTTTTAAAGGTGAATAAAGGGCAACAGAGTTGGTCCCCTGCAGACGGTGGCAGGCCGGCGATGGGTGGTGGCTGCCGGTGGTGGTGGTGGCAAGTGGCCGGCGGCGAGAGTCCAGCGATGGTGGCGGTGGTAGTTGGCTAGATATGGACATGTGGCATAGTATGCTTGCTATAGAAGGAGTGGCATTGTGTGTAATTTTGATATTTTTTAATGATATTTTTGTAAAATTAGGTACTACATTTTGGTATTTGGCATTATGCTAATTAGATGAAATTGTATTCCTATCTTCCAAATTAGTAAACTATATTGTGTTTTAAAACTAAAGCTGGGTAGTTGTGTTCCATAAAATATCAAAAAATGCCCATTATCTTTTTTAATTCTAAAATTTATAAAAAAACAAATTGGCACACGCTCATGCTAGTGTATATATATATATATATAAATTGGCACACGCTCATGCTAGTATATATATATATATATAGAGAGAGAGAGAGAGAGAGAGAGAGAGAGAGAGATTCTCCTATGCAGTGTGGACATTATTATCATACGTAATAGAGATGGCGCTAACTCTGCACCAAATCAGCCACTCCAATATCTGTGATTTACTTTCCCTTTATTGTAATATTGTAATTCCTTGTAATTATAGGTAATTGTAACCAAATAGGAATGTACTTGGAGACCAAGTACCCACCACTTGTATAAATACTTTAGTTCTATTTGAATACAGATGATCCAATTTCAAACCTAAGTGAATCTCTGACATGGAATCAGAGCCTAAAACCCTAGCCTAGCTTCCCTGCATTTTCCCTTTGTGTTTTTCTCTACCCACATATGCCTTCTTCTGTTGAACCCTCTCCTGCAAATACTCCTCCCTCGTCCCCGTCTTCTTCTCCAATGGCTTCTTCCCCGATGGCTTCTTCCTCGTCTGCGACATTGCTTGCATCTTCTATGGTCTCTCTTCCTAATATCTCCTATGTTGTTTCTATCAAATTGGATCGTACGAACTACATCATTTGGAAAGCTCAGTTCTTGCCCCTGTTGAAGAGTACTGGTTTAATCAGATATGTTGATCAAACAAATCCGTGTCCTTCTCAATTCACCTCTGATGGCGTCACTCCCAATCCTGCCTATGCAGACTGGCATAAACTTGATCAACAGCTACTCAGTTGGATTAATTCTACCCTCACTCCTGGCGTGCTCTCTCAAGTTTCTCGTTGTCTTACAGCTCGTGATGCCTGGATCTCTTTGGAAAAACGTTTCAATTCTTAGTCCCGTTCTCGTATTCTTCAGTTGAAGCACCAGTTGCAAACCACCAAACGAGGTACCTCCTCCATCACCGATTTTGTCGATCAAATGACTACTGTTGCTGATAGTTTGGCTCTTGCTGGCAAACCCGTGGATGATGATGATCTTATTGACCTCATTCTCAATGGTCTCGTACCGGCATATGAAAGCGCCGTCAACTCTATTCAGTCTCGTGACCCTCCTATGACCCTCAATGATGTTATTACCTTTTTATTGACTGCTGAGACTCGTATGGCTGATTACACCTCTTCCATGATATCTGATTCTACCACTCAAGTGTTTTACGCTAATCGTGGCCATGGCTTTTCCAACCGTGGGTCCTCTTTTTCCCGTGGTGGTCGTCGTGGCGGATTCTCTGGCTCTCGTGGTGGCTTTTCTAGCACCGGTTCTTCTCCTGGTTGGGGCATCCTTCCTCTCCCCTCCCAAGCTCCACTTTCTGTGCCCGTTGCTGCTAGCCGTGGTGGTTTCTCCTCTCCGTCTTATGGTTCATCTCTTGGTTTTCATGGTCGTTGTTATAACTATGGTGAATATGGTCATATGGCTCGTCGCTGCCCTCGCCCTTCTGTTGCTCCTCAAGCCATGGTTGCCTCTTGATCGGTTCATAATTGTATATTATTTCTTACCCTTCTAGCTTATGATTTGGTTATGTTTTTGAGTTAAACTTGTGCTTTTAATCCTTTTTGTGTTTATCTTTCAGTTAATTGAGCTTTAGGTAACAATGATGGCTTTGGAGAACATAATTCATGCAATTCAAGCATGTTAAGGCCTAATTTGGATGAATTGATGAAGAGCTTAAAGACAAATTCATTATGGCTACAGCCCCCTGCCAGTCCAGTTCCGTAGGTCATATTGCAAGCTTTGTTTCAGCAACCTACATAGCTCGGATGAGGCCACATTCTTCATGAAAGTTGCTCCAATTGGTGTGTACTATAACATATCCAAAATTCAGCCCCATTGGATAAATCTGGAGTCCGTTACCTAGCAAACACAGAACCATGCTCAGGATGGATCTTATCAGCGCGGAAAATGAGTTAGCAATTTGTTTCGGCCTTAACTTCTTACTCCGACCTTGGATTGGCCCAAATAACATATGGCTGGAAAGAAGACATTCTGAACTTCAATTTAGAGTGCTTAAAGTCCTAATTTGATTAAGAGAAGCCCAAGTTGTAAGCCCTTGAAGTTGCTGGTCATGCTGACCTCAGCATGTGCTGGTTGGAAGCTTGGTCATGGTGACATGAAGATGAGCTAGGGCTGCTGGTGGGATTTATTAGTGAAGTGCATCAACCATTTCAGATTTTATAATGGAAGTGTTGTATGCATTAGTGAAGTGCATCAACCATTTCAGATTTTATAAAACAAGTGTTGTATGCATTAGCCATACTTAATTCAGATTTTCAGCTTCCTTAGGCCTATATATAGTGAGGTTTCCCAAGCTTGTAAACACACCCCAAGGGGGGGAGCTCTCAAACACTTCTCTAGAGCTTCCTTCCCTTCTCTCCCTCAAATTCTCTTAGTTTCTCTTTCTAGTTTTCAATTGTTGTAATGAAATCTTTTGTGCTGAAATTTTCCTTAAGTTTTTCTTAGTTCCACTTTACTTTTCATTATGTAAATTCTTTTCTTTAGTTTCAAGTTTGATTAGTTTCCAAGTTTCAATTATGGTTCATGTTCTTATTCATTATGCTTATAAGTTAATATGCTAGTTTGAATGATTGATCACCATTTAGGCTTGCATGTTAGCTATCTTGGTTTGAATTAAGAGTATACACCATGCTTTAATTCGAATTGAACTATGAATAGGAAGAGTATGTATGGACATTCGACAACAGGGATTAGATACATACTTGGTTGTTTAAATTGTTCTTCTATGCTTAATGGGTTCCTAATGCTTAATTTTAGGTTAGACAACAAATGATCAAATTAGGGAATTAGGAACACAAGGTTATGACCACACACCATGGCTTAATCATACATTAGCTAGAATCAATCCGTTAATCTAATTGAACTTGGGAACTTATCTGCTTGAGTTAGTTATTTTCTTTCTTCCTTGTTTTATTTATTTCCCTTCTTTTTCATTTCTGTTTTGTGTAGGGAAAATGAATTGAATCATTCAATCACCAATCCTCGTGGGATCGACCTCGCACTTACATATGCTATACTACCAAACGGCTCGTGCACTTGCGAGTATCACAAGTTGAGGATGCAGTTGAACCCATTTTGGTGCAGCTGTATCTACGCAACACCTCTCATACTCCTGCTCAGTCATCCACCTGGTTTACTGATAGTGGTGCCTCCACTCACATAACAAATGATCTTGCTCATCTCCAACTCTCTCAGAATTATGGCGGTTCAGATCAAGTTTCAGTGGGTAACGGTCAAGGTTTGCATATATCTAATATTGGTTCTGGTTCCATCTCTCAATTCCATTTAAATAAAGTTCTTCATTGTCCTTCCGCATCTCATAATTTGCTTAGTGTTCATCAATTTGCTCTCGATAATTCTGTCTATTTTATTTTCACCCCCTTTGATTTCTATGTGAAGGATCTCGTCTCGGGGAAGATGCTTTTCCACGGCAAGAGTGAAAATGGTCTCTATCCGTTCCGGTCTCCTTCATCCTCCTCTTCCTTTCCTACCACCGCCGTGGCCCTCCTTGGTATCCGTACTTCCTCTTCCGTGTGGCATCAACGCTTAGGTCATCCATCTCCTGTTGTCTTTCAGAAGATTTCCGCTCACCTTCCCCTTTGTGGTTCTCCTAGTAGTTCTTTTTGTTCTCATTGTCCACTAGGCAAAAGTAGTCGTTTACCGTTTCAGTTATCTTTTTTTATTTCTACTGTTCCGTTACAACTCGTTCATTGTGATATTTGGACATCTCCCGTTTTATCTAATAAAGGTTCTAAGTATTTTATCTTATTTGTTGATGATTACTCTCATTATACATGGGTTTTTCCCATGCGTTTTAAGTCTGAAGCCTTTGATTATTTTCATAAATTTAGGACATTGGTGGAAAATTTATTGTCTGTTGACCGTGTGTGCACAATCAAATCTCTTCAGACAAATGGGGGGGCTGAATTCCTTAGTCACCAATTCCAGCATTACTTAAGTACTCATGGGATTTTTCACCGTGTTTCCAATCCTCATACCCCCGAACAAAACGGAGCCGCAGAACGCAAACAGCGACACCTAATAGACATGGCTCTTACTCTCCTTGCCACCGCCCATATGCCCCTTTCCTTTTGGGTTGAAGCTTGTAATACTTCTACTTATTTAATCAACCGTTTGCCTGCCCATCAATTAAATTATTTGTCTCCATATGAATTTTTGTTTGGTAGTCGTCCTGACTATTCTATTTTTCGTGTTTTTGGATGTGCCTGTTTTCCTTACTTGCGTCCTTATAATAAACATAAACTTCAATTTCGATCTAAACAATGTGTTTTCATCGGTTACTCTCTCAATTACCAAGGTTATCGTTGTTATGATCCTTCCACTGGTCGTGTTTATCTCTCTCGTCATGTTGTTTTTTATGAATCTACTTTTCCATTTCAGGTTCTCTCTTGCACTTCCCCAGCTCCTTCATCCCCGGTGCCTCCCCCTCCACCTTTAGTTGTGTCTTCCTCCCCGGTGTCTCCACCACCGCCCCCTCCTTCCCCACAGCCCCCTCCATCTCCTCCTCCTTTTCCCACAATCACTCATGTTGATGTCCCCGCTTCTCCAGTTGAGTCATCCTTGCCCCCCTCCCTTCCCCCTACTCACACAATGGTCACTCGTTTGAGAGATGGGATTCGAAAACCAAATCCCAAATATGCAAATCTTGTTTTTTCGCAGGTATCTGAGATCGAACCTACCTCGTTCCGAGAAGCAAACAAATCGGATCACTGGCGCCAAGCTATGCTCACAGAGGTCCAAGCCCTCCACCACAATCATACTTGGGATCTTGTTCCTCCCTCCCCTCACTGCCATGCCTTGCCTTGCAAATGGGTGTACCGTATCAAACGCCGCTCTGATGGTTCCATTGAACGGTATAAGGCCCGTCTTGTGGCCAATGGTTTTCATCAACAATATGGCATTGACTACTTGGAAACTTTCAGTCCTGTTGTTAAGCATGTTACTGTTCGCATTATTCTTTCTCTTGCTTTTTCTCGGCAATGGCCCATTCGTCAGCTTGATGTCACTAATGCTTTTCTTCATGGTTACTTGTCTGAAGAGGTTTACATGCATCAACCCCGCGGCTTTGAAGACCCTAAATTTCCTCATCATGTCTGTCGCCTTCAGAAATCTCTCTATGGTCTCAAGCAATCTCCCCGTGCTTGGTTCTCCCGCTTCTCTGCATTTCTTATTCACTCGGGTTTCACAGCTTCCAAGGCAGATCCTTCCTTATTCATCTTTCATAAAGATGGCAATTTTCTCTTCCTTTTGATTTATGTGGATGATATTATTGTCACTGGTAATGCTTTGTCACAGGTTCAAGCCCTTATTCAGTCTCTTAACCGTCAGTTTGCTATGAAATATTTGGGGGATCTCCATTATTTTTTGGGCATTGAGGTCAAGCGTACTCCAGATATGCTGTGTTTAACTCAAGCCAAATATGCGGCTGATCTTCTGAAAAAGGCCAACTTACATGAGGCTAATCCTTGTCTCACTCCGGTTGCCACTGGTTCTCAACTTAGCTCTCTTCATGGCTCTCCTCTCTCCAATCCCACTGAGTATCGCAGTCTTGTTGGCTCACTTCAATATCTCACCCTCACCCGTCCGGACATCTCCTTTGTCGTCAACCAAGTTTGTCAATTCATGCATCAACCTACTGATATTCATTGGAAAGCCGTCAAGCGCATTCTACGTTATGTTCTTCGCACTTATCATGACGGCCTTGTTTTTCATCCTAGTGACTCTTCTGTGATTGCTTTCTCTGACGCCGACTATGCTGGTAATCCCGATGATTGTCGTTCTACAGGGGGATATTGTATTTTCTTTGGCTCAAACCTTGTCTCATGGAGCTCCAAGAAGCAGCCCACCGTCTCCCGCTCTAGTACCGAATCTGAGTATCGTCAATTGGCTCTCACTGCTATGGAACTCTCATGGATTCAACAACTCTTACAAGAATTACATGTCTCTTTGCCCTCACCTCCTTTGCTTTGGTGTGACAACACCAGCTCTATTGCTCTTGCTTCTAATCCGATCTTTCATGCGCGCACCAAACACATTGCCGTTGATTATCAGTATGTCCGCGAACTTCTCCTTGCTGGCTCCTTGCATGTTCGTTATGTCTCCACCCATACTCAGCTAGCTGACATTTTTACCAAGGGTCTCCCGCTTCCTCGGTATGCCTTTCTCAAATCCAAGCTGTTGCGCTCTTCGCACATCAGCTTGCAGGGGGATAATAGAGATGGCGCTAACTCTGCACCAAATCAGCCACTCCAATATCTGTGATTTACTTTCCCTTTATTGTAATATTGTAATTCCTTGTAATTATAGGTAATTGTAACCAAATAGGAATGTACTTGGAGACCAAGTACCCACCACTTGTATAAATACTTTAGTTCTATTTGAATACAGATGATCCAATTTCAAACCTAAGTGAATCTCTGACAATACGTACGCCATGTATTTTGTATTACTCCTCCATGCTTTCTAGCTTGTTTACAATGGCATCCGCATGATAATAACGTGTGGACATCCAGATAAGAAAATAACTATATATAAATGGTAAGGATTTGCCGTTGATCTTGCTCAACATTTTTATCATGCAATTGATTTTTCAGTCATACAAAAGATACGTTGCTGTGGAATTTGGATTACTTGGTGGAAACAAATTAACATTTTAAGGATGGCTCATTCCGTAAGTATATATAATGGATTAGGAGGTGGTGGAGTCGTTGTCAGAGTGTGTTGGAATTTTGATTATGCTTAGCACTCAAATGAACAAGTACAAAGTAATAATAAAGGAGAAGAAAACTATAAGGAGATACTTGTTATTTTCTCCAAACTTCTCACATAGGCTTGCTCGGTTTACACTTTCTTTAATTGAAACATCCTTGTGGTATGGGGACCCTTATCATTTCTGATGTTTTAGTTCAAGTGTATCAAACACATGATCGCTTGTTCTATATTAAAAAAAGAGGTGCAAGGTTTAAACTATCATTGGTATCGAAAAACAAAGTGCAATTGAGCTTATCAGTATGCAACTTTAGTTTTATTTTAAGAAGATAAAACAAATTCAAGTGTTTTAAGGCCCAAAAGAGGCCATCGGGTTGTGATCCAGTCAAGATTGAACCCGCGTTTGAATTACTTGAACCCCAAGTAAGCAATCCTAAACGCGTCGGGATCAAACCTGCTATATAAAGAGAGATAAAGATAGAGAGGCCTTAGGTCTTCGTTTTCTTTGACTTCTCTTAGCTTTGCGAGGTACCAGGGCAGAGCATCCATCAGGTGAGTTAGAGTTACTCCTTCCCCCTTCTTAGTCATATTTTCTTTTGTTTTGAAGTTTTTCTTCTGTTTTTTGTGTCAACTAGGTTTTCATATCTAATCTCAAACTGCCAATCCAAAACTTAACCCATCATAAAGTTAATTATTATTAACAGGACAATTTGAGCTTTTCAGATAGCAAAAACTTAGAGAAGAATTTGTGCGATCAAATATGCCTGCAACTTGTAGATAACAAAACTACTTACATGTTTTATGCAGGCTGCTTGCTTAACGCTTTCCGTGAATTGCATGCCTTTTTGTTCTTGTTTTGTAATTACTGAAGAAGAATATCAGAAAAGCTATCGAAGTTTCACATAGAAAATGTTAGCAAGTCCTTACTTACTTAGATTTTTGGTTCCGTACTATGTTAGGATTTTTGGCTACTTACTTGTTTGTCTAGTCCTATTATAATTAAGATTTATTTCCTATTGTAATTTAGGGTTGTTTTCTATTGTAATTTAGATTTATTTCCTATTTTATTTAGGGTTGTACTTCCTTATAAATACCTCCATATTGGAAAAGAATACATATCTGAAAATTTGGCCTTCTTTGTTTGACTTTCATTCTTATTGTTAACATTCCCAACTCTTATTGTTTTGCCTTGAAGTTGTTATTTGCAGGACAGGCTGCTCAACCGTTGTTTCTGTTGTTGCTGTAATTGATCCTCATAATGGAAGATCGTCATGAGACTCCAGATAAGAACATTGAGTTGTGGAAAATTAAGAAGCTCATCAAGGGGCTTGAAGCTGCAAGGGGCAATGGTACCAGCATGATTTCTCTCATCGTACCTCCCCGCGATAAAATACCTCAAGTTACGAAGATGCTCAGTGAAGAATTAGGATCCGCTTCCAACATCAAAAGCAGGGTGAATCGTCAATCTGTTCAAGGAGCAATTGCATCTGCTCAGCAGCGGCTCAAGCTTTACAACAAGGTTCCTCCTAATGGGCTTGTTCTGTATACGGGAACAATTGTTACCGAAGATGGCAAGGAAAAGAAGATCACAATTGATTTTGAGCCTTCCAAGCCCATCAATGTGTCTCTTTACCTCTGTGACAACAAGTTCCATATTGAAGCTCTGACTGTTCTCTTAGAATCTGATGAGAAATTTGGTTTCATTATCATGGATGGTAAGGAGTCTCTGTTTGGAACGTTGAGTGGTAATGTGAGGGAGGTGCTTCACAGATATCTTGTTCACCTCCCAAAGAAACATGCAAGAGGAGGGCAATCAGCTGCTCGATTTGCTCGTATTGGACAAGAGGCCCGCGACAACCATGTTACCAAGACAGCAGAGCTTGCCACAAACCTTTTTATTGATCCAGCCACCAACCAGCCCAATGTTAAAGGATTAATACTGGCTGGATCAGCTGACTTCAAAACTAAGCTTAGTGAGTCAGGTAGGTTTGATCCTCGTCTGCAGGCCAAAATACTGAAAGTTGTGGATATTTCTTATGGAGGAGAGGAAGGTTTTAATCAGGCTATTAAGATGTCTCAAGAGATTCTGTCCAATGTGAAATTTATACAGGAGCAGCACTTGTTAGGCAAATACTTTGAGGAAGTTAACCAGGATACAGGAAAGTATGTTGTTGGTGTAGATGATACACTAAAAGCTTTGGAGATGGGTGCTATTAAGATACTCATTGTGTATGAAAATCTGGAGATCAATAGGTATGTGTTAAAGAACTCCAAGACTGAGGAGATTTTTGTTAAACAGTTGAACGAGGAGGAGGAAAACAATCAAAGCAACTTTCGAGATCCTGTCACCTCCGACCAACTAGAGATTCAGGAGAAGATGTCACTGCTAGAGTGGCTTGCTGATGAGTACAAGAGCTTTGGTTGTACTCTTGAGTTTGTCACCAACAAATCACAAGAGGGGTCACAGTTCTGTCGCGGTTTCGGGGGGATTGGAGGAGTTCTGCGGTACCAGCTCGATATGAGGTCATTCGATGAGTTTGCTGATGATGAAGTTGAGGAAGACGGGGAAGTTTACGATGTTGGAGAAGCTGAAGATGATTCTGAATAGGAATTAATGAAGTATTCCCCAATGCTGGTGCAGGAAGGCAGGGGTGAAATGGCCTGCACCAGTGCGCATAGGGCTGTGGCGGCTGCTGCTACTGCTCCTGAGTGGTGTTCAAAAAATTTCTCAGGCTCGACCAAGGTTTCTATATATATATATATATATATATTCTCTGCTAGCTACTTCAAATTGCATCCTTTTTTATTTA
The DNA here is from genome assembly GCF_965620075.1 of Prunus avium. Lineage (NCBI taxonomy): Eukaryota > Viridiplantae > Streptophyta > Magnoliopsida > Rosales > Rosaceae > Prunus > Prunus avium. Next base: position 36,700,915 of record NC_142291.1, read on the forward strand.
TTTAAATTTTGTATTGACTAGTTCCTTTACCATTTATTTCTTAAAGGACATTGCTGTTCGGTTCATTTTTACACATGATTTTTCATGTTATTCACCCACTATTTTGAGTTAGTTCTTGACATTTTATAGCTTTTTACTTCTTTTTTGTGTTTTAATAGGTTTTACTTTGGTTTGTATGAAAATGAGCTAAAAGTGCATTATTTGATATAAATTCTGTTTTTGTTCATTTTCGTAGGTCAACTTCGTGGCCTTGGATCAGCATGTTCCGGTCCTTGGATGAGGTGATGATCTTCATAAGACTTGTTCCAATGGATGTTGACTACAACATATCCAAATTTGAGCTCCATTGGATAAGTATTGCCTATCCAACCAATCCAGCATGTTACCACAGCTCTGGAAATCCGAGTTGGCCAGTTTTCACCTCCACTTAGTGTGATCTTACTTCTACTTGTTACCATGCCTTTCGTAACAATATTTTACTTTAGTTAAGTGGAATTTTCTGAGAGTATATTTGTGAGGACAAAACTTCATCATGAGAGGAGACAAGAAAACAAAGGCAAAAGTGTGCCATGATGAAAAGGAGGAGAGAGAGGAGCATAGAGAGGAATCAATTGACTTTGGGGCAGCAGCTAGGCAACGGATCATTCATTCAGTTTTTATTACAATTTGCAGAGACTTTCTAAAAGCTGGGAGCTAGAGAGCTAGAGGAGGAAGACAAAGTCATCCAAGCAAGAAGTGGAAGAGATTTCCACCATTGAAGACCTTGAGCTTCCACCTTCACAAAAGCTGTAACTTCTTTCTAGTTTTATTTCGAATTTGTGTTTGAAATGATTATGAGGAACTAAACTCCATAGCTAGGGCTTAGGTTGAAGCCCTAAACATGAATACCTTATTGTTTTGATGCTTGAGTGTATGAATTTCTAGATATTGTTGATGAATTCCAATTCACCAAATTAATCTATCCTTTATGTATGTTCTTCTTTGATTGATCACCTTTGAAAGCATGCTTCTTGAGATTGTTGGGATTATGTGTATCCTCATGTTATCCTAAGCAATAAATGGATGAAGTAAGAATCATCCATGTGAATTGGTTTCTTGAATACCTAATGTAAACATCATGCTATTAGGATTCTTGTGATGTTCATATTCTCTTTGAACTTAATGGGTTCTCCTTGTAATTGAATCGAAGTACGAACCATACCTAGGTTCGGTTATGAGGAGGGCACAAGTATTGTAGCACGAACCATGCACTTTACGTATATTAGAGAGAATCAATGCGTCTTGAGCCACGACCCATGGTCTTGATTGCGAACATCTTCATTAACACGTTTAGAGTTCATCACTTGAGTATTCATGAACTTGGGTAGAATTGTTTAGGGTGGATTCCGAAACCCTAGTGTTTGTTACATTTTGATTTCACATCTTGATAATTCATCTCTTCCATTCTCATTTAAATTCGAAGTCCATTTACTTACATGCAATAGAAATAGATCACTTGAACCAAATCAAAACCCCCCCCAATGTGTGTGTGAGTTGCGTGTTTGACACGTTACGTGTCTTTGTTACTGAATTTTATTTCTTTCTGTAATTGTTTTGGACTTTTGGTCCGCGATGTGTTCTTCCATTTTCTGTGCTGAATCCAACCGTATAAAGAACGTGAATTTTGGACGTACGGTTGGAAAGTTATAGGCAAAACACTGGACAGAGGTCGAAACTGAAAAACAGAGAAAACGAATCTGCCCAAAAACGACCGGTCGCTTTTACCTGACGACCGTCGCTTTTCAAGTCAAATTTTGAGTTTCGAATCTGCCCAAAAACGACCGGTCGCTTTTACCTGACGACCGGTCGCTTTAGCACTGTTCATAGGTGATAAATGGGTGATAAAAGGGTGATAGAAAATGCTGTTTGTGTTTTTGTTTAGTTTTCTTGTGTTGTTTCATTTCTTTTACACTTCTTTACTCATTTTTAGTTTCCATTTTGCATTTGTGCATTTGTGGTGTGTCAATTAAGTGTTCTTTACGTACTCAAATTAGAACTTATAGGAAGCCGACAAGTTCTTCGTGGGATCGACCCCGTACTTACATAATCTATACTTCAATAGATTCGTGCACTTGCGGGTATTTTTAATTGGTTGTTTGCACATTAATTTGTGTCCTCTTAGGAATGCAACAATTGCATCTTCATCTAGTCCTGGAAAGCTTGATATGGTGATTGCATCTAAATCACAAAAAGGTGGGGTTGGAAAATCCTGCACCAAAGTTGTTGCTGCTCCTCCTGAGAGCTACTCAAAAAATTTATCAGGCTTGATCAAGGTTTATATTTCTACTCTCTCTACATCATATGACATTATTTTCTTTTTCAATGACTGGTTGCTTAATCATAGTTTATTTCTTGAAGGGCACTGCATTGTTATCTGATCCAGAAAGCTTGATGTGGTGATTTCTTCTGGATCACAAAGGGGGCTGGACAGAACAATCATCCAGAATGAGGACATTATGCAGAGAGCTGCCTCTTTTGGATGATCAAGACTTGGCAGTGGTTTTCTTACAACTTAATTAGTGTTTAGCCAAACAATTTATGCAGTGTTTAACTATTTGGTAGTACTTTTCTTTTTTTAAGTGAATTTCTGTCAAACAATTAATTTCATACTCTGAGATGACTTTTGTTTGTTATGGTTTGCAAATAAAATTTTCCATTTCAACTGAATCGAAGCTCCCCATATATAATGTCCTTCAATCGAGGGATCCCTCAAATATCAAATGTCTTGTAAATAAATAAAAACGCAGCAAATGAAAAGAAAACTTCTAGAATAGTGGATATGGTACTAGTCCAGTTGTAGAAAGGTTCCCAAAGTTTATTAGTTCTAAATTTTGAAGGTCACAACTTACAGAGCTGCATGCAATTGGGTAAATTTGATGAACCTAATAATTTATTTGTAAATTAAAACCTAAACATTAGTATTACAGCAGCAAGTCGGAGGTTCAGTCCCAAATCCCATACAGGCGCCCCCCTTGGGATGCTGCTTGGCTATGCAGGCCCCATTGCAGTCTATGAAGTCTGAACATTGTCCCAGGCAAACCCCCACGGTATTCGTTTGTGTGAATTTTTCCCTCTCCCGGCAAAACAGATTAAAGAAATATCAATTTAAAATGTGGAGGTTGGTTTAAGATTCACTTAATCCCTCCCAAGTGAAAAAATTATATATATATTTTAGAAATAAATGAATTAGAATGTATGGTTAATGGTTGAAATTCAAAATATACAAAAACAGTTAGGAAGATAAAGTAAAAATTGACAGAAAATCTGTACTCTGAGTTCTGGCAATGCATTCGTCTAACTTTAAACCCAAGCCATATATATGATGAATGTGGGGTCAATGAATTGTTTATTTATTTATAGCATTCAGTCCACACTTGGCCCTTGTCAGTCAGCTAGCTGTCTTTGCATTAGATATACACGTGTCATCATCTGATTGAATCTGAACCAGCAATATTATATATCCACGGTCACAAGCTGGAGTAGAAGCTGCTACTCTGTTTGCTCTGTTTTGATGAAAATTCAAACAGCTAGAGCTAGCCTTCATTGCATGTCATTAGTCTTGCTGACAACAATTGGAACTGATTTTTGTTCGAAATATATTGTGGTTTGTTGATTTTCTTGTGAACTTTTTAAAAAAGCACTTTTAGGCTTAAGCTAATGAAAGCTCTAGCTAAAGCAAATCATGAAAAGTGATGAGCCTGGGAAATATTAGATAGCTTTAGAAAGCTAGCTACCAAAGCCAGCATTTAAACTTATTTACTACACCCAACTGCCCCCCACCGCTGTTTTTGCCTTTATAAGCAAACCCTCAAACCCTTCTCCACAAACCAAGCGACCTAAAGAGACCACAAGTACTGCAAAAACAAAGAGAGAGCAGAGAGAGCAGAGAGAGAAGAAACAGAGAGATGGCAAGGTGGTGCATTGTGCTGGTTCTTGCTCTAGTTGTAGCTCACACTACAGCTAGAAACGTGCCTACAGCGAATGACGCTGGTTTCAAAGACCAAAAGAACTTCCTCGGTGGCGTTGGTGGCTTCTCTGGTATTGGCAGCAATGGGCTTCCATTTGCTGGAGCAGGGGCTGGTGGTGGTGGTGATCTTGGAGGTGGACTTGGTGGCGGCGCTGGGATAGGCGGAGTTGCCGGGCTTGGTGGTGGTAGTGGTGGAATCGGTGACTTGGGTGGTGCAGGCGGCTTGGGTGGTCTTGGTGGTTTAGGAGGCGGCACCGGAGGCTTGGGTGGTCTAGGCGGCTTAGGAGGCTTGGGTGGTCTTGGCGGCTTAGGAGGCGGCACCGGAGGCTTGGGAGGTCTTGGTGGAGTAGGAGGTGCTGGTGGCGTTTTAGGAGGTGCTGGTGGTGGCGTTGGTGGCGGTGTTGGTGGCGGAGTTGGTGGCGGTGTTGGTGGTGGAAGTGGTGTTCTTCCCTACCCTTGAAGATGTAGTTCAAATATGGGATTGATTGTGTTGTGTGTTTACCTCTTTATGGGATTAATTTGTGAAAGTTTAGCTGTTGAAGTGTTTGGCAGTTAAGTTAGTTGTGTGAGGTCATGACTCATGAGCTAAGGGTATTTTCTTAAATATTTCGTTTGTGTCTTCCTAATACTAGTTACTAGTTAGTCAAACAATATTATATCAAGAAAATGTTTCCTTGTGCCCTTTTAATATTATATCAAGAAAATGTTTGATCTTTATCTTTACTATTAAACCAGTAAATGTTTCTGTTCTAACAAAAGTTCTCACTGAAAGAAAAAAAAAAAAATTCCGAGAATTCTCTGCATAAATATTTCATAATGGAAGCAATCGTAGTCGTGAAGGTCATGATCAGAAGAACCATCACTAAAAAGGTCATTTACCAGAATCCAGAGAGAACACTATTAACAGTGACCTTCTGAGAAGTCTTCGTGTTGCATCCCCTTTCCTCATTAAAAAAAAATTAGAACACCACTAACTTGACCAAGAAATGGACATTATTTCTTTTTTATTCTTGCTACAATAAATGAATGATAAATTGTTCCAGAAAAATGCAGCATTTCTCGTACGTCTACTTTTGATTGTGGCAATCTTGCCTACCATCAATTCATCGAAGCAAAATCACCCACTTGACCAACCTAGCATTTACTATTACTTGGTCGATTGAAAGAGCTCTAGGCCATGAGTTCATGTTGCAATGCTGGGTTTGAGTCTGGAGCACCAGTGAGCAATAACTCTCCATCTCTCTGTCACCTGACAAAAATGTGTGGAACCCAGTAAAGATCGAGACTGAACACATAATGTGTGAAAAATTTAATACGTCTGGAATTTTTTTTATTTAAAAGTAAATAAAACCATAAATGAGGTGACCCAAGGGTTAGCTCGGATGGCAGCTCAATTTATTGAGTGAATTGAATTAGTAACCAGAAAAGCATCCACCCTCTACAGAAAACAACAACCACTTCTGCTTCTACTATAATGCATAGCCAAAGTTAGCATGAAACGAGAATATCACTATTTTATTATTCCAGTCAATAACACTATGACACGTGTGATAACACTTTCACGTGACATATTGACCGGGGATAGCAAAACAGTGATATTCCCGCTGCATCTAAGTTTTTCTCCATATAGGTAGTAGTTAGGTCGATCTCCCAAAGTGTTTTGGTTGTGATTTTTTTCTTTTTTTCTTTTTTTAGTTGAGAAGCTAAATGCAGTAAAAGAACATGCATGTAGATGTAGTTGAGAGATTGAGCACGTATATAATATATACATGTTTCCTTCATGATAGCACAAAAAGCATTCCATGGGTCCATGTTTTTTGTTTCCTTAAATCTGTCTTCATTTAAACAAAAGTGGTATCAACAACATTAGTGTAATAAATAAATACTAATCTCCCTTTCTCTTGAAACTTTTAATTTAAGACATGCGTGACCACATAAGGATAAGGTCATGAATATTTTGTTTAATCATAGGGCTCAAAAAGCACTTTTTGTTGGGCAATTGATCTGGGACAAGCACTTGAAGATAGGTTTCTTTCTACAGGCTAGCTTCATCAATATGAGCATATCCACAAGGGAAATAATTGAAGGCCAAATTGGGTCAAATTTATAAGTCCATGTCCAACTTTCCTCAATACGTTTGTGATTGACAAAAAGTTTATTACTTACTGTTACTACTTATAATTACCTGACTAATTATGTCACAAACTGCACACAATAAGTTTAATTTCCGTATGTTACACTAATCTCTTACTGAACGTATATAAACATTTATCATCCGCCAATAAAAAGCTATAATAAGAAAGAATAAGCCAAATCAAATCAAATCAAATCAAACCATGAGCACCATGTCGAGCAACGTGGTTTTCTTACTTGTAACGACGCTGCTAGCCATGGCTGCTCAATGCAACGCTAACTTTCCTTATTATTTTGGTGACTTCAAAGTAAGCATTCGAAACGGATTTAGCGGGAACATCAAGTTGGAGGTGAATTGCACATCATTTGACGATGATTTGGGCAGGCATTGGCTCCGAAAGGGAGAGACTTACAGCTTTAGTTTCCACACAGACATTTTGGGCACAACAACATGGGATTGCCGTTTAGCAACACAAGATGCTCCTCTTGGCACCTCCCAATTGTTCAAGTGTGACTATGATTTTCTCAAGAAGTGCGATTTCAGAGAGTGCAAATGGGATGTCAGGGACGACACAGAATATTTGCTAGACATTCCCCAAAACAAATATGTACGCTGGGCTCATACTTAGTTTAGTTGATGCTTTTCAAGATATCAAAAAATTGTTTTTTTGAAGGAATCTTGACTCTACGAGGGAAAGCTTTATTAAATACTAGAAATCGAAAGAAAAGACGTAATACCTTACAACAATTACATTATTCTGACTCTTCATGAATATCAGAAAACTTGAACTATGACGATTATTGTGTTGATATTGCAATATTCATTGATACTTTAGTATTACTCATCAACTATTAGTTTCTGATTATAACTTCTCAACGCTCATCAACTCTTATTTTCTGATTATATAAACATGCCTCCGCATTAGATTTATTTTTAGCGTTATTATTTCTTAATATTGTGCATGCAATCGATTTCACAAGGTCTTTCTTATGAATTAACATCTCATTAAATCTCAAGTCAAATGTGCTTTTGGATCGTCATAATATTCATGTTGTGCATGCCAAAACATAAATACCAACCTTCCCCACGCCATCATATTAGTTAAAATTCCAAGTACATAATGAACGAAAAGAGCCAAAAACTTGGAGCAAAAGAGAAAGCTTTATTGAATACTAGAAATCGAAAGGAAAGACGTAATACCTAACTCCAATTACATTATTCGTCTCTCCATGCATATCAAAAAACTTAGACTATGACGATGATTGTGTTGATATTGCAATATTGATTGATATTTTAGTAACACTCATTAGATTCTGATTATAACTTATCAACACTCATCAACTCTTATTTTCTTATTATATAAACACACCTCCCATTAGATTTATTTTTAGCGTTATTATTTTAGATTATTATAAATAAACCCAATCCTAGACATGTATTTATAAAAAAACTCACACACTATTTAAACATAGAAACACACCCAAAATCAACCCCAAAATCAACAATTGTATATTTTTTGGGTGTGTTTATAAATGGATTTTGAGTGTGTATAATGATGGGTTTTGGGTGTGTTTATAAAGTGTTTTGGGTGTTGGGTTTTTTTATAATTTCAGCCCCCATTTTGGGTGTTTTAGTGAAACTCCCGATATATTAATTCATAAGAAAGGCCTTGTGCATGCAATCGATTTCACAAGGCATTTCTTATGAATTAATATATCTCATTAAATCTCAAGTCAAATGAGCTTTAATTTTCATGTTGTGCGTGCCAAAGCATAAATACCAATCTTCCCACGCCATCGTATATTTAGTCAAAATTCCAAGTACATAATGAATGAAAAGAGCCAAAAACTTGGAGCAAAAGGGAAAGAAATATAGCCACGACAATGAGCCCAATCACCAAAACCCACCTACTTGTTCTTGCTTTTGCAATAGCAATAAGCCCCATCTGGTGCTCTCCTTCATCCAAAAGCGAAGTGTTTCCAGAATTCACAAAATGGCATGTCTACGTCGTCAATGGATTGAACGACAACCAGACTTTGTTGGTCCACTGTAATTCCAAAGAAGATGATTTGGGCATTCAAAATCTGTCACAAGGGGCAAATACGACATGGAGTTTCAGAACAAACTTCGTCCACTCAACTCTTTTTTGGTGCTACATGAGCAAGGCCAACGCCCATGCTGCCCTAAAAGTCTTTTGGCAAGACATCTATCTCTTTCAGAAATGCAATTGGAAGAACTGTATTTATATAGCAAAAGATGATGGGGTTTACATAAAAGATTTTCCAAACGATTGTGATGTGTTTGCCAAGAAATGGGAAGATGGATGGCGATGATAATAATCAAGATTTCAATATACTAGTCCAATTTATTCAGAATTTTAATTAATAATTGCGGTTGTATATGCATCTTCTTTAAAATAAAATTTTCGTTGTTTTTTATTTATTTATCTTTTTTAATTATTCTTTCGTGCTTATCCTCTTTTGTTGTATTTAATTTGTATCCAAAAAGCAATAAGGACCACATCATCGATACAATGAATTGAATTTTATTCAATTAAATAATATGCTACCAAATATAAATTTGAAACTTTTTTGAGAAAAAAACGATAGAGTGCATTTATAATTAAGAAACAAAAGTCTTCAGTGAGCCAGTACAAATACAGATAACCACACAAGATTATTACAAATACGGAAGCACAGTAACTACAAAGGGTTAAACCAAATATACGAAGGACTCCACTGACAACATTAGGTGCACAAGTGTACCTCCACATATAGCCATAAATTGATCGTCTTTAAGATTCAAAATATTTCATAATTTTAGAAAACAGGATAAAAAAAAGGATAAAAAAAAATTATGGATAGGAAAGAGAGGCAGATAATTCCTTAGTTAATTCAATGAATCTATAGTCGAACGTCATTCATATGCTTCCTTTTATGAAAATATGCAAACTTGGAAAAGAGTTATATGGATAATCCAAAGTTCCATAACCAGATCAATTTGGCAATATAAAACAACAAGAAAATGATCCTAACGTTAACATACAGAACACAAAACAATGAGGGCTTTCAAAGGATATGTGGTTTTCTTCGTCTGTGCAGCAATATTAGCCCTCAGTGCCCCATGTCTTGGAAACTCTCATGAGAACACTGTGGGAATTCGTTTTGATAGATGGCATGTGCACGTGGTTAACAACTTGAGCGCCGGAAAAACATTGTTTGCTCATTGTAAATCCAAAGACGACGATCTAGGCGAGCGAAACCTTGCACCTGGGACTGAGTTCAATTGGAGTTTCAAAGAGGATTTCTTTGGATCGACGTTGTATTGGTGCTACATGAGCACGGGCCAGAAGCATGCAGCATTGGATGTGTTTTGGGTGGAGAGTGACCATAGTTGGCTTCAGTATAGATGCAATTGGAAAGATTGCATTTGGATTGCGAAAGATGATGGGATTTACATAAAGATTATTCCTGAAAATCGTGATGAGTTTTCTCATAAATGGGAGGTGTAGGTGACGCTTGATGATCATGGCAACAACTATGTGATTGTAAAAGGAATTAGGGTGTCCAATTTCCAGTATTGATGCAATAAAGAATAGCCCAGAAAATTATGTGAAAGTGTTACATGTATTATGGTAGCATTTTCCTGAGTTTCGGTGACAATTTTCCTCATTTTCGGTTATTCACATCCTCATTTTCCCCTATTAAACACATCTTTAATAACCAGATAATTCTCATACACGAAACATATATAAGAGACTTTTGTTGATAAGAAAGAAATAGTCACGAATTTTCTGAGCATTAGCAAAAATAGTCAATATGGCTCTTGGGATTTCCTTCCAAACAAAATTTATTTCCATCCATAATGCTATTAATTCGCCAAGGTATATAAGCATTTTAGAGTGCCTGTCTTATTTCCCCACACATGTACCGTATCTTCCCACTCACCATTATTCCTAAGATACCCTTTAATTATTAATTCACGCAAATTTTCTTTGCTAACATTAGTGGTTGAGATATGGAGAGGATCAAGTTATGTTTAACCAACTAAAAAAATTAATATTATATGTGAATTGGACCTTCTATATATGTTCAGACTTTTATATAGACATTTTAAAAAACACTTCTATGAAAATTAACACAGCAAAATCTTCAATTTAATTATCTCCAAGTGTTCCTATTTTATACAAAGTTTATTTCTTTCATATGGTCTTTTTTTTTAACTGAATTTATTTTCATGTGGTCTAACATGCACCCGGACATGAATTTCTCCTTTTGTGATAAATTTCTTGAAAACTTCTTCATCACCCTTCTAGTGCTTTCCCTTAAATCAAGATTAGTTTATGATATATTTGCACTAAAAATTCTCAATTTTTTTTTAAAAAATCTTTCTCTTTCTCTTTTGTTTAACATTGGGATTTATGAATATTTTTTGTATTTCTTTTGAGTTTGAATAGTGTAGATGATGAGATTAATCTTCAACCATTTTAAAATTTGAATTCATAAGAATTATGATTGTAATGAATGTACGTATATATTATCAATCAATATGAAATGATAGTATGAAGTGGGCCAAAACGAGTAGTTAATGTAGTATTAACTAATTAACTGGTTAGCGCTTGAGCCTGAATAAAATGAGAACCCTCTAATTATTTTTAAAAAAATTTGTGAAGGGCTCCCTCTAATGTGAAATCCTGGCTCTGCCACTAAAAGTGGGTGTGCCCATCTTAAACAAAGGTTCATCCATTGCTATCTAAGACCAAAGGATTTATGGATATCCATCAACAAAGCATTCCATAAATCCTTTTTTTATGCAAATGTTTTTTTTCATAGATGAAGCTACTTGCATGTGAGCTTGGCGCGAAGAGTTGTATAGTGGGGTTGCTGTTCATAGTGATCTGGGTGTGAAGGAGAAGAAAACGAAGGTTCATGCTTTCCTGAGTCCATGGAAGTCATTTTATAAAAGGATAATTTAGTCTTTAAAATTTTGAAAATAAGATGGATGGGAAAATAAGACAGGGGTGAAAATAACAACACTCACATTTTATCACTACCTAGCCATCTTACATTTGATTTTAGATTAATTTATTCCTTTATTTGCATTTACAGCCATATATTTAATTTCACTAGAAAATGATATTTGAGTTAATAGAAGAGTGAGAAAAGTGGTCACCAAATTTGAGGAATGAAAAATGGAGTGCAACAAGAAGTTTATGGGAGTTGCCAATGTAACTCCTTGTTTTCTCTAAATGAATGTGTGACAACTCACAAAAGAGGCTGATAATTGCAAATGACCCACTAGTGTAGTAGTTTGGAGTAATTACTCTTCAGATAAAATTCTGGGTTCGAATCCTAACATATGTATCGTATGTGTGAGTTTAGGAAAGGTCTTAAAAAAAATCAAAAAACAAAAAGAAAGAGGCATATAACTCCTCAAATAATTAAATGAATAGTACAAACTTCCATTAATGATTAATATATACCCAAGTTTGGCTACCTATATATAAACCAACAAGAAAACTGAGTTTGCTGCTCAAAACCAGAGATAAAACAATGACTATATTTCCTTTCAGCTTCAAATCCAATTATGTGGTTTTCTTTGTGTTTGCTGCAATATTTTTAGCAGCCTTGGCTCTCCCATGTCATGCAAACTCAGCTAATCCGACCAACTTGGGTTATCCGATAAATAAATGGGTTGTTCATGTTGTTAATCAAATGGGGGCTTCAAAAACATTGGTAGCTCATTGTAAATCCAAGGACGACGATCTGGGAATCCGTGACGTTCTGCCTGGGAATGAGTTCAACTGGAGTTTCAAAGAGAATTTCGGTGGAACAACGCTTTTCTGGTGCAACATCCACAACAACCATCAACACGCTAATTTTCAGGTGTTTTGGCATGAGGATGAGACTAAGAGCAGTTGGCTTCACTACAGATGCAACTGGAAAGAGTGCTTTTGGGTCGTTAAAGATGGTGGGTTTTACATAAGAAACACCCCTGAAAGCCGTGATGAGCTTCAGCATCAATGGGAACCAGGGTGGTAATTAGTTAATTAATTAAGATGATGATTAGCCATAAACAAGTTCTGATTTGCACTTCCTAAATGTGTTAATGTATGCATTTTGAGTATTTCTTTTGGCTTCCCTTGACAATTTTGTAATAGGACAATCATTGTATTTCTCAAGCTCTAGTCTAGATTAAGAATTACATCTCTAGGTATGCTTATTTGGCTACATTATGATGGACAACAATGGGTTCGACAAAAGGTAAATCTTGCATTGCATTACATTGCATTTTCTAACTTCTGAAGATTATGACTAGTCATCTTTCCTTTGTATGACTAGTCAACCTCTGCCTCAGTGAGATTTCCAGCTCACTGTTTCCAGCTGGACTCTACCCATCTATTTTGTCCTATTCTGCGAAATTCCCTGCTGCCTTGTACGATTCTAACCTAGGAATTTTTGTGTAAAAGCCAATGCATTCCTCAATTGGCAGCCGTCACTTGGGTAGGCAAGTTTTGGAAAGTTTCTTTGCAAACTTTCGCTTCTTCCTCATGAGTAACCTTCATATTCTTCCTCTTTGAGTTTTCCAAATTGTTCCCTTTTTGAAAACTGCATTTGAAATATGAAAACCTCATCTTGCTAGATCAAACACCCTCTCATATATATCTAGGTCAGATTCAAGATTGATTTCTTCAAGAGTATGGTTTCTTGAAGAAATTGGTCATTCTCCCTTTGAAATCCAAATTTGGTTTCTATCTAAGTTAGAGCTTGGAAGCTAGTGCCATGGGATGAAAGAGCTGGAGAAGGAGCTGTCATTGCCATGAAGAACTGAGCTTCAAGCTTTGCTAAGTTGGAGAAGAAGATTGCACAAAGGAGGTATAGCTCATCTTCCTAAATAGATCTAGGTTTTGCTTGAGCTTGCTTGTATTCCTTTGTAAGAATCTTTTTCTACTTATTGGATTGCCTGGTCAGTTGATGACCCCCAGTTTTTCCCAATGGTGGGTTTCTGGGTGAACAAAATCTGGTTTGCATATATGTAATTTTTCTGGGTTTGTGTTCTTGGTGGTTGACTAGTCATCGTATGAATTCTGGGTTTGTGTCCTGGTAGTTGACCAGTCATCATTATCTGTTGTTTGGTGTTTGCTTGATTATAAATGTTTTCACACACTTCCACCATAGTTGTTGCTAGCACAGGGGATGCCTAGATTGACGGGTCCTTCTGAGTGCCTAGGTTGTCACTGGTATTTCTCTAGGGTTTACATTGTAGCATGCTTGGTGTGTATTCTTGATTGTGATTGATCATGACTAGCAGTTGACTAGTCATAAGTGTATTGGTCAAGGTCTAAAGTGTGTGAAGTATGTTCTGGTTTTTGTTTGTGTCATTTAATTTACCCCTCGTCACCTAAGTACCAGTTTCAATATGTAGTTATGATCCAAGGAGTTGTAAAGGAAGATGTCAAATCACTACCCTTATGCAATAAAGAATTTGAGACCAATAAATTATGTGAAATGCTATTACAATTTTATTAGGTGAAATTGGTTTGCAATTTTAGCAAGCTCATGCTGACCCAATTCGAATCTAAATTGAAATTTGGACGAGTTTAAATTGGTTATATGTTGGAAAAGAAATTAAAGTTGGGCATATGGTTTGATAATTACTTAAACTGATCAACATTAGGCTAGACCATATTGGCTTCTTATTTTTAATTTTAAAATGAAGAAATTAGTTGAATACAAAGTTGAAGAATCGGTATAATTATGGTAGATAGAGAGAGAAAAAGAGGGACATAGAGAATAAGACATATTGCATTCAATTTGAAATTTCCATTTCCTGAGGTACCTTAATAACCTAATAATTCTTATCCAGAAACATAAAATAAATATGACAAAAATTAACAAATTTCCCCTATATCTTGATAATTCAAAAACAATACTAGATGTTGAGCAACTCAACTTATATAACCATATAACATTAAGGATCTCGAGGTTCTATATTTAACGTTCGTGGATTTATCTGTATTTTGCAAATATATAAATAAATGAGATATTATTCTATGGTCGAGATTTTAAAATAAAATACAATTGGTGTCTCAAATATTATTGTAAATTATAGGAATTTCTTAATTTTAAGGATTAAACAAATTCATTCTTGACTAAGACGCTTGAGCAATCAATGCAGTCTTTGAATTTTGATTGCATGCATGCCTCATGGCACCCATTAGCACCCTTTGGACCTTGCATGCCCTTCAAGTGTAAGAGAGACTATTTTTCCACAACTCATGTATTAATTTCCATCATTTGGCACCAAGCAACATTGAATGTTCTGTGTTAAATTTGTACATATATCTTCTTTCGCCCAATACTGCTTGTATGAACTAATACAATGAATATGAACCTTTGGTATCCTCCCAAGTAGTTTTAGATTTAAGCTCCAACAGCATTTGTGTCTCCCACGGTATCCGTGTGTGTGAGTTCCTTCTTCTCCTTCCTAACTTTCGCAAAAAATAAAGTTGGACTATGTCTAGTAATTGATGGCTATTTAAACCCCTGGACATGTAATCAGAAATATTCAACCAAATTTACAGCAATCAAGTACAGAAACAATAAATCCAATGAAACCATCCCTATCCTCCATTTCTATGCTCTTACTTGCCCTACTTATCTTCCTGAGCCAAACCCAAGTCACCTATTCACTTTTCAACAAGTACCGGGTGCATATTATATATCAACGGATTGACAAATGAGACTCTTACAGCACATTGTAAATCCAAGGACGACGATCTTGGAGTTCATGCACTTGCAGTGGACCAGGAATTTTCATAGGAATTTCGCATCAACTTTTTTGATAGAACACTTTACTTTTGCAATCTGGTGTGGAAGGGTGGACATAAAACTTTTGATGCCTTTCTAGTCGATGAGAAAGCTTTACTGAATGCTTGTAGTTCTTCTGACTGTATGTGGAGAGCAAGAGATGATGGAATTTACTTGTTTAATTATCCGCACAAACAATTTCGACTAAAATATCAATGGGAAAAATGAAATTATTGATGTAAAAGAGTAGTCAAATGTTCGCTAGGAAAATAATCTTGTGAGTGGCTGTGCTCAACATCCAATCAATAAATATTATAGCATGTTCTCACAACTTGTTTCGTTTGATGCTATAGCTTACATTTTATTTTTGCTAATTTGTTAATTTGCAACTTGTGTAAGACCAAATGAATCTCTGCACCCAATGTTAGAGTTTGAAATTTTTTTTTCTTTTTCACAAAGTGATATTCTAACTAATATACGGGGTGGGGAGATTTAATTGGGATGCAAAGGAGCAAGAACATTACCTTGACCAACTGCCCTAACTCACATATGTATGTTAGGGTTTGAATTCTGGTTCTTCATACTTGGCCTCGTTAATTTGTAAGAAAGGAATAATTAAACACAAATCCTCCCAATGTCATAATAGTTCGAATTCTACCTCCCTTTTCTTTATTACTCTTAAGATATGTGGTAATTGAGCAAAACGAGACAAAGGTCATATTTATACAAAACAATGAAACTAACAAAAATGTAACTTTTGTATTTGAGAGAAATTGATATTATATTAGACTAAGAAAAAATACAATCCTAAAGGAGGAGAGGATCCTCATACCACACAATAGAACTACTAAGAGCACTTCCACCAGTTTGCCCTTTGCCATGCCAAGGGGGGGCTAGGGCAGCTACTATTCACTTGAATAGAGGTTGCCCTTGCAAAAGGTTGTGGTGTTTCCACCCATTACCATGGCAACAACTATTCATATGAGATATGAGGAGAGAAATTTGTATAGAATTTTGGTGTGGGAAGTGAAAACTATGACTAAGTGTTTATTTTTTAAAAAAATCTGGAACTTTTTGTATTTTTTTTGAATTTTTTTTAAAAAAATTTGTTGCCGATGTCATCCCGGGCTTGAACTCGGGCTCATCTTGCCTGAGGGCTGGCCTGGTTTCGTGGGCCCCAGTAGCTGCCCTGGCCAGCCCTTGCTGCTGGAAACGGTTTTATCGGGCCTAAACCCCCCAAGCCCCCCTAGCCCTTGTTGCTGGAACTGCTCTAATAGAGAACTCAAATTTCTCAAATCGATAGAAAGTGAAAAGTAGAAAGAGAAATTGTAGAAAACAAGAATTATGTGTTGCAAATTTAACTGTGCAATTGGACAACCTGTTACTAATTAAGATGTCAATCATACAAGTCTAGCAGTACAATTTTTAAATTTGTGAAGTTAAATCACTCAACAAGCAAAGGCCAAAAGAGTGGTTCCAAAATATGGCACACAAAGAATAGCATCAAGGTAAGCTCAATCCCCTGCATAGTAATCATCCAAAACTGATATGGAAGAGATTCATCTGCATATTGACTTCATCTTTTTCTTTTTCTTTTTTCTTTTTTCTTTTTAATATAAGTCATAGTGTAATGTATAACAGTATAAAGGGGATGGGTTTCTCACACACACAATTGGCAAGTCTTTACTTAGTTAGGATTTTGGTTACTTACCCATTTATCTAGTCCTATATATTATAATTGAGATTTTTTTCCTATTGTAATTTCAGATTTATTTCCTATTTTATTTAAGGTTGTACTTCCTTATAAATACCTCCATATCGGAGAAGAATACATAACTGAATATTTACCCTATTTTGTTTGACATGGTTTTTTTTTTTTTTCATCAAGGTGACATGGGATTCGAACTTGAGACCATTCATTGCAAATTGAGGTCCTTTTCACTGGCTAAACCCATTGGAAAATTGACTTCATCTCTTAATATTGGTAAAATAAGGAATTAATTCTTAACTAAAATTGCCAAATGGCATTAATTCTTATTCTTTGGCACCAAGCGAATACATTAAATTTTCTGTTTCAGTTACATATCTTCTTTCACCAGATATTAGATGTAAGAACTAATACAATGAACATTGACAAAAACGAAAAAAACAAAAACAAAAAACTTAATACAACGAACGCAAACCTTTTTTATTTGGTAAGTAAACGAATTGAAATGAATTTGACCTCATCCACAGATTGGACTAATTAGTAATTGATAGCTATTTAAACCCATATACATAATTAAAAAAAATTCAACTAAATTTACAGCAACAAAGTACAGAAGCAATGAAGCCAATGAGGAAGCCATGCCTATCCTACATTTCCATGCTCTTACTTGCCCTACTTATCTTCCTCAGCCAAACCCAAGTCACCTATTCACTTTTAAACAAGTACCGGGTGCATGTTATCAATGGGTTGTCAAAAGATACTCTTACAATTCATTGTCAATCCAAAGACACCGATCTGGGAATTCATGAACTTGCAGTGAACCAGGAATTTGCATGGAAATTTCGCACCAACTTTTTCGATACAACACTTTTCTTTTGCAACCTGCGGTGGAACGGTGGACATAAAACTTTTGATGCGTTTAAAGTCGATGAAAAAGGTCTGTTGAATGATTGTAGTGCTAATGATTGTATGTGGTTAGCAAGAGATGATGGGGTTAACTTGTTTAATTATCCCCACAAAGAATATCGACAAAAATATAAATGGGATAAATGAAATTGATGTGAAAAAGTACTCAATTGTTCGCAAGATGATCTTGTGAGTGGCTGTGTTCAACATCCAATATATAATATTATAAACATTTTCTCACTACTCGTTTAAATTTCTTTTTTAATATCTCGCAATTTGTTTTTGGATTAATTTGTTAATTTGCACTTTGTATGTAATGCCAAATGAATCTATGCACCCAATGTTAGAGATTGAATTATGCTTCCTCGTATTTGTCCTCCTTAATTTGCAGCAAAATGAATCATTTTAAACAGGATCTTCCTAAAATGAATAATAAACTTCACTCAATTATCTGCATCACCACTTATATCATCACGATTCATCATGCCTTACGGATTGCATGTGGAGAGGAACAGATGATGGTGTTTACTTGTTTAATTATACGCAAACAGAATATCAACTCAAATATAAATGGCGAGTATGAAATTGATGTAAAAAAGACTCATTGTATGGTTGACATTAAGGCTTCGTTTCTTCAACCTCGGAAAAATTAATATAATAAGAATTTTGTGGCTACTTGTTTAATTTTTAATTTTAGTTTTTTTATTAATTTGTTGATAGTCCGTTGCAAATCTGAAGATGATGATTTTGGTGGAAATTGAGTTGGTAATTATTTAGGAATTTATCCTATTCGGTTCCGCACAAATACATTTGGGCCTTCACTAAATTTATTTATTTATCGGGATTCGAATATAGGTGCAAGAGAGTTTTTTTTTTTTTTTTAATTAATTTATTTATTAATTTTTTTTTTTTAATTTTATCAAGATGTAAGGGAGTTTAGACATATCGTTTATATTATCATCAATATAAAAAAGTGGCTCATAGAGAATGCGAAGGTCCAATTCCTTATCAACCCATTCTAGCCAGAGAATCAACAGCAACATTGAATTTTCAGAAATTTCAATTCAATAGATTAATATTCTTTCATTACTACAATATCGGGCTTTAGGCACAAATATTTTTTGTGCTCTTTAGTGCAAAAGGCACAATTATTCGTGCTCTATGTTAATAGTCACAATGCAACCACAACAAATTAGTCGGTTACCTCTATACATTAATTGGATAAATGAATTCGTCACCTTCCTAATCCTATCATTCTTCTCCACTTCCCCTTCACCAACCAAGTTAGTCCCAAAGGCTTGTTCATTTATTCTTTTCATTGCTCAATTTGTTGTGTCTTTTATTCCATCATTCTTATTCTTGTTCATAGCCCAAAGTCACGAGAGCCTTCTTCAGCTACTCGGTTTCCTTACTTGCAATAGCATTCACTATGAGATGATCTCAATGCAATATTTCAACTTTCACCTACTCCTTCATCTTATTTCAGTATTTCTTCAAGTCTGCAATAGCATTTCATGTTAAACCATGCTACCACCCTAATTGACCAGATTAATCATGGCATAAATTCTCTAAACCCATCTCTCTGTCTCTCTGTGCCTATAAAAATGAAATAAATAAGCTTATAATATTCACATTTTGAAGCATAAGAAAGTCCATCTATCTAGCTAGCAAAATCCCAAACCATGAAACCCTTCTTTAGCTACTTCATTTTCTTGCTTGCAATTTCAACACTTGTCATGTCTCAAGATTCCTGTACTGTTGGTCTTGGCCCTCAGTCTGGCAACTACCATGTGGAAATTCGAAACCGCTTGAGCCATGACACCATTTTGAAGGTGCGCTGCAAGTCTGGTGGTGGAGATCTGGGTGACCATTGGGTTGTAAATGGGCAGCGTTTCACTGTTAGTTTCCACAATGACAAATGTGTCTCGACCGAATACTGGTGCAAGCTAAGTTGGGGCTCTAAATCCAGCCATGGCGGCAACTATCGCTTCTTCAGCTGTGAAGAATCGTTTCTCAAGTTCTGCAATTTCCAGGACTGCAGTTGGAAGGTTAGGGATGATGGGATATATTTGCATGACATGCATGGACTAAAAGATGTGAAATATTATGACTGGGAGAGCTAAATTGGTCTTTCTATCAAGGTCAGAGGCTCAGATTGGCCTGTGGTACAAGAGGACTTATGGAATAAATAAAAAACCATGGACTTTATATTTATGGTTGTAAGAACTGTTTTTCTTTTTCTTTTCTTTTAAATGGCACTTGAGATATAGCTCATGGGCCTTTTTTAAAAATCTATAATAAATTGACTGTTGTTTGATGGGTTAAGCACCATGGTTCACTTTGTGGGTTTCATACTGAGGTATTTTTTATTTATAGATTTAACACTCAGAGGATCCATGGATATGTTTCATTCAAATAATGTTTTCCACCCAAAATGAATTCATGATCAAGTGAAAAAATTTATAGGTTTTATATCAAATAATGAATTTCTCATTCAAGTAAAATTTGTGGGTTTCTCACCCAATGATAGATTTACCACACGAAGGATTTGATTGAGAATTAAGTACCCATTTAAGTGAGGATTAAACACCTGTGATTTTGATTAAGGGTTCAACACAAATATTTGAAAAGAGACAACAGCAGCTAGCTCGTTTCATTCTCGGACCGTCCTTTTGTTACCTGCTGTCATGCTATTTATAAACTGGGGTTTGGGAGACTGAGGATGAGGATCACTTCAAATTTGAAAAGCCCAACAACATGATCTGATTATCATCTTCTGCAAAAAGCCTGATCCCTTCTTTAGGTATAAGATCAGAGGCGATTTGATTGTAACAACCAAATATATAGTGCACGACGTGAGGATCAGACTCACTTATCCAACCCCACTTTTTCATTTTTTTTGATTTTTTTTCGTTTCAACAAAAATATATCAGTTAGTCTTGGATAATATCTTGAGCAGTAAATGCATTAATTATGTAATTTAAACGCATTGCATGCCATAGTCCAAGTGTAGATATATATGTAGAGGCTATACCATGCCGCATGCATGGCTTAACTCGTGTCAAGCTGCTAATTCTACCTCTATTGTTTTTTGTGTATATCTTCTGCAAAACCCTAAGACTATATAAAGCTAGAGAATCAGAAACATTCAGCAAAATTAGCAGCAACCAAAATGAAGATCAAACCTTGCCAATCCTACGTTTCCATGTTCTTGCTTATCTCTCTAATCTGTCTGATGAGCCAAACACTAGTCACTGATTCACTATTAGACAAGATACGGGTGCATGTTGTCAACGGCTTCCAAAACGAGACTCTCGAAGTTCATTGTAAATCCAAGGACGATGATCTCGGGCTTCACCATATCCCCGCGAATCAGGAATTCAATTGGCATTTTCGGATTGCCATTTTTAAGAAAACTCTCTTCTTCTGCGATACGTGGTGGAGGGGTGGAAAAGCCAGTTTCCATGCCTTTTCTGCCGAAGAAGGTTTTCTCAAGTTTTGTGGTGATAGAGATTGCATGTGGAGAGGAAATGAAGATGGGATGTCCTTGCTTGATTATCACCACCAACAATATCATCTCATGCATAGATGGGAATCATCCTAACTTCAAAGTTCATGTATAAAGTGATCATCTTGCTTGTATAGGTGGTGATGATATAGATAGCCGGGGTGCTCAAAAGCTGCTTGTTCAATCCAAAGAGAAGATAATAAAAAACATGTTCTCATTACTTGATCATGTTTAATTTCTAGCTATATATGTATTTATCTTAAATTTGGTTTCTCCACTAATTAATTTGAAATTAGACCATGTACGGTCTCATGTGATCGATGAATATGAAACGCAGGGCTCACAATATTATGTGCTTCACCCCTATATCACCAGTATGAGAAAGTTGAGAGAAGAGTTGGATCCTAAATATTATATAACTCCCTTCTTATTATCTCGTTCAATAATTGTTTTTTTTTCTTCAGAGAATCTCATTCAATAAATTTAAATGCTTATAAATTGTGGATCTTTTTTCAATGTGACAAAAAACAAAAGATTTTTTATTTTTTATTTTTCCAAAGTCAACTGTTTTTATTTAGTATAAGGGATAGTCTAAATTATAAGGAAATTGAAGTTTCTCACACACATGTGCAATGAGAGTTCGAATCTGAAACCATTAATTTGCAAATCAAAACTATTTTTTTTTCCCACTTTACTAGACCTCGTTGGGTTCAAAGCCAACTTCAAGACCAAGCAGCAAGCAAAAGATGACAAACTATAAAAAATGAGTGTAAGTGGATAAAATTGGAATGGGGAAATCACCAGTCGTTATAATAAGGGGTTGTTAATAGTCACCCAATCAATTGCAGAAGCTATTATTGGACACGTGGATAATGTAGACCCAAAAGAACTGACAAAAGAACTAGGCGACACACCTTGGGCTCACTTAAAACTCAAATTGAATTTGAATGGATGCCAAATTAAGAGGCCAATATTGGGCCTCAATAATCTTATTTTAATAGTGAAGGCCCAATTAAAATCCCGAATGGAAACACAGCCTATTCCCTATGGTATATAGCCGCACCGCATACACAGATTCAATGACTTGTTTCTAAAGACAACTTCGCACCCTTCAAAACTTTCACACTCTCTCTCTCTCTCAACCAAGAAATGGGTCAGGGAACTCCGGGCGGGTTGAACCGGCAAGGCCTACCGGGCGATCGAAAGCCCGACGGGAACGATAAGAAGGAGAAGAAGTTCGAGCCGGCGGCTCCGCCGGCCCGAGTTGGTCGAAAGCAGCGCAAGCAGAAAGGTCCCGAGGCTGCGGCTCGGCTCCCGACCGTGACGCCGCTGACCAAGTGCAAGCTTCGGCTGCTGAAGCTGGAGAGAATCAAGGACTATCTGCTTATGGAGGAAGAGTTCGTGACGAACCAGGAGCGGCTCAAGCCGCAGGAAGAGAAAGCCGAGGAGGATAGATCTAAGGTCGACGATCTCCGAGGCTCGCCGATGAGCGTTGGGAATCTGGAGGAGCTAATTGACGAGAACCATGCGATTGTTTCGTCTTCGGTTGGGCCTGAGTACTATGTTGGGATTTTGTCCTTTGTAGATAAGGACCAGCTCGAGCCTGGTTGTGCCATTTTGATGCATAACAAGGTAATTGGGGTATTGGGTTTTTAGGGTTTTTGATTGGGCTATCGTTATTTCGTTGTTGATGCTGGTTTTGTTAATTTTAGCTTTTGTTGATTGGATATTGGAATTTAGCTTGTTTGGGTTTCTGATAAATGGTTAGGGAAATGTGGGCAATTTAGTTTGTGATTTTGTTGTACTCGAAACCTAATCAGACTGTGATACTTAGTTGCATAGACAGTCTCCGTTCTGCTGCTAAAGATGATACTTAGACATTTACTGTTAAGCGGTCATCTGGTGTATATGAAATAGCTACATTTATGGTTCTACCCGAGTTTATGAACCAAACTATGTATGTTTGCTGTTGGTATAACTTCAGTTGTTGTTTTTTGATTCATCTATCTGTGTGGGTTTTGATTGGTAGTGTGTTAAATGTTGTTCCTTGTCAGGTGCTTTCTGTTGTCGGGCTTCTTCAAGATGAAGTTGATCCAATGGTGTCTGTCATGAAAGTTGAGAAAGCTCCACTGGAGTCTTATGCTGACATCGGTGGATTAGATGCCCAAATACAGGAGATTAAAGAAGCAGTTGAGCTCCCACTGACGCATCCTGAACTATATGAAGACATTGGTATCAGGCCTCCTAAGGGAGTCATATTGTATGGAGAGCCTGGAACGGGCAAGACCTTGCTTGCAAAGGTCTGGATCCAATTTTTTATTTTTCCACCTAGCCACAGCATGCCAATTCGCCATTTGCTTGTATTTATTTGTTCGTTTTGTATCCTTGTTCTGTCTTGTTCATTAGAATATCCTCCCTACTTGGACATGTTACAAAAAAATCAGGGTGCAGTCACCTGCTTCACTGTTTCAATTAAGTTGCAAGATTTCTGATGTTTCCCATGTTGTTTTCCAATTTGTATCATATTCTGTATGCAACATGCCATAGGGATGCAGTTGTCATTAGTTGGGTGTCAAATATTCATCAAACTGATATTTTCCTTCCTACACGTCGCTGCATCCATTCCCATTCTGTGATATTATAGTTTGCTCTCTATTTCTTTCACCATTTTTGTGTATCCTGCAATGCTGACACCAGTAGCAATTGCTTTTGCTAGTTTTCCTGTTTGTTTGTATGTTTGTGGGTGCACCTCTCTCTCATGCACCCACCGATAGCATACTCACAATATAGACGTTTGGGTCAGAGCAGGCACCAACAAAATTTGTTGCAAAGACCTGTCTAGTTTAAAAGTTTTACTGTCACAGTTATGTTTGCAAAGACCTGAGTGCTCCACAGAGTTCCTTTCAATGATGTTTGCTTATGGAATATTTGTTGTATCCGCCCTCTTCTTGTCAAATTATCTTCTCGGCTTGTAAGCATGTTTTCACTTTTTTCAGGCAGTGGCAAACTCAACATCAGCAACTTTCTTACGTGTTGTTGGTAGTGAGTTGATTCAGAAGTACTTGGGAGATGGTCCAAAATTAGTGAGGGAACTCTTTAGGGTTGCTGATGACCTCTCACCCTCCATTGTCTTCATCGACGAAATTGATGCTGTTGGTACAAAGAGGTGAGCTGCAAGCCCCTGAACATTGATGAAAATATTGTAAATTACTGTTAATCAAATGTTCCTGATGATCTTTTGTCTGCAGGTATGATGCCCATTCAGGTGGTGAACGTGAAATTCAGAGGACCATGTTGGAGTTACTGAACCAGTTAGATGGTTTTGATTCAAGAGGAGATGTTAAGGTGATCTTGGCAACAAATAGAATTGAGAGTCTTGACCCAGCCTTGCTTCGTCCTGGCCGAATAGATAGGAAGATTGAATTCCCTCTTCCTGATATCAAAACAAGGAGGCGCATCTTCCAGGTAAATTGACACGACTGTTTATAAGAAAGAAACAATTTCAACGTCAAACGTGCTAAGTTTTTATGGTTGTGACTAATGATGATTGGATCTATTGATTGCAGATTCACACATCAAGGATGACGTTGGCTGATGATGTCAACTTAGAAGAATTTGTTATGACTAAGGATGAGTTCTCTGGGGCTGATATAAAGGCAATATGTACTGAAGCTGGTTTGCTTGCTTTAAGAGAGCGCCGTATGAAGGTGAGAAAGACACTTTGATCTTCCAACCTCCCTTCCCCATCTTGAATCTCTGAAATTTGTTTATCTTTTCTTACTGTGTTTGATTCAACTGGTTGCTTAATCATTGTAATTAACGTGGGTGTTACATTTAAATTGTGTGCATCAGGTGACACATATAGACTTCAAGAAGGCAAAGGAAAAGGTGATGTTCAAGAAGAAAGAAGGGGTTCCAGAAGGGCTCTATATGTGATGAAATCACCCCGCATGTACTTTTGAAGACACAGCCGTTATGTTTGTGTTCTGTATTACAACTTAAATTCTATTTCAAGTTTCTTGTGTTTTGGTTGGATTCAATATTAAGTGATGATTAGCATCCTTAATTGAAAGATGGAGGTTGTAATACTTCAACTATAGAATCATGAGTGCCTTCCCTTCGGAAACCAACTAAGGCAACTCCGATTATTTACGTTTATCCATATGCTTCATTTCAAAGCTTGACGTTTCTCTTGATGATGCCTGGGAAAAATTGCACAAAATATCAAATCTGCTTAAAGAAAATGCGGGATGTGTTTAAGCTTGGGTTGTTGTGCGATTTGAAACACGACATTTCTGGTTGTTAACTCATTACGTTAGCCTTCGTGTGCTTGTCAACATGTTTACTAAGTGAATGTTACGTTCTTGGATTCATTCAAGCAACTCAGTTCTCCAAACGAGGGACGACAATTCAGAAAATTGGGAAAAAGAAAAGAGGGAAAAAGAAAAGAAAAAGGGATGACATTGTGTTTTATTTATGGACACTGCTTCCATGGAAGAAGGCATTCTGCTTCTTACAAATTACAGGTTGATACATATGTAAAAATAATTCATCAAAAACACCAAGAGAAAAATCTCTATAAGCATGTCAATTTGTAATTGGCAGGAAAGTAGGAGGTCCTACTTCCAAGGAAGGATACAAGTATTTTCCTTTATTTATAGAACACCCGATAATGAAATTAATGAAATTTAGGGGAAATCCTGATAACTAAGAGAATTTATAATTTCATGCATTATCTTGCTTCCAATGTTTTATTTTCTCTATAAATTTGAAGTGGGAAAATAAATGAGGATTAGTCTTGAACCCTTCCAATTTAATGAAAGAAGTTAACTACAAAGAAAATTGAACTTTTTTCAGGGAATAATTTAAAGTTGAAGTTTTTAGGGCTTACTCAAATGTCATAATTCATTCTTTGATGTTCTTTCCTTTGTAAACCATTTAATTTAATTTTCGTAGCAAAAAAAACTATTTAATTTAATTTTTCCTATTACCTTTACAAACAAAACGGTGCGTGGGCTCTCATTCATCACCTTAGCTTCTGTTTGTTTTCCTGGAAAATCTTTTCTCGAAAACTTTCCGTCTCAATCCTCGAAAGCTTTTAGAAGCGGGACTGAGTGTCCAAATGGGTCCTCGACTGTGCCAAGTCTGCAACGAAGCACAATCCAAGTACAAGTGCCCCTCATGCCTTGCGCCTTAGTAAGCTCATCGCAGCTCACCAATATCCTCAGTTTTATCTATTTTGAAAACCCTTTTGATTCTTGCTGGTATCTGATTCGTTAACGAAAAAGATAAAATTATTTTGCTTGCAGTTGTTCTGTAGCCTGTTTCAAGAAACACAAGGGTAGGGCGCTTACACACTTCAACTTTACTTTTTTATTAGTTATTATCATTAATTATGAATTTCAAAAGCTGGTTAATTGCTTATTCTGGTGTTAATCTGGGACTAATTTGAGCTTACATACGAATTTTGCAGAAAACCCATGTGCTTTGCCAGTTTCTTCGTTGGAAAAACCACCAAGTAAGAATCTGGCACTCTAATTTCATTAAATTAATGTGCTTTCATATGCCTAAATGCTAATTTGTATTTTTCGTTGATACGTATTAGAGAAAGTATTGTATGGGATTCAATTTATGTCTGTGATCCTACCTCAATAAACACACGGCTTATTAAAAAGTAAATGTTGTTATGTTTGTGTTAATGATTATATTTTCTTCTTGTTGCATTGCCTTTTGGGATATTTTCATGAGACATGTGTCCTCTCTGAGGATTCTGAGAATTCTATTGTTGTTGATTTCTTATTCTTCAGCCACAGGTCCGGAATCACGGGTAGATAGGCCATTAATTATTGAGGAACCGAGCGAAGTGCTGCAAAGGCTACAACTAGAGGCTGTGGGTAAGGATTTTATAACTAAGCTTGGAAATGCATTAGATTTTTTAACTTAACTACACAAGATGGCCATTGGGGAACTTAGAAAGCGGAGGATACTAAGACCTAGGTTCCAAAATATTTAGAAGTATAAATGATGTTCATGCCAGATTTAATCTAACGCCTTTAAGGTAAAACGGGAGAATGAAAGAGGCTGTTGTCATCTAGGCTGAAACCAAAAGGAGGTTATTTTATTGGTTGAAATCAAAACTGTTAGAACTAAGGAGGTTTCTGCAAGTATGCTGAACAGAAGACAAGCCAAGGTTTATGGTGTTGGTTATTCTTATTCTGAACCTTTGAACCTTTCCATCATTTTGCCATCATCATTCCCCGAAACTCTTAGAAGGCTCCTTTGAGCATTTGAGGTAATCCCCAATGTGGTGACTTATAGTCATTTACGATGGTTCCAATTACGTTTTTTTTTTTTGGTCGGAATTGGTTCCAATTACGTTAACTGCTGGTCTTTTTAGTGAATCTATATGTTCAGTAGTCTAGATTAGGCAACAATTTATCTACATACACCAAAGCTGCTTTGCTGCATGGTTTGGCTCCAGAGAACTGTCCCACATCTACTTGTTTGATGGTAATTATCCCGCTTAGAATCTCTGGTTGAAGGAAATTGTTGGACTAGGCAACTAATAAGAACATTACAGTTTTCAATCCGCAACTGATATGATTGCTCCCCCTGATTATCAACCCTCGTTTTTTTCCCTTTTGTAGCTTCTTCCAGTGAAATTTGCAGTGCTTTGAAAGATGAAAACCTTCAGAAGCTCATTCTAAATATAGATTGTTCACCAGATGCAGAGAAAGTGAGTGGGGTCATTTACTTCAATCAAGACCAAAGTATTTTCTTTATCAAATGTTTTTCAGTTAGGCATGATACTCGCTCTGAAATCAAACTGTCTTGACTAAAATGGAGAATAATGTTTGGTAATCATGTTCTATACTATCATCAGGAACTTGAGAAAGCTATGGGTGTGGATGTGTTTCGGATATTTACGGACAAGGTGATGCCCTCTGTTGCTACTATTAGAGAATACTCTCTGCTTATACATCTATAAATTGTTTTGGTTGCCATATGATCATCATCAGTTCACTTGAATAAAAGCCTGAGCTCTAAATACTGTTTGGATTTCTGTCTTCAGATCCTATCTACCCTTGGCTCATAACTACAAGCACTTCATGAAGGACAAATTTACACAGGGAAGAAATCTGATTTTAAAGCTCTCCACCATCGAGACATCTTCAACTTCACGAAACGCATTAAGAATATTGTGCTTCCATCTTGGACGTGGTCAAGAATTTTGTCATCGGGTTCCAAGTTTGAACTACGGAAATTTTAATGTGCAATAGCTGATGTAAGTTGAAGAAAATCTCGTCAAACAATTTATAGTTAGCATATAAATGTCTCTCGAGTTTCCTGCGGGCATCTTTTACTCTTTCATGGTTAACCAGGAAAATAAAGCAAAGAAAATAGGATTTCTTGTCAAAGATATTCTCGCATCTTTGGTGGAGGATGTGATCAATATGCCTTTGCCGGATATTGAGCACAAAGGTTTCCGAGGTGGACTTTTGCCTTAGACTTATATAGGTTGTCCTCCAGTGTTATTGGGGATTTTGATAATATCTTCTTCACCAAGAAAAAGACAACTCAAGAAATGAATTGATGGGCAGACACCTTTATTTTTATCTTGGGCTGCTTTTGCAAATCACATGAAAGCAGAAAACGATACCAGAAGGATCTCTCAGCATCTTCCATCTTTAGATCAGGTCCCAGGAACTTTGTGATCACTCATTGTAAACTTGATACCTTTCACAGCTTCTGAGAGCGACAAAATCAAAATAGGAAAATGGTAAATATATTGCTATGGGGTTGTAATAATTACATGTAAGCTTTGTTATATGGCATTTTAGCCTCACAAGAACCCAAAAAGGAGAAAAAACTACTCTCAGAGCTTAGACTACAAAACTTAGCAGGCAAAGAGCCTTCTGTTATCCATCCACTTCACAACTTCAACCTGCAATGCACAATAAGTTTCACCATCAGTTCTTCCACTTTCCATGCGACCCTCGATGATTAAGAACGACATTAAAACCACAATGCACTTCCATTCTCATGGCAGTGGACAGTTGACTCTACCTACTGATGGGTCATATCTATTTAAAAAATCATCAGGTAAATTTAAAGATGAAGGTATTTGCTTTTGTAAGATTGTAAGAATTCACTGGGGTCAAGGGGAGAACCGAATTAATCTTGAAAATTACACAAAGTAAAACAAAAGTTAAAAAGTATTTTTACCTGATTGATGATTTTCGTGAGTTTCAGGTCCCTTACTGGAACTTGGCATGCTACTAGGCTGAGCCATTGCTTGATTCTGTAACAGGAAATGGAGCCATGAATACAGGTAATTTTATGTGAAGAAAAATTTGTAAGTAATAATTTTATGTTAGAACCAACACCATACCCGCTGTAGTGGCAACTGCATCTGCTGGGGATTGAAAAACTGCTGATAAGGATCTGCAAAATTTGGCATACGTGATTGGTTCGGATTTTGAGCAGCAAGCGCGTTTAGCATTTGATCTGACTGATTTGTTGCTTGAACTCTGGCAGGATCATTTGCAGGAATAGGCTGCATATGAAATGGTGGCACAGGGAACCTAGGTCCCAAATGTGCAGCCGCTGTTGGCATGGATGAACCAGCTAGCACATTCGGAAATGGCATCATAGGCCGGGTCATGCCCGCCATTTCCATTCCCATGCCCATTCCCATTCCCATTCCCATCCCCATCCCCATCGGCATATACTGCTGAACACCAGGAAACATCATAGGTACCATGCCGCATCCCATGGACATCATCTGCAGAAATTGGTTACAATCTAATTGGTATCATAAATAATGCATGAACGCGTTATTGATCTTTTCTCTTCTCGCTATTTCTTACTTGGATATTTTTCACAGTTAAGAGTGACAAAAGATTGATTCTCCATTAAGTTACCACTGTCTTCAGCTTGAAATTATATATAGCAGTGGAAAACAAGACAAGAGCATACCTGTACTTGTAACTGAAGTGATTTCAAGTACTCAATTGCTTCATCCAGCATTGACGCTTTGTCTGACTGATGATACAGAATACACAAAAAAAGAAGAGTATTTTTAGAACGTGAAAAAAGAAACCGCATTTGGATCTAATGGAGAAAGCAATTCAAAATGCTTGTGAAATTCCATAGAAGATTTAATTAGTATGAAAACCTTGTTGCAACGAGGTATTAGTTCTTGTAAAGCCTTCATCTTTTCATTTATCCTATCTCGACGTCTCTGCACATAGATTCAATACTTAGCCATTTTCAAGAGAAATAACGTCACCTGAGAAGGAAGGTGAACAACTTGTTTTTATCAGTGAAGCTGTAGTTCAAGCTAAAGTACAGACCCTCTCGGAGAGATTGTGGACCTCGGCAGCACGGGATCTCTTTGTAGACGTTGATCCTCGGGCTTGCTTTTTTCCATTGGCAGATTCAAACTCAACATCCTGTTTAAAATCATCAGAGAAAAGAACAATTACTTGTAATATCCAATAGTAAATTGCAATGAGTATAGGAAATATCATCTTCTTCATGGTCCCTACTGCTGAAAGGTACAATACAAACATGAATGCCCTGACCAATCCAACCAACTGAATTATACATGGCATTATAAACTTAACATCTTTACATTTTTGTATTGGTTTCACAATTAACAAAGGCATCAACATATCTAACCAAACAAAACCAATTATAATCTAACTCTACTTTCTGTCAATGCATGCATACATACACACCAGGTACCAATTTGGCGCTACTCACTCTACTGTCTTACACTAACCATGAACTGATTTTGAATCCTGAATAAATTTCCAAGGCCCTATCAAAAGTAATAGAGCTATCATTTTTCTTGTTGAATATAAATAAATAAATAAATAATCCCACATCAATAGTATTTCCTGATAATTTACCAAATAAATATCCAGATAATGAGGGAAGGCTACTTTATTTTTATTTTTATTTTTTGGGTCAGAAGGAAGACTAATATGGGACGAAGAAACAAACAAGTCCTGTGAAAAGCCACGTGTAGCCCATGATGATTAATAAATCATTTTTGGAGGGTATTAATGCAGTTTCACTAGAAATTCACTGCTACCTACACCAGCTACCAATCATCTTCCATTCAATTTTATTGTCAGAAAATTTATGTTCCTCCTTCCTACTGTACTGTACACGTGCGAAACTTTAATCATAAGAACAGAACTGCCACGTGTACGGCGCACAACTGAAGTGACGGGGCCAGAAAAAACACTGACGCACATATTGGATGTAGCGTTTCTATAGGGTTATAGCCTAGGGTACTGGGGGCGCAGTGCGCACGATTACCGACGTTACCTCCCCCCCACCTGCGCACGTTAGCCGAGACCAGGCAACAAACAACACCTTGGGAAAGAGAACAATAGATTTTTTATTTTTTATTTATTTATTTTCCAATTCTGGAAACTAGTTAATTTCATTTTTCACAGAAAATGTTATCGTTATCATCACTACTTAGTAAAAAAACAAATTTGTGCTGACTCAGACTCACTCACTCACCTCGCTCTGAAACTCGCCGTCGTCCTCGGCTTCTCTCCCTTTCCGCTTCCGATCCTCGCCCGCCCGCGGCTTCTGAGACGATATGGGCTCGGCGCTCGCGCTGGCACTCGCACTGGAGCCGCCGGGCGACGAAGTCAGCGACATCTCACACGTCATAATCTCTTTCCCCGGAAACGACGTCGCAGCATTAGCAGTAACACCAGTAGCAAACGACGTCGCAGCACCGGCAGGACCTCCGCCGCCGCCGCCGTCGAGCCCGGAATCCAAAGCCCTAGAGCTGTGGCCCACCAGCGGAGTATCGCAGGAGTCCACCACCGTCGTCGACTCCCTCACCACGCTCTTGGAGCTGGACGGCGCCGTTTCCGAAACCCTAGCCTTGTTGTTGTTGGTCTTGGAGAAGTGGAGAAAGTTCTGGAGCTCGGTCCTCCTGGGCGGATGAATCGGCGGCTTGGACGGCGGCGCCGAAATAGGATTAGGCCGGAGTTCGGCCCCGGCGGTGGTGTTGGGTTGATGAACGGTGGAGGAATCGGGGTAGAGAAGGTCGGCGCAGAAGGGGTCGTCGACGAGAGGGTACTGAAGCCAAGAGGCCATTTCGTCTTCGTGCATAAACAGCTGGTGGTTTTGGGGTCTGGGGATGTCTCTGTCTTCGGGCAAGACTGCGTCGTATTTGGATGGGGCCTGTGACGACTTTTTGTTGTTAGGCGAAGGCCTTTGGTTCTGGCTCTGCATCACAACTTGACCGTTTTGCCATAGCAGCTCCATGATCTCATCATCTGGCCTGCAACATGTCATGTATGTCATAAATAAATTGCGATTAATAAATTTGACAAAAAATTGAAAAATAAGATAAATTTTTACAGGGATGATTTTCTGGGGCGGTTCGGGGCAGAGGAAGTGGGAAT
Organism: Prunus avium; assembly: GCF_965620075.1. Taxonomy (NCBI): domain Eukaryota; kingdom Viridiplantae; phylum Streptophyta; class Magnoliopsida; order Rosales; family Rosaceae; genus Prunus; species Prunus avium. The sequence continues at coordinate 36,733,431 of NC_142291.1, forward strand.
TGAATAATCATCCTCCATTTCAAAATCGGGGACGCACCGATTCATCATTTCTCTTATTGAATCAGTAACTTAGTCCTGAACCCAATCAAAAATTAAACTTGGAACCAAAATTAAGAAGAAAAACAAAAATTACTATAAAAAGGGGATGAAGATGAAGCTGCTTACGGCTTCAAATTATACAAAGGAAGAGGAAGTACTTCTTCTTCCCCATATCTGGACCGACCAGAGATGCAGAGACTGAGGAAGTACTTTGATAGAATAATTGGGTGGCTGGGAATTTCCAAGTGTGGAAAGCGCAGAGGTGGGTGGTGATTGGGAAATTAATGGAGCAAAATCTATAGAGAAGATTTGGTGTTGGGGGGGTCTCTCTGTCTCATTGTGTCGCGGGGTTAAGCAGCCTAACACTACTTGCTACCTTACTTCCACAAAGATAAGGTCTTCTCACTCTCTCCTCTCTCTCTCTCTCTCTCTCCGAATAATAATAATAATAATAATAGCAAGGAAAGAGACGAAATGAAATTTTGACGCTATGCAAAACTCTGTGTTTTCCCAAGCGATGAGTCCCATTTCTTTTTTCATTTTCGCCATAACTCTCTCTCTCATGTTATGTTATATGTTATGTTTTATAATATAAAACAAACAATTAAACGCAAACGCAAACTGGAGTTTTTGTTTTTTTGATTTGTAGAAACGAAAGGGATCAAAATGAGGCGGATATATTATCTTAGACAACTAGTTTAATTCACATTTGTTACAAATTCGAGTTATAAATATATCAGCGATATAATATAAGTCAGAAAAACTCCAACTTGCGTGCAAGAGGACGGCCTCACTTCCCTAGTCAGCTTATATAACCTCGACTTCTCAAAGGTTTTAGCTTTTTGTTAAGCTGAAAATGACTAATCACGACCGTCCGTTGTTAACTGCCACTTCAATTTTTGGTTCATAAGAAGAAGGCTGCATCTGGCACACACCATCCCACTTGCGCTCTGTCCTTTTCTGTTCTTTTCTCTCTCTCTCTCTTTTATTTTTTTGACTTATGGAAATTAATAAATGAACATAATGGATGACGTACGGTTTTAATTATTTCATCTGCGTACTTTAAATTCAGATTAGGCCCATGCTTAGATTATGATGGAGAATCTAAGTCGTGCTTCTTTCTTTGTTTGGACAGGGTTTCGAGATGCAGAATTGAATCGATAATGATTATTTTTTCCAATTGAAATTCATCCACCCTTGACTTTTTTGTGTATTTACTTGAATTGTGGGTTATGTATGTTTGCTTTGTCTTATATATTGTTGACGGATCATTACTTGATTGCTTAGTCAAACATCCCAATCAACTCATTTTGATGCTAAGTTAGTTTTCTTGGTGAAATCCTGGCAGAATTTTAGTATACAAAAATACATTTCATTATTTCATTGCTGGAGTACGTGCACCGACAATACGAATTCACATTAAATACAAACACAGTAATAAATTCATACTCTAATTTGTACTTTCTTCCTCTATAATTTAATCTTTGTATCATCTCACTATTAATTCCAGATTATATACGTCGCAGTCTGCACGCATCACCATCCTAATTCTAATTATAAATACCCGTCACAAATAATAATATAGAAATATTATATAGCATGATTGGGCTTGAGTGGGATTGCTTTATTTGGAAAATGACAATTAACGGTAAACCGTCTCCAAGTTTAAACTTAATTCATTAGCGGTTTCCTCTCTCACAGAATCTTAGACCAACAAAAGCCATACTTAAATATTTGACACGTGGACTTTAATTTCCATTGCCCATGTCATGTCATGTAACCATGCATGCATGGTAGATGGTACTCGTCAAATTTTATTGATTAAAAAGAATAATATACGTGGATTTAGGTTCATGGCGTGGGCCCGAAGAAAACGATTGTAGTTGTGTTATCAGTAACCTAATTTAGGGATTTGGTTGTCGAACTTGTTTAAAATAAGACCAACTTGTGGTGGAACGAAGCTGTTGGGTATAAATTAATGGACATGGAATAGGAACATCATTCTACAGTTTTCACATATGCATTGTCTCTCTCTATCTCTCTCATGAATCAAATTAAATCCGTGATTATTCATTGATTCGGTATGTCTGGATCTATGAATTTTTAAAAAGACGGGCTATAAATTTTAGATAGCCTCACCCTTGTCGGTGTTCAATTTAAAACCTAAACCGAACAAAATCAAACCATACACACCCTAATTGTGATCACTAGAGGTAGTACTTCTGCACACATGAATTGGAAAAGTATAAGACGAAATTACGTACTTATGTCTTGTTCCATTGGCAAAGCAATAAAGCATGTACTTGAAAAATTCCTGACATGCATTACATCAGACCTTACTAAAAGAGTCCAAAAACCTGCAACATTTTTCGAATTAGTCAGCTATAAATATATAAAATATATATATATATATATTAAAATAGAGGCCTACCATAGCATCCCATGTGCTGCTGGCAGCATATCATATGGATTCTTTTCCCATCATAACAACTAGCTAATTTTAGCTATGGTCGTCTTTGGTCAATGTCCTCCTCTCTCCCTCTTAACCAGTGCCTCTCGCTTGGGCTCTGCGATCCTCCCGGAGGAGGAGGGCTACACGACAAGTCGTCTTTGGCACCATTCTAACACAAAGATGTCACCGCTTACCTATTACTACTACCCTATATAAATTCCTTTCGGCACTGGCTCAGAAATTTATAAGTCAATCAGATTAATTATTATCATGCATTTATCAGTGATTTATCAGTTTTTATCTTCTTGTGTATTTTTGTCAACGGGGTCTAACTTTGGAAAATAGTCTTGACTTGTAGACCAGAGATCTGAGTTTAGAACTCTCATAACACATTAGTAGTGTGTGTGAGAAACCCACCCTTTAGTTTAGACTATTACGTATATATATATATATTTTTTTATTATAACAGTTGAAGGCCACTTTTGTTGTAAATAAATAAAATCACTATATTCGAGCTAAACAGTTGAAGGCTGCTTTTATCGTAACTCATTACAAATATATACCGTTCTCAAAAATCATGGAAATCAAACTTGAGATTTCCTTTACCTAGTTAGTCGTCTAATATTTATGTGACGGATTTAGTCCAAATTATTGGTTCTAATAAGTGGGATTTTTTAGGCCAACAAAGAAAGGACCCGAACTGTTTCCTTCATTCGGCTCTCCTCAAGACGGGCCCTAAATATATATTGTTAGGGTCGAATACAGGAGTAAAATAGAAGCATATATATGGAGATAGTAGAGGAATCTTCTTCGTAAGGCGTGCAGACGTGGCAATGAGTGAGCATGCCATGTTGGCAATTTCACCGACATTTGAGTACCACCTTGGGTGACCCACTTATCTTCCTTCATCACCAACTTTGCTTCTTTGCCTTTAACAAGAAGTGGTCACCAAGTGGCTTCATAACCACATAACAAGCTTTGCTTATTCTCAAATTCTAATTGGCTCATGGGTATAGTCCAATAAAAAAGAATCCTAACTTTAGTAGTCTAAGATTCGAATCCCACGGCACATTGACAGTGTGTATGTGAGAAAACTTCTTCCTCAAAATCTCACTTTATTCTATATGTTTTCAGTTTATTTAATGTATGCCTTACGGAAGAATTTACACAATAATAATCTTATTAATATTAACTAAACCATTATTTTCAGTTTTTGCACAGAATCTTATAAATCACGGGTTAACCCAGTATTTTATATATTTTATTATCAAGATTTGTTTTTTTTACTCACAATGCAGACTAAGAAGGTAGGTGGTGAGAACAACAAAATCATAAATACCACCAGAGACTACAACTGGTGTAAAATGTTCCTGCACAATTAACCTCTCTCACTATGATTACATTCGTGTTCAGCCTCCAATACCATTGAAGAAAAAAAAGAGTATAAAAGCGAGAAATTGGAGAACTCAGTTTGAATAAGGATAAACGAGGAAGGTGTGAGCCTCAGTAAGGAAGCAGCCTCTACTGAATCCAACATGTTGATAGAACTTCTAGTAATCCATGCCTCCCATGCCACCTCCCATTCCAGGGGTTTCCTTCTCATCCTTGGGAAGCTCAACGACAACTGCCTCCGTCGTGGTCATTAACGAGGACACGCTGCAAAGTGACAAGTTTCAGTGCTTGCTTGAAGAATTGCAGCAAGTTCTTAAAGAAAGGGAAATTAACTTTAAAAAGAAGGGTCTTATAAAAAACTCTGAATTACCTTGCGGCATCGACCAAGGCAGTTCTGATGACTTTCAATGGATCAATGATCCCTGCCTTTATCATGTCTACATACTCACCTGAAAGGAGCAGAGTAAGGATAAGTTTTCATCTAACTTTTTTCAATGCTAGAACTACGCCTGAACTGAAGCCACCCTTTTTTGTGATCGTTCAATGGTTAGAAAGACAACCAACCTTTTGCTGCATCGTATCCGAGGTCAGGATTGTCCTGCTCCAATAGTTTGCCAACAACAACTGCCCCCTCAACTCCAGCATTAGAAGCAATTGTGGATACAGGCATCTATAAGAATGGAACCAAATGGTAAGATAGATAAAATGTAGATGGATAAATTACAAAGCTGTGCCTCTAACTTAAGAAATTGTATTATTTGCAGTACAGAAAGACCCCAAGAGCATGAGAAGAAACTATAAAGGAGAACAGATTTTTATCGAAACCTTAAGAGCATTCTGAATAATTTGAACACCAATCTTCTGGTCAAAGTTTGCAGTTGCCAACTTGTCCAGCTGCTTTGAGGCATATAGCAGTGCAGCACCACCACCTGTACATTGGAAGCTCTTACTTACTATAAGATATAACCCGATTCGAACAAGACAAACAAAATATGTTTCTGGAAAAACGACTTACCAGGTACGATTCCTTCCTCTACAGCAGCCTTGGTGGCATTTAGAGCATCAGTTACTCTGTCCTTCTTTTCACTAACTTCTGCTTCGCTAGCTCCGCCAATCTACAAAGTAGGTCTCAATCAGACTTGTTTTCAAGAGCTGGCACCAGTATACTGCAAATGGTAGTTACAGCAATGTGCTTGCAAGATGTTCCAGAAGTTAAACTTGTCACCCCAGACAAATAGAAGGGGCAGAAAACAGTAGCCAATTTTCAGAAGGAAAACCAACCTTTAAAACGGCAACACCTCCAGAAATCTTTGCCAACCGCTCTTGTAACTTCTCCTTGTCATAATCAGAAGTGCTCAATTCAATTGATGATCTCAGCTGTCACAAACAATCAAAGTCCACATATCCAGTTAACAAATGCACTGGAACCCAGAATAGTTGTTGGAAGCGATTAAACAATAAGAATCAGTATAAACCTGTTCACATCTTTCTTCAATGGCTTTCTTGTCACCAGCCCCATCAAGAATAACAGTGTCATCTTTTGATATTGTAACCTATAATACCAGACCATGCAAGTCATAAAATATTTCAACTTATTTAGAGCAGACATTGTCACCAAGATTAGGAACATATGCTAACAAATCACTTGATATATCTCACCCTTTTGCAGGTTCCAAGTGTTTCTACTCCAACTTTTTCAAGGTTCAGACCAAGCTCTTCAGTTATTACCTAGAACCCAAAAAAACAAAAACAAAAATAGGAAAATGAAAACAAAGTGGTTCACATGTCAGTCTCACAATAGCTTAAAGTTTTCAAGGAAAAGTTAAAATACAGAATGAAACTACCTCGCCTCCCGTAAGAATGGCTAGGTCCTGCAAATTTGACTTCCTGTTTTCTCCAAATCCAGGGGCTTTAATTGCACAAACCTTCAATCCGTTAACAGAATCGTATCAAAACAATGAAATAATAGTCGATCAACAATTTTTGACAGTGGACACATAGTCGGTACATAATAGAAAACACAAGGATCACCTTAATTCCAGCACGAAGCTTGTTTATAATGAGTGTAGCAAGTGCTTCACTTTCCACATCTTCAGCAACAATCAGAAGAGGTCTTTGCTTCTGAGAACCCACAACAAATCAGCCAAAGCAATAAGAGAAGTATATCCACCAGATTTCAATAATCCCCTCAGAGAAACACTTACCTTCAATGCCAGCTCTAATATTTTCACTATCGAATTTAGATTTGAGATTTTCTTCTCATGGATTAAGATAAGTGGATCTTCTAATTCCTGTTAAAATTAAAACATCTAGTTATCGATCACAATGGAGCAGCTTGAAAAAAAGTGGGATAACTAAATAATCCCAAGATGACTTAAAGAAAAAGCCTTCCAACTGAAGAACCATGAAACATGGGCTTATAATAAAACAGTGACAAATAATGACAAAAATGCTTACACATTTTTGGTTCTTAGGATTGGTAATAAAGTAAGGAGATATATATCCCCTATCTAGCTTCATTCCTTCAACAACCTCCAATTCATTATACAATGTTTTTCCATCCTGAAACAATTCAAAAGCAAAACAAAATTCACATCAATGCATATAGAGAATGAAGAGAAGCTCAACTGTGCCCCACCACGTCAGAATAAGATACTATTCACAAAAAATGATTGAAAACAAAGGAATATTCTAAGGAAACAACTTACAGCAATGGTAATAACACCCTCTTTGCCAACTTTCTCCATAGCCTTAGCGATTAGTTCACCAATTTCTCTCTCTCCATTAGCTGATATGGTCCCAACCTATTCAGAAAAAAAGATGTCATAAAAAACAACGTCATTATAAAATTTAGACATTCATATTATTTCTCTCAATTCTCAAATTAAAACAAACCAGAGACCTGAGCTATTTCTTCAGATGTGCTGATCATCCGAGCCCTACTCTTCAAGTTTGTCACAACAGAATCAACTGCCATTGAAATGCCTCGTCTTAGGTCCATAGCATTCATTCCAGCTGCCACTGATTTGCATCCTTCAGTAAATATAGCGCGGGTGAGGACTGTAGCACAAGTGGTACCTGCAAACACAAATAACAACCTTCATGTCATTGTCTTCCTGATCACAAAGTTTTACAAACAGTTTTACATACTGTATGGAACTCTCACCATCCCCTGCAGCATCATTTGTAGCATTTGCGACCTGCTTTACAAGACTAGCACCAATGTTCTTGACTTTATCTCTGAACTCAATGCTCTTTGCTACAGTGACACCATCCTTTGTCACTTTAGGGGCCCCAAAGCTTTGTTCCAGAACAACATTGCGTCCCTGTGGAAAATCAAGCAATAAGTCAACCATTTGAATACTGCCCATTTGCAGGAATTGCCAAATGAAAAAACAAAAAATGAATCCGACACATTGCAGAAAGATTAAACTACGTCTAAGGAAGTGAAGCGAAACAACATCAATGCATCACCAAGATGTAAATATAAGCATATGACAACTAAACGCAAAAAATTACTATCAATATACACATCACTGTTCCAAAGTCATAGTACGCAATCAATCAATAACAAATAAATCAAGAATGACAAAGCCACTCACTTTTGGCCCCATTGTGACTTTAACAGCATCAGCGAGCTCTTCCACACCCTTGAGCATCAATGCCCGGGCTTCCACACCGAATTTGATATCTTTGGCCGCATAGTTCCTTCTCGAAATCAAACTACTACCAATCTGTACAGGAAAAAAAAACTAAGCCACATCAAAACACAATTAAACAATACCAAATCACAACTTTAAAAAGGAAAAGGAAGAATAAGTACCTGTTGGGTACAGTTCCTAGCCAACCTACAACCACAAATCAATAAAAATGAGAAAAATGAGAGAGACCAAGATGAGAAAACAATTTTTAAAAAGTGACTTTTGGCCACAAGTCGGAATTTTTAAAGAGCCCAGATGCGAGTACCTGGCTTTAGAGGCGAGGCTACCGGCGAAGCGGTACATGATGAACTTGCAGAGAAGAGAGAAAGTAGAATAAGAAAGTACGAGCTCTCAGGTAAAAGAGAGAGGCAGAGAGAAGGAGAGTATAAATTGTGGAGCAGAGAAAAGTCTAGAAGGATTTGGTTTATGTTAGGGTTTAGGGTTTTGCGGGGTTTGGAGAAGGCAACGTCCAGTTACTATAGCCGAAAGCCACGGACCCTTCTGTTGAAAAATGCTGGACTGTGGGCTTTCATTTGGACCCTCTGTAGACCAATACTTTCTGACCCAATGTTTTTCTCGGGTCGGATTATCTAACCCAATATTAATAAAGCTGAATTTTTAGTCCAATGAAATAAATAATTTCCTTCAAATTATTAATCTCATGATCTTGTTTTTATTTTATTTTTTAAGAATATATCATTTATTTTTTAGATGAGTAGTTCTCCATAGATTTTATGCATGCAAAGACTTTCTGAATAATAGTAATTAGGAGCCAAACTCATTTGGTAGATTAAAAAAAAAATTAAATCACATTTGTCTCATCAAATCGCAGACTTTTTTTTTTGTGCCAAAAGATTTTTACAATAAATAATTTACCATTTTCTAACAACTAATTATATTTTCTGGGTCCAGACCTAAAAAAAAAAAAAAAGATTTTCTTGGAATAATAGTAATTAGGAGCCAAACCATTCCACCAACACACCAAAAGGAACAGAGTGTAAGAAAGTATAAGGAAGAGGAGGTAAAACTTTCTCATATTGATTACATGAAATATTTTTTATGGGAGCTTTGAATTGTTAATTAATCACACCCACCACAACATCTCAAGAGCTACTTAATGGTCAGTGGGTTACATTACATGGATAACCTGACCTTTCTGCTTTGCTTCTTAATACTAATCCATGAAATTCAGACATGGAGATTAACCTTATGGAGGATGGCAACTAGCTTAGCAGGGGTTAATGGTTTCTCTTGGTAGTCATCTAAGCCTGCCTCTATAAATTCTTGTGTGTCTTCACTGAGGGATGAGTGTGACGAAACGCCTGCGATTGTGCTCCGAATTCCCATTGCACGCAGTGTTCTTGTTGCCTATAATTCAAAAGACAGCACAAACAAATTCAGAAACATTAACAAGCAAAATCAGTTGTGAATTTTGTGTCTTTATTTTACTTAAGTTCATACCTCAATACCATTCATGATAGGCATGTCCATGTCCATGAGAATAAGGTCAAAGTGTTTTCCAGAGCAGTGGACATCAATGGCTTCTTTCCCATTCCCCACAACTTGGTTTTCTATGCCAAGATTTTCCAACAGTTTGTGGTGAATTCTTTGGTTGATCAAGCTGTCGTCTACAACAAGCGCGGTTATCTTGGTTGCTGCCTTTGTGTTCTTCAACATTGTTTCCCTTCTTGGTTTATTCAGAACCCACAAACTTCTTTTCCTGCATACACAACAGCCAGCGTGAGAAGCTTGTGTTAATATGAGGCAGGAAAAAAGAGATCTGTATGTACACAGAAAGAAAAGAAATCAGTATATTTTCAGCATTATGTCCCAGAGAGGTTACTCTTATGAGTGAGAGAATTTAAAGCCATGAGAATTCAAATTACTTCCTCATTATGAGCTTGAAAACCATTGGTTAATTGTTATACCTTGCAAAAAGATGAATTGAATTGCAGTAAACTTGAGAAAGAATTAATGTCTTCAAGCAAAAGGGTCAGAAGGTACCTTAAGATGCTGCTGAACACAGATATTTCAAGAGATTAAGAATGGTGTTTCTGCTAATTCTCCTTCCCATGCTGCAATTTCAATCTACTTATAAAAAGCAGCAGCAGCAACTGGAAAAAGGATACTCCACAACAAAAACAAAAACAAAAAGAAGGAAAAAGGATAAAAGTGGCCATGTGGGGATACACAGAGTATCACTTGGATTTAGTTGAGAATCTGAAAATCTAACAATGGCTGATTTTTTCCTTAATTGTTGATATGAAAAAATCAGACGCCTCTGCCTTCTTTCAGGTCTTCTTTGCAAAATTGAAATATGGATGACAGCAGCAAAGGTAAAAAGATTGAGTTGCTCTCTCTTTTTTCACCCTCTAAGTTCAGCATTTAATAGCCCCAAATTTGTTTGTTTTTTTGGGTCTAATTTAATAACCCAACTTAAAAGTAGAAAGAAACTTACACCATGTTATCCAACACGGCACACAACTTCCATAATTTGAAATATTACCTTTTTTGGTTCACTTCTTTAGGAATCATATTAGCTTCTCGACTGCCAAATCAGTGTCCAAATTCATTGACATTGTAACTTTGAAATCAAGAATTAAGTTGCAGTTTATTTATAAGATCTATTCTCTTTGCTTACAACAAGACTCAAAATCTAAAACTTCTCACTTTACCCGTTTTTCTGATTACTTTCCAACAAATTGTTTTACGAGATATTCATGACGTATAGACAGATTGAGTGTGAGTGAAACACGTGATAGGTCATGTAAATAGTAACGTTTTAAGCGTTTGCGTGCAACACGTGATGAGTCATGTTAATAATAACGTTTTGGACGTGAAAGTGGAATACATGATAAGTTATGTAAATAGTAACGTTACGAGTAAAAATAAAAAATAAAAAATTAAAGAGTGGTAGGTTTTTCAATTCCATGCTGACCCAACTTTGAAAAAAGACATACACAATTATGCCCGATCATTATGTGACATAATGGCGATGGTTATATGTCACTGTAATTGGACTAAATATACATATTGATGCCAGAAACAATTAGGCACCTGAAAAAGAAAAAAACTGATCTACCCGTGATCACACATAATGCTCATAATTATTGTGATTATAATTAGCTATCAGGATGTACATAACATATACATATATAGACATACTTACTTAAACTGGTTATGGGTTTTAAGTGAGAGAGCCAGCACCACATGGGGATTGAGAGAGAGAGAGAGAGAGAGAGAGAAAGAGACTCTAAATTCTATGGGGCACAGACTACACAGAAGAAGAATCTTTTGGAGATTTTGACGTGATGGTGTAGAAGTCTAGTAGATAATGAAGCTTTGAATGATTGTACCAATTGATCCCAGAATGTCATGCCCACCTGTATCTCTCTCTCTCTCTCTCTCTCTCTCTCTCTCTGTCTCTCTCTCTCTCTCTCTCTCTCTCTCTCTCTAAATATTTTCCACGTTTCACCAATATGCACCAAAACTTAAATTTAGAGCATGGTTCATGTGTTTCATGTAACATTCTTTTTAACAGGCCAACACACAAGTTTGATGCTCTCTTTGTGTCTATTTCAACTTGGCAAATCTAAAACCAATTTGGTTGGAGCATATATAGTTTTCCATGATGTGTTCCTTGTTACTTAAAGCATTGTTTTTCAGAGGCCAAGCACACATGTTTGATACTTTCTCAGTGTTTATTTGTTCTTCAAGGGGCACATCAGCCTTCCAAAAAGAAAGCAGAAAGACATTAAGAACATAAGACCGCTTATTAAGAGAGTCCTCTGCTTTGGTTTGATTATTTGCCTGGCCTCCGTCTACCCCTAGTTTTCGAGCTCTCGCAGGATCGGAACAAACTTGGATGGACTAAAGGGCGTCTGAGATTACGGTAACTTATCACCACCGGCATCAAGAAATGCATGTTCCTCTTCCTTCCTGCATAAAGGAGGAGTTGTACCTCAAGCATCAAGAGGGAGGCTATAGAAGGAAATTGAAGGGCTCACCAACAAGCACTTTAAGATCTATATTAACTATAATGCAAATCCTTCAAAAATAAAATAGTTAATGATCATCATGTGTTGCGCTTGGTAACTCAAACTCAATTCAAGTTTTACCATTCTTTGCTGGTTTGCAGGACTCTAAGCATATGAACCAAAATTGTTATCAGTGACTGATCATATTGTTGGAACAATTCTACACTTCTATTCGTGATAATTTTCTTTCTAATGTTGAAAGAGGTGTCGAGTTTGAATCTCCCTTCCTCATTCATTTTAAAAAATAATCGTTATCAATTTTATTGCTGCTGTTCATCATTCTGGTAGTTTCTTCAAAACTCATGCAATATTGTTCTCATTCTTTCCCTTTTTCTATTATAAATTTTTTTCTTTTCGGGTACATTCATCCCGTATAAATGACAAGGCATAAGAATCCTTGTGCCTTGGTTATGGCTCATAGACTCGTACCCAACACATAAAATGGCAACAAGAACACCGAATATATGAAGCTCATTTCGTAATAACTTTCATTGAATGTTAATTCCAAAACCTTTCTTTTTATATATAAACGCTGTTTGGGAAAATTTTAGATTACAATATGTGCGCTGTAACACTAATTGTTTCCCACAAAATGCACTCTCTACCTCCAAACCAGACACGCATGAGAATTTGAAAAAGAATAAGAAAATACAAACATGTGAAATAAAATTAAAAAATACAAGTCAAAATGCATTCACACAATATACAAAATACACAACAGATGAACAAGGCAACAACCACCCAAACCCACAATTCGTACCTAAATGAACCAATCCGCTAATCGTGGTTAGTGTCTATCGGCGAGCCTGTCCTGGCCTGCGAAATTCGATTCGCATATATAGTCACCAACCGTAACTGTGTGCTGTTGAGCCCCTCCAGGTATGGCAAGAATGCTTTTCCAAGCATGATATATATATCAACTAAACAGAAGACGACAGTCTGCATGACATAAGTGAAACAAATTCAGTCGCATTAGAGTAGGTCTGGGCCTTTATGTAATTTAAGGGACACGGATCAGACAAACAATAACCGTTACCTTGCGAACATCAGCACTCTGGTTTCCGAACGCTTCAAAAAGTGCAGGCAAAAATGATGGTAATTGAGCCATTAGTTCATCTTGTGAAAGCCGGCCCACAAGCTGAAGAAAAGAACAAGAGGCTTAGCAACATATTAGTTGATAAAATTGCATGCAAAATTAAAATGGCGATGCAAAGTTTTTTGAAGAAAACAGATCACTTCTTTCATCTGGAATAGAGTTGATTGTAAGATGATCAATAAACTTTCTTAAAGGACCAGAATAAATAAAAAAGAAAAAGAAGAACCCCTCCTAAACTAAAATTTATGTGCGAAATCGATAGTCACTAGAAACCAACTAATACAGCTCCAATACATGAAAGTAAAATACCTTTGTCAAACAGTTAATACACGTAACAAGAGTTTTCTCATCTTCAGTTACCAATAAAGGGACAATAACCTGCAGCATCAACAATTGACAGCATCATCAATGGTAATCACAACAAAGTAGAGGGGAAAAGCCAAACAATAAACTGAAAGGTTTTCTGATTTTTATTTTATTTTTCAGGTGCCCCTTTTTTGCGTGCTAATAAATATTTGATACGGTTTGTATAGACAAGTTATATAAATACATACACTTAAACATCTGAATGGATCATACTGGGACAAAACAATACTCAAGCAGTGCTCCGATTCATTTGAAACCTGAACATGAATTTATGTTAGTTTCAGACATGGAAAACAAAGCAACTGTAGAATAAAATAACTAGTTCAACAAGAGTTACTTTGGGAACTACATCCTTCGTAACATGAAGCAGCTTCTCAATTACAATCTCAACAGAATCTTCCATGGCATCTTTCTACAAACAAATAAAACCAATATTAGGAATAAAATATTACAATATGTAAGAACTAAATACTTTTCGGGCAACACATATCCAGAAAAATAAATGACAGACCTGGTGCTTAAGCATTTCAATGATCAATGAAAGAGAGAGTTCCCGAATTGAGGAATCAAAATCATCCAATACCTCAAGTACAACTGTCAAAATCTGATTAAAATACTGCACATATACCACAAAACAATTATTAATATAAGATTGAGAGTACTCTGGTGCATACATCATACATTTCTAGTTTTATACACACAAACAGGTTTATATGTAGTTTGCTTCTCTAGTGCAATAACAAAGTGTGACGCCCCTCATCCCATAGACTTCACTGCGCAGTCAACACAATCAGCAGCACATGGTGATTTTTGTCATCCCCTAATTGAAATCCATGTTTCTACATAATACATGTCACTACTATATCAATTATTAAGCCAATTCTCGATGTTGGTGTGACCCTCAATGCTAACACCATTCCACAGCTTTGTGTTTTTCTTTTTTCAAACACCAAATGCTTCAAAATCTATCACACAAGATTTACAAGCATTTAATAAATCAGGGAAGGGTAAAAAGTACAAATATGGATAAGTTGTAAAATTATCCATGTTTCTCTTGATCAATAACCAAACATTTGTCAACTTCTCAGTTTCTAATTCATTGCAAGCACTCCCTCTTTTTCATCTTTATATATTCCATATTTGTGTTTTATATAGAACTTTTAAAAACTTTACACATACATTGAATAAGAGAGAAAGTGAGTCACAGGTCAGGACTAACCAACCTTGGTCCAAACAGAGTGCTCATTAGCTAGAGAAGCTTCAATTAACTGTTGAAGCGCACCACGTTTACTTGCTGTAGGACTTTCCTCAGTTCCATTGCCAATCTATACACACACATGCAAGTAACAGAAAAGTAAAAATACAACGGTAAAGCTCCAGAAAGTGTAAAATTATATCAATATTGACTGTTCAGAGAAGTAGATTAGTGGTGAAATTATCCAAATAGGTTTTCATCATGATAATAACTGTTCAGAAACATAAAAAGTTCTAAAACAAAATACTAATAACAAACTTAATATTTCTAACGAAAAATTTGAGCTTATTATGTCAAAGAACTCACCAGGTGAAGTATCTGAGGAATACTGGGACCTGCGTCTGGTGTAGAATTAGCTTTCAAAGCTTTAAGTTTTTCATGATTAGGGTCCAAGTCAGTGGGAGCTTCACTATCATGCCCAATGCTTTCACCAGCCCCTATATGGTCCAAGCTCAAAAGACCATTAACGTCCATGCAAGGAGTAGCAGACAAGCCTTCCAAATTTACTCTACCATCAATATTATCCAGTGGGCTAGTCCAGGATCCCAAGTTCTGACTCACAGGATTGATTGTGTAAGACTGATCCTTCGATTTTGAATTGAGAACATCATTGTTGGAACCAGTCTCAAAATTCTGATACAATTTCTCCCGAGCTTCATCAGAAGCTGTTTGGCCAGCATTGCCGGTGACAATGGCTGATTCTTGGGTTGAACTCCACTTCCTGCCACCATCACTGTCAACAGAACCAGCAGAGTACCTCCCAAAGAAGTGACTCTTCTTTGAGATGCTAACATATCCTTCTTCAGAAGATGTTCCAACTACATCAGATGGATCATAAGAAGACTTTAGGCGCTGTCGCTCTTTCTTGTTTTGCAAAAAGTTCATAAGGTCCACTTCAATGCGAGGAGTATACTGTTTCAAGGCTCTTCTCAAAGAATTTTGTTCTTCAACTGACAAACTAAGAATAAAATTCAAGACTGATATTGAATCAAAGTGGGAGTAGACAGATATCATGCATGTAATGGCTGCCTCCTTTAGTTTAGTATTTTTATCATGGACCAATGGTGTCAACTTAGAAAGCCATAATTTAAGGATGCCACTGTTACCAGAACCTTCAGTGTTGATTGAATGCTTGTTAAAGGAACTGATAGCAAATTCAATAACAGCTAATTTGGCCTTTGGTGACCGCTGTTCATCTAGTGAACGTAGCAAAGCAGGCAAGAGGGAATCTACACTGTAAGTTTTGCTAACAAGATCCAAAGTTGTTGAGCAAGGCTGCCTAACTAACTCTTTTGGGTCAATTAACCGTGAGAAAACATGGGGTAAGATCCTTTCCATGTAACTTTCGAAGGGCTTACGGCAAGATGGAATAATATCTGCAAGTGTTGAAAGAGCTGCTTGTGCAACTTTATGGTGGGGATCATCCAAGTGTTGGAAAAACAACTTCATCACTTTCTCAAAATTCTGAATCACTTCTTGAATGCCTTTTGGACCTTGCTGCAGCAAAGACCGGAGATAATTGAACGCGGCAACCCTAGCATTCCAGTCAGAAGATGGACTTAGTCCCTCACTCAGTGCATCATTTAGAGATGTGGGACCTTCTACATAATTGGACATTTCCCCCATTGAGAGCTGGCTATCATCAAAACTTCTCCTCCTACCTGCAGACATCCTTCCAGTCACATTCTTTCTTAAGAGCGGCCTTTGAAAATTGGGGATGTAATTATTATGCGAGTCCCTAAAGTTTCCATCTCTGTGAGGTGAGTCATACTGCCTATCAATTTGAGAGTTTGTAAATCGCCTAGCCTCCCTAATGTCATTGTTCTCTTCAATGAAACCCCTTTCTTGGCCTCTCTCAGAAGCTCTCTTCATTGTGTATGATGATACAGTCGGCATAGCTTCAGCTGAGAGATTGCCGCGATATGACGATTTACCAGAATCTTTGGAAGCTTGAATTTGTGTAATGATATCAGACAAAACCAAGCCACCATTGCGGTTACTACCTTTATTGATACTTGAAGTAGTTGAATCTGTCATTAAAGAGTTTGAAAGATGATTAGAAGCTGGGGCAGCAGCAGGGAATGGTGGATCACGAGATGATGGAGGGTCAACTCCTGCACTAGGGGCAAAAAGAGAACAATTTAGCCGCTCACAAATGAATCCAATTTTGATAATTCAGACAGCTAGTTCAGTCCCAGGGCTATCTAAGGCCACCTATACTGAAATTTACAAATTATACAGTGAAAGAAAACTAAGATATAGGCAAAATCATTAGGTACCTAGATCCAGACTTGATGACCGGAGAGTTGAATTATGTTTCTCAGACAAATCCAAACCTCTAAGCATGCTTTCAATTGCACTGACCTTCTGTTTGCTTGCATGCAACACACTTTCCAGACTACGTTCAGTACCTTTACCAAGTGATTTAGCTTGTGACAAAAGTAGTCCTGAAGATAGAGAAGTGCCTGAGGATAAACTTGAACTTTTATCCATTGCAACAATAGCAGAAGTTCCATATCCAGGTAAATTTGAAGCAGCAGATGGCTGGGGAGTATATGACACACCCCTATCACGAACAGAAGGAGAAGCATGACGCCTATGTATTCCCCCGTCCTCTTCATTGATTAACTGTGCAAATCTTTTTAACATTAAAAATACTTCACCTATAAATAGAATACAATCATCCTTCTGACAAAGAAAATGAAATGGCATACCCTTTGAATAACAGGATCAAATAGTGAAAATAATCGTCGGGAACGCTCTGGCCATGTTTTTGAGAACATTCTATAGCACATTCTTGCAGTCGATCGGACCTGTCAATTTATACACAGAAAGTTCTACATATGAATCCTGAAACATGAAATTTCAAAACAAGTCATAAAAAACAATATATGAATCCTTGATGTGAATACCTCGCTCATTGCATCTGCCACACAACACCTTATTAGATCTTCATACAAATCCGCTGATCGTTGTATTTCTGGTGCATCAGCCCAATACTCTAGTATCAACAGTGCATAATCACAACACCTACAATACAAGATAAAAAATGAGCCAACAAGAGCATTCTATTTTATAAAAGATAAGATAAAAGAACTGTAAAAAATAAGTAATAGTGACGGAAACGAGAACAAACACATAACTGTGCACACAGATGAATTGGCGTTGAGAGTTATACCTTGCACGAAGTACTGCATTACGGTCATTCTTTGCACAATCAGCAATTCGAGGAAGCACACGAGCAACTTTACAATTACGCAACATCTGGAAAGTAATAAAGTGCAAGAAACCTGTTTTAAGGAACAACTTTCTTTTTCTAAAAAGGTAAAAGATCAAAAGAATTAGAATTACCGTTTTTATGCAGTTATCTGCTGACTCTGCAATTACAAGTACAGTAATCACAACCAGCTTGAAAAGAACCTGATTACAGTATGATAAAATCAGTTAAAACCTTCTCACTTAAGGATCTTTATTGTATTCAATTTTTTCTTTTGTGGTGAATACTTGAGGATTGATAATTGGCAAGGAAATAATCAACTTACTGGAATGAACATCTCCGCGCATGCCTCAAAATCTCCCAAAAGCTCCTTCGACAAGAAGCACAACAGATGGCAAGCCTAGGAAAAGAAAGCCAACTAATTAGAACCCCCCAAAGCTACACGAACAAGCACAAAACATCTAAGAGGTTATGGACAACATGAACAAGTGCCTTTGACATTTGTACCACTATTTATACAAATCTTTCCAGAGCTAAATATCCTAATCCAAAAGTCCGGCCAACAACTGCAAAGAATAGCAGGAACTAACCACAGTCCCCACCTCTGTTTTCATCATTTTCTTTAACAGCTTAGGGTAACGGATTATTAAGATATTTATTTGTTCTAGGGTATTTGATTAAATGTAGTTGCTTGTGCTAATAAACAAACATTTCCCAAAAAAGATGAGCCGAAAAAATGATACAACTATCATATGACAGCAAACTGTTCATAACAGAAAGCTGCAGATTGGTAAAACTTGACTGAATCAATCTCCTAAAGGGGGTTCCGGGGTACAGGAAGAAATCAATAAACAGGCACCTGAAAATACAAAAATATGCTAGCGCACCTGCTTTACTATGCTAGACCTTCGATCAGATAATTGTGTGCTCAGAGGGCCAACAAGTTGCTTCAAGAGTCCCCGGAAACATTGATAGTCAGTAGCACCTACATGTATATATGAACTCAAAATATTACAAGCCGGTAATCTTTTCTGAAGATGCATGCCATTTCACACTATTATTACTTATAATAAATACACTGAATTTCCGTTATCAACAAAGAAAAGGGGTTAAAGAAGTTGAGAAAAGAGGGATTAAATGAGGAACCTGAGAAAAGAGATTTAAAGAACACAGTCACACAAAAATACTATGGTTCAACCTAATCAACATCAGTTATGACACACAATTAAGCATAAATATGTTAAGCATTCCAAGAGCAGAAAATGTTCGACTAAACATGAATGTCTCACACGCCCACCCAGGAAGAGACAGGGGTAAGGGACTGCAAGAGAGTAAGGGATACAGACCTCCATATACAAGCCCTTCAATTCTCTGCATTGCAGCAATGCGAACTGACCAGTCTTTTTCTGGTACAAGGGTTGAAGCAATTTTCTCAATTTCCCTTATTAGTTCCTTCTCTGAATAAACTTTAATAGGGTCTACGGATTTTTCAGTAGCCTCATTTTCCCCTGCATGGGACAAAAGCGGATAACAATTCAAAGGATATCAATTATGCAAACAATCAATGTTACCACTTCCACAGATAAGGCAAGGATATTTCGTGCAAAATCCAAACCATTCAAATCACTAAATGTACAAATGAAATTTACAGTGCCTATATGTTTCAATCACACCCAGTACCAACATGTTCTAGAAATGAAATTACAATGTCATAAATTTTGCAATGCTACCACATTAAATCCCATCATGCCACAAAATATTTTTATGCATCTAAATCCGGATACCAGAATTAAGATGGTCTTTCATCATATTGTATAAAGAGGAACAAATCAACTAACTTTCACAACTAAAAATTAAGACAACCCATGGGATATGAAAGTAACGGGTTCTTCAAAACTTACCAACATATTGTTTTATATAAATTCATATACGTACACTACAGTAAATTTATCACTGAATAAATTATGTGGGTGTACGTAATCTCATGACCTTTTCAAAACTAAAGGACAAAGCATCCTAACCTCCAAAAAGAGACACCTCCCTTGAGGAACTCTTGGCCTTTGGACTACTTTTCTTGGGGTTATGGCTCACATGCTTTGTTTCTACAGCACTAAAATTGCTGGTAAGTCCATCTGAGGAACGAACCTTAGGTTCAATCCTCTCTAGCCTTGCATTAATATCCTTCACCTGCAATTGTACATTTTATAGAAAGAATAAAACCCAAGGAGCAACCCACCAGAATAATTTGACACATTCATCAATAATAGTTGTTCTACTTGGAAAAAGAAATCTGGGAAAATAAACTGCATATACCATAGACATAGGAAGATGGTGCCTCTGAAGTTCATCACGGAATTGAGGCCCTGCCTGCGTATACATCTCCTGGGAATAGAAAAGAAAAAACAAATAAGAATAATAGTCAGATTACTTCAATAAGTCCAACCCCAACCTAGCAAAGGTGAAAGAAATATGAGAACCAAGTTGGTACTGTTGCATGACAAACTTTTTATAGAACAAATCATATTCAAAGTATAAATCCAGTACAGCAGTACTACTAACCTCAATGCACATTATAGCTGCTTCCCTTACACCAGGATTTGAATCATTCAACATCTGCAGAATCTGCGATTCCAAAGAAATATTGAACATTTTTAGTTTGTTTCCCACATTATTTGAACTGGGGAGAAAGAAAAATGTTTATTTTGTTCATAGAAATCAAGAAACTTACAGGAGGAAGTATAGCCCTCTGAAGTGGAAGTTCAGTAGCTGCAAAAAGTCCAATTGCTGCGGTGACAGTTCGTGCAAACTCTTCTCGAACTCTCCAACTTTTGTGTGCCCAGGCATAAGATCCTGCTCTTTCAACAATGATTGTTGGAGAAGAAACCTGCAGCCAAAGAATATAAGATTTAAGCCCTTATTATCTTTCAGTGGAACATTTATTTGGAAGCAAACCAAGATACATTTTGGGATAACAAAATCAGAAGTATACTAAAAAGGAATTATTAAAATGGTTGGCATCTATTAGCTTTAATTAAAAGAACCGGATAACAATTTGATGATGGAACACAGGAACAGTTTCTCCCATCCTATTCCTATGTAATGAAAATGAAGGGTAACTAGCCAGCGTGCCCACACACATGCAGAGATGACTCACAGCAATACTAATTGCATTAAAATTAAAATTAAAAACCTTCTCTGAAATTATGCTTTGAAAAAAAAGCAGAAAATATGGCCCAGCAGAATGTGCATGTCTCAACTCATTGTAGTTTCATCTTTCAAGTTACACACTGAAGTAATGAGGTATACTAAATATGTGTTGTGATATCAAGTTGTGAAATGATGAACATGACTTCCTTATCCAACAAAAAATGGTTCAAATCTAAGACGCACAGCTACCCAATCAGGTAAATACTTTTGTAATAATAGCAACCCATCGTGTCCCTTCTTCATGCTCTTCAGAGAAATTTTAACTTCAAAAAGGTTCAAGTATTTATACGGTACAAGTCACTAAGTCTGTTTTCCAAGTGCGCCCCAATAATTGAAAATCTGATATTATCCGGAAAGGGTTATCAGCAACCCAATTGGTCAGAATCCATGAGGCGAAGTCAAAAAACATCGCAATATCACCAGTGAAAATTGAGGTGCATCTAAGGCAACTAGACCGTACAGAAAAACACCTCTAATAAAACTCTATTAGTCTCTAACTACATACGAAAATTCAGAAACTTCGGACAACAATTTCATGCAAACTTGCAAGTAGGATTAACAAGTTATCATCTTTTAGCATAAGTCAATAATTAGAAACCTCAATGATTTCGCCACGAGTCTATAATCGCAATACATTTGAGACAATAAGACATAATGCAGAGGGCAAAAGTGGAAGAGAGTTAAAAAAAACCTCCATGAGAGTAAGCAGGAGTCTCCGAGCGGCGTCGCGAACAGGCTGTTTTCCATCGCCCAAACGCTCGACGACGGCGGGAACAAGCGCATTAAAGTGGAGCTTGAGGTGGTCGCCGGAGAGCACAGCAGCGGAGGCTAGGGCTTGCAGAGCGCCCTGAGAGACTCTGAAATTATTGTCCTTGAGAAGATCCATGCAGCAGTCGACAAGCGACGTCACCTCCGACGAACTCAGGCTCTTTCTCGACGCTTCCAGAAGCTGATGCAGGCGCTCCACTCCCGCCATGCGCTCCTTCGTGTCCTTGGCACGTGCGAGCTCCAGAGCTTCCTCCATCGGAGCAAGGTTAGGGTTCGCTAGGGGCGTGATCTGGTGCGGGCGGGCTCAGATCTGGTGGATTTGGTGTGGAATTAGGGCATAGGATAGAGGGAGTGATGAAGGAGAGAGATAAATGGCGTTTGGTGTTGGTGGAGTTAGTGAGTGACTGAAAGTGAAATGTGGATAGAGAGAGAGTGTGTGAAAGAGATTCAGAGGATGAGTGTGGCTAAATTCACAGGGTCTTCTCCCGCGTCTGAAGGTTGAAGAAAGATGTTGGTTTAGATTTTAGAGAGGGATAATTTTAGTGAGAGAAAGAGACACAGAGAGGGTAGTTTGGCTTTTTTGGCTAGATTGAAGGAGAAGATGAAGCACCTTGTGGTTGAGGGTAGCTTGAAACTTTACCCCTGTTTTCTGTTTAATTTACGGATTCTACCACTGTGTTCTTACTGTTTAGTAGTTACTACAGTGAACTGTCACGCCTGTTTATTTAATTATTTTTCGTCTAAATTTAAATTATTAATCCTAATCGATAGGGTGACTTGGCCTCAATGTTCAGTTTATTCTTAATTTGGACTGTTAAATCAAACGGATTTTTATATGAATATTATGGTTTATATAGTTTATTATATCCTTAATTTTCTAATATTACAACGTGACTTACAGCTTTAATTGTATAATATGTTATTGTAGTAAATAATCTAATACGTTGTGTTGTTACGCTCTTTCAGTAAATAATTTGATATTATGTCGTCAATTTATCAAATGATACCGCATATTAAGTAAGAATGATTGATGTATGGTGCTAACAACACAATTTGTCAAATTTATATGTTATGTCATCAAATTGTCACTTAAGAAAACAATAATAATTTTCTCTAGAAAATAAAAATAATTTCCCAAATTTCACTATCATTTAATCTGACTCTTGGGTTAGGCCAATCTCAATACCTAGATGTTAACACCAAGTATGATCTGGGGAAAGCAACGCTCATCAATACTTTCTTGCAAAGTTTAGAAGTACGAATGTCATTTTCTTTTGTGTTTTAATCAATTGCGAAACCACCAATTAGGGTTTTTCCAGCCACATGCATGTTTGGTTTACCCAGAATGTTAAAAAATTAGGTGAACAAACCAACCGACTTGTATAGTCTAGATGGTGAATTTTCTTTGCATAAATGCAATGTTAATTAAGTCACCTCCTAATGACAGTTATTAATGAATGAGTCTTTAAGTAACAAGTTCTAATGAGTAAGGAAAACTCATTAATTTAATTTTGATCGGTTAATGTTCCCGGTCATTAAATAGTTCAAAATATTTTACCTCCTCTACACTAGAAGTCATGTGTTCGATTATTCCATCTTTCAGTATCACGGTCGAAAATTCACCGGGCAGTTAACATTAGATTGGCAATCTCAGAAAATGCAAGTACCTTTCCTCTTCAAAAGCATTGCTTGTTGTTCCTACCTGGCTCTCACATGGAGGACCATGGTCCCATATCTGGAATCTAAATACTCACGTGAGAGAGATAGACAACGCAACAGAAAAATTGAAGCAAAAAAAAAAAAAAAAAAGCTGCTATGTTAGAAAAAGAGAGCAATGTTTTTGTTCATGAGCTAATAACAGAATAGGAACAAGAACAGAAACGTTAGGGGGATAATGTTTGGTTATATTCTTAAATATGTTTCATCGTATGAAGCTGCAATTCCATGCAAAGTTTGTCTGTACCAGTATGGCATTGAGTGAGCTTATAATATATTTTGTTTGACAAGTACTGCATATTAATGGCTGCCCAACGTTGGCATCTAGAAGACCAAACCTGAAATATTTTTCAATTGTGGAAATAATCCAACAAGCCATAATCTTCTTTGTTTTAAATTGCAGAATCCAGGCTGGGGAGATTTCTTCCACCACCACCATCTTACTTGAATTCATGTTCTTATAAAAGCATTTTGTTGGCATTATTGAATAAAATTACTACACCCGTAATCAGCAAAATTAATTTTGATAGCTAATCCAATGGTTTAAAGATCTTAACAAAATCCGTATTAACGAGATCAATAATGAAGGAAGGAGATTCAAACACATGATCTTGAGTGTAATAGTAACTACTCCTAACCACTTAAGTTGCAAGCCATTTGCAAATCCATATTAACTTATTATTACGTCATTTAGGTTGATAATATGGGACCCCATATTTTGGCTGCTTGAAGTCTTTCGAGGCCATGATAATGATGATGATGAGAGATCATGCGGCACAGAATTGATAATAAGTTTTAACCAGAAATGAGTGACAAATTGTTTGTTCACGGGTCATTCAAAAGGTGTCATCATATGATATTTGTTAAATGAGAGAGAGAGAGAGATTAGGAAGGGGAAGGAGATAAGATTATAAAAGAGGATGATTAAAACGGCCCAAATAAGAAAAGCCTAACTTCATGACAAATCCTAGCCAACAACCTCTTCTGGACAGCACGAAATAAAAAGAATATCTAAGAAAAAAAGAAAAGAAAAGAAAAGAAAGTGGTCCACTTTCACTTTGCTTGCTTCATCATGTTAGGTTAGCCATACATGCTTAATAGTTTAATACTTTAATAATCAAAGTGGGGATGATGCCAATATGTTTATAAATAGTTTGACCTTTACAGGTTGGCTTGGCTCATTAGGGTTGTTGGGTAAGATCAGCTTCGGCATCAATATTCAATACTATACTTAATAATGTTCTTCTTCATCAATTGGATGAGCAATAATCAACATTGTGAATCTTGCAGATCTGCAACAATGGAGGAAAATATGAGTTTTTCTAAGGACAGCCCCGCCCACGGACCGTGTATACGAGTGTGGGTCGCATAGTGAGATCCAGACTAATATACGGATGACAGTCACCGACGCGCACATGCTACTATTGCACCATACCATTTAGTGCTAGGAGCAACAATTTGCTTTGCTGTTGTGATGTTTCCTTTGTAATCTTAGTGCTAGTGACTGGCGGCAACAACAACTTACTCCTTTATGCGATGGCTTCTTTCTTTAGCCATGGATGTGACTGCTACATAAATCGCAATAACCCCTTTGACCTTTTATATGGGAGGTCCAAACTTAAGCAGTTTATGCTAATACAATCAACCTTGAAAACAAAATCGATAAATTTTACAACACACGAAACTAGTACATTTGGACAAGAACTCGCAACTGAAGCCTAAAATTACTTGATATAGCTATCACAGCCGGAGAGCCAGGTAAATAATATACACAATCACATTAATCAGCCTAATACCTGCTTAGTTTTGTTGCACAGTGGAGAAACTTTGGCAACTCCAGTGGGTGATTGGCATAAGACAGTTGAATGAAAAATATATTATGAGAGCCATCCCAGTTACGGATCAGCGTCATAGGGTGCATCTGGAGTTGGTGACGACGAAAGAATCAAAACGGGCCTTCCATTACATTTTATGTCGGCAAGCATAGAAGCATAACCTGGTTGATAATCCCAAATATTTCCCCTTAAGTCCAGACGCTCAATATTTCCTAATCAATAAAGTTAGTTAAACTCGGTTTTATATTCAGACAAAGCAGCAGAACACAGACATATAAAATAATTTCAATTCCTATCCATTAACATCTCCCGTGAATGCTCTAATTGATTTATCCAATATCGGCCATTGAACCAAAAAATGGAAAGACGGATGGGGTTAAAGATCAAAGATTCAACTGAGATTTAACACGCCATTAATCCGCGATACCCTAATATTTGGTAGCCCAAATTATTTACCAGTGACAAGGCAACTCGTGGCAGCACAAAAGTTAATGGACCAGATGCCATTAGCTACTTAGAAAAAATTGATACAGTTAATAAATACCTTTAGCAGCTTTAAGGGCCGAGCATATGGTGGTCAAGGATTTTAAAGGCATAAGATTATATGCGGCATCGACTGTAATGAGTTCTGGAGCCATTGATATGAGCTTTGACAAAAAGTTTGCAGTTTCAATTCCTCCACGATTTTTGCTACACATCATTTATTAATACGATAAATTTCCTGGCCATCAGCTATAAGCGTATATAAATAGATAATAAAAAAAGTAGAAAAAAAATATAAAGTTATTCTTTCACACCTTATGTTGACCTTGACTAGCTTCAACTCCTTAGTTATGCCATCTTGTAGTTCCTGAAAACCAGATGAACCCAATCCAATACCTTCAACATTGAGTATTCGAATTGATGTGGACAAAAGTTTTCCCAAAGCTGCTGCTACTTGGCTACACAATAGTGAGCTATCAACCCAGTAAATATTGAGAAAAAACATATATAAAGAAGCAAAACGTCTAAGCCAGTGCCATCCAGACAAACCTGCCAAGGTCATTATCAGCAACAGATAGAGACTTCAATGGTGTCTGTAAGGTTGAGAGGGTGTCTATGAGGTAAGTCACTCCATGACAGGAAAGCTCACAGTTCTCTAACATTAAATCAGCAAAGGGAAAGCATTTTTCGGAAGCTTGGACAAAATATGGAATTAAACTCCTGAGACATTTATGATACAGAATATTAGACTTTGGGCCTAAAATGCTCAATATGCATAAGTGGAGATTTAAAACACAACCAACCTGATTCCATCATCCTCAATAGGATTATCACTCATATCCAGGACCTCCAAATTAGGTATATGAACGAGAGCGTATCTAAGACCATCTGCATCATCTTTGTTTAGATTATTTCCCCTATAAACAGAGAAGTAAAATCTCAAATTTGTTTTCTTTTCAACATAGGATCTGTGTAGCAGCATGGAATACAACTTATACAACCACTGACATCAGGCTCATTAACGGGGTAATTGGTGAAAAGTACCTTGCGGAGTTCACTAATCTATTTCACAACTGCCATTTTTCTTGTTGAGGAATAGAAAATTGCACAGAAGGCAAAAGTAATTACGAAATCATACCTTAAATTGAGCACTCGTAATGATTGGAAGGACTTTCCAATTCCCAAAGGTGTTGGGGGGCCACTTGGTGATCTCCAATAGAGTTCAGAAAGCCAGCCTGATATCTAAAAGATTTTGTATAAAGTTTCATGTTAGTAGTACAGGATAATTTTAAAAAAAGTAAAAACTAATTCTGTTAAAGGAATTGCGTCACTCACATTGTTATCTGAAAGGTCAAGGATGGATAGACTAGATGAAGCATTGAGAAGAGTACCAAAAACCAATTTTGCAAAATTGCGGCCAAGGTGGTTCTCAGAGAGTTTTAAAGAATACAAGGACCTGACAGCAAAATAAGACAGATTTCAGAAGCACAAAAATGCCATTGGAATAATTCTTTTTTAATAAAGATGCAATGGGTCGTGTTCGGGTGACCCATATATATTAGTGTCAACCCATGGGTTGGTCAACACGCAAAGCGATACAAAAAATAATAAAATAATAAAACAATAACTCATACTATTCATCACAAAAATGAGAAAGTTAACATTTCACTAACATAATATTAGTTGAACAGTGCTAATCGTGTTCGGGTTGTGTCATGGTGTCGTGTCACATATTGCCACCCCTAGATGCAAGGAATGGCCACAGATATACAATTGAAAAAAGACGATAAAAATATACGTTACAGTAATACACATGCATAAAGAATTCTATCTTCTTGTGGTTGTAAATGGCTGAGAGTCTATTGTAGAAGTAATTAACCTAGTTTGTCTGTTCCTTTGTCAATGCTTTGGTTCAACAAGCTTTTAAGTGCTACCAGAAACTTATGCGAAGTGCACTAAATAAAAGTTCGAAAACCAAGCATTAAAAGGGCCCCAGTCAACAAAATTGAATTCTCCAAAGCTAAAATCCCGAAAGGAACATAATAAAGTGAAGATATATTAAAACAAACAAGCCTCCAAAGACCAGCTATGCAACTTGATATTTACATATCAAGCATACAACATGATATTTACGTATTAAGCATGCAACATGATATTTACTTTCAACGTTTGTGAGCTTTTGTGCAGACAGTTCAACCAATCAACAATTGGATGGATTTGAATGATGCCTGAGATTGGAAAAGCAAACATACCTTCCTGATGACAAGAATGACACAAGTCCGAGAGGTAAGGAAACAGGGTTTGTTTCAAGAAAGTTTGATGTGTTGATTGAGAAGTTTTTTATCCCATGTGTTTGCACATTCCTTGTGCGTAGGGAACTACAAATTGCATTCATAGAATCTGAAGAAAGCTTGCAGTGAATGAACTCAAGTGATGTTAAACTTTCACTGTTCTGGTTCAGAAGTTTGCATAGTCCATCAATCTGTAGAAATGCACATAGGATCAGGCATTTGATTAAATCATAACTCAGGCAGTTGAAAGGAAGCATTTAACATACACATAAATCTCTGATCTCTATATAATTTCTTCAGTATGGGGGGTGACTACATGCTACAAAATATAATGTGGAGGAGGTACATGAGGACCACATGAACATGAAGATTTCTGTTTTACTCTGTAATTTGGTATAGCATGTACAGCATGAGGGCAGTATCTTTCTATGCATTTAACAGATGGCTATTTTTAAACTATGAGTGGCTGCCCACTAAACCATCATCCCACCCACTCACAGAAAATTTGAGACGAGAAAAAGGCACTTAAAAGAAACAGCTTAGGCTGCCTACACAATTTTCAGAGTGGTCTCTATTTTTATCGGGGAGTAGTCAGTTCTTGAGAAAGATATTTATTCCATTTTAGCAACATTCAAAGAAAAACGAACTGAGCTTACATGCTCCTTGGATCTGATCCACCTTAGTTCCAAGCTCTGCAATAGGCTGTCCCTCAATAAATGCTGCAACAGATTAGTATTACACTAATGCAAAGTGACTTGCACGTAAAGCAATTGAGGCCATCAAGTTACAAGCATGCACATAGAACAGGTATATTGTTCAACTCAACGAATCTTCCATTCCAACTAAGTGTGATCAACTACATGGTTGAGCAAGTTATTCCTCACAACTTCATTGATGTCTTTTTATTGTGTGTCTTTGTTGGGGGAGGGGGTGCTCCATTTTGAGACAAACACACACAAATTACGCACAAACATTCTGATCCTCTAGCAACCGCCAAATCATTCAAGCATGAAAAACATGACATTGACCACATAGATGGGTTTTACCAGACAGATTATGCATAGCATGCCTCATAAAACTTTCACAACAGACTCACAGCACCTATAATATATGATTAAGACTTTTATATTTAGGAGAATTAGTTGCACCCGTTCTTTCTCAGATGTTAATACTTAATATACAAAGTGTTTTCCACATGTCAATGGCACCTCAGCATGAGCAGAATAACTTACAGAAATTTCTGCACTACAAAGAACATTTTGAAGTCTCAGGCATCTGCATAGATATAAGAACACAATGTGATAAGATAATTTTGCACACAGGAAAAAAGAAAGAAAGAAAGAAGTGTACATAGGCCAAGGGACAAGCAATTAAAATTTGACTGTGCAACCAGCCCTCCAGTCTCAGAAGGACATAGGACCGTGCTCTCATAACATACTTTCTTACCTGGCATAATAACCAAATTGTTGGCAATGGTGATATAGTTTGGAATAATCACAAGTTGAAGTATCCATGCAACCCTCAAAGCCTATCAATTTCAATATATAGTCTGCACAAAATAAAATAAAAATGTGATAAGATAGACCACTTACAGGATTAGCAAGACCATCAGTGAATGCAAAAGGACACCTTTTCTATAAATCAAATCAAATGGAAACTAACAAACTTGCTAAATTCACTTTAAAATTAGGTAGTTTCTAATGCAACGTAGCAAAACGAAATTTTTCCAGTGGTAATTAACAAAGGACATATATACAAATGTACTTCACCCCAAATAAACAGGAATTTAATAAAAATCAAGCAACCTAGTAGCAAGTACCTGAAATCCCGATTTCACCAAGGTGCCCATCAAATGAGGGAAGCGAAGCTATCTCTGCCACTTCATCTAAGCAACTGTTGTTTGTGGTATCATACAACAAAAACGGCAAATCATTCATGAACAGAAAATCGAATCTCTATTCTTTCATTGAGAAGCAAAGAAAAAGGCATACTTTTGAAGATGCGTTTCCCAATACATCTGTTGCCAGTCAATTGGTTCAATCTGATTGCCAAGATCCGGCCACCGCGACTTAACTAAATTTTTCCATGCCGTACTGAAATTCCAACTCCTGCAACAAAATGTAAGCATTTGCAGGTTAAATTCCTTTCTACAGTCAACCAAACAAAAACAATATAACAATACCCACAAAAAAAACTCAATTCTTCCATTCTTCCAGACCTTCCACGCTTTCTACCATTTCTAAGACCTTCATCGGCGAAATCATGGTCATCTCGATCGTCAAGAGGCCTGCTTGACGAAGAAACCAGATGATAATCCAAAAAAAAGTTAGAAATTTTGAGAAATTAGAATTGTTGTAAGCTTTTGATTAGGTTCCGACGTACACTGCGGTCTGCAACTTTTCTAAAGCCAATGGAGGCAATCTCGAAGCTAGAATATCGACCAAGTTCCATGGAAGCTCCTTGATAATCGGTAAAAGATCATCGCCTGCAAACCAGCTCGAAATTAACCATATTTTTTTCTGAAGTAAATGCAGGTTTTGTATAAATCATGCGAAGCGTGAGCTTCAGAAAATTACCTCGAACAAGCTCGTTTTTCACTGCCTCTATGCACAAGGAGACCAGAGATGGAATTTCACTTTTGCTCATGCTTCAGAAAAATCAATCTGAATCTGCGCTTTTGTTCAAAAATTCCAATAATTTTCTACGAGATGATCAAGCTTATTGTCGTTATGAATTAATTGGAATTGCAGATTATAGGACTCGCCGGGAAGCTTTCAAAAGATAAGCACGGTAAGTAGTAGAAGAAGAAGCTTTGGATTGGGTCGGGTCGGGTCGGGCCGTAGATAGAGAAATGAGTCAAGCAAGAGGTGCAAGACGATGGGATGGGACGACGACGTAGCTTCAGCAGAGTGAAGAAGAGACGATGTAAACGACAAGTCGTCTCCAATTGAGAAGCGGCGCGCAATAAGTCTTCATATAATCTCAGCAAAAGATTATGAGATGACCCTAAATTTAGTTATATATATATATATATATATATATATATATATATATATTTCTCACATATTTATGATTTGATATATAATATGAGTGCTTTTTATCCACAATTTGGTTCAATTGCGAAATCATAAACTTTCATGCGCGCAAGCCCATTGAAAATATATTTAAAGAGTATAGCCGAGCGGCTGTACTCTTTAAATATTAATACGGACGGCTGTACTCATTAAAAATATACGAATATTTTAAAGTATAGCTATACTTTTTAAATATACTGCACAAAATGGATTTCTTTTTTGTAATTAAATAATATCTTAGCTTTTTTTTTAATTATTATTATTTTAGTGAATAATTAGTATTTAAATATTTTACTAATTTCATAAATTACTTAATAAATAGTAATTAATTATTTTAAATTATTTTGTGTACTTTTTATTATTTTTTTATACAAAATTATTTGTTTGGTTTAATATTTGCAATTAAGTAATATCTTAACTTTATTTAATTATATTATTTATTATTTATGTTTTAATTATATTCTTTATTATTTATGTTTTAATTATTCTTTATTTAATAAATAAATAAATAATATTTATTTTAATTAATTTCATAAATTATTTAATAAATACTAATTAATAATATTTACTTATCTTAAATAATTTTGTGGACTTCAAAATTATTTTTAATTTATGAATATATTTTAAAAATAGTTTCGATTATTATAAAATAATTTTAGTATTCCAAAAATGGATTTGAGCCTCCAAACCCCCCTAAATCCAAGTCTCAAATCTTTCTCAAGCCTCAAACCCTAACCACAAGACTAGTATGGGGCACTTATGACTCGATTAGACTTGGATACTCATGTAACTCGACCTAGGATTTTACGATTAGAGTTTCGTTGCTTCATTTTTTTTATTTATGTTTTTACTCCCATTTCTTCTTTATATGTCAAAAGCACAAAAGTGGATAAAAAAAAAAAACTCCATTAGAGACCAATTATTTTAACCCAAAAAAAAATGCACTCATTGTCGATGTCGCTGTCGGAGTATGACATGGTCATAATAACTAGACCGGCTTGTTCTTATTTGGACCCGTTAGACCATTTTGTCTTTGTGCCATCCTATTTGTCCTTATATGGTAAAACCCCATTCTTAAATGGGATAGAATAATTTTCACTAAATAGAGCGTATTTCTTAAAAATAAAACAAAATTCTTATATATATATATATAAGTATTTAGACTGAGACAGAATCACCCTAGTCTAAGGGTGGCTCCAAAATAATGCATAAAACATTGTGCAATTGATTAAGCTCTTACATATAGTCTCATGTCAATTACTTTGACGGAGCCAAAACGAGCTATTACAAAATCAACGGCAGATAACTATAGAAGATAGAAAGCTTAATTAAATACGAATCACGTAATTAACAGCCTAATTGGAAATAATTAGGTCCTGGAGTCCAAGGCCATTATGGTGCTTAGGTTCATTGGGTTCATGTACTTGCTAGACCCAGTCATAATTTGCTTCACAATTAGCCTGGCTGCTTTCTCAGTTGGATGAAAAGCATCCCAAAAGGCATACAGATTCCGATTTGGGCACAAGTTTGACGTCGGATTGCACTGTCCCATCCCATTGTAGGGTCCTTGGCCGCAACATGCCACCTTTGATGTCACAAAACCTGCATGAAAAATGCAAATGTGGGTTAGGCCGGTTGGTGAGTCTGTCTCATTACACTCAAGTTCGAATCTCCTTTTCGATACATTAGTTTAATTTAGAATAATTTATACTATCATTTGTTTTTGTTTTTTTAAACAGTATGAAAACTAATTATTCGATTAATGAAACAAATTAAATTAATTTCAGTGGCTAATGATTAATTAATTTAAAGATTAGTTTATTTCAAAGGCTTTGAGGGCAAACCAAATTTCTGGGGGTCGGAGAGGAAGTCCATTTTCATGTCAAAGGCATTAGCAGTGACAAAAACATCTGAACCAAGTTGGGTGTTGAGTCCTTGAACCATCTGGACCAGCTGTGGGTTGAAGATCGCTGCTGCCCTTTGTAATTCTGGATCGCACTCACCGTTTTGGCTTCTGGCCAGCTCAGATGGAACGCAACCCAATGGGCCGGTACCCGTCACCAACACTCTTCGGGCTCCTAATTCATATAGGTTCTGCAAACAATTAGATTAACACACAAATTAGATTCCAAGATATACGATGGTCACTCACGCAAATTGTTGATGTACATTGAACCCACAATTAGTCAACATATAGATTTTGCTATGTGGCACATAGTACGAGGGATGGTACGACACTGACTCATGTACGAATTGGCGATTCTTGACCATTGACGTATGCATGCCACAATGTATCAACGGTCAAATTTCGCCTGCACGTGTGAGGGCTAATACTAGTAAAATTCATAAGTTTTAAATTCTTTACCAAGAGAATTTTGCGGAACTCAGTGATAAGGTAACGAGAGAATTCAGGGACGGAATATTGGCGTGACCTTTGGGAGATAGGTGCCAAGAAATAGTTGTTAACAAAGTCATTGCCACCAAGGGTCATGAGGTAAAGTGCGCCGTTCACTAGCCTTGTTGCCTGTGGTGCTCCGACAAGCGCCGTGAGCCGTTGTTGGTATTGTTGGAAAAGTTGAAACTGCCTAAAGATCCTTATTACGGTAACCTGCAGGATTAAATCAACTAATTATTCAATTAGGTTTTTCATTTAAGGGTTAATTAGGGTTTTTCATAAAATTTATGGTACCAGAAAGTACTAATTAGGCAACGTGGCGTGATAATGTTCATGTGTTAAAAAGTATAATTTGGACTTACAAATTGAATCCCAGTATCATTGAGGATTCCGATTCCTGCAGAAGCAAAATTTGCTCCAATAAGTAGATTTTGTCCTGTGAGCTCGGGGCTCAAATATGGGAGCACGCGTTCAGATCCTATTTCCTCACCTATGTATACATACATTCACACATGTCACATAATTAAATTTATGTGTTACTATATGAAAGTGAAGTGAGGGATATTATATAGTAATAATGAAATTCTAGTTAGTTAGCTAGCTAATTAAGATGGTGATGGTGATGGTGATAGTACTGATAATGTCGGGGAGGTTTAAGCCGTTGG
Organism: Prunus avium; assembly: GCF_965620075.1. Lineage (NCBI taxonomy): Eukaryota > Viridiplantae > Streptophyta > Magnoliopsida > Rosales > Rosaceae > Prunus > Prunus avium. The sequence goes on from NC_142291.1 coordinate 36,767,420, forward strand.
AGAAGCGGCCGGTGGGGCGGTGGGTAGGAAAATCGATGCCATAGGGAGGAGAGTCGGCACGGGCGGTGGTTGCTAGGTAGTTGTTGTTGCCACTGTCGACCAGTGAGTCCCCAAAGACAAAGAAAGCACGAGCTGCCTCGGCTTGAGGTGCAAGCTCTAAAACTGCGCCCATCGCCACAATGAGAATTAAGACCCTCATGCTGCTAGAAGTTGACATGAAAACTAATGCAGGCTTGCTCTCTTTAGCTTTACTTATTTGTCTTCAGTTAAGAGTTGAAGTTTTATAGAGTTCCTGTTGTGACTTGGGAGAGCATTTTAGGTAGGTAGGACAATGAGAAAAAGCAAATGCTGAAGAGAAAACAAGTCAAATCATATATGATAAATATGAAATAGATCGATCGAGGTTTTTGAGCTGCATTATGCATGAAATCATCAAAATAAAAACAGAAAATTGTGTTCTTTTGTGAGGGAAAAGCAGTAATTAACATGAATTTTAATGCAAAATAAGGTATAATTAGAGGCTGAGAAAGGTGGGAATAAGTCGTTTTCAGTAATTTTAATATTCCAACGTAACTGTCACACTTGTTCTTGTTCTTTCGTTGGTTCGCAATTGTAGATCACTCACTTAGCTTAGACTGCTAGCTAGCCACCCAGCTTGGTCATTAATTAATTAAATATCCATGCAGCTGGGCGCCATGTGAAAAACATAAATGGGTTGGCTTGGAGTAGCTGAAATCTCTCTCTCTCTCTCTCTCTCTCTCTCTCTCTCTCTCTCTCTCTCTCTCTCTCTCTCTCTCTCTCTCTCTTGTGCAAAGAGTTGGGGAGCTAGGGTTCTGTTTATTTGCACGAACAAGTCAATATATATCTATAGGGATCTAGTAATTGATGTTGTTAACATGGAGTGATGAGTTGTTGTAAAACCAAAGAAACCGGCTATTAATAACATAAACCATGTTTTCTTTTCTTATCGACAATCGAAAGGTACACAGAAACAAACTATTACAAGAACATCCATGCTCAGCCTCATATTATAAGTACCTTTATTTATATGTATGTTGTTCTTGTTTTTTTTTTTGGGTTACTTAAAAAAAAAAAAACATTTATTGATTTTTTATAGTCAAACAAAGGCCACTGGTTAAGTGTTCGGCCACGTTAATCCCAACTTATTTTCAGGCCATTAAATTCCTCTGTCGACATATGTACATTATGAGATATTCACATTATCTTCTTCGTTCCAAAGTAATTTGACAAGATATTTTTCAATTGTGGATTTTTTATTATTTTTTTAAAAAACACCAACAACTTTTGGAGTTATGGCCCAGTCCAGCTTATATAATTTTTTATAAAGAAAATAGAGATTAAGCCAAGTGTAATGGACCAGGGGCGGACGGATTAAGGGACAAAAGGGGTCGCTTGACCCCACGAACTGGCTGGAAAAATGGCTATGGACAGCTTGTGGAGGTCTGAGTAGACCCCATGGCAAGCAGAACGACGACCCCAAGAGATGCACGCAAAGTGCTTGACGGAAGGCCACCGCGACGAAAGGCCACAGAGGTTGTATTGTTTGCTGCTGGTGAGACCCTGAATATTACCTTAGATTGTTGGGATCGATCTCACGATCATGTAGGAGAAAACGGTTCATCAATCGGAGCCCCACAACCAAAGTTATGAATTTTAGAAGTTTTTAAGAGCTTTTAGAATTGAAGTTGCAGAGCTCTCCGAAGAAGAAGAAGAAGAAAGACACAGCATGTTTGGGTTGTAATCCAGCGCTTCTCATTTTAATTCCTTTTTGAAATGATGCATTAACAAGGCGCCACATGTCAATTTTTAATTGGACTAACATCGTAAATTCATTAAAAAGTCATATGTGCTCTAAAAAATTCATCGAAAATTATCCCAAACTTGTAATCACGTCTACTTTTATGTCGTGACTTCTAAATCACATGTACTTTTGGTTAGATTAATTGTGTAATTGACATGGATTTTGTTCATATTTGATAAGAATTTTGATAGACTAATTGTATAATTGTAAAACTCTTATTGATATTTTTTTAAATTGATATTGTTATATTGTTATATTTTCTTTTTTTTTCCTTCTTTCTTTTTTCTTTCTATTTAAGTGGGTTGACGTGCAAAGGCAGAAAACATAAGTGTGTAGCTCGATAGAAAACATAGGTTTTAATTATGAATGATATTAATATTATTTAAATTTCAAGGGTATTTAGTTGTTTTGTTTTTCAAACCTTTAGCCTTTTAAAATTGTCCCTCTTTTGAAAAATTCATGGAAATTATCAAGAGGAAATTCTCTACAAAAACATTAGGAAAATTTAATATTTTAAGCTTTAAAATTGTTGTTTTTTTAATTTTTTAAAATTAATGTAGTTCCATGTTTCCTCTTCTTTTTTTTTTCTTCTTTTTTAATGTGAAATAAATAAATATTTTATTTTTTAAAAATAATTGGATTGAAAATGATTCATTTGTCCTAAAAATACATCAACAGTTTAGCCTAAAAAAACTTCGACATTGTTTACACTGTGACCCTATGACCCGAGAATCTTGGATCCGCCACTGTAATGGACCCAATTCTAAAGAAAACCAATGACTTCTATTATTTCTTGTTCACACTTATCTAATTTAATATTTTCTCTCATGATGTTTATTGTACAAAAAGTTGCGTTTGATGTATTTATAAGGTCATGTGGATGTTACTTCCCCATATTCAAAAATTAAATTCAAATTCGTACTCAAACCCCATTTAAATTTTTACTCGAAGAAGATTCGTATTTGTGATATTTAACTTTTTTTTATATTAAAAAATGGTTAAGTTTTATTTATTTTTACTAAATATATCTTGTAAAGTTATCAATATATGCGTGTGTGAATGATTGTCGGCCGTGATTTTTTCCGGGAAGAGAAGACACAAACACATTCTGGCAGGTGGTGAATTTCAGAAGCACATTACAGTTGGTACATTTCTACAACGCATTTTGAAAGTTGGTGAATTTTTTAGGTTTAGGGCCTTTTTGAAGGCCCTGAACTCAAAATCCCTTGTCAAAAATCAGTTACTGCACGGGAAAGAAAAAACAGGAAACAGAGACAAAAAACAAACCGCAAAGCAAATACGCGAAGGAAAGCACCCAATTTGCCACATTCTCCACCTCCCACTGAGCGCGCGCCATAGCTGATTAGGGTTAGGGTTTTCAGCTCTAAATTCATCTCCTCCAGAGAACCAAGAATGCGTCGTCCCACGTGCTGCCACATATCCCTAGCTTTCGTGCTCAAATTCCTCAACTTTCTTCAAGCTTTCATCGGAGTTTCAATCTTAGTCTACTCGGCATGGATGCTCAACCAGTGGAACAATAACATTCCGATAGTCCCACAACCTTCAGCTCCTTCGCCAGATTCTTCGTCTTTCTCCTCCCTCTTGTTGAGCTCCGAAACGGCCAAGACTTCTGATCAGATCACCCCGTTGAATTTTGCTGTCCATTTGGTCTCTGGGTTCGACGAGGAATTGGGATTGAATTCATTGAAGCTTCCCGCGCCTTGGTAATTTCAAATTTCCTAACTTTATTTATATATATACAACTATGTGTCATGTTTGATTTTGGATCAAGTTTTTTTTTTTTGTTTTTGTTCTTGTTCTTTGAGCTGGGTACCTGAAAGAAGTTGGTTTCAGGGTTTTGATTTTGATTCAGTAATTATGAATTTGGGGATTCTTTTGGGCTGTGGGCAATTGGGGTCTTGAATTTTCGTTGATTAGATAACATTAAATGCTCATGTATCACGTTTGGTTGAAGGCAAGTTTCTAGAGGGAGCCCTCAGATTGATATTCATTTGATGCTTTTCTTGATGGCAGGTTTATCTACTGTTTTATGGGATTGGGCGTTTTGATCTGTTGCATTACTTTCATAGGTTGTATTGCAGCTGAAGCAATTAATGGCTGCTGCCTGTGTTTTGTATCCTTAGCCTATACATATTGCACTATTTTCAGCTGAGAAACTATTCTGTTTTCTTTGCTATAACTTTTAAATTCTTTGATTAATCTTTTTAGACCCTTGAAATGACAAGTTCATAATTTGTGAATGCTCAGTTTGGTTGCTTATTAGAAGTATTAAGCTAACAAAGGGAAGAAACTAGAGTAATAGTGTTCATTTTACAAGTCCCCTGAAAACAAAAGGCTTCAGCTTAACTTTGTCATTCCCCCATTTTCTCTGGTTGGAAAATTGTGTATCTTAGAAACTAGATGACTAGTTTCCACTGCGTATACTAGGGTCCAGACAAAGTGGTGGGGGATTTGAATATACTTCATAATAAGAAGCTTTACCACAAGCACTAAACTAAATGGTTTTGAGGCATTGAACTAGATGCAAAGTTTCACAACAATTTTTTATACGTCATGCAAGTTGAGTTGACTGAACGTGATTTTCAATCCACAGTTTCTGCATTACATTCTGTGCCCTATATTTTTCTTAACTGTTCAAACAATTCAGTACACAATACTTATAACAGTACTCGCTCTACTAGAAGCAGCTTTGGTGGCATTCATTGCAATTGATCATCGTTGGGAAAAGGTGCTTTTCTATAAAGAAAAATAAACTCAGTTATACATGTGCGTGGGATTTCATCCTTCGTTTTAGCCAATCAAAGTAATATGTTTCTTCATACCTCTACAGGATCTTCCATTTGACCCAACTGGTGAACTTGACAGTCTTCGATCTTTTGTCCAAGATAATATTGACATCTGTAGGTGGGCTGGGCTCGCTGTCATCGTATTACAGGTATCCTGTAGCCCATTAACGTTTATTGTTCTCTTTATAATTGCATAGGATTAAGATCAATTTCCCTCTTCCATTTACATAAGATCTTCAGAATTTGGACCTTTAGATGAAAGCACATTGAATGGCAAAGACTGACTAAGACTACCTTCAGTGACAGCTTTTCAACAGTTTCTCAAAAATATTCTCCCATATGTCATATGTCATAGCTTACAAATTGTGTCAAATTGACTTGAACCAATTACATAACTCCTAATTGTATGTGATTTAGAGATGCTTTATAGTTATGTTTCATCGGAGAAGATGACTATTGCGAACAACTTTTTCCGGTGCAGATGTCCAATTTTTGCTTTCCAGGATCTGTTTAATTTTGTTTTTTGTTTCGAAAAGTACGGACAGCATTTAGCATTTCTATTGATGTTTATGGAATCTGGTGATTGTGTTCTTATACTCATCTTTCTTGAAACGTCAGGCTTTATCTCTACTACTAGCAATGGTTCTGCGAGGCATGGTTTCTACTCGCAAAGCTGACTATGACGTTGAAGATGATTATGATTTTAGGGGTAGAACTAGGGAGCCATTGTTAAATAACCAGTCAAGCCAAGCATCTGGATCAACCAAGGGTGATGGGAGAGGGACTCATTCTGACATTTGGAGCTCACGGATAAGAGATAAGGTATTTTGTTTGAAGATTGCCTTAATCTACAAAGTTTATACTTTGATCCCGATTTGTCAGTATTCAATCATGATTTTCATATCTTGTCAATATGAATATCGTTTTCTTCTCTAATCACAGTGTTCTTGTACTTTGTGCAGTATGGGTTGAACACTGTGAACCAGAATGCATCAGCAAGTACGAAATCCAAGCAGTGAAGTTAGTTGAATGTTTTCCATCTCACAGATCAGGAAAATCGATTGGCAACTGCCTCTAATTTCCATTGATACTAAAATGTATATCAATTTTCCTTTGCTTCAATCCTTTTCTCTTCTCTTTTCTAAATGTTGTGTTGGAGACAAAGTTGGGGTTTATGTATGTATATAACTCTTCAAAAGTGTGGTTGCTTGTTGCCAGCTTTTGCCTTGTATCAACTGAGCATGTTTCTGGTAAGATGCTAATGTTATTAATTGTAAAAGTAAAAAGCTTGTGATTCATATACATCGTGAGTACTAAGATAAAACAAAACAAGAAAACATGACATTTATACCATGCATGCTATTGTAGGTGATAGATTCTCTTTGTCGTCCCTTTCATTTTCATTTTTTCCCGTGAGCCTGTGGATTCGTTCAGCTGTCAAGAAGTGCATGCCGATAAGATTATGGTGTTATTATTTTATTCACGAGATATCTTTTGCCTGTCCTCACTATAACTAGTACTGTTACTACTACCTGTCCAGTACCAGTACCATGTGGTCACCATTCTTCTTCTTATTTTTCGTTCATAATTAAGAAATGCCACCAAGTTCTTTGATTCTTTTTTATATTTTTTATTATTATTATATGATTGGTTGGAATTTGAAAAGGTAATACAGAAAAAATCGACTTCAATGATCATATGATTATGTGGAGGATGATTTGGTTCTTAGTTTGTAAAGAACCTGCAATTCTCTCTCTCCTTTCCTCTCTCATACCAAAATCTTTGTCTCTTTCATCATGCTCTTTGGTAGGAGAAAAACTTACATGTAACGGGGCACTAACTCTGTGGACTGCCGCGGTTGGCCGCAACAAACTTATTATTGCACTTTGATTTCTGACTTGTGAGGAATGAACATCATTTGTCTGCCATTTAGAAATGTTCCTTTCTAATTTACCTATTCGATACATGACATGTTCTGTTGGTAATCATTTGTCTGGTCACAATCTGAAATGTGTACATAGAAATTGAACTATTTTCCCTTGAGGGCTCAGTTGAAATATTTTCTATGTTTAACCACCACAACATTAAATTAAACCCACAGATAAAAGAAAATTTGGTTGGTCTTAAAAACAAGTTCCAACCACACTAAGACAAATTTGATCACTTATTATTATTTCATTATTTAATTTAGGAGGTTGCCAATGCTTTATTTTGAAGCATACAGAATTGCACCGACCGACAATGGGGTCAAATAAGTGGTGTATTTTACCCTTTTACCCTCATGTACGTTAAGTATAAATTATAGAGCCGAAAGGAGAATCTTGCCATAAAATATATAAACCATATAATATGACAACAAAATCATAGCCTTATCACCTCTTAGACAATAGAGTGTAACCTAGTGAAAAAGGGCATTGACTTGCCGATCAGAAATCTCATGTTCGAATCCCCAATTACAATAATTGTGTGTGCAAAATCCCCTTCTCCTATAGTTTAGACTATCGCTTATACTTTAAAAAACAAAGTCTTGTCACCTCTTCACCGAAAGCTGTACGTAATTTTGAAGCAACAAATTAACACACAAGTCCTGCAATTCTTCTCAATTTGTATTGAAGTACACCACTTACAAACAACGAGAGAGATTTGAACGTGCGACAAAAGTCAGCTGCCAAATAATATTGTACACTTGTATATAAACAGAGTGGTCACAAATTACGAAATAATGATTAACTGAAACATCTGCGGCATTAAACAATTAAAGGTCGGTTAGGGCCACCACCATTGTTGAAAATCACATACACAAAATAATAGAGAGAGCGAGAGAGGGAGAGAGAGAGAGAGAGTTACAGTAAAATTTAAAATGGAAAATTAATAAAAAGTTCGGTCATGTCCTCTCTGTCAAATCAACCACAGCCTCCTCCACGAGCTCTTCCAGCAATTTCCCTTCTATCTCCTTCCCTAAATTATCAATTTCGAATCTCATATGTTCAGACCACCCTTTCCCCACAACCTCCTTCCTCACCACCCTGTCCACCACCAGGCTGTTGCTGTCCCCACCCTCCCCTGAAGCGCACCTCACCTCACTGGCAAACCATTCCCTCACTCGGCCCCACACACGGTCTGCCAATAGGGAAGAATCACCCTCTGAAAACCTGTCGTGGGCCCCGCTACATGACAGGGTTCTTGTGCCGCCGTCTGACCCATAACCAGTGATGTCCACCAAGGCTGCATTAACACAATCGAATACAAGCTTCCGGCTTGATCGCCATTGCCTTCTCTTAGCCTCATGCAGAGGCTCTTTGTCATTTAGGTTGGCATACTTGTCTCTCAGAGATGGGTCCAATGGACTTTCGAGCGAATGCCATCTAGTGAAAAACGAGTCACACTGCACCTCACCATGTAGGCCAGCTGCTGATAAAAGAGTCTGGACAATGACATGCCAGTCTTGTTCTTCTTCCTCAGCGGAAACTGAAGGGGATTTTAATAGATATGGTGTCGCAGTCTCTGCACAAGAATCATCCCATGACAGCGTCCGGGCAATTGATCCTATAGGTGGTGATTTGTCAATCAAGTTAGACTTGAGATGTCTTCCTGTTATTAACACACAAAAATCGTAAAATAAGACAATGATTAAGGGAATTACAAAAAGCCATAGAAAAATACAGAGAGAGAGGGGGGAGAGATACCTAGGTGGTCTGGCTTCAAATCCAAAGAGGACTCCTGAATTATATTGTCATCCTCTTCGAATGGTGGTTCTAGAACTGATATTGGACTTGGCTGATCAGGATTCTCGACAACATTTCCAGGCACCACAGGCCTTGTCAGACACAACCCTGCCTGCAAAATTTGGAGAAAAGAAAACAAATCAAATAAACCATTCATTAATGATAACTTAAATCCATGCAGTTGACAGCGCACATGACAATAAGACACTGAATAGCTCAGGTTTTAAGAACAATGATTATCTACAATGCATGCATTTTGCTCCATATAGCAAGAACAATCGTTTTATGGTTTTTCCATCACTCATTCCACTGTGCCAAGTATAATACAATGTTTGTTACCAAAATCACAAATATAGACATCAACATTCCAAATTTTATTGCTTAAAGGTTGCTGCAGATACAGATCAAACAAAATACATCCTACCAAACTATCTCTTCTGATTTTTTTTATTTTTTATTTTTGTTTTTGAGGGCAAGTTGCAACTAATAAAGAGAGCAAGCATTAATATCAGACAAAGAAGAAAACTGAACTACCTCCGGTGGAACTGTGCCTTGTCTTTGTCCCATATTTGTTACATCTGGAGATTCTTTTCCCGAATATCCAAATAAAGCAGGAGACAAACACCCTTCAAGGCCACCATCATTAGCACACTGAGATGCATCATCACTAATTATACCAGGAGGAACCAGAGAATTTGGTGGTTCAGCAAGGGCAGATTCATTTTCGTTGTTACATCGAGAAACATCAGATTTCCCTTTATTTGATTTCTTATTTCTGGAGAAAAATAAACTTGAGACTTTCCCTTTAAACGATGACTTCATGCTCTTTGCCTTAGTTAGCTCTTTAGGAACATCTGTCTTGCCAGCCTCGGGATCTGAAACTTGAACATTGACCCTGGCACCATATACTGTAGAAGATACAGGGACAGATTTTGACCTCAAAAGATTTCTGGGGGAATCATCCGCACCTTCTTCTTTACTAGAACCATTAATTAAGCATGAAACTGATTCCCTTGGTTCTTGTTCCTTCTGACTGCTCTCATCCTCATATCTTGCTGGCTTCTTTATCTCTGAAAGAGCAAGCATCTCACCCAATGTACTAGAGCTCCTCCGGGCATGCCTTTGTTCCTGAGGATTCCCATTTAATGCCATCATAGCCCATCTTTCAGAAAGTCGCTTCTTTGCCTCTCTACAAACAGATGACTCTGGAGAACATGACACACGGCTGAAGGAGGATGAAGAAAAAGGGCTGCCAAACCTGTTAATGTAATCCCATGAATGCCTAGAAGATGGTGACATAGCTTCTGAATCACTGAGATTTCCATTTGCATATTCATTTTCTGATTTGTTAAATGAACTCTCATCACCGGTATAACCATTGGAAAAGACGGAGGAAATCAAAGTTTCATCCCTCCGATGACCCATCAAATTATCACGCATCTTCTGTGTGATCTCCTTTGCAACTTCTCTTGATTCTCGCTCCTCATCATCTTCATGTTCCTCATAGAAGTTTTCACCATGTAATATTGTTGGTGCTGACGTAGGTGAAGAAACCACAGCCTTAACATCAGGAGTCTTCCCAGGGCTAGGCCTCAATACCACTATCCGAGTTGGTTGAACAGGATAGTCATCAACTTTCTGATCAGAAATAGGTGAGTATCCATGGTGGCTTTTGTCCCATGCAGCTGCTTGACCGACCTGAACTGATTTCTTTGTGTGTTCATCGCTCTTGTCCCCTGATCCTGATAATTTGTCATTAGAAACCATCTTTGAAGGTCTGAGAACAGTGATCCGCTTTGTCTCGGTAGGTTGAGGAGGAATAGATTGTAATTCATTTAGATGCTGAGAAAACAGGGAATTAGGTTCTTGCAGAAACTTGAGGAACAAATCTCTATTGGAACTTAATACTTCAAGTGCATCTTGGAATTCCTTGGATTGGCGAAGCCTCTCATCCGTGGCCAAGCGTTTTGCTTCCATGAACTTCTGACGAACAAGAGCCATCTTCTTCTCATTAACTTTTTCATTATACCCTCCCTTCTGCGGTGATTTATTTCTTCCATAATTTGTCTTCTGAGGTTGCTGCCAGACTTCATAAACATCTTTGTAATCATTTTTCTTTGAACACTGATGAAATTCACGAAGCATTCCCTTGTCCAAAAACCCATCTTGCTGCCAACATCCCAATGGCATGCCGGAATGATTAGTACATTGTGAGCATCTTTGTGAAACTGAATCAGGCTGCTCTCGTGGGAGAGAATCAAGCCCCATCAACTTGGCAACCACATTGGGTGGATTCTTCTTAGACTCCACTTCTTTTGACATTTCTTGGTCTAAAAGCATCTTTATGGGTGTTCCACATACTTTATTGTTTGAAGAACTTCTTCTCAACTCAGACACAATCTGAATACCACATACAAATGTAACACAAATCAGGAAACTGCAGTAGACTACGATCCAATAAGAAACAAAAGACAACTTTGCATTTAAATTGTTTCTCCAGTGGGCACAAATTTCATTAGTCAGAGCAAAATCCTGCAAAACTCACCAGTTTATCATCTATTTGATCTCCAAATGGGGGAGGACCCAACATTGTTGCCACATCTGATTGACTCCTTGAGAGTGAAGAGCCTATCAAAACTGATGGATCAGTGCTATATTTGACAAGCATGACTACCAATTGCATAAGAGAAGCAAGTTACAAAAAGATGACTAAAATTACAAAGAAATTTGAAAACAGGAATTTGACAATTGAAATTTGAAAACCTCAATCAAGCAAGCAATGCTAATTATTTTCTAACTTTTGTCTGATGGGACATGATAGTAACTTATTATAGTATTTCAAAATCTACTCACATAGGGCAATAGGGGAAAGAGAAGTAACTACCTATCCTAGAATGCAAGAATACAGTCAACATCAAGCGAAGGATCATCTTAATTTTTGAACTTGATCCACAAAGAATTAGAATATGCCACTGATTACAGATAAATAAAAGATTATATCAAAGGAAATTACCATCAGGGTGGGGTTTGTCGGTGAGCAGCTTGTTTCCAGAAACCCCAGTACTCAAATCAAAGAGGTTCACCATTCTTCCCAAGCATCCTGGGAAAGGCTTGTCTGTGTTGTGAGCTTTACTGATCTGCATCCCGTTCATTTGAACCCCTGCGTGATCACATACTTCAGTAGATTAATCCCAATATGCAATCACTTTTTGTTTCATTTGTTGAAGGACTAAAGTCAAAGAATTCCAAGAAAAATAAACAAAGGCGTTGAACAACAGGGCAGCTTCCAACAAAACTAAAAGAAAAGGGGCAAAAAACTAATTTCAAGGACAAAATTCAACATGATTAAAAATTATGGATAGAAAATCAATATCTTTCCCTTTCAATCAAAACCAACTCAAATAAACCTTAGTAGGAAAGCTGCCGGCTTGACGCTTAAATCTCAATTGGGAAAGCAAGCCAATTTATCAAAAACAGTTGAAGACCCAGATATTTTTGGGGAAGAAGCTGCAAGTCCCAGAGAGAGAGAGAGAGAGAGAGAGAGAGAGAGAGAGCTGATTTTCCAAAGAGTAAAAGAAGAAGGGCACCGGTATAAGAGAGAATAGAGACAAATCGAATGTTGTGCAAGGTGAAAATTCAGCTCATTCGTTGAAATATCACAATCAATTTATGCGTCGCGTCACTGCAGAACAAACTCCACCCAAACACATATTATTCAAAAACCAACACCGATCACACTCTACTATACAAGCTCCCGCACCCCCAAAAAAGCCACAAAAAAAAATCCAAAAAGTAACGATTTTTCTAAGATCAAAAAATAACCAAAAGTGAACTAATTAAAACGAAATCATTGAGCTAAATTTAAACAAAAAGCGAGAATATTATTATGTTTGGGAAAGCTGCTACGTGAACAGCTTTAGCTAAGCAGAAAAGTAAATCCAGCGAGAGAAGGAATTAGATTCGCTTATCAGTAGAGCTTAAGAGCTTCGATAAGTGCGAGATCGGAGAAAAAGTGAGAGAGAGACCAAAAAGGCAACCCCGAAACAAAAAGCTACTGTGAAATCTAAAGGACGACTCGGCCACAATCTCTGACACTGCTCCAAGCAGCATTCAGAGAGACAGAGAGTAAGAGAGAGATTGGGACCTAGTGACCGGCGAGGTGCTCGTAGACTGTCATGCCGGCGATAATGTGGGCGGAGATTCGACCGGAGAAGCTATCGGCATCTGATGCGGCGACTAGATCGGCGGCTCCGAGTCTGTGTGCGCTTGTGGCGTGGTTTTGGCTTCTCTTTGCTTCTGCTAAGCTGCTGCTTCTCTCTCTTCCACCGACTTTCTCTGTGTGTGTCTCGGACTTGAAAATGGTTTGTTTAATTACGATTGATTTATGAGGTTCGATTACGGAGAGAGAGAGCGCAACCAGATGATAACGATAGACAGAGAGATGAGAGAGAGGGAGCAAAAACGAAAGGAAAGGGAAAGTGGAGGATAATCAGGACAATAATAATATTTTTACATGAAGGTATGGGTTTTTATACTTATGCCCTTTCAGTTTGGGATATTTACAGTTGTGGGCTATTCGTTAGGGATTCTGATACGATTGTGCGCCAAACTTATTGGGTTTGCTATCACCCATGCCACGGCCCCTATGTGAAAGTGAAATTTCATCCGATTATCTTATTTCCGTTTTTAATAATTCAATTTATTCTAATTTTAAATGGAGCTCGGAGATGTTATTTGCACTCTAAAAATAAATTTACAACTCATACATGAGATGAGATGGATAAATAAATATGAAAAATTGAGAGATGTTACGTGCTTTTTAAATTAAATTCACAATTTTATACGAGGTGTATCGTGAAGCGCATGAATCTTAATTTGTAACATAAATACTAATTTTTCTATTTTCATCGTGTCTTAACAATTTCATCTTCTTTAATAATATTTATAGTTTTCATGTACAAATAATATTGTTATCTACCATGCCAGCCAAAAAAAAAAAAATATGGATAAACTACACTTATTAGTTTAAATCACATTTTTATCATTTATACAAAGGACCCACTAGTGTGGTGGTTTGAAGTAATTATTCATTCAAGTAAAGTTTTAGGTTCGAGTCCTAACATATGTGTTGTATGTGTGAATTTAATATATTATTATCTTTCTCATTCTCAATAAGAAAGGTCCTCAAAAACAATTTTATCATTTATGAATAAAATAAATACAACTAACGATCATGCCCATGCATGTTTTTTTATATATTTTTTATCGCATAATTAGCACAACCCTAATGACTAAATGTCCATAGCTACATAATAGATAAATTATTCGTAGATATATAATAAAAGAAATGGAGTAGACAATTTTATAATGCATGAAATGCCATACATTTTGAAGTTGTTTAATCATACAATTAACTTTTTCCTACTTGTGTAAGATAAGAAGATTCTTTATATATTTTTGTTGTCTAATTAGAATGGCTAGGGCAGAAAAGATGCACCCCTCTAATATCTATATATATATATATATAAAATTAAAAGCAAGTTACCAAATAAATAAACGTTTAGGAAGGCGCCCAATTGGTCTAATTAAACAATAAGTACAATTGTCTTGATGTGGTATTAACATACGATAAGAGACTTTTTATACTAAATAATAAATTGTTGTTTGTTCTCTTAACAACTGAGCCATTTACAATAATGAATAGGTTGTTTCTAGCTTTTTATTATTAAAATGTAACATAAATTTTGTTGTATACAACTAGAAGTCCTCTCTTTTATCATCTAGTTCCTCAAGCGCCGTGAACTCGAGTTGGATTTAAGCACGATACACTTTTCAGTTATTGAGATAACCCAACTACTCTTTATAGGCGACATGTTTTTGTATTTTTATGAGAAACTCTATGACATGCATGATTCTCAGTTAAGTAGTCCGCACATCACGCGTAACAAATCCTTATTAGGTAATGTTGTGAACGTGAAAGTAAACTGCTTTTGTCATATCATCATGTGTGTTAGGTTTCAAAGGCAGGTGAAAAAAGTTAAAATTTTTTGTAGCAAATGGAATAGTATAGGGTAAAATAAATCATGGGGCAATGTAGCTTGGTTTTAGGAACATGAAATCTCAACGGTAAAATCATTGACATTGACAATGGAGACAATAATAATATTCAACATGGCTACTACAAAGAAGGACCTACTACCAACCACTACGAACTTGCAGGACAAGAGATATTCTTTGCTCATAATTAAAAAGAGTACGTAGGGCTCGTTTGGGAATGCTTCTCTAGGAAGTACTTCTGCTCATAAGCGCTTCTAACAAAAGCGCTTTTATTATAAAAATCTTGAATTTTCATAAAAAATTCAAATGCTTCGTGGAAAAGCACTTGGGAGTGCTTCCTGAAGAAGCACATAGCAGGTGCTTCTCCAAGAAGCGCTTCTATGACCCAAAAGCGCTTCTAAATTTTTCTGCCAAACGTTGTCAGAAGTGCTTTTAGTTATTAGAAAGCGCTTTTGGCCCTTTCAGAAGCACTCCCAAACAGGCCCGGCGACACCATTGGTGGTGGAGGAGCGTTCAAATTTTTATAAAATAAGATTATAAGAGGCTCATAAGAAATCTAATGTACTTTCTATAGTCTGTGAGAATGCAAATAGGGGAAAATGTCATATATTGGAAAGTTAGAAAATTTTGCAAGGGCTTAAAAGTAGTTGGGTTACTCTACACATTGCTAATTGGTTTTAAAGTGGAACATGAACTTACTTCATGGTATTAGAGCTGAGGTTGCTCACGTGTGAAAGCCCAACAGCCACACATGCTCCATGTCACCTATGGTGAAAATGTTCCACATTGAAAAATTATAAAACCTTGCAAGGGCTTATCAGAAGTTGGGCTACTCCCCCAATGTCAATTATTTTGGGATGAAATCTCAACTTCATTCATAGTTTTGTGGTCTTTATCATATTTATTTTGCAACCCCAATTCTTACAGTATTTCATGTATATTATTTTTGTTTTCAAAATCCCACTTTTTGGGTCCTAATTATGTGAGAAAAAGATATTCTTAATAGTTGTTTTTAAATATTTATTTTTTGTCAGATATGCATATAACTTATAAGCGTGTGCATAAGCTTAGAGTGGTCAGTTAACTAAATCCGGCAGCAAATCTGGGAGGGGACGCAAATCTTTAGTCTTTTTGTCAATGGTGAAGCATATAGGGCGCACATGCATATGACAATGACCCCCTCTTTTTGTTTCCATTGGTCAAGTCCCCCAATTAAAGATTATGGCAGATTTAGGAGGTTAATTGATCTTTTTATCATTATGAAAGTGATGGATTAAACCAATTAACCCATTTTGACTGAGAGGTAGAGTGTCACCTCCATAGAGCTCTTTCACATTTGTCACCATTCACTATGCAATTCACCTGCAAAATGTATAGAATGGAGAGGGGAAATTGTTGCATACAAACAATTTTTTCGTTGATCGATTACGTAAATAGTATTTGAAAAATTGTAGATAATATTGGTCAATCAAAAGATGAAATTCTAATTAGTCGAGAGTTCAGTTGGTTGAGCTCTTCTATCTCCATCTAGGTATATGAAGAATCAAAATCTCCGAACACTCAATGAATATTTGTGTAAATTCTCATTTCCCAATCGCTTGTTACTAAAAAATATTTAGTCGGTAATGAAGTTACTAATCATCACGGGCAGGTTGTACCACCAATCCTTCCAAGTGAATAATCCTTACTTTTTATTTTAAGTACATAGAGAGGGTTGTTTCATACACAGCTAAAAAACTCATGTGATGTGAAAGAATTTTCTTCACGAGGATATGATGGTAAAATCGTTAAAACGGACCCAGCTAGATCTAGAAGAGAGAGGAGCGCGTGGCGAATAGCGACTCCTCCAACGAAGAATGTGAACAAAATGAATGCGAGGGATACGACTAATGACGTCAGCAGACAAAGTGGGGACAGATGATGTGGCGAAGTGGGACCACAGAGTTCATTCATGCTGACGAACCGGCTCTTTAAAAAATAAATAAATAATGGTTAATCACAAAATTAATGATGAATTACAAGACCAAGATCAGGGTTTCAATTTAAAGTATAAATCTGATAACATTTCACTTTCACCGAAAATTTCTCTTTCCCTCTCTCTCAAGTATGGGAATGACTAAATGCACTAGAGCATCTCAAAGGGAAGAGACGAAAGAGTAGGCAAATCTCATTTGCCCTGTTACATCAGCATTTTCATGCTCAAGGGAAGAGGCAAAAGGGTAGGTAAGTTGACTAGAGCGGATATGCTCCCCCCAACCCTGCACCTGAATTCGAATCCCCCTCCCTACTATAGTTTAGATTAAAGTATAATATCACTTATATAAAATAAAAAATGATAATGACTTAAAATTAGATGCTAAATTTAGGGACCTAATTAGGGGCCCTCCTCCAACAACGTCATTAATTTAACTTTTGTGATCGTTTTCATTTTGATTTATCATATCTAATCTACCCAAGCAGGAAAGGTCATGAAAAAACACTTGTACTCAATTTCAATTCAACTACTTTGATTGAAATATATCATTGCAACCAAATCTCATAATTGCATAATATCACATAAATTCCACTTTGACAATCTGGTGCAGCAAAATTCAAACGCAAAAGAGCACGCAATACATAAAATTAACTCTCATTTTGAACCTTTTTTTTCCCTTCCCTATATGAGTTTGTTAATGCAATCATGTTGGGATGAAAGTAGATTATATCAAATTTTAATTACCATATGAATTTACTTCACTGTAAAAAGATATCGACATCACTATCATCAAAATTTACCTCTCTTTCACTTCTATCCCAGCTTGAGTCGTCAAGCAGCCAGGGCCATGCCTTCTCTGTGTCCAATGGTACCTGGGGGCAAAAGGCTGAGCTCTCATGGATGCTAACATTATCTTCAACGAAATGAGCAAGGCTTCTTGCCTGACTGGAGTCATCTAGGATTCTTCCGTACTTATTGTCGTCGTAAGTAAGAAGGCGGGAAGATATGTCTTCATGTTCTGGAAATTGTAGAGCATGAAAAGTTGATGAATAATACTCTCTCCAGGAACCACTGAATGGAAGGAGAGATTCTGTATTAGGAAGATAGTGCCCTTCATGGATGATCTTGCTCCTAAACCAATGGTCATTTTGGACAGAAAATATGGTGCTGCCAACCTCACAGGCTGTGTCCTCAATGCAGTCTTCAGTCGGATTAATAAAGTTCGTTATACACGACAAGGTTAAGGGAATTTGGGGGAAACCTGATCGTATATCGTCGTTGCCTTCGAGACAATGTCTTAGAACTTCATGGTTTTGATAACTGGCTAAGGATGCAGATCTGTGTTCAGCTCCATATCTTGATAAGTCGGATGAGTTTCTATCTTCTTTCGTGCTGCCAAAATCCCAACCCAGCATAGGAACGCTTAGCTCTCTTTTGATCAAATATTCATTCGGCTGCCAGAATGCATCCATCTCTTTGACATGTCCAGATGTCACCAATCCATATTCTTTGAATGGAAGAACAGATTCTGAGTCACTCTCAGTGCATGAAATTGCATTTCCTCCTAGTAATTCAGACTCAGGTTCCCATACTCTGTACTGAAGATGATTCTTGTAAACATAACTAGTTGGAGAATTGGAACAGAAAATGCTCTCTCTTGATCTCTTGGACCAACAAGACGGCATCATATCATGCAAGCAAGGGCCACAATCAAGTTCCATAAAGTTTCTAGTAGGTGACCATGGAAGTTCCTTGAAGTCAATATCTGACTCATAAGATGGAAGTGACATAGCCTTGCTATTGGTCTCTGCTTGCGTTAACTTTGGATCCTTCAATTTCTGGAAGAGCAGGTACTTTTTCATAGTAATTGAAAACCACAAAAACGTGTAGAACCAATGATCCACATAAAAAAGGTAATAGAGGATACATTGTTCTCATTGCACTTGGGGACCAGCCGACTAAGGAGCACAGAAACAAAATCGTACCTGAGAAAATATGATTGAATTCTCAATAAGATACATAAAGAAAGCAAAAGAACTTATTGATCATCATATGTCTAACCCCTTTGAGCAGAGTTCATCAATTTCAGGAAATGAAGTCTCTGCAACCCACTGACGTAGTTTCTGTCTCTTCCTATAAAAAACGTCTGCATGCCTGTTTTCAGTTTCTGTCTCTTCAAAATGGGTAAATCTTTTTCCTGAATGATTCAAATTAACTTAACAGTGTCAAGCCAAGATGCTTAAACATTCTTGATGTTTACCTAATCAGAACTGCATAACTAGTGATACTCATGAAGCAGATGGAGCAAATGGAAAGAAAGCAACAAGCTAGGCTTCATTGGGTCATGAAGTAGATGGAAAGAAATAAATTTTGGAAGGTTAATGTAAAGATTTTTCCAATTTATAAGATTCATATTTCCTCTCCCTCCATCTCCTTGGCCACCAAATAAGTATAATAAAGAATGTAGAGGTTTCTTGTACAAATTTCCTTTACCTTTATTTCTCAAGGAATTTTCATATTCCTCCACCATATCGTTCTGTTTTCTGTGTACACCCTCCAAGGTTGCACAAGCTCTCTCCATATTTGGCTCTGCACAAATGGAAGTTGCACTCGTAACTTCGATGTTAAAGTACACAGTTTTTGGCTTAACTTCACAATATAAGCATGCCCTAATTTTTCCATTAAAGCTGAAAGCAATCCAAATAGGCATATAGGACAGATTCCTGTCAAAATTATATTTAATAGAATGATTGCCACACCAGTTTCTGCAGTATGCATAACTACGCCTCTTTACATTGAAAACCTCAGTTTTTGATGCACTGCCAAGTCCAGGTGGTAGGAGAACGAATGAGCCAAACTTACCCGGTGTAGCATTTTTGTTTAGAAACGAAGACCTCACGTCCACTCTCTTATTCTGGACCATGTTGACCCTCTCTGCACAGCAGGCAATTCATCATAAACCAACTGAGCAAATGTAGATTGCTATAACACTATAATACACTATTTTCAGAGTTTAATAATTACCTCTGGAACAGTCCCTTGACTTGGAATTGTTTGTTTGGTAGGCCTCTTTATGCAGAGAATAAGAATGAGCTTTGTGGCTTGCGCCTTCCTTCAATTTCTTAAAGAAGGCGTACTCGGAAGTCTTGGCATTATCAGCTGATTTGATACATTTTGCATCAGATTATTAACATTTCAAACAGATTTTAATCACCCAAAATAATATATGACAAATTTGAGAACTTGAAAGGTGTAACATTTTGAAAAAAGTACCAAATTCACATCTTGGGGGTCTCTGATCTTCATTGTCAAGATTTGTAAATTTGACTCTTTCCTTGCAGCTGATATCTACAAGGAGATGAAATTTTTTAACAGGAGCATTCAAATTCAACTTCGACGCACTAAGAATCAAAATTTCAACATATTCAAAGCCAATTAGGCGACTAGTGCTAGGGTTTTGGGATCGACCTGCGGTTCTCGGGGTCGTTGTGACGGGGAATCGGGGATCGGAGCTCCGAATCCCATGAAACCCTCGATGTGATGGAATTCGGATCTGCAGTGGATCTTCGGGGTTAGGTTCGGAAGTCTTGCGTTTCATTGTGCCCTAACGTAGATTGAGAGGTCCGTGATCAGCATCATCAGCTAAAACCCTAGCTTCGTTTTCGTGTTTTGAAGAATTGAAACGTTTCGTTAGGCAATGGCGGTTGAAAATGGACCGAGGAGAGGTGGAAGAGGGGCATTTAGGCGCCAAAACGGCACGTGATAGGGCCTTTTAAATATCTGTATATTTTTGGCATTTCTTGACTATTGATGATCTTTTATTTTATTTTATTTTATCTTCAAAAATTAATAAAACATTACTTTTCTTTTTAGGAAAATAAAACATTTCTTAAGAAGGCAAGAATACATTTCTTCTTATGTCCCCTTTTCTTCCCAGTGTTTGTTTGAAATTCTTTTGAAAGTAGTAAAAGAAACACAAAATTAGTGACTATTCTGTGCAGTATTACAAATTTGAGTTCAAATATTATAAACGACACTTCCTACTTAATCATAACTATATTAGAAAACTTAAAATCTCAAATAAGAAATTGCATTCAAGTTTAAGAATCATATTTAGTTTTTTTATTTATAAAGTTTAGAATTGTATTTAGTTTTTTTTTGACAAAGTTTAGAATCATAATTAGTTTTTTGACAAAGTTTAGAATCGTATTTAATTATAAGGAAATATGAATAAATTCTGTTTTTTTTATAATGAATGTATTTAAATTATTTTTTATACAAACAATATATTTTAAATAAAAATGTTAATTTGTTACAACTATTTCCAATAATTAATCAATTATGAAGTGGAATGCAATAAATAAATTCTTTACTTTTCTTAGAAAAGTTCAATTTCATTATTTAAAAGAATTTTCACGAGAAGAAAAGGGCAAAAATGAAAAGAAAAGAAAAGGTTGGTTTGGCCCACTCAGCAAGTACACAGGCAAGGATGACATGTAATCACATATTATCCAAACAAAAAGGATATGGTGCATAGGTGTCAGCACCCTAGTGGAGGCAACGATTTATCTCACGTTTGCAGGATCAGATAATTGTTTTCCAACAGAGAGCATAGAAATTCAGCACTCATTCATTCAAAGCCTCTCAATGTTTTGGTGGTCTTAATTATAGCCATTAACTTTTTAGTCTTTCACAGCCAGCAAGAGAGAGAGAGAGAGAGAGAGAGAGAGAGAGAGAGAGAGAGAGCATAGCAGCAGCACGCAGCACATAACTTAACACATATGGCTATGGCTAGCTGTGGCATGGCATCAGCTGCCTCAGGCTTTGTTGTGGCACCAAATGTTGCAGCAGCCAACAACACAGGCTCTGCTTCCAGCAGAAGTAGCATGTTGTTTTTCTCTTCAAAGCCCAACACCAACACCAGAAACAATGCCAGGTTTGTGATAAGGGCAACTGATGAAGCAGCTGCTGCCCCACCAGCAGCCACCAAGGAAGCACCAGAAGGGGCAGCTGCTCCTAAACCTAAGCCACCTCCAATTGGACCCAAGAGAGGCACCAAGGTTAGTTCATGTTAAAAAATAGAATTCTTTTTCAAAATATTATTTGAGTGAATTGTCAATAGTTTTGTAGTTGGAATTGCTGAATTGAGAAACCAAATTAAACTCAGAAAAATGAAAATAATTAGAAACCAGGACAAGCATGAGTTAATTTGTGTGTCCACTGAGATATGATAATATGTTATAGTGGCCAGAAACATATGTTCTTTTCTACAATGAAATGGTCCTGTTTAGTTTTAGTTGCATAAACAGAAATTTCAGAGGACCCCAAATGAAAATATAAAGCTTCTAAATTGTTTGGTTTGTTTGGGAATTGCTGAATTGGCAAACCAAATTAAACCCAGAATAAAAACTAGCAGAAGGATCAGTTGATAAGTTCTAGTGGCCAGAAATATATGTGTTCTTCAGTGCAATAGTCTATGGAGATATTGAGTCACTGACTAGTTTGAATCTTTCACTGACTTTACAGGTGAAGATTCTTAGGAGGGAGTCCTACTGGTTCAAAGGCATTGGATCTGTTGTAGCTGTGGATCAGGTCTGACTTCTGTCACTTCTCTCTCTCAATTAAGACTGACAAGAAATGAGAAAAGGGTCTGCTTAAGTTGTTAATCTGTTCGGTTAATTTCATTTTACAGGATCCCAACACCCGTTACCCAGTGGTCGTTCGATTCAACAAAGTTAACTATGCCAATGTGTCCACAAATAACTATGCTTTGGACGAGATTGAAGAAGTTAAATGACTTTTTAGTAGCATTGTAAATTGTAATCTTAATTCTCCTTCTATCAGTTTCTTCCTTGTTTGTGCCTTTATTGTGTATCCATACTCTGTGATTTCTTCCACCTTTTCTTAGTTAAGTTTCAATCACTGTTTGCCAAAAGTCCAAATTGATATTATTCATAGAGTATATAACATATATATTGTTCTTTCTAGCTTTTTCTTCAAAACAAGCAGGTTGAAAGTAGCTCAAACCAACTCATTCAAATCAAGGTGACTGTTAACTCCAAAAGAAAAAAAAAAAATGAAAGCCGACTCAGAAAATGGCAATTCAACATTCACAAGGCTTGATGTATAGATTAGTTTAAGTTGTTTTTGGACAAAACAACTCTTTTCTCTGTCAACTGTCCTCAAATCCCCCATTTTGGTTGCTTCCTTAACATTGCATGCATATATAGCAGGACCTGTTAGCCACATAGAAGCCGAAAACAACTCCAAACAGGATTTTCCAGTTCCCCATAGACAACTCTGGCATTAGGAAGTTTTATCAGAACATATAAGTGCATTCCTAAACCCAACTCTGACATTTCAAGTTATCAACAAATTAAGTTTCAGAATCTGTAAACCCTTGTTGGCACCAGAAAGTATGCTTTACTTGTTTGTTCGAAACGAAAAACCATGTAGTTAAGCTCCCAATAATGCATGGGAGTTGGCAGAGAACCCAAAAGATAAATATGCCTTCCTTTTCTGAGAAGATAGATAGCAAATTGCAGAGTCATGACAAGTGATGCCATGTAACCATACAAATCCCACTGCTTTTTTCAAAAGGCATGAGGAAAACAGAATTTCATTTCTAAGGAAAACCTGACCACATAACAAAGAAAATAGAAGTATATATTAGAAATAACCTATCACATTACAAGATTTCAAGAAATCCAGAACTAGAAACTAACCTATACAAACACAAAATATTTTCTTAAACTCTTCCATCAAACCCATCAAGAAGACCAGACCACATTCCCTTCACAGGTGGTAACTGTGCAACAAAAGCATTCCAAGGCGGGTAACCAATGCCACTGCCACGAACACGACCATCCAGGCGAAGAGATATATACCTGCAGACAAACAAAAAGATGCACAATTTCTCAAGAAGCGATCTTATGCTAATATTCCCAAGAACATAGACTGATTGTTGAGTAAAGGAGTTCACGAATTCAAGCCCAAATCACCTAATAAACTATATGCTTCAAACTCAATATGATAAACTATATGCTTCAAACTCAAAAAGGAAAATAGGGAAAGTATTGTCAATGGCAAGAGCGAGCATAAGGCACTTGTAGACTCAAAATCCAATGATCTTTGAACTTTGATTAGTGTAATTAAAGACAGAAGTAAGCCTGGAGAAAACACTTACACAGGAGAGTCAGAGGAGACGCCTGCCAGCTTCTTTTGCTCATCTAACCACCTACCATTTACAAGGAAAAATAAAAGTGCGTGAAGAAAGAGTAAGAACAACTTAAAGTTGAACAAGTTTATATTGTTTTGAACATGGTTTACTTACTTGGTCCATTCAGGAATATAAATTGGTGTCAGCTGCCATAGTCTTTTCCTCTTTGCAGTAATCTCCTTAGTCTCTTCACTTTCTTCAAACTCAAAACTAGGTAAGTTTCCATCTGTAGGAAAGGGCACCACGAGCACCCCTCGTTCCACAAGCCTTTCAGTGTAGGGTTCACTTTGATTAAAAGCTTCTGTGATGACTGATGCAGGGCCTGCACATATTACAAGCCGAGCAATCCCTCTCAAAGAGCTAAGAGGAATGACCTTCTTTTCATCAACCCGGAGCTTAAGATTCGAAAGGTTTTCCTCTCTTGAGAGCCTAGCAATCTGTGCATTCTTGGCCTTGTTCTCTCTCAAATACAAGAATGCAAAGAGAGACACTGCTCCAAGGTCTATCCCAAGACCCTTCACAATTTCAGGGGCATCAAGTGCTCTTGATGGGTTTGTTAGTGCTGCAATTAACTGTGTGGTTGCTATGAGTCCTCCTAAACCACCACTTGCTATGAAAGCAAGATAGAAAAACATCCGAACGGAGCGAAAGGGAGTGAGAACTTCACTCCTAATCCGGGCTGTGGAACTGTGAAGCAAACAAAACTATGATTACAAGGAAGCTTGATGTGTAAAACATAAGCTCATACAGCATAAGGCATTAGAAGGCAAAGAACCCAAGTCAGCAAAGATGCCGAAAATTCAAAACAACCCCATTCCCTAGTCTATCTACTTCATTTTAGAACCAGTTCCATGAATGACAGAAATAGGTAGAATTAGCCCAGAAATGAGAAGTAAAAATTGATACCAATAATCACTAGAGAAATAAGTTGTTACAGTTAAATTGCAACACTATGGCACAACCACCAATCAAAGCCTTTTTTGTTGTTGTCATTTTGTCATATCCAAATCCAATTATCCAAGAAAACATTAAGATATGGTGGAGCTTAATTCTATCATATTGAACAATTAATCATTCTCAAAATACTGGAAAAGAGATAAACTGAATGTTGAAATACATGGAAGCGAAAACGACAAAGGTGAAGACCTGGTTTCAGTAGAAGAAGTTTGCTTATCAGTTGCAAAGCAAATGATGGTTGAAGACTTGTGCTTTGAGGTCTGCAGTGTGAGAAATGGTGCATTGGTACATGAGAATGACCAGAGGGTCGTTCTGATACCACTACTGAGTTTGTAACCAGGATGGTTTGGAGGTTTGAGAATGTAGAAGGGACCGTTTGCCACAGAAGCCATGGCCACTGCTTGAACTCAGCCTTTTTTTGCTGCTTGTGACAGTTTTCTACTGTTTTCTTGGGAGGCCATATTTGGATGATCACAATACTGCCACCTCCTCCCACAACCCAAGTGGTAAATACCAGCCCTTCTTATTTCTTTCCTTTTTGTTTGTTTGTTGAGAAAAAAAAAAAAGCACTTCTCTATTGGCTATAAACGTCACCGTTTTCTAGCATGAGCTTATCACCACATGTTTCTAGCTAGAAGTAAAGAGCTTCTCCATAGCTAGAACATGGAGTATTTTATAAATCCATAACTCAATCAGACCATACAAAACTGAGGAAAACATGAGCATCCCATTATGAATTATATAGTGCAAGAACAATTACTGTAACAAGAAATCTACTAATAAGCAATTTTATGTTGTCCTTGAAGCAATAAGCATCTCCTTCTTCTGCTTGTAGTACACAGACATTTGATCATGATTAGGGAGGTTCTGTTTGATTGCTGGGTTTTCCTTAAAGTTGTTAATCCAATTACATAATCTAGGGAAGTCATTGGCATGCAGCACTTTGACACCAACCAGTTGCTCAATGATTCCAAAAGAGGAGGCTATAAATCCCAAGGCTAAGTCAGCCAATCCAATTTCATCTCCACCAAAGAATTTCTTTTCTCCTAGAGCTTGCTCTTCTAAGATCTTGAGTAGGTCTTTGACTTCTTTTGCAGCCTTCTCAAGTTCTTCTCCATCAGCCATAAAGAATGTAACAAATGGAAGGCCCTGCTTGATCGCACAAATTGAAAAGTTCCATTTGATTATTAATGAACGAAAAATGCTAATAATCTACGAAAGTAATACATATTATGTTGTCAAACTGTGAATTTGGATGATGTAAAAATATATAAAATCACCTTTTCGTCTATGAACTTCGTCCAAAAACGCGCTAAGGCTCTCTCGTGAGGGTCATCTGAAAGCAGGGGATTTTGGGGCCAAGTCTCATCAATGTACTCAAGGATCACAGAGGACTCAGCAATAGGTTTCCCATTATGAACAAGCACTGGGATCTTTTTGTGAACTGGGTTATATTGTAAAAGCAAATCACTCTTGTTAGCCAAGTCCTCTTCTATATATTCATATTTCACACCCTTGAGCTCCAGAGCCCATATCACTCTGTAACCATATGGACTAGGCCAAGCTCCAAACAGCTTCACTTCTTCCATTTCTTGTGGAATTGTTTGTGTTCTTCCTCAAGCCCTTGCCCCCATATATATTATGATTCTGGGGAAAAAAAAAAAAAAGCTTTGAAATTTCCTTTTGAATATTAAACGGGATGTCGCATTTGTCTTCTTGGCCACCTTTTGACCAATTGACATGACTTTTCAAGTAGTTTTGAGTGTGGCCCAAGAACACCAATGGTGTTCTGCCTAGTGTAACTCCAATTTTGGATTATATACACGCATTTCTACTTGTCAATTTCTTGGCAAACAAAGAAAAGTATACGAAATGGCCATTCATTTTTTACATAAATTGACTTTACTTACACAAAACAATGTCATTAATGCATAAGAAAAGCTATATTTTATTTTCCAATTTACCCTTAGTTAGAAAAGAACATAAAAAGGCCGAAGAGCAACATTTGTTGCTTCAGCAGGAGATGCATAAACAAAACAAGCTAGTACCTGCTGGTGTAGGATTTGTTATATAATGGCATGCCGTAATGTTATATTAGTTGATGTACTGTTGTTTCTGTGTTTTACTTAATCAATAATCACCAGGAAAAAAGAGCTCGATCAATTTTACATGTATTTTTCATGTCTCCACTTTCTGATTTTTTTTTCCCTTTCACTTACTGTTGACCTTCCCGGCCTTTTACTCGAGCACCGTCATTGTAATCGTCCATTTAAATATATCAATACTTACTAGAGAGATACATCAGATAATATAGAAAATCTTAATCCTTAGAACAAATCGGAGGAAAGTTATCAAACTTATAAGTCGCATCATATATTATATGAATAATAATGAAAAGTCACCCACCCAAAAGAAGTTCTTAAAATGACAGGATTTGAAGACTAAGTAGTTAATTTATATGAATTATTATTACTTGGTCAAACAAGACGGCAAATTATAATTAGTAATCTCCACCTAACCTCGACTGAGAGCCCAAGCAGTTTGAAACTTTGAACTGCACTCAATCAGGTATATACCTATATATATATATACCACCAGAGTAAGAAGATGAACACAAACTAGACGAATATGGAGGAAGTCAAGGTACTAGGGTTCTGGGCAAGTCCATATCCTTACAGGGTTATATGGGCTCTGAAACTCAAGGGTGTCAAATATGAATATGTAGAAGAAGACATATTCAATAAGAGTGATTTGCTTCTTCAGAGTAACCCAGTGCATAAGATGGTTCCAGTGTTTTTTCATGGTGAAAAAACAATTGCAGAGTCCACTGTTATTCTTGAGTACATCGAAGAGACGTGGCCTCAGAACCCTCTGCTACCAAATGACCCTTATGCAAGGGCCATGGCTCGGTTTTGGACGAAGTTCGGAGATGACAAGGTAATCAAATCTCCCTAATCTTTTGGCTTGTTCTCCTCGATTCATATGAAATGTTGTCTTTTCACTGACTGGTTCTTTTGTGTAAGTTAGAGGCAAAACTTTTTGGGATTCCTTAAAACAACTGGAGATGAGCAAGCAAAAGCAGCAAAAGAGGCCCAAGAACTTCTGACAATCTTAGAACAGCATGGCCTTGGGGAGAAAAAGTTTTTCGATGGCAACAAGGTCGGGATGACAGACTTAGCCTTTGGATGGATAGCATTCTGGCTTGAGGCCATCGAAGAAGCAGCTGGTGTACAAGTACTGGAAGTCAATAGCTTCCCTCGCTTGCAGGCATGGATTAAAAATTTCAAGGAAGTTCCTGTGATTAAAGGAAATCATCCCGATAAGAGCCGCCTGTTAGCTTATATGAAACAACTAAGGGAGGTGTATGCCAAGCCAGCAACTTCTTGATATCCAAGTCTTAATATTTCCAGTGTACCGCATGAACCCAATAAGAATAAAGGTTAAAAAATAAATAAAAGTAATAAGCTTCGACATTCCAATAAGAGAATAGTTCCAACAACATCTAGATACCTTTGAAACTCTGCATAAGCTTCACAACCCCTTCATTAACTGCCAAATCATAAAGGTTTATGAAAACGAATTAGCCTTCGCAATATTTTTTCTCTAATCATTGCAATTTGTCGAGGCAGAAATGGGGCGTATGTTCTTTCAACTCATAGACTGCAAGGAGACAGGTTCTGTAAGTGAATACATGCTGGGTTGTGGGGCTAGCTTTGTGTGTTTTTAGCCTTAGCTTCTGACAGCAAAGGTTCAAGTTCACCTTTTCGGTATAGCTTCACAGTATCTGCATATCAGAAAAAAGAGCAACATTAGAATTAAAACATTTTCCCTTTGTTCAACTTCTTTTTTAATCTTTTCACTTTGTGTCACCAGAGATTTTATAACTAGCTAGCATCGCCAACACGAAGATACACAATTTTTTATTCAGAAAGGGAAGAGTTCTTTGTACTGCGTATTTGCTTTTGTATTGAACTTTTGCGTGCACATTGGTCATGTATGTTTTTGTGAGTATTATAATCAGATCCTGTGACCCTACATGGAGTTGAACCCTAAACTTTCCACTCCCTTTTAACACAACAAAGTTTTGCTAAAAAACCAGTGCTATAAAAGATAACAACATTCATGTAAGAATGCCATACCTGTACAACCGCCAATGTGTTTCCCCCCTGCATGGAAAGGAACAAACATGTGAGCTTCTACTGTCATTAAACAGCCAATAAGATAAAAATTAAAATACGACACTTATAATTTACTTCGAAAGCATTAGTTGGTAATATCATTCTTCAGATAGTGCCTATCAGTTAATAAAGAATTTAACTAGAGTAACATAGAAGCCTGATAATCCAATCAGCCCCTGTTGAGAAATCGTACTAAGGATAGAACTAGTACAAAGTCAAAATCTGGAAAACAGCAAACATTTTTTTCTTCTTCTAAAACAGCTTCTACAGTAATAAAGTAAAACAGTGTTGGTCGTATGTCTCACACCTTTACACTGTTGACCATTAACAGGGAGCAAGGGACACAGAAATAAAATCACATTTTTCAAGAAATGACTCCAAGAGATCTCCAAACTGTTAAAGAATCCAAGAAGTTTCATTTCTATTCCAGCATTTTCTCAGTAACCAAACAAAGTGAGAAAAAAAGACAGCAAAAGAGAGTTCAGGGGGTTTCTTTAGTCTTTACTTACTTTTGTATGCAGCCTTGGAGGATGAGATCGAGTGTTTGAAAAAACAACTAAGAAGGGAATATAACCTTGAGATTGAGTTTGGAGAAAAGAATGAAAAACAGGAACATTTGTGTTTGAGAAGAGAATGGAAAAAAGGATTCAGCAAGTCACCTTTTGGTTAACTTTTCAAACTAGATTGATACATCAGATAATATAGAAAATCTTAATCCTTAGAACAAATCGGAGATAAGTTATCAAACTTATAAGTCGCATCATATATTATATGAATAATAATGAAAAGTCACCCACCCTAAAGAAGTTCTGAAAATGACAGGATTTGAAGACTAAGTAGGTAATTTATATGAATTATTATTACTTGGTCAAACAAGACGGCAAATTATAATTAGTAATCTCCACTCCACCTAACCTCTCCTGACTGCCCAAGCAGGTTTGAAACTTTGAACTGCACTCAATCAGGTATATACCTATATATATATACCCACCAGAGTAAGAAGATGAACACAAACTAGACGAATATGGAAGAAGTAAAGGTACTAGGGTACTGGACAAGTCCATATCCTTACAGGGTTATATGGGCTCTGAAACTCAAGGGTGTCAAATATGAATATATAGAAGACGACATATACAATAAGAGTGATTTGCTTCTCCGGAGTAACCCAGTGCATAAGATGGTTCCAGTGTTTTTTCATGGTGGAAAAATAATTGCAGAGTCCACTGTTATTCTTGAGTACATTGAAGAGACGTGGCCTCAGAACCCTCTGCTACCAAATGACCCTTATGCAAGGGCCATGGCTCGGTTTTGGACGAAGTTCGGAGATGACATGGTAATCAAATTTCCCTAATCTTTTGGCTTGTTCTCCTAGATTCATATGAAATGTTACCTTTTCACTGACTGGTTCTTTTGTGTAAGTTAGAGGCCAAACTTTTTTGCGTTCTTTTGGAAAACTGGAGATGAGCAAGCAAAAGCAGTAAAAGACGCCCAAGAACTTATGACAATCTGGGAACAGCAAGGCCTTGGGGAGAAAAAGTTTTTCAACGGTGACGAGATTGGAATGACAGACTTAGCCTTCGGATGGATAGCATTCTGGCTTGAGGCCATGGAAGAAGCAGCTGGTGTACAAGTGCTGGAAGTCAATAGCTTCCTTCGCTTGCAGGCATGGATTAAAAATTTCAAGGAAGTTCCTGTGATTAAAGAAAATCATCCCGATAAGAGCCGCCTGTTAGGCTATATGAAAGAACGAAGGGCGGTACATGTCAAGCCAGCAACTTCTTGATATCCACATGAGCCCAATAAGAAAAAAAGTTCAAAGATAAATAAATGTAATAAGCTTCTACATTCCAATAAGAGAATAGTTCCAACAACATCTGGAGTAGCTTTGAAACTCTGCATAAGCTTCACAAACCCTTCATTAATTTCCAAATCATAAAGGTATATGAAAATGAATTAGCCTTCACAATATCTTTTCTCTTATCAGTAAAATTTGTAGAGGTAGAAATGGAGCGTCCTTTCTTTCAAATCATAGACTAAGGAGATCAGGTTCTGTAAGTGAATACATGCTGAGTTGTGGGGTTAGCTTTGTTTGTTGTCAGATTGTGAAAACCGCGCTAAGGCTCTCATGAGGGTCATCTGAAAGCAGGGGATTTTGGGGCCAAGTCTCATCAATGGGTTTCCCATTATTCCCATTGTGAACAGGCACTGGGGATCTTTTTGTGAACTGGGTTATATTGTAAAAGCAAATCGAAATAACTGCCTACCAAATGGGGCCGTATATATTATATTCGGGGAAAAAAAAGAAGCTTTGAAATTTCCTTTTGGAATATTAAACGGGATGTCGCATTTTTCTTCTTGGCCACCTTTTGACTAATTGACATGACTTTTCAAGTAGTTTTGAGTGTGCCCCAAGAACACCAATGGTGCTATGCCTAGTGTAACTCCAATTTTGGATTATATACACGCATTTCTACTTGTCAATTTCTTGGCAAACAAACAGAAAAGTATACGAAGTGGCCATTTTTTATAATATACGTAAATTAACTTTTGACCTAACCTTTGAACCAAAAGCTTATAAAGACAAACAAAGCTGACCCATTGGTTGGAGCAAGTTAGAAAGAAAGAAAAAACACATCTTTACAGAAAATGGAAGAGGTGAAGCTACTAGGAGCATGGCCTAGTCCCTTTTGCTACAGAGTCATATGGGCTCTAAAGCTAAAGGGTGTTAAGTATGAATATGTGGAAGAAAATCTCATGAACAAGAGTGATCGTCTTTTACAGTATAACCCAGTTCATAAGAAGATCCCGGTGCTCGTTCATGGCGGAAAACCAATCTCAGAGTCCACTGTTATTCTTGAATACATTGAGGAGGTTTGGCCACATAATTCATTGCTTTCAGATGATCCTTATGAGAGGGCCATGGCTCGGTTTTGGATTAAGTTTGGAGAGGACAAGGTACGTGAGACATTTAAATTTGCTCACATGACTTTATTTTTGTTTAAATAAAATATATCACATTATTTGACGAACAAATTTGATGCTGATTTTGCAAAATTCAAAGGCCTAAGACGGAACATTTAAATTTTAATAATGTTTCATGCCCATTTATTTGGATTTTTTTGCCTTTTAATAAGTAGTCACAAAGCCACTATAAAAACCTAGCAAAGAGTAAGCATAGTCTTTTAATATCATGTTTAGCAACATAAATATTCCAATAAGAAAAACAAAACACCAAACAAAATATTGAATTGGGCCTGGTTTGATTTATTCATATATGCTGCATTGGGCCTTGCAGACTGCAATTTTTATTGCATATTTTCAGTCGGTTGGTGAAGAACATGAGAAGGCAAAAAGAGAAGCGCAAGAAGTGTTGAAAACAATAGAAGAACATGGGCTTGGGGAGAAGAAGTTTTTTGGAGGAGACACAATTGGGTTGGCAGACCTGACATTTGGATGGATAGCTGGTTGGCTAGGAGAGATGGAAGAAGCAGCTGGTGTCAAGTTGCTAGAGCCTAATCTGTTCCCTCACTTGCAGACTTGGATCAAAAATTTCAGAGATGTCCCTGTGATCAAAGATAACCTTCCTGAACATGATGGAATGCTGGCCTATTTCAAATCCCTAAGAGAGAAGTTTACTGCATCAGCAAGGACATAGATACATAGTGATTTTAGGATTCGGAAATGGGCTGGCCCGCTCATAGCCGACCGAAATGGGCTTCCACCAATTGGGTTTAGATCGTTTCTTTTCGATCCATGAATCACGAGGCAAATGCTGATTAATTTTAGATGGGTGAGAAAAATAAAGGTGTAAAATAGCCTCTAAACAATGATATTATGTATCAGCTTAACACTAATAGAAATCCCAATAAAAACTTATTATTTGATGCATGGTTTGTTCTGGATTTCTTCTTGTGTCATTATCACTAACTTGCATGCGCTTAGGCATCGTTTGGTTCATGGAAAAAGAGATTTGGAGATGGGAAATCAATTGCTTTCTCATGTTTGATAAGTCCAAGCATAGGAAATCATTGCCTGGCCCATGGGAAAGTAGGGGGGAAAGTGAAGCCATTCTCCAAACTTGGGTTTTGTTTTCCCTCCTCATGGGAAAGTTTGGGAAAATGAGCAATATGAAATAAACATTTTTCATGACCATTTTGTCCCCATTAACAATTTAGAATTACAATATATCATTAACTGCATTCTTTTTTTATTTAATTTAATATGGGTATAATTGAAAATTTATACAAACTTTGTTTTCCATTCCTACTCAAAACAAACATGGAAAAGGAAATAAAGTGATATCTCCCAGTTACTTTCCTAGCATTACCAAACGTATGAAAGGAATCTTCTATTTCCCATCTCTTAGGAAATGACATGGGAAATGATTTCCCCTCAAATTCGTTCCATTAACCAAATGGGGCCTTAGAGAGGCACACTTCCGAGTCTTAAACAAAAGTTGAGAGATACCCCACCCCACCATGTAAGGGAGGTCATATCTTTTTCAATCTTCAATCTTGACCCAAACACCTAAACTCTAAACCAATCCTTAAAAGTTAAAACCATGTACTTGTAGCTCAAGGGTTTAGACTGGTTGGGTATATTTGGGAATGTTAACAACCTTCTTTTGGACTTTATCCCTTTTCCTCATGACATATGTCACATTACTTACACTTAGTGCTCGTTTGGCATTGCTTATTTGTGGTGATAAGTGATTTTTTAAAAATTTTGGGAAGCCCAGCTTGTTCGGTAAACTATGAGAAAATCACTTATTGTTAAAAATTGTTGTGAGAGAAAGCTATAAGGGAAAGCAACTAATGAGATGCTTTCATTTTCTTATTATGCAGGAATCAGTTTCGAAGAAGCGTTGGGTTTAATGATTTTGCGGGAATCAATACCAACAACACTTTTAACAAAAAGTTTACCAAACGCCAAACTGCTTTCTCACACAACAAATCTGACAGTGATTATTTTCACAGCACAGTAGTGCCAAACTAGCCCTTAAAACAATGTCATTAATGCATCAGAAAATCTATCTTTTATTTTCCAATTTACCCTTATCTAATTTTTTTTTACAACTTTCTTATCACCTTGTTAAATAAAACTAAGAAAAAAACACAAAAATCAAACTTATAATCAATCCAATTGTCGTACGATTAGTCTTTTAACAGAAATTTATATATATATATATATATACATCATATATAGCCAATTGCCGGAAATGGATGAGATGGTGAAAACAATTCTTGGAACACCTACATCATTCTAGCCAATTCAACATCAACATACATCACGCGATTACTCTGAAAAAACCCTAGCTGCACACTAGTCCCTTTTCTCCTTGCCAACAACAAACAAGGAAGCTAAGGGGGGGAGGTGGCCACTACTCCTCCTCCCCTCCGCCCATCTTCCCCTTTCTCTCCTCATCTCCCCTTCTTTTTCTCCCACCTTTTCCCTTCCTTTTATCCCCTCTTATCCTTCCCTTCCCCTCTCTAGATAGTCTAGATCTGTTTGGATCTAGGTCAGATTGTCTGTTTGTTTTGTTTGATTATTTTTGCAGTGTTCTAGGTGATTGGTGTTGTCTATGTCTTTGGTTTTATGAATGAATTCTCTTTCTCAAAAAAACAAACATCAACATACATCCAAATTACAGGATTTGAAAACTAAGTAGTAAATTTATATATATGAATTATTATTACTTGGTCAAACAAGACGGCAAATTATGATTAGTAATCTCTACCGAACGTCGACTGAGAGCCCAAGCAGGTTTGAAACTTTGAACTGCACTCAATCAGGTATATACCTATATATACCCACCAGAGTAAGAAGATGAACACAAACTAGACGAATATGGAGGAAGTAAAGGTACTAGGGTTCTGGACAAGTCCATATCCTCACAGGGTTATATGGGCTCTGAAACTCAAGGGTGTCAAATATGAATATATAGAAGAAGACATATACAATAAGAGTGATTTGCTTCTTCAGAGTAACCCAGTGCATAAGAAGGTTCCAGTGTTTTTTCATGGTGGAAAAATAATTGCAGAGTCCACTGTTATTCTTGAGTACATTGAAGAGACGTGGCCTCAGAACCCTCTGCTACCAAACGACCCTTATGCAAGGGCCATGGCTCGGTTTTGGACTAAGTTCTTAGATGACAAGGTAATCAAATTTCCCTGATCTTTTGGCTTGTTCTCCTAGATTCATATAAAATGTTACCTTTTCACTGACTGGTTCTTTTGTCTTGTGTAAGTTAGAAGCCAAACGTTCTTGGGTTCTTTAGGAAAATTGGAGATGAGCAAGCAAAAGCAGTAAAAGACGCCCAAGAAATTATGACAATCTTGGAACAGCATAGCCTTGGGGAGAACAAGTTTTTCAACGGTGACGAGATTGGAATGACAGACTTAGCCTTCGGATTGATAACATTCTGGCTTGAGGTCATGGAAGAAGCAGCTGGTGTACAAGTGCTGGAAGTCAATCGCTTCCCTCGCTTGCAGGCATGGATTAAAAATTTCAAGGAAGTTCCTGTGATTAAAGAAAATCATCCCGATGAGAGCCGCCTGTTAGCCTATATGAAAGAACGAAGGGAGGAGCATGTCAAGAAAGCAACTTCTTGATATCCACATGAACCCAATTAGAATAAAAGTTCAAAGATAAATAAATGTAATAAGCTTCTACATTGTGCTGCACGGTGTTTTGCTCCTCACTCATCTTCTTTGTATGGGGTTCTGCATGCTGTCATCCCTGCTGGACAACCGTCCTATTGAAGATCTTGTGATTTGTTTTCTTTAAGTTGTTTTTATTTCCTTGTGCTGCCCTGGTGGGTGTTCATCCCCGGGTGTATGTGGTTCTGGCCGTCTCTAGTTTGCTATTGAAACCTTTGTATTGACCACAAAAAAAGAAAAAGAAAAGCTTCTACATTCCGATAAGCGAATGGTTCCAACAACATCTAGAGTACCTTTGGAACTCTGCATAAGCTTCACAAACCCTTCAATAACTTCAAAATCATAAAGGTTTTATGAAAATGAATTAGCCTTCACAATATCTTTTCTCTAATCAGTGAAATTTGTAGAGGTAGAATGGAGCGTCCTTTCTTTCAAATCATAGACTGGAAGGAGATCAGGTTCTGTAAGTGAATACATGCTGGGTTGTGCGGCTAGCTTTGTTTGTTGTCAGATTGTGAATTTATATGATGTAAAAATATATAAAATCACCTTTTCGCCTATGAGCTTCGTCAAAAACCGCGCTAAGGCTCTCTCATGAGGGCCATCTGAAAGCAGGGGATTTTGGGGCCAACTCTCATCAATGGGTTTCCCATTGTGAACAGACACTGGGATCTTTTTGTGAACTGGGTTATATTGTAAAAGCAAATCACTCTTGTTAGCCAAGTCCTCTTTTATGTATTCATCTGAAAGCAGGGGATTTTGGGGCCAAGTTCCAAACAGCTTCACTACTTCCATTTCTTGAAATTTCCTTTTGGAATATTAAACGGGATGTCATATTTTTCTTCTTGGCCGCCTGTTGACCAATTGACATGACTTTTCAAGTAATTTTGAGTGTGGCCCAAGAACACCAATGGTGCTCTGCCTAGTGGTTCTATGTTTTAGAGCTCTAGGCGAACATCCTAAATGAGATCTTTTACTTTATATGTATATTTATGTGATTTCTTTTTTGGTAAGTTAAAAAAATATTTTATAAACTCAAATTCACAATTGTAACATAAAAGAAATGATGAATATGTAATTTACACAACAATTTTATAAAATGCATCAAAACATCACTTAAATGTCACTCGTCTTGTATTTTTCGATTCAAAAGTATCAATTAACACAATCAAGTTTTTCTACCATTGTATTTTTCCGTTTCCTAATTGATTCAACTAGGTTAATTGATTTAAGCTAAGTTTTATATATAAAAGAGGTCTTTATTGAGTTTCCTTTTTTTGATTCTGAATTGAGTAATTGGGCAATTTTTTATTTTTTTATTTACAATGAGTGGGCCTTTATTGAGTTTACTCTTTTTAATTTTGAATAGAATAATTAGGTAAGTTTTATTTATTTATTTATATTTACAATAATTGGTTTGGCGATAACATAATATTTATATAATATATATTTTAAATAATATAGGAACCTCCCAATTTGAGGGCCCTAGAAAGCTGCCTTACCTGCTTGTGCCGAGGGTCTCCCCTAACTCCAATACATGAATTTCTACTTGTCAATTTTCTTGGCAAACAAATAGAAAACTGACAAACTTGATAGCATTATTCATTGTATATGCCGGGTCAATTAAGTAAGTTTAAATACCAAATTAACTGTTGACCTAACCACTGAACCAAAAGCTTATAAAGACAAACGAAGGTAATCCATTGGTGGGAGCAAGTTAGAAAGAAAGAAAAAACACATCTTTACAAAAATGGAAGTGAAGCTACTAGGAGCATGGCCTAGTCTCTTTTGCTACAGAGTCATATGGGCTCTAAAACTAAAGGGTGTTAAGTATGAATATGTGGAAGAAAATCTTGTGAACAAGTGATTGTCTTTTACAGTACAACCCAGTTCATAAGAAGATCCCAGTGCTCGTTTATGGCGGAAAACCAATATTAGAGTCCACTGTTATTCTTGAATACATTGAGGAGGTTTGGCCACATAATCCATTGCTTTCAGATCCTTGTGAGAGGACCATGGCTCTGTTTGGATTAAGTTTGGAGAGGACAAGGTGAGACATTTAAAGTTTTTCACATGACTTTATTTGTGTTTAAATGAAACATATCACATTATTTGGCGAAAACAAATTTGATGCAGATTTTGCAAAATTCTAAGGCATAAGACGGAACATTTAATATAATCTTTCAAGCACATATATATTTGTATTTTTTTTTCTTTTGATAAATAGTCACAAAACCATTGTAAAAACCTAGCAAAGAGTAAATTTAGTCTTTTAATATCATGTTTAGCAACATAAAGATTCTATTAATGTATAAGAAAAAAAAACACCAAACAAAATATTGAATTGGGCCTGGTTTCATTTGTTCATATCTCTGTTTCATTGGGACTTACAATTTTTATTGCACATTTTCAATCGATTGGTGAAGAACATGAGAAGCAAAAAGAGAAGCGCAAGAAGTGTTGAAAACAATAGAAGAACATGAACTTGGGGAGGAGAAGTTTTTTGGAGGAGACACAATTGGGTTGGCAGACCTGACATTTGGATGGATAGCTGGTTGGCTAGGAGAGATGGAAGAAGCAGCTGGTGTCAAGTTGCTACAGCCTAATATGTTTCCTCACTTGCATACTTGGATAAAAAACTTTGGAGATGTCCCTGTGATCAAAGAGAACCTTCCTGAACATGATGGAATGCTGGCCTATTTCAAATCCCAAGGAGAGAAGTTTACTGCCACAACAACATGATAGATACAAGTCATTCCATTGTGAGGGTCTTATTTATTAACCGTTTAACTAATCAATTCGATTCAACAGTCAATAAATAGGGTGGCCTTAGTTAAGGCCTCACTATAGAATTCTACCATCAGACACATGATTTTAGGATTCGGCAATGGGCCAGCTCGCTCATAGCCACGGCCAGAAATGGGTTTTGACCCATTGGGTTTAGATCGTTTATTTTCAATTCACGGATCACGAGGCAAATGATGATTAAAGGGGTAATATAGCCTCTAAACAATGATATTATGTATCAGCTTATCACTAATAGAAGTTATAGAATGCCAATAAAAACTTACTATTTTATGCAGTGTTTGGTCTGGATTTGTTCTTGTGACATTATCACTTATGTACATATACTTTAGATGCACACTTCCGGGTCTTAACAAAAGTTGAGAGACACCTCATAATGGCGGATTCAGAATTCGAAAGTTGGCCGGGTGAAAGTTATATTAAAAACTCGACGGTAGAATTGAATTTCATTAATAAACATAGAAAAATATACATAGTCAATAAACGTAATGAACATTACCTTTAAAATACATTTTTATACATAAATAAAAGCTTATATAAAAACAAAAACAACAAATAAGTCCACCCATGCACCCCACGTAGGTCCGCCCATGCACCCCACCCATGTAAAGGAGGTCATATCTTTTTCAGTCTTCAATCTTGACCCAAACACCTAAGGATATCATACTTTATACAGTGTCATATGGAAAAACCAATTTCGCCACCAATCCTTCAAACCATGTACTTGTAGCTCAAGCAGGTAACCAAGTTGGCTGGTTGGGTATAAGTACATCTAGAAACCCAGAGCACAACATAACAAAAATGGCAGAAGTGAAATTACTAGGAGCTTGGCCTAGTCCATATGTTAACAGGGTTATATGGGCACTAAAACTCAAGGGTGTGGAATATGAGCATGTAGAAGAGGATGTGTTATTCAACAAGAGTGATCAGCTTCTGAAGTATAATCCAGTGCATAAGAAAGTTCCTGTGCTTGTTCATGATGGGAAACCAATTGCAGAGTCCATTGTCATTCTTGAGTACATTGAAGAGGCATGGCCACACAACCCCCTGCTTCCAAAAGACCTTCACCAAAGAGCCGAAGCTCGGTTCTGGGCAAAGTTTGGAGAGGACAAGGTAATCAATCACTCTCAACAGTTTGGTATGTTATGTTTTCAAAATAATTGGATACATGAATGAATTTTTATATGAATATTTAAATATTTAAATATATATGTTTGTGACATCGACTGTCTAACAACATAACATGTTTATACATGAACGCGAACTAACTCATTTGTTTTGTGTAACGCAGAACCGAGCTTTTTTGGGCTTCTTTTTTGTGACTGGAGAAGAACAAGTGAAAGCAGTCAAAGAAGCGCAGGAAAGTCTTGGAATCTTGGAAGAGCATGCCCTAGGAAACAAGAAGTTCTTCGGCGGTGACGAGATTGGATTGGCTGATTTGGCATTCGGGTGGATAGCTTGGTGGCTGGAAGTCCTGGAGGAAGCAGCTGGGGTTAAGGTGCTGGAAGCTGACAGCTTTCCTCGCTTGAAGGCATGGATGCAAAGCTTCAAGGAGTTTCCCACAATCAAAGAGAGCCTTCCAGATCGCAGTGGAATGTTGACCTACTACAAAGGCCGAAGAGCAACACATGTTGCTTCAGCAGCAGATGCATAAACAAAACAAGCTAGTACCTGCTGGTGTAGGATTTGTTATATAATGGCATGCCGTAATGTTATATTAGTTGATGTACTGTTGTTTCTGTATTTTACTTAATCAATAATCACCAGGAAAAAAGAGCCCGATCAATTTTACATGTATTTTTCATGTCTCCACTTTCTGATTTTTTTTTTTTCCCTTTCACTTACTGTTGACCTTCTCGGCCTTATACTTGAGCACCGTCATTGTAATCGTCCATTTAAATGTATCAATACTTACTAGAGAGATACATCCGATAAGGGACTTTCTCTATTGCGAAGTGCTAGTGTGCGGAGTGAATGCGGACTTCTATTTGTCACCGGTAGATTCCTTGTACGCTGTAGATTTAAAACATCATTGAGAACTTCTATTTCTATCAAAGCTTTTCAGTCTTTTGGTAAGAGCCATGATTTCCCGCACTTACACCTCCAATCTACTAACCTCTGTTTCTTTCTTCCACCACAACACCTTCTCTTCTCTGTGCTTTCATCCCTAGCAATATCACAGCTGCTCCTCCAGGTTATAATATTTTTATTTATTCTTTTCAACACCTTCTCTTCCGTGTGTTCTCATCCCTGGCAATATCACAGCTGCTCCTTCAGGTTAGAATATTTTTATTTCTTCTTTTTTTTTTTTTTTTGCTTTATGATATATGGGTATTTTCCATTTTGCTTATACAAAGTTTTCTGATTTTCTTATGGTATGGGATTGTTTACTAAAAAGATTTGGGTTTCGTGGGAAATCACGAAGGTTGGAATCGGAAAAACAGAAAGCACTGATGTATGGGTTAAATGGATTTGGCTACTAATTGGTCTCTGTTTTTGTATGATTTTGGCTAAGTTATTCTATTTCGTTTTCTGGTTGAAAGTTCATCTAATTCAAGTTTGAAATGCACTTACAGAGTATAATTAAACAACAGATCAGCCAGGGTCATATAAAAAAAATCCTACCCAGCAGTACAACACCTCACCAAACTCAAAACGAAACAAAAGTGAGCCAAGTTCATACGAAGACCAAGTAAAACCCAAACCCAAATCAGGGAGGATATCCCTATAAAAAGAAATAGAAAATTAATGTAGAGAAGAAGGGAAATGACGTATTGCATATACAGAGTCACAGATAGCAATTGATGAAAGCATCAGATGAAGGCACAGGGAAGAGAAGGTGTTGTGGTGGAAGAAAGAAACAGAGGTTAGTAGATTGGAGGTGTAAGCGCGGGAAATTTTGGCTCTTACCAAAAGACTGAAAAGCTCTAATAGAAATAGAAGTTCTCAATGATGCTTTAAATCTACAGCGTACAAGGAATCTAACGGTGACAAATAGAAGTCCGCATCCACTCCAATAGAGAAAGTCCCCATCAGATAATATAGAAAACCTTAATCCTTAGAACAAATCGGATTCATCATATATTATATGAATAATAATGAAAAGTCACCCACCCTAAAGAAGTTCTGAAAATTACAGGATTTGAAGACTAAGTAGTAAATTTATATGAATTATTATTACTTGGTCAAACAATACGGCAAATTATAATTAGTAATCTCCACCTAACCTCTACTGATATCTTGGAGCCCAAGCAGGTTTGAATTGCACTCAATCAGGTATATATATATATACCCACCAGAGTAAGAAGATGAACACAAACTAAACCAATATGGAGGAAGTCAAGGTACTAGGATTCTGGGCAAGTCCATATGCTTACAGGGTTATATGGGCTCTGAAACTCAAGAGTGTCGAATATGAATATGTAGAAGAAGACATATTCAATAAGAGTGATTTGCTTCTTCATTGTAACCCAGTGCATAAGAAGGTTCCAGTGTTTTTTCATGGTGAAAAAACAATTGCAGAGTCCACTGTTATTCTTGAGTACATTGAAGAGACGTGGCCTCAGAACCCTCTGCTACCAAATGACCCTTATGCAAGGGCCATGGCTCGGTTTTGGACGAAGTTCGGAGATGACAAGGTAATCAAATCTCCCTAATATTTTGGCTTGTTCTCCTCGATTCATATGAAATGTTACCTTTTCACTGACTGGTTCTTTTGTGTAAGTTAGAGGCAAAACTTTTTCGGATTCCTTAAAAAAACTGGAGATGAGCAAGCAAAAGCAGCAAAAGAGGCCCAAGAACTTCTGACAATCATAGAACAGCATGGCCTTGGGGAGAAAAAGTTTTTCAATGGCAACAAGGTCGGGATGACAGACTTAGCCTTTGGATGGATAGCATTCAGCCTTGAGGCCATGGAAGAAGCAGCTGGTGTACAAGTACTGGAAGCCAATAGCTTCCCTCGCTTGCAGGCATGGATTAAAAATTTCAAGGAAGTTCCTGTGATTAAAGGAAATCATCCCGATAAGAGCCGCCTGTTAGCTTATTTGAAACAACTAAGGGAGGTGTATGTCAAGCCAGCAACTTCTTGATATCCAAGTTTTAATATTTCCAAAGTGTACCACATGAACCCAATAAGAATAAAGGTTAAAAAATAAATAAAAGTAATAAGCTTCTACATTCCAATAAGAGAATAGTTCCAACAACATCTAGATACCTTCGAAACTCTGCATAAGCTTCACAAACCCTTCATTAACTGCCAAATCATAAAGGTTTATGAAAACGAATTAGCCTTCGCAATATTTTTTCTCTAATCATTGCAATTTGTCGAGGCAGAAATGGGGCGTATGTTCTTTCAACTCATAGACTGCAAGGAGACAGGTTCTGTAAGTGAATACATGCTGGGTTGTGGGGCTAGCTTTGTGTGTTTTTAGCCTTAGCTTCTGACAGCAAAGGTTCAAGTTCACCTTTTCGGTATAGCTTCACAGTATCTGCATATCAGAAAAAAGAGCAACATTAGAATTAAAACATTTTCCCTATGTTCAACTTCTTTTTTAATCTTTTCACTTTGTGTCACCAGAGATTCTATAACTAGCTAGCATCGCCAACACGAAGATACACAATATTTTTTATTCAGAAAGGGAAGAGTTCTTTGTACTGCGTATTTGCTTGTGTATTGAACTTTTGCGTGCAAATTGATCATGTATGTTTTTATGAGTATTATAATCAGATCCTGTGACCCTACATGGAGTTGAACATTAAACTTTCCACTCCCTTTTAACTCAACAAAGTTCTGCTAAAAAACCAGTGCTATAAAAGACAACAACATTCATGTCAGAATACCATACCTGTACAACCGCCAATGTGTTTCCCCCCTGCATGGAGAGGAACAAACATGTGAGCTTCTACTATCATTAAACAGCCAATAAGATAGAAATTAAAATATGACAAACTTATAATGTACTTCGAAAACATTAGTTGGTAATATCATTCTTCAGATAGTGCCTATCAGTTAATAAAGAATTTAACTAGAGTAACATAGAAGCCTGATAATCCAATCAGCCCCTGTTGAGAAATCGTACTAAGGATAGAACTAGTATAAAGTCAAAATCAGGAAAACAGCAAACATTTTTTTCTTCTTCTAATAGCACTTTATTATATTGCCCAATCTTACATTTATAACCATTTCGATATTTAGAAGTAACAGCTTCTACAGTAATAAAGTAAAACAGTGTTGGTCGTATGTCTCACACCTTTACACTGTTGACCATTAACAGGGAGCAAGGGACAGAGAAATAAAATCACATTTTTCAAGAAATGACTGCAAGAGATCTCCAAACTGTTAAAGAATCCAAGAAGTTTCATTTCTATTCCAGCATTTTCTCAGTAACCAAACAAAGTGAGAAAAAAAGACAGCAAAAGAGAGTTCAGGGGGTTTCTCCAGTCTTTACCTACTTTTGTATGCAGCCTTGGAGGATGAGATTGAGTGTTTGAAAAAACAACTAAGAAGGGAATATAACCTTGAGATTGAGTTTGGAGAAAAGAATGAAAAACAGGAACATTTGTGTTTGAGAAGAGAATGGAAAAAAGGATTCAGCAAGTCACCTTTTGGTTAACTTTTCAAACTTTTAATAAAATAAAATAAAAAACTACCCCAAACCACATATGTATAATATCTAGACTTGATTTTAGATTTGGCGGTGAAGACAAACAATTTGTTGATCAAAGAGTATGTTATTTATCAACAACGGGTACTTCCAATATATACTTATTGAATTTATTGTTGCACTTATCAAATGACACACTCAACGAACTACAGTTCCTAAAGAGTATCAAGGACAATTGAATTTGTATAAAAATTGCAATAAACATCATGTTAAGATACTATATCGAAGAAATACTTTTACTAAGCTACCCAGAGCTGCGGCCTAGGGTAGCCTAAACGGGGGTCCGCCCTTGAATCCATAATGTGTATATTAATGCAGGTCTCTTCATTTGAGCAGAGAAAAACATAATTGAGATGGTTTAGGTTAACCACTAAGAATCACAAAGAGCGTTGCTTACCAATAAAAACATTCGGGACAGTATGTTGTCCTGTTAGCCTCTCCAATACCTTTTGCAGCTGTGGCCCTTGGGGACCTGAAGGAGAGAAATGGCTTTCGAATTTAAGCACAATTCGATCAAGTCTAAAGACAAAAGTGATAAAACAGAGTAGGAATCAAACAATGCTTCTCAACATTCAAACTAAGCCAAACAGAAACATACCCTATCAAATTGGGGAGAAACAGAAACCTATGAATTTTGTGTACAAAAGCACACGTATTTTCTTAATTCTAGAAACATATTATCTCGATCATTGCACAAGCCAGAAACTTTCGGTTTCATAAGGTGAATGGAGCTCAACAATTTGTTCGTTTGTATGCATAATCAGCTTCAAATTTTCCATTCAAACTGTTCTACTACATTTGGGGCACAGAAAACTGAGGCTAAATTATCAAATTACATTAAATCTAAAAGGACATAACTGCACACTCGAGAATTCACGCAAGCAAAAGACTTAGAACGCATTTTCATCCGTCAAACATCTAAACTGAAATTTGATAACAAAAACAAAGCTGCATATTGTTGGCATTTTATGGAGAGCAAGAAAGCATACCAAGTTCATCCAATTCAATGACCATCGGCTCCACACCAAGCCTT
The DNA here is from genome assembly GCF_965620075.1 of Prunus avium. Lineage (NCBI taxonomy): Eukaryota > Viridiplantae > Streptophyta > Magnoliopsida > Rosales > Rosaceae > Prunus > Prunus avium. Next base: position 36,812,320 of record NC_142291.1, read on the forward strand.
TTGAACAACGATTTCACCTCAGAGGAGTACCTTCAACCCAATTTCGAACAAACCCATTTCAAATTTCTCAAAAAGAAACCAAATTGACAAAGCAATCAACATGAAAATTGAAAATTTACGAAATCCAATAGTAATGGGGATTTGATGAGATGTATGTACTCACGAACACCACGTTTTGGAATAGACAACAACTGGGTTCTCATCGACCGTCTTCTTCACGCTCTCTTCGAGCCGAGAACCGAAAGAGGAAGCCATGGCCTTAACAGAGAAGGATCTCCATCTTCTTGAGCCATTGATGCTGAAAAGGCTGATGCTTGAGCTACCTCTTGGGCTGCAATTGTTGCTCAAAGGAGCAGAGCAAATGGAGGACTTGTTTGTAGAAGAAAGAATGCGAGCAGAATTTAGAGAAACAGATGCGAAATTGGTGATGTTAGACGAGACTGCCATTGTTGCTGTCTCGCTTCAGCTTTCTTGGAGCTTTTTGTTTATTTTTTTTGTTTGGGCAAATCCCCTGCTCTTGCTTGATTCTCCTTCCTTTTTGGCTTTTTCTTATTTGGGTTTTTGACTATTAGGGGTGTATTCAATTAAGGATGGTGTATTCAATTAAGATTTTAATGGATTATTTTGAAGCTTAAAAGTACAGCAGTATTCAATTAGGATTTTTAAGTAAACAATAAAAGTCTGGTGGTATTCAATTAGGATTTTTAAATAATCAATACAAGTCCGATGGTATTCAATTAGGACTTTTAATAGATAAGAAAAAGTACTGTGGTATTCAAAAACTTACTGATTTTAATGTATTTCATTAAATGGTCTATTGTGTGAGACTTTTGAGTGTGTGATATATATACCAAATCACATAACAAATCACACCCTCCTATGCATGATTCTCAAATATGCTCTCATACTTTTTCTTCCCCGTTATTTTTTCATGCCTTTTATTGTATATAAAAAAAAAAAAATTCATAAGAGAGACGATAAAGGGTCCACATCACAGCACAGTCCCCCTTTTTCCTCCTTTCCCTCTTCCTTTTTTTTTTTCTTCTAATTTTTTCTTTCTTTCCTCCTCCCTCCCCTGACCCCTCTTTCTCCTTCGCACTCTCCTCTCTCCCTCAGTGTTTAGTAAACAACCACCAATTTTAGATGATGAAAGTTGCAAACCAATTTTGTAAAACCTCTTCCGTTGGTTATTCAAATGGGAAGATCCAAGTAAAACGAAGGTCTTTATCTATTGAACAAAGCGCTACTACGTTCAAATTATGTGTAATGGCATGGACCATTAAATATCATATTATGTGTAACGGCTGAAAGAAACTAGAACCAAAATAAATCAGTTTTTTGATTCCATACCTAATATGATATTTAATGGTCCATGCCATTACACATAATTTGAACGTAGTAGCGCTTTGTTCAATAGATAAAGACCTTCGTTTTACTTGGATCTTCCCATTTGAATAACCAACGGAAGAGGTTTTACAAAATTGGTTTGCAACTTTCATCATCTAAAATTGGTGGTTGTTTACTAAACACTGAGGGAGAGAGGAGAGTGCGAAGGAGAAAGAGGGGTCAGGGGAGGGAGGAGGAAAGAAAGAAAAAATTAGAAGAAAAAAAAAAGGAAGAGGGAAAGGAGGAAAAAGGGGGACTGTGCTGTGATGTGGACCCTTTATCGTCTCTCTTATGAATTTTTTTTTTTTATATACAATAAAAGGCATGAAAAAATAACGGGGAAGAAAAAGTATGAGAGCATATTTGAGAATCATGCATAGGAGGGTGTGATTTGTTATGTGATTTGGTATATATATCACACACTCAAAAGTCTCACACAATAGACCATTTAATGAAATACATTAAAATCAGTAAGTTTTTGAATACCACAGTACTTTTTCTTATCTATTAAAAGTCCTAATTGAATACCATCGGACTTGTATTGATTATTTAAAAATCCTAATTGAATACCACCAGACTTTTATTGTTTACTTAAAAATTCTAATTGAATACTGCTGTACTTTTAAGCTTCAAAATAATCCATTAAAATCTTAATTACCCTCCTTAGTTTTCAGGTTCTTTGAGATTCACTGACAGATGAAAAGTGAAAACAGGAACTGGGTTGCTGCCATTGGTTTAAGTTTAAGCCTTTGGCAGTTGGACTACATTTGTGGAAGTTTCAGCCACAGAAGCCATGCATATCATATCCTGCAGTTAGCTATGGGCTGATGGGCCTTCAAAGATGAAAGATTGGTTTTTTATATATTGTTTTTTGGGTAAAAAAGATTGGGTTTTAGTTGTGTATCTTGATCACAATCTGGGCCTAGTCGGCTATCGTCATAAATGATAGTTAGGCTTAGGCTTCCTTTTCCTACAAAGAATGGATAGATACTTGGATATTTTTCAGTAAAAAAAAACCACAGATTATAATCAATGGTAGTTTTTGTGTTTTACAATCCAGTATTCCTTTTCATTTTAAGCCACAGATCGTAACCATTTTGGTTGTACAATTATAGCAGGTTTTGTCTTCTCAATATATATGATGAAACATGATCTCAGCTACTGCATTTCTACAGACTCTTCAAACCAGCTGTGATATATTGTATGTTCTTGAAGGACACAATAGGCAACGTACCTATTTCCCACATTTATTTTTCCCTTCATTGCACCTTCATCAGATATACATGTATATATGTCAGGCCAAAACTTGAGTAATGATAATAGCACATTTATGAATGCTGTCTCTATGTCTGGCAAGACTTGTTGCATGGCCAGTCTCATTGCTGTCTGGTTTCAGGTTTTGGTTGCCATGGATCCATATATCCACAACCTTAATTATGAACAGGCAGTTTATGTCCCAAATTGGACAAGATAAAAGAAAAGGATGGGCTGCCAACTCAGGGTGCCAAGTAAGAGGTTACAACCTGAGTTGAAGAAGCTTGAGTTTGTCTATCCAACCTGGATATACTCATAAGAATCTTTGCTGTTTACCTCCATGCGTTTAATACATGTTTCTGAATGCTGGACTTTGATCTCTCTAAGTTATGTGTTGTCAAAATCAAGTTTCTTGAATTATTTGTCATCTGAAGAATAGATAAACTTGGAGGAGTCTCCATTGATAACGTCAAGAATAATTTTGATATAACCATAGTAGTTTGGGTTGATTAAAGCAAATGATATAGAAGGAATTAGGACTCGTTTGGGAGTGATTCTAGATATGTCAATATCCAGCATCACTCCTAAATGAGAACTCAAAATCGCTTACTTAAAGTGATTATATGGAGAAACACGTGAGAGCTGCTTCTCCCCATAATTGATTCTGGCCCTCCCAAAATCACTACCAAAATGCCTTATATGAAATATCTGAATTGAATTAAAAGAAAAGTTCGTTGTGATTGTGGGAAAGGAAATCATGAGATGAACGAAATATGGAAGGGTATCTGTCTGAGTATGTGACAGCATCTTACAAACACAACGTACCATCCAGCAAACGATTGCACCAGTCAATTCAATTGTACTTAAAAAGAGTACTAAAACAGTTGATGCAGCTGGACACAGACACTGCAGCTTAATTTTCTGCCCGTTCATAGTTGATACTGATTTATCAGAAGGTTTATAGCCCAAACGAAGTGTTGCATTTCCTGTGATACTTCTTTTACTTTAGGATGCAGATCCTACGGATGATCCTTTTAGGTCCACCAACTCAGCCTGCAATAGACACAACATGTGAAGGAACAAATTCTGATTTTACAAGCTCCAATGGTTTGTGCAAGCAGAAGAAAAATGGGCCCTTGGCCCCTTCAAGTGATGGGATTGTGGCAATGAAGAAATGTGGCCATCCCATGTGTTATTTTAGTGTTACTGGCAGAAAATGTCTCTTGGCAGAAGAACAGAGAGAAGAGGACAAAAAACTGGAGCTGTTATCCGCAGTCAGGTTTTTGAGGAAAGCTCAGTTGCTGGTGAGTTTAGGTTGTGGTGGTGGAAAAGCATCAATATTCAGTTCAAATCCTTTATGGGATTTTGAATCCTTAGCATGGGGCACTCATGTGAGGTGTTTCTAGTCTGCGTTTCGTATGGTGAAGAACAAAAGCCTTTTGCCTGCGGCTCATACTGTTTTTGACTCAATGGACATTGTTCTCTGTGTCCCATGTTTTCTTTTCCAAATATTTTTGCTCATTTTAATTCTTATGGTGAGCTTTCATGTGCTACTTTACAGTGCAGCAGAATGCAAAAGTTATTAAAAATCTATTATGTTGATGTGCTTCAGTCATATGATTTAGAAAGTTAAAGATTTCAAAACATCTGATAGAAAAACAAAAACAAAAAGTATGGATTCCTCTTCCATGTTATTTAATTTTAAGGTCAGAGCCCGGTTTGGTGTAGAGATATTCACCTAATCCTCTAGGTCAGAGCCTGGTTTTTATACTTGTTGCATCCTTCATCAATAATAAAACACTAACGCCTTTGAGTCCAACAAAAAAAAAATTAAGGTCTACCTAAATCCAAATAACACATACAATGTCAACTTCGATACTAAACTTGAGAATTTTTTTTCTTTTGGTAGCATTTTTGGCAGTTTAACTAAGCCTGTAATCTGGATAATATCTTGTCTTTGTGCAGAAAACAGGCAATTTGGTGTCTGATCTGACAGTGCAACATGTTTCTATTTATGAAAATTATCCAATAATCTGTCTTTTGTTCATTGAATCAGTTGCATTCAATGGGGATGCTATAAGTAAGAACTAAATAAGGCACATGGATATCTAATTCCAAAGAAGTTTGTTGTCCCCTCCATGTAGATTGATTCAGTCACATTTAATGAGGTTGGTATTTCTCTTGGCCAGAATGGTGAAGCATAGAATGTGTAGGAACTAAATAAGGCATGAGAATGAGATAGTTGGATACCTATTTCACTGAAAACGAATTATATTTGTGTGGCTGCTGATACAAAGTTTTTTTTTTAATGGATGAAAGGAACTTGAGTAGTTTTCTCAAATCTAGAAAAGTATTTTGTGCCAGTTTTCCTTTATAACTTCTTAGTCACAATCACACTTAAATGACCTAATAATCTCCTAATCTGCTGCCTAAACACCACAGGCATATCTGTTCAGCTTGCTTTACTTTCTGCTAATAGCATTATATGCATCATGCCCCTTTGCCCTTTTCTCCGTGATGAGCAATTTAAAATTGTCCGAAATAATTACATGCCAATTATATTGGCACAGTTGCAAGAAGGCCTTGACCTCCTTTACATGATCAAATGTGTTAAACAATTGATTATGGCATAACATTACAAAATCAGTTCAAAAGTTCTTAAGTGTATACATTCCTCTCTAGATATGCTTTACAGACAAGATTTAACAGTAATTTTCATGGAGGGCTTTGTGGCTCTATCAATGTGCAAGGCAACAGAAGCTTAAAGATTGATATTTTATTTGAGCATATAATTAAGTTGGTCAACCTCAAGATAATAGTATTAAAGAGACTGGTAATGTGTAGACATATTGGAATTTGGCTAATTATCCAGAGAGAGAAAACAAGGTGGTGGGTATGGTGGAGTTGAGTTGCATTGTCCTAGATGGGTCCTACCCATCTGATGATACAGATGCTTATGGCAAGTTGACAATCTGAAACATTGAATTAGTGGGCTGCCCTTTTCTTTAATAGGTTTTGGGAAACATGGTGTAAGCTTAAGCAATATTGTTCTTAGAGCTATATTACTACAAGTAGCTCTTAGCTAACAATGAGGAACCTTTGCACATGAAAATCCCTCTAAAATTAATGCAAGAGGGAGAGAAAGTGGGGAAGGAACTTGTTAATTTAACACTTGAACTTAAATCTTTTCTTTTTTACTTTGAACTTAAACCATGGAGATTCTTAATTATATTTAAAGAGTATGTGCTAAATGGGGATTTTTTGATCTTTGAAGTAAATTAATCGGGCTTTTGTGAAAAGTTGTTGGTACGTCGGATAGAAGGGTTAGTCGGGCGGTTTGCGAGGATAATAAAACCGAAATTGAATTGGAAACCCTGTCACTTAACTTGTTCATTGGATTAATATGATACAAAAAAAAACCTGTATGGAACTTCAGAAAAAATAAAAGAAGAAGAAGAAGCCTCATCATCCTCAGGTTGCAAAATGCCCAAACATTTTCAAAACTTGGGCCTTTGGAGAGGGCTCTGTCTCTGTGCTATCTGTTTGTTTCTTTCCTTTGCATATACAGTATTTTTTTGCTTTTCAGTTTTTTTTTTTGTTTTTTTTTATTTTTTTACACCATGAGTTAATTAACCCCAACTAAACACTGAAGTCAATGGATGGTCAATCTGAATGAATGGGCATATTTAGAACTGGGAAATGCATCTTCTATGGCAAGCTGTGGTTCTCTTTTTTATCTGCTTGGTTTCTCCTTTCCAGACCTTGCCAATATCTTGTGCAATTCTCATGGCATCAGATGATGCACCAGAGAGCCCTCTCCTTGTGAACCCAACTGCATAGAGCCCAGCATTTCCTTTCCAGCCATGTGGGAATGGCTGCTTTGGGAATCCATTCTTGGAGAAGAAATCACCTTCCTGTTAACATAATAGAAAAAAATAGATTAGACTCTAAACAAAAATAGCAAACAATATTCTATACAATACATTTTTAATCGCTTATACAACCGGTGTATACAGTGCACCTCTCACAATAACAGGTCAGGTGACAAGTACGTACAATAACAGGTCAGGTGACAAGTACGTGAGAGTCCGTCTGTATACAGCGGTTGTAGGGAAGGCTTTTCTCCAGAAGTAACAGAAGATTTTCATTTTGTAACATGTTCTTACCTGAAGCCAAGAAGGGACATTGCTGCGGTAGCCAGTAGCTAGAACAACTGAATCAATATCAAGCCTTTCGCCATTGACAAGCTCAACTTGGCCACTTGAGAACCTCTTGATTCCAGGAACCACTTTAATACCACCAGACTTAATTTTATCCAGCGCTCCAATGTCCAAAACAGGGGTCTTCCCCTCCATGTTCTTGAGCTCCATTGGTCCCACAGAAGGCCTGTTCAGTCCATATTTCTCAATGCTTCCTAAGATCAACCATGAGAACAGTAAGAGGAGCTTGTCAGTCAACCAAATGGGCAGCCATTTTAGCAACAGAACTGCCAATTCGAATGTCGATTTTCCGAACATTTCTCTAGGCAAGACATGAACCTGTACAGCAAAGACAGAGCAAAACTTATTAGAACCCCATAAAAGATTAAAACCCATCAAAGGAAATGAGCTAAAAAGTTGTATTTTATCAAACACTTACCGAGCTTCTAACCACGATTGATGGCAAGGCATTGTGGTTGCAGAGGTCAAGAGAGAGTTCCATGCCTGAATTTCCACAGCCAACAACAAGAACTTTCTTTCCTCTGAAACTTTCTCCAGACTTGTACTCACAAGCGTGCACAACTTTGCCTCCAAACTCCGACAAGCCATCGAATTCCGGCACGACACACTCTGCATTTTCGCCGGTGGCCACTATGAGCCACCTGCAAATGTACTCCACCTCGGACCGGGTCGACTGGGTTGAGGTAACGGTCTTCACCCGCCAGAAACCGCTTGTCTCATCGTACCTTGCAGACTGGACGCAAGAATTGAACTTTGGGTTGATCTCGAAGTGTTTGGCGTATGATTCAAGGTAGTCAATGAATTGTTTCTTTGTTGGGTACTCAGGGAAGTCTTCAGGGAATGGAAGCTTGGGGAGTTGGCAAAATGCCTTGGGAAGGTGAAGCTTAAGCCTATCATAGGTGCGTTTTTGCCATAGGGATGCTATGCATTCAGCTCTTTCAAGCACCACAAAGGGCACTCCTTGGTCTCTGAGGCAAGCCGCGGTTGCTAGTCCTGATGGTCCGGCCCCAACTATGACCGGGCCATTGACCATGATACAACGGCGAGCGAAGAAATCTTTATTATCCACTAGACGAAACACGTTCTCCATGTTGATGATCAAAGAAGTAGACTTTAAAAGTGTGAGTTTTTTTTTGTGTGTGGGAGAGTAATGGGATTGAAGCACAAAACAATTTGGGATTGTTTTGGAAGTGATTGTTGTTGCAATAGATCAAAGATCTATGAGAAGGTTTTGGTTGTTGATGTTTTTTGAAGTGTTTGCAAATGAGGAACTTTGTTGAGAGAATAGAGTGAGTTTGGTTTGGAGGGGGAGAGGGTGCTTAAATAGATGAGAGAGGTGCATGTGATAGGAGTGTGGGGAGTTAAATGCGCTTGAGAGACTTCCAAATCATAAGCTTTGGGCTGCCTTTTGTGTTTTTTGTTTTTTTTTTAATAATCACACAATATTTTCTCACCATTATATTATTAGATCTTATTTTTTGCAATTATTTTATTGGAAAGTTTTCATCAAGATGAAGCCCTCTTTTTTTTTTTTTTTTTTTTTTTGGAGGAATTGATTGTTGTTGTGTGTGAAAAAAGTGAGGGGTAGGAATATGCTTCAATCACCGAAGGAGGCATGCATTTATATAAGGAAAATACTTCATTCCTTATCAAGTAAGAGCGAGCTTATATATTCATGTTAATAGCAGTGTGATATGTGTGTAGAAGTTTTTCTTTCTGTGTTTTTTATGAATTATTTTTGCATATGTGTCAAATTGTGATTTGCAGGAAGGATGAGTATTTCCTTACGGATAAGGAGGCAAGTAGTATCCTTTATATAATTAAGAAGATTAGTATCACAAATCAATATGATATCAATCACATTCTCCATTTAAATTCAACCATGCAAAAGTCTTCGAATTCTAGATGAGTCACATTAAAATAAAATTGGAATTATAGATATCAAAATAATGCAATTGTGAGTATTTATTCATAATTCATCGTATATATACACAAAATTGTGAGAGAGAGGATGTTGGGAAAGGGACATGTCATCCTCAACTGATCTAATTTGACCCACAATTTTTTTATAAAAAAATTGAAAAATGAAAAGAAGAAAAAAATCTTAAGAAGTCATGCCTACGTGGCAGGATGCTGACTGGGAGGCATGCCCACATGGAGTGGAGAAGCCAACTTGCTGTTGGGGGCTCACCCCCCTTCGCTCCTCCAAGTTTCCGTGCATTGGGATCGCGACTCTTTTTTTTCCTTTTTTTTTTTTTTCTTTTTCAGTCAAGGATCGCGACTGTAAAGCTGTGTTCGGCCCACAAAGCCCATCCCGCCAACAGCCTCCTCCACACCAAGATAGCGCCTTCCCTGACCCCACATTTGTCCAACTCATTTGTTAGCTATGCTCTATGATATTATTTGCTTAACTTTTTCTTTTTAAATACAAACGACAAATGTTAGTTTAAACTACAATGGAGAAAGGAGTTTCTCCCAAATACACTACGAAGGTATCATGGGAATTCAAACCTAAAATTATTAAAGTCCTTTTTTCACTAGATTAGATTCCGTTGGCTTTTTCTTTTTCTTTTACTGATGAAGTAAGTGATGATATCGTTGTTTTCATTTGTTCATGTTTGAGTACACCCTTTTATTTATTTATTCAAAAAAATAAATTGTCACGTCAATTAGCTAGTAATCAAAAGTTGGGAAGTAGTTTATGGCTCAAGTATTATTAACTAATTTATTATACGAAATTTATCATGACGCTTATATTTTAATGATCATTTGTTTTAGTGACATTCAATTTTTACTTTATAAGAGAAGATTCTGAATTCAAATATATCATGAATGACATTGTAATTAAATAAATAAAAAATGTCGTAACACATTCGTTGCTCTCTAACTTCTACTTGATTTATTTTCCTTGTTCATTAACTTCCATTTCTACGTTGCTTTGTATCGTTACAACCAAAAAAAGAAGAGACCCTAATTTTGGGATTTTCTTTTGCACTTGGTTATATCAAAACATCTAAGCTAAAAATGCTTGAAAAATAACTATTGTTTATTGCATATATATGTTAAATACAAATGAAAAGGCTTGCTTTCACTAGCAATGCATACAATTTGAGAATAAGATGTTTGCATATCATACCATATTGGTTTTTATTTTTATTTTTTATAAGTTTTGAAATTATATATTTAGGGCTTATTAGATAGGGAGGATTAGACTAGACTAGACTAGATTAGTAAAATGTCTATATTTCATGTGCATTCAAGGATAATATATTATCTATGGATATGTTACCTAACTTATAGGAAGAATAGAGACTATCTGTAAGAGGTTGATGACTAAAACTTATATTATGCTTTGATTGCACGTGCATTTTGCTAATCTATAGTCTAATTTAGTCCTCTCTGACAAACAAGACCTACATACTTAGTTTGATGACTCTACTACCTTATACCGGTGAAACCTTCCCACCAATTAGTTTAAAAAATTGAGTTGTAACCTACTTTTATAGGTAGAAAGCGCACTCACACCTATCTTATAAAAAAATAGTTACTTTCTCTAACGCCTTTGGGAAATTAAATCCAATGCTTGCCAAATAAAATGAACTTCGATGTTCTAGCCAGCTAGCCTTAAAGATCGCATGAATCTAGTAGCTACATTTTACTATGTTATTTGATAAAACCTAGAGGCTTGTTCATGGTACGGGGTAGGCTGGGAAATTCATTTCATGTTCTACTTTCGGTATCAATTGATTGAATAGACCCCATGTTGACACGCGTCCCCTGGCTAAAGCTAGAAAGTGAATTCTTAGAGCTTTTCTAAAGAAGTTGATTATGGCGGTGATTAAACCTAGGTTTGCCTTTTAGGGTTTTGTATAATAACCTTATAACTTGTGCGAAATGGGTTAGCTAGGGCCTGTCAAAGTACAACTTTGTGGCTAGTTTTGAGTTGGAAAATCATGGGTCTGCCCCACAGCCACCCACCACCCCCACTTGTAGCTCTGAGTATGAAAAGATATATATTCATGGGAAGAGGAGAGGGAAGCATGTGCATGAAGCCTTGAATTCCATGAGAGTCTCTCCTTTTCATGAAAGGTTTTGGATATATAAGCTTGGCACTTCTGAGAATTTACATATTAAATTGGTTTTGAAATGAGTATCTTCATCATCACCATCAACAATATCTGAATAGCTGCTTTGCATGCTCGCTTTACCTCTAGAGAAACACTTTAATGGAGGGAGAGATAGTATTGTTTTATTATTTTCGATTAATCATAGTATGTCAAGTAAGATAATTTTTTTTACTTGGTATATTGTGATTGGCCGGGCCGTTTCACACAAGTCTTTTTGCTACCTCAAAATCCAATATATGGGATGGTATTTAAAAACAAAAAACCAAAAAAAACTTAGCTTTTTACATGTAATTGAGTCTTCTTTCTTCTCTTTTTTTGGCAAATAAATCACAATCGGACATGTATACATAATCTTGTAATATTATTGAGTTATTTTTGCATATATATGTTAGATTGGTTTGTAAGAAAGAAATCTTTAGCTTCTTACTTGTAAGGCTATTCTTTCTTGCAGATAAATCACAAAATATATAAGCTTTTTCGTTTGTAATTTTAGTGAATTATTTGTGCATATATATCACACTGATTTGTAAACGACTTCTTACATATAAGGAGCCAAATAGTATCCAAAATACAAAGCTCCAAATGCAACATACAAAGGTGATAGATATTAAGATATATATGAGAGAGAATGAGTGTAAATATACATGATTTTGTGTAGGGATATATATGATATCCCATGCATGATATGATAGGGATATGTGTTTTTTTGTTATACCTATGGCTTGTATATTCTACCAGCCTTGCAATGCTCCACTGCCAGTCTGCCAGCGTGGTGGCTCATATTCTTATTAGGGATGCTTTCCACTTTTAGGATGGGGGTTTATTGTTTTCTAGCTTCTCTTTTCTTTTTCTCTTCTTTCATGGCAAGATCCCAGAGGGCTTTCTTTCATCGATGTATGCATGCATGCTTTTAGTTCTCTCTGGTCGGCGGGGACTTCCTAAGAAGCAAGCAAGCAAGCTCGTTTAATTAACATTGTGTATTGGGAAGAATATTCATCTTTTTAAGTGTTGATTAATTAATTAATTATGGAAAAGTAGTTTTGTTTTTTTTAATAACGATAATGAGTTTCAGTCACGCACGCGTAAGGAAAAGCACTTCCAAGAAAAGCGAAAATCATTAGGATATCACTGGCTTTCCTAGTTGTTGTTGTTTATATATATGCTAGCTAGCCTTGCTAGAAGCTCAGTTGCCAACTGAATTCTTCTCACCAAGCAGAAAGTTAACTCTATATATATCTTGGGGGATGGGAATGGCGGTGCCACAAGTGGTGGGCATGATACGTTTTGGATTATATAGGTAGCCGCTACATAAATTTAACATGCAAAACAGATTAATTGGCTAAGGGTAAATGTTAGAGATCGAGGTTGCCTCATCACTTCCACATACACACATCTAGAAAGTAGAGCAAATTTAAAAACAAACTGATAATAATCTTCACTCCAATAATCTAGATGCTCTTATGTTGTTTTTATTAATATTTATAAGAGCGACGGATAAAAATGAAGAGAGATTACATATATACGATGTGTTTGAAAAATAAAATAAAAACGATAGTATTTTTGTGATAAAATTAACAAAAACAAGTACAAAGCAACTAAAGTGTCGATTATGAATACAAATTTTTCAGTAACCAAACGCAATAACAAGTTGAATTGATCTGAAGAGAATTAATACGCACAAATTTCTTTAAATAAGATTATAACGGTCCTTTTTCTTTTCTCCTCATCATCTTCTACATAGTCTGAGAACATGTCTTTACACTACTTTCTTGGTCAACCAGAAGCAACGGATTATATATAGAATTTCAATTTGGTAGGAAAGGGAATATATGATAAATTTAAAATGTAGGAGTAGGTCCAATCCATGATTAAGAAAAGGACACAAAAAGATTACAATAGGTTGATTATAGTATATGTTTCTCCCTCTTTCTATACATGTTCATTTCATTACAACTTTTTTTAAAAGCTCCATCTCATTATTGTTTGGCAACAACAACAAAAATAATCGAGTTGGCGACTAACCAATCATTAAAACAAACGTAAGGAGAATAATACCTTGCCTACCTCACAAATCAACGGCTCCAAATCCATCCTACTAATGATTTCTCATCCAACGGTTAGGGTTAATTGGCTAGAGATATGCATCAAATTGCCTCACATGACATGCACCACAAACTTAATTAAAATTTTCAAAGAATAAAACAAAAACAAAAGAAAATCTTTTATTAATTTATATATACACATAAAAACCTTTGAAAGATTTGAAAGATCTTCGTTTCAAAACCTCCTTATGTTTTGTTTCATGTGGCTCACTAAATACAAGCAATATACCAAAATTACATTAAATTAATTATAGGAGGAATATATTTCGCATGTGGTTGGATTTCTTCTAGATATATATTCCAACATAAAATCTTAGTCATGATATGATTAGCACTAAGATACCACTTAAGTTTTGTTTAGGGTTTTGGTCAAGGCTAAACTTCATGACATTCTATTCGGTCAACTTTTTTTTTTTCTTGAAAAAAAAAATTGCAAAGGGTAGTTATTTTACATGAAATTGCATGTTGTCAGTCAAAGTTAACTTTAAATAATTAATGGTTCCTTTTTGTGCAACATGGCCGGGCAAATAAACCCAAAAAAAAAAACTAAAAAGTTTACCAATGATTTTTTTTTATAAATTTTGCAATTTAAGCCTCCTCATAAATGTAATTGTCTCTAATCACAAGAAAAGTCATAGTTAAGAAGGTACTTAAACTTCCAATTATTCCTCTCTTTTTTGTACGTATACGTGGTATATCTCAGTTATAAGTTTTTTTCATCAATTTCTTTTCGTGCATCAAACGGGACCTTATTAGGCATTTTCGCCTTTTTAGAATCCTAAAACACGTTCTTAACTATTTAGATCATTGTAAAAATACCTTTTAATAAAAAAAGACGAAAACATTTGTAACGATGTTAACTTAGTAGAGTGTAGCATGTGATGTGGCTCCCAAATTTGATAATTAAAGAAACCCAAATATAAAAAGTTGTTATAAAATATAATTAGAATGGCCCTAAACTCAGGATTACGCTGATCAAAATAGTGATCACCCAGTAAGGATCCCAGCTCCCCAATAATCAGCCTTGTGTTAATCACATGGTCGAGAACATGGACTGAATATTTCTTTAAATTAAATCATTATTGATCGCTTGAAAGTGGCTGACCTCATAAATTCCGGTGTGTGATCTCATTGTTTCTTCACATATCAATAAAATTTAGATAAATAAAAAATACCAAACCCCAAAAGAAAAATAAAAAATTCTCATTCCTCCATTTAAATATAAATTTAATTCCTAAAATATATAGATATTATATATTCGGTTGATGAGGTCGGTAAAACAGTTTGAATTAAGTCTCAAGTTATCTCCCTAATTAGTCATCCAAATACCATGCTAGCTAGGATCATTGCACCTGGCTCAACCAAAGCACTGCATGTGGCATTGGACTTTCATATTTTTATATGAATTTATGTTCAAATTTTATGTGAATTTTCTATTCGAGCCTTCTCTTAATCCTAGGTGCCGCCCCCTTCCGTTGTAATTATACCAAAAACCCCATCAAAATCCACACATAGATTTAGTTTCCCAAGTTCTAGTGAGTGAGAGAGTGAGTTCAGGTGAGGTTTTGATTAAAAAAATGGGATTAGAGGTGAAACATGTGGTAATTCTTAATGAGGTGTTTGAATGTGTTTTTCTAGGTTATCCAACCAAGTTCTATATGTACATGTCACATGGTTTTTGAAATGAATCAAATAATTAACAAATTAGGTCATAATAGTAATATAGTTAAGTTAATATATCATTCCCACATTGTGGTACTTAATTGTCATGATTATTATCTTAATATATGACACTATGATTTGACTAATTCATGCTTACTATAAAATCATCATCTAATCAATTAGGGTTAAAATCATGAAGTATTGGGTTTGATTTTAATTTCGATTTTGGTCGATCATAATTTTCTCGATGAAAATGCATATATTTTAGCTCATTTCTGAGACGTGAAAAACTTCCATATTCCCGTTGCATTGTGCATTTCTTCTTTATATTTTTAGTATCACTAATCAAAAGAGGAGATGCGACAAAGGCAGGGCTCCTCTTGGGACACATTCTTCATCACTCTAGTTCCAAGAATTTTAAACTTATATCTTCTGTCAGAATCTCAAGGTTTCTCGAGAAAACCAAGTTTGCCGTTGGAACTTCAAGAACATGTCTACGTGCCCAGCAAGAAATATAATAATTTCGCTACGTGGGTGTTTTAGGTGCAATGAGATTCATGCACATATACACGTCAACCTCCATTGACGCTGTCCTCATGCTCCCCTCTCCTTCCAAAGCTGCAAGGACCCAATAATTCACATATATATATAATGCATCCTTCACATTTGTCCTCGAAAACCTAGCTACTGTAGATCAGAGCAGAATGTAGAGAAGAAACTAATTTAAAAAAATTATTTGTTTATTTATTTATTTATTTTTTATGGATGTTTCATTTCATGCTTCAATATTAACATGCACAGCTCCACATGTCATCAGGCATTATCTAAGGCCGGTCTCGACGTTTGGTTTTGGTTGCAACTATAGAAATTGCAATATATATATATATATATATATATTGAGTATGATCGTCGCTATGGGATGATCTTGGCCGTCCAAAATTAAATGTTTATAATTAGTTTAGTGGCTTGTGTCATTGAGAGCCACACTAATTCAATATCCATGTGATGTGACCCATCTTAGTTATAAACCATATTTAATGGGTTATGACCCGATGGATTTCCCCATTTGGAAAGTCAAAACTTTACGAGGGAATATAGTGTTTTTTTTTTAAGAAAAAGAAAAAGAAAACCAAAAATTAGAGGGTTGAGTCACTTGGGTTTTATGTGGAGAAAGTCAACCATTTGTTTAATATTTGTGCTAACCAAACTTTGCAACCACCAATCTTTTTATTTATTTATCTTCCACTCAATTCTTGATGAAAAATTAGAGAGCAATATAATTATGTTATTTTTGTTATTTTTTTCACTGATTTATATTGAATGGGAAATTTTTTTGAGGGAAATGTTGTAAAAATAAATAGCATTTTTGTTGTTGTTTCCAAATAGTAATAATAATAATAAAAGAATGCAAATTAAATGCAGTGGGGAATAAGTCGGCGATTATACCTTCTTGATTCTGGTTTGAACAAAATCATTTAAGCTCACTGCTTGTGTTAACTAATTTCATAACTACAATAACTGCAACCGTATTATAAAAATATAAAAATAATATTTCTGATCAACAACCAGCCTAGGACTTCAATTAAGAACATGATCACCAAGGTTTACCAAAGCAAAACCTGAACGTGACCTTAAACGGGATAATTAGGAGATAATTAGAGATTAGATTACCATATATTACGTCATGAATGGAGAAGGGTTTGACCAGATAGAAAGGAAAGAGATCTGGATTCTTTCAAACACATGAGACCACATGGAACAGCCGATTATAACTTTAATGAGACCGTTAGTGAGAAATTAGTCAAATGACATGTGCAAACAGTCGGCCACCCCATCACCTACAAAACCCTTTCATTTTTTTTCTTTTGACCAGCTAATAATAATCTCCATAATCCATATGATTATTGCTAATTTCTTCTGGTGGGAAACCATTATTTCTTAATCGGGAAATTAAACAAGTGCTTTTTGTAACAACAACTGCTACTAACAAAAGCATTTCCTGCTTAAAACCTTGATCGCTCTGCAGTTGATTGACAATTGTCCAAATAGCGGTTTGTCAGCTGTCAGATTCTTCATCAAATAGGACGACAGTTGGCATCTTTGGCTTCTTTTGTTAATGGCTTCGCTAATAGTAGCATGCTCCTCCTTAAGGTGCAAAACATGTACAACTAAATATATATTATGCTCTATTTTTACTTCTGTGAGTCAGTCACTTACGCATAAATGATTGCTAATTATAAGTAGTGATGAAATTTATTATAAAGTTCAAATCAATTAGTAATTAGTAGTATTCGTTCGTATATGCATATGCATGAGCGACTCACAATAGCATTTACTTGAATTTTCCGTTCCAACTGTAGTTTTACGTCCAAGTTAAATATAACCACATGAAGTGGTAATCCACCAATCCAACGGTTGGGGTATATATTGAGCCAACTTATAAAATGAGGGGGCATTAATTTGAAATGTGGGTGGTCTTCATTATAAGAATGGCTACCCTTATTCAAAGCACTTCCAATGCAGACCACAAACTTGAAACAAATATGATAAGAACGTATCAAAGGGACGATCTGTGAAGAGAGTTTTCAAGTTGGATGCATTTGATGTGCCATATGTGCGATAAGGAAAGCGATGACTCACTCGGACTTCTCTCATTAGGTCTACATCATCAATTCATCTTCATCCCCAAGTAGGACAAATTTAGAGTACATTATTCATGATTGCGAATTTCATGACAACGATCACGTCGGCTACCTAGTTTTTTTGTTTGATTCAGACAATGAAATCTGTATTATTGTAGAGTCAAAGGATTTAAGGAGTACTTGACTTTGTAGGAAGATTGGGGTATAGGGTGCAAAAACTTGCAAATTATGCTTATTTGTTTGTATTTTATTGGGCTTGAACAAGATTTATGATGTCAATTAGATAGTAGACAGCCCCTAATCACGGATCACTGCCCTAATGTTTTCTGGGCCGACATTCAAATATGATTCGACTACATAAATGATTTACTTTAATAATTTGACAACATAACATGTTAGACTATCTGCCGTAAGATGGTTTGAACCATGTGTATAAATGCCAAAGAAATGGACCCACCAATACCAGATAGGATTTGGTTGCATACTTAACATGATGTTGTGGTTTTTGTCCAATTTCCAAGTGGCAGAAGGAGGAGAGATTAGATAGAGAAATGTTGAGGGGACCAAATTACCAAGGACCAAATACCAGAGAGTGTTAAATTGGATGAGTCAGATGAAGCTTAACCCACATGAACCCTGTTGACATCCAATCCAAAACTCACAATCCTCTCAATTTGTGTCCAATCTGCTCCAATTAGACTAAGTTTTGCAAGCTGTACAGATGGAGGGCCAAATTGGACCCCCAAAATCAATGAATTTTATTTGGATTTACAGTTGTACTGGTTTGAAATGTGTATATATATATATATATATGTGTGTGTGTGTGTGTAGCGTGGTCCAGTAGGGGTCCTTTGGGGAAGATGGTCCAGAGGCTAGGGAGGAAAATGAGGACTTTCTTGTGATTGAGAAGGGCATGGTGAAGATGGCCCTTGTGAATTAGGTGAAGTTGTTTGGTCAGTGCCATGTGAAAGCCTCATGGCGAGGAAGAACACAAGAATTTATGTTTCCATTTCAAAATCAATCTTTGCTTTGATTTTCAAGGACATGTCCGCGTACATTTATTGTTTTAGCAAGTCAATGTTGCCAAAATTAGATATTTTATCAACTTGTTTTTTTCTTTCTTGATTTCCCATGGATTTGACTTGGATTAGGGTAAAGAAAGAAACAGGTGAAGAGATGGGGAAAAGAAATAATGGAGTCGAAGATAGTGATGCCGAAGATGGCTTTTTATTGCATGTTAATTAGCTCCTCAAAGAGGCTACAAGGACTAGTCTTGGATTTTGTTGATATATGCGGAAATCGAGTAACTCTTAGGTTTAACTGGTTCTATACAATTATCTCTCTCTCATCACGTCACCCTCTTAGGTTTAAGCGGTTGTATACATACAACTATGTTTCTCTCTCATCAAGCAATTACGAGGTCTGCTTACATCGATCTTGGATGCAATGGTGCCTTGCATAATTTATCTTCCCTTGATTCAATTATTGTTTATATATTGCGTGATCGATATGCCATGGATTGCAAATACAGTAGCAAACATGTTATGGTACCCATTGTGACAATCAGTAAAAATTCCACCATAGAATTTGGTTTTGCAACTAAATGGAATTGGGATGTAATATTTTTTCCGAGCCAAAAAAAGGAAAAGTTAGGAATTGCATAAAATTGTCCATACACTGCAGAAACTGCCCAGAATCTCAGCCAAAAGACATCTCAAAATTATGTATTAATGGTTGTATATATTGTTTCTTTGTACAAAGAAAAAATTGGTGGAGATAGCAATTTGCTCAGCCACCACACTACAAGTCAGTATGCGTACCTTCTATTATCTATCTTCCTGCATAGAATGGCAGAAGAAACAAAGACAAAGGAGTAAAAAGAAAAAAGAATACACACCCACTTCCATGTATTGCTTCCCCTTTTCAATGACGAGGATTTTACATTTTGAATGCCCAAATAAAAGAATAAATAAACAATTTTACAGAAGGGGCATGGATATAAAACAGGGAAAGAAAGAAAGAAAGATTTACAACAACAAATGCAATAGAATTTGAATTACTACTGCCTACCTTAAGAAAACAAGAGAAAATCACCACCAAGTACCCTTAACCTCACTCATGTAAAAATTCGAAGGCAGGATGCTCAAGAAGTTCGTCTGCTGGTTTGACGTCTGTGAAATCCCTCTCTTGCAGGGATGTAGAGAGGTCATCGACCGAGAAGGGGATGCTACATTAAGAAGCATGGATTAGTAGCAATTCAGAGTGCCCCATTTTCCTATATGGCTACAACTGGGAAAATGAAAACTAGGTAAAGAAAATAAGTGTTGCATCATTAGACAGTTTCAATTTTACCCCGTAGCTTGTAACATAACAATCAAGGAGGGCCAAAGCATTGTTCATAATGAAATCATAATATGCATAACAATACATAAAAAGTATAGCCCGTTTTCATTTACCCCGAGGCATGTGTGTGCATGCATGCAAGTTTGTAGGTATATGTTTTTGTGCGGTCATTTTCCTTCACTCTATCTTATAGCAGTAACTTATAAACAACCCTACTCCAAGAAACAGTAGTTTCTGGGGTCATTTTCAAGGATCTGCTATTCCGGATTAAAAGAGAACATATGAACAGGGAAAAAGAGACCCCACCTGGAATTGTCATCCAGCAAAAACGAGTTGCTGACAGCATTGTTGGAGTCCTCGGTCATAAGTACTCTCATACTGGAAATTACCTGTAAAACGAAAGAAATGATAGTTGTTACGTACAAAAATCACTGGATGACAGTATGTATCCAGACACTGCAACTAAAGAAGATATCGTCATTCGACCAAAAGAAAAATCGTCGTAGACGAACTTACATCTGGAGACACACTTCTTGTATTATAGTTGTCGTCCCAGTAGAGAGTGCATATTCTATACAGCTGTTGAACACTCAGGATCTGAAGAAACAAAGTGTTGGTATGAGAGAGAGAGAGAGAGAGAGAGAGAGAGAGAGAGAGAGATTATTGGTTGTGTGGGAGTGTGTGTATGTGTCTGTAGACCACGCTGGACCAATTCAGATCATCAAATCATATTTGGTCATGGGATCACCACATGCACCTTCCGTATGGAAAACAAATGACAATAAATTTTTGCAGATACTAGAACAGGATTTCTATAATCACAGGAAAACAAGTAAAAACAGTTATTTGGGTCCTATTAAACAAATTATATTCAGTTTTTATGCACATCTCAGGACCAATGATCAATTATTAGGCCATCTTCTATCAAAATGTGGGTATTCCTACGAATTCCACTCACACACAACAGAGAGAGAGAGAGAGAGAGAGAGAGAGACTCACAGGGCACAGATCATTGGTGATTTCATCGTAAGAAATTCTATACTTTTGATGTATGACCTGTTGATCAGTGTGAGTTAAGATCAAGTAAGCTCCACAGCAAAATATTTAATGAAATAAATTTTAATACATGAGAGAGAAAGACCCCACAGCATGGAGTTTAGTAACACAAGAACAAATATAGGACATTAATACGTATCTTGTTGGACTACAATTGTGTGGTTCACAGTATCTTATTGGCCAATGCAAGTCAATATATGAATAACATTTATGTTAAATTATTTTCCCTAATAAAGCACAACCAAGTTTGAGAGAAATTTTGCTTCTTTGTATGAAATGGCTAAGTTGTCAGTCATTCATGGGGAAAATGGACTTTGCTGCATTAGCTATATTGGTATATGTATCACATCTAAAATAACCACATTGGCCTCAAAGTAACACTAATATATATTTCTCTTGACACAAAGTGGATAAGCCTACCAGGAAACCAACAGCTTGTCTTATGTGCTTAAGTTCATCCCAAGATGAGCCTGCATACTGGAATCCATGGAGACAGAGTTATGAAAAGTCAAAAAATAAGGATGAATTTTAGTGCACATTGTGGCATCTCCTCATGGAGACACTCCAAACTGGCATGAGATGAATTGAAAAAGTTACAAAAAGGAGGAGAAGCACCTCTTCTTTTGCTTGACAACACCATAGCTCCAATTCAGCCAATCCAGATTTCACATACTCCCCATTGCTGAATGTACAACATTCACGGCGTAGAAGAAGACTAAAATAGAATAACATTTTAAAGTTAATTTAACTTTTCAGCAAAAATGATAGAAACTCCAAAGAGTAAACAAGCAATTACCTATTAAATAGTTGTACATTAATATATGAGAAAGTCTGAGTGAAGATCTCCTTGACAAGAATAGGAGGCACCTGAAACCCCCAGAATCATAAGGATAAAATCATTTGTATGCTCATTACGATGAAGAAAATAATAAAATAAAACAAAATACATGAAGTAAAATATGTGGCATTACCCAAACTAGTAAAGTATAGTAAAGAAAAAGTGTTATAAGTTTCTTACAAAATTTTCTTTCAATGTGCTAAGGAAAGTGCTTACAAAATTTTCTTTCAATGTGCTAAGGAAAGTGCTAAGGCTATCAATAATGCTCTGCCAGTGACTTGCGGTAGAATCTTTCCCAAAGGACCGCCCAGATCTTAGTACACCCTTTGACGTTCTTGGTGCCTATATATATCACCATTAGAGATGAAAAAAGCATTCAAAGTGAAAACAGAAAAGTAAAGAATTAGGATAAAGGAAACAAATTTAATTGACTTGATTCAAAAGGTAAGGGAAAAGATTCTCAAAAGTCCAAAACCACACAAGACGATCAAGTGAATGGATATCAGAAATGGTATCATGGCCACAGTCCCTCTTGGTAGGATTAAGGCGTTTTTCCAGTTAGATAAAGAGCTTAAATAAAACTCAGCATACCTGGATACATGAAGAAATGAATGATGACAACTCTTTTTTCAAGTTGTCTCGAATGATGCCGTATATTTTCTCCACATAGGCTGTAAGCTGCTGCTTGAAAAGTAATGCTGGGTACTTAGCCTCCACTTGGCGTACTACATCAAATGCAGGTGCAGAAAGGTTTGCAGAAGAAGGGGATGAGCGGAAACCCTGCAATTACAGAACCATATTAAATAAGACAGGAGTGAAATTTGCAAGAAATAAGTCAACATAATAATGCAGCTCAGACAAAATATGAGTTAAAAAGAACAAACATAAAAAAAAGGAGAAAAAGAATTTGGATACCATGGTCATCCTCCCAAAGAGAGATGTTGGAGCAGGCGGCTTCCGGTGTGGAGTTGCCCCAGTTGCACCAGCACCCTTTAGACTTCGTTGGAGTAAGAATAATAATGCAGATGTATTTGACAACCAGTAAGCCATGTGATCATTGTTGTCTTGGTTCTGGAATCAATAAAGACAGATCACTTCATTATTGATTAAAATGGAATGTTTTTACATCATCTATCTCCTGCTTAAAATTATCCCATTTAATGTTAAACTATGCATTCTGTCTTTTCCAATCAGATGAGTTGTGATAATGGCCTGGATGAAGATGATTATTCTTTCCTTGTGATTTGAATAAATGTTACGCTGAGACAAGATAGGATACTTGAAAGCAAATTTGTTTTAGATGGAATCTAGTAAATTAGGTCTAGTTTGAAACAACATTGATCATACTCAAATTCTTAAAAAACAGCAGCCAGGAAATCTTGCGAAGAGCACACCATAAAAACAAATCAACAAAGCAGGAAATCTTTAGTTCTGTTTTTCACTTCCTAAACATAGCAGTTATGCAGAGTAATTCTGTTACCTCAATTTCCGAACCAATCATCTGAATGAGACGATCAAATACACTAGTCCTTTCAGCCTCAAAAGATTTCCAGTGGAGAAGACATTTGTAGATGGTAAAGGCTGCAACAGGCTTTCCTTGACTGAACCCAATGTTTTTCAAAACACAGTTGATAAGAGCATCAACACTCTCCTGTGGAAAAGTACCAGCCGTGATGTTAAATGAAACCAACCTACCAAGACACACACACACACACACGCAGCACCCCCGCGGGGAGGGGGATTCAAAGGATTTTTGTAGTACTAAGAACATACATGTTGACGTTCAATTACTGATCTCCTCAACTTGCTATCAGATTCAGTCCCAAACTTCTTCACTGGTGTTGCACTTTGTGGTTCCTGAAAAGACATGTCTTTCAATTACCAAAAGATAGGAAAAGCGAGCACCTATGTGAGGGGAAATAAATGTTGATGGAAACAGAAGGAAAAAAAAAAGTAAACTTACATTGTCTCTGTTTTCTTCGCTCACATGATGACCATTTTCCACTCTCTGTAAAATGAATAACATAACTCAATGACGGCGAGTGAGAGAGAGAGAGAGAGAGAGAGAGAGAGAGAGAGAGAAGATAGGGAGTGATACCTGAGGTTCCAGAGTTGGTGGAATTGGTGGATGCTCTGGTGGCTTTTTAACAGGTGTACTTAGCTGGTGCCGCCGAAGAGTTTGGTTTTCATATTCAATGTCAGAAAATTTTTCTTCAAGCCTGCGAATGAAAGTACCAAAAATCGCTATGAAATAAATAACTGAGAGAGAGAGAGAGAGAGAGAGCATGACTGGTTGCAATTTGAATGATAGGCAGTGTAAGTGTAACGCAGTCCAATTAGCACATTATGCTCCAACTGTACTATCGATCTAATTAGAATTTCTGCTTAATCACACAAAAGAAGCTTGACTGAAATAACCTTTGCATGGTAGTCTTTAATTGAACAATTTGTGATTCTGCCTCCAAAGCTTGCTTCAACCTTTCTTCACTCGTTTTGTTTGCCTCTTCATATTTTTTCTCTGTTTCATCAATTTTCTTCTCCAGTGAATTCACCAAATCCTGCAACACATTTTGATAAGCAAGACATCAGCAAATAGAAATGCACGAGTTCATTCCCCCAAACTCCCTGTACATATTTGCTAGATCAAGTCTCAATATAAAAGTATAGTAGTCTAGAACAAACTGTACATCGTATACTTTCGGGCACCTTACCTTAAGTTTTTCATTTTCATTGGTTAGCTTCTCCATCATGGCATGATCAACAACTGGAACCTCCTGAATTATTGGAACTTTTTCTTCTGCTCTTCTTACAGCTTCACGTTCCTTCTCAAGCATTGCCTTAGTTTCTTTAAATTGAACTTGCATCTCTTGCAAAGCAGACTGTAGCTTTTCATTTTCTTGTGATTTAGCTTCTTCCAAGTCAGCCTACAAGTAGCAGAATATTCAAAAAGAGAACATATCACAATATTGGCAAACACATTTAGCTATTGTCCTTTTTTTTTTTCTAGATTTTTTTTGTTTGATGTATCCACAGTCCACTTTCCAGTAGACATCATATTCGGATGAGACACACAGGGTAACGAAAATACCCTACCCAAAGTAGTTTTGCTCAAGAAGATGATGACCCAAAAATGCCAATGAACATATCCACTACTCTGAAACAAGTTCTATTAAATTCATTATTATGCTTACCCTCATGCGTTTCTCCAGTTGTAACCTCCATGTCAATTCTTCAACTTGCTTTTCTAATTTATTTTTGGCAGCTTGGAGGGCCCCCGTTTCCCTTGCAGCCTGTATAATAATACAATAAAGAAATGAGACCCTCTGAATTTGAATTGCCAAAAGTGGACAATGACGAAGTTAACTGCTAGTCTGCTGCAGAAGGGAAACATACTTAAAGAAACATGACAAACAATCCTATCTACATAGTACATGGAAAATTTATGTGGCTCCATATATGATGTGTGTGGATATAGAGCTCCAAAAGATACCATCCTTCAATTAAAATGTCCAAAGTTTTATCCTCAAGCATTAAATAAATGATGCATACGTTCATCGGGACATAGCCATAGCAAAAGAACTGCTGTGAAAAGAAAATAAAAAGAGAGCTCCTTACCATCTTAAGCTTTCGTAGTTCAGCACGAGCAACTCTTCCCCTCCAAGCACACTGTGTGGTAATTGCAGCTTTCTTTGTCTTCATATAATGCAAGCATGCCAAGAATCTGCGACACTGGCTCTGCAATTACCAAAGTGATTCCAATTTTTTAAAGGAATCTTGAAACCATAAATATTTGAGCCAGATATAGCAATAGAAAGGAATGATAGACATTTAAACAACTCGTTGAAACATGTTCAAAACTATAAAAGAAAAAAGGTATTGGCAATTCATGTGTAACTAGAAAAACATAAATAAACTAAACAGCTTAAATTTTTTTTTAAAGTGATCTATTTTCTCAATAAATCATTTTACCTGAATGATAATTGCTGCTCTGGTCTGCCTTCTGAAGCGTAACTCATTACGAGCAGTCATCCCTCGCATGCCCGTCTGAATAGATACAGCAGAGCAATACAATTCTTTGAATGCTTTCCTAGCAAGATACATCCGCAAATGCCTTTGGATCATCAGACAGGAAGCTTCTCTCCGCATGCCCTGATAGACATGTCGAGCAAGTTGTCCTACAATTGATAAGCAAAACATCACAACAATTATGTGATAGTCTCAAGGTTAAGTTGTCCTACAAATGATATAAGCAAAACATCACAACAATTATGTGTAGGTTTCAATAGAAAAAAGCACTGACCTACAACTTAAAAACTTGAAAAACATATAACAAATTTACCTCTGCAAGCAGCTTGGAGCCGTATTGCAGAAATACGGAGCAGAACAAAACTTCTTTTAGCCAAATAAGAACGAACTTTCCTTTGAATAATACTAGCCGATCTTCCAAGGACCTCACTTCTACGAGCATCCAATTCCGCCATTTGGCCAGCCCTAAGGAAGACCTTTGTTTTACCAATCTGAAAACAGGAATAATAAAAGATATATTTGTAAAAACCAATTCACAAAACAAATGTATGACATGTCAATGTATAAGTATCACAGTGAATGTTTTTTTATAAGAACAATGCACTTTTGTATCATGCAAACTTAGAATTGCAAACTGTAAAGAAAAATTAATCAACTGATCGAGTAATTACCTGATAGCCTTCTAGGCCCACCTTCTCTAAAAGTCTCTCACAAGCATTGACCTCATCAGTACTGCCATGATATAACATAAGCACGAGATGAAAAATTAGGACCTTTGACATATGCCTCAAAATCTAACTAACAGGACCAATCAAAATTTACAACCCCCAAAAAAATAAACAGACCTCCTATCCAAAACTTCAGGTGCAAGGAGGCCAAAACGGTCTATAAATTCATCAAAAGCTTTTCTAGTAGGATATCCAGCACAACTTATCCTGATTGCCTCCATGACCCCCTGAATTCAGACCATATACAGATGCACGGGATCTTAATTACAACACTATAGGAAGAAAGCAACCTGAAGATGTCAACATTCCCTTACCCCACAGCGGAGTTGTTGTAAAACATTTTTGTTCTCGAAGATTGCTGGCTTAAGAAGGTTATTGGGTTTTACACAGCGTATGTAATGTGGCTCAGTAGAACTGAGAGTTTCAAGCAATTGTTGCAATTGTTGCTGCATAAAGCACAAAAGAGGTGTTCATAATCCAAGCAAATAAACAAATCATTTGCCTTAAAAGGACTTAGTTAGTCAGACCTTAAACCGAGAACCAATTGAAGAGAACTTTGATGTCTTGGATGAATCCTCAACTAAGGAGGTAAACATGCCCGAGACAAAGGAACATTTTGAAGCACTCAAAAGTGCTTGATGCTCAGCAACCACATAGTCCTTGTTCTTGTCCAGAAACAGTTCAGTTTGATAAGTGACCTGCAAATTATATCAAACCTTGTTACTTGTAACATTTAAGATTCTAAACTCTATAATTAAAACATAATGTGAACTAAAACTAACAGTAATTGTAGTCGTTATACAAACAAGTACACTTACATCCCCAGCATAATGGCAAATTGTGAAGTCACTTTGTGATAATTTTGGTTTAGTGAAGCGCTTATGATTCTTGAATGTTTGATATAACTTTTGGGCAAATGTTTCATGTGTTGATCTTGGAAACATACTACAAAATACAAGCCTCGGTTATCTCACCAGCAAAAGTGTCAGTCTAATTTTAAAAACAAAAAGTACTTAACTAAACAATGGTAAGTCACGTGTATCCATGTGACATAAAAGGACTGTCACTTACCAAGCTTCGTCCAGAAGAGCAATTATGCCACCAGGTTTCTGAAATCAGATATATGTAAACTTTAAATTTACAAAATATTATAAAGATTACTAAACGATAATCATCGATAAAATAACATGTGCAAAATTCTATTTATAACAAAAACCAAATTACAAATCTACTTGCAACATAATCATCAAACTTTCAATAAAGAAAAACAGCAACATTTGGTGTTAAATAGTGGCAAAGAAAAAAAAATACAGAAATGTTGAAAATGTCAAATTTCTGTAAACATAAGAATTCACTAAAGAAAGTAAGTCAGGAATTTATGCAGAGTTAGACAGTACTTACCTTTTCAATTAGATCTAGGATATCTTGGTTGTCAACAAACTCAATGTAACTCCAGTCAATCTCTTCTTTTGTATATTCTTCTTGCTCCATTTTGAACACGTGCTGCCCAACAAAATAATACAATAAATATAGATGTACTGAAGAAATGTCCAGGATACTATGGAAAATAGGAAGTCCCTTTAGGGACAAACCTGATTGAAATGTTGTTGAAGCTTCTCATTTGTCAAATTGATGCAAAATTGCTCAAAACTGCGAAATCCATAAGCGAGTAAGCATCAGAAGAAAGACCACAGCAAGCAAGTCTCCAAAAATGGATCATCATACTCTAAGCATGTGTAAATCAAATGATATCTATGCATCAAGTGGATTCACAGACAGTAGGACCACCATGTCCTGCTGTCATATTGTGGAACTTCCGGCCAACCCTAGGCCATCACCACAAGAGTAGGAGGATCGAACAAGTGACACTGTAATAACATTATGCTAATAGTAGTAATTTATGATCCTCAATAAGTTCTGGTGGAAATCTAGAGTGTTCACCGGAGCCCAGTGGATTGGTCTGATTATGAGAGTAAAACCTTGGAAATAACTGATGAAAGATGATGTTCAACTATTTTGCATCTGAATCACATGCTATTGAGGGGATGGGGATGTTTCTTCACTCGGCAAAACTATTTCATGTCAATTATGAAAACAAAAGGCATACTGATTAAGCACCTGTTAGTTTTGAAGCTCTCAAATCCATAAATGTCCAAGACCCCAATTAGGAACTTCGATTCAGGGTCTTGACCAATTGAACTGTTAATCTTATCTACAAGCCTGCACAAAAGAAAACAACAAAAATAAAATAAAATCACAGAGCAATCAGAAACAGAAAATTTTCAATTTATGGTTCCAAATTGAAGAAAGGAAACAGTAAAACCAAAAAAAGGTCCACACTAATATATCTTCATTCAAATTCTTCTGATAAGGAAGCTTACCAATCAAACAACCTGGAGTACACAATTTTAGCCAGAGCATCTCTACTGACGGCTGCAGCTTCTGGATCCAGCCATTTTGTTATCGTTTCATCACGAGTTACAATTACACGTTTGCATAGAGAATCTTCTAGTGCCTTCACATCACACCTGAACAAAAGGTATAAAAGATAAGGCTGCAACATATGGGGAGCCAAACTTGAAATAAGAGCATCCGATTGTGTGGTGTCAATGAAATTCCATAATTACATGAAAAGCTCAGCAGCAGTTTTTAGGTGGAACCAAGATTTTTCGTCCTTTGGCATGGACGAGTCCATTTCCTTTCCCTTTGCAAATTCAATGTTTCCAAGATGCAGAATTGCTGCCACAACTCGAAATATTGCATCCTAATTGCAGTAGAAAGCAAAGATAAATTAAAAATTCAAGGCTATTTTAAAAAGATAAATTATCATTTGACGCTACTCCCGACATTATACCTGTTCATTAGAACTCATCCCAACAACTTCCATTGCCCTCCTTGTTGCAATGTATTCTTCAGAATCATCAACCCCATCCAACTCATAGCAATTTGATTGATTTAAATAATGGAATGTTTTAGGGTGTCCCAATTTGTACCTCTTAACATCCTGCAAATGACAAAGAAAAGGCAGTCTATGTTGTAAGAAAAGAAACCTGGAACTTTGCTTGGTACAGTTCATGCCATGACAAGAAAGAAAGAAATATCTGTGAAAGAAACAAGCTCCTACATATATCTTTTGTGTCGAAATCTGCATGCACATTAAAATCCATTTAATGTAGAGAAAGGATACTGAAGCTTTCTCAGTATTGCGAACCATAAATCAGATCCCTTTTTCAGGTCTGTATCCAGGATCATTAAGATAATTTCCATTCACTTGAGGGATATAGAAATATTAGGATTAAATGTGCAGCACATAAGGTTCATAACTCTTCCCATAAAACAAGTGTAGGTCAAGAAAGCCAAGATTAATTACCTCTGGTGGTGCAGCACAAAGCATGTAGAAACAATGATAATTTCTCTCAGGATTGGAGACCTGACAAACGCGTGATCTTTCAAGCAAGTAAGTTCTTATAGCTGCTCCGGAGATCCTCCCACTCTGATCAAACTGAAGCTCGACAAACTTACCAAAACGACTGCAGAAATCACAACATGCAAATAAATGTATTGCCCAATAAAAAATGTAATATACACAAAATTCATGGTATGGGTAATGGGAGCATTTACCTGGAGTTATTGTTTCTAACAGTCTTCGCATTTCCAAATGCTTCTAAAACAGGATTTGACTGAAAGTCACAAGAAACCCGAATAAACTCATGTCATATAGATGGTAAATTAAAGATAAAAAATAAAATAGTTGTGGAACAAAAAACAGTATCGAATCTTATGACTTCTCATCTCCAATAAATTGAGGTTCTAATCCTTGGTACCTCCAACACTTGCTGCTCAACAGTCCTCCCTTCAGCAACAGCTCTCCCTCCCATGTAAGCAAGATAGCGCATAAGCAGTTTGGTGCTTTCTGTTTTACCAGCCCCACTCTCACCACTAACCAATATTGATTGACTTATTCCATCATTTATCATAAGTCTGTAACCAAACAAATGGACCTTTACATTGTTGGACAAGAAGATAGATCAAATAAATAAACAAACTGCAATGCGAAAATGTACCTATATGCCTCATCTGCAACAGCAAACGGGTGTGGGCTCAGTTCGCCAAAGTCTGCCCCTTTATATTGTGCCATCATATGACTATCATAAAGATGAGGTAATCTTCTAAAAGGATTCACAGCGATCAAAATGTTCCCTGTGTATGTCTGGAAACAACATTTAGTCTATTAGATCATTGGCTTTCATGTATTAAAAGGATAAATTAAAAGCTCACACACACAACCTGACCGTCCCCACCCCACCAACAAACGAAATTGAATACATACATAAGAAGGATTTGAGATGGCATAACTTTTAAGTTTATTGAACACTTACGTATATTTCATTGATATCATATCTTGATCGTAGATTATCTAGAACACCTGGTTCATGCAAATAAGCCAGCTTTGTCATATCATCCACTCCACAGGGTGGGGCTTCAGCATCTTTAGGATAGATATTGGAAGCTTTAACAACAACCTGCAGTTTCCACCCAAATGGAGAAAGCGAGGAAGCAAAATCGACAGAAATATCAGAACAAGGTAAAGGCAGAGGTGACACAAGAAATAATTGTGAACAATGGTTCAACATAGAAAATCATTAATAGACATTGGCATGCACGAAAACATAGTGAATAATAAATAAATGCACTCACCGTTTTCCCTGAAGTGCAGAGAACCTTGATCTGTTCACCTTTAACCTCCACAACTTCACCATCTATCCAAGCTTCTTCAGGATCCTCCAACCAAACAAGAGATCCAACCACTAAACTCATAGCAGCAGCCTAAAAAGCAAAGAGTCTCATTTGTTAACATATGGAGCGAACTATTAAAATGGTAACTGAGCATCATCAAACAAACAAATAACGACAGGTGCTGCTTAGTACCAGCAACAATACCCTAAGTGCAAAGGGCAGATTTTCTTTAAATTTTCAAAACCAAGGAAACTTCAGAATTAAGTATAAGAATTGGTATATGTAAACTTGAGAAACAGAGTGAGCCAAACTCAATTTATAAGCTATATTCAGCATGGAATAGTTTGAACATTTGAACCTTTGAAGTTCAAACTCAATTCCAAATTACTGGCAACACAAAAGCAACCATGTCATTAAGTTCAAGTAAGGGCATCCAGTTCCAATTCCAAGACTCTATTTTCCTGCTACCCAACAAAACCTATCTGTTGTTCAGTGACTGATTTAGTCATGGTCGTGTAATCGGCGGCCAGACCATTAGTAGCTTATTGCATATGAACACCCCCCAAAACTGATATCCAAAATTACTAATCGTGTTGAGTTACAAAAGTCCCATTGTTATCAAATATATTCCTAGGCTTTAAACAGTGTTGCCAACATGTTAATGCTACTGAAGATGAAGCTCGAAAGAGTTGCTCACTAAATCAAGATGGGCATTTCAATATGACAGTATAAATGAACAAATCTTAATGGCATCTATCCAGACAAAATGACACAAACGAAGGAAATCAAATTTCTTTTCTACTTCAAACCAAACACAGATCAGTCCACAAAGAAAGTAAACCAATGACAACAATCAAATCATCCACAAGTTCCATATAAAAATGACAACCCAGAACTCCAAATGAATAAAATATACACAAAAACAAAAAACCAATAGAAATATACAAAATATAAGTACCATTTAACAGAGAACTGATCGGATCAGAGACTTGGGTTTGCTTCTGGATCTACTCCCAGCCTTCCCCAATAAAGACCATTCAAATTCAGCAACAAAGTTTCCAACTTCTCCTCCTTTCACTACAATCTTTGCTGGTATTTCTTTGAAACAAATCAAAATAAAATAATGGAAAATGAAATTAAAAAATGAGAAGCTTAAACCCTTCAACAACCCAAATAACTTGAAGAAGAGATTAAGCCCCCCTTCTGCTGTTCAAGCAGATTCTCTTGTTCTTGTGTTGCTTTGTTGTCTTTTGCTTGCTACTTCCCTCCGCCTATCCAACTTCGTTTGGACTTTGGTTTTATTTTTTCGGGTCTCAAAGTTTTATTAACATAATTGTTACTAACTTGCTATTAAGGATTTAATTAACAAAAATAAAACGCCAATCAAGTCGCCCAAGTTTCCGAAACTACCCTTAGATCTTGACCGTAATTACGTAATTTAAGACCCGGTCCCGCTTGACTTCACAACGTTGTCTGAACTTTTCACCTTAAAATATCGAAACGCGGAGGCGGTAAACTCTCATTTCACATTTTGTCAACTACTTTTCTTCCAACCTGTCAAATGTTTTTCCTTTTTTCAATTTGATCTTATTACAAATTCACACTATATTATTGTTCAATTAAAAAAATTAAATTAAATTTTAAGGTTAACATAGACCACCAAAAATTTGAGCATATGGTCGGGAATTTTTATATTTTTAAAATATAAGTAATAGTCTAAACTATATGGGAACGAATGTTTCATACACACACAACTAAGATGTCATGGGAGTTCAAACTTGAGACCTCTGATTTGTCATGCAGGAATTTTAGCATTAAAGTAAAAGTCATTTTCATTTACCATGTATGCTTAACATAATATGAAACTATAAGTAAATGTTGTGATAAATATACTAACTTTTGGTAAAGATTTTCCATAAAACAAATTTGGTAAGAATAAATAGGGTAACTCATTCAAACATATCAGAGGCTGTCTTTTTTTTCTAAAATATTCTCCATGTTCCTTCATCTACATGATGTATGAACCAAATGTGCTTTTGGCATCACTAAAATGTTAATTTTAAATTTCTTTTGGGTATTTTCTCAACTGCAAGTCACAAACTTCTTATGAGGGTGCACAAATTCTTCAACGTGTGACATGCATAAATGTGCTTTGTCCTACTCCTACATATAATCTCTATGAATTTGTCTTTTACACAATTACCCTTATTAAAGAACTATACCATTTATTAAGATAAATTTTTTATTTTTATAAAACTGCTATGCCATTAATATAAGGCATGGTTGTGGACCGTGTTGATGGCTTATGAACCAAAAAATAAAAAATAAAACTCAAAAGAAAACTATTGAAAATTCAGAAGGCTAACTTCGTAATAATGTGTCAAATTTGTGGGTAGTTCTGGGAGTGGAAAAAATATTAGGGCTAAAAGAAGCCATCAAAATCCAACATATGTGGAGAATATTCAGGTTAAGGTAAACCTAGCAAACTGGATAAAGTCACCACTTATTACCAGAAAACATAAGGAAGGCCAACAACAAGGAGCCACGTAGCTGTTAAAGTCATCGAATTTGGGATGTCGGAAGGAAAATAATCGCGCCACGCGCCTCATGTTCATTCTGTTAATTACATGAACAATTTCCCCTTTTGTTTTTTGGTTTGAACCACGAGGACAATTTTCCCTATTCAGTTAATTACATAAATTCCTTTTTTCCATTTCTGGTTAATTACATGAAATTTTTTTCCTTATCGAGTCAATTACATGAACCTGAACACTATGACTGTCCAAAGCTCTTTTTCTTATTTAATACAAACAATAATTTACTTTAATTTAATCTAAACAACCGTCTAAATTCATTAAAAATGAAAGAAACAGGATGAGCTCTTTTTTTTTTTTTTTTTTTTTTCAAAAGTCACATATGGTATAAGAACTCAAATTTTTTTTCTTAAATTTTGTCCATATTTAAATTCGAAGAAAAATACCTAATTTTTAGCTTTGAACATATTGTCTCCAACCTTTAATATTTTTGGGTGGTTTCGCAAATCAAGTCATATCAATAAGACTATATATGAGAATTTAAAGTAGAAAATACAAAAAAGATGTAAGTTTTAGAAGATATTAATGAATACATGATATTATTGACTCCATACATTAATGAACATACTCAAGGCCAATTACGATCATTTGTTGACACTTGATTGAAATTCTCATGTTTTAGATACCAAATTATATTTATGCAACAAAATAGGCTAAGAGCACTACTTATTAAGAGCTTCAGGGTCCCATTAAGTCTCATTTAGTCCACTAAATAGAGAAAATTAGTTTCAGCAATTTAGTTTACAGTCCACCACATCCTTATATAGATAAAATCTTAGGTTGGCCACTGACTCCTTATGACTTTCAAAACAGTTGGAAAAAAAATGTCATTGAAATATTATATAAAATGAACCTTTTACTTAAATATGCCATCCAAATTGAAGAATATATATGAGGAGTAGGAAGACAATAGAACGAAATTAAAGAAAAAACTGGTGCGCGTGAGCGTGTGGGTTAAATTGCAGTCTTAACTCTTAAGGCAAATAAAAAATAAAAAATCCCGTGAGCACGTTGCGAGTCTTTAGGACGTGCAGAACGAAAAATGTCATCATCTAATGGGGACAACAAAATAACGGTGGAGATCTGAGGAGCCTAGCTGCGGTGCAATCAGAGCCGTTGAGCTACAATAGTGTTCGAGAAAGTGGACGATAAAGACCGCCTTGACATACGGAATCAATTGGAAGATTGCAAATTGCAATAATTTGCTTTATTTCTTTTAATTTTGTCCTTTTTTTGAAATGGGGGCAAACTAATTCACTATATATTTTTTAATATAAATAAATTCACCATTTTTCTTGAAAGAAGAAAAAAATCGTTCCCAAATTATCCTTTTTAACACAAGAAAATTATCGATTTTTTTTCTCTTTTCAAATGAGTACGAATGAGAGGACTAAAATGCATCCATACATGGACTTAGCTAAATTGACAAGAGTGGATGCGCTTCTCACTCTGCTCCGTGTAGTATAGATTAGATTAAAAGTAGAATATCGTTTATGACCGAAAAATCAAGCCTAAAACGTACAATAAAAAAATTAGAATGGAATAAGAAAGGTAATAACGTAACGTCTCTTGATAGTATAATGACTTGATATCTTTTGAAGCAAACCTTTTCAACATTTTCCCTTCAATATAAAGTAATAATCTAATCTTCTCAAAAACAAATAATACAAAATAGTAATGCATTGAACATTTTTATATTCCCATCCTTGTAAGGTTAACTAACATGACAGCACGACAAATAGGCAAATGAACAACTAAAGCCGATTATTAAAAATAATAAAGGTGTACTTAGTTGATTAATCTGGTATTAAATATAAAAATCTAAAACTTGGAGATGGAGAAAAGTGAATCCTATAAACATGACAGCATGTTGGTTGCAATAAAATTTGAGTAGGAAGGAACAAAGCATTTCAACTTTTCCCTGCTTAAATCACTTGGCGTGTAGAATGGAGATGTTGAATGGTTCAATCTCATCATATCTCAGCAACATTCACTCTATCTAGCAATAGCATTCTATAAAAAGAGGAAGAAACAACATATGGTTAGTTGACACTACAAAAATTATAAATAAAAAAAGGGAACGTTCGGGATCAAATTTATTAAATTTCTCATGTGAGTTGATAAAAGAAAAATGAGACTGAAAAATAAAGCTTAATACTATTAATGAAAAAATTAGGGGCAAGTTTAAGCTCGACCGTTTTCGAGGATATTAGGGGTAAAACAAAAGAAAACTTATTAACAGGACTAACTCTAAATATCCAACCCATGCCATTTGGTACAGAAGTGAGCATGACTAGTTGGCTGCGTTATAACTTGGCAGATAAGACTCTAAAATCAGTTGTGCTGGGGAAGGTGCTTGTATCTGAACAATCAAATATGTGTACTTCCATTGCTTGTCTGCTTGGTCCATGAACATCTCGGCAAATACTTTCCCAGCTCCGTGAGGCCCTCGTACATAAAAATTAACCTACAATCAATTGGTCATACAAGCAGTAAGTTAACATTTCTACTCTAAATTATGAGAGATCATTTACATTAATAACAAAATTCAAAATGAGGGAGTGGGAATTGATTTGTATTGCAAATAACATTGGTTAAGTTGCTTCAAATAACAAACAAAAAGGACAATGGGAAATCACCTCTACGTGCTCTACCCCTTCTTCATCATGCCATATTCTGTTGGGAATGCGTTGGCGAGCAGCACGGTTTCTACTTTCTTGACCATACCCTGTAATAGGGTATCCGACCCTCATCCTAACCTGATAAAGAAAATATCAAAGTCATTTGAGCCACAACATTGCCAGCTCAATATTCACATGCATACAAA
Source organism: Prunus avium (assembly GCF_965620075.1). Taxonomy (NCBI): domain Eukaryota; kingdom Viridiplantae; phylum Streptophyta; class Magnoliopsida; order Rosales; family Rosaceae; genus Prunus; species Prunus avium. Next base: position 36,848,862 of record NC_142291.1, read on the forward strand.
CAAAAAGGATTATGTATAATATTGATTAGAATTCAATTCTGACTGCCTACAGATATTGATCGATCATGGTCCATAAATTCCATGAACTGCATACAAAGTTGAAATGAATTCTTCACCCAGGAATAATTATATCAGCATAACCCGCTGTCCAATATGAAATTGTAGTTACTACATGCAATTGTAGCTAGCATATCTAAGGCTTGAGGTGTGAGGTGTTCATACATGTACTTTATGCATTGATAGGTACTATGTAGGGTTTTCCTCTTTGGCAAGTGTTCATTAACCTACCCAAACTTTTTTTATCTAACTGGCAGTAAATTATTATATTCACTATGTATTAGACTTTTCTTAGAGACTAGAGGTTTCTGCCTAGCCACATCACGTAAAATTAATGCCAGTGTTGGCCATAAGAAAACTGCCACTGCTATTACAAATTTAAAATCTTTTCACAGTCCATGGCCATTACACAGATGAATAAGTCCCAACCCCTTTTAGGAAACCATGGGTCCAGAATTAAGAGAAATTATTTACCCCATTTCTTTTAGAGGAAAAAATAATGATATACTAACCTGTGCATCATCTTGAACCCTTTTAAGAGCCTTGTTAAAGATCTTGTACCTGCCAAAGACAATGTTGTCATTTTAGAGTAATATTGAAGAACTCAAAAATTCAATTTACAACCTTATAAGATATTTTAACTATAAAAATAAAGTAAGGTTTGTTGTCTCCTCACTCTTTCGGTTCAAAAATAAGCTCCTTAAAGACAGCATATCCTGCGGCAGCAGCAATTCCAAGCCCTGCAAGAATAACTACACTGTAGGAAGCTCCCTCTACAAATGTCACAGGCTTTTCTGGGATGTTGTATGTAGGAGCATCAAAAGGATCCTCTACAGTAGATAAGTCTTTCTTATTCTGGAAAAGTAAATAGTTGAAGAATCAAGATACCAATAAGTATGAAAGTTGAGTTCACAAAAAGTATCTAGAGAAAATCAAATTTAGAAAATTAGAATGCACATGGTTAAACTACCCAGCCACAAACATGCAAACAGAATGCACATGTAAAGTTTAGAAAATCAGTTCAGCAGCAAACCTCAGATGGACTTTGTCGTGGTTGCCGTGAAGCTTTTGATGAAATGGATCTACAAAATTGAGGAATGCTGGAACTTGCTATATAGTTTCTTGTGGGTTGAAATTGTGGCCAAGAAGTAGACATTAACTCTCTAGCGCACTTCCTTCCATATAGAACATGAATTCCTGCAAAACATGATTGCATAGAAATTATGTGCAAAAGAATAAACCACTAGAAAATGCAAAACTATAAATTTTCCCTACTTCACACCAGTAGATCAGTACATCTCACTAATTTTCAACTGCCAATACAAACTTTCAGCGCCCAAATGTTTCCTGGTGTTTATCCATTAACTATTTAGATGCTCTAACCAACAGAAGATAGTTGTATTACTTAAGCCAAATAAACCATATCTATTATATGAATTTGCGAAGCAGTCACTAACCATCAGCTCCAGCTATGCTCTGCAGAATTCAGAGAAAAAAAAAAAATCAGCTGGCAAAGTGCTAAGAGAAACAAAATCATAAAAACCAAGATCACACAATTATCTCACCCTAGTCAAATGGTTTGCAGGAGCAGTAGATTGACTTGCACATCCTGATTTCAGTACTGCCAGCAACTGCACCATTATAAGATAGCAACTTAGTTTAAATAAAACTGAAGCCTCTGAAACGTAGAAATTCTAGCCAAAACAAAACATAAACCTGATCTGGCTTGGCCTCCTCTGTGTGGAAAGCTCTATACCCCCACAATCTCATCTTGGGCAAAACCCTAATAACATCTGTTTGTTTTTTTCTCCATAACTCTAAAGCACACTTGTATGACCCTAAAAACCGAAAGTGTTGCCGATGCAAAGTCAAATAAACCCTTTCAAAAGTGATAATGAAGAAAAGAAAAAAACTTGTTTTCTTGTTTGGTTTCCGAGAAAATGCATGAAAGTAATCGGAAACGTATGCATACCCATCGTAGTTCAACTAAGGTTCGGAGGGTGTGGTGGTTCAGTCTGTGGTGTCGAAGGTTGATGCCCTAGCTTTGTTCAGTTTGTTGGTCTCCTCAATCGTCTAAGGCTTAGTTTGGTATTGCTGTACTTTTTTAAAAAACTGCTTCTGCTGTGCTGCGAGAATAAACAGCTGTGAAGTGAAGCACCTAACTGTTTGGTAATTCGAATTTGTAAAAGTGCTGTGAGTATAAAAAGTAGTGTCATAGCGTTTGGTAAACTTTTTTTTTAGAAGTGATGTGAGAGTGTATAATGACCAAAAAGGGCATAATACCGAAAGTGTTATTTATTTATTGTAAAACACAAGGAAGTTCAATACACTTACAATTTTTTTTTAAAGAATCTTAATTATAATATACACTTTTCCCACAAAAAAAAAAATAACTCGATGAAACAAATAATTGTTTTGACAAAGCCCCAAATTAATAAATATGCAGACTCAAACATCTTCAATCTCTAGTTCGCATAAAGCCCCAAATTCCATCAAAATGTTCAGAGAGAGGTTTTACACAAAAACCCCAAATTCCAGAAAACAAAAGCAAGATATCCAAGAGGATATGAAAGATAGAGATACCCAAGAAGAATAAAGATACTCAGGAGGACATGGAAGATACCTGTAATGCAGCTTCAGTGAACAGATTTAAGAGAGCCCCTCTTGCTGAGACAACTCCAGAAAACTTGAGGAACGGCTGCAGGGATTGGAGAGTGCGATATGAGATTCGTAGGATTTGATCGAGAAAAAGATAGGATATAGCGTGTCATTTGTTAAAAGAGATAAGGGCAGTATGGGCAATTTGAAAGTTTCATTTAAGCCTCCGCATGCTTCTCCTGTAGGGATGGCAACGGGCCGGGTATGGTCCAGGTTTGCCAATACCATCCCCGACCCTGATTCCCAAACCCTTCCCGTCCCCGCCCCCATCCCCGTTTAATAGGGTTCGGGGAATCCCCGCCCCGTACCCGTCGGGGGACCATTTCCCATACCCGCCCCGAATACCCGATTTTTTACGGAACCTTCTGTATCGGCAAGAGAAACTCCAGCAGCAACTTTCACTGCATCTGCCGTTTGAACAATAAACATTGTCAAACATAAGGAAGCTCAAGGATAAAGAAAGAGCAAAATATTGCTTTAAACTTTGTTAGTGATATCATATTTTGGCCAGCAACGTCTATAAAACCAATCAGAGCTTTCAAAAATTCCTGAATACAAAGATATGCATTAATACGTTGTTGGTTACACTCACAGTCAAAACCACAATCCACGAGAGAAAGAAAAGTAAATGTTTTCAATTCCAAACAAGCCAAATCAAGCGTGGCAAGTAGCATGGACTTATTGAAATGTAGAGATTTCTATAAGGAAATATACATTTCAACTAAAATCAAAGACCCAAGTACCTGATATGGATCGAACCTTCACTAAAGCTGTCAATGGTGGTGGCAGCAACGGTCACAATCCAAGGCGCAGCGTTGACAACCGTTTCACGGGAGGGGCCATCGTTTCCTGCGGAGAAGAAGAAGAAAAAAGGAAGAAAAAAAAAAGATGAAGGAAAAGATGGGAGTGCGGCGGCTGAGTAAAGAAAGTAGGGTTTATGCTCATCCTAAAAAAAAATGTAGGGTTATTAATTGGGTTTGGGCTACAGGCTTAATATTGTTGGGCTATAGGATTATATTTTGTTAAAAAAGAGATGTGATATTTTTGTTTTTTACAAGGGATTTTGTGTTGTTTAAATGAAAAGAAAAAAAACAAAATAAATATTTATTTCCTGGTAAGTTATGGGTAGTAAGCAAGAGCCACGGGTAGTAGGGGTGGGCATCTAAAACCGAAATACCAAAATCGTACCCTAACCGAACCGTACCATACCGATTTTATACCATTTCATTTGGGATGAGGAGATATTCGGTACCGTACCGTACCAATAGAGTATGGTATGGTAGCGGTATCAAGTATTTGGTACTGGTCAATACCGTACCGTACCGAATAGTACTGAAATATAATTTATTTATTTTCATTCTCTCGCTGTCTCTCACTTGCCTCTCAAATGCCAAAGCCAAACCCTCACTCTTCTCCATAATTTTAACTATTTTGGTTTGTAAGCCATAAGGCATGAGTTTTAACCATTTGGATTTGATGAATCTGTTGATGGATAAATATTGATTCGGTTGATTTGGATATTGAATATGTTGATGGATATTGGATATGTTGATTAGGATTTGGATATTGAATATGTTGAATATTTGAATTTGTAACTTAGGCATCACTTATTTTGGTGAATGAATATGTTGAATATTGAATTGGTTCATTTTTTAGTTGTGTCATTTTGGTACCGAAATGGTACCGATACCGATTTGGCACGGTACGGTACCAATCTTGCCATGCTTCATAATTCCACCAAATAAGCCTTTAGTTTTGATTTGAGCTCTAAATCTCATTTTCCGGATTTTCACGCACCGCTTCTTGGGGCTCATCACTTGAGCTCCCAAAAATCACTAGTTTATAGACCTAGTTTTAGAGAAACCCTAGCAATTACAGCTTCAACCGTAATTTATGTGAGCCCATAATTTCCGAACACGTTCAAGAAGTCGTCTCTACTTTCCATGAGCCCGTAATTTCCGCTTGTGGAATCTGCGGCACCTCTATCTATCGACCGTAGTTTTAGAGAAAAAATCATGTTTGCATATAAATTTCGTTTTTAAAAAAAAATCAATATTTGTCGTGGCGTTTGATTATTTTTGTTATCTTTGAATTGTTTAAATTTGTTGATTATACATGTTTGCATACGGATTTTGTTTTTTAAAATCAGTATTTGTTATTGTGTTTTATTTTTCCTATTATATTTGGATTGTTTGAATTTATTGATTATTATACATATTTGCATATGAATTTTGTTCTTAATATGCATGTTTGTTAGCTGGAATTGGAATTGTAACCATTAAATTAATTAATTATTTCTCTGTAACACAAAGACAATTGGTGGAGTAGTGGTAAGGTAAGTTGTTGGGTTCTAAAGGAGGTCATGGGTTCGAAACCCCATGCCTCCATCACAAAAATGTTTTAAGGCTTTTAAGATATATATTAATTAAAATTAGAAATATATATATTTCGGGCCGGGTTTGGGGACGGGGACACAATTACCATACCCGGCCTGAACATGTCGGGGATTTTTTTTTCGGGTCTCCCCCGTACCCGTACCCGATTTGGCCCCGAAAATTCCCCCCCGGCAGGGATTTTTGCCATCCCTCATGACAGCAGATTTTAGAAGCAGCTCCCCACCTGCTTATGTTTTTTAGCTTTGAATGACAACAAATTATTAAATAAGCAGCTTGGATTTGTTTTACCAAACACCCAAATCTCCAAAACTTTTTTTCAAAGCTGCTTATTTTTTAAGTTAAGCAACTCCAAACCAACCCTGAAACCCTCAACCGGAGCTAAGGGGGATTTGTTTCGGGCTATGAAAATGGGTCGGGTTAATCCCACTGTGAAACCCAAGCAAGTTTAGTGGGCTAGAATTGAGTTGGTGGACTCAATATATTTTTGATGGGCCTCAATGCTTGGGATTCAATATAGCTCTATTGATTTTCTTTTATTTATTTATTTAAGAAATAGCTTTTATGCATAGATATCATATGCATAGTTAATTACAAATATATTTCAAGGAATAAAAACCACGTGTAATTAATTGAAAGCAAGTGCTAACTCAAAATGGAATCCAAACTTCTTTTTTTCTTTTGGTCGAATGGAATCCAAACTTATTTCTACTTTTAGCACCCAAAACACATTGGTTGGGTTACCAAAAAGTAGTTGTGCCATTGCATGATGGATATGGATTCATAGACTTGCCACACTCACCTTTTTGGATGATCCGAAGTGTCCCATTGCGACGAGTGAAAATTACATTTGTAAATGGATGTAGATATGCTTGAGCAATTTGAACGTGGTATTTGGACATTGAATTTGATTGTGTGGCACAATTGATCACTGTGATCTTGTTGATCTGCCGAATTCCTTGGGTGACTTGATATGTTTGAGGTATCTTGACTTATCTACACACCTATCACCCAGTTACCTAGAAGCATACAAGGAAGGAGATAGATAGTGGCTATATAGTTTGTTCTATATGAAAGGAATTTTCTTTTGTGGTTTTGCTGCTGCAGGGCCGCAGGGGTTGGATGTTTAGGGGAGGGAGATAGTAGCCATACGGGAAGGTTTATTGATGATAGGCTTTTTGGGTTTTAATCATTTTATACTTGCAATTGCCTCCCAAGAAGCTGTTTCAATGCTTATTGGCAAAATGGGTTGGTGGAGCAACATTCGCAATGTGGTGGAAGATACTAGATGGTTGGTGGTCGACATGTACGTGACGGATGTTCTGTAGGGCAGCGGTGTGGCGCATGCTCTTACTCAATTTGGCTCGAAGAATGCTCCAGTTTCGTTTGAGTGGCACCTTGGTTGGACTCTCTTCTAAGGAAAGATAGGGATGTGCAGTAGGGTGTTTTTTCTGTATTTTTTGTGGAGGCGTTGTGGTACTCTTTTTCCTTGTGTCAATATTTTTAAAATACTCAAAAGTGTAAAAGTTGGTTAATTTAAAAAATCTTGAGGATACAAAAGCCCATGTGTTGTAACTTGTAAATGTTATGACATAATTCTCATGCTACGTATGAGTTGATATGTGTATGTAATGATTGATAGGCAATTATATTTGAGTTGATCTACGTATGTAATGATTGATAGCCACGAGAGCGTTACAAAATTGGTGTCGTGTTCATAATTTCTTGTTTAGGTTAGTTAAGAGTTGGTTAAATCATGTTACCATTTTATGAAGAAGAAAAGGACTTTATTAGAGTTAACTACGTTAAATTAATGTTATTGGGTGTACAAATGTCAATATTTTAGATAGGTACATAGAAAATGGAGATAGCATATTTGAATTTCCACTTGAGACTAGGAATAAAATCTTCAGAAATTGCTTCCACACAACACAAGTTGTCAAGTGGGCGACAAACTAGGTTGCAAAGAAAAATTCATGCAATAAAACTCATAGGTATCATATGCATAGTTAATTACAAATATGTTTCAAAGAATAAAAACCATGTGTAATTACAAAATGGAATCCAAACATCTTTTTTTTCTTTTGGTCGAATAGAATCCAAACTTATTCATGCTTTTAGTACCCAAAACACATTGGTTGGGTTACCAAAAAGTAGTTGTACCATTGCAGGATAGATATGGATTCATAGACTTGCCACACTCACCTTTTTGGATGATCCGAGAGTGTCTCATTGCACACGTGGATTCATAGACTTGCCACACAACACACGTTGTCAAGTGGGCGACAAACTAGGTTGCAAAGAAAAATTCATGCAATAAAACTCATAGATATCATATGCATAGTTAATTATAAATATGTTTCAAGGAATAAAAACCACGTGTAATTACAAAATGGAATCCAAACATCTTTTTTTCTTTGGTCGAATGAAATCCAAACTTATTCCTGCTTTTAGTACCCAAAACACATTGGTTGGGTTACCAAAAAGTAGTTGTGCCATTGCAGGATGGATATGGATTCATAGACTTGCCACACTCACCTTTTTAGATGATCCGAGAGTGTCCCATCGCGATGAGTGAAAATTACATTTGGAAATGTATGTAGATATGATTGAGTAATTTGAACATGGTTGTTTTGGACATTGGATTTGATATTTGATTGTGCGTGCATCACTGTTGATGAGGCGGGCGTGTTTGAAACTAGGACTATTGATTATGTAACTCCATGACTTGGATACATAACATGGATAACCATATTTACCCGGTTAAATAAAGGAATAATGATTTAGGGTTTAAACTTTAAATACTCAAAAGTGTAAAGTTAGTTAATTTAAAAAATCTTGAGGAAACAAAAGCCCACACGTTTTAAGTGTAATGATATAATTCGCACGCACGTTTACATGCACAAGATTGTAAATTGATTCACGTACGTAATGATTAATAAGTAACTAAGTCTGAGTTGATTCACGTACATAATGATTGATAGATAATTACGTAAGAGTGGCATAAGAGAGTGTTGAATAGTTGATGTAGTGTTCACAACTTCTTGTTTCAGTTGGTTAAGAGTTTGTTAAATCATATTACCATTTTATGACGAAAGAAAAAAGGCTTTATTAGTTAATAAGTTTTGAATCAAGTTAGAGAACGTTTATTAGCTTTGGAGGCAATTAGGAAAAGGGATAACACATGCCATCAAGGCCCAATGTTTGATTGACCCATCATCAATTTCAGTTTCTAGTGTTTGGGCCAACCCAAGCCCTAAAAAATGCAAAGGCCCAATTATTTGCCCTTGAATAATCTAGCGTATCTCAGACCCAAAATACATAAATAAATGATTATTAGTATTATTATTATTATCGTTCTGGCTATAAACCAATTGAGTTGCACATAACAATTAAATTAATCATAGAATTAAAAAAATAATAATTAATGGTTGGAATAGAATTAGATATTAAAAATGGGCCATCTCATTCTCAGCCGTCAGATTTCATTACAATTTTTTTATCGCCATGCTAAGTCCTGTGATTGGAGTTGAAAGATTTTTTTTGGGTGCGACAAACGAAACGACGTTGCAAATTACGGGGTTACTTGGGGACCCCACATGACAGCTACGGTGCTAACACCGTAACAGTATTACAGAGACCGTGTAACGCGCACGCGCCTCGAAGTTGTGGAGACCAAACATTCTCAAAAACATAAAAGAACAAATAAAAATAAAACAAAAATTTTGGGAGAAAATTAAAAAACAAAAACCTCGGACTTTGAGATTGTTTGTTTGGTGGCACTATACTTCAATTTGGTTTAAAATATTAAAAAAAATATTGGATTTCGGCCAACAACTACTATTTAATTCATTAGCAGGACAAAACAGCAATTTCATTATTGTTCGTGAGCACAGTAATCATAAGAACCAAACATTGTGTGTTGTGGTTATGGGTTGTGTATACAAACGTTCTGCCTCAACTCGAATAACACAAGGCCGTTGACCATCTCTATTAATTTCAAGGTTATAGAAATGGTAATATAGTTTTACATGGTAGGTTAATGTTAAGAATGTTGTGGGCCCCGCTATATCCAATATGTCCAACCGTGTTCTCCCTTGGCCATCGGTGCGTTTTCAAAACGCTTCACCAAAAAGAAGGTGGAAATTTGACTGTTTTTTACTTTTACCAACTCAGTTCATATCTTGCTCCTTTGTACACTAAAGTAGTCTACATTAATCTCTCTCTCTCTCTCTCTGGAATAACTCTGATGCACGCTCGTATGATTCCTATAGTGATTTTGAGCTTTTTCTTGAGCCTCCTCATTTGTCCCATTGTTCCATATCTCTCTATCTCTCTGAATCTCCATTGTCTCTCTCTGCTCTGTTTACCATCTCCTTCCTTTTTGGCTCTTCATTGTCAGGGACGAATGCAGCTAATGGGCTGTATGGGCTATAGCCCATGCCAAAAAAAATTTGATTTTTAAATGTGATGTAGTCTTAGCCCCCCAAAAAAAATATCTATAGCTAAATAGAAGGGATAGCCCACTTCGTACCTGCATTCACAGTAAACAGAGTCAAAACTACTTGAGTGGGACAGAAAGCATCAATTCATGAGGGTGAAAACACAAAGAAGCCAAGACATTTCTTGGGGGTCTCATTCTAGTTCTATCAAAAGTTTGATTTATTTATTTGGTGCAACCAAGACACTTCTTGATGAAATAGGTCGTAATGGACTTACATCACAATTTCGTGGGGAGTCTGAGAGTATTTATATTGCCATGATGTCGTCTGCATTTGTTTTTTCCTTATTTTTGTTGTGAAAAACTATGGGATTGCATGTTTATTTAGTGATTTCAACTCTTTCAAGCCTAGAAGGGTGCAACTCAAATAGTTGTATTATGTATTTGCATTGCATGTTTATTCTATATTGTCTTTTTTTATTAGTTTATATCTTATGTACTATATGCATTTTGAGGGTATGGCTCAATTTGTCCCCCCTGATTAGGTATATAATTTTTGTTATCAATGAAATTCACTCGTACCATCGAGTTTGTTTATAAGGGAATCCAGCCCAGTGTATTTCGAAATCTTGAATTCGTCCCTGTTCATTGTCCTTCTGTCTCTGTCTCTGTCTCTGTCTCTCTTCTGGGTTGTCTTCAAATTTCTTAACCTGCTTCCTTATTCTTCAACAGAGAAGCAGAACCATGACTATGAGTACCAACAACAACAGCAACCACAGCAAAGAAAAGCTTGTGGTGGAGGTGGTAGCAGCACACAACCTCATGCCCAAAAACGGTGAAGGTTCCTCTTCACCATTTGTAGAAATAGAGTTTGAGAACCAAAGGCTCAGAACCCAAGTAAAATACAAAGACCTCAACCCCATTTGGAACGAAAAGCTTGTGTTCCATATCAAAGACGTGGCTGATCTTCCTTACAGAACCATAGAAGCCAATGTCTTCAACGAGAGGAGGTCCAGCAATAGCAGAAATTTCCTGGGAAAAGTTCGAGTTTCGGGCACTAACATTGCAAAAGAAGGTGAAGAGGTCCCTCAGCTTTATACCCTTGACAAAAGGAGCCTTTTTTCTCACATCAGAGGGGAAATAAGCTTCAAGCTTTACCTTTCAACAAGGGAAGAGGTCAAGGAATTTGGGGCTAATGGAACAGTCTCATCCTCTATTTCTGCTCCTTCTGCTTCGGCTTCTGGGTTTTCAAAGAAAAGCAAGAAACTTCAGGGACCAAACTCAACCATGGCGGCAAATCAGCAGCTGGTACAAGAAACAAAGCAAACCCAACATAACCAGAACAACAACCACCACTCAAAGAATGTGGATCAACCAAGTCCAAGTGAGGTGATTCTGATGAACAAGCCTGTTTTGATTAATACAGGGCCTGGTTCTGTTATGTTCGGTGTTGGGGGCGGTGGGGTGGGTGTATACTCAAATAGGTTGACCGAGTTTACACTCAAAGAGACTCAGCCTCAACTTGGAGGTGAGTCTTTGAAAAAGGACAAAGCTAGCTCTACTTATGACCTTGTTGAGCAAATGCAGTACCTTTATGTGAGAGTTGTGAAATCCAAAGGAATCTCTTTGTTTGGTGGTGGAGATTTGGTGGCTGAAGTGAAGGTAGGGAACTACAGAGGAATTACAAAGAAGGTTGGTTTGAACAATGTTGAGTGGGGTCAAGTTTTTGCTTTTTCAAAAGATTGCATACAGTCATCAATGGTGGAGATTTTTGTGAAAGACGGCAGCAAAGATGACTTCTTAGGCCATGTTTGGTTTGATTTGAATGAGGTTCCGAAGAGTGCCTTGCCGGATAGTCAGTTGGCTCCACAATGGTATAGAATGGAGGATAAGAAGGGTGATAAGTAGAAAACATGGGAGGTGATGCTTTCAATTTGGTTTGGGACTCAGGCTGATGAGGCATTTGCTGAAGCTTGGCATTCAAAGTCTGCTAATGTGAATTTTGATGGGTTTTGTTCAATTAAGTCGAAGGTTTATTTGTCCCCGAGGCTGTGGTATTTGAGAGTGTCCATCATTGAAGCTCAAGACATTGTTCTTGGTAAGAAAGGGCCTATAATGATTAGCTTTCCTGAGCTTTTCGTGAAAGTTCAAGTGGGAAACCAGGTTTTGAGGACTAGAATTGCACAGCCAAGCAGCTTGAGGAGCCTATACAACCCTTATTGGAATGATGAGATGAAGTTTGTGGTGGCTGAGCCAATAGACGACTACTTGTTGGTTTCTGTTGAAGACAAGGTCGGGCCAGGGCGTGATGAGGTGGTGGGGAGAGTGCTTCTTCCGATGATAGCAATCGAAAAGCGAACAGATGAAAAGCCAATGGTTTCAAGATGGTTTAATCTTGACAACAACCATTTCAACAATGCAGCAGAAGAGTCCAAAATGATTACAAGGTTTGGGTCTAGAATTCATCTTTGGGTTTCACTTGATGGTGGTTATCGTGTGCTAGATGAGGCCACAATGTATAGCAGTGATCTTAAGCCAACCGACAAGCGGCTTTGGAAGCCTCATATTGGTGTGCTTGAAATGGGGATTTTGGGTGCAACAGGGCTTATGCCAATGAAAATCAAAGAAGGGAAAAAGGGTCTAGTGATGCCTATTGTGTTGCAAAGTATGGTCACAAATGGATTCGAACTCGAACTGTTGTCAATAGCTTGTCCCCAAAATGGAACGAGCAGTACACTTGGGAGGTGTATGATCCCTGCACAGTTGTCACAATTGGAGTGTTTGATAATTCCCGCATAAACAAGAACTTGGCAAACAATCCAGGAGCTCGTGATTCACGAATTGGGAAAGTTAGGATTCGATTGTCCACACTTGAATTTGATCGGGTTTATATTACTCACTCGTATCCCCTCCTCATGCTGCACACTTCAGGGGTAAAGAAAATGGGTGAGCTTGATTTAGCTATTCGGTTTACATGTGCTAATATGGCTAACATGATGCATATGTACACAATGCCACCGTTACCAAAGATGCATTTTGTGAACCCTTTGAGTGTGAATCAATTGGAGACCCTGAGGTATCAAGCAATGAATGTGGTGGCGTCTAGGCTTAGCCGGGCAGAGCCGCAATTGGGCAGAGAGGTCGTGGAGTATATGCTTGATCATGACTCTCATATGTGGAGCATGAGAAGGAGCAAAGCCAACTTCTTTCAACTAATGAATGTTCTCTCAAGACTTGTTGCTATGGGAAGATTTGTTGAATTGATGCGCAGTTGGAACAAGCCGGCCTACTCTGCTCTATTTGTTGCATTTTTCCTCTTGCTTGTTGCATTTCCAGAGCTCATAATCCTAATGATTTTGCTTTACACTGCCTTCTTGGGACTTTGGCGATATAAGTCTAGACCACGCCAACCTCCCCACATGGATATCCGGCTTTCCCAAGCTGAGAGCATCTATGCCGATGAATTGGATGAGGAATTGGATGAGGGGATCAGAGTTGTGGTGGTTTTGTTGGGCTTGTATGTGCTGAGGCCGCCGAGGTTCAGGAGCAAGTTGCCTTGCCAACCTTTGAGTTTCTTTAGTAGGCTACCCACCAGGGCTGATAGCTTGTTGTAGAGGGTTGAATTCATTGCATCATTATCATCATATTTAGGACTTTTGGATATAGTTGAAAGGAAGGGAATGGCCTTTTTGTGTTTGATATGTAGGATGGATGTTATCTTTTCCTTTTTGGTCCTATGCGTAAGGTGGTGTTAGCTAACTGTTTTGTTGAAGATGCAATTCGTGTATTATGGAAGTTCAATCTGACTTGTAGTTATTATCTTTGCTTATATTTATGTGTCTGTGTAGAATTACACTAATCCAATGATTTGTTTGGTATTACATTTGATTGTGAATCGTATCTCGTCATATAATTCGAACTACCAAAAATGCCAAATGCGTGCCTGCTCAACAAAATGTTTGAATTGAAAGAATAAGAAGACACATAAATGAAAGCAAATTATATATATACTAATGGCATGTTTACTAATCCGGAATTGAATTAGGGGGAATTGAATTGAAGATGAATTGAATTGAGGAGGAGTTGGATTGAGGAGAATTAGATTCCGGATTCCTAATGGAGTTGTTTACTAAACCATATGAATTGAGGGGAGTTAGATTCCGAATTCCTATTGAAGTTGTTTACTAAATCATATGGAATTGGGGTAGGAGTGGTACTAATTACTAAAATGTCCACATTTTTTGGTTAAAGTAGATGGCATATTTGGAATTTTGAAAATTGTGTGAGGATATAATGGGTAAAAAAGATGAATTCCTAATGGGTGAATTCTCCAGGAATTAGAATACCACCTTCAATTCCGGAATTGAATTCCTCCAAAATCAGGAATTCAATTCCTAATTTTGTGTGGGCCCTGCTTACTTTTCAATTCCTTGATGTGAAGTAAACGCATGAATTCTCCATAGACGGAATTCAATTCCGGATTAGTAAACATGCTATAAATGGCAATCCAACTAAACACTGTTCTTAAGCACAGTGGAATTACGAGAATGCCCCTCATTTTACTGTTGTTACACGTTTTGTTTTCTCTTCAGCACAGTGAATTGCCGAAAATGCCCTCCACTAAACCTTTTCTCCTCTTCCCTTTTTGCCCCTTCCCATTCGCATCTCCTCCCTTGCGAACGTTTCGTTCGCTCAGAGATTTCCAGTCCATTTCGAACCAGCTGGTTGGGCTGGTTGGGGGCAGCCATGGAAGATCAGAGTTCACTGTTCTGCATGCGTGGGGGGCCGTCGATTTTCGTTTGGGGAGGCGCGCTGCGAATCCAGCCGCCCTTTGGTCTTTATCTCATCGGTTTTCCTCTCAGATGTTGTGTTCCAGTGTTGCCATTCCAGCTGCGCTTCATCCTTCTTCTCATCGCACGGGTTTAGCTCAAAGGGATTTCTAGGTTTCGTAAAAAAAGGTTGGTTTTAACGTTCTTTTGGTTTTCTAGGTTTGTTTATTCATTTGTCATGTCGAAAATTGAGAAGTAAATCCGAAATTGAGTTTGGTTTGGTGTTACAAGTAGGAAAATCTAAGGAAAAAGAACTGGAGTAATCAATATGAGAACCCCCAGTCTGCTCATCAATCTGGTAATTGATGTCTGTGTGGCTGATTTTCTTTTTGCGTGTGGTTATAGACTCCTTCTTTTTTTTATTTTTTTTTATTTTAAATGACTCCAGATCAGAATTATAATTCTAATAGATGTTATAGAATTCCTGTTTGCGTGTGGTTATAGATTTTCTGTGTGGCTGATTTTTTTTTCTGTTTGTACTTCTCAGGTTTCAACTTTGATCTATTCATAGTTAAACATTTCTATATTTTTACTGTCACTTTTGATAAATACCTGCATACCTTTTTATACTAAGAAAAAATATATTTTATTTTCAGCTTTAAAAATACAATGAGTTTCGTTCACATTCGTGGTTTGGAACCATTCCAATTTAACAAGAAGATCAAAGTTCGAGTCTGTAGAATATGGCGACCAAAACTTATCGGATCGGATGATCAATACAGTGGTTTACAGTGTGTACTGGTTGACCAAATGGTGAGCAAATCTCTTTATTATATTATTTCAATTTAATTATGATAACTTCACTTACAAAGAATTAAATCCAACTAGATTCAATTTTACTAATGCATCTTTTGCTCTCATTTTAAAGTCAACTAATATATTTGAGAAATTAGTTCTTCTTTTGCCATAAATCTGTGAGTTTCTTTTAGAGTTGTGCAGGAAAGCTACTGGTTGCTAATTATGTTTAGTCTTTTTTCTCAACTTATAATAAATATCTTAACCAGTTTTTGGGTGTTAACTGAAGTTCAAGATTGGTAATTGATATTAACTTCTCTTCGTATCAGTTTGTGCTTCTTTTTTTCTTTTTTCTTTTTTGTGTTGGGGAAAAGTTGGAATCATGAAAGCTACATACAACATGTGATTTGCAAATTATACTTCTTCATTTTGTCAATTAGTCTCATGCAATAAAGGGTAAAGTCAAATTGTTGTTGAATCATTGTTTTGATTGATCATTGCAGAATTCAGTTTGTGGGTATGGAAGTACTCTCATACAGTTCTGCACCATGCTGTAATGCTGTTAATTAAAGGTGGAAATTGATTGTGAAAAGCTCAAGTTCACATCAATTCAGTCTCCCACGTTTTAGAAAGAAAAAAAAAAACGGAATTTTTGGTGCTAAATTTGATGGGAGAAGGAAGTTTTTGAGCTGTTACAATTTAGATCAGCCTTTCTTGAAGCAACTAAATCACCAAGGAGGTTTTAGGTCATTAAACACCAGTGAAAACTTCAAACATGTTGATCCAATTTTGTCAAGTGGAAGCTCTGATGGCTACATAATTGGAGAGGAAGAGGATGAAAGTTTTGATTCCTGGTCGACCAGATGAATCCAAAGGCGAATTGGGTGCGCCAGTAACTAGTTGCTTTTGGGAATGGAAGCCCAAATTCAATGTGCATTATGAGAAAGCTGGATGTGAAACCTTAGCAGCTGAATGGATGGTATGTACTGGGATTCATTGAAACGATTAAGATTGACTGCCTATATCTTAGCAGCTGACTTTGAGCCTTAAAGTTTTCAGATATTTATGATGACCCATACTTGGGTCCGTTGCAGTAATTGAGATTTGAGTGCTTAGGTCTAAGCAGCTGAATTTGAGTCATTAATTTTTCAGATGCATATGATTTTGATTGTTCCTTCAGGTTTCTTTATTAGTTATTTTCCCCTAATGACAATTCTTTCACTTCCAGAAACTAATGGCATCATTCGTTCATTTTGCAAGATTAAAAAAAATACACAGATGATAATTCACATTAATTTAATGACTAATGCCTACATAGATAGAAGCATGCCTGTTTCGGCTAATGACTTGTTGCTATTTGTGTTTGGCATACAAGGTGGATGTTGTCTTGATTCGGTTTCTGTCTTTCTTTCTAGTATGAAATAGCATTGGGTTGGTCTAATAAGACAAGGCTCTCCACAAAATAATCCATGAACTTCAAGCGATTGTTGCTCCCATCAATTTCAAAATGACTAACTTGTTTGGACTCAGGGTCTAGCAACATAGATTGACCATTAATATATCTCATATAAACCACTTCACCACTCTTTCTAAAACCAAGCGGCATCAACAAAAAATCTGGCAGCTGCACGGTACATAGGTTAGCCCAAGATGCCGCCACGCCATACTCCGCCATCACCCAGATCTCAACACGACAACCAAACCAACGTTCTCTATCGTTACGAATATTAACAAGGGCAATGGACTCTCTGTATCTTGAAATAAACCACTCTCGTCGTCTAGGTTCTGAGTATAATTCTTTTCGTAAAGCTTCTGGCACAGTTGTCTCACCAAATAACTCACTCGCCATATCAAACGATGCAACCAAATAATCCATCTTATTCACCTTCCAGTTTCTGGCAAGTTGGAGCCAATGCAGAGAGCCATTGACAAACACAACACCCCATCTATTGAAGAGCTGGCCAGGATGAAAGTTGGCAGGGAGGATAGGATGAGAGTTGGTAGGGAGGATAACATGATCAGCAGCAGAACTAAGACTCTTCCAGGAGCCTCTGGCTAACGACCAAATCTCAACTTGACAAGTGCTTTGGCGGATATATTTGTGGTTCACACATCTCAAAACCTTATAGTCGTTGGTGTAAGAATCATAACCAAAGCCATATCTTACTTGATCAATATCTTTGTACACGGCAAGGCCAGGCTTAGGTAAAGCCACCAACTTTCTAATACGAGGGTTCCAAATTGATGCAGCAAAGTGAATCTCATTATCACGAGCAACCAGGCATATGAGCCCGTTACAAGTTCCAACCAGAGTCAGATCTTCAACTTTTTCTGCTCCTCGGAGGCAAGTAGGTAACTTGTTGCAAGCTGCGAACGGGTTAGGAAGCTTGGTATACACGTTACATGTAGAGTTATCCCGATGCAACGCGTAATGACTTCTGTTGATGATTCTCTTGGAATCATGAAACTGAAGGAAGAGGAGTTGAGCGTCGTCGTGGTCGCTATTGGATTGGTAGCGAGTGTGGTTTCGAAAGAAGGTGTTGACGAGAGAGTTCCATGTTTTGCACACTGCGCTGCATCTCCCTACGCTTTTGCTGGGCAACCTCAGGAGGATTTCATCAAAGATCTCTTCGGGAAGGAGGAGGATGTTTGACAATGTTCTTTTCTTGCTACCCGAGTAGACATCTGACATTGCTTCGATAGATTTTGTGATAATATTTAAGGATTCCTGACGATTTCGGGAGAACCAGAACCCCTATTTCTGTAGAAAGATAGAGGAGAGAATTGGTGAAGATGAGGAATTTGGAGAATAACGACTGCACTGATGGTTTATAATTACGCAAGTTTACTTTGTACAAGTCTAATTACAGTAAGTAAATATTGTAAGTCATAATAGGTTTATATGAACTAAACACTTACCTTGATCAGACATGACGGGCACAGGTTGTCTTCTCTGCTATCAGGCTCTTTATCTCTCTCTAGATGGGGTGAGAATAATAGTGAGTGTGTAATAGTCGATAGCACAGGGACGTCCTTTTATAGGCTTCACTTAGGAGTCCTCCTCATCAAGGACATCTTAAGCTTTCCTTAAGCCAGTAGAATTAGGTGTTTCAATCCCAATAGAAATAGGAAACCTGAAGCACTCTGTATTTAAGCTTTCCTTAAATATTCCTTTTCCTATACTATCAAGGATCTGATTGTAGTCCTATTACAGTAAAGATTGCTTATGTCAAGGGCAATAAACGACTTAAAAGAAAAATAATGAAAAATAAAATAAAAGAAGAGGTTTAAATACTACTAAATACTTTTGGCCTCGACGGCTCTCTGTCTCGCCGGCGCTCTCTCGCTGGTTCGCTCGGTCTCGCGCTCTCTATCCATGAGAGCCTCCCTTCCTCCATGGATCCATAGGTAACAACTGTCCTTCTTTCTCTTACTATTATTTTCTATGTTTTTTGAAAATTCAATTTCTATGTCCCTAATTTGATTTAGGGTTAAAATGTTTGGGTATTTAATTGTAAATTATCTGTGAAAATCATTATCTTTTTGTATATATTTTCGGTATTTTATTGTATAATTATCTGTAAATTATGACTGTCAAATTCCCTTGAAGTTCCATTTTTTGGGCCAAATTTTTTATCAAATTAGGCACTTTTCAGTTCAATTGTTGGTTTTTAACTGCGAACCTACACTGAGTTTTGCCCTGGTGAGGTATATGCTAGAGGTTGCAAATGCAGAGCTCGAGGAAGCCAAGCGCAGCAAGGAAACTACTGAGCAAGATCTTAAAGGATACGAAGTTGAATTGGCTATGAATGAAGCTACGATTCAAACGCTAGAGGTTTGTTATTTTTGCACAATATTTATGTTCTTAATTTGCTTAGGCTTTAATCGAATCTTCAAGCAGTCAAGGATTTCTCTGACTCAAGACGAGATTTCCACAGTCGGATCGGATTTGGATGCTCTTAAGGTATTTTTACTTTCTGTTTCTAGTAATTTAATTAAATATTTGTCTACTGATCCTCATTTTATGTTATTTTTGCTTGGACCTTGGAAAAGAACCAAAAGGGGTTGAGATCAACACTCAGATAAGGTTAGCCTCATTTGAAAAGCAAAATAGTACATGTAACATGTGCTGTTCCATCTTATTCTATTTGTCATAATTAACTTGTACATCTCTCTTTAAGTCTCTCTCAAAAGAGAAAAGAGGAGCAAAATGATCACATAATGAACTAAAAGAACGTTGCAATTTTGTTTCAGAAGAAGATCCCAAACTAGTGAAGGAGGAGGTTACTGAAGGTGCTTTAGGAACACTTGAGGATATGCTTGCAGCTTGCTGGTGTAATATCTCAGACAACCCAAGTGGAAGAAGAATGCAGATCAGAACAGAACATTCAAAAGCGTCATTGAAACATTACAATTTTATAAAAGCATAGTTTTAGTGTTCATGTTAGTATTTCCCAGGAAGGCAACATGAAAATTACTGAATTATCTGGAACTTCTGCAGGTCCAGCAGTCGCTGATATCCTTTTCAAAATCGCATGATTTATTATTCACTAGTGCATCATGGGTACATCGTCAGAGTGTCATTCTAATTATTCGCTATTCTGATGTAGATGTTGAAATTGATTTTATCTGTCACCAAAATATGTTTCATGAATGCTTCAACATTGCATGATTTACTATTCACTAAGCTTAAAAAAAAAATAATGTATTTTTGTATTTTTATGAATTTCTTGTGAATTATTAAATTGAACAAAAAAAAAAAAAAAAACTCTAATGATACGTGGCAGTAACGATACACCATTCATGTGATGTCACTTGTCATTATCTTATGTTTATTACTATTTGTAGTAAATGAAGCAATGTTGAAGCTATAGTGAATCCTTTTGGAGCTTGTACAAAACATATTTTGTTGGCAAACAAATGATGCTGAAGCGTTGCGATTATGACTTGTGTCAATTCTCTATTATTTTATTGCATTTTTGTAAAAGTTATAATTTTTTAAAACTATAAAAATATACGAAGGGTTTAAACAAGTTCCTTGCAATGACTCTTCTCTTCGTATTTGAAGTGTCAAGCCAGCCAAAGCTTTAAACAAAAAAAAATCAAACGAAGCTAAAAGGTCCCAATTTAACATTAAGAGGAATACTCAACAGAAAATGCAGCAGTACCAACGTTTAAGCAAATATTCTGAGGAAAACTCTCTTTTTTTCTTTCTATATTTGATTATCTTCAAAACAATAAATTTTACTATAATTAGACAAAGTTTTGTCATGTTTTACCTTGAATTCAGTACCAGAGCAATGAACCACAAGCTGTAACAATACAATGCCAACGGGCAGACGAAAAATCTTCTCCATAATTTGAGACAAACCAAATTCTTTATCTATACTCACTACTACAAAAAACACTTTGCGCGACGAATGATTTTTGGTCGCGCAGAGGAAAATTTCGTCGTGCAAAGTTTGCGCGACGAAATTTTGGTCGCGCAAAACTCGTAAAGAAAGGGTTTGCGCGACGGCGAAAATTCTTTGTCGCACAAAGTCATTTTGCGCGACGAAGGATAACAACTTGCGCGACGAATCATGACGACTTTGTGCGACGAAAATAACAACTTTGCGCGACGGACAATAACAACTTTGCGCGACGAATATTAATTACTTTACGCGACGAATATTATATACTTTGCGCGACGAATAATATCTCCTTTGCGCGACGAATGTGAATGTCGCGCAAGTGTACTTTGAGCGACGAATGTTAACGTCGCGCAAAGGTTTGCGCGACGAAATAATCATTTTTTTTAATTTTTGTTTTTTGAAAATTTTAAACTAAAATAAACTCATTTAATAGTTTGCGCGACGAAATATTTTGTCGCGCAAGGTTTTTGACATTTTTTATTATTATTTCTCTTATATCAATTTCATTATATTAATTTTTTTTTAAATTTATTTAATTGTATGATTTTATTTTTCTTAATTACTTTAATTTAAATTGACATATTCAAAATAAAATTACATAAGAAAAATAGTGGTCAAATTATCCAATATACATAATATTCAAAATGTACACTTAAATTAACAAAGTACAACAATAAAATCTACAAGCCTCTTATATCAAATCCTCAACTTTAGCCATCAAAGCCTCAACAATTCCCTACACAAAAAAAAAACAAATATTGTCAAATAACAAAACAATAACATAAAACAATGACAAATAATTGGCATAAACTCAAAACTAACTCCAAAAACACATATTAATGAAAAAAATTTAAAATTTACAGAGAAGTGAGTGTGAGAGAATTAGAGAAGATAGTGAGAGAGAGATGAGTGAGTGAGTGAGAGTGAGAGATGATGAAAAGAGAGATGAGAGAGTGAGTGAGAGAGAGAGAGAGAGAGAGAGAGAGAGAGAGAGAGATAGTGAAGAGAGAGATGAGAGATTAAGTGAGAGGAGTGAGTGTGAGAGAAATGGTAGGATTTGGGGAGTGGGAAAGAGAGAAATGGTAGGATTTAGAAGACATTGAGAAAATGGTGGAGGAGTTATTTTGCTTTTAAAGAACGTATCACTTTACGCGACGAAACAATATATTGGTCGCGCAAAATGTTTAAAAAAAATTATAAAAAAAATTCCCATTTTCGGTGCCCGCCAAATTTTTTCAGTTTTGCGCGACGAATTTCTGGTCGCCCAAACTTTTGCGCGACCAAAATATTCCCGCGTCCCATTTTGGTGCCCGCCAAATTTTTAGAGTATACTTTGCGCGACGAATATTTATATATTGGTCGCGCAAAGTCGAAATTTTTTATTTTATTTTAAAAATCCCATTTTTGGTGCCCGCCAAATTTTTAGAGTATACTTTGCGCGACGAATATTTATATATTGGTCGCGCAAAGTCGAAATTTTTTTTAAATTTTAAAAATCCCATTTTTGGTGCCCGCCAAATTTTTAGAGTATACTTTGCGCGACAAATATTTATATATTGGTCGCGCAAAGTCGAAAATTTGTTTTAAACAAAAATTCCCATTTTTGGTACACGCCCAAATTTTTAGAATATATACTTTGCACGACGAATAATTATATATTGGTCGCGCAAAGTCGAATTTTTTTTTTATATTTTAAAAATCCCATTTTTGGTGCCCGCCAAATTTTTAGAGTATACTTTGCACGACGAATATTTATATAATGGTCGCGCAAAGTCGAAATTTTTTTTACAAAAAAATTCCCATTTTTGGTACACGCCCAAATTTTGAGAGTATACTTTGCGCGACGAAATACCAATTGGTCGCGCAAAGTCTTAAAAAATATTTAAAGCTAGTAATAAATACATATACTATTCAATTTCTTAAGTGTTATACGTACAAAATAAATAAATTTAAAGCTACTCAACGATCCAACCGTCAAACTTGTTTGTTTATACTTCGAGATCATATACACCAAAATTCAGAACAAGTAAACATTAAGAGATCAATTAATGGGACAAAACATTTCGACGGTTATAAACGAAAAATCATGATTTAACGGTTATTTCAACCCTGATTTTGATGATTTTTTACAGCTACACTCCTTGATGCTATATGAATACAATTACTGCATTCGATCGTCAATTTAAAATATTTACACTAGTAGATACCACAAAATCGTATGTTATATTTAATAAAAGTATAAATAAACTCTTATTTGTTAGTGAATATATTGTTTTCATGGCATACACATTCTACGAAACTAGTTTCAACGATCCAACCCTCAAATTTGTTTGTTTACACTTCGAGATCATATACGCCAAAAATCGAAAAAAATAAACATTCAGAGATTAAGTAATAGGACAAAACATTTTGATGGTTATAAACGAAAAATCACGATTTAACGGTTATTTCAACTCTTATTTTGATGATTTTTTACAGCTACACTCCTTGACCCTATATGAATACAATGATTGCATTCGATCGTCAATTTAAAATATTTACACTAGTAGATACCACAAAATCTTATGTTATATTTAATAAAAGTATAAATAAACTCTTATTTGTTAGTGAATATATTGTTTTCATGGCATACGCATTCTACGAAACTAGTTTCAACGATCCAACCGTCAAATTTGTTTGTTTACACTTCGAGATCATATACGTCAAAAATCGGAAAAAATAAACATTCAGAGATTAAGTAATAGGACAAAACTTTTCGACGGTTATAAACGAAAAATCACGATTTAACGGTTATTTCAACTCTGATTTTGATGATTTTTTACAGCTACACTCCTTGACCCTATATGAATACAATGATTGCATTCGATCGTCAATTTAAAATATTTACACTAGTGGATACCACAAAATCTTATGTTATATTTAACAAAAGTATAAATAAACTCTTAATTGTTAGTGAATATATTGTTTTAATAGCATATGTATTCTAAGAAACCAATTTCAACGATCCAACCATCAAACTTGTTTGTTTATACTTCGAGATCGTATACCCCAAAAATCGGAAAAAATAAACATTCAGAGATCACGTAATGGGACAAAACTTTTCGATGGTTATAAACAAAAATCACGATTAAACGGTTATTTTAACTCCGATTTTGATGATTTTTTACAGCTACATTCCTTGACCCTATATGAATACAATGAACCAATTTGATCGTCAATTTAAAATATATATTTTTAACAAAAACCCAATCCAAACTACAATAATATATTTTTCTAACAAAATAATTTTTTTTATTTTATTTATTTTAGTATAGACTTTGCGAGACGAAGATTAATATTTCGTCGCGCAAAGTCATCCAAATTTTTTTTAATTTTTTATAAAAATTTTAGTAAAGATTTTGCGAGACGAAGATTATTATTTCGTCGCGCATAGGCATCCAAAAATTTTTAAAAATAATTTTTTATTTATTTATTTTTGTAAATACTTTGCGAGACGAATCACTATTCGTCGCGCAAAACTCTGTGCACCGAATTCTATTATTCGTCGCGCAAAGTTACTTTTCGCGACGATTCTTAGTCGTTGCGCAAAGTTTTGTCGTGCAAAGTCACTTTGTGCGACGATTTGTTTTTCGTTGCGCAAAATTGAGTCGCGTAATACTTTGCACGACGATGATTTGTATTTGTCGCGCAAAGTGACTTTGCGTGACGAATTTTGTTTCGTCGCGCAAAGTTTGGTCGCACAAGGGGTTTTTTTTAGTAGTGCACCACAGTCACATCTTCAACTTGTTTTGCTTGGAGGCAAGTAGGTAACTTGTTGCAAGCTACGAACGGGTTAGGAAGCTTGGTATACAAGTTACATGCAGAGTTATCTCGATGCACCGCGTAAGGCCTTCTGTGGATGATGCTCGAGGAATTGTGAAACTGAAGGAAGAGGAGTTGAGCTTCGTCGTGGTGGTTATTGGATTGGTAGCGAGTGTGGTCGCAAGTGTGGTAGCGAAAGAAGGTGTTGACGAGAGAGTTCCATGATTTGCACACTGCGCTGCATCTCCCTACGCTTTTGCTGGGCAACCTCAGGAGGATTTCATCAAAGATCTCTTCGGGAAGGAGGAGGGGGTTTGACAATGTTCTTTTCTTGCTAACCGAGTAGACATCTGACATTGCTCCGATAGATTTTGTGATAATATTTAAGGATTCCTGACGATTTCGGGAGAACCAGAACCCTTAACGATTCCTGAAGATTTCTCCAGAAACCCTATTTCTGTAGAAAGATAGAGGAGAGAATTGGAGAAGATGAGGAATTTGGAGAATAACAACCCTATAGGTTGCTTCTGCACTGCATTGATGGTTTGTAATTACGCAATTTTACTTTGTATAAGTAGTAAGTAAATATTCCTTTTCCTATACTATCAAGGATTAAATATTCCTTTTCCTATACTATCAAGGATCTGATTGTAGTCCTATTACAGTAAAGATTGCTTATGTCGAGGGCAATAAAAGACTTAAAAGAAAAATAATGAAAAATAAAATAAAAGAAGAGGTTTAAATACTAATTAATCGAGCCTATGAATAAGGTTCACATTCATTTCAATTTATTTACTTACCAAATAAATAAATAAATAAAAAGTTTACATTTCACTATATTAGTTTTTTAGTTTTGGATCGAAATAGAGGAATAAGAGCGTAGAGGGCCGCAAAAGCTACGAGCCAAAAAAACTCACGGCAGCAGAAGAAAGATACACCCTTTCATGTACTTGGGTGAAAAGAGATGAGTACAAAATTTAACTGAGAATTGCTTGTTGAGACATTAATTTACTGCATGCGTACTGCTATCAACATACTTTTGCATATAAGCGTTGTCATCGCATGTAAAAAAAAAAAAGGGTGGCTTATAAATTGTGAATATGCACATGCTTCAAACATACTTTTGGTTAACTTTTCTTTGATAACATTTTTCTGTATAGGAATATTTGAAATTCTTCTACATGAGTCATTGAGAAAATCAGCAAAAGAGGCCCTATAGGTTTGGCAATAACTAAACTACAAGGGGAGGAATATTTTTTGGAGAGGGATAATATTGAGTTGACAACAAAAACCCACTTCACCAACCACTACTACCACCGCCGCCGTTGCTGCGCTCTCAGCCATATTGAGACTCTATTTATTTTGGGCTCAGAACCCCATTCCCAAAGCTCATTATCTGAACCTTCTTCTTTTTGGGTCAGAAGTCCAGCCTGAAGTGCCATTATCATCATTAGCAGCAGCAGCATCATATGCATCACAACTTGCTCCGTCATGGCCACCGTGACGGCCACCATATGGTCTAGGTAAGCCACTTGGATGTCCATCTCGACTGCCACCATTTCGGCCTGTAAAACCAAACATAAAAAAGAAAGAGAAAGTCATGAAGAAAGTCTTTTTGATCAAGGAAGTAAGGAATTCTATATGGTGCACTACACTACATTAAAGAAAGAAATACAAATAATTTATTTTAACCAGTAAAAGAGGAAATATAACAGTTATCAAATGAAAACAAAACCTCAGCTAAACAAAGACGAATATGAAACTTCAGTAAGGGGTAATCCATATTCCAAGAGCAGGGCCAATGACCTCTTCAATGGGATATGGTATATGCAGAAAATGAGCAACTATTTGTTAACCAATAAGAGACTAAACTGCTCTAATTTTTATTTTGTGCTGCCATTCTACTCTAAAAATGCTTAAGCCTAAACAGGCTGGAAGACGTTGCAAACTAAATAAGATACCTCCTTTAATTTGCACTCAATTGAATTGCAAGAAAACAAACAGTTGAAAACCCATGCTGCAGTTTACCTGTTTGTGAACTCGGTGTGGATAATAGATCCCTGTCAAAAGACTGGCCTCTCCAACCACCCTCATTGGTTGAACCACCCCAACCACTGCCCAGAGATGCCCCTGAAGAACCCCCAGTTGCTGGCTTCGCATTGGCACCATAGCAGCAACTGTTCTAATGGATGGTCCTGACTCAAGCCGAGGGTCATCAATATGGCGCTGGAAATATGCTACAAGCCGATAGATGTCCTCAAACATTCTTTTTCTGAACTTGAACCCCTTGGGATAAACACCAACATACTCATGGTGCGGATTTGCACTCCGGATATAGGTCAAGATGATAGTGCCTGGATGTTCATGCGATATCCCGAAACAATAAGCTATCCTCATAGGATACTCCAATTTCTCAAGCCACAAAAGTTCATCAACTTCTGCTTTTGTTCCCCTCCTGAACTTGCGATAGTTTAGCATTGCCTTCAAGTGAGCCACCAACGGATCAACGTAACGATCCATCACCTGCATTGAAGTTAGTTTACCATCAGATTTCTATCCCTCGATATCAAGAGCACAAATGCATATTATTAGCATCTAAGTACAAGCATCTGATATGAAACATAAAACCTTTAGAACTAAATATGTGCATTCTTATTCAGACTGCATATTATCAGCATCTAAGTACAACACAAGCATCTGATACCATTTGTTTTTGCCATGGATATTGTAACGATCCACAATTCAGGCAAAATGAAATTCTATATAGGCCAATTTCATTGGTTAAAAGTCAGTCAACAGAATCAAGATTTACAACTGATTATCCTTCATTAGTTGTAAATTGACAGAAAAGTAAGACGACTAATGCAGTACAACTCTCTGAGAACACACATTGTGTTAAAAATGCTAACCTCATCCAAATCCTCAAAAGTGTCCTCCCCAATCGTCAGGGTCTTCCCAATACGGAGTAGGCTTGTAACGTCCTTAGGCTCCTTTCCACCTTCAACTATGTCTTTGTGAGCGTAAACTCCATCATAAACCTTGAGAGTTAAGGTTAAATGCGAAGGCCCTCGAGAACTAGGACGAAAAATACTTTCCCCAGCATCCTTACCAGACAATAACTGTTAAACATAACCGATGACACACTATTGAGTAAGAAAAGTATTTCCGGACTACTATTAAGTATTGAATTACAAAACAAAGACCAAGACATAAAAATCTTAATATAACAACATTATTTAAAGCATACCTCCATTGCTTCATCTGCATATATATTCTGGAAGCGAGGATGAACAATCATCCTTGGCTTGAAATTCTTCTTCGCAAGCTGCTTTCCCTTTTGAGATTTTTCTTGCTCACTCTGTAGACTTCTCCAGTCTTTATGCTCGTGTGGCTTCGAAACGCACTTAAAATCGGCCAGTGTTCCAAAAATGGGCCTACGCGCCCGCCTAGGAGTCCAAACGCACTAAAAATGGGCGTAAAAATTAGTTTCTTTAGTTTAATATTTGTAATTAACAAATATCTTAGCATTATTTAATCACTTTAATTAGTAATTATGTTTTAAGTATTATTTATTTAGTGAAGAATTAGTATTTTAATTAATTTCATAAATTAGTTGATAAATAGTAATTAATAAATTTAAATTAATTTGTGGACTTTTTAAAAAAAAATTATACAAAATTAGTTTGTTTAGTTTGATATTTGTAATTAAGTTGTATCTTAGCCTCATTTAATTACATTAATTAGTGATTATGTTTTAATTATTATTTTATTTACTAATAACTAGCCCCGTGCCACACGCTCACGCGTGTGCCAATTGGTTTTTTATTTTTTTTATTTTTAGAATTAGGAAAAAAAAAAGGTAGTTATTTTCCATAAAAGTAGGATCCATTATCTGATTTTGTTTTTAAATTTAATTTTTTAATTGTGAATTTACCATATTATCCTCATTTAATTAATAATTTCAATTTTTAATGTTTGAATTAACCAAGGGCATTTTCTGGTATTTTGAATGTTTCACCATTCTCTGCCTTTTGCTTTATATATATAGATAAATAAACTATCATTTTAAATATAGTAAATTCGAATATTTAAATAGTATAGCCTCTCGGCTGTACTATTTAAGGATTCAAATATAATAAATTCGAATCCTTAAATAGTATAGCCGTTTGGCTTTAAGTTTAAAGAATAATAAATTTGATCATTCAAATAGTATAGCCGCTCGACTATTCTTCTTAAATGGTGCGAGCTTGTGACACGAGCTTGTGACAGCATTCTACGACACCTATCACAAGCAGCCCAAGACCGGTCGGGCCGCCACAGGACGCACGGTGGTGGTGCTCGGTGTGCTGTCAAGACGACAATGGGTGAGAGAAGAAGATTTGGCCGGGGAGTTGAAACTGCCCCCAAGGAAACTTCGTTCCACTCTGCAGTTTCTTGAGAGGAAAAACTGGTCGCCAGAGATCAAAGGGGAGGGACAGCTTACTCCTGTCTGCACTATGCCCAGATGTACGACGTTGTTAGGTACAGGCTGCACAGTATGAGGAAAAACTGAAAGATGAGTTGGGCAAGGCCGACAACAATGTTGAGGAATATGTGTGTCCTAACCCTCACTGTAGGAAAAGATACAGCAGTTTGGATGCGTTGTACCTGACGTCTATGGAGAACGATGGGTCCTGCTTCCACCGTGAAAGTTGTAACGGGGAACTTGTGGTTGCAAGTGACAGCCACGCAAGGCGGCCACGGGGTCAAGAATTAAAAGACAGGCTTCAGAGGATGGAGGTACAGATGAAGCCAGTAACGGAACAACTTGACAGAGTCAAAGACTTGGGTTTTCCTGAATTGGGAAGCCTCCAAGATTGGGAAGCGAGTGGAAGGCCAATGTATATAAAGAGTGTTGAAGTTGAAGTTGAATTTTGTTGGGTTGAAGGACAGGTGGAAGAGGCTCCTAGTTGTCAGATCCGCGTCAAGTCAAAGCGTGATGAGGATCCAGCAGAAGACAATGTAGACTGGGAGGAAGGTTGGGGACCAAAAGACTTGGAATGTTGAAGCTTGTTGATCCTGAATCAGGCGAAATTGGAATTTCCTATCTACTTGCCATAAACAGTTGGTACAGAATCACTCAAATGAGGAGACACTTATACTTATCAAATTGTCTGTCCGTTACAAGGAAATCTTCTAAGCCAAGAGACAGTAGTTTACAAAATTAATAACTCATGAGAGGAAATAGCTTAATTTCTAGGCTAAATTTCACCTTTCCAGTTAACTATGCCAATCATGTAGGACCTCCTGGGAATTTTTAAGATAAAAATGATGCCAGGCGTGCATCTGTGCAGTGTGGAAGACCAGTTCGAGCTCCCACAGCCCTACAGCAGGTAGCTGCCTGCAATCAAAATCACACAAGCAAAACAAAAAAAAAAGTCATGAACAAATCTATGTTGCAAAATCCTACCACAAATTGGCCATTTAGAAGAAACATGTCTACTTACCACTTGAGCAGCAAATGGCAGCATTTTCTCTGGAGGCATGTTGGAGCAAATAGCTACAATAAAATCAGAAATCCCATGAATGAAATAAAAGAACAAGAAGTAGGAATTTGCTTCAACATCTAAATTCAACTTTATAAAATCAAACAAGCATGAGACATTTTGTGACCTAAGGCCTATCCTCTGCAAACAGTCAATCCAAATGTTGATTGAACTCGAGTGCTCACATGATATACACTAAGATGATGATTAAATTTATCTAGTTAGTCAGCCATGCTTGTAGACTAGCCCAACCACAACCCCACTCTCCCACAAAGTAACATTAAACTGAACTGATCTGAGCCCTCATGTTTGGATAATGGTCAGTAGAGATTTTATGAATGAACAATGTTGCAACCTCTCAAAAGTCAAAACTAAACAAATATATACTACATTAAGAAGACACCTTTTTCTGCTTAATGATTGAAAAGGTGCCTTTCCAGGCAATAAACAACAAAAAACAAAAATTGACAAAATGATCTGTGTGTGCATGGGGTGGGGGAGAGAGAGAGAGAGCGAGAGAGAGAGAGAGAGATGAGTTGAGGGATTAAACATACCATAGAGAACTGCTCCAATAAAACTATCTCCAGCACCTGTAGTATCTTGAAGTTCTGAGGGTGGTACTTTCTCAGCTGTTCCCACAAACAGCCTCCCACAAACCGTCCCTACTCCATTGGCCCTCAATTTTGTCACGGGCTGAAAGGATTACAATGGGAAAACTTACAAATTAGTAGCTACTACAATTATTCAGTATTTTTTTCAGTGTCCAGTTCAGACTCTAAAAACAAATACAAAAAAAAACTGATGTTCCACAATTCACTCAAGTTTGCGATCGAAAGAAAAGGGCACCCTAGCCAATGTTGCATGAAATGTGACATGTTTCTTGTGTCAAGCTAAATTTCTCCTCTACCATCTTCCTACAATTAAATGGATTTCATCTCTACTACAACATAGGTATTATGCTTCACTTTGGTTATTTCAGGGCACCTCATATTCCCAGCTTAAGATGTGCCCGGACTTCGTCATCTTGTTAGGACCAACTTTTATTTGGTAACAGTTTCTTTTCAAATTGATAACTAATGTAAAAATTATATAATCAAACGATGGAAAGATTTTCTAGTTATTGCTTATGCTCCTGAGGCTACGCAAATATTCAGGACGTGTGGATGACATCCCAAGTTGTAAACCCAAGATGCAATCCTCAAAACTGTGTAGAAGGATTGAGGGTTGCCGTGAATTTCATCAGAATCATGGGAGAGAAAGCGGTGAAAAGGACTATCTAAATACTTCAAAAATCAAGGGAAAATAGTTCACTTCTAACTTGTCTCTGACTAAATTCTTTCAAATCCTCTTAACCATTGAGGTGCCTTACCGATGAAACACATGTTGGGATAGCAATGTTATCATCTTCTCTCTGCTTCACCAATTCTAGCAAGATATCAACATCCATTTCTTCTGACTGAGGAGCCTCTGCCAGAAACAGAGTTTCAATGAAAACCTGTAAATTTTTCAAATCAGATAAAACAGACTATGTTTACAACATCGCAAGCCACAACTTCAGGCCCTATGTTTCATATCGTTTTCCTCCTCAATAAGCCCTGGACAGTTGCATACTTACCATCCACACTTCTCTCAAGCATTAGGCATCCATCTTCACCCAATGTCACAATCACAAATTTGATCTTTGGCAATCTCACAAGAATCGAAACAAGAGCACTTGGAATGGATGCTGCTTCTGTCCATGCCTGTAACACAAGATATGCGTTGTGTCGCACATAAATGACCTTGGGCCTTAAACTTAGACCAAGAGATCCAAGCGAAAAATGAAGGGCAAAAAGTGTGTCTAAATGTGATCTAAGTTAATTGTAAAATCATAGCAATCACATTAGCATGCATATTGAGTGCAAAATATATCCAGCAGATGGTTAGACTAACTAAGTAATAGAAATACATGGTATAAGAAGAGCAGTGCTTGAGGAAACCTCTTATTTGCATATCCAAAACAATGGTTCCTTTACCGGCTATTTTCGGCTGAAAATTGTTTGGAAACAGATAGGAAGCAAATCAAAGTCTTATCTCCAGTTTTAGGGGTTTAGAAACCAAAAGGAAGAAGCTGAGAAAATATTTAGGTTGGAAAAACATGTCCTAATTTCCTTCTAGATATAGTAGTTCATAGAAGAACAAATGACTTGCCTGTGGAAATTTTGCAGAGCATATAGCATAATCAGCTAGTTTTAGAAGATCATCCAGCCCTTCTCTTATCCGTTCACCTTCAACTAATATAGGTACATTCTTGCGAGCAGCCTGTGAGAATCCAATTATGCTGATTTACTCTCTTTAGTTAATAACTAATTTTCTTGGAAAACTACGTAAAGATACACTTAACAGCAAGAAGTTTAACACGATAAACTGGAAGATAGCAGTTACCTCCTGTGCAACAAGTAAAGCAGTTTCATGTATTCGTCCATCTAAATAAAGCATTCTTGCTCCATCCAATGCAGATGATAAACTTGTTTGGGAAAGGTCGCTTGGTATCATGGGAGGATATCCTGGAGTATGAATACAAGTGCGAGTTTTCCTGGAATGTCACTAACAGTTTATCAAAATTGAAACACAAAGATTGGGGAAAAAGTTATTCCACCGCCCTCTATCACTAGCTAAGGCCATATGCATTAGATCAGATTCAGAATGTAGGAATAAGAAAATATTATGGGTTAAACAATAAAGTCAGCTAATACAAGGTCGTGTATGCTTGTGCGCGCTTGTGGGTGGGAGAGAGAGAGAGAGAGAGAGAGAGAGAGAGAGAGAGAGAGAGTATAACACATAAAAGCAAAGTTCCTCACATTTCATTGTCAACAATAATGTAGGTAAATGGTGAATTACCCTCCTCGGAAACCTGGAAAAATGAGTCCAAAAATGATAGCAATATTCAGATTACATAGCAGTCAACTCCTATTCTTAAAGATTACAAACGGCTTTCCCTCTGAAGCTTACCACAACAGAAGAAGTATCTACGCCGTCGGCTTGTAGCTCCTCCAGTATGCCCCTGCCTTGTGTATCATTTGCAACCTATCATTTCAAAATGCATAAAACAAGCTACCAAAATCAAACAACCAAGTTTCCTTCCGGGGAAAGAAAATTCAAAATAAAAGGGTTAAAATTAAAGACCTTGGAAATCAGTCTCGGACTTAAGCCCAAACGAGCTGCACAAGTTAAAGCATTACCCGCGTTTCCACCTCCTTGAACCTAAGAAACCAATCAAAACTAATTATCAAAGCTAATCAACAGCATCATTTATGTGTTAACAACAATTTATCAACAATAAAAATAAAGAACAAATCTTTCATTTGCAAAAGATGCACACAAACAACCGAGTTACTGAGTGAACTCACGTTCGAGTAACAATGGCGTAAATTTAATTGGATAAATTAAGTTTACCATTAAGCTGGTGGTTCTGATTTTGTCGTCCGGATTAGGGTAAGAGGCCACGGCGCCCAAGAAATCGACGCCCGCCCCGCCGACGCCGAGCTGACATAATTGTATAAAAGCATAGTTAGCAAGTAATTATGAGCATAATTGTATGGATTATAATGAGAAGAATGTAATTGATATAGATGAACCTACGACGATTCGGTTTTCGGGGAGAGGGGGAAGAGAATCGTGCGACATTCTGAACCTGAAACTAACTTGGTTGTTAGAATTTGAAATGAATGGTTGAAAGATGTATGATTTTGTTTTGTTAATGGAAAAATTGAAAGGAGAAGATTCGGTGGATGGTGCCTTTGGCTTTATCATAGATATCTGGTCACTGCTACGAGGGAAATTTTTTGATGAAATTTTAAGTCATTGTCTTTTAATTGCAATTTGCAATAACCACTAATAATTTTAAACATCTAGTAGCACTCAGTCTTTACTTTGTTAAAGGAAGTTACCGATAATAAGTTTAAGTAGGTCGCCAACAATGAGCACTCAGTTTTTACTTTGTTGAAGGAGGTTACCGATAATAAGTTTAAGGAGATCGCCAACAATGAGTTTAGGGATTTAGTATGTGGCACTCAATCTCTACTTTGTTGGAGAAAATCTGGTGTTTAAATCTCAAGTACGACCATTATTGATAAAAAGAATTGTAAACTAGTAGAACTGTGTTCGAATTTTATAGATAGACAATTAAAGACTAGTTCATCAAGTACGACAATTTCATAAATGAGTTGATAAACAGTAATTAATAATTTTAAATTAATTTGTGGACTTTTTAAAAAAAAATTATACAAAATTAGTTTGTTTAGTTTAATATTTGTAATTAAGTTGTATCTTAACCTTATTTAATTGAATTAATTAGTGATTATGTTTTAATTATTATTTTATTTATTAATAATAAATAAATTATCATTTTAAATATAGAAAAATTCGAATATTTAAATAGTTTAGCCGATCGGCTATACTTTTCAAATATAATAAATTAGAATATTTAAATAGTATAGCCGGGCGACTATACTCCTTAAATAAAATAAATTTGAATATTTAACTGGTATAGCCGTGCGACTATAGTTTTCAAATATAATAAATTTGAATATTTAAAGGCTATACTTTTCAAATATAATAAATTCGAATCTTTAAATAGTATAGCCATTCCGCGTTAAGCTTCAAATATAATAAATTCGAATCTTTAAATAGTATACCCATTCCGCGTTAAGCTTCAAATATAATAGGATTATTCGTAACAATGGTCCATCAATTATACCCAAAGTTACACTTTGGTCAATCAACTCAAATATTAGTTGCAGAGGTCACTCAATTAGGTGTTGTGTTGCACCGTTACTCCTACCGTCAAGTCTCTCTAACAGTAGGGACTAATGGTGCAACACAACACCTAATTGAGTGACCAAAATGTAACTTCGAGTATAGTTGAGGGATCATTGCTACAAATAATCTTAACTGAAAAGTCAAATTTGCCCATCAATAATCTAAGAGATTCTTGCCACGTCATCCTTTTAAACAGAAAAAGTGACAGACTTGACGGTAGGACTACTGGTGCAACAAAACACATAATTGAGTGACCTCTGCAACTAATATTTGAGTTGAGTGACCAAAGTGTAACTTCGGGTATAGTTGAGGGACCATTGCTGCGAATAACCCAATATAATAAATCCGAATATTTAAATAGTATAGCCGGGCGACTATACTCCTTAAATAAAATAAATTTGAATATTTAACTGGTATAGCCGGGCGGCTATAGTTTTCAAATATAATAAATTTGAATATTTAAAGCGTATAGCCGTTCGGCTATACTGTTCAAATATAATAAATTCGAATCTTTAAATAGTATAGCCATTCCGCGTTAAGCTTCAAATATAATAAATTCGAAGGGTTATTCGCAGCAATGGTCCCTCAACTATACCCGTAGTTACACTTTGGTCCATCAATTCAATTATTAGTTGCGGGGGTCACTCAACTAGGTGCTATGTTGCACCAGTAGTCCTTCCGTCAAATATGTTAAATTTTCTGTCAAAAGTGAGGATAAATTCAGAATTTCCTCCACAACCCTCCATTACTGCAACCCAATCCTTGCCAACACCAAAAAATTCAATTAAGAAGAAGCCGCACAGCAACAAGAATATTTTCAAATATTCATAATAAATACCTTCAGACCAGCATAACCCACCAACCCCTCTTCCCTCTCAACCTCTCGAAGGTCACAATCCTCCCCTGTTTTTATATTTTGATTTTTCTTTTCGTTTTTTATAAAAAAAAATTTCTCTGCTTCTTCAAACCACCATCGTCAATTTCACATCACCTGAAATGGCGCCGGCGTCAACTCTACGACTGGGTTTTCTTGTTTATGTTGCAGTGGTGGCTGGGTTTTCTTTATAATGTTTAAGTGGTGGTTGGAATCGGAAACAAAACACAAGGAGAGATAAAAACAAGGAAGTTCAAATAAATATAAGACCTTTCCAGTGCCGGCCATGGCAACGATGCCTCTGGAGGCTTTGCGGGAGGAGGAAGAGAGGCGGAGCTGGGAGTGAAGGTGTTGGAAGAGGGAGAGAGACTGGGTATGGTCCAACTTGGAGCACGATCGTCGCAGACCGGAGTAAGAGGAGATGGATTTAGGGCCAAAGAGTTGGGAAGCAAGAGATGTGGAGGCCACCGGCATGCCTAACTCAGCGAGTTAGAGCTTCCGAGTTGGGGTTTGCTTGCTTTGTGTTTTTACTTGTATTTCACGAGTGAGAGAGTGAGTCACTGAGAGAAAGAGGGTGGTTGGGTTTTATGGTAACCAGAAGGTGGTTGGAATTGGGATTAATGGTGGTTATGTGGAGGTTACTGTTTCAATTTAAAAGGTTGGGACCATGAATATTCATGAGTTTATTGTTTGCTGGGGATAGGGATGTGCAGAGGGTTTCTTTTGTTCTACACCAATGGGGCTGCAAATTTTAAGTTCGCTCAGAGAGAGAAAGGGAGGGTTGTGGAGGAGAAGGAGGGGTTGTGGATGAATTTCCAAACTTACCCTCATTTTTGACAGAAAATTTAACAGAGTTTGACGGAAGGACTACTGGTGCAACATAACACCTAGTTGAGTGACCCCCGCAACTAATAATTGAATTGATGGACCAAAGTGTAACTACGGGTATAGTTGAGGGACCATTGCTGCGAATAACACTAAATTCGAATATTTAAATAGTATAGCCGATCGGCTATACTCTTTGAGTATAATAAATTTGATTATTCAAATGGTATAGCCGCTCGGCTATACTTGTTAAATATAGCAAATTCCACTATTTAAATAGTATAGCCGCACGGCTATAATCCTTAAATATAATAAATTTGAATATGTAAAGTGTATAGCCGCTCGTCTATACTTCTTAAATGTTGCGAGCTTACAGCTTTCTACGGCACCTACCACAAGCAGCCCAAGACCTGTCGGGCCCCCGACGACGACACGGGACGCACCGTGGGGGTGCTCGGTGTGCTGTCAAGACAACAATGGTTGAGAGAAGAAGATTTGGCCGGGGAGTTGAAACTGCCCCTAAGGAAACTTTGTTCCACTCTGCAGTTTCTTGAGAGGAAAAACTGGTCGCCAGAGATCAAAGGGGAGGGACAGCTTACTCCTGTCTGGACTATGCCCAGATGCACGACGTCGTTAGGTACAGGCTGCACAGTATGAGGAAAAACTGAAAGATGAGTTGGGCAAGGCCGACAACAATGTTGAGGAATATGTGTGTACCCTCACTGTAGGAAAAGATATAGCAGTTTGGATGCGCTGTAACTGACGTCTATGGAGGACGATGGGTCCTGCTTCCACCGTGAAAGTTGTAAAGGGGAACTTGTGGTTGCAAGTGACAGCCATGCAAGGCGGCCACGGGGTCAAGAATTAAAAGACAGGCTTCAGAGGATGGAGGTACAGATGAAGCCACAGAGTCAAAGACTTAGGTTTTCCTGAATTGGGAAGCCTCCAAGATTGGGATGCGAGTGGAAGGCCAATGTATATAAAGAGTGTTGAAGTTGAAGTTGAATTTTGTTGGGTTGAAGGACAGGTGGAAGAGCCTGACTGTGCTCGCTTCGCCAAACTGCCTGACCTGAGGCGATCCAATGTACTTATGCGGGACATGGGCTATTTTCGACCAATACTCACCACTACCGCGTCTACATCTTTCCTCAAGCTCAAGACATTCTTGAATAGAGAGGTGCTGGAGTTTAATGAGAAGCTTGAAACCTGGTGGCAACAGTTTTAAATTAGGACAATCATGTATGGTCACAAATCTAAGAGAATCAAGATCCTCAAACCATTCTGGCAAAGCTGTTAGATTGGGGCAACTACTCATTTCCAAGCAGTGCAGGGTCTTTACATTTTCCAATCCTTCTGGCAGAGAATCAAAACAAGGACAGTCTAGAACGATCAAACTTCGAAGGGAGGAGAGGTGTTGCACACCAGCTGGAAAGGAACCAAGCTTTGGACAGTACATGATGGTCAAGTGCTCAAGCAATGTGAGCTGTTCCAAACTCGACGACAGAGAAGTTAGTTCACTGCAGTTTTCAATGGACAAAGTTCGAAGCGAAACCAAACCTGCAATTCCACAATTTGGCAGGGATGTTAGACTGTGACAGTCACTAATCTCCAGTGACTCCAGACCTTTAAGGTTATGCAAACTTTGTGGCAGAGAGGACAGCTCTTCACACCAATGAATGGTCAATGATTTCAAAGAACTAAGGTTTTGCATATGCAAAGGCATTGAATGAAGCTTGGGGCAAGACAAAATCTTCAAGGAAGACAGACTAGCTGATGCAAAGAGCCCTTCCGGGAGAGACACTAGGTCTCGAATATTTTCAAGAATAAGAACAGATAGAAAACTCAAATCTGCCATGGGCATCATCGTAGGATTACAATCCCGCAGCTCCAAATGTTGAAGGGACTGAGGTAACGGTATATGTGCTAACTTGGGGCAACTCTTTATAGTTAATTTCTTCAATCTATAGAATGCATTTTCATCATTTGCACTTGACCACTCTTCCAAGTTTGCAAAATCACTTATTGATAGTTCTTCGAGTGATGGAAACCATATGTCTGCACCGTCACCATAGAACTCTCTACCAATTTTCTTCACCCCATCCATTCCATGCAGAGAAAGTGTCTTAAGTAGCGGAAGATTCCCAAGGGCTGGAAGATATTCACTTCTTCTACAGTTGGTGAAATCAGCGGCGACAAGATTTGGGAGAGCCCAGTCAGGAAATTGGGTTCCTGGGTACCCATTTATAACTAGATTTTTCAGATTTTCATGTGGTTGCAGGTATTCAATAAGTTTTTCAGCTTGCAGCGCTATATATGATCCTGAGACACTTACTTCAGCTGGGGCATTAGGTGGTTTGGCAAACGAATCTTTAAATCCCGGAATAAAACCCCAATATAATCCCAATGACTCAAGAATTTCCTTCATGACCAATATTCCTTTGGGTGGTATAGCATCTTCAATAATCTCCAAGCGAGAAATATTCAACTCCCCATAAAGATTTAAATCGAACAGCTCATGGAGATTTGTGACGTAGTTCCGTAGTTGATCCCTCTGCGACGCGACAAAAGGCAGTATATGGGTAATCGCGGTAGTAGGTACATTTTCTGCCTGCATCTTCTCTGTAAGGGGGTGTGAGAATGTCAAGAACAGCACAAGGAGTGACTGCAGTAAAATAATGCAGATTCCCCCCATTCCTTGGATACAAAATTGATGTCCCACATGGTGCTGTTAAAACCTTGTCAACCGCCAGCTTTGCCAATCTTACTGTATTGGATGGAAACTTCATCAGTTTTCCCATATTTTAACCCTCAAAATATGAAAATCATGAGCATAGAACATGGACCAATTCATAAGCGCATGAGTCTTACGACCTCTCTGGTAGTATCTCACTCATGAATCTAGCCTTTTAAAATCACTAAAATGGCCATTTTTATTGGACTAAATGATATAATCATATGAATAATTTCATTACCTACAGTATTTTCCTAGTAACTATAGAACAACAGAAAAGATAGTAGATACTTTGATCATAAAGTAAATACTAAGAAAAAAAATCTTTAACAGTGTGAGTGAAGCCCAAGAAACTACAGGAATAGCAATATGAAAATGTGAAGCTGATACTTTTGTCAAGAAGTGTAACTGTGTAAGCCATTTACAAGCTGAAAACTACATGAAAAACCAGACCTGGAAAGTAATTTGGTTCCTTGCTTTCCTGGGGAGGCTCGACCCAATCATAAGCTCTCACATGCAAAGAGCCATAGAGAACTTTGCTAAAAACAGTCATCCCAGGATGGTCATGAAGTGGAATGACTGAGAAAGTAGGAAAACCGAATATACACATCTGCATAAAATCATTTACTTAATCTGTGAGTATAAATTTCAGAGAGCTTTGAATATAACAACAATCTAAATTCCTTGTTGAGTGATAACTTATATGAATGGTGGTCCCAATGGTCATATTATGGAGTAGTACAACATATGGATCTTTTTCATCAACGAAAAGACACACAAATGAATATAATGTCAACATTTCATTAAAGGATCCATCTTTTTTTGTTCCTTGCAGTACCAAATACTGTAAATAAGAAACTCGAAGGAAAACAAAAATAGAGTTTTGATTTGGGAACATAGAAGATGGTATAGCTTACTGTAAAAGTATTCTTCTTCTTCACTAAATGCTTACCGTAAAACTATATATATATATATATATATATATATATATATATATATATATATCCAAGTATGTTATTGGTTGAGCCCATTGAGCAACTCTATTTAGTTGGTCAAGTCCAAAAAATATCCATGGCCTCGATCGTCATCCAGATTTTCCTCTTTAAGCCCAACATCAGCCGGAGACATTGTGCCTGTGAATTCCAACCAAGATCAGAGAAATAAAGGCAAGATACTGTGACATGGTGTATCCTAACTATAAAATTGATGAATCATAATTGAGTAACCTGGTCTTCTAGTTATTAAGAAGGAACTGAAACTGTCATCACCTTTCTTAGTTAAGGCCTCAAGATCTGATATTTTGGGTTCAGACACATTTTAAGCAGGAATCAATTATTGTGCAGAAAAGACATGACAAATATTTATTAACCAAATTTATGCATGTGACAAACAATAGGACAAAGGCAAAGACATCATTATGACTTAACCAATGAGACATTCCTCAAATAAAAGCTGAACCAAGCTGCTTCCGCATACCAGGGGGCCATGGAAATCTATATCAGAAGTAGCATTGGACTCTAGGTATTACTATCAATAACCAACAAAGCCCTATCAGCCAAGTTTATATTCTCAAGAAAAGGAAAAACTGTCAAACTTCGCCACAAATGGCACAAAGGAAAGAAAGGTGATTCTTCATCCAGCTGGTTTTTCACCTTGACGAGCAATCCGGTAATTAAGTTAGCATTTTGGAGGTAAAGTCTTTCTTTTTAGAGCAAACATCATACTTCCAAGAGTAACAATGCATGTAATATATGAATCTAAACTCACTTTGCAGACAAACCTTAATTGCTTCAAGTTCACAGATTTCATGCTAAACTAGTCCACTGCTAAATTATTTGCCAATGAAGGATATTCCAATTTCCATTAGAACCAAGACCAAGTAGAGTTACAAAATCAATATATTCTAGCAATTTAACGAAACCCCATAAATATATCGCTCAATTCTCAATTACACCACCAAAACGGGCAAACTCAATTTGAGTTTCAACATAATTTGCAAAACCAATATGCAAAATTGAGCCAAACTTTGGTTACACACTTCACATATATATTAAACGAAACCATGTTATTATAAATTTAAAACAAAAGACGAGAGAAATACCCAGAACAGAACAAAGCTTGTTGATTGCTGCAGAAGAAGGGGGAGGAGACCCCGATGGCGTGAACATGTTTTTGGCAGAGTTCGTAGAGAGCTTCAACTTTGGAGCTCTTCCTCGCCGTGCTCGTGTGGCTTCGAAACGCACTAAAAATCGGCCAGT
The DNA here is from genome assembly GCF_965620075.1 of Prunus avium. Taxonomy (NCBI): domain Eukaryota; kingdom Viridiplantae; phylum Streptophyta; class Magnoliopsida; order Rosales; family Rosaceae; genus Prunus; species Prunus avium. The sequence continues at coordinate 36,890,203 of NC_142291.1, forward strand.
GTTCGAAAAATGGGCCTACGCGCCCGCCTAGGCGTCCAAACGCACTAAAAATCGGCCTAAAAGTTAGTTTCTTTAGTTTAATATTTGTAATTAAGAAATATCTTAGCATTATTTAATCACTTTAATTAGTAATTATATTTTTAAGTATTATTTATTTAGTGAAGAATTAGTAGTTTAATTAATTTCATAAATGAGTTGATAAACAGTAATTAATAATTTTAAATTAATTTGTGGACTTTTAAAAAAAAAATTATACAAAATTAGTTTGTTTAGTTTAATATTTGTAATTAATTGTATCTTAGCTTTATTTAATTACATTAATTAGTGATTATATTTTAATTATTATTTTATTTACTAATAATAAATATATTATCATTTTAAATATAGTAAATTCGAATATTTAAATAGGTTAGCCGAGCGGCTATACTTTTCAAATATAATAAATTAGGCTATACTCCTTAAATAAAATAAATTTGAATATTTAACTGGTATAGCCGGGCGGCTATAGTTTTCAAATATAATAAATTTGAATATTTAAAGCGTATCGCCGCGCGGCTATATTGTTCAAATATAATAAATTCGAATCTTTAAATAGTATAGCCATGCGGCGTTAAGCTTCAAATATAATAAGTTCGAATATTTAAATAGTATAGCCGAGCGGCTATACTTTCTAAGTATAATAAATTTGATTATTCAAATAGTATAGCCGCACGGCTATAAGCCTTAAATATAATAAATTCGAATATTTAAAGTGTATAGCCGAGCGGCTATACTTCTTAAATGTTGCGAGCTTGCAGCGTTCTACAACACCCACCACAAGCAGCCCAAGACCGGTCGGGCCCCCGACGACGACACGGGACGCACCGTGGGGGTGCTCGGTGTGCTGTCAAGACAACAATGGGTGAGAGAAGAAGATTTGGCCGAGGAGTTGAAACTGCCCTCAAGGAAACTTCGTTCCACTCTGCAGTTTCTTGAGAGGAAAAACTGGTCGCCAGAGATCAAAGGGGAGGGACAGCTTACTCCTGTCTGGACTATGCCCAGATGTACGACGTCGTTAGGTACAGGCTGCACAGTATGAGGAAAAACTGAAAGATGACTTGGGCAAGGCCGACAAAAATGTTGAGGAATATGTGTGTCCTGACCCTCACTGTAGGGAAAGATATAGCAGTTTGGATGCGCTGTACCTGACGTCTATGGAGGACGATGGGTCCTGCTTCCACTGTGAAAGTTGTAACGGGGAACTTGTGGTTGCAAGTGACAGCCATGCAAGGCGGCCACGGGTTCAAGAATTAAAAGACAGGCTTCAGAGGATGGAGGTACAGATGAAGCCAGTAACGGAACGACTTGACAGAGCCAAAGACTTGGCTTTTCCTGAATTGGGAAGCCTCCAAGATTGGGAAGCGAGTGGAAGGCCAATGTATATAAAGAGTGTTGAAGTTGAAGTTGAATTTTGTTGGGTTGAAGTACAGGTGGAAGAGGCTCCTAGTCGTCAGATCCGCGTCAAGTCAAAGCGTGATGAGGATCCAGCAGAAGACAATGTAGACTGGGAGGAAGGTTGGGGACCAAATGACTTGGAATGTTGAAGCTTGTTGATCCTGAATCAGGCGAAATTGGAATTTCCTATCTACTTGCCATAAACAGTTGGTACAGAATCACTCAAATGAGGAGACACTTATACTCATCAAATTGTCTGTCCGTTACAAGGAAATCTTCTACGCCAAGAGACAGTAGTTTACAAAATTAATAACTCATGAGAGGAAATAGCTTAATTTCTAGGCTAAATTTCACCTTTCCAGTTAACTATGCCAATCATGTAGGACCTCCTGGGAATTTTTAAGATAAAAATGATGCCAGGCGTGCATCTGTGCAGTGTGGAAGCCCAGTTCGAGCTCCCACAGCCCTACAGCAGGTAGCTGCCTGCAATCAAAATCGCACAAGCAAAACAAAAAAAAAAGTCATGAACAAATCTATGTTGCAAAATCCTACCACATCATAACAATTGGCCATTTAGCAGAAACATGTCTACTTACCACTTGAGCAGCAAATGGCAGCATTTTCTCTGGAGGCATGTTGGAGCAAATAGCTACAATAAAATCAGAAATCCCATGAATGAAATAAAAGAACAAAAAGTAGGAATTTGCTTCAACATCTAAATTCAACTTTATAAAATCAAACAAGCATGAGACATTTTGTGACCTAAGGCCTATCCTCTGCAAACAGTCAATCCAAATGTTGATTGAACTCGAGTGCTCACATGATATACACTAAGATGATGATTAAATTTATCTAGTTAGTCAGCCATGCTTGTAGACTAGCCCAACCACAACCCCACTCTCCCACAAAGTAACATTAAACTGAACTGATCTGAGCCCTCATGTTTGGATAATGGTCAGTAGGGATTTTATGAATGAACAATGTTGCAACCTCTCAAAAGTCAAAACTAAACAAATATATACTACATTAAGAAGACACCTTTTTCTGCTTAATGATTGAAAAGGTGCCTTTCCAGGCAATAAACAACAAAAAACAAAAATTGACAAAATGATCTGTGTGTGCATGGGGTGGGTGGGGGGGGGGGGGGGGGGGAAGAGAGAGAGAGAGAGAGAGATGAGTTGAGGAATTAAACATACCATAGAGAACTGCTCCAATAAAACTATCTCCAGCACCTGTAGTATCTTGAAGTTCTGAGGGTGGTACTTTCTCAGCTGTTCCCACAAACAACCTCCCACAAACCGTCCCTACTCCATTGGCTCTCAATTTTGTCACAGGCTGAAAGGATTACAATGGGAAAACTTACAAATTAGTAGCTACTACAATTATTCAGTATTTTTTTCAGTGTCCAATTAAGACTCTAAAAACAAATACAAAAAAAAATGATGTTCCACAATTCACTCAAGTTTGCGATCGAAAGAAAAGGGCACCCTAGCCAATGTTGCATGAAATGTGACATGTTTCTTGTGTCAAGCTAAATTTCTCCTCTACCATCTTCCTACAATTAAATGGATTTCATCTCTACTACAACATAGGTATTATGCTTCACTTTGGTTATTTCAGGGCACCTCATATTCCCAGCTTAAGATGTGCCCGGACTTCGTCATCTTGTTAGGACCAACTTTTATTTGGTAACAGTTTCTTTTCAAATTGATAACTAATGTAAAAATTATATAATCAAACGATGGAAAGATTTTCTAGTTATTGCTTATGCTCCTGAGGCTACGCAAATATTCAGGACGTGTGGATGACATCCCAAGTTGTAAACCCAAGATGCAATCCTCAAAACTGTGTAGAAGGATTGAGGGTTGCCGTGAATTTCATCAAGAATCATGGGAGAGAAAGCGGTGAAAAGGACTATCTAAATACTTCAAAAATCAAGGGAAAATAGTTCACTTCTAACTTGTCTCTGACTAAATTCTTTCAAATCCTCTTAACCATTGAGGTGCCTTACCGATGAAACACATGTCGGGATAGCAATGTTATCATCTTTTCTCTGCTTCAGCAATTCTAGCAAGTTATGAACATCCATTTCTTCTGACTGAGGAGCCTCTGCCAGAAACAGAGTTTCAATGAAAACCTGTAAATTTTTCAAATCAGATAAAACAGACTATGTTTACAACATTGCAAGCCACAACTTCAGGCCCTATGTTTCATATCGTTTTCCTCCTCAATAAGCCCTGGACAGTTGCATACTTACCATCCACACTTCTCTCAAGCATTAGGCATCCATCTTCACCCAATGTCACAATCACAAATTTGATCTTTGGCAATCTCACAAGAATCGAAACAAGAGCACTTGGAATGGATGCTGCTTCTGTCCATGCCTGTAACACAAGATATGCGTTGTGTCGCACATAAATGACCTTGGGCCTTAAACTTAGACCAAGAGATCCAAGCGAAAAATGAAGGGCAAAAAGTGCGTCTAAATGTGATCTAAGTTAATTGTAAAATCATAGCAGTCACATTAGCATGCATATTGAGTTCAAAATATATCCAGCAGATGGTTAGACTAACTAAGTAATAGAAATACATGGTATAAGAAGAGCAGTGCTTGAGGAAACCTCTTATTTGCATATCCAAAACAATGGTTCCTTTACCGGCTATTTTCGGCTGAAAATTGTTTGGAAACAGATAGGAAGCAAATCAAAGTCTTATCTCCAGTTTTAGGGGTTTAGAAACCAAAAGGAAGAAGCTGAGAAAATATTTAAGTTGGGAAAACATGTCCTAATTTCCTTCTAGATATAGTGGTTCATAGAAGAACAAATGACTTGCCTGTGGAAATTTTGCAGAGCATATAGCATAATCAGCTAGTTTTAGAAGATCATCCAGCCCTTCTCTTATCCGTTCACCTTCAACTAATATAGGTACATTCTTGCGAGCAGCCTGTGAGAATCCAATTATGCTGATTTACTCTCTTTAGTTAATAACTAATTTTCTTGGAAAACTACGTAAAGATACACTTAACAGCAAGAAGTTTAACACGAGAAACTGGAAGATAGCAGTTACCTCCTGTGCAACAAGTAAAGCAGTTTCATGTATTCGTCCATCTAAATAAAGCATTCTTGCTCCATCCAATGCAGATGATAAACTTGTTTGGGAAAGATTGCTTGGTATCATGGGAGGATATCCTGGAGTATGAATACAAGTGCGAGTTTTCCTGGAATGTCACTAACAGTTTATAAAAATTGAAACACAAAGATTGGGGAAAAAGTTATTCCACCGCCCTCTATCACTAGCTAAGGCCATATGCATTAGATCAGATTCAGAATGTAGGAATAAGAAAATATTATGGGTTAAACAATAAAGTCAGCTAATACAAGGTCGTGTATGCTTGTGCGCGCTTGTGGGTGGGGGAGAGAGAGAGAGAGACAGAGAGAGTATAACACATAAAAGCAAAGTTCCTCACGTTTCATTGTCAACAATAATGTAGGTAAATGGTGAATTACCCTCCTCGGAAACCTGGAAAAATGAGTCCAAAAATGATAGCAATATTCAGATTACAGAGCAGTCAACTCCTATTCTTAAAGATTACAAACGGCTTTCCCTCTGAAGCTTACCACAACAGAAGAAGTATCTACGCCGTCGGCTTGTAGCTCCTCCAGTATGCCCCTGCCTTGTGGATCATTTGCAACCTATCATTTCAAAATGCATAAAACAAGCTACCAAAATCAAACAACCAAGTTTCCTTCCGGGGAAAGAAAATTCAAAATAAAAGGGTTAAAATTAAAGACCTTGGAAATCAGTCTCGGACTTAAGCCCAAACGAGCTACACAAGTTAAAGCATTACCCGCGTTTCCACCTCCTTGAACCTAAGAAACCAATCAAAACTAATTATCAAAGCTAACCCACAGCATCATTTATGTGTTAACAACAATTTATCAACAATAAAAATAAAGAACAAATCTTTCATTTGCAAAAACTGCACACAAACAACCGAGTTACTGAGTGAACTCACGTTCGAGTAACAATGGCGTAAATTTAATTGGATAAATTAAGTTTACCTTTAAGCTGGTGGTTCTAATTTTGTCGTCCGGATCAGGGTAAGAGGCCACGGTGGCCAAGAAATCGACGCCCACCGTGCCGACGGCGAGCTGCCATAATTGTATAAAAGTATAATTAGCAAGTAATTATGAGCATAATTGTACGGATTATAATGAGAAGAATGTAATTGATATAGATGAACCTACGACGATTCGGTTTTCGGGGAGAGGGGGAAGAGAATCGTGCGACATTCTGAACCTGAAACTCAAACTTGGTTGTTAGAATTTGAAATGAACGGTTGAAAGATGTATGATTTTGTTTTGTTAATGGAAAAATTGAAAGGAGAAGGTGTGGTTAGAAAGAGAGGAGGAGGAGGAGGAGGAGGATACCTGGTTGAGCGAGGTGGGGAGGAAGATGGAGAGAAGGTGGTGGGTGAGCTGACGAGAGTGGCATTGGGAGTTGGGTAAAGAGAAAGCATCTTTTCTGTTGTTACAGTTGAAGCAAAGAGAAGATTCGGTGGATTGTGCCTTTGGCTTTATCATAGACATCTGGTCTAGATTGGTAAAGAGTCAAATTTAGTCTTTACCTGTGCCACTGCTACGACGGAAATTTTTTTACGAAATTTAAAAGTCATTGTCTTTTAATTGCAATTTGCAATAACCACTAATAATTTTAAACATCTAGTAGCACTCAGTCTTTACTTTGTTAAAGGAGGTTACCGATAATAAGCTTAAGTAGGTAGGTCGCCAACAATGAGCACTCAGTCTTTACTTTGTTGAAGGAGGTTACCGATAATAAGTTTAAGGAGATCGCCAACAATGAGTTTAGGGATTTAGTACGTGACACTCAAATCTCTACTTTGTTGGAGAAAATCTTGTGTTTAAATCTCAAGTACGACCATTATTGATAAAAAGAATTGTAAACTAGTAGAACTTGGACAGAATTGTGTTCGAATTATATAGATTGACAATTAAAGACTAGTTCATCAAGCACGACGATTGTTGATAAAAAGAATTGTTAGTTCTATTTGAATTTGGAATTACATTCAGAAAATAAGACATTATAGAAACCAAGCAAATGAAGAAAACAAAAGGCATATGCTAGGTAGCTTTTAACATCCATAAACTGTCCGTACAAATTAACAGAAGCTGACAATCATCAGTGGAAAGCGTATGAATCAGATAAGTTATATCTGGCTACAAGAAGAAGATGACTCTCAGCCCAACAAATGTAACGGGTAACAATGTCAATCAATAAGGCATTGAACTTACGGGGACGTTATAATACACAGGGAGACTATTCAACTTACATATCTCCATCCAACTCGTATGTAAATGAATCAAGAATTCCAAAATTAGAAGCCATTGTCCTCTCTCTCTCTTCCTCTCATCCTCTGACATGGACTCTGGAGGATTTTCGAACACCTAAACTACAAGTGATGGCTTTACTTAAAAGCCTCAGTCCTTTTTGAACTGTACAAAATTCAAAAATAAAATTAACAAACTTCAAACCCAGAAGCCATCATCATTCTGAGCACTCCTCGAAAGGAGTCCCCCATGCTCACTCCTACTTCCTCTTACTCTGTAGAATGCTGGCTTGCTCCGGACTGTTCTCAATGGCCCTGACCTATTGCCATGTCTAATTGGTAAAGATATCTCATCCCCCACCAAACTTGAAGTTGAAAACGGTCTGTTTTCCATATCTTCAAGAGGCCCAGAACTATACTCCATTGTAATGAACGAAGAGGTCTGCCCGTAATTTAACCGGGGAGTGAGTCCACCGGCGTTCCACCAACTGCTATCAGAAGGGGCAAGATCACCTTTGAATTCAGAATCCGGAACGGAAGACTCCTTTTGGCTATAGCAATCCCCACCGGTCTCATCTGTATCATTGTATATGAGCTTTAGAGCCTGCACCACTTCACCCATAAAAGGCCTGTGAGTCACCTCAGGGTGAACGCACATGGAAGCAATGGCTGCCACTTTAGCCATGTCATCAAAGTCATAGGTTCCAGCCAAGGCAGGATCCACCAACTGCTGCAAACCTTCTCTGCTGGTTAGCAGTGGTCGTGCCCAAGTTACTAAATTCTCCTGGCCAGGAGGGTGGGCCATGTCAACAGGCTTCCTTCCAGAGAGAAGTTCCAGCAGCACGACTCCATAACTATAAACATCACTCTTGACAAGTAGGTGCCCTGTCATTGCATATTCTGGGGCAACATACCTGTAATCCAGCAATTTGATCAAGAGAATAGTTGAAATGTTGCTCAGACAGAAAACTATTGAAGCAAACGTTATTTCAAATTTTCAATTTTCATCATATACTATAAACTTTATATATATCTGGACAGAGGAGAATTTCTATTCTTATGGCCGAAAAATCTAATTAAATCCATTCACTAATCATCCTTATCATTCATTAAAGGTTCCCAATTTCTAGTGTACTATGGCGCCATATAGCAAATTAGGTTTATGCTCTATAAGCCTAAAAAGAAATATTGGATCCAAATCAGTTTAAAAGATTTGTAAATCCTGATTAGTAACAGCTTAAACAACTATGCTTACCCGAAAGTTCCCATGACCCTTGTTGAGATATGATGACTTCCCTCAGTTGCTTCCCTAGCCAACCCAAAATCTGATACCTTGGGCGTGAAGTCAGCTTCCAGCAAAACGTTACTAGCCTTAAAATCTCGGTGAATAACACGAGGATTAGAATCTTCGTGGAGATAGGCTAATCCTCTTGCTGCCCCAAGGGCAATCTTCATCCGTGCATCCCAGTCAAGAGGTCCCTTTTTCTTGTCAACTCCTGAAAAACAACCATAACATATAAATATCGGGCTTTAAGGCTGTTTCTATCCCCCCCAAAAAAAAACAAAAACAAAAAACAAAAAGTCCTTCAAGAGAAGGTAAATTAAATTGCTAGTTGGGGCAAGTGGGAGAGCTATTTCTAATTCAGGAAAATAACTTCAAGTTGAAAGAGACCAAAGTTGACATACCATGCAAGTGGGACTCAACACTCCCATTGTGAACAAGCTCATATACCAAGCTGCGGGTGCGCCCTTCAATACATATGCCTATCAATTTCACCAGATTGCGGTGATGTAATCGGCTTAGCATCTCAACTTCTGCAATGAATTCACGGTCTCCATTCTGATTCTGATTATCCCTTGTAAGCACTTTGACTGCTACTTCAGTCCCATCTTCCATAATTCCATGGTAAACACGTCCAAATCCCCCTTCTCCCAACACCCTTTGGGAACTGAACTTATTTGTTGCTTTCTCAAGCTCAGCAAGTGGAAATGTTTTGACAGAGAGAATACTTGTAGCCATGGTGGACATTAGGGACACTGAAGTGGAGCTTGCAATACTACTTGATAAGATAGACCCAATACCTGAATTACACGAATAGATCAATCACTCAGTCTCCAGTATGTTTAATATGGAACTGTGAACAATTAACTAAATTGTCCAGATTGAAATTCAATGTTCATAAAAGAGTATCAAATTGAGAAAGCAACAAAAACAAAGACAATGAATGCAGTAGAAGTCTTTTCTGTATGATAAACTCTACATATCAGAACATGAGTTACCAGATCCCACCACCTGAGGACCATGATCTGGCTTGCACATACCCCAATTCATGGTACTTTGGCGGTCCAGTTCTCCAAAACCGACGTTCCAAACATACAATAGTTTTTTCTTTGGCATGAAAGGGGTCCTGAACCCCAGCCCTCAAACATAAAGGTGTTCCCAACATAACATGATATATGGGAAGAAAAAAGAGATAAATGTCAAGATTTGACGTAACTGAACTTGCAGGGAATCTTTGTGCAAGTACAGCTATTTTATCCTTAAAATTGAAATTTGTTGATTTCATGCATGTATGTGAGGGTTTATACATTTATGCATGCACGAATGGATATACTCACAATTGTGCACAAGAAAAACAAGAGAACACTAAAAAGCCACATACTTACCAGATCTTTTGTGAACAGAAGATGTGAATGCAGGACCAACAGCACTAGATGGTCTTCCAACTCTCTTCCATTTCACAAAGATCCAGATTGCCCCAATGAGAACCAACAGGAGTACAAATGCAGACAGAGCAATAATTACAATTGTTCTAATATTCATCCTCTGGTTCTTGCCGGGAAAATCTGCGGTGATAGGGAGATCTCCAGCACTTCCAGCTGGACCATTCCCCTTGAAATACTCATATGGTGGTGAAGAAGCGATTCCTGTTAATGACTCTTTCAGTCTCAACCACAAACAACAATGAAAGGAAGCGAAAACAGAAGTAGGAGAATTGAGGACAGTACCTGGATAACTAATGTATACCACTTCATAATTTCCAAAAAGAGTCATATTTAGAGGGACTTTCTTATGCCGAAATCTATCGTACGTCAGTATTGCAGTGGTATTATCAAACTTCTCTCCTAGTGGAACCAAGTTAATATCCACTACTGTTCTTCCTTGATTTTGACTATCCGCACTTGCACCCATTATTTTCACTTGGCTTTGTGCCAGATATGTGCCTTCGGCAACCTCAATCTCTAGCTCACTCATTACAGGAAAAATAGCATACGGAGCTATATCCAGTAAAAGTCTGACTTTCATGGGAAACACACAACCACAAGGTGAACCAAATGGAGATGCAGTAAGTGGCTCCACACAGATTTGATCGCAACCTGCCAGAAGTACCATCATTAAAGAAGTAAACTGGCAAGGTACTTGCCAAGAAAAACAATAATCCGAGGTAAAATACATTTTCATGACCATAGTTAAATTAACAAAATTTTGGGAATTCCATGAACCCAAGTCCCACTTTTCTAGCAGCAGCTGTGCTAAAAAAGTTTCCAGCTGCACCTCCAACCCATAGTGGGGAAGGTAAAGCCTCAAACTCATCTTCCAAAACACGTAAACTTAACAGGCCTTTACTTTCTTTCTTATTGACTAAATGGTAAAATTAAAACATTCAACTTGCCTCAGCAGAGGAGTGATTTTATATGGGACTAGAAGATTAGTTGGTCCAATTTATTTTCAGAAAACGCAAGTGATATCCAACTACCCAAATTAATAGTTCTTGGCCACCCTATCCCAGTCATAATAGAAATTAAACAACGTTTTTGGAAATTCATCAATCTCAACTAAACATCTACAGATTGTTTGGATGTTGTAAAAGATGAGTGACACCTGTCATTGACTACATCATAACAAATCACAAACCCCATATTATTTACCTGGGTCTTTTGATGGTGCTGGAGGAACAACATGGGGTTTCGCTCTCACATGATGATGACGATGATGACCGCGTCTTGGTGAGGGAGAACTTCTAGGACCTGAAATTGAGAACTTAACATCACTGCAATACCAGCGACTGGAACATCCATGTATTCATATTTTGAAGTGAATACATACCTAGATAAATTGGAGAAGGTGCAGGTGCAAGGGATCCCGAAGAAGGCTTGATTGCCCATGTTTTGGGTAGTTTTGATGAAGCAAAGGGCAAACTCATCAGAATTGACCTTGCTGCAAATGGTAGGACAAGCCCAATATGTCACAAATTGGTTAAGAGATATATGCATAGCTATCAAAGGAGGTAACTTTAACATGAGGGGAACTAAAACATCGGTGAAGTGTACAACAACAATATATCCGCTCAAGAAGTTTGTTTACATATCCATGACAATATATTTCAATAGATTTTATTATCGAACAAAAATTGTGCAGATGAAGGTTGAGCCTGGCAAATGAATTATACAAAAATATTAGCACACTTACCGCGTTCCATTGAGAAATCTTTCATAGATAATGGTTGGTTTGGCAATTGAGAAGGAGACAAGTAAATATTTAAAGACAAATTCCCTGAAATAATAAACAGGGACGTTAGTTTTCTTGAGAAACCGTTACTTATCGAGCATAAACCGAAGAATTAAGCTATTAAAATCATATAAACTAAATTCTCCAAGCACTATTTGACTAGCACTGTATAATTTAAAAAGCTCAATACAAACCTGAACAACAGAAAATCGAGCTGAGCAGGAGAGTAAAAAGAAGAAGCAGAATTGGAGTTCGCATTGTCCCTCGCCGAACCGAAATTCACATAAAACATCGTCAGAAGCAGCCACCTTGGAGCTCAGGAGTCTTGCCGGATAGTGGCCTGAGGTTTCTAGGTTTCCGGCGAGCTTCTCCATCGCATTGCTTGCTCGGAGCGAGGAATCGCATGGTTAAGCTAAGAACGAAAGCGAAAAGAGTAAAGAGCGAAGCATGCGGCGACTAAAACCCTAGAACAGAGAAGACAAGGCGAGTATTGGGAGTGAGTGGGGGCATAGATCCATGAAACGCGGCGAAAGATCTAGAAGAAGAGAGAGATGTAGGTAGGGAGGTGTAGGTGGGTGTGTGTGTAGAGAGAGAATGTGGGTGTTTTAGAGAGAGGAGGAGAGAGGGAGGGAGGAAGAGGATAGAGAGAGAGAGAGATCTTGACGAGGAAGAAGAAGAAGAAGAGGAAGTTTGAGGGAGACAGTAGGAGTGAGGTGAGGGACTTTATTGCTGCTGTCTGTGAGTTAGTGAGTGAGAGAGTAGTGTTGAGTGCGTAGCTCCAGCGAGACCGGTTTCGGTAAAATTGAATGATGGCTGTCTGATCCACGCGCCAAATTGATCGACGACTGTATTTCGAACGGGCCCACTTTAACCAAACGCCAATTCCGCGGCCGTTTCGTTGCCTAGCTTCTGTTTTTTAAGTGTTATTGTTAGCCATAAATTATTGGGGATCTTTGGGAAATTCATACTATAAAGTCATTTGTTAAATCTTTAATCTTTTTTTTTTCTAATTTTATTTCAATTTGATGATAAATGTCGGTCAAATGTTTTATAATATTCAACTAACTCTTGGTCTAAAATAGAATTGGTAGTTAAACATCCTATTTATATGGAAATACCTTTAAAATAACGGATACGGTTTTCACACTCCCATGTTATTTACTTGCACACCGCCTCCATTTTTTCAATATTTTTTTTCATATATTTTCATTTTGAGTTCTCAAACTTCCTTGTAGTTTTTGAATAACTTAAACCCTTTAACTTAGGGCTTGAGTATGGTAGTTACTTACAAATGGTTACTAAAGGAATATTTAACTTTGGTTTTTCGGATCAATATAACAAATAACAAGTTTACTACAATTTATAAGAGGTAGGTGAAACAAGGGAGAAACGCTAAGGATTAAATGTGATAATGAAAATACCTAATTAGACGTACACTAGTGATTAACTTACTTTTTTCGAAAAGTTCATTTCTCTCTCCATAAACTTGGAGTTCCTTCACCATATGATTTCCTTTTTGGATCCAAGGGTTTCCCCCAGATTCCCATCGAAAAAATAATGAATCCTTGATTCTCAGGCTTACATGCCCCTGATATATTAAGTTTACGCTTAACATAAAAATAGAGTTGGGTTATTTTTTTTAGCTCACTTTTGTTCTTCAAGCAGGGAGCTTTGGGTTTTCAAAATTGTAGTTCATGAAAAATAATGTATCATCTGTACTTTTGAGCTCATAAACATTTTGATTACTACAATTTTAATGAATTTTCCAAACATTGTTTCAATTCAATGTAGCTAGGCTTAATTATGTACATGCCCCCAACTTTTGAAAAACGATCTCAAGTTACCCATTCCGTCAGTATTATAGACGTTCTGTTACGTGCTTTGGGCCCCACTTCGTTTTAATCTTTAATATATGCGAATAAGGGTTTTTCAGTTCTAAGAAATGGGAAAATTAGGTGAGAATGGGAAATTGGAGAAGAGGGCTTAGGGTTTGTGAAAATGATTGTTCTCTTTGGTAATTCATATGTCTACTCTTCAGGCTTCAAGTTGACCTCCTACGGTGTCCCCATTTGGTGTCGAGCTCTCTTTTGGATGGTTGACTCATGGACCCGATCCTCAACCTCCCTTGTTGAAAGCATATGCTTCAAACCAGCAATAAGCTCCAAGAAATACTTGTAAGCAGCCTGGCTCCTGTAAGTATGAAGGCAGAGGAAATCCTTCCACGACAGGAGCCTTTGGAACTTGGACAAGTTGGGTTCCACCTTAATCATCTGCTAACATAACACTCCAAGAAGGGGGATTGGAAATGCCCAAAACCTCGAAGTTAACCTCAGAACTAATACCAGGTGGAACAGATGTTTGAGGCAAAGAAGTGGCACCAGTTGCAGACATTAATCCCAAGTCTGGTTCACCAACAACTACCAAATCTTTATCAGCAGCATCAACAACACAAGGATCAACCTTTGTCCTTCTTACAGCCTTCAATGAGTAGAATGATGGAAATTCCAAATTATGAGGCTCCAAAGTTCAAACCCCACCTTAGATTTTGCAAAAGCCCTAGCCTTCTTCTCCAAATCTCCCCTTCTCACCCAAATACCCAATTTCCCCCTTTCTTAGAACTGAAAAACCCTTATTCGCAGAAGTTAAAGATTAAAACGAAGTGGGGCCCAAAACACGTAACGGAATGTCTATAATACTGACGGAATGGGTAACTTGAGACTGTTTTTCAAAGGTTTGGGGGTATTTTGAAACGTTTGCAAACATATGTGGTAATCTGAGACAAGTTGGAAAGCACAAGGGGCATGTACATAATTAAGCCATGTAGCTATGAAGATAAACGACATGCCGTTTGTTATATTCGTTGGGATAAAATAAGAAGATAAAACTGTTACTGGCTGTGAAAACGACGGCGTATGATGTGTTAGACTTGAAGGATACACAGGTCTGCTCTGTATTCTTTTCTCGTTAGCGACTATGTGAATCGCATTGACTGTTACTCACTGGTTTCGGCATTCCAATCCATCACGACTTCTCATCATCACCATTCCATTACTCATTGTTTCATTCTTCTCCAACCATCAAATTTCGTCGCCGCCAAAAATCTCTGCTCCTCAGCCACTCCTCTGTTTCAATTCTCAAATCTCTCTCTTTTTTTTTCATAGACATCGACGTCTCTCTGTTCTGCCCTTTTAAGCATAAATTATCGTTTTCTCATATTTTTCGAGCTCCAAGCTCTTCTGGGTTCGTCTAATTCTTGCCAATATTTTCCTTGGGCATAGCGGTTTACGTTGTGTTGGCCTCCATGGTTATTTGCTTCCAGCTTTAAGCTGTTCTGGGTTCGTTTCAATTGTTTCCAATATTATCTGAATATATTTCAATTATCATTTAAGGCCTACCTGCCATGTTGGGTTACTTTCTTTGTATTTTTGGCTGATGGGATAGTTTGGTAAGTTTGTAACTTCAATTGGCGTATTGGGAATTATATTGTACTGGTACGTTATTATGTGAACTTTGGTTGGTTTTTACTTCGTTTGTTGTTTGGATACTAGATTGGAGGTTTTGGGGTTTTGGATGTTTGCTTTCAGAGCTATAAAGTAAAATTGGCAATTGGTCATTTGGAATTTTTCTCTGTCATAAGTTTTTCCTGGGTTATTTGGAAAAGTAGCTCCAATCTTTGGCACTTGGCAGAATATTTGTTTCTCTTTGGGTTATCATGGCTGGTGGAAGAAATGGGGATATTTGATTATAAAAGGCTAGAAAGTTCATCAAATCCTCAAAGGATTCTTCGCCAAACTCCATTGCCAATGGAGGGTTCGCCTAGGCTCGGCCCAAAAGGTCTAATTAAGAAGCACGAGTTTGTAAGAATACTAATTCAGTGCCTATATTCAATTGGCTATGAGAAGTCTGCCTCATGCTTGGAGTTGGAGTCTGGCATTTCATGCAAATCCGATGATTTTCAATTGCTCGAATCACAGATATCGAGCGGGAATTGGGATGGTTGTGTTGATACCCTTAATGCCATTAAGGATTTGAGAGATGACACAAGAGCTGCTGCTTTGTTTCTTGTGTTCAAACAGTGCCTTTTGGAGTATTTGAGTTGTGGGGATGACAAATTGGCTTTGGCCATTTTGCAGAAAGAGGTGTCAGCTTTACAGGTGGACAGAGATAAGGTTCACAACCTTGCTTGGAGTATCCTTTCCTGGAAGGAAGTGGAGCAGAGCAAGATAGACGATAATGCTGTTCGAGAATTGCGAAAAAAACTGTTGCAAGAATTGGAAAAATGGCTTCCTTCACCAATTACGCTGCCTGAGCGCAGATTGGAACATCTGGTTGAAACTGCTGTTTTGTCCCAGATTGATTCATGTATGTATCATAATTTGTCGGATGAAGTTTCACTTTATGCAGATCATTCCTGTAGTAGGGATCAGATCCCTACAGAGACTGTTCAGGTGCGATTTCCGGCCACAATGCTTCTGTCTTGAAAAATTAAGGATTAGGTTTCTACTTTTTTGGCTCAGTTGTTCTTCTATTGGATGGCTGATGTACACATGAACACTTGTTTTTCATTGGTGCAGATTTTGACTGAGCATAAGAATGAAGTTTGGTTTGTGCAATTTTCTAATAATGGGGAGTACTTAGCCTCTTCATCAAGTGATTGCACAGCCATCATATGGAAGGTACCGTAGAGTTTATAAGTATTTATTCTGGTTATTGAATGTTTTGCTTTCATGCTAAAGTTCATTCTTGAAGATGAATTTATTAACCTATATGGTCGGATGTTTTACTTATAGGTATACTTTTAGTGTTCTAGACACTGCATGTGTAAAAATCTTAAACTCTCATAACAGATTATATGGAAACAAGACAATTTAGTTGAGAACTACTGCAGATTTAGAAAAAAAAAAAAAGGGAAGCAGAAAATCTTTTGCAATAAGTAGTAAATCCTGCTTTTAGAATTCATCAAATTTGTGAGGAAATGAAAAATAGTTTATTCTGGTTTTGTAAGAGAGATGCATGAAGGAATCTATTCCTAAGCTACATGAATATTCATCATGCCACGTGTTCGAATGCACGATCCAAAGAGCTGTCTGTTCAGTCTTTTGGTAAAGCAATAAAAGCAATTATATTGTTCCCAAAGTCAGAATTCTAATGTTAATATAACTTTTAAAATGCAAAACTGATATACCATATAGGATCCTAACGTATGAATGTTACTTTAAATAGGAATTTCATATTTGTATAAACTCAATGCTTAAAGAGTGTTTATGTGGAGAAACTAGTAATCTAAATAGCAAAAAAAATGACAAAAATAAGACACTAATTTGGATGTCACCTTAATCTTTTGTAATCTTTTGTACTACAATATAGCTTTGAGGAATTTCATCTTAGCATACAAGTGGTGGAAGATTCCAAGGTGCTAGGGTTTCTAACAATAGTTCTTCTATTCTGGGCCAGGTGCCAGAGGATGGTAGGGTGACATTAAAACATACCCTACGGAGTCACCACAATCCAGTATCCTTTGTTGCATGGAGCCCTGATGACTCAAAGTTGCTTACATGTGGAAATGTTGAAGTCCTCAAGCTATGGGATGTGGAAACAGGTACATGCAAGCATACATTTGGGGATCCTGGCTTCATTGTCAGCTCATGTGCCTGGTTTCCCGACTCAAAGCGACTTGTGTGTGGCAGTTCCGACCCTGAAAAGGGCATCTACATGTGGGATTGCGATGGCAATGAGTTAAAAGCATGGAGAGGGATGAGGATGCCCAAGATTTTAGATCTTGCTGTGACACCAGATGGGCAAAATCTTATCAGCATCTTCTCTGATAAAGAAATTCGGATTTTAAATGTGGGAACAAATGCCGAACGAGTCATCTCTGAAGACCATTCTATCACATCCCTTTCAATTTCTGGAGATAGTAAGTTCTTTATTGTCAACCTGAATAGCCAGGAGATTCATATGTGGGATGTTGCTGGTGAATGGGAGAAGCCGCTGAAGTATATGGGCCACAAGCAGAGCAAGTATGTGATACGCTCCTGCTTCGGTGGATTGAATAGCACATTCATTGCCAGTGGTAGTGAGAACGCACAGGTATGCTTCCCAAATTTGAGCCTATACATATGCTGAGAAACAAATCATTCTTGTACCAGCGAACCAAATTGAACCTCACAAGTTAAAGTCATTATCTTATCTAGGTATACATTTGGAACCGGCGAAATTCTAGGCCAATTGAGGTTTTGTGTGGGCATTCAATGACTGTGAACTGTGTGAGTTGGAATCATAGGAGACCTCAAATGCTGGCATCGGCGAGTGATGATCATTCTATCCGTATATGGGGATCTAGCCTGTCTAATAAGATTCAACCTCAGAAGCTCAGTTGAATGGATCATATCTCCCATTTCACATCCTATGTATATAGCTTTTGTTATTTTCAATCTTTTATTCATTATTGAGTTTGTGAATACCCTTTTTTAAGAAAATTTTGGTACAGATTTCCATTTTAGATACCCTTTTCTGGTTGTCACCGTCTCTAGCATTTGCTAGTCACCATAAACATAATGTTGGAAGTAATACTTTTCCTTTGCAATGCTATGCTAAATATCTGCAAGCTTTGTTTTTTTGTTTTTCCTTTCTCAATGGATTCGAGGGTTCAAATGTATGAAAATACAACTGGACCAGAAGTTGGTTGGTTGTATGAGTTTTGTTTTCACTCACGGAAGTGGTAAGAACCAAACTCATGACGGACTTTTGCCGTGCACATGAGTCTACTGTTCCTAGTGAGAGGGATACTTGTGTAGAGATCCTAACACAACCTAGAAAATAAGAAGAGCAACAAAGCAAACAATGGCAGGCTGGTTTTAAAAAGAAGAGAATGTAACAAAGAAGAGAAAAGCGACAGGTCGTTTAAGTTTTTCAAATTTAAAAATTTATGATGACGTGACACAATAGGATCCCTCCAAAATTTCAGATGGACGGCTGAGATTGGGAAGTAGAAAGTAAGCTGGCGCATCTTCCTCTCTTCTAAATTAAAAGGGGGCATTTTGGTCAAACATCATTGACTCCGTTCAGGCTTTTGTAAATCAACCAAGGAAACACAGGGGAAAGAGAGGCACAGACTCTATTCTCTTCCCCATTAGGGAGCGAGAGCCTCATTTTCTCTCTCCTCGGATTCAGATTTCACGCAATTCCTCAAATTCCTGAAATTCGGGTTTCAAAAAATTCATCGTTTTTCTATGAAGTCCGATCTTGTAATGACGGGACCTTCACGACCGTTCGATCAGACCCCGATTTCTCCCTCGCCGTCCGATTGTTATCACTGCAGGTCAGAATTCGATACCCTCAATCGTTCATGCACTGCGTTAGGTTTTTATTTGTTTGCCTGCTTGCTGTAATTCGATCTATATGCATACGTGATCTTGGAATTTGGCTAAATTTGATTTGATTCCTCAGTAATCTATGAGTTTCACATTTACGTGATGCTTTTGTATGGTGCAAATATATATATATATATTATACAACTTGATTTTTAATCAAATCAGTTCTGATTTACAGCTTCAGAAAAATGATGAATGTGATTGTACGGATAAATCGGTTTTTTTCGTTCATGCTGCTGAAGCTTGATTTCGTGAAATTGTTGAATTTGAGTTGTAGTGCAATTCAGAAAAGTTCAATCCAATAATCATTGTGTTTAGTTTAAGTTCGACTTTTGGAATTCATCTTTTAGGTTTTTTAAAATTTCATCCTATCATAGTGATTAGTTGAGCTTTATAGTTCAATGTACCTTTTCAATTCTGTTGGTTAGTGTGATTCGAGTACATAGACTGGTTCATTGTTAAGGATCAAGTACATAGAACAATAGAATGGATCAGTTAGCGATTGACTTGGTTGGACTGCTAATAAGCTTTAGTAGTGAAACTATTTTATAGCTATGATTGCAGAAAAGGAAAAAAAATTGTAATGCTGCAGTTTGAGACGTTGATTTAAATTGAGGGATTTGGGTTTGACTATTTAGTGTGAATTGCTGGTTTTAAATGCAAAAATATTATAAAAAGAGAGTTCTGATACTTTCTTATAAATATACAGAAGAAAACACATATTACAATGATTTAGAAGGTGAATCTGCAATAATAATAAAAAATTCTTGGATAATTTGAAACCTTTCATTTCTTATAATATTAGTTTTCATAAAGTTTAATTAAATGATTTACACTAAAATTCAATCCACATATCGAAATGCAACCCTCAGGTATGTTTTTACTCATATGATGTTCTTCTGAATCAGTGAACGTGCCAATTTTGTTAGTGGCAGAAATGTGGTTGGCTTGATAGCACGGAGGGAGATTTCTCCTAGAGCAAGACATGTACCAAGAAGGCGGTGGGGAGAATCTTCTAAAAGGAAAACTGGTTCCTCCTCTGGACCTAAGTGCGAAGCAACACGAGATGCAAAACGTGGCCTTCTTTCATGGTACCTACAGCTCTCCTTTCTAACTTTTATCAAGCAGGTTTGAGTATGAGACTTTCTGTGTGTTCTATATAAGGTTATCAAAGATGCTCTGTTGTAATTATTGAATATGTATTTATTGATCTTTCAGGGTTGAAGCAGAGTCACTTAAGCATCTGTCAGCCAAGTATTGTCATTTAGTGCCTCCTCCAAGGTCAACTATTGCAGCAGCATTCAGCCCCGATGGAAGAAAACTTGCTTCGACACAGTAAGTTGTCCAATTATTTAGTTTTTTGGATTTGAATACTTGTTCATATCTGTATTTGATCTTTACTCTATTTAATTTCTTTTGATACTTTCAGTGGTGACCACACTGTGAAGATAATTGATTGCCAAACTGGCAGCTGCTTAAAGGTTTTGAGTGGCCATAGACGGACACCTTGGGTGGTAAGTTTGGCTTGTGCAATTGCAGACTTATTTATTCTTAGTTTTCTCGCTAATTTGTCATATTCTACTTTAATAGTTGCATCTTGCTCTATGAAGTATGAATTCTTTAGTCAAGCGTGAAATCTATTGAAACGGTATTATTTTTTTTCTTTTCTGAAAAACCAGATACAACTCAAATAAAGTCTTACCCATTTATTTCACAGATGATATATGAACTAGCTGTTCCAAAATTTTAATAATTAACTAATTAATAGCTACAATATTTACCTCTGGGATCTTTTTTTGTTAATTACTAACTTATCAGGATTGTATTCTACTTGTCTTATGTAATAATTACTCTATGTCTTTCTGATGCATCCAAAATCCAAACCACTAATTATGATTATTATTTTCACGTGGAAGTAACTAATGGAACTCTTACAGGTTAGGTTCCACCCCTTGCATCCTGAAATAATTGCTAGTGGAAGTTTGGATCATGAAGTTCGCTTATGGGATTTAAACACATCAGAGTGTATAGAATCTCGCGATTTCTGTAATTCCAAAACTTCAATGTCTTAATTAGTAACTGCTGTTCTTTTTTGACAAATTGTACATTTTCCCTAAAGTTCTGATATAGTTATTATGTTTGCTGACTCTGGCCTCAGATCGACCTATTGCATCTATTGCTTTTCATGCCAAAGGGGATCTCCTAGCTGTTGCATCAGGACACAAGGTGTTGATTCTTTTTATTATGGTTCTTTGTTATATCATATATAATCCTTTATGCTAAGTAATTGCTTTATAAATTTGATAACACTGACGTACAAAATCCCGTTTCAGTTGTATATATGGAACTACAATGGGAAGCGTTCCTCTCCAGACATTGTATTGAAAACATGGCGTTCACTTAGAGCAGTGCATTTTCACCCCCAAGCTGCTCCATTTCTCTTAACTGCTGAGGTAATATTCCAGAGGGTACTTAAATGATTATCCACTCCAGCTATCATATAGATTACATTATTAAACTGATATGCAGGTCAATGATCTTGACTCTTCAGATTCCTCAATGACACTAGCAACATCTCCCGGCTACTTGCAATATCCATCTCCTGCTGTTTTTGTGGCAAATGTTCATTCTAGCGAGCGTCTTAGTTTGGCAGCTGAACTACCACTTCTGTCCTTGCCTTTCGTCTTCGTGCCGCCATTTGTAGATGATCCGAGAATAGAAATGCAGTGTGAAAATGGGCCTGCTGGGTCAAATAGCATGCAAGTCACTTCTGCTTCAATGCAGTTTCAAGCAGATGCAAATGCAGCAGAGCTGGATGGTAGCACAGCTTCTCCCATGGAGACATTTTCATCAGTTCGAACTGCCTCCCATTCGAACGCTGAAGAAAATGCAGATAATTCTCACCTTAATGGAACAGTCAGTGGTGTTTGTGACCGCACAGGAGATTCAATGGAGACTGATGAGATGCAGGGTGTAGGGGGAAGCCAACGTGGAAGCTTTACTAATTTAGATTCTGCTAATGATAGAGTACCGGAAAATATTTCCAATCATCTTGATTTTGAGCAACCTCATAGTAGTTTTCCTTATAGAGATCCAGCATTTTGGGAGCTGCCTTTTCTCCAAGGATGGTTAACTGGCCAAAGCCAAGCTAGTTTTCCCTCGATGCTACCTCTTAATCGTGGTGGGCATGACACTTCTAGTTTAATGTCACATCTGTCTGCTCATAATGTGGAGGCTATGGCAGCTTCTTTAGCAATGCCAGGAAGCACCAGCCTATCTGGAGTTTCTGGAAGATCTGGTTTACAGCACTATTATCCGCAATTCCGCTACTCTGTACCAGATTCTGGGGATGATGATGCTTCTTTAAATACCCTACATGATGGGAATGATGCTCAGCCCATTATTAGTAGAATCCAGTCTGAAATTGCTACATCACTGGCTGCTGCAGCAGCTGCGGAGTTACCATGCACTGTGAAGCTAAGCGTATGGTCGCATGATATAAAAACTCCTTGTGCACTGCTCAATGCTGAAAGATGCCGCTTAACCATTCCCCATGCTGTTCTTTGCAGGTACATCTTTGGTATTCCTTTTTATTCTTTTTCCTTTTTCCAGTTTTAGCTTCAGCATTGTGGTGGAAATGACAACCTTCTAACATCCTTATTGAACACAGTTTTAATTGGATGCATTTTATGGATTTTTCCTGCTTAGCTTGTCATTATGCTTATGTAATACCTTCTTTGGGCTGTGTTTGCTTTTGCAGTGAAATGGGTGCTCATTTCTCACCTTGTGGGAGATTTTTAGCTGCCTGTGTTGCATGCATGCTGCCTAATACAGAAGCTGATTTTGGACTACAAAGTCTAGTCCATCAGGATTCTGGAATTGCAACATCCCCAACTAGGCACCCAATCTCAGCACACCAAGTCATGTATGAGCTTCGCATATATTCACTTGAGGAGGCAACGTAAATTTCTAATCCTTTTGTCCGCTCTTTCTTATTTCCTTTATTCTCTTATTAACATCTATTATTTGAATTGTTCAATGTTCTCGTGCAGATTTGGGTCAGTACTTGTGTCTCGGGCTATCAGAGCTGCACATTGTTTGACTTCAATCCAGGTTAGTTTCATAGGAAACTTGACTCCTATCTGCTTTTGTTTCTATTTATAGGCTGGTGCTTTCTGTCATGCAGTTATTACCTTGGACTCATTTTCTACTGTGCATTATAAGGTCAAAACTCATGGTTAAGTTGGATAATGGCTCTCTTTTTTTCTTTTTTTTTTCTTTTTTTGTTTGTTTTTGTGTGTGTGTGTGTGTGTCCATTTCTGAAACCTGTTTAGCCAACCATATATTGTCACTGACGTCAAACTGAATATGGAATATGGTCCTGTTCCTTTGGTACTTATAGTTGATTTAAGAGCAAATATAACTTTGTTCTTGTAAGTTTCAACTAATAGTACTTTTGATTTCTATGCATGATGGTAAGGGTACATTTCAGTTTGAGTTGAGCCTCTTTTTTTGATGTTTTGCCTGCAGTTCTCACCCACGTCTGAGCACATATTACTTGCCTATGGTCGACGCCATGGCTCTCTTCTTAAAAGTATTGTCATTGATGGGGAGACAACCTTACCTATTTACACTGTTCTTGAGGTGAATTCCAGTGTCTTCCCTCTTGTTCTATAGCTGAGAAGATTCTGTTGTTTAGCTCACTTTCTATGTTAGTTCTTTTGGGAAGTCTTAGTTATCGTCATTTCTTTATTTATTAGGTCTACAGAGTTTCAGATATGGAACTTGTGAGAGTACTTCCTAGTGCAGAGGATGAGGTTAATGTTGCTTGCTTTCATCCCTTTGCTGGTGGAGGTCTGGTTTATGGAACCAAGGTATGCTTTTGACATCTCAGAAATCTTGGATTACCAGTCTACTATCTCTTTTTCCCCTTTTTGAATGCTAATTTTATATAAATTGCAGGAAGGGAAGCTTAGGGTACTCCAGTTTGATGGTGCTCACAGTGGGAATTCTGTTGGACCAAATTACTTTACAGAGGAAAATATGGCCGTTGCGTTATAGCTTAGCAAGCAAGGTTGTAGCATGTTCTTCCTTTCTACGTATCTTGATGAGTTTACCTTCTGTCTTTATAATGGGTGCCAATAAATTTGTCATAGTTTGGGGTGTGTGCACACGCATTTTTCGGGTTTTGTTTTTGCGGGGATGGGTGGATGCTAAGAGCTTTACTTTCTGCATGATCAAAGTTGTTGTCTTCAATATTTTTCCCATACCATTTGCCTGACCTGAATAAATTGGTAAAAAAATCATCCATTGAGAGTTTGCAAATAAATGTGTAATTGACTCATTTTAGCCTTAAACTAAATGTGTCATATGTTGGTACCATACGGGACCTTTCAAACGCCCAAAAAGAAAACAAGAGCAAACAAAATTACATATTTGGGCTCATTTGTTTACTGTATGCGATTGTCCCTTCCGGGACATCCAATTCACTGTGTGCGATCTACTCTCAGATAGAATTGAATTCCTCTTCTCAGTTTAGATTTTTGAGGAAAAATGGTTCTGAGAATTGCTTGCTGAGCATATATTATGAACTCCAAAAGGCCAGCCTTAAGGTAGATGCGTTTTCGCCTATTATCAATATTTGCATGCTTAAATTGTGATTGATTGAGGTTTTTTGTTTTATCTGTTTAGTTTTGGATTTGGTCAATATTTTGGATGGAGCTGGTTTTGGATTGTATCAATTGTGTTAAAGTTGATGTGTATTTGTGTTTGTTTGGCCTTGAAAGTAAATACATTAGGGTTTCAAATGGTGGTTTTGGTTTTGTTTGTTGTTTTTGTTGTTTTTGTTGTTTTGGATGAAAATTGCTATAAATTCATATCATCTATTTGATATGTGTGATTGTTCTATATTTTCCATGTCTGGTAATGTGGAAGAGGCTAAATCCTAGAAACTAGACTAGAACGTGTGCCAGCTCTTTTTCACCTCCCTGCATGACTTGAGTTCTTGCTTTCATTTCTATAAATATCCGCCTTAAGTTTTTGTTTGAATGTTGGGACTGATGGAGGCTTGGCATTTTGATTTGTGCTTGTAGGACCCATGACATTGTAGATATTGGAAAGAAAATTCTGGAACAGCTTCTGCAGTTTCTGCCACATAGTTCCAGCTCTATGTGCTTCTCTCAAAACATGTTTTGTGGAGTTCAGAATGGGATGATGATGTGCAGAGGACTCATATAAACCAGTGAAAGATGACCGGGATCCTAAAAGGCGGAGCAATGAGCTTCATTGAGATTGATGGTGGTGGTTATGCACTTACAGGTGATGACTAGAAAGATAAGAGTTTCATGCTGTACATATAACCATGTTTGATCGATTAACAGACCTTTTGAAGTCGATTTTGTATTTGTGTAATCGTATCAAATTGTGAAGTGCAATTTTGGATACGGAGACTTCGTATTCCCAAGTCCTAAAGAAGTATTCAAGAACTCCCATAATCTTTTTATACACCAAAGAAAAACTCCAATAATCTTATTTCCTCGTCATTGTAAGTTGTTGGTTTTGTGTTACATTTAAGCCTCGGTCACAGATTCGACAAGCATACAACCGATTATAAAGACTCGAGTATTCTCTGATTTACGAGGGATGCGAACCTCAGCGGTAACCGTTTGTTATTCAGGCGAAATTAATGTTAAGACAGAAACTTGGAGGTGGAGACGCGCAATGATGGTACCCCTTGCGGCTTGCATCACCATCTAAAGCGAATTTGGATCAGGTAGCAGAGGAAAGTACCCCAAACAGCATATTCCAGCTAAGCAAACCAAAAAGAATGGGATCCGAAGCCCCAGAAAATCAATTTATCCAGACAACCTTTTGGTCCTTTGGTCTTGTACCATCCTTTTACCAAAACAAGAAATCCTAATAATTTACAGAGACATGGTACTTTCCATCCATCTCATATTATACCTATTAAAATATTAAGTCTAACGTTTTTTTTTTTGTTTTTTTTGGACGAAAGTCTAACGTATTTTTAAGAATAGGGTTTGGTGGTTTTTGCATTGATTTAATCTCCCAGTTCTTATCCTTTCCCATTGCTTCCAAAATAAATGGAAGAGATTTGAATCTCTAAATTTTTTTAAAAAATTGTTACTAGCACTTAACTGCAGGGTCTTTGAGAATTAATTTGAAATGCTAATATCGGGGTCTTTATTTTTTATTTTTATACAAGTTATAGTATAAATTTGGCGGCAAGAAGACAGGACTCAATGTCTTAGCCAACTGGTCTACGCCATGTATGCAGCAATAGCGGGTTTCTAAATTAAAGTCTAAAAGTCGCCAACGGAGCCTAATAATGCATTAACTTGCAGATTAGTGGTCTTAGGTTTGAATCTCTATAACACCTTTAGTAGTGTGTGAAAAATCTCATCCCCTTGTAGTTGATCGCTTGTACACAAAAAAATAAATAAAATAAAATAAAATCTAAAAGTCAAGTGGTTGTTAAAAAGTCTTTTTTTTGAATGATAAAAGTCTTAAAAGTCGAATTTTGCACAATTAATGGGTGCATATGCATTGTGCTAGCCTAGTAAAACAGACGGGTGTCTAAATCATTCCCTACAAAAGGAAATTTCTTTTTCTTAAAAAAAACCCGTTTGACCAGTCAAAGGAACATTAAAAGCTAATATCAATACGTAAAAGAGGATTAGTTCCAATGGGACATGCATTGACTAATTGTTTTCCTTTCTTTGACTACTCCTAGAAGAAGATCGATCACTAAATTCACTACCCTAAAACATAATCAACAAAAAAAAAAAAAAAAAAAAAAACCCTAAAAAATATGAATAAATTATAAAGAATTAACTTGAGGAAAGGGAAGCTAATAAATCAGTAAGAGAAGGCAATGATCTGATGATACTAAGAAGAAGATGATGATGATTCGAATTTGTAGTGTTTATCAACGGCCACAGATACATCCCAAGTACAACTCAGTCCCTTTGGGATGGTGACAAGGTCTCCAGCCCCAAACTCCACAGCTTCTGATGACCCTTTTGGATATGCCTTCACTCTTCCCTTCAACAAATAACATGTCTCCTCTGCATCAAACTTCAGCTGGTACTTCCCTGGGGAGCAGCCCCATCTAATTAAATTCCAAAAAACAAAACCCAAGTTATTATAATTTATATATATGTTGAGAGAGAGAGAGAGAGAGAGAGAGAGAGAGAGTTACTTGGGCCAGCACTTGATGTCCAGTTGGGAGAGGCGAGATTCAGAAGGGTTTCTTTCAACTGTGATTCTGAGGCTTGAGGAGGAGGAGGAGGTTGATGAGCAGGGTTCTGCAGCCATCAAAATATAAGAGGGGAACAGTGAGTGCTATTGTTTTGAGAGGAGAAGAACAACAGTGTTGGGAAGAACTGATATATATATTTTGCTTGAATTTTTTGTCTGCATATAAGTTGTGAGGACTTTGGAGAAGCTTAAAGGAAAAGGGAATCTTTTACAATGAAGGAGAAGGATAAGAAACCTTAATATATAGGGAAGGGGACAAGATATTGGTATTTTTCCCTTATTCCCTCCCTCCTCATTATTTACCATTGACTTACCACATGCATCATGTCATATTCACAAATTATATTTTCGATGCTTAAATTCAAATTATAGTAGGTGGTTATATGTCTTAAGCGATGTGACCACTGCACTCGTATTCACGATAAGAGTTCGATTAGTTTGCCATTATTTTATTTTATTTTTAAGAATAAACAGTAAATAACTTAGATACTAAAATTATCAATCATACCCAAAAAAGAGTTAATACAAATATGAAAGCACAGTAACCACTCATGCTTATTCTAGATGTAGAGAAAGACATTACAAGATTTATCTCCACTAATAGTGGCATCAAGTCAAACAAATTTCGACGAGAAAACCGCAAACCTGAACAAATCAGACATAACAAGAGTTTAATGTTTTTTCTTTCTTTGAATTCAGAAGAAAAATCAAATCAAAACTAATTCTAGGGTTAAGTTAATGCACACATTTAATTATATGGTAGGTGGTTGGCTAGGATTTCTTAGTTATGGCAGATGGGGCGAGAGGGCCAACCCATGTAAGCAACACCCTTGTGCACAAGGAAATTTACATGTGCTATATTAATTAGGCGGTATTAGAAACATAATTTTTAGGTACAACTTTGTGTCCACAATAATAATTTGACATTGACTTATATAAAAACCATATTATATATTGGAATATCACAATAATTTTTAATTGTTGAATGTCACACATTGCAGTCATATGAAAATAATAAATTGATTAAATTGTTAATTGATGTGTTTAATAAAAAAAAAATTGCTTATCATTATTGATGTATCTAAAGCTAAATTTGTAAAAATATCACTCACCGGTCAAACGGTTTGACTGGAAATCCAACATCCAGAGAGTACGTGGCTGTAAATGAGTGGTATCAAAGTTTGACCGGGAATCGTGATCTTGAAGATACCGACATTGCTCTGTCAGACCTTTTCGTTTGGCTCCATTCATGTCCATGATGCCCCATGATGTATATATATCTTTTGGTTTTATTTACACCATCCTCCTCAAACAAGCAATTGTGCACGTGCCATTTCACGTCAAGTCGTCGTCACCGTCGTACTCGTATTTGACTGTTGTACTCGTATTCGTATACTGTATACAAGACTCGGTCAATTAATTATAGGTTTAATGATATTTCTCTTCCTAATATTAAAAAGAGTATCAAATTCGAATATCTTCTATTTCAAATTTTCAATAACAAATTCTTATTTATCACACCATTGTTATATGAAGTAGGGTTGTCTTCAATTTTGGCTGCCCATTGTCTTATAAAATTCATCGAATTTGTCTCTAAATTAATGTGTGCATGCATAATTCATATACGTATAAAAATGGTGGGTGCGATGCACTTTGACTTAGTGCCTGCACATTTTATACCTTTTGTGAATGATGAGCCGTCCCAATTGTTAATAATATCTGCACGTTTTGAATGTTTCGAAGGAACATAAGAAAAAACCTACACTACCCAAAGTCAAGAATCAACTAGGGCAATATATATCTAGTCTAGGCATCATCTTCATAAAGGTTTAGAAGTTTGGATCACCAATGAAGGACTTCAAGAAGCATATATCATTATTCATGGGCTTGTGAGTTATTTGATTGTATACACATTTGTAGCATTCTTCGAGTAATTGATAATCATGCGCACGTAAATGATTTATAACTATTAATTCATATAAGTAGTTTGTGCATTTATTAATTGATGGTCCACGTAGCTTAACAAAACTCATTAATTAGCTAACTAAACCTACACTACATGAATACGGTGACGTGAATTAGGCCAATTGAATAGGGTATGAGACATTAGAGCACTTCCACCCATTTGTCATGGCAAAGGGTAAGGGCAATGCAAGGGTTGTTACTATTCATGTGAATAATGCCACCCCTTGCAAAAGGCTTGTTGTGTTTCCACTCATTGCCATGGTAACCCAAGGGCAATCACTATTCACATGAGATATGAGGAAAATAATTTGTATAGAGTTTTGGTGTGGGAAGTGAAGAATATGCCTAGGTATTTATTAAAAAAAATATATGAAATTTTTGGTATTTTTTTTCGATTAAAGAAAAATTTCATTTCTGACGTAATCACTAATGTCAACTGCCCTCAGGGACGAGCTCGGGCTCGTTTTGCCTTTGGGCTTGCCCGAGTTGGTGGTCCCCACCATTTGCCTGGACTGTAGAAGCTGGAAGTTGCAAACTGGGCTAAGGCCCCCTCCTGCTTGGGCTTACCCCTTGCGCTGGAAGTGCTCTTAAAAGCAGTCTCCTCCTTTGCCTGTTTTAATCATGGGTTGGGTTAATTGAAGGAAATGATCTCTTGGACCATATGAAGTCTCAATGAGCCTAAACCCTCAACCTCCTCATTCTAGCCTCTCTTAGGTTTCATTAACTCAAAGGTCATCTATTTTTCTTTCAGGCCCAATAGATCGTAGGCCCCCAGACAAGGAAACCCGATTCTGAAAACTGATTTGAGCCCGCGGATCCGGGTCTGAATACGGGTCAGTAGTTCATCATTAGAGCTCGTTTCGTCCACTCCACACACACTTCCGTCTTCACATTCCGATCCCCGCATTTCCTCTCTCTCTCTCTCTCTCCGTTTCGCTTTGTGGTTTCAGTCAAATCCATGGCTACCCAAGGTCAAGTCATCACCTGCAAAGGTACTCTCTCTCTCTCTCTCTCTCTCTCTCTCTCCTTCTCTCTCTGTATATGTATATGTATATGTATATGTACTATATTGTGTTTTTGGAAGCATGAAATGGTTGGTTGGTTGTGAATATGTTTGTGGGTTATGGTTTGGGGTGCAATTGAACTTGGAAATGCGAAGCGGCGGTGGCCTGGGAACCCAATAAGCCATTGGCGATCGAAGACGTACAGGTAGCTCCGCCTCAGGCCGGAGAGGTCCGGGTCAAGATTCTCTACACTGCTCTCTGCCACACCGACGCTTATACCTGGGGTGGTAAGGTAAAAGCTTTTCCATTTCTCCTTGAGTAGATTTGATAAAATTTACACTTGCTTCCATTCATAGAGAACAAAAAGTGATCTTTGTTTGGTTGAGATAATATTTCATTGTTTATGTTCATCTAGTATTTGGTGGCGTAAGCAATTATTGTGAGTTTAGTGAAAATGGGATGTTAACCTATTCAAACTTTTGTTTTTATTTTGGTTTTGAAGCTTTAGATAACTGGCCTTTAGCCATCTCATCAAAATTTTACTTTCTGATTACCTGCTGTTGAAAAGATGTTGTGTATAAGTTATTATATACCAAAATACTAGTGGAGGCATTGTAAATTAAGCCTGGAATCAACCATGGCTGATATATATTTAGGTGTGTGTGGTGATAGAACTGACTGCATACAATAATTATGAAGATTTAAGGATTTTTTGGGATGGTAGGAGGGAGCTTGAATTATTAATAGGGGTGTCAAGTTGAAAGATTCAAATGGCAGCAAAAACATGGCTTTTTGAAAATTGAATCTTATATGAAGATGAAAACTGGTCAGATTGATTGTCAATTTCTTTAGACGGAAATGTATCCTGATTTCTCTTCATTTACCTTGCAGGATCCTGAAGGTCTCTTCCCTTGCATTCTTGGTCACGAGGCTGCAGGGTATGTTAGCATAAGCATGCAGTGTCATGTATTAATAGTTTATTGTGCCTTCGGTGCTGAAATGGGACCCTCTTCATCTTGATGCAGGATTGTTGAGAGCGTTGGTGAAGGTGTTACTGAAGTTCAGCCAGGAGACCATGTCATCCCTTGTTACCAGGCAGAATGCGGAGAATGCAAGTTCTGCAAATCAGGGAAGACAAATCTCTGTGGAAAAGTACGTGCTGCCACTGGAGTCGGAGTCATGATGAGTGATCGCAAGAGCCGTTTCTCTGTTAATGGAAAACCTATCTATCATTTTATGGGAACATCAACTTTCAGCCAGTACACAGTTGTTCATGATGTTAGCGTTGCGAAGATAGACCCAAAAGCTCCACTGGAGAAAGTATGCCTTCTTGGATGTGGTGTACCTACTGGTAAGGATAATAGCATTTTCTTTTTTAGCTATTCTTGGTTAATGTATTTAACCTTTCATTAAACGTACATCTTAATTCTATTTATTTCTTTTTAAATTCTATTACTGGTTATATTGATATAGCATGGAGTTTCACAACTGCAGTCCAAATAAATGGCCTCGTCCTTTTTATGGTGAAAAGAAAGAAGATTGTAGTTGTAAAAAGAAGCATGGTTTTTGTTGACATTGTAGTGACTGTATTTTACATTTTTTGGGGTTTTTGTATGCACTTAAGACTCATCTTATGCCTCTATCCTGATTATTAATGTGTGTGCCTGTGTCTGACATATGCTAGGTCTTGGAGCTGTTTGGAACACGGCAAAAGTAGAATCGGGATCAATTGTTGCTATTTTTGGCCTTGGGACTGTTGGTCTTGCAGTAAGTTGTTAATCGGACCTTAAGTTAATAATTCTGTGCTGAGTTCTGAACTGTGATGAATTAATTGCCATAACTTGACAGGTTGCAGAGGGTGCCAAAACAGCTGGTGCATCACGCATAATTGGCATTGATATTGATAGCAAAAAGTTTGATACAGGTACATATTAGTTCTACCATATCAAAACCTTACTATAGTAAACAGTGTTTTATAATTGATTGTTTTCGCATGTCTGTTCATGATGAAAGGGGCTCTGGTTCTCCATGCTTTGGAACAAAGTTGTTGTCACCTGATGGGTGAAGGAAAAGTTGACTTCTAGTTTTGAGGGAATAAGGAATGAAGGGTATTAGGAAACTAATTCCAGTGGAAATGGGTAGTCAGAATAGGTCACATTCACAGTCCTCAAAGACATTGTGTATCATGATATATTTTGGATTCATCCAAATAATTTCGAAGTACCTGTAGTTTGCCTTTTGTTAGAATTATACTTTTATTTCCTGCATCAGGGACTTATTTTCTTCCGTTATTTAACTTATCATAAAACACAGAACAATGCCTATCAAAGGATCTTCAGCTTATATATGTTAGCAACGTCTTCTCTTGAATTCTTTTAGGAAGGTTTTTATGCATTTTAAGGTTTACACTCTTGCAATTTTTTATTTGCAGCAAAAAACTTTGGAGTTACTGAATTTGTGAACCCAAAGGACCACGAGAAGCCAATCCAACAGGTCCTTGTTGACCTCACTGATGGTGGCGTTGACTACAGTTTTGAGTGCATTGGAAATGTCTCGGTGATGAGAGCTGCCCTGGAGTGTTGCCACAAGGTGAGTGCTTTTTTGACTGGTGGCTCAAATTGTTGTGTATAAAACACATTTTGAGGTCGCTCAAACAATTTGCAGGGCTGGGGAACATCTGTTATTGTTGGTGTTGCAGCATCAGGACAGGAGATCTCCACTCGCCCTTTTCAATTGGTGACTGGTCGTGTTTGGAAGGGAACAGCCTTTGGTGGTTTCAAGAGCCGCTCACAGGTGCCTTGGCTTGTAGAGAAGTACTTGAAGAAGGTAATTGCTTTTGACAAATAATCAACAATATGAATTCCTTTACAACAAGTATATAACATCATGCTCTTGCTTGTTGCAGGAAATCAAAGTTGATGAGTACATCACCCACAAGTTGACTCTTGGGGAGATCAACAAAGCATTTGATTTGATGCATGAAGGGGGATGCCTCCGGTGTGTGCTTTCTACGGATGCATGAAGGGGGATGCCTCCGGTCCGTGATTTCTACAAATGCGTGAGGGATTCCACTTAGGCCTATGCCAAGTTTCTCATGGGGTGGAACTTTATCTTGCCTTTTCCTTTTATCTAAACCCTTTTAGTGGCAAGAGTTTTAAAAATAACTCTGCGGTGCTGCTTTGGTAAGTAGAAGAACGCCTGACTAGTTTGTTGCTTGTTATATATTAAGAGGCTTTTGCTTGGCTTATTTGTGCAGAAGAATAAAACAGCGTTGTGGTTGTGCTTGCTATATTATGTGTATTGTTTATGACCAAAAATAAAAAATAAAAAATATTATGTGTATGGTTGGAATGTTTTGCTGCAGAATGATCGATATTTTGAGTGGTGTATGTCATGGTTCCATATTATTAGCAGTCATGAGGCCTGGCAACATTTTAAGGAAATAAGCCTCATATAATTATTGTTGGTAAATCCTTGTTATTGTATGGTTTGGTTGAGAATTTGGAGAATTAGAAGTCAGTTTGTAAGGAAAGTTTTTCGGAGTCGCAGTTGGATTAGGATTAGGTTTCTCCCCAGACCAATACTTTCTTTCTCCTATAAGAAACTCCAAATCCATAATAATGATAATAATAATACAGAGAATTGGATCGATGGAATTAACTCCTTCAAGCTCATATATACGGGCTTTACTCATTGTATAAGGAGTAAGGACGAAGGCCATGCATATCATTTACGCTTAGAACTTATAATAAGGTCTTAATAAATTCTGTGTATTCTGTGTTGCTTTTACCCTTTGAGGTAAATAAGAAAAACACATTGAAAATCTAAATTTAATGCATTATTTCCTTGTAATTGAATTTCAAAAATTTAAAATTTTGAATTCTTTCCTTGATAATATTTACCTAATATATGAATAAAATACAATTTATTCAATCAGAAGTAAAGACCCACATATTATTTCAGTCAATCAAATAAGCACCCACATGAAATTATGTACCTGACATACGAGAAAAACTTAGTGATAAATCGTGTTACCTATACTTAGGAACATAAATTAGAAAGTCATACAAAAATAGATAAATAAAATTGTATGTTATCTATATATATATATATATATATATATAAGGCTTAAATGTCAAAATGGTCCCTGTGTTTTACCTCATCGGCCAATTTAGTCATCGTGTTATCAATTTGGCCAATTTAGTCCCTGTGTTTGTATATTTTATCAAATATGGTCCTTTTGGTCAAAATTCTATTGAAACTGAAGAAAAAAAATATTTAAATTAATTATAAATATACAAATTCAAATAATAATAAAAACTTGATTATTAAAAATCATGTTCTTGCATTATGTAGCAAAGAAAGTTATTGAGTCAATCGTATTTTCTTGTTGCAATCGTCTTCCTTCCCCAATACCAGAACACAATGCGTACTTTTTGGGGTTGAAGTGGGCGTGTAGTGAGAGTGGCTATGGGTTTATGAGGTAGTTGAGGTCTAAGAGTGAAATTAGGGGAGACAAATTTTTGTATTCATTTCATTTTTAGATTGATTACAATTTTTTAATTTAATTTTAATTTTAATTTTTTTTTCAGTTTTAACAAAATTTTGACGGAAAGGATCACATTTGCTAACATATACAAACACAGGGACTAAATTGGCCAAATTGATAACACAGGGATTAAATTGGCCGATGAGGTAAAACACAGGGACCATTTTGACATTTAAGCCTATATATAAAGGTACATAAAATACTATTACATGTTATTGAAAATATGAAAAAACACATATATCTATGCAATATGCAGTAGGACAATATACCTACACCATAGGATAATATATCTACAAGAGTGTATAATCTATATATATAAAGCAAAAGGCAGAGAATAGTGAAACATTCAAAATACCAAAAAATGCCCTTGGTTAATGCAAACATTAAGAATTGAAGTTATTAATTAAATGAGGATAATATGGTAAATTCACACTTTTTCATATTAAAAAAATTTAAAATTAAAAGAAAAATTAGATAATGAATCCTCCTTTTAACAAACACAACTACCCATTATCTTTTTTTAATTCTAAAATAAATTTATTTTAAATAAAAAAAAGCCTCTCGCAGGCGCGGAAGCGCATATGGAGAGGCTAGTATACAATGAAAAAAAAAAATTGTTATTTTGTTGTATCTCCAAAATAATAATTTGTCCTAAAATTATGGGATATGTATTAACCTATGTATATCAAAATCATAATAAAATCTCGTAATTATGGTCCTATAAATTAATTTCTACACGATTTATACTTCAGGGGCATAATAGGAACAACAAGATAATTTACAAATAATAATAATAATAATAATAATAATAATAATAGATCTACATAAGAAAATACAAAAAAGGAATGTAATCCTATTTGACAGAAAAGTCAAATGACTTATATCAATGACAACAAATGTGAGGATTAAACCCAAACTATGTTCTATACCAAATTTTCTATAATAATCATAATAATACAGAGAAGAGAATTGGATTGATGGAATCAATGGTAGGGGACTACTTTCCTGAAGAATTTTCGAATTGAAGAAGGAGGCAGGCACATGTCCATGGGTGCTTTTACAGAGAGCCTTGTCTTTCTTGACCAACCCAATGTAAATACATACTAAAATTAGCGACTACATTAACGTTGGAAGATTTGCTTTCTTTCACTTAGAATTAATGTGTTCTATTATTTTCTTCAAACCTATTCGAGTGTAAATTATATTTCATTTTATGATATTGAATTGATAACCAATAATCTAATTTTATTTTTGATTTGTTTGAATAAATAAAACAAGCATATGTATTTTTTAAAGCAGTTTTTCGCATATTTATTTATTTTTTGTTCAGATTTTCTTTAACAAAGTTGGTGTTACAAATTTCTTATGCTAATTTTAGAAGTTCAGTTTTTCTTATGTCCACCGCCAATGCCCTGCCTCCAACCAAGTAAACAACACATAGCCTGCAAAATCCATTACCCCAGCCAGAGCCAAATAACTGGCCTCCTACGTCCTTTTTATGGGAAGAAAGAACATTATAGTTGTTGAGGAAATTTCTCAAATTTTCGGAAACTACTCTCAACACAATTTCATCAATATTCGGAAAGAAACACATAAGCATCATAAAAGAAACGCACTCCGATTTGGATTTAGGACCCATTGAGCAGCTGATTGTGAGACTTCTTTGATCGGGTTTGGAACTATTTACTTTCTGATACTTGCCTTCTCAGATTTCAATCAATTAACTTTGATTGCAATCTATTTTTAATGGCCACCGTATCTCTCTTTTTTTCTTTCTGAGATAAACTTTGATTGCAATTATAAAGCAGCATGGTTTTCTTGACATTGAAATGACTGTATTTTACAATTTTGTGCATGATTTAAGACTCATCTTATGCCTCTATTTTGATTATATATAAAGAGAGATTGCATTTATAAATTACGTCATACTACAAATACAAAAGCCTCAAGGGTTAGAACAAACGCCCCCGAAGGGCTACACCAAACACAGAGGGATCAAATCACAGCATCAAATTTATATATAATACACCTCCACTTAAAGCCACACAGAAAGAAAATAGGATTAGGTTTATGAAGGTGCTATTATAGGATTAGGATCAGGATTAAGAAATATAAAATGATTAGGATCAGGATTAAGAAATATAAAAGGATTAGGTGTCTCCACAGACCAGGACTTTGTCCTATATAACCTTAAAATAAAACCGCAAGTCCGTAACATATGAATAATAATAATACAGACAAGAGAATTGGATCGATGAAGGTTCCTGAAGAAATCGTATACGAAATCTTGCTTAGGTTACCGGTCAAGTCTCTACTTCGGTTCACGACAGTGTGCAAGTCATGGAATTGTATGATCAAAAGCTCTACCTTCATCCACACCCATCTCGAATCCAACCATCGAAACGACGACGTTCAACTCCTCCTCCACCATCCTGAACTTGATCTTTACTCATTGTACAGGGACGAGGACAACAAAGACGACGGCCGTGCATGTGCATCATCATCATCATCATCATATACGCGTATAGAGTATAGTACCGATCTTGACAGTCCATATGCATTTTACGCCGAACGCACTGGAACCAAGAGCTGGGGATGCGAGTTTGTGGGAACTTGTAACGGGCTCGTGTGCCTTGCTGGGAAAGACATTGACTTGACCGCATTACTTTGGAACCCTAGCATCAGAAAGTTTGTGGTTTTGCCCAAGTCTGGTGTTACCTTTTGTCATGAATATGATCATCGAGACGTAACAAGCTTTGCCTTTGGCTACGACAGGCGTGCCAATGACTATAAGGTCTTACGAAGAGTGTCTTATTTTCTACGAGACCCATTGGTCTCATGTCAATATGAGATTTGGTCGTTAGCCAAGGGCTCTTGGAAGACTCTCATGAATACTGCTAATGATCGTCATCAGGAACGTGACATTGGAAACCGGTACTTTGAGTCAGGTCATCCGCCTGCTTTTGTCAATGGTG
Source organism: Prunus avium (assembly GCF_965620075.1). Lineage (NCBI taxonomy): Eukaryota > Viridiplantae > Streptophyta > Magnoliopsida > Rosales > Rosaceae > Prunus > Prunus avium. Next base: position 36,927,640 of record NC_142291.1, read on the forward strand.
CTCTGCATTGGCTTCAAGCCAACGTGAGCACCTGGAATATTTCCGTTGTGTCGTTTGATATGTCCGGTGAAGTGTTCGGCGAGATAGCCATACCACCAAAAGCTGAAACAAGAAAATGTTTCGATTTTAATCGACATTGTGTGGTTTCGAGGTGCAGAGAGTCCCTTGCATTTTTCGAAAGCTGTCGGGAGAGGAGGGAAAGTGGTTTGGTTCTTCGCATGAACATGTGGGTGATGGAAGAGTATGGTGTGGCCAAATCATGGACTAAACTATTTGCAATATGCCTGGAAGGGAGTATTTGTAGACTGGTTGGTTGCAGTAAAAGTGGTGAAGTTGTGCTCAAACTAAAGGTTGATGATATCGTTGAATATCAATCTGTGAACACTAAGACCAAACAAGTTAAGAATTTTCATTTTGAAGGAGAATGTTCTACTTATTACTCGGTCATGGATGCTTTCACAGAGAACCTTCTCTTGCTTGACCAGCCTAAAGTATTTACATACTAAAAGCAACAACGTACGTCTTCTGTTGAATAATTTGATTTGAGTTACAACATGCTTTTCACTTATTATGTGTTCTGTTTTCTTATGCTAATTTCAAAATTTAAGGTTTATGTTTCTTTTTTATTTTTATTTTTGTTGAAAGAGATCAATAACAAATCCTCAATTTCGTTGATGATCGACTTGTATTACATGGAAAATTAATGATTTGATTTCCCAACCGATGTACATATGAACGATACTTTTGTTGAAACAAAACAAACTACAAATGGAATTGAGAAACGTTTGCGATTTGAACGCGCTCTGCATATTTCATCACTTAAAACTACCTAAGAAACATCAAATTCAAATCAAACAGATGATGGAGGAACTGTCCTTGAAAACATAAATTCAGGTTTGATCATGATCATGGCTTAGTTTGAGTAGCTCTTGGCACCACTTTAGAAGATTGTAGTTGTTGAGGAAAGCAAACTACTCATAACACAATTTCACCAATATTTTTTTTATTATTATCAATATTTGAAAAGAATAAAGGCTTTTGTTAATTACGTTTCGACACATTCAAGATAATAATATCTCTTAATTGTCGAAATATTCAAGATAATAATATCTCTTAATTATGATCCCTTATGATAAGCATCATAAAAGAAACGCACCCCTTAATTGAAATTATGAAGAAACCATAATTTGGAATGAAAAATTCCTACGTATCCTTTTGAGGGATTCAAGCCAACTCGTAGTTCATTGGAGTCATGCACGATTGTCGGTGATGAAAATTTGAATGGAGTTGGTGTGTCTGGGGATAATTTGGATATGAAAAAGTGTTTGGGGGTGAATTTAGTTAGGATAAACTAGGGATTCTTTTTGGGCTTGTGGTTGCATCTAGAGATGCTTCCAGATTGCCTACATAACCTTGATGGTATTGAAACCGATCATGGGTGAATTTGATTTGTACACCCACTTAATGGGTATTTTCCTTGTGAACTTGGTCCCCTTCACGATTGGTTTTGAGCCCATTAATTTAGACTTTTGTGAATTTATGGAGCTGTTTTGGAAGTCAGTTTATAAAAAGTTGCTGGTCATTCGCCTGCTAATATTGTCAATGGTGCTCTGTATTGGCTTCAAGCCAACGTGACCACCCGGAATGTTTTACGTTGTGTCGTTTGAAATGTCCGATGAAGCTTTCGGCAAGATAGCCAAACCACCAGAAGCTGAAACACAAAATTTTTTCAAAACGTAGAGCCGCGCGGCTATACTATAAAATAAAATATTTTAAAAGTACAGCCGTGCGGCTATGCTCTATAAATATAATATCTTAACAATATAGCCGCCGGGCTATACTCAATCTTAAACTTATCTGCGAGGCTATACTCTTAAGATCATATCCTTTTTTTATCCCTTTTTTTTTGTTTTCAATGCAAGGGTCTAAATAAAAAAAAAGAAATATTATTTGTTCAAAACAAAAAAACCTGCAATTTATTTTTATTTTTATTTTTTCATACAAAAGACCCCTTTCCTTTGTTTCTACATCCCTGTACCGAAAAAATTAATTGAGTTCGTATAGGCATTTTGGATGCGGCTATTGAAATTGCCCTTATGGCTAGATAAATAGAATATCTTTAAAGTATAGCCGGGGGGCTATACGCTATAAATATAACATCTTAACAGTATAGCCGAGAGGCTAGACTTTATAAATATAATATCTTAACAGTATAGCCGTGCGGCTATACTCTATATAATATTATTTCTTTAGTGAATATTTAAACATGTTACTGATTTCATAAATGACTTAATAAATAGTAATTAATTATTTTAAACCTAATTTCATTCAAATTTAAATTGAAAGGATATGTTTTATCCTTTTTAATTTAAATTCTGCTGTGCACAAACGAAAAGATAAATTACTTATTTTCATTTGGGTGTCTTAATTAAATTTCTCCAGAGCCCAAATAGGAAAGAAGCGAAGAAAAGGATTAGGTTTCTCCCTAGACCAAGTCTTTCTCCTATATAACCTAAAATAAAACCCCAAATCCAAATAATACAGAGAATTGGATCGATGGAACCAATTGTATGGGACAAGGTTCCCGAAGAAGTCATATACGAAATCTTGCTAAGGTTACCCGTCAAATCTCTACTTGGGTGCACGGCAGTGTGCAAGTCATGGAGTTGTATGATCAAAAGCCCTACCTTCATCCACACCCATCTGATCAACCGATTAATCGAATCCAACCATCGAAACAACGACGGCGTTCAACACCTCCTTCACAATCCTGAACTTGAGCATTACTCATTGTACAGGGACGACGACGACCCCCGTGCATCATCATCTACGCTTAGGGAGTATACCGATCTTGACAATCCATACGAAGTTTACGCCAAACGCACCAGAAACCATACCTGGGGATCCGAGTTTTTCGGAGCTTGTAACGGGCTCGTGTGCCTTGCTGGGGATGACATTGACTTGACTACATTAGTTTGGAACCCTAGCATCAGAAAGTTTGTGGTTTTGCCCAAGTCTGGTGTTACCTTTTGTCATGGATATGATGATCGAGAAGCAAGATGTGCCTTTGGCTACGACAGGCGTGCCAATGACTATAAGGTCTTACGAAGAGTGTCTTGTATTCAAGGAGGCAAATTTATCTCATGTCAATATGAGATTTGGTCGTTAGCCAAGGGCTCTTGGAAGACTCTCAATATTGGTAATGATCGTCATCATCTTGAACGTGACATTCAACAACGGGTCTTTGATGCTAGTCATCCGCCTGCTTTTGTCAATGGTGCTCTGCATTGGGTTCAAGCCAACATGAGCACCCGGAATATTTCCATTGCGTCGTTTGATATGTCCGATGAAGTATTCGGCAAGATAACCATACCACCAGAAGCTGAAACACAAAAATGTTTCGATTCTGATCCACATTACGTGGTGTCGAGGTACAGAGAATCCCTTGCATTTTTCAAAACCTCTGAGGAGAGGAGAGCAAGTGTTGGTTGTGGTTGGCTTCTTCACATGACCATGTGGGTGATGAAAGAGTATGGTGTGGCCAAATCATGGGATAAACTATTTGCAATATGCCTGGAAGGGAGTATTTCAAGACTGGTTGGTTGTAGAAAAAGTGGTGATGAAGTTGTGCTCAAACTGATTGTTGATAACGTTCAATATCGGTCTGTGAACCCTAAGACCAAACAAGTTAAGAATTTGCAAATTGAAGGATCGCGCTGTTACTCGGTCATGGATGCTTTTACTGAAAGCCTTGTCTTGCTTGACCAGCCTAATGTATTTACATACTAAACGCAACAACATGTTGAATAATTTGATTTGAGTTAGAACTTGCTTTTCACTTATTATGTGTTCTGTTTTCTTATGCTAATTTCAAAAGTTAAGGTTTTCTTTTTCTTTTTCTTTTTCTTTTTCGTTATGTTGAAAAAGATCAACAACAAATCCCCAATTTTGTTGATCCAGTTGTATTACATGGAAAATTAATGGCGGCTAATGATTTGATTTCCCAACCGATACATATGAACAATAAAGTTTTTGAAACCAAACAAACTACTAATATGGAATATTGAGAAACATTTGCAATGCGAACTGGTCTACATATTTCATCAATTAAAAGTACCTAACCAAACTATATATATTACAGTTTAAATTTGAGGGGGTGGGAACATCAAAACTCAAATCAAACAGCTGATGAAGGAGGGCCTGTCCTTGAGACCACGAATCCAGGTTTGAGCATTGCCGGATCATTGCATTCATCGCTATATACATAAGCCAATCCACCGTGACTGGTCACATCCATTCCTGCCATCTCCTCCTCTGATGAAATCCTCAAGAGCTTCAACTTGTGCAGCAAGAAAAACAATGTTCCCATTGTCAAGCTCACAAACCCTACAATCACCACAATCTGAACCAAATGTGCAGCCAAGAGCTTTCCGCCTCCTCCCATCAAAAGCCCATATGGCCTGTTTGGTTGCCCTGAATAGACTTCCTCCACATAAGCCTTTTTGGCAAACAATGCAGTGAATATAATTCCCCATGAGCCACACCCTCCATGAAGCTGTGCTGCTTCCAATGGATCGTCGTACTTTAACTTTTCAGCAAACTTGTTGCATCCCATTAAAACCCAAGCTGCCACAAACCCACAAATGATTGCAGCCCAAGGATCAACAACTGAGCAACCAGAGGTGATTGCTGCAAACCCACCAAGCAAGCCATTGCAAACGTCGGTTAGGTTCCAATGACCGGAGAGCAAGCGCTTCCCGAAGAGAGTAGTCAGTGCTGCTGAGCATCCAGCCATTGTGGTTGTCACTGCAGTTCTTCCTATTGCACTCCATTGTCCATAATAGGATCCACTCTGCCCATAGGCCTTGAGAATGTTGAGGAATGAGCCTGCATTGAAGCCATACCAACCAAACCAAAGCAGAAATGTCCCCAAAACAACCAATGTGCCGCTATGTCCACGCATAGCCACAGACCTACCTTCATGATCGAACCGGCCTATGCGGGGGCCTTCGATAAGAGCACCCCACAAGCCTGCTATGCCTCCAACCAAGTGAACAACACCAGAGCCTGCAAAATCAATGACCCCAGAACCAAATAAAAGATTGTCAGCACGAGCAGGGCTTGCCCATCCATCAGCAGACCAAAACCAATGAGAAACGATGGGGTAGACAAAGCCAGTCAAGAAAGATGAATAGATCAAGTATGCAACGAATTGGGTTCTTTCAGCAATGGAACCACTTGTGATTCCAGCAGCTGCAATGGCAAAAGCCCATTGATAAAGAAAGTAACCGTAATCGAAAGACTGAGAAGGAAACTTGTTAAGGCCAAAGAAGTGTTGGCCTATGAAGCCATTGGAGGGGGTGCCAAAGGCCAAGGCAAAACCAAAAAGGTAGTAGAAGAGGCCGCCCGTGGCAGCGTCAAGGACATTGGTGAGCATTATGTTCATGGTGTTCTTGGCACGAACAGAGCCAGCACAGAGCATGGCAAAGCCGAGCTGCATCGCGAAAACAAGGTAGGCAGAGAAGAGAAGGTAGGTGTTGTCGACAGCATAGGCTGTGTCAACAAACTTGTTCGAAACGGCATCAAAGCGGCCGCAGATGTATTGGGCGGCTGCGGTGGCATTGGCAGCTGCACCCAAAAGGGGTTGGAGCTCAGAGGCTGAGCAAGAGATAGCAGCCATGGGAGAGACTAGAGGAGGAAGACGGGAATGTGGAGAGGTGGAGAATCTGAAGGCTATTTATTGTGACAAAAAGATCCCAAGAAATTCCAGAGGGGGATGGCCAAGAATTAGGAGAATCTAATAGATTCCTTAGTGAAATAGAAGACCAGTGGAGACCAAATACTCTTAGGTCCGTAATTCCATAACTGATTTTCCTCCTATTTTGGAGATCAGAAACTGTAAAGCTGTTACATTCTGTACTATATAACACCGCGTGAGAAATTTTACCAAGCTAAATGAACGTTTCAAATTTTAATAAATTGCAAAAGAAAATAAAAAGGACATTCCTACTGTAAAATTATTTCCTTTTGTGTATGAATAATTATGCAATGTATCATTACCTGGCTCCAATCTGTCAATATTCCATGCCTGATTGGTCAATTGCTATTAAAGTGTAAAATAAAAGACAAGGAAAAGTCTCAACCATAAGATGATAAAACAATCAGGAAACATATATTTGATTTTAAAAAAATTTATATATTGGGGTCTTCATGTTTTTGGTACATGCACTAGCTCAACTACTAATAATACAAACATTTGGAAAGCTATCTCAGTTGTACAACCTTGTGACTTCCCGGGGTTTTGCCTTCACCACAGGCATTCTTGTGGAACGAAAACTATGACGCCAAGTCATATACCCAGGTATCTCTAGCTTTGACTCGTATCGTAATAGACATCGCCTATCTTCAAGAGACAACCAACCAGCAACTCAAGGTGGAGGAGCCCATTTCCCAGCTTTGAATTCTTTATAGAAGCTGGAACGTTAAGAAACAACAAAAAACACTGTCCAGGAAAAACCAAACAATTGTCATAAGAAAAAATGAAAGGATGAAACCGACACGACAGTAACTGTGTGCTAAGGACAGACCTGGGATCCCTCGAATAACAAAGTTAGGTTCTTTCAGAGGAACCTTTGCCTGACGAACATCAGATAAAGAAAGTTCAGATAAACTTGTCAAGAAAACGAAATCCTGGGAAAAATGGGCACAAATAATGTTTCTTTGCAATTAGTGGTAGTTTAAAAAATGGAACAGTTTTTCAAGCCGAAAGAAGTCATGCACAAAATTTAGTTGGCAACAGAACTCAATAAATACACCCGAGACACGGATAGAGCCGGTTAAAATAAGGCCATGGGTGTAAATTACATATGACTATAATAAACTTTAATCATATTGAATGTAAGACCTTGCTTTCTGCACCAACAATCATGTATATAGGAGAAACGACATTGTCCATGATCAGAGACCACCAACAAATGACTTTTCATAGAAAATCGGTCTAACCCATAATTATTTATTTATTTCTGTTTGGATTTTATTTTATGTTTTGGCGCAACATCATCTTTGTTTTTTGTGTTTTTTTTTCTGTCGAAAACATCATCTTTGCTTGCATCAAAATATTGCTCAGCCAAATACCAACCAAACTCACAGCCGTCATGTCTTTTGCTTAATTCTTCAACGGCCTCTTTGGAGCAAAAGTTTTAGGTAAATTTTACTGAAATAATTTCTTGGTGAGTCCTTACTTGGTTAGGATTTTTGGTTACTTACCAATTTATTTATTCCTATTGTAATTCTCTTCCAGATTAGCTGACAACATTTCAGTCTCACAGAAATCCTCAATGAAGTCACTGGACATATCCTCTGCATACAGGCTTCTTAATCCTGTAAGTTCTTGATACATTGCCTTCCCAATTTTCAGTCCTCTACTTTCGATCGCAGAAACAAGGTCCTGCGTAGTTTCAACAAAGAAATAAACATGAGCCTGAGAACAATCACAAACAGTTCATTCATAATTGTATCATTCCATTAGTAATATAATCAAACCTTAGCCTCTGATATAGCCTTGGAAACTTGAGCCTCACGCTGTTCGTGTTCCATCTTCTTTGACTCAATTTGCCTTAACAGCTTCTTTAGCTCTTCGTTACTTGGGTCATGCTTAAGCCCATTTTGGCAATGCAAAGTTGATTCAGGCAACAAGTTCAATGCAAAATACGCTTTGGAAGCTCGGCAAAGAGCCTATTATCAAAACCCATATTGCTAAAATCACAACAACAAAAAGACTAAATATTCAAAGAAAGCACGTCTGTAGTTACCAACATCAGTAAAATCACATACTTGAGCACCTTGACATTAGTGGAACAGAGCTTAATTGAGTCCTCAACATCAGTAAGAGCACGTCTGTAGTTACCAAGTAAAAGATTGACATGGAGCCTATTTGAAAAGAGAAGAGAGGTGTCAGAGAGTCACTCAAAGCTTGCTGATTTATTGCTCTCGTGTAGCAATCTATGGCATCAGCGAAGTGCTTTTTGCCCATCTTCACATACTCGTTACCCTTGTCCTGCCAAACCCAACAAAATAATATATATGTAAAAACAAGGACAATATAATGTTGGAAAAATGGCTCACATTAAGTATGCAAGTGAAGGAGGAAGCGACCGGTCGCTGGGTATTTGCGACCGGTCGTTTTGAAGCAGATTCGAAGCCTGGAGGAGAAGCTGGAAGTCGCGAAAAGCGACCGGTCACAAGGTTCAAGCGACCGGTCGCTTTCAGACAGATTGCAATGCGACCGGTCGCCAGGAACATGCGACCGGTCGCCAGGAACATGCGACCGGTCGCCAGGCTGCTGTGCTGTTTTCTTCCACGCGTTTTTCAAGAGGCCTTCACATGTATTGGTTCCCTACCTAATCCCTCGGGCCTTTAAGGTGTGTTATGGGTTCTAGGAGGTCTAGCAAGGTGCTGGAAAAGCTGGAGCACCATTGAATGAGGATTGTTGACTTGTTTCAAAGAGTACCTACCTTATAGCTCTAGATAGGGTGGCTGAAGTTGCAGCTATCAATGCCTAGCCTTTGGTCTGCCCAAGTTGTGGTCCATGTTAGGTAACCAAGGGCAGAACGTGGGAGGAAAGAAGGAGTCTCTTCTGAAGTCCAAAGGCTTGTGTATTAAAGGGAAGAGGAAGCAAGACAGCAAGAGTGTGGTTAATCTCAAAGTTGTCAAGTAGCTGGGAGCTATTGTGTTCAAAGGGAGGTTATCTCACCAAGGGAGGAAGAGAGAGAAGGCAATCAGTTCAAGAGAGAGCTGAGTTGAGTCTTGAGTAGTCTAGACACCAAAGAAGGGAAACACTAAGGGTTGTGAGAGTGTTCACAAGTGTATCAAAGTGTTGAGCAATGGGTGAGAGAGAAAAGAGAGCTTGGGAGAGAATAGAGTTCTAAGGGGGTTTCTTTGTAAACCAAAGTTGTAACTTATTATTTCATTAGTGAATTTCTCAAGGGGATCACCAAGAGGATGTAGGCAATTGCTGAACCTCTAAAATACTTGTGTCACTTTGTGCTTGGTTGGTTTCTCAAGTGTGTGTGTGTGTGATTCATCCATCCTAGTGTGTGTCACAAAGTCCATCAACAACAAGATCATTGGGGGAGTGAGTGAAAGTGTTTGTCCATTTTCACAACAAGTGGTATCAGAGCTGAGTTTGAGCAGCAAGTTCTAGTGTGTTGAAGATGGCAAGTGACAAGGAAGGTGAAGAAGGAGGTAGCTCTTTGCAGCAGAGGCAACCACAATCTGTCACCATGAAGGTGGAGTTGAAGCCTTTCACAGGGAAGAAGAACTTCACTCTATGGCAAAGGAGGATGAAGTCAGCCCTTACACAACAAAATCTCAGCATTGTCTTGGGAGGCAAGGAGAAGAAGCCAACAACCATGACAGATGTGGAGTGGGGTGTGCTAGATGAGTTGGCTAGAGGAGCCATCGAGAACTACATCACCGATGAGGTGCTCATCAATGTGATGCAAGACACAGCGAAGCAAACATGGGAGAAGCTCGAAGAGATGTTTGCAGGGAAGTCGCTGTCCAACAAGCTCTTCCTCAAGGAAAAACTCCTAAATCTTCGGATGGAGGAGGAAGGTAATCTAATGGAGCATTTGAGCAGCTTCAATAGATGTGTTGCTGATTTGCAAAGGATGGAAGTGTTGTATGATACGGAGGATAAGGCACTCATGTTTCTAACATCCTTGCCTCCGTCTTATAAACATTTCCGAACAACGCTCATGTTTGGGAAGAGTACTTTGAAGTTTGAGGAGGTGGTGCAAGATGTGATGACGCAACACCGGATGTCCCAACGTTCGGAGGAAAACTCTCAAGACACGGGACTATTCGCAGGGAATCGTTCAAGCAAGCGTGAAGGCAAAAGAAGCAACGGGAGGAATTCTAAGTCCAAGGACAATGAAGGGTGCTTCGAGTGTGGGTCTAAGGATCATTGGAAACGGAATTGTCCAATATGGAAGGAGAAGATGAAGAAAGCTGGAAGTTCAGCAAATGTATGTGATGATGACATTTGTGATGAACTCTTGACGGTTACGGAGGAGAGTAACGGGGAAGTCATGGCTAGCTCTTCGGGTAAGGGTTCAAGTTCTACTTCAAGTTGGATTTTGTGATTCCGGGTGCTCATATCATGTGTGTGCAAATAAGTTGATGTTTGACACATATGAGGAAAGGAAGTCATAGCAAGTTCTTCTTGCATGCAAGTTCATCATCAAGGGTGCTTGATTTCAAAGGTGCAGAAAGTGAAGTCAAGACAAGGGATGAGGAGGAGAATGTTGTTGAAGGGAAACTTCTTGCCAAGGTGGTCATGGGAGATTCCATTTGAGGTGGAGCTTGACACAAGGGCTGAAGAAGGAGGGCAACAACAACAAACTCACAAAGGGGTTCTACTTGAGGTGGAGCCATCATCAAGTGCAAGGTCCGGGCCCAAGGAATCCATCAAACCGTCCCTAGGTTTTGGATGGATGGACCAAGAAATTCCAGCCACGTTTCGGAGTGCTATAGGGAGCATGAAGCGGGAAAGTTGGAGAGGTGCATCGATGAAAAGAAAGGTGTTCTTAAATCCAAGAGCAAGGAGTGCTAAGTGGGGATTTAGTGAACAAAGGTTTTGGTATGTGTTTTGCATATCAAAGGAAGTCCATGATTCAAGGTTCCAAGGAAGCAAGGAGCAACGAATTTGGCATGAGGGAACTCTTTTATGCACAAGAGGTCCAGGTTACTCAAGTCTATGCTTGAGAGGAGCATCTTCCACCAAAGGTGCATTGAGGCAAAGAGGTTGATTGCCATGGTGGAGTTCTTGGAAATTTCTAGAACGATTTCTAAGAGGTTTAAGAGGTTCTAGAGTTCAACAATGGTCCATGGGATGATTAATGGTTCGCCAAGGTGGAGATTGTTGGAAAAATGGCTCACATTAAGTATGCAAGTGAAGGAGGAAGCGACCGGTCGCTGGGTATTTGCGACCGGTCGTTTTGAAGCAGATTGGAAGCCTGGAGGAGAAGCTGGAAGTCGCGAAAAGCGACCGGTCGCAAGGTTCAAGCGACCGGTCGCTTTCAGACAGATTGCAATGCGACCGGTCGCCAGGAACGTGCGACCGGTCGCCAGGCTGCTGTGCTGTTTTCTTCCACGCGTTTTTCAAGAGGCCTTCACATGTATTGGTTCCCTACCTAATCCCTCGGGCCTTTAAGGTGTGTTATGGGTTCTAGGAGGTCTAGCAAGGTGCTGGAAAAGCTGGAGCACCATTGAATGAGGATTGTTGACTTGTTTCAAAGAGTACCTACCTTATAGCTCTAGATAGGGTGGCTGAAGTTGCAGCTATCAATGCCTAGCCTTTGGTCTGCCCAAGTTGTGGTCCATGTTAGGTAACCAAGGGCAGAACGTGGGAGGAAAGAAGGAGTCTCTTCTGAAGTCCAAAGGCTTGTGTATTAAAGGGAAGAGGAAGCAAGACAGCAAGAGTGTGGTTAATCTCAAAGTTGTCAAGTAGCTGGGAGCTATTGTGTTCAAAGGGAGGTTATCTCACCAAGGGAGGAAGAGAGAGAAGGCAATCAGTTCAAGAGAGAGCTGAGTTGAGTCTTGAGTAGTCTAGACACCAAAGAAGGGAAACACTAAGGGTTGTGAGAGTGTTCACAAGTGTATCAAAGTGTTGAGCAATGGGTGAGAGAGAAAAGAGAGCTTGGGAGAGAATAGAGTTCTAATGGGGTTTCTTTGTAAACCAAAGTTGTAACTTATTCTTTCATTAGTGAATTTCTCAAGGGGATCACCAAGAGGATGTAGGCAATTGCTGAACCTCTAAAATACTTGTGTCACTTTGTGCTTGGTTGGTTTCTCAAGTGTGTGTGTGTGTGATTCATCCATCCTAGTGTGTGTCACAAAGTCCATCAACAACAAGATCATTAGGGGAGTGAGTGAAAGTGTTTGTCCATTTTCACAACATATAATCCTATCAAGTGCTTTTAACTGTGTGAGAGAGAGAAAACCTTGAGTTCAATAGCAGTATTTTGTTTGAGAGCGGCTATGGCATCAAGGTCTCAGACCCCTTTTCCATCAATAGTGCCATTGCTTCTTCGAATTCGCTTCTTTTCTATTTTGCTTTTCTTGTTCTGCTGCTGGCAGAGTATTGCTAGAACCTTACGCAGAAGCTGGGACTTGCAGACTCGTTGTGTACAAAGAGCAAAATATGATTGCGAATGCGTTTGCTGGGCTGAGTTTATGTTTTCCTACACAGGCAACATGACCAAGCATGAAGTTACTTGAAACCGAACCGCTAGAAGAGCAATGTGCAGAACTGATGTATACCATAATTTTAACCATATAGGAATTCATTGGGACTGATGTGTAGTACGTACCTTTAGGTTTGCGTTATTCAAATAGGTCCTACTGTATGGGTTGGGTGAGTCACCAATGATGTCCCATTGAAAGTACCATTGGTTATCTTATTGAAAATCTCACTTTTTTGTTTTAGAGTAATTCAAACTTTAGAATAACTGAAGGAATCAGCAATGGCATCTCTCTTGAGTTGATCCACCCATGCAAGAAAGCAATTTCCGTAGGACACAATTTCGGTTTTCAAGACAAGTTGAACAATGTTTGGAAGCATTAAAATAGCCAAAATTAGCTTGCTTGCACGACACATCCAAGGGCCGGACCCTTTATACCAATCGTCCTTTACATTGTTTTTCAAGCCCTTCAATTAAAACAGAATATGCTTCTTGTTCCTATCGTCCTTTACATTGTTGTTCCATACATATCATTTATGTATAGAAATTCAATCTTTGAAGACATCAACAATGGGAAATTGTGCTGCCCTCTCAGCTTCAGCAAGGGGTGTTTTCAAGAAAAGCAAGGTTTTACCTATCAAAACCACATTCAAGCTTCCAGCTCCATTACCCAGCTGGCCACCTGGTATGTGCTACCGCCTCTAATTTAGACACACACTATATGTGTTTGATGATGATATATTTTCTCTTTGGATACATAGTTTATATGTGCTAATTAACTTAATCATACTCTTTTACTTAAACATTAATTATCCTTAATTATACCATGTTTCAGGTGATGGGTTCGCAAGTGGAAGCATCGATCTAGGTGGATTACAAGTATACCAGATATCATCTTTCACCAAAGTCTGGGCTACCCATGAGGGGGGACCAGACAACCTTGGGGCAAGCTTCTTCGAACCTTCACCCTTAACCCAAGGTTTCTATATGCTTGGTTGCTATAGCCAACCCAACAACAAACCTCTTTCGGGATGGGCCCTTGCTGCAAAGTTAACAGAACATAGAGACGAAGATAAAGATGACCACCTTTTACTCAAGAAACCACTTGATTACACTCTCGTGTGGAGCAGCGAGTCCTTGAAAAATCTAAAGAAAGATGGCGATGGCTACGTCTGGTTACCCACTCCCCCACAAGGTTATGAAGCCATCGGCCATGTGGTCACTACCTCTCCGGAGAAGCCATCTCTTGATCAAATTAGGTGCGTTCGATCTGACCTCACTGACCACTGTGAGGCTGACTCGTGGATTTGGGGACTAGGTACCACTGGTGATGCCAATGGTTTTAATGTGTTTAGCCTCAGACCAAGCAACAGGGGGACCCAAGCTATGGGTGTACCCGCTGGCACATTCGTAGCCCTAAATGGTCTGCCTTCGTCTACTATTGAGATCGCTTGTTTGAAGAACACGCTATCTCTATCTAATTCTCATATTTACATGCCCAACCTGACTCAAATTGAGGCATTACTTGAAGTTTACTCCCCACTCATATACTTGCATCCTGACGAAGCATACCTCCCTTCTTCGGTGGGCTGGTTTTTTAGTAATGGGGCACTTCTATACAAAAAACAAGGTGATGCAGTTGCCATCGAACAAACGGGCTCCAACCTTCCCCAAGGTGGCTCAAATGATGGCTCTTATTGGCTGGACCTACCCGTGGATAAAGGCGCCAGTGAAAGAGTGAAAAAGGGAGATCTACTCCACTGTCAGGTGTACTTACACATAAAGCCCATGATGGGCTCAACATTTACGGATATAGCCATATGGGTCTTCTACCCTTTCAATGGGCCATCGAGGGCCAAAGTTGAGTTTTTCAACGTCTCATTAGGGAAGATAGGCGAGCATGTTGGTGATTGGGAGCATTTGACCTTACGAGTCAGCAATTTCACAGGGGAACTGTGGAGGGTCTTCTTCTCACAGCACAGCGGGGGCACTTGGGTGGACGCTTCCCAGCTTGAGTTTGAAAATGGAAACAAAGCAGTGGGCTATGGGTCATTGCATGGGCATGCCTTGTATCCAAAGGCGGGGCTTGTTTTGCAAGGGAGTGGAGGAATAGGAATAAGGAATGATACAGCCAAGAGTAAGAAGGTATTGGACACTGGACGAAGCCCTTTATTAGTCTCGGCTGAGTATTTGGGGTCGACTGTGACTGAGCCACCATGGCTCAACTACTCTAGGAAATGGGGTCCAAACATTAGTTATGACATTGCGGACGAAATCAAAACGGTGGAGAAAATTTTGCCTGGAAAGCTCAAATCTGCTTTTGATAAATTCGTAAAGAGTCTACCAAATGAAGTACTGGGGGAAGAAGGGCCTACAGGTCCCAAAATGAAGAACAGCTGGACTGGAGATGAAGTTTGACTCACACACTTTCCTTTAAGTTTATGTAAGATTATTTCGGCAATATCAATTTCATCCTTTTTTGCCAGTTTAGCATGCATTCCCACCTCAATGTGAAAAATAACATACAAAAGAAATAAAATGGTGAGTCAGAGTGCAAACAGTCAAACAATATGGGGTAGAATATTTTATTTATTTATTTTCATCCTTCAAAAGAAAGTATTTATAATAGAAAGTGTGTAAACTCTAATAGGGTTATACAAGGAAAAAAATAAAATCCTAATTACACAAGATTTGTACAAAAGAGAAAGAATTAAAATCCTAGTAGAATAGGAAATAAATCTCCTAATAGAATTAGGAAATAAATTCTTGGTTTAAAAAAAATATTAGTCAACCCTATAAAAATTCCTTGTTCCTTCTTTGATGGATCCTCACCACCCTTCTTAATACTTACTTTGTATTTATGGAACCATAGTTATGCATATGGGCAAATGTCAAGTGATGAGAAGAATGGTGAGTATTCACCTTGAGTTAAAGTGGTGAGGCACCTCAAACCAAATAACAGGATTCATGCAAGTTAAAGAAAATCTAGCTAATGTTATTTAGATTCTATAAGATCCACAAATGGCATGTCATAGGATCAACAACTTTATGTCACAAATCTAGCTAATGTTATTTAGATTCTTGTGGAACGAAAACTACGACGCCTAGTCATATACCCAGGTATCACTAGCTTTGACTCGTATCGTAATAGACATCGCCTATCTTCAAGAGACAACCAACCAGCAACTCAAGGTGGAGGAGCCCATTTCCCAGATTTGAACTCTTTGTAGAAGCTGGAACGTTTAGAAACAACAAAAAACACTGCCCGGGAAAAACCAAACAATTGTCATAAGAAAAAATGAAAGGAATGAAACCGACACGATAGTAACTGTGTGCTAAAGACAGACCTGGGATCCCCGGAATAACAAAGTTAGGTTCTTTCAGAACATCATGTAGTGTTCTTTTCTCATTTACTTTCACCCATTTAGAGGAACCTTTGCCTGACGAACATCTGATAAAGAAAGTTCAGATAAACTTGTCAAGAAAACGAAATCCTGGGAAAAATGGGCTCAAATAATGTTTCTTTGCAATTAGTGATAGTTTAAAGAATGGAACAGTTTTTCAAGCTGAAAGAAGTCATGTACAAAATTTAGTTGGCAACAGAACACAGTAAATACACCCCAAGACACGGATAGAGGCGATTAAAATAAGGTCATGGGTGTAAATTACATATGACTATAGTAAACTCTAATCATATTGAATGTAAGACCTGGCTTTCTGCACCAATAAACATGTATATAGGAGAAACTAAATTGTCCATGATCAGAGGCCACCAACAAATGACTTTTCATAGATTAAACCATACACACGTGTGCATGCACAACCATAATTAAGATGAATTTCACTCTAGTGCATCATGAAACATATCCAGCCTAATAGTTGAATGCTCAAATGGATAATCAACAAATAACTGGTAAGGACAGAAAAAGATGGTGTAGTGTCACTTGGCACAGGAAATGTAGGAAAAAGAAACTTGAAGACACCCTACCTGCTGAGCTGCCATCAGTAGAATTCTCATTTGCATCCTTTTGCTCATCACCGATGTTTTCCACATGAGAAGCAGCAGTGCCCTCTAAAAGACAACAAAGAATCTTTGTTGTTGACAGAGAAACTCCTGAACCTGCCTGATAAATCAAGGACAGAGAAATTAGAAAATGCACAATTAATTTCATCTTTAAAGATACAGAAAATTATTCCTTGCTGACATACCCACGAAGATATGGAGATAACGAGGTTTATACAAGTTCATTCATACACCTCTTTTCCTACTCTTTAATGCATGGGCATTCACAGGAATACCCAGCATGCTCTATTAGTTACACTTTCACCTCAATTAACCACATTGCAATACAAAGGAAAAGTTTGGAATTTCAACAAGCCAGTTGTGATCTCATGTCCTAAGAATTGGAAACTAAGCGAACCAAATATCAAATCACAATCCCGCAGCATGCATACTAAAGTCTAAGAAAAATAAACTCAAAAGAGTGGATAGCAGCACCCTAGTATCAGATAATGCGTTTATGTCAAACCAACAGTCATGGCTCATGCCACAACATCCAGTTCTAGAGATTTAATAATTATCATCGCTTCATGTAGATGATATGGTCAAACTCCTGAGACTTAGCCAATTACTCTCAGAAGTCAAATATGATGCAAGCAATCCAAAATATAGATGAACTTGCTCATTTTCCTTTGCTAGAGAAGTTCAATAATACAGAATATTAAGAAGATTCTTCAGAAAGCAACTTCCTTTTAATATTGAGTATATGTAAACCAAATTACAAAAAAATAAAATGACTTACTTCATAGTATAATTCAACAGCTTCACGAGTGTAATGGTGTTCCTGATCCCATGACAAAGGTGGGCAGCTTTCTGAAAACATGTTTGAATGCTCAGGAAACCACAAAATGCACATATATCCAAAAGCATTAGATGCTGCATTGAAAACTCATAGGCAATTCAACTTTAAAATATAGCAGAACGCTTTAAAAGAAGGATACCATATCCAGATGAGCTGACAACATTTCAGTCTCACAGAAATCCTCAATGAAGTCACTGGACATAACCTCTGCATACAGCAGAAGAACTGGCCAATGAAGAATATTATTCTTATCTAATACAGGCTTTCTTAATCCTGTAAGTTCTTGATACATTGCCTTCCCAATTTTCAGTCCTCTACTTTCAATCGTGGAAACAAGGTCCTGCATAGTTTCAACAAAGAAATAAACATGAGCCTGAGAACAATCACAAACAGTTCATTCATAATTGTATCATTCCATTAGTAATATAACCAAACCTTAGCCTCTGATATAGCCTTGGAAACTTGAGCCTCACGCTGTTCATGTTCCATCTTCTTTGACTCAATTTGCCTTAACAGCTTCTTTAGCTCTTCGTTACTTGGGTCATGCTTAAGCCCATTTTGGCAATGCAAAGTTGATTCAGGCAACAAGTTCAGCTCTTTCGCTTTCGGTTTGGGGTTCAGACCGTTTTTCCATCAATAGTGCCAGTGCTTCTTCGAATTCACTTCTTTTCTATTTTGCTTTTCTTGTTCTGCTGCTGGCAACTAGCGCTGCGACATATGATTGCGAATGGGTTTGCTGGGCTGAGTTTATGTTTTCCTATAGGCCTTTTATGTCATTTGGATTCTCAAGATAGATTTTAGTGTAGTTTTTGTTTTGGGCCTTCGGCTCAGCAATTGAAGTCATAACCTTTACCCATGGGCTAATGCGAAACTTCATTGCTACAAACCCAAATAACTCTTTTTCCTTTTTCTTATTATACAATCGACATTGGTGAAGAGTTACAAACCTAAAATATTAGGTATAAATATAAATACTTTTTAATATTGAGTATAAAAATAAATACCTTTAACTACTTGAGCTACAATCCTTGTACAATGATGACTTTTTGTTGGACCCAAAAAGAAATAAACTTGTTATTTTCATTGGGTTTTTAGTACTAGATATGCCGACATGTTTTGTTGGAAAAAAATAATAATTGAACTTGCTCTTCACCACAGAAGAGTTCGATGATAAAGCTAAGTTCAAACATCATCTCCTGCCAACATTTATGGAGCAGATGTTTGATAACCTTTGATTTCTTTTACTGCTGGTAGTCAGCTGTAATAGATATTAACAACCAATGTCAAACTTGTTTAGGTTAATCAATCGGGAACCAACTATATTGAATATCAACTTTCATTTGTGCCACCAGAAGAATCAAAACTACCAAGCATGAAGCTACTTGAAACCGAACCGCTAGAAGAGCAATGTGCAGGACTGATGTACACCATAATTTTAACCATAAGGAATTCATAAAATAGGAGAAGATTGTGAAAAACAACCAGCCTCTATACAGCATCTCACCTAACAATACCTTTGTACATTCAAGACTTCATAAGACTATACACGACCAAAGCTCATTACACCCGTAAGCCTGCAGATAATCATTTTGCTGAAACACAAATTGTGTTAAATAGCTTCTTTCAATTTGAAAGCACAAGCGAGGCTCGCTATACCCATGCAAGCTTCAGGTCTTTAATTAGGGAAGCAAGCACGGATAGAGACGGTCGAGACTACACCTGTGTGTGAGACCATTCCAAGAGATTTCGAACTCAAACATAAGCATTCCTGGCTCTATAAAAGTAGGCTTAGATGAGATGGCACAGAATCACTTGTTACCACTTGTTCCTGTTTCTTTACAACGTGTAGAATAATCTTATGTCTGGCTGGTCTTTAAGTGAGCTGCCTTATGATAGTTTCTTATGTCTTAAACTTTAGGGTCATACAATGTTTAAGTAAAACCCAATTTTAAATTGGGATAAAATGTGTCTATGTTGGTTGATTTATTTACAAATCATGCCACTGGATCTTTATTTGGTTGCTAACCGTTTTCCAATCACCTAATTAAGGCAAATGAATAATACCTCACTGCACATTTATGTTTCCACTCCCATAAATAATGGGCAACAATCAAATTACTTCTAGTATTCCCTCCTAACCTCCTATGGGTCGAATAAATGAATTTTATTATACATCCTCCAATTATATTTAAACATTATCTAATATCCTCCAATAATATAGATGTATATGTATAATATATATTCTAAAACGTACAATACTCATAGAAAAAATAGGTACGTTACTTTGTATGTTACTCATACAAAAATATATATATTCTAATATTAGGTATAATACTCATAGAAAAAATAGGTACGTTAATTAGATGATACTATGTTTAAAAAAAAAAGGGTAAAAAAATATGTAGCTTGAATGAATGAATTTTTTGTACCCATTATGTAAGAAAATAGGTACATTATTTCCATACAAAAATAGGTATGTTACTTTGTAATAGAATTTTTTTTTACACTTTCTATAAATAAAAAACATATTTACAAAATAACATACCTATTTTTCATTATTTCTATATTATAAAAAATAGGTACATTGAATATAAACATATAAGTATGATAAAAACGTTTCTTTTTTTCGCTAGCATGACTCAAATGGTTAAACCCATAATTAAAACCTATAATAAAACAATTAAATATGCAAAATGAACCCCATTATAAATGGACAGTTAATGATGATTGATTTAAAGACCAAAATTTTGGAGGGAATCACCATAATAAATTGTCAAAATTAAAACACCACCACATAAAACGTTGAATTTTAAATAAGGAGTCTAAAATTTATAATAAATCAGATCTTAAGCTTGATAAGATAACTTGATGAGTTGGATCCTAGTCATGGGTTTTTACTTAAAAAAAATTGGAAGTATAACAAGATGTGGTACATGTATAGAATTTTGTGAAAAGCCCGTAGGAAGGAAAAGAGAAGCCTTAGTAAATGGACCTTCATCCTTCCATTGATATTTTTCCATACGGCTATATAGGTCTACTTCCCTTAAGCATTTCATTCAGCTCCTAGAGTTTGTTAAAGAACCTTTAGGTTTGAGTTATTCAAACAGGTCCTATCTTATTTCCTTTATTTTTTTATCTTTTAAATTTTTTAACTGTGACTATGGGCAATGTACACCCATGGGTACCATCCTACCACCACCTAATTTAGCAAGGAATTCTTCATGGGGTCTTGGACACACCCAACCTGGGTTTGATTTACTTTTAATGACCTTGAACTTTCTCCTATCAGCAGCTCAACCTCAACACTTGCAAAAACACTACCAAAGTGTGGGGGTAGAGCTATTGATTTCTTTTACTGATATGGTAGTCTGCTGTAATACTTATTAACAACCAATGTAAAACTTGTTTAGGTTAATCAATCGGGAACCAACAACTATATTGAATACCATCAACTTTCTTTTGTGCACCAGAAGAACCAAAACTACACATGCAACACTACCAAGCTGATGTTAAGCAACTCCATTCCCTCAATCATTATGTCTCTGTTCAAAAAGAGACAAATTTCACATGTGCCTTGCCTTAGTAGGACGATCAGAAGAAAATCAAAGTTGAATGTGAGTTGATGGGCAAGTAACCGACCACACCACCAGATGGATGTCCGATAGATGACAATAACATCTCTCTAGAAGGTATGCATAAAGTACGCAGTGAAGTTTGACCAGTGACTGGCATCAGAATTGTAAAGTGTATAGATGCATATCATGCACGTATCCTCCTATATAGGAACCCTAATCGAAAGCAAATTATGTAACCATTTAGAAGCAATTTGGGCTCTATATCATAAAGCTGACCGGAGATAATCCTAAATCTGTGGGCTTGTATACAGCCATGGAGCCCCAGTGGAGCCCACATTTTCATTCTCCTTCCTTTTTTTCTCTCTTTTTAACAGCAATTTGATTTGATGTGAACTGGCATAACTAATGGATATTCCCACTTCACATTGCATCCACTTTTTTATAGGTGATTTTCAACCAATCATTATAAAAAAAATATATATTTGTAGCTCTATATACATTAACACTCACGAGCATACCATCCACAACTTATTCACAGCAAGTTGAATTCTGGACCATATAAAGTATACGTACTGGAGTTTGAACGCATGCACCGTATATATAATACGCATGCCCCATGTATTTAACCGAGAAAATAAGACCGATGCATCCGTCGGTAAGTAAACAATTATATAAGGATTAGGATAAAAACAAAGATAAGTCAAAAACTAAATAAGTCTGCAAACGTTCGCCTTCTAGATGCAATTTGGACTAATAGAGTAGGTGTATCATTAAAAAAATAATATTTGTTGGGTTCTCTCGCTCTATATATACATCCAAACCTTACAACATTTCGTCCCACAAAAAAAAATAGCAAACCTTAACACTCGTTTCATCTCTCTTCTCTATTTTCAGCATGAAAGCAATGTCTTATAACTTTGGGCAGGGTTTCAACACCACTCTAAAATTTGTGGGGTTTCTGTGCTTCATGAATCTGATTTTGCAGGTTAATTCCAACCCTACTGCAGCTCCTATGAAGCTGCCTAATACAGATTTTGCAGCCAATGATCATTACTTGTTGCCCAAAGATAGAGCTCCGCTTCCACCTGGCGGCCCCAATCCATGTATCCCAGGAGTCGGTAATGTCCATTGCAGGTTTTTATAAATAAATACGTTTTAGCATGAAATAATATTAGATCTAGGCTAGTCTTGTTTCTGACAATCAAATCAATTCCCTGATTTGGACAACAAAAAAGTGTTATATATTTTAGGGATTGAATTTTTGTCTGTTTATCTTTGATGGTTTTTTGTGTGTGTTTACATTTTGGTTTATTATTAAATCTGACCTAGTCTAATCATGTGGTCGATCAGCATTCGAGTCAAATAGGTCAGCACTGACTTATAAATACATGCTTGAAACTTCTGGAACCAAGTTCACACTCTGAAGTCAGTATATATATAATGAATATCAACGTCTAATAACTAGCTAATTAGTTGTCGGATTAACAGTAATTGTATTTGATTACTGGTTTATTAATTTGTTGCAATGTTACAGGGGGTAAAAGATCATGGCCCGAGTTGGTCGGCGAAATTGGGGAAGCTGCAGCCGTAAAGATAGAGCGAGAGAACCCTAATGTTCGAGCAATCATTGTAGCGGAAAGCACTCCAAGTCCAACAAAGGACCGCAAGTGTGACAAAGTTTGGGTCTGGATCGATACAAACGGAGTCGTGACAAGGGTCCCTGGTGTACGCAACTAAAAAGAATTCAAAGGAATATTTTCAATGAGCATCGTTTTCAATGAATAAAGTTGTTAATTATAACATGCATGAGCACGAGCACCTCTCTCTCTTTCTCTCTCTCTCTCTCTCTCTCTCTCTCTCTACTTGTCGTAATCTTTTGGATATGGTGGGATCGGTCAAAGGATGACGCGATCCCTTTGACTCTGGTTTATTTATTACTTCACAAATATAATATAATAGACTCCAGGAGTGTCCACCAACCATATACATTCTTGGCAATTGGCAACTGCATCATCCAAAAATCTGGCGACTTTAAAATAATGTTTATCATATGGCGCCAAAAATCTGGATAAAGTCTTCGCCGTCGTTGTGTGGGACTGGCAGATGGAATGTATCGTCGTTTTTTGGTCAAACAACAAATAAAGCTTACACCTCCATGTCATGTTGCCTCTAATACAACAATAAACTAATAAAAAAACAACATTTAAATAGTGCGTGCACATCTCTTTCACGGAAACCCTGAAAACAAAATTCATTTGGCAACTTGTGAGAACAACTTGTTTCACGGAAACCCTACCTGCGTAATATTGCACATCTCTTTCCTTCACAAATGGCTCCCTCACTGGAATTCACATCTATTATCTCAACCACAAACACTCGTATTCATTTCCTTCAATTATGCCTCTATGGAATTAGCAGTGCGATATGAAAATCAAAGCCTCTATGTCTTGTTATACTTTAAACTACTTTTAATGACCTTCTACTTTCTCCTATCACAAGTCATCTTTACGTCTTGTTAATGACCTGCTCTTGTTCTTTTGTGTTTGTCGGCTGAATTCGTTTTTGTAGGTAAATGGACACGTGTGGCCAAATTTACATACAATTTTTGTGTTTGAGAACATACATTCCTTTTCTTTATTTAATGACTCTCGTGCTCTTGTTCTTTTGTGTTTGACAAAATAGAATCACGACAAATTGTACAATAATAGAATTTTGACCGGACCTCTTCTGTAACTACAACAACTCCATCAGCAGCAAAAACCATGTCCCTCACCACTTCAACCTCAACACTTGCAAAAACACCATCAAAGTGAGGGGGTAGGTATACCGTAATTTTAACCATAAGGAATTCATAACATAGGAGAAGATTATTAAGCAAGTCCATTCCCTCAATGCACGTATCATATAGGAACCGTATTCGACACCACACTTGCATGCCCATTAATAATATAATCAAACCTTAGCCTCTGATATAGCCTTGGAAACTTGAGCCTCACGCTGTTCATGTTCCATCTTCTTTGACTCAATTTGCCTTAACAGCTTCTTTAGCTCTTCGTTACTTGGGTCATGCTTAAGCCCATTTTGGCAATGCAAAGTTGATTCAGGCAACAAGTTCAATGCAAAATACGCTTTGGCAACTCGGTACAGAGCCTATTATCAAAACCCATATTGCTAAAATCACAACCAAAAAAGACTAAAATATTCAAACAAAGCCCAGCTGAGAACAATAACATGGTAAAAATTTGAGCACCTTGACATTAGTGGAACAGAGCTTAATTGAGTCCTCAGCATCAGTAAGAGCACGTCTGTAGTTACCAAGTAAAAGATTGACATGGACCCTATTTGAAAAGAGAATAGAGGTGTCAGAGTCACTCAAAGCTTGCTGATTTATTGCTCTCGTGTAGCAATCTATGGCATCAGCGAAGTGCTTTTTGCCCATCTTCACATACTCGTTACCCTTCTCCTGCCAAACCCAACAAAAAAATATATATGAAAAAATCAAAGACAATATAATCCTATCAAGTGCTTTTATTGTGTGTGAGAGAGAAAACCTTGAATTCAATAGCAGTATTTTCTTTGAGAGTGGCTATGGCATCAGGTCAGCTCTTTCGCTTTCGGTTTGGGGTTCAGACCCCTTGTCCATCAATAGTTCCATTGCTTCTTTGAATTCGCTTCTTTTCTATTTTGCTTTTCTACTTGTTCTGCTGCTGGCAGAGTATTGCTAGAACCTTACGCAGAAGCTGGGACTTGCAGACTCATTGTGTACAAAGAGCAAAATATGATTGCGAATGCGTTTGCTGGGCTGAGTTTATGTTTTCCTATAGACCTTTTATGTCATTTGGATTCTCAAGATATATTTTATTGTAGTTTTTGTTTTGGTCCTTCGGCTCAGCAATTGAAGTCATAACCTTTACCCATGGGCTCATGCGAAACTCCGTTGCTACAAACCCAAATAACTTTTTTTCATTTTTCTTATTATACAATCGACATTGGAGAAGAGAAAAACAAACCTAAAATATTAGGTATAAATATAAATACTTTTAAATGTTTTGTTAGAAAAAAATAATAATTGAACTTGCTCATAACCACAGAAGATTTCGATGAGAAAGCTAAGTTCAAACATCATCTCCTGCCAACATTTATGGAGCAGATGTTGTTTGATAACCTTTGATTTCTTTTACTGCTGGTAGTCAGTAGCGGAGCCAGGAATCGAAACACAGGGGGTCTTAGTGTAAAATTCCAAAAAAGAAATATTTAGGATAGCATCAACATATATATTCTACATATGCAAAAAAATGAAAATAAAAACTCACATTGTTATTGGAAATTAGTGCGATAAACATTTCAAAGAATCTCATACTTCACTTACGAACTAAACACATAAACTTGAGACATCATTTTATTCGAGATCACATAGAAAAGGGAAACATATAACTAGAATTTATTAGTACAAACTTTCAGTGTGTAGACATTTTCACTAAACCTCTTCCAGCTCTCATGAAACACGAAAACATGTTGGATATCTTTTCCGCAAATTGGACATCTTTTCCACTGAATTAATTATAAAATAAGGAAAAGAGGGAGGAGGGATGAGAGAGGAGAGAGGAGAGAGGAGATTATGTAGTTACCCTAAATTCCTTAATTAAACTGCTGCCTAAGTTTTAAATTTTTTTTTAAAAAAATTAGAATGGCATGCACAGGTTGAGGCATATATTTTCACCAAATTAGACATAACATCATCTCATGCCCTCTCTGTTAGTACAAATTTTGAAAGTAGACCGACCCTTGATATCGTGCAAGCCAAAGCCATGAGGCTTTAGAAAAAGCTAAGTAGAATAGGGGTGTAAGTTGGATTGACAAAATCCGATTCCGACCGATTTCGGTCTCAGATAAATATGAAATCAGAAAATTCTGATAAATGCCGAACATTCCGAAATTCCGATCTGAAAAATTCCGAAGTTCTCTGAATCCATTCCGATCCGATATTTCCAATTTTTTTTTCCGAAAAATTCCGGATTTCTAATTATAATTGAAATATTTTTGTTTAGGTCTTATATATGTTTCATTTCTTATTTGTTAAGTTTTAGTACCCACATACAAATATTTATACATACTAAATATAGGCTTGAAAAAAAATATATACTAAACATGGTAGTGTATAACTTTAAGACTATATATATAAAGGCAAATATGCTTGATTTAATATAGCAAAAAGGTGCATATGTGTGCTTGTTATATCCAAATGTACTACGTACATATATGGTAAATGTATGGAGTATTATACTTTTTCATTTTGTATTTATGTATGTATTTTTTAAATTTTAAACTATCTTCAATTAAACTTTTAATTATAAAATCATTTTATACAAGAAACATAGATTAATTGGAGCTTAACAATTGTAGTATTACAATTGTCTAGAGCAAGATTAACGTCTAACACTCTTTATACATGTTCATGACCCACTAGAATCTAAAACCAATGTGATAGTCACTCGGCTATAACTTGAGCATCAATTGATGAATGTGAATCCATCTTTAGCATCGTATCAAAAAAATTTCATTCACATGAATAAAATATAAATATATAACATGTAGGACAAATTACTTATTTGATTAAAAATCAATATACTATAATAGATTGTTATATATATATATATATATATCACACGCGCACGCCATCTCTCTCTCTCTCTCTCTCTCTCTCTCTCTCTCTCTCTCTCTCTCTCTCTCTCTCCCCAAACTCCTCCTCTCATCCGGTTGGAAAACTTAAAACAATAAAAGGTCAATTCAAAATTGACCAAAAAAATAAAAGGTGAATTCAAACATGCTATAACTTTCAGATGGGGTGAGACCACCATCTACAAAGGAGGCACCTTGGCTTATTTCAAAATAAGCTATGCCTTGGGCAATTATAGTAGGTTCCGAGGATGATCAGAAAGAGGATGTCCTGTTGGATTAAAAACCATCTGCTTTTTTCTTTTTTTTCAATCCTACATCGAATTGAAGTGATGGAAAAAAATAAAAAAATAAAAAAAAGGAAACATTTCTAAATTTTTAAAACTCATTCTTTGATTTTCTTTCTATCTTAATTAAAGGTTTTCTTTGCATCTCAATATACCAAAGAAGTAATGAATTTGTGCAGACCCAGAAAAATAAATGATAAAGAAAAAATATGGATGGTGTGGGGTATTGCAACAAGGGAAGAGAGCTCCAATGAGGATCCAATGGAGAATATATATATATATATATATATATACAGTCCCCTTCTATTGAGGGATCCCTCTAATAATTTTATTTGAGGGACGTCCTTTAGGGTACTGATCGGTGCATATTTACATATCATTTTGTACCCTTCTAGCTTATGATTTGGTTATGTTTTTGAGTTAAACTTGTGCTTTTAATCCTTTTTGTGTTTATCTTTCAGTTCATTGAGCTTTAGGTAATAATGAGGGCTTTGGATAGTAAATGATGCAATCCATGCATGTTAGGGCCTAATTTGGATGAATGGATGAAGAGCTTAAAGACAAACTCAATTTTGGCTACAGTCCCCTGCCAGCTCAGTTTCGTAGGTCATATTGCAAGCTTTGTTTCAGCAACCTACATAGCTCGGATGAGGCCACATTCTTCATGAAAGTTGTTCCAATGGGTGTGTACTATAACATATCCAAAATTCAGCCCCATTGGATAAATATGGAGTCTGTTACCTAGCAAACACAGAGCCATGCTCAGGATGGATTTTATCAGCGCGCAAAATGAGTTAGCAATTTATTTTGGCCTTAACTTCCTCCTCCGACCTTGGATTGGCCCAAATGATATATGGCTGGAAAGAAGACATTCTGAACTTCAAGTTTGAGTGCTTAAAGTCTTAATTTGCTTAAGGGAAGCCCAATTCGTAAGCCCTTGAAGTTGCTGGTCATGCTGACCTCAGGATGAGCTATTATTTCTGGTTGGAAGCTTGGTCATGGTGACATGAAGATGAGCTAGGGCTGCTGGTGGGATTTATTAGTGAAGTGCATCAACCATTTCAGATTTTATAATGGAAGTGTTGTATGCATTAGTGAAGTGCATCAACCATTTCAGATTTTATAAAACAAGTGTTGTATGCATTAGCCATACTTAATTCAGATTTTCAGCTTCCTTAGGCCTATATATAGTGAGGTTTCCCAAGCTTGTAAACACACCCCAAGGGGGGGAGCTCTCAAACACTTCTCTAGAGCTCCCTTCCCTTCTCTCCCTCAAATTCTCTTAGTTTTCCTTTCTAGTTCTCAATTCTAGCTTTCCTTTTGCTTCTTAGTTGTAATTTATTTTTCATTATGTAAATTCTTTTCTTTAGTTTCAAGTTTGATTAGTTTCCAAGTTTCAATTATGGTTCATGTTCTTATTCATTATGCTTATAAGTTAATATGCTAGTTTGAATGATTGATCACCATTTAGGCTTGCATGTTAGCTATCTTGGTTTGAATTAAGAGTAGACACCATACTTTAATTCGAATTGAACTATGAATAGGAAGAGTATGTATGGACATTCGACAACAGGGATTAGATACATGCTTGGTTGTTTAAATTGTTCTTCTATGCTTAATGGGTTCCTAATGCTTAATTTTAGGTTAGACAACAAATGATCAAATTAGGGAATTAGGAACACAAGGTTATGACCACACACCATGGCTTAATCATACATTAGCTAGAATCAATCCGTTAATCTAATTGAACTTGGGAACTTATCTGCTTGAGTTAGTTATTTTCTTTCTTCCTTGTTTTATTTATTTCCCTTCTTTTTCATTTCTGTTTTGTGTAGGGAAAATGAATTGAATCATTCAATCACCAATCCTCGTGGGATCGACCTCGCACTTACATACGCTATACTACCGAACGGCTCGTGCACTTGCGAGTATCACAAGTTGAGGATGCAACTGAATCCATTTTGGTGCAGCTGTATCTACGCAACAAGTTTTTGGCGCCGTTGCCGGGGATCGGTAACATTGTTTGATTCTATTTGGCTTTCCTACTTTATTTTTTTTTCTTAACTAGACAATTTCTTGTTTTAAAGTTAATGACGTTAATGGACAAGTTGTGTTTGTAGTCCAACAGAAAAGGACAATTGCCCAACAAGCAAGAGAACTGGGTTTAAGTCCCAGCTTACACAACCCATTGGTGCTTGTTGCTTTGAAGCATGGAATTGGATGTGTGTTGATTTTCCTTTTCATTTTAGTTTTTATTTCCTCATCCTTTTAATTCTATTTCAAGTTTTCTATGTTTGTTTTAGCAATTTATTATAGCTCAACAATAAATGGAGAGAGATGGCAACCTCAATCATAAGAATGGGAAGTGTGGAGCAATGAGAGAAGTCGCGACCTCCAAGTGCATCACACTCGACCTAATTGCTTCAAGGGGGAGCATTTCAATCCTTTCTCTTCTTTGAATTCTGTTTATTTTCGTAGTTGTTTTTGCCTTTTGGTCCTCGTTGAGTTCTTTGTTTTTCTATGCTGAATCCAACCATATAAAGAACGTAAAATTTGGACTTACGGTTGGAAAGTTATAGCCTAAAAACGGAACAGAGGTCGAAGCTGAAAAACATAGAAACGAATCTGTCCAAATGGTGATAAACGGGTGATAGAAAGTGCTGTTTGTTTTTTTTTTTTCTTTGGTTTCTTGGTTTAGTACAACAATTTATGTTGTTTGTTTGAATTTGTTTACAGTACTTAGTTCATTTTTGTTTATGGTTTGTTGTTTCATTTTATCTTAATTTGTTTTTATTTCTTATCTTAAAATTTTTTTTAAAAAAAAAAAAAGAAAAAAAGATTTTTCATATGAGCCGACTTATGGTAACTCCAGTAAGCACTTCCGTCAATACAGTGTCTAGGAGTTCTTTAGGCGACACCTTCGGTGTCTAAGAAGTTTGGGTTTTAAGCGGGACCATTGTGACCCCTCCAACCTTCCCGGATCCCCTGGCTGTGTTTTCTGAGGCCCTTAACTGGTCATCCGTGAGTTGCTTGTATATTCGTGTGTTTTTAAATTAAGTTTTATTTATTTATTTATTTTCTTTGTTTTCTTTTCTGTATAGTCTTTGTTTTTGTTTTGTTAAGTTAGTTTATTTATTTATTTACGTGGTATTGTTAGTTAGTTTATTTCTGAGTGTTAAAACACATTTTTATTTCAAACGCTGCATTAAAAAACAAAAAAAACAAAAAACAAAACAAAAAAAATAAAAAAAATAAAAAAAATAAAAATAAAAAAAAACTTCTTCTTCTTCTTCTTCTTCTTCATCTTCATCATCATCATGGCTTGCCTCTATTTTCTCTTACTTGCAGAATCTGCAGCAGCTCGACATGGTCCTCATTTTTCCTCTGCAGTGCTTCCACGTGCTGATTGGCACAGTAGAGACACTTCTGCAAGTCCGCCACCATAGCCTTCAAGGAAGCTATTTCCTCGCTCATCGCGGCACACTCCCTTGTCCTCGCCAGTAATCGCATGCCCAAATTGGTAGCGGAGACCGCGTGGAGCACAGTTAAATTGTGGGACTCCTCTACCGCTGCCTTATCAGACCTCTGTGCCACATGCAGATGATCTGTCGGAGTGAGCTTGCTGCCAATCATGCCTCCCAGCAGCGCTGCTCTGTTCGGCATTGCCTCAGAAAAGTTTGGTATTATCTCAGCAAAGTTTGAGGCCGTGCCGTGATGATATGTGGAGTTTGGGAAGACAGGAGTTGGAGGAGCCCTTGTCTGGGCATTCGGTGGTGCAAGTGAGAGCTCAAGGTTGAGATCATCAAGGTGAGTGCATGAGGATGCCATTTGTTTTGCTTCTGAATTTTTTGATGTTTTTCCTTGAGTTTGCAGGAAGAAATGCTGGGTATCATCCGCTTGCAGAGGTGTGGTTTAAATAGACATACGCTGATGAGAGAGAGAGCCAACACCATTTCGGATTTCCCGGGCATGCTCGACCTAATCGCTTCAAGGGGGAGCACCTTTACTTTACTTTACTTTTTTTCCTCCGTGTTTTCTGGTGTTTAATATTTTTGCCCGTTACTTTCATTTTCTAGAGCTTTGTGTTTTTGCTTTTCCCTTTCGGCTATCATCTTTAGTTTATTTTAGTTAGGGAAATGTGTTTTCTTTTCCGTTTGTCGTCTTTGTTTTATTTTAGTTGGGAAGTGTGTTTTCTTTTTCTTTTTCTTTTTCTTTCTGCAACCTTACTCTTTTATTTCCGAAACAAAATAGCGAAAATACAAAAACAACAAAATAAAATAAAAACAACAATAATGCAGTAGGAAATCATTTCTTCTCGGTGCTTGGTGTCTCGACCATTGGAGCTTTGAGTTTGGCCCTCTGGCTGTCCTCTTCCGGGGCTTCACGCACAGCTTCTTGGGGCTCATCACTTGAGCTCCCAAAGATCGCAATCTTAGCTTGAGCGTAACTACTCTCGCGATCTGCTTGTTTGCGTTTACCCGGTCTGTCTAGGTCTTCCAGCTGTTTTCGCATGTCGCGAGAGTACAACTCTACCATCTTTGATAGGTTTCTATTCTCGTCCCGCAATATTTCTAGCTGGTGTCGATTCACCTCCACTATCCTTGACCTCTCCCTTTTCAAGCTTTTTATAGCAGTCTGACACTCCTCAACCATACTTCGCTCCGCCGCCAACTGACCTTTCAGCACCTCTACCTCATGGGACTTCGCAAGTAGGCGATGACCCAAACTTGCGACTGTTGCTGTACTCTGCACGCTCAGTGCCAGGGCATCGCTCACGACCCGGTTGTCATCCCTTGTCCCCAGAACACGTATATCTTTAGGGGTCACTAAATTTCTAGCCACTCCAATGGCAACATCGTTGTCCAGGAGTATTGAGTCAGTTACTGTCACAGGCCCCCGTGCGGAAGCAAAGTAGGGCATCCATACTGGTGCCGCTGCTTGGCCTCGTGTCTGAGTCGGTGGAGCTAGGTTGAGATCCAACGAAAATGGGTAGTTAGAGGCCATTTGATTTCTCACTCTCTTTTCTTCTTTCTTTCTTTTCTCTTTTGTGTGTTTCTGAGTTTGCGTTTTTTTTCACCCTTTCTTATAGACTTAGTCTTTGACAAACCCTAGCCATTACAGCATCTGAGCATTTTCTGAATCTCCAGCATTCCTTGAGTCCCACAACCTTCTCGCCTTCCAACCATACCCAACTCATTTATCACGACGTGTCTTTTCTGAACGAACGCGTTCAGTAAAGTCTTCGCGCCTTTCCATGAGCCCGTAATTTTTGCTTGTGGAGTCTGCGGCGCCTCTATGCGTCGACACGTGTCTCGCCCTGTCTGTTGGTCCCTTACACTGAACCGAGACATCATGACCCATGTTAAAATCCCGCTCTTTGTGTTGCTAATCACGGTTCGATAGTTTGTTTTTACAAAACTAAATAATAATAAAAAGCCGGAAATGTAAACAAATTGTGGGTCGGGTTTCACTTTAGTTTGGGTTTCAAAGTGGGTTAAATTCACCGTGGTTTGTGTTTCGAAATTGTGGGCTTTGGGCTTCAAAATTTTTTTGGGTTTCAGAATTGTGTGATTAGGGTTTACTGTTTCATTTTTTTTTGTTTGTTTGTTTGTGTTGTAATTTTTATTTTATAATTATTTTGTTTTTCTTTTCTTTTGTGATTTTGTGATTTTTTTTTATTTGCTTTAATACCTTTCATTTGTTGTTATGACATTGTTTGTGGCTAATTTTTAAACATTGAGGACAATGCTCATTTCTAGGTTTGGGGGTATTGGAGTTTAGCAAGTAAACTTGGTTTTTCTTAAAATTTTAAAAAAATAAAAAATAAAAAAATTTTAAATTTCTTTCTTGTTTTGAATCTTGTTTTGTTTAGTCACTTTCTGAACACATTTGATGAGATTGTGATAAATGTTGCATGACTTAAATAAAAAATTGAATTTTATTTTTTTTTTTATTTTTTTTTTCTTGTAAATTTTTATTGTAAAAAAATAATAATTAATTAATTAATTAATTTGGCATCGTTCTAGCATGACATGTTCGAAACCTTCTTTGCACTTGCCATTTGTTTCATAATTTTCCAATTAAAGGATTTGCATGATCTAAAGAATTGTATGAATCATAAATTAGACTTATTTAACCAACTATATAAAGTGAGCTTTTGAACCTTGTACTTCAATTCATGAGTGTTATATACATACTCTTATTTTCTTGTCATCAAAGTTGTTGATCTCATTATTCATTGATTTGGTTGAACACTTAAAAGTCATTCATTCTTATGCAATTTGATTTCATGACATTTAAGAAGTGATATTAAGGCCCTCTTTGGATCGTTTGTGCCTTTCAAGCTAACCTTATGCATGCTTAAGCATGATTTTCCATTGTTAACCATTTTGAGCCTACATGTAAACCTTTTCTTTCATTTTACCAATTATATTTCCTCACCTTAGCCCGAAAAACAAGAATTTACCTTTATAAGGAACTCATGAGCTCTAATTCGGATGTGTTTTTCATGCTAAGTTTGGGAAGGGATATTACATAAAGAAAAAAAAATTCACTCAATTGGTGAAAGAAAAGAAAAGAAAAGAGAAAAAATTGTGATAAACTCGTGGTTGAATGAAATTTCATTTTTGGGTTTCATTTTTGGGCCTTCTAAATAAATTGGTGTTTGTTCAATTCAAGGAAAGGAGTATGAATAATTGTAAATGAAGGTATAAGGAGTTTTGATCGTGTAAAAGAAAAAATTCTAATCGTGATGATTCGAAGTCTTGTAAACAATTGTTTTATGCTCTTATATTTTGAGTTTCTTGGACTTTGTTTTATCCATACCCTTCATTTCTTACTCACCTTACACCCTTGGCCCCATTACAACCTATGCTAAAGACCTAAATTGATCTTAAATGTCATATGGTTGAATTGCATGCATTTTCTTACTTTTAAGTGTTTGACATCCTTCTTGAGATCATATTAATGCAAGTTCTTCATCTTTCTATTTCGAGTTAAGTCTTTATGGTTTAACTCTAATCTCATGTTTATAACTGAGTGTTGCATTATAGCCCTCTTCTGAGTGATTCATTTGTGAGAGGACAACTTTGGTGAGATTTGAAGTTGAATTTGTGCTTTGTATGATTTTTGAAATTGTGTGAAAACTAAGATTGGGGAATTTGTTACATTTGGCTATCACACTACCACACTTTGAGCATGTTGTGTTTTGAACTTTGCCGCCTTGTAAATAATTTCTAAAATTGAGTTTTTATTGTTAAAATTTTTGAGTCATGTGCATGAGTCATTTCTCTTCAGAAAATGTTCGGAAAGATTGTTTTGAGTTGTATTTTTATTTCTTTTATTTTTGTTTTTGTTTTTGTAATTATTTTTGTTTTGGTTTTTGTTTTTGTTTTTGCTTAAGGACTAACAAATCTATTAAGTTTTCTAACCATTTTGTTTTGTAGAGTTAGAAAAACGTTTGTGGGTATCGTATCTGTTAAACCCTCAGGAGACACAACTCCTCCTACTAGGGATGCCTAGAGGTTTAAAGGCTTGTTGCATTCGCTCAATGCAATCGAGTTACCTACGAAAGTGGTCTAGTTAACTTCTTGTTTTGTTTTAAACTTTGTTTTGTGTTGTTTTGCTCGAGGACTAGCAAAATCTAGGTTTGGGGGTATTTGATCGGTGCATATTTACATATCATTTTGTACCCTTCTAGCTTATGATTTGGTTATGTTTTTGAGTTAAACTTGTGCTTTTAATCCTTTTTGTGTTTATCTTTCAGTTCATTGAGCTTTAGGTAATAATGAGGGCTTTGGATAGTAAATGATGCAATCCATGCATGTTAGGGCCTAATTTGGATGAATGGATGAAGAGCTTAAAGACAAACTCAATTTTGGCTACAGTCCCCTGCCAGCTCAGTTTCGTAGGTCATATTGCAAGCTTTGTTTCAGCAACCTACATAGCTCGGATGAGGCCACATTCTTCATGAAAGTTGTTCCAATGGGTGTGTACTATAACATATCCAAAATTCAGCCCCATTGGATAAATATGGAGTCTGTTACCTAGCAAACACAGAGCCATGCTCAGGATGGATTTTATCAGCGCGCAAAATGAGTTAGCAATTTATTTTGGCCTTAACTTCCTCCTCCGACCTTGGATTGGCCCAAATGATATATGGCTGGAAAGAAGACATTCTGAACTTCAAGTTTGAGTGCTTAAAGTCTTAATTTGCTTAAGGGAAGCCCAATTCGTAAGCCCTTGAAGTTGCTGGTCATGCTGACCTCAGGATGAGCTATTATTTCTGGTTGGAAGCTTGGTCATGGTGACATGAAGATGAGCTAGGGCTGCTGGTGGGATTTATTAGTGAAGTGCATCAACCATTTCAGATTTTATAATGGAAGTGTTGTATGCATTAGTGAAGTGCATCAACCATTTCAGATTTTATAAAACAAGTGTTGTATGCATTAGCCATACTTAATTCAGATTTTCAGCTTCCTTAGGCCTATATATAGTGAGGTTTCCCAAGCTTGTAAACACACCCCAAGGGGGGGAGCTCTCAAACACTTCTCTAGAGCTCCCTTCCCTTCTCTCCCTCAAATTCTCTTAGTTTTCCTTTCTAGTTCTCAATTCTAGCTTTCCTTTTGCTTCTTAGTTGTAATTTATTTTTCATTATGTAAATTCTTTTCTTTAGTTTCAAGTTTGATTAGTTTCCAAGTTTCAATTATGGTTCATGTTCTTATTCATTATGCTTATAAGTTAATATGCTAGTTTGAATGATTGATCACCATTTAGGCTTGCATGTTAGCTATCTTGGTTTGAATTAAGAGTAGACACCATACTTTAATTCGAATTGAACTATGAATAGGAAGAGTATGTATGGACATTCGACAACAGGGATTAGATACATGCTTGGTTGTTTAAATTGTTCTTCTATGCTTAATGGGTTCCTAATGCTTAATTTTAGGTTAGACAACAAATGATCAAATTAGGGAATTAGGAACACAAGGTTATGACCACACACCATGGCTTAATCATACATTAGCTAGAATCAATCCGTTAATCTAATTGAACTTGGGAACTTATCTGCTTGAGTTAGTTATTTTCTTTCTTCCTTGTTTTATTTATTTCCCTTCTTTTTCATTTCTGTTTTGTGTAGGGAAAATGAATTGAATCATTCAATCACCAATCCTCGTGGGATCGACCTCGCACTTACATACGCTATACTACCGAACGGCTCGTGCACTTGCGAGTATCACAAGTTGAGGATGCAACTGAATCCATTTTGGTGCAGCTGTATCTACGCAACAGGTACCCTACAATTTTTTTCTCAATGATCCAAACCATCTATTTTTTAGGTCTTCATTCATAGATCATCCTTACAAAAAATTAGACAAATCGGAAACCGTTTCGATATCCAATTGTGTCTTACAAAATCAACGAACAACGATGCATCAAGAAAGTACTCAAATTTCAATAACACAATTGAGTGGTCAAATTATATCGGATTCAAGTGATTTTTTGTAAAGATGATCTTTGAATGAGTATCTACAAAATAGACGGTTTGGATTAGTAAAATATAATCCGGAGTAGGGCCTACAAGGAGTGTCCCTCAAATAAGCTTGTTTGAGGGATCCCTCAATGGAAGCTCTCTGTATATATATATATATCGGATAAATGATTTAGTGCAAACCCAGAAAAATAAAAATGCAAGAGAAGAAACAGTAGAGATAAAGAATAGAAGAATAATTTCTTTTTTGGTTGGAGAAGTGTTTGTTTTTTTAGAATAAAGAATAAAGAATAAAAATGTATATGAGTTGTACAGACATACAAGAAAATACAGAAACCTTTCTCGTTCTTTTCTCTCCATTATCAGTTTCTTTAGTCTCTCTTCCTCTCCTCAAGCCTTGTTTGCATGCTTTCTTTTTGTCGTTCAGCATGTTTGATTGAACTTCACTGCTTGTATCCCTTTTGGCCTTGGTTGTTTTCTGTGGCTTGCAATGAATTCCAGTATTGACCAAAAAAAAAAAAACAGAACCAAAACTACACAGGCAACATGACCAAGCATGAAGCTACTTGAAACCGAACCGCTAGAAGAGCAATGTGCAGGACTGATGTAGACCTTAATTTTAACCATAAGGAATTCATAAAATAGGAGAAGATTGTGAAAAACAACCAGCCTCTATACAGCATCTCACCTAACAATACATTTGAATATGACCATAGTTTCACATGTCCTATATTATATGTAGGTTGGCCCCTTGGTTTATCCTAAGCTAGTGCACAAATATAGTGAATCCTTTTAATTGCAAAATGGGTAAGGATAAAAAATAAAAGTGGGTGAAATGAATGATGAATATATTTTCACCAAATTAGACATAACATCATCTCTTAGTACAAATGTTGAAAGTAGACCGACCCTTGATATCATGCAAGCCAAAGCCATGAGGCTTTAGAAAAAGCTAAGTAGAAAAGTGAAAGCCATTATTAACATAGTGGAACAAGGCACAAATTCTCAACTAGTGTGCGTGAAAAGACAAAGCCGCTCGCGGACGGTGCGTGTGCGTCTGTGTACACGTAATTCATTGGGACTGATGTATACCTTTAGGTTTGCGTTCTTCAAATAGGTCCTATCTTATTTCCTTTTTTATTTTATTTTAATCTTTTAAATATTTTAACTGTGATTATGGGCAATGGCGACACACGAGTACCACTTTTAACAGCATACTTGTATAAATTTCCAGTTCACATTTGCATCCACTCTTTTTGGTGTTGAAAATATATAGGTGATTTTCAACCAATCATTAAAAAAAAAAATATTTGTAGCTCTATATATTGCCAGTTCACACACATACCTTAACACTCACGAGCATACCCCATCCACAAAATTTATTCACAGCATACTTGCATCCACCTTAAAGAAGAATGTTGAATTGTGGACCAACGGTGCATTAGAAACCGATAAAATAAGATCGATGCATCCATTGGTAAGTAAAGAATTATATCAAGATTAGGATAAAAACGTTCGCCTTAGAAACAAAGTGGAATAACACGCACGGGTCAGAAACACAAAGATAACTCTTCAAACCATCCATCTAGAAGATGCAATTTGAGTGAGTCATTAAAAAATAATATTGTCTCTATATATACACATCCAAACCTTAACACTCATTTCATCTCTTGTCTATTTTCAGCATGAAATCTTATAACTTTGGGCAGGTTTTCAACACCACTCTAAAATTTGTGGGGTTTCTGTGCTTCATGAATCTGATTTTGCAGGTTAATTCCAACCCTACTGCAGCTCCTATGAAGCACCCTAATTCAGATTTTGCAGCCAATGGTCAGTACTTCTTGCCCAAAGATAGAGCTCTGGTTCCACCTGCCGGCCCCAATCCATGTATCCCAAGAGTAGGTAATGTCCATTGCAGGTTTTTATAAATAAATACATTTTAGCATGACATAATATTACAAAAACCCTTATTGAAAGTCTATTTGGAGAGGAAAAACACAACACTAGCTACTTGTGCATGGTTGTTTAGTATGAAACTCGTCAATTGCCGTCTGGTTTTATATGTGATTATGCTGTACCATATATTAGATCTAGGCTAGTCTTGTTTCTGACAATCAAATCAATTCCCTGATTTGGACAACAAAAAAGTGTTATATGTTTTTAGGGATTGAATTTATGAATAACATAAACTGACCACGATTATGATTCGGTTTTAGGCTACTTCCTTTGAACTAGGTTTTTTGTGTGTGTAAGTTTTGGTTTGTCTGTTTATCTTTGATGGTCTTTGTGTGTGTGTGTGTATATAATGAATATCAACGTCTAACTAGCTAATTAGTTGTCGGATTAACAGTAATTCTATTTTATTATTGGTTTATTAATTTGTTGCGATGTTACAGCGGGTAAAAGATCATGGCCCGAGTTGGTCGGCGAAATTGGGGAAGCTGCAGCGGTGAAGATAGAGCGAGAGAACCCTAATGTTCGAGCAATCATCGCAGTGGAAGGCACTCCAACTCCAACAAAGGACCTCAAGTGTGACAAAGTTTGGGTCTGGATCGATCCAAACGGCGTCGTGACAAGGGTCCCTAGTGTACGCAACTAAAAAGAATTCAATGAATAAAGTTGTTGCATGGTATGCTAATTATAACATGCATGAGCACGACCACCTCTCTCTCTCTCTCTCTCTCTCTCTCTCTCTCTCTCTCTCTAGTTGTCGTATTCTTTTGGATATGGTGGTGACGCGATCTCTTTGACTCTAGTTTACTTATTACTTGGTAAATATAATATAATAGACTCCAGTCCACCAACCATATACATTCCTGGCGACTTTAAAATAACGTTTATCTTATGGCGCAAAAAATCTGGTTAAAGTCTTCGCCGTCATTGTGTGGCAGTTGGAATGATTCCTTTCCAGCTTAATTATATAAAACTAAAAAGAAAAAGGAGTACACGTTCAACTTTTTTGTCTTCTTCCTCCCCATCAATCTTCTCCTCCTCGTCCTCTGCTCTCGCGCTCTCTCCCTATTAAGTATTAACCTTTTGTTTTTCCTTCCGCCGAAATTTTCCTTTAGAGCAACTTCACCCATTTGCCACGGCAAAGTGCAAGGGGGGTTAGAGCAGATACTATTCACGTGAAAAGTGGTAACACTTGCAAAAAGCAACATGTGTTTTCACCCGTTGTCATGAAAATTATTATTCACATGAGATATAAGAAGAGAAATTTGAAAATACCTATAGGATGTCTATATGTGCCTAGAGGGTGTTAATAGGCCAATTTAATATTCTAATCAATAAACTTCAGTAGCAGGATTGATAAGGACGGTTTTCATAAAAAAACCATCATCTTAACCTACAATCCACGACGGTTTTATTAAAACCGTTGTCTTTCCTCATATAATTAACGATCTTTACCTCTAAACAACAATGATTTTCTTTAAAAACCGTCGTCTTTACAGATAAACAACGACAGTGAAAAGCCGTCGTAGTTTGACACCCAAAAATATGGCGGTCGATTTAACGACGGTTTTCAAAGCATTACAACGACGGTGGCTCCCCATCGTCTATTTCATTTTTTGTAGTAGTGGGAGTTGCCGGTACAGACGAAATGAAACTGATCTGGTTGGAAGGTATGTATATCTAAAGAAAATGTGTTATTGGGAAGGTCTCTTATGGTAATCAAGTTGTTAGGTAGGCTGATGCCGTGGACTATTTGAAGCAGCTGAATTGAATTTTCTTTTTACTATTTTTAGATGCTTCTAAAATAATCTGTACCGAAATGAAACTGATCTGGTTGGAAGGTATGTATATCTAAAGAAAATGTGTTATTGGGAAGGTCTCTTATGGTAATCAAGTTGTTAGGTAGACTGATGCCGTGGACTATTTGAAGCAGCTGAATTGAATTTTCTTTTTACTATTTTTAGATGCTTCTAAAATAATTTGGGTCAAAAAGTGAGAGCGTACTTATGTGGTCGAAATGTAGAATAGGTGGAGGAAGTGTAAAGTGTTGAAAAATAGGATGTTAATTTTATTTGGTCAAATAAAAAAACATGAAGTTGAGACATATGAAGTGCGATTAGAAGTTGGAAAGGGTCTTTGGAGTTAGTGTTGAATGGGAAGGTGGACTTAATTAAATATTTGGTAATGTATGTCAAATAACTGTATATAAACCTTTGATTTTAGGATAATACCATCCTGTTTTGATTACTCATAATCATTCATTTTCTTAAAGATTATTTTTGCAAGTGGAGATTCGTTAATTACAACGAGTTATATTTCTTTTGGCTAGAAACATCTCACGAGCATACCATCCACAAAACTTGCATCCACCTTGAAGAAGAATGTTGAATTGTGGACCAACGGTGCATTAGAAACCGAGAAAATAAGATCGATGCATCCATTGGTAAGTAAAGAATTATATCAAGATAAGGATAAAAACGTTGGCCTTAGAAACACAAAGATAAGTCAAAAACTAAATAACTCTTCAAACCATCCTTCTTAGAAGATGCAATTTGTACTAATAGAGTCGGTGTATCATTAAAAAATAATATTTGTTTCTCTATATAAACATCCAAACCTTAGAACATTTCCTCCCACCAAAAAAAAGCAAACCTTAACACTCATTTCAACTCTTGTCTATTTTCAGCATGAAATCTTATAACTTTGGGCAGGTTTTCAACACCACTCTAAAATTTGTGGGGTTTCTGTGCTTCATGAATCTGATTTTGCAGGTTAATTCCAACCCTACTGCAGCTCCTATGAAGCACCCTAATTCAGATTTTGCAGCCAATGATCATTACTTCTTGCCCAAAGATAGAGCTCTGGTTCCACCTGCCGGCCCCAATCCATGTATCCCAAGAGTAGGTAATGTCCATTGCAGGTTTTTATAAATAAATACATTTTAGCATGACATAATATTACAAAAACCCTTATTTGAAAGTCTATTTGGAGAGGAAAAACCAACACTAGCTACTTGTGCATGGTTCTTTAGTATGAAACTCGTCAATTGCCGTCTGGTTTTATATGTGATTATGCTGTACCATATATTAGATCTAGGCTAGTCTTGTTTCTGACAATCAAATCAATTCCCTGATTTGGACAACAAAAAAGTGTTATATGTTTTAGGGATTGAATTTATGAATAACGTAAACTGACCACGATTATGATTCGGTTTTAGGCTACTTCCTTTGAACTAGGTTTTGTGTGTGTGTAAATTTTGGTTTGTCTGTTTATCTTTGATGGTGTTTTGTGTGTGTATATAATGAATATCAACTTCCAACTAGCTAATTAGTTGTCGGATTAACAGTAATTCTATTTGATTATTGGTTTTTTAATTTGTTGCAATGTTACAGCGGGTAAAAGATCATGGCCCGAGTTGGTCGGCGAAATTGGGGAAGCTGCAGCGGCAATGATAGAGCGAGAGAACCCTAATGTTCGAGCAATCATTGTAGTGGAAGGCACTCCAACTCCTACAAAGGACCTCAAGTGTGGCAGAGTCTGGGTCTGGATCGATCCAAACGGAGTTGTGACAAGGGCCCCTAGTGTACGCCACTAACAAGAATTCAATGGAACTTTTTCAATGAGCATCGTTTCTTTGAAACTCATTTCATCTCTCTTATATCCATTTTCAGCATGAAAGCAATATCTTATAACTTAGGGCAGGGTTTCAACACAACTCTAAAACTTGTGGGGGTTTTGTGCTTTGTGAATCTGATTTTGCAGGTTAATTCCAACCCTACTGCAGCTCCTATGATGCAGCCTAATTCCGATTTTTCAGCCAATGATCGTTACTTGTTGGCCAAAGATAGAGCTCGGGTTCCACCTGCCGGCCCCAATCCATGTATCCCAAGAGTCGGTAATAATGTCCATTGCAACTAATTAATTTATTAGGTTTTTATAAATAAACTCATTTTAGCATCACATAATATTACAACAACCTTATAGAGAATATCAACGTCTAACTCGCTAATTAATTGTTGGATTAACAGTAATTCTATTTGATTATTGGTTTATTAATTTGTTGCAATGTTACAGGGGTTAAAAGATTGGCCCGAGTTGGTCGGCGAAATTTGGGAAGCTGCAGCGGTAAAGATAAAGCGAGAGAACCCTAATGTTCGAGCAATCATCGTAGTGGAAGGCACTCCAACTCCAACAAAGGACCTCAAGTGTGCCAGAGTCTGGGTCTGGATCGACCCAAACGGAGTCGTGACAAGGGCACCTAGTGTACGCTACTAAAAAGGAGTGCAATGGACATGAGTGTTTGTGTACAAATGGGATTAGTTTTTCAATCAGCATCGTTTCATTGAAACTTTTGTTAGTAATGAATAAAGTTGTTGCATTGCATGGTATCTTAATTAATAATATCAGATATTCGCAATGAGCACCTCTCTCTCTCTCTCTCTCTCTCTCTACTTGTCGTTTTGTTTTGGATATGGTGGGATCTGTCCACCAACAATATACATTCGTGGCAACTGCATCATCGAAAAATCTGGCGACTTTAAAATCATGTTTATCTTATGGCGCCATTGGTTCAAAGTATTCGTCGTCGTTGACAGTTGGAATGTAAAAAAAATAACATAGAATTGCTTTCCAGCTTAATTATATATCCAGCTAATGTCAAATGTTTGACCCAAAAAAGAAAAGAAAATGAGGGCTGTGAGAAAAGTTTGCCAATATACTTGGTTTACATCCTTTGCTATCCAGCTGTTGGGAGCTGCTTGGCTAAGGGGAGTTTCAATTTTGATTTGGGACTTGTTTCCTTTGCTGATATTCCTAAATGGGTAGGGGCTCGCCTAGAGGAGGATCTGATGGGAGTTCATAGAACCCGCTTTATTGCTGTTGTGTAGTTGTTTTTGGGGCTCTTCCCTCCATCTCAACAAAACAAAAACCTTGTCAATGACGGTTTTCTTATTAACATATAAACAATTAGCCCCATAAGTATAACCAATTAGTGATCGTGAACTTCTGTATTTAGTATCGGTGCATTTATATGCATTTAAAGAAAATTTTAATTATTTAATTAATCTTATAACTAAGTGTTGAAACAAAAAAATTCACAAAAAAAAATTGGGTTGTGTTTGTCTAAGCCCATGTCCAGCAAGCCTTATCTAATATAGATGATAAGTGTTTTTTTTTTTTTTTTTTTTATAAAAGTAAAGCCAATTATCCAATAAGCTTTTCAAGTTTCAAAGCCAAGGGATAAAACAATTCAAAGGTGGGTTGATCCCACGTGCAAATCTCCTAAAGGAGTTTTAAAAAAGAAAAAAATAGTAGTTTGACCAACCAATGAAAACTCTCAAGAGAGTTTGGTGGTTTGATCTGTTTTGGTGGAATGATTATTGAATGAAGAGTCCTTCACAAAAGTGATCTCCATGCTTGGGTATAAAACCCATTAACCAAATTCTATGGATAATGAATCTGTTTTGGGGTCAAACTCACAAATCAAATTCAATGGGTGAGCAACCCCGAAAAATCATTGGATACGAAATTCATTATTGGATGAGAAACCTTGAAATTTATTTGGGATGAGAAATCTTATGAATATAAGAAATCCTGT
Source organism: Prunus avium (assembly GCF_965620075.1). NCBI lineage: Eukaryota > Viridiplantae > Streptophyta > Magnoliopsida > Rosales > Rosaceae > Prunus > Prunus avium. Next base: position 36,971,324 of record NC_142291.1, read on the forward strand.
CTTTTCTACAAATTCTCAAAACAAACATTAAAAAAGCCCTGAGATTTCTATTTGAATTATTGACCGCTAAAAAGGTCAACATGTTGATCTGTACAAAGACCAAACTCTCAAACCAAAGCTCGAAGGGTCCAACTTGTTCAAATTACTGTTGCTGCCAACAGCAGGGGAAAATGGTTCTCGTCACTTTTATGCAGATTAGTTTATTAACCAAATATCTTTAAATAGCTTTCAAGTAGAGTGCTACTATTTCCATCCCCCTGTCCTATTTCCTCACCCACCATGTAAATTTGAAAATACACAATCCTATCTTTTCACTCACCATTATTCCTAAAATACCATTTAATTATAAATTCAAAAAAATTCTCTTTACTAATCCATTATCTGAATCCTCTACTTTGGGTTTTCTCATAATTAAAACATACAAATATATTTTCCTTAAAAAACGTAAATTAAAAAATAAAATTATTCTTAAATAAACGCCGAGTTAATGTCTTTCCTCCTCTTACTTGTTCTTCTTCCTTTCTCTGCAAGCGTCTCTGTCTCTTGAATCCAAAAATTCCCAACCCCTCCTCTCCAAAAAGCTACCCTTCACCATTGTACTAACATGGGTTTGATTTTGATTAATATTTTGATAGACCAAAATCGGACACTTTAGCTACCCAATTCTCGTCCAATAGAATGTTTGTGGTTTTCACACCTCTATGGATGATGGTGTACCTGGCACCAGGATGAAGATAATGTAAACCTCTAGTAGCTCCAAAGCAAATTATGTACCATCTAGAAGCAATTTGACTAATAATAATACAAGCCTAGCCTATGGTCGAACTTTCCCCTTAACATAACATCTTTGGCTTAACAAGCCTATGTTTTCTTTTCTCTCGCATCATCTTTTTACATAATCACATTCGCTTTACTTTATTTCTTCTCAAGGATAAACTTGATTGTAGTTTTCAATCTATTTGCTTGGTGTGTATTTGCAACAAATAATTTACTAAAGAATGATAAAATGCTATTTTAAATATTTGAGTGTATATGTATTTCTGCTACTTTTATTGACAAATTAAGGTGATTGGAAACTCCAAGGCTGCAATACCTGTAGTAGAAATACATGTGTAGCTCTTTTATTTTTCTAGCAATGCAATATTTGTTTGATGTTTGATAATGTGTGTTTAATTTGGTGTTTATGTATATGTTGCTTTAAGAAAAACAAGTTTATGTTAGATATCTCGTTAACATATATATATATATATATATATATATATATTAGTCACCCCTATAAAAATTCCTTATTCCGTCTTTGGATGTATCCTAATCACCCTTCTTAATACTTACTTTGTATTTATGGAATCATAGTTATGCATATGGACAAATGTCAAGTGTTGAGAAAGATGGTGAGGATTCACCTTGAGTTAAAGTGGTGAGGCATCTCAAACCAAATAACAGAATTCATGCAAGTTAAAGAAAATCCATGAACCACTGTATTTCATACACGTTCATCTAAGGACCAAAAGAAACAACTTCATTTTGGCATTCCAAGCGCCATAGTTGTTGCCATCAAAATATGGTGAATGTACAATTGAGCCTGTGGCACTATTCATCATAAAATATTCCAGATCTCGCTAAGTGTGTCTAGCTACTGGCTCTGATGCCAATTGAAAATACCTGTAGGATGACTAAAAATGCCTAGAGGGGGGTGAATATGCCAATTTAATATTATAATCAATAAACAAAAATTAAACTTTGGTGGCAGGATTGATATGACTTATCAATCCTGAAACGTGCTAGACATAAAATAAAAGAACAAGTAGAGAATTATTTTACGTGGTAAAACCCCATCTCTGGGGAAAATCCACTGGACTCCTCAGTCCAACACAAATCCACTATAGAACGATGATTACAAGAAGCACTCATACACTTATCCTAGACACATTCTAGATAATGTTTACCGACATCTTCGTAACTCAACTTCTGTCACAGGATGATCTTCGACACTCCTTATGTTGAACGCAATACTGGTCACGATTGCTTCAAGCTCGCCGGATAAAAACCGTCACCACGGTCTTGGTGCTCTCAACCATATGAGTCACCGACATGCACATGAATACAATATGAATGATGAAAGTGTTTGATAAATCACCAACTGTTCGGTTCATTTTTACACATGATTTTTCATGTTATTCACCCATTATTTTGAGTTAGTTCTTGACATTTTATAGCTTTTTACTTCCTTTTTGTGTTTTCTTAGATTTTACCTTGGTTGGAATGAAAATGAGCTAAAAGTGCATTATTGGTTATAAATTCTGTTTTTGTTCATTTTCGTAGGTCAACTTCTTGGCCTGGGATCAACATGCTCTGGTGCTCGGATGAGGTGAAGATCTTCATGAAACTTGTTCCAATGGATGTTAACTACAACCTATCCAAATTTGAGCTCCATTGGACAAGTATTGCCTATCCAACCAATCCAGCATGTTACCACAGCTCTGAAAATCCGAAGTAGTCCAGCTTTTACCTCCAATGTGTCACTTGATTCTTCTTGTTACCATAACACTTGGTAACAAGAATTTACCTTAGTAAAAGAGATATTTTCTGAGTCAAAGAGCATATTTTCAAGGACAAAGCTTCATCATGGCAAGGGGACAATGGGTGAAGGCTTTGGAGGAAAGAATGACTTTTATATTCAAAGTGTGAGCTGTAAATTGATGGGCAAGGGAAAGGTGAGTGCAATCTGAAGTATGAGAGGCTTTTGAACGTGGGTAACCTATCCATTCTATCATTCTACAACTATTGAGCAGATTTTGGAGCTAGAGATGAAGCTTGGAGCTAGGGAGCTCAAGGAGGAAGACAAGGGCAACAACGCAAAGAGTGGAAGAGATTTCCACCATTGAAGACCTTGAGCTCCCATGTTCACAAAATCTGTAACTTCTTTCTAATTATATTTCGAATTTGTGTTTGAAATGATTATGAGCAACTAAACTCCATAGCTAGGGCTTAGGTTGAAGCCCTAAAAATGATTACCTTATTGTTTTGATGCTTGAGTGTATGAATTTCTAGATATTGTTGATGAATTCCAATTCACCAAATTAATCTATCGTTGATGTGTGTTTTTCCTTGGTTGGCCATCTTTGAAAGCATGCTTCTTGAGATTGTTGGGATTATGTGTATCTTCATGTTTTCCTAAGCAATAAATGGATGAAGTAAGAATCATCCATGTGAATTGGTTTCTTGAATACCTAATGTAAACATCATGCTATTAGGGTTCTTGTGGTGTTCATATTCTCTTTGAGCTTAATGAGTTTTTCTTGTAATTGAATCAAAGTACTAAGCACACCTAGATTCGGTTATAGGGAAGGCACAAGCATTGTAGCACTAGTACTGCACTTTACGTATATTAGAGAGAATCAATGCGTCTCGAGCCACTAGTACTGGTCTTGATTGCGAACATTTTCATCAACACGTTTAGAGTTTATCACTTGAGTACCCATGAACATGGGTAGAATTGTTTAGGGTGGATTCCGAAACCCTAGTGTTTGTTACATTTTAATTCCACATTTTGATAATTCATCTCTGCCATTCTCATTTAAATTCAAAGTCCATTTACTTTCTTGCAATAGAAATAGGTCACTCGAAACAAATCAAACCCCCCCCCCCCCCCAAAAAGGTGTGTGTGAGTTGTGTGTTTGACACGTTGTGTGTCTTGTTTACTGAATTTTATTTGTTTCTGTAATTGTTTTTGACTTTTGGTCCGCTTTGTATTCTTTGTTTTTGTGTGCTGAATCCAACCGTATAAAGAACTTGAAATTTGGACAAACGGTTGGAAAGTTATAGGCAAAACACTGGACAGAGGTCGAAACTGGAAAAACAGAGAAACGATTCTGTGCAAAAACGACCGGTCGTCACTGTTCACGACCGGTCGCACTGTTCACTGTTCACGGCACTGTTTACTGTTCACGGCACTGTTCACGTGTGATAAATAGGTCATAAAAGAGTGATAGAAAGTGCTGTTTGTGTTTTTTCTTTAGTTTTCTTATTTTGTTTCTTTTCTTTTACTTTCCTTTATTCATTTTTAGTTTCCAATTTGTTTTGTGCATTTGTGGTGTGTAAAATAAGTGTTCTTTATGTACTCAAATTAGAACTTATAGGAAGCCGACAAGTTCTTCGTGGGATCGACCCCGTATTTACATAATCTATACTTCAATAGATTCGTGCACTTGCGGGTATTTTTAATTGGTTGTTTGCACATTAATTTGTGTCCTTTTAGGAATACAACACCAAGTAAACATGAAACACCTGATGATTTATCTCCAATATATGTGCATCAGCTTTTCTTAGGAATTTTAAATGTTCAACTAAATATATGAAAGCTGTCCAAGAAGAAAAGAATGTCACATAGTCTTTTATACAAGACTTGTTCTCTCTAGTTAGAGAGAAGCACAGTATGCCACGAATGTTATTGTTCCAGTAGTACCACAACATATGAAACACTTGTTCTATCCTATCATGAATATTAGACTTGATTAACTTTGGATTCCAAGAGATTACGCCAACTAGCCACTCTTTTAGGGAGAACAATATCTCCTAAAACCAATTAACTAGGAGATGAGCAATGTGCAAGTCACAATAGGAAAAGCCTAATATTTTAACTTAAATCAAAGTAGAGTCCAACTAGGAAAGCAATCTCAAGAGATAAAATCTAATCCTATTAAAATAGGACTAACATAAAAGTGCTTGAGTGAAAATAACCTTAATTAGGAATCATATAATGAATGCATGATTATGTCATGATTTACCTGAGATCAAGTTCCTCATATCGATCAAGTCATACTTTGAAAATGCGGGATTGAATGTGTTGTGCCAAAACTTCCAGTAAAAGATATTCATACCCTAATTCCCAACCTATGATAGAGTCTAGAAAATGACAATACAATTTTCATACTAACCCTAGAATCAGATAATGCGTTTATGTCAACCCAACAATCATGACTCATGCCACAACATCCAGTTCTACAGATTTAATAATTATCATCGCTTCATGTAGATGATATGGTCAAACTCCTGAGACTTAGCCAATTACTCTCAGAAGTCAAATATGATGCAAGCAATCCAAAATATAGATGAACTTGCTCATTTTCCTTTGCTAGAGAAGTTCAATAATACAGAATATTAAGAAGATTCTTCAGAAAGCAACTTCCTTTTAATATTGAGTATATGTAAACCAAATTACAACAAAATAAAATGACTTACTTCATAGTATAATTCAACTGCTTCACGAGTGTAATTTTGTTCCTGATCCCATGAGAAAGGCGGGCAGCTTTCTGAAAACATGTTTGAAAGCTCCGGAAACCACAAAATGCACATATATCCAAAAGCATTGGATGCTACATAGAAAACTCATAGGCAATTCAACTTTAAAATATAACAGAACACTTTAAAAGAAGGATATCATGTCCAGATGAGCTGACAACATTTCAGTCTCACAGAAATCCTCAATGAAGTCACTGGACATAACCTCTGCATACAGCAGAAGAACTGGCCAATGAAGAATATTATTCTTATCTAATACAGGCTTTCTTAATCCTGTAAGTTCTTGATACATTGCCTTCCCAATTTTCAGTCCTCTACTTTCGATCGCTGAAACAAGGTCCTGCATAGTTTCAACAAAGAAATGAACATGAGCCTGAGAACAATCACAAACAGTTCATTCATAATTGTATCATTCCATTAATAATATAATCAAACCTTAGCCTCTGATATAGCCTTGGAAACTGTTGTGAATTAATGACTAACTCACTGCCCTTTTAAGATCTTGTTGTTGATGGACTTTTAGACAAAGAACTCAATGATGGATGAGTCTTACACACACACACAGAAATTAACCAAGCACAAATGACACAAGTGTTTATAGAGGTTCAGCAAATTGCCTACATCCTCTTTGGTGATCACCTTGAGAAATTTCACTAATGAAGATAGGTTACAACTTTGGTTTACAAAGGAAACCCCCTTAGAACACTACCCTCACAATCTGTTTCTCTCACACCCTTGCTCAACACCTTGATACACTTAGAGAACTCTCTTGCTCTCACCCTTGGCTTTTCTGAAACTCTCACAAAAAACTCTAACTTTCTGCTCCAGCCACTTCCTAATTATCCAACTTGTTTTCTCCTCTTGTGTTATCTTACTTCATCCCATTACCTACACAAGCCAATGGACAAGAGATAGGATATCTGATTGTCCTCCACGTTCTTTCCTTTTAGTCACCACTTAGACTAAGGGTCAGATCAGGTAGGTAAAGTAATCTCACTCAGCCACCTCCATTAAACCAGAAAATGGAGTGGAGATTATTCAAAACAAGATAACCAATTAGCCATGAGTGCTCTCCCAACTTATCCAGCACGTAGTCAACATTCATTTAACTCAGAAGTGACCCACAAAGCTTCTGAAATCATGTGGAAAGCGATAGCCATCGAAAACACAGTTGAAAACACGTAAGGAAACGTCACAGCACGACTGGAGCGATCGGTCGTCAGGAATGGGCGACCGGTCGCCAGAAATTTTCCCTCCAGACTTTGAATCTGCTTCTAAGCGACCGGTCGCAAATGTCAAGCGACCGGTCGCTCGTGTTCCTGCGACCGGTCGCAAAGAACTAGCGACCGATCGCTCGTAGATTTCTTACGAGACTTCGAATCTGCTTCAAAACGACCTGTCGCAAATGTCCAGCGACCGGTCGCTTTTAGGCAGATTCAAAAGCATCCTTTGAGCGCCAAAAAACTTTGTATCCTTTTAGGTGAGCCATTTTTCCAACAGAAACTTGAGCCTCACGCTGTTCATGTTCCATCTTCTTTGACTCAATTTGCCTTAACAGCTTCTTTAGCTCTTCGTTACTTGGGTCATGCTTAAGCCCATTTTGGCAATGCAAAGTTGATTCAGGCAACAAGTTCAATGCAAAATACGCTTTGGCAACTCGGTACAGAGCCTATTATCAAAACCCATATTGCTAAAATCACAACCAAAAAAAACTAAAATATTCAAACAAAGCCCAGCTGAGAACAATAACATGGTAAAAATTTGAGCACCTTGACATTAGTGGAACAGAGCTTAATTGAGTCCTCAGCATCAGTAAGAGCACGTCTGTAGTTACCAAGTAAAAGATTGACATGGACCCTATTTGAAAAGAGAATAGAGGTGTCAGAGTCACTCAAAGCTTGCTGATTTATTGCTCTCGTGTAGCAATCTTCACATACTCGTTACCCTTCTCCTCCCAAACCCAACCAAAAAATATATATGAAAAAACAAAGACAATATAATCCTATCAAGTGCTTTTATTGTGTGTGTGAGAGAGAGAGAGAAAACCTTGAGTTCAATAGTAGTATTTTCTTTGAGAGCGGCTATGGCATCAAGGTCAGCTCTTTCGCTTTCGGTTTGGGGTTCAGACCCCTTTTCCATCAATAGTGCCATTGCTTCTTCGAATTCGCTTCTTTTCTATTTTGCTTTTCTTGTTCTGCTGCTGGCAGAGTATAGCTAGAACCTTACGCGGAAGCTGGGACTTGCATACATGTTGTGTACAAAGAGCAAAATATAATTGCGAATGCGTTTGCTGGGCTGAGTTTATGTTTTCCTAGTGAGGCCTTTTATGTCATTTGGATTCTCAAGATATATTTTACTGTAGTTTATGTTTTGGACCTATTTTGTTGGACCCAAAAAGAAATAAACTCGTCATTTTCATCGGGTTTTAAGTACCAGATATGCCGACATGTATTGTTAGAGAAAAAATAATAATTGAACTTGCTCTTCACCACAGAAGATTTCGATGAGAAAGCTACGTTCAAACATCATCTCCTGCCAACATTTATTGAGCAGATTGCATGGCTGAAAGTAGTATTGGCATCTCTCTTGAATGGATCCACCCCATACCAATTAATTAATAAGTATGCATAGATGATAAAAATGTCTTTTGAAAGGATCCTTCTATTCCATTTGAAGATGCCTGAAATTGCAAATTAAATATCAAATATTCCATTTGAATTCATTGAGAAACAAGAAATATCTATAAATTACTGTTCAAACATAGATGATAGGCATATATGTAGGATGTAAATATTTATACATCTGGACAAGATCAAATCGATGAGGATGTTATGTTGGCTTTGGGAGACAGAGAAAGGCAAGATATTAATATAATTAGTTGGGAAGAGCTAGCTAGCCTCTGTATATTTAGCCTACTAAGAGTATCTACAATCATGCTCCATATTTCTTAGATAAAATTTAGCTAAAAACACAAAAAGAGTTATTTTAGAAATTCTCTGAAAAAATTCAACTCTAATCATACTCTTTAATTTGGAGAGTCGTAAATGCTTTACTTCTTTTTATCAAAAATACTTTACTTATTTTTAAATTTAATAAAAATAAAAGTGTGGTGATTTATTAGGGTTTGGCAGTCTGGCCAGGCAGCAAATTGGAGATGTGAGAAAACGAGGGAAATGGAATCTTCCTAGAAGTTGGAAGAACTTGTCCTTTATCCTTTTGTCACCATCAGTTACTCTCAGCCATGCAATAACTTTGGGTCCTTGGTTTTCATATTTGATCAAGAAAATTTGGTTTGTTTAGTTTTTGTTTCTGAAATTAGAGGCCAGAAACACATAACCAAACTTTTATCCAGCTTGAATCTGGTGAAATCAAAAGAGAATTGTAAAAACCGAAGGAGAGAGATTAATATTAATGCAGTAAGTTTTTTTATAATTTTTTTTAAAAGTTGGCATTTTTAGCCACAATTGAGAAATTTGTGTCCATATTGAATAAAAATATTATTTTCACATTCTCCAAGAGCTGTTGACAAGAGATGGAGTGCAAGTGAGGCCCAACTAACATCTGAATCAATTGTGTCAAAATATAAGCACAAATATGCTTCATTTGTGGTTTAAATGTCTGACACAAATATGCTTCATTTGTGGTTTAAATATCTGACACGAAGTGATAAATTTGTGCTCTATAAGTAATGAGTAATGGAAACGCTTATAACCAATTCATAGTGGCTACACCATGGTATTCTTATAGAGCACAATTATGCGTGTTTTTTGATATAAAAAGCACAAATAGAATTTGTGCCTTTAGCACATTTTTTTAGTACCAACCCACCACCATCTAATCAGCAAGGAATTCTTCAGGGGTTCTTGGAATCTGGGTTTGATTTACTTTTAATGACCTAAAAACTTTCTCCTGTCACAAGTCATCTTTACGGCCGTAGCACTAAATGGACAATGTGGACATTGAGAACGTATACCCTATAAGGGCTTCTTTTGTTGGGCTTTATAATGGCAATACCTGGACAATGTGGACATTGAGAACGTATACCCTATAAGGGCTTCTTTTGTTGGGCTTTATAATGGCAATACCTGCCTTTGAAAAAGCTAAACTTGAATAAAACAACGAGTTTCATTCAAAAGGGACCATAGGAGTCGTATCAGAAGAAGAAAAAAACAAAAGAGGCAACGGTGTCGATTAGGGGTGGGCATATAAACCGGAAAACCGGAAAACCGAACCAAACCGGATGAAAAAAACCGAAAAAACCGAGTTGACTAAAAAGTCAACAAAATCGGACCAGACCGGACCGGACCGGTCCAAACCGGTTCCAGTTCCGGTTTTGCACGAGATAGCACCGGACCGGACCGAACCGGACCGGTCCAGTATTTAATATATATTTTTAAATATATTATATATAATATACAATATAAAAAGTATTATTTTATTAGGCCAGTTCTATTTTGTTAGAATAAAAACTGGCCATATCTGATACAGGCCCACTTTAGTTTACGAATTAGGTTTTCGTTTTCCCTCAGTCAGTCTCTTTCTCCTCCTCTTCTCCTTATCGCTCGACGCTCTCTCTCTCTGCTGCTTCTCTTCTCTCAGACGCAGCACCACGCCGCCGACAACGACAATCACGCCCCTTCGTTCCCAAATCTGATGGGATTTGCAGTCTCGTTGTCTCTGTGAAGGAATAGACGAAACGAATTTGCGATTGGCGCCCCTGATTCTGCCACCTCCTGTGAGTATTTTTTAAAAAAAATTATTTAAGTTTCAGTGATATTTGAATTGATTAAATTGGTTGGGGTTTCGTAATTTTTCAGATTGCTCTCTCTTTTGGGTTCTTCTTTCCTTTTTCGTGAAAATGGTGATTTGGGCATGCCCTGATTTTCGTATACATAGTGAAATTGAGGTTTTGATTGATTCGATTGTGTATTATTTGATGGATTTTGTGTTTGAGAGTTGAAAATGATGTGAAACCCTAAAGTGCTATTTGCTTACAAGTTCTCCTGTGTATTGCACCTTTAGTGGACATTCATGTTCTCCGATTTATTGTTATGATAGGCAACTGGGTGGCAACTTTTTTTATGAGAAATAATTTGTGGTATGCATAACAATTGTAATATGTGGGTTTTTTTCCTACTTTTTCAGTTGTTTTTTTTTTGGTTATAAATCTTGTAAAATTAGTGAATGAAGTAAAATTAGTTAATTAAAATTCTTATGCTGGTGACCTTTTTAGATTTGCAGTTTTATATCGATTTGTTCCAATTCCTTGTTGAATCTGGGAGTTTCCAACTCATTTTGATGATATGCATACATAGATATGTATCTGTATGCGTATATTATTGTTTGGTTTCTGCAAGTGTTGTGAATCAATTTCTGATGGGGAGGTTTGATTGTTATAATGTATTAAGCGCTGTTGGGGTGTTTGTGGTAAAAGAGAATAAGGTTTTTATCACTTTTCAGATTATCTGCGTGCTAATCTTCTTCAATTGCCTATTAATGTATAACAATCAAACCTGCGTGAGTTACTATAGTTCAGCTGTTTCATATAGCAATTGTTTCCATTAATCAATTGTTTCATAGTTCAGCTGCCTAAGTTACTATAATGTATCTGCGTGCTAATATGTGATATGTTCAATGAGCTTACATAAGGAGACTTTGGCTTGTGTGTGATGGCAATGGCATTTCTCTCCCATGCTGTTGCTGTGTAATTTTTCTTTCTTTTTTTTTTGCTGTCATGCTGTTGCTAAGAATTGAAGGGAAACCAAATTGAATTGTTGAATTTGTTATGCGTTGAAATTTCAGGAACATATATTGTGATTGAGAGGAAGCAATGAGCAAAGGGCCTTCCTCACATATTGAGTATTGACATTGAAAAAAGGCAAGGGTACGCATTAGAGACTGACTTAGTTTATGTTGTGATTGTTGAATTAGATAATATTGCTGAATTAGATAATATTGTGATTGTTGAATTAGATAATATTGCTGCTGTATATTGTGATTGTTGAATTAGCAAAGGGCCTTCCTCACATATATTGTGATTGTTGAATTAGATAATATTGCTGCTGTATTAGTTTATGTTGTATGTATGTTGCTGCTGTATTAGTTTAAGTTAAATCTCTCTCTCTCTCTCTCTCTCTCTCTCTCTCTCTCTCTCTCTCTCTCTCTCTCTTTATTAGTTTATTGCTGCCGTATGTGATTTAACTAGTTTTATGAATCCATTGAGTAAGGTATTTGTTTTTAGTTTTATGTGATTTAATGATGTATACTATAATTATATATATAGTTTGCATGTTTGCCTAATGTTTTAATGTGTTTATGTTTTTATTTGTAGATCTTACAATTTTACCGGCACCTACCAACTCAAGTCCTTCTACGTTCCGGTGATCATTTAATATGTGAAGCCTTCATTGGTGTTATGTTTTAATTTTTGGCTTATATTTCGAACTTCTAATTTGGTTTGTAATTTAATTATCGATTTTTACATTGGGTTGTATAATTTTTAAGATTGTATGTTTGGATTGGATAATCATGTTTTGTATGTTTGGATTGGATGGCCACATTTTGTATTTGGAAGTTAAAATGCATATGCTTGGCATGTAGAAATTATTTAAGTTGAGGCCAAATTTTTACAGAAATCTGAAACAAGGCTTTATCTTATATGCTATTGAAGCACAACACAAATAGATTTTTTACCAGAAAAAAAAAAAAAAAAAAAAAAAAAAAAAAACCGGCCCAAACCGGAAAACCGGACCGGGCCAACCAGTTTGGGTTGGTCCGGTTTTCCACTGTTTTTACTAAAAACCGGACCGGATTGGATGAACAGTACCAGTTTCGGTTCTGGTTTGAGCTCTGCACCGGACCGAACCGGACCGTGCCCACCCCTAGTGTCGATAAGTGAAAGAAATTAGGTCATATCTGATCTTCTTCTTCGTGAAAAACTCCGCTTTTCGCTGCATCACTGTCATTACGTACGCCACGCATGCTTTGAAAACACTGATAACAATAACATCTCTCTATCACTTTCCTGGCACGGGGATACCAAAGTCAGCATCTATCCCCGACCAATTAACTCCTGACAGCTGTCAAACAATTATATATATTAAAGATATATAGAAAATGAGAGAATTAGAAATTACTACTTGTAGAAAGGAGAGGACAAGATTTTGCTAAGTTGCCCACTGCCCATAGACCTGGCAATATTGCACACGACCCGTTAACACGACACGAATTCGCACGAAATTATCAGTATTTGGGTTGAGCTTAATGGGTCGGGTTGAAAACGGGTGAACCCGTTAGCCACCCGTTAAGCTAACGGGTCGTGTTGGGTCGAAAACGGGTGAACCCGTTACACCCGTTAGGAGCAAGGGCATTTTTGTAATTTTCGTTAAAAAATTAACCTAGGTTGAACTTGAAAGGAAGCTTCAATTTTGTTATTCCTCATCTCCTCACGCCGCTCTCTGTCTTTCTCTCAAGAGAAAAAAAAGTTCTCTCTTTTTCTCCATAGATCCAAACCAAACGATCAAGGATCAACATCAACTACCTTTCCTCTTCTCCAACGAAAAAAGGTATGAAATTGAGTTGGAAACGGTTGCTTTCTTTTATGCCGTCTGTCTTTTCCTTCTCTGTCTTTCTCTTAGCAAAGTAGGCTCAGGTTAAGATTCATTGATTCATAGAAATTGGGGAATATAATAAAACACCAACCGATCAATCCAATCCTTTACTAGTTTAGTGGCTTCTACCTATTTTGTCAACTTGCTGCACTATTAATTTTTACTTTCCTATTTTCTTTGTTTGATTTATTTATTGGTTTAGATGAAGACTTGCTACTTAAAAAAACCAAACAATTGCAACTTGAAAAGAGGTAAAACAATATCCATACAGCAAAAGATAGTTGCTGAAAGATAGTTTATTGGATATTCAATGGGTATGATAATGATTGATTTGCTGCACACTAGGCTATTATTTTGATTCTTGAAACACTCCATCCGTGAGTTTTACATTACTATAATTGATATTGAATTTATGTCCTTTTTTTTTTCTTTTGAAGCTTATGGATGTTACAGAGAGTACCGAAGCTATGAGACTCACAGATGAGGAGTCTATTGATGTTTCAATGGGTGGGGATACAAGTACTGCAGATGTAGAAGATAAAGAGTCAAGCCCTAGAAGCAAAAAGCCTAGAGGCATCAATATTGGTAAGAGAAAATTGAGATCTTCTGCTTGGGAAACATTTGATTTATTGCCTCTTGGAGAAGATAAAAAAAGGCGTGCTAGATGTAAAAATTGTGAGATAGTTTATGTGTGTGATAGTAGGTGTGGGACTGGAAATTTGTTGAATCACGCTAAAAACTGCCTAAAGAAATCACATGGTGATGTGAAACAGTTACTTATGTCATCATCTGGATTGCGTTCCCCTAAATTTGATCATATCAGATTTCGGAACTTGTTAATAGAGACAATCATAAAACATAACTTGCCTTTTAGCTTTGTTGAATATGAGGGAGTTAGGGCTTTGTTTGCTTATGTCTCGCCGGATATTAAGTTGCCTTGTAGAAATACTGTTAAAGCATGTGTGTTGAGGATGTTTAAAAGTGAAAGACAAAAACTTCAGAGTGTGTAGGATTTTGATAACAGTTACAAAAATGGTTCAAGTTCATGTAAGAAAAATGAAATGCATAAGTATTTAGATGAGGAAAGACTAGATAGAAAGCAAGATATAGATGTTCTTTCTTGGTGGCAAATGGAGCATTTTCATTATCCGATACTTTCACAGTTAGCTCGGGATGTGTTAACAATTCCCATTTCTACCGTTGCATCAGAATCAGCTTTTAGTATTGGCGGTAGAGTATTAGATCAATATCGTAGTTCATTATTACCAGAAACTGTTCAAGCTTTGTTGTGCACTCGAGATTGGCTTTTTGGAAATGGAGGTATATTTATATAACTTAATACTAGTAGCTGTTTTTTTCTTTTATGTTTTTCCATCATGTGAATTCTTTGTAAGTTCTGTTTTTTTTATGCTTAGCAATAGATGAAGGAAGTACAGAAGTGGAAAGCCTTACTGAAGATATCTTCAATCTTACTTGTGAAGAGACTAGATCAGGACAATGTTCCAATAGTATTTCCCTTGATGATTGATGAAAGGTAACTATAAATAATTGATATTTTATTCATATTGTATCCCTCCATAATTTAATGTTATTTTCTCATTTTTGTCTGTTTTGTTTTTTTTCTTCACAGAGATTGCATAATTGGTGAAAATTGCAATTTTGAGATTATGTTCATGGAGGATTGAAGTTTTGAGATTAGTTCATGGAGGAGGCACTAGACTTATTCTTTTTCTCCTTGACATTTTGTTTAAAACTTGTTTCAATTGAGATTAATTTGAAACTCATGTTGTCTATGAGTTTTTTTGTTTGCCAATGTGTAATGTGGAAGACTTATTTAAGGATTTCAGCTTTATTTGTATTATATCTCTAAGTTGAGGTGTTTTTATTTAATAATTCCAGCAAAAATATTGTTTATTTTTTAAATGGGTGAAACGGGTGAAGCGGGTGAAACGGGTGAAAAACGACCCATTAGTCATAACGGGTCGTGTCGTGTTATTCGCGAATATGTGCGGGTCGTGTTTGGGTTTAGTATTTCTGACCCGTTAGCTTAACGGGTCGTGTTCGTGTCAACCCGTTAAGAAAACGGGTTGACCCGTTAACGACCCGGAACCCGTTAAAACGACCCGTTTGCCAGCTCTAACTGCCCAGCCAATATAATAGGAAGATGCATAAAATAGAGAGGGAAAAGGGATGCTGTTGTCGTGGGTCTGTAGAATAGAAGAGAGAAAAGCTGATGTGCCAAAAGAGAAAAGACAAAAGCTGGGACCACTTTGAAGTTGGATGGGTAACGTGGATATATTGGGTTAGCTTTTAAGTTTTTAAACTTGGACTGCCCTTATAACATATATAGGTTTTTAAATAACCAAAAAAACTTTGGATGGGCGGGCAACCACCCTGCCCTTTACACAGATCCGCCACTGTATCCCAGTTCACATTGCATCCGTCGGTAAGTAAACAATTATATAAGGATTAGGATAAAAACGTAACGTTCGCCTTAGAAACAAGGTTGAATAAGTCTGCAAACTAAATAAGTCTGCAAACGTTCGCCTTCTAGATGCAATTTGGACCAATAGAGTAGGTGTATCATTAAAAAAAAAATATTTGTTGGGTTCTGTCGCTCTATATATACTTGTTTGCTGGGTTCCCTCACATCCAAACCTTACAACATTTCGTCCCACAAAAAAATCACACTCATTTCATCTCTCTTCTCTATTTTCAGCTTGAAAGCAATATCTTATAACTTTGGGCAGGTTTTCAACACCACTCTAAAATTTGTGGGGTTTCTGTGCTTCATGAATCTGATTTTGCAGGTTAATTCCAACCCTACTGCAGCTCCTATGAAGCAGCCTAATTCTGATTTTGCAGCCACTTTTCAGGCGCCTGATAATTACTTCTTGCCCGAATATAGAGCTCTGGCTCCACCTGCCGGCCCCAATCCATGTATCCCAAGAGTCGGTAATGTCCATTGCAGGTTTTTATAAATAAATACGTTTTAGCATGAAATAATATTAGATCTAGGCTAGTCTTGTTTCTGACAATCAAATCAATTCCCTGATTTGGACGACAAAAAAGTGTTATATATTTTAGGGATTGAATTTTGTCTGTTTATCTTTGATGGTTTTTTGTGTGTGTTAACATTTTGGTTTATTACGTAGTCAAATAGGTCAGCACTGACTTATAAGTACATGCTTGAAACTTCTAGAACCAAGTTCACACTCTGAAGTCAGTATATATATAATGAATATCAACGTCTAATAACTAGCTAATTAGTTGTCGGATTAACAGTAATTCTATTTGATTACTGGTTTATTAATTTGTTGCAATGTTACAGGGGGTAAAAGATCATGGCCCGAGTTGATCGGCGAAATTGGGGAAGCTGCAGCCGTAAAGATAGAGCGAGAGAACCCTAATGTTCGAGCAATCATTGTAGTGGAAAGCACTCCAAGTCCAACAAAGGACCGCAACTGTGACAAAGTTTGGGTCTGGATCGATACAAACGGAGTCGTGACAAGGGTCCCTAGTGTTCGCAACTAAGAGCATCTCCAAGGGAGATGTCAAATCCTAAACATCAAATTTAAATTTGATGGCTGATGTGGCAATTTGATATTTACACAGTTTTACACTCCACCCGATATGTCAAATAAATAGTTATTGTAACAGTCAAATCATTAAAGATAAAGAAGAAAAAAAATATAAAATATAAATTATAAATGAAAGTAACAGCCAGTTGTCTTTAAAAATAATAAAATATTCATTTGACATCTTGCTTTTGGGATGTCAAAAATAACAGCTGAACCTCCAACCTTCATTCCACATCAGCTTTGACAATTCAGTTGGAGTGATGTGAGATGTTATTTCTAGCTGTTAAATATCTATGTGGCACTTTTGATATATCGGTTAAAGATGCTCTAAAAAGAATTCAATGGAATATTTTCAATGAGCATTGTTTTCAATGAATAAAGTTGTTAATTATAACATGCATGAGCACGAGCACCTCTCTCTGTCTCTCTCTCTCTCTCTACTTGTCGTATTCTTTTGGATATGGTGGGATCGTTCAAAGGATGACGCGATCCCTTTGACTCTGGTTTATTTATTACTTCACAAATATAATATAATAGACTCCAGGGGTGTCCACCAACCATATACATTCTTGGCAATTGGCAACTGCATCATCCAAATGGCATGTCATACCTGGAACTTCATTATCAAAAGCAGATACATCACCCCAATTGCGTTTAAGATTCTCTTAATCCTTCTGTTAATGTCAACAACAAAATCCCTCATGTTCCTCATATGAATTTTCTGGTTTGACTCATTGACTGGTAGGCACAATTTACAGGTAGATCTGAAGACTTGTTGATTTGTTAATTAATTAATTAAACTATATACATTTAGTACAAATGCAAATGCATAAAATCTCATGATGGGATCAACAACTTTATTAGACGACATTTGGCTTTAGACGACATGGATTTTTAAGTTGCTAGAACCTACGCAGAAGCTGGGATATGCAGATGGCAGAACCTTACGCAGAGCAAAATTTGCGAATGGATTTGCTGTGCTGAGTTTATATTTTCCTATAGGCTTTTTATGTCATTTGGATTAGATATATTTTAGTGTAGGTTTTGTTTTGGGCCTTTGGCTCCGCAATTGAAGTCATAACCTTTACCCATGGGCTATATGTGCAACTTCATTGCTACAAACCCAAGTAACTTTTTTTGGTTTTTCTTACTATACAATTGACATTGGGGAAGAGAAAAACAAACCTAAAATATTGGGTATAAAAGTAAATACCTTTAACTACTTGAGCTACCATCCTCGTCCAATAATGACTTTTTGTTAGACCCAAAAAGAAATAAACTCGTCATTTTCATTGGGTTTCTAATACTAGATATGCCGACATGTTTTGTTAGGAAAAAATAATAATAGAACTTGCTCTTCACCACATAAGATTTCGATGAGAAAGCTAAGTTCACACGTCATCTCCTGCCGACATTTATGGAGCAGATGTTGTTTGATAACCTTTGAATTCTTTTACTGCTGGTAGTCTGCTGTAATAGATATTAACAACCAATGTCAAACTTGTTTAGGTTAATCAATCGGGAACCAACTATATTGAATGACCATAATTTATGACCACATATCAACATACATTTGTGCCACCAGAAGAACCAAAACTACACAGGCAACATGACCAAGCATGAAGCTACTTGAAACCGAACTGCTAGAAGAGCAATGTGCAGGACTGATGTACACCATAATTTTAACCATAAGGAATTCATAAAATAAGAGAAGATTGTGAAAAACAACCAGCCTCTATACAGCATCTCACCTAACAATACCTCTGTACACTCAGACTTCATAAGACTATACACGACCAAAGCTCATTACACCCATAAGCCTGCAGATAATCATTTTGCTGAAACACAAATTGTGTTAAATAGCTTCTTTCAATTTGAAAGCACAAGCAAGGCTTGCTATACCCATGCAAGCTTCAGGTCTTTAGGGAAGCACGGATAGAGATGGTCGAGACTACACCTGTGTGAGACCATTCCAAGAGGTTTCAAAATCAAACATAAGCATTCCTGGTTCTATAAAAGTAGGCTCAGGAGACAAGGCATTTAGATGAGATGGCACAGAATCACTTGTTACTGCTGGAACAGACTGGTTTTCCAGTAGCCAGGTAAATTGACTGTCCAAACTCACATTAGCAATTTCATTAGACTGCTCCTTCACGAGAGATGGCACATATATAGGCTCGGTGCTTTGAATTTGAGAAGTTTCAACTGGCGGCGGCTGAAAAGGAGGCTGCTGAATTGGAGGATGCTGAATGCTTTGACAGGAATTGTCCACCCAACTATAGTTACAATCTGAAAACCCCATATCTGCGACACTTGCACACAGATTATCTTGCAAAAAGATATTTTGGCTTGAATTCTGACTTTGATTCCCGTACTGATATCCACCTGGATTGGCATCCTGACTTTGATTCCCATACTGGGAGATATATTGGTCATCATTTTGCCTATGATTGCCTTGATCAGGAAAATTTGAGCTCAAAACTGAATCAAAAATAGTGGCCGCCATAGGACTACATGTTTGGGGTTGGGAAGGCACTGTATTTCCAACGAATGTGGCCATGGGCTGGGGGGAGTTCTGATGCACGGTAGAAGGAACATTCTGCCACCTGAAGTGATTTCTGTCACTTGGTGCTGCCGTGGGAGTGGAATTTCTGCCATATTGAGATGGACTGGTACAACTACTGTTATTTGCTGAACCAAATGTGGTTCGGTTTACTGGCAAGGTGCCGCCAACAGCTCCTACTCTTTTGAACATTGGATGAGAAGAGACAAATTGTGGGCCTAAATTACCAATATTATGACCTCTGTTCCTCCCAACATTATTGCGTGCACCAACTGACTGCTTCGAAACTGAATATGGATGGGCTCGGTTCTTAGACAAAATAAATTCTGATTGGTGGATTCTACCCGGGTTTCTGACGCTAGGCATAGTGCGACTGGCTGAGGAGCAAGCACGGATCGTAGTTGGCCTAGAGAGCTGATTCTGTGATATAGAACTAGGTGCCAACCGAATAATATTAAGTGGTGGACCTTGACTAAGTTTAGGCAAAGCTGCAGGCAATTTTGGAGCTGGTAATTGAGCACTTTTCACTATCTTCGAATTCTTCCTTAACATTTTCCACGTCTCTTCTTTATCAGTGGCATGACAATGGCCAATGTTGGAGACTCCAGTGCCCCAATGTACACAGGGTGCCAGAGAGTCACAAACATAACAGTGACACTGCATGTAAGCAAAAATAGAAATCAGAGCAGTAAACCTTCAACCTTAGACAAAGTAGGATATGCTTTGAAATTATATAAGCCATGGCTTGCATAAGTCAACTTACAAGGTCACAGTGCGTCTCATGCAGGGTAGTTTTGAAAGGAAACTTGGCACAAAGATGCCGTGGATGAGGGTAGTCTCTGCATGCTATCTGCAACCAAATTAAATAATGTCAATTAAAGATGAAAAATACAAAAAGGGAGCCTACATCTTTCCAAACAATTCAAAATAACATTGGATTCGACACTAACTGCTACTAGGATCCAACATTTGAAAAATAAGTCTAACTTAAATATGATAAGGGACTATCAAAGACTAAGTGGCCAAACAAACATATGCCACCAAAGACAAGCTAATCTGGAATAATTAAAAATTAAAAATTTCCATGATCAAAGGGAAACTTCTTCAAACCTTCGGAATTTCAATATCAAGGTCATCAAACACAATAAAAAGGGTTGTTCATTGTGAAACAACAAGAACACGATAACCAAGTTCTACTGTTTCTGAAGAAAATACCACAGAAACTGATATTTAGGAAGGAATAACAAAACCTCCCTTGATATGAGATCTCCCATGGACCCCAAATCAGGTTGTGACTGTTATTCATACCTTCTAGATCTAAACCAGTACCGTGGGGCAGAACTACGCATCTCCATTGTAACTAACAACTTGATTTGTGCACCACTGTGAAACATTGTGTCTATTCTGTCAACAAGATGCCTTGCCGCACCACAAAACCCCAGAAAATTACAGAAAACAACATCATCAATTACTACCAAAGTTGTGCTTCACAGAGAATTGGACCAAAGTCATCAAATTATGTCTAATTCATGCTGATGTATCCATAAAAAATCTTTCCTTACTGAAAAAGTAAACAAGAAAAAGGGGGAAATGAGTCTTAGATTATTCCTCTTTCTGCATATGCCAATAACATCTAATTTGGGAAAGAGTTCTGCTTTCTTATCAGTCTGCAATAACTTCATGGCAACCAATTAAAGCAAAAACAAGGAGGAAACGAAACATAGTTCAGCTCAAGTAGAAGAATGATTAAACTACAAGGCTTATTTTACAGCCTAATGCAACAGTTACCCTTCAGTTAAATTAATATCTTATAACTCCTCTAATCAAAATTAAAAACAAGGTCCAACATTTATTCTTCTTTCTCTAACTTCCACTTTTGAGTAACAAACCAACCAATATAAATCCATCCAAGGAAAAAACAAACATTACACACTAAAAATTCTCATTTAAAAGATTAAGCCGGTTGATTTTATACCTGTCCCTTCTCCCCTACTACAAGCAACTCGTCGGAGTTGCTACCCGAATCGTCCACTACCGAAACCGGCTTATCCGGGTCACCATCCAAGACAACGCAATCGTCGTCCACATCTGTCGCCGTCGGTTTTGAAGACTTGGCCTTGGGCTTGATGTTGACCTCACCAATCACCACAACATCATCGGAATCGTCATCGTTTTGGTTGTCGATGCTGTCCATAAGTTCCGATATCCAATCGTATATTTCCTCGTCTTCCTTCTCGTTCCGGCCCGATTCTTCGTCGGAGCTTATGTCGATAGGACCCGAATTCATCGCAAACAGAAATTCAAATTCACAGACTAGGGTCTGAAGGAAATCTCAAACGCTTTCTTCAACTGAAAAATTCGACGCATGAGGTATGAACAGATCATATGGGAAGCTAATGCTTGAGGCAAAGAAAAATGGGCAAGTCTTGGATTTCCTGGAAATTACTACACTGAAAAATTTCCGTCTAAGTAGAAAGGTGGGAAAAGGGCATAGGGTTCTGTGCGGGCGATATATAAATATTAGGGTTTTGAAATGGGTCGTCGATTTGTTCTGGCCAAAAAAAAAGAATTGGATCGTCGATTTTGGCGGAGAGCGAGAGAGAGAGAAAGATGAGAGATAAACTGAGTGTGTGAAGTGACTTAGACTTCAAAGTCGTTTAACCTAGCCCGATGAGGGGGTTAGGGATATCGGTGGAATTTTACTTTTTTTGAAGGTGTGTTTCGGAAATAGGAATATATATTGAGCTTCGGTTACACTTGGACATGTGGCCCAATTACGGCTTCAAATGGAGTGTCGTTGATCCGGTTGGGCGATGCAGGCCTTTGTTGGGCATTTGAAGGGAGATAAAAATATGGGCTGCAATTGATAGTGAAGTCCTACTGGCATAATTGGGCTAGAACATGCCTATTGAGTACCATCTTACAAAAATGAAAAGTCCATTTAACTTTTTTAAAATCTTAATTGAATACACCCCCTCAGAGTTTGTTGGTGAAAACTGGCTCTTTTTTTAAAAATCAATATAATCACATAGAGGTTATTTTCAAATGACAACGGTGGTTATATCTTTAGATTTTAAATGATATGATAGTACTTCTTTGTATTTTTATACAAGCGATATTCAAAAATGAAAAATTCAAACATAGGATCTCGTATATAGGCGCCTATCAAGTTGTCTACCACAAACATCATTTGTGTAACCTCCAAAAAATTCAATGGGAATTAATTGAAAGCTATGTGCCTACTATGTCAGTAGTGATAATCTTTGATTTATTTGTGTTTAATCATCTCCTGGCTGTTGAGATAATTGGAATCTTGCCAACTATAATGTCAATTAAATTGCACGAAATTCTTGAGACTGAATTTTTACACCCTCAAGTTGAAAAGCTATGTTGCTTGAGTAAAAAATGGTTCAAGTTATTCACCCTCAAGTTTTTCAACTTTTGCAAGAGATCATTCCATTAAATCACTGTATTGTTTATTCTGTTTGATGGGTTATTTATGCATAGGAAATTGAATTAACTTTTTGTTTAATCTGTCATCAGGATTGCACAATTAAAAAAGATGGACAAAGCAAGACATAGAACAGATATGTTTTGTGTCAAAGGAGTATATTTGTTTTGGATCTGATGAGAAAATACACATACATCTCTTTTTCATATATATTAGCTGTAAATATCCTACAATTACTTTTCCATCAATTATAGAATCTCCATGATCTCAGCTGCTCCATATCCTAATCTATTTTGTAACCATCCCTTGATCACAGCCCCTCTTGATATGTAACAGCTCAATATTTGAATATTTGTAACTGTACAATCATGTGTATAAATAGAGAAGAAAACCTCAACACAGTTGTGTGAGGAAACCTGAATCTTATATGGTATCAGATTGCCTTTGATCCTTAGGTGTCTTCCCATCTCACATCCTTATTCCGTTATGGCTTCTTCTGATGCTACCTCTGTACCCATTCCAAACACAACAACCAACTCTATTCCTATTCCTAATCAAACAATTCCAAACACAACAACCCACTCCATTCCTATTCCCAATCAAACAATTCCAATGCCCAACCCGTCTCACTTCCTTTCTCTAAAACTCACTCCCACCAATTATCTTCTTTGGACACTACAATTTGAACCTATCCTAATTTCTCATGATCTAGAAGGTCTCATAGATGGATCTGATGTTGCATGATGAGCACATAAACTATCACATTTATTATCCCTAAATATATTTGTTAGTAATTGATTTTCTTACAATTTTAGTTAATTAGGTTTGTTTTTCACTTTTGCACTTGCTTACATACCCATTACATAATTGATGATGATTTCATCTTAAGGTTGAAGAAGATCATTGGATGCTAGTAGACAAATGGATGCAACAACCAATGAAACAAAAAGATGAAGAATTTGGAGAATGGAGTCATCAACACTATGAAATAAATAAAGGAAGCAAATTGGCAATTGGTTTGATGGCAAGTGGAAGACATATTCAATTCATGCATGGAGTGGATGAAGCAACAAACAAGATGGTGGCTTGAAGATGTGGAATCATGAACTATTAAAATTGTGAGTTAAGCAAATGAAATGAAGGATGATGATAAGAGGTGCAACACTTAACCAAAAGAAAGGATTGAATAACAAAAGCAAGTAGAAGTGGAGCAACAATTGAAGAAAAGAAGAAATATTAAGATGAGGGTTACGGTTGTGCATTGAATGAGATGAGAATTTTAGATTTTAATATTTCCCTAGTTGTTGAGATTTAAGGCTATAAATAGGAAGCTCTACAAGCCTTCAAACCACACCAAGCTCACAATCTTCTCTTGAGCTCTCTCTCCTTCCTCCAATTCTTCTAGTTCTAAATTTCTGTTTTAGTTTTATTTTATGGGGAACTAACTCCCTAGCTAAGGCTAGGGGGAAAGCTTTTAATATAAGTGTGTAATTTTTATTAGTTTGATCCAAACTTAAGCTTTAATGTGAATTTGTAGTTTTTGTTCAAATGAAATTTGTAGTTTTCTTTTTAATTAATTGATGAATGTTTGATAATCTATTTCATGGGTTCAATCATGTTTTTCCCATTGTGTAGTAAAAACTTTCATGCTTTTAAAAGAGAAGAGAATTACTAAAGATTAATAGAATTTTGATGAAGATTATTTTTTGATAGTTTGTTGCCAATGGTACAAGTTATGCTTAGAATACTTCTAAAGGAAATTAAAAAGGGCTTTAATTATTTTGAACAACTACAAAGGAAATTATTTTGTGGATCAAATTATTAAGAGTTGCATGCTTATGTTAAAAGTGGAAACCCAATGCCTTAGTGTTTTAATCAATTAAATTTTCTCTAAATCAAATCTTGCATAAATCAACCTCTCAATCACACTTGTTCTTTTTCATCTCTGTTATTTTCTTTACACTGCTCTCTGTGGATACGACACTCGGACTTCCGAGCTACACTGCTATACGACACCTCCCTTGGGTTTTGCAAAGCGGTAGTAACATTGCACCACCATAAAAAATCATTGTGGACAATAGTACTTCTCAACCCAATCCTGAATATCTCACTTGGCGCAAGCGTGACCAAATGCTTCGCAGCTGGATCATTGCCTCATTATCTGAAGATGTTCTTCCACACATAGTCGGTACTTCGACATCCTCTGAAGCTTGGACTTGTCTCAAGCAAGCTTTTGGATCCCCTACCAACACTCGTCTTCTTCAATTACATACTCAACTCCAAAACCTTCCCAAGGGTGACCTTCCTGTTGCCACTTACCTTCAAAAGGCCAAGCTTCTAGCTGACCAACTTGCTGCTGTAGGAAAACCACTTGATGCTAATGAATTCAATGCTATAATCTTCCGCAATCTAGGGAGTGACTATAGTGATATGGTCACTGCCATGTCTACCAGATTGAGTCCTATCTCATATTCAGAACTTCATAGTCTTCTTGTCAGTCATGAAATTCGTCTCCAAGAACATGCCACTCACTCCACAATTCTTCCTTCTGCTAATATGGCGTACAAGGGATCAAATTCCAATTCGAACAGAGGCTCCTCAAATCAGCACAACCGAAATCCCTTCAATTCGAACAATCAAGGTTCATCCAACTTCAACAACAATCGCGGCTCATCAACTTACAATAACAGGTCCACCCATCAGTTCAACCAACGATCCTTTTCTAACCCAAATAATCGTGGTTTGCTGCCAACCCCACAAAATTTCCCAAGTTTCAGTCATTCTCCTCAAAAAGCAAGATGTCAAATTTGCAATCGCACAAATCACTTGGCTGCTAATTGTCGATACAGATATGACAAGCCCAATGACGTTTCTGCTCACATTGCATCCTTTCCCACTTCAAACAGTGATTTTAATGCTTGGTTCCCGGATACTGGAGCCACTCACCATGTCACTCCAGATATTTCCAATCTCTCTATTGCTAATAGCTACACTGGTCCAGATCAATTGAAAGTTGGTAATGGTAATGGGTTAAGTATTTCTCATGTTGGCTCCTCTTCTTTCTCAAGTTCTACAGGCTCTTTTCACTTATCTAACATTTTACATGTCCCAGATATCACCAAACAGCTTCTTTCCGTTCATCAATTCTCAAAAGATAATAATTGTTATTTTGAATTTCACCCTTCTTTTTTTGTTGTGAAGGACCAAATAACGGGGAAACCTCTACTTCACGGGCTGAATGAAGGTGGTCTCTATAAGCTTTCCAACATTGCCATACCAAATAAAAATGACGGACCAATGGTTTTCTTAAGTGAGCGTGCCAGTCTCTCTTGTTGGCATGCACGCTTAGGTCATCCACATCCACGTGTTCTTCGTCAAGTAATAAATGGCAACAGTCTTCCTTCCCTCCCTCCCAAGAACTTGCAACCATGCACTGCCTGTTGTTTAGGAAAATTGTCCAAGTTTTCTCTTCCCCCCACTTCCTCTGTTAGCTCTAGTCCATTGGAGCTTATTTTTAGTGATGTTTGGGGCCCTTCTCCCACTCCATCCATAGATGGCCATCGCTACTTTGTTTTATTTCTTGATGATTATTCCAAATATGTATGGTTTTTCCCTCTAGTACGAAAATCTGATGTGTGTGATGTATTTTTCAAATTTCAAGCCCAAGCAGAACGTCTATTCAATACTAAAATTCATAGTTTCCAATCAGATTGGGGAGGAGAATTTCGTAAGCTTTCTTCTCATTTTGACAAATGTGGCATTAATCATAGGATTGCTTGCCCACACACTCATGAACAAAACGGATCTGCCGAACGAAAAATTCGTCATATCACTAAAACAGGTCTCACTCTTCTTGCTCATGGATCTGTCCCTAAAAAGTATTGGCATTTTGCTTTTGATACATCAGTTTATTTGATAAATCGAATGCCTACTTCAGTTCTTCATGGCCAATCTCCTTTCCAAATTTTGTTTAATAAGTCTCCTGATTATCGCTTTCTAAAAGTGTTTGGTTGCTTAGTTTTTCCATACCTTCGTCCTTATAATAAAAATAAATTTGATTTTCATTCTCTTCCATGTGTCTTCTTAGGATATAGTCCAAATCATCATGGTTATCGTTGCTTGAATCAACAAACTGACAGGATTTATATCTCAAGACATGCACGATTTCATGAGCATACTTTTCCATTCTCTGTCTCTCCTATGGTGCAGGTTCCAATTAATTCAAAGTCTAATTCATTTTTATTGCCTATAGAGCTACCCAGTTCAGCACATGATGTAAGGGCCTCCACACTTGGTAATCTTTCTTCTCCTATTGGTTCCCCTCCATTAAATTCTAATAATTCTCTTCCTTTAAGTGATGCACCTATTTACTCACCGAATCTTCCCTCAAACTCAAATTCCATTTCAAGTTTAAATTCTCACTCCATTGTTAATTCCCCTCCTAATAATGACAATTCAATTCTTCCCCAACATGATAATATTGCTCATAACGTTACTAATTCTAGTGGTCTAGAATCAGTTGTGCATTTGGCAGGTAATCAAAGAGGCAATCCCAGTCATGGCCGTAATGACACAAGATACAATCTTCGCCCAAAACCCCCACCAAATCCCAAGTATACTATTCCTCATGCACTTTTGACAGAAGCTACCTCTCAACATGAGCCCACATGTTTCTCTGAAGCCAATAAGCACAAGCATTGGCGAGCAGCAATGAATGATGAGCTCAATGCACTGATACATAATGGCACATGGTCTCTTGTTCCATATAATCCTTCTATGAATGTTGTTGGTTGCAAGTGGGTCTTTCGTGTCAAACGCAAGGCGGATGGTACTATAGATCGCTACAAAGCAAGGTTGGTTGCTAAGGGTTTTCATCAACAAGAGGGCGTTGATTACACTGAGACATTCAGTCCTGTTGTAAAAGCCACCACCATTCGCACGGTCTTGTCAATTGCTGTCAGCCACGGTTGGGAAACTCGTCAATTAGATGTAACTAATGCCTTTCTCCATGGCCATTTAAATGAAGAAGTGTACATGATTCAACCACCAGGTTTCGTTGATGACACCAAACCTCATCATGTTTGCAAGCTTCATCGCTCTTTATATGGCTTGAAACAAGCTCCCCGTGCTTGGTTTCAATGCCTCAGTTCATGTCTTCTTCAGCTTCAATTTGTTGGCTCAAAGGTGGATAGTTCATTATTCATTTTTAATGACAGGAGTATTATTATTTATGTTCTCATATACGTTGATGATATCATCATCACTGGAAATAACGGTGCTGCCATTAACAATGTCATCTCCACTCTAAGCTTGCAATTCGCTTTGAAGGACCTAGGCAAGTTGCATTACTTTTTGGGTATTGAGGTGATCCCACAATCTGGAGGTCTTCTTCTCTCTCAACGAAAATACATCCTTGATCTTCTCAAACGATTTGATTTGGCAGACATGAAGCCCACTCATACTCCTATGGCCTCATCCACCAAGCTTAGTAAAATTGGTGGCGAACCACTTGCTAATCCACAACAATACCGAAGCATTGCAGGTGCCCTTCAATATGTAACTTTAACCCGCCCGGAACTTGCCTTTTCTGTCAACAAGGTGTGTCAATTCATGTACAACCCCACCACTGAGCATTGGACAGCAGTTAAAAGAATCCTTCGATACCTCAAGCACACTCTTTCCCATGGTCTTTTCCTAAGCAAATCTCCCTCTAATGGCATTCAAGCCTTTTGTGATGCAGATTGGGCTGGATGTCCAGATGATCGCCGATCAACTGGTGGCTATGTAATTTATCTTGGTTGTAATCTAGTATCGTGGTCTGCCAAAAAGCAACCGACTGTTGCTAGATCTTCCACCGAGGCCGAATATCGCTCCCTTGCCAATACTTCTAGTGAAATTACTTGGCTGGTTTCTTTGCTGAAAGAACTTGGCCTTACTTTATCAACACCACCTGTCTTATGGTGTGACAACTTGGGAGCAACTTACCTTTCCGCCAATCCAATTTTCCATGCTCGCACTAAACATGTCGAGATCAATTATCACTTTGTTCGTGATCAAGTCTCTGCAGGACGCCTTCATGTCAAATTCATCTCCACCAAGGATCAGCTTGCTGATATAATGACAAAGCCTTTGAGCTCTACCCGTTTCAAATTCATTCGAGACAAGTTGAGAGTTCAAGAACGCTCAACTTGAGGGGGTGTATTAGCTGTAAATATCCTACAATTACTTTTCCATCAGTTATAGAATCTCCATGATCTCAGCTGCTCCATGTCTACAAAATTGGATGATATACAACTATGTTTGTTCTCCATGATCTCAGCTGCTTCATGTGTATAAATAGAGAAGAAAACCTCAACACAGTTGTGTGAGGAAACCTGAATCTTATAATATACAACTATGTTTGTTCCATGTTTACAAAATTGGATGATTTTCATCCCTAATGGTTGAAAATGTTGTGAAGAGAGACTCTGGCTTTGATCAAGCGCCTGAACAGGCACTCAAGTCCTTCTTCTATATCTTGAATGTTAATTGCCTCCAAATCCTGGAGCCCAATTTGCACATTCTCAACTTGCATTGCGTAATCAGATTTTTTAAACTTGTGAGTAATAAGGGCATTCAATGCGGCATCCACTTTCTCAAGTTCATTCGTATCTGCAGTTTCCTCACCCTCACAGGATACTCTTTTAGGCTGCACTAGCTTGGAAACTAATGACCTACTGCTTGACTTTGATTTTGAACCAGCTATGAAGGACAACAAGAATTCAAACACAGCAACAGTTATTGCATCTAACTCTTTCAACATGTTGATCACAGCTTGAGTTTCATGGTTCCGTAACTTTCCTTGACCTTGAAGGCCTTGTTCATTGCCTTCTTGACATCCGTCCTAGAGGCAAGGTATTTTCTAACCTCACTCATGAAGCTCATGTCACCTCCTCGTCTTCTGCGCATAACGGATTGAAGTTCATGTGTGCACTCCTTTGTTTGCAAAAGGGCATCCTTAATGATGCCACACACATCCAGGAGCCTCAAAGATCCATCTAGTAGTTCATTGATCCATTTGTCTCCACACTCCTGGGATAAGTTTTGCTGAGAGTGTGGCAATAGAAAAAACTTCTCAACACAATCAGGCAAATCTTGGAAAAGAGAAAGGTCTTGTACTTTGCAGTTGAATGTTCAATTTGGTGTTTCAGTTTGCTTTCCTTCCCTTTAGCATCTGCTCAATATATATCACTGTTGAAAAGTAAATTGCTCTCTAATTTCTCATTAGTGAACAGTTTACTTAGCTTAGTTCATTTCTGTTTTTAGCTGAGTGAGTTTTATGTATGCTTGTGCTCATTTGCCAAGTGTAAGGAGCAGATTAGTCAGTTAGCTTTCAACGGCTCTTAGGCCTTGTGCTTCCATGTGTCATATCCACATTGGCTCTTGTAATTGAATTAATCGGCTGATGTAATGAGAGAATGAGAATATATACAAAAGGTGTGATCTCTGCAATGTACTGTAGATTGCATCTGAGAATATTTCCAATTTCTGATTTTCTCTTCTTAGCTCTCTCTCTCTCTCCCTTCAAGCTCCCTTGCCAATCCAAATATTAACATGGTATCAGTAGCGAAGGTTGGATCTGGATAGTGGGCGTTGAAGCTGTGTGAGCTGAGCTTGGAAATTTCAACGAAAATTTTCAAACTCCGATCATCGATTCTGGTCTCAAATGGCTGGGTCAGGTAGTAGTGATCTTCGGGCTCCAATATTCAATGGTGATAACTATGAATTTTGGAAGATCCGAATGAGAACTATTTTCAAGTCGCATGGAATCTGGGATCTAGTTGAAAAGGGTCTTGAGATTTCAGACTCGAAAGGGAAGAAGGTTGATGAAGAAGGGTCATCAGAGTCAGAGAAGGTGTCTCTGTTAATGAAGGATGCTAAGGCGCTTGGGATTATCCAAGGGGCTGTCTCAAATGACATTTTCCCTAGGATTTCGAATGAAGAAACCTCAAAGGGTGCGTGGGATATTCTTCATCAGGAGTTCCATGGTGACAAACAGGTCAGATCTATCAAACTTCAAGGTCTGAGACGTGATTTTGAGTACACAAGGATGAGGGATGATGAGACCTTGTCAATGTACCTCACTCGTTTACTTGAGCTGGTAAATCAGATGAAGGGCTATGGGGAAGATCTATCCAAAGGCAGGTTAGTTCAAAAACTGCTCATTAGCCTAACCAAGGAGTTTGATCCTGTTTGCTATGTCATTGAACAAACCAAGGATATTGAGGCTATTGAGGTACAAGAAGTAATTGCTGCACTGAGGGGATTTGCTCAACGTTTAGATAGGCACTCTGAAAGCACCACTGAGAAAGCTTTCAGCAGTATGAGCATAAATCAAAAAGGGTCTCAGTCTCATTCTGGTTTTGGTAATAACAAGTCGAAGAAAAACTGGAAATCGAAGGACAAGAAATGGGACTCTAAGTTTCAGAATAATACTCATCAAGGTGGAAAGAATGGCCAAGGAGACAAAGCTGAACAAGCTAAGGGAAAATGTAAGCACTGTGATAAGCTTCATTATGGTGAATGCTGGTTTAAAGGAAAGCCAAAGTGCTATGGGTGCAATCGTTTTGGGCATCTCATTAAAGACTGTGATTCAAACAAGACTGAGAGACTTGCAAACTTGGCTAGTAAGGTAACAGAACCTGCTACTATGTTTTATGCTTGTCATTCAGCTACTATTGGTAGAAATATGAATGTTTGGTATGTGGACAGTGCTTGTAGTAATCATATGACTGCTCATGAGTCCTTGCTTATTGATATAGATAGAAGTGTGAACTGTAAAGTTAAGATGGGTACTGGTGATTTGGTACAATCAATAGGCAAAGGTACTTTGGCTATAGATGTGCAAGGGGTTACTAGGTACATTAGGGAAGTCATGATTGTACCTGGTTTGGATGAGAATCTGTTAAGTGCAGGACAGATGATAGAACACGGGCATTGGTTGGTGTTTGGTGATAATGAGGTTAAGATTTATGAAGACAGACAGTTGAAAGAGTTGATTGCAAGAGTGCAAATGAAAGGGAACAGATGTTTTCCCTTAGATTTCAAATATGTGAATCCTCCAATGGCAAATAGAGCAACACTGGAAGAATCTTCCTGGTTGTGGCACAGAAGATATGGTCACCTAAACTACACTAGCCTATTGCTGCTACAAGAGAAAGACATGGTGCAAGGCCTGCCGAAGCTGCAAGGATCTGAGAAAGTCTGTTCTGGTTGTGCTATAAGCAAGAGTCACAGGAACTCATTTGATAAAGAGAAGGCATGGAGAGCTACTCAACCACTTGAACTGATTCACTCAGATATATGTGGTCCAATGCAGGTTACCACTCTTGGAGGGAATAGGTATTTTCTCACTTTTATTGATGATCACACACGAATGTGCTGGGTGTTTTTCTTACAGCACAAGTCTCAAGCATTCAACATTTTCAAAAGGTTCAAAAGCATGGTTGAACTGCAGAGTGGTTATCAAATTAAAAGGCTAAGAAGTGATAGGGGTGGAGAATATACCTCACTGGAATTTTCAAAGTTCTGTGAAGAATTGGGGTTAGAAAGACAATTAACTGTAGCTTACTCTCCACAACAGAATGGTGTTGCAGAGAGGAAGAATCGTACAGTGGTAGAAATGGCAAGAGCCATGATGCATGAGAAGCAGATTCCATTGAAATTCTGGGCAGAAGCTGTGAACACAGCTATCTATCTACAGAATCGAAGTCCAACAAGTGCTTTGGACAACACAACACCATTTGAGAAGTTCAGTGGGAGAAAACCAGGTGTTAAACATTTGAGAGTATTTGGCTCACTGTGCTATATCCATATTCCTTCTCAGAAAAGACACAAGCTGGAGGAAACTGGAATGAAGGGAGTCTTTCTTGGATATGGAATCTGTGAAAAAGGATATAGGATTTTCAATCTAGAAACTAAAAAGATTGAACTCTCAAGGAGTGTTATCTTTGATGAGAAAGCAATGTGGAATTGGGAGTTGAATGAAGAAGTTCATGTGACTATTCCACGGCATGAAGAAGAAAGTCCAAGAATATCAGAATTTGGTTCATGTTCTAATGAATCACTTCAGTCTGCTCAATCTCCACAGAGATCACAAGTGGTTAATGAGCTGCAAACTTCTATGGAATCAGCTACACATGATTCATCAGTTTCAATCTCTGAAATTTTTGATCATACTCCACAAAAATGGAAGAACTTAAGTGAAGTCTATGCTCAATGCAAAATGAGCATTATTGAACCAGAAAGTTACAATGAGGCAGCTCAAGATGATGCTTGGAACAAGGCCATGAATGAGGAGATATCAATGATAGAGAAGAATTCCACTTGGGAATTGGTTGACAGACCAAGCAGCAAACCAATTGTGGGAGTGAAGTGGATATATAAAACAAAGCTCAATCTTGATGGCTCCATTCAAAAGCACAAGGCAAGACTTGTAGCCAAGGGTTACACACAGAAACCAGGGATTGATTTCAATGAAACCTTTGCTCCAGTAGCAAGGTTAGATACTATTAGGACTCTCATTGCTCTAGCTGCACAGAAAAGCTGGAAATTGTGTCAATTGGATGTCAAATCAGCCTTCTTGAATGGCATTCTTGAAGAGGAAGTTTATGTAGACCAACCTGAAGGCTTTGTGATTAAAGGAGCTGAGGATAAAGTGTATAGATTGAGAAAAGCTCTCTATGGACTCAAACAGGCTCCAAGGGCCTGGTATAGTGAAATAGACACTTACCTAACTGAGTGTGGTTTTCATAGGAGTCCAAGTGAAGCAACTCTTTATGTAAGAACCAAAGAAGATGGTGAAACACTAATTGTGTCAATCTATGTAGATGACATCGTGTATACTGGAAGCAGTGATGGAATGATGGAAGAATTCAAGGCTGAAATGATGAGCAAGTATGAAATGTCAGATTTAGGCCTTCTTCACCATTTCCTTGGCATGGGAGTAACACAAAATGAAGGGAGCATCTTCATTCACCAGAAGAAGTATGCTCTAACCTTGCTGGATAAATTTGGGCTTAAGGATTGCAAATCTGTGAGCACTCCTTTGGTTGCTACTGACAAATTACAAAGGGAGGATGGATGTGAAGCTGCAGATGAAAGCTTGTACAGGAAAATTGTTGGAAGTCTTTTATACTTAACTGCAACCAGGCCTGACATTATGTTCTCTGTTAGCCTACTTGCAAGGTTCATGCACAGTCCTTCAAAGAAGCACTATGGAGCTGCCAAACGAGTTCTAAGGTACATACAGGGAACAATTGATTATGGAATTGAGTATGCAGCTGGAAAATCTGCATTCTTAATTGGATACTGCGATAGTGACTGGAGTGGATCTGAGGAAGACATGAAAAGCACCTCAGGATATGCCTTTTCATTTGGCAGCGGTGTGTTCTCATGGGCCTCAGTTAAACAGCATAGTGTAGCTCTTTCTACAGCATAAGCCGAGTATGTGAGTGCAGCTGTAGCAACCTCACAGGCCATTTGGCTTAGGTTCGTTCTTGAAGACTTTGGGGAAGAACAGACCACTACTACTACTCTATTCTGTGACAACACTTCAGCTATAGCCATGTCTAAAAATCCTGTTTTCCACCAGAGAAGCAAGCATATTCGAAGGAAGTTTCATTTCATCCGAGATGCAATTCAAGATGGTGAGATTGATTTGGTTTACTGCAAAGGTGAAGAACAAATTGCTGACATCTTTACCAAGGCTCTTCCCAAGGACAGATTCAGTTATTTGAGAAGCTTGCTTGGAGTGAAATCAGATAGCAATTTAGAAGGGAGTGTTGAAAAGTAAATTGCTCTCTAATTTCTCATTAGTGAACAGTTTACTTAGCTTAGTTCATTTCTGTTTTTAGCTGAGTGAGTTTTATGTATGCTTGTGCTCATATGCCAAGTGTAAGGAGCAGATTAGTCAGTTAGCTTTCAACGGCTCTTAGGCCTTGTGCTGCCATGTGTCATATCCACATTGGCTCTTGTAATTGAATTAATCGGCTGATGTAATGAGAGAATGAGAATATATACAAAAGGTGTGATCTCTGCAATGTACTGTAGATTGCATCTGAGAATATTTCCAATTTCTGATTTTCTCTTCTTAGCTCTCTCTCTCTCTCCCTTCAAGCTCCCTTGCCAATCCAAATATTAACAATCACATGGTTCGGGAGACAAGAGCAACTCATCCTCTTCACAGTAGAATCAGTCACAACGTGATTTCGATCTGGATCCGAAAACTATATCAGCGATGTTTATGCATTGTCTCCCCACCACCGGGTCACAAACCCCATCAGCACCTATATTTTACTTATAATATAAAGCATGAGTATCTTCAATTCAGTAACAATGTCATGGGATGCATTGTACAATCAACCATAAAATATGCAGAACATTAATGGTATTGTACCATATCTCTCTCTCTCTCTCTCTCTCTCTCTCTCTCTCTATCCAGCATTCCGGCTCTGCCTACCTCCCGTCCCCGGTGACGAGTTCTGTATCACTCTGCCAGGAAATATTTTGGCATTAATTTATATTCATGTGGTACATTGTCTGTGTCAAAATCAGTCATCACCTTCCATTTCCTACCAACTGGTTTTTTAATATCATACACATGCACATGCTGCAAGTGTTCGAAAAATCGGCCTAGGCGGCCGCCTAGGCGGCGCCTAGGGCGGGTCTGGGCGCTTGGGGGGATCCTTCATTTCCGAGAGCTTTAGGCGGCCCCATGTGGTAAACTAAGCGAAGAAGATTTGGCTGGATCTGCTCCACGAGCTTGCGGCGGCAGCACCAGGTGGTAAACGCGAAGAAGATGATCTAATGGAATACGCTGTACGCATCGTTTTGTTGGGTAGGACTAGGAGTTATTAAGCTATACGTATCGTTTTGGTAGGTAGGAGTTATTAAGCTATATGTATCGTTTATGGGCCCAACAAACTAAAATTGCAATGTAATATTTTTAACTAATATGTTAATTGAATAATAGAGTATTATTATATGCTTTATGCTTAACTTTTTTCCCATGTTTTATATCAAGAGTGCTGCTAAACGAACCCTAAAATTAACTGATTTCACCCTATGATCTAAGTACACCCTTATATTTTAATGAAAATGTAAAATTAACTAAGTACACCCTATTTAACTATCAGAAATACCCCTAATATACCCTAATACACTCTCCCGAAAGTTATGGATGTGCAATAATCACATGCCTAATAGTAACAGGTTAGGAAGGATGTATTTTGAAACTAGCCATATTGATTCACCTAGTGTGTGTTGTTTTGAGAATTATAACCATCCATTGAAATATCTGTACATCGTGTGTCAGCCATGGCACTGACTAACCAACCCTGAGTGACAAGAAATTTGTGATCTAATTTACAAGGACAAACGTTTGCATTTATGAAAAAATGTGAATATCTGCTGCACACTAGTAACAAATGCCAGAATTTTTGGTTGATTATTATGGTTTGTTGACGCCAAAAAGTGGTTCTTTGACTTAGAGGGTCAACTTAGTAATTTTATGCCTTCGGTATCCTTGATGCCTCGGTAGTCTACGCGATCTGCAATATGAGCAAACGCACGGTAAGACCTAGGGCACCGGTGTGGTACCGGCCGAAGGCTCTCCGATGCTTAAGTAAGTTCGGGAATAGAAAGTTCAACTGACAGATCAATAGGCTTGTATGCCGTGAGTTCTGATTACCTCCATTTTGGGATAGTTGGCCTCCTTTTATAGGTCTTGGGAGGTGTGCATTTTGTTGAATATTTCAATGTGGGACTGTGGGCGTCGCTTGGGAGCGTGCCACGTGTCCCAGGAGAGGGCGTTGCCCTAATGGAGAGATCGGTAGGTAGAGTGCCGAGGGCGCCTCTGACCAAGCCCAGTTTTCTCCACGTGTCTTGCCCTTATTGGCTGTTTATTTTGGGTGTAAACATGGTTGAATGGCTTTTTTTGTTATTATTCTTTTACAATACGAATATTTTATTTCTTCACAATTTTCTTATACACACCATGAAAGTCTTCAAAGGCTTATGCCTAGCCTTACGGGACATGACTGTTCTTAAGACTTTCGCAATATAAAAGACTGGAAAAGACTTCATAGGAAACTCATCTAACTTGCAAGAATATATCTCTAGGCTCATCCCTCACTGCTGTGAATGCTAACTCTTTCTTACCCTCTCTATCTGGGGGGTTTCGTTTCCACTTATACTTAAATCATTTGATATTTTGAAGAACCAATAGCGACAAAGTTCATTGCACATGAAAGAGGCTAACAAGGGCAGAGACAGAAAGCTTTTAAAACAATGAAAAATATTTGTGGAATGATCGAAAAAGACAAATCTAGTTAATCAAATTCTTAGTACGCCGAACAAAGATTCAATTTGCACATACAAACAGCAAGAGAAATCATATCATAGAACATTTGAATTTTTTGTGTATATCAAGGGAGGACTGCATTTGTTTGTCATTTCAGCAAACTTATGTGGGCAGCAAACCAGAGCATAATACATTCAGTTAAAACATATTGCATGGATTATCGATGATCTTAATGCATTATATAAAGATATAGCAAATGATGCTCATCAGCAGTTTCACCATTAACTCCTTAATTATGTACCATGGCTTTTGAACTACCATATCCTTTTTTCTTTCTACTCCTTGTACAGATGCTGCCATTTTCAATCATTGCTCGAACTTACAACAACATATCTTCGGGCTCATCCCTCTCTGCAAAGGACAACAATAACTCTGTCTGGTGCTCACCATCTGGGGAATTCTCTTTCGGTTTCCAAAAGATTGGTAGTGATGGTGGCTTCATACTAGCCATCTGGTTTAACAAAATACCTGAAAAGACTATTATCTGGTCAGCCAATGGCAACAATCCAGTGCAACAAGGATCCACAGTTGAAAGCACTGCACATGGCCAGTTGATGCTCAATGATATTGCAAAAGGCAAACAAAAAAGGATTGCTGACTTTGGTGGTATTGGAGTTGCCTATGCAGCCATGCTTGATACAAGAAATTTCGTTCTGGCCAATGGAAATTCAAACAATTTGAGGGAGGGTTTTGATCAACCAAACTGATACCTAGCAACAGAGACTCTAAAACTAAACAACACACTCCAAGGTAGCTACATGGTGTCAAACTACTCACGAGGGAGGTTCCAGTTTGCACTACAATCTGATGGAGCACTCTCGCTTTATACAACAAATTTCCCATTGGATACTCCTAATTATGTCTATTGGTCAACACACACTGAGGGTAGTGGTTTTCAGGTCATCTTCAAACAGTCTGGCTCTATTTACCATACAGCCACAAACGGATGCATACTTTATATTCATGTGGTACGTTTTCTGTGTCAGAATCATTCATCACCTTCCATTTCCTACCAACTGCTCTTTTAATATCATACACATGCATATACTGCTAGTGTTCGAAAAATCGGCTTAGGCGGCCGCCTAGGCGGCGCCTAGGCGCTGCCTGGGCAGGTCTGGGCGCCTGGGCAGATCCTTCATCTCCGAGAGCTTTAGGCGGCATCATGTGGTAAACTAAGCGAAGACGATTTGGCTGAATCTGCTCCACGAGCTTGCGGCGGCATCACCAGGTGGTAAACGCGAAGGAGATGACCTAACGGAATACGCTATAAATAGACTTTTAAAAGTATAGCCGCACGGCTATACGCTTTAAATAGAATATTTTCACTGTATAGCCGCACGGCTATCCCCTTTAAATAGTACAATCCTGATTTCTCTTTCTTAATTGCTTTATTTAGTAGTTATGTTTTAATTATTATTTACTTGGTGAATAATTAGTATTTAAATATTTTATTAAATTAAAAATTAAAAAAATAATTTCAGATGAAAGTAATTAACAATTTATCACTTTCACGTTTAATAATGTATTATACATGTATGTATGTATTTTTCATTAATACATCTGTGTTCTGCATACATCTTAAAGACTCAGTAAAATTCACGTTTTTAAAAAAGCAAACGCATTAATACTCCTATTATACAGGTACATACATATTTGTCATGCTAAATACACGTATTTTTTACAAAAATTTCAATAAGACACACAAAATTCACGTATTATACACATAATTCTCACATATTATTGAATAAAAATAATATATATTTAAAAAATAATATAGTGGCCGAACATTTAAGTTGTAATATGCAAAAATTTTGCCGAATGAAACACTTACTATTTATTTAGTATTTTTTCACATTCCGTATTTTACTAACTATGAATGAATGTACAGCCACACGGCTATACTCGGTTTTTTTCACCTATACTTGGTTTTTCTTTTAAATAGTACCGCTGCGCGGCTATACTCAGTTTATTTAATTTTTATTTTAAAAATAGTATAGCCGCGGAACTGTACTCGTTCTTCCTCAATTCTTTTTAAAAATAGTATAGTCGCGCAGAAAATTCAAACTACACAACAAACCATAGAATATATATAATTATAAGGCAATAACTCTTCTATCCAACATTCCAGCTCTACTTGCCTGCCTCCATGGAGACAAGTTCTCTATAACTCTGCCTCGGAAATATATAAATTCAATGGAAATGATCACATAACACAATATTTTACATTAAGAAATCAATTAAAATCATGTGGTCGCATATTGTCTGTGCAAAAGACTCAGAACCTTGTTAGATGCATGCATTTGAATTTTCCTGTGCTTTTCTTCATGAAATGAATTTATATATGCTATGTTATAATCAGAGCGGAACCACAACCAAGACTGTGGTGGACTATAGCCTAGGAAAGTTTTGAAGAAAAATAAATAAATAAACCTATATCTATATGGCCACTATAATAATAAACCAATATCTCTTTTTTTGTTGTTGAAATTAGAAAGGCAAAGTATCAAAAAAGTGCACGTAGGCTCTGAATGAGACCAACTGGCATGTGGTCCTATTATCATAATAAGTAAGTTGAATGTGGATAATGGATTGATGGGCAAGTCAGACCAACCAACCAGACCATCCGACATATATACTTGTTTGGTAGTGTTTGATGAATTCTATTCATTTTCCTATATACTAACATTGATCTATTTCTTTCTACCTATTGGGTTTCTTGTTGTGCGCTTGTGTACAATTACTTAGAACCATTTTTCGCAATGGGTTTTCAAAGATTAGCTGTATGCATGTGGCCATGATCGCCATGCATTATTAGGCAACAGTACTAACCATACACAGTATAAGTTATTCGGTACACGACTATTTAGGATCACTTACGAATCATGATTAGGTATCAAACTAACAACAAATGCACATCATTCTCCAGTTCATATGAACCGGAGATTAGTTGAAAGCCATTAAACACTATTATAGATGGAGGTAGATTGGCTTATGGATTAAAAATTAATAATCCTAGGTTCAATGTATAATCGGGATTAATCTCTTTTAAAGTACTTTTGGTTCTGAGAATCCTTCCTGTAAAGTCACAATGGCTCGTTTGTATTTGTAATTTTGTAAGCGCCAAGTGCCAACGACTCCTTAATCGCGCGCGAAAACTTGATTTTAAAATAATAAACAAGTACCGAGAAAACGCACGTGCTGATCTGTGCAACCTAGGAGGATTTCCCGCGACTAATTATTTAATTAATTAATTTAATTCAATACCCTAATGAACCAAATCGCATTGGACGGTCCTGATCTATAGACCGTATTTATAAGATGCATATTCGAGGGTCAGGATCTGAGGAGTTACGACGCGTTAGCGTCACCAACTGCTTTTTGAACGTAGGGCCCACTGCATTAACTGTTTGTCTGCTAAAAGTGGGGTACTTTCTGTATGCGACACGTTGAATTGGATGTCAAAGCCAAACACTTTCTCGTTATTGGAAGTTATAACGATTTCCATTTTTTTTTTTTAACTTTGATATAATTCAGTTTCAAGCCTTAAGGTTTGTGATAATATCATAAACACCCCCTATTTTTGGAAACATCACAGGGCGACCCTTTTGTGTTCATACATAGTAATATAGTATACATTCCCATGTCAATTATATGATTGTTGTAAGGTTGTCACACATGTTACAACAAAATAAATAAATTTGTGTAATATTATGGGAGTAGTAAGAATTGGAGGCAAGATCAAAATGAGGTGGTCATATATTTACCAAATTATATTATATTTAAACTTTTTATTATTTTCTATTTCATAATAAGAATATACGATATTTGTACAACATGACAAAAATTATAATCAAAAGTGGCATATTAGATTTTTAATTATTGGAATCTAAGACAATCATGTAAATAAGACCTCTATTTACATTGACATGAAAATATTGTCACACATTTTTCTTTGGATTCAGGTTCTTTATTTTTTAACATAAGCGTTATTGGATATAACATAATAATCAAACTTAAGACCTAACCAAAGATAAATACTCTTAATTATTTGAAGTATATGCGACTTACGGAAATTTTCTTCATTAAAGCTTAACAAATTTCATATGTTTGGATTGATGCATAGTGTGCAATTGAAACGATGGCTCTAATTAACTATGTTTTGGGGTTTAGGCCTCTACCTCATTAAGCCCCGTTCAAACATAAAAGGTGAAAAAAATGAGACACATGGAATGAAAGTATTGATTGAAATTTGCTAATATGTAAGTTATAATATGACGAAGATTTTTTTCCCAAAGATAATTGAACAAGCTCATATTATTTGTCAAAAAACATGAATTTTCTTTATTAAAGTAAATAATGAAATTGAATTGCGAAGTTTAGTTTAATGCGCGCCACGTGCAAACTGAAAAACCATGTATGGCGCGTTATGACATTATCTAAAACTCAGGGTGGTTCCTGATATTCTCTGAATTTTGATTTCTACCTGAGTTATTATTATTTTTTTGTTGGAAGAGATGCTATCATGTTCAATACTTCTTAACTTCCTTTTCTTTCTTCTCTTGCTAAAAAAAACTTCTCCTTTCTTTTATACAACCCCATTCTAAATTTAGCAACTCTCCCTCTCTCCCCAATCTGAAGAACAACATCTTTCAAACCCAAAAACAGGTACCAATATTTCTCAAATCACAACCTGATTTTTAATTTTTTTTATATTTTAAATTCATGTGTTTCATGGTATTTAATTTCCTCATGCAGTTACCATCTCAATTATTCTCTTTATGTTCTGTTTCGGTTACAAATTCATGATGGCATTCACATATTTTGAAATATCAAAAGTCATAAATGGTGATTTTGCACCTTTATTATCTGCATTATTGTGCTTATAGCAGAAGCTTTCAATTCATGGTTTTTGCTTCTCATTGTATTGAGATTTTTTCAGGGCCGTCTCCATTATATGCATTGTTAAAGTTCAAAACTTTCATGGAAATAGTGAAGTTTGCATGACAAAGGACATAAATTTGTTGATTGTCTGAGCAAATTGAAGGAATTTGCGATCTGGGTTTTTGTAAAATCGAGGATCAAACACATTTGAGGAGAAATCCATTTCATATGTTTTTGTCATTTGCAATCTGGACGTCCTTATTGCTGGTTGGTATGTTAAAAAAGTGGTAGGAAGTAGTGAAATGGGTTAAAATGGATGGAAAAGAAGATGGTGAAGCATACGAAGAGCAGGCTTCCTCGCCTATTCAGGTTTTGCAGGAGATATCCGAGGAGGCATTTAAAATGGCAGGGGAGACACTGCAAAACATGTACTCGGGTAATTCGAGCATGCCGCCATTGGCACCGGGGCATAGACGCTCCCAAAGTGAAGTTGTAACTACGAGACACCGGCGCAGTAACAGCTTGCAGAAATTGAAATGTCAAATGCAGAAGGCTTGGAAATGGGGTAGCAATTCGCGGGGTGATTTGCAATTGGCTTTCAATCCTGAGGTTTTGGCAAACCAAAAACGCCAATGGTATCAGCTTCACTCCAGATCAAAGGTGTTTTTCTGTAATTCTTGCTGCCTGGAATCCCACTTAAAAAGTTATATTCTTTATCAATTTATTCTTGTGCCTAATGAACTAAAATTTATGATGATTCCATTCTAGGACCGTATAAAATTTACGGAGCCAGATTCACTGTTTGAGCATTTTATTATCGCGGGGCTTCATCCTGATGCTAACCTTGAGACTGTGGAGGGTGCATTTGGCAAGAGAAGGAAATGGGAGATGGATATGATAAACTCTGGAATAGTAGACCTTAAATTGCTACAGCAGCGGGGACCTCCAATCCCAACATTAGAACCTCAGGTTGACTGCATAACTGCACTTGTTTCAACACTAAATGTGAATATGTTTT
Organism: Prunus avium; assembly: GCF_965620075.1. Taxonomy (NCBI): domain Eukaryota; kingdom Viridiplantae; phylum Streptophyta; class Magnoliopsida; order Rosales; family Rosaceae; genus Prunus; species Prunus avium. The sequence continues at coordinate 37,014,130 of NC_142291.1, forward strand.
CAACACTATCTTTTTAACATTCGGATATGATTTTAGTCGTATTTTCGGACAATGCAATCTGTCCTGATGAGTTTTCCTTGTGGATACAAATAATTTTAAAGTTCCTCAATAGAAATACATTGGATCTTAGTTCAAAAAGGAGAAAAAGAAAGAGACTTTGGATCCATTATCTAACATTTTACAAGATTTTTACATACTGCATAAATAGGCAGTCATTTGTGGTTGTCTTCTGGCATGTGATGATAATATACTTATTTTCCAAATGTGTTTACTGAATCCACAGATACTTTTTAAATATCCTCCTGGGAAGCGGCTAGCAATGCGTTTGAAAGATTTAGCTGCCTTTTGTTTTCCTGGAGGGGTTAAGGTTTGATATTACTCATTTTCCATGATGCTAAGTTCACTCATTATATTTATATTCATTTAACACTTATGTTGTATTGATGTAATTCTAAATGATTCTCTTGAGTGGATTTTCATGATACAGGCACGGTTAATGGAGAAGACTCCGTCATTAAGTGATTTGAATCAAGTTGTTTATGGACAGGTGCACACCAAATCGTGTATCTTGTACTCTGTGACATATTTATTTCTCAACCTTTCAAAAACCTCCTTTTTTTTCCCATCTATCTGACACAACGTCTTGTTTGTTGGATAGTTTGCATCTGTAACAATATTTTGCAGTAGTGGGTTCTGTATAACAAATCAACATGTGAAGAAAAGTAGCGATTTTAACCTTTTCATCGTATTCTTGTTATATTTCTTCATCTACCTTTTTCTATTTGCACAAACAAAAACAAGTGAGAAAAAGAAGAAGAATACAAAGCATAACAGGTATTGAACAATGAAAAAGTAGGTGCCACATAATTATCTTTTTCTCTGTTCTTCCTTGCTCATACCAGAACCTACATCTAAACTGTTAGGAAGTGAGTCACAATGTATATTAAGCTAACACCCTTTTCCATGTGCAGTCCATCCTGCACCTGGATAGGCAAACATACATGTAGATGGAGAAACATAGGTGCATCCCCAACCTGCACGTTGCAAACTAATAAATAAGTGGGGAACATGGATATGAGGTTTCGAACACAGGACCTCTGGGAGATAAAGCTCTGATATTTGATACCACCATTGAACCTCAAAAGCTTAAACTATTAGGGAATGAGCCAACAATGTATATCAAGTTAAGATGATCTTTGAAAGCTCTCCTCTTTGTCATCAAGTTAGCCTACTGAAACTCTTTCTCAAATATTTAGGTTGGTACCTTGCCTTTTTCGACAGTCCCAATAGATTTTACTTCTCAGAGTGGAAGCAAAGATAGCAACAATGTTTGGGGCTTGATTGATTTCAAACCTTCATTTTTAACTAAACAAAACTGATCTTGTTTTTGGAATAGGTCCTTACTTTTATCAATCAGATATATCCTTGTGAAAAAGTGTGAGTCATTTCCATTAGAGTTTTGCATTTGACTTGCCACTTCATGTTTTATCTCATTATTTTTTGATTAACTAATGCTATATTAACTTGTAAATCTATAACATAGATAGCACTCTAATTATTTGATTTTCTCTTCAGGAGCATTTAGGCAAAGATGATTTAGCATTTATTTTCTCACTCAAGGTATCTTATGTCTTTATTTGTTGTCTCTTTTGAAGATTTATGCTACCTTCTTGCTTTCACAGTGTGCTATTTATATATGTTTGTAGCACACATGGTTTCTGAAAGTTATTTTTATGCCCTTTGATCAGGTGGCAGACAATGCAACACTTTATGGTATTTGCCTACATGTGTCAGAAATTGTTCAGAGGCCTCCTGCTATCTTAGGCATCTCATCCCCTCATCCTCATTCATCTGGAGGACTCTTCCGTTTTTTGGTTTCTGCACCTCGATGCTACTGTGTGCTATCCAGAGTTCCTTTTTTTGAGTTACATTATGAGATGCTCAATAGGTAATGCGATGGAATTTTAATTTCTCTATAACTTGTAAATATGGTATAGACATTTCAAATTCATTTTTTATCCTCACGAAATCAATTATTTCGCTGTATTTACTTGGATGCAGTATCATTCAAGAGGAGCGTCTGAGTCGAATAACACAATTTGCTAGTGAAATGTCCCTCCATGATTATGTTCCTACATTGCCCAAAGTACATGATGAAATGAATGATCATGATGATTCCCCTCATAAGGAGTCATTTGATGATTGGATGGACTCTGCAATACCTGTTGACAGTGCACTAGCCCTGACGGCTGCTGGTGCAGGAATTAGATCGGATGATGAGACTCCACCTTCACTCAAGTTATGGGAACCTCAGTCCCCTGAAAGTGTTACTGCTAGTGAGAGTTCAGATTTTAGTCAAGTACGGTATTTAGACAAGGATGGTAGAAAGGATTCACAATGTTCTGATGACTATGGTTTTGAGGCCGTAGAAACTCGCTCGGAGACTTCAGAAAGAATATATGGAAGCTATGGAAATGGCCACACTTCTCCAGAGGTTGGGCCATCTTTCTCCTCCAGGAATCGCACATTGGAGAGTCTTGGGAGTTCTGAATATCTATTTAGGTAGAAAATATATTGTTATCTTACTATTTGGTTTATCATTTTGTGCTTAAGACATAAATTTATTGATTGTTTTCAGAAATGGCCATACTTCTCCAGAGGTTGGGACATCGTTTTCCTCCAGGAGTCGCACATTGGAACGTCTTGGGAGTTCTGAATCTCTATTCAGGTGGAAAATATATGGTTATCTTACTATTTGACTTGTCCTTTTATTCTTAAGACATAAATTAGTAGTTTTTCTTTTACCCGGTGCTCTGTTGGTATATATGCTGTTACATGGGATTCAGTAGTTCTTGAAACATTTCTGTTACTCTTATGCGGTCATTTGGATATGCCCATTTATAATTTCTCTCTCAATTCTTTATGGCATGTCAAATAACTTAATGATTCCCATTTGTCTAAGTACAACTTCAATAATCTATTATTATCTTTGGCAGTCCAGCTAGAAGCATGGTATCAGAGGATGACGACGATGACCTTTTCTCAAATTGTGAGAAAGAGTTTGGTGATGAATTGATAATGGAATGGGCTAGGGTGAGTTTATCAATTTTTATCAATATCTTTGATGTTTACACAACTTTTTTTTTTCTTTTCTATGTAAGTGATATTTTGAATTCCATATGACAGTTATTTTTGTATAAACTCTCTATGATAGGAGAATAAGAACGATTTGCTACAGATTGTTTGTGGTTTTCATGCTCTGCCTCTTCCCCAACCAGGAAGTGAACTAGCTTTTCAACCTCTTGAACATCTACAGGCTATTGAGTATAGACGACCTCCAGTTACTGCCCTTGGTTTTGATGAAAAAAGTTTAGATTCGTTCGAAGATCCTGGGGTATTTGATTAATTACTCATTGTTCTTAGGCCACTCTCTCTCTCTGTCTCTCACTCTCCCTCTCCCTCTTTCAAATATTTTAGCATTTTATAATTTTCACTCAACATTACTTCACTTGGTTAAAGGTCAATGCTAAGTTGGCTGCTGCTGAGGAAGCTTTTGCACTATCACTATGGACGACTGCTACAATTTGCCGAGTTCTCTCCCTTGAAAGCGTAAGCTCAATTGTTTTGCTCAAGTCCATGTTAATATATATTTTTTTTTTTTGTTTAGATTTTTTTTTTCTGTAGTAACCAATATATCATCATGTCACGTAATGAGTTTCTATTCTTTCCTATGTGATCAATGTTTTCTCAATATAAGTTTCACCAGAGGGAAATAAACACAGCCGGTGAAAATTTGTTTATTAGGCCAGAAATCCCTAAAGATCTAACTTAGAAAAAGAACAAGTGGATAACCTGTAACTGTATTGATGTGAGCCCTCCATCCGGTAGGATTTTTATCATTTTCAAATTTGAATGGCAACAAGGAAAGCTACAAGGACTGTACAACAATTCTTGCTCCTGTGACTTTGTAACACAAAGTAAAGGTGCCGTATAAAGCCAAAACCTTCGAGGAAACACCACAACTCTAAAGAAAGCCCAACTTTGTGGACTATTATCATCTTCGTATGGCCATCTGAGTTAAGTCAATGAAGTGAGACTAAAAGTAACAATGGTACCACCACTGAAAATGACTTTCATTCTTTAGCTTATCTCATTTTCATGTGATTTACCTCTTAATAAGTTGGTAGATAAGGTACTTAGGTACAGAAACAATATGGAGAACTTGTTAGCATAGTTCTTCTGGAAATGCTTGGCACATGATCTTAAGCCTTCACATTTTGACCTAACAGCATCTTTGAAAGTGGGCTGATGTTTGTGGTCAAGAATGTACCCACTTTTGCCCCAGGAAAAAGAAAGTTTATTTTGTCCCCCCAGTAAATCTTGTTGTCTACTTTTGTTAATTCATAACTGATGTTTTTTTCCAGATTTTAGCGTTGGTTGCGGGTGTATTACTAGAAAAACAAGTGGTAGTAGTGTGTCCGAATCTGGTGAGTTAATCTTTGTATTGGAATTACTTTGTCAATCCTGAGAGCACTTTTTTTCTTCTTTAAATTTTGACCATTTGACACTTCACTAATGCAGGGTGTGCTATCAGCTACAGTGTTATCTCTCATTCCCATGATTCGTCCATTTCAATGGCAGAGTTTAATGCTTCCGGTAAGCTCGATATTATTAGTGTTCTGCATCTACTTTAATTGGTTTATATATGTGAGTTTATGTGTACTTTAACGAAACTTGGGAAGTCTGAGTTCTTAAATATTTAATGAGAAAACTGTTGTGGGGTTTTGTCGTAAATAAAGTTTGTTAGTTTTAAACCCCTTCAACAATACTGGGTTTCCACCAATGAGGATTACATGCATAAACGATGGTGCTTTGTTCAGTGTACATAAATGTTTCCTAATACACTGACTTCACTCTTCCTTTCCTTGTATTATACACACACACAGAGACACACTGTTCTTTGATAATATTGTTTCGTCTCGGATGGTCTTTTACCAAGTATCTATAGGTGCACTAATACTCTTTGTGGACATCATATTTTCTTAAGTTTCTTCAATATTCTTCAGGTTCTACCAGGGAAAATGCTTGATTTTCTTGACGCCCCAGTTCCGTTTATTGTGAGTTTCATCCCATATTAATCGTCATACTTGTATCTTTTGTTATATATATTCCATTGCATTTTGTTGTATGGCTAGTTAAGTTTAAGGCTTGATTAAACACAGTTGATTGCTTCGATTGAATATTTACCAAACCAGAATTCTAAAGGGGATGCCAAAGCGAAATGCATAATATTGCTTTGCTTGGAATTCTATTTTGTTCCTAGATTATATATAGGAAATACTAACTTACTGCTAGAAAATTCATGTAACTCTTAAGTTCGAACTTGAATTTCAGGGTTTGTAAGAAAATGGTGCCATTGTTTCCAGTTTAATTTCTTTTTTTCTCTTATCATTTTGCAGGTTGGGATACAACAAATTCCTGCAGATCTAAAGAGGAAAGCATGGGATCCTGTTCAAGTTAATGTGCAAAAGGATCAGGTTTCTTATTTTTACTTTTTTCCGCAAACTTTTTTCCTCTGTCAAATATGGATGATCTCTAAAACACAACAGAAAGATTTTTTTTGAATTTTTTCATGCTTGATAATCACACAATTGAAATTGATCATTCTAGAACTTCTGAAATTTTGAAATTTGTTGCACTTTATAAGTTTCCTTTTGGACTAAGAATGTCTTTTTTTCTTTGGGTCTGAGGACTACCGATGTACATGCTTCAAATTGTCTTTTTTCTTTTTTATCTTATAAGGATGAAAAAAAATAAAAACTTCCGTGGTCTTCCACTTTATATCTCTTGGGAACTACGGAATGCTCAGTTTTCCTTGCAACTACTTTGATGGAATTATGATGTATTTTATAGTTTTCAATAATCCCCAAACATTTGCAAACTAAGAATAATAAGTATCCTTGCTGTTACTTTATTGCTCATGCAGGTGAAAATGTGTCATTTGCCAACACTTCCAAGACATAAAGATCTAGCCTCTGAACTAGGGCCCATCCATGCTAGACTGTCACGTGAAGGTTCATTTGCTAAAAAGCATCCTGTATATAGGTGCAACGAAGTGCAGGTTTACTGTCATACTTGCATGCTTACTGCTTCTGCTCGTGATTCTGATGGATTTACACTAACAAAGAGTGATGTTGCAAACTTCACTCTCATACTTGCATGCCTCCTGCTTTCGTATTATGGAAAAATGTTTTAGAATCTATGATTAAAGGCCTGGGGTCATCCCATAGCTAACGAGTCCAAAGCGAGTTTTTAAGTTTTCAACAATATGGTTATGATACTTTTCTAAGCAGTTTCACTCTTTTATGTTTCAGGTTGAAGCTGCAGGTCAGTTTTTAGATGTCATGAAGAACTACTTGGAGTCACTTTGTTCGGAGCTAAGGTCTTACACAATAACGAGTGTACAATCAAACAATGACAGGGTAGAGAAATTAATGCCATAGTTTCTATATTCCTCCAAATCCTCAATAATATAAAACTGCAAATAGCTAAATATCACAGACGACCTGGCTTATCATACTTTTTTGACATGTAACTTTTTTCCTGTCTTTTCAGGTTTCTTTACTTCTTAAAGAGAGCTTCATTGATTCCTTTCCTAGTAAGGATCGGTCATTTATCAAGGTAACCTGCAATTCTTTCTAAATGTCTCATGCATATTTCATTACATTTACTTATCTATTTAGGTTAAGTTGTAGATGAAAGCGGTTATTTTATCACCTTTCTATTATTTCATCTGCAACTTTCGGCTTCTACAGTTGTTCGTAGACACACAAATGTTCACTGTTCTATCGGACTCTCGCCTGTCAAGCTTCGAGAATGGTGACCCCTAAGTTAAACCTTTTACAAGTTTAAGTGCATCGTTGTAAGATTCCAAATTGCAACTCAAAGATTTTCTCAAGGGTAATGGCTTCTGCAACAGTTGACGAATCACAAGGCACAACTAATTCAGAGTGAAGGGGCGGAATGGCTTATGGTCCTTTTGGTGATAGCCTGTCCAGGAATTTGCCAACCTAATATGGTTTGGGAGCCACGCCACTATCTCTTTCCAACTGCTGGCTAAAGCCTGCGGCAAATACTTTGTAACATAAAGTTATAGTCAAAAGTGCAAAATCCCCACACCAACATCTATTGTGGTGCACACACTAAAGGATCAGAATCCCAATTATTTTATGGGATTTGATGTTGGATCTATAAGAAACTTCCATCTCGTTCAAAATCTTGTAAATGTCAATAGACAAAACATAGTATTACGAGACTTTTTTCTGATCAAATATGTTTTAGCCGCTGATGCTTAACTTGTTATTGCCATAGGCAGATGTGAATTGCATCGAAATACATTTCCCTTATTTTGAGAGCTGAATAATCTCGACTATTTTCAATGAATTGTGAGGCTGAGCATAAACAAAAAACCTGATTTCAGTAAATGTAAACACAATTGTAATATAGCACATGCCCTTGTATTATTTGTTTTACATGCAACACACAGTTTCCAACCCCCAAAAGAAAAATGTTTCCACTAAACATGCTCTTCATTTTGATCACATATGCATTGCCATAGTCTAATTTCTGAGGGCAATGTGGCATCCACCATTCTTTCTAATTCCTTTGTCAAATTTAATGCTACGAACAAGTACGACCGCATTTCAGTGTACATTTACATTGTCATTTAATGCAGTGGCTAATGCCATTAGTTAATTCATGCAGAAGCACTGTACATAGGTAAGGTGCTATGCAAGGGCTGCCTCAAAGTAGCCTCAGGTTTCTGCCCTGTTACAGCAATTGCGTTTTCTAGAAATGGCAACCTTAATCAAATCATTTCTCTTCATCCTCGGAGTCCGATTTTGCAAAAACTGTTTCGGGCTGGGTTTGTGCATAAGCTGGAGCAATGTACTTTGGATCTTTTGCTGCAACATCCGCAAACTTCAATATGGCTTCTCTGGGATCTTCCTCCATCCAAGTCTCCTTGATCATGCCCCCTTGCTGAGATGGGACTCAAGTATGAATATCTTTTCTACAGTTGCATTAAATTTGGAAAGAAAAGATAAATAATCAATGGAGAAATAACCATTACCTTCATGAGGTACTGGGTCAATAAGCTTCCTTTACTTGCGCCTACTCGTCCACCAAAGCCTGGGCCTGTCATGGGAAGTTCAGGCTTATGGGATTTCAGTGGGTCCTTCAATGTTTTCTCTCGCTCACGCTTACGGCTTGGTTGATCTCTAAATAAGGGTAGAGCATGAGGGTTGTGAATCACTGGTTTTGCCTCAAAATCGTCAATAGATTTTTTCCTTGGAGCACGTGCAACACAAACAAGAGCTCCTTTTTCACTAAGGGTTGGATCATATAACACATGAGTTCCTCCTTGGCTTTTATCTCCTGCTGTTGCAAAGATCTTCACAAACAAAGGCATGTGAGACTTTTCATTTTTTTACTTTTGGAAAATCGAAGGCACGTAATGATGAGTATACTTTCATTCTTCATTTATTGTGCATGCATGCATATGAATGTGTTCAGTGATTCTCAATAGATCAACAAGCGCTTCAGAAAAATGATAGATTAAAAAAGCATGTTATTATTGAGAGTTTACCTGATTGAGTTTTGGGTGCCAAGCACACTGTACAACACTACAGGTGGGGGATATCCCAACTTTTGAAACAAGTTGAAGTTTTGCTCGATCGAAGAAGCATAGCAAACCTCCAGTAGTGCTCTCCCTTTCAATAGATGTTCCAGTCAAGAAGAGTTGCTCATCAGGACTAAATGCTATATTAGTTTGGGCATAGTTGTTTGGGAGATCATCAAACACCTTAACAGGATCCTTCATCTGACGCAAATCCCAAACCTGGTACACATGTAAATTAGAAGGGAAACACACAACAGAAAGAAAAAAAATTCCGAGTTAGTCCGATAATAAACAGCAGTATACTCCTTACTCATGTAATTCATTACCTTCAATGAACCATCAAGGCTTCTTGATAGTAAGATTCTCCCATCCATAGAAAACTTAAGTGCAGTAATATCATCTGAATGACTGTTTTGAACGTGTATATCTGGCCTGCTTCCCCATCCAGGCTTAAGGTTCCATATCTGTCAGAATGATACATGTTATGTGAGAAGAAGCTGATGGAAATAGCGTTAAGTACAATAACATCATAAATCTATCTATCCAACCAATGCAAACTTCCATTTTGGGGTGGGGGAGACCTAGTGAGCTTTTTTAGTACTGAGCCCATTTGAAGTAAGAGAGATTCAGCCAATACCTGTATAGAACCATCTCCTATACCACCTGCAATGCGTTTTCCATCACGATCCCAGGCACAAGTGGTGACCGGAATTCTTCCAGGCCTCGCAAGTTTTGGCTTGATTACCTGTTCATTGAGGTATTGCATCATTTAGTTTAAAGCATCAAGTTCGGTAATATACCTTCTCATTAATAAAAAAAAAAGTAAAACAGAGTATCCACAGTAGAAATCGATCTAAAAGGCAAAGTAGCATTATTGGATCCAGGATCAATAATCCAATTTACTATTACATAAAGCACTTGCAAATTCTGCAGAGAACTTAAGCCATTTTGCTAGTCACATAGTTATGCAAGACAACCCAAACCAATATTATTCGAAAACATATGTTTAAGCAAGACCCAAAACAAAGTCGAACCTGTTTCTGAGTTTTGAAGTCATTGACATCCCAAATACGCAGTGATCCATCCTCGGATGATGTCAAAATGGTGTCTTTAGTTCTAGGGTGCCACTCTCCACAAGTCAATCCAGAAATGTGGCCCTTGGTATTCTTGAGATCACGAATATACATGTCGCCTTTTACAAACTCTCCCAAAGTAAGCCCATCGCGGTCATAAATCTGAAAATTTCAAACAAAGACGAAAATGGTATAGGAAATGCAAATGCCCATTACGCGCCAATCTCATATACACAAAACCAAAATCAAAGAACGCCGAAAATAATAACAAAATTCACACAAGAAGATGTTGATTAAGAGCACCTTCGCTTGAGCTGAGCCTGTAACACAGAGAAAACGATCGGCTGTGGGACTCCAGCTTATGGTACGAACTTGATGACCTTCAGATGGTTCGAGCTGCCTAAAAGATTGCAACTTTGAATTCATTCCTTGGAAATCGTACATTCGCACAGAATAGTCATAGCTACCGGAAACAACTCTAGACCCAGTGTGATCGACGGCGAGGGCTGAAACGACCTTGGTATGGCCCTTCAGCACAATCTCATTGCTTAGCGGAATCCGATACCTATTCTCCAACTTTGAATCCGAATCAGAATCCGAATCCGAATCGTCCATGTTGGACCCCACCGGCGGCCTCGGCGGTCCAATCATCTCGCCATCGTCGTCGTCACTCTCGGCAATCTCAGATTGTGGCGGCGGAGGCGGCGGTCCAACCATGACATCGCCATCCCCATCCTCATCGTCTGCAGGGCTAGGTTCAGGATTAGGGTTAGGTTTAGGGTTTTTGGGGGCGCGGAGGGAGGTGAGCCAGGTTTGGGAGGAGGAGGAGAGAGAAGGGAGGTCGTTGGTTTTGGTGGAGGAGGGTTTTTCTGGAGGATTGTTAACGGAACGACGAGTCGTGTTGTGAATGGCTTCGAGAGAGGTTTGAGCCTTGGATTGCTTGCCAAACGTGAGAGGAAATTCAGCTCTAATTCCGTCGTATATCTCTGCCTCGTCGTCCGCCATTGGAATGTGTCTCTCTGCACTGTGCTTCTTCTTCTCCTTCTTTATCGATGTCCAAAACGTCGGCGTTTCTGGTGTTTTCCGACGGAGACTGGTTTATACGTGTCCAAGCTCCACCGCCATAAATTTTAAGATTTCGTTGCTGTTTGCAACTTTGCCGCGAGAGAAAGAAATAGCTGGTGGGTTGGGGTGGCCCAATTACTGCCCCATTTTGGACTAAGCCCAATTTTTGAAATTTTATTTGGACACCCAGTCTAAGTTTACATTATTCCAAACACAATATAGTTTCTTTTACGTCTGTGACAACCCCCGTATAATTAATCTCTTCATAAATCAAAGTCCCAACACTCCTTATAGGTTAGATTATTGCTTATACCTAAAAAAAAAGTCAAAGTCCTTTATAAAAATTTCTTTAAAAGAATTCTATGGTGTCCAAAGCCATAACAGTTTATCCTGAAAAATGCAACAAAGCCCTAGAAAAGACTTTGATAAAGTGTGACTATTAGCAATTAAACAATTCTAATAGACGGAAATATAAATAACTATAAAAAAAATAAAAGATTTGCGCACTATGGAGATGCTCCAATTGTTGAAGCTCTTGCTGTTGAGATTAGAGACCTTGATAGCAATGACCCAGATCTGATAACCAAAAGCTATGCTTTGGTTTTAATCCCATAATTTCCAAAATCGTTCCGTGGTCATTTAACTTCACTTTCACTTTCATTGGTATAAATGGTCATGCCTTCAATTTTGTTAATTTTTTCTCCTAAATGCAGGAGCAAAATGGTTTTTTTATATTATTTTTTAAAGGGTACATTTCATTACTGTGTTAGCCCAACACTAGGTAAACAGACACTGCCTTACGCTTGGAACATTGCTCCTTTTTTTTGTTTCCCAGATATCGGATTGGTTTGAAACTTGCATATATTTCATTTCCCAGATATCAATAACATCGACTCAGTATAAAAGTTGCTCCTTTTTTGTTTCCCAGATATCGAATTGGTTTGAAAATTGCATATATTTTATTTCCCAGTCCCAGATATCATCAACCCAGTATAAAAGTTAAAAGTTGCACCTTTTTGTTTTAATTTGCCAGATATCAAACGGATTAAATAATTGCTTCTTCTTTTTTCAAAAATGTTTTCCAGGTTTCTAGCTTGTAGAAAATTTGCATCCTTTGCTCCTTCCCTAATATCAAAAGTGTATTATGGTTTGGGTTTCTTATTGTTATCCTCATTGTTTTGATGTTCTCATCGTTGAAGGATTGAAAGAGAAAAATAAAGGTGGGTACTACCAGTGGCGGATCCAGGATTATGTGGCCAAGAGGGTTTAGTGTAAAAGTTCCAAAATTTTTCTACAATGAAGGGTTGGAAGAGCTGTGAAATTGGGACTGAAGGGTTTGGAGAGGTGCTGTGCAGAGTCGGGCTCGGGTAGGTAAGTGATGCTGTTTTTATTTTATTTTTTTATTTTTAAACCTGGCCCAAAACGACGTCGTTTTGAGGCCAGGTCAATTATAAAAAAATTGACTGAGCCTTGGACCAAACGACGTCGTTTGGCAAGGCTTGTTTTAAAAAAACAAGAGACGCGTAGCGCAGCAGAGGAAGCAATGGCCTGGGACTTTCGTCGAGCACTTGGTGTGCATACAAGGGGTCGTCCAGCAGCTGTCCAAGGGGGCATTCATGGAGTCCCTTGCCAACTTTCCAGCCTTCTAAGAGGTCGTCTGACCCCTCTTGTCACAACGTGCGTCCGCCCCTGGGTATTACCTGGCAGAACGAATCAGTGTGATGCCAGATTTAATAAAGACAATGGTGCACCCAACCTCTCAACTTGTCCAAGAAGAGGTAAACATTGGCTTTTACACTAGAAAGATTGCACCTTTTTATTTCCCGGATATCTAATTGGTTTGAAAGCTGCATCCTTTTTAACTTTCTAGATACCAAACAATTAGAGCAATTGCACATTGTTTCTTTTAGTTTTGCCATGTAAATAAGTTGTAGAAAATTTGCATTCCTCTCTTTACCGAATATGAAAGTTGATTTTGGTTTGGTTCTTATTGTTACAACACTATGTAGAAGCTGCTGATACTAGCCAACCAGAATTCAAACAATTCACAACACTATGTAGAAGTTGCTAATACTAACCAGCTAGAATTCAAACTCAATTTGCTACTATTTACAATTTAAAATTCATATCTATCAAAGGCAGTCACAGTCAGAATTATAACTACTACTCAAAATCTACATCCAATCTCCAAAATGAGACATACTTATCAAAAGCAGCCACAGTCAGAATTCAAATTGCCATTCAAAATCTACATCAAACCCCCAAAATGAGACATATTTACTCAAGTATCAAAATAATCCAGTAAGGCTCAAGGCCTCAAATACTCCACAAATCCCGTCTGAGTAGCCTTCTCAAACCATCTTCACTTTTTGCCTCTCACCCACCATGTCTCCAAAAGCAATCAATTGGCCAGCAGTGTTCCAATTTCATTCATTATCGATCTTGATCAGAATGTTCAGCTGGGTTGTTGAAGATACCACCACAAACTCGGAGGCCGCAACCTCTTACACCATCGCCTCATAACCTTGGATTGCCTCTAAAAGATGATGTAAACCCCATATTTCCGATTTGAATTGATCCACATATCATCGAAAAAATCTCTTGCTTCGAACTCCATGTTTGAATTCTCTTTGAATTGCTATTCCTGCTTCTGATGCCATCTCTAAGAGCCGATTAAAGTTTGGATGCAGTCACAGTCAGAATTCTAACTACTATTCAAAATCTACATCCAACCTCCAAAATGAGACAAACTTATCAAAGACAACCAAAGTAAGAATTAAAATTACCATTCAAAATCTACATGCAACCGACAAAATGAGACATACTTACTCAAGCATCAAAATAATTCAATAAGGCTCAAGGCCTCAAATACTTCACAAAACCCGTCCGAGTAGCACTCTCGACCATCTTCACTTTTTGCCTCTCTCCCACCATATCTCCAAAAGCAATCAATCGACCAGCAGTGTTCCAATTTCGTTCATTACCGATCTTGATCAGAAGGTTTAGCTGGGTAATTGAAGATATCACCACAAACTCGGAGGCCGCAACCTCTACCGCCACCGTCTCATAACCTTGGATTGCCTCTTCAAGATTATGTAAATCCCTTATATCCGATCCGAATTGATCCACATATCATCGAAAAAATCTCTTGCTTCGAACTCCACATCTGAATTCTCTTTGGATTGCTATTCCCGCTTCTGATGCCATCTCTAAGAGCCGATTGAAGTTTGGAGGTAGTCACAGTCAGAATTCTAACTACTATTCAAAATCTACATCCAACCTCCAAAATGAGACATACTTATCAAAGGCAGCCACAGTCAGAATTCAAATTACCATTCAAAATCTACATGCAACCTCCAAAATGAGACATACTTACTCAAGCAGCAAAAAAATCCAATAAGGCTTAAGGCCTCAAATACTCAACAAATCCCATCTAAGTAGCCTTCTCGACCATCTTCACTTTTTGCCTATCTCCCACCATATCTCTAAAAGCAATCAATCGGCCAGCAGTGTTCTAATTTCGTTCATTACCGATCTTGATCAGAAGGTTCAGGTGGGTTGTTGAAGATACCACCACAAACTCGAAGGCCATAACCTCTGCCACCACCGCCTCATAACCTTGGATTGCCTCTTCAAGATGATGTAATCCCCTTATTTCCAATTCGAATTGATCCACATACAATTGTAAAAATCTTTTGCTTCGAACTCCATGTATGAATTATCTTTGGATTTATTCCCGCTTTTGATGCCATCTATAATTGTCGATTGAAGTTTGGCCCTTGTCGAATGTAAACATCGAGCTCCAATGTCGGCATCTTCTCCACAAGATCCATCTGGGCTTCCATTTGTCTCTCATTGTTGATCAACATAGAACTTCGGTGCCAAAAACAATCTTCCATTTGTCTCTCAGAGATGGGAATAACAATCCAAAGAGAATTCAGAGATGGAGTTCGAAGCAGGGGAATTTTCTGATGGTATGTGGATCAATTCGAATCGGAAAGAAGAGGTTTACATCACCTAGGCAATCCAAGGTTAAGAGGCGATGGTGGCGGAGATTGTGGTCTCTAAGTTACTGGTGGCATCTTCAACAACCCAACTAAACCTTCTGATCAAGATCGGTAATGAAAGAAGTTGGAGACATGGTGAGAGAGAGGCAAAAAGTGAAGATGGTCGAGGGTGTTACTCAGGCGGGATTTTTGGAGTATTTGAGGCCTTGAGCCTTACTGGATAATTTTGATGCTTGAGTAAGTATGTCTCATTTGGAGGTTGGATGTAGATTTTGAATGGTAGTTTGAATTCTGACTGTGGCTGCCTTTGATAAGTATGTCTCATTTTGGAGGTTGGATGTAGATTTTGAATAGTAGTTAGAATTCTGACTGTGACCGCTTTTGATAGATATGTATTTTAAATTGTGAATAGTAGCAAATTGAGTTTGAATTCTGGTTGGCTAGTATCAGCAGCTTCTACATAGTGTTATGTATGTTGAATCATGAGTTTTCATTTCTATTATGTTTTGTTGAATCCTTCTTTGAATGTTGAATCCTTCTATAATTTTGCCACATTGAGAGTGGCACCAAATCCTGAATTTTCATTTTCATTATGTTTTGTAAGAAGAACATTTTCCTTACACATTGTTCATATCATCTGGACGGCGTCGTTAAGAATTAGGCTTAGGGATTTCGTTTTGGTCGAATACGTTTGCGGATTTTGTGTTTTCACTCACTTGAACTAGAAGCCGTTAAGAATTAGGCTTAGAGGTTTCGTTTTGGTCGAATAGGTTCGCGGATACTCACTTGAACTAGAAGCTCTTCACATCTTCACCTATGTTATACTTAACGACGAGGTAGAACACCAAACAAAATTTTCCGTTCTCTTTTTGGGTTTGAATACTATGTGTTCATATATAAAGGTGGTATAGTAATTAGCTACTCAATGTCAAAGTCAAACCCCTTCATGATCAATTTCACGTTTTCTTAGGTCTCAATATGTAAGCTAGAAACATATTCATTTCTTTCTATAAATTAATAAAATCATTCCACGAAAGTGGCCAACAAAAGCCAGAGCCTTTTTCTGTTTGCCCATCATTTGTTATCTTCTTGATTTATCAAACTTGGATAGCTAGACTTGGGCTTCTGGTGGTGTTTAGTCTGTATGCTCTAAGCTGTTTTTCTGCAATGGAGGGAGATGAGTTGTGATCTTGAGAAAGCTGGTCACAGTTTCAAAAGGAGTGGTTCTTTCCTTTGGACTGACAACGGAGTAGGAGTTTCCTCACCATCTTCACATGGAGAGGATGATGAGGAAGCTCTCAAGTGGGCTACTCTTTAAAGACTTGCAACTTTACAGTGCTTGAAGAAAGGTTTGATCTCTACACCTCAAGGCCATGTCAATAAACTTGATGGGAGCCATCTCGAAGTAAAATAAAACAAGAATTTGATTGAGAGGTTGGTTAGAGTAATGTCGCATCAACCGTTCTTATGAATTCCTTTGTCAAATTTAATGCTATGTAGGTACGAACCAGGACGGCATTTTGGTTTGCACGTACATTATTGTCATTTGCTACAGTGGCCATCACTTGGTTTTTGCAAAAGCACTGTACAGAAGTTGTTGAAGTGAGTCTCCTAATTAATCAAGGAGATTTATTTCCTTGATTAATTAAGGGATTTACTTTCCTTTTTTATATAGTTGTCAAATCATTGTATAATTAGGAGATACTTTCCTAATCCTTTACTATATCTAATTCCTTGTAAAGCACTCATGTAAACTCTTATATATACCTCTTTATGGAGAAGAATAAAATAAGAACCTAACATATTCAAAACCATATTCATATTTTAGCATGGTATCAGAGCAATCGATCCTCAGTTGTCTCTAAATTCTCATATCAAAATTTCTCCTCCCCCCTCCTCTTCAAAGGGGGGGGGGGGGAGGGGGAGTGAAAAAGGATCTGTTTCTCTTTCTCATGGAGATTTGCCTCTTTCTTGACTCCGAAATACCCTTCTCTTCAGGGGGAGAAGAGGATTGAAGAGAAGTTTCTATGTTCTTAAGTCGTGTTCACAGGGTTTCTATGTCCTTAGCTGTGTTCATAGGGTTTCTGTGTTCTTAAGCCGTGTTCACAGGGTTTCTGTGTCCTTAGCCGTGTTCACAGGGTTTCTGTGTTCTTTAAACTCCTCATATCAAATTTATCATATCCTACATCAAATTCCTCAAATCAAATTCCTCAAATCTTATACACATACCTCTCAAATCCAATTCATACATCAAATTCCTCAAATCAAATTCCTAAATCAAACGGTCGGTCACCAGTGGAAAGCGACCGGCCCCCCCTTAGTTCTTCGAACACGGAGAATCTGCTTCAAAACTACCAGTCGCCAGTGGAAAGCGACTGGTAGTCAGAGAAGCTGTTTCAAACCGACCGGTCGCCAAAATCCAGCGACCGATCACTAGAGGAAAACGATCAGTTTTCTCCACGCTGTCAAAATCAGGAGGAGGAAATTGAACCGTCTTATGAGATTTTGCCCGCTTCAGCTCCAGTACCACACAAATCACATGCTGAGGAAGTCATTTAGTGTGCCGGCTGACACACCCATTGAGATGAATCACAAGTTGTGTGAAGACATGGACCAAGAACCAACCAATAAGGAATAGTATCAAACGCCTTGTTGAAAGGTTGATATACCTGGCACACACAAGACCAGATAGTGCATATGCTGTGAGTGTGGTTAGTCAGTTTATGCATTCACCCAGTGTTTCTCATATGAATGTTGTTGATTGAATCTTAAGATACTTAAAGTCAGCCCTTGGAAAGGTTTTAATGTTATCAAAACATGAAGATCTTGAAGTTTTCGAATATACATATGTTGATTGGGCTGGGTTCATTACAAATAGACGCTCTACTTCTGGTTACTTTACATTCGTGGGAGATAACCTAGTCACTTGGCGGAGTAAAAAATAAAAATTGGTTTCTCGGTCTAGTGCAGAAGTAGAGTACAGAGAAATGACTCTAAGAGGTTGTGAATTATTGTGAATCAGAAGACTCTTGACAGAATTGGGTTTCAAGCCAGAAAAGCCAATGGAGTTACATTGTGATAACAAGTCAGCCATTAATATTGCCCATAATCCAGTTCAACATGATCGAACCAAACATGTTGAGGTGGATAGACATTTTATCAAAGAAAAAATTGAGAAGAAGATCATCCGCCTACCATTCATAAAATCAGAAGATCAACTGGCAGATATCTTAACCAAAGCTGTTTGTGGCAGAGTATTTCATGACTCACTTACCAAGTTGGGCATTTGTGACGTATATGCACCAACTTGAGGAGGAGTGTTGAAGTGAGTCTCCTAATTAATCAAGGAGATTTATTTCCTTGATTAATTAAGGGATTTACTTTCCTTTTTTATATAGTTGTCAAATCATTGTATAATTAGGAGATACTTTCCTAATCCTTTACTATATCTAATTCCTTGTAAAGCACTCATGTAAACTATTATATATACCTCCTTATGGAGAAGAATAAAATAAGAACCTAACATATTCAAAACCATATTCATATTTTAGCAGAGGTAAGATGTTATGCAAGAGAGGAACCTGCCTGCCTCAAAGTAGCCTCTGGTCTCTTCCTTGTTACAGCAATAGCGTTTTCTAGAAATGGCAACCTTAATCAAATCATTTCTCGGAGTCTGATTTTGCAAAAACTGTTTCGTGCATAAGCTGGAGCAATGTACTTTGGATCTTTTGCTGCAAAATCAGCAAACTTCAGTATGGCTTCTCTGGGATCTTCCTCCATCCAAGTCTCCTGATCATGCCCCTTTGCTGAGATGAGTATCTTTTCGGCAGTTACATAAATTTGGAAAGAAAAGATAAATAGTGAATGGAGAAAAAGCCATTACCTTGATAAGGTTACTTGCGCCAACTCGTCCACCAAAGCTGGTCCTGTCATGGGGAGTTTCAGGCTTATGGGATTTCAGAGGGTCCTTCAATCTTCTCTCACTCACTCTTACGGCTTGGCTGATCTCTAAATAAGGGTAGAGCTGCATGAGGGTTGTGAATCAATGGTTTTGCCTCAAAATCATCAATAGATTGTTTCCTCAGAGGACGTGCAACACAAACAAGAGCTCCTCTTTCACTAATGGTCGGATCACTAAGAGCTCCTCCTTGGCTTTTATCTCATGCTGTTGCAAAGATCTTCACAAAACAAAGGCACGTGAGACTTTTCATTCTTATATTTTTGGAAAGTCAAAGGCATGAGAATTTCTGAGTATACATTCATTCTTCATTTATTGTGTGCTTCTCAATAGTTCACCAAGCGCTTCAGAAAAAAATGATAGATTAAACAAGCACGTTTATAAGTGAGAGTATTATTACCTGATTGAGTTTTGGGTGCAAGGCACACTGCACCAACACTACAGGTGGGGGATGTCCCAACTTTCTGAAACAAGTTCAAGTTTTGCTCGATCGAAGAAGCATAGCAAACCTTAGTAGTGCTCCCCCTTTCAACCGATGTTCCACTCAAGTAGAGTTGCTCATTACCTTCACTTCAATGAACCGTCAAGGCTTCTTGACAGTAAGATTCTCCCATCCATGGAAAACTTAAGCCCAGTAATATCATCTGAACGACTATTTTGAACGTGTATATCTGGCCTGCTTCCCCATCCAGGCTTAAGGTTCCATATCTGTCAGAATGATGCATGTTATGTGAGAAGAAGCTCAAGGAAATAGCGTTTTTAAGTACAAGAACAGCATAAATCTTCTCTCCAACCAATGCAAACTCCATTTTGGGGTGGGGGAGTCCTAGTGAGCTTCTTCACTTCTGAGCCCTTTTGAGGTAAAGAGACATTCAGCCCACACATGTATGGAGCCATCAACTATACCACCTGCAACACAGGCACAAGTGGTGACCGGAACTCTTCCAGGCCTAGCAAGTTTTGGCTTCATTACCGGTTCATTGAACAAGTATTGCATCATTTAGTATAAAACATCAAGTCCAGTAATATGCATTCTCATTACTAAAAGCCAAAAAGAGTATCCACATTAAAAATCAATCTAAAAGGCAAAAAAGCATTGTTGGATCAATAATACCATTTCGCTAGTGCCATAGTTATGCTAGACACCCTCCCTCAACACGGGAGTAGTTTATTTTACCTTCTATTTTTTTCTTCAGCAAAATCAGTCAGTTTGTAATCACAGTTGGTACCAGCATTTTCATCTTCTTCGCCATTTCAAACACCCAAAAATAAATCACAGAAAAGTTTAGCTGTTTTCCGACAATCCAAATCTCAAATCGTACCATTCAACTTTAGTACATCAAACTCGAAGCCTAGTATTTGATATATAGTACCACCATAATCCGTAGATAACCTAAGCATTGTACCAACTACAAGCATACAAATTCAATTGACGACGGAACTTTTCTTTAACTCCTCTGTCAATTCCATGACACGATCCACCCAATTGACATATCTACAGCATTCCAGGTCTCGTAACTTTTTCCCGGTGTGAATGAAACGGGCCCTATTTCTACGAAGATGAAAGTTAACATCAAAGTTGAGAGTCATAGTAGACATCCACCGATACTGCCTTCGCCTTGAAAGGGTACTAGTAGCTGCTGCTTCCTTCTGCGGCAAGAGAGACAATATGCTAACGAGAATTTCATCTGGCATCTCGCTGATGCAATCCACCGAGTTGTACTCACCATTACTTTTCTCGATCTTCCTTTTGTTATATTTTGGCCCGTGTCTGTCTCCCAGTTTGAACTCACACTTGTGATAGATGAATTGGCCCAAATAAAAACAGAAACATAAAAAGAGTAAGGACTGAGGAGCAGTGGCAGACCTAGAACTATATCTTTGTGAGAGATTTCAAACTTTAAACACGGACACTTCCAGTCAATAAAAATTTGATCTGTGTCAAATAAGAAAGATGCAAGATTAAACCAGTTAGATATCTGAGAAATATAAAAGAAACAAAGGGTGAAATTGTTATAGTTGTCTGTTATCTGTTATCTGGCAAATAAAAAAGATGCTATTATCAAAACAATTGATATCTGGGAGATAAAAGAGTGCAAGCTTTCTAGTGTAAAAGTCAGTGTTTACCTTGTCTTGGACAAGTTGAGAGGTTGGGAATCCATTAAATTATTAACAAAAGGCATAAGAAAAACACCCATCGTAACAATAAGAACCAAACCAGAATCAACTTTCATATTCGGTAAAGAGAGGAAACTATGCAAATTTTCCACAACTTAGATACGTGGCAAATAAGAAATATGCAATTTTAAACCAGTTAGATATCTGAGAAACTAAAAGAAACAATGCGCAATTGCTCTAATGGTTTGATATCTGGAAAGTTCAAAAGGATGCAGCTTTCAAACCAATTAGATATCCGGGAAGTAAAAAGGTGCAATCTTTCTGGTGTTACAGCCGGTGTTTACCTCTTCTTGGACAAGTTGAGAGGTTGGGCGCACCATGTTCTTTTTCTCCTTCTTTCCCAAGTAGACCTCATACTTCTAATAGGTGTATCAGCCTAAAAGCAAACATAAAACAGAACATAAACAGAGTAAGAACTGAGTAGGGCTGTTAGTCAGTTTGAAACTGTTAATATTTCGCCAACATAGATTGGATTGTGTATTTTGCATCCAATGCAATGAGGTCAGAATCGAAACCAATCCGCTCCAATTACATATAATCAAATTGGATTGGATAATCAGTTAAAAGATGCAATTTTTAAACTAAATCGATTCTGGGAAATAAGAAAGTTGCAAATTTTCTTGCGTAAAAGACAATGTATGTTTACCTTGTTTTGGACAAACTCTGAGGATGAGCTTGCTCTTCCCTTCATCAAATCTGACATGCTTCAGGGTTTTTTTTGGTTGGTCGTGTGAAAGTAAACTGCATTCGAGATTCCTGAACTGGATCAGTTTCTCCAATGTTAAAAGATGAGACAGGTTATTTACCCAAAAACAAAAAGAAAAAACGAGGCAACAGGTTACAGGAAAAAATCAGGTAGACTAGAGAGATTTTATTAGAGTCTGTGTGGCATAAGACCTTCTAAGAAGTCATGTTGGGTTATTGAGGTTTACCTTATAAATCCAAGAATAATATTGGCTAAAGTTAATATATGAAGAGTTTAGTGCTTTTGGTCTGAGAATGGTTTTTTATTTCACTGTGAAATGTCAATTACATATGTCGAAGCTCTACCAACTTGAATCGTTGATTTCTTTGTTTACTAAATTGTCCGCAGTATTATTGGGGAAGGAAAATAACAATATCTACCGGAAATCAGTAGAAAGTAGCAACTATTGTTTTAGATGACGATTATCCATATCTTGCGGCGATTTTACATGTTTTGCACCGGTTTCTTAGGCATTAGTGACGGCTTTTGAGCCCATTATATGGAGCGCATCTTTAGCTACATTTTTCCCGTCACTAACCGCAGCTATTGATGTTTTTAGCAACGGCTGAGAAAACCACCGCTAAAAGTTGAAATTTTGGTTTAATTTCCCTCCATCCCCTGTTTAAAGAGGTTTTTTTTTGCCACACACAATGTAAATTAGGAATGTCCTTTGATTCCATTTGTTAAAAGTTTCACTCAAGTTATTTCCTAGTGTTATGATGAAAATATTGTGCACATATGAAACACTTGGCATGATCTCTCAAATATCTCTCATCTTCCTCACCCATTTCTTATACCACAACAAAACAAATGATTAAGCAAACTTCAAAACACATCTGCTTTGCTCTATGACTTGCATGGTAGAATGCTTCTTGGCTGCTGAAAAATTAACTTGATCTGCTCCAATGCCTAATTCACAAATACAACAAAGTCAGAAAAACTCCAGAAAATAATTTCATGCATCTGTGTGTACATAACACCAGATAAGCGAGAACATAGAAGATACCAGAATAGACGCTTTCAGCTCATCTTAAGACTCATGCAACAAATAAGCATATAAAGAAAAGGGCTTCTGAAATCAAAATAATTACAGGATATGAAGAATTTTAAGAGTAAGCCAAAACTGGAGTCTTGAAACACCATCTGCTTTCCAAAAACTCGAATTTAGGGTTTGAAATACAAGAGCAAAGAATTACATCAAATAGGGGAAAACTTTTTTAAAACACTAAATTGCAGACCTTGCAGCTTTTGGTGTTGTGGAACTAGAAATGGAGAGGATGGCCGTACTCTTTTCTTCACTGAAGCGTCTCCTACTACTCTGACACAGGTCACGTGGCGGCTATGGCGTAGCAGAAGTGCTCGCAGACGGCGTCGTGACGAATTTAGGGTTAGGGATTTGGTTCTGGTCGAATAGGTTTGGGGATTTTGGTAAAGACAGAAAAATTGGGGATTTCGCCAATTCCTTCCCTTACTAATAATCCGATTTGGGGCTTCCCCAAAACTGATTTGGGCCTTAACGACTAGCCCAATTCCTAGCCTTCTGGACTTTCCAATTCATCTAAAACCCAATTATTTCTTAAAGTGCGCCGCGGGGCCCACATATCCAAACTTTCATCATACGTGTCTATTAATATCTACATGTCATTGTTAGGAATAGATGTGACTCCTAAATCGGCAGAAAATCTAATTAGTTTAATAGTAATTATGTAGTCAATGTCAAAGTCAAACCCCCCGCATGGTCAATTCATCAACAATGCATAGAATATTAAAAATTAAATGAACGGTGATGATAGACATTGGAATGTATTAAGCAGCCTCAATGTAAGCTAGCCTATAAACATATTAATTTATAAATTAATTCAATCATTACATGAAATCAAAGTGGCCAACAGACCCTAGTTGCCTGGGTTTGAGCGCATTATAAAAAGAATGCGACCAAGGTCATTTTATGTCTGACTTTGACCTCGTCTTTAGTTGCTTGGGTATGCGCACTTGTCGTGGCTTCGATTCAATTCCTCATTTCTCAAACCAAGACTTAAATGGGAGCTGTGGTGGCGGCAGTGGGTTGTTGTGCTAGTCTTCTTGGGATTTAGACTACATGGGTGGGTTGGGTTCAATGAGCCCTGCTGTAGGGTGGTTCCTACTAGGTGTAGGATTTTATCACAAAAAATATTGGTCATATTCGTAGTGAAACTATTCATTATATATTTTATTTTATTTAGTTAAGTTTCCAATATGAAACTTATATTCTTCAACACTCGTTTAAAACAAAATATTTGAGCGAACCCAAGACCATATACATCTATGAATTGTGATATGTAACACGTGTTTGTTTTTATATCAAGTTGACTTGAGGCGAAATAGAAAATGAAATAAATTACAATCAATATGGAATATATGGTGAACCGACGCATTTTCCTTTTGGCAAATATGGATGGCGCTTATGTTCGGAATAGGTGGCCGCCGATATGGCGCATTAGCAAATGATGTAAACTCGATAAATGCAATACAAATATAGTTGGTATAAAAGTCAATGTATAAAAGTCAAACCCCCCACGTGATGGATTTCACCCTCTCTTTAGCGTGAATGGTGAAGGGGGCTAGCCACAATGCGTGTGATATATGAAAATGTAATGAATGGTGATGATATCATCCATGATGTCTGAAACTTTTGATCATGACATATATCATGCACGGCTTCTTTCTATAAATTATTCCAGGAAAGTGACCAACAAAAGCAAAACCATTTTTCTCTTGCTTTCCGTTTTCCCATGATTTGCTATCTTCTTTATTAAGTTTGGAACTTTGGATAAAAAAGACTTGGGTTTTTCATTTGTAGCTCTAGCTAGCTCTTGCTGGTTCTTCTACAATGGAGATAAGTTGTGATCTTGAGAAAGCTGGTCACAGTTTCAAAAGCTCTTCCTTTTGGACTGACAATGGCGCAGGAGTTTTCTCATCATCTTCACGTGGAGAGGATGATGAGGAAGCTCTCAAGTGGGCTGCCCTTCAGAGACTTCCAACTTTCCAGCGCTTGAAGAAAGGTTTGATCTCTACATCCGAAGGCCGTGCCGACGAAGTTGATGTGAGCCGTCTTCAAGTACAAGAAAGGAAGAATTTGATTGAGAGGTTGGTTGGAGTAGCTGAAGAGGATCATGAGAACTTTTTGTTGAGGCTCAAGAACCGCATTGATAGGTAAGAATTTAGAATTAATCTCAACTCTACATATTGCTATTTTTCTTGAATTTTCTCTGTTTTTTTAATTATATATTTATAATAATGGGTTTGTTTTACTTGGAATGTATCTCAGAGTTGGAATTAGCCTTCCTACAATTGAAGTTAGATTTGAGCATTTAAAAATTGCAGCTGAAGCATATGTAGGAGGCAGAGCTCTGCCTACAGTCTTTAACTACTGTGTTAATTTAGTGGAGGTAATGATTAACCACTAAAATCCAGTTTGTGTATTGCATATATAATCTTGGTGTTAATGCATTCTAACATAACTATTTGTTTCTGGGTTCCAAAGGGTTTGTTGAACTCCCTCCGTATTCTTCCTAGCAAGAAGCAACACTTGACTATCCTTAAAGATGTGAGTGGGATCATCAAGCCTTGCAGGTGAGAAAGTTGCAGACTATGTCTAAAATATATATTTGTTGGAGTTTGTGTGGCCTAATACTCACTTGGTTCATGTGTTTGCTCAGAATGACACTGCTTTTGGGTCCTCCGAGTTCCGGAAAGACCACACTGTTGTTGGCTTTGGCGGGAGAGCTTGACCGGGATCTCAAGGTTACACAAAATGAAATGGCGCCTTAAGATTTTTTATTTTAGCTTTAGTCTAAAGGTATTACTCTTGGATTATGTTACTAATTAGTCAAAATTCTTGTGCAGTTTTCTGGACGTGTGACTTACAATGGTCATGACATGCATGAGTTTGTGCCTCAGAGGAGTGCTGTCTATATCAGTCAACATGATGTTCATATGGGCGAGATGACAGTCGGAGAAACGTTGGCTTTTTCTGCAAGATGCCAAGGGGTTGGAGCTCGTTATGGTTCGTTTACAGGACTTCTTTTAATTGAACTTTCAGAATCAGACGAGAGACTATAACAGGAAACGATGATTGAGGTTTTTTTTCTTCTTCTGAATTTTGACAGATATCCTAGCAGAGATAAGTAGAAGAGAGAAAGAAGCGAATATTAAGCCAGATGCAGACTTGGATATCTACATGAAGGTGAGAATATCTACTTAAGAGACTACAACTATATTATGGACACCATTTTTCTTGGATGACAAACTATATTTCAGGATTCAGGGGAGTTTTTCGTTTTACAAGATGTTTTTGAAATGATCAACCATTTAGTGATGTTAATTTTAAGTTGTTTTTTGTAATTATAGGCCGTGGCATCAGAAAGCCAGAGGGCACAAGTGGTGACAGATTACATTCTAAAGGTAGAGCATCATATTTGTTTTTGCAATAACAAAAGGACTTTTGAAAATTACCCTTGCACTATTTCTCTTTATTGATCAATGATTCTATTTGATTTTCAGATCCTGGGACTGGATGTCTGTGCAGATACCTTGGTAGGGGATCAATTAATTAGGGGAATCTCTGGAGGACAAAAGAAGCGAGTCACAACGGGTAAACAAAGTCTAGTTCTTGCATTAAAGCACATGCATTGTAAATTTAAGTGGCAAATCTTTGACAAATGAATATTATATAGGTGAAATGTTGGTTGGACCTGCTAAGGCATTATTCATGGACGAAATATCTACTGGTTTGGATAGTTCAACTACGTATCAAATTGTGAATTCAATCAAGCAATATGTTCATATTCTCAAGGGGACTGCATTCATCTCACTGCTGCAGCCAGCACCTGAGACTTATGAACTATTTGATGACATTGTTCTCCTTTCTGATGGTCAAATTGTGTACCAAGGTCCTCGTGAACAAGTTCTTGAATTTTTTGAATCCATGGGCTTTAGATGTCCTGAGAGGAAAGGTGTGGCTGACTTCCTGCAAGAAGTAGGTCCTTATATTGCTTTGTTTTGATCATGTGAAAATAAAGAAAATGAGCATCACACATGGAGTCTCACATAAAATATGTTGTAGGTGACGTCAAGGAAAGATCAGGAGCAATATTGGGCAACCAAAGATGAGCCTTACAAGTTCATCACAGTAGAGGAATTTGTTGAGGCATTCAACTCATTCCCTGTGGGACGCAAACTTGCAGATGAACTTGCAACTCCATTTGACAAGACAAAGAGCCATCCAGCTGCATTAACAACAAAAAAGTATGGTGTTCGAAAAACAGAACTATTGAAAGCTTGCTTTGCAAGGGAATTCTTGCTTATGAAGAGGAACTCATTTGTCTACCTTTTCAAGCTTACCCAAGTGAGTTTTAACTTTACTTAAGCTTCTACTATAACCATTCTTTTGTCTTGTGCTCCTGGGTTTGATTTTTATTTTTTATTTTTCTTATTTTTAGCTCTCAATCTTGGCTCTAATTACAATGACACTGTTCCTACGGACTGAGATGCACCGTGATTCAGTAAGTGACGGAGGAATTTATGCTGGTGCTTTGTTCTTCTCCCTGGTTGCTGTTATGTTCAATGGATTGGCAGAGCTTTCAATGACAATTGCCAAGCTTCCTGTTTTTTATAAGCAAAGAAAACTACTCTTCTTTCCACCATGGGCATATGCCCTTCCCGCATGGATCCTCAAGATCCCTATCACTTGTCTTGAAGTAGGTGTTTGGGTATTTATTACCTACTATGTCATTGGATATGATCCAAATGTTGAAAGGTAAAACAACTAGAAAAAGTTACCACTTTATGGCTAACATTTGTTTTCATGTTTTCTCCATAAAAAAAATAATGAATATTCATGCACATGATGCAGGTTGTTTAAGCAGTTCCTTCTACTCTTACTCATTAATCAGATGGCTTCTGCGTTGTTCCGATTCATTGCTGGAGTTGGTAGAAGCTTGACTATCGCGAGCACATTTGGATCATTTGCTCTGGTCATGCTTTTTTCTTTGGGTGGCTTTGTCTTGTCAAGAGGTATAAAACAAGTAAAGAAACTTCATGTTACATTGCTTAATTGCTATGCAATGGTGTTTATTTTCTTTTGATTGTTTCCACAGAGGATATAAAGAAATGGTGGATATGGGGCTATTGGATGTCACCTTTGATGTACGGGCAGAATGCAATAGTAGTCAATGAGTTCCTTGGAAAGAGTTGGAGTCATGTAATCCTTTGATTTGCCTTTTTCAAACATTTTGGCTTGTGTCTCTTATTCATAGTCTAATTACTTTGTTCTCTTAAAGGTTCTTCCAAACTCAACCGAACCGTTAGGAGTTGCTGTTCTGAAGTCCCGTGGATTCTTCACTCATCCATCTTGGTATTGGATTGGCGTGGGAGCATTGGCTGGATACATGCTTATATTCAATATTTTTTTCACTTTGGCTCTCACTTATCTAAAGCGTGGGTACCTTCACCTTATCTTATGTGCACTAAATCTTACAAGTGAGACTTTAACTCATAAGATATAAAACATTGTGCAGCATTTGACAAGCCACAGGCTGTTAGATTGGAAGACTCTAGCTCATCCCCTCAAATTAGCCAAGGTGATATATCTCATAAGTA
Source organism: Prunus avium (assembly GCF_965620075.1). Taxonomy (NCBI): domain Eukaryota; kingdom Viridiplantae; phylum Streptophyta; class Magnoliopsida; order Rosales; family Rosaceae; genus Prunus; species Prunus avium. The sequence continues at coordinate 37,042,475 of NC_142291.1, forward strand.
ATGTTTGTGTATGTCTGCTTTGAGTGAAATATGATTAATATTTTTCTCTTTTTGGTGAAAATCAAATTTTATGGACGTACAGAGAATGGAAATGGAAGTGTATCTTCCAGGTCCTCATCTGCAAGGACAGAAGCTACTGCTGACACTCACCCTAACAAGAAAAGAGGAATGGTTCTTCCGTTTGAACCATATTCTATCACCTTTGATGAAATCACGTACTCTGTGGACATGCCACAGGTGATTTATATATGCAACCAGAGTTTTAGTGTGTTTGACTTTTGGCAAATCTGGTGCAAGTCCAACATTGTAAGACTTTTTTTTTAATTCGGACTTGCAGGAAATGAAGAATCAAGGTGTTCCAGAGGATAAATTGGTGCTCCTCAGGCGTGTGAGTGGTGCTTTCAGGCCGGGTGTTCTGACAGCTCTAATGGGAGTGAGTGGTGCTGGTAAAACGACGCTAATGGATGTACTTGCTGGCAGAAAAACTGGTGGTTATATTGAGGGAAAAATCACAATCTCTGGGCACCCAAAGAAGCAAGAATCATTTGCCCGGATTTCTGGATATTGTGAGCAGAATGACATACATTCTCCTCATGTTACTGTCTATGAGTCTTTGATGTACTCAGCGTGGTTGCGTTTACCTGCAGAAATCAATTCTGAAACTAGGAAGGTGGGTATTTTAAGTTACAAACTATAGTTTCTAAGCTTAATTTTGATTCTTATGAAATTTTGCTGTTGTGAACTAGTTGAGTTGATTGAAAGTTTGTTCCAATTTCTTATCCAAGTTACCATTCTTGTACATATGCATGATTTTGTGTAGAAGTTCACTAAAGCTGGGTTGCTAGAAAAATAAGTTTGTAAGTCAACCACCTGCCTCATCAAGTTTCATAAAATGAACATGATTGCAGATGTTCGTTGAGGAAGTGATGGGACTTGTGGAGCTGAATCCGTTGAGACAAGCACTAGTGGGGTTGCCTGGTGCGAATGGTCTCTCAACAGAGCAGCGGAAGAGGCTGACCATTGCGGTTGAACTCGTGGCTAACCCCTCCATAATATTCATGGATGAACCAACTTCAGGCTTAGATGCAAGAGCTGCTGCTATTGTTATGAGAACAGTTAGAAACACTGTGGATACTGGAAGAACAGTTGTCTGCACCATCCATCAACCAAGCATTGACATATTTGACGCTTTTGATGAGGTGAAAAATTCTTCATAGATCGAAAGATTTCGGACTTGGAACTCTACTTCATTGATCTGTTCTACATGAGTATGATTGTTTAACATGTCATTGCAGCTATTCCTGCTGAAGAAAGGAGGACAAGAGCTTTATGTAGGGCCACTTGGCCGTCATTCTTGCCATCTAATCAAGTACTTTGAGGTATGATGAATCAAGAAATTTCGAGCATGGAAATATCTGTATATTTTCTTTAAAGGTTTTGCTAATACGTGTATTTTTCTATGAAGGGAATTGAGAACGTGAGTAAAATCAAGGATGGTTATAATCCAGCAACCTGGATGTTGGAAGTCACCAGTTCAGCAAAAGAAATAGCTTTGGGGATTGATTTTGCTGATGTGTATAAAAAATCAGAAATTTACAGGTTTGGTTTTATATTGGAAAGAACCTCTCTCTTCCTAAGCAAGACTTGTTGGTGAAAACATACTCATCTATGGCATGTCTTTCAGGAGAAACAAAGCACTTATTGAAGAACTGAGCACCCCGGCTTCTGGTTCCGAGGACCTCTATTTCCCTACTAAATACTCTCAGCCATTTTTAACCCAATGCATAGCTTGCTTATGGAAACAACATTGGTCATATTGGCGCAATCCACCATACACTGCCATAAGGTTGATCTATACAGCCATCATAGCCTTGATGTTTGGGACAATGTTCTGGAACCTTGGCTCCAAAACGTAAGTTACAATGCAGACAAAAAGACAGATATATATTCTTACCAATATATTTTCTTCCAAATGTGATTTTGAAAATTTTGAATCCAGGACAAAACAACGGGATCTCTTCAATGCAATTGGTTCTATGTATGCTGCTGTTCTCTTTCTTGGTATTAAAAATTCTACAACAGTGCAGCCAGTCGTAGATGTGGAAAGAACAGTCTTCTATAGAGAACGAGCTGCCGGAATGTATTCTGCCTTGGCATATGCCTTTGCACAGGTGACTGATCATATATTCTACTAACATAATATTTTAGGTTTCACTGAGATTACTTGTACTATTTATCTTATGCCATTTCCGTATGTTGTTGCAGGTTACAATTGAGATCCCTTATGTTTTTGCACAAGCAGTTATCTATAGTGTCATAGTTTATGCAATGATTGGGTTTGAGTGGACTTTGGCTAAATTTTTATGGTACCTATTCTTCATGTATTTCACATTTTTGTACTTCACCTACTATGGCATGATGGGTGTGGCCTTGACGCCGAACCAACACGTTGCTGCTATAAGTGCCAGTGCATTTTATGCAATATGGAATGTCTTCTCAGGGTTCGTCATTCCCCGAACCGTAAGTGTTGCTTACCCTCAACTTGTAATGCATGTTTTTTGTGTGCATAGATTCTGTCTTCATGTCTTATTTTCTCATCCTGTAATTTTGATTCATGTTCATTTGGCCAACTACAGAGGATTCCTATATGGTGGAGATGGTACTATTGGGCGTGTCCAATGGCTTGGACCTTGTATGGACTGGCTACGTCACAGTTTGGAGATATACAGGACAAGCTTGAGACTGGTGAAACGGTGGAAGAATTTATGCGGAATTACTTCGGTTTCAAGCAAGAATTTATAGGAGTGGTGGCTGCCGTGGTGGTTGGATTCACTCTACTCTTTGCAGTTATCTTTGCCTTGTCCATCAAGATGTTGAATTTCCAGAGGCGATGAAATTTTTGTTTCAACAGGATTGTCTGGGGATGGCTAACATCTCAACGACTTTTTCATCATCTAGGAATTACTTTGATCTTATGTGTTGCAGTTTTAATTGTATAATTGGAAAAGCTGCTCATGTGATACAAAATTAATAAATAATAATATGATTCTTTTACAAGTTTCGAATTTTCGAGGGCTAATCACTCCACGAGCAGGCCAAAAAGTTGGCACCAACCATTATCGTTTTTGCCTCTATCATGTGAAGCCTAACAACTGACAGTTATATTCATGAAGGCCATGCTAACTAAGTTGATTGTAGAAGATATTAAGCTCAAACTTACAAGTTATTTTTTGATAGTATGTTGATCGTAGATATAACAGTATATTCTTATTTGTTGCCTGCTAAATTTCATGTAGTATTAGCCTGAAAAATAAATGTTGGCTGGAAAGCAGAAGGAGAAATGCTTTAATCAGCAGAAAGCAGCCAGTTTAGAGTTTAAAATGACGGTTTAACAGATTTTGAAACGATTTTGTGGATTTTGCGGCGAATATCTGACTTTTTCTGATGAAATTTGGGCACTTAACACTAACCGCTGCTAAGCGTTGCAACAGCGATCTTTAGCAGCGTAAGCCTAAACCGCCGCTAAAAGGCAATTTTGGAGTTTCAGTCGCCTCCTTAATCCGGAGACTATTACAAATGCATTCTTTCACACATCGTTCATTTAGAAATCTACTCACTAAAAAGAGCAGACATTTTCTTACATAGTCCACGTTTACAATTATTACAAGAAAATATTACAAATTTCACTACAGCTATTTCACTACAAATATTACAAATTTGCTGTGCAGAACTCCTTTCCCACTTGTCAGTACTTAGGTGATCACTCCCCCATAATTTAGATGTAACAAAAATGTCGTCTCTTTCAAAATTCGGATCAAGAATTGCCTCTGTCAAAGCATTTCCTAGAGCTGCCGGCTCAGAATCATAAATCTTCGCAGTGTCAAAATGCTGGTAACCCATCTGCATTACAAAATCATGCACTTTTAGAACACATTCATTCAGTGCTTGATAAAATAAATAAATAGTAAATAGTTGAAAACTAGAATATCCGTATGATCAAGTGAGTGATTGACATAGTTGCAAAACAAAAGGCAGTACACAAGCAAGCATGGAGGTTCTGTTTTGGCCTTCAATGGCAAAGGTTGAGGAATTAATATGGGTGGGCCAGGCTTGCCTAAAAATGGCCATACACAAACCAAAGCTTAAGTATTAGACTTTAACAAACTCATAATTAGGCTGTGTGTGTTAAGATATTACGCAAGGAGGATCCACATGCTTGATTTTTATTAATTTATGCATCTTAGCTAGCACCACCAGTGTGGCTTGTGATGAACACCAAATTTTATTCTACGACTGCTACGAACACCAAATTTTATTCACCAAATGACGTAACAGTGTTTAATTGATATATGGCGGCTATGGCGTCGCAGAAGTGCTCGCAGACGGCGTCGCAGAAGTGCTCGCAGACGGCGTCGTGACGAATTTAGGGTTAGGGTGGTTCTGGTCGAATAGGTTTGGGGATTTTGGTGAAGAAAGAAAAATTGGGGTTTTCGGCAATTCCTTCCTTACTATCAATCCGATTTGGGGCTTCCCCATTAAAAATAAATAAAAATAAAAATACTGATTTGGGCCTTAGCGGCTAGCCCAATTCCTGACCTTCTGGACTTTCCAATTCATCTCAAACTCAATTATTTCCCAAGTGCGCCGCCGGGCCCACATATCCAAACTTTTGTCATTCGTGTCTATTATCTACATGTCTTGGACTCTTACATGTAAATGGTTTTTTTATTGTCGGCTGAACAATGGTGATTTAGACGCCAAGTCAAGCTATAACTACTAATTCTATTTACATTATGAAATAGAAAATGAAATAAATTACAATCAATATGCAAATGACGTAAATTCCCTGTTATGATAAATGCAATACACCTATCGTTCTGATGAAATTTTTTTTTTTTCATTTTTTTCAGTCTCTATGTAAAAGTCAAACCCTCCACATGATACTTATTACTTTCACTTTCTCTTTGGCCTGGTGCGTCAATGCCTGTGATATCAAAAACTTTAATGAATGGTGATGATATCATCCATGATGTCTGAAACTTTTGATCATGACATGTTAACTTCTTTCTGTAAATTAATACAATCATTCCATGAAAGTGGCCAACAAAGGCCAAATCCTTTTTCTCCTGCTTTCTGTTTTCCCACTATTTATTTGCTATCTTCTTAGTTCATAAATAAAGTTGGAAACTTGGATAATAGAAAAAAGACTTGGGTTTCTGGTGGTTCTTCTACAATGGAGATTGGTTGTGATCTTGAGAAAGCTGGTCACAGTTTCAAAAGCTCTTCCTTTTGGACTGACACTGGCGCAGGAGTTTTCTCATCATCTTCACGTGGAGAGGATGATGAGGAAGCTCTCAAGTGGGCTGCTCTTCAGAGACTTCCAACTTTCCAGCGCTTGAAGAAAGGTTTGATCTCTACATCCGAAGGCCGTGCCAACGAAGTTGATGTGAGCCATCTTCAAATACAAGAAAGGAAGAATTTGATTGAGAGGTTGGTTGGAGTAGCTGAAGAGGATCATGAGAACTTTTTGTTGAGGCTCAAGAACCGCATTGATAGGTAAGAATTTAGAATTAATCTCAACTCTACATATTTCTATTTTTCTTGAATTTTCTCTGTTTTTTTAATTATATATTTATAATAATGGGTTTGTTTTACTTGGAATGTATCTCAGAGTTGGAATTAGCCTTCCTACAATTGAAGTTAGATTTGAGCATTTAAAAATTGCAGCTGAAGCTTATGTAGGAGGCAGAGCTCTGCCTACAGTCTTTAACTACTGTGTTAATTTAGTGGAGGTAATGATTAACCACTAAAATTCAGTTTGTGTATTTGCATATATAATCTTGGTGTTAATACATTCTAACATAACTATTTGTTTCTGGGTTCCAAAGGGTTTGTTGAACTCCCTCCGTATTCTTCCTAGCAAGAAGCAACACTTGACTATCCTTAAAGATGTGAGTGGGATCATCAAGCCTTGCAGGTGAGAAAGTTGCAGACTATGTCTCAAATATATATTTGTTGGAGTTTGTGTGGCCTAATACTCACTTGGTTCATGTGTTTGCTCAGAATGACACTGCTTTTGGGTCCTCCGAGTTCCGGAAAGACCACACTGTTGTTGGCTTTGGCGGGAGAGCTTGACCGGGATCTTAAGGTTACACAAAATGAAATGGCGCCTTAAGATTTTTTATTTTAGCTTTAGTCTAAAGGTATTACTCTTGGATTATGTTACTAATTAGTCAAAATTCTTGTGCAGTTTTCTGGACGTGTGACCTACAATGGTCATGACATGCATGAGTTTGTGCCTCAGAGGAGTGCTGTCTATATCAGTCAACATGATGTTCATATGGGCGAGATGACAGTCGGAGAAACGTTGGCTTTTTCTGCAAGATGCCAAGGGGTTGGAGCTCGTTATGGTTCGTTTACAGGACTTCTTTTTATTGAACTTTCAGAATCAGACGAGAGACTATAACAGGAAAAGATGATTGAGGTTTTTTTTCTTCTGAATTTTGACAGAGATCCTAGCAGAGATAAGTAGAAGAGAGAAAGAAGCGAATATTAAACCAGATGCAGACTTGGATATCTACATGAAGGTGAGAATATCTACTTAAGAGGTCTGTAAACTACAACTATATTATGGACACCATTTTTCTTGGATGATTAGTTAATTTTCAGTTGTTTTTTGTTATTATAGGCAGTGGCATCAGAAAGCCAGAGGACACAAGTGGTGACAGATTATATTCTAAAGGTAGAGCATCATATTTGTTTTGCAATGACAAAAGGACTTTTGAAAATTACCCTTGCACTATTTCTCTTTATTGATCAATAATCCATTTGATTTTTCAGATCCTGGGACTGGATGTCTGTGCAGATACCTTGGTAGGGGATCAATTAATTAGGGGCATCTCTGGAGGACAAAAGAAACGAGTCACAACGGGTAAACAAAGTCTAGTTCTTGCATTAAAGCACATGCATTGTAAATTTAAGTGGCAAATCTTTGACAAATGAATATTATATAGGTGAAATGTTGGTTGGACCTGCTAAGGCATTATTCATGGACGAAATATCTACTGGTTTGGATAGTTCAACTACATATCAAATTGTGAATTCGATCAAGCAATATGTTCATATTCTCAAGGGGACTGCATTCATCTCACTGCTGCAACCAGCACCTGAGACTTATGAACTATTTGATGACATTGTTCTCCTTTCTGATGGTCAAATTGTGTACCAAGGTCCTCGTGAACAAGTTCTTGAATTTTTTGAATCCATGGGCTTTAGATGTCCTGAGAGAAAAGGTGTGGCCGACTTCCTGCAAGAAGTAGGTCCTTATATTTCTTTGTTTTGATCTTGTGAAAATAAAGAAAATGAGCATCACACATGGAGTCTCACATAAAATATGTTGTAGGTGACGTCAAGGAAAGATCAGGAGCAATATTGGGCAACCAAAGATGAGCCTTACAAGTTCATCACAGTAGAGGAATTTGTTGAGCGATTCAACTCATTCCCTGTGGGGAGCAAACTTGCAGATGAACTTGCAACTCCATTTGACAAGACAAAGAGCCATCCAGCTGCATTAACAACAAAAAAGTATGGTGTTAGGAAAACAGAACTATTGAAAGCTTGCTTTGCAAGGGAATTCTTGCTTATGAAGAGGAACTCATTTGTCTACCTTTTCAAGCTTACCCAAGTGAGTTTTAACTTCACTTAAGCTTCTACTATAACCATTCTTTCATCTTGTGCTCCTGGGTTTGATTTTTATTTTTTATTTTCCTTATTTTTAGCTCTCAATCTTGGCTCTAATTACAATGACACTGTTCCTACGGACTGAGATGCACCGTGATTCAGTAAGTGACGGAGGAATTTATGCTGGTGCTTTGTTCTTCTCCATGGTTTCTGTTATGTTCAATGGAATGGCAGAGCTTTCTATGACAATTGCCAAGCTTCCTGTTTTTTATAAGCAAAGAAAACTACTCTTCTTTCCACCATGGGCATATGCCCTTCCCGCATGGATCCTCAAGATCCCTATCACTTGTCTTGAAGTAGGTGTTTGGGTATTTATTACCTACTATGTCATTGGATATGATCCAAATGTTGAAAGGTAAAACAACTAGAAAAAGTTACCACTTTATGGCTAACATTTGTTTTCATGTTTTCTCCATAATAAAAAATAATGAATATTCATGCACATGATGCAGGTTGTTTAAGCAGTACCTTCTACTCTTACTCATTAATCAGATGGCTTCTGCGTTGTTCCGATTCATTGCTGGAGTTGGTAGAAGCTTGACTATTGCAAACACATTTGGATCATTTGCTCTGGTCATGCTTTTTGCTTTGGGTGGCTTTGTCTTGTCAAGAGGTATAAAACAAGTAAAGAAACTTCATGTTACATTGCTTAATTGCTATGCAATGGTGTTTATTTTCTTTTGATTGTTTCCACAGAGGATATAAAGAAATGGTGGATATGGGGCTATTGGATATCGCCTTTGATGTATGGGCAGAATGCAATAGTAGTCAATGAGTTCCTTGGAAAGAGCTGGAGTCATGTAAACCTTTGATTTTCCTTTTTCAAACATTTTGGCTTGTGTCTCTTATTCATAGTCTAATTACTTTTTTCTCTTAAAGGTTCTTCCAAACTCAACTGAGCCGTTAGGAGTTGCTGTTCTGAAGTCCCGCGGATTCTTCACTCATCCATCTTGGTATTGGATTGGCGTGGGAGCATTGGCTGGATACATGATTATATTCAATATTTTTTTCACTTTGGCTCTCACTTATCTAAAGCGTGGGTACCTTCACCTTATCTTATGTGCACTAAATCTTACAAGTGAGACTTTAACTCATAAGATATAAAACATTGTGCAGCATTTGACAAGCCACAGGCTGTTAGATTGGAAGACTCTAGCTCATCTCCTCAAATTAGCCAAGGTGATATATCTCATAAGTAATGTTTGTGTATGTCTGCTTTGAGTGAAATATGATTAATATTTTTCTCTTTTTGGTGAAAATCAAATTTTATGGACGTACAGAGAATGGAAATGGAAGTGTATCTTCCAGGTCCTCATCTGCAAGGACACAAGCTACTGCTGACACTAACCCCAACAAGAAAAGAGGAATGGTTCTTCCGTTTGAACCATATTCTATCACCTTTGATGAAATCACGTACTCTGTGGACATGCCACAGGTGATTTATTTATGCAACCAGAGTTTAAGTGTGTTTGACTTTTGGCAAATCCGGTGCAAGTCCAACATTGTAAGACTTTTTTTTTTATTTGGACTTGCAGGAAATGAAGAATCAAGGTGTTCCAGAGGATAAATTGGTGCTCCTCAGGCGTGTGAGTGGTGCTTTCAGGCCAGGTGTTCTGACAGCTCTAATGGGAGTGAGTGGTGCTGGTAAAACGACGCTAATGGATGTACTTGCTGGCAGAAAAACTGGTGGTTATATTGAGGGAAAAATCACAATCTCTGGGCACCCAAAGAAGCAAGAATCATTTGCCCGGATTTCTGGATATTGTGAGCAGAATGACATACATTCTCCTCATGTTACTGTCTACGAGTCTTTGATGTACTCAGCGTGGTTGCGTTTACCTGCAGAAATCAATTCAGAAACTAGGAAGGTTGGTATTTTAAGTTACAAACTATAGTTTCTAAGCTTAATTTTGATTCTTATGAAATTTTGCTGTTGTGAACTAGTTGAGTTGATTGAAAGTTTGTTCCAATTTCTAATCCAAGTTACCATTCTTGTACATATGCATGATTTTGTGTAGAAGTTCACTAAAGCTGGGTTGCTAGAAAAATAAGTTTGTAAGTCAACCACCTGCCTCATCAAGTTTCATAAAATGAACATGATTGCAGATGTTCGTTGAGGAAGTGATGGGACTTGTGGAGCTGAATCCGTTGAGACAAGCACTAGTGGGGTTGCCTGGTGCGAATGGTCTCTCAACAGAGCAGCGGAAGAGGCTGACCATTGCGGTTGAACTCGTGGCTAACCCCTCCATAATATTCATGGATGAACCAACTTCAGGCTTAGATGCAAGAGCTGCTGCTATTGTTATGAGAACAGTTAGAAACACTGTGGATACTGGAAGAACAGTTGTCTGCACCATCCATCAACCAAGCATTGACATATTTGACGCTTTTGATGAGGTGAAAAATTCTTCATAGATCGAAAGATTTCGGACTTGGAACTCTACTTCATTGATCTGTTCTACATGAGTATGATTGTTTAACATGTCATTGCAGCTATTCCTGCTGAAGAAAGGAGGACAAGAGCTTTATGTAGGGCCACTTGGCCGTCATTCTTGCCATCTAATCAAGTACTTTGAGGTATGATGAATCAAGAAATTTCGAGCATGGATATATCTGTATATTTTCTTTAAAGGTTTTGCTAATACGTGTATTTTTCTATGAAGGGAATTGAGAACGTGAGTAAAATCAAGGATGGTTATAATCCAGCAACCTGGATGTTGGAAGTCACCAGTTCAGCAAATGAAATAGCTTCGGGGATTGATTTTGCTGATGTGTATAAAAAATCAGAAATTTACAGGTTTGGTTTTATATTGGAAAGAACCTCTCTTTTCCTAATAAGACTTGTTGGTGAAAACATACTCATCTATGGCATATCTTTCAGGAGAAACAAAGCACTTATTGAAGAACTGAGCACCCCGGCTTCTGGTTCGGAGGACCTCTATTTCCCTACTAAATACTCTCAGCCATTTTTAACCCAATGCATAGCTTGCTTATGGAAACAACATTGGTCATATTGGCGCAATCCACCATACACTGCCATAAGGTTGATCTATACAGCCATCATAGCCTTGATGTTTGGGACAATGTTCTGGAACCTTGGCTCCAAAACGTAAGTTACAATGCAGAACCAAAAGACAGATATATTCTTACCAATATATTTTCTTCCAAATGTGATTTTGAAAATTTTGAATCCAGAACGAAACAACGGGATCTCTTCAATGCAATTGGTTCTATGTATGCTGCTGTTCTCTTTCTTGGTATTAAAAATTCTACAACAGTGCAGCCAGTCGTAGATGTGGAAAGAACAGTCTTCTATAGAGAACGAGCTGCCGGAATGTATTCTGCCTTGGCATATGCCTTTGCACAGGTGACAGATCATATATTCTACTAACATAATATTTTAGGTTTCACTGAGATTACTTGTATTATTTATCTTATGCCATTTCCGTATGTTGTTGCAGGTTACAATTGAGATCCCTTATGTTTTTGCACAAGCAGTTATCTATAGTGTCATAGTTTATGCCATGATTGGGTTTGAGTGGACTTTGGCTAAATTCTTGTGGTACCTATTCTTCATGTATTTCACATTTTTGTACTTCACCTACTATGGCATGATGGGTGTGGCCTTGACGCCGAACCAACACATTGCTGCTATAAGTGCCAGTGCATTTTATGCAGTATGGAATGTCTTCTCAGGGTTCGTCATTCCCCGAACCGTAAGTGTTTCTTACCCTCAACTTGTAATGCATGTTTTATGTCTGCATAGAATCTGTCTTCATGTCTTATTTTCTCATCCTGTAATTTTGATTCATGTTCATTTGGCCAACTACAGAGGATTCCTGTATGGTGGAGATGGTACTATTGGGCATGTCCAATGGCTTGGACCTTGTATGGACTGGCTACGTCACAGTTTGGAGATATACAGGACAAGCTTGAGACCGGTGAAACAGTGGAAGAATTTATGCGGAATTACTTTGGTTTCAAGCAAGAATTTATAGGAGTGGTGGCTGCCGTGGTGGTTGGATTCACTCTACTCTTTGCAGTTATCTTTGCCTTGTCCATCAAGAAGTTGAATTTCCAGAGGCGATGAAATTTTTGTTTCAAAAGGATTGTCTGGGGATGGCTAACATGTCAACAACTTGTTCATCATCTAGGAATTTCTTTGATCTTATGTGTTGCAGTTGTAAGCAGGCCAAAAAGTTGGCACCAACCATTATCGTTTTTGCCTCTATCATGTGAAGCCTAAGAACTGACAATTATATTCGTGAAGGCCATGCTAACTAAGTTGATTGTAGAAGATATTAAGCTCAAACTTACAAGTTATGTTTTGATAGTATGTTGATTGTAGATATAACAGTATATTCTTATTTGTTGCCTGCTAAATTTCATGTAGTATTAGCCTGAAAAATAAATGTTGGTTGGAAAGCAGAAGGAGAAATGCTTTAATCAGCAGAAAGCTGAAAGTTTATAGTTTAAAATGACGGTTTAACGGATTTCGCAACGATTTTGTAAATTTAGCGGCGAATATCTGACTTTTCGTGACGAAATTTGGGTACCTAATATGTTAAATACCCTTTAGCAACACTTTTAACCGCTGCTAAGCGTTGCAACAGCGATCTTTAGCAGCGTAAGCCTAAACCGCTGCTAAAAGTCAATTTTGGAGTTTCTGTCACCTCCCTTATCCGGAGACTATTACAAATGCATTCTTTCACACATCGTGCATTTAGAAATTTACTCACTACAGAAAAAGAGCAGACATTTTCTTACATTGTCCACGTTTACAATTATTACAAGAAAATATTACAAATTTCACTACAGCTATTTCACTACAAATATTACAAATTTGCTGTGCAGAACTCCCTTCCCGCTTGTCAGTACTTAGGTGATCACTCCCCCATAATTTAGATGTAACAAAAATGTCGCATCAAGAATTGCCTCTGTCAAAGCATTTCTTAGAGCTGTCGGCTCAGAACGATAAATCTTCGCAGTGTCAAAATGCTGGTAACCCATCTGCATTACAAAATCATGCACTTTTAGAACACATTCATTCAGTGCTTGATAAAATAAATAAATACTAAAGAGTTGGAAACTAGAATATCTGAGTGATTGACAGAGTTGCAAAACAAAAGGCAGTACACAGCAAGCATGGAGTTTCTGTTTTGGCCTTCAATGGCAAAGGTTGATTAATTAATATGGGTGGGCCTGGCTTGCCTAAAAATGGCAATACGCAAACCAAAGCTTAAGTATTAGACTTTAACAAACTCATAATTAGGCTGTGTGTGTTGAGAAAATAAGCAAGGTGGATGGATCCACATGCTTGATTTTTGTTAATTTATGGATCTTGGCTAGCACCACCAGTGTGGCTTGTGATGAGTCACTCATAGGTGTCATTCATATTTCATTCTACGACTGCTACGAACACCAAACTTTATTCACCAAATGACATAACAGTGTTTAATTGATATTTTATTCACCTAATGACATAACCTAATTGATGTTTTATAATGACAAACTTATTTGCACTCTCTCTAAAAAAAAGTGTAAGAGATGTTTGGGTTGTCCCAATATCATGAAGCCATTTCCACAGCTAAGCCATTATTCGAGTCTACTACAATGTGAAAATACCATAGGGTAAGGAAAACTGCAAAGTAATTTCATGCTAATCCAAAAGAAAAATAATAGAGATGTCAATCTTCAAACTAATCGACCCCAGAGAGGTAGTCTAAAAACTCTTCTAAGGAATTGGTTTCATCAATTCAAACATTTTGAATTTAATCTTATTCCTCTAAGTGTCAAATATAGTGTAATTGAGAGAGTAAAGAGTGAGGAATAATAGATGTTTTGCAGAGAATTCTCCCTTATATCTTTGTATTGCTATCATGGAGATATTTATACACAATGTAGAAATGGTAACTATTAGTTACAAACAAGTATACAAAACCATGGAGCATTTCCAGGATTTGTGTCTCCCTAAAACATGGAAAATGTAAACATACCTAACTAAGACTTGCCTAACTATGACTTGCCTAATTATGACTTGCCTAACTTACTTGCCTAACTTACTTGCCTAACTCTTATGACTTGACTAACACTCCCCCTCAAGTTGGTGCAAAGATATCACGCATGCCCAACTTGTCAAGTGAGGCATAGAAAACTTTACTTGATACGGCCTTTGTCAGAATGTCGGCAAGTTGGTTTTCCGAGTTTACAAACGGAAACTTAATTATACCACTTTCAAGCTTTTCTTTGATGAAGTGTCGGTCGACTTCCACATGTTTGGTACGGTCGTGTTGTACTGGGTTATGTGCTATCTCGATAGCAGCTTTATTGTCACAGTACAAGTTTGTAGCTTTTAAGGGTTTAACTCCAAGATCCTTCAGTAATCTCCGTAACCAGAGCAATTCACACACTCCTTGAGCCATTCCCCTGAATTCTGCTTCAGCACTTGATCTAGCCACAACTTTTTGTTTCTTACTTCTCCAAGTGACTAAGTTGCCACCCACAAATGTAAAGTATCCAGATGTAGACCGTCTATCTGTGATGGATCCTGCCCAATCAGCATCTGTGTATCCTTCCGGGTACATATGTGTATGTTTGGAGAACATTAATCCTTTTGCAGGGGCAGCCTTCAAGTACCTCAGAATCCGAGTTACTCCATTCATGTGTGTCTCACTCGGTTGATGCATAAACTGACTCACCATACTTACAGCATAAGCTATGTCGGGCGTGTGTGTGACAGATAGATCAGTCGCCCAACTAACCTTTGGTACCTTTCTTTGTCAGTGGGTACTTGATCTGGATACATCCCTAACTTGTGGTTCTGCTCAATAGGTGTGTCAGCTGGCTTGCAATCAAGCATTCCAGTTTCTGTTAGCAAATCTAACACATATTTTCGTTGGGATAGAAATATGCCATGTTTTGATCTAGCAACTTCTATGCCAAGGAAATATTGTAACTCACCCAAGTCCTTCATCTCAAATTCACTAGCAAGGAGCTTCTGCAGATTCTTCATTTCTTCATTGTTATTACCGGTAACCACCATATCATCAACATAGATGATGAGGGCCGTCAGTTTGTTACCACGACGCTTTAAGAATAAAGTGTGATCCGAGTGACTCTGAGAGTATCCAAAACGCTTCATGGAATCAGTGAATCTTCCAAACCAAGCTCGTGGCGACTGCTTGAGCCCATATAGTGATTTTTTCAGCTTGCAAACGGTGTTGGGACCGAATGTCGTAGAGATCCCTGGTGGTGGTTCCATATACACTTCTTCTTGCAAGTCCCCGTGAAGGAACGCATTCTTTACATCATACTGCAGTAGTGGCCAATCAAGATTTGCAGCCAATGACATTAGAACACGAACAGTGTTGATCTTGGCAACAGGTGCAAATGTCTCATGGTAGTCAATTCCATATGTTTGTGTATACCCTTTGGCTACTAATCGAGCTTTGTATCTGTCTATGGATCCATCAGCTTTGTATTTAACAGTGTATATCCACCGACATCCAACTGGTTTCATCCCTTGTGGTAACTGAACCATCTCCCATGTAGAATTCTTTTCCAGAGCTTCCATTTCAATTGCCATTGCTTCAGCCCATCTGGAATCTGTTATAGCATCCTGCCACTTATTTGGAACACATACAGTAGATAATTGATTGACAAATGATGCATATGACTTTGACAATCTATGAGTTGAAACATGGTTATTAATGGGATATTTAGACTTGGCAGCAAGGTCAGGACAATATTGAGGTTTGGGTTTTCCTCTAGTGGTCCTAGGTGGGAGAGTGTATGGTATAGGATTAGGTGGTTCGGGAATTACCTCGAGTGTTTCTTCATCACGAGACGATTGGTCCGATGGTTGAGAAGAAGGGGTTGTATTTTGTAGTTGATCACAGCAAACATTTGGATTGTCATCTCCGGGATCTTCACCAAATAAGAACGATAATGTTTCTGTACCTTCATTGCTGTCCAGATATCCAGTTTCAAGTCTCGGCGACCGGTCGCTGGCTTCTGGGCGACCGGTCGTTTCTGAATCTGTACAAAAGCGACCGGTCGTTTCTGGAAGGCGACCGGTCGTTTCCGGCATTTTTGACTCTGTGAAAAAGCGACCGGTCGTTTCTGGGAGGCGACCGGTCGTTTCAGGACGATTTTCAGTGTTGTTGGAGCACGACGACCGGTCGCTGAGGTCCGGGCGACCGGTCGCTTTTGAACAGACTTGATTTTCTTCTTGAGCCTTGTTTTCCTTCTCTTCATTCCTCCTCTCCCCCTGAAGAGAAGGGGGCGTAACAGTTTTAAAGTATGATAAATCTTCATGGAATGTGGCATCCATAGTGACAAAGAGCTTGCGAGTAGGAGGATGGTAACACTTGTATCCTTTTTGATTTGATCCATACCCAACGAACGCACAACGAATGGCACAAGGGTCCAGTTTACTTCTTTGATGAGATGGAACATGAGCATATACAACACAACCAAATATGCGAGGAGGCAACTTGAGGACTGTAGGAAGAGAGACGTGACGAGCCAAGGTGTTCAGTGGAGTTTCAAACTTCAAAACACTACTAGGCACTCGATTAATGACATAGACTGCAGAAAGGAGGGCATGTCCCCATAAGTAGTGAGGGACCGATTGATCCAGCATGTATGCACGAGCAACCTCAAGTAATTGTCGATTCTTTCGCTCTGCGACACCATTTTGTTGTGGAGTAAAAGGTGTGGAGGTTTGATGAATGATGCCGTGGTCTCGAAAAAATTGTTCCAAGACCTTGTTCACATATTCCCCACCATTATCAGACCGGAATACTTTGATGGAGGCTTGGAATTGTGTGGTAATCATAGCATGAAATTCACGGATTGCAGCGGAAACATCACTTTTATGAGCAAGTAAGTATACCCAAGTCATGCGAGTGCAATCGTCAATAAATGTAACAAACCATCTTTTGCCATTGGAAGAGACTTTAGCAGGACCCCAAACATCAGAGTGAACCAAATCAAAAGGAAATTCTGTCTTATTATCACTTAAGGGAAAAACAGTTCGATGGCTTTTGGCCAATACACAGGTTTCACACTGAAACTGGTGATTATCTAAGCCACGAAACAAAGACGGAAACAAACGTTGAAGATAGCCAAATGATGGATGCCCTAGACGACGATGCCAGAGCCAAATCTGGTGTTGATTTCGAGCTTGTGAGCTGGAACTATGAGTATGAGCTGCCCTTGGTGGTGGAGATACCGTCAAGGAATACAACCCCCCTCTTCGTTTACCATGCCCAATCGTCGCGTGAGTCGTGAGGTCCTGAAAAATACAATGGGAAGGATAGAATGTGGCATAACAATTATATGAGTCAAGTAATTTTCCAACAGACAGCAAATTGCAATTGATGGAGGGAACAAGTAGTGTATGAGATAAAGATAAGGAAGGGGAAAGTGATATAGTTCCTTCACCAGCAACATTAGAAGGAACTCCATTGGCACTAGTAATGTATGGATGACAAGACTTAGAAGATAATGTGGAAAACATAGTAGAGTCAAAAGTCATATGATCAGTGGCACCTGTATCAATTATCCATGTAGTGGGTCGTGTACCTGATTCGGAGTCAGAAAGTAGAGTGGAAGATGGAGAAGCATCGGTAGTTATAACACATGCTGCCTTGGGAGTTTTGTTGCGGGACTTGAGAGCATCCCACCACTCAGGATAACCATGAAGCTTAAAGCACTTCTCAACAAGATGATTACCACCACAATGAGTGCACTTCTGAGTTCCCTTTGCATCGTCAGTTTTGGGACCCCGGGGGGGAAATCCGGAGGACGTACGGTGTGGTGGTCGATAGGGCTTGACGGCCATTGCACTTCCCCCGCCAAGCATGGAGGATTCTCGGTTATCTTCTTCTACCACAAGTGCATAAGCTTCAATGACTGCTGGAAGCGGGTTCATAGCAAGAATCCGACTACGAACGGAATCAAAGTTGGGATCGAGTCCTCCCAAAAAATCGTACACACGTTCAACTTCAAGTGCTTGTTGATGAAGAGCCACATCATCGGGATTGGTATGTTTGCAGGGACGGAGGCTGTCAATTTCCTGCCATATGATGTGTAACTTTTCATAGAAGACATTCACAGGCTCACCATTTTGAGAGGTGGTGACGGACTGGCGACGGAGTTGGTACAACTTGGAGCTATTCTGAGTAACAGTGTAAGTCTTCCGAGATGCATCCCACACCGCATAAGCCGTTGAGCAATGGTCAAATAAGGCACGTACATTTTTGGTCATGGAATTGAGGAGCCATGACTGCACCAAACAGTTGTCTTCATCCCAAGTTTCATAGCTAGGATCATCAATGGCAGGTGCAATTTTTTTACCATTAATGAAACCAGCCATACGACGAGCAGTGATGGCCAAGCGAACACTACGAGACCATGCAGGATAGTTGGACCCATCCAACTTATCAGGAGTAATTTGAGAGCAATCATGAGAGGACCGGAGTGGTGGAGTTGTGGAGTCGCTTTTGGTGGAGTCGATCTTAGAGGAGTCGGCAGTGGAGTTGGTGGTGTCTTCCATGAGGTAAATAGGTGAAGAGATTGATGCTGGGAAGAGGAAAAGTTGGTGCTGGAAAATTGGTAAAGGAAAGAGGTAAAGAGATGCAGCGGAAGATAGCTTAGAACTTCAGCAAACAAGAGCACAATTTTCAGCAAAGTGTAGAGGCAAGGCAAGGGTAGAGGTAGGAGCAATACAGCAGCAAAGTATGAGCAAGGGTAAGTAGAGATTAGGCAAGGATAAGGTTATGCAGAGGCAACCAAAATCGATTGCTCTGATACCATGTCAAATATAGTGTAATTGAGAGAGTAAAGAGTGAGGAATAATAGATGTTTTGCAGAGAATTCTCCCTTATATCTTTGTATTGCTATCATGGAGATATTTATACACAATGTAGAAAGGGTAACTATTAGTTACAAACAAGTATACAAAACCATGGAGCATTTCCAGGATTTGTGTCTCCCTAAAACATGGAAAATGTAAACATACCTAACTAAGACTTGCCTAACTATGACTTGCCTAATTATGACTTGCCTAACTTACTTGCCTAACTTACTTGCCTAACTCTTATGACTTGACTAACACTAAGTTCATGGTTCTAATAAATTACTGAAATTATATCACTAATAGCATAACCAAAGTAACAACAACAAGAAGGAAACCAAATCAAGACGAACTTGTATATCAGGTAACGAAAAAAGGATGCAAATTTTAGTTTTCTACTGGTCAGATATGTGGAAAATGAAAATAAAAAGATATGATCTTTTGAACCACTTAGATATAAAAGGCGCAAATTTTCTAGTGCAGAAGCTAAGCATTTACCTGTTTCGTTCAAATTGGGAGCATGGTAGTCCATTTCCCCTCTTGTTACTCATCTTTCATGGCAGCTATGGCACCGTAGGAGTGCTGGCGACGACGGTTTGAAGAATTAGGTTTAGGGATTTTGTTTTCGGTCGAATAGATTTGGGGATTTTGTCAAAACGGGTTGGTCAACGTCGCAACGATAAACAATTGGTCCCAATCGCAGGCCTGAAATCGTCATTTCATATTCTTCCAGTTCGGGTGAGGAGAGAAAGAGAAAATGGGCTTTTTTTGAGGCCCAAAGATATACTTTTGTATTCAGTAATGCGCCCAATCTAGAAAAAGCATGTTTTAAATAAGAGTGCTGCTAAACGAACCCTAAAATTAACTGAGTACACCTTGCTACTAAACTATTTATTGAATTACTAATTTACCCTAATATAAAATTACCAAAAAGATAAAATAATATTGGTATTTATTATTTTGAATCCATGCCTTCAAACAAATTGACTTAATTTTTAACAAACAACGCGGAATCCATGAGAACTGTATTGATCCAATTTGATATTTTTATGCATAAAACTTAAACAATCAATAACACAAACCAATTCATGCTGAAATATTGGAAACCCACACCCAAAGAGTTCTCCGCTGCAAGGTTGGAGGCTAGGAGAGTCTGAGAATGCCATGGTTGAGGGAGAAGAAGCATTCAAAATGCCTATTGATATTTTACATTATTTTCCATACGAGTTAACAATGTTTGTGTATTGTTAAAGGTTGAGAGACGTGTCAAAATTTTAGATAAAGGACATGAGGAGACAGGGAATTTGGGGACAGCAGATCTCAACTCCCCTGAGATCCTATTCTCTACGCCACCCCCCTTAACAACCCTAGTCACCATTTCTACTTAAACTCCGATGGCAACTCATTAAAACCCAATTCTCAAATGCAACAATCTAATCCCAATCCCAATTCAGATGTTTTCAAAAAACACATGGTGGTCGTGGTGGAGAACTGCAATTCCAGGTGGTGGTGGTTGCACATGAGAGAGAGAAAAGAAGAAGAAGAAGCAGGAGAGAGAGAGAGAGAGAGAGAGAGAGAGTTTTTTGTCAAAATATTATTTTATTATTATTTTACTGTAATTTTTTATTTTAAATACTTTAAAAGATTAAAAATTAAAGAGGGTGTACCATGGATATTTTTGGTAGTTAAATAGGGTGTACTTAGTTAATTTTACATTATAATTTAAACATTAGGGTGTACTTAACTCATAGGGTGTACTCAGTTAATTTTAGGGTTCGTTTAGCAGCACTCTTTAAATAAATATGATTGGAATAATTGCGGTTGTTGCAGTGGGAGTGTGGGATGCGGAGAGTATGAGATATGTCTTTTCATTTTCAAATTTTCTTGAAGTACTTTCCATTTTACTATTTTACCCTTATATAAAAAATAGTGTTCCATTTTACATGTTATTTAACTTAGGGCATTTTAAGGAATTTATTAAAATATAACAATAAAAGTATTTTCTTTTAGGCTAAAATGTCAAAATAGTCCCTGTGTTTTAGCATAATGGCCAATTTAATTCATGTGCTTTTAATTTGGCCAATTCGATCCTTATGTTTAGGATCATTAGCCAATTTAGTCCATTCAGTTAAAATTGTCCTTAAATATGAACATGAGAATCTTTTTCTTTTTCTTTTTTGTGCTTTTGAAAACCTATAAAGCTTTTTTAAATTAAAAAAAGTTGAATTGATTTAAAAATATATTAAAACTTCAATTAAACTAACATAACATTAGAAGAAAAAAAAACTTGTAAAAATGAAGGAGGCGTAGTCCGGGGAGGAGAAGTGCTGCTTAACGAGTGGAGTAGTGGGAAAAAGGGTTGACCATTGTAGGGTGGGGGAGGGTGATGAACGGAGGCATATAATAGAAGAGGGAGAGATGGGAGTTGGAGATGGTGTGGACGATCTGGGAGCCATGACTGAGGATGGGGCAAATGGCTAGGCAATGGTTGGGTCTGGGAAGATCTTGCTGGGAGTTGGTCAAGTAAGGGTAAATGGCTAGCCAATGATTGAACTCAAATAATTATGTTTTTTAATTAATGTTTAAATAGTTTTAAACTTTTTTAACTTAGATTTAAAAGAATGGATTACATTGACTAACAGTTGTAAACACGAGGACTCAATTAGCTAAATTAGAAATACATGAATTAAATTGACCAACATAATAAAACAGAGGGATCATTTTAGTATTTAAGTCTTTCTTTTATATATAGATAGATATAGATTTTTTTTTTAAATTATTCAATCGTTGGGAAGGGGGGATAGGGTAATATACATGGGGTGGGGTTTTTGAAAGATACCATCTCATGTGGCTCAAACCAGGATGACAATTAGGTGGAAGGGGGGAAAGTTGCTGCTCAACCACTGCGGCTAAACCCCATTAGATACTAATAATCCGATTTGGGGCTTCCCCATTTTTTAATTTTTAATTTTAAAAAAAACAACTGATTTGAGCCTTAACGGCTAGCGCAATTCCTGTCCTTCTGGACTTTCCAATTCATCTAAAGAGTCAAACCCAATTATTTCTAAGTGCGCCGCCGGGCCCACATATCCAAACTGTATCATACGTGTCTATTATCTACATGTCATTGTTAGGAATAGATGTGACCTCCTAAATCTGAATCTTCGCATATCTTGGACTGTTACATGTAAATCGTTTTTTTATTGTCGGCAGAAAATCTAATTAGTTTTATAGTAATTATGTTGTCAATGTCACAGTCAAACCCCCACAATGTCAATTCATCCACAATGCATAAAATATTAAAAATTAAATGAACGGTGATGATAGACATTGGCATGTATTAAGCAGCCTCAATGTAAGCTAAGCCTATAAACATATTAATTTATAAATTAATTCAATCATTACATGAAATCAAAGTGGCCAACAGACCTTAGTTGCTTGGGTTTGAGCGCATCACCTCGTCTTTAATTGCTTGGTTATGCGCACTTGTCATGGCTTCGATTCGATTTCTCATTTCTAAATGGGAGCTGTGGCAACAGTGGGTTATAGCACTAGTCTTCTTGGGATTTAGACTACATGGGTGGGTTCAATGAGCCCTATTGTTCCTCGTGTTAAATTTCATAGAGACGGGCCAGTAGTCCACTACTAGCAGCATTGATTTTGTCCACAATTTAGTCATCTACAAAGCCCAATAAATATGGGATTTTATCATAAAAGGTCTCGGTTATATTAGTAGTTGAACCATTTGTTATATATTGTATTTTATTTAGTCAAGTTTCCGATGTGGAATTTATATTCCTCAACACCTCGTTTAAAACAAAATATGTGAGCGATCCCAAGACCATATACATCTATGAATTGTTATCTGTAACACGTGTTTGTTTGTATATCAAGTTGACTTGACGCGAAATAGAAAATGAAATAAATTACAATCAATACGCAAAATCTGGTGAACTGATACCAACACATTTTCCTTTTGGGCAAAAATTGATGGCACTTATGTTTTGAATAGGTGGCCGCCGATTTGGCGCATTAGCAAATGATGTAAACTCCCTCTTATGATAAATGCAATACACCGATCGTTTTGAACAAAAAAAGAAAATTTTCATTCTTTTCAGTCTCTATGCATATAATAGCAATTAGCTAGTCAATGTAAAACCAGGGCCGGCCCTCCAGGGCAAAAATCTAAAGTGTGCCCTATAAATAAAGTAATCACTAAAATTATAATTTTTTATCTACTAATTAATTTTATTAAAATTATAGCATTCATTGCTTTACAACATGAGCCTTCCCATTTGTTATTGTTTGATGATAATAATTTGAGGAAAAATGTCATCGTGTTCATCCATAGGGAATTTGCAGTTAATTTCTCTTACATGAAACTTTTCTAAAAGTAAATCTACCATTTTTGCATCATAAATTTTCATTTCATTTTCATTTTCTGCCTATTCTTCCAAATGAATATGAACAATTCATTTGGTAAATCTTCAGATAAATTTTCATGTTTAAAGGAGGTAATCCATTACAGAACTCACGTTCTCCCTGCAAAACAGATTAAGACCCAAGAAAAATCATCTTTGTTTCTTATCTGGGTTGCACCTAAAACCCATCTCAATTCTCAATGAATAAGTTCTCAATTGACGACCTTGAATCTGCAAGAATGCCTATACAAAGTGATTATTTGAAAAATAGCAGCAACATAGAGAATAAATAGACAAAGAGAAAGGACTTACAGCTCTATTGGCTTCGTCTTGTCAGCCATGGAGAGGAAATGATAGGGAAAGAGAGAGGCGATGGAGAGGAGAGAGGCTGCGATGTGACTCTGTGAGTGAGGGATGATTGGTAGGTATGATAGGGAGGATTAAACAAATATGTACGCCTGGTTATTTTTTTTTTTTTTTTTCTAAGGACGTTTAGTTTTTTAAAGAATGGTGATGATATCATCCATTGTTGAAACCAATTGTGTCCGGAGAGAGAGGGAAGGAGAAAGAGTACTTTAAATAGAATTACCCCACTCCAACTAATACCGAGGCCTTTTGTGATAAAACCCCACACCTGAGGATTGTGCAGGTGGTAAAGTGGGGACAGTATCGGTGTTGTTGGAGTGGGCCCTCGGCCCGTTAACCTGGAAAATTTGACATGGTATAAGAGCCTAGGTTTTCTTGTGACCTGTGTTTGCGTTCTCCTTGCAATTTAAGTGCTCTCCTCCCCTCCTCATCAAGGGGGGGAGGGGGAGTGAAAAGGATATATTTATTGACGTATCCCCATTAGCTTGACATATTCCCATGAAGATGTTGCTTATTTTTTGACTCCGACGACCTCTTCTCTTCAGGGGGAGAGGAGGAGTGAAGAGAAGTTGTCTACGTGAATTAGCTAAAGTTGATATGGAAGACCTGTTGCTGTTGTCGTTGCCTCTACTACCGCAATTGATGTTACCGTTGCCGCTATTGTTGCCGTTGATGTTGCCTTTGTTTGCTTCGCTTTCTGTTGCTATGGTCATTGTCGATGATGTTGCTGTGTTTTGATATGTCTCTACCCTAACCCTAGACACTACCTATTTCTACTGCACTATACATCTAGCCTATAATCCTAGCCTGCCGCCTCCGTCGTCTACCTTGCTACTATCGCCGGCGCCTACTTTGCTACTGTCGCTGGCTCCTACCTTGCTATTATCACCGTTGCTCATCTATTCCGCTACAATTTAACCACCTATCTTCCATGGCTGATTCTGCTACATCTCAGTGTTAGTCAACGCATGTTTCTCAAGTACCATTGATCATATGGCTCCATCGACCCCTTCTCTTCAAGGGGAGAGGGGGAGTGAAGAGAAGTTGTCTCTGCTGTTGCTGGTGCCAATGCCTTGTATCGCTGTTGATGATGCCTGTTATGTCTCTGCCTTGTTACTCTTGTTGGTGCCAGTATTGTTGCTCATGCCTTTGCTGGTGTGTTTCCGCTGTGGTCATGCCCGTTGACCTTGCCTTTACTCTTGACTTTCTTTGCCTTGCCTTACCCTATTTGTTAGGGTTAGGGTTTGCCTTGCCATGCCTTGCCTTACCCTATTTGTTAGGGTTAGGGTTTGCCTTGCCATGCCTTGCCTTACCCTATTTTTAGGGTAAGGCTTTACCTTTGTCGTGTCTTACCCTATTTTTAGGGTTTTGTTGCCCTATCTGGGCTTTCTTTGCCATGCCTTGACACCTTGCCTTTTCTTGGCCTTTATTTGCCTTACCTTGCCTTACCCTATTTTTAGGGTTTGGTTTCTGCCTTATCTATTGCCGTGCTCACAGGGCTTCTGTGTTCTGCCATATCTATTGCTGTGCTCACAAAGCTTCTATGTTCTGCCTTATCTGCTGCCATGCTCACAGGGTTTCTGTGTTCTGCCTTATTTGCTGCCGTGCTCACAGGGTTTCTGTGTTCTGCTATGTGCCCTATTTCTTAGGGTTTGCTCTTGTGTTTCCGCTGCGAACTTTGCTTTAGTTTGTCACTTGTTTCACTCGTGGTTGACGAAAAGACCTTCTCTACAATTGGTGCTTCTCAAGTATGGTGTTCTGTGACTCGCTCGTCAAGTTGGGCATGCGAAATATCTTTGCCCAACTTGAGGGGGAGTGTCGGCGAGTCCTTACTTAGTTAGGATTTTGGTTCCTTACTATGTTAGGATTTTAGTTACTTACCTATTTGTCTAGTCCAATTATAATTAAGATTTATTTCATATTGTAATTTAGATTTATTTCCTATTTTATTTAGGGTTGTACTTATATAAATACCTCCATATTGGAGAAGAATAAAAATATGAGAAAATATGAGCATATACGAGCATATCTGAATATTTGCCCTACTTTGTTTGACATGGTATCAGAGCCAGGTTGCGGGCCCGTACTTGCCACGTGATGGGTGGGTCCCCGTTTGGCCCCGCGCGATGGGTGAGTCTCCATTTGGCTCCATGTAGGCCAAAGGTGCCACGTGATGGGTGGGTCCCCGTTTGGCCCCGCGCGATAGGTGGGTCCCTACATGGCTCCACGTGGTTGCCGATGTGTGGATCTCCACGTGTGACCCACAAAATGGGGTCTCACGTGCGGAGGAGTGTTGAAACCAATTGTGTCCCACATCGGAGAGAGAGGGAAGGAGAAAGAGTACTTTAAATAGAATTACCCCACTCCAACTAATACCGAGGCCTTTTGTGATAAAACCCCACACCTGAGGATTGTGCAGGTGGTAAAGTGGGGACAGTATCGGTGTTGTTGGAGTGGGCCTTCGGCCCGTTAACCTGGAAAATTTGACATCCATGATGTCTGAAACTTTTGATATCATGCATGACTTCTTTCTATAAATTATTCCATGAAAGTGGCCAACAAAAGCCAAACCATTTTTCTCTTGCTTTCTGTTTTCCCATGATTTGCTATCTTCTTTATTAAGTTTGGAACTTTGGATAAAAAAGACTTGGGTTTTTAATTTGTAGCTCTAGCTAGCTCTTGCTGGTTCTTCTACAATGGAGATAAGTTGTGATCTTGAGAAAGCTGGTCACAGTTTCAAAAGCTCTTCCTTTTGGACTGACAATGGCGTAGGAGTTTTCTCGTCATCTTCACGTGGAGAGGATGACGAGGAAGCTCTCAAGTGGGCTGCTCTTCAGAGACTTCCAACTTTCCAGCGCTTGAAGAAAGGTTTGATCTCAACTCTACATATTGCTCTCTTCTTGAATTTCCCCTACTAAATACTCTCAACCATTTTTAACCCAATGCATAGCTTGCTTATGGAAACAACATTGGTCATATTGGCGCAATCCACCATACACTGCCATAAGGTTGATCTATACAGCCATCATAGCCTTGATGTTTGGGACAATGTTCTGGAACCTTGGCTCCAAAACGTAAGTTACAATGCAGAACCAAAAGACAGATATATTCTTACCAATATATTTTCTTCCAAATGTGATTTTGAAAATTTTGAATCCAGAACGAAACAACGGGATCTCTTCAATGCAATTGGTTCTATGTATGCTGCTGTTCTCTTTCTTGGTATTAAAAATTCTACAACAGTGCAGCCAGTCGTAGATGTGGAAAGAACAGTCTTCTATAGAGAACGAGCTGCCGGAATGTATTCTGCCTTGGCATATGCCTTTGCACAGGTGACTGATCATATATTCTACTAACATAATATTTTAGGTTTCACTGAGATTACTTGTATTATTTATCTTATGCCATTTCCGTATGTTGTTGCAAGTTACAATTGAGATCCCTTATGTTTTTGCACAAGCAGTTATCTATAGTGTCATAGTTTATGCAATGATTGGGTTTGAGTGGACTTTGGCTAAATTCTTGTGGTACCTGTTCTTCATGTATTTCACATTTTTGTACTTCACCTACTATGGCATGATGGGTGTGTTGGAAAAATGGCTCACATTTAGTATGCAAGTGAAGGAGGAGGCGACCGGTCGCTGGGTATTTGCGACCGGTCGTTTTGAAGCAGATTCGAAGTCTGGCGACCGGTCGCTTTCAGACAGATTGCAATGCGACCGGTCGCCAGGAACGTGCGACCGGTCGCCAGACGTGCTGTGTCGTTTTTCCATGCGTTTTTCAAGGTGCATTTCACATGTGTTGGTTCCCTACCTAATCCCTCGAGCTTCCAAGAGTTTTATGGGTTCTAGGAAGTTTGGAAAAGTGCCTTAGAACCTGGAACACCATTTAAATGATGTTTGTTGTCTTGTACCAAAGGGTTTTCTAGGTGGGAGACAAGGGGACAAAGGGTGCATGCTTTATGGCTTGTTTTCTGGTTTGCCTAGCCTTGTGTTTAGTTTGGTAGCTGAAAGCAAGAACGTGAAGGAGTAATTGCAGCCCTCTACTAAGTCCAAAGGTCTGCCTACAAAAGAAAGTGAAGATGCAAGACAAAGTGTGGTTAATCTCAAAGTTGTTAAGTAGCTGGGAGCTATTGTGTTCAAAGGGAGGTTATCTCACCAAGGGAGGAAGAGAGAGAGGGAAATCAGTTCAAGAGAGAGCTGAGTTGGGTCTTGAGAGTTTAGACACCAAAGAAGGGAAACACCAAGTGTGAGAGAGTGTTCACAAGTGCATCAAAGTATTGAGCAAGGGGTGAGAGAGAAAAGAGAGCTTGGGAGAGAATAGAGTTCTAAGGGGGTTTCTTTGTAAACCAAAGTTGTAACTTATTCTTTCATTAGTGAATTTCTCAAGGGGATCACCAAGAGGATGTAGGCAATTGCTGAACCTCTATAAATTCTTGTGTCACTTTGTGCTTGGTTGGTTTCTCAAGTGTGTGTGTGTGATTCATCCATTATTTTGTTTGTCACAAAGTCCATCAACAACAAGATCATTAGGGGAAGGAGTGAAAGTGTTTATCCATTTTCACAACAGGGTGTGGCCTTGACGCCGAACCAACATGTTGCTGCTATAAGTGCCAGTGCATTTTATGCAATATGGAATGTCTTCTCAGGGTTCGTCATTCCCCGAACCGTAAGTGTTTCTTACCCTCAACTTGTAATGCATGTTTTATGTGTGCATAGAATCTGTCTTCATGTCTTTTTTTCTCATCCTGTAATTTTGATTCCTGTTCATTTGGCCAACTACAGAGGATTCCTATATGGTGGATATGGTACTATTGGGCATGTCCAATGGCTTGGACCTTGTATGGACTGGCTACGTCACAATTTGGAGATATACAGGACAAGCTTGAGACTGGTGAAACAGTGGAAGAATTTATGCAGAATTACTTTGGTTTCAAGCAAGAATTTATAGGAGTGGTGGCTGCTGTGGTGGTTGGATTCACTCTACTCTTTGCAGTTATCTTTGCCTTGTCCATCAAGAAGTTGAATTTCCAGAGGCGATGAAATTTTTGTTTCAACAGGATTGTCTGGGGATGGCTAACATGTCAACAACTTGTTCATCATCTAGGAATTTCTTTGAGTTGCAGTTTTAATTGTTAGCAGGCCAAAAAGTTGGCACCAACCATTATCGTTTTTGCCTCTATCATGTGAAGCCTAAGAACTGACAATTATATTCGTGAAGGCCATGCTAACTAAGTTGATTGTAGAAGATATTAAGCTCAAACTTACAAGTTATTTTTTGATAGGGAAAGCCTCTATGTTGATTGTAGATATAACAGTATATTCTTATTTGTCGCCTGCTAAATTTCATGTAGTATTAGCCTGAAAAATAAATGTTGGCTGGAAAGCAGAAGGATAAATGCTTTAATCAGAAGAAAGCAGCCAGTTTAGAGTTTAAAATGACGGTTTAAGAGATTTCGCAACGATTTTGTGGATTTGGCGCTGAACATCTGACTTTTCGTGACGAAATGTGGGTACCTAATATGTTAAATAATCTTTAGCAACACTTTTAACAGCTGGTAAGCGTTGTAACAGCGATCTTTAGCAGCGTAAGCCTAAAGCGCTCCTAAAAGTCAATTTTGGAGTTTCGGACGCCTACCTTATCCTAAGACTATTACAAATGCATTCTTTCACACATTGTGCATTTAGAAATTTACTCAAATTTGCCACAAAATACATCAAATTCAAATTTAACATTTTACATTTCACATCTCCCTTGGAGATGCTCTACGAACCTAAATGGATCAAATACACCCTATAATAAAGTCCAACTTCTTTTTTATCCTTTTGCATTATATCCTATTTTTGTTTTCATATCACGCAAGCATGTTTTAAATATGTGAACAAAAAAAAAAAACATGCTTTAAATATGTGAAAAAAGCATGTTTTTACTATGATGGAGGAATAATTGTGGTTGTAGTAGGAGTGGAAGTAATGTTTGCATTAATCAATTATATTTTTTGGTATTTTGAATGTTTCATCAGTCTCTACCTTTTGCTTTTGTATATATAAATAGGGATCGATATAGATGGTGATGTTGCATTACTTGTAGTTTTGTATAATTTGTTTTTTATTCATAAGATATTTCTTGTATATAATTTGTTTTGTATAATTTAAAATGCACAATTTTTTTTTTGGTTGTATTTAAAATGCACCATTATTAATAACCAACTGTCCTTTTTTTTTTTGCCCCCAAGTTTGATATTTTGATTTGTAATATTCATGAAGGCAAGTTATACAAGGAATTCCTTAAGAATCGCCAACTCAAAAGTGATTAAATGAAAGGTGGCGTCAGCCCATGAGTCACAGGATAACAACATATTATGAACAAAATATCTTCTAAATAATCTTTTCCCATAAATACAACTTTCCTTGAATTGCTGAAAAAAGCAAACCCAATCATACACTTCTTTATTCTGTTCATTTCTTCTCATGTTATTTTGTTTCTTGGTAAGAAAGTTTGGGAGAAAGAAATTGCAGCTGTTTTACAATGGATATGATGAGTGGTGATCTTGAAAAGGCAGGCCATAGTTTCAAAAGTGGTTCTTCCTATTGGGTCGACAATGGCATTGCAGTTTTCTCAACATCCCCACAGGTAGAAGACGATGAGGAAGCTCTGAAATGGGCTGCGCTGCAGCGTCTTCCTACTTTTCGCCGTCTAAAGAAAGGTTTGCTCACAACACCTGAAGGCCATGCCAATGAAGTTGATGTGAAGCGTCTTGGTTTGCAAGAAAGGAAAGGCTTGGTTGAGAGGTTAGTGGGAGTAGCAGAAGAGGGCCAAGAGAGCTTCTTGTTGAGGCTCAAGAGCCGCATTGATAGGTAAGATTTCACAATCTAGTCTTCTGGGTTTTCTTTGTTTTTTATCATAATGGGATTGTTTTTTCTTGGGTATCTCAGAGTTGGGATAAGCTTTCCTACAATAGAGGTCAGATTTGAGCATTTAAAAATTTCAGCTGAAGCTTATGTTGGAAGCATGGCTTTGCCTACAGTCTTGAACTATTGTGTTAACTTAGTGGAGGTAAATTATATATTATAGAACATTTGATTTTCCTGTCAAATCTCACTATATTCTTAACACGTTATTTGTTTCTGTGCACCAAAAGGGTTTCTTGAATTGCATCCATGTTCTTCCTACTAAGAAGAAACACTTGTCTATCCTTAAAGATGTCAGGGGGATCATCAACCCATCCAGGTGAGAAGAAAGGCTCTGTCCTATCCATGAAATAAACTCTGTTTTGTTCATCTTTATATATTGATCTCTTTCAATTCAAGATTAGTCTTTGAGGCCTAAATATGCATACTCATTTGATTACTCATTTAATATAAATAATTAAATACTTTAACCAGTCAACAAAATCAATGCAATTGATATAAACTGGGATTCAACTATATATCAATTAATCATTAAATCCAAGTGAAATCTATGGTTAAGCCAACACTTAATTATCCTAAGACCCTTATCTTTTAATTAATTGAATATATATTTATTAATCAATCACTAAGCCCACATGGCCCAATCCTTTTTAAACTTAAAGGAGGACCAACACTTAATCTTCCAATGTGGGACAAAGTTTCAACTCAAACACTCTACCCTCTAACATTTTCACCAATAAGAAAGTACTCTACTCACTTAACTTAGTGTTTTTCCTTTTTTTGCAGAATGACACTGCTTTTGGGTCCTCCAAGTTCCGGGAAGACCACACTCTTGTTGGCTTTGGCTGGAAAGCTTGGTCAGGATCTTAAGGTTAAACAAATGCAGTGCGCCTTTAATTTCTCTCAGTTTTTCTATCATTTTTTTTTTCCTTTTGAGCTTTACCCTTTAAATGTTACTCTTGCATTTTGTTTTTAATTTATAAAGTAGAAATACTTGTCCAGTCTTCAGGAAGTGTGACTTACAATGGTCATGACATGCATGAGTTTGTGCCTCAAAGGAGGGCTGCCTATATCAGTCAATATGATGTTCATATTGGAGAACTGACAGTCAAAGAAACCTTGGCCTTCTCTGCAAGATGCCAAGGGGTTGGACCCCGTTATGGTTGGTTTATAGGACTGTTTCTTATTTAGTTTCCTTTGATTTTCAAAACTAGACCAATGGATTAAAACATGACTGGTTTTGATTTTGAATTTGGGCAGAAATGATAGCAGAGCTAACTAGAAGAGAAAAAGAAGCGAATATTAAGCCGGATCCAGATGTAGACGTCTACATGAAGGTGAGAAATAAGCTACTTTAAGACTCTTAAATGAAGAGGTCTGTAGACTCTTGCTATATTTCAGGATTTAGGAGATTCTGCTATATGTGACCTTTTTCTTCCTATAAGATTGGGACTTCCTTTTTTGCTTGTTCTACGATATGCTTTTCAAGTCATCAAACATTTCGGTTGCTTTAATTAATCTGCTATGTTATCATAGGCAATTTCAACAGAAGGTCAGAAGGAAACATTGGTGACAGATTATATTCTTAAGGTAGCATCAATAATTCTTCTGTAATAAAAAAGGACTTTTAGAAATTACCATCAACTAATCAATATCCATTGATTTGCAGATTTTGGGATTAGATACTTGTGCAGATACCTTGGTGGGGGATGAATTATTAAGGGGTATCTCTGGAGGGCAAAAGAAACGAGTCACAACAGGTTAACAAAGTAAAGTTCTTTACATCAAACATGTAATTCAACTTCTTCATAAAGTAATTGTAGAATTTTTGATAATGTGTATAGGTGAGATGCTTGTTGGACCTGCTAGGGCTCTATTCATGGATGAAATATCAACTGGATTGGATAGTTCAACAACTTATCAGATTGTAAATTCAGTCAAGAACTATGTTCACATCCTTAATGGGACTGCAGTCATCTCACTGCTGCAGCCAGCACCTGAAACTTATGAACTTTTTGATGACATTATTCTCCTTTCTGATGGCCAAATTGTGTACCAAGGCCCTCGTGAACAAGTTCTTGATTTTTTTGAATCCATGGGCTTTCAATGTCCTGAGAGGAAAGGCGTGGCTGATTTCCTGCAAGAAGTAGGTTCATATATAGATTTTTGCTTCATCTTATGAACATAATTAGATAAACATTAAACGCGAGTCCTATAACCTAACATGTTCTAGGTGACATCAAGGAAAGATCAGGAGCAGTATTGGAAAAACAGAGATGAGCCTTACAGGTTCATCACAGTTCAGGAATTTGTTGAGGCTTTTCAGTCTTTCCCAGTGGGTGTAAAAATTAGAGAAGAACTTGCAGCTCCATTAGACAAGACCAAGAGCCACCCAGCTGCCTTGACGACCAAAAAATATGGTGTTAGAAAAATGGAACTATTGAAAGCTTGCTTTTCAAGGGAACTCTTGCTTATGAAGAGGAATTCATTTGTCTACATTTTCAAGATCATTCAAGTTAGTTTTGACTTAATTTTAACTTCTACAATAGCTTTTTCCTTTTTCTTCTGTGTGCCTGGATTTAATCTGCATTACTTCTTTTCCTTCATTTTAGCTTGCAATAATGGCACTGATTACAATGACTGTATTCCTATGGACTGAGATGCACCGTGATTCAGTAGCTGATGGAGGAATATATGCTGGTGCTTTGTTCTTCTCCTTTGTTACTGTTATGTTCAATGGAATGTCAGAGCTTTCTATGACTACTGCCAAGCTTCCTGTTTTCTATAAGCAAAGAGACCTCCTCTTCTTTCCGGCGTGGGCATATGCCCTTCCCACATCTATCCTCAAGATCCCTGTCACATTTTTAGAAGTTTCTGTTTGGGTATTTATCACTTACTATGTCATTGGATTTGATCCAAGTGTTGAAAGGTAATTAAGTACGAAATTTGTCACATTACCCTTTACATTTCTCTTCATATTTGTTCTAGCCCATATAATATACAATTCTGAAAATGATGCAGGCTGTTTAGACAATACCTTCTATTCTTACTCATTAATCAGATGGCTTCTGCATTAAACCGATTCCTTGCTGGAGTGGGTAGAAGCTTGACAGTTGCTAGCACATTTGGGTCATTTGCACTGCTCATGATTTTTTCTTTGAGTGGCTTTGTCCTGTCAAGAGGTATGAAATAAGTAAAGCAAGGGAACACCACTTCTCATAATTGCTATATAATGCTTTCTAATTTTCATTGGTTGATGTCATAGAGGATATAAAGGTTTGGTGGATATGGGGCTACTGGATATCACCTTTGATGTATGGGATGAATGCAATACTAGTTAATGAGTTCCTCGGAAAGAGTTGGAGACATGTAATTCCTTTACTTACTAATTTCAAACATTTTTGTGTTTGTCTATTCTATTTTGGTCAAATTCTGTGTTTGCCTCTTAGTAATTATAAATTTTTATTCGTATTTAAAGGTTCTTCCAAACTCAGCAGAACCACTAGGAGTTGCTGTTTTGAGATCTCGTGGATTCTTTACACAGTCATATTGGTATTGGATCGGCGTAGGAGCTTTGATTGGATACATATTCATGTTCAACATTTGTTTCAGTTTGTCTCTCACTTATCTAAACCGTAGGTACCTTCACCTAATCTGCTCTAAAACTTAGAGAAGTGAGAATTTGACTTATACTACCATAAAATGTTATGCAGCATTAGGGAAGCCACAGGCTGTTAAATTGGAAGAATCTCAAAGCAATGAACATGATGAGAAGAGTGGAAAAGTTGGTCGGTCACAGAACAGAGGAAATAGCTTGATTCCGCAAGTCAGCACAGGTGATATATCTCTCAGATAATGTTTGTGCTGTATGCAGTTGTCTATTGATGGTGATGATCAAAATTTTACCCTTTTTGATGAAAAATTGTATGGACATGCAGATAGTGGAGATGGAAGTACCTGTTCCAAGCCCACATCTGTTGGGACAGAAGCTACTACTGACATTAATCATAAGAAAAGAGGAATGGTTCTTCCCTTTGAACCACATTCCATCACGTTTGATGAAATCACGTACTCCGTGGACATGCCACAGGTGATATATATATATATATATATATATATATATATATATATATATATATATATGTGCAACAAACTTTCAAACATGTTCAAGATTGGACAAGCTTGTGCAACTCCAAATTATGAGTAATTTTGTGAATCCATCTTGCAGGCAATGAAGAACCAAGGTGTTCTTGAGGATAAATTGGTGCTTCTCAAGTGTGTCAGTGGTGCTTTCCGGCCAGGTGTTTTGACAGCTTTGATGGGAGTGAGTGGTGCTGGTAAAACTACTCTAATGGATGTACTGGCTGGTAGAAAAACTGGAGGATATATTGAGGGAAATATTTCAGTTTCTGGGTACCCAAAGAAGCAAGAATCATTTGCCAGAATTTCTGGATACTGTGAGCAGAATGACATCCACTCTCCTTATGTTACTGTCTATGAATCCTTGATGTACTCAGCATGGCTGCGTTTATCCACCGAAATAAATTCTGGAACCAGGAAGGTTGGTGTCTGAATTAGTAAAGCATAATTTTCTAAGCTTTATTTTCTTTTAATGCAATTTATAGTCATGAGCACGCTTGAACTGATTTGAAGAATTGGTTGTAGATGTTTGTTGAGGAAGTGATGAGACTGGTGGAGCTGAATCCATTAAGGCAAGCACTAGTAGGGTTACCTGGTGAAAGTGGTCTCTCAACTGAGCAGCGGAAGAGGCTGACCATTGCGGTTGAACTAGTAGCAAACCCTTCTGTAATATTCATGGATGAACCAACTTCAGGTTTAGATGCAAGAGCTGCTGCTATTGTAATGAGAGCTGTTAGGAACACTGTGGACACTGGAAGAACAATAGTGTGCACTATTCATCAGCCAAGCATCGACATATTTGAATCTTTTGATGAGGTGAAAACAAATATTGACTAAAGAGATTGAAATTCGAACTCTGTTTTTTGTCTGTTCTAAGTGATTAACATATGTAACATTTCATTGCAGTTGTTTCTATTGAAGAAAGGAGGACAAGAGATATATGTGGGGCCACTAGGTCGTCATTCTTGCCATTTGATCAAGTACTTTGAGGTATAATCTTATGAAAAATAAGGAAATTTTAGTGATAGAATATGATATATGATGTTCCTATCTTTTTTGCTTTTTTTTTTTTTTTTGTTTTTTTGGGGAAACAAAGGTTTTCCTATACATGTAATTTTCTGTTCAGGGAATTGAGGGGGTCAGAAAAATCAAGAATGGCTACAATCCAGCTACTTGGATGTTGGAAGTTACGACTTCAGCAAAAGAAACAGAATTGGGAATTGATTTTGCTGATGTGTATAAAAGTTCTGAACTTTATAGGTAGGATTATCAGACCGAAAAACCATCTACTACATTACAAATTTGAACCAACACTAAGTTAACAGAAAAACAATGAAAGAACCTCTCTACTTAAGTAAGATTTGCTGATGAAAGTGATTTTTTTCAGGAGAAACAAGTCACTCCTTCAAGAATTGAGTAACCCTGCGCCTGGTTCAAAGGATCTCTATTTCCCTACTCATTACCCTCAGTCATTTTTCACTCAGTGCATGGCTTGCTTATGGAAACAACATTGGTCATATTGGCGCAATCCGCCATACAATGCTATAAGATTGATATACACAACCATCGTAGCCTTGATGTTTGGGACAATGTTCTGGAACCTTGGTTCTAAAGTGTAAGTCATAGTGCAAAAGTAAAAAATAGGTGTAATCAAAGATGATATATATTCTTGCATTTGTAATTTTGGATTTGTTAATTCCAGGACAAAGCCACAGGATCTCTTCAATGCAATTGGTTCTATGTATGCTTCTGTTCTTTTTCTTGGTACTAAAAATGCCATGACAGTGCAGCCGATAGTGGCTATTGAAAGAACCGTTTTTTATAGAGAACGAGCTGCTGGAATGTATTCTGCCTTGGCATATGCCTTTGCACAGGTGACTTATTCTTTTTGCATTTTACAAACATAGTTGTCATAATGCATCCTCTTATCTTATTTGCCTTATGCTAACTCGATTCTTTGCTGTAGCTCACAATTGAGATCCCTTATGTTTTTGCGCAAGCTCTGATCTATGGTGTCATAGTTTATGCTATGATTGGATTTGAGTGGACTGTGGCTAAATTCTTTTGGTACCTATTCTTCATGTTTTTCACATGTGTATACTTCACCTTCTATGGCATGATGGGGGTGGCCTTGACGCCGAACCAACACGTTGCTGGTATAAGTTCTAATGCATTTTTTGCATTATGGAACCTCTTTTCAGGGTTCATGATCCCACGAACCGTAAGTGTTGCTTGACCTTTTAAGTTTCTAGTACTGCAAGTTTTTTTCTTTTCTTCAGTTAATAGAATCTGTATTGATGAAAAAATTTCGTTCTGGTTCTTTTGACCTCAATCAGAGGATTCCTATATGGTGGAGATGGTACTATTGGGCATCCCCAATGGCTTGGACCTTGTATGGATTGACTGTATCACAGTTTGGGGATTTACAAGATAAGCTCAACACAGGTGAAACAGTAGAAGAGTTTTTGAAGAATTACTTTGGTTTCAAACAAGAATTTATAGGAGTGGTTGCAGCTGCAGTTGTTGGATTTTCCCTCCTCTTTGCGTTTATCTATGCCTTGGGCATCAAGATGTTGAATTTCCAGAGGCGATAAGAAATTTTGTTTCGAATTATTTCAGTATCATATTTTAGGCTCTTTTTTGAATGGCAAACATGTCGACAACTATATATTCAAGGATTAGCCTCATCAGCTTTGATATTATATGTTGAACACAGACCACCATCGTCAAAAGATGTAATTCCGCAATCTATCTTTTTTGTATATATGTTAAGACTCTGTAAAGATGCCGGAGGCTTATGAATATATGTTACTCAGTTATCAAATAAAGGCATTTTGTACTTACACTACAAGTAAATTTATACGTACTGTCAGCTTTTATTATTGGTTTTTACCTTATGTTTCATGTTCCCAAGATATAATATGCATTCAAAAATAATTGAGTATAATTTGTTGATCTCCATTGATCATATGTCGCTCTGTGTTAGATACTGAATATCTGATGGACTCGTTGAAAAAACTAAGCATGGTTATCTTATTTCACTCGGTGAGAAGGCTATCATACTGCAACTTCTTCATATTTTGGCAGATATATGATCCCGGTTTATGAATATTTCATGCTAACTTCGTTTAAAATAATTCCTCAAGTTATTTCTTTTGGTTTTCATATGAAAATATTGGGCATATATGAAGTACTTTGAGGGACACGATCTTTTATCCCGCTTCTCCCCTCCCCCTTTTTCTTTTTGGTAAGGAAGCACTATAATAAATTAGGTGTACATATTGTTCAAAATTAAGCCAGAAGAAATAAAATAGCAACCATCCATGCAAAGGGAAATGGGCACTGTAAGGCAGCCATATGATTTGCTTTGGTCTACAGATGGTGTTTTTTGTTGTGTGTCAAAAAGGCAAATAAGTTAATGACATGAACATCAGACTTAGAAAAGTTATCAGAAATGGAGTTAAAACAATTTCAATTCAACTATCTATCTATCCATTGCATTCCATTTAACTGAAGTTCAAGAAGGTGAGTTCAAGAAATACATAAAAATGAAGTGTTTTAACTGAAATTCAAATTCAACAATTGGATTGAAGTTTGCACCAAACCCAATAAGAGACTGCATAATTGGAGGCTGGAGCCTAGAGAATCCATCTTAGCCCCAAAAAATTTAAAATGAAGTTTAGAGAATCCATTTCTAGCTAGATCAATAATAAGATTTACCTTAGAGATTAGCCAAGCCTTATCGATTCGATGAACGAAATTAGAGGAGCTTTTATACAACTCTACAACCAAAGCTCACACGCCAGAAACCCTTGTCACATTACCAAACCTTTCTTTCAAACCATATAATACCAATAAACTGCAACCTGAGACTACCAAGTGTTTGTTTTTAGGCTATGCTTCACATTATAAGGGTTACATTTGTTATTATCTGAAGACACACAGACAGTTGATATCAAGGCATGTCATTTTTTTTTATGAAAGTTGACTTTCCATACAAGTATGGTTCATTACTGCAATCAACTACAGGTTCTAATCCTACTTCAACTTCATTCTCTACTCCTGCAGTTTACATTCCTCGTCACCCAAATGCACCTGGTTCTGCTGTACCATCCTTACCTACTGAGCCTATTCAAACTTCAGTTTCTTCACCACCCACCACTCTGCAGATGAATTGTCATCCTAATCTTCCCTCTTTCACTTCCTGGGTTTGTGGATTAGAGGTAGAATTAGATTGTATTGGAAATGATAAATATCATTTATTGGCACTAGTGTCTTAGGTTTGTGTTGCGGCTCCCGGATCTTGGGTCCAAAGTCAAAGGAGTTAGAGTAGTGGGATTATGTATCCCGCCTTTTTAGTAGAATAAAATTATTCAACAAAAATGCATATAATGATATTATGTTGGGATTATCATTTATTCTATCCACATTCATTTTTTAGCACCAAACATGGTATTGGATTAAGCTAATCAAAGCCTACGACTTATCCTAATCCTACCCATCAAACGAGTTAGTGTTTAAACTCTCACTAAAGTGGCTCACTATTTTTCTCTCTTGAAAAATTCATCTGCACTCTCTTTTCTCTCCTCTATCTCCTTTCTGTCTTCCCTTTCTTCCTTATCTTTTTTCTCCTTCCTTCCGTTGTATGTTCTCAAATAATGTTGAAGAATGTTTCCTTTTTCTCCCGAGGCTCCCACCACCTAGTGCACTTAGATCATGTTTAGTGACTAGGATTAGATTGAATTAGGAGGCTGAATTGGATTCCATTGGTACGGAAAGAATAAATATTATTTTGTGTGGCGGCTCCCGGGTCTCGGCTCCCACCACCTAGTGCATTTCCATATAGATTCACACAAAAGTCTTAGAGGCTTCATGATTGTGTTTTCCCACTTCAACTTGTGAGCTCATCCACTTGCTTTCACAACATAATGCACTTTGTTTGTACTTAAACAAAACGGCCTCTGTTCTAGAAGTATAGTTAATTTAAGTTGGAGGGGGGGCAACTTGATTATATTATAAAGAAGTTTCCTCTACCAACCATAATTCAGATGTGACAAAGATGCGATTTCTATGTCTACTTTCCCATCGAATATTTTCGAGACCGCTACAAACAATGTACAAAAAATACTATAAGAAGTAATTACATGATGATAAAGTGATTTCAAATACGTCACCTCCCACTACCAAGGAGAAAGTAACCATATATATAATATATAGATGACAAATACTTGTAAAGGTAATAGCAAAAATAACAGAGATACCAATCTTCAAACTAACAGACCTCAGAGGTCATCTAAAAACTGTTGTAAGGAATAACTTCTTGGGTTCATCAATTCTTTTTTTCTTATACAAGCGATATGAGAGAGGAGGAATTCTCGAGCTACAAGCCCCTTGCCTTGGTGATCCATCAACGTGATATGGTTCAAATATGGTTATGAAATGATCCATCAACCATACTTAGATGTGATATATATGTCTTCTCTTTCTATTCTACCAGTAGTAATTCATATGAATGCTTGAGCGTAGTGTGAACAATATTGATAAAGGTGATCCATCAACGTGGTCAGCTAATATGGTTGATATGAATGATCCATCAACTTTCTATGATGTACAACAGATGGGAAAAGTGATTGAAAAGGGGTTGGAGTGTCGTGTGTGCAAGGAAAACATCGAAAAACTGCAGGTTTGGGCATTGAGCTCAAAATCGGGCCCATGATTCACGTTTTGAGGAGAACGACGTTACGAGTTCAACTCTGATGCAGCGGAACAAGAACAAAAAATAATTTCGAGCAAATTTAACTCCGTTGATTCTAAAAATATCCGGAATTAAAACTCTAATATGTTAATTATGAGAATACCTAAAAGAATAAAGAGATGAGAGAAAAATCTCAATCTTCATTCAATAAACAAACATCAACTGCCCTTGAAGTCTACCAGCCAACCAGCTTTAATAGCCAACAAAAACAAACGCGGTTGGCCCCATGAGCTTCTAAGCATTATTGAAACACTGAAACAGTAATTAAAACATTATTGCAATACTTAAATAGTAATTAAAACGAATGTGTAAAGACTTCAAATGTTAGGATAGACTTTATTCATCATGATCAATCATAACTCCATCAAACTCACTGCTTTTTTATGATATGCTCTTTTTCAGGTGTTTGACGTCGTTAGTAGCCCAAAACAACATTTTAGTTTTTGAGCTAGTTCTTGGAAATTTTGGGCATGTTTGGTATTCAACTTGAATCCAACTTTTTAAACTCAAAAACAGAATTTGAGTCCAAAACAAAGAAAACCTGTTTGGTAGCCCTATTTTTAAAAACTTGAACTCAAGAACAACTAAAAAACACCCTAATAATTGAAAACAAAAAATATCTGTTTTTTAAGTTTTTTTTCTAACAACCCACAAGTTCTTAAATTTTTAAGATTTGAAAATAGTTTTCAAGTTGCATACCAAACAAGTTTTTGAATCTTAAAAATAGATTTAAGAACTCCTTGTTTTTAAGAAAAATCAAAGTTTTTGAGTTCTCTATTTGAATAGGATACCAAACGCCCCCTTTGTTATTTCTCGTTTTTATTTCCTTTTTGGATTCCTAGGGTTTCTAGAACTTGAGCTAGTATTTAAACCAACTTTAGCTACAGGTTTAAGGTTGTTACCCGATTATCATTCAATACACGTTGGAGTGGAATCCAAAGCCTTTGGCCAATTATTTGATGGGGAATGCTAGCAACATTCTCTCTAACCTTCTCCTTTGGACCTTCTCCCCTCTTTGTTTGACATGTATCATTCTCTCTACACTTAAAACAATGCCATTAATTAACCAAGGTGGTTGGTGTGAGTGGTTCGGCACTCTCATTCCTTAAGAGAGGTCAGGGGTTCGATCCTTGCTCTCGTACGGAGTCACCACTTTGGCCAACACTTTGCCCTTTACGGGCCGACCCGGTGTGAGTGGGGATTAGTCTGGGTTGTGGTTAAGGCTTAAAGGTGCCACCCATAGTTGGGGCCCATCCAGGACCACCTCATGGTTTAGACCAAAAAAAAAAAAAAACAATGCCATTAATATATTATACATGCTAACTTTTGCTTTATGAGTTTACCCTTATTACATGTATTTAATTTATCCAAAAAAAATTCACAACTTTCTTACCATCTTATTAATCTTTTTTTAACGTAAATAATTTTTTTAAAGAAAATATGTGCTTTTTTTCTTAAAAGAGGAAATGTCCCTTTTTTATTTTATTTATAAAACACAAAGGGTTTAGATTTTTTTTTATAAAAAGTCTAAACTTGACGTTAAAAAAAAAGGGGACATTTCCTCTTTTTTTTTAAAAAAAAACAGATATTTTCTTTATAAAAAAATAAAATAATAAGATGGTAAAAAAGTTGAGAATTTTTTTTGGATAAATTGAATACATGTAATAAGGGTAAACTTGGAAAGCAAAAGTTAGCTTGTATAATATATTCATGGCATTGTTTTAAGTGTAGAGAGAATGACACATGTCAAGCAAAGAGGGGAGAAGGTCCAAAGGAGAAGGTTAGAGAGAAGGTTGCTAGCATTTCTCTTATTTGATTGCCTATCGTATTATCACGTTGCATCATGATACATGGTCAATCAAATCTGGAAAGATAATGTGGTTGAAATAGGTCTTTAATTTTTCACGTTAATGCTGATGAAAAATAAGTTCTATACGGAATTTCTTAACAAAGGCCAACTCACACGTGATTAAATACAGAACATTTTTGCCCACCACCCTAATTGGTGGGAGCATTGTCATCCTTTAGTTGCCATTGAATGAGTGTGATTTAGTCAAATCTCAAAAAATTAAATTAAAATTATCCAAATGGCAATTAACGTGGTGGTGACCAAAAATAATTTCAGGTGATGTAAACCCTTATGTCACGTAAAGACCTATCTCCATAAATAACTACTCTCCTTGCATTGCTGAAAAGAAAAGAAAGAACTTTGTAGCTGTTTTACAATGGATACGAGCCATGCCAATGAAGTTGATGTGAAGCTTCTTGATTTGCAAGAAAAGAAAGGCTTGCTTGAGAGGTTGGTCGGAGCAGTGGAAGAGGGTCAAGAGAGCTTCTTGTTGAGGCTCAAGAACCGCATTGATAGGTAAACAGTTCACTATCTTCTCTGTCTACATATATGTATATCGTTCTAGATTTTCTTAAATTTTCTTTGTTTTTTTATATTTTTTTAATTTTTTATTTATCATAATGGGATTGTTTTTCTTCGTATCGCAGAGTTGGAATAAGCTTTCCTACAATAGAAGTCAGATTTGAGCATCTAAACATTTCAGCTGAAGCTTATGTTGGAAGCAGGGCTTTGCCTACAGTCTTGAACTATTGTGTTAACTTATTGGAGGTAAATGATATATTAGAGCACATATGGTTTTCCTGTCAAATATCACTACATTCTTAAGAAGTTTTTTGTTTCTGTGCACCAAAGGGCTTCTTGAATAGCATCCATATTCTTCCCACTAATAAGAAACACTTGTCTATCCTTAAAGATGTCAGCGGGATCATCAAGCCTGGCAGGTTCATCCATAAACTCTGTTATGTTCATCTTTTTCAACTCAAAATTAGTCTTTGTGGCCCAATATGCATACTCACTTGGGTTTTAACCAAAAATAAACTACTCTACTCACTTAGTTCAGTGCTTCCTTTTTCTTTTTCTCTTTTTTTGTGCAGAATGGCACTGCTTTTGGGCCCTCCAAGTTCCGGGAAGACCACGCTCTTGTTGGCTTTGGCTGGAAAACTTGATCACGATCTTAAGGTTAAATAAATAAATGGAAAATTACTAAAATGGTCCTCAAACTTATACCCGATTTACATTTTGGTCCCTCAATTAAGTTCAAATGGTCCATCAACTATATATTAGTTGCTCCATTGATCCTACTGTTAAATTATGTTAATGTTGCTGTCAAATGTAAGGGTAAAACCGTCCATAACCGTCCTATGTTCCCCAAATAGGTGATAAAGTGGTGATACATAGGTGATACAGTGGTGATAAAGGGGTGATACATAGGTCAAAAGTCTTATTTACCCCCATAAATGCAGCATGTTTTGCTCACATGACTAAATTTAACAAAAAATGTAATAGTAGGACCAAAGCACCGATTAATAAAGAGTTGGTGGACCATTTAAACGAATAATTTAGTTTAGGGACCAAAATGTAAATCGGGTACAAATTTGAGGACCATTTGAGTAATTTAGCCAATAAATGAATTTAATTTCTCTAAGATTTTGGGTTATTCATTTTATTAGTCCCTGAACTTTGACCCGATTTGCATTTGAGGCCCTCAATTTCCAAAATTGTTCTCGTGGTCCTTCAACTTTTCGTTAGGACAAATTGTCCTGCTGTCAATTTTGTTAACTTTTTCTGTTAAATGCAGGGGTAAATGGTATTTTTGTATTATTTTTAGTTTTTAATTTCTCAATATTCCTTTCACCCCAAAAATAAAAATAAAAATAGAAACTAAAAATTAAAAAATCTTATTCCTATCCTCGGTCAAACTAAAAATTAAAAAAATCTTATTCCTATGCTCAATCAAACTAAATATTAAACATTAGTTCTTATTCCTAAAAACTTGAATTTTTTTTCTTCTTATTATTATTTTTTAATATTTTATTAATAT
This sequence comes from Prunus avium, assembly GCF_965620075.1. Lineage (NCBI taxonomy): Eukaryota > Viridiplantae > Streptophyta > Magnoliopsida > Rosales > Rosaceae > Prunus > Prunus avium. Next base: position 37,086,559 of record NC_142291.1, read on the forward strand.
TTTAATCAATTAAACATAAATAAAAATACCATTTTGCCCCTGCATTTAACAGAAAAGTTAACAAAATTGACGGTAGGACCATTTGCCCTAACGAAACTGAAGTTGAAGGATCACGGGAACGATTTTGGAAATTTAGGGACTCAAATGCAAATTGGGTCTAAGTTCATGGACTAATAAAACGAATAACCCCTAAGATTTTCTATCAAATTTTTTTCCCAAGCTTTACCTTTTAAATGTTACTCTTGACTTATAAAGTAAAAATACTTGTCCAGTCTTCAGGATGTGTGACTTACAATGGTTATGAGATGCATGAGTTTGTGCCTCAAAGGAGTGCTGCCTATATCAGTCAACATGATGTTCATATTGCAGAAATGACAGTCAAAGAAACCTTGGCCTTCTCTGCAAGATGCCAAGGGGTTGGACCCCGTTATGGTTGGTTTATAGGACTGCTTCTTATTTAGTTTCCTTTAATTTTCAAAACTAGACCAATAGATTAAAACATGATTGGTTTTTATTTTGAATTTCTGCAGAAATGCTGGAAGAGCTAACTAGAAGAGAGAGAGAAGCGAATATTAAGCCGGATCCAGATATAGACATCTTCATGAAGGTGAGAAATAAGCTACTTTTGATATAAGACTTTAAAATTTAGAGGTCTGTAGACTACTGCTATATTTCAGGAGTTAGGAGCTTTCTGCTATAGTTAACTCTTTGTTCCTATAAGATTTGAGACTTAATTTTTGCTTGCTCTGCGATATGCTGTTCGAATCATCAAACATTTCTGTCGCTTTAATTAGTTGTTTATGATATTATAGGCAATTTCAACAGAAGGCCAGAAGGAAATATTGGTGACAGATTATATTCTTAAGGTACCATCAATAATCTGTAATAAAGAAAAGCACTTTTAGTGATTACCATGAACTAATAAATATCCATTGATTTGCAGATTTTGGGATTAGATACTTGTGCAGATACCTTGATGGGGGATCAGTTATTAAGGGGCATCTCTGGAGGGCAAAAGAAACGAGTCACAACAGGTTAACAAAGTCAAGCTCTTTATATCAAACACGTAGGTTTTTACTTCGTCATAAAGTAATTGTAGATATTTTTTTGATAATGTGTATAGGTGAGATGCTTGTTGGACCCGCTAGGGCACTTTTCATGGATGAAATATCAACTGGCTTGGATAGTTCAACAACTTATCAGATTGTAAATTCAGTCAAGAACTATGTTCACATCCTTAATGGGACTGCAGTCATCTCACTGCTGCAGCCAGCACCTGAAACTTATGAACTATTTGATGACATTATTCTCCTTTCTGATGGCCAAATTGTGTACCAAGGCCCTCGTGAACAAGTTCTTGATTTTTTTGAATCCATGGGCTTTAAATGTCCCGAGAGGAAAGGTGTAGCTGACTTCCTGCAAGAAGTAGGTCCATATTTAGCTCTTGTTTGATCTTATGAAAATAATTGAGATAAACATTAAAAGAGAAGTATTATGTATAATTTCTCTTTTGTACCTAACATGTTGTAGGTGACATCAAGGAAAGATCAGGAGCAGTACTGGACAAACAGAGATGAGCCTTACAGGTTCATCACAGTCAAGCACTTTTCGGAGGCTTTTCAATCTTTTTCTGTGGGGAAAAGAATTACTGAGGAACTTGCAGCTCCATTTGACAAGACCAAGAGCGACCCAGCTGCCTTAACGACCAAGAAATATGGTATTAGAAAAGTGGAACTCTTGAAAGCTTGCTTTTCGAGGGAACTCTTGCTTATGAAGAGGAATTCATTTGTCTACGTTTTTAAGCTCACTCAAGTGAGTTTTGAGTTAATTTCTTCTGGATATGTAACTCTTTCTCTCTCTTCTTGAGAGTCTCTCTCTCCTAGTGAGAGTTCCCATACCCCTGGTGGTATCTCACTTCCTCATACCTGTTCCCATCTCAGGTCTTATCCTTTGTTCTCAATCCTTGTTACCAGCTTAGATTTTATCCCAATTCTCCTGTCTTCTACCTTCTTCTCTTTTCCCCTGTTTCTCTTGATCGTTTCCTTTGCTCTCTCAAAAACTCCAAACTTCAGTTTTTTCTCTTAACCCACATTTTCTATCCTCTGTTTTTCCATTACACCTTTCCCATATTCCACAATTCTCAGTTTTTATCCATGCCTTATATCTTCTTCAAAATCTGCCAATTTCTGCGTTTTGTTTAAATCTCATCTTACTCTATTGGGGTTCTTTATTTGTACCAGCTTTGGGAGGATGGAGGTTGGTTTGACTACCCCTGACCAACTTGCGGTTCAAATAGGGACATCACTAGGTTTACAGGAACTCAAAGCTGGAGTTACCCTGTTTGGTTCTTTGATTGCTGATAAACCTCCAAATATTGGGGCTGTAAAAAGGATGCTTAGGAATGCGTGGGCTGCCTTTGGAAATGTCCAAATCGTGGATGTCAAAGATTTACTTTTTTCTATAAAAGTAGATAATGAAGTTGCTGCAAAAAAAATTATAGACGGAGGTCCATGGACGATTATGGGGTTTGTGTTCTGTGTTCAGTATTGGCCACTAAATCTTGCTCTGGAAGAACTGAACCCCAGTCTGATCTCATACTGGGTTCAAGCCCATGGGGTTCCAAGGGGACAAATGAATGGGGAAACGGCGGGTCAGATTGGAGCACAATTTGAGAGGCTAATTGGGTTTGAAGACCCAGACCAACCTGGGGGAATGAGAGGGTATCTTCGTTCAAGAGTGGAACTGAATGCCTCGAATCCATTACCCTTGGGTATTTGGCTCCTACGCCCTGATCAAACTGAGTCTTGGGTGGAATTTCTCTATGAAAGATTGGCTAATTTCTGTTTCCAGTGTGGTCGCCTTGGTCATGGACTTGATCATTGCAAATTTGACTGCGTTCCTGATGAGGATGATGGGAAGCGCCAATATGGATCCTGGATGCAAGCCAAGATATCTCGTGACCTGGGTGTTTCTCCTCCTATCAAGTTACCAGTAGAGACACGGCGTCGAGCGGTGGCTACTAGGAGGACAGTCGGTGATCCTATAGCGAGTGGTGTTCACGTTCCCACTGAGCGTGTGAACCGATGTGAACAGGGCGTGCCTCGCATGGCTAATCCAGCTATTATTCCTGCTATCCAGCCATCTGTTGTCGGAAGAGAGAACAGTGCTTGCACATTGTCTATTGTGCCTAATAAACAGGGCGTGCCTCATATTGCTATTCCACCATCGGTTGTCGGAAAAGGACACAGTGCTTGTACATTGTCTATTGCGCCTAATAAACAGGGCGTGCCTCGTATTGCTATTCCACCATCGGTTGTCGGAAGAGGAAACAGTGCTAGTACATTGTCTTTGGTGCCTAATGGTGAGGGCCCAGTAGCTAGAATTGGTTCCAATTCGGGTGCTTTTGCCAACAGACCTATCTTTTTAGCTGATGCAACTGTTAGACAATGGATTAATCAGGAATTGTTTATTTCTGTGACCAATAATTGTGCTTTTGTTGGACCTAAATGTTGGAACTTACCCTTGGGCTCAATGGCTGGTATCAAAGCCCACACTCTTGGCAATTCAGAGGCTTGTAAGAGTGGACCTGGCTATTTTATTAATACTCCTAAAATCCAGACAGCCCCCGTGTCTGGAGAAATCCAACCTTCTGAACCTCCTCCTATTCATCATACACATGCAGTTTCTAAACCTATCTCCCCTGAGTCCCCTCATCCCATATTTCCATCTAAAAGACCTCTTACTATGTGTTCCTCTCCTGAGGAATCTATCCGGAAAAAACCAAAAATTGCAACTCAGCCGTTCCACTTAGCTGTGTCTACCAGAGGTCCCAATATTTCACCAAAAATTAGCAGGGGCAGGCGTGGTAGGAGCAGATGTGTTAGAAACAGATTTCTTCAATCTATGGACCTCTGTGATGACTTTTTCAGTGAGGTAAGGGTTCCTTCAGCTGATCGTGATGAGTTATATTTGGATAAATTTGGTGTTGAGATATTTCCTTCTTTGGAGAGTGGTAGCCTCTCAGGCGGTGGCGGCTGGCCTTCAACAGCCACAACATCGCCATGAGTTATGTGGTTTGGAATTGTCAAGGGTTAGGCTCCTCCTTGACAATTCGGCCACTAAAGGAGTTAATTAGGAGGCGTCGTCCTTCTATTGCTTTTCTGTTGGTTTTGTCAAGGGTGAAGCTGCATTTGATGTGTGGGTGTATGTTTTGTGTCACTATGGATGCGGGAGGTCTTACTGGGGGCTTGGGTCCTCAGAGTTTTATGGACTCCATTTCCTTGTTGGATCTTGGTTATTTTGGGCAGCGGTTTACTTGGCAAAATCTTCTTTTTGGTTATGTCGGCAGCTTTGTTTTTGTGTGTTTGTCTTTGTTTCCTATTATGCTTGTTCTCCTCCGATTCCTTGCGGTTTTGTCTCGTTGTTGGATCTTCTCCACCGTGTTACGTTCTGGAGCATCTCTCCTCAGTAATACTATTGCTGTTGAGGATGCTTTTAAAGTGCTTTTGGCACTTACCTCTCGGATTATGGTAGCGCTCTCTGTAGCTGTGATGGCGTATCCATCACCATCTTCCTCTCGGTTCTTTGGCTCTTGTGACTTCTCTGGTGGTTTTGGTCTTGCATTGGGTGCCTTGCCAATTGGTTATTGGTGGTGCAGCATGTCTCAGTTTCTTGTATTACGGACTTTCTTTCTGTTTCTTAGTTGTTGTTGTTTCCTTTTCTTTTTTTCTTTTTTTTCTTTTTTTTTTTTAAAATTTGATTGGGTAAGAAGCTTGGTTCTAGCCTTGAACTGAGGTCTAGCTGCTTTTACCTGGTTCGTGTATTTCTGGCTCTATTTGCAATCTATCCCGTTTTGGTTTCTTTGAAACCAAACATTGACCAAAAAAAAAAAAAAAAAAAAAAAGTGAGTTTTGAGTCTATTTTAGTTTCTATTAAAACCTTTTCTTTTTCTTCTGTGCACCTGGATTTAATATGCAGTACATGTTTTCCTTCTTTTTAGCTTGCAATAATGGCACTGATCACAATGACCGTATTCCTACGGATTGATATGCACCATGATTCAGTAACTGACGGAGGAATATATGCTGGTGCTTTGTTCTACTCCTTTGTTACTGTTATGTTCAGTGGAATGTCCGAGATTTCTATGACTATTGCCAAGCTTCCTGTTTTTTACAAGCAAAGAGACCTCTTTTTTCCGTCTTGGGCATATGCCCTTCCCACATGGATTCTCAAGATCCCTATCACGTTTTTAGATGTTTCTGTTTGGGTATTTATCACTTACTTTTTCATTGGATTTGATCCCACTGTTGAAAGGTAATCATGTACAAAGTTTTGTCACATTCTCGTTTAATTTGTTTTCATGCTTGTTGTAGGCCATATAATATATCATTCTGAAAATGATGCAGGTTGTTTAGACAATACCTTCTGTTCTTACTCATTAGTCAGATGGCTTCTGCGTTAAACCGATCCATTGCTGGAATGGGTAGAAGCATGGTTGTTGCTTACACATTTGGGTCATTTGCTCAGCTCATGCTTTTTGCTTTGGGTGGCTTCGTCCTGTCAAGAGGTATGAAATAAGTAAAGTAAAGAAACACCACTTCCCCTTATGTGCTAAACAATGTTTTCTAATGTCCTTTGGCTGATGTCACAGAGAATATACAGAAATGGTGGATATGGGGCTACTGGATATCACCTTTGATGTATGGGCAGAATGCAATCGTAGTTAATGAGTTCCTGGGAAAGAGTTGGAGTCATGTAATACCTTAATTCACTTGCCATTTCAAACACTTTTTTGTTTGTTCCTTAGTAATTATATTGTTGTACTTGCTATTAAAAGGTTCTTCCAAACTCAACGGAACCGCTCGGAGTTGCTGTTTTGAGGTCTCATGGATTCTTTACACTTCCATCTTGGTATTGGATTGGAGTAGGAGCTTTGGTTGGATACATACTCATATTCAACATTTGTTTCACTGTGGCTCTCACTTATCTAAACCGTAGGTACCTTAACCTTACCTGCACTAACTCTTAGAAATGAGAATTTAGCTTAAACTACCATAAAAATGTTATGCAGCGTTAGAGAAGCCACATTCTGTAAAATCAGAAGAATCTCAAAGCAATGAACATGACGAAAAGACTGGAGAATTTGGTCAGTTACAGAACCAAGGAAATAGCTTGATGCTGAAAATTAACACAGGTGATATATCCTCTCAAACACTGTTTGTGTATATCTGTTTTGTGTGGAATTGTATATTGGTGACCAAATATTACCACTTTTTATGAAATTTTTGTGGACATGCAGATAATGCAGAAGAATATATTAATCATAACAAGAAAAGAGGAATGGTTCTTCCATTTGAACCACATTTCATCACGTTTGATAAAATAACGTACTCTCTAGATATTCCACAGGTGATCGGACAAGTTTAAAACATGTTTGATATTAGACAAGTTTGTGCAACTCCTAAATTATGAGTAATTTTGTGAATCCATCTTGCAGTCAATGAAGAACTCCAAAGGTGTTGTTGAGGATAAATTGGTGCTTCTCAAGTGCGTTAGTGGTGCTTTTAGGCCAGGTGTTCTGACAGCTCTGATGGGAGTGAGCGGTGCTGGTAAAACTACACTAATGGATGTACTGGCTGGTAGAAAAACTAGAGGATATACTGAGGGAAATATTTCAGTTTCTGGGTATCCAAAGAAGCAAGACTCATTTGCCAGAATTTCTGGATACTGTGAGCAGAATGACATCCACTCTCCGTATGTTACTGTCTATGAATCCTTGATGTACTCAGCATGGCTTCGTCTATCTACGGAAATTAGTTCTGGAACAAGGAAGGTTGGTATCTGCTAGTTAAGAATAATTTCTACTATTTACTTTCTTTTAATGCAATTTAAAGTCATGAGCAAGCTTGAACTGATTTTCAGAATTGGTTGTAGATGTTCGTTGATGAAGTGATGAGACTCGTGGAGCTGAATCCATTAAGGCAAGCACTAGTAGGGTTACCTGGTGAAAGTGGTCTCTCAACCGAGCAGCGGAAGAGGCTGACCATTGCGGTTGAACTAGTAGCAAACCCTTCTGTAATATTCATGGATGAACCAACTTCAGGTTTAGATGCAAGAGCTGCTGCTATTGTTATGAGAGCGGTTAGGAACATTGTGGACACTGGAAGAACAATAGTGTGCACTATTCATCAGCCAAGCATCGACATATTTGAATCTTTTGATGAGGTGAAAACAGATATTGACTAAAGAGATTGAAACTGGAACTCCATGTGTTTTGTCTGTTCTAAGTGATTAGCATATGTAACATGTCATTGCAGTTGTTTCTAATGAAGCAAGGAGGACAGGAGATATATGTAGGGCCACTAGGTCGTCATTCTTGCCATTTGATCAAGTACTTTGAGGTAGAGTCTGATTGAAACTCAGGAAATTTCAATGATAAAATATGATATTCTTATCTTTTCTGCTGCTTCTTTTTTCAGAAAGGTTTTCTTGTGCATGTAATTTTCTGTGCAGGGAATTGAGGGGGTGAGCAAAATCAAGGATGGCTACAATCCAGCTACTTGGATGTTGGAAGTTACCACTTCAGCCAAAGAAACGGCATTAGGAATTGATTTTGCTGATGTTTATAGAAGTTCTGAAATTTATAGGTAGGTTTATCAGACCTTGAACCATGCATTAACTTTTACTGATGAAAGTGATTTCATTTCAGGAGAAACAAATCCCTTATTGAAGAACTGAGTACCCCTCCTCCTGGTTCAAAGGACCTCTACTTCCCTACTCAATATCCTCAGTCATTTTTCACTCAATACATGGCTTGCTTATGGAAACAACATTGGTCATACTGGCTCAATCCGGAATACAATGCCATAAGGTTTATCTACACAACTGTCGTAGCCTTGCTGCTTGGGACAATGTTCTGGAATCTTGGCACCAAAATGTAAGTCACAGTGCAGAAGTAAAATAGATGTAATAGAAGTTGAGATTCTTGCATGAGTAATTTTGAGTTTGTTAATTTCAGGACCAAACCGCAGGAGCTCTTTAATGCAATTGGTTCTATGTATGCTTCTGTTCTCTTCCTTGGTATTCAGAATGCTATGACAGTGCAGCCGATAGTGGCTGTTGAACGAACCGTCTTTTATAGAGAACGAGCTGCTGGAATGTATTCTGCCTTGGCATATGCCTATGCACAGGTGACTTATTCTATATGCATTTTACAAACATAGTTATTATTATGCATCATCTTATCTTATTTGTCTTGTGCGAATTCGATTATTTGTTGTAGGTCACAATTGAGGTCCTTTATGTTTTTGCACAAGCTGTGATCTATGGTGTCCTAGTTTATGCTATGATTGGCTTTGAGTGGACCGCGGCTAAATTCTTTTGGTACCTATTCTTCATGTTTTTCACATGTTTGTACTTCACCTTCTATGGCATGATGGGGGTGGCCTTGACACCAAATCAACATGTTGCTGCTATAACTTGTAATGCATTTTATGCATTATGGAACCTCTTTTCGGGGTTCATAATCCCACGAACCGTAAGCGTTGCATGCCCTTTAAGTTCCTACTACTGCAAGTTTTTTTTTTTCCAGTTAATAGAATCTGTATTGATGACAAATTTTCGTTCTTTTGGACGCCATATCAGAGAATTCCTATATGGTGGAGATGGTACTATTGGGCATCCCCAATGGCTTGGACCTTGTATGGATTGACTGCATCCCAGTTTGGAGATATACAGGCCAAGCTCAACACAGGTGAAACAGTGCAAGAGTTTCTGAGAAATTACTTTGGTTTCAAACAAGAATTTGTAGTTGTGGTTGCAGCTGTAGTCGTTGGATTTACACTACTCTTTGCATTTACCTATGCCTTGTCCATCAAGAAGTTGAATTTTCAGTGGCGATAAGAAATTATGTATCAATTAATTTCAATCAGCATAGTTTAGGCTAGGGTCTCAATAGCAAACATGTCATCAACTTGTTGACCATTTGGGACTTAGCCTCATCAACTTTAACACTTGTTAAAAATCCACCTAAGAACGGAGGGAGAAACACTTCCATTCGCATAATGTAAGATTGTGTTGTTTAAAATGACAGTTAATAGAACCATCTGATTTGATTCGTTCTCAATAGCCATGAGATGATCATCTTAGGGTGATCCTTTTGTCGACGGATGCTCCTATTACACTCGTAGTCTCTGAAGAATGAGAACCGACTATGTAGCATCTACATCGAGAATTCAAGTATTGTATACGTCATTAGTCCGATTCTTTGTTATATCTTTTGCGGCCGTTTGCAGCGATTTTATGACATTTAGTGACAAAAATTTAGTCTCAGATATGAAAGTCCCCTTTAGCAGCGGTTTTTTCCGTCGCTAACCGTTGTAGATTCACTAATTTGCAGCGAAGATAAAACCCGCCGCTAAAGGTTGCGTAGAATGCCATATTTCAGCCCTTCAGAAATGTGAGCTTTTACCGTCTTTCCCTCTTACATATTATAATTTTGGGACGCTACTCTAGTTTTAAAAAGGGCAAATTTTGTCACATGATCCTTGTTTATGAATATTTCATGCTAATTTGTTTTTTAATGCAATATTGGGCATATGCGAAGCATTTTAAAGGTCATGATCTCTTATCCCACTTCTCCCCACTCTTTTCTTTTGGCAAGGAACCACTACAATAAATAAAGTGTACATATTGTTCAAAAATCAGCCAGAAGAAATAAAATAGCCATCATTGAACGCTTTGGCCTATGCATTGCATGTAAGTACCCAGTGGAACAGTTGTGCTTACTGGCTGCACAATATCGAAAATCAAATATAAGTTGATGCATATGTGTAAAGGAACATTCAGGTACATTGTAGAAAGACTTAGAAAATTTACCGGAATTAGAGTTTAAGCAATTTCAATTCAACCATATCAGTATATTTGTGCACTAGGATCAGCAATTTCATAAATTATGAACATGCTTTAATTTTAATGAGACAGAACAAAATGCACGCCCTATGAACTTAAGAACATAGCATGTTGACTCTACGATACTATTTTTAAAAAAAACCATAATGTACAAATCGGTGAACAAGAAATCCACCAAAATCTTAAAACTACGATACCTCTCTACCACATTTCACTTGCAAAACTATAACTCTACGATACTACTGCTTTCCAATCCATAGATTAGCAAAACGTAAACGCCCTAAACTCTAAAGACGTAGATGCCCAAGAGGATGCCCGAAACCGTATACGATGCCATAACTAATCCATCTCATCACCCTTAACAATAACAAAAACCCTCCTATTCCTTTCCACCCACACTACCCAAAAAAACTGCCAACATAGAACATCTTCCCAGAACTTCTCCCCGTTTCTTTCCTCCAAAAAGATTGAACCTCTCTCCAAACAATGCACTGCATGAGGCAAGGAATGTCCCATGCACTACAAGTTGACTGTGGGTTAGCCCCATGATACACTCAAAGTACTGTCCTTCCTCCTTCTCAACCAGTGACCCTTGTAAGTTTAAAAAGGGCACAATTAAGGAGGTTTTCAAAACTAAATTTGAGGGCAATTACATAAATCTTAGTTAAATGGGTTATTAAGTCTTGATATGTAATAAATCTTAGTTATATACACACCACTCAGTTTATAGATTTATATATAATACTTTAACTAAGTTACACAGCCAGCCACCAATACCAATATCAAAGTCAGTACTTAAAGTTACATAAAGACAGGTTTAGTGAACCATCCACCAATATATGAAACCAGCTTTTTCTTTTTGTCAGAAAGTGATAAAATTCTTTGCAAAGACCCAAAAAAGGGCATCAAAATACACCAACAAAACTAAGCCCAAACAGACCGTTTCAATGAGATCATTCTACACCAGAACAGAAAACTAAATCGTATATACATTGTAGAAAGAAAAGTTACCAAAATTGGAGTTTAAACAATTTCAATTATATCAGTATATCATTTGTGCACTAGGATCAGAACCTTCAGAAAATTAAGAACATGCTTCGATTTCAATGAGGATACATAGACCAAAATATGTGTGAACTTACGAACATTACATGTTGACTGAGTTTTTTTTATAAGAGACCACAATTTTATTAAACAGCCACCACTCTATCTCATCACCCTTGACATCATAAAAAACTCTCCTATTCCTTTCCACCCCCACTACCCTAAAAACTTCCAACCTTGCACATCTTCCTAGAACTTCTCCCTGTTTCTTTCCTCCTAAAAAGTTGAACCTCTCTCCAAACAATGCACTACATGAGGCATAAGGAATGTCACATGCACTACATGTTGACTGTGAGTTAGCCCCATGATACACTCAAAGTAATGTCCTTCCTCCTTCTCAACCAGTGACCCATGTAATTTTAAAAAGGGCACAATTAAGGAGGGTTTCAAAACTAAATTTGAGGAAAATTACCTAAATCTGAGTTCAATGGGTTATATAGTCTTGATATGTAATAAATCTGAGTTATATACACACCACTCAGTTAATAGATTTACATATAATACTTAAGGTACACAGCCACCAATACCAATATCAAAGTCAGTGCTTCAAGTTACATAAAGTTAGAATCATATATTCACTACTCCAACACGAAGTGGGAAGGACGAAAATTTCGACTTACGATAAGTTATATATCAGGAAAATAAAAAATTTAAATAAAAAGAGGATGCAATTTTGAAACCAGTTTTTTTTTTTGTCAGAAAGTGAAAAACTTCATTGCAAAGACCCAAAAAAGGGCATCAAAATACATCAACAAAACTAAGCCTAAACAGACTGTTTCAATGAGATCATTCTACCCCAGAACAGAAAACTAAAATCTTGCAGACTTTGCCCAAAACAGAAACCAGTCAGATATTTGAGAAAGAAAAAGGGTGCAAATTTTCTAGTGAAAAAGCCAGATTTTATACCTTGTCTTGGACAAATTGAGACGATGGTATAGTGCTTTTCTCCTCTCTTCACTTATCTCATAGAAGTGTCACCGCGATTTGATACCGCTGGAGCCCAACCGACGTCGCGGTGGAGAATTAGGTTTAGGGATTTCGTTTTGATCGATTTTGGGGATTAAAGAAATCGGGTTTTCTGGTGACCCGAAGGAAGGCCGTCTTCAGTAATGAGCCCATTTCATGTTTGGACTTTTAACTTTTGACCCACAGTATAGAAAACCAAACTGTTGGTTCAGTTTAGGTTTCTTTTTTATTTAGTAGCAGAGTTTGGTGTAACTTTTTTTTTTGGTCTGAACTATGAGGTGGTTCTGGATGGGCCCCAACTATGGGTGGCACCTTTAAGCCTTAACCACAACCCAGACTAATCCCCACTCACACCGGGTCGGCTCGTAAGGGATAAAGTGTTGGCCAAAGTGGTGATTCCGTACGAGAGTTTGGTGTAACTTTTACTCCTTTTCTTTCATGGATATATGTTTTTAATTTTCCTAAAAATAATTTTAGCAAGTTTGTTTCGATAAATAATAAGAAATTTGTGTTAATAATTCCTAAACAACACCATATGTAGTAAAATACATTATTCTGCAAAATTTCAAAAAAAAAGTTTCAATGAAATATTCGGTCATTATAGAGTATTTTAATACTAATTAATTTCAAACAAAAATTACTGTATAGTATTTTATTCAATAATATGTGAAAAATTCGTGAATTTTGTCTGAATTATTTATAAATTATAAAAGTATATGTATTAAATGTGAATAATACATTTGTAAATAATATGTGTATAGTATATTTGATTTTTAAAAAACGGGTATTTTTACCATATCTTTGGTAAGCGTATGCCTATAATACGCGTACTATACCCAAATTTATTAACTAATTCCAATATTGGCCCAAAAAATAAGACATTACAATGATCCATTGAGGCTAAAGTCCAAAAAAGTTAGATAATAGTAAGTTTGGAAAGCAAGAAAACAAGTTGAACAAGTGGCGCTGAATCATTGAGGCAAACTTTAATAGGGTTACATGGTGAAAATGGTCTCTCAAATGAACTGAGCAGCGAAGGAGGTTTGAATACATAGCACAGCACCTGCATACCATGCCTATAATAAATAAGCCTTGTGGTCCATGAAGGTTGAACCAGATATCTCCATCAACACTAGAAAATTAAGAAAATTGCTGAAAGAACCTCTCTACTTAAGTAAAGTTTGTTTGTGAAAGTAATTCGTTTCTCGTTTCAGGAGAAACAAATCACTTACTGAAGAATTGAGTATTGCTGCTCCTATCCTCAATCATTTTTCACTTGATGCATGTGGCTTGTTTATGGAAACAATATTGGTCGTATTGGCGAAATCCGATGTAGAATGCCATAATTAAGTTTGATCTACACAACCATCGTACAAAGCCATAAGTAAATACATGTAACAGAAGTTGATGTTCTTGCAAGATCTCTTTGATGCAATTGGCTCTATCTGTGTATGCCTATGTTCTATATATGCAGTTGAACGAATGTTCGTTTATATTGAACGGGCTGCTAGAATGTACATATATATGCCTTTGCACAGGTGACTTCCCAAGCATTTTATGCACAATGGAACCTGCTTTATCAGAGTCCAACTGCTTCATCTATAACTTGGTAGCCACATAAACTCTACCTATACTTTAAGAAGTAAGTTTTTGAAGGAACAAAAGAAGAAGTGAATTTTGACCAATTCTATTTAATCTTTTGTTCATGTTTAATGAATGGTTTTGCACAACTATACAATCTGTGACTTGTATTGATGGTAAATTAATTATTCTTCCGAGATTTACTAAATTGCATGTGGTATTCTGGTGGAAAGAAAGTGAATGGCATCCGTAAATCAGAAGGAAAAGGACTTCAACCAGCAAAACGTAGATAATTTTGTTTTAATTGACAGTTTTCTATCTTTCACTGCGGTTTGCGACGGTTTTCTAATCTTTAGTGACAAATTTATGGTCCCAATTATGCAAAGGAAATTTAGCTACGGTTTTTTTCGTCGCAAAGCGCTGTTAAAAGGCATTCTGCGACGGTTACCCAAAAACCGCCGCTAAAAGTTGCAAGCAGTGTTTAATTTCTCCTTCCTTTGGAAGGTCGTTGTTTGTGTAAATTTAAAATTTTATTTAGTTGCTGTTTTAAGAAAATTGTTGGACCCATAAATTCTGAGGTGTACAAATTGCTGTGATAAATGTTATCTATATTTTTGTAAATTACGGGGGAAGAAATAAAATAGTCGCCATCGATCCAGAAGTAATTCACTATAAATGCCCACATCATTTGGTTTCCTCTATGGCTTGCATGTAAACAGTAAATGCTCACTCACGGTAGTAAGCTTTGCCTGCTAAAGAATACCACCATTAGAAATAAAATGAAAGTCAATGCATCGTTGCAAGACTAGGGAAAATGGCAGAAATGACGTTTAAACATTTTCAACTCAATTATTTGTGCACTATGATTTGGAAATAAGACATGACGAACTTAAAATAACGTCCTTCCCCTTCTCGGCCAACGACACTTTAATGTAACGTTCTTCCCCTTTCATAAACTTTCAGATGCCTAATATGGCCAGAACATGGTTAAGCATATGTTTTCCTAGCTGCAATAAGATAAATTTGATCCAATCTAGAAATAGAAAACTTTGACGGATAATTAAGTAGATAGCTTAAACATAAAGAATAACTCTACCACTTATTTTTAGTAGCTACTAAAGATCAGGATTCCACTTCCCGGTACATATTTAAGTTTATAACCCTACCTTTTTGTGTCTATCAGACCAGACACAGATAAAGCTCACTAAGAAGGTAGCATATATACATACAAACGAAGTGTTTTAACTGAAATTCGAACTCAACAATAGGACTGAAGTTTGCACCAAACCCAATTATCGACTACATAATTGGAGGCTGGAGCCTAGAGAAGCAATCTTAGCCCCCAGAAAATTTAAAATTAAGGTTTTAAATGGACCTACCATAATATTTACCTTAGAGTTTAGCCAACCCTTCTGCATGCTATTAAGGAAACTATAGGAGCTTTCATACAACTCTACCAACAAGTCACACACCACAAACCCTTGAACTGAGGGTTGTAACAGGATTGTTTAAAGAAAAAAAAAGCTTGGCATCATCTGGTCAGATTAATCCCAAGTTCTGTTCTTCTTCAGCTGTGTATTCGAACGAATATCTTTTTATGAAATAAATCTTAGTTACATACTTATCATTTCATTTACAGACTCATATCTGATACTCTTAATCAGATGCACAGCCACCAATACCAATACCCAACTCAATTCTTCAAAACATATTGAGTTAGAATCTTACATTCACTACCCCCAACAAAAAGTGGGAGGGGGGTGGGGGGCTATATAAGCCTGTGGATATGTATATATATTTTCTTAATGCAATCAACTACAGGTTCTAATCCTACTTCAACTTCATTCTCTACATTCCTCTTCAACCAAATGCACCTGGTTCTTCTGTACCATCCTTACCTATTGAACCTATTCAAACTTCAGTTTCTTCACCACCCACCACATCTACAGATCAATTCTCATCCTAATCTTCTCTCTTTCACTTCATGATTCCAACTTTTGAATCTATTTCACAAAACCCTTAACCAAAATAACGATGATAACGAAAAAAGATGCAAACTTGGATTTTTTTACAAAGATCGACATGTGGAAAAAGAAAAAGCGAAGAGCTGCAAAATTATCAACCGATTAGATATCTATTGCAAAGTTCAGTGCTTACCCCATCTTTACGAATTCGACGGTAGTGCACGCAACGTCGTGGTCTTGGGAATTAGGTTTAGGGATTTTGCTTTTGTCGAATGGATTTGGGGATTCAAGTTCTGAAGGGGCAAAGAGGGCCGATCGACGATAGCCGTTTGTGATCAGATTTGGGCCACAATGGCAGGCCTAATATTGTAATTTTTCTCTGTATTGAGTAATGAGCCCATTTCTTGTTTGGACTTTCGATTTTCAACTTTCGACCCACAAATGTTGATAATCAAACTATTGTTACAAGTGATCGTCTAGGGTTTCTCACACGCAAATTATTAAAATATCATGGGAGTTCAAATTTCAAATCTCCAGTTTACAAGTCAATGCAGTTTTCCCCTAAACTAGACCCGTTAGCTGTTCAAACTTTCTTTATTTACTAGAAGTGATGGCCATAACTTTTATCCCCTTTTTGTTCATTGGTTTTTAAATTTATTTTTAAGGTTTAAAATTCGTTTGTATTATATAAATAAATACATAACTATTTATTTAGTCTTAATAGTTGTTTATGTAAGGAAAAAAGCTACTTGGTGTATGCGTGAACGCGCACCAAAAAATTAGTATGCAAAAAATATTGACTGAATTTATGTTCGGATTAAAATATCCTCCTTACTTTGGCCATGTTTGGCTTACCATAACTTATAGAAAACCAAAGCTTGGATAGAAATGATAAGGCATTACCACACATGTCAATCTTTTTATTAAATTCAATCTCTCCATTTATTATGAGTCCATAGTGTAGGTAAAGCATTACCATTTAGGTTTATGTTTTTGCACCGAACCAAACACGTTGCTTGCCCTTAATTTGTAAGGAAGGTGTTGACACCATAACTGACCAAGCAACTAGAAGACTAAAAGGAACTCTAAGCAAAGCAAGAGGAGTCCCACATCGGAAAACAACAAGAAGTGAAGGCTCCCTCTCACCTATAAAAGCATACCACTCTCCACTTAAGAGGGGATGAAAAACTGAGCTGGGGGCTCCCTCTTCAGGACTCTCCTGTTAGTCCAGCCTTCGGGTCCTGGGTCTCCAGACCCGGGGACTTGACCCCTGGGCTCCAGACTCCTAGCTTTGTACTTTAGGCCCTAGGCCTTCTTCCATTTATCTTTGGGTCTAACCCCCTTGTACAAATGTAAACAATATCATAATGAGAACATCTTCTCTGTGGACGTAGCCCATTCATTAAGGGTGAACCACATATATCTTGTCTTTTGTATATTTATAAATTGGCCAAAGCCCTCACATACCTGCTGAAGGTCCAAGCCTTCACCTATCATCCATCACACCTCATCACTAAGTTGGACTCAATAATGGCCCAACCATTTTGAGCATCAACAGTTTGGCGCCGTCTGTGGGAATTGACACAAAAGGCTTCTGTCGTTCTCCCCTCTCCAGTGCTCTTCGGCACCCATACAATCAACATCACCTAGGCTGCCGTTAGGCAATGCCTTACTGGAGCCACCTTGAATGCCAGGTCAACAAATTGCAGAAGATGATATTTTAAGAAAGCCAATCAGTGTGGCTATACTTTGCATGGCTTGCAGGGCCAACCCAACATCTCAGTTCAAAGTACCGACCGACACTTCTTTGAAGAGTAAAAATATGGGGACTTGAGCTTGTCCCACAAGCTCCATCATTCGGCGTGCGCTGCCTTCGGCACCCCACCATACCCTTGCCATGGTCACGACACCCTTGCTTGGCTGACCCAGGTTCCTTACAACAGTACAAGAGACCCCAGCCTTAGCTCCGAAGGTCTATCAGTCGGAGCTTGCCGAACGAACTTGAGTCTTCTCCTTGCAAAAACCCTTGCAGCCATCTATCTATCTTTCAAAAGCTCTTGCCAAAGACACCCCAGCTCTGGCAAAAGCATTTGAAACCTCACGGCACCAATTGAAGCCAAGAGAAATCGCGAACGCCTTGAAGGACCAGCTAAAAACTTTGCCCACACTTCAGAAGGATCGAAAGGCTCCAATCACTTCCTTGCCGTCAGTCAAGGACCCAGACCCTAGACGGTCCTAGATTGGATGAACCCCCCTCCATGAACAAATGATGAACGACACCACGGACCCAGCTCCAACTCGATGCGAAAACTAGGCACTTAGACCCACTCCTCGCCGAAGACAGATCAGCCCCTCACCAAAATACCTTCGAATATCTCTTGCCGATCGGCACCTCCTCCGAGCTGAACTACGGACCCAGCTCCGAATATATTTTGGAGCCTAGCTTCCCTGCCGAACGGCAGGGAGCATGCAGAAGGTGAAGGAGTGACTTACCAATTTTTGGCTGACCCAGCCCCTCAAGCTAAAAGGTGACGACATGTCTTAAGCTAATAGGGGACTTGCACCTCCTCTCCCCAAACCCTGGCCCTTATCTCCAATCTTTGGACTCCCTTACCGAAGGTATAAAAACCCTAGCTATAAAAGCACAAGGGCCCAGCTACAAAAAGGCCCCAGCTACGTTTCAAAAACGGAAGGACCCAGCCTCTAAAAATCCGAATCTACCCTCAAAACCCTAGCCACCACCTGGGTCAAGGAGGCTTGCCGAAGCCCAGCTTTGGAACCCGGCCCCAAGGCCATTGCTCAAGCCCAACATCGCATAAAACTCCATTGCTGAAGTTTCAAACACACCTTCGCGCCACCTTGGCCTTTCTACTAAACGAACACTCGGACCCCCATGGACCCAGCTCGTAAAGTGCCCCCCAAGACACCCTTTCCAAATCTGGAAGCCCCCAGCCCCCGCTGAAGCCCAGCTCCACATAGCACAAACCCCAGGCCTTTGCCAAAGCCCAGCTCATGAGGCCCACCTACCAAGAACTTGGAAACTCGCGGGATCAAGCCCCTCATTCTTCCTGCCGAAGGACAAGCCCTTGCCGAAGCTCTGAAGGCCCAGCTCCAAGGACATGCCACAAGCTCAAATATCCACAAGGTACCCAAATTTCTTAAAATAATAATAAAATTTGCACATATGCATTCCTTCTCTTCGGCACCCTCGTGCCCAGGCACATTGCCTTGCCCCATGCAAGCTTTGTGTCACCTTTGGCATCTCATTTGCCTTCGGCACCCCCGTGCCTAGCTATACCTTCGGCACCCCCGTGCCTAGCTTCACCTTTGGCACCCCCGTGCCTAAGCCCACCTTTGGCACCCCCGTGCCTAAGCTCACATTCGGCATCTTCTTGCCTAAGCCCACCTTCGGCACCCCCAGTGCCCAAGCTCACCTTTGGCACCCTAGTGCCTAAGCTCACCTTTGGCACCCCCGTGCCTAAGCTCACCTTCGGCACCCCCGTGCCTAAGCCCACCTTTGGCACCCCCGTGCCTAAGCCCACCTTTGGCACCCCCGTGCCTAAGCTCATATTTGGTACCCCAGTGCCTAAGCTCCCCTTCGGCACCCCGTGCCTAAGCTCACCTCCGGCACCCCGTGCCTAAGCCCACCTTCGGCACCCTAGTGCCCAAGCTCACCTTCGGTACCCCCGTACCTGAGCTCACCTTCGGCGCCCCCGTGCCTAAGCCTACCTTTGGCACCTCCATGCCTTGCCACATGCAAGCTTGGCACCTTCGGCACCCCATGCCCTCTGGCATTATTGCGACAAGCAAGTCTTATGCCTTCGGCATCCTCATGCCTAGCCCCTTCCTCTTGCGACATGCAAGCTTGGCACCTTCGGCACCCCGTGCCCTTCGGCATTTTATATTGCGACAAGCAAGTCTTATGCCTTCGGCACCCCCGTGCCTAGCTACTTCCTCTTGCGACATGCAAGCTTGGCACCTTCGGCACCCCATGCCCTCTGGCATTATTGCGACATGCAAGTCTTATGCCTTCGGCATCCTCATGCCCAGCCACTTCCTCTTGCGACATGCAAGCTTGGCACCTTCGGCACCCCATGCCCTCTGGCATTATTGCGACATGCAAGTCTTATGCCTTCGGCATCCTCATGCCCAGCCACTTCCTCTTGCGACATGCAAGCTTGGCACCTTCGGCACCCCATGCCCTCTGGCATTATTGCGACATGCAAGTCTTATGCCTTCGGCATCCTCATGCCCAGTGTTGCGTAGATACAGCTGCACCAAAGTGGATTCAGTTGCATCCTCAACTTGTGATACTCGCAAGTGCACGAGCCGTTGGTAGTTTAGCATATGTAAGTGCGAGGTCGATTCCACAGGGATTGGTGATTGAATGATCCAACTCAGTTTTCCTACAAAACATAAATGAAAACAAAAGAAACAAAACAAGAAGAAAGAATGTACATTAAGAAAAATAAATTACAACTTGGAGAACATTAAAGAGAGCATTTGAGGAAGAAAGGAGAAGTGTTTGGGAAAAGTGGTTAAGGACATGGAGGCTTTTTGGAGAAGAAAGTAGAAGTAGAGAATTGTTTGAGAAAGTGTTTGGAGAATTTGATGAAGAAAGTGTTTGGAAACTTGGAGGATTTTGGAAGAGAAGGTTTGAGAACATTGGGAATTTGGAAGAGAAAGTGTTTGGGACATGTTTGAGAGCATGGAGAACTTTGAAGGAGAATAGAGAAGTGTTTGGAGAATTTAGAAGAAGAGAAGGGAGAAGAAAGTGTTTGAGAGCTTTGAGGATTAGAAGAAGAGAAGAGAGATGTGTTTGAGAAATTTGGAGAATTTGATGAAGGAATGTGGAGAAGTGTTTGAAGAACATGGAGACTTGAAGAAGAGAATATTGGAAGAGTAAGGAAAGTGGTGTTTGGGAACTTTGTGGATTTTGGAAGAGAAAGTGTTTGGAAAATTGGAGAATGTTTGAGAACTTTGGAACGGAAAGAAAGGTGTTTGTGAAGTGTTTGAGACATGGAGATGTTTGGAAGAGAAGGGAAATGTGTTTGGGAAATTTGGAGAAGGGAGGAGAAGTGTTTGAGTAGTTTAGAGAATTTGATGAAGGATGGGAGAAGTGTTTGAGAATTTAGAAGAAAGAAAATTTAGTAGAATGATCTCATTACAACAATTGAGAACTACAAAGGGAAACTAAGAGAATTTGAGGGAGAGAAGGGAAGGGAGCTCTAGAGAAGTGCTTGAGAGCTCCCCCCCTTGGGGTGTGTTTACAAGCTTGGGAAACCTCACTATATATAGGCCTAAGGAAGCTGAAAATCTGAATTAAGTATGGCTAATGCATACAACACTTGTTTTATAAAATCTGAAATGGTTGATGCACTTCACTAATGCATACAACACTTCCATTATAAAATCTGAAATGGTTGATGCACTTCACTAATAAATCCCACCAGCAGCCCTAGCTCATCTTCATGTCACCATGACCAAGCTTCCAACCAGAAATAATAGCTCATCCTGAGGTCAGCATGACCAGCAACTTCAAGGGCTTACGAATTGGGCTTCCCTTAAGCAAATTAAGACTTTAAGCACTCAAACTTGAAGTTCAGAATGTCTTCTTTCCAGCCATATATCATTTGGGCCAATCCAAGGTCGGAGGAGGAAGTTAAGGCCAAAACAAATTTCTAACTCATTTTGCGCGCTGATAAAATCCATCCTGAGCATGGCTCTGTGTTTGCTAGGTAACAGACTCCATATTTATCCAATGGGGCTGAATTTTGGATATGTTATATTACACACCCATTGGAACAACTTTCATGAAGAATGTGGCCTCATCCGAGCTATGTAGGTTGCTGAAACAAAGCTTGCAATATGACCTACGAAACTGGGCTGGCAGGGGACTGTAGCCAAAATTGAGTTTGTCTTTAAGCTCTTCATCCATTCATCCAAATTAGGCCCTAACATGCTTGAATTGCATGAATTATGCTCTCTAAAGCCATCATTATTACCTAAAGCTCAATGAACTGAAAGATAAACACAAAAAGGATTAAAAGCACAAGTTTAACTCAAAAACATAACCAAATCATAAGCTAGAAGGGTACAAAATGATATACAATTATGAACCGATCAAATACCCCCAAACCTAGATTTTGCTAGTCCTCGAGCAAAACAACACAAAACAAAACAAGAAGTTAACTAGACCACTTTCGTAGGTAACTCGATTGCATTGAGCGAATGCAACAAGCCTTTAAACCTCTAGGCATCCCTAGTAGGAGGAGTTGTGTCTCCTGAGGGTTTAACAGATACGATACCCACAAACGTTTTACTGACTCTGTAAAACAAGGTAATTAGAAAACTTAAAAGATTGTTAGTCCTTAAGCAAAATAAAAAACAAAAACAAACAAAAAATTACATTAACAAAAACAAAACAAAACAAAACAAAAAAAATTACAAAAATAAAAAGAACTCAAAACAATCTTTCCGAACATTTTCTGAAGAGAAATGACTCATGCACATGACTCAAAAGTTTTAACAATAAAAGCTCAATTTTAAACATTATTCACAAAGCGGAAAAGTTCAAAACATAATATGCTCAAAGTGTGGTAGTGTGATAGCCAAATGCAACAAATTCCCCAATCTTAGTTTTCACACAATTTCAAAAATCATACAAAGCACAAGTTCAACTTCAAATCTCACCAAAGTTGTCCTCTCACAAATGAATCACTCGGAAGAGGGCTATAATGCAACACTCAGTTATAAACATGAGATTAGAGTTAAACCATAAAGACTTAACTCGAAATAGAAAGATGAAGAACTTGCATTAATATGATCTCAAGAAGGATGCCAAACACTTAAAAGTAGAAAAATGAATGCAATTCAACCACATGACATTTAAGATCAATTTAGGTCTTTAACATAGGTTGTAATGGGGCCAAGGGTGTAAGGTGAGTAAGAAATGAAAGGTATGGATAAAACAAAGTCCAAGGAACTCAAAATATAAGAGCATAAAACAATTGTTTGCAAGACTTCGAATCATCACGATTAGATTTTTTCTTTTACACGATCAAAACTCCTTATACCTTCATTTACAATTATTCATACTCCTTTCCTTGAATTGAACAAACACCAATTTATTTAGAAGGCCCAAAAATGAAACCCAAAAATGAAATTTCATTCAACCACCACTTAATCACAATTTTTCTCTTTTCTTTTCTTTTCTTTCACCAATTGAGTGAATTTTATTTTATTTTTTATTTTTTTATGTAATATCCCTTCCCAAACTTAGCATGAAAAACACATCCGAATTAGAGCTCATGAATTCCTTAGAAAGGTAAATATTTGTTTTTCGGGCTAAGGCGAGGAAATATAATTGGTAAAATGAAAGAAAAGGTTTACATGTAGGCTCAAAATGGTAAACAATGGAAAATCATGCTTAAGCATGCATAAGGTTAGCTTGAAAGGCACAAACGATCCAAAGAAGGCCTTAATATCACTTCTTAAAATGTCATGAAGTCAAATTGCATAAGAATGAATGACTTTTAAGTGTTCAACCAAATCAATGAATAATGAGATCAAACAACAACTTTGATGACAAGAAAATAAGAGTATGTGTATAACACTCATGAAATGAAGCACAAGGCTCAAAAGCTCACATTATATGGTTATATAAGTCTAATTTATGCTTGATACAATTCTTTAGATCATGCAAATCCTTTAATTGGAAAATTATGAAACAAATGGCAAGTGCAAAGAAGGTTTCGAACATGTCATGCTAGAACGATGCCAAATTAATTAATTAATTAATTATTATTTTTTACAATAAAAATTTACAAGGAAAAAAATAAATAATAAATAAAATTCAATTTTTTATTTAAGTCATGCAACATTTATCACAATCCCATCAAATGTGTTCAGAAAGTGACTAAACAAAACAAGATTCAAAACAAGAAAGAAATTTAAATTTTTTTTAATTTTTTTTTAAAGAAAAACCAAGTTTACTTGCTAAACTCCAATACCCCCAAACCTAGAAATGAGCATTGTCCTCAATGTTTAAAAATTAGCCACAAACAATGTCATAACAACAAATGAAAGGTATTAAAGCAAATAAATAAAAAATCACAAAATCACAAAAGAAAACAAAAACAAAATAATTATAAAATAAAAATTACAACACAAACAAACAAACAAACAAAAAAAATGAAACAGTAAACCCTAATCACACAATTCCGAAACCCAAAAAAATTTTGAAGCCCAAAGCTCACAATTTCGAAACACAAACCACGGTGAATTTAACCCACTTTGAAACCCAAACTAAAGTGAAACCCGACCCACAATTTGTTTTCATTTCCAGCTTTTTATTATTATTTAGTTTTGTAAAAACAAACTATCGAACCATGAATAGCAACACAAAGAGCGGGATTTTAACATGGGTCATGATGTCTCGGTTCAGTGTAAGGGACCAACAGACAGGGTGAGACACGTGTCGACACATAGAGGCGCCGCAGACTCCACAAGCAAAAATTACGGGCTCATGGAAAGGCGCGAAGACTTTACTGAACGCGTTCGTTCAGAAAAGACACGTCGTGATAAATGAGTTGGGTATGGTTGGAAGGCGAGAAGGTTGTGGGACTCAAGGAATGCTGGAGATT
This sequence comes from Prunus avium, assembly GCF_965620075.1. Classification (NCBI taxonomy): domain Eukaryota; kingdom Viridiplantae; phylum Streptophyta; class Magnoliopsida; order Rosales; family Rosaceae; genus Prunus; species Prunus avium. The sequence continues at coordinate 37,110,728 of NC_142291.1, forward strand.
CAGAAAATGCTCAGATGCTGCAATGGCTAGGGTTTGTCAAAGACTAAGTCTATAAGAAAGGGTGAAAAAAAAAACGCAAACTCAGAAACACACAAAAGAGAAAAGAAAGAAAGAAAGAAAAGAGAGTGAGAAATCAAATGGCCTCTAACTACCCATTTTCGTTGGATCTCAACCTAGCTCCACCGACTCAGACACGAGGCCAAGCAGCGGCACCAGTATGGATGCCCTACTTTGCTTCCGCACGGGGGCCTGTGACAGTAACTGACTCAATACTCCTGGACAACGATGTTGCCATTGGAGTGGGCAGAAATCTGGTGACTCCTAAAGATATACGTGTTCTGGGGACAAGGGATGACAACCGGGTCGTGAGCGATGCCCTGGCACTGAGCGTGCAGAGTACGGCAACAGTCGCAAGTTTGGGTCATCGCCTACTTGCGAAGTCCCATGAGGTAGAGGTGCTGAAAGGTCAGTTGGCGGCGGAGCGAAGTATGGTTGAGGAGTGTCAGACTGCTATAAAAAGCTTGAAAAGGGAGAGGTCAAGGATAGTGGAGGTGAATCGACACCAGCTAGAAGTATTGCGGGACGAGAATAGAAACCTATCAAAGATGGTAGAGTTGTACTCTCGCGACATGCGAAAACAGCTGGAAGACCTAGACAGACCGGGTAAACGCAAACAAGCAGATCGCGAGAGTAGTTACGCTCAAGCTAAGATTGCGATCTTTGGGAGCTCAAGTGATGAGCCCCAAGAAGCTGTGCGTGAAGCCCCGGAAGAGGACAGCCAGAGGGCCAAACTCAAAGCTCCAATGGTCGAGACACCAAGCACCGAGAAGAAATGATTTCCTACTGCATTATTGTTGTTTTTATTTTATTTTGTTGTTTTTGTATTTTCGTTATTTTGTTTTGAAAATAAAATAGTAAAGTTGCAGAAGAAAAAAAAAAAAAAACGGAAAAGAAAGCACACTTCCCAAACTTAAATCAAATAAAGACGACAAACGGAAAAGAAAGCACAGTTCCTTAACTAAAATAAAATAAAGATGACAGCCGAAAGGAAAAAGCAAAAACACAAAGCTCTAGAAAATGAAAGTAACGGGCAAAAACATAAAACACCAGAAAACACGGAAAAAAAGAAAAGTAAAGTGAAAGTAAAGGTGCTCCCCCTTGAAGCGATTAGGTCGAGCATGCCCGGGAAATCCGAAATGGTGTTGGCTTTCTCTCATCAGTGTATGTCTATTTAAACCACACCTCTGCAAGCGGATGATACCCAGCATTTCTTCCTGCAAACTCAAGGAAAAACATCAAAAAATTCAGAAGCAAAACAAATGGCATCCTCATGCACTCACCTTGATGATCTCAACCTTGAGCTCTCACTTGCACCACCGAATGCCCAGACAAGGGCTCCTCCAACTCCTGTCTTCCCAAACTCCACATATCATCACGGTACGGCCTCAAACTTTGCTGAGATAATACCGAACTTTTCTGAGGCAATGCCGAACAGAGCAGCGCTGCTGGGAGGCATGATTGGTAACAAGCTCACACCGACAGATCATCTGCATGTGGCACAGAGGTCTGACAAGGCAGCGGTGGAGGAGTCCCACAATTTAACTGTACTCCACGCGGTCTCGGCTACCAATTTGGGCATGCGATTGCTGGCGAGAACACGGGAGTGTGCCGCGATGAGCGAGGAAATAACTTCCTTGAAGGCTATGGTGGCGGACTTGCAGAAGCGGCTCTATTGTGCCAATCAGCACGTGGAAGCACTGCAGAGAAAAAATGAGGACCATGTGGAGCTGCTGCAGATTCTGCAAGTAAGAGAAAACAGAGGCATGCCATGAAGATGAAGATGAAGATGAAGAAGTTGTTTTTTTTTTTTTTTTTTTTTTTTTTTTTTTTTTTTAAACTTTTTATCTTTTTGAATGCAATGTTTGAATAAAAATGTGTTTTTAACACTCAGAAATAAACTAATTAACCACACCACGTAAATAAATAAACTAACCTAATAAAACAACAAAAAAAACATAAAAGAAAACAAAGAAGTTCCAAATTGCAATTTACAAGGAAAAATAAAAACCCAAATTTCAATTTTCAATTTTTTTTTTTTTTAATATTTATTATTATTGTTTTTAAAACACACAAATATACAAGCAACTCACGGATGACCAGTTAAGGGCCTCAGAAAACACAGCCAGGGGATCCGGGAAGGTTGGAGGGGTCACAATGGTCCCGCTTAAAACCCAAACTTCTTAGACACCGAAGGTGTCGCCTATAGAACTCCTAGACACTGTATTGACGGAAGTGCTCACTGGAGTTACCATAAGTCAGCTCATATGAAAAATCTTTTTAAAATTTTTAAGATAAGAAACAAAAACAAATTAAGATAAAATGGAACAACAAACCATAAACGAAAATGAACTAAGTACTCTAAACAAATTCAAACAAACAACATAAATTGTTGTACTAAAAGAAACAAACCAAGAAACCAAAGAAAAAAAAAAACAAACAGCACTTTCTATCACCCGTTTATCACCATTTGGACAGATTCGTTTCTATGTTTTTCAGCTTCGACCTCTGTTCAGTTTTTAGGCTATAACTTTCCAACCGTAAGTCCAAATTTCATGTTCTTTATATGGTTGGATTCAGCACAGAAAAACAAAGAACTCAGCGCGTACCAAAAGGTAAAAACAATAACGGAAATAAACATAATTCAAAGAAGAGAAAGGATTGAAATGCTCCCCCTTGAAGCGATTAGGTCGAGCGTGATGCATTTGGAGGTCGCGACTTCTCCCACTACTCCACACTTCCTATCTTTGAAGTTGCCATCTCTCTCCATTTTTATTGAGCTATTTACATTGCTAAAACAAACACATACAAAAACTTGAAACGGAATTAAAGGATTACGAAATATATATAAAAAAACTAAAAATGAAAGGGAAAATCAACACAAGTCCAATTCCATGCTTCAAAGCAACAAGCACCAATGGGTTGTGTAAGCTGGGACTTAAACCCAGTTCTCTTGCTTGTTGGGCAATTGTCCTTTTCTGTTGGACTACAAACACAACTTGTCCATTAACGTCATTAACTTTAAAACTTGAAATTGTCTAGTTAAGAAAAAAAAATAAAGTAGGAAAGCCAAATAGAATCAAACAATGTTACCGATCCCCGGCAACGGCGCCAAAAACTTGTTGCGTAGATACAGCTGCACCAAAGTGGATTCAGTTGCATCCTCAACTTGTGATACTCGCAAGTGCACGAGCCGTTGGTAGTTTAGCATATGTAAGTGCGAGGTCGATTCCACAGGGATTGGTGATTGAATGATCCAACTCAGTTTTCCTACAAAACATAAATGAAAACAAAAGAAACAAAACAAGAAGAAAGAATGTACATTAAGAAAAATAAATTACAACTTGGAGAACATTAAAGAGAGCATTTGAGGAAGAAAGGAGAAGTGTTTGGGAAAAGTGGTTAAGGACATGGAGGCTTTTTGGAGAAGAAAGTAGAAGTAGAGAATTGTTTGAGAAAGTGTTTGGAGAATTTGATGAAGAAAGTGTTTGGAAACTTGGAGGATTTTGGAAGAGAAGGTTTGAGAACATTGGGAATTTGGAAGAGAAAGTGTTTGGGACATGTTTGAGAGCATGGAGAACTTTGAAGGAGAATAGAGAAGTGTTTGGAGAATTTAGAAGAAGAGAAGGGAGAAGAAAGTGTTTGAGAGCTTTGAGGATTAGAAGAAGAGAAGAGAGATGTGTTTGAGAAATTTGGAGAATTTGATGAAGGAATGTGGAGAAGTGTTTGAAGAACATGGAGACTTGAAGAAGAGAATATTGGAAGAGTAAGGAAAGTGGTGTTTGGGAACTTTGTGGATTTTGGAAGAGAAAGTGTTTGGAAAATTGGAGAATGTTTGAGAACTTTGGAACGGAAAGAAAGGTGTTTGTGAAGTGTTTGAGACATGGAGATGTTTGGAAGAGAAGGGAAATGTGTTTGGGAAATTTGGAGAAGGGAGGAGAAGTGTTTGAGTAGTTTAGAGAATTTGATGAAGGATGGGAGAAGTGTTTGAGAATTTAGAAGAAAGAAAATTTAGTAGAATGATCTCATTACAACAATTGAGAACTACAAAGGGAAACTAAGAGAATTTGAGGGAGAGAAGGGAAGGGAGCTCTAGAGAAGTGCTTGAGAGCTCCCCCCCTTGGGGTGTGTTTACAAGCTTGGGAAACCTCACTATATATAGGCCTAAGGAAGCTGAAAATCTGAATTAAGTATGGCTAATGCATACAACACTTGTTTTATAAAATCTGAAATGGTTGATGCACTTCACTAATGCATACAACACTTCCATTATAAAATCTGAAATGGTTGATGCACTTCACTAATAAATCCCACCAGCAGCCCTAGCTCATCTTCATGTCACCATGACCAAGCTTCCAACCAGAAATAATAGCTCATCCTGAGGTCAGCATGACCAGCAACTTCAAGGGCTTACGAATTGGGCTTCCCTTAAGCAAATTAAGACTTTAAGCACTCAAACTTGAAGTTCAGAATGTCTTCTTTCCAGCCATATATCATTTGGGCCAATCCAAGGTCGGAGGAGGAAGTTAAGGCCAAAACAAATTTCTAACTCATTTTGCGCGCTGATAAAATCCATCCTGAGCATGGCTCTGTGTTTGCTAGGTAACAGACTCCATATTTATCCAATGGGGCTGAATTTTGGATATGTTATATTACACACCCATTGGAACAACTTTCATGAAGAATGTGGCCTCATCCGAGCTATGTAGGTTGCTGAAACAAAGCTTGCAATATGACCTACGAAACTGGGCTGGCAGGGGACTGTAGCCAAAATTGAGTTTGTCTTTAAGCTCTTCATCCATTCATCCAAATTAGGCCCTAACATGCTTGAATTGCATGAATTATGCTCTCTAAAGCCATCATTATTACCTAAAGCTCAATGAACTGAAAGATAAACACAAAAAGGATTAAAAGCACAAGTTTAACTCAAAAACATAACCAAATCATAAGCTAGAAGGGTACAAAATGATATACAATTATGAACCGATCACCCAGCTACTTCCTCTTGCGACATGCAAGCTTAGCACCTTCGGCACCCCATGCCCTCCGGCATTATTGCGACAAGCAAGTCTTATGCCTTCGGCACCCTCGTGCCTAGCCACTTCCTCTTGCGACATGCAAGCTTGGCACCTTCGGCACCCCATGCCCTCCGGCATTTTATATTGCGACAAGCAAGTCTCATGCCTTCGGCACCCTCGTGCCTAGCCACTTCCTCTTGCGACATGCAAGCTTGGCACTGATCGGTGCATATTTACATATCATTTTGTACCCTTCTAGCTTATGATTTGGTTATGTTTTTGAGTTAAACTTGTGCTTTTAATCCTTTTTGTGTTTATCTTTCAGTTCATTGAGCTTTAGGTAATAATGAGGGCTTTGGATAGTAAATGATGCAATCCATGCATGTTAGGGCCTAATTTGGATGAATGGATGAAGAGCTTAAAGACAAACTCAATTTTGGCTACAGTCCCCTGCCAGCTCAGTTTCGTAGGTCATATTGCAAGCTTTGTTTCAGCAACCTACATAGCTCGGATGAGGCCACATTCTTCATGAAAGTTGTTCCAATGGGTGTGTAATATAACATATCCAAAATTCAGCCCCATTGGATAAATATGGAGTCTGTTACCTAGCAAACACAGAGCCATGCTCAGGATGGATTTTATCAGCGCGCAAAATGAGTTAGCAATTTGTTTTGGCCTTAACTTCCTCCTCCGACCTTGGATTGGCCCAAATGATATATGGATGGAAAGAAGACATTCTGAACTTCAAGTTTGAGTGCTTAAAGTCTTAATTTGCTTAAGGGAAGCCCAATTCGTAAGCCCTTGAAGTTGCTGGTCATGCTGACCTCAGGATGAGCTATTATTTCTAGTTGGAAGCTTGGTCATGGTGACATGAAGATGAGCTAGGGCTGCTGGTGGGATTTATTAGTGAAGTGCATCAACCATTTCAGATTTTATAATGGAAGTGTTGTATGCATTAGTGAAGTGCATCAACCATTTCAGATTTTATAAAACAAGTGTTGTATGCATTAGCCATACTTAATTCAGATTTTCAGCTTCCTTAGGCCTATATATAGTGAGGTTTCCCAAGCTTGTAAACACACCCCAAGGGGGGGAGCTCTCAAACACTTCTCTAGAGCTCCCTTCCCTTCTCTCCCTCAAATTCTCTTAGTTTCTCTTTCTAGTTTTCAATTGTTGTAATGAAATCTTTTGGGCTGAAATTTTCTTTAAGTCTTTCCAAGTTCTACTTTACTTTTCATTATGTAAATTCTTTTCTTTAGTCTCAAGTTTGATTAGTTTCCAAGTTTCAATTATGGTTCATGTTCTTATTCATTATGCTTATAAGTTAATATGCTAGTTTGAATGATTGATCACCATTAAGGCTTGCATGTTAGCTATCTTGGTTTGAATTAAGAGTATACACCATGCTTTAATTCGAATTGAACTATGAATAGGAAGAGTATGTATGGACATTCGACAACAGGGATTAGATACATGCTTGGTTGTTTAAATTGTTCTTCTATGCTTAATGGGTTCCTAATGCTTAATTTTAGGTTAGACAACAAATGATCAAATTAGGGAATTAGGAACACAAGGTTATGACCACACACCATGGCTTAATCATACTTTAGCTAGAATCAATCCATTAATCTAATTGAACTTGGGAACTTATTTGCTTGAGTTATTTCCTTTTTTCTTGTTGTATTTATTTCCTTTCTTTTTCATTTCTGTTTTGTGTAGGGAAAATGAATTGAATCATTCAATCACCAATCCTCGTGGGATCGACCTCGCACTTACATATGCTATACTACCAAACGGCTCGTGCACTTGCGAGTATCACAAGTTGAGGATGCAGTTGAACCCATTTTGGTGCAGCTGTATCTACGCAACAAGTTTTTGGCGCCGTTGCCGGGGATCGGTAACATTGTTTGATTCTATTTGGCTTTCCTACTTTATTTTTTTTTCTTAACTGGACAATTTATTGTTTTAAAGTTAATGACGTTAATGGACAAGTTGTGTTTGTAGTCCAACAGAAAAGGACAATTGCCCAACAAGCAAGAGAACTGGGTTTAAGTCCCAGCTTACACAACCCATTGGTGCTTGTTGCTTTGAAGCATGGAATTGGATGTGTGTTGATTTTCCTTTTCATTTTAGTTTTTATTTCCTAATCCTTTTAATTCCATTTCAAGTTTGTGTGTTTGTTTTAGCAATTTATGATAGTTTAATAAAAATGAAGAGAGATGGCAACCTCAATCATAAGAATGGGAAGTGTGGAGCAATGGGAGAAGTCGCGACCTCCAAGTGCATCACATTCGACCTAATCGCTTCAAGGGGGAGCATTTCAATCCTTTCTCTTCTTTGAATTATGTTTATTTCCATCATTGTTTTTACCATTTGGTCCGTGCTGAGTTCTTTGTTTTTCTATGCTGAATCCAACCATATAAAGAACGTAAAATTTGGACTTACGGTTGGAAAGTTATAGCCTAAAAACGGAACAGAGGTCGAAGCTGAAAAACATAGAAACGAATCTGTCCAAATGGTGATAAACGGGTGATAGAAAGTGCTGTTTTTTTTTTTTTTTTTTTTTTTTTTTTTTTTTTTTTTTTCTTTGGTTTCTTGGTTTGTTTCTTTTAGTACAACAATTTATGTTGTTTGTTTGAATTTGTTTACAGTACTTAGTTCATTTTTGTTTATGGTTTGTTGTTTCATTTTATCTTAATTTGTTTTTATTTCTTATCTTTAAAATTTTTTTTTTTTAAAAAAAAGATTTTTCATATGAGCTGACTTATGGTAACTCCAGTGAGCACTTCCGTCAATACAGTGTCTAGGAGTTCTATAGGCGACACCTTCGGTGTCTAAGAAGTTTGGGTTTTAAGCGGGACCATTGTGACCCCTCCAACCTTCCCGGATCCCCTGGCTGTGTTTTCTGAGGCCCTTAACTAGTCATCCGTGAGTTGCTTGTATATTCGTGTGTTTTTAAATTAAGTTTATTTTTATTTTCTTTGTTTTCTTTTCTGTTGAGTCTTTGTTTTTGATTTGTTTTTGTTTTTGTTTCGTTAAGTTAGTTTATGTTTTTATTTACGTGGTTTGGTTGGTTAGTTTATTTCTGAGTGTTAAAACACATTTTTATTTCAAACATTGCATAAAAAAAAAACATAAAAAAAAAACAAAACAACAAAAACAAAATAAAAACAAAAACAATAAATAAAAAAAAACAAAAAAAGAAATATTCTTCATCTTCTTCATCATCATGGCTTGCCTCTATTTTCTCGCACTTGTAGAATCTGCAGCAGCTCCACATGGTCCTCATTTTTTCTCTGCAGTGCTTCCACGTGCTGATTGGCACAGTAAAGCCGCTTCTGCAAGTCCGCCACCATAGCCTTCAAGGAAGCTATTTCCTCGCTCATCGCGGCACACTCCCTTGTCCTCGCCAGTAATCGCATGCCCAAATTGGTAGCGGAGACCGCGTGGAGCACAGTTAAATTGTGGGACTCCTCTACCGCTGCCTTATCAGACCTCTGTGCCACATGCAGATGATCTGTCGGAGTGAGCTTGCTGCTAATCATGCCTCCTAGCAGCACTGCTCTGTTCGACAGTGCCTCAGAAAAGTTCGGTATTGCCTCAGCAAAGTTTGAGGCCGTGCCGTGATGATATGAAGAGTTTGGAAAGACAGTGTTTGGAGGAGCCCTTGTCTGGGCATTCGGTGGTGCAAGTGAGAGCTCAAGGTTGAGATCATCAAGGTGAGTGCATGAGGATGCCATTTTTTTTTTCTGTTTCTGGATTTTTTGATGTTTTTCCTTGAGTTGCAGGAAGAAATGCTGGGTATCATCCGCTTGCAGAGGTGTGGTTTAAATAGACATATGCTGATGAGAGAGAGCCAACACCATTTCGGATTTCCCGGGCATGCTCGACCTAATCGCTTCAAGGGGGAGCACCTTTACTTTTACTTTACTTTTTTCCGTGTTTTCTGGTGTTTAATGTTTTTGCCCGTTACTTTCATTTTCTAGAGCTTTGTGTTTTTGCCTTTCCCTTTCGGCTATCATCTTTATTTTATTTTAGTTAGGGAACTGTGCTTCCATTTCCGTTTGTCGTCTTCGTTTGATTTAAGTTTGGAAAGTGTGCTTTCTTTTCCGTTTTCTTTTTCCTTTTGCAAATTTACTCTTTTATTTCCAAAACAAAATAAAGACAAAAACAACCAAAAAAAATAAAATAAAATAAAATAAAAACATCAATAATGCAGTAGAAGTCATTTCTTCTCAGTGCTTGGTGTCTCGACCATTGGAGCTTTGAGTTTGGCCCTCTGGCTGTCCTCTTCCGGGGCTTCACGCACAGCTTCTTGGGGCTCATCACTTGAGCTCCCAAAGATCGCAATCTTAGCTTGAGCGTAACTACTCTCGCGATCTGCTTGTTTGCGTTTACCCGGTCTGTCTAGGTCCTCCAGCTGCTTTCGCATGTCGCGAGAATACAACTCTACCATCTTTGATAGGTTTTTATTCTCGTCCCGCAATACTTCTAGCTGGTGTCGATTCACCTCCACTATCCTTGACCTTTCCCTTTTCAAGCTTTTTATAGCACTCTGACAATCTTCAACCATACTTCGCTCCGCCGCCAACTGAGCTTTGAGCACCTCTACCTCATGGGACTTCGCAAGTAGGCGATGACCCAAACTTGCGACTGTTGCTGTACTCTGCACGCTCAGTGCCAGGGCATCGCTCACGACCCGGTTGTCATCCCTTGTCCCCAGAACACGTATATCTTTAGGAGTCACTAAATTTCTAGCCACTCCAATGGCAACATCGTTGTCCAGGAGTATTGAGTCAGTTACTGTCACAGGCCCCCGTGCAGAAGCAAAGTAGGGCATCCATACTGGTGCCGCTGCTTGGCCTCGTGTCTGAGTCGGTGGAGCTAGGTTGAGATCCAACGAAAATGGGTAGATAGAGGCCATTTGATTTCTCACTCTCTTTTCTTCTTTCTTTCTTTTCTCTTTTGTGTGTTTCTGAGTTTGCGTTTTTTTTTCACCCTTTCTTATAGACTTAGTCTTTGACAAACCCTAGCCATTACAGCATCTGAGCATTTTCTGAATCTCCAAGCATTCCTTGAGTCCCACAACCTTCTCGCCTTCCAACCATACCCAACTCATTTATCATGACGTGTCTTTTCTGAACGAACGCGTTCAGTAAAGTCTTCGCGCCTTTCCATGAGCCCGTAATTTTTGCTTGTGGAGTCTGCGGCGCCTCTATGTGTCGACACGTGTCTCGCCCTGTCTGTTGGTCCCTTACACTGAACCGAGACATCATGACCCATGTTAAAATCCCGCTCTTTGTGTTGCTAATCACGGTTCGATAGTTTGTTTTTACAAAACTAAATAATAATAAAAAGCCGGAAATGTAAACAAATTGTGGGTCGGGTTTCACTTTAGTTTGGGTTTCAAAGTGGGTTAAATTCACCGTGGTTTGTGTTTCGAAATTGTGGGCTTTGGGCTTCAAAATTTTTTTGGGTTTCAGAATTGTGTGATTAGGGTTTACTGTTTCATTTTTTTTTTTTTTTTGTTTGTTTGTGTTGTAATTTTTATTTTATAATTATTTTGTTTTTCTTTTCTTTTGTGATTTTGTGATTTTTTTTAATTTGCTTTAATACCTTTCATTTGTTGTTATGACATTGTTTGTGGCTAATTTTTAAACATTGAGGACAATGCTCATTTCTAGGTTTGGGGGTATTGGAGTTTAGCAAGTAAACTTGGTTTTTCTTAAAATTTAAAAAAAATAAAAAATAAAAAAATTTTAAATTTCTTTCTTGTTTTGAATCTTGTTTTGTTTAGTCACTTTCCGAACACATTTGATGAGATTGTGATAAATGTTGCATGACTTAAATAAAAAATTGAATTTTATTTTTTATTTATTTTTTTTCCTTGTAAATTTTTATTGTAAAAAAATAATAATTAATTAATTAATTAATTTGGCATCGTTCTAGCATGACATGTTCGAAACCTTCTTTGCACTTGCCATTTGTTTCATAATTTTCCAATTAAAGGATTTGCATGATCTAAAGAATTGTATGAATCATAAATTAGACTTATTTAACCAACCATATAAAGTGAGCTTTTGAGCCTTGTACTTCAATTCATGAGTGTTATATACATACTCTTATTTTCTTGTCATCAAAGTTGTTGATCTCATTATTCATTGATTTGGTTGAACACTTAAAAGTCATTCATTCTTATGCAATTTGATTTCATGACATTTAAGAAGTGATATTAAGGCCCTCTTTGGATCGTTTGTGCCTTTCAAGCTAACCTTATGCATGCTTAAGCATGATTTTCCATTGTTAACCATTTTGAGCCTACATGTAAACCTTTTCTTTCATTTTACCAATTATATTTCATCACCTTAGCCCGAAAAACAAGAATTTACCTTTCTAAGGAACTCATGAGCTCTAATTCGGATGTGTTTTTCATGCTAAGTTTGGGAAGGGATATTACATAAAGAAAAAAAAAAATTCACTCAATTGGTGAAAGAAAAAAAAAAAAAAAAAGAGAAAAAATTGTGATAAACTCGTGGTTGAATGAAATTTCATTTTTGGGTTTCATTTTTTGGCCTTCTAAATAAATTGGTGTTTGTTCAATTCAAGGAAAGGAGTATGAATAATTGTAAATGAAGGTATAAGGAGTTTTGATCGTGTAAAAGAAAAAATCTAATCGTGATGATTCGAAGTCTTGTAAACAATTGTTTTATGCTCTTATATTTTGAGTTTCTTGGACTTTGTTTTATCCATACCCTTCATTTCTTACTCACCTTACACCCTTGGCCCCATTACAACCTATGCTAAAGACCTAAATTGATCTTAAATGTCATATAGTTGAATTGCATGCATTTTCTTACTTTTAAGTGTTTGGCATCCTTCTTGAGATCATATTAATGCAAGTTCTTCATCTTTCTATTTCGAGTTAAGTCTTTATGGTTTAACTCTAATCTCATGTTTATAACTGAGTGTTGCATTATAGCCCTCTTCCGAGTGATTCATTTGTGAGAGGATAACTTTGGTGAGATTTGAAGTTGAACTTGTGCTTTGTATGATTTTTGAAATTGTGTGAAAACTAAGATTGGGGAATTTGTTGCATTTGGCTATCACACTACCACACTTTGAGCATATTATGTTTTGAACTTTGCCGCTTTGTGAATAATGTTTAAAATTGAGCTTTTATTGTTAAAACTTTTGAGTCATGTGCATGAGTCATTTCTCTTCAGAAAATGTTCGGAAAGATTGTTTTGAGTTCTTTTTATTTTTGTAATTTTTTTTTTGTTTTGTTTTGTTTTGTTTTTGTTAATGTAATTATTTTTTTTTGTTTTTGTTTTTTATTTTGCTTAAGGACTAACAATCTTTTAAGTTTTCTAATTACCTTGTTTTGTAGAGTCAGTAAAACGTTTGTGGGTATCGTATCTGTTAAACCCTCAGGAGACACAACTCCTCCTACTAGGGATGCCTAGAGGTTGAAAGGCTTGTTGCATACGCTCAATGCAATCGAGTTACCTACGAAAGTGGTCTAGTTAACTTCTTGTTTTGTTTTTAGCTTTGTTTTCCTTTTGTTTTGCTCGAGGACTAGCAAAATCTAGGTTTGGGGGTATTTGATCGGTGCATATTTACATATCATTTTGTACCCTTCTAGCTTATGATTTGGTTATGTTTTTGAGTTAAACTTGTGCTTTTAATCCTTTTTGTGTTTATCTTTCAGTTCATTGAGCTTTAGGTAATAATGAGGGCTTTGGATAGTAAATGATGCAATCCATGCATGTTAGGGCCTAATTTGGATGAATGGATGAAGAGCTTAAAGACAAACTCAATTTTGGCTACAGTCCCCTGCCAGCTCAGTTTCGTAGGTCATATTGCAAGCTTTGTTTCAGCAACCTACATAGCTCGGATGAGGCCACATTCTTCATGAAAGTTGTTCCAATGGGTGTGTAATATAACATATCCAAAATTCAGCCCCATTGGATAAATATGGAGTCTGTTACCTAGCAAACACAGAGCCATGCTCAGGATGGATTTTATCAGCGCGCAAAATGAGTTAGCAATTTGTTTTGGCCTTAACTTCCTCCTCCGACCTTGGATTGGCCCAAATGATATATGGATGGAAAGAAGACATTCTGAACTTCAAGTTTGAGTGCTTAAAGTCTTAATTTGCTTAAGGGAAGCCCAATTAGTAAGCCCTTGAAGTTGCTGGTCATGCTGACCTCAGGATGAGCTATTATTTCTAGTTGGAAGCTTGGTCATGGTGACATGAAGATGAGCTAGGGCTGCTGGTGGGATTTATTAGTGAAGTGCATCAACCATTTCAGATTTTATAATGGAAGTGTTGTATGCATTAGTGAAGTGCATCAACCATTTCAGATTTTATAAAACAAGTGTTGTATGCATTAGCCATACTTAATTCAGATTTTCAGCTTCCTTAGGCCTATATATAGTGAGGTTTCCCAAGCTTGTAAACACACCCCAAGGGGGGGAGCTCTCAAACACTTCTCTAGAGCTCCCTTCCCTTCTCTCCCTCAAATTCTCTTAGTTTCTCTTTCTAGTTTTCAATTGTTGTAATGAAATCTTTTGGGCTGAAATTTTCTTTAAGTCTTTCCAAGTTCTACTTTACTTTTCATTATGTAAATTCTTTTCTTTAGTCTCAAGTTTGATTAGTTTCCAAGTTTCAATTATGGTTCATGTTCTTATTCATTATGCTTATAAGTTAATATGCTAGTTTGAATGATTGATCACCATTAAGGCTTGCATGTTAGCTATCTTGGTTTGAATTAAGAGTATACACCATGCTTTAATTCGAATTGAACTATGAATAGGAAGAGTATGTATGGACATTCGACAACAGGGATTAGATACATGCTTGGTTGTTTAAATTGTTCTTCTATGCTTAATGGGTTCCTAATGCTTAATTTTAGGTTAGACAACAAATGATCAAATTAGGGAATTAGGAACACAAGGTTATGACCACACACCATGGCTTAATCATACTTTAGCTAGAATCAATCCATTAATCTAATTGAACTTGGGAACTTATTTGCTTGAGTTATTTCCTTTTTTCTTGTTGTATTTATTTCCTTTCTTTTTCATTTCTGTTTTGTGTAGGGAAAATGAATTGAATCATTCAATCACCAATCCTCGTGGGATCGACCTCGCACTTACATATGCTATACTACCAAACGGCTCGTGCACTTGCGAGTATCACAAGTTGAGGATGCAGTTGAACCCATTTTGGTGCAGCTGTATCTACGCAACAGGCACCTTCGGCACCCCATGCCCTTCGGCATTTTATATTGCGACATGCCTAGCTCTTCCCCTTGCCACATGCAAGCTTGTTTCGCCTTCGGCACCCCCGTGCCTAGGCCCACCTTTGGCACCTCCATGCTTTGCAACATCCAAGCTTTGGCATCCCTTTGCCTAAGCTCACCTTCGGCACCCCTTTGCCTAAGCCCACCTTTGGCACCCCTGTGCCTAAGCTCACCCTCGGCGCCCCCATGCCTAAGCTCACATTCGGCACCCCCGTGCCTAGGCACATTGCCTTGCAACATGCAAGCTTTGTGTCACCTTTGGCATCTCCTTTGCCTTCGGCACCCTCGCGCCTAGCTTCACCTTCGGCACCCTCTTGCCTAAGCCCACCTTCGGCACCCCCGTGCCTAGGCACATTGCCTTGCAACATGCAAGCTTTGTGTCACCTTTGGCATCTCCTTTGCCTTCGACACCCTCGTGCCTAAGTCCACCTTTGGCACCCCCGTGCCTAGGCACATTTCCTTGCGACATACAAGCTTATGTATTTGGCAAACCCCTCTGCCTTCGGCACCCTTGTGCCTTTAGCATCCCTTTTGCCTTCGACATCCCCCCCCCCCCTTGCGGACCGACACCTTGGCTCCTTGCCTAGCTTAGCCTAACACTCTAGGCTCAACCCAAGCCCACATGGCCCCTTGTTGAACGGCACGACACATGCCTAGCCCAAACACACCCAGGCCCTTCTGAAGGTTCATTCTCTTTCTTCCAGAGCCCAGCTCCAAATCCATGTCAAAATCCCCAAAGGCTTCACTACTTCACCATGACGAAGAATGGGCCACAAGGCCTCAAAATTTGCCAACAAATTCCCTTGCCGATCGACAAGGGATGTACCGAAGCTCCTAGCTGACCTAGCTCCAAATGCGACCTAGCTCATCGACTTGCTGACCTATCTCCAAAATGCGACCTAGCTCACACTCACCCACTTGCTGACATATCTCTTTTTGCCGACCTAGCTCCAAGCTCCAAAAGATGACCTAGCTCCTTTTTGTTGACTTAGCTCCAAAATGACCTAGCTCCTTTTTGCTAACCTAGCTCCAAAAGCCCGCCTTGGGCCTAGCCCTATTTCACCTACCAACTATCGCTAAAATGCCCAAACCCAAAAACTGGCGCTCAAACAAAAACCGGGACTAGACTCATCTCTAGGCCCAAGCCCGGGACTTTCTAAACCCCTTGCCGAACGGCAAGGGGCATGCAACTTTTTTTGGGGGCTCCCATAAATCTTAGCTCACCAAATGGCCCGGCCCCTTAAAAGGCCAGCCCTTGATGTTGGCCCCAATTCCTTGCCGAAGCCTCAAAAGCCAACCCCGTGAGGGACTCTATTTTCCTCTCCATGCTCCTTACCGTTCGGCAAGGAAGCTAAACCCTCAAGCTTTGTTCCCTTACCAAAGCAAATGGCTGACTTAGCCACACAAAAAAAAAAAAAAAAAAAAAAAAAAAAAAAAAATTTGCACCTGCCGAACGGTAGGCAACATGCAGAAGGAATTTGGGGGAGTTGCCAATTTTTGGCTGACCTAGCTCAAAAAAAAAAAAAAAAAAAATTTTGCACCTGCCGAACGGTAGGCAACATGCAGAAGGAATTTGGGGAAGTTGCCAATTTTTGGCTGACCAAGCAAAAAAAATAAAATAAAATAAAATAATTTTTGCACCTGCCGAACGGTAGGCAACATGCAGAAGGAATTTGGGGGAGTTGCCAATTTTTGGCTGACCTAGCTCAAAAAAAAAAAAAAAAAAAAAAAAAAAAAAAAAACTGAAACCTGCCGAACGGCAGGCAGCATGTAGAAGGAATTTGGGACTACCCAATTGGCTGACCTAGCCCCAAAAAAAAAAAAAAAAAAAAAAAAAAAAAAAAAAAAACTTCTCTCCCTCCAAACCACTTAGGTTCTTGTTGCAACTTCTCTCCCTCCAAAGTCCTTCTTACCCGGGGACTTGGGGGACTGGGGATAGTGCACTATACAACTTTGAAGACAAACTACGGTGTTGCTCGGCCAGTGCACTTAAAATTACAAATCCCCAAGCAAGAAGTATCTTCTTACTCGCGAACTTGGGGGACTACTGTTGACACCATAACTGACCAAGCAACTAGAAGACTAAAAGGAACTCTAAGCAAAGCAAGAGGAGTCCCACATTGGAAAACAACAAGAAGTGAAGGCTCCCTCTCACCTATAAAAGCATACCACTCTCCACTTAAGAGGGGATGAAAAACTGAGCTGGGGGCTCCCTCTTCAGGACTCTCCTGTTAGTCCAGCCTTCGGGTCCTGGGTCTCCAGACCCGGGGACTTGACCCCTGGGCTCCAGACTCCTATCTTTGTACTTTAGGCCCTAGGCCTTCTTCCATTTATCTTTGGGTCTAACCCCCTTGTACAAATGTAAACAATATCATAATGAGAACATCTTCTCTGTGGACGTAGCCCATTCATTAAGGGTGAACCACATATATCTTGTCTTTTGTATATTTATAAATTGGCCAAAGCCCTCACATACCTGCTGAAGGTCCAAGCCTTCACCCATCATCCATCACACCTCATCACTAAGTTGGACTCAATAATGGCCCAACCATTTTGAGCATCAACAGAAGGTTTTTAAGTCCTTTAAGAATAAGTGTCTCTATTCTACAAGTAAAGTTATTACGTTGGTGGCGGACACAACATGATTCCTCTATCTCATTCTCAACCATAAGTTGCATGTGACAAAGATATCTTCTCTCTTTCTTCTTTCCCATAGGAAGTAATTTCATGCTGAGGATAAAGTAATGTCAAATACTTCACCTCTCCCACTAGTCAATGAGAGAAACTAACCATATATAGATGATAAAGACAAGCAATAGCAAAATAATAGAGATACCAATTTCTTTTAAGGAATAACTTTTTGGTTTCATCAATTCCTTCTTTGATACAAGCGATACTAAAAAAGGGGGATTCGAGTACATAACCTTAAGTGCAGGAATACGTGCTCTTAACTACATAAGCTATAAGTCCTTTTCCTTGGTTTCATTAATTCTTTTAATACAAACGATATTGGGGAGGATTTTTGAAAACAAGAACTACAAGTCCCTTACCTTGGTTTCATTAAAATTGATAAAGATCAGATCAAATACTTGATAAGAACGATCCATCAACTTGCTATGTGGTCAATTAAATCTGGTCGGATAGTGCGGTTCCAATAGATCTTTGATTCATCACGTTAATACTTGTGATTAAATGCAAACTGGAATTTCTCAAAAAAGGCAAACTCACAAGTGATTAAATGCATAAAGCATCTTGGCCTCACCACCCTTAACTGGTGGTGACAGGGTGGTGAGCATTGTCACCACATTACTTCCAGTTGTAGTTGCATGAGTGTGATTTAATCTACATATTCCACAAATCTCAAAAGCTATAAAATTATCCGACGACAATTAACGTGGTGGCCAAAAATATTTTCGGGTGATGTCAACCCTTATGTCACGTAAATACCTATCTCCATATATAACAATTCTCCTTGCATTGCTAAAAAGAAAAGCAAAAACTTTGTAGCAGTTTTTCAATGGATATGAGCCATGCCAATGAAGTTGATGCGAAACATCTTGGTTCGCAAGAAAGGAAAAGCTTGCTTGAGAGGCTGGTCGGAGCAGTGGAAGAGGGTCAAGAGAGCTTCTTGTTGAGGCTCAAGAGCCGCATTGATAGGTAAGAGTAAACAATATTCTCTAGTCTACATGCATATCATTCTAGATTTTCTTAAATTTTCTTTGTTTTTTTTATCGTAAGGGGATTTTTTTTGTCTTGGTATCTCAGAGTTGGAATAAGCTTTCCTACAATAGAAGTCAGATTTGAGCATCTAAACATTTCAGCTGAAGCTTATGTTGGAAGCAGGGCTTTGCCTACAGTCTTGAACTATTGTGTTAACTTAGTGGAGGTAAATGATATATTAGAGCACATGATTTTCCTGTCAAATATCACTACAGTCTTAAGAAGTTTTTTGTTTCTGTGCACCAAAGGGTTTCTTGAATTCCATCTATATTCTTCCCACTAAGAAGAAACACTTGTCTATCCTTAAAGATGTCAGTGGGATCATCAAGCCTGGCAGGTGAGAAGTAACCTTCCCATGAAATAAACTCTGTTAGTCTGTTATGTTCATCTTTTTTCAATTCAGAATTAGTCTTTGTGAACTAATATGCATACTCACTTGGGTTTTAACGAAAAATAAACTACTCTACTCACTCAGTTCAGTGCTTCCTTTTTCTTTTTTTTTCTTTTTTTTTTTGCAGAATGGCACTGCTTTTGGGTCCTCCAAGTTCCGGGAAGACCACACTCTTGTTGGCTTTGGCTGGAAGGCTTGATCAGGATCTTAAGGTTAACTAAATGCAATGCGCCATTAATTTCTCTCAGATCTTCTATCAATTTTTTTTTTCCGAGCTTTACCCTTCAAATGTCACTCTTTGTTTTTAACTTAAAAAGTAGAATACTTGTCCAGTTTTCAGGAAGTGTGACTTACAATGGTTATGAGATGCATGAGTTTGTGCCTCAAAGGAGTGCTGCCTATATCAGTCAACATGATGTTCATATTGCAGAAATGACAGTAAAAGAAACCTTGGCCTTCTCTGCAAGATGCCAAGGGGTTGGACCCCGTTATGGTTGGTTTATAGGACTGCTTCGTACTTAGTTTCCTTGAATTTCAAAGCCAGGCCAATAGATTAAAACATGATTGGTTATGATTTTGAATTTTGGCAGAAATGCTGGTAGAGCTAACTAGAAGAGAAAGAGAAGTGAATATTAAGCCGGATCCAGATGTAGACATCTTCATGAAGGTGAGACATAAGCTACTTTATTTGATTTAAGACTCATAAATTAAGAGGGTCTGTAGAATAGTGCTTTATTTTAGGATTTAGGAGATTCTGCTATATGTGAACTTTTCCAATAAGATTTGAGACTTACTTTTTGCTTGTCCTGCAATATGCTTTTCAAATCATCGGACATTTCTGTTTTAATTGTTTACATATTATAGGCAATCGCAACAGAAGGCCAGAAGGAAATATTGGTGACAGATTATATTCTTAAGGTAGGATCAATAGCTCTTCAGTAAGAAAAGGACTTTTAGAACTTACCATCAACTAATCAATATCCATTGATTTGCAGATTTTGGGATTAGATGCTTGTGCAGATACCTTGGTGGGTGATCAATTATTAAGGGGTATCTCTGGAGGGCAAAAGAAACGAGTCACAACAGGTTAACAAACTCAAGTTCTTTACATCAAACTCAAGTTCAAAAAGTAATGGTATAATTTTTTTTTTGATAATGTGTATAGGTGAGATGCTTGTTGGACCTGCTAGGGCACTATTCATGGATGAAATATCAACTGGGTTGGATAGTTCAACAACTTACCAGATTGTAAATTCAGTCAAGAACTATGTTCACATCCTTAACGGGACTGCAGTCATCTCACTGCTGCAGCCAGCACCTGAAACTTATGAACTTTTTGATGACATTATTCTACTTTCTGATGGCCAAATTGTGTACCAAGGCCCTCGTGAACAAGTTCTTGATTTTTTTGAATCCATGGGCTTTAAATGTCCTGAGAGAAAAGGCGTAGCTGACTTCCTGCAAGAAGTAGGTCCATATTTAGCTCTTGTTTGATCTTATGAAAACAATTGAGATAAGCATTAAAAGAGGAGTATTATGTATTAATTTCTCTTGTGTACCTTACATGTTGTAGGTGACATCAAGGAAAGATCAGAAGCAGTACTGGACAAGCAGAGATGAGCCTTACAGGTTCATCACAGTCAAGCACTTTTCGGAGGCTTTTCAATCTTTTTCTGTGGGGAAAAGAATTACTGAGGAACTTGCAGCTCCATTTGACAAGACCAAGAGCGACCCAGCTGCCTTAACGACCAAGAAATATGGTATTAGAAAAGTTGAACTCTTGAAAGCTTGCTTTTCAAGGGAACTCTTGCTTATGAAGAGGAATTCATTTGTCTACGTTTTTAAGCTCACTCAAGTGAGTTTTGAGTCTATTTTAGCTTCTATTATAACCTTTTCTTTTTCATCTGTGCACCTGAATTTAATATGCAGTACTTCTTTTCCTTCTTTTTAGCTTGCAATAATGGCACTGATCACAATGACCGTATTCCTACGGATTGATATGCACCGTGATTCAGTAACTGATGGAGGAATATATGCTGGTGCTTTGTTCTACTCCTTTGTTACTGTTATGTTCAGTGGAATGTCAGAGATTTCTATGACTATTGCCAAGCTTCCTGTTTTTTATAAGCAAAGAGACCTCCTTTTTCCGTCATGGGCATATGCCCTTCCCATATGGATTCTCAAGATCCCTATCACGTTTTTAGATGTTTCTGTTTGGGTATTTATCACTTACTATGTCATTGGATTTGATCCCTGTGTTGAAAGGTAATCAAGTACAAAATTTTGTCACATTCTCCTTCATTTTTTTTGTTCATGTTTGTTGTTCTAGCCCATTTAATATATCATTCTGAAAATGATGCAGGTTTTTTAGACAATACCTTCTATTCTTACTCATTAGTCAGATGGCTTCTGCGTTAAACCGATCGATTGCTGGACTTGGTAGAAGCATGGTTGTTGCTTACACATTTGGGTCATTTGCACAGCTCATGCTTTTTGCTTTGGGTGGCTTCGTCCTGTCAAGAGGTATAAAATAAGTAAAGTAAAGAAACACCACTTCATCTTAAGTGCTATACAATGTTTTCTAATGCCCTTTGGTTGATGTCACAGAGAATATAAAGAAATGGTGGATATGGGGCTATTGGATATCACCTTTGATGTATGGTCAGAATGCAATCGTGGTTAATGAGTTCCTGGGAAAGAGTTGGAGTCATGTAATTCCTTAATTGACTAGCCATTTCAAACACTTTGGTGTTTGTCCCTTAATAATTATATTGTGTCCTTGCTATTAAAAGGTTCTTCCAAACTCAACGGAACCGCTAGGAGTTGCTGTTTTGAGGTCTCATGGATTCTTTACACATCCATCCTGGTATTGGATTGGAGTAGGAGCTTTGATTGGATATGTACTCATATTCAACGTTTGTTTCACTGTGGCTCTCACTTATCTAAACCGTAGGTGCCTTCACCTCATCTGCTCTAACACTTAGATATGTGAGACTTTTACTTATACTACCATAAAATATTATGCAGCATTAGAGAAGCAACAGGCTGTTAAATCGGAAGAATCTCAAAGCAAAGAACATGATGAGAAGAGTGGAGAAGTTGGTTGGTCACAGAACAAAGGACATAGCTTGATTCCACAAATCAACTCAGGTGATATTGATATATCCTCTCAGATACTGTTTGTGTATGTCTGTTTTGAGTGTAATTGTTTATTGATGACCAATATTGTACTCTCTATGCAGATAATGGAGAAGAGTGTACTAATCATAACAAGAAAAGAGGAATGGTTCTTCCATTTGAGCCACATTCCATCACGTTTGATAAAATCACGTACTCTATAACATGTTTGAGATTGGAAAAGTTTGCCTAACTCCAAAATTATGAGTAATTTTGTGAATCCATCTTGCAGTCAATGAAGAACCAAGGTGTTGTTGAGGACAAATTGGTGCTTCTCAAGTGTGTTAGTGGTGCTTTCAGGCCAGGTGTTCTGACAGCCCTTATGGGAGTGAGCGGTGCTGGTAAAACTACTCTAATGGATGTACTGGCTGGTAGAAAAACTAGAGGATATATTGAGGGAAATATTTCAGTTTCTGGGCATCCAAAAAAGCAAGACTCATTTGCCAGAATTTCTGGATACTGTGAGCAGAATGACATCCACTCTCCTTATGTTACTGTCTATGAATCCTTGATGTACTCAGCATGGCTGCGTCTATCTACGAAGATTAGTTCTGGAACCAGGAAGGTTGGTATCTGCTAGTTAAGAATAATTTTCTACTCTTTATTTTCTTTTAATGCAATTTAAAGTCATGAGCAAGCTTGAACTGATTTTAAGAATTGGTTCTAGATGTTCGTTGATGAAGTGATGAGACTTGTAGAGCTGAATCCATTAAGGCAAGCACTAGTAGGGTTACCTGGTGAAAGTGGTCTCTCAACCGAGCAGAGGAAGAGGCTGACCATTGCAGTTGAACTAGTGGCAAACCCTTCTGTAATATTCATGGATGAACCAACTTCAGGTTTAGATGCAAGAGCTGCTGCTATTGTTATGAGAGCGGTTAGGAACATTGTGGACACTGGAAGAACAATAGTGTGCACTATTCATCAGCCGAGCATCGACATATTTGAAGCTTTCGATGAGGTGAAAGCAGATATTGACTGAAAAGATTGAAATTGGAACTCCCATGTGTTTTGTTTGTTCTAAGTGGTTAGCATATGTAACATGTCATTGCAGTTGTTTTTAATGAAGCAAGGAGGACAGGAGATATATGTAGGGCCACTGGGTTGTCATTCTTGCCATTTGATCAAGTACTTTGAGGTAGAATCTGATTAAAACTCAGGAAATTTCAATGGTAAAATATGATATTCTTATTTTTTCTGCTGCTTCTTTTTTCGGAAACAAGGTTTTCTTGTACTTCTGTGCAGGGAATTGAGGGGGTGAGCAAAATCAAGAATGGCTACAATCCAGCTACTTGGATGTTGGAAGTTACCACTTCAGCCAAAGAAACGGCATTAGGAATTGATTTTGCTGATGTTTATAGAAGTTCTGAAATTTACAGGTAGGTTTATCATACTGAAAAACCACCTACTGCACTAAAAGAAAATTGCTGAAAGAAGGCATAAGTAAATTTTGTTGATGAAAGTGATTTTGTTTCAGGAGAAACAAATCCCTTATTGAAGAACTGAGTACCCCAGCTCCTGGTTCAAAGGACCTCTACTTCCCTACTCAATACCCTCAGTCATTTTTCACTCAATGCAAGGTTTGCTTATGGAAACAACATTGGTCATACTGGCACAATCCAGAATA
Source organism: Prunus avium (assembly GCF_965620075.1). Classification (NCBI taxonomy): domain Eukaryota; kingdom Viridiplantae; phylum Streptophyta; class Magnoliopsida; order Rosales; family Rosaceae; genus Prunus; species Prunus avium. The sequence goes on from NC_142291.1 coordinate 37,134,020, forward strand.
CAATGCCATAAGGTTGATCTACACAACTGTCGTAGCCTTGCTGCTTGGGACAATGTTCTGGAATCTTGGTTCCAAAATGTAAGTCAGAGTGCTGAAGTAAAATATATGTAATAGAAGTTGAGATTCTTGCATGAGTAATTTTGAGTTTGTTAATTTCAGGGAAAAACAGCAGGAACTCTTTAATGCAATTGGTTCTATGTATGCTTCTGTTATCTTTCTTGGTATTCAAAATGCCATGACAGTGCAGCCAATAGTGGCTGTTGAACGAACTGTCTTTTATAGAGAACGAGCTGCTGGAATGTATTCTGCCTTGGCATATGCCTTTGCACAGGTGAGTTATTCTATATGCACTTTACAAACATAGTTATTACAATGCATCATCTTATCTTATTTGTGTTGTGCTAATTCAATTATTTGTTGCAGGTAACAATTGAGGGCCTTTATGTTTTTGCACAAGCTGTGATCTACAGTGTCCTAGTTTATGCGATGATTGGATTTGAGTGGACTGTGGCTAAATTCTTTTGGTACCTATTCTTCATGTTTTTCACATGTTTGTACTTCACCTTCTATGGCATGATGGGGGTTGCCTTGACACCAAACCAACATGTTGCTGGTATAACTTCTAATGCATTTTATGCATTATGGAACCTCTTTTCCGGGTTCATCATCCCACGAACTGTAAGTTTCTAGTACTGCAAGTTTTTTTTTTTTCAGTTAATAGAATCTATTTTGATGACAAATTTTCTATCTGTTTCCTTTGGCTGCTATCAGAGAATTCCTATATGGTGGAGATGGTACTATTGGGCATCCCCAATGGCTTGGACCTTGTATGGATTGACTGTATCACAATTTGGAGATATACAGGCCAAGCTCAACACAGGTGAAACAGTACAAGAGTTTCTGAGAAGTTACTTTGGTTTCAAACAAGAATTTCTAGGAGTGGTTGCAGCTGTAGTTGTTGGATTTGCACTACTCTTTGCATTTACCTATGCCTTCTCCATCAAGATGTTGAATTTCCAATGGAGATAAGAAATTCTGAATAGCAATCATGTTATCAGCTTGTACACTATTTTGGAATTAGCCTCATCAAATTTAATATTGGTAAAGTGGTTCATTGCTTAAGATACAAGGATTTTTAAGTTCTTGTATGACATGGAAGAACACCTCTCGATTTTGTTGTAGGTATAATATTAGCCAAATGGTAAATAAGTTCTTTTTTTGTGGTTTACGAAATTGCCTGTTTGAATTTTAGGGGAGGAAAATTAAATATCCACCAAAGAAAGGAGGGAGAAACACTTCAATCAGCATAAAACAGGTAGTCTTCTTTTAAATGACGGTTTTGAACCTTTCGCTGCGGTGTGTGGCGATTTTATAACCTTTTGCAACAACATTAGGGTTTCAAATATGAAAATTCTCTATAGCAACGGTTTTTATCGTCGCTAACCGCTATAAAAGCCCTGATTAGCAGAGGAAAGGAAAACCGCCGCTAAAAGTTGTACATAGTGCTAGATTTTCCCTTCTAATGTGAGGTTTTACCGTCTTTCCTTCTTGCACATTGCAAGTTTGGGACCCTAGCTAGGGAAAATTCTAAAGACACAATTTGTCAGATTGTCCTTGTTTCTGAATATGTCATGCAAATTTATTTTTAAAAAGTCACCCCAAGTCATTTTTTGTTGGTTTTTTTTATGGAAATATTGGGCATATTCAAAGTAGTTTAGAGTGACCCGATCTCTTATCCCGCTTCTCCCCTTCTCTTTTTGGTAAGGAAGCACAGTGTACATATTGTTCAAAATTAAGCCGGAAGAAATAAACCAACATCCAAGGCATTAGAAATTGAGCACTCTAAAGTACCATGCTCACTCACAGTGGAACAAATAGAAGTTGATACATTGTAGAAAGACATTATAAATGTTATCAGAAATGGAGTTTAAGCTTTGCCCTATATAAATTTCTTCATTTTGTGACAAGTGTTATTGGGTAACTTTCTCTCTTTAAGTTCACAATTCTAATAAATTATGGATTTTGTTCCACAATAAACATAATTAAAAAAGAAATGACAATAAAAAGGAAACAAAACCAAGAGCACTTGTCTATTAGGGATAAGAAAAAAGGATGCAAATTTCGATTTACGGCAAGTTAGATATCTGGAAAATTAAAATAAATAAGAAAATATGCAATTTTGAAACCAGTTAGATATCTGGGAAATAAAAGAGGTGCAATGCTTTTCCCGGTTTGTACTTGTACTTCTAATATTGACCTAAAAACCATCAACAAAGATAGGACCTTGAAGAATGTTTACATCTCCATTTTCAATACAATCAAGCTACAAGTGTTCCATTTAAATTTGGCCCTAATCAAGCTACAAGTGATCTCTCACCCGAATCAGGCATTTGATTCCTTACAAAATCAAGTAAATAAATTACATAAATCTTGATTTAACGGGATAATTTTGCATTTAAAATTTAAGCAACTGTCTTGACAGGTAATAATCTAATTAGGTTACCAAAACCAATATCAAAGTGACTTCTTCAAATTGTATCGACTCAGAATCATATACATTCACTATATTGCATGGATTCAGAAAAAGGCTGCCAATTTTGAATTTCTACAAGTTCGAAATGTGGAAAATAAGATTTAAAAAGATGCAATCTTTAAACCGATTAGATAGCCATCCAAGGAGCCAGTGTGTACCTTCTCTTTACCAACTTGACAGAGGGGTCCTGGTGGCTCCGGTGGTGCGAGCAACGACGTCGTTCCGAGGATTAGGTTTAGGGATTTTGTTTTGTCGAATAAATTTGGGGATTTGGAGGGGGAACAAAGTCGGGTCGGGTCGGGCGATGGACGACAGCCGATTCTGAAGAGAAAAGAAGTCTTATTGTAGCCCAAAGCTTTGTTTGGGCCCAGATTATTTATTAAGAAAACAAATCGAAATTACTTGTGGACCACACCGACTTAGAATTAGAATTGATAATCCATTAGAAATATTGTATTTATCTTATACAATTAAATTCCTAGTGGGTTTAGAATTCTTTTCGTTTTCGTTTTCCTAGTTAGCTGTGTATATATATTGCGGGGTAGGGCGAGCTACACAGTTGAGTACTTGTGTAGGCATTATTTTTGTAATTTCAACATGTCAACAACGACAACCATTTTGTTACCCGAAGAAATCTTGTTTGAAATCCTTGCAAGATTACCGGCGAAATCTCTTTTGCGCTACGTATGTGTCTGCAAATCTTGGAACACTTTGATTAGAAGCCCTGATTTCATAAGCGCCCATCTCCAAGTCCAAGTGAAGAAAAATAAAGCATGTGATTATCTACTCATCCCAACCAGCACAAAAAATTGCTTTTCAATCTATTATGCTAGAGCTGAAACATTTTCCAAGTGCTTGGATTTAACGGTTCCTGATGTGCCCGACTCTTTCCATTTCGTTAATGGTTCTTGCAATGGATTGTTTTGCCTCTCTGATGCTTTTAATAAATCTATATATCTATGGAATCCATCAATCAGAAAAATCAAGAAACTTTTTCCCTTTCCAAAACAACCCCCCAATAGGGGCCTTACCATTGCTCTCGGGTTCGTGTTTCATCGTGCTGAAAATGACTACAGGGTTGTGAGGGTGAAGTGGTTTGCACACAAACTCATAGCCAACACAAATAGTTTTGAGGTTGAGGTTTACAGCCTTAGACTGAATGCTTGGAGAAGTATTAGCGCAATTCCTCCAGTTTCATTTCATTTCTGCATTTCGCTAGACATAGGTGCGTGCTTGAATGAAGTTGTGTATTGGTTGACAATGGAGCGTAATTCCTTCAGTTTCATTCTTTCTTTTGATTTTGTCAGTGAGGAATTTAAAAGGATTATTCTACCTCATCAAGTAGTGCCACCCACACTGGTTTTCGGAGAAATTCCTCCGATTATTCGAGTGTCAGAGAAATCACTTTTCTTTTTTCATCACATTCGACGACATGATGATGAGCAACTGGATTGTCTTTATGAGGTGTGGGTTCTTGAAATGGATGATACTTGGAAGAATACCCGCATGATTCTTCTCCCCAAAATGGGATATACAGCATGCCCACGGCCACTTGGGAGATTCACAACAAATGGCAGGTTTCTTATGGCTATGCCGTCGGGATATTTAAGCTCTAAATTGTTTTTATATGATCCTCAGTCGCACCAAGCCACCGATACCGGAATCAAAATCGTGAATTCTTATCAGTGTATCAATGCTTATAGTGAGAGTTTAATTTTACTTAACTGATAAATCATGAGTTGTATCTATTTATTTATCTATCTATATAAGCCACTAATTTGGCTATTTCTTTATTCAAGAATCCTTGCCCCATGCAAATCACCCTCCATCTATGCCAACGGCCTTTATTGCATTTGATTTAGCAATTATCTCTTCACTTCCTCTCTCTTGTGTATTTATTCGAGGACAAGAATATTGCAATTGTATGAAGTTCAGTCTCCTTCCTGAAAATATGTTATCTTGTATCTCAAGCCAATTAAAGATAATTCTTAAGAATTATCTCATAGAATCAAGATAATATCTTAAAGACTTCCTTCCAAGTAAGCCAATATTATAGTCATATTTTGGCCATGTCAAGATTATCTCATAAAACCAAGATAATATCTCCAAGAATATCTTGAGATTTCCCTTATTTGGCCTATATCATGTGATTGGTCATAAATGGGTAAAATTGTAAATTTTGGGCTCAAACCTTTTCAAACCAAAAAATAAACGGCCCTTGTTTTTATTTACAGGAACACTAAGCCAACCAGCCCAAAATTGTTCTAATATCGAAGCAAATTCAGCCCTAAACGTGGTCATGCCCACATAAGACTCACACAAATGCACCGCCAGCCAGGTGGTTTAGTAATTAATTTTGAAACAGTATACAGAATGCAACATCTCACGCATAATATTATAAATTGGTTTGTATTCCTGATGCCAACGGTTTTAACAGCTTTAAGGAGTTAGCGGGAAGTCGGGCACTCAGAATTGAGGACTGCTGAAGAAGCTGCTGCAGCTGCAGCAGGTACAGTTTCTTCTTCTAACTCCACAAGTTAGGACATTTTGTTAACTTCCGTTAAGTGTAGTTTTTATTTTTAAATTTATAAGGAAGCACATTCAGTTTCTTGCTCTAACTCCATGAGTTAGGCTTAGGACATATTGTGAATAGCTCTCATTCAGTCCCGCTCACCTAAAGACCTAAAATTGAAAGGATGACCAAATTAATCTCAACCACAAGATTAATTTATCAAAGGATTTTCAGAAGTTTTATCCCCTGAACTATCACGCTAAAAATACAAATTAAATTATAATAATTAATAAATAATTTTAAAAAAAATAACTGTATCTAATTGTATTATTGTAATTTTGAGTAATTGACTTTTAATGAATTTATCAAAATATGGATCAATGGTATTGTCACAATACTATTGTGTGTAATTTTGAGTTCTTTTAAATTTTAATTGTATTATTGTAAAATTACATTGTATGTTTAATCTAAATTACTACCTACGAGTCTATGGCCAAATTTTTTATTATCCCTAAACCTGATTGTCCACCACGATGTCGGTTGGCTCCAACGGTATCAAAATCGCCATGACAATTCTGTCATAACAACATTTAGAGCCTTCCTAACTAAGCAATCAAATGGGTCAGTCTTTTTTTCTCGTCTCTCTGTGTTTGGAATGACCACTATTCAAAAAAGCTCAAGCCAAGTCTAGAGAAAGAGGGGATGGGCCCATTGCATAAATCATCTCGTCAATAACCAATTGATTATTGTTGAAAGTCATATAATCATGATAATTATTGTTAAAAGTCATATAAGCATGAATAATTATTGTTGTGATTAAGGATAACAATTTACTACAGGATCCGATAAACAACTGAGAAAGATTATTTGGGCAACTGTTGGCAACATTGTGAATGATGTGAGAGACTTACTCGTGCAGTTTTCTTTAGAGGAATTCCAATTTTGACTTAGGGAGCGTAACAAAGTGGCTCATGTTATTGCCCGTTTTGCTTTACACGAACAAGGTCCTTATTATTGGTTAGAAGAAGGCCATGTGTGGCTAATGAAAACGACTCTGTCTCTGGCCTCAGGTACCTCCTCTGCAAGTTCCATTCACCGCCGAGGCGCCCAGACCCACCTTTCTCTTTTTTTGTTGACTTTTGTTTAGCCGCTCGACAACTATACCATTCACCATATGATATGATCTGTTTGAAATGGGAGACACATGTGAGAACGGGTTTCAAAATTAGTTACTTTTTTATATTTTATTTTATTTTTGTGTTGGGTTAGGAATTCTTTTCCTTGTTGTCATAGGATTTGTCTGTGCTTTATATATATTTTGAGGGGCTACCCTTTGAATAAATCATCTCGTCAATAACCCAACACAGTTGAGTACTTGTGTAGGCATTGTTTTTGTAATTTCAACATGTCAACAACAACCCCCCTTACCCTCCTCAAGTATGAAAGAAGAAGAACAAGACGAAGACAAGTGTTACCCGAAGAAATATTGTTTGAAATCCTTACAACATTACCGGTGAAATCTCTTTTGCGCTGCACATGTGTTTGCAAATCTTGGAACACTTTGATTAGCAGCCCTGATTTCATAAGCGCCCATGCCCATCTCCAAATGAAAAACAAAGCATGTGATTATCAACTTATCCAGACCAGTGAAATAAATTGCTTTTCACTCTATTCTTATAGTGCTGAAACATTTTCCAAGTGTTTGGATTTAAAGGTTCCTAATGTGGGCAACTTTTTTCACTTCGTTAAAGGTTCTTGCAATGGATTGCTTTGCCTCTCTGATTTTGTTCAGAATTACACATATCTATGGAATCCCTCAATTAGAAAAGTCAGGAAAATTGCTTCCATTCCCGTTCAAGACACAAACTATACTGTCGCTATCCTTGCTCTCGGGTTCGGGTTCCATCGTGCCGAAAATGACTACAAGGTTGTGAGGGTGATGAGGTTTAGACGCAAACGCAAAGGCAAAAAAAGTAGGTTTGAGGTTGAGGTTTACAGCCTTAGACTGAATGCTTGGAGAAGTATTAGCGCAGTTCCTCCTGTTTCATATGATGTCCAAGTTTCGCGACGCAAATGTGCACACTTGAATGGTGTTGTGTATTGGATGATAATGGAGCCTAATTCCTCCACTTTCATTCTTTCTTTTGATTTTGGCAGTGAGGAGTTTAAAAGGATTATGCTACCTCATCAATTAGTACTACCCACACCGGTTTTCGAACAAACTCCTCCGATTATTCGAGTGTCGGAGAAATCACTTTCCTTCTTCCATCGAATTCCACGACAAGATGATGATGAGCAACTGGGTTGTTTTTATGAGGTATGGGTTCTTGAAATGGATGATACTTGGAAAAATACCTGCACGATTCTTCTCCCCAAAATGGGATATATAGCATGCCCACTACCACTAGGGTTCACAACAAATGGCAGGTTTCTTATGGCTAGGGCGGGGGTATGTAAACGCAGGGAAGTTAAAGTGGTTTTATATGATCCTGAGTCGCACGAAGCCACCGATACCGGAATCAAAATGATAGATTCTTATGAGTGTGCCGATACTTATAGTGAGAGTTTAATTTTACTCAACTGATCGATCATGAGTTTGTATCTATCTATGTTTTCAAGTTCCATTTTATTTTATAATAATTAGGCAGTAGGTGGCTATACCTATACATGCCTTTGATCGACTATCTATATATGCATTCAACACTTGAGTTCAAAATTGTGGTTGATCATATAAATATTTATTTGAGTGTAATTTTATTCTAAATTTACTTAAGTACGTAATTGTGTGTTGAATTTTATTCTAAATAAACTTGAGGGCTTATTTCACGTGCATATTTGGTAGATCGATCCGTGTTCAACATTAATTTTTAAAACCAAAAAGTGATCAACCCTTGTGTTTTTTTTCTTCTTTTGTTTGAATTTACGGGAACCCCAAAAAATTGGTAATTTAAGTTGTTACATTTAGAAAACACCACGCATGCTCAAAATTTAAAAAGTTTATGATGCGTTTTTGGCTGAGTTTCCTTTGTGTTATGGTTATTGGAAAATATGTCCAAGTATTATATTAACTAAATTACACTATATACCATTTACCTTAATATTTTGTAATTATAATTTATTTTGAAGCATGTCATTAACTCCTTCATTTCTAATTAATACTCCCTTATTTCTAGCATAACAATATTCACAAAAGCCCCAAAATTTCGAAAAAAAAAATCCATAAATTTTTATGATAAATTAATCCTACAAATTTTCCACTCAGTTAATGAAGTTAACTTAAAGCACTAGTAAAAAAAACCCCTTGCGCGACCAAATTTTGCGCGACGAAACACAATTCGTCGCTCAAAGTGACTTTGCGCGACGAAAATTAAACTTCGTCGCTCAAAGTCTTACGCGACTAAATTTTGCGCAACGAAACACAAATCGTCGCACAAAGTCACTTTGCGCGACAAACCTTTGCGCGACGAAGTGTGGTTCGTCTCGTAAAGTTACAAAAATAAACAAAATAAAAAATTATTTTTAAAAATCTTTGGATGACTTTGCGCGACGAAACAATAAAATTCGGTGCACAAAGTCTTGCGCGACGAAGTGTGGTTCGTCTCGTAAAGTCTTTACAAAAATAAAGAAAATAAAAAATTATTTGTAAAAATCTTTCATGACTTTGCGCGACGAAAAAATAAAATTCGGTGCACAAAATCTTGCGCGACGAAGTGTGTTTCGTCTCGCAAAGTCTTTACAAAAATAAATAAAATAATTTTTTTTATAAAAATCTTTGCATGACTTTTTATAAAAATCTTTGCATGACTTTGCGCGACGAATTTCTAAACTTCGTCTCGCAAAGTCTTTACAAAAATAAAAATAAAAAAAATAAAAAAAATTATTTTGTTAGAAAAATATAATATTTTTAATGTATTATATTTTAAATTGACGATCAAATTGGTTCATTGTATTCATATAGGGTCAAGGAGTGTAGCTGTAAAAAATCATCAAAATCAAAATTGAAATAACCGTTAAATCGTGATTTTTCGTTTATAACCGTCGAAAAGTTTTGTCCTATTACTTGATCTCTGAATGTTTATTTTTTCCGATTTTTGGCGTATATGATCTCGAAGTATAAACAAACAAGTTTGATGGTTGGATCTTTGAAACTAGTTTCGTAGAATGCGTATGCCATCAAAACAATATATTCACTAACAATTAAGAGTTTATTTATACTTTCATTAAATACAACATAAGATTTTGTGGTATCCACTAGTGTAAATATTTTAAATTGACGATCAAATGGAGTCATTGTATTCATATAGGGTCAAGGAGTGTAGCTGTAAAAAATCATCAAAATCAGAGTTGAAATAATCGTTAAATCGTGATTTTTCATTTATAACCGTCGAAAAGTTTTGTCATATTACTTAATCTCTGAATGTTTATTTTTTCCGATTTTTGGCATATATGATCTCGAAGTGTAAACAAACAAGTTTGACGGTTGGATCATTGAAACTAGTTTCGTAGAATGCATATGCCATCAAAACAATATATTCACTAACAATTAAGAGTTTATTTATACTTTTATTAAATATAACATAAGATTTTGTGGTATCCACTAGTGTAAATATTTTAAATTGATGATCGAATGCAGTCATTGTATTCATATAGGGTCAAGGAGTGTAGCTGTAAAAAAATCATCAAAATCAGAGTTGAAATAACCGTTAAATCTTGATTTTTCGTTTATAACCGTCAAAATGTTTTGTCCCATTACTTGATCTTTAAAATTTTTTTTTTCCTGATTTTTGGCGTATATGATCTCGATGTATAAACAAACAAGTTTGATGGTTGGATCGTTGAAACTAGTTTCGTAGAATGAGTATGCCATCAAAACAATATATTCACTAACAATTAAGAGTTTATTTATATTTTCATTAAATATAACATAAGATTTTGTGGTATCCACTAGTGTAAATATTTTCAATTGATGATCGAATGCAGTCATTGTATTCATATAGCGTCAAGGAGTGTAGCTGTAAAAAATCATCAAAATCAGAGTTGAAATAACCGTTAAATCTTGATTTTTCTTTTATAACCGTCGAAATGTTTTGTCCCATTACTTGATCTCTTAATGTTTATTTTTTCTGAATTTTGGCGTATATGATCTCGAATTATAAACAAACAAGTTTGAGGGTTGGATCGTTGAGTAGCTTTAAAATTGTTTATTTTGTACGTATAACACTTAAGAAATTGAATAGTATATATATTTATTAGTAGCTTTAAATTTTTTTAAGACTTTGCGCGACCAATATAATAATTCGTCGCGCAAAGTATACTCTAAAAATTTCGGCGGGTACAAAAAATGGGAATTTAAAAAAATAAAATAAAATAACGACTTTGCGGGACGAATATATAGTCGTTCGTCGCGCAAAGTTTTGCGGGACAAATATAAAGTTCGTCGCGCAAAGTTTTGCGGGACCAATATATAGTCGTTCGTCGCGCAAAGTATACCCGAAAAATTTGGGCGGGTACCAAAAATGCGAATTTTTAAATTTTTTTTTCCAACTTTGCGCGACCAATATATAGTAGTTCGTCGCGCAAAGTAAACTCTAAAAATTTGGCGGGTACCAAAAATGGGAATTTAAAAAAAAAAATTACGACTTTGCGGGACCAATATATTGTTCGTCGCGCAAAGTATACCCGAAAAATTTGGGCAGGTACCAAAAATGGGAAGCGGGAATATTGTGGTCGCGCAAAACTTTGAGCGACCAAAATTTCGTCGCGCAAAACCCAAAAAATTTGGGCGCGCACCAAAAATTGGAATTTTTTTTATAAAATTTTTTCGAGACTTTGCACGACCAATATATTGTTTCGTCGCGCAAAGTGATACGGTTTTTAAAACCAAAATAACACCTCCACCATTTTCTCAATGTCTTCTACTCTTACCTCTCCTCTCTCTTTCCTTCTCCCCAAATCCTACCCTTTCTCTCACACTCACTCCTCTCACTTAATCTCTCATCTCTCTCTTCACTATCTATCACTCTCACTCACTCTCTTATCTCTCTTTTCATCATCTCTCACTCTCACTCACTCTTTCATCTCTCTCTCACTATCTTCTCTATTCTCTCACACTCACTTCTCCCTCTCATTCTCACTCACTCAAAATCTTGCCAAAAGGTATATTCTCTCCAAACTTTAATTTTTTTTTCATTAATATGTGTTTTTGGAGTTAGTTTTGAGTTTATTCTAATTTTTTGTTATTTTGTTGTTATTTGAAAATATTTGTTTTTTTTTGGGTAGGGAATCGTCGAGACTTTGACGGCTAAAGTTGAGGATTTGGACGCTATCGAAACATATCCTCCGCCACTATCACCACAATAGGCTTGTAGATTTTATTATTGTACTTTGTTAATTTATGTGTACATTTTGAATATTATATATATTGGATAATTTGACCACTATTTTTCATATGTAATTTTATTTTGAATATTTCAATTTAAATTAAAGTAATTAAAAAAAATAAAATCATACAATTAAATTTAATTTAAAAAGTAAAAATTTGAAAAATTAATATAATGAAATTGATATAAGAGAAATAATAATAAAAAAAATGTCAAAAACCTTGGGTGACAAAATATTTCGTCGAGCAAACTATTAAACTAGTTTATTTTAATTAAAAATTTTAAAAAAACAAAAAATTTAAATTTTTTTTAAAAAAAACAAAAATTTAAAAAAAATTGAATATTTCGTCGCGCAAAGCGACATTAACTTTCGTCGCGCAAAATAATATTATTCGTCGCGCAAAGTAATTAATATTCGTCGCGCAAAGTTGATAGTATTCGTCGCGCAAAGTAGTTATAATTCGTCGCGCAAAGTACCTTTGAGCGACGTTAGTATTCGTCGCGCAAAGTTGTTATCGTTCGTCGCGCAAAGTATCTTTGCGAGACAAAAAAAAAATTCCGTCCCGCAAAACCTTTCTTTACGATCTTTGCGCGACCAAAATTTCGTCGCTCAAAGTTTGCGCGACGAAATTGTACTTTGCGTAACAAAATTATTTCGTCGCGCAAAGTGTTTTTTGTAGTAGTGAAGGAACGCTACTTATATTAAACAAAAAAAAGAGGTAGTTATTCACAAAATGTAGATTATAGATAGATTATTCACAAAAAATAGGTATTTATTTATATAAAAACATAGGTAGATTATTCCTAAAAAAGTAGGCACAGTATTTAGGTAACGAAAAAATAGGGGTGTGTTATTTATAGGTACACAAAATAGGTACAGTATTTAGGTATAAAAAAAAAGGGTATGTTATTTATAGGTAAATTACAAAAGATATGTAGATTATTCATTAAAAAAAAATAGGTATGAAAAATAGGTACATTAGTTTATGCTAAAATTCCTAAATTTAAGCCATATGTTTTAGTTTCCGATCAAATGTAATGTTTTCCTGTCATTAATAATATATCATCTTTCAGAAGAAAAAAAAAACCATTTGAATGTTAATGACAATTGAATTGCATTAAATATGTTCAAAGTATATTCAGAATAATTAATGGAGAAAACAACAATTGCAAAGACGTAAGGTATTTTGGCCATCTAAAAATTATAATAAATAAGATCTTGAGCTTGATAAGGCTTGATGAGTTGGATCCTAATTATGGGTTTTTATTTATAAAAAAATGGGTTTTATTAATATGAATAAAAAGTGATGGGTTGCAGCAGTTAAGGAAAATTCAATTTAGAGGGGGTAAGCCAAATTTATTGGTTTGTATTCCTGATGCCAATGGTTTTAACAGCCTTAAGGAGTTAGCGGGAAGTCGGGCACTCAGAATTGAGGACCGCTGAAGAAGCTGCAGCTGCAGCAGGTACACATTCGGAGGGTTGTTGCCAAGTAAATGGTTATGAGGTTGGATCTGATGTTGCAGAATAGTGTCCTAAACCTATAAGTGCTGGCTTAACAGAAGCAGAGGAGTTGGAGAAGTACATAACCATTAATGGGATAGACTGTGTAGAGAATAAAAACCACGCCTTGCTTTTTTCTCATCTATTAATGGGATAGATTCTGTAGAGAATTGAAGTTCTAAGGTAGTTATAAATTTGGAAGTTGTCTTTGAGATAGTTATCAAGTCCACTGTCGTGCATGAATTTTCCCAAGTTTCTTTGTCTAAAACGGGACCTGTCACTGTTACAAACATGAGTGTGAGCTTACATTTTGGAGCATGCCTCCCTCATGTTACCACTTGATTGAGGAATATTTCTTTTTCTCTGGGAATGTTTAATGTAGGACTTGTTTGTCTTGAAATGGCAGAGAAAACCGGAGATTCACATTTTTGCTACTCGGTTCAAAGAACAGATATACCTGGTGCTCTGGCTACCTATCAACTTGTACATTCTGAAATTTCACCTGGGCTTCTTGAAGAAATCATCGTTAAGCATGCAAACATGGAACACTGCTTGGTGAGATGATATGAACAAGTTGTACCTTACACATATTGCATGTTTGAACAGGATTATTTTTCACAGGGAAATGTGGAATCTGCCTACTGTTTATATGAACAGGCCATTGCCATTGAAAAAGGAAAAGGGCATTCACAGACATTACCCATGTTGTTTGTGTTGGAATTTTAAAAGGTTTTAAAAATTTAACTATTTTTATTTATTTAATTATTTTGGTCGTTTTATTTTATTTATTGTGGGGTTATACATATTTAATTTTCAAGTATTATTTCTATATTGAATGCCTTAATTTTCTGGTTTAATGTGGTGAAGGTTACATGTTATTGGATGCTTATAAAATGCCACTCCTCCTTCACATTTGTAAAAAGACAATACACAATCAGAATATCGCATAGCACAATCACCACCACAATTTGATTCTCTCCTATTCTACTTTTTATATACTTTCTCTACTTATATTATTATTTTGGGCAACGGTTATGTGACATGGATACCTATATCCGTCGATGAAAGTGCTCATAGTGGATCTTGAGTTTGTGTACAAGGGGTCGTATCTTGGAGTCTTGTAGACCGCCAATACCTGCACGTAAGGAGGCTACAAAGGCTTTAGGACAACGTCTTTGATGTGCTTCACCATACCAAACTCATCTTCTTACGTATTATTTATTTTGCTTTTACATACCTATCAATTTGTTTTCTTCAGTTTCATTGTACCTTAATAGCTTTCCAATTTGTTTATATGTTATTTATAATATAAAAGTTTTTGTATTTGGCTTTACGAAGGAGGAAAAATGTATATTTTTATAACAGTTTGTTCACTACTCTCGGCTCACATACATGGTAAGTTATTAGTTAATGTCTGTCTTTTTTTTTTTATGGATTCTTGCTAAAATTACTCAACTTATTCAAGTAAACTAGATGTCCTTTTATGACTTTTGGGTGCCATTTTAGGATACGCCGCTGTGAACTAAATGTTTTCGCATCTCGTTGCTTTTCCTTTTCATTTGATCTTAGGTATCCTTGAATGCTGAGAAATTGTAGTTGAAGCGCTTGAGCATGCAGAGGTGTTTATATATAAAATCCTACTCCTTGAGTTGAGTTGCATGATTTTTGTCTGGATCCTCTCTCTCATACTCACACATTACACTCTTGAAACTCAAGGGAATATCTAAAGTGCCTGAGAGTTTCTATGTTGGTCAAGCATGGGACTCTATTTTTGTCAACTGGAGGAATCTCTGGTGTTTTTGTTTTTGAGGAGTGGTAGACAAACTTCCTCTAGAAGAGGAAAGGTGTGAGGTTTGTTCTGTTTTGTGAGTTTTATTTGCAGTCTTGTGCTGCTTTATTACTACCCATGTTCAGCCAGTGATGAAATATCTTAATTTCCATTTGTCCTTATCTGCTTTTTAACACGAATTTTCTGTTTCTCTTGGATTTTGGCCTCAAATTCTCATGTGCTTGGAAATAATTTTGCAGTTTATTGATCTCTTTGGGGATGCACAGTCCATAATGAAGCTTTGGAAAATTTCTATTTACCTTATTTAGGTAGTGGAAAATCAGACTTGCCCAACCCCACGTTAAACATTCCATCCATGTTCCTCCATTAAACATTCCATCCATCAAACATCCAATGAAGCTTTGAAAATTAGTTCCCTCATTAAACATTCCATCCATGATGTGGGTGTGGTTATATCCAATCCAAACACATGACTTGAACCCTAATTGGCAAACTCTATTGTACCTTTCCTCTATACTAGATTTGCACCCATCCTCTTCTCAAACTCAAAAGGCTGGAAATTAGGCTACCATGCCCTTCATTCCACGTTAGCAAATCCGACCAAAATATCAAGTGGACCAGGGTTGGTTGTGAGATATTTGAGGCCCTTTACGAAACTTAAACTAGACCTGATACAACAATATAGATCCTACTAATTAGCTATTTACCAAACATGGTTCCTAAACTATTGCAATCATATCTTCCAGACTAAGTAAATATCAATTACAAGAATCAATTACAACAATTATGCAGATGATGATAATCAAATATCTTAACACGCCTCCTCAAGTTGGTGAGTAGATATCATACACTCCTAACGAGCCAAGTAGAAAAGAGAATGGTGCCCTGCCTAGTGGTTTCATAACTAGGTCAGCCAGTTGCATCTTTGTGGGTGTGTACACTGTGAAAATTAGCCCGAAAACAAGATGTCGCACTAGGTGGCAGTCGAGCTCAACATGTTTTGTTCTCTCGTGGAATACATGATTCCTGGCAATATGTAGAGCCAATTGATTGTCACAATGAAGTGTTGCATGTTCAGAATGTGGAACGTTCAAGTCCTTGAGAATGTATCTAAGCCACTTGAGTTCACAACAAGCCTCTGCCATAGCCCGATACTCTGCTTCAGCTGATGATCGTGAGAAGGTGTTCTGTTTCCTTGTTTTCCATGAAATCAAGGAATTGCCAATGAAAGTACAGTAACCCATCACAGAACGTCTTGTGGTAGAACAAGTAGCCCAATCTGAGTTACAAAAGGCTTTGAGATTGAGATCGTTTTGTGCTGGAAAGAAGATACCTTGTCCAGATGAATTTTTAATGTACTGCAACATTAGTAAAGCAGCGTCAAGATGTGGTTGGTGCGGCTCATGTATGTAGCGGCTGAGCACATGGACAGCGAAGCTTATGTCTGGCCTAGTCACTATAAGGTATATGAGACGTCCGACCAAGCAGCAATACCTAGTGGGATCATGGAGTAATTTTCCTTCGTTTGGCTTGAGTCTTAGGGTTTTCTCCATGGGGAAGGATGAAGAACGTGCTCCCAGCAAACCAGTGTTATCAAGTAATTCAAGTGCATATTTGCGTTGTGAAATAAATATGCCTTTTCTGGATTGTGCCACTTCTATGCCCAAAAAGTATTTCAAGAGTCCCAAATCCTTGATGCGAAAATGGTGGTTGAGAAAGTCCTTGATGGATTGAATGGGTTGGGGATTGTTTCAAGTAATCACAATATCATCAACGTAAACCAAAATGGCAATAAAGAGTTTTTGTTGGACCTTGTAAATAAAGAATAATCAGTAATAGATTGTACAAATCTAGCTTCTCGGAGGGCAGCGGTGAGTTTTACAAATCAATTACGGCTTGCTTGCTTTAAACCATAGAGCGACTTTTATAGCCGACATACTAAGTTCCCCCTTGTCGACTAAATCCGGGAGGAATGTAAACTTCCTCATCTAAGTCGTCATGGAGAAATGCATTTTGCACGTCAAGTTGATGGAGATGCCAATCACGAGCGGCTACAATGGCAAGGAGGTAGTGGAAGGTAACGTGTTCGGCAATGGGAGAAAATGTCTCAGTGTAGTCGAGCCCTTCCTTTTGCTTGTAACCTTTAACAACAAGTCAGGCTTTATATCGTTCAACGGTACCATCAGAGTTGTATTTGACTTTGAACACCCATTTACAACCAATGATTTTGGAGATTGATGCGACAAAGGAATGGTGAGTAGAAGACAAATTATGGTAAGAATTAAAATTAGAAAGTGGGTAGCAAAAACTCTTACCGCGTGTGATGGTAAAAGATGAATTGGAATAGGCGGTGGACATGGTACTGTTACAGAAGATGAATTGGAATGGGCGGTGGACATGGTACTGTTGCAGAAGAAATCTCTGAGAAGGACAGAGGGTTGGGGGATGCGAGCGGAGCACCGAAGAGGAGGAGGTGGTGGTGAGGTAGGAGTGTTGTCTGGGCAGTTGGGATGGGAAGAGAGAAGAGGGAGGAGATGTAGGGTTGGTTGTGTTGGAGAAATTAGGTACAAAGAAGATAAGGGACGGTGAGGTTAGCATTGCAATGGTTTGGTTGGGTAATGGGCTGGTAATTGTGTTGCATTCCTAAAAGGACACAATTTAATGTGCAAACAACCAATTAAAAATACCCGCAAGTGCACGAATCTATCGAAGTATAGATTGTATAAGTACGGGGTCGATCCCACGAAGAACTTGTCGGTTGTCTATAAGTTCTAATTCGAGTACAAAAAGAACATTTAACTAACACACCACAATGCACAAATGAAAATTTTAAACTAAAAAGAAATATAAAAGAAACAAACAAAACAAAACAAAAAAAAAGAATTGTGCTGTGAACAGTGACCAGCGACCGGTCGTTTGTTAAGAGCGACCGGTCGTTTTTTTTTTGTCTGGCGACCGGTCGTGAGGTAAAAGCGACCGGTCGTTTTAGTACAGAGTCGAAACTTCAGAATTGTGTGCTGAGCGACCGGTCGTGAGACACTAGCGACCGGTCGTTCATGGGCAGAGTCGTTTTCTCTGTTTTTCCAGTTTCAACCTCTATCCAGTGTTTTGCCTATAACTTTCCAACCGTACGTCCAAAATTCACGTTCTTTATACGGTTGAATTCAGCACAGAAAATAGAAGAACACCACGCGGACCAAAAGTCCAAAACAATTACGAAAACAAATAGAATTTAGTAACAAAGACACGTAACGTGTCAAACACGCAACTCACACACACATTGGGGGGGGGGGTTTTGATTTGTTTGAAGTAACCTATTTCTATTGCATGAAAGTAAATGGACTTTGAAATTAAATGAGAATGGCGGAGATGAATTATCAAGATGTGAAATCAAAATGTAACAAACACTAGGGTTTCGGAATCCACCCTAAACAATTCTACCCAAGTTCATGAATACTCAAGTAATGAACTCTAAACGTGTTGATGAAGATGTTCGCAATCAAGACCATGGGTCGTGGCTCAAGACGCATTGATTCTCTCTAATATACGTAAAGTGCATGGTTCGTGCTACAATACTTGTGCCCTCCTCATAACCGAACCTAGGTATGGTTCGTACTTCGATTCAATTACAAGGAGAACCCATTAAGTTCAAAGAGAATATGAACATCACAAGAATCCTAATAGCATGGTGTTTACATTAGGTATTCAAGAAACCAATTCACATAGATGATTCTTACTTCATCCATTTATTGCTTAGGATAACATGAGGATACACATAATCCCAACAATCTCAAGAAGCATGCTTTCAAAGGTGATCAATCAAAGAAGAACATACATCAAGGATAGATTAATTTGGTGAATTGGAATTCATCAACAATATCTAGAAATTCATACACTCAAGCATCAAAACAAAAAGGTAATCATGTTTAGGGCTTCAACCTAAGCCCTAGCTATGGAGTTTAGTTGCTCATACTTATTCCAAATACAAACTCAAAATGAAATTAGAAAGAGTTTACAGATTTTCAGAAAATGATGAGAGCTTCAAGATCATCAATGGTGGAAGTCTTCTTCTCCACTTTTCTTGGCTGCACCTTGGCTTTCTCCTAGCTCCAAGCTCTCCAAAATCTGCTCTCAATTGTGTAGAATGATAGAATGAATTGGCTACCCACGTTCAAAACCTCTCCCACTTCAGATTGCAATTAACTTTCCATTGCCCATCAATTTCCAGCTCACAAATATAATATAAAACTCATACTTTAGTTAAAGCCTTTGCCCTTGTCCCCTTTGCCATGATGAAGCCTTGACTTCACAAAGATGCCAAAAGCTTCAGAAAATATCTCATTTGCAAAGGTAATTCCTTGTTACCAAGAGTTATGGTAACAAGAAATTAAGATGACACAAAAGAGGTAAAAGCTGGCCAAATCCGGATTTCCAGAGCTGTGGTAACATGCTGGATTGGTTGGATAGGCAATACTTGTCCAATGGAGCTCAAATTTGGATATGTTGTAGTTAACATCCATTGGAACAAGTCTCATGAAGATCATGACCTCATCCGAGCACCAGAGCATGTTGATCCCAGGCCAAGAAGTTGACCTACGAAAATGAACAAAAACAGAATTTATGACTAATAATGCACTTTTAGCTCATTTTCATCCCAACCAAGGTAAAACCTATTAAAACACAAAAAAGAAGTAAAAAGCTATAAAATGTCAAGAACTAACTCAAAATAGTGGGTGAATAACATGAAAAATCATGTGTAAAAATGAACCGAACAAACTTCCCAAACTTATCTTTTGCTAGTCCTCGAGCAAAACAGAAACTAAAACAAGACTCGAAACAAAACTTTCCGAACACTTTCCAAAGAGAGAGTGACTTATGCAACTGACTCAAAAGTTTTCACAAGAAAAACTCGGTTTAGACATCATTCACAAGGCAGCAAAGTTCAGAACACAACATGCTCAAGTGTAGTAGTGTGATAGCCAAATGGAACTCATTCTCCAATTTCAGTTTTCACACAACTTCAAAAATCATACCAAGCACAAATGTAACTTCAAATCTCACCAAAGTTGTCCTCTCACAAATGAATCACTCGGAAGAGGGTTACAATGCATCACTCAATAGTAAATATGAGAATAGAGTTAAACCATAAGGGACTTAACTCCAAATTAGCAAGATGAAAAAAAAATGCATGAATATGATCTCAAGAAGGATGCTAAACACTTAAAAGCTGAAAAATGTGTGCAAATCAACCACATGACATTTAGGATCAATTTAGGTCTTTATTATAGGTTGTAATGGGGCTAAGGGTGTAAGGTGAGTAAGAAATGAAAGATATGGATACAACAAAGTCCAAGGAACTCACAATGTAAGAGCATATAATCGTTGACTAAAAGACTTTGAAACATCACGCTTGAGATTTTCACTCAGTTTTTGGTGATCAAATAGACCACAAAGCCTTATACCTCCACTAATTATGATTCACACTCCTTCCTTCCATTTGAACAACCAAGAAACATGGAATTGAAATTGAAACCATTGCCACTTAACCACGACTTTTCTCTTTTCTTTCACCCTTTGAGTGAAGTATTTTTTTTTTTTTTTTTTTAAAGAATGTAATAACCCTTCCCAAACTTAGCATGAAAAACACATCTAAATTAAAGCTCACGAGTTCCTTAGAAAGGTGAATTCTTGTTTTTCAGGCTAAGGCTAGAAGTAATAATTGGTTACTTGAAAGAAAAGGCATACATGTAGGCTCAAAGTGGTTACAATGGAAAATCATGCTTAAGCATGCATAAGGTTAGCTTGAAAGGCACAAACGGTCCAAAGAGGGCCTTAATATCATTTCTCAAATGTCATGTAATCAAATTGCACAAGAATGAGTAACTTTTAAGTGCTCAACCAAATCAATGAATAATGAGATCAGACAACAACTCAGATGACAAGAAAAGTAAGAATATGTGTATAACACTCATGAATTGAAGCACAAGGCTCAAAGCTCACATTATATGGTTATACAAGTCTAATTCATGCTTGATACAATTCTTTGGATCATGCAAGTCCCTCAACTAGAGAATTATGAAACAAATGGCAAGTGCGTAGAGGGTTTCAAACATATCATGCTAGAACGATGCCATTTAGTGAATAACAAATTATTATTTTTTTTATAAAGCATTTTCAATCAAGTCATTTAAACATTCATCACAATCTCATCATATATGTCCGGAAAGTGACTTAAGAACAAAAAAGACTCAAAACAGAAAAGAAAACAAAATAAAAGAAAGTAAGAATTTAAGTGAAACGAAAAAGACTTGCTATCCCTTCCCAAACTTAGAAACAAACATTGTCCTCAATGTTAAAGAATTCAGGCACCAACAACGTTATAACAAGAATTAAAGGGAATAAAGCAAGTAAATACAAGAACAAACACGAAAAACAACTACAACACGGTCGCAAAAACAAAAACAAAAACGAATCCAAACAGAAACAAATAAAACAGTAAGCCCTAACAACAGTCTTACACATGCAGAAATCCAACCCAAAGAAACGCACAAACCAAATGAAAGCCCAACCCAAACGAAAGCCCAAAAGCGAAGAAAGTAAATAAAACAAAGAAACCAAGTCAGAAGCACAAAGAGCGAGGACTCAGTAAAATAGAAAAAGTGGGCCCTAAAGTCTCGGCACCTGTGAGTCACGGGATACAAAGTGAGAGACGTGTCGACAAGCAGAGGTCTCTCTCACGGTCCCAAGCCAGAATTATTGGCTTCATAGGAAGGTGTGACGACTTTCGTTTCTCAAAAGCGCTGAAAGGCGGAACTGTAATTAAAGGGGTTGGGGACCAGGTGAGGTGACCTAAGGGGATAGGCCGTAAGGGCCGCGCAAAACGCAGAAGCGCAGTGGCTAGGGTTACGTAAAAACTAACTCTATAAAGAAGAAGAGAAAGAGTTGGGGAAAAAACACACAAACGCAGAAACACACAACAGAGAAAAGAAAGAACAAAAGAAAAGAAAGTTCAAATGGCTTCTTCCTACCCATTCTCGCTGGATCTCAACCTAGCTCCACCGACTCAGACTCGGGGCCAAGCAGTGGCACCAGTGTGGATGCCCTACTTTGCCTCTGCACGGGGGCACGTGACAGTGAATGACTCGATACTGCTGGACAACGATGTTGCCCTTGGAGTTGCTAGAAATCTAGTAACTCCCAAGGATATACGGGTGCTGGGATCAAGGGATGACAACCGGGTCGTGAGCGATGCTCTGGCACTAAGCGTGCAAAGCACCGCAACAGTCGCAAGTGTGGGTCATCGCCTACTTGCGAAGTCCCATGAAGTGGAGGTGCTAAGAGGTCAGTTGGCGGCGGAGCGAAGTATGGTGGAAGAGTGCCAGAGTATTATTAAAAGTTTAAAAAGGGAAAGGGCAAGGATAGTGGAGGTGAATCGACACCAGCTAGAGGCGTTGCGGGAAGAGAACCAAAATCTCTCAAAGATGGTAAGTGTTTACGCCCATGACATGAGAAAGCAGCTGGAGGACCTGGACCAACCGGGTAAACGCAAGAAAACCGATCGCGAGAGTAGGTATGCTCAAGCTAAGAGTGCGATCTTTGGGAGCTCGAGTGATGAGCCCCAAGAGGCTGTGCGTGAAGCCCCGGAAGAGGATAGCCATAGGGCTAAACTCAAAGGTCCAATGGCCGAGACACCGAGCACTGTGAAAGAATAATTTCTAATGTATTAGTGGTGTGCCTGGTTGTCTTTGCCCTTTCCGTGTATTTGTTTGTTGTTTTTTTTTTGTTTTTGTTTTGTTTTGTTTTGTTTTTTTTTTTTGGGTCAGAAATAAAAGAAATGAAGTTGGAAAAGAAAAAGAAGCACACTTCCCAAACAAAACAAAGACGACAGCCGAAAGGGAAAACACACTTCCCTAACTAAAATAAGACAAAGGTGATAGCCGAAAGGGAAAGGCAAAAACACAAAACACTAGAAAAACACGGAAAAAAGAAAAGTAAAGTGAAAGTTAATGTGCTCCCCCTTGAGGCGATTAGGTCGAGCATGCCCGGGAAATCCGAAATGGCGTTGGCTCTCCCTCTCATCTGCATATGTCTATTTAAGCCACGCCTCTGCAAGCGGAAGAGTACCCTGCAATTCTTTCTGCAAACTCAAGGAAAACCATCAAAAACATCCAAGGACAAAACAATGGCATCCACATGTACTCACCTTGATGATCTCAACCTTGAGCTGTCACTAGCACCACCAAATTCCCAGATAAGGGCTCCTCCAAACCCTATCTTCCCAAACTCCTCATACCACCATGGCTCGGCCTCAAACTTCTCTGAGGTGGTGCCGCGAAGGGCAGTAATGCCGGAGGGCATGACTGTCAGCAGACTGACAGTTGCAGATCACCTGCATGTGGCGCAGAGGTCTGACCAGATGGCAGTGGACGAGTCCCACAATCTAACCGTGCTCAACGCGGTCTCGGCCACAAATTTGGGCATGCGCCTACTGGCGAGAACACGAGAGTGCGGGGCACTGAGTGAGGAGGTGGCGGTCCTGAAAGCTCTGGTGGCGGACCTGCAGAAGCGGCTCTACAGCGCCAACCAGCATGTAGAGATGCTGCAGAAAAGGAACGAAGATCATGTAGAGCTGCTGCAGATTCTACAAGCAAGAACAGACAGAGGCAATTAGCAGAAGCCTCAGCTAGCTCAAAATGCAAAAGAAACAAGTGATTCAAAAATTTATTGTTTTTTTTTTTTTTTTTTTTTTTTTTTTTTTTTAGAAATTTGTGTGTAGAATCACATGTTTTGGAATGAAATAAGCATTTGAGCCAAAATTCTGAGTGCATAAACATAAACAACCTACTTCCCAAACTTATATGAAACAATGTTTATAAATGATGGAGATTTAATACTAAACAATGCCATATAGAAAAATTGGGATGGATAATCACAAAATAAAAGAAATAGTAAACAATTAAAAGTTGAACTAACAGTAAAAGTTGAAACAAACAAACTAATAACCGTCTCAAAATAAAACCCAAAAACAAAATAAATTAAAAGTTCAAAAGGGTACAAAGCTCAAAGTACTACTGATCATCATCAGTCTCATCATCATCATCACCATCAACATCATCACCATCAACATGTGCAGAGGTCCCGGGATGACCTGGCATCTGGAGGTGCGTCCAAATGGCGTCAATGGAAGTGCTCATATGTTGCATCTGCTGATACTGGAGCATCTGCAAGTCCCAAATGGCTTGGAGAGAGGGCTCCCAAGCAGAAGTGTCGACAGTGGGAGCAGGCGGGAATGGCTGGAATGAGGCCGGCCCGTGTGGTGGTGGTGGTGGCATATGAGGCGGCACTGGAGCAGGTGCGGGTGCAGGTGCATGTGCATGGCGCCTCTGAGAGATACTCTTGGACACAGAAGTGTCCGAAATGGGACCCATGGGCTCAACATATATATCAGTGGGGCGAGCCCGAACACCTGAGCGGTCACAAATCATGCTAACAAGGCAAGGATAATAAATTATGCTTTTCTTACGTGCACAAGCCTTCAGGCGTTCAAAAATGATGTCAACAACTGGTAGGATAAAAGTTCCCTCATGCAAAATTTGCAGGAGCTTGACCCCTACTGATGGAATTTCCGACCGTTGGCCGGATGGATAAATGTTGTGGCGCACAAAGCTCCACAGGATGGCAAAGTAGGGTGTCAACTTACCCTGAATGAGGACAGTCTTTTTAGTTTGAGATGCAAAGGCAGCAGGGTCAGCATAAAAAAGTGTTTCAGCTGCCCTTTGCATGTCAAAATCCTCACCCAAAAATTGTCTCCAATTAACAGTATTCTCTCTGTCACTTATTTGAAGAACCTCAGAGATAATGGAGGTGGATAGTACAATATTTTTGCCCCGAACCTTAAGGGGCACCTCTGCATTACGTCTAAGTTCTTCCCTAGGGAAAGCGGCATAAAACTCACGCACAATTGATTCATTATATTTTGCATAGATGTGAGCTAAGGGTAGGAGGTTTCGGTCCCTAATAAGGTGCCGGACTTGAATAAGTCCAGCGGTTTGGATGGAGGGACTAAGATCTAAGTTACGCTCAGTAACCACAGTGGCAGTGAGCATTGCCTCTTCCGGTTGAGGTGCACTTCGTGAAGAAGATGCACCCCCTCTGGTACCCTGTCTAGCTCTAGACATCTAAGGAGAAAAAAAACCAATATGCACAAAACAAATCAACAACAAAATTCATGCCACAATTCCCAAACATGCAATACGCCACAATTATACCAATATCAAAACCAAAATGCATGCACATAGCCAAAATTTGCCACAATACAAATATACACCAATTCGAACGAGTCAACAATTTAATCACAATGTAAAAATACCACAATGCCACAATATTAATCATAATGCACAATTAAGCCAAAATTCCAAAATGTAAACAACATTCCCAACATTCAACCAAAATGACAAAATTCCAATAATAAACACAAATAACAACAACAATAATCAAATAAGAGATTGAGAGTGAGAAAAACATACCCAATTGAGGAAAATCACACCAAATGATAAACACAAGCCAAACCCAAAACAAAAACAAGAGAAACAACAAATTAGAAACAAAACAACTATAGGAATGCATTAGAGTAAGAAAATCAAAGAGAAAACACCAAGAAAAATTCGAAAATTACCTTGGTGCTACAGTAACCCTAACTGAAAATCACCTCAAATTGAAGAAAACACTTGAAATTTCAAGGAATAGATGCCAAAAACGGATTCTACTCGAAAAATTAAGTGAGAAAAGTGTGATTTGGGTTAGGATTAGGGTGGGTTGTGAGGGAGGTAGAGGGAGGGAGAAGAGAGAAGTCGAAGGGGGGGGGTGGGTCTGTCGCTGGGAAGAAGAGGAAGTGAGGAGAGAGAAGAGAGAAAGGAAAGAAAAAGACGGTTTTTAAAAAAAATTGCGACGAGCGACCGGTCGCGAGTGAAAAGCGACCGGTCGCTTTGAAGCAGATTCAATTTTAAGAAAAAAAACAACGAGCGACCGGTCGCGAGTGAAAAGCGACCGGTCGTTTCGAAGCAGATTCAATTTTAAGAAAAAACAACGAGCGACCGGTCGCGAGTGAAAAGCGACCGGTCGTTTCGAAGCAGATTCAATTTTAAGAAAAAAACAACGAGCGACCGGTCGCGAGTGAAAAGCGACCGGTCGTTTCGAAGCAGATTCAATTTTAAGAAAAAAACAACGAGCGACCGGTCGCGAGTGAAAAGCGACCGGTCGTTTCGAAGCAGATTCAATTTTTTCTGAAACTCCAAACGAGCGACCGGTCGCGAGGCATGTACGACCGGTCGTTCTCTCTCTCTCTTTTTTTTTTTTTTTTTTTTTTTTTTTTTTTTTTTTTTTGGGTTGAAAACTTTATTAAGGACTTACCTTCCCAACTCAGTTTTGCATCCCCGAATGTATATCAATGAAGTGAAGCACTTCATCTTCTTGATGCAAAGTATTTTCGTGGTAGATTTTCAACCTATGCCCATTAACTTTGAATTCCTTTCCTATGCCTATTGGTCGGATTTCAACTGCACCATAGGAAAAGACATTAGTAACAACAAATGGGCCAGTCCAGTGGGAACGAAGCTTACCTGGAAAGAGTTTGAACCTAGAGTTAAAGAGTAATACTCTTTGCCCTACTTCAAACGACCTTCTAATGATATGCTTATCATGAAACGCCTTTGTTTTTTCTTTGTAAATTTTTGCGTTCTCATAAGCATCATTGCGAAGCTCATCCAGTTCGCTCAGTTGTAACCTTCTGATATCTCCTGCTTCCTTCATGTCGAAGTTGTACTTCTTAATTGCCCAAAGGGCCCTGTGTTCAAGCTCAACAGGTAGATGACAAGGTTTACCAAAGATTAAGCGAAATGGAGACATACCGATTGGAGTTTTGTAAGCAGTTCGGTAGGCCCAGAGAGCATCGTTAAGGCGCAAAGACCAATCCTTTCGAGTAGGACCAACAGTCTTCTCTAATATATGCTTCACCTCTCTGTTAGAAATCTCCACTTGTCCACTAGTCTGAGGGTGATAGGGGGTGGACACCTTGTGAGTTATGCCATACTTCTTGAGTAGGGTCTCAAATGATCGGTTGCAAAAATGGGATCCCCCATCACTAATGATGGCCCTCGGTGTTCCAAACCTACAAAAGATATTGGCTCGAAGAAAGCTAAGAACAACTTTCGCATCATTAGTCTTGGTTGGAATTGCTTCCACCCATTTTGAAACATAATCAACCGCAAGTAGAATAAATAGATTTCCAAAAGATGAAGGAAATGGACCCATGAAATCTATTCCCCAAACATCAAATATTTCAACAATTAGAATTGGGTTTAAAGGCATTTGATTTCGAGATGAAATGTTACCCATTCGTTGACACCTATCACAAGATAGACAGAATTGTGATGCATCTTTGAACAAGCTTGGCCAATAGAATCCACTTTGCAAAACTTTTAAAGCTGTCTTCTTGGCTCCAAAGTGGCCACCACATGCGTTCGAATGACAGAATGTGAGTATGGACTGAGATTCGGTCTCGGGAACACATCGCCTAATCACGGAGTCCGAACAATACTTCCACAAATATGGGTCATCCCACACATAGGACTTAGTGGTTTTCAGCAATTTGTCCTTTTGACCTCTTGACAAATCCCTTGGTATATTTCCTGTAGCGAGAAAGTTGATAATGTCAGCATACCATGGGTCAGAAATTTGTAATGCAAAAAGTTGCTCATCAGGAAAGGATTCACGAAGAGGAAGAGTGTCTTCTTCGGTATTGGAGTTAGTGATCAATCGGCTAAGGTGGTCAGCTACCACATTCTCCGATCCCTTCTTATCTCTGATTTCAATATCAAACTCTTGGAGCAACAAAACCCATCGTATCAATCTTGGTTTTGCTTCCTTCTTTGCCAAGAGATATTTCAAAGCTGCATGATCAGTGAAAACAATTACTTTAGAGCCTATCAAGTACGAACGAAATTTCTCTAAAGCAAAAATTACAGCTAACAGCTCTTTCTCAGTAGTTGAATAGTTCAACTGAGCATCATTAAGGGTACGGCTTGCATAATATATTGCATGCAATCTCTTCTCAACTCTTTGTCCTAATACAGCTCCAACTGCAAAATCAGATGCATCACACATTAATTCAAAAGGTAAATTCCAATTTGGAGGCATAATGATAGGTGCAGTTGTGAGAAGAGTTTTGAGCCTTTGAAAAGCTGCCAAACATTCATCATTAAGATCAAAATTTGCATCTTTGGCAAGCAAGCTACACAATGGTCGAGAGATCTTAGAAAAATCTTTTATGAATCTTCTATAGAACCCGGCATGTCCTAAGAAGGATCGGATCTCTTTCACTGATGTGGGAGGTGACAACCCGCTTATCACATCTACTTTGG
The DNA here is from genome assembly GCF_965620075.1 of Prunus avium. Taxonomy (NCBI): domain Eukaryota; kingdom Viridiplantae; phylum Streptophyta; class Magnoliopsida; order Rosales; family Rosaceae; genus Prunus; species Prunus avium. Next base: position 37,162,153 of record NC_142291.1, read on the forward strand.
CTCTGTCAACCTCAATGCCTTGACTGGAAATCACATGACCTAAAACGATTCCCTATTGTACCATGAAATGACACTTTTCCCAATTGAGAATTAAGTTGCATTCCCGGCATCTTTGCAAAACTAAAGACAAGTTGTTAAGGCATGAATCAAATGAATGACCAAACACACTAAAATCATCCATGAATACTTCAATAAATTTTTCTACCATATCGGAGAAAATACTCATCATGCATCGTTGGAAGGTGGCCGGGGCATTACACAATCCAAATGGCATACGCCGGTAGGCGAAGGTACCATAAGGACATGTGAATGTCGTCTTGTGTTGGTCTTCAGGAGCGATGGCAATTTGATTGTATCCTGAATAGCCATCCAAGAAGCAGTAGTAACTGTGACCTGCAAGACGTTCAAGCATTTGGTCAATAAATGGTAATGGAAAATGATCTTTTCGGGTGGCGGTATTTAATTTTCTATAATCAATACAAACACGCCATCCCGTTTTGACACGAGAAGGAATAAGTTCATTTCCCTCATTTCTTACAACAGTTATTCCTGACTTTTTAGGAACCACTTGGACCGGGCTGACCCACTTGCTATCGGAAATAGGATAAATTATACCCACATCCAATAGCTTCAGAATTTCTTTTCGGACTACCTCTGTCATGATTGGGTTTAACCTGCGTTGAGCATCCTTTGTGGGTTTGGAATCAATTTCCAGTAAAATTCTATGCATGCATCTTGTTGGGCTTATTCCCTTGATGTCCGCAATACTCCAACCAATTGCTCCCTTGTGTTCTCTTAACACTTGCATCAACTTCTGTTCATTTTCCACATTGAGATTGCTAGCAATAATCACGGGCAATGTCTCTGTTTTACCTAAATAAACATACTTCAAGTGGGATGGCAATGGTTTGAGCTCTAACTCGGGTGCCCTGTCAAGAGAAGGAACAAGTTTTTCAGTATTGACTGGCAAAGGTATAAAATTTGGAGTGTACTTACGTGGTATGGCTGGACATGCATCAAGGAATTTCACAGCCTCAAGTAACTCATTATCAACAATTTCAGCAACTTGAGGATTTTGTGTCAACACCTTTTCTAATGAATCTGTACCATGAGTACTATTAAATGTATTTTGCACAATATGACACAATGTATCAATACGAAAACATTCATGTTCATCATTGGGGAGTTTAAAGGCATCATAAACTTTGAACTTTATTGTTTCCCCTTGAACTGTCATTGTCAATGTTCCTTGTCGAACATTGATCACAGTATCTGCAGTGGCCATGAAAGGGCGGCCAAGAATCAATGGAAGATTCGCACCCGGAATAGGAGCTTCTTCCATCTCTAGCACCAAAAAGTCAGCTGGTAAGATGAGATCATTTACTTTCACAAGTACATCTTCCAAAATTCCTCTTGGATATCTCACTGATCGGTCCGCCAATTGAATGCTAACAGAAGTTGGTTTAAGATCACCTAAGTTAAGGGCTTCAAAAACAGAATAAGGCATCAGATTAATTGAAGCACCTAAATCAAGTAAAGCTTTGTCAAACAATTTATCTCCAATTATGCAAGGAATTGTAAAACTTCCTGGATCTTTCAATTTGGGAGGGAGCTTCCTTTGCAAAACAGCAGAAGCTTTTTCCGTTAGTGCAACCGTTTCATGATCTTGGAATCTCCTCTTGGTGGTACAAAGGTCCTTCAAAAACTTTGCATAACTCGGAATTTGCTTGATTGCATCCAAGAGAGGAATATTGACTTGCACTTTTCTGAAGGTTTCCAATATTTCCTTGGCTTGTTGAATTTTTTTGGAACTCATAAGCCTGTGAGGAAAAGGAGCACGTAAGATTTCTTCGTCAGTAGGTTCACGACTTACCTTCTCCTTTCTTGCCCTTCTTGCAAGTTCATGCTTTGGGATCCACTCGGATGAAGAAGCTGCTTGCTTATCTCTCTCTTTGTTGCTTTCATCCTTTTCTTTAGGCTCAGCCACTTGTTCAACCTGCATGTCATCAACATTGTGAATCAAATCTTTAGAACCATTTATTTCACCAATTACCTTACCAGTTCTCAAGGTAACTGCTTGAACATGCTCACGCCCAGTTGGATTAATCTCTGGTTGGCTAGGCATCATACCAGGTTCCCTTTGACTCAAAGCTTGAGCAATTTGTCCCACTTGATTTTCTAGATTGGCAATGGCCTTATCCGTTTTCTGCATGTGGGTGTCATTCCTCTGCATGTAGCTTTTTGTCTCAGTGATGAAACTATCTGTGTTTCTAGCCATGGAAGCAACAAGTTCTTCCAAAGATTTTCCTGTAGATTGTGGTTGAGGTGGTGGTTGTGGTGGATTGTAGTAGTGCATTTGACCATGAGGTGGGCGAGTATGTTGTTGACCATGAGGTGGGTGAGTTGGCCCTTGAGGTGGTTGAGTTGGCCCTTGAGGTGGTTGAGTTGGCCCTTGTTGAACATTCGAATTGTCACTCCACCTGAAATTTGGATGATTTCTCCACCCCGGATTGTATGTTTGTGAGAAAGGATCATTCTTAGGCCACTGATTTCTTTGAAATGAGCCCACTGCATTTGCTTCCTCATGTGCCAAGGGACAATCCTCAGTGTCATGACCAATTGTGGAGCAAAATGCACAAACCTTGGATGATCCCGGTGCCAATTTCTTCACCATGTTGGTTAGGTTTGCAATCTGAGCTTCCATACTAGAAAGGGTACTTACATCATAGGATTCCCCTTTTCTGACTGGTCTTTGCCTTGAATTATATTGGCGAGCATTTGCAGCAACAAGATCAAATATTGCTCGCAGTTCTGTTGGAGTCTTGGTCATTATAGTTCCTCCTGCAGCTGCATTCACATTGTTTTGGTCCGCTTCAAAAAGTCCTTCATAGAAGTGTTGCATTAGAAGCCAAGCTTGTATGTTATGATGCGGACAAGTGATTAGAAGTTTCTTGAAACGGTCCCAATAATCCTGGAAGCTTTCTCCCGGCCTTTGCAGAATTCCTGTAATCTGACTTCGGAGTTCATTTTTCCTTTGTGCTGGGAAAAAATGTTGCAAGAACTTTGTAGCAAGATCCGTCCATGTTGTGATGGAATTTGGAGGTAGATAGTGAAGCCATTCCTTTGCTGTATCCTTCAAACTAAATGAGAAAAGTCTCATTCTTATCTCATCACTACTCATGCCTTCAATCTTTATTGTGGAACACACTTCCTCAAAGTCTAGGATATGTGCATTAGGATTTTCTCCAGGATTTCCCAAGAACTTAGGCAATATGTGTATCATGCCCGATCTCAACTCAAAGTTTTCCAAAGTGCTTGCGGGATATACTATGCAAGATGGTTGTCCAGTTGTTGGCGGTGAAGAGTATTCTTGCATAGTAAGTTCCGCATTTGCAGCTGCTGCCGCCATTGGTGAAGGTGGAGGTGACTCGACTTTTGGTGAGCTTGGTGATGATGAAAATGGCGAGAGTGAAAAAGGCAATGGAGTAGACACAGCTAGTTGGATGTTCCTTTCTCTCAAAGCTTGAGCTTGGATATCTTCTACAGTGCTATCTAATGAAATATCCAAATTCAGAAGGGACATAAGCAAAATGTTCCTGCAATAAGAAGAAAACAAAAACAAACTCAAATAAAATGAAATGACAAACAAAGAAAAAAAATGAAAATAAAATTAAGTACTCTAAATATACTCAAACAAAACATATAAGCAACCGTGCCAGTTCCCCGGCAACGGCGCCAAAAATTGTTGCATTCCTAAAAGGACACAATTTAATGTGCAAACAACCAATTAAAAATACCCGCAAGTGCACGAATCTATCGAAGTATAGATTGTATAAGTACGGGGTCGATCCCACGAAGAACTTGTCGGTTGTCTATAAGTTCTAATTCGAGTACAAAAAGAACATTTAACTAACACACCACAATGCACAAATGAAAATTTTAAACTAAAAAGAAATATAAAAGAAACAAACAAAACAAAACAAAAAAAAAGAATTGTGCTGTGAACAGTGACCAGCGACCGGTCGTTTGTTAAGAGCGACCGGTCGTTTTTTTTTTGTCTGGCGACCGGTCGTGAGGTAAAAGCGACCGGTCGTTTTAGTACAGAGTCGAAACTTCAGAATTGTGTGCTGAGCGACCGGTCGTGAGACACTAGCGACCGGTCGTTCATGGGCAGAGTCGTTTTCTCTGTTTTTCCAGTTTCAACCTCTATCCAGTGTTTTGCCTATAACTTTCCAACCGTACGTCCAAAATTCACGTTCTTTATACGGTTGAATTCAGCACAGAAAATAGAAGAACACCACGCGGACCAAAAGTCCAAAACAATTACGAAAACAAATAGAATTTAGTAACAAAGACACGTAACGTGTCAAACACGCAACTCACACACACATTGGGGGGGGGGTTTTGATTTGTTTGAAGTAACCTATTTCTATTGCATGAAAGTAAATGGACTTTGAAATTAAATGAGAATGGCGGAGATGAATTATCAAGATGTGAAATCAAAATGTAACAAACACTAGGGTTTCGGAATCCACCCTAAACAATTCTACCCAAGTTCATGAATACTCAAGTAATGAACTCTAAACGTGTTGATGAAGATGTTCGCAATCAAGACCATGGGTCGTGGCTCAAGACGCATTGATTCTCTCTAATATACGTAAAGTGCATGGTTCGTGCTACAATACTTGTGCCCTCCTCATAACCGAACCTAGGTATGGTTCGTACTTCGATTCAATTACAAGGAGAACCCATTAAGTTCAAAGAGAATATGAACATCACAAGAATCCTAATAGCATGGTGTTTACATTAGGTATTCAAGAAACCAATTCACATAGATGATTCTTACTTCATCCATTTATTGCTTAGGATAACATGAGGATACACATAATCCCAACAATCTCAAGAAGCATGCTTTCAAAGGTGATCAATCAAAGAAGAACATACATCAAGGATAGATTAATTTGGTGAATTGGAATTCATCAACAATATCTAGAAATTCATACACTCAAGCATCAAAACAAAAAGGTAATCATGTTTAGGGCTTCAACCTAAGCCCTAGCTATGGAGTTTAGTTGCTCATACTTATTCCAAATACAAACTCAAAATGAAATTAGAAAGAGTTTACAGATTTTCAGAAAATGATGAGAGCTTCAAGATCATCAATGGTGGAAGTCTTCTTCTCCACTTTTCTTGGCTGCACCTTGGCTTTCTCCTAGCTCCAAGCTCTCCAAAATCTGCTCTCAATTGTGTAGAATGATAGAATGAATTGGCTACCCACGTTCAAAACCTCTCCCACTTCAGATTGCAATTAACTTTCCATTGCCCATCAATTTCCAGCTCACAAATATAATATAAAACTCATACTTTAGTTAAAGCCTTTGCCCTTGTCCCCTTTGCCATGATGAAGCCTTGACTTCACAAAGATGCCAAAAGCTTCAGAAAATATCTCATTTGCAAAGGTAATTCCTTGTTACCAAGAGTTATGGTAACAAGAAATTAAGATGACACAAAAGAGGTAAAAGCTGGCCAAATCCGGATTTCCAGAGCTGTGGTAACATGCTGGATTGGTTGGATAGGCAATACTTGTCCAATGGAGCTCAAATTTGGATATGTTGTAGTTAACATCCATTGGAACAAGTCTCATGAAGATCATGACCTCATCCGAGCACCAGAGCATGTTGATCCCAGGCCAAGAAGTTGACCTACGAAAATGAACAAAAACAGAATTTATGACTAATAATGCACTTTTAGCTCATTTTCATCCCAACCAAGGTAAAACCTATTAAAACACAAAAAAGAAGTAAAAAGCTATAAAATTTCAAGAACTAACTCAAAATAGTGGGTGAATAACATGAAAAATCATGTGTAAAAATGAACCAAACAAATTGGTGTAGAAAGTGGGCTATGAGGTGTTGTGGGCCTGGTTGGATTGAAGGTGTATGGAGGATTTGTTGGTGGAATTGTAGAGTGAGTGGGCAGAAGTGTGTTGTTGGTGGTGGGTGTGAGAAATGGGAATATTGCAAGCGAAGTGCTCGTGCCATTTCAACATCGCAACTGACCAAAAACTTGTGGTTGTCAAAATCATACAAACAATATGCCTTTTGCCCGAAAGGATAGCCCACAAAAACACATTTACGAGCTCAATTGTCGAATTTATTGGTGGGTTGGAGGTTAGTAGCATAACATAAGCAACTGAACACACGAATGTGTTTGTAAGTAGGTGGTGGTCCAAAGAAAATTTCATAGGGTGTTTTGTTGGTTAAAACTAGTGTAGGGAGACAATTAATAAGGTAAGAAGCAGTGAGTACACAATCACCCCAAAATTGAAAATGAAGGTTAGCATGCAAGCGAAGTGCTCGTGCCATTTCAAGGAGATGCCGATGTTTTCTCTCGACAACTCTATTTTGTTGGGGTGTATAGGTGCAAGTGTGTTGGTAGATGACGCCATTCCCCCCCCCCCAATTATCGACACGAATGACTTTGATGTTGGTGTTAAATTGTGTTTTCACAAAAGAGAAGAAAGATGTAAGCAAATGTTGTATCTCAGATTTTAATTTCATCAAATAAACTCATGTAGTTCAGGAATAATCATCGATGATAGTTAAAAAATATTTGGCACTGGAGTGAGAGGCAACTTTGTGTGGTCCCCAAATATAACAGTCAATTAAATTAAAAGGCACAATACTATTTATTGAACTGGAAGGAAATCACAATCTAGTTTGCTTAGCTAATGGGCAAAAATCACAAATATGTTTAGGAAGGGAAATATTAGAAAATTACTTGGATAATAAACGAAGTTTGGCATCGGAAGGATGTCCCAATTGAAGGCGCCACACATTATTTTGAACAGTCACATGGTAGGTGGAAGAAGAGTGAATATGCGAAGTGAGGTGGTGCAGATCAAAGTAATACAAATTCTCATGCCTGTTGCCTAATCGAATCATCTTCTACGTGCACAAGTCATGTATATAACAAAAGGTAGGAAAAAAACAAACAAAACAATAAAAGGATTGAGTAAGACGTGGTACGAACAGAAGATTAACGTTAAAAGAAGGAACACATAAAACATCAGTAAGGTGAAAAAGAACATCAAATTGTATAGTGCCTATTGAAGTGATTTGTGCTTTATCCCTGACCCAATTGGTGGAAGAAAAATGTGTGAAAAAGTGGTAAAAAGATTAGGAGAGTGTAATATGGTCAGTAGCGCCACTATCTATGATCCAGACATCCGGTAAACATGTTTTGGCATGAAAACTAAAGCAAAAAGAAAATTTCAGACCTGCAAAATTTACTTGTGTTGGATTAACATCCTCCTTACCAACGGCATCCATTATTTGCATGTATTATTTGCCTTCACTTTCAATGCTCTTGGATTAAGGTAAGTTTCATGTTATTTGATGGAAGCACTCTTAGTTCTCGTATATTTGGATCTATTCGAGATACTTGGGTCATCTTGAATTTGTCCTTGGCCATTCATTTATTTGTAGGGTTTAAACCCTCTATACTTAAAATTGCACTCTTGCCGACATGTGGTATCTATCTACCTTCATATTTAATTACTTATATATATTAGTTTGTGCTTGTTGTGTGTAATTTTATGCTTGCATATGAGTTTTGGTGATTTTTTGGGTCGTTTGGTCAGAGAGAAATGGTATAATATTTTAATGCAATGGATTTCTTATGGGACATGGTCAGTTACTAGGCAATTGCTTTAGACTTTGGTATCTAGAAAATTTAGAGATACTTCATACTTTTATAATTATTGTGGATTGGGTGGTTGCTGTTTCTTTGCTCAGTTCCCTTCATTAGGAATTTATGTTGATATATAAGATGATCCAGTTAATAACTATAGTCTCTCGGTGCAACAAGTGCAGCAAGATTTTGAGGATGAAGTTGTGGTGAGGAAACTCCTGTAGAGGAAACGTATGCTTCATTTTCAAAATGAGGTAAACATTGTTCAAGAAACACCCGTTGTTTTGGTGGGGGAATTGGTGGGAGAGCCTAAAAAGAAAACTTATGCTTCTATAGTATGTGCCTAAACCCATGTCTCCTACTACTTCTATATGAGCATGTGTTTATTTCCCTGTTTGTGCCTTTGTGTGTGTGCTTTTCCTTGGGTGTTGGCAGACATTGCCTTTGACTATATTGCTATTGTGCATTCATCTTGTATTCAGTTATCTATCTTCTCATATTCTGTTGAGTACGTATTAATAACTTATGTTTTATTGTTTTGTGGTTTGTGACTGGAAAATAATAGATGTAAGTTGCTAAAAGGACGTCTACACCAACAGTAACTCCACAACTGGATTGCACAAGTGCTCAAACTGTGATACACGATCTGCCCAATTTTGACATTTTTGCTAGGGGAGATATGGAATGTGTTTTGGTATGTAGAGCTGTGTGCAAGGGATGGAAGAAGTTAATAGCTAATTCTGAATTCAAGAACACCTGACACATGAGGAATGTCTTAGTAGGTCAAAGTGATTTTGTAGTAGTACAAAGTAGCAACGAATGTTGCTTTTCAATCTTTAATACCAAGTATTTTCATAAGGATTTTGATGTTGAAATTCTTGCAAAAAAGAATTCAACATTTTTTTGCTATGGGGCTTGGTCTGCATTTTTGCTATCCCTTGGATAAATTTTGGGAATCCAATATATATACTTAATATGTCAATAAGGAGGTACAAGCAATTTCCCGACTACCCAGCCCTCTAGAAGAAAGCCAGTTTTGTTACCCTGGGCTTCGGACTTTATGATCAAAAAATGATTACAAAGAGTGCGAATTTTGAGGTTTGTAAGAGGTTCCTTTGTTGTTCAGATTTACAGCCTCAAAGTAATGGCTAGAGAACAATTACTGCAGCTCATTCGATTTCACAAGTAGCACCATTTCCTGAACCCAAGTCGCTATCACTGAATGGGGTGGTGTGTTGGCTTGTAATGGAGTCTTGTTCCCCATTCATTGTTTCCTTTCATCTGGAGCACGAGGAATTTCGAAAGATTATCCTTTCTGATGGGTTGTCAAGAACATTTTCGAAGTTCAACTTACCGACTATTGAAGTATTCGAAGGATATTTGTCTGTGTTGGTTACATGAAAGATGGAAATATATGGTACTGTGATGTCTGGATTGTGGAAGCAGCAAATGCTTGGAGAATCAATCGCACTTTTCGACTGCCAAGAAGTGATGTAATAGCATGACAGTTAGGAATCAGAAAAGATTATAAGGTCCATTTAGTAAATAGAGCCCGCAATTTGGTATACCCGAAATTGTTCTTGTTATTATCTAAGACTCAATATGCATACTCAGATCATAACAAGAACAGTTTTGGATATATCAAATTGCATGCTCTATTTACTAAGTTGATCTTGTAATCTTTTTTTATCCCTAACTAACATGCTATTGCATCACTTCTTGGCAGTCGAAAAGTGCGATTGATTCTCCAAACATTTGCTGCTTCCAAAATCCAGATATCACAGTACCTTGTATTTCCATCTTTTCTTGTAACCAACACAGACAAATATCCTTCGAATACTTCAATAGTCGGTAAGTTGAACTTCGAAAATATTCTTGACAGCCCATTAGGAAGGATAATCTTTCGAAATTCCTCGTGCTCCAGATGAAAAGAAGTAATAAATGGGGAACAAGACTCCATTACAAGCCCACACACCACCCCATTCAGTGATAGGGACCTGGGTTCAGGAAATCGTGCTACTTGTGAAATCGAAGGAGCTGCAGTAATTGTTTTTCGGTCATCTACTTTGAGATTGTAAATCTAAACAACAAAGAAACCTCTTACAAACCTCAAAATTCGCACAACTTTGTGATCATTTTTTGGATCATAAAGTCCGAAACCTAGGGTAACAAAGCTGGCTTTCTTTTAGAGGGCTGGGCAATCGGGAAGTTGCTTGTACCTCCTCATTGATAAATTAAGTATATACATTGGATTCTCAAAATTTACCCGAGGGATAGCAAAAATGCAGAGCAAGTCCTAGAGCCAAAAAATGTCGAATTCTTTTGTGCAAGAATTTCAACATCAAAATCCTTACGAAAATACTTGGCATCAAAGACTAAAAAGTAACATTTTGTTGCTACTTTGTACTACTACAGAATCACTTTGATCTGCCAAAACATTCCTCATGTGCTAGGTGTTCTTGAATTCAAAATTAGCTATTAACTTTCCCTTGCACACAGCTCTACATAACAAAACACATTTCATATCTCCCCTAGCAAAAATGTCTCAAACATCACATCAATGGGCATATCGCAATCTGAGCACTTGTGCATCCGATTGTGGAGTTACTGTTGGTGCAGACATCCTTTTAGCAACTTGCAACTATTATTTTCCAGTCACAAAACATAAGTTATTAATGTGTGCTCAACAAAATATGAGAGCTACGGTAGTGCTAGCTACGACATCGTCTTCGAAATTAGGTTTAGGGATTTTGTGGATTTTTGCCGAAGTATAGGCATTCAATTTCTGCAGAGGAAATGGTCCAATTGAATTAAATTTGGGCTATAATGGAGTGAGCCCATTCCATGTTTGGACTTTCGACTTTTGAGACTCACTATATTGAAAGTTAAAATTGTTCGTTTCTTTCCAAATGAGGCCATTTTTTTTTTCTTTTTAAAAACATTTTGTGGTAGAAGGGACTTGAGGCGACTCAAACTTTGACCCTCAAAAAAGGAATAGGCATAACTTCTTCTTTATTCATTTATTCATAACTTTTTTAATTATTTTTATGTATAAATAAAAATTTACTCTTAAAATTGTCTACATAAAAACAACAAAAAACTGTTTGGTGATTGTGACAAGACCCACCTCGAATTCCTCGGAATCCGGGACGAATCCCGTGAAAGTTCCGGCACCTTACCGATGCCGAGCCCACTTACTAAAGACACGAGACTTTCTATCGAAATTTCGGCAGAGTTTCCTTCGAAAATTGGACATTTCCCAAAATTTCTCAACCTGTTAAAATCACATTTAATAACTCTAACTGGCAACATGCACAAGTTACAAATCATGCAGTTTACATAGATGGCCTCCAGCCTCACAAATCAAACCCTAGTACATGCGATAAATGAGCAATCTAGGAGTTTCAGTTTACAAACGATAACAAAGTTAAACGGGAGAGGAACAAACGAAGTTTAAACTATTGAGACTCGAGGTTCGGAAGCTCAAGGCTTGACTCTGCTGCTCAACTCAGTCAACTACTGTCTAGGGGCGCAAAATAGAAAAGTGTGAGTAGACAAAAACAAAGTTTAGTTCGCAATTGAAACCAACATAATATAACCCCACCGTTTAAAAAACGATGCCGAAATCCATATGCATTCAAACCATCATGGATATATATATATATAAAGTTTGGTCAAAACCATAACGAAATTCGGAATCCCATAAAGATAATTAGTTTATCAACCCAATCAAAACTTTCATACTAATCCCAAACCATTCTCTCAAACTGGACAGATGGAGATGAGTGCAACTTACAAGCGAGATGGACGATCGAGAGATCGATTGAATGTTGGATGCCGATTCTTCCTGTCCTTGGATGCCGATCCTGAATAGAAAGAAGTCGAGACTCGTAAGGTCTATGGAACCGGTGTGGAACCAGCCTAAGACCCTCCGATGCCGAAGTAAGTTTGTTGTTTTAAGAGCTCTTGCTGTTGACCATATAGAAGTATAAAAGTCAAGCTGAAAAGTCTTACCCCTGTATTGTAGTGGAGGGGTCTATTTATAGAGGGCATTTAGTATGCTCTTAGTGCTCATTTTCGATGTGGGACTCGTGGGAGGGCCTTCTGAGGTCGACACGAGTCCTTAGATATTTTGGGCGGATACTTCGAGGCTGATTCTCTACAATCGGTAGGGGATGCCGATTGTAGACGAGTTGGGCTCGTAATGGCTGTTCGCAGCTTTGAGACAATGCCATCGGTGGCCGATGCCGATTGTCCGAGGCCTTGGGTACTTGGGCGAGTTTATAAGATCCACGTGTCGTTGTACGAGTGGAGGGTCAGATATGGTACAAACAGCGAGAGAGGAAGTATCCTCAGTGATAAATAAGAATAAACGAATAGTTATATATATGTACATAATATAAAATATATAAACATGTAAATAAATATATAAGTATGACATCACCTAGTTTGTACCAGGGAAACAATCCAACCGGGAAATTGTTTGACTAGTCCACGTGGAAGAATCCTCAATTGACCATATGGCTAGGGAACAAGCCGTCCAACTGGGACTAAGCTCTCCAACACGTACAACAAAATCCTTAATACTCGTACGCCTGTGACAAGTCTACGAAACACCCCGTCAAGGGTGCCCAGGTTCCAACATATCCAAGTATCTCAAATTCCAAGTATCATGAGAGGTACACAGGGTAGTGCGTATAGCACTTCAAGCTGACATACTAAAATCCATTTTCTTTGTGTATTCTCACATCAACACCCCACGTACCCCACACATAACCAACCATAGCTAGAAATTCTCAAAATCCATATATATAAATTCAAGATACTCAAATATGCCAAAACCCAAATATATTGCAAATACTTTACAAAAATATTAAATTCAACAATTGAATATATAATGAATTCAATAAACCATTAAATCCATATGCATAGTTTTTCCATCATAAAACAATGCTTATTATTTGAAAACAAAGTCCACTCACAAATAGTCCAATGCTGCTTGACCCTATGAGGGTCCCACCTTCTACGTGCGAGTAACCGAAGTACCTATTTACAAACACAAGCGCTAGATTAACATAAAGTAAATAAAATTCTAGTTTTCCCGGGTTTCAAACAAGTGTACGAGGAACGAGACGTTCCTAAAGTCCAACTATGTATTTCAGATGATGGGATAGCCTCGGAAGAAGCTCGGTCAACCGGGCGGTCAAACTTTCCATAATGGGTCAACTGGGCCCAAGGGGCCCACGACCTCCGATTTCTGATTCTGAAGCTCCTATAGGTTCAACAAGGTTTAATAAGCATGTCCTGCAAGTTTGGCCTGAATCGAACTGTCGGATCGCTCACGATTGCATGATCGGACGGTTATTGTTTAACGCAAATTTTAAGTTATTGAATTGGAACATTCGGGGCTCTGATTCACGATCCGCGAATTCCTACACTATCCTAGGGATGCCTAGATCAATATATATTAAATTGAAGTCGATCCAAAGATCCGAACATGTCGAACCCAGATAACCCCTAATATGCGATATCCGATCGACGGTCAAACAAAAACCAAATTCAAATCCGAGCATACCGTCGTGCTCGGGACAACATGGGGATCATTTTAGGACCAAGGGAGACACCCAAATAGTGCCCACACGCGCCGACAACACGTGGGTGTCCAAGGCGATTCCAGCGATTGGAAAATCTCCAAACCGCGGTCAAGACTTATACCTACATTATTAGGACATTAAGTGGAGTAACTTTTGTTCTTAGGCCAACCCCAAAAAGTGCCCGGAGATGGCTGGAATCAAGGGTCGAAACCGGCCAAAACTTCAATCGCTTAATTGACAACCAAAACGCAGAAATTGATCCTAAACAACCCAATCATTAGCTAGAACACATTGAGAGGATGAAAAAGCATACCTAGATTGCAAAATTTGGTAGCCGAAAACATCCGAACAAGCGATGAGAAAAAATGATCAAAACCGGCATCGTTTTTGCAGTTTCCGGCGGTGGCGCTGGCTGTTGGTGGCTAAGATGAGGTAGAACGAAGAGATGAGATCACAGTGGTCCTTTTGGTTTTGGGACCTGTGCCACCCAAAATGGTGGTCGGAGTTGGGCGGTGGCTTGCCAAACGTGGCCGGCTGTCACCGTTTTTGCGAGAGGGGGGGTTCGCGATGGGAGAGAGAGAAATGGGAGAGAATTTGATTTTTAGTAACCCTTTTCAAATTATTTACGATTTTGCCACTACGTTTCTTTTGATCGTAACTTCTTCGTTACAACTCCGATTCGAGCCCACTACATGTCTACGGACTCATCTCGATACGATCTTCGCAAAAGCATCCTTTGTTTCCCCCAAATCCTTCCGAATTAAAAAGTGACCAAATTTCCCCTACCTCGAGGGCTAAATTGTAATTTCACTATTTAATAAATTAATTTAATTAACGAATAATTAAATTTTTGGGTTCGGATGTTACATATTGCATGACAAAAAATTAAGGGTTAAATACCTTTTTGGTCATTGAGTTTTACACAAAAATTCAATTTGGTCACTAAGAAATTTTTTTAGCCAAATTAGTCATTATGTTTCCCAAAATTTACAATTTATAGACATTTTGTTAATTTTCATTAATTTCAATTTTTAATTTTATTTTTTAGAAAGCACGTTCAAGTCTTCTTCCTTTAACTCAACGAGTTAGGTTATTGTGTTATTAATATTTTTAAAAATTGGGGGAAATCTTGGGTTGAAATCGAATATATGATATATAAGGTCACAAATTGGATGTTATATTGAAGCTTGAATCGATTGAGTGAAAACCGTATTGTGACTTCGGATGACAAGGAGATGTAATCAAGGTGATATAGCAACAAAATATATTGGTAAGTTGTTGATTTCATTATAATTTGGTTTGGCTTTTTTATTTTCCTTATACCTCACAATTTCAATCAACCTAAGATTTCCCCCAATTTGCTAAACCCTAATACCACAATATACCCTAACTTGTTGAGTTAGAGGAAGAAGATTGAAGGTGCTTCCTAAAAACAAATAAAGCACTCAACGAAAGATAACAGAATGTCTATAAATTGTAAACTTCAGGAAACACAATTACTAGTGACCAAAAAAGTATTTAATCCAAAAATTAATATGCAATTAATACATATTAATTTTTGATTTTTTTTTTCTTGAGAACCTTTTTTATTGAGAGGGACGATAACATACTAACTCACACACACTACACGATGCTAGGACTCGGACTCAAAACCTCTTCAAAGAGCAATTACTCCAAACCACTATCCTGAATTTTTTTATTAATATAAGTAATAGCCTACATTAGACTATTCAAGGATCATACCGTATATGCAATTAGTATAAAGTTCGCTCATGAAAAATAAAGTTTAATTAAAGTATGACGTGGCACAACCCAGGCCGTTGCATTTCCTTGGAATGTTTGTAATTTTGTAACGCTGGTGGACGATGATTGCATACCGTCCACTCAGCAGCCCTTTGCAGAATTCAAAAGAAAGGACAAACATTTTCTGCATGCCTCCAAGTTCCAACTTCTCATTCGTTTTTTTCCTCTTTCGGAAATTCAATTTCAACCAAAGAAAACAAGTAGAAGCAGTCCAACTTGAAATGAAATACAAGACTGACAGTCCACCAGCTACTTACTGGTTTCCTTTCCAAGCCAATAACCCTCTTCACCTCCCTCATTTCTCTGCAACAATCTTCTTTGAGAAAGAAAGAAGAAGAAAACAGAACAGAGCATCAATCAGCAGAAGATGTAAGTCTCCCAATCTTTTTATCCTTTTTCTTTGGTAGATATATAATTTTGCTGCATACCAATTTGAAAGCTTCTTCCTTTTTACACATATGGATATGCAGGGAGAGTGGGCTGAAGCCAATGGATGCTGAGCAGCTCAGAGAGAATGCCCACAAGATGGTAGATTTCATTGCTGATTACTACAAAACCATTGAGAATTTCCCTGTTCTCAGCCAAGTGCAGGTTTCAACTCTCAATTCCATCTCTCTAATATCAATTCTGATTTAATTTCCAATTACCATTAGCATAACGCCATTCAATTTTGCAGCCGGGATATCTCCAGGAACTTTTACCGGATTCTGCACCTACTCATCCCGAGCCTTTGCAACTTATTTTTGATGGTATAGTTTCAATTGGGTTCCCCATGTTCTAGATTTCACTGCATACTTATTGCAAATGTGGTGTTTAGGATTAAAGTTTCTGGCCTGATTATGTAGAATATATCACTTTTTGTAAATTCTCTAAAATGCTGTCTTATACATGATAAATGTAATATCCATGCTTGGGCTAGAGTGGGCTCTAGCCCAGTGTTTACTTTGGAAAGAGAAAAATTAGGATTAGTTGTGTAACTGTAAACTCAATCCAAAAAATAATTAAATAATAGCCCACCGCTTTTTTAAGAAAGCAACCCACATCTACAGCCAAATACTTTAATACTTCAATTACTAAAGTTTCTTTTTTTCTCTCTCTCTTTTTTGGTTTATTCAGCTTTTGATTTGGCTCAAATAATGTTTATATGTCTCTCTGATTTTGTTTTTTCAAATTTATTGATGTTGCTTCTTTTGGAAATTTTGAAATATGAACCCTCCCTAACTAAACCACTCCGCTGAGCCAAAGTCCCCGAGCTTTAAATTGTTCTTCATCTGAGCCTCTGAATTTTGGTTTCTCTAGGTTTTCTTTGTTTGTTGTAGGTTTCTTTGTTCACATATCTTTATGAAAATATATTTTTTTAATGAATTCTGAAAATAGTTCTTAATTTGAAGGAAATATACTGAATTAATGAAAAAGTATACCACTTTCATTCATTTGAAGGAAATATCGCTATTGGACCAAAAAAAAAGAGGGAAATATCGCTATATATATATATTTGTTTAAAAATAGAGCTTATAATTGATCCCAACACACACACACAAAATTAGCCCAGCCCCTGTAAATATTCCTGGGTCCGCCATTGAATGTAATTTGTGTGGCAGAAACATGTGTGAAGAACAAAACTTTTATGCGATTGCAGACATTCAGGCTAAGATATTACCAGGGGTTACCCATTGGCAGAGCCCAAATTTCTTTGGGTACTACCCTTCCAACAGCAGCATTGCTGGATTTTTAGGTGAAATGATGAGCGCAGGCTTAAACGTTGTTGGGTTCAGCTGGATAACTTCTCCTGCTGCGACTGAACTTGAAATGATCGTATTGGATTGGTTTGGTAAAATGCTTAAACTACCCGAAGAATTTCTTTCAGCAGGTGAGATGATCGATTTTTACACAAATATATTTTTTTAATGAAATTCCAAGTGAACATTTTTCCTTTCGTTTTTCTCTGCCAAAAGTTGAAGAAACTTGTGTTGTGTTACTGCGGTGGAACCGTATTGAGCTTCTCGACTTATGATCGAACATCTTGTTGCAGGAAAAGGTGGTGGAGTGATACAAGGCTCAGCAAGTGAAGCTGTTCTTGTTGTTCTGTTGGCAGCTCGTGATAAGATTTTGAGGAGAGTAGGAAAAAATTCCCTTGAGAAGCTTGTTCTCTATGCATCTGATCAAACACATTCAGCTTTGCAAAAAGCTTGTCAGGTATCTTCCTAGTGTGCTCTACTATTCTTTCTTTTCCCGTCTTTTTTTCCTATGGTTTTCAGCAGTCTAGTCTTGCTTGCTAATCATAATGCCTTTCATTTTTCATAAGATTTATTGTTTAATGGCAGATAGGGGGGATCCATCCCGAGAATTGCAGGCTGCTGAGGACTGATTCTTCTACTGATTATGCCCTTTCTCCCAATGTACTTAATGAAGCGATTTCAGACGACGTCACCAGTGGTTTAATTCCATTTTTCCTCTGTGCGACAGTAAGAAACTGAAAAACCTTTGATGCTAATGTTGTTATTTGACCACAATGAAATGTTCACTAATGTTGTGAGGAGACCAAAGAGGTCTTTAAATTTAATTAGTTTCTGAAGGGCATAAGAATGGTAACTTGTATGCAACTAAATATGAAATGTATGGAATCAATTTTGTTTTAAACAAAGCAAATAATTTAACTATTGAACATTTTCACACACAACCCATTACGAGTCAAACCCATTACAAGGGTTGGTGCATGTGTTGATAATGGAATACGGTTTACCATAAACTCATAATAATATTTCGAATTTTTTTTCATGGTTTTATATGTTGTTATTAGAATTCTGGTTAACTAAAGAAACTTTGCATTTGTACTTTCAGGTCGGTACTACTTCATCAACGGCTGTTGACCCTTTGCTAGAACTGGGAAAGATTGCAAAGGTAACAGTTTAACTGTAAAATTTGCTTTAGACCATTAAAAATGGTTCTTCATTGCCAGCAAATTTTATGAAAAACCCTTTTAGATTGTGTAAATTTGACTTTTGAAATATAATTTTTAAAGTTTTTATTGACTTCCTGCTTAGAATATGAGATTCCATATGCCTTTTCTATTGTTGAGGCGTTGTTAAGGCAATTTTTTTTAAGGATGTTTGGAAACAAGATCTAATCAATGACATTAAAGATTTACCTAGTTTAACCATAATTGTAATGCTTTGCATTTTCCCAGAGTAATGAAATGTGGTTCCATGTGGATGCTGCATATGCTGGTAGTGCTTGTATATGTCCAGAGTACCGCCATTACATTGATGGTGTTGAAGAGGCAGACTCATTTAACACAAATGCACATAAATGGTTTCTCACGAACTTTGACTGTTCAGTGCTCTGGATCAAGGTATGTCATTGTCATGGTGTAGCTGTGCACATTGTTTGTATGCTTACTAGTTTTTTGGTTCCTCGCAGTTTTTCCTACTGCTGCTCTCCCTAAGAATTACATGCACCGTTACATCAAAGATTCATGAACTCCATTATCACCCTTGTCTTCATTATTTGAAACTTAAGAACTGACTCAAATACTTTTACATGAATTGTACTTCTCTGTAGTCAACTTCTAATGGAAGCATTTTGATTTTCTTCATGCATATGACCTTGTCAAATGAATAGGATGCAAGATTCACTGTGGCTTGCTATGGCAGTCCTCTTCACTAGTGTTTTGATACTTCATTCTTTCATTTTTGTTGTTCTTGTGGCAAGAAACACCTGATTTGTTGGTTGTCTTATGGCCTCAGTGGCTATAAATCCTGCTAATACCAGTAACCTTCTTTTCCATTAAAGAATAATAATCATATGAATGATATGTGTAAACATTTCAGATATCTTGGCTAATATCCATCTAAAATCATTTATGTCTTCACTATATTCTAATAATCCATCAGGAAATTAGTATGATCCACCTGATTAAGACTGTTTTCCGCTATATGATCAAATATCAGTTTTGTGTAACACCTTTTGTTCTCATTTCCCAGTTCTTGTTATTTATTAATACAGTTGTTGATGCGTCTATCTGCCGATACTTGTTTCATGATAACAGGATAGAAATGCTTTGATCCAGGCTCTGTCTACAAATCCTGAGTTCCTAAAAAACAAGGTAAATATGTTCCTCCATTATTTTCTTTACTATTAGGTACCAACAAATTAATTTGGGCAGGTGAATTCTTTAACTGTGACAGTTGATGCCCAGCCAACAAAAAAATACTGCAACAGGTTTGCACGTTTACTGATAATGTTGTTGATACTACAGGCCTCTCAAGCAAACCTAGTTGTGGATTACAAAGATTGGCAAATCCCACTTGGACGTCGGTTTAGGTGTGCCTTTGAACATTTTATAGCCAAATAAAACTTTTTTGGTTTGTCTTAGTACACTACGATTTAAAGTACTCTTTTTCTTTGAGAAGGCAGGTTTATTGACTAATGTGTTTTTACTGAGCTTGAATTATGAGAATACTTCATATTGTGGAAAGAAGAATGTTTCACTTCACATTATACCACATTTATGCCCTTTCAGATAGTTATCATGCTTTATAATCTTAATCATTGACTGCTGCTTCTAGATCATTAAAGCTATGGATGGTGATGAGACTTTATGGTCTGGAAAACCTACAATCATATATAAGAAACCATATTAATTTAGCTAAACACTTCGAAGAGCTCGTTGCTCAAGACCCCAGATTTGAGGTAATGGTCTTCTTCATGAAGTGTCTTTTTTCACCGCTATCTATTTACAAGTTGAATATGAAAATTTCATGCATACCTAATCGTGTTGTCGATAATTCACAACAACTCACAGATTGTTACTCCGCGGCTATTTTCGTTAGTTTGTTTCCGTCTTCTGCCCCCTCATAACGACGAAACGTGTGCTACTAAACTGAATCATGGCCTATTAGATGCTGTGAACTCAACCGGGAAGATTTTTGCTTCTCACACGGTAAGCTCACTTTTTACTTTATATTGTCATACACATTGATGCTGTTTTTCGTATCCTGGTTTTAAAAAATTATGTAAATTCAGTGTTGCTGATGACTACCAACATATTATACAGGTCCTGTCAGGGAAATACTTGTTACGTCTTGCAGTAGGAGCTCCATTGACTGAGGAGAGGCATGTGAATGCAGCATGGAAGCTTTTGCAAGATGAGGCTTCTGCCCTTCTTGCGACTCTTTAGTAAAAAGATTTTCTTATTTATGCAAACAAGAAGAAATTCTTGTAAAGCACAATAATATGTTGAATTCTCCTTACTTCCGAGGAGAAGTAACATACATTATTCGGGTACTTTAAAAAAAAAATGTAAATATGCACAATATTTCTACGTACATATTTGCTAGAATACTTCAATATATATGCATTTATAGAAACCTGATATGAGAGGAAGCTACATATGTTTGTTCCCTCGATAAATTATATGAGGTCAAAGTTCAAAAGTTCAATTTATGCATTACTTGTAAGACTTGAGGCAGAAGTTGATCAAAGATGATGCATTTTATGAACACAATGCATCATCTTATCTTATTTGACTTATGAGGTGGAGATCTTGTGCTAGGCCAATTAAATTTGTATATATATATATATATATATATATATATATATATATATATATATATATATATTTCTGGGTAGATAGATTCTCATGCAAAGTATAAACTCAGGTTCTTATTTCTGCACCACCCAAAATGGCATAAAGAGAATTGAAATTTACCTTTGGCATACTGCTTAGCATATGCACCAATTTAAAACAGAGAATAAAATCCTCAACAAGATAATTTCCTCACAATCCTCAACTTGCCTTATCTCGGATCTTATGGACCGATTTTACGGAGACAAGGATGAGAAAATTCTCAGTGAAACGTAATCTTGTGGAGCATAAAGTTTGATTGCAATATGATCTATAAGCAAGTGGAGGGACATACGAAAATTTCAAGCTTAATACTGAATATTGGTCGCTGGTCAATTGAGATGCTTATGCTTCTGTGATCATAATGTGTGACAGATACTAAAAGCAACTCTTGGCTCTGCTTCAAATCTATTTGGCATGAGCCAAGGGAACATGTTCCAAACTCCAAACTGGTCATTTTCAGTGATTGAAATAAAAATGTCTCTTTGGAATGTCCTCAACTTCTAAGGGATAAGGCATGAAGTTTGTTTTTTTGGAATTTTTTTGGGGGAGAAGTGTAGGAATGGTAGGATGGTGATGCTCTGGGAAGCATCATCTGGAAATATTCCATATCTGAAGTTGGTAATGGAAGTGTGAGATTGACTACAAAGATCTCCTTTTGGAATGTTCTCCCAACTTCCTAAGGCTAAAGGCACCTTTTTTTTTGGTCTGGAATATTTTTTGGGCAAAATCTTCATCAAGAATATTCAATCTAAATCTTATATTCATTGTTAATTACCTTTATATCCCTTCATCATGAATACCTAAGGTGTGGCCCAATATTATAGAATCTGCCAATGTGCTTGAATTGACTTCGAAAATATCTTTGGTTGGAAAGGTTTGAACAAACTAGCATCCTATTTTCAGCTTTACCAAGTAGAAAATTATTCCAATATATCATTAATTGATTTTTAATGAAAATTTAAATCTAGATCCCTATTTCTTCAAATGCAAACCCTGTTGTCCACCTTCAAAGATTTTTCTTTGAATGGGATACTTTAAAGCTTTTTTGCCCTGTTTTTTCGAGGACATAACCCGATAATTTTGTACTTGTTTTCACTCCTCATCAATAAAAATTCTATCACCTTTGTGTAAAAAAAGCCTTTTTTGCCTTGGTTAATTATCGAATTCCAAAATAAAGTAGAAATTGACATTGTTTTGGTTGAAGGAGCATGTGTGGAATATCTGTTTTTCTGGCCGACATACTTATAGATTCTAACACAAAACATCTGTTTAAAATGCTTTTGCCACGCATACATAACATGAGAAGAATCTGATTTCTTTCATTTTTTTTCTTTTAAAAACCCAATGGGAATATAAAATTTGTTTGCACTGCAGAGTGACAATAAAAAGATATATACTCATGCTAGGGAGACCAACTTGGGATACGAACTTATGTACCAACTCTCTAATAGAGGTGGAGCCCACCAATACAATAGGTCCTACGCTCTATTAGAGAGTTGGTACACAAGTTGGTCTCCCTAACATTTTCCATACTTATATGGCTAGACGAACATCATGGATCGCAGACAATGCACAATTTTCCTCTAAGCCATTAGATTCAATACATTGTTTTGTCATAAAAAAAATGTATGATCTTCATTATCAACGTCTAGATTCGAATCCAGCTACCAACAATCCCCTTAGTAGGTATTTGTAAAAATTCAAAAAAGGAGCTAAGATCCCCTTTGTAAGTTCTCAAATGGAACTTAATATGCCCTGACCTTGGAATGGGTAGCCTACCCTCTCCCTAAACTTTTCAAAACCCCAAAAACAAATGTGTATTCTTTTAGTGGTAAAAAGGATCCACATCATTCTTTACGTTTGTTTGTTAGGTTTTGATGAAATGGTATGATAAATGTTAATCTTGCATATCCGCACATTCATTCTCAACCATAAATTCCATCACCAACTTCACCTCCATCATGGTTGAGAATTACGCGCATGAACACAACCAAAGTTTATTGAGGTAGGCCTTATAATGAATTCCGATCGATACAATTGGAAACAAAATTTCTTTGACTGACAGCTAGCAGGCATGTTACCGAACTTTTCATTTTCATCGTGGTTGAGAATGGATAATGCAGATGACGAAGATGATTGTTAGTTGTTAATGAATTCAACATCGATGATCAACAGTTGAAAGTCATCCACGTATATATATCTTTCGATAGATAGATAGCATGGCCCACCCCCACCTATCTCCTTAGGCCTTTGTGCGTCATTTGCGACATGTGCAATGTATGTTGGAGAGGTTATCACCATCACATTTGCCATTTTCGTCTGCCCCACTTAGCCTTGGTCCTCAAAATGTACATAATAACTTTATGGTTGGGGTAGAAAATTCAAAGGCTACATTTGTGTAAAGGTTAAGCCATTGGGTTTGGACCGACCTTATGGTACACCTAGTCTTTTCAGCCGTACATAATAATTGTAGAGAAAGTAAAAATGAGCATTTATGGCTTGCTTTCAGTGGGCATAATATGTGCAGGATCTGAGTCATCATTATCCCTAATTATAACTACCGACAATGGATTTGAGTCATCTCTCATTGTCGACTATAAAGAAAGCTAAAGAAATTAAGTTTGGTTTTCATGATTATCTAAGCCCAATGGCATTGCCTACTTACTCTAAAGGGGCCGGAATTCATATCGAACTTTTAACCTAATTTTGTTTATGCATATGCGCAAAGTGTTATGAATTTACATAAAGTGGTCCGATAAGTAGATTAGAATGATTGAGTTTAGAGGTAATCGATGTTCATTGTTAATTATACTATTAGATGCTAAACTGACTGAGTGGCGTCATAACATGTCTTCTTCATTGTCCTTCTTTTGAAATAGATCATATCCAAACAACCATGGACTCTCTGGTGCAATATATGTCTTCATGCTTTTGTTTTGAGTCTTTGACCTAAAGTAAGAAATAGGGCAACCATTTGGATAAGTATGAGGCCAAAGCAATGTCCAAACCCAACACAATGCAGCTGGATGAAACTGCTGGCCAGCAACATATGGATTAGCCAAAGCTAATATTAAACTCCTAGTTTATTCTAAATCAGCCCATTAAGTCCTGGACCTTCTCATCATAAAATAAAAACCAGCCCACTCAGTCAAAACATTTAACAAAGTTTTGTCCCTAATTGTTATCATTAACATACCTATTTCTAAGTAAGGGTTCGTAGCTCAAGTTGTTAAAAATATTGATTCTTGCATTCGAATTTCTATTTTCCTTTTTTCCTATATCGTTTGTACCTTCACTCTGTCTAAATCATCCATCATATTATTCAAGTATTAAAACAACTGTCCCACTTTCCATTAGAATTTCTAGGAAAAAGAACATTGTTTCACTTCATGACATATACGTCAGTGAACAGTATGAGAAAGATTGTAGTCACAAGATCGAGATGGTCAATGGTGCTTTTCTTTCTTGAAGTTAAATATAGGATTAAAAATAATAATCAACATCTAGTTTTAAAATTAATTAGTGATCAGAATTACATGAAGTCTACGAATTTTGAGAGATATGCTGAGGTTCCCACGTGTGCCGACTTAATTGAAAATTGTTGGTCCAAACTAGGTGGGGGTTTGTGTGAGTTTGACAGCTCTTCAGAATTTGTATTGGCTCAGGTCAGCATCAAATCTGGCAAAGAATTGAATTCCAAGCTGAAGCGTGTTTATGGTCTTCTTTAGTGATGGATACCATGCAAAGATGGTAGGTTTTAAAGGCGAAATGTTTGAATGGCAGGTGGTTAATTACTGTTTAAACAAAGCATAAACACTGAGCTTTAAGCTTGTTTTGCTCCTGTCTTTACTGGTTAATTACTTGGGTAGCACCAACTTTAGGAACTTTGTTTGGTTCAAAAAGAGCTTTTTGTTTTTGGTAAATTATAACTGAGAAGGTTACAGAATCCAAAATGAACAGTTTTGATTCTCTATCTGAAGTTTTCAATTCATACACATACCTACTTTTTACCCTTTAATTTATAATAAAGAATGAAAAGCATCCCCTTTTCTTCAGCTTCCTTTAATTATGCAGGTTTCCTTGGTTGCCTTTGAAATGCCATGCAATTGAGGAGACATCACCAAAGTTGCACGCTTTCATTAGCAAATTTCCCTAAAAATTTCAGTGCTTTACAGACATGAACCAGCTTAAAAATTGTTTCCAAAAGCACAAGAGCAGCCCCACAGCCACATGTTCATGTCAGCTATAGAAAGAAATTTGATCATCCTAAGCCCATAGAGGCCATGCCTTTCCCAATAAACCAGAAAAGGCTTTACAGATTTTGTCATCATCTTCATCTCTGCAGAAGCAGCCAAACTAGGTGATAAGTGCGGTTCCTGATATGTTCAACACAAAAAACAACACTCAGTTTTCTTTAGGCACCCCAACCCATGAATTTCAATCCCTTGAATCAAAAAATTCATGCCACTGCGGCAGTCAGTTTTCTCTGCAAACCACAGGGCAGCGCTGGGTTTTCCCTTTTCATTATTAACTTTTTTATACAAGCTATTCTACTTTAATTTAATCCAAATTATAAAGAGGGAAATTCAAATTTAGGTACAGAGTGGGGAGCACATTCGCTCTAACCAACTTAGCTATATCTACCCATTTTCACTAATCTTAATTAAGGTGTTAGGGCGCCCTCATTAAAGAATCTTTAGGGTTCTCAAACTCAAAGTAGTGAATATTTTTAGGGTACAAGAGATACTCTAAATTAAAAGGGAGGGAATTTTCTCACAAACACTATCATGGTGTCATGGGGATTCGAACATGAGACCACTAGTCTACAAGTCAATGCCTCTTTTTACTAGGCTAGACCCAATGAGCACTAATCTTAATTAAAGTCCTTTTTGGTTCACATAACGGATTTAAGGAGAAATCATTTCCCATATTATTTCTCAAGAAATGAGAAATTAAAGATTCATTTCCCACGTTCGGTAATGTTAGGAAAGTAACCGGGAGATATCACTTTATTTCCTTTCCCATATTTGTTTGGAGTAGAAATGGAAAACAAAATTTGTATGATTTTCCAATTATATCCATATTAAATTAAATAAAAAAAGAATACATCTAATGTTTCTCATGAACCAAACGTGACCTAAGAGTACTCAAATTCAATGTCCTAAATCTTAGAATAAATACTATTAAACCCAAAAAAAAAACCTTATCATCATGTAATCACAGTCATTTTCAGTATTCTCATTAGGAATCCAGTAAATCCACCATCACCACGCATCACACCACTAACAAACACACACTGTAAAGTGTAAACAAACAAAACTCACTCTCACTCTCTCTTTCTCTCTCTCTCTGAAACATTAACAAATGGACGGTTCACTCATAATCTAATATTTCCTTGTTTGATGATGATATCCCTGTCACGATCTCATCAATACCCACAAACCCATGTAAATAATAATACTCTTTTGATTACCAACATATTCTTTTTCTACATTCCTCTATCTCAAATCACACATATGTGTGTGTGACTCGAGTCTCCAAAACAAAACATGCATACGTTTTTCATATAAATAATAATTGAAGCATATAATTATTTCACAATCTGAAATTTAAAACTAATAATAAACACACACACAAAGCTTTCCCATTTTTCATTCACCAAAGAACTACCCTCCCTCACCAATACCTTCTCTTTTACGTCCTCCTTCCTTCCTTCTCCATCTAGCTTTCTCACACGACAGTCTAAACAACTTTACAAGATGGGCATGCATATGCATAGTTAAAAAGAAGAAGGAAAATAAAGAAAGACTCTCTCTGTTTTTTCTCTCTCTCTTCTCGACTTCTACACGTTAAAGCCCAAAGCTTTATCGTCGACATTGACGTTTTTCTATAAATTTTTAGTCTGAGCTTTGTTTGCTCTGGTGTTTAATCTGCGTTTTGAGAGGCAGAGCTTGTTGGGCAACCTCCTTCACAGGCTTGCCTCAGCAAAACCTCCATCGGCTCACACCATTAAATCAATTTCAGGTCTGTTTTAATTTTTTTTTTGTTATTTTTCCATTGGAAGTTTTGATTTTTCGTCATCGTCTTTGTCCCGTTGTGTTCCCTCTAGATAACAAAATAAAATAGAGAGCGAAGAAAGAGAAAGACAATCGTCTACTCTCTCTTCATCTCCCTTCGTTTTCCGTGTTGATAAAAAAATCTGTTTGTTTCCATGTGCAATGTGTCTGCAGAGCTTTTATCTACAAATACATATTTGGTTGCATCTCAAAACCCAGATGGTGAAATGCCCTTCTCTGTCAAACGATTCGATCTCTCTCGCTTAGCTCACCATCGACTTACTCTCTTCAACCGACTCCTTCACAAGTTCCGCTATATTCAATAATGGGTCTCGCTCTTTTGCTCAATGGAACCTCAGCTTCATCACCAGCTCAACAATCATCGATTACCTTTTTGAGAGCTTTGCAAGGTCTGCCCGTTTTGGAACTCTCTTCAATTTTCATCAATTTGGTACTCTTTCTTGCCTTCCTCTTCATCGTCTCAGCCAGGCGAATATTTGTTTGTCTGGGTCGGATTAGAATCCTCAAAGACGATTTGGCCTCGAACGCAAGCTCAATTCGGCATAATAGTGTTGTTGATGCTGAAACTCGTGAGGTTCGAGTTGGTACAGCCTTCAAATTTTCAGTCTTTTGTTGCTTCTATGTGTTGTTTGTACAAGTTGTGTTGTTGGGTTTTGATGGGGTTGGTCTGATAAGAGCAGCTTCTAATGGGAAGGTTGTGGATTGGTCTGTGCTCTGCTTGCCAGCTGCACAAGGCTTAGGTTGGTTTGTGCTGAGTTTTTCAGCTCTGCATTGTAAATTCAAGCCGTCTGAGAAATTCCCACTGTTGTTGCGGGTCTGGTGGTCTG
This sequence comes from Prunus avium, assembly GCF_965620075.1. Taxonomy (NCBI): domain Eukaryota; kingdom Viridiplantae; phylum Streptophyta; class Magnoliopsida; order Rosales; family Rosaceae; genus Prunus; species Prunus avium. The sequence continues at coordinate 37,189,775 of NC_142291.1, forward strand.
TGTCATTTCTGATTTGTCTGTGCACTTTATATGTTGATGGGAGAGGTTTTGCAATAGAAGGCTCAAAACACCTCAGTTCTCATGTTGTGGCAAATCTCGCCGTGACACCAGCCCTAGCCTTTCTTTGTTTTGTTGCATTTAGGGGTGTTACTGGTATTCATGTTTCTGGACACTCTGATCTTCAAGAGCCATTGCTTCTTGAAGAAGAAGCAGGGTGTCTTAAAGTTACCCCTTATCATGAAGCTGGGCTTTTTAGCTTGGCCACACTTTCTTGGTTAAACCCACTTCTTTCAACTGGGGCAAAGAGACCGCTTGAGATCAAGGACATTCCTCTTCTTGCACCACAAGATCGAGCCAAGACCAATTATAAGATCTTGAATTCAAATTGGGAGAAGTTGAAGGCTGAAAATCCTTCAAAACAGCCTTCTTTAGCCTGGGCAATTCTCAAGTCATTTTGGAAGGAGGCAGCTTGTAATGCCATATTTGCCGGCTTGAATACTCTTGTTTCATATGTTGGTCCGTTTATGATTAGCTATTTTGTCGATTATTTAGGGGGGATAGAGACTTTCCCCCATGAAGGGTATATCCTTGCTGGGACATTCTTTGCAGCCAAGCTTGTTGAGACCTTAACGACTCGGCAGTGGTATCTCGGGGTAGACATCTTGGGTATGCATGTAAGATCAGCTCTAACGGCAATGGTATACCGAAAAGGACTCAGGCTTTCCAGCACGGCCAAGCAAAGTCACACTAGTGGAGAGATTGTTAACTACATGGCTGTTGATGTGCAAAGGATAGGGGACTACTCCTGGTATCTCCATGACATGTGGATGCTTCCTATGCAAATAATTCTCGCCCTCGCAATTTTGTACAAGAATGTTGGAATTGCTTCTGTTGCGACGTTGATTGCCACCATTATCTCCATTGTTCTTACTGTTCCTGTGGCAAAGATACAAGAAGATTATCAAGACAAATTGATGACTGCGAAGGATGAAAGAATGAGGAAGACTTCAGAGTGTCTACGAAACATGAGGATTCTCAAGTTGCAAGCTTGGGAGGACAGGTACCGTTTGAAGTTAGAAGAGATGCGTGGTGTGGAGTTCAAGTGGCTACGCAAAGCCCTCTACTCTCAAGCTTTTATTACATTCATGTTCTGGAGCTCTCCTATATTTGTTTCAGCTGTAACTTTTGGTACCTCTATATTTTTGGGTCATCACCTCACTGCAGGTGGTGTTCTTTCTGCTCTAGCCACTTTCAGGATACTCCAAGAACCACTCAGGAATTTCCCTGATCTTGTATCAATGATGGCTCAGACAAAAGTTTCCCTTGATCGAATTTCTGGATTCCTGCAGGAGGAAGAGTTGCAGGACGATGCAACAATTGTCCTGCCAAGAGGCATCACAAAAACGTCAGTAGAAATTAAAGATGGTGCATTTTCCTGGGACCCTTCTTCTCCCAGGCCAACATTATCAGGAATACAAATGAAAGTGGAAAGAGGGATGCGTGTGGCTGTTTGTGGAATGGTTGGTTCTGGAAAATCAAGTTTTCTCTCTTGCATCCTTGGTGAGATCCCAAAAATCTCCGGTGAAGTAAGTTTGTATTTTTTGAATTTCTTATTCTGTTTTGCATCTCATGTTTTCGTTCCTGGCGGGTTCATGAAGTTGTTTTTCTTAGGCTGACTATTAATAATTCCCAATAAATGCTTCTTACCATATCATTTCAGGTAAAGTTATGCGGTACTGCTGCTTATGTTCCTCAGTCGGCGTGGATACAATCTGGAAATATTGAAGAAAATATTCTTTTTGGCAGCCCAATGGATAAACCAAAGTACAAGAAGGTTATCCATGCTTGTTCACTGAAAAAAGATTTGGAACTTTTTTCACATGGAGATCAGACCATAATTGGTGATAGGGGTATAAATCTGAGTGGTGGCCAGAAGCAACGTGTGCAGCTTGCAAGGGCACTCTATCAAGATGCTGACATTTATTTACTTGATGACCCCTTTAGTGCAGTTGATGCACACACTGGGTCAGAGTTGTTTAAGGTTAAACTTGCTAATTGTATCATTGATATCACATTTCAATTGACTTGAATATGGCTAAATATATTTTATGGGGGAATTGCAGGAATACATATTGACAGCATTAGAAGATAAAACTGTGATTTTCGTGACCCATCAAGTTGAATTTCTGCCGGCTGCTGATTTAATACTGGTATAGTCTTCAAACTTTTAATATATTGTTTCTGTAATGAAAGGTCCACATTGGCATCAATAGTCTGTTGCTTATTTGGATAAGTTAGCCAGTTAGCATATTTTGGCATTATTTTGAAGGCCTGTCATACATTAGCGGTTGTACCATCACTGGTTGGCTTGGAAAGTTTATACTTGTGTTGTTTCTGTTAGTTTATTGCAAAACTTTTGAAGTTTTATTTTTCCTTTTGTTTTCCATACTTTCCCCTTCCATTTCCATTTATTCTCAGTTTAGTTTCCTATATCTGGTTTTATATAATCTACTTTATGTGTCTTTGAGAGGTCTTCTGTAACCTTCATTTTCCATCTCTGAAGGTTCTTAAAGGAGGGCGCATCATACAGGCAGGAAAATATGATGATCTTTTACAGGCAGGAACTGATTTTAAATCACTAGTCTCAGCTCACCACGAAGCAATTGAAGCTATGGATATTCCTAATTACTCTTCAGGAGATTCAGATCAAAGCTTGTGTCCAGATGGCTCTATTGAACTCCGAAAAAATCGTGATACACCTAGCAGTAGTGTTGACTGTTTGGCAAAGGAAGTGCAAGAAGGTGCATCAGCTTCAGAGCAGAAAGCAATTAAAGAGAAAAAGAAAGCAAAGCGTTCAAGAAAAAAGCAGCTTGTCCAGGAAGAGGAAAGGGTACGAGGAAGAGTCAGCATGAAGGTTTACTTGTCATATATGGCTGCAGCATATAAAGGGTGGCTGATTCCACCCATAATCATTGCACAAGCAATATTTCAGTTCCTTCAAATTGCTAGTAGTTGGTGGATGGCTTGGGCAAATCCCCAAACAGAAGGAGACCATCCGAAAGTGAGTTCGATGGTCCTTCTTGTTGTTTACATGGCCCTTGCATTTGGGAGCTCTTGGTTTATATTTGTTAGAGCTATTTTGGTAGCTACATTTGGTCTAGCAGCTGCACAGAAGTTGTTTGTGAAGATGCTTAGAAGTGTGTTCCGGGCACCAATGTCTTTCTTTGACTCAACTCCTGCTGGACGGATCTTGAATCGTGTAAGCCTCTTGTTTTTGCTGGAATTTATGTGACTTTCTGTTTGTGAAAACACGTGTTACACAAACTCCTTTCATTTGCATTTTTAACTTTTGAATCGTTTACAATCTATAGGTATCAATTGATCAAAGTGTGGTGGATCTTGATATTCCTTTTAGACTTGGTGGGTTCGCTTCAACGACAATACAACTTATTGGTATTGTTGGTGTGATGACGACAGTTACCTGGCAAGTTTTGCTTCTTGTTATTCCTATGGCCATTGCTTGTTTGTGGATGCAGGTAATTAAATTTGTTGCCCTGATATTGTTGTTTTAAGTACTCTTTGGTATTTAGAAATGAAGAAGAAAAAAAAGGGTATTGCTCACTGTTAGTATCATATTCAATTTCTAGCATCTCCTCTAAATTGTAGATAAATCAGATTTTAGAACTTTAATGACATAAGGTCTCAAAAAATACTTTGCATCTCTTCTTCAAATAATTGGGGGGAATACAATTACTTTTAAAATTTTATTTCTGAATATATAAGATTCAGAAACTATGAGTTCGCTAAGTATTAATGCACCATCATTGTGTGGAGCCTGCAGTGATTGCTACAGAGAAAAGCATGTAAATGATTTTGATCAATTCCTTAACTTTGAGTAGCCTTATTCTTTTGTCTTTTTGTCATGTTGTGTATATGAATCTTCGAGCTAATTACTTAATGTTATGAAAAACTAATTCAAAGGGTCTAAGATCTTTTTCCTGTTCCCCGTTCTGCTGAAAGTTATTAAATATTGCACCTGAATGTAAGCATTCTGTGATGCAGAAATACTACATGGCTTCATCAAGAGAACTGGTCCGAATTGTTAGCATCCAGAAGTCTCCAATTATCCATCTTTTTGGTGAGTCAATTGCTGGAGCTGCCACGATAAGAGGATTTGGACAAGAAAAAAGGTTCATGAAGAGGAATCTTTATCTTCTTGATTGTTTTGCTCGTCCATTCTTCTGCAGTATTGCAGCTATTGAATGGCTCTGCCTGCGCATGGAACTACTCTCAACCTTTGTATTCGCTTTCTGCATGATTTTACTTGTGAGCTTTCCTCATGGAAGTATCGATCCAAGTAAGTTTATGTCTTATACTACTAAAGTTATCTATATGTTATCATGAGAATTGAGTTCTGTAAAACATGAGGTGAATATGAATCACAGAATGGGCATTTCAAAGTGTGCACACACAGATAAAAAATCTCTGAACTTCGTCTGGGAGTATCCACGACATCGTATCTCTTTCATGCTGACATTTCCTTGTGACATGGCTACACTGTAATTTTAACCTGATTGAGTCTCTGAGATCATAATTTTCAACCATCATATCTTATAAACGCATTGTTTACATTTTAATTTGTTGTAGTTTTCATTCAGTAGTGCACTTCGATGTGCTTTGTAGAGCAAAAGAAATCCCCTTTCTGCTAGCTTTAGAATACTGAATAGGTTTGAAAACTGGATTGGTGTTGACATAGTTTAAAGCTTAGTCTCAAATGATTGGATGACTTGATGGGAAGATGATAGAGTAGAGTTTACAGACTATGACAAAATGACATATCTAATGATAATTGGTTCTTTCATGAAGGCATGGCGGGCCTTGCTGTGACATATGGCCTGAATTTGAATGCACGCCTATCACGGTGGATACTTAGCTTTTGCAAGCTTGAAAACAAGATTATTTCTATTGAAAGGATTTATCAGTACAGTCAAATCCCAAGTGAAGCTCCACCTGTTATTGAGGATTCTCTTCCTCCATCTACATGGCCAGAGAATGGAACAATTGAAATAGTTGATTTAAAGGTATGCTGCCTGCAGTTCAATTTCATGTTATCTTTACATGTCCTTGTAATTAATGTCAGGGATAAGTTTTTTGTTGTGCCTATTCTTTGTTATGGGGATACGTTTTGTTATGCTTATGCTTAATTTTAGGAATAATATGTAGTTATATTGCAATTGGATTGCAAAATGAAAATGCTAACAGTCCTGCTTCCTTCTTCCTTGTTTCCTTTGAAGGTTCGTTACAAGGAAAATCTTCCTGTGGTCCTTCATGGGGTAACTTGTACTTTTCCTGGTGGAAAGAATATTGGAATTGTTGGGCGTACTGGAAGTGGTAAATCTACTCTGATCCAGGCATTATTTCGACTAATTGAACCAGCAGTGGGGAGGATCCTAATAGACAATGTTGATATTTCAACGATTGGTCTTCATGATCTCCGTAGCCGTCTCAGTATCATACCCCAAGATCCTACCTTATTTGAAGGGACCATTAGGGGCAATCTTGATCCCCTTGAAGAGCATTTGGATCATGAAATTTGGCAGGTTTGACTACTGTTGCATATCCTATCCTTCTCATTTTGGAATCTGACTGCATTTTTCGCAATTCAAGTAATTTTCTTATTACTTAAGCAGCAGGGGGTATTCTTTAATATAACTATCAACATATTTTAGTTTAATACTGGTCCTTGTATTAAGTCTATGTTGATCCTTGAAAACCAAGGATTATGTTATTGAAAAGTATACAGAAAATTAAAGTGTTTTTTAGGAATTCGTACACACATGTATTATACACATAGTTCCTAACTAGGGTTGGATTTATTCGGTACAGGCACTTGACAAATCTCAGCTTGGAGATATAATCCGTGAAAAAGAGCAAAAGCTTGATACACCAGGTACGAGTTAAATCTCTTACCCGGGACTCTCTAAATAAAGGAAATTATAATGTCTTGGTTTGTGTGTAGCTACCAATGAGTTGTATTTTTATGTTGAAATTGCAGTGCTGGAAAATGGAGATAATTGGAGTGTGGGGCAGCGACAACTTGTTTCTTTGGGCAGGGCATTGCTTAAGCAAGCAAAAATACTGGTGCTTGATGAAGCGACAGCATCAGTTGATACAGCCACAGACAATCTCATTCAGAAAATTATTCGAACAGAGTTTAAGAACTGCACTGTGTGTACTATTGCACATCGTATCCCAACCGTAATTGACAGTGATCTTGTACTGGTACTCAGTGATGGTACGTACAGTTGCATTTTTTGAAGGGTGGCACACATAATTACATTTTATGAATTTCCAGTAGACTCAGTATTCATCAAAAAGTAGAAAAATAGTCTAAAGTCGTGATTGAAAAATAAGTTCCTTCTCTTAAACCATAATCTGTTTTGGTTAAGAAAATGTAAGAGTTTGCACACATTTCTTTGCAAGTTATTGAATCGTTATGTGCACTAGTGAGGGACTCAACTTCAGTAAGTTATTCGTGTATTGCAAGTGCTCATTAACTGGATATTCTTGTGACATGATTCTGCATTTCCTTGAGAAAGTTTATTCTTTGGTGCTTAGGGCGGGTTTTTAAACACCATATTTGATGGTTTTGCAGGTCGAGTTGCAGAGTTTGATACTCCTACAAGGCTATTAGAAGATAAATCATCCATGTTTCTAAAATTGGTAACAGAATATTCATCAAGGTCTAGTGGCATACCAGATTTTTGATTCGGATGTCATGGCTAAGAACTCTTGATTCAAAGGCAACAGCAAGAGCAGATGATTACAAAATGAGACAGTTGATGCCACCAGGTTCATTGCGGCTGCTGCTGCATTCGGGAAGTTGAAAGATAATGGGAAGGATAAAGGTGATTGTCATGTTATCATTCCAAAACCCCATTGGAGGAAAATTGTTTCTAATTTACAGTGATTATGGGTTAATTCATCCCCCAAGCCGAATCGGGGAATTCTTTCATGGTCAGTGTACTTAGACAAATAAGTTGGGATGATGAGAGTCGTAATAAAATTACAAGAGGCAGAGATGGGGGGTATATTTGTGTTTAATCATGTTGAATAATGTAGTCTCTAGTTGAAGGAGTAGGCCTATTTATTTAGTTAGGCAATAGGTGCAGCTGGATTAGTCAATGTTTTTGGTCTGAAATGAGTCAATGTTTTATTCCACAGCAGAATGTTTAGACCCTGGTGCTAGAATATCATAATACCACATTTTGTCCCTGTTTCCTTTGTCACTGAATGGATTTCACTTGAAAATTGAAAACTTGCATATAAACTCTGTTCTGGTTTATGACACATTGACCATGCTCATGCATGATTCTGTAGAAAATTAAACAATCAGGCGGATTGAAAATATATCAGGTATTTTGCTCATGATCCTTGACCTATAAAATTACTTTCAAACAGCCTCCAACGGATTAGGATCTCATCATAAATTAATTACATGTTCAAATAAAAGACTGTTTTAACATGGTCAAGTTGGTGATCATGTTAAGTTGTCAAACTATCATACACTCAGTTCAAACAAAACCCTAATCAACTGTTCACATTTACAGTCCGATAACCTAACATATTAGATTGTTTAACAAGAAAACAGTTCTCACAAGCATACCCTTATTTCTAGTTTGGCCAAATTTCACTTTGGTCCCTAAATTATACTTTACTCCATTTAATTTCAATTTTGGAAATTTGCCACTGTAGCTTGCTGACCTAAACTAGAATTTGACTCAAATTACATAAACCAAAAATTTGGCCAAACAAATCAAGATTTGTCATCATAAGGGCAATAATGTCCCTTGATTATCTGTAAAAAACATCTCTTTTCAAACAAGTGGGTCATTTGTAGAGCCCAATTTGTATCCTATAGGCCCAAAAACAAGCTTACAGCATCACAAAGCAATAGCATATGCCCAAATCAGCACCACCTCCATCTTCTTCACCCAGCCCTTGTTCTTTCGCACGGGTTCTTCTCTCGCTTCTCTCTTGCTCGCTCTGAAAACTGCAGCTGAGCACGATGCAGGCCATTTCGAAGCGTGTCGGGCACCAATACCTGACTCCCTCGTCTTCAATCTCGTCGCTCAAGTCAATCTACCCTGTTTGCGATCACTGTAACCCCCCATTTCCTCTTCATTTCTTAGGGTTTGATTCTCCCTAATTTCGTGACGTTAATGTCTCAATTTGTCAATTTTGTAGATTATGGAGCTGATCGTCCAAAGTACGGATCTACACTCGCCACTAAGGGAGTGGGGCACCTTGTGCGCAAGGGCACAGGTGGAAGATCATCTGTTAGGTAACACTCCAATTCATCATTTCTAGTTACGCATTGTTCAGTCTGGAAAAGGTAGAAAATTTAAAGAGTGAAAGGGTTAGATTGTTGTTGCTCCGTTTGTTTTCGGGCAAAATGTAGGAAAAGTTCTAACTTTTTGTCAGAAATTGATTTACTCTATTAGGACAGGATAGATTTTTATCTCTTACATTTGCATTAGCAAGTAAAATTTTCATTGGAAATGGAATGTAACTTCTAAGAAGCTAACTACCAGCTCAAGTCTTGTGAGAAAAATGTTTTACGATTGCGTCAGGTGAACATAATGTCCTATTAATGATTTAACTATACAGATGAGTCAAGCTTCTCGTTTCTGAATGAAAAAATTAGTAAAAGAAAACCTAGACAACATAGATATTGAATCTGTTGATGTATTTCTTCCCTTTGTGTTTCATATCTAGAAAGTAAACATTATGTTGGTCTCATTGAATAATGTGTTTTAGGTGAAATTATTCACTTTGCGAATTTAGACACTTTAGAGGGATTGGGCTTGCAATTGTAAGTTGTCCCATAATTGTGTTGTTTACATTGTTTGGAAAATAATCTGTCTTTTTTCAGTGGCATTGTTGCTGCAGTTTTTGGATCTACAGGGTTCCTTGGTCGTTATCTTGTACAACAACTTGGTGAGCTAACTGTATATAAATGATTTTAATTGGTGGCATTGTTACCTGCATGCATTTATTTCGATTGTGCTTGTTTTCATTGAGAACATTTCTAGTAGGAGATTGTTGGACTGAAATTGATCTGTGAAAATACGTTTTTTATCTTTTATCCTTAAAAAAGACAGAAAAGTGTTTATAGTATTTTTCATGCATGTGTGTGCTGACTCTTTACTTCACTGCCAGCCAAAATGGGAAGTCAGGTGTTAGTTCCTTTCCGTGGTTCTGAAGATTCCCATCGTCATCTGAAGTTGATGGGGGATTTGGGACAGGTAGGGTAACCTGTGTTGTTTCACATATTTAAACATTCTTTCTTGACCGGCAATGCATTTGTTCTCCATTCTTCAATCTATCATGTTGCTGATCTTCTCACATTTCACATACACAGATAGTACCTATGAAATACAATCCGAGAGATGAAGATTCAATTAAGGCAGTCATGGCGAAAGCTAATGTGGTTATCAATCTTATTGGTATAAATTCTTCTATTGTAATTTTACATGTTAAAGATATTTAAATCTTTGGAATCAATGAAGGAACACTTTGTAGCTTGGCAGGGAGGGATTATGAGACAAGAAACTTTAGCTTTGAGGAAGTGAATCATTCCATGGCCGAACAACTGGCAACGGTAGGTATCCTGCATTGACATTCACAACATTATTTGTCATTCTTATGCTGCTTCTGATCCTAGTGCCATCTGCTTCTCTTAAAAATTGGTTTCACAAAGCATCAAACTTAACAAAAATGGGAGTAAAAAAGTGGTTCTAGTCAAGATTATTTTGTCTCAGTGACAATATTTTGTGTATAATGATCTTCTCCAACAAGCTGCAGTCTGAGATGCTGCTGTAAAGCCTGCAATTGAACTTTTCTTTCAAGATAGTTATAGAAGGGTCGTCTTGTGGGATCTCTCCCCCTCTTTCATTTGGTAGTAATGCATATACTGTTTTTTACTTCAATATTTTATTTTTATGCAGATTTCCAAGGAACACGGTGGTATCATGAGATTTATTCAAGTTTCTTGCTTAGGGGCATCTTCCTCATCACCCTCCAGATTTCTGAGGGCTAAAGCTGCTGCAGAGGAAGCAGTATTACGTGAATTGCCAGAGGTAGAATCATTTTCTTTGGTTTCTTGTATGTTGATATGTTTCTTTGGTTTCTTGTATGTCTAACACTCACTTTCACGAATAGGCCACTGTTTTGAGACCTGCTGTGTTGATTGGTACAGAGGACCGAATTTTGAATCGCTGGGCCTTTTTTGCGAAGAAATATGGCTTTCTTCCACTTATTGGGGATGGATCTACCAAGTATGTCTTTAATATATCAATTGGAAGTTAGTTAATTTTAAATTTTAAATTAGTGTAAAATAACAACTTTGATCATGCACTTGCATGCCTTTTTCTAAATCCTCATTGGATATTTTGCTTGTAATGCCTTCCATGCAGAATCCAACCTGTATATGTTGTTGATGTTGCTGGGGCAATCGTGGCAGCCTTGAAAGATGATGGCAGCAGCATGGGAAAAGTTTATGAACTGGGTGGGCCTGAGGTCTTTACAGTGCATCAATTGGTAATTACTAATTTCTCATCTGTTTATGTGAATTTGTTGCATCAATGTGGAATTTTCTCTTGCTAAGAACCTAAAAACTGCAGGCAGAGCTAATGTTTGAGACAATACGTGAATGGCCTCACTATGTGAAGGTTCCTCTCCCAATTGCAAAGGTAAACATGTAACGATGCAAATGTGTATGGATGCCAAGAGTGAATGATAGTAACTAGTACCAAACCCCAACCCCCAACAAAAAATAGAAAGTGTAATGGTGTGTCTTCAACATTTTCTTTCCATTATCATGTCTTGTGGATGTATTTATAACCATATCAGTGCCTGGTCTCCCAGTCCTAGTTGCATGCCAGATGAGCTAACTGCATGCCTATGTATGCCTATTTTCAATAATGTTTACTTGAACCTCAACTGTATATGAATTTGAATGTTCCAGGCAATTGCAGCACCTCGAGAAATATTATTAAATAAAGTTCCATTTCCATTACCTAATCCTGAAATCTTCAACCGAGATCAAATCCTTGCCCAAGCTACAGATACAGTCGTCTCAGAAAATTGTAAGTTCAATACTTTTTAGGATGAGTCGCGTAGTTCCTTCTTCCCCGTGTTTTTGTTTTTTCATCATTTTCTTGTCTATGATTGGTTAGTTTTCTCATTTTCCTTAATTTTGTGGTGGACTTTGTAGCTTTGACTTTCAGTGATCTTGGACTTGTGCCCCATAAGCTGAAGGGTTACCCTGTTGAGTTTCTTATCCAATATCGTAAGGGTGGCCCGAATTATGGTTCTACAGTCAGTGAAAGAGTGTCTCCAGATGCTTGGCCATGAGTCTCTTAGGCTTTTTAATTCTCAAATGCTTTTTAAGTCCAGGAGTGCAACCCACTTGGAAACTTTGAATCAGGTTTGAGGTGCAAGACTTGTGTTTCATTTTTTTTTCTTTTTTCCATTTTCCCCCACTGGTGGTATTCAGAATAAATGTATTAATAATGTGAAGGTCTACGACCATTCTATTTCAAAATTGTGCCCATTGTGATGATCTACATGGGCTTTTGGGGGTTGCTAATGATTATATTCTTGGTAATCACAGGTTTTCAGAGGGTAGGTTGCTTCTTTTGAGAAAAAGTAGGAAGCAATAAAAGATATGGAGAGTTATGCTTTTATGATTTTCATATCTGTAACATTTGACTGAATTTCAACCATTTGTAATTTCAAGATATTTGGCATCTTTTTTACTTGTTCATAAGCCCTGAGCCATGAAGGGAATTTGATGTATCTTATTATCTTTTTTTGCTTAATATCCTTGTAGTAGTGAGATGGGAAAATGATGGTGTTTTGTTGGCTGTAATTCTACCCTTTATAAATTAAATTTATAGATTCTATTTTCAGCCGGACAAACCATTCTATATTTTATAGTTTTCTTTGCATCCTGATGATATTAAAAACACTCCATGCATAATAAAACAAGAAAATAATATTATCAGAAAAGAAAAGAAAAATCAACGACGACCAACGTCTGAGATGGAAATGCAACACTATTTCTAACTGAGGAGGCAAATACAATTTACTGCTTAGAATGCTAGTTTGGCTTAAAGTCGTCATTCAACAAGAATATTTGCTTTTCTTGCCAAGTCTTTATGCCAAACTCATAAAGCAAGCAAGGAAGCAAGAAGCATGATTTGGAACTATAGTCTGAAGAAAAGCTTGATGGAGCCAAATTGACGCATCAAACACATTATGGAGCCAAATGCAGGCCATGACGAATTCTTTGAACGCATCAACTTAGAAGGAAAGAACACCGGGGCAGCATTTTTCATACGGCCGGGCACCGGAGCTGAGACGCACTCTGGTGATTGTTGCTGCATCAACATTTATATAAACAGCAATGTTCAGGGAGCTAACAATTCCTTTCTGGATGGGAGTTGTGTGAAAATGAAGGATCCAGGAGTTCACTTGTTCTTTGGAGACGTGAAGTTGGGCAAGTCTTTAAGAAGAAACAAGATGAAGAGAAAGAGAAGGAGAAAGAAAGAGGAAAGCCCATCTGCTTCGAAGCAGCAGCTAGGGTCTTGTCCCATTTTTTTATTTGTATTTTTCCCATTCATCTTGTTCCTTTCATTGTTATGTCCATGAAATTGGGATTTGTATGCAAACTTTTTTGTTCTTTTGACGACAAAACAAAACAATAGATTTCGCAGAGCAGAAAATATAACTATTTGTGAAGTGAAACTTATCCAAACATCACTTATCTACATACGTAAGTGAGTCTTATCTCTTCTCTTATAATAGTAAAAGAAAACTCGGGTAAACTTGGCAAGATTTAAGCTCTAGAAAAGAAACTTGTGTTCTCTCTCTCTCTCTCTCCCTGGTCCAGATCTTTAGATCCATGAAGATGATCACAAACAGTACACAAAGATCCCTTGTGTTGTGTGGTCAGACTCACAGAGATGTATAGTGGTTGCCCACTCTCTCATGCATATTAAAATTATGATGCCCAACCTCCAGCACAAAGTAGACAGGAGCTTCCTTACATGCTGTGATGTAATTGCAGGCTTAACGCTAGCCTATAGCTGCTTGAATAAAATAAATAATGGGCCTCACGACCTACCTACATATACACTCAAGGACAAAGGAGAATAATTTTATTGTACGTATGAAGCACATTTTGTCACTTCAACCCAGCAGTCCTTTTCTTGTCTCTGGTGAGAAAAATTGTGCTCCACCACTAGTCCTTGTATCTTAGGCCTACAACAATTTAATTATGTGATTAGTTTATAGTTAGAAATGGAGAATCATGCTTATGGGTTATGATCGTATGATTATATTCCACCTTTAATAAAGTAATTAATTAGGTGATGAAAAGATAATTTTATAATCAATTGAATTCGAATGAAGCTCGGATTAAAATCTTGTTTAATGACCAAACAAAGTAGAAAAAGTTGTCCTAAATTATTTGTTGGTATCATTGTCATAATTGTGAATTCCTTTACCCTTTCGCAGCTCCCAATAATTGTGCATCCCTAGACTAATGTCACCATGTTCATTGCTAAAAATGAGACACTTGAATATATATATGTATAATAAGTAAGAAAACAAAAAGTAACCACCTAACCACATTGCGTATGTGACTTTTCTCAAAAAACCCTAAGCCCCTTTTTCCAAAAAAAAAACACTCATAGAGTCGTTTTCACTTTGAGAGAGAGAAAGCCAGTGTTCTTCCTCTACCTCCTCTCTTTTCTTCCTTCCTTCACCTCTTCTCTTATTTTCAAAGACAAATGATTTTCCATATTTATCTTCGTTTTGTTATGATTCTCATCCAACCATCTAAGGCGGCTGCATCTTGGCGTCGAATTTCCACCTGTGTTTTGGCATCGGATTTCCACCACCATCCTTTTTGTGGTTTCTTTATGTTTAGAATAAGTTACAGAAACTCTTTGGGTTTTTTGTGTAGTTTTCACATTTCCTTTTGTGAGAGCTTTTCACATCTCATTTGTGATAGCTTTTCATTTCAAGTTTTATCTCTTTTTGATTTTTCTAAGTTTGCAATCTTAGTTGAGATTTCTATTCTAGAGTTTTTTCGATCTTGTGTGATTGTTAGTAGAGGTACACCAGATTGTCTTAATTTTGATGTTAGACCGCTCCGTTATTGTAATGACCTTTTTGTGGCGAGTTTGTATTGACCCTTTGTGACTAATGATTTTTTTGGCTAAATTATGAATGCAACCATAGAATTTTTTATTTTTAAAAAGAATATATATATATATATATGTATAATATTTACAGAACCCTATCTGTTTTGAGCATCTAAAAATCATTAGAGTAAAGAAGGCAGTAAATAAAATAGATATTTTTTGGGCAAAGTGGAAATTTACCATGCATGAGCCTTTTCCTTGATTGGGCAGGAGCAGTGTGGGGATAGAGAGTAATGCCATGATTTGCTTTGAAAATCCAATTAAGCTTCCTCATTAGATGGATCCTGTCCCTCCCAGTCACCAGTCACCAGTCACCAGTCACCAGTCACATGCAGATGCAGGAGAAAAAGGTTTGTTTGGGACAACCATGGTTGCATGATTCCAAGCCTCGAGACAGCGCCATCTTCGCCACATCACTCTCTCTTCACTTGGAAGTTGAGTTTTGCAAACTATCTGATCGACTGTAAATTAAGAACTTGGTTTGAAACAACTTATGTAAGAAGCACTTGTACTCATCATTAAGTGTTTTTATTTTATTTTTTTTATTTTGATCAAATACACATAAGTGCTTTCTTTATAGACGTTTCAATTAGAAACACGTCAAAATTTTTATTAAAATGTTAAGTACTCTATGATGAAATGTAATATATACTTTTTTATAAAGCGCTTTTATGAGTCATAAAGCGTTTTTAACCATTACAAAAGCTGACTAGATGAAATCACAACAAAATGTACACTACCCAATTTCATTTTCCATCAATAAATTGGTTGCTCTCTCTCTCTCCAAATCAATAGGTATTGACAGGCACGTTTTATGTCATTTTCCTTATTGGAAATCCAACTATGATTAGCAAATGAGATGATTGTTCAAAATTACTTTGCAAATAAGAATAAAGTAGCTCTTGCAATTATGAATTTATGATGGGGCCTAAAATGTCAAATTCGGAAATACTGATTTTTTTCTAAAATTTTCTTATTCATCATCATCAAGAGTAACAAGATTCCATGTATTCTTAAGTGTCATTTGTGGTTACCATCTTCGTATAAGTCTCCTCTTTCACACCTTACAATTTACTCTAATCCGGCCTTAACATTTTGAGACCCACCTGTTCCACCCACTCACTGACCTCCACGTGTCCAATTAACATTTGTCACTCAACCAAAAAAGAGTTTTATTCTAATAAAAAAAGAGTTGGATTTGAAGTGCCAAAAAAAAAGCGTGGGATTTTTAACTTCATGCAACGCAATTTGAGGGACGAGGAATGACATCACCTTCCTCAACGCGACACGTCTTCCCAATCATGCCACGCGGCGAAATCCTACCGGCTACCGACATGATACAACACCCGGCTTACGCTGCTAACATGCGCCACCATTTCATATCTGGACTCGCCGACTTGCGAGCTCATAGTCATATTATATACTCTCAGTCTCTCTCTCTCTGCCTCAGCACAAAATTGCATAAAATTCTCAATCTTTCTCGGCAAATCAAAACCTCTGTAAGTCTCTTTCTCTTAATTCACTAGTTAGCATTCCTTTCTTCGACTTTTCCCTTTTTCATGTTTAAAAGTTTGTCAATTTTGTATCTTTATCTCCAAGACAACCTGTAACTGATTTTTTTTTTTTAATTTTAATTTTTTGTAATTTAACAGATGGAACCAACTCGGTCATTCCTCTTGATTCGTGGAATTCAAATCTGGGTTCTTCTACATTTGGTCAATTTTAGTTAGTCCAGGTACATCTGTAGCTAAATATTTGTTCCTGAAATCTCTATTTCAGTTGGAGCTGTGAAAACAGCAAAAAAAGAATCTTTCTTTTTTATTTGGGAGCTGAATATAAGTTCACATTTGTGTGTTCAGAAAAAGGGTTTTTGGCATAGTCTTGTTGCTGTAAGTATTGGGGTGGAGGGTTCTGCATTTGGGTTTGTGTGTGAATTTGGTGATTGATTGAGTTGATTTGGGATTTGGGTTTTGTGTGTGAATTTGGTGATTGATTGAGGGGATTCGGGATTTCAATTCGAATGGGAATTCGATGCTTGCTTGATTGATTGGAGTTTGAATCCAATGAGACGCCGCTCTCCGACCAGTGTACCATCCGAGCAAATGGAGAAGGGGACAGGAAAGAGTCAGAATACAAGAATCTGTTTCTTGGCCTCATTGTCTGTGTTCTTCTGGATGTTACTGTTGTACTTCCATTTTGTTGTGCTCGGAGGTAGTACTGTAGATCAATCTGTCAAATTACAGTTACAAGCCGGTCCTGTTTACACAGAATTGAAGCCTACCCGTGTAACTAGTGATCCTCAGCTAGAAAACCAAAACACTGAATCGAAACCTATCCATGTAACCAGTGATCATCAGATGGACAACCAAAACACTGTATCGGCATCTACCCGTGTAACCGATGATCATCAGGTGGAGAACCAAAACACGGAATCAACCCCTACCGTTGTAGCCCCAGCTGCTCATCAAACGGAGTCCCCTGCAAAAGCCACCCAGAAACATGAAGCGGAGAAATATCCGTTCATGAAAGCATTGAGAACTGCTGAAAACAAGAATGATCCATGTGGTGGGAGATATATTTATGTGCATGACCTTCCCCCGAGGTTTAATGAGGATATGCTGAAGGAGTGTAGGAGTTTAAGCCTTTGGACAAACATGTGCAAGTTCACAACTAATGCTGGACTTGGTCCTCCACTTGAGAATGCTGAGGGGGTGTTTGGGGATACGGGTTGGTATGCCACGAATCAGTTTGCCGTGGACGTCATATTTAACAATCGGATGAAGCAATATGAGTGCTTGACAAATGATTCGTCTGTCGCAGCAGCTGTATTTGTTCCCTTTTATGCTGGGTTTGACATTGCCCGGTACCTTTGGGGATTCAATATATCAAGGAGGGATGCGGCTTCACTCGATCTGGTTGATTGGCTTATGAAGAGGCCAGAATGGGGCATTATGGGTGGCAAAGACCATTTTCTTGTTGCAGGAAGGATAACATGGGATTTTAGGAGACTGTCAGAGGAAGATTCAGATTGGGGTAACAAGCTTCTCTTTTTACCTGCTGCTAAGAATATGTCCATGCTTGTGGTCGAATCTAGCCCATGGAATGCTAATGATTTTGGTATTCCATATCCCACATACTTCCATCCAGCTAAAGATGCTGATGTTTTCATCTGGCAGGAGCGCATGAGAAGATTAAAGCGTGATTGGCTTTTCTCTTTTGCTGGTGCCCCACGTCCTGGCAATCCCAAGTCGATTAGGGGGCAGATCATTGATCAATGCAGGAATTCTAAGGTTGGCAAGCTGTTGGAATGTGATTTTGGGGAAAGCAAGTGTCATTCTCCAAGCAGTATAATGCAGATGTTTCAGAGCTCCCTTTTCTGCCTGCAACCACAGGGTGATTCGTACACACGGAGATCTGCTTTTGATTCAATGTTGGCTGGTTGCATACCTGTCTTCTTCCATCCTGGGTCGGCATACACACAATATACTTGGCATCTCCCAAAAGATTATACAAAGTATTCAGTGTTCATCCCAGAGAATGACATTCGTAAGAGAAACGTTAGCATAGAGGAAACACTAAGAAGAATTCCTCCCGAGCAGGTGAAGAAAATGAGGGAGGAGGTTATTAAACTTATTCCAAGTCTGGTATATGCTGATCCCCGCTCTAAGTTGGGGAACTTTAAAGATGCCTTTGATGTTTCTGTACAAGCAATTATTAACAAAGTTACAAAGTTGAGGATGGACATCCTTGAAGGTCGTACAGATGATAACTTTATTGAGGAAAACAGTTGGAAGTATGCTTTGTTGGAGGAGGGGCAACGTGAGGTAGGACCTCATGAATGGGATCCTTTCTTCTCGAAGCCAAAGGATGGCGAGGGCGATTCTGGTGAGACATCTGCTGAAGCTGCGAAAAATTCTTGGCATAATGAACAACGACAACATCAATCATCGGGCAGGTAACAGCACAGCAATAAGGAATCCATTCCACCAATGGCTAACGCATGAAGACAACAGATTAGCCTATGTGCCTTCTTGCATCGTGTTCGGGCAGGTATGGGCTCTTGCTGGTTCCTTGTCATGAACACTCATCACAGAACTCACCTTCAAGATATCCAGAGACCAACATTCTTGTTCAAATCCAAAACATACAAATAGTTTCTGCTTCTAGTGCATTTTTCCTATACGATATTTATACTTTCTGCATTGTGTAATTTTTGGTAGTTATTCTTTGTGATGTAGTCTAGCCAAGCTTTCATGTTCTTATCATCTTACAGGGAATAAAAATGAGTAATTATTAGCCCTTTATGTTATCATGCTAACTAAATTCAAGTATGATGTCGCCCACAGACAATTCATTTTATTTGTTACAGGAGAGCTGTGATACCATAAGCTTAATCATCTGCACAAAATTTTGCATATCTGTTATCTTTACCAAAGTTGAGCTACTTTTTCGGACTGCAGGTTTGACCAAATTGTGTATAACTTTATTTACCCTTTCCATATATGATTCAATTGACTGTAAAGAAATTGAAAACAACTGTGAAAAGAGCTGAGCATGAAGAGAATGTGGGACAAAAGATGAGAAGGAAAGAAAGGACTTGAAAGAAGGTTCCCAAAAATTGAGGTGTATATATCTTAGTATTAAATTATTAATGGACTCTAAAGTGTCTACTATATCCTAGTTTAGTTTAATTATACATCATTTGACAATTTCCACCATCCTTCCTTTCTTTTTCCTCCCTTGACTTAATTCCAGAGGTGTTTCTAGCTTGTACAGTTAAGCTGATACGAAGCTATGAGGATGTTCAACATTGACAAACAAAACCAAACCCATCATCTCTTTCAGAATTTATATTTCTCTGTTCTATTCTATGCATGCAAACTCCACCTTCTTCAAGTCCCAAAAATTTCTTTGAGTTTTGGTCCAAAGGGCAGCTTCTCCCTCTTACATGAAAAACAATGATAATTTTGTCTGGCTTTCTTAGGGCATTCCTCAGTTTGATGCAAGCCACACACAGCTAGCAGCAACTTTCTTATTCGGTTTCTGCCATCTGTGTGTACATATTCAAAGACATTCCTTTTCTACGACTCATGTTCTTTCCCCGACAATTTCGCCGCTAAAATTGAGTTTGGACCACTCTTAATTCGATTTTGGTCCCAATTTAGATTTAAACGGTAATTTAATTTCAATATGATAATCGAGTTAGTATCGTTTGAATGCAACGGTCCATTAGTAGGATAGACAAACTACAAATTAGAGTTAATCCTCCAACTTAGTTAAGTAATTTATTTTTATGTTCATCACATGCAACCCTTTGGTGATATTTTAAAAAAATTTAAATTTGCTGAGAATATGTTCATATTGTAACGCCCAAATATGGTCGCGATTGCGCTGGCAAACTTTGGACACTCTTTCTCTAATACTGCGATTTGGTTTTTCAATCTTCCCTTCTATGTTTCATGTAAAATAATTTGATCTCCAAATTTAAGGATCCTACGTGAATCCTCATTGTAATTTAATTTAATACTGCAATGGAAATCGTAAGAATCAAGAGAATATTTTCAACACCACCATCTGTCACGTAATGTTATCATTTTACTCTATAGTATAACTTTATGAATCCATTACGTACCCATAAATTATATTATTATCAGTGAATTAATAACAAAATGGGACGTGATAACGTCAATTTTTTTTCTAATAAAAATAGGGTGGCAGTAATGCACAAGCTGCATGCGGCGGAGGGAGCCATGGAGAGCAAATCCAGAGGAGAGAGAGAGAGCGTGTGGGTAAATGCAGAGCAGCACGAGAGAGAGATCAGCATTTAATGATACCAAGATTTATGTTCTCTAGTTTAGTACAACAAAAAGACAACTGAAATTCAAACACCAAATTGAGAAACAAAGATTCATAGAATTTTTTTTAAAACACATAACTGCCTTCGGTAGTAAATGAATTAAAGCTTAACCATAAATTCCCGTGAAAGCTTTAGCTCAAGCTCTTCAGCACTACCAAGGATCCTCGTGATGTAGAGCTCTTAAATTTCACGAGTTTTGTATTTCAACTCAGAGCACTCTCTCTCAGCTCAGAGAGAAAATGCCTCCCAAACCCCAAACCCTGTTCTCAATTGATCTCATCTCCCCAACTCCTTCAAATACCCTAGACTTCTTCCTCCAAATCATGAACATTTGCAGCCTAAGCGCCATTGTTGTCATCTTAACTTTCTACCATGGATTTCAAAAAGCATCTTTTCGTTTCCATTCTATTCCTTTGCTCGGTTTGCCTTCATGCAAACACTCTCCAGACTTACATTGTTCAGCTCCACCCACAAGGTGTGACCAGCTCTTCTTTTGCTACTAAGCCTAGTTGGCATCTCTCATTTCTTCAACAAACCGTGTCCTCTGAAGAAGACGCTTCTTCTCGGCTTCTCTACTCTTACCATTCTGCCATGGAAGGCTTTGCTGCTCAGCTGTCTGAATCTGAGCTTGAGTCCTTGCAAATGCTGCCTGATGTCATTGCAATTAGGCCTGACCACCGCCTCCAAATCCACACAACTTATTCATACAAGTTCTTGGGGCTTAACACTGCTTCAAGTGATGGTGCTTGGCACAAGTCTGCATTTGGTCGAGGCACGATCATTGGGGTGCTTGATACAGGAGTTTGGCCCGAGCATCCAAGCTTCGACGATCGTGGGATGCCACCAGTTCCCAGAAAGTGGAGAGGGATTTGCCAAGAAGGGCAAAACTTCAATTCTTCGAATTGTAACAAGAAACTCATTGGTGCCAGGTTCTTCACTGAAGGTCATCGCGTAGCTTCAGTGTCATCATACTCACAAGATGTTGGTCATGAGTATGTGTCGCCGCGTGATTCCCATGGGCATGGAACTCATACATCATCAACAGCTGGGGGTGCTTCTGTCGGAATGGCAAGTGTTTTTGGCAATGCAGCTGGTGTGGCTCGAGGAATGGCTCCCGGAGCACATGTAGCAGTGTACAAAGTCTGCTGGCTTAATGGATGTTATAGCTCTGATATCCTTGCTGCAATGGATGTTGCAATTAGAGATGGAGTTGACATTCTCTCCCTCTCTCTAGGTGGCTTCCCCGTTCCACTTTTCGATGACAGCATTGCAATTGGCAGTTTTCGTGCAGTGGAGCATGGAATTTCAGTTGTATGTGCAGCAGGCAACAATGGTCCAATTCCAAGCTCAGTTGCCAATGAAGCTCCTTGGATTGCTACCATTGGTGCCAGCACACTAGACCGAAGATTTCCAGGCATAGTTCAAATGGGGAATGGAAAATACCTCTATGGAGAATCCATGTACCCAGGAAACCATCTTATGAGAGCTGGGAAAGCGCTTGAACTGGTTTATGTGACCGGTGAGAATAGTGGAAGTGAATATTGCTTCAGAGGGTCTCTCCCAAGAGCAATAGTCCGCGGCAAAATAGTGGTTTGTGACCGAGGTGTCAATGGAAGGGCGGAGAAAGGTGAAGTGGTGAAGGAAGCTGGAGGAGCTGCAATGATTTTGGCAAATACAGAGATAAACCTAGAGGAGAACTCTGTTGATGTCCACGTCTTGCCTGCAACTCTGATTGGCTTCAAAGAGTCAGTTCACTTGAAGGCTTACATAAACTCAACAAGGAGACCAACAGCTAGAATTGTATTTGGAGGTACAGTCATACGAAAATCCAGGGCACCAGCGGTAGCTCAGTTCTCAGCTAGAGGACCGAGTTATTCTAACCCTTCAATCCTCAAACCAGATGTGATTGCTCCAGGGGTCAACATCATTGCTGCTTGGCCTCAAAACTTAGGTCCCACTGGCCTTCCAGAAGATTCTAGGAGAGTAAATTTCACTATCATGTCGGGGACTTCAATGGCCTGTCCTCATGCCAGTGGAATTGCTGCTCTTATACGCTCAGCTCATCCCAAATGGAGCCCTGCGGCAATTAAATCTGCTGTTATGACAACTGCTTCGGTAACTGATCATTCAGGAAAACCGATAATGGATGGAGACAAACCAGCTGGAGTTTTTGCAATTGGTGCTGGACATGTAAACCCTGAAAGAGCCATTGACCCGGGCTTGATTTATGACATCAGGCCAGAGGAGTATGTCACTCATTTATGCAGTCTTGGATACACAAAATCAGAAATTCTAACTATCACTCACAGGAACGTTAGCTGCCGTGAAATCCTGCAGATGAACAGGGGTTTCAACCTCAATTACCCCTCCATTTCAGTAACTTTCAAACATGGTATGAGAAGTAAAATGATCAAACGACGAGTAACAAACGTGGGAAGTCCTAATTCCATTTACTCGCTGGAACTAATGGCGCCTAAGGAAGTTAAAGTGAAAGTTAAGCCTCAAAGGTTAATATTCACAGACAGCAATCAGAGTTTGAGTTACAGGGTACGGTTTATATCAAGGAACAGAGCAGGAACAGCAAAAATGAGCTTTGCACAAGGGCAGTTGACATGGGTCAATTCTAAGAATAGCTTGAACAGGGTTAAAAGCCCGTTCTCGGTGACTTGGAAGTAACGGGGCTGATTGCAATCATGGCACCAGAGTGGTCATGGTAGTTCTACTCTAGAAATCAAAAAATCCATTGTTATTGTCTCATTGGATTCACATTTATGAAGATTTAAGGTTGAATATTTATCCTGGCTTTGTGTGGTAGAAAACTCGAGAGATACAAGCTATGCCCTTTTATAATCTGATAAAGGCAGAGGCTATTATTGTATTAACTACTAGTCTTCTATGCTGCTTGGAATCTTTGGACTATGAACTTTTTCTACTTAAAATGTTTCTGCAGTGATAAAGATTCATGTTACCCTCCTTTTAGTCAAATGAATTTACATATATAAATCTCATTATCTAGTATACTGATCCCTGTTTACTATCACCTATGTCCTCAATTGAGCAGAACATGTTATGAAATTTCCAATACAATATGAAATCCGAGGCAGATATAGATACAAACTTACAAGGTTATCAATACCTTAACAAGTCTGCACCTTCATAGACTGAATTGTTTAATCTGTCACCATCGTATCATTTCTTCAAATCACAACAGAGTAATTAAAAGAAAAACGGCTTTGAAACACAATCTTTCTCACCTCTCTAACTCAAAATACATAATACTGACATAAATCTCAATAAGAACGGAAAAATTGGTTGAATCAGAAGGACCATGCTGTACTTAGATTAAACTACATGTGTGGACTAATAAGATTCCCGAGTTTCATTTGACTTTGTAGAAAGCCAACATGGACAAGATGACAGGGAGGAGAAAGACACATTGCCTCAATTTTTGATGAATTGCAAGCCATTATCATTAGCATAGCGTTCCATGAATCTCATGAATCTGTCCCAATCTCTCGTAGTCCGCATAATATACTTTGCTTCAATTCCTGCAGGCTTTCCATTGACAAATTTGGCATTGACATCAACTGATTGAAGAACACCTTCTTCATCAATCATGTAAAATCCAGTGATGTCACCAAATTCACCAGAGGAGTCAAAAACAGAAGGTTGCTCAAACTTAAATATAGCCACGCCATTTGTACCATCTTTTGATTTAGTTAGCTTCACATCTGGTATTGTCTGTTCATCAGTTCCTTGGATAAACTGAATTTTTGGTTTGACCATCATTGTAATAGATCTAGATGCTTGAGTACACCGTCTTATTGGCGCCCATTGGGGACGAGACAAGTGCAAAGACTGACCATTGAATGTGGACTTTGCACTTCCATGGACAGCCCAAGATAACAAGCCTACACAATCAGAACACATATAATCTATGCTAGTATTATGGCTATGTTTCAGAATCCATGTCTCAGTTTTAACTTTTATCAATAATTCTCTCTCATTAAATACTTGAGGAGCCCTAATGGTCTCTGGGGTTTGGGAAAGGTGGAGATGATACACCTGAATTCAAATGTTGAGCTTTGATATAGAAAACACAGAACTGAGTATGTATTTAGTAATTTCATTTGAACTGAATGGTTTAGCAATATAAATTTGGTTTATGAAATCATTTCACCCCATTTGTCCCTTCATCTATAATTTCCCAAAAGCATAACCCAGAAACCTTAATGCACTAAGTCAAATTATGACATAAAAAATCAAACCATTCACCACAGTAGTGTACTGCTTGAAATTAAATAACACCACATGCAGAAAAGAAGCCAAAAAGAGTACCAGAATGAAGGCGTGGTTGCTGCAGACAGTGTGAGACTGGAGAGGAGAATGCAAGTGACTGCAGGGTTGCCATTGCACAAGCACAGAAAGAGAGAGACAGAGAGAGAGAAGAAGATATACTAGAGACTCAAAGAGTGTTAAAAAGGAGAGTATAATTGTGGTTTGGGGATAGAGTGGTGTGTAACAAGGACAGCCATTCACTCTCAGTACGTTCTCAGCTTTTCAAAGGATTGGTGGATGGATATACGGAAGAGAGAGATTGGCACTTGCTACATTCTGGTATGTTGTTGTGACTGTGCATGTGGCCCATGAATACCCGGCAAATTTCTACAACCCGACACGTGGCATCTTCTGCTTCTTTGGGTCTAAGTCCAATAATTGTCTGGCACCAGTTGAGCCTTGTTGGTTTGGTCACAACCAAACAGCCCAATATTACAAGTCCTATACAGTTTAACCCAATTTCTTGGCCTCTTTGTTTTTGGATTTTTGCATGTAAAATTGTCAATGCATGGTCTTTGGTTTTGACTTTTGAGAATAATATGTGTGTGTTCTCTTTCTTTTTTTTTTTTTTTTAAATTAATTTTTTTTTTAATTTTTTTACAAATGATAGTTCAGGCCACTTTAAATTAATCTAATTTACATGAAGGGGATTCAAAATTTGGGTACAAAGGAGCGGACTCACTGTCCTAACCAATATATCTAACCCACATCTGCACACTTAGAATTCAACAACAAAGAGAATTCCAATGTTTATCCGCATCATTACAGTCTCCAAATTAAGCATTGTTTTGATATGATTAGCTTAATGATTGAAATCAATCTAATTATTGTTGTATTTAATATGATTTTGGATAAATTCCATATGATCCTATGATATCAGCATCAGCCAAATCATTTACAATCCATGCCTACTTGTTAGAGATTTATTTGATGTTTGATAGCCTAATCATCCTAGTGTGTCGTCTACGGCTCTAGTTTCCACTCTCCCACGACTTTTCCATAATTGTTTTACAATAAGAAAACAAAGAGAGCTGAAAATGAAACCATCTCTCTATCAAATACACATTTTTCGAGTTTTCAACATGTAAAAATTGAGGCATCAAACTTGTTGAACATCTGCAACACTCACTGTACAGTGATAAATGGAGTGAAATTTTGGGAATTATATAATATGCGACAAATAAACACGTTTAGCATATGTTCATTTTGACTGAATTATGAATGCAATCTCATAATTTTAAAAATAAAAACAAAAATATATTGTTAACTTTTTTAAAAAAAAATTGTAGATAATTACATATTTTCATGGGCATAGACTATTTCCAACTCAGAGGCCGACAAGAGAGAGTTTGTTGGTTGGTAATAAAAGATGATGCTGCAATCCAATCCAAACCGTTGAAAATTGAACGAAAAGAACAATTTAGTTTGTTCATCATGTGACCGTGAATCATGACTAGGGTCTCTCTTACTCCGACTCTTCCTCAACTGGAGCCCCTTCCCCTTTTGATAAGTCAAAGTCAGATGGCCCCAAACATTACCGCGTAACACATTGATTTCGGCGGTTGCTTTTTGGCAGATGAAATCAAGGGAAGTGGTCATTTTGAACCATGGCGGCATTGGCTCATCATAGCATTGTTAGACTCAGTCGCTTACGCATTCGGATTAATTTTGTACTGATTCTAATCATCGATGCATTGTGAATAGTTAGAATCAGGTAAAAGATGTATGCGACTGGTCGTAACATCCTTTTAGACAATCAAATACAAAATGCAAGTTGTACAACTTTATGAACATTTAGGTGGGTTATAATTTAAAGGAGTGCTAGTGTGCCACATTTCCACGTGAACATGTCACAACGCCAAAATTGAAAACTTCCATTGCTACTACTGTCCTATGGCCATCTTGTAAAATGTTGTGTAGTGGAGAAGGTGCCACACATGGGTAGAAGTATTGGAGCACTTATTGTAACCACGATTTTGGGATACAATGGAGGGCTATAGCCGTACGGATGATGAGACCCACATTACTGTATTGTCGTATAATATTGATGCTGCCATGCATTTAATTAGCTCCTTATTATAGTGGTATTTTTCTTTTCAATTATAAAAGAGGTCGCAAATTCACTAAAAAGAAAAAAAAAGTATCGAAAGAAGAGAGGAAAAGGTTTTGTGGTTAGATTAGATTGTAGCCCAACTTATGATCATGTAGAGCATTACTTCCTACTCAAGAGAGACACCAGTGTGTTTACTATGATGAACACCATTATATATATATATATATTTGGTCAAACTTGCTGCAGCTACTTATGAGAAATCCAAACAATCAACAGAACCATGATTAAAAGGTTCCAAACTTGAAAAACAAATGAAATATTAAGCATTTAACAAATATATAATAGTAAGGGACTTTTAGCTCAAATCATTAAGAATATTTAACTCTGCACTCAAGGTTCTAGGTTTGATTTTCCGCTTCATCAATATCGCTTGTATAAAGTATATATATGTATAATACATGGTCCAATAAATTTATGATCCACACATAATGGATTATGTTAAAAAGAAAAGAGGGTAAAATAAAATTAATATTTGTAGGAAAAAGATGATGACGCAAGGGATGAAGCCAACAAAAAGAGGGGGCTTCCCATGTTGAAGATGTTTCTAAGTTGACCCGGCGGCTACGAGACATTGCCTTATTTCTCCCGCAATATTGGACTGCCCACAGACCACCTATAGCTATATAAATATATATACACACAAATACACACAAACAAATCAAACTTCAACAATCAAACAACAACGAAACAATCCAATTCCACCAAACTTTCCCCTTTTTCTCTCTCTTTCTCTTTCTCTTTCTCTCTCGTCTCTGTTTATGTTAGTATACTTTGTTGCTCAGTCCAAATCGTACGTAGAAGAAGAAGAAGTCTAGAGCTGGTAGAGAATATGGCCATAGACGAAAGTGGCCTAGCCAGACGGCTGTGGTTCAAGTTCAGAGACGACTCTGTTTTCTCTCTCTACACTCCCTTCTTCGTTGGCTTAGCCTCTGCTACTCTGCACTCTGAAACTACCTTTCGCCATTTCATCTCTCAGGACCTCCATTTTCTCAAAGCCTTCGTTCTCGCGTATGTTCAAAGCATATAAATACACCCATATTGATCATTTTGATAGATACACCCAAGCTGAGTAATGGGTTTTGTTTATTTTTCTCAGATATGAATTGGCGGAAGATTGTGCAGATGATGAGGACGACAAGAATGGTTTACGCGATTTGAGAAAACGTGCCGTTGGCAGGCTTGAAATTCACGACACATTTGTCCGAGTAAGTCAATAGATTCTCGTCTCTTTCTCTCTCTGTTGACTTTCCTCCCTTGTTTTCTTGTTTGTTTACAATGTATATATGTTTGCTTGACACAGAGCTAATTTTCTTAGATTCTGTTTGGCTGCCGAGAAAACTTGCACAGAAATTAAGGGAAAATTTTGAATTGTTTTGTTATAGTTTCTTTTCCAGAAATGCAACCGTATATTAAGATTAAGACTCTGTTTTGTTTCCGTAATTAGTGGACAATTAGTCTCTTCAGGCTTAGCTCATCATATCAGTTTTTATTTCTTTGTATTTTTCCTTTTAAAAACTTATCATATGGATTGATTAATGTTGTTGTTCTGCAATAATAGCTGCATGAATCATGGTGTTCATCATTATATATAATAACCATGATCATGGTCACTAATAATACTATTGCCTCATAATTAATCATCATATTCATCACCAGATATTCATCAATTATAATATATACCATAACTGTTCACAATAATTTGACTTGTTTATTGTAATCTCTGCTACTTTTAGCTCCATTTTTGTGTTCATAATTCATGTCAGTTAGTTCTGGTTTCAGTACATGTAGTTTGAATGAAATGAACATATTATGCAGGAATGGGGTTTTGAATTCCCAAATGAGGACATTTCTAAAGACATTGCAACAACCAAATACACAGATTTCTTGCTTGCAACAGCATCAGGGAAAATTGAAGGAGAAAGATCGGTTCTGGACAAAATCGCAACCCCTTTCGAAAAGACCAAAGTTGCTGCATATACACTTGCTGCTCTGGCGCCTTGTATGAGACTCTATGCCTTCATCAGTACAGAGATCCAGGGCATTATAAGTCCTGATCAAGATAGCACTCACATTTACAAAAGCTGGATAGAAAATTATTCGTCTCAAGTTTTCAAGGTCTTTCTGATTATAAATCAAAGTGTTTTCTGATACCCTTTGTTTTAAAAAGTTGTTAATGACCAAACAAGAGTATTTATTTCAGGAAATAGCCCTGCAAAATGAAGACATGCTAGATAAACTTAGTGTTTCTTTGACTGGTGAGGAGCTTGAGATTATAGAGAAGCTCTATCATCAAGCTATGAAGCTTCAAGTAGATTTTATTGCTGCTCAACCAATTTCTGATCACCAATCTGTAGTTCCTTTGTCTCGGGTGCATGACTTTAGCAAACGCCATCTTACGATACTTTGTGACTTTGATTTGGCATGCACTGCTTTTGATTCTGCTGCCATATTGGCTGAGATTGCAATCATAACAGCACCAAAGGCTGATATGGATGGATCTGATCAAACCCAACTTGCTCGGATGCCATCAGCAGATTTAAGGAGCACATGGGATGTTCTTTCAACCCAATACACTGAACAATTTGAGCAATGTGTAGAAAGCATTTTGGCCAGTGAGAGAGGTTTGATCAAAACTAATTATTAAGACTTGATTTTGGTTGATGCTTAGCATGAAATTAAACGTTATGTTCCTAAAATCTTGCAGTGGAAGAATTCGATTATGAACGTCTGTGTAGCGCGCTTGAACAACTCGTGGAGTTTGAGAGAAAGGCAAATGAAAGGGTGGTTCAGTCAGGAGTGTTGAAGGGTTTAAATGTGGAGGATATAAAAAGGGCTGGCCAGAGCCTCATTCTGCAAGATGGTTGCAGAAGCTTCTTTCAGAAGATTGTGAAGAATGAAAATCTGAAAACTGATGTTCATGTGCTTTCATATTGCTGGTGTAATGACCTCATTGTATCAGCTTTCTCTTCAGGTATGCTTTTTGGAAATACCTTGTACACATTTATTTATTTATTTTAAAAGTGGTATATTCAATTGATATCTAATATTTTTAATTGTGCAGGAGATTTGAATGTCTTGAATGTACATTCAAATGAGTTGGTTTATCAAGAATCTGTCACAACTGGTGAAATTGTAAAGAAGATGGAGTCTCCCATGGAGAAGCTTCAAGTCTTCAACGACGTCCTAATCGACCGCAGGAGCGAAGGCAATAAACACTTGACAGTTTACATTGGAGGCTCAGTGGGTGACTTGCTGTGCCTGCTTGAAGCAGATATAGGCATTGTTGTTGGTTCAAGTTCAAGCCTAAGGAGACTAGGTGATCATTTTGGTGTTTCCTTTGTCCCATTGTTCTCTGGCTTGGTGAAGAGGCAGAGAGAACTTGCTGATCAAGATTGTGCCTCTAATTGGTGGAAACCATTGTCTGGTGTTCTTTATACAGTGTCTAGTTGGGCTGAAATACAGGCATTCATTTTGGGTACATAAAAGCCACCTCTCTCTCTCTCTCTCTCTCTCTCATCTTTTCTCGAAGAGAAACAACATAGTATTAGTAGTAGGCTATGCGTATAGAAAGTTGGTGGCTGTATTTTCAATTGAGTGCCACAGGGCAGCCCCCCTTTTTCTTTTAGGGACTGCCCCAGAAAAAAAAAACACTATCCCTTTGGTTACTTATTTATTTGTGTTCAACTTCAGCTTTCTTTAGATTATTATATCCTTCAGGTTCAAGCAAGTTGGTGTTGAGAAAGATTTCAATGGCAACTTTCTGGCAGGTGAGAGAAAGAGAAGAAGATGTAATATAAATTTGTTTGTCTGTGAAATTTGCACATCAAACACATATTATTCTTTTTTTCACACCTTCCATTTGCTTCTGATGATATGTTGGAACTTGGATTGGAGAAGCAATTTTGGAAGTATATATGATATAAACTTGGCTACTGTTTGCCACATGGCATATATAGGTGTTGAATAAAAAATTCTAGATTGGGTAATGGGTTGCCAAAGGAGCTTGTCATGGGTTTTAATTGGGCTTAACCAATAGAAGTTGTTTGAACAATAAAATAAAAAAACCAATTGAAGTTTCCAATTAGCTTGGTTAGCCATTAGTCTTTATTTCTTGCCCAACTAATTTGGCATTAGGCTGGGTAACCTCAAATTACTGGAAACCAATTTGTAAGGTGGGTGCTGCTTCACATCATGAGTTTCTAAGAAAGGTACATGGATGGTGGTCATTATCGTAAGTTCATAACCAATTTAACTTTATCCATTCAACATTTGAGAGAGTCGTTCTATAGTGAGGGACTTATAAGGGTCATAGATGAGACCCTATCTTTTAACCGTTGTATCAAACTAACCAATATGATCCAGCGGCTAACCAATTTGATCAAATGGTTATTACAGAATTCTACCAACATTTGATGCAAAGTGATAGGCTGCCCTTGAAGCCCCACTAACTTGGATCTTTTCCCCTTTTTCTAGTGGTCCATAAGTTGTTCAAATGTCCTATAAGACTGTTTCAGACAACCAAAGTGGGAAATCAGAGGCTCATAGTTTTTGTAAAATTTTCCTTATTTGTCAAAAATTTTGGTTCTGCATAAATAAAAAATGTTAGTAGCGGTTGGGTTAGATATTCTTTAGCTAGCTATCCAATCTTTATTAATTAAAGCCATGAAAATGTCAACAAATTTTGATTAGCCCAACAAATAGGAAGAGTTCAACGTATAAGCTTCCATCACGACTGATGACCCAAAAGTCAGAAGAAACCAAACTAGTTGGAACAGACATTTGCAAGCAAAAATCAACCATCAGTAGCTATCAAAACTAGTAGATTTCATCCAAAGAATTAAGAAACTGTGGATAATTTTGTGAAACCAATTTTGTACGATGAGAGAAATACTAACCGGACTTACTCAAAAAAGAGTCTCTACATGTATTTGTTTGTTGATACCTCATGTTCATTGAGCAAAGGTGACAACAAATCCATGCATGCAGTGGCCCCGGGCCCCCCAATTTTTTTATCTCTCCTTTATTATATTATATAACATATAAAATTTGTAATAAACTTAAGTTAAAGTTCCCTCTAAAACAAATTAGAAATATTTAGCTCTAAACATGTAATTATTGAATACTTAAGTATTTTATATACTTGTATTTTCTATTTCGGCCCCCCTAACTTTATTATTCTAGCTCCAACCCCTGCATGCATGTATAAGCTCTTTTTTGAACAAGTCTCGTTAGCATTTCCCATATTTGAAATGAGTGATATCCTATCAAGTAATTTTTTTTGGCTCAATAACGGTAATATATACTATAGCTTAAAGTCATATGATGACTTGCAGGGATTAAAAAAAAGACGGAAAGAAAGAAAGAAAACATGACCCTGAATTTAATGAGAATGGTCAATAACGCGTAAGTATGCACTAGGAAAAAATAAAGGACCAGTTTGCCTCAAGTAGAGACTATACAATTTGTTGAATGTATATATAGGCTGCAGGGTTATGCTAAAAGAAGAAAATGCAGAAAGCTTAACTGGTGCATATGGTTGAGTGACCTGGAAGGAACTATAAGAAAATGGAGAAGTTACAACGAGGTTTTGGTGGTGATGGGGAAGAGGAAGGGTATGATGCGGTGGTTGTGGGGTCCGGCTACGGTGGTTCTGTTGTTGCTTGTAGGTTGTCCATGGCAGCTGCAGGCATAAGGGTTTGTCTACTTGAGAAAGGCCGCAGATGGGAATCTGAAGATTTCCCAACTGACAGCTTCAAGTTGTTGTCATCTTTGAGGATGGAGAGCCGGAACCTAGGCCTTAGCTTTGGATCCAAGGATGCACTAATCCAGGTCCGTACATGTGTTTCCTTAAATATTTCAGGTTTCCATTTTCCACAATTACTGTTTTATTCTCAATAGCATGTGTAGGTATTTCCTTAAATATTTCAGGTTTCCATTTTCCACAATTACTATTTCA
The DNA here is from genome assembly GCF_965620075.1 of Prunus avium. Lineage (NCBI taxonomy): Eukaryota > Viridiplantae > Streptophyta > Magnoliopsida > Rosales > Rosaceae > Prunus > Prunus avium. Next base: position 37,222,315 of record NC_142291.1, read on the forward strand.
GCTACCATAATAAAAACGTGCTTACGGGGCAGTCAACAAATGAAGTTGAAAATCAATAGCCTGAACAAAACATGTCGTATGTGTAGGTATACGAGCAAAATGATTCTGTAGCAGTAGTGGGTTGTGGGCTTGGTGGAGGCTCACTGGTGAACGCAGGAGTTATGATGCCAACGCCAGTTCGGGCCAGACGACATCTAAAATGGCCAAACGACTGGGAGAAGAACTGGGATCATTGTGAGGCTTCTGCTGCAGCCATGCTCAAAATACAAAGTGTTCCTGTGAAGTTTTCTGTTGGGCAGGCCTTGGAAGACATCGCCATTAAAGAAGAGGTTGGAGAAACTTCTGAGACTTCTGTAAAGCTGACTGTGAATTTTGACTTTGAAGATCAACGTCCAGGAAACACTGAAACTTCGAAACTTCAAGAGATGGGTAGCTGCTTGGCCTGTGGAAATTGTCTTTCTGGATGTCCTTATAATGCCAAAGCTTCTAACGACAAAACTTATCTACTTTCAGCAATCCAGGCATGTCTTATCTATAATCATCCCCTTATATGATATTGAATTTTTTTTGTTTGGTACTATTAGAGACTCTTCATATTCATATTCATGACAGTTAAAGCAAATTAAGGAGATTTCTGTTATAATTGTTAATACCCATAATTGCCTAGTTGTCTATTACAGTTTGGCTATAACTCCCAGACCATTGCAGCTTGTATAAAATCCATGTAATAGTGTTTATTCAGATATGAAAAGAATCTGTTTCTACATGGTATCTAGAGCCACCATTTTCCATTAAAATTCTTCTGCTTCTCTTCCTTTAAAATTCGTTCTACAGGTACAATAAAAATATATTTAGGCCCAGAAATCAGAGAGAAACTCTCATATGTAACGAGGATATCACTTTTTGCTATTTTCGACCAATAACGCAATGACACGCAGGATAATTTTCCACGTGTCATTGTGTTATTGGCCGAGGATAGCAAAACAATGCTATACCTGTTATAAGTAAGTTTTTTTTTCTTTTCCAAAAATCAGCCTAACTAGGGTTTTTAGGCTTGACCCGGCCTTGATGGCTGCAAGCTCTAATGAAGCCGATATGTGCCTAATTTTCGAGTTAGGCCGGCTCGTCTCAGTGATGACCCTATATATGCATTAATTAATATTTAGGATGTCAAGAGAGGTTTATAGTTAACCACTAAAACCAATACAAATGTTAACTTCTTGTGAAGCAGGCTGGATGCACTGTTAAAACTCAATGCCAAGTGCAGTATGTGATTAGAAACACGTATGACGATGACGGCCAAAGTGGCAGAAGAAAGAGAAGATGGCGTGTTTATTTGAATGAGATTGATTACGTGACATCCGATTTTGTAATCCTATCGGGTAAGAAATAACAAAAGGATGAGAGATTATAGAGTAGTACAGTATTACCACGTTAGTATATGATACTTATAATCAAAATTTGTTATGTGTCATATTTAAAAGAAAATTAAAACTATTTATTCAATTGGAGTTTGACTTCCAATTTTACCTTTTGGAATAAAATTAGAAAATTAGAAAATAAAAAATAAAAAATCCTTCAACTGGGAGTACTCCTCCACCCCCCATCTCCGTTTATTCCTCCCTTTTCCTTTTTCAGCTTCCTTTGCTTTTATACAATGAAGGAAACAAACCCACATCCCAAACCTCTCCTCCTGCTAATTTTACTACCCGCAATTCTATCTCTCCAATCAACTTTGGTTGTGGATTTTGTGTTCAATGGCTTCAACTCCTCAGACATGCTGCTTCTCTACAGCAACGCCACCCTCGAATCTCGGATTCTAACACTCACAAACAGCACAAATTTCTCCATCGGCCGAGCAAGTACAAGATCCCCACCAAGGCACCCAACTCTTCATATGTGTATCGTTTCTGAACTTCTTTCATCTTCTCCCAATCCTTCAGTTTCTCCATGGAGCCGTCTCCCTCGCCTCAAAACCTCATGTTCCAATTTCTTATTACTTTGTATTCTAACCATCACACTCTGAGGATTACCATGAGGAAAAAACTCTATAGAAAAGCAAATTGAAGTAAAGACCCTAAGAAGTTCTTTTGGGATGTGAATTTAAAACTAACTATAAAATAAAGTGGTAGCTGATGAGGGAAAGGGAGAGAGAGATGGAGGGTGGACTGTATAAAAGGTGGATGGATTCAATGATACTGTCGATAAAAAAAACAAAAAGAAGAAGACAGGGTAGGGTTACCGCCAAGATTGGCTTGAGCATTATTTTATTTTATTTTATTTTTAATGTTATTTTAAAGGGTGAAATTGGAGGTCAAAGTCCAGCTGTACAAGTATTTTTAATTTTCTTTTAAATGAGACATGTGGCAAATTTTGAAAGGAAGTATCATATGCTGATGTCGTAGTAATGTACTATTCTATAATTTCTCCAAAAGTACCACGTATAACTTGTGGACATTTTGGTCTCCATGGAAGATTTTAATTATAGATGTGTTTTTTTTTAGGGGGAGTTTTTGGCACGACTGAGATTCTGTTTCAGTCACAAATGAGAGGGCTGAGAGTTTCAGAAGCTCTTGGCTCAGGGTTCAGCTGCAATGGAAATAATGTTGCTTATCTCACGGGAAGCTCGACGCCATTGAATGGTTATGGACTAGATAAGAAGGAACTCTTTAAGATTCCATTTCAAGCAAGGCCAGGACCCTCCATCTCAACATCTTATACTTCATCAATGGGTTTTACAATCCAGGTTTGGAGACTTCTTAGTTTATACTTTATTTATTGTCTTTTGGTTGCTAGTATTAATATTTTAGCCACACTACAAGAAAACAATGTTAATAGTCACTGACATCCGTCACACATGTGGAACCGTGACGGTTAGTTATTACTATTAAGTACTAATAGTGCTTTTAGTCACCTCATTTTGTGCCACATGATAATTATTAATTATGTTTTCTCGTGTGTCGTGAAAAATCTAGATTAAATCAATATTTGGTTAATTTCCCCTTGTGATCCACATACAGAGTGCTATACTTCCAAGAGCTTATCCGCACCTTCTATTCAAAGGAATTTTAACCTATGGATGGCCTGGTGGATATTGGTTTTTTCATGGGATTTTAGACAAGATAAAACTTGCAATGGGTTTTAAAGCAACTCAAGCAGTGGCTCTTCTTGCATTGGGACATGATGAGAGTGATGGCAAGATCATGTTAGAGAAGGGCACCAACAAAATCAGCTTTATCCCACCTCGTGATCCCCTTCTCCCACGAAAAATCAAAGTCTTTCAAAAGCTCACTCAGAAACTTGGAGGAGTTCTCTTCATGTCAAAATACCGGAGCACAGCAGTCCATCTTTTAGGTGGGTGCAATGCATCATCATCAGGTCCTTCACATGGTGTTTGCAACCCCAAAGGGCAGGTTTTCGACCCTCTGGCCACGGTGCATCCAGGCCTCTACGTGTGTGATGCTTCTTTGATCCCATGTTCCATTGGCATCAACCCATCTTTTACTATTGCCACTGCAGCTGAGCACATAAGTAGGCACCTTGTGCAGGATGTTTTGGAGTACAAGATCAGGAGAGAAGGTACTAATTATCTTGGAGGTGTTCAAGATCCAGATTCCTTCACTGAGAAGACTAAGACTATAGATAATGGCCGGAGATCGGTTGTCACGTTTAAAGAAACCATGAGAGGTCATGTTGGGGGCATGCCATGCACAGCTTTTCTCAAAATGAAGATGAACCCTCATGGTGAGGACCAGAAGGACTCTGATATTGAATGGAACTTGGGTACTAATATTCATGGGAACTCTCATCCCCTTCTAAGAGGGAAAGTTGGAGGGCATGTAGAATTTAGAGGCTTTGAGAAGGATAATTTACATATCATAGACGGGGATGTAAATTTGTGTGAAGTAGATTCCAGAACTCCGTACACACACTATATGCGTTATCATCTTCATCTTGTGGCATCTACCGGTTCAAGGTATATATGAAGAGTAATATTCTCTTGTTAGACTTATGTTGCTACAATGCGAGTTTGAACCATACATTTTGACAAAAAAATTCAACCTGATCGTATATGTTAATTCTGGCATGCAGATATATTCTAGAGGGGAGAAAGATAATGAATCCTTATCTCCTTGCATCATATGCATGGAGGGAAGCTACCACACTGCATGTGACATTTGAAAAAGTTGCCGAGAAAAGCTCAAAGGATCAAGATCATGACAAGGTGATTTTAAAAGGGGAGCTTAGTATTTCCATGATGGAGCTTCTTAAGAGCCTCGTCAGCTTTGAAGGAAACAAGAAAGGAAAGTTCTTAAGCCTCCTCTTAGGGACTCTCTTCAGAACCTATTTGTTGCAGGTACCTCGAGGGAGCCAAGAGCACTTTAATCTGTCAGATTGTGAGCATAAATATTCTTATCCAAGCAGCACTCTTCACGATATAAAAACAGGTACGTGTACGTCGCAAAAATTTGAGTTCAATTGAAATTAGAAGCCCGAAAACTCACATGTATGTATGCATGCAGAAGATGGAGTGGTTATCAGTTGCAGGCAATGGAAGTGCCAGCAAAGTTTGTCAAAACTTAGAGGATCACATGAACAACGAAACCCAATTCTCCTTGTTAATGGATATGCTGTTGAGAGTTACTGGCTGCCAACAGAGCCAAATGACTTGGTCAGAACTTTGATTGAAGAAGGGCATGAAACATGGCTGTTACAATCAAGGCTGCATGTTCTGAATCCTTCGAACACTTTTACCCTTGAAGATGTTGGAAGATTTGATATCCCTGTTGGTAATTAAAAGAGCACAGGTCAATCATATACAGTTATATTTCTTGAGCATTTAATTTCTAATTGCTTCCACTTTTCTGAATCAATAATTTGCAGCCATTAATAAGATGCTTGAATTGCTCGGACCAAACGTAAAGGTGCATGTAGTTGCACACTGTGTTGGAGGCTTAGCCATACACATAGCTCTCATGGGAGGTCATGTCTCTGCTAGCCATATAGCTTCTCTGTCTTGCACCAACTCTTCCATGTTCTTCAAGCTTAATGCTTTGTCCACTGTCAAAATGCGGCTTCCTCTGCTCCCAGTGAGCCCCTCTCTCTCTCTCTCTCAAACTCAAAGTTCAGGTGTTAGATTTGGTAATGTACTTAACGAAGGATGATTATCTAATTCTCTATAATTTATATAAATGTATGTATATGCAGATATCAATGTTGATACTTGGAAATAACAAGACACTTCCTCTTGTGGAAACATCAACATCACCACCAGTGAGCTCACGGCATAGGCTCCTGAAACTGATAGCCCACCTGATACCGCGGTACGAGAGATGCAGCTGCAGTGAATGTGAGGTTGTCTCCGGCATATTTGGGAACGCATTCTGGCACGAAAACATAAGTCCAACAGTGCACCAGTGGTTGAACAAGGAAAGCTCAACAAGGCTTCCAATGGCAGCATTTCCTCACCTCAGAAAGATATGCAACTCAGGTTTTATAGTTGACAGCAATGGCAGCAACTCCTATTTGATCCACCCACAAAGAATGGCTCTCCCAACACTCTATATATCTGGCGGGCGGCCTCTCCTTGTGACACCTCAGACTTCTTTTCTTGCTCATAAATACATGAAGCTGCACCAGCCAGGGTTTAGGCATGAGAGGGTTGTTGTGGAGGGTTTTGGGCATTCGGATTTGTTGATTGGAGAAGAGTCCTGCGAGAAGGTGTTTCCTCACATTTTGTCTCATATAAGATCGGCTAATGGTGATGAGCAGCAAGGAAGAAATGTTCATATCAATGTTGCTGAGGGGAAGAAGGTCTTCTCTGATTCAGAAGCTGATCAATATCAATATGAAGAAGGATTTGGAATAATTACCTGGTTCTCTCCTTTTGTTGTTCTTCTGCTGGCTTTTTTGTTGGTTTCTCAGTTGGCTCGATTGTTTTTATAATCCTTTTTTTTTTTGGATGGAAAAGAAATCTTTATAAAAAGAACAAAAGAAAAAAAAGAGTATATATGTTGGAGATTTAATTTTAGAGTTTTTTTTTTAATACAATGAAACACTGATTCAATACTGAAGTTCTTTTGGTCAAATTTTGTCTTGAATTTTTTTTTTTTTTTTTCATAAGAAGAAAGAGGCCCAAGAGGGAGTCTTGGGCCAAAAAAATGGCAATTGGGGCTTGTTGTTATGGGTTTTAATTTGGCTTAAACAATTAGACTTTGAAGTTTTTATTTAGCTTTAGTGTGATAAAAAAAATATCAAAAAAGAAACTTTTGCATTTAACTTTTCTTGATGAGGGTTTTGCTCTCACATGTTCAAAAAGTAACATTGTATATAGTGCACAAGCCACCTGCTCAACTTAAAGTCATGAAACCCAAAATAATGATGAGACAATAATAAAACACAAATAGTTCAAAACCTGTTCAAGAGTCGATCAAAACCACACAAAAATGGCACATAGGGTTTGAATTATTGTAATGCACTAGGGTTTCAATTAAAATTAGTGAAAACAAATGTGGGTCCCAAAACATCATGGACCCCAGCTCATGCATGTGGGACACGTGCAGCCACAAGCATTGTGATCCCTTTTTTTTTTTTTTTTTAAAGTCTCCCTTTACAATCATGAAAGTTTTGGTTTTTGGTGTGCCTTGGCATAAACCCATGTGAAACCATATAACCATCCATACCTTCTTCCCATGGGTTCTTCAGATGAGGGTAAGATTAAGATCACAATCAAAAAATAATCTCTTAAGGCACCTAAAAAACCCCTCTCTCTCTCTCTCTCTCTCTCCAATTATAGGGTGGAGGTTCTTCTTCCCAAGGAAGCTGCTGTTTTCACATGGGTTTCCCATCTGTTCTTACAGCAGAAATAGTAGCATTTGTTGAATTATAAAAAGTGCCACTATATGACATTACCACTATTTTTAAATGTACTGCTCTACATGTGTCCATGTGAAAATTGGCAGTATAATAACAAAGAATGAAAAAAAGAAAAAGGGAAAAAAATAAAAGAATTTAATCTGAGAGAAATGGCAGTAGGTGGGGCCTTAGCTCAGACCACCATTGATGCACATCACTTTCTTCCATTTCCTCCTGTTTGCTCTTCCCCTTTTTCTATTCTGTTTTCCTATATAATTCACTTGGGGCACTCCCCATTGGGTGTGTTTTATAGAATTTTTGTTTAGATGTGTAAATTTTTACTTTTACACAAGCGATATTAAAGTAGAGAGAATCGAACTTAGAACTTCGAGTGTAAGTATAAATTCTCGTAACTACTTGAGTTACAAGTGTTTCTGAAGAATGTAAAACTACCAATCTTTCAAAGGGGGGGGTGCAGTGCACTAAAGTAATAGGAAGGTGCCCTGCATATTAACATTGAGGTATGGCCCATATCAATTCGTAATATTTAAACAGAGCTGAGTTTTTGGCTTTGTTTAAATGTTTGGTTCACCCTGTAACATGGCAAGATTCTCTCGTATCAATCATGAGGAATAAATGACATGTTCATTTGAGTTATTGAGTTCTAATTAACCATATAATTCGATAATGGGTATGAACTGGCCTTGCTTTTTTTATTCTTTGAGACATTAAAAAGTGGGAAAACGAAGGTTCATAAACTGTGTAAATTTTTCCTTATTTCTCAATTTTTTTTAGCAAACTAGTGAGAATTATCATTTGGGTTTGATGTTAGCAAATACACACGCTTGATATTTTTCTTTTTAATCATGCAATGATGGATCCACTTTAGGCACAATATTTTCTGAATCTTTGTCATACTTAGAATAGAAGTTACCCTATAGTACAAGCTGAAGCAGGAAAAGCTTGAGATGAAACCCAAATCATTCATGCATGTAGCTTTTGGAGTTGGTTCCACCACATCCTTTGTGTAAGGCTTAAGATAAAGTGGCTTTTAAGAAAAATCTGTCCCAAACTTCCATGTCCCAGGTATAATTGTTTTAAGACTTATTTACAACAATCCTACTTTGCCTTCTGAAACTTGTTTTAAGACTTATTTACAACAATACCCTCCAAAATTTCGGTCAAAACCTACTTTGCCTTCCGAAACTGCTGTAAATAAGCCTTGTTTTAATTATTGCTCTTGAACATAAAGATAGTATGTGTGTTTTCAACTTCCCAAATGCATAAATCAACTTATGGGAATGAAAGAAAAAATCGCATAAGTGGGTTAGGTCAGTTGACCAAGAGTAATGAGTCCGTCCCCATGCACTCAACTTCGAATCCCCTTTTCCGTAGATTAGATTAATTTAAAGTATGTATTATCGTTCGTATTTAAAAAAATGAAAGAAAAATCGTACAAGCATCACATTGGTTTTCCAATTTGAGTTCTAGGAATTAAAAAGGTATGATCTATTACTTATTGGGATCAAAACTTCCCCCAATACCAATACTGGATAAACCCTTTTACTGTTTCATCTCATTAGTTTTAATTTATAAGAAATAATTAGATAAGACAAAGAATTACGGAAAAAAATTAAACAATTTTCATTATGGGATTATGATAACTCGTCACTCAAGTTGACCAAATATGATAACAGATAAATAACAGAAAGAAGAAAGAACACTTAGACTGCATGAGAGAGAGAGAGAGAGAGAGAGGGGTATGACCACATTCTCCATCCCATGTTTGGTGTCGGAGAAACTTCCAATAAGTCCAAAGCTTTCCCCGTCATTACTTGCAGTTAACAGCTATTGCAGTGCCCAAGATCTCACGAGCCCTTCAAAAAAACTATTATTAGAAACTCATCAATCCACCAATTCAATTATTGTTTATTTATAAACCAACACATATGCATTAGCCAATCTTGTTTCCACTACACCCTCCCACCTTCTCTGTATTAGTTTTCAGAGAGTGAAAATGGTGGAAAGTCAGAGAGATTAAGCCAACTAACAAAACCCAACAAGCATTGCAAGATGCATTTGAAAACCCAGTTCTTGATTTTCTTCTTTTTGTGTTGTTTCATTGGTTGTTCTTCATTTGGTTTTGCTGCTGTGCCTAATGATGAAGTGTTTGCGTTGCTTTCAATAAAAGCTGGTCTGATTGATCCACTAAACAGCCTCAAAGATTGGAAGTTGCCAGAAAACGTGGCTAAGTATGAAGCAACTCACTGTAATTGGACTGGCGTGTGGTGCAACTCTGAGAGGCATGTTGAGAGGCTTGATCTCTCTCACATGAATCTCAGTGGCCCTGTATCAGATGACATCCAATGGCTCAAAGGTCTCACTTCTCTCAACTTGTGCTGCAGTGCGTTTTCTTCATCTTTGCCAAAATCCATGGCAAATCTCACAGCATTGAAGAGCCTTGATGTCAGTCAGAATTCACTTGTTGGTGACTTTCCATGGGGGCTTGGGAAAGCAGGTGGATTGACAACATTGAATGCTTCAAGCAACAACTTCTCTGGTTTTCTTCCTGAGGATCTTGGCAATGCCACTCTGCTTGAGACTCTGGATCTTAGAGGGAGCTTCTTCCAAGGCTCAATTCCAAAGTCCTTCAAGAACTTGCAGAAGCTCAAGTTTCTTGGGCTTTCTGGGAATAACCTCACTGGTCAAATCCCATCAGAGCTTGGCCAGCTTTCCTCCTTGGAAAGCATAATTCTTGGGTACAATGAATTTGAAGGTGGAATTCCAATGGAGTTTGGGAATCTCACCAACCTCAAGTATCTTGATTTGGCAGTTGGCAATCTTAGTGGTGAGATTCCAGCTGACTTAGGCAGGCTTAAGCTACTGGAGACTGTGTTCTTGTACAAGAACAATTTTGAAGGTAAAATCCCACCAGAAATGGTAACCATTACCCCATTGAAATTGCTGGATCTCTCTGATAACATGTTATCAGGGGAACTTCCAGCTGAGATAGATGAGCTGAAGAATTTGCAGCTTCTGAATGTAATGTGTAATAAGTTGTCAGGCTCAGTCCCTTTGGGACTTGCAAGTTTGACTCAGTTAAGTGTTCTTGAGCTATGGAACAATTCATTCTCAGGTCATTTACCAAGTGATCTTGGTAAAAATTCCCCATTGCAGTGGTTGGACATCTCATCCAACTCATTCTCTGGTGAGATTCCATCAACATTGTGCAATAAGGGCAATCTTACCAAGCTCATCCTCTTCAACAATGCCTTCACAGGTCCAATTCCGGTGAGCTTATCGACATGCCTTTCACTTGTCCGTGTTCGAATGCAGAACAATCTTCTTTCTGGGACAATCCCAATTGGTCTTGGCAAGCTTGGGAAGCTTCAGAGGTTAGAATTAGCAAATAACAATCTCACTGGTGTAATCCCAGGTGACATTTCTTCTTCTACCTCACTTTCGTTCATTGATATCTCTAGAAATCACCTCCATTCTTCTCTTCCTTCTACCATTCTTTCTGCTCCAAGTTTGCAAACCTTGATGGCCTCAAATAATGACTTAGTAGGAGAGATCCCAGACCAATTCCAGGACTGTCCTTCACTTTCAGTGCTTGATCTCTCATCAAACCATTTCTCAGGAACCATTCCGGCAAGCATTGCTTCATGTGAGAAATTGGTAAGCTTGAACCTTAGGAACAACCAATTGACTGGAGATATCCCAAAATCAATCTCCATGATGCCCACATTGTCCATTCTTGATCTATCCAACAACTCTCTTACTGGTGGAATACCAGAAAATTTTGGAATCTCTCCAGCCTTGGAAACTCTCAATGTCTCATACAACAAGCTGGAGGGTCCTGTCCCAGCAAATGGTGTGCTTAGAACAATAAACCCAAGTGATCTTGTGGGCAATGCTGGTCTCTGTGGCGGTGTACTCCCTCCGTGTATGCGAAACCCAGTATTTACATCAAGGCACAGGAGCTTGCACACAAGGAACATTGTTGCAGGATGGGTTATTGGGATTTTATCGGTTTTAGCAGCTGGAATTGCACTTTTTGGTGCTCGATCTCTGTACAAAAGGTGGTATTCGAATGGAAGTTGCTTCGAAGATAGTTTTGAAGTTGGCAAGGGAGAGTGGCCATGGAGATTGATGGCATTCCAGAGGCTTGGTTTTACAACTGCTGACATTCTGGCTTGTGTGAAAGAATCAAATGTGATTGGAATGGGAGCTACTGGGATCGTCTATAAGGCAGAGATATCAAGATCAAACACAGTTGTGGCAGTTAAAAAGTTATGGAGACCAGCAACAGATGTTGAAACCGGAAGTAGTGATGATCTAGTTGGAGAAGTGAATGTCTTGGGGAGGCTAAGGCATCGAAACATTGTTCGATTGTTAGGATTTCTGAACAATGATACCAATTTGATGATTATATATGAGTTTATGCACAATGGCAGCCTAGGAGAAACCCTGCATGGCAAGCAAGCAGGGAGGTTACTTGTAGATTGGGTTTCGAGGTACAACATAGCAGTTGGCGTCGCGCAAGGTCTCGCTTATCTTCACCATGATTGTCACCCACCAGTCATCCATAGAGATATCAAGTCCAACAACATACTACTTGATGCAAACCTTGATGCAAGGATTGCTGATTTTGGGTTGGCACGGATGATGGTTCGAAAAAATGAGACAGTTTCCATGGTGGCTGGATCGTACGGCTACATAGCCCCTGGTGAGTTTCTACCTTCTAGTTTCACATCTTAATCTTGTACTCATTTCGGTAAGTTTCTTGTCACTAACAAGTTTGTGACTTTGTGTTTACTTGATCAGAATATGGATACACATTGAAGGTTGATGAAAAGATTGATATCTACAGCTATGGTGTGGTTCTATTGGAGCTTCTCACTGGAAAGAGGCCATTAGACCCCGAGTTTGGAGAATCGGTAGACGTCGTGGAATGGATTCGGAGGAAGATTAGGGTAAACAAGAGTTTAGAAGAAGCATTGGACCCCAGTGTAGGAAATTGCTTGCATGTTCAAGAAGAGATGCTCCTAGTCCTTAGAATAGCATTGCTTTGCACTGCCAAGCTTCCCAAGGACAGGCCCTCAATGAGGGATGTCATAACCATGCTTGGAGAGGCAAAGCCTCGGAGGAAAAGCATTAGCAACAACAATGAAGCTTATGCAACTAAGAAAGACCAGCCTGTGTTTAGCACCTCACCTGTAAATGGCCTTCTCTAGGGACAGTAATTTTGAGTTTCCCTATTTGGCTGTTATTATTTTGATTTTTCATGCTGTATGTAAGATTAAGATTGCGTTTTGTTAACGTTTGTAATCAATAGTTCATATATCTCATTATTAGAATAACATCTTAAGTACAAAATAAGTCCAAGACCTCGATTTTTTCCAATCTTATTGACATTTTATTCTTACAAAACATTCTGTATCCGTTTGCCTTCCTTTCGGGTCTGGTTGTTCTGTATCAGAATTTGTGTAAAATTTCAGTTTCAACAAGCCCCGCAACAACATTGATCATTCTCATTATCAAACATTTTATCTCCATTAAACAAGGGGAATCGAAAACAGCCCATCTGCTATAACAGACAAAGGGATTTGACTGCGTCCCCATATATACAACTTCAACAACATCATTCACCAAAGTATGCAGCATATGCATATATATAGTACTATGACATCGAAAATTAAGATGACTATGGCTTTGACAAAGCAGGGAGATAACTCTCAGAGAAGGCGTACCAAGAATAAAATGAAATAACATTCGATAGCAACCAAAAATGAACCCAAAAAACCAAAAGGTTTCTCTCTTTTTTCGAAAAGCTCCAACTATAAGTTTCATCCACTTTGTACATCTTCAACCATACGTCGTCTCTTCTTGCTAAAATGGATCTATATCGGCTGGCATCTTTGCCTCACACTCTTTTCCTGTAGCCTTGGAGCTGCAAATTAAATTAACAGAGTTAGTATCGGGTAAAGCGGTAGCTTTCGGAGGCAAATTTGATGCTTCATTCACATCTACATACCAAGTCCATTAGCCTCAGATGTCCTCATAATTCTTAACCTCTTCACAGTACCAAGAAACATCCTGAATGCAAAATAAGTACAAACAAATAAGGTGTTGAGAAAACCAATAACTCAAAAAACCATATACTGTCCTCAGAGATGGGTTTTAAAATTTTAGATACCTGATTCTTTTAATACAGAATTTATAAGAATTAGATGAAACAAGCACAATTACTTAAGTCAAGTATAGTATTTCGAGTGCGCAAACACAGACCCCAAATTGATAAAAAAGCTTACCCCCAAGGAACATCTCCAACAAGCATCCAGTCTCCATCTTTGTCTTCATAAGTGAGCACAAACTCAAATGATCCATCCAGCAACTTTGACGGTCTAGTTGCTCCTGCCATTATACCATGCTCCTCCTGACCACCTGTACCTGATTATAGATAACATACAACCATCAGTCAAAGTGAAATAAAGACTCCGTCCAGCTAATATCAATAAACTTTATCTTGTCCAAATAAAAACCATACATTTTGATTGATAGATATTATGCATATGACATTTATCTTGAATCCCAACATATTCAAGAAACCAATAACTTTCAACTTTCCTAAATAGAAAAAATTTGGCCAATAAAAAACTCAATTTTCATTTTTTCTTCATTTAATTGGCATTCCAAGAGAGCTTGGTAAGATGATGCCACAGTGTATAGAAGGATCATTGTGCAACTCAAATTCGAGTAGCCTGTATTTTGAAACAAAAAACTAACAAACCCTATGAACTCTTCAATTTTGAATATCAAAATATAAAGGTTAGAATTACTAACGTATTGAGTTCAGATGCATAGAGGGTCCATCGAACATATCTTCCAATGTTTGTGCTAGAGCTTCATAGCAACTCTGTGCACTTAGATTAACCTTCCGCCCAATTGGAGTTCCATCCATATTCACCTTCACGAATAGGGAGCCCCTCAGGTGCCCTTTCTCCTTAGCATTTCCACTGTTTGCCTTCCCTGCAGTATTCTTGCATTCACTTTTCTCATCTACTGAGTTAAATACTTCAGTGGATGAAGATTTCGCTTGGGTAACCAAACTATTCATTCTATAAGTTCTGATTGGAGGCCATCCCACAACCTGACTGCTTCAACCAACAAAAGATACAATCAGACAAGAAAACAAAAACGAAAAACTTCTGAAAAACAGAAGAAAATTACCATAGCTCAGTACATATGACTCAAGGACAGCAGCTAATGATCACTATGCAACCCATATTGTCTCAAACAACAATGAAAAGAAAAAGAGCTACTTTAATGCTTCTGGGTAATTACAAAATCACAAATACGATTGTGTGCACAATAATGCAGAACCATAGTGTTGTTCCGATATACACTAGTATTATAACTCCAAGATGTAAACCAATGCTTCCATCAAGGATATTTATGCACTGTGCTAAGCAAGCAGAGATTATCTGCCTCCAGACCAACTAATACTAATTATGAAGTTAAAGGATAATGGGGATTCCTTGTCAGGATGCTAAATACTAAATAGGTTCTTAAATCTAACAACATTTGCCAAAAATAGAAAGTATGTCATAAAATCAAATCAAGGTTAACATGGAACAGAACCACGTTTGGAAAGCTATAATGCTAACAATAATTTATTGTGTGCAATAAGAGAAGGAGAAAGCCTAGAGTACCTAAAACTAGAACATCAATGAATGAATGAAACTTTAAAACAAAAAGCCCAAAAAAACTTTTTTTTTTTTTCGAGTCAAGTCTTACCTGGCACCATTAGCAGCTGCCACAGAATCAGCACTTCTCTTGGTCCCAGCTGTGACATTAGCACTGCTCAATGAAGACGATGATGAGGAGGACGAAGAAGCTGATGATGAGGACAAAGATGAACGCACAGAAGGAAAATCTTTAGCAGTCAAGATCCTAGCATATTGACCCCTTGGGCCTTGTCGGGCCTTCAATAAACAACCACCACCACCTCCACCAAGGCTCAACCCAAGACAGAGCTCAAGGTCAGACTCATCTGGGCTAGAAGAGTCCTCAGAAGACATGGCCAAGTTGTCTTCTTTAGACAGCGTTGACATAGTCAAAGACCCACCAGCTGAACCTCCACCTCCACCACCACTACCCAAAACACCCTCCATTGAAATCTTTCACCTTCTGACTCAAATTCAATCACAAAGCTCAGAGGCTCAGAACCCAGAAGTTACTTATATGCTTGTGCCTTTGTATAAAAGAGCAGACAAGGGTTGGGTTCAAGAGAGGCTCGATTTGGAGAGGAATTTTCAATTACAGCAAGTGATTGAGATGGAAAAGGAACAAAAGGAAGAAGTGGGTTTTGCTTGGGGCAGTAATCCTTTGCGCAAATTTACACAAAAATCAAACGCTTTGTCGGCCGTTTCTGCAAATTTTTGTGCACAATTTGTTGAACAAAAAATGAAAGCTTTATGCTTTGTTTGGTCGGTTTTGGGAAAGAGAAAGAGGGGCAAAAGGTAGGTGTTTGCTTTGCCTTGGTTTGGTGTGGGTGGTGATAAAACGAAAGAGGATGGGGTCTACCCATACTCATTGCAGGATGGACCCGCCTCTGTCTACTGTCTGCTTTATGCGCCTCCATCAATATCCTTGCTTGCTCCTAGGCTACCTCAATTTATCGTTCTCGTCTGACGATACCAAACTTATTACTTACTCTCTGCTCTCATTTATCTTATATATATATATATATAAATGGAGAAGGTTTTTTCTTTTTCTTTTTCTTTTTCTTTTTCTGATACAATCGAACTCCAATTTAGGCTTAATGAGAATTTTTGAATGGAAAACACTTATAAAATATATAAAAAATACAACCAAAGCAATAAATTATTTGAACTTTGATATAAAAGAACGGACTCACTACTATAATCAACTGATCTGCGAATAGTAGTACATTCATAAAACTAGAAGGCAACCACCTTCAAGCTTCTGTAATTTTTTTTTTTCTATATAAAAGAGTTTTATAAATATAAACCATGAAACCAACTGAAAAACGGGAAACGAGATTTTCTCGTGTTTTTCAAGTAGGAAAGAAAACAGAAGATGGGACCCGCCGCAACCCATACGCTCCAAACGACAAGCCGACAACGCGGGTCCACAAAACACAGGTCTCAACACGTTGGAGTTAGGACCGCGTGGGGCCCTCGCTTGGTGAGCACGTATCTTATGACACGTGGGAACAGGGGAACATCGGATTTAATGTGGACAGCTCAACGGACGCTGGGAAGGGACAGGATTGGCCAAGCTTTCAGGTACGGGAATTTGTGAAGGGGAATGCTAGCAACCTTCTCTCTAACCTTCTTTTTTGGACCTTCTCCCTTCTTCTCATGACAATTGTCACTTTCCTTACACTTAAAACAATGTCATTAATGCATCACACAAACTAGTTTTTGTTTTCCAAGTTTACCCTTATTAAATGTATTAATTTTTTTTAATAACAAGCTAATATTTTTTACAACTTTCTTACCATTTTGTTAAAAAAATTAAATAAGAAAATAAAAACTGAAGTTTTTTTTAAATTTTTTTTTTCCAAAGAGAATGTGTGTTTTGTTATAAACAAAATAAAGATGATAACAATGTCATGAAACGAACTTTTTTTTTTTTTTCAAAAAAATATGACGTTTTTCTTATGTTTTTTTTATTATTTAATTTTTAATAATGTGCTAAAGAAGTTGTAACAAAATTTGAATAAATTGAAGGAAATATAGAAGTCAATACATTTTAAAAGGGTAAACTTGGAAAACAAAAACTAACTTGTGTGATGAATTAATAACATTGTTTTTAGTGTAAGGAAAGTGACACTTGTCATGAGGAGAAGGGAGAAGGTCCAAAAGAGAAGGTTGGAGAGAAGGTTGCTAGCATTTCTCAGTTGGGAAACGTTTTTAAGTCCGTTTGCCACGTGGAGCACTCTGGCCTAGCCTGAGCTCGGCCTTTGACGGCGTCGTACTGGGGGACAACGTCTGTCAACGGTGGATCGGCTCATGTATGTAAGTGGGCCCAAGGGATGGAGAAAAATATCATATGCCCACATCATCATACAGTTCCATGATCCCCCACACTCATTCACTGTGAGACGGTGACACCTCATTTGGAAGTCCTTAATTTAAGAGGGAACAATCAAATGATGTGGAATTTTGCCAACTAAAGTTGAATAATGGTATCTTCTTTAGTTCAAGCCACATCTCCACTAATCAATTGCATTAGGTTAAGATAAGCTAAATAATGATAAGGTTTTCAGATTAATTACTTTTATTATTGTCGAAGGAACTGTGATTCATTATCACTCTAAAATAGTCATCATGCATTCTATCTGAACGGAAAACGTTAATATCGCTTCGTTAGGTTACCATAGAAGATATTTTGAAGGAATTAATTATGATTAAGACAACATATACAAGACAATTAAATTAAGCAATTAAAAATGATGAAGTTTCACAATCTTGTCCATGTCCAAATGGGACAAATCAAGACACAACTTTTTTGACTTTAAGATTTGTCTTATCATGGATGGACGGACCACCCATATCCTTCGTTTGTATTTTACTTCAAGTTAATATTTAGCGTTGGACCTAAACCTTCTAGGCCCTACATTTTTCTTGGGAAATTTTAGAATGGCTTCTGAAAACTTTATTTTCATTTCACCAAATCACTTATTAAATAAAAAACAAATAAAAACATTCTAGGGAACAATGTTTGGTCAGTCCATCCCAACTCAACTTTCTCAAACCCGGCCCAAGATTAAAAACCAAAAGCTTCCTCAAGAAAAAACTGAGATGGGCTGCAATGAATAACTACAACCAAAGCTCTGTGTCTCCTTCTACTAGGCAAAATACTCTGCTCAAGTGTAATTCAGTGCGAAAAGTTTCTACTATTGTACCACTCTGTACGAAGGTTTATGTGAAAAGGAGAATTTATATGGGCAAATACTCTTGCTTACTGATGTGTTTATTACTTTATTTCTTCTCTGGATTCACTGATTCTTGAGTGCTACAACCGGTGCATGCCGTGCAAGCTGGAGCAGGGGTGTCACATATACCGATCCGCATTGTTTGCTGCTTCACTTCATTTTCAGGAACATGAACAAGGGCATCAATGATTAGGATGTCCCAATCACGAGGTATGAGATATGAAAGCCAGGTGTCATCTGCGAAAGAGAAATTGGTATCAAAACCCAAGTGATATATATGTACTATGTAGTTGAAATCCAGAATGAAACACAAAATAGTGTAGTTAGTATTCGAACATTCCGCACAAGCCAATTTGTAAAGGACCTGGCATTGACAAGGAGAATAAGTACAGAGCAACAAAGGATGCCTATCAATTATCTGGGTTTGGATGTAAAATCATGTACAGCTGTTACGGTTTTAGATGTAAAATCAAGTATTGCACATGGAAGTGCATGAAGAAGATTCAAAACACCAAAATAAGATATACAGGCGCATGAGTAAGAACATGCACACAATGTACGTCTTTAAGTTTTTTGTGCTTGTGTCTGTGGACACGCGATGATCTGTTTGTGTGTATGTAAATCAATACAAACCTCCATTACGTACAGCCTTCACCTCCAAGACTCCCCCACCTCGTGGTCCGGAAACAGGAAATGTGCAAGATACAGAATGCCTCTTATGAGCTACTGCAAGCCATGCATTGTACCATGGGCCCTTCACAATAGGTTCCCCTATAGCTTCTATGATAGCCGGGTTCTTACTGGCTTTCTCCATGGCCTTGCTGCAAAATTTTCAGGAAAGGATTAAACGTGAAGCCATAACTTAAGTATACATATAGGACAGTGAAATGGTTTAGGGTTGTTCCTCAACCTCTATATAACCCCTTCCCCCTTCCAAGAAAAATTTCTCATTCTTCCCACAAACCACTACCAATGAACCAACAGTCTATGACTAGAACTGCCTAAACTTCCAACTTCAAGTGGGGACATTGTGTCATGATTGGTGTATGTAGAGGAAACAAAGCACACATCAAACAAGAAAGATGCTGACACGTAAGACATTTATTCCAGATAAGATGAAGTCATAAACAAAATTTGCCTAGTTTTACTCGCCCTCCCTCCCTGTCTACAATATTAACTAGTAATCTCTATGGTTTCTTTAAAGCTTATGCGAAAAACTTCTCATGAACTACATTACAAGAATGCTCAAATTCTTTGCACATTACCAAGTTGACGATTGCACAGTTTGATCTAATTAGTAAAGCCAGTCATATAACTGGTCCAAACTATTCTCAAACTCAAGAAATGAAAACCACATTTTTCAATCAAATGAGCTTAGATTCTAAGCTAGAATAGCAGACACACACACAAGACAAGACTTCATAACATTTAGAAAACCAATCACAAACAAAAATACATATTGTTCATTAGAAAAACCCAATGCAACCATCTCAAGTTCCCTATTTGAGCAGGCAAACAGATCTATCATATTGTTTAAGACACAAGAGAAAAAAGTCCCAGATAATCTGAAAAATACCTGCTGCAGCTCTGATAAATAACAAGATCATTAAGAGCGCTCAAGGCTACACCTCCCGTAGTAGTAATCAGAAGAAAAGACACTGCTTTACGACCAAACGAGCTCTTTCCTTCATCCACAGTCTTTGCCGAACTGCAGCAATAAGTCACATATATATAATCTCAAAACTACAAAACTACGAAATGGGTTTAGCCCATAATAATTGTTATTCAAAGAAAAAAAAAAAGGCTGCCATTGCTGTAACAGCTGCTATTCAAATGGGAATTATAATTTGATCAGAAATCAGGGGTTTTGAACAAAAACAGTATAAATTTGAACCTGGAAAACTGTGATGCTGAGGAGCTCTTGTTGAACAACGAAATCAACCTCCTCGCCAGCATTTCTCTCTCACTCTCTCTATCTCCGTGTCTTCCCTCGTATATGCTGGTGTTCTACTAGTACTTCCGGTGCCCTTCGCTTCCAATTTTCACGCACCCACCGTGACCGACTGGACCATTTTGTCCTTCTCAAAGTAAAGAGTGCGTATCTGGAGTCGAGGTCCATTTCGTCAAAAGGCCCATGGTCCCTTTTTGCTTGGGTAAATTTCATGACCCAAATACAATTTTTTTTTTAACACAACCAATATTGAGGGAGTATTCAATAAGAGGACTTCGGGCCTAAGAGTAACTGCTCTTAATCACTTTAAAAACGGATTAAAAAAAGTTCTCGCTTGCCGAATCCTTAGCTTAGCCTGCCTTGTCAAGGTAAAGGATTACTGCTAACAGAGCATTTGATGCATCAATTATATCAGTTCTATTTTTTCTTTACTCCACTTGGTTCATCAAACTGGAAGTAGGACGGGGAGTGGTGACCCCTATCAGCCTACCACCCCAACTACCCCTCCGACTGAGCCATCCCGATCGCCTCGATAACGAGGGCTGCCTGCCTCGTGACAAAATTACAAAGGAATTAATATGATAAACCAAGTTTTTGTTCTTGGTAAATTTCACTAATGCTTCTACATTTTAGTTTGTATCTCATTATAGCGTTTAACTTTAGGCATGTTTGGTTATAATTTACCCTCATACAGGATAGGGATTAGAAATTTTAGCTTTCTTTGGGACCAAAAGCAATAGCACCATTAGATGCCTTACTCAAACTATCTTTTAAATTATATATATACACACAAAAATGTCAAGTATACATAGAGGTTACAGCTTACAACAAGGCTGGCCTTCAAATCTAATGGCTCACTAATCTATATATCAATATAACATGTGCAGGGTGAAAGAAACAGTGATTCTTCAAGTGGGTTTCTGCACTAACCAAGCAAACTCAACTTCTTTCATCTCCCACCCAATTGTTCTTCTCCTTTGGTCCAGTGGGACCTTCCTCCCCGTAAAGCTCAACTGGAAACTTACTGAAAATGTTCTCCACTGAATATTTAAACATCACAGGCAAAAGATTGATAACTTTATCAAGCTCAGTTCTTGAATTGTACACAATTGTTGGACCCCATTCTCTCATAAACTTCAGCCAACATGGCTCAGTAACTACCCCGTCTCCAAGATACTCTGCTGAAACAAGTTCGTAATGGACACTCGAATCCACAGATAGATTACTACGAGCAGCATCATTCCTTATTCCAACTCCAAGCTTGTCTGACCCCTGAAGGTAAGTCCCGGGATGAGGGTAGCTCGCATGTCCACTTTTCGATGAGTGGACAATAGCTCTGTTCCCTTCTATGTACTCCAAATCATATGCATCTACCCATTTGCCACCGCTGTGCTGTGAGAAGTATATACTCCAAAGCTCTCCTGAAAAGTTGCAGATGCGGAGTGTGAAATGCTCCCAGTCACCCACGTGCTGTCCGATCTTGCTAAGAGGGATGTCCATAGGTCCAACTTTGATAGTGGCTGGTCCATTGAAGGGGCAAAACACCCACATTGCAATGTCAGAAAAAATCCCACCAAGAGCTGGTTTCACATGAACATAGAGTTTTGCACTTTCCAAGTTTCCATGTTTTATAATTTCTCTTTGATCATCATTCGGCAAGTCTATCCAAAACTGGCCATCATTTGTCCCCCCACTTGGCAAGTTTGAGCCGCTACCATCAATAGCCTCACCAACAGATGTGCCGGTTTTGTACAATAATGCTCCACTTTTGAAAAACCATGAAACAGAAGATGGCAAGTAGACCTCTTCTGGATGAAAGAAAACGGTGGGTCCATAATGATTGATAAGTGAATGAATTTGATCAAGATTTGGCATTCCAGATAGCTTAGGGTTCAGATTCTTCAAGCATCTAATGTGTAGATCCTTTACAATGCCGAAGTCGTTACTGCAGAAAAATGTACCTACAGAAACCCCTTTCCCCATCATTCCCCGATGATGTGGTCTCGTAGTCCAAACTTGAAAAGGAAGATTTAGAGATGTTGAAATGGCATTAAGAATGAGTGTGTAAGTTTCACATCTGTCAGTTAAATCAGCTCGAACACACCTCACTTCATCCAGCCCAGGTTTCGCAGGTTTGTTAGTCACTAAAAATCCCATTGCTTTGTAACCTTCAGGTGGCTGAGGTAGCCAAAAGTACCCACATGCACCATAAATTTCCTTATTTCCTTCGTCAGGACTCCATACTAATGTGTAATCAAGTGGTTTGCTGAGAGCCGGGGACTTGACGCGCTCCAAAACATTGGCTGTTTCTGGCATATCGGCCTCTCTAACCACAAGAACAAAACCGTGTAAAGGCTTATCATTAGATTGGCAATAGTGGCCAATGCTATGGAATCCATCAGGTATTCCCGCTGGTTTATAAAATGTAACACATTTTTTCTTGTCCTCTGGCAGAGAGCAGGTCCAGATGAACTCAAATCTGTTGATTTTGAAAACCTCTATTTCTCCAAGACTTACTTTTCCAGAAGCAAAACCTTCACCTGTGAAGGAAAATACATGCTAAAATCACTTAGAAAAGTAGTCCAATATGTCATTCAAATAAACAACTGGAATCACAAGACTCAATTTTAAACTCTAGGTTCAGGAATTCTGTTGAACACTTTTCATCATTCTCTACTATGAATGCCCAAACACTCAGTTTTCTCATTGACTTTATTAAGTTTTTACTTTTTTGCGTAAAGTTAATACTCAGGCATTCTTGAAGATATTGTTTCTGTATTTGCACAACCTCCAAAATTTTGCATGTTAATCAAAATTCAGCTGCAACATAGGTGAATATGAAACTACAAAAAGATTGAAAGAATTTCAGAACCTCTTCATAATTAATCCCAATAACGAAGATAGCTAAATAATATGGAAGAATGGCTTTCAAAATAGGGAAAAATATTGAAAAGGGCGGAAAGGAGATGGTAAGCAGTATACAGACATCAACCCATCATAACTTGGAGAGTATATATGGAAACTGAACCCCAAAAGAAACAAGCTATATACAACATGCTAATTCCAACAAATAAATAAATAAAAAAGAGATACACCATAATCTAGAGATCCCACAATAAACAACAGCAAGCACACTAAACACTCAAAAGAAGAAAAAAACATCAACACATAAAATGAAGTTCAAAATATTTTGAGGCCCAAAACTGACAAGCATATCTCTATCTCATATTCTATTATTCAAGTAAAGCAAGAACAGCTACGTGGCCCCAATTGTTGGAGCTTTTAAGTAAGCAATTATGTATGCAGAAAAATAAACATCAGAGCTAAAGGAATATTTCAAAGTTCCTACCCTTCTACACGCCTCAGCAAACTGAACCTAGCTATGAAGGGCATAAAAGACCATTTATAAGGGGAAAGAAGCTTTAAGAGGGACACAAAGGAAAAAAGTAATGTATTCTAGTAATATGACTAAGATTTGTATGAGAAACTATTAAGAGAAATAACCAAACAACCAATATGAAGTTAAACCATCCCAACCAAAAGGTGCATTCTTTTGATGTCATGCATCATATGTGGTACAATACAACTTATCCCCAGTCTAAAGCACACGATCAATGGAGAGGCTCTTTGCACACAAAATTATGCACTACCAATGAAAAACTGAGTCATCAAGCAACACAGTAGACTAAACGCACTTATGACTGAACCATGATATTGTGAATTTTGACATGTTATATGAGCATGGCCAACCATAGAGTACTGCCGAGAGGACAAACTTACCAGAAGATACAAAATAACATATACAAACAGAAAATATTGGGGTTGCATAGATCGTAATTTTCATATTAGCAGCCAAGCTCAAATTCAAACGGCCATTGGAGCTTCATGATTCCCAGAATATGCTAAATTCTGATAAGTCCGGGTACTTTGTATGAGGAAATCAAACTAACCATATAAAGCAAGCACTGATTGGTTTGTGCAAAACAAGTAACTTTTTTTTTCTGTACAAATGGAAAAAGAAAATAGTTTTGTTTTCAACGTAGTTACAATTTATCTAAAAAGAGAACGGCTATAATTCATGATCCATTCAACAAACAGAAACATCCATTAACCAAAAAAAGCAAACTATCACAACCGCAATTGATTGTCTTCAGCACAATCCGCAAACCATACTGCCCAAAATCCATGAACAATCCAAATAGTAATAGAAACCCACATTTTAAATTACCAAACAAAACGAACAATCCAACAAAGATCAAAGCTTTGCACTAAAACTTTCATACCTGGAGGCCACTGAGGAACGGGATCAGGCAGAGAGAAGGGTTCAGGCTCTGGTGGGAATAAGTTGGTGAGTTTCTTCCAATAGAAGCACTTGCACCCGAACATCGTTTCCCCGAAACCGAAACTCTCTCTGCCTCTTTCTCGCTCTCACATAAACAGGACGAGGGTCTGCCTCTGTACCTCTGATTCTATAATCGCAAACGTAACACACGGTTCTGAAATTGATTTATGGATTTACACCACCTTTAAGTAGAGATATTTCAAAATTCTGTGTCATTCTTTTGGGGCCCTCTCCCACAGTGCACAACTTTATAGCTCGACAATGAAAGATGATGATTTGATTTGAATGCAAAGCCGACACGATTTTTAATTAAAAATTTGTGTTCATGATTTCATTTTCTCCTTTTTTTTTTTTAAATGTTAAAAAAAAAATTACTAAGAGAATCTCGACGAATTCTTAAATTATATAAATCAAATTTTAATCAAAACATGAAAACTAGAAAATTTGGAAATTCAAAGAATGAAGCTTTTCTCAAGAAGAGTTCACCTTTATTTATGGGAAAGTTGCTTGTGATAAAGTGAAAGCAACCAATGAGGATGATAGGTCACTTTGGTCGTATTTGAAAAGAAAAACAAGTGGGATTAACCGTGATAATCTGAATATTCTTTAGTAGTAAACAGTAAATTGAAATTTGAGAGGGAAACAAGCATTCATTTTTATTTTTATTTTATTTTTTTGGTCAAAGAGATGCTTCATTGAAATAAAGAGAAATCAACGTAAAGTCTCCAAGAAGGAGGGAACTCCACTCAACAAATAACAATAAGGCAAAGAGAAACAAGCATTCATATGTAGTGTTTTTTCAACACTTCCAACAGGTCATGTCATCATATTACGATCCCTCTCAAAATTTACGATGCTGGGCTAATTTGGCATTGTCGTGCTGTGAAAATAATCGCTGACAAATTTACTGTGAGAGAAAGCAATTTGAGGTTTGGTAAACTTTTTGTTAAAAGTGTTGTTCGTATTGATTCCCACATAATCAGAAAATAATTGCCGCATAATTATTAAACCCAACGCCTCTTCGAAATTGATTCCTGCATAATTAGAAAATGAAAGCACATTATTAGCTGTTTTCCCTTATAGTTTTTTCTCACAACAATTTTTAACAATAAGTGATTTTCTCATAATTTATCAAACGAGTTTAACTTTCCAAAATTTTAAAAAAATCACTTATCATCTCAAATAAGTAATGCCAAACTAGCACGAAATGTAAAAGATGAAAAGGTCAATGCTTTCTTGTCGAGAATGAGGATTTGAACATCGAACCTCGTTGCACAAATAACTACTACTACTAGCGCAATTCCTTTGATGCTACAATGCCTCAAATGAACTTGTGAAGCTTGTGTTGCATATGTAGGACACGACACAACAAATGACGTCGTGTCGGTCTAATCATAATTTTCAGTCTTTTTTTTTTGGTGGTCAACTGGAGAATTCATAATTCTCAGTTTCTGCTACGTGTACGGCTGTAAAGTAGTTGTATTTCATTAATTCAACACGGCCGGTCGTTTGGTCTCCCAAATTTTATTTTCTGCATCTTTTTCATGGCAGACAACATGCCAATGGCAATACCATGTCATTTCCTTCAAATTTTGTCTGATTTTGACATGGCAGACAAAAGAAAATTATTATTTTTATATTTTAACCACCTTTTAAAGAAGCAAATTATTTGCTCCACACAATGAAGAGACTACTTTCCTCATCAAATAACCACAATTATTATAAGGTGTATCCATTTTGACCCGTCTAGTACTTTAACTCTTTGTAACACTTTCAAGGAAAAAGAAAAGAAGAATTATAAAGATGTATTTATTTTCTTATGGTGTAGAAACAAAGTGTGCAGAAAGTATTAGTTAATTCTATAAAATGTCATAAATATGAACTTAGCCAAATTGATTAGAGCGGATTGCCACGAGATCAAATCTCCCTCTCAGTAATTTAGAATAGAATATCGCTTGCATTAATAAAAAAATTCTACAAAATGTCACAATGCATGTCAACGACGATCGTACAGTTGTACACAGATATTACTGGTTGTTGGGTCCAAGTGTCAAAATCTTGTGACTTTTCAGAAGGGTTGAGTAGAAGCATCCAACGGAGCATATGATGCAGGACAGAGCTTTCAGCTTCACGAGGTTCCAGTGAGCTTTCCCATTTTCCAACTAACTAAAAAAGACAAGTTGATATTTTGAACCAAGTTAAATCTGAGCATTCTCAGCCATTCAAATAATATTATAATTTCCATTTGCAAGAAAAGGGAAAATCACAACTCAATATGAAACACATGTCTAGCCGCCCCTTCATATATCAGCAGCACTGTAGCAGAAGACTCAATAATTAATTCTTCTTTGTCATTTACAGCATTGGTTGGAACCCCAGAAAGTTGGTATGCTTCTTTCTTCTCCTCCTTCCTCCTTGCAATTTCATTTTCTCAAGCTTTGAAGCTTTTCTTCATGGGAGTGTTTTGTTTTGTTTTTTTTTTTTCTGAAGAGAAATGTGTTGCCTTTATAAACATAGCACTTTCTTTCTTGTGTCTGCAACTGCATAATTGAAGAAAAAAGGGTTAATTTATTTGCCTTTTCATTTCAAGTCTATTTATTTAGAGTCTTCTGTTTTTTTTTCTTTCTTTTTATTTGTAGGTAGTTTTACTTAATAATATATATTAATCCCACAGCAAAGACTAGTTGCTAAAAGGGTTGGTTGTCATGTAAATATATTTATTATGTTGAGCTCATAATGCAACTCCACTAATTCATATATATTATGTTGTCATTTTGCAGAGAATTTTCATCTACAGAGCAGAACAGAGAAAATCAGCAAAAAAAGCTTTCTTTCAAAGGATATCAATCATGTTGCTGAGGAGCTCATCAACACCAGTTATTGGATCTCTTCTTTCATCATTCTCAGCAGACAGTCCCAATATCATTAGCAACCATCACTCTGAGCCCACCAAACCAACCACCATCCACCATACTCCCTCCAAATTCTCATTCCACCAAACTGGGGCTCTCAACATCTCACACAATTCCTCACCAATCTCTCCCTCCGTTGATTCTGACCGGTTTTTGTCCCACGGGTTTCCGTCCCACGGGTTTCGAAGGGTTCAGTCTGATGGGAACCTGGAAGGACTACTGGTCAATGCTTCTTCTGACCAAAATGAAGATCGTGTCTGTGACTTAAAACCACCCAAGTTTTTCTCTGGAAGATCCAAGTGCACGATGCTGCAAACTATCCCATCTTTTTCATTTCATAACTCAGGAGGTTATGATGATGATGAAGAAGATAGTGATATAGAATATGAGGATGAGGAAGAAGAGTTTGAGGAGAATGTGGATAGAGTTGTGGCTATGGAAGGTGAAAATGTTGGTTTGGAGGAGAAGGTGAAGAACATGAGCTTAACTCAGGATGTGAAATTTTTGGACAAAATATGGAGTGCAGGTTTTGAAGATAAAAGAGAGCTTGTGAGTCAAGAAATGCATCTTGCATTGGGGCTTGGAATTGGTGGAGGCGGCGGCGGTAGCCGCGGTAGAGGAGAGGTTAATTGGGAAGGATCTGGTGATGATGGAGGAGACAACCATGGGGCTGAGGGGCATTACAAGAAGCTAGTTGAGGAAAATCCGGGCAACCCTTTGTTTCTTGGAAATTATGCTCAATTTTTGTATCAGGTGAGCCTCTTCTGCTTAAATAAATTTGTGTTCTTGACTTGTTCTTTTTTTTATCTGTCTTTGTGAGTGTGCTCAAATCACATGTTTGTTTTCAGACCAAAAGAGACCTTCATGGAGCAGAGGAATATTACTCTCGAGCCATCCTAGCAGACCCTAAAGATGGTGAAGTTTTGGCTCAATATGCTAATTTAGTGTGGGAGCTGCACCATGACCAAGACAGAGCCCTGAGCTACTATGAACGAGCAGTTCAAGCTGCACCTCAAGACAGGTACACAAATTTTTGTGTACATCAAACATGTTTTGAGATTTTGAAGGCCCTAATACATAATTTTTGACTTCGTGAATTTCAGCCATGTCCATGCGGCATATGCTAATTTCCTCTGGGAAACAGAGGAAGACGAAGATGAAGATGAAGCTGATTCAGCAGGGTACGATCTTCATGCCATGCCGTCATATCGCCACGAAGGAATTATGACTTCTGCAAGTGCCTAAGAAAATTGTGGTCGTGAACTTAAAGCGAGGAATTTTCAATACATGATCTTTGTAGGAAACCATGATTCAGAACTTCATGATGAATGTTCATGGCCTATGCATAAAACAATTTTTTTCTGAGATAAATGGTCTCTAAAATTTTCTTCCTCTCAACTTTTTCCCTTTCTCTGGTGATGAAGGCTAAAGCAATAATAAGAATAAAACTTAAACGTAAAAAACGTATGAGAATCATGAAAAACTGAAAGGCTTCATATAGAAAACTTGAAACAAACATCTTATCACATTTCCTCACAACTTGGGGCTTGAAAGGCCCAAAATTCCCCGCTTGAATTGCATGATAAAAACCATCCAAGGGGAGAGAACTTGTAAGCATAAACGTCGACTTAAGTCCAAATAAACTTTCATGTAAGTGACACTGAAAAGTACAAATACAATTTCATGAAACCATCTAGGGGAAAATAGTAGACAGGGAATCTTCTGCATCTCAAAAAGCCTTCAGACTCGGATAATGTTTCCCTTGATCTTCTGCCTGTGTGCTTCTAAAATCCTTCCTCTCTTATCGTGTACCACGCTGTTGGAAACCATTGCCTCTTGCTCTGCTGTAATCTCCACCATCCTGGTAACTACCCCTGCCTGAACTCCGGCCACCAAAACGCCCCCTTGTGGCTTCAGGTTGGTAACTGCCTCTGCCTCTCCCCCTTCCTCCTGCAAGCAAGGAGACCAGAAGTTGAGCAAATTAACATTTTACCTCCACTATAAAACAGTAATATATTTCGCTACCCGAAACAAGCAATGAAAGCTGAAAACTATTGCTTAATAATTCGGTACATCACATTCTAAGTGCTGGTTATGCCAATTAACTTCACTAAGCATCATTCCTATAAATGTACTAAAACATTTTCTGAACTGAACTCATGAAAGACAATGATTTGGTTCCATGGAAAACCTTGAAACTAGTGAAAGCAATTAATACATCTTGGAAGTACTGCAGTAAGTAGATTATATGCAATCCTATTAATGCGTTTCTGAATGACATCTCAGAACAAAAAGAAGGAACATTGCAAAGCAAAATCGATTGTGAGACTGAAATTGAGAAAAGGCATGTCTCTACCACCAAAATATTCTAAGATTTGTGAAGGCAGCGCCACTTCCATGTAGCAGCTGCCAACACCATCACATTCGTATCCACAAAATCACCTCAATAAGGACAAAACATAACCATAAGGGCCATCTCCAAGACTCCACACCACATCCCCATAAATCTACTTGCACTTATGTATTTCCAACACACACACACACAGATTATAAAGATTATATCCTATAGGCATCATCTGAAAACACTTTGCTACATCAAAGATGTTAATGAAAAAATAATGAAATTAGGCACATACTTCCTCGAGCAGCTCCAGTGCTGTTTGGTCTCCGCTCCTCAATGTAGACTTGCCTTCCAGCCAACTGAATCGGAGATGCCTACAAGGAAAAACACACATTCATGCCATGCAAAAGATATAGAGACTACAGAGCACAGTATAAGAGTAATGTTAACAAGAAGCTTGATAAAGTTTAATAAAATGCGCCAAACATTAATATACAGCATCAATGGACCAGCAATCCATCACATATACCACAAAGCCTTTACAATCAAAACTAAACAGTAAAATAACACCAAGGCCCACATGCAATACAAATTCCTAATAAAGGCAACTGACAAAAAATACAACAGCCACCCAATCCACATTAATTATAAAAGAATGGAGGATCCCTAAATTTTCTAGACACCAAAGTCCACAACGACTGCCCAGTAACTGACTATGTCCCACAAGAAATTCATTGCATTAAAAGATTCTACCATTTCTCTTCAACCAATCAACCCAAAAATTGCACTAAACCCCAGACATATGCAAGTATAAAATTACAAACAACAAGCACAATCTAATATATAAGCAATTATATACAAAGGCAGATATATCCCCAACGTCGACAAGAGTGCAAGATATGGAAAGTTTAAACCCACTAAATAAATGAATAGCCAAAGACAAATTCAAGATGACCCAAGGATCCCGAATGGATCCAATAAACATATATGAAAACTGAGAGCACTTCCATCAAATAACAAGAAACTTGCCTTAATCCATGAATATTGAAAAGCGAAAGCAAATAATACATCAATTTAATAATATAAAAATTCAAACCTTGAGTGCATTGTGAACGCCAAGAAGGTCTTCAAATTCAACAAAAGCATAGCAGACTCCAATTTCCTGCATCCACCAATTTCTACTTTAGCTCCTATCAAGTTCATATATAGCGGCACTAAGTAGAGAGACAAACTCACCTTGCGAGCCCTAACAAAGACCCCATCAGGTTTAATTTGACCAAAGTTCTTAAACTCCTGCTCGATCTCATCTTCAGTAACCGTAGGAGGCAAGTTTCTTACATAGACAGATTTCAGTTCACCTGGAACAATTATTTAACATGAGGTTCAACTTACAAATGCTTATACTAAGTTAAATTCAATGGTCCAACCTTCACCTTCACCAAGTCTCAAGCATACAGCAGTAAATCCCCAATTCATAAAACTACAACACGTCATACGTAAGAAACTAAACTTCCATTCCTAAATTAGTCATGCATGCTCTTATTTCAAAAACCATATCAGGAATCTTTGCCATACAACT
Source organism: Prunus avium (assembly GCF_965620075.1). Classification (NCBI taxonomy): domain Eukaryota; kingdom Viridiplantae; phylum Streptophyta; class Magnoliopsida; order Rosales; family Rosaceae; genus Prunus; species Prunus avium. Next base: position 37,253,264 of record NC_142291.1, read on the forward strand.
CATAATAGAAATTAATGACATGGACGGTCTTTTGCATCGGTTAAATTCTGATAAAAAGCAAATAATCTCTCAGATATTCCCCCAGAATCAATATATAGAAGAATGCATTATAACCAGAAGTAACAAGCAGCAAGGTAAAAAAAAGTAACAATGGATAATTTAGTTTCTGATGTCATTAAGCATTATAACATGGCTAAAAACAAACCACCTTCTTCCTCTAGCGCGTAACCTTCCTCTGCTGCTTCTGCCCCAGACTCAGGCACAAAAGATAGAGTAGAGTTGGATTGTTCAACAGTGGGCTGAGGCGTGTAATTCCATTCTGAAGCAGCTTGAGCACTTCTGGAATAAGGTTGTGGAGTTATTGCTGGTGCAGATGGCCCTTTAGCAACTCGCAACTATCATTTTCCAGTCATACACAACAAAACAGTAAAACATAAGTTATTAAAGCACGCCCAACAAAATATGAGAAAATAGATAACTGAATATAAGATTGATGCACAACAGCAATATATTCAAAGCCAATGCCTACCAAAACACAAAAAATACACACACAAAAGCACAAACGGGGAAATAAACACATTCTCACACCGAAGTAGCAGAAGTCATGGGTTTAGGCACATACTATAGAAGCATAAGTTTTCTTTTCAGGCTCTCCCACCGGTTCCTCCACAGAAACAGCAGGTGTTTCTTGACTAGTGTTCACCACATTTTGAAATGAAGCATATGTTTCCTCTGCAGGAGTTTCCTCCACCACAACTTCAGTCTCATAATCTTGCTGCACCTGTTGCTCTGGGAGACTATACTTGTCAACTGGATCATCTTCTATATCAACAGAGTTCATGTACTCCCTTGCCTCTTCCTCGAAAACATAGTCAGAAACTGCAAAACACCGAGTTATATCCAATACATACACACCAAAATATCTCACACAAACTAATCCTTGAGATCTTTGCAATGATGTATAGAGAGAACACTTCTCTAATTCATAAGGATGATACAAGCATGCATACCTTCCACAATAAACAGCCAGAAAAAGGAATATTCAAGCAGCACAAGCACACAGTTGCATAAAAGAGCTTACCCAAGTCTAATAGTAATATTATCTTGACTTACCACGGGTAAATAGAAAATGTAAAAAAAAATAGAATCATAATCAAAATCATTACATGCTCAAAAGCATAGTACTCTGATATTTATAAAGAAAATGTCCACACATGGGAACCCCATGCCAAAAGTAGCTCAATAAGTAAAAATAAATTCCAATATAGCAACTAATAGATGAAATCAGTATAGTGTCACAACACCTGGTGGCTCTGGAAGAGGGCTAGAGGCACTCAGTTGCACATCATATCTGCCTTCTGACTGTATGGGTGCAGGATGTTGAAAAACAACTCCATCTTCAACGTACTGAAAGATATCGTTGAGAACAAAGTAACCTTTGTCCTGAGGAGCCAGAAAGAAGGTCTGGACAAATTTCCTCTTTACACTGGAGTCCCTTGTTTTAACAGAACCAGAAACCATCACAAGAATACCTCCATTCCAAGAATCGATAGAATTGATTGTCTTGACCTCAATTGAAGTAAAATGTAGTGACAGTATGTGTGTATGAATTTGCTGCAGAAGAAAAAGATATCTAATGAGCCAATGACTTAACAAGGGCGCAAAAAACAGCACAAGGGTCTCAAACAAATCAACTTAGGAAGACAAATGACAGAGATGCTTGTCTGTATGGAGAAGGTTATGCATGAACACTAAAAAAAATTGAGAGAAAAGACATACAAGGAACAATAACAAACATAGAAATCACAAGTAAGGTAAAGCCAAAAAAAAAGGCTAAATCAAAGACATTCATCTTGAGCTCGTAATTATATCACAGACACAACATATTAAATTCCTAAGGTGATAACAATTCCAACAACTCAATCCATATAAAGTGACCTTTCTTGGTCTTGGTTGGTGAATGGGATGGAGCTTTATACTCGAACTAAAAGCACAATGCAAACAAATAAGTACTTTAACAATAAAAAGATCGATTCGCATGTCGATTTTACTGATCAAACTGTATAAAAAGAACTGAACCAAGAAACTCAATTTCGGGCCAAAGAATACAAACGGCAACAATTACCACTATACTGGAAGCAGAATCTGTGGAATCACCATCAACATGGATAATGGAACTTCCTTCTGAGTAGAACTGATGAACAACATCTGGTTGCTTTTGAAGAACCTGATAGTACTGCCCCACAAAGTACGACCCCACCTGCAAGAACCCCAAATCACACATTACACACATACGCAACCCTAAATCTATACATACAAATATAAATATACACTTGAAGGTTGCAGGAATTGAATCTTGACCTGAACAGCACTAACAGCTCCAGGATAAGAACTTGCCATTGCCTCCTCTCTCAACACAAACGCATGCAGCGACGGTGAAATACTTCTGTGTTATACTCTACGAAACCCTAACTCACAGTCGTCTACACTCTGATCGATCGGTCACAGATCCACACACAGGCCAACTATATATCCCAAACCCTAAACCCAAGGTTTTACGGCACCTTGGGATTCGTCGTTCGAAGTACCAGAAGCTCAAAACGGCATGAAATCTTCAGAACAAAGGAAATGATACAGAGCTTAGCTTCGAGAGCGCGAGAGAGACAGAGAGAGTGGGCTTTGTATACTCCAAAGGGTTCTGCCTCTGCTTCTTTCTGCTTTTGCTTGCTTCCGGCTTTGGCTTATGAGATACTGATTCGCTAATTTTAAAGGGTTTTGCTGCAGAAGAGCACAGCCGTTGGATTACTTCGAATCGCAACCGCTCATCAAAACCCAGGAAAGCTTGCGTAAAGATACAAAATAACCAAGGGAAAGGTATCCAACCAATCTATCAAGTAATCTCAGCGTTTCATTTTATTAAATGGACGGCTGATATTCGAATGAAAACACGTAGCACAAGTTTTTATTTATAATTCAGATTTTATAACGCATATTTCATTTCAACTGTTCAATAACTGTCTATAATCAAATAATCAAGTTTTTATTGTGTCGCGAGAAAGTAGTTGTGGATGAGTATATGGAGAAAAACTTTCATGTCCTTATTTCATTGTTGTTTTTCTCCGTCTCTCTCCTTACGTCACTTATCAAAAAAGGGAAGAGATATGGACAATGAAACAGAAATATAAAAGTATTTCTCGAGTAGAGATGATCCACTTGATCTTTTGGTCGGATTTGCTAACGTGGGGCAAAGGGCATGGTAGCCTAATTTCATGCCTCTGAGTCTGAGAAGAGTATGAGTGGAAATCTCGTAGGAAGGAGAGGTACGGTGTAGGTTGACAATTAGGGTTCAAGTCATGTGTTTGAATTGGCTATTGCCAAACATGGAACATGGATGGAATGTTAATGGAGGAACTGATTTCCAAAGGGTCACTGTCAATCACACCATAACGTGAGGAGTTGGGCAAGTCTGATTTTCCACCACCTAAATAAGGCAAAGAGATTACCGGCCCACAAAAAGCTAAAAGAAGAAGGTAAACAGAAATTTGCTTTCAACAAGGAAAGGCTGCTGGTTTTCAAGATTCCTTTCCTAGTTTTTTTCTAATTTATTGAAATGAAATGACACCTTACATGTTAGAACCATTTTGTTTTGTCTTGTTTGAAGTTGGAGGAACGATGGATCTGAAAATTTGTAGGATTTCAGTAAGCAACAAATAAATAGCATTGTTGAAGATCGAGAAATTTCTACGCGAAAAAATGTTAGAAAATAATTATCTAAAATACATTTGCCATACACGACTAGAACTGATCACTAACTCCTGTCTCTTCAAAAATCTTTGTTAGCTACAAACCAATGTTCCCCAAAACAACCTTAAGTATCAATCGGGTTCTGTGAGAAAAGGAGAAAATTAGATTACATGGGCAAAATATCGCAGGCTAGTCCTGCCACCTCAGTAGTAAGTCCCATAATACGCCTGAGGCACTGAAGCAGGTTGCGGAGCCGGTGCTGTAGCTGCCGCTGCTGCTGCCACGGTTGGCTGTGCATAACTTTGTGGAGGGAAGGCCTGCTGAAATTGCAACTAAACTATCAGCTCAGAAAACAAATGGGAGGGGCAAAGTAGAAAAGAAAGCAAAAGAAAACGAGAAGAACGAAAAACAAATGAAAAGATATCAATAATGTGTTGTATACCTGAGCAGGATATGTAGAGGGATAAGCACCATAAGCAGCAGTCTGTGGCGTCGTTGCAGGCATTTGTGGATTGGCATAGCCACTTCCATAACCACCATATGCATTGTATGGCTATTAAGAGAAAATTTGAATAAACTGATCAGATAAATAATTTTGTTTAATAGAAATGTGGACCAAATCCAATTTTGAAGCCAAATTTCTATCTGGAGACATCTCTCCCTACTAAATGCATCACGTCAGAAAACTACCTGTTGGGTATAACCAGGGGTCCACTGTTGTCCCTGTGTAGCTTGCGTAGCTGGTGGCCAAGCTTGCGGCTGTACACCATAACCAGCTGGCCACTGGCTTTGTGCACTTGGATATGCTCCCATGATAGACTGGGCAGGCGAAGGAACGCCAGAGTAAGACTTTGCCATCTTTACTTTGTCGGAAGATAAAAAGTCCTCAGCTTGACGTTTTTTCTCTGACATGCTGCTCCTATGAGGTAAGAAGAGCTTGGCATGGCGATCCTCGGCCTTCTTTATAGACTGCGCATCTCCAAAGAGATTAATAAACTGCAAAATCATTTCCAAGCACATCAGAATTTGAGGCCAAAATCCAAGAGAAACAGAAAATTTGTGTTCAAAGGCACAAAGGACAAATGGAAATTAAGATATTAAAGAAACAACTAAGATATTTCATCACTGGCTGAACATCGCACGCACTCAGATGGTTATAAAGCAGCACAAGACTTCCAAATAAAACTCACAAAAGCAGACCAAACCTCAAACCTTTCCACTTCCAGAGGAAGTCTACTACTCCTCCAGAACAAAAACATCAGAGACTCCTCCAGTTAACAAAAAACAGGGTCAATATTAACCTCCCGAGCTTGACCAACATAGAAACTCTTAGGCACTTTACATATTCCCTTGAGTTTCAAGAGTGTAATGTGTGAATATGAGAGAGAGGATCCGGTCAAAAATCATGTAACTCAACTCAAGGAGTACGGTTTTATATATAAACACCTCTTTGAATATTCATCTTCAAGAAAACATAAAATATATATACCTCCAAATAGATACTAGATAGCTCTTCTCTGTCGGTAACACTCGCGAAATTGGGGTTTTCTGAGCTGGGCTCTATGAACTTCACAACCAACGAATCTAAGTAATCAATTTTCTTTGGCAGTGGCTGAATTGATTCAAAATGTATCAGAGCCTGCATGTAGAATTAATGAAAAACGTGAAATTAGTTTAATTTCTAAGAGAGAAAATGGGAATACATACATATAATGCAGAGAGAGAGAGAGAGAGAGAACCTCAAGTAGTGGTTTTGACAACTGTACATGCTCAAGCGCTTCAACTACAATTTCTCTAGCTTTTTCAGCATTCAAAGATACCTAGGAACAAATGAAAAGAAAAAGCAACGAGATACGAAAACATTTAGTTCACAGATGCATATCCTAAAATGGCACAAAAAATTCAAGGATGCATATCATAAAAGTTCATCTAGTTCACTTGAATTAAGTTAAGTAATTTTGGCAGTAATCCATAAAAAAGACAGACATTAACTAACAACTTACCAGGTATGTGAACCGAGAGTACTGAGCAAACAACATGGGTAATGTCTGTGAATGCTCTTTTCCTTTTTCAATGGCAATGGCCTGTTCATATAAAGAGTAGGCAGCCTCCACATTTCCCTGTGAAAAATAAAGAAACAATCAGGTTCAAACATGCAACATGTGTAAGGAAACTGGTAAGGTTCAACTTGTTTATATCATCTCACCAAGCGGTGTTCCATGTTTGCATGCTTTGCGATTGCTTCAAGAAGCCCAGGTGAAATTTCAGAATGTACAAGTTGGTAGGCAGCCTGAGCACCAGGTATATCCCCACTCTGCTCTTTGAACCGACCAGCAAAAAGGTGAATCTCTGGTTTTCTCTGCCATTTCAAGACAAACAAGTCATACATTAAACATTCCCAGAGAAAAAGAAATATTCCTCAATCAAGTGATAACATAAAGGAGGCAAGCTCCAAAATGTAATATAGCAATATCAACTCCATACATTACTCTACTTAAATCAGCATATGGTAATACACCCTCAAATTCAATATAAGACAAGTGCAACCCATGTGCAAGGCTGATAATCTGAAACAAAAAGGTCCCTGTTATCTATCTGTATATAATATAATGGGGGGGTGGGGGGGGGGGGGGGGGGGGGGGGGGGTGTAAACAGATTCCCCGTTCCTCATCCAGGAAAGGTAAGGGTTACAAACTTAACAGAGGGGGAAAAGCAGGAAAAGAAGGGCATGGAAAAATGTTTATCATATACTGTAACAATCAAACTCCTTTTGAGAGTTCAATATTGAATAATCTACAACAGTTTCAACACTTGAAATATAAGTTCACACTCATGTTTGTAACTGTGACAGGTCAATATAAACTCCGTTCTAGACAAAGAAACTTGGGGAATTCATGCACAACAGTGGACTTCATAACCATCTCAAAGACAACTTCCAAACTTCAACTCTCGACACAATCTATCCCATTAACTAGATTTTTTTTTTTTTTCCACTAACCAAACTACTTACAAGTATTCAAGATAGATGAGAAAAAAGCAAGGCATGGTTTTTATTATCATTACTTTCAAAATAAACAGTTATAGAAGCTCATTCATCTCTTAGCTCTAGATGTCAAAGTTGATAGCATACATGAAAATAAATTACAAGGACCAACCTTCACAAAGACCTGGGTTGCACGAGCAAGAGCATTATTGGCAATATCCAAACTTCCAACGGCTTCCATACAAAGAACATATCGAATCCAGTATTCAGGATAATTTGCGCAAGCAATTAGGCATCTTTCATATAACTTGACCACCTGATTCACAAAAACAGAAAGCTAATTACAAAAAGGTGCATTCATACACCACAATAGTAACCAATGGATAAACAAAACACAAAAGAGATATGCACAAGAAATACTCCATTAGTAGAACAGAGAGGCCCCTCAAATAGGAAAGGAGGGACCCTCCTTGCCTGACAGACAGATGGTTAGGAAGATAAGAAGATACCTGCATGCATAACATTGGAACTTTAAAAATAATAAAATTTACTAACAAACACATCATGAACCTAGAACGTGCACTGACAAATGAGGGTTTGAAATACTTAGCCTCGAAGAAACCAAATCGAAGGCCCATGCTTTAGTCTCAGTTCAAATTCCCGTTTTAAAAGTTGCTTCATCCAACGATTTAGCCAATAAAGCATATGATGCAGCAAATATTACTTAACTGTGAGTTACTGTATAACAAGCAGGATAACTAAAAACTACAGGCCATAAAATCAAAAAAGGAAACCAAACTCACTGAAAATACCTTGTTAAAGTCGCCTTCCCTTTCTATAAAGTCTAGGTAGTTGTTCCAATTTTCAAGCTCTGCAACATTGAGGGGCCGCACATGAAAGTACGGCCTCCTAATAGCTGTTTCAAAACTAATGATCTTAGAATCGAACTCTTTAGCTTTCTTATACATCTCTTCTCTAATGGTGATATACTTCTCCAACTCCTCTGCCTCTGTTAAGCCAGCACTTACAGGTTTAGGAGACTGTTCTGCAACATCAGATCCAACCTCTTCACCATTTACTTGGTCACCACCCTCCGAATGTGCACCTGCTGCAGCTGCAGCTTCTTCAGCAGTCCTCAATTCTGAGAGTGGCCGACTTCCCGCTAACTCCTTAAAGCTGTTAAAACCATTGGCACCATGAATACAAACCCATTTTCAATATTATGCATGAGATGTTGCACTATCCACATAAATATTTATACACATAAAAGGACATTTAAAACTATGCATGTCAAAGCACTCGTACAATTGTAGTGCATCCTGTATACTGTTACAAAAATCACAAATGATGACACGCATTCCTAAATTTATGAAAAGTAGAATACAAAAGGGCTCTTGTGGAGGTCGTGTGGCTTGTATTTGAACACCTTTAAAGTATTAGGGTTACTCGCATGCATGGAGCATACATTAACTATGGTCATACATCCTGGGACGACAAATTTGGAATCAGACACTCCAAACAAAATTGAAACAAAAAAGATGTGATGTTCAATGCAAACGGTAGAATAGATAGAAATATTTTCCTAAGTTCTTCACTAAATTTCAGGATTTTGCATATGCATATACTCCAAACAATGTTAGACTTATTCATGGATGAGTACATGATATAAAAAGCACGGGGAAGAAATGTATCACGCATACAGATAAAAGCAGTCCCCTACTTTATGAGGCAAACAATTCAGAAACCATCAACAAGAACAGGCAATCACCTCTGGCATAATTTTCAACGCAATACTAGGCATGGAAAACCCAATTATGATAACCAAAAAATAAAAAACAAAGAAATATAAAAAGATAACCCCAGTGTAGATTTATAAATATAAACAAACATGTAAATTTGCAAGGAGTCATCACCTGTTGAAATACCGATCCAGTTGTTGATTTGGATTCTCTAATATTCGTGAATAGATCATGGCAAGGCGGCCCCACTCCTGCTGCATGTACTCATATTCTATGTACTTATCCCAGAGAGGAAAAGACAAGTAATCCGTTCCAACATAAGCTAATCCTCGCTCAAAAAGCCTGAAAGACCATAAAAAAGGAAGTATTGTGATGAGAAGAGTACAAGTATCAATACATATGAGTTAAAGACATCCATGAAAGGGAGACACCGGCACAATTCACTCTAACACCATATGACACTTCTAAACGCTGCATTTACCTTCCTGAAATAAACCATACTATGTCCGTCAAATGGAGCAGTGATAGAGGCCATCTAAGCCATTAACTGGACGAGATCTTCTCAGCAGCAATTTGCATAATGATGCACTTCAGAGTGTCAAAGTTAAATAGAGCCATAATTCATTGACTAAATTACTAAGATGCACGTCTTCATGGTATGGGAGATTGAATGGATATTTGAGGCCAAAAAATGGTATCAGATCCTTATAAACACAAAACGAAACAAAAAGCTACACTAGTACAGCAGCCTCAAAATCAAGGGATTGCACATCAGAAAAGGATTTCTAAAGTGCATTCCCATCAAACCTTTCCGTAATACATGTGAAGAACCACTGTTGCAATCATACTGAAATGATGTTAGAAAGCAGGAACACCAGTTCCTTGCAACTGAGAAAAGCATGCAGTCATAAACTACCAAAACAAAGACCAACAATAAGAATGCATAAATGAACAGCTATTACCTTCTAACAGTGTCTGGATCTCCATATGTGCTTATGGCAAATATGCAGTAATGCAACCAGATGTCAACTGAATAGGTAACACCTTGAACTGCTCGTTCGAAAACCTCCACAACTTTATCCATAGAACCTAGACGTGCCTCATGATCCGCATACTTTTTCCAATAACCATAACACAAAGGAAACTCTGCTAAAAACGCATCATAAACTTTTTGAATTTTCAGTATGTTATCCTGCATAAGAATGTTGAGCAAATGTTAATTCCAAAGAGGTGCTAGATGTTAAATACAAATGAAATTCAAATAGACAATGAATTATGAAAGCAAGAAGTGGTGACAAAACAGTAACCAACAAGACCTACAGTAATAACAATTAGAGTCACTATAGAAAAAACAAAGAAGAAAGGAACATATGCATTCGAAGGTATCTGCTTTCATATATCCACTTATGCAAATCCATGGGAACGTCATGGCATACTAAGAGAACTGATCTCACATAATATCTAAGAACATATACAAGGCACTATTAAGTTCACCATTCTGCAATCTCAGATGACCCATACTTGAATAAAGAGAGTTTCTCACAAGGCACTATTAGGTTCATAATTCTACAACACCCATGAAAATCCCACTGCCATCTCTTGATGTGCTTACGTTGGGGAAAAAGTGAAACAGGAACATTCAACCATATGCTTCGTCTAATGACTCAAAATTCAAGCTAACATACCTCTGCAACTTTCTCTGTCTCTTCAATTAAAGCAGTCCAGGCATTAAAATCCAAGGAATCAGCTCTCACAATGTTCCAGAGTCTATCTTCTTCGGCAGACATAGCTTGGGCCAAAGAAATAAATAAATAAATAAAAGAAAAAATGTAAAAAGTTAAATGAAGTGAATCCAGATTTTCAGACGCATAATCTATAAGGAGGAACAAAATAGCAAACAGATCAAATCATATGGTCAATGGTAAAGTTGTCAAGCGGCTAAACAAAAGTCAACAAAAAAGAGAAATAGCATACCAGAACCATCTCCAAATTGTTGTACATCAACAGATCCAGCCACATTATCTGAAGCATCTCCATTATCAACAGATGAAACAGTTCCTGTTCCAGAAGCAGCAACACCATTCACAGAAGAATCATAACTAGCAGCATGAGATGACTCCATGGCTTCATTTTCATTACCAGCAACATTCCCACTAGCATCTGTCACTCCAACAGATGGTTTAGTCTCGTATGTCGTGTAACTATCTGATTGTTGAATGTGAGAATTGGGATCCGCAGAATATGCATCTGCAGGAGCAGCAGAAGTAGAAAACTCTGTGGTATCCTTAGAATGCAAGGCACTAGTATCAGGAGCAATATTTGAGTTGGCATCAGTGTAGCCCGTCGTGGTATATCCTGCTGATGTATATCCCATCACTGCAGATGTTTGAGCAACAACTGTCTCACTATCCCCCATACTTGACGATCAAATTTTTGCTTTAGTATCGTGCAAACTGCGAGAATATAAACAATAAACTTATAAGCTCTTCAACAATTGAGACAGCAAGAGTGGCACACTTAAATACATCTCTCACTAACAGTTTGGACAGAACAAGTATGCAAATAACCCTTTCATGACTTCAATCTAATCAATCCCAACAACAAGAACCCAATCCATATAAATGTGGTGGGGGAAACGAAGGTTAGGTTCATTGCATTGAAATTTACACTTTATATTGGATAGGATAAATAAAAAATTCAAGTAATCTCGATGAATTTTAACAATTTATATGAATTCTCCCTTTCCCAATAAACAATAATATGTTACACCACTCTTTAATTTCATAATCGAAATTTTAATTTTCTAAGAGAACCTAAAACAAGGAACTGTACCAAATTTAAGTGTGTTTTATATCCAATCTACATACGTGACCACTAAGGCCACTAACTCATTGAAGATTAAAGAGATTATAGTCAAATTAAAGAAGCAAAGCACAGACTATACGCTTAGCAGCAAATCAAAAAAGACGAGAAACCTAACCAGGATTAAGCCTAGGGTTTGGCAGGATAAACCCTAATTCGAAAGCGCAACAAAGAAGGAAGGCGAACGGCGGTGAATGGAACTCGCAGAGGAGGTACCTGAGGCCAGAGACGGCGTCGTTTTCGATAGAGTTCAGCTCAGCTTCGAGGAAGATGGAGATTTTGAAGCCTTTGAGTAAAAACTTTTTGGTGGTAAAACGAAACAGCAGAAGAGAGAGAACAGAGGAAACTTGAAGCGGTGGTAGGCGTAGGGCAGGTGACTCTTTTTATTTTCTTTTTCTTAATTTATTCGTTTCTTTTTAATGACGTGGAGCTTTTCTTGAATGTTGGATTTGGGCTGTGCAGATGATGATGCCTGGGCTTTGATCAGGCCCGTCCAAATTTTGTGGATAAAGACGTATAGGCATTTTGTGAATGACCATAGCCCAATCCAAAAATATAAGCACACTGCTTCCCTGTAAGGAGGCATTTCTGCTTTCTAAAAATCACAGTTTAACACAAATGCAAAAATAATTCATCAAAAGCATAAAAGAAAAATCAATACACACATGTCAAACTGTGATTAGAAATATGGCGGATAAAATTTACCATATTATTTGTTTAATCGTGTCGAAAAATTGTCACCCTTAATTGCAATTGAGATTGTGGAATTACATATGGAGGAGAAAATGTAAGCGTATGGATTTTGTATTTTTATTTTGGCTTCCATTGACAATTTTGTAATAGGACAATCATTGTATTTTCTCAAGCTTTGGTTTAGATTAAGAATTACATCTCTAGGTATTCTTATATGGCTACATGATGAACAACAATGGGTTTGACAAAAGGTAAATTTTGCATTGCATAACATTGCATTTTCTAACTTCCTGAAGATTATGACTAATCATTTTTCCTTCGTATGACTAGTCAACCTTAGCCTTAGTAGGATTTCCAGCTCATTGTTTCCAGTTGGATTCTACGCATCTATTTTGTCCTATTCTGTGAAATTCCATGTTGTCTTGTACGATTCTAACTTAGGAATTTTTGCGTAAAATCCAATGCATTCCTCATTTGGTAGCCCTGACTTTGGAAGGCAAGTTTTGGAAAGTTTCTTTGCAAACTTTCACTTCTTCCTCAAGAGTAACCTTCATATTTTTCATCTTTGAGTTTTCCAAATTTTTTCTTTTTGAAAACTGCATTTGAAATATGAAAACCTCATCTTGCTAGATCAAATCCTCTCTCATATATATCTAGGTTAGATTCAAGATTGATTTCTTCTAGAGTATGGTTTCTTGAAGAAATTGGTCATCTTCTCTTTGAATCCAAATTTCGTTTTTGTCTGTGTTGGAGCTAGCTAGCTGGTGCCATAGGATGAATGAGCTGAAGAAGGAGCTGTCATTGCCATGAAGGACCAAGTTGCTGGTTTTGCTAAACTGGAGAAGAAGATTGCACAAGGAAAGGTATAGCTCATCTTCCTAAATAGACCTAGAATTTGTTGAGTTTGCTAGTGTTTCTTTGTAATAATCTTTTTGCTTAATGGATTGCCTGGTCGGTTAATGACCCCCAGTTTTTCCCAATTGTGGGTTTCTGGGTGAACAAATTTCTGGTTTGCATCTCTTAAATTTTCTGGGTTTGTGTTCTTGACAGTTGACTAGTCATCACATATATTTCTGGGTTCATGTTCTTGTGGTTGACTAGTCATCATTTTATGCTGTCTGATGCTTACTTGATTATGATGCTTTCACACACTTTCATCATAGTCGTTGCTAGCACAGGGGATGCCTAGATTGATGGGTCCTTCTGAGTGCCTAGGTTGTCACTAGTAATTCTCTAGGCTTGCAGGTACATATTGATATGCTCTGTATATGTTCTTGGTTGTGATTATTCATGTCAGACAGTTGACTAGTCATAAGAGTATTGGTCAATGTCTAAAGTGTGTGAAGTTTGTTGTGGTTTTGTTTGAGTGTCATTTAATTTACCCCTCGTCACCTAAGTGTCAATTTCAATTGGTATCAGAGTGTCAACTCTTAACATAAATAGAGAGATCATTTGGGTGCTAATTGGTATTAGGTGTGTAGATATGGAAATTGATCAAATTTCTCTTTGCATTTGATAAGTGCATTATTTCCTATATTTTTATACCTCTTTTATTTGGTTTTTGTAGGGAAAGTTAATTAAAAAGAGCATTATTACCTTACTTTCCTTATTTTCAGCGATTCTGCGCTCTTGGAAGGATTTCAACTGAAAATCAACTTTTCGAATGAATTTTAGCACAAGGCCAATTGGAGAAGAAATCTAAGGCATTGAAGATCATTGTATCAAAGTTTCATAATTTTCTACCAAGCCAAATGCTCCAGACTTGCAAGTCAAGACAGCCTAAGTTGAAATCCCGTCAGAACTGCACTGCTGTTGAAGATTGAAGATTTGAAGACCTTTCCGATTTTTCCTAGTGGCGTGTAATATATGCTTGGAAAGCTTAGAGATAAAGCTACGTTTCTCATATTTTTCCAGAATTTACTAGGAATTGGAACGACCTCAAAACGTGCGTGCAAGATGGCTGACGTGTTTCCAAGTCAAAGAAGGATTCTTTCCTAATTTGTTTCCTTAATTGTTTGGGATTTTGTTTTACTTTAGGAGAGTTTTTCCAGACCTTTTAAGAGTAGGGTTTAGTTGTTTTACACTATATAAGGTCACCCTAAGGATCTCTTTAGATCATCCTCCCATATACCATACTTTTCCACCAACTTTCATACACCCAAAGAAACATCAGAGAGAGCCAAGGATTTGCTGCTGCACTACTTGAGGAGCTTTCGAAGGTGTTCCTGTGGAGACTCCGAAGATCAAATTCATCTGCCAAATCGGTTTTATGACAATAATTCTCTTGTTTATCTTTTCTTTTGTCATGAACTAATTATCCTTGCTAGGGCTACGATGTAGCCTAACCATGAATACTTAATTTTTATAGTTATATTAATTTCTTATTACTATTCCATATTGAGTATTTGTTACTGTTCTTAATGCTTTGAATATCTGGCCAATATTTAATTGATTTGATGATCCAAGCGGAGACCGAGAGGAGATGTTTGGTGTTTGCTTCTTGTAACAAATACCATGACTTGAATGAGTGCTCGAGAGGGACTAACATGACTCATGCAGTTTTCTTGCAGGTTCTCATATAACTTAATGGGTTCTTGATTTTCTAAATCTGTTGCTCGAGAGAGAATGGGTTGTTAATTAAGAATACTTTTGGTTGAGCCCGAGAGGGGATATCGAATGAATTAGGAGAAACCAACTGTCAACATGGATAGTAATTAGGGTTAATTGGCTATAAGAATTAAGTGGAATTGGTTATGGTGAAATCGGATGCTCTAGTGTCTCATCATCTTAATTTTCTATCATTAATTAAATTGCTATTTTTCATAATTGTTTTAGGTTACTTAAATCAATCAATCTTCTTAATCAATTGTTCAGATAAACTTTTGAATTAATCATAATTGGTAATTAATAGGAAATTACAGTCTTCGTGGGAACGATACTCTACTTATTTCTTTATTACTTGTGCGAATTGTGCGCTTGCAATAATTTCACAACAAGTTTTTGGCGCCGTTGCCGGGGACTGTTTTATTTTCTTTTAATATCAATATATTTTAATTCTGAGTTTAATTTGAATTTCTTCTTTTTGTTTCAGGTACTTTGATCCGTGTATGCACCGTTCTCGTACCCTAGAACTCATACCACTTGACCCAGAAATCGAACGTACGTTTCATAAGCGGAACAAAGGAAACAAAAAGCACACTTTGGTGGAACCACCATCCACACATATGGCGGAGGAAGCAGAAAGAGCAGTGAGGGAATTTGGCCCCCCAATGGCAACTCCCTCAGCGATCCGACGTCCTTCTATTGCAGCCAACAATTTTGAGATCAAGCCAGCCATGATCACCATGCTGCAGAATTCATCCGTATTTTGCGGTCTGCCGAATGAAGATCCAAATATACATCTTGCGATATTTTTGGAGATTTGTGACACATCCAAGTTCAATGGGGTATCTGACGACGCGATTCATTTAAGGCTATTCCCCTTCTCTTTGAAGGATAAAGCCAAGCTTTGGTTACTGTCACAGCCACAAGACTCCATCCGTACTTGGGATGATTTATCCAAGAAATTCCTTGCTAAATTTTTCCCACCAGCCAAAACTGCAAAATTCCGACAAGATATTATGTCATTCGCTCAGTTTGATAAGGAGCCTTTATATGAAGCCTGGGAACGATTCAAAGATTTATTGCGCAAGTGTCCTCACCATGAGCTACCAACTTGGATTCAAGTTCAGACTTTCTACAATGGGTTGAGTCAAACAAGTAGGACACTAGTTGATGCAGCTGCTGGAGGGGCTTTAATGGCAAAAACGGCTACTGAAGCATTTGAATTATTGGAGACCATGGCGTCCAACAACTACCAATGGCCGAGTGAGAGAATGAATCTGAAGCCAGCTGGAGTCTTGGAAGTTGATGCTATGGCTTTGCTAACAGCACAAATTTCTAACCTTACTAAAAAAGTTGATTCTTTAAGTGTTAATGCTATAAACACTAATACTAATTTTGGTTGTGAATTTTGTGCAGGCCCTCATCCAAGTTCAGAGTGCACCACAGGGAACCCATTCGCGTCCGCTGAGCAAGTCAATCAGGTTGGAGAATTTAATCGATCAAGGAATAATCCTTATTCCAATACATACAACCCCGGTTGGCGAAACCATCCAAATTTTTCATGGAGCAATACTCAGAATGTGCAGAGACCACCACCTGGCTTTCCAGCTCAAGAGAAGAAAGTAAATTTGGAAGATGCGCTTACTCAGTTGACTATGTCTACCACCCAATTTATGACTGAAACAAAAACCCAATTTCAGAATCAGAGCGCTTCTATTCGGAATTTGGAGGTGCAAGTAGGCCAACTCGCTAATGTATTGAGTGGAAGAAATCAAGGAGTATTTCCAAGCCAGTCCGAAGTTAACCCGAAAAATCAAGAACAAGCAAAGGCAATCACTCTTCGTAAAGGGAAGCAAGTGAATACAGCGGTCGACTTGGAAAAAGAAGCATCAGAGAAAGAACAAGAAGCCAAGAAGTCTGCGGCGGAAGTGGGACATGCATTTTCACCGCCAATCACCACCACAGAAAAATCCCAAGAAGAAGAAAATTCTACACCAATTCCTTCTCCTCCATTGAAGCCATATGTCCCACAAATCCCTTTTCCGCAGAGGTTGAGGAAAAATAAAATTGATGGGCAATTTTTAAAATTTTTGGAGATGTTCAGGAAGTTGCAGATCAACATTCCTTTTGCTGAAGCTTTGGAACAAATGCCAAGTTATGCGAAATTCATGAAAGACATTCTCTCCAAGAAAAGGAAATTTGGAGAGCACGAGAAAATCCAACTGACAGAAGAGTGCAGTGCCATCCTACAACGGAAGCTTCCACCAAAACAAAAAGATAGAGGGAGTTTTAAAATTCCATGCACTATTGGAAATAATTTCTTTGAAAGAGCTTTATGTGATTTGGGTTCTAGCATTAATTTACTACCTTTATCTGTTGCTAAAAAGATTGGTATTGGTGAAATTAAACCCACTACAGTTTCTTTGCAGATGGCGGACAGATCAATCACATACCCAGACGGAATTATTGAAGATGTTCTAGTAAAGGTTGATACACTCATATTTCCGGCGGATTTTTTGGTTTTGGATATGGAAGAAGATTCTGACACACAACTAATTTTGGGCCGCCCGTTCCTGATTACTTCACGCACTCTGATTGACGTAGAAGAAGGGTTACTAACTTTGAGAGTTGGGAATGAAAAAGCGACATTCAAAGTTTTTGAAGAAATTAAATTTCCAAGAGAAGCGGAGGATTGTTTTCGCATGGAATTAGTTGATAAAATTGCTTCCGACACATTTGAAAAGGAGAATCCGAGCCACCCATTGGAATCTACTTTGGTCCATGCTGCTACCCCCCAAGATGACAACCCCATGGTTGCCGAATATGCCTTGTATTTGGATGCATCACAACCGTACAACCCAAGGCAAAGGAATCAGTTCGAACCACTAGGAGCGGCACCTCCTAAGGCTGCACCTTCTGTGATTGCTGCACCTACACTCACTCTGAAGCCATTGCCAACGCATTTGAGGTATGCTTATTTGGGAACTTCTGAAACTTTACCAGTTATTATTGCTGCAAATTTGAGTGAAACTGAAGAAGAAAAAGTGTTACGGGTTTTGCGAAAACATAAAACTGCAATTGGGTGGACAATCGCTGACATCAAGGGTATTAGCCCTTCTATGTGTATGCACCAAATACTAATGGAAGAAGAGCATAAGCCATCCGTGGAGCATCAACGCCGATTGAACCCCAACATGAAAGAAGTGGTTCGTGCAGAGGTATTAAAATTGCTTGATGCGGGTATTATTTACCCTATATCTGATAGTAGTTGGGTGAGTCCTACACAGGTTGTGCCAAAGAAAGGAGGGATGACTGTTGTAAAAAATGAAAATAACGAGTTAGTCCCGACAAGAACTGTTACAGGATGGAGAGTCTGCATAGATTACAGGAAATTGAATTCTGCAACCAGAAAAGATCACTTCCCGTTGCCTTTTATTGATCAAATGCTAGAAAGACTTGCTGGGCATGCTTATTACTGTTTTCTAGATGGATACTCAGGGTATAATCAAATCCCTATCGCGCCTGAAGACCAAGAAAAAACGACCTTCACATGTCCATTTGGCACTTTTGCCTATCGTCGTATGCCTTTTGGGTTATGTAACGCTCCTGCCACTTTTCAGCGTTGTATGATGAGCATTTTCTCTGACATGGTGGAGCAATTTATTGAGGTATTTATGGATGACTTCTCTGTTTTCGGTTCATCTTTTGATTCTTGTTTGGATAATTTGGCATTGGTGTTGGCAAGATGTGAAGAAACCAATTTAGTTCTCAATTGGGAAAAATGCCATTTTATGGTACAAGAAGGGATTGTGTTGGGGCATAAAATTTCAGCTAGAGGTATTGAGGTTGACCGTGCAAAAATTGAGACCATAGAAAAGCTGCCACCCCCTTCTACAGTGAAAGGAATTCGAAGCTTCTTGGGACATGCTGGGTTTTATCGTCGATTTATTCAGGATTTCTCAAAAATTACAAAGCCTCTTTGCAAATTGTTATTGAAGGATTCTGAATTTAACTTTAATTCAGAATGTTTGGAGGCATTTAATTTATTGAAGGAGAAGCTCACCACTGCACCAGTCATTATTGCACCTGATTGGGAATTACCATTCGAGATTATGTGTGATGCAAGTGATTATGCTATTGGAGCTGTCTTGGGTCAACGGAAGAATAAATTACTACATGTGATTCACTATGCAAGTCGTACATTGAATGATGCCCAAATGAATTATGCCACTACGGAAAAAGAATTGTTGGCAGTGGTATTCGCATTGGATAAATTTCGTTCTTACTTATTGGGTGCGAAGGTGATTGTGTATACGGATCATGCGGCTTTGAAATTTTTGCTTGCCAAGAAGGAAGCAAAACCAAGACTAATCCGATGGGTTCTATTGCTTCAAGAGTTTGATATTGAAATTCGAGATAAAAAAGGGTCTGAGAATGTGGTGGCCGACCACCTCTCTAGGCTAGTCCGTGCGGATGAAGTTATAGAAGATGTTGCACCCATCTTAGAGACATTCCCTGACGAGCAACTATTTTCCATCACTTCTGAAAAAGAATTCATCAATCCCTGGTATGCAGACTTTGTCAATTATTTAGCTTGTGGTATTCTTCCCCCTAATATGTCTTTTTATCAGAAAAAGAAATTCCTTTCATTGGTTAAACATTATTATTGGGATGATCCATATTTGTGGAAGCACGGTCCTGACCAAGTTATACGAAGATGTGTACCTGAGACAGAGATGGTTGACATATTATTGCATTGTCACACTTTGGCATGTGGAGGCCATTATGGTGCTTCCAAGACTGCGGCCAAGGTTCTACAATCTGGGTTTTTCTGGCCTACTCTGTTTAAAGATGCTCAAGACTTTGTTGCGAGGTGTGATCCATGCCAACGTACTGGAAATATCTCTAGTCGAAACCAAATGCCCTTGAATAATATTTTGGAGGTTGAATTGTTTGATGTTTGGGGTATTGACTTCATGGGTCCGTTTCCGGTCTCGTATGGGAATTTGTATATTTTGGTTGCAGTGGATTATGTATCAAAATGGGTCGAAGCGGCTGCCTTACCCACTAATGACGCCAAGGTTGTGGTTAGATTTCTACGAAAGAATATTTTCACACGGTTTGGGGTCCCTCGTGCAATTATTAGTGATGGAGGTACGCATTTTTGCAATCGTCAATTTAATTCTCTTCTTGCAAAATATGGCATTACCCACAAAGTGTCCACTCCCTACCATCCGCAAACTAGTGGGCAAGTTGAAGTTTCGAATAGGGAATTAAAGAAAATCTTGGAAAAGACGGTGAATACCTCTAGGAAAGATTGGTCATTGAAATTGGATGATGCACTATGGGCTTATAGGACGGCATTCAAAGCACCAATTGGGATGTCACCATATAGACTTGTTTTTGGGAAAGCATGCCACCTTCCAGTGGAATTGGAGCATAAAGCATTTTGGGCTATTAAAACGCTCAATTTTGACATGAGTTCGGCGGGTGAGAAAAGGAAGTTACAATTGAATGAGTTAGAGGAACTTCGGAATGAATCCTATGAGCATGCGAAAATTTACAAAGACCGTACAAAGAAGTGGCATGACAAGCACATCTTGAAGAAGGAATTTTATGTGGGTCAAAGCGTTCTCCTCTACAACTCACGGTTGAAACTTTTTCCTGGTAAACTTCGCTCTCGTTGGTCTGGGCCATTCACGGTATTAACAGTGTATCCTTATGGGACAGTTGAAATCAAGAATGGTCGTGATGGTACAACGTTCAAAGTTAATGGCCATCGACTCAAACCATATGTGGCCACCGCATTCCTTGATGAGGAGACCACCGTCCTCCTCGATGATCCCAAGTAAATGCATCCAAAAGTCGGGCTATTGACTCTAAACTAAGCGCTTGTTGGGAGGCAACCCAACTAGGTACCTTCGTTCCTTATCTTTTTAATTTTTCGTTTGTGTGCTTCTCGCGTTCATTACTTTTACTATTCTCTGTCCTTACTTTTATTTTCATTTTAAACATTGAGGACAATGTTTGGTTTAGGTTTGAGGTGGGTAACATTCGTTTTATTTTAATTTTTTTTTTTTTCGTTTTTAGTCTTTTTCGAGTCATGCAAAACATTGGTGTTTATGTTTCGATAATACTGTTTTAATCTGTAATGGATTTGAAGATTTGGCCCGCGCTGCCTTCTTCAGTTTTTTGTGCTGAATCCAGCCATATAAGGCCCGTAATTTTCTGACTTTTCGTTTGGAATTTATAGCTATTTTTCTGAACAGGGGTCTGGAACTGGAATTTTTCTGCGATTCAGTACTGTTTTCTGTTTTCAACATCAGTTTTCATGAAGTTCTACTTTGTTTTCTGGTATTTTTTCTAAAGAGAAGTTGTGCGTTTGTTTGTCTATTTTCTGAGCATATAAGGCTTGTCAAAATCTGTGCAATGCTTTAAGAGATAATTGTTGAAAACTGATCTAAGGTCGAAATTGAAAAGAAGCAGTTTTTGTGAAATATAAATTCTAGTTAAAGTTATCACTTTTCCTTGCTAATAGAGATGTATATGTCATGTTTTGATCATGAATGCTTTACTAACGTGTTGCCATGAAGGGTTATTGCATTATAATCTTTGCACTTCACAATACCATATTCGTAATATTTTGGTGGAAAAGGTTGCTATGCTCGAATGACTATGGAATATTAGTGGAGACTACCTTTGTGAGATAATTGAGCCAAAAGCCATTCTTTGAGAAGGGTTTTATTGTTTCTACTCTTAAACACTCTTCGATTTTGTTCTTAATTAGTTTGCTCTCATTAGGTTTGTATTGGATACTAAAGAATTCTCTTATTTTTGTAGGTGCGTCGCTTCCAAGTTGGATGGACCATGAGAGATGATGTTAGGCTATGCATGTTTTCACCCTCTAAAAGACCTTTCATCCTACCCTTTTGTGTGCGTCATTAGCCCCTTTGTAACCAAACACTTAGCCTTTCTTTCACCACCCTTATTATCTATGACCTATACAACCCGTTTCTAAGCCATACCTTATAGCTTAGGATGTGCCAAAGTGATGAAAATAAGAAGGTTGAGCTCTACACCAAAGAATTGGCGTGTACCGAGGTGTTTGTGCAAAATTGCAAGAAGAAGAAAAAAAAAAGTATAAGAAAAGACGAAAGAAAAAAAAAGTATTTTGCAATTCAAAAGAGTAAAAGTTCAAAATCACTCCAAATGGAGTAGGAAATATGCACAATTCCTGGACGCTGAATACTACAAAATGTCAAAAGGAGCTGGCCGTGTATGTGATCGTGAATAATGCTTTGGTATGTCCTAAGTTTTTGTTATTCCTTTCCTTTCTTTCATACCCCAAGCCTAGCCTTTCATTACAACCTGAGTAGAAGACCTAACTGATCTTTTGGGAAATCTTGCTTGGAGGTGAGGTATGTACTCTAGTTCTTAGTATTTGATTCTTTTCATGAGACATTATTTTCAGAAATTTCCATTCTTCAAGCTAAGCATATGTGTTAATATTTGATTTCCATTACATAACTTCATACACATATGTGACATTTGAGTGTAAGCCTAGGATTCCGAGAGAAAAAATAGAGTGATATCCGGTGAGGGATAGAGTCAAGGCGAAATAATTCCATGGCATTCGAGTGTGGTTATCTTTAAGCTTGGATGTTATGACTTTTGGTATTACACGTTACACTATGATGCAATTATACTCAAAGTGGCATAGCTTTAGTGATGCAAATGTGATTGGCATGCATTGGTTTTTATTAGCTTGTTTAAAGTGGTGCCTTTAACGACTTTGTTTTGCAGTTAAACGTTTGTGGGTATCGTAACTGGTAAACCCTCAGGAGACACAACTCCTCCTACTAGGGACACCTAGAGGTTTAACGGCTTGTGGCACATGCTAAGTGCCATCGAGTTTACCTGCGAAAGTGGTTTAGTTAGTTTTTCGTTTTGTTTTTATTTTTTGTTTCTAATTTTGCTCGAGGACTAGCAAAAGATAGGTTTGAGGTAGTTTGATAAGTGCATTATTTCCTATATTTTTATACCTCTTTTATTTGGTTTTTGTAGGGAAAGTTAATTAAAAAGAGCATTATTACCTTACTTTCCTTATTTTCAGCGATTCTGCGCTCTTGGAAGGATTTCAACTGAAAATCAACTTTTCGAATGAATTTTAGCACAAGGCCAATTGGAGAAGAAATCTAAGGCATTGAAGATCATTGTATCAAAGTTTCATAATTTTCTACCAAGCCAAATGCTCCAGACTTGCAAGTCAAGACAGCCTAAGTTGAAATCCCGTCAGAACTGCACTGCTGTTGAAGATTGAAGATTTGAAGACCTTTCCGATTTTTCCTAGTGGCGTGTAATATATGCTTGGAAAGCTTAGAGATAAAGCTACGTTTCTCATATTTTTCCAGAATTTACTAGGAATTGGAACGACCTCAAAACGTGCGTGCAAGATGGCTGACGTGTTTCCAAGTCAAAGAAGGATTCTTTCCTAATTTGTTTCCTTAATTGTTTGGGATTTTGTTTTACTTTAGGAGAGTTTTTCCAGACCTTTTAAGAGTAGGGTTTAGTTGTTTTACACTATATAAGGTCACCCTAAGGATCTCTTTAGATCATCCTCCCATATACCATACTTTTCCACCAACTTTCATACACCCAAAGAAACATCAGAGAGAGCCAAGGATTTGCTGCTGCACTACTTGAGGAGCTTTCGAAGGTGTTCCTGTGGAGACTCCGAAGATCAAATTCATCTGCCAAATCGGTTTTATGACAATAATTCTCTTGTTTATCTTTTCTTTTGTCATGAACTAATTATCCTTGCTAGGGCTACGATGTAGCCTAACCATGAATACTTAATTTTTATAGTTATATTAATTTCTTATTACTATTCCATATTGAGTATTTGTTACTGTTCTTAATGCTTTGAATATCTGGCCAATATTTAATTGATTTGATTATCCAAGCGGAGACCGAGAGGAGATGTTTGGTGTTTGCTTCTTGTAACAAATACCATGACTTGAATGAGTGCTCGAGAGGGACTAACATGACTCATGCAGTTTTCTTGCAGGTTCTCATAGAACTTAATGGGTTCTTGATTTTCTAAATCTGTTGCTCGAGAGAGAATGGGTTGTTAATTAAGAATACTTTTGGTTGAGCCCGAGAGGGGATATCGAATGAATTAGGAGAAACCAACTGTCAACATGGATAGTAATTAGGGTTAATTGGCTATAAGAATTAAGTGGAATTGGTTATGGTGAAATCGGATGCTCTAGTGTCTCATCATCTTAATTTTCTATCATTAATTAAATTGCTATTTTTCATAATTGTTTTAGGTTACTTAAATCAATCAATCTTCTTAATCAATTGTTCAGATAAACTTTTGAATTAATCATAATTGGTAATTAATAGGAAATTACAGTCTTCGTGGGAACGATACTCTACTTATTTCTTTATTACTTGTGCGAATTGTGCGCTTGCAATAATTTCACAACAGCATTCATGATGAGCTTGCTTTGTTTGTCAATAAATTTAGAAGGGTTGTCAAAGATGATAGGCAGAATGACCAGTCATACAGGGAACTTTGTGAAAAGTATGATATGCTTTTCAATGAAACCTGTAATTTCAAAAAACAGAATCACATGCTGGAACAAAAGGTCAAAAAACTTGATGAATAATTAGTATTTTAATATTTTAATTAATTTCAAAAATTACTTAATATATACTAATTAATTATTTTTTGGAATCTATTAAGTTTTGTATACAAAATTAGTTTGTTTAGTTTAAATTTTGTAATTAAGTAATATCTTAGACTTATATCATTTTGTGGACTTTTTTCATATGCAATTTCAGGATTCCCAACACAGCCTGCTTCTTCACATGTTATCAGAGTCCAGAATATGCGATGAAACTCTTTTCCTACTTAGTCACAATGATAAAGGTTCAACTATTTTAGGGACTATGTTTGAGGAATATGGGTTTGAAGTTTGGCAGGTCTCAACCATAATTTGTAGCCTTACTAATCTCCATGCATAAGCACATGATGCGTACTTTAAATATTGGAATCCTTCAAAATTTGGATTCTTGTTGTTTGAAGTTGGTTATGCTTAGGGTGTTAGAGAAGAACTATTGGTTAAGTGACTCCTTGTTTTGCTTATTCATCCATATATGAATTTGGTTCATCATCTTCATTATCTACTATTATCCTGTTATTATAGGAGTTGCAATTCCTCCTTTTTTTTTTCCGTATATTTAAAGAGTATAGCCGGGGTGGCTATACTCGTTAAATATATTCCGAATATTTTAAACGTAGATCCGCGCTCCATACTTTTAAAATATATTACTCAATAGGCTATATTTGAATTTTTATTGATTTTTTTCTCAACCCTTAAATTATATCTAACGGTAGTTGACCACAAATTCCTTGAACCATCGGATCGAGGAGAACGAGATTAAATTGTTGCCAGAAGCCAAGATTTGTTGTTTGATAAAAATAAAAGATGAAGAAAGACTGAGATTCATAGAATCATATTAACCACTAAAAGAGAAGGAAACCAATTCTAGCAACCGAAAAAGTGAAAGAGCACAAATTAGAAAAACTATTAAGGTCTGCGAAAAAGAAAAAGAAAATCAGATTATGCCTTTGCATTCAACCGACCGTGGGTGGCTTGAGTAACAACATGTCTACATATTTTCATCTGCTATGCCGGAGTTGGAGGTGCTGTGGCGGCGATGGGAGGAAGAACATGGTCATGATTTTCTGCTCTGAATGTGTTTTTATTTGAGTGAACTTTTATTATTTATTTTTTTAACATTTAGTTTTTTATTAAGTTAAATTAATATCTTATGTAGTAAAGTAAAAAAAAATAAAAAATTTACTCTCTTTTTTCAGCCCTTAGATTAGATCAAGGGTGGGTGACCACAAATCTCTTGAACCTAGGGTCCATGAAAACGGGACTGATAAACATATATATAAATTCTTGAAATTCATATACATCACACCTTAAGAAAGCTCACTTCATGAAAGAAACAGATCATTTGGCACATCCAAGTTGATCCAATGTGATATGTCGAACATTAAGTTGAAGTGAAACTTGGTTTTCTCATTCCAAGGCTTGCTTGCTGTTTCTCCATCATGGGTTTTTGAATTCTACTCTGCACAACCCCATTCTTTTTATCAACGCTTTGTTGGAGCCTTTTCGTCATGTTCATAGGCCTTGCTGCCTTCTTCACCTGACTTTGGACGATCTTGGGTTGCTGGGGCTTTTGGGCAGCTGCCACTTTCTCTTTTGTGTTATGCACTTTGACAGCCAAAGACTTTTTATCAACCAGCTTGTTTCTGCTTCCAATCATCCCATCATTTTCTGAAATGAAAACCAAAAATCGAAAAGTAAAACTTACTGTTATCTCATGAGCTACTAAATTTTGGTGTAAGGAAATCAGAAATGAAATTACCAGGGCTAGATAAGACGGCACGGGGACGAAGGATTGAACAAGCTCTAGCATCAGCTGGTTTTGCAGCCTTACCAGGATTTCTGCTGTTCTCTTCTGTCCTTGACAAGTATGTTTAATTTTTCAGATAAATGTGAATGTTAATTGAATGTTTGAGGGTAAACTTTGTTAAGGTTCAATCAAACCTTTGGATGAAGAAATGGAGTGTCCCCGTAGCTTGGAGACATAAGCCTTCTTGGTTATGGCAATTGATGGCGGAGAACAGCTTTGAATCTCCTTCCCTGCAAAAATATATATGTATTTGATATAGAATTTCAAATATTATAAGTTAGATGGAAACAGTTTGTTACTTTGAAATTTTACCAGGGACAGATTCATCAGAGGCATTTGTCAACAGCAATGTCCTGTGATGATTTTGGGGGGAAAAATAATCATCTTGTTCTTGTAGCCTCACCTTCACTTTAGGATACACTTCAAAATCCAAAAGAAGCAAAAGAAAATTACATTATATCACACACAAAACTAAGCTCATGAAAAAAAAACCCGAAAAATTAAAGAACAAAAAAAAAAAATATCTGATAGAATTACTCACTTTGTTGTTTTGTTGTTTGTGCTTCTACAGCCAAAAACAAAGATTGCCCACAAGTAGAATATGAGAATGTTAGAATTAGAGGGTTAACAGAAGGTTTGTTTAGAAAGCAAGAGACAAAAAGCTCAAAAGAAGAAAGGTAGGCATGGAAGAAGCCTCACTTTTTGGAATTTGCTGTCTGTTTTCAAATTTGAATGGCTTTGCCCTTTAAGCTTGGTTTCCTTGGAGAATGGGCATGGAGAGCCTGAAGAAATCTTTGTTGGGTTTTCAAGCATACAGTCAATCAAGTAACATGAGTTGGAGTCCGACACAAGTACATATGAGCGCATGATACCTGATAAACTGAATGATGCCATCTTCATATCTTGACTTGAAAACCAAGCAAGCAGAATTGATTCTTCTGTCACTGAGTGGCAGAATATGTGATGAAACCCTTTTCCTACTTAGTCACAATGATGAAGGTTTAACTATTTTAGGGGCTATGTTTGAAGTTTGGTATGTCTCAACCATAATTTGTAGTCTTACTCATCTTCATGCATAAGCACATGCCCTGTGCTTTAAATATTGGAATCCTCCAAAATTTGGATTCTTGCTGTTTGAAGTTGGTTATGCTTAGGGTGTTAGAGAATAACTATTGGTTAAGTGATCTCTTTGTTTTGCTTATTGATCCACATATGAATTTGGTTCATCTTCTTCATTATCTACCATTCTCCTGTTATTATAGGAGTTGAAATTCCTCCTCTTTTTTATTCGTATATATTTAAAGAGTATAGTCGTACTGCTATACATTCGAAATATATTAAAATTTAAAGGGTATAGCCGCACTGCTATAATCATTAAATATATTTGAATATTTTAATTGTATAGCCGCGTGGCTATACCTGTTAAATATATTAAAATATTTAAATAGTATAGCCAAGCGGCTATATTCGTTAAATATATTCGAATATTTTAATAGTACAGCCGCGCGGCTATACACATGCCATATATTCGAATATTTTAATAGTATAGCCGCGCGGCTATACGCATGACATATATTCGAATATTTTAATAGTATAGCCGCTCGGCTATAACGTTAAAATTTATATATTTGTGCAACCGAGTTGGGTTTAAGTATAGATCAGTTGAGCCCAATTATAAGTTGTGGACAGGCTCAAAGAACTCATGGGCCAACTACAATTCCAAGTCGTAAATAAAAAATCCAACGACATGTTGTTTTGCAGAAGTAAGACTTTCATGACATAGTCCACTCTCCAAACCCTCCTCCTTCCTTCCCCAGTGTAAACTCCCAGTCCATCCATCCACTCCCCAATCCACTCTCTCTCGCTCTCTCCCTCTCTAATGGCGGCTCAAGCTCGAAAAGGCGGCATCTCCCTCCCGGAAAGGCGAAACCCTAAGAAGGACGACGAAGGCGTGATCGCGAAGCTCTCGCAGTCCCAAGTCGTCGTTCGGGGCAAGCAGGCCGCAAACGACGCCGCATTCGTCACCAAGAAGCTCATGAAGAGCACCGGCAAGGCCGCTTGGATCGCCGGCACCACGTTCCTCATACTGGTTGTGCCATTGATCATCGCCATGGACCGTGAGCAGCAGCTGAACGAGCTCGAGCTCCAGCAGGCCAACATCCTCGGCACCTCAGCTCCGCCTCCTAAGTGATTTGGGCCAGGCCGGGTCGAGTCGGATACACCGGTACCTTCCCCTCTTTCATAACCATTCTGTATCGCTTTGGGTTGAGATTGGTGAACCTTTTTTGGGGAGGGCTTTCTATAATGGTTGCGTAATTTCCTAGGGTTAGTGAGATTCGATTCGGAATTGCAATAATTTCGAGAGTTTTAGTGTTTTCTTTTTGGGAGAATGGAAGTTCAATGAATTACTGAAATGCCTGACGGTGCATTTGTGTGTCTTATTTGGGCATGAACAGGTTTAGAGCTGAATTTGCTTCGATATTAGAAATATTTTTTGCTGGTTGGCTTAGTGTTTACTATTCATAATAATCACTTGTTGTTGTATGTGCTCTGTTTTGTTTAATTCATAGCTTTTAGAAGAATTTTCCCATGTACAAATGTAGTTGTCATGCTTGCAAATATTGGGATTTTTCTTCAGCAAATGTTGTTGTTGAGCACTATGCGTAAGAACCAGTGTTTTTATGCTGTGATTGTCTAAACTTTCATACGCCAAGCATCTTGGTGACGTGTGGCTTCTAATTTTATGGCGGCACTTTAGACTCTTCAGTGCCATGAGACTCTTGTTCTATGTTGGGGTGTTTCATTGGCCTTGGCACAGTTTGCAAATCTAGGGTGTTTCATGGTACAATATAGATAAGCCATATCCTTTTCTGGGCAGCTAGAACTTTGTTTTACGTTGATTCTGATCTGTACCATGCATTTTAAGAGTATATGGCATGGAGGGGGGCATTCTGGGGATGTCTTTCATCAGCCAGCCACCAAATCCTCTCTGGAAATGGTCGAGGGGTCTTTCATTTGGTCAAGATGATGGGCCAACACACACAGGTTTAGAATATATTCTATTAATCGAACCTTATTTATTTTGACTTCTGAGAGCTTCGTAGCATAGTTCTTTTGGTTTTGTCTGGATCAGTGACTATTTATGGGGTGATTGGTCATCGCTTTATTAGAATGTTCAGCGTAGTGCATGGACAATTGCAATTTCTTCTTGGTTTGGAAATACATGGTGAATTGTTTGAATTTGTTTCTTTGACAAACATCTTCACATCTTCTCCTTCCCTGACTTTCAGAAGTCAGCACTTACAGTATAGTAAAATTGTGGTTGTGGGGAGTTCATTAAGGTTCAAAACAATCAGTAGGCACCCCTTCACAGTTTTAAAGGTTTTGTGCTATGCATTATGACCCTTATACCTGTTGAATTCAACATGCTTGATTTTATCATTCGGAGTTGGTGGTATGGTGGCTATATATGGACAGATCTTCTTGTACGGGCCTCTCCATTTTTCAGTTTCAAAACCTTTGTTTGATCGGTAAGTGTAGTTGTAGCTGGTTTGGGTTTGCCAGACAGAATGATGATATGTGAGGGATGAAATATGAAGTGATTGGCTAGTGTACGTGTTCTAGGAGGTCTTGGCTTGCCAGTCAGAATGATGATATGGTGAAATATGAGATAGCAAGTGGTCGTTTAATAGAAGATTGCGAATTTAGGGCTTATTAGAACAGCATGGATGCTTTACTGGCTGTACAGTTTTATGACTGCGGAACTCATTGGTGTGACAGAGCTGGAACTTATGTTGGCATAGTCCAACTTGCGGAATGAAGCAACCCTAGCAGAGAGATAGATGATGATTATTATTTTCAGATGAATGGCCTTTGTTAGCTTAGAGACCAATTTCAAAACTTTCAGTGGGAAAACAATCGGTCTCTACTAGGAAAAACATTAGCTAAGATCTCAACAGTTCAAATGTTGTAGGACCCTCCTAGTTAACGTTGATGGATATGGTCTGCTGCTAACCACCAGCTCCTCTAGATTCTAGACTTGAGCCTTAGGGTGCAGAATAACTTCCCCGTCAAGGCTGTGGTGGACTCCTCTTTTTATCTCGCATCACGTTTCCGTAGGGTGAGAATTCCAGCCGATAAGTAGATTGATTATAACTACGATGTAGTATAACAAAATGGTAATTGTTTTCCAAGCATCCAATCTGGGGATGTTAATCTGAACTACAAAAAAATCTTTATTTCTGAGTATCATCCATTTCAAGAATCCATAAAGAACCCAGTTGCTCATCGTCTTGTCTTCGAATTTGATGGAAGAGCGAAAGTGATTTCTCCAACACTCGAATAATCAGAGGAGTTTGTTTGAAAACTACGTACCGTGGGTTACTTGATGAGGTAGCATAATCCTTTTAAACTCCTCTCTCACTGCCAAAATCAAAAGAAAGAATGAAGTGGAGGAATTAGGCTCCATTGTAATCCAATACACAACTCCATTCAAGAATGGACATCCGTCTCTCGTTGAAACTTGGACATCCATATGAAACGGGAGGAACTGCGCTACTACTTCTCCAAGCATTCAGTCTAGGGCTGTAAACCTCAACCTCAAACCTACTTTTTTTGCCTCTGTATTTGCGTGCAAACATCATCACCCTCACAACCTTTCGGCACGATGAAACCCGAACCAGAGAGCAATGATATTGACAGTATAGGTTGTGTCTTGAATGGGAATGGGAGAAAGTGTCTTGATATTTCTGATTGAGGGATTCCATAGATATATAGAATTATGAACATGATCAGAGAAGCAAAGCAATCCATTGTAAGAACCTTTAACAAAATAAAAAAAAGTTGGGCGCATCTAGATTCAGGAACCTTTAAATCCAAGCTTGGGCTGATCTTGTCTTTGGGCTTGCCCAATCTTGGTAGGCCCCACCTCTTGTCCGGCCTGGATATACTTAGTGGGCGTGGGATGGGTTTTGCTATCCCAGGGGGCTTTTTGGCATGGCAAAACCCATAGGTGGAATTACTTTAATGGAACCTATTATTTTGTCTCAATCTATCCTTTGGTGTATCCATACATCGAAGGACGTTATCTTAATATATAATATAATACTTGGAAAGGTGTAAGCTTTTGAATAAAGAAAAAAAGGAAAGAAAAGAATGGCTTTATTTTGAAGTTTGAACTGTCTCTCAAACAAGAGATTTATAAATATTAAATACGTAGGGGTTATTAACCACGTGGATTTCCCCCAATTGAAGCTTGTTTATTTTTAGTCTCTACCACGAAAGTTGAAAGATTACCATGTTTTTATACGAAAATCAAATTATACATTCCAAATTCTGTTTTCATTTTTCACTTGTGTAATTACAAGTGAAAACTGAACCTAACATAACCTCTAAACCTAACATTGTTGGGCCAAAATTCAAGACTTCACTTGAAGTTTTTTAAGTGTCTGTTACATCGTGGTGGACAGTTTTTCTCTAGTTGAATGAAAATTTTAGGGGCCGTTTGATAATCTTTTCATTTTTCATTTTTAGTTTTCATTTTTTGTGCTAAAGTATAAAGGAAAACAAAAGTGAGAATGGAAGTGAGTATGAGATTAAGAGAGAGGATGATGGAATGGAGGAGTAACAAAAGTGAAAACAACAACTTGAAAGTGAAAATAATTTCAAAAACATTTCAGATTTTAGTTTTTATTTTCATTTTTATTACTTCTCCCTCTCATCCTCCCCTCTAATCTTCCTTGTCAATCTCTCATCTCCACTCTCGTTCTCACTTCCATTTTCTCTCTTTTTCCTCTATACTCTAGCACACAAAATAAAAAACTAAAAATTAAAATTGAAATAGTTATTAAACGGACTCTTAATCTCACTTCTTAGATTAACCTCATCATTTAACTTTAAAAATAGTGGTCATTCTATGCCGGAGCTACCAAATTTTCTAATTTCAACCCTCATTCCAAACACAGAGAGACAAGAAAAAAAAGACTATGACCCATTTGATTGCTTAGTTGGGAAGGCTCTAAATATTGTTGCGACCTAATGATACAACGACGAAGTACTTTTGCAACAATGTTGGCTCAGCCAGCCAGCCATCAGCATTAATGGGTAAAGCTAAATGGCAAAGAAAGAAAAAGGGCACGTAGCACTATCGCTTCTTAGATGGACCCCAAATCTGCTTGATAGGCAACTAGGGATTGGAAGATAAAAAGATCAAATGGAGACTAATTGAACCAAATAAACATTTCAACAGCAAGATTCAAGACCAATACATGGCTGTTCTTATTGAAAGCTGCATCATGCCTCTTGTGGGAGAAACACTCTCATGAAACAGAAATAACATTTTTTTGTTATCTTTGATCAATAATGCAATAATATGTGGTTTAACTTTTCCACGTATTATTAGCCGAGGATAGCATAACCCTAATTTTTGTTACCTTTGGTCAATAATGCAACGATATGTGGACTAACTTTACACGTATTATTGGCCCACAATCCTAATCATGCAATGCGTGTTTTAATAAGTGTGGTTAAGGAAACTGACCAATAAATGCTTCCCACCTCACCATCAAACTTATATTTTTTTAAAATTTGAATTGCCATTAGTTCATAATCATCCAAAGGGCCAAAATAGAATAGGAAGAAAGTAAGATCCATGCCAAACTTCTTTTCCTCAATGATTGATGCAAAAACAACAAAGAAGAGAATGAAATCAAAAGCTAAAAAGTATAATATTGAGGATCCATATGCGGGCAAGTACATAAAACAAAACTCCAACAAAAGTTTGTGTGTATTTGAGTAAGTGCATACTAACTTTCTTTCTGATCAGATCAAAAGTTGATCCCTAAATCTCAATACAACCCATCTGAAAAAGCAGTTCAATCTTCAAAACCCATCTCATGCCCTCAATAATCTGCACTAAATCATTGGCCTTCTCTCCACTATAGTAGCTGTACAAAATGTTTACTTGTCTTGATTGAGAAGCATTCAAATCTTCAATAGTAATAATCTCCATGCTTACCACTGTGTTTCTTCATGAGCTGCCGAACAAACATCAAGCAAACCACTAAAAACCCAAAAGCTGCCAATCCTCCCACTGCAATAGCTACTGTCCTCTGTGTATGATGCCTAGACCCTACAGTCCCTACACACATTAAGCACATCACAGGTGTCAGATTTTTGATCTGATACACAAATCTTTAGTCTTGAAGTTGAAACTAAAAACTATCTAGTGAGTGTCGGAGAAAAAAAGAGAAAGATGAAGAAAAGGTAAGTGATAGAATTACTCATGACAGATGGAAACTTGAAAACTTATGTGTCAAGGTCCAGCACCGTACAACTGTCTATCTCTCTCTCTCTCTCCCTCTTTTTCATTCTTCGTCATACCAATTTATTATGATCTCCAAGAGAAATAAATAAATCAAAGAGAACCCACATCATATTTGACCAAAAGGATTGCTTTAAGATACACTTATAAAAATCAAGCAGTGCCCGGCCAAAGACAACTAGGTATTAAATATTAAAAAGAAATTGCATAATAAAACAAAGTCCTAAAGTATAAACCCTTGTAGATAAAAACAAAACAAAAATGCATCTGAAAAAAATCAGTGTCTTCTATCTGAGTTTACCTGATGATGAAGTTATGCTTGGAACACCATTAGGGTAATAGCTGTAGTTAATATAGCACTTTTGAAGATATATCTGCCCAGAAATTGAATCACCACACTCAGTCTTAGCCTTCTGATCAGCACTTTTCACACAATCCCCACAATCCCCAGTGCCCAAATCACCTTCACACTGCCCCAAAACGTACACAGACTGATATGTCCCAGCATAAAACAACCCACCAGTTCCATTCTTCATCCCATTCTCCACCATAGCAAAAGCCGAGTCTCTCTTCCCCTCAAACCCACTGCTTCCACTTGCCTGATCTGACTTACAGATCTTGAACAAAAGCTCTGTTCCAGAAACCTGCTTGAACCCAGCAATCTCATAGCGCAAGTAACACCCACTGAGCTGAACTCTAGCTGCTACGACTTCTCCACAGAATTTGCTGGCCAAAGTTGGGATCTTTTTCACACAGCTGTTACACTGGGAGGTGGTGAGGTCTCCCCTGCATTGATACAGGCCTGAGATGGCATTTTGGCCTTCACCAGAAGTGGTTGAAAAGAAAGTCTTTTGTGAAGATTGTGAGACCAGAGAATCGAAGAGGGATTTGAGGGCTTGTGAAGAACTTGGGTCCTGGAACTTTTGGCTTGCACAGCCCTTGTAAACCAAGTTTGTGAAATCAGCAGAAGTGATGGCAAAGGGAAAGGAAGCAAAAACTGTGTAGAAAAGCAGAGCAGAGCACATGAAAGGAGATAGCTTGGTGGGCAAACCCATTTTTTGAGATGGGAGATTTGATCACACCGTGAAAGGTTTTAGAGGGGGTTTGGAAACTTTTGGAGGAAGTTGCTCTCGGAGTTCTCCAGAGAGCGGTTTTGGTTGAAAATAAGGGAGCTTGGTTTTGCTATAAAGGGTCCTGGCTGTTTCTTGTGGGGGGTTTTGGACCTTTTGGGCCGGTTTTGTTTTTGTAGCTTTTATTACTGATCATGCAGCACAAAATTTAGGGAAATTGGCGGCTTTACCCCCGGCGCAGCTAATTTATTCAATATTACCCCCATTTTGAAACTCCATCACAAATACCCCCTATAAAAACACCATATTGACAGCTTATTGTGTTTTTTTTTCCACAGTCCTTACGCTTTCTCTTCCTCTTCTTCCTTCTGCCAAACCTCACAAAATCCACCTCCACCACCATAGAATCTCCCCTAACTTTATCTCCTCTTAGTTATATCTTCCAAGTAGGGGCTGATTTCAACCTCAAGGTTGAACCCCAAATTTGGAACCATACCCTAGCCAAGGTGCGACTCACCACCTCCTTTGTCGGCCTCCACAACGAAGCCACAGTCTTGACTTTCCACCTCCGTCGTCGACTTCCACCACAAAGCCACGACACTTCATCGTCTATCATCACTGTGGTGAGTTCTGATATGGGTTTTGTTTTGTTTTGGGTTTCTTTAATTGATTGAGATTATTGGGTGATTGCTTTCATTGTTTTGAATGAGACATTAATGGGTTTCTGTTTTGGCTTGCTATTTCTGTGATTGAATGAAATTTACCAACTATTTCCTGTAGTTGTTAAGCTCTTGGACTTGGATACACTGTTTTGTGCTTATGATTTGTCTTTATACCTGTTTTGTGATTGAGACTTGGACTTACAGATCTCCTTGAAAATGATATATTCACTCTTTTGGGTGGTATGATATTCGATAAGAAACAACCTTGGACAGTCAAGGTTTGGCAATTTGTAAGTAATTTGTTAGTAATATGATACCCTAGGTTAATGGTTTTGGGTTGTTTTAACTTTAAGAGTTCTTGACACATGCCTTCCTTGCTGGAGCTTGAAACACAGCTAGGCTAGCTGAACCGTTTCACTTTGCATAATGCTGATGTTTTGAAATTGTTGGTTACTGATGTTTAATTGATGTTTTATCCATATGGTTTATCCACTAGTTGATAGATTTTTTATTGGTAGCTTAACATGTGTTAATAAAAGGAAATTTTATGATGGTCAGAAATGGACACAATTGCAATTTTGGTTTGCTACAATGGAAAATGGGTAACCTCAAAGAAGATGTGCACATATGAAGGGGGTGACTCAAAAGGCGTAATAATTTCGCGAAACATCACGTTTGGTGAGCTTTTGGAAAGGGTGCATAAGATTGTTAATACAGACAACAGGGAAGACAAGCTTTGTTTAAAGTTCTCAGTTTCAATATCCTTGAATGAGTGTAAGCATATCAAGATTGAGGATAATGATGATGTGAAATTTTTTATTAAGTACATTTGTGACGTAATTCCTTCAAAAGTGGCTCCTTTACTAGTGAGCATAGAAGACAGAGGAGTGAAAAATGTCGTAGGTGATCGTATGCATATCATGACAGATATGAGTCGAATGGCCTGTTCTTCAAATGCCATAGTTGAAAGCAATGGTAATATACATGGTGATTCTGGAACAGAATATTTAAACAGGATTGATTTTACAGGGATGGAGGGGATGCATAATGGTGATAATGGTACAGAAATGAATGGCTTGCAAATGCACTCAACCCCTTCTAGTTTGGCCCATTTGGAGACATTTTCACAAGTGGGTGTGACGGGTTTCGGAACAACGTCTGAACTTTCTATTCGACATAATTGGAGACAAATGGGTGAACAAAACGTGCACAATTTGGGTATTGTAAATGATGAAGAAGAAGATATTGAAAGTGCGTATTCACGGAATAATTGGGATCCAAAATTGGAAGTTGGGAAAATTTTCTCTAGTAAGGAAGCATTGTCCAACAAGTTACAATTGGCAGCAGTGAGAGGTCACTTTGAATTTAAGGTGAAGCAGTCTTGCAAGAGTCGATTGGTTGTGGTTTGTTCTCAAGGTCCATGTCCATGGCGGCTTCGTGCATCTAGTTATGGAGAAAAGAACTTCATGATTGTGAAATATAATCCGGTCCATGAATGTGATATGAGTTTTATACATGACAGGCATCGTCACGCAAGTGCTAAACTCGTTGGTAATGCAGTGAAACGGAAGTTGAAAGATTCTCGCACAATATACACACCAAGTGATATAATCAGAGATGTAAAACAAAACTTTGGGGTCACCATTAATTATTGCAAAGCTTGGAGATCGAGGGAGTTAGCTGTAATGTCCACTAGAGGTTCAGTAGAGGAGGCATATTCTCTCCTTCCAGCTTATTGTCACGAATTAGAGCGTGTGAATTCTGGCACAAGGACACACATCCACACCGATGAGAACAATAACTTTTTGTATTTTTTTATGGCTGTTGGGGCATGTATTAGAGGGTTTCAATCTTCGATGCGGCCAGTCATTGCTGTGGATGCCACGCATTTAAAATGTAAGTATAAGGGTGTCCTCTTTGTTGCTAATGCATTTGACGGAAATCGAAATATATATCCTCTTGCTTTTGGAATTGGGGATTTAGAGACGGATGCATCATGGCATTGGTTTTTTAGTAAGCTTCATGAAGCCATTGGTGAGTGTCCAAATCTTGTGATTATTTCTGATCGGAATATTAGCATAGAGAATGTGTGGCACAACGTTTTTCCAACAGCACAACATGGCATATGCTTTTACCATATGAAGGGTAACATGAAACGCACTTTCAAACTGAAAAAACGTGATAAATTGTTGCTATACTTTGAACAAGCTGCGAAATCTTATGGTATCGCTGAATTTGATCGTCATTTTCGTAAGATAAAGGGAAATGATGAGGTTGCTCAATATCTTGAAAGTGCAGGATTACACAAGTGGTCTAGAGCTCATATGGATGGACGTCGATACAATGTAATGACAACAAATATTGCGGAGTCAATCAACTCAGTCCTTCGGTTTGCAAGGATGCTACCAGTGGTGCATTTGATTGATGAAATCATCAAACTGCTTGTGAAATGGTTCAGTAAACGTCGTGATTTTGCTTTGAATTGTACATCAACATTGTGCCCTGACTTTGGCGAGAAGAAGCTGAGACACAGGTTGGAATGTGCTTCAAGGATGAATGTTGTGAAACTGAATCACGTAGAGTATAATGTCGTGGACGGTGATATGGACGGCCACGTACATTTGACGAATAACACTTGCAGTTGTAGGAAGTTTCAGCTTGAGCAACTACCTTGCAAGCATGTAGTTGCAGTTTGCCGTTTCTTGAAACTAAATGTATACTCCATGGCTTCTCGTTATTACACTCGAAATACATGGTTGGATGCTTATTCAGATACCATCTACCCGGTACAACCTCAAGAGTTGTGGGTTATTCCTGAAGATGTCCAAAGTAGAGTTGTGCATCCTCCCAATGCAAAGGTCATGCCAGGCCGACGAAAGAAGCTAAGGATTCCATCGCAAGGAGAGGATATCATAAGGAGAAAATGCTCAAGGTGCAGTGGCACAGGCCACAATAAAAGCACTTGTAAAAACAATGTTCC
Organism: Prunus avium; assembly: GCF_965620075.1. Classification (NCBI taxonomy): domain Eukaryota; kingdom Viridiplantae; phylum Streptophyta; class Magnoliopsida; order Rosales; family Rosaceae; genus Prunus; species Prunus avium. Next base: position 37,291,421 of record NC_142291.1, read on the forward strand.
ACTACCTAATGTTGGACATACATTATGAATTATGGAGTGTGAATTTGAATTGTATTTGTATTGCGTTTGGTGTTTTGTGGATTGTGAATTCTGTTAAATTTTCATTATTTGGTATGTATTGCGTATTCTATCTGCTATATTGTTGTTAAAATCTGTCATTTTCGGGCCTAAATTGTGTATTCAAAGTTTTTGATTCAGTGGGTCGAATCGGGGGTGGGTATGCCATTCCCATCTCCATCCCCGTGAAGCTTTTGTCCCCCATCCCTACCTTTGTAACCATAATACAGACTTGAAAAAAAAAAAAAAAAAGATATACGAGGGCAATACACTAGCAATATAATAGCAATAAAGGGCTATACGATGGCAATACACATACTCCCCTATAAATTTATTCCAGCACAGACTTGGAAAAAAAAGATATACGGGGGCAATACACTAGCAATATACAAGCAATAAAGGGCTATACAATGGCAATACACATACTCCCCCTATAAATTTATTCCAACACAGACTTGAAAAAAGAAAGATATACGGGGGCAATACAATAGCAATATACAAGCGATAAAAGGCTATACAATGGCAATATACAAACTCTATACGCCCCCTATAAATTTATTCCAACACAGACTTAAAAAAAAAAAAGATATACGGGGGCAATACAACAGCAATACACAAGCAATAAAATGCTATACCTCACCCTCTCTCTTTCGGCCGCCCTTCTCCACCTCCATCTCTCACTCTCTGTCACCTCTTTCGACTGCCGTTCTTCCCCTCTGATTCAACAAATTTCTCAATTTTTCTCAGCTTTCCTGAAATCCATGGCATCTCAAGTACTTAGCTTTTCTGCTATACTTTCACACCCATATGTTATTTGGGTTTTCTTTTGCTTGTTTCAATTTCATATATGGGTTGGAATTTTTGGTGCTTAATGTCACTTCAAGTCCCTCCAGGTCAAATTTGAGTGAGATTGTACATAAATTTGTTGAAACATAATTGTGGGTTTAATTTAAAATTTTCTCTCTCTTTTTTAAAATTAATATTTTCAGCTTGTGTAGAGAATGTTATTTAAGTAGGATTATACAAAAACTTGTTGAGCCAAAATTTTGGGACTGTGCAACAAATATTTCTCTGTTTGTCGTAAGGAATATTATGCTTGAAGCTTGAAGCTTGTCCAGGCTAAAATGATTTTGAAGTTTTTCTTTTGCTGATTGAATTTATTACTGAGTTAGGTTTTTATTCTGACAAGAAATCAATTAAAGAAACACAATTATTTGGTTCAATGGTCTCTTGGTTTTATAGGAGTTGTGTGATCTAATATAAAGGAACATTCGGGCCACTAGAAAGTGTTATGCATCTTCAAGAATCTGCTATGATTTGAATTTGTTTTGTTATGTTTTGGGATGTGATTTTTGAATGAACTACATAAATTGATATAAAGAACTACTAAGTGAGCTCTCTGCATCCATAATATTGAATCAGCAATGGTGAGCTTAAGTAGAAGCAAACGCTTGATATCTAGTAAGATAATAATCGAAGTTAAATTGTGCAAAGTTAGATTGTGCTTGATGTCCACCACTTACTTTAATTACACTCCTCTACAATGTAGGACACTTTTTGCAAAGTTAGATTGTGCTTGTAGAGGAATTGGATAATGGATAATGGGTTCACCAATTACAATACTGCTTTGTTCATTCCACAGTCCACTCTGGAATTGCTCTCCAATTCTTATAACCTTCCTTGTTTCTCTTTCTAAAATTATGTTTCATTGTTGTAGGTTGTTGCAGGCAGATGCCATAAACCATATCAGTTATAAGGTGAGAAAAAAGAGTTCTTTGATGACTGGGAAGAGTGTACAGAGGCATTGTAGTATGACAGCCATCATCATTCAGTGTTTTAGATTTAGGCTTACCTATGAGTTATTGCTAGGCTTATTGCCTTAACCTTTGGTTGTTGTTGGTGCTAGTGCTTCATGAGTTTGCTAACTTTTTAAGAAGGCCATGGAAAATGCACCTTGCATATTTGTTGATGAAATTGTTGTTGCACAACAAAGAGGACCTGTAATTTTTTTTGTTTTGCCATCTCTTTTGCAGGGTTCTTTTTTTTTTTCATGAAAAGCTATAAATTGGCAATAAACATACAATACAATGACAATAAAAGGCAATAAATGGTTATACACAAACAATAAACAAGCAATATATAGACAATATACACGTAATATACACTGAATGTATATAACGTGTTTTCTCAAAAAAGGATGTGACGTCCTTGATGAAATCACATTCTTACAACCATAATTTCCCAATTTCCCTACTATGGAAGCAATGTTATCTCATTACATCTTAAGATATACATAAGAAAGTGGCAAAAAACAAAAAATTTACATCTCCTCTTGGTCGGGAATTTTAACACAATTTATATCTATCATTAAAATTCCAGGACATGTCCTCTTAGACCCGAATTTAAGCTGAAAGTTAGCAATTTCCTCCCCAAAAGAACGCCGCCACTTGAAACAAGACAATCTTCCATCTGTATAAAATGGATAAAAAATGCATATTAGAAGTAAATCATTCAATCATAATTGAAACAAAAACATAACATTCAATCACAATTGAAACCAATTTCAAAATAGAAACCATTATCAAAATTCATATAGATTGTTGGCTTTTCTAAATGACCCAATTCTTCATATGGAAAGCTTTCACAAGACAGTACCATTGCAAAATTAAAGTTCACATTCATGCACACAATTTCATACTACTCAATTGCAATATAAAAGTAATTATAAACATGGGTGAAGTGAATGTGTGTCCTCGCAGGCGAATAAAAATACAAATCAGGAAATCAGGAAATCATCAATAGTGCATTTGGCATTGTTCAAACAATTAAAGAAGCACAGTCTCAGAGAAGAAGAAGAGCAAGACAATGGAACTAGATAAATGCAAAGAGCTGTCAACAAACCTTCAAGTTTTCCAAGAACCCTTTTCACGGCACCAACACAACTTTGGCATGATACCAACCTTGAGGATTGTATAGATTGCACCAAAAACAGATCTAGGATTGAATTACAAAAAAATAGAGAAAACAAAGATCCAACATATGCCAACTTTACACTATCAAACGTATGTTAAAATATTGGCATCTCATAAAACTTACAAAATCTCCAATCACTTTCAAAAGAAGTAAAGGATTAGAATCTTGCATTTGTTGGTGGTGCTACTGGTTTCAAATTATGATGTTGGTTTCTTACAGTTAAAACCCACATTACTGTTATTTCAGAGAGCATCTATGAGTTTTATATGTATTCTTACAGGTTGCTCAGAAAAGCCAGAAGTCCTAATTTGATATACCACTTAAGCGATTTCACAGACAAATCACAATCACAAAAGAGTGAATACACCACTTTCAAGGGGGTCTGCATGTCCAAGTCTCAATCACAAAACAGTGTATGCATGATTTCAGAGACAAATCTTAAGTACAAAACAATGTATCCAAGTCTAAGAGCTTGACAACCACAAGAAATAGTTGGTAAATTTCATTCAATCACAGAAACAGCAAACAAACCACAACAAAAACCCATTAATGTCTCATTCAAAATAGTAAAAGTAATCACCCAATAATCTCAATCAATAACAGAAACCCAAAAAAAAAAAAAGCAAAACCAATATTAGAACTCACCACAGTGAAGATCGAAGATGAAGGTGTCGTGGCTTTGTGGTGGAAGTTGACGACGGAGGTGGAGAGTCACGATTGTGGCTCCGTTATGGAGGCCGACGACGAAGGTGGTGAGTCACGCCTTGGCTAGGGTTCAATTCCAAATTTGGGGTTCAACCTTGAGGTTCAAATTAGCTCCTAGTTTGAAGATATAACTAAGAGGAGATTGAGTTAAGCGAGATTCTATGGTGGAGGTGGATTCCTGTGAGGTTTGGCAGAAGGAAGAAGAGGATGAGGAAGAAGAAGAGCAACGACTGAGAACAAAAAAAACCTAAGTGAAGGATGGGCAATAAGTTGTCAATAGGGAGTTTTTATAGGGAGTATTTGTGATTAGATTTCAAAATGGGGATAATATTGAATAAATTAGCTGCGCCGGGGGCAAAGCCGCCAATTTCCCCAAAATTTATGCTCCTCCAAACTCAGTACTTTTTTTTTTCAAAACAAGAAAATTTAGCACTAGGATTAAAGCTTGAAAGTATTGGGTATCTTGGTTTGTCACTATTTGACTAAATGAATTTGACGGTAAACTTCACGAATAATGTTTACTTATTTGGAATGAAGAAGTCTATTTAAACATGTGTTTAGCCATGTTCGGACCTTCATTTCCTTGTAAGTATGGAGAATATATATCCGAAAAATCTAAGCTTTAGGGGATCAACAATGGGAAATTTCCTAACCCTTTTTAATTTCGGTGCTTCCTAACCCTTTTCCCTTGTTCTTAGCTTTTAATTTTGAACTGATTTTATTCTGCTGCAAAATCTGGAATTGGAGTACTTTTTGACCAGTGGTTCTGAATATTAGCTGGACATTTTGACTGCAATTAGTAACGCTTTGCTGTCACATACCATGCATGCCGTGTGTGTTTAGCAGTTGCAGCCAAAAAAAAAAAGAACCATTCACAAAGAAGATATAATTATGGGGATTAAGTTTAGTCTTCAAAGTGGACTTTGGGCAAGCAGCAAAATTATCGTGCCTTCATTTTTGCTTCAGCAAATTTGACTTAGAATTAGAATAGAGGCTCAAAATAGTTGCTGACAACTAACAAGAGAAAATAAACATCTACTATCTGATTGAGATAAAGCACTCTTGTATTTAAGAAAGATTTGATTTTTAAGCATAATTAAGCTTATTTGATTGACGTTTAAACATTAAATTTACCTTCGACTTTTCGATACACGAAATATATCGGTATTTCGACTTGAGGTTGGTTCAAATAGTACAGAAAGTATAACAAGTCATTAGAAGGTATAGGTCTCAAAGCACTGTATCAAAGAAGTTTGCTCTGAGAGACTGAGGGTCAAAGAAGTTTTTGGTTACTATTTTATACACCTTTTGTGTGTATATATATATAGGGTTTACAGTACAGGAGGTACCTTGTTGGAGAAGATATTTCTTTGCCTTGCAGAGCCAGTTGGCTTTTTTTTTTTTTTTTTTTTTTGTGGCTCTGAACTTCTGACTTCAACCAATTAACCCAAAAAGGAAAATTGGGTATGCCACCTTTCATTTTATTGTCAATTTGCTGCTGTGATTTTCAAGAAGTTGAAAGATTTAGTAAAAATTAGAAACTCAAGCCTTAACATATGGGATGAAAACCTAAAGCTCTTGAGCCAGATGAGCCTCTTTGCTCTGAAGAGAGGGTTCCTAGAACTACAAGAGGTAGAGAACTGCGGCAGGGCAACTTACAGAGAGATTTATGACTTTGGCTATGCAAGCTAAAACTTGTGTTTGGGGCATTCCTCCAGCACTTGGCTTGGTTCAATTGAGGATGGTTATTAGTGGGGCGTGGATCAAAAGTTAATTTCTAAGATTAAAATGGTTGTTGCACTTAAATTAAGTAATTATTTGAGATAGATTTTGTATGCGTAAACTTCGCTTCTTGGTATACTACGAGAATGTTATCATTAATAGAATTTCTCTAAAATTAAATGTTCATTTTAATCAGAGATGTATTAAAGAAGCGTGGATCAAAGGTTCATTTCTAAGATTAAAAAGGCAATTGTGCATAAATCAAATGACCATATAAGAAAGATTTCGTAAGCAACAATATTTTTGTGCTTTCATCCGGGAGTGCATATTACAATTATCGTTAATAAAACTAGTTCCTTTTATAGATTACATGTTTAATTTAGCTAACCTTCTGTTCTATACATCCTGTGTTTGTTTTTAATCAAACTGAGAAGCTGTTCGAGTCCACCATCTAAAATTATACAAAAGAGCCAAAACGTTACAAAGGTGAAGTTTTGATTCTTCACCCTCCAGGCGCATGATAGCATAGCACTAATCCAAGTTTTTCAATTGTCAACCAAATATCCCAGACGATAGAGTACTCGCCCTTAACTGATGACAAGTGGCTCTCGCAGTGAATCACTTTACTAGATTAAAGAACAACCCCAGTGACAGAGTAATATGTAAAACGAAAGCAATTTCCATTCTTCTAAAACCCTATTTACTCCAAAAAGAAAAGAACACTCTCAGTCTCTCACTGTCGCTCTCTCAATTTCTTCGAAATGCTGGTAAGCTCATCACCCTCACTTCCAATTTTTGTTTTCTGAAAGCAATTTCGATCCTTTGACCTCTCATTTTTCCAATTTTCTCAAAATTTTTCGGTTTTTTTTTTCCCGAAAATGTTTTCAAGTTTTGTGTTCTGGGTTTTTATTTCCACGAATTTCTTGGTACATTGGTTTAGATTGTTTTTTTGTTAATTTGTTTTGAGAGCATATTTCTGAAACTTCTGTTTCATCTTTTTTCTTTTTATTTTTCGGTCGTTTGGTTCTTGGGAAAATTGTAGGCGAAATAAACTAGGAGAAGGCTCTTCTAGTTTCTCACTCTTTTTTGTTTATGGGTAATTTTCAGGTCTTGGTAGCTTGAATCGAGCTCCAAGGGTTTTTCGAGGTAAGACTTGTGTTGATAATAGTGCTATGTTTTGCATGCATGTATATGCATGTATATTTGGGGCTTCAAGTTCTTTCTCTTCCACTGTGTTGAGACTTGAGAGAGAGAGAGAGAGAGAGTCCAGTTCTCCATCGTTTTGATCTGAAGCTTTTCCAGTAGAAACATGCTATTCCTCCTTACACTTCAAATTGGTTTTTTGTTTATGCTGGGCAGGCTGGGAAATGGGAAATAAATAAAATTGATATTTGTCCCACTAGGACACGATTAGTTGAATCTGTTATCGTTTTGTCTGGATTTCCAAAAAACTGTTGCTTGTGCAGTGTTAAGGATGTTGGAACATCCAATTGTTTTTCAGTGAGACAGTGCATGCTCTAGTACTCTTATGTTGACTGTATTTTAGTTACAAGGTTTCGATGGTTGTAGCCTTTTAATTTTATAATGGACTCGCATATCTACTTCTTTAGACTCCTATTGGGCATCTTCTCTGAGAAATTTTGGAATATGTAGGTACAGTTTGGCACTGGGCGGCTCATAATCAGAATAAGGGGTAAGCGGACAGTGATGGCGCAAAAACCAAAAGTTCAGGCAGCCCTTAAAGCAATGGCAGAGCTTGGTATTAATGAAAAACAGGTCAAACCAGTGTTGAAGAGACTTTTTAAGTTATTTGACAAAAACTGGGAACTGATCGAAGCAGAGAATTATAGAGTGCTTATAGATGCTATATTTGATGAGGAGGAAAATGAGGTGCACTTTTATATTTTTTCCAGGCATTCTTTATTCCATTTCTTCTTCTTCTTCTCTCTCTCTCTCTCTCTCTCTCTCTCTCTCTCTCTCTCTCTCTCTCTCTCTCTCTCTCCTTCCTTTACTTATGCCTGCTTGATTTTGATTTCTTCTGTTAGGTTGTGGAAGAGAAGAAGAATTGCAAGAACTATGATGTATATAATTTAAATTCCCTTGGTTCTGGTGCTCTGATTTCTTGTTTTTTTTTTCTCACACTTGTGGCTATAGTTTCTGACATATCTATGGCCTATTACTTATCAGGAGGAAGATATGGAGGAAGAACCTCAGGTGCATCATGAAGCTAGTCGTACCTCAAAAAGGTTACATTCAAGCGGTCATGAGAGTTCATCACAGAAGAAGAAATCTACAAATGCTGATGTCTGTACACTTGACTCCCTTGCTTGTGTTTATTGCATTCTCACCCTTCTACCTATATCTGTTAACGTGCCTTTTGGCCTATTGTCTATAGCTGGAGAGTGATATGGAGGAAGAATTGCCGCTGCCTCATCAGCGGGAACGTCCCCTTAAAAGGTTGCGAAAAAGTCATGAGGGTCAGGTTTCACCATTCCCAAATTCCTGCAACCCTATGTTGGGTGATACTTCATCAGTACGACCAAAAGTTGAGAAAGATGGGCTACTTGGTACTCGTTCTCCCCAGCAGCTACGGGACATTACACGGTCACCTGAGTCAAGGGCAGAATTGCAGCAACCAATTTCACCCCATATTGGTAATAAAAACAAAGGCAAGCAACCTGTAATGTCTAAACCCTTGGCACCTCACGGAGTACGCTTTAAGGAGCTGGTGGTGGCGGAACCAGGCATCATTCTTTTGCCTAAACAGAATGTTAACACTCATCAATTACTGAAGCCTAAAGATGAGCCCTTCACTGATGACATGGCACAAGATGAGGTTCCTATTGCAGCCATTCTACCTGGTACATCTTTGTTTGCCTTATACTATGCTATCATTGATATCCCAGCAGATGGATAGTTGGAACCAGGAAAATCTGCTTTAACTGTGAATGGAATATAACTAAGATCGACATTTATTAGCATCAAAGGCATAGTACTATCTATGGACTAAAATTCTTTTGGATATTATTATTACCTTCAATAATCTTCTCGTAGAATGATTGTTGTTTTGTTCTTCTGCAGGTCCCTCAAGTGAAGAAAACCCTATACTCCAAGATGGTGCAACCGTGGAACAGAATGATCAAGAACATGTGGCATCCCAAGAGAAAGAAAGTACAACAAATGGTATTCAAGCTTCATATAATGAGGGGAATACAAACTCTGAGCTTGCAACCATTGAAGAGGAATCTCCTTCTAACTTAGAAGTTGCCTCTTCACCCTTAGGAGAGGTAAAGCTTTCTTTCAGTTGTAATTCAGCTATTGGAAGACCAGATTTTCATATGCCTAATCTAGATGCCGTTATAAAAATGACGGAGGAAAAATGTCTGCACTCATACAAAATTATTGACCCAAACTTTTCTCTAAAGAATCTGTTGGCGCATATGTGTGAGAGCTTTTTGGAATTGGGATCTAATTCCAATAGTGAATCACAGGATGGATCAATTAGTGTAGCACCAAATCTTGATGCATTGCGAAAAACTACTGCTTGGGATGCTGGGGGTGGAACTAAGGAACTATTATGTATGCAGTCATTTTCTTTAAACGGGTCTGTTAGTATTGAACACCCTACTGTGGTTACTGCTCCTCAAGTTCCCAGACTTCCCTTGTCTTTGAATGGTTTTGGTGAATGCAGAGAAGCCTGTGGGAGGACTGCTTCTAATGGTTTTTCTGGGGTTAATAAGGAAGGTGGATTGGAAGACTCTCGTGATCTGGTTGTTGTTCAACAGTGTGATCTGACTACTGATGATTTAAGGGCTTATCATGATATAAATGACATAACTAAAGGAGCAGAAAGAGTCACAATACCATGGGTAAATGAAATGAACAGCGAGTGTCCACTATCCTTCTTCTACATCTCCCGAAGCCTTGTTTTCCGAGACGCTGATGTTAACTTCTGTCTTTCTGGTATTGGGGATGGGGATTGCTGCTCAACTTGCTTAGGTGATTGCCTATCAGTGCCTGCACGTTGTGCTTGTGCATGTCAGACTGGCGGGGAGTTTGCTTACACCCCAGAAGGCCTTGTGAAGGATGATTTCTTGGAAGAGTGTATCTCTATGACTCGAAATCCTCAACAACATCATCCCTTATATTGTAAAAGCTGCCCACTTGAAAGAGTAAAGAATGATGATTGTTTAGAACCATGCAAAGGCCACTCAAGGAGAAAGTTTATCAAAGAATGCTGGAGCAAATGTGGCTGCGTCATACAATGTGGCAATCGAGTGGTCCAGAGAGGCATAAATTGCAAGTTGCAGGTCGGAATTTATGCGAAAATGTTCTTAGTTTGTCATTATTTGACGGAGTTTATTTTCTTCTTGATGTAAATCTTGTGCCTAAATTTTATTAGTTATATTGTCTGAAGTTATAATGTTAGCAATAAAGTTTTCTTCTATGGTACTTTTAGTCTGTTCTCACAGCTTCTCTGTTTAATTTGCACTGTGTTTTCCAGGTATTTTTTACTTCTGAAGGAAAAGGTTGGGGTCTACGAACCTTAGAGGACCTGCCAAAAGGTGCCTTTGTGTGTGAGTATGTTGGAGAAGTGCTAACCAGCAAAGAGTTACAGGAGAGGAACATTCAAAGCGCCAGAAGTGGGAAACGTCCCTATCCAGTGCTCCTGGATGCAAATTGGGGTTTGAAAGCAGTTTTGAGGAATGAAGAAGCTCTCTGTTTGGATGCAACAAAATATGGAAATGTTGCTAGGTTTATTAATCACAGGTAAACTTTTGAAGTTCACTTCCTCTAGCCCACAGCCAAATTTTTGTTTGCTCGACAAAGTTAACTTTCAGTTAATCATGTCCTTAATAGTCAATTCATATGATGTGTTAATCTTCTTTTACTAAGATATTTATAACTATGGGATCTATTTTGCATATGCTCAAACAGAAGTTGTAAATTTTGGGGCATTATAAGTTTCTGGTTTCCGCATATGCATGGAATTTTTATACTTAGGATCAGAAATAGTATAGTAGGAAAATAACTAAGGATGGTTAGAATGTAGTTGCAAATTGTAGTAACCTGACTCTTGCTGAGGATGCCAAAAAGGAAACTTACCTAGTTAAAAGGGAATTAGCAGTAGGCAATGCATGTTGAGAGTTTGTTGCGTTAAAATACAGTTTCATGTTACTCTTTTGTTGCACAAGAACAGAGTAGAAATGAGAGAAGCTGCAATTTATGCACCAGGAGCTTTAGCATTGTATCAGTAGCAGAGCCATTAGGCTCTTGCTGGAAAGCTTGCACGCCTTAAGAAAGTTTACTGGTCTTGTGCCTGAGTGTCTAGGGAAAGAGGCAACTTGCTTTAAAATAGAGCTTGAACTGTAGAATTTGTTCCCTGAACTTGTTGCCCGTCATAGCTAGGGTTGCTAGCAGAAGGAGCTGATTCATATTGGCTTCATTCTATGACATTCTATGGTGTGGAGAAACGTCTGACTGTGTTAAATTGAGTTAGGCTTCAGAATATCTGATATTGTTTCGTATCTTACTAGATGTTTGGATGCAAACTTGGTTGAAATCCCAGTTGAAGTGGAGACCCCGGATCATTGCTACTATCATGTATGTGAAGTTATGGAGCCTTTGATCCTTCATTTGCATAGTTATCGTTATCAACTTTGTTGGTGATTGAAGACATATTTATATGTTCTATTGTGCAGATTGCTTTTTTCACAACAAGAAAAGTGGATGCTTTGGAAGAGCTTAATTGGGTGAGTATATTTTATCTTATTAGATTGTATTTGTTGGTGGTATGCATATGGCATAAATTGTTTTGTCCTTTCAGAATTAGTTTTTAATGGAATAAGCATAGCTGCTCCCATATGAGGAGAAACGTTGATATTTTAATATCAGCATTCTGAAAACTTGAATGTATCATAATGGACCTTTTTTTTTCATGTGAATTGTTAAAATGCTGAAACTCTTATGCATATGAAATTTATTTCTATTTTTAGTCTTGTACTTATTCAGCCAAGTCTTACTAAGATCTTTTTTGCCAACATAGAATCCACTGTCCACTAATTCCACTTTAATTAGATGCTTTTTAGCTTTGAATTTCACCAGACTGGCGTATTCTATAAATTATTTCAGATTTAGTATGCTAGATAGGTTGTGGCAATATGTACATATAATTCCATATTTACAAGTGATCTTTATTACTATTTTCTAGTTCAATTGAGTCATTTCTGCTTCATCGAACTATGGTAAATTGATGTTTGGTAAACCTGTTTATCTATTTACCGTGAAAGGCTTCATGCTGATTGAAATAAAAATGCATAAAGAGGACAGGTTTGATTGATATTGTTCGGTTAAATATAAGTGATGCTTGAGTACCTACTTTGAACCTACAACCACATGGAAGGATTTGTAGATTATAACTGTATGTGATGTTTGAGGCCTTGATCAGAACAATTTATCTCAATATGGTGTGCTGGCGTGCCTTTATCCCGAAGACAACATTTAGCTTCATCCTTTAGAAATGTTCAAGCACAATATGGTACCTTAGAACAGGCAAAGCAATTTCCATTTTGGACTGCATTACATGGTATTATTGTATAATTTCGATGACAGGGTTCTGGATATAGATATTGAATAAGTTAATGTATAAATGACTTTATGGATAATGTGGCTGTTCTGTTTGCAGGATTATGGCATTGACTTTGATGACCATGATCATCCTGTTAAGGTGTTCCAGTGCCGATGTGGTAGTAAATTCTGCAGGAACATGAAACGTTCAAATAGTAAGTGTATTTTCCATTTCTGCCCCCTAAGACGCCAAATTTGCACATCCTTGTCTGTGAAAATAATTTTTTAATCCGAACTACATGTTGCTCCCGATGCTAACATTCATTTTGATGTCTGCATCCAACAGGATCTAGATCTGCATCAATTGCAGCATGAACGTCGGTGGGTCAGTTCATGGATAGTGGGTAGTGGCTACCTTCTCTTTTGGTTCAATATCAAGGATAGGTGTCAAACTGAGGATAGTTCTTGTTGGATGATTTTGTACAGGGTTTTATACATGTATAGCCGATTTGGTGTCTAATGTTATCAATGATAATTTAAAAGCCAGACACCGCAGCTTTCAATGTTGGCAGAGGCTAGACTGCTAAAATTACTCTAAAGTTCTATATATGGTTGCTGCTACGTAAGGCTAGATATTGTGTTTTATAAATAGAATATGTAGCCAGAAATGCCTATTCTGCTTTTATTATCATATTTGGGTGCACCCAAGTGTACAAATATAAGGAAAAAGGCCTCAAGTGTGAAGGCAGATGAAGAAACTCAATACCATTGCATATCATGTATACACATCTGAAGTTCTTAACTGAGTTGCCGTATCACTCAAGAAATGTAAAGCGCTGCCGCACTTTTATCTCTAAGAGACGGTGAATTCCTGTTGTGAGGTCTGCAGAGGACTTCATGATCAGACCCGGAGGGCATGACGGGTTGAATGCCTCCTGGGTTGAGCGGAAAAAGGGTCTTGTAGTAGCCCTCCATGATTGAAGTAAAATTGCAAGTTTCTGCAACCTCCGGAATCTGCACAAACACCCAAGCGGTCTCATCAGAACTTGGTAAAAGAAAAGCACTAACTAGCTTCTGTGAAAAGAAGCTATGGCATTGGCAGTACCTGGTAAATCTCACGCATGTAAGCATGAAGGTTAGGATATTCAATCAGCTTCTTCTTGGTGCATTTGAACAGCACATTGTACACAAGATCAAACCGAATCAAAGTTGTGAACAAACAAACATCTGCAAGCGTCAGATCATCTCCACACAAAAATCTTGAGCTGCCCAAATGATCTTCCACCATGTCCAACGCATCAAACAACTCATTCACCGCCGTATCATATGCTTTTTGAGACTGAGCAAATCCACATCTGCAAAATGGAAAATCCCAATAAATATACAGTTCTTGATTAAATTCATTAATTAATTAATTACTAATTAATTACCTATAAACACCATTATTGACATTTGGGTAGATTATGCTATTCCAAGTCTCAATTTTTTCCTTCAATGGAGGCGGCGAGAGATCCAAACCCGGATTCCGAGCCAACTCATTGAGTCCCGAGTTGAACAATTGGATTATATCGTAGCTCTCATTGCAGACCACCTCTCTCTTCTTCACATTCCAAAGCATTGGGACCGTGGACCGCCCATCGTACCCTCCTTCTCTCGATTTATAAACCTCTTTCAGGGTTTTAAACCCGTTTGCGTTATCCGGGCCGGGGACGAGCGTATTCGGATCGGGGATAGGGGTGCTGCTGAATTGCCACGAGCCGTCCTGGCCCGGCGCTGCGATTGAGACCGGGACGGCGTCGTTGAGGCCCTTGAGGGCCCGGACTATGAGGGTGCGGTGGGCCCAGGGACACGGGAGGCCCACGTAGAGGTGGAGGGAGGTTTCTGCTTGGCGGGGGATTTGATTGGGTGTGGCGCGGAATTTGGAGGGGGGTCTGGTGTAGGCGAGGGTGGGGTCGGAGGGGGCGAGCTGGGACATCATGATGCGCCACGTGGAATTCCAGGCTGTACGGACGGTGGAGATGAGGAGGCCGGGGGGGAGGGAGGCGCCCCACAGGAGTTTGGCGGCGGAGGAGAGGAGGGAAGTTGGGTCAGGCGGTTGGTTGCTGGACATTTTAGTGCTGACGTGGCAGGTGATGGGTTTGGGTTTGGCCCATTTGGCGGTGCTGGGTTTCGTCAGCAGCGGTGGAGTTGGGAGGTTGGGAGGGCTGAGCAGGGAAGTGCACGACATCTCAAAATGCTGGGGTTTTTTCAGTTCAGCTGCTGACTGATGATGAATGTGTCGTCCTGTGTGGTTGGGAATTCACCCTTCAGACGACACGTCGTATGAAAATCAATGCCAATGTAATGTCCGTGTTTTTTGAATTGAAACGACGTCGTAAGCACTGATTGGCGCCATCGAGCGGTAGCAGAAGCCGTGGCGCCCAATGAAAGGAAAAAGCAAAAATATTTAAAATACAAAGCAAAAATGATTGATTTTAGCCTCCCAATGAAAGGAAAAAGGTTGGGGAGGGCGGGAAAACCAGAAAGCCAAAGAGACACCGCCGCTTGAGGGCCTTTCCATTTCACATTTCCTGTCGTAAGCTTGGGCAGTGGCTTAGTGAAGAAGACGATGGGCTGGAACCACCCACACATCTCCTTGGAGCAACTCTTGAATCTGATCAAAGGTTTTGTAGATATACTGCTTCTGCTTTCTGGGTATCAATCCTCTGGTCGCCTTGCCCACTGGGACTCCCACAACATCAAAAAAGCCTTCCAATGGGGGCTCTTCTTTGAGAAGGTCAGCTTTCACTGCTTTTCCCCAATCATATTTGGTTTGAGTGATAAGGGTATCTCTGAATTTCATGTCTCTTTCAGTTGGGTTCAGTAAGTTGAGATTTTTCTTTTGGTGCTGTTAGGTCCTTGGAAGTTTTGGCTGCTCAGATGATTATGTGGGCTCTATGGAGGAACTTGATGCAGCTCTATCTGAAATGACATCTGCTGCTTCTCTTCCTAAGGTTATAGTTTTATTGATTTTATTGGTTTGGCTCCTTAAGTTTGTTGAATTAACTAGTTTTTGCTTATGAAAAAGTTTAAAGTGTAGCCTGCTTAGCTTAGTTGTATGTGCTTGATCAATCAGGGGCTTGCACATCTTTCATCTGCTACTCTTACTACTGCACGGGGCTTTGTGTTAGAACATCTCATTCATACCTTGCCTTTGAGGGATGCACATCTCAGAGCTTTGCTGATGGCAACTGTAGAGATGGATCTTGAAGAGTTATCAGAAACTGAGCATGATATTCTGAATGCATACTTCAACAAGTTGAAGTTGCAGAATACAACGCTTCAACGAAGCATTGCACCAGCTACAAAGATTGAAAATTGCGCCGGTGATGGTTTCACCAAGTATGTGGTGCAAGAGCTCTTGAAGCGGTGGTCTAAAGTTTCTTTAATATCAGCGGTTGAGGCAGGCTTAGATGTTCTTTCTCAAAATGTTAGACACAATAGTTGGAGCGAGTTTGATGATAGCTTGTTAAAAGAACAACTAAAGCATGAAAATGCTCCAGAGTAAGTGGGAAATGTGTGTCCACAAGCGTGTGTAACAGAAGAGTAAATAATGTGTGTGAGGGAAGTGAAGTGAATTGTGTCCTATGTGCAAGATTTAGTCTGAGGAGTTGTATTAAGACTGTATGTGTCTGGCTTAAGGAGTGAGTGGCTAGTCTCTTTGTGATAGAGGATTGTATGTCTCCTCATAAACTCCTTTTCTGAGATGCATTTAGTTCATTCATGAGTGTTTTTGTAGATATCTAGAGATGTTTACACGACAAATCAAAATTTTACTGCTGTATGTATGTTTTCAGGATCTCACAACTATGACCTGAACTGAATATTTTGTGGCTCCTTATTCAGGATTGTAGAGTGGTTGGTTGGTTCTCTGACATGGAACCGTTGGAAATCAAAGAATCTCTCCTATTTTCTTGATAAGAGAACTATTCAATTAGTGTCCGGTGCCAGCATGATATTTGCTGCCTCTAAGATTCAGTGGGTACAAATTTTTGAACGGCTGAATTTGAATGTTTCAGCAGGTTGCAGTGATGATGGTCTGTGCGAAACAATTGTAAGTCAGTTCAGTTAAATAAATAAGAATGAATTGTGACTTTTGTAATATAATGAATTCCCTGAAGGATTGATTCTCTCCAGCAATATTTCCGTGGTCGCGTGGTTATTTTCTTTAGAGTTGTGTATTGTATAGTTCTTGTATAAGAAAGGTGTGGGGGCGTCACCTAATCATATAGGCAATTTCATTCTTGAGGAAATAAACTATACTGTTGATTCTAGAGATTACGCTAAAGTTGCCCCTTTCAGAGCTGTAAAATACATATAGCTAATTGAACTGTTTGTCTATGATGTTTCCACACCACTGAATAAGAAGTGTAATTCTTTTTCCCTTTCGAAACAGGAGCTCTTGTTACTAGGGTGCATTACAAGCAGATGGACTTCTCTAATTGAACAATTGGTGTCAGTTTCTTATGATTGCAAAAATATCTCGGAGCAATATCATGACGTGTGCAACTTACTTTTTGGAAGATCTACAGCTCCTATTTCTAAACAGGAAGCAGTGAGTACAAAGGTTCTAAATTAATGCTGACAAGTATACATGCTTCTTTGCTTGTTCATGCTTTATCTTCTTGTATTAGTAATCATGGTTGGCTTTTGTGGTGGAACTAGGATAGTGACATTCTCGAGTATTTGAGTGGACTGCTGGGAAGTCAGCTGCATCAGTTGTGGAAAATATCCCCATCCCTTGTAGCCGTTGCAATTCCATCCTGGTATTCCTATACCATTCTATGCAATGTTTGGACGTGTTTTGGACTTTGATTTGAATCAATCATCTCGTTTGCAGAGGAACTGACTGAGTCATAGGTTTTGAATGATTTTCTTTCCCCCTTTACTAATTGGTGTTGCAGGTCACCCTTGTTTAGACTTTATTTGAGCGAAATTCAGATTCAGTTTAGAGGAGAGTTTTCAACAATGAGGTTTTGTATTGTAGCTCCTTTTCTACCTACTAATACTGTTTGTCAAGATGTATGATTGTGGCTGCAATTCACATTTATTTTGTTTTGCAGATGCTGCGACTGTGCTCATGATATGAAGGAGCACAATGACTGTGAGTATATATATCCAATTAATTCTGAAGTCAACCCTCCCCGTCCCCCCATCTGTTTTAGAAATGAAATAGAGGAAATGCTAGAATTAATATATAAACTTATTTCCAGGTGAACTTGCTGAGAGAATTTGGTGCCTTTACATTTTTCATGTTTGTGGCTCACATCTAATTGCCCGAAGTCGTGATGGTGATTAAATGTTTCAGTATCAGGTCAGTCTTAGAATGTTTATCGTCCATGCAAGTCTGAATTAATACTTACAACATTAGTCCTTTATTGCATTTTTTTAAATGTTATACAAAGCAACTCTATGTGGGCTTAAATTTTGTAGAACTAAATATATTGGCTGAAATTTGATAAATAGTTTAAAGTTGGAAGGAAACTTGTGATTGAAATATTTTTAGTTTAGTTGTGCGGGTCATGATTTTATAAGATATATGGTACAATCACTAAAGTTGTTGATTTTTTTTGTTGCCACAAATACATTTCACTAATGTTAGCTTCATTTATTTTAAAAAAATGTTTGTTTTATGTTGATCAACTCTTGATATCATTTCAAGATTTTTTTTCTCTTTGCCGAAGGGTGAATTATAAGCTGTAAGTTTATGGATCAAAAATCAAATTTTTTCCTCCTCCTGGTTCACTAGGTGGCTATTCTAAATGCAGTGGTGTTTTTGTGTGAAATTATCTCTTAGTCATAATTATTCTTCAGTTGTATTTCTTAGAAGACCTTGATTTGAAAAGAGAAATCAACACCTTGCTTGATCCATTGAATGTGCTTTGGTAGCAAAATCTTGATTTATTCACTTTTTATCCATATCAGCATCGAAGATCTACATGACACAATTTCTCATAATCTTTGTGGACCCTTTCTATGTACAGTATAATCAACCATGTGATGAAAAGGCTACATAAAGTTCACAAAAATTTATTTAAAATATGGTTGTTTTCTTTTTCCAAAGGGTAAACAAAACTTTTTCCTCCTCTCAAGATTGTGGGGTTTTCATTTGCATCTGGTTTACTAGGTAGCTATTCTAAATGCAGCAGGGTTTGCTATATTTTGCTTAGATATATGCTTTGTTAGCAGAGTCTTGATTAATTCCTTTTATAATATAAGTATAAAAAATATACACGACACAATTTGTCATGATCTTTGTGGGCCTTTTCTGTGTGAAGTGTGATCAACCATGTCATAAAGGGGCAAGTTCAAATTTTTTTTGATTAATCTGTTTACTATATGGCTCATGTAGGTATGGCCGGTGGGAACTTTTGATGTAAGAGTCTACCTCATCCCACGTGTGACGTATATTCTTCCAGGAAAGTTCACTATCAAGAGCCTTTGATTGAAACAGTAGCCAAATACAACAGATAATCACAAGCAGCTTTTTAGAGACGATCCATTCAAAAAGTTTTGTATCACTTGACTGACATTACATCACTAGAGGCAAGTCTTCAATCTTTTCTCCAAACTGGGACCTATGGGACCTGGGAATTGTTTTAAAGAAAAGTTGAATAGACTATTTGATTATAATGTTTATCAACTTCCACCAATGGGATTGTGACATCTCGTTGATGATGCCTGCTAGTGGGAATTGATACTTGAAAGCTTCATCTGCTTGTTTTCTTGCCAACCGTATATTATTCTTGGTGCTTTTTTGCTTCATTTCATATGAGCTCTCTATAAAACAACACACAGACCAAGGTGGATAAGGAGCTTAAAAATGAAAGTTTCTAGCATCTCTAGCTGTTGGAAAATCCAGTGTTTGAAGTTGGTGAAGGGAATCGCAAGCACCGGATCTGCGGTCACGCTTGTTAGCATTGAAAGAAGAGCATCAACTGGTTGTTGCCATGGATCCTATCTTTTGAGAAAGTTGATTTGGAAGTTGAAGTCACAATGGAAACAAGCTGTGGGATGGCGAAAGAGCTACACTCCTTACACCTATGATCTTCAAAGCTATTCTCTCAACTTCGACAACGGTTTCGATGACCATCTTTCACCTCATAGTTTCCGGTGATGCTTTGTCCTCTCAAAGGATATATGGACAATTTTTCCATTGAGATGTATAGATATTTTCCTTTGAGTCATGCTACTTAGATTTACATTCAACATTGTTGGCTAATAATAGCATGACCAAATTTTGTTTCATTTTCAACCTATTTCGTTTCTCTGCAGTGAGACTTATGTTGTGGCAAGATAATGTGAAGGAAACCAAACCTTGAAATGGTTGGAAAAAAGGGATCTTAACAATTGCTATTTCTTCTGTTTCCTCATTCTTGTGGAGTGGAGCAAATATTATTCTTCTTTCAATCTTTCTATCTTTGCTTGTAAAAAAGATAAAGTAAATTCTACAAAGATGGTTTTGGGGTCCACTCATTGCCATGTTTCTTTTGCATTCCAACCAAGATTACAACCATGAACAAACTTGACCTAATTTTTTTGTTTCCTTCTCTTTTTAAAATGCCAGAGAATTCAAACTTCACATTCACAACACCCAGTCGATCTTTTTCGACTGTCGATATGACAAACGTACACGAATTCCCTAAAACTAGAATGACCATTATCAATCAAACACCTACGTTTTGTTTTGCTCAACTTCTATCTATCAAAACTTCTTGCTTTGCCATCCGTTTGTTATGCCTAATTTTGCAACTCAAATTTAAAACAGGACAAATAGGTTAGCCCTTGGATGCTTTTTCTTTTTGGTCCATTGGATGCTTTTTCCTCTTTTATGTTTATATAACTTCATACAAAAAACATTTCATAGAAAAACATTGGTATTATGTTTTTCTATGAAATGTTACTTAACCGTGATTGGAGATGCAATGTCTCTCATATCTACAGGGAGCAAAACAGAGCAGCTGATCACCTTGCTAACTTGGGGTATGAGTTACCCTTGGGACTTCATATCTATGAGTCTGCTCCTGTCTCCCTCTCAAGCTTGTTGCTGGATGATGATCTAGGAAGAGCCCAAAGTAGGGCTGTGCCTTGTTAGCTTTTTTCTTTTCTGGCTTCGGCCTGCCTTGTAACCAAAAAAAAAAAAAAAACTTCACTTTGGAGATTCATAACATCACTTTGGAGATTCATGAAACTATGAGTCTCCTTGCAAAGCCCACAAGACATTTAATCAGACGGCTAAGATTCATTGATCAAACCAGAACTATGCATGACGCGTTTTCAAAGTGATGATGCTCAAAGAGCACACAAATCACTAGGGAACAATTTTCATGAGTTGTAAAGCATAAATATTAGAAATCAACTTACTACACTAACTTTTGGACACTAATTGACGCGACGATGTTTTATTTGTTGGAAATTAATAAAATCTCGAGTGAGTTCGGAAAGGAAACAAATGAAACGTTGGATCATAATTGGTGTTCAAAAGTTGTCTTCAACATTACTCTAAATTTTCCTTTTGTCCAGTTGTCCATTACACATTCATTAATCAACAATCAATTTACTAGCTATCAAACTTAATTGATTATACACCATGTGATCTCCAGTAAAAGGCAGTGACAATTCATGCCCCACAGCCCATGCCACCCTCAATTATGTCTTCTCTTTACCCCCAATCTAGACTCAACTCACCCATAATTTTCTCCATCCCCGTTTCTTTTTTGTCATCACATTTGAAATGGGAAAACTCACAGGATTTCTAATATTTTCAAGCCTCTTCACAGGCTTAGTGGTTGCAGCAGATTGGAACATTTTGAAAAACCAGAAAAACAAGAACAATGGGGTAGGAGATGGCTTGAAGAAGTACTGTGAGAGTTGGAGGATCAATGTGGAAGTGAACAACATTAGAGGTTTTGATGTGGTGCCCCAAGAATGTGTCCAGTACATTCAGAAATACATGACATCCTCTCAGTACAAGGCTGATTCAGAGAAGGCCTTGGAGGAGGTCACTTTCTACTTGAGCAGCTGCTGCACATTGGAAGGTGATGGCAAAGATGCATGGATTTTTGATGTTGATGATACACTTCTCTCCACCATTCCTTACTTCAAGAAACATGGTTTTGGGTAAGTGGGTTTTTACTGTGTTTTTCTTGGGGTAAAATTTTAATTACCTGAGTAAAATGTATTTTTGGATTTGGAAATCCCAAACTAGGGGAGAGAAGATCAATGCAACTTCTTTGGAGGCATGGATGAGAGAGAGTAAGGCACCAGCTCTTGAGCACACACTGAAGCTCTTCCATGAGATCAAAAACAGAGGACTTAAAATATTTTTGATCTCTTCAAGAAGGGAAAACCTTAGATCCTCAAGTGTGGACAATCTCATTAAGGTTGGATACCATGGATGGACTGGTCTTGTATTAAGGTATAATGAACTATCACCAAGGCTTTCAAATCCATCTTTTTGTTGATTATTTATGTGTAATTAAGCTTGCCTGAAATTGAAAACTTTAACAGGAGTTGTTTTAATTACAGGGGTCTTGAAGATGAGTTCATGGAAGTGCAAAAATACAAGTCTGAGGCAAGGCACAGATTGGTTGATGAAGGCTACCTCATCTGGGGCATCATTGGAGATCAATGGAGCAGCTTTGAGGGCCTTCCAGTTGCCAAAAGGACATTCAAATTACCCAATTCCATGTACTACAATTAGCATGAAATTTCAGTCCATAAATTATAAATTATAAAGCACAATATTGCTGTTCCTCTTTGCTTCTTTTTTTTTTTGATGAGAAAAGGGGGTTAAAGAACCCCAAAGGAAAAAACACACAGATTACACAACATTTATCAAACGGGTCTTAGCAACCCCAGCGAATCATTTCCTCTTTGCTTCTTTGTGCACTTATTTGACTAGCAAAAACAAAAGCACTTTTGTCCTTTCTCAGTTCAATGTTAGTGGTGGTGGGGTATGAACTATATGCTCTGCTGCGTTGTATTGCAAAGTTGTGGGTTTTAAGTGCTTCTGCATTTGAAGTTCCTGCATGTTCAAAGGAAAGTACCTCAAAAGTCAAGGAGACAACTTGATGTTTTTTTTCCCCCTTTTAAATCCATTGAATTATTGAAATGGCATCATTAGATGTTGATTTCTTTTGGAACTTTGTCTCCCTTTACCTCTCCATCTCTTAACCCAAAACAAAAGAAGCTTTCTTCTGGGCTAATTATAGCATATGGCATTACTTGTTGAAATTGGACTCAAAATGGCTCAATTCAGGTACACGTTGTTATTTTATACACTGTTCTACTTCTCCAAGCAAACGTTTTCAATTATGCAGAGAAAGAAAAAACAAGAAGAAAAAACATTTTAATTTTATTATTAATAACTTCGTCAAATCTATAAAAATTTAAGTTATTACGTTACCTTAATAAGAAATAGGAATGATCTTTACCGCGTGATTGTTATTAAAGCCCGAACACGCGTAAAAATAATTGCTCTTCATTTACAACCTTTTTATGCTAAGAATCTTACCTAAACAGCTGGAAGCAAGCTTAAGAAGGTCATTAACATTGCAAATCTGCATAATTAAAACCAAATCCCATTTTGGTTAGGCCATGAAAACAAAATCCCATTTTGAGTATTGAATTTTCCTTGAGCATTTTTCACTTGACTCAGTTTGTCCAAGATTCTAATTATCCATCTCGGTTCCTTACACGTGTCCACTCAACATCCCATATGGACCAAGTTTGGGTCCGAGAAGTAAAGACCCAAGACAAGCCCACAAAAACAGAAAACACGGAAGGAAAAAAAAAAAAAAACAAAGGAAGTAATGTCTTGTCTTAGGCCACGTTGGGCTTTTGGGCAACTCCAAAGGACATTTCAGTTGTCACGCTTTCCCCACGTGCACCGCACCAGATATTTACCCTGCCTACCAATCACAGTCCGCCACCACTGTGGGCCCCACGCATATGTTTACGAGAAATCGTTAAAACGAACTGCCGAGGCGCGTGGAGACATCCACTGTTCGTTAAAAATGCAGAGAGAGAGAGCCCCAAACGAGGGCCAAAGCCGAAGGGGACACAAAAACAAAGCGCACTCGTGTGACTCGTCACCGTTCACATCCTTTCATTTCGCTCATGGGCACGCCGGTGACGGAATTTAAAAACACCCGCCTGTTATTTTAGACGTATCTCCCTCCTCCTGCGCCAAATTCTGGGTTTTGATTCGATTCTGCGTGTTTCGGGCTCCAATTCTCCTACTTGGGGTGCTCTATCAGGTTTTAGGTACGAGCTTGATATACCCTTTTGATAAAGTTTTTCAATTTTTTGGTTTTTGGGTTGGAATTTCAGGCTTTATTGCTTGTCGTGGAATGCCCATTTGGAGTTTTGATTGAATTTTGCGTTTTTTTCCAAATTGGTATTGTTGGGTTTCGATTGAATTGGTATTTGTTGTTTGTATTGGTTCGTTTTTTTGGTGGATATTATGCTTCGTTTGGATATAGCAATTGTTTTGCATGGTGGGGTGCAATGCTTTTTCTTTGTAGCTGTTTTTTTTTACTTGGATGAATTGCATGTTTTGATGAAATTTGAATTGTTGGAGCTGATTATCACTTGAATTGTGATCGTGTGTCGGGGTTCCGTGAAGGAGGCTGTTTTATAGAATATGGCTTATAGCTGAAGTAGGGTTTTAAGAGAGAGTGAAAGCAAGTGTGAACTTATATTCGTTAACTTAAGTATTTTTGTAGATATTTTTGTTTTCTGGCAATTTTTTTCCTGTTTTGTTTGATTGACATAAGTTGGATTATTCTTTAGGGTGTTTCAAAGTCAGACAAATAATTGGTTTAGTGCTGATGAATGTGAACTTTTGATTGTGTTATGTAGCGTTGCAACTACATGATCAACTGCCTCATAAAAAAAGACAATACCGAAATCTTTTTATTTTATACGTTCTGCTTTCTTTTTTGGATAAGTTTCCTTCGGATAATAGGGTTCTTCCACTCTTAGTTTTAAGGGGTTCATTTAATCACGGCTTGCAGTGGCATGTACTGATGACGCTGTGATGCAATTGTAAACTCATTCTTGTGGGGTTTTTTTTCTGAAAACATTTTCAGGGTTCTGGGAGAGTTTTTATCATCTTCATGCCAAAAAATGCTTTCATTTTATGATGGTTGGTTTTAATGGTGTCTTGCACTAATGGATTTATCCTTCTGTTCACAGGTGAAAATTGATGACCCCTTTCTGTGATTTTGGTATCAATAACAAGCAAAAGGTGTGCTTTCAGTAGGTTTTAAGTTGGTAATTATCATCACTATCACAAGCTAAGCTAATATTTAATGACTAAATTACTGATGCTCCTTTCTGGTTTTAGGGCTATTGATGGAGGCACGCCCTGCTTTGTCCATTCAGAGATCAGCTGCAAAACAGTTTACTCACCTGGGGGTTTCTGCAGCAATGTCTTCATCTTTACCAGTCCTTCCAACCCCTATGGAAGAGACATATCCCAAGTTGCCTGACTCGCAACAGGTGTCCATGGAAAGAGAACTTATGACAAGGCCTGTTGTGCATGCAGGTCACTTAACCTCCAACAGTGGAGTAGTTGGTCACATATTTTCATCATCATCAGGATTCTCAACAGATCTTCACTACTCAGCTCTTTCATCTCATGAAAAACAGCCAAAAAACAATCCCTTCATTTCTCAGTCATCGGGTTCTGTGTCTTTGCCGTTACCCCATTCTTCTCATTCAGGGTTTCTTCAATCTACATCGTCTTGTCCTTATTCCAAAGAAAACAGTGGTTCCTGGTGTACAGATTCACTGCCAGGTTTCCTTGATTTTCCTGTAAATAACCATATCGAGAATAGTCAATTAGAGAGCAGTAGTTGTAGTGGGATTATGCCTGCTGAAGAATTTGTTAAGCGAAATGATTGGCAGGAATGGGCAGACCAGTTAATTACTGATGATGATGCTTTGACTTCTAACTGGAATGAGCTTCTTGTTGACAACAATGTTACAGATATGGAACCAAAGGTTGAGATCTTCTCGTATAGTTGGTGCTTGATATAGATTTTCAAGTTTAGTGAATAATATCTGTCATTGTTATGAAAAAAGAAAAACCAATTGGGTTGTGATTATGTTGTTTCAGATAAAATATCAGGTTCCCAAACCATCTTCGAATTTTTCAGCTCAGCAGCCCCAACTTCATCAGCAACAACCTGCTCCATCTGAGGAAATCATTCCTGCTCCTTCTAGAGAACTCATTCCAGCTCCATCTAGGGAAATAATTTCTGTTACTGCTCCTTCCTCAGCTAATAGTGCCCCCGCCAAGGCGCGCATGCGTTGGACACCAGAACTTCATGAGGCCTTTGTGGAGGCTGTGAACCAACTTGGCGGTAGTGAAAGTGTGTAACTATTCGGGCTTTACTGAATTCTTAGTGTATGATACAAACTTCTACCTCAATTAAGTTTTTACTTCTTGCAGGAGCAACTCCTAAGGGTGTGCTAAAGCTCATGAAAGTTGAAAGCTTGACTATCTATCATGTGAAAAGTCATTTGCAGGTACACATACTTCTTTCACCAATAAAGAGTTTCACATAGAAACTGTTTGTGTGTATGTGTGCTTGTGAGAACTTTCTTTTTACTGGAGTTCATTTTGAATTGCAGAAATACAGGACTGCTAGGTACAGACCAGAGTCATCTGAAGGTATATAGCATGTGCCTCCTCCATGTTTATACATGTGTACATTTGTATGTATATTATCTAGATGTGTGTCTGTATGCATAATTGCATATATCTATTTAGTGTATATGTTGATTGTATTTATGTAGGCATGATTTTGCTCTCATTCTGTTTCTTCTTTTAATATTTTATCCCATTGCATCAGCCTCTTTTTGCTTGCATTTTCCTTGTTTCCAGAAGTGATATACAAGGGGGAATGGAGGGATGTTTTAAGTATGCATTCCCCGTCTATATTTTTTGTTTTAATTTTTCTGGGGTCAAAATTGAATCTCTGAAGTGCATATGTTTTCGGATTAGGAATCTCTTATTCTTATTGTGATGCAAATCTGCTATGTTGCTGAAGCTTTTGGCGACGGAGGATAAAACAAGACATAATTAAGCACCAAATTTGTGACAAATGAAAGTCAGATGCAAAATCTTTTTTTCTCTTCGAAAACTATATTTCTTGTTCATTACTTAATTTTCTGTGCTTTGGTGCTGGAGATTGTGTGGGCTAGAGAAAAATTATGATCTTTAGCAGTGTTACCCTTTGTGTATTTCTTGTTTTTGATTCCACCAAATGAGAAATTCTTCTGACTTATTTTTTTATCCTTTATAATGCCCCTCTTCCCATAAATTGATTTGCGGTATTTCAATTTTGTACTATTTGTAAAATTTTCCAAGTCGTATGATTAATTTTTCCCATATCATTTCTGAGCAGGCTGTATTTTGGTGAATACTTGAATTTTCTTATTATTCTTTGATGTTTTCAGATTATTTATCTCTGTTTTTTTAGTCTATTCCCCAATACTGTACAGGATGCTGAAATTATTATCCTTGAGGTATATTTGTGCAGAAATGCTTGTTTTTATCTCCTTGAGTTTCATGTTCTACCATGAGACTTTGTGGTTGGCATGTCTATGCTGACCTCATTTACTATTTATACCTTACATGTAAGGATTTCTTAATTAGTTAATGTAGTGTGCTGTTAAACAATCTTCTATGCAGGGTCCTCGGAGAAGAAATTAACTCCCATTGAAGAAATGACTTCTCTTGATTTGAAAACGTAAGTCAATTACTGATTAATTCGTGATACCTTGGGAAGTCAGCCTCGGGAAGGAAAAACATAATGGAAAAATAACCTGGAAAGAGGCTTTATAAGCAGAATAGGAGGATATGAGCTACCTCAATCGCTAAACTTTAGCACCTGGAAGATATTTTTAATCATTATTCTTTTATAGGACCAAGGGTTCGATAGGACCAAGATATTGTTAACTTTAGCACCTGGCAGATACTGCGAACTGTTAACTTTAGCACCTGGAATGTACTGCTAACTGTTCACTATTTAAATGTGATAATCCCAGACTGGGGTCTCTCTAAGTGGGGGAAAAGGGTCAAATGAATCAACCTTCTACCAATAGATTTGTGTACCCGTATCTCATTGTTGGTTGCATTATCATGTTAAATTTTTCAGAAACTCTCTGCTCATTTGATTTGGGTAACAGGGGTATCGAGATCACTGAAGCTCTGCGGCTGCAGATGGAAGTTCAGAAACGGCTGCATGAACAGCTTGAGGTATGAATTTGTTTATTGGAAAAGGATTTTTCTTTCTAATTGATCACGGTTTTGAGTTATAACTTGACTTGTCTCTGCTGCCAAAGCTTGGGAAACATTTATAGCACTGTTGTACTGTTTAGGCTTTGGTCAAACTTCGAACCCTCAAATTCATATGTTCCTTGATTGTTGCTTATATACCCCAATTCTATTTGTTTAATACTTTTTTCTTTTGTTGTGTGTTTCTCAGTTGGTTATTTTGCTATGCACTATTTGTAACTTTCCGTTCTCTGCAGATTCAAAGAAATCTACAATTACGGATAGAAGAACAAGGGAAGTATCTTCAAATGATGTTTGAGAAGCAATGCAAGACGGGTATCGACACGCTGAAGGCAACATCATCGAATTTGGACGACCCCGCTGACCCTTTAGATGCAATGCAAGCTTGTCCTGACAAAAGTGAACTGGAGCCTTCCAAGGTGGACCTTGGTAAGACTGAAACTGATCCAGTTAAAGCCAACACCAAATCTGAAGAAGGCTCACTGGAGCGGTCAGGGAAGCAGAAGGTGTCTGAAACGGAAGCTCCTGAGGATCCTGAGTTAGATGTTTCTGTGTCCAGCTCCCAACCTCCAAAGCGTCCCAAAATAAAAGAATAAGCTTGTCATCTGTTATATCAGTATTAGACTGACCAATCGTTCCTGATTTATAGAAGGTCCCCATTTTAAGATGGGCTTCGGTGCCTATGGAAAGAGCCTTTTTTTGACTTAATATTCATCGTATTCTCGTGGGCATGAATAATGCGTATGTGATTTTTTCTGTCTAGTTGATAGTTTTAAGCTAATTAGTCAAGTTTTGATCTTAACATTCTTGAACCTCGTCTCTGTTCTCAACTTTGATGCTGTTAGCAATAATAATGTTAATCGGAATCACGAAATTGGATCCATCATTCATCCTCGGGACTGACATCATGGAAATGTTGGAAGACCCTAACATGGCCTACCCTTGCTTATCTTTTTCTACAAAAGGAAACACTATTGTGTGTGGCGATGATATTACGAATCTAATTAAATAATAGTCCATGTAATCTCCAATACTATGTCGTCATGTCATGTGCTATTACTGTTAGAAACATTTCTCCGGGTAGTGTGGCTCTTAGACAGAAAATGAAAAATATGAACGAGGAAATTTTAGTTTAAGGAATAATTTGTAATTTTAGTAAGGAACTCTATTGAATTTGTAATTAGATTTATGTTCTATATCGTTGATGAAAGAGAATTTTCTGAGGTGGGTACGTGACACATGGAGAAGGTAAGGTGTGTATTAATTTTTTTTTGGTCTATTTATAAAAAGAAAAATAAAGTTCGGCGTCAGCCTCATAGACACCTTTGAGTTGAAGCGAGCCATGGAGCATTTGCCAAACCAAGCAAGCAAACCCTCTCTCCCTCCCACCTATCGCTCAGTAACGTCTCTTGGACTCAAACATACGACCTCCCAACTCACAGTAGGTACAGAACTGACTCTCACACTTCCACGTGATTATCATATTCTCTCTTTACACCTCAACATTTCATTATAATACCCTCCTTCCCTTCTCTCCCCTCTCACCATCTTTTGAAGTTCAACAATCTCGTTTTGGTTTGCATGCCATGGCTTCAAACACCATGGCCGGCTTGTTTACTGGTTCTCACGCCCGAGATGAACTCCAAGTTGTGAATGGCACTGAAGAGGTATGCGTAAAATGTATAGCTTAATCTCTTTTTTAGTACACAATCTTTGTCCATGAGATTTGAACTCACAACCTTCTCCGTGTGACAAATGGTATGCAGAACCGGCCTCCGACAAGGCAGTCGGTGTCTTCATCGAAAGTGTGCAGGGTTTGTGGGGATGAGATTGGATACAAAGAAGATGGGGAGTTGTTTGTGGCATGTCATGTTTGCAGCTTCCCAGTTTGTCGGCCTTGTTATGACTATGAAAGGAGTGAAGGCAACCAGAGCTGCCCTCAGTGCAACACTCGTTATAAGCGTCAAAAAGGTAACATTTTAATTAATTCTCTCTCTCATAAATTAATATTGCATATGCATATGCATATGTAGTTATATTTTGCCTAGGCCTTAAATTATGTAAAGCGTGCGGTTTTTAATGTGTAGGTTGTCCTAGAGTTGCTGGAGATGAGGAAGACTTTGATGCAGATGATTTTGATGATGAGTTTCAGATCAAGATTGATCACCATGATGAGTCTACAGAAAAAAATAACTTCGTTAATCATTCGGTAATTTCATGTAGTTTGATAAGATAATAAGTTGTTATGAGGAGTAGGAAGTGACCTTAAGTCACCGAAGTGATTAAAAATTGTTGAGTTTTACAGGAAAATGGAGAACACACTCAACAGCAGTGGCATCACAACGATCAACCTTTCTCTGTTGGAGGAAGTGGTAAGGATAATATTCAATTCAACTTATATATTTGTTTCTTTTTATTGGGAATTGGATGTATTAATTTATGCCATTTTTGGTTTCTGTAGTTGCTGGTAAGGATTTTGAAGGTGAGAAAGAAGTTTTGAGCAATGCAGAGTGGAAAGACAGAGTGGAGAAATGGAAAGTCAGGCAAGAAAAGAAAGGTTTGGTGAACAAAGACGACAGAAATGATGATCAAGGCTACGAAGATGACTTCCTGTAAGTTGGTTTTGTACAAAATCTTTATACCAAATTATGCTTCTCAACTGATGTAGCAGTGTCTCATTTGTTCAAATCTGGACTTTTCGTAGTTTGGCTGAAGCCCGGCAACCACTGTGGCGAAAAGTACCCGTCTCATCAAGCAAAATCAGCCCTTACCGCATAGTCATTGTCTGCCGGCTTGTTATTCTGGCCTTCTTCTTCCGTTTTCGAATCTTAACTCCGGCATATGATGCTTATCCTTTGTGGATCATATCTGTAATTTGTGAGATATGGTTTGCATTTTCTTGGATACTTGATCAGTTCCCCAAGTGGAACCCCATCAACCGTGAGACTTACCTAGACCGCCTGACCATAAGGTTTGAGCGTGAGGGTGAGCCTAACACATTATCACCAGTTGATGTGTATGTGAGTACAGTGGACCCTCTCAAGGAGCCTCCAATCATTACTGCAAACACAGTTCTATCGATCTTATCTGTTGACTACCCTGTTGACAAGATCTGCTGTTATGTATCGGATGATGGTGCTTCAATGCTCCTTTTTGATTCCCTATCAGAGACTGCTGAATTTGCAAGAAGATGGGTGCCATTTTGCAAAAAGCATAACATTGAGCCTAGGGCCCCTGAGTTCTATTTCTCTCAGAAGATTGATTACTTGAAGGACAAGGTGCACCCAAACTTTGTGAAGGAGCGTAGAGCCATGAAGGTAAGCTAAAAGATACAGGAGAAACATATATTAATTTATGTCCTTCAGCTATTTTGTTGCAACACTTTTACGACAACAAAATGAGGTCTAAAGGTTTACTTGTGTGGTACTGCAGAGAGAGTACGAAGAATTCAAAGTGAGGATTAATGCATTGGTGTCAAAGGCTCAGAAGAAACCAGAAGAAGGTTGGGTGATGCAGGATGGTACTCCATGGCCTGGGAACAACACTCGTGATCATCCGGGAATGATCCAGGTTTGATATTCTGTTTTCTTCCCATTAAATCCACATGTCATCCAATGTGGCTCTTGTTGATGTTTAGGATTTATTAGTTTCTCAAAGAGAGAGAGCAGAAGTAAAGGAAATACAGTGTTGACATGGCCTGTGGACATTCTACTTGCTTTGCAGGTTTATCTGGGAAGTGAGGGAGCACTAGATGTGGATGGTAAGGAACTGCCTCGTCTTGTGTATGTTTCACGTGAGAAACGTCCCGGCTATCAACATCACAAGAAAGCTGGTGCCATGAATGCTTTGGTGAGCTAATGTTGATTAAATGTGTATTTAGGTCGAGGCAAGATTGGTTCATACAGTAATGTTTATACCTTAAATGTTGTATGTGATCAACAGGTTCGAGTTTCTGCAGTGCTTACTAATGCACCTTTCATGTTGAATCTTGATTGTGACCACTACATCAACAACAGCAAGGCTGTAAGAGAAGCTATGTGCTTCCTAATGGATCCCCAACTTGGGAAGAAGCTATGCTATGTTCAATTCCCTCAAAGATTTGATGGTATTGATCGGCATGATAGATATGCTAATCGAAATGTTGTGTTCTTTGATGTAAGTGCCACTAGAGCTTTAACTTCAACACATTCTCTTACAATACAGAATTCTCTGCCTGTAATAGTTTAGCTCAATGCCTTGACTTTGTTTTTGGTTATAGATCAACATGAGAGGCCTAGATGGGATCCAAGGACCAGTGTATGTTGGTACTGGATGTGTCTTCAATAGACAAGCATTGTATGGCTATGATCCTCCAGTGTCTGAAAAGCGACCTAAGATGACATGTGACTGCTGGCCTTCATGGTGCTTCTGTGGCTGTTGTCGCAGTTCAAAGAAGTCTAAGTCTAAGTCTAAGAAGCATGGGATAAGAAGTCTTCTTGGGGGAATTTACACCAAGAAGAAGAAAATGATGGGGAAAAACTACGTAAGGAAAGGGAGTGCCCCCATGTTTGATCTTGAAGAGATTGAAGAAGGGTTTGAAGGCTATGATGAGTTGGAGAAATCATCACTCATGTCACAGAAAAATTTTGAGAAACGTTTTGGACAGTCTCCTGTTTTTATTGCTTCCACTCTTATGGAAAATGGTGGGCTTCCTGAAGGGAATAATAGCCAAACACTCGTTAAGGAGGCCATTCATGTCATAAGTTGTGGCTATGAAGAAAAAACTGAATGGGGAAAAGAGGTGAGTAGCATTATGATGAACTACTTAACTATTTAAGCATTTCTACTAATCAATTCTTTTTAGGCCAGGATTTGATACAAAAACTATAACAACTCAAGATGATGAATTGGTTGGTTTTTCATTGCAGATTGGGTGGATTTATGGTTCAGTTACAGAAGATATTTTGACTGGCTTCAAAATGCATTGTAGAGGATGGAAGTCAGTTTACTGCATGCCAAAAAGACCAGCTTTCAAGGGATCTGCTCCTATTAATCTATCAGATCGGTTGCACCAAGTTCTGAGATGGGCTCTTGGCTCTGTTGAAATCTTTCTTAGTCGTCACTGCCCCTTATGGTATGCCTATGGAGGAAAATTGAAATGGCTGGAGAGGCTTGCTTACATCAACACCATAGTCTACCCTTTCACTTCCATTCCCTTACTTGCATATTGCACTGTTCCAGCAGTCTGTCTTTTGACCGGAAAGTTCATCATCCCCACTGTAAGTACTTTTACTTTTAGAGACTACTTGTTTGAAGATCAAAGGAAATTGGCCAATTCATGAATCATATTTTCTAATCAGAATTTAATTATTTGCAGCTTAATAACTTTGCTAGCATATGGTTCATGGCTCTTTTCCTCTCCATCATTGCAACTGGCATCCTAGAGCTCAGATGGAGCAATGTTAGCATCGAGGACTGGTGGCGTAACGAGCAATTTTGGGTGATTGGTGGAGTGTCTGCACATTTTTTCGCTGTCTTTCAAGGCCTCCTCAAAGTTCTGTTTGGAGTTGACACCAACTTTACTGTAACATCAAAAGCAGCAGAGGATGCTGAGTTTGGTGAACTCTACCTCTTCAAATGGACAACTCTTCTCATACCACCAACCACCCTGATCATCTTGAACATGGTAGGAGTAGTAGCTGGAATTTCTGATGCCATTAACAATGGCTATGGCTCGTGGGGTCCTTTGTTCGGAAAGCTATTTTTCTCCTTTTGGGTCATTGTTCATCTCTACCCCTTTCTCAAAGGTTTGATGGGAAGGCAAAACAGAACTCCTACCATTGTGATCCTTTGGTCAGTTCTTCTTGCTTCCATCTTCTCATTGATTTGGGTGAGAATTGATCCCTTCTTGCCCAAGCAAACTGGACCAATTCTTAAACAATGTGGTGTGGAATGCTAGCCATGCTATGCTGTTGGGGGTTTCAACTTTCTCTTCATTGATTGTCTTTGTAGTTATGCAACTTTTGCTTGTTTGTCTTCAAATGTTCTCAAGTTTCCAAAGGTCATTTGTGTAGACACTATACGTATATGATATATTCTTAAGAGAGCTTTTTGACACTTATTTGTGTGACCAGGGATCCACTGCTACATGTATAAAACTTAATTACAATACAAATTATGTGTTTCTTATTATTTTTTTCCTCGAATTTTTTTCTTATTGAGACTATGGGCTGTTATATATATATATATATATATTTCAGTACAAGCGATAGTCTAAACTAAAAGAAAGGGGAATTTTCTTTCACACACACAACTACGATGCCACAAGAGTTCCAACCTAAGACCTGGTTTGCAAGTCTGGCCCTTTTTCAGTGTCTATGGGCTGGTATTTTAAAACATAGCTATAAAGTCAACAACACAGACAGAACCTTCGTCTGGCTGGAAAGTATTTAATAAGCATCAAAAGCCATTGATGATGTGAGCTGTGAGCAAGCTGTTGAAAGCTAAGTCTGAAACCCCACCAGAAAAGAAAAAAAAAGCAAGTCTTACCCGTTTCGAAAAACGCGGTTTTGCAGACAATTTGGTGAATTTAAAGCATTTAAAGGTTTAGCAGATGAAGTATGGAAAAGTTGACAGTTGTCGATTGTAAATGAAACTACATTATATACACTATTATATAGTACAAGTACCAAAAGATTCAAAACTTTTGGGTTAGACCAAAAGATTATTTTCTTAACTAGTATGCAGCTGGGGCATCAAGAACCAACATTGTTACTAGGCTCAATGCATGTACACACAATACAAACACACCAATAAAGAGCTAGTTATATATTTGCATTTTGAACTAAGATTTGGTTGGCATACACACTACCACTAGTTTCAATCTCTTCCTCTATTTTTGATGGCCAGTTAGTTTGTTGATGGTTAACGCACCAAATGGTTCAGAGAGGTAAGGCTGGGTCCGAGCTGATAGTTCTTGTGCCACATAACGCATTGTGGGTCGTGACTCCGGTTGGGCACGAGTGCAGGCCAAGGCTATGGTCACCACAAACACCACTGCCTCTGCCAGTTCACCGGTTGGAGGCTCCAGCCTTTGGTCTAACACATCTTTTAAAAGCAACTCTGTGTTGTCCTTCAGTGGTTTTGATGACTCTAATAAGGACTCAAGCATTTCCCTTGGGTGCCTTCCCATCATGATTTCTAATGCCACCACTCCAAAGCTATACACATCACTCTTATCTGTGACACGCATGGTGAAAGCAAGCTCTGCACATCAAGAAAAACAAAATTAGTCACCTTCGCCAAGTATTTAGTCAAAAACATTAGCATTTACAATACTTCTCAAGATCGAAAATGCCTTAAAAATGAACAAACCACACAGTAAGATTACCTGGTGCCATGTAGCCATAAGAACCAGCAACATTGGTCCAGCTAGTTGAATCCGAGCTCAACAGTTTTGCTGTTCCAAAATCCGCGAGGCGTGGCTCAAAATCACACTCAAGCAACACATTGTTGACAGAAACATCCCGGTGCACAACTGGTGGAGAACAATCATTGTGCAAGTAAGAAAGTGCATGAGCTAGTCCTTGCACAATTTTGACCCTTGTACCCCATCCAAGTTCATCATCTCCTTCCACACCATACAATGCTTTTCCTAGGCTGCCTCTCTCTAAATACTCATAAACCAAGAACATGGAACCCCTTCTTGAACAGAACCCAAATAACCTAATGATGTTGCGGTGCCTGACATGCGTCAAAGTTTTTATTTCATTCTCAAAACTCTGGCGATTTATTGCTGGAATGTCACTAGAGTTGGATACGTTAAGCCTCTTAACTGCAACAATTTGGCCTGATATCAACTCTGCCTTGTACACCCTTCCAAATCCTCCTTTTCCAATGCAGTACTTCTCATCAAAGTCCTCTGTGGCCTTCACAATTTCTCCAAACGTAAATTTCACTTCTCTTTCCCATATACTAGAATCAAAGCTCTCAGACTTAGAACTTTTGGTTTCATCATCAAGCAACTTGGGTTTCTTTCGGAATATAAGAATAAGAGCAATAACAGTAGCAATCACTAATAAACCACAAACAGGAACAAAAACACCAATTAGAATTTTGTTGTTGTTCTTGTTGGACTTTTTGCCGGAGGAACTGCATGCACTTAGTCCCTCTGAAGCTCCACACAAGCCAGAGTTTCCAACAAAGGCATTTGCAGGCGCCTTTTGGAAAATCCCACCAGTTGGGACTGGACCTGTCAAGTTGTTATAAGAAAAATCAAAGCTGTTTAGACTACGCATGGTGGCAAATGCTGATGGGATGGACCCTGAGAGATGGTTGTTTGAGACATTGAGAACCTCCAATTGAGTGAGCTTGGCCAAGTTTGAAGGTATTTCTCCAGTGAGAAAATTGCTGCTAAGATCCAGTAAGTACCGCAACTCTAAGTTTCCAATCTCTGCCGGGATATTACCGGATAACTTGTTATGGCTCAAGTTCAAGCTTGTTAAACTGTCAAACGTGCCAGAATCAATTGGTATTGCCCCTGTAAAATTGTTATCAGACAAATCAAGAAGTTCGAGCTTCGTCAATTTGCCTACACTCTTGGGGATTGATCCTGCCAAGTGGTTGCCGCTCAGCTTGAGCGAGAAGAGCATGCTTAGATTTCCCAGTTCATCCGGAATTTGCCCAATGAAATCATTAGCTTCTAAGCTTAGAGATTGCAATTGTGTCATCTGCCCAAGCTCAGGTGGGATTTGACCAGAGATTCTATTTCTAGCCATGCTCATAGAAGATATATTTTTGCATTCTGCCCACTGTGGTGAGAGAGTACCAACAAACTGGTTGTCACTAAGAGCAATGAACTCAAGACTGGGATGAACACCAAACGCATTTGTAATGTTTCCGGTGAATTGGTTACCATCAAACCGGACTCTAGATAATCCTGAACAATTTCTCAAGCACGCAGGCAATGACCCAATGAAGTTGTTACCATTGACTGTGAGATTTTGCAAAGCGAACCCACTGCACAATTCTTGTGGCAATTCTCCAGAGAAACTATTGTTGGAAAAGCTAACATACACCAAATTAGGACTGTGCTTCCCAAAATCGCTCGGAACGTCTCCTGATAATTCATTAGTGAACACAGAAAAACTCTCAAGGCTACTTAGAAGAGAAATGTTCTTTGGCAACTCCCCATGAAGTTGGTTTGTGTTGACATCAAAGGTAGCCAATGACATCATGTTTCCAATCTCTGGGGGGATTGTCCCAGTGAGATTGTTGTTGAAAAGCTGTAGGCTATGAAGATTTGTGAGACTCCACAGTGTTATAGGAATTGGCCCTGATAGCTGGTTTCCAGAAAGATCCAAATCTGTCAAATCTTTCAAGTTTCCAATCTCTGAGGGAATCGAGGCAGTGAACTTGTTTTGGAACAGAAAAAGGACATTGAGTTTTGTCAAAAGCCCAATTTCTGCTGGAATATTCCCACTGAAGCTGTTGTTTTGAAGTTGTAAAGAGACCATTTCAGTCCAATTGGAAACCAGAGAAGGCAATAGTGGACCAGTAAATGAATTCCCAGATAAACCCAATTCACCAATTTTGGTAAGCTTGGAGAAGGACAGAGGCAGTTCCCCACTGAGGAAATTGGAAGCCAGGGCCAAGTAGGTGAGGTTGGTACAAAGACCAAGCTCAGAAGGGATTGAAGAGTTTAAGGAATTCTCCCTAAGATCAAGGTGTTTAAGCTCCCTGAGTTGGCCTATGGAGGATGGAATTGGCCCTTCAAGGGAATTGGTAAGCAGGTCAATTCTTTGAAGGCCAGATATCAAACCAATATCTTCAGGAATTGGACCACTGAAGTGGTTCAGTGCTAAATTAAGGTGTTTAAGCTTAGGAAAGCTTGTTGGCAATGGTCCTTCGAATTGGTTATTGGTGAGATTGAGAAACTCAAGCTTGCGCAGATTAGTAAATACCACTTCTGGTATTTGACCAGTGAAAGCATTTTGTGACAAGTCCAGGAATGTCAAGTTCAAACATTTAGATATAAATTCTGGGAATTCTGAATCAAGACTGTTTAGATCAAAATCAAGGTATGTCAAAGAAGGCATGCCTGAAAATTTAGACCAGTCAGGAGTTTCTAAGTAGTTTCCTCCAAGAATAAAAAACTGTACCTTTTGGAGATTGCTAAGCTGATAGGGAATTACACCAGTGAGATTGTTGTTGAAGAAACTCAAATACTGAAGCTCAGTCAGCATGCCTATCTGCACAGGTATTTCTTGACTGAATAAGTTGGTGCCCAAGTCCAAAGTTGTGAGCTTGGAGAGTTTGCCAATG
The DNA here is from genome assembly GCF_965620075.1 of Prunus avium. Taxonomy (NCBI): domain Eukaryota; kingdom Viridiplantae; phylum Streptophyta; class Magnoliopsida; order Rosales; family Rosaceae; genus Prunus; species Prunus avium. The sequence continues at coordinate 37,329,099 of NC_142291.1, forward strand.
GCAGATGGCACAGGCCCTGTGAAATTGTTGCCATTGAGGTTGAATTGGGTGAGATTGAGAAATGGGGTGAAGTTGAAATGGGATAGTGTTGCAGAGATGTTGAAGTTGGAGAGGTCAATTTGGGAAACTTGTTTGCTGCTCTGGTCACAAACAATGGCAGTCCAGTTGCAAAGATTGTCGAGGTTAGTGAGAGACCATGAATTGAGAGAAGGTGGTGCAGAAGCAAAGGTGTTCTTCCAACTTACCAAAGCTTCTGCCTGAGTTTTTGGTGATGAAATGGCCTTCAATGGAAGCAAAGCAAGCAGGAGAATATGAAGGAGAAGAAGAAGATAAGTAGGCTTCTGACCAGAGAAAACTCCTCCTTCCATGGTGGTTTGACGCGTTCATGTTATGTATAAATTTGATCCAAGATTTATAGAGGTATAGTGGGCCCACTTGTCCATTAATTTCTTGATATTAAAATGACAGGAAAAAGATAGGTCAACTTAAAAGGTCATGCTCATGGCTTTGTTTGCATTATGCATTGGATGGAATTGATTCTTCTGAGTGTGCAAGTTGGAGTGAATGTTTTAAGAAAGAGAGACTCTTATGAAAAAGGTTAAAAGACATGCGCAGTAAGCATTAGCTATATGTCCCTTTCAATGTGTGTACGGTTTTTTTATGCTTAAATTAAAATATATTGCAGTTTTGATGAAGATTGTTGTGAATAATGTTAAATACCCAAACCAACTAAACTAGTGGTCCACCATCTATTTTTTTTTTAATACAAAAAATGTTATAGTTTTATCTAATCTAAATTACGGGAAGAGGGATTTGAACTCAGGCGCAGAGTGTGAAGCACATCTACTATAGCGAACTTGACTAAACCCATATCTGCTTTTTTTAATTGGCTTTACTATGGAGTATATCTGCACACCATACAAAATATATATATATATATATATATATAATCTTAACCAAAAACAAAAGAAAAAATGTATAATGTATAGAAAACAATTTTATCTGTACCCATCGATACAGAATCATGAAAATAAAATGAAATTGGTGTATGATCGATAAGAAAATAGAGGGGCCGCTTACATTACTGCATTAAAATATTTTAATGGAAAATGATTATTCAGTCCAAATGGATAATTATTTGAGGTTAGGAATTAGGGCACTTATATATTTTAATTGCAAAAAATGATTATTCAGCCAAATGGATAATTAGTTGAGGTTAAAAATTTGGGCACTTATATATTTAGAGCGTGGATTGTGGAGCACCCTTTTAAGTGGAAGTTTTTTTACCAAACATTTGGCATAGAAAATTAAAATACTTTATAAGGAAAACCAATGAAGAGAAGACAGATTAACAATCTGATAAGTCATACCATCTAGATTCAAACTAGATGCTTCAACTTTTTGGATATCTACTTTCTCTTTTTTGGCAATTAAAGGAAGACCATCTAGATTCATTTGTACACTATTAATAAAATAGATTTAACTTCACCAAAAATAAATAAATAAATTTAACAGACGAGTAAAAGGAAATGTTAACAACAGTCGTACACGTGCAAATTCAAAAATTATAAACAATTACTGTATAAGAATTATAGACTGACGTATGAACGACTATGACGAACATCTAAGATACAACAGAATTATGTTTAAAAATTCTATGTTATGTATTAGATTAATTTCCAACTATACCAACCGAAACATGAACTTCCCAACTACCAAGGATAATACCTCGTAGGTTCCAAGAAGGGAACCAGCGCCTTAAAAGGCATCAAATAGTATTACAACTTTGACCAACATAGTAGTTGTACCAGGCTATGCCAAAAAACACTCGCCTGCTCCCTCCATCTCTCTCCTCACGTGCTAATCACGTGAGTATCAGTCTGTGGAGAGAAATGCGAAATTGAAAATGAAGATTGAAGAAGTTTGGCTGCTGTTGCTGCTTAGTCCTCCTACAGTGAGAATAGGATGACAAGACTTAGAAGAAAAAAAATCTAGTGAGTGGGACAATGACAAGTCAAGTCTCCAGGTACTTTTCAAAGTTGATCAGCTTCATTATTCCAAAGTTGAACATGGCAATATCAGCCTTTTAAGTTTTAATTATAACAATTTTAAAAGGACTTAGTTTGGTTAAGAAATATTGTAATTGTACCTTCCATAGCATAGCAAAAGCCTTCACTGGTGTGGTTTTGATACATACTTGCAATGCTCCCTGTATTTCTTCGGTATTTATTACGGTGATTTGAACTTCGAAATTTCAACAATTTTCTTATTTTGCAGGACAATTAGTCGAAATTTTAATTGAAATTGTAATATTTTTCTGCTTCTTTTTTCTGTTTATGGTAGGTAAGGCTAATTTTGAAAGATGGGGTGCTCATGAAGATGAATTCCTTTCGAGTCTCACAGAAAAATACATACATAGAGACTTTGCTCATCTTCAAACTTCACTTTCAATTTCACGTTTGTCTACACAGACAGATATTAGACCCTACCCTACACTTTATCACCTTGTTGGAAAATTTTAACATTCTTTCATGCACTTTAAGGGGCCAGTTTCTTTTTAGGCCCCAACAGTTTGGTGGTTGCTAACTAGTTTTTGGTTCTTTTCTCACTGGACAACACTTTGGTTTCTAGTAGGTCGGAAGTGTTACTTTTGTTGGTAGTTGAAAATTTAATCAAATGCATAACATAGAAGTTTTAACATAATCTAGTTGGATTACACGAGTAATTGATTCGTGAATATTAGTAACACAAATCGTCACATACGCATAAATAATTGTTATAAATCAACGTTTACAACCGTTCACGTTGACAGGATAGAGCTAAATCCCTTAACTTTGCATTGGTACATAAACGATATGTGTGTGGACCTCTTATGTTTAAAAATTCTTCTGGTTTTGTAAACTTGCCAACTTGTTGATGGTGATCATGCCAAATGGTGCAGAGAGGTAAGCTTGGGTCCTGGCTGATGATAGTTCTTTTGCCACAAAATCCATGGTCGGTCTTGACTCTGCATTCGTGCGCGTACAGGCCAAAGCCATGGTTACCACAGAAGCCACTGCCGCTGCCGACTGACCGGGAGGAGGCCTTAGCCGTTGGTCTAACAAATCCTTCAAAAGCAATTCTGCATTTTCTGGTAATGAGACTGATAGAGAAGCTAAAAGCTCCCCAGGATGCCTTCCCATCATTATTTCTAATGCCACCACTCCAAAGCTATACACATCACACTTATCCGTCACACGCATTGTGAAAGCTAGCTCTACATGCACATCAAAGCAACAAAATCAACCAACATTTTTCTATCATAAACAATGTGTCAATATAAGTCATGTACAAATATAATATTAGTTTATTGGATTTTACCTGGAGCCATGTAGCCGTAAGATCCAGCTACAGAAGTCCAATTTGATGAATCTGTGCTCAACAACCTTGCAGTTCCAAAATCCGATAACCGTGGCACGAAATCCTTCTCGAGTAATATGTTGTTCAAAGTTATGTCCCTGTGAACAATTGGAGGAGAGCAGTCATTGTGCAAGTAAGAAATTGCATGAGCTAGCCCTTGCACAATTTTCACCCTTGTGCTCCATCCAAGTTCGGCTTCCCCTGTCCCATACAATACTTTTCTCAAGCTACCTCTCTCTGCATATTCATACACCAAGTACAAGCACTCCCTCCATGAGCAGAACCCATAAAGCTTTATTATGTTTCTGTGCCTCACTTCTGTCAAGGTTCGAATCTCATTCCCAAAACTCTGGCGATTTATTTCTGGAATGTCACTAGAGTCTGAAATGTTCAGCTTCTTAACTGCAACCACTTTTCCCCTACCCAACACAGCCTTGTAGACACTCCCAAATCCTCCTTTTCCAATGTGGTACTTCTCATCAAAGTTCTCTGTTGCCTTCACAATTGTACCAAATGTGAATTTTCCGTATCTTCCCCACATCCCTGAATCAAAACTCTCAGACATCCTAGGACTTTCAGTTTCCTTTGGTTTCGATTTGCGGCAGAAATTTAGAACTACTGCAGCACTTGTAGTTGCAACCACTAATATTAAGGTACCGGAAACCAGGAGTCCAAGATGAACCTTGTTAAACTTGTTGGACTTTCCTTGATTTGAGTTGCATGGAGTTAGTCCCTCCGTATCTCCGCATAAACCATCATTTCCAACAAAGGCATTTGCATGCACTTTTTGAAAAACGGCACCAGTTGGGATTGGACCAGTCAAGTTATTGTAAGAGAAATCAATGCCACCTAGACTAACCATTTGGGAAAATGTTTCTGGGATGCTCCCTGAGAGATGGTTATGTGAGACATTAAGAATCTCCAGCTGTATTAGCTTAGCCAGGTTTGCAGGAAGCGGTTCTGAGAGTGAATTGCTGCTGAGGTCCAACAAGTAATGCAAGGGCAAATTACCAAGCTCTGGTGGTATTTGACCAAATAAATTGTTGTGGCTCAGATTTAAAGTTGACAACTTCACAAACTTACCAAGCTCTATGGGGATGTTTCCTGACAAATTGTTTTTGGATAAATCAAGCAACTCGAGATTAGTCAAATTGCTTAGACTCTTGGGGATGTCTCCTGTCAAATGATTCTTGCTCAGATTGAGCTTGAACAGTAGGCCTAAGTTTCCCAACTGAGCCGGAATGTATCCAGTCAAGTCATTAGAGTCCAGGATTAGTTCTGCCAATTTGCTCAACTTCCCAAACTCATGTGGAATTTGACCAGAAATTTTATTTCTATCCATGAACAAGCTTTGGAGACTTTCACATTCTCCCAATTCTGGTGAGATTTCACCAACAAATTGATTAATGCTGAGATAAACAGAGGTAAGATTAGGATGAATACCAAATGAATTTGTAATGCTTCCCGTGAATTGGTTGTGACCAACAGCAACTGTTCGTAGTTTTGAACAATTTCTCAAGCACTTTGGCAATGACCCAGAGAAGTTGTTATCACCTACAGACAATTCTTCCAGAGCAGAACCGCTACACAATTCTGGTGGGAGCTCTCCCGTAAAGCTGTTGTCCGAAAGGCGCAGAATGGTCAAATTAGGACTGTACCTGCCAAAATCCCTCGGAATGCTTCCCGAAAAATTATTGGTGAACACAGAGAATGACTTTAATTTAGTAAGCCGAGAAATGGTGCCTGGCAACTCTCCATACAGGTGGTTATTGTCTGCATAAAATTCCTCCAGTGACACCATATTTTCAATCTCTGGTGGAATCATGCCAGTGAGATTGTTGAAGTAAAGGTCGACTCTCTTAATATTTGTGAGGTTCCACAGTGTCATAGGAATTGGCCCTGAGAGCTGGTTTCCCGAAAGAGCCAATCCTGTCAAATCTTTCAAGTTACCAATCTCTGAGGGAATTGATCCAGATAAGCTATTATTGTTTAGAAAAAGGTAGTTGAGCTTTGTCAACAGGCCAATTTCTGCTGGAATATTCCCACTGAACTTATTGTATTGAAGTTGCAAAGAGTCCACTTTAGTCCAATTGGAGATAAGGGAAGGCAGGATGGGACCTGTAAGAAGATTTCCAGATAAACCCAATTGATTGATGTTGTTCAGATTGGACAAGGACAGAGGCAATTCTCCATTGAGTTTATTGGAAGCCAGTGTAAGTCTGTACTAAGCTTTTAAACTATAATACTAACCTAGTTCAGCCATGGTAGCAGTAGAGTATCACGATTTCTTGTAGAGAGTCTTCTTCCCTTTTGCAGCACTTTAGTTTCTCTTTCTCTTAGATAGGGTGAGATCTGATTTGAGAGAGAGTTGCTGCAAGGGAAGGGACCTCTATTTATATATGCATCACATCGATACCTTGCCTATCAAGAAGTAATCGTGTGTCCTTGTTGCATTTAGATTAGGTTTGGTTCAATCCATAATATACTAGGAATCCTCTTTACACTTGTTTTCTTTAATAAACTCTGTATAAGTGTTTAGATAGAAGACTAGGTTTTGTTTCCTGATCAACTAAGAAAACCGAATCCTCTTAGGATTAGAAGATCACCTTCCGTGGACTAAGACAAGATTTTGTCTTACAGCCAGGGCCAAGTAGGTGAGGTTGACGCAAAAACCAAGTTCAGAAGGGATTGAAAAGTTTAAGGAATTGTTTCGAAGATCAAGGTACTGGAGCTCTCTGAGTTGGCCTATAGAAGATGGAATTTTCCCTTCAAGAGAATTTTGAAGCAGGTCGATATGCTGAAGACCAGATATCGAACCGATATCTTCAGGAATTGGGCCACTGAACTTGTTCACTTGTGCATGAAGGTGTTTGAGCTTGGAAAGTTTGGAAAAGTTTTTTGGAAAGGGTCCTTGAAACAGGTTGTTAGTGAGATTGAGATATTCAAGTTTGGCCAGATTATTACATACTGCTGATGGTATTTGGCCAGTCATATTAGTCTGAGACAAGTCAAGGAATGTCAAGTTCCAACAATGGGATATGAAATCTGGGAAATCTGAATTTAGATGTGTATTATCATGAATATCAAGGTAGGTCAATGAAGGCATGCCTGAAAACTTGGACCAATCAGGAGATATAAAGATGTTTGATGCAAGGTCCAAGTACCATACCTTTTGGAGATAGCTTAGCTGATAAGGGATGGCACCATAGAGATTGTTGTTGTGGAAACTCAAGTACTGCAGCTCTGCTAGCCTGCCTATCTCAGATGGTATTTCTTGATAAAAAATGTTGTTGCCCAAGTCCAAGAATGTGAGGCTGGTGAGGTTGCCAATGGCAGATGGAATTTGTCCACTGAAATTGTTGCCGAAGAGGTTGAAGTGACTGAGATTGGGAAACCGGATGAAGTCGAATCGGCTTAATGTTCCAGTGATGTTCATGTTGGAGAGGTCTATTTTGCAGACTGTTCTGGTTTTGGTGGTGTGATCGCCGCACGCAACTCCGGTCCAGTTGCAAAGGTTGTTGATGTTAGTGAGGGACCATGAATGGAGAAGTGAAGGTGGTGGAGAAGAAGAAGAAGAAAAGCTTCTCTTCCATTTGATCAGGGCCTCTGCCTGTGCTCTTGGTGTTGGAGATGATGATGCGGTTGTGATCAGTGGCAATGAGGAAAACAGGAAAATGTGAAAGAGGAGGGAAAGAGGTTTCTGAATCATTGGCATGGTTTGGACTTGCATTTGCTTTAGTGTTGGATCTGATTTGAGTTTGTCAACTTGTGACATAAAGTTTGGGAATTGTTGTCGTGGATGGTTCATTTCTTGGATGCATGCATGCTTCCTTATATAGAGAAGAAGAACGAGTTACACACCTCACAATTTCGGCTTATAACCCATTTGGGACTGGATTTCACACGTGAAAACTCGCTTAATAATTTGCATGAGTTACACATCACATGTTTTTGGCTTTGAAAAGGTAACCGTCCAAAAAATTATTAGCATTAAAGAAGCCACTTCCTGAATAAAATTACAGTATTTTAGTTGCAAGCTTTGGCTTACATATTTTAACGCGTAAAAGGCAGAGCAGCCAGTTAAGTGGAATTACTATTACTCATTATTTTGCTTATCAAGTTAAACAAACATCGAGTAGCTAAAGTGTGTGAAGCAACTGATTACAATTTACAAGTTTATGACGTTATTTTGTCGTCCATTCATATTTTAACAAGTGAGTTAGTATTACCATTAGTGACGGAAGTAGAATTTTTAGCTTGGAGGGGCCAAAATTTCAAAATCACTTCCGCATAGGTTTTTCATCTTCAACTGAGAGGGCCAGCACTAATCTTATTGCAGTAATTGTATTGCTATTTCATATGTTTTATAATATATTACAAGAGATTGAAAATTAAATTTTGGAGGGGGGGGGGGGGGGGGGATGGCTTTGCCTCTAACCACCATATAACTGTATGACTATAAACACGAAGAAAAAAAAAATCCTAATCAAAATCCCAATATCACCAATTAGTGCCTGAATTGAATTCATAAGTAGAAGATGTTATGGTAGGTAGATAAAATACTATATGATCTTACAAATTTAATAAAACACATTGCATTAAAACCATCTCCAAGTGCCCAAAGTTCTTTGAACTTGAGTCCCAATGAATGAGTGTTTCACCTCAAGGTTCAAATCAAGATATGAAAGGAAGCTGTGTAGCTGCGCCGTTTTTCCAAATCAAGAAGAACTCAAAAGTTGTCAAAAGTGGGTTGAATATAGTAAACTCTCAATTTACACGGCTTCGACCAGCAGCAATTCGAAGTTTCCTGGTAGTAGTAGTACAACAAGTACTTATTATGAAGACCGTACGGAGGGAAACCCAAAAACCCAAATAAAACAAAAGATGGGTTGTTATTAGTGTTGTTTCTTCTTGGAAAGCCTGCAAACCCAGCATTTTTAAGTTCCCACTAAGTCATGAAAAAGGGTTTTGATTTGCAATTCAATGGTTTTATGTTTGAAATTCATTATACCTTGATAGTGTGTATGAGCAAACTCCATTCCTTTGTGGCTTATAGTTTAGATTATCGCTTGAATTCAAGATTTTTCTAAAAAAAATTCTCACTATCTACAATTTGTTTAGTTACATTTGGGTTGGGCCTACAAAAGGCCTAGATAATGAGTGTTGAACTAGCCTATTCTAGCCCAACATCCTAAGAAAAATGCGGGAGCCAACGGATCTATTTGGCGGGAAGCAACGGGCCATAAAGTGCTTGCTTCTTCCCATTTTCTGGGAAATCTGTCATCCTCAAAATCTCACCCTTGGATGGGTTCCGAATCGCCAAATTTGTTTGGGTCTCAGCAGCAACTTCCTCCAAACACCTTCAAATCCAAGGCACCTAGAAGCCGAGAAATTGTTTTAAAAAAACCCTAATGTTATGGTGTGGGGCTAGACTTTATATTTTTCTGTTTCCCTTTTTTTATTTTTCTGTTTTTTGTTAAATTAAATTTCTAACTTAACATAGGGGCTAGACTTTATATTATGTCCGGACAGAACCCACTTATGGGTGGAAAACTATTAGTCAACAACTATTAGTTCAAAAAAGTAAATTTTCTTCTTAACTAAATAAATAAATATATTTTTTTATGAAAATCCATTAAAAAACCATTTAGCCTCTCTCTCTCTCTCTCTCTCTCTCTCTCTACTCTCTAAATGGTTTTTTAATGGATTTTCATAAAAAAAAAAATTTATTTATTTATTTAATCCACATGTCACGATGTGATTGTACATGTGGGCTCCACTTATCTTCCACATCATACACTTAACAGAATTTTTGATGGCAAGGACCATTCGTGATAATTTCGTAAACGTCAAGGACCATTTGTGATAAAAAGCCTAAATTAAAATAAAGCTTTCAACCAAAAATAAATAAATAAAAATAATGCAAATTACAAGTGAATTTTAAGAACGAAAATGATAACAATAAGAATCAACCTTCTATAAAGCTTGGAACATAACATTAACTCCTCAAACCACCATGGAAGGAGGAGTTTTCTCTGCTCAGAACCCTACTTATCTTCTTCTTCTCCTTCATATTTTCCTGCTTGCTTTGCTTCCATTCAAGGCCATTTCATCACCAAAAACACAGGCAGAAGCTTTGCTAAGTTGGCAGAACACCTTTTATTCTGCACCACCTTCTCTCACTTCATGGTCTCTCACTAACCTCAACAATCTTTGCAACTGGACTGCCATTGTTTGTGACCAGAGCAGCAAACAAGTTTCCCAAATTGACCTCTCCAACTTCGACATCTCTGCAACACTATCCCATTTCAACTTCACCCCATTTCCCAATCTCACCCAATTCAACCTATCTGGCAACTATTTCAAAGGACCTATACCATCAGCCATTCGAAACCTCTCCAAGCTCACAACTTTGGACTTGGGCCACAACTACTTTGAACAAGAAATACCTGTGGAGATAGGCAAGTTAACAGAGCTCAAGTATCTGAGTTTCTACGGCAACGGTCTTAGTGGTACTATTCCCTATCAGCTTAGCAATCTCCAAAAGGTACAGTTTTTGATTCTTGGAGGAAACAACTTCTTCTTCGAAACTCTTGACTGGTCTGAATTTTCAGGCATGCCTTCTTTGACATACCTTGATCTTTCTCTAATGACTCTTGAGTATTCAGCTAAGAAGCACGGACACGGATACGGATACGGCGATACGATACGACACGATACGGGAATACGGCAAATTTTCAAAAACTAGGATACGATACGTCATGGATACGGCAATTAAAAATTTATATTAAAATCAACATATTAAATAAATATTATTAAATTACCGTGGTTAGTAACCACAAATTTTTTTCCAAATTAAAATTGCTCTTCACGTGGGGGGTAAGGGTGGGGTGGGTTTGATTATGTAATAGATGACATGACATGTTTCACATGTGATAGCTACAAGTTCACATACAAGGTATCAGACATGAAATATAATAATATATATGTGTTGGTTAACTTACATATAATATAATAATATATGTCTGTATGTGATAAGGACAAAAAAAAAGCTGTACCAAAACACATAGAGAGAGAACCGTGAACATACCGATGGACAAACCAGAAACACAGATCAGAGAGAGAAGCTTGACTTGAGAAACAGAACCAAAATTCGCTACAAATCCCACCACCACGACCACACCAGACTTGAATTCGAACCTGGGCTTTGTTATTTATATATGCGTGAAGAAGAAGAAGAAGAATTGATGAAGAAGAAGAAGAAGAATTGATGGGTGGCTGGCTGTCGGCTTTGCTTGTTTATTTATATGAAGAAGAAGAAGATCTACAGGAAAAGATCTTCCAAGTTTCAAAAGAGGTAAGGCGATCCCGTGTTGTTCAAGACTTCGAATTCTTGTCGAATTCTAATTTATCCCGCAATTTTTTCCTAAAACGTGTCCAAAAATTGGGATACTCGTATCTGTCTTATCAGATACGCGTATCCTTTCGTCCAAAACCGTATCCTTTGACTCGGATACGTATCCCGAGAGTATCCGCGCGTATCTTATGCGTATCGTATCCTGGACCGTATCAGACACGGGATACGCTGGTCATGCTGCGTATCCGTGCTTCCCAGGTATTCAGAATTCCCAGAATTTATATCTAAATGTTTGAACTTGACATTCCTTAACTTGTCTGGAAATTTCTTTACTGGCCAAATACCGGAACAAGTATTTACCAATCTGAGCAAGCTCAAACACCTTAATTTAGCACAAAACTACTTCGATGGTGCTATTCCTGAAGGTATTGGTTTGATATCTGGCCTTCAAAGCTTGGATCTTTCGAGAAACCAGCTCTCTGGGTCAATTCCTCTAACACTAAACAGCCTTTCAATTATTCAGATCTTAAATCTTTCCAACAACAATCTCAATGGGCCATTCCCGACAGAGATTGACTTCCCACTCCTGCGAAATTTTGATTTGTCTAATAACAATTTCACACGGCCCAAAAAAAAAAAGGGATTTATAATTAGTGTCCTTGTAGCTGTTTGTGGTTTATCGGTGGTTGGAACTACAATTGCCCTGATTCTTATGTTCCGTAAGATAGCCAAGCGTGTTCTTAAGACTACAATTGCCCTGATTCTTATGTTCCATAAGAAACCCAAGCGTGTTCTTAAGAAAATCAATAGTGCTCAAAACTTTGAGAATTTTGAGTCAATAATATTGCAAGAAGAAGTAAAATTTACGTTTGGGGAAGTTGTAAAGGCCGTAGACGATTTTCATGAGAAGTATTGTATTGGAAAAGGAGGATTTGGAAGAATATACAAGGCAGAGTTGCTATCGGGTCAAGTTGTCGCAGTTAAGAGGCTTAATCTGTCAGACTCTAACGACATTCCAGCAATCAATCTCCAAAGTTTTGAGAATGAAATCCGAACTCTGACAAATGTCCGGCATAGGAACATCATTCGGCTGTATGGGTTTTGTTCAAGGAGGGGATGCATCTTCTTGCTCTATGAATATTTAGAGAGAGGCAGCCTGGGAAAAGCATTGTATGGGGTTGAAGGGGTAACTCAACTTGGCTGGGCTACAAGGGTCAAAGTTGTGAAAGGATTAGCTCATGCACTTTCTTACTTGCACCATGACTGCTCTCCACCAATTGTGCACCGTGATGTAACTGTGAACAATGTATTGCTCGAGTCAGATTTCGAAGCCCGACTTTCAGATTTCGGAACAGCAAGACTGATTAGTGCCAATTCATCCAACTGGACCCATATTGTTGGCTCATTTGGCTACTGCTAAAATATGAATACGGGTTTGAATATGTTCAGATAATTTATTCTTCTCCATAAGGAGGTATATATAAAGAGTTTACAAGAGTGCTATACAAGGAATTAGATACAGGAAAGAATTAGGAAAGTATCTCCTAATTATACAAAGATTTATCAATTATATTAAATAGGAAAGTAAATCCCTTAATTAATCAAGGAAATAAATCTCCTTGATTAATTAGGAGACTCACGTCAACACTCCTCCTCAAGTTGGTGCATATACGTCACCAATGCCCAACTTGGTAAGTGAGTCATGAAATACTCTTCCACAAACAGCTTTGGTTAAGATATCTGCCAATTGATATTCTGATTTTACGAATGGTAGGCGAATGATCTTCGTCTCAAATTTTTCCTTGATAAAATGTCTATCCACCTCAACATGTTTAGTTCGATCATGTTGAACTGGATTATGGGCAATATCGATGACTGACTTGTTATCACAATGTAACTCCATTGGTTTTTCTGGCTTGAAACCCAATTCTGTCAACAATCTTCTGATCCATAGTAATTCACAAACTCCGTGAGCCATTCCTCGATACTCTGCTTAAGCACTAGACCGAGAAACCACATTTTGTTTCTTACTCCGCCAAGTGACTAGGTTACCTCCAACAAACGTGAAGTAACCTGAAGTAGAGCGTCTATCAGTAATAGAGCCAGCCCAATCAGCATCTGTATATCCCACAACTTCGAGATCTCTATTTTTTGAGAACATTAATCCTTTCCCAGGTGCTGACTTTAAGTATCTTAAGATCCGATCAACTGCATTCCTATGTGACACACTGGGTGAATGAATAAACTGACTAACCACACTCACAGCATATGCAATATCTGGTCTTGTGTGGGCTAAATATATCAACCTTCCAACAAGGCGTTGGTATTGTTCCTTATTGGTTGGTTCTTGATCCATGTCTTCACATAACTTGTGATTCATCTCGATGGGTGTATCAGCAGGTTTGCATCCAAGCATTCCTGTTTCAGTGAGTAGATCTAATACATACTTCCTTTGAGACAGACATATACCAGTTGTGGATCTGGCTACTTCAATTCCTAGAAAATACTTCAGATCACCTAAATCCTTCATCTCAAATTCCTGAGACAAATACTTCTGCGGTTTTATTTGCTCTCCTGCGTCGTTTCCAGTTACGATTATATCATCCACATACACAATTAATGCAGTAAGGTTTCTTCCATCACGCTTCAAGAATAAGGTGTGATCTGCATTACTCTGTATATATCCAAAATTCTTCATGGATTTAGTGAATTTGCCAAACCATGCTCTGGGGGATTGCTTCAATCCATACAATGACTTTTTGAGCTTGCAAACTTGATTCTCCTTGTCATGAGTGAAGTTACATCCTGGTGGTAAGTCCATATGTACTTCTTCTTCCAGGTCTCCATGTAAGAATGCATTCTTTACATCAAACTGATGTAATGGCCAATCGAGATTTGCTGCTAGAGACAGGAGGACTCTGATAGTTTTGATCTTGGCTACTGGGGCAAAGGTTTCTTGGTAGTCTATCCCATATCTCTGTGTGTATCCCTTTGCCACCAATCTAGCTTTATATCTTTCAATAGATCCATCTGCCTTGAGTTTCACAGTATAGATCCACCTGCATCCCACTGTCTTCTTTCCATGAGGTAATGGCACGAGTTCCCATGTGCCATTCTTCTGGAGAGCTCGCATTTCTTCATTCATGGCTTCTTTCCATTTTGGGTCTTCTAGTGCTTCGGTTACACTGTTGGGAACAGGTATGTCGGCTAACTGCTTCACAAAGTGTACCCGTGACTCAGATAATCTGGTGAGGGATACATAATTGTTGATGGGATATTTCCCCTTTGCATTAAGATTTGCTTCGTAGTGAACTGGGGGTTTACCGCGATTCTTCCTTTTTGGAATCTGATATGTAGGCTCTGCGCCTTCTGAAATGCAATCAGTTATTTCATTAATGTTATCAGTTTCAGGTAGAGAAGTTACCTGAATGACGTCCTCAGCAGGTGATTGGTGTGGTATTGGAGCTGAAGAATTCTCCGGAGTAGGCACAAACTCTTCAATTCTCTCCTCCTGAGTGTGATGGCTGGGATCGGACTGAAGCGGAACAATTTCAGAAAAAACTGGGGGGAGCGACCGGTCGTTCGGGTTAGGCGACCGGTCGTTCTCAGGCAGAGTCGTGGACGTGCGTGGCGACCGGTCGTTAGAGACATGCGACCGGTCGCGTTCAGGCTGAGTCGTTTGCGACCGGTCGTTTTCATCTGGCGACCAGTCGTTTTCATCGGGCGACCGGTCGCTAGAGGTCTGCGACCGGTCGTTCTGAGTCTGGAACGAATCTGGAAAAACGGCTGAAGGGAAAAATTCTGAAATTGGAGAAGTGTCTTCCTGTGCATCTGAAAAATAGATCTCGTGTTCCCGGAACACAACATCCATCGAAGTATAAACCTTCTGACTAAGAGGATGATAACACCTGTAACCTTTCTGATGAGGTGCATAACCAATGAAAACACACTTGTCGGCGCGGGGATCCAATTTGCTGTGTTGGTGATCATGTAAGTGGACAAACACCACACAACCAAAAATGCGGGGTTCCAGGTTTCGGGTTGGAGGTATTTGGGTATGGTGGTGGAGTGTTTGAAGGGGGGTTTTGAACTGGAGGATACTAGAGGGAATCCGATTTATAAGGTATGCTGCAGAGAGGACGGCCTCTCCCCAAAAGGACCGAGGCATATTTGCACCAAAGAGTGAGGCACGAACTACTTCCAATAAGTGTCTATTCTTTCGTTCTACCACACCATTCTGTTGTGGAGTGTAAGGACATGAGCGTTGATGTATGATGCCATGATCTTGAAAGAACTGATTCAGATCATGGTTGAGAAATTCTCCGCCATTATCGGAACGAAGAATCTGAATTCGAGTATGAAATTGAGTCTCTACCATGTGATAGAACTGTTGAAATTTGGAACTGACTTCCCCTTTGGTTTGGAGAAGGGAAACCCAGGTCATACGTGTGCAATCATCGATAAACGTGACAAACCATCGAGCGCCCCCTGGAGTGGGAATTCTAGCCAGGCCCCAAACATCAGAATGAACAAGAGAAAAGGGAACCAGACTTTTAGCTGAGCGTAAGGGAAAAGGAACACGATGGCTCTTGGCCAGTTCACAGATGTCACACTGAAAACTGGAAATATCTAACTTTGAAAATAAGGAAGGAAATAGCTTCTGTAAGTATCCAAACGAAGCATGTCCAAGACGGCGATGCCATAACCATACTTTGGAAGTGTGCTTCGCAACACTCGCACCCCCAATTTTGTAAGCTTGACTGAGGCTGGCTTCACTGTCAGAAGCCAAGTCCAGATAGTAGAGTTTGCCCCTCCTAGTACCACAATCAATCGTCCTGGTGCTGAGAATGTCCTGAAAAACACAATGAGTAGGCCAAAAAGTTACAGTACAATTCAAAGCCGTAGTAATTTGGGCAACAGACAAGAGATTATGATGTAAGGATGGAACAATCAACACAGAATCCAAAGTGAGGGAGTCAGAGAGAGAGAGGGAACCCTCCCCAATTACTGGGGAGGGGGTACCATTGGCATTAGACACCACCGATTGAGAAGACGGTGTATGAGAGTAAATTTGTCCCGGATCAAAGGTCATGTGATCAGTGGCTCCGGTGTCAATGACCCATGTGAGTTTCTTTGAAGAACTATGCAAAACATAACTTGGGGAACCAGTGGTGGCAATTGTGGAGGAAGAGACGATATTCATTGCAGCGGAAGGATTTGAAGAATACGAGGGAAAAAACTGTTTAGGGTTTCAGATATGTGTTTAGGGTTCGGATTCGTGTTTAGGGTTTCGGATTCGTGTTTAGGGTTTCGGGATTCAGGATACGAGGATACGGGTTCGTGTTTCAAGGAATTCGATACGAGGGATTCGGGTTTCAAGAAATTCGATACGAGGATTTAGAGACAACCTAGGATCGATTGCTCTGATACCATGCTAAAATATGAATACGGGTTTGAATATGTTCAGATAATTTATTCTTCTCCATAAGGAGGTATATATAAAGAGTTTACAAGAGTGCTATACAAGGAATTAGATACAGGAAAGAATTAGGAAAGTATCTCCTAATTATACAAAGATTTATCAATTATATAAAATAGGAAAGTAAATCCCTTAATTAATCAAGGAAATAAATCTCCTTGATTAATTAGGAGACTCACGTCAACATGGCGCCAGGTAACATACCAATTTAACGTTGTGCATTTTTGGATCATCTTTTGGTGGCTGAGATATGTTTTGAGGCAACTTGGTTTATTTTTCTCTTCATGTGCAGAGCTTGCATTGACAATGCGAGTCACGGATAAGTGTGATGTGTATAGCTTTGGAGTGGTGGCGCTGGAAGTTATGATGGGAAGGCACCCATGGGATCTGCTGGAATCCCAACTATCAGAATCATCAAAATCAATGGAGGACAATGCAGAGTTGCTTTTAAAGGATTTGTTAGACCAAAGGCTGGAGGCTCCAAGCAATGAATTGGCAAAGGCATTGGTGCTTGTGATGAGTTTAGCCTTGGGTTGTATACGTACGCATCCCGGGTCTCGACCTACAATGCTTTATGTAGCACAAAAACTATCAGCTCATAGTCTGCCTTCCCTTCCTGAACCATTTGCCATGCTAACCATCAACAAGCTGATGGGGATATAAAACTAGAAGGAAAAAAAATAAAACTAGTTGGAAAGTTTTCTGTGTGTAAGAGAAATTTTGAACTTGCTATTTGGGATGGAAAAGTTTCACTTTAGGTTGTTAACAAATATTTTCATTATTTTATGGTTTGGGTTTTTTTTTCTTCAATTTTTTCAAAATTTAAATTTTACAAAATTTTACTTTAATTTTAAATTATTTATTAATATTTTAGTTGAAATAAACTGCTTTAACCCTTATGGCATGTTTACTTATAAAGAACGGGTATTTGAATGATTCAAATTCCTACTTTTTCTGTGTTTACTAACACATGAAATGATTCCAATTCATGACTTCCCATGCGTTTACTATAACACATAAGGAATAAAAGATTATGTGGGTTCCACATTAAAATCCATAATCGAATGCCCTCAAAATTGGGAATGAAATCAACTAGGAGGGAGTAGTTGATCTGATTCTCATACCTTGATTACCCCATCTAAGTTCCCCGATTCATGACTTCTCCCATCCTCGGTAAGTAAAAATTAAATTGACGGTCAAAATGTGAGGAACGACTCAATTGGAATGAATGAGAAAGTTGGATAATCTTGGAAATGTTGTAGTTTACTAACTAATTAATAAAATTTTGAACTTGCTATTTGGGATTTCATTCTCCTCAATTTTACAATCTTTCTTGTCGTAGTACTAGTTTTGAGTAGCATGTTGGTCCAATAATGCTTAAATTACAAATTTCCTTTCACCTACCTAGACAACAACATGTTCAAAGAAAATGTAACAAGTAGTTCCCAAGTGCATACATGAATATAATGCAATCATGGTAAATTATGTTTATAGACTCTATAAAACTGAAAATGAAGAAAACTCAAGGTGCTACGTACCTAGTCGTCCTCCAAGTATTAACCAATGCTAAAGATTTGCTGACTTTGACTATGGTGATCAGAGTTGAGAGATGACCGAGGAAGTTTCCCTTTGCTGACTGCTTGAAAACAATTGGGAATATTTTTCTCAATCTTCACATACGAGCTAGACTTTTGTTCAGTTTGGAATAAGGAGGACAATGCAGAACTGCTTTTGAAAGATGTATTGGACCAAAGGCTAGAGGCTCCAACCAATGAATTGGTAAAGGCTGTGGTGCTTGTGATGAGTTTAGCCTTGGTTTGTATACGTACGCATCCCAGGTCTCGACCTACAATGCTTCCTGAACCATCAACAGGCTAATGGGGGCTACTAAAATAGAAGAAAATTGTGAAACTAGTAGGAAAATTCAAAAACTTGTGTTTAAGTAGTGAGGGAAATAATTTGTTTGCAAATTTCAACGTTTTATATCCATGCCTATCTCTGCTTTAAGCTCTTAATTTTGTTGGTTATATATCGTCAAAGGTTGCTTATACTTATATTTATATGGATTGTATACTGTAAGACTGAATAATTTAAAAGAAAATTAGATCGAAACTTTAATAGTAACTGAACAACATTGAGTTTTTGTGATAATGTTGTAAAGAAAAGAAATCAAATTTAGGTTGTGAACCTACTCCTATGAACTCAATGGGGGAACTAAAACAACATAAATAAAACAATCAAACCACTCCTATGAACTCAATGGGGGAACTGCCTCTGTATTTGTCCAATTTGAGGAGCTGGCACCAAAAGCTTTACCGAGTCGACCCATAAAAAGGCACGTGCTGGCCGCTCCGACCTGCTATTGGAAAAGTAAGGTTTTTGTAAATTTCAATTGAGTTGTTTATATGCGTATGATTTATTCATGACTCATTTTGTTTGTGATTTGCTACTTATTTGGTTACTTAGGCACTTTGGAAATGTTCTAATTTACTATATATAATAATTGTTACATATGATGGGTGCTTGAATTCATAAGTAGAAGATATTGGTATATGTGGGTACAATATTTAGTTAACTTAGGCAATTTCCCTTCATTTGTAGATTTTAAGTCGACTGCTTGAGAACAATATTGTGAATATTTTTCTGAGTCTTCACATACGGTCTAGACTTTTCTTCACATACGGGCTGCGCCATGCTTAACTTCCTCAGCCCATTCATAGTAGATACGACGAACACACGCCTGGTTTTCTGTTTTTTGTAAAATGAAATTTCTGACTTAATATAGGGGCCAGACTTTCTATTATGTCTATATACATTAATTCCGCTGAGTGTCCTGCTTTTTCTTCAACTGACTCTATGACTCTGATGACTCTGATGACTATGAGAAATTGCAGGGCACAGGTCTAGTTGACCCAAAGATTTTTATTAGTTTAGCCGCGTGGAATTTTAAGAACGAAAATGATAACAATAAGAATCAGCCTTCTATAAAGCTTGGAACATAACATTAACTCGTCAAACCACCATGGAAGGACGAGTTTTCTCTGCTCAGAACCCTACTTATCTTCTTCTTCTCCTTCATATTTTCCTGCTTGCTTTGCTTCCATTCAAAGCCATTTCATCACCAAAAACACAGGCAGAAGCTTTGGTAAGTTGGAAGAATACCTTAGATTATGCACCATCTTCTCTCCCTTCATGGTCCCTCACTAACCTCAACAATCTTTGCAACTGGACTGCCATTGTTTGTGACCACAGCAGCAAACAAGTTTCCCAAATTGACCTCTCCAACTTCAACATCTCTGCAACACTAACCCGTTTCAGCTTCACCCCATTTCTCAATCTCACCCAATTCAACCTATCTGGCAACAATTTCACAGGACCTATACCATCAGCCATTGGCAACCTCTCCAAGCTCACAACTTTGGACTTGGCCCACAACTCTTTCGATCAAGAAATACCTGTGGAGATAGGCCAACTCGGAGAGCTCCGGCACCTTGATCTTCAAAACAATTCCTTAAACTCTTCAATCCCATCTGAGCTTGGTCTTTGTACCAACCTCACCTACTTGGCCCTGACTTCCAATAAACTCAGTGGGGAACTGCCTCTGTCCTTGTCCAATCTGAACAACATCACCCATCTGAGTTTATTTGCTAATCGGTTTACCGGACCACTCTTGCCTTCTTTGCTCTCCAATTGGACCAAAGTGGCCCATTTGCTACTTCAACACAACAGCTTCAGTGGGAATATTCCACCAGAAATAGGAAGATTATCAAATTTGATTGACTTGGATCTTTCGAGAAACCAGTTCTCTGGGTCAATTCCTCTAACACTATGGAAACTTCGAAATATTCAGAGCTTAAATCTTTCCTACAACAATCTCAATGGCCCATTCCCGGAGAATATTGATTTCCCATTCCCGGAGAATATTGATTTGTCTAATAACAATTTCACACAGGCAGAAGCTTTTTTAAGTTGGAAGATCACCTTTGCTTCTGCACCACCTTCTCTCACTTCATGGTCCCCCACTAACCTCAACAATCTTTGCAACTGGACTGCCATTATTTGTGACCACAGCAGCAAACAAGTTTCCCAAATTGACCTCTCCAACTTCAACATCTCTGCAACACTAACCCGTTTCAGCTTCACCCCATTTCTCAATCTCACCCAATTCAACCTATCTGGCAACAATTTCACAGGACCTATACCATCAGCCATTGGCAACCTCTCCAAGCTCACAACTTTGGACTTGGCCCACAACTCTTTCGATCAAGAAATACCTGTGGAGATAGGCAAGTTAACTGAGCTTCTGTATTTGAGTTTCTTCAACAACAGTCTCACTGGTGTAATTCCCTATCAGCTCAGCAATCTCCAAAAGGTACAGTTTTTGATTCTTGGAAGAAACAACTTCTTCGAAACTCCTGACTGGTCTGAATTTTCAGGCATGCCTTCGTTGACTTACCTTGATTTTTCTCTAAACAGTCTTCGTTATTCAGAATTCCCAGAATTTATATCTAAATGTTTGAACTTGACATTCCTTGACTTGTCTGGAAATTTCTTTACTGGCCAAATACCAGAAGTGGTATTTACTAATCTGCGCAAGCTTGAGTTTCTAAATCTCAACAATAACAAATTCCAAGGACCATTGCCAACAAGCTTTCCTAAGCTTAAACACCTTCATTTAGCACAAAACAAATTCGGTGGTGCTATTCCTGAAGACATTGGTTTGATATCTGGTCTTCAGCGTATTAACTTCGTTTCGAATTTCCTTGAAGGGCCAATTCCATCATCTATAGTCCAACTCAGGGAGCTTAAATACCTTGCTCTTAGCTATAATTCCTTAAACTCTTCAATCCCTTCTGAGCTTGGCCTTTGCACCAACCTCACCTACTTGGCCCTAGCTTCCAATCACCTTGAAGGGCCAATTCCATCATCTATAGGCCAACTCAGGGAGCTTCAGTACCTTGATCTTCACATGAATTCCTTAGACTCTTCAATCCCATCTGAGCTTGGTCTTTGTCCCAACCTCACCTACTTGGACCTGACTTCCAATCACCTTGAAGGGAAAATTCCGCCTTCTATAGGCCAACTCAGAGAGCTCTGGTACCTTGATCTTAGTAACAATTCCTTAAATTCTTCAATCCCTTCTGAGCTTGGTTTTTGTACCAGCCTCACCTACTTGACCCTGGCTTCCAATAAACTCAATGGGGACCTGCCTCTGTCCTTGTCCAATCTGAACAACCTCACCGATCTGAGTTTATTTGATAATTGGTTTACCGGTCCACTCTTGCCTTCTCTGCTCTCCAATTGGACCAAAGTGGTCTCTTTGCAACTTCAACACAACAGCTTTAGTGGGAATATTCCACCAGAAATTGGACTGTTGACAAGCCTCAATGTGCTTTATCTGAATGATAATAAGTTCTCTGCCTCAATTCCGTCAGATATAGGAAGATTATCAGATTTGAGAAGCTTGGATCTTTCGAGAAACCAGCTCTCTGGGTCACTTCCTCTAACACAATGGAAACTTCGATATATTCAGAGCTTAAATCTTTCCAACAACAATCTCAGTGGCCCAGACCCGACAGGGATTGCCTTCCCATTCCTGCAGAATTTTGATTTCTCAAATAACAATTTCACACGGCCCTTGTGTGGAGATGCTACGGGCCTAACTAGAGCTTGCAATTCCAAAAAAAATAACGACAAAGTTATAATTGGTGTCCTTGTACCTGTTTGTGGTTTATCCTTCATTGCAGCTTCAATTGCTCGGATTCTTATGTTCCATAAGAAAACCAAGTGTGCTCTTAAGAAAATCAATAGTGCTCAAAACTTTGAGAATTTTGAGTCAATGATATTGCAAGAAGAAGTAAAATTTACGTTTGGGGAAGTTGTAAAGGCCATAGACAATTTTCATGAGAAGTACTGTATTGGAACAGGAGGATTTGGAAGAGTATACAAGGCAGAGTTGCTATCAGGTCAAGTTGTCGCAGTTAAGAGGCTTAACACGTCAGACTCTAACGACATTCCAGCAATCAATCTCCAAAGTTTCGAGAATGAAATCCGAACTCTGACAAATGTCAGGCATAGGAATATCATTCGGCTATATGGGTTCTGTTCAAGGAAGGGATGCATCTTCTTGCTCTATGAATATTTAGAGAGAGGCAGCTTGGGAAAGGCATTGTATGGGGTTGATGGGGTAACTGAACTTGGATGGGCTACAAGGGTCAAAGTTGTGAAAGGATTAGCTCATGCACTTTCTTACTTGCACCATGACTGCTCTCCACCAATTGTGCACCGTGATGTAACTGTGAACAATGTATTGCTCGAGTCAGATTTCGAAGCCCGACTTTCTGATTTTGGAACAGCAAGACTGATTAGTGCCAATTCATCCAACTGGACCCATATTGTTGGCTCATTTGGTTACATGGCCCCAGGTAACATACCAATTTAATTTTGTTCATTTTTGGATCATATTTTGGTGACTGAGATATGTTTTGAAGATATTTGGTTTGTTTTTCTCTTCATGTGCAGAGCTTGCATTGACAATGCGAGTCACAGATAAGTGTGATGTGTACAGCTTTGGAGTGGTGGCACTGGAAGTGATGATGGGAAGGCACCCAGGGGATCTGCTAGAATCCCAGCTATCAAAATCATCACAATCAATGAAGGAGGACAATGCAGAGTTGCTTTTGAAGGATTTGTTAGACCAAAGGCTGGAGGCTCCAAGCAATGAATTGGCAAAGGCAGTGGTGCTTGTGATGAGTTTAGCCTTGGGTTGTATACGTACGCGTCCCGGGTCTCGACCTACAATGCTTTATGTGGCACAAAAACTATCAGCTCAGAGTCTGCCTTCCCTTCTTGAACCATTTGGCATGCTAACCATCAACAAGCTGATGGGGATATAAAACTAGAAGGAAAAAAAATAAAACTAGTTGGAAAGTTTTCTGTGTGTAAGAGAAATTCTTATACCATGTATGTTAACATTAATATCTGCACCGTCCTGGGTCTCAACCTACAATGGTTTATGTGGCACAAAAGCTATCAGCTTAGACCATGCCTCGCCTTCCCTAACCATTTCGTATGTTGACCATCAACAGGCTAATGGGGATACAAAAATAGAAGAAAATGTGAAACTAGTTGGAAAGTATTCTATGTTTAAGATAAACTTTATAAACCTGTGCTGATAAACTTTATAAACCTGTGCTTGATCTGTAAGATTGAAAGAGAGTGGCCAATAAATTGTTTGCAAATTCATGTCTATCTCTGCTTTAAGCTATTAAGTTTGTTGATTGTAATCATCTTTACCCTCGCATCGCATGTTTGGCTTTTATGAAGTAACCGAATGCACTTGCTCTGTTAGGCAGAGCAATTACTATTGCCCAATATTTGGCTCAGCATGTTAAAAAAGAGTAAAAGAAACATTAGTAGTTAAAAGTGTGTGAAGCAGCTGATTATAGCAGTTAAAGATTTTCCTTTTATCAATATAAGAACCTTTTTTCTTGTACTACTAGTTTTGAATAGCATGCTGGTCCAACAATGCCTAAATTGCAACTTTCCCTTCACCTAGACAATAACATGTTGAAGGGAAATGCACTTATAATATTATAATATTATGATATAATACGATAGTCATTCACACGTACGTAATTGGAATACCAAGTTATGGTTAGAAATTCTAAAACGTGGGATTGGAGTTTTTTCTTTGTCTATGTAAAGAAAGGAACTAATGTGAAACTGAGAATGAAGATCAACGGAAAGTTCAATGTAGTCAATCGTCCTACTAATGACAGCCAACGTTGTGCGTGTGAATGTTCTTGCTCTTTTCACGATTTTGGATCCTAGAGGAAGACCAGACTTGGACAAATGAATAACCCTCAGAGTCAGAGGTAGGAAACTTACAACATTTGACTCCAGATTTGAATCTTTCAGGGCCAATTCCTAAAACTCCATTAATCCCATTTCCCAACAAGTTTTAGTTGAAAAAGTTCACATGGACATTTCTTCAACGTGAAGGATTTGTTAGACCAAAGGCTGGAGGCTCCAAGCAATGAATTGGCAAAGGCAGTGGTGCCTGTGATGAGTTTAGCTTTGGCTTGTATAAGTACGCGTCCCGAGTCTCGACCTACGCACAATACTTATTTGGTTACTTAGGAACCTTGGAAATGATCTAATTTACTATCTAATTACTATCTAATGATGGGTGCTTGAATTCATAAGTAGAAGATATTGGTATATGTGGGTACAATATTTGGTTAACTTAGGCAATTTATTTCCTAAGATTTTGCTGACGTTGACTATGGTGATCAGAAATGACCAAGGCAATTTCCCTTCACATACGTAGATTTTAGGTTGACTGCTTGAGAACAATTGTGAATAGTTTTCTCGGTCTTCACATACGGGCTAGACTTTTATTCAGTTTGGAATAATGGATGGGCCATGCTTAACTTCCTCAGCTCATTCATAATAGAACTTAAACATAGGGGCTATAGACTTTATATTTTTCTGTTTCCCTTTTTTATTTTTCTGTTTTATGCTAAATGAAATTTCTAACTTAACACACGGGCTAGAATAATGCTTAAATTACAAATTTCCTTTCACCTACCTAGACAACAACATGTTCAAAGAAAATGTAACGAGTAGTTCACACGTGGGTACATGAATATGGTGCAATCATGGTAAATTATGTTTATAGACTCTATAAAACTGAAAATGAAGAAACTCAAGGTGCTACGTACCTAGTCGTCCTCCAAGTATTAACCAATGCTAAAGATTTGCTGACTTTGACTATGGTGATCAGAATTGAGAGATGACTGAGGAAGTTTCCCTTCATTTGTAAATTTTGAGCTGACTGCTTGAAAACAATTGGGAATATTTTTCTCAGTCTTCACATACGAGCTAGACTTTTATTCAGTTTGGAATAATGGCTGGGCCATGGATAACAGATAAGTGTGATGTGTATAGCTTTAGAGTGGTGGCACTAGAAGTTATGATATGTTAGAATCCCAGCTAACAGAATCATCAAAGCCAATGAAGGGCAATGCAGAATTGCTTTTGAAAGATGTATTGGACCAAAGGCTGGAGGCTCCAACCAACGAATTGGCAAAGGCGGTGGCGCTTGTGATGAGTTTAGCCTTGGTTTATATACGTACGCATCCCGGGTGTCGACCTACGATGGTTTATGTGGCACAAAAACTATCAGCTCATTCCCTGCCTCGCCTTCCTGAACCATCAACAGGCTAATGGGGGCTACTAAAATAGAAGAAAATTGTGAAACTAGTAGGAAAATTCAAAAATTTGTGTTTAAGTTGTGAGGGCAATAATTTGTTTGCAAATTTCAACGTTTTATATCCATGCCTATCTCTGCTTTAAGCTCTTAATTTTGTTGGTTATATATCGTCAAAGGTTGCTTATACTTATATTTATATGGATTGTATACTGTAAGACTGAATAATTTAAAAGAAAATTAGATCGAAACTTTAATAGTAACTGAACAACATTGAGTTTTTGTGATAATGTTGTAAAGAAAAGAAATCAAATTTAGGTTGTGAACCTTTTGTACTATTCAGCAATTACCACAGTTGTGAGCTTTTCGGAACAATATTTATAACCTAATTAACCTAGGCCAGTTTTCAATTGTGAATATTTTTCTCAGTCTTCACATACGGGCTAGACTTTTCTTCAGTTTGGAATAATGGCTGGGCCATGCTTAACTTCCTCAGCCCATTCATAGTAGATACGACGAACACACGCCTGGTTTTCTGTTTTTTGTAAAATGAAATTTCTAACTTAATATTATGTCTATATATGTCTCTGATGACTATGAGAAATTGCAGGGCACAGAAAATTTCACAGGGTTTATACCGTCTGCCATTGGCAACCTCTCCAAGCTCACAACTTTGGACTTGGGCCACAACTCTTTCGATCAAGATATACCTGTGGAGATTGGCAAGTTAACAGAGCTCAAGTATTTGAGTTTCTTCAACAACAGTCTCACTGGTGTAATTCCCTATCAGCTCAGCAATCTCCAAAAGGTACAGTTTTTGATTCTTGGAAGAAACAACTTCTTCTTAGAAACTCCTGACTGGTCTAAATTTTCAGGCATGCCTTCTTTGACATACCTTGATTTTCAGAAGTCCCAGACTTCATATCCTGAAGATTCAGAATCCCCAGAATTCCCTGAATTTATATCTAAATGTTTGAACTTGACATTCCTTGACTTGTCTGGAAATTTCTTTACTGGCCAAATACCAGAACAAGTATTTACCAATCTGGGCAAGCTTGAATATCTCAATCTCACCAACAACCAATTCGAAGGACCACTGCCACCAAAATTTCCCGAGCTTAAACACCTTCATTTAGCACACAACAACTTCGGTGGTGCAATTCCTAAAGATATTGGTTTGATATCTGGTCTTCAGCGTATTGACTTGGCTTGGAATTCCCTTGAAGGGCCAATTCCATCATCTATAGGCCAACTGAGGGAACTTCAGTACCTTGATCTTCACATGAATTCCTTAGACTCTTCAATCCCTTTTGAGCTTGGTCTTTGTACCAACCTCACCTACTTGAACCTGAGTTACAATCACCTTGAAGGGAAAATTCCACCTTCTATAGGCCAACTGAGGGAACTTCAGTACCTTGATCTTCACATGAATTCCTTAGACTCTTCAATCCCTTTTGAGCTTGGTCTTTGTACCAACCTCACCTACTTGAACCTGAGTTACAATCACCTTGAAGGGAAAATTCCACCTTCTATAGGCCAACTCAGAGAGCTTCAGTACCTTGATCTTCACATGAATTCCTTAGACTCTTCAATCCCATCTGATCTTGGTCTTTGTACCAACCTCACCTACTTGGCCCTGGCTTCCAATAAACTCAATGGGGAACTGCCTTCCATTGTCTTCACCTTGTCTCCTTGCCACGGTAGGTTTTGGTTTTTAAATATATCCCAAGGCTGCTTTGACACAGAAAATTCCACTTAACTAAAGTAAATTATTGTTACCAAATGGCATGGTAACAAGTAGAAGTAAGATCACACCAAGTTGGGGTAAAATTGGTCCAAAGAGATTTCCAAAGTTGGGATCAATTGCTGGATCGGGTGGGTG
This sequence comes from Prunus avium, assembly GCF_965620075.1. NCBI lineage: Eukaryota > Viridiplantae > Streptophyta > Magnoliopsida > Rosales > Rosaceae > Prunus > Prunus avium. The sequence goes on from NC_142291.1 coordinate 37,356,430, forward strand.
GGCAATACTTGCTCAATGGAGCCCAAATTCGGATATGTTGTAGTCAACATCCATTGGAACAAGTTTCATGAAGTTCTTCACCTCATTCGAGCACGGGAGCATGCTGATCCAAGGCCAAGAAGTTGACCTACGAAAATGAACAAAATCAGAATTTATAACCAATAATGCACTTTTAGCTCATTTTCATTCTAATCAAGGCAAAATCTAAGAAAACACAAAAGGAAGTAAAAAGCTATAAAATGTCAAGAACTAACTCAAAATAATGGGTGAATAACATGAAAAATCATGTGTAAAAATGAACCGAACATTCACCTAGCCCACGCCCACCCTAAGAATAATAAAATGTTGAACTTGCTATTTGGGACTTCAATGTTGATGCAGTGTGATAATATAGAAGACAATCAAACGATTAGCTTAAAAGAACCCAAGCATGGAATCCACCATATATGAGAAAACCTTAAGTTTATTGAATTCATAATGATAGCATAATGCCCTAACCACGGGCTAAAGTTGGTTTAAATACTCCTAGAAACCCTATGATTAAAAAGGGAAATTAACACAAGTTTCCAAAAACTAGCAAAATACTAAAATACTTTTTTTGGGCTGCTAAATGATCTCAAACGCTCAAAAAAATCTCATAATCATGGCAAATTGATGAGTTTTGCTTGTGATGCCCTTTTCTTCAAAACAGTGGGTCATGGGCCTAAATCCGAACTTTAGCATGTTGGTATAACAATGTTTTAAATTGCAAATTTCCTTTCAACATGTTGAAAGGAAATATAATTCTCATATAAGATATTCGGTCACACACATAAACAACTCTAATGTAATTAAAATATCAAATTATGGTTAGAAACACTATAACGCGGGTGGTTTTTGTTTTGTTTTTTTGTTGTCCGTGTAGAGAAGCTACTGTGAAATTGAAAATGATGATCAAGATATGAAAGCTACCCTGTTTTTCTAAGTCAAGAGCAACTTTAATTACTTGTCAAAAGTTGGTTGGATACAGTAAGCCCTCAATTTACACGGCTTTGACGAGCAGCAATTTACACGACTTATGAAGACCCTACCAAGAAGAGAGGAAAAAAAACAAAAGTAAGATGAGTTGTTAGTAGTTCAATTTTATATTTATTATTATTATTAAAGTAGTTCAATTTTATATGGAATCAATTTTTAAAGTAGTTGCATCTTGGAAATGTTGTAGCTTACTAACTAATCAATTAATTGTACATAGAATCATGGGTGCTTGAATTCATAAGAAAATATAATCGTAGGGGCTAGACTTTATATTCCGTCCGGACAAATGGTTGGGGCCAAGGGAAGGGAAGACTAGACCAGGCCAGTCAAGTGGAGGAAACCAACCACACAACTTTTGTTAACATTAACATCTGCAGAGTCCCGGGTCTCTACCTACAATTACTTATTTGGTTACTTAGGCAGCTTGGAAATGTTGTAATTTACTATCTAATAATTGTTACATATGATGGGTGCTTGAATTCATAAGTAGAAGATATTGGTATATGTGGGTACAATATTTAGTTAACTTAGGCAATTTCCCTTCATTTGTAGATTTTAAGCCGACTGCTTGAGAACAATATTGTGAATATTTTTCTCAGTCTTCACATACGGGCTAGACTTTTCTTCACATACGGGCTGCGCCATGCTTAACTTCCTCAGCCCATTCATAGTAGATACGACGAACACACGCCTGGTTTTCTGTTTTTTGTAAAATGAAATTTCTGACTTAATATAGGGGCCAGACTTTCTATTATGTCTATATACATTAATTCCGCTGAGTGTCCTGCTTTTTCTTCAACTGACTCTATGACTCTGATGACTCTGATGACTATGAGAAATTGCAGGGCACAAGTCTAGTTGACCCAAAGATTTTTATTAGTTTAGCCGCGTGGAATTTTAAGAACGAAAATGATAACAATAAGAATCAGCCTTCTATAAAGCTTGGAACATAACATTAACTCGTCAAACCACCATGGAAGGACGAGTTTTCTCTGCTCAGAACCCTACTTATCTTCTTCTTCTCCTTCATATTTTCCTGCTTGCTTTGCTTCCATTCAAGGCCATTTCATCACCAAAAACACAGGCAGAAGCTTTGCTAAGTTGGAAGAACACCTTTGATTTTTCTTATGCACCATCTTCTCTCCCTTCATGGTCCCTCACTAACCTCAACAATCTTTGCAACTGGACTGCCATTGTTTGTGACCACAGCAGCACACAAGTTTCCCAAATTGACCTCTCCTACTTCGACATCTATGCAACACTAACCCATTTCAACTTCACCCCATTTCTCAATCTCACCCAATTCAACCTATCTGGCAACTATTTCGAAGGGCCTATACCGTCTGCCATTGGCAACCTCTCCAAGCTCACAACTTTGGACTTGGGCCACAACTTCTTCAGTGGAGAAATACCTGTGGAGATAGGCATGTTGACTGAGCTTAAATACCTTGATCTTAGAGAGAATTCCTTAAACTCTTCAATCCCTTCTGAGCTTGGTCTTTGTACCAACCTCGCCTACTTGGACCTGGCTTCCAATTCCCTTGAAGGGAAAATTCCATCCTCTATAGGCCAACTCAAAGAACTTCAGTACCTTGATCTTAGAGAGAATTCCTTAAACTCTTCAATCCCTTCTGAGCTTGGTCTTTGTACCAACCTCACCTACTTGAACCTGACTTCCAATCACCTTGAGGGGAAAATTCCACCTTCTATAGGCCAACTGAGGGAACTTCAGTACCTTGATCTTCACATGAATTCCCTAGACTCTTCAATCCCTTCTGAGCTTGGTCTTTGTTCCAGCCTCACCTACTTGGCCCTGGCTTCCAATCACCTTGAAGGGAAAATTCCATCCTCTATAGGCCAACTCGGAGAGCTCCGGCACCTTGATCTTCAAAACAATTCCTTAAACTCTTCAATCCCATCTGAGCTTGGTCTTTGTACCAACCTCACCTACTTGGCCCTGACTTCCAATAAACTCAGTGGGGAACTGCCTCTGTCCTTGTCCAATCTGAACAACATCACCCATCTGAGTTTATTTGCTAATCGGTTTACCGGACCACTCTTGCCTTCTTTGCTCTCCAATTGGACCAAAGTGGCCCATTTGCTACTTCAACACAACAGCTTCAGTGGGAATATTCCACCAGAAATAGGAAGATTATCAAATTTGATTGACTTGGATCTTTCGAGAAACCAGTTCTCTGGGTCAATTCCTCTAACACTATGGAAACTTCGAAATATTCTGAGCTTAAATCTTTCCTACAACAATCTCAATGGCCCATTCCCGGAGAATATTGATTTCCCATTCCCGGAGAATATTGATTTGTCTAATAACAATTTCACACAGGCAGAAGCTTTTTTAAGTTGGAAGATCACCTTTGCTTCTGCACCACCTTCTCTCACTTCATGGTCCCCCACTAACCTCAACAATCTTTGCAACTGGACTGCCATTGTTTGTGACCACAGCAGCAAACAAGTTTCCCAAATTGACCTCTCCAACTTCAACATCTCTGCAACACTAACCCGTTTCAGCTTCACCCCATTTCTCAATCTCACCCAATTCAACCTATCTGGCAACAATTTCACAGGACCTATACCATCAGCCATTGGCAACCTCTCCAAGCTCACAACTTTGGACTTGGGCCACAACTTATTCAGTCAAGAAATACCTGTGGAGATAGGCATGTTAACAGAGCTCAGGTATCTGAGTTTCTACAACAACGGTCTTAGTGGTACTATTCCCTATCAGCTCAGCAATCTCCAAAAGGTACAGTTTTTGATTCTTGGAGCAAACTACTTATTAGAAAATCCTGACTGGTCTAAATTTTCAGGCATGCCTTCTTTGACATACCTTGATTTTTCTCTAAACAGTTTTAATTCAGAATTCCCAGAATTTATATCTAAATGTTTGAACTTGACATTCCTTGACTTGTCTGGAAATTTCTTTACTGGCCAAATACCAGAACAAGTATTTACCAATCTGGGCAAGCTTGAATATCTCAATCTCACCAACAACCAATTCCAAGGACCACTGCCATCAAACTTTCCCAAGCTTAAACACCTTCATTTAGCACAAAACAACTTCGGTGGTGCTATTCCTGAAGATATTGGTTTAATATCTGGTCTTCAGCGTATTGACTTGGCTTGGAATTCCCTTGAAGGGCCAATTCCACCTTCTATAGGCCAACTCAGAGAGCTTCAGTACCTTGATCTTCACAAGAATTCCTTAAACTCTTCAATCCCATCTGAGCTTGGTCTTTGTACCAGCCTCACCTACTTGGATCTTTCGAGTAACCAGCTCTCTGGGTCAATTCCTTTAACACTCAGCAAACTTCCATTTATTCAGAGCTTAAATCTTTCTAACAATCTCAATGGCCCATTCCCGCTCATGAAGAATTTTGATTTGTCTAATAACAATTTCACATGGGAATTCCAAAAAGACCCCGACAATACTTTTGTTGGAAACTCTGGCTTGTGTGGAGATGCCAGGGGACTAACTAGAGCGTGCAATTCCAACATAAATAACAACAAAGTTATAATTGGTGTCCTTGTGCCTGTTTGTGGTTTATTAGTGGTTGCAACTGCGATTGCTCTGATTCTTATGTTCCATAAGAAAACCAGGCGTGTTCTTAAGAAAGTCAATAGTGCTCAAAACTTTGAGAATTTTGAGTCAATGATATTGCAAGAAGAAGTAAAATTTACGTTTGGGGAAGTTGTAAAGGCCATAGACAATTTTCATGAGAAGTACTGTATTGGAACAGGAGGATTTGGAAGAGTATACAAGGCAGAGTTGCTATCAGGTCAAGTTGTCGCAGTTAAGAGGCTTAACACGTCAGACTCTAACGACATTCCAGCAATCAATCTCCAAAGTTTCGAGAATGAAATCCGAACTCTGACAAATGTCAGGCATAGGAATATCATTCGGCTATATGGGTTCTGTTCAAGGAAGGGATGCATCTTCTTGCTCTATGAATATTTAGAGAGAGGCAGCTTGGGAAAGGCATTGTATGGGGTTGATGGGGTAACTGAACTTGGATGGGCTACAAGGGTCAAAGTTGTGAAAGGATTAGCTCATGCACTTTCTTACTTGCACCATGACTGCTCTCCACCAATTGTGCACCGTGATGTAACTGTCAACAATGTATTGCTCGAGTCAGATTTCGAAGCCCGACTTTCTGATTTTGGAACAGCAAGACTGATTAGTGCCAATTCATCCAACTGGACCCATATTGTTGGCTCATTTGGTTACATGGCGCCAGGTAACATACCAATTTAATTTTGTTCATTTTTGGATCATATTTTGGTGACTGAGATATGTTTTGAGGATATTTGGTTTGTTTTTCTCTTCGTGTGCAGAGCTTGCATTGACAATGCGAGTCACGGATAAGTGTGATGTGTATAGCTTTGGAGTGGTGGCGCTGGAAGTTATGATGGGAAGGCACCCAGGGCATCTGCTAGAATCCCAGCTATCAGAATCATCAAAATCAGTGAAGGAGGACACTGCAGAGTTGCTTTTGAAGGATTTGTTAGAACAAAGGCTGGAGGCTCCAAACAATGAATTGGCAAAGGCAGTGGTGCTTGTGATGAGTTTAGCCTTGGGTTGTATACGTACGCGTCCCGGGTCTCGACCTACAATGCTTTATGTAGCACAAAAACTATCAGCTCGTAGTCTGCCTTCCCTTCCTGAACCATTTGGCATGCTAACCATCAACAAGCTGATGGGGATATAAAACTAGAAGGAAAAAAAAAAAAACTAGTTGGAAAGCTTTCTGTGTGTAAGAGAAATTCTTAATTATACCATGTATGTTAACATTAACATCTGCACCGTCCATTCTAAAAAAATAAAAATCTGCACCTTCCTAATTACTCATCTCTATTCTTTTTAGATTATATGTGTGTGACTCATTTACTAGCAATCCTTCTTTTCTTTTTGGATTATCTGTATTCTTTTTGGATTATATGTATATGCGTGACTCATTTACAAGCAATCTTTTTTTTTTAATTTTTTGGTAAATTTATTACTAGTATGTATATGCGTGAGTTATATTATACTTTAATTTTTTTATAAATATTTTTAATTATTAATAATAGTATACATAGATAGATAAAATTGAGGAGATTTTTTTCCTCATTTTCTTAACCAGACATTTTATAGTTATCTAAATATCTTGCACAATTTTCTTCAAAAAACGAACGGGTGATTTAGATTTAGGCCCAATAAACAACGGGTGTTCCACTAGCCCACTAGCCCACAGAAGATGCGAGCCAACGGATCTATTTGGCGGGAAGCAACGGGTCACGCGAGAGTGCCAGCTCATCTTTCCCGCCAGAGACCCCGATAAATACCGGAAAACCCCACATGGCCATTGCTTCTTCTTCTTCTTCTTCTCTGTGAGACTGTGAACCCTCAAAATCTCACCTTTCGATCGATTCCAAATCTCACATTTCTATTTGATCTCTGCAATGAGTTCCTTAGGAACCTTCAAATCCAAGACACCCAGAAGCCGAGAAAAGAAAGTCCTAGACCCAAAGCGCCAAATCTTAGGCAATGACACACTGAGCACCAAAACCCCTCAGAAATCTGAAAAAATCTCTGGACGAGCCCGAAACGGCAACGTCGCGTTCTCCATCGGCGACATCAGAAGAGCCGCCGCCAAAAGCCTCAGCGAGTCGAGCCAGAAGCGACGGACGGACCAGATCGATTCTTGGCCCGACGAAAGCCCAAAGAAGAAACGCGTCGGCCGCTCCGAGAAGCTACAGGAAAAGTAAGCGTTTGTGAATCTCAGTTGTCTGTTATATTTATGTGATCTGCTCCTGCATTTCTAGGTTGATTCTGATTTCTTCGATTTCCGGGTTGGCTTATTTCTTCTTTTTGTTTCTTGTTTGCAGATATGAAATATTGAGTGAGTTTTTCAATGGCTTGGACACTTCGATTCGGTTGTTGCGGTTGAGGGGTTTGAAGCCCAGTTTTAGCAATATTTGCCCCCAAATCGAGTGTTTGACGGATAGGTATACTAAATTAAATTTTCTTTTCAATTGATTGTTTGGTTGCTGAAGAAATGAAATTAGGCTATTATAGAAATTGATTGTCTCTTTATCTCGGTTTTTAGGAGGTTTACATGTGGTCACTTGGCTCAGCTGAAGTTTGTTTTACCTGAGGTGATTGAGATAAAGAAAGTTCTTGTTAAGGATGAGAGAACCAGTTGTCTTAAGCCTGATCTTCATGTCACCATCAATGTTGATGCACTAGAGAGTGATGGCAAGGCGAAATCTGAAGGTGGTGGGAGTATGCATTTGAGGAAGACATTCCGCAAACGGCTTGCAGATATTTCAAAATCCCATCCTGAGGTATACCCAATACTCACTTTCTGATACAACATTACTAATATGGTTTAATTTCTAAAGTATTCTTTGTTATTAAATTGATCTGGAATCTGGAAAGTTATTGGTGTTCTGGCATGACTTTGATTGAGCGTGCAGAGACTTTAAAGGACACAAGGATTTAGAATATAAATACTATATTAATTGATGTAACAGAAATAACTCTATGCACCTGGTTTCATTTGTTTAGTTTTTTCAAAAAGGTTATTCTTGCAGTTGGGTTCCTGTATTCAAAAAGGTTTTTATGAATATCAAGTTAGATTATGGTCCTGTTCTTGTGACTTCAACGTTTTATTTTTATCAATTTAACAATTTATTTTTTGAACCATTAATAGCATGCGGTCTAACGATGCTTAACATGCTTTCAGGATTATGAAATTCCAGAAGAAACTTTGCCTCAGCCATTCGATATTAGGAAGCAAGATATGCAATCAGATACAGGAAAACTTCCCTTGTCATCATCTCCTGGTGACATATTGACTGATATACACACAGTTGAGCAGCCAGCAATGTCAACAAGCTGCCTTCAGGGCGATGAAGTTCCAGAATCAAACGTCAATACAGTTTGCTCTGTTGGGGAAAGGAGTACTTGTGCTTCATTGTATGGCCAAGTGCCTGTAACTCCAACCAAAGGCATAGACCCCATAGAAAATGATGATTGTTTGCCCATACAAAGTGATAGCATTCAGTCGACTCCAGCAAAGCTTGCTTCAACTCCAGCTAGGTTGATGGCTGACACACCTGCATTGCACCGACCAAAGCGATGTTATATGAGCCCAGATGATAATTCAACTAGCTCGCCGAACAAGTTGGTTAGGCGTCCTCCGCGCTCCAGGTCTTTGAAATTTGACACTCCTGTGAAGAATAAAAATGTTGAGGATGAAGTTCCTGATATGGGTGGTGCATCAATCGATACTGACAGCCTCGATATTCTTCCAGAGGATCTTTTGCAATCGGTATGTCTATCATGAATTCTCCATTTTTTTTCCCTTATTGAGCATGCCTTCTATGTCTAGAATTCTGTGAAAGCTGTTGGAGCTTACTAATTCCATCTTACCTTAATCCACCTGCATAAAAGTATCATCTTTTTTTTTTTTTGGTCTCAAATGAAATGTCCAAAAGGAGCAGATTACACTTAAATGTAGACTGGACGTATGCTATCATCATTACATTTGGTGCTATTACCATTAATTATGGCAGCATGTGTTCGTAACAATGTGCATACATTGCTAGAAAGCTTTCTTACTTCTGCTAAAATGGTGTAGCATATTTAAACAAATATTTCCTGAATCCAGCCCACAATGTGTTCTTGTGCTCACTCTTTGTGTTCAACACAGATGCATTTAATTTTGCTCAATTTAGTCCTGAAAGTTATTGGGAACCATGTTATAGTTGAAACTCTTACGTGGTTGGAAATGTACTTCAGTCTCAATCTTCAAGCCTGCTTATTCCAAGTCTTTACATGTACTACCTGAACTTGAACATAATGAACTGTAATTCTGAGAAGAATATATCTTTCTGCAGCTTAGAGAAAAGGAGAGGAAGGCAATAGAGGAGCGAAATCCAGCCATCTCAGAAGCAAAGAGGCGGCGCCAGATGATTTCCAGCCTGCCTAAGCTCTTCAATATGATTCATTTCCTATTGCAGTCTATGAACCGTTCAGTTATCACAAAAGAGGAGCTTGTACACAAGCTAATCTGGACCAATTTTGATATTGTTGACAGAAGTAAGTCTTTAAATAAAAGCCGATAATATTTCTATGAAAGCTCATGGTGAGCCTAACTCTTTCTTTCTTCTTTTCGCAGAGGAAGTTCAAGAGCAGCTAAAATTGTTGCTAGAGCTGGTTCCCGATTGGATTTCTGAGAAACAGTTATCATCTGAAGCTGATTTGATTATGATCCAGTGAGTTTTCTCTATAGTTAGAAGTACAAATCATGCGCTTCTAGTGCATATGTATTTATCTTCTATTAAAAGGATAAACACTTGATAAAATTGTTTGATGTCATTACTTATGGTCTCTTGCAGCATTAATAAAATGTCAGATCCCGAGTCCATACGTGCAAGGCTTGAGGAAGCAAAGTGAGCTAGAGAATGCTAGAATTTTTGAAGTTGTACGAGAAGCATATTTAGAGATGTTGTACAATTTTCCCATTTCATTGGGCATCTTAGTGTTAGTTTATTATTGTTGATGTAAAGGACATCTGGGTGGCATAATCATGTAGGTAGAACGAAGGCCTTCTCCAAGAATGTTATTCACCAACAAGATTGTATAAATATCTATTTCCTTCCTTCCTGTTGTTTTTAGTTTTCGGTGTGGTTTGATATAATGCTGAAATCTCTTAGCAACATACAAAATGCTCCATCACAGGCTGATGGAATGTATACTCTCATCTCTAGTCAACTTCAAGCCTATGGTTTTTTACTTTTCTTGTCCACCGTGAAGGGAAGATATCAAATGCGGCAAATAATTGAAGCCTTTTTATATGGATCCTTAAAGATAATGTTCTTCTTTGCTCAAAATAAAAGGTGACTTCGATTACAAGTCAACTTGAAGCCTATTATGCCCCATCTTTAAATCACAACAAACAAAAAAATAATAATTAATGCCAGAGAGATTATAAAAGGCACAGTCTTTTTTCTTAAACCCTAAAAAAGATTGGCTTCTCTTCTCTCCCCATCGCTCGAGAAACAAGGATGAAAAACTTGTTGGAAAGCTCTGAACCGGAGGAGAACAACAGCGACGCTGGCCCAAGTGATACTGTATGCATTTCTCTTCTCTTATGGACTGTGTAAAATGAAGTTGATATGTTGTCTGTCAATGTTGAGATGCATGCTATAATAGCTTCCTTGGAAATGTTGGAATTCACTTTTCATCTCAAATTGTTGTATGACGGTTTTGCATATGCAATTGGACAATAAATTTTGAAGAATAAACACTTGATCAAATTGTGTGATGTTTATTACTTCTCGTTTCTTGCAGCATTAATAAAATGTCGATCGCTAGTCAATACGTGCAGCAAGGCTAGAAGAGGCAAAGTGAGCTAGAGAATGCTAGAAATTTTGAAGTTTACTTGTACGAGCAGCATATTTTGAAGATGGTGTACAATTTTCCCAAGCAACATTCAAAATGCTGAAATTTCTAAAGCAACGTACAAGCTGATTGCTATGAATCTTCTCTCATTAACTGCTCCTCTCTAGTCAAAATAGGCTGCTCTGACTGTGTATGTGTAAATTATTTTACAAGAAAAAGAATATATATTTTTATAAAGTCAATAGGGTTTTTCTAATTTTCTCCAGCGTGAAGATATCAAATCAAGGCAATTAATTGAAGACGATATTCTTCAACTTCAAGTATGGAAATGAGACTTCTGATATAGATAGACAATAAGCATCTCCATCTTTCAATTATAACAAAAACAAATCATTAATACTTCATAAGAAAATTGAACTCTATAAGCCTATTACACCCATATTTAATACAAATTACAAAAATAATTATAAAAAAAAAAACCTCCATCCACAGGACCTACAAGGAAAGGTTGGACTTCTCAAACATCCCACCCAACCTTTGGTAGGGAAGCTTGAAAAGATGTTCACACACTAAGCAAAATAGTAAACGGCCAAAGGAGAGATAATAACCATTTCAATATATTCTTCAATGCATTTTCTGCATGCCATTGTTTCTCTTCAAAACTTTTTCAGAGAACTAAAAAAAAGCTCTGAATTCAATTAGTTCTGTTCCAAGAGCATGAAGAAATCAGAGAGACTTATTTGTTTTGTTCTTCTGTTCTGTCTTCTTGAAGCAATCCATGCACAAACTGAAGCAGAAGCTCTGCTAAACTGGAAAATCAGTTTAAGCTCTTCTTCTTTAACATCATGGACTTTCACTAGCAGCAGAAGCAGCCCTTGCAACTGGACTGGAATTCAGTGCAATGAAGCTGGCAGCATTGTTGAAATAAATTTGGTGGATTCAGGCCTTGATGGAACACTCAACAGGTTTGACTTCTCTGCCTTTCCTAATCTCTCTTCCCTCAATCTCAATTACAACAATCTTGTGGGAGAAATCCCAGTTGGGATTCGGTATGCAACAAAGCTCACTTTACTTGATCTAGGTAGTAACAACTTCACAAACCCGATTCCCCCGGAGATCGGGAACCTCTCAGAACTCCAAGTTCTTCTTCTCTACAACAATTCACTCACAGGTCAAATCCCATATCAGCTTAGCAACCTACAAAAAGTTTGGAATCTCAGTTTAGGAGCAAACTATTTAGAGAATCCTGATAATGTTCAGTTTAAGGGGATGGCATCTTTAACAGACCTTTGGCTCTACTATAACAATTTGGTGGAGGTTCCCTCATTTGTCTCAGAATGTCCAAAGCTAATATCTCTAGATTTGTCCTTCAATCTGATCACAGGTCAGGTTCCAGTGCAACTACTGACAGGTCTTAAGAACCTTGAGTACCTAGACCTGACCAAGAATTCATTTGATGGACAAATACCTGCAGGTATTAAGAATTTTTCGAAACTTCGACACCTGAGGTTGGGAATAAACATGCTGAATGGTACTATACCAGACGAAATTGGGTTCTTGTCAAACCTCGAATTGCTTGAACTGCAAGAAAATTTGTTCCAGGGACCAATACCATCCTCAATAGGAAATCTGCAGATGCTTCAGAATTTGAATCTTCATAGTGCAGGCCTGAATTCCAGCATCCCGAAAGAACTTAGTTCCTGTGTGAACCTTACTTTTCTTGATCTATCCAAAAACAACCTTACTGGTTCTTTGCCTCTTTCCATGGCCTTCTTAACAAGGATCAAACAGCTGGCAATTTCAGATAATCAGTTATCTGGTGAACTCCATTCATCACTTTTATCGAATTGGACAGAACTCGTTTCGTTGCAACTCCCAAATAACAAACTGTCTGGAGTCATTCCTCATGAAATTGGTTCACTCCAAACGCTCAATTATCTCTATCTTTATGAAAACCAGTTTTCAGGTCCCTTGCCTCCAGAAATAGGTAATTTGTCAAATTTGTTAGAGCTTCAAATGTCCACCAATTCTTTCACCGGTACCATCCCTTCAACCATTGGAAATTTATCTAAGCTTGTCAAATTAGGCCTTTATGGAAACCAGCTCAGTGGAAACCTTCCTCCTGAAATAGGAAGGATGGAAAACTTAGAAGAACTGGACTTCAGCTTCAACAAGTTGCAGGGATCTTTGCCTTCATCAATAACCAGCTTGCAAAAAATTACCATATTCTATGTTACATCTAACAACTTGTCAGGAAGCATTCCTGAAGATTTTGGTCCCACTCTTTTGAGAAATGTGAGTTTCTCCACAAACAATTTCTCGGGAAAGCTTCCTCCTGGAATTTGTAATGGAGGGAACCTTGTTTACATAGCAGCCAACTATAACAAACTAGTGGGACCTATTCCAGGAAGTCTTAGGAACTGTACAGGATTGAACCGAGTCCGGCTGGAGCAGAACCTTCTCAATGGAAATGTCACAGATGCATTTGGCATATACCCGAATCTGGAATTTATTGACTTGGGATATAACCAACTCTATGGTGTTTTGTCATCCAATTGGGAAAAATGTACAAATCTCTCAGACTTCCGGATACCTTCCAACATGATATCAGGTAACATCCCACCAGGGCTGGGAAAACTGCCAAATATGCAAAATCTCGACCTTTCTAATAATCAACTTACTGGGAGAATCCCCGTGGAGCTATTCGGTCCCTCTTCGCTTCTACTCAAACTTAATGTGAGCAACAATCAGCTTTCAGATGGGATACCAGCAAAAATTGGAGCATTGGTAAAGCTGCAGTACTTGGATTTTTCAGCAAACAATTTAAGTGGGCCAATACCAGAAGAACTTGGGAACTGCCAGGAACTTTTATACTTGCAGCTGAGTAGAAATAGACTAAATGGCACAATGCCATTTCAGCTAGGAAATCTTTTGGCCTTGCAGTATCTCCTAGACCTCAGTCAAAATTCAATCACAGGAAAGATAACCCCACAACTTGGGAATTTAAGAAAATTAGAAATATTGAATCTTTCTCACAATCATCTCTCTGGTTCAATACCTAATGGTCTTCAGTATCTACAAAGTCTTCAAGATGTTGACGTGTCATATAATAATCTTGAAGGTCCTCTCCCCGAGAATCAGGCATTTCGAAAAGCTCCAACAAAGTCAGTGGCAGGCAACCCTGGTCTGTGTGGAGAGAAGAGACAAGGACTGAGCCCCTGCAATGCAGACTCTTCAACAAAAAACCAAGACAAAAACAACAGAAGGAAATTGATTATTGCCATAGCTACGTCAGTGGCTGCTTTAGCCCTTCTATTAACTTTGGTTGGGGTTTACATTATGTTGTGTCGTCGATCAAGGTCTAATCAACATAAAAAGGACAATAATATAGAAGGAAGATCCACATTTTCTGTATGGAATTACATGAAGAGAGTTGATTTTAAAGACATAGTTGCTGTTACAGAGAATTTCAATGACAATTATTGCATAGGAAGGGGTGGACAAGGAAGCGTGTACAAAGCAATGCTACCTACAGGTGACATCTTTGCTGTGAAGCGTTTTCAACCATTTGATGAAAGTGAAAATCCCAAGGAAAACCAGATGAAGAACTTCATGGCTGAAATGCATGCACTCACTGAAATCCGACACCGAAATATTATCAAACTGTATGGATTCAGCTCCTACAATGGCTCCATGTATTTCGTGTACGAGTATGTAGAAAGGGGTAGCTTGAACAAGGTAATTCAGGAGGAGAAGGAGGGACAGATTTCGAACTGGGAAATCCGGTTAAAGATTATCAGAGGAGTGGCACATGCACTTTCTTACCTGCACCACGACTGTTCCCCAAGAATCGTGCACCGAGACATAACAGGAAATAACATACTATTAGACATAGACTTGGAGCCCAAGATATCGGATTTTGGAACAGCAAGGTTGCTGAGAGAGAATGAGTCTAACTGGACAGTTCCTGTTGGCTCATACGGTTACATGGCACCAGGTATTTCTCAAATTCACCCACAACTGAGCAACACTTTTGTCCTTAAAAGGCAACAAAATTCAACGAATATATAGTTGAAACCATGAACTCAAACTTCCCATTTAAATGAAGAAAAAAAAAGTTCAAGTCCAAAAGGATATATAATCTCATTAAATTCTTGTACTTGTTCCTTTGTTTTTGTTGCAGAGCTTGCTTCTACAATGAAGGTGACAGAGAAATGTGACGTGTACAGTTTCGGCGTAGTTTCTTTAGAGCTACTCATGGGGAAGCACCCTCAGGAACTCCTCCTAAGTCTGCAATCTGGAGAAGACATAGACATGCTCTTAACTGATGTCCTTGACAAGAGGCCTGCACCACCTGCTGGTCCAGTTGAACAAAGTCTGGTCTTAGCTACCAGCCTCTCACTGGCTTGCATTCATGAAAATCCCATTTCTCGACCCACCATGCATCAAGTGGCTGCTCAACTCTCAGCAGCATCCACACATATATCTCCACCTGCATCTTTCCATACGCTCACATTAAGGAACTTGATGGATATGTTGTAGTAAAATATAACTTTTATTATAAGCTTGTTTCCTACTCCATGGACACACTACTAGAAAAGTCACTTGATTCAAGAGTTTGAGATGAATTTATTTTCTTCAAACCCCAAAATGCTGTTTTTTCTTCTGTTTTTCTCCCCAAAAGCCCAAAAACAACTAAGACTACGGATATTCCTTCGATTATTTTTTGTAAGTATTTTATTATTTAAGGCAAGGACTTTGAAGTTATTTTAAATGGGGACAATTAGTCCCTAAAATCTTTTAAAATGTGGATGATAGAGAATATTTCTGGGTATGCGTACTAAAAACTACCAGAGAAGAGAACCTACTAGTGAACTTGGCAACCGCTCAAATATGGAATCTCCATTTTTCAGCATTGGAGAAAGAAATATGGGTAAGCAAGTCTATTTCATTCAACCACTAAATTTTACAACAGCCAAGCGTCACACAGAAATAAATACATAATTCACAAAAGAATTAAAAAATGGAC
Organism: Prunus avium; assembly: GCF_965620075.1. Taxonomy (NCBI): domain Eukaryota; kingdom Viridiplantae; phylum Streptophyta; class Magnoliopsida; order Rosales; family Rosaceae; genus Prunus; species Prunus avium. Next base: position 37,371,882 of record NC_142291.1, read on the forward strand.
ATCATGAACATACAATCACAAACCAATCTTGTTTCCTCCAAAAAAAGAAAAACAATCTCATACAAACACTAAGCTTCAGCAGCACCCCCTCTATTCAAAGCCCTTTCCAACCTTGTCTCAAATGGGGTAGAATGCCAATTCACTCTTTTATCCTGCAAACCCATGAATTTTTATCAGAACCCACCAAGACCTAATGGAAAAGAGTCTCACAAATCTTACTTCCAGTGTACCTCTCTGTATTTGCTGGTGGTATTTGGTATTCCTTTGTAAGAAGAGGCACCAGAAGAACCCTTGGCAGGAGGAGCTGAGTGATTCCAGTAGGTTCCAACAGTCCCTATTATGGGCATCTCATCTGGGCTTCTAGTTGGCGACTTCCTTGGTGAAGAGGAAGCTGAAAACTGTCTGAGCTCTTCAACAGTTAATGCACCTAAAATTGGTCTGTCTTCTTGGCTTCTCGCTGAGTTTGATCCGTGTGACATGCTTTTCTCGGGTGTGCCAGTGTCTAAAGCAATTGTGCTAGTCTTGTTAACAGGTGTATGTTCTGATGAAACCAACCAGTTTGAGAGGCTAGCATCAACTGCCAATTCTTGGTGAGGATTCTTCGAATGCTTCTTGTGTTGATCAGCTTTGGATTTGAAGCTCAAACTTGGTTCCGAACTGAATGAAATCCGGGGCTCTTGATCCAGTGTGAAATTCTCCTTCTGAGGCTTCATTAGTGATGTCCCTTTGGCTTTGACAGCTTTCCACTGTGTAAGATTTTCAACAGGGTTTAGCACGGAATGAACATAACCACTCCTATCACGTGCATTGTGGTTCAAACCAGTTGGTTTTATTGGCATTGGACTATCAAAATCCTCAGTACTTATTTGAGGTATAGAAACCCCTTTATTCGATTCTACAATTTCATCTTCGTACTCTAGTTCCCCATCATCGTCATAGTAATCATCCTCATCTTCATCATCAAGATCACTAACTTCAGAGTCTAATGGTTCATCTTCATCATCACTATCCCTGCAATTCTGGTACCTATGATTAGGAGGGTATGACCCTGAGCTCGAAGTGATCGAACTATCGTCAGAGGAAGACTTGGATTGGCATGGTTTTTCCAAAATCTTCCCCTCTTCCTTCTTCCCACTCTCTTCAGTATCCAATAAAGGATCCGAGGTCTCGTTGCTTGAAACATGCTCGTAGGTTTTGACATTAGAATCAAAAGTTACTTTCTTTCTAGCATTTAAGCTCAGTTGCTCCACTGGCTTATCCCTGCAGACCATAACTCATAACCTTAGTATATAAAAAAAACCAAAAAGTAAGTGTAATCTAAAAGCAAAAAGTAAGTGTAATCTAAAAGCAAACAGATGCAATTGAACTCAAAAAACCATGAAATTCAATCACTCACCGGACTTCTTCCAATACGGGGCTAATAGGAGTTTCCTGAACCTCCGGTACAGAAGAGACTGCAGATTGAACAGGCTCGAAGCTTGTATATCTCTGCCAAAAACAAATTTAGAGAAAGAGAGATTAGTTCAGAATAAATACAAAGCTCTGTTTGGCTGGTGATAAATCCACAGAAAGTTAAAAAAAAAAAAAAAAGGTCTTGAACTTTAAGCGTTTTCTGAAGAGAACAATTAAAAGATATAGAAAAAATCCCACAAATTGAGCCTAATTCAACAAAATATGGCATACTCAGAACTGACTGGTCTGTTTACAAACTTAGAACCCCAAAAAAGGAAACAATAAAGAATCAAAGTTTAAAACTTTGCTTGTTTCTAGTCTTTCTTTCTACAGTTTTCTCAGGAACCAAACAGGCGGAAACATGATCATAAACCAAGCTTAGAAACTCTGACTTACATGGTCTCGGTGCTGAACCCTGTACCTCTGTATCCTGCGTTTTTTGTCTTTGGAAGAACCAAAACATGCAAGAAAGCAACCCATTATTGATCTCTTTCCTCTGGGTCTCTCAAAGATTGCGTCTTTCTGTAAAAGAAGGAATTGGGTTCTGGGTTTTCATAGTTTCAAATCCATCTTTCCCACTGAAAGAGGGAGTGAGAGAGAGAGAGAAAGAGGAAAGCAGTGGCCGTTGGGTTGGTAGGTAAAGAATTAGAAAGTTTTGGAAAGGTAAAGGAGGGGAAGGGAAGGACAAAACGGTCATAAACTTTGAAGGATTTGGGGCTTGGGGACCCTACCAGTAGAGAGAGAGACAGAGAGAGAGAAAGGGCGCCCATAAGGTTCTTTTAAATTTCGAGAAAGGAGATATGACCGTTAGGGATTCATGAGTGTGTTGATCACAGCCTGTAAAATTGGGGATTTTTTTTCTAACGCAAAATTATCAAGCTGTGTTGCAGACTCTGTCTTTATTTAATCTGCACCGTTCATCACTGATCACTGAAAACATTGGTAGCCTGTGGGCCCTACATCTACCTCATGTTTTATCTGGACCCTTCGTACCCGCTCCGCTGGTCCCATGGGCGATGGGCCAATGGTTTAGAATACTCATGAAATGAGAAACCGACTCTTGCAAGGTGGGAGGGATACTGGAAATAAGAATACTTGATTCTGAGTTCATTCAGTTTTGCTTAGTTTTAATATCCTCGAGTATCCCCATATTGCTTGCATCCCTACAATGAGTGGGATGGGATCATAGGACCTCTATAGTTACCATCTAGTTATATCACCCTCCTGTCTTAAAAAAAAAAAAAAAACATGTAGAATTTTATTATGATTTACGGTGATAGAAAAAGGAAAAAATTGACGGACCTTGTGTTGGTGGTTCGGCTTGAATTGTATTCGAATTGAGTCCGAGCCAATTATCATGCATCTCGCTCCTCTAAATGAGATTGTAAAGCACAAATTTATGAATTCATCAAACAATAATAAGGGCATTAGTTAAATTTAATTAAAATAGTTTAGGATAGTTTGAACCACCAAGCAACTTAGTTACAATTGCAATTATATGAATTAATGTTGCATTTCTTTTCTTCGAGAAAGAAAAAAGAAGGCAAAATTTGAACTATGATCATCACAATATGTGAGTAAGAAGTGTTGGGTCTCCACTAAATTGTCCCATCTTCTAGAAAACCATAAATTAAACTATGATACTATTAAAAAAATTAATGTGCCTAGAAACAATTTCAAGTGAGGAATGATAAATTTTTTGTTCATGTTATCTCAATCCACAATTGGAGGTAAGTGCTCCATCATTACTAATAGACAATCAAAAAAAATAAATAAGGGTCTTCCTTTAAAAATGAAGGACTTTATATCAAAAGAAATAATTTATCAAAATATCAAAATGATAAAAAGGAAAAACTATAGTGGGGTGAGAGAGGCTCGAACTCTCGACCTCAGGATAACTCAGAAGCTATGAGACCTACGCGCTAGCCAACTGCGCCACCACCCCGTTGTTGTTTTAGCTTCCACAGTAATTTTATTTAATGTATAACATTCTCGCCATTGGTTGGGCAAACCTCGCGGCTATCTTCCAGTTCCCACGTGCCCAATTCGGTGTCGTTTTCAAACAAACCCTAGGCAGTAGCCCTTCCCTCCTCGACACTTCCTCCTTCCTTTCTAACCCCACTCTGTGTCTCCTTCTCTCTCTCTCTCTCGTTTCAGAGAGCAGAAACAACACCAAGACACAAAACACACACACAGAGCCAGCCATGGACTCAGACGAAGGTAAGCTGTTCATAGGAGGGCTGGCCTGGGACACCACAGAGGACAAGCTCACCGACTACTTCAACCAGTACGGTGACGTCACCCAGACCGTCATCATGCGCGACAAGACCACTGGCCGGCCCAGGGGCTTCGGCTTCGTTGTCTTCTCTGATCCCGCTGTGCTCGATAGGGTCCTCAACGACAAGCACACCATTGATGGCCGAGTGGTCAGTCTCTGTCCCTCTTCTATTTTAGCTGCATTGGCTCATCGATTGGAATTGCTTAATGCTTTTCTTGTTTATGCTAATTTTATTGGGTTTAATTGTTTTTTTAGCTTCTTGTGAGTGTTCTGCGTTCTGGGATTTCGTTATTTTGCTGTAATGTGTTATGGGTTTGGCTATTTTGATGTTAATTTTGATAGGCTTTTACATGCTTTAGCTGTCTTTGAGTGTTATTGCATTCTGGAGTCTCTTATTATGTGGTAATGTGTACTGGGTAATGCTAATTTTGAGTTGGGCTTGCATCTGCTTGCTGAAGACCTATAAGAGTTAGCGAAAGTCAATTATTTGGCTTATAAGTCTATCTTTATATTGAGTTTTTATTTTTATTTTTTTAAAGAGTCTATCTTTATTGTATCTTTTGACTTTCTACTGATTTGGTTGGTTGTTAAGCTCCTCGTGGGGAACTTTACAGAAGTACTTGCAGTTATGTGATTATTGGGTTCATTGTGGTCTTTGACTGATGAAAACCAAGTTCATTAGGGCGAGAATTCCATTCTCATTGCTTACTTAGTCTGTTAGAAATAATTTTGTTTATGTGACATCTTTTCTAAGATGTAAAGTGTGTGCAAGCAATGATTTTTAATGGGAGTTTCGTATTATTATCTACTTCTTATTCGTTAGTGAAGATTTTTCTATGATTTTATATTCTGGGTGCCCATTGATGTGAAATTATACGCATAGGGTGCTTCATGGAAGCACAAGATAAGTTGTCAACATTAAAAAACTTGACTATTCAATCCCTAAACTGTCAGTAATTTACTGAAAATTATGTTGTATAACAACACCAACTTACTCTTGATTTAAATGGCTGAATTTATTTCTTCTAAGCACGGCTTAATGGTACTGGTTAAAAAGTTTGTACAAATGCACACATAGGGAGGTTGGATTATTTTCTTTTATTTTATAAATTTCTGTCATGGCCTTCAATTGTGAAATTGTCCAAATACAAATTTTTAGCTTTTAGTCTCAAAATGATTGACTTCTAGTTTTTAAGATTCAATTACTACTTTTATGTGTTCCTTACAAAAGATTCTGAGCTGATTTGTATATGGAACAACTTTTCAGGAATGACATAAATCTACCACTTTCATTTTATTGGGTTGTTTCTTGCCCCTTATGGATATGCGTATACTAGTTTAATATATTTCTTTGCTTTGTCTGTACATATGTTTGTCCCTTCATCAGTTGAATGTTCTACTTTGACTACACAGGTGGAAGCAAAAAAGGCTTTATCAAGAGAAGAACAGCAGACATCCAATAGAAGTGGAAATTTTAATACCACCAGAAGCTCTGGAGGGGGAGGAAATTTTAAGACCAAGAAAATATTTGTTGGAGGATTGCCTTCCACACTGACAGAAGATGGATTTCGTCAATTCTTTGAAAATTATGGCTCTGTCACTGATGTAGTAATAATGTATGACCAGAATACTCAACGACCCCGTGGTTTTGGTTTCATAACATTTGATACTGAAGATGCAGTTGATAGAGTACTACACAAGAACTACCATGAGTTGAATGGTAAACTTGTAGAGGTAAAGCGAGCACTTCCGAAAGATGCAAATCCTGGTGGTGGGGCCCGTGGTGGGGGTTTTCAAGGTTACAATGCCTCCGGTGCCAGTACAAATGCATTTGATGGCCGCATGGATGGCAATAGGTACATGCAGCCACAAACTACAGCAGGTGGTTTCCCTCCATATTCTGGTTATGGTGCGCCAGGGTATGGTTATGGGGCGGCAAATACAGGGGTTGGTTATGGAGGTTATGGAAGTTATGGTCTTGGTGGTTATGGAAGTGCCAATACTGGTTTTGGTGGTCCTGCAGGATCATATGGAAATCCAAATGCCCCTAATGCTGGTTATGTTAGTGGGGCACCTGCTGCATTGAAAAGTACTTGGAGCAACCAAACTCCTTCTGGGTATGGTGCTTCTGGTTATGGGGCTGCAGCTCCTTGGAGTGCTCCTGGTGGAAGTGGTGCTCCTTCTGCTCCAAGGGGTCAATCCCCAAGTGGGGCCTCTGGTTACGGAAATCAAGGTTATGGGTATGGAAATTATGGCGGGAGTTACGCTTCTTATCCTGGTGGATACGGGAGCTCTGGTGGGCGTGGTGGAAGTACCCCAACTAGCAACTCTGGTGGTAGTGCTAGCGGTGGAGAGCAACAAGGGACCCGTGGTGGCTACATGGGGAGTGGCTATGGCGACACCAATGGAAATTCAGGGTACTCTAATGCATCATGGAGATCTGATCCTTCACAGGCCACTGGTGGCTATGGTGGTTCTCAGTCCAGGCAGGCCTAACATTGGAGATCCAACAGATTTTGAAATTTGTTTCACAGGAATCCTTGTGCAAGTGATCATTTCTCCAGTCTGACAGTTTATGCATGAGAAGAGTTGAAATTAAATCCAGAGACTGGTTGGATTGCTTAATTCTTGGTGGTAGTTGGCAGTTCTGCTAGAAGTTACAACCAATACATTCTAGTAGTAGTAATTCTTATTGAAATTTTCAGAATTTAATATCTAGGTTGCCTATATTGTGCGTGCTTTATGATTTTGGAGCTCCCCTCTTCCCCTTTCCACTCAACCCTCTCTCTCTCCCTCTCTTTTCTGTTTGACCTAGATAGTTTCTATTGAACTTACTTATCACTGTGGGTAATGATGATAGTTATTGTTTCTGGTGCTGCATTAGTTTTATCAGTTGTGATGTGCTAGAAATTTGATGTTACTGTCTTTATTATTCATGCTCATTGAACTTTTTTTTCCTTGATCAGACTCATTGAACTTATTTATCCAGTGGGTAATCATGATAGTTCATTGTTCCTGGTACTGGATTAGTTTAATTCAGTTTCTGTGCGCTAGATGTTACTTCCTGGATTACTCATGCTTTGAGTTTATTATGTCTGGTCCATTTAAGCAACTGGGCTGCTGCATTTCTAGTGATTGAAGGGTAGATCTAGTAAAACTTAAGTAGCACTGAGTAATATGTGCTCCGCATGATAGGATTCCTCTACACTCTTCGTGAAATGTGTAATAACTTTCCTCCTGGATTTGCACTTCTTGTGCAGGAGATCCTACTTTTCAATTCTGGGATGCAATAATTTTATAAATGGGATTTGTAGCATGGACATGATTTTCAGGTTGGAGTTGCTCGATGCATTGCCTTGGTTTCAGAGTTGTCCAAGCCAGTCTTTGTGGTGGTATGTTACCTAAAAGTTTATGTGGGTAGTTTTAGGTGCTCAGTTTCATTTAATATGGGATTATATAAGTACCTGTTTATGTGTTTTCCTTGATTATAGATGTCGGTAGTGTTCTTTTAGGATTGAAGAGGGGAAAAGGATAACAAGAGAAACAAACATGAAAGTAGAAATCTTCAGAATAGTTTTGACAGTTCGAGTCATTTGGAATCGGAGTCATTCTTGATTTATATAGTATATAGGGGTGGCTAACTTTTCAAGAGGCCCCAATTTTGATTAGAGATCCATGAAGACAATACTTTCTCCATTTGTTGCATGATTGGGAATATTAATGGTAGTTGAAGAATAATTCATACGTAATTTCAACTACATATGCCAGTTTGGGCAACAAACGTAGTGCTGGCTTGGCTCAAGCGTCGATCAGTGTGAATTTTAAACTCACACCAATTTGCGGCTTGCAACACTCCACAATTTTTAGGCAAAAAATAGAAGGGAACAAGAGTTTTAACAGGAACACCGTTGCGTCCTTGGTTGATTGTGAGGTCTACATCCATCAAAAGTTGATAGTTACCCATAGTTGCGCCGGTTTATGCATTAAATTGTTTCCTTGGCCTGATACTTAGCCATCATTAGTGGTCTCTTTCCCATCATTGTGTGGGAGCCAAAAAGTGCTTCTTTGGAGAATGACTTCTCTATAATCACTTTAAGTGGTTTTATGTGAAGCATCTGGCCACGAAATGATTCTGGCCTATTTAGAATCACTTCCAAACGAGCTTTTTTGCAACAAAATCACAAGTTAGTAAAAAAGGACTTCTTTTGCATTACTTGTGAATGAACGGAACAGACACTCATACTAGTCCTTGGTGCTCTATTCGTTTCCAAGACTTTAATTAAAATGCAACAACAAAGAAACATATCTAGAACAGCTGGAATGGGAAACCAATTCCATTTGTGAGTCAGCATTAATTAATTTATTCAGAACATGAAAAATACTAGAAATATTGAAGCCCAGCCACTTGACGTCTCTTTTACTTTTCTTCACCACCAAATTTCTTCCACTCGCTTCCCCATCCTCGCAGCCAACTGTAGTTAAACAATCAGAGATCAAAAGTGAATTACAACATTAATTTCCAAACAAGTTCTTACATGCATCTCAACATTGACAGACATATCTTATCAAAACAAATACATTGACAGAAATATCAACTTGAGTTCACATAGATGACCGTATTCGTCGACTCTTGGAACAATCCACCTATAGGCTCTATATATATCAAACAAGAATCCACCTATATACATTTAACCAAATTTTACTTCCTCACCCTCTCCAACCCCTTCTGCATCTTCTCCTGTTCCTCTCTGTAATACTCATCATACAGCTGCAAAATTCCAGTACAAAACTGTTTCAGTACATAGCATTATTTTGATTTTCAATTTTTTCAAATTGGCATATATCAATTTTCTTTTTTACTCCATAAACATATCATCCAATTAGAATAAGGAGCATCACCAAAAAAAAAAAAGTGATTGCAACATTTACAAAAACAAGCTAATAAAGTTTATCAAATACATAGATATTATTTCCTCACCTCATCTGGCCATAATTCAGGATCGTCACCCAGATCCATAACATCCACCTCCGACTCCTCCTGAAAAATTTCAGCACAAACTATAACATGCATTTCAAATCAGCATATCCATCTGACCAGACTAGAAAGATCAAATTTTCAGACTCAGGGAACTATTTTATTCCCACTTTGCATCAAACTCGTATCACTTTCTTTCCTTTTAGATTTGATTAGTGGAACCTAATGATGGTTCACTCGCAAACAACATTTTATGTGCCTAAAACAGCATATGTCTAATATTCGAAACAATCGAAATTCAAAGAGCAAAATCTTCGAAAGAACACCAGGTAAACTTGGACTTATGAGAATCCATTTCATTACCTCCTCACAGATCGATGTCCCGACATCTTCACCACCAGCATCCTACAACAATCATAGATACAATCATACAAAGTTCCAAAGTGATGACAAGATTTATAAACAAGCTATAGCATGTGAACCCAGATGGGTCTAGAGCAATAAAAAGGAACATACACTATCTTTGTTTTCAAGATGGCTCATCACCATTTTGAAGATGAACTTTGGAAACCTGTTAGGATCATCACGCGTTGGGGGCACTAACTTCCTTAACTTTGCAATATCATCAAGATTAAAATGGAGAGGCCTGCAGATTGGCAGTTGAACCATTTCAAATTGGGAAAGAGGGGGGAATAGTCACATCATACACGACACGAGGACACGTTAAAAATGACAAGAATAATAGAGGCCAAATTAAATGGGTGAGGATTTTTACAGGCTCGAATCCTGCTTTCCCTCATGTTGCTGTTTAGGAGCTTCTTCCATTTTCTTCTCTATCTCGGGATTTAGCTGAATGGCAAATTGGATAGAATTATATATATATATATATATATATATATATATATATGTATGTATGTACAGATAAAAAATAGGTACATAAGAGACAAATAAAGTTTTTTAGTTTGTTATATCAGTCTTGAATAAAACCAAAGCCAAACCATGTATGATTAGCAGCCCACAAGAGAAGAGACAACCGAATTGATTCCCAAATTCATAAAAATATGCGAATTGAAAAAAAATAAATTTTGAACTAATGAAAAGTAATAACTTTAAACATATATATTTCATGGGAAGCCTCCACTAAAATAAAACCTTTTTTTTTGTTTGTCAGTAGTGATTTCATTAAAAGGGTTTAGGGTTTGGCCAAGAGAAACAAAACAATCCTTAACCAACCAAGGAAGCAAACAAAAACGACCACGGAAGACAAATCCCAACCAAGACAGACCAACGAAACTACATCGCAGACTAGTTCTCATGGGATGGGGGAGCAGGGAGGATCATCCATCAGAGTTCGAGACTCCACTAAAATAATAACCTTAAATATTGAAAAAAGAGAGAGAGAGAGAGAGAGAGAGAGAGAGAGAGAGAGAGAAACGCATGCGTACAGATACAGTATTTTCACTTGGGCCAGAAAGAGCGTTGGTGATGTTCTCCTCCGGTTCAGAGTGATAGGATGCTAAGGGTGTTTCAGTCTTTTGTATTAGCAATTAATTGACTATATTAGGAGTTTAATTAGTATTGTAAGGATGTTGAATTGTATTGTGTTTTGAGTAATAGAAATAGTATATTCTCTCTGTACATTTGGGTCAAGGTTGAACGGGGTTTAACATAGAGCTTTCCAATGAGTTTTTCATCCTTGTTTCTTGGAGCCAACGAGCCAGTGAGCGACGGATGGGTGGAGACCAGAGAAGACAATTTTTTTTAGGGTTCGAAAAAGACCGACTCTGCAATTTTCTTTTTCTTTCTTTTTTTATATTTTCGCAAACCGACGTACAGCGTTTTATTGAAGATATTTCTTATTTAATTTCAAGGCAACAAACCGTATGTGTAGGCTTTGGCTTAAGAACTTTCTTGATTTGTTTTTAAAATGTTTTATGGGAACGTGACCACTCCCACTGAAAGAGAGAGTGAGGAGGAGGGGAGAAGAGACAGATGGTTGGTGGGGATTTGAGATTTTTTTTAATTTTAAAATTAATATGATTTTTAAAACATTTTTTTTTTACACTTAAGCACTTGCGTCATAAATTTAACTGAAAACCACTCTCCACATCATCAATTTAACTGAAGTCCAAATGGTCAAATTAACAGAGGGTATACATTAGTCAAATTTTACATTCGGGTGCAAATTGATTAAAACCTCATGGCCCGATCATCAAAGTCATGAAAACGAAGGCATTCTAGACTAAAAAACCACGTAAAACCCTAGCCGCTAAAAGAGGGAAAGAAAAAGAAAATGAAGGCATTAATTTCTCATTAGAATAATGCAATATTGGCCCTGTAGCCTAGAATATTTCATCAATTCAATTGAATTATGCTTTACTATGTATATAAAAATGGAACTAAGATTAATTAAACTGTTTGAGATCAACTAAACTCTCAGTCTCAGAGCTATAATTATCTAAACATTTGGCATCTCCAAATGAAGAAGGACTATCAAGCATACAATATTACTTCGGTCAGTAAGACCATTGCTGTTGTTTCTTGGAGCGATGGATGGATGGAGAAGACAATATTTTTTAGGGTTTGAGAAGACCAACTTTGCGGTTTGTTTTGTGCAAACCGACTTATAACGTGTTATTGAAGATATTTCTTATTTAACAACTACATATGCCAGTTTGGGCAACAAACGTAATGGCTTGGTGTAAGAACTTTGGTCACTTTTGTACAATGTTGATGCTCTTTTGGGGAGGTCAACTTAGATAGAGGTGGAATGGTGGATGATGTGTGAAGATATGGGTCTTCAACAGGTGTATGTACCTTCGGTAGATTGTTGCCTTCGGTAGTTAAAGTAAATAAAGTAAATAAACATGCAGAAGACAAGATATGCGTGGTTCACCCGAATGATGGAGACTATCAGGCATCTCCAAATGAAGAAGGACTATCAGGCATACAGTATTACTTCAGCCAGTAATACCATTGCTATTGTTTCTTGGAGCGAAGGATGGGTGGAGAAGACAATCTTTTTTAGGGTTTGAGAAGACCAACTTTGCGGTTTGTTTTATGCAAACCGACTTATAATGTGTTATTGAAGATATTTCTTATTTAGGTTCAACTACATATACCAGTTTGGGCAACAAACGTAATGGCTTGGTGTAAGAACTTTTGTCACTTTTGTACAATGTTGATGCTCTTTTTGGGAGGTCAACTTAGATAGAGGTGGAATGGTGGATGATGTGTGAAGACATGGGTCTTCAACAGGTGTATGTGCCTTCGGCAGATTGTTGCCTTCGTAGTTAAAGTAAATAAGCATGCAGAAGACAAGATATGCGTGGTTCACCCGAATGATGGATGGGTGGAGAAGGACTATCAGGCATCTCCAAATGAAGAATGACTATCAGGCATACAGTATTACTTCGGCCGGTAAGACCATTGCTATTGTTTCTAGGAGCGAAGGATGGGTGGAGAAGACAATCTTTTTTAGGGTTTGAGAAGACCAACTTTGCGGTTTGTTTTGTGCAAACTGTTCGGTTCATTTTTACACATGATTTTTCATGTTATTCACCCACTATTTTGAGTTAGTTCTTGACATTTTATAGCTTTTTACTTCTTTTTTGTGTTTTCTTAGATTTTACCTTGGTTGGGATGAAAATGAGCTAAAAGTGCATTATTGGTTATAAATTCTGATTTTGTTCATTTTCGTAGGTCAACTTCTTGGCCTGGGATCAACATACTCTGGTGCTCGGATGAGGTCATGATCTTCATGAGACTTGTTCCAATGGATGTTAACTACAACATATCCAAATTTGAGCTCCATTGGACAAGTATTGCCTATCCAACCAATCCAGCATGTTACCACAGCTCTGGAAATCCGGAATTGGCCAGCTTTTACCCCCATTGTGTCATCTTGATTATTCTTGTTACCATAACACTTGGTAACAAGAATTTACCTTAGTAGATGAGATATTTTCTGAAGCATTTGGCATCTTTGTGAGGACAAGGCTTCATCATTTGCAAGGGGACAAGAAGACAATGGGTGAAGACTTTGCATTAGAATACTAAAAGTAAAAGCTGGAAAGGAGGAGAGAGGGAAGCAAAAGGAGTGCAAAGAGCATCAGCCATTGCAATCAGAATCATTCCACAATTTGCAGAGATTTTGGAGCTGGAGATTAAGCTTGGAGCTAGGGAGCTCAAGGAGGAAGACAAGGGCAACAAAGCAAGAAGTGGAAGAGATTTCCACCATTGAAGACCTTGAGCTCCCATGTTCACAAAATCTGTAACTTCTTTCTAGTTTTGTTTTGAGTTTGTATTTGAAATAAGTATGAGGAACTAAACTCCATAGCTAGGGCTTAGGTTGAAGCCCTAAACATGATTACCTTATTGTTTTGATGCTTGAGTGTATGAATTTCTAGATATTGTTGATGAATTCCAATTCACCAAATTAATCTATCCTTGATGTATGTTCTTCTTTGATTGATCTCCTTTGAAAGCATGCTTCTTGAGATTGTTGGGATTATGTGTATCTTCATGTTATCCTAAGCAATAAATGGATGAAGTAAGAATCATCCATGTGAATTGGTTTCTTGAATACCTAATGTAAACACCATGCTATTAGGGTTCTTGTGATGTTCATATTCTCTTTGAACTTAATGGGTTTTTCTTGTAATTGAATCAAAGTACTAAGCACACCTAGATTCGATTATAGGGAAGGCACAAGTATTGTAGCACTCGTACTGCACTTTACGTACATTAGAGAGAATCAATGCGTCTTGAGCCACTCGTACTGGTCTTGATTGCGAACATCTTCAACAACACGTTTGGAGTTCATCACTTGAGTATTCATGAACATTGGTAGAATTGTTTAGGGTGGATTCCGAAACCCTAGTGTTTGTTACATTTTAATTTCACAATTTGATAATTCATCTCTGCCATTCTCATTTAAATTCAAAGTCCATTTACTTTCATGAAATAGAAATAGGTCACTTGAACCAAACCAAACCCCCCCCCCCCCAAATGTGTGTGTGAGTTGCGTGTTCGACACGTTATGTGTCTTTGTTACTAAATTTTATCTATTTCCGTAATTGTTTTGGACTTTTGGTCCGCGTTGTGTTCTTGCATTTTCTGTGCTGAATCCAACCGTATAAAGAACGTGAAATTTGGATAAACGGTTGGAAAGTTGTAGGCAAAACACTGGACAGAGGTCGAAACTGGAAAAACAGAGAAACGAATCTGCCCAAAAACGACCGGTCGTCACTGTTCAGGCGACCGGTCGCACATGAATCTGCCCAAAAACGACCGGTCGTCACTGTTCATTTTCACTGTTCACCGCACTGTTCATGGCACTGTTCACAGGTGATAAATAGGTGATAAAAGGGTGATAGAAAGTGCTGTTTCTGTTTTTCTTTGGTTTCTTGTGTTGTTTCATTTCTTTTACATTTCTTTACTCATTTTTAGTTTCCAATTTGCATTTGTGCATTTGTGGTGTGTTAGTTGAGTGTTCTCTTTGTACTCGAATTAGAACTTATAGGCAACCGACAAGTTCTTCGTGGGATCGACCCCGTACTTACATAATCTATACTTCGATAGATTCGTGCACTTGCGGGTATTTTTAATTGGTTGTTTGCACATTAATTTGTGTCCTTTTAGGAATGCAACACAAACCGACTTATAACGTGTTATTGAAGATATTTCTTATTTAGGTTCAACTACAAATACCAGTTTGGGCAACAAACGTAATGGCTTGGTGTAAGAACTTTGGTCACTTTTGTACAATGTTGATGCTCTTTTTGGGAGGTCAACTTAGATAGAGGTGGAATGGTGGATGATGTGTGAAGACATGGGTCTTCAACAGGTGTATGTGCCTTCGGCAGATTGTTGCCTTCGGTAGTTAAAGTAAATAAAGTAAATAAGCATGCAGAAGACAAGATATGCGTGGTTCACCCGAATGATGGATGTGTTAGAAATGTACCCTAAGAGCCAATACATTTGATGTAATCTCCTTAGAATACATTTCGTATATGATATATAAAGGTCAAACTTAATTTGTTATCTTTTACATTGTGTAAAGAAACAAATGTCCAGGGTATGCTAAATAAGAGATAAAGTAATCTAAAGAAGATTAGATTCATGAGACCTTTAATATCTAATTGTAGTATCCCAAAATATTCCTAATCATAGGTTATCAAATGGGCATTGATAAATCGTCAAGATTAGCGCATATTATGTATGCTCAATTGGGAGGATGGTTAGTCTCAAACCATTTGTGTAGTTGACACTAATACAAGTATGTGGGTGCTCATTAGTGAATGAGTACACTGAACGCGATCAACCGTAGTTCTCATATGGAGTATTTATCTACATGTCAAATGAGAACTCATAGTTGCAATAATGCAAATTAGTCCTTAGACCTGAGGCATCATGGTTGTCTTGTGATGCGTTATTGATCTTTGATAGCTCTTAAAGGCAAGCCGTAAAAGATTTGTCTTAAGTGTTGTTGGGATCTCTTAATTCATCATAGGGGCATGTGAATGTACAATAAGGAATCTCTACTTTCGATAAAGAAGGAGAATGTTTCAAGATGTGATTCAGTAAATCTTTGGCCAAAGTATTTTGAGCTTGATTTAGAAAGTTGTTCTTAATCATGTTCTTTTGAATCACATGAGGTTGTAAATCATATTAGGGGTTTGACATAATCAATCCGTACCCTAATAATATGATTTGAAACATTGTATAAGAGAAGGACCGTATTGCATTACAATTCCAACTGAATAGGTTCTTCATCTATTCTGGTTAGCTTGGGTAGCCTTGATATATTGCTAGATGTCACTCTTGGCTTGTGGAAGTCCTAGGATTGATTGTGATCGATCCAAATAAAGGAAGAATTAAAAAGGGGTTTTAATTCCAGTTGGTTAGAAAGAGTTCTAATATTTTCCCACTGCCTTGCTAATTAGAACCTAATGGATCGCACACCTTAAATGGTTAACTTTGAGTAATACAAATGAGAATGAGGAAATCAATTTGATTGATTTGATGTGGATGATTTACTACGTGTAAAAACGTATTTGGGCTAAGTAATAGTTAACGGAAAGCCCAAATGGTTGGGTATCAAGCCCAAGGGCTTAAGACACCTAAATATTATGGTTTAAGTGTCATAAGGCCCAAGTTTGGAAGCCCAATGGGGTTTGGCCGAAAATGCTTAAGTGAATGTGTATGGGAATTGTTTCCATAAGCTCATTAACACACAAACACAATCCAACATCAACCAAATGGGTTTGGAAGATCAAAGAGAGAAAAATGAGAGTTTTCAAGAGTGAAACACTTTCATCTTTCAAAGTGGTTTAGATTGAAACCAATCTTGAGAATCTTGCACTAGCATCCAAGTATTCTCAAGATACTTATTCTCATCTCAAGGTTCCATTGGTGTGGAGACTTAGAGGCCATATACTTTTGTGGCTCTCATGGAGGAGAAAGATCAAGGAGCAAAGATCAAAGATCAAAGAGGAGATCAACAAAGAGGAAATCATCAAGAGAAGACCAAACACAAATTGGTTCATATAATTGCTTCAAGGGTAATTAGATCTTATCATTTCTCTTGAATTTTCATTTATGAAAAACATATCAATGTTCATGGCTTAAGATACTTGGAAGAAGTTTTGTTTTTGAATTTAAACAACCACCACAGACTTCCGCTGCGATTAATTTGATTAAATGCATGTTTAATATTCAAATGAACTTTGGAAAAATGTTTTGAAATTCCTACAGGATGGGTGGAGAAGGACTATCAGGCATCTCCAAATGAAGAATGACTATCAAGCATACAGTATTACTTCGGCCGGTAATACCATTGCTATTGTTTCTTGGAGCGAAGGATGGGTGGAGAAGACAATCTTTTTTAGGGTTTGAGAAGACCAACTTTGCGGTTTGTTTTGTGCAAACCGACTTATAACGTGTTATTGAAGATATTTCTTATTTAGGATCAACTACATATGCCAGTTTGGGCAACAAACGTAATGGCTTTGTGTAAGAACTTTGGTCACTTTTGTACAATGTTGATGCTCTTTTTGGGAGGTCAACTTAGATAGAGGTGGAATGGTGGATGATGTGTGAAGATATGGGTCTTCAACAGGTGTATGTGCCTTCGGCAGATTGTTGCCTTCGGTAGTTAAGGTAAATAAAGTAAATAAGCATGCAGAAGACAAGATATGCGTGGTTCACCCGAATGATGGACACTATCAGGCATCTCCAAATGAAGAAGGACTATCAGGCATACAGTATTACTTCAGCCGGTAAGACCATTGCTGTTGTTCCTTGGAGCGATGGATAGGTGGAGAAGACAATCTTTTTTAGGGTTTGAGAAGACCAACTTTGCGGTTTGTTTTGTGCAAACCGACTTATAACGTGTTATTGAAGATATTTCTTATTTAGATTCAACTACATATACCAGTTTGGGCAACAAACGTAATGGCTTGGTATAAGAACTTTGGTCACTTTTGTACAATGTTGATGCTCTTTTTGGGAGGTCAACTTAGATAGAGGTGGAATGGTGGATGATGTGTGAAGACATGGGTCTTCAACAGGTGTATGTGCCTTCGGCAGATTGTTGCCTTCGGTAGTTAAGGTAAATAAAGTAAATAAGCATGCAGAAGACAAGATATGCGTGGTTCACCCGAATGATGGATGGGTGGAGAAGGACTATCAGGCATCTCCAAATGAAGAAGGACTATCAGGCATACAGTATTACTTCGGCCGGTAAGACCATTGCTGTTGTTTCTTGGAGCGATGGATCGGTGGAGAATACAATCTTTTTTAGGGTTCGAGAAGACCAACTTTGCGGTTTGTTTTGTGCAAACCGACTTACAACGTGTTATTGAAGATATTTCTTATTTAGGTTCAACTACATATGCCAGTTTGGGAAACAAACGTAATGGCTTGGCAGTTAAGGTAAATAAAGTAAATAAGAATGCAGAAGACAAGATATACGTGGTTCACCCGAATGATGGGCTACGTCAACGGAGAAGATATTCTCATTATGATAATGTTTGTTTACATTTGTACAAGGGGATTAGACCCAAAGATAAATAGAAGAAGGTCTAGGGCTTAAGGTACAAAGCTAGGAATCCGAAGCCCAAGGGTCAAGTCCCAAGATCAGACCTGACCAGGACCCGAAGACCAGACCAGCAGCAGAGTCCCGAAAAGAGAGCCATTTTCTAAGGGGAGAGTAGTCTTCTTTTATAGGTGAGGGGGAGTCTTCATCTCTTGTAGTTTTTCGATGTGGGACTCCTCTTGCTTAGAGTTGTGGTAATGCTTATTTGGCTGAGGTGATGACCTCTCAAAGCATGGCATGTGGATGGTCTAGCCTAGCTAGTTGCCGGTCAGTTATGGTACTAACAGTAGTCCCTCAAGTTCGTGAGTAAGAAGATACTTCTTGGTTAAAGACTTTCAGTTTTAAGTGCACTGGCCGAGCAACACCACAGTTCATCTTCCAAGCTGCATAGTGCACTGCCCATAGTCCCCCAAGTCTCCGGGTAAAAAGGACATTGGAGGGAGGGAACTTGCAACAAAAAGTCAAGTGGTTTGCAAGTCCTGTTTTTGCTATGCAATGGTGTCGAATAGAACGTAGGTGCCGAAGGCGTAAGATGCATGTCAAAAGGCGATGTGCCTAGGCACGAAGGTGCCGAAGGTGTAATGCTTGCGTGTCGTAGGGCTATGTGGCTAGGTACGAAGGTGCTGAATGCATAGGGGATGCCGAAGGCGACACAAATCTTGCATGTCGCAGGGCGATATGGTTAGGCACGAGGGTGCCGAATGCACAAAGGTTGCATGTCACAAGACAATGTGCTTAGGCACCGGGGTGCCGAAGGTATAAAACTTGCATGTCGCAAGAGAAGGTGGCTAAGCATGATGGTACCGAAGACAAAGGGATGCCAAATACACAAAGCTTGCATGTCGCAAGACAAAAGGGTGCCGAATGTGTAAAGCTTGCGTGTCACAAGGTGATGTGGCTGGGCACGAGAGCGCCGAAGGCATAAGGGATGCCCAAGGCGACATAAAATGTGCATGTCGCAAGGCGATGTGCTTACGCACGAGGGTGCCGAAGGCATAAAGCTTAAATGTTGCAAGGCAATGTGCTAGGCACAAGTGTGCCGAAGGCAATGGGGATGCTGAAGGCACAAAGCTTTCATGTTGCAAGGGAATATGCTAGGCACGAGGGTGCCGAAAGAATAAAAACTTGCACGTCACAAGGGTTTGCACCACCGCGGAAAGATCGCCGGAAATGACTCTGACCACCGCACCACCACTCCTCCAAAAATTCTGAAAACCGACGGCAAGGGTTGCGATATGGGGAAAGATGCTTGCAATGGCAGAGATGAATGCAAAAGCGCAAGTCGTGACTTGCTGATGCTTTTCGAACCACCCCTTGCGAGTGATAAATGCTGAAGGTATACGGCGCAAGTCGTGACCCTTGTTGAAGATTTTATACACAGCCCCTCCTTCTAAACCCTAGCCCTAACACGTGCCAAGGCCCAGCCCCTTGCCTCACGCCAAGCCCAGCCAACACGGAGCACCTTTGCCGAACGGCAAGGGCCTTGCTGAAACAGGGGGATGCACACAGTCTATTAGCTGAAGACAAAAACCAAGCACAAGGCCCCGACCCCTTGCCAAATGGCAAGGGTCATGCCGGGTGTCCTACGAGCTCACATCCAAACTTTTGACACCTGCCGAAGGTCTAGCTTCCTTAATAAAATAAAATAAAAACCAATCCCCGCCGAACAGTAGGCACTGTGCAGAGGGAGGGGGAGGGTTCACAAAATTTCTCCTCACCCCAACCCTGCCGAATGGCAGGGCTTATGTTGCTAAACCATCGCGTTTGCCCCTACCTAAGCCCATTCCCAAAACCTTCCAAGGACACTCCAGTGCCGAAGGTACGTGCACACCCTAGGCCACCCTAGCCTGCTTGCCGAACGGCAAGGGTATGGCCAAAGATAAACAATGGCTCACAAAAATTTGCTTCCAACTCAGCCTTGCCGAAGCTATGGTCTCTCGCCAACATTATCAAAACCAAAGACACAAGTGGCACTTCGAAAACGACTATATCCAAGGCCTTCCCAAGCTCCATGCTAGAGGCCTAACAAACTCTAGACAGGCTCTCTGCCGAAGGCTCGTTCCAAAGGTCTAAAGACCTCCAAGGATGACGCAACTTCTAGCTTGCCAACTTGGGGGACTAAGGAATGTCCTACGGCTCCTACTAAATCAGGAATGCTCGATCATGATTATACAAAAATCTCACAAGTTCCCAACCCAAAAGTTACTTCTTGACCCGAACTTGGGGGACTACTGTTTACACCCTAATCAACCGAGCATATCCAGCATCAAAGCGACTAGCAGCAAGACAGACACGCCTTCTCTCCTGCTGAAATGCCCCAAAGGGACACACATATAAATCCCTAGAAAGTGACTGATGTCATCACCTTCCGACATACCAAAGGAAGACACTCTTCCGAAGCGGCAGTCACCGACCGAAGCTCACAACTACCGAACCTAATCTCCAGGAACATGTGTCACCACCAAGGCAACTTGCACAAAGTCCCACAACAAAACTTTGTGCAAGACTCCCATTTTCACTTCCCTATAAATAGGGAACAGTACCCGAGTAAAAAAGGTAACTATTTTCTCACCTTTACTGTTATTCTATCAAAATTACCACATATAGCTGATTTAAGCATCGGAGAGCCTTCGGCAGGCACCACCACCGGTGTCCGAAGCTTGATGACTGCTTCTCCCTCCTTGTCTTCTGCAGGTTCACCAATTACCGAAGGTCCTCGCCTTCTTCCCTGCTGAAGATCCTATACTCCCTTCCTAAGTTGATTCTCCCCAAAAAGAGCATCAACATACAACTTTCCCTTTCTTCCCAGTCATTTCTTACTTCTACGACAAGGCATCCCATTATCATCTCTTCGCCTATAAATTTATACTGATTTTCTCTCGTGTTGTCTTTAAACCAACAACTAAAATCAAACACAACATACTCCAATCTATACTATCACGCCACTTAGATTTTGAGAGGAAAATTTTCTCAAAATCCAAAGCTTAAGATCAGCACAAAAGAACTGGGGTTGAGCTCTAGGAACCAAAAAAGGCTTCCAAACCTCTCTAGCCTTCAGACTCGTTCCAACCACATAATAAGCTGTTGTTTATTCTCGACTGATTCTCTCTCTTGCTGTCTTTAAATAATAATAATTATTATTGTTTTGTCAATACCCATAAATTGTATTTGATCTAATAAGAAGCGCAACCTTCTATTAGGTATGTCTGTCGATAGAGGTTATTGTGCATTTTTTTTTCTTTCAAATTTTATAAGGCTGATCAACAGACGTAGATAAAGTAGCCTTTTTGCATATTATATTTATATATTTTTTGGTAGGTTCATTCTTTGTGAATTGCTAATTTGCTAGAAGATGTTGTGAACTTTTACGTCAGTTTTTATTACACCATCTCGTCTTTTCATTCTATATCTACAATATTATTATTCTGGTATATCACTGGGGATCCAACTGATTTCCTAATAAGACTTTTAACTCTTTTGCATATGAAATTTCACAGACAACATTAAAATCCTTTTATTCTGTGCAGTAGCTGTTGACTTGAAGGCTAACTTTGAGAACCAAAAATATATCTTCTTACAATGTCGTTGTTTGATAAAGATATCTTCCGCAAGATGAACTTAGCTTCGTCCGTTGAATTCCTGGCTCAAAGGTTTGGCAATACAAACATATCAACTCAACTAGATGAGCAGAGTAGCATTAATCTCAAACTCATCAAGAAAAGGTTTAAGGCTATGAAATTTAATTATGACCGTCTCCGAGATTTATCACTGCAAGAAAAAAGAATTTGTTGAGGTGTATGATCTTTCCGCAGAATTTGTACAAAAGGATTTACAAGAACTAATCCATAATACCTTGGGATCGATCCTAGTTAAGAAGGAGTTCAAGTTCATTGTGCCTTCTAGAAGTTCAACCCACACGGTCTTCAACGATGAGTTATGTCGTAGGTTGTTGACGAGACATGAAATAATACGAAGTCACAACCCTTATGCATACGTACCTTTTTTATTTTGTTGATCATCCATGACCGCTGCTTCATCAATAAAGAACGCATAAAGAAGTGTGAGATTTTTTATGTTGATTCTAAGCTGTTTGGGACTGAGAGCAGTTCAGATAGAGTTGTTGACGCTCTTTTTGGGAGGGTCAACTTAGATAGATGTGGAGTGGTGGATAATGTGTGAAGACGTGAGCCTTCAGCATGTGTATGTGCCTTCGGCAGTCAATGACATTCAATGTAAGTAAAGTAAATAAGCATGTAGAAGACAAGGTATACATGGTTCACCCGAATGATGGGCTACGTCCATGGAGAAGGATGTTCTCATTATGATAATGTTTGTTTACATTTATACAAGGGGATAGACCCAAAGATAAAGGGAAGAAGGCTCAAGACCTAAGGTACAAAGCCCAAGAGTCCAAGGCCCAAGGGTTAAGACCCAAGACCCAAAGTGCAGAAGAGAGAGAGAGGGTCCTTTTCTAAGGGGAGAGTAGTCTTCTTTTATAGGTGAAGGGAAGTCTCCATCTCTTATAGTTTTCCGATGTGGGACTCCTTACCTTGCTTAGAGTTGTGACTTGTGGTCATTCTTCTTTGGCTAAGGTGATGACCTCTCAAAGCATGGCACAAGGATGATCTAGCCTAGCTAGTTGCTCGACTAGTTACAATACCAACAGTAGTCCCCCAAGTTCGCGAGTAAAAAGGTACCTCTTGATTGGGGACTTGTAATTTTAAGTGCACTGGCCGAGCAACACCACAGTTCATCTTCCAAGCTGTGTAGTGCACTACCCATAGTCCCTTAAGTCCTCGGGTAAGAAGGACATTGGAGGGAGGGAACTTGCAACAAAAAGCCAAGTGGTTTGCAAGTTCTCAGTTTGTTATGCAATGGTACCAAAGGGCATGAAGGGCCGGGGGTGCTGAAGGTACAAGACTTGAACGTCGCAAGACAAATATGCTCATGCACGAGGGTGCCGAAGGCAAAGGAGATGCCAAAGGTGACATAAAGCTTGCATGTTACAAGGCAATGTGCTTAGGCATGGGGGTGTCAAAGGTGAAGGGGTGCTGAAGGCGACACAAAGCTTACATGTTGCAAGACAATGTTCTTAGGCACGGGGGTGCTGAAGGTGAGCTTAGACACGGGGGTGCCAAAGGCGACACAAAGCTTGCATGTTGCAAGGCAATGTGCTTAGACACGGGGGTGCCGAAGGTGAAGGGATGCCAAAGGCGACACAATGCTTGCATGTTGCAAGGCAATGTGCTTAGGCATAGGGGTGCCGAAGGTGAAGGGATGGTTCTGAACGGTAGGTATGACATCATCACGAGTCGCATGGATCTCATTCCATGCTTCGGACGGAAGGGTTCCGAACGGAAGGTATGATGTCATCGCGGGTGCCAAAGGTGACACAAAGCTTGCATGTTGCAAGGCAATTTGCTTAGGCACGGGGGTGCCGAAGGTGAAAGGGTGCCAAAGGCGACACAAAGCTTGCATGTTGCAAGATAATGTGCTTAGGCACGGGAGTACCGAAGGTGACACAAAGCTTGCATGTTGCAAGGCAATGTGCTTAGGCACGGGGGTGCCGAAGGTGAGCTTAGGTAAGGGAGTGCCGAAGACAAAGGGATGCCGAAGGCGACACAAAGCTTGCATGTTGCAAGGCAATGTGCTTAGGCACGGGGGTGCCGAATGTGAGCTTAGGCACGGGGGTGCCGAAGGCAAAGGGATGCCGAAGGCGACACAAAGCTTGCATGTTGCAAGGCAATGTGCTTAGGCACAGGGGTGCCGAAGGCAAAGGGATGCTGAAGGCAACACAAAGCTTTCATGTTGCAAGGCAATGTGCTTAGGCACGGGGGTACCGAAGGTGAAGGGATGGTTTCGAATGGAAGGTATAACATCATCACGAGTCACATGGGTCTCATTCCATGCTTCGGACGGGAGGGTTCCGAATGGAAGGTATGACGTCATCACGGGTGCCGAAGATGACACAAAGCTTGCATGTTGCAAGGCAATTTGCTTAAGCACGGGGGTGCCGAAGGCAACACAAAATTTGCATGTTGCTGCCCCTCATCCCCCTCTTCTCTTCTCGTCTTTTCCTTTTAGGTTGGTGAATAAGTCAACTATGGCGTTTTGAATAAAAAGCCCATTGTGGTGATTTCTTATAAGCCATGCTTAGATTGAAGTTCTCCATCACCCATTTTAGTCTATGTTCTCTAAATTTGATTTTGCATCATTGTTTGGGAGTGATTTTGGATATGCCAAAAAGCACTTCTTTGGAGAATGACTTCTCTATATAATATAATCACTTTAAGTAGTTTTATGTGATTCTATGGAGAAGCATATGGCCACAAAGTGATTCTACCTATTTAGAATCACTTCCAAACGAGCTCTTTTGCAACAGAAAAAACAAGTTAGTAAAAAAGGACTCCTTTGCATTACTTGTGAATGAACGGAACAGAAACACTCCGACTAGTCCTTGGTGCTCTTTCGTTTCCAAGACTTAATAATAATGCAACAAAAGAAAAACATATCTAGAACAGATGGAATGGGAAAACAATTCCTTTTCTGAGTCAGCATTAATTAATTTATTCAGAACATGAAAAATACTAGACATATTCAAGCCAAGCCACACTTCCCCATCCCCGTCTCAGAAACCAATTTCGTCCAATCGCTTCCCCATCTCCGAAGCCAATTGTAGTAAAACAATCATAGATCAAAAGTGAATTACAACATTAATTTCCAAAGAAGTTCTTACATGCATCTCAACATTAACAGACATATCTTATCAAAACAAAAACATTGACAGAAATATCATCATTGAGTTCACATGGATGACCGAATTCATCGACTCTTGGAACAATCCACCCTCTCTAACCAAATTTTAACCAAATTTAACTTCCTCACCCTCTCTAACCCCTTCCGCATCTTCTCCTGTTCCGCTTTGTAATACTCATCATACAGCTGCAAAATTCCGGTACAAAACTGTTTCAGTACATAGCATTATTTTGATTTTCGACAAAAACAAGCTAATAAAGTTTACCAAATACATAGATATTATTTCCTCACCTCATTTGGCCATAATTCAGGATCCTCCTCCAAATCAATAACATCCACCTCCGACTGCTCCTGAAAAATTTCAGTACAAACTATAAACATGCATTTCAAATCAGCATATCCACCTGACTAGACTAGAAAGATCAAATTTCCAGACTCCGGGAACTATTCTATTCCCAGTTTGCATCAAACTAGTATCACTTTCTTTCCTTTTAGATTTGATTAGTGGAACCTAATGATGGTTCACGAGCAAACGGCATTTTATGTGCCTAAAACAGCACATGTCTAATATTCGAAACAATCGAAATTTGAAGACCAAAATCTTCGAAAGAACACCAGGTAAACTTGTGCAAACCGAAGAATTTCCAACGGCAACCCCCTCCCGAACCCATTTACTTTTAAAAATATAATAAAAGAATAATAATATTTTTCATTTAGAGTGGAGTTTAATTTTTTACTAAAAGTGTTAAATTGTTACATAAGCCATTAAATTCAAATTTAACATCTTCAGTGGAGGATCCGGAACCTCTACATTTAGCTATTATGCATTTACTTGCACTTTGCTGCATCCAAACCATCCTAATAATCTAAAAACTTAAGAAATGCCACGCCATCAAGCTTTGAGTCAACTTTTTAAAAAATATATATATAAACAATGCTCTTTAATTTTTTTAATTTCTTTTTCCTGCCTTGAGCGTCTTCACCACCTGGGTTGAGTTCCTGCCTTTGTGATTTAATGGAAAAACTCCCTTGTTTGCAAAAATCGTCAGTTCACATGATCACATCAAGTAAAATTAGTGTTCTTTTTTTTCTTTCAGTCCACATGTTATTTTCCAGAGCCTTTTGGGGAAGAAAGAGATGCTAATGAATATGGAACAACGGACCATAACTACGCCTCCTTCCGTATAGTTGGTTGCTTTGTGAATTTTTTTATTTCCGTATTCTTTTGTCATGTACGAGTACCTTAGTGTTGGGTTTTATAAAAAAAAAAAATTCTTCTCTCAATTGGAATATAAATTACTAATTTGAGTATTTAATAGTGTAGATGATGAGATTACTATTCAACCAATTTAAAAGATGAAATTCATGACAATTTTGATTGTAACAAATGTATATATTATTAATTAATAAAAAATGATATTATGAAGTGGACCAAAATGGGTAGTTAGTGTTTTATTAACCTATAAACCAGTTAGCGTTTTAACGCTCTTATTCAAATTATTTTTTAAAATTTTGTGTAAGGTCCCTTTTATTGTGAAATCCTAACTCCACCTTCTACATTAGATTTCATTGCTCATCGATCTCTGCTACTTGAACCCGGAGTTTTTGTTTGCCTTCGTTTTGACCAAATAATTGAAGATAACATCAACATACTCATTCATATTCAAGAATATATTATGAAAATAGATTAAATAAATATGAAATGCATTTGAGTTCCAAGGACCCCAATCCAAAATCAAGAAAAGTAGAATTAAAAATATAAAAAAAGGACAGCATCTTTGATGGTGTGGTTGCGGAAAAGGAAGCGAAAAAATCTGTGCAAAGAATAACTAGTTTTGCCTAATTGGAGTTGAAACTTGCGATATTTCATTAGAAGAAATACACTTAAATCAGACAAGACGCTCAAAATTGAAGGCATCAAACGTCTCTTTTACTTGTCTTCTTCAAAAATCTCCATCCATTAAATGGATCCCCATCTCCAAATACATCTGTCAAACAACAATAAGAGAGGAAAAGTGAATTCCAACATTTCCAAAGAAGCTATTCTATTTATAGCATGCATCTCAACATTGACAGACGCCTCAAAGTAGAGTTTCACTTTCTTTCCCTTTAGATTCGAAGTCGAAGAGCAAAAGCTTCAAAAGAACAACAGGTAAACTTGGAATTATGGGAATCCATTTCATTACCTCCTCACGGCGATGTCCCAACGACATCTTCACCACCAGCATCCTACAACAATCATAGATAATCCAAAGTGATTACAACATTTACAAATAAGCTATAGCATGTGAACCCATATGTTTCTAGAGCAGAGAAAAACCTCTTGACAAAGTGCAAGCTGGCTCATTAATATTCTGACGATGAACTTTGTAAACCTATTATCATCATCCAGCGTGCGGCACACTAACTTCCTTGCCTTTGTAATATCATCAACAGTAAACTGTAGATACCTGCAGATTGCCGGTTGAACCATTTCAATTTGGGAAAGAGGGGAAATATCACACCATGCATGACGACACATTAAGAATTAGAAGAATAGAGCCCAAATAGTCACCAACTGAGAAACAAAGCGGCCAAGAGAAACAAAAGGGGTTAGTGTTTCGCCAAAGAGAAACAAAGCAGCCCTTGACCAACCAAGGGAGCAAACAAAAACCACCAAGGAAGACAAGTCATGCAGGACAAGTCCCAACCAAACTACGTCGCACACTTAACTAAAATAACTTTAAATATTGAAAAAAGAGAGAGAGAGAGAGAGAGAGAGAGAGAAACGCATGCATACAGTATCACTTCGGCCAGCATTACTGTTGTTCTCCGGTTCACAGCTTTCCAACGAGTTTTTCATCCTTGTTTCTTGGAGCGAGCTAGCGAGCCATGGGTTGAGACAAGAGTAGACGATTTTTTTTAGGGTGGAGAGAAGACCGGCTTTGCGTTTTTCTTTTAAATTTTTTTGGGCAAACCGATTGTTTTTTGTTGAAGTAGCAAAGCCTTTCAATAAATTGCAACAAAAAAAGAGCCTTTCAATAAATAAAAAATAACAAACCCATACGCCAGTTTGGGCAACCAACCTAATATGTAATGTTTGGCTTAAGAACTTTCATGTTCTCTTTTATTTATTTACTAGCCCCAAGTGCCAATTGGTTTTTTATTTTTGAATTAAGAAAGATAATCCAAAACAAAAAAAAACTGAAATTGTGTTTCATGAAAATAGAACCCAAGTTCTTATTTTGGTTTTTATTTTAAATTTTTTTAATGTTAAAAAATATTAATTTACTATATTATTCTTATTTAATGAAAAGTTCCAGTACTTAATAAATTCATGGATAATTTTCATATGTATGCGACTAAGATGAAAAAAACTTGATGCAAAGACTAAAACTTAGTAAACTTCCACGTAGTAAAATGAAAATTACCCTAAATTCATTAATCAATGACAATTTTTATATTTTGAATATTTTACCATTCTCTACTTTTTATTATATATATAGATTTCCTTTTGGA
Organism: Prunus avium; assembly: GCF_965620075.1. Lineage (NCBI taxonomy): Eukaryota > Viridiplantae > Streptophyta > Magnoliopsida > Rosales > Rosaceae > Prunus > Prunus avium. Next base: position 37,399,941 of record NC_142291.1, read on the forward strand.
ATAGATTTTTTAAATGTTTTTCAGGAACGTACTCACTGGTGATCCATTTTACAAAATTTAGCAAAAAACTGGCTTTCTTTCATGCTTCTTTTTCTTTTCTTGTTTCTGTTTAAAAAACAAAACTTCATTTGTGTTACTGAGAGAATCGGCGGTGGGATTGCCAAACTGCAATTCCGGCTACTACACCTTATATACTCAGCCAAGAATTAATTCCAAACCTCTCTAAATAATTTTCAAGCGAACCCAAAAGGTGAGTGAGGCTAAAATACGTGACTGGATGCTATTAATCATAGATATGTGGACTCCACCATAGAATCCACGCTAATTGGCGCATGCTTGGGTGACTGTCATCAATAGGGTGTGAGGTCTACGTCCATCGAAGGATGACAGTCACCCAACACAACCAAGTGAGCGTGGTGATCGTGTGTGGATGGTATTGTCAGAATATATGCACCTGTTTGAATTGCCATATGCATGTGTATCTATCATCAGTAGCAGTCTAGCTATGATCCCACATTTCCACTGGGTGTTTCTTTTTCCAGTGGGTTTTTGTGTGGGCCTATGAACGTGGGTTTAGTTAGTCATGGGAACAGTAACCTCCATATGCACAGCATTTTGAACGAAGAGAAGCCCAGCGAAGCCATAGCCTCATGCTCCACTATCGACCACCCCCTGTTTATTCCCTCATCTTTACCATCTTCCTACTTGAGTTTCTTGGAATCACTTTCTAAATATTTCTTTTAATTATGCCTTTTTTTGGGCTTCGGTCTCAGTCTATTTTGAGTGTGACGTTGAGCTTTGCTCTTAGACAGATTGCACACAATTACTGTAATATGGGGTCTACGGACATTGGAAGTTTACCAAATATTAATTGCTTGTGATCTTTATGTCTGGTATTGGTGGTGGTTTTCAACTTTAAGTGTTTGTCTTGAAGGCTTTGCTGTTTCTTGTTTTGTTTTTGCTTGCTATTTGTTTGAGTGAGTCTTTGCCTTTGTTGAATTTAGCTTCAATTTGTCTGTTCTGGTTGCATCATGGGTGTGTTGTTCTTAATCTTTGGTGCTTGCACTGTTCTTCATATTCTTTTACTTTACAATTCATTTTTTGTTGTTGTTTAGTGATGAGTATATTCTTATGGAGAATTCTTAAATAAGTATTTTATGTTAAGAATTTGTCACATATTTCTAATTTCGGCTGTTTGATTGTATTTATTAGATGTTTTTGTAGATTTAATATGTAATATACATGCAATCCAACGGTTGAGATTAAAATTATATAATCAATTCTTAACATAAAATACTTATTGAAGAATCTCTCATATTCTTATATACATACGTACGTACTTATGTATGACATATGCATTATATACGAGATTGGATTGAATTGGATTGGATTATACCTTTTCACTCACTTTCAGTTTGTGTCAATGGAATCCATGAGTTGACACCACGTTTTTCAACCACCATAAAAAGTCCTAAGTCCAATAATTAAATGCACTTATTTCAAGCAATGTGGAAGTAACTAGCATGACCAGAATACCATATCTATGATAAGATTCCTAAACAAAAAGAAACAAGTGAATGAGATCTAAAAATATAATTATTTTATTTTATTTTCTATTCATAGTTTTGTTTGGAAGCTGAAAGACCAACTAGCTAACTAGACTCCTATGACCAAAAAAAAGCTAACTAGACTCCAAGTCTGTCTTTCTTGCTCTCTCTAGCTCTGACATTATGGAAAATCCAGAGGAGAAAGGCCCTGCATATGGAGGACAAGATTTCACACAAGATGGGACTGTGGATCTCAAAGGCAGACCAATTTTGAGATCAAAGACTGGGAGATGGAGAGCTTGCTCCTTCATTGTAGGTATGTATGTATATAGCTTAATTATAACATTATATATACATTTACATATATATAATTAAATGTTGGATTGTGTTTTTTAGGGTATGAAATATTTGAAAGGATGGCAAATCATGGGATTTCAGCAAACTTAGTGGTGTATTTGACAAGGAAGCTCCATGAAGGCACTGTACAATCTTCAAACAATGTCACCAACTGGTTTGGCACCCTTTGGCTCACACCTATTTTTGGTGCTTACATTGCAGATACATATCTTGGTAGATATAGGACCTTTGTTCTAGCAGTTCTCATTTATCTCATGGTAAATTCTTGGACACAACTTTTTTCTTTTTTCAGATGAATTGTCTTAGGTAGCTCATATAATAACCGCAGTAACAAAAATATGGGTTTCTCTTAACAGGGCATGTCACTTTTAACACTAGCTGTATCAGTGCCAGCTTTGAAGCCACCAGCTTGTGCCCATGGCATTCAAGCAGAGGATTGCACAAAAGCTTCACCTTTTCAAGTGGGCATCTTCTATTGTGCATTGTACATGATAGCAGTTGGAGCTGGTGGAACCAAGCCCAACATCTTAACCATGGGAGCAGACCAATTTGATGATTTTGAGCCCAAGGAGAAGGCCCACAAGCTCTCCTTCTTCAATTGGTGGATGTTTTCCGTTTTCTTTGGCACCCTTTTCTCACACACTTTCTTGGTGTACATACAAGACAATGTTGGTTGGACTCTTGGCTATGGCATCCCAACAGTTGGGCTTGTGATTGCAGTGGTGGTGTTCTTGGTGGGAACCCCATCTTACAGGCACAAGTTGCCTTCAGGAAGTCCTATCACTAGTGTTGCTCAGGTACTAGTAGCAGCAGTTAGGAAGTGGAAAGTTCCTGTCCCAAATGACCCAAAAGAGCTTTATGAATTGAGCCTGGAAGATTATGCAGACAAAAGCAAACTCAAAATTGATCACTCCTCATCTTTGAGGTACTTGTTCTTAATGTCTATGTTTAATTCTTAGTCTCGAAATTCGTACATCAATGTTCTTTTGTCAGACAGTCTAACATATTATGTTATTATTATATTATAAATTTGAACAATTTCTTAGCCTCGAACAAAGTCTATTCCTTATTAATCAGAAAATGTTCTCTTGTCAAACAGTCTGAGGTATTATGTTATCATATTATCAATTTGAATTACTAATTGAGTGAATTCTTGTTTTAATAACGGTAACAAATTAAGTAACTTAAACCCATTTTTATATCACAATTTCTTAGTTTTAGACAATACTAAACGTATATAATGTTCATCATAGTCTTCAAACAAAGTGCTTTCAATTTCTGACCTTTACCCCTAAGTGGATGTCCCACCTTACTTGCTCTGCATTAAGCTCCTGCAGATCACTTGACAGAGCTGCTGTGAAGAGTGGACCAAGCACACCATGGACTCTATGTCCAGTGACCCAAGTTGAAGAAACCAAGCAAATGATGAAGATGATTCCAGTTTTGCTCACAACATTTATACCTGCCATCATCATAGCTGAGACACACACCCTTTTCATCAAGCAAGGCACCACATTAGATGCTTCCATGGGTCCCCATTTCAAAATCCCCCCTGCATCTCTTGCATCATTCATAACACTTTCCATGTTGGTCAGCCTCCCAATCTATGACCGTCTCTTCGTGCCAGCAATCAGGCGTTACACGAAAAACCCCAGAGGAATCACACTGCTGAAGAGAATGGGAATTGGGTTTGTGATGCAAATCATAATCATGGTCATTGCCTGTTTGGCTGAAAGAAAAAGACTCAGCGTTGCAAGAGAAAATGGCATCTTTGGCAAAGGAGAAAAAGTACCTCTCACAATTTTCATTCTGCTGCCACAGTTTGCTCTGATGGGTGTAGCTGATACCTTTGTGGAAGTTGCAAAGATTGAGTTTTTCTACGACCAAGCACCACAAGGCTGTAAACTTTATTGACTGCACATAAGTAGAACACATATCTTTGGTATGTCATAGAAACTGTCGAAATATCAAGAATATACACAAGAGCTCTTCTCCTCAATCTGATCCCTCATACACTCATTCTAGATGGGGTGAATTCTTTTGTGTGGGTTGGCTTGATCGGTTGAGCAGGGGCACTTGTATTTATATGCATATTCCTAAGAGTCTTGCCCATCAAGAAACTCTTAAGAAGTCTTTATTGCATTAGGTTTATAACTTCTAATCCACAATTAAGATAGGAATCCTTCTAGCTCTTATATTAGCCTTAAAACACTAACTTTAATAGAGCTGCAGGTTTAGTTGTATTTGAACTCCTAATTGATATCAAGTCTTAGAATCCTTTGATGATTATAAGACCACACTTTAATGGGTTAGACATCTACACGTCTAACATTCTCCCACTTGGTCTAATGATCATCAAGAACTCAATATCAATTACTGTAAGGCCTATGGAATTCAATTAAACTATAATTCCTAATCAAGTCACTGTCAATCAAAAGAACATGCATGGAACTATCAAGACTTATTGAACATTTCTATATTTCAAGGTCTTTACAATTACACATACAAGCTCTCAAGATCACATGAGACTTCCGTCAAGACTAGAATGCAGAATGATCATGACCAAACTTAATTTGTGTTTACAAAGGTCACTTTCATTCATACGCCCTCCCTTTAGAGATTACCAAGATCTCTCCTTAATGACTCTGGTATGAATTCATGTCTTATGCAGTGACTGTAGCTAGTTATACTGCATGATGACATGTAACTGGATTCATTTGTCAAGAATAATAAATATAAAACTGAAGTCACATAATTTATTAAAAGAATTGAACCAAACAGTAGTAAACAAAATAACTGAACTGTCTCCAAGAAAATAACGAAATTAAGTGGAATAAAACTCAACTCCCACTAATTCTACATATCAAAACTTAACGGCATAACCATAATTGTAACAAGTATGAAACAACCTTATTCAATGAATCAATGAACCACTGGAAAAAATTCTTTCTTTTGCCTTCTCCCTTACAAGCATGAACCAAAATCCAAATGCTTATTAGCAATCACAAATTTCAATTGAAAAGGCAAAAGTCATTGATTAACTACTGAAGATTTGAACAAAACTGCATGAAATAATAAGAACATATAACATACGTAAACCAAACTTTGTTCTTATTAGCCTTAAAATCCTTAATGCAAAACTAGATTGTTAAGCGATTAATCAGAAATATCCAAATTACCGAATACATCCTCAAAGAAGATCATTAAACGCTCCCACTCATCAAAACATATATTTTGCATGTTACAAAATTGGATCAATACCATATAAAATGAATGAATACATTATAAAACTTTATCGCAGTCCAATCCTTAGAGTTAGAGCTCAAATTTAATTTATTCAATTCTTTCTCAAACAACACTTTACATGTAAGTTGCATGTAGATGAGAAAAACAAAAACTGTAATGGAAGCATTCAACTTTATTCCACTCGTATCTTAAACACCGATATTCAATTTTCTTTAAGCAATACAAGTAGAAAACAATAAGCATGGTAAGAATTTTAATAGCCAAAACGAAACAGTCAGTCATCCAAACAGTTCCAAGTATGCTTATTAGTACTCAGAAAACTTCAATGTGTCAAAAACCAGAAAAGAATTCCAAGTATGCTCCAAAACCTATATGAGCTTTATCAGAATACAAGATAATAAGGTATTGAGTGTGAAGCCCAAAACTTTACATCACTTCTCCCACTTGGGCAAACACTCACTACTTTGCTACTTCAATATATAGTGCACCAATAACCTTATGATTAGAAAAACTGTGACAAAAAAGTGTAAAAGAACTTTCAAGGCGTGCTCCTAATGTACTTCACAGTATAAGCCTAAATGCACAAAACTGTCAAGAAAATTCCAGCAATGATATGTGATTACTTGAGAATTTGCCATAATTAATTTATAAATCGGATTAGTATCAAATTTAATGCAAACAAACTAGAGTCATTAATCTTCAAACAGAAAAATTAATGAGTCGTTTTATAGCTAATTAAAAAGTCTGAAATTGACCTACAAGGTTACTCAGAAAATCTGTCAGCACATACTTTTCCTGAACACAGATCACTAATAAAATTCTCACAAATAATCTATACATCCAATAATCACGAGACTTTGCAGAATTCACGAAGACACGTATATGCTCAACATATCAAAAATTCAGTTCATTTGAAGATCTTTAAGTGAGTCATTCAACAATCTTTATTCATAATGCAGAAACTGTCAGGAAAATTCCTGTGCATCTGTTTCAACTTTATAAATTCACCAAAAATTCAATTCTCAATATATTTTCATGAATTCAGCGTCTAAAGAAAGCTTAGAAAAAGATCCTTATCGCCTAATTTTATCACAAATTAATTCGTACTACAACATTATGTAAATAGACATCATAGCAGCATGGTTCAAAACTGGAAAAATTAGTTAACTATAGAATTATGAATGCTATCAATATGCTCCTCAAAATTTAATTATCCTTATTTCTAATGCAAGATCTAAACTTCATATAGCATGACATTTTCCTCATATTAAAACAAAAAAGTTTATCCAAATAATTTGCCATGCAAAACCCAAGTTTTTCTTTAGGTTATCATTCAAAATTATCCTTTCTTGGGTGAAACGATCATATTTCTTAATATCAAGCATGAATACTATATAACATGACATATAATTAGACGTCGATAAACTGAGAATTGAAAACTATAATGGCAATAAAATAGTGATATTCTTTAAATGCAAGTGATATAACCACAATTAATACTTGTAAATATATATTCACAAGGCAAGTTTGCCTTTATCCAATACTGAAAGCATCAAATATAACACCAATCATGCCTCAAAAACACTTGCAGCAGTACGCCATACCATTTAAAACAAGCCAACTTTATTTTATTTCATTCTATATGACGAACACAACCTTACAGATCAATCCAACTTTACTTGATTCAATCCAATTAAATATGTATCAATCCTTTTACACGTATGAATCAATCCAGCTGTATGTTATAAAACAGTCACTTGATTGCATATGAAAAATAGCCAAGTATCAAAACATGTCCATACATAACCAAATAAGAAAACACAAATTTTTGATCAATCAAGTCACAAATACCAAAATTGCATACATTCTATGAATATGCATAAACCTTGATGTGAACTAATAGTGATCAGAAACTGTAGTGTAACTTGAGAGAATATTTGATATGAGAAATTAATGCAATCAATTTTTCATACTCATATCTCCTTTATGTGATCAACCAAAAATCTATTTATTTGTCATACCATTAACTTTCATGACTATTCAAGATCACCAATATCAAATTATCATCAACAACTTAAACATGTTACAATCCGTATAACAAGAACAAAAATTTGTATGCCAATGGAGTTAAGGTTCATTGTGACATAACTGAAATCTTCCAAAATATATCATACAATCAATCTGTCCCCATATCCTCAATCAAACATAATTAATTCACACCTTTGGGTAGAGAATTAAACATGTTTTCAACACTAGGACATGAACATACACGAATTTCCTGAACAAAGAAACTCCCACGTCTTTGGACTGAAGAAATTCCTTGCTAATTCATGCAGTTCATCTCCCATGCTGTTCCATTATAAGTGTACTCATGTTAAACCACTCACATCTTTGGATAGAGAGTTTTTAACACGCCTTCACCTACAATGCCAATTATGATCAATTCCTTAAATCCAGAAAACTATTAACGATTGAGTTGCTTTGGCTCACTCAACCATTGCGAGAATATCTGTAGACTATGATCATAAAACTTCCAAATATGATAAAGTTAAAACTTTATACTTTTATCACATTTAATAACCAATCTTATTAGAATCAAAGGTTCTTTAATCAACTAGGTTGCTTTCGCTCTTTAAATTGAAACAAGAACTCTTGAAACTTTGATCTCAACCCTTCAAGCATGAACGAGAAAAGCTGTATATCGAAACACGCTTAACAAAATATGTTGGTGTAATAAAGGTTAATAAAACAATACATTGCTTCTGTAACTTTCAGTTTTAGGTTTTATCCTTCTGGTTTGGTACTTTATAACCTTTCGCATATGTACACTTTTATGCTGATATTAAAACCTAGAACTGAGTTAAATTAATCATGGAATAAATAAATGAATTTCTCCAAATAAGTCACAGAAAAACAGTTCATGACATGCGATTACTTAATCAACACAAAACATGCTTGGGTCAATTTAACATCAATGACTGAAGCTGAAACTAAAAACCCCAATTGTATCTTAAATATATATATATATACTTGTGCATGTATTCTTTTGCCGCAAAGAAAGTACTTATCCAACTTATGAAATTTAAGCATGCTTGAGGAGATATCAAAACTGAAGCCATGTTTATCATGCTGCAAAATTTGAGATTGAAACTAAAACCATATACATGCTTAAGTCAATTTCCATAGGACCTCAAAACTTTTCCTTAGTTTACTTTATTATTATACATTATTAATGGGAAGAGATATGCCGCATAGATGTTGATAAGTCAAAAGGTAAGTCCAACGAAAACAAGCCAACATCAATCTGCATGTTAACTAAGGATACAAATAAAATAAAAAACACAAACTTTATGTTTACTTTTAGTGAGGCATAAAACCATGGACAACACAAGTCTGTTGAAGGCAATTCAAAAGCAGCGCAATCAAGTTAGATTCAATAAAAACGGCCATACCTCAAAATCAGAATAGTGGATCTTGTCAAGAGGTAGCAAAAGAGGAAGAATTGTCGCCTTATTAATTCCAAAGAGCCGTATTGCAGAGTAACAGAAAAGGTGGGTAATTTCTATCGGTTCTAAAATATGCAGCCTAGGCTCTGATACCACATGTAAACTTTATTGACTGCACATAAGTAGAACACATATCTTTGGTATGTCATAGAAACTGTCGAAATATCAAGAATATACACAAGAGCTCTTCTCCTCAATCTGATCCCTCATACACTCATTCTAGATGGGGTGAATTCTTTTGTGTGGGTTGGCTTGATCGGTTGAGCAGGGGCACTTGTATTTATATGCATATTCCTAAGAGTCTTGCCCATCAAGAAACTCTTAAGAAGTCTTTATTGCATTAGGTTTATAACTTCTAATCCACAATTAAGATAGGAATCCTTCTAGCTCTTATATTAGCCTTAAAACACTAACTTTAATAGAGCTGCAGGTTTAGTTGTATTTGAACTCCTAATTGATATCAAGTCTTAGAATCCTTTGATGATTATAAGACCACACTTTAATGGGTTAGACATCTACACGTCTAACAAAGGCATGAAGAGCATGGGGTCTTCATATTTCACTACAAGTTTTGCGGTTGGGAATTTTCTAAGTAGTTTTCTTCTAAAAACAGTTTCTGATGTGACCAAAAGACATGGACACAAAGGCGGCTGGGTCTTGGACAATTTGAATGCCTCGCATTTGGACTATTACTATGCATTGTTGGCTGCCTTGGTCTTCCTTAACTTCCTATTCTTTCTGGTTGTTGCCAAGTTCTTTGTTTATAATGCTGACATTTCTCAAGCCAAGGTAGCTGTGGAATCTTAAGAGGTGAAGACTTGAAGACTGGACTAGTTAAGCTGATCATGGATTAGAAGCTTTTTTTACAAATATGTTCCTTGCTTCTCAGTTAATTAAGATCAAATAAAATCCAACTAATTTATTTTGGTCACTGTAAACCCAATCAAAGATTTCCATGGCGCAAGATGAAACCGATTTCTCTTAAGAAAAGTTCTAGTATTTTGAGACCGTTTACATCTCTTATAGAAGTGAGACCCATATAAAACTCATCTATGCGGAAACGTCTTATCTGAGTTAGAATTGCATTAGCTACAAAAAACAAGTGGCAAAGGCATCCAGCCTCCTTAAAATCTTCAGATTCTTCACCATGACTAATGCATACGTCTGTCTTTTCTTATGATACATTTCATTTTTTATAGCAAGTTGATGTAGATTGATTGATATAAATAAATAAACAAAATGAAGAAAGAAAATTATTTTTGGATTTCGCATATTCATGACCGGCTAATTTTGATTCCATGAAAGTGATGTTCCATACAAAACAAACACTTTACAGTGGCATGAGGTTAATTTCAAATGTTAGAATATGATTAATCACATGTGGCCTACCAAAAGAAGGATGAAATTAAAGACACGTCTCAAATTAAAGGTGACAGCAGATCATAATCTTTCGTTTTTTAGCACCTAACTTTTTGGTTAATTTTGATGTGACATGGGTATTATCAAACTTTAGGATCGTTTTCTGAAATATTTTTTATTAAAAAAAAGAGAGGATCCAAATCCTTCGATGGTTTGTAGTTCGGGGCTTGTTCTTCTAGTACTTGCACAAAGATCCTAAGTCGGCTATTTTTTCTTGTTTTTTGTTAAACATTTACTAGTATAAGAGAAGGCGAACAAGTTAGAGTTGAAAGAAAATCGACTAGCTTATAATTTCGTGAATGATTAACAACCGTTAATTAATACAAATTTTATATTTATTAATGGTTACTAGTAGTCACCCACAAGACACTACCGTTAATAAAGCTTATAGGAGAAAAACAAAAAATGTGACCAACAAAGTGACAGGAAATAAATCTAAAATGTTGGAGACAACCAACTAATTAATTACCTGTCCGAAGTCTTTTATAAAAAGCTATGAGCTAATCACATGACTTTCAAGTCCCCAAGTCCCTAGTCATTTCATTAAACACATGATGGCAAGTGTAGAAGAGAAAGGCTCTGCTGATGGAAGAGAAGATCACACACAAGATGGGACTGTGGATCTCAAAGGTAGACCAATTTTACGATCAAAGACTGGGAGATGGAGAGCTTGTTCCTTCATTGTAGGTATGTAATGTACTCCCTAGTTTTTGTTCTTCAAATAGTGTAAGGGCCCCTTAGCTGGGAGCAAAACGTGCATATCCCGGAGGTATACATCTGTTTGTAAGTTTATTTATCTTTTCACGTGATTTGTCGCATAAGGAGATAATTAGACTGAGCATGTGTTAAAAAGTAAGTCTCGTGGTCAAAATCATCCTCCGTTTCACTATGACGAATCAATATGTATGATTTTTTTGTTGCTGTTGGGTGTGTTTGATTAATTTGTAGGATATGAAGTGTTTGAGAGGATGGCATACTATGGAATTGCATCAAACTTGGTGATTTATTTGACAACGAAGCTCCATGAAGGCACCGTAACCTCTGCCAACAATGTTACCAACTGGGTTGGGACTGTGTGGATGACACCTCTGTTGGGAGCTTATATTGCAGATGCTCATCTTGGCCGCTACTGGACTTTCGTTATTGCTTCTGCCATATATCTTGTGGTACGAATTAACTCAATTCCAAGCACTTAATAAATTATATCCACATGCATATACATAATTTATCATTTCTTATGATAGAACTTGCATGCCAATACATATGCACAAGTATATATGGATCATTAATTGTTGAACAAACCACAAGCATTATATATAAGTGATAATTTTCTGCTTAAATGTGATCACATCTCACCTTGGTGACATGCAAGCTTATTAAGGGTTGTTTGTTTGTTTGTTTTTTTTTTTTTTTTAAGTTATTCTAAAAGGTTTTGGCCGCTAATGTATGCATTCACAAATAATTTATAAGAACAAACCTAGTTGGTATCGAAAAAGGTGATGATTTTGGCACTTTAAAATCACCCTTAACTTATCTCATGCACTCCTCATTTGTGAGTGGTATAAGAGCATGTGAGGTGAGACTTGAAGTGTCAAAATCATTCCCCATCGGATATCATGATGACCCTTTTGCTATGTTTTTCCAAGATAATGTATTTCTCGTTGTATATTTTGGGATATAATTGGAAGTTTGATCACACATCACAAGCCTCCTCATGCACTTGCCTGCCTCTTTAACTTTTCCTATCCAGTTAAGAGATTAGTTGATCATGACAATTTTAAATATGAAGCAGATTCACAATTTCACCAATATGCCTAATAATTAAGAAAGATCAAGCTGAAAATTTTGGCTTTTGGGCCATTTGGTCCCTATCTGGCTTTAACAATCTATGCATTACATAATTTTTTTCACTGTATCTATACATGAAACTCATAATGCTCCTCTTGGTTACCAATTAGGGCATGTCCCTATTAACCCTAGCAGTTTCATTACCTGCCCTAAGGCCACCATCATGTGGCAGTGAAGATTGTGATAAAAGAGCCTCACCATTCCAAGTAGGCATATTCTATTGTGCATTGTACATAATTGCAATTGGAACAGGAGGGACCAAACCCAACATCTCAACCATGGGAGCAGATCAATTTGATGAGTTTGAGCCCAAGGAGAGGACCCAAAAGCTATCCTTTTTCAACTGGTGGATGTTCAGCATTTTCTTTGGGACCCTTTTCTCAAACACCTTCTTGATTTACCTACAAGACAATGTGGGCTGGGCTCTTGGCTATGGGCTTCCAACACTTGGGCTTGCTCTCTCTATTTTGGTGTTTTTGTTGGGCACTAAATTTTATAGGCACAAATTGCCTTCTGAGAGTCCTTTCAGTAGGATAGCTCATGTGATTGTGGCTGCTCTAAGAAAGTGGAGGGTAACAATCCCAGATGACCAAAAAGAGCTTCATGAGCTGAGCTTGGAAGCGTACACAAAGTCTGGGAAATTCAGAATTGACCACTCCCCTTCGTTAAGGTAGATCCAAATGACCCTAAACAACATTTTTAATAGGATTGTGATGTGGTCTATATAATGTAGTCAATAAATGCGATACAAATAGTTTTATTTTGGTAAACCTAAATATAGCTAACATTTTATTACCTGCAGATTTCTCGACAAAGCAGCTGTAAAGAGCGGGCTAACCTCACCGTGGATGCTATGTCCAGTGACGCAAGTCGAAGAAACCAAGCAAATGATCAAAATGGTTCCGATTCTGGTAGCAACATTTGTGCCAAGCATGATGTTAGCTCAAGGAGGAACACTTTTCATCAAACAGGGCACAACACTAGATAGAAGCATAGGTCCCAACTTTGAGATCCCTCCAGCATGTCTCTCAGCATTCATAACAATCTTCATGCTGATAAGCCTTGTAGTCTACGACCGCCTCTTCGTCCCATGGATCCGGGGCTACACGAAGAACCCTAGAGGGATCACATTGCTGCAGAGATTAGGCATTGGCCTTGTGATACATGTCGTGATCATGGTCACAGCTTGGTTGGCTGAAAGAAAAAGGCTGAGTGTCGTAAGAGAACATCAATTGTTTGGGAAAAAGGACACACTTCCTCTCACAATTTTCATTCTTTTTCCTCAGTTTGCTTTGTTGGGGATTGCCGATTCTTTTGTGGAAACAGCCAAGATAGAGTTGTTCTATGACCAAGCACCCCAAGGCATGAAGAGCCTTGGGACCTCATACTTCACAACCAGCTTGGGAATTGGAAGCTTTCTTAGTAGTTTTCTTCTCTCAACAGTTTCAAACATCACCAAGCAACATGGCAGGGGTTGGATTTTGGACAACCTAAACATCTCTCATTTCGACTACTATTATTTGTTCTTGGCTGTCTTGAGCTCTCTCAACCTGCTCTTCTTCCTCTTCGTGGCGAAGTACTTTGTTTACAATGCAGACACGACAGAACCGAAAGGAGACTTCGCCATGGAAACTTTGCCAAACAAACCTCCGTCTCAAGCTCAAACCGAAGCCTCAAATGCTTTACTTTTAAGCTGATAAAATGTTTCTTGTGTTTGTACAAAGGAAAACACAAAACTATAACAAGATATATAAACTTGAAGACCAGGTTTCAAACCTAAACAGGCTTCATTCTGTTGGAAGAACAACAATCATTAACGAGGCAGTAAAATAAAAAGGTTGCAGTGTCCTATAATTAATTAATTTGGTTTAATTTAAATCATTGAGCCCAAGAGCCCCAAGGTCTAAGGCCCATCTTTTAATTAATTAATTAATTTTATATATATATATATATATATATATATATATATATATATTAATTAATCATTGGCTCAGCTAATTAGGCATTGATCCAAAGGTCAAAACCCACAAGCCACTCAATTGGGCCGCTTGCATAACACAATCCAAATTATTCTATTTCTAAGAGTAAGTCTTATAAGAACTCTAATTTTCCAATGTGAGACTAATTTCATCTGAAGCTTTATTCTTGTGAGTCAAGCATTTGCCAAACTTCCAATGGATGCAGCCTTCCAATGTATGTACTTATGAACTGTTTCAGTTCTTCTCCAATTTGAGATTTTTGTTTCCCTCTTCTGGCGCAGTTTGACTCTTCATTGACTCTCCATTATTCCCAAACTACCCCTACCTCAACTCCTTCCTTTTTCCTCTTTTCCTTTCTCCGTACCCAACCCAACCCTAATATATATATATATATATATATATATATTTTTAAACAACTACAATTGCAGAACCTGTCAAGTTCTTGATTGAATCACACATCACACGCATATTTATCATTCAATAATACTTCCGACATCACTCATCTATCTCTGGTCATTATAGATTCAAGGCTTTTTATCACAAATGGTCCTTGACGTTTATGAAATTATCATGAATGGTCCTTGAGGTTTTTTTGTGACACTACTAGTCCTTAACGTTTGGACTTTTTATCACAAATGGTCCCTGCCGTAAAAAATTATGTTAAGTGTATGATGTGGAAGATAAGTGGAGCCCATATGTCCAATCACATCGTGACATGTGGATTAAATAAATAAATAAATATTTTTTTGATGAAAATCCATTAAAAAACCATTCAAATTTGGTCATACCTGTTGCATAGATACAGCTGCACCAAAATGGATTCAGTTGCATCCTCAACTTGTGATACTCGCAAGTGCACGAACCGTTGGTAGTTTAGCGTATGTAAGTGCGAGGTCGATCCCACGAGGATTGGTGATTGAATGATTCAATTCATTTTTCCTACACAAAACAGAAACAAAAACAAAGAACATGAAAGAAGGAAGAAAATAAGAAAGTAACTCAAGCAAATAAGTTCCCAAGTTCAATTTAGATTAATGGATTGATTCTAGCTAAAGTATGATTAAGCCATGGTGTGTGGTCATAACCTTGTGTTCCTAATTCCCTAATTTGATCATTTGTTGTCTAACCTAAAATTAAGCATTAGGAACCCATTAAGCATAGAAGAACATTTTAAACAACCAAGCATGTATCTAATCCCTGTTGTCGAATGTCCATACATACTCTTCCTATTCATAGTTCAATTCGAATTAAAGCATGGTGTATACTCTTAATTCAAACCAAGATAGCTAACATGCAAGCCTAAATGGTGATCAATCATTCAAACTAGCATATTAACTTATAAGCATAATGAATAAGAACAAAAACCATAATTGAAACTTGGAAACTAATTCAACTTGAAAACTTAAGAAAGAATGTACATTAAATAAATTACAACTAAGAAAACATTAAAGAAAGCTAGAATTGAGAACTAGAAAGCAAAACTAAGAGAATTTGAGGGAGAGAAGGGAAGGGAGCTCTAGAGAAGTGTTTGAGAGCTCCCCCCCTTGGGGTGTTTTTACAAGCTTGGGAAACCTCACTATATATAGGCCTAAGGAAGCTGAAAATCTGAATTAAGTATGGCTAATGCATACAACACTTGTTTTATAAAATCTGAAATGGTTGATGCACTTCACTAATGCATACAACACTTCCATTATAAAATATGAAATGGTTGATGCACTTCACCACTAAATCCCACCAGCAGCCCTAGCTCATCTTCATGTCACCATGACCAAGCTTCCAACCAGAAATGATAGCTCATACCTAGCTCACCATGACCAAGCATCCAACCAGCACATGCTGAGGTCAGCATGACCAGCAACTTCAAGGGCTTACAACTTGGGCTTCTCTTAATCAAATTAGGACTTTAAGCACTCGAAATTGAAGTTCAGAATGTCTTCTTTCCAGCCATATGTTATTTGGGCCAATCCAAGGTCGGAGGAAGAAGTTAAGGCCGAAACAAATTGCTAACTCATTTTCGGCGCTGATAAGATCCATCCTGAGCATGGTTCTGTGTTTGCTAGGTAACGGACTCCAGAGTTATCCAATGGGGCTGAATTATGGATATGTTATAGTACACACCAATTGGAACAACTTTCATGAAGAATGTGGCCTCATTCGAGCTATGTAGGTTGTTGAAACAAAGCTTGCAATATGACCTACGAAACTGAGCTGGCAGGGGACTGTAGCCAAAATTGAGTTTGTCTTTAAGCTCTTCATCCATTCATCCAAATTAGGCCCTAACATGCATGGATTGCATCATTTACTATCCAAAGCCCTTATTATTACCTAAAGCTCAATGAACTGAAAGATAAACACAAAAAGGATTAAAAGCACAAGTTTAACTCAAAAACATAACCAAATCATAAGCTAGAAGGGTACAAAATGATATGTAAATATGCACCGATCAAATACCCCCAAACCTAGATTTTGCTAGTCCTCGAGCAAAACGAAAGGAAAACAAAGATAAAAACAAACAAGAAGTTAACTAGACCACTTTCGTAGGTAACTCGATTGCATTGAGCATATGCAACAAGCCTTTAAACCTCTAGGCATCCCTAGTAGGAGGAGTTGTGTCTCCTGAGGGTTTAACAGATACGATACCCACAAACGTTTTACTGACTCTGTAAAACAAGTTAATTAGAAAACTTAAAAGATTGTTAGTCCTTAAGCAAAATAAAAAAATAAAAACAAAAAAAATAATTACATTAACAAACAAACAAACAAATAAATAAATAACGAAACAAAACAAAACAAAACAAAACAAAATTACAAAAATAAAAAGAACTCAAAACAATCTTTCCGAACATTTTCTGAAGAGAAATGACTCATGCACATGACTCAAAAGTTTTAACAATAAAAGCTCAATTTTAAACATTATTCACAAAGCGGCAAAGTTCAAAACATAATATGCTCAAAGTGTGGTAGTGTGATAGCCAAATGCAACAAATTCCCCAATCTTAGTTTTCACACAATTTCAAAAATCATACAAAGCACAAGTTCAACTTCAAATCTCACCAAAGTTGTCCTCTCACAAATGAATCACTCGGAAGAGGGCTATAATGCAACACTCAGTTATAAACATGAGATTAGAGTTAAACCATAAAGACTTAACTCGAAATAGAAAGATGAAGAACTTGCATTAATATGATCTCAAGAAGGATGTCAAACACTTAAAAGTAGAAAAATGAATGCAATTCAACCACATGACATTTAAGATCAATTTAGGTCTTTAACATGGGTTGTAATGGGGCCAAGGGTGTAAGGTGAGTAAGAAATGAAGGATATGGATAATACAAAGTCCAAGGAACTCGCAATGCAAGAGCATAAAAAAATTGTTTACAAGACTTTGAATCATCACGATTAGATTTTTTTCTTTTACCTGATCAAAACTCCTTATACCCTTCATTTACATTGATTCACTCCTTTCCTGAACAACCACCAATTTATTTTGAAGGCCCAAAAATGAAATTTCATTCAACCACCACTTAATCATAACTTTTTTCTTTTCTTTTCTTTCACCAATTGTGTGATTTTCTTTTTTTTTCTTCGAAATTCCCAAACTTAGTATGAAAAACACATCCCAATTAAAGCTCATGAGTTCTTTAGAAAGGTAAATATTTGTTTTTCAGGCTAAGGCGAGGAAATATAATTGGTTAAATGAAAGAAAAGGTTTACATGTATGCTCAAAATGGTTAACAATGGAAAATCATGCTTAAGCATGCATAAGGTTAGCTTGAAAGGCACAAACGATCCAAAGAGGGCCTTAATATCACTTCTTAAATGTCGTGAAGTCAAATTGCATAAGAATGAATGACTTTTAAGTGTTCAACCAAATCAATAAATAATGAGATCAAACAACAACTTTGATGACAAGAAAATAAGAGTATGTATATAACACTCATGAATTGAAGTACAAGGCTCAAAAGCTCACTTTATATGGTTATATAAGTCTAATTTGTGCTTGATACAATTCTTTGGGTCATGCAAATCCTTTAATTGGAAAATTATGAAACAAATGGCAAGTGTAAAGAAGGTTTCAAACATATCATGCTAGAACAATGCCAAATTTTTTTTTATTTTTTTAATAAAGAAAAAAAAACACTAAAATAAAATGAAATCCAATTTTTATTTAAGTCATGCAAACATTTATCACTATCTCATCATAAGTGTTCGGAAAGTGACTCAAAACAAAAACAAAACAAAACAATACTTAAAATAAAAACAAGCAAAAAAAAAAATATTTTTTTTTTTCAATTATTATTTTTTTTAATTTTAAGAAAAACCAAATTTACTTGCTAAACTCCAATACCCCCAAACCTAGAAATGAACATTGTCCTCAATGTTTAAAAATTAGCCACAACCAATGTCATAACAACAAATGAAGGGTATTAAAGCAAATAAAAATCACAAAACATACAAAAATAAAATAAAACAATTACAAAATAAAAATTACAAAACAAACAATCAAATAAAATAAAATAAAATAAATAAATAAAAAGACACGAAACAGTAAAACACTCAAAACAGTAAGCCCTAACAGATAGTCTTACACAAACTGAAACCCAAACAATTGAAAGCCCAACCCAAAATGAAATTAACCCAACAACGGTAAAACCCGACCCAACATGAAATCTGAAGCCCACACGTTTAAATTTAATTTTTTCTTAAAAAGATAAAACGTGAATTATGAGCGCAAAGCGGGATTTCTAAAAAGAGGGAATGTGGTCCCTGATGTCGTTTCATGGATAGTCACGGGCAGAAAGCAGGAGCCACGTGTCGACGCATAGAGGCGCCGCAGATCCACAAGCGAAAATTACGGGCTCATGGAAAGGCGCGACAACTTTGCTGAACGCGTCCGTTCAGACAAAGCAAGTCGTGACAAATGTGTTGGAAACGGTTGGAAAGTGAGAAGGTTGTGGGACTCGAGGAACGCTGGATATTCAGAAAACGCTTAGACGCTGCAACGGCTAGGGTTTGTTTGTCAAAGACTACATCTATAAGAAGGAAAAAGAAGGGAAAAAAACAAAAAACAAAAAACACACAAACTCAGAAACACAAAAGTGAAAAGAAGCAAGAAAAAGAAAAAAAAAGTGAGAAATCAAATGGCTTCTTCCTACCCCTTTTCGTTAGATCTCAACCTAGCTCCACCGACTCAGACACGAGGCCAAGCAGTAGCACCAGTATGGATGCCCTACTTTGCCTCCGCACGGGGGCCTGTGACTGTCAATGACTCAATACTCCTGGACAACGATGTTGCCATTGGAGTTTGCAGAAATTTAGTGACTCCCAAAGATATACGTGTGTTCGGGACAAGGGATGACAACCGGGTCACGAGTGATGCCCTGGCACTGAGCGTGCAGAGTACAGCATGTGTCGCAAGTTTGGGTCATCGCCTACTTGCGAAGTCCCATGAGGTAGAGGTGCTTAAAGCTCAGTTGGCGGCGGAGCGAAGTTTGGTTGAAGACTGTCAGAGTGCTATAAAAAGCTTGAAAAGGGAGAGGTCAAGGATTGTGGAGGTGAATCGACACCAGCTAGAAGTATTGCGAGACGAGAATAAAAATCTATCAAAGATGGTAGAGTTGTACTCTCGCGACATGAGAAAGCAACTGGAGGACCTAGACCGACCGGGTAAACGCAAGCAAGCGGATCGCGAGAGTAGTTACGCTCAAGCTAAGATTGCGATCTTTGGGAGCTCAAGTGATGAGCCCCAAGAGGCTGTGCGTGAAGCCCCGGAAGAGGACAGCCAGAGGGCCAAACTCAAAGCTCCTATGGTCGAGACACCGAAGGCCAAGAAGAAATGATTTCAGTTTTTATTTAATTTTAAAGTGTATGTGTGTTTTTTTTTTCTTTAATTGGGAAATAAAAACGTTAGCTATCTCAAAGAAACGATTGACCCTAAATTTAAAGAATGACAATCAAACAAAAACACGAAGACCCAAACAAGATTTTTTATTTTTATTTTTTTATTTTTAGTTAAGTAAATACACAAATAACTGCTTCTTCTTTTAAGAGAAAAACTTAAGGATGACCAGTTAAGGGCCTCAGAAAACACAGCCAGGGGTTCCGGGAAGGTTGGAGGGGTCACAATGGTCCCGCTTAAAACCCTAACTTCTTAGACACCGAAGGTGTCGCCTTAAAGAACTCCTAGACACTGTATAGACTGCGGTTGCTCACTGGAGTTACCAAAAATTTAGCTCCTTCAAAGAATATCCTATGAGTTTTAAATTATACTACCTAATTAAATAAAAAACAAAATAAATAAATAAATAAATAAACTGAAATAAACACGCAATTCAAACAATAATTTAAAAGAAGAGTTGGGATTCTTGCACCAGGTGTCCAAGACACATCTTTAATTTTGTCTCTTCTTCCAACTACATTATTAAGAAACCAGTCAAACAAGAAGAAAATAATTGAAAATAAAATAAAATAAAATAAAAACTGAAAAAGCAAAAACACAAACATCAGAAAACAGGGAGGCAAAAGTAAGTGAAAGTGTAGACATGCTCCCTTTTAAAAAAAAACGTGCTCGCAATTTGCGCCAGAAATGAAGGGATCCGAGAGAAAAGAGCACAGGATAGCACCCTCGAGATCCGAAGTGCTTTCGGCTCCCTCATCTGCATAAGTCTATTTAAACTCATCTCGGTGAAGTAGAAGAGCACCCCGCATTTCTTCCTGCAAATTTAGAGAAAACATCAAAAAATCCAAAAACAAAACAATGGCATCCTCATGCACTCACCTTGATGATCTTAGCCTTGAACTGTCCCTTGCACCACCGAATGCGCAGATAAGGGCTCCTCAAAACCATGTCTTCCCAAACTCCACATATCATCACGGTACGGCCTCAAACTTTGCTGAGGTAATACCGAACTTTTCTGAGGCAATGCCGAACAGAGCAGCGCTGCTTGGAGGCATGATTGGCAGCAAGCTCACACCAACAGATCATCTGCATGTGGCACAGAGGTCTGACAAAGCAGCGGTGGAGGAGTCCCACAATTTAACTGTACTCCACGCGGTCTCGGCTACCAATTTGGGCATGCGATTGCTGGCGAGAACACGGGAGTGTGCCGCGATGAGCGAGGAAATAGCTTCCTTGAAGGCTATGGTGGCGGACTTGCAGAAGCGGCTCTATTGTGCCAATCAGCACATGGAAGCACTGCAGAGAAAAAATGAGGACCATGTGGAGCTGCTGCAGATTCTGCAAGTAAGAGAAAACAGAGGCATGCCATGAAGATGAAGATGAAGATGAAGAAGTTGTTTTTATTTTTAATTTACTTGAATGTTTTTTTGTTTTTTTTGTTTTAAACTTTTTATCTTTTTGAATGCAATGTTTGAATAAAAATGTGTTTTTAACACTTAGAAATAAACTAACTAACCACACCACGTAAATAAATAAACTAACCTAACAAAACAAAAAAAAGAACATAAAAGAAAACAAAGAACTTCCAAATTGATTTTTTTTTTTTAAAAAATTTATTATTATTTACAACTAACTGACCACACAAAGAAAAAAAAAACAACAAAGAAGTTCCAAATTGCAATTTACAAGGAAAATTAAATAAAAACTCAAATTTCAATTTTTTTTTTTAACTTTTTAATTTTTAATTTTTTTAATTTTTGTTTTTTTGTTTTTTTTGTTTTTTTTTTTTTTGAAAAAAAACACACAAATATACAAGCAACTCATGGATGACCAGTTAAGGGCCTCAGAAAACACAGCCAGGGGATCCGGGAAGGTTGGAGGGGTCACAAAGGTCCCACTTAAAACCCAAACTTCTTAGACACTGAAGGTGTCGCCTAAAGAACTCCTAGACACTGTATTGACGGAGACGCTCACTGGAGTTACCACGAGTCAGCTAATATAAAAAATCTTTTTTAATTTTTTTTTAATAAAAGAAATAGAAAATTAAAATTACTGAAGTAATAACAAAACAACTAAAGAGAAAGGATTGGAATACTCCCCCTTGAAGCGATTAGGTCGAGCATGATGCATTTGGAGGTCGCGACTTCTCCCACTGCTCCACACTCCCCATTCTTATGATTGAGGTTGCCATCTCTCTCCATTTTTATTAAGCTATCATAAATTGCTAAAACGAACACAAAAAACTTGAAACAGAATTAAAGGATTACGAAATATATAAAAAAAACTAAAAATGAAAAGGAAAAATCAACACACGTCCAATTCCATGCTTCAAAGCAACAAGCACCAATGGGTTGTGTAAGCTGGGACTTAAACCCAGTTCTCTTGCTTGTTGGGCAATTGTCCTTTTCTGTTGGACTACAAACACAACTTGTCCATTAATGTCATTAAGTTTAAAACTTGAAATTGTCCAGTTAAGAAAAAAAAAAATAAAGTAGGAAAGCCAAATATAATCAAACAATGTTACCGATCCCCGGCAACGGCGCCAAAAACTTGTTGCATAGATACAGCTGCACCAAAATGGATTCAGTTGCATCCTCAACTTGTGATACTCGCAAGTGCACGAACCGTTGGTAGTTTAGCGTATGTAAGTGCGAGGTCGATCCCACGAGGATTGGTGATTGAATGATTCAATTCATTTTTCCTACACAAAACAGAAACAAAAACAAAGAACATGAAAGAAGGAAGAAAATAAGAAAGTAACTCAAGCAAATAAGTTCCCAAGTTCAATTTAGATTAATGGATTGATTCTAGCTAAAGTATGATTAAGCCATGGTGTGTGGTCATAACCTTGTGTTCCTAATTCCCTAATTTGATCATTTGTTGTCTAACCTAAAATTAAGCATTAGGAACCCATTAAGCATAGAAGAACATTTTAAACAACCAAGCATGTATCTAATCCCTGTTGTCGAATGTCCATACATACTCTTCCTATTCATAGTTCAATTCGAATTAAAGCATGGTGTATACTCTTAATTCAAACCAAGATAGCTAACATGCAAGCCTAAATGGTGATCAATCATTCAAACTAGCATATTAACTTATAAGCATAATGAATAAGAACAAAAACCATAATTGAAACTTGGAAACTAATTCAACTTGAAAACTTAAGAAAGAATGTACATTAAATAAATTACAACTAAGAAAACATTAAAGAAAGCTAGAATTGAGAACTAGAAAGCAAAACTAAGAGAATTTGAGGGAGAGAAGGGAAGGGAGCTCTAGAGAAGTGTTTGAGAGCTCCCCCCCTTGGGGTGTTTTTACAAGCTTGGGAAACCTCACTATATATAGGCCTAAGGAAGCTGAAAATCTGAATTAAGTATGGCTAATGCATACAACACTTGTTTTATAAAATCTGAAATGGTTGATGCACTTCACTAATGCATACAACACTTCCATTATAAAATATGAAATGGTTGATGCACTTCACCACTAAATCCCACCAGCAGCCCTAGCTCATCTTCATGTCACCATGACCAAGCTTCCAACCAGAAATGATAGCTCATACCTAGCTCACCATGACCAAGCATCCAACCAGCACATGCTGAGGTCAGCATGACCAGCAACTTCAAGGGCTTACAACTTGGGCTTCTCTTAATCAAATTAGGACTTTAAGCACTCGAAATTGAAGTTCAGAATGTCTTCTTTCCAGCCATATGTTATTTGGGCCAATCCAAGGTCGGAGGAAGAAGTTAAGGCCGAAACAAATTGCTAACTCATTTTCGGCGCTGATAAGATCCATCCTGAGCATGGTTCTGTGTTTGCTAGGTAACGGACTCCAGAGTTATCCAATGGGGCTGAATTATGGATATGTTATAGTACACACCAATTGGAACAACTTTCATGAAGAATGTGGCCTCATTCGAGCTATGTAGGTTGTTGAAACAAAGCTTGCAATATGACCTACGAAACTGAGCTGGCAGGGGACTGTAGCCAAAATTGAGTTTGTCTTTAAGCTCTTCATCCATTCATCCAAATTAGGCCCTAACATGCATGGATTGCATCATTTACTATCCAAAGCCCTCATTATTACCTAAAGCTCAATGAACTGAAAGATAAACACAAAAAGGATTAAAAGCACAAGTTTAACTCAAAAACATAACCAAATCATAAGCTAGAAGGGTACAAAATGATATGTAAATATGCACCGATCAATACCTTAGATCGATCTTTCAAACCCTGCTTCACTATGTGAAATGAATCCCCATTTGTTTCCTCCACAGGCTCTTCGTTATTGGACATCTTTTGTTAATCGGAAATAGAGTTACAGAGATAGATTGAGAGGTAAAAGAGCGAGAGGGAGAGAAGGAAGGTGGTGCTTGTGTTTCCACACAAAATATGTTATAAGCTTTAAAAGGAAGAATCTCTCTGCTTCCACATATAAAAGAGGTTCGCAGTTTTTTAATGTGAAACTTCTGTACGTTTTTTACCTTTTTATTTTATTTTAATGGAGGTAAAAGAGAGAGAGAGAGAGAGAGAGAGAGAGAGAGGCTAAATGGTTTTTTAATGGATTTTCATAATAAAAAAATTATTTATTTATTTATTTAATCCACATGTCACGATGTGATTGGACATGTGGGCTCCACTTATCTTCCACATCATACACTTAACAGAATTTTTGACGGCAGGGACCATTTGTGATAAAAAGTCCAAACGTTAAGGACTATTAGTGTCACAAAAAAACCTTAAGAACCATTCGTGATAATTTCGTAAACGTCAAGGACCATTTGTGATAAAAAGCCTAGATTCAATTATTGCTGAATTATATTAGTAAATATAATTTTTCCAATTACTCAACAGAAAAAATATATATTAGTAAATAACACAAAGATCCTAAGTCAGCTTTTTCTTTATCTTGTTTTTTGTTAAACGTTTACTAGTTTAAGAGAAGGCGAACAAGTCAGAGTTGAAAGAAAATCGACTAGCTCATATTTTCGTGAATGATTAATAACCGTTGGTTAATATGAATTTTATATTTATTAATGGTTACTAGTAGTCACCCACAAGACACTACCGTTAATAAAGCTTATAAGAGAAAAACAAAAAATGTAACCAAAAAAGTGGCAGGAAATAAATCTCAAATGTTGGAGACAACCAACTAATTAATTACCTGTCCGAAAACTTTATAAAAAGCTATGAGCTGATCACGTGACTTTCAAGGCCCCAAGTCCCTAGTCATTTCATTAAACACATTGATGGCAAGTATAGAAGAGAAAGGCTCTGCAGATGGAAGAGAAGATCACACACAAGATGGGACTGTGGATCTCAAAGGTAGACTAATTTTACGATCAAAGACTGGGAGATGGAGAGCTTGTTCCTTCATTTTAGGTGTGTAATGTACTCCCTAGTTTTTGTTCTTCAAATATTTGTAAGGGCCCCTTAGCTGGGAGCAAAACGTGCATATCCCGGAGGTGTACATCTGTTTGTAAGTTTATTTCTCTTTGCACGTGATTTGTCGTGTAAGGAGATAATTAGACTGAGCATGGGTTAAAAAGTAAGTCTCGTGATCAAAATCATCCTCCATTTCACTATGACGAATCAATATGTATGATTTTTTTTGTTGATGTTGGGTGTGTTTGATTAATTTGTAGGGCTCATACTATGGAATTGCATCAAACTTGGTGATTTATTTGACAACGAAGCTCCATGAAGGCAATGTAACCTCTGCCAACAATGTTACCAACTGGGTTGGGACTGTGTGGATGACACCTCTGTTGGATGCTCATCTTGGCCGCTACTGGACTTTTGTTATTGCTTCTTCCATATATCTTGTGGTACGAATTAACTCAATTCCAAGCACTTAATAAATTATATCCACATGCATATACATAATTTATCATTTCTCATGATAGAACTTGCATGCCAATATATGCACAAGTATATATGGATCATTAATTGTTGAACAAACCACAAGCATTATATATAAGTGATAATTTTCTGCTTAAATGTGATCACATCTCACCTTGGTGACGTGCAAGCTTATTAAGGGTTTTCTGTTTTTGTTTTTAAAAAAAAGTTATACTAAAAGGTTTTGGATCACAGATAATTTACAAGAATGAACTTAGTTGGTATCGAAAAAGGTGACGATAAAATCACCCTTAACTTATCTCATGCACTCCTCATTTGTGAATGGTAGAAGAGTGTGTGAGGTGAGATTTGTGTAAGATTTGCATTCTAAACCCTAAGGTGGTCTTCTAATCACTTAAGGATAACTAGTTCAATGTCAATTAGGATTACATGGATCGATTAATTTTAAGGCTTGATATATGACTGTTTCAGATAAATACAAGTGCTTAAGGTTTCCTATTTCTAAATGGATTGAGATACCTAATCCTTTAGGTTAAAGGAGTTTAAGTAATCCATGATGAGGAGGATTCTTAAACTATGCCTATAAAAGGGAGGTCCCTATGCTAACGGCAAATACACATTATTCTCATATCATTCTACCCCATCAAGAAGAGATTAAGGAGCCGTATAGCATAGAGAAACTACCCTACATAAAATCTGCCTAACCTGAGAACCAGAACCTGCTGTAGAGTTCCAGTGCAAGAAATCAAGTTTCCTGCTACAGTAATTCACACAATGTCGAATCAAGGTATGTGTTGTGAATATATAAACCTAGTAAAGTTTACATTTGGTATCAGAGCCTAGGTTATATGTTCTTAACCTAATTACAAGATAAAATTCGCATTAAAATCTGGTTTCAATTAAACTAGTCATTATAGCATGTATGTTTTGATTGCATATCTTATTTGTTAAGGTATGAGTTAAGCATAAAGTTCTCTGCTTAAATCATGCTTGAAAGACTGATTGATCAAAGTTTGGGGAGGATCTTGAATCAATTAAGTAAGCCACAGCAACTTAATCGATGCAGGAAATTCTTCATTCAAGGTTCTTGATCAAAATTGCATTATATTCAATCTCTCTTGTACAAATCTCTGTCCACAGACGTGAATTGTGAAAGAAGGATTGATTATAATGGAACGGTTTAGAACAACAGATTGTATGAGCAAACAATGAGTGTTCCTCTATCCACAGATGTGGAATCATTCGTTGTTTCAAGATTGCTTCTACAGATTTGCTGTTTTAAGACCATGGAACATGTTTGATTTGTGACCTACAGGTGCAAATCAATAATGTTTAATTAAGGTTATTGGGGATTTGTATTTATGTTTTCTTGAAATTACAGTGAATGCTACAAGCTATAACTCCATCGAAATCTTGACCGGTTCAAACTATCTAAAGTGGAAAGAAGAGCTGGAAATTTCACTAGGGCTGATGGACTATGATATAGCTCTAAAGTGGGATGTAATCAAAGAACCTGCTGCAGATACAACTGCAGATGACAAAAAGAAATATGAAAGGTGGGAAAAGGCCAACAGGATGGCTACACTGATTATGTTAAAAACCATGACACCTTCTTTGAGAGGTAGCATTCCAAGATCAGAAAGTGCTAAGGATTATCTTGCTGCCATTGGTCAGAAGTTTAAGGAATCTGAGAAAGGAGAGAAAGGTGCTTTGCTAAACAGATTGACTGAGATGAAGTATGATGGGCGAGGTTCTGTAAGAGCTCACATAATGAATATGGCAGACATTGCACACAAGCTAAAGGAATTGAAGATGACTATAGATGATGATATGATGGTGCATTTTGCATTGAATTCACTGCCAAAAGAATTCAAAACTCTCAAGAGTTCTTATGTAGCTCAAAAGGAAAGCTGGACATTGGATGATCTCATAACAATAAGTGTTCAAGAAGAAAATAACATCATCATGGAAAGGGGTCAGAAAACTGTGAATATGGTACAAGATTTTCGTGCCAAACAATTCAAAGAAAAGAAGGGAAATTTTGCAGAAAAGAAAGATAAGGAAAATACCAAGATAAAAGAGGGAAAACCAACTGGATTGAAATGCTATTTCTGCAGAAAATTTGGACACTTGAAAAGGAACTGCACAAGGTACCAGAGGTGGTTAGAAAAGCAAAAAGGAAAAGGTGAAGGTAAGATTGAAAACGCTTTGGTCTGTTTTGAATCAAATTTAATTGATGTTTCAACTGATACTTGGTGGTTAGACAGTGGTACTTCAATACATGTTGCTAATTCTTTGCAGGGGTTCATAACCAAGAGGCCACCAAACAAGGATGAGGTGAAGGTGTTCGTAGGAAATGGAGTCAAAGTACAAGTGGAGTTCATTGGAGCAGTTAGGATTCAACTAGATTCTGGTTTTGTTTTAGATTTGGTAGATGTAGTATATGTTCCTTCTATGACAAGGAACCTTATTTCAGTTGCTAGGCTTGTAAAATCAAAGCTCACTTTGAGTTTTGATGAATTTGGTATTTCAATTTTCAATAATAAAGAGTTAGTTGGCAATGGAATCCTTGTTGGCAATATGTTTCAGTTAAACTGCAAGACTCCTCAAATGGTTATGAACATTACAAGCACAAAACGTAAGAATCAGATATCTGCAAAAATTTGGCACAAGAGACTCGGCCATATTTCAAAAGAAAGATTGAACACCCTATGCAAAGAATCTGTGTTAGCACCACTTGATTTTAATGAGTTGGATGAAAATTGTGTTGAATGCATAAAAGGAAAACTAACCACCTTAAGGAAGAAAGGAGCAGTAAGAAGTGAAAATTTGTTGGAATTAATTCACACTGATATTTGTGGTCCTTTTCCAAATCCAACACATGAAGGATACAAGTATTTTATCACATTCACAGAAGATCACTCAAGATATGGACATATCTATTTGATAAAAGAAAAATCAGAAGCCTTAGATATGTTCAAAATCTATAAAGCTGAGGTGGAAAACAGTTGGAATTTAAAATTAAAGTGGTAAGGTCAGACAGAGGTGGAGAGTATTATGGCAGGTTTGATGAGGCTGGAAGGAATCCAGGACCTTTTGCAAAATACCTACAAGAAGAAGGAATAATTGCTCAATATACAAATCCTGGAACACCCCAGCAGAATGGAGTTTCTGAGAGAAGGAATAGGACTCTAAAAGACATGGTTAGAAGTATGTTGTGTGGTACTAATCTTCCTATTTTTCTATGGGGAGAAGCCTTGAAGACTGCAAATTACATTTTGAATAGAGTTCCAACAAAGAGTGTTAACAAAATACCTTTCGAAATATGGAACAAAAGAAAGCCTAGCTTAAACCACTTAAAAGTTTGGGGTTGCAAAGCAGAGGCGAAACTCTACAATCCTATGGAAAAGAAGCTAGATTCTAGAACTGTAAGTTGCTATTTCGTAGGTTATCCAGAAGGAACAAAAGGATATAGGTTCTATTGTCCAAAGAACACTACAAGATTTGTTGAAACTCAAAGGGCCGTTTTCATGGAAGATGAATATGATAAAATAAAAGACAGAGTTTTGGATTTTGATGAAGGATCAATGGAGATTGATAACCATGCTGGATCTGAGACAAGTAAGGGCACTGTTATTATACCTGCAGTTGACACAAACTGTGATAATCCTGACAATATGGAAGAAGACACGGATCAGGCACAAAACACAAATCCACCTGTGTATGATAATGACATTGACATTCCAGACACAATTCAAGCAGAAATTATGAATCCTGCTGTGCAAAATAACAATGACATTCAAGGCACAGACCAAAATATGCAGGATATGGAATTGAGAAGGTCAAAAAGGGCAAGAAGATCTGCTTTGCCGGATTGCTATGTATATCTGCAAGAATCTGAGCATGACATACTTGGAAAGGATGATCCTGAGAACTTCAAACAAGCCATGATGAGTGAAGACAATGAAAAGTGGTTGGCTGCAATGAAATCTGAGTTAGAGTCAATGAAAAAGAATGGTGTTTGGGAATTAAAAGTTTTACCTCAAGGAAGTAAACCTATAGGCTGCAAGTGGGTTTATAAGACTAAAAGGGACTCGAAAGGGGCAATAGACAGGTACAAAGCTAGGCTGGTTGCAAAAGGATACACACAACAAGAGGGCATTGATTATACAGAAACTTTCTCACCAGTATCTACTAAAGACTCATTCAGAGTAATCATGGCGTTGGTTGCACATTTTGACTTGCATCTTCACCAGATGGATGTCAAAACTGCATTCCTAAATGGATATTTGAAGGAAGAAATTTACATGCAGCAGCCTGAGGGTTTTGTTCAAAAGGGACAGGAAAACATGGTCTGCAAATTGAACAAATCATTATATGGTTTAAAACAAGCTTCTAGACAGTGGTACATGAGATTTGATGAAGTTATCAAGACATATGGGTTCACAGAAAATGTCCTAGATTCATGCATATATGTCAAGATGAGTGGGAGGCACTATGTTTTACTCGTACTCTATGTGGATGACATTCTCCTAGCAAGCACTAATCTCACACTGTTACATGATGTCAAGGTCTTCCTATCTAAGCATTTTGAAATGACTGATTTAGGAGAGGCATCTTATGTTCTTGGAATAGAAATTAGCCGAGATAGGAAAAGAGGCTTATTAGGACTTTCACAAAAGGGGTACATTGAGAAAATACTCAAAAGGTTCAATATGATGGACTGTGCAGGGGGTGATGTGCCTATTAACAAAGGAGATAAGTTCAGTCGTGAACAGGCGCCAAAAACAGATCAAGAGAAGTTGGAGATGGCAGATAAGCCTTATGCATCATTGGTTGGCAGCCTTATGTATGCTCAAGTCTGCACAAGGCCTGATCTAGCTTTTCCTTTAAGTGTGTTAGGGAGGTTTCAATCGAATCCAGGACATGCTCATTGGGTTGCAGGGAAGAAAATCATGAGATACCTGCAGAGAACAAAGGATTTTAAGATAGTTTACAAAAGGAATGAAAGCTTAGAATTGGTTGGTTATGCAGATGCTGACTTTGCAGGATGTGCAGATGACTTAAAGTCTACTTCAGGTTTTGTTTTTCTATTTGGAGGAGCTGCAGTTTCTTGGAAAAGTGTTAAGCAGTCTATTGTGAGCACCTCAACTATGCAGGCAGAGTTCATAGCTTGTTATGAAACAACATGTCAAGCACTTTGGCTGAAAATTTTTCTAACTAGCCTGAAAGTTTTGGGAACAATTGAGAAGCCTATACAGATTTGGAATGATAATAACTCAGCTATATTGTTTGCAAAAGGGAACAAAAGGTCAATTGGAGGGAAGCCTTTATCGCTAAAGTTCTTATCAGTGAAAGAGAAGATCAGTGAAGGAAGCATTGCTATGGATCATATTAATACAGAGTCTAATCTAGCAGATCCATTCAATAAAGGGCTACCAAATAATGTTTTCAAGAGGCATGTAACTGATATGGGGTTGTTATCCAGTTTTGATGCTTAAAAACAGTGGGAGCAGCTTGTTAGTTTTCAAGAGAAAAAGGATATATCGGGAATTTGCAGATTTGTCGTCCGAGCTCCGATTGAGGTGTATTATACCTTTTTGAAAAGGGAATGACGCCACAAATCAGACTCAGTGCTTTGCACTGATGTAGGGTGTTTTTTTGGCCATCTGAGCTCGTTTAGCCTTCCAAAACCGCATTTAAAGAGTTGAAAGTTTTGATTTTGATGTTGTTTTGGTTATTTTGTTTGGTTAACTTGTTTTGCATAAACTTTTGGTTATTTGAATGCAATTAACAGTGAATGATTAGTTGCTAGCTTAAGGTTAACTGTTAAAGTATTGCATTCATAACAGTGATGTCTTTTACTTGGAGTAAAAGAAAGGATCTTGAACAATCCTATAAGTTGGACTAAAAGAATGATCATAGCAGTTATGTCAATTTGGTTAGCTATGATCGTTCTGTGATTTCAATCTTGATGGGAGCCCTATGTGACATTGGATTTGATAAATGTAGTTGTAAAGACTTCATGGAAGTTTCTCTGCTCAGTCTTGATAACTCATTATCATCTTCATTGTTGACAAGTGGCTTGATGAGGAAACAAAATCGAACTGTATTCCACAAGGCCTTACAGTAATTGACATTGTTCTTTAGTGATTATTTGACCAAGTGGGAGAATGTAAGATTTGCATTCTAAACCCTAAGGTGGTCTTCTAATCACTTAAGGATAACTAGTTCAATGTCAATTAGGATTACATGGATCGATTAATTTTAAGGCTTGATATATGACTGTTTCAGATAAATACAAGTGCTTAAGGTTTCCTATTTCTAAATGGATTGAGATACCTAATCCTTTAGGTTAAAGGAGTTTAAGTAATCCATGATGAGGAGGATTCTTAAACTATGCCTATAAAAGGGAGGTCCCTATGCTAACGGCAAATACACATTATTCTCATATCATTCTACCCCATCAAGAAGAGATTAAGGAGCCGTATAGCATAGAGAAACTACCCTACATAAAATCTGCCTAACCTGAGAACCAGAACCTGCTGTAGAGTTCCAGTGCAAGAAATCAAGTTTCCTGCTACAGTAATTCACACAATGTCGAATCAAGGTATGTGTTGTGAATATATAAACCTAGTA
The DNA here is from genome assembly GCF_965620075.1 of Prunus avium. Lineage (NCBI taxonomy): Eukaryota > Viridiplantae > Streptophyta > Magnoliopsida > Rosales > Rosaceae > Prunus > Prunus avium. The sequence goes on from NC_142291.1 coordinate 37,432,249, forward strand.
AAGTTTACAATTTGAAGTGTCAAAATCATTCCCAATCGGATATCATGATTGCCTTTTTGCTATGTTTTTCCAAGACAATGTATTTCTCATTGTATATTTTGGGATATAATTGGTAGTTTGATCACACATCACAAGCCTCCTCATGCACTTGCCTGCCTATTTAACTTTTCCTATCCAGTAGGTTGGGTAAGGAGAAAGGAAAAGAGGAAACAGGAAGGAGTCGAGGTAGGGGTAGTTTGGGAATAATGGAGAGTCAATGGAGAGTGAAACAGCGCCAGAAGAGGAAAACAAAAATCTCGAATTGGATCAGAATTGATAGAGTTCATACGTACATACATTAGAAGGCTGCATCCATTGGAAGTTTGGCAAATGCATGACTCACAAGAATGAAGCTTGAGTTATTGGAAAACTAGAGTTCCTTGAAGGTCTTTATAAGACTTACTCTAAAGAACATAATAGCTTGGATAGGGCTATGCAAGTGGCCCAATTGAGTGGCTTGTGCGTTTGAGTCTTTGGATTAATGCCTTATTAATTGAGCCAATGATTAATTAATTAATATATATATATATATATATATATATAATTAATCAAAAGATGGGCCTCTTACCTCTTAGAAATAATACTTCTGTTTTTTGCTAATTAAAGTAATTAAAAAAAGGCTAAGGTATTACTTAATTAGATGCATTAAATTCAAGAAGTTGGCCAAAAAACAAGAGTGTTGCTAAACGAACCCTAAAATTAACTGAGTACATCCTAATATTTAAATCAAAATGTAAAATTAACTAAGTACACCCTATTTAATTACCAAAAATACCCCGGATACACCCTTGAGAAGCTTTGATTCAAAGGCCGCAGAAAGCCCCTTGTTTTCTCTTTGATTTATTATTCTCCATTGCCGTGTGGTTCTTTAATTGAATAAATGATGTTTACCGGGTCTTAAATTAGAACGGACAAAAACAAAGATAAAAAGTTCAATTTAGGGATGCATGTATCGTGATGACCTTGTTGGGATACCCCTAGGAAATCCTATCTTCGTATGATCAGTGTGTCTGGCTTTTTCTCCTTCAACCACTAAATGGGCCTGATTCGAGTTTGAATGAATTAGCGCATGTACCTCGCTCAACCACATAATGGAATAGGGTTTCTATCTATTTTTCCCAATTAAGCAGATTCTTCAACTCAAATCCCAAAAGTTTCAATCTTTATTTTCTTATTTTTCACCCAAATTGAATTGGGTTTCTTCAATTTTTTAGAATTTCAATACACAATTACCGAATTCCAATTTCAATTCCAAGCAAGCACGTATGAACTCGCTTGGTATTTGGAGGTTTTTTAATCTTTTTATTGTCAATAAAAGCAAATAACATAGTTTTTGGAGTATGGTTTTTCGTTTATGTTTGATTAGAGTTGAATATGGTGAGTAGGGTGTACTTATTAAAATTACATTTATTTCATAATTCAAAATATCCTTTTTGGTAATTTTATATAAGGATAAATTAGTAATTCAATAAATAGTTTGATAGTAGGGTGTACTCAGTTACTTTTAGGGTTCATTTAGCACCACTCAAAAACAAAAGTGAAGAAACTAATTTTATATTTTTAAAACTCAAAAAACAAAAAAAGCAAAACAACCTCACCCGACGAAATTACCTCTACCGACGACATTTCGTCGCGGGAAACCTAATCCGACAAACTTTTGCCGGCAAACACCTATGCCGACGAAATTTCATCGCGAGAGGTTTTTAAAAAAAAATTAAATATAAACTTAGTGTCTTTAGGTCAATAAATTTTTATTTTTTCAAAATTTCTTTCCAGTAATTAATTTAATTACTTTCATTAGTAATTATTTTCTAACTATTATTTCTCTAGTGAATAATTAGTATTAAATATTTTAATTAATAGCATAAATGATATTACTAAATAAATAGTATTTAGACTAGTCTAGAGCATTATCTATTACGTTTAGGCCATTACCAACGTATATCTATTGTGAGATCCCACATCGACCAACGGAGAGTGGGTGATGTGCCTTATATGTACACACCCGCATCCATATAGCACGAGGCCTTTTGGGAGCTCACTGGCTTCGGAGTTGTAGGAACTCCGAGGTTAAGCGAGTTGGGGGCGAGAGCAATCCCAGGATGGGTGACCCACTGGGAAGTTGGTCGTGAGCTCCCATAAACAAAACCGTGAGGGCCAGAGAGGGGGGGCCCAAAGCGGACAATATCGTGCTACGGCAGAGCCGATCCGGGATGTGACATCTATTGTCCCCTTTTGATTTTTTACTTTTCCAGAGTTATTACCCGTATAAAGAATTTAGCATTTTCCCATTTAATACTCGTATTATACACGTACATACGTATTTTTTGAATAATACTTCCGTTTTTCGTATATGTCTTCAAGAGTCGGTATAATGAAAGCAAACGTATAATACACGTACTTTAATGATTATTTAATATCAAAGAACAAAAAGCGGAAGTCCACAAAATTATTCAAAAAACAATTAATTACTATTTACCAAGTAATTTACGAAATCAGTAAAAATTTTAAATATTCGCTAAAGAAATAATAATTAAAACATAATCACTAACTAAAGTAATTAAAAAAAGGCTAAGGTATTACTTAATTAGATGCATTAAATTCAAGAAGTTGGCCAAAAAACAAAAGTGAAGAAACTAAATTTCTATTTTTAAAACTAAAAAAAAAAAAAGAGGCCAAACAACCTCTCCCGACGAAATTACCTCTACCGACGACATTTCGTCGCAAGAAACCTAATCCGACAAACTTTTGCCGGCAAACACCTATGCCGACGAAATTTCATCGCGAGAGGTTTTTAAAAAAAAATTAAATATAAACTTAGTGTCTTTAGGTCAATAAATTTTTATTTTTTCAAAATTTCTTTCCAGTAATTAATTTAATTACTTTCATTAGTAATTATTTTCTAACTATTATTTCTCTAGTGAATAATTAGTATTAAATATTTTAATTAATAGCATAAATGATATTACTAAATAAATAGTATTTAGACTAGTCTAGAGCATTATCTATTACGTTTAGGCCATTACCAACGTATATCTATTGTCCCCTTTTGATTTTTTACTTTTCCAGAGTTATTACCCGTATAAAGAATTTAGCATTTTCCCATTTAATACTCGTATTATACACGTACATACGTATTTTTTGAATAATACTTCCGTTTTTCGTATATGTCTTCAAGAGTCGGTATAATGAAAGCAAACGTATAATACACGTACTTTAATGATTTTTTAATATCAAAGAACAAAAAGCGGAAGTCCACAAAATTATTCAAAAAACAATTAATTACTATTTACCAAGTAATTTACGAAATCAGTAAAATATTTAAATATTCGCTAAAGAAATAATAATTAAAAAATAATCACTAACTAAAGTAATTAAAAAAAGGCTAAGGTATTACTTAATTAGATGCATTAAATTCAAGAAGTTGGCCAAAAAACAAAAGTGTAGAAACTAAATTTCTATTTTTAAAACTAAAAAAAAAAAGAGGCCAAACAACCTCTCCCGACGAAATTACCTCTACCGACGAAATTTCGTCGCGAGAAACCTAATCCGACAAACTTTTGCCGGCAAACACCTATGCCGACGAAATTTCGTCGCGAGAGGTTTTTAAAAAAACATTAAATATAAATTTAGTGTCTTTAGGTCAATAAATTTTTATTTTTTCAAAATTTCTTTCCAGTAATTAATTTAATTACTTTCATTAGTAATTATTTTCTAACTATTATTTCTCTAGTGAATAATTAGTATTAAATATTTTAATTAATAGCTTAAATGATATTACTAAATAAATAGTATTTAGACTAGTCTAGAGCATTATCTATTACGTTTAGGCCATTACCAACGTATATCTATTGTCCCCTTTTGATTTTTTACTTTTCCAGAGTTATTACCCGTATAAAGAATTTAGCATTTTCCCATTTAATACTCGTATTATACACGTACATACGTATTTTTTGAATAATACTTCCGTTTTTCGTATATGTCTTCAAGAGTCGGTATAATGAAAGCAAACGTATAATACACGTACTTTAATGATTTTTTAATATCAAAGAACAAAAAGCGGAAGTCCACAAAATTATTCAAAAAACAATTAATTACTATTTACCAAGTAATTTACGAAATCAGTAAAATATTTAAATATTCGCTAAAGAAATAATAATTAAAACATAATCACTAATTAAAGTAATTAAAAAAAGGCTAAGGTATTACTTAATTAGATGCATTAAATTCAAGAAGTTGGCCAAAAAACAAAAGTGAAGAAACTAAATTTCTATTTTTAAAACTCAAAAAAAAAAAGAGGCCAAACAACCTCTCCCGACGAAATTACCTCTACCGACGAAATTTCGTCGCGAGAAACCTAATCCGACAAACTTTTGCCGGCAAACACCTATGCCGACGAAATTTCGTCGCGAGAGGTTTTTAAAAAAACATTAAATATAAATTTAGTGTCTTTAGGTCAATAAATTTTTATTTTTTCAAAATTTCTTTCCAGTAATTAATTTAATTACTTTCATTAGTAATTATTTTCTAACTATTATTTCTCTAGTGAATAATTAGTATTAAATATTTTAATTAATAGCTTAAATGATATTACTAAATAAATAGTATTTAGACTAGTCTAGAGCATTATCTATTACGTTTAGGCCATTACCAACGTATATCTATTGTCCCCTTTTGATTTTTTACTTTTCCAGAGTTATTACCCGTATAAAGAATTTAGCATTTTCCCATTTAATACTCGTATTATACACGTACATACGTATTTTTTGAATAATACTTCCGTTTTTCGTATATGTCTTCAAGAGTCGGTATAATGAAAGCAAACGTATAATACACGTACTTTAATGATTTTTTAATATCAAAGAACAAAAAGCGGAAGTCCACAAAATTATTCAAAAAACAATTAATTACTATTTACCAAGTAATTTACGAAATCAGTAAAATATTTAAATATTCGCTAAAGAAATAATAATTAAAACATAATCACTAATTAAAGTAATTAAAAAAAGGCTAAGGTATTACTTAATTAGATGCATTAAATTCAAGAAGTTGGCCAAAAAACAAAAGTGAAGAAACTAAATTTCTATTTTTAAAACTCAAAAAAAAAAAGAGGCCAAACAACCTCTCCCGACGAAATTACCTCTACCGACGAAATTTCGTCGCGAGAAACCTAATCCGACAAACTTTTGCCGGCAAACACCTATGCCGACGAAATTTCGTCGCGAGAGGTTTTTAAAAAAAAATTAAATATAAACTTAGTGTCTTTAGGTCAATAAATTTTTATTTTTTCAAAATTTCTTTCCAGTAATTAATTTAATTACTTTCATTAGTAATTATTTTCTAACTATTATTTCTCTAGTGAATAATTAGTATTAAATATTTTAATTAATAGCTTAAATGATATTACTAAATAAATAGTATTTAGACTAGTCTAGAGCATTATCTATTACGTTTAGGCCATTACCAACGTATATCTATTGTCCCCTTTTGATTTTTTACTTTTCCAGAGTTATTACCCGTATAAAGAATTTAGCATTTTCCCATTTAATACTCGTATTATACACGTACATACGTATTTTTTGAATAATACTTCCGTTTTTCGTATATGTCTTCAAGAGTCGGTATAATGAAAGCAAACGTATAATACACGTACTTTAATGATTTTTTAATATCAAAGAACAAAAAGCGGAAGTCCACAAAATTATTCAAAAAACAATTAATTACTATTTACCAAGTAATTTACGAAATCAGTAAAATATTTAAATATTCGCTAAAGAAATAATAATTAAAACATAATCACTAATTAAAGTAATTAAAAAAAGGCTAAGGTATTACTTAATTAGATGCATTAAATTCAAGAAGTTGGCCAAAAAACAAAAGTGAAGAAACTAAATTTCTATTTTTAAAACTAAAAAAAAAAAAGAGGCCAAACAACCTCTCCCGACAAAATTACCTCTACCGACGAAATTTCGTCGCGAGAGGTTTTAAAAACATGGGTAATGATTTCCCCACTCCAATTTTATCCACTTACACTCCTTTTTTAGTTATAAAATGGAGTGTAAGTGGATAAAATTGGAGTGAGGAAATCACCACTCAAAAACAAAAGTGAAGAAACTAATAATGGGTTCCTTGAAAAAAAAAATCGTTCTCTTTTATTTTCATTTATCAATAAGGCTAGTGTAGAATATTATCCATTACTATTATCTTAGCCTGATTTAATTACTTTAATTAGTAATTATGTTCTAACTATTATTTCTCTAGCGAATAATTAGCATTAAATATTTTAATTTACTTAATAAATAGTAATTTGTTTTTTTATTTTTTTTCTTTAATAAAATATTTAAGTACTAATTATTCACTAAGTAAATAATAATTTAAACATAACTACTAATTAAAGTAAAAAATTTATTTTCAAAAATAAATTAGTAAGTCATGTGCTTGGTATGTTACTTTTTAGAGCATGTTACTTTCTAAACGAAGTAATGAATGAAATTTGAAAAGTTGACGTTGGAGTACTCTTATTTTGAATAATTATTTGCAGAATTTTGGACTTAATATTTCAATTTTTATACATTTAAGATGAACAAGACATTTTTATACATGTGCCTTTGAAAGGCGGGTTGCCATAGAACTCATGACAAAAAAAAACCGTGAGTGGGGAAATAAAACTAAACATGAACAGAGTATCAGAAATTTCAAAATTTTACTTGACTTTTAGAAATAAACAAGTTTCAAAACAAAACTAAGTATGAACAAGGAAAAAAAATATTATATGAAAAACCTAGCCACAAACTGAAATCTAACATGTGGGATTCAGTCTGAATAAAATCTACATGATCAAATGGCTCCCATTATTTTTCTTTTTTTTTTTTTGGTTTTTTTTTGCTAGATGGATATTCTTGGCATGAACAGAAAATCCCTGCCATTGCATGCTTTGTCAACAGACAAGACGCTGTAACTCACATCTAGCAATTGATTCCAAGAGCCAGGTGTGGCCAATGATTTGGGATCCAATTTTTGCGGCTATATCCTGGGCTTCATTTGACCTTTGCCAAAGGATTGAAACTTCTTCCCCCAACTTGCATCCTTCTTGGGGGTCAAGGTTGTAAACAACTAGCGTCCTTGAAGCTGCCTGTCCAAGAGAACTTTGTTCCAGCGCTTCTTCTGTGCTGTCAAAAACAGTACCTCCTGCGGCTATGATCAAATCTTCAAGATCTTCCTGTCTATCCAGTACAAAATCACCAGCAAAATAGAAACTCAAACCATTGAAGAGCTTTGGATCCTGCAGAGGAAATAATCCAATAACTCAAATCAAAATAGAGTTCTAAGAAGATTTGCATAATTGGTTCTAAAGTTATTGGCAGATATTTCAGTTGGAGGGTAATTATTGGAAAGTAAACTTGAGTTTATGCACTTTCACAAAGTTTTCTTGGAGGAACTTACCTTGTTTAATGCCCGAAGCCTGCCAGTTTTTGGGCCATCATGACACCCATAGTTATCGAGACTAACTTCATAAGGTTCTTCATCTACATGATGCATGGCTTCCATGCATGCTTTTACCCCTGCACCCATGTCTATGTAATTAGACATTTAAAATGAATAAAAAGCGGCACACCATATGATAAATAACACATTAACTAAAAGACGTCAGTCAGAAAAGTGCATGAAAGATCTTTCAAGCACATACATCACAGGTTTGTCAAAAATATTCATCCATAGAAAATGCAATTGAAGCTTACAGTCAATTTTCAGAATCCATCTTCCAGCCAAAATGGCCATGCAGGTTTTTAAAGTCCGGACATATGCACCATCCTCATCCACAGCTGCAATTACATGTGTAACATCTGGTCTCCAGATCTTGGACACAGTTCCACCATTCATCTTGGCAAACTTGATCAAAAGAAGCTGCACCATTCAGAGAAAAGATACAAGTTGCTCATACAGCAACCAAGACATTTAGTTTATACAATAGAACATGATCTTCCAGATCACATAAAAAGAAAATTGGCATTGCAGATTGTTACTATTGGTAGAACTGTAGGCCTGAAAACCAGGAGCCTCAAATCTACAATTCACCTTATAACATTATTATAAATTTTATCCAAGGATAAGTCTAAATAGATTGCAAAACATAATGTTATCAAATTAGTAATTTGACCACAACAGGTCCTTGCAAGGTAAGCAAAGAAAGGATCAATATCATTGCAGAGATAAGCTCTACCAAGTTTTGAGACACTCAAGATTACTTTCCATCATGTCTTAATAACAACATGGAGCCAAGTGGGTAATAACATGAGTAATTCCTTTCAAACTAACCTTCTCTTCAGAAGACAAACCAGAAGGGCATAAAATCCATTCTTTTGCTCCATTTGAAGCTACCCAACTGTTGGACAGCGGACGTATTCTGCGTGGCAGAAAATTTGACATTCGATTAAACATTGACAGTGTAACTAAGATAGAAACATTTACAAGCCTTTTGTAAGGACTTAGGGCTTATAAGTAATAAGCATCTTGAAGAGCTAAGAGTTAAAAAAATAAAAGGGACCAAAACATAAGAATTCTGCTTCAAATAATCATTTGGGCATCAAAAGAGCAAAAAGAACAATGTCATACTTGGGATTCTCAGAATTTGGCTTCTCACTGGGAAATTTAACAGAACAATGAGCTGGACAGAGCAGCAGAAAGTTTTCCTGTAAGAAGTCAAAAAACCATTAACTATTATTTAAGGCTTAATGGACTTTGGCAACAATGTAAAGATAAAAATAAAATCTTAAGACAATAGATACTAAACAAAAGGACCACAATAAACACATTGAACATGCTACTCCATAAAAAAGCAAATGATATATACCCTGTCCCAACGACATTTAGAAATTCCAATTGCACAGGTAACATGATAGCTTCTCCGGCAGGACTTCACAAAGCATCCCAATGCTGCTCCCTTTAGCCCACATTTGCTGCATTTAAGCTTTGCACCCCTTGCCACTTCTGCTTTCAACTTCTTAACAGCTTCACCAACAAAATACACTTGTGGTGCCCTGCAATTTAAAATCCAAAATATGTTCACTATATATTCATCTTTAGAAATACATACACTTTTGTGTATAGAAGACATTAGTATGTTTCCAGAAAAAGAAAACCTAAATGTTTTCACATGTTTACTAACTATGGTGGACAAAAAAATTTGACATATTACTGCTTGAACATACCAATCAATGCATATTCTGTGAACAGGGATGGCATTTGAAACAGCTGCCTCATCTCCCACTACCAATTTCTCATTAGAATAATGCAGCATTGGCCCTGTAACCTGAAAGATTTCATCAATTCAATTGAATTACACTTTACCATGTATACAAAATGGCACTAAGATTAATTAAACCACGTAAGAGTAACTAACCTCTGAGATTGTGGAAGACTGGCAAAATGCACAAATGGTATTAGAAGATGTCCTGAATCCATGTTCCAGCTCAGAATTAGTAGTTGAAACTGGCTCAAAGTTCAGATTCTTTTGTCTTTTGAGGTCCCTCAAGTGACCATCATTTTCAGTTGCAGAACTATCATGCCTTTTCAGACCTGTTCTACTATCATCAATTTCACTGATAGATTTCCTGACCAAAGAACTTTCTGAAATCTGAAAAAAGAATCACATAAAAGTAGAGGATATAAATAATCACAATTATAAGACATTAGTATAACCGTAGAACAAAATAATATATCAATAAAACTAGCTTTGAAATGAAAAAAATAAAAAAAAAGTTCATATACGCGTAGACACTCATGCATCGCACAATTTCTATTCAACCATGGAATTTTCAAATTTCTGTCAAAATAAAATATTTATATTTACTTCATAGATTTCTTACACATGATTTTATTTCATCTAGCTTGCATGACATGGGTACAATACCAAGGGAGAATGCTAATTTTGCACGTTTGTAACTTGAAGAAAACAACAAAATGGCATTAGTAAATCAAGAAACTATAAAAATCTTACTTGCTCACGGTGACGATCAGAGCTATCATTATCTGAACATTTGGTATCACCAAATGAAGGAGGACTGTCCGGCAATGACTGCGCGACCTGATTCATGTCTCTCTCTATGGTCATACATTCTTCAAGTCCCCCAGCTCTTATTTGAGAGCTTGGAGGCGAATTGAGATTTCCTACTCCATTAAATCCATCTATTGGCATGACACACTTATCTACTTTGCAATTCGTGTCAACTACATCTGCAACAGAACGATTCAGACTACATGGAACCCAAACTCGTTCATTAGCACCTGATGAATAAATGGATTGCCCACTGTTTGAATTACCCCCTTGGCCATTGTCAAATGGTTCTTTAGCCATTTTCCCAGCAAAACTGATATTAGGTGAAACAGTCCTAACATCTGCAGCAATTGACACATACAGCTCAAATATTATCGCCTGACAAAGCTTTAAAACAAAGAGCAGTGGGTGAGAAGCTCCAAAGTAGTATCTAAATAAGTGTATTTTTACATAAAGGTTGTACCAGAAGAAATGGGCTGCAACAAGTTGGCACAGAAAGACGCATCCAAGCTTTTGTAGATTGCTACTATGTTTTCCATGAAAGGCGCAGGCCTGAGATCTGCCAGCCCACAAAACCATTGCATCAGATAGAAAATTAATTAGATAAATTATTTTTGAGAGTTTATACAATAATTTTTTCAGCCCAAAGAAACTAACTCTTTCACTAAAAGTACTATCTCCCATCATAAAACCCTAATTAAGGGCAATCAACAACTATACCTCGATCCGCAACTTGAACTTTACACAAAGGGCACTCTTTTCCAAAATGCGTCGAATTGGGTATGCAGGAACTGCAATTAATTCAAAATACAACGTCAAATTAAGAATCTTGAGATGCAAAGTAACCGAACAAGGAGATTAGGGAAAAGGAAAAAGTTGAAGAAGAAGACGCACTTGCAGAAAATGTGATTGCATGGAAGCAAAGTTGGCCGATGAAGCAAACTCAAGCTGCAGACAACAAGAACAACACGAAAGCAGAAAAACCCATGTCAGATAAACCCTGTTTGTTTCTCATAAAACCAAAACAAAAAATATCGATAAAATAAAATAAAAAGAAGATAAATTTAGCAAGCGAAACAAACCAGAGCGAACACTTGAGCTCGAGACCCAGTTTCTGAAAATGAAGAACGCACGGATTCATCATCGACCTGGTAGAACTATCACTACACTTAGAATCCGCCATTGAAGCTTGGCTCTGGAAACCGAACAGTTGCAGAGAACAAAGAGTGCATAAAGGTTACAGCGATGAAGGAGGAGGGCATGGAGTATTAATAAGGGGGTCTTTTCGCTCGGGGTGTTGGAGTGTGAGGGACACGTGGACACCGTGATTTGTTCTACGAAATAAGAAATGGGCGGGTGATTTTTTTTATTAGAACGCTGACGTTTCCACTCGCGCGCATTTCCATTTTCAGTTTTAGAGACTCCCGCCTGCGTGCTCCCTCTTATTTTTTATTTTCCCTTTCTTGGCTTTTTCATTTGATGGGTTATTTCAAATTTAAAGATTGTGGGTTTATATATATATATATAATAAAGGCATTAGTGAAATAATATCTCATTGGTACATTAGTTCTTATTTAATTTTCATATTTCCTCAGATTTTAAACTGAAGGAGCCATGATCATCATGTCACCTCTTTCATTTTGCTATTGCAGTCTAACAGAGTTTTCCTCAGAATTAAATTCAATCCCTGAAAAATCCACAGTTTCACCATCTCTATAGATTGTTCATAACAAACTTGGGACATCAGATGGACTGTCATTCCCTTCCTCAACAGAGACCATCTCCACGGCCTCACCGATGTTATTTACCGCCAACTATGTTGATGGTACATTAGTTTCTTCAATGATATGTGATATATCAACTGCCTTGTTGGACAAATTTTCAGAGCCAGTAGTTTGAGATTCTATGGAAGTGTCAGTCAAATCTATAGCACCTCTGTCACTGGAATTCCAATCCAATTCTAGGACACCACAAGACCCTCCTTGAGGACAAGATTCTGTAATCAATGATTCTGTTTCTTCATTAAAGGCAATTTCTGCATTGTCTACGGCTATCACATCCTCCTTCGATTGCGTATAATCATCTAAAGGACTTACAACATCATCCTCAAAAGAGTCAGTTGCATACTTTGATTCGCCATTGCACGGTTCAGCATTTAAGGCAAGTTCTGGATCATATGTGGCTACTGCATCCTCTAAAGAATTTCTAACATCTTCCCAAAAAGAGTCAGCTGCATTCTTAGGTTCTGCATTCAGTGAGGCTGATTCAGCATTATAGGCAACTTCTGGATCATATGTAGCTGCTGCATCCTCCTCTGGCTCCACATAATCTTCTAATGAGTTTCTAACATCTTCTTGAAAAGAGTCAGCTGAAATCTTCGATTGGTCCATGCATGGTCCTGTATCCGCTGATGCTGTTTTTGCATTGTAGGCAACTTTTGGATCATGTGTGACTACTGCATCCTCCTCTGGCTCCACATAATCTTCTAAAGAGCTTCTAACGTTTTCCTCTAAAGAGCCAGCTGAGGCAACTTCTGGCTCGTCTGTGGCTACTGCATCCTCCTCTGAAGAACTAGCATCATCCGGAAAAGAGTCAGCTGCATACTTGGATTGGTCCTCTGATTCTTGTTCACTGACAGGCTCTTGGTCCAGAGGCAACAGTGTTTTCTCACTCTCCAGCAGCTTTTGGATTGTTTCAGCAGCAAAGTCTATAGCCCATATATCATCATTGACATCTCTGCACAAAAGGATTCAAGAAACTGTAACGTCTAAGGGATCAATATAAAACTCAATCTTTTGAGCATGGCAGTAGACGCACATGCTAAATGTTGAACTTACAGCTAGCACAAGTGAAAAAAAGGACCACCTTAATGAAAAAGGATGGAGTCTGCGAGAGAGAGAGAGAGAGAGAGAGAGAGAGAGAGAGAGAGAGATACCTTCTTGGATCTAGTCCAGCTGAAAGTAAGGCTGATTTCATGAGATTTAGTAGAAACAAAGGGTTATTGGAGAAGTATCCTCCATACTTTGAGATTTCCACCAGAAATTGCACATCCAAAACAAACTGCTCCAGGAAACATAAACAAAATGATATATATTAAATGAACATGCATCGTAATAAAATGGATTACAAAGAGGCTGCTAGCACTTATCTAAGCAAAAGGCAAAAGAAAGAAAAAAATGAGCCACAGACCTGCTTGAAATTGAGAGGAAGCTCTACTGTCATATTCTCCCCGTCGATATCCCGGTTCTCTTTGTTATTTGAAACCCAAACAAAGACGGCCTCTATAAGCTCCCTCAATAGCTCCAATAACCAATCAACTTCAAAAATATTGTCTTCAGAAAGTTTTTCCAGTTTTCTCAGCTCTAAAAACAGTACCTGATGAGACATCAGAATCACAACATATAAGCAGCATAAAATCTAGTCCACAAACTACAGATTTTATCAACCAATAAGAGTCTATTTACTAATGCATGAGGAAAATTAAAAGAAAAACTGCTGAACGAGGCAGTGACATGAAAAACCATCTACAACTTCCATTTATGTTGGCAAAAATACCTGAAAGGCAAGGGAAGGCATCACTCCATGAAACATAGAAGACTCACCAGGCCCGTCAACACTACTTGCAGGAGTGAGTTTGTAGCTAGTTTTGACGGACATAATTTTCAATATAAATTGCTCACAGAAAAGAGCTCTGAGCCGACAAGAAGCCTCTTGAATGAACGAAATACAACTGTCAAGTTCCTTCACTTGAACCTCAACTGGATGGATTTTCATTAATTCAGAGTTGACATCACTAACACCTTTGAAGATGCTTCTAACCATGCTGGAGAAGAGTTGCTCTAGTGCTGACAGATTGGCTAAGATAGAAACCTGTTGTTGCACTGAATTGGCCAAATAGAGTCTCGAATTATTTGTTTCTGCAACAGCTGTTTCACAGTTGATGGCTCTTTCAAGGATGTCTATATACTTTTTGAAGAGGTTCATAAGTCCACTAACGATTGATCCTTCAATTTGAAGGGAAAATAATGGGTTGACATCTACAGTGATAGACTGGAAGGGAAAAAACAAGTTACAAGTAAGAATAGCATCACACCAGAAAGATTAATAGTTTATATATACACATATCAAATACTATCATGACGCTTTATACACATTTGGTCTCTCATTCAAGAGCTTTAGTCTCATAAACAAAAGCCCAATGCATGTCTATCACCCGGCAGCTTTGCTTTTGTCTAAAATCAATACAAAGACAAAATTATACATACCTGCAGCAGTGTTACAAACTTCCGGCCGCTGTTAGTGAGCAAGCAATATTCTGGTTGTTGCCCGACAACCATGGAAGAACAACCTTCATTCATAATTCCTGATACAAGATATCTACCCAAAACCCAAGCATCAGTCGCTGTAAAGATATCAATTACTTTCTTAAAGTGGTCTAGGTGTTTATGTAGAACCTCTTCCATGCAAGGGCGAATATGCTTGATCAAATATGGCCGCAGCACTAATCTCTGAGTTTCCAACAGAGAACAAAATGACATTGCAAACTGTACAGCTTCCACTGCTGTGGACAATCCACCACTTATTTCTGAGATGGTCTTAACATATTTATCAAAACAAGCACAAAACACTTTTGTTTCTTGACTGGCCCACTGGACAAGTTCCAATGCATATGGAGAAGTTTCCCCATATAACATCACAAAACTTCTCGCCGCTTGAGAAATCATAGAGAATACAAACTTTGAGAGTTCCCTGATATATAACCTATGTAAGAATGATTTTGAAGCCTGAAAATTATGTATCCCAGACGCAATGCGTGAATGGTAGTACTTGATCAACAATTGAGTTGCAAGGTGACTGTCACCTAGCCTGCAGAGCCCCACCAGTGCCTTTTGAAGCTCCGGGGCAGCTATTCTTCGATTTTCAGCCACCATTGTCAACTGTAGTGTAAGCATGGTCTTCCTCTCAGAAACTTCAGAGCTAAACAATCTCAACTCATCCACCGGACAATCCTCTTCAAACCGCAACCTTTGAAGATTCTCATCCTCCAATTCTATGATGGACAGTGCCTCATCTATCCTGTTCTCAGACAAGAGAGTGTCCAAGGTTTCTAAAACATCATTTGCATGAGCTTCTAACTTGCTGATGGGAAGCAGCTCCTCGCATCCAGATTCTTCGATAACCAAGTCTATAGTCTCCTTTGATAAAACCTTCAAATATATTCCATCTACAAGGTCACTCACTAGCCTCTTTTGGGCCACTACATGGTTTTTCAGTTGCATCAGCTCACTTTCCACATGCCCTACTTCTTCAAATATTCTACAAAAACAAAACGATCACCTCAATTCCCTAGGGTCAAGTAACTCAATTTACTTCAAATTTTATGAAAAAAATGTTGTATATAATCAAAGATAACATTTTTAATTATGCTTAAAAAAACATAGTATATAGTACCTAACAAAGGCCGAATAATTGGAAAATATGTGTTTGTGAAATTCTTCACTGGATGCAGCCTTTAGCTCGAGGAGCTCTGAACAAAGATGCTTAATTCCCTACATAATCAACAGCAAACAAAGAACTTAATAATACTCTGTCCCTTTCTTTTTCTCAGAGCTTTCTCGGAAACTAAACAGAAGGTAACTAATTAATCAACTGAAGAAATTAACGAAAAGAACTGACCTTTCCAGTCATGGATTGAAGATCAGACTCGTCGTCTCGGTCGCTGGACACGGAGGATAAGTCGGAGGCGGAATCGGACTGCGTGCAGTTCTCCATTTCGGGAAGGTCTCTGAATCGGAATCTGGAGGACGAAGACTCCATGGAAACTGGTCTTCCACTGCCCAAACGACAACGTAAGCTCCAATGGAGGATTTAAACGAAGTCATTTTGTTAGCTTCTGAAAACTCAAGCCTTTGGAGCTCTCTCCTTGTCGTTTCGTATTGGCGCGCTTTGGTTTCTTCGCTCCTCTCTCTCAGCAAACGGCTCTGTTGCAGTACCAGGTGATACGGCGACGTGTTGGTGATGCGGAGCTGGTTGGACGGCGTCGTTTAGGGAATAACGGTGTGAAACAGAAAGAAAGGGACTTTGGACCAATAGCCGAAAAGAGTCTTTCCTTTCTAACTCCCAACCAAAAAATGGTGTCATAAAAACGACAGTAGCTTTTGCATTTTCCTCTTCAAACCGCCAAACGGCAATGCGAGCTCCGTCGTACAACCACCACGTCACGGCGTTTCTCCTCCTCCTCCTTCTTCTACCGCTCTTCCATGGCCATGGCGTCGGAGGAGACTGGAGCGGCGACTATTCCAAGCTCTCGGGAATCATAATCCCTGGCTTGGCCTCCACGCAGCTTCGCGCTTGGTCGATCCTCGACTGCCCTTACTCTCCTCTCGATTTCAACCCTCTCGATTTGGTCTGGCTCGACACCACCAAAGTACGTCTCTTCTATTCTCTTCTCTTTACTTCGCTCTGCTTTTGATTTTCGCATAATATGAGTTTTGTCTGCGTTTCTAATGATCGTTTTTGCGTCGCAGCTTCTCTCTGCTGTGAACTGTTGGCTCAAATGCATGCTTCTGGACCCGTACAACCAAACAGATCACCCTGAGTGCAAGTCACGGCCCGATAGCGGTCTTTCGGCGATCACGGAACTCGATCCTGGCTACATTACTGGTAACTTTCCATGGTCTCTGAATTTCATGTGTCTCTTTTGAATTTGATTTTTCAGGTTTTGATTATTTTTCAAGTTTCTTGCTTTCTTTATAACCATTTCCAACAGGTCCTCTCTCTTCGGTATGGAAAGAATGGGTGAAATGGTGTATCGAATTCGGTATTGAGGCGAATGCTATCATTGCTGTGCCATATGACTGGAGGCTGTCACCGTCTATGCTTGAGGAGCGAGACCTTTACTTTCACAAGCTAAAGTTCGTATTTTTATCTAATTCTCATGGCTTATTTACTACCACATTTGCCTCACCAGTCAGCTTCCATTTGGCAAACTGAGAATTAATATTTCGTTGATAATGAACTAAACCAACAGTCAAATTGAGCATACATTCTGTACCAGAAGAGTTATTGTCACAATTATGTTCATATACTGATGTGTTAATACAGATTGACATTTGAAACGGCACTAAAACTTCGTGGAGGCCCCTCAGTAGTGTTTGCCCATTCACTGGGTAATCATGTCTTCCGCTACTTTCTGGAGTGGTTGAAGCTGGAAATTGCACCTAAACATTATATCCAATGGCTGGATGAACACATTCATGCCTATTTTGCCGTTGGTATGATTGGTTTGCATCAAAATCTGTTTATCTTGAATGTTTTGTCCCTTACAATAGTGCATGTTATTTATCTAGTTATTTTGTTGAGTTGAATCCAGGAGCTCCACTTCTTGGTGCAATCGAGACAGTCAAAGGAACACTTTCTGGATTAACATTTGGCCTTCCTATTTCCGAGGTGACCTCCTTTTTCTTATTCAATAACCCTCCTCAACGATAGTTCATTTCTTTTTCTTATTAACTTTTAACTGTTCAACATATGTTTTGTTCTTCTTTTTATGTATTTAACTATCTGTTCTTTATGGAAAAAGAGGGCAAAGTGATCTTTTTATCTTTTCAGTCATTATATCCAGATACACTTAGAAATTCGAATTGATATTGTCTTGATCATGCTCTGAAAACTCAAAGAATATAAATTGGTATGGTAATCAGTTAATATCATTGTTCATACCTAAATTACCTTGGTTACTTGGACTTTCTCTGTACTAACTGCGCTAGCAAATGTGGCTTTCACTAGCTTTTTTGAAATAGTGGAGATTCATGATAGTTTCTTTTAGATATGAATTCATGTTCTAACATGTGCATATGATAAATGTTTGACGTTTCTAACATGTGCATGTTATAAATGTTTGACATTATCAGGGGACAGCTCGGTTGATGGTCAATTCATTTGCATCTTCGTTATGGATGATGCCATTTTCGAAGTACTGTAGGGCAGAGAATACATACTGGAAACATTTCTGTGGGGGAAACATGGACAAGAGGGGTCATAACATGTATCACTGTGATGAGCGGGAATTTCAGTTAAACTTTTCTGGATGGCCAACAAATATTATCAATATTGAAATTCCTTCAATCCGTGGTAAATTCTTAACCCTCATGCAAATTTTGTGGTTAAAATGTTGTTATTATGCTCATATGTACTCTTTGTATCTTATATTGGCAGGATTTGGAGCCTATCCATCAGCTACTGAAATAGCTGAGGCTAACTTGTCTAGCATAGAATGTGGACTCCCTACCCAATTGTCTTTCTCTGCTCGCGAAATATCAGATGGGACCTTTTTCAAAGCAATAGAGGATTATGACCCGGACATCAAGAGGATTTTGCACCAATTAAAGACGTGGGTAGTTTGTTTATAATCATGAAGAATACCATTTTGTGTGTTTTTTTTTTTCCTGACATTGGATGCCTTTTTATTACAACTTCTGTTGTCCGTGCTGTTAGTTTTGAACTTAGTCTGATTACAGCTTCCAGACTTCATTTTCTTTGTGTCAGCAGTACAAATCAATGCTGCCTTCAATAGCCGTTTTACTTTCTTAAGTTAGTTGTGTTAGTGTTCCAATCACCCAGGTTAAATTACACCTTTTAATGCTAGTGGTAAAGGACATTTTCTCCTATGAAAATTTGTTGTTCTTTTTCCAGTGTATATATTGCTTTAGTTTTCTCTTTCAATTCTTTTACAGGGTGGACATCCAAGATTAAGCCATCTTGACTGTAGTTACCTAATTTTGTATGGATAAAGATTCTTTAATGGTAGTTGTTGTGTTATGCATGTTGCCCCTTAACTTTGTACTTCTATTTCGATAATTTGAATTTTTTTGCAAACATAGATGAAGTTGTGTCTGGTTTAGCTTTCCAACTAGATTGTGTTTGTGATGCTGTGTATTTCAGGTTATATCATGATGATCCAGTTTTAAATCCACTTACACCATGGGACAGGCCACCTCTGAAAAATATATTTTGTATCTATGGAACAGACTTGAAAACTGAGGTATATTTGCATTCTTGTAGTGGATAGAATATTTCTATGTGTCATTAGTATTACTGAAGCAATTTCACATTATTGGCGTTCTTGTTTTAATAACTATTGCTTGGTTTTTTTTGTTTTGGTTTCTGTATCACAGTGGTGAATTTGGAAATTTAATGTTTGTGTGCTTTATTTCTTAGTATTTTCCCGTACTTGAAAATTTCTAGTTTATTATTACTAAATGGTATTTGCTTATTAAATGCACTTGGTGCTAGAATTCATGGTTCACTTTGTTGTTGTCACTTGAAGTTTGTAAGTGATAACAATTTCGAAGGTGTAATATAAGTGAAACTACTCTTCAGAATCAGACATGATTCTTTTTGAAATACACTAATTTATTTTACTTCATATATCTGTCACAAGTTCAGTAACATTTATGTTATTTTTGGTTAATTTCTCTATGAATAACTTGTCAATCAGTTTTAGTGACAATAAGAACAGCTGCTAGATTATATTCATCCTAAGATATCTCTTTCTTATGACTAGGGATTTGTTGGTGCCTGTTCTACATTTAGCTGGTAACGGTGTTGTGGTGAATGATAGTTTTGGTATCTTGGCAATGGAAAAACAGGTTGGTTACTATTTTGCACCGAGTGGCAAGCCCTACCCTGATAATTGGATCATTACCGATGTGATTTATGAGATTGAAGGTTCCTTGTTCTCAAGGTAAGTTTTCTTCATATTTCCAGGCTACATCAGTAAACCCTGTGCATGCATGAGTGTGGGTTTATGTGGACGCGTGGAATGTATTATCAGATCTTATTTTGGCTTAATTGGTAAAAAATCACGAGGTGTTGATTTCGCGTAAGCTAAGAAGAGAGATGTTACTACTAACTGTAGTAGATAATTTCATAATATTCTTGCAGGTCAGGAAATCTTGTTGAAGGAAATCCAGGAGCTTCAAGCGGGGATGAGACTGTGAGTTCAAAATTATTACATGCCAGCATGGTTTCAAGAATAGAATATGTTTAGATTCTCCTGCTTCAGTATTATTACTTTTGTGGTCTAATTTTTGGAGTATCATACTCAGCATTTAGTAGACAAATCATTAACAGGTACCGTACCATTCTCTTTCTTGGTGCAAGAACTGGCTTGGACCAAAAGTCAACATAACTAGGGCTCCTCAGGTATTGGCTCTCAGTTTAGTATATAGCACGTGACCTCGTCTACAATGACTCATTTCAACACTCTTTACAAAATTGGAAGGATCATCATTAAGTTTGATGTGTTTCTTCACCAGTAAAGTGGCATTGTATATGAGTTTTGATTTTTCTTTTCTTCTTGAAATTGCAGTCAGAGCATGATGGTTCTGATGTACAAGTGGAATTGAATGTGGAACATCATCATGAAGAAGATATTTTGCCCAACATGACAAGGTTGCCAAGGGTCAAGTACATAACTTACTATGAAGATTCTGAAAGTATACCAGGAAAAAGGACAGCAGTCTGGGAGATAGATAAAGGTGTGGGTCTCAACCAGTGCTCACAAACGCATAACTTTTCTGCATGGAAATAACTTTAAAGTATGACTAGATAAATCACATTGACTATTACAATATAATTCTATGTAGCTAAACACGATGGTTTGTTTCACTTAGACTTCAATTTCTCATTTTTACAATTTTTTTTATATATATTAACAATTAATGATAGCAGATTCTAAATAAATAGATAATACGTTGACACTGTCTTAATGTAGCGAATCATAGGAACATTGTTAGATCCCCAGTTCTAATGAGAGAGTTGTGGCTTCAAATTTGGCATGATATCCATCCCGATGCAACATCAAAATTTGTTACTAAAGGTGAATGTTTCTTCTCTTCTTCTATCCCCTCCTCCACTTCCTCCTTTAAGCAGTGTCGCTGACATATAAAATCTGCAACAGCCAAGCGTGGACCTCTGAGGGATGAGGACTGTTATTGGGATTATGGAAAAGCTCGATGTGCATGGGCTGAATACTGTGAATACAGGTTTGTTCTTTTAAAACAACTGATAAATCTTAGCTGAAAGTTTTAAATTTTCCTTCACCCCTCCCCCCCTTATTTTTTTTCAAGGAAATAGAAACAGAAAAACCTTACCTTGATGATGCAGATACCTTTTCGGAGATGTTCATTTAGGACAGAGCTGTAGGTTGAAGAATTCTTCAGCAAATCTTCTTTCGCATTATTTGTAGATTAGGAGGTATTCCTTTCTTCTCCATCTCGTACTGAAAGCTTAATACTACTGCACTTGTTGGGCTTCACCTTACATAGCCTTGTGATTTTGTGGAAACAATGGGATCACACAAGAAAGTGATACTGAGACATGTAAGGTTTTCATTGATGAAACATTCCAATATCCATAGAAATGGTTTTTTAACTATAATCTATGCAATTTTGATGATATTTCAGGTCCCTTGCCAATATTTGAGATAGTTGGAGGCACAGACCATTAACATACAAGTGGTCTCACTTTTGTCTCCTGTAAAACTTTAGCAGTTAAGCAATTCCCTTTTGTATCAAGCAGAATCGGGACAGCATCTCGGATCTTCAGAATGCTTGATGATTTTATTGATGGTAGAAATCTAACTTGGTGCGTCAGCCTTGTCGTCACTCGATTTTGCCACTGGAAGACACGCTTCTAGCCCTGATTAGCCTTCCCAAACTCTGTCAAGCTGTAGCTTATTATTTTCTTGTAGCTTTTCGACGCACCACCAAAGTATTTCGCATATGCATTGTTAACATGGCCTGCTATCAGATTCTTGCCAATAAGTGTATTTTATTTACTTGAGAAGTATAGCTTGTAAAGGCTTTAGTGCCGCAAACGGATAAAGATGCATTCAACTACACGGTCTATATCTTCAAGATTCACTGAAATATGCCCTCGTAGATTTTGTATGTAAGTTGTTACTAATAATTTATCTTTTGTATCTTTAAATCTGCAAACTCTATCTGGAAGCCTTTTAAATTGATGTAATTCTGAGAAACCCTTGTGGAACTTTGCTGAGTTGACAAAAGCTCAAGTGAAGTAGAGGCACAAACACACCCAGGTTTACATGACACATGTGATTAGCATGTGATTGTACAAATCAAGGAAACAAGCAATGAGAATCCAAATCTACATTTGTATCATACCTACAAGGCAAGCTTAATTGTTCCTATAACAAAGATGTGTGGTTCATTGATAAAAGAAAATAGGGGGATCAAATGGAAGAAATGTATTTAAGAATGCAGGATCTTCCAGAAAAGAGTCAGCTAACTGCCCTTTTTTATCTCAAAGGTGTATTGTAGTTCCATGTGACTTCTCCGGTCATCATCTTCGAACTGTAAAATAGAAACCCATCAGAAAAATGGGAGTATATTCTGTATATACACAAGAACAAAATTTACAAGTTACTACCCATTATGTAATTACCACAGAGATGAAAACAATGCTAGAGGAAAGCCATTTTGCAAACATGAAGCAATGACTACAAATAGTCTCTTCGACCCCAAGCAATTACTACAGATGTTACCGTTGAAAAATTAAAATTGAGCTTGCTGCTTGCAAACATGTACTAACTTCCACGCACCTTAAGCTTTGCTGAATAAATGCCCCTTGCCAGCAACCCAGATGGAGTTGTCTCCTCTTCCAAGGTGTGCACGTATGGTTCTTTGTTAGGAGCAAACGTACCCAACATTCCTTTGCTCTGATCAACTGAAACATAAGGGAAGGGGAAAAATTGGTATAATTGTTAGACTACACAACCTAAACTTAGAACAAGATAGATTGAAAGGATCAATCTTTCTCTCTTGTTAGTCCAGTGGGTTGAACGAAAAAAGTAAACTGGTTGCGCAAAATCAGTATGTATTTCTGCTAACAGGTTAACAAGTTGTTAACATATTTCAAAAAGCTTTCAACCATCTGCACTGCATTTAAAACATCTAGAGAAGACAATCAAACAGTCTTATGTACCTTGGAGCCCTCCTTTCCATACTGTGTTGGAGTAGGTGAGGCCTGAAACAATGTTGTGCAGAACACTAAATGCTAGCTTAAGCTGATATCGAGATCCCTCTTTGAGTGTAAACAGGACACGGTCAATCTGATTTTCATCAACAGGCAAGGGAGTACTGATTTCCCCGAAATCATCGGAGATGATTCCGATGGAGTGGAATTTGACTTCAGGTTCCATTTGGCCTAATCAAATGGAAAGACTCTTAGCAAGAATAAGACAACGGATGGAAAAACCATCACAAACTAGGTGTCAAATAAAGACCCAAGCATAAAAGTGTGACGAAGAAGACAAACCATTTAAATCGTTTTCCAAGCAACCAAGCAGCTTCTCTTTCCACCTCCTTAAGCTTTCATCATCCTGTTAAGCACAGGTAGCTTCAAAATTAAATTGGTAGGCTCCAAACAGTTTGATTTCCAATTTCACACAAACTGACCAATCTAAATAGATGCAACTTCAATTTGGATGTCAGCAGGAATTAGATCAATATAATAAGATTGATCTGATTGTGATATCAAAACTAAAAGGTTGTATTTGAATTATTTCAGATGCATAACACATTAGCATCACCCAACTGAACATAACTGAGATTAAAATCTCAAATGTTCGGGCAATGGCAGGGGCCACACCACACATTCAGACAGCTAATAAAATGAGACCAGAAAAAAGGCTTTTTCTTTCTTTTCCTGCATTTTCTGAGCTGCCAAAGACACCATCTTTTGGGTTCAAGAAAAAGCCTAAATAACCCATTACATATATTCAAATATTCAATCAAACAAAACTAACATTAACTAAGAAAAAGTAAAATAGACTCAAATCTACATAGATGAAAAGACTGAAATAGAATTGTGGGGGTGAGAGAAGAACAAAGAGAACCTTGTCTTTATCAATCTGTTCCTTAAGAGAAACCAAAGGCCCAGGTACAAAACCAGAAGCAATCCCATTGCTCTTATCATCATCATCTTCTTCTTCTTCTTCTTCTCCAACTCCACAAACCTCACTTAGCTTTTCTCTCATTTCCTTTTGCTTTTCTTCTCTTCCCTGATCACTCACAACACCACCAGCTGAAGACCCTCCTGATGATGACCCTGCCTCCATCTCTCTCTCTCTCTCTCTCTCTCTCTCTCTCTCACACACACACAACAAACAGTAAAAAAGGCACACACAGAGAGTCAAACAAGCCCTTTGAAATTTGTTGGGACAGGAACTTAAAGAACAAAAAGTTGTGTTTCAAAGAGGGCCAAAAAAATACGTATAAAGTAACGTATAATCTCTCTGTTTTATACACTTACGCTGTTTGTTTGTCTGTGGACTTTTGTCGTCTTCTAGAGCTCTTTATACCTATCTCTGCTGTGTGTGACTCTGTCGGCTATACTGTCTGTCCCCTGTTCACTGGACCGTTTACGAAGCAGCTCACTGTATTTAAATACATCCTCAACTGCAAAAGGACCAATTTGCAATTTTCCAATACTTTTCCAATAAGACAAAACCACCGTGGGGTCAATTCGTGAATAAAATTGAATAATACATGATGTCTTTTTATTTTCTTTTTACCCTATTAAATTTCAAACTCACATAAATATGTAAGTTAGATCGGTTGATCAAGGCAATATACCGGTTACTTTGTACTTAAGTTGAATCTTTTTATGGGGTTCTACTCTAATAAAAAAATAACCTTAACTTGCAGACAAATGATATCAAATTCGAACTCTTATAATACATTAATAGTGTATATGTGAGAAATCTCCTCCAAATATAATTTAAACTATTGCCAGTTTTCAAAAAAAAAGTTTGATCCACCTCCATTTATAAACTGGATCTTTTTGTCAAAAGAAAAAGAAAATTTTCAAATCCTCATCAGACCCGAAAAGAAGAAAAAGATTTCATCCCATTTTTGGCCCAACTCCGACTCAAGGGTTCTAAGCCCATTTTTGTATTATTGTTTTGCCCTAAACCTCCCCAACCCATGTATGGGAAGGGCCCAAAATAAACCTTTTCCGGGTCGGGCTATGAGAGTGGGTTCCATATAAAAGCAAAGTCAAGTTAGTTATATACAAAAGCCAAATTTCGACACGTGGTCGACTCACGTTAAAGGAATTGTTAACCTAATTCTCACAAATTTTGCTTCATAAATCAAAGTTTGAACACATAATGAACATTTATCTTCTTTGGCTACAATTCTGGAACAACATAACAGTTGAAGTGTTCATTAACGATAAGCCAAATCTTAATATGGCCTAACTTTTGAAGAATGTACGCTAAAAAACGATTCACAAAATGCATAATTATAATCCGCGGCACGCAATCTCTTTTTTATTTAGTTGCCAAATACATACGTACCTGATAGTTACAATAACACTTACGATGGTTAAATACCTATTCAAATATCCTCTTCTGCTTCATTCATACCTATGATGTGTGGCCAAGAAGAGTAAATTCAATTCAAAGATAACCATTTTAGTACGCTTCTAAAAGTATATTTACTAGTGCTTGTTAATTTGTAACCTAACACAGGACACGTGGCAATCGTACGTGGGATGCCAAAATGTACAAACCAAATAAAACCCTGGTTGGAAATCTTTTGCATTTTGATCACAATACTAATCATGACATGTGGCGGAATTAAAAAGAGTCACAAAATTCTGTGAAGAGTAAGACCAAACTTTTTTTTTTCTTCTTTTATACAAGCCCTATTAAGAAAGAGGGAATCGAACTTAAGACCTTAGATGCAGATTAAATATGTACCACTTAGAACCACAAACTCTGAAGCTCAAAGCAGAAAGAAGAAATGCCAAGAATATGTGGCAAATATTTCTTCTATTCCAAATTAATCCAAACCCATCCCTCAACATTCCAAGAAGCCAGTAAACATCTGACGACAACTCAAAGGCTCTTTCGTGAGGCTAGCAATGCTAAAGCCACACGCTTTTTAGGTGCAGAGGAGAACACGTAGATGCAAAAGTGCTCTGCTAAACTTGTGGATAAACACCTTAAAAAGAGGGCAGAAATCCCTAACACATACAGTGAACCAAGTTTTGTTGAGGTCACGAACAAACATATAGTATAATATTATTGGTAATTTAATCCTCAGCTGCATGATATAAATGTGGATGTTCATCTTTTATTTAATGTTTCAAATGGATGTGTGATACGTGACCCATTAGCCAATCAAGCTCTAGAATCCTCAATCTATCACATATTTTTGCATGATGAAGCATGCATGTGTTTGCATGGTTTTACATGCATGAGTAAATGTCTTGTAACTGGGAAGGAAAAGTTAGGGTTAAGTTGTGTATCTTAAACCACAAATCCCAAACTTTAAACCTTAAAATTGTGATTTTTGTTGTTGTCTATTTAATTACTTATCTAATATAAATTTAAAAGAGAGTAATTAGCTAGTACCGAGTACCAATTTACAGTATATTATATATTGTTGACATTTGTTCAAACATTATCCGTAGACCAAATATCGACACTAATTTGGCACTGGTACCAAACATATTATTATTTTTCACCTTATGTAATGGAGCAAAAGTCATAGTCCGCCCAAAGAGATCATTTCGTCTCAATCTCTCAATGTCCAAGACCCCATACCTCTCAACCCATAGCCAATACTCTCTCTCTCTCTCTCTCTCTCTCTCTCTCTCTCTCGTTGTCTATAAATACCTAAACCTCCTTATGACATTCAAATCATCACTTTGAACATCAATATTCATTCATAGCCTACAAACCTACATTCTGACATCCCATCACATAGCATTTGCTAAAAAAACCAGCCTTTTGTATTGTTTTGTCCCTCTTTTACACACGATAAAAAACACACACACACACACAAAAGAGGAAGCATCAAACAATGGCTCTGCAAAAACATTTGGTCTTGTTCTATGTTGTTGTCTCTTTCTGTGCTGCTTCATGTTACAGTAGTGGTTTCCAAGAGTTCAACTCACTTCATAGTTTTGTTGACCATGAAAAAGAGTCTGGCTATAATTCTAGAGCTCATCCTTCATACATGAACACCATTGAAGGTGTCGAGTTCATGGAATTCATAAAGCCAAGAGCTCAGCTCTTCAGTTCGAGGAAGCTCGAAAGAGCGGCCGGTAGCAAGTCATCAAGCTCGGTCAAAACGATTAGTGTTGCTAATTTTGGAGCTAAAGGAAATGGTGCCGATGACACACAGGTATAAATATAATAGATGATGGGCTTATAGGCTTGTTAATATTAGAATATTCATATAGTAATTAATGCCACACACACACACATATATATATATATATATATATATATATATATATATATATATATATGACCACATTAACTAATAACAACCTTGGTGGTCACAATTTCTGTTTGGTTTTGCGAATGATGGGCCAATAATGTTCGTATAAATTATTGTAGAAGTTGACAGTTTCATATCGAAACCATTAAGATAATATTTTTTCTTTACATGAGTTCGTGAGTAAATGTGATTAGTAAACGTGGTATAAATAATTATGCGCTTATTTTAATAGAATTTGTGTTGAAAGTAATGTTTAATTTGTTTCTTCATGTACATGTTGGGTTCGTTCAGGCATTTGAGAAGGCGTGGAAGGCAGCTTGTTCTTCCAATGGAGCCATAGTTCTTGTGGTGCCACAAAAGACCTATCTTGTTAGGCCGATCGAATTCTCAGGCCCCTGCAAATCTCATCTTACAATGCAGGTAATTGAGATTAATGTGTTTAATTAATTTTGGATGTTTTCATAAGCATAATGTTGCTTGTTTGGAAAATTTCAGATATATGGAACCATAGAAGCATCAGATGATCGGTCAGTCTACAAAGATGTTACGCATTGGCTTATCTTTGACAACGTCCAAAGCTTGTTAGTTGAAGGTCCTGGAACCATCAACGGCAATGGAAATATATGGTGGAAAAACTCATGCAAAAGAAAGCCTCAGGTACTAATTAAACCCTAAATTAATTTGCTCTATTCAACTATGAAAACTTGTAAAATTAACTTACGTACTAATTAGAATCTCTTCAATTGATTCACAGCCTCCCTGCAACGAACAGGCCCCCACTGTACGTATACAATCCTCTAATCAAAAAATTTATGTGCTTTTTTTAAAATTATAATTAGTGCCATTAATGAAGTTTAAAGTTAAAAATTGTTCATGTCCATGCCTTGGGTGCAGGCGGTGACCTTCAACAAGTGCAATAACTTGCTGGTGAAGAATCTGAAGATCCAAGACGCACAGCAAATGCATGTTAGATTTCAAAATTGTATAAATGTTGAAGCTTCCCATCTTACAGTAACTGCACCAGAAGATAGTCCTAATACTGATGGAATTCATATCACAAATACCCAGAACATTACCATCTCGAGCTCTGTTATAGGAACAGGTACATTTGTATAAAGAAATATATATACAGTTATTCTCTCATCCGGACGTCCGCTCATAATATTGTCCGAGAATTTATATATATATATATATATATTCACACATACACACATATACGATCATCAATTCAAACTAATTAAACCATGTTGTTTGAATTGAAGGTGATGATTGCATCTCTATTGTAAGTGGGTCCAAAAGAGTGCGAGCTACAGACATAACTTGTGGACCAGGCCATGGAATCAGGTTAATTTCCTACTCTAAACTCCAACTTCTTCAAGACCCAAAATTGAAATTTTCATTTTAAATATTATCAACATAATGTTAATGGTTTTTATTTTTTATTATTTTGATTCCATGGGATGTGATCAGTATTGGTAGCTTGGGAGAAGACAATGCAAATGACCATGTTTCAGGAGTATTTGTGAATGGGGCTAAGATTTCTGGAACCTCAAATGGAGTCAGGATCAAGACATGGCAGGGAGGTTCAGGCAGAGCGAGCAATATTGTTTTCCAGAATGTGGAAATGAATGATGTGACTAACCCTATCATCATAGACCAAAATTATTGTGACCACAAAAACAAGGATTGTACACAACAGGTAATTAATTTCATTAATTGGTATATAATCCCTTCATTAATTTGTCCTACATTGGAAACTTAATCAACCCTCCTTGTTTGATTTGTAATATATTGCAGAGGTCGGCAGTTCAAGTGAAAAATGTGTTGTACCAGAACATAAGAGGGACAAGTGCTTCAACTGATGCCATAACATTTAATTGCAGCCAAAGTGTTCCATGTCAAGGCATTGTGCTTCAAAACATTCAACTGCAAAATGGAAGAGCCAAATGCAACAATGTTAAACCTGCGTACAAAGGCGCTGTCTCTCCGCGATGTTCTCGAGGATTAGTAAATTAAAAAAGGGATTATGAAATTAGGTTTGGATTGTAAATCATGTATTAATTCTTGTACCCAATAGCACATAAATAATTGTTTCTATGTTGTAATTATATGATCATATAGTTATTGTGAATAAGCATACATAAAGAAAAGATACCAACTTTGATACAAGTTACTTTTATACAACCCAAGTGTTTCTTTTTTTCACTTGTACTTTTGTTTGTTGGCATCAAAGTATTAGCAACCCACTCGGTATCCGTATAGATAGCCTTACATTACAACCAAGGTTTCTCCGCAGGCACCATAGCCTTGTATAACAAAATATATATATGAAAAAGTGGTATTAAAAGAATAAAGAAAGTTACAACAACATAGTTTAAGACTACATTGGAGAACAAAGATCTCCATACGAGCAAAGGCATTGTATAAAATAGTTACTATATTGGGGTGATGCAGTCATCACTGGGTAGCGGGATTCGATATATCTGTACTTTTATCCCGACCGTATGACGCAGCCTGAGAATGGTAACTCAACCAAAGTATGTGTGGCTATCTGAAGGGTTCAACAGGAGCAGACTCTTCAAGAAAGACTGCAGCCTCAAAGCATTCCGCAGCCTCTAATGAAGAAGATGGGGTACCCTGGGAGTCGTAGAGTAGGCCAAGGTTATACCATGCAGAATGGTTCGTTCTATCAAGACTTAATGCATTCATCAGAAAGCTTCGGACAACAGTGTACGAGTGGTGTGAGCGATCACCAAGCCGTCTGAGGACAACAGCTGTAGAGATTAAGCTCGGTACATGGGAAGGGTCAATATCCAAAGCTTCTAAAAAAGCTCTTATAGCTTCTTTATAGAGGCCCTTAGTTTCATAAAGCACACCTGCAAAATCGATAAAGGTCCACATCTTTAGCACTACACACTATGCCAGGAGAAGTTTCCACAAACACAAATGTAGAGGGATAAATATATTTCGTTCTCAATTATTAATGCTTTGAATATTTAATCGGTGAGTGATCTAATTGTTGGTACACAGGGAACCAGAGCAGTTCATGAAAGAACTGATTGAAAGATATAAGAAAAAACACACGCACACACAAACCAAGTGAGTGTCTGAATTTACCTGTGGCATGACATCTATTAGCAGAGTAAGCATTTATGACTTTAGCTTTGGAAAGACAAATCTCAGCATCACTCCATTGTGAAAGATTTATGTAGACATATGCCAGATCATGCCATATTTCCAATTCCAACCTTCCAGAAAAATTTCCGTTACTCTGTCATTTAATAAAACAACAGAAGATTACTTGCAGTGGAACAATTCAAGTATCAAAGGTATATGAAAGAAACATCCATTCACAACTTTCATGAGGAAACAGAAAAGGAAAAAAGAAAACCTGTTTTTCAAATAGTTCTTAATAAATGGGAAAAGTAATCAAATAATGCACCTTTAGAAGCTTCTTCCCATAACCATAGCTTTTACTCTGAACTTGAAGAAAAGCGAGAAGTTGAGTGTATGTTGCAATGGCATTTTTAAACTGACCCTGCGCAATTTGAAGTTTTGCTTTGGTTCTCAGTAATTCACCTTGTTCCCATTTCCCTGACTGATCCAAAGCAGCCTCTATGATTGTTTCAGCATCCACAAACCGTTTCTGAGCTGACAGTATTCTGCTCAACAATAACCAACTTTTAATATTAGACCCACCTTCCAGCTTTAACATTTGCTTTGCACAATCAAGTGCAGCATCCAACTTTCTCTGCTCAGCATATTCTAGACTGAGATGGTAATGAATAATAGGGTCACTCATTGTTGTCATTCTCCCAGCAGTTTCCAGGGCCTGAAGTGCCTCAGCCTGTCTTTTCACTCTCTCATATTCAGCAACCGCTGATTTAGAATGCGCTGAAAGTGATATGCCCAATAAACAAGCAGCGGTACTTTTCAAATGATCACATGTACTATCCAAACTTTCAACAGCTCTAAGGGCAAAACCTACCCCTTCTTCTGCATGACTGGGGTTTTCCCCACATATCTTCGATGCCAATAACAAAGCTGGAAAGCACATTGGATCCTCGCTTTTACTCAACAATTTCCTCAGTAGATTTAAAGCAACTGAATCCTCATCTGCTCCGTAGTAGCAGAGAGCTAGTTTGTAGAATATTTCTTTCCGATCCATAAACCCAGGTAGCAATTCTTCAACTTGATTAGCTAAAGCCCTGGTATCCCCGGATACAGATAGAGCAAACGAAAGATGATCCAAGATTGATGGATCCCACTGAATTTTTTTAAGACAAAATTTTCTAAGTAGTATCATTAGCAGAAGAATAGCCTCTTCTAAACTGTTTCTGGGTACAAATGAACTGTCCATTTGGGAGCGGAGGTTTGGGGGGCTTGCTTCAGCTCCACTATAAAGAAGAAAAACAGCAAACTCCTTCTGAATCTTTGCGGTAGTTTCTACCTCAAGGTTCCAATGATGGAGTAAAGCCCATCGGTAGGACATGATAGCTTCATGCGGACAATCAGCAAGTTTCCATAATTCTGGGAGCAACTCAACACTCTTACTTACAATCTCCTGCAATTTACAGTCAGCACCAAAGTTTTGAGGCAAGCCATCTGGTAATGAAGATTCAACAACGTCCAGAATAACCTTGCAAGATTGAGCACCTTCTGCAAGAATGATTGAAGATATACATAAGCCACATGATGATGCTCTGATTATCAGGTAAAGCTCACAAATTCCTTCTTTTCTTTACCCATCCCAAGTAAAATACTCAATATTATGGTGAAGAAGCTAACAGGGCATTAATTTAAATTGAAATGGTTTGATGGTGGCATCATTACAAAATGTCTTAAAAGCCTATTATATTCTTACAAAATTAATGTGTACTAATTTTTTATCAGTAAAAGTAAACTGACCAAAAACTAAACCGCCTCACTAAAATAAATGAGTGCAGGTTAAAATTATGTACAGTCTCACATAATCCAAGATTCTACAAGCAAGAATCAAAAACATGTAAACCCGCATATTAACAGTACCTTTAAACCTCCCAAGATCCTGCAATGATTTTGCTTTGAGAAGTATTGCTTCCAGAAGTAAAGTTACAGCATTTATAGACATTGGCGGGGTAGAAAAACTTTGAGAACGCCTCCTACGCCGCTCACCTCCTCTGGCAAGGGTAAATTTTATTTTCGGAGTCAATGCAGCAATATCTATTCCTTCAAATACATGTAAAGCAGCTTCTATGTTTCCTTTCTGATATTCGTATCTTCCTAATAACGCTCTTGCTTCCTGAAAATTCAAATGTTAAGCTTTAAAATACACAAACAACTTCCAGGGTCACCAATACAAAGACTGCATTGTTTCAGACAGGCTCCTAAGGCAAAGAACTCTGCTTTTCATTGTAAGAGTTTGACTGACATGCTTTGGCATGCAAAACCACTATTGGCTGCATTTAATTATCCTCGATAGCCTCCTCCTGGCATACCTAGTTTTCTCCCTAAAAGGTCAACGGACAGCCTTTAGTATGCGAAGGGCCTAAAAGTAGGACTATTTTATGAACTGAACAATGCAGAGTGACACATTGACCTAGAAAGGCTTGTCAAAAGTTGCAATAACTTCACCACTCTGTTCATGATGCAGATGAAGGATTTGTAAGGGTCTATGGGGAAATCCTGATTATTATGACCAAATACTCATATATTTAAGGATCATAGGATGAAAAGGCAACGGAAACTGGGTTTGACAACAATCAGTTTAATGTCTATTTATCAAAATCCTTTAGAACTTCATCAGTTTTATTAGATTACCTCCTGGGAGTTTAAAAAAATATATATAAAAAAATTGAAATTGAAATTGAAAAGAATAAAACAGGTGGTTCAACAGATAAGCAACTTTTAAAGCAAACAAACCTCATAGTTCAAGCAACCACTCTCACGCAGAGATGACTCAGCTTCTTCTATATTGCCAGTGTGTGGTTTCTTTGTAATCTCAACAGCTCGAGATGAAGACTCACTGGTTGTACGATCCTTGGTTGCAAGGGATTCATTTTCTGAAGGAACCATTTCATCTGCTGCTCTTAATTGCTCTCCAGAGCAGAGGCACTTCATTACCTTTCCAAAGTTCCGCGTAGATTTACCCCTCCTCCCCTTTTCGGTTCTACTCCTCCTCATAATGCTTCACAGTGGTCCAAAATCTTCAACCACCAACAGTAATTCAGAAACTTTGTGAGTGAAATTGGAACATGCTCATTACAACAGTTAAGTGATAACTATTAGACCATGATCAAATTAAGATAAAGATCAATCAGGCAATCGCTCAAACTTTTGCATTAAAAAAGAAGTAATTATGAGAACCCAACAACTAACTAATCCTACAAATGATTGAACAACAAATACGGGAACCATAATTTTAATACTGGAAAAGAGAATACAAATGAAAATTAACATGAAGAAAATTTCTTCAACAATAAAGATATAAATTTACCAAAATTCAAGGCCAAGACCCTAACTTTATCACTCACAGAAAACAATAACTATCAAACCCAAAAACCCATCAGTCACACTTGAGAAATTCCAACAGCATCATCAAATTTCACCCCCACCCACATATGACCCTCAAATGGCATCAATTAGAAAGACAAACCAAAAATTCATGACAAATCACTAGATTCCAAACCCTAGAAACTGACAGAAGAACCTTAAATTGTATAAATAACCAATGAAAAAGAAAAGCAATCACCTTTTGTTTGTGCAAAGCAGAAAAGCAGAGACTAAGAGCTCACATGACATGAACAGCAATGCATTACTCATCACTTCAATTTTATTTCCAACAAAA
Source organism: Prunus avium (assembly GCF_965620075.1). Lineage (NCBI taxonomy): Eukaryota > Viridiplantae > Streptophyta > Magnoliopsida > Rosales > Rosaceae > Prunus > Prunus avium. The sequence goes on from NC_142291.1 coordinate 37,466,492, forward strand.
CCCTCCTTTGATGGGTTCTTTTGAATCTTCCTTTTCTTCTCTTTTCCTTGTTTGCTTCTTCAGTAGGTGATTTGGGTGAGAAGAGGGCATGGAATTTTGAATTGAAGCGTAAGCTTGAAGATTTTCTAGGGGTTAAGAAATTGAGGAACTCAGAATAAATAAAATAAAAAGTTGGGGTTTTCGGGAATTGGGAAATTCCTTTTTGGGTCCCGCCGCGTGTAGCATCTCATTTACTTTCACCACCGTGGCTGGGGCTGATTGTTCGCCACGTGGAATGCGTTTTAAGACGCTTCGTTGGCGTTAAACGGTATTTAACTAAACTGTACCAAAGTCAACAGTTATTTCTCCTTTTCTTTACTACGCTGAGGTTTTTTTTTTTAAATTAAAAATTTATTTTAGAATTAAAAAAGATAATGAGTAATTGTGTTCCATAAAAATAGGAATTTGTTTTTTCGGCCTGCAAAGTTAGTGGCAAATTTTATGTAGTATATGTTATATTATTAATACTAGCCTCTTCGCAAGCACTTCCGCGCCTGCAAGAGGCTTTTTTAAAAAAAAATTAAAATTTATTTTAGAATTAAAAAAGATAATTGGCAGTTGTGTTCCATAAAAATAGGCCAGTATCTGATTTTTCTTTTAATTTCAATTTTTTTTAATATGAAAAAGTGTGAATTTACCATATTATTCTCATTTAATTAATAATTTCAATTCTTAATGTTTTCATTAACTAAAGGCATTTTCTGGTATTTTGAATGTTTTATCATTCTCTGCCTTTTGCTTTATATATATAGATATTCCCATTAATTTGAGCCGTTTGATAACTATTTTAATTTTAGTTTTTAGTTTTCATTTTTTATTTTTTATTTTTTGGTGTTAAGAGTATAGAGAAAAATAAGAGTGAGAATGAGATTGAGAGAGAATATGAGAGGGAAGAATGAAAGGAATTAGTAACAAAAGTGAAAATAATTTGAAATAAATTTTAGTTTTTATTTTTTATTTTCACTTTTGTTACTCTTCCCTCTTATCTAGTGGCGATTCTTGGGGTCGTGCAAGGTGAGCACATGCACAGGCCCCCACTTCCAAGAGGGCCCCAAAAATATTATATTACTGCATGAAATATTATTATTTTATTGAGGCTAGGTTTTTCTTTTAAATAAAAAAATATCAGATTGGGTTTAGTTTAATATACTAATATAATATTAATAATTTATATAAAGCAAAAGGCAGAGAATGGTGAAACATTCAAAATACTAGAAAATGCTATTGGTTAATGCAAACATTAAGAATTGAAATTATTAATTAAATGAGGATAATATGGTAAATTCATACTTTTTCATATTTAAAAAAATTAAAATTAAAAGAAAAATCATATACTGGCCTATTTTTATGGAACACAACTGCCAATTATCTTTTTTAATTCTAAAATATATTTTTTTTTTTTAAAAAAAAAAAACCTCTTGCAGGCGCGGAAGTGCTTGCGAAGAGGCTAGTATTAATAATATAACATATACTACATAAAATTTGCCACTAACTTTGCAGGCCGAAAAAACAAATTACATACTAGTCACATTAACAAAACAAAAAACAAAAAGTTTGAATACATAATATATTAATCTAATATATCATAGCCCAACCCTTATATAGCATTCAAGTTTATTTTTCTTTTCACCCAACTGTCATAAGCCATGTAGCCTTTTTTTGACAGTTTCATGAATCAAGCTCAATTCTCTCTCTCAAATTCTTAGAGTTTTCTCTCCCTTTTTCTAAATCATAATTGAAGAAATTTCCCTATTCAACGAGTTCATCATCATAAGGTCAAGACAAATTGAGGTAAAACTTTGATAGTATAGTTATTGATCCAAGAAAATTCATTAATTATTTGTCGGAGAATTTTTATTTTAATATGACTGTGTTTTGGTGAGTTTTGGTTGCAAATTTGCTATCAATATATACGGTCCAATTCTAATATTTTTGTTCGTTGACCAAAAAAAAAAATTCTAATATTTTTGTTGAAGGCTTTGTTTTAAGAGACCCCATTACTCATTTTGCGAGGCCCCTAAAATCTCAAAGATGCCCTTGCTCCCATCCTCTCCTCTCATCTTCCCTCTCAATTACATCTCCACTATCATTCTTACCTTCATTCTCCTTCTTTTTCCTCTATATTACTCTAGCATAAAAAATGAAAATAAAAACTAAAATTGAAATAGTTATCAAAATGGCACTTATATTTCTAGTTTACAAAAAATTAAAATATATATATTCATTTTCTAAATAAATAAAGACAAAAAATCACTCTTCATCTCTATAGTTTGTTGGATTTTTACTTTTGCATGTGGTTTTAATTCTAGTAATTTGACTCTTGTAATTTAATATACGTCGCAATTTAAAGACATGTTCAATTTTTCGATGGAATAAGCACGTGTCCCTTACGTGGAAGGGTATTTTGGACGAATTTTTTTATGGAATTTTATAGAAGTTTGTATGTGTTTTAAATTGTGATATAATTAAACTTTATGCCAAAGTTAAAATTACATAGACCAAAGAGAACTAAACAAACTACATGAGTCAAAGTGACTTTTTCCCATAACAAAACATAAAGACTAAATCAACCTCATTTATGCGACAATAAATTATACACTTGTCATTTTATGGGGTATTAAAAAGTGGGCGAAAATATTATTTTTTATTTTTCCAAAGTTATGAATAGGGAGAGGGTTTTCTCACACGCATTATTAAGATGTCATGAAGTTCGAACTTGAGACTATTGATTTGCAAATCCATACCCCTAATCGAATTTATACTCAAATGATTAAATAAGAGTACGAAATATACAACGGGGAACAAATCCTGCTCACCAAATATCTTTTCATAATGCTATGAACAATCACGGATCAGAAACTAATCAAACACGAAGATGTGGTTGCTGAGCTTTGCTTGATTTATTGACATCAAACCGTCTTCTGATGTATCTAGTTATGGTTTTCAAGTGCAGATAGATTTTATACATCCTCACCTCAGTTTCTAGTGGTGTTGACTTGTTCCTCCACCTTAGCTTTTGTTTTGGCATACAACGGATAGATTTCTTCCACATATTTGTTTTATTTTATCTTGACTTTTCAAGTTCACCGGCCACAAATAATAACGTGGCTTCAAAAAAACAATGCGGAAATTTTAAAAGAAGGAAAATAAGAAGGAATAAGACAATTTAATTGAATTAAAAACGAGCTTTTGATCAATTGTTGTTAGCAAGTTAAATAAATTCACTTGAAAATCATATATATCCAATAGCAAGTTAAATAAAGTGGTACTTCTTTTCGTAAAATTAGAACATATCAAAAGTTTGAATTACCATATCTATTAACGAAATAAAAGTTCATTTATATTTATAATGTCTTATAAAATCTAAAGATTGTCCGTTCTTGTTCTTGATGTATATTTTGTGAAAAATTTCGTAACGCTAAGATTAATTAGCATGTCTTTGTATGTTTGTAAATGTCGGAGCAAAAATTACTCCCCAAGAAATCAATCCACTAGCATCCTAAACTTGAGGAAGTTGCTGCAATCAAGATACATATTTTTCTATTTTCTATCAATGACTACACATGAATGAAATCATAAAATTAGTGGGACTTAATGGCTAAGGCCTACCAGGATAAAAATGTCATATGTCCAAGAATATATCAAAGGCTACCATATTTCATGCCACATGACAAGCCCATATGATCACCAACTATCATGCCCATGATGGATTGGTTATGGCTCATGGAAAAAGCCATGAAACATAGAATTTGGAGCCCAAGATTCAATTGCTCATAAAAAAAACAAAAAAAAAGCCAATTAACGCAGCATCCCAATAGAAAAAAAGGGATGTACAATATTATTTCTAAATTCTCCTGCAATTTCTTGAATTCCTACTGACTTAGCATCATAATGTTTTTTTGCAAGTACCCCTCCTCCCTTATTGGTTGCAAGTGAAGGATAATGTCTTATTTTTCAACATTGATTACAAGATTACTTGTTAGATGATCCAAAATTTTACACTCCAACGATAAAGTTGTTTTACATGCCACAAAGAATCGTCATAAAGCAACATGGATTACTTACAAAATAATTTCATTGTCAAGTTTCTCAAGTATTGAACAATAGGAATACAACACGAATATATTCTTAAACACAAGGTTAATTTGACTTTTGAGTAGTTTGATTGAATGTGAGGTTAATTTGACCTAAGTGTTAAGTCGACCTTCGTTTTTCGCAATTTAGAATTGATTGATTCTACAATATTACCACTGATATTATATTAACTTATTATGTTAAGGATTTTCGGGGTTCATGTTATATGCCATTAAAATTGAAAAGATTTACATCCTTTTACCACAACTATGATTAGTTGTTCCAAATGATTGATGGTAGGAGGTATTAGTTAAACGTGTTACATAAGTCTATGACAAAAAGGTCGGGGAAAGAAAAAAACTATAATTTGAAAACCATACATACAATACCAAGTCAGGAAACTTAAAACTAAAAGAAAATCTTCATATAATTCAAATTAAATATGTTTTTAATCTCGAAATAAGTCTATCCTTTTTTTGGTTTTTATAGATTACCCACTAAGAGGAATTGTCAGTAGCGAAACTCTAACTTAGACATTGATAGCGAAGAAAAGGATCCTTACCAACTCAACCAACCCTCATTGACAAAATAAGTCTATTATTCTTTTTATAGTAATCCATTCCATTCAAGATTTGTGTTATTTATGCTAATATCCCATTTGGACTATAACTATGATAAATGTTCTTAATTACTAATGGGAAACCTATTATTACCCCAAACTGACTAGGATTGGAGTGCGGATCCACCCTTAGGTTAGGGTGGAATCTAGCCCAATATAAATGGTGACAAAAATATGAGTTTAATGTTAAATTTTAGAGAGTTCATCCTATTATATTATTACATCCGAATTATCAAGGATGAAGTGAATTTTTGCCACAATTAACAAACTTTGGTGCGGCACGCAAACTAACATTAATTGTGGCTAAACAGGAATCTAATTAGTTTTGGACTAGACAACCCCTAACCTCCGAAGAACCTAGGGGTATATTTGTCATTCTATCTATCAGGGTATTCTCGTAGTTTCGTGAGAAAGCAAGGGGCAATCGTTCAATTCCACATCTATAAATACAGAGAACTCAACCCCTCCTCCCATTCCTCTACCCCATATTTTTTTTCCTCCTCTCTCTCCCTCTCTCTCTCTCTCTCTCTCTCTCTCTCTCTCTCTCTCTCTCTCTCTTTCTCTCTTGTCTCTTTCTTTGCAACAATCTTTCTCCAGATTCCGGTTAATTGTCCGTACGGTCTCTTCTCTCCCACCCAAACCTTTGCCCTCCCTTTCTCTTTTCATTTTTTATTTTTTTGGGTGGGTCCTGATTTTTCCTGAATCTGCTTTTGTTTTTAGGATTTTTCATCCTACAGTCAGTTTCTAATTTTTTTTTACTGTTAATTTACCGTTTTACCCTTTGATTTGGACGTTTTGTTTTGTTTTTTTTTTCTACGTACCAAACAAGTTTTATCAGATTTATCCTTTTTTTATAAAAAATTTCCTTCTGGGTTGGATTTGTGGTGGGTTTCATGAACTGCGGCTGCGCACGTGGCATGCACCCAGATAGCCATCATGAACACCAAAACGATGCGTTTGCCACCTCGTCGGATTTCGACGACCAATGCGTCAAATAACAACAAGCGCAAAGAGAAGGAGAGTGGCTTCGACGCGCTCCACCAGTCAACAACAACAACAAAGATGCTCAAGCTGGCCCCACCGCCTCAAGCCGGCTCCAACAGGTCACCGGAGCCGGCTTCTTCCGGCCAGCTTCTAGCCGGCTATTTGGCGCACGAGTTCCTCACCAAGGGCACGCTCCTAGGGCAGCCGTGGGACACATCCAAAGCCGAGCCGGCTCCCGCGTCTCCGGATGAGGAAGCCGAGCCGAGATCGGGATCCGAGCCGCATTTTGAGAACTTGGAGAGATACGTGGAAGTTGCTGATTTGCTGAAGACGGATGGGGCCCACTTAGCTGGCATTGTCAACCCAACTCAGCTCGCTCGCGTTTTACAGTTGTGAGGCAGATGGGAGCTAGGAAAGGGGCAAAAATCCATTCGGCATTTTGGCTTTCAAATATGGAAATTACATTTTTTTTTTCCTTTCTTTTTTTCTTTTTTGTAGCGGGCAAAAATGTATGAATGTATGTACGTGCTCGCAGGGCTTGTAGGTAGGCATCCATTATGAATGTTTGATAAAATTGCTTTTCAATTTAAAATAGAAATGGGAAATTTTCTGAGCAATTACTCTTTGATTATTTTGCTATAACATCATATTTAGAACATCTGTAAATATTGAAATTGACCTTAACCAATAATAGAGATGCCACACCTAAATAACATTTACATCTAATCACACTTAAGTTACATTATCATTATCAAGTGAGATGTCAATCGGAAGCAAATTAATCATCAACGCTAAAATCAAGTTTTCAGTCACGCGTGGCCGCCTCATCAATAGAAGAGAACTCATCTGCGGCCATGTATGACTGTCGGTAACATTTTTCATATAATACTTGAACTCAAATTGTACGTATTGAGTTTCGATTTGTACATCTAACTTTATTTGTTGGGTTACAAATTTAAATGAGATTCATTGAAGATTGTAAATTATAAGAAGCTTAATTGCTCTAGTGACTTTTGAAAATATGATTAAATCTTACATTGCTCCTTAGAATTCAAAGTGATCCCTCGCGGTCGAATCCGTCAAATAATATGTTTAAAAAGCTGACGTTGGCATAAATGAGACTCACAACTTTATTCAACAAAGATGTGGGTCCCATCTGCTCATGTGGTGCAAGCAAACCAAATTGCAAGTACTTGAAATTGTTTCACAAAACACGGCCGTTTTCATGTAACTACTTTAACATCTGAGGCGTCATCAAGACTTGACAGGAGAAGAGGGAAGAAGAGAAAAACGAGGGAGGAAAAACAAAAACGGAATAGGAAAACGTGGTTTTCTATTCACGTCTGAATTAGGTGTGGCATTTTCACAAACACTTGGGGTGCAGAGACTGATTCACCACTGAAAAAAGCACCAAAAAATGCTGAGCTTTCAAACTTGCCTCCCGCCCATACTGCCGAGCGCCTCTGTGCACCGTACCCGCGCTCTAAACTCTCTTCCTTGCTTGGCTATCTCGAAAAAATCCGATTCGGAGCCTGATCCTAAACCTCGCTCCAACGCGAAACCGAAACATCGCCGCCGAAAAATTGAAACTTCTGAAGACGAAGATGAAGAACAAGGCGAGACGTTCCCGACGACGATTCCGAGGAAGCCTCGGCGTGGGCGTAGAAGCGAGGCGGCCGCGGTGGAAGATTACGTGCGGGAGTCACTTGATCGAACATTTGCATCGATCAGAGAGCAGAACCCAGAAATTGTTGAGAAGAAAGAAGAAGTGATGAAGAGGAAAGTTGACGACGATGAAGAAGATGAGGGTTTTGGAAGAGAGAAGAGCATGGTGGTTGAAGAGGAGAGTAGGGACTGGCCTTTGGATGCTGACGTGGGGTGGGGGATTAGGGCTTCGGAGTACTTTGAGAATCACCCGATAAGGAACGTGGTGGGTGACAATGGGGTTGAGCTTGATTGGGAAGGTGAGGTTGAAGATAATTGGGTGAAGGAGATTAATTGCTTGGAATGGGAAAGCTTTGCATTTCATCCAAGTCCGCTTCTGGTTCTTGTTTTTGAGAGGTACAACAGAGCAAGCGATAACTGGAAGGCTTTGAAAGAGCTCGAAAAGGCAGTCAAGGTCTATTGGGATGCCAAAGATCGCTTGCCTCCTCGGGTATGCGTGTGTTATCAAACTCGTCATTTTCATTTTTTTGCAATGATTTATGGATGATTGCTGTTAAAGATTGTAACTTTACCTCCAATTTCTGTTTTTGTATTCAACAGTCGGTTAAGATAGACATTAATATTGAGAGAGATTTGGCTTATGCTCTCAAAGTTAGAGAATGTCCTCAGATTTTGTTTCTACGAGGAAACAGGATCTTGTACAGAGAGAAAGGTGAGAATTTATTTTCCTTAAAAAATCAGTGCTTTTATTAGCTAGAACCAAGGCATGGATCATATACTTTTGCAAGTTGTTCCTATGTTGCCATGATATTAAGTTTGTTTTGTTCTTGTAGAGATTCGAACAGCAGAAGAATTGGTTCCAATGATAGCGCATTTCTACTACAATGCAAAGAGGCCCTCCTGGATTGATGTCAAGGAGTTATCTCCACCTTACTAGTGGCAATCTGGTACTTAGAATCTGAACGCTGTAAGGTTTTTTTTTTTCTTTTGTTTATTTATGCTTGAAGCTTGATTATGAGCTCTGCCCTGATGCTTCAACATCTGTTTTAATTTTTTTTTTGCCCTCCAGGCTTCAGATTATGCGCTGGTGAAAGCATTGGTTAATTCAGAGCTTGGAAGCATGAAGCACAATCGAGAGTAGGTTGCATTTGCAGGTATAAGCTGATGATCCCTGGGTATTGATTTTGAATGGGTGTTAATTAGGTAATGAGTTATTGTCATTTGTGTTTGATGATATCTTTCTTTGACCATACTGATATAATTTTTTAAATGAAACGAACCTAATGGAGCTCGCTCCTACAATGTCAGTGATTATACAAGATGCTAAATTTGCACAATAAAAAGAATTAGGTATAGAATGGGAATTGGTTAGCTGTAATTTCAATGCATTCTTCACTCATGAGCTTCTTGTGGAATATGGACCAATTGTACTAGAAGCTAATATCATGGATATGATATATCATTACACTAATTCACGGCTTGTAAATTGCAAACAAGGCAAGGCAGTGAAGGCACTCTATTAATAGGCTCAGAATTAGAGAACAATAGATCCCAAAAAGTTACACTAGAAACGATGCGTTCTTGTCAAAGGAATGTCAAAGCTTCATACCACATGTTGCTTCTTCTTCCTCGTTCTCCTGGCGGCTGCAGGTCCATATATAATTTCCTACTATTCACTCATATTATCATAGGGTAGCTGATAAATACATGCGTATTCACGATTGGGATATGTCTAAACGCTTTGTTTTCATAACATTCTTATACCAATTGTAATGTATGGGCAAGGCTGTATAAAACTGTTCTAATTTGGTTTTTGTATCCTCTCTCTCTCTCTTCCTAAGCAAACACATTTTATTCCCCTCTTAGGATGTGCGACTCTCATAAGCGATACTGATTATTGCTGCATGTGTGTTTGTATGCATTGTGGAAGTTGAAACAGAGTATGCGAGAACCAGGTGAGCAGCCTGCGTGTGTGGCATCATGGGACTGTTTTAATGGTGAAGAGGGCAAATGTAGCTTGCAGGAAAAATTTAAAGGTTGTGGAATCTGCAGCTATGGTTTGCTTGCTGGACATAAGATTTTTGCTGGTGCGGCTATGGTTTGCTTGCTAGACATGATAAAATTTAAGTATGTACGTCAAGTGTTTAAGATACACTAAACGCAATAAGATCTATATCCCCTTTCATATGGTTTTTGCATTATTTAATATATAATTACTTGTTGACTATGTACATTTTTATTCAACCAATACACTCAACTTTTTCAGAAAGCTCAGAAATAGAGATTAATTTTCTTAAATTGTGGTAGGATACTAGTGTCCTTTTAAACTTACAGTTAATATAAAATTCAGATCATTTAAGAAAAAAAATTAAATAAAAAGAAAAATAAAAGAGGATTAGGCACTATATAAACAAGTCTTAAATGAAATAACAAAGAAAAAAAGGCAATAAATAAACTCCTTTTTATCTGCTCATGTGAGTCTTGTGGTGACTGCAGTTTTTTGTCCTGGTATTTGGGAAAATCATGTAATATACATGAAACAATTCCCAGTTAATTGTACTGTCCATCCCTCTTGGCACAATCAAACCTTCACAATCTCTTCCATTTTTAAATTTACCAAGTAAATTTTCAAAAAAATGTATATATATATATATATATATCTAAAATTGGATATGTATTGGTTTGGAATCAAGTAAGGAATGCAGCAGCAGCAGCATATGGCACATATAGAAGCTAATTGAGGTTGATACGACTCAACTGCTTGCTCATGCAAGGCAGTGCACTCCATAAATATGCTTAGAGTCAGAATTAGAATTAGAATAAGAAGCCACCTATATATTTTTGTGAAGGAAATAAATGGCAAAGCTTCTTCATATTCATACCGCCACCACCACGGCTTGCTTCTTCCTCCTCCTCCTAGTCCGCCTAGCAGCAGCAGGAGGAGGTCCATAGATACTTATAATACTTTCCTCCCGTTTATATATTAATTAGTTAGTTCTCATAGACTATGATGGTGATTGATTTGTGTTGGGTTTTTGCTGCGTTGTGTGTTGTTTTGTAGTTGAAGCTAGTGGAGTGGTGGGCGTGGTGGCAGGTGAAGAAGAAGAATCAGACGAAGGCGAGCCTCTTCGGTGCATAACCTCGTGGGACTGCACCAGTGTCCAAGCTTGCAAGCAAGAATGCTCGCGCTATGCCAGAAGCTATGGATCCTGCGTAACTTCAGAGCCTCCTCACAAAGTTTGCTTGTGCACCTATGACTGCCCATGCCCTCCTCCATCGCCCTAGTTACATATAAGTTAACATACATACATGTAAATAAAACCTCACATCCCCTGTCTGTCTGTATATGGGATGGGATATCTTTGCATTAAATTGCAAAATATAATAATTTCAATATCCTTATTGAAAAAGTGTCACACTTGTTCATGACACAGGAACTTATATTGCCATATTTTCTCAGCTATCAAGCTTGTTGCCTCCCTCTCAAACAGAAACTATACTATTCGCATAAACAACAGGTCCGTTATATTCTCTACCACAAACTGGATTTTCAAGTGGATCATAATAGCCTGTAGCAGTTTGAATAGTAGGAAGAGACATTCGGTTTTTGGTACGGATGTTATAGCAGACTGTACATCCATTGAACTCAACCACAAGAAGATGATCGCTTTTCGAGAAGGCCAATGCCCACGAGCAGGCCCCGAGCCCCATTAACATGGGGCTCAGGCTCACCGTGAGCTCAAAATCCACATATTTTGTCCAAACACAATCACCAAAACCATCCTCCATCAGCATCAGCCACATTCCAAAGCATCTAATGCCATTACTATTATTACGCAAGCCACAAAGAGAAATGGAAGATTCATTCCACACTATAAGGTACATGTAAAGCCCTGGGAAAATATAACAGTTGCTGGCTTCTAGCAGCTCATCTGGTAACACTAGCTCATCAAACACCTCACCACTCATATCAAACGAAACAATCACTTGCCTAATCTCGTTTTGATCATGTAGAGCTTCCTCGTCATCCATGAATTCCTTTTGTTTCTCAATTCCCAACCAATAACACATCCCCTTCAAGTATATCTGGAAACTTTCAGGCCAAAGGAAAGTAGTTTCTGTTTCTAAAGAATAAGACTTGATCTCTCTCCAACAAGAAGAATCTTCACTAGTTCCCAACGTGTACACTTCTGCTCTCAGAGGATAAATAACCACAGAATAATTTGTATGAGCATGCGTTTGCGACCAAGAAAACATAATGTTAACAACTTTGTAAGCTTTAGATATAGGATCATAGCCAAATCCCATGCCACTTCTGAGCCGACTCGAGTTTGGTGTGTATGGGATTCCCTGCTCAAGTAGGGACATCATATCCGGAAGGTATTTTTGCGAGGGAAGAAGCTTGAATTCCTGAATTGCCGGATTCCACAAAAACACCTTACCATAATCGGCGAAGGTGGCTACACAAATGATCCCATGACAATGGCCTACAACACTAAGTTCTTCTTTACTCATACAAAGTGGAACATTTATGTCCTCCACCCTAGACAAAACAAGCCTATATATATGCTCACCATCACCATCACCATCATACTCGCAAAAAGTAAGCATTGAGAACACCGGTTTGGTCTCGTTGGCGTTCGGGTCCTCATGAGGGACTAATCGCTTCAAAAAGATACAAATGGATTGATTGTTGTGCAAGCAATTGAAGAGTTGATTGTCTACGAACCTGGGATTGTTGATCAGAGCATACCACCATTTGGCCACGCACTTGAACCGCATCAGGGTTTTCGGAGGCAGACTTGATAGAACTTTTTCCAATAAATCTTCCCCAATTTTGCAAATGTTTGCCATTTCTACTATATATGTCAACTCTCAAACCTTTCCTCCCTTTCTGTCTTCTACCTCTTCTTCTTCTGCACACACAAACAAAAAATAACAAACAACACCCAGACATAAAGGAATTATCATATCTATATTATATATATAAATCAAAGAGTAAAAACAACGCAAGACTTTCTCAAATGTAATCCACAGAATAAACAAAAACAAATATTAAAAGGGATTAAAGTATAAAGAAAAACCATATTAAACATTATAAAGAAAAACAAACAAAACAAGATATATATATATATATATATATATAGTTACCTTAATTAGTCAGTGAAGAGGAACATAGAAAATATACAATGGAAAGAAGCAAAATTATGGTTTTGATAATGCGGGATGAGATAGAGAGAAATGCAGCAGTGAATCCGGATCTGTTCTCCCCAAAATTGGTATCTCCATATGTCTTTGTTTAACATGTGTCCTTCAACGCGTAACATAAGTTAACTTACATTCAGTTCCATTTTAACTTCCATATATTCTTGCACCAGAACCGATCTGGAGATTTTGGAAACCCGGGGCTATACCAAAGGGAAGACCTTATATACGTAAGACTCCTTATAGGAATAAATAAATATATTCATTTTCTATGTGTCTATATAGAATTCCAAAATAAAAAAATAAAAAATTAGACCTTATAATTTCACTTTTTTGAATGGCTAAATTTTATCATATAAGTAATGATTGAACACATGAAACCAACATCTACTGTAAGTAGGGGCGGAGCCAGCATGGGACCAGTGTGGTCCTCGGCCCTACTCCATTTTTATCTATTCTATTTGTATATTATATATGATATATAATATTATAATATAATATGTTAGTTTTAGGTATTGCTCTTAATTAGCATAAATTGTAGAAATATACTTAAAATCAAACATGAAATTCTTGGAGACCATAGTTGCGATGGTTTTAAGTATTGCTCTTTCCTTCAACATTGTGGGAAACATGAGCTGCAATGCTGCTGGACAGTATGACTACTTTAAGTTTGTTCAGGAGTCTCCTTTTGCATATTGCAAAGATGGTAATGGAAAGAATAGATGCAACATCCTACCTCTACCACGGATATTTACCATTCATGGCTTGTGGCCAAGCAACTTCACAAATCGTCATGAACCTTGCGTTGGTGCACAATTTAGTAGAGTTGTGGTATATCTCTATCATACATACATACACATATTGAGAATAATGCATGTAGCTTCTGTTATGTTTCTCGTGTTTTGTTTTGTTTACTTTTGGTTTTTTTTTTTTGGCATGCATGCACGAAATGATATTTAATTTTTCTTTGCCATTGTTAGATGAATGAAGCCTCCAATGATGACTTGCGAGCTGATCTGCAGTTGTCATGGCGAAGCTTCAAGAGTCGGTGGTCAAATATGGACTTCTGGGAATATGAATACAACAAACACGGCAAGTGCTCCGACCACAAGTTTTCGCAGACGCAATACTTCGACCGTGCCAGGAGTTTGTGGAAGCAATACAAAGCTCATACTCTATTTTCTAATCGCTCGCTTGAACCAGGCAAGTCATATCGTTTAACTGACCTTGAACAAGCCATCCAATCATTTATAAACTCGAGCAAACCTCTTCTCCGGTGCAAGCAAATTACAGAACAGAACGCAACAAAACAATATTTGCTGGAAGTCGTAATTTGCTTTGATGACAGAGCAATCAATCCAGTGAATTGTCCCGGGAGGAAAGAATGTGATCCACTATCACGTGTATGGTATATGCTATAGCCTATAGGTAGAAGGGTGAATTAAGCTATATTGATATAAATCTAATAAGGATGAAATATATAATCTATGAATAAATGTGTATGTAGCTATGTGACGCGATGAGCTAATCGTGATCATGATCGTAATGCTTAATTTGCAGTTTGTGTTATATATAATCTATGTTCTGATTTCTTAATGCACATCCCTACTGATCGGTTCATAATTGTATATCATTTTGTACCCTTATAGCTTATAATTTGGTTATGTTTTTGAGTTAAACTTGTGCTTTTAATCCTTTTTGTGTTTATCTTTCAGTTCATTGAGCTTTAGGTAATAATGATGGCTTTAGAGAGCATAATTGATGCAATCCATGCATGTTAAGGCCTAGTTTGGATGAATGGATGAAGAGCTTAAAGACAAACTCATTTTGGCTACAGCCCCCTGCCAGTCCAGTTCCGTAGGTCATATTGCAAGCTTTGTTTCAACAATCTACATAGCTCGAATGAGGCTACATTCTTCATGAAAGTTGTTCCAATTAGTGTATACTATAACATATCCAAAATTCAGCCCCATTGGATAAATCTGGAGTCCGTTACATAGCAAACACAGAACCATGCTCAGGATGGATCTTATCAGCGCGGAAAATGAGTTAGCAATTTGTTTCGGCCTTAACTTCTTCCTCCGACCTTGGATTGGCCCAAATAACATATGGCTGGAAAGAAGACATTCTGAACTTCAATTTAGAGTGCTTAAAGTCCTAATTTGATTAAGAGAAGCCCAAGTTGTAAGCCCTTGAAGTTGCTGGTCATGCTGACCTCAGCATGTGCTGGTTGGATGCTTGGTCATGGTGAGCTAGGTATGAGCTATCATTTCTGGTTGGAAGCTTGGTCATGGTGACATGAAGATGAGCTAGGGCTGCTCGTGGGATCGACCTCGCACTTACATACGCTATACTACTGAACGGCTCGTGCACTTGCGAGTATCACAAGTTGAGGATGCAACTGAATCCATTTTGGTGAAGCTGTATCTACGCAACAAGTTTTTGGCGCCGTTGCCGGGGAATTGGCAGCATAGTTTGGTTCTATTTCTTTTCCCTACTTTTTTTATTTTTTTTATTTTTCATTTTCATGTTTTTCTAGACAATTTCTTGTTTTAAAGTTAATAACGTTAATGGACCAGTTGTGTTTGTAGTCCAACAGAAAAGGACAATTGCCCAACAAGCAAGAGAACTGGGTTTAAGTCCCAGCTTACACAACCCATTGGTGCTTGTTGCTTTGAAGCATGGAATTGGATGTGTGTTGATTTTCCTTTTCATTTTAGTTTTTATTTCCTAATCCTTTTAATTCTATTTCAAGTTTTCTATGTTTGTTTTAGCAATTTATTATAGCTCAATAATAAATGGAGAGAGATGGCAACCTCAATCATAAGAATGGGAAGTGTGGAGCAGTGGGAGAAGTCGCGACCTCCAAGTGCATCACGCTCGACCTAATCGCTTCAAGGGGGAGCATTTCAATCCTTTCTCTTCTTTGAATTCTGTTTATTTCCGTAGTTGTTTTTGCCTTTTGGTCCGCGTTGAGTTCTTTGTTTTTTTTATGCTGAATCCAACCATATAAAGAACGTAAAATTTGGACTTACGGTTAGAAAGTTATAGCCTAAAAACTGAACAGAGGTCGAAGTTGAAAAACATAGAAACGAATCTGTCCAAATGGTGATAAATAGGTGATAGAAAGTGCTGTTTGTTTTTTTTCATTGGTTTCTTGGTTTGTTTCTTTTAGTACAACAATTTATGTCGTTTGTTTAAGTTTGTTTAGAGTACTTAGTTCATTTAAGTTTATGATTTGTAGTTTCATGTTATCTTAATTTGTTTTTGTTTCTTTTTTTTACGAGAATATATTTAAAAAACATTTTATAAAAAAAAATTTATTTTTCATATGAGCTGACTTATGGTAACTCCAGTGAGCACCTTCGTCAATACAGTGTCTAGGAGTTCTTTAGGCGACACCTTCGGTGTCTAAGAAGTTTGGGTTTTAAGCGGGACCATTGTGACCCCTCCAACCTTCCCGGATCCCCTGGCTGTGTTTTCTGAGGCCCTTAACTGGTCATCCGTGAGTTGCTTGTATATTGTGTGTTTTTAAATTAAGTTTTTTTTATTTTCTTTGTTTTCTTTTCTGTTGAGTCTTTGTTTTTGTTTTGTTTCTGTTTTTGTGTTGTTATGTTAGTTTATTTATTTATTTACGTGGTATGGTTAGTTAGTTTATTTCTAAGTGTTAAAACACTTTTTTTTATTTCAAACATTGCATAAAAAAAAAAAAACACAAAAACGAAAATAAAACAAAAATAAAAACAATAAAAAAATAAAAAAAACATCATCTTCATCATCATCTTCTTCATCTTCTTCATCTCCATCATCATCATGGCTTGCCTCTATTTTCTCGCACTTGTAGAATCTGCAGCAGCTCCACATGGTCCTCATTTTTTCTCTGCAGTGCTTCCACGTGCTGATTGGCACAGTAGAGCCACTTCTGCAAGTCCGCCACCATAGCCTTCAAGGAAGCTATTTCCTCGCTCATCGCGGCACACTCCCTTGTCCTCGCCAGTAATCGCATGCCCAAATTGGTAGCCGAGACCGCGTGGAGCACAGTTAAATTGTGGGACTCCTCTACCGCTGCCTTATCAGACCTCTGTGCCACATGCAGATGATCTGTCGGAGTGAGCTTGCTGCTAATCATGCCTCCTAGCAGCACTGCTCTGTTCGGCAGTGCCTCAGAAAAGTTCGGTATTGCCTCAGCAAAGTTTGAGGCCGTACCGTGATGATATGTGGAGTTTGGGAAGACACGGTTTGGAGGAGCCCTTATCTGGGCATTCGGAGGTGCAAGGGACAGCTCAAGGTCGAGATCATCAAGGTGAGTGCATGAGGATGCCATTTTTTTTGTTTCTGGATTTTTTGATGTTTTTCCTTGAGTTTGCAGGAAGAAATGCTGGGTATCATCCGCTTGTAGAGGCGTGGTTTAAATAGACATACGTTGATGAGAGAGAGCCAACACCATTTCGGATTTCCCGGGCATGCTCGACCTAATCGCTTCAAGGGGGAGCACCTTTACTTTCACTTTACTTTTCTTTTTTCCGTGTTTTCTGGTGTTTTATGTTTTTGCCCGTTACTTTCATTTTCTAGAGCTTTGTGTTTTTGCTTTTTCCTTTCGGCTGTCATCTTTATTTTATTTTAGTTAGGGAACTGTGCTTTCTTTTCCGTTTGTCTTCTTTGTTTGATTTAAGTTTGGAAAGTGTGCTTTCTTTTCCGTTTTCTTTTTCCTTCTGCAACTTTACTTCCGAAACAAAATAATGAAAATACAAAAACAAAATAAAATAAAACCAACAATAATGCAGTAGGAAATCATTTCTTCTTGGTGCTTGGTGTCTCGACCATTGGAGCTTTGAGTTTGGCCCTCTGGCTGTCCTCTTCCGGGGCTTCACGCACAGCTTCTTGGGGCTCATCACTTGAGCTCCCAAAGATCGCAATCTTAGCTTGAGCGTAACTACTCTCACGATCTGCTTGCTTGCGTTTACCCTGTCGGTCTAGGTCTTCCAGCTGTTTTCGCATGTCGCGAGAGTACAACTCTACCATCTTTGATAGGTTTCTATTCTCGTCCCGCAATACTTCTAGCTGGTGTCGATTCACCTCCACTATCCTTGACCTCTCCCTTTTCAAGCTTTTTATAGCAGTCTGACACTCCTCAACCATACTTCGCTCCGCCGCCAACTGACCTTTCAGCACCTCTACCTCATGGGACTTCGCAAGTAGGCGATGACCCAAACTTGCGACTGTTGCCGTACTCTGCACGCTCAGTGCCAGGGCATCGCTCACGACCCGGTTGTCATCCCTTGTCCCCAGAACACGTATATCTTTAGGAGTCACTAAATTTCTAGCCACTCCAATGGCAACATCGTTGTCCAGGAGTATTGAGTCAGTTACTGTCACAGGCCCCCGTGCGGAAGCAAAGTAGGGCATCCATACTGGTGCCGCTGCTTGGCCTCGTGTCTGAGTCGGTGGAGCTAGGTTGAGATCCAACGAAAATGGGTAGTTAGAGGCCATTTGATTTCTCACTCTCTTTTCTTCTTTCTTTCTTTTCTCTTTTGTGTGTTTCTGAGTTTGCGTTTTTTTTTCACCCTTTCTTATAGACTTAGTCTTTGACATACCCTAGCCATTACAGCATCTGAGCATTTTCTGAATCTCCAGCATTCCTTGAGTCCCACAACCTTCTCGCCTTCCAACCATACCCAACTCATTTATCACAACGTGTCTTTTCTGAACGAACGCGTTCAGTAAAGTCTTCGCGCCTTTCCATGAGCCCGTAATTTTTGCTTGTGGAGTCTGCGGCGCCTCTATGCGTCGACACGTGTCTCGCCCTGTCTGTTGGTCCCTTACACTGAACCGAGACATCATGACCCATGTTAAAATCCCGCTCTTTGTGTTGCTAATCACGGTTCGATAGTTTGTTTTTACAAAACTAAATAATAATAAAAAGCCGGAAATGAAAACAAATTGTGGGTCGGGTTTCACTTTAGTTTGGGTTTCAAAGTGGGTTAAATTCACCGTGGTTTGTGTTTCGAAATTGTGGGCTTTGGGCTTCAAATTTTTTTTGGGTTTCAGAATTGTGTGATTAGGGTTTACTGTTTCATTTTTTGTTTGTTTGTTTGTTTGTGTTGTAATTTTTATTTTATAATTATTTTGTTTTTGTTTTCTTTTGTGATTTTGTGATTTTTTTATTTATTTGCTTTAATACCTTTCATTTGTTGTTATGACATTGTTTGTGGCTAATTTTTAAACATTGAGAACAATGCTCATTTCTAGGTTTGGGGGTATTGGAGTTTAGCAAGTAAACTTGGTTTTTCTTAAAAAAATTTTTTTTAAAAAAAAATTTAAATTTCTTTCTTGTTTTGAATCTTGTTTTGTTTAGTCACTTTCCGAACACATTTGATGAGATTGTGATAAATGTTGCATGACTTAAATAAAAAATTGAATTTTATTTATTTTTTATTTTATTTCCTTGTAAATTTTTATTGTAAAAATAAATAATTAATTAATTAATTAATTTGGCATCGTTCTAGCATGACATGTTTGAAACCTTCTTTGCACTTGCCATTTGTTTCATAATTTTCCAATTAAAGGATTTGCATGACCCAAAGAATTGTATCAAGCATAAATTAGACTTATATAACCATAAATGTGAGCTTTTGAGCCTTGTGCTTCATTTCATGAGTGTTATACACATACTCTTATTTTCTTGTCATCAAAGTTGTTGTTTGATCTCATTATTCATTGATTTGGTTGAATACTTAAAAGTCATTCATTCTTTTGCAATTCGATTTCATGACATTTAAGAAATGATATTAAGGTCCTCTTTGGATTGTTTGTACCTTTCAAGCTAACCTTATGCATGCTTAAGCATGATTTTCCATTGTTAACCATTTTGAGCCTACATGTAAACCTTTTCTTTCATTTTACCAATTATATTTCCTCGCCTTAGCCCGAAAAACAAGAATTTACCTTTCTAAGGAACTCATGAGCTCTAATTCGGATGTGTTTTTCATGCTAAGTTTGGGAAGGGATATTACATAAAGAAAAAAAAAATTCACTCAATTGGTGAAAGAAAAGAAAAGAAAAGAGAAAAATTGTGATTAAGTGGTGGTTGAATGAAATTTCATTTTTGGGTTTAATTTTTGGGCCTTCTAAATAAATTGGTGTTTGTTCAGTTCAAGGAAAGGAGTATGAATAATTGTAAATGAAGGTATAAGGAGTTTTGATCGTGTAAAAGAAAAAATCTAATCGTGATGATTCGAAGTCTTGTAAACAATTGTTTTATGCTCTTATATTTTGAGTTTCTTGGACTTTGTTTTATCCATACCCTTCATTTCTTACTCACCTTACACCCTTGGCCCCATTACAACCTATGCTAAAGACCTAAATTGATCTTAAATGTCATGTGGTTGAATTGCATTTATTTTTCTACTTTTAAGTGTTTGGCATCCTTCTTGAGATCATATTAATGCAAGTTCTTCATCTTTCTATTGCGAGTTAAGTCCCTTATGGTTTAACTCTAATCTCATGTTTATAACTGAGTGTTGCATTGTAGCCCTCTTCCGAGTGATTCATTTGTGAGAGGACAATTTTGGTGAGATTTGAAGTTGAAGTTGTGTTTGGTATGATTTTTGAAATTGTGTGAAAACTAAGATTGGGGAATTTGTTGCATTTGGCTATCACACTACTACACTTTGAGCATGTTGTGTTTTGAACTTTGCCACCTTTTAAATAATGTCTAAAATTGAGTTTTTATTGTTAAAACTTTTGAGTCATGTGCATGAGTCATTTCTCTTCAGAAAATGTTCGGAATGATTGTTTTCAGTTTTTTTTTTAATTTTTAATTTTTGTTTTGTTTTTGTAATTATTTTTGTTTTGGTTTTTGTGTTTCTTTTATTTTGCTTAAAGACTAACAAATCTAATAAGTTTTCTAACCACTTTATTTTGTAGAGTTAGTAAAACATTTGTGGGTATCGTTTCTGTTAAACCCTCAGGAGACACAACTCCTCCTACTAGGGATGCCTAGAGGTTTAAAGGCTTGTTGCATACGCTCAATGCAATCGAGTTACCTACGAAAGTGGTCTAGTTAACTTCTTATTTTGTTTTATTTTTCTTCGTTTTCCTTTTGTTTTGCTTGAGGACTAGCAAAATCTAGGTTTGGGGGTATTTGATCGGTTCATAATTGTATATCATTTTGTACCCTTCTAGCTTATAATTTGGTTATGTTTTTGAGTTAAACTTGTGCTTTTAATCCTTTTTGTGTTTATCTTTCAGTTCATTGAGCTTTAGGTAATAATGATGGCTTTAGAGAGCATAATTGATGCAATCCATGCATGTTAAGGCCTAGTTTGGATGAATGGATGAAGAGCTTAAAGACAAACTCATTTTGGCTACAGCTCCCTGCCAGTCCAGTTCCGTAGGTTATATTGCAAGCTTTGTTTCAACAATCTACATAGCTCGAATGAGGCCACATTCTTCATGAAAGTTGTTCCAATTAGTGTATACTATAACATATCCAAAATTCAGCCCCATTGGATAACTCTGGAGTCCGTTACCTAGCAAACACAGAACCATGCTCAGGATGGATCTTATCAGCGCGGAAAATGAGTTAGCAATTTGTTTCGGCCTTAACTTCTTCCTCCGACCTTGGATTGGCCCAAATAACATATGGCTGGAAAGAAGACATTCTGAACTTCAATTTAGAGTGCTTAAAGTCCTAATTTGATTAAGAGAAGCCCAAGTTGTAAGCCCTTGAAATTGCTGGTCATGCTGACCTCAGCATGTGCTGGTTGGATGCTTGGTCATGGTGAGCTAGGTATGAGCTATCATTTCTGGTTGGAAGCTTGGTCATGGTGACATGAAGATGAGCTAGGGCTGCTCGTGGGATCGACCTCGCATTTACATACGCTATACTACTGAACGGCTCGTGCACTTGCGAGTATCACAAGTTGAGGATGCAACTGAATCCATTTTGGTGAAGCTGTATCTACGCAACACCTACCCTATATAGTTTTGCAACAGGCATAGTCATCATGTTTATCTGGAAATGGAAAATTTTATATGAATTGCATGCATATATCAATACTACAAGTTTAATTACGTCTCTTTTGATCATCAACTACAGTGTACATAGAAAAAATGAAAACTCTTGTACGTACAGTGAGAAAAAGATGAGAATTTTCTTTCTTAAAAAATCAGTGCTTTTTATTAGTTGTTAGAAATTAGAAGCTTGGATCATAATGTTGTATCAAACTCGTGTACATGACACACTAAGAAATTCTATATTGCCAGATTTTCTCATCTCTCAAGTTTGTTGCCTCCCAAGACCTATCGAAACTATACTATTCACATATACAACAATTGGCGGATCCAGTGTCGGCATACAAATTTGAACAGTAGGAAGAGACATTCGGTTTTCGGTGCGGAGGTTATAGCAGATTGTGCATCCATCTTTGTCAACCACAAGAAGCTCATCGCTTTTCCAGAGTGGCAATGCCCATCCGCCATCCCTGAGGTCCATTATGGGGATCGATGCGAGCTCAAAACCAGCGTGTTTTGTCCAAACACAAGCACCAAAATCATCGTCCATCAGCCACATTCCAAAGTACGGAATAACATCATATCTGCTAACCCAAACACAAAGAGCAATGGAAGATTCATTCCACACTCTAAGCTTCATGAAAAACCCAAAATAAGATGTATGATGGACTGGCAGCTCATCTGGCAACGCTACCTCATCAAACACCTCATCACTCATGTCAAACGAAACCATCACTTGCCTAATCAATTCGTCATATCGAGTTTCCTCACTATGTATATCCAAGAATTCCTTTTGTTGCTCAGTTCCCAACCAATAACACATCCCCTTAAAGTATATCTCGAAATTTTCAGGCCAAAGGAAAGTAGTTTCTGTTTCCAAAGAGTAAGTCTTGATCTCTCTCCAAGAAGAAGATTCTTCACTACTTCCCAGCGTGTACACTTGTACTCTCAGAGGATAAATAACCACAGAATATAATGTATGAGCATGCAGTTGCAAACCATCAAATATAATGCTAACAACTTTATAAGCTTTAGATATAGGATCATAGCCAAATCCCATGGCCCATCCGAGCCGATTTAATGATAGATACGGGCCATGCTGCTGATATATGGACTCCCAATCCGTAAAGTATTTCTCCGAAGGAAGAAGCTTGAATTCCTGAATTGCCGGATTCCACAAAAACACCTTACTATAATTATCTACGTGTACACAAATGATTCCATGACAATGGCCTACAATCCTAAGTTCTTCACCAGCACTCATTACACTCATAGAAACTGGAACATTGATGTCCTCCACCCTAGACAATAGAAACCTATGCGCACCACCATCTACATCCTCGCAAAAAGTAAGCATTGAGAACACTGATTCAGTCTCGCTAGCGTTTGGATCCTTGTTAGGGACTAATCGCTTCAAAAAGATTGATTGATTGTTGTGCAAGCAATTGGAGAGTTGATTGTCTACGAACCTGGGATTGTTGATCTGCGCATACCACCATTTGGCCGCACACTTGAATCGCATAAGGGATTTTGGAGGTAGACTTGATAGAATTTTTACCAATAAATCTTCCCCAATTTTGCAACTGTGTGCCATTATTTCAGCTATATATGTCTCAACCCTTTCCGTCTTCTACCTCTTCTTCTTTTGCACACACAAACAGGAAATAACAAAACAACACCCAGGTTAAACATAAGGAAAAATTATCATATCTGTATTATATATAAATCAAAGAGTAAAAACAACGTAAGACTTTCTAAAGTGTAATCCACAGAGAAACTTCGATTAACATCGTATTCAGAATAACAAATATTAAAAGGGATTAAAGTATACCAAACCATATTAAACAGGTATATATAAATAGTTACCTTATAATGACTGGGAAGAGGAACGTAGCAAATATACAATGGAAAGAAGCAAATTTAAGGTTTGATCATGGAATGAGAGAGAGAGAGATAGAGAGAGAAATGCAGCTGTGATTCCGGATCTGTTATCTCCAAAATTGGTGTTCCCATGTCTCTGCTTGACATGTGTCCTTCAACCTAACGCTGGAATTTGTTATTCAAAAAAGAAATTACCAGACAAAATTAAACATAAAAAACCAAAAAAAACTAGATATATATAGTTAGGTTAGTTAGCAGCAGTAGGAAAAGGAACATATAGCAAATATACAATGTGAAGAAGCAAAATTAAGGCTTCATCAAAGGATGAGAGAGAGAGAGAAATGCAATACTTAATTCGTATTTGTTGTTCTCAAACTTTACTGACAATTTAAGGGCCCGTTTGATAACAATTTCAATTTTAATTTTTAGTTTTTAGTTTTCATTTTTTGTGTGTTGGAATCTATAGAGAAAAAAAAAAAGGAGAATGGAAAGAGTGGAGATGGTATTGAGAGGGAAGATGAGATGAACTAATCGTGATCATGATCGCGATGAACTAACCAGTGAATTGTCCCAAGACCTATCGAAACTAAACTATTCACATATACGATTGGCGGATCCAGTTTCGACATACAAAATATACTACTCTATAAAAGCTTTCCTAGTTTTCCTGTCTATGCTAGTCTTGTTATTATGGATGTTCAGTACACGGAGCAAAAGCTTTCCTAGTTTTCCTGTCTATGCTAGTCTTGTTATTATGGATGTTCAGTACACGGAGCAGAGAGAGAGGGGACATAGATTTATGCCATCATTCAGATCTGCGGTCCCCCAACCTCAACATCAACCCTGTCAACAAGACTACATATGAATTTTATGTTGTTTCTGTTTCTTGCTTTTCTTTTATGTAACATTCCATGTGAGTCTAAATTAGTCTAAATTGGAACCATTGATGTTGATAGTGAGTTTAGGTTACATATATACATATATATATATATATATATATATATATATATATATCACCCTTCTCCATCGATAGAGATCTTCCTTAATATCTCCCTCTCTCCCTTTCTTAATTAGCATAAATTGTTGAAATATACTTAAAATCAAACATGAAATTCTTGGAGACCATAGTTGCGATGGTTTTAGGTATTGCTCTTTCCTTCAACATTGCGGGAAACATGAGCTGCAATGCTGCTGGATAGTATGACTACTTTAAGTTTGTTCAGGAGTCTCCTTTTGCATTTGCAAAGATGTTAATGGAATTAATAGATGCAACATCCTACCTCTGCCACGGATATTTACCATTCATGGCTTGTGGCCAAGCAACTTCACAAATCGTCATGAACCTTGCGTTGGTGCACAATTTAGTAGAGTTGTGGTGTATCTCTATCATACATACATACACATATTGAGAATAATGCATGTAGCTTCTGTTATGTTTCTCGTGTTTTGTTTTGTTTACTTTTGGTTTTAGTTTTTAGAAAATTTGGCATAAGTCCAATTTTGAGGAGAGACTTTGGGTGCAATCCACGCAGAAATTGTTGTTGATCCAAGTCCTTTGACTTTTGTGCCACATAAGATTACATGCCTATTTTCAATTTATTGATATTTACTTTTTTTTAATTTTTTGTTCCAGTTATGCACCTAAAACATAAATAAGGTAAATTATGAATTCCTAAAATTGGTAAGTTATTGATTTGTATGATATTAATTATCATATTTGATTTGAATTTAATTGCAAATCTATTTATTGAATTCTGAAATTTTCCCAAGGTATACGACATCAAAATTTGTAATAAGAGTTCATAAAAACTTCATACCTTAACAATAGGTAAGGTACCTATGCATACACCTCGTATGCAGTATGCAGGTAATTAAACCCACAAATTACCTCTGATCCAGGTAATTAAATCCATAAATTACCTCTAGTCTAGGTAGTTATGCCCTCTAGCCCAGCTAATTGAACTCATATAATATCTTGGTATGGATCTTTAAACTCAACCGAGATAAAAATCCATACAAAATTTCTTTGAAAAAAAAAACACTATTACATGGAAGACATGTACGTATGTATATAAATATGAACCTCCAGAAAAAACTGCTTAAGAAAACTCAAGAAAAAAACACTTACCTGTAAGGCAGGTACATATATACCTGTATGTATTAACATTATTTACCTGTATGTCAGGTACATAATTTAATGTGGGTGCTTGTCTGATCGATTGGTATAATATGTGAGTCTTTACTTTTTATTGATTAAATTGTATTTTATCTATATATTATGAATATTATCAAGGAACAAAAATTCAAAATTCAAAATTTGGAATTCAATTTCAAGGAAATAATGCATTAAATTTAGATTTTCAATGTATTTTCCTTATTTACCTTAAAAGGTAAAATCGACACAACAAAAAAGTAATAAATGTCAAAGGAAATTTGCATCCATAACATCTACTATGCAGGGGCGGAGCCAGCATGGGACCAGTGTGGTCCTCGCCCCACTGCATTTTTATCTATTCTATTTGTATATTATATATATGATATATAATATTATAGTATATTATGTTAGTTTAGGATATTTACCCTAAAATAAAATAATATATTATGTTTTTTTGGTCTACAAATTAACCATAAAATTTCTTGATCTCTCTTCTACTCATCTCCCTTAAATCTTCTAGGTTAATTTATGACATTTGCGCTAAAAACTCTTAAAGTTTTAACCTTTTTTTTTTCTTCCTCTTTTGTTCAAAGCTTTATGAATTTTTTATTTTCCTCATATTTTTTATGTATGAGTTGGGTACTTTAATATTGTGCTTTATGAACTTTTTATTTTTCTATTTTTTTTTTCTGTTGGAATATAAATTATTAATTTTTAAGTATTTAATAGTGTAGATGAAATTAGAATCAATTTAAAATAATTATGAAGAAAATACAAATTTTATGAAGTAACCCTCTAATGTAAAATTCAAGCTACGCCAGTGACAATAGGACATGCATTAATTCGTAGCTAGCTAGAACACATTATTTCTGTAAGCATATGTGAAACATGTCATATACGGCAACTTTATCTTTGTAAGAATATGTGAAACACGTTATATGTTTACTCCGTACGAAAGGCACTCCATTGCCAACCACGTGTATGTTTGTTCTAAAATATTAATTTGAGCTGTCCGATCATGTGCCATTCGCGACTCACAGTAGAGAGAGAGAGAGAGAGAGAGAGAGAGAGAGGAACATAGATTTCTGCTATCCTTCTGATCTGCAGTGCCCCAACCAACATTAACCCCGTAATTGCATTTAATTCTTGTGTCTAGAAAGCTCTGTATGTATATATTCCTTTGGGATGGATCACCCTTCTCATCGATAGATCTTCCTTAATATCTCCCTCCCTTTCTTAATTAGCATTAATTGTTGAAATCTCCCTCTCCCTCCCTTTCTTAATTAGCATTAATTGTTGAAATATACTTCAAATCAAACATGAAATTCTTGGAGATGATAGTTATGATGGTTTTAGCTATTTCTCTTTCCTACATTGTGGGAAAGTATGACTACTTTCCAACAATGATCCGCAATCTTTCTGCTACAAAGTATGACTACTTTGTGTTTGCTCAGCAGCCTCCTTTTGTATATTGCATAAGAAATAGATATTGCAAGGACGAACGTCCCCGATATTTACCATCCATGGCTTGTGGCCAAGCAACAAGTCGAGACATCACGGTGTTGGAAAATTGGCTCGCATAAAGGATACTAATTCTTGGACCAGCGACCGGTCGCACGACATTTGCGACCGGTCGTTTTCAGGCAGAGTCGAAGTCTGGAGCGAAGTCGACTAGCAACCGGTCGCTGGCTATTTGCGACCGGTCGTTTTCAGGCAGAGTCGAAGTCTGGAGCGAAGTCGACTAGCGACCGGTCGCTGGCTATTTGCGACCGGTCGTTTTCAGGCAGAGTCGAGGCCTGGAGCGAAACCTTCTTGCGACCGGTCGCAAGCTACCAGCGACCGGTCGCCCAGCACGTGCTGTTTCTGATTCCTCGGTCGCCCAGCACGTGCTGTTTCTACCAGCGAGGGTGTCTCATGTATGCAATGGTGTGCACACGCCCCGACTTAGCCCAAGCCGTAAGTGTTGTGTCAAGATACATGGCGAATCCGGGCAAACAACATTGGACAGCAGCGAAGTGGATTCTCAGGTACTTGAAGGGCACCAAGAGGATTGGGATTTTGTTTGAAAGACAACAAGGAAAAGCATGTGTGTCGGGTTATGTGGATTCCGATTATGCAGGAGATTTAGACAAGAGGAGATCCACCACAGGATATGTCTTCATTTGTGGTGGAGGACCGATTAGTTGGAGAGCGGTGTTACAATCGGTTAGTGCCTTGTCTACTACAGAAGCGGAGTATATGGCGCTAACGGAAGCTTCAAAGGAAGCGGTGTGGCTGAAGAGATTGGCAAAGGAATTTGGGATTACCCAAGACTTGGTGGTGATACAAAGTGATAGTCAAAGTGCTATACACTTAGTGAAGAATCAAGCATTCCACGGAAGATCAAAACACATTGATGTTCGGTACCACCGGATAAGAGATTGGGTGAACGATGGAGACATCATGGTAAGGAAGGTTCATACAAATGAGAACGCTTCAGATTGTCTAACGAAGCCAGTCACAACAGCAAAGTTCAAGCATTGTTTGAACTTGCTAAATCTTGTTACATGCTAAAGATTGAGGTGGAGTTCTTGAGAGTTATCGGGACGACTCTCAAAGACATTACAGATGTCCTGGAAGGCAATAATGTCCACAAGAAGCTTTAGGCTCGCCAAGGTGGAGATTGTTGGAAAATTGGCTCGCATAAAGGATACTAATTCTTGGACCAGCGACCGGTCGCACGACATTTGCGACCGGTCGTTTTCAGGCAGAGTCGAAGTCTGGAGCGAAGTCGACTAGCGACCGGTCGCTGGCTATTTGCGACCGGTCGTTTTCAGGCAGAGTCGAAGTCTGGAGCGAAGTCGACTAGCGACCGGTCGCTGGCTATTTGCGACCGGTCGTTTTCAGGCAGAGTCGAGGCCTGGAGCGAAACCTTCTTGCGACCGGTCGCCCAGCACGTGCTGTTTCTGATTCCTCGAGTTTTGGACTCCATTTTCAAGGGCTATCGCCTCCTACCTACTTGCAAGGACTCTAGGGGTCACTTCTAAGTCAGAAGAACGTTGGCAATCAGTTGGGAGGTTGGAGGTAGCATTGAAGGACATTGGAAGACTTGTTTTCAAGGTGTAACCACCCTATGGTTCTATATAGGGTGGCTACACAAGTAACCATCAATACATAGCTTGTGGCTGGCCTAACCTGTGGTCTATGTCAGGTATTCAAGGGCAGAACGTAGGAGACAAAGCAAGGGTCTTCTCTCAAGTCTAGAGGCTCATGTATTAAAGGAAAGAGTGAGCAAGTCTGAAATTGCAAGAGAGACAGAGAGAGTTGGAAGAAAAGTAGCTGGGAACTAGTGAGTCAAGAAGAGGAGAGAATTCTCAAGTGTATCAAGGTGTTGAGCAAGGGTGAGAGAGAAACAGATTGTGTGGGTAGTGGTCTAAGGGGGTTTCCATTTGTAAACCAAAGTTGTAACCTATCTTCACTAGTGAAATTTCTCAAGGGGATCACCAAAGAGGATGTAGGCAAATTGCTGAACCTCTATAAACACTTGTGTCTTTTGTGCTTGATTATTTTCTGTGTGTGTGTGTAAGATTCATCCATTTTTGAGTCTTGTCCAAAGTCCATCAACAACAAGGTCTAAAGGGGAGTGAGTTGGTTCTAATTCACAACACACGGAACTTGCAGTGGTGTAAACTTTAGTAGAGATGAGGTATATGATATATTGAGAATTCTGCATGCACGGCAAGTGCTTCGACAACCTGTTTTCGCAGACAAAAATACTTCAACCATGCCTGGCATTTGTGGAACCAATATAAAGCTCATGATCTATTTTCTAATCACTCGATTAAACCAGGCATCCCACGTGATTATACTAAACTTGGAGGAGCCATCCGATCATTTATAAACTCGAGCAAACCTCTTCTCTGGTGCAAGATCATTAAAGAACAGAACGCAACAAAACAATATTTGCTGGAAGTCAGAATTTGCTTTGATCAAAATGCAACTAAACCAGAAAATTGTGAGGGGAATACAAATCCAGTGAATTGTCCCAGGAGGAGGATGACAAAAGAATGTGATCCACGATCACGTGTATGGTATATGCTATAGCCTATAGGTAGAAGGGTGAATTAAGCTATATTGATATAAATCTAATAAGGATGAAATATATAATCTATGAATAAATGTGTACGTGAAGGAAGTTGAGGTTCCACCCCAAAACCAATTGGCAATGGGGGGAGTAGCCCAACTCCTTAGAAACCCAGGAGTTGAACTAATCGTGACGCGATGAACTAATCGTGACGCGATGAACTAATCGTGATCATGATCGTAATGCTTGATTTGCAGTTTGTGTTATATATACTCTATGTTTTGATTTCTTAATGCACATCCCTATATAGTTTTGCAACAGGCATAGTCATCATGTTTTTCTGGAAATGGAAAATCTTATATGAATTGCATGCATATATCAATCAACTACAAGTTTAATTATATCTCTTTTGATAATCAACTACAATGTACATAGAAAAAATGAAAACTCTTGTACGTACAGTACAGTGAGAAAAATATGAGAATTTTCTTTCTTAAAAAATCAGTGCTTTTTATTAGTTGTTAGAAATTAGAAGTTTGGATCATAATGTTGTATCAAACTCGTGTACATGACACACTAAGAAATTCTATATTGCCAGATTTTCTCATCTCTCAAGTTTTTTTGCCTCCCAAGACCTATTGAAACTATACTATTCACATATACAATTGGCGGATCCAATTTCGACATACAAACTATACTATTCTATATTGCCAGCTTTTTTCTCTTTTTATGCTTTATAAAAGCTTTCTTAGTTATCCTATCTATGCTAGTCTTGTTATATTATGGATGTTAAGTACATGGAGCAGAGAGAGAGGGGACATAGATTTATGTCATCCTTCAGATCTGCGGTCCCCCAACCTCAACATCAACCCTGTCAACAACACTACATGTGAATGTTATGTTGTTTCTGTTTCTTGCTTTCTTTTATGTAACATTCCATGTGAGTCTAAATTTAGTCTAAATTGGACACATTGATGCTGATTGTGAGTTTAGGTTACACACACATATATATATATATATATATATCCTTGGGATGGATCACCCATCTCCATCGATAGAGATCTTCCTTAATATCTCCCTCCCTCCCTTTCTTAATTAGCATAAATTGTTCTTAAAATCAAACATGAAATTCTTGGAGACCATAGTTGCGATGGTTTTAGGTATTGCTCTTTCCTTCAACATTGTGGGAAACATGAGCTGCAATGCTGCTGGACAGTATGACTACTTTAAGTTTGTTCAGGAGTCTCCTTTTGCATTTTGCAAATATGGTAATGGAAATAATAGATGCAACATCCTACCTCTGCCACGGATATTTACCATTCATGGCTTGTGGCCAAGCAACTTCACAAATCGTCATGAACCTTGCGTTGGTGCACAATTTAGTAGAGTTGTGGTATATCTCTATCATACATACGTACACATTTGTTTACTTTTGGTTTTAGTTTTTTGGCATGCATGCACGAAATGATATTTAATTTTTCTTTGCCATTGTTAGATGAATGAAGCCTCCAATGATGACTTGCGAGCTGATCTGGAGTTGTCATGGCGAAGCTTCATCAGTGGGCAGTCAAATATGGACTTCTGGGAATATGAATACAACACACACGGCAAGTGCTCCGACCACAAGTTTTCGCAGACGCAATACTTCGACCGTGCCAGGAGTTTGTGGAAGCAATACAAAGCTCATACTCTATTTTCTAATCGCTCGCTTGAACCAGGCAAGTCATATCGTTTAACTGACCTTGAACAAGCCATCCGATCATTTATAGGCGGGAGAAGACCTCTTCTCCTTTGCAAGAAATCTGAGGAGGAGAAAAAACAATATTTGCTGGAAGTCGTAATTTGCTTTGATGACAGAGCAATCAATCCAGTGAATTGTCCCAGGAGGAAAGAATGTGATCCACGATCACCTGTATGGTATATGCTATAGCCTAGCTATAGGTAGAAGGGTGAATTAAGCTATATTGATATAAATCTAATAAGGATGAAATATATAATCTATGAATAAATGTGTACGTAGCTATGTGACGCGATGAACTAATCATGATCATGCAGTTTGTGTTATATATAATCAATGTTTTGATTTCTTAATGCACATCCCTATATAGTTTTGCAACAGGCATATAGTCATCATGTTTATATGGAAATGGAAAATCTTATATGAACTGCATGCATATATCAATCAACTAATTATGTCTCTTTTGATCATCAACTACAGTGTATATAGAAAAAATGAAAACTCTTGTACGTACAGTGAGAATTTTCTTTCTTAAAAAATCAGTGCTTTTTATTTAGTTGTTAGAAATTAGAAGCTTGGATCATAATGTTGTATCAAACTCGTGTACATGTACATGACACACTAAGAAATTCTATATTGCCAGATTTTCTCATCTCTCAAGTTTGTTGCCTCCCAAGACCTATCGAAACTATACTATTCACATATACAACAATTGGCGGATCCAGTTTCCACATACAAAGTTGAATAGTAGGAAGAGACATTTGGTTTTCGGTGCGGAGGTTATAGCAGACTGTGCATCCATCTTTGTCAGCCACAAGAAGCTCATTGCCTTTCCAGAGTGGCAATGCCCATCCGCCCTCCCTGAGGTCCATTATGGGGATCGATGCGAGCTCAAAACCTGCGTGTTTTGTCCAAACACAAGCACCAAAATCATCGTCCATCAGCCACATTCCAAAGTATGGAATAACATCATAACTCCAATGCCAAACACAAAGAGCAACGGAAGATTCATTCCACACTGTAAGCTTCATGAAAAGCCCAAAAAAAGTTGTGTCATGGCCTAGCAGCTCATCTGGCAACGCTACCTCATCAAACACCTCATCACTCATGTCAAACGAAACCATCACTTGCCTAATCGTTTCTTCATATTCAGTTTCCTCATTATATATATCCAGGAATTCCTTTTGTTGCTCATTTCCCAACCAATAACACATCCCTTTAAAGT
This sequence comes from Prunus avium, assembly GCF_965620075.1. Classification (NCBI taxonomy): domain Eukaryota; kingdom Viridiplantae; phylum Streptophyta; class Magnoliopsida; order Rosales; family Rosaceae; genus Prunus; species Prunus avium. The sequence goes on from NC_142291.1 coordinate 37,499,155, forward strand.
ATATCTCGAACTTTTCAGGCCAAAGGAAAGTAGTTTCTGTTTCCAAAGAGTAAGTCTTGATCTCTCTCCAAGAAGAAGATTCTTCACTACTTCCCAGCGTGTACACTTGTACTCTCAGAGGATAAATAACCGCAGAATATAATGTATGAGCATGCCATTGCGAACCATAAAATGTAATGCTAACAACTTTATAAGCTTTAGATATAGGATCATAGCCAAATCCCATGGCCCATCCAAGCCGATTTAATGGTTGATACGGGGCAAGCTGCTGATTTAGGGACTCCCAATCCGTAAAGTATTTCTCCGAGGGAAGAAGCTTGAATTCCCGAATTGCCGGATTCCACAAAAACACCTTACTATAATTATCTACGTGTACACAAATGATTCCATGACAATGGCCTACAATCCTAAGTTCTTCACCAGCACTCATTACACTCATAGAAACTGGAACATTGATGTCCTCCACCCTAGACAATAGAAACCTACGCGCACCACCATCTACATCCTCGCAAAAAGTAAGCATTGAGAACACTGATTCGGTCTCGCTAGCGTTTGGATCCTTGTTAGGGACTAATCGCTTCAAAAAGATTGATTGATTGTTGTGCAAGCAATTGGAGAGTTGATTGTCTACGAACCTGGGTTTGTTGATCTGCGCATACCACCATTTGGCCGCGCACTTGAATCGCATAAGGGATTTTGGAGGTAGACTTGATAGAATTTTTACCAATAAATCTTCCCCAATTTTGCAACTGTGTGCCATTATTTCAGCTATATATGTCTCAACCCTTTCCGTCTTCTACCTCTTCTTCTTTTGCACACACAAACAAGAAATAACAAAACAACACCCAAGTTAAACATAATTAAGGAAAAATTATCATATCTGTATTATATATAAATCAAAGAGTAAAAACAACGTAAGACTTTCTAAAGTGTAATCCACAGAGAAACTTCGATTAACATCGTATTCATAATAACAAATATTAAAAGGGATTAAAGTATACCAAACCATATTAAACAGGTATATATAAATAGTTACCTTATAATGACTGGGAAGAGGAACGTAGCAAATATACAATGGAAAGAAGCAAATTTAAGGTTTGATCATGGGATGAGAGAGAGAGAGATAGAGAGAGAAATGCAGCAGTGATTCCGGATCTGTTATCTCCAAAATTGGTGTTCCCATGTCTCTGCTTGACATGTGTCCTTCAACCTAACGCTGGAATTTGTTATTCAAAAAAGAAATTACCAGACAAAATTAAACATTAAAAACAAAAAAAAAACTAGATATATATAGTTAGGTTAGTTCGCAGCAGTAGGAAAAGGAACATATAGCAAATATACAATAGGAAGAAGCAAAATTAAGGCTTCATCAAAGGATGAGAGAGAGAGAAATGCAATACTTAGTTCGTATTTGTTGTTCTCAAACTGAACTGAAAATTTAAGGGCCCGTTTGATAACAATTTCAATTTCAATTTCAATTATAATTAAAAACCTTGAAGTTTTCCTACATTTCCATTGCTATTGTTGTTTTGGCTGTTCAGAAAGTGGAGCCATAAAAAGCCTTAAAGAAATAGATTATGAAATAATATCATCTAAATTCAATTTACAACAATATTTTTGTATGATTATATGTCACGACTTGACTCCCCTAGCACGATATTGTCCGCTTTGGGCCCCCCTCTCTGCCCTTACGGTTTTGTTTTTGGGAGCTCACAAGCAACTTCCCAGTGGGTCACCCATCCTAGGATTGCTCTGGCCCCCAACTCGCTTAACTTCGGTGTTCCTATGACTCCGAAGCCAGTGAACTCCCAAAAGGCCTCGCGCTAGGAAGAGAAGTGCCCACACATTTAAAGCACTTCACCTTTCCCTCCCCGAGCGATGTGGGATTGCTCACCGTTCTTGTTTCCCCAAGACACGGGTCTTACATTGTATCACAATTCAATTGTGCCATGTATTTTATGGTGTGTCTATGTTTTTTGTTTATTTTTTATTCAAAATGATATTAGGAGAGGTGACTCGAATCTAGGGCATCGAATGCAAGAATAAATACACTTGAACTACAATACTAGCCCGTTATGGGCATACACATTTTTTAAGCTTGAAATTTTATTTATTTTGATAAATATCACGAGGTGTCCTCACACTTGAAGGGTGAATTAAGCTATATTGTTATAAATCTAATAAAGGATGAAATATATAATCTATGAATAAATGTGTACGTAGCTATGTGACGCAATGAACTAATCGTGATCATGATCGTAATGCTTAATTTGCAGTTTGTGTTATATATAATCTATGTTTTGATTTCTTAATGCACATCCCTATATAGTTCTGCAACAGGCATAGTCATCATGTTTATCTGGAAATGGAAAATCTTATACGAATTGCATGCATATATCAATCAACTACAAGTTTAATTATATCTCTTTTGATAATCAACTACAATGTACATAGAAAAAATGAAAACTCTTGTACGTACAGTGAGAAAAAGATGAGAATTTTCTTTCTTAAAAAATCAGTGCTTTTTATTAGTTGTTAGAAATTAGAAGTTTGGATCATAATGTTGTATCAAACTCATGTACATGACACACTAAGAATTTCTATATTGCCAGATTTTCTCATCTCTCAATAGTTTGTTGCCTCCCAAGACCTATCAAAACTATACTATTCACATATACAAGTGGCGGATCCAGGTTCGACATACAAACTATACTATTCTATATTGCCAGCTTTTTCTTCTTTTTATGTTTTATAAAAGCTTTCCTAGTTTTCTTGTCTATGCTAGTCTTGTTATTATGGATGTTCAGTACATGGAGCAGAGAGAGAGGGGACATAGATTTATGCCATTCTTCGGATCTGCGGTCCCCCAACCTCAACACAACCCTGTCAACAACACTACATGTGAATTTTATGTTATTTCTGTTTCTTGCTTTCTTTTATGTAACATTCCATGTGAGTCTAAATTAGTCTAAATTGGACCCATTGATGCTTATTGTGAGTTTAGGTTATATATATATATATATATTTCCTTGGGGTGGATCACCCTTCTCCATCGATAGAGATCTTCCTTAATATCTCCCTCCCTCCCTTTCTTAATTAGCATAAATTGTTGAAATATACTTAAAATCAAACATGAAATTCTTGGAGACCATAGTTGCGATGGTTTTAAGTATTGCTCTTTCCTTCAACATTGTGGGAAACATGAGCTGCAATACTGCTGGACAGTATGACTACTTTAAATTTGTTCAGGAGTCTCCTTTTGCATATTGCAAATATGGTAATGGAAATAATAGATGCAACATCCTACCTCTGCCACGGATATTTACCATTCATGGCTTGTGGCCAAGCAACACTACACCAGAACACATCTATTACGGCGCACAAAGCACGTTGTGAATTATCATTCACGACGCGAAACATGTTTATCTGGAAATGAAAAATCTTATATGAATTGCATGCATATATCAATCAACTACAAGTTTAATTATATCTCTTTTGATAATCAACTACAATGTACATAGAAAAAATGAAAACTCTTGTACGTACAGTGAGAAAAAGATGAGAATTTTCTTTCTTAAAAAATCAGTGCTTTTTATTAGTTGTTAGAAATTAGAAGTTTGGATCATAATGTTGTATCAAACTCATGTACATGACACACTAAGAATTTCTATATTGCCAGATTTTCTCATCTCTCAATAGTTTGTTGCCTCCCAAGACCTATCAAAACTATACTATTCACATATACAAGTGGCGGATCCAGTTTCGACATACAAACTATACTATTCTATATTGCCAGCTTTTTCTTCTTTTTATGTTTTATAAAAGCTTTCCTAGTTTTCTTGTCTATGCTAGTCTTGTTATTATGGATGTTCAGTACATGGAGCAGAGAGAGAGGGGACATAGATTTATGCCATTCTTCGGATCTGCGGTCCCCCAACCTCAACACAACCCTGTCAACAACACTACATGTGAATTTTATGTTATTTCTGTTTCTTGCTTTCTTTTATGTAACATTCCATGTGAGTCTAAATTAGTCTAAATTGAACCCATTGATGCTTATTGTGAGTTTAGGTTACATATATATATATATATATATATATATATACCTTGGGGTGGATCACCCTTCTCCATCGATAGAGATCTTCCAATTAATATCTCCCTCCCTCCCTTTCTTAATTAGCATAAATTGTTGAAATATACTTAAAATCAAACATGAAATTCTTGGAGACCATAGTTGCGATGGTTTTAGGTATTGCTCTTTCCTTCAACATTGTGGGAAACATGAGCTGCAATGCTGCTGGACAGTATAACTACTTTAAGTTTGTTCAGGAGTCTCCTTTTGCATATTGCAAAGATGGTAATGGAAATAATAGATGCAACATCCTACCTCTGCCACGGATATTTACCATTCATGGCTTGTGGCCAAGCAACTTCACAAATCGTCATGAACCTTGCGTTGGTGCACAATTTAGTAGAGTTGTGGTATATCTCTATCATACATACATTCACATATTGAGAATAATGCATGTAGCTTCTGTTATGTTTCTCGTGTTTTGTTTTGTTTACTTTTGGGTTTTTTTTTGGCATGCATGCACGAAATGATATTTAATTTTTCTTTGTCATTGTTAGATGAATGAAGCCTCCAATGATGACTTGCGAGCTGATCTGCAGTTGTCATGGCGAAGCTTCAACAGTCGGTGGTCAAATATGGACTTCTGGGAATATGAATACAACAAACACGGCAAGTGCTCTTATAAGATTACTCCTCCAGGAACTCTTCCTATAAATACAAGGCTCAAGCTACATTCAAAGGGTTCAAACACCAAACCAAAGTCTCCCACGGAGCAACTTATTTTTTCCTGTAATGCACTTTCAATATCTTTATTTGCTTTCCTAGGAGTAGTGTTAGACTGTAAGGAGAATTCATTCATCAATATATCATACAACCCTTGATTTTCAAGGCGCCGGAGCACCATCCCTGTTGTTCGTTCACTCACCCCACATATCATACGACCGTCGCTCCCTGAGCAACGCGCCGGAGCACCGCCCAAAACCCACCACCAACACCATCACTCAACGGCCTTATAGTTTAGGCCGTGAACCTAACAGCCGAGACTAGTTCCTCTCTCGGCTACAATCATTTGATTAGAAGACGAGTTTAAACAGGCGCACCACTCATCCATCCTACACTCATCAACATCTCGAAGCACGGTAGACCGTGCTGGCACGCCCGCGCACAACCGCACCGCACCCAAAAGCAGGAAACCGCGTGTCAACGCATATCCCCTCGGCCTGGAACTCCAGGCCGTGAGATTTGCGCGGCAGACATGATCGTAATGCTTTATTTGCAGTTTGTGTTATATATAATCTATGTTTTGCACTACAAGAAAATTGGCTTTTTACAGCGTGCGATGTGCGTCGTAAATGACTATTCACGGCATGCTATCACGTGCCATAAAAGGCCGTGCTGTAAAAAGTATTTTTCTTTTACAGCATGTGTGGGAGCAAATTTCCTCCCACGAGAATATTCGCCCAAGATTCCTTCGTCTTCTCCGCTTCTCTTTCTCCCTGCAAAATAAATCGGAGTAAAAGGACCACACCCGGGGGGTGTTGGCCAAAGGCCCTCCGATGCCTAAGTTAGGTTGGGTATTTCAAGGAAAACCGAGTGGCCGGAGCCGTGTGTGATGGCCGGAGCCTTGTGTGAGAGAAAGAAAGAATAGGAAGGGAGAAGGGTTTGTGAGAAATAATTTATGCAGAGTTTCAGTAGGAATTCAGACGTACCTCAATCCTCATGTGTAGCCAATATTTATAGAGGGTCTCAGAGGCTTTAATTTGGCGAGGTTGGTGGGGTTGGTGTGGTTGGTGGGTTGGTGTATTTAGGGGTTAGGGATTTAATCAAATCCCTAATTAAGACAAAAATCAAAGACATCTAATTTAAATCAAATAACCTCCTAATTAATTCAGATAACTCCCAATTAGGTTTGGTAACCCCAAATTAGGTCAAATAATTCCCAAATTGATTGGCCTAATTATTTGACCTAGAATGAGATATTTTGCTTCCACAGCATGCATTGGCTTGCCACAAGTGTTAATAATGCACGCCATGACTGAGCTCTCATAAAGTTTGGACAACTAATTACGGAATGCTTTGCGTGCCGTAAAATATCTTTCACGGCACACATTGCACGCCATAATAGAGTCGTTTATTAACATTTAAGGCTTGCGAAGCACGGTGTGTTTGAGTTTTCTTTTTTTTAAAAAAATTAATTAATTTCATGACTACCCTTATTTCATATTAACAAATATGCTTATATCAAATATTCCCCTGGACACACATGATTTCACAAAAAGAAAATAAGTATAGCAACCAAACCTTAAAGAAAGAACTATTTCATTGATAACTATACCAATTCCAAATACATAATCACTGCTTGTGCAAGAGTAAATAATAAGGCATCTAAACATACACAAAACTTATATACATGGTTCAAATTCAATAATCGCTACTACAAAAATGACAATAAACGACGTGGAAACACATATCGAAAAACTTGGAGCAATATACAAGCTCTTCACCACCACTCATTACACTCATAGAAACTGGAACATTGATGTCCTCCACCCTCGACAATAGAAACGTATGCGCACCACCATCTACGTCCTCGCAAAAAGTAAGCACTGAGAGCACTGATTCGGTCTCTTTAGCGTTCGGGTCCTTGTTAGGGACTAATTGCTTCAAAAAGATTGATTGATTGTTGTGCAAGCAATTGGAGAGTTGATTATCTACGAACCTGGGATTGTTGATCTGCGCATACCACCATTTGGCCGCGCACTTGAATCGCATAAGGGATTTTGGAGGTAGACTTGATAGAATTTTTACCAATAAATCTTCCCCAATTTTGCAACTGTGTGCCATTATTTCAGCTATATAATATATATATATATATATCTCAACCCTTTCCGTCTTTTACCTCTTCTTCTTTTGCACACACAAACAGGAAATAACAAAACAACACCCAGGTTAAAAACAAGGAAAAATTATCATATCTGTATTATATATGTTGGCACCAAAACTGAACAGATAGAGATGAGTGCAACTTACAAGTGGTGAGGACGATCTAGCAGATCGATTGAGTGATAGATGCAGATTCTTCTTGTCCTTGGATGCAGATCCTAAATAGAAGAGAGTTGAGGCTCGTGAGGCCTATGGAACCGGTGTGGAACCAGCCTAAGACCCTCCGATGCCAAAGTAAGTTTGTTTTCTAAGAGCCCCCGCTGTTGACAATATATTAGTATAAAGGTCAAGCTGGAAAGTCTTACCCCTGTATTGTAGTGAAGGGGCCTATTTATAGAGGGCATTTTGTATGCTCTTAGTACTTAATTTCGATGTGGGACTCGTGGGAGGGCCCTATGAGGTCGACACGAGTCCTTAGATATTTCGAGCGGGTGCTCCTGTAGCGACCTTTTGCCCACTTGAGACAATATCATCGGTAGCCGACGCTGATTGTTCGGAGCCTTGGGCACTTGGGTAAGTTTCTAAGATCCACGTGTCGTTGTATGAGCGGAGGGTCAGATATGGTACAAACAATATATAAATCAAAGAGTAAAAACAACGTAAGACTTTCTAAAGTGTAATCCATAGAGAAACTTCGATTAACATTGTATTTAGAATAACAAATATTAAAAGGGATTAAAGTATACCAAACCATATTAAACAGGTATATATAAATAGTTACCTTATAATGATTGGGAAGAGGAACGTAGCAAATATACAATGGAAAGAAGCAAATTTAAGGTTTGATCATGGGATGAGAGAGAGAGAGAAATGCAGCAGTGATTACGGATCTGTTCTCTCCAAAATTGGTGTTCCCATGTGCAGCTTTTTTTATTAATGGAATTTGGACGGAATGGATATTGGCTAACGGATACAAACATAAGGACCAGATTGGCCAAATTGATAACATGGGGACTAAATTGAACAATGAGGTAAAACACATGGACCATTTTGACATTTAAGTCTTTATTTTAATTAGGGATGTATGTCGGTTCAAAACCAATACAATTTAGTCAATCCGCATCCCATTCAATAATATAGATTGGATTGTGATTTTTTTTCAATCCAATCCAATCCAATCATATTAGATGTTTAAATTCGATCCGATCCAATTTATATTGGATTGGATTAGATTGGATGATCTGTTTTGATTGTGGAAAAAAAGGCAATAATGAAATATTAAATATTTACAACATTATTTTTGTATGATTGTATCACAGTTCAATTGTGCCATGTATTTTATGGTGTGTCTATGTTTTTTGTTTATTTTTTATTCAAATGATATTAGGAGAGGTGACTCGAATCTAGGGCATCGAATGCAAGAGTAAATACACTTGAACTACAATACTAGCCCGTTATGGGCATACGCATTTTTTAAGCTTGAAATTTTATTTATTTTTTATAAATATCACGAGGTGTCTTCACACCTGAAGGGTGAGATTAATCTCTGATCGGGGTTCAGCTTGTCTCTAGCCACAAAGTGCTTTCAACGAGTTTCGAACCTCTGTCATTGAGGCACCATATAATTTACCAATTGCACCACCCCTTGTGGTTTTTAAGCTTGAAATTTTACCAACAAGTAAATGGGACATTGGGATCAAACTGAGAACCGGTTCATTCAGAGTAACCGGTTTTGAAAGTCTGAAAAAAAAAAAGGAACCGGAGATCTATGACGCGGCGCCGATCTATTGGCTCACATAAAATAAAAAAAATAAAAAAATGAAAATCATAAAATGCCTAAAACGGGTCAAAAGAATATTAAAAAAGAAAATGCACTAGGGATCCTTTCGCATTCTCAGACCCAATCGCCTCTGCGTCCGGCAAACGCAGTCTCTCTCTCTCTCTCTCTCTCTCTCTCTAGTTGTTGCTTTAGGGTTTGAGAGCTTCAAACAATGGTGAGAGGATTACTGAAGCAGCTTACCTCTCGTTCTCTCTCTATCGCCGGAAAATGGCAGCAGCAACAGCTCCGCCGCCTCAACATTCACGAATATCAGGTCTCTCTCTGTGCATATTTCGCTCACACTTACAATCAAATTCAAGCTTTCATATGTAGCTGATCTGTTTCTCTTTTAATACTCCAGAAACTCTGGAAAGTAAAGAACACAATTTTTCGTTTTATGATTTGTTTATATGTTTCATAGTTATTTTGTTGTCTTTGATTAATTTAATACAGTTGTGTAAAGTTAATAGTAGTGATCAGCGAAAATTTTCATCCCTCAAAAATTGTCTTCCTGTGCAACAAAAAAAACTTCAAAATTTTGAAATATACATGTATAGAATATGATGTGTATGTATATGTGCCAAATTTCTGTTTTATTTATTTATTTATGAGAATGGTGTACATCTTCGAGTCACATTGCATCATCCTAGTTGTTGGTTATGCTTCTGTGCGAGAGTGAGAATGTTGTTTGAATTTTGAGGATGAATGCCTTTCACTTTGGCTGAAACAAGGGGGCTGATTTGATGAGCAAATATGGGGTTAATGTTCCGAAAGGTGTTGCCGTCGCTTCCGTTGATGAAGTCAAAAGGGCAATTCAGGATGTATTCCCCAAGGAAAGTGAGGTAATTATTGGAAATCATGGTCTTTTCATATTCAGGTTTATTTTGACAAGAAGACAAGCACTATTCTATGTTGCTGATCAAACTGAGAAAAAAGAAATATTCATAGCAATATTCGTTTTCTTTTCCAGGACAAAACTTTATGTCTGATTTAAGGATAATTTATCTTCATATTTCAATGGCTGAAAAAGTCAAAGTTGGAATACTGTTCTTATATCTTTTTTTATTTTTAGCAAACTAGCTTAGTGTTTGAAAAGGGGCAATGCTAACTTGGATTTTGGTGCAGTTGGTAGTTAAAAGCCAAGTTTTGGCTGGTGGAAGAGGCTTGGGAACCTTTAAAAATGGTCTCAAGGGTGGTGTTCACATTGTCCCGGCTGACCAAGTTGAAGATATCGCTGGTACTAAAAACCATCTTTGTTATATGAGAATGTTTCCCTGGCGTTTTTGTTTTCTTAAAGTTATCTCTGGGCATACCAACACAGGCTCTCATAGAAATAACTCTAGCACACCCTAGCTTGATACGTTAGATTACAATGCCTCTAGCAATGCATGCATGTTAGTTTACAATAGTATGTTGTGATAGTCTTTTGTACATTTATTCTTCTGTATGATTCTGGAAGTTGCTGCTTTCTAAGATGTGATACTGCTTTGTCCTTTTGGTGCTCTTCTTTATTTCAATTTTGTACTTCTCTTGCAGGCAAGATGCTTGGTCAGATTCTTGTTACCAAGCAAACAGGTCCTCAGGGAAAAATTGTCAGCAAGGTTGGCATTGCAATTTGTTTCATATTGTACATTTATATTAACTTGTAGCATTGAACACATTTTAGTTCCCAAACTTTCATTTTTATGTTAAAGCTTGGAATCCTTGTTGCTGAGGATTCCAAATTTTCATTTTTATTTTATATTAAATAAAACTTGGTGCTAAGGACTTCCAAGCCTCAAACTTTCTTGAACATACACATCAGCACTATAAATTTTTTACTTATAATTTGGTTTCTAACTTTTGCCTGTACAGGTTTATTTGTGCCAAAAGTTGTCGCTTGTCAATGAGATGTACTTTGCTATCACTCTGGATCGCAAAACTGCTGGCCCAGTATGTTCTCAAACTGACTTCATTATCTTTGTCTGGTGCAAATTAATTACCTATTTTATTTTCCTATGTCTTTGTTAATGTTAGTTTTCTTCAAAGTGAGCTTCCTGAATTAAGATGCATATTTTGATATCCATTTTTCAGCTTATAATTGCCTGTGCAAAGGGAGGAACAAGCATTGAAGACCTTGCTGAGAAATTCCCTGATCAGATAATAAAGGTACTTAGCCTTATCTTTTATTTTTATGTTTTAGCAACTACTCTTCCCTTTTCTGTATTGTGATTTAACTAGTATCTTCTTACTTTGTTTTCTTATTCTGTGGTCGATAGGTACCTGTCGATGTTTTCACTGGAATTACAGATGAAGATGCCGCAAAGGTTGTTGATGGTTTGGCTCCTAAAGTGGCCGATAGAAGTAGTTCAATTGATCAAGTGAAGAAATTATATAAGCTATTCAGTGAGACTGACTGCACACTTCTGGAAGTGAGCATAATTTTTAGGTTAAAGTAATTTTACTGTTTAACCACTTCCCCTCCTTCCATTTTATCTATCTGACCCTTGATTTTTGGACAGATCAATCCACTTGCAGAGACTTCTGATAACCAGCTAGTAGCTGCTGATGCCAAGTTGAACTTTGATGACAATGCTGCTTTTCATCAGAAAGAGATATTTGCTCTTCGGGATCCAACACAAGAGGATCCTCGAGAGGTTTGGTTAATTATCCTTGTGTTTGCCCACTTTTACAGCTGATTAATAGTACTATTCGTTGCAGTTCTGTTGCCACTTACCACCCCATCTTCCTTTGTAGACTTGAATTTCATTTCTAATTGTTTAGGGTTTTTGGGCTCTACCTTTTAATGTATTTCAATTTTTTTTTTCTTTTTCCGCCTTCCTGTACAGATTTTTTTTTTTTTTGGTTTATATGTATGTGCAACATGTGCATCCCAAATTTGGTGAGGATTTTTGCTACAAGCAGCTATTCTCACACATCTTATGTTGATCTGTAACGGAATTTTTTGTTTAAAATCATGATCTGGGTTGGGCAGGTTTATACCTGCCCCTTATAGGGGTGGAGGAAGGTGGGGCCCCGAGATACCTAGCGAACCTTTGTCAGCTTTTAATAGGCGTTCCTGATCCCCACTCCCAACAGGAATGGAGGAATAACAGGGCCAATGAAAGTTTCCATATTTTCTACGTGGTATAATATTTCATTGTTATAGTAAAGCCCAGCTGCCACCCATGAGTTTGTTTGTTGGAGATGCTTTATCTAGGTAGTTGAATGTTATCTGATACATTTACAACAGGACACACTGTGTCTACAGTTAAGAGTGCACAACTTGAATGTGAAGTTCTTTGTGGTAGATAACAATATTTTTTGGTGTTTACTTATTTGCTCTGGTGCCTTTTACCTACTGACAGGTGGCTGCTGCCAAAGTAGATTTGAATTATATTGGGTTAGATGGGGAAATTGGTTGCATGGTGAATGGTGCAGGATTAGCTATGGCTACAATGGATATTATTAAATTACATGGGGGAACTCCTGCCAATTTTCTCGATGTAGGCGGAAATGCTTCTGAAAACCAGGTAATGATGGAGTGATAGGAAATGAATGAACTGCTTGTCGGACCTTTTTTCCCCACTGTTGTCATTGAGTCTTTTTCTTTTTCTTTTTCTTTTTCAGCTTTATTCTTTACTTCTTTGGTATCAGGATCTGTTTTATATCTCAATTTGAATGTGGCTTTGGTTTTAAGATGGTTCACTAGTTTGTTAAAAAATTGAGGATGCTCTTTGTGCAATGTGCACATGCATGTCTGAGTGCTAAAGCCTAATGCCAGTTATTGTTTTTGGTTGTACACTTCTCTGTTAAGGAATATGACTGTGATTTATAGCACATAAGAAACTCAAATTTCTTTCTGTTTCTCTAATTTTAAATTATGTGAAACAGGTTGTTGAGGCATTTAAGATTTTGACTTCTGATGAGAAAGTGAAGGCCATTTTGGTGAATATCTTTGGTGGAATAATGAAATGTGATGTGATTGCAAGTGGAATCGTCAATGCTGCTAAACAGGTGATTCTCCAATTAATTGCCATGTTTTGGCAAATTATTTCCTGGTGGTTTCATTTTACTTGATATCAATTTGGATTGTGCTTAAGAAGGAGATTGAAATAATTTGGTTAATTACTGCCGGGAGATGAATTTTGGGAAAAAAAAAATTCCACTAAGGAGCAGAAGTTTTTCTTGACCTCATAAATTCCAAATTTAACAGTTGTGAATAATTGTATGGCCTCAATCTAGTTTCTGCGGAAGCATTAACTTTTTTTCATCCATGTTCAAGGTTAAACTAGAAGTGCCCGTGGTCGTTCGTCTCGAAGGCACCAACGTTGACCAAGGAAAGAGAATTCTGAAGGTACCAATTAGAAATTTAGGATCCTAATATATAAAAGTACAGAAAAAAAAAAAAGTCAGTCATGGAAAATATATTCAGAATGTATATTAGAAACTTTCTTGTTTGTTAATGGCTGTGCAGGAAAGTGGAATGGCTTTAATTACAGCAGAAGATCTGGATGATGCTGCTGAGAAAGCGGTTAAAGCACTGAAGAAATAGATCCCTTGATTCTCTTTATAATTACATTATGAATATAATTCTTATTTTATCTTTTCCTTTTTCTCTTATGGTGACACTGATGTACTCTGTTGGTGTTTTGTGTATGACATTACATAACACACCACCTGCATAGTTCGAGCATAATTGAAATTGTTTGAAGACAAGTTTTGAGGCTATATTTGTTGTCAACGAATTTTCAATTTTGCAGATAATTAGAAAAGAAAATTGTTCCAAAGGGGATCGAGTTCTACTACATTTTCAGTATAAGATTTGAGTATTTTTAGATATTTTCTTTTTTTATCAATGAGGTTAAGGAATTCGATGGGTGAGTATTTCAGGTTGTGGATATATAGATTGATCTCTTCACACAAGAACGCTAGAAATCAAAAAACACACTATCAACATGCAAATATGCAATGGTTACTCCCCATTCTCTGGTAATTTGCCAACCCCAACAAATACTGTCCCTCTCCACTTGGCTCTCTCTCTCTCTCTCTCTCTCTCTCTCTCTCTCTCTCTCTCTCATTTGGGATTACATCACATCACAAGGAGGAGAGAGAAGGAGCAGAGGGTGCCGGTTGTCGGGGTTGAGCGACTGTCGAGTGGGGTTCGGCAGCTGCTAGGGTTTTTTTCTTCTTTATTCAAAGTCTTCTCTTTCGTATTTTCTTTTTTACAGTTAAAATATAGGACAAAAGAGGGGATTGCTGGGATGAAATTTTTTTTATGGTGGATCAAGTCAGCAGGAGGGAGGGGGTTATATTTAGACCTTCCCATAAAGACAAAATCCCTCCTACAAAACACCTTACAGACAAAAGAAACATTCGCCTCTCTGCCTCCTAGACAGCTCAAGCTCTCTCGCTCGCAGCGCCGCATTTCTGTCCCTCATGCCATGATCATTTCTGTCCCTCATGCCATGATCGAACCTTAATTTCGCTTCTTCCCACTTATCCTAGTTGACATTTTCTTTGTAAAGATGAACAAGGAGGGTTTTCTCTATATTGTAGTTGTTAATGATCAAGATATATAATATAAGATGCAAAACGTATATTTAGATTTTCCATTTGAGACATGACTTTCTCCTGTTAGGTTGAAGTGAATATAATCTGCTGATTATATTAAGGTGGAATGATTCCATTCCCACTTATCCTAGTGGCTTTTGCTTTTCATGCACCTTATTGTGTGGGAATGATTGCATTGGTCTTTGTGGCTTGCGTACGTAGGAATGATAGTAATGGTTTTGAATCATTTGGAATGTGGGTGATGGATGATGTTGCCGTTGCCGTTGCCGTTGCCGTTGTCAAGCTTGTTTGGAGAAAACACTTGGATTTTGAACTGAGCCCCATAATGGACCTCAGGCGGTTGGATTGGGCATTGGCATTGTATGGTTCACGGAGATGGATGTACAATTTGCTATAACCTGCGTACCAAAAACCGTACGTGTCTTCCTATTCCAAGTGTTCCACTATTATTATCCATTAAAAAATTTAATTACTGGAGAATATAATGGACCTGTGAATATATAGTTTCTGTCTTGGGAGGGAGGCAACAAGCTTGAGAGATGAGAAAATCTGGTAATATTTTTTCCAATAAGGATATCGAAATTATTATATTTTTATTGTTGAAAATATTTGTGATGTGATGTGCAAATTATGTATCTATTTCATGCTATTAACTGTAAGTTTAAAAGGATACTAGTGTGCTATTAATCGTAAATATCATACACACATTCATATATATACAATCAAAGTGAACAACACATGTCAAGCAGAGACAAATGATGAGGACACCAATTTTGGGGAGAACAGATCCGGATTTACTGCTGCATTTCTCTCTCTCTCTCTCTCTCTCTCTCTCTCTCTCTCATCCCGTGATCAAACCTTAAATTTGCTTCTTTCCATTGTATATTTGCTATGTTCCTCTTCCCACTCATTATAAGGTAACTATATATATCTATTTTTCTTTGTAATGTTTAATATGGTTTGGTATACTTTAATCCCTTTTAATATTTGTTATTCTGAATACGATGTTAATCGAACTTTCTCTGTGGATTTCACTTTAGAAAGTCCTACGTTGTTTTACTCGTTGATTTATATATAATACAGATATGATAATTTTTCTTTATGCTTAACCTGGGTGCTTTTTGTTATTTCCTGTTTGTGTGTGCAAAAGAAGAAGAGGTAGAAGACGGAAAGGGTTGAGACATATATATATATATTATATAGCTGAAATAATGGCACACAGTTGCAAAATTGGGGAAGATTTATTGGTAAAAATTCTATCAGGTCTACCTCCAAAATCCCTTATGCGATTCAAGTGCGCGGACAAATGGTGGTATGCGCAGATCAACAATCCCAGGTTCGTAGACAATCAACTCTACTCCAATTGCTTGCACAACAATCAATCAATCTTTTTGAAGCGATTAGTCCCTAACAAGGATCCAAACGCTAGCGAGACCGAATCAGTGTTCTCAATGCTTACTTTTTGCGAGGATGTAGATGGTGGTGCGCATAGGTTTCTATTGTCTAGGGTGGAGGACATCAATGTTCCAGTTTCTATGAGTGTAATGAGTGGTGGTGGAGATCTTAGGATTGTGGGCCATTGTCATGGAATCATTTGTGTGCACGTAGATAATTATAGTAAGGTGTTTTTGTGGAATCCGGCAATTCGGGAATTCAAGCTTCTTCCCTCGGAGAAATACTTTACGGATTGGGAGTCCCAATATCAGCAGCTTGCCCCGTATCAACCATTAAATCGGCTCGAATGGGCCATGGGATTTGGCTATGATCCTATATCTAAAGCTTATAAAGTTGTTAACATTATATTTGATGGTTCGCAACTGCATGCTCATACATTATATTCTGTGGTTGTTTATCCTCTGAGAGTACAAGTGTACACGCTGGGAAGTAGTGAAGAATCTTCTTCTTGGAGAGAGATCAAGACTTACTCTTTGGAAACAGAAACTACTTTCCTTTGGCCTGAAAATTTCGAGATATACTTTAAGGGGATGTGTTATTGGTTGGGAAATGAGCAACAAAAGGAATTCGTGGATAATGATGAAACTCAATATGAAGAAACGATTAGGAAAGTGATGGTTTCGTTTGACATGAGTGATGAGGTGTTTGATGAGGTAGCGTTGCCAGATGAGCTGCTAGGCCATGATATAACTAATTTTGGTTTCATGAAGCTTACAGTGTGGAATGAATCTTCCATAGCTCTTTGTGTTTGGCATGGCAGTTATGATGTTATTCCATACTTTGGAATGTGGCTGATGGACGATGATTTTGGTGCTTGTGTTTGGACAAAACACGCAGGTTTTGAGCTCACATCGATCCCCATAATGGACCTCAGGGAGGGCGGATGGGCATTGCCACTCTGGAAAAGCGATGAGCTTCTTGTGGCTGACAAAGATGGATGCACAATCTGCTATAACCTCCGCACCGAAAACCGAATGTCTCTTCCTACTGTTCAAATTTGTATGTCGAAACTGGATCCGCCAATTGTATATGTGAATAGTATAGTTTCGATAGGTCTTGCGAGGCAACAAACTTGAGAGATGAGAAAATCTGGCAATATAGAATTTCTTAGTGTGTCATGTACACGACAACATTATGATCCAAGCTTCTAATTTCCTTTTTTTTTTTTTTTTTTTTGAGTGTCCCAGCTACACTGAGATTCGAACATGTAAACCCCTCGGTAGCTTCTAATTTTTTAAGAAAGAAAATTCTCATCTTTTTCTCACTGTACGTACAAGAGTTTTCATTTTTTCTATGTACACTGTAGTTGATGATCAAAAGAGACATAATTAGTTGATAGATATAAGATTTTCCATTTCCATATAAACATGATGACCATGCCTATTGCAAAACTATATAGGGATGTGCATTAAGAAATCAAAACATAGATTATATATAACACGAACTGCAAATTAAGCATTACAATCATGATCACGATTAGTTCATTGCGTCACACATAGCTACGTACACATTTATTCATAGATTATATATTTCATCCTTATTGGATTTATATCAATATAGCTTAATTCACCCTTCTACCTATAGGCTATAGCATATACCATACAGGTGATGGTGGATCACATTTTTTTGTCATCCTCCTGGGACAATTCACTGGATTGATTGCTCTGGCATCAAAGCAAATTACGACTTCCAGCAAATATTGTTTTTTCCCCTTAGATTGCTTGCAAAGGAGAAGAGGTCACTACTACAAAAATCGAAATAGACGACGGTAATCCACCGTCATGTTTTCGGTTTTTCAACCGTCGTGAAATCGAGCGACGTCTTTTGATGCATAAAACCACGACGGTAAATCCCCGTCGTCTATTATTTGTAAAGACGACGCTTTTACTCAAAAGCGTCGTCTATTATAGTAAATAGACGACGGTTTTTTTATAAAAATGGTCGTCTATTATGAAGTAAAGACGACCTTTTTTATATGAAAAGGGTCGTCTATTATGAAGTAAATACGACGGTTTTCATATAAAAACCATCGTCTATTATATGTAAAGACGACGGTTTTTTTTATAAAAAGGGTCGTATATTATTAAGTAAAGACGACGGTTTTCATATAAAAAGGGTCGTCTATTATATGTAAAGACGACGGTTTTTTTATAAAAAGGGTCGTGTATTGTTAAGTAAAGACGACCCTTTTTATATGAAAAGGGTCGTCTATTATGAAGTAAAGATGACAGTTTTTTTTTTAAAAAGGGTCGTCTATTATATGTAAGGGTCGTCTTAATTGTTAGTGAATATATTGTTTTGAGTAAAACCGTAGTTGATTGTATATAAAAAAGACGTTATGGTGTTAAAAGAGGTCATTGATAATATATACAGATGACGGTTTTTCCAATAAAACCATCGTTTTATTATATTTAGTTTTTTTGAAGAGTCAATAGTTATTACATAGTCAACCAATCTTTATTCTATTACATACATACTTCCTACCTATAATTAGAAATAACGGAGCTCACAAATTCTACTAATTTGATTTTAACTTCATCAATTTGTTCTTGGGTTGACTTAGCTCTGCCTTCTTGCACATTTTCCAAGTTGTTGGTGTCGGAAAAGGAAAGACCTGCACGAAAGAGACCACAATACTCTTAAACATAAACTTGTTTAGCAGTAACCTAACCTTAGCAAAAAGATCTATGCAGCTCTAGAATGACAACATAACACAATTGGCATAATTGGCAAAGTACCTGTTCTTGTGGTGGCACTATAACCTGTTCTTGTGGTGGCACCATAACAAACGAAAAATCAGAGATTCAGAAAATTAACAATGAAATTCCAAAATAATTAAAGTAAACAACAAAAACAAAAAGTATTTTGGACCTGATGATGTTGTCGGTCCAAAAACAAACGGATCTAGTGAGGGATGAGTCTGTTTTGCCTCATCTTCTTCGTCAGCTTCTTCTTGATTACAAAGGCCTTGTGGGACGGCTGTGCATATTTATAAAAAACCCAAATGAGAAACTCACTTAAATCCCACGAAATTAGCACAATACATGAACAAACATATATATATATATATATATAGACCGATTTCCATAAGTCTTTCAAGATCGAGTCGCTGAGTTTGATGAGCGAGTTGAGTGCTTGAGAGCGAGATCTTCTTTGAAGAAAGTGAAGGTCGAGATGTTTTAGAGAGTGCAGGAGGGTTTCAAGGAGGGAGAGATAAGGTTTTCAGAGACGGGGGAAAATCTGAAAATTTGTCGAGCGCGAATTCACTTAAGTAGCCTTTTTTAGCGTGTTTTAAAAGACGACGCTTGTTAATGAGAGATAAGGTTTTCAAAGACGGGTGAAAATTTGAAAATTTGTCGAGCGCGAATTCACTTAAGCGGCCATTTTTTAGCGTGTTTTAAAAGACGACCCTTTTTATAAAAAAAACCGTCGTCTTTACATATAATAGATCTTTACATATAATAGACGACCCTTTTTATATAAAAACCGTCGTCTTTACTTAATAATAGACGACCCTTTTTATAAAAAAAATCGTCGTCTTTACATATAATAGACGACCTTTTTTACAAAAAAACCGTCGTCTTTACTTCATAATAGACTTTCATTAAATACAACATAAGATTTTGTGGTATCCACTAGTGTAAATATTTTAAATTGAAGATCAAATTGAGTCATTGTATTCATATAGGGTCAAGGAGTGTAGTTGTAAAAAATCATCAAAATCGGAGTTAAAATAACCATTAAATCTTGATTTTTCGTTTATAACTGTCGAAATGTTTTGTCCCGTTACTTGATCTCTGAATTTTTTTTTTTCCGATTTTTGGCGTATATGATCTCGATGTGTAAACAAACAAGTTTGACGGTTGGATCGTTGAAACTAGTTTTGTAGAATGTGTATGCCATCAAAACAATATATTCACTAACAATTAAGAGTTTATTTATACTTTCATTAAATATAACATAAGATTTTGTGGTATCCACTAGTGTAAATATTTTAAATTGACGATCGAATGCAGTCATTGTATTCATATAGGGTCAAGGAGTGTAGCTGTAAAAAATCATCAAAATCAGAGTTGAAATAACCGTTAAATCTTGTTTTTAAAAAACCGTCATCTTTACTTCACAATAGACGACCCTTTTTAAAAACAAACCGTCATGTTTACATATAATAGACGACCCTTTTTAAAAAAAACCGTCATCTTTACTTCATAATAGACGACTCTTTTTTAAAAACACCGTCATCTTTACTTAATAATAGACGACCCTTTTAAAAAAAAACCATCATCTTTACTTCATAATAGACGACCCTTTTTATATGAAAACCGTCGTCTTTACTTAATAATAGATGACCCTTTTTATAAAAAAACCGTCGTCTTTACATATAATAGACGACCCTTTTTATATGAAAACCGTCGTCTTTACTTCATAAAAGACGACCCTTTTTATATAAAAACCGTCGTTTTTACTTATAATAGACGACCCTTTTTATAAAAAACCGTCTCTTTACATATAATAGACGACAGTTCTTTCAAAACAACCATGTCTTTACCAAAAAAAGGACACTTGATTTTTAAAAGATGATGCTTGTCATACCTGTTGTCGTTGTTTTTTGGTCAGATTTTAACTCTGAACAAAAGTTTTTTAATAAGACGAGGCTTTTTTATTTGTGTGCGTCGTTATAAAAAAATTCTCAACAGTATCTCCATTTTTTAGTTGTTTAAGTCACTTATCCACGACGGTTTTTTTGTTACCGTCGTCTTTTTAAAATCAACGACGGTTTTTGTTCTACCGTCGTCTTTTTCTGGTCGTCTTTTGCCCTTTTTGTAGTAGTGGGTCTTCTCCCGCCTATAAATGATCGGATGGCTTGTTCAAGGTCAGTAAAACGATATGACTTGCCTGGTTCAAGCGAGCGATTAGAAAATAGAGTATGAGCTTTGTATTGCTTCCACAAACTCCTGGCACGGTCGAAGTATTGCGTCTGCGAAAACTTGTGGTCGGAGCACTTGCCGTGTGTGTTGTATTCATATTCCCAGAAGTCCATATTTGACTGCCCACTGATGAAGCTTCGCCATGACAACTCCAGATCAGCTCGCAAGTCATCATTGGAGGCTTCATTCATCTAACAATGGCAAAGAAAAATTAAATATCATTTCGTGCATGCATGCCAAAAAAAAAACCAAAAAACTAAAACCAAAAGTAAACAAAACAAAACACGAGAAACATAACATAAGCTAAATGCATTATTCTCAATATGTGTATGTATGTATGATAGAGATATACCACATCTCTACTAAATTGTGCACCAACGCAAGGTTCATGACGATTTGTGAAGTTGCTTGGCCACAAGCCATGAATGGTAAATATCCGTGGCAGAGGTAGGATATTGCATCTATTAATTCCATTACCATATTTGCAAAATGCAAAAGGAGACTCCTGAACAAACTTAAAGTAGTCATACTGTCCAGCAGCATTGCAGCTCATGTTTCCCTCAATGTTGAAGGAAAGAGCAATACCTAACACCATCGCAACTATGGCATAAATCTATGTCCCCTCTCTCTCTGCTCCGTGTACTGAACATCCATAATAACAAGACTAGCATAGAAAGGAAAACTAGGAAAGCTTTTATAGAAATAGTATAGTTTGTATGTCGAAACTGGATCCGCCAATTGTATATGTGAATAGTTTAGTTTCGATAGGTCTTGGGACAATTCACTGGTTAGTTCATCGCGATCATAATAATGTTTAGTTCATCGCGTCACACAGCTACGTACACATTTACTCTAGATTATATATTTCATCCTTATTAGATTTATATCAATATAGCTATTGGAAGTTGTCCAGCATGCCAGCATTGTATTGGAAGTTGTCCAGCGTTTTTTGTTTGTCTGTGTATTCCCGTTCCCCATGTAGTTCTCTTTCTTGTGTTTAGGAACTCTTTGTATAGAAGGTTGTTCTTAATTAAAGGGGCTGCCGTTTACCTTCCCTAAGTCTCATGTAGGAGGGTTTGTCTCCTTTATATTCATCTCTGCACAATTGTAATATATTATGATTTGATAATACAAAATACAACTCTTTAGAAATTCAATATGGTATCAGAGCAGGGAAAATAATCTGCTTCTGCGTTACTTCTATCTGATCTCCTTCAACCTTCAAAATGGCTGAAGATAATCCTTTTGGGTCTGAAGCAGAAAGTTCACAAGTTCCTTCATCCGTGAATTTGTCTGAGGTGGATGTAAATCCAAATCAAAGATTAAGCTCAGTCTTGTTGAATGAGTTTAACTACTTGCCCTGGTCGAGAGCAGTATCTCTTGCTCTAGGAGGAAGGTCCAAGTTAGGATTCATAAATGGAAGCATCGAAGCCCCTGATGCTTCTTCATCAACTTATGAATCCTGGCTTAGCAAAGATCAGCTGGTTATGTCGTGGCTCCTAAATTCTATGGAACGTAAACTAGCTGAAATATTCAGTTACTCTGAATCATCATCCAAGCTATGGGAGACTGTCAAGGAAATGTACAGCAGTCAGAACAATGCTGCACGCGTTTTCCAATTGAAGAAGGACATCTCCAACCTGCAACAAGAAGGAAAGCCTTTTGTACAACTTCTAGGTAGCATGAAGAGCATGTGGAATGAGTTGGAAACATATCGCCCGCATACAACTGATGCTTCTACGTTACTAAAGAGGGCTGAAGAAGACAAGATATTTCAACTCTTGTCCAGTCTTGACTCAGAATATGAAGACCTACGAAGCCACATACTCATGAACACCGAACTCCCTTCCTTCACCAGTGTATGTTCAACTATTCAACGTGAAGAAGTACGTAGAAAAGTCATGAACATTGGTACAAAGGCCAATGTATCTGAAGCAAGGGCTTATCTAACCAACGAGAGGACGTACAGAGGGAAGCATCCAAACTTGAAGTGCCAACACTGCAACTACCCTGGTCATGTTAAGGAGACATGTTGGATTTTGCACCCAGAATTAAAACCTAATTTCATGAAAGAAAACAAGGGCTCACAAAGGCTGAATCGTACTACACACAGAGCCAACCATGCATCTGTCTCCATCTTCAATGGATCTGATACACTCAAGAACTTCACAGCAAATCCAACTGCACTTATAAATGAGTTTGCATCGTATCTTCAAAGCAAAAATGGAGGGGCTAGAAGTAACCATACAACCAGTATTGAAGATGGAAACTCGTCAGCGTTGCTAGGCAAGTTTGCTGGTTTTCTGGCAGACACTGAACACATACCTCAACAAGACAGGCAAGGTGTCATGAATGCTTTCAAAACTGCTCTTAATGTAAATATGTTGCATGATTTTTGGGTTGTAGATTCGGGTGCCACAGATCACATGACCAACCATGTGTCTAAGTTTCATAAGTTTGAAAAATTATCAAAACCTTTTCAAGTCTCAATTGCAAATGGTGAGGGTGCTGATGTCTTGGGAAAGGGAAAAATCAATTTGATGTCAGATAAAATTGAGTCAGTGGCCTTATATGTTCCTTCCTTTCCATTTCAACTGCTATCTGTGGGAAAAATCACCAATAACTTGAATTGTTTAGCCATCTTCTCTCCTCACAATGTCATTTTTCAGGATTGTGTCACCAAGAAGACGATTGGTGAAGGGTTTTTTCTAGATGGCCTCTATTACATATCAAAGAGCAGTCCCAGAGTTTTTCAAGCCAAGTCCACCTCGCTTCAAGATAACCAATTGTGGCATCAACGTTTAGCTCATCCTTCGCAACCTATTTTGTCAACCTTGTTGCCAAACCTAGGGAAGGATTCCATTTCATGTGAAACCTGCCATATGTCTAAGGCCACTAGACTACCTTTTAGCTCATCTTTATCCAGGGCTAGTAAGATGTTTGAACTTGTTCATTCGGATGTATGGGGGCCAACGAGTGAATCTTTTGATGGTTTTAAGTATTTTGTAATTTTTGTGGATGATTTCTCTAGAGCCACATGGTTGTACCTTTTAAAGTCTAAAAACGAAGTTATGGAAGTGTTTAAGGATTTTCATAATCTTGTTACAAACCATTTCTCTTCTCAAATTCAAACCTTAAGGTCTGATAATGGCACCGAATATATGTCCCATGTCATGACACAATATTTGAGCAATCATGGCATCATGCATCAAACAAGTTGTGTTGGCACTCCTCAACAAAATGGCATAGCGGAAAGAAAAAACCGTGATTTACTTGAAAAAACTAGAGCTTTAATGCTACAAATGAATGTACCAAAGAGATTTTGGTCTCAAGGAGTCATGGCAGCGGCTTACCTCATTAATAGACTACCTAGCCGAGTCTTGGGCTTTAAATCTCCCATAGAGGTCATGAAAGGAAGAAAAGTTGATATTTCACATCTTAGAGTCTTTGGTTGTATTTGTTTTGTTCATGTCCAACCTCATCATCGAGATAAATTGGACCCTAGAGCTGTTAAATGCATCTTTCTTGGTTATTCATCAACACAAAAGGGATATAAGTGCTATAATCCCCAACTGAGAAAAATGATTGTGTCTAAAGATGTTCGATTCCATGAAACTAATCCTTTTTACAGCAAGTTACTTGAAACCACAATTCAAGGGGAGTGTGTCTTGGATTTGTTTCCTCTACCAATAATTGAGCTCAACATTCCTTATGCTTCAACAAATAAAAGTCTCAGTGTACCATTCACTGAGAGTAACAATGAAGCCACTCAGCCTGATGAGACACTGCATGAGGATGGTGACAACCAAGGTGAACTTCAAGATGTATCTGAAGATTTGAATGAGTGTGAGACAACACTTGCAGCACCACGACGCAATCCTATGCGTGATAGACAACCCCCCACAAGGTTTCAAGATTTTGTCACCTACAAACCCAAGCATCCGATCTCCCATTGTGTATCATACCAAAGGGTGACTCCCTCACATGCTGCATTTCTAAACAATATTTCAAGTTACAGTGAGCCTCAGAATTTTCATGAGGCTAACAACCATGCTGTGTGGAAAGAGGCAATGCAAGAAGAACTTAATGCTCTAGACCAGCACCAAACCTGGAGCATCACCAAACTTCCAAAAGGAAAAAGGGCAGTGGGTTGTAAGTGGATCTATAAGATCAAATTTAATTCAGATGGTTCCATTGAGAGGCATAAATCAAGGCTGGTGGCTCGGGGATTCACTCAAACATTCGAGGTGGATTACAAAGAAACATTTGCACCTGTTGCGAAAATGAACTCAGTTAGGGTTCTATTGTCTGTTGCGGTCAACAAGGGATGGTCCATGTATCAGATGGACGTGAAGAATGCTTTTTTGCACGGTGATCTCGAAGAAGAAGTCTACATGAAATTGCCACCAGGACATCCTCAAAACAATGAACCTGATTTAGTGTGCAAATTGCACAAATCAATTTATGGACTGAAACAATCTCCTCGAGCTTGGTATGCCAAGCTAAGTTCAGTTCTTCAGAGTATTGGTTTCAAAGGAAGTAATGCCGATTCATCATTGTTTGTTCGCACTGGAGCTGTGGGAAAATTAGTTGTGTTGATCTATGTCGATGACTTAATAATTACAGGTGATAATGCTGAAGAGATCTCCAAGCTCAAACAATCACTTCAACAAAGGTTTGCAATTAAAGATCTTGGTGTTTTGAAGTATTTTCTTGGAATAGAAATGGCAACTTCACACAAGGGATTATTTCTTAATCAAAGAAAGTATGTTATAGATCTGCTCAAGGAAGCTAACATGAGCAATGCTAAACCAGCAATAACTCCCCTTGATAGCAAGCTTAAACTCAGCTTGGAGGGCACGCCACTCACGAATATAAGCTATTATCAAAGACTTGTTGGTAAGTTGATCTACCTAACAATCACCAGACCTGACATAACATATTCAGTGAGTATCGCAAGCCAATTCATGCAATCTCCCACAGTCGAACATTTGAACCTTGTTAAAAGGATCCTACGCTACTTAAAAGGGTCTGTGGGTCGTGGCATCATCATGAAGAAGAATGAGAACACCCAAATCATGGGATATTGCGATGCTGATTGGGCAGGAAACGCAATCGATCGCAAGTCCACAACTGGTTACTGTACTTTCGTAGGTGGGAACCTGGTCACATGGAAGAGTAAAAAGCAAACTGTCATCGCAAGATCAAGTGCCGAAGCTGAATACCGAGCAATGGCCTCAACTGCGTGTGAACTGATATGGCTAAAGGGTCTTCTATGTGATTTAGGTGTGTTTACAACTCATCCTATGTCCTTATTCTGTGATAACCAGGCAGCAATGCACATAGCATCAAACCCAGTGTTTCATGAGAGAACGAAACACATCGAAGTTGACTGTCATTATGTTCGGGAACAAGTCCAGTCGCAGGTGATTCAGACCCATTATACAAGAAGCTTCGATCAGTTGGCCGACATATTCACCAAACCTTTGGCTTCTCATCAGTTTCAAAGGCTTCTGTCCAAGCTTGGATCCATCAACCTTCTGGATCCAGCTTGAGGGGGAGTATTGGAAGTTGTCCAGCGTGCCAGCATTGTATTGGAAGTTGTCCAGCGTTTTTTGTTTGTCTGTGTATTCCCGTTCCCCATGTAGTTCTCTTTCTTGTGTTTAGGAACTCTTTGTATAGAAGGTTGTTCTTAATTAAAGGGGCTGCCGTTTACCTTCCCTAAGTCTCATGTAGGAGGGTTTGTCTCCTTTATATTCATCTCTGCACAATTGTAATAGATTATGATTTGATAATACAAAATACAACTCTTTAGAAATTCAATAATAGCTTAATTCACCCTTCTACCTATAGGCTATAGCATATACCACATGATGGTGGATCACATTCTTTTGTCATCCTCCTCCTGGGACAATTCACTGGATTTGTATTCCCCTCACAATTTTCTGGTTTAGTTGCATTTTGATCAAAGCAAATTCTGACTTCCAGCAAATATTGTTTTGTTGCGTTATGTTCTGTAATGATCTTGCACCAGAGAAGAGGTTTGCTCGAGTTTATAAATGATCGGATGGCTCCTTCAAGTTTAGTATAATTACGTGGGATGCCTGGTTTAATCGAGTGATTAGAAAATAGATCATGAGCTTTGTATTGGTTCCACAAATGCCAGGCATGGTTGAAGTATTTTTGTCTGTGAAAACAGGTTGTCGGAGCACTTGCCGTGCATGCAGAATTCTCAATATATCATATACCTCATCTCTACTAAAGTTTACACCACTGCAAGTTCCGTGATGTCTCGACTTGTTGTAAATTAAATTTAGATGATATTATTTCATAATCTATTTCTTTAAGGCTTTTTATGGCTCCACTTTCTGAACAGCCAAAACAACAATAGCAATGGAAATGTAGGAAAACTTCAAGGTTTTTAATTATAATTGAAATTGAAATTGTTATCAAACGGGCCCTTAAATTTTCAGTTCAGTTTGAGAACAACAAATATGAACTAAGTATTGCATTTCTCTCTCTCTCATCCTTTGATGAAGCCTTAATTTTGCTTCTTCCCATTGTATATTTGCTATATGTTCCTTTTCCTACTGCTGCTAACTAACCTAACTATATATATCTAGTTTTTGTTTTTGTTTTTAATGTTTAATTTTGTCTGGTAATTTCTTTTTTGAATAACAAATTCCAGCGTTAGGTTGAAGGACACATGTCAAGCAGAGACATGGGAACACCAATTTTGGAGATAACAGATCCGGAATCACTGCTGCATTTCTCTCTCTATCTCTCTCTCTCTCATCCCATGATCAAACCTTAAATTTGCTTCTTTCCATTGTATATTTGCTACGTTCCTCTTCCCAGTCATTATAAGGTAACTATATATACCTGTTTAATATGGTTTGGTATACTTTAATCCCTTTTAATATTTGTTATTCTGAATACGATGTTAATCGAAGTTTCTCTGTGGATTTCACTTTAGAAAGTCTTACGTTGTTTTTACTCTTTGATTTATATATAATACAGATATGATAATTTTTCCTTATGTTTAACCTGGGTGTTGTTTTGTTATTTCCTGTTTGTGTGTGCAAAAGAAGAAGAGGTAGAAGACGGAAAGGGTTGAGACATATATAGCTGAAATAATGGCACACAGTTGCAAAATTGGGGAAGATTTATTGGTAAAAATTCTATCAAGTCTACCTCCAAAATCCCTTATGCGATTCAAGTGCGCGGCCAAATGGTGGTATGCGCAGATCAACAATCCCAGGTTCGTAGACAATCAACTCTCCAATTGCTTGCACAACAATCAATCAATCTTTTTGAAGCGATTAGTCCCTAACAAGGACCCGAACGCTAGCGAGACCGAATCAGTGTTCTCAATGCTTACTTTTTGCGAGGACGTAGATGATGGTGCGCATACATTTCTATTGTCTAGGGTGGAGGACATCAATGTTCCAGTTTCTATGAGTGTAATGAGTGCTGGTGAAGAACTTAGGATTGTAGGCCATTGTCATGGAATCATTTGTGTACACGTAGATAATTATAGTAAGGTGTTTTTGTGGAATCCGGCAATTCGGGAATTCAAGCTTCTTCCCTCGGAGAAATACTTTACGGATTGGGAGTCCGTATATCAGCAGTATGGCCTGTATCTATCATTAGAGCGGCTCGGATGGGCCATGGGATTTGGCTATGATCCTATATCTAAAGCTTATAAAGTTGTTAGCATTATATTTGATGGTTTGCAACTGCATGCTCATACATTATATTCTGTGGTTATTTATCCTCTGAGAGTACAAGTGTACACGCTGGGAAGTAGTGAAGAATCTTCTTCTTGGAGAGAGATCAAGACTTACTCTTTGGAAACAGAAACTACTTTCCTTTGGCCTGAAAATTTCGAGATATACTTTAAGGGGATGTGTTATTGGTTGGGAACTGAGCAACAAAAGGAATTCTTGGATATATATAGTGAGGAAACTCGATATGACGATATCATTAGGAAAGTGATGGTTTCGTTTGACATGAGTGATGAGGTGTTTGATGAGGTAGCGTTGCCAGATGAGGTGCCAGTCCATGATACAACTTTTTTTGGGCTTTTCATGAAGCTTAGAGTGTGGAATGAATCTTCCATTGCTCTTTGTGTTTGGGATAGCAGTAATGATGTTAGTCCGTACTTTGGAATGTGGCTGATGGACGATGATTTTGGTGCTTGTGTTTGGACAAAACACGCAGGTTTTGAGCTCGCATCGATCCCCATAATGGACCTCAGGGATGGCGGATGGGCATTGCCACTCTGGAAAAGCGATGAGCTTCTTGTGGTTGACAAAGATGGATGCACAATTTGCTATAACCTCCGCAACGAAAACCGAATGTCTCTTCCTAGTGTTCAAATTTGTATGCCGACACTGGATCCGCCAATTGTTGTATATGTGAATAGTATAGTTTCGATAGGTCTTGGGAGGCAACAAACTTGAGAGATGAGAAAATCTGGCAATATAGAATTTCTTAGTGTGTCATGTACACGAGTTTGATACAACATTATGATCCAAGCTTCTAATTTCAAACAACTAATAAAAAGCACTGATTTTTTACGAAAGAAAATTCTCATCTTTTTCTCACTGTACGTACAAGAGTTTTCATTTTTTCTATGTACACTGTAGTTGATGATCAAAAGAGACGTAATTAAACTTGTAGTTGATTGATAAACATGATGACTATGCCTGTTGCAAAACTATATAGGGTAGGGATGTGCATTAAGAAATCAGAACATAGATTATATATAACACAAACTGCAAATTAAGCATTACGATCATGATCACGATTAGCTCATCGCGTCACATAGCTACATACACATTTATTCATAGATTATATATTTCATCCTTATTAGATTTATATCAATATAGCTTAATTCACCCTTCTACCTATAGGCTATAGCATATACCATACACGTGATAGTGGATCACATTCTTTCCTCCCGGGACAATTCACTGGATTGATTGCTCTGTCATCAAAGCAAATTACGACTTCCAGCAAATATTGATTTGTTGCGTTCTGTTCTGTAATTTTCTTGCACCGGAGAAGAGGTTTCCTCGAGTTTATAAATGATCGGATGGCTTGTTCAAGGTCAGTAAAACGATATGACTTGCCTGGTTCAAGCGAGCGATTAGAAAATAGAGTATGAGCTTTGTATTGCTTCCACAAACTCCTGGCACGGTCGAAGTATTGCGTCTGCGAAAACTTGTGGTCGGAGCACTTGCCGTGTGTGTTGTATTCATATTCCCAGAAGTCCATATTTGACTGCCCACTGATGAAGCTTCGCCATGACAACTCCAGATCAGCTCGCAAGTCATCATTGGAGGCTTCATTCATCTAACAATGGCAAAGAAAAATTAAATATCATTTCGTGCATGCATGCCAAAAAAAAAACCAAAAAACTAAAACCAAAAGTAAACAAAACAAAACACGAGAAACATAACATAAGCTAAATGCATTATTCTCAATATGTGTATGTATGTATGATAGAGATATACCACATCTCTACTAAATTGTGCACCAACGCAAGGTTCATGACGATTTGTGAAGTTGCTTGGCCACAAGCCATGAATGGTAAATATCCGTGGCAGAGGTAGGATGTTGCATCTATTAATTCCATTACCATATTTGCAAAATGCAAAAGGAGACTCCTGAACAAACTTAAAGTAGTCATACTGTCCAGCAGCATTGCAGCTCATGTTTCCCTCAATGTTGAAGGAAAGAGCAATACCTAACACCATCGCAACTATGGTCTCCAAGAATTTCATGTTTGATTTTAAGAACAATTTATGCTAATTAAGAAAGGGAGGGAGGGAGATATTAAGGAAGATCTCTATCGATGGAGATGGGTGATCCATCCCAAGGATATATATATATATATATATATGTGTGTGTGTAACCTAAACTCACAATCAGCATCAATGTGTCCAATTTAGACTAATTTAGACTCACATGGAATGTTACATAAAAGAAAGCAAGAAAACAGAAACAACATAACATGTACATGTAGTGTTGTTGACAGGGTTGATGTTGAGGTTGGGGGACCGCAGATCTAAAGGATGGCATAAATCTATGTCCCCTCTCTCTATGCTCCATGTACTTAACATCCATAATATAACAAGACTAGCATAGATAGGATAACTAAGAAAGCTTTTATATAGCATAAAAAGAGGAAAAAGCTGGCAATATAGAATAGTATAGTTTGTATGTCGAAACTGGATCCGCCAATTGTATATGTGAATAGTATAGTTTCAATAGGTCTTGGGAGGCAAAAAACTTGAGAGATGAGAAAATCTGGCAATATAGAATTTCTTAGTGTGTCATGTACACGAGTTTGATACAACATTATGATCCAAACTTCTAATTTCTAACAACTAATAAAAAGCACTGATTTTTTAAGAAAGAAAATTCTCATATTTTTCTCACTGTACTGTACGTACAAGAGTTTTCATTTTTTCTATGTACATTGTAGTTGATTATCAAAAGAGATATAATTAAACTTGTATTTGATTGATATATGCATGCAATTCATATAAGATTTTCCATTTCCAGATAAACATGATGACTATGCCTGTTGCAAAACTATATAGGGATGTGCATTAAGAAATCAAAACATAGATTATATATAACACAAACTGCAAATTAATCATTACGATCATGATCACGATTAGTTCATCGTGTCACATAGCTGTTGAGAGTCTTACATTGAAAATTTAAGGGACCAAGCCTGGGTTTATAAGGAGTTGGGCTACTCCCCCCATTGTCAATTTGTTTTAGGGTGGAACCTCAACTTCCTTCACGTACACATTTATTCATAGATTATATATTTCATCCTTATTAGATTTATATCAATATAGCTTAATTCACCCTTCTACCTATAGGCTATAGCATACCGTACAGGTGATCGTGGATCACATTCTTTTGTCATCCTCCTCCTGGGACAATTCACTGGATTTGTATTCCCCTCACAATTTTCTGGTTTAGTTGCATTTTGATCAAAGCAAATTCTGACTTCCAGCAAATATTGTTTTGTTGCGTTATGTTCTGTAATGATCTTGCACCAGAGAAGAGGTTTGCTCGAGTTTATAAATGATCGGATGGCTCCTTCAAGTTTAGTATAATTACGTGGGATGCCTGGTTTAATCGAGTGATTAGAAAATAGATCATGAGCTTTGTATTGGTTCCACAAATGCCAGGCATGGTTGAAGTATTTTTGTCTGTGAAAACAGGTTGTCGGAGCACTTGCCGTGCATGCAGAATTCTCAATATATCATATACCTCATCTCTACTAAAGTTTACACCACTGCAAGTTCCGTGATGTCTCGACTTGTTGCTTGGCCACAAGCCATGGATCGGGGACGTTCGTCCTTGCAATATCTATTTCTTATGCAATATACAAAAGGAGACTGCTGAGCAAACACAAAGTAGTCATACTTTGTAGTTGTAGCAGAAAGATTGCGGATCATTGTTGGAAAGTAGTCATACTTTCCCACAATGTAGAAAAGAGAAATAGCTAAAACCATCAGAACTATCATCTCCAAGAATTTCATGTTTGATTTGAAGTATATTTAAACAATTAATGCTAATTAAGAAAGGGAGGGAGAGGGAGATTTCAACAATTAATGCTAATTAAGAAAGGGAGGGAGATATTAAGGAAGATCTATCGATGAGAAGGGTGATCCATCCCAAAGGAATATATACATACAGAGCTTTCTAGACACAAGAATTAAATGCAACCACCGGCTGCAAACGAACTCTTACACACTTAACTCAGCTGACTTTTCTGGACTCTAAACAGACAGGGTAATTGATTGACAATGACAGGGTTAATTGGTTGACAATTACGGGGTTAATGTTGGTTGGGGCACTGCAGATCAGAAGGATAGCAGAAATGAGAAATCTATGCAGAAATCTATGTTCCTCTCTCTCTCTCTCTCTCTCTCTCTCTCTCTCGCTACTGTGAGTCGCGAATGGCACATGATCGGACAGCTCAAATTAATATTTTAGAACAAACATACACGTGGTTGGCAATGGAGTGCCTTTCGTACGGAGTAAACATATAACGTGTTTCACATATTCTTACAAAGATAAAGTTGCCGTATATGACATGTTTCACATATGCTTACAGAAATAATGTGTTCTAGCTAGCTACGAATTAATGCATGTCCTATTGTCAGTGGAGTAGCTTGAATTTTACACTAGAGGGTTCCTTCATAAAATTTGTATTTTCTTCATAATTATCATGAATTTCATATTTTAAACTGATTAAATACTAATTTCATCTACACTATTAAACACTTAAAAATTAATAATTTATATTCCAACAAAAACAAGAAGTAGAAAAATAAAAAGTTCATAAAGCGCAATATTAAAGTACCCAACTCATACATAAAAAATATGAGGAAAATAAAAAATTCATAAAGCTTTAAACAAAAAAGGAAGAAAAAAAAAAGGTTAAAACTTTAGGAGTTTTTAGCGCAAATGTCATAAATTAACCTAGAAGATTTAAGGGAGATGAGTAGAAGAGAGATCAAGAAATTTTATGGTTAATTTGTAGACCTAAAAAACCTAATATATTATTTTATTTTAGGGTAAGTATCCTAAACTAACATAATATTATAATATTATATATCATATATAATATACAAATAGAATAGATAAAAATGGAGTGGGGCCGAGGACCACACTGGTCCCATGCTGGCTCCGCCCCTGCCTATAGTAGATGTTATGGATGCAAATTTCCTCGTAGGTAGATTCGAAGAAGATCTTCACACCTCTTTAATTCGTTATTCCAAGATTCCCTGCAAAATAAGAACAATAAATCAAAGAACACCAGTGTGGTGTTGATCAAGAGCCCTCTAATGCCTAAATCATAATATGGTCTCAAGGAGATGCATGTATTTCTAAAAGGAAAAGAGATTTCTCTAGGGAGGGAAGGGGGTGGCGTGAGAGCCAGAGAGAGAAAGTGGCATGTAGCCTTGGGGAATTTTTCTAGGGTTTTGTAATTACCTCTTTGTGAAATAAGCTTGTCTTTATATAACTCTATCACCTTGTGCCTTCTTTGGAATAATTGTGGGAGAATAATCATTTTTAAGGGAATTATTCACTTCTATAAATAAGGAGATGGAGGAAATCGAGGAGATTTTAACACGCATGTATGATAACGCCTTCCACATAACATAACATTATTAGCCAGAAATAGTAAAACCGTGTTATCTCCGTTGCAACTAAGTTTTTCTCATCAAGGAGTGCACATGGGCATTGTGTAGTTTGTTGAGGTTTTATTTACATGTATGTATGTTACAGGTAGCTAGGACGATGGAAGAGGTTGTGGGCAATCATAGGGGCACAAGCAAGCTTTGTGAGCAGAATCTATCCATAGCCTCTGGCATTAGCATACTTGTGTGAGCATTCTTGCTTGCAAGCTTGGACACCGGTGCAATCCCACGAGGTTATCCACCGAAGAGCGTCGCCTTCGTCTGATTCTGATTCGTCTTCACCCTCTTTTTTTTAAAATCAATAGTTCAGTCACTTTATCCCTTGTTTCTCAACATGCGCATTGACCATATATCATTCAGCTGGCCAACCTATATACTTCGTAAATATTATACACATATATACAGCACTCACAAAAATATAGAACAATCAGAAAATACTAATCAAAAGTGCAAGATAGTGTCGGCCCTGAGGCAGGGCCGGAAGGGCAACCACCCTGGGCTCACCTCAAGTAGGGCCCCAAATTTTTTATTATTAATAATACATATGAGGTTTTTTTTATAAAGATTTTAATATGAAGTTATGCATCAAAATTTCTTAAAGTTGCTCTTGCAACAGTGGTTTGCCTTTAACTATACTCAAACCATATCCAAGTTGGAGTCCTAACTTCGGAAGGAGTGATTTGTGTGTTAACATGTGTTGTTCAATACGGATCCCGAGTCTCTGTATTTAGAATTCACGCATTTTCCAGTATTTCACTCTATCTTATCTTGGCTGTTGTAATAATCTAATGACCTATAAGATGACACGTTAGCTATTAGTCAATTTGGATTTATTTTATGAGACCCATCATATTTTTTAACAGCCTAAAGTGCAATTTTGCCCTTCTAATAAAACTAAAACAATATAAACTTGGAACTGAAAAAAAAAAAATTAATAAAAACCAATGGCAGCACGAACTTCCCATCAACGACCCATTACTCCTCCCTCCAATGGGAGACCTAGGGTTTAGAGGCACAAGGAGGTGCAATTGCACCTCCCCTTGCCGGAAAACGCCTTGAGGGTGGCAGAGTTTGCTCCTCTGGTCTGCGTTGAAGCTGTCCACCAACTGCTTGTGGAAATGCCTCAGTGCAGCTTTTATTTTGCATTGTTGTGCTGTTATGCGCAGTGTAGTGGCTATATATATTTTTTAATCATGGCCAAAATGACGTCGTTTTGGACCAGGGGTTCAAAAAAAAAGAGATTAGGAAACCTTATGCAATTGCCTTATCTCCACGGAAAAACAAGAAGTTTATGCTGAGAAAATCTGGCAATAGAATTTCCTCATGTGTCATGGACAAGTGTTTGATACAACATTTTCTATTGATGCTGCAAAGATGAAGATTTTGGGAGGAAGTCAGGTTAAAGTTTGCAGAAATTAATGCAGAGAAAGTTGAAAATAAGAAGATAATCGTTTTTTTTCTGCATAAGGAATATTTGCCTCTTTCTTTTTGTGTTTGTTCATTCAACTCTAGAATTGTAAACCCAAACAAATACATGTATATATAAATCAGCCTATATTATTATATGCTATACGAGGAAATCGGGTTCATGTTGCAATTTTAAAATTTCTGAGTTACAACACCAATGTGTTGAGATGATTTTCAGAGCTTATGAGCTGCAGAAGAACAAGATAAGCTAATAGCTAATATTATTAGGATTATTACAAATGTATTTTTCTTTTTCCAAGGACTCTGCAATCTTCTTGGAAATGCAATAAGCAGTGGATTGGATGGTAACCATGGGATTTACACCAATTGCAGTTGGAAGCAAACTCCCATCACAAACAAACAACCCTTTTGCCTCCCAGCTCTCACCATTCTCATCAACTCCTCCTTCCTCCTCACTTGCACTCATTCTGCAACTTCCCATCTGATGTGCAGAAGAGTATGTGGTCCAAAGCTCTTCCCTTGAGCTTGGCCCTGCAGCTGCAACCACACTGTCCAAAAACTCTTCCAAATCCTCATGCTTTGTCCCCTTGCATTTTATTCTCTGCCCGTCATTTCTATATGTTCCCACTTCAACAGCTCCTGCAGCAATCAAGATTCTCAAAGCCTGCCTAAGCCCAACTTGAAGATTCTCTTTATCCAACTGGTCTAGTGTGTAGTGGATCCTACCCTCTCTCTTCACCACCCCTGAACCCTTATCTCTGACCAATGCAAACAGGTGAGCAGTTCTTGCATACTTCTCCATCCTGTCCTTCATGTCAAGCCTTGAAATCCATGGAGACAGTGTAGCAAATGAGGCAGGCCCTAGTGCAGGAGTTTCTATGATTGCCCGGACGTTTGTGGTATCGGAAACCACCTTATGGAGTGAAGTGATGATCCCTCCCTCATAAGTTCTGCCTCTAAATTCTGATTCGTGTTCCGGAAAGTATCCCCAGGACAACAGAACAGGGTGAAGGTGGAGGTTCCTGCCGATATTTGGGTTCTTGAGTCCACTGGAGATCATCAGAGGAGGCGTCAAGAGAGATCCACATGCTGAAATTGTCACCTTGGCCTCAATTTGAAGCTTCTTTTTTATATTCTTGCTCAAAGATGTTGCTTCCACACCAAGGCATCTTTTTCTTGTACCTCCTCCTTGACTGTCATTCTCCAATATGAACTTCTCAGCTTTGCATCCAGTCAAAATCACTGCACCACATTTCACAGCATCAACTAGCCAAGTAGAATCAGTCCCTTGCTTTTCTCCTGTTGGACAGCCATAGTTGCAAGAACCACAGTAATGATCTCCCGGGGAATTCCTAGGAACCAAATCAACTTTCAGACCAAGAGTGTCGCACCCTTTTCGCAGAATCTGATTCTGAAAGTTTTCTTCAGTACAACTATCCGTGACACTAATCCTCTTACACACAACATCCATGGCAGATTTGTAATCAGAGCTTGCATAAAGTGGAACCTTATGATCCACAGACCACTCATGCAGAACCGTATCCGGTGTTCTGATCGATGCAGACCAGTTTATAGCAGAACCTCCTCCAACTGTTGAGCCAGCTAATATCATTATCATCCCATCAACTGATGACATAATTCCACCTGATTCATATAGTTCATTCATTGAGGGACCTTCTAGAGAAGAGTAATCTTTAGGAAGAAAATAGTTCCCTTTCTCGACAACCATCACTTTTTGGCCAGACTGTGCAAGAACTGCAGCTGCAACTCCTCCACCACAACCAGAGCCAACAATGACAACATCACATTTGATCTTGTGGATGTTGTGAGTCGTATCATCCGCGACCTGAAGGCCTCTCTTAGTGAGAGATTGAACAAGTGTAGAATCACTCTCATTCATGGTTTCTATGATTCCCTGTTCAAGAGGTCTCTCCTTTGGAGTTTTCATTAACTTTTTGTTGGTGTTCAAATCGTATCCAACTGCTTTCCATGCTGGGTTTCTTGAATTTTCATCAAGCTGAAACCAACCAGACAAAGTGATATTAAACTTCAATTCCTATAATTGAAAAGATGAACACATATATATTCTGCTATATATCTTTCTATCAGACATTCCTATAATTTTGTTAATTAGATCCACATTTTCCAGCAATTTTACATATAGCCTTTGTCAAATCATGTTTTGAGCAATTATAAACAGTTGAGATGAAGAATGAGTTTAGGTGCATCTACTCACAATGAAGAAAACATAATCTTATTTAAGGATTAGCATAAAAATAATTATTATATTTCTAATATATAATGCATATAAAGTTAGGGCCTTAAATAGAGATATTATTGAAGACATCACAGACGTTGCAGATGAATGCTACAATATATTATAGCCGGTCTCCTGATCACTACAAACCGTCACACATTTTTGTCACAAGAGAAGCAAACAGAAATATATAGTAAAATCCGCACTTTGAGTTTAATTTATTTTTAAAAAAACTGACAGAAATTCTCAGACCCTCTTGTCATAAATTATTAAATACAGCACTAATCTATCTCTTTGATTTTTCTTTCTAGTTTATAGAGTTTTTTCTTCTTCTTTTATTTGGAAAGTGTCACGGAGGTCAGTCGGAGTTAAAGAATATTTGTCCTTTTGCTTTGCCTTACCATTATCAAAGCAATGAGCCATGAGTGATGAAAGGAACAGATAACATAAATTATAATGAAAAAAGGCAAAAAGAAAGTAAAAGGGTCAGCTGACAAGTCTGACAAGACTTGCATTATGTAATAGTGGAGGAGAAAAATTAACTTATCTATTCCCGTTTCATTGTCCGTTTCATCGTCCCCAGCAGAGACAGAGAGAGCGGGGTAATAAAACGGGGATAGGGAAGTATGACTCGTTGTGGGAAGAGGGGGGTTAAAATCAGATGCAAGATTACCCTGGAGAAGAAGGTGTAGAAGCAGAAGATTTTGACCACCAAGAACATCAATCTGAGTGTGAGCACAAGCTTTTCCTTTGACCATTTCTTGAGGACTTCTTCTCTTTTCTCCAAAGACATTTCAGAGAAGCTGTGGATGAATGGCCATTTCCAACTAAGGCAACGATGCCCACAGAGCAATAATGTTCCTAATCTGAATGACAGCATCTTCAGAAATAGCTTCATTCCCTCCATAACTTCTGGTAGAGCCCTCTTCACCATCAATTCTGCTACCTGCTTGTTTACCAAATTGATCCAAAAAAGAAACAGAACAAGTTGAATATTTCATAAACTAAAAAAATAAAGGGCATTGACTTGCAAACTCTCAAGTTCGAACCCTTGTGACACAAAAAAAAAACAGAACAGAAGAGCTTTCCTATAAACTTCAATAGAAACCAACATGAAATTCACCTCATCTGGTATAGGAGGCTGAGACCCAGAAGCTCTGTAGATGGAATGAAGGGCTTGGTCATCTGGGCTTTCCTCCTTCTTCTTCTTGTTGTTGTTTATGGTGTCTTCCAGTGACAAAGGAGGTACCAGAGCTTCACAGATGGCAGCCAGTGATTGGATTTGAGCTGGAGAGAAACCATGGCTGAATTTGCTTTCCCTCCTTCCTCCTCTCAACAGAGGATGGCAACTGCTTTCTCTTCCCTCCATCTCTCTCTCTAAGAAGATGCTTTGTTCTTGTGGGGCTGTTTCTTTGGCTTCATGTATGTTCTATAAAGAACAAGCATTGCCGAATTTATATAAAAACAGGAGAAGAGAGATGGTGTGCCGTGTGGAAACAAACAGGTAACAATTGTTAATTTGTCATCGTCTAGAACAAATTAGAACGTTGAAACCAAACACTTCACTCATTTAAACATTTTAGGATTTGGTTAAATGGGCCAATAGTCAAGTGGAAAAGTTCAAATTATTATATATAATATACTCATTTTGCGTAAATCTTTTAAACATCATTGTATTTATATATATATATATATATATATATATATATATATAAATACAAGTCATAGTCTAAAACAAAACAAAAAAGGAAGAAAAAATGTTTTTATATATTTCATAGGATGGATAAATCAAAGATCAGATAACTGATATATGAGTTTTCAAGTTAACTTTTATTCATTAAAGAAAAAGGTGGAGTACTCATATTTTGTCTAACAAGTGGCATTGAAAATGGAGATCATACCAGAAAAATTCTCAAATATATAACCTCAGTCTACTGTTAATAGTACTGTCCTATAATAATAAGTATCAATTAGCCTCTCCGTACATGCTTCTACACCTGCAAGAGGTTTTTTTTAATAAAAAATTTAATTTATTTTAGAATTAAAAAAGATAATGGGTAGTTGTGTTCCATAAAAATAGAATCCATTATTTAATTTTTCTTTTAATTTTAATTTTTTTTAATATGAAAAAGTGTAAATTTACCATATTATCCTTATTTAATTAATAATTTCAATTCTTAATATTTACATTAACTAAGGGCATTTTCTGACATTTTGAATGTTTTACCGTTCTTTGTTTTTTGCGATATATATATATATATATATTATGTTGATGGGCATAGATATTATGTTGATAGGTAGTTGCCTTAAAAATCTAACATTAATATCTTTGCGTTTTAAGTGAGTAGACAGAG
Source organism: Prunus avium (assembly GCF_965620075.1). Taxonomy (NCBI): domain Eukaryota; kingdom Viridiplantae; phylum Streptophyta; class Magnoliopsida; order Rosales; family Rosaceae; genus Prunus; species Prunus avium. The sequence goes on from NC_142291.1 coordinate 37,539,145, forward strand.
ATGCTATGGTCGATCTCTCAACCGCCCATTCAATGTTAAAAAATAAAAAATAAAAAAAATAAAAACCAATTATAGTGATCCATACCCCCACAGTGCCAAATTTTATGGGCCTAGGATCTGTGAATAGTTGTCAGCGATTTCTGAGTGTAGCTACAGTTTCAACAACTACTGGTTTTGGTGAAGCACTTATGGCTGAATAGGGCCATGCATGCATAATATCCACCCATATCAAACATTTCGGTTATTGATTGCCTCCGCATCTTTACTTCAGAAGGATTCAAATTCAACAACCACCACCAAGTCAACCTGCCTGAGTTTCAAAATTAATTCATGAATCATAACACACTGCGAATTCCAGCCTTTTCTTATATTTCCCCTTCAATAAAGTAGCAAAAACCCACTCCGAACTAGCATCCTGTTTAGCACCCAATATCCCATGTTGGAGAAATACTAGTTCATCTTGACATGGTATATAATTTGGCGGTCTTCTCTTACAAGCCGATTTTGTATGGATAAGTTCTACAGGAAGATAACTGATAAGTATTATGTATCGAAAATACTTGGCTCTTTGCATATAATATGTGTGCAGTTGGTAATTTTAACGAGTTACTTTTGCATGTGTCAACCTAATTCGTTTGTGATGTCTCCATTATGTATGAGCATGACTGCCATCAACTCAGAGAGTCCACAGATGGATCTCATTGAAGATCATCAGGCAATGTCCAGTGACCCCACCATTTATGGTCACAAGACAACTCACGCCTCAGATCTGTTGGGGGGTCATCGGACTTTATGAGCGAACGAACACCGAAAGTTTGCTCACAATGCCATTGTATTTACTTTTTGTTACTATTGACGGTGGCTGGAAAAGGTTTGCCGCTAGGCCTTACGGCTTTAAAAGGATCGACCCTATATATAGGCTATATGTTAAGCCTACAATGAGAAGAACAAATTATGAGCTTCTCCAACTTGACTTAGAAGGAAATGTTGGTCAAAACAACATCCAAGAAAGATATCACCTTGTTCAAATTAAAGAGTTCAGATTCTTTCAAGAATCTCAAGGCCTTGAACATGATCCAATTCAAGGAAGGTGTCTCGGGAGAGCAACAAACCCTAGTTTACGATGGCAAAGTGCTAGATCAAGACGACAAAACCCTGGCAACATCCAACGTGGACAGCTGGTCTGCGGTTCATGCAGTTTTTTGGGTCCTGAAGAAATCAATCCCAAGGTGGATATGGTGTGAATATGCTGCCCAGGTACCTGGCTGGGGACCAATCTTGATGGAAGTAAAACTGTGGCATATTGGCCGGGAAATGAAAGCGTTGATGGAGAGAATGGTAGGGTTTGATTTGGATGATTATGTGGTAAGCCATGGTGAGAAGCTTATAAAGGATTCCATGAGCATAAGTGAGTGCAATATCAATAAAGATCCCCCCTTAACTTGACAAACTAGAGCTTATTTAATGGTGACGATGATGAGAAAACCCTAGGGTTTTATCATGTAAAAAAGAGATCAACGATTTGGGAATTTCGTTCTTATTCGAAATTGTAGAAACAATCATGCTTAACTCCATAGAGGACATTAAGCGCTATATGTGTGAGAAGATGGGAGGGATCCCATGTAGCAGCCATAAACTCTCTTATAAGGAGCAGTTACTTGAGGAAGTACGAGGCACTCCTCTAAAGTGGAAGTTTTGTGTGTGGTAGTTCTTGGTCATTCTTTTGGCCTTCATACAAAGCATTGCACTGCTGACTAGCATGTCTTTGTACACATAGGCTACTGGTAGCAGAAACTCAAAAAAAGGCATGGCTTCTCTAGTTTATTTGATTTAATGGCTTTTGTTTCCAGAATAGGTTTCAATCTCCCCTCTCCCAATATTGTTTGTTTAAAAAAATAAATAAATAAGGCTTTTCTGGATATTTCCAATGATTTTTTCTAGTGAATGTCAATTGATAGAACTAATTTTTCTACTGAATGTTAGTATTACAGGCATGCATAGCTTATGAGTACATCTACAGACTAAAAAGCAAAATCATATTTTGAAATGAAATTACATGATAAAACAAAAATATGAATTTCACCAAATCTTACCAAAATTGTCACTTTTTTGGGTGTTCCATGTTTTATGCTTTAAGAACTTAAGCAAAAGTATGTTATGAAAGAGAACCTGCTCCATTATCAGTCACGAGGAAGTGGATTTGCCGTTGCAAGTACTGAACCTGCTACAGGCATTCAATCCATGAGTTACTAGAGATAAGGTCTGTGCTTCTCAGTGTGTGTGTGTGTGTGTGTGTGTGTCTTAAAATAAGTGTGTTAAAGGATTCAAGGCTTCTCCATAAGAAAGTGCTTATTATAGTACTAGTAGCAGGATGGATTGGGGAAAATTAGGTATTGGGTTCTAAACTGATCAGACAAATGGAGAAAAATTGGAGTTGTAGTAAAGAGTCAAGGCTCCAAAGAAAGAGAATTTACCTCCCCTTGAAGCAAAGTGGGCAGACAATCAGTTGATATGAGACTATTAATTTCTGCAAGTAGCTTCTCTTCTTTAATGCCAGACCATGTGTGTTGAGGCAGAGCCAACAGAAGTACTGTTAGAACATCGCCCGTAGATGGATGCATCCCTATGCAGCTGCCATGATAAAAAGAACACAGACTGCTTGGATCTGTTTGACATGAGGGAACCAGCATATCAACTGCTTGTTCCATGCCATTAGTTGTTACAGTTCCTGAGACCACTGTTACGGGCTTTTCACCATTGGATTTTAAGACCTTCATGTCAGTTTTTCTACAACACATTCCATCTAATGAACTGACTTTCCCAGCCAAAACTTTAGCTCCTTGGCAACACACATTTGCAGCAATTTCAGGCAAGGTATCTTTACCACCCAGTGATACGGTATCCTTACAAAGTGAATTTTTAGAAGCCAACCATGTGGTTACATGCTTGAAGAGTTCCGTTTCTTTTACTTGTTTCAATACCTCTTCCTGAAATCCCAATTTTAGAAATTCAAAATCAGAGATCCCCCACCTATATATTACTTTTCATTTCAAGTATAAGAAGAAAAAGGAAGGAAAAGAAGTATATAAAAAAAAGGTGTGCTTCAAACTTTGCCCCCTTTGAGGATTACAAAGCAAAAGCAGAAAATCAGAATGCATGAATTAAAATAGGAAAAGGCTGTAATAAAACCTTGATAGCTAGCCTTCCTTTTTCCTCTTTGTTTACGATCGGATTCCCATCCTCTTGTCTCCGAACTTCGGCAACCCATTTAATGAACTCTCTCAAGTCAGCAGGTGGTGATTTGAATACAACAGAGATCACATTCTGAACATCTTTTACATCTACTGACTTCAACAGGAGAGGAACATCTTCTATTAAGTACTTCGCAATACTATTCCAACCTTCATGTCTGCAACTCTGGGGAAAATTCACAGTTACATCAAGATCTAAACGTTTTATGGCAAGTAGAAATAGAATAGTAAAACAAAAATGTGCAACCACAAACAATAACAAATATCTAGCAGATTACCACAGAGAAAGTGATCAATAGAGATGTGTAGGGAAACAAAGCCTGCCACCTTCATATGTATAAGGAACCAAATAATGTGGATTTTACTTTTACCTTCCAGCCTCTAATTTAAACATCTCAGTTTCTAGTTTCAATATCACGTGTTGGTCCAAGTTCAAATCATAAAAAACCAAAGAAGTTCAGAATAGAATGTAAAATGAATGAATTTATTAAACGACAGGGTTTTCGTGTCAAATTATTATAGTTAATTTTGCTCAAGCCTATGAAGTTGATCCAAATTTAGTTATATCTAAGTTTTTCCACAAGGATACAAGTGTAATACTGAAATTTCGCATGAAGGCTAACAGAAACTAGGTTACGTAAAACAGATCGACAAGAGCAATACCACAGTGTAAAGAATAGATGGACTTCTGTTAAGCCTTGAAATAATCATGTACCTGAAAGAGCCAAATTACAGAATGCAAACGGTTTGTAAGTGACATTTGTCAGTATAAAAGAGCCTACAGCCAATGACTCATATTAAATTAACAACTATGAACCCCAGGAGGACATAATGCGAAGAACAAAAAGTGAGCAAGAAATACTACTGCAGTTTGAACAACAAAATTCTATGAAATAAAGAAGAAGGAAAAAAGCCTAACTGGCTACTAAAGCTTTGAATTTCATACTTCAATATGTGGAAGGTTAAAAGTGAAGGGTATACCCTCGACGATGTCCAGTTGCTGCATCAATAGTATCCATTCCCTCCCAAAGAAGTGAAAGTGGAACCCAATGAGGAGGATATTTAAATCGAGCAACATCCAAAATGAGAACCATATCTCTTCCAGCATGATAACCCCCAATCGGTGAAAAATGGCCAGTTCCAGTCTGTAACCAGACAATACAATGCCAGTAAGTCACTAATGATTTTAAATAGAACTCAAAGACATCAGATAAATCTAACTTAAATTCTTAGATATAAAAAGGAAAATAAATCCAATATTGAGACAAATGTGTGATAGAAAGAACGGTCTTACAAAACCTGGCTAAATACACCTCTGTGGTATGATGTGATGACATGACAATCCTCTGAAGAAGTACACGAAATGACATGGTTACGAAAATCATGAACGGAACTTTCATGGGTTCGAAGGGCATTGACTTCAGCTCCATTGCAATGTGCCAAGCACGCAACTTTCCCAAAGGTGATGCCTTCGGCTTTGATCTTTGCCAAAGGTTCGCAGCAATCCAGCATTGAGTCATCAAACCATCTCCATGGGCCTGAGCTCACAAAAAGTCACAGGGCACATCATGAAAATAAACAAGTATATGGCTTTATAACCCAAGTGCAATTTGAGTGAAACCAATTGAAGAAAACCCAAAAATCCAGATCCTAAGTTAGCTCAAAAAGCAAAAATAAAATAAAGTAAAACTGAGAAAATTAATTACCTTTCCATTTTCTCCCGGGATCTATAGCGAGGGCGTTAAGGACGACGGCAAGGGTGGCCAGCCCACAATACGCAGGCTCTGATTGCGTTTGGTAGTAAGAGATCAGCTTGAAAAACCCTTCCATGGTTCCATTTCCTAGAGCTTCAGTAAAGAGCTTCTGCATAACATTGAAATTCACATTGACAGACCCACCAAACCCCTCATTCAATTCCACAGAGAGAGAGAGAGAGAGAGAGAGAGAGAGAGAGGGGGGGGGGGGGGGGGGGGGTTGTATCGCACCTTTCCATCTGGGGAAGCAAATTCAATTGCAGGAGGAGAAGGAAGCTCTCTGCGATAGAGACCAGCCACTGCCATTGAATCTGCTGCCTTTTGTTGTTCTGGGATTCAAATTTTCCTTCTTCTTGCTCGGATTTCAGAGGCTTTGAGGTTAATTGAAAAATCAGAATGAGAAAAATGAGAGTGAGACTGATTTCTTGAGCAAAGGTCTCTGCTTTGGGCTTCAGCTTAGAAATTCAGCAAATAAATTCTCTTTTTTTGTTATTTTAAAATTTGACAAAGGGACTTGGTTGACCGTTTTTTCCTTTTTATTTGTGGCGGGTAGGTTACTGACCAATCTATTTTGGCCTTCTAGAATTCAAAACTGAAAACTAAGGAAGTCATGTTTACAAGCGACATGTCGTTTTGATACCACAGGTTTGTTGCAATGCACAATACGACAAAAAGAGTGCTCTGCTTGGTGGTCAGCCCAATGTTTTGAGCTGGTTGGGTAATGGGTGGTCATATTATAACTCTCATTGTCAATGAGATGAGACCATATGTCATTTATTAATGGGACCTTGCAAAAACTCAATTCAAACGGCCTTGACTTGGAGAATACGTCTCAGGTTCGAACTTTCATAGATATACATAATAAATAAATAATTCATGGTTTGAATTTTGATAAAAACTCTCTACGACAACAAAGTCAAAAATACATATAGATAGATGTAAATTGTAATGATCAAGAATTTCGTCTGTAAAAAATTAACATTGTATCCTAACATCGGTATTTAAGTTAGCACATGACCCGGTCAGCAGCTTTATCAAGGGGAAACAATCGTCTCTTCACCATGACTCTTCTGCATCATCATGAAGTATTCAACTCTACAATATAGCCTCTCCACAATGCCTCTCTCTTTCTGTAACAAATTAATAAGGGCATCCGAAACGGGAATTGCGAAACGGGTTAGTAAAGAATTCTAAGGAAGAGGAGCGCCAAGATCCTCATCTACCCTATCCTCTTGGCATTTCTTGAGAAGTTGGAGCTGACGCCGTAGGTGCAAAACCTGTGCCAAGCCAGTAGTTAATGTTATGAAATCTTTGAAATGAAAGTAAAGTGTCTGTCAAATTAGCAGCAGAAAGATTAATTTGGGCATGAAAAAAATATTGGAAATCATATACATTGACCAACTTTGCAGAAAAAAACACAACTTTTCTTTCAGGAAATATAGGGAGAAGATATCCAAACTTCAAAAACGTACGTAAACAGTACTGTTAAGTACCAATGAAGTGAGAAGTTGCAGAAAGGATCAAAATACACAAGTTTAAATTTTACCTCTTCTTGAAGCAAAGTAGGAAGATTCTTAGTGGAAACAAGGTTATTTATTTCTTTCAAAAGCTTCACCTCCTTAATCCCAGACCATGTCTCCGAGGGTAGGGATAGTAGAAGTGCTGTTAGAACATCATTGCTTGCTGGGTGCATGCCAATGTGATTTATTGAGCCTCCACAAGAGCAACCCGAATTTTTTCGGGATGAAGGAACTAGCATGTCCATCCACTCCTCAGTTTCACCGTTTACCACTGTCCCACTCACCACTGTGACTGGCTTCTCACCATTAGCCTTCAAGCATTTCACACATGTTTCCTGACAGCAGTACATCTCTGAGGAGGCAGACTTCCCAGACAAAATTTGTGCCCCTTGGCAGCAAACACTCGCAGCAATGTTTGGCAAGTTTTCTTCATGACCGGAAATTAAGTTTCTGCAGCATGAATTTGCTGAAGATAATAATTCTGCCACATGTTTAAAAAGGCCAGTTTCCTGCACTTGTCTCAGTACCTCCTCCTGCAAATAAAAATTTGGGTATTGAGATTTTGAGGTGCATAAACTAGAAAAATAGTATGGGGTTCATAAAGGTAAAAACAGAGACAATTCTCTGCAGAAAACAGGGGAAAAGAAGAAACTGAAAAATAAATGAGAAGCTGTAGAAGACTAGATTACCTTGAGGGCAAGCCTAGCTTTTTCCTCTGGGCTTAAGCTTTGGTCACCATCTTCTCGTCTCCGAACTTCTGCAACCCACTTGATGAACTGCCCAAAATTGGATGGGAGCGACATGAAAACAACAGAGAGGACTTCCTGAATGTCTTTCACCTCCTCTGACTTTAAGAGAAGAGGAACATCATCCATTAAGTATTTCGCGATACCAACCCAACTCTTATGTTTACAGCTCTGCAAGAAGCCCCAGATAACTATCTTCAACAAGCATACAATATGTAAGAAATTCCAAGATTTCAGATTACTCTAGTACACAAACATACTTCCAAAAAAAAAACACACTAACACACACAACATATAAGAGAGACGGAATACAATAATGACAATTCAACAAATCAAGAGACAGACTTCTGTTTATCTCTCTGATATGTCCAAAATCAGAAATTGAGGCACTCATCAAGAAACTATCTTCACTATCAGTTAAAGCAACAAAATTAGCTCTTAAGAAGAGAACACGGAAGTGAAAACATCAACCTTGCTTCTCAAATATACTCATCTCTTATAATTCTGAACGAAAGAAAAAATGCACAATGTAGGTAAAACTCATATTGACTACTAGACAGGAAAACGCATATAAACAAATTAATAAGCCTCAAAGAAAGGGAATAAGACATGCACATCAAGACAACCAGAATGTACTGTGTGTTAGTGTAAGGGGGAGTTGGGTTTGGATTTTGAAGTCATAAAATTGCCAAATTCAATCATACCAGGGTATAAAGTTGTCCTGGCTCCCTGTGAGGCCTAGATATAAGCATGAACCTGGGCAGAAAATGGAACTTAAGAAGTGAGAATGTAATTTACATTCAATGCATCTCATAATTTAGCGAAATTATACAGAAATTGCTTCCAACATGCATATCCAATTTAATTGCCATTAGCTGTAATATTCACTGGCACACAAGAATGCATACCCTCTGCGTTGTCCAGTAGATAAGTCAACATTATTCATGGCGTCCCAAAGAATTTTCAGGGGCACCCAATGAGGAGGATACTTAAAACGTGCAACATCCAAAATAAGCGCCATGTCATTTCCAGAATGATAGCCACCAATAGGTGAAAAATGACCAGTACCCGTCTGCAATAAAAATTGGATTCTTACTAGTCAATACCTGATCAATTTTCAAAGAATTGGAGAGTGTGACAGAGGGAAATTTAAGCAGAATCCTTAGATGAGATAATCATCAGTATAGCAGTATAGTAATTCATAAGGCTGAGAATACCAAGCATATCTACAGCTAACTTAAAATAATGGTTCCACCAAAGAAAATGTACCGTAGTATGGCAATTAATAATACCTGTTTGAGAACTGCTCTATCATATGATGAGATCACATGACAATCATCGGAAGTAGAACATCTCATGACATATTTACGAAACTCGTCAATGGTGCTATGATTTGTGCGGAAGGCTTCAACTTTTGCTCCAGCACAGTGAGCCAAGCATACAAGCTTCCCAAATGAGATGCCTCTAGCTTTGACTGTCTCCAAAGGTTCGCAGCAGTCTAACATAGATTCATCAAACCATCTCCAGGGTCCTGTGGGAAAAGTTGAAGTGTATAATACATTTGCATTATAGGATCTAAATGGATGGAAAATCATGGACCAGAAAAGTTTACTACATTCAAGACATTTGCAAACCATGATGGAGTCAATAATGAGAGACAACACCTACTCTAATGTGGCAATGTGTTTATACTCTGTAAAGAATACTAATATTGTATCAGAATTTTAGGAGCAACAAAAGCTCAAATGTTGATGATTAGTAGCACATCAATTGAATATTAAGCATCAAACCCTCAACTAATTAGGTAATGACGCTGATTATAACAGTTAACACAGTTTGAGTATCAACAGTTCAAATCATATCAACATGGACAATTTCAAAATCCATGTAAGCTTAAGTTGTCAAATAAAACTAAAGGATGTGATTAACAAAAAATGGTCAAATATCTATGGATTATACAATAAAACTTATGCCATTCACTAGATGGAAAACAAAATGACACTTTCAAACCCATTAGATGATAAATCTTACCTTTCCATTTCCTTCCAGGATCAATAGCAAGGGCATTCAAGACCATGGACAGGCTCGCCAATCCACAATAAGCCGGCTCCGATTGTGTCTGAAAATAAGAAATTAACCTATAGAAGTTTTCCATAGTTCCATTATGAATGGCTTCGAGAAAAAGTTGCTGCAATTCGAAAAACAACAAAGTTAGGAATAATAAGCAGTAAGGTGACTAACAAACTGGTACAGTTTCAAAACACAGCCTTACTCTTACAGTGAACTGAAAAATTCTTATCAGATTTTGCTTAGCTAAATATTTACCTCTCCTCCATTCTACAACTAAGATTACATCAACTGTAAGTATGACACGGCCTTTCTAATAACACATTTGACCAAAATTTTACACCCAAAAAAAAAAATACGAAAAAAGAAAGGAAAAAAGAAATTCAGATTGTAGTATCAAAATCCTATGAGTTCTTTGTAAAAACAAAAGCATTTTACAGAACAAAGTTGCAAGCTTTAATTCTAAAGCATAACAGAATCACAAACCAACAAATAAAAAATAAAATAAAATAAAATAATGGGGATCATAAAAAATATATGATTTTGAAGGATATATAAGGGAGTGAGTGACGAAGCAACTAAAGCTTGTACCTTTCCTTCTAAAGAGGCAAATTCGACTGCAGGGGGAGAAGGAAGGATTCGCCTGTACAGCCCAGCCATAGCCATTTTTAATTATTTCTTTTTATTTTTTTCAAAATTTAAACCGAGAAAAAGCCAAAAAAGAAAGAAAGAAACATGAGTATGGTTTGGTAGGACTGAGAAAATTGAATTATTGAAATGTCCAAGTCAAAAGGGTTTCTTTCTGTATGTCGGAGGCAAAATGCTTGCTAGGGTGGCCGATTAGGAAGGAACCCGCGTAATTAACTGTTTCAAAATGCGAGGGTTTTAGTCAAAAACGTGGTGGAAAACAACAAATGAGTCCAAAAATAAAACCCTTTGAATAGCAATCAACGAATAGGATAAGATTGTCGTTTTGCTCGAAGGGGGTTGCAAACTTGGCGTCGTTGGCGATGGCGATGAGGATGGCGATGGCTTTTTTATCTTTTTGGCGATGGCTAGCTATGATGACGAGGTGGGGATTACGTAACGTGGGTGGTTTTTATTGGAATTCTTTCTTATTTTCCTTTTTGGATTGAAGATTTTATTTGTTTTTCAAATTTGGACTTAATTTGTTATTAAATAAGCATTAACCACCTTAAGATGTTGGTGTTATCAAATCCATTATATGATAATAACATGTATGATACTATAACTTAGATTAAACATATCAAATTTTATCTTTAGCTAATAGTATAACACGATTTAACAGTGCGATCATCACATTTTTATATTTCTCGTACTTCTAATATAACAACTTGAAAACCTAACCGTATTATTCATTTTTTTTAATATATAAAATTGAGTTTGAAGTAAGGAGAAATTCGAAACGCAAAATCTTTGAGTTGCAAGCTCTTTGATAATGACTTTGATACGATGAACAAACCAATGAAACTCTAGCTCATTAAATCATACGAACTAGATAAGTTTATATATATATAAATATACAATTGAGATTGAAATTCGAAACACAAGATCTTTGAGCTACAAACCCTATTGAAAAATTGCTTTTATACAATGAACAGAAGAATGAAACTCTAGCTCACTCAATAAGTATTTTTTTTTTCACGTTTAGTTAAGAAAAACTAATAATATGCTTTTATCTAATAATTGTTATAGTAATAACGTGAAACACCCTTTGAATCATAAAAAGATCATTCAAAACAATGAACCAACCTAACACCAATGTGTTTTTGAGACACCAACATCTCCATTATTCAAGCCACATACCTTGCCATGAGAAGAAGCAAACTCAATTGCAGGAGGAGAAGGAAGAGGTCGTTTGTAAAACCCATTAGACATGGAAACTTGCTGAGATTTCTGGTCTTGCTGCACCATGGTGTTTCTGTGAGTACGCTTTGCTTGGAAAAAGTTTGATGGAAAATCACAAGTAGAGAGAAAAGAAACAGAGGAAGAGAGTTTGAGTTCTTTGAACTGGTTGCACAATTTAAGAGGAAGACAATATGGGACGACAGTATTAGGACTTTTCCAATCACTGCTTAAAGTACACCATGTTTGATTCATTATTATTTTGGACAATGTGCTCAAATAAATAATTAGATAATTACTTAGTTAATCTCTGTTTTATTTGCCACATACCTTGCCAAGCAAAATCTCAGTTATTTTGGCGGATAAGAAAGGAAACAAAAGATGTTGGACTTGCTTTGTACAAGTCAGCAAGGAAAGAAGAAAAAAGGAGAGTTTGATTCTGGTCAATGAACGACTTGGAGGGAAAGAACGAGGAAAAGACTCTTCAGGCCTCGATAAGGTAGATCTTTTTGAGCCCAGGCCCAGGTTGGCCTGTGATACACAGAGGCCTTTAAGCCCAATCAAATGGGCCAGAAGTTTGTATATATGAATAAATAATAAAAATTAAAAAAAGAGGCCCAAGGGGATGAGAAAATTAAGCTATTTTATATTTTTTATGCATAGAGGAGGGTCGAAACCGAACAAGAAAACCTAAGCGCCGATCATCGTAGGCCTAGAGTACTAAAATCCCGACTAATTGTGGTATGGTAGTCGTTTTCTTTCTAATGTTGAAAGAGGTTTCAAGTTCAAATATATCCATCTTCATTAATTAATAATAAAAACAAGTAGCCTTATCATAATGGTACAAAATGCTTCATGGGTTCACGGAAAAATGTTATTGTAACCTAGTACTAACAAAAACAAGTATGAGTACCAAAGAAAAATACTAGTACCGGTTCAAACAATCCGGTAATCTTAAACACCAAATGATGCGACTGTTGTAAAATTGATTCCTTTTGTTAAATTCGTCAAACTTTTAAAAATTAAAAACAAAAAAATAATTTTCTTATTTTTAAAAAAACAACATCATCTATTTTGAGCATATAAAACACAGTCATTTCATCCATCGCCTGATATCTAAATTTTGGGATATATACCATTGAATTCTTTACTCATATTTATGCGAACAAAACAAACCCTAAGCTAAGCTTAATCCAGGGATGCAAGCAAATGGAGCTCAGTGTTTTCCTCTGAATCCCAATGACTCCATTTTAGTGTTTATTTTGCATGTTGTGTGTGGACCACTCTCTCTCTCTCTCTCTCTCTCTCTCTTGCCTAGTTTCAGAAATCAGAGCCCCACCTCCTCTAGGTTCTGTTTGCTTTCCTTCCACTCCAAGACGCAGCAAAAAGGTCAAAAGCCCAAAAAGCAATAACAGCAAAAACGCATTTTTGGACATGTGGGTCCCAATGGTCCTTCCCGCGACCTTACAGCTGCGATTGGAGCAAAACGACTCCGTCTCCAACATGGAATTCGCATGCCTCTTACATTTCCGGAAACGGTTCCTCCGTACAACTTCCACGTGTCGACACGGTCCAAGCCGTGCCCCTGATGCGCCTCGTTTTGATCGGTTAGGCGTCGCTTTCGTGGTACAGTAGCTGACACAAGACAGTAAGTCGGCGGGTGCGGCGCGGCTCTGTCGCTTCGCGGTTGCCAATGTCCGCGCAGGTTCCTGTCGGCTCCTCCGCCGGCTAACTCCTCCGAGCCCAGCCTTTCTGCCGGTTAAAGGTCGAACGCCTTTTAGCGGCGAGGGCGGGAATGTGTCCGTTGAAGCACTTTGGGGTACGCTGTTGAAGTGTTCGAGGTTTATCCGGTTCAAAGTTTTTCTCTGTGTGGTCTTCTGACTTCTTGCCCCGATAGCTTCTGCTTTACAAAATTAGCATAAGGTTGGTGGGGAGCTATACGGTCCATGTTGTAAATGTCTGCAGTACCCCTGTCAGTTTTTATCCTTTTGGGGGAACCGCAGTCTGTATTTATGTAATTTCAAATTTATCAATCCCTATGATATATTTTGACCCCCCCAAAAAATCCCTATGATATATTGTTTTCTGCACTAAAGTTTCTATGATTATTGGATGTTAGTGTAATTTTATTTTTGAAAATAAAATGAGATTTGGGTAAAGGAGGTTAATTTAATTCTGGTCATCTAGTTTAAAGATTTTGTGAGAATAATTTTATTCATGGAAATATTTAATTTTTTAAAAAGTTGGTAATTGCTTGGTCTTCTACTCCAGTCCAAAACCAAGGTCACATTGGTAAATTCACCAAAATTTGCAGAACCACCAGCAACAGCAGCAGAAAAAAGCCAGCCTCCTCCCCACTTAAACACCATGATCCAACCACTTATCTTCCTCAGAGAGAATGAGAGAGATTGAAGAGACCTCACCTTAACATTCCTACACCCTACAACACCCTCCCTTTTTTCTCCTTATACCCACCCACCAGTCTCCACCTCCTTCTCTCAAACCCACTATTCACAGCCTCCAAAAAACCTCTCCAACTTCCCTTCTCTCTTCAATGGCTCAGTTTCCTCTGTTCCATCCATTTTCCAAATTTACCCTCCTCTTCCTCGCAACCCTCCTGTCCACAGTCGTCATTTCGCACCAGCAGCAACCCCTCCTCAGCTCCACCGAGCAAGACGCCGTCTACCAAGTCCTCGACTCCATCAACTCCGCCATCCCCTGGCGCTCCCTCTTCCCCGACGACCTCTGCTCCTCCGCCCCACACGGGGTCGTTTGCGACTTATTCTCCAACCCCGACGTTTCTTCCCCCGAAACGGCTCACGTCACCGAGCTGAGCTTCGGGTACGTTTCGGACTACACGCCCAACCCGCCTTGCTCTCCCAATTCCACCATCGACCCACTTCTCTTCACGTCCTTCAAGTACCTCCGCAAGCTCTTCTTCTACCAATGCTTCACCGAAACGCGCGTCTCGGTCCCCGAAATTCCGCCGAGTTTCGGTTCAAGTTTGGAGGAGCTCGTGTTCGTGGACAACCCGTCTCTGGTGGGCTCCATCGGTGGCATACTGGGTAATTTCACCAACTTGAGGAGGGTAGTTCTGACCGGAAATGGGGTTTATGGGAACATCCCAGACGGTGTTGCCCATTTGGTCAACCTGGAAGAGTTGACTCTGTCTCGGAATCAACTCGGCGGCGAAATTTCTCTGAGTTTTGCCAAGTTGAAGAAACTGAAGGTTCTTGATCTGGGTTATAATGATTTTGCCGGAAATGTCCCTGAATCGGTCGGTAATCTCTCGGAGCTGTTGAAGCTGGACTTGAGCTCCAATGGGTTTTCTGGTAAAATCCCAGAGAGCTTCAAGAACATGCAAAGGCTAGAGCTTTTGGACCTCAGCCTCAACCAGTTTAGTAACTCTGGGGTTCCTCTGTTTTTGGCTGAGATGCCTCAGCTGAAACAAGTGCATTTGAGTGGGAACTTACTGGGAGGGAAGATTCCGGAAATATGGAAAAACCTGGGAGGTATTTTGGGAATAGGACTCTCAGACATGGGACTGGTTGGGGAAATTCCAACTTCAATGGGTGTGCATTTGAAGAATCTGAGATACCTTGGGCTTGACAATAACAAGCTTGAAGGGACAGTGCCTGAGGAGTTTGGGTTCTTGGAATCTGTGAATGAGATTAATTTGGAGAACAATAGTCTGAGTGGTAGGGTTTCATTATCTCGCAGTTTTTCTGCCAAAATTGGGCACAAGCTGAAGTTGGCTGGAAACCCACAACTCTGTGTTGATGATGGCTTCATCTTCTTCTCCAAGACTAAGAGTGCTGCTGGTTTGGAGCAATTGAAGGTTTGCAGAAAACCCCATAAACCTAACCCTGCTCTTCTCAGTGTGGTTTCTTCTTCAGTGCAGGTTGTTGTTCCTTCTAAGCTTCTGTTTGCCACTTGGGTTTTGTTCATGCTTATCTTTGCTTAATAACTGGGATTAGACTTAATTGAGTTTTTTTGTTTTTCCTTGAGAGAGCTTGGGATTAGGTCATCTAACAGATTAAGAAAGGAACAGGTTTTATACTGACATGGAGATGAATTTTGGATGTGCAGTCAATGTGGTGATACAGTGGAAAAAACTAATGTAATTATGGACTTTTTTTAATGGAAAGTGCATATAAATTATAGCATTATCTTTAAGCATGGCTCTCTCTCTCTCTCTCTCTCTCTCTCTCTCTATATATATATAATATTGGTGCTTTTGGTTTCTTTTATTTTAGATTTCATTTTAGTTTAGTTTTATCACATTTTCCCAAATTTCCTGGGATTCTGCCCATCAGTGAAAAAGTTGGACATGATCTCAACTTTTTGGTATGTAAAGAACTATCTATTCTGCAATTGTTTATTTTGAAGTGGGATTTTTGAGTGGGGATCAAGCAACTATTTTGGCATTTGATATGGTTAAAGGAGAGAGAATCTGAAAGTTTCCCAGAATGGCTGCTGTTCACAGTCTCAAGCATGTTTTGGCTCTTATATAATTGAAGGCATAATTGATCACAAATCATGAAGAGAGAGACAAGAAAATCATCTTTCTACTGTTGGACAAGGATGGATAGCTGTAGACAATTAGGGTAAGTACTTTGAAATTGGCGCACATACACTGGCTGGACAGCATTGTATTTGAAAAATTGCAAAACATAGGAAGCAAAATGTTCAAAAATTGAAATGATGTTATTACACTGAAGTTACAATTGTTTGGCTTCACTTCCCTGATACATTTTATATAGCTAGCCTGATTAAAGATTCTAGCTACACCAATAATCAATTTTTGTGAAGCAATTCATGTAAATCCCTTGTCTTCCCCCTCTTGAAAAGAATTCTGAGATAGTTGGTCTTTGCTATTACATTTATAACTAGTTGCAGGTTGGTGTCCAGGATCTGTACATGTTTCTGAACTAGCTTGGGGTTTAGCCTTTCTTGATGCCCCCCCAACGGAGGAATCTTTGGATTTCTTTCGCCGCGTTTTCTTAGGGATGTCTGGCGGGTTTTGCGGTGATTCACTGCCATTAATTGACTCCGGGGATTGCCGGATACCTCTAGTAATACTATCTGTTGTGTCCCTATTCTTAGAAGACCGCCTTGTTTGCTTTGGTTTATCTGATCTTTCCCTCTTAGGGGAGTCGATTCCACCATCTCCATGCCCACTTGATGTTTGTCGTGGCGACGCCCTTGGCAAATCCGGCGTGTCCTGTGCCGGAGACCTAGCACCCCTTGAACTACCCTTCCGGCTTGAATCTACATACATACACACAAAAATTGAATAGTCATTTGGAAAATGTAACACATTAACTTGTTAATACATAAATAAGGTGATGTGATCCAACCAAAACCATTCACATTTGCATGGATATTTACAATTTTAGGGTACAAAAACAAAAATGAAGTACCTTGAGAGACCCATTTGACCCCAGGATCCTCTTTTGTCTCTCCATTGCTTAAAGGTCCTGATGAATGTCCAGGTGGAGCTTGAAACTCATTCATCTGCATGCAGCATCATCCACAAACATGGCTTTCATGAGGCTTCTAATCAACCATTTAAGCAAAAATTAACAAAAAAAATTAATAAAAAAAATGGTTAATTACCCAGCTTGGAGAACCAGCAGCAGTTGATGGACCCTCCCATCCTATATGAGCCACATGCTTTACATCTGTAGGAAACCCAATCTGCATATCTTGGCCTTTGTTGTTATCATCTGCCAAAGCAGAGGGCAAATCCGTCAGGTCACATTATAAAATTTGTGTAAGATAAAAAATCACTCTAATTATAAAGCCTGCTTCTACTTGGAACACAAATTATACATACCAAAAATTTGAGAAATGTATCTTAGGCCTTTCAAGAGGCCCTTCATCTTTGTGTTATTTGCAGTGTTTGCCATTCTTGTGGAAGATTATATACTGGCTCTATCAATGAAGAACCAATGAAGCTACTCCTGGAAAGTCCCTAGTTGAAGCGGGATCCAAAATTTGCCCTCCAATTCTGCAAATATTGGTAACAAGAAGAAAGTCAATGATCAAAACAATTGAAATTAAAAAAAAATCAAACATTTCATCCAATGATACCTCAGAAGGAAAACCTTGCTGCAAGGCTAAAATTTACAGAGGCCCCCATGAGAGGGTTGCATTAATTCAAACTATATATTTCCTAAATAATAAAAAGAATGCCCAGAAATTTGAAGTGGGCATATATGCATTCACTTTCTTGTATTGATTTTGCACAAGATGGGGAAAACTTTTGAAGAAAGGGAAAAGGGTGTTCAAAAACTAACAACAGCTTTTGACAAATGTGGCCATGGAGGGTGGCAGTGATGAGAAAAGGGATGAAAACTGACAAACAAATTGTGCTTAATTAAAGTAAAGCCATCGTTTATCTCGTTCATTTGATGGCAGGGCATTGTTTTTTTGCCTTAACCCGTGATTCATAACCAGAAGTAAATCGAATTTTTCGGTGTGAAAATATAGGAGAAAGAGAGAAAGAAAATCTTTGACATGCTAAATATAGGAGAAGGTTTTAACGGGTCATTTTAGAGGCTGTAATGAATGGTTTTGTTAGATGCATTTGAATTTTCCACGGTTTGTTGGCTATTTCCTTGGTTGCAAATTGCATGGGAGAAAATGGATAGATCTAGACACAACTGATAGGGAACTAGAATTGATAAACTAAAATGAAACAGACAATGGATTTCTTCTGGTTTCATAACTGGTCAACTACATTTTGCTCTAGGTTTGTATGTTGACCATTAGTGTTATGTTATGATTATTAACTTTTTCTTCGAAGTCACACTCTAGTTATGAATGCAACCGTAAATTTTGGCGGTTTAGAACGGCTTCTAGATTGGTTAAAATCGCTTTCTGACCATCAAAAGTACTTATGCGAAAAACCTGAAAGTCAAAGTGCTTATTCAGTACAAACACATGAATTTTTAATGAATTTTTTAATGTTCTTCGAATGAGGGCACTTCTTCAAAAAGCAATTATGAGCAGAAATGCTTTTACCAAACGGATATGTTTTGTGTTTCTCCAGTCAAGATCATGAAGCATCATTGATGTGAACCAAAATTGCCATATTTACGGCTAATTATGTAGTTATTGCTTAATTTAGGTAAAAGTTAAACCCCCCTTTTTCCTTTGGTTCATCATTGTTGGCCTTACTTAGCAGTGAAAATTGGTCTACTTCAATACCTTAACACTGACACATTTCTGATGTCTCATTGCAAGTTACTATCATTGTAAATAGAGTGAATAACATCTAGCGTGGGGTAAAAACTCAGGCTGGATTTGGGCAAATTTGGATTGATCCGACACGACCCGAGTTGCACCTCTAGTTTTTACTTGACAGAATCATTAGTAACTCAATTGGTTTAAGATTCTTACTGCTTTGTTAGCCAGAGATCCAGGTTAAACTTCTAATTTCTTTCTCTCTCTGTTTTTGAGGACTGATTTATAGTCCAATTGAGTAAGTGGTAAAGAAAATGAAACTGTATTTGGTAGCAAATCAAACACTGCTTACAAGAAAACCAATGGAATTATATATATTTTTTGGTATATTAAAATACACATACAACTTGTAATGAACAAGCATTTAGATGTATCAAGCTTTCACATTGTCCATTCCAACAGAGTCCTGAAACATTAGAAACACAGAACTTAATTAAAACCCAGTTATGCAAATTTGTACCAAAAGTGGAAATATTGTATGAACATGAGAAAAACTTACTAAGAACTTATGATTCTCTTGGAGGAGTGGAGAGAAGTTTGTGCAGAATTTCCCAATGTCAGAATTCAAATCAGGTGTTTCACCACCTAATATGTCCATAAATTTCTTCCTATCTGGTGCAAGCTTAATTCCAACCTGCATTTCGACCGGAGAGAATCAGAACAATTTCATTTCCTTTTTCTCAGTGGATGATCATGAAACCAAAAGTAGAAGCATATATTATCTAAGAAAAACCAGTGTGCTTCAAATCAGATGCTAGATGGTCTTCCTAAATAGAGAAATTGTTAAACCCAAATCACATTCGGATTGCATCAATAAAAGATTTTCCTTTCTTTTGTTTGTTGCTGAGGCAAAATAGCATGCATAATCTACTTTGATCTGCCTCAATGCCTAAACTAAAACCCATCAAGTACAATCTTTTAAAAGGCTAGAAGAAGAGGCTATGGCATTGTGCAGATAAACATCAGCAAGTGAGAGTTCTTACACTAAAACTTGAGCTAGCTAGCCAGTTATGCCATTTTTTCAAGGTCTTGCCGTAGGCCTCGGAACAAGCCTTGGACATCGGCCAGTCTGGATTATCATGCAGATTCCGGAACAGCTCCACCAAGTAGTCCATGGCCCTACAGAGACATGAGAATTCTCAAAAACATAAGGATTGGCTTGCTGATAAAAAACATGCAACATGAACACGGCATACCTTGTTAGCCAGAGTAGAGCATTTGTGCAACTGGATGAGGATTTTGCATTTTTGGCTTCAATCTCAACCTGGACTAGACTGTACAAGAGGTTGAATTCTGACGGGTTCGACGAATACTTAGAGTCCAATCTCTGCAATGTGGGGAAGAACATGGAAAAATATTTCAAACATTAAAAGACTGGAACATGTTGCTTATTACAAAATTCACATTGTTTTCTCCATAAAATTTTTTAAAAAGCACCTTACCGATATGTTGTTACCAATATCAGATTTCACAGGCGCAAAGGCAGCTCCAAACTTATCTGCCATAACATAAATAAGTCATCATGTTCGATTTGAAGAAGCAATTGAAGGAAGAAAAAGATTGTGTTCTCAACATCAAAATGCATCGAGTTCAATCTGTTTTCGGGTAAGAATTCAAAGTTTTCGTACCTAAAACGGGAAGCAAGTGTTTGCATACATCCAAAAAAGGCTTGGTGAGCATCTCTCCCGTTTCGGATTTAACATGGTTCGTCCCTTCCAAAGCAGAAGTGAAAACAGTTCCTGATCCTGCCATTCTTGTGTTCAATTTTCTGTATAAACACGACAAGTCATACTTAGCAATCAATATACATCGGTGTTACTTTCATAATTCGATGCGTGCAAGTTAAGAACTAGCCAAATTTTTAAATCATGCAATACCATGATTGATGCATAACTTCAAATTTTAAAAAAATTAGTAGAGAAGAAATTTGAATTAATTTTTTTTTTTTTTGGTTTCCCAAGGTATCCCCAGGCATGGCCCAGGCCTAATCCTCCGAGATACTGTCGGGCACATATGCAGGAACCTCTCCCAAGAAAATTTTGTGTGTATGGATTAAAAAAAACACTCTACCATTAACGCTATAAGCCTCACCATACAACAAAACTGGAGATGGAAAAGGATGATAAAAAAAAAAAAACAGAACATGAAAAACTTAAAATGGTAATGGACACAAACCTTCAAAACAACAGACAAACGTCGTGAAGATCCGAAAATCAGTTATGTGAATTCCAAGTCTTGTTGGTTTAAAGATGATGAGGCCGTTACCCGTTATCCGTTATTTCTTTTCCCGGTCCGTTGTGGTGTTAAAACAGTTGTCGTAGCCCATCAAAGGAAAAAAATAACAGTTGTCGTAGCCCATCAACGGGGGAAAATCAGTTGTCGTCGTGAGAGCTACGACATGTCAACGTAAACTGGTAAATTATGTTAACTTAAGCAAAGCAAATGGAAATTGTGAGATGGGTTCTCTTAATTTCTAATTGCGCAGTTGATAATTTGCATTGACATCCTTTTCTTTTGCACTGGAAAAAAGTTCCAAATTCAAAACCCTCATCTATTGATTACTAAAGAGAAAATTAATTAAAACCTCATGAATATTATTAGCATACTTATAGTTCAATGAGAAATTCTTTGGTGAGAAGAGTGGACCAACTCAATATCCGGCCGAAGATGCACACGAGTTATGTTTTTTTTTTAAAGTACAATCGATTGGGAGAGGGGGTTTACACAAATATTCATTGGGTGTTTGAGCTCAACCAACTAAGTTATACCCCACCGACATCCTATGCTTTGGAGTCCACTAGAATGATGGGAATAAAAAAATTGAATTTTTACGTGCCTTAAATGGTATTTTTATTTTTATTTCTTCTCCTTTTTGGGTCATGGACTTGGAGAGACATGAAATGAATGCAAAAACTGAAGCACCCAAAACCTGGAGAAATCCAACACCAAATTGGGCCATAAACTCCACCACACAAAGATGAGAGAGAGCCTGAGACAAAGTTGGATTTTCTAACAAGAAAATAGTAACCAGAGCAAACCAGACCAGACTGGCCTACCACTTCCAGATCAGAAAAAAGACAGAGAGAGAGAGATTGAGAATATCCCATAATTAGGACCAGGAAGATCCTCACATATCTATTAAATAACTAAATCTGAGAGAGCCAGCCAACACAGCTAGAGAAGAAGAAGAGAAGGCCAGGCACGTTTTTTTCTTTTTCCTTTTTTGGTTGAACACGTTTTTAAAAAAAATTGAAACCAAAGCAAAGTTTTTTTTTTTCTTCTCTTTTTTTCCAAGCTTGCCTTGACCTGACGAACCTGACAGACTCACAGACAGCCCAAACGTGTTAGGCTGCAGCTCAGAATCTGAGAAGGTAGCGCTTTACCCCTCATATTTTATTATTATTGTTCTTATCTTATAATTTCCTAATTTCTTTTTTAAATTACAAACAAATATTTCCAAAAACAATAAAATTAAAACAAAACAAACAAACAACTCTAATCATCTCCCCAACCTCATTTCCCTTATTCTGCCCCCCTTATTATTATTATCTCTCTCTCTCTCTCTCTCTCTCCCTTTGTCTCTCTCTGCAGTTTCTTTTCCTGCGCCAATTTCCCTATTTTCTGTCTATATTTTAAAATCGATTTGTCTCTTTCTGTGTCCGATCCCAACACAAAAACCTCTCCTTGATCCTCATTTGATTTGGTACTTTTACTTTTTTTTTTAATTTTTACAAAAAGGGTTTGGAGAAGGATTCGAGGGCTTCGGGGTCAATGTAGGTCAATGTTCTTGTAATTGGGGTTTCAATTCGCTGTCTGCAATCAAGGATTTTGGATTTGGGGCGTTTTGGATATGTAGTTGGAGAAAGGGGGTTCTTGATTTTCGGAAAAAGTTACCCTCAATTTTGACGATTTTGTAATTATTGTAGAAAAAGTCGGATTTTTCCAATTGGATTTTCTGGGATTCGGTATTTATCCCGTTTGATGCTAATTTAATGCTTAGATTCTGATCGTGTGGTTCTTAGGCCGAGTTATTGGGGAAAAGTGAAGGTTTTGATCTGTGGAGAGGTGTCAATTGGGAATTTTTCGAGATTTGGGGGTTTATTGTTTGGTGGGTTTGGGGTTATGCACACAATAAAGGCTGAAATTAGCACAAATCCTTGTAAAATAGCCATTTTGAGCTTTTGGGTTGAGCTGTATTGAAGATTGTTGCATCATGGAGCATGTGATTGCTGGGAAGTTTAAGTTGGGGAGGAAGATTGGGAGTGGCTCTTTTGGAGAACTCTATTTAGGTATGGTAATCAGTGTTCTTCTGTAAAATCATTCTGGTTTTTTATTTATTTAGGTATTTTTCTAATGAAATTCATGTCGTGGTGTCAGGTGTAAATGTGCAAACTGGAGAGGAGGTGGCTGTTAAGCTGGTATGTGATTAACGTTTAAATGGTAGATTCTGTTCTGATGTTTAGTTTGTGGGTAAATATTTTCTAAGCGTTCTTTAGTTTTCTAACATATTATTCAATGTGATACCTGACGGGATATTGAAGTTAATTTCATGTTTCATCAAGTCATTTTTCCATTCAAGAGGTTCAGAACACACTGGTGTCACTAGAGTAGATCAAAGAATAAATCAAATACTCTCTCTTTTGAATCTTTGTGAATAAGAGTAAGAATGGTACATTAGATTTTCTAGTTGACAAACTCTATTCGAGTTACAACTGAAGCTTCATGTTATATATCTTCCATTTCATTTATTATCAATGAAAAGAGACACGAAGCCATATCTATTTTTTAATCTCTCTATATTATGGTTATGGATGCATTTCGATCTCATAAACTTCCATTCTATTACAACCTTGTTATATTCCCTCATCGTAATATGTCTACATTCAACTCATTAGTCTACAATCATCTTGCATTTGATGGGATAGTTTATTTTCCAAATTTCAGGAACCTGTGAAGACCAAGCATCCCCAGCTTCACTATGAGTCAAAATTGTATATGCTTCTTCAAGGAGGAAGTAAGTCTCTCTCTCTCTCTCCCTACAGATATATTTACATATAGTAAATGATCTACTGTTGTCATTTTGTGATGAAGCGGGCATACCCCACCTCAAGTGGTTTGGAGTTGAGGGTGACTACAACATCATGGTTATTGATCTTCTTGGACCAAGTTTGGAAGATTTGTTCAACTACTGTAATAGGAAGTTCACATTGAAAACAGTGTTGATGCTTGCAGATCAATTAGTAAGTACTTGTACTTATCCTTCCCCAAATATGGTCTAAAATGGCCAGGATAATAATTTTTTCCTTCAATTTCATCTTTTCAGATTAACAGAGTTGAATACATGCACTCAAGAGGTTTTCTTCACCGTGATATAAAGCCTGACAACTTTTTAATGGGCCTAGGGCGTAAAGCCAATCAGGTATCTTTTTCTTGTGTAATTGTGGTTAGTGCAAGCAAATTATAGCAATTCATGCATGTTTTTGAACATGTATTGTTGAAAAACATGCTATTGGGGATCTCCTATGGTATTAGAAGTGGGATTTCAAATCTTTCATTGAGAAACACTCCATTCTCGCTTTTTTCTTTGGAAATGTAATATATCTGCCATTACTTGTCACAGGTGTATGCTATTGATTTTGGTCTAGCAAAGAAGTATAGGGATCTTCAGACTCATAGGCACATACCATACAGGTGAATTATAATTATTTTGTAGAGTTACAGCTTATGATAAAGTTGCTTTTGGGTTGTGTACGGTTGTACTTGTCTTGTGGTTCAAGAATCTACTTACGGATATACTTTTTATTGCCTAGGTATTGCCTCAACTGGGGAAAAGAAGGGGGGAGGGGGAGGGATTTGGATTCTAGGAATTGCTTATGATTTGTCTTGTTTGAAGAAGAAACCATTGGCTTATGTTTTGTCTTATTTTAAGAAGAAAGCATCGGCTTATCATTTGTCTTGTTTGAAGAAGAAAGCACTGGAAACTATAACCTTTTGACCTAGTTGTAAAGAAAGTAAATATATTTTCTGAGCATGAACTATTTCTTAAAACAAAAGTATATATTTTTTCATTATAAAAAGGGTAATGATTTCCCCACTCCAATTTTATCCACTTACACTCCTTTTTTAGTTATAAAATGGAGTGTAAGTGGATAAAATTGGAGTGGGGAAATCACCATTAAGTAAAGAAGCTTTTAACAGTTCTAATACATATTCTATCTTGTCAGCCACCATTGTTTTTTCTATTTACCTATAGTTAATAGAAATTCATTGTTGACCATCATATCTATGAGCACATTATTGATCTACTTCCTGCTTGGTGGTGCTCTCTCTCTCTCTCTCTCTCTCTCTCTCTCTCTCTCTCTCTCTCTCTCTCTCTCTCTCTCTCTCTCTCTCTCTCTCTTCATTTATACATATACATAATATTGTATATATTAGTGTCATGCATTATGTATTATCTAAGTATCTCTTCCTCCCCCCCTTTCTTTCCAATTTCTTGGATTTCACTTTTTTTTTTTTTCAGTCTTGTAAGTTTGATTCCTTTGTGCCAGCCTTGGTTTTTATGGTTGTTGTGAAAGTTCATTACCTTTTTTTTCCATTTGTCAGGGAGAACAAGAACCTCACAGGCACTGCTCGCTATGCAAGTGTTAACACTCACCTTGGAATCGGTGAGAGATATTATATGTTGTTATATTTTGGTGTCTAACTTTTAATAGTAAATGTATAATACCAGATCCAACTTACTATGCTCCATTTCTTATTCTCATTGTGTTTTATTGCACGTACAGAGCAAAGCAGAAGAGATGATCTGGAATCTCTTGGTTATGTTCTAATGTATTTCCTAAGAGGAAGGTTAAAATAAAGTCCTTGCACTTGTGTTCTTCATATTTTTTAGGCATTTGCTACCTGATGTTGGGTATGCAACATTGTATTTTATTCTATTGTTGACACCTTTCCTTTTTCGTATTTTCTTTTTTCTTTTCCTCCAAGCAGCCTTCCCTGGCAAGGTTTAAAAGCTGGCACAAAAAAGCAAAAGTACGATAAAATCAGTGAAAAAAAAATGTCAACTCCTATAGAGGTAACAACTTCCTGTATGCATTCTTACTACTAGCAACTGCATATGTACCGCATAAATGAACCTGATATGTGTGTTATATTATGTTTTTACTGTGGTGTTCATCATTGTAGAGGATAACTCTATATATACGTGTATGTGTGTGTCTGTTGGTATTGGGGCGGGACTGGACAGAGATTTGAATTGGGCAGATGTAGATTGCTAGGGATGGCAAACCCAGTCCCTCCCCTTTTGCCATTGCTTGTAAGATGAACAAAAATAAGTCTCAGCTAGGATGACCCACTTTCACTGATTTTCATCGGCTGCTTGGCTGGCTCAATATTTGCGTTTGGTCATGAACACGTTATAGAGTTTGTTTGAACCAAGCCTAGCCTGATAGTTCATGTTGTCATGTTTGTTCATATGTATTCATGCAGATGTTTCCATGTAGATGCACACGCGCACACACATACTCACCATGCTGCTATTAATGATCTTCATTCTGTGCTGGGAATTCTTGTTAGTTGCAACATAGGTAATATAGCCACAGATATGTTTAACAGGTGCTGTGCAGATCACATCCATCTGAGTTTGTATCCTACTTTCATTATTGCCGATCATTGCGGTTTGAAGACAAGCCAGATTATTCTTATTTGAAGAGGCTTTTCCGAGACTTATTTATTCGAGAAGGTAACGGCCACAAATTTGGTTATCTTCTCATAGATTCCTAATTCTTTTGTTAGAAGTCAAGCTTGCAGAGTATTTTACCTTTTTTTTTTTTATCCCTTTGGGGTTAGGATGCTAATATTATGATTACTTGCAGGTTATCAATTTGACTATGTATTTGACTGGACTGTATTGAAGTACCCTCAGATTGGTGGCAGCTCTAGAGGATGGGTTAGTGTTTGGAAATTTTATGTTCAAATTTTGACCTCATAAGAACATTACTTATTTAGTTCATTTCTCTGTTTTTAGCATGCCAATGGAAAAGCAGGTTTAAGTGCCGGGCCATCTATGGAAAGAACAGAAAGAGTCTCAGGTGTTTCTCTCTCTTGAAAAAATATATTTGAATTAAATGACAATAAGGATTATTGACCCTTGCTGATTTCATAAATAAGTTTTGGGCTAGGAGCCAGTTACTCCCTTATTTTTGAAGATTTATTTAGTATCTGAGAACTTGGTCCTCTTAAATTTTTTTTAGTATGTCTTCCTTTCTTCAGCTCATTATTTAACTTTACACCACAATTTTACTCTCAGCATTTTCCTTTTCGGTTTCCCACAATTATTAAACCCTTATGCAATTGGTTTATCCAGTAGGGAAAGAGATTCGAGAAAGATTCTCAGGTGCAGTTGAAGCATTTTCGAGGAGAAATACTTCAGGTTCTAGTCCACGTCAGGATCATTTGAAACACAGGTCTTTTGAGGATGCACCTTCATCCAAGGATGTGGTAAAGTTTTGATATCTGACTTAATATTTTGTATTGTCCATTATTTTCTTGTTTCTTTGGGCCCGGACAGTTTGTGAGTGCTTGTTCTACATGAAGTTAATCTTGTGGATTTGTTCTCTCTCTGAAATTGGGTGTAGAGAAGTCACCAAGTAAAAGAATTTCAAGACCCAATTGGAAATTTTACTAATTTCAAGTCTAAACTTAAAAGTTGCTATTCTTTGTTTTGATAATTATAATCAGTGCACTTCTTTTGACCAATTTTCTATGGTCTTATGGTTACATCCTTTCTTTGTTTTAAAATTTCAATGAAAGCAAAGTTGAATCCTGGCCAAGTTATTAAGTCTAAGCAATTGCAGTAGGGGGTCTCAACTCAATTTCCTTACGGAAAACAAGACTAGAATTGGAAATTAGGAGTAAAGCAAAGAACGGAAGAGTTGCAAACTATTAACATTAGTACTTTGTTTATTGAAGCCATCTCCTTACTTATCCTCGTATTCAAGTTGAAGTGGTGCAATTGTTTCTCAATTGTTTATAGAAAAAATCCTTATGGAATGCTATTGCTGTATTTTCAGCACCATGATTCTGAAAGGGGACGCAGTTCCTCTCGATATGGCAGCACTTCAAGAAAAGCTATTATAAACAGTAAGCCAAGTTCCTCAGCTGGTGATCAAAGTCACAGTGATGGCCGCACAAGCCGATTAGTCTCAAGCAGTAGCCGCCCTTCTACCACACAGAGAGGTCATTCGGGGTATGAACCCAAGCGCTCTGCAGCTGCAAGAGGCACACGTGATGATCCTCTCCGGAGCTTTGAGCTCCTTTCAATCAGGAAGTAATGGAGAGTATTGCACTATAGATATTTGCCAGTCATCTAATGGATAAATCCTCGTACTATTTGATGAGTACTGAAAAAAGAAAGACAAAAAACCAAGACAAAACTCGCTTGCTTTGTACATGGGATATCACCTAAGCACTGCGTTTTCCGATCTTATTTCATGTCTAATGACAGCATTTCCAGGCTTTTCTTCCTCCCACTTTTTTCTCTCCCAAGAGTTTCCTTTCCGGCCATTGTAACTGTATTAGAAACATACATTTTTCTTAGCTGTAATAATTACTATTTCTTTATTATACACCCACTTTGAATTGAGACCAGTTTGTGTTGTTTGTAATGGACATCTTTTCAAGAACTTCCTCACTAGTGCTAGCTTGAGCTTGGCCCGTTGGAAATTTTCAAACCCTTGCAGTCTTCTAAAATCCATCCACAAACTTTTCCACTTTGTGTAGGTAAATGGCAAATTAAAATTAAATGCACGGATTCGAGCTCATTGCAGGGGCAATTTAGCGATTCTAATTGTTAAGTAAATTAGCTTAGCTAAATTCTAGACAACTGTGATTTCAAATGAACGTCTTTTCCAATTGGTTAAGAAATAAGATGCTTTGAAACATAACCGGAAAAAAAATGCTTTGAAAAGAAGAAAAAAGGTTACATTCGCTAGATACAATACAAGAACTGACTAGTCTAGTGCTCCACTCAAATAAACTTTGATAGCAAATATCCCAAGTGTATTAGCTCTTCATTTTACGATACAAGGAGGAGCAATTCAAATCTATCGACATCAGCAAACATCCCAAGTGTATTAGCTTCGTTGTATGTAGTGGCGCTGAAATGGATAATTGCGATGAGCAACAAAATATTTACAATGTGCAACCTAGCAAGAATTTAATATCAAACTCTGGGGAGAAAAAAAAATTTCTCTGCTTTCTGATCTCCGACTCATGGATTTCGAAGAGCTGCCAATCTTTTCTCAAGTTCATTAATGCCAGAACTGTAAGAAGTTGAAAGTTCGTTAGTTTATCGGATATAACCAAATTAAAAACAGAAAAGATGCGGGACAAGAAGAAAAGCATTAGAAGTTTAAAAGATCCACTGCAATGATAAATGCATATTACAAATGGCACATTAATTTGTTTGAGGTGCTCTTTCCACAAGAAATTTCTTGTTCTGACAGTGTATATGTGGTCATGAGATACTTAAACGCAAAGCATGCTAAACCATCAATTACTTTGTAGAAAGACTAACTTTTAAGTTGTACAGTGAAAATCTTCAGGCAGTTAACTTATTACAATAACAAAGGGATTGGAAGTTGTACCTGCCAACACCCTCAGTGTTCTTTGCTGCAATTCTTCCTTTGGGAGCTGCTGACAGCTGTCAATAGATCATGTACAAAGCACATCAGTTTAAACGACTGGGAATAGTACAGTACATGCTAACAAAAAATCAAAAAGGCATAATCAGTGATACCAACCTGTGAGGCGACATCAACGCCAATTTCATCCAGCACCTGTTCAAAAAAATTCTGTCAATTCCTGGTACCAAGACCAATAGTTAATGACATCTATAAAGAATGAGACTGCTTCTCAGTCTCATATGAACACTTTCCACATCATTTAAAACAACCCCTTCTCAATCTTTCTTGTCTCATTACCAGATAAACCAAATAATCACAAGATGGCAATCAAACTTCAACTAACAACTTGTTCAGAAAGGTATGCAGAACATCCTAGGTAACAATAGGAATTAATCTAATCTCGGAGGAATAGCATGCATTCTTTTCCTGTTCTTGGGTATCGTCTATGAATATATTCATCGAAATGAAAAATTAGTACACAATGCAATTACGACTTACCTGGTTTGTCAGCTCGTCAGTTTCCTCTTCTGCCTCATCATCATCCAAGGCATCATCTATTGCGTCAGACATCATTTCAGTCTGCATGTACAAAGCTCTAAATTATGATCCACTTATGCAACCAAAAGCAGAGATGAACATAATTCTATGCCAAAAATTCAAAGATAGAACCAATCTTACAGTCATATCCATCTGTGCAGATTGCTTCTGAAATTCGCGTATCACCTGTGCCTGCTTCGCAGGAGCCATTTGCTGCAATGTCACACAAATTCAGTTACTAAAAAGAGCTTGAATTACTAGCTATAAAAACAGGAAGCAAACTAATAAAGCACAATTCTCTAGGATTTTATTTACATTTCAAACTAAACACAACACTAGGCAGGGCTTCCTTTAAACTAAATCTCATCATCAGATGCAACCTTAATGTCTAATTTACAATATGAAAACTACATTCCATTGTTACAATCAAACCTTATTCATAGCTGCCATCGCCTTACTAGCACCTTTCATGCCAACAGCAACTGATGACTGAGCATGCATTGCCTGCATGATGGAATAGAATTTACTAAGAGCACAACTCACAAATGCGACATATACAGTTGAATCAGAATAGGATGATTTCACAGTCCACCTGTGTATGAGTTGCTATTCCTCTCATTTGAGCTCGACTTCCTTGTAAGTTACCTATCTGTTGCCTAAGCCTGACTAGCTGCCTGGCTAGTATTTTAGTTGCAGCCTGCAGAATGCAAAACAAAGGCCTGAGGGAATATAAATTGACTACTTCTGATAAGATTCAATTGCCACTGTCACTCAAGTATTCCTGGACAGATGAAAACAGTCAAATACAACACAGAAAATACCTCATTTCCTGTTTTAGCCGTTCTCTTTATCTCAGCAACAAGCTTTTTTTCCTGACATGATAGTAAAATATATTAAATGAAACTGTCGATAAAAATGCAAGAACAAAATGGGATCACCAACAGGAATCTCTTGACATACTTCTAATTGCAATGCTCCAATTTCCTTCTCTATTCCTGAAGCAAAATGGGGAAGAAAATAAATATATCAAATGAGCAAAATTAAAATCAAGGAAATGCCCCATTCATAGCATGATGAGATATACATATCAAGTGTAAAATCACAGGTCAGCTGGACAAAATAAGATATAATTTAAGCTTGAACAGTAACCAATCTAATCACAAATCTAATCCAGCCTATAATGTCTATTAAAGCAGTGCAATATCAAAACTACTGCCCAATGCCTCAATTAGTCCAAGAGGGTCATAAATCAGTTACCACAAAATGAATGATGAAAATGATCATTATAATCACAAACATTGAGAAATGAAAACCAAAAAACATATATATTTATATTACCTCTAGTAGCATTAGCCATTTCTCTCTTGCTCTCCCGAAGAGCCTC
This sequence comes from Prunus avium, assembly GCF_965620075.1. Taxonomy (NCBI): domain Eukaryota; kingdom Viridiplantae; phylum Streptophyta; class Magnoliopsida; order Rosales; family Rosaceae; genus Prunus; species Prunus avium. The sequence goes on from NC_142291.1 coordinate 37,570,206, forward strand.
TGCGATAAAAATGCAAACCCATATAAACAAATTAAGAAAATATAAATTATACCCATAATTCAGATCTAATATGAAAATAAGAACGCTTGAATTTAAGCTTAATCGTACACAGGGAAAAGAAAAAAAAAGAGCGGAATATTAAGAAAGCTCGAACCTTTGGCGGTGGGTTTCTTACTGAAGATGTTCATGGTACCAGTTAGATTGGTCGCAACGAAAGCAAAGCACACGGAGACTCGCGGGGATTTCTTCTTCAAGCTGTGAAGCTTTGAGGGAGAGAGAGACAGAGAGGACCAAACCAAGGTGGAGATTTCTGCGGTCCTTTCCTATTTATTTATATAGGTAGGGACTTGGCGGTAAATATCCAAGCAGACCCTTCATGATTTGTGAAATTTCAATCATATCCCTGGATTTGGATGGGGGACTTTTCTTTTTTTAATATTGGGATTGTTTTTCTTCCAAAAATATTGGGATCTTTTTGTTATTTTACAAAACCTTCAATGACTCAAATGGGGACTTATTATGACAAATGATAATGATTGGAAAATAGACTTTAACTTTACTAATCATTTTAGTTAGTGGACTCATAACAAAGATTTGATCATATATTTGAAAGAAATTTGTTGCAAAGAGTTTCAAGAAAACGTCTCTCTTTCCTCACTTTTCGTTAGTAGCTAACCTTCCTCATATATTTGAAAAAAAATAATGTCATATTAAAATTGTCACGAACCGAATTCTATTTGAGGATAAGAACCATTGTAATTAGGTTTTTATTGTACCTATCATTCTGTATATGCACAAAAGATATCAAATACTTACTAAACCGCCATTGCAATCATGGTAAAATGAATACAAATTATGATTATCTATATCTATCCAATGCGTAATATAGAAAATATCAAGTATAGTTGGAAGGATCATAACTCCACTATTAACTTCTTCAATCACGTATTTCACGATGTTCATAGAAACACACGTTATACTTAGATACAATTTATATTTATCGTCCACGTGTCTAACATGCGATGATTTGCCTTCATGAAAAATATGATTCTTTCATGTGGATACGAGAATCTAATTATATTATCCTGTTATATATGACGTCGTGTTTTTGAAAGAGATTGACTACCCTATTCCTATCGTCTTGGTGGAGGGAGGCATAGGCCCTCCATTTTTGTTTTCCTCCATGTAGTATTATGTGTATCATATGAAAGATACTAAGGAAAAATGATCAAAATTCAGCTTATGGCTCCCTACAAACGTTGAATCGTGACTTTGCTCATGCTTATCGTGTCACAATCCTCCTACACCCTCCTTCTCGTTTTCTTTATGCTCGCTTTTTCTCTGCCATGTCTTTTACTATATTAGTATTTTCATTAGGATACACAAAAAAAATGTAACTTATGTGTTTAACCACTCAAAAAATTGAATCCATAAACAAATAAATTTGTCTTTCTTTCTTTGAGTTGAGCTAATTGAAGAGAGGTTTGGGCTCACCATGCCCACTCATTCAATTCACACAACAACAGATTTATAGTCAGACCTTGACGAGCAAGTCTCCGGGTCCGGGCGGCAGTTTCCGTTATATAAAGGCCCACGTGGCGCTCATCCTCACGCTCGCCGCCCCTCTATTTTAGCCTTCAAATATTTATTCTTCACTTCTTCTTACAATCTCTCTCTCCTCTTTCTCTCTCCTCTCTCTCTGCCCAAAAAAGACCCTCTCAGTCTTCCCAGGTCTTCACTTCAGACACGAACTCTCAGGGCGCGGTTCTCCGATTTCCGGGACGCAAATGTCCGCTTGAAACCACGAGGTTTCTTGGCGGGTTCTGAGTCTTGCGGCAGCAGAGCATTCGTGGTGAGAATCAGAATTGAAGAAAGTGCTCGTTCGCACAGAGCATCGGAGAAGAGAACTGGTAACTGGTTTTAGAATCTTATTCTGTTGGGGGGAACCTAGGGTTTTTCGTTTTAATTCAAAGCAAAGCTCCGTTCTTGTTTCAGACTTTTCGTTTTCGACCTAGGGTTTTTGAATTTTTGTGTTGAGAATTGAGCCCCAGAGAAAGCGACTGGGTAGGATTGTGATAAGAGTTGAAGAGTCACCGATTGTGATGATTTTAGGAATTGAAGAGTTGAATTCTCAATGGATATAGACGCGGTTGTAGGAGATGTTGGTTCTTTCGATCCTGAGCTTTTACAGCTCCCGGAATTGTCTCCGTTTGCGCTTAAAGCTAGTCCCCAAATTGCCGAGGATTTGTACGCACAGTGGCTTTCGCTTCCTCAAACCGGTCGATTGGTAAATTGCTTACTTTTTTTGTTTATGTACAATTTTTGTTATCAATGTGCATTTCTGGTCCTCAAAGCTATAGCTTGTTGTTCTTGTTTGGATAAGTACAGGGTTTCCATTGTTAGCTTCGTACTTTAATTATAGCAGAGCTGTCGTTGTTGGTAATTGCCTCAGGGATGTTATTACTTTCCTTTTTACAAATAATAGTTTTTGTCACTAAAGTAAAGGGTTTGTATTTTTCTCTATTTTTTATGTATGATTATGGTAGACGTAATAATAGTTGATGTTATCTGATGGTGTTTTGCGGTTTGATTTGACAGGTGAAATCTCTAATTGACGATGCAACCACAGGCATTCCCATCAATGCCCTTGGGAACTCTTCAAGTGCAAATGCTGCCGGGAGCAATTCATTACCTTCCATGTTTCAGGCTGGAAGTACACCCCCACTTTCACCGAGAAGTTCCTCTGGTTCTCCTCGCTTTTCAAAGCTGAAAACTAGTCCTTCTTCTCTGCGATCTCCGCTAAAAGTGGTTAGTGAACCAGTGCGAGAAGCCATTCCTCAGGTCGAACGCAGTTCTAATTGCTCTATTATTATTATTATTATTTTCTTTTTGTAAATATTGTGAGGTTGAAATTTAGTTGTGAACTTGAATGCTGGGGTCTTTTTGTGATGTCAACATTGAAGAATTAAAGCTCATAATGTTGTATGATTTAATATGCTTGCAGTTCTATTTTCAAAATGGCCGTCCACCACCAAAGGAACTTCAGGAGCATTGTCTTTCTAGAATTAATGACCTTTTCGGTGGTCATATGGATGGATTGCAACTTCATGGTGAGATGTGTATCTGATATATAAATTCACCTTTTAGAATTAATGATTTTTTCTGCCCCCTAGCGAATCCACTTCTTAGAGATTCGTGAAACTGAAACCATTGAAAGCAAGGAGTTGATGTTATTTTCATGGTTATGCAGAGTTTAAGTTGGTTTCGAAGGAATTATGCAAGCTACCAACATTTTTCTCTTCTGCTATCTTTAAAAAGATAGATACTAGCTGCAGCGGGATAGTGACCAGGTATGCAGAAAATGTAATTAAGCTTACTAGAAACAATTAGGCCTAGTGTTTATGGGACCTCAATTTGTAATCTCTGGAAGAAAAGATCTATGTAATGCTTCTTCTCATGTGTTTGTTGTTGGGCGATTATGTCCCGCAGCTATCTCTCTCTGTCTCTGTCTCTCTGTCTCTCTGTCTCTGTCTCTATCTCTCCCTGAAGATATGAATAAAGAAAAGGTTGTAAGTATAGAGCCTCCTAGAAGACAAGAATATAGAAACATGAAGTCCTGATATTTGTAGCTCACTTCCTATTGTTTATATTTGATGATAAAGAATTGTAATTTTTATTTGACCTCAGCTTGATCCTACATATTCCCAGTGTAAATATTATTTGCAATCCTTCTACCTTTTGTTGTATTTTTTTTATTCATTAATAGACAGGCTTCTCTTACTTTATAGAACCACGACTATACAAGTCCCCTATATTGTTTCTATGTTTTACTTTTCTTCTTCTTGTTATATATATATAATTATTTGCTGATTTGCATAATTTGTTTGTAGGGATGCATTCGTCAGATATTGGGTGGATGGCAATATGCTGACAATGGATACTGCAACTCAAATATTTAAAATTCTAAAGCAGTCTGATAGCAATTACCTTACTCAGGTATGATTTAAAACTATTATCTATTTGGTATAGGAACATGGAACTTTGGTTTTCTGCGCTGTTAAATGACCATTTATGTCAGTTACTTGCCTTTGATTTCAGACCTTTTGGTTCTGCAGTGTAATTTGTATATTTTACAATTATTTGTCTGTATTGTCAATGCAGGCAGACTTCAAACCCATTCTTCTAGAGCTTGTGGCAACCCATCCAGGGTTGGAATTTTTACATGGAACTCCTGAATTTCAAGAAAGATATGGTATGTTTTTCGTACTTCTACGTAAGTGAAATAATGATTGACTGTTTTTATGTATTCCATGCCAGAGTAAGGTTTATAATTCACTTATCAGAACTGGTTGCATGGTTCTGTTGATTATAGAATAGAGACTGTTTTTGAATGCATAGTTATATCCGGTTAAGATCTCTTGTCCTTTTCAGGTATAATTATTTGTTAAGATCAAAATTTGAAAAGAAATAAAAGAGTTTTATCAGAAACTGTTGCGAACAATCTGGTTGATGTCAGTAGTTGTTATTGCTTTAAACAAATATTGCAAATCATAGATGTAATATATGATTGACTGGAGGTACTTAAAAACTGCCATAAAAAGCATGTATTGTTACATTAGGTTCACTTTTTTTCTATTTAAGATTACATTTTGTTTTTTCATACAAATGTTTTCTTACATAAGCTTCATTTTCAATACCCCAGCTGAAACTGTAATATACAGAATATTTTACTACATAAATAGATCAGGAAATGGTCGCCTTACCCTCAGGGAGCTGAAACGAGGAAATCTAATTGCTGCCATGCAACATGCAGATGAGGAAGAGGACATTAACAAAGTTCTGAGGTTTGTTTATCAACATGAAATTTCAAGTACAAATTACAGTTGATATATATGACCTGTGAGCTGTGTGCTGTGTGCTTTTGCCACCCTGGGGGTGGTGGTGTAATGAGTATTTTTGAAAGTTTTTATTTTGGATTTTGTAATGTTTTAATAGTTGGGAGATTCTCCAATAAGTATTTTATTTTAAGGATTGGTTGCATACTTCTAATCTTGGCTGTTGGATTACATTCATTAAATGTGTTGGTAGTCTCTTAGATGCTATCCAACGGCTGAGATTAGAAGTATGTAACCAATTCTTAACTTAAATACTTATTGGAGAATGTCCCTTAATAGTTTGACCCTTTTTTACCTGGAAGAAGTTAATTGTGGCTGAAAGATATTTTGGAGGAATTTAAGAACAACAAATTTTTATATATTAGATTTCAGGTACTAAATTGTGATAACAAAAATACCAAACCATGTTTTTATTTTTCTGTCAAATTTCAGGTACTTCTCTTATGAACATTTTTATGTTATATACTGCAAATTTTGGGAGCTGGACACAGACCATGATTTCTTGATTGACAAAGAGAACCTCATTAGATATGGTAACCATGCCCTTACCTACAGGATTGTTGACAGAGTATTTTCGCAGGTTGGTGTATATATACTATAGCTTCCTCCACAAACTTCTGGAACAAATTATTTACCTACATGAGGTTTCCATGTTGATTGTGTATTTGCTCAATTCCATTCCAGATTCCGAGAAAGTTTACTAGCAAGGTTGAAGGGAAGATGGGTTATGAAGATTTTGTTTACTTCATGCTGTCAGAGGAGGATAAGTCGTGTGAGCCTAGCCTTGAGTATTGGTATATGTTTCTTGTTTCTTTGTTCTTTTTCCATTTGGTAATTTCATATGGCTTGGAAGTCTTGATATTTTAGAAGCAGAGTCAAGGTTCCTTTTTTAAGTGAAAATAGTAGGTATCTAACCAAGAAAAGAGAGAATCCATGTTTCAATACGTTAATCCAAATCTTGGAAGTTGGTGTAATATTCTAAATTCCTGAAATGTATTCTTTTGCAATATGTTTAAAATAAATTATCAGTATTTTACAGATTAAAATTGTAAAATGGAAAACTAACTTCCCTTTTCCTGTGAACTTCTCTTGACTTTTAAATTTTATTCCCACTTTCCATGGAAATTATCAGAGGCATTTGAATTCAAATATTATAAATAATTTTCTCACCTTCCGTTAAAAAAAAATCTCTTATAATTAAAACTCAGTACGTAAGGAGCAATCTTATATGCCTGAAGTGCTTGTTGGGGTGCTAGTACTCTTTAAATATGAGATTTTAGCATGCGTAAAGTCTTGGAGATAAGTCATGCATATACCATAAACATTGCTGTGATGACAAGCCTTGATTCACCAACCTGGTTTTCTGATGCTATGCTCCCAGTAATTTCTGCTTTTTTCCACATTTATTTAGTCCAATCTTATTTTGTAGGTTCAAATGTATAGATTTGGATGGAAATGGAGTCCTTACACCCAATGAGTTGCAGTTCTTTTATGAGGAGCAGCTGCATCGTATGGAATGCATGGCCCAAGAACCTGTTCTATTCGAGGATATTTTGTGCCAAATAGTTGACATGATTGCACCAGAGGTCAAATATCATCGTCATCATCATTGATATTGTTATATGCCAGATCTTGCTTTCGGTTACTCACTAGACAGGACTACTTTTGAAATCTTACTTGCAGAGGGAAGGTTATCTCACACTAGCTGACTTGAAAGGGTGCAAACTTTCAGGAAATGTCTTCAATATCCTTTTCAACCTTAATAAGTTTATAGCTTTTGAAAGTCGTGATCCATTTCTTATTCGCCAGGTATTTTTGCAGTAATTGGTGTTTTAAACTATTGAATGACTAATGACTACGCATTAGAAAGTTAAAAAAAATAAAATACCGTTTTAATTTTCTGGAACAATAATGGTGCACTGGCATTTTGGATTGAACAGGAACGTGAGGATCCAACTTTGACAGAGTGGGATCGCTTTGCACACAGAGAATATATAAGGCTGTCAATGGAAGAAGATGGTGAGAATGCCTCTAATGGAAGTGTAGAAGTTTGGGATGAATCACTCGAGGCTCCTTTTTAAGTTCAAGAAGGTGAGCTTTTACATTGAGATTTTGTGGTGATATAACAGAAAATATTTTGTTCCTGAGCCTAAACAAGTTTCTCTAGCATCTCAATTGGGGTCATTACCCTAATTCTCGAGCAGAGGATCCAATAGACCTCATTGCTTGCAATTTCATTGGGAGGCTTAAACAACCCCTTAATTTGGTAAATTGTTCTAATTCTGTTGTGAATTCAGAGGCTTGAATTATTCATTTCAATTGTAGAGATGAAGAGAGGAAAATTGAGAAAGAAAAATTGTTCGCTATATGTTATTTTTTAATCAGCACTTGCTTGTCTCTTAGATCTTAGAGCCTAATGTGAATGTGCCATAGCAACTTGCTAAATTCAAACATGTAGTAAGGGTGTGTGGAATCCATGCATCTCTATTCTTAGAGATGATGAATGATCCTTGTAGAAGTTAGTATTTCTTAGGTTTAGGTTGTACACAGCAGCAAAATCATGTGTGTTAGTTAACTGAGTTCTTTGATGTTTTTCTGTTTATGCAGTTGCCTATGAGATAGCTTCAGATGCCTCGTCAAAGTTGCTCATTTCAATGAAGAATCATTTGTTACGTCAAAATGCTCAATGGCACACATCAGCGGCTGTAGTCCTGTTCGACATCAAATCTCAAGCTTGGTCATGTAACCTTCATCAACCGTATTCAAGCAAACCTTGGCACTCATTTTGTGTGATAGACAATGAGCTTGCCCTTTCATGAAATTCAAGGAGGTACAAACTGGAATTCTACAGTGAATTGCTCGTTTGCAACGGGAGAGAGTACAATTAATCATCGACGAGGTAACAGTAGTACATGCTGTTATCGAAGGAGTGAGATTGTTTCCAAAAGCAGCTCACCATCTGGTTGCTTTTCTTCTGGTGCCTCTTTGTAGGTCAAGGCAAGGTGGCTGGCAAGTATGTCTTTGTAAACTTAAGTGCCTTGTAATTTTGCTCAGATGTTCTATTTTGGTCCAACAGCCCCCAAACCATTTTATTCTCGTTGCTTTCTCTGGCTTTATACCTTGTCCATAGCTTATTTTATTGGATTTTTTTAATTGAAAGAATGAAGAAAAGGAAAATGTGCAGGAGTTTGAGGCTTCGTTGTCTTTGCCATGCTCTGTTCAATTGGACAAAGCCTTGGTAACCCGCTTATAAGTTCAGTTGTTTTTTTCTTCAAAAAAATAAAAATAAAAATTATTGTTCTGATTGGTCACGACTTACGAGTCGAACATTGGGGGAGATTATTTGATTTACTGACTTTCTAGGTTTTATACAAAGCACTTTTACTCATAAGCAATTTTTTTAGAAATGCTATTATTAGAAGCCCATTGTAAATTTTATCAGAAAACTTCTTGAAAAAGTACTTCCTCCAAAAAGCACTTTTACAGTGATTTTGCATAAAAGTGCATTTAATTTTTTGGGTTATTCGCAACAATAGTCCATCAACTATACCCCAAGTTACACTTTGGTCACTCAACTCAAATATTAGTTGCAGAGGTCACTCAATTAGGTGTTTTGTTGCACTGTTAGTCCTACTGTCAAGTCTGTTACTTTTTCTGTTTAAAATGATGACGTGACAAGCATCTCTCAGATTATTGATGGGCAAATGTGACTTTTCAGTTCAGATTATTTGTAGCAATGATCTCTCAACTATACTCAGAGTTACACTTTGGTCACTCAATTAAGTGTTGTGTTGCACTATTAGTCCCTACCGTTAGAGATACTTGACGGTAGGACTAACGGTGCAACAAAACACCTAATTGAGTGATCTCTGCAACTAATATTTGAGTTGAGTGACCAAAGTGTAACTTGGGGTATAATTGAGGGACCATTGCTGCGAATAATCCTAATTTTTTTTGGCCAAATGCTTTTAAAAGTGCTTTAAACTTTTCCAGAAATAGTCCCGCTTAAAATCTGCGCAATTTGACAGTTCTAACTTATTTTAAAGACAATTCCTCTCAGCCAATGTGGCATAACAGCACCTTTATCAAGTTCCACAACATTACCGTTGACCCCTTGCACCTCCCTCAAAGGCTTTACACGAGGAGTTGGATTCTCTGTTTTACAAACCAGATCAAAAAACGAAGACGTGGGAATATGAAGGCTATCAAATTGCCCACAAATATGATTCAACATGATATGATAAAATTGAGAAGGAAAGTTCCTTGGCTCCATTTCATTTCAAAGAAAATTCATACAAGGTTTATAGAGATAATCACTTGTGGCTGGTTCCCACTCATAATAACTATGACCTAACCAAAATATCAAGTTACTGCCACCACTACGAATCAAAACATAAAGAGACAACTCAAAACTATTGCAACAAGGCTGCAAAAACTAAAGAGTACAGATTCAAGACTCAGGCTGCACTCTCCTTTTTGAGTTTCGTTAGCTCCTGCCTGATGATTCCCGCCCTCTGCACAAACACAAAAACAATGCATAATTATTAATTAGTTATACCAGCTCACAAAGTCAACATTTAGACAAAAAAAACAAGGTTATCAGATCAAACTTTTAAAAGTTTAATTATCTACTTTGTGTTAAAGATTCATGCTCTTTGTATGCATGAGCTAGTATGCAATCTTCATCCACGCATTAAGAAATAACTAAGTGCGAAAGACCAAGTTATAATTCTAGAAGCCGTTTGACAACTACCATGCAATTAAAATTGAAGAAACAATTTTAGCTGCTGGTAGAAATTACAAGGATCTTAAAAGCAAGAGATACCTAATTGGCAGAGTCTAACATTCATGAATTTAGCTCCTCCACCCAAAAAGAGTGTAGGGGGGCCTTGGGTGGAGAAAAGGAAGGGGAAAGGGATGAAAACCTAACCCTCAAAGGTTTGATCAACCTCTCACCCAGCGAATAAAAAGCTTATTAACATACAAACTACAAATAAAAAAGAAGAGGAATCTCAGTTTTTCAGGATAATACAAGTTTGAGAGATCAAAAACACACCTTGATCTTTGCCAACATGAGCTTAAACCTATCAAAATCATTTAGTGCAGCTCTTCTCTTCTGCACTATCAGCTTCCTGCCCCACGAGCTGTTTTCCCATTTGTTCTTTACGTCTGCCAACCACAATATGAAAACTCAACTCAGTTGGGAACAAGCAAATAAATATAAAAAAAGGTAGACGACTTAAATCCTCATCTTTCCATAATCACTCAAAACTCACCAGCAGCCTCCATGGCAGCAATCAGAGTCTTCTTCTTAGGAACCCTTTTGATGTCAATGGTAATATCAGTGAGAGTAAGCCTCTTGAAATTCAATTGGGTCCTCACCATGTCAGGGGCATCAACAAGAGCCTGCAAAATAAAATGCAGGTCTGCTAAGTTTTTATATCAAACTTAAAAATTCAGTATCAAACGACACACGCTTAATCCAGAAAAACAAACTTAAATATTCAGTATCAAACGACACACTCTAAACCGACCAGCCCAGACCCCAGAACCGCACAGGCGCCGCCTAACTCCCTGGCGCTTACCCCTAACGATTAGGGTGAAATCGCGGTGGTGTCCTCCCGCCTAGCGCCTAGCGCCTAGGCCGATTTTTCGAACTTATTTTATTTTGTGAAAAAGCATTACACTTTGTAAGTATTCAATGGTAAATGCATGTGTGCTATGTTGTGCTGCTTGTAAATATTCCACAACCCATCTATTTCAAAGTAAACCAGCATTGAAAGAACAACAAACGCATACCCTTTATTTTAATCACAAGTTTAAATGGTGAAGTAGAAAACCTTGAACCTAAACGGATTGAGAAAAAAGGCATTTGCGTAAATAAACGTAACAACATACCCTGTTTTGGTCGAGGACATCGACGATCACGACGAGCCTGCCGTAGTCTTTCCCGTAGTTGACGAGGGCCACTCGTCCGATCTCAACGTATCTCTTGAACGGCATTTTTCAGATCCTCTGAAAAAAGTAGGGCAGAGGAGTCGGAGAAGATGAGTGAGGAAAGAGGCCGAGCTAGGGTTTGAGATGTGAAGAAATAGGGTTTTGTTCAAGCTGAGCCCAATCACCTGCGGTCAAGTTTATCGTAGAATTTCTTAGGTCGTAATTCTATTGGCTAGAGTGTGTAAGAATAGTTCTATTTTCTTGCGTGCCCTTACATATTCTTATTTTTACAACTAGGACCTATTTATACTTTATTTGAATAAGTGCCCCAATGGTTTCGTTTTGACAGAGTCAGGCTCGGTGTAAAAATGGTGGGGGCTGGCTGTTGCCGCTTTGGGCTAACTATAATCCAAAAAAGGGCTTGTGAAATAAAAAAAATACCGTTAAAGCAGATGTATTTACAACGTCCTTTTCTATAATATTTTCGCGTCTTCTTCGCTCCCATCTCTCTCTCTCTCTCTCTCATCTCTGTGTGATTTTTATCATCTTGAAGAAAGCTCAAGGAGGTTGAAGCATTTTCAATTCAAATTTGAATTTCTAAGACTCCAGTTAGTGAAGGTACATAAATCTACATGTTTGAATGATGTTGTATGCATGTGATATTTAGAAACAAAACAAGATATGTGAATCTGGGTTTCTCTTGATTCAAGGCCTTTTGTTATAGGATGGATAGTTCAAAATGCAGTCTTTGGAATCCTAATGTTCAAATTATATTTCATTTGATTCATTACAACGAATATTAAGTTATAGGGAATTTTGGGTTTATCTTAAAAATTGATTTTGAGATATTGACATGTAAAAACTTGCATTTTTCATAGGGATGATATAAATCATAATGTTGAGAAAATCTGGGATTTTGGGTATAATGGTGGTTGTTTGTACCATTTGGATGGTAATGTATTGGGATCCTATATGTTTGTGTTACTTCCCTTTAAGTCATCATTCGACTATATGTGATCTTCTTAGTGTTTCTGGTTTGTTTATGTTTAAGTGGTACTGACTCTTTATTTTAGTTTTGGTTCCCAACCGAAGAAAAACTGAAAGGGATTGAATTGATTTTTGGATGCTTGGTTGTGAGAGACAATGGCGTTGTTTTTTATGAGGAAAGCTTCGACAGCTGAGTTGGATGTTTTCTATCCAATTAGACCAGAATGCCAAGTTGATGTCCCGAAGACCCGGTTTAGGCTCAGGGTGTGCCCTTTTCACTTCATTCTGTTTGCTAATATATTGTTTAGTTTTATAACACAATTCAGTTCAACATCACCTTATATAAGACTTTAATTATTGCTGCTAACATAATATTCTAGTGTTTTTCATTGCCAAGTTTCATTTATGCACCACTAATGCTCAATCACAGTATGATTACTTATTGTACTTCTATGGATGTATATGATCCATGTTTAAAACTTTAAAATTTTGCAGGCTGGGAAAACTCTTAGTGCAAGAAGATGGCATGCTGCGTTCTCTGAAGACGGTCACTTGGATATAGCCAAAGTACTAAGACGAATCCAACGAGGGGTAACCTTCTCCTATATATATATATATTTTTTGTTTGGGATTTGTTGGGGGGTTGGGGTGTTGTTTTATGTCTCTGTTGGCATGTAGATGTAGGATATAACAAATACATGACATAATTTTTCTTAACAAACACATCAAATATATTTTTATTCTTGGTGGTGTTAGATACACCATACATGTTGCTCCTTTGGTGTAAGTTAAAAATTGTATGTGTATGATATTAAGTATATATATCTTCTTAATTCATTTATTATACTAGGGTGTCCATCCTGAAATCAAAGGTGTAGTCTGGGAATTCTTGTTAGGTTGCTTTGATCCAAATAGCACATTTGATGACCGGAATCAGCTCAGGCAGCGCCGGAGGTAAAACATTTTGTTTAATTCTGATTTAATATGTCTCTCAATTTAAGCACTATCAAAAGCAACAGAGTATACTTCGCTCCTCATATGCTATCTGTAACATGTTTAGGGGGTTATATTAGTTACAAGAAGGGGTTTCAGTTATATTAGTTTTTCTTTTAGTGTTATACATAAGACTGTGCTGTAGTTGTTTGGAAGTTAAGAGGGGTGCAGGTAAGTGAGGCTTGGAGAGCAGTGCCTTTATTTTTTGATATGGCATATAACAGGGATGAGCGGCCTTTGAAGGGGTAGAGAATCCATTTCTATTCAAGTTGGTGTCTCTAGGTTGTGCCTCTCATGGATTTTAGATCATCCAGATTTGTCTGATCTTCATATTTCTATAGTTCAATAGATGCTATTGATTTCAGAAGCTGGTTTTCCTTGGATCATTGGGGCCCTTTTGCTTACTGTGTACTTGGTTTCATGCTTTGCCTTTTTCAAATATATTTTTTTAACTATTAAATTTCTAAATCTTTATGCCATCCAGGTGCTTTAGATTCTTTTTTATGACAACTGTTAGTTGTTTTTGCATTATTCATGCTTACCTACATACATGTTATGTCTTTTCCATCATGCTCCAGCCCATTGAACCTTTGTTTTGTGAGCCATATGCCCTTTAAGGTTCAAGCCTTTGTTTATAAAATTCTACATCTGAGTTGCCATATAGGTATAAGTGGTTTTCCATATTAAAATTCTCGTTATGTTTTTTTTTTTTTCCTTTAAAGAAAAAATCCTATTGGCATGCTGTCCATCCTGCATTCTTTATTTTGATTGAATATTGTGAGTTCATGTATAACGTTGACCATTTTAGGGAGCAGTACAGTAGATTGAAATCTGAATGCCAAAAGATGGTTCCAGTTATTGGCAGTGGAAAATTTCTTACAACACCAATCATCACAGATGATGGCCAACCAATAGAAGAATCAGCAAATGGCAATATAAGTAACAATGGAGGGGATGCAAACCATGCTACTTTAGACAAGAAAGTGATTCAGTGGAAGCTTTTCTTGCATCAAATTGGTATATATCTGTTGTACGTGTTGCAAATCTACATTCTTTGGATAAGTTTTGAACCTAAGATCCAACCTACCCATTTGATAAAATCTCAGTTTTCTGTTGTTTTCACTCTTTTGGGTGTTGCTTTCAGTAAAATGATCAACAAATGTCCTTTAACTGATTAAGGAAGAAAACCAGAACACTAACTTAACTTGACACTTCTGTATTTCTTTTCTCGAGGGACATGTTTTACACTTATTATTCATGCATGAATGTCCAACATTGATATGTATGATACTTTTTAACTTTTGTCATAATGGTTAACATTCTGAGACATATATATTTGGATATCTAATGGTTATTTTACCTTTTGTTAATACTTAATTTAGTTTTTAAATATTTTTTATAGTTCAAATTCTGAATCTGATCTATTTTGGTATCTTATGGTTATTTTAACTTGTGTTAACTTTTAACAGTGGTTAACTCAAGTTCAACTGGGGGATTTGGCTTGTAGGTTTGGATGTTGTTCGCACAGATCGATCACTTGTCTTTTATGAGAGTCAAGCTCATCAGGCCAAACTTTGGGACATTCTTTCAGTTTATGCTTGGGTGGACAACGATATTGGTTATGTTCAAGGTGAAGTTACTGAATCTCAGTGATATTCTATCAAAGTTGAATAGTATAGGTGACAGTTATAATGGCCATTTGCGAGCAGGAATGAATGATATATGTTCGCCAATGGTAATTCTTATTGAAAATGAAGCAGATGCCTTTTGGTGTTTCGAACGTGCGATGCGAAGGCTGGTATTAATATTTCTTCCCTTGATGATACTATTATTGAATTGCATGTTTGGATGGACCAGTGTTGTTTGACTCTACTTTTAATTTTCCATGAACTTGTTTTGAGTGATTCCGAACAGGTAGTATATAATGACACTGGGATCTAGTAATTGCCTTCTAGTACCATTATGAGCAATTTTGATTGTCTTACTCTTTTGGTACTATGAACACAAATTTAATGAAAATGTAGACTGAGTCCTGACTATTCAAATTTATCATGTAGACTAGAATGGATGTCAGAACACCAAAATGGAGAAGTGAATTATTAGTAGAGGGCTTTAGAAGGACAAGAGGAAGGCCTGAAGTGATGGTACACCCTTTTGGGCAGTTGAGAAAAATGTACCGAGAATGGATTTCAGGATGTTTAGATGGATGATTGGCAGCCCTAGAAGGTATCTTGGAAATTGATTCCTTACAAAACACTGCAAATGGATTTCTTGACAATATAATAAGCGGAAGTGCTCTAGTCAGTGGCTCTGATTAGCCAACATGATTCAATCTTAGGCGCTAAAAGTAGGTTAAAAGTAGGCAAGTTGCTATAGTTAAATCAACTCTTAAACCTTAGTCAAATTAATGCATTCAACATATTTTGAAGAATAGTTGGGTTTGGTTTGTAAATCGACTAATTAAATACTCATTTAGTTTTGTTCATCTGGTGTTTCTAATTCCGCTCTGATAGATATCTATGGATGACAAGAAAGTTGTTAATGGTCTTTTGGGGACCTTGAGGCTGATTTTTAATATTTTATTATTTATTTTTTGAATGATGTGTTAGATGTTTGGTGCTTGTGATATGCTTCTATTAGGGTATAATTCAGATTCCTGCTTTTGTTTCGAAAACAGAGAGAAAATTTTAGGTGCAGTGCTAGTTCGATTGGGGTGCAATCTCAGCTGAGTACACTCTCCCAAGTAATCAAAACTATTGATCCTAAACTTCATCAGCACCTCGGTAAGACTTCCTTTATGCATGTCCACTAACACAGGCCCTTAGTACTCAGCTAAAACTCCATTTCCTTGTTATTGTCAGAGGATCTAGATGGTGGGGAGTATTTATTTGCATTTCGCATGCTGATGGTCCTGTTCCGAAGAGAGTTTTCCTTTGTGGATTCACTGTATCTTTGGGAGGTGAGGAGGAAAACTGTACTCATTTCCCTAACTGGGTTCTCTTTTATTGATAAATAGCTACTTCCTTATGGATGATGGATGAGATTTCGTTGCATTCATGTTGTCAATTTCTGATGTGAATTCAAATTTTAGGTCTCATGAATCTGAATGTAATTAATGTCTTGGAGTTTCTTTCTTTGCTCTTCATTCATAAGCTTGTTTTAAGACAGTAATATAGATTGGTTTCAGCTGATGTGGGCCATGGAATACAACCCAAACATTTTCTCATCATATGAAGTGCCAAGTGGTGGCGCCACACCATCAAATGTAAATGACAAAGAACTAAAGCAATACGGCAAGTTTGAGAGAAACATTGTGAAGACAGGATACACAGAAAAACATGGTGCACTTTCCGTTTTTCTTGTTGCAAGTGTTCTTGAGACCAAGCAAAAGCAACTTTTAAAGGAGGCTACGGGTCTAGATGATGTTGTCAAGGTTTCTCTCTCTCTCTCTCTCTCATGTGCAGGTGCGGGTGCACACTCATGTTTACTTATATTTATATCTTCATTTATCTCATATTGGTCTCCAGATCCTAGGTGACATAACTGGAAATCTGGATGCTAAAAAGGCATGTAATGAGGCATTGAGGATTCACAAAAAGTACCTCAAGGTATTTTCTTCCTCCTTTTATCACGTTTATGTCTCTCTCTCTCTCTCTCTCTCTCTCTCTCTCAGAGGCTCTCTTCTTTTTGTAATTATCTTCTTGGGTATATCATTAGTGTTGATTTAGAAACTGATTTGTTGGCTTGCAGACTGTGAAGCAATAGATAATTTCCTGGGATATCAAACCGTTTACCGAAGTTTTGCACCCAGGTGTTGGTGAGTTGGTGACAACATGGGACCTTCAGTTCTCTCTCTCTCTCTCTCTCTAAAAAAACAGAGAAGCAATGTACCTTATTGGGCATCGGCTTGTATACTTGCCCCCGTATAGAACAAACAGAGAGAGAAGAAAACAGAGAAGCATGGTGTCATATTATGTAAATTCAAAGTTACTAGGGTTACAGAACATAAAATTTTGAACCAAATGCTTCTTTGGCAATGGCATTATGAGCTTTCATTACAATTTTTTTCCCTGGTCACATGGGTAGCAAAGCTCAGAACAAAACAAAGATGAGCTCTCCCAATATCGCTTGTATTAAAGAAAACAAAAACAAAGATGAGCACTTTGATTTTTGAGAAATACCTCAGCTGTGGTATTCTATTCGCAATTATATGCTATAACCTTAAAATTATCACAGCCATGATTTTATATCTCAAGGTCATCATCTTCACAGCATCTTGCACACACTGGCCTAATTCGAACTGCAGTGCTGAGGCAGTATTTCTTGCATGGACCAGGGGCACTCTGCATCTAAATAAATAAATATTTTAATAAACTAATAAGAATTCAAACAAAAGACTTGAACATTACGATTTCTAGATTACAAATACATAAATAAATATTTAATAAATAAAAAAAGAGAAGCAAAAATGTGGAACATTATAGAATAGAAAATTACCCCAAGCATGACCTGGTGTTGGTGGAAGTTGATCCTGAAGAGATGGCAACGGGTCAAAGGTGGCTTCTGTGAACAGAAGATTGGTAGCCACCAGCAACAAGAACATGCAAAGGACAGTTCTTTAAGATGACATTTTGACCTAGACGAATTCTCGAATGGATTTTCTTTGTTTGTTTTGTTTTGGGTGTGTTTGATAAAAGAAAAAGGCTTACACTCTGCTTTTTATAGAGGTGGTTTATGATTCATTGCATACATTTTATTTCTATGGAAACTTGGAATAATATCATGGTTTACAGGGAAGGAGCTCAATTGTTTTTTTTTAATTATCCCAAGTTTTGATATAAATAGAAGTTTACACAAACTTGAAATTTGTGTCTGTGAATTGAAAATTTGTTAAAGTGAACGGGAATGTAATTTTTAAGATCCATCCCCTAATTTCCTTTTAAGAGAAGTCGTTACGGTTTTCACTCATTCCTAATTTCTTACATAAAAACTTGAGATAATGAAAAAAGTGCATCAGCTTCCAACACCATTCCTATTTTCCAACTTACCTTTTAAATTATTTCCATTCTCTATACCTAATTTAATCTTTTTGAAAGGGAAAAAAACACATAGTTCTTGAGGTGAAATTCTAAATTACATAAGGTCTCTCGAGACTTCCAACACATACCCAAAAAAAAAATATTGTAATTATATAGCCTAGCTCTAGCTACCTTGAAGCATGAGAACAAGTCCATGCAGAAGCAACATACAAACTAGTATCCTTCCACCCAAGCCTAATAGTCCCATCTCCTTGCACAAGGCTATACCCATGTGTAGGAGGAAACATGTTCAATATCAACTGAGCTTGAGCCATTGAATTGGCACTCATCCCTACTTGCATGAACCCATTTCTCCCCCCAAGCTCACTCCTCCACTGCCTGAACTTGTCCTCCCCACTTCTCGCCGGCCCCCCGATCGCCAAAATGTTGTTGATCTCCCTATAAAACAGGCAGTGCTCCACATTGTGCCTGCCAGGGTTGTCGCCAGGCAAATATGACTCTAGTGAGTCAAACATGGTCGAATAGTAATGTAGTGACCCAACAAAACGGTCCAAAAATGAGCCACTATGTGACATGTCTTGCTCTACCAATGTCACAATTCTTGGTGCTAGTTCTTCAATCAATCTCATTGTTTTCCAATCGGGGCCGGTTGCGTCATAAAGCGAATGCTGAAGCCAATGCACGGCTAGAGTCTCCCCTCTCCTTACTTGCACCATGGAAGCATCTATGTCACCTACTTTCCTCACAATTGGATGAAATTCGAAGGATAGCCCTAGTCGCTTAGCGAAATTGGAGAGCTGTTTACCGGTCTCCATCAAAATTTCCGATGATGTTCCCACACCGGTCATTCGCAAGTGTGGAGGGCCCTCCATTCGTGTCGCGAGGATGTGAAACAAGGCTGGCCATTGCAAACCCTGCGCACACAAAGTATTCAACATCGATGTTAGTTGATTTTCAAATACACATAAATATCGACAAAATATCAATATATATATCAAGAGAATTATAAAAGTATTTGGATAAATCACATGCCTGCATGATGTCGAGGTCAAGAATGTGAACCCTATCGTGGCGGTGAAAGGCCTCGAGGATGGCTTGGTTGGAAGTGAAGTGGGCAAACTTGATGAAGGGGGAGATTGTGTTGAAGACTTGAAAAGCACTATGAATGCTTTTGTAATTCACCAAAGGAGTGCAAATGCCTAACCATGAGTTGATAACCCTACTAGTCATGGCCTTGGCGAAATAGGCCACCACGCGCTCAGCGCATGATGGCCCATACGGCGAGGCCATTTGGCTCAGCTCAAGAAGCATCCGGTGGGCCTCGGGGAGGTTGTCAACAGAGATGGCCACCGCGCATTCGAAGAGGAGGGTGATTAGTGATAAGCCATGCTCATCAAGCTTGCTCATCCCTCTTGCCCTAATGTTGTTATCTGCATGGAGTTGAAGCTCATTCCCCCATTGAAGCTCATGGTCATGATCACCATAGCTTCTCTGACTGATTTTACTCGGACTAATTAAGTCGGCGGAGAGAGATGACGGGACAAAATAGTCCTCGGATATTTGCAAGGTGTCTGTGGTGGTGGTGGTGGCGGCGGGTTCAGGCAAGTCGTCTATGAGCTGTTTGGTGATATGTTCCACCCACTGAGAGAGTTCACTTCTCTCCAAAGTTACAAACCGGTTTTCAATAGACTTGGGATTGGGGAAAGTATTGGAGGTTGGATTATTTTGAAACCCAACAACAGGACTGGGATAGTTAGTCCAAGGTTCATGGGATTGGATCATATTCATAGTTCCATGAGCCATTTCAAATTTTGCTTTCATCAAAATCACAAATGAAGATAGGTGGTGATGAAGGGGGTGTTAGAAAATAGGAGGAGTTTATTTTTAAAGGTGGTGGGCAGAGAAAAGGTCCTGTGCATGACATAGCAGAATTTTGGCACTTGTTTGGTATTGATGGAAAGGAATGGCCGGCATATCCAAGACATACAGAAAAGGTTAGCATGCTACAAGCCAAGACCCACGTCAGTCAGGTAGTGATTTTCTTATATATTATTGATTAATGATCATGATGATAATATTGTGTGTTAGATTTGTACAAAAACGATAATGAATTCATTTCAATTTTATGTACTGCTTGAATATAATAGTAGTAGAATATGATTTTTAGCGGATATTCAAAAATAATTCATCAAAAATACCAAAAATAAATAAATTATGCACATACATCAAACGGGTATTGGCAGGAAGGTAGGAGTACTACTAATATTTTCCATTAATTAATTTGGGTTTTCAGGTAGATGATCAACGATTTGATTAATGTTACTTTGATTAGAAGTATTCATACA
Organism: Prunus avium; assembly: GCF_965620075.1. Lineage (NCBI taxonomy): Eukaryota > Viridiplantae > Streptophyta > Magnoliopsida > Rosales > Rosaceae > Prunus > Prunus avium. The sequence goes on from NC_142291.1 coordinate 37,590,402, forward strand.
TAAAAGTGTGTTGTAATTATATAAAATACAATGTCACTATCCATATATGTATATAATCCATATTCTATCTAGATCTAGATGAAATTACAAATCAAGAAGATGAGGAAAGAAACAACTAACCCACTAAATACTTCAGGACAACTGTTAATGATGGCTGCTGTGAATAAATTAAGATATTAATAAATTAATATTATTTTAATTTTAAAATAAATAATTCATCATATTCAGACTTTTGGATTGTCTCTACCGTAGTCTGTGGTTTTAGATGTATTGTTTGAAATATTTTGTTTCTTATTGTTTCTTATATGGAGGCATATTGGCCCACAGGAAAAGACATTTTGGCGACACACCAAAATAAATTATTCCCAAAATTAAGTATGAATGAGTCAAGGATTGAACTTGTTTGGTTTCTGGGTTTGGATTGAATCATTTCCATCTGATAGCTTAATTTGACGATTTCTTAATTGACAGCCTCATACTTTAGAGAGTTGTCCAAATTAGCTAAAAACCCATTTGGCCATAATGTTATAGAATTGGCCCCCACCAATTTGGCCAGCAAAGTCATATTTCTGAGGTCAGATCGTCAACCTAAATAAAGAGAGAATAAAAGACCAGAAACCATCAAACCTGTCAAGATCTAGGGTCCAAGTCCTAGTCAACCAGTTTGGATCTTAGCTCAATTTCCTTTTTTTTTTAAAATAAAAAAAATCCTTTGTTTAAGAAAAAAAAAATCCTCACACATTACCGTTGAGGTTTTGTTTGTTTTGCAGAATCAAAACCAAGGGAATTAGCTGAGCATTTTAGTACTAAATTTCCACATTTTACTTTTCCCATCTAAAATCTACAACTAAAGAAAGAGATAATTAAGTTTCACTTTTCCATTATGACGCTCTGAGTAATACTACAGACACCAACTGATATGACTGTAGTTCATTAATTTTCATTCGGAGTTCATTATGAACTTTATTTATTTACAGTAAATAAGAAATTGTTGCACCAGTTTGTGTCTAAAAGTTGATGAAGATCCAATTGCATGTGTTTTCGTGGATCACAAGTTTTAGTTTTATGTGCCGTCGTTTTGAAGCTTTATTAGTATGAACTCTTCAACCTATGTGCCATTTTTCTCTCCAGTCAATTGAGAACGGATATGAGTGGTTCAATGTCTAATTTAAATACAGAAATGGTAGCTGAATGATGGTGACTCTATATTGTCCTAAAGTCTTGCCAAATGGCACTCTCAGAGAAAGCATGGACCCACCAGGAATATATAGAGATAGCCGTGGAGAGTATCTTTCGAATTATGCCCTATTTCATTTGGCCTCAAATCAAGTCATCAGATTCCTAATTGACCTGCATTCCACAAAATCTTCGTGCACTTCTGTTTTCGACTGAGAAAGAAAGAAATTAAATAAATACAATAATAATAATAAAGTACAAGACACAGTCACATATTTTGTATTTTGCTGGCTCGAGCATGCGTGAAAAATCACGTCAGCTGTCATCATTCACCACAATGAATTTGATCAATTTGGTTTCTAAGCAACAACAAAAAGAAAAGGGAAAATAAAAATAAAACTACAAAAAATATGATGTCTTTCGCGGCAAAATTTCTCCTGAACAAACCCTAAACTCTCATATCTATCTCATATAATCTTCTTACAGCACCGGATCAATGCAGTGGCTTATGAATCCTCTTATGTTTTTTTAGTTCCTGGTGAGTTCGGTTTTTAAGATGTAAAATTGTTTTTACTCATTGTTTTGCAATAGTTGCGTCTATTATTTGTATATTTTATTATTTGCAATAGTTGCGTTTATTCAGATCATCAAGCTTTAAGGTACTTGAGTTCTCAAAAGAAGTTGAATTAATGCTCAACATGTCAAATGGAGTTCCTACTTTCAAGATTTCAACTTTTCTCTCAAGTATTGTACAAGACTGGGGAATCTAAATACAAAGTTGAAGATGCTTTGAGCATAAGGAATCTGTTATTAACTAAGATGAGTCATCAAGTTATTGGGTTTGAGGAGTTAAAAGATTAGTATGTTACAGATCCATATTTCAGCTCTATAGAATATGAACTCCAAAGTCCTACTGGTTGAAAGATGCATCCATTTCGAATGCTTGATGGGTATTTATTTAAAGGCAATTTGTTGCGTATTCCTGAGGGATTGTTACGTGAATAAATTATCAAGGAGTTTCATGGTAATAGATTAGGACATTTCAGTAGGGATAAAACATTGGCTATGGTGACTGATCATAATGTACAAAGATGTTGATAGACTGGTTCGGAAGTGTCAAATTTGTCAGTTTGGCAAAGGAAGTTCACAAAACAAGAAATTAAACCAAATCCTAGTTAAGATAGGAAAATAATTAATTGAATAATTGAATACAGCTAAAACTTAGCCCTTTTTGGCTAGGATGGATGCTCGTGCATCACAAGTCAATCCTGCCTTTTTCAATAAACAATATAAAACGATTCATTCATAAATTGTGATGCTAAACTAAATACAATTAAACCTTAAACATTTGTCCTCCATATTATTCACTACCTAATAAATCATCACTATCCTTTGATTTTTCAATTAGTGAAGGAGACCTCACATGGTGTCAACTTTTGGAATGAATTGTTGATGTATATATGTACAACATTTCAAAATATACTTTGGAATGAATTCGATCAAAAGGTTAATGCCCTTCTTTTTCTTTTCATTTGTTCAGAATTGCTCTTCTTTTTTTATTCGTGGGTAATCATTTGTTTATCAATGATTCTTTTGGATGTTATTTGTTTTTAAGTTGCGTTTTTACCTTCATTTCAGTTTTAATTCCAAATTCAAATTTTCAATTGAGATTGTTAGCCTTATAAAAAAGTAGGAAACTATTATTTGCGGCAGATAATTAATTAATAAATTGCATGCTGAGAAATTCGATTAATAAGTTCGATAGAATAAGAAACTTATTTAAAAAGAATTTCTTTACCAGCCTAGGAAAGAAACTTTTCTTTCCAACCATTAAGACGATGCTAACATACCTAAATAATTCCTTCTTACCCCTACCAGCCCGTCGTCCACCTCGTGCTGCCTTCCTGGCCGATGCAGAAATAAATAAAAAAGGCATCTATATCTATATCTATAATTTCCTAAAAAATTATCTATAGAAATTATGAAAAAAATAAATTATATATCTATATAAAGGCACAGGCAAAGGCATCAAACCCTAAAAAGGATTTGTCTTCTCTTCTCTCCACCCATCACTCGCTCGTTCCAAGAAAGAAACAATGATTGACGAGTCGATGCGAGTCGTTTTAGAGATGATCGACGCTGTGATGAAAAAAAGAGATGCTATGTCTGGCGCGACTGAGACTGTATGCATGCGTTTCTCTCTCTCTGTCTCTCCCCTTTTTTTTTCAGTAAATTTAAAAAGTATGATTGTTGTTGATTTTTTTATGAAAAAAATTCTATCCAATTTGCCATTCAGTTACCTCCCCTTATGTCAAATCTCAAGATAGAGGAGAAAACAGACGACCCTCCTGGACGACGGCAGGAGGAGGAGGAGGGAGAGCAGGATTCGAGCGAGTAAAAATCCTCACTCATTTAGTTTGGCCTCTATTCTTGTAAGTTTTAACGTGTCCTCATGTATGATATGATTTTCCCCTCTTTCCCATTCTGCAGGTATGCCGAGTCTGTTCTTGGTTTTCTTCATGAATCTACCGTAGATTATGTGAAGGAAGCATGCGACACGGAGGAGATCGTCATAGGGCTATGAAGTCCATCTGCAGATTGTTTGCAAGTCTTCAATCGGTAAGATCCTGACCTAACTAAACTTGTCACTTGTCTCTATAACAATTTGGGTATGTCTTTTCCTTTTTTCTGCTATTTTTATTTATTTATTTATTCATTATGCTGCTAGTTTAGATGTTGGTACAACCATTCGTGATAAGGTAATAACCAGTGTGATTACCAGTTTTCATCGTCTTCTTTTCAAGATTTGGCACTTCAGTTGTTTTTGTGAGGTCTATGATTTGCATATTAACCACATGCAAAAGCCTTTTCTCTGCTCTGGAAACATCTGGGTTCTTTGATCGAGTAAAACAAAGTGATTCTAATTCGATATATAGGGGGATTTTTAATTCCAGGAGTCAAAGCATGATGTGGTGGTCATCTATGTAATCAAGATATGCATGCCTTTACTTTTTGTTTGTTTTGTTGAGAGTTAAGCTGCATACTAGCTTTGAATCAAGCTGCAGAAGTTAAGCCTGCAGATTAACAGTGAAGAGGATGAAGAAATCAAAGGAGCTGAAGAACTTTCCTTTTATAGCAATAGCCGTTAAAGGTTATGTCCAACGGCTAGTTTTCTGTCTATTTTGGGAAACTCTACAGCTGTCTTTCTTAGCTGTCTTAGTCCTATCTGTTGTAACGATTCCTTGCCTAGGTGTAAGAATCGTAGCCTCCAATGACCTTGAAAGGCTGGAGATGAATCCTTGTGTCCTAGATATTTTTAGGATCTGTTTTTGACAGAATGAGTCATGCATATATTCTGTGTGTTCTTGGCTCTGTTGAATATACAAGAAAATATACTGAAACAAATATACTCTCTGAGTTTTCTCTCCTCTGCATATGTTGCTAACAAAAGGTTTTTGTTTTGTTGCTAACCAGAAAGTTTTATACCAAAAATCAACATGGTATCAGAGCTGTGGGTCTGATTTCAGAGAGGGGCGTGAGCTGTGAGAAAGAGGGCTTTCCTGAGAAATTTTCAAAAGGGATAAAGGTTGCTCTTTTAGTGTCTGGTTCACTGAGACTCACTCAAAATGGTGGGTTCAGGTTCTTCAAGTGGAGATTTAAGAACTCCACAGTTTAATGGTGCAAACTATGATTTTTGGTCAGTAAAAATGGAGACTATTCTCATAGCATATGATCTATGGGATGCAGTGGAGCTTGGAGTATATCCACAGCCGATTCTTGAGGAGGAAGAACCAGAGAGTTCTGAAGGAGAAGAAGGCTCTGTAAAAGAAGAAGATGAGACTGTGCAAATTCCAGTGGAAGCACCGACTATCTCCAAAGAAGATAAGATAAAAAATGCCAAGGCTTTGAGTCTTATACAAGGAGCACTAACTGATGAACTTTTTCCTCGCATCAGAAATGAGAAGACTGCAAAAGGTGCTTGGGAAATTCTGAGAAGAGAGTTCAGAGGAGATAAAAAGGTAAGAGCTGTGAAATTACAAGCTATTAGAGCTGATTTTGAATATTTGAGAATGAATGATGCTGAATCTCTGGATGACTACTTTGCTCGATTTTTTGGAATTGTAAACAACTTGAAATCTCTAGGAGAAGATGTAACAGAGAAAAGGATTGTCCAAAAATTGTTGATGAGTATAAGTAGGAAGTACAAGTCCATTGTGTCAATCATTGAAGAAACCAGAGACCTTGAAACTATTAGAGAAGAAGAAATTCTTGCATCTGTCAAAGTCTATGATAAAAGGGAGGATTTGCATGATGAAAGGGATAAGTTGGCTGGAACTGAGAAGGCTTTTAGCAGCCTCAGAGTTGGAAATAATCAAGCTTCTGGAGCTAACAAAAGTTCTCAGGGAAAGCAAAATCAAAAATGGCAAGGACAAAACAAAAAAGGCTCGAATTGGTCTCAAGGTGGAAACTCAAATTGGAATAATGGCTCTGGAGGGAATTGGAACAACAGCTTCAATTCACAAAACAAATCAGAAGGAAGTAGCAGTCAAGGTGGTGTGAAACCACAGTGCCAAGTATGTAAGAAATACCATTTTGGTATTTGCAGATATAAAGGAAAACCAAAATGTGAGAAGTGTAGTCGATTTGGCCATTTAACAAAGGACTGTGAAAGTGGTAAACAAGTTGCAAATTGTGCAAAGGAAGAAGAGGTAACCACAGGAACAATGTTCTATGCTTGTCATGCAAGTTCAATTGCATCAAGCAAGTCTGTGTGGTTTGTTGACAGTGCATGCAGCAACCACATGACCTCTCAACAGTCTTTATTGATCAATCTTGATATGTCAGTGACCTGCAAAGTGAAAATGGGCACTGGTGATCTTGTTCAAGCCACAGGAAAAGGGACACTTGTAGTTGAGACAAGAAAAGGAAGAAGATACATAAATGAAGTGTTGCTTGTCCCTGGTCTGAATGAGAATTTGTTGAGTATAGGACAAATGCTGGAGCATGGGTACTACATTCTATTTGGAGGAAATCATGCATTAATATGTGATGACAGCAGCCTTGATAATGTTGTTGCCAAAGTTGAAATGGCTGGAAATAGATGTTTTCCATTATCTATGGAATCTATCTGCTCAATGGCAATGAAAGGAGCAGTACAAGAAGATCCATGGGTTTGGCATAGAAGATTGGGGCACTTGAACTTTGCAAGCATGAAAAAAATGCAGCAAACACAAATGGTGCTAGGCTTGCCTAATTTCTCAGAAAAGGAAGGAGTATGTGAAGGCTGTGTGTATGGTAAAAGCCACAGAGAACCATTTGAGAATGAGAAGCCTTGGAGAGCCAACAGTCCACTTGAGTTGATACACACAGATGTATGTGGTCCAATGCAAAATGAGTCCATTGGAGGAAATAAATACTTCATCACATTCATTGATGACTATTCAAGAATGTGTTGGGTATATTTTCTAAGAAACAAGTCAAGTGTGATAAGTGTGTTCAAAAAGTTCAAAGCATTTGTTGAGCTACAAAGTGGATTCAATTTAAAGAAACTAAGAAGTGACAGAGGTGGAGAGTACACTTCACATGAATTCCTTGAGTATTGCAGTGATCTTGGCATGGAGAGGCAACTGACTATTGCCTACTCACCTCAGCAAAATGGAGTTGCTGAAAGAAGAAACAGAACCATTTGTGAAATGGCAAGATCAATGATGACTGAGAAGAAAATTCCTGTAAAGTTCTGGGCTGAAGCAGTTGGTACTGCTGTGTATCTGCAAAACAGGTGCTATACCACTTCAGTTACAGACAAAACACCATTTGAAGCTTTCACAGGAAGAAAACCTGGTGTAAAACACTTAAGAGTGTTTGGAAGCATCTGTTACAGTCACATTCCATCAAATCTTAGACAGAAGTTTGATGACAAAGCAAGCAAAGGAATCTTTATGGGTTATGGCAGCTGTGAGAAGGGTTACAGGATTTATAATCTTCAAACTGAGAAGATTATACTCTCAAGAAGTGTTGTTTTTGATGAGAACAAATCCTGGAATTGGGAAAGCAAGCAAGTTGAAACTGTCTCCATGCCTCTTATTTTTGAAAATGGAAATTCTGAGATAACTGAAGCAGAGGAAACCTCTCATGAAATTCACAGCATTGATTCCCCAAATCAAAATCAATTAATCTCAGATGATGAACATGTCCCTGAGAGCAATGGCAGTGGTTCTAGTCAAGGCTTAACTCCAAGTAATACACCAGTAAGGTTGAGAAGCTTGGAGGACATCTATGCAAGATGTCATATGACTATTATTGAACCAGGAAATTATTATGAAGCTATTGAAGACAAAGCATAGAAGGAAGCAATGGAAGCTGAGATTGAAACTATTGAAAAGAATGGAACTTGGGAGCTGGTGGAAAGGCCTACTCATAAACCAGTCATAGGAGTCAAATGGGTGTTCAAAACCAAGCTTAATCTGGATGGAACGGTTCAAAAACACAAGGCTAGGCTTGTAGCTAAAGGGTATGCTCAGAAACCTGGTATTGACTTTAATGAAACCTTTGCCCCAGTGGCAAGGTTAGATACAATTAGAACTTTGATTGCACTTGCAGCACAAAAGGGTTGGAAGTTGTTTCAACTAGACGTGAAGTCAGCCTTCTTGAATGGAGTACTTGAGGAGGAGGTTTATACTGAGCAACCAGAGGGGTTTGAAGTGAAAAAGGCTAGTCATAAGGTTTATAAGCTAAGGAAGGCTCTCTATGGTTTGAAGCAGGCTCCCAGAGCCTGGTACAGTGAGATTGACTCTTATCTCACTAGCTGCAAGTTTCAAAGAAGCATTAGTGAGGCCACCTTATATACCAGAACTGATGAAGAGGGAAAATTGATCATTGTCTCTATATATGTTGATGATATAGTGTATACTGGAAATAGTAATGCATTGCTCAGTGAGTTTAAAAAGGACATGATGCAAAAGTATGAAATGACTGACCTTGGACTCCTACATCATTTCTTAGGAATGGGGGTTCTACAATCTGAAAAAGGGGTGTTTATTCATCAAAGCAAGTATGCAAAGTCCTTGCTTGTGAAGTTTGGCCTCGAGGATTGTAAATCAGTTACAATTCCTCTTCCCACTGGTGAAAGACTAAAGAAAGTTGATGGAAGTGAATTAGCCGATAAAGGTCTGTTTAGAAAAATTGTTGGCAGCTTGTTATATTTAACTGCAACCAGACCTGATATAATGTTTGCAGCCAGTCTGTTATCAAGATTCATGCACAGCCCTACAAAGAAGCACATGGGAATTGCAAAAAGGGTTCTCAGATACATTCAAGGCACTCTCAGCTATGGCATTGAATTTACAAGGGACAAAAATGCTGTTCTGATTGGTTTTTGTGACTCTGATTGGGCTGGCAGTGAAGATGACAGTAGAAGTACATCTGGATATGCATTCAGTTTTGGTAGTGGAGTTTTTTCATGGGCTTCAGTCAAGCAAAACACAGTTGCATTGTCAACTGCAGAAGCTGAATACGTTTCAGCTGCTGAGGCAACAGCTCAAGCTATCTGGCTAAGGTTTGTGTTGGATGATTTTGGTGAAATGCAATCTGATGCAACGCCATTGTTTTGTGACAACATGTCAGCAATATCAATGGTTAAAAATTCTGTTTTCCATCAGAGAACAAGACACATAAACCGAAGGTATCATTTCATAAGGGAAGCTTTACAAGAAGGGGTGCTTGACATGAAGTTCTGCAGAAGTGAAGAACAGTTGGCAGATATTTTTACAAAAGCTCTGCCCAAAGATCGATTCAATTACTTGAGGTTGAAACTTGGAGTGAAACCAGTAAGCAGCTTAGGAGAGGCTGTTGAGAGTTAAGCTGCATACTAGCTTTGAATCAAGCTGCAGAAGTTAAGCCTGCAGATTAACAGTGAAGAGGATGAAGAAATCAAAGGAGCTGAAGAACTTTCCTTTTATAGCAATAGCCGTTAAAGGTCATGTCCAACGGCTAGTTTTCTGTCTATTTTGGGAAACTCTACAGCTGTCTTTCTTAGCTGTCTTAGTCCTATCTGTTGTAACGATTCCTTGCCTAGGTGTAAGAATCGTAGCCTCCAATGACCTTGAAAGGCTGGAGATGAATCCTTGTGTCCTAGATATTTTTAGGATCTGTTTTTGACAGAATGAGTCATGCATATATTCTGTGTGTTCTTGGCTCTGTTGAATATACAAGAAAATATACTGAAACAAATATACTCTCTGAGTTTTCTCTCCTCTGCATACGTTGCTAACAAAAGGTTTTTGTTTTGTTGCTAACCAGAAAGTTTTATACCAAAAATCAACATGTTTGTAAACGTTGTAATATCACTTTGGTATTAAATTTTGCATCTATGATTGTTGTAGGGGGCTCCTCGTAATCGTGAGGAATTCGAGGCATCCATCCCTGAGAATCCTGACGACTGGACATAAGGGGTGAGTAAATAATAACCATGTATTTGATAAACGTTATTAGCTTGTTTGTAAATATTGTTGCAATCACCTTCTTTGGGTTCTTGATTGTTGTTGGTTGACTATGAACCTGAGATGGTAACATTTTCCCCATTTTGTCTGGTCTTGGTGTGTATATTTAGCACCTTAATTGCTTTTCAGATGTCTATTATTCGTATATCTGTTTGATGAACCGTCATGGAAACATACATCTGGTTCCACTGATCAACCATGTCATCCAGTAAATATGCTGCCAATGTTAAGAGGCATTAATTCAATATCTTGTTTGCAAATGTTATAATCAGACCGGAGTTTGAATATCTGATTGTTGTAGGAGAGCTTTCGACGCTTGCATTGTTTTATCTCGTAGGGCTCCTTATTATTCATATTATTAGACACACACAACACAAGGTCGTCTAGGTCTTGCTCTGGAAATATCAGCTTATGTTGGTCATCTTTAAGAATGTTATTCTAATGTGATATGCGGAGGTGTTTATGGAGTCAAAAAATTGCTATAGTTTGTACTGAAACAGTTTTGTACTGGATTTTTGCAGATGTGGGAGTATATGTACCAAAAGGAACAGGAGGCTATGAGGAATTTCGCAGAGCAACAGGTGAGGAAGTAAAATTTGGTAAAATGTATTATCCAAAGTGATTCATGTTTGATATATATATATATATATAGGTGGATTGATTGTTCCAAGAGTCAGATGAATATGGTGATCTATCTATATATGTAAAATCAAGTTGATATGTCAATGTTTGGGTTGGGATGCATGCCACAATAGCTTCTTTGGAAATGTTGTAATTCACTTTTCATCTTTGATTGTTGTTGTATGACAGTTGGCTTTGCAGAAGCAGAAGCAGAAGCAGAAGCAGGAGCGATTGGACAGCAAATTTCGAAGAAGACGAAAAATTGCGAAGAAGAGGAGTAAAAGAGAGAGAGAGAGCTCAAGTGGCTTGGCTTGAATATGTCTAGTATTTTTCATGTTCTAAATTAATTAATTAATGCTGACTCGGAGAAAGGAACCCATTGTTGTGAATAAAGACCAATTCACTCCCCTTTAGACCTTGTTGTTGATGGACTTTGGACAAGACTCAATGATGGATGAGTCTTACACACACACACAGAAAATAACCAAGTACAAATGACACGAGTGTTTATAGAGGTTCAGCAAATTTTGCCTACATCCTCTTGGTGATCCCCTTGAGAAATTTCACTAATGAAGATAGGTTACAACTTTGGTTTACAACTGAAAAACCCCTTTAGAACACTACTCTCACAATCTGTTTCTCTCTCACCCTTGCTCAACACCTTGATACACTTGAGAACTCTCTCTTCTACTTGACTCACTAGTTTCCAGCTACTTTTCCTCACACTAATGCTATCTTGCTTCCTTTCTATCTCAAATACACAACTCCTTGCACTTGAGAAAAGCATCATCACATCTTCCCACGTTCTGCCCTTGTTTTACTGAAGTAGATCACACCTTGGGCAGGCAAAGGGCTTGATAATGACAGCTACAAGTTCAGCTACCCAATAAAGGTAGGAACACCTTGAAACAAGCCAATATCTTTCCTTAAGTTGCTCTCCTTGCTTCCCAGCAACTTGCCACCTTTCATTTAAGTCAGAAGTGACTTAAAATATCCTTGCAAGTGGATAGAAAACGATAGCACACTAAAGAAACTGTTGAGAAACAGTGCAAACTCGAAACAGCATGTGTCGGGCGACCGGTCGCTGGTAGCTTGCGACCGGTCGCAAGAAGATTTCGCTCCAGGCCTCGACTCTGCCTGAAAACGACCGGTCGCAAATAGCTGGCGACCGGTCGCGAGTCGACTTAGCTCCAGACTTCGACTCTGCCTGAAAACGACCGGTCGCAAATAGCTGGCGACCGGTCGCGAGTTGTCTTAGCTCCAGACTTCGACTCTGTGAAGAAACGACCGGTCGCAAATGTCGTGCGACCGGTCGCTAGTCCAAGATTTAGTATCCTTTATGCGAGCCAATTTTCCAACAATCTCTACCTTGGCGAGCCTAAAACTCATTGTGGACATCATTGCCTTCCAGGACATCTGTAATGTCTTGAGAATCGTCCCGATAACTCTCAAGAACTCCACCTCAATCTTTAGCATGTAACAAGATTGAGCAAGCTCAAACAATGCTTGAACTTTGCTGTTGTGACTAGCTTTGTGAGACAATCTGAAGCGTTCTCATTTGTATGAACCTTCCTAATCTTGATGTCTCCATCATTCACCCAATCTCTTATCCGGTGGTACCGAACATCAATGTGTTTTGATCTTCCGTGGAATGCTTGATTCTTTACTAGGTGTATAGCACTTTGACTATCACTTTGTATCACCACCAAGTCTTGGGCAATCCCGAATTCCTTTGCCAATCTTTTCAGCCACACCGCTTCCTTTGAAGCTTCCGTTAGCGCCATATACTCCGCTTCTGTAGTAGACAAGGCACTAACCGATTGTAGAATCGCTCTCCAACTAATCGGTCCTTCACCACACATGAAGACATATCCCGTGGTGGATCTCCTCTTGTCTAAATCCCCTGCATAGTCAGAATCTACATACCCCGACACACATGCTTTTCCTTGTTGTCTTTCAAACAATATCCCAATCCTCTTGGTGCCCTTCAAGTACCTGAGAATCCATTTTGCTGCTGTCCAATGTTGTTTGCCCGGATTCGCCATGTACCTTGACACCACACTTACGGCTTGGGCTAAGTCGGGGCGTGTGCACACCATTGCATACATGAGACACCCTACCAAGCTTGCAAATGGAACTTTGTTCATTTCTTCCTTCGGATAATGTGGGTAGTTCAAGAACTGCAAGTTCAAGACAATGTGAGTCAGATGATGTTTTGGCTAATCTACAGGCAGACCCTGGACTAAGAATTCGTATGATTGAGTATGATACTAATATTAGAGATGATGTTCGAAGAGCATATCTACAAAAAGGACCTTGTCAACCTAGAGGTCATTCTTTCCCACAAAGTAATATCTCCGGAATTAATCGACGCTTCATTCTCCAATGGTTTGATAATTGATTGGTTGGAGTATAGTGTATCTAAAGATGCTGCATTTTGTCTTTATTGCTATCTCTTTAAATCCAATTTTGAACAAGTGGGTAGCGAAGCCTTCACTGGAGCAGGGTTTAAGAATTGGAAGAAAGGGAGAGAAAGAATGAAGGTGCATGTTGGACCGGTTGGTAGTGTTCATAATAAAGCTAGAGAAGCTGCTACAAATTTGATGAATCAAAATACACATATTGAAACGGCTGTGAGCAAACACTCCAAACAAGCTCGTGTGGCATATCGAAGATGCTTAATTGCATCAATCAAGTGCACTAAGTTTCTATTGAGACAAGGTCTTTCTTTTCGTGGAAATGATGAAAGTGCCATTTCAAGCACTAGGGGAAATTATTTGGAGCTATTGCAATTCCTTGCAGACAATGATGAGAAAGTTAAAGAAGTTGTGTTGGAAAATGCTCCGGGCAATCTCAAGTTAGTAGCTCCAAAGATTCAAAAAGATATTGTCAATGCATGTGCGGGGGAAACACTTGATGTTATCATAAGTGGTTTAAAAGATAGATTCTTTTCTATATTGGTGGATGAAGAATATTGATATTGCCTCTTTCTTCACATACTATGTGCATACTATGTTCATTGCTTTGCTAATCAACTTCAACTAGCACTTGTTGCTGTAGCAAAGAAGAATATTGATATTGCCTCTTTCTTCACAACCACTAATAGTGTGGTTAACCATGTTGGAGCATCTTGTAAGCGGCGTGATGCACTTAGAGCACAACTCCAAGAAGAACTTGTGATAGCTTTTGAAAATGATTGTCTTATAACGGGGCGAGGTTTGCATCAAGAAACAAGTCTCATACGTGCCGGTGACACACGATGGAGCTCACATTACGGTACCATTATTAGCATCATTTTCATGTTTTCATCTGTGATTCATGTGCTTCAAATGATTATTGATGATAATCCTAATGATAGTGCCGGTGAAGCAAATAAGATTCAAAGGGAAATGCTTACATTTCAGTTTGTGTTTCACTTATTCTTAATGAAAGCTATATTGGGACTCACAAATGATGTGTCACAAGCATTGCAAAAGAAAGATCAAGAAATTGTTAATGCAATGGCTTTGGTGAAATCATGCAAGGAAAAGCTACATTGTATGAGGAATAATGGGGTTGATGCATTGGTTGAAGAGGTGTCTTCATTTTGTGACAAACATCATATTGATGTTCCTAACATGGATGAGGCATTCGTACTTCCAGGGAGGTCAAGGCGTAATGCTCCAATAAAGACAAATCGTCATCATTATCGTGTGGAGCTCTTTATTTATGTCATTGATGAGCAACTTACGGAGTTAGATGATCGTTTTAATGAGGTAAATACTGAGTTGCTCATTTGTTTGGCATGTTTGAGTCCGAATGATTCATTTGAAGCTTTTGATAAACAAAAGCTACGTCGTCTTGCTCAATTTTATCCTCAAGACTTTTCGGATGAGGATCTTTTGGCACTTGAAGATCAACTTGAGCTTTATATTCATTATGTGCGTTCGAGTAGTGATTTCTCTAACTTGCAAGGGATTGGTGATCTTGCAAAAAAAAATGGTGGAGACAAGGATGCATCGAGCATTCAATTATGTGTATTTGCTTATTACATTGGCTCTAGTTTTACCGGTTGATACTGCTTCAGTTGAGAGGGCATTTTCCGTCATGAATATTATCAAAGGTCCACTTCGGAACAAAATGGGAGATCAATGGTTGAGTGATAGTTTACTTGTTTACGTTGAGAAGGATGTTTTTGATTGTATTGAAAATGAAGCTATAATGCTACGTTTTCAAAATATGAAACCTCGTCGTGGCCAATTGTAATTTGTAATGTTGTTTTTTACATGAATTATGAATTAATGTACTATAGTTTCATTTTCAATGTTATTTTAATCTTTAAAAAAAATTTGAACTTTTACACTATGACCCTACGAGCTAAGATTCCTGGGTCCGTCCCTGCATCCTTGTATACCAAAACCAAAACATCTCAGGGTTCTCAGTAACTCACTCTCGTTCATCGGAAAAAGAGCTTCGCATCTTGACACTCCTGTTATTAAATCGACCTAGCTAGAATACTGGAAGTTACTGGTGGTGTTCAAATGGCATGAGTTTGAGCAGCCAGCCTAGCTGTGCCAACAAGCTGCCTTGAGGGTGGTGAAGTTCCAGAATAAAACCTCAATACAAATTCACTTTGAAGCGACTATTCCCTAGATACACATGTCGTAATTTTTTTTAATTTCACAAAACAAAGAGTGAACAATAAGAATTGACTAAAGATGATAGAGGTACGTAGCTTGCGCTAAGGAAGAAAGAAATATTGTATCACTTCTTTTCGAGGAAAGGAGTACAAGCTTGTGCTTCATCGTATGGCCAAGTACCTGGACGTACATATGCTATATATCATCATTCGGTGCTATTACCATTAATTATGTGTTCGGAACAATGTGCATACTTTAATTGCTTGCTACAATCGGCTAAAATGGTGTAGCATACTTAAACTAATATTTCCTGCATCCAGGTCCACCCCACAATGGGTTCTTGTGCTCACCCTTTGTGTTCAACATTAATTGTGCTCAATTTAGTAGTCAAAATTAATATCGGGAACCACGTTATATATTGTTGAAACTCTTACATATATATGGTTGGAAATGTCTGCTTATTCCATGTCTTTACATGCAGAATTGGGAAACTTATAAAAAAATCATAACTCTGCAACTTAATGAATTTAACCTCATAATACTAATTAAATACATCTAAGCTTTCCACTCTACCTAGAATTAACAACGCTCATAGTAAACAATAAGTCCACAAGCAGCTACTTCGCGGCTTGAACCATTCTTAAGTAACAATAGTAGTCCTCCAGCAAAGCCAACACACTCCTTGAACGCCTTTGCATATATACTATTCCTCTATATCCAATCCTTTGATTCTAGTTTTTGTGCCAAGAATTTCATTGACAAATATTGACTCCCTTTGGCATGCAATCTTTCAATATCTATGCTCTTTCCGATCTCCAACATCTTTTCTATCTCACTAACCCAATTGTCGTCCATCTTCACAAAATCTTGTTCCAATAAGTTTTTGGCCATAGTGACAGCATGATCTCCGAATTCATTGCCTTCCACATCAATTTTGTACTTTTCTAAATCTGAAGGCCTCACTCCCAACCATTTAGGGCATGTTTACGTATCAGTAATGGGTATGTGAGGAAAGGGAATGATTTCCATTCCTAACTTCCCCTGCGTTTACTTGCAATCAGGAATGAAAAAATAAGTGGGCCCCACCTCAAAATCCGTAATCACATCCCCTAAAAACTGGGTATCAGATCACCTAGGGGGGAGTAGTCGATACGATTCCCATTCCTGTTTTCTCTTAATAACTTCCAAAAATACCTTTACTACTTTACCATAATTCCAAAAAACCCCAAACCCGAAAAAAAAAAAAAAAAAAAAAAAAAACTCACGCCAAGAAGTTCCAAGACGCTCCAACCCTAAAAAAGATTTGTCTTCTCTTCTCTCCACCCATCACTCGTTCGTTCCAAGAAAGAAACAATGATTGACGAGTCGATGCGAGTCGTTTTAGAGATGATCGACGCTCTGATGAAAAAAAGAGATGCTATGTCTGGCGCGACTGAGACTGTATGCATGCGTTTCTCTCTCCCTCTCTCTCCCCTTTTTTTTTCAGTAAATTTAAAAAGTATGATTGTTGTTGATTTTTTTATGAAAAAAATTCTATCCAATTTGCCATTCAGTTACCTCCCCTTATGTCAAATCTCAAGATAGAGGAGAAAACAGACGACCCTCCTGGACGACGGCAGGAGGAGGAGGAGAAGGAGGGAGAGCAGGATTCGAGCGAGTAAAAATCCTCACTCATTTAGTTTGGCCTCTATTCTTGTAAGTTTTAACGTGTCCTCATGTATGATATGATTTTCCCCCCTTTCCCATTCTGCAGGTATGCCGATTCTGTTCTTGGTTTTCTTCATGAACCTACTGTAGAGTTTGTGAATGAAGCATGCGACACGGAGGAGGATCGTCATAGGGCTATGAAGTCCATCTGCAGATTGTTTGCAAGTCTTCAATCGGTAAGATCCTTACCTAACTAAACTTGTCACTTGTCTCTATAACAAGTTGGGTATGTCTTTTCCTTTTTTCTGCTCTTTTTATTTATTTACTTATTATGCTGCTAGTTTAGATGTTGGTACAACCATTCGTGACAAGGTAATAACCAGTGTGATTCGCAGTTTTCCTCGTTTTCTTTTCAAGATTTGGCACTTCAGTTGTTTTTATGAGGTCTATTATTTGCATATAAAGCGCATACAAAAGCTTTTCCTCTGCTCACTTTGGAATTAAATTTTGCATCTATGATTGTTGTAGGGGGCTCCTCGTAATCGTGAGGAATTCGAGGCATCCATCCCTGAGAATCCTGACGACTGGACACAAGAGGTGAGTAAATAATAACCATGTATTTGATAAACGTTATTAGCTTGTTTGTAAATATTGTTGCAATCACCTTCTTTGGGTTCTTGATTGTTGTTGGTTGACTATGAGTCTGAGATGGCAAAATAGTAAGTAATTCCCCATTTTGTCTGGTCTTGGTGTGTATATTTAGCACCTTAATTGCTTTTCAGATGTCTATTATTCGTATATCTGTTTGATGAACCGTGTCATGGAAACATACATCCAGTTCCACTGGTCAATCATGTCATCCAGTAAATATGCTGCCAATGTTAAGAGGCATTAATTCAATATCTTGTTTGCAAATGTTTTAATCAGGCCGGAGTTTGAATATCTGATTGTTGTAGGAGAGCTTTCGACGCTTGCATTGTTTTTGCTTGCGGGGCTCCTTGTTATTCATATTATTAGACACACACAACACAATGTCTCTAGGTCTTGCTTTGGAAATATCAGCTTCTGTTGGTCATCTTTAAGAATGCTATTCTAATGTGATATGTGGATGGATTGTTTATGGAGTCAAAAAAATTGCTATAGTTTGTACTGAAACAGTTTTGTACTGGATTTTTGCAGATGTTGGAGTATCTGTACGAAAAGGAACAGGAGGATATGAGGAATTTCGCAGAGCAGCAGGTGAGGAAGTAAAATTTGGTCAAATGTATTACCCAGAGTGATTCATGTTTGATATATATATAGGTGGATTGATTGTTCCAAGAGTATGAATATGGTGATCTATCTATATATGTAAAATCAAGTTGATATATGTCAATGTTTTGGTTGGGATGCATGCCACAATAGCTTCTTTGGAAATGTTGTAATTCACTTTTCATCTTTGATTGTTGTTGTATGACAGTTGGCTTTGCAGAAGAAGAAGCGGATACAGAAGCGATTGGACAAAACATTTCGAAGAAGACGGAAAATTGCGAAGAAGACAAGTAAAAGAGAGAGAGAGAGCTCAAGTGGCTTGGCTTGAATATGTCTAGTATTTTTCATGTTCAAAATTAATTAAATTAATGCTGACTCGGAGAAAGGAATTGGTTTGCCCTTGTTTTTGCATTCGTGAGTAATATTTGATAATAACCCCGTTTTTCAATACAACAATTTTTAGATGAGATTATCTTCTCGGATGTTCCTACTTTCAAGCATTCAACTTTTCTCTCAAGTACTGTACAAGGCTGGGGGTTCTAAATAACAAAGTTGAAGATGCTTTGGGCATAAGGAATATGTTGTTAACTAAGATGAGTACTCAAGTTATTGGATTTGAGGGGTTTAAAGATCAGTATGTTATAGATTCATATTTCAGCTCTATAGAATTTGAACTCTAAAGTCCTACTGATTGAAAGATGCATCCATTTCGAATACTTGGTGGGTATTTATTTAAAGGCAATTTGTTGTGTATTTCCGATGGGTATTTATTTAAAGGTAATTTGTTGTGTATTTCCGAGGGATTGTTTCGTGAACAAATTATCAAGGAGCTTTGTGGTAATAGATTAGGACATTTCAGTAGGGATAAAACATATTGGCTATGGTGATTGATCATAATGTACAAAGATGTTGATAGACTGGTTTGGAAGTGTTAAATTTGTCAGTTTGGCAAAGGAAGTTCACAAAACAAGAAATTAAATCAAATCCTAGTTAAGATAGGAAAAAAATTAATTGAATAATCCCCTTTTTGGCTAGGATGGATGCTCCTGCATCACAAGCTTTTTCAATACACAACATAAAACGATTCATTCATAATTTGTGATGCTAAACTATATACAATTAAAACCTTAAACATTTGTCCTCCATATTATTCACTACCCAACAAATCATCACTATCCTTTGATTTTTCAATTAGCGAAGGAGACCTCACATGGTGTCACCATTTGGAATGAATTGTTGAAGTATATACAACATTTCAAAATATACTTTGGAATGAATTCGATCAAAAGGTTAATGCCCAAACTAGCAGTAGGTTCATGCAAGAGCATAGATTCACCATGATATGCGAGGAACAAAAAATATATATATATATATATCAACTCGATCTGAGACAGAGAGGGGGTACCATGGCGATTGGTGATTGTAGTTCTTCCTCCTTTTCTTCTGGTAGCCATTCTCAATTGAAAAATCCATGGCTTTTCGATTTCTATCTTTGGGGATTTCCTTCTTTTGCAGAAGAGGTTGAGAGGCAATCTCCGTAAATTTCTTTATTTTTAATACTAAACTTAAAACAATACGTGTGTTTGGTCTTGGGCCCTATTTTAAAAACTGGACAGGTTTGTCCATGGTAATACTAATAATAGCGTGTAAGTCGGTGGAGTGTTCTTCCAACAAAAAAGAAAAACGCGAAGTCTTCTTCTCCAACCAACCCTAAAAAAGATTTGTCTTCTCCTCTCTCCCACCCATCGCTCACTCGCTCGTTCCAAGAAAGAAACAATGATTAGCGAGTCGCTGCAAGTCCTTTTAGAGATGCTCGACCGAACGGTGGAAAAACGCAATGCTCTGTCTTGCCCAAGTGATACTGTATGCATGCGTTTCTCTTTCTCTCTCTTTCGTTTTTTTTTTTTTTTTTTTTTTCAGTATTTAACTTTCTTTTTAATCTAAAATAAACTTAAAAGTATGATTGTCGTTGGCTTTTTTCACAAAAAAATGTCCTATCCAACTTGCCATTCAGTTACCTCCCCTTATGTCAAATCTCAAGATAGAGAAGAAAACGGACGAAGCTCCTGGACGGCAGGAGGAGGAGGAGGAGGAGGAGGAGGGAGAGCAGGATTCGAGCGAGTAAAAATCCTCACTCACGTAGTTTGGCCTCTATTCTTCTAATTTTTGACGTGTCTTCATGTACGATGTGATTTTTCCCCTCTTTCCCATTGTGCAGGTATCCTGATTATTTTCTTGGTTTAAGTCGTGACATCTTTGAAAGGTCAGTGAAGAGACATTGCGACACGGAAGAGGAACGCCATAGGGCTATGAAGTCCATCTCCAGATTTTGTGCACTTGTTGAATCGGTAACTGAAACTTGTCACTTGTCTCTTTAACAAGTTGTGCACTTGTTTAGGTGTTGATTCCCAGTTTTCCTCGTCTTCTTTTCAAGATTTGCCATCTAATAAATCACTTAATATTAATGAAAGTAGATTAAGGTCTATTATTTGCATATTAAGCACATACAAAAGTTTTTTCTCTGCTCCAGAAAAATCTCCATCTGGGTTCGTGGTCATCTATGTAATCAAGTAGATGAGCCGGTGTTGAGATGCATGCCTTTACTTCTTGTTTTTGTTTGTAAACGTTGTAATATCACTTTGGAATTAAATTTTGCATGTATGATTGTTGTAGCGTGCTCCTCGTACTATTGAAGAATTCGAGGCATCCATCCCTGACAATCCTGAAGACTGGACACAAGAGGTGAGGAAATAATAACCATGTATTTGGTATACTTTATTAGCTTCTTGTTTGTAAATATTGTTGCAATCACCTTCTTTGTGTTCTTGATTGTTGTTGGTTGACCATGAGCATTGTTTTCCCTCGCGGGGGTCCTTATTATTCATATTATTAGACAGACCACAAATGATGTGTTAGGCACACACAACACAATGTCGTCTAGGTCTTGCTCTGGAAATATCAAGGCTATGCTGGTCATCTTTAAGAATACTATTCTAATGATATGTGGAGGGATTGTTAATGGAGTCAAAACAATTCCTATAGTTTTTGTACTGAAACAGTTTTGTACTGGATTTTTGCAGATGTGGGAGTATATGTACTTAAAGGAACAGGAGAGTATGAGGAATTTCACAGAGCAGCAGGTGAGGAAGTAAAATTTGGTAAAATTAATGTATTATCCAAAGTGATTCATGTTTGATATATATATATATATATATATATATATATATATATAGGTGGATTGATTGTTCCAAGAGTCTATGAATATGGTGATCTATCTGTATATGTAAAATCAAGTTGATATGTCAATGTTTGGGTTGGGATGCATGCTTCTTTGGAAATGTTGTGATTCACTTTTCATATTTGATTGTTGTTGTATGACAGTTGGCTTTGCAGAAGCAGAAGCGGATACAGAAGCGATTGGACAAAAAATTTCGAAGAAGACGGAAAATTGCTAAGAAGACAAGTAAAAGAGAGAGAGAGAGCTCAAGTGGCTTGGCTTGAATATGTCTAGAATTTTTCATGTTCTGAATAAATTAATTAATTCCGACTCGTAGGAAGGAATTGGTTTCCCATTCCATCTATTCTAGATATGTTTTTTGGTTTATTACTAATATTGGGTCCTTGTTTTTGCATTCGTGGGTAATTATTTGATTATAGCCGCGTTTTCAATACAACAATTTTGAGATGAGATAGCTCACTATCTTCTCGCATTGGTTTATCAATGATGCTTTTGGATGTTATTTGTTTGTTTATGTTAAAATAAAACAAAGTGTGAAGAATTTACGATCTTTTCAGATTTAATTCCAAATTCAAATTTTCAATTGAGATTGTTCACAATAAATCTCCTGACCTCATAAAAAGGTAGGAAATTGTATAATTTGAGGCAGATAATTAATTAATAAATTAATTAGCTTGTACTTTAATTCGTAAGGGTTGGTGTAGAGTGTCAAACGGGCCGTGCTAGGCCGGCCCGTCCCATTTAAACTCGTGCTTTTAACATTTTCGTATCGTGCCGGGCCAGCTCATTTAATTTATCGGGCCGTGCCGTGCCGGCCCATTTAATAAAATCATTGATCCCGGCCTGGCCCAAAGCCCATGTCCACATTAAAACGGGCCGAGCCGAGCTTGTGCTGTGCCATACTCGGGCCCAAGAACCAACCCATTTAATTTGATTTTTTTTCACTTGATTTTTTTTTCCACTAGATAATTGAAATTATAAACATTAAAAATATAATTAGAGGCAAGAAATGATGAACTATTTGAAAACATTAATCAATCAAACATCCAAACAATATGAAGGGGCGGAGGGCAAAAAGTGTCCAACTCCACAAAGTCCACTTCAACTTTTCATCTTTAAACAACTTATTATTTTATATGTGAAGAAATGTCTTACTTTGATTATAAGAGAAGCGTATATGTCATATGTATTGATTAGATATCAAGTCCAATGTTGTTTAATTAATTTGTAGTTGATATGTTTAATTAATTAAGGACCCAAGTAATTTCCCTAAAATGAAAGACATCAAATATATGTTTATGATTAAAAAAAAACATATAAACAATGACATTAGATGTCAAATTATTGCATTTTGACTTTTTGAGAAGAAAAAAAAAAGCTAAATGGGCCGTGCTTGAAGCGGGCTCGGGCCAAGCCAAGCCCATGTCGGGCCATGGGCCGGCCCAGTCCATTGGACCTATTTTTTGATCCCAGTCCGGCCCAAGTTTTCGTAATATTCGTGCTCATGCCGTGCCGTGCCTCATTTAAACGGGCTGGGCTCGTGCCATGCTGGGTTGGCCCGTCCCGTTTGACACCTCTAGGTTGCTGTGTGTGTGAAAAGAAGAAAACCCTCTCAACTCCTTTATATATATCAAGAGAGGAAAACCCTCTCAACTAAGAAAACTAAGCAAATCAAATATCAGAAAATATATAAAAAAGACTGAAATAATTCCTTCCATTAAGACGATGCTAACAGACCGAAATAATTCCTTCTTACCCCTACCAGCCAAAGTAGGCAGAAATAAATAAAAAGAGGCATCTATATCTATATCTATAGGAAAATGCTAGGGATACCAACTTGGGATACCAACTTGTGTACCAACTATCTAATAGAGCGTGGGCCCCATTGTATTGGTGGGCTCCACCTCTATTAGAGAGTTGGTACACGAGTTGGTAAGTTGGTCTCCCTAGCATGACCCATATCTATATATATAAAGCAAAAGGCAGGGAATTGTGAAACATTCAAAAATTCCGAAAATATCCTTGGTAAACTAATATTAAAACGCACTTATTTTAATTAAAGCAGGATATAATTGTAAAAGAACAATTACGCATAACTTTAAAAAAATTAAAAAGAAAAGAAAAAAGGTACAGACCCTCACTCCAGAGCAGTTGCTCTTCTTATCAGTTTCTTCGGCCTCATCGTGTCTAAGAGCAGTTCCAGTAGCAGTTCCTTTCAGTTTGCCCACCACTTCCTTCAAACCCAATTATCATAGGCCTTTCTGCCAAAACATAGAGAATATTGAGAGTAGAGAGTGGAAAGTGTAGAGAGAATGAGAGAATGAGAGTTGTAGAATATTTTCTGATTTTTCACTTATGTTTCATTACTTACAATCAACACATATATATATACAAATTCCTAAGACATTAGTCAAGCCCCCCAAGTTAGGCAACCAACCTAGTCAAGCCCCCCAAATATTGTAGGTGCCAAACATAGTAGGTGCCAAACATTAATTGACTACATAATTAACACATTAATTGACTACATAATTAACACTCCCCCTCAAGTTGGTGCATAGATATCACCAATGCCCAACTTGCCAAGAGAGTTGTGGAAAGCTATAACAAGACACTTCCTTCATTAATATGTCTGCATCGAGCTTCTTCTTAATAAAATGTCGATCCACTTCAACATGCCCCCTCACGTGGGACCACTACATGGTGGGCCACACATGGAGCAAAGGCCACATCGAAGTTAATCATTTCGGTCTGTCGGTGGCAACACCAAATCCAAGTGCAGCCGGTTGGTCGGTAGATCACATAAACCATGCGAACAAGGCAAAGGCAAAGCAAAGAACACAGAAACCCTGTGAACACGGTAAGAACACAGAAACCCTGTGAACACGGCAAAGGTAAGGTAAAGGACACAGAAACCCTGTGAACACGGCAAGGACACAGAAACCCTGTGAACACGGCAAAGGACACAGAAACCCTGTGAACACGGCAAAGGTAAGGTAAAGGACACAGAAACCCTGTGAACACGGCAAGGACACAGAAACCCTGTGAACACGGCAAAGGTAAGGTAAAGGACACAGAAACCCTGTGAACACGGCAAAGGACACAGACAAAGGCAAAGGCAAGGCAAACCAAACCCAAGAAAAGGCAAGGCAAACCAAACCCAAGCAAAGGCAAAGGACAACGGGCATGATCACATCGGAAACACACCGGTAAAGGCAAGAACACGGTAGAAGCAACAACAACACTGTCCTCAACAAGAGACAACAACACTAACAGCAGCAAGAGCAACACTGGTACCAGCAAGAGTAATATAAGCCACTGGCACCAGCAAGACAAGGCAGGGCAGACAACTGTGGCAGTAGCAATAGCAGAGGCAACTTCTCTTCACTCCCCCTCTCCCCCTGAAGAGAAGGGGTCGATGGAGCCATATGATCAGTGGCACTGGCACCAGTGAGAGAAATCTAAGACATTGGCACCAGCAAGAGCAATATAGTAGGCAACAACAACAATACTAGCAGCATCACAAATACTTCCATTATTGCAGACACAACTTCTCTTCACTCCTCCTCTCCCCCTGAAGAGAAGGGGTTGTCAGAACCATAAAAGCAGTGGCACTTGAGAAACAGAAGCTGACTGAAGCTCAGATGTAGAAGAATCAGTCATGGCAGATAGGTAACTGAATTGCAGCGGAATAGATGAGTAGCAGTGTCACTCCCCCTCAAATCCGACGACGTATGAGAGTCGAGATTTGGAGAAAGCAACACGGGTAATGACAATAAAGTTGCAGCACCCAAATAAAGTTGCATCTATCTCCCCCTCAAATCTGACACTGGTAGAGGGTCGAGATTTGGAAGAAGAGAAAATGAAATAATAGTAAAGAGACTCAAACATGTCAGTCTCGTGGCAGAAACAAATGCAAGGATAGGTGGAATGGAGATGGGCAGCCGACAACTGGAGAAAAGGAATAAAAGATGGAGAGGAGTCTGCAACAACCCAAAAAGAAAGAAGAAATAAAATGAATGAAGGTGGATGACATGTGTATACACACATAGAGAGAAAGGGACAAATATTGTATAGATAGGGTAGGTGACGTTGACAAGTGTAAGAGTTGTTGAAAAAAGGAAGAGGCATATGGTGCAAAACAAGTCAATAAAATAAAGGGAAAAGGAAGCCAAGTTATTGGCGTGAAAGAGAAGAGGTAGCAAAGATTTTCATACATATATATATATATATATATATATGGGTAGACAGAAAACTTTGATACCCACCAAAACATTAAGCACAAATGTGGTGTGCATGAGAACGAAGAGATGAGGAGAAAACACCCGTGGGTAACACCGAGAAAAGCGAAAGGCAACAAGGGAGAAGAAATATACCAGACAAAAAATGGGATGGAAATAGAGTGGAAGAAATAATTTAAGGAAATAAAAGGGAATAAAATAAGAAGTATGAGATTGGTGGTGAGAAAAGAAACCATAAAAAAGAGAATAGTAGTATTAAGAAAATGGAATGTAACAAGCAAGACACCTATCACGTGGGCACAAGAGGAAATGATGAAGAAAGGCAATATGTGATAAGAAACAAACAAACAAAAAAGGAACCCACCAAAAAAAAGAGAGACAAAGAAAGGGTGCTAAAAAACGAGAAGGAGAAAGAGAGCTCAAGATAGCAGCAAAGAAGATAGAGACCAGCAGAAAAGTCAAAGAAAAAACATAAGGAAGCTCGTTAGAGCTTGAGAGATGATGCAAACACCAGAGTGGCTGTGCAAAAGGAACAACGGCAGTAGTGTAACTCGGCATGACAGAGACAAGGCCGAGTAGGAAAAGGCTCAGCGAGCGGTGACGAGGCTCGCGGAGGAAAGGAAATGGCTCGGTGAGCGATGACGAGGCTCACGGAGGAAAGAGATCATGGTGATCAAGGAACGTACTGCCCATATGAAACAAATTAGGCCATCGTGGCCAAGGGACTTATTGCCCATAAAAATAAAAGAGAGGAAATTTAATGGAAACAAGAGAATTTACAGCAACATGAAAAAACGCCAACGACTCTCAATTTGATAGAGGATCTTAAGGATTAGCCATTAGGCTCTGATACCATGCCAAAACATAGAGAATATTGAGAGTAGAGAGTGGAAAGTGTAGAGAGAATGAGAGAATGAGAGTTGTAGAATATTTTCTGATTTTTCACTTATGTTTCATTACTTACAATCAACACATATATATACAAATTCCTAAGACATTAGTCAAGCCCCCCAAGTTAGGCAACCAACCAAGTTAGGCAACCAACCTAGTCAAGCCCCCCAAATATTGTAGGTGCCAAACATAGTAGGTGCCAAACATTAATTGACTACATAATTAACACATTAATTGACTACATAATTAACACTTTCTTCTTACAATGTGAAAAACAGAAAGAGGAGCAGAAAAATAGAGAACCACGGCTGGGAACAACCACAACGCTCCTTGCCAGCTTCACCAATTTCCCAGGTTTTCCCCGCTTAATTTGATGCATGCCTTCTTTTTATCCCTCTTTTACTGTTGTTTTGGTTTCCTCAGAAAATTTCTCATTTAATTGGGTTACTTCCCAGCATCTCCAAGAATTAAACACCTATGATTTCAACTGAAAGTTTTAGAAGGTGGTAAGCCTAACAGATCTTTCTTTCTTATTTGTATTATATTCTTTCTTTGATTGGGTTTTGAGATCTTTCACGTTCAGAGAAGGTTTTAGAGGAAAGGTGTTTGTTGATGATTTTCCGTATTTCTCTATCGTGTATGTTGAACGGTTCTCATGGCTTTTGTGTTCATATCAGACCCATGTCCAAATGAAACGGTAAATTACAGTGGGTAAGAGAGTTTTGAGAAACTTACTCCTTTTGCTGCATGCTCACCATTTATCGGATTGATTTTTATTTGCTATATGAAATGGTAGGTATGAAATTTAAGATATGAATGAAAGTTTGGTTATTCAACTTATATTTGGATTCTTGATTATTCAAGAACAGTTGCTGCAACTCCAAGAATAGGGTAGGTGTTTACTCGCATGGTTAATTCGCAGGGTAGGTGTTTGATAAAATGTATTTGGTTTTGTTCTACGAATTCAAATGACATGGTGGAGTTTTTTTTTTTCTTCACTCTTTTGCAGAGAATACTTTGAAGAGAAAACAGAGAGATGTTGCAACAAGTCTCATATTTGTTCCTTGGTCGTTCATTTTATGAAATGGTGGGTTTTGTTATTCTTTCATCACAAATTTTGTGTATTTGTTATTATGTTATTTCCTTACTGAGTGCGTTGTTTGGTTCTCTTCTCAGGTTATATAAAGAAGCAATCTGTTTATGTTGTTTTTCTTTTTTTGCCAATCTGTTTATGTTTGCTGCAATGATTGCATTTTTGTAAGAATGAAAAATAGTTTCATCCATATAAATTACTGCATTCGAGGAAATGCAACCCTCTTTTTGTGTATTGTTGGCTCTTCATATATAATTGAGATTTAAACTTGCCATAACTTATAGATTGTCTTAAACTGATGACAATGACTACTGTTGCTATATTTCTACTATTATATAGATATATATGTATATGTTGTATATTGTGGATATTGCAACCCCTGCTCACTTGGTTATGTGGAGCAGTTGGTAGCTGAGAACATCTCTTTTGGCCATGACTGTGATATGAAACCCAAGCCAGGAAGGTGAACGGGGTGAAAGGGTTCTAAGACGAGGAGGACCGCATGTATACAGATTATGCTATGATTTTTTTCCTTCTATCTTTTTTTTCTCCTGGGATTCCTTTGGTAGAAGAATTAAAAGCAAAATGAGGATGATAGAGATGGAGGGAGTTCAAGGGGAGGAAAACTGCTAAAGGACTTACTGGCTGTGGCTGTGTTTCTTCTCTTTTTAGAGGTTTGTTTCTTTTTATGCTGATATTTGTTTCTTTGATAGTTAAATTGGTGACAAAGAAGACAGCAGCTGGAGGCTTTTATGTTCAAGCAGACGTATGCAATCTTGATGTATTGAGATTGGTTTTAAATAAAGACGTATGCAATTAGTTATTGCATCTGTTTCAAATTTCGTTCAAATGGCTATTTTCTTTTACTTTCGTTCCTTAATGTGAATTGTTAACATTGTAGGTTTTCAAGGGGGGTTCAACTTCCCAAAGTGCAGGAGGCTTGCAGAGGAATTGGTGAGCTGCTTTCAACAAAACCGATTACATTGAAATAATTGTTTATTCTGTGTTTTCATTACACCACTTAAGTGATATATCTGTTTGGATGCTTAGTCTGGCTTTATTTTTATTTTTTTTGGTTCATGGTTTTATTCCTTCTGAATACAGAATCATATGTTTGGGTTTGGGGTACAAAATCGTGATGTCTAACTAATTCACCAATCCTCTCAGGTAATTCTCTTTCTCATGATTTTGTGCATTTTGTGACATTTGACATTTAATAGGCTCAATAAAAAAAGCTTTTAATTATACATTTATTTCTCTGCCTTCTCTCCAGTTTTCAGTTCTTTTGGTTTGGTTTGTTTTTTATGACGCTTTGGTTTGATGCCTTCTTTTTATCCCTCTTTTTGGTTTTCTTTTATTTCTCAGGGGATTCATTTGCTACAGGAATTAAAATAGAGTGGGAGGGAGGAAAAGGGAGGAAAGGTTTTCCTTTTTTTTTTTCTTCATTATACTTCAAGTTTTCTTTTGCTACTGGCTTCATGGATTATCAAACCCACGATAATTGTTGTGCAGGAGTTATTGTTCTCTCATTGTTGTTGTAGATAGATCGGCTGCACGTGTGGGTCTTCAACTTCTTTAGGTTTATCAGCCTTGAAATTTAGTTATATTCATAAAAAATTATGTGTTGTATTAAATGTTGTTTGTTTCCTAACAACAATGGGATCAAAGAATTTGTTTGACTACAACAGTTGAAATGATCATTTGTTCTCCTTTGCTGAGAAACAAAAGGAAGAAAATGAAACAAAAATAATAAAATTAAAAAAAAAGGAGAAATTTTTTTAACACGGTAAATTTGGTATATTTCCAATCCAGAGGTTTAACCACCAATATAGCACATAGGCTTCAAATAAGTTTCCACATCAGAGCAATTGCGAATGCCACTACAACGGTTTACATGCAATGAAAGAATGCCACTACAACGGTTTACATGCGATGAAAGAAAAAAACAAACTGTTGAGACATACATCTAGAAATTTATTATTAATTATTTTATTGTTAAACTTGGCTTCTTATAATGAAATGAAAGGATTTTCCTTTTGTCTCTTGACTTTTGAAAATGACACTATTTTTGGTACAGTTTTCTTCCGATAATTGGAGTAGGGATGTAGCAAAGGATAAACTATCAAAATTGAAGGTGAGTATACATGTTCCCAAATTATGCTAAAATTTGTCAAAATTTAAAAGTATATGTTTAAACTTGGTCTCATCTCATGTTATTTATGTACAGATTGACAATGAAAAAGTGATCAATTAGAGAGGAACGGGTGACACAAGTGGTCTTGATTGTTGCATGTCTTTCTCCTATGTGCATATTATGTAAATATTTATGTCCATCATCTAAAACTATGATGTTGTGTAGAATGAAAATATTATTTTATTTAAATTATTTGAGATTTTCCTATTAATGTTGGATTTGCTTTGGATAATATTTATATATATAGATTAACGTGTCGGTAATTAATTGAATAAGAATCCCCCTAGCTCTTAAAGTTCATTAGACTAGCCTCCCTGCACGCACTTCCGCGTGTGCGAGAGGCTTTTTTTAATCGCGCGCTATGCGCAACTTCCAAAGTTCCGTAAATATTTTTTTGCAATTGTATTTATATAGATGTCGCACGTGCAATTGTTTCAACAGTTTCATATTTTAATCGCACGTGTGTGATATATCGTCGTCTTAAAAGTTTTTCTTTATCGCTCATATTTTTCTAGATGTCCATCTTTGCAGTTTTTAAGACAATGATATATCACACGTGCGCGATTAAAAGTTTACACACTATGAAAGAAAAAATAGAAACTGCTAAGATGGACGTCTAGAAAAATACAGGCGATAAAAGAAAACTCTTAACATGACGATTTATCACACGCGCGCGATTAAAATATAAAATTGTTGAAATGGACATCTATATAAATACAATTGCGAAAAAATATTTACGAAACTTTGTAAGTCGCGCGTAGCGCTCGTGATTAAAAAAGCCTCTCGCACGCGCGGAAGCGCGTGCAGGGAGGCTAGTGAGGAAAGATACAGAGAAAATATTAAACTCAATAGCGTGGTAGTTGAATGAGAGAAAATTGCCTCAATACCGGTGGTGAATATGAACATAAAACTGAACATAATTGAACTCAATCAATAAACATTCTGTGTATTTACAATATATGGCCATGTTCATATATTCATAGAGAATGATGAATATTACTAGGCCAAATTTACTCAAGTGAATTTGGTGTAACCACACGTGTATATAACTAGCCATGAATTTGTGAATTTATAGGGAATTCATAATTGATATAAAGTTCTCTAATTTTATCATATGAATTCGTAATGGTACCATATAACTACACATGGTCATAGCATTTATGGTCTAGCCAAATGTAACCTAGAATTCACTATAAATTCTACGAACTGAGGTTATATAATCGGGTCCCTTTAGGAACCCTACCCTTGCTACCATAGTTGAGGCCCTAGGAGACCATATTTAAATATTTAACCAGGTCCTAGGCTAGGACCAGGTCCTAGGACCCAAGTATAATTAAAGTAGAGTCCTAGGAGTATGGTCCTAGGCTGACCATACGTGGTATTACCCAGGTTACCCTAGGGAACCAGGCCCTAGGTTAATGATATGGGACCTAGGTAATAAGGCTACCTGGGTAGCTATGGTAACCTGGTTACCCTAGGAGGGATAGGCCCTAGGCCCATATAATATCTAGCCTGGTTCCCTAACCCTACTAGGCTAGGATAACCTGAACAATTAATAGCTAGGGAACCAGGGAACCAGGTTACCCTAGGGTAGCTTAGGGTATTAATATAGGTAATGTGGGTGTTGTGGAGGGTAATACCAGGCCCTAGGAGGTCCTAGGGTCCTAACCTAGTAGGGTAACTCAATCAGGGTAACCAGGCCTGGTATTACCCTGGTTACCAGCCTAGGTCCTATTAATAGGGTATTAATAGGGGGCCCTACTAGGCTAGGAGGGTATTAAAAGCCTCTAGTGTGCCCCAGAGTACTAATGGATAACCTGGAAACCTGGGTTATCTAGCCTTATTACTGGGTTACCATATAATATCTAGCCTGGTTACTAACCCTACTAGGCTAGGATAACCTGAACAATTAATAGCTAGGGAACCAGGGAACCAGGTTACCCTAGGGTAGCTTAGGGTATTAACCAGGGGAGAGGATAACCATATTGGTTAATACTCGGCTGGTTACCCACCCATAGGGTCTTCTAGTAGGGCCCCCTACCTGGTAATAACCTGGTTCCCCTAACAGGTTATGGGGTTACCCAGGTCCTAACCTACCTGGACCCTAGGGCCTAGGTTGTAACCCTACCCAGGGTAGTACCCTAACCTGGGTAGTACCCTAACCTGGGTAATACTAATGGATAACCTGGAGACCTGGTTACCTAGGTTAAAGGCACAGACACAGGCATCAAACCCCAAAAAAGATTTGTCTTCTCTTCTCTCAACCCGTCGCTCCCTCGCTCGTTCCAAGAAAGAAACAATGAGTAAAGAGTCGCTACGAGTCGTTTTAGAGATAATCGAGACTGTGATGAAAAAAAGCAATGCTCTGTCTGGCGCAACTGATACTGTATGCATGCGTTTCTCTTTCTCTCTCTTTCCTTTTTTCAATAAACTTAAAAGTATGATTGTTGTTGGTTTTTTTTTATAAAAAAAAATTCTATCCAATTTGCCATTCAGTTACCTCCCCTTATGTCAAATCTCAAGATAGAGAAGAAAATAGACGACCCTTCTGGACGGCAGCAGGAGGAGGAGGAGGAGGAGGAGGAGGGAGAGGAGGATTCGAGCGAGTAAAAATCCTCACTCATTTAGTTTGGCCCCTTATGTCAAATCTCAAGATAGAGAAGAAAATAGACGACCCTTCTGGACGGCAGCAGCAGGAGGAGGAGGAGGAGGAGGAGGGAGAGGAGGATTCGAGCGAGTAAAAATCCTCACTCATTTAGTTTGGCCTCTATTCTTGTAAGTTTTAACGTGTCCTCATGTATGATATGATTTTCCCCTCTTTCCCATTCTGCAGGTATGCCGAGTCTGTTCTTGGTTTTCTTCATGAACCTACTGTAGATTTTGTGAATGAAGTATGCGACACGGAGGAGGAGCGTCATAGGGCTATGAAGTCCATCTGCAGAATGTTTGCAAGTCTTGAATCGGTAAGATCCTGACCTAACTAAACTTGTCACTTGTCTCTATACAAGTTGGGTATGTCTTTTCCTTTTCTCTGCTCTTTTTATTTATTTATTTATTTATTATGCTGCTAGTTTAGATGTTGGTACAACCATTCCTGATAAGGTAATAACCAGTATGATTCCCAGTTTTCCTCGTCTTCTTTTCAAGATTTGGCACTTCAGTTGTTTTTGTGAGGTCTATTATTTGCATATTAAGCACATACAAAAGCTTTTTCTCTGCTCTGGAAACATCTGGGTTCGTTGATCGAGTAAAACAAAGTGATTCGAATTCGATATATAGGGGGATTTTTAATTCCAGGAGTCAAAGCATGATGTGGTGGTCATCTATGTAATCAAGTAGATAACCCGATGTTGAGATGCATGCCTTTACTTCTTGTTTGTTTGTAAACGTTGTAATATCACTTTGGAATTAAATTTTGCATCTATGATTGTTGTAGGATGCTGCTCGTGATCTTGAGGAATTCGAGGCATCCATCCCTGAGAATTCTCAAGAGTGGACACAAGAGGTGAGGAAATAATAACCATGTATTTGGTATACGTTATTAGCATCTTGTTTGTAAATATTCTTTGAGTTCTTGATTGTTGTTGGTTGACTATGAGCCTGATATGGTAAAATAGTAAGTAATTCCCCATTTTGTTTTATCTTGGTGTGTATATTTAGCACCTTAATTGCTTTTCAGATGTCTATTATTCATATATCTGTTTGATGAACCGTGTCATGGAAACATACATCTAGTTTCACTGGTCATCCATGTCATCCAGTAAATATGCTGCCAATGTTAAGAGGCATTAATTCAATATCTTGTTTGCAAATGTTATAATCAGACCGGAGTTTGAATATCTGATTGTTGTAGGAGAGCTTTCGACGCTTGCCTTGTTTTCTCTCGCAGGGCTCCTTATTATTCATATTATTAGACACACACAACACAAGGTCATCTAGGTCTTGCTCCGGAGATATCAGCTTCTGTTGGTCATCTTTAAGAATGTTATTCTAATGTGATATGCAGAGGGATTGTTTATGGAGTCAAAAAATTGCTATAGTTTGTACTGAAACAATTTTGTACTGGATTTTTGCAGATGTGGGAGTATATGTACGAAAAGGAACAGGAGGAGGTGAGGAATTTCGAAGAGCAGCAGGTGAGGAAGTAAAATTTGGTCAAATGTATTATCCAAAGTGATTCATGTTTGATATATATATATATATATATGTAAAATCAAGTTGATATGTCAATGTTTGGGTTGGGATGCAGGCCACAATAGCTTCTTTGGAAATGTTGTAACTCACTTTTCATCTTTGATTGTTGTTGTATGACAGTTGGCTTTGCAGAAGAAGAAGCGGATACAGAAGCGATTGGACAAAACATTTCGAAGAAGACGGAAAATTGCGAAGAAGACAAGTAAAAGAGAGAGACAGAGCTCAAGTGGCTTGGCTTGAATATGTCTAGTGTTTTTCATGTTCTAAATTAATTAATTAATGCTGACTCAGAGAAAAGAATTGGTTTCCCATTTCATCTATTCTAGATATGTTTTTTGGTTGCATTTTTAATTAATAATACTGGTCGTTGTTTTTGCATTTGTGGGTAATTATTTTATTATAGCTCCTTTTTTCAATACAACAATTTTGAGATGAGATAGCTCACTGTCTTGTAGGATTTGTTTATCATTGATTCTTTTGGATGTTATTTGTTTGTTTATGTTAAAGTGAGTTGTGGTGACGAAAAAAACAGAAAGAAAAAAAAAACACGAAGTGTGAAGAATTGCTCGTGCCAGAAGTGCAATTGAGGAGCTGTATGGGTTTGTGTTGTGTGATAGTGTATTATGGTGTATCAATGGTATTTTTGGTAGTTAAATAGGGTCAATGATGGATTCAGGATTCCAAACATGGGTAGGCAAAAACTTACATACAAAGATTGACAAGAGCTTTGTTTTTTGGGTCAATAACTTGACAAGAGCTTATAATAATT
Organism: Prunus avium; assembly: GCF_965620075.1. Lineage (NCBI taxonomy): Eukaryota > Viridiplantae > Streptophyta > Magnoliopsida > Rosales > Rosaceae > Prunus > Prunus avium. The sequence continues at coordinate 37,624,831 of NC_142291.1, forward strand.
CACTATGCCAAATTTTGCCTTTAGTAACGGATGATATCCATTGCCAAATTACCCTTCCTAGTATTATTCACCTTTGCCTATAACATTACCTTCTTATATTTGTAACATCAGTTTTATAATAAACACCGATGCTAAAGTTGGAGTCCTAAAGTTCCTTATGTGTGCCAAAAAAATGTTGACCCCCTTTTAATAGTTCTTATGCTAATTAATATGGTTTAGAGCATCAGAATTTTCTGAACAATACGGTTTATACTGCACTAATGCATTTTTTGACTTACAACATCACAAAAACCAATAGTGCTTATGCTACTTCTAGTTATAGGCATCAGTTGTCTTATGAGTAGTGATGTTTTAAATTTTAAACTTTAGTTGTTTGTTCAAAATTGAGGTCGTTATAAACAATATTATGATGTGTTACCCATTGCACATAAAAAAATATATAAATTTAAATATATCCATCATTACAATTTTTCCAACCCCACATATGACAACAATTTTTGCAATTTATATATGACAACATATTTCTTCATTTATCAACCTTGAAATTTGAGTACAAAAGAGAAATATAGTATAACAAACCAAAGAAATATAAATTAAAATAAGTAACCCTTTATTAAAATTATCATAATAAATTCCAACCAAATACAAGAGGGTCTGAAAATATTTGTGAGGGAGCGTGGAAAATATATTTTGGGAATTAGGAGGAATATGAATAATCATTTCATATTGGATAAGTATTGCTAATTTATGACATGAAAAATTGTGAAAGCATGTTGAATTTGTATCATGTGGGCACCTGAGAAGCTTTTTGGAAGCTGATGCCTACCTTGCCTGCCTAGTGCCTAGTGCCTACGTTACATATGGGTATTAAATTTTTTTGGAAAACTTTTGGGTAGGTAATTGCCTACCTAGCTCTTGACGTAGGACCGCCACTGAATATGGTGTATTTAGTTAATTTTACAATTTGATTTAAATATTATGGTGTACTTGTATTTTTTGTCAAACAAATGTTATGTTGTACTTGTATTTTTTGTCAAACAAATGTTATGTTGTACTTAGATTCTAGAGTATGTACTCAGTTAATTTTAGAGTTCGTTTAATAACACTCTTTTATGTGATATGCAAAAGAGTGCCTTCATTTTAAATCCAATATACAAAATATTCATGAATGAACCCAACCAAGAAGCCACCAAAGGCAGCATCGCGGTCGCTGCCGCCGTTACACTCTCACACCAAGACTGGCGGTGGTACAGGGCAACGCAAATGGAGCCCACCCAAACTGCAGGCATATGTAGTTGAAATTAATAATTAAATTAGAACTATCTTCAATAAAACGCTAGTAAAAGTGGGTTTGCGCAATGGATCCGGATCCTCTGCTCTGATTTTCTCTACCATGATCTACTTGACTTTTGTTCTCCATCTGACACCTCATTAAAATTTAATCTAACGGATTTAAATTGGACACATCTTCCTTAAAATAAAAATTCAATTTACTCCTAATTAAAAATGAAAAAAAAAACCCTTGACTAACACCTAAACTTAACTGATGTACCCGTTTTTTTTTACTCTTCTTCTTCCCTTCTCTGCACGTTTCCCCCCACCCCCAAATCTTATCGCTCATCATTCTTTTCTGTCTCCAATCTTAGAACACAAAAACATTATTACCAAGAAGAGTATGAACATAATAAGAACCATCCGAGTCTTTTTTTTTTTTTGGTTCTCCTTCTTCCTGCATCACGTTCTCTTTTGCTTCCTATGACCACCCTCATCAAACAATGGATATGGGAAGGGAAGTTTCAATTTTGCTTTTGATTAATTTATAAACAAATTCATCTACCACTTTCGTATTCTTATTTATATCACTGCTTCTGATCATCAATCTTTTTTTTCTTTCTTCCTATGTCTGCAACCACCATCATCAAACATTGAATATGGAATAATATATTTTTTTTCTTTTGATATGGGAAAGAGAAGAGGGATTATGATTACAGAGAGGTTTTGGGGAAAAGAAATCTCAGTGAGAGGTAAGATTTTTGAGGAAAGAAGAGGGAAAAATAAGAGAAGAAAGACTGAACGTGATGCAGGAAGAAGGAGAAGATTAAAAAAGACTAGGAACGCTAACTTTCCTGTTAGTTGGATTAGGGAATTTTTTTTCTTTTTTTTGGTTTCCGAGGGTATCCCCGCGCGACTTCGAAGACTAAATCCCTCGAGGTACGGTTAGGCGCAAAGCGGGGAACTCTCCCAACAGAGTCTGCTCTATTCGCAAGTAATTTTTTTTCTTTTTTAATTAGAAGTAAATGAGTTTTTTATTTTTAGGATGATGTGTCAACTTTTAAGTCTCTTAGATTAAATTTTAATGAGGTGGCATGTGGAGAACAAAAGTTAAGTAGATCATAGCAGAGAAAATCAAAGCAAAGGATCCAAATCCTTGCGGAATAAATAAATAAAACCCCAAGTCGGTCTTCCAGAACCCTAAAAAAGATTGTCTTCTCTTCTTTCCCCCATCGCTCTCTCCCTACAAGAAACAAGGATGAAAAACTCGTTAGAAAGCTCTGAACCGGAGAACAACAGCAATGCTGACCCAAGTGATACTGTATGCATGCGTTTGTCTTTCTCTCTCTCTCTCTCTCTCTCTCTCTCTCCTTTTTTCACCATTCACATTCTGTCTTCCTCTCTTGGTCGTTTTTGTTTTGCTCCCTTGGTTGTTTAAGGGTTGTTTTGTTTCTCTTGGCCTTCTCTTATGGGCTGCTCTGCTCATCATATATAAGGTTGGGATTTGGTTTTATTCTAGACTCACATAATAAATAATAAACTGAAAAACTTTCAAAAGAAATCAATAATTTGAAGCTGCCTATCATACATTGATTTATTTTTTATAATTCTATCCAATTTTCCATTCATTTACCTCCCCTTATGTCAAATCTCGAGATAGAGAAGAACACGGTAGAAGCTCCTCGATGGCAGCAGGAGGGAGAGCATGATCCGAGCAAGTAAAAATCCTCACTCATTTAGTTTGGCCTCTATTCTTGTAGTTTTTAACGTGTCCTCATGTATGATGTTCATTCTGCAGGCATGCCAATTCTATTCTTGCTTTTTTTCATGATGCTATTGAAGATTTAGTGAAGGTCAATTCTCACATGGGCTTCGATCGTGATACCCTTAATAGACTCGTCTCCCAATCGTTTGCAGATCCTCGATTTGCTGACCTAATGAAAGTTTTCAGCGTATGTCTTTTACTTTTTCCTTTTTCTTCTCCTGCTCTTGTTATTTATTAATTAGTTTTTTATATTTTTTTATGAGTGTTGCAGGACGATGCTGCAAGTTCAGATGTTGGTACAACCATTCCTGATAAGGTAAATAACCAGTGTGATTCCCAGTTTTCGTCATCTTCTTTTCAAGATTTGGCACCTTAGTTGTTTTTGTTAGGTATATTATCTGCATATTAAGCACGTCTGGGTTTGTTCTAATTCTATATAGTGGGGGGATTAATATTATTCCAGGAGTCAAAAAGCTTTATGCAATCAAGTAGATAAGCCGATGTTGAGATGCATGCCTTTACTTATTTGTTTGTAAATGTCGTAATATCACTTTGGAATTTAATTTTTCATCTATATATGATTGTTGTAGGTTGCTAGTCGTGATGATTTCGAGGCATTGATCCCTGAGGATCCCGACGACTGGACAGAAGAGGTGAGGAAATAATAACCATGTATTTGGTAAACTTTATTCGCTTGTCTTGATTGTTGTTGGTTGACTATGAACCTGATCTATGGTAAATACTAAGTAATTCCTCGTTTTGACTGGTCTTGCTGTGTATATTTCGCTCCTGAACACAATTTCGTCTAGGTCTTGATCTGGAAATATCAGGTTCTGCTGGTCATCTTTAAGAATGCTATTCTAATGTGATATGTGGAGGGATTGTTAATGGACTCAAAAAATTGCTATAGTTTTTGTAAACAGTTTTGTACTGGATTTTTGCAGATGTGGGACTATTGTTACCAAAAGGAACAGGAGGATATGAGGAATTTCGCAGAGCAGCAGATGAGGAAGTAAATTTTGGTAAAATGTATTATCCAAAGTGATTCTTGTTTGATATATATATATATATGCAAAATTAAGTTGATATGTCATTGTTTGGGATGGGATGCATGCTATAATAGCTTCTTTGAAAATGTTGTAATTCACTTTTCATCTTTGACAGTTGGATTTGCAGAAGCAATTGAACGGAAAATTTTGAAGAAGACAAGTAAGAGAGAGAGAGATCAAGTGGCTGGCTTGGCTTGAATTTGTCTAGTATTTTTCATGCCCTGAATAAATAAATTAATGCTGACTCGGATCGGAAAAGGAATTGGCTTCCCATTCCATCTATTCTAGATATGTTTTATTTTTTATGAAAGACATTTAAAATAGAGAAAGCAAAGAGCAACCCTTTGCCCATTACACAATGCTTGGATACCCTTCCTTCCTCGTTCTCATACGTAAAGAGTCCTGGTTCACGCTGCAATGGTTTTTTTTTAATCGTGCTCATGCATGCATGACATATCAGAAGTTATTAATTCATCAATCTTCAGCACACCCACCTGACTGGTTTGCATTGCAATTTGCATACACGTCCTAGTCATCTCATCTGCAGCAAATTTTACACCACGTGAATCATGTTGATGAAGGCCAGGCCTTCCTTCCGCAGACGCCTTGCTGATGTTTCAAAATCAAATCTCAGTACAGTTTGCTTAACGGTTTCACTAACGGATGGTTCATGTATGAATTTGAAAATATGTCTAGTTTGGAGGGTTCTTTTGTAGTTGACCCTTAATTATATTGTTTTGCTGCTACCCACCCTTAATTATATTGTTGTTCAGAACTTTTTAGTTGATTAGTAATTAACAAATCAGAAAACTATATTCTTACCGAAAAATAATTAACAACTTAAGACGGGGTCACACATGTTTTGTATTTTGTTGGCTCGAGCATGCGTGAAAAATCTTGTAAGCATGACGTAAACTGAATTTCATCAATTGGTTTCTAAGCTCTACAACAAACAGAAAATAAAATTTAAAAAAAAGAGTGAACAAATTGTATTTTTGCTGTCATTATTTAATACAGTGAATGGCACATGTATACAGTGAATGAATTTGAGCGTCTTTTGTACAGTATTTTGGTAGAATGACAACAAAGAAGAAGAAAATTACATTACAGCGTTAGTGGTAAATGAATTGATATTTACTCTGGAGTTTTTCTTTATCTTTCAAGACAGAAAAACTTACAGGACGCTCAGTGAGAATTAGTGGCTTCAAAATCAGTGCCTTTCTTCAGGCCTTAGAGCCTGAGTTTGGTTTTCAATCAAACCTCAAAGCTCCAGCCTATATAGCCAATGAAAAAAATACAGGCGCAGAAGGCAGCATCTGTTAAGGACCCATGGGTAGAACTTGCCCCTACTTTCGGCTTCAAAGTCAAAATACAATTGGGCACAAGCTCCTAGTCCATCTGACGGATTGGCAAGGTCAGAGAGAGTCGTCCCGGTGTTGAGATACTTCTAACTGGGGAGGCAAGAGGTTCAAAAAGCTCCCTTGCACAGGATGACTGCTTCCGCTGTCAGATGTCTCTGATGTCTCTGACTCTTCATCTGCTTCAAGTGAACACAAAAAGGTGAGAAAAGTAAAAGACATTTGCTCTAAATTTAAATGGATAAAGGTATAAGTTTACCAAATAGTGTTTTTACAGACGGTCTCTTTGGTTTGGTGCTTTTCTTCTTCAACGAGGCTTATGTAGAGACAAGAGACTGAATCAGTTTACAAAGAAAGAAAATGCCACACCAAGAGTACTTATAATATAAACACTGCAGTATAACCAGCTAAAATAATGTTCTTCCAAAGCCAATATCAGGATGGATGGGTGGCCTTAACCAGACAGGATACTATATATAATCGAAATCCAGCATGTTAGTACATGCTTCCTCTGTTTCCCAGTTATTTTGGTCACTTGACTGTCATTGATCAATAACTAAACAAAAATTTGTGTACGGCGTCTGCCATTCAAACAACCATTAACATTTTCTAGATTAACCCATGCATTACATGAACCATCAAAATCTATATATCTACACACACAAATATAACACAAACTGTGAACTTAAACCAAAATGTAACAAAAGATAAAGTTTTAAGGCAAGTTTATGGGAGAGCAAGAGATATATATACCCATCCCAGGCACTTGATAATCGTTAACGATTTCGAAGTTTTTATATGTGTAGCCCACAAAATTAATGTCCTTAGAGGAGAGCATCTGCAAAATGGAGAGAAAATAATGGAAAGATTTGGAAAGATTGGGGGGTAGCAAATTGTATATACATATTAGTGACAATAGCTAAGAAGAGACAAAACTAAAAAGCTTACCTTTCTCCAGGGACCAGTTTTGGATGAACTCTGAGTTTGGGAGTCAGACTGCAGACCAAAAATTCGTATAAATCAAATTATCAGAAATATGATGTGCTCGACACAGGTAGCTTCACAACTCCACAAAAATTGAGGCATATCTATACCTCTTCGAACTTTTCAAAATTTTGAGTATCCAAATCATCATTGACCTCAGGAATAAATGCAGCATCCATTTGATAAAGCTTATCCCATTCAGTACCATCGAACCAAGGATGAACCTGAAAAAGGAATCAGCAGCAACGTAATTCCCATTATATGCAACAAGTTCATGAACAAATTGAAGAAATTTAGAACAGGACACACCATACAACACCTTTATTTCATCTGCCCCGTTTGTTCCCAACCTTTGGTTGACATTACACAAGAGTTTACTGATAAGATCTTTTGCCTCTGGAGATAGCTTTGCTTCTTCTGGAAACTTCAAGTGAGTTCTCCAGTTTACAATCTGCAAGAGACGGGCAAGACAGAAAACATTATTGCGCAAATAGTCGGTTGCAGACAAGTGTGGTTCGCTACAGTTAAAACACAAGTGGCATCATCAAGAGCGTGTCATGTTGAGTCAGGGGAGTCTACAAATGTCCCTAGTCATATAATTAGTTATCAAAAAGAACCATAGTACATCAACTTCTACCACAAAGGAAGCCATGGAGGTGAGCAGGGCTTAGGATATGAAGCATTTAAGCTCCAAAATTATGAAAACAATAATTAAAGAGGGAGAAGGGGACGTCAAAGTTTCATTAATGCAACACCGAATGAGAGCAATTAACTACACTTCACCAAAGTGCACAAACAATCCAGGAACCAGTTCATTATTAAAATCAAACACATGCATTGGAATCTACAAATTGAAGGATGCAGATTGATTAACTAAATTTTCAGAAACACATAAGCTCTGTAAATGATGAAAAGAGATGTCACAAGCCAAAGAGGCATGCCCTCGGAAATTATGCTTGAGGCTTTTAAAAAGAGAATATATTGAAATAAAATGTTCAATATTTCTAAAATTTACCTTCCTGCATGTTGACATCGGATCATCAGAATAGAAGGGTGGGTAACCCACAAGCATTTCATACATAATGGCACCAAGTGACCACCTGCTCATCGACGAAAATCATAACTTTGTCAATCCAGGCATCCAAAAACAAAGTAGCTCTTCAGTTCGTTGTCCATAATAGTACCATGGTATGTACCAATTTCCAAAATGGTCCCATTACAATATGAATGGTAGTAAAAATGGTGAATGCTAGGTCGTTGAAAAAAAACAACCAATTGCTAAAATGCATAATACTCACCAATCGCATTCCATCCCATAACCTTTTTTCAATAGAACTTCTGGAGCAATATAGTCAGGTGTACCAACAGTGGAATAAGCCTGCAGTGGCCATATATCAAAAATTAAAGGAATGATACCTTCACAATGTTCAACCAAAAGCTCATGAATGGCAATGTTATACATCCAAAAAGAAACAGTTCCTCTTTTATCTACACCACAGTCATTGCACTAGAAAGTGAGGAGGCCGTGGGGAGGTAGGGAGAGATAACAGTTCCTCTTTTATCTACGCCAGAGTCATTGCACTAGAAAGAGAGGAGGCAGTGGGGAGAGAGGGAGAGATAATTTAATTGCATAATGGTGTATAACTTACAAGCATTCTCCTATTCTTCTGCCAATGTTGCAGTTGCTCTTGTTGTGTTCGTTTTGGAGCTGCAGGGCGTTCATCATTCTGTGGACCACCATTAACATTGGGTGCTATTGAAAAGTCTTCTCGGATTGTACTGCAGTCTAAAGGTTTACACAACCCAAAATCTGACAGTCTTAAGTGTCCATATCTATCAAGTAGTAAATTGTCAGGCTTGATATCCCTGCAATATGCAAAACAGACTACGTTAACATCCATTTTTGCAGTCCAATAAATTGTATTATTTAATCTGTCAAAAGAGTCAGTGTTGATATTGTACCACAAACCTGTGAATGTAATTGTGTTTATGGATAGACTCAATAGCCAAAACTGTTTCGGCAACATAAAATCTAGCTTCATCTTCAGTCAAAATATCCTTTCTCATAAGCAAAGTCATCATATCTCCTCCAGGTAAGTATTCCATTATAAGATAAAGAAACTCATCATCTTGAAAAGAACAGTACAGCTTCACAATGCAATTGCTGTCCACCTCAGCAAGCAAATTCCTTTCAGCTTTGACATGCTCAACCTAAAAAGAATGTACTATAAGTCAACTGACAGTAAATACAGTTTAAATCACCCCAGTAATTCAAATGGAAGAACAGTTGACTAAATACCTGGCCTCTACGAAGCATCTCTGATTTCTTGAGCTTTTTCATGGCATAAACAGAACCAGTTGTCTTTTCCCTGCAGACACGAACCTGCACCATAAAAGCAACATTTACTGGTTAAAATCTCATATCAAACTCATGAGACGAAATTCCCACCCCGTGGCTGCTGGGAGGCTGAAAGTGAAAACATAGATCTGATAAGAAGATATATACCTCACCAAATGCACCCTTGCCAATCATAGTCAACAACTCAAAATCATCAACACCCATTTTATGCCTCTGAAGGCGCATGTATTCAGTTTCTTTCTTCTCCAAGAACTTAAGAAGGTTGTTTTGATCTTCCTCAGAGACATCAGCATCAGCCAACTTTTTTTCTAACATATTTCGTCTGCCCCAGAAAGTGTAATTACCAATTAGAAATCATAAAACCACTAAAACTGGTTAAAATTTTGTTTGCCTATATCACAATAGCCTTATAAGAAAGGATCACAATCTGCATTGTAATTACCAATTAGCAATCATCAAACTTGCAAACTCAGCTCCCAATACTTTTTGGGCGTTACTAATTCTGAAAGAAAAAAAAAAAAGGCAAAAGTATCAAATTATTATCTACCTTTCCTTCCTCTCCTGGAGGTTCTTCATCTGCTCCTTGTAATGGTTCTCAATATACTGCTTGGCCGCAGCAGCCTTCTGCTTGGTCACATTGGAAAGCGCTTCCTCATCGGTATTCGAATCATCCTCGCCTCCACCGCAAGGCTCCTTCTTCCTCGTCGAGCTCCTCAGCTTATCGCGCGGTTGAAGCTTCTGAAGCCAACTTCGTGCCGAATCCATCTCCCTCCTCACAATGCAGAGCCTAATGTGACCAGATAGCACCACACCATGCCAAAAGCCGCAATGTATTTCTTCAATTGCAAGCCATCTGTATTGTAGCTAGCGACTATCACAATTCACATTGAACGCAAAACATTGCCTGTAAATCAAGCATTGCAAGAATGAAACTTTGGAACCAAAAATTTCCCAATCGATCACAATTGACAATGACAATGGCCAGCGAAAGAAAGTGAAGAATGTGGAAAGATTCTTGGGAACAAGACAGATGGGGCTGAGAATTCGGGTTACCGCGTAAAATTAGCGACAGGCAGAAAAAGAAAAGAGAATGTGATCCGCGAAACCCTAAAGATAGTCCGCCATTTTCGCTGGAGATTGAAATTGCGCTTGGGCTTTCGGGTCCGGAGCTTCAGAGAAACTCCGACGACTCTCTTTGCTTTGTTTTGTCGTCCACGTAACTCTCTTTCTCTCTCTCTCTCTGTTGTGCACAGCACAGAGAGAGACACCTTCCCTCCATTTTTATATTGATAGATATAGCTTTTCTGTTTTCCTTCGAATTTTCCATTTTGCCATTTTTAATAAAATAAAATTTTAATATTCGATTTTATTTTATTTTTTTGAGGGTGTTAGTTTCAGATTCGTTGGATCTCACGAGAAATTGATCCGCGAAGATTCGCTTGGGCGGCGCGCTTCCACGTTCTATGTATGTGTACAAGCCTTGCGCGGCGGGATGCACATCCTCTCTTCTCAAGCCCAATTAGTTTGTCGCCAAAGTAATTTTTTTTTTTTTAATTTTATTTTACAAGGCGTATTTGTATCCGTCAATAGGCAACCACAACTAGATAGGCATCCGTATTAGTTAAACCTCACTCTTCTAGAATCAAACCATTAAACCAAATACTAGTTGATATATTTCAATTTAAACTAATTTATAACTCGTGAAAATGTGATACACCTTACACGTCAAGTTTTTTGTTGTCTTTTTAATCTCCGAAAGATGAAAACTAAGACACCATACAAACTATAAGTTTTCATGGAAATTATATTAGTTGAAAGTGGATTAACATGAATTACCATATCCATAATCTTAACCATGGAAAATTGATAAAAATAAAATATAACCACACACACACACAAAAACAAAAAAGCCATGTTGAAAATATGCCCTTTTTTTTGTCCAGATAAACCCAACATTCGGAAAGGGCAAGTTGCAGACTTGTAGTCCCTTTAGCACAAAGGTTTCTTGCATTATGGGCCACATGCATGGGACCATCCTCAATCCCTTTGAGAATAATACATCAACCAGAAAGAAGAGCAGAGTGTAAATTAAGCTCACACAACCAACCACTACAAGTCCAAATCACTTCAAATGTTACTACCATTTACTGGAGAAGCATTGCCCTCAGAAAGTGACTGTAACAAGCAATTGGGCAAAACCAAAAAGCTGCCATGAGTTTCTCCAAATTATTATACTTTGTACTCTTGCACTTAAAAATTGTGTGCCTTAAAACTCCAACAAGTGTATAATACTCAATCACCAACATCAAATCAAACTCAAGAAGCTAACGGGTCTAGCCGAGTGAAAAAATGCTTTGATTTGCAAACCAGTAGTCTCATGTTTGAACTCCCGTATTACTTTGATAACGTGAGTGTATGAGAAACCCTCCCTCCACTTGTAGTATAGACTATTGCTTGTATTTGAAAAAAACAAAAGCTATGTAAATCACATGATAGCAACCTTCCCATCAACTGGCATGTAGATGCGTGAGGTGGTTCAAATATCTTTGTAGAAAATATCAACCTAGAGCTTTTCAGTTTAGGCATGAAGAGTACATAGTCAGCTAATCCACATAAATTTCAACAGTAAACCTTTTCTGCTCATTTTTATGCCAAAGGCAGAAATGATGTTTGAGAACAGATCAAATTGAGACTAACTAAAAGTTGAAGCTGTATTATCATTTGAAATGAATCTCTATTATAATACGAGTTTTTCCATCTGTTCACCTTTGGAGACATGCTAAGACCAACAGACTCAATTACTGAAAGTGAACGGTTTCACATACACTAAAAGAATGCTTCATACAATATCCTCAACCAAATCTAATATGAATCATGTGTCAGTCACATGTTGATGCTCCTATTATACGGCCCCTCTCATAAGAAGACTCCTTTTTTTACCTTTACCGTAAAATGGCAAAGCCATGCCAGGAAATAGATTGCAGACTGATCTTGTAACAACTTTCTTAGATAACAATGGAGTACAACATATCTGCCAAAGTCAGGCCATTGGGGCTTCACCTTGTAGCAACAAACCCGAAAGCTAGAACTGGGGATTCATCTTACTGCCACCCTTATTTCTACAATCTAAAAGAGGAAATCCTCCTTAACGGGGTCAACCGAGGAAGTATTAAAAAATTGCTGATGAATGAAATTGCTTTACTCACTTGCATATCTCACTTTGAATTTGAATGTTTATCTAGCAGCTTAACTGAAATCAGCGGTAATATGCCATGTGTCTTGATGACATAAATGGAGATGTAGCAAAAGGAGAGGTCTTTTGAGTTTGGGCAGGAGGATTTGTGGATTTCTTTTTCTCATGCTTGGTTTCAGCACGGAGCCAAGACTCAACAACAGAGAGCAGATTGGCCGAACTCTTCAACTCATTGACCTCCGATAACTTCTCAGCCCTCTTTAGCTCACCATCTTGGATGTAAGCCAGATGGGTTGCCCATGTCTCCAACCCATCAAAAATATGGGTTGCATAAACAATTGTCGCTCCTCTCTGCAGTCAACACAAAAATATGAATAAAACTATACCAGAGTAAGCAGGTTTAATGATGAGAGTATAAAAATATTGAAACTACTTAACCAAACAATTAAAAATGGACTCACCATGATATATGCAGCATGCAATGGGATGAAATAATATGCATCATATAATTTGTCCAGATGAAATGATATATGCAGTTTTCCCCATTTAAAGATCTTCCACATATCAGAACTGGAGTCTGTACATGCAAGTGAATATTATAACCGTAAATAAAGCAAGTCCGTACCTGTTCACATTCTTCCTTGAAGAAATCGAATAAGTCCAGTCTGGCAACAACATCCAAGTCGACCGTTACCTCATCAAGCAAGAGAACCTGGGATTTAACAGAATGATTCTAGTTAGAAATAGTTTCAAATGTCAACATAATCTAATTGATTTTTAATCACAGACGGACTTGGAATACTAAATGATACAGCAATTAGGTGGAGATTCCAATGTGCAGGCAATGGGGTGAAATATGAAGCACCCCTAGAACACAACATAAATACAAAATTGACCATTACAAAACGCTTCAGGGGCAAATTGAATGCAAACTATAGATCCTCATAAGCGTGCACTGAAACAGCCATTTCATTTTTTGGTACAAACACATATTCAAGATTTCAAGATACCTTGAAAGGATGAAGAAGCCCCATGCAGATTTGGACTCGACGTCGTTGCCCATCAGATACTTTATGCATTCGCCACTGGAGGTTTATATCAAGCAGCTCAATCAACTTGTCTCTCCTAACTGGATCAGTCCCTTCAACTGCCAAAAATTGGGGGCAAACACAATTCAATTTCAATCGATTGAATTTCACCCTTATATGCGATGAAGAATGATCTACAAGCTCATGAATTGAGAAAATGGAACTAATAAAATTTGACATATGTTAAAAACAATAGATATGACAAAGAACCATTCGGTATCAACAAGTTACATAACATTATCCAAGAGCTTCAAGAGGTTGCATAGTTGAAATCATTCACTACACTATGTTTTTTGCGTGACCCTTCTACATTAAGATTATATTAAAATTTTATATGAAAAGGAGAAAATGTAGCATGCCAGTCAAAATTACCCACCTCCAAATATCATATGTTCAGCTGAGAAATCTCCCTGCAATGGAAGTTCTCCCTACAAATTTCCAAAGACAAATTTATTTTCAGTTTCAGTCAAGGAAATGAAAACAAATTGGCTAAAATGCCTAAAATGCATGGCCATGATACCCAAATAAGCGAAACGCAAGTGCTTTTCAGCCTAAATAAACCGTTCAATTATGGCAGAGTTTGTTTAAGAACTCACAGCAGAGCCAACAGATTTACTCCACGAGCCTCCCAAGTAAGCTAAATCGCCGCTGCAAACCAAATGAGTGTCATGAAAAGCCGAACAATTTAAAACCCGCACCACATCTCTCCCTCCCACCATCTGCTTCCCTGCTAGAATCTTCAGCAAAGTGGTCTTGCCTGCAAAACTACCCAATTAGCTTCGAAATACAAATTTAACTGCTTTCCAGGAAATTGAGTTTCCGTGGAACCAAAGAGACCTAAGAAAAAGGCCAAACCAGTGAAACAAAGTCTGGTTTTCAATTACCAGATCCGTTGGCGCCGACGAGAAGGCATCGCGATCCGGGGGCTATGTTAAGGTTGAAATCGCAGAACAGCGGGGGTTGTGCATCGTACGAGAATTGCATGCCATGGACTCTAATACCGCTCGACGTCTCTCCTTCTCCTTCCGCTCTCGGATTGGAGGTTTCACTGACCCTGCCCGCCATGGTTGCTCTGCAAATCCTGTAGCACGGAGCTGATTGTGTTTTCTGTGGTCATTTTATGAATACGAGTTGGCCGATACTAATAGGGTGCCGACGGTGGATGTTGGTCCCACTGCTTGTGTACACGTGGCGGATAAATAGATGGCCACGTAACATGCTCTTTGCGGAAGGGATAAAATCTGGTGTATAAACGGCCACGAGTTTAGAAGTAATGGGCCAACCAGAGTTGGTCAAGAGCTGGTTGAAGTTCCCACCCACTTCACTTTTTTCAGACGTGGCCACAAGCTATTGGCTCAACTGAAAATTAAAGTCGTTATTAAGTATATGGATCTGGATTTGTTTGACGAAACGCTGGGTTTTTATCTATATATATAAAGCAAAAGGTAGAGAATGGTGAAACATTCAAAATACCAGAAAATGCCCTTAGTTAATGTAAATATTAAGAATTGAAATTATTAATTAAATGAGGATAATATGGTAAATTCAATTTTTTTTATATTTTAAAAAATTAAAATTAAAAGAAAAATCGGATAATGGATTCTATTTTTATGGAAAACAACTACCCATTATCTTTTTTAATTCTAAAATAAAATAATTTTTTTTTTAAAGTAAAGGCCTCTCACAAGCGCGGAAGCGCGTGGGGAGAGGCTAGTTTTCTTTAAATAAACTGAGAAAGTGGAATTTTAGACTCTTTCAATTTTAAAATGAGAAAGAGTATCGCCGAACGGCTATACTATTTATTTTAAAAAAATATAAAAGGACCCAGTATAGCCGTCCGGCTATACTCTTTATGTATATATATATTATAATTAAAAAGTATGCCGCAGCTATATTATTTATTTTAAAAAAAGGGACCCGCCTAGCCCCTATTATCTATTTACATTAGTTTATACTTTATAAATATTAATTTGCTAGTTTCGATATATATACTTTACAGATTAAATGTTTTTAATATATATATTATTTTTATTGATGGAAAATGCTTTGGAAAAGTAATTGAAAATGCTCAAAAGGGTACAATAGAGACTCATATAAAGGCCTAATAGTAATGCTCTAAACTATCGATAAACAAAAATCTGGGAAAAAAAGATAATAGTTTCCATGTAAAGAGTATAGCCGTGCGGCTATACTATTTATTAAAAAAATTTAAAAAACCACAGTATAGCCGGGCGGCGACACTCTTTTTATAAAAAAAATCCCGAGTATGGCCGCGTGGCTATACTATTTTCATTAGAACAGTTCAAATCTGGCTCAGAACTAAGCACTACAAGATGCTATCTGGTTAATTTAGAGAAAGAAAACGAGAGAAGAAAAATGGAATTTGGGGGGTTGAGCTCGAGATTGTTGCTCTGCCACATGTTCCTTGGTTGTTCAAACTCCCAGTTCTTTCTCTTCTTTCTTTTTTAGTTTAGTGACTAATCCAACAAAATTAATTTAATTTAATACATGCTTTTATGGGAAACCAAGATAGTTAATTCTTGGTTGTGTATATAAATAGATAGCTTAGTCAAATTGTCATGTAGATATGAAATGACAAAAATTAAATGTTAAAGTTGCTCCAACCGAGTAGTCAAATTCTACATGAATTTGAAGGCTATAACAGATATAACATATCAAAAAGCTTGATGTCAAATATTATTATAATATTTTTTTAGTCATGGACTTCACTATCATTTACTTCCTTTTAAAATTTTATGCATTATATGGCCCCCAATTATTTTTAAAAATATAATAAAATAATACAATTTTTGGCATTTTGGGTTGAGTTAAATTTTTTCACAATGAGTCTAGCATAAGGAACACACCAGGAGATTGTATAAATTTCAGTTTGTGTTTAGGTTTAAAGTATTAATAGAACAACATGTCGAGGCAATATGGAGAATTGGAGAAAATTTCAAACCACACCATTTATAATATGATTCATATTCCTCCTCAAATAACAATATAGTCTATCATAAAACATATAATTTTTTCTTTTATTTATAAATAAATATTAAAAAAAAAACTACATCTGACTGTATATATAGCCAGTCAATGAATTGGTAATTGCGTAGGCAAGAACCTAAGGCATATAAACCCTAATATCCCCTCAACAAGAGCCTTGATTAATTGATCTAGGAGAAAAGTATCCTAAACGTGAAGGGAATGGTAAAAGTGAAAGTTTATCGTTTTCATTCGACTCGTTGTTTACAGTTGCCTCATAAATGTCTTCCTATTTTTTAGAATAAGGGCATAAGGAGAATTGTTGATGATCCTGCAAAAACATAAGTCACGTGTAAAGTGCTATGTGAATTGATCAATTATAATTAAACATCTCATGTGTTTTGAAAAAAATCAAATATTTTGTGCCTTAAGAATAAAGAAATAGAACCCATGTTAATCTTAAATTTTTTCTAGGGCTACAATGAAAGGGCAAACTCTAGCTATTGATGCCAATCAATTTGCTCATTAAACGGTTTAAAAAAAACTGGATCTCCTTTTGGGAAGACTAATGATCAAGTAGTAGTCGTTTCAAAAAAATATATATCAACTAGTAGAGTAAAGACAAGGATGATTTTGCAGGGGCGGGTAAAGTTAGGAAACTGGGGTATTCATTGTAAATTGTTCTCCTTTAACCTTTTTTTATGGCAAACCAAAAATCACCTGATATATGACCAGTGCTGAGTATTTCAATACACAAAAATTCGGGTATATGGTGAATGTTCTTAACTAATTGAGGTACATGTCGAAATGAACTATACTCATACCTGCTCTTATTTTGGAATCTGATAGTGATTTGGGTTTGAGAGGTGGTTTTTGCCTATCTATTTTTAACCTTTCTGCAACAAGAGGTTTGGCCGATGAGTTTTCACTGGCAAGACGCATAATCGCTTGAGCCTACAATGACAATATCTATGGGAATCAATATAGCATATAATTTTATATAATTATTCACAATTTGGTAAGATATAACATTATAATAAATTGTTTGAGAAAATTATTTTCAGGAAAAAGAAGTTGAACAGTCAAATATGTCGGTCACAACATAGACATCATGGATTTCAAGCTTTGGGCACATTATTATTTCCTGAAAATTAAAAATTTGTGTGCATTTCTTTAAACTATTCACCTTAGCAGGAATATTGTCATAGACATTGATAATCCCATCATAAAATATTGTAAGTTGTTCTGAAGTCCTGTTGGATTGATCATCACATCTGTGTATGTAAACACACAACAAAAATTGAAGAGGACTAATAACTTCAAAAGGGAAACAAATGTTATAACACAAGAAATAATTAGGGTAAAGATTTTGGCACTCCTAGTTTAGCTTATAGAAATTCAATTTAATTCCTTTTAAAGACTCTCAGTGGATGTTCCAGAAGCATAAACGGAGAGTGCCAACATCGCTACCCAAACATAATAAGCATATATAATGACGAATGTAAGGAAAACATACCGCAATCAAGGAAACAAATGTTGCTTTAGCAAAGATAGCCGGTGTCCTGGGAAATTATTACTACCAAGAAATTTATGTGGTAATAAATGGCGGGGTGATGAATGCCTTTTGATAATTTCTTATTCAAATTCAGCTTCCATCGGGGTTTTGGCCACGTTATTTTGACTTCTTGTAAGAAGATACTTTATGAAGAACCAAACACTTTGAGACATATTTCTCTTCATCCATTGATCTTAAGCTGATGTCTCTTTGCTGGTCATCTGGGGTCCTTGTAACTTTTTAAAAACCAAAACTATTTTTATTTTCATCTTCTCCATACAATTCTTGGTCAGTTTTCATGAAGAAGTCCTTTGGTATAATTGGAGTGCTACAAGCCATGATACATATATGTTGCTCTCTCCCAACTTATTCCCAAGAAGTGAACAGAAGTCTTCAAACATATGTATATATACACACTTGAGAAAGAAAAACAAAATTGCTGAACACCGAACACATATAAAGGAAATGAAAATTATATATATAGCCAAATTCCCATCATCCCATGACTAGCACAAAACTGAAATGGTATACAAGAAACCCCTCAAATATTACTCTGTGTCGAGGACAAAGATTGGTTGTTTGAAGCAGAACAGGTTCAAGGTGACTTAACCTGCATGGTGCTCATTGACAGTTTGGCAGCATCCACAGGACGTAAGTCCCTGCCAATATCTTTGTTAGTAGAGGAGTCAAGGCTACCGCCCCAAGAGTTGTGCATACCGTCATTACAATAGACAGAGGAACATCCCCTCGAGCAATTAAGGTCACCTGAAAGGCTATTTCATAAAAAGCATTGAATGGAGTTGAATAAATTGCGGTAGGTGGGGGCTAGGCGGGCTAGGCGGGAGCTAGGTGGGCTAGGCCGGCTAGGCGGTCTAGGCGGGCGCTGGAGAGAGAAAGAGAGAGAGAGAGAGAGGAACATCCCCTTGAGCAATTAAGGTCACCTGAAGGGCTATTTCATAAAAATCATTG
The DNA here is from genome assembly GCF_965620075.1 of Prunus avium. NCBI lineage: Eukaryota > Viridiplantae > Streptophyta > Magnoliopsida > Rosales > Rosaceae > Prunus > Prunus avium. The sequence continues at coordinate 37,643,408 of NC_142291.1, forward strand.
AATGGAGTTGAATAAATGGCGGTAGGCGGGGGCTAGGAGGGCTAAGGGGGCTAGGCGGTCTAGGCAGTCTAGGCGGTCTGGGCGGGCGCTGGAGAGAGAGATAGAGAGAGAAACGAGGATGACGGCGGTGCTATGAGGCGAGACAGAGAGAAACGAGGATGACGATGGAGTTATGTTTAGGGTTTAGAAAAGGGCCGCGCGGCTATACTATTTGTAAAAGATAAAAATAAAAAAAGACCCTAGTAAAGCCGGTCGGCTATACTGTTTTTTTTAAATCCTGAGTATAGCCCACCTGCTATACTATTTTTTTTTTAAAGGGGACTCATAGCGCCCAATCAGCAGTGTATAGCCGCCCGGCTATACTAGTTTTTTAATAATAAAAAACCATTCTATTTGCATTAGTTTATACTTTATAGATATTAATTTGCTAGTTTCGATATACATACTTTGTAGATTAAAATTTTTATTGAAAATTAAATCAAGTGTATTAAACATGAAAAATACGTACGTACGTGTAAAATACGAGTATTAAACATGGAAATGCTAAATTTTTTATACAGCTAATAACTTTGGAAAAGTAAAAACTCAAAAGAGTACAATAGAGAATCATGTAAAGGCCTAATAGTAAAGGAAAATGCTCTAAGCTATCGATAAACAAAAATTGGGGAAAAAAGATAATAGTATCCATGTAAAGAGTATAGCCGCTCAGCTATACTATTTATAAAATAAATTGTATTTTTATATATAAAAAAAGGCTATACTCTATATTTTTATATATAAAAAATCCCGAGTATTGCCGCTCGGCTATACTATTTTCAGTAGAAGAGCTCAAATCTGGCTCGAAACTAAGCACCACAAGATGTGCTAGAGTAAAATAGGATGTGTGACCTCAAACGACATTGTTTTAGACTATTAGTTAACAATATCTTCACATAAAAAATAAAACAGAGAATCTGAACTCCGAGAAACTTAGAAAATGCTACTGCTATCACTTAACATCAACTGTAAGAGACTAATGGAGACAAAAGGATACATATCTCCAAGGACACCCAGACTGCTGCTGCCCATTGTATTCATACTCACAGTAGATATTGCCGGGTTAGGGAAAACTTCGCAAGGGTGCTATAGTTGTCACTTAACCTCAACTGTAGGAGTCTCTTTGGAGTCAGAAGGATCTACATATATCTCCAGAAGAATGCCAGACTGCTTCCCATTATATTCATAATCACAACAAACAATGCTGCGGGCAATGCAACCATCGGCGAGGTGAAATGAGAAGTGACCAAAACCACACCCGAAGAAGAATTTTGCAGACCAACCTGTGAGTGTCAAACATGTAAATGAAGGATTAGTGTTGCATGCCCACCAAAATTTATGAAAGTTTCAACATTTCAATCTGATCATAACACAATGAAGATCTTCTATGGACTTACAATAAAGTTTAAGAAGAGAATTTTTATATCTTTATTACCAATTTGACCAAAGCCGAAACAAAACTGGAACACAAGGATTCACAGAAAGCCAGATCATGTCTTAAGGTTTATATTCTATTTGATTAATACACATCAATTGATATTGCTCGTCTTTGTGCTTCTCTAAACCCGCAAACAGCTGCTGATATATACCTGCAAATTAAGACTCTCCTTGATCAAAAAAGACTCCTCAAGTTGCACATTTGCACCGCAAAAACTCCAAAACAAACTAAACAAACAGTCCCAGCACCACAACCTTAAAGAATATTTGTATGAGTGCAAACTCTGCCAACAATGCTCGTATGCAAAACAAGCTCCTATCTTCATATGTCAAATGAAAATCCACATAGACAAAGAAGAGTGAATATATACTTTCTTACTGCAAAAGCTTTTATGGCTATGAAGTCATTATGACATCAAACTATTGTTTCTCAACCGATGCTTACAAATTATGAATACTTTGTTGTTTCAAAGTATATCAAAGAGCAATAATACACTAATACAAGGCTACAACGCAATTTTTTTAGAATTTTTGAGGTAAAATTAGAGTGAATCTTTACATACTGAAAACAATGTATACATTACCTTGAGCTTTTTCTACAACAACACACTTAACAATTAAAGTCACCAACAGTTAAAGGCAACTTACCGCACAAAGAAACCAGCAATATGTACTAACAGCACAGAAAGAATAAACTGAAATGGTATACAAGAAACCCCTCAAATATTACTCTGTGTCCAGGACAAAGATTGGTTGTTTGAAGTTTGGCAGCATCCACAAGACGTAAGTCCCTACCAATATCTTTGTTAGTAGAGGAGTCAGGGCTACTGCCCCAAGAGTTGTGCATACCGTCATTTCAATAGACAGAGGAACATCCCCTCGAGCAATTGAGGTCACCTGAAAGGCTATTTCAAAAAAAGCATTGAATGGAGTTGAATAAATGGCGGTAGGCGGGGGCTAGGCGGGGTCTAGGCGGTCTAGGCGGGCGCTGGAGAGAGAGAGAGAGAGAGAGAGAGAGAGGAACGTCCCCTTGGGCAATTAAGGTCACCTGAAGGGCTATTTCATAAAAATCATTGAATGGAGTTGAATAAATGGCGGTAGGCGGGGGCTAGGCGGGCTAGGCGGTCTAGGCGGGCGCTGGAGAGAGAGAGAGAGAGAGAGAGAAACGAGGATGACGATGGTGGTATGAAGCGAGACAGAAAGAAACGACGAGGATGACGATGGTGCTATGAGGCGAGACAGAGAGAAACGAGGATGACGATGGAGTTATGTTTAGGGTTTAGAAAAGGGCCGCGCGGCTATACTATTTATAAAAAAAAATAAAAATAAAAAAAGACCCTAGTAAAGCCGTTCGGCTATACTGTTTTTTAAAAAATCCTGAGTATAGCCATTTTCAGTAGAAGAGTTCAGTTCTGGCTCAAAACTAATCACCACATGATGCTAGAGGAAAAGACAATAAGATTCTAGAGGTACATAACATATTAATGATAACATAGGATGCTTATTTATATTTGAAGTATCAGTGTGACCTCAAACGACATTGTTTTAGACTCTCCTTGATCAAAAAAGACCCCTCAAGTTGCACATTTGCACCGCAAAAACTCCAAAACAAACTAAACAAACAAGCCCAGCACCACAACCTTAAAGAATATTTGTATGAGTGCAAACTCTGCCAACAATTCTCGTATACAAAACTAGCTTCTATATCTTCATATGTCAAATTAAAATCCACATATGGCCAACATACATGAAATTTTGTCAGGCATGGCACTCATGGAATGAAGGCAGGGGTTTGGAGTTGGTTGATGAAGTATTGGCATATTCATATTCACCTTCAGAATCTCATGGATTTCTATTTTTGAAACCCAAAGGCATTGCATATGCAAGGGTCAAGTTTCAGATTGGCAAGCACTTGGAATTGCATGCGATTATATTGGAGTTTTGCCTCAGTTTAGGTGCACATTGATGTGCCCATTTTTTTCACAAACATGATCCAATTGGTATTTGGTATAACAAACACAAGCAACATATACAAGTTTTGGCATGCAGCTAGCATACCAAATTCACAAAACGGAAGTGGGGATAAATGGAACCAAGGTCCCAAGAAGGAGTTGTCCAAAAGATGCAACTCCCCACACAAAACTCTCGTCTGGGGACTTAGGGGATTTCTATTTGTGTGGTAAAATACCTCTGACTGTATAAATAGCCAGTCAATGAATTGGTAATTGCGTAGGCAAGAACCTAAGGCATATAAACCCTAATATCCCCTCAACAACCTTAAAGAATATTTGTATGAGTGCAAACTCTGTGCCAACAATGCTCGTATACAAAACTAGCTCCTATCTTCATATGTCAAATTAAAATCCACATAGACAAAGAAGATTGAATATATATTTTCTTACTGCAAAAGCTTTTATGGCTATGAAGTCATTATGATAGCAAACTATAGTTTCTCAACTGTTGCTTACAAATTATGAATACTTTGTTTTTTCAAAGAAAAGTTAACTTCACTCAATAATTCATATATCGAACTTGACAGAAGCTAAATCAAAGAGCAATAATATAAGGCTACAACGGAATTTTAAAGGCAACTTACCCCACGAAGTAACCAGCAATATGTACTAAAAGCACATAAAGAATAACCACCCCAACTTCTCCAGATAACATTCTCAGAGACAGATCAGCCGGCAATGTTACAGCAACCATTGAAGCTTTGAGACGGACAACATTCTCAGAGAATACACTAGCCCACAAAATAAAATCTAGTATGTTTGAGAAAGAGAGCCCGTAGGTTTAGAGTAAACACTTGAGCAATGGAACAAAGAAGAAATAAGGGATCGAGGAGAAGAAAATATAGATCGAAGGGACGAAAGAAAGGACCGAAATCAGAGAACCGAGAAGGAAGAACAGAAATCACATAGTTTTAAGAGAAGGTTTACTCAATATCCAACTCTGAATTTTAAAGAACTACATGGGGGTATTTATAGCAAACTAAAACCTAGACATAATAGGATAAAAATCCCTTGCTTAAACAGAAATCCTAACCCAAATAAAATAGGAAACTTAAAACTAGAAATCTGGAAATCTGTAAAAGTAGAAATCCTACTAGAATTGGGAAAACTAGAGAATCTAAGAAACTAACAAATACATTAGGAAACTAATAAATTTAGGTCATATGCATCCTGCATCAATAACATTATAATAAATTGTTTGAGAAAATTATTTTCAGGAAAAAGAAGTTGAACAGTCAAATATAGTAGTCACAACATAGACATCATGGATTTGAAGCTTTGGGCAAATTATTATTTCCTGAAAATTAAAAATTTGTGTGCATTTCTTTAAACTATTCACCTTATCAGCAGGAATATTGTCATAGACATTGATAATCCCATCATAAAACATTGTAAGTCGTTCGGAAGTCCTTTTGGATTGATCATCACATCTGTGTATGTACACACACAACAACAATTGAAGAGGACTAATTTCAAAAGGGAAACTAATGTTATAACACAAGAAATAATTAGGGTAAAGATTTTGGCACTCCTAGTTTAGCTTATAGAAATTCAATTTAATTCCTTTTAAGTACTCTCAGTGGACGTTCCAGAAGCATAAACAGAGAGTGCCAACATCGCTACCCAAACATAACAAGCATATATAACAACGAATATAAGGAAAACATACCGTAACTGTTGCTTAAGCTGATGTCTCTTTGCTGGTCATCTAGGGTCCTTGTAACTTTTTCAAAACCAAAACTATTTTTATTTTCGTCTTCTCCATACAGTTCTTGGTCTGTTTTCATGAAGAAGTCCTTTGGTATAATTGGAGTGCTACAAGCCATGATATATATATATATATATATATATGTTGCTCTCTCCCAACTTATTCCCAAGAAGTGAACAGAAGTCTTCAAACATATGTATATATACACACTTGAGAAAGAAAAACAAAATTGCTGAACATCGAACCCATAAAAAGGAAATGAAAATTTTATATATATATATATATAACCAAATTCCCATCATCCCATGACTAGCACAAAACTGAAATGGTATACAAGAAACCCCTCAAATATTACTCTGTGTCGAGGACAAAGATTGGTTGTTTGAAGCAGAACAGGTTCAAGGTGACTTAACCTGCATGGTGCTCATTGACAGTTTGGCGGCATCCACAGACGTAAGTCCCTGCCAATATCTTTGTTAGTAGAGGAGTGAGGGCTACTGCCCCAAGAGTTTTGCATACCATCATTACAATAGACCGAGGAACATCCCCTTGAGCAATTAAGGTCACCTGAAAGGCTATTTCATAAAAAGCATTGAATGGAGTTGAATAAATGGCCTTGACGGGCTAGGCGGGGGCTAAGCGGGCTAGGCGGTCTAGGCGGGGTCTGAAGAGAGAGAGAGAGGGGGAGAGAGAGGGAGAGAGAGAGAAACGAGGATGATGATGGTGCTATGAGGCGAGACAGAGAGAAACGAGGATGACGATGGAGTTATGTTTAGGGTTTAGAAAAGGGCCGCGCGGCTATACTATTTATAAAAACTAAAAATAAAAAAAGACCCTAGTAAAGCCGGTCGGCATACTGTTTTTTTTTTTTAAAATCCTGAGTATCACACGGCTATACCATTTGTTATTAAAAAAAAAAAGGGAACGCATAGCGCCCAATCAAAAGGGTATAGCCGATGGCTATACTTGTTTTTTATAATAAAAAACCATTCTATTTGCATTAATTTATACTTTATAGATATTAATTTGCTAGTTTCGATATATATACTTTATAGATTTAAATTTTTTAATATATATTATTTTTATTCAATAGTATGTGAAAATTGTGTGTATAATACGTGAATTTTATGTGTATTATTGAAAATTAAATCAAGTGTATTAAACATGAAAAATACATACATATGTGTAAAATACGAGTATTAAACATGGAAATGCTAAATTTTTTATACGGCTAATAACTTTGGAAAAGTAAAAACTCAAAAGGGTACAATAGAGAATCGTGTAAAGGCCTAATAGTAATGGAAAATGCTCTAAGCTATCGATAAACAAAAATTGGGGAAAAAAGATAATAGTAATGGATAATGCCGCGCAGGTATACTATTTATAACATACTTTGTATTTTTATATATAAAAAAAGGCTATACTCTTTATTGTTATATATAAAAAAATCCCGAGTATAGCCCCTCGGCTATACTATTTTGAGTAGAAGAGCTCAAATCTGGCTCAACACTAAGCACCAAAAGATGTGCTAGAGTAAAATAGGATGTGTGACCTCAAACGACATTGTTTTAGACCATTAGTTAACAATATCTTAACATAAAAAATAAAGAGAATCTGAACTCCAAGAAACTTATAAAAGGCTTTTACTATCACTTAACATCAACTGTAAGAGACTTAATGGAGACAAAAGGATACATATCTCCAAGGACACCCAGACTGCTGCTGCCCATTGTATTCATACTCATGGCAGATATTGCCGGGTTGGGGAAAAGTTCGAAAGGGTGCTATAATTGTCACTTAACCTCAACTGTAGGAGTCTCTTTGGAGTCAGAAGGATCTACATATATCTCCAAAAGAATGCCAGACTACTTCCCATTATATTCATAATCACAACAAACAATGCTGCGGGCAATACAACCATAGGCGAGGTGAAATGAGAAGTGACCAAAACCACACCCGAAGAAGAATTTTGCATACCAACTTGCGAGTGTCAAACATGTAAATGAAGGATTAGTGTTGCATGCCCACCAAAATTTATGAAAGTTTCGACATTTCAATCTGAGCATAAAACAATGAAGATCTTCTATGGACTTACAATAAAGTTTAAGAAGAGAATTTTTATATCTTTATTACCAATTTGACCAAAGCCGAAACAAAACTGGAACACAAGGATTCACAGAAAGCCAGATCATGTCTTATGGTTTACATTCTATTTGATTATTAGCTCAATTGATATTGCTCGTTTTTGTGCTTCTCTAAACCCTCAAACAGCTGCTGATATATACCTGCAAATTAAGACTCTCCTTGATCAAAAAAGACTCCTCAAGTTGCACATTTGCACTGCAAAAATTCCAAAAAAACCTAAAAAATAGGCTCAGCACCACAACCTCAAAGAATATTTGTATGAGTGCAAACTCTGCCAACAATGCTCGTATACAAAACTAGCTTCTATCTTCATATGTCAAATTAAAATCCACATAGACAAAGAAGATTGAATATATACTTTCTTACTGCAATAGCTTTTATGGCTATGAAGTCATAATGGGAGAGGTGGTCTTCCTTGGAAGGGGGTAGTGTTACAGATGAGAATAGGTTCAAGCAGAACATGAATTATTTTTTTCATTTTTGTTTTTTTCTTTAATTTTTTCAAAATATATATTTTTTTAATGATTTGACAAATTATTAGATAACATGTTGTTAGGTTCAAGGTGAGGGCTTGCTGGTTTTTTCTTCTATTTGCATTAGTTTATACTTTATATATATTAATTTGCTAGTTTCGATATATATAGTTTATAGTTTATAGATTTAAAATTTTAATGTATATTATTTTTATTCAATAGTATGCAAAAATTATATGTATAATACGTGAATTTTATGTGTATTATTGAAAATTTTGTAAAAAATCAAGTGTATTAAACATGAAACATACATACGTACGTGTACAATATGAGTATTAAACGTGAAAATACTAAATTCTTTATACGAGTAATAACCCTGAAAAAGTAAAAACTCAGGGTAGAATAGAGACTCGGGTATTGGCCTAATAGTAATGGATAATGCTCTAAACTATCGATAAACAAAAATCGGGGAAAGACAATTTTTAAAAAAAAAATTACGGTATTTATTTATAAAAAATAAAAATAAAAAAGGACCCCAATAAAGCCGTCTATACTGTTTTTTAAATCCTTAGTATCGCCGCACGGCTATACTATTTGTTAAGAAAAAAAAACAGCCTTGCGCCCTGGGCGGCTAATTATTATTTTTAATTTTTTAACAGTATAGCCGTGCGGCTATACCTGTAAAATATATTAATATTTAAAGAGGATTAAACCGACATGTCGTATTTGTTATTTTGCATAAAGCGACATGTTTGCGCAAAAACCCGCGGAACCCCGAAAAAAAACAAAAAAACCCTGCGGACCCGAGGTCACGCACCCGTCGATACAAGTGATAAGTCGTGGAAGACACTTCTCCTTCTCGGAGACGGAGAAAGGGTGCGCAGGTTAACTAATCGTGTGCCCCTCGCCTCGCGCACCATGGAAACAATCTCTTCGCTAAAACGTCCCTAGTCTCGTTAGGACTGTCGCTGAAGCAACAGCAACCAATTAAAGCTGCAAAACCCTCACACAGAAGGAGAGAGAGGGGTTTCGGTTCTGCGAATCTAGGTTTAAGAAAAATCAGAATAAGTTAATCTGAAACTCCGAGACGTGAATTTGATTCATTTTGACCACTGTAAGATCTAAATTCGGTACGTAAGCAATTGAATTTCGGTAATTGCTCGGTCGCAATCCGTGATCGAATTCGGTTTCAGGTTTTGTGTTTGATTTTTATGTTTAATTCAATGCGAATGAATGCCTACTTGCTCTTCCTACTCGAAATTGTCAGATAAAATTGCCCTAATTTACACATATACAATTGCATGGAGGAAGACGAAGACAGGATTTTGTTGGACAGTTTGGGCGTAACGTCGGCAAACCCTGAAGATATCGAGAGAGACATTTTATCAGGGGTATGTAAATGCTAGGTTTCATCGTTTTCATCTTCATTGCTAATTGCATTGTGCCCAGATAATCAAAACCATGTTTTTTGAGCTGCGAAAATATACCGAGAGTGATTGAATAGTTAATCAAATGCTAGAATTTGACAGTAGGCAGTGTTTGAAGTGCAGGCGCAGAACAATGGCAATGCCAGTGAAGTTGGAGGAAGTACTGAGGAGGAGCCTCTTGAGAGATCAGAAAGTATTGATCCATTGGCGGCCAGCCAGGCCAAACTCTATAACAAATTGAGGGCAGTTGAGTTTGAAATTGATGCCGTTGCCTCCACTGTTGAACCTGAACAAGCGGGCAATGAAGGCGGTGCTCGTGATGGTGATGATGATGGCATGGAACCCGGGGATAAGGAGGACCTTGATCAAGCGTTTGCTACTGGGTTGAACCTTCAGCATGCCCTAGCTACTGATCGACTGAGAAGTCTAAAGGAAACAAAGGCTAAACTTGAGAAAGAGCTTTCAGATTTGGACAAGCAAAGACCTTCCAAGGGAAAACAGCGTGACAAAGTCTTATCAGATATTGTCAAGGAAAAGCCTGCACCCAAGAGGAAGTTGAAACAAGTTAAGAAATCTGGAAAAAATCTAGAAAAGAGGCTTAAAACAGTCTCATTTGACGAGGATGATGACTTTGATGCTGTGTTGGATGCAGCATCTGCAGGCTTTGTTGAAACAGTGAGTTTAACACTTGAACCTTTACCTAGTGGTTCAATCTTTCTCACCTTATGTTTTGTAAAATTTGGTGTGGGTTACCTAATTAATTATGTATAATGTTAGTAAAAGATGTTATAAATTGTTCATTATTAATTAAGTATAAAAAAAGGAAGAGAAACAACAGGGATAACTAAGTTGACGCTTTTGATATGCCAGGAAAGGGATGAATTAGTTCGAAAAGGAATTTTAACTCCTTTCCATAAGCTCAACGGCTTTGAACGCCGCCTTCAAGAACTAGGGCCATCTCAGAGGCGTAACGTTCCTGCAGAAGAAGACAGGAGTAATGATTTTGCTTCAGCCAGTGTTGCTAGAGCAGTGCAGTCAATTTCGGAGGCTGCTCAAGCTCGCCCATCTACCAAGCTGCTTGATCCAGAAGCTCTACCAAAGCTTAATCCACCCACTTATCCTTTTAAGAGGCTGAAAAAACCTCTTAAGATTCCTCAATCCCTAGAAAATGATACACACAAGAATAAAAGTTCAAGATTAAGAAGGAAGCGCCCTTTGCCTGATAAAAGATGGAGAAAGCTCAGTAATCTCGAGGAAAAGCATGTGCATGAAAATGGTATGTTCAGTGTTGTCCTTGATAGTGGTGTTAAGTTGTTGCATGGCATAGTTAAATGTTTTGTACAACAGAAAGTTGTTTTAATTGTTTTATCTATTTTTCTACCAAATCTTAGCAAGTATGTTGTTTCATTTTTGTTCTACTTGTTTTTTCTTGCAGAAGACACTCCCAGTTGTGAAGAAGAAAACCAAGAGGATGTTGGAGATGTAGATGATAATGAGTATACTTATGTTACCTTGGAAGGGGGGCTGAAAATCCCAGAGCACATTTTTAACCAACTTTTTGACTATCAAAAGGTAGGTGTCCAGTGGCTATGGGAACTGCATTGCCAAAAAGCAGGCGGAATTATTGGAGATGAGATGGGTCTTGGTAAAACCATCCAGGTCTTGTCTTTCCTTGGTGCATTGCATTTCAGTGGTATGTATAAACCAAGCATAGTTGTCTGCCCAGTTACACTTTTGCGCCAATGGAAAAGGGAGGCTCAAAAATGGTACCCAAGCTTTCATGTGGAGTTACTTCACGATTCTGCTCAGGATCCTGCCGGTAGGAAAAAAGGATCCAAATCTAATGGAAGTGATTCTGATAGTGAAGGTTCACTGGACAGTGATTACGAGAAACCGGCATTATCCAAAAGCTCTAAGAAATGGGATTCCTTGATTAACCGTGTTTTGAGGTCAGAATCTGGGTTGCTAATTACAACTTATGAGCAACTCCGTATCGTAGGGGAAAGTTTGCTTGACATTGATTGGGGTTATGCAGTTTTGGATGAAGGACACCGAATTCGGAACCCAAATGCAGAAATTACTCTAGTTTGTAAACAGTTACAAACAATACATCGTATAATAATGACGGGTGCACCAATTCAGAACAAGCTGACTGAACTGTGGTCCTTGTTTGATTTTGTTTTCCCTGGAAAGTTGGGGGTCCTGCCCATATTTGAGGCTGAGTTTTCAGTTCCCATATCTGTTGGTGGTTATGCGAATGCTTCACCATTACAAGTATCCACAGCATACAGGTTTAAATTGATGTATTTCAAATTTACAATCTGATATTTAAATTTTCAGCGTTCAGTAGAATGGATTATTACTTCTATCTAAAGACTCTTACAGAGTACTTATCAATCTATTTTTGTTAACTTTTGAATTTTGGAAATTCCTAAACTATCTGAGTGTTTATAGGTTTACCACCCTTAAGAAAGAAAACCCATAAGATAAAGTCATTCATGAAAGATGAAACGTCTGTTATTTTTTCCAAATTGTTCCCAGGGTTGTATATATATACACTTTTCAGTCTAAACTTTTCACTGTGCAGGTGTGCTGTGGTTTTGCGAGATTTGATCATGCCGTATCTCCTCCGGCGCATGAAGGCGGATGTGAATGCCCAGCTTCCTAAGAAGACTGAACATGTCATATTTTGCAGCCTCACTGCTGAGCAACGTTCTGCATATAGAGCATTTCTGGCTAGTTCTGATGTGGAACAGATTATGGATGGTAATAGGAATTCGCTTTATGGAATTGATGTCATGCGTAAGATTTGCAACCACCCTGATCTCCTTGAGAGGGAACACTCCGGCCAGAATCCAGATTATGGTAATCTCGAACGCAGTGGAAAATTGAAAGTTGTTTCGCAAGTGCTTAAAGTTTGGAAGGATCAAGGTCATCGTGTTCTTCTTTTTACGCAAACTCAACAAATGCTTGACATTATTGAAAGTTTTCTGGTTTCTGATGGTTATAGCTACCGGAGGATGGATGGTCTTACTCCCATCAGACAGAGAATGGCCTTAATAGATGAATTTAACAACTCAAGTGATGTGTTTGTTTTCATTCTGACAACTAAGGTTGGTGGTTTAGGGACAAATCTGACAGGTGCAAATAGGGTGATCATCTTTGATCCTGACTGGAACCCTTCCACTGACATGCAGGTACATTTTGGACTTCACTATTCTTTTAATTTGCAATTTGATGCAAATGTGTGAACGTGGAAACTAGTCGTCTGAACTGTAAAGGTTACTATATACATGGTCTGTCTCGCGAAATTGTCAACATTCAGGACTAAGGATCCTTCTAGTGTCTTTCTGATGGAAGTAATACGTACAAGTTTTTTGTTGACCCTTGTTTGAAAATTTTGAATGTTTTTGGTACTTTGGAAACACATTTTTGTAATCTGAATGCTTTTAACAGGCAAGAGAGCGTGCTTGGCGTATTGGTCAGAAGCGGGATGTAACTGTATATAGATTGATCACCCGTGGAACCATAGAGGAGAAGGTGTATCATAGACAGATTTACAAGCATTTTCTCACCAATAAGATATTAAAAAATCCACAGCAGAGAAGGTTCTTTAAAGCTCGAGATATGAAGGATCTCTTCACTCTGAATGATGAGGGTGAGAGTGGGGCTACTGAAACAGCTAATCTGTTCGGTCAGTTATCTGAAGATGCCAATGTTGTTGGTACACAGAATGACAAGCACAATAAGCAAGATTCTCAGAAAGTCTCCGTACCGCTTGCCAATGGTGCTGGGGCTGACAAGGGGAAGAACTCAGAGGTTGGACCGTCCAGGAGGAATGGGAAAGAAAAAGCTGACCACAGCAATGATGAAGTAGATGAAGAAACAAATATTCTGAGGTGCCTATTTGACGCCCAAGGGATACATGTAAGTTTCTTCAATTTGTGTGCCACGTACACATTTTTCTTCATTGGTATTATTGCACCTGTGTCTGTTAGGATTCCTTTATAGCTGTGGAACTTAACCTGAGATAAAATAATCAAGTTGTTTGGTTGTCTTCCCCAAAATAATTGAAAGCATTTTCTGCTGATTGGAGTTTTGGATTAAATCTCATTTGTCGCTGTTGGGGAGTCTTGTACGATGGAGGAAAATTATATGTAATGTAATATATATTTCAAATTATTTAGTAGTATTTTACTATGTATTCATGTAAAGCGCATATAATAAGAATGCATTGATTGTAGCACGAGACTGACATTGTTAATGCTCAATTCAGTCTCCATCTCCCTGCAGTCTGTTTACGTTTTTCTTTAACATGGTGTCTAATTTTCACTGCAGAGTGCTATGAATCATGATATGATCATGAATGCGCATGATGAAGAGAAGATGAAGCTTGATGAACAAGCTTCCCGAGTTGCACAAAGAGCAGCAGAAGCACTGCGCCAGTCACGGATGCTTCGAAGCCGTGATAGTGTGTCTGTCCCCACATGGACTGGGAAATCAGGAATGGCTGGCGCACCATCATCTGTCCGTGGGAAATTTGGTTCAACTGTGAATTCCCAGTTGATCGATAATACCAAACGCTCAGATGAAGTTTCCAACAATGGAACAAATGGTGTTGCAGGGGCATCCGCTGGGAAGGCATTATCTTCTGCTGAATTACTGGCAAGAATTCGAGGAAAGGAGGAAAAAGCTGTTGAAGCTGGAATTGAGCATCAGTTTGGGTTGGCTTCTAGTTCTAACAGAGCAAAATCTGTAGATGTTGGACCTTCTAGGTCGTCTCACAATTTAGGTGGAGTGCAACCTGAAGTACTGATTCGTCAGATCTGTACATTTATCCAACAAAGCGGAGGAAGTACAAGTTCTTCAAGCATAGTGCAGCATTTTAAGGACAGAATACCCTCAAGGGATCTTCCCTTGTTTAAGAATCTTCTGAAGGAAATAGCCAAACTAGAGAAAACCCCAAACGGATCAGTTTGGGTTCTAAAGCCAGAGTTTCACCCGCAGTGATCTCAATCTCAACCTCCGATTCATTGCCTGAGATGAGAGTGCTGATTTTTTGTGGATAGTTTCGGGTTCTCCAAATATCCGGAGTTTATTTGGGGCAATGTTCATCTGTGATCCCTGAAATCTTCCTAGTAGGTCACTTTTTTTTTTCTCAGTTTCCTCCATTCTCATTGTTAATATCTTCGCTAGGGCAAAGGTGACAAGAAATTTCATAGTTTTTTTTTGGGTACATCCTCGAACCATTTTAATCAAAACCATACAGAATAGACATTTTCTCTGTACAGTAATTTATAGAGTTCTGGGAATTTCCTCTTTCCATGTTTTGGAGCCAATTGAACAATGTTGCCCGATAGAGTGCTTTTAGCTACTTGGGTGTGGATGATAGACGATATAGAGACTTCTTTTCCCCTCTTTGAAAAATGGCCTGAGAGAAACATTTGAGAACCAGATTTCGTCGTTTTGGGTGTTTGTGATTGTACATATCAGATTTCCAAGCACTCTCTTCCGCCGGCCAGTTCAAATCTTCTGCTCTAGCCGGCTTGTGTAATGCCAAAGTGGCCCATCGCGTACTCGTATTTTTATATGGATAGACTTGGCCGCTTCTTATTTATTATACTCGACAGGTAAACCAATATTTGGTTGCCGATAGTTTTCTTCAAATTAGGCGTCGACCCACTCAGGTTATGTTACCCATTTTACTGCTATAACTTTTAGGCCAAGTTATGATTTTGATCCATGTAGGTTCAGTTATTGCTATCTAATCTTTGTAGTTTATTAAGTGTTACAATTCAAGGACACTGGTAATTTCATCAAGTTTTCCTACCGATTTAGCAGGCGAGTGGCATATGTAAGGGTAAATGATTCCCAACAAATAAAACTACAGGGATGATGGAGTACAATGACAACCAAATGACTTTGATTCTAGGATAAACCTTGAAAGCACTCAAGAACTATTCCAGTCCACAACAAAAACCACTTAATAAGTTAAGAAGGCAGAAAGTAGACAATAAGACAATTACTTTAGGCTTTTGGCAAAGATTTGGTTAATCGAAAACGATAAACGAATCCTACAATCCACACGGCAAGTTTCTATTAGTCCGGATGTGCCCATTTTATCAGGATGGCAACCTTCGTTTTCAGGATTACAAAATTACAACAAATATGATGTATGCAAAATGACAATCCATCTTAGTCCACCAGAAGCTGTCAAATTGCAAAATTTGTCATCCGAATAAAAAAAAAAAGGAAAGAAAAAAAAAGGAGCAAATAGCAAATGGAATAGATAAGACACATTTCTCTATTATATAGAAGTGAAAGCTTGAAATTTTAAGTTAACAACGAGCCGGCACATAGAACATGGATGTCAGGACAAGAGAAGCTTCAAAATATATTGCAGGGAAACATTATTTCCATAAATGGAAGTATTTGGTACCTTGTGTGCTTTCTTTCTTTTCTCACATATTCCTTCCTCACTTTTCTCTTAAAAAAGATAAAAATAAATGAAGACCTCGATCATAATTAACAAAATGCTCACACACAATTAGAAAGCCGCCCATCCTGCAGCGGTTGTCTTTGTTGAACCTGATCCAGTTGCTGAAGGAAGATTCCTCTGGAAATTATCATGAGAATACCATAAATCACAATCATAAACAAACAAGGCAATAAGGAAAATATCCATAAATCACACTCATATTTGAACTGGAAGAGGTAATCTTTTTTCCTTTATGTGTGTGGAAGAAGTGTATCTATCAACCAAATGCACAGAAGTTCACTGCGGCATAAAAGTAGCTCAAACAAACAGAAAAACAATACCGATTCTGCAAGAACTAAGCTTTCAGATTGAAATCAATTCCTACATGGTTTGAACTTGGACAGAAACTAATGTGGGTTATAGCTACTCATTCTCAGCTTGCCTTTCTAAGAATGGGATTACGCTCGTTCAAAAAAAAAAAACAAACAGAATAGGATTAGGAACCAACTTTCCCAGTAAATCAGGAATTAAAGTGCTGGCAGAGACACCATCAAATGTTGGGATTTTGATGACAAGCATAAGCCATAAACGGGTAAAAGCTGCAAGTCAATCAAGAACATCCTTTAAAATTACCATTCAAACATCACTTCTATCATCTAAGTTCAGTAACACGACACACGACATGTATAGACAACAGAAATTTGAAAATTGCTGCGTTCAAGTATCTTAGTCAGCTAATTTTGATGACAAATTATATACCTAATGATTACCAAAACTCAAACACATTCATTCCATGTTGATTTTGAACAATTTACTCTTACTATATCATTTCTCTGAGTTCCAAATTCCAACAAGATGAACAACAATTCAGCTAAACCAAGCAATGTAATGCCAAAGCAACATTGAGTTACATTTCCTACCTCAATCTGAGATAGATCGGATAACGGGTCGGAGCTCCGCCTCGGGTTATCCGGAGGTGACTTGAGGCCACCACCAGAGCTTATTCTAGCAGCAACAGGATCATTAGGAGGTGGCGGCAGAGCCGACCTCACTTTCCCGGACCCGGGCGGCGGAGCCAGGCCCAAACTAATCGGTTTGGGCTTCACCGTCCCGGATAGCCCAGCCGCTGACAACATCCCAGTCCCACTCGTCGGCTTCGGCTTCACATTTATCCTTATCGTCTCACCTTCCTTCAGATCCCAAACAAATACACAAATCAATGAAATTTTTCATTGAAAATGAGAAATTAAAGAAAAATCTTAAATCTTTTATACTTTCAATCTGTGATTAACGGCAGGGTGAATATCGATATGGCCATCGTCGCTGGTCTCGCCGCCGTTGCTCTCCTTCTCGTGCTCTCTCTTGACGTACTTGTCGTGGTCCGATAAAGCCACGTTGAAATCAAACGCTTCGTTTCGCTCTGCAAACCCCAGCCCAATGAACGCGTGCTTTCCGGTGCCGTCCTCGATCTTGAGCACGAAGTATCGCGACGAGTCGAGCACGGTCTCTACGGAGGTCTCGCGCTGGCCCGGGTGGACGAAGCAGGCGGCGAAGAGCTCGCTGGAGTTCGGATCCTCCAGTCGGATCTCGCACCGGTCCTTGCACGACACGACCCGGAGCCGACCCGACCAGATCTTATCGGACTGGAGCCACTCGCCGCACTTGTACCCGCCGGATGTGCTCCGCGGCGGGATTTTGTAGACGGCGACCTCGCGGACCACGAGCAGCGTGTGCTCGAACGCCTCCTCCTCGTCCTCGAACGACATCGTTTCGGGATCGAATTGGGGGCAGGCAAAGCTTCGAGCTTTGACGGATTCTTATCAGCAATGCGGGTGATGATTGGGAAATTTTTTTTTTTTTTTGGTTGAGGAATTTCAAACTATGGTGAGAGAGTTGGGGGATTGAATTTGAGGTGAATTTGGGACGAATTTGACGTGAATTTGAAGAAATGGTGATGTGGGAATGAAGGTGGGGGGAAGGTTTCAAATGAGAGTATGCAGAAAACGTGGGTTCGAAGGAGAGTGCTTGAAAGGTCAACTGGATTGTCTAATGGAGACGGCATAATATTACCATTTTGCCCTTATCCCCTTACCCTTTTGGGCTGGCCAAGGCCTAAGCTTGGCTTGGAGATAAACTGAAATCAACAGTTATTTGTTGGTGGTTTCCATTTTCAATTTCCCAAAAAGTCGAAACCAATAAACATTCTCCACAGAAGCCCAACCAATATCTGCAAAGCACATCTGTTACAAAAATTCACCTCTACGAATCCCTCTTTTTAACTCTATAAAAGAAAAGTACACAGTCAGATCAGTTGGATAAGGTAGTATCAGCCTCTTTGCACTCGAGTCCCAACCTCTCTTTTCGTGCATCAGAGTAGTTTAAAATATCGCTATTGTCAACAAACAAAACTCGATAATAGAAAGAAGCCTACCTCATTCTAACTTTTTATTTATTTATTTGAATCTCCTGGCCAAAGCCTAAGCCCTGGTTTTCAACTGTAACAACAGAGAAACCTAGGTTCCTATATTTTTGTTAAACCAACCTCTAAAACTTGATCTTATCTAAATTATGACAATTTTGTTGAACAAACCTCCAAAGCTTGATAACTATCTACTAGCTTAGATTAGTTGCAATTTCCACATAGCCAATCACCATTACTATTCTCTAAGGACTACATAGCTCCCCACAAGGTCATAACATAAGGACCCTTAAATTGATTAAACTTAAGCCTAGTTCTAAGGGAAGTTGACTCCCAACCCAACCTATCATCTAGCAGGCTTTCCTTCCTTGACTTTGTTGTGGCCTTATTTGCATTAAACTAGTCTTTGAGAGGTTGGGCTTTGTGGCCCAATAAGGAAAGCAAAAATTAATTCCAAGGCACTTTGGTGCTCAAATTAACAATTATTACAACTTCTTGAAAGAATTGTTTCTCACTCACCCAAAAAAAAAGAATTGTTTCTCATAGGGTTCGAAACCAAAATCTGTTGGAAGCGCTTTGTGGTTAGGGACAAGTCAAATCCCGAGTGGGGATTAATCTAACCCTTTGAGTGTGGGGATAAATAGTCATTCTTCCCTTCTTAGAGTCAAATTACTGTTGACATATATGCATAAAATTTTATTTTAATATTTTTATGGGGCGTTTTTGTATATTCGTAAGATTGCGATTTGCTGGTCTCGTAATTTGATTTAGTATTTCATTGGACTTGTTGGGGCTTCAAATTCTAAAAGAACTCTACGTCTGAGGTTCATATTGGCCCAAGCCCAACATCTCAACAAAAGCAAAGGATTTGGGCTTGGTTTTTATCTTCAACAACCATAGAGGGGCACTTTTGGAAAATCAGCCCAGCCTATATCTTCTGGAAAACCCCCATCTTCGCCAGTCTTAAACCCTAGCACGAACAAATAACCAGAGCACCTTCACCTCCGCCTACACTTCGAGCAGGTACGAATTTAACATATTTGACAATTACAAATTATTATCTTTCCCTGCGAATTTATAATGTCAAAACCTCTAAGTTCAAGATCGCCGAACTCTTTTTTAATAAAATCGAAAATTTTATCAGCATGAATAACTGTTGTGAAATATTCAGTGTGTTAAGTTCTATATGAGAATCTGTGTCGGAGTTTCATGCATCATTGCTTTGATCTTCAGCAGGTTGAAGAAGAAGCGCCAACATGTATCTCCAGTACTACATAAACGAGAATGGCGACAAAGTCTACACCACTAAGGTTTGTGACGATGATTTGCGATTTAGCTCCTTGTTTAGAGCACATTAGCTAACATATTCGACAAACCCACTTGTCAATATTTGAATTTGATGTGTTTTACTTGCTCTTCTGTATGCAGAAAGAATCACCACTGGGGCTTCCCACTCAATCTGCCCATCCGGGTAAGAACAAAATCAGTCTATTGAAGTTGGCTGCAACCTAGTTGCAGCTTTGTTGATTGTCTGACTGTGATTTCATAATGATTGTTATGTTGTTAGGATATCATGTCCTGTTGTTCCGTTGTCGTGCTGTCACGTAAAGATGTTAGTGTTGTTAAGTTGTCGATAAACTAATGCCATTTGGGGTTCTTGAATGTTTGCTGCTTGCTAACATGACAGTAGGAAACAGCTGAAATGAACGGTAGTCCTAAGTTCTTTGCAGGTTGTTTTCTATGAATCTATCAGAAAGTTCTAGATTGCTTGAGATTGTAATCTTCCAAGGGACATGTTTAGTATCGTTGCATTTGTGAACGCAAAATATAAGATTGCAAAGAACTTATGTCTTCTCTGTTGGGTTCCAAATTAAGTTCCAAGAAAATCAATGTTTTGCTCCGAATGGTTGCATTCTGTATGTAGTGTGTGCTGCTGTGGAGGAAAATGTTTTCGTGATGAGTTTTGATGTTGATGATTTAGTTGACTTTTATTTACTCAACTCTGTGAAATTTGGCACCAGATTGTTCTGGAATACGGGTGTTTTCTAATTTTAATTGGAATGATTTGGAAGTGTTTGAGATGATATAGAAAGTATACTAAAGAATCGTTTCTATTAGCACACTACTTGAAGGAGAGAGTTGTGTAATGATCTGTCGCTACCAGTCTTCTGCATAATCTTCCTTGGAAAAGGTTCCCAGTTTTCTTGTTGTTACTAATCTGTTTCTTTATTCATTATCAACTGCAGCCCGCTTCTCCCCCGACGACATGTATTCAAGGCAAAGATTTCTCCTGAAGAAACGCTTTGGGTTGTTGCCGATCCAGCAGTCACCTCTGAAGTATTAGATACTTATAAAGGTTCAGCTGCTTTCAAGGGTTTCGTTTGAAGTGTCTCGGACTTTAGGGTTTTACTAGGAGTGCTATCTTGTTGGACCTTTCTATTGGGGACTGTAACTGGATATGTCTACCGCTAGTATGTAAGCAGCACAAATGGTTGTAGACTGGTTATGTGTTAAGTTTTGGAAAATGTAGTAGATTTCTATGAATATGCTTTGCAAATTTACTTTCAACCTTCATATCTACTAAAGTTTGTGCGTAAAGCTCTCATATCTACCCAAATATATCCATCCACTTAAGTATATTGGGTTGTCGCACCCTTTACGTTTTCCTCTTCTTCTCTCTATATTTTTTCCTTTCGATTTCACTTTTTTTCATATGGAAATCCATTTTGAACCTGCTGGGTTAGAAGATGTTTCAAGTTTGAAGAATGACGGAAAAATTCGAAAAAAAAAAGGTTGAGAATAACTTCGCATAACAAATTAAACAAAACTAGATTAGTTGGATGTTAAATTAGAGGACTCTTTTGTCCCAGAATGCTAAAGAAGACAAAAAGTAGTTGCTCAAAATACAATGACATGCCCCAACCAATCAGAAGATCGGATTGTTAATTTATATGCAAGAGAGTAAAAAAGAAATTAAAAAAGAAATTAAATATATGCATGGGCCTCCATTTCCTGATGGAGTGAAGTCAAAAGTCAACAAAGCCCAAAACACAATCGGCCTCCAACCAAACCCACTAAAACGGCCTCCAGCTTCCCACTCCTCTCTCAGTCACTCACTACGCAGCAGTCGTCGCGCCCAGAGACTCACCACACTGACCAACTTTCCAACGCTTTCAGTACGTTCTTCCTCTCGATCTGAAACCCTATCGTCTTCCAGATCGCGTACTTGCCTACATGCATAAATGTAGGCCTCATTATATGTATCTGAAGCTGTTGACTTTGCTGCTGTTTCAGGTATGGCTACCAGAAACCTCGGGGGATTTCTGGTGCTGATTTTGGCGATTGCGATCTGCGAAGCTGCTTCCGTCTTCCAGCCGATCTCTGACTCTCACCGATCCGCGGCCTCTGAGCTCTTCACAGCCACCGATGGATCCTTCGGGAGGTGAATTAAACCCTTGAAGAAATGATTTCTCTGTTTGGTTCCTGTGAATATGAAACGATGTGGATATGATCATTTGTATGATCCAATTGAATTAAAACGGATTTGTTTCATTTTTTATGTGTCGTCACCCCTTACAATTCTGAGATTTGAAGTTCATGTTTCGGTTATTTTCCTACATTTTAGTCGAAATGCGTCATTAAGTTTTGATTTTGGTTGAATTCGATTTCATTTGCACGATTAGATTAATTTGGATTGTAACTATATTTAATTCCATTTGTTTTGACCTTGCAAGCAAGTCCAATAATTTAATCTGAAAGAAATCTAACTATTTGATTTCGTAAATTTTTGACAGTTTAGAAGAGGCATATGAAGCCCTAAGATCGTTTGAGATTCTTGGGATTGATAAAAAGTCTGATATACGCACTGCTACTTGTCAGTCGGTTGTGGACAAACTTGGGTCATCGTCTTCTGCCCCAAAGGATTTGTTTTATGCCTTAAAGGTTAACAGCATTTTGAAATGCAAGGTGAACGATAAGATATTTGAGGTATGGTTGAGTCTCTAGCGCTCTTTCTTTGTTCTCAGCTTGAAAGCCATTGCTTATGAAGCATGTGGCAAAATACTGCAGTTAGTGCTTAATTCTATTCTCCATGTCTAGGGCATTGCTGCAAGACTTAACGCTATTGCCAATACTGCAAGTTCATTGCTTGACTTCTACCACTCAATCGGAAGCTTGGTACTTATTAAGGTAAATTATTGAACAACTACCTCTTGGCTGCACTGTCCAACTCAGGTTTATATTTTCCTTTTGGTTTGAAATCTTAAGTTTAGCTGAAGATTCAACATATAGCAGTGGCGATTAAGAAAAAAACATTCAACCCTGTGCAGGGCAAATATGATATTTTTAAAAATGTCACTATTTTAATTGTTACAACTGTTGTGCAATGGTCTCATTTTTGTGTTTCTTAGAGGGCTTTATATCTTTGAATTATTAATTCTTTCCTAATATTTTTTTTCTTGCTTTAGGATCAAAGTTCTGAAGTCGATGTACTTCTTGCTGATGCTGGTGGAATTTTCCATTCTATCAAGGTTGGTTCCAGCAGCCACTAATGGTATTTCTTAGTTGAAAAAGGTTCAGTTTTGACTATCTCCAGGTCCTGGCAGAACTTGCTATGTCAGATAAGGCTTAGCATCTGGTGGCACTTATTTTTTCTTGTAATGTTGATGCGGTGTTCTGACTCCGACCTCTCAATTATTTTCTTTTGCTTTGCAATTTTTTTCTTCTTCATCCTTTTGGATGTCTCTCGCAAGAAAAATTGCTTTGTTGAATGTCTGAGTAATGGTGAAATATTATTGCAGTCTCTGAGCCAGAGTGATGGAAGGTGGCGTTTTAGTTCTGATAATCCCGAGTCTAGTACCTATGCTGCTGGTAATGAGTTTCTATGAATCATTTGAAAGCTATGCTGTTTCTTTTCTAATGGCTGATTTTTTCTTATTAAGTGGTAATTATTTGATAACAGAAGCGGTGTTTCCCACTACACACCTAAATTCCTTCCCTACCATTAGTTGAATCTGAGATCTTTATTCAACTAGAGAGGATTAGTAGCCCCTGGTTACGATGACTAATATTTGTTTTACCATCAAATTTAAATCTTTGCTAAACATGGTATTGATTATTAGTAGGTATGTGGCTTATATTCACTACTTGAGCTTGGCATCCCTCTTGCAGGATTAGCACTTGAAGCACTTTCGGGGGTTGTCTCATTAGCATCTTCCGAAATTGATCATTCCAAGGTACATTCGTTAGCTTGCTTAAATAAGCACCAAACATAAGCTTCATATGTTTTTAAATCTAAAATTGAACTTTTTTGGGCCATTCATATACTTGAAGAAATTTCCATACCGATTCGCACGCTGAATTATGAAATTTTGGTCCTAATTGGGATACTTCACACACTGACCAAATCATTACCAATATCTGTGGACCTATTTTTCCGTTCTATTTAGCTTTTATTTTACTTTTTACATATCTGCGTAGTAAGGCTCTATGGATCTTATTAGTATACTGTAATTCTTCTCCCTGTTTTTGTAATATTGTTATTTTAACTTCATTTTGTTAATATTCAATACTGTTGTCTTTGGGCAGATCAGTACATTGAAAAGTGATATTTTGAAGCTTTTTGACAGTGTTGAGAAATATGGTATGTGGTTTTTTTCCCAACATTAGATGTCTTCTTATATGCTTCTTTCTTTTTTTTAAATATTTTTCATCTCTTGCTTTATAAGTTGTAAATAGTTTTCAGACCCACATATGTACTCTAAATTTGCATAATATATTGCAATCCATGGTTCATGACCTTCTTTGAAGTTTTAAATCAACACATTTTACCAGGGCTGTGGTGCAAAAACGTTGGTGATGATGGGTCATAATTTGGGTCAAGTGGCTTTAATAGCATCTCTTGTCAGGATGGGATCATGGAACTTTATGTTTTTGTAGTATACCCAAGCAAGTTTTGCATGATAAGGATGGGTTTGTTAGCCTGCATGCATTTTGATGTGTATGTGTGTTTGTGCATTTCTGTGAAATGCCATTTGTTGTTGAAGTTTGAATGCACAACACAACCTTGCCTAAGTTTAAAACATGTTGATTAATATTCTTCCGGCCCTGCCTTCAGTTTGGTTTTGTCATTTCATTTTCTGGTTAGCTGTTATTTTAATAAAATATATAACTACATTCTCTAGATGATGGTGCCATTTACTTTGATGAAAAAGTTGTTGATCTTCGTGAGCATCAGAGTCCTCTTTCAACTACTGCGTCAGTTGTTCGAGGACTGACAGCATTTGCAGCTGTGACATCTGGGAACATAAAGGTGACTGGAAGCATACTCAATGTTGCATTCTTTCCTGCTCTTCTGTTACAAATGCATTTTCTTTTGGGAGTGGGGGGCTGGTTGGAATGCTTACTAATGCTTTAGATTTGAGTTTGCAGGTTCCAGGGGACAAAATTTTGGGCCTGGCAAAATTCTTCCTTGGAATTGGCATTCCCGGCAATGCTAAAGACTTCTTCAACCAAGTGGACTCATTAGCTTCTTTGGAAAGCAATGAGTAAGTTCTATTTCTTCTTCTTTGCTTGAATTACATCTCCAATTATATTGCATTTTGTTACTGTGTATTGCAGCCTTTTAAATTCTACTTTTAATTTATTGTCTACTAAATTTTGGTTGTTACTTTTCTGGTGCAGGGTTGCTATCCCACTGATTTTATCACTTCCAGCTACAGTGCTTTCATTGACCAGAAAAGACCAGCTCCAGGTTTCTCAATTAATCAACACAGTATTTCTTATTTGTAGATGATTGTTGAATCATCAATTATTCCTCCTTTCTTTTCCTTCTTGTTGTGAGGTAGATATTTGAATTGAGCAAAAGTTGTATTATTTTCTAACTTTATGCATAGCTATGTCTATATATATTAATAGTCTTGTGAAATCTGCACTGTTTTCTTTTCCTCAAGCTGACTATCTTTGTCTTCTTTTTAAAACGCCAAGCTCCTCAGTTATGATTGCATTATTTTCTAACATTTTGATCTGCTCATATTCAGTATTGCATCAGCCTGCTGTGGATTAATTATTTTATTGAGGAGAATATAGAGTTAACAAGTAATGTTGTTTATACCAAATCGTGTACTTTGGTTAATTTAAGTGTTGGTTTGTACTTTTGAAATTTTGATCAGGTTAAAGTGAATACCGTGCTTGGTTCAAGTGCACCTCCTCTGACAGTTAAGTTGGTGCGAGCATTGAGTTCTGGTTCGAAAGTTGCTTCCACAATTGAAAGCCAGGTAATAACTTCTTTTTCTTGTTGTATCTAGTTTATCTGCAGTTCAATAGTCACAGATATCCTTCCTCTGAAAATATTAGTTTTATTTATCCTCTTCTGACAAATTGATTGCATGGATGGCCTCTGGTTCAATGCCTTATAATGTGTGTGATGTAGGAACTCAAGTTTGACAAAGAAAGTGAATCCCATTTCTTGGATGTGCCAAAAAGTGTTGATGTTGGAAATTACATATTTGTCTTTGAGGTACTCTTGATTTGTTTGGTTAATTTTACATTTGGACTAGCTTCCATTTGGCTCTCAATTTGTAATGAGTTAACAAAGCTTTTTGTAGGTTGTTCTGCATGATTCTGAAGATGAAAAAGTTTATGCAACTGGAGGCTCTACTCAAGTGCAGATATTTGTCACAGGAGTTATCAAAATTGAAAATGCAGAGATTGTTGTACTAGATAGTGATGTCGGGAGCATAGAAACCCAGAAAAAGTACGTGCTTGAAATTTTTTATGGTTCATGTTTCCAGCTTTAGTTTATGTTCTTCCGTTGGAAGTTGGATGCTTATAATCACAAACTCGTGTTTCATAATTGTTACATGTCCGCAATTGTGCCTATTCCATTCTAACACGTTCTAAAGCATATAAATCTTTTGTTACTTCTACATCATTCATTTACCAGGCTAGATTTAGCTGGAGAAAATTCGCTCGCACTATCTGCAAACCACCTCCAAAAGCTGCGCCTATCCTTTCAATTGACCACTCCTTTTGGAAATGCATTTAAGCCACATCAGGTTTGTAGTTCTCCATGCCTGCTTCTTAAGTTATCTTCTCTCTGTTCAGTTCATTTAGAAGTTTGTTGGGCTGCAGGTATTTTTGAAGTTGAGACATGAGACCAAGGTTGAGCATATCTTTGTGGTGGGGAACTCCGGCAAAAAGTTTGAGATAATACTGGTAAGTGCTCCCTTGGAAACCTAGAATTTTAGTTCATCTATTTAGCTGATACTCCTCATAAGCCAATGATTAATGTCTGAACACTTGAATAAAATGAATACTCAGTTTTCACCATCTTGGATGGATTACCCATTTTAATTCCTTTGTTTTGCTAATTTTTGGTATTTTGTTTTTCAGGATTTTCTCGGACTAGTTGAGAAGTTTTACTATCTTTCAGGTAGTTATGACATTCAATTAACTGTTGGCGATGCTGTAATGGTAAGCATTACTTTAGCTCAAATTTTTCAAAATGTTTATAATTTCTACCCTCTGATTATCTGAGGAATTTTTGTCTTCTCTTCCAGGAAAATTCTTTCTTCCGGGCTATTGGCCACATTGATTTGGATCTACCAGAAGCACCTGAAAAGGCATCCCGCCCTCCTACACCGGCCATTGATCCTTACTCAAAATATGGCCCCAAAGCAGAGATAAGCCATATCTTTAGGGTTCCAGAAAAGCGTCCTTCTCAAGAGCTCTCTCTTATTTTCTTGGGTCTTTTGTTTTTGCCACTGATTGGATTTTTGGTTGGGGTGAGTATTTAGCGAATCCATATTAGATTGTCATTTGGCCTAGAAATTTTTAACATTTTATGCTCTGATATCTCCCTTGGAAAATCTAAAGAGTTTAACTAGATTGTGCTGTTTATAAACAGACATTCTCTAGTGTACAAAAAGTCCAAAAGAGACATGGGGGGATGTCAACATTTTAAAATGTTTGCCTATTTTGTACTTTGGTAGTGGGAAATCTTTGTTAACCTTTTTTTATGTATTAAACAGCTATTACGCTTAGGGGTGAATCTGAAGAACTTCCCTACTTCAGCAATACCAGCCACTTTTGGTATCCTATTCCATGTCGGCATTGCAGCAGTTCTTTTGCTCTATGTGCTTTTCTGGTTGAAGGTATGCCATTGATTTGTCTTAACTGTAACTTTTCGGAAGGGAATCTACATCACATTCCCAATGATCTGGACAATCCCATTTTTAAGCATTACAGGGTCACCTGTTCTAGAAAGGGAAATTACATTAGCATATTTAGTATTTACAATAGTGAGATTGCGAAGTAATTATGTTATACACTTGCTGAAGAAGATTTTGGCTTTTCAATGCATTTTAAAGTAAATAGGTTTTTTTTCCTTGCACATTGATTAAGCTTTTCAAACGGCTGGTCTGCTTACTAGTTTGTTCCCATGTACAGCTGGATCTATTTACGACACTGAAATGGCTTGGACTGTTGGGAGTTTTCTTGCTGTTTGTGGGACACAGGATTCTTTCCCATCAGGCCTCTACATCAGCCAAGTTGAAATCTGCTTGAAAGAACGAAAAAACTTGAAGAAATCTCCCGTTTAGAGAAATTGAAAGGATGTTGGACCTGAAAAGAGATATCAGAAAGATGAGGAGATTTTCCTTTGGAGAGAGAAACAGAGGGTGGCACTTTTTAGAACAATTTTGTAGGACTCCTTGTTATGTTATACCTGTACCTCTTACTTTAGAATTTTTATTACCCATAACATAAAATCGTATATTTATTGCAAAATGAAGTTGTACCCACGGGCTTAATATTTCCCATCCTTGATATAACTTTGACATATCAAAGGTTCATGGCTTGCAAGGAACTGCATCAATTTACATCTCTCTTAATGATTATTTTTCTTTTGCAGTCTCCTTTTATAATCTGCCTATAAAATAGGGATAAATTGGCTAAATCTTAACGGGTATTACATGTTCTGCCAGACTTGAGATCCGGCTTGATGAAAAGATTTGGTTTAGTTCTCTAATTACGTTCAAGTTAATCAACATGTTGATCCAACGATTCACCAAAACCTGTTGATAGCATTATTATTGGCCTCTACTTTTCTCCAATTAATGGCAGAAAGTGTATCTTACAATTTCCCAATGAATTATAAAATAGAATGAAAAACATATCGGTGACCTTTCTGTGTGCCAATTAGAGGAACAAAGAAAATTGTAAAAAAATAAAAACAGATCGAACATGAGCAAATGCAACAAAATTATAAATAAAACCAGCACCACCGAAAGGCCAGTGAAATGCCGGGATCATATCGTGCTCA
This sequence comes from Prunus avium, assembly GCF_965620075.1. Lineage (NCBI taxonomy): Eukaryota > Viridiplantae > Streptophyta > Magnoliopsida > Rosales > Rosaceae > Prunus > Prunus avium. Next base: position 37,671,864 of record NC_142291.1, read on the forward strand.
GGCTATTCTACATTCCTAAAGCTCTCGCTTGTACGCCAAATCTTTTTCTGGACAATAAACACTACGTCATCATCTTGCTCAGAGCCTCCCTCTGCATCAGCAGTGGCCACTGCTTCCCAGTGTAATGCCTTCATATATTTGTTTATGAACTCCACCACCTTCCGCTTGTCACGGACAATGACGAAACCTTTGGGCCGGAGGATGCGATCCATCTCAATCAACAAATCTACGCCACTGCATCCTTTCCTTTCAATATCAGAGAAGAGAGTCCATGCATGAAGCAGATCATAGGTTCGTGGGTAGGTTGAGAAAGCTTCACACCTGCCACAAGTTTGCAACCAATGAAGATATATCAATGTTTTGATGCAAAGCTACAATGTCGAAGAAAGTTGATATCATGTCCATACGTAAGCCTGAGAACATCTCTAAAAACTTTTTAAGGTAAAGAAGAAAACTGTATGTGGCAGCAATGGCAGCATAACTATATAGGTGGGAATTTCTGCAATGCCTTCGAAACACCAACGACCACCAACGGTTTAAAAATCAAATATGTTTCTGATCAAACTTTTCATTAACTTATCAAAATTGTTAAACGTACCAACTGTGTACTGTGCCTATCAGCCCTCTGTCGTATATTATTTTAAGTGTGTTGGGTCCGTCTTCTGGCACCACATTCATAACCCAAACATCTTTGTTCTTCAAAGCAGCTGCAAATGAACCCAAGTTTGCCTTCATGTCCATCACATTCCTCAGTGTGTCAGAATTGATCTTCGGGCTCAAAAGATTCCAGTAACTGTCAACTCTTTGCTGCCAAACTTCCTGCATCACATCAATCCTGTCATATACCAAGTATTTGTATGTCTGTATTTTTGCAAACTTGGATATTACCCAGGCAGAGCAGACATGAGTTATGCACAGAAAACAAAAAACAAAAATTGTGAAGATTACCATGTCCTTTTCAAATATATCATTAGAAAAGCCAAAATCACCAAGACGGGGAGACGGTGAAGTCAATCGAGCAGGCCAAGGAGCCAAACCACTTCCTTTTGCTCTATGGTTTTCTGAAATGAAAACACCAGCAAAATTTATTTCAACTAATTAACTGAAGTTATTACCACAGATGATAATGCAACACAACAAGAGGACGCATATTAAAGTAAAAGCCAGTAGTGTCTTTCTCTTGCCAAAATAGCCATACACAGAAAAGCTCTTGGTGCATGAAACATGATAATTTCTTTAGTAAAACACTTTTATTTGACATTATAACAGTTCGAAATCTTATGAGAGATGAGTGTTGGGTTGAGGGGAGTTGGGTTATGGTGCTTTCAAGTTGAAGACTGGTTAAAATGATACAATTTTTGAAAGAAAAAACATGAAAAAAAAAAAAAGGGGGCTATTTTAGTTCAGTTTACAAGGTGCAACTTTATACTGAAAAAAAAAGAAAGAAAAAAAAAATCGATATTAAATCACAGATACTGCAAATATTATCAATCTACAGTTCCAGGTGAGTCCGTTTTCTAAATTAATAATTCTCAAATTCAATTAACTAACATGTGATTGACTTGAAGAAAGTTCTGGCTTGTTGCTTTGAGATTCCCCAAAACCACTAACAAAGCATAGAGATTATGGCAATAATTTAGAAAATGGAGGAAATAGTACTCACGGTCAGAGTATGGTGTGATACAAGGCTCCATTTTCACATTCCAGACAGCATCTGGATCATCATCTGATCTGCAGAGGGGTGGTTGAGTACCAGGCGCTCTTTCCATGTAACAGTCATTAGTCAATGGCTTGACCCAAATAACAGTTTGGTTCCTTTTAGCAGCTATTTTCCAACACATCCGTTCCACAAGCTCACTCATCGCTTTCCATATTCTCAGGTCCTCTTCATCCTGTGCATAGGCTTCAGGAGACGAGTAGGCAAAATAACCTCCTGGTCTCAGTACCCTATCCAACTCAAGGAGAAGTATCCCATCCCTTTGAAGCCAATCAATCCTACAGCGAGAACAATGTGCCAGTTCAAAAGATCTACTAGGATAAGGGAGTCTCTTGGTCCCTAAAACACCAAGGTATGCGGGAATCCCTCTCTCTAATGCAAACTGGATTTGATTTTGATGAACATCATTAGGTGCCAAGGACATTGCAATAATATCAGAAGAAAGCAGGTATCCTCCGAAACTAGCAACACCACAGCCAACATCAAGGACTGTCCTGACCTTTCCTCCATTATTTAAAATGTTCTTAGGAAAGTTGAGCATCTGCCAATCCAAACCAAAAGTAATCATTTTTTTATCATGAAAGAAAAAATTACAAACCTACACAATCTCTAATAACTAGTTACTTTTTCCCCCAGTATGAAGGGCCACTGACTTACATTAGCCATTGATGCGATGTACTTGTCAGCTCCGTAATGGAAGTGAGTACCTCCTCCAGGAAATCCAATCTTTTCACCTTTGACAACCATCCACTTTTGGTCAGACTTCTCAGTTGCAAGATGCGTGTGAGGTATATTTGCTTTCCACACCTCGTCCCTGCTTTTAGGCCACTTGATTGGGATCTATTTCCATAAAAACAGATGAAAAAATTCAGACTATAATTCAAGTCGAAGTTATAGTACAAAGTTTCCTCACTCAAAATTCCATTCGATATAAAGACTTAGGCAGGACCTCACCTTATATCCAGGTGGAGGTGGAATCAAACAATTATATCGCCTTTCAGGCAGTGGGCAGTGTCTCTCGTAATGCTCCATCACAGACAGATCCAACTTCAATCTTGTTTCGTAAATAAGGTTTCTGTCTAAGCAAGGAATGAGTTCTGAATGTCTATCATCACAAACCTGCAACATCAAAAACAGTCAGATAAAGACTTGGATTAGTTTAATATGTACATACTTATATAAGAGAACTCAGCCAAATTATTCGTTAGTATAAAGTGAAATGACAGAGGAAAAGTCAGCGAGGACAACTGACCGGTATGCTCTTCAATATAATACCATCCTCTTCATCTTCACCAAGTCTGGAAGGTGACTCCTCAACATCTTCATCCACGCCCAAGTAAGTAGAGCCAAATTTTCTTATTTTACTGCCATACTCCAGCGCAGAGGAACCATTTCTTTTAGAATACAAATACAGGAGACCACAAATGGCCACCAACACTAGAACTGAGGTGACCAAACGTTTCTTTGGGCTCCCATCAGCTCTTCCCCGAGACATTGTTGTAACCAATAAGACAATTACCCCTCTACTTTGACTTCAACATGCAGAGTTCAATATCAAGCTACAAGATGCCAGGTCCAGTTTCACTGCAAAGGGATGATCAGCCGATGTCTCACTTTAGATGCAGCTTCAATCACAAAATGAAAGTTTCAACTTGTTAGTTCCAACTTAATGAACTAGGTACCCCTTAGATTACAGATGCAATGCCGGAACAGAAAGAAAATGATCCACGATGCAGCAATAATTCAAACCTCTAAACATTAACAAATAAGATTAAGACCATTCGATTCATCACTTCAAGTAAACCCCACAGAAGTTCTATTTGGCTCTACTTTATTTTCCTAATAGGAAGGAAGACAACCCTGTAACTCAATTTAGTTAAACCGCAAGATTTGCAACAAAGAATCTATCATATTATAGGAAAGGGAAAAAGGTATTAACTGGTGATCTAAGATATTCTTTATTTCATTAATAAAAAAGAAAACCAGAAAATAACAATTAAAAGGTAGTGGTTGATACTCACAATCCGGCACCAGCCAAAAACCAAGTGAAACAAGTACAATAACAACTAAAACTCAATCACAGCCCACTAGAAATGAATTCAAATCTGACCCAGTTCATTCAAAGAGGAACAAATCTGGAAAAAGTACCGGAACCTGATTTGCATACATAGAATAAATGTCTGAAATATAAATGGTATATAAACCAATGGCACCAAACAAAGCATAAGAGTGGAGAAGGAGGGTAAAAGCGGGAAAATAAAAATGTAAACATTATCATAGGCTAAGCACACCGACAGTTGACAGTTGCCAGCTATAAATGTGACACCTTTAACTTCAACAAACAAGATTTGACAGAGATTGATAAGACCCAGCTCGTGAAATCACAAAAAGGGTCGGCAATATTAACTCACACAGCTGAAAATGGTCGATTTGAATCTTATGCCGACATGAGAATTCTTACACATATAAGGAAAGATGGAGTTTTGGGCACACCAAAATCAGATCTCTATTCAAGAAACACAAACAGAACGAAAGTTGAAGATAAATAAAATTGGACAAAACAAAGACTCAAAATTTTCAATATGGGCATTGCAGAAACAGAGTAAGTAAGTGAGATTGCACACTGTTAATGGATCTGAAACGTACATGGGGCTCAATGTTCAATGAGGATTGTACAAAGGACGTACCTGCTTCAAAGATTGGGCTCACAGAGAGAGAGAGAGAGAGAGAGAGAGAGAGAGAATCTGAGAATGAGAGATGGGTCCTTACTGCTTATGAGTGAGCAGCATAAATACGGATATAAAGAATATTAATAACAATATGGGATTGAGAATTTGACCGGTAGTGAGATCTATTCGAGTTATATAAAAAAAGAGTGAGATCTAAAGACACTAACAGAGAGAGAGAGAGAGAGAGAGAGTCAGAGTAGAGAGAACGCGGGTGACACGGTGACGGTGTGTAGAACACGACAGATACAGGTTGTCGTTTGGAGGTGAAGAGTGAGAGTGGAATTGCATACGCGCTTTCCACACGTCACATGGGAAATTTTGACGCATGAAAATGAAAGGCTTTGCCTTCTTAACTTTTTTTTGGGAATAAATCATTGATGGCAAGTTGCAAGTGGCAGCTCTGGCCAAGAATGAAGATGGCAAGAAGAGCCCACAATATGAATAGCGAGGTTAATATTCCATTACCATGAAGTGGGTTGGCAATTTACCAAAAAGAATTCAAGTAGGTAAAGATAATTTTAAATTAATATACCAACAAAAATTCAGTGGGCAAGCCTTCACCAAACCCTTCTTATTTCATAATCATATCATATATGACAAGATTTTGAAATTAGGTTTTGGGCACTTCTTCACTTTATCTTAATACCACCACTTGCCAATTGAGTAGTTTGATGTTTTTTGTCAATGCATGACATTGAATTGGGATTTTTTTTATTTATATTTTCTTACATAATCTTCTAGTGTTTTCTTCTGTCGATCTCAACTGTTTAGTTTTGAGTTTTTTGACATCTCTCAGTTGAAGTTCATGACTTTTTCTGGCTATAAATGCAAATGGCATGTAGTGGCCCTAGAGGACCAAAAACGAATATAAACCACTTTATGTGCATTTTTGGTTCAATTATGGATCATCTTTTATAAAATCATTTTCAATAAAGCCTTTCCCATTCAAACGGGATGTCGTGTTTCTGCAATTAAACAGTTATTTGTCGCGCGGTGAAAACGGTCAAAAACCAAACTTCACGAGCTCCTTCAACCGACATCTGCAAAGCTTCAAACTTTACGCAACCCCCACCCAGAATCAGACAATTCATTTTAGGGTTTTTATTATTTTCCCTAAAATCCCAAATCGAATTTCATGTCCCACCCATTAACCATGGCCAAGAATATTTCAGAATCTTTGAAAGGTAAAAAGCGCGCGCGAGAGATAGATACCGAAGCCGAAGCCGAAGCCAGCGATTTCGATCAGATTTTATCGCTAGGTATATTCTCACTATTTCCACTATAAAGAGTTTTTTTTTTTTTTTTTTTTAAAGAAAAGAAATTTACTATGTTTGCACTTTAATTGATCAGTTTTCAGTGATTGAAGATTATGAAAATAGCTTCTTTATATTTGGTTAGTAAATAGTAATCAGAAAGTTAATATCTTTTGGCAAATGCAGAGGAAAATCTTACATTTAGTGACACATTGGTAGCGCTTCGCATAATGAGAGCTCAGTTTCCACAGAGTGACAAGGTTAGGATTTTAAAGTTTTAATTTTGGTGTGATTGTTTTAGCTATCTTTCTACTTTGCTCTAAGCTGAATCACAAGCAGCTCAGCTCATTGAATAGTTGTGCATTGTGGTATCTTTATCTTTTTCTGGTTTCCAAAGTATTTCATACTGCTCAAAGTAGTGGTTAATCAATTGTATTAGTTGTGGTCCTTTTATTTTTGTTTTTCTGAATATGGTTATTTGATTGATGCCTTCTTTTCAGGTATCAGTTCAGCCTTTCATTTTGCGGTCACAGTTGTATAGCAGTGTAGAGGATAGAACCCAAGTGGATAGGGATCTAGAGGTATGTGAAACTTGAAAGAACATAACAGAAATTTGTTTGAGTGCATTTTTTATCGGCTTTATATGAGAGTAATAATGGTGTTGTGAATCCCTTTTGCTTAAGATTTGAATCAATCATCTCAGTTACCGATCATAAGATACAGAACTTATTCTGAGATTTGTGCAAATGTTGTATACTCAAGAAATTACATGATTCCCAAGTCCAAATTAGAGACCTTTGTTTCTTTGGAGCCACTGTGGGATTTGATTCCCGGTGCTTGGGACAATGTCGCTTTACCAACTAAGCTAGATGGCAACTCTGGTCTTCAGGAATCTCATGTGATTGACCTAGGCTACTTTTGTTCTCCGTGCAGAGTCTAAGAAGGGAGAAAGTCCTGCGCATTTTCAAGTTAAATACTGGGCAAGATGATCATGCAATAATGTTTTTTGATGACTATCTTTGCCAGGTTTGCTTACATGGTTTTCTCGATGTTTTTGGTGTGTGTTTCATCAAATTTTGATCCTTATCAAAACCTTGTAATACAGTGCATTGATTAACTTTTTTGCTGTCTGTATACATATGTGTAGATGGAACGAGTTGTGAAAAGATTGGAAGAAAAGAAGGACAGTGATATTCTTGAAGTTTTTAAGTGGTTTAAATCACACGTCCTTGATAACAAGCTCGAACCTAGTATTGAACATCAAGAACTTGTGAGTGATTGGAATATCAGTCTACTTGGAATGTTTATTTATTTTTCTACTCTCTTTATTACATTTTCTACCCATCAAAAAGTGCTGTATATATCTACTTGGAGATGAAGGGTTTAAGGCAGTTTAATGTTTTAATGGAATAATGCTTGAACAAGTCACTCTGTAGACATTATGCAATTGCAGTCTGACTGAAAAATGTTTTGCCACAGTGTACACTATTAGCTCTTGGAGGAAAGGTGAAGGATGAACACATCTCCCTTTTAATCAATTCTGGCCTCCTTGTAAGTGAAGTTATTCCTTAATCTATTATGTTGCTGCTGTTTGAATTTCATGATTCATTATGGTGCATTTGGTGCCTATGTTGTTTTGTCTGCAGTGTTGGAAACTAACACCAGTACTGAATTGGTTTAGAAGATTCTTCTCTTTTATCTGTTCTTAGAGAATGAAATAACATACTTTATTACAGTTAAACTAGTAAAATAGCTTAAACTAAACAGTATTTGATTTATATATTTTCCCCTTAAGTTTCCTTTCACAAACTCTTTTTCTTCATAAGGACTGTTTCCCCTTATTTCTGTTTGTTGGGTTTCTTTTGAATTTTTTTTATGGTGTCCAGCTTTCTAACTATGGCATCTACTTCTAGACTCGGCAACTTATTGACTCAAACATTTACTGGTTTGCAATTCCAAATATCGGTTCAGTACTTAAAGGCCTCTCTCAGGTAATGATCAGTTCGTCACTATATATTTTTAAACCAAATTCACATGGAATTCCTTGTGCACCTTTTTCATTCTATACCTTATGTAAATAGGCATTCATCAGACTGGAAGTTTTCACCTTTGATACAGGGTCAACTTTGTAAACTCTTAGGCTCCTAGATTAGAGACATAGCTTTTGGCATTCAACACAACATGAGTGTGGGATGTTAGCTTTGTGATTTTGAAATCCTGCAATTTATGTATATATATATATTTATTTATTTATTTTAAGTCTTGAACAATTAAATTGTCTAAATTTTGTTTCCTCTTTGTTCAGGGAAGAAAGGAAGTTCTTTCTCTTCTAAACCGCAGGAGATACAAAGAAATGATGCTAGCACCTCTAGAGAAGAAGCTTCTTCGATTTTCCCCACTTGATATGAGATTTCATCTTCGTGATCTGATAGGCTCAGGTCATCTCAAAACTGCCAAGACAGCAACAGGCTTAGTTGTTCGAGTCTCAAAAGATTGAAACCGAGAAGAGTACTAGCTCCCCATGGATTGATGGAAAGATTGCATTTCTTTTCTTATCTTGGCTGTCAAAATAGGTATACTGACTTATGCTTTGAAGTCATCATTGCCTTATTACGCTACATATAAATTCTCCTAGATACATGCCCAGAACTTTTGCAGGCTGTCCAAAGTGGACAAGCAAAGATATCATATCAGCAAACTGGCCCAACCCAAAGCCTAAGCAGAAAGGATAAAACATAACATATCTTCTCAGCTAGGTCTTGTATAATTCATTTTTATCTACTGTTTGGCATCCATATGAATTCATTCTTAATTCAATTCTTCTGATTGGATTATCCACTTATTTATTTTTAATACGTTGTACTTGCTCAGCTTGGTTTTGACATCTTCACCGTTGGACTCATGTAAACTCAGTTGGATAATGCATTACAATACATTACATTACATTAGCATTAGGTGCTCCTTTTTCTACACATCTTCAGCCTGGTTTTATCCCATAATACTAATAATTCTGTTATATCAAAGCTTTGGAGCCAAATCTTCACCAAGCCATAACCTCTTCTAATTGGTTTCTACCTGATTTTTCTTTTGGGATAGGACTGGGTGGGTCAGAAGATTTGTTTTAGGAAACAAGCTTTGTCAAATGATTGCTAATTTGGAACAGTTAGGTGTCTTTTGTACTTATTAACGACATATGTTTGGTGGTCAGACATAAATTATTCATGGAAACAGAAAAACCAAGTTAGAATTTTAGTTGGTTCTTGCTAACTTGGAGAGCATTTTCGTGCTTTTGTTGGTTAAAGCAAATGTTTGTGTCCTGATTTTGACATAAAATGAACAAGCTACAATTAACTAATCCTTTCTCGTATGTTAACATTTGTTGCTACTCTTGATGTGTGGATAGGGTCAATTCCCTAATCTTGGTCGTTAATTGTGCTTAACACTTGAAATACACGTGTTAACTCGCTATACCGTGCCCGTTCCAATGGATTCCACTGAAAATCCCCATGCTAGTTGTAGCAAAAAAATTTAGATACACGGGACGTACTACGTTGGATGCTAATAAAATTGTGGGGTCCGTTGCACCCAACGCGTACGAAAAATAACTTCCAAAGTAGGATCAATCTTCATGAACCACACAAGAACTATAAGTGGTAAGCATAATTTTCCATGGACGATTGTGTGGAGAGGATTAATTTGCTTGCTTGGGTCAAGTTTAGCCTCTACTACTCTAAACTCCCAAAAGAATAAAATTGTTTAGGTTCTTCTGTTCATGTATTTGCTTTTAGCACTGAGACAACAAATTGGGTAAGAATTGTCAAATTGAGATTATTTGTGGGGGGGTGCAATGTTTAATTAATTAAGTAAATTGCAGTCACGAGCAGAATTTTGGTTTTCTTGTTGCTAGGCATTTCTGTCTTTGTCAATACTCGGTCTTTAACAATTTTTGTTTGGATTTTGGGCCATTAATTTGGACCTAATCTGCCAGAACTGATGACATGGGGAAGTTCTTTTGGAGAGATTTGGTGGTAATCTTGGACACCACTCTATCATTGTCTTCTTGTCATCTTATTTGTTCCCTTCTGTTATGAAACTAACGTCCAAATTGAATTGCTTTGGACCACAGGTCCAAAAATCATTTACTTTTTCTTCATGTCGACACGAGAGAGAGACTCAAAACTCTTAACTGTGGTTACAAAAGATAAGCGCTTTACCACTAGAGCGGACAAGAAAACTCATAGAATGACACGTAGCAGAATGAATTATTTGAATAAACAGGCCTAGCCAAGGGAATATACCATTTTAAAGGATCGAATAACTTATTTTAGCTATAAAAAAACCTTGACCTCATTTAATAAATCATTCAGAACCTTCCCCGTTAACAACTTCAGGGTCTTCAATTTGGAGTTAGGAAATGATTTTCAGTGGGCCACGTTCAATCACAATTGGGGGGGAATTTCATTTCATTGTAATAAATAACATGTTTGCAAGCTTCCTCTTGGCGGCGTGTGTATAGTTTATATGATTAAAAATGATAATTGTATTCATAAATTAGGCACAAACACCATCAATCACAAGGGCAAATTTATTCTCACAAGTACAAAATACAAATAGAGATTAGAAAACAATCAAACACCCAACTCACAAGGAGTAATGATGCAATTATTACAAAAAGAAAACTGCAAACAAACAACCAAAAACCAACCGAACCACTATCGTCGTTGTTGCCACCACCACTACAGCCGTCGTCGCCACCTTGGAGACAGAGAACACAAAGTGAGATTGCAGCTCGTCACCCTACAACAAAACACCAACCAACCAACCAAATCACGGATCCACAAATCTAGACACAAATAACCTTCCCACAAGTAAAACCCCAAATCCAAAGAGAGAGAGAGAGAGACTAGGGTTTTTATTAGTCCCTGGATCTTTAATTAGTTTATTAAACTGCAAAACTAGTCAACACAAGTAAGCTAATAACGTTTGTTTTATTAATCAGATTATCTAATCCGATACTTTATCTTCTGATATATATATATATTTGACAAGCATGCATGTGACACTTTCTGCTAAATTATATATAATAATTTTCTTTTTTATTAAGAACTATTAAGTACATAATTAGCTAAACCCAAATTTAAATGTTTTGGCTGAGATATTTATGGGTAGAAATAATTGATTGTTTTGGAGACTCTAGTGCATGCATGTATGTACTGTAGTAGTCTGTATCAAGGTAGGTTTGGAAACCTAGTTTGATTGAGATATTTTGGTAGATTTAGAACTAAGTCCAAATGTGATTATATACACTGCTCCAAAAAAGTTTAATGGTTGTGTTGGTCAACACGAATTTGACCAAACCAAAGGGAAGAGAATATATACAGACACTTTTGGACTCGGTTATATATACAGATTAGATATAAACCTTTCGTGAAAGTTAAGTATTACTAATAATTACCTTAGTTAAACGCTTAGGCAGATAACCAACATTGTTTAAGCTTTGTTTTAGAATGCTTAATTACCTTTGATTATTTTTGTTAATTACGTTCATCATTTCCTTGAATCTTGATCATGATGGAAAGCCAAACACGTTTTCAACATTGTCTTGACATGTAGGGCTAGATTTCACTTTAATCCTAGTCCTCTCAAATTTTTTATTATTATTTTTTCAATCCGTTGGTGCTTTCTGCCTCCATTTGAATATGTAGCTAATTTCCCTCACCATTTTTTATTTTTTTATTTTTTTATAAATAAAAAAAACCCTTAATTATACCAGTAAACTGAAAATTGAAAATTGGTGTTGCCAAAAATTACAGAGGCAAACTGATGAGAAGGGACTATGCTAAAAATAGAGATGATAAATACAGTTGGAGTTTATACGTATGTACTTTTAAGTGTATACTGAGCAAAACAAAATGCAACATGCATGTGACATCTGGATTTTGGTCCGCTGTCACTATTTTAGCAAAAGAACTTGTATCGAAACGGGATAATAACACTGTTTTGTTATATCCTCAACAAATCATAGACTGTCACGTGAAAAAATTATCAGTCTGTCATGTCATGATTGGCCCGAAACAGCAAAAATTATCACATAATATTAACCCAAGAAAATACATATATATCATTGATATGAGATATGACACTCTATATATCTTTCCATGGAAAATGGCTTGGGCAATAATTGAGTACCTAGCTAGCTAGCAAAGAGACACCCAGAAGTTAGCTTATGCATACTTTTTATTCTCTTGGATCATTCTTTTTCGCTTTTCACGTTTTTCATTTGAAAAGAAGAAGATGTGGATCACACTCCAACTGTTTTTATTTTATTCCAAAGATTGGTTGGGTACTTCATGTATGCTCACTGTGATGTATATTGATGCTGTATTATATTCATTGTACATGTAAGACTAAGCTGATAAATTCTATCGACGCATTATAATAATTTGAGTGAATTCGTAACATTAAATTAGTATGTGTACGTTACATACAACTAGCTTGAAATAGAAAGTTTCCGTTTTGATCGTTTAATATATGAAACTAAAGAAATCCCTAACACGACAATAATGAAATAGTAAAAATATTATTATACCATCATCAGTTGGCATGAAGTCGAATATACCATCCAATCTCCAACAAAACGATGAGTTTGGAATCCAAAGCGGATACTGGACACAATGAAGTTCATGTTGTTACTTTCACGTACCAGATTGGATTTGATAGCGATGCAAGTATACTCTGGCTCAGTTATCTATCCATACATATATATATGTGCCCACCACAAAAACTGGCTTTGGAAACATTCTGATCAAATTATTGATTGGATTTAATCAAAGCTACAGCCATAGCTAGCAAGGCATGAGAAGGCATATATGATATATGTGGCTCCCCAGCCACCGTGCCGTGCCATCTCCAAAACCCAATCAAAACTTTGAGTCTGTTTGGTTAATCATGCGATCGAACAGTTCGATTGGCATGCAGTGCAGATCTAGAACTTGAACACATACAAATCATTAATTATTTGCTAATGATGGCGACGAGGGTGTAGCCCACCAAACGTATATAGAATCTCAGAATATTGATAGAGAAATATACATGGACATGATTGAAAATTAATTAATATATATATTTATGGTAGTACGGCCATTTAGTATAACCTGTCCACATTTTATAATATAAGTGGATATTTATTGAAATATCAACTCAATCGTCCACTCAGTATAACACGGGTACAAGTTATAGCATATGGCCGTATTCAAATACTATTCTATAATTTATCGTGATTTGCTAATGACACCAGATCTCTTTGTCTCACAACAGGTAAAGTAAAATTAAGTTAAAACGGTGATCTTAATTCATATAGGTGCTAAGTTTTTCACTTGCTTGCTCCAAAATAGTATTGGAGCTGACATGTTATGGGATCTGTAAGACGTCTAATGTCTGCCTTTAACTTAAAGATCACGGACTCTAGGGATCGGTATCACGGTGACAGCAACTGCTTTTGCTCCCTCTCTATTATTGGAAGGTGAAAAGGGGAAAATGAGAAACAAACAATAAGTAATCTGTAAGGCCAAGTTCAAGATTGAGATATTGATGAATTTCAAAGATTGATTTTTTTATAAACAGTGAAAAGAATAGGCTAAAAGAAGGTTTAGTTAAACTAGAGCTTTCAACCACTAGTTACTCTCAAGCAAACACTATGACTTGCAGGTCATGGCCTAGAGTTTAAGGAGAGGGACCGCCCGGGCTTCAAAAATTCCGGATTTCCAAGGAAATAATGCATGGAGCAATCAGCATCCACGTACTCAAATGACAAGCTGTGTGTGGTTTGCGTTATATGTGATGTGTGTATCATTGAGATGATGATCGATGTGTGAATAATTGGGAAAAGAATGACAGGTACGTACTGGATACTAATTCACAATACTATTTATATCGTAATTGATATTTGAATAAGATATATCGACCACCAAGTATCGATAATGTACCAAATATTGTACATTCGTATTCGTATGTATGGAGTATCGGTCAATCATTGCCCTAAATAATTTTATATATATTGCCTCATGTGATAGTTGTGCATGGCTCTTTTTTCTCTTCCAATTGCCTCTATGTCTATATATGCGGGCTGAGTGCCTGAGGGATCACTCGTCCTTGGCGGCGCTAATCAATAACAGGCATGCATATATGAATATGATTTGAATTATGCATATTTGGGATCACACGCTTTCTGCTTTCTTTCTCTCTCTCTCTCTCTCTAGAAATCAGAAATCTCTGCTGCCACCTGTTGCCATAAGATGCGTGCTGAGTCACATCCAAAGAAGCACAATTATTTTCTGTGTCCGAGTGTCTCCGAAGTTTAGCCCACAATAAATAGAATAAGATTAATTGCTAATAATAATAATAAGTTAATATATAGCACCAACAAATATTTGTTTCGTGTTGTTGTTGTCATCTTCCCCGCCGACGTAGTTGGCACACTGCTTAGTATTGCGAAACTCACGACCTTTAAGCTTCATGGAATGGAAGAGAAGCCATCAAAACCAACTCGACCATGGATTCTGTAGAAACAGAAGCCATCACTAGTTAGCTCTGGTTGCAAACCCTGGGATGGTGAGTTAGTATTAAGAGACATTATCTGATATATCTGATAAGAGAACATTATTCGTCAAACGAATATAAACTCGAAACTTAAACCTAGCATCACAAACACTATGAATTTACAATAGTCATAAATTAACTGTGCTCTATCGATCTACAATTAATTTCTTTGAATATATATGATTAACTCCCAATCACATCGAGCCATGCGTGTTCAACGATGCTTATACTTGTAGAAAACAATTTCCCGCGTTTTCAAGCTATCAGCAGAATCTTTCTGATTTGGTTACATTTTTTTAAAAACAAATTTTCTAAAGTTTGTATGATAAAGACATAAAGTTTTATAATTGTGCATGCTACACTCTAATCACATAAACCTTTGAAAATCCCATTTTATTTCAGAACAGAATCAAATACACTGTATGCAATTCCCTATGATGGTCATATATTTTTCTCTTTTTGACAGAAGAGAGATAATATATTATTATGGAAGAAAGCAAAAGGTACAACTAAAGTTTTATACCAAAATCAAGAGGATTAGACGAGCATCTATCTATGGACATAAGGGCTCGGCCGTTTATTTTTATGACCTACAATAATATATATTCTATATAGCTAGCTTTTTTGACAAAGAGGAATCTAAATCAGGTTAATTATCATCACACTGCCTAATTAGGATTAATCTTGTAGCTGAAGCTTGTGTTAAATCATGTTACTTAATGATATATACAGATTAACATGCAATTCTATACGAAAGCTCTGGATATATAAAGGGTAAAGCCATCTTGAAATTTTTCGTAATTTATATAGTATACTTTTGATTCATATATGTATATAGAAAATTACACCACTCAAATTATGATTGTAACATCCACAATTCCAATCATGTACATGAGGACAATCTGCATGACCCTAGGGCCTTTTCATTAAAAATTAGAGAAGCCAACCTTCTGAGATTCTTAATTAATTACCCCACAAGTATTTAAATAAACCCTTCATAATTTACAAAACTACAACCGAAATAACTGCAGCCGTTGGTTTCAAAATGACTCGTTCGAGTTGTCACTTTCTTGAGATGGAAATCAATGCATACACAGTGCAGAGATTTTCTTCCAAAAGCAAAATTGTACGTGATAAAGTTTAGCTGTAGCACAATCAGGTCTCATCCTAGACTGCAAATTTTTCTAAAGTGTATAAATAAAGTGAAGGCTAGGAAGAAAACTTATCTTTCTAAAAGGTGGTTCTGGAATCTAAGAACAAAAGTTTGGCCAATTTTATTAAAGGTAAAAGTTGTCGAAGTACCCAATTTTCCAGTTTCAGCACGACTTTGGATTCACGATCTGGCCATGGACAACGACTTTTCTGCTACAACTACGGAAGCAGCAACGCCATCCATATCTCTCCCCTCACTATAGATTTAAATTTCTCTTATGTAATACGTAACGGAGATGCACAAGATCGTTTGTCGTTCCAATGAGTGATTGCATAATAATATGCTTAAAAGAGTAAAAACTTATTTTCAACGAAAACTATGCAATTCTTAGGATAATCATTGAAATGAAATTATTTTGAATATTCAAGTATTGAATTTGTAGGGCAATGAAATGATGTCGATGACTGATTAATAATATATATCCAATTATGCATCACACACAAAGAAGAAAAGTTGTCATATAGAAAACAAGAGACTGCCATGTATGCATCAATTCAGTACACACTTGACACTGATTCAGAAAGGATGTGATTAGAAGATATAGACTGGATCTAAGCCTTGCATAAAAATTAGGGCTAGGCCCCACTTAGTTATGAATTTACGAGCAATTAAGGTTTATATCTTTTTTGTTTAATCACATTAGTTAGTTGATTATACCATGGTTTATGTGTATTTCTTACATTAATTATTTTGTTGTTAGTTTACATAATTAAGGAATATGCCATGAAAATTCTACTCCTTTTCATAAATTTTTTCCCTAATTGGTATTGTTGAACCCGCGTAGAATCCACTCTATACGCAAAGGTTGAGAAAAATATTTAAATAACTTGATGATTATATTGATATTTTCCCCTAATTCTATACCATTATCTTGATTAAATTTTGATACATCAACGTCACATAATGTCATCAGCTAATATGCGACCTTTTCTTTTTCGATAAGAAACCAACACGGTAAACGAAAAGTGGTATATTCAAACGTTATTATCTTTTCATGCATCCTCTTATAAAGAACAAAAAACAATATTGTAAAATATGCGTAAATGCATATCTATCCCATAAAGAGCCCATAACTTATGGAAGTGAATTTGAGTAAAAAGACACACTATATATGAAAGGAGGGAGGAGGGGGCCAAGAAAGAAAGCATTGGAGGAAGATCAAGCCGTCACTCATTCTCCAACATCATCCTCACCTAACAAAATTCCCTCCTTGGAAATAAACCCTAACTCTAGCATTCACAATCATTTGCATTATCTTTCCTTGGTTTTATTTTTTTGGATGGATATACATATATATTCATCATATGATTTTGAAAATAATAATCTTACACGTCACCCTCCTCGTGACGTGTCCCTTTATTATGTGATTTCACATGTCTCCTGGTTACTTCCGTTAATTTAGGTTCATGGTGTCCATTATTATAATCTAATTGGCCTACTTTGAACCCTAGCTAGCCTTTGATCTTTTTTGCACTCAATTTTAGGATTTTGATTAATTAATTTAGTCTACGTTTTGAGCAAGAAACGTGAGGGACCCACCTTGACCCATCACTGTCTTTTTTTTTTGTTTTTAGAATATTGATTCAATTTTCATATATAATATATGGTGGTTTTTCCATTAACAACTCTTCTTTGGTGTCTAATTAAATATAGATACACTAAAACAAGAAAATCTCCAGGGATTATATTTTAACTCTTTATTTTTTGCCAAAATCAGGAAGGTGAGGGGGGAAATTCACACACATAGATACCATGAGACTTGAACTCATGATCACTCGGAAGCACATCAAAAGCTTAAACCAATCCAACTACGCACACCCCATTATTATTTTTGAACTTTATTGAATCTGGGTTAATTAATCACTGTTTTCCCCGACAGGATCATAAAATAAACCACCATTTTGGTGACTGTCAGCATCGTTCTCTTGTTTTTTTTCATGCCACATGTATAGGTAGAATATGACATATCATCCGAAGAGGTCCCGATTTCACAAGTAATCCTACAATGGGAATTTAAAGGGCATAATTGTCCTTTTATTAACATATTTATCCTAGGGTTTTGAAGTCACACTCATACACATACTGAATTTTGAGCTCCATTATTATTTTTTTCCTCTCTCTGGATGTCCTTGTGCTGGCAAAACCACGCTGAGCTGGACCCCCGGTCCAGTCATCATCTACAATATTATTAGCATACCAATTATAATTAGAATGATACATGTTGTGACAAATGCACTTTTGTCCACATTTTTGATCATTATTATTGGCCTTTTATAAAAATACAAACCTAAAAACAAAAATAACAAATCAAATTAATTAATTTAGATAAGTATACAGTGTGTGATGATGGGCCTGATGTTTGTTCGTAGATCATTAGTGGGACCCAGTTTTCAAAGACAAAAGCCCGTGAGCCCCACAATCACATTCACATCCATCCAAAATATTCTTATGTGATCGAAATTTGAACAGATGGGACTCTTCTAATAAGTTCATCATTCATGTACTGGTACTACCAGTTTTCAATTTCTTCCAGCAATTGGTGAATTAAATTATTATTTTTCTCTCTTGAGCTGTCCATTTTCGATCCCAAATGAATGAAATTCTTCACGTGCCTTTGGTAATTTGATTGGGCTTTAGCTAATTTTATAATATATATACATATATAGCTTCCGATAAGGGATAAGGGACATTCTTGTAGGACTCAATCTGCATTGTATTTCGCTAATCCAAACTGTCTATTTTGTAGACATTTATTCAAAGATCATCTCTACAAAAATTCACTTGAATACAATATATATAATATATTTCATATTATTTTTTCCTTGAAGCCATGGCCGGACCAATTAATTAATCATAATTATTACCATTTTTAACAAATCATGTTATGCACGAACGTCATTAGCATAATACAATGCAGAAAAGCTTCTTTATGGGTGTCTTAACAAGGCATGCAGCCACTAAAAGCTCTTCAACTTCAATAGCATCTATATATATATATATAATAATACGTAATAAAAAGGATTAGATTTACTAATACGGTGCGTGAGTAAATATGATAGAAATAGTTTAAACATAATTTGCATATCACTCTAAAGTGTAATAAGAATGTTCATTTTCTTGATAAATTCAGAAAGTAGCCAATTTTTATAATGTAAATAAAAAGGGGTATTTTGGAGGGTTTCCAATAAAATTATTTGGCTCCTTGTCCATACATTGGTGTAGTATAGCCTTGAGGCTTGACCCCCACCATAACTAGATTTCTTGTAACTTTGGTTTTTCTTGAAACTTCCTACTATAACTAACTAGTTACACAAGCATGACCCTGCGCTGCTTTAGAAAGAATAATGATATTGTAAGAAATTCTTAACTGGCCAGGCCATCACAGGGAAAGGACATTATATATATCATCCCTTTGCCCATATAAATATAATCCCCAACCCTCCTTTGGCTCTCTAGAAATTAAAAATATTTCCAACAAAACCCTCTTTTTAAATCAGCTGCGCTACATTCCATCTCTCTCCCACCAGACATAGCCTAAATTTGCTTCCCAAGTTCCCAAAACTACTAGTTTCCAAGATCATTCTGAATAACTAGTTTCCAATCTCCATCTTTCTAGCCTTTTGAGATTAGTTTGCTTAATTGAAACAAAAATCAAGTTGATTAACTGTAATTATGGGGCTTAGAGACATTGGAGCTACACTGCCTCCTGGGTTTCGGTTCTATCCCAGCGACGAGGAGCTGGTCTGCCACTATCTGTTCAAGAAGATCACGAATGAGGAAGCTTTGAAGGGGACTTTGGTTGAAATTGACTTGCATATCTGCGAGCCATGGCAGCTTCCTGGTACGTATGTAGGTTAAGGTTAATTAATTTATTATTATTTCCATAATCACCTTTTATGAATTAATATAATTTCCACGCGCTTTCGTCCTTATTCTTCTTCTTCTTCTTTTTCTTGAATCTTTTTGCTCCTCCACCACCACCTCTCGCATCTTTTGCATATCATCAAGTTGGTCGACATGGCCGTGGTTTTTAGTCATTTTCAATAAAGTAAACTGCTCCGTTTTAAAGATCGATCTCTGAAACAAATCATCTCCAAAGACAAATATTTTTTTTTTTGGGGGGGGTGGTCGGAAAGACAAATATTTTGTTTAAGTTGTTGGTGCTTTTGTCGTGGTGGATGTACGTATAAACAGAAGGTGTTTGAGTTTTCAGGACTAGCTAGGCAGAACACAGAGAGAGAGAGAGAGAGAGAGAGAAGAGAAAATGGCAATTTCTTGCTATATTTTTGTTTTATTTTCCCCAATTCTTTTTACCGACTTAGTTCTTCAATCACTTGCCTTTAAATTCGTTATAGAACTAGCAAGAAATATTAGGAGACTTCAAGCACTTTGAAGTCCAAAGTTCACACATAATGTTCAATCTCAACGTATATATTAAGAATTATAGTTCTCACTTAAGGCATTTACATTTACATTTACACACACAATGGGTAGGTAGTCATGGTAATTGCAATTTAATTAATTATAACATGTATTGTAATAAGGAGTAGGATTGGAGATATACAAGGGACCCAAAAGCAATTGCGTTTATTTAATCTCTTGGGTTTGCCACAAACAGCAAGCACTAGGCATGCTTATGAAGGTTGTTTAGTTACCACAATACAAGTTTTTATTGCAAATATAGCAGAGATAGTGTTCATATACGTAAGTATTACTTATATCCTTAATTTCAAAACAGCCCCCCTCTCTCTCTCTCTCTCTCTCTCTCTCTCTCTCTCTCTCTCTCATGCAAATCATGTGGCTATGATTTGATCATTTTCTGCCAGCTGTCACGTGCAAAATTCGTCTTTAGTCTCCCACACACACGTCAGAACCGTCCATTTGAAGTGGGACCTTGCTTGAGTTATGAACGGCCCAGATGTGCACCACAACTTCCAGTTCATGACTATATATACCTTATAGCTAGATGTAGATGTGATCGATCTTCTGTTCATAATTTGTAGCTAATTATAATTATCCTTATCCTTGTTATTTCAATTAGGATCAATCATCCACCTACCATCCGTACGTTAATTATATATACATAGTTGCCTTGCCCTGATCTGACAGGATCTTTAAATAAATTATACCTTAATTGTGTTCATACCTTAATTATTATGGGGCAAGTTTCAGATAAGGAAGAATTATTTAGTTTACAAAATTGGGTAAATCGTTTTTTTTTTGGGGGGGGTAAATGAAGTAAATTGTTACACGTAATTTTCCCTTGTAGTAAAAATATGACCACTCTTTTTCGAGGCATGCATATCACTTCACACACACACTAGCTACTAGCTAAATCATGGAAATTTCCAAGTTCAGAGAATCAGAATAAATCTTGCTTTATTTCAACCCTAATGGTCTTTAATTAGAGCATCCTGTTTCCTTAAATGTTGTGGTGCCTACCATTTGCTTTGGCTACTTTCCGTAGACAAAACTCATAGCTCGAGTGATGATCTTGACTTGCCAACACATTTGATAATTCACAAGAAGAAAAAGCCGACGATAAAAAAAATATAAAAAAAAATCTTTTTATCTATAATGTGAAAACTAAGATTCATTGAAAGCAATATATATTACATAGCAGATGTCACTTCACTTGCTTTTGACTAATTTTCAGGCAAACGATCGTTATTCATTTGATAGGATAGGACCTTGCTCATCACTTTTTGTTTAAATCTTTTTTTGCCATAAGTTGGTATTAATGACAAGAATGATAATGCTATGTACCTAATTGCTAATTAGCAACATGCATGCATGTATAATTGCCTTGGCTTAGTATGCTAATATATACCCTAATCTCGAAATTAATTTTATTGAAGAGGTGGCAAAGCTTAATGCCAACGAGTGGTACTTCTTCAGCTTCCGTGACCGCAAGTATGCCACAGGGTTTCGAACCAATCGGGCAACGACATCTGGGTACTGGAAGGCAACAGGGAAAGATCGGATGGTGATGGAGCCAGGAACAGGGGAGATTGTAGGGATGAGAAAGACTTTGGTGTTCTATCGGAACAGAGCTCCTAATGGAATCAAAACTGGTTGGATTATGCATGAGTTTCGGCTGGAGACCCCACACATGCCTCCTAAGGTAATTTCCTTAACATTCCTAGCTTAATATTATTTATACATCTAATTTCCTTATAATACTATTGAATTATTCCTGCATGCACACGCTACAAATACTCTATATAAAATTTCATATTCGGTCACGTGATGTTCAAGTACATGCACGTGCTGCTACCCCCATCATTTTGTTCCCACCATGTTGCCAGTTGCGACTGGAAGGGAAGGAAGTATGGGCTTCATGCATCATGCATGGAAAATTTAGATATATTCCAAAATTTGGAAGGAAAGTATGAGTTGGTGTATTATGTATTTAGATCTCATAGTAACATTCACATGATATACGATAACTCATTTTACGTGTCATACTGATGCGGTGTATCGAAAGCACTTAGATTATGATTTTAACTTTTATTTTGCTAACTAAGCTAAATATTTTGCCTTTTGTTTTCACAGGAAGACTGGGTTTTGTGCAGAGTTTTCCACAAAGGCAAGGGAGAAGAGAACAACACCAAACTCAGCCCCCATGATTTTATGTTGGAGACCACATCCTGCACTGTTCCTTTGAGCATGGAAAAATACTCATCTCCTCCAACTCAAGACCAAACCATGTCTCGTGGCTACGACCAGATCCCCTCATTTTCCACACCACCACCCCGCCACAGCCACAACCAAAGCAACTCTTTGCTGAATCTCCTCCAGTTTCCTCAGGAAAAATACAGCAACAACTCCGTTCCCGAATTAGGCGCTAAAAACGACGACGAATATGGATTTTTATGGGAGATGAACTTGGAAGAAACTAGCTTCGAAAATGGGGTGGCTCCAGATATGGACGAAATGAGATTTGAGATGGATCACAACAGCATGGTTTTGCTCTAAATGAAGAAACACATATATTCTACACTCCATATTAGACACATACCCGATTTGTTGATTTGTGACATATATTTATATTTATATTTGTGGTATATATTTGGCTTGATTGGGAATGCAATTAGAAGTTTGTGCATAGTCTGGTTAGGTTTTTTTTTTTTTTTTTTTTTTAAAAAATTTCTCTCTTTGTATACAGTATTGGCATTTGTATAAATATTATGAATAATATAAATTCTTTAATATTAGCTATAGTGCTTTTTCTCCAAGTAACAAGTTGTGTAATGTATATTCACGCGTGCCATCTTCATCAGTCGACAGTTCAGGACTTGCTGTTTGCAGGAGTATTATTCTGAATGTCTGTCAGATATGGACCATGGCTCTCTTGTCTGTTTATAATTATTGCTTGAAAACTTAAAAACAATAGCCATCTTTATTTCTGTTGATTTTGACAATTCAAACCATTATACGAAAAATATACAAACAGGATAATTGGTAGGAATAAATTTGATTCAAAAAATCTTCTGGTTTCATCTTCTTCTTAGGTTTGATAGCAATTAATACCGAAGGTTGTTCATGACAGATCCAAGTTTTTCCTATGAGACAAACTCCGAGATATGACAAAGGGAGATTAACGTATGTAATTATCTTTCAAAAATATAATTATGAATTTGCTAATCCCACAAGAGAGTATTCAAACTAACAAATGTATATATTCAACACACGTCCAACAAATAATTAATGATAGAGCATCTTGTTTATCCCCTTAATTATCAACTCAACTAACATTTGTTGCATATAAGTATTATTGAGTTTTGGATGCTCCTCCTTCATTTCCTCTTTTGTTTTCATCCTCCATATTTTACATAGCAACACAATTTTCCTTGAAAAACTCAAATTAATTATAACCATTGAAAAAAGAACTCAAATTATTTATATCAAGAGGTCCCGCCACGATTAGTTGTCTAATCGAGCTTGGGTAATTCATGATCATAAATGCATATAGATCCCACAAAAAATCATCATGCACCAATGGTCAGAAATAAGTCATGCATTTTGTTAATGTCAAAATTCTTGCATCAAAACTTATGTTTTTGGTATATGTGGGTTAGGCCAATTAACTAGAGTAGTAAATCCGCCCCCTTGCACTTAAGTTTAAGTACCTCTCCCATAAATTAGATTAATTTAGACTATTGCTTGTGAATAAAATGAACATTTTGATAA
The DNA here is from genome assembly GCF_965620075.1 of Prunus avium. Lineage (NCBI taxonomy): Eukaryota > Viridiplantae > Streptophyta > Magnoliopsida > Rosales > Rosaceae > Prunus > Prunus avium. Next base: position 37,695,567 of record NC_142291.1, read on the forward strand.
GCAAAAGTTTCCGAGAGAGAAAGATAGAGAGAGAGAGTACTGAACAAAGCTGCACAGGCCGATCCATGTTAGTAAACAAACAAGAAGCCCACCTTCGCCCAAACCCAAACCAATCTTGTGGGTCTATTGAAACCGCATTAGGTGACCCAATGAAATATCTGCGAACCCATTCGGGAATGTATGCCCTTCTAAATTTGTAATTGCTGAGCCCTGAACATTTTTCTTCATTTTCCATTTCGTCTTCCTTTTATGTTCGTTTGCCCGACACTGGAAATTTTGGCTTTCAAGTGAAGCGCAGACCAATCCCAGCATTTTCAGTCTCTGGGTAAGCATGAATTTGATTCCCTGAAAAATATAGGAGTGTCGTTATTTTTTAGTTTTTTTTTTGGGTGTATTCTGTGACTGGTTGTGATGCAGAACTGTTGCGTGGGTAAGTGATTTGTTAAACTTCTGGGTTTGTATTTTAATCAAATGGGAACATGGGCAGCGAAGGTTTGTTTGCATGGGATGGATGGAAATGATGATTTTGAATTTGTTTGATTTTCACTTAAGTACAGTTGGTTGTGCTCTGAAGAAGGCAACAGATTTTATTGCACAAATATAATCACAGGTTGTGACTGTGAGCCTCAATTTCACTATTGGTATGGTTGGAATCATTGTGGGATTTCAGTTTACCTCATTGTGTTTCTTCTATCTCAATCTTTCTAGCTTACATGTTCGTTTTCCTTGTTGGCTTGTTAAAGATAATTTATTCTTGTTATCCATTAGAAACAGGTGCAGTGCAGCTTGTATGAACTGTTGAACAATTTGTTTATTGCTTCGATGTTTTCTCATTATGCTAATTTTAGATTGTTCATAAATGTATCCCCTAATCATTTTTATGGGTGTGCTTTTTTCTTTTGTTCTAATGCTTCAGTTTTCACTTTTCCTGTTTGCAGTACCGTTGGTTGCAGAACCCATCAAGGGCTTATCTCCATTGTGAGAATATGGCTTTTAATTCAGTTCCACCTGGTTTTGCGTCTCGTACATCCTTCGTGCTGAAGAGGATGGAAAAAGTTGAAGAAACTAATGGTGTCAATGCTTCTAAACAAGAGCCAATCCAGATGGACTCCACATCTGACCTGACTGACATGGATAAACTGAAAAGATCTCTTCAGCATAGGCCATGGATACTTTTCGACCAAAGTGATTACAACTCAGAGGAACCTGAATCTGAACAGTTTGATATGGTCTATTCTTCTCTTCTTCCCTTTTTGTTTGTCTGGGTGTGAATGTATATTTGCTGCTGTCAAACATAAAACTAGCTTGCACTTAAGTCTGAACTTGCGTTATGCATGCTGCAAATAAGCTGCTGATGAGGAGCTTGTTTATATGTTTAAAGAGGAATAATTTCATGTTGCATGATTCATCACCAGCTGAATCTGGTTAGAAGTTGTTATAATTATATCTTTTTTTTTTCCAGGACCCCCCTGCAAAAACCTGCCTCCCTAAAGGTGTTACTCATGGATGTCCAGATTGCAGTGATTGTCTGAAGGTTGATTTTCATTCACTAAGTTGATTCTCTTCCCTTTGAATTGTATAGTTATTAGGTACACTACCTTTCCATTTGCCTTTGATTTTCTAAAATCATTACCATGTCATGTTCCCTATTTCACTTAATGTTTGTGATTATTGATTGAATTCTTGGAATAGGTAACAGGAAGGTGGCGTCCTGAAGATGCAAGAATAGATGTCCTTGAAGAAGCACCTGTTTTCCACCCAACAGAAGAGGTTAACCTTTTCTGATTTCTGTGGCACTGCACTATTTCATGTGTCATAGATGTTGTCTGGATCTTTTGTTTGAATGCTCACTTTTTTGCTTATAAAATATCAGTCTGAAGGAGTTTGAATTTTTCCTGCAGGAATTTAAAGACATGCTTAAATATATTGCAACCATACGTGCAAGAGCAGAGCAATATGGTATTTGTCGTATTGTTCCTCCTCCTTCCTGGAAACCTCAATGTCTTATTAAGGAATACACCATGTGGAAAAGATCTACATTTTCTACCCATATTCAGCGGATTGATGGGCTACGAAATCAGAGTTCACCGAGTAAAATGGTTGGCTTTTATGAAAGCACAAAAAAGAAGAGGAGAAGAATCTTGAGAGTGGGTTTGGACAGTGGATCTACCTCAAGTCCAGGTGAAACAGGACATTCATATGTCAAAGGCTTTGAACCAGAACCTGGTCGAGAATTCACTCTTGAGAATTTTGAGAGATATGCAGCTGATTTCAAGATTCAATATTTCTGCAAAAGTGAAGTCAGAGGCAGACAAGAGAAGTGGGTTCCATCACTGGAGCATATTGAAGCTGAATATAAACTTATTACTGAGAACCCAACTGAAGAGATTGAGGTACACTTAGAAATTGGGATGATCATTTTTTAATTTTTTTTCTTTATTTTCTTCTTTTCTATTGAGGCAGTTTGTGCTGTTAATTGTCATCTTGGTGTACTGTGAAGGTGCTTTGTGGTGATAATTTGGAGACTAAAGCTCTTGGCAGTGGATTTCCAACCGTATCCAAAGATTCCAATCCTTTGGCAACGTCAGATCACCCTGAATATTTAGCATCAGGCTGGAACTTAAATAATCTACCCAGACTGCCTGGTTCTCTTCTTTCTTTTGAAAGCCATGACACTTGTAACATTTTGGTACCTCAGGCTCGTGTGGGAATGTGCTTTTCATCTTTTCATTGGGTAAGATTTGATATGGCTCACATGTTGCATCTTTTGCAGAAAACGTTATATATGTTTTAGAAAGTTGGATAATGTATTCTTTGAAACTTTTAAATGTGGTAATCAATGGCTCTCAGACTTGTATTCTTTTGAGACGCATTTTTAAGTATCTTTACTTTTCTATGGATAATGTCTGTGGTTGGCTTGTCTTATTTTTAGTTTGTTGATCATGCTTTGATTTTTTGAGTCCTTTTAAACAGAAAGTTGAAGAGCACCATTTATACTCATTGGCTTACACACATCTGGGTGCTCCTAAAATATGGTATGGTGTCCCTGGGAAATATAGTGTTAATTTTGAGGCAGCCATGAGGAGCTCCTTTTCAGAATCATCATCAGAACATCCTGAATTGCGAAATTGGCTGGTGAGCTGACAAACTTATGATTCCCCGCTATCCCTTCGTGTTAAAGTTAAAAATTTATTTTTAGTAAAATATTTTTCAAGAGATGTTAACCTTTTATATCATATATATTTTTTGGTACAGGTTAAACAATTACCGCCCTCCACACTGAAATCACAGGGCATACCAGTCTTTCGTTGCATTCAGTCTCCTGGGGAGTTTGTTCTTGTCCTCCCAGGGGCTTATCATTCGGGATTTGATTGTGGCTTTAATTTTTCTGAGACAGCATGTGTTGCTCCCCTAGACTGGTTGCCTCATGGACAGGAGGCTGTTGAACTTTACTGCGAACAGGGGAGGAAAACATCTATATCCCATGATAAGCTGCTGCTTGGAGCAGCTAGGGAAGTTGTGAGGGCACAGTGGGATTCACTGTTTAGGAAGAACACCTCAGATCATTTCCTCTGGAAAGATGCCTATGGAAAGGATGGGATCTTAGCACATGTATTCAAGGTAATTCCTCAGATTTCGCCCCGCCATATTACTGTCAACTGCAGATCCTGCTTGTATCCTACATGGTTTTGAACAATGGTGGACTGACATTATTGATACATATAGCAGTTGTATTTTTTTAATTAAAGGGATTGTACTGTTAAGTTTGCTTTTTCCCCTTCTTTCCCTGGTTTATGGTGGCCTGATTGTTTTTCTTTTTAAAACTCTTTTCCACCTTTCTTTTTTATGCAGTCACGTCTCAGTTCTGAAGCCATTTGGCGGAAATATCTTTGCAACTCTTCACAGTCACGGAGGATGAAATCAAATTTTGATGCTACAAGCAAAAAGGAGTGCAGCATTTGTCTCCGTGATCTGCATTTTTCCGCGGCAGCTTGTCCTTGTTCTGCAGACAGATATTCATGTCTGTTACACGCAAAGCAACTGTGTTCTTGTGCTTGGAGTGACAAGGTTTTCCTCTACCGTCACGAGATCGATGATTTATATCTACTTCTTGAAGCTTTGGAAGGAAAGTTAGATGCAGTCTTCAAATGGGGCAAAGATGATCTTGGATTGGTTCTGCACGTGCATCCTCCGAAGAATATTGGGCATGTAGATGGTCCAACCTCTAATGCTGAGAAAACTAAACAGAAAGAGTCCATGTCTCAAGATGCAATGAGGGCAGAATTGAAGGCACGAATGTTGCAATCTATAATCTCAAGCAAGTTGAAAGCAAACGATCATCCATCTGGAACTCTTGATGCTGCAACAGCAAATGTGAATGATACAAATTTTGTGTCTAGCATCCTGGCAAAGGTGAAGGCACATGTGCTCCAATCAACAATCTTGAATGAACAGAAAGCAAAGGAGAACACACTAGGACCTACTATCACCCCAAGCACAACAGGAAACAATGCTCCTTCTCTACCGACAGAGGCAATGAAGGAGACGAACAATTCTCCGTTTCCACTGACAGAGGCAATGGAGGAGACATCCGATGTTTCATCTGTAAGTACAAGTGAAACAAGTTCCTCAGACTCACAGGATTTAATCCCAGATCTTGACTTTCTTTTCCGTGGAAAAGAACAAGCTGCCTGTCCTCTCGAGAAGGGCAGTGTTCCTGGGAAGCTATCGAAAGGTGGTCATCCGGCCAACAATGGGGCATCTTCGAGCCCTTTCATTTCAGAGAATCAAACTTCAAGACAAGCAGGCTCTCAGAGTGGAATTGTTCTTCTTAGTGATGACAGTGATGGTTAGTTGTTATGTGAATCCAATATAATGTTGATGGTGAAACATGAGATTTAGAAATATTCATATTCTCTATGATATAACGGTAAACAATAGTAGTGCAAATTACCCAAAAGGGGTTTGCTTCAATATTTTTAGTTACAAAGAATTATCTAATCATGCATATTAATGAATAAAATGCTAAACACATTTAAACAAAAATTGAAAAAATAAAAAATGAAAAATAAGAAAGCACATAGACGAGAACATCTACTTCATCTATCTATCAGAGACCAGCTGAGACCAGTCCATGCAAAGTGACAATCCCAATCACTTGATTCTGGCCATTGATGACGGGCAAGAACTGGACCGGGGACGGAGGAGCTTCCATCTTCTGCATGGCGTCGACGGCCATGGCGTCTGGACCGATGGTTCTAGGGTTTCTGTTGCACATTTCCCCAACCGTGAGCTTGAAGATGGCTTCTCCGCTCGCCTTCAGAGTTCGACGCAGATCGCCGTCAGTGAATGTGCCGATCAGGTGATGGTCGTCGTCGATCACAAGCAGGCACCCGCAGCCCTTGCTCGTCAGCTCCACCAGCTGCTCCATTATCAGATCTCCTTCCTTGCAAACCGGAAGCTCATCTTCTTTCTTCATCACATCTTTCACCTGCAACTCCAGAAAATTAGGAGAAAAGAAAAGGAAAACCTATAATTGGAGGAGAGATTGAAATTGGGGCAAGAGCAAGATCGGACCTTGAAGATGAGATGCTTGCCGATCCGACCGGCGGGGTGATTGGCGGCGTACTGTTCCTTGGTGAGATTTTTGGCGCCCATGAGTGCAATCGCAACGGTGTCGCCGAAAACCATCTGAATGGCGGTGGAGGTGACCGGAGCCAAATCGAAGGGGCAGAGCTCTCGCTCCAAGGGTAAATACACGTTCATGTCGCAGACGGCGGCGAGGGCATTGCCGTCGACGGAGGTGACGGAGATGAGGAAGGCGCCCTTGGCCTTGGCGCAGGGGACGAGGCGGAGGAGCTCCTCGGTGGTACCGGACTTGCTGAAGAGGACCAAGACGTCGCTTTTAGAGAGGGCGCCGATGTCGCCGTGGAGGGCATCGAGTGGGGAGAGGAAGCCGGAGCGGATGCCAAGGGAGACGAGGGTCTGGGAGATCTTGTGGGCAACGAAGCCGGACTTGCCGACGCCGGAGAAGAAGACGGTGGCGCCAGCGGAGGACTGGAGGAGGAGGGTGCGGGTGAAAGATAGGGTTTGGGAGAGGTCCAGGTGCTGGAAGAAGAAGTTGAGGTGGCTCTGTTGGGATTTGAAGAGGTTGAGGAGGGTAGTTTCGTCAATGCAGGAGGAGGAAGAAGATTGGGTTGCTGTTGTTGCTTTGGGATTGGATAGAGAATGTGGGTTGATGAAGTCTGAGGACAAAGTTGGGAGAGAACCCATGATTTCTGCTCTGCTTCCGCAAACACAGAGAGAGAAGACAGAGAAGAAAGAGAAGGAGATCTGCAGATACTGAGGGAGGGAGGAGGGCGCCTATGTCGGTGGCGCTGAAATCTGAATCAATCAATCATTTTCAGTTCATTTCGTCCTTTCCTTGTGTAATCAATTTTTGTTTTTTTTTTTGGAGATGATTTTGTGTGGAAATATCTACTTCATTTCATTGGACGTCAAATTTTAGGCTATATTTTCGTGTTAAACTTTTTTATTATAGTCTGGGTCGGTCCATTATAAACCCAATTAAAAGTTTCAACCAGGCCTTTTATTTGAAAAATTATTGGCTGAATTACACGGAGGGTCCAATATTGTATGATCCCATTTAGATTCTTCGGCCCATTACCTCCAAGTCCGAGGGTTATCCTCTCTTTAGATCTTCTTGCATGATTATCTTCAAAACAACGGAGTTTCTATAACGAGGAGTCGTTCTATGGTGAGGGTGTCATATATGCAGACCTTTATATTAGCCACATGTTTTATCTTAGTTGTAACTTCACTTAAGTTTAATAAAATGATCTTGTGACTAATATGAAGATTCACATGAGTGGTCCATATACGGCACACTCACTATAAAATTTCACCTATAATGAGACGGTGAGACGGTGTGTTAAGGGATTCAATCTAGTCGTCCAATAATAATTATATAATTGATCGGATGGCTATTAAGTACCCTATTATAGTCTCCATGTTAAAACACACAGATCAAATAATGAAAATTTGAAAAATTGAAAGGTGCGTCAAGATTTCCATTGAGTGCATTCCTGGTTGGTTAGGTCCAAACCAACCCTAGCCGAGCTGGTCAAGCCTCCCTACACAGACAGCAGATTGAAATCATGCTCAGCTTTATAAAATCAATCGAGACAAACAGTTAAAAGCACTTACCAACAATAAATCTATTTCAAAGCCCTAAAACAGTATAGAGATAAGATATATATGCCTTCCTCCCGCCAGCCACAGATGTTTGAAAAGGACATGACCGTGCATATATTAATATATTTACAAATCCTGAAATGCAGAACCAAGAAGATTGTGGCTATGGGGTCGTAATTTCTAGGGCATCTTTATACAATCTGAACTCTCACATGCAGCGAGAGAGTTGTACACAGACAGACAACCATTTATTGCATAACCTATAAAGCGCTCTATATAGAAATCAAATTAAACCTCCTTTTGTTTTTAGCTTCTGTTCTCTTCTTTACTTTGAGATAAAACCCTACTGTAGCTCGCAAGCCCGAAAGGCAAGAAGAAAGAGCCTCATCTTCCAACGCGATATTTACTCATTTCTTTCTCATCGGTCTATTATTTCTGGCTTCCTTACGTACGTACGTGTACTCTCACTCTCTCTCGCTCTCTCTCTCTCTCTGAAAAAAGCTAGTTATAATATATCATCTACCATGCATGGTGTCCTTTCGTCAAAATCTCTGCATGCAGCACTGTGCATATAAATATATATATGCAGGGGAGGCCCTAGGCACAAGTAGCCTAGACGACTGCCTATGGCCCCTAAATTGCATTGGCGGAGCTAGAGCCTAAATATTAGGGCGTCTAATAGCTGAAAAAGATTTTAAATTACATACATATTTCCAAGTTTTATATAAAAACTTCAATGGAATTCATGAGAAATGAGGGGGCCACAGCACAGCCACCTCTGGCCTGTGTGTGGCTCCGCCCCTGCCAAATTGGAAGGGCCCCCAATTTGTATAAACCCCTATATATAATTATCTATGTTATTTAAAAATATATATTATGTAAAGCTAATGGAAAATGCAAGATGTGTTATATTTAAGTGATGTTTTAATGTCTTTTATAAAGTTGTTGTGTAAATTACATATTGCTTGTTTCTTAAATGTTACAATTGTGAATTTAAGCATGTTACAATTGTGAATTTAAGTTCATATACTTTTTTTTTTATATTTTTAAATTTAGCAAAAGAAAATCACATACATATACATATAAATTTGAAGCCCTCATTTAGGTTGTTCGCCTAAGGCCTCCAAAACATAGAACCGCCGTTGTATATATGTATACAATATATGATATGGAGACTAAATTAATAGTTAGGTAGGAGAAGAGATCGATCATGCATATAATACAGGGGCGGAGCCACATGCAGGCTTGCCATGGCCATGCCCCCCCCAAACTCCATGAAAACCCCATTATTTCTTAAGCATCAACTACAATATTAGTTAAAATATAACTCTATATAATCTTGCATTTATAGTACTGGCCCCCCTACAGATTAGCTTCTAGCTCCGCCACTGCAGCATATATGGTGGTCCAGGAAAACCTGTTCGTTTTCGTTGGATAATTCGTCAACCAAAATAATATAGTACGTAGTTTTAATAGTCAAAACCTAAGAGGACGTAAAGAATTTATGCCAACTCATAATTGTACTACCACTTGTTGTGTCTACATATTATACAAAAATTCAAAAGCTAGGGTTTTTTTTTTCTTCTAAACTTTTAAGGCATGTTTGCTAATTAAAATCCGAATAAACAGTTACCGGAGTAATCATAGATCATGTTAAGGAGGAATCGGAGTCATGCATTCCAATTAAGTTGATGGAGTAATTTAACCCAAAAAAAGGCTACACAAAGCTAAATTTGCTACAGGGAATCAATTTGAGCCTATTTTTATTCTAAAACGCATATGTTTTTTAAAAGACAAACTAATTTTTTGTAGTAATTAATCACACATATATAGAGAAAGAAGACAAAACGAAAGTACCATGTTACAGAATGTATGTGATGTGGCCACTCTGATGCTTTAGCCGGCCCCGCGCTATATGTGATGCTTCACAGGCTTCCTCAACCTGACAGTTTCACAGTGACGCGGCGTTGTCAACATTCGAAACTATCAAGCATGAAAATGGCCCCTCCTAATACTTCTTCCTTCCTCCTCTCCCTTCTTCGTTAGAGAAGAACCCATATTACTTTGACCAAGTCAATATGAATCTTCATAAAAGCCATTTCAACCTGTCGTAATTTATGGCAGATACTTACGCTTTCAAGTTGTGTTCATGTCGTACGACTCGATGCGACGGTGCAATGTTCTTTAACTTTCCGATGTGAAACAATACTGATAAATATTCTCAATAAATCCCCTTACGTGTAATGTCACTCAAGTCTATACTATATATGAAGGACTTGATTCCACCCAAAAATCACACTCCAACGAACAATAATCAAAGCTCTATTTTTCTGTTCAAATAGTACGTGTTCATTATTGGTTGTTTTGAAAATGGTATTAGGTTTTTGTCATTTGAGTACATGTTTCATGTTTTTTGATCCCACAGTATAATCAAATAAAATTACATGGCAGAATATCCTGTTTTCATTACTTACTTCAATACGACATGACATGTCCTCATGTTTTTTGACCTAAATAATTATTAAAAAAAATTACAAACAAAACAAAAAAAAAGAGAGCAAGAAATTTCCCCTCTCGGATCAAAGCCCATATGATATGAGTGTCCGTACGGTGAGAAAGTCCAATACAACCGCTAAAAAGAGGGAGGCTGTAGGACCCACACATCGCCCTTAATATTTTTGACTCATTGGGGCCCATTTGAATGGAGACGAGATAAAAATTTGAAAGCCAATTAAACAAGTGATGGGGACGCGACAACAATCTCGTACGGTTCACGGTAAGCGAGGCAAGAGCAAAGAAGCGCCCAGATGGTGCCACGTAATGGTGTCGGAGGTGGGGATTAACGGTGGAGATCTAGTGTTGGAACGAGGCGAAAAGCAAAGGAGCATAAATGTCACTAAGACCGACATTGGAGGCAGGTGTACACGTGAGTTTGCACGGTTGGAAGGCCCTGATTGGGTCCCACTTTGTCCGTCGTGTTGAAAGTCCAGTCGGATTGACCGTAGAATGCGGGATTCTCGTACCGGAGAGATAGAGGAACACTCTGAGAATTTTATTTACTCCACATTTTCACCTATCTGAGTCATGACGGTGATCACAAAATTCATAGTATTTGGTACCCAGAAGTGTACAAAAAAATGTAATAAATTCAGTAATAATTCTAGCTAGATATAAAGGCAGGTGGCCAAGCAGATAGTTGGAGGTCAGAATTTAATTTCTGATAGCTGCAGCCAAAAATTATTACATGAATTGATCGTTGGGCTAGCTTTGGTAGACAACACGTGTGGGGTAGGGTTAGTACTTACTTGGAGTGCCGCTCAAGCTTAAGTCATGTGGCCGGAACCTGGGTGTGTTTGTGTTATTAATTATTTTGGGGCATGGCTAAGCTGAGCCTGGGCGAGACGTAGTTTCTCCTTTGGAGGTTTCGAGAGCAGAAAAATTTGTGTGAAATGGGAAAAAATTTATCATATATAATATATCGCGCAGTTAATCGAGAATTGCACGACCTTTTTCTCGTTCTGTTCAGAGAGAGAGATTGAAATGGACCAATCCGTCACAGACTCACAGGCTTAAATCATGCATGCGATATAGCACATCAAGTTATGGGGAAGGTAAATTTTATGGCAGCCTTAATTACTGCCAGTTTAATTTCGCCTCTATTGCCCGATTTGTTCTGCTGCATGCTCCTGCCCAATTGTACAGTCACAGTACTGCTGCTGCACAGTAAATCAATTAAACCCCAAAAAAATTGTTTTTTTCTTTCTTTCCAATTTTACACATGATTTGATCACGCAGACATCTCTTTCTCTGATATAAAAGAAGAAATTTTCTATTTAAACCCCACACTTCTCTTAGTTCATCCCATCTTTTAATTTAAATTTTCACAATTTCTAAGAAAACCCCACTATCTTCCCAAACTACCCTTAAATACACCCCAAACTGAAAAAATAAGAAATAAAAGAGATTTTCTATTTAAACCCCACAATTTTCTTTGTTCCTAGCAAAAAAAACACAAACAAATAGAACCCTAAACCCGAAATTTAATACTTTCTAGAGAAAGAGAACAACTTTACCTCTCTCCAAGTAGAGGAGTTTGTCCTGATCTGATCAAATTTATATTTTACCTCTGTCCTGATCCAATTTAAATACGATGTAGAGGAGTTTGTATTTTTCTAAAACTTAATATAAAAAGTGGTGGGGTGTGTATATAGATGTACTAGGGTTAATTATTAAGTTGGATGACCTTTTTTGTCTTTTTACCCAATAATAAAACTTACAGTTTAATGATTTAAGTATTGGGGTGAACAAAGAGAAGTGCGGGGTTTAAATAGAAAATCTCTCAAAGAATTATGTGTGCCAATAAATAGCACAATTCATTGATAGATTGATACATAATGGAAAATCAGGGTGGTAGATTTCAATGGTTGCAGAGAGAGAAGTAATTAATGAACAAATAATTACTTTTATTTTGCCTTAAGGTAGTGGGATTAGAAGTCCTGATCTGATGCAAGCTGACACATTATTCAACCATGGCAAAATAATTGAATTGCAGGCACATAATTTAATCATGACAAAAAAGAAAGAAAAAAAAAGGGATTCGAACATGAGACGTCGACTGCATAGATAACTGCACTTAATCACTTGAATACATTCCGCTCAAAACTACTTGTGACTAATATTATTTGTGGTGTTCTACACTTTTGGCCCATCATTTATTTTGAAGCAGCACACAGCAAGTTCTGATAGTGATAGTCCCCCAACTTATTGGTTGGTGGACACGCAGTCTGCTTCACTAATGTAGGACAATTATTTCATCCACGACGGAGTGGCATATTTGGTTATTTTGACTAGAAAATCAGTAATCTCCAGTCACTGAGAGAGATTCTTTAGGATACTGCCTTCACTACCATTGAAAAAGCTAGGTCCATCTAGAAGTTCTTGTCGGTTGACCTTCCGTAAATTACATGCACGATAATATGGTAATTAATGGTAAGAGTAATAATAATAATAATAATAATTAAGAGTAACATTTTTGAGAAATAAATCACAAGTTTATTTTTTCCACCCAAACAAAAAAATCACAAGAAAATAACTCGAATGAGAAGATCCTGATATCAAGTGTTAATCATCTACCTTAACACAAGATCGGTCGACACATAGGAAGATTACTCAATCGCTCAAGTGGAATCACTTGTACTATACTTAACTCATGTATGATTAACCCAAAAGAAGAATTAACGTGCGTTTAAAATTTCGGATTAGATATGCATGATGAATCGCTTAGACAAACCCGATTTGTAGTGTTTATACGATTGTGAAGAAATATTTTTGTGTGACAATCACATTGTCGCTTAGTTAACCAATTCACTAATGTTATAACCCGTGTATCTAGTAATTAATAGTATATATATGATATATTCTAGTTTAAAAAATATCAACTTTGTCAGTCACCCATTAATAACATCACCCGTATGTGTTCAAATCCTAATTAATGCGGTCTGAATGAGAGACAAAATAAGTACTACTAGTGCATATGAGAAAGTACAACAATAAATAAGAAACAAAATAATTATATGTTTTCACCCAGCCCCCAACAAACCAGAAACCAGAGAAATGAAAAAAGTTAAACACACGGGTAAAGTGGTTGTATATTGAGCTTGTTAAGTGAAAAATATTCAATTATTTCTGCATATAAACCTTTAAAACTTTGACACTCAAAGATTTTCATACCTTCGCAAACACACCAGAGACCTAGCATGCATGCTCAAGTTAACAAAATCATGAAAGCCTCTTACACATGAAAATGTTTTCCAATGAAGAACACGAAAAAAAAAACGATATCAGGAAATGCAAAACCATCAATAAAACAAGTTCGGATCTGAATGAGAGAAACAGAAGATGATAAATGAGAGACAATGAGGATATATATATATATATATAGGAGTATATTATCTCTATGAATTAAGAAGGATATAATATCCCGCAGAGCTCTTCTGTTTTGACTCAGGTGATTATATACATGAGGAAAAAAAAGAACAAAAAGAAGAAACGCTTGCTAATTAGCACATCATACACTCATGAAGATGAAGTATATCAAAGACATTTTGGGGGTGGGTGCTGCTATGTGTACAAGTACTGCATTTTACCTTTAATTTTAGCACACATGAAGATGATTGAATTATTATCTTATATGTACATAAATCTAAAAAATTCGGATCCTCTGCTTTGTTTTTCTTGACCTTTAATTTTAAGCGTGTTTTAGAAATTCAAGAGTGTGCGGACACATAGATATGTAACATATAGCTATGGTTGAAACAAGCAAGAACAAGATGAAAAGAAATAGACAGTCCAAATCAAGCATTACAAAGACATACACCAAAAGCTTAAGTTTGTCAAGTAATACATACTATGTTAGATAATCGAGACCTATAATACTTACTATGTTAGATAATCACTAAATCGAACCTAAAAACTTAAGCTGTCAGAAAATGAATCACCAATTTACTAATGTATATCAAGCTAACATCCTCCTGATGAATTAATGCTATTTGAAAAAACAAACCAGAAAACAATTCCTAGGTGCCTATACTTTTTGAAGAAGGTGCGCAGTTCCTGAGAGGAGGTGTTTCAGAAAAAAGTAATTGTGAAAATTCGTTATCAAATCTTAATAAAATAATTGATCTTGTCAAATGAGAGAGAGAGAGAGAGAGAGAGAGAGAAATCCGATGACATGATAAAGTTGATGGTAGCTTTTGATGCATATTTTACTAATAAACTGGTCTCTTGATGGAATCTAAAACATACTAGAAAAAATAATCCTATGTTGGACCGAAATGATTAGAAGTATGAATAGATCCTCTAAGAGTTTAAAGTGCTCCTTGATGCCCCACTACTTCAACTCAAACGGGTCAATAAGGTTTTTTTTCTCTAGCTACCACCACGTATCCATTTGTTAAATAATTCTAAGCTAATTTCTTCGCCTAAATAATGAGCACTTTAATTATAGAAATTAAATTATGAGGAATTTTGACACAGAGTTGTCCAATCACAGACAAGCTGTCGGCCAGATTGAATAATTTAAAACACTATTTCCCTCAATTTCCTATAGCTCGACTTGTACTTTTGAACCAACTATAACTAGCAAGCAGCGGCAGACATGTATATTTTTTTCCTAATTAGCTATAGCATCAAAATATGGCAAAGTATTGGATGCAAAGCTTTGCCTTCTTTAGTAGATTAATGCTTATTTTATTAACCATGTTTCACGAAATTGGAACTCTCTCTCTCTCTCTCTCTCTTTCTCTCTGTGTTGCAGACTTCGCAGTATTCCACTATTTCTGTTTGGGTCAGTACCATCTGACTATCTGAGACTGATATGACAAATAAGGAAAGTCACATATGACAAATAAGGGCTCATGACACGCATGCTCCACCCATAATATATCACAAAGTAATTAACTTCAATCTCTCTAATTACAATTAGCTCATAAATCTAACAAGACCAAAACCAAATTTGAATCAAGTTACCTCGTTGTACATGCGAGCTAGTGATGTCTAAAAGTTTTTTCTCTCTTCAAGTTTTGCACACAAGAAGAAGAATTCAAAGGCATGTATGAATCAACCTATTCCTAAGACAGTAAAGTAAGAAAACGTGGCAACATGGACAAGGGGGAAGCTAAGGGAAGTCAGAGATAAAGAGAGACTTGTCTGACAAAATGTACCAATCTGCAACACACAAAAGCATTCAAAAGAAAAGTATATATATTATATATAGTGCTGCAGGACATATCTGACTACATATATATATATGATCCTTGTGTAAAGTCTTTTCATACTTTATCAAGTATGAAAAAAAAAATTGAAAAAAACTGAGTTAACTTGGAGTTTCCAGCACCAGCTTTCGAGAAATTTTTAGCATGTGTTTACCCAAGGCTGCAAATCTGTGGGTTTATAGGGATGCATGAAAAAAGAAACAAAAGAAGAAAGAAAATGCATAAAAACCAAAACGAAATTATTAGAAAAATACTTCCCAAATGAATTATGTTTTTCTTTTTGTGTTTTTTATATGAATTATTTTTGCACCGAAGAATTATGATGTATCAACTGTGATTTCCAGGAAAGGATGCAAGCAGTATCCAAATTATTATGCTAAGTTCGATACGGATTAACCATGGAAACAGAAGCAAGAAGTACAAAGTATTAATACTAACAAACAGTGGTGTACTGTTTGCACATCGAGAAGAGGCTCACTCATAATATCCCACAGAAGATGGATCTAATTAAGTAAAGGTTTGCTTTTAGTCAAAGCAAAGCAAACAGATTTATAGAAACACAGAATTAACTGATGAAAAACGCAGGTCTGTCTCTAGCTAAAGCTTAGCAGTGGCTACCAACAACCACTTGATATCATGAAATTAACTAAAACCCTAATTAACAATAACATCCAAATACCACCACATAAGTCTTAAAAAGCGTAATTTAAATATATAAAGACGGTACCCTCATATCTTCATTGGTCGTAACAGTAGCTTGCTTTGACTTCCTATTGACCTGGATGGTGATGACCTGTCGGCGGCAGTGGTGGAGGCGGCAGCTGCTGCGGCAACGGTGGCCTCTTCCGCTTCTTCTTCTCGTAGCTGATGCCTCTTGCTTTCGACTGCAAATCACGAACCTCGCGAAGGTAAAGTCGAACGGCTCGAGCCCCAAACGGGTTGGCTTCGGGCTTGCCTCCGTTTTCTTCAAAGGCGGCTCGAAGGCGCCCGATGAGGGCGTCCAGGCTGCCCCATGCCTGGCGGAGTGGGCAGGGGCAGGGAGCCGGAGGGTTCGGGTGGCCGTAGAAAGGGCAGATGGGGGTGTGGACCTTGGTCTTGCCGAACTGGTCGAGGTAGCGGAGGAATTCGAGGACGTGGGCCCCGCTGCACCGGGAGAGAGAGAGCGGGGGGCGGTGGTTCTTGAGGTATTGGCCGAAGGTGTTCCAGTCGCGCCGCTTTTGGTTCTCGTAGCGGCTGCTGGAAGCAGGAGATGAAGAAGAAGAAGAAGAAGAGGTTCCAGCTGCTCCTGCTGCTGAGGCTAGAGTAGTAGCAGGGTTCATTGAGCTTGTGTTGATAATTAGGTTATTGCTTGATGCCATGTTCATCTCATGGTGATGAGAGTTGGAGCCTCCATCCATGTCTTGGATTGAATCCATGGAATTAAGGTGTTTTATGCTTTGTTTTTGTTTGAAGAACTCTTGATTTCTTGTTCTAGGGTTTCTTCACCACAGAGAGAGAGAGAGAGAGAGAGAGAGAGAGAGAGAGAGAGAGAGAGTTCTAATAATTTGTGTAGCTCGCAGTACTGAGATGAGTCTATGTTGGCTATGGTTTTATAATTACGAAAACAAGTAAGCCAAGCACTCTGATGAAGAAAGAGATTAAAAGAAGACAAAGTTCTGATTAATTGATTGATATTACAGGATTTCCATTTTCTGAAAAGAGGTAGAGGGAGGGAGGAAGAGAGAGAAGGAAAGGAACTGGAAATGGTGAAGCAAAAGAAGATTTTGATGTTGATGAAGAGAGTTGATGAGACTGATGGGAGAGTACAAGCTGATAGAGGGCCACTGTTGCTCTTGACTACTCTCTCTCTTTCTCTTTCTTGTGGGTGTTTTGTTTGGTTTGATTGAGCAATATTACTATACAGAGATTTGGGAGGCTCTGGTTTTCTGATGGATAATTGTGTGCAGCTTTGGTTTCTTAAAATGTTACGGGGCTGGTTTTTCCTAAAAAGGGTGGAGCAAACTCAACTCTTAAGGGATGATTACAATTATTCTTCTTCTCCTTCTTGTGTGTGTGTGTGTGTGTGATAGAGAGAGAGAGAGAGAGAGAGAGAGAGAGAGAGAGAGAGAATTTGTGTTTTAGGGCTTTTTTGTGAAAATGGAAAGGGAGTTTGGACAGTAGGTTGAAATGGAGACAGGAAAAAGTATGAAGGGGGTAAAATTAAGGGAATAACATGATTTTGTTTCTTGACCCGTGTTGTATAATGAATTGAATGACAGTTCCTTTTCTAAAGTGACAAGAATGCCCTTGTCAAAATTTAATTTCTCTCCCACTTTTCTTCTCCTAAATTCAAACTTCAATTTCTGACACATGAATTCGGCCCCATCTGCCCTTTAAAACACTTGAAATAGTGACCTGTGTATGGAATCCCCGTGGGTTCTGATTTTTTGCACAACACCCTTCTGTGACTAAAAAAGTTTTGGAAACTAGCACATGAACTGTGAACATATTTGAATAGTTTTACACTCACATCTGATGATTAAACACAAAATAAGAGATGAAGTTTGAGCAAATGTAAGATCATCTTATTTATCCCATCTCTCTCTCTCTCTCTCTCTCTCTCTCTCTCTCTCTCATGCGTATGTACATTACCAAATGTAAAATGTGCAATCGAAGGATTTAAATTTCTCTTACTTAAGGTGTCTTATGTAATCAAATGCGGCAATACTTAATAAATTATTATAAGAGAGAGTATTATTCTTCATCTAATGATGAAAATTTTGTTTTAGATCTTAGGTTTCTCTATCAATAGGTAACTATTATGGTATCTGAGCACGAAACAAAATTCTTGACTCTAACTAAGGAGATAAATTTGATTGATGTTATTGTCAATATGATTAACAATGAAAGTGATGGTTATTATCTCACACACTAGCATTAGCATGATATCTACACCTTTGTTATATATGTGGAATAAAGCATATACATACAAATGGGATCGCTAATTTTTCCATTCTTATTTTCTCCACTTACACTCCCTTTTGTTTTTTAATATTTTTTAATTATTCTTTTTCTTTTTTTTCTTTCTATTCTACCCTTATTATACATTCATTTCTTTTTACTTTCACTTCTATATTATTTCTTTGGCTTAAATGTCAAAATGGTCCTTGTGTTTTATAACGCTGGCCAATTTAGTCCATGTATTTTCAATTTGGCCAATTTGATTTCTGTTTTTAAGACCGTTAGTCAATTTTGGTCCGTTTCTTTAAGTTGCTGCTAAATGAACATGATAATATTTTTTTCATTTTATTTTGAAAACCTATAAAGCTTTTGAAGTTAATAAAAAGTTGAATTAATTTAAAAATGCATTAAAAATTCAATTAAACTAAAATATATAATTAGAAAAAAGAAAAAAACTTGAAAAAGAAAAAGAAAAGAAGGGCGTAGTCTAGTCGGGAAGGGGAGAGCTGCTCAGCTGATGGAGAAGTTGAGGAGTGTTAAGGCTGCATGGGGTTTTTATTATATATATATTAGAGGTGGGTGGATTGAGGTTGGGGAGTTGGAACTTGGAGCCTTTGGGTGTCGGTGGGGAAAGTGGCTGGGGATAGAGATTGACAGGAGCTCCTCCCCTCCCCGGCCGACTACGCCCTTCTTTTTTTTTCTTTTCTAATGTTTAATTCAACATTTTATTAACTTCATAAAGCATTATATAGGTTTTCTAAATAAATATATATATATATATATATATATATATATATATATTATGTTCATTTAACAGCATAAAGAAAAAAAATATAATATAAATGTATAAAGAAAAAGAAAATGGAAGTGTAAATTGAAAAAAGAAATTAATGTAAAACAAGGGTAGAATAGGAAAGAGAAAGAACAAAATTAATTAAAAAGTATTAAAAAGCAAAAGGGAGTGTGAATGGAGAAAATGGAGGTTGAAAAATCAACTCTCTTTTCAATTAATTACTAGGGTTCTCCTACAATTTGACCTAAAATATATAAATAAATACAGGTGTATCTATAGATATATCTATAATCGAACGAATTACTAAGACATTAATTTCTTTGAGTCAATATGCCAAAGGGAGGGATCTCAGTTATTTAGCTACATGTGCATTAATTTTTTTTGAAAATCCCCCTTGTTTCCCATTGTTATTTCTAAATTTAGAAAATTATTGAATCTCCTTTATCTTTCTCATTCATGTGATCATGAAATAGGGACGTCAAAATATAATCAGGACTTGAATACAATTTTATTTGAAGATATTTCTTATTGAGAGGGGCGATAGCATATTAAACTCATATATACTACACGAATGCTAGAATTCGAATCTAGAACATTTCCTAGAAGACCAATTACTCCAAAACACTACGTACACTAGTGGGTTTAATTAGCAATGTTCAATTCATTAGAAGTAAATCATGCTCTCATTACATTTGTGCTTGGAGAGTAAGCAAGAAATAAAAATAATTTTATTACCATAAATAAATAAAAATTAGTAATAACAACAATAAAAATTAGAGGTAATTGTGTGGGCTTCAAGTGTCTTTACAGCTGTAAATTATGGAATTTTACCCATTAGAATCACAAGTATGTGGTAATTATATCAAATCTCATTTACCGTCCTACAAAAGGGACTGGTCCATGATCTCAAATATTTTTCTCTTAGGTTAGTCATAAGTTCTGACATGACCTTAGTTTACGTGACCCAAGTCAAAAAGTTTTTATAGTGTTCTTCGATCATTCTTTTTATTCTAGGGGTGTGAGTCCTCTGACGGCTACAGTAGAATGTTGATCAAAATTATTATTGTAAACACATAATTATATTATTTTTAATCCATGTGATGACAACATATTTCATAATAGATTTGTAGACTAAGTATACTTTGCAAGCAAATGAGAGTCAATAATCACTAGTCATATACTTCTACCTCGTCCACTTAAGAAATTAATGATATTGACCAAAAAAAAAAAAAAAAAAAAAAGAAATTAATGATAAACAAAATGTATCTTTTAGATCTTTGGGCACTTTACTTGTGTTGTGATAGTGAAACATTTTACCTCCATTCATTCCCTGAATCTAGACTGTTCTCCTTTCGCATTTCGCACTCCCGTGTCTATCTTTTTACCTTTTGACAATTTAACAAATGAATATTCTAAACTACTTTAATATATAAGAAGAGATATTGAACTCGAATACAAGGATGAACACATTATTTTAAATAACTGACCTAACCCACGTATACCTCTCTAGTGTGATTTAAATTATGACGCCCAATTGTTGCAAGAAATTCAAAATGCCAGTCAACGAACAAATATACACTTGGGATTACAATCAAATTTTCAGACCCTTGAAATCATAAGCTAGCATTGATTTGATAGAGTCAGGCTTCTGTATACATCCTTTGAGATCTAAGCCTAATTTCTAGTAGGTCTGCATGCATGGTTTATATATTATAATAATGATAATAATAATATACAACAAATTATAATGGTTTCTCACGACCCTCGAAAAAAACTGGTGCCATTGATTAGTTAATTTGCAAAGGTTCAAATCCACCCTCAAAAAAATGCCAAGCTTTTGTCAAGGTTCAAAACCCCATGAAAAATCATCTTCATTTACTGTATAACCTCTGCCCTTGTCCCCCCTGCTTGGATATGAAGTTCCACCCTGTTTCCTCTTGCAGTGTAATATATGGAGAGATGACTAGTGTTTTTATTAATTAAAAAATTATAATAATCAACAAACTAGTCCATTATTGTTAATGACTTTCCTAATCGAGATGCTCAATTATATATTATAACAAGCATCATCGTACTTCTTTTTAGGTGACGTGTACCACCATTCGACTAATAGCTACAAGGGTTGGGATAGTGAATATAATTATAAATTACACTAGTTTTATTAGTCACGTAACTTATTGATTGGTATGAAATTTATCGTGAGACTGACATTAATCAACGACTATTGATCATTCAAGAAAATGGAAAATCATCGCGTGCATACATATATAAGTAAGTGTTTCATTATTATTCAGATTAGAATACCTCGAGAAGTAACACCTAATTGAGCATGAAACCTTTGGGAAATTTTTGGGAAAAATCCTAAAAATTAGAGTGGGGAAACCTCATACATGCTTTTAAAATAAATTAATATATTACTAATCGTGAACAGTAATTATTTTATTATGATTACTAAGACTAAAATATACCCGAAGAATCTTTAATTTTATATTATTATATCAAGCACGAAGTTAAAAAAACACAGCATTTATAGTAAAATAATATGAGACCAGCTGTGGTAAATTTTAATCGGCCAATCAGCGGTACATAGGGCACATGCAAGGTGGGTCCACCCATAAACGAACGGTTGAGAATGAGCGTGACATAACCTCAATATCATTTCAATATTGCACATCGTGTCAATCGCGACTAACCATGACACAATTGACATACCTCAAATAATTTATTAATATTCATCGCATTTTTAGCATATGGATATCAATATCATTCTTTATCTATGAACTGTCTTCCTTTTCATGGAGAAGGCATTCCATCTGCTTTGTGTTTAGGTGGAGGTTTGTTGAGTGAGGCTTTTTATTTCAATTTGGTGGGGCCAAAATTCGATTCATGTGTACATGGTTAAGTTAATCATGATCGATAATAGTTCATCCTAAATAACGAATGAAAGTTGGAAAATAATTTTTAGAATTAAGCTAGGTTAAGTGTTTGATTCTGTACGGGTAGAATGATCAAACTCGAATGCAAGAGGGCGAACACATTGCTTTGACCGACTAACCTAACTCGCGTCTTGCAGAGTAAGCTTTTGTTTACAACTCCTACAATTTTTCAAATTAATTATTAGTTTAATTGCAGCATGAATGGCCAATTTGTCATTTTAAGCTGCCTAACAGAGAAGCTAATCCTTGTTCAATGAATCAATGACATCCATAATCAAGGTCCGGGTAGAGCGGGCAGAGGTGGGAAACGTGCCCGCATTTTTTTCTTTTCTCTTTTCCTTGAGAAAAAGCAAAGCATAATGCATATTGGAGATATCTTTGTCTCAAGCTTTTCAACTGAGAGATTTGCTTAATTAGCAAGCCTTTGCTAAGTATTCATTCTATGAATCAAATAAGGCACCCACCCCAAATAGCAAAGCATGGTTTTTATTTTTTCCTGATTTGTGGCAGCAGCTTTTTTAGGCCTAAATCTGAAATCTGAAATCTGAAATCTTCATCTAAATTTGGTTTCAGCCAGCAAATATAAGCCATCAGATTGATTGTGTTATCAAGTCCCCTTCAATGAAAAGCAGAGACATAATTTATGCTGATAAAATTAAAGAATGTATCATTGTGTGTGTTTTTACAAACTGTTATTAGCGCTCCAAAATAGTCACCGTACCGGTTCATTTCATTCTAATTTAAGAAAGTGTAACGAAACGAGAGATAAAATACAATATAATGGGCTTTTATCAAATATAGCCAGCCCAACTTATGGCATCAGTAGAGAAAGGTTCAAATGGAGCATAAATTTCTGCCAACAAAACTGAGATTAAGAAACAAGAACAAATGGGCATCAAATAGCACATAAATAGAAATGCTGTGATCATATTGCAAATTGCACGAGTCTATAGCATTATGTACAAGTATATGTACAACATTGATTGAGAACCAAATCAATCAAAAACATAAGAAAACTTAAGTCAATGCACGCTTCTAAAACTCAACCAAGCTATGTTTTCAGGGAAACTAAGAGCAAAGTAACCTACCTAGCACATAAACTCCCTTTTTCCAAGCTCTAGAGGAGGGAGGAAAAAGTAAAAAGAATACCCATGGAAAGAAAAGTTTAGACATCCTAGGCTTCTGATTCAGTCCCATTTCGTGTACTTCGCAATGTTTCCATGATCACCCATCAAAAAAAGGGAAAAAAATATTTAGACTTCTCTGAAGCTAGAATAAATTAAAGAATATTAAAAAAAATAGACCTAATGGAATATCTTGAAGGGGAGAAAATATCATGGAGGAGAATCTCAAAACAGATCAACAAAATTGTCTTTATTTTCCCTTCCCCATTGCCCCTTCTCGCTGATTCCGGAAGTGGCTGAGAAGCTGCTGTGCCTGCATCATATAATGTGAAACATAATATTATCTTCTCTGTTCGCAAAACCACACAATACTTGGCATAACTTCAATTTTATGCTGACTGAACAGGGATATCATTAATAGCAACGGCCATGGCATGGTTCCAGATTCGCCTGAAGAAACCACATGACTTATTTTTTGCCTATAAGATGCTTTGACGCAAACTTTCAACAATATGGATGCATGTGTCTGTTAAGGGTAAATTCTTGGGTTATAGCTACACAAGGACAAAGGAGTAAAGCTTCTGTGTAGATTGCTAATAAGTAATAACAACAGTTGATGAACTGATGGGATGGAAGAGCACTGTTTTCACCAAAAGAGATGAAAATCATCATATTATTCAACAATCAATTTCTTTTTGCCATTTTTTAGAGTTTTAGAAATTGCATGGGCCCTTCCTGGAAAGCCTTCACCACAATTTGGCATACTGACTAGTAAGCAGATGAACAGAGAGCTAAATAAATGGGCAAGAAAACGCTTAAGCTGCATACCTTTTCCTTTGCTCTTGGTGTGCCAGACTGAGATAAGGCAACCAGGGGAGGGACAGCTCCTTCCTGAAGAACCAGGGTACAAAACTTCGGACTATGAAGGCACAATTGCAACAGTATGGAGGCGGCATTTTCCTTTCCCCTCTGGGAACCTGTTTCAACAATCTCAACTAGTAACGGAATGCCCCCTTCCCGTGCAATTGCCACGCGCCCCTCTCCAATGGTGGACAAGTTTGCCAGAAGAGCAGCGGCCTTGTCAACCATCCCAGTATCAGGGTCCATCAACTCAATAAGATATTTCACAGCCCCAGCTTGAACTAGGCGCGCCTTATTTTCGTGATAAATTGATAGATTAAACAATGCAGTAGCAGCATCTTTCTTCCCTCTAAGAGTCCCTGAGCCTAGAAGATCAACCAAGGCCTTAACTGCACCAGAACGACCAATTTTTGCCTTGTATTCATCCAATACAGAGAGGCTGAATAAAGCTGCAGCAGAATTTTCTTTGGCTCCGTCATTTCCCGTTTTCAGAACATGGATTAGGGGATCAATTGCCCCTGCTTCTGCAATCATTGCCTTATTGTCTTCATTAATTGATAAATTCAAAAGAGCTGTCACAGCATGCTCTTGTGTTAGCATCACTCCTGAATATAGCAGTGAAACTAATGGTGTGATAGCACCGCATTGGCCTATAATAGTTCGATTATTCATATTGTGCTTCGCAAGAAGCCGCAACTCTTCTGCAGCCATAGTTTGCACTTCATTGGATTGGCTCTTGAGGTCTTCAATTAATTTCGTGACATGGGATGATGTCGTCAACTCGTCCGATCCTGACCTAGAAAATGGAAGCAGTTGGTGTCTGTTGGGATAAATAGGGCTGTCAGTCCATGTCCCTTCTGCTTTTATTTTGGAAATGAGAGATTGTTTTCCTGATAATCTGGACGGCATTGCTGATTCTTTATTTGGAGTAGAAGCAACTGGATGCTCAGATGCGATCTCTCCAGACAACTCATTGACATTTTCATGCTTATTAGATATCCCTGACACCTTAATGAATGCAGGAGGCGCATAATCATTACTGGAGACAGCACTTGTGGCTGATCCGCTCCTGCTATGAGTATATGACTGTTTTGGTGATGAGTGGTCTTTCTCGCTGCTATGGCATCCATTGGACATTTCTCCACTTAATCTAGTAGAGACATCTTTCTTTTGCTTCTCAAATACACTTCCAACTTCAAGAGATGACCTTGATGTCGAATTGCTATCTGTGTGAATTGAACCTTCAGGAGATACTCGATCTGATGGAGATGGGACTGAGATAGCATTAGAGCCGTCAGAGTTTGTTGGAAGTTTTATATCATTTTCCTGACACCAACTTTCTATCATAGCTTTGACAGTATAATTGGTAATGAGATTTATATGAGACAGCCTATGCCGGGTCTTTGGGCAAATAGTGAGCCCATGATCCAGCCACTTTTGGATGGAAGATCTCTCAAAGGTTTGACCTGAAGCTACAATTACAGGGTCCAACATTAGTTCTGAAGACAAAGGGCAGCGGAAGTATGAAGGGATTGGGATGCCGGATGCGGTTTCAAGGTGCTCAATTTTGACCATGAATTCACGAATGTGGGAGACAAGTACCACAATTTGGTTTATTTGATCTAGTTCCCCTCTAACATCACTGACTTCGACATTCATTCTTTCCTTTTCTACAGCAATGCTTTCTTTCAGCAGTTCTTGGTTTGAAGACAAACTGAGCAATTCAATCATTTTCATAAGATGTTTGGTGGAAGGCATGATATCATTTCTTTGACTTTTCAGAGCCTCTTCTAAGTATTCTGTTACTCTTTCCTGCTTCAAACATCGAATTTCCTGCATACAATGCTGAAACAATTTACCACAGATTAGAGTTGTACTTGTCTCTCGATGAACCAAACAACAAAAAAATAAAAGGCAAGTAGACTAAACAACAATTTTAAAGTATAAGGTGCGTTTCAAAATAGGATGTGGAATAGATAGCTTCGAAGAAATAGGGTAATATATAAAAGATAATGAGTAGTAGAACGTTTGTGAAATCATCCTTTTCTTCTTTTTCTTTTTTTCTTATAGGAAAAGGACACATGCAGAACAGTTTGAACTTAGCAAATACCTGAAGACCAATTAAACTTGATCCAGACGAAGATGACTGCAGCAATCTACTTAATATGCTGCAAATCTTGAGTGAAGAGCTTTGGATTGTTATCAACAATGGTTCACCCCGCAAAGCCTGAGGAGACAATGTAAATAAACTATTATCAAACATGTAAACAAATACACACACCAAATAGTCTTTCAAATTCGAGGTATCTTATGTACAATGCTTCGTTCAATTTCCAAGTATAGAAAGGGCAACACAGAAGTTTGCAATCTCCTAACATACTGGCATTGTGATTATTGTTGTAGGATTCCTATTTCTTGCACAACCTGGCCATTTTCCTTGCATTTGTCTTTCCAAATGAAAGAGATCATAACAGATATTCATTGATGACAATCTTCAAGCATGGACTAGAAACACACACCATACTCAGGAAGGGAAATTATGTGAATTTAGTTTAAAAATAAGTTGCACTTACACTTAAAATCTTGCTCAACTTTGGAGACCAGTTTTCCATGAATTCCCTAGCTCCATTGACAGCCATATCCAATTCTTCACACTCTTTATATAGAATTTCATCTGAAGGTATTTTGTAGTCAACTACTTCATCAAGCAATGGCTTCAAAAGCTTTAGTACATCAACTATGGTTCTGTACTCCTTCTGAATAGGCATAGGTTTTGATCTCTGGCTTGAAACTAGATGAACAAATCGAGATATGCTGTTGATCAGACATTTTATAGATGCCATGTCCATCTCACCTGTTTGAGAAAAGAAATCACAAATAAATACTATAAACAGAGAAATCTTAGGAAATGAAATCTTTACTAAAATATTCCGCCAGACTAGTTTAGTTTGCAATTTGAACAGTGCCTTTAGCGGTCACCAGATTATTTGTATAACAATAATTTTCTGGTTCTGAAAGCTCCCACAGAGCCTAAGGATTTAACAGCTAAATACCAATTGGTCCTATTTATCTTCATAACAACTTAGAAGAACTGTTCACGCATTCTGAAGCAACCATCAAGTATTGTATTTGACACTGATGTTCGTAACAATGGATCTGATAAAACATTGAAATAGCTATTTCCAAAGACCAGAATCTTTGGACCCATTGTCTCAAAAAATAGAACTTTCCTTCTAAAAGCGTTTGAAATTTAAGTTGCCAAATCAATCTCATTTTACTTTCAGCAAACAAGAAAACAGGGAAAAGGGAAGAAAAAAAAACATAATTGAAATCTAAAATCTTTCCTTTTTCACAATTCGACACCAGAGTGCACAAGAAACTGAGCTCAACTTGGTTGAACATCAAATTTTTATTGCTTATTATTTCGGAAAAACGAAACAAAATGAGATTCGAAAACTATTTTTCGTCCCCTCTCCTCAGTCTTCTTAGCAACCAACCAGAGGCATGTTAATTCACTCAACTAAAACATTTTCATTCCCTCCAACTATCAAAATTACAATACCATAAATAAACCATTTTCCCCCTGAAAGCCAACTGAACAAATATGTTAGAGAATATGAAACTCACAAATTTCACAAACCCAGAAAAATTGGCACAAAACCCAGAAGAGCTACATAGCTGAAATCCAAACTAAATAAATAACACCAACCCATTTCATCTCCCACCCATTTACAATCAAGAAGAAGCACCAGCATATGAATGGAGAAAAAAAAAATCAACATGACATAAAAGAAAACTATACCTCTGAATCAAACTGTACCTCTATTCATGTTGTTTATGCTGGTGGGTTGAGTCATAAACAGATCTTGATAAACCCAAAGCTAAAAACCTCACATGAAATTTTGATGGGTTTGATAATAAAGATCAATCTTCAAGAATCAATCTAACCCTCATGCACTGCTTTCATTACAAAGCTGCATGAGAGAGAGAGTGTGCGCTAGGAATGAATAAAATTGAGGAAATTAAAAAAGAAAACTAAAAGAAACTAAATTGGTGGGGCCTATGTGGTTGCAGATTTGTTGGGTGAGGAAAATTTAATTAGAGGTTATTAGGTTAATGAACGGTGGCAAGATGAGAGAGATGGTAAAATGTAAAGGAGACTTTGTCACTTTGGGATCTAATCATCATTAGAGAGGAATTCTAAGAGAGGTCAAGCCTTTTTTAATTAAAGGATTAAGGGATGCATTGGAACAATGATATCCAGCAAAAGATTCCCACAGAGAAGTACCATGATTGTTTGTCTCTAATTATCTTGTAAGTTACTAATGTGTCCTTGACATCTTCACAAATTTACCATGCATGCATAGTATTTAATTTCCCAATCTAAAATCTTTTTTTTTTTGTTGAGAAATACTAGAAAATTTATTTCCCAACCCATGTAACAGAATTGATCAATTTTGGCAACCTCAACTAATTGGTGAGTGGTTTCTAACATCATTTAAATATATATATATAAAGGGTGAGAATTTCTAGATATAATTCACTTTGTGAGCAACACATAATGCTAAAAAAAGGGGTGATCAGAAAAAGCACACTCATGGAAACTAGAGTACCTCAAATTACTAAGGATTCAAGCAAGGTTCTAGAATTTGGCATCAGGCTTACTAAACTTAACCACATGATCACAGTGAACAATCATCATCACTCTTACAGAAATTCATGATGTTTATCTGCAGATTCTGGATCATGTAAAGAAATGATACCTTATTTTACAGCTGCTACCTACTCCAAACTCTGATAAAATGATTATTAATGAAATAATTAATAAAATAATCTAAATTACGGAAAAGAGAATTCGAACTTGAGTGTAGAGTGAGGAGCATATCTAGCCAACTTGGTTAAACCCATGTCTGCTCCACCTGCTAATCTAAAGCAATATCATTTATAATTTCAGCTTTTATGTGTTGTTGTCCTACTCCACTTACCTCCTAGCTAGAAAACAGAGAACGAGTCAGACTAATACCTAACCAGAGTCAAAATAAATCCAAAATTTTTGTTTTTGTTTTCCCTCGAGTTTAGCCACAAGCTGATTAGTTTTAAGACAAAACCAACAGCTTGTAAATGGATTTAAAGCCTCACAGTGTATATGCTGTTTGAAAAAGATTAGGCATAGAAAAAATAGCACAGTCGTTTGCCCCAACTTTTTGCAGGTACCAATTTTGCTAATTAAAGCATGAGATTTTTTTATGTATATCAGATGCATGTCAAACAATGCCAAACAACAACTTGTGTTGGGTCATTGCATTGGTCTAACTTTGTTGCTTCATACATGGTAAATATCACCTTTGGAAAATCTTGCTGCTTTAGGCGCGTGTGGACTGTTGAATCTAAGCTCATGAACTGTCCCATGGGGGCATCTATGAAAAAAAAAATTGATGCACAGGTCAGTTGAACCTTTGAGAACATTTAGTCTCATGAGTTTTCTTAAAGCATTGAGGCATGGAAATTGGAAAATGTCCCTCTTTCAATGACCTTATAAACTGGTTCTCATAATCCATCAACGACTGACAACTACTCACGCATGCATGAATAGCTCGTTATAGGTACCTTTAAATAAAGGCTAACTGGGTCAGTGTCAGATTGTAGCCCCTGATGATGTGCATGATGAAATGCACTGCTCCAGTGCCCCGATTGCATTATTGTACAACACTTTGGTCGCATTTACATTAAAGATTTGACAGTGGCGAGTCCATGTCATGACAAGCTGTGAATCTCAAGCTAGGACTCAGGAGTCTTTTCTCTTTTTTTTCCAAAACTTTGCTGTTCTTCAAGTTGGGGAACACATCAAAACGAAGAATTGTCCTTTCTGCATTAGTTTAGATGAGCTGGTTTAACTTAAACCCCAATTAATTGGCTTGAACAACAACATTGTTTTTCAACACCATTTTCATTGGCCTGTAAATTATCTTCCTGTCATTTTCTATTTCCAATTATGTTTTCATCACCATTCTCTATAATTATATATGGGAAACATAACCCTTACTAATAAGGACAAAGATTTACATCCACATCTCATAATAGTTGGCATCTTTACACCTTAATTTGGGCCCTCTCTCTACTTACCATCCTTACTGTGTGTATCTATATACAGATATAGACATAGCTATAGCTGTAGGGGTGATAAAGATTGATGGTAAATATATATACATATATGCACATAAAAAGCTTTGTAAAATTGGAAAACAAACAAAACCATTCTTTTTGTCAATATTTTCCAACTTACTGCATTATCAGAGAACCTTACATATCTTAGAGAAAGAAGATGCTTGCCAGCCAGCAATTAGAACCTGACAGATGATTTTATTCACTTCGATCAGTACTGCATTTCTCAGTAAGATTGAGACAGAACATTGCTTAACAATTCACAAATCACAGGCTAATTAAGCTGAACATGTGAGGCCCTGTCCTATAAGTAAAGAGTGCCTTTTTCCATAATCTCGAACTGATTTTAAAATTGCAGAACTGCATTTTCCGTACACGCTATGTTGGCATGTTGCTACTTTCAATAGACAAAATAATTAAAGATTGTTTCCCCATATGGCCATATGGGCAATGGACATGATGAAACTTTAGGGAAAAGCTAAAAATGACTTTAACAGGACTTGTGTTTAGGTTGTGACTTTTTTTCTAGTGGGTCGTCTGAGATTCCAAGTTTACTCTCTCCTCTTTCTCCCAACAATGTCATAGATTACTTTAAATCTATTTTTGTAATCAAAATAAGACTTCAAGTATAATCAAACTATCAATGAAGCATGGAGGAATTGAACTTAGATTCTCGGGAAATAAAATATCACTAAATTAAGAGCTAGTTGGTATAAAGGACCGTGTTTTATAGCTCAATTCAAAAAGATGCATGCTTGATACAGCTCTGTACAGTCAAAATAAGTTGAAGGAGATCTGTCTTTTGTGAAGAGTTGTATTAGGCAAGCCATGTGCATCTGTTTTCACATTGATGGAAGGTAGGGTAGGGTCATTGAAATTGGAGCTGCTGGTTCTCATGCCATTAGAATGCACAAACTGAGTTTTGGAGGCACCTTCAAGTCTTGCTAATAATAGTCGCATCACAATACAAAAATAAACAAACATTTGACCTTTTATTTTCAACATAAACAATAAACAACATTTGACCTTGCCATTACTTCATTTGCCCTCCATATTCGATAGATACACATCCCCATCTTCAAGTGTCAACTCCAGTTTCTATGACCGAGAAAGAGGAACTGTGCCTCATTTGAAAACCAAACCTTTCAGTGCAAATATCTTTAAGGCAACAAATTGCTATGATTACAATGGTTATTTTACATACTCTGTAGTTGCAATAACATTTTAAGGAAAAAGAAGGAAAGTATAATTAATCC
The DNA here is from genome assembly GCF_965620075.1 of Prunus avium. NCBI lineage: Eukaryota > Viridiplantae > Streptophyta > Magnoliopsida > Rosales > Rosaceae > Prunus > Prunus avium. Next base: position 37,726,605 of record NC_142291.1, read on the forward strand.
TCAATAAATAGTCACTGCCCTTCCTACTTTGTACAACTGAAAACGGTGTCACTTTCTGTTGCAGTTTGCCAATATATTATGCAGGAGGAAGAATCACCTGCATCTTTCATATCATTGGATACAGAAGCTCCATCATTTTATGGATGAAATACAAAAGTCTACCAGACTGAAAGAGATGTTTGGATAAATGATTGGCCCTTGACCAAAACCTCCTTCCAAATAGGTGCATCAGAAGGAGCTGACGAAACATATGTGATATTGCTACCGTTTGGGCATGTCTAGCTGAATTGTTAACTGGCATAGAATCACACAGACTCCATCCTCTGTAGTCCCCTTTCCCTGGTTCATTCATGCATCCACTGCTTGTAGCCTCTGGATGTGTTGTTCCAACAACTAGTCCATCAACTAGCCCCCACCCATTATAATAGCTGGTATTATTATCAGCAGAGCTTCCCCAACCATTTGTTAATTGCTTCATAGATCCGGTCAGAATTAGGAAGTAATTGTATATCCACTGCAGTGGACTCCATGGAAGTACTTAATGCTATTACTAATTTCACATGTTCTTCTGGAGCAGCTTCTACAGAAGTTTGGGTGTAATAAGGCACTGGAGAAGGCATAACCTGAAAGCGTGAAGAACAGGTTGTATCTTTCAGCAATTACCCCGACCAGCAAATTTCAAATATCTGCATGTGAACAATTTATGACATGAAAACTCAATCAAAATGCATCCAGATAAAAAATATAACTAAAATCTATATGCACTCCTTAACAGGGCACCTAAGGGATCTCTCTGCATGCAATTGCATAACTAATTAAGTTTAAGTTCGTCACCCACATTACCCTGCAAGCTTGGGTTCTGATAAAAAATATAGTTTTGGAAACATCAATCAGTTGGAGATATAACCCAGGTCTGAACTTTCTCAACATAAGCAAACAGAATGACGCAATCATACAGTTTAGCAACCTAATTATCAACCAAGAACAATGAAATCCACCCATATATTTTATGAGAAAAGGAACTCAATTTAGCCATAGAAAGAATCAAACGATAAACAATGGCAGGATTGTACTCAGCTACTAATGGTATCATAGATTGGTTGACATGTGAGGGAGAAGTTCTTTACCAGAACCTCCTCAAATTATAAAAAGCTTCAAGCTAGCATGTTGCTAACCCATCAAGATTATAAGAAAAAGATATATAAAGAATAACACCAAAGAGGTTGAGAAGGAGCTGTGTTAGTATTACCAGTTTATTACCTTGAGGCTAGCACCTTCTCTGCAAAGAGCTTTAATAGCTTCCACATTGCTGGTGTTGACAATCTCATAGAGTAGCAAGCGTTGGAACATTGTTGGCTCATTGAATCAAGATTTTGGCCCATCAACTTACAATTTCAAAAGACCTCACAAATTTCAAGCCAAAAGGAAAAAAGCAGAAGAGCCCAAGAAAACAAAAAATATTTGAAGCTTGGGTTGAGGTTCTCAAGCAAAGGCGGCGAGATTAGATTCACATTACCAATAGCCAAGCTCAAATATTTCAGAATGAATCATTGCAGACTAATTCATCGTATTCTCATAGATCATTACCATACACCACATATAAAAGAAGGTTTTCTTCCAGATGTTACCACTTGAGAAGGTAGCGGGTAGTTTCCAATATAGTACTCATTTTTTGTTTACTTTTTATGACTGTTAAATTTTTAGCTTTTAATAAGGAGCAACTGCAGTTAAGGAAATATGCAAAATCACAGCTCTTATCTTAAAAAATTGTCACGACTAGTAGGCTTACTTCACAGTATGCTCTCTTTCCAAGCCACTCCAGTCATCACACAAATGACAAGAAGACAGTTCTCCATATTCTCAAAGCAGTTTATCACCAAATCCATTTGTTGCTACCAGGCCTCAACACTAATTTGCTAGCCAGGAAGCAGGAGGGAAGAAAAAGGGAGATAACAAACTCGAGGAAAAGAAGGGTCTCCCAAGCTAAGATGGGGAGGTAACTAGAGGAAAGCTATAAGTTGAAGATGATAAGTAGTTTTCATCCCCTCCATCCTATTTCTCCTTCCGAACTACATCCTTCTATCCAACCAAATGGAGTTCTAACGTCGACTACACTGGTGGGGGAAACTTTGCTATCTCATCTATTATTAAAACTACAAATGAAGTTGAAAGAATTCAACTGTAAATTTCATGAGCCCATGATATCAAGTATCAACCTTGCTGTTGTATCTGAGTTACACAGGTGCAAAAACTGATCTTTAGGCATTGAGCATTCTTAATATAAGTAAACAGCAACAATGCACATACATTGTGCACAGATAGCCATAAAATTCAAGATCAATGCTTACTAAAGCTCCAATTGTACACAAATCTACAACTCATCATTCCTTGAATGTCAACAAATATAAAAACGCATTGTACTACAACAACACAAGAACAACAAAAAAACAACAGTTGGGTCTTCAAGATACACTTACTACTTCTCCACTATCATATCACTATTGCCCACCACCGCTCTCCTCCTCCAATTTCTGCACATAAGCCTTCAAAAGCATGACCAACTCCCTCGCCGGCGCCTGTATTGTCCCGACCAAGCTCGACGCCGGACTATTCAACGTCCCGAGCAACTTAGCATAAATCTCAGCCCTCGTTGGCATTGTCTCGAGCTGCTTAAAATCCTCAGGCGCATAAAACTTGCCTTCAAACACAGCACCGGTGAAGTCATTGCTGTCGAGCTTCTTCTCCTTCTGAAAGTCCCTGTAAGGCTTAATGGCAGGTGGGATTTCTTCGCTGTGGACAAAGAGCCAAGCGTTCATGCCGGTCATGCAGGGCTTGAGAGCCTCCCATGGCGTTCCCTCTATGGCTTTGTAGACCAGAGTGTTCTTGGCCACAATGAGCTTTGTGGTCTCGGGTAGGACTTTGCGGAGGTCTTGAAATTGCTTCACGGTGAGGCCTTTGTATTTGATGCCGGCCAAGAGATGGCAGTTCTCGAGATTCTCTTTGATGGTTTCGACGGTCTGTTCTTTCTTGGTGCGGGAGATGGCGGATCGGATTGTGAGCAGGCGGTGGTGGTGGCGGGTGGGTCGGGGGGTGAGGGAGAGAAATGGGTTGGTGGGTCGGGTCAGAAGGGTTTTGGACTGGGTTTGGGTTAGGGAAGGTGAAGGGGGTTTGGAGGAAGGGAAGCTGAAGAGAGTGGCTTCCATTGCTGAAGAGAATGAGAAAGACAGAGGAGGAAGCGTCTGTTTTTCGGACTCACCTTATCTTATCTGTGTGTAATTTTTGAGAAGGGGTAGGGTGGGAAAATTGTGGGATAAGTGGGAAATTTCAGAAAGCCCCCTCAGGTTTCAGATAATTTCACTTGAACACCACTTGCCAATTGGTATGAAAAACTATTTTGCGAGTACTTTTCTTTCTTTTCATATCTGATGATTGCTAAATATTTCAATATGAAGGCATGCTGTTGAAGGGAGAAAAGTGAAACAAAATTCTTGAAAGTATAACAAACAAGGAAAAATTTGACAAAAATTTTCCAGTATAAACTTTCTTTTGGTGACCAAAAGAGACCAACAAGTTATAGTTTGAGTAGAATACAATGCCAATTCGATACTTGAACTAGTTCACCAGTTTTAGAGCATCCGCTAGGCTACACGCAAACCGAATCTAACCACGTTTGATCTAAACGAAAATTTTCTACAACAAAAAGATGATGAATCCCATTGTAGTGAGACCCGCCTTTGATCCAAAAAGACCCCAAAAACTGGAAAAAACAAAACAAAACAAAAATCTCGCAAGTTCGCAACTATGTTAAAATGTCAAAGTTTGCATCCCGTGCATTATGAGTCAAACTGAGCTCCCACTTAGCAACTCCACAAGCTCACCCTTCTTCATCTTTGAAAACCCTTTTACACCTTGAGACTTCGCAAGTGCTCTTAATTCTGGTAGCTTCAATGCACTCAAATTCTTATGTTCGATAAGTTGCAGTTTCTCACCGTTTTCATCATCGAAATTAAGAGTTTCTTCAGGACCTGAAGTCTCTTCCTCTAACAACTGAACAAGCTCTGGCTCGGGCTCGGGTTCAGGCTCGAATTCAAACTCAGCATCGACCACAGCCTCATGCTCAAGTTCTGACTCCAACTCAAGCTCAGGCTCTTGCTTTGGTTCTGGCTCTGGCTCAGGAACTCTCTCAACATGATTCTTCTTTCTCTTCCCAATTGAATTCACATGTGGCACCGAATTGCCTATGTGGTCATCCTCTGAATAAATGGGCTGGTATGTCAACCGAGGGATGGGAGACTTGCGTTGAAAATTCGATGCAGGCCTGCTAAAAGAGGCATTAGGTTCTTCAACCTCATCCTTCAAACTGTTATTTGAATCAAAAGAAGTTGTGCTTTTCCTTTCACTATATCGAGCATTCTTTTCTGGCTGGTCCAACATGAAGTCCTTGTTGCTGCCACTGCTGTTGGTTCTTTTAGCTTGCTCAACCGAGTGTTTCCTTAATAGCTTAAGGAGAGAATCCACAGTTTCATTCTCTTTTCCTTGCCCTTGCAAGGCTTCAGCCTTCTTTTCTTCTTTAACTGCACTTCTCTCCCGAAGTTGAGCCTGGACCTTCCTGAACAGCTCAACAATCTCTTTTTCCCTAGGTCCAGGGGCTGCAGTAGCCCCGAACTTCGTGCCACTGGAGAGGGAGACCAGTGGCCCATTTTTAGAAGACAGCAGATCAGATTCTTCAAGGTTTTCAAATCCATCTCTATCGTCATTTTTCCTATTTCTGCCCCGGGAGTACCCATGTCTGTTTTGCCTTGGGAAGTCTGGATTTCTATTACGTCCACTAGAACTTGCTCTGCACGTAAAAGATACCCCCTTGTAAGCACCTTTCGGTGATCCAATCCTCACCTGTGACTTGAATCTATGGTTGAAACGAGAAGAGCAAGGATATGCAGGGGCTACTCTTCCAGAAATTCCTGAACACGGAAGGCATTTTCCATCTGATGGTCCATAACCTGGAAGAAAACCATCATTATCCAAAAATCACAATGCAAAAAGCATAATTATGAAAATGAAAGCTCTGAGCAATATGTGCAACCCCCATTCACAGAGTCATACTTCGAAACATTTTCATAGGAAACCAATCTTATACCACATAGACAAACATCCCCCACGCACCATACTGATCTTATGCTCCTCGTTCAAAACAAACTGATATAAAGATTTACTATTTAGAGAACTATAGTTGCAAAGTTAAGTTAAATGAAACCTAACAAAGGAAATGGAAACCCAAACCTTACAACTAAGTTCTTCCTTAGCACTCAAATTCAGCTAGAAGTAATCAGTAAAACTGAACAACATACAAATCACAAAAAATGTGGCAAGGCAACAGACAAGCAACAAACGCAGATCAAACCAAGTACCAGAATTAAATTTAAAAGTCAAGCCAGCTACTCTCTCTCTCTCTCTCTCGTTATATGCAGGTTCTATTTATATAAAATCATTTCAGCAAACACATGGTGGGGAACTCTTAAATTTGAAAGAAAAAAAAAACTTGAATACTTCCATTTCTACACAAAATACGGACGAAATCAATCACAATTCCAATGACCCATATCTCAGAAAACAGAGGAGAAATGAAAAGAGCCTCGAATTTTCACGGAAATGCGAGGCAATTTTATATAGAAGGAGTGAGAAAATTCAAAAAATGGGAACCGAAAACTACGAATATTCGAACACTGAGGCACAAAATTTTCCATACCCTTTCGTTTTATAAGAAACTTACCGATTATATGGACGCCTTGTAACATTGCTACGTGGGTAAATGACTGAGAAGGAGTGTGCTCAGCTCAGTCGTCAATGGTGGTTTTGCATTTTCTCTTGTGCTTGCTTTGCTTAGTGTCAGTTTGCTTGCTAAACCCTATAAGCTATAGCCATTGATAAGGGACTCGTTGGGTATTTTGATTCTGAGGTTTTGAGGGCGGTTTAGTCTTTTGGATGGGACTCGGGTTATATGACCCGATTCTTCCTCTCTTCGGCCCATATTGGAAAAGGGATTGTTGAGGACAGTTGGGTTACCCGGCCCACTTATGTAATTTGATTAAGTTTTCTTTTTCTTTTTTTGCTGACGGAGTAAAATTTAATTAATTACTAAACTTGTAAGAGAAATGTAATTAAATTATAAATAATAAAGCTGTAGTTTATCTTCTTTTAGTCTTCTTTGTTTTTGGGGTCAAAGAAGAAAGAGGCATTGGCCATCAATGATCATCAACAGCACAAAAAAGTTTTAGTAAATTACCATATTACGATTTTTCACCTTGCCTTACATTGACATGGTTTCTTTTACATGAAATCAAGCTACTGATGCAAGGAACATGTTGCATTGGAGACGACCGTTTAGCGCGGTGAAGGTATATGAAGCTCATGTTTATGAGAAGTAAATTGGAAGTTGGAAGCATCATGCTTAAATACAAGGCAACAGAGCAGGTTTGCAATTGCATGACATCTCCCACCTCAAAAACCCGACATAAAAACTCGGTCTGTTACTATGACAGTTTCTTTCAATTCGCTGTGTGTTAGTTGCAGCGAAAATAGAGCATGAATGGCATTTTTAGAAACATTAGGGTCAAGCAACCTCAAACAATGCATGAAACTTGGTCTGTTACCATGACAGTTTCTTTCAATTCGCTGTGTGTTAGTTGCAGCGAAAATAGAGCATGAATGGCATTTTTAGAAACATTAGGGTCAAGCAACCTCAAACAATGCATGAAACTAAGGACATGCCAAGGATTCAAATATAAGTCCAAAAACTTGACAACATCTGGATTTCTTCTTTTCTTGGGTAGTTTTTTGGAGTACAGTGCTCTTCTAAACTTATCAAAACAAAAATACCGTTCTGAACTCAAGTTCCTTACAGATCGCTTCATATTCTTCAGCAAAAACATAAGGCACCATTACTGAAGAATGAGTACCTGAACAGCCACCATAAACGTACAACCATCCCAGAACTCAAGAACTTGAAATTCCATCTTTATTTTTCTTCTTGTACTTGAAACAGGGAGAAGAAAAGAAAGAAAAAAAATTGAGAAATTGGGAGGAAGATAGTTACAACCAAATGAGTCATTGCTTTATAAGGGCATACTTCAGTCAGGCTTTGTGATTTTTTGCCATCTCATCGACATCCAATTCAACTTGCAGCACTGGTGTATCCTTCCGCATGCTGGAATGACTGGACAAAGAACATAAGAAACACAAATATTAATCACTACAGAACTTCTCCTCATATATAACAAAGATGAGTTAAGCAGTTTCAGTTTGAGTAACTCGCCTGTTCTGCACAGGGCCATGATCCACAGCTGTTCGTAGGCAATATATGACTCTGCCAACTATGTCTGTCATGGAAACCGGCCCAAATTTCCGACTGTCATTGGCTTCCTGCCAGAAATAAGAATGAAGGTTAATCCATTTGTGCCCAAATATTCAAGTAATGCAATATGGAAAATGCCATTGTTGATCGTAGCCATTGCGTGCATATCTCAAAGTTATAATATATCAAACAATGAGGCATATAAGGGAAATGCTTATGACTGATTATGGAACTATAAGGCATATAAACAAGAGATTATGGAACTATAACTGATTATTTGATGTATGTCTCGCATGTTTATGACTCTAGGTAATTGTGATATATCCATCTTTAATTAGTACAACATATTCAAGTAATCATTGGATACGTTTATTTTTACCCATGCATAAATACTGTCTTTTATTTCCAGTAGTTTCCTATAACCTGATACTATTTCGCCATTTCCATAATATTTCTTAAAGCTTTCTAATTTGTATTGCTTAACTATAGCTCATGACAGAGTATTATTAAGGATTTGATAGATGTTACAACCCACTAGACGGCGATAAAAAATTACCCGCAACCTATTGAGCATTACATATTAATGTAAAGATGGCAGTACACTTGGCTGCTGTGCTATGGCTAATTCCAAATAATAAAACATAAAAAGAAAATGTGGATAGACTCATAAAGTAAATGTGTAGTAACCCAGCAAATATATTTGATACATTTGTCTGAACATAATTATCAAATTTCCAAATATTGCATGTACCTTGGGCTTCAAACTTTCATTATCAGCCAACACCCAGCATTCATCCTTTTCAAGAACAAAAGGCTCATCCTTTTCATCAGTAGACAACATTTCATACCCTTCAATTGCAGCCAATCTTCTCACCAGATAATTATCTGCCTTCTCAGGGTCCTTCAAGACCACTACATCCCCAACAAAAACACGCCTGTCAGATAAATATGAGGATGTCAATTGAGCTGTTAGGGAACCATAAGATCGCATAAATCAATATGAAAAGGAATATGAAAGTGTTTCTCATAGAGGTATCAATATCTGTAAATAAATAACAAAGGTAACGATTAAACTGGAAGGAGCTCTGCTCAGTGTCTTTGGGAGTACACAACGTGATTAAGCACCATAAAGCTTATCACCAAAACCATTTGAGAATTTAAAGCACATGTTGAATAAAAGCTTTTGAGATAATACAGGCACATGGGTCTGCTTTTTAACAATATATAGAGAGACTCAATGAGAGCAAACAATCCATGATCATACATATTCATATGCATCAAGTTCAATTTTTGTGTATCGCTGGAAAAAGACGGCACTGCCAACCCAAAATGGTTCACAGAGCGGTTTATGACCAACTGAAGTCAAAGTGGACGGTCATTTTCCTAAACTACACCTAAATTGAAAAGGTTATAAATCTTAAAGAAAAATGCCCTAACTGCTCAAGTAATCCATACTATCCCCAAGTTTCTTAAGGCATTTTTGAAATCACATGTCCACATATTAAACCCACTACCATTTGCAGTCCCTCATAAGAAGCTAAGCTTGGTCAACAACTCAACAACGCTTTTGTTATTTAACATGCACAATGAAATATCTAAGATCATTATATGAAAATGCTAAACTGGTCCTGAGAGTAACTTTTGGAATAATAATATTTACACTCAAGAACAAAAACTCACAGAAAGAGGAAATCTAACTCGCAAAAAGAAGAGAGGACGTATAAAATGATGACTACCTTGGGTCTGCAGCTGGTATCTTCCGAACAAGAAGAGTACCCCCTTGCGCACCTATACTAGGGGCCATCTCCTCTCCTTTATTCCAATGCAAGTACGTTAACTTTCCCTGAAATAGATTTTTCCAAACAGCATCACGTAGTTCTCTGTCCGTGATTTGACCTCCTTGATAGTTCTGCATCACATGCAAATTTCTGTCATAAAAACTTAAGGAACAAGCAAAAAGAAAACTCATTTATACAGTTTTCACTGACTTAACCATAACCTGGGTGAATGGAAAGCACGAAAAGTACCATTACGATTGCAGGAGAACTGGAAGGAAACTAAATGTTAATTGACCATATAAGCCATCAGATGAGCTAGCCAATTCTGCTACTAAATAGTAACACCGACTTACGAAAGGATTGCTTATATTACATATCTGGCTCGCAACAAGTTGCACATGAAAAACTTTGAGGGAGACAAATGGATCCCCAGTTTCACCTTGAGCTTTAACTTCCAAGAGAGACACAACAAAAGTGCAGTGTACTAGCACGTATCTCATGTTTTGAGTACTAATTGTTAGCATATAGTGTTCCTAATTGTTAGCATAGCTACAAAACTAACTTTAGCTTCTCCTATTTTGATAAATCAGTAAACAAAAGTAGTGGAAATTACTGAATATCTCTTGGTGATCTTTCTCCAGCTTTTTGAACGCCTTAAGAAATGCCAAACATAGCAATTTTCAAGCTGAACTAAGCATGTCAAAAAATGCATTTTCGAAACTACCACTAATCCAACACACTCTCTGACCCATATAGCAATATAACACGATAAATATTTATACAACACCAATTCCTAAGGAAACAAAATTGAAACTGAGAACAAATATATAACAACGGCATTGAGAATACCCATGAAATTACTAAGAAAATGAAACAACCAAACCCTTATCTACGGCAACATTTCAACACAGAGAAAACACCATCACATAATATGATTCTCAAAAATCCCATGAGGCCCATTATTTCCCAAAACACAAAATCCCCAAAACCAAAGTTCACAACTTTAACCTTTTCATCGCAGGCAGCAATCCAAAAAACAAAACCCATAAGCGGAAAAATCAAAGCAAAAATGACAATATCGGCAAATGGGTAAGAGTGATAATGGAGCTGAGAAAAGTGGACCTTCCAGCTGATAGTGGCCGAGTATTCGAGCTTGTGGACTATGTACCGGAACCAGGTTGGGAGGGAAACCATCGCGAAAGAGACCACCTGCAGGCTGCAGCTTAACTTGTCGTCGTCGTTGTTGTGGTACGATATACGTGTCAAGCTGCAATTTTGGGCATTTCCCTTTGCTTTTCTTAAACCCCTAAAAATTTATCGCCTTATTATTTTGCTCTCGTGGGCTTTCGCAAATCGCAATTTTTAACGATGATGTAGGTGTTGAATGTTTAATCACATTAATGTTCTGATGATATTGTGGCGATAGAAAACGACATGTAGTTTCCACACTGATACATTGCACGACATGCCGTTCACAAATCCTGGAGAGACCATTCTCACAAGGTGCAATTTTGATGGGTTAAACTCAACTCCAAATTTGAGCTCACGTTAATGATTTATAAAGCATGACTTGAAAATTTACTAACCAAAATAAATTTGAATTAAGCTCGAATTGATGGTCCTTGTCACTTGAGAAATCTTCATCCAATCTCAAACCTAGACACTTTGAATTTTAATTACTCGTTGAGATTAAAAACTAAACCATAGTTACATTAAAATAATGTGTACTGCCCTTAAAGTAAATATTACTTATATATAAATATGTTAGGTCTTGGGAAAATAATATTTTAGTTTATATACAAACGATATGCTACTTTAATCTAATCTAAAATATGAAGAGGGGGATTCGAACTTGGGTGCACAATGAGGAGCACAACTGTTTTAGCCAACTTGGCTAAACTATGAGGAAAAAAAAAAACTTAAGTTATGTGTTTTTTTTTGGGGGGTTCTAAGGGAGCCAAAGCTCAATAACAACACTACATAAACAAACTTTTGGGTCTACCAACCTCATTCAAATCTTCCGGTAGATAATATCCAAACCCTTCAGCACACTCTCCCAAAATCTACACCCAAAATCTAGTTTGGAGCTCATAGATGTCAATTTATCCGCAAGGCAATTTTCTTCTCTATATTTATGAGAAATACTGCAGTCTTTGGACCTAAGCATCTTCTGACAGCTAGTCACCAAACTATAGAATGGAATGGATGCTCTTCCTCCAACTCTGAAGAAAGCATTTGCACAACAATTTGAGAATCATATTCAATATCAAGTGGGAAACATTCCCTATGGCATGTCAAAATAATTTCATGGTAAAAAGCCCACAATTCAGCTAGTAGAACTTGCCCAAAGCCCATGTTTGCAGATAAGCCACCAAGCCAACGACACCATCCTCAAATCTACAACCATCAATCAGTGTTTAATTTGTATTTGCCCTCACCAATATATGTGGCTTGCTAGGCTTAAAAGCCTTCACCTTAATTGTATCTTTACACTTTATCAGATCTCTAAGTCATGTAATTTGGTTAAACTTGTGGGTTGAGTTCTTTTTTTTGGTCGATAATGGGTTATGAGTTCATGCACCACTATTTGAACCTACATTTTGAGTTAAATCCAATTATTTTGCATAACTAAGAAAGGTCAAACCTTATCATGAGTTCGAACAATCATTTGCAGATTAAGTTTGTTTTGTTTGATCATGTATTCATAAGTTGAAATTTGATAAGAGTCTCAGTTCATATCTTTTAGAGCATCTAGTCTATTCAATAACTTTAGAATGCTCAAATAAGTGAGCCACATCATAAAAAGTCTATTTAACAGCCTTGTCAAACTCAATCATCAAAGTTGCAACATCTTCCTCTCTCAACAGAATTGGTAAGTTGACATTGTCTCTTCAAAGAGCAAATAATGGGGTGCCAATAAAATCACAAAACATTTAATTTTACTATAGAAAAACAAAACCTACTTGAAAATGTTAAAAACATGCATTTTTTTATTTTCATATAATAAATATATAGACATTTTTCACATATTTTCATATATTTAATTATTTTCCATGTCCATTAGAATTGAAAAATCTGTTGAAGCAAAAATTATTAAAGTAGTAAATAAACTTTTTTAAATTACTATATAAATCAACAAACTTTAATTTGAATGATTTAATTTATTACTATTATTAAAGATGCTCTTAACCTATCAAGTTGCTCGACTTATATCTTTCACATGATGAGAGAGATATATAAACAAAATTGCATACAACTAATTGCAATTTGCATGCAACAGAAATTCGTTGAGAGGAGCAAGTCATCTCTAATGCGATTCATGCAAAGATACATCCAAATTTTTTTTAAATTTTTTTTCTTATTGTTGGGGGTCAAAGCTTATATCCATAATCCAAGTTCCAACTAACTGCCTTGACCCCAAAAACAAAAGCCACGTGGCAAAATAACCCACCAAAATCCACGAGGCCGCGAACCAAAAGCAGTGAAAAAATCCCTGTTTTGATTATTCTATTTGCGCCACGCCACGCATTATCTTTGTTTTCAGTTTTGACCATCCCCATCTATCTCTCTCTCTCTCTCTGAAAGGTCAGAGCTTTAAGCTCAAGGCCATTTCACCTCAAAAAGCCTCCGATTCTCTTTCTCGAGGCCTCACGCTCTACGCAGACCCTGCAACTTCCACAGTTTCATTCTCCGCCAGCCCCAACTTCACAACAGGTTTGCCAGATTTTTCAGCTGCTCATCAATTTCATTAATCTGTTTTGTTTTCGCGTTTATTATGGATCAATCAGCAGCCAAATACATCTGTTTTGGAATTTGATATATATTTTTATATGCAGCTACAATTTATTCCATGTTTACTGTTCAATTGCTTCAATTATGAGTTATAATGAGACTGAAAATACTGTACTGTTTTATGTATTTATTTGTCGAAATTAGGTGTGTAAATTTGTATTTATCCAAACTTGAAGAGACTGACAAGCATAATGGACAAGTTGAATCTAGCTCAATTGGGTGAGAGGTTAAAGATAGGTGGAGCTCAAATGGGTCGAATGGTTAGTGGTAAAGTGAAGGAAATTCTGCAAACCCCTACCCCCGAATCGAAGATGATCGATGAGGCCACATTGGAGACCTTGGAGGAGCCAAATTGGGGTATGAATTTGAGGATATGTGCAATGATCAATAGTGAAGAGTTTAGTGGGTCCGAAGTCGTTAGGGCCATAAAGAAGAAGATTTCGGGCAAGAATGTGGTGAGCCAGAGGTTGAGTCTTGACTTGTTGGAGACTTGTGCTATGAATTGCGAGAAGGTGTTCTCCGAGGTTGCGTCGGAGAAGGTGTTGGATGAGATGCTTAGGATGATTGAGAATCCACAAACAGATGCCGAAAATAGACAAAGGGCTATGCAATTGATTAGGGCTTGGGGAGAGTCTGAGGAGCTTGCATATCTACCTGTATTTCGTCAAGCTTACATGGTGAGCCCTCTTTATATCTGATATAAAGCATTTAATCATGTGTTTGTGTCATTTTAATCAAGAGTTTCGAACTTGCATCTGTTTGAGCATTTGATCTATCTAACTGTTTTCTACTGAAAAAATAAAGGAGAGTTTTTCTTAAGCTTTGTTTGGCCCTTGAGTATTCTGTAGTAATCCTCTAAGGTTTTAAACCAGAAACTGTTGTCCAGTTACAAATTTTCCAGTCATGTTCAAGTTCAACTGCCTTGCCCATTCAGCTGTTAATTTTGGCATGCCCGGATGTGTTGACTGGGGTACCTTGTTTTGTGTTTTTAGCAATGCTGGTTTTCATGCATTTAAGAGACTCTGATATCCAACTTCTTTTCTGGGTGTTATGCAGAGCTTGAGAGAAAGAAGCACCAATCCTTTAGCACAAGAAGGGACTTCACCCTCGATGCAGTCTACCTTGGAATCATATGTTCACGAGCCGCTGTCTCCCCCTGAAAGATACCCTGTACCTGACACAGGATTGCATGGAGCAAATCATAATGATTTCGCCTTTAATTATCAAAGCCTAGCAGTTGAAGAAAAAAGGGAGTTTCTTGTTGTAGCTCGCAATAGCCTTGAGCTGCTGTCTAGTATTTTAAATACTGAAACTGATCCGAAACCTTTGAAGGTATGTTTCTTACTTCTTAGCGGAGAGCAATACTATATCTGAATTTTATAATTTTTGTCCAAAACTCTTGAAGTTGAGCATATTCCTGTTGATTTATTAATCTTTCTGGAATCAATTCTTTCTCAAGTTACAAGTACAACTAAGTGCATCACTTCCTTAACAGATGTCATATTTCTATTCTTAAGCATCCACGTATCACCTTGTATTCACTCTGTAATACTTTGATACAATTATTTGATGAACGACAATATGCATGTGTATTATAAACGAACAACTAACCTCTTTCTAATATATAAAGAATATAGAAATGTTTTGGGACCTAGGGTACAAGTACATGACTCACGACTGTGGGTGTGTTTGTGCACGAGCGTACAAGTACATGGCTGTTTGTGCATCTTCCTTTCCTTTATGATTATATAGATGCGCAATGATAGTTCATATAGGAAGCATTTGACTTTTTGCTATAACTTTTGTTCTTTCACTTTTTACCTAATCCCAAGGTCAGCTTGTAGGCAGAAGACATTTAAGCTAATAGAGTTTGATTGCAGGAAGAACTAACCCTGAACATGCTGGACAAGTGCAAGGAGTCTCAGCCTGTTATTAAGAGGATTATAGAAACCACTACTGATGATGAAGGGATGCTCTTTGAGGCTCTATTTCTTCACGAAGAACTTCAACAAGTCATTTCCAGGTATGAAGACTTGGAAGGTTCTCAAAAGTCTGGAGTCCAACAGCTTGAAAACTCTGAAACCACCAACCATGACGGGGTGAAAGCTGTTCAAAATCCTGGAGAACTGCCCGGAAACTCTAACACCACTGCTTGTGAGGATTCAGAAGACACCCAAAAACCTGGTGGAAAACTGCCCGAAAATTCCGTTGCTTCTGAAGGCAGTTCATCTGCTCCTGTAGGAACCAATACTGAAACCAAAATAGTGGATTCTCCAAAGGAAGACCCTAAGTTCAGCAGTGAAAAGGTCGGTGAATGAAGGAAAAGTGGTGTATCCAATCGAGCTCAATACATTTGGCAGTATGCCTGCTTTGTCCATGCCTGTGTTGTCATGGCTGCGCTGCATTCTTGCTGATGACTTTTTATTAGCAAAATAATACTAGTTGGTTTGGAGTGTACTCCTTTTCCCTTCATTATGGTTGACGTAATTAATCGTTTCTGTAAACATGCTAGTATCTTTGTTAAGCGTGGATTGCGGACTTTCGGTGGGGACATAATTGTTTGTGGAAGCTGTCTCCAAACTCGATGCCCCTAAACCAGTCCATTATATCTCTATGTGCTCATCCATGCAAAGTCTTTTTCTTTTCCTATTTTTCTTGTTTGATGAATTGCTTATTTGCCACTCTTGTCAATTCTCCTAGCACGTTCAATGGCTTGATATCAATGTGTTCTTTTATTGTGGCGCCTATATCAATGAAAGAAATGGATCTAGTTATTTTTCTCTTCACAATGTTAAAAATGTATCAAATGCAAGAACGTCTTGGGTGAGGCGGTCTGATCACATCAGTCTTACAATTCCTTTCATAAATAGTATGAACCCTTAAATTATGAGTAAGATGGGTGTGGACTGGGACCCCAGGGATGACTTCATCTTCGGTGAGGTGGTCTGACCACATCAATCTTACAACTCCTCTTATAAATAGCATGAACCCCTAATTAGGAGTAAGATGGGTGTGGAATGGGACCCCAGGGATGACTTCGGGTGATGTGGTCCGACTGCCTCACCCTCTTCCTCCCCAAATTTTAATTTCCCTTCACCGTTGATTAAAAAGATGGAGAAATTTGATGCGAGAAAGTCAGAAGAAGGGGCAAAAATGCAAATACTAGAGTCTTCGCATTATAAATACCAAAAAAGTAGTGAAAATGGATGCAAATACGCAACGCAGTGTCCGTAAGCGTTTAATGAAGCGAAGTGAAAATGTTAATGTGCAGTAGGACTCGGTGCTCTTCGGGTATGGTCATTGGTTGGTAACACACTAATTCTGCAAATTCTCCCTCTCCCGCCAATTCCCTCAAATCCCCAAAACCTCCTTTTTTCCCCTTCAATTTCCCTCCACTTTCCCGGAAAATCGATCTTCCATTTTCCGTGGAAATCTCACTCAGCTTCTGCATCTCTACTCTCTACTCTTTTCCCCTTCAACCCTAGCTTCAATTTTCATAATCAAGCCCTAATTTTCCACATTTTTGAAGTAAACCCTAGTTTAGTTCGACCAGCCATGCCGTCCCTGGTCTCTCAGGGCAAAATCCTCCGGTTGGAGCTCGAGAACTTCAAGTCCTACAAGGGTTTCCAAACAATTGGCCCCTTCTATGACTTCACGGCGATCATTGGGCCCAACGGAGCCGGTAAATCCAACCTCATGGACGCTATAAGCTTCGTGCTCGGCGTACGGACGGGCCACCTTCGTGGGGCCCAGTTGAAGGACCTGATCTATGCCTTCGACGACAAGGAGAAGGACCAGAAGGGCCGCAGGGCCTATGTTCGCTTGGTTTACCAGCTGGCAAATGGGTCGGAGCTCCAGTTCACGAGGGCCATTACCGGCTCCGCCGGCAGCGAGTACCGTGTTGATGGGGCGTCTGTGTCGTGGGAAGAATACAATGCTAAGCTCAGGTCCCTTGGAATTCTTGTCAAGGCCCGCAATTTCCTCGTCTTTCAGGTCAATTTCAAAGACCAAATACTTTTGAATTTCACAGTGTCTGATATGTAATGTGAGCTTAGGGTGTTTATTTTGTCTGTTCAATCTAATTTGGTTTTTCTTGCTTCTATTTTCTGTTGGCTATTTTTTTGGGGTTGTTTTGAAAGCTGAGAATTTGGAGGAAAATAAGGAGAGACGGGAAAAATCAATACCATTTATTTGCAACGCCCTTCGTTAGTATTAAAAAATTATTCAAATGTATGAGACTCCATATAGACTTCATTTTTAAAAGTAAAGAAGTTATTGGACATTGCCTAACGGGTAGCTAACTGTCAAAGGAAGTTTTTAAGCGTGTTCCACTTTTTTTTCATTAAGGTTTCAAATATTCTAAGACTATTTCAGCTTGCATGGCGGTTTTGATATTTGCAAAGCATGGAAGTTAGGGGTGACTTCTAACTACCAATTATCTTTCTCTTTTAGGGTGATGTGGAGTCCATTGCTTCTAAAAATCCGAAGGAACTCACTGCACTTCTTGAGCAGATCTCTGGGTCTGATGACCTCAAGAGAGACTATGAAAAATTTGAAGAAGAAAAAGCCGTAGCTGAAGAAAAATCAGCTCTTGTTTATCAGAGAAAAAGAACAATAGTGTTGGAGAGGAAGCAAAAGAAAGAGCAAAAGGAAGAAGCTGAGAAAAACCTCCGCTTGCAAGATCAATTGGTGCGCATCTCAAGGTTTTTTTGGCTTGTTTCATACATATGCACATGTGTGCTGCTTATTTGTGTATACATGAATGTGTACATGGGTTACACATGTCTGCGCTCACTCAGGCATATGCATGTTTTGTATTAATATCTTATCTCTCCTAGTTTCAGAGATTGTAAAGAGTAGGTTCTCTCTCTCTTTTACTAGCACACACTGACTTATCTGTCTTGTGTGCACATGCTAGTGTGCATACACCCACGCATGTAAAATAAATCCAATATAGGCTAGGTGAGAAGTGCCTGAATATCTCAAACTTTTCTCCATGCAGAATTTTAGTGAAGTTTGTTTCTTGTACTAGCTCAACAGCTTTATGTTGTTTTCTTTGAATCTCCTGTCTCATAATTTCTAAGATTTGTCTTATGCTAATTATGTGATCACATCTATTCTTTCTGCAGAAATCATTGAAGAGAGAACATTCTTTATGGCAGTTGTTCAACATAGAAAAAGATATTACAAAAATGACTGAGGAGCTTGAAGCTGAAAAGAGAAGCCGCGAAGAAGTTATGCAAGAACTAGTTGAGTTCCAGCAAGAAGCAAGCAAAAAGAAGAAAGAACAAGCAAAATATCTGAAAGAGATTGCACAATGTGAAAAGAAGATTTCCGAGAGAAGTAATAAACTTGACAAAAGTGTGAGTTTCTTTGGCTTCAGTGGGAGATAGAAAATTCACATGAGATCTGTGTCCATTAACATGAATTTGACTTTAGCATATGGAGCTGAATAGGGCTCTCGCAGACCTTTAAACAAAACTGAGACTTAAGAATGGTAATGACCAAATAGGTCATAGTGGTTGAACCGGGGACCTTAACCTCATGCAGCAAACCAGTTTAGTGAAACCTAAATACCCAGTATGAATGTAATTGGCTATTTGTCACACTGCGGCATATAGATGTGCAATCAGAGTTAGATCGCCTGCATGTACTATATTTATATGTTGGCGAAATGCAGGTGATCTTGGGATATTTGTGATATATCGCTAGTTTTGTTTCCATTTTAATACGTTGACTTTTACATTTCTGTTATTGCATGAGTATCCTCTCCATGCTCAAGAAGACAAATTTATGGATTATTTGATATGGTTTTTTGTTTTTGTTTGCAGCAACCAGAGCTTCTGAAACTGAAAGAGGAAATGTCTCGTATAAATGCAAAAATCAAGAAAAGTGAGAAGGAGCTTGCTAGGAAAGAACAAGAAAGGAGAAGACATAAAGAGGATGTAAAGGAGCTGCAGAAGGGCATACAGGATCTGACTGCAAAACTAGAGGATTTACATGAAAAAGCTCGAGACAGTGGGGATAAATTGAAGTTAGATGATACTGAATTAAGGGAATATTTTCGAATGTAAGTGTTTGGTAATTCCTTGGTATATCTTATTGTGATGGTAGCGTTTGGTTTACTTTTATTTAGCTGAAATGCCTTGATCCAAATGGAATCCAAACTCAGTTTCCCTGGTGGTTGAACCCAAATTCCACGTTCTTTTTCAAGTTTGAGCCAAGGATTGAATTTTTGGTCTTGACTACCCTTTTCTTCATGGACTTGTTAAATTACATTCACGTAACCATTTTGCTTTGCATATAAAGTTTGACTTCTTAATATGATTTTGTAAATTTTCATTGGAATGTTGATGTTACAGCAAGGAGGATGCTGGTATGAAAACTGCAAAGCTAAGAGATGAGAAAGAAGTTCTGGATAGGCAACAACATGCTGATCTTGAAGCTCAAAAGAATCTGGAAGAAAATCTCCAACAGTTGAGAAGTCGGGAGGGTGAACTGGAATCACAAGAGGAACAAATGCTAACAAGGCAGAGAAAAATTAAAGAAAATTCTACGAAACATAGGGATGAAGTTAAAATTCTGAATAATGAACTGCATGCGATGCAAGAGAAACATTTACATGCTAGGTTATTTAGCTCGCTTGAATGCTTCTTTTACCAGAAATTAAGATAAAATATACATTGAATTTTGTGTTTACTTTTATCTTTTCTTTTTGGCGCACACAGACAAAAACATGAAAATCTGAAGTCAAAAATTGACGAAATAGAAAAGCAACTACGTGAATTGAAGGCTGACAGATATGAAAATGAGAGGGATTCCAGGTTGTCTCAGGCAGTCGAGACTCTCAAACGCCTGTTTCATGGTGTCCATGGCCGCATGACTGATCTCTGTAGGCCAACACAAAAGAAGTATAACCTTGCTGTTACTGTTGCTATGGGTAAATTTATGGATGCAGTTGTAGTTGAGGATGAACAAACGGGAAAGGAATGCATCAAGGTGCTATATGATCTCATAGTTTTTTCATTGTCATGTTTGTATACATTAGACTGTTGACATCAAGAATCAAAACATTGCTTTTGTACCTTTCTTTTTACAACTAACATTGTTTGTACTTAAAACTCACTGAGCAGAGATTGAGCAGAGTTGAAACATAAATGTGAATGACCTTACATTCAATTACCATCCCATCACTATAAATTCTATTGGGGTTCTTTTAAGATCCACAGTAAAGAATGCAATGCTGGTACTGATCCATTTGCGTTCTTGCAGTATTTGAAAGAACAAAGGCTTCCTCCTCAGACATTCATACCTCTTCAGTCTGTCCGTGTAAAGCCAGTAATGGAGAGATTGCGCAACTTAGGTGGTACTGCGAAGCTGATATTTGATGTAGTCCAATATCCTTTATCAATGTTTGATTGCATAGAATTCCTGATTGCAAAACTTTATAATCCAGTCTTGTGGTTATGATCTTACAGTACAGTAGTCTGGGCATTTTGTATACTGTCAGTGTGCAGCGTGCTTGGCTTCTTGTATCAGTGTATGGAATGCTTCAGGTGCTGTCTGGTCATCTCATAATTCTCCCTACTCATGGTTTTATGTGCTCGTTTTTCTTCTTTCATCTTCAGTGATGTTTCCTTCATGTGACTCCCACTCCTCTTGTCCTCACTTCTGCATTTATTCTGGTGATCATATTAAAGAGTAAAGCATCAAGTTGATCTGTTCATGAATCATGATTAGCTGCCGCAGTTTATGTCATGATAATCATACCATTTCATAATTTTTGATGTATGTTGCCTCTGTTCTTATATCTTTCCATTTGTAAGATTAAACTGTGAGTTTGTACATGAAAATCTGAAAAAGCTGCTTTTAATTTGTGGACTTAACAACCACACATTTGATCCTGCCTTGGAGAAGGCAATTCTATTTGCGGTTGGCAACACTCTTGTTTGTGACGAACTTGATGAGGCTAAGCGTCTCAGCTGGACTGGCGAGAGGTTCAAAGGTAATTAGTTTGTATATTTGTAATTGTTCTCATATTCTGTGTTAACAAGTCATGTTCATATTTAATTAAGTGTTACCTTTTTATCTTTCCAATATAAATTAGTTGTAACTGTTGATGGAATTCTGCTTGCGAAATCCGGCACAATGACTGGTGGTACCAGTGGTGGAATGGAAGCAAGGTCAAATAAATGGGATGACAAAAAAGTTGAAGGTTGGTTTAGACTTTTCTGTTTTCTAAATTTTAATTTTAATTTTTGGGTTATTCTGGAAGTGGCTTTGACTGCTTGCATTCTGTAGGATTGAAGAAGAAGAAAGAACAGTTTGAGTCAGAGCTGGAAGAGCTTGGATCAATTAGAGAGATGCAGATAAAAGAGTCTGAGACAACTGGTAGAATTAGTGGACTTGAGAAGAAGATCCAGTATGCAGAGATTGAGAAGGTAACTTCAGGGAGTTCTCTTCCATTTTACAGATGAAGGTTTGCCTGAATGGTTTAAATTGTTAGTTTATAATTCTTTTGAGCTTTAAGTAAACTGTTAATAGGTATTTACATGTGTATCCGTACCCACTTTCATATCTTGTTATGGTCTCCCTGCTAGATTCCTGCTGCACTTTGCCTGAAATTCTGTTTAGGGTGTTAACATAGAATTTTTTCATATAACATCCTGAAAATGGGTTTAGATTCTGGCATAACTTGAGTGGCATAGAAATTCTGTTGAAATCTTTACTTTCGATTTGTTGGTCTGGAGTAATGTGGTCCAGAGGGTGCAGGCTGAAAAGTTAGAGCTGTTTCAACATGTGCTGTGGTCCATGTTTAACAAATTATATGATCTTAGATGTAGAGAGGTGGAAGTATGGCGTAGCCAGTTTCAAAAATCTGAAATAGTAAGGGTTTTTTGTTTGTGGTTTTGGGGGTGGGATTGCCGTGCCTATATATTTGCACTACAAATTGACATTGGCATTTCTTGATTTTGCCTTATACAATTATGCTTTGTGGCGGATTAACAAATAAGACAACTTCTTTGCAGAAAAGCATTAAGGACAAACTTGCAAACTTGGCGCGGGAGAAGCAGAATATAAAAGAAGAGATCGATCGTAGCAGTCCTGAACTTCTGAAGGTCTTTTTATACGTTTTATATTTTTTATTCTGATGATGAGACGCTTAATCTAGTTTATTGCAGTAATTTATTTCAAACCTGTAGTTCCAGCAGTTTTAAATTTTGCTTTCAGTTAAAGCAAGCTGTAGATAAGCGGAGCAAAGAAATCAATAAGCTTGAGAAGAGGATAAATGAAATTGTTGACAGAATCTACAAAGATTTTAGTAAATCTGTTGGGGTGGCAAACATCCGTGAGTACGAGGAAAATCAACTCAAGGCTTCCCAATATATGGCTGACGAGAGGCTTAGTTTGAGTAGCCAGCTGTCAAAGTTGAAATACCAGTATGTTCTTGCATCTCCTTCTGTTTATCTCTCTGACAATACATACAAAAATCAACAAAAATGTCAATTTAAACTCGTTTGAGTTTCATTTTCCTCATTTCATATATCTTTCCAGAAACGAAACAGATTCATCCTCAAATTTTAAATTCAAAACAATCTGCTTTCTCCCTACTATGAGATGTTTGTGATGTGGTGGCTGTGGTACTCGCGCAGATTATATGATGCAATACTTTTTTATTTGGTTGCTTTCAGGTTAGAGTATGAGCAAAATCGGGACATGGAATCGCGGATTAAAGAACTTCAACATTCTATTAGTAATTTGCAAAAAGATTTAGAACGGGTTCAGAAGAAAGAGGCCGAAGCCAAGTCAGCGGCTGAAAAAGCTTCTGGTGAAATTCTTCGATGGAAGGAAGAAGTACAAGGTATGAAAATGGCTTGGCAGGTGCCATATTACTTATGGGGACATTAAATTTGAACTTCTATGCAATCAGCTTGAGGTTGAATTCTTAAGTTATTCAAACTGGTCAAGTCGTCAATTTTTTCTTCAATATTTTTATTTATTTTTAAAAACATTTATTTTGTCCTCCTATTCTTGCAGAATGGAAATCCAAGTCAGAAGGATGTGAGAAGGAAATCCAGGAATGGAACAAGCGGGGTTCTACAGCTACAACAAGCGTATCCAAACTGAATCGACAGATAAATTCTAAGGTTGGAATTTAGTTTTGTTTTCACCAATTTTGCCTACCTTGTTCTAGTTAAACTTAAAAGGCTTACATATGTTTTTCTCATGTTATAGGAGGCACAGATTGAGCAACTGATGTCACGGAAGCAGGAAATAGTAGAAAAATGTGAACTAGAACAAATAAGCCTACCCATCATCTCAGATCCAATGGAGACTGAATCCTCCACAATGGGCCCAGTTTTTGATTTTAGTCAGTTAAATAGGTCTCAATTGCAGGATAGAAGGCCCTCTGAACGGGAGAAACTTGAGGTGGAATTTAAGCAAAAAATGGATGCCCTAACATCGGAAATTGAAAGAACAGCTCCAAATATGAAGGCCCTGGACCAATATGAGGCTTTAAAAGAAAAGGAAAGGGGTGTGACTGAAGAGTTTGAAGTGGCTAGAAAAGAAGAGAAAGAAAAAGCTGATCTGTTTAACTCAGTTAAGCAGAAGAGGTATTAATTGCTTCTACACTACTACAGATCCTGTAACAAGTTATAATTCAGTTGATAAAAGATGATTGACACAGTATCCTATTTTGGTAACAGGCGTTTTCTTTGGGATAAAAACTAGAAAAAAGATTGATTTATTTTCTATTATTGAAAAGCAAAAACATTGTATTCTCTTATATTGCCTCCCTGCAACACCTACTGTCTTTTAATTCAGCTGGGGTTTTTTCTGGGGGGTCAATGCAGGTACGAATTGTTTATGGATGCATTCAACCATATATCTAGTAATATTGATAAGATATACAAACAACTCACGAAGAGCAACACACATCCACTGGGTGGAACAGCATATTTGAATTTAGAAAATGAAGATGATCCATTTTTACATGGCATCAAGTATACCGCTATGCCCCCAACAAAGCGCTTTCGTGACATGGAACAATTATCTGGTGGAGAAAAAACTGTTGCAGCATTGGCATTACTCTTTTCGATACACAGGTGTGTTTTAACTCTTAAAACGTAGATAGAATTGTTTTTACCTTTAAGTTTAATAGTCACTATCACGCATTACATATACTAATGGTTTTTTTTTTACTCATATGAATGGCTTCAGTTTTAGGCCTTCACCATTTTTCATACTGGATGAAGTCGATGCTGCACTAGATAACTTAAATGTTGCTAAGGTTGCTGGATTCATCCGTTCGAAGTCCCGTGAAGGAGCCAGGGAGAACCAGGATGATGATGGAGGCAGCGGTTTTCAGAGCATCGTAATATCTCTAAAAGATAGCTTCTATGACAAGGCTGATGCTTTAGTTGGGGTTTACAGGGACTGTGAAAGGAGGTGAGCTTCATGTTATAATAGGAATATGTGTAGATTTTCATTATTCATTTCATATGGCATAGTAATGCAATAACTGTGCTTGCTTAATGCAGCTGTTCGGAAACTCTGACATTTGACCTGACGAAATATCGGGAGTCATGATACGGCTACTACAGGCTTTCAGTGTTATGTAGATACAGATCATTTTGCTCGCATTCCTGTAGTCACTGTACATAAGACTAAGATTTGTGTGGCTGTTGGGATTGTTGTTTTATTAGGCATGGAAATCAGCAGTTAGTTTTCTTCTGTGTTAGGCATGTAAAAATCACTGCTTTGGGTTATGTTTTATTAAACAATATCTTTCACAAAGCAATCAGCTCTCTCTCTCTCTCTCTTAATGAAAAAGCCTGTGTGAAGTACCTTCTCATTCGGATTGTTTTCTAGTAACCATTTTTTGTGGTTTGCTTATTAGGAAAGTGCGAGTTCTTACTTACCTTTTTTGTTTTTCCCTTGTCTTTTGCTCGTTAGTAAAAAAGTGAACTTTTATACTTTTCTCCCTTGGAGAAACCAAACTCAATTTTGACACCAAAACAAAAATCTAGATCTTTCTGTATTGGCCGCCTAATCGTCCGTCAATTAAGAGCCACTAATTCCATGCTAGTCAGCCTGCCACGTCCATTACTGTTAAAACACTTGTAATTTGTTAGGCAAAAATACCAAAACAATTTTGGACCAAACAAACTGTTAGTTGCTGCCGTCATTGACACAACCAAAATTTGGCGCCAGGGTAACCACACAGGGCGCAGGGTTTCCTAAAGCCTTTTGAGGTTATAGAAAAAGGAAACAAGAAAAAAAAGCTTGTATTTTTCGTGTCTCTGTATCGATCTTAATTCTCAGCCATTGAATCTGAGCACCGCTAATATTCAGTTCTCCGGAAACAGCTGCCAGAGCTGTGTGTACAGGAAGGAACTCTGGCGGCCCGGAATTCTGAAAACCATGACAGAGAAAAAGAATGAGGAGAACCCAAAAGAGAAGGAGGGTGATCATGTCAGAGAAAAAGAGGAGAGCCAAAGCAGCCAAGAAGATGATCAAGAAGAAAGCAAGAAGAGCCCAAGAGAGCAAAAGCCTAATAATAGTGGAAACGAAAGCACCCAGGAAGATGAAGAAAGTGACATAGAATTTCTTGGCCCTGCAATTTATCAAGAGGCTGAAACCACACCTTCTGTTGAATTGAAGCAGAGCGACAACAAGAAAAAAAATAAAGCTTTATTGGAATTGAGGTGCAGGGTGGAAGATGCAATTGTTGGGAATTATCTTCTGGGAAAACCCAACAAAAAGATTAGCCCCGCTGAAAGTGCCAGGCAGAGAGAAGAGCTTAGGGAGATTAGTCTTTGGGGTGTGCCTTTGTTGCCTAGCAAAGGCCATCAAGGCACTGACATTGTGCTGCTCAAATTCTTGAGAGCCAAAGATTTTAAGGTCCTTGATGCATTCGAGATGCTACGCAGGACGCTGAAATGGCGAAAAGAATACAGAACCGATGAGATTCTTGAAGAAGAGTTGGGCTCTGATCTTGAAAATTTGGTGTTTTGGAGTAGTGTGGACAAGGAGGGGCACCCTTTGTGTTTCACTGTGTATGGGCCTTTCAAGGATAGGGAATTGTACAAGAGGACATTTGGTTCTAAAGAGAAACGCCAGCAGTTTTTAAGGTGGAGGGTTCAATTTATGGAAAAGGGCATCAAGAAGCTCAGCTTCAAGAATGGAGGAGTGGACTCTATGGTTCACATTACAGATTTAAAGAACTCGCCGGGGCCGGATATGAAGGAGCTTCGTTCTCTTAGCAGCAAAACTCTGGTGTTGCTTCAGGAAAATTATCCAGAGCTCATTCAAAAGAATGTAAGTGATTCAAATAAATTTAACTCAAACAATTAGCTTTTTTGCCAGCTTTCTATAATTTGCATGAATGTACGATCTGTGGTTCTTGATTAATATTTGCAGATTGTTATAAATGCTCCACTTTGGTACTATGTGGCACATGTTCTCAGATCAAGGCTCCTCAGTCAGAGAACTAAAAAGAAGTTTGTGTTTGCCAGGCCTTCAAATGTTACAAAGACCCTTCTCAAGTGAGACTAATGCTAACTACATATTAATATTTGAATGATTAGTAATTTCTTCTCCTCTGTGTTGCTCCAATATATAACTTTTATCCTTAAATTTGTTTCGAAATTGACGAAAAAGGTTCGTAGACCCGGAAAAACTCCCAGTTCAATATGGTGGCCTCAAAAGAGAGCACGATCCTGAATTCACACCAGAAGACAAAGCATCAAGGCGCTCAGTCAAAGCAAACACAACTGCCTGCATTGAAATCCCAGTTGCTGAGGTACTTAAACATGATAATTAATTATCAATCAACCCTTTTGAAACATGATGATCACTTGGATGTTGTTTTGATTAATTGAATTGGGTTTTTGGGTTTAATTATAATTAGGGTGGTTTGACAATGGTGTGGGAGCTAACAGTGGTGGGATGGGATGTGTCCTACAAGGAGGAGTTTGTTCCTGATGATGAAGGCTCATACAAGATTCTGCTCCAAAACAAGAAGAGATTAGGTCAATGTGTGAGAAATTCCTTCTATACTAATGAACCAGGGAAGATTGTGATCACCATTGAGAATTGGACCTTCAAGAACAAGAGGGTTCTCTACAGATCCAAATCCAAACTTACTGTTCCTGTGTACAGATTCTTGTTTAACTAATAGCTAGCTTAATTAGCTCTCTTCTACTTATTTACTCTAATCTGAAGCTTGTTTTGTATAGAACAGAACAGAACAGAACAGAACAGAACAGAGCATTTGTACATGAAATGATACGATCATTCTGTAATCTTTGTTTCTGCTCTTTCTATGTGGATTGAAAATGAAGATTATTTAGATGTGCTAATATTATTAAAATGTCGTATTTTGACCAAAATGAAATTAATTATAGCCCTTTTTTCTACTACATATGATTATTGTGACATATTTATTCAGAAGCAGACAAACAATGGCTCCCGGGACCCACCTGGTTTCCACAACTCAACCAAATCTGTATCTTCTATGAAGCCAAGAGCCACCTGCCCTACACCCCGAAATGAGGTGTAAACAATTCAAAGCTTCACAGCCATGCAAACAGAAGAATGGGAAGATTTTGATAACCATTGAGAATTGGACCTTCAAGAACAATATCCAAGAGGGTTCTCTCTCTACAGATCCAAATCCAAAACCCACAACTTTAATGAAATTACGAATGGATGACCTCCACTACCACTAGTATGAATTCTTTTGTATTTTCCTGTCAAGCAAAAAGGACCAACAAGAGATCAGCTACTTAGAACAACAAAAGCAGTTCATACTTTACAAATTGATCCTATAAAAAACTTGGAAGCTTTTCTTTAAAAGAAAAAAAGGAGAGAGAATATTAGAGTGGTACCCAAATTATAATAACTCAAATATTTACTTTTACATAAAAGGAGAGAGAATATGAATGAGGATTGGCAACAAAACAATGGAACCCAACAAAACTGATCAGAGACGATCAGATGGAGTTCACGTTTCTCAGCAGGCAATGCCAAAAGGGTTTCAGAAACGCACCAATCCCAAGACAGTAAGAAAACAACAATGGCTCGAGACACCCACCTGGTTGCCACATAACTCAACTCACTTTGTTTCTTCTCTGAAGCCGAAAGCCACCTGCCCTAAACCACAAAATGAGGTGTAAACAATTCAGAGCTTCAAAGCCATGCAAGCAGAATAATGGCGAAGGATTCCTTACACTCATTTCCCTACGTGTCTCTCCCTCACCTCCTCTTCTTCACTATAAATACCAGCGCCTGCTGCTCGCCACTTCACCCATCTCAAAACCAAAGAGCTTTCTCTCTCCTTTCTGTAGTCTCCAAATATGTCTATGCCTTTAGCTCTCGCTTCTCTTTGCTTGCTTCTTCTTTTCAATGGCTGCCTGGCTTCCCGCCAGCATATATTTGGCCAGAACAAAGAGTGGCGGCTCAACCAGCTCGAGGCCCGCGAACCCGACAACCACATTCAGTCTGAGGCCGGTGTGACCGAGTCATGGAACCCCAGTGACCCGCAGTTCCAATGGGCCGGTGTCGCAGCCGTTCGACGCACCATCGAGCCCAACGGCCTTCACCTTCCCTCTTACGTCAATGCTCCCCAACTCATCTACATCGTCAAAGGTAAATTCATCGAAACACCATGTAATCAATTAATATCAACTATATATTATGCATGTTATTGAATTAATTAATTAATTAGTATTTTAATTTGGTGGGGTCCAGGTAGGGGTGTGTTAGGAGCTGTGTTTCCTGGGTGTGCCGAGACTTTTGAGGACTCTCAGCCGCAGCAATTCCAGCAGCAGCAGCAGCAGCAACAGTTCCAGCCCTCTCGCCAAGAAGGAGGACAGGGACAACAGCAGTTCCAGGGGGAGGACCAGCAAGACCGCCACCAGAAGATCCGACACATCAGAGAGGGTGACATCATCGCTTTGCCCGCCGGTGTCGCTTACTGGAGCTACAACAACGGCGAACAGCCTCTCGTGGCTGTTTCTTTCCTTGACCTCAGCAACGACCAAAACCAGCTCGACGAAGTGCCCAGGGTAAGCAATTACTTAATTAATTAATTTAAAAACATTAAATTATTTGTTTATTGACTGATTAATGACGTGGCTTGATTGGATTGGATGATGTGTTACATACAGAGATTTTACCTAGCTGGCAACCCACAAGACGAGTTTAACCCAGAAGCCGAGTTTTACATACGACAAGGCAAGCAAGGCCAGAAAGGCCAGCAAGGCAACGGCAACAACATCTTCTCCGGCTTCGACACTCAGCTCCTCGCACAGGCCCTCAACGTCAACCCAGAGACCGCGAGGAACCTCCAGGGCCAGAACGACAACAGGAACGAGATTATCAGAGTGCAGGGCCAGCTCGACTTCGTCAGCCCCTTCAGCAGGTCCGCCGGCGGCCGCGGAGGCCAAGAGAGCCAGCAGGAAGAGCAACAGAGTCAGCGTGAAAAGGAAGAGAAACAGAGGGAGCAAGAGCAGCAGGGAGGAGGCGGCCAGGACAATGGCGTTGAGGAGACTTTCTGCAGCGCCAGGCTAAGTCAGAACATCGGTGACCCTTCACGCGCCGACTTCTACAACCCTCAGGCCGGCCGCATCAGCGTCTTGAACAGTAACCAGCTCCCAATCCTCCGCCACCTACGCCTCAGCGCCGAGAAAGGTGTCCTCTACAACGTAAGTGTATATAAATATAAATACATAATTTTAACATTATAAATACAAATACAAAATTTGTTTTTGCTGATGATGATACAATATTATGTGCATGCAGAACGCTATCTACACTCCACACTGGCACATGAACGCCAACACGCTCGTGTACGCGATCAGAGGCAACGCTAGGGTTCAGGTGGTGAACGAGAACGGTGATTCCATCTTGAACGACGAGGTGAAAGAGGGACAGCTGTTTTTGATCCCCCAGAACCACGCCGTCATCACGCAGGCAGGCAACCAAGGGTTCGAGTACATTTCCTTCAAGACGGACGACAATTCCTTGACCAACACCCTAGCAGGGCGAACCTCGGTGCTAAGGGCCCTGCCAGATGAGGTGCTGCAAAACGCCTTCCGGATTTCGAGGGAGGACGCAAGGAACCTCAAGTACAACAGGCAGGAGAGCAGACTTTTGAGCGCCACTTCTCCTCCTCGTGGGAGGCTTATGTCCATCCTTGGTTATTAGATTGAGAGATGTGCATGGAGTGCGTGAGATAAGCTAAAATGTAATGCGGCACGTAGTGTTTCTTTTATTTTTATTTTTCTTTTTTTGCTTCTTTTTTTTTTTCTCTTTTTGGGGTTTCTAGGAATAAAGGTAGGTAGAGACAAGAGAATAAAAAAAAGGCCTTATATATATGGCTGTATGTAATGTACTAATGTAAGAGGAGATTGAGGTTCTAATAAGTAAGTAAATAACTACAACGTGTGGAGGCTTCTGCATGTAACGATCTATCTATCTTGCTAATAATGCTAAGATAAGTATTGTGACTTTGTAATTAGCTTATCGGGGCACATATTTTGCATATATTATCTAATTCTAGTGTCGCGCACGAGACAATTATTAATGGCATGTTTAATAATCGTCAATTATTAATGGCATCTTATTAAAATCAAGGGCATATCCAATACAAATCCCTATATTTTCTATTTTCTATCCAATATAAATCCCTATATTTTCTATTTTCTATTTCCTAGACATATACCTATCACTCTATAAATCTATGCGTAAAATCCAATTTTAAATTTAAATGACCAGTAGGATATAAGATCCCTATATTTTCTATTTTCTATCCAATATAAATCCCTATATTTTCTATTTTTTATTTCCTAGACATATACCTATCACTCTATAAATCTATACGTAAAATCCAATTTTAAATTTAAATGACCAGTAGGATATAAGAGGTCGTACTATTCCTATGTTTTTACATATTGTTGCCACTAGACTTCATATTTTATTTATAATTTATTTCAAGCATTTTATTAACTGTCATGATTGTAATTAATACTCCCTATTAATAGCATATCATCACTCCATTTCTTTTTACATTGCCACTAGACTTCATATTTTTTTTATAATTTATTTCAAGCATTTTATTAATTGTCACTAGACTTTATATTTTATTTATAATTTATTTCAAGAATTTTATTAACTGCCATAATTGTAATTAATACTCCCTATTAATAGCATATCAATCACCCCATTTCTTTTGGTTGTCATTCCCTCTCACATATCGCTCCCTAAAATTACAAACCAAAAAAAAAATTCTGTAAATTACATATCCAATAATGTACCTATTGTACCTATGAAAAATATAACTATAAATATAAATATATACATATAAAAATATAAATATACTATTTAAATACAATATAGGTATATTATTTACCAAAAAAATTAAAAAAAACTTACAAATTTCTGTACATTTTTCATAAATTAAAAATAGGCACACAATAATTTATAACAAAATATAGGTACATAGGTAAATTATTTTACAATATACCTATAAATGTGTATAGGTGCATTATTTGGAGAAAAATAGGTTCATTTAAAAAAAATTAAAAATAATAGGTATAGTGTTTTACTAGGGACATTATTAGAGAAAAAAAAATAGGTACATTATTTAGAGAAAAAATAGGTTCATTTAAAAAAAAATGTTTTTCATAAAACAAACAATAAATAGATTATCAAAATATTTTTCAACATAATTAGAATGTACAATATTATTCATAATACTATAATAAAATAGATCACTAGTTGTATAATTTATAAAGGGAAAACAACATAATTTTTGTATTAAATAAACCAAAACGTTAATCACATGTAGATTACTAATATGATAATGTGGAATTTAATATTGAATTTCAAATAAGTTTCTAAATTAATTCCTACATCTATTACAACCATTTGAACATCTTTCCAAATTCAACGTGTGTCATTAATTACACCACCGCATAACACGTTAACTTGTAAATATGGGTAGTTTTGGAATCCGAAAAATAGAATAAATCATATTTTAAGCCAGAGTAATTTGCTTACTTGGATCCTAGTCATCAGGTTTTATTTAAAAAAATTGGGTATTTTAATAGAAAAATAAAGAAAAGGGTTGTAAGTGATTAAAAATGAATTTTATGGGTCTAAGCTCAATTTACTATAAAATAAAATTAAAACTAGCAAATTAAATGACACTCAAAGTCAAAAGGTCTTGGTTATTACAGATGAAGAACATATATAACTTGAGATTAACATACGACTTGAGATTAATTATTTGTTCCACTCATGGCAAAGGTAAGATCGGAAGGTATTGTCCCACCTGCATGGACCGTTTGGTCTTATGCTCCACATGCACTCATTATCGGCACAAATCTTCCTGTCTCTCTCGTATATGTAAATGTCGAAATAGTGGAATTTGGTTCCCCATTTGAAGCTGCAAAAGAACTGGGTTGTCCCCCAAATATTGGGTTTAAATTTAAACCCATAGGTACCTTTGATGGGGACAACATGAAAACCAAGATCGTCGCCCTTGGATTTGCAATGAATGGTCATTTTTGCATCCAAATCCTTAGTCGTTCTAATAGTTTGTTTACCCGAAAAAAAACAGGATCTGCGTCGCAAGTAGTTTGGAACAACACCACCACCGACACTAGTAGAAGCAGCAACACATTTTTGATGAGCAAAGACATATTGATATTGTTTGTTTGGAAGTATGGTAAGACTTTCTTGGT
This sequence comes from Prunus avium, assembly GCF_965620075.1. NCBI lineage: Eukaryota > Viridiplantae > Streptophyta > Magnoliopsida > Rosales > Rosaceae > Prunus > Prunus avium. The sequence goes on from NC_142291.1 coordinate 37,759,280, forward strand.
GAATCAACACTTGCTTTCTTGGTCTCAACACATTTATTTTGGTCTTATCATGACACTAATGTAACGGAATCATAATTGCAAATTAATAATGTAACGGAATCATAATAAGAACGGTTTTGCTTTCTTGGTCTCTACACATTTATTTTGGTCTTAGTGTCATTCATTTTGGTCTTATCATGACACTAATGTAACGGAATCATAATAAGAACGGTTTTGTTTTCTTGGTCTCTACACATTTATTTTGGTCTTAGTGTCATTTATTTTGGTCTTATCATGACACTAATGTAACGGAATCATAATAAGAACAATATGCAACGGAATCATAATTAATATTAAGAATTTCAAAGATTCATATAGCTTTTATTTATTTTAAAAAAAAAATATTCACTTGATAGATTTCATACATGCTTTAGGCACAACTTGTCTCCCCATATTCCATGGTCCAAATTTAGTAATTATAATCGGAATCAAACAAGAAAACTAATACGAATTAAGCATGATGAAGGGTAGAAATGTTTAGAAAAAAGAAGGGAAATTTTCATTACATCATAGATTACACGTAGTACTTATTCAATTACTTGGTAGCTAGACTCTCTCCTCTTACATTATTAGTACGAAGCCATATAAGGCTCTTTTATTTATTTATATTCACTCTCAGCTTCCTAGCTTTTAGCGACTCCCAAAAAATACTACGTGCCGCATTCACTACATTTTTCTTCATACATTTACACAATTGGCCTCCTCGCGAAGAACGAACCCCGCTGCTGGCTGGAGCTTAAGGCAATGGTCTCCTGCCGGTTGTACTTGAGCTGCCTCGCTTGCTCTCGAGAAATTTGGTAGGCGTTGGCCAGCACCTCATCCGGCAGTGCACGGAGGAAGGAGGTCCGTCCAGCCATGGTGTTAATGAAGGCATTGTCCTCCGTCTTGAAGGCAATGTACTCGAACCCTTGGTTGCCGGCTTGCTGGATCACGCCGTGGTTCTGTGGGACTATGAACAACTGTCCCTGCTGCACCTCCTGGTCAAGAATTGGATCTCCGTTTTCGTTCACCACCTGAACCCTAGCATTTCCTCTGATCACGTACACCACTGAGTGGGCGTTCGCATTCCAGTGTGGGCTGTAGATACCGTTCTGCATGCATGCACAAGAATAATAATAAGAATTATCAAGATTAGAACATTAATTATTACGCATTATCAAGATAATTAGTTAATCATAATTAAATATTAATTAGCAAGTATATATATGTTTGTGTAATTGCTTACGCGGTAGAAGAAGCCTCTCTCGGCGCTGAGGCGGAGCCACCTGAGGATGGGGAGGTTGTGGCTGTTGAGGGTGCTGATGCGGCCGGCCCGGGGAGAGAAGATGTCGGCACGCTCAGGGTTGCCGATGTTCTCCTTCAACCTCAAGCTGCAGAAGGTCTCCTCAAGACCGTTGACCATCAGTTGTCCTCCTTGTTGCCCTGCATGTTGCCTCTCCTGCTGGAGCTGCTCCTGTTGTCGCTCCTCGTGCTCACGCTCCTGTTGTCCCCTTGGGGGCTGGACGAAGTCAAGGTTGCCCCTTACCCTGATGATTTGGTTCCTGTTGTCGTTCTGTCCCTGGAGGTTCCTGGCAGTCTCTTCGTTGACGTTGAGGGCCTGGGCGAGGAGCTGTGTGTTGAAGCCGGAGAAGACGTTGTTGCCGTTTCCTTGTTGTTCTTGTTGTCCGGGACGTCCGAATGGTTGCTGCTGTTCCTGTTTCCCTTGCACACCCTGCTGGCGGGGTTGGCTTTGGCCTTGTTGGTTAAACTCATTCTCTGGATTACCAGCTAGATAGAATTTCTACATATGAGATAAAGGTAGAGTTAGTTAAATAAATAATTTAATTGAATGGGGATTTTGTTAATTAAATAATTATGCAATAATTTATGTACCCTTGGGTATTGGTCGAGCTGGTTGTGATCGCTGCTGACGTGGAAAAGGTTGACGGCAACAAGCTCCTGGTCGCCGTCGTTGTAGGACCAGTAGGCGACTCCGGCAGGGATGGCGATGACATCACCCTCACGGATGCGGCGGGTCTTCTGGTGGCGGTCGAGCTGTTCGAATTGTTGTTGTTGTTGTTGCTGGCGCCCTTGTTCGCCTTGCTGCTGCTGTTGTTGTTGTTGTTCCTGTTCCTGCTGGCGCCCCTGTTGTTCTTGCTGCTGAGAAGACTGCTGAGACTCTTCGAAAGTCTCAGGGCACCCAGAGAACACTGCCCCTAGAACACCCCTACCTGCACACCCATGCATGCAATATTTTATTAGTAAACTAACAACTCAATTAATTAGTCTCGTAATTTAATGGTTAATTAATTAGATCTAGTAATAACACGTGACCTTGGACGACGTAGATGAGTTGAGGGGCGTTGGAGTAGGAGGGCAAGTGTAGGCCGTTGCGCTGAATGGTGATTCGAGAGGCGGCGACTCCTGCACACTGAAAGTCGTCCTGGTTGAAGTTCCAGGTCTCGATCTGACCCGCCTCCGCCTGGATGCGGTTGTCGGGTTCGCGGGCTTGGAGCTGGTTGAGCTGGCACTGGTTCTGCGGACTCAACTGGGACTGACGTGCCGCTAAGCAGCCATTGAAAACCAGAAGCAAGCAAAGCGAAAAAACGAAAGCCTTAGCCATAACACAAGGAATGAGAAGGAGATAGATGACTTGTGATTCGAGCTCACTTGTATCTTGTGTTTGAGATGGTGAAGCAACGAGCGGTAGGCGCTGGTATTTGTAGGAGGGAAAATGAGTTGAGGCGTGGACACGTAGAGTTTCGTGTGTAAGGCATCTTTTGCCATTCTTCTACTTGCATGGCTTTGAGGCTTTGAATTGTTAACACCTCATTTTGTGTAGCAGGGGCAGCAGGCTATATGCGGCAACCAGCGGTGGGGTTCCTCGTCAATATTGTTGTCTGGTTCTGAGCTTGATTTGCACCTGGCCGTTTGGTGAAGTAAAATTCATGGGACTTGGGATCCGAACCCGGGCCCATATGACTGTGCGTGCTTGGTGAGAAACGTGAACTCCACCTGATTGTCTGTGATGAGTTTAATTGGTTTTTTTTGTTTAAATGTTTGGTCAAATTTGTTTTACTCGGAACAAATTGTTAAGCCTCTGCTCTATAAGAAATAAAAAACGTTGTTTTGTGAACTAAAACGCAATCTTTTGGCTTAGTTGAGCCAAGAGGGTTCTCTCTCTACAGTTCCAAATCCAAAACCCACAACTTCAATGAAATTACGAATGAATGACCTCCACTACCACTAGTATGAATTCTTTTGTATTTTCCTGTCAAGCAAAAAGGCCAACAAGAGATCAGCTACTTAGAACAACAAAAGCATTTCATACTTTACAAATTGATCCTATAAAAAACTTGGAAGCTTTTCTTTAAAAGAAAAAAAGGAGAGAGAATATTAGAGTGGTACCCAAATTATAATAACTCAAATATTTACTTTTACATAAAAGGAGAGAGAATATGAATGAGGATTGGCAACAAAACAATGGAACCCACCAAAACTGATCAGAGACGATCAGATGGAGTTCACGTTTCTCAGCAGGCAATGCCAAAAGGGTTTCAGAAACGCACCAATCCCAAGACAGTAAGAAAACAACAATGGCTCGAGACACCCACCTGGTTGCCACATAACTCAACTCACTTTGTTTCTTCTCTGAAGCCGAAAGCCACCTGCCCTAAACCACAAAATGAGGTGTAAACAATTCAGAGCTTCAAAGCCATGCAAGCAGAATAATGGCGAAGGATTCCTTACACTCATTTCCCTACGTGTCTCTCCCTCACCTCCTCTTCTTCACTATAAATACCAGCGCCTGCTGCTCGCCGCTTCACCCATCTCAAAACCAAAGAGCTTTCTCTCTCCTTTCTGTAGTCTCCAAATATGTCTATGCCTTTAGCTCTCGCTTCTCTTTGCTTGCTTCTTCTTTTCAATGGCTGCCTGGCTTCCCGCCAGCATATATTTGGCCAGAACAAAGAGTGGCGGCTCAACCAGCTCGAGGCCCGCGAACCCGACAACCACATTCAGTCTGAGGCCGGTGTGACCGAGTCATGGAACCCCAATGACCCGCAGTTCCAATGGGCCGGTGTCGCAGCCGTTCGACGCACCATCGAGCCCAACGGCCTTCACCTTCCCTCTTACGTCAATGCTCCCCAACTCATCTACATCGTCAAAGGTAAATTCATCGAAACACCATGTAATCAATTAATATCAACTATATATTATGCATGTTATTGAATTAATTAATTAATTAATATTTTAATTTGGTGGGGTCCAGGTAGGGGTGTGTTAGGAGCTGTGTTTCCTGGGTGTGCCGAGACTTTTGAGGACTCTCAGCCGCAGCAATTCCAGCAGCAGCAGCAGCAGCAACAGTTCCAGCCCTCTCGCCAAGAAGGAGGACAGGGACAACAGCAGTTCCAGGGCGAGGACCAGCAAGACCGCCACCAGAAAATCCGACACATCAGAGAGGGTGACATCATCGCTTTGCCCGCCGGTGTCGCTTACTGGAGCTACAACAACGGCGAACAGCCTCTCGTGGCTGTTTCTTTCCTTGACCTCAGCAACGACCAAAACCAGCTCGACGAAGTGCCCAGGGTAAGCAATTACTTAATTAATTAATTTAAAAACATTAAATTATTTGTTTATTGACTGATTAATGATGTGGCTTGATTGGATTGGATGATGTGTTACATACAGAGATTTTACCTAGCTGGCAACCCACAAGACGAGTTTAACCCAGAAGCCGAGTTTTACATACGACAAGGCAAGCAAGGCCAGAAAGGCCAGCAAGGCAACGGCAACAACATCTTCTCCGGCTTCGACACTCAGCTCCTCGCACAGGCTCTCAACGTCAACTCAGAGACCGCGAGGAACCTCCAGGGCCAGAACGACAACAGGAACGAGATTATCAGAGTGCAGGGCCAGCTCGACTTCGTCAGCCCCTTCAGCAGGTCCGCCGGCGGCCGCGGAGGCCAAGAGAGCCAGCAGGAAGAGCAACAGAGTCAGCGTGAAAAGGAAGAGAAACAGAGGGAGCAAGAGCAGCAGGGAGGAGGCGGCCAGGACAATGGCGTTGAGGAGACTTTCTGCAGCGCCAGGCTCAGTCAGAACATCGGTGACCCTTCACGCGCCGACTTCTACAACCCTCAGGCCGGCCGCATCAGCGTCGTGAACAGTAACCAGCTCCCAATCCTCCGCCACCTACGCCTCAGCGCCGAGAAAGGTGTCCTCTACAACGTAAGTGTATATAAATATAAATACATAATTTTAACATTATAAATACAAATACAAAATTTGTTTTTGCTGATGATGATACAATATTATGTGCATGCAGAACGCTATCTACACTCCACACTGGCACATGAACGCCAACACGCTCGTGTACGCGATCAGAGGCAACGCTAGGGTTCAGGTGGTGAACGAGAACGGTGATTCCATCTTGAACGACGAGGTGAAAGAGGGACAGCTGTTTTTGATCCCCCAGAACCACGCCGTCATCACGCAGGCAGGCAACCAAGGGTTCGAGTACATTTCCTTCAAGACGGACGACAATTCCTTGACCAACAACCTAGCGGGGCGAACCTCTGTGCTAAGGGCCCTGCCAGATGAGGTGCTGCAAAACGCCTTCCGGATTTCGAGGGAGGACGCAAGGAACCTTAAGTACAACAGGCAGGAGAGCAGACTTTTGAGCGCCACTTCTCCTCCTCGCGGGAGGCTTATGTCCGTCCTTGGTTATTAGATTGAGAGATGTGCATGGAGTGCGTGAGATAAGCTAAAATGTAATGCGGCACGTAGTGTTTCTTTTTTTTTTTTCTTTTTTTTTTTTCTGTTTTTGGGGTTTCTAGGAATAAAGGTAGGTAGAGACAAGAGAATAAAAAAAAGGCCTTATATATGTATATATATGGCTGTACATAATGTACTAATTATGTAAGAGGAGATTGAGCTTCTAATAAGTAAGTAAATAACTACTACGTGGGCTTCTGCATGTAACGATCTATCTATCTTGCTAATAAAAGCGCTTTAATTTTGTTTATTTCTGTGCTCTAATGCCAAGATAAGTATTGTGACTTTGTAATAATTAGCTTATCGAACGTGGGCTTCTGCATGTAACGATCTATCTATCTTGCTAATAAAAGCGCTTTAATTTTGTTTATTTCTGTGCTCTAATGCCAAGATAAGTATTGTGACTTTGTAATAATTAGCTTATCGGGGCACATATTAAAATCAAGATCTTATCTAATATAGATCCCTATATTTTCTATTTTCTAGACATATACCTATCATTCTATAAATTTATGCGTAAAATTCAATTTTATTTTAAATTTAAATGACCAGTAGCATATAGAATGATAAATTTATGCGTAAAATTCAATTTCATTTCAAATTTAAATGACCAGTAGCATATAAGAAGTCGTAGTATTCCTGATTGTCTGTGATTAGTTTTGTTGTTCTGTTATTCTTACATCTTCTCACACCAACACCACCAGATACTCTTCAATTTTGTTGTTCTCAACTTTTATGCCAAACCAACCCTCTGATTAACTAGTTTACTTTATTACTTGGTTGGTACCACTTTAAAAAATTCTATATCTTCTTCTTTTTATTGGGTATTTGAAACTTGGAAACTTTATGAATTTTTGACCGTCGCGCTTATATTCTGAAAGATGAAAGTTGACATGTCATCCATATGTGGTTTATAGGGGTTCCGTCATCTATTGACCGTCGCGTTTTAACATTATTGTTGGTGCTTGTATAATATGCTTTTATCTATGCGCTCTTCCTTCCGAATCTTACAGGAAAGTACTTCACTAATCTTTGCAGGCCTAAAGGATTGCATGAGAAAATGATATTCCTATGTTGAAGGCATTGAAGAATTGCTTCATTTCTAATTCCTGAATGTCCTAGCCTTCCCTCCTCCTGAACTTATCTTCATAAATAAAAATAAAAATTGCTTCATTCATATTGAAGATTACAACTATGAGATATGCATGCCTTCACAAACTATCCCATCTGGTTAGATGAAATTTATATATGAAGTTTTCTCTTATTAAGTCAGTTTATCATTTTATTCAGGTAAAAATGTAGTGGTCCCTCAAATAAGACCCGATTTTACTTTTAGTGTCTCATCTTCCAAAATTGTTATGATGGTGCTTTAACTATATGCCTCGACTTTCAGAACTCGTCATTTCCATCGACTTTTTCGTGAAAAATAGGGTTGTATTTGTCTTTTCATGTGTTGGATTCTTAATCAGCACAACTCAGCCCCAACAACCACCTCTCTCCTCCAGCCATCCTTCACAGATCTAACCTCACAGACCCACTCCGACCTTGACCCACTCTCTCCTTCTCTCATTTTCTTCCTCCTTCTGTTCGTCAATCTCCTCCTCCCAACCTTTTTCATCAATTGGTCTTCCTCTCAATCAATTAAACAATCTAAACAAAACCCAAAAGGATCATTGGAGAGAGTGAGATAGAGAGTTGTCGTTGGGTTTAGATAGAATGAGGTGGTGACTAGATAAAAGTCTTATTTGCCCTAAAATTTGATATAAATTTTCCAACTTGCCCTTAATTTTGATAGAAGATTTAACGGAATTAACGGAAGAACGAGTGGTGCAACGCAATATCTAAATGAAGGATGACCATAACAATATTTTGCGTTAAGGGACGAAAAGTAAAGTAGAGTCTTATTTGTGTATAAAACCCCCTCCTCCAATTTCTTATACGCAACAAAAGCGTAGCTAGACTAGAAAAACATGAAGCTTAGAAGAAAGAACCCTTCACAAGTGAGAAGTTTTTGAGTGTTTCATGTTTTAGCATCACATATTGTTACTAATTCATATAATATAATATTAATAAAACAAATATTACAACATCAATAAATTAGTAAAACCACGTGCTAGTAACGGACACTAAAGATTACTCTCTCACCTCGTTACACTTTGTCACTTCTCTTTAGAGAAGTTAATGTGACATGTCCAATCTGATGAACGCATATAAACATGTTCCAACACACCTAGATCTTTTGCACGTGGACCTAAGCCAAAGACAATTTCACCCTCCACTAATTTAAAAATCAGATGGCAATAAAAAACATACAACCGTACAAGGGTAAATTGGTAAAACCGGACTGGACCAAGTGCATTAAAAAAAGACAGAGAGAGAGAGAGAGCAAGTTTGAAACCGAGTCATGCCAAATATTCTCAGCAGCACAAACTCAGATCCTAAACCAAACAACGAGAAGATATGTTGAGGCCTTCTCAACTGGGTCAACTCGTTCTTCTTCTTCTTCTTCTTCTTCTTATTGCTTGCTCTGTACCCTCAACAACAGCCAAAACCCAAAGGCCAGGCTTTCTCTTCACAAGAACCACAGGAAGATGCACTCCACAGTAAGCACTCTCTCTCTCTCTCTCTCTCTCTCTCTCTTGTGGTGAAGTTACTGAAATGCCCATTGTGTCCTATAATGATGGTGTTCATTTGTGTTGCACAGCTATTGGGGGAGCAGGAGGGAGGCGTGGCCGAGGATGGTCCCACAGACATCAACGGTGTCGAAGGTGTTCGGATCAAGAGCCTACGAACGGTACAGATCTGATCTGACGCTACTGGAAGCGACGGTCAGGAACGACGAGGAGAACGTTTACCCTAGGCTGCTGAAGCAGGCGAGCGCCGCCCTCCTGAACTCTTACGCCAGGAAGGGGTTTCCGTACAGTGCTTGGGAGGTGAAGACTTTGGTCATTCAAGCTCTGGTGTCGGATAAGGCTGCAGCCCTTCAAGCCCAGCGCTTCTCCGTTGCCAATGAGGCTTGCCATTAGCAACCCATCTGTGTTTTTTTGTTTCAGTTGCTTTAGTTCCATCTAGTTTCATGTGGGCCCAAATACTAAATAGAATACTTCATTCTTGATGATGGGTTGAAAGCTTGACACTTTATGTTTTGGCAATGGCAAATCAAATCCAGTTTGAAAATCTAGTTGCATATTGATCATTTGAGACTCACTATATGAGTGGTTGAAATTTTGAATTGAACTTATATTATTTGGTCATGATCAAATCAAATCTTTATGTACTGTCACTATTTTCCTTTTCTTGAATAGTTTCTGGATGTTGATTGATGAAGTAAAAATTCACCTTCAAAATTTATTTGGCATTAAAATTACCAAGTAGAGAAGAATTTTACATGCTACATCAACCTACATTTGACGGGAGGATACTAATTTTAAAAATCCTATTAAAAGGGGTAATAATATACTAAATTCACACATATTATACAGATATTAGGGCTTGAACTCATTACATTGTTTGCTTCAACTCAGTACATTAGTGTCCTTTGCCTAAGCTTAAAAATCCTTGTGAATCTCAAGTTATTAATTTGGTTTGATTTTTATAAGTGTTATTAATAGGGAAATTTCATTCATTAAAAGGAAATAGGTCAAGTTACATTTTTATCACTGTAATTTGACTCATGTTTAACTTTGGCCTTGTCATTTTAATTGTGTTTTATAGACCAATTAAATCCTACAAATATAAATATTTAAGAAAAAATTGAAGAAATTATTGCATTTTGGGTAAAAAATAATAATAATCGGGGTAAAAACTATGAGTTGGGCTTTCCCATTAACAGGCCTTTTTCAGAAAACAGTATTGGGCCAATGGGACATCTCCAAAATCTGGTGGGAAAAGGAAACAGAAACCCTAGAGAGTCGAGGCCTGGTTTGGTTTGTGAAAGTGTAACTTTCACGTTCATCTCCTTCTTCCTTCGTCCCTTTCTTCCTTCCCAAGTTGGGACACTGGCTACTAATTCAGACACCCACCCTTCAAATTTTTCCAAGGTAAAAACAAAACGGAAAAAGAAAAAAGCTATCGTTTTTTCTCTGTTTGAGAAAATTTAGCCTGCCCCCAATTTGATGGCTGCTAGAAAGCTAGTGCGAGATTTGCACCTTTACAGACAACCCTTCTTTCATCAGCTGACCCCCCAACAACAGGTTCGTTCCTTTGGAAGAAGTTTCGAATCAAAGTTTCAAACTTTTTAAGTATGTTTTGGGTTAATTTAATATCTTTTTTTTTATTGGGTTGGGGGTTTTGAATTTGATGAGATAGGTTTCAAGCACGAGAATTCGGTTGATTTCAGCTAATGGGTATTCGGCGAGTCGTCGATTCAGTGTCTTCAATGAATTTTCGAAGCAAGTCAAAGGCGAAGCTACCAAGTATCTCTCTTTCACTCACTCTGTTTTACATGTTTAATATGTATATATGTATGTACATTTGTATTGTATGTTATGGCATTTACATTGGTAAAGCATATTGGGCTGCCAAAAGCTGAGGAGTTCTTTTAATGTAATATGTATCTGCTATTTTAATTGGTTTTTTTGTTTAAATGTTTGGTCAAATTTGTTTTACTCGGAACAAATTGTTAAGCCTCTGGTCTATAAGAAATAAAAAACGTTGTTTCGTGAACTAAAACGCAATCTTTTGGCTTAGTTGAGCTGTTTTGCGTTAGACATGTGGTTTTTATGAGATATAAATCCTTGTGCAGCTGACTCTCAATTTACAGTGAGCAACTTGTAGTACTGGCTTGAGTCTCCATTTCCGTTAGGAAGTAAAACTTAATAGCATCTTTCTAGTTTGCCAGTTGGTTTTTAAAATCGCCGCAGAATTGTTTTCTCTTCTTAGTTTTTTAATCATTATGAAATTTTCTTCTGCTATTGTCATTATTATTGAGAGTCATTATGCTCACATCCATTGCCCTGGTTGCAGGAATCCAGAATTTCAACAGTCAGTTAAGGAGCTGAAAGAGAAAGCAGAAGAGCTGAAAGGCGTTAAAGAAGACCTGAAAGTGAGGTAATTATTTGATATTTTCACTTCCTGCCATGATAAATTTTAGTATTCTAGTATATAGGCTGAGACATACCCTTGTATGTCAAGTCTGGCTGGGTACTTCCAAATGGAGGCTCTGAGATGGTGAAATGGCGAATGCAGAACGAAGCAGACAACAGAGCAGCTATACAAGCAGGTGGATGGTGCGTGGACAGAGGCTGAAGCAGCAGCAAAGAAGGTCTCATTTCAAATGCCTTAAAATCTGTAGTGCTTCTATATGTTAGAATTCTCGATGGCAACTTCTGTGCAAATATTATGTTGTTTCTGGTGCATATCATTGTTGTTCAGTCTGGATTTGTTCGTCATTTTTTATCATAAGAAACTTGCATCTGTTCTCAAATTTACATTGATAATTATGGCTGCAGGTTTCTGCCAATGTAAAAGAGAAGATCACAGCTGCCACAGAGGAGGTCTGCTTTTTTACCTCTTGCATCTGCACTGCTATATACTTTGATCTGCTGGAATTCATTTGATGTTTACTTCTTTTTGTTCTATGCAGGTCAAAGGAACCTTTGGAATTGGGAACGAACAGGCTTCAGGGCCTTCTGGTGCTAAATCTGAGAATTTCGCTGATGCAGAAGATGTAACAAATGCCTCATCTGGGGAACAGAAACGCCAGGAGTCAGGGTCTAGTAATACTGAAGAAACATTATTTGGCAAATTTAGGTCAAGTGTCTCTTCCTCGTATTTTTCCTCTGCTTTCTCTAGAGTTAAGGAAGCAAAGTTTATTGACATGGCTAAAAAGGGATATGACATTGTAAAGGATGAGTTAAGTGGTAATCCAACTAAGAGAAAGCACCTGGAGTACGATCCTTCTACCACCCCTCAAGTTGAAGTAAGTACAAGAACGGACATTGTTGCTGTACCCCAATCTCGCTGGAGTAAAAAGTGGGAGGCTTTCAGAATGAAGGTGAAATTTCTTTCTGCCCATTAAATATTACAAAAAAAGTTATATCTAGTTGTCTTTCCTCTTATTTGATTTTTTTGTTTGTATTCTCTTACCTAGATGCAAGGTAATCCTATATTCAAGCGTTTTGATGAATTACGTAAACCTGTTACGTCAAAAACCCAGGAGGTAAATTCCAATTCAATTATTGTTTCTGTTCTTTAAAAAAAAACTCCACTTCGTACTTCATGTTTTTGAGTGGATAAGACATGCTGTATTATGTATTGCTTCTGTTTTTTTTTCATGTTACGGCAGGCATGGATGTTGTCATAAAACTCTATTGAATAGAATTTTAGTTGGCCGTATGTTTGACAACTTGTTTATATGTACCACCTGTCTTGAGATTGCTGTATTGCTTGTCTTTGTTGAAATTGGCAGATTGCTGAGGACATGCGGGAACATTGGGAGACAAGCGATAGTCCAATTGTTCACAAAATTCAGGAGTATGCTGCTAAACTTTGTTTACTTCTTCTTTTGCTCACTATCTGCGAATAATAGTTTTTTTTTTCTTCTGAGGGAGGGTTGTAAATGTTCTTTGTTTTGCCCCCAGAAAATTATAATTTTTTCGCTAAAGAGTTAATTGTAAATATTTGAGTGCTGAATTGACCATTTTCCTTTGACAGTTTAAATGAAACTATTTTTCAAGAAACAGATACTGCTGCATCAATCAAGGAGATACGCCGCCGAGATCCGTATGATCGCATTGCCATTTGCTGCTTCTTATCATACTTATTTGAATAACTTGATTAATATATTTTCTAATTGTAATGTTTGGATGGATTAGATCCTTCTCTTTACCAGACTTTGTGGCAGAAGTACAGGATGCTGTCAAACCTGTGCTTAATGCTTACATCAAGGTTAGTGCTGTGAGAGCTGAGCTTGTTTAGGTTCCATCCCCAATCTCTCTCTCTCCTCTCATCTTTTGTTTTTGTTTTGGTTTTTTTTTTTTGTGTTCATGGTTTTCAGTCAACGTATCATCATCTCAATGTTGGTCCATGTGAGTGCCATTATAGTTTCTCATCTTTATGTAATAACGTGCATTTTAAATGTAGGGAGATGTTGAGACATTGAAGAAGTATTGTAGCAAGGAGGTGATTGAGCGGTGTAAAGCTGAGCATGATGGTTTCCGAAGCCATGGAATCTTTTTTGATCACAAGGTAGAAAACTTGCTTCCTCCTACATATTAGTGTCTCCATGTCAATTATAGTTGCATTCTATACTGATGGGATGTTAATTAGGAACACATGTCAAATAGTATTGATCTTTGGGTGGAGAATAGACTTCATTAACGATGAGAAGTGAGGTTGGAGGTATATAATGACTTAATGAAAAATGAGAAGTGAGATTGGAGGTAAATAACTTAAAACATTGAGGATGGGACTGAAACTTTAATATATCAATTTTTCAGAAGAGAACGTTAATATATCTCTTCTCTTATTTAGCCACATCTTCTCAAATAATGTGGCAACATTATTCACAATGCCAGCTCATTTATCATGACTTTGAGAGTTGAGGTTACTAAATAGCGACTTTTGTATGCTAGTGTCATTAACTGTAGTTTGGTGACAAGTCATTTCTACCCTAAATTTAGTTCTATACACTGAGATGGTAGAAGTGAGTGATGGAAGCATTTTCAGGGCGTATGCTGTATATGTTGTCATGCAGCTAATTTTGATTTTTTTGGGGGTGCAGATTCTACATATATCTGATGCAGAAGTAAGAGAGACGAAAATGATGGGAGACTCTCCCATAATCATTGTAATGGTAGGCATTTTCTTTTCTATTTTTCTGTTTTTGTTCTAAGTTTTATTTAATAACAGAAGCTGATAGTGATGGCTCTTTTCGGTGAATTTAACAGTTCCGAACACAGCAAGTGTATTGTGTACGTGATAAAAATGGTGCAGTAACAGATGGTGGCAAGGTAAATATTATTCGTTTTCTCACACACACACACCCCTATCCACACACATTATATTAAATGCGTTATATTCCCCCCTTGAACCACAATTCTCTATAAAAGCATGCACGGTTGTGTCATTACTCTGCTTATTGGATATTTTATATGTACGAACTCATGTTTTGTCGAATCGTATTGTTTCATTAGGACACAATCCACACTGTGTATTATGCCTGGGCCATGCAACAGGTGGATCCTGAAGAACTTGGTGAAGGTGCTATTTACCCTATATGGAGGGTAAGAGAGATGCAGCAATTTGGAGTTCAAGCCCTTATTTAGTTCACAAAATTCTGACCATATCGATGGACGTTGTAGCATTTTTATTGCTCAAAATGTCTTTTTGTTTCTTTTTTCTCGTGTTAGAACTTCTCTGGGTTTTGTTATTCACTGCCAGGAAGTTCTGTAGTAGATTACTTCTCATTTTGTTGTTAGTATCAATTAAGTGTAGTTTTGTACTACGCACAATTATAAATTTTAAAGAAAGGTTTTCTCCATTCTCTCTTGCTCGTCTCCTCTATAAATCTTTTTCTATATGGAAATGGAATCATCTTTGTTCTTTTGCCGCGTTCTTTTATTCTACGCGACCTTCGAATCTTTTACAAGTTGCAGAAAAGAAAATGTAGATGCATTGTACTGCACTCGTCTGTGTACTACCACTTTACCACAAGGTGAGAGCAAAGACAACGAAAAGGAGAAACATGGAATGGAGCATTCCAAGCTGAACCAAAACCCACCAACGTTCATAACCCAATACCTCAACCTCGAGTTAGAATCGAGATTCATTGGGTGCATCAAATTCATACTTATAAAGACTTTTTTTAAGTGAGTGACTTTCATAGAGTTGACAAATTCTTAGATACTTTCATAGAGTTGATAAAAGTCACTAGTAAATTGGCAAGACTTTTGCTCTTAACAATTAGCTTTAAAAGTATGGAAAAGTCATTCATTTAATAAGCTTTTTAAAAGTCATTAACTTTTTGGACCACCAAACTTTTAAATACTTTTTAAAAGTCATAAATATTAAATACTTTTTAAAAGTCATAAATGGATACCACCAAACTTTTAAATACTTTTTAAAAGTCATAATTAATACCACTAGACTTTTATATACTCTTTAAAAGTCTAAATTGAATACCTCCAATCTGATTAGGCTGATTTTGGGCTAGAGGTAGCTGAACATGGATAAGTTGCAGCCTAGATTCTAGAATCAAACCTGCTTTTTGGCCTTAAGCGCGTAGAGTAAGAAGTACGCTACTACTATGGTCCATCCATCCCATATATTATAAAATAGTACAAAACGAATACACAATCCAAAAGCTGAAGGAATCTAGCAGCTTAGCTTACCGTACTATAAAACAACAATCCCTCAGCATACTCTTCGCAAGCCATCCATTTACTCTCTCTTCTCATCTTGCTTGAGACTGAGGCTTCCACCGGCCAGAAGGGCTTGGAAGAGCTTCACTTCCAAACTACAGAGCAAGCTCCACAAACCCAAAGGCATCACAAAACCCAGAAACCGTGTCAAAGCAATCACTGCTGATGCTGCTTCTTCTTCTCCTTCTGCTTGTGCTTCTGGTCGACTTCGACCCTACAAATTTCTCCAACTGCGTTTCAAACGCAGACGGCGTCTTGCCCTACGTTTTCGCTATAACCACCCTCAGCTCCTACAGAATCGCAGCACTGCACATGTCTATGTTGACAAGCTTTTTAAAGAGCCGGCTGTGACTGAGCCAGTCGAGCGCTCTCAGCCTCCTGTAGAAAAGTGCAAGCAAGCTGCTGCTGCTGCTGCTGCAACAATAGCTACTGGAAGTGGGGGCGAGAGAGCTTGTGCTACAGCAGACGATATGTGGGAGTCATTGGGATTTGCTTCCCCTCTGATGCATGGAATTGATGAAAGAGCTGAGGAGTTCATAGCCAGGTTCAGAAAGGAAATGGAGGTTCAGGAGAAGCTGGCACGCGATCATTTGTAGCAGAAGCTTTAAAAAAAAAAAAAAAAAATTAGATTAATAGATCATCTATACATATGTAAATTAAGTGTGATTGTTCTGCTCAAGAATTTGTTTCGCATGAATCTGTGATATTTATTCGTTTCAAGATAAAAAAAAGAGTGAATTCTGTACTTCGTAGCTTATATTTAGCATGGCATGAAGGATTGAAGAGTACATGTTTGGCTGTAGAAGATTTACTTGATGGGTTTGCAGAAGACAGCGAGAAATAAATCAAGCAAATTTGCAATGTTGATACGTGAAGATTCCTTTGGGTTCTTTTCTTTCTTTTTAGTTGGAAATACGTTAACAGTACAAAATTTAAATTAATGTTCCGTCATTGCAGTTTGGTTTTTAACAATTGATTCACGAAATCCATAACAGCAACGTAATTAGGTAAATTCAAAGTAATGTCATTACACAACTCATTACATGACAACTGAGAACAAAGTCAACAACAATTCAAATGGCCCAACATCCACAGGGTAGCTCACGTAATAGCAATAAAACTACAGTATCCTCAGTACTTAAGCTTACAGTAATCACGACTGAGAGGTTTGCAAATCAAAGATGGAGGCTCCAGCTCAGCATGTTCTGCCACAACCGAACTATGAGTTCAAGAAGTCCAGCTTACAGAACTGCTGTATAAGAGCACTGCCATTACGTCTCATTGACAACCTTGAAAGCATTTTGAGAGAAGGGCTCCATCAGTTAAGAAAGTCCTTCATTGGATCATCATGATGAACTTTCTTCATCCTATAAGCCTCCATATCCTCAGCAGTAACTTCATCATTCCATTTTACATTATATTTGCGCTTTCTTTCATCTCTCACTTCTCTCTTTCTTGCATCCTCCTTTTTAAGAGCATCAGCAAGTAACTTCTCATCTAAAACCAAATCATCTGGTATATCAGTTCCCCAAGTAGCAAGTCTTTTCTCCTCCACTGGTTCAGGCATATCTCCAATGGCCTCTTTACGAGCAATGTTAGCCTTCATAAGTTCACCTGCAGCCTCAGCAGCCTCAATTCCAGCAGCGCCAGTGCAATAGCTATTGCGAGTCAACTGCTTACAGCACCTGTAGCCCCATTGATGATCCTTCCACCATGAACCCCATACACTGGTGTGGTTGTTGGCATATACATCTTCTTCATACTTGCTTCTGGGAAGTGTTGTTTCTTGCCCCTTGATGATCCTCCCAGCACGATCATATTCAACTTCTCGTTCACTCTGTCCCAGTAGAAGCTCCCTAGGAAATTCTTCTTCATTAGCTGCATTGCCATACTTCTCCAGAATGGTGTCCTTTGTTTGTGACTTCAAATTCTCCTTGATCACCTTAAAATTCTTATAAAGCAACTCAGCTTGGGACGGCGCTGCTTGCATGTGAATATCTTGTCCCTTTTCAAATGATTCCCAAGCATGGATGTTGAGCTGCTTGAACTCCATAGCTTGACCACTATTTCTATGTCGATTATCACCCTATATCACAAAAGCAAATACGAGAACAATAAAATATACGGTAAACCTCACCTTAAAAAAACTAGGAAAAAAATACCAAAAAAGCAGTTAACTATTGTAGGCACTTACCCCATAGAACTTCTCATTCGGATCCGCATCAGGAAGAGGGTCCTCACGCATGGATCGGGTTTTTGGGTCATAGTGTGCAGAGTCGACATCGAGGTTTAAAAGATACTTTGCTGTATCCTCACGAATACGCAAATTCCTGCAAACAAAAATACATGAGTAAGAATTCAAATAGACACCAATGCAGAAGTGAGACAATAACACCCCTTCAACACAAGATGACACCCCTTCAACACAAGATGACAATTAAAGAACCGGTATAAAGAAGTTTTCACCTGACAGTTCCTGTGCTCCCACCACCCGTTGTACGCACACGCTTCTCAACCTTAGCAAAGTCCATTTGTTTGCTCTCATCAACCTTGGCTTCATCCACCCTCAAATCATCCTCATTATCATCCTCATCCTCATCACTAACCCCGTCCTCTCCATTTGGGTTATTATTTTTCTCCTCTAATTTCTTGAGCTGTTGTGTCTTTACGTATTTCCTTCGAGCTTCATCTCTTGATTCATATCTCTCAATGACACGGGCATAGGTTGATGCATCATATCCATTCCAGCGGTCCCGTTTTCCATCATAGTCAAGCTCAAAAGTCTCTATCTTTTCATCAGGAGCGATGTGTTTGTTTGTAAACTTTGCTCCCACTCTCCTAGGTCTTTCCATACATGCCTTTGAGTCGTGTGTCATGGCACCACAGCTGTAAGAATAGACATTCAAACATTATTCTCCAGTTCACGAGATAAACTGAAATGGAAACAAAAGCCTTAGAGAGAGAGAGAGAGAGAGAGAGAGACAGAGACAGAGACAGAGACAGAGACAGAGACAGAGACTTACTTCTCACATGCACCCTTCCTATATTTATCAGCCTGGTGTATCTTTGCACCTCTGTCATACCATGATGTTGTATAATTAGGATCTGATTTCCATTTCCTTTGATGTTTTAAGCTCTGAGAAAATTAAAACAAAACAGAAAAAATGTCTCAATATTCAGAACTTTTGCCACAGCGTATGTTCATCAAAACTAGGAACTCATTAGAAAGAAAATGAACAACTTACAGGCCTCTCAGAGTTGAGATACCAAGGTGCGGATGACATATATTGGGGTATATGAGGATTAATCTCCTTTCCATCCTCATCCAGTTCAGCTGGTGCAAGCCCAGCTTTACGCGCTTCTTCCAATTCGATTTGTTTGCGATGGTCTTCCCTAGATTTGAATGCCACTACAAGACCAACCACATAAGATACATCAATATAGGAGTAGGGGAGGAGAAACACAAGTTTTTCAAAAAACACAAGTTTTGCCAAAACCCAGAAAAGCAAAAAGCAAAAAAAGATTATCTACATTCTAGATTAAAATAAACTTAGTCTGGATAAAGAGAAACCATATATTATCACATCAACATAGTAGTTTCTAAGGTAAAGCCTAGGTAAGTTTCTAACACTGCTAAAAAAAATCAACCTTTCATAGGAACATATAAATTAGTAAGCACAGCAATCATCCAAGCTGTAAGGCCCAATTTCAAATTATAACTGTTTCCTCTTGTTTCACCTATTGATACTGTTTTTATGATCTTCACTTTGAGTTGGAGAATTGACAACAGTGATTTGAATTATAAAATCCAAATGTCAACCAACTTGAATGTGATAACTGGTAAGCCCCAATCAATTTCAAATTTTTATAACATAATTTCAACCCAGGTCGCGGAAAAACCCTAAAATCCATAAACTAAACGAATCACACTATGGACCCCATCTGAGCTCAAAACAATCAAATCTTCGATCTGCTATAAGTAATGAATATGATTCAAGAATTAAATTCAAGAAAAATTCTACCAAAAAAGATTATTTTTAATGATTCAGACAAATTTTGAGTAACAAATTGTGAAATTTATTATATGAGATATAGGGAATAAACGATGGAAAAGAAGAGAGAACCTGAAGCAGTCGCCATGTTTGGTCGTCTCGAAGCTGAAACTTGAAACGACAGGAGAAATTGAATTGAGAGGTCGTTTTGAGCGTCAGCTTTAGAGGTGTTGATTGTCGATTTATATAGGCCCTAAAACCCGAGATCGACTTGCACGAAAATAAATATTTCGGCTACGAATCCAACAGACGAGGGATTGGGAAACCCAAGCAGAGACGTGGCTTTAGAACGAACGACTCCTCCGCCTCCTCCTTCTCTATCTTTCTGAAACAAGGCCTGAGGCGGTTATGTTCCTTCCAATGGAAGATGGAAACGATAGCGTTTCGTCTTTTCACAAACCCAAAAGGACTACCTATTGGGCTTAAAGAAAGGGCTTAATATGGCCCTTCATTCAAGGCCCAAATTCAAAACGGGGTTGGCTTTGGGTTGTGTTTATTGAACTGAACCAAGTTGAATTTGGTCCTGACCCGAATTGAGAGCTTGTATTGAACTCCCGACCCGCCCAGCTCAACCCGACTTGCACCCTAATTTAATGGATACAATATTATAGATGATCAACCTTGTGGTTATTGGAATGTTTTAATGTTAATCATTAAACATGTACAAGCATATTGGCACTGAAAACTTAACATGCATAGATTTGAGTCTATGATCTCTACCGATAACAAGTTATTTCAGAAAACATACTATATAGATAGTTTGACAAAAGAATATTACTAAGTTAGAATCATAGTAAAAATACATGACGGGAATAAAGCGTACACGGTACATGTAAATATGTAATCAAACATGTATTACTTTTTTTTTTTTTTCCTCCCTTTCAAAACACAAACATTAATATATTGTTTATACTTTCAAGTTGTAGAATTATAGAACACAAATGTCAAAGTTCAAAGCATTTCATGATGAGAGAGATACAAATTAAAGTTGACATGCTTTAGGTGAGTGGGTGTTAGCAGAGACATGCATATCTTGTGAGGATTTTATAGGCTTATAAATATTTGCTTCTAAACTCATGTTTAGAGTGTTAACTATATTAATTACGTGCAAATAATCTTTTTTCTTCAGGTCTACGCAAAGTGCACGTGTTTGCCGCGTATTTGTTTTTCTTTGTTCTTACTTGAGTCATATGCACGCCTGCAAAGTATCGTTATCGAGGATTATAAAATAGGCAAAGGTGATAACTCCAAATTTCATGTGAAATCTACTGTTGGGCAATCATGCTCTTTAAGTGGAGCCCTTATTAAGTGAAAGAGAGGAGAAATACTTAGCTATTACCGATTTATAAAACCTTTTTCTTAATCTCTCCCGTTATTGCCCGTTGGATATAAAATTATTTTATGTGTCTCGTTACCTTATAGAAGAGTGCACTTAAGAAAATTAGGTCGATAGTTTGATTAACTAATTGATATATCAAACTGTCTTATGAGAAAATATTATTCGTTACGTGTGATAGAAAAGTATACTTAACGTATGATTAACTAAGAAAATTAGGTCGATAGTTTGATTAACTAATTAATATATCAAACTGTTTGATAAAAAATATATTATTATGTAGCATGGTTTCAACTAAGAATTTCCGCATAAATTTCGTTCTTCTTTGAAAATATAGCATTCACCACCCCTTGGTAGGCTAATTAAGAAAACATTAAGTGCATATAGTATGATCTATTTTGCAAAAGACTATACACAATCCCAAGCTGATTAACTGGAGAAATTTTTATATGTTCCAGGTACACCACGTAGCTGGTGTACCATCCAATAAACATAGGACATGTGGAATTATTGTCCAACTTACTGCATTTCTTTTTATGTCATCTGGCGGGTTGTATTGGAAATATTCCATATGTCCTTCGTCTATTGGATGGTACACCAGCCACGTGGTGTACCTGGAACACCCAAAAATTACTCGATTAACTGGTAGTTTCTTCTTCATATTAGTCATTAATTAATAAGTTAGCCTTTAACCACCATTGATTAACGTTTGTCTTGGTTCTTGGACCATGGTGACATCCATCTCATAAATTTGAGAAGAATTTGCATGCCACGGGATAACACTACTATTTTACTATATCCCTCGTGATATACAGGTTGTTCTCCATAAACCTCAACCAAACTTGTCCTCTGTGCTCTAAGTTCAGAAATGATTGCCTTCTTGCTTGCTGGTCGAACACAGATTTAGATGATAATTATTTTGTCGACAAACAAATTCATTCCGACAAAATTGAACAATACATATATATATATTTATGTTTTGCCGCGTTGAATACGATGGTCTCATTTTTGTTTTTCTAAGGGTCAAAGAATTGGACGGCAGAAAGCAAACCAAATTCTATTTCCCAACTGGAAGCTTAATGAATAAAATTACAAAACAGTCTTCTCGTTCTCTCCAAATCAAATACCTAATAATAACTCTGGAATTTCATCCGCTCCTGGGAGAATATTGAGCCAAAAATCCATGCTGTTATGGTCATACATATCTAAGCAAAACCCATCATCAGCAGGGCCCACACCAACTCCTGGGACACCACCAATGGCCTGAACCTGGTCCACCATCTGATCAAAATTCTCAGCCGACAATACCTCCGACCAGAAGCTCTCATCAGCCTCTGGTAAGTTTGCTGCGTACCCATCAAACTCCATGCATGTCTTGTCGTTGTTGCTTTTGATGTTGCTGTTGTTGTCGCTTGTGGCGGCTGACGACGTGTCACTTGAGGTGCATTGAGGAGGAGAGGCTGGCCCACAATCCAAGCTCTCAGATTTTTCACTGGGCTCTGGCTCTTGCTCTGTTTTTGTGGAGAAGAAGCGTGCTCTGGTTTCTGAGGTGGTGGTTCGGTTTTGTTTGAGCCTCTTTTTTAAGTGGGTGTGCCAAACGTTTTTAATTTCATTGTCTGTACGACCCGGCAATCTAGCTGCAATTGCTGACCATCTGAGATTATAGGAAAAATAAAAAAACAAGAGCAAAATCAGAAATCAATTATGATATCAAATCAAATCTGTTCTGTCTGTCACATGAATGATTATGTGCACTACGCAAAACTGCCATGTTTTTTTTTTTGTAGGTATTTTAATTGCTTGAAAAACGTGCTTTTTGTTGTTGTTTAGGCTTGTGCATGAGAAAGTTGTGTAAGGAATCTTTTGCAGCGCCCACATGCTTCACTAGGAGGCTAGATTGGCAGCTAGTATGAACCCATTTGAAAAAAAAAAAAAATGAAGGGTTGTTTTTGCAGCATCAATTTGTGTGAATTCACATTGAATACGAACACGATCTAAATTGAAAGTGACGAGTCTGTCGATCTAACGGCTACAACCGTGTTATATACAAATACAAATTGGTTTGTAGTAATGATAAGTACCTATTTCCTAGCACTTCATGTAAGTTGATGATTGCGTCTTCTTCTTCCCTGCTGAAATTCCCTCTTTTGATATCCGGCCTCAAGTAGTTTGTCCATCTGAGTCTGCAACTCTTTCCACACCTCAACAAACCTAAAGAGAAAAGAAACAAGAAACATTCATCAAAACATGGAAAAACAGAGAAACCAGAATTTAGCATTTCACTGAAAAATGCCAACATGGGTAATTAAAATCAGGCCAATTCATCCACTTTCTACAATGAATTTCTGAAACTTTAATAAAAAGCCAAATGCTTTCGTATATTTCTAAAGAACCCGAGAAACAGACAGCAATTAATCGGTGTGTAATTACTACCAGCTAGTTTTGGCAGAGCTCGCCAGTTGCCATGGCCATACTGTTGAATGTAAGTGACAAGTACGTGATCTTCTTCAGGGGTCCAAGGCCCTTTCTTCAACCCCATCTTCTCACAGCAAGGAGCTCTCACCATCTTCCTCTTCCAAAAATTTATCAGAAAAAAATAAAACCCAACTCTCTGTGTTCTTTGTTCTGCTAGGCTGCTCTGCTATTAGTTTTTCAACCTTCTCTGAAAGCTCAAAGCAAATAGCAAGGCCAAAGAATGAGAGAGCCATAAGTCCATATATACACACGCAAAGCGAAAGTGTGCGGGCCCGGTACGAAATAGTCCAAAGTACAGAAATGATTCAATTGAAAATATTATTTTGTAAAGACAAATTTGGCCCCCACTGTATATTTCTAGGAGATCTTTTTTTTTTGGTCAAACCGATGTCCTGGTTCATAGTTGTCCGATTATTTGATTAGTCAAACTAAAACGTGGGCTTTTACTTCCTTGTTTGTTGCTTTGTATTTTTTCTGGGTTTGGCTTCTTGGCTGCTCACCTCTGGAATGAAAGCACTGTTTCTGACCCGAAAAGTAATAATAATAAACGTGGGGATTTTTATTTCTATCTGAAATGGATGTGAACCTTTTTAGCTGTATTTATAACCAAGTGGATCAAACTTTTTCACGCAATTTGAGTTTCAACCAGTCAAGATATATAGCAGAGGTTCTTGAATTTTCAACAGCTCTGACTTCTTTTTATTTTATTTTATAATTTTTATGAATAATTATTGTATTGCATTCACTCTTCAAGTAGGAGTTTAATATTTGGTTTTTGAGGCCCCTTGGCCGTCGTTTGTTAGGGAGGAATAAATTAGACTGGATTAGATAAGCAAAATTCCTATGTTTCATGTGCAATCAAGGCATAATATGAATTTTGTTGTCTAACTGAGGATGAAGGAGGACTATTCATAAGCGGTTGATGACTAAAACTTATCCCTCGTAAATCCCACCATTTTTAAGGGGATTAAGGGGGATAAGTTCTAGTCATCAAACCTCTTATAGATAGTCCTCATTCTTCCTTCAAGTTAGACAACATATCCCATAAAATGCATGCATTTTACTAGTCTAATCTAGTCCTCTCTATCAAACAAACCGTAAAGGTTTTTATTTTTCCTTTTGACACTTTTGTATAGGAGAAAATGTTTATGTATGAATTGGCTTTGTTCAGGTAGAAAAACAAGGAAGGCCAAACTCCCTTCTGGCATTGTTTCTAGTTCAACATAAGTGCCTTGGAGGGTCAAGAAAGAGGGCTAGTTTTCTTGAATAGATTGCAGACAAAATTCAACATCATATATATTCTTTTAAATTTGCATAATTTTAACAAAATCCATTTTTAAATCCCATTTGATTCTAATTAAAATACGATCACAAATTTCGCCACAAGGATTGCTTGATACAAAAAAGATGGCCTAGTTAAAATCTTACCTTAAAAGACTTTCAAAAGAGAAAAATTCTAAAACAAAACGACCCCTCCATAATGCTAACACAGGGAGACTCAAACTGATAGTGTACATGCCTAACTTCTAATGTAAATGGAAGAGTTGACATATATTTGAGCCAACCTAAAAATGAGCTAAATTATACATTCACATTAGAAATAGGGCTTGGGACAAAATCTAGTGCCTATATATGATTGTCTCTATGTTCAATATTATTGGAAGTCTCAATCCAGCAGAGAAAAACGTCAAAGGTGTGAGATCTATTGAGTATAGATGAATCAAGTTTTAGTTCAAATTCAATTGTGTTTTATGAGAGAGACTGTTAAGAAAATGACATTAACAATTTGTGCAGCCAATTAAATTCAGAAATCTCTTAAATCCCAATTAGCAGTGAGATTAATTATAAACTAGTAAGTAGGGCATGGGATGCCACTGAGCTCACCACTTGCTTCATGATCCTAATTTTCTGTTCTTTTATCATTATCTGGTGTGTAAAATTTTCAAAGAGAAAATGATTAAATTAAGTATACCGACTTGGACAATTACCAGAAATTCCAATGATGATCTCACCAAATTGAACTAAATAAAAGTAGGGAAATTGAGTGGCGTCGGCCGTCACCATATGGACAAGGTGCTGATTGGTGATTAGTAAGTCCTAATCAAACACAATTAAAAAAAAAATACATGCAATGGAAGCAACTGTTGTGGCCATAGACTGTCCCAATTAGTCACTAATGATGTCACTAATCCAGTCAAAAAGCTATACTTTGACCTTTTTCTTTTCTCCTACCTAAGTACACTTCAAAATTTGAAGGCAACAAATGAAATTCAATTTGAATTGTGAAGAAAAAAGTCTTCATATTTGTCTTTGTTGTTGACACAAATTAACCTAAAAAATCAAAGAACGAACGAATGAACATAACTCATCATATGATAACGTGTAATACGAATTTTGATATCCATAAATATGATGAATTTGGAACACACATAAGATCATGTTTGAAACTCAGATTGAACTGGATATCAGTGAATCATGCCAATACACAAAATCGGACAAGCAAAAGATGAATATTAATATATTTATTTTGGCAAGGTTCGACGTGCAATCAATCAACTCGTGCATATACGCATCTTACAGGCAAATTAACTTCAACTTGACTCTCCAGGGTAAAAGTAGCAAGCCAGTTTATTCAGTAGTAATATTATATATGTGTTAAATTTTGACAACTTTTCCCTGGTTAAATGTATGAAGACCTAAATATATGTATATAAAGTTAGTCAATCACTTTAATTACCCATCGACATAAGATGGAGAAGAAGCTGGTCATGCTTTTCAACATAGTTACATATAATATGACATATGATCAATGTTATTGGGCGGTTTGAAGTGTATCTTGATTGCTTTTAAGACGCTCTTTTCAAAGAAAGTGTTTCACGGGAATCATATTTCTGTTGCGCTGTAATTTCATTATTCTTGAATTTATTAACTTTCCCTTATAATCCAAATCCCAAATTTTCTAACCTACTTCTTTGACAGAAATTGGTACACACGTCAATTCACATTTTTTTAATAATTTTGGCAAATCTCTATTTCGAGGAATCATATTTATAAGATTATGGCAATTTCAAACAAGTACAAATATGAGTTGATGCATGTTTACTGTGACACACCCTCGTCATGCATGGACAGCTCCAAACAAGCAGTTAATTGTAAGACAAGCCCTCAAGACATATTTTATACAACTAATGCTGTACCAAACGAGCCCTCGACATTCTTGCCAACTTGCCAAGCCTCACATCAGGGAAAAAGGATACATCAGTCCATGTAAATCATGTGTACACAAAATCATGGTTGGGTAATTTCTTATGCTTCAATTAACTTTGGACATGCAAATTTAATTAGGCAGGCATTTGAAAATATAGATGTGGCCAAAGAATGTGTATACAAACTCACACTGTATAGGATCGATCTAATAAGTAAAAAAGCTTGGGTTAAGATACTTGATGCATTAATTTGACAATTTTAACATGCACTTATAACTTTTACACACTTTTATGAAAGAGAGATTTGAATTTATGTTTCTTTTCTAGAGGTATGATTTCGTTTAGTCTATTTCACGAGTCAAAACTGTAGTACTGTCATCTCATATTGAATGAGGCACGAGTTACAACTGCAGTACTGTCATCTCATATTGAAGGAGGCACAATAAAATACTTGAACCCGAGTGCATGGATAAACACTCTTAACTACTTACTTACGAGTCATCTAAACCTAACTCTTCACCAACATATTAAATAGTCAAAATTAGTATAATTATTATTAATTGAAAATTTAATATAACGTACTGTGATATGATTTATGGGTTAATCTATGAGTCCAAAATGATTATTTCCGCAAATTGAAAATTTAGAAGATGTCAAGTTGATACAGTCGAAAATTTTGAACATGTCAAGTTCCTTAGGCTTTGGCTTGACATGAAAACGAATGTTGTATTTGTGACCGACTAAAATTCCTTTCTGTTTTTTATTATTATTTATTTTCGAAATGAACAAAAATAGCAGCCAGTACTATTATTAATTTTAAATGGGATGATATTTAACCGAAAAAAGTACTGGCTGCCAAATTACCAGAGTGGCTGTGGTCCTCCCCTTCTTCCTTCTTCCATGTTTGACACCGAGGATCAAAACAGGTTTTTTCTTTCCAGTGTAACCAAACAAAAAAAGGTACTGGCTGCCCTATAAAATTCTTTGTATTTTATATACGTCGGCTTGGCTAGTTGTGTATATGTTTGTGCTAAAAACCAGACACTAAAAGAATACGCACGTTTTGTTAGAGTATCTTTTGATTAAAGAGAGCATCTCAGCGGGCGTGCTATGATGAGCAACTTTTCCATTATTGGCCTGAAAAAATCTGCTACAATATTATATTGAGAACATAAAACCTACATAGTGTTTAAACTAGGCGTGGGCTCGATTCGGGTTGGTTTGATTTTGAGTCCAACCCAGATACCGAATCGGAGGCTTCGAGTTGGCTATTCTGGGAAACCGGTCAGTCCAGTTAACCAGAATTGGTAGTTTGGGTTGATTCAGTTTCAAGTTTAGGCCGAAGAGAGAGAGAGCGAGAGAGAGAGAGAGAGAGAGCAAGAGCAAGAAGAAGGGAAGAAAATAGACAGGGAGAGATTGGGACAGGGGAGAGAGGAAGAGGAAGGAAAAAAATAGAATAAGAAGACGAATCAAACTGATTGAAGACCCTTTTCCAGACTAGAGCTAGTTGGCAACAATTACTCTATTAATTAAGATAAAATTATAAAATAGCAATTTCTCACGCAGAGAGCACGTGCTGGACTGCTAGTTCATCTTTACTTTATATCCTACATTCCATATAGTATTGTAGTAGGACGTTACAGAGATTCCCTACTCTCTCTAAACATTTTGTCACAAGGTTCCCTATGTTTCAATCCTGCCAGTATAAAAGAATTTCAAAATCTTGAAGAATTGTCTGAATCTGAAGCTACATCCGACCACCACGCGAAACGACTTCCTGTTCCATCCAGAAAGCGATCAGTATGCCACCCCTTGGCCTGCAGTTCAGATACAAATGGACCATATACATCATTCATCTTCTCGTACGCCTCTTGCAGTGCACTAGAACTTGGCACACCAAAAGACTTCTCGATATGTGTGGCGTATCCAGCAACAAGCCACCCCCTCAATGCATCTTCACCAGTGGCGCTGTGCTCCAATATCATGTCGACCTCTTTGTTTCCATGGCTTAAAATAAACTTCTCTTCAGGGAACCTTTGTTTCAATTCATCAAGTTTTGAAGGCTTGATGACCTCGTGGAAAGACCTTCCCACTTTTACATTTCCAGCATCTTCTATGAGTCGCCCAGGAAATAGGAGATCTTCTCGATACCTTAGGTCTGATGGGCTTGATATCTTCCCTGTCTTGAGAAAATCAGCAACAATCAATGCAGTCCTCTGTGGATTCAATGTGTTGACAGGAGTTGCCCGCATTTCTTCAATGACACTGTACACATGTACCATTGAAAGAAGAGGCCCAACAACCATCTGCAATGAGTTAAAGATCATTAGAAGCTTTTTTCTTCGGAAGGGACATTAAAAATTCACAACTACCACGTGAAACTCTTCTTTTAGAACACACACACACACACACACACACACACACACACACATGTATGTATATCATATCCTTAATTTGAAAAAGGATTTTTTATGCAATCCATTTTTATGAACACAATAAAATTTGTTGAATGGTAAAACTTTGGAATCAGACAGTGACATATATCCTATACCTTTCCTTGCATTGATGAACAGATAGTAGATGCTAACTGGATCCCTGCTCCTAGTCCAATGACATTGAACAGAGTTGAGATGGCCTCCCCTTTGGCAAAGAGGTCACTAAGATTGCCCTCTTTTGCAAAGGCAGAATAAATTGGTAATCTTGTTGCTCTTGCTGCAACAACTGCCATCCCCTGTTAACTTCAAAGGTAAAATACTTCAACACTGAGGAATCTATGAAATGATATTTTAGGATTGGAGAGCTGAATACTTCACATGGAAATGGTTTAAATATAAAGAGAGTAAAGTATCTTCCACAACAAGCTTACCTATTACTTTATCTTGATTGAAATAAACATTTAATCAGGAAGGAAATTTTATATCTACATGCAGTGAAGAAAAATCAAACGAGAGAGGAGGATTGAGAAGACAAAGTGAATATACAGATGTATGCATCTGTATGAAAAACAATACCTTTGCAAAATTTCCTAGCCCTGCGACTTGAAGAAAAAGTTGTGGACATAAAGGAGAAAGAACTTCCAAGCCAGTTCCCAAGTCATAGAGCACATCAGCTGCAAGATGGAAGGCTTAATTGAATTAGACACGTTCTAAAAGCAGTAAATATCACTTCCCATTAGAAACATACAGTTGCATATGAATCAAAGCTCCAGAATCAAGATACAGACCCAAAATTCTCCAACGTTTAGGCTCTGAATCCATTCTTGCACCCAGATTGGTACATATGAGCTTCCCCATGTGCTGCATCCCATCCTTTAGAACCTGCATGCAACAATAGAGAATTTGATAAATTTAAAATTGGAAGTGATCAGAGTCATGATTTTGTCACAAGTGATCTGATACTCCTCCAACATTAATAACTTACCCAGCTTACGACAGTTGCTTGGGCAGGGGTTGGTCGCAAGCCTGCAGCAAACAGGAGGGACTGTAAAGGAGTAAGAATGCAGCCAATGACCCAAATTACAATTGTCATTAAGATTGCATATTTTGAGAGAGAGAGAGAGAGAGTGAGCACATTTGTAGCACTTATATGATGAATCATAATACCACAATCAGAAATCCAAGGTGCTATTCATAACAAAATTTCATATGGATAAAGTACCATGCAAGCAAAATAAACTTGATTAGAAGTACCCAATTTATGATGCTTTAGAAAACTGTTGTCATTTAACTCATCAAATGCTTTGAAGGTGTCAGAAAAAGACCTGAGTTGAAAGCACTGACAGGGCAGCACTGGTGAAGTGCTGCAGTGCTCGGAATTGTGTGTATCTGAGATATCCTTCGTTCACACTGAATAAGTAAAAAATCATAAGCTAAATCAGTAATTGAACTAGTCTATGGGCTATCCAAGAAGTACGAATCAATACGTTACCTATATGGATATCCTGAGGGGAAAAATTTACTAACAAACGAGTCAGCCATCTTATTGAATACTGGCCTTGAGTCATCAAGAAGCTTCACCTGCAGGAAAATCAATGCAGTCAAAAAGTAGTTAAAAGAAAAAAACAAGAACAAAACCCAACCTAACTGGCAAAAACACATACTTGACCGCAGCTAGTTCATGTAATCCGCTTTCTAGTCCCTAAACCCGAATTCCGAACCGGACCCAAATTCCCATAGACTATGTAGTGTATTTTACCAGGAATTCTAAAACATTGTTGAACCAAAAGCGTCCTGATTTTCATCCCAAAAGCAGACTACTGAAAAATTATACCATGGTTTTTTGCCAAAGGCCCTTCTTTGATTCCCAAACCACATCCAATTTAAAGAAGCTTCTCTCTTTACCCATTTGTTAAAATCAAAACCAAAAACCCAACAACGAGTGACTAACTTACAGTGCTATTTGACTACAAAGTCCCCAACTGGGCACCTCATTAGAATTTAGGGTTTATGGTTTAAGGCAAGGGTTGCATTGGCTGCTGAAACTAACACTTACCCAGAACCCGCAAGTGAATATACAAATCATACAAGGTGAAGAAAATGGAACTTACAGTGAGTTGACCCTTGGGGTCAAACTCGCAGCGGTACGAGACTGATTCAGAGGTTTCGATCCAGTACACCGGCACCTCATGGGTTGGAACTTTGTCTGGTTCCTTCTTCTGCATCTTTATCTTCTCCTATTGATTCATGAACGATTAAGAAAAAAAAATGTACGTTAAAGCAAAATAGAGAGAGAAACAGAGTGCGAGGAACAAGCCGTATACGTAGACGGTATACGTGTATATGTATATGTATGCGTGTACACGTAGGCGTAGAGACATACCAACAAGTTCATGGAGGGAGAGGGAAGGACTGAAATGGGTCTAGCGCCGATAAGAATTTCGGCGGCAGAATCGGAGGGCCAACCCTCCTGGGTAAAGGCGAAATAATATTGAAGGATAATGCGTCGCCAGCTAACGGTGTCGTTTTTGTTGGATTTCAGTATCTTGAGCTTCGCTACATTAATGAGCAAGGATGATGCGACGTCGTTATAAAGGTTTACAACTTGATGAAGAGGCTCTCCTACTCTCTACCCTTTGGATTGCATTTTAGCACTTGTTGTAGCCAACAAAAGGCACTCACATTGCTTTGAATTCCAACAATGAAATAAAACTTACTTCTCATTGGTAGGTACACATTTTTATTCTAAAATTTGTTTGATAGTAAAAGAGACATTCTCCTTCTCTTCTGAACGTTGAAAGAGGACCCAAGTTTGATTCGCCCCTCTCCATTGATTAACAATCAAAAGCTTGGTCAAGTAACAAAATTTATGCAGAAAAAACCAATTTTAAATATTATCAAGAGTAATAATTACAGGCTGAGATAAGATTAATTTACACAAGTGAAAATTGCCTGAGAGGCATGACTTTTGACAATTACAAGATTCCACAAACAAAAGCTATGTCTCTCTGTTCAGGCTCTAGCTCGTGCAAAGCTCCTATGGAAAGGTCGACCAGCATTTCCTCATTCACAGTGTCATGTCCGCATCATCTTCATAGTCATAATCTTGTTCACTTGAAGGCCTGATTCTCTTCGCATCCCTCGGCGCAGGTCTTCCCTTCTTTGGTTTTCCTCTGTGACATCATTTATATAGTTAGAACGCTGATTCCAGGACTCAATGATACGGAACGATTGGTAACATCTGTTTTCTATCTTTGATACAGCTTGAGTAGCAATTCTAACACAACATTTAAAGTGTACAGAAATAGTGGAGTACTTACTGCCCGTTCGCATATATACCGCCTTTAGAACGACCTGGACCAAAGTCTGATCTCCCATCTACAGCAAACACAAGGGGAGAAAAAAATAAAAAAGATTGCACAGGTTGCTATATATTTGCTAATATATAAGCTTTACCATCTCGTGCGGCTGCAAGATCTTCAGCCTGAAAGAAGAAAAAGACAAACTATATGAATATCCATTTAGCAAAGTGGATTAAAAGCCAGCACTGCCTTTGAGGCTTTGAACTTTTAAGTTCACACACATTCACTTGAATGAACCCGTATTTTGGTTAAGACAATAAATTACAACAATGAAAGATGAAAACTGGTAAAGCCACCATAACGGAACTTTTAAAGTTCAGAATACTTACTGCTGGTGATGTGACAGAAGATAATGAGAACATCCTATCTTCAGGCTGAAATTTCCTTGATCGCTTCAAGCTGCAGCCAAAAGTTTTGAAGATTTCCATTCCATTAAATATGGATACAGTAAATCCAATTATACAAAATTTGCACAGATATAAGTATATAATCCAGAAAACATCAAATTTACGCATTGGTTTACTATTACTTGCATGTGGATCCTTATGCATCAAAAAATCTAACTGGAAAAATAGACTATTTGGCGAGATATATGTTGTAAGAACATTCAATTCAGATACCTTTAGAGAAATGAGTAACAACCAATTGTTTCCCAGACTGAAATCATGTCTCAGACATAAAGTAGTGTTGCCTGAGTCAATCCATTCAAAAGCTCCTAATATCATATATAGAAATAATATGGACTCGACATGTAAAACCATGTCATTCTGTGAGTTTATGTCTATGGCTTGGGGTTGTTCATGGCTAATAGGGACCACCTAGATGAGCTAATACTGACGATTTTAGCTTGAAAAGTGGTCAGTGAAAGAAGTGACCCTGTTATAGCATGATAGAATAAAAGAATTCAGCTAGCTAAGCTAAAGATAACATGGAAGAATAACAGGTCGATGACTCGATATCAGGCATAAATACCCAGAGTACTCAAACAGTAGTTCCTGCTTACAAGTTAGTGTTCTTGGATGAGGATAGAAACCCTTCAAAACCTTTTAATACATTGCCACATTGAGTTGGATCCTGCAGATAACTCGTCTCCAAATCATAAACCTGCATTTAAAGAAAACATTAGTTCCAGTGTATCACATATGCAGAGCAAAAAAGAGACAAATGAATTTTCCATCCATAGCTTATGCTGCAGCATACAATAACCAGTAAAATCATTTATTAAAAAAAGGAAAGAAAGCAAATTCCATGAAATAAAAGGTCTTCCATTTCAGTTATATCCCGAAAATGAGCCAAGAAATCAATAAACCCAGAAACGAAAAGGCTCATCCCCCACCCCCCAAATTATAGAAGAAGAAAGAAACATGTGAAATATTAAAAAATATATATAAAGAATGAACCTGTTTCTCAATGCCCCGGAGTTCGTCTTGAAGCTTGGCTCTCCTACTCAGAAGAGAGGCAAGCATTACTGATGGGTTGTTCGCCGTTTTCTGCCCTGCCAAATATTTAACAGAAAAAGAAATCAAATTCATAGACAATAAAAATCAAGCTCGAATATTTTCCTTTTTTTTTCCATCGAAAAAAATTATTCAAACGCATACCTTCTGAATCCATTCTCAGCAGGGAATCGTTTGACAGTTGCCCAGAAACCAAAGTTTGCGAAACCCAAAAACCCCCAAATTCTGGGAAAAATTCCGTAACCTAGGGCACACAATTTTCAATCGAGAGCACACAGACCCAATTCACCCACGATTAATTGGATCCGTCGGGTCGGGTGCGGATGCTCCAGCTTGTTACTGGTAACCACACGTGTGTTTTTTTGGAAACCACACGTGAAAACGTAAACAAATGAAAGTTGTGAGATTTCGTAAAAATTGAGGGATCGAAAGCGCAAATGAAACATGAAAAATCGATAATACCCTCGCTGTTTTTGTAATGTAGTAGGGTAAAAATTGGC
Organism: Prunus avium; assembly: GCF_965620075.1. Classification (NCBI taxonomy): domain Eukaryota; kingdom Viridiplantae; phylum Streptophyta; class Magnoliopsida; order Rosales; family Rosaceae; genus Prunus; species Prunus avium. Next base: position 37,793,255 of record NC_142291.1, read on the forward strand.
ATTTTCTATTTCGCCTATTCACTAATTGACCCAAAGGTCTGTTGTCTTATTACTCCAAAGTATTGACAAATTACTAATTAGCCCATACATTTATAGGGATTTTTGTTGTCACCTCAATTGGACGGCAGTTGCAAGGAACATGTAACTCTAAGTAATTAATAGTATTTACCTCTGTATCTAAAATCATGTGTTCAAATTCCCGCTCACTAACTATTCGCGTACGTTAAATTCTATTTTGTTAATGTATATCAGTCATTTTATTTCTTGATAGCCCACTAGAAGGGAACAAATATTATATTAACTCCAATCGATATAATAAAAATAAAAAATAAAAAATGGAGCACATACATGGATGGCTGACTTTACGAGGTGTAAGTCTGGAAGCTACTCCAAAGCCTTATTTATATATGCACTAGTTTTTCTATGTCTGCAATCACTCTGAGATTATACACCAGATTATCTGGGCATGTTCATTGGCATTGGAGCAAAGCAATGGAGAACCTCGTTTCAAGCTGGTACAACGTTCAACCCTTGCCGGACAATTACATATTCCCACCAGATGCAAGACCCGGGAAGCTAGATGTTCCTTTATGCAACAACATTCCAGTGATTGATATTGGTGGAGCTGGAGCAGAAGCTCATGACAGAACCTCTATAATTCAGAAAATGCTCAACGCGAGCGAAGAATTCGGATTTTTTCAGGTTGCTTAGGCTTCAATTTCTTCCTAATTTGGTCAACTCACCTCTGCTTTTTCATATGTTATTTATGAATCTCAGCTTCCACTTATAACTATGTTACATGTCATTTATAATTGAAGCAGGTAATCAACCATGGCATACCAGAAAATTTGCTGAAAGATACAATGGGGGTGTTCAAGGAGTTTTTTGAGTTGCCTGTAGAGGATAAGGCAAGCCTCTACTCTGAGGACCCCAACAAAAACTGCAGGCTCTTCACCAGCAGTGGCAATTATGACTGGGAAGAAGCTCATTTTTGGCGTGATATCTTAAGACACTCTTGTTATCCTTTGGAGCAATGCATCCAATTTTGGCCTCAAAAGCCAATTACATATAGGTAAGTGATGGTACCAAATAGCTAGACATTGAATACGATATTTAACATATAAGTAATACTATCGGTATCATGTTTACTGACCGCTTTTCTCTAAAGAGGTAGTCAATAACATCGTCAATAAATGTGGTACAAATAGTATTATTGTTCGAGATATTTGTGGATATTAATTAGGGCTTCTTAGATCTAGGTCCACAACGATTAGCTATAATTGGGTTTAGTCCTCGCGGTTTGAGTTTTAGATGCAGGTCCTTTTACATTTATTACTTTTTTGTTGTGTCAATTTTACCCTTTGAGGTAAATAAGGAAAACACATTGAAAATCTAAATTTAATACATTATTTCCTTGTAATTGAATTCCATAATTTAAATTTTGAATTCTTTCCTTCATAATATTCCTAATATATGGACAAAATACAATTTAATCAATACAAAGTAAAGACCCACAAATTATACCAATACAAGCACCCACATTAAATTATATACCTGACATACAAGTAAATAGTGTTATTATTAGTAACGAAAAATACTTAGTGATAAATCATGTTACCTATAAGTTAGGAACATAAATTAGAAAACTACCTATAAGTCAGATAAAAAAAATAGAAAACTACCTATATCTCCGGTACATAAAAAAGATAAATGGTAAATCGTATGTTACCTATAACTTAGATTCATAAACAAAAAGGCAAAAAAGTGTGGTACCTATATCTCATGTATGTCAAAACACAAGTCAATTAATAACTTTTTTTTTGTTAAAGGAATATGTTACCTATAATTTAGATATATATATGAAGAAAAATATATCAAAAAATGTATTACGTACCTATGTCTCCGGTATACTATACATAAAAGAACAACTAAAAAGAATAAAATAACTGAACTTGATTAAAAGTTGAGCATATATTCAACATAAAATAATAATAATAAGATTACCTCATTAAGAGTTGTTGGATGAGGAAAGAAATATAATATTGGCTAATTATCTCATTAAGGTAAGTAATCGAAGATAATGGGCAAGGGTAAATTGGATAAGGAAAGAAATATAATATTGGCTAATTATCTCATTAAGGTAAGTAATCTAAGATAATGGGCAATATTGGAACAAAAAATGATTTTAAATATATAAAATAAAAAGATTACATCAGACAATATTCAAAAAGGAATGTAATCCTATGTGGCACAAAAGTCAAAAGACTTGTATCAAAGTCACCAAATCCGAGGATTAAACCCAACTTTTAGATGAGAATTTGGATATATATCAACTTTTCTATATTAATTACCAATGATGTTTTTCAGAGAGCATGTTGGTGCATGTTCCACCCAAGTGAGGGAAGTGGCCTTGAACATTTTGCAGCTAATCAGTGAAGGACTTGGGCTAGAACCTGGGTATTTCAGGGATGAACTTAGCCAAGTGTCTTTACTCTCAGTCAATAATTACCCACTTTGTCCAGACCCAAGTTTGACATTAGGGTTACCTAAACACTGTGACCCAAACCTCATAACCATTTTACTTCAAGGGGATGTAAATGGGCTTCAAGTTTTCAAGGATGGAGAATGGATTGGTGTGGAGCCTCTTCCCAATGCACTTGTGGTCAACATAGGCTATCAGTTACAGGTACATATCACTATTCTTTATACTGAAGATTATTATATATAGTATGTTCATGATCATGACAAATTTTTGTAAACATGGATGCAGATTATCAGTAATGGGAAGCTGAAATGTGCCGAACATCGGGCCGTTACGAATTCCAGAAGTGCTAGGACATCTGCTGCATTTTTCTTCACTCCTTCCCCTGATTGCCTCATAAAACCTGCAGGAGCTCTTATTAATGCAAGCAATCCCCAACTCTACAAAGCGTTTCAGTACAAAGAGTTCTTTACTAACTATGCTATGAAGCAGGGTCAAACCGACATTGTACTTGAACCATTCAAGCTCCAAGCTTAGTAGATGATCATGCTGTGAAAAAGGAGAAATGCTCTTGAACTTTTGGTTGAGCATTGTTCATTTGAATAACTGTCGTTTTGCTCTATGTAGAGGCAAAAGCAGAGCAACTGGTCCATATTTATGTGGGTGAACATTGACATTGTAAAATTGTTCACCGGATCATTCAAGTTTAAAGAGAAGTTTATTTGTGACACAATAATGAGTTTATTGAATTCAAGAAGTTGTGCTCTCAAACAGAAAAACTTGCAAGATGATGTAAAATGGAGTGATTTCAAGCATAGAAATGAAATGTGAATTGCCCAAATCACCCTTCTGTTTTAGTAATCTAGTAGGGTAAGAACGACATTACATATTTAGCCTTGTTCATGAACTGACCCCAAAGCTCTGTTGTCTTTAGGGCTGAGAATTTAAACCAAAGAACCGGCCAACCGACCAAATTGGACCAAACTAAACCGATGAATCAAGTTTTTGTTTTTGTTTTTCTGAATTCTAATTGTTAACTGAACTGAACTGCTTTGGTGCGATCCAATTTACAATTTAAATCACTCCAAACCACGGTTTGAACATTCGGTTCAGTTACTAAACCAAACCCAGGCCTAGTTGTCTAGTCGGAATTATTGGCAAATTGCGAATGGATCCTTTCGCAGTTGAGAACATATTTAGCTACTCTGAGTTTCTTATTATCCTCTTCTGTCTTGTTCATCTTCTTCAGCTCCTCTCCCGCTAAAATGCATCAACCAAAGCAAGTAAAACCACCTTGTTCAATTGTTCAGAAGATCACAACTTTCATAATCCTAAATTTGCCTTGCCAGCAACAAAAGCAGAGTATGTACGTGGCGAGTGGACAACGTTGCGGTGGTTATGGAGGTGGGTCCCTCTGACTCTGAAATTCTGTCCCCGAGTCAACGTCAGGGCCATTGCAATTTGCAAGCGTTAGTTTTACGCACCATCACCATGTGTACGTATCTTTCGTCAGAGCAAAAGGGTATATATAATGAGAAAGCGTAGGCACACTGTGCTCCTCTCCTCTCCTTTACAATCCGAATCTTCCACTTTTTTTTTTCTTCTCTCATTTTCCTCTGCTTTCTTTTTCTGGCCTCAGAAAAACGAAGAGAATATTATTAACTTTGATTTTCTTTTTTGTTTGATCGGTTTCATTCCCAATTGCCCATTTGTTTATCTTTCTTCTGCATGCCTCATTTGCCCATATCTCTTCGCCTTCTCTAAATCTGTTCTTCTTATTGTTGATCGACTCTCTCTTGTTCTCAAGACTTTCGTGGCTGCAATGTCTTTCAGAGGGCTTAGCCGGGTATCTCTCTCTTTCACTCTCTGTTCAGTTTTGAAGCTTTGTTCGGTTTGTTTTGGTTCAGTTTCGACTGCATGTTGCATTGGAACTTGCCTAGTAGGGTAACTATTCATTTGATCGTGAACTACCATGGAAGGGATTTTAATTTTATATAAGAGTTTTTTATTTTGTATCAAACCCCATGTTTCTCTACAGATATGTTAGTTTGATGTAGTTTTGGATGAACCCAGTTCAGTGTTTTAGTATTCATTGGTTGCTGAGGAATTAAAGCTTAAAGCTTTTTCTTTTTCTTTTATTGAGCTGAAATTAAAGCTTGAAGCTTTAGGATGTATTGTTTCCTGGGTACCTTGAAAAAAAACTGGGAATTCACCTTCCTTGATCCTTGTATTGGACTTCCAAATCGTTTTACGAGGCTTTTGTTTTCTTGGTCCTAATTACTGAAAGTCATCAGATTTCTTCATCGGCCTAACAGAGCATAGGTTTCTAGTCAAAATAGTTATTCTTATTAGTATTGAGTCAAAACCTGTAGATGGTTGTGTGTCTGTTATATAACGCAATTGGATTTTCTTTCCAGCCAAATGCTTCGTGTGCCATGGGCGTTTCTGATGACAGCAAGAACACTTTCATGGAACTGCAGAGGAAGAAGGTTCACCGCTATGTGATATTCAAGGTTGATGAGAAGAAGAGGGAGGTTGTGGTTGAAAAGATTGGTGGTCCAGCTGAGAGCTATGATGATTTTGTGGCATCTTTGCCTGAAAATGATTGCAGATATGCAGTTTATGACTTTGATTTTGTGACTTCTGAGAACTGTCAAAAGAGCAAGATCTTCTTCATTGCATGGTTAGTTTTTGCCTATAATCCCTTCACCACTGATATTTCCCTATTATGTTTGGACTGACTATAATTTCTGTTAAACTATAATTACCATGCGTTGATCTTATGTGATAAGACAAATTCTGATCCCAATTCCCAAGTCCCAATGTTTCAAGCCCCTGCAGATAGTTGCGAAGGATAAGTTTCACACAAATTTGTTTTTTGAATTCATCCATAAATTTGCATTTGCATCCTTGACTTCATATCTAATTGTATATGTAATATGTATGAAGCTTTTTTACAAAATCAAAGGTGCAGAATACTTTGATGCAAGTTTTGGCCCTGAAAACCATACTTTCATTGAATCTTGGATTCTCTGCTGGTCATAAACACCATAACATCTATTATCTATACTTGCAATTCAAAAACTTGTTCTATCATGTGCCCCATTCATGATTATTTGCATGGTGATCAGGTCCCCTTCAACCTCTCGAATCCGTGCAAAGATGCTGTATGCAACATCTAAAGACAGGTTTCGGCGTGAGCTGGATGGTATTCACTATGAGATTCAGGCTACTGACCCATCAGAGATGGATCTGGAGGTGCTCAGAGACCGTGCACACTGAACAGTCTCTGCAGCACTAAAACATGTCTTCCTTGGTCAGTCAAAAATCTCTGGGGTTCTGTAAGTTTGTTATGCTGGCTTTATTATGTGCAGAACCCATTACTGGCACCAGACTCACTGTATTACTGTTCCTTGAATAAATTGGCATATCAGCTGGCTTGTATGAAAAGTATGGTTTGATGTTATCTGCTTGCTGCAGAATTCAGTTACCTTGATGTAAGCTTACTTCCTAGAGGAAAATGAACTTGTCATTAGGTGATGTAAACCCTGAAAATTGTTGTTATATAAATTTGGTTGGCTTCTTATGGTTTTTTATCTTTGGGGAAAAAGAAAAGGCCACCCATTGTCTTTTTTTCTCTTATTATTTGCCTACGAATAATTGCAAGCTTTGTTAAGAGGAGAGGACCAAAAATAGTGATGCACAATTATTAGGAGAGTGTCAATCAAATAAAGGGATGCTGCCAACATGAGCAGTGAAAGAAAGAAAATTTGCACCAGCTTAAAAGGCAATATAGACGAAAAGATAACAAAAGATCATCCGTACTTCACTATAATAAAATGATTAAATAACAGGAAAAAAAAGAAGCAGCAGAAGATCTGATTTCTTCTTTACTATAATACAATGACATATGATAAAAGACTATAATAGAAAAAATTGACAAGGATATCCTAAAAAATTTCTGTATTTTAGAAGAACAGAAACTCCCTTCTTGTCTGCGGCTGCTTTTAATCTTCTACTTCCTTAATTGCGCTCTTCATTGGTCTCACCTGAAAGTTCCTCCAGAGATTTTCCTTTTGATTCAGGCACAAAGAATGTAAATAACAAACCCAAGAAGTTGACCACACCCAACACAATGAGTGAATTCTTGACCCCTATACCAGCAGGGAACCCTGCTTCTGCCTTAGTCTTGTCCTGTGGTTGAGCCAAGTACAAAAAGCCAAATGCACCCACCATTGCCCCTAACTTTCCCGCTGCTGCAGATATGCCGTGGCATGTAGACCGCAGTCTAGCCGGGAAAATCTCAGCCGGAACCACGAATGTGGTGGCATTGGGTCCAAAATTTGCAAAGAAGAAAGTCAGTGAGTAGAGTACTACAAACCCAATCAAGTGATCCTTGTGTGTCCAATAATTGTAAGGAAAGGCCAAGGCAAACATGAACACTGTCATGAAGAAAAATCCCATCAACTGGATTGCAAATCTTCCAATTTTATCAATCAAGGCCACAGTGAACCAGTAACCGGGCACAGTGCTGCATAGAGCAATAAGAGTCTGTGCCCTTGCTATTCTATAAACCTCTGAAACGGCATTCATAGTCTTTGCACTAGGAATCCATCCAATGGCACTAAAGATGTCCTTCTGAAACAGATTTTGACTATAAAATGCAATGTCAAGCAAGAACCATGTACTTGTGGTTCCAAGCAAGTGAAGTCCATGGCGGCGCATAAAGTCCTTAGAGAACAAACCAAACGATTTAGCAGGTTCCTGGGGCTTGACCGGTTCAGCTTCAATGTCAACCTGCAAAACTTTTGCCATATCTGAAGTAGCCTGTTTGACATTATTGGCAACAAGCGCTGTGTAACGAGCAGTTTCAGGCATCTTCGACCGCGAGTAATAGGTTAGAGCTGCTGGAAGTGCTCCAACCATTAAAATGATTCTCCAAAGGTAGTCTGCTTGTGGGACAGTTGAACCAGTTGGATCAACTTCATAAGCTGGAGCCTTGAACTTGGCCTCAAATATGGCAGACATAAGCATTGCAAACAACCCTCCAGCTAAAATTCCAAATCCCTGCATGGCAAAGACTGCAGCAACGAAGGCACCACGAGTCTTCTTATTAGCATATTCAGACATGATGGTGGCCGAGAGTGGGTAGTCACCACCAATGCCAAACCCAAGCCAGAAACGGAAGAAGCAAAGCGTTGAAACTACAGATTTTGGGGTGTGCCCAAAGGAGAGCCCGGAAGCAACGGAGCAGATGACCATAAGCATAAGAGTCATGCCATAGACTTTCTTTCTTCCCAATTTGTCACCAAGCCAACCAAAGAAGACTTGCCCTGCCAATGTGCCACAAAGTGCCACACCATTGACAGCAGCTGATACATTTGGAGGCAATGAGCCAGGCTTTGCTGAGCCTTCGACGTGATAGTATATGCGGCCAAGCAATTTGGTGACAAGGGATATGCAGAAGAGGTCATATGCATCAGTGAAGAAGCCCATTCCAGCAATCACAATTGCGGTGAAATGATACCATTGTGTTTTTGCACTGTCCAGTGCATTAAGCACCTGCAATTGTTCCTTGGCCATGGCTAGCTTGCCTTGTTAGATCTCTCCCTCGCAAACACTTTTTTCCTCTGCTTCATCAATATGCACGAAAACGACTCGTAAGATTACATGTACAGACTAATGTATGAATAAAGAATCATAAAAAATATGAGATTGACATTGTAAACCAAAAGTTACACACAAAAATGTGAAATGAAGAATTTAAAATATTTCAGAAAACTCACAGAAAGAAATTAAAATAATGCACCATCTCAACCGGGAATCAAAAAATCTCAGGCTTATACATATAACAAAACTGACCATGATAATTAAGGATTTCAATTTTTCGGAAGAAAAACACACAAACACATTAGTTGTACCAGAAGAGGATCTGAAATTTGAAAAATTGCATTCAATATACAGAGTGGGAGGAGTCAATAACAATGTAATGCCTACAATAAATGAAAATTCAACAATGGCAAATAGGAATATAATCAGAGAGATGGAGCTCACAAAGAAGAAACAAGAACAACATGCAAAGAGCAGTAGTTTTTTTTCTGACCTGGATTTGCTCTTTCAACCTTATGGAGAGAGACACACAGAGAGACAGAGAGAGAGAGCAGTAGTTTATGGTTAAAGGAATGCATAGGCTAGAGAATTTATATGCAAGATTGTTTCCCTGATCAACAGGAATATTATACTGGCATATTCCCTCCATTTTCGCTCCCTTACCCAATCTTCTCTTCAACAAACTGAGATCTTCCACTGGTATATTCCATGCCAGATTTTCTAGTAGTAGCTAGCAGTAACCAAAAACAGTTTCCATAGCCACAACGCGTATTTCAATGTATGTGAACGTTGGCTAGTAATGGCTGGTTGTCCATGTTTCTATATATGGTTTCAAATTTGATGCCAACATTTAAGTTGATATCTGAGGCCATGGAATATGGCCTAATTGCTGCCAGGCTAGCTAGCTGGAGGGTGCTACTCTTTAAATAAAAGATTTCATATTTCATTTGGAGGATTTTTTAAGGTAAAACTAATTAATCTTTGTGCTCATCTACTCGCCATATGATGAGAGACCAAAAAAGAAAAAAAAATAGAAATGCATACAATTTATGTGCAAAATAATTTTTTGTATTTATTACATGTTTATTCACATGGATATTTCCGGGGTACGAATTTCTACTTAATGCGAACACGGTTGTAGCCGCTAGATCAACGAGCGCACCCTCCTCTGATGAGCCTTCCTTGCATTGCGAGGATGGGTTAAAGCAGATTTCAAAGACTCAAGTCAATCCATTGAATACTGATTTTTCAACGATGCTAGTCCCAGTTTGAAGTGGGGCTAAAGTTTGACACATTTATTAGATACATCTATCCCTTTATCAACATTGGGCCAAGCAATAGAATTTGGAAGCAACAACAATGGCCATTGAGTTGGCGGTAGGCTTGAAGCTACATGAGAATACAAATGAAGAAGCAGGAAATTTTCTTTCTTAATATTTGGCATCCTCTGCAAATTCCTTCCTTGACATAATATATGGACTCAAGTCACAACAACATAGAGGGAAGAGGGCAATAGAAAACTAGAGCTTCCCTCTCACCAAAATTAACCAAAAGCTTACAACATTATTTCTACAAGCTGCTTATAATAACCTAGGCAACTGGAACTGTCCTCCTGTTTAAGCCTGATGGCTCCAACTCCATTGCCCCAGTTTCATTTTCATCTTCATTCTCACCGGACATCTCCTCCAACGACTTCCCGTTTGATTCGGGCACTAAGAAGGTGAACAATATCCCTAAGAAGTTAATTACACCCAACACAATGAGTGAATTTTTCACCCCAATTCCTGTAGGGTACCCTGCATCTACCTTGGCCTTATCCTTGCTCTGAGCCAAATACAAGAACCCAAATGCACCAATTATGGCACCAAGCTTCCCAGAGGCCGCTGAGATTCCATGACAAGTAGACCGGAACCTAGCTGGGAAAATCTCAGCTGGCACAACAAATGTAGTGGCATTAGGACCGAAGTTTGCGAAGAAGAAGGTCAACGAGTAGATCACCACGAACCCAATTCGGTTGTCCTTATGAGTCCAGTGGTTATATGGAATGGCCAGTGCAAACATAAACACTGTCATGAAGAAGAATCCCATCAATTGGATAGCAAATCTTCCAATCCTGTCAATGAAAAAAACTGTAAACCAGTAGCCTGGGACAGTGCTGCATAGAGCAATAAGAGTCTGTGCCCTTGCAATTCTGTAAACCTCCTGAATAGCATTCATAGTCTTAGCAGGAGGGATCCATCCAATCGCGCTAAAAATATCCTTTTGGAACAGATTTTGGCTGTAGAATGCAATGTCAAGCAAGAACCAAGTGCTTGTTGTTCCAAGCAAATGAAGCCCGTGGCGACGCATAAACTCCTTAGAGAACAACTTAAATGCACTAACCGACTCCTCCATCTTCTGTGGTTCTGCTTCAATGTCAACCTGCAGAACCCTTGACATGTCTGATGCAGCCTGTTTCGCATTCTTGGCAACAAGAGCGGTGTAACGGGCGGTTTCAGGCATCTTCATCCGCCAGTAGTAAGTCATTGCAGCTGGGATTGCTCCAACCATGACAATAATTCTCCAAAGATAGTCTGCTTGTGGAACAGTGGATTTAACTGGATCGACCTCATATGCTGGAGCATCAAACTTGGCCTCAAACGCAGCTGAAGAAATAATAGCAAATATACCACCAGCTAAAATTCCAAAGCCCTGCATGGCAAAGACTGCAGCAATGAAGGCACCTCGAGTTTTCTTGTTAGCATATTCAGACATGATAGTGGCAGAAAGAGGGTAGTCACCGCCGATGCCAAACCCGAGCCAGAATCGAAAGAAGCAAAGAGTTGTCATCACGGATTTCGGGTTGTGCCCGAAGGAGAGGCCTGAAGCAACGGAGCAGATGACCATGAGCATAAGAGTCATGCCATAGACTTTCTTTCTTCCCATCTTGTCACCAAGCCAACCAAAGAAGAGCTGGCCTGCTAGTGTTCCACAAAATGCCACACCATTCACAGCAGCTGATACATTGGGAGGCAAAATGCCAGGTTTCTCTGCATTTTCAACATGGTAGTATATGCGGCCCAGCAATTTGGTTACCAGAGATATGCAGAAGAGATCATATGCATCTGTGAAGAAGCCCATTCCAGCAATAATAATTGCAGTGAAATGATACCATTGTGTTTTGGCAACATCAAGTGCATTCAGCACCTGTAATTGCTCTCTGGCCATGGCTAGCTGCTAGCTTCTACAAGTTTTCAATTCTCTGCTATCTCTTATCTATCTGCAGAATTTGAATACCAGTGAGAATATGAAAAACCAGTCAATCTTGAACCACAGAATTTTAAAAGAGAACAAACAGAAGAAAAGTCAACAAATTGCAAAATAAATATCAAGGGGGCAAGAAAATTTGACTCCAACTCTTGACAGGACATGTATGACTATTAGACTGCAAGGCCATTAATTTTCCACCATATTTGGTCATCTATTGAAATTTAATAGCCTCACCCATAATTCCAGGACCACAGATTTTCAATCCATGAGGGTATTTTTGTCAACCCAAATGAACAGTAGGTCCAACTAATCCAACCTTTTGGTTTTCTGACTGACTTTTAGACTACAGTTAGTTGTATTCAAAAGATTTATTGTCTCAAAAGAAGACTGAGACTGAAGATTATTATAACTAAATCATACACATAGAAGAATTTTTATTTGACAGCCAAAGAAATTTTAAAATTAAAAAAGATAAAGAAAAATTTGGCAATGAAAAAGTGAAATAATCTTCTGGAAACTGAAAAGGCAAAGCCTCCACGACTACAGGAAAAGTAGAAGAACAAGACAAATACAATGAACTCTGCCTCATTCTGTGTCTCTCTCAAGTGTGAACAAGGAAGATCACATGCAAACTACCCCACACAAGCAGACAAAACAGATACCCGTGAGTGAACTGAGGATTCATTAGACCAAACCCAGAATTCTTATTTAAATCAATTAAAATATGCACCAGAAAAAAAATATTATATTATCAGATTAAGTTTTCAACCTTTACCCCTGCAGTTAAATTTCCAGGGTTGTTGAACCAGATTTCTTAGGCTTAAAATCCAGGGATCATTACACGATGGAAATTATAAATGGGATTTATTAGCAAATTTGAACCGCTGAAAATCATAAATAATACTATAAATTCAAAGGGGGCAGCCAATGCCATGTCCCAAACATGGCAACCCAGATCCGAAAGAAATGAAAAGGAAGGAAATTTAGAGTGAAGATCAGAGTTAAAGTCAGATACGAAAGAACCCATGTAAAAAAAAAAAAAAAAAGCTATGGCTTGTTTTTATTCCCACTGACAAAAAAAAACAAAAAACAAAAGAAACCCACTTTACAAATTACACTTTTCACTTTGCTCTTGCAATTTGCATGCATGAAAAGTTGACATCTTTTGTGTGTGTCATGTGCATGGAGATGGGCTTAATTACAGGAGCAAGATTAATTAACAATGAAAGACAAGATTAAGCATAACACAAAGATGTTTAGCAGCTAACCTTTTGGGTTTTGCTGCCTTTGGAGAGAGCAAAACAGAGTGTGGGGGGCAGCAGATGAAATGGTGAGAAGTAGCTGTGAAATAAGGAAGAGAATGGATATGTATATTTATAGGCAACGGCATCACTTTGTTTACGCAAATGAGTCCAGAACAGAGAATTTGTACCGGCATATTCCCTTGGCTCTTCTTTTTTTTTTTGGTCAAGTATTCCCTTGGCTCTTCAGTCAACTATAACTCTCTGGAGTCTGACCCTCCCCATTACGACACCGCTTTGCATCTAGGTTGTCCACACGTGTCCCGCATCTATGTTATTATTGGTTTCCATTAGGTTTTTATTATTCTTATATATCCTTTTTTTGTGTCTGGTTGGGAATTACGGCGTGTTAAAGGGTGTGATTGATTTCTGACCGTTGATGCATATAGTCTGATTATAAGACTTGTATGCCTTTACGATGAAGAAACACTTGGAATCGTATCTAAGTATGTAGTATTTGGATTGTAGTATTCGGAATTTGTACCTTTCATGAACGAACCCACACTCTTTGGATTGTAATAAATTTGTCAACGACTTGATGGTGTGAAATGAATCGTTTATTGAGACTTAACACCATTGTCATTTTACAAGTCCCCAATACCATATGGACCCAATTGGAAGGTTTCATGGAAGATTTTCCTCCATACCATATGGACCCATTAATCGGTTGTTGAGACTTAACACCGTTGTCGTTTATTTATAATACTTTCTTTCGTAGTTTGAAAATTATAGTATTCTTTTTTAAATTTGTGTTCATTTAATGTGACACGCTATTTATTTAGATTGAAAACAATATAAACAAATAAAAAATTATTATTAATAAAATAAAAGGGTTAAATAGACTTTTATAGAGGAAGTGATGTGGTTGTTGTGAGGTAGCGTTTGGTTGTCAATAAAGCCAAAACACCAATGAAATGAATTTAGTAAAGAGGGGGGAAGTTTCTCACCACATCACATGTGATGTGAGGTGATGCGAGGAGTCAATATTGGTCCCATAATTGTGAAGTCTTTGTATTTTTTTTAAAAGAAATTCAATGGCTATGGGTTAGAGAAAACAGGACCTCTAGCTTTCCTATCAAAACTAACCGCTATATAATTGTCTCCTCGTCCCTATGGCAAAATCCAAATTTCAACGTCTCCTTATTTCATACAAAACGGTAAATCCTCCCTTGAACTTCTTGAAATGTTGATTTTTTTTTTTTTGGGTGTGCCAGTTTCAATCATACTCCTTATCCTAGTATTAGGATAAGAGATATATATATATATATATTAGGATAAGATATTTATGTTCATGGAAAACCCTCCTCAAATATCGTTATATTTTTTATTTATCTTCAAAAGATCTTTTGGATGATATTTTTTTAGTGCGATGTATAATTTGAACAACAGTGAAGGGGTTCGAACTTGAGACCTCTTGTATGCAAATCAATGATCTTTTTATTTAGTGTGCAAGAAAAATCCCATGAATTCCACCCTGAATTGCTTTGTGGTCACAGCAATATGATAGTAGGTATGGGTTCCTATTTTGTCCACCATCTTTTTGAATGTCAACTTCTGTGAGCTCCCTATACGTTTCTACTTGTTTGTATCACATGAGAAATAGAATATGAATCTCGGTATGGTAAACTAATTCTACTTTGCCGGCTGCCCGCATGTGATATGTCATGCTTTGAAAACTGGCCTCGAACTGTGTAATTCGTTGAGTGCTTTGATTAGGTTTTCCATCTTTTGTGAGATTCATTTGATGTTGTCCGTTGACTTTCAATTCTTCAATCCAATCCAGGTGGGGCACTTTAGCAGTATAGCTGGGTTTCCTGAGTTGACTTCAAACTCACATGTAATATAATGCTCTCGTGGTCGCGCCACTCATGGATGAAGGGACCGTTTTCTTTTTCTTTTTCTTTTTTAACAGGGCCACGCAGGAAACTCTATAAAGAAACCTTTTCTCCTTCCCTTTTATTTTAGACTCACGAAAATATGAATAATTTTGTTTATATCATATTTATCTTTGATTATAAAGACAGATCTCATCCATTCAAGTAACGTGAGTTTCACCTTTAATCTATAATCTATAATTAGTGTTTGGAAATTATTCATGCTCCTGTTCTAGATCACGAAGCGCAAACACGAAAAGATAAGAGTATAACGTTCAACTACTCTTGTCATGTGGTTTGACCTTTTGAACCCTAAAAAACTCCAAACTCGATTACCTGTCCCAATATTTTTGTTGTAACCTGTGTGTTTTCTTTTCCTTGTTTCTTCTAGTGTTGATGTTCCAAATAAAATAGCAAAAGTTTGGCCGGCTTTCGTGAGTATTTTTTGCCCTTTGATAGTGATCATTACGTATATTATAAACTGTATTTTCAGTCATTTACATATGCTAAAATTTGGTGGCATGCGTAGCTGGCAAGATTCTGTGGGGGGAAACCACGTAGCTACGGCAAATATATGTTTCACTCTCAAAAGAGGCAAAGGCCAAAATCATGCATATGGCCAAACCCAAACGCGTTTATGGCTGAAAAATTTATCAATTTAGTGCCACTGAGAGTGTTTGTTTGACTTATAAATTGTGTGTTTAGGAAGGAAAAAAACACATAATGAATTCATAAAACGCGTTTTGGGTTTATGTGACATGCTTGGTTTTGTAGAATAACACGCATGAAAAAACGAGTAATTACGCAAACAAAAATTAATTCACTAATCAGAAAAATATAAAAGTAATTTAAAAAAAAACAGAAGAAACCTGTCATCCTTAAAACTCCACTAATCACGCGGCCAAAAATTAATTATACTTTCACATGCACTGCATATGTATGTGTGGAGCATTACATTATATTATATTCCCGTAGAGCTTAGAAGGCAATGATAGAGGACGTTAGTGATAGAATTAATAAACAAAGATGAGATGAGGCTCTAATCATCTTTTATATATATTTAAAAAAAATATCAGAAGATGAGGCTCTAATCATCTTTTTTTTTTATGTATATAAAAAAATATCAGAAGATGAGGCTGATCTAAAGTCGAAGAAAATATAGAATTTTCCTTAATTTTATATGTATAATTTTTGATTTATGGTATAGACGCTCATAATATCTGTGGACGAAACTTGAAATCAAATTCTATCCAAACTAGTGAAGAAGTGGCGATCCTATGTTTTGGAGGCTCTAGGCGAACATCCTAAATGTGAGACCTTCTACTCTATATGTATATTTATGTGATTTTTTTTTCTTCATTAAGTTAAAAAAATATTATATGATCTCAAATTCACAATCGTAACATAACAGAAACAATAAATATGTAATTTACACAATAACTTTATAAAATGCATCAAAACATCACTTAAATATCACTCGTCTTACATTTTTCGATTTGAAAATCTCAATTAACTTTACATAATCAAGTTTTTCTACCATTTATTTTTCAATTTCCTAATGGAGAAAATCTCCTTTGTTTTGCTAACACAAATGATCTCGTAACTATTGATCACGTAATCAACATGTGACGAATCAGACGTGAGAGAGTTAACGAAGATTCTTTTTTTTTTTTCTTTTCCTTTTCATGAGATGTAAAAATCTAACGATTAGCCCAAGCACGTCTTTCAACTGATCTTGTTTGGGCTTAATTTAGAAAAACAAAATAAGAACAGAAAAAGGGAAATACTATATATATCCCGGCCGAAAGGATCTGTTCATTATTCAAAGTGTACAAGGTGCAAGGTGATGACAGCATTTAGAGAATGAGAATACTCTTTTGCTTCTACTTTTTCTTTTGATGAAACCAATAATTATAAGGTCGAGTCGCTGCGTCTCGAAATGAAAATTGGAAAGTATAAGTTACTTGACCACATAATAATATTGTTAACTTTATCTTTTCATAATTTATTTGGCTGTTAAACATTAATCTATCTAAAAAGATAAATTAGCGATTGCAAATTGTTCATTAGGATGGTCTCAAAGACAACTCGAAAGGACAACCTAGTGGTATAATCAGAGGCCAAAGTTCCTTTCCACATTGCAATCAGCAGCATCTATACCTATTTTAAACCTCATTTGTAAGTTGTGAGACCATCATTATATTCCTAACTTTGAAAAACTAACCTTAGTTGGTTGGTATACTACTTTTGGTGTGACCTATTAATGGAGTATAAAATTGTAGATGTACGTGTTAGGGTTGTTGGTCAGGGCAGTTAGGGCATGTTTGGGAGTGCTTTTAAAATGGCTAAAAGGGCTTCTAACAGCATTTGATAGAAAAGTTTAGAAGCGCTTTTTGAAGAAACACTTGAATTTTTTAAGAAAATTCGAAGATTTTTATAATAAAAGTGCTTTTGTTAGAAGCGCTTATGAATAGAAGAACTTTCTAAATAAACAGTCCCAAATGAGTCCTAGTCCCCCTTACACTTAAGTTCAAATATCATTTTTCTGTAAATTAGATTAATTTAGACTCTCGTCGGTATTTAAAAAAGAGTATAATTGTTAAATTGGTAAAATACATTAAAAAAAAGAAAGATTAATTATGACTTTCACGTGATTATTGTTGTTAGTGCTACCCTTTGATTTCTTATGACTTTTACCTTCCCCACTAAGATGTTTGCGTCCATGTGCTGTGCTTGTTAAACAATTCTGGTATATGTCCGTGGAAGTCATTCTTGAGGGCTATGGTTTAAAGTAGAAACTTCCAGCTTCAGCTGCATCTTTCTTATCATTCATTCTTCAACTTCAACTTGACTCAAAAACCCTACACACAGTGAAAAAGTTTCCCACCTTCACCTTAAAAAATTCCATGTTTGATATTGGAGGTGGGATTTCTTTTTTGAAAGTTTAATTCGAGAGGTTTTAGTGGGAGACATAATGAAAAAAGTAAGCCCAACAAATTGTCACACCAAACGACCAGTATTGCAATGCAAATAGTATCCGTCCATCCCTATATCCTCCATTGAGATTTTACAGGCACTTGAAATTTCTTGTGGTTCCTGGAAAGTACCGGAGCAATGGTACAATGGATTGTGCTTGGTTTATGTATTTTCCAACTGGGTTGGCTAGCTAATGCGTTATATTCTGCTAGTTTTGAGAAAACACATTTATATATGCTCCGAAAGCTGTAAAATGTCACCTATAAACCACCCCACTAATTATTGTCTATTCAACTATCTAAATCATTAGGTACGTGCAATTCAATTTGATAACCTCTATTTGAGGAGATACTAAAGTTCAAAGATCTTGCTGCTCGTCTGATGCTAACATATTTTTGATCAAAAACACCAAAGTTATTAACTGTATTTGATAGGAAGAGAGGAAAAATAAGAGTTACGACATACTTTGGTAAAATAAGAAAGATAAATAGAATGTTGTGTGCGAAGAATTTCTCCACAAATTTAGTGGGGGTAGTTGAAATTTCAGCTAGTTTCTGTAGTTAATGGAACCATCCTAATACTGTACACTTAGATATTTTTGTCTCGAGAGAGAGGCCCAACTTTTCTCAATGTGACATATAGTATCAAGATTGATCATTGATATATATAATCAAACAGTTTTGAACTATTAACTATTATTGTTGGATGACACAAAGGGCAAACTAACAAACATATGCGGATTTTTTGTTGTAATTTGTACGTTGGCATGGCGATGAAAAGGAGTAGACTAGGTAGTAGAAGCAGGGTCTTCAATCATGTCAGGTGTCATCGAGCACGGGGTTCTATTTGAGGATATGAAGCAGCCCCCTCTCTCTTGAGCTTGGAAGATAAGATGTTTCTTTAAAAATAAAATAAAAAATTGGTTGTCGGGAGTTGAACTCGGATTATCATTTGTGAATTGTGAATTCTATTGCTTGCTGGAGAAGAAAAAAGCTATATAAAAAGTTTTTATGCTCCTAATTTGTAAGAGCATCCACAGTGGGGGGTGTAAATTCGGGGGTGTAAAGCCACTTTTACATCCCCTTTACACCTCCGGGGGGTGTAAATATGGTTTTTGCTTCAGTGGGGGGGGTGTAAATTCGGGGGTGTAGCCGTGGGTCCCAGCCTTTTATGTTGACTTTTCTTCATTTTTCTTCTCTTTTCTCGGGTGGGTCCCGCCTGCAAAGGATGTAAAAATGGATGTAAATATACATTTTATTTTACATCCCCATGGTGGTGATGTATATTTACATCCATTTACATCTCACCATTGAAGACGATTCCGGTGACTCGGGGTGTATATTTAACATACACCCCCATATACACCCCCCTACTGTGGATGCTCTAAGTGGATGGGTATTTTTATGAAGAGAGATGGGCTTTTTTTTATTTTTATGAAGAGAGATGGGCTTTAGTTACATGGTTTTAGGTTTGTTTTCGCAACAGGGCTTTCTATAATCAAGTAGCTGACCCACGTGCAGCAATTCCGCCCATGTTTTGTCCTTTAGCTCTAGAGTGGGCTATCCTGTGCAGCGCCCCTTACACCTTCATGGTGAACTTGGCAGATCCAAGGGTTGACGAAGCTGACCGTTGAGATCCAAAGGACAGATTCGAATATATATAAATTTTTCTGTATTGTTATTTGGTGGATGCTTGCTCATGCTTATATGTAGGTGGTAATAAAAGTTTTTATTTGAGAAAATTAATAATACTTAACACCAAGGGTTATTTGTCTAAAGCTACCTTTATTTTGTTTAGTACAAGATAAAAGTATGTTAATATTTGTTTTCAAGGTGATTGGTTTTGTTGGACATAATATATTCTTTTCTAATAACTTTTTCGGGTTTTCAATTGCATGTTGTTAAATAGAAGTTGATTTAGTAATGAGCTACTGACATTAGTGATGGCTTCGCATAACTAATAATGTATTTGTGCATCTTCCTACCCATAACAGGGAAGCTATAATGCATGGAGGCTATAGTGAGGGATTACAAATTTAAAATGAAGGGGTCCTTAATGGTCGTTCGATCAAATGCATGGAGGCTATAGTGAGCATATTTCCAATCGAAAAACACTATAAATTGTAATTGATACGGCATACTTTGTAAAAGAAGAAGATAAATCTACTGTTGTGCGCGAAAAATTCATCTCCACAGATGTGGTGGGGGTCAATATTTCAGGTAATCTCTGTAGTTAATTGAATCATATGATTATATTTCTGGGTCAAAACTGAAGACACATAAGCAAGTGATAATTGGTTTCCCAGTATATTGTACAGTTGAGATATTTTTGTCTAAAGAAAAAAGGCCCAACTTTTCTCAATGTGACATATAGTACCAAGATTAATCATTGATGCACATGATCAAACAGTTTTGAACTATTAACTGTTGTTGGATGGCAAAGGGCCAAATTAACAGGAAGCACCACCAAACTAACAAACATATGTGGATTTTTTGTTGCAATATCTACGTTTACTGCTTCTCTCTTTAATGCTAGCCATCTTCTGTTTTCAAAATTTTCTTAACCAACCAGGAGGTCTTCGGCAACAAATTGCAACAAATGCTGATGATAGAGAATGCCCCATAGAAAAACCATGTCTTGAGGGAACTGTATTGCTTGGAAATTCGTGCTGGTTAAGCTGTACCTACTTTTACTTCGGCATGTTTAACATGATGTGTTTTTGCACTTGTCAGACAATTAATCATTTGATTTGTAGCGGATTCCCTACAAAGCATCGTATAATCATGTTCATTTTATTAATGCTTATGTGTGTTTGTCTCATATAAACTATAATTGATACAACATACTTTGGTAAAACAAGAAGATAAATCTACTGTAGTATGTGAAGAATTCCACTTCACATATGTGGTGCAGGTCGATATTTCAGGTGGTCTCTGTAGTTAATGGAACCATCCTAATACTGTACAGTTAGATATTTTTGTCTTGAGAGAAAAGGCCTAACTTTTCTCAATGTGACATATAATAACAAGATTGATCGTTGATGCATATGATAAAACAGTTTTGAACTATTAACTAGGGCTAGGCATTCAGACCGATAACTCGGTCAAACCGCCCAAACCAAACCAATGGTTTGGGTTGGTTTGGTTTTTTTTCAATTTTTTTTGGTCATCGGTTTGAACCCAAATCAAACAGAAATATATGGTTCGGTGTACGGTTTGCAATATCCAAAACCATAATTTAACCAAACCAAACCGATGGTATTAAAAAATAAAATAAAATATATATATAACACATGCCTAACTGAATTTTTTTTAAAACCCCCAACACACGCATGCATCTTGTCTTCTCTTTTTTTTTTTTTTTTCTTTTTCTTCTCTCTCCATCTCTCCATCTATCTTGTCTCCATCAGTCCCTCTCTCTCGATTTTTTTTCCTCCTTCTTCTTACTTCTGTCTTCACTCCCTCTCCCCATCTCCCTCTTTTTTTTTTTTTTCCTTCTCCTTCTTCTCTCTCTCTCTCTCTCTTCTTTCTCTTCTTCTTCTTCTTCTTCTTCTTCTCCATCTCTCCCTATCTTTTCTTTTCTTCTTCTCATCTCCATCGCTTTTATTTCCTCTCTCTCTCTCTCTCTCTCTCTCTCTAAGAAAGCCAAAAAATCCAAACTGAACTTAACCAACCCACAAAGTCCGGTTAACCGAAGTGGTCGGTTTTCATCAATTATGGTTTGGTTCTGGTTTCCAAAATAGCCAAACTGAGGCCTACAGTTCGGTGTCCGGGTTGAACCCAAAATCGAACCAACCCAGACCGAGCCCACCACTACTATTAACTATTGTTGGATGGCATAAGGGGCAAATTAATAGGAAGCACCACCAAACTAATACGTGGATTTTTTTTGTTGCAATTTGTACTTTAGCACGTTAGTGAGAAGGAGTAGACTTGGTAGTAGAAGCAGGGTCTTCAATCATGTCGCGCGCCATCGAGAACAGGGTTTTATTTGAGGGTATGAAGCTGCCCCCTCTCTTGAGCTTGGAAGTTCAAATGTTTCTTGAAAAAAAATTCAGTAGCCGAGAGTTGAACTTGGATTATTATTTGTGAATTGTGAATTCTATTGCTTGCTAGAGAAGGAAAAAGCTATATAAAAAAGTTTTTATGGTCCTAATTTTTAAGTGGATGGTTTTAATTTTTGTTTTTTTTGTTTTTTTTTTTACGAAGATAGATGGGCTTTAGTTGCATGGTTTAGGGTCCAAACTCAAAATCCTAATTCTGCAAGTTGCATGTTTTTTTTTTAGTTTTTTGTTCTTTAGTAGGTTGTGTAAGTTGTACAAAATGTGTATCAGGTTTAGAATGTACATAATAATACCAAGAGGAAATTCAGGTTTTAAATTATTATTTTTCGCATGTATGTGTAACTTGTATAAATCTCATGTGCTATACATCTTTAAGAGAGAGAAGATAATTAAAACCAATTTATTTTCTAATCTATTTACGTACCTTTACCTTCTCATCTAGGTAGACATCAACCAGCATAGGATTCTTTTACCTTCTCATCTCACCTTCCTCCATGCTTTCGTCTAGAGTGTAGTCAAAGCGCTACGACTCTGTATAGGGGGAACCCTAAACCCTCAATCAATTCCTCAATGCTTTCATGTAAAAATATCTCATCTAGGGTGTAACTTTCCTATTCTTTCATATAATTTATTAGCTTCAATTCCTTTTTGAAAATAAATTTTAGACCGAAAAAAGAAACAACATAAAAAACAAGAGATATGCTCAGTCGAGTGGGCTATCCTGTGCAGCGCGCCTCACCCCTTCATCATGTGAGCTTGGTAGATCCAAGGGTCGATGAAGCTGACCATTGAGATCCAACGGCCAGATTCGAATCCGATTTTTCTTTTCATTTTTCAAATTGGATGATTTTGACAAGTTTAAATCTAACCGTTAAAATGATTAAATAAAATATTCTAAACCATATCCAACACCTTTCATATATAAGGATACAAATACAAATCCAAATTACTCACACTCTAGTACTTTCTATTTTGTAAAGTTTTTTTTTCCCCTTCGACAGTGATATCATCACGTATATAGGCTCGGGCTAAAAACAGTCAGCTTCCCATTAAACTTCATTAACGCAACCAACATTTGAGACTGAGAATGCATTTGTTAATGCAACATCTTTTTTAGGCATTTGAGAGTTTTGTTTTGTTTTTTCCCTTCGACTAAACCATATCCAACACCTTTCATATATAAGGATACAAATACAAATCCAAATTACTCACACTCTAGTACTTTCTATTTTGTAAAGTTTTTTTTTCCCCTTCGACAGTGATATCATCACGTATATAGGCTCGGGCTAAAAACAGTCAGCTTCCCATTAAACTTCATTAACGCAACCAACATTTGAGACTGAGAATGCATTTGTTAATGCAACATCTTTTTTAGGCATTTGAGAGTTTTGTTTTGTTTTTTCCCTTCGACTAAACCATATCCAACACCTTTCATATATAATGATACAAATACAAATCCAAATTACTCACACTCTAGTACTTTCTATTTTGTAAAGTTTTTTTTTCCCCTTCGACAGTGATATCATCACGTATATAGGCTCGGCCTAAAAACAGTCAGCTTCCCATTAAACTTCATTAACGCAACCAACATTTGAGACTGAGAATGCATTTGTTAATGCAACATCTTTTTGAGGCATTTGAGAGTTTTGTTTTGTTTTTTCCCTTCGACAGTGATATCATCACGTATATAGGCTGTGGCTAAAAGTAGCCAGCTTCTCATCATACCGCATTAACGCAACCAACATATGAGACTAAGATTGCATTCATTAATGCAACATCTTTTTGAGGCATTTGAGAGTTTTTTTCTCCCTTCGACAGTGATGTCATCACATATATAGGCTCGGGCTAAAAACAATTAGCTTCCCATTATACCACATTAACTCAACCAACATTTGAGACTGAGAATGCATTCGTTAATGTAACATCTTTTTTAGGCATTTGAGAGTTTTTTTTTCCCTTCGACAATGATATCATCACGTATATAGGCTCTGGCTAAAAATAGACAGCTTCCCATTATACCGCATTAACGCAACTAACATCTGTGATTGAGTATGCATTCGTTAATGCAATATCTTTTTTAGGCATTTGAGAGCTCTTGTTTTAAATCATCTGTTTGAGGCATTTGAGAGCTCTTGTTTTATAGCAACTGTCTGAGGCATTTGAGAGAGTGAGAATTGTTGAATTCATTTGAGAGAGAAAGAAGTGACCAAGTGTAGAGATTAGTTTTCATTTTTCCAGATTGTTAAACAATGGATATTATTGAAGAAGCTTTGGATATGAGTGAAGAATCTGTGCCTATTACTGTAGATGTAGAGAATCTGTCTGAGGAAGCCTCTGTCAAGTCCATAGAGGTCAGAGGAAATATTAAAAGTCATCACCAACCTCCAACACCATCTGATGTTGTTGGCAACAGAGAAGAAAATGCAAGTTTTGCAAGCAAATATGTGAGCAAATTGACAAAATTCTTCGAATACAAGGGTTGGTTGGAGAAAGGTCGGGGCATGTTGCTGCTTCTCTCTTCCCTGATAGCCGTATTCTATTTTTAAAACCTTCTTAACCCACTAGGAGGTCTTCGGCAACAAACGACAACAAATGATGATGATAGAGACTGCTCCACAGAAAGACCATGTTTTGTTGGAACCGTATTGGTTGGCAATTCCCGCTAGTCAAGCCATATTTACTCATACTTTGGCACGTTTAACATGATATGTTTTTGCACTTGTCAAACTATTAATCTTCTGATTTGTAGTGGATTTCCTACAAAGCATCGCATATTCATGTTCATCCTATTAATGCTTATGGGTGCTTGTCTCATGTAAACTGTAATTGATACGACATACTTTGGTAAAAAAATAAAATAAATCTACAGTTGTATGAGAAGAATTTCACTCCAAAGATGTGGTAGGGGTCGATATTTCAGGTGGTCTCTGTAATTAATTGAACCATATGATTATATTTTTTCGGTCAAAGCTTGATGCACATAAGCAAGTGATAATTGGTTTTCGACTATACTATAAAGTTGAGATATTTTTGTCTTGAGAGAAAAGGCCATACTTTTCTCAATGTGACATATAGTACTAAGATTAATCATTGATACACATGACCAAATAGTTTTGAACTATTAACTGTTGTTGGATGGCACGGGGCCAAATTAACACGATGCACCACCAAACTAACAAATATATGTGGATTTTTTGTTGCAATATCTACGTTTGCTGCTTCTTTCTTCCATGCTAACCATCTTCTGTTTTCAAATTTTCTTAACCCACCAGGAGGTTTTCGGCAACAAACTACAACAAATACTAATTATGGAGAATATTTCATAGAAAAACCATGTCTTGCCGGAACCTCATTGCTTGGCAATTCGCGCTAGTCAAGCTATACCTACTCCTACTTCAGCATGTTTAATATGATGTGTTTTTACACTTGTCAAATAATTAATCATATGATTTGTAGCGAATTCCCTACAAAGCATCGCATATTCATGTTCATCTTATTAATGCTTATGTGTGCTTGTCTCATATAAATTGTAATTGATACAACATACTTTGGTATTTTAAAAAAAAAAAAAAAAGATAAATCTATTGTTGTATACAAAGAAATTCACTCCACATATGTGGTTGGGGTCGATATTTCAGGTGGTTTATGTAGTTAATTGATCCATATGATTATATTTCTAGGTCAAAGCTGGAGGCACATAAGCAAGTGATAATTGGTTTCCGAGAATACTATATAGTTGAGATATTTTTGTCTCCAAAAAAAAGGCCCAACTTTTCTCAATGTGACATATAGTACCAAGATTAATCATTGATACACATGACCAAACAGTTTTGAACTATTAACTGTTGCTGGATGGCATGGAGCCAAATTAACACGAAGCACCACCAAACTAACAAACATATGTGGATTTTTTGTTGCAATATCTACGTTTGTTGCTTCTCTCTTCCATTCTAACCATCTTCTGTTTTCAAATTTTCTTAACCCACTAGGAGGTCTTCTGCAACAAACTACAACAAATACTAATGATGGAGAATATTTCATAGCAAAACCATGTCTTGCGGGAACCGCATTGCTTGGCAATTCACGCTGGTCAAGCTATACCTACTCCTACTTGAATATTTCAAAGGGAGAGCCAACAACAAAGGGACCACTCCCTCTACTTGAACACCATTCTTGATTTCAAGATTCGCTCCAAGGATATGAACATCTTATCTTTCTCTCAAATAGGATTTAGAGAGTCTTTGGTGCACACTTTCATAGATTATAAAGATTGGGACTAAATGAGACTTGCATGAATCCCTAGTTTATTTAATACTTCCGCTCTTACTTTCATTTCATATTAGATATGGCATGCTAGGTGATTTATACTCTCAAAGTTTGGTTGTAGAGTTTTTAGAAATCTCTACACAACACCATTCTCACAATATTCCCTTCAATAACTACGTTTGCTGCTTCTCTCTTCCATGCTAGCCATCTTCTTCTTTTTAAAATTTTCTTAACCCACCAGGAGGTCTTCGGAAACAAACTACAACAAATACTGATGATGGAGAATGCTCCATAGAAAAACCATGTCTTACTAGAACAGCATTGCTTGGCAATTCGCGCTGGTTAAGCTATACCTACTCCTACTTCGGCATGTTTAACATGATGTGTTTTTGCACTTGTAATATAATTAATCATCTTATTTGTAGCGAATTCCTTACAAAGCATCGTATATTTATGTTCATCTTATTAATGCTTATGTGTACTTGTCTCATATAAACTGTAATTGATACGACATACTTTGGTAAAAGAAGAAGATAAATCTATTGTTCTATGCGAAGAATTTCGCTCCATATATGTGGTGGGGGTCGATATTTCAGGTGGTCTGTATAGTTAATTGATCCATATGATTATATTTCTCAGTCAAAGCTGGAGGCACATAAGCTAGTGATAATTGGTTTCCGACTATCCTATACAATTGAGATTTTTTTGTCTCGAGAGAAAAGGCCCAACTTTTCTCAATGTGACATATAATACCAAAATTGATCAGTGATGCACATGACCAAACAGTTTTGAACTATTAACTGTTATTGAATGGCACGAGGCCAAATTAACAATAAGCACCACCAAACTAACAAACATATGTGGATTTTTTGTTGCAATATCTACGTTTGCTGCTTTTCTCTTCCATGCTAGCCAACTTCTATTTTCAAAATTTTCTTAACCTACTAGGAGGTCTTTGGTAACAAACTACAACAAATACTGATGATGGAGAATGCTCCATAGAAAAACCATGTCTTGCTGGAACCACATTGCTTGGTAATTCGCACTAGTCAAGCTATACCTACTCTTACTTCAGCATGTTTAACATGATGTGTTTTTGCACTTGTTAAACAATTAATCTTCTGATTTGTAGCGAATTCCCTACAAAGCATCGTATATTCACGTTCATCTTATTAAAGCTTATGTGTGCTTGTCTCATATTAGTGTCAATTATGTTTATGCTACTGACAATTAATCTTCTGATTTCTAGCGGATTCCTTACAAATCATTGTATATTCATGTTCATCTTATTAATGCTTATGTGTGCTTGTCTCATATTGGTGTCAATCATGTTTATGCTACTGACAATTAATCTTCTGCTTTGTAATGGATTCCTTACAAAGCATCGTATATTCATGTTTATCTTATTGGTTCATTTTTTCATATTGTTGAAGAATCTTTGGAGATGAGTGATTCATCTTTGCATATTATTGTAGATGATGCAAAGAATCTGTCTGAGGCAGCAAAAATTGGGTATGTCAAGTCGTTAAACGATTTGATAAGTAAAGACTCTCTCCTCTTTCACAAGGTTTCTCTAACAACAAAGAGAAACTCTCCTCTGCACATCTCTGCCATGCTCGACCACATAGATTTCACCAACGAAGTTGTCACGAGAAACTCCATTCTTACACAACATGTGAGCTTGCTTTGGTGCTACAGCATCTTTAGGTATATACATGAATTTGAAGTATATATATGCATCATTTCATATTGTTAAGTAACAGAAAACTCAAAGAAAAAAAAATTGAAGCCACGTATATCGAATTCAACAGAGCCCAAGAATTCCAAGGCACAAGACCCAAGGCCCTTTGTCTTGATTATATTAATTAATTTTTGGGTTCGGCCTAGGCCGAGGCTTGACGGGACGGGCCGGGCTCCCACGGGCCTTATTTTTCTTATTTTTTTCTAAAGTTTTTTTACAACTTTTTCAAACTTCATTACATTGAAAAAATTAAATAATTCGTAACATATGTAAAACAAAATAAAAACTTTATTATTTCATAGAACATATCACATTATTTCATAAAACTCTATACTTATTAAAAAATACATGGTCTTTGTATGTTGCTTATATATATATATATATATCCTAAAATGTTCTAAACTCTACTTATATTTGATGTTACAACTTTGTGTACATATCCTAAAATTTCTGCTTTCATTACCTGTTATAAGGAGAGAAGCAACTCACATAAATGACAAGGTATTGAGCATGGTAGGTTACTTAAGACACATCCCAATCGACTCTAAGACCCTGGAAATCCACAAGATTCTGATGGAGGTGAGAGGAAAGATAGAAAATCATCAGAAACCCCCATATGGTGTTGGCAAAATAAGGTTAGCATCGGGCTTGGCCAGCAATAAATTTTTGGGTTCGGGCCTTTCTTATTTTTTGGGTCGGGCCGGATTGAGAGTTCGAATGTTAAAGTTCGAGCTCGCCTATTGTGCATGGTAGGTTACTTAAGCCACATCCCAATCAACTCTAGGACCCTGGAAATCCATACGATTTTGATGGAGGGGTGAGGAAATATAGAAAATTATCAATAGCCCCATGTTTGGTGTTGCAAAATTAGGGTTAGCATCAGGCCTAGCCGACCCTAAATTTTTGGGGTTGGGCTCGAGTCGGGCCTTGTTGACCTTTCTTATTTTTCGTCCGAGCTGATATGAGGTTTCGAATACTAAAGCCCAAGCCCTCTCATCGGGCCAAGCCGGGCTCCCACGAGCCTTATTTGTTATAGTTTGGGAATGGATTTTCAGTTTTATTTCTTATTGCTAAATCACTACTGTTGATTATGCTCTATTGTTAGCTGTTGTTGTAATGATTTCTTATAGCGGTTCGATCAAATACAGAGTTATTATTGAATTATTGGATTGTACCCTTCATTATAACCCCTCAACATAGCCCCTCATAATACATAAAGCATTGAATTGTCATAGAGTTCTAATCCCTCTATCCTCTTCAATTGGAGAAAAAACTTTTGTGTGGCGTTATTTTTGTCATGTGAAGATGTTGAGTGGTAAAATAGTCTAAATTAACAGATAGACATATTTTCAAATTAATTGACAATTTTAGCAGATGCCCTCTAATTATATATGGCTTTCGGTTACTTTGCTTTTTTTATATTCTTTTTATTCTTTTTACAACAACGATAATTTAAAATACTCAAATGTATGGAAAGGGAATTTGAAATCGAATGCAAAAGAACAAGTACATTACTTTGGTCAACTGGCCTAACCACATCTGCACTCTGCCTAATTTTGTGAGTATTTGTTGTAGCGTTTCCTTGGTTGTTCTTCGGCTGTCCGTCACTATTGAGCTCGTTGCATGTTAGGTGGGCTTTGCACCTGTTTTTCCCCTTTGTTTTCTAGTGTTGTGGGGTCGTGGCCCTTTGTTTGGTTGTGAGGGTTTGGCCCATTATTTGCAAGCCCTTTTTTGTCTAAATATCTTCAGTCGGATACCAAAAGTGGAACTCGTTCAGGTGGAAACGGAGATGCTCTCTCAGCTCCCTCAAGAAGTTGAAGGAAAAAAAAGAGATAGAGAACAAAATAGTGGGAGTGGTTCATGACATCATTGACATGCCCATCTCTTTTCCCAAGGCAAAGCATCAAAACTAGGAAACAAAAGTTGTTCAATGTTGGAGGATAACAATCAAACAACTGAGTTAGGTTCATTTAATATTCTTGACTTGTTGTTTTGCTGGTGTCACAAACCGAACGAATTCTTGACAAATTCATTTATAACCTATAGTGGATGAACAATACGTCAATCTTGTGTCACATAAATACAAATTAATTATGCTTAATTGCTTAATTGGTGATGATTACAAATGAAAATCAAGATTAAGCTGCCAGCTTTGACTCTCTAATTACATTGGTAAAGTAAAGTTTCAGATTCTAGGGGCCAGTAGATATGCAGATCATTCATGTCTTTGCTTCCTAATCCATTAACATACAGACGTTTTATAATATGTAGGTTTCCATGTAATATTTTAGACTTCAATAATTGAGGCAGAAGAAGATATTTGATCCAAAGGTGTACATTCCATCTTTTTCAACTTTACAAAGAGGAGGAAATTATAATTAAATAGAATTTACTAGGCCCTAGATCTTAAGCCTGCACCAAGACAGCTTCAAAGATTAACAACAATCTTTGATCCAAGGTCAAGGTGAAGAGGAAAAAAAAAAAGAAGGTCAAAGAAAGAACTTAGGAATTAATTAAACTAAATTCGAAAGATTATTAAAAAAAAAAAAGCACGAGACTACCGCTTGTACTAAAAAAATACAAGATATCTAAATGGAAGGTGAAATATTACTAATTTTCACATGAGCTTTGTTCCAAAAGTTCCTCCAAATACTCGGCACCCAAATCCTCAAAAACCATCACATTATTTTGTGGCGAAACCTCCTTTACTCTTTGCTCTGTACATTGTTGGCTGATAATGGCTTTGCTCTTTTTAGACATTGACTTTCTTCTCATGGAGTGCTTCCTCTTGAGGGCAACCACAGGGGAGCACCCCTCATCATGCTTATATTTGATGTCTTGAAGAGACTCTTGGACAACTTGTGCTGGAAAATTAAGCACAGCCAAAGAGCCCCTTAGGGCAAATGCAGCTTGGTCATAAGCCAAAGCAGCTGCCTCAGCACTATCAAATGTGCCGAGCCAAACCCTAATCCCATGCCTTGTCGAGTCTCTAATTTCTGCTGCATATTTTCCCCAAGGCCTCCTCCTCACCCCTCTGTAGGACTTTTCCTTTGTGGGTTTCTCTTCAAAAGCTTGATGATGGGCAATATTGGAAGTGACCTCCTCTTCTTTAACAACTTTATTGAAGCAATTGGCCTGGTCATCATGAGATGAAAATGTCTCTTTTGCCCCTTTGGCCACAGCATCATAGAGCAGCATCTCCTCAGAGTCATTCATGTCAAATGGTAAAAAGCTCATCATCTCATTGGGGTTGTTGAAAGGAAGCAAGAGTGCTTCTTCATCTTCCCATGAGAAAGAGTCCAGTGAGCCAAAAGAAGACTCTGGTGAGAAATCTGAGGCACTAGAAAATTGGAAGAAATTAGCAGATTCCATCTCCATGTGGGTTGGGTTTTGGGTTTTGGGGTTTGGTTTTTTCTTGGTACCAAAAAAGTGGCCGTGCCCTTTATATACTCGAAGAAAAAAAGGAGGGCGTTTGAACTTTGAACAAAAAGCCAAAAGAATTACAAGGGGCAGATATTAGAATAACATAAAAAGGATTTTAAAAAAAGCAGCTGAAAGCTACGATTTGTGGTGAGGGAGGATGTTTTTAGGATTGCATTTCCAAAATCCAGTGCAGATTAATTGTTCTTTCTATATTGCAAGGACCCATATATTTACGCACGTGGGTCAAATAAGGCACGGCGGCGGGATTTGACCAAAATTACATATTACATAATTACTTTAATATAAGATTGTGTTGCCGTGGCATCATGGCAATCTACTTTAATTTGCGATTGGGGTCGGTTGGCATAACGAATTGAATAAACAGTTCGTAGGAATCTTTAGTTGTGAACTAGTGCACTGTGCACCGGTGTAGCAGTTGGCTGGCAGCCTATCAGCAAATGTAACAATGGGGTGTTAATTGGATTGGCCCAAGCTTTTAGCTTATTTCTAATTAGTCGTGAGTTCAAGCGCTCGTGGTATCCTATCCCCTTCCTTTCCCTAACCCTAAACGCATATTTTTCTTTTATTAAAAAAAAAAGAATAATTTGAAAGATAAAGTAAATAACTACTAGATTGTAGTTGGTGTAAGTGAGGAATCAAAATATGATATACTTGACATCATTATTAACTGTATAAAAAACATTAAAGAAGAAACATTGATGTATTTGTCTGTTTTTGTCTTTTCATCGACACTAGTGTGTGTTTAATTAGATTTTCTCTATATATGCATATTATAATATCGTCGACATCTCTGTTTACTATATAAAAAATCTTGAAGAAGAAATATTATTGTATTTTTTCTTAAACTGTTTTGTTTTTACTTAACACTTGTTTTTTATCTTTCTCTAAATAACTTCATTATTCACGGTGGTTTTTATTTTATTTTATATACAAGTGATATTCTACATTCTTTTCATCACTCTTCACTGCACCATTTGTTATCCCTCAATCCTTGTATATATTTCTCCTCCGTTTTTAATCAAAATAAAAACTAAAAACAAGAAATCCTTGGCTTGCCAACATGACTTGGATTAATCTAAGAGGGTCATTTGTTCTTAATTAATTATATTATTAAACAGAAAAATAAGAAATATATGGACTAGAAGAAAAAGTAAATCCTCTTACACATGAAATGTCATTTTCAACACTACAGGTAATTCAATTTTGAGACCGATACTTAGCCTAAGATTAACCCAAAAGTTTAAACTTCAATTTTTTAATTTCTCACTGGCCTCTGTTCAATGGCGGATCTATGAATTTTTCTAGGGACTGGCTAAATTTATTTTTTTGGGAGATCTTTTATAACCATGAATTGTTCTATGTGCACTGTTCTTCTCCACAATGCCCATATATATAATTAATTGAATAATGCTACTCTTACCATATTCTCATACTATTTTATGTGGCAGATGAGGTGGACAACCACATCAAATAAAATTAATTTAATAATTTATATTCTTTTATAATTTATTGACATTTTTTAATTGATGTTGATGTACACCTCATCTGCCATATAAGGTGGTATGAAAATATGATATACATGTAAGAGTAAAAAATGTCGAAATTCCTAGGATTATTGCATTAGTCACGCTTGGCCCAACATATATGGACTTGGTCAATTGAATTTTGACTATGGTTGCTTATAAATATATGTTTGCCATTTTCCCAAGCAATGATTTGTTGGGATATGCATGGTGACATTTTTCTTAGATTGCATTTCTATTTGTTTAATTTGAAGTACAACCACTCCTTTAGTCCTTTGCACCACAAAAGGTGGTTAAATCTAACATCTGTTTTAGCT
The DNA here is from genome assembly GCF_965620075.1 of Prunus avium. Lineage (NCBI taxonomy): Eukaryota > Viridiplantae > Streptophyta > Magnoliopsida > Rosales > Rosaceae > Prunus > Prunus avium. The sequence continues at coordinate 37,826,101 of NC_142291.1, forward strand.
TCCCTTTGCTAGAGATTAGTGCCGGTCCTTGATATCTAATACCAAAAAAGAGTTTGAATGTTTCTTTTTATAGAAATGGAATTCGTTCATAGAATCAAAGTAGCGTACATAGAACGGTATAAAACAGTGATTTCATTAAAACCTTCTTGAGGGACAAACCTCAAGATAAGAAAGAGTGCCACACATGTCATAGACTAACAAAAGAGTCTGAAACAGTCACGCAGGACCAATATTAGAGCAAAATAAAATAAAACAGCAAACATACACATAGACCTTCGACGCAAAGACCTCTATAATTGTCAATAGGATCCGGCTCAATAGAAAAATGGATTGACTTGCAAATCAGTGGTTTCAGGTTCGAACTCGAATGACACTTTGAGACAGTGTCTGTGAGAAACTATCTCTTTTTATTTATAATTCAGACTATCGCTTGTATTAAAAAAAATATATAATTATCTATTTATCAAAACCTATGTTATTCCTCATAAGAATAAAAATAAACCTATGTTATTGTGAATAAAATTGGTGAGAGCTTCACAATGGGCTTCCTAAATCACATCCTTAGACAAATTTTAGGGAGGATTTAGAAAAATACAACTCAAACCATGCTCCCTATCCACCTCCTAAAATAGGGAGACCTCTAGGAGCTCCTAAATTTAAGGAGAGAGAAATGACTCCTAGTGACTCCCTATAATTTAATGCTGCTTTATTTAATGAGTCTTTCAAACCTTTAATTAATGTTAATTAATTTTTATATATATTTTTTTAATAGAGATGGACCAATTAAAAAAGAGTTATAGCATTTATATAACATTTATGACTTTCTAAACTAGAGAGTATGATTGGAGTTTAAATTTTACAAAGAGTTCCTAAAATAACTTTGATATGTTTTTAGCTAAAATTTAACTAAAAAATAGAGCATGATTGTGGATGCTCTGACCACGGTAAACTTCCATTTACTTTCGTCGCATTGGGGATTGCAATTTTCAGTTTTTTGTTTCATCCTCAACCGACCAGCTTTCTAGTTGTCACATAATTAAATTATAAATTACATTAGTGATGACTAAATTTCTTTATATTATCATTATCTCAAATAATTTGTTTTTGCTAAATTATTAAATCCTATACGTGTTAGGTCCTAGCCAACTTATTCATAGAATAATACCACTTGCTCACCATAAACATAGAATCAAATGTTATGTGTCACATCCCCATATATATATATATATATATATATAAAGTAATAAAACACAGATATTTGGTGTTCCAAATCGAACTGTGGTTTGGGTGGTGAGCCAACTCTGCAACTTGTTGTGAGTGTACTGCATGTTTTTTTTGTTTGGGCAGATGGGGGCCATGGGCCATGGAATGTTATGAGAAGTTCTGGGCTGGGTGCATGAACCAAGATCAAATTCACATCATCCAAAATGTAAGGGACATGTACAACGTTTTTTTGGGGTAAAAAACGTGATAAACTTATCTTTTATGAATGTTCTTTTTTTATCGTTGAAAAAGAGATCTTTGATCAATAATGTTAGGCTATATAAAACCTTATAGCATATAGGTTAATTAGGAAAGGATTAAGGAAAGCATATACTTTCATTTTAACCTAGGTGTATGAAATGAATCATGATTAGTCCTCGTGTCAGTGTGAGTTTAAAATTAAGAGAGTAAGTGCATGTACTAGTACAATTCTTTATCCTCCAACTAATTATTGCTTTAATCATGGTAGCTACCTCAATCTTTATCCTCAAACCCCTAAGAATAGACATTAAGTAACACAATCATTAGAAAGATTTAACCGATGTAAAATTAGAGAAATGTTCGTGTGTGACACAATGACTGTAACACTATGTTATAACATGAGTGATCAACGGATTAAGGTATATCATTAATAAGTACACATGTATTATAATATGCGTAAATTAATAATACCACGTAACGTCAATGTTATGGTTACACCGAAAAGTTTATCCTAAAACTTGCTAGAGCATATACCTAAGATTATACAGGTGTATGCAGCCTTCGTGTCTCCATTGATTTAGACACTTTGTTTTGTCCGGAGGTTTTTGCGTACCCTCTACATAACTCCTTTTCTGGCTTAACAAGCAAGAGAAGTAAGAATATAGAAGACATGAAAGCTTATACACACGAACACTTGTGCATTTGCAGTTGCAGGATGAGAAGTGAATCTGATTAAAGTCAAATGTCTACGCAAAATTCAAGAAGCACTTGAAAAAAAGTCAAGAGTGGGAAAAGCTAAACCATGATGTAGGAACGTCGCAAAAAGTTTTGGCTTTATATTAATATTTGTTTCTTGCACCTAAGTATATTCTATGCACCATACACTTCATGGGTCTTGGCCTGAAAGGGAACCCAACTGGGCTAAATTCATTGCATACTCTCACAGTCTCACAGTCTCATTGTCACTCATCCGAGCTATCGCATTATATTAGCTTTTAATTTAAGCACGTGCGTTTTACCACTGATTTTGTTAATTCAGCTTTTTTCTCAAGTTGCAAGCTTCAGTACTTTCCAAGAACCTCTCTCTGTATCTTTCTTTAAATCTTTACTTTAGTTTTCTAATATGGTTTTAACAGACTTCCATGTAGTCTGGTCTAGACTAGCTTCTTTTCTTCTGCTGCCGGGAAAATTTTCAATGACATATTTGATTAAGTGTCATTAAGAGATTAATTAAGGTGTGCTAAATCGTGCTTAATTATAGCTGTTTCCTGGAAGCTCACTTGAGAGAAAGAGGGCCTACTTTTGTGCATGCAGATTGCCCCACAGGCAACATTTGATTGCAACTTGCATTAAAATTATGAGTTGAACGGGTTTATTCAACAAGAGGAATTCTGCAAATTTGATGACTAGCCAAAGAGGAATTCTCTAGATGGGTGACATTGATTTGAATCACTTATATATATTCAATTCAATTATTGATTGCAGGATTATGGGGAGAGTTGGTATTCCTTTATGTTTTTGTATGTAAAAGATATAAATTATAATGCATATGTTGACCTAATGTTAATTTCTCTGTGTGTTTCTGAGCCTGAAAAACTTGAATCCGTGTCAATATTGGATTGCCGGACATGGTTTGCACTAACTACTGGTTTTATCACCTAATTCCGTTGAATTGGAACTTGGAATATACAACTATGAATTACAAAAGGGGAGCAAAAAGAGTTTTTTAGCTATACGTCTAGACAAACACTAAGGAAACACATAAAAAAGTATGTGATTTCGCTTTCTAATGGAACACTACGAACGCATTTAAAAAATCAATGAGTTCAAGAAAGAGAAAAGTAACCAAAATTAAATGATTCGGGGTTCTATGCGGTCGTCTTGCGTGGCTCTGCTTGGGGCCAACCTTTAAAGGCCGTGCTTTTGGTTATACATACTTAAGTCACATCAATTTGTACCCAACCACTTAGATTGAGGTGGGATGACCCTCTTAAGTGAGGAGGTTGGGTGATAAGAGTGGACTTAAGACAATTTCTTAAGATGAAAGTTTCTAATGTGGGGTGCGCCGCAACTTGCTTGACAATCACATTAATGATCATAAACTGATTGAAATACTTTGTATCGTATTTAGTTTAAATAAACTAAACCTTATTTGTTGAAGCTAAGAGAACAAGGCATCTTAGAGAGTATTATCAGATAAATAAATGCAGGAATGAATCAAAATCCGAAAAAGAAAATAATAACTTGGATTTAAGAATAAAAAAAACCATGAACTTCTAACAACGTTGTTGACAGTAGGGCTAGTAGTGCCTGTTGAATTGGGCTTGCCAATGTTGCAATTACTTGTGGGCTTTCTTAGATGCAATTGGACATCTCATTTATTGGAAACCCATGTGCATCCGCATGACAAAGCAATACGTCGTCCGACCAAAACAAAAAGAAGCAATACGTCGTCGCATTGTCATCCCTCATCATCACCAACGAAAATACGCATGGAAAAAGACACGTCGTCCATTGATGCGTTTTGTCGCTTATCAATGAAATGCACGACATGTCGTTTTATTTGCTTTTCCCCAAAAAGGTGAGTTTAGAGAGCAGACCAAGGGAACATTGAATTCGGACAATGTCTGAAATACGCCAAAGATGGCATGGAACGCACCAACTACCAGTACCAGACTATTTCTCACTCTCTCTGTGGCCAGCCAGCCATCAAAACCCTTCCACAATAATTCCTCCCACATATCAAATATGCATGCACCTCCATAATTTTTCTTTTCCAAATTTTCATGGTGGTAAACAGGGGCAGCCTTGAGGGTGTGCAAGTGATGTCACCGCACAGGCCCAGAAATATTTTTTACGTGTAGAATATGAATATTAATATTATAGGTATTATATATATACTTGAGCGAGTAGGAAAGTAACACAAGTGTATTTGGTTGAGTTGGAATTCATCCCCTTGATTTTTGTAGGCAAGTTGGGTTCAAGTCTGTATTGTGTCATTCAGTAGTTGCGAAACAAAAAAGTTCATGTCTTCTTCCTCTTCCATTTTCTCAAATTGAAACATTAAAACTTTTATGAATGTTATTTATGATTGCTATTGCATGTTGGCACTAAAAACTGAACAGATGGAGATGAGTGCAACTTACAAGTGGGATGGACGATCAAGAGATCGATTGGATGTTGGATGCCGATTCTTCCTGTCCTTGGATGCTGATCCTGAATAGAAGATAAGCGAAGCTCGTGAGGTCTATGGAACCGGTGTGGAACCAGCCTAAGACCCTCCGATGCTCAAGTAAGATTGTTTTTAAGAGCTCTTGCTGTTGACCATATAAAAGTATAAAAGTCAAGCTGAAAAGTCTTCTTCTGTACTGTGGTGGAGGGGTGTATTTATAGAGGGCATTTTGTATGCTCTTAGTACTTATTTCCGATGTGGGACTCGTGGGAGGGCCCTATGAGGTTGACACGAGTCCTTAGATATTTCGGGCGGGTGCTTCGAGGTTGATTGTGCAGAATCGGTAGGGGGTACCGATTGTAGACGAGATGGGCCTGCAGCAGCCGTTGGTAGCTTTCAGACAATGCCATCGGTAGCCGATGCCGATTGTTCGATGCCTTGGGTACTTGGGTGGGTTTAGATGATCCACGTGTCGTTGTATGAGTGGAGGGTCAGATATGGTACAAACATTGCATGCTAATGGATGATGAATTTTAGTTATTAAAAAAATTGTTTTATGGTGTTAAGTAATTGAATTTTTTTATATAAATATTTTCATATTAGATTAAGGGCTCCCATTTAAGTTTCGCATAGGGCCTTCAAAATCTCAAAACCGGCCCTGATGGTAAGGGGTTTGTAGATTAAGTAATTAATATCAGTTATTTATGCACCTAAAGTCATGTGTTTCGATCGTCTCTCCCAATATCACTTGTATAATAATAAAAAATAATTGGCCATGCTCAAATAATAATAATAAGCAGACATCTCTGCATATACAGTAATATAATGCTCAAAGGCCTTTTTAATGGCCAAAGGGAGGTTTGCCTTTTCTTCTTGGTCAGAAGCTTCCTAGGCTCCTAGCCAAAAAAACATTTTCCAACCCATCAACCATCAGATTGGACCAGCTTAATTTATTAGTCCCCACCACCAGAGACCACACCATTCACTATATATCTTGCATGTCACAACCCATATTTTTGCCACCAAATTTGAATAAAGACTTCCTGTTTTTGCTTAACATGGAAGGGAAGAAAGTGGAGAACCAGCAGAAGGAGCAGACTAAGGTAAGAGATCAACCCCGGTATCGAGGGATTCGGAGGCGACCGTGGGGCAAGTTTGCTGCTGAAATACGTGACCCTTCGAGAAATGGGGCACGCCTATGGCTAGGCACATTTGAGACAGCTGAAGAGGCAGCTAGGGCTTATGATCGAGCTGCTTTCGGCTTCCGGGGTCATTTGGCCATCCTCAACTTCCCTAATGACTACCAGTATCATAACCCATCAAGCTCCTTGATCAGCACTTCATCCTCTTCATCTTCTTCTTCATCATCATCTCCATTTTCTGCTGCTGATATTGGAAAGAGTACTAATTTTGGCAGAGGCCAAGCAGAAGATGAAGTTATAGAGTTTGAGTACTTGGACAACATGGTTTTGGAGGAGCTTCTTGACACAAAAGAGGATCATCATAGACAGGGGAAACCAACCCATTAAGGAAATTGACTGGTTTTGCTTGAACTGCAGGCAAAATTGAAGTTGGTTTAGCTCTGTTTGTTTCTTTCAATTTTTACTTTTTTACCCGACAACGTGTGAATTTGTGAAATTCATTGTAGCCAATTGTTACTCTGACTTATTTATCTCTATCAATCTTTTTTTATCTCAGTAAAAACAAAACTTGTGAAGGTAAAAGAATCAGGGAAATTTACCTGATATTATAATGTGGAAACAAATCCGTACATTGGTGAGACCCAAAAAAAAATAATGAAGATGCTGGCTGTTCTTGACTTTTGGTTATGATTTCAAGCAACATAATGCCAATCATTGAGCTGCTATGACCAAATTTTTTTTGCAGAAGATAACGCAGTCAACTCACTCAACAAGGCATCTATGGATCCAAGGAAACACAGTTTCTTACATTTACAGTTGCTCAAGTCATATATTTAATTTTTTATTAGTCTTAAAATATGATATAATGACAGTAATTAAGAATATAATAATTGGGTTCAGGACAAAATAAGATTATAATAGTTGGGTTAATACTAAAACAGAAAGGTAGCTATACATTGACAACGCATGAGCATGACAACTTTCATGGTATTTTCACATTGGAGCAGTGCTTTAATATTTAACCAAAAATTCTATTCAAATGACTCGAATCCTACACCGCCGAAACAGAGAGAACATAAAAAAAATTTGAAGCTTCGATTTGCAGAAACAGAATTCTAAAGTTGATGTTCTGTTTTTCACTAATTAAGCAAAGATTTGAGTTGTGTGATTTGTATTACACCAAGTTCTTCACTCACTCTTGCTTTTGTTGTCAAAATCAAGAAGGTCCTCTAACACACTGTCATCTAAATACTCAAACTCAAAGATTTCTCTTCCTGTTTCTGTCCTGGTGGCCACATTATTATGCAATGTAGAAGAGGATGAAAAATTAGATGAAGACGAAGACGAAGAAGATGAAGAAGAAGAAGAAGAAGAAGAAGAAGAAGCAGCAGAAGTAGAATGATCAACTTCAGGCAAACCATATTCACTTGGAAAATTGAGAATTGCAAGAGGACCCCTCATGGAAAAAGCAGCTCTGTCATAAGCCCTTGCAGCCTCTTGTGCAGTGTTGAAAGTGCCAAGCCACAGCCGAGCTCCTTGCCGTGTCGAATCGCGTATTTCGGCTGCAAACTTCCCCCACGGCCTTATTCTCACGCCTCTGTACTTCACATCCCTCTGTCCCTCTTCTCTGGCTTTGCCTCTGCTTTGACCTCCTTCCATATGGCCTACTGAGTTAAACTATTGAAGCCTCACTCTGGGAATTTATATTGGGATGGAAATGTGCCTACTTGGGTAGAAACAAAAGTTGACAAATCAGACTCAGATGCCCATTTGATAAAGATTTTTTATTTATTGGTTACGAAGTATTATGACTGTATTGGAGATCAAGGTGATGGCTTTCAAGGAGAGGGTCAATTTTGTGTGTATCTGACATGACTTTTTCCTGTTATTCTTTCCAATTTCAAAACCTCATGAGAGTAGTGGCATCATTTGGATTCAAACAAAGGTGGGTTTGGTTAATTAAGTTGTATTATTAAAAGGAAATTAAAATTAAAATATAACCTGGCAGATGCTGCAGCAGATCATAGGTTCTATGTATATATTTTGTGTGTGCCAATGCATGAATGATTCCTCTGTTCTGGGGACCATAAGAGAGGTTGCTAACTTGGCATTGAGGTCATCGAATTACGTCTGCGTAATTCGTCATCAATCTAGTTTTTCTAATCAGCTATGAAACATAGGATTAAGAAATAGATCAATATAAGTATATGAGGAGGAGGTTGAATTGGGACTGGTGAGAAAGATTCTATTGGAACATGTGTCAGATTTGTTCAAAAGGTGAGGTCACTTGGCTTGCGTTGCTCATAGAGGTCATGGGATGATGTCTTGTAATTTGGGGAAGTTCCTAGGTTCATTAGGGGTGAGGGTGTGGGTGAGGTCAGCTTGCTTACCCTTAAGCTTTTGCTCAGCAAGATTATATGCTGCTGTCAGTTCACAACAAACCATTCGCTTAGAACGTGGGCATCCAAATTAAGCACAATATGCTTCCAATTGATGAATCCTTCTTTCCCATGTTTTCACTTTATGCAAAAATCTGCCTTGTGATTCTTTTTGTTAGGCAAATTTGTGTCAATGATTTGGAGAAAGTTATACAGTTTGTATCAATTGGCTTTCCACAATTTGTAATGCAGGTTTTTTAGGTGACAATTTAAGTTATTGCCTTGATGGTTTTGGTTATGTTTTGGTGATGGTGTGTGGTGATAGCGGCAGGAACAAACAAAACCCCTTCTGGGTTATTTTAATCACCACACTGTTTCTTGGTCACGCCAGATTTAAATAAGAGAGAATGTGTTCCACAGGTCAAACAATTTTAATTCTCCATAGGTTCAAGAAAAGAAAGGGGGAAGTAACTAGAGCAAAGTCCAAAGCCATGGGGGTCATCAAATAGTTTTTCAATTCGAACTTTTAAGAGTGCTTAATAATATTCTATTAACAAATGGGTTAGTTTAATTAAGCCAAAAATTAAAAATTGATTTTGTTTATAAGGAGTGGTCCTGCTCTTAAAAAATTACACTCATTCGTAATCAAGGACGTGGTTTTACATAATGTTGGTAATGATGATGTGTGCAAAGCATCAAGAGGAAACATTTGATGAGATCATCATATGAATCATGTATTGTACAATCTAACTATGGCATACAAATGCAACCCGAGATCTTGTGTTCGATTTGTCATCTGTTTCAATATTGCTTGTATGGAGGATGAAAATCCTCCTAGAGAATTCATCAACAAAACATACACATCTTTTCTTCTCTTTCTCTTTCCCTTCTCCCTTGTTCTACTTTCCCATGTTTTCCCGGCAACCAAATGGCAGGGAAACGAATGGTTCCTCTGTTTTGGGGACCATAACATTTGGTAACATGGTATTGAGGTCATCAAATTACGTCTGCCTAATTGGCCATCATAAATTTTCTTATTTTTTAATTGGGTATATACAACATAAGATTCTATTAGATTTGGTTCAAAAGTGAGGTCATTTGGCTTGCGTTGCTCTTACAGATCATAGGATGATGTCTTGTAATTCTGGATTTCCTAAGTTAATTGAGCTGAGAGGGTGAGATCATCTTGCTGACGTTTGAGTTTTTGATCTGCAAGCTTATGCTGCTGTCAGTGGCAAAAGTCCCTAAGCAATCTAAGTCCTAACGTGACATAAATAAAATAATCAATATTTTGTCGATAATAGTGCTATTCAAAAACTTTGCTATGATCGTTGTGGTATTTAAGAGCATTTTTTGCCTATGTGTTTCAATTCATGCTTAAAACTGCCTTGGGGTTCTGTTTGCTTTCTTGTAAACTACTTTAAGTTATGTTTAGGAGAAAATTCTATACTTTGTGTCCATTTGCTTTCTACACTGTGCTCCAAAATGCAGTTGTAGATTTTTGGTGACAGTTTTAGCTATGTTTTGGTGATGGTGTGGTGATAGCAGCAGGTGCAAACAGAGGCCTTTCTAGGTTATTTTAATCACCATTCTGCTTGTTCCATGTGGTCATCTTTTTAATTGATTTGATGTTGAGAAAAGGAAGGGGGGAAGTAAATAAAGCAAAGTCCAAAGCCGTGAGGGGTCATCAAATGGTTTTCAATTCTACCTTCTAGAGTGTTTAATAGTATTCTATTAACAAATGGATTAGTTTAATTAAGCCAAAACCATTGATCTTGTTAAAAAAAGGTTGTCCTGCTCTTAAAAATTACACTTAATCGTAATCAAGGACCTTGTTTCGCATAATGCCAGTAATGATGATGTGTGCGAAGCAGCACAGGAAACAATTGATGAGATCACTTCATGAGCAAGGCAAGGTTTAACAAATATAAATACATATGTATATATTCCAGTAGTTATGACATTATTGCATACATGAAAAACATCACTAAACCATGACCAGATGATCATAATGCAAGTATTCAGCAAAGCAACCACACAGGGAAGCAAATTATTCTTACAATACAGCAGACTAATGTTTACAATGTAAGAACTACAGGCAGGGGCACTGATAAACGCTTCAAGCCTGCATCTAATCTGTATTTGTTACAGAGGATAGTAATTCAGAAACAAGTAGACCAAATGTGAAAAATACATCAATAAACAAATTTATGACTGTTTCCTTTTTCTGTCCAGATAAAAGTAGCTACGCTGAAAGCTCAAGATTGACCAAGTGAAATGCCGGAAACCAATCTCTGGCCAGAGCACAGATGGAGAGTACAAATAACAGTGTGCACTCTGCCACAAAAGAAAATTGCTCAACCGGGTCTCGCCAGAAGTACGGATTAGAATATCAGGGTCAGGTGCAACAGCCATGTACATATGCTTTTCAATATCTGTCAATTTTACAATGTTCTCCCTTTCTTCCTTTTCATTCCCTCCAAGTTGAAGTAGACCATACCCAGCTCCACTTGCATTCATTACACTGATTTCATCTGATTTTTCTTCGCACGATTCTTGAACAGCATGCACAATCTCATCAGTGGAAGTGTAGGCAATACATATTGACAAAACTCCGCTGGAGTTGTTAGCAGTGGCCTCCATTGCCCTCTCAGCTGCCAACCTAACAGGTTCACTCAAGAGTTTTAGGTTCCCTATAAAGTGTACCCTAATTCCATAGCGGTTAACTATGCTTTCTTCCTTGATTAACCCTTCTATTTTCTCCTGCATCAGGTTCATCAAGGATTGAACTTCTTCAGGGTCCCTTTTGAAATTATCAATACTAAAGGCATATATAGTCACATATCTAACTCCCAACTCATAACAATACTTGAGCATGGTCATCAGAGCCAAAAACCCAACCCTATGTCCATCCCCTTCCTTCAACTTCCGCTTTTTAGCATATCTTCGATTTCCATCCATGATGAATGCAATGTGATGAGGTATAGGACGAACAGAAATTACAAGAAAAAGACATCTCCTCAAGAAACTAACTATGCTCCAAAAAATCTGGGTTGCTTTATTGCCATTGCTTTTCTCCATCCTAGAACCATGTACAACTGCCGAGTTCTGCTAAAACCTATTTGACCTGTTAATTAATAAACAAACTTTAGTTCAAACTCCTGAAGTTAAAACATGGAACCACTGAAAAATCATGCCTTAAAATGTAGTTCAGCCTATTAACCTATAACCACAATCATATAAAGATTGAGTTCCAGCATAGTATGCTTAACAGCAGGTGTGGCTTTTCTACTTTTAGAATGATCTCCATTGAGGTATCACGCATTAACATCTTAAACCAAATCCCTCAAAATTGAATAATCACTTGTCTGGCAGATATTAGTCATAAACAAATGAATACAGTGCGCACACAGCAGTTCGAAAATTACAACAAAAAAAAAAAACAGAAGGCAAATAGTCAAGAAACCAATGCTTGAATATTAGAAAATCACAATACTTTGTTGTGCTTTTTAACTGTGGTAAATCAAGATTCGGAAATAATCACACCACAATGCAAACAACACTTGAGCAGAATAAAATGAACCAAGGAATAAAGATAGCGCACAAGGGATTTATGAGGTTTGGCAAAATCCAGCCTATGTGACTACGTCCCCGGATAGAGTTATCCTTCACTATGAGAACAATAACAGTACAAGACAAACTTGAGTTAAATCAACATAACCCAAACCATAACCCCTGTGCATCCACTCACAGTATTTCTCTCAAACACCCATGTTTCAACTATTACATGCACTCATCAAATGAATCACATTCTGCCCATTAATAGGCAGTTGGTTCAATGTGAAAACAAAGCTTCTACAATTGTCTTCAATTTTTCAGCCACCATTTCATGCAACATGGCTTCCTCTAAAAGCCAATCCTCTAGTTAGATCTACAAGGACATAGGATGCTGCACCATTTACTACATGGTCCCATTTTTACCAATTTCAATAAACTTGGTACTGTGAACATTGAAAAGACATTGACAGTTACCTAAATTTGTACAAGTAGAACAATACCTTGAACATCTTGTTGTGTTACTTGTGTATTCTATCTCATGCATATAGTCAATTTGGCGTATAGGCTTCTATGACCAAAATGGTAAAACCAATCAGAATAAACGACCTCGTTTAATATGCTTAGAGCTGTAACTACTGATTAAAAGCCGCAAACATAAAAAAGGAAAGTGAAGTTCTGAATTTGAGATAAATTGGAAATGACAGAAACCTAATAGCCTCCCTCCATTGAACCCAAGATACAAACTTTTCTGGTTCCCAGGAAGGAAGGTCCCATCTTTTAGACGAAAGTTGATTGATTTTTCCTTTTCGATTTCTCGGAGACCAAACAGAGGCTTGGAAAATGAGAGAGAGAGAGAGAGAGAGAGAGAGAGAGAGAGAGTTACCGGTTAACCAAATACAGAGTGGGATCAAAGTAGCAGCAGGGGAGGGAAGTAGAGTAGACCAGTCCCAGTGTGAGAGTGAGAGAGTTGAAAGACAATTTGGCTACTTCGGGCCCCCCTTTGAAGTTGGAATTTGCACACATGTTTACCGACAGTTCTACCCGTGTTCCTTCAGTCAGTGTGGCTATTTTGCAATTTTGCAACTGAAGAAGGACCAATGAGAATAAGACGACAGACTATTCAGGCCAACTCGTGAATATACCAAAATAGGGCAAACACACACAACAAACGACCTTGGGGTCAAACCATGAATAACGATAAATAGATAATGTCGCTTTTAGTCTACTACATTACAGAAACAGCGAGGGTAGTTTTGGATCTTCACGTCTCATTTCCTCTGCGTTTTCACGTGTGGTTTCCAGAATTATTCTTTTCACACGTGTGTTTCTTCTTCTTCTTCCTTCTTCTTCCTTCTTGATTTATCCGAAATGGCGGCAAGTTGACTGTGGAGCTTAGGAGTGGCTTAGGAGTAAGCTCCTGAGCTCCTAATTTCGGTGGCAGAAATGAAATCTGTTCATTTCTCACACCTTTCACCTCCAATTCGTGCCTTCAACCCTAATAATCATACTTCATCATCATCTTTTTCTTCTTCTTCAATCACTCTTCTCCAGCGCTGTAAATTCAGCTCTGTTTTTCTCACCTCCACTTCCAGGCCCTCCCGCTCAATCATGCTTTGCGCTCCCAATTCCACCAAAGCGACGTCGTCGTCGTTGTCCCAGTTCGAATCGGTGGCAGCGGAGGGCATAAAGGAGGCTTCTTTTCAGGTTCAAAACGACGCTTCGCAAAGTCCGTGGAATGTGGAAGTCGGAAAACCTAGCGTTCCGTCTCCGTCGGTGGCCAAATTAAGCTTGAGCGACCAGGCTTTCTTCCTCTTGGCCTTCGTCGCCTGCACGGTATATAAGCCTCAGTTCTTTTTTTCTTTGCTAATATAGTTTAATATGTAATTCTGTTGTGGAAATTGGGATCAATTTGGAAACTTTTTTTTTACATAAATGAGAAATGATAAGATTTAGTTAATTATGTGCATACACTGCTGATATGTTAATTGATTTCATTGTGCAGACTTCTGTGGCATTTACGAGCCTTGTAATTGCAGCTGTCCCGACACTATTTGTAAGTTTTCCTTAATATTTCAATCCAAAGGAAAAAGCAATCACTGAAGTGCTGAGGAAATCAGTTGAGTTTTAGGGAGTTCTGACTTTTCCATGGCATTTCCTTTTTTGCCAAAACCCCAAACCCTGAATCAGATTCTATTCTTTTTCCGTCTATCTTTGTACTGCTTGTTATTGGGTCTTGATATTTTTGGTTTTGTTATTTGGATGAGTTTGAGTGCTATTTGGATTGTCAGAAGATTTATTGTGCAGTGCTTTGCATGGAATGGAATGTTTGAAAACTCCTGGCATTGACTCATGGCTTGAATGGTCTTGGTCTTTTGAGTCCTTGTCTTGAGTTGGGCATGAACCCAAAAGCAAATTAGAATTTTAAGTCTTGGTAAATGACTTCTTTTGAGGTAGCTTTAGGTGCCCTTTTCTTTGGTTAAAATCAGATGTTCAAGGTCTTGTCCAAATTCTTGTTCCAATGTGGCTGTTTGTGATATGTTCTGTAGGCAATGGGGAGAGCTGCAATATCTCTTTCAAAGCTGGCGGATACAGCTCGTGAAGAACTCCCCAGTACTATGGCTGCCATTAGGCTTTCGGGCATGGAAATAAGTGATCTTACACTGGAACTGAATGATCTGAGGTGATAATTAAATCTTTATTACCTTAGTCTCTGACCCGTGTTCTGTTTTACATGGTTGCTTTATAGCTTCTCTTCATAGTTAAACTCCCCTCTTTACTATGAGCTATCCATCATTTTCTAGTTTATAACCCCAAAACGAATCCATTCAATTGTCGACTGTATTGTTCCATGCATACGTGCCCACCTGCAAAAGCAATGGGGTTTCCAAGGGGGACAAATTCAATCTTGTCTGGTTTTCTTTTTTCCCCTAAAATATTTGTTATAATCTGGTGTTTACTTCCAGAAATACACTAAACCAGGTTTGATATGAGGATTACTTCACAAGGCAATTTGGTTACCACTCGTGTCTGTCAATACATTTGAATTTAATTTCTGGGTTTTCTATATATGGTTCACTTCACGTAAGGTTTTTTTTTTCTTTTCACATTTTGAATATTTATGTCATGCTTTTATTCCATTCTGCATTCAGCCAAGAGATCGCTGAGGGGGTCAGCAAATCCACTCAAACTGTTCAAGCAGCAGGAGCTGGGATTCGGCAGATTGGTACACTCGCACAGCAGCAGACTATGTGTACGTTTATCTGACCTCCGGATAGAATTCATTTGCTTCGGTTTTCCTTAATATGGTCTTTCTATTGATCTTCACTTAACTTCTGAACTGTTATTATGAATTTTTTATGATACAGCAATGATACAAGAGAGGGCGAACCTGCCCATCATCTCTTTGCAACCAGCTGTTGTTGGAGCAGCAAAGAAGACTACTCGTGCTGTTGGCCAAGCTACCAGGATCTTCATGAATATAATATCTCCAAGGGACTCGGAGAAGGTCAATGAGGAGGACATTGAAATTGATAGGGTGGAACTTTAAGTTTGCCGCACTCATAATCAGTAGCCATTTTTTCACGAACTTTGTGTGCATAATACTTGTACAGTTTCCAGAGCATGTGGACCGACTTAATTATTTGTTATTGGAAATGTCCCGGAGTTAGGGATAAGCAGTGAAGATAAAATTGCCTCCATTGAAGTCCTAAGCTCCCGTTGCAGGGGTGGTCCAATTGTTCATATTGAAGCTGTCAAAGGAGTAAGAAGTTCCTAAGCTCCTATTGGAAATGTGGTCTTTTTCTAATGCAAGATTTCTATATTACCTTTCCAAACTTATGAGGTTGACCAGTAAATTTAAATGTTGATAGAATCTTTGATTTATATGTATTGAACCTTTACCCTAGTCAAGTGTCAAGGTAAGCTTGTTGAAATTAGAACTACAAGGATAAATGTGATATCGATTCGAAATTAGAAGAACGGAAATGGAGAAGTTATGGGTATCTGGTAAGATGTGCATAACTCTGTTCAGGACCAAATTAATCTTGCATCACATGTTCAGGGCCAAATTAATTTTTCTCCCGTCCCTCCCTTCAGAAGATGAACACTGTTCAGGACCAAATTAATCTTGCATCATATATCTGAAGTTAATCCCAATATTTTATTATAGTTTTCTACAATCAGTTGAATTGAAACATGGAAAGAAAATAATGTAGTTGACTTGGGAGAACAAAATATGATTGACCACAAATATTTGAAAAAGAAAAATGGCCGGTGGGGATTTTGGTTTGTTATAACTCACTCACGTGCATCAACCGGGTGATAAGAAAAGAAAGGAAAGGAAATTGAAGGTGGCTTTTGTTTATGAAGAAATTAAAGTAAAGATCAGGTAATATTAATTAATAAATAAGTAGTAGTTGTATCATAAGATGATAACTTAAGATAATAGCATAGGATGATAATAATGTATTACTAGCAAATGATTATAAAATTATAATTATTGTTATTATTATTCTAAGATGATAATGTTTGTTATTTCCTGGATTTTCCATGTTGGATTTTTCCAATGGGCACCAGGCTTGTAATTACAGCTTCATCTACAAATTGATACTTTTGAGGCATTGGCCCCCATTCAACGAAAAGAACCAAAAATAAAAAATTAACATTGTTTAATTAGTATGATTATGACAAGGCAAGGGTTGAAATTGACTGGCATTTTGCAAGTTCAATGAAGAGAAGAACTTGATTCATATTTAGTAAAGTAGCTGCCCAAATATGTTTATTTGACGGATCAAAACTAGAGCTGGAGAGAAATGTCAAAAGCTAGTCCTGGACTTGCCAATCAAACGACATCAATATCGTGTTTGATTTCTACACTCTTAATATCGCTTGTAATTCAAAAAAAAAAAACATTAAAAGTGCTCCTCAAACTAATTACGCTTTGATCTCCCACTTTTCAAAACTCAAAAGCATCATTGATATTCTTCATAAAAGGATTGAACACAAACAATTAGGTTTATGTAGTTACTCATCGTCATAAGAATCTGTTGTTGAAATACAGCTACAACCATACAGTATCCGACGGCGTGGGAAAGTTGAAAATTGTACGTGCATAAATATGCAAATGCAAGCTGGCAACTCTATCGATGATGCATATATATAGGTTAAGGACCAAGTTAATTGAATACGAATAAATTGCTAGTATATGCTCCTTGTGTTGAATTGAAAATGCTAGCCACTCTAATATGCTTTGACTTTCTTAATTAGCCCGCCCTCATTTTTAATCTAAATTATTGAATATGGTTCCAACTTCCCCAAAAGAAATATAGTAGTATAACATTGCATACTAATGTGTTATGGAAAGCTTCAAAATTTATGGAGGGAATTGACTTTGCAAATGTTCTAGTTTACTTTTTTTCGATGATGTGGCAACCCGTAACTGGATGACGGGACTTTTGTGTCAAGGATTTCTGATTTGCCACTTGTCATGGAAAGTTCCTTAAGGCACTCCCTCCCCACAACAATTTCTATTTCAAAATATTCTGTCAATGTTTTTTTACCAAAAGAATTGCAACTTGTTCTTTGTTAATGTTAACATATATTTCTCCATCTCCACAACTTGTTGATGCATGTGGAATATGACAGAAGACTTCCTATAAAAGGCAAGTTGCAACCAGTTTTTTTTCCAGCATGTTTGCTTTGGAGTGAGTACATTGAGACAACCATTCTTCTGTTTCAAAGATTGACATGGAGACACTACTAGATCAAAAGCTTGTTTCAAGCTGGTTTGATGTTCAATCTGTGCCCCAAACTTATGTCCACCCACCCGAAAAACGACCCGGGAAGCTCAACGTTCCGCTATGCAAGCACATCCCAGTAGTTGATCTTGGAAGCCATGATCCCCGTGACACCATTCATCGAATTTCCAAAGCTAGCGAAGAGTTCGGATTTTTCCAGGTTCAGGATCAATCACCTTCTTCAGCTTTGCACTTGTTTTATCTTGTTATTTACATAAAATTTTAGAGTTCCATTGTGATCATAAAATAGTACTACGTTCTCTCAGGTCATCAATCATGGTGTTCCCATTAAGTTAATTGATGACACAATGAGTGTTTTCAAGGAGTTTCATGCACTGCCCCAAAAAGACAAGGCAATTGAAGGCTCCAAGGACCCAAGTAGAAGCTGCAAGCTCTACACAAGCAGTGAAAACTATGCAAATGAAGAGGTTCACTACTGGAGAGATGTCTTGACCCACCCTGGTCATCCCTTTGAACACTACATACAGTTTTGGCCTGAAAAACCAACTCGATACCGGTATGTGGCCTTGTATGCAATCATGTAAAAAATATATGATCTTTCAAGCTTATAATTGCTTAACCTTGTTATATCTAAGCAGAGAGGTTGTTAAGGCTTATTTGGAGGAGGTAAGGAACTTGAGCTATGTGATTTTGGAGCTGCTTGCTGAAGGCTTGGGAATTGGCACTGAGTTCTTCTTTGGTGGACTTACTGAAAGTCCAGTGCTGTTGTCCAATCATTATCCACCATGCCCAGACCCTAGTTTAACATTGGGATTAACCAAACATTGTGACCCTACCCTTATAACCATTTTACTTCAAGATACAGATGGCCTTCAAGTTTTCAAGGATGGGAACTGGATTGGTGTTGAGCCTGTTCCTAGTGCTTTTGTGGTTAACATAGGCTATGTCTTGCAGGTACGTTTTTAAAATGTGATATGAAAATATGGTCTCCCTAGCATTATTCGAGTTAATATACTAATTAACTTCATGATGTGGACTAATGCAGATGATCAGCAACTCGAAGTTTAAAGGCGCCGAGCATAGAGTGGTAACAAATTCAAGAGTTGCAAGGACAACAATCGCATACTTAATTCATCCATCGAATGAGAGCCTTATAGCACCTGCAAAATCTTTATGCAATCCACCATTGTACAGGTCCATGAAGTTTAAAGAGTTCCTCAGAAACTTTAAATCCAAGGCTGCTAATGCTGAAGCTGTGTTGAAGGTTATAAGCCTCTCAAGTAGCTAGTGTGGTGATTTGCCAAGACAAATCGCCATACAAATTCTATTTCTGTACGAAAAGGTTTTAAGACTAGGTTGTTATACCCAAAAAAAACTACTTGCATAGTTGATATGATATTTTGCTTTAAATTATGTTCTGTAAATGAAGGATGCGATTGTATTTGTACTGGTGCACGAGTTCTTATGCAAAAATTATTGAAAACAGCATAAAAAAACGTAAGCTGGTTTAGACACAAGCTAAGCCTTATAAAATAAAACTGGTGCAGATAAGGACATGGGCATAATCAACCAACCAAAAGAAGAAAGATTAGATTAAAAATCTGAATTATATATGCCTGCAAGAGCCAATCATCTCTACTTAATTCCAATTAATACTCATAATCAGCATCTGCTGCTTTGTCTACTTGAATTATATATGCCCACAAGACCCAACAATCTCTGCATAACTCCAATACTTATCAGCATCCTCTGCTTTGTCTGGTTAATTGATTTGGATATATATATATATATATATATATGAAAAATAATTATGTGGAGGTTGAGACATTCAAATCATGAGCTTTATTGGTATTGCTTGGCATATAATATATCTAGGTTTTTGACTTAGGAGGTGCAGTGTTGCACAAGTTGTGTGTAGTTTTGGGAAAGAAGAAAGCTATAGTTGACTTAAGAGTTATCACATGCAAATATGATCTATAATATAATAGATTCACCAGGACATGTGCATGTCTCAGAATTCAAAATGCCCAAATTGCCTTGAAAGAATTTGATGAAATGGGCTTGTACCAGGTGATGTTTCAGGGAGGGGACAAATTCCAAGATGATGATTTTTATTTGCCATGAAGAGACATGGTCCAACAAAATAGTAGTAGGCCAACTCCGCAAATAACCTTTATAAGTCTTGCCCAATAACACATTCTTTCTGATCAATGAGAGGGCGGATTTAAACTTGGAATCTCTTTCAATATCAAGAGAAGAAGTACCATTAAGAACTAGTTAAGTTTAATATCACCTTAATCACTCTATCTCTTGCAGTCTCTAATATATAGTCTTTAAGTCATGTCATAAAAAGATAGGTATGGGACCTACATTGTTTCCCACAAGTGTGTGACCACAAAACCAGTCCAAGACAAGAGAACAATCTTCCAAAACCTGTATGATCTTTCAATTTAAGATCTCACTGAACCCATTGATCATAATCTATATATCAGCATCTGTGGCACCATTACTCCCATGTTTCAGCCACATACAGACCATTTGTTTATGGCTCCAAAGCAGAAACACTTGTACAAATTTGACCAAGCTCTACCACCCATAAAAAACCAGGTAAACTCATACTATCAGCCACCCCTGCCTAGCCCAGACTCTTCTTTTCCTGTATTAGCTATTGTTGTACTAAGCATCATGGCCACAGCTTTCTTGCTAGTGAGCTACTATGTCATTGTTGTCAAATTTTGCTCAAATTGGTACCAAATTGATCTGCTGTCAAGGTTTCCTATCTTTCGAGCTCGAGAAACGGAGGATCTTCTTACAGCCTTCTCTCCATCAATTTGGAACCGGGGGCTTGATGAATCAGTCATTCGCGGAATCCCAACTGTTCAATTCAAAGGAGGAGAAGTTGAAGATAGAAATGTTTGTGGATGTGCAGTTTGTTTGAAAGAGTTTCAGGAGCAAGATACACTAAAAGTTCTTCCCAACTGCAACCATGAGTTTCACTTAGACTGCATTGATATATGGCTTCAAAGCAATGCAAACTGCCCTCTTTGCAGAACAAGCATTTCAGGTACTATCCGGTATCCGACTGATCATGTCATAGCACCAAGCACTTCACCTCAAGACTCTGAGTTGTTTTCTCATAGCTTCATGGGCAGTGAAGAGGACTTTGTAGTAATTGAGTTGGGGGGAGAAGATGGTGTCATTTTCCACCAAGGCAGCAGCAAAGAAATGATTATAGAAAGTCATAGGACAGCCTAGAAGAAGTCAATCACCAAGAAAAATGGAGAAGCTCAGAGACTTAGAACCAAGAATGTGATAGCAGAATCGAAAGGTTTGTTTTCGATTTCGACATGGCCGAGTATCTAGAAATGCAGTTTTTCCTGATGAGTGTGCCTGTAATTCCTTTCTCTTTTTCTTCTTTTGTTGATAAATTTTGTTAGTTGGTGTTTGGTATTAAGGTGAGATGGTGGAATTGTTAACTTGCAATTGATAGTTACTTAGCATGAAATAGACGAATGTAGAGTTACTTTGGGTTGATATTAGACACAATGAGAAGCTTTGGACAATTGGGATTCTTGCTTAATCCTGAAACGCTGGCATGGGTTTTGAGAATCATTGCTTTGTTATCTTCTTCTTCTTCTTCATGAATGAAAATGATTACGTTAACCTCTTCTTTTTCTTTTATACATATATAGAGTTTCAGAGAGAGAGAGAGAGTATAGGGACCCAGATGCTAGAGAAAAGCAGGACAAAGATTTCCCTGGAAATTATCTCACTTCTTTTGTCTTGAAGCCATCACATGAATGTTGGTGAGTGCTGAAGGTATTCATTATTGTGTTGAGTTTAATTATGGCATTACGTTCTCACTGTTTCATTCAGAAGGAACAGAAACATACTGTATACATGTGCTTGTAAGGATAATAAGTGTGGCAAAAAGGCTTGTAGGATCCTTTCTTAGCTGAGCAATTAAGGACCAAGAGCATTCTTAAACAGGCTAAATTCCAAAATGCTGGCTAAAATCATCACCTTTCAGCAAAAGAAAAAGGATTATTATTTCCGTATCACTGCCAAAGATGACAAACATTTCATTCAAAATAAATTTGATGATCCATAACAATGAAATTTATTTTAGTACACAATACTTATCTATATGAAGACATCCCTAATTCCCAAAAACAAAAGAACTAGGAATCCCTGAAAATTGTGCTGTTTACACGACTAGCTACGTAACACAACCAAAAAATTAAAACCAGCAACCAGAGACCCCCACCATTCGATGAAGCTAACCAATCCTTGCAATGTTCTTATGCAATGGATCAATTAATTTGAGCATCTTCTAAATTATGTCCAATCAATTCTAATTCACAGGCGAAAGGCTTATGAACTCCTGGCAGATGGATGAGTTTGGGGTAAGGGCAAGGCCTTTGTAGTATGCTCATCATTTGCAAATGTGCCACGGGCTTTTTTCTTCAATTGTTCGAGAACTCGGTGTGCTTCTTTGAGTTCGTCTTGAGCACTTGGTCCATGGCTTTCCCAAGCATCAACTACTTGCTGCTGGAATTGGATTGCAAGGGCATAGCTGAAAAATCCAGGAGATAAATTATGAGATATACATATATTTATCCTCAATAGTCAACATACAACAAAACATCTTTACTAAATGCACCAATCATCTCGCTTAATTTCTGCTTGATAAATAGAGACATGAAAGGATTATGCATGTGACTACAATTAAGTTGCAATACGTATTAAGTTTACTTTCTCCTAACAGGAACTACCGGAAATAGCACAAAGAACTAGGTACTCGGTGAATTATATATCAAATTCAGCAATGCAAGAATTACAAGTCAAAGGAGTAACCATCTTAGCAGATACACAAGTGCAATGTAATTTCAATATCGAATGAATTAATAAATTCCAACAATAAGAACATATGCTGGAAATGTAGCCAAAAACCAGAAAGAGCATTCATACCTTTTCATGGCATCATATGCTTTTGAGAGGTTCTGGCATGACTCAATTGAATCTGCATGATGGGGGCCAAGCGAAAAATCCATGATGTCCTTCGCAACAGCAAACATCTGAGCAGCTGACTGAGGTCTGTCTAGTTCCAAATATGCTGCCCCCAAGTTATTGTATATATAGCCCACACCAAAATGCTTGGGACCAAAGCTCTCTTTCAACCTCTCAGCTGCACTCTCCAAGTAAGGAACAGCCTGTGAGACCTTTCCCGTCAACAGAAGTAACCACCCTATTCTAGCCGAAACACTCCCCTCGGAGTGCTGTTCTTGTGGGAGCTTCTCAAGCAAAGCCAATGTTCTCTTTAACAGTGAAATTGCAGTCTCAAACTCATTCATAGATTCGTATTGCATTGATATCTCTGAGTATGCCTCAGCAACATCTACCGGGGAGACTGTCTCTTTCTTGTCAAGAATTCCACAAGAAATCTCCAAACATCTCTTTGCATCGGCAAATTTTTCCTGATTACATAAGGCTTTTCCCATCGAGATAAACACCAGTGCCCTAGTCTCACTCTCCTTGTCTGTTTGCTGAACAACAAGCTTCAAAGTATCAATAGCCTCATCAAACTTTCCCAGTGCAATCTGCATATTAGCAGCATCAATCTCTGCACGAAGCAAATCAGAACTAAGACCCCAATTCTTCAAAACCCTTTGTGACAACTCATTTTGCTCCAAGGCCTTCTCATGCTCCTCCAACCCAGTATAAATAACAGCAAGAAGCCTCCTGTCATGTGCAACCTCCACCGAATTCTGCCCCAACTGCTGTCTGTGAATGTCCAATGCCTTCATACAGAAGCATAATGCATCCTTAAAGTTCAAAAGAGCGACATATGCCTCCGCCAAATCCCGGTTCGCCTTGCCAAGTTCTGTACTATCTTTCTCCAGCATCAACTCCTTAATTTCCAAACACTTCCTAAGATTCCCAAGAGCCTCCTCTCTCCTCCCCATTGCCGTCTTTACATTTGCCAGCTCGAGCTGTACAGCATGAAGCACAGGCCTAATATCCCGAACATCAAAACCCTCCTCCTCTAATCTACCCAATGCTCTATTAGCCATGTTAAGGTACCCCAAACTATCACTAAACCTTTTTAAGCTATAATTGGCAGAACCCAATAATTGTAAAGCCATGGCAACAGGCAAAGAAGGTTTATCATCTCTATCCAAAGCTTTCAAGGCTCTGGTAGCAAAAGACAGAGTCTTTTCAGGGTCCTCACCTTCTTGGTCAAGTTTGAGGCCAACTTTTAAAGAAGCCAAACCAAGCTCTCTCTCATCAAAAGCTGACTCCATGTTCTTGAAAGCCTTAAGCATTTCTTCAGAAGTCTTTGCAGACTCGAAAGCCTCTTCAAGCTCAGATTTTTCCATGGACTTTCTCTGCCTTGAGGACACTTGAGGTGATCTTTCAACAAGGGTGTTCATATTTTGAGATAGGTTTGCTTGGAATTGGCTGCTTTTGAAGAATAAGCCATGGGTTTCGGTGCAGGGCCTGAAACGGGTCGGTGAGACCAGCGGCGAAGAAGATGAGGAGGAGGTGCGGTCAGAAATGTAATTTCTGGAAAGAAGGGGAGTAGAGGATTTAAGTCTTTGACGAGTGAGATGAGAGAACAGTGAGATTGGAGATTTTCTCATGGCCGGAACTGTAAAGTTCTGTAATTTTGTGAGTGTTTGTTTGGGATTTTGCTAAAACCCTATGCGAAAACCCTCGCGCTGCTTCTGCTTTTGGTGAGTTGGATGGAAGCCTGTGAAGTGAAGACGAAGGACAAAAAGAACAAGGAAAACTAAAATGTTACCCAAACGGCGTCGTTTGAGATAAAAATTTCCATATTTTCTCTACTGCATTAACTTTTTGGCAGATATTAAACAATTTAAACAAATTTAAAAATCACTTCTCAAATAAATTCGTGGAATGTAATTGCACAATTTTGGAGGGCTTCTGGTTGTTCTTTGGCCTCAGTCACCCTCACACAAGTCGAGCATTGGCCGATCAAGAATCGATTGAATATATATACAGAAAAGAATACACAGATTCCTTAAATGAGTGTATTATAAACAGAAATCACATTCCAGTAGCTAAAAACCACCCAAATAATTAAGCAAGAACCTCTTGAAAAAACTAGAGGGAACGAATGGATCACTAAAAGTTTGGGGGCTATGGCTATATCTTGGGAGTTTCAGGAGGTCTACTATATACATCATCAAAATGAAGATTGAAGTCCCCTGCCTCTAAGTCTAAGTCATCCATGCAAGTCGTTCGGGATAACTTGTGATAGTTCTTCCAATCTAAGTGTTCTTCTTGTTCTTTTTCCTCTAAGCTTCTATCTGAGAAATTTTCATAATAATTATCTGAAGGCTGGCGGATGAAATCTGGAGGCTCAATAAAACTTGACTGGGGCTGTGTAACATGTTGGCCGAACTCTGGGGGCTCAAGGAAACTTGACTGGGGCTGTGAACCATGATGTTGGCCAGTCCTAGCCCACCAATGACTCCCTGTTGGATGCGCCAAATTACCACCATCATGATGCTGAAGTACACTCCCTCGGTGGAATGGGGCCGACGTGGAAGCCCCCAGATTAGACTGTGTACGGTCCTCATAATGATGCCCCCAGAGTTCTTCAAATCTCACTTGATTATCTGTAAAGTTAGGTGGCATCCAATCAGCAGAATGTTGCTCAGTAACTTCAATTGGTTCTTCTGGAATGTCCCCCGTATAACTTGTTGTATGATGCGGCCGAGAGGTGTAATACCAATCAAGGAGATATGGGTGATTTTTTTGATCTGCATCAATTAACCAAAGAGACCCCAACTGAAAGCCAGTTCCAAGGGTATGATGTGGCCTTTCCCTTAATAAAAAGTTGTTCCTGTCACCAAAGCCTCTTGGAGGAGAATATCCATGTCTAGTTCCTTGTCCCTGCAACTTTTGTTCCCTGAAAGTTCTCAGCTTTTTAAGAAACTGATTTCCTTCAGTATTTGGGTCCCATGATGGATAGTTACTCTGGAAGCTGCCACAAAAATTGGAAAGGTCATTAGAATTGAGATGTGGAAAGGAAATCATTTGGGTGGCGCCTAATTAGCATCCCAAGAAATACTTATGCTCTAAGTGGAAAACAGGGAGAATACTGAAATAGCGCAGGGATATTGCATGTTTCTGATAACTACTTTATTGCAGCTTAAAAAATTGTGAGCACATCATATGAGTAATGCTTTTGTGATCATACCTCAAGAACGATTTCTCCATTTTTCCCTGAGAACTCCTCTGAGAGCGAGGCAAATTGTAAAGTGACCCATAATTGCTATTACCATGTCTTTGAAAGTCAAAGGCACTAAAACTGCCAAGAAATCAAGAGGACAGTCAAACTTTGGAATCTTGTCAATGTTAGAGCAAACATATCCAGTAATGGCTCTCTACAGAAAGCTTTAGAGGATATGGTGCTAGAATAAAAATGAAACGATGGTGACAACAATGACGATGATGAATACCAACCTACACACATGACCAACACCTTCAACATCCGCTGTGAACTCTGCAATAAACTCTAAAATGTCATCCACCCGCTGCAAAATAACAAAAAGCATATTAGATCAAGAAACTGCAAATAATTTATAGATGGCATAAAAATAAAAGCAGATTAACAATTTTGATAAAACTGACCTTTGGGACGACAAATAAAAGTAAATATGGAGTAAGGAAGATTGAGGCCATCTCCTCAAGTAACATCATTCCAGTATACTGCGTTTGAAGAAACAGAAAAAGGGGGGAAAACCCAAATAGCATGAGCAGCAACTTAATTTGTGTTTTAGTCATAATATGTCATAACTGTTATTTGTTTCCGTTGACGGCTATAATTAAATTAAATGCTGAAAAGGGTAGACCAATCTTCACGCATAGGTAATATAGTTAAAAACCAAAAACAAAATTATTTTCAAAACAGGATAGAATCATGAACAATCAAACATTTACTGGGAAGTAAGTTAAGACTATGTAGAATCAACTATGTATGTAATGCAGAAATGGGCCCTAGTAAGTATCTGTGGTTCACCAACTGGCAATAGATATGCTCCATCTTTCCAGACCTTATCAACAGAAGCTACTCTAAACCACTATAGTGGCATGCCCATAACTTATGTCCTCATATCAATCCCAGTTTAAGATAAACAATAGGAAATGAAATGTCCCTGGATTACCTGAAACAGGGTTTCAAACTCTATCCGAACCCTCTCAGTATTCTCTTTACCACGCCATGTCTTCGGCATATAATGTGTATATTGCACCACCATAGACATGGCCCCCTCTGGATCAAGGACCAATAGCTCATCGGTAATGGCAGCCCTGCTAATAGCGGTTATAGTTCCAAAAACAGCAGCATACCAGAACAAGTTACGACCAAATATCTGCATGATTCAAAAATATTTTAAAAACAAAATAACTTAGAGTTAGCATCGATATCTATACAGACAGCCTAACATGGCATTAAGTACAAATATCAATATCTTACATGGCCCTCCAGCAGAGATTCCTCCAGAAATGCGATGATGATTAGAATAGCAGCAAAGCCACCAGAAACAAAAGAGATGAACTTTGCTATTATAGATATAATAGGAGAAGGAAATTGCTTCAAGTAATCAGAAGCATGCACTATGCTGCTATTGATTCGGTGCTTAAACAAATGGTCCACCTGCCACATCACCATACCAGTTGTAAAATTAATCCAAAAAGAGAAAAATACAAAATACCATATAGACATTGCAAACAAAAAACCAGTCAGGAGGAGAGGGCAACATTTGTTTTAGAAATATGCATAAATGCACAATTTCATTAAATAAAGTAAACCCAACATGTTAACCGTGCCAATTCAGAAAAGCCACAATTTTTCATAAGGTTTCACTTTCATATGAATTGGGGAACCAAGTTCCAAGTGTCCTCATGTGAACTGTTTCTTAATGTAAGAATCTGATGCCAAAAATTTAATCGAGAATGCATGTTTCAATATTAGCATAAGTACCAGACATGGGGTTAGGATCATGTTTAACTTAATAGAAAGAAGAAAAATATTACCTCATTAAATTCCCTAAACATCCACCTTGATAAATTTGACCATCTTCGAGATGATGCAGTGCTTGGATGATTATAAAATTGTTCTGCATGCCTCAGGAAGAGATATACCAGCATGAATATGACAAGAAATGGCGAGAGGAGAAGCATTACGAGCCCAACTACCATAAGCCTTTTCTTTAATGTTCTTGGATTTGATATAAAGTCCCTTCTAAGACAAAAATTTCTGCAGCAAGAGTACACAACATCAAAACTTGGAAAGCACACAGGACAAACTCCAGAGTGCATCCTGTTTGAAAGAAATATTACTCACTTCATACAAAAGTAAATCCACATTACACACTATTGGTACATGAATAAACAACTCAACCAAACCATACTGTAACAAAGCTTTAAAGTCTGTTCTGTGTACCTAGGGTAAATATTCACTATGGCTCAAACAAAACTTCTAACTATCAAAACAAGAAAAGGCATCATAATGACATGCTGTCTTTCACATATTCTAGATGCTTGTAGATATTGGCCATGTGTCAGCTGGATATAAGATCAAGACATCAAGTAAAATCAAGAATTAAAAATGCATTGCAAGATATTTGTACTAAGATTCACCCTACCGATCAAACATGCTCTGCATTATGCACCAATTTAAGGTCCACTCAAGGGTTTTTGTCAGTATTAGACGTTCTTGCTTTCCATCTGAGCCAAATTTGACAGTTGGACCAGCACCTGGGACCCACTGTGAGATTGGGAAAGCAAGCACCCCCTTGTTAAGCATTCCAATCAAGTAGTTCTCCTTCCGCATCAGTCGCATAACCACATCATGAACAGAAAGATCCCTGACCACACAGAGCTGCTGTGATCTTTGGAGCTGAACAACCTTTTCAAGAATTGATGCCCATGGCATAGTCTGAATTTCATTGTCTGTGACATGGAGGCTGCAAGAAGACAACCAAAATCACCATTCATTACTAAGACAATGTTATGAAGGCATAGGTTTTGTACAAACCATAATCGTCGCTCAAATTAAAATTTTGGAGATAGAAGTATTCAGACATACCTGTTGTGATAGAAGTGACGGACTCCCAAAGTATCCCTTAATTGAGCAAAAAACCTCAAAAAACAGAAGACCCAATAAATGGAGAATATACCCAAATATCCCACAATGATAGCTTTAGAAAGCGTCAAAGGGGTTAGTGGGTTCTGATGAAGGGCTTCCTTAGCAAGGTCACAGGGCTTAATTCCAGATTCAAATGCATCCATCCCACACTTTGCATTACGAAGACCATTCCAATCAACATATAATAAGAAGAATCCTGAGAAGCATATAGTAAATCCCAAGCTCAGAAGCTCAACTATCCACTTTATAATAATACACCAAAGCCCTTTCTCACAATAGTAGCTGTAGAGCCTTTCAAAGAACAGGTCCAAATCAGCAATTGGTTCCGCATTTACACTCTCACCATTAAGAAGCCCCGAAGGGCTCTCACTGCCAGGACTTGGTGCCCTTCCATATTCAGATAATTCAACCTCAGGAGGCACATCCCTGAGCAACGCTGCTGTCAAAGATGATTCGCTATTCAACTTAAAAATGCCAAGAGACTTCACACCCTTCAACCAACGGAACATCATTCACAAAGCCTGACAGTGTGCAGATACAGCCAGTCCATTCCACAAACCACTATACCAGTTAAGCAGGGTTCTGTAAGTATGAAAGGCATAAGATAAGTTCCTTCTACGGGCATGTAAATAAAGCTTGGTATATGCAAGGAGGAAAAGAAAGAGCATGAGGTAACTAAGATAATAAGCACTTCCACCACACTCAGATTATCACCACATTTACAGTTTAATAAGTATAAATATCATTGAAAGCAACTACTCATTTTCTAAAGCATATTAAACTAATCAGCTGAACCCTAGTTCGTTTGGGAAGAAAATAAATAAATTAGTAAATAAATATGAAACAATCCAAACTTAGAAAAGAGGTTCTTGTATCACTATCCAGTTGAGTAAAAGCCATACAGTGCAACTGTTATAACCACTCACAGAACCTCCAATGCAATTGGAGTCTCCGAGGAGTACACAAATTCCTAATAACCCAGCACCCACTTTGTTGTTTCTCCTACATTAAGCAATATACTTCAGCTGGTTACTTTCTGAGAAAGTGCTATGACGTTTCTGCAAAAAAGTATAGTCATATCCGAAAGCCGGAATGACTGCTACAATCTAATCATTTAGCACTCTTAAGCCCAACTATCTCGGAGGGGAGTTATTATCCTTGACCATAAGTCAATTCATCAAAGCACATATCAGATTTTAACAAATAAATTATAAAAGACCAAGAAAACCAGATTAACAAATAACAAGAAAAATAAAATTATGATTTTTCACATAATTAAGGATTGAAAAAAAAAAACTCCAACACCTTCACCTTCTCTTTTGGGCTAAACAAACAAAACCCAGAACGAGCAATAATAAAGCAGTTAAAGAACGAGACTTTACCTCCGACCCACGAGGCAACATCCAACCAAGAGTTGAAATCAATCAAATTTATTGGAACCCAGAAAAGATACGCTTCGAAAAAGATACCCCAATCAAAAAGGACTCAGAAGGTGAGAGAAAAAGGTGAAGGGGCAAGGGAGGTGTTGAGGCTAAAATGGGGAAGCTGAAGCAATGGTCCTGTTCCTGTAATACAAATTAAAAGCAGAGGAGAAACCGAAGAGAGAAGGGAGCTTTTTGGGTCTTTTAGTTATTTTCTCTCTCTCTCTGAGTTTGCTTGTTAAATTGTCTCAATATAAGAAAATTAGGAAGGAGACGTGAAGTTGGGTAAATACTAAAATGGAGCCTCTCTTGAGTCCTTGATGCTTCAAAAGACTTCATTGCGTTGGAATGAAAAACAAAATCATATTTCTATTAGGTTACTCTAGAAAAAGCAGAAATTTAGAGCAAAGTACAATGGCACCTTTGGGTTGGGCCTAAAGAAGGCACAGATAATACTGACATTGGGCTTGCCCCGACCCGAAGACAAACCCAAGAGCCAACGGATCTATTTGGAGCGAAGCCACGGGACACGCGAGCACCGGTTCATCTTTCCCGCCACAGAGAGCTCCTGTAAATACCGAAAACCCTCAAATGACTATCGCTTCACCTTCTCTGTGAGACTGTGATCCTCAAGATCTCGCCTTTTGATCGATTCAAAATCATAAATTTCTCTTGGCCTCTGCAATGAGTTCCTCAGAGACCTTAAAATCCAAGACACCCATAAGCGAAGCCCTAAGCCCTAAGCCCCATGTCCGAGAAAATGAGATACTGAGCTCTAAAACCCCTGAGAAGCCCCAACAGCTCCGTCGCCGAGCTCGCAACTGCAACATCGCGCTCTCCATTGAACAAGTTAGAAGATCTGCCTCCAAAAGCCTCTTCAAGTCGAACCAGAAGCAACGGACGGACCAGATCGATTCTTGGCC
The DNA here is from genome assembly GCF_965620075.1 of Prunus avium. Classification (NCBI taxonomy): domain Eukaryota; kingdom Viridiplantae; phylum Streptophyta; class Magnoliopsida; order Rosales; family Rosaceae; genus Prunus; species Prunus avium. Next base: position 37,857,097 of record NC_142291.1, read on the forward strand.
CGAGGAGACCCAGAAGAAAACCCGTATTCGCCGACCCGTGAAGCTACCGGAAAAGTAAGGTTCTTTGAGTTTTAGATGGATATAATTTGACAGATTTGTTCCTGACATTTTCAGGTGGGTTTTGATTTATTCATTTTGTCAGGTGGGTTTTGATTATTTCATTTTGTGGGTGTTTTTGCAGGTATGAGATATTGGGTGAGTTTTTCAATTGCTTGGATATTTCGATTCGGAGGTTGCGGAAGAAGGGTTTGAAGTCAATTTTTACCAATATTTGCCCGGCAATTGAGTATTTAACGGAGAGGTATTTTTTCTTTAAGCCAAAAACGGAGATCTTTTTAATGTGTTGTTTGGTTTCTGAAGAAATGAAACAAGGCAATAGAAAGTGATGGACTTTTGTTTGTCTCATTTTAGGAGGTTTACATATGGTCACTTGGCTCAGCTGAAGTTTGTTTTACCTGAGGTGATTGAGATAAAGAAATTGCTTGTGTGGGATGAGCGAACCTGTCGTAGGAAGCTGGATCTTCATGTTAGCATGAATATTGTTGCAGTAGAGAATAATGGCATGTTGAAATCTCAAGGTGGTGGTGCAATTATGCATTTGAGGAAGGCCTTCTGGAAACGGCTTGCGGATATTTCAAAATCTCATCCTGAGGTATATACCCTATATATACTCATTTCCAGTATAACACAGCAGGGTTTAAGGGTAATAGAAACCCTTTTCTACATTAGATGTTCAAATATCTAACTTGTTTAGTTTTCCTGAGTGGGAACCAAGCTTCACTACCGGGGACTTCAAGCTTTTAATTTTATCATATTGTCTATATTTTTGTTGAACTGCACTGTGAATGCTATGTGATCTAAGAATTCGTAATACGTGTTCAGGATTATGAAATTCCTGAAGAAACTCTGCCCCATCCATTCAATGCTACGAAGCAGCATATGCATTCAGATAGGGTCAAGTTTCCCTCATCTTCATCTTCTGGTGAGGTTGAGCAACCAGCAGTATCAACAATCTGCCTTCGGGGTGATGAAATTCCAGATGAGACGCATCCAATGCCATCTAATCAGTCAAAGGAAGATTTGAATTCTAACATAAACCACACTCCCAAACGGTCACTGGTGATTAAGACATCAGTTGAATTGCCTAAAAATCAGCAACCAGCAATAGCAGCTTATCTGTCTCAGTCTTTTCAAATGCAGTCTTCACAGGAAGTCACAAGAACTGACTCCCAAGCTCCAAATATTTCACTTCCAAATTCAAACCTCAATGCAGTTTGCTTCATTGAGGAAACTAAAACTGCTTCTTCATTGTATGGTCAAGTGCCTGCAACTCCAACCAAAAAGATATGGCCCATAAAAGATGATGATGGTTTGCCCAGAACAAGTGCTAGTATTACGTTAACTCCAGAAAAGCTTGCTTCAACTCCAGCCAGGTTGATGACCCTCACACCTGCATTGCACCCACCAAAGCGATGTTATATGAGCCCTGATGATGATTCTACAAGCTTGCCAAACAAGTTGGTTAAGCGTCTTCCATGCTCCAGGTCATTGAAATTTAACACTCCTATGAAGAATAAAATGTCAAGCCCATATGATATTTCTACAAGCTCGCCAAACAAGTTGGTTAGGCATCCTCCATGCTCAAGGTCACTGAAATTTAATACTCCTGTGAAGAATAACATGTTCGAGGAAGAAGCAGTTGTTCTGGATGACGCATCAAGTGATAGTGATGTTTTCGATGTTCTTCCAGAGGATCTTTTGCAATCAGTATGTCTATCATGAATTCTCCATTTTTACGTCTACTTGGATATGAACAAAATGAACTGTAATTTTGAGAAGTATCCATATATCTCTTTGCAGCTTAGGGATAAGGAGAGGAAGGCCATCTCGCAAGCAAAGAGGCGGCGACAGATGATTTCCAGCCTTCCTGAACTCTTCAATATGATTCATTTCTTATTTCAATCAATGAACTATTCTTTTATGAAAAAAGAGGATCTTGTTGACAAGATCATTTTTAGCCATTCTGATATTGTTGATGAAGGTAATCTATATACAAAAACAGATAATTTCCCACTGGATGGAAGCATGAATTGAGGCTGAATTCCTTTTAATGGTTTTTTCTTTCATAGGGGAAGTTGAAGAGCAACTTAAGTTGTTGGTTGAACTGGTTCCGGAATGGATTTCTGAAAATTTAGCACCTGGAAGAGATCTTTTGGTCAAGTAAGTTTCTTTTTAATCAGAAATACAGATTGTATGTTTCTAGTGTAAATATATATTATACTCCATTAAAAAAAAGTAGAAACTTGATCGAAGTGTTTGATGTCATTGTGCCCCTCTTCTTGCAGGATTAATAAGATTTCAAACCCCGAATCCATACGTGCTCGGCTTGAAGACGCAAAGTAGCTGGAGAATGCTAGGTGTCTTTAAGGTTACTGGAAGAATAAAATTAGGGGTGATGTGCAATTTCCCCATTTATATATGTTTTGGTTAATTAGTTGTTCATGTAAAGTAAATCTGGGTGGCTTAGTCGTGTAGCCTAATCATGTAGTTAGTATGAAGGCTTTTGTGAAGATTGTTATTTAGCAACAATATCATAGAAATATCCATTTCCCTTTTGCAGTTTTTGGTGTTATTTTCTTTTTTGTAAATAAATACAAAAATTCCTGAGCAGCACCAAAAATTATAAAATAAAAAACTTGGTTAAGCTGATTGAGATGTGAGATGTGCAAGTTTTCAATTGCCATTTCTAAGAGGCCTTTATTTAACAACAATTGAATATTTCATGTCTCTTCCCATGAACTTCAAAGCGGAATATGATACATCTTGGATCTTCCTGATCGACCTTAACATGCCAGCGCTCAATACGAAGCGTTATACTTTCCATTACATTATTCTGAATCATAGGATGCATAATCTTCAACCAACAATTGCACCTTTCTTCTCAAGGTCCGTTTCGAGGACCTGTGATTCTGCTAAAGGTTCCATTTGTATCTTGGGTTTCTTCAGCTCATCACTAGTCAATATAGCTTGATCTTGGGGCCTGCTATGATTTTCATCTATATCTTTGCCCCATAAAACCAAGTATAGTCCAATGATGATAATGACTGCTCCAAGTATTCTGAGGTAAGCCAAATATCGACTTAGACATCGGCTTAAGTAGAGTGAAGGTGTGTCTGTGTGTGTGTGTGTGCACGCGCGTTTGTGGCATAAACTGTGATTCTACCTGCCAACGTGCAGTCTTTCGCCGAGAATGAAGTACGCCATAACTGCCACCAATGATGTTGCAAGGGGACTGAACATGGTCACAAAAACTGGTCCTTTTTGTTTTATGCACCACAGTTGAATGAAGATTGTGATACCTGAGCATACAATTCCCTGTTGTTTTTGTTCATCATCAAAAGATACAAAATTAAATATTAATAGCTACCTAATAAATTAGAATTTCTACTCATATCATAATTTTACTTACAGCATATAGGATAGACCAGAAGTCATTGTTGTACGAAATGCTCCAAGCTGCCTGTTTGTGTTCTATAATTACTGTGAAAACAGCCGATTGTGCTGCCCCAATACAATTTATCCATGTGGTTAGAGACAGTTGTGCAGGATATTTCTTCAATGTGATTCCCTACGAATAGCACAATATTTACTGTAAATGAACTCCCTTGTATCATTCTACTCTTTCTTAGTTTATCATTTATGGTAATTTTTTTTTATCAGAATGTTTCTGGTGTCGATAATGCATGCATGGTCTTGGACAAGGTTAATAAAGGATATGTTGATAGAAAAACCAGTACATCCAATGAGATTATCATGGTGAATACCTGCATTATGAACCATATGGACCACGATATACAACTTGCAACGATTAGGATTGATCCTTTCGTCCAATTTTTGTGAACAGGATCACTTCTGATGTGTACTGAAGCGCCTGGGAAGCTTTGCACAGCAGGTCCTCTGTACAAGGTCATGGTCATGACCCCAGCCAAAGATAGTAAGGTTCCGAAGACTTTAGCTATTCCATGGGAACTCGTAACGTCTACAGCCTCCAGCCTACATGAAATTTGTATTAAAAAGTTTGTCAAAAGAAAGAGAAAGATGTATACTTATCTCCCAGGTATACATGAACACTTAGCGCCCCCACCTGAGTATGACAGCAATTAGAAAAGTCAGGGATGGAATGGTGTTAGCAATTGATGTGACAAAGGTTGGAGAAGTGTACTTCAAGCTTGCAAAATATATATTAAGGGTTAAGCTAACCCTGTTTTTCATCAAGAGAAAAAGGTTAGTTTTTTCCTGCATCAGATAATTTCAAAGATCAATATCTCATTTCATGTTAATTGGAAGAAAAATATGTACCCTACCCTAGCAGAGAAAGTACAAATATCTCCACAAACAATGCTAGTGTCAACTTTGGCCTTACTTTTCTGCAGGAAAACAAAAAAGGAAATTGAAATGGTAAACCCTTAGAATGATGAGACTTTTTTGTTGCAGTATAAAGGCATGAGGGCCTCAGTCATTTACCTTTCAAGAAAATAGGCAAATGGAAACATCACTAAGCCACCTACTATATGTCTATAGGTTACAAAGACATGAGGGTTCATCCCGTGATCGAAGGATGCAGCGGTTATAAAGTAGAGAAATGTATAGCCGATCTGTGTCAAAACCATGAGAAGATGTGGCTTGAATCTCATGTAGACCATGTATGGACATACTACCGGTGCCATAGCTTGATCTTCTGCAACATATTTTTTTGCTACTCTTTGCTTGTTTATAATCAAAGCACTGAAAAGAATTCTGTTTTGGTTATGCCTGCATGTTGAGAGTATCATGTTCTTGGTTAAATTCCTACTTGATCATGATATTATTGCTGTGAAAATGACAGAGCAGAAGTATGGTTATATTCTTTTCAATGTGCTAGATTGGCTGCACTTATTATATTCCTGAAATCAGTGCAATGGCCAATATTTTTTCAACTATCTCTTTAGCAGATGCATAAGTAAACCGGTGGCGGAGTCACATAGAGCGCGGGAGTGGTTGCATTTACTGAAGTTTTCCCCTGGCTAAGCTTTTCAAGCCTTGCCGCAAGTGCCCCCCTTTAGTTCCTCTTAGGAGCCAAGCTGTTTTGACGAAATGCCTAGCCTCTTTATTTTTTTCAATAAGATTTATTTATTTTTCTTTGGCCTGAATAAAAAATTGTATGGGTCTGTCGGAACTAAACAAGCGAGAAAAGTCCTATATGTTTTAGTGTAGTATATGTTATATTAAATGGTTTCTGTCAGATTAAATGAATGTGTTATTTGATATATTAAATTGAAAAAGGGTGAATATCATTAAATTAGTATTGAAATTGATTCTTACAAGATTCTTTGAATACTTGATTCATGTGTGGACGAACATTGTGGAAAGCACAAACACTTGTGGATATTTGAATGTTTGATATATGTATGTATTGAAAGTAATTTAGAAATTAGAAAGGAATTAATAATGGATGTAGGATGTAGGATGTAGGATTTAAGCTTAAAACAGTTATGGTGAAATATTTGAAAAGAAAATCACAAACAGTTAAAATAGTTCAAAGCATACTGATGTATTTGTCCCTGCTAGAAAAAGGGACATAAGCCACAGTTTCCCTAGCCATGACATGCCAACAGTGGCCAACGCCCTTTGGCCTCGGGTTGTCTGTGATGAACAGGAATATACTCCACAGGTATATCAGTGGCTTATAATGTGGTTTTCTAGTATACATGTATACTACTATATTGGCCCTTCAGTTTATTGATGCAGAGAATTGCTTTGTTTCCAGATGCTTAATCCCTTGACATATAACGATTCTTTTGTGCAATCTTTCTTTTAGTGATTTAGTTTTCATTATAACACGTGGTGCTGTGGAGAATCAGAATTGTTCTTCCTGTTGGAAATTGGTGGTCCTCTCTTTTCCCTCAAATCTTTTTTTTTTGCATAGAAAACTGGACCTGATTTCTTCTATCTTGCTGCTGTAAACTTCTTCTGCAGTGCAGAACAATCCTTTTTAGGTTGCAGGAAAAAAAATCCCAAGAACTCAAAAAGGAAAGAAAGAAAGAAAGAACAACAAAATTTAACAAGGACCAACCAACTAGGAAATAACTTTGTAGCTTCCTTTTTTGTTGGCATCTGCACCATTTTTGTCTGCTCAAATGGACGTTTACATCACCAAGTTCTTGAAGTAATCGTCCCCTTTTGTCTCCAACAATTCTCAACCCTTCTGAATCACAAGTTACCATTTGGACCTTCCTGAATGAAAGACAAAAACCATCAAAATTTAAGGTCATATGTGGTAGTGTGACTGAATTTTTCTTTATGGTCACATATGGACCGTATATATATATCGTATAATTTGTATGTATATATATGGATGGATCTTATATATATATCGTATAATTTGTATATGCATACATGACATAATGAAGTTCCACATGTAACAGATTGTGATTGAGAATATGAGAGGCCGGCTTAGTAAAGTAACTACTAATTAATCACTAATATAATTGGATGTGAAGAAACCAATGGAGCTTTGGGGATTTAATTTCTTACAGCTACAATAAAAAGATGCCCAAGATGCCAGCACAAAGAGCATTACATTGGAAGGCTGGGAATTAGAGGGAGGCAGATATGAGGCAGAGAGACTTGCTGGAATTTAGAACACCCCAACACCCATCATCATTGGGGTTGGCCGCAAACAACTGGGGTGGTGCTTCTCCCTTGTTAGCAAGAAACATACCAAAAGAGTCACTTGAACAGAAGTATCTGAGGCTCAACACAATTCGAACACGCGACGAGATCTTCCCAGCTGAGGATGATGAGTTCAACAACCTGCCTAAGTCTCCTGCATCTAAACAACAATGTCCTCCAACGCCGAGCCGGAGCAGAAAACAATTTATCTTGAAGCTTTTGTTCACACCAAAGAGGAAGACTGCTGCTGCTGCTACTACTACTACACTGGGTTCAAATTCAAAGAAGAAGTCATGGTTCCCAAGATGGGATCCTCAGAAAAGGTGGCCTCAAGGTTGGTGATGTTTACATATCATGCATGCATGGGACATGGCAAAGGTTTTAAGAGAAAATTGGATGAGAGTGGAAACCAAAGCATGCTTATCAAGTTGTACATCAGAAGAAGTGGAGGAATAAAACAAGCATGCTTGTCCATTGATTGGAGACTACATAAATTTTTGGTTGAGAGATTTTTGTACAAATACAAGTTGATGTATTGTGTTTGATTTCATTCTATATTTTGTGCATTTATATAGGTTCATTTTGGACTTAAATACCTAAAAGTCCCTAAAGTTTTTCTCTTTTTCTTTCCAAGTGAGTTGGGGGCTACTTGGTTTCATGACCCCCAAATCCTAATGAATTTGGATCATCTTTTTTATTTTGGCTATGATTAAGTTCTAATTCAATTGTCCATTAAAACCAAGTTCACCAGAAAAACAGAAGATAGAGCAAATTTAGCCAAGGAAATGAACTACTTAGGCCATCTCCAGCCATGGGCTATTTCCTAAATATAGCCCTAAAATAATATCAAAACCATCTCCAGTCATGGGCTAAATAAAATTTTGGCCACATTCGGCCCTTTAGCCCTCCAATCAGGCCATATGTAGCCCAGCTTTAGGAATGGGCCAAATTTGTAGTGGGACCCATAATTTGCTTTTCAACTGCCATCTATCCCTAGGATGCTACATCTGCTGGATCTATATAGATTTTTAAAATAATAAAAATAGTCAGCTTTTCAAATTTGTAGTCAGATTTTTAAAATGACCGTTGGACCTACCCACTCCCTTTTTAAAAAAAAATAAATAATAAATATGGTTAGCTTTTCAAATCTTTTCAAGTGTTGTTTTAAAAAAAATTATAAACAATATATTAAACAGTAGTTTAATTAAATCAAACAATATATAGTTGTGGAATGTATGAGTGTTGTACCATAGTTTTTCTCAAAATAATAAAATATGAAGGACCCTAAAATATAGTCCTGCATGGCTGGAGATGGAAAAATTTAGCCCTGCACTATTCTTTAAAAAATTAATATTTTGAGGGGCTAAATTTTTAGCCCTAGACTATATTTAGCCCTATAACTGGAGATGGCCTTAACTGTAAAAATGCTTGCCAAACTGGTAATAGATGAACTCAAGAGTTCTTCATTAAAATGGAAGCCTCTCTATCTTGGGCTTACTAGCTGATGATCTCTGAGGTGTTAATCGGGCCAGGGATGTACTGATGTGAGTTTTCTGTTTTTGGGCCTCTGGGTCCTCATATGTACCTAAAATATATATAAAAATCTAACCTAAAAATAAAAAACCAAAAAACAATGAAGATGCTGCAAGGTTAGAAGCATATTTTACTATCAAAATATTCTTAAACAAAATTGCTTGCAGATCCAGCCTATTTATTTTCACTAAATTATTGTCATGCTGACACTTATCACCTCTGTCACAATAGCCAGGCGAGGGTTGCAGCTAGAATCCAGGACCAGGCTGCACACAGATTAAAAAATGGTTGTTGGCCATGGTTGGTTAGGCCATATAAGAAAAAATCCAGTTAATGGTTATTTTGTACTGTTGTGGGTGACGAATCTAAGGTTTCTGATTCCACTGAGCTCAGCTTTGTTCTTATTTAGGTTCAAGATTTATTATGTGAAAATTGTTCTCCCATAAATAATATATATATATAAATTTTGGTACTGATACAAGAAAAATAACTAGCTGAAAATTTAAGGACATTTTCATTTGAACTTGCTTTGGAAAAATGGAGAAGCTCATATCAAACAGAAGCGACTTGCAATCTGTACCTGAATCTTACATATTGCCCCCTGGAACTAGACCCGGAAATGTGCAAGTTTCTATATTTGAGAACATCCCAGTCATTGATTTTCATCAACTTGGTACTGACAAGGCCCAGCTGATCAAGCAAATTACAGAAGCTGCTAAAGAATTTGGATTTTTCCAGGTTTGGCATTCTTTTTGTATCTTTTTATTTTGTGGGTTTATTTGAATAATAACTCTTTCTTAGTTAGTTTTATGATGGCAAATGCAGCTGATTAATCATGGGGTTCCAGACAATTTGCTGCATAATGTAATGAATGTGGGCAAGGAGTTCTTTGAGCTGCCTTCTGAAGACAAAGCAAGCTTGTATTCTGAAGATGCTAGGTAAAGTTGCAGATTGTACACCAGCATTGACTATGTAAGGGAGCAGGTACATTACTGGAGAGACACTTTGAGACACCCTTGTCATCCTCTAGAGGAACACATTGATTTCTGGCCTCAAAAACCGGCTAATTATTGGTATGTTTAATGCTAATCCCCCGTTCAAAACATGCATTAATTTTTAAATCACCATTAATTAACAACATCAAAGACTCAAGATGTGCATTTTCTGTTTTTTTTTTCTTCTGCAATTTCAGAGAGGTGTTTGGAAGTTACTCTGTGGAGGTGAGGAAGTTGAGTTTGTGTCTTCTGGATCTTATCTGTGAAGGGTTAGGGCTCAAATCTAGATTTTTTTAGGGTAAGCTCAGCCAAGTCCAGTCGATGGCTACAAATTATTATCCACCATGTCCAGACCCAAGCTTAACCTTGGGATTGCCTAAACACAGTGATGTGAACCTCATAACTCTTCTTCTCCAAGAACAAGTTCATGGGCTTCAAGTCTTGAAAGATGAGCAATGGCTTGCTGTTGAGCCCGTCCCCAATGCATTTGTGGTTAATATAGGCCACATGTTACAGGTTCTGCACCCACACATACTCATCTAGCTCCTTTTAGTAATTTTTTCCATTTTTAGTCCCTATGCAATTAAAAAAAACAGTTTTGTCATGAATTTGTGTTGCAGATTATCAGCAATGGGAAGCTGAGCAGTGCAGCCCACAGAGTTGTGACAAACAACAAGGTTTCAAGGACCACAGTCACCAGCTTCATACATCCTTCGAGCACCTGCCATATTGAGCCTGCAAAAGCCCTAGTTATGGACTTCAATCCACTCTACAAAGCTTTTATATACAAAGATTTTGTTAGTACCTATATAACAGATACTCAGGAGAGAGTATCGCCGCTTGAGCGATATAAGTTCCAAATTTAAAGTAGCCAATCACCATTTCGTTTAGTTGCATCTTAATCTTTACTATATTGAAGGAGATTCGGATATTCCGAATATAAATCTCGTGGATGGAAGTTTGTTGTGCTATAATCAACAAATTTTTAGTAGCTTAATGAATGAAAAATGCCACTAAATCCACCTTATCTTTCAAGCTTCAAGTGCACAAGTAGGAAAGTTGGAAAGTTGGAAAGTTGGATATATCTCTTAAGTCCTAATCTTACCAAAATTACTTGTGGCTTGAAATCATTTTGTACCTTCCTTGGTGAGTGGGGTGTTTCTTTTTTGGCACGTAACTTATTTTATTAGACACATCGTGTTTGACTTTCCCATATATACATTGGTCAATAGACTCAATACCTCTGCTCTGATAATTGTTTTTTGAAATATCATTGTCATTATATTCTCTGAAAGTAACTTTTCCAAAGATTATAGATCTTGGGGTTTGGACTCTTATCAATCTTACTAATAGTTATTTAATTGCTTGTTTTTAATGGTTAATGGTCATTATTGAAGAAACAAAACTTTCAAATAAAATATAACATTATTTTGTTTCTAATGGAGATGGAAATATCATTATCTAGTTGACTACTCGACTGATTGAACATTTTATGTTGCACCAATTTTGTGAGCTAATATTGTAAGAGATTTGTAGTTCAAGTGGTTAAGAGGAGTTATTCTTGCATCGGATGTCCTTTGTTTGAATCCCTCTCCTCCCGATATCGCTTGTAACAAAAAAAAAAAACAAAATGTAAATTTATATTCATATAAAAAAAAAAAGGAAAATTCATTTCATAGTAATATATTTTGATTAAACAAGCATTCTGCTTTTTTTTTTTTTTTTCTTAATCTGTCGGCTTGTAAAGTTAAAATTAATCTATGTAATTATGAATCTCGCATTAAACAATATGAAAAGTTGGTTAATCTAAAAAATCAAAAATTTAAATCGTAATCATCATAGGATTCTCTTTCACTTGATTCGTTAGGGCCACATATGGGTCCTCATAGAGTTTGGCAAGTTGACAAGCCTCCAAGATAAAAAGAGAGAAAGAAAGATATGCACTTTTTTTTATTTATCTGGCTGCTCTTGCTTTTATATTTTTGGCAAAATTAAAGAATAAATGAGGACAATTTATTAATGTAAATTGTAATGGCCACTAGTTTGACATATCTCTCTCTCCATAATGTAACATTGGATTCAAATGGAGCTTCCACATTGACGCCCGTCGATATTGACTTGTGGAGAGAGAGAGAGAGAGAGAGAGAGAGAGCAGATCAAAATAATACTCATGACAAAGGAGACTAAGGAATCACCTTGATAGATTACATGTTAGTAAAAAGCTAAGCTACTAGATCTACTTGGGATGATCTTGGTTCCCAACTCTGTCAAACAAAGAAAGAGAAAGCAATGAAAAGGTCCCTTTTGGAATCTACATATGCAATTTCAAAACTTTCACACTATCTTTCTCTATCATTTTTAATTTCTTTGGACAAGAAAAATTCCAATCACCATTCTCTTATCGATTACTTTTTCGATTATAAGAGCAGCCAACGGGAAGAGAGGATTCGAACTTTTAACTTTAGGTATTGAAGTAATGCTCTCAAATGCAAGAGTTATAAGCCCTTGATGGATACAATACAAGACTTTCGTTACGAGTAATCATTTGTAAAAAAAAACATATGTATCAAATAAGCTTGAGTGCCTTTAGTCCTTGAAGAATGAATAATGAAATTTAGAATGTTTGAATTTACAACTTGCTTTGTGTTTATCTCTTTATCACTACACTATGTGGGTTATTTCTTTTTATGATTTCAATCGACAACTCATATTATACGGAGTTAAATCTACATACAATTAGCATATACGACTCAAAATTAATTGACAATGAATTTGATAAAGATGTTTGAGATTTTAAAACGCTAATGCAAAACTTCCATTTCTCTAGCATGGGACAAATGCTCAAATCAAAGATATCATGTTTGATATGGGAGGAAGCTATCATTCTCCTTTGTCTCTTTGTATTCATGGGCAATCCTACTCATTCCTTTCACTATTCTTTATACATTGGAAAATGATATGTCATTTGCATCACTAATTGCGCTTATTCATGCATAACCTAGTTGACTTCATTCAACGACTAGCTATAGCCTCTAAGCCTTCATAGACACTAATTCTTTGAGAAAATTAATCAAAATTATTAACCGTCCAAAGCATTTCAAATCTTCAAAGTTAAGGAGAATTGACAAGGGTCAAATGCGACAACACAGAAATAACTTTCAGAAAATAAAATATTAAATATATTAAATAAACTTTTTAAAAAAACTATGATTAATGGCCATTAGTATTGCTAGTGAAATTAGGTGAAAAACCCTTCGGATAACTTCCGACAAATTAAATTTGTTGGATTAAAGCCATAAAAAAAGATCATTTGATTTGATTAGAGATGATAAATAAAGAATTTCAATTGTTAATGATTGATTGGGGGAAAAAAATAAACAGACAATGCGATCATTTTGTTCCTTTATTCTTTTTCCATTTTGTTTTGTTTGTTTCTCTTCATGACTAGTAAAAACAAATTAAATATAAAACAAAGCTAAAAAAAAGAGAAAATGATTATAAATCAATGACAATAATCACCGAATATCGCACTGTTAAAACACAAATCATGGGATTCGAAAAATTATGTCCAGTTGGTGCAGTGCAGGAAAGGCTGCTTCATAAATATGTCATGAAAACCAAGGAAGAGCCAAACATTTGGCCACACCTCCATAAATTGAACCAAATTTTGAGCTCTCTGGATTTATGGAAAACATTATCATCATGCTTGAATGGCGCTCGATGAGCATCCGATGGCCAACTTGGTTTTCCTTCTGTGTTTTAATAATACTAAATCCATCAAAATACCTAATGTTTAGTCACCAAGATGGATAATTTGACAACATTTTACTTCTAGTTATCAACATAATAGACTTTGTCGACTATGCCTTTAATACTCGGGAAATGCTCTCAAGTATCATTGTTAATATACTAAAGTTTCCAAATAACGCTTGATGATAGGATACTCACTAAAATGTATCATTCTCATACTTATATGAGTCGAATCCAAAACCTCATTTAACTAACCGGAGACAACTACCACCAGACTAAGAAAGAAGTGGTAATATCTATCGTATGGTTTGAACGGAAAAATGTTAACGTATGAAAGGAAACATTGAAAATTGAGGGGGTGTAAGATGTCACAACTTTGGGGCAATAAAATTATTGTAAAAACAAAAGGGAATAGGGGGAGAGGGATGAGTTCATCTTATTTTGTTGTTGGTTAAGAAAAGAGGTGGGGATTGTATCCTTGAAAATTGAGGGCAAGATAAGGATCAATTTCCTCACATGGGCATGATGTTGTTGGCCATCAAGGACACTACCTAGAAAGTGTACTCATAGCCCAAAATTGGGATCAATGGATTTCCTTTTCCAAAATTATATATAAACTCAATAATACAACCCCCCACCCAATAGCCAAATTCCTCATCACTCTTCTTTTCTCCTGAGCCACCATTTTTTTTCACCCTTTCCCATCTTTCACACTCAAGACACAAAGGTGGGAGTTACTAAAGTGCGCAGGATGCGTAGGGTAATTACACATAAGGAGGGTTAGTGGTGAGTGGTCTGCGGTCACCAAGGATGCGCAGTATAGCACCATCCGGCACATTATATCAACGATTGTGCACGTTTCGTAAAGAAAAGCTAAAATGAACAGCATGCGAAGGTAAACTCTCCTTATTTTATAAACAAATCACTCCTCCTCTCACTCGGCGACTTCTCTCTCATTCGCAGTTCGCACCAAAAGCGCCTTCTTTCTCTCTGCTTTTTCGCACACACACTCTCTCTCTCTCTGAAAGAAAAAAGCCATTGAAGCTTCTCTCTCTCTGCTTTTTCCCTCTCTAGAAAAAGCTAAAAAGCTGCATTGTCGTTAAAAATGGCAGCGAATGCAGCTCAGAGCTTTGAATTTTGCTGCACTTGATATACATCTTCTCAGCTAAAGCTTCAAAGCTAGTCCCCTCTCAGCAAGCTGACAAGCTCTGCTGAACTCTTAGATCGCCACACTAAACCGTTCTGTTCTGTTCAATCTGAACCTTTCTATGTGAAGAAATCCGTACAGTTCATCCAAATAATTCGCAGAAAAAAAGTTTTTTTTTTTTTCCCACTCTTTTTTTTCTGAGAGATCCATGTCGTCGGACATACGCTAGGGTTCAAATCGATCGCGTTCTGTGTTTAGTTTCATCTGGAAGCTGTTGGAGCTTTTTCTTTGTTTTCTAATTCTTCTTCCATTTTATTTTATAGATTTTTTGAAGTTCCCGTACAAGTTCATGGCTGAATGCAGGGACTGTAACAAACCCAACTGTACCGTGGCCTCTCACTCTGTATTTCTAGGGTTTGGGATTGTGAGTTTGTGAAGGTCGTTGAGGAAGTGAGGTATTGGTGGCGTAGTACTGTGATCGCGTTAACAGTGTGAGGGGATGGGGACGGATCGTTTGCTATTAGCGGCGGTAGGACCGCCAATAAAGCGGCGAGCAGGGTTACGGAGGAAGCAGGCGGGTAGAGGCTCCTACAGGGGAAGTTAGGGCACGAAATTCGCGCCAAAATTAAAATTTTGGGGAGGCTGTGGGGTTTTATTTGTTTGGTGGTGTTGTTTAGAGGCTGATTAGGAAAAAGCTTTGGACTTTGGAGGAGATGGGTACTGCTGACTTGCACCATGTACTAAGAAGCCTCTGTTTCAATACGGAGTGGAACTACGCCATTTTCTGGAAACTCAAGTATCGAGCTCGAATGTGAGTTTTAATTTGCTTGCTTATTATTATTATGGATTTTGAAGTATTCTTTTTTTCTTTTTGGTCGAGAATCAGCAAATTTAATTCAAGCAGGTTAGAATGGTACAGAAAGCAGAGCTGCACTAGGATTGGTACCTAAGTCATGTTAGT
The DNA here is from genome assembly GCF_965620075.1 of Prunus avium. Lineage (NCBI taxonomy): Eukaryota > Viridiplantae > Streptophyta > Magnoliopsida > Rosales > Rosaceae > Prunus > Prunus avium. The sequence goes on from NC_142291.1 coordinate 37,872,194, forward strand.
TTCCCAAATATCTGTGGTCTTCAGTATAAATTTAGAGTGTGAATCCTGCTATTCGTTTCAGTCCGTAAATAATTAAATTAGGTGTGGTTTTCGAGAAAATTTCCATTTGCATGTAGATTTCTGGCTCCTTTTACTGAGTTATAAACAATTTCATGTCCCACATAATATTTTGATATGTGGTATGCTGCATTATGCAGGGTACTGACTTGGGAAGATGCTTACTATGACAACTGTGAGCAACATGATTCTTCTGAGAATAGGTGCTTCAATAAGACACTAGATAGATTGCACGACAGCCATTACTCACACGACCCCCTTGGGCTAGCTGTGGCAAAAATGTCGTATCATGTATATACTCTGGGAGAAGGGTAATTACTTTTGTCACTTTCAAGTTACCATAATGGCCATTCTTAAAGTTTGGATTGAAAAACCATTTCCAGTATCTATGTACTAAGCTTATGCTCTTCCTCAATATTTGCTGTTACCATCATTCTGATTACGGTAGCTGGATAGCTTGAAAAGAAAATGGAAAAGAACGAGAGCTCATAAATTTGCATTATTACTTTCCTTTTCAGGATTGTTGGACAAGTGGCAGTTACCAGGAAGCATCAGTGGATTTTTGCTGATAATCTATTTAAGAATAACTGTTCACCATTTCAGGTAAATGTTTTGTTATTATCCAGAAATAGTAATAATTAGCATATTTTATTTTGAAAGTGTGTGATATTGATAAACAGTTGCTGCTCTGCAGTACTAATATTTAATTGGTTTGCCACTCATGCTTATTAAGCTTTGATGATTTGGGTGTTTTTCAGTACTGTGATGGGTGGCAAAGTCAATTTTCAGCTGGCATAAGGGTATGCCTTGCTCTCTCTCGTTCTCTCTGTCCTTTTAATTTTTTTTCTTGATGAGATACTACCCTGCCAGGACAGATAAATTGGAAATAAATTAAGAATTGATGAGGGTATTGCTTTTGTGATGCACTTTTTATTTACTGTTGTTTCTTCTGGGCATAGTCATATATGAGAAAACATGAATAATCATGGGATAGCCTGCGATATTGTCTTTTTTGTCTATTAGTTTGGTTTAGGCATCTGCTTCACTCGTAGAATCATTTTGCTCTGTTCATTGAGCTGAATGAAAATTAGCCATAAAATTTCATTTCTCGAAGTTCTTTCTTTGCAAGGCCAGATATGGATTAGGATTCGTCTTTTTGTATAGGGTTGGTAGGTTGATGGCTGGTTGCTGAATGCAAATTTGTTCGGGTTTTTGAACACTTCCACTAACATATATGTTTTCTTATATAAGCATTTGTTTTGTTATGATTATGATTTCTACTAGATGTTCTGGATGTCATGCTAAATCGAATTATTTGCCATTTCCTGTAGACCATTGTCGTTGTGGCTGTTCCACATGGAGTTGTACAGCTTGGTTCTTTAAATAAAGTAAGTTCTTTCTTTTGAGTGAATAATGAATACTTTAAGTAATGCTTGAGTTGGTGTTTGTGTGGTTTCTTATCCTATGGGATTACATAATAAACATCTGTAATTCTGTATGATACAGCATGTGGTTAATTCTTAATTTTTTTGCGGTGTTATAGCTATGAAAATGATTTGTGTACTTTACTGTCCAAGTCCATGCAATTTTGTTATTATTCCATGGTGACCACAAGCGGTTGAAATTTTTAAAATTGTATGTGTCATAATTATGGTTTGTATATTCATTGTCGCAAATAAGTTATTTATGCTTGCAATCTATACATTTTTCAAATGTAGATTTATTTTTCTTTTTCTGTTTTCCGTTTGAGAGGTGCAGGTCATTGAAAATGTGAAGCTGTTATCTGAAATAAGAGATGTTTTTAGTACTCTTCAAGATTCCCCAGTAGAGCAGATCCGTAATCCATTGCAATCTGGCGTAAACAGTTCAGAATGCTTGGTAACTCTCTCTCTCTCTCTCTCTCTCTCTCACTATGTCTGCGTGTGCATGCGTCGATCAGTTTGTGCTTGTGCATATATGAAGCAAGTTTATGATTTTCCTTCTTGTGACGCAGAAATTAGGACACTGACCCCTGGGTATCCTTTTTTTTTTTTCTCTTCCTCAGACAAGTATATCTCCTAAAGGTTTGGCTTCAGGGGTTATTACTGATTGCCTACATAATTTAGATAAAGCCACAAACAGAGAAGAAAGCCCAGATGTTTGGTCGTCCGTTTTCCCACATATTGGGAAAGACAGTGATAGTTCTTACGTTTTTCCACTGCCTGAAAATTGTCTGAAAAAGGCAGTTGAACTGGCCAATAAGCATGGAGGACTTGAGTCATCTAACTTAGGGTGTCTTGAGAGTGCCAAACTACATCAGTCAAAATCAAGTATCTTCAATTCAGAGCATTGCAAACTAGTAGGTGTGGAATTACTTGATAGGACGAAGTGTAAAGGGGAGAGTAGTGGCTGCAAAGATACTAGGATGGCTTCAATGATCTATGCCAATCCATTATCACATGGTTCTGTTCAAGAAAATGTTAATTTATGTGATTCTGCAGACTTATCTGCAACATTTCTCAACTCTGCTGCACATGGCAGGGCTAATGCGGACAGGGTAGTTTTTTACCAAAATGAGGTGTTGCAAGTAAGTGAACCCTCAGATGTTAAGTTTCAGAAGGACCTGGAAAACTTGGACTTTCAAACTGAATCAGGTCACATGGACACATCTAGTACATCTATGGCATTCCCTGCTGGCTGTGAGCTGCATGAAGCACTTGGGCCAGCTTTTCTGAATAAGGGTAACTATTTTGATTGGGAAGCAGAGAAGAATGGAGATGGAATTACTATTGAGATGCCTGAGGGGATGAAAACTAGCCAGTTGACATCTGATTCTTGCCAAGAGCATCTTCTTGAAGCAGTGGTGGCTAATGTTTGCCACAGTGGCAATGATGTTAAAAGTGAAAAATCGTTCTGTAGATCAATGCAGTCTCTGTTGACAACTGAAAAGTATCCAGAGCCTTCTAGTCATACTACACATACAATTGATTCAGAAAATTATTCCATTGATCAGCCCTCTCTTATAGCAGAGGACGCACAACAATGCTTGAGCTCATCAGGGGTATGTGGGGTGATATCCCCCAAATGGTTTTCCTCGCCTTGTCCTAGTGCTTGTAGTGAGCAGCTGGAGAGGTCTTCTGGACCATCTAAAAACAACAAGAAGAGGGCTAGACCTGGTGAGAATTCTAGGCCTAGGCCAAGGGACAGGCAATTGATCCAAGATCGTATCAAGGAGCTGCGGGAGCTAATACCTAATGGAGCAAAGGTGACTTTCCAAACTATTGTCTGGGTTCTGGACTTGAAAAATTTGTAGATTCATGCTATATATGCTAAAAGTTTCATGGTAATTTTACAGTGTAGTATTGATTCACTGCTGGAGCGTACAATCAAGCACATGCTCTTTCTACAAAGCATCACTAAGCATGCAGACAAACTTAACAAGTGTGCTGATGCAAAGGTAAATGTTTTTGGTCAAGTATATTATGGCCTGGGATTAGTTGACAACTTTCAACCTTCATTTTTAGTTTACAAAGTGGGCTCTATTTGGTTACCTTTGTTTGGTTAGCATTTCTGTTTGGATTATGAGTATGCTCTTCTGAAGCTTCCACCTTGTAAAAGCATCTGTAGAGACTTATATATATAACCTATATTTAAAAGCGTCACTGTTTCATAGCAGACAGTGAGTAATAACTCTCTTTTTTGTGCCTCTACTATGTAATGGAAGAGCTTTTCAGATTTCAAGTAGGAGTTGAGTAGTAGGACTTGCAATTGCAAACTAATTATTGGCAAGAATATGCAATGTTTATTGAATTAACATGTTAGTCTACTTAATCATAATGCTAAATTCACAGTTGTGTCACAAGGAAGCAAGCATGCTGGGATCCTCTAATTATGAACGGGGATCAAGCTGGGCAGTGGAGGTGGGAGGCAATCTGAAAGTTTGTTCAATAATGGTAGAGAACCTCAACAAGAATGGGCAGATGGTTGTAGAGGTATGCAATACTTGTGAATACTAGCGTGTCTTTTCTTTAATTATACAGTAACTTCTGGAGATGTTATGCTTGATTGTGTCTAATTCGGTCTTCCAGTTATGAAGTTTATCATATGTTATTTTTGCAATTTTTTTTTTCTTTTGCGCTATGATTTTCTTTGCCTTTAATTGATTCTCATTTTTACAAACATTCTGACTGATCTATGCAGATGATGTGCGAAGAATGCAGTCATTTTCTTGAGATAGCAGAAGCTATCAGAAGCTTGGGTCTGACAATCTTAAAAGGTGTAACAGAAGCCCGTAGTGACAAGACATGGATATGTTTTGTGGTTGAGGTAAGATCAGTGGCATGACATGCTAATGAAAAAATGCATGCCAAATGAGCTAGGCCTCAAGATGTCATGACCGTATGAAGACACTTAGAATGTTGATATTTATAAAGTGGACTTGCTTTTCGACGTACCTATAAAAACAGCCGAACTTGCTTATATCTATCACCGTGTGACAATCTAAAAGCTTGCATGTTTCCACCACACTGGATTGCTATCTAGTATGCTTGTACCTCGTGTTTACAGTCATGAACTAAAATTGAATTCTGAATTACTGCAGGGGCAGAACAACAGAAGCATACACAGAATGGATATCTTGTGGTCCCTTGTTCAAATATTGCAGCCCAAGAACCCTGTGCAACAGCTATAGCTTGTCTCGCTCTTGGAGTGGCTCTGTAGGTTACTTTGTAAATTATTGTGAGTCTTTTGTGATTGGCATTTACGGTTTTCGTTTTAATTCCCCTCCCTTTTTTTTGGTCTGGGTTTGAACCCTCCATAATTGAAAAGAAAAGGAGAGAAAAGCCCATAGGAGGTAGAAAGGTGCGATTTATTATTACCCCTTTGTTCTGTTGTAATTTGCCTGTCATTTGTTTGGGAGGATGATACTTGGATAATAGTCTTTCTAGCAGTATCTAATGCATGTGTCTTTTTCCGGTTTGATTTTTTTTCCTCTACATTATCATGAAACAAGTTTAAAGATAAAATTTCAGTTTCTAATATATTGGGTGATAAAACTTCAATATAAAGGGTGCATGCATTTTGTTACTTTGATTTGTTGAAAAAACAAAAGAAAGAAAATTGAAGGTAACTAAAATAATTGGGATTAAAATGAATTTCATCTGAACTATAGGATGGATCAAAGAAAGTAGGGATTAAATTAGGCTAATTTAAAATGAGGAAGGGCAGAGTTACCATCTAATCCCTTTGACCTGTAATAGGCAAGATATTCCCCAACGTGAGTTTCCCTGTATATAGGTAGGTTGTTGGACACAAACTCCTTAATTGGCCCATAGGGTTTAAATCTATGTGTAGCACTTGGATAGAAAAAACATGCAGCTGATATCCTGGGGCCCACTCTTCCAGCCAGTACCCTGTGCTCCACACTTTTGAACTTGTCATTAGTAATAAGCTGCACATAATGTGAAGATTAAGTCACCTCTCATGTTTTTCTAGAGCTGTTTCAAAGTCTAGTTTAGGAGGAAAACTTTCTTAAAACGGTTTGATACACCTCCTTTTTGTCTTTCTCATCACCTGACTAGTTATCACGAGACAGAGAGGAGGTGAATGAAACAGTGTCACCAAAGTTTTTGACATTGAAATTATGAAACCTATACCTGCATTAGATCACCAATATTGGCCACCAGAGCTCCGTGAGCTGGAGGAACATCAACCCAGTGACCTTGATGGAGGACTTGTAGGCCACCAAGATTGTCTTGTAAGAGCACAGTCAAAGAGGATGGATCTGAATGCTTGGTTGCCCCAAGGGTCAGCTCTGGTTCTGGACAGCTTGGGTAATAATGGCACACCAGATTTTCAGTTTTCATGCAGTCTATGCGTTCCAGGTGATCAGTGCTAAGCCCCAAGGCCTCTGACAACAAACCTGATAGCACCTCTCTTAGGTTGATCAAGTGTTTCATGTACTCTTGCACCGGCTCTCTGCGAATCAAACCAATCTCCTGTTAGGTTATTCAATATGTTATGTTGTCAGATTGTCAATACTTATAAATAGACGAAGTTTGTTTGGGTGAAGAACCTGCAAACAGAGGGAAATGTCTCGGGGTCCAATGGTCCGTCCTGGAAATCAAAGCCTATTGAATCTCTCCAGTTTGCTGCTTTTGATACCAACAGATCTCCATTGCAGTAAAATCTAACTCTTTGCTTAGAGTCTCGGGAATACAACTCCATCTTCACCTCCTCTGGCTGCTCATGAAACTGTCGAATTGCTTCTATCATATTGCCTATAACCGTGTCTGGAACTCCATGATTGACCATTTGAAAGAAACCCCATGTTTCGGATGCTTCTCGAATTTCCTTGACAATCTGCACACGCCGGAAATCATGATCAAAGCCATCAAAATCTATGACTGGAACTTGGAATTGTATATTGGCTGTGGTTGAACTTAAAAGGCTCTGTGGTGGATGGATGAGGAACCTTGGGACTTTTGTTACCCCCGAGTCTACAAGGCCTTTAACTCCAGCTCTTGTTTCATCAAACTCCTTCACTTCCTTGACTCTGTCATATTTTGGCTGTGACCCATCTTCCATCTTAGCAGCAGGGTGGGTGTGGTGATCAAGTTTTGAAAACTGAAAAAGGGTTTGCTTTTTCTTATCTCAGATGAAAAGAAATGGAGGAAGAGGAGGCCATTTCAAAGCAAAAAGAAGGGGCACAAGAGGCTCTCACATTCGCTGAAAAGACCAGATGCCTTCTACCAATTTAAAAATTGTGTGCGGAAGTTTAATAAGTTAAACAAAAGGTCAAGAAAGTGAGATACTCAGTTTTGGCTTTTCCTTGAGATCACAATCTTGAGATGTTAACAAGGCAAATAATATAAAGGTTGGAAGAGAAAAATGTATTTTTCCTTCGATTGTTTTGGTCAGTGAATCTCACCATTCAACAGAAAAGGAAAGTCTTGCTATAAAGTTTGTTTTTTTCTGGATCGCCACTTCCAAAACAAGCAAATGATTCTGCATTGTCTACATTTCAGGATTGTATAACGTGGCTCTGGAAAAGGCAAACCAGACCACTATCTGGCATTTATTCTGGATTAAAAGTTTGAAATGTAAGCAAAGCAATTTGATTCTTTTTTATTTTTCCTATAATGGAGTATAATTTGAAGTTTCTTTCTCTTTTAACTTGGCATCATATGCGAGTTGTTGAAAATTGAACAAAGTCAGAAAGGATTACTATTGTAATTAGGTCATTATTTCCTCTGACCACTCTACGGTCAAGTCAGTGATAAGTTAATAATCGAGTCGATAGATTATTAACGACTTGTTTAAGTTTTTAGAGTCTAGTGTTCGTATAAGTTTTTAGAGTCTAGTAGTAGTGATTGTGTCATCTATTCGTATTTTAGAAACATGATCTTTCATTAAAAGGGAACAATGTGACAGATCACCAAATGGCTAATTCGGGATTAGGTTAGGTGACATAAATAAGCTCACATGGGATCCCAGCCTCAAGAGGAGGACGCGTCTGAGTCCATGAGAGCATGCAATATCTACGAATCAATGAGATTTGACATCTTTCTATATGTTAACGTATACTTTGAGACCACAGGCTGTTTTGGGCGGCCGGGGGTGGTCATGTCCATTAAAAGACCAAGGCTCATAGTTTTTATTTTCGAAGACTGCTAGCATCAATTGTGCGTGGAGACTAGATGAATTATGAGTCGTGGATATATGCGAAATTAAGTGCAGAGTCCACGATGGCTCAAAATACGTTACGTAACTATGAGCAATCAGCCTGTCACATTCCTTTTTTTTTTTTTTTAAATTTGGGGGCCTGAAGACCAACGCTCTAATTATTATTGTTTGGGTTCAATCATGCAACTTCCCTTTGTTCTGCATGATGCCTAACTTGATCTGGTATCTTAATCCTCATGGTGCAATTTCGTGATTACTCATAAATAGGTTTGCTATAATTTTTAAAGCAGGTTATCATTTCAAACCAGCTCTACTTAAGAGAAACAAATCCCATTACCATGAAAGTAAAGTACACAAAAGAGTTCAAAAGAAGATTGTGGCCTAAATCATACATGCTGGCTAAAACCATTAGTTTAAGGTAGAAGTTACATCAACCGCAAAATGAACCCAATTTCTAAGGCTAATTCCTTCCTAAACAGTTTTTGTTTTCTGAACCTTCTTTTTCGGTTGTCTCCGAGAAATTGAGTTCTTCATCCCAATGAAAAACAGCAATGCCCCAAAAAGAGCCATATTCTGCAGAGGGGAAAAGTAGGGCATAATTTACAATGCAGTTGGTGATAGTTCCATGCTAGTATTCAAAAGACTATATATATAACCTGTGTAAATTTGATGAAGAGTTGTGTAAATTCTTTCTCCTCGTTGTCATAATTGTAGAAATCATATAAAATAGGAGTGGCAATCATCTGATGCAGAAGCTGCACCAAGTAAAAGGATATATATATCAAAACTGTTCCAATTTCCAATATGGCACATGCAAAAGACGTGAATTAGCAGAGCATGAAAACAAACCAGGAGATAGGCTCCAAGAGAAGTGCCAAAGATGAAGAGGATGCCTCCAATGCCCTGGAGTGCTATAGTGGCGGCAACTAGGTGTGCAATCTGTGCACAACAAAAATCAAAATCAAGCTAATAATAAACCAGACATGACCTTTGCAACTAATACTTTTTCTTCAAGACTTTGTATGTGCAAGATATTGTTTGATTTTATATTTACTGGATGGTTACCCCTTTGAATAGTACACGAAAATACTATGAGGCCTTTCTTCATCTAAGTTAGCTGTTTCAAAACATGCTCCTTTCATTGATTCAACAATCTGCTAACTAAGATGTGTGTTCATGTCTGAGATAGTGAGAGATCCTCACTTCGATTTCTGGCACTTGTTTGCCAGTGTGAGATTGCACATGCTTTGTAAAGACATCAAACTTTGGTCCGAAAGCCTTTGCTGCTGGTCCCCCATCAGACTCATATTCGTTGAACCTATCAAGAGGAAGACATCACAATACTATATAAGAGACATGTGCTGTAAGGCTGATCAGCAACAATTAAAGCGAAACTGGTGCTTCATAACAACCAGATACACCATGATCCTTCTCTAATGAAGGAAAACTTCAGTTTCTCACACAAGGAATTTAGAAGTGTTCCAAATAAAGAAAGCAAAATTCAATGAAATAACTTGTAATCTGGTGCCAAAGAAATATTACACCTACATTGATTAACAGCCATCTATACTGCGAACAAATGTGTGCATAAACTTAGTTTTAAAAGATCAAACTTAACATCTAGGAAATTTTTTAAAGGGTTGACACGACATAACGTTTTTTTGGACCCATCTAAACAAGGAGTGGAGGAAAACTAGTAAAAAGAAGACCTTTCCCCAGATTTTTGATACAACAAACATGAAGAACATGTTTTCATCAGCTTATGATGCATATTTAGCCACAAAGTTTGCGAATGTTGATACGATAGCAAAATTAAGAGTCTATATCATGTCATTGAGGAACAAGCTTAAGCAGTAAGTATAAACTTTCCACAATGTCTCAGCAGCATAATAAATTGAATGAGCAGGCTACGAAGGATCATTAAGTTTCCTAATATTGTGAACTAAAAAATTACTAACTAGAATAGCACCCATTTTCCCAATAATTAAGCAAATAAACTAATCGTCCATAAAGATCCCAATTGCAGTAAGCAACAAAATGATAACCAAGTATATGCCAATATCCTTTTAAAAGCATAAACTTTTCGATGTCTACTCTCACTAATAACTGTTAGAAACTAACTCTGTAGCGATGGAAGTTACTTCAAGCCCTTGAAAAAATGAAAGTTCTACTGGAATTAAACGAAATGAAAATGAAAATCTGTATACATGCTTCAGTCTAAGAAGATGAAACAAGATAATGGAAACAAAAATGAACCAGATCCAAGCAGAAAAGCATACCAACCAAATTAAAAGCAAATTTAAACAGGAACCCAGAAATTTTCTGGCTGCAAAGAACAAATTACATGCTATACAATCAACAAAAAGTACAGAAATTTAAAGAACAGAATGAAGATATGTAGTAAATTATAGTAACTCTTGGTAAGCAGAGAGTATGAAAACAGAGGCGAAGAGAACTCTGCCAAGAAAAGAAGTGAAAGCCATTGTCTTTAACTCTTATAGAGAGCGAAACACTGAAAGAAGAAATTTAGGGTCCGCTCTGAAACACACACCCACACTCTCTCTCGTTTCTTCAAGACAGGGAAGAGAGAGAAAAGGGAGGATACTGAGGGTATTATGGTCCAAAATAAGATGTCTTTCGGGACACTGCCGCGCTGGAACGCTCTTTTTTCAAAGACATGGGCGCGTAAAAGGGACAGTTTTAGTAGTTTACTGAAATGCCCTTGAATTTGGTTTTAAAGCTTCGGTAAGAACAACAAACCCAATACTTATATTACTGAGGGACTTGAATTTGGTTTGAAATGCCCTTGAATTCATATGCAAATATGCAAATTTGATCTTTGTTCCAATGCTAAATTCAAGGTTTCAAGGTTTCTAGCAGGTTTCTGAAGTTGTAGATTTGATCAAGCTACTGCTATGAAGTTGATAACTTTGGTGGTGGCCAAATAACAGTAACAATTTTTCAATATATAGCAGCACAACATAGAAATGAACCCAATTGAATACCTTTCTGGCCTGGTAGATAAGAACAAGTATAGCTGGGTCAAACTGCAACACAACCAATATAATATTTCATAATTGTTCAAAGACTCAAAGAGAGTGTTCTTGTTTTGGTGGATTTTATTTTAGTCTGTTTTAGTTTTGTCCCACATCGACAGAGCATAGAAGAGTTGGAGTGTGAGGCCTGTATAAAATAAGTCGACCAAACCCATTACAACATACTTACCTGGACGGGGTTTTTGGGTGATCAAGAAGGCCCATGGCCTAGGTTAGTGACCTCCATTGCACTTTGGAGGGGTGCTACCCTATGGTCTCCCCAAGTGGGAGAGCCAACGTCATAATTTGTGTTAGTGGGGGCCTGCGTTCGCGCGGCCCCTGTCCAAACCTTAGTCCAAGATTTTAATTTTAAGTTGAAACGAAATTACAAAAGCTAAGAAGCAAATTCAATTTAATTTGGAAATAAATTTTCTATTTTGTATGTTGTGATATCTTTTGTTTAATTATAGAACTTTTATATCAAGGGATAGCACTATTCTGTTTTGTGTTTGTAACGTTCTTGAAAGAAAATATATTAATCTCTCGCTGGAAATCCTCTTTCACTTAAGCGTCTGCTTTGATGCAAGTACATTTGCTGAGATAATTTCATCTGATCAAAAATCACATCAAGAATGTAAAGCACATATCGGCTACAGATTATTCCAAGAGGAATGGATCTTCCTCTCTTACATGTCTCTTTTCTCCTTGTGATCAATATGAGAAACATGCCATCCAATCCCAGAATCACCAATTACCCTCTGGATGTCAATTTCTCATTTTGAAGTTTGGACTGCTATAACTCATAGCCAAGTTCAGGAACATAAGCATCAAGCTTCAGCTGCCCGTATAATTCTGCCAGCAACAAGTAAATTTCACTTGAAGCTGGATGAGATTTATCAGATGCTGCAAACTGATGGACTTTCCTTTCCATTTCAATCCAACTGGACCCAGGACATCCCTTTTCTACCCCAAGTTCCTTCATAGTTGCTCGTGTATCTGCAACTTGTCGCCATCGTTTGGCTTCAGCATACATGTTAACCAAAAGGGTGTAATAACCACTATTATTTGGCTCCAATACCATCAATTCATTGACAGAAACTTTAGCAATCTCCAAGTTCCTATGAAGCTTACATCCACCCAACAAGGCACCCCAGATAACAGCATTAGGTTCAAATTTCATGCTTCTTATCAACTCTAGTGCATCTCAATAGATCCACCATGCATCCATAGTGTTCAACTTCAGGAAGAATGGAATAATCTTGGGTCATGCTTGAAAATCTCCTACGGCCTTCTTCAACAAGCCCTGCATGAGTGCAGGAACTTAAAACACTTACAAAAGTAACCCCATTTGGCTTGATCTTCTCTCTCTCCATCTTGCTAAACATTGCTAGTGCTTCTTTGGCAAATCCGTGAACTGCAAGTCCTTCAATTGCTGAATTCCAACAGAAAAGGTTCTTGTCCTGCAATTTAAAGAAAACCAAAAGAGACCTATCCAATGCGCCACACTTAGCATACATATCAATCAATGCAGAGCCAATATAAACATCAAGATCAAACCCATTTTGCAATATGTAAAGATGTATCTCCTTTCCCAAGTCAAGGGCTCCAAGATGGGCACAAGCTGAAATAACAGTTGCCATAGTCACTTCATCAGGACTGATCCCTTTCATCCTCATGTCATTAAAAACCGCTAATGCTTCCCCAAATTTCTTATTCTGAGAATAACAATCAATCATAGTAGTCCATGAGATAATATCCCTAGTTGGCATGTGATTAAACAACAACTCTGCAGACTCCACATTGCCAAGTCTAGCGTAGCCGTCGATCATAGTATTCCAAGTAGTTATGTTCCTTTCCTCCATCTCATCAAATGATATCCTCGCAGAACTCATATCCCCCACTCGAGCGTGAGATGAAACCATAGTAGTCCACGCAAAAGCGTCTCTTTCAGGCATTTCATCAAACACCTTTCTGGATTCACTGATTCGTCGCAACTTCGAATAAAAATCAATCAAAGAAGTCTGAACAAACACATGTGACCCAAACCCACGTTTCCAAATGTGGCCCTGAACAGCTTCTCCAACCCCCAACGCCGATAGTGAAGTGCAGGCCTTGATTAAAGATGAAAAAGTATAACTGGTAGGCAAAACCATGCCCCTGACCATATTGATATAACAACCTAAAGCCTGACATGGGTGACCGCAACAAACAAAGCCTTTGATCATCGCATTATAGACAAACACATTGGGACTTTCAATCTGAGTAAAGGCTAAAACTGCATAATCCATGCGGGAAAGCGTCGAACAGGCGGTAATGAGTTGGTTCATGAAGAAAGAGTCTTGGGTAGCATTGGTCTTGATCATTGAGGCACATACTCGTTCTAGCTCTGTTAAAGTTGAACATTTCTTTATCTTTTCAACAATGGATGATGGGTCCTGAGACAGGGGTTTGGGCAGTTGAAGAAGAGGTTTTTGTTTAAAAAACAGTTAAAGTTGGCTGTGCATTTCATCCGCTTGAAGATCATTGCCGAAGTAAAAATATACAGATGATAACTACCATTCCGAGTTTTTGGCCGGCCCCAGTAAAATAATCCTTGCACAACTCATATATCAGACGCGTTCTTGAACCCAAAAATGCACGAGAATCCCTTTCAGGCATTCCATAGTATATTTTACTCTCTAAATATATTATATTTAAACAGTATAGCCGTGACCCAAACCAATGTTTCCAAATGTGACCATAAACAGCTTCTCCAACCCCCAATAAACAAGTATTAATTTTATTATTATTGAATCATAAAAACATACAAGCACTGCGGTCACTTGGGAACTGCAAACAATAAACATGTCCATACACGATTCAAATATCTTTAATACAGATGCACTGCATTAATTATTATTACAATTACAGAAATAGTACTTTTGAACATAAACTTGAAGAGCTACGATTCTTTTTGGTACATTCACACTCACAAGTAAAGAGAAGCACTGTTGAAAGCGATATCAACATTGGGATGATCGACTCTGGAGTTTGGCAGGAAACTGCCAGCTTCAATGATGCCAGGTTCGGTCCACCACCTAAAAAATGGAAAGGCACATGCCAAGGCTCATCCAATTTTACTTGCAACAACTGAACCTGACATCACTGAAGCTGGCAGATTCCGGCCAAACTCCAGAGTCGATCATCCCAACGATGATATCGCTTTCAACAGTGCTTCTCTTCACGTTTTCATGAAACCCGATGAAGTTCCATGACTATTTCGTAGTACATTTGACCCTTTTAAGTGGTATTACACCACTCAATGAGCTAAATATACCACTTAATGTGCCAAAATGACCCAAAAAGTATGATATTTTTATTTTATAATACTGTATACATGAACGTATCATAATCGGACCCATGCTTAGGATTTAGCTAGGCTCACCAGCTACAGTTTAAAGTGAGGCAGGGCACGACCGCCAATTTGCCCAACAACTCTGTAATGGCTCATAAACTCAGCATAAGAAGTGATCCTGTATATGGGGGGACTGTTATCAGACAAAAGCTCCTTGATTGGTCCGCATGGCTTATGTATGTCCTTAGCACAAGGAAGGAAAAAAGTTACAGCTGATATTCTTGGCTTGCCAAGCGAGGTAGCCAGTACTCTGTGCTCCACGCTCTTGAACTTGTCATTACTAAGCAACTGCAGATACATGTGTAGTTGAGAATACTACTAGACCAGACCAATAGCTAGTTGATTACAAAATTAATTAGTAATATGATACGGAGAGCGAGCCTACCTGCATAAAGTCACCGATGTTCGCAACAAAAGCTCCGTCCACCGCCGGAACATCAACCCATTGATCATTATGGAGAACTTGGAGGCCATTGCTCTTGTCTTGTAGGACTAAGGTGAGGAGGGAGGGGTCCGAGTGTTTGATTGTGCCTAGAGTCAAATCGGGCTCAGGGCAAGCCGGATAATAGTGACCCGATAACCTGATAGACTTCAAGTACCCGTTGCTCGATAGGTGATCCTTACTGAGCCCCAACGCTTCTGACATTAATTCGGATAGCTTTTCCTGCAGGTCAATCATGTTTTTCATATGCTCCTTCATTTCGCGCCTGCAAAAACACACGTAAAGTGAACAAACTAGTTAGAGAACATTTTCCGTATACTATATTTAGTAATAATAAAATTAGATCAAATTAATATGGTTGGTTAGCTGATCTAGAAATTATTAAGCTCACCTGCACAGTTCAGGAAGTGCATCAAAATCCCACTGATCATCTGCAGCTCTGCAGGACAACGTGTCCCTCCATTCAGCTGGTACTGGTTTTGCACGCCCTTTGATATCTCCACTGCTATAATAATTCACCTTGCGACTAAAGTCACGTGAGTACCACTCCATCTTGGCCTCCTGGGGCTGCTCATGGAACCTTCTTATGCTTTCCGTCATGTCCTCCATTATAGCAAGTGGAACTCCATGGTTAACTATCTGAAAGAAACCCCACGTCGCACATGCATATCTAATGGCACTGACCATCTTTACTCGCCGGTCATCGTTCTCGTTAAAACCTTCGAGATCGATGACCGGGATTTCAACTCCATCATAGCCGTTGTTCTGCCGAGTTGATGAGTTGTTTGCACGACACTCCGGTGGGTGGATGAAGAACTTGGGAATGTGAGTCACCCCAGCGTCTACGAGGCCTTTGATACCGATTTTGAGGTCGTCAAACTCGTACAATTCTTTTTCAGCGGTGGTGTAATCCACAAGTGCTGGTGCCATCTTCACCTGAATTGTTGGTTTTTTTTTCTTTCTGGTCAGACACTTGAATTGTTGGATGCAATTATTAGTTGAACTTGAAGGGCACTTTCATATATACACAGCCGCATCGTATTAGTAGATATTTTGGATTGCATGGCAATAAGAAAGCCACGTGGTCGGTTGTTTGTTCACTAAAGTAAAGCCTCCTCTTCCTTTTGTAAGTACGACACTTACAAGAGTAGCTTCTGACTTCTGACTTCTGTGTAACACATTGAAGAAAACATTGAAAAAAGTTTTCCTACTTCTCTATTATTGAAGTGGAGACTGAGTGAATCGTGTGTAGCATTGTTTTGTGAAAGACAACATGAGCAAAACGTTACATCCAACAATTGTTTTTTTTTCTTGTTTGCTTACTTAGGAAAGTAGCTTCTGACTTCTTGGTTTACATTGAAAGTGATGCTTTGTGGAATGAAATTTACAGGCAAGTGCAGTTATTAAGGTCATGAGCTTCTGCAGTTTCCATTGAATTTTCGATCTGTCCCTATTTCAAATACGTAAACTCTACACCTTACATTATATGTTATTTATCATTAATTATCTTTAGTTAAAATCCATGTCATAAAAAAGGAATTCACATGTACTAGACGCCTCTTTTTGAAATAATGGTGAGTGAAAAATAAAATTATGTTTTTTCAAACTTACATGGTAAGTGAGGAAATAGGACAGGAAGTGGAAATAGCAGCATTCAAAAGTATAGTTAATGCTTATCTTGGTATATTTAATTGTTAATAGAGACATATTAGTCATAAAAAGTGTAGTTAATGTTTGCCTTAGTTTCATATGAGGATGGAAAATGAAACCCATGAGCCAAGAATTCTTTTCTCAAGTCTTAATTTACCAAGCATGGAAAAGTAAATGATTTCCTATTCCCAAGTCTATTTTCCTACCTACCAAACGTAACCATAGGTGCACAAAAGCCATATTCAGTTTTCGTATGAAAATTATTGAGTGAAGGTAGTAGAAATGAGTATACATTTACATATTTTGGCTGTTTCATGTGCCGTGACTGTGAGCAGAAAACTCTCTGTAGCATCTTAGTATTAATCTTCAACAAAAAAAGAAAAAAAGAAAAAAAGAAAAAAGATACAAACCCCCTTATGTGGAAAGTACAATTAATTGCTGAGATAATTACATTTGACCAAAGTAATCCCATTTGGCTTGATCTTCTCTCTCTCCATCTTGCTAAACATTGCCAGTGCTTCTTTGGCAAATCCATGATGAACTCCAAGTCCTTCAATTGCTGAATTCCAACAGAACAAGTTCCCCATTCATCCTCATGTCATTAAAAACTGCTATTGCTTCCCCAAATTTCTTGTTCTGAGAATAACAATCAATCATTGTTGTCCATGAGATTATTGTTAGTGTTTTCAAGTATTTGGAAAAACAGAGTGAGAAGAAGAGGAATAGAAGGAGGAAGAAAGAATTGACAAAATCTCTCTCTACTATTCGTGTAGCAGAGAACCTTCTATTTCTTTAGATTGCAAGAATTGGTACAGTATCGCTCACACTCTTGGTGTGAGAATATTACCGTTAAACAGCTCCAGCTGGATGCATTACATCACAATGCAATCTCAGCCTTCCATTAAACTAACCAATCAACCTATGACACTTGGCTTATAAACTGAAATACAAGAAAACTAAATTTAACTAAATATGAAATCAGCTTGAGCACTTATAATTCAACACTCCCCTTTAAGTCTTGAGCTGATTTCACTCCAAGCATGCCTCTGAGATAATTGAATCGATCTTTGGCCAAGGGTTTGGTGAAGATATCAGCCAGTTGCTCATTCGTGGGACAATATTCCAGATTAATAACTCCTTCTTGCAAAGCATCCTTGATGAAATGGTATCTCCTGTCAATTTGCTTTGTCTTCTGATGGAATACAGGATTCTTAGTGATTGCTATTGCTGAGATGTTATCACAATGCAATGGAGTAGCTTCGGTTTGAAGCTCTCCAAAATCTTCTAGCACAAAACGAAGCCAAATGGCCTGTGTAGTAGCCTCTGCTGCACTGATGTACTCAGCTTCTGCAGTGGACAATGCAACACAATTCTGTTTCACAGAGGCCCAAGAAAACACTCCACTCCCAAAAGTAAAAGCATACCCTGATGTACTCTTGCTATCACCAACTGATCCTCCCCAATCACTATCACAGTAGCCGATCAGAATTGATTTCCTGCCTTTCACATACTCTAAGCCGTAGTCTAGAGTTCCCTTGACATACCTCAAGACACGTTTAGCTGTTCCATAATGCCTATTTGTAGGACAGTGCATGAATCTGGCTAGCAGACTTGAAGCATACATGATGTCAGGTCTGGTAGCAGTTAAGTACAGCAGACTACCAACAATGCTTCTATAGTGTTCTTCATTTGCAGCTCCACTTCCATCTTCCTTAGCTAGTTTCTCAGTGGCAACAAGAGGTATGGTTACAGATTTGCATTCAGTCAAGCCATATTTGTTCAACAAGGTGCTAGCATACTTCTTTTGATGTAGAAATATACTAGACTCAGTTTGAATAACTCCCATGCTAAGAAAATGATGAAGTAGACCCAAGTCAGTCATCTCATACATCATATCTTCTTTGAATTCAGCCAACAGTGCTTGACTACTCCCTGTATATACAATATCGTCTACATAGATAGACACAATTAGGATCTCCTTATCTCCCCTTGCCTTGATGTACAAAGTTGCTTCACTTAAGCTTTTCTCGAAACCACATTGAGAGAAATAGCTATCTATCTCTCCATACCAGGCCCGAGGTGCTTGTTTCAAGCCATATAGAGCCTTATGCAGCTTATATACCTTGTCTTCTTGACCTTGAATCACAAAACCATCCGGTTGATCAATGTAGACTTCCTCTTGTAACACTCCATTAAGAAAGGCAGACTTCACATCAAGTTGATACAATTTCCAGTTCTTTTGAGCAGCAAGAGCAATAAGTGTTCTGATAGTATCCAATCTGGCTACAGGTGCATACGTTTCATTGTAATCCAGCCCAGGCTTCTGAGCATATCCTTTGGCAACTAACCTTGCTTTATTCTTTTGAACTGAACCATCCAAATTTAGCTTTGTCTTGTAAACCCATTTAACTCCAATCACTGGTTTTTCAGATGGTCTGTCCACCAACTCCCATGTTCCATTCTTTTCAATCATCTGCAATTCATCTTGCATAGCCTTAAGCCAAGATTCATCCTGTGCAGCATCTGCATAGTTTTCTGGTTCCATGATGCACAAGTTACATTGTGCCAGCACATCATCTAGTCTCCTCCACTTCAATGGAGAATGATCATAGGCTTGAGTTCTCCTTTCTTCACTACTTATATCACTTGGAGAATGATCATAGGCCTGAGTTTGAGGTGTAGCCACATCATTGTCATCTGAATTTCCAGAATTGGTATCAAAATTTACTTGATTTCCTACTGAGTATGATGGCATGTCTGAACCATTGTTATCTGTCCAATTCCAAGCACCTTCTTCATCAAATGTCACATCCCTTGACAATATCAGCTTGTTAGAAATTGGATCAAAGATCCTATAACCTTTTTCACAAATTGCATATCCTACAAACACCCCTTTTTTACTCTTTGGTTCCAGTTTGTGTCTCAATTCATCCGGCACATGAACATAACACAAAGAACCGAATATTTTCAGATGTGCAATTCCAGGTTTCCTTCCACTATATGCTTCAAATGGAGTGATGTTGCTGAGGGCTTTGGTAGGACACCTGTTCAGCAAGTAAACAGCTGTATGCACTGCTTCAGCCCATAGGAAATAGGGTATTCCCTTCTCATGCAACATTGATTTGGCCATTTCAATAACAGTCCTATTCTTCCTCTCTACCACTCCATTTTGCTGAGGAGTATAGGCCATTGTGAGTTGCCTTTGGATGCCTTGAGCTTCACAAAACTCCACAAATTCTGCAGACAGAAACTCTCCACCTCTGTCGCTTCTGATGCATTTCACTTTGTGTCCAGTTTGTAGTTCAGTCATAGATTTGAACTTCTTGAAACAACTGAAGGCTTCTGACTTGTTTCTCAAGAAGTATACCCAAATCATCCTTGTGAAGTCATCAATAATCCACATGAAATATCTGTTCTTTGAAACAGATTCATTTCTCATAGGGCCACACAGATCTATATGCACTAATTCAAGTGCCTTGCTTGCTCTTTGAGCTTGTTCCTTTGGAAATACAACCCTGTGTTGTTTTCCCAATTGGCACCCTCCACACACACCACTTTGTTCTTCCAATTGTGGTAAGCCATGCACCATGCCTTTTTCTCTTAACTGGTTCAGACCTTTAAAATGCAAGTGACCTAGTCTCTTATGCCACATCCATGTGCATTGAGTGAAATTGGTTTTCATGAGCAGCTGGTTGTCAGCAAGAAAGGATACCGGATAGCATCTGTTACTCTTCATTGGTACTTTGATGATTAGATAATCCATAGATGGACTATCAAACACCCTGCACATTCCTTCTCCAAACACCAAACAATATCCATGTTGATCCATCTGCCCAACACTGAGTAGGTTTTCCTTCAACCCTGGCAGATACATTACCTTTCTGATGTATTTCCTGCCCTTTTCTGTGTCAATCATCAGTGAACCAATGCCTGCTACATTTACAAGTGCACCAGTTGGCATTTGTACCTTCCCAGTCACATTAGTTCTCACATCAACCAGCAGTTTTAAATCTCCTGTCATATGATTGCTACAGCCGCTATCAACATACCATTCTCCATTGGCTTTGATTTCAGTGGTTGTGCAATTAGCATAAAACAGATTCCCTGTCACCTCCGTTTGATTTACATAATTTGCCTTCTGCACATTCTTATTCACAGTACAATCCCTAGCAAAATGTCCAAATCTATCACAGTTATAGCATTTTGGTTTTCCCTTGTATCTGCACTCACCAAAATGATGCTTGGAACACACCTTGCATTGAGGTTTAGCATTCTCCTGGTTTGTGGAATTGACATTATGTGCAGGATAGCTGCTCTGCTGTGACTTGCCTTTTGATTCCCATGGCTTTCCTTTAGAATTCCAATTTCCCTGTGACTTGGATGAACCAGACTGAGATCCATTTTTATTCTGACCTTTGGAACTCACAGTGAATGAGGCAAATGCTTTTTCATGTGTATCAACATTATGCATTTCAAACCGCTGTTCTTGACTCTTCAATATAGCAATGATCTCCTGCAACTCAATAGTCTCCAAACTTTTTGTATTTTCAATCACTAAACAGATAGGATCATACATTTTATTAAGGCTGATTAACACCTTCTGAACCAGCCTCTCATTAGACAGCACTTCTCCAAATGTTTTTATTTGGTTTATCAAATCATTCAACCGGGTGAGATATGCAGTTAATGATTCACCCTCACGCATCCTCATATATTCAAATTCTCTTCTGAGATTCTGAAGTTTTACTGACCTGACCTGATCACCACTGTGATACTCACTGTAGAGCAGACTCCACGCCACCTTGGCTGAATCGGCGTTGGCAATCCGAGGGAAGATTTGGTCAGAAACTGCATTTTGTATGATTCCCAAGGCTTTCGCATCCTTCATGAGGATTGCAGCTGCTTTCTCATCATCTTCTTCCTCTGAGGTCTCCTCAGTTGCCTTCTTCTTCTTCTTCGAATCTGAAACTGGAATTCCCTTCTCTACCAGATTCCAAAGCCCATATGATTTGAATATGGTCACCATCTTAATCTTCCAAAACTCATAATTTTCACCAGAGAAAATTGGGGTTCTCACCTCTGAGCTTCCAGATCCAGCCATGATTGGTCTCTGATTCCTCCAAAAACGAGTTGTTTTCAAATCTAGAAGAAAACCCAAATTTCCCGATGATTTTTCCTTTCACAGATTGAACGCCCAGCTATTAGACAATAGTGTTTTCAAGTATTTGGAAAAACAGAGTGAGAAGAAGAGGAATAGAAGGAGGAAGAAAGAATTGACAAAATCTCTCTCTACTATTCGTGTAGCAGAGAACCTTCTATTTCTTTAGATTGCAAGAATTGGTACAGTATTGCTCACACTCTTGGTGTGAGAATATTACCGTTAAACAGCTCCAGCTGGATGCATTACATCACAATGCAATCTCAGCCTTCCATTAAACTAACCAATCAACCTATGACACTTGGCTTATAAACTGAAATACAAGAAAACTAAATTTAACTAAATATGAAATCAGCTTGAGCACTTATAATTCAACAATTATGTCCTTAGTTAGCGTGTGATTAAACAACAACTCTGCAGACTCTACATTGCCAAGTCTAGCGTAGCTGTCGATCATAGTATTCCAAGTAGCTATGTTCCTTTCCTTTTGCTCATCAAATAATATCCTCGCGGAACTCATATCACGCACTCGAGCGAGAGATGAAACCATAGTAGTCCACGCAAAAGCGTCTCTTTCAGGCATTTCATCAAACACCTTTCTCGATTCACTGATTCGTTGCAGCTTCGAATAAAAATAAATCAAACAAGTCTGAACAAACACATGTGACCCAAACCCATGTTTCCAAATGTGACCATAAACAGCTTCTCCAACCCCCAATAAACAAGTATTAATTTAATTATTATTGAATCATAAAAACATACAAGCACTGCAGTCACTTGGGAACTGCAAACAATAAACATGTGCATACACGATTCAAATATCTTTAATACAGATGCACTGCATTATTATTACAATTACAAAATTAGTACTTTTGAACATAAACTTGAAGAGCTACGATTCTTTTTGGTACATTCACACTCACGTATTCAGTACAAACACATAAAAATTTTAATACTCGTTAGGTTATGATGGCCTATTTCGTAGTACATTTGACCCTTTTAAGTGGTATTACACCACTCAATGAGCTAAATATACCACTTAATGCGCCAAAATGACCCAAAAAGTACGATATTTTTATGTAATAATACTGTATACATGAACGTATCATAATCGGACCCATGCTTAGGATTTAGCTAGGCTCACCAGCTACAATTTAAAGTGAGGCAGTGCACGACCGCCAATTTGCCCAACAACTCTGTAATGGCTCATAAACTCAGCATAAGAAGTGATCCTGTATATGGGGGGACTGTTATCAGACAAAAGCTCCTTGATTGGTCCGCATGGCTTATGCATGTCCTTAGCACAAGGAAGGAAAAAAGATACAGCTGATATTCTTGGCTTGCCAAACGAGGTAGCCAGTACTCTGTGCTCCACGCTCTTGAACTTGTCATTACTAAGCAACTGCAGATACATGTGTAGTTGAGACTCCTAGAAATACTACTAGACCAATAGCTAGTTGATTAAAAAATTAATTAGTAATATGATACGGAGAGCGAGTCTACCTGCATAAAGTCACCGATGTTCGCAACAAAAGCTCCGTCCACCGCCGGAATATCAACCCATTGATCATTATGGAGAACTTGGAGGCCATTGCCCTTGTCTTGTAGGACTAAGGTGAGGAGGCTGGGGTCCGAGTGTTTGATTGTGCCTAGAGTCAAATCGGGCTCAGGGCAAGCAGGGTAATAGTGACCCGATAGCTTGATAGACTTCAAGTACCCGGTGCTCGATAGGTGATCTTTACTGAGCCCCAACGCTTCTGACATTAATTCGGATAGCTTTTCCTGTAGGTCGATCATGTTTTTCATATACTCCTTCATTTCGCGCCTGCAAAAACACACGTAAAGTGAACAAACTAGTTAGAGAACATTTTCCGTATACTATATATAGTAATAATAAAATTAGATCAAATTAATATGGTTGGTTAGATGATCTACTAGCTGATCTAGAAATTATTAAGCACACCTGCACAATTCAGGAAGTGCATCAAAATCCCACTGATCATCTGCAGCTCTGCAGGACAAAGTATCCTTCCATTCAGCTGGTACTGGTTTTGCACGCCCTTTGATATCTCCACTGCTATAATAATTCACCTTGCGACTAAAGTCACGTGAGTACCATTCCATCTTGGCCTCCTGGGGCTGCTCATGGAACCTTCTTATACTTTCCACCATCTCCTCCATTACAGCAACTGGAACTCCATGGTTAACTATCTGAAAGAAACCCCACGTAGCGCATGCATATCTCATGGCATTGACCATCTTTACTCGCCGGTCATCGTTCTCGTTAAAACCTTCGAGATCGATGACCGGGATTTCAAATCCATCAGCGCCGTTGTTCTGCGGAGTTGATGAGTGGTTTGCACGACACTCCGGTGGGTGGATGAAGAACCTGGGAATGTGGGTCACCCCAGCATCCACGAGGCCTTTGACACCGATTTTGAGGTCATCAAACTCGTACAATTCTTTTTCAGCGGCGGTGTAATCGACAAGTGCTGGTGCCATCTCGACTTGAATTGTTGGGTTTTTTTTTCGAGTCAGACACTTGAATTGTTGGTATGCAATTAGTTGAAGGGCCCTTTCATATTTATATACACAGCTGCCTTGTGCTTTGTATTAAACAAAGAAAGTAAAGTCTTGCTTTCCACATGATGAAATTTGTTTCAAATTTGTACAGCCAAGGCAAGAATCTAGATCCTACACTAATGCCTTCAAGTAAGCTGATTACGCCTTTACAATATAGGATATAGAATCACTAATTTGTTGAGTGATACATGTGATAGATATGATTAAATTTTTAAGAGGTCATTAGCTGGTAAACAACTGTTGACGGGTCTTTTTTTTTTAAAGAGAAACAACTTTCCCATATAAACGAGTCCCATATAATAAAGAATGCACGGCTCTGCCTCATTGAGGCATTTCGACAAGCACTTTCCCATGAATCACTGGGTAGGGCGGCAGAATAATTGTTACATAATTAGATGAGTGGGTCATTAACCCCTTCTTCTTCTCCTAATTAAGTTTTGAGAATTCACAAATGCCCTTTGCCATGAAAAACATTCGTAATTTAAAAAATAGCCATGAAAAACATGCATGTTTAAATTTAATTGTAAAACAAGTACATGTGGAGATGTAATCAAATATTTTTATGTTTATATAGACTACCTTTTCAGACTCTATTATATGTTTCTTCTATCAAAGGAAAAGAGAGGTTGAATTCAAACTCGGAAATTTATACTAATCCCAAGAAATGAAAAAACACCAAGATCTGACTTATGGTCGAATAATGATGAAAATGATGTTTAATCAATGATTCGTGAATGCCATTTGCATAACTTCTTCTTTGCTTATGGGTTTTTGATTTTTTTTCCTCTTTCTCCTCCATGAAAGATGACCTAAACTCATATCTTATTTGGACCCATGAATGATTGAAACATATTTACATTCATGGTGTCACGATGGTCGATGGCACGTTATGGTGGTGGCAGCAATCTCGTTGTGACAGTGGGACTATGGTGTCAGCCAAAGTTGTTCAATGGATGGGTCACAGTGGGTCGATATGCATGCGACTCTTTCTTAGATTTTTTTCTTGGCTAACTATAGGTAAATTATTCAAAAGATTGATATCGTAAATCACAAGAGTTTCATGTCACATGCTACATTAGTTGGTATCAAATTTGTAAAAGTTTTTTTTGTTGTTGTAATTTTAATGTGCAAAAACTTTTCTTTTACACGTGTCAGATTGTTGTTTGCCTATAAGGAAAAATGACTCCTTTCTTGTTCTGCTAATGCTTCCCCAAATTTCTTGTTCAAAGAATAACAATGAATTATAGTTATCCATGAGATATAGTTGGCATCTGATTAAACAACAACTCCGCGGACTCCACATTACCTAGTCTTGTGTAGCCATCAATCATAGTATATCAAGTAGCTATATTCTTTTCTGCCATTTCATCAAATAATATCCTTGCAGATCTACTCATATCCCCCAATACAGCGTGAGATGATACCATCGTAGTCCATTCAGGCATTTTATCAAACATCTTCACGTAAGGCCTACCATCTACATACCTACACTCACAGTTTCTCATATACCAATATTTTTCTTTTAATTACTTTTTGAATACCATGCGATCTAATTACAATCTCTGCTCGGGAGACGACAACTGCCTTGATATTTAAATTCTTTTATTTAATTAAACCCAATTATTATTATATTTTGTTGAGAGAACTTCGGAATTAATGAGAGAAACGCTATTGATAAAACTAAGGTTTACAACTACGGCGCGGGGAGAGGGGGGGAACAAAATGACTTACCCCGACTCAACAAATCACATAATAGGGCATCCTGAATAAGATCAGGAGGCACCTCAAATCAAATAAAGTTGTCCACATTATGTAGACCAAATCGAGCAATTATTTCAATATTTAATTTGGGATATGTTGTCAATAGTTTGCCATGACTAAAGGGAATTAATGTTTAAGGAGTTTCAGTCAGTACCAATTTTCTCCAAATCATCCTCAACATACATAAACACACAAGTATTTTTTTTTGTTTATTGAATCATTTTGTTTATGTATTTATTATTGAATCATAAAAACATACAAGCACTGCAGTCATTTGGGAACTGCAAACAATAAACTTGTCTACACTACAGAATTCAAATATCTCTAATATAAACGTGATGCACTGCATTATTATTATTACAATTACAAAATGGGAGTACTTTTAAACATAAACGTGAAGATACTCAGTATGAGCACATGAAAATTTCACACCCGTTAGATCATCGTGGTAGTACTTTTGATTCTTAAATGAGCTCAACATACCACTCAAATCCATCAGCGCCGTTGTTCTGCGGAGTTGATGAGTGGTTTGCACGACATTCCGGTGGGTGGATGAAGAACCTGGGAATGTGGGTCACCCCAGCATCCACGAGGCCTTTGACACCGATTTTGAGGTCATCAAACTCGTACAATTCTTTTTCAGCGGCGGCGTAATCGACAAGTGCTGGTGCCATCTCGACTTGAATTGTTGGTTTTTTTTTTTCGAGTCAGACACTTGAATTGTTGGATGCAATTATTAGTTGAAGGGCACTTTCATATTTGGGTAATGCTAGGCTTACCACATTTTTCACACCACATTTATACCACCTCTCTAATAGAGGTGGAGCCCACCAATACAATGGGGCCCACCTCTATTAGAGAGGTGGTATGAATGTGGTATGAAAAAAGTGGTAAGTCTAGCATTTTCCTTCATATTTATATGGAAAATGCTAAACTTATCATATTTTTCATACCACATTTGTACCACCTTTTTAATAGAGGTGGAGATGGCCCCCATTATATTAGTGGGCTCTACCTCTATTAGAGATGTGTTTCAAATATAGTATGAAAAATGTGGTAAGTCTAGCATTACCCTATTTATATACACAGCTGCATCGTACTAGTCGATATTTTGGAAAGCCACGTCTGTGGTTGGTTGTTTGTTGACTAAAGTAAAGCCTCCTTTTTATTTTGTAAGTACGACACTTACAAAAGTAGCTTCTGACTTCTGACTTCTGTGTGAAACATTCAAGAAAGAAAGGGAAAGGAAAAGAGTTATCCTACTGCTCTATTATTGAAATGGAGACTGAGAGAATCGTGTGTGGCATTGTTTTGTGTAAGAGAACATGAGCAAAACGTTGCAACCAATTGTTTTTTTTCTTGTTTGCTTACTTAGAAAAGTAGCTTCTGACTTCTTGGTTTACATGGAAAGTGATGCTTTGTGGAAATTTAGAGGTAAGTGCAGTTATTAAGGTCACGAGCTTCTGCAGCTTCCATTGAATTTTCGATCGGTCCCTATTTCAAATACGTAAACTCTACACCTTACATTATATGTTATTTATCATTAATTATCTTTAGTTAAAATCCATGTTATAAAAAGGGAATTCACATGTACTATGCGATGCCTCTTTTTAAAATAATGGTGAGTGAAAAAATAAAATTGTGTTTTTTCAAACTTGAATGGTGGGTGGGGAAACAGGACAGGAAGTGGAAATAGCAGAACTAAAAAATATAGTTAATGTTTATCTTGCTATATTTAATTGTTAATAGAGACATATTAGTAATAAAAAGTGTAGTTAATGTTTGCCTTAGTTTCATATGAGGATGGAAAATGAAACTCATGAGCCAAGAATTCTTTTCTCAAGTCTTAATTTACCAAACATGGAAAAGTAAATGATTTCCTACTCCGAAGTCTATTTTCCTACATACCAAACGTAACCATAGGTGCACAAAATCCATATTCAGTTTTCGTATGAAAATTATTGAGTGAAGGTAGTAGATATATGTTGAGGCCCAAAAAATCCACGGTTCGGCCCAAATAAATTCTCAGCCTAATGCAATACCTTACCGAGAAGAAACCCGATTTGGGCACGCGAAAGTTCGTCATATGCGCTTGCACACATGCCAAGCCAAGCAAATAAGCAACACGCCACGCTACAAGCTTAAGTGGGCCCAAGCCACGCAAGATGCCCGGGTCTTGCTTGAGTGGGTTATGGTATGGATGGTAATAAGTTGTCATGAGACCCATTGATGGATCGAGAAATGGAAGTTCCGGGTCGGTTGGGAGCCTCGGAATTCAGGCCCATTTCTTAGGCCCGAAAACATGGGTAAGTACAAGAGAGAAAATATCCCAACCAAAATGGCCCACTAAAATTAACCAAAATAGCCCATCACCTTGGATAGCCCATGAAGCCCAAATTTGGATGCACTTAGCCCACTTATTGGATAACTTGGCTTTCCATATTAAAAAAGCCCATACAAATTGAATAAAGGGGATCCAAGGCCTTCAGCACTTGGCTGAAGAGGAGGACCATGAAGAAGCCAAGGGATCCACACGTGAAGGGTCGCTGGGAAGGAAGGAACAAGTTTTCAAGCAAAGTATCCAAAGGACCAAGGGATAGTGGCGCGAAGGGGAAGATGCCATCCTTTGAACCAGCATACATACCCGTTTCCTTTCTCCATCAGATCTGGCCATGGAAAGAAGAGAAAAGGGGAGAAAAGAGATATCTGAAAATAGGTAGTCGCGGGAAAGGGGGCCTTGAGCTCCCAAAATCCCTGATTTTATGCAAAGGAGCAGAGTAAATTTCACCACAAGAAGATGATTGAAAGGATGAGGAGAGAAAGGAAGGGAAAAGTTTGGAAAAATAGGAGGGAAGTCATTAGGGTTTCTTGAAAATAGATGACTTCCAACGGCTATAAATAGGGCCTCTTCCACCCAACGAGGATCATCCACAACCAGAGAGCAAGCTTCCTCTCTTACTTCAAAAACCCAACAATTTTCGTGCTTAGTTCATCTCCTCCCTCAGCTTTCCCCTTTGTCATGCTATTCTGACATTTGACAGAGCCACTGTCGAGCTGCCGGAAATAGTGCCCAAGCCACCTTTTTCTTTCCTTCCCTCATTCCCAACCAAACCTCTCTTCAAAATCTCTTTTCTTGATACCCATATTTCCCCAAGAACACTTAATTTTCTCTTTAGTACTAAACTCATGGCAACTATGCTCCCATGCCACAAGCTTCTCATGCCAAGCTAAGATTCTATTTGTAAACACCAAGAAATTATCTGTAATTTGTTGCTATTTTCATTTGTGAAGGTAACCAAGGAGTTTCCTAAGGCCTCACTACCCTTTCGAGACATCCTTGGGGCTTGATCTTCGAACTCAGACACAAGGGGACACTTGCATCAGATTGCTCCTTGCAGCAGCCCAGCCCACATGCTGCTACCAGAAGAAAAAGTCCCCTACAAAATGAATATACATTTACATCTTGGCTGTTTCATGTGCCGTGACTGTGAGCAGAAGACTCTCTGTAGCATCTTAGTATTAATCTTCAACTAAAAAAGAAAAAAAGAAAAAAGATACAAACCCCCTTATGTGGAAAGTACAATTAATTACTGAGATAATTACATTTGACCAAAGTAATCCCATTTGGCTTGATCTTCTCTCTCTCCATCTTGCTAAACATTGCCAGTGCTTTTTTGGCAAATCCATGATGAACTGCAAGTCCTTCAATTGCTGAATTCCAACATAACAAGTTTGTCACGACCCAACTCCCCTAGCACGATATTGTTCGCTTTGGGCCCCCCTCTCTGCCCTCACGGTTTTGTTTCTAGGAGCTCAAGAACAACTTCCCAGTGGGTTACCCATCCTGGGATTGCTCTAGCCCCCAACTCGCTTAACTTCGGAGTTCCTAAGAATTCGAAGCCAGTGAGCTCCCAAAAGGCCTCGTGCTAGGAAGAGAAGTGCCCACACATTTAAGCACTTCACCTTTCCCTCCCAGAGCGATGTGGGATTGCTCACCGTTCTTGATTCCACAAGACATGGGTCTTACAAAGTTCCCCATTCATCCTCATGTCATTAAAAACTGCTATTGCTTCTCCAAATTTCTTGTTCTGAGAATAACAATCAATCATTGTTGTCCATGAGATTATGTCCTTAGTTGGCGTGTGATTAAACAACAACTCTGCAGACTCCACATTGCCAAGTCTAGCGTAGCCGTCGATCATAGTATTCCAAGTAGCTATGTTCCTTTCCTCCATCTCATCAAATAATATCCTCGCGGAACTCATATCCCCCACTCGAGTGTGATATGAAACCATAGTAGCCCATGCAAAAGAGTCTCTTTCAGGCATTTCATCAAACACCTTTTTCGATTCACTGATTTGTCGCAGCTTCGAATAAAAATCAATCAAACAAGTCTGAACAAACACATGTGACCCTTCGTCCACATAAAAAAAATACACATGTGACCCAAACCCATGTTTCCAAATGTGACCATACACAGCTTCTCCAACTCCAAATAAACAAGTATTAATTTTTTTATTATTGAATCATAAAAACATACAAGCACTGCAGTCACTTGGGAACTGCAAACAATAAACATGTGTATACACGATTCAAATATCTTTAATACAGATGCACTGCATTAATTATTATTACAATTACAAAAATAGTACTTTTGAACATAAACTTGAAGAGCTACGATTCTTTTTGGTACATTCACACTCACGTATTCAGTAGACTATCACTCAATGAGCTAAATATACCACTTAATGTGCCAAAATGATCCAAAGAGTATGATATTTTTATTTAATAATACTGTATACATGAACGTGTCATAATCGGACCCATGCTTAGGATTTGGCTAGGCTCACCAGCTACAGTTTAAAGTGAGGCAGGGCACGAACGCCAATTTGCCCCTCAACTGTGTAATGGCTCATAAACTCAGCATAAGAGGTGATCCTGTATATGGGGGGACTGTTATCAGACAAAAGCTCCTTGATTGGTCCGCATGGCTTATGTATGTCCTTAGCACAAGGAAGGAAAAAAGTTGCAGCTGATATTCTTGGCTTGCCAAGCGAGGTAGCCAGTACTCTGTGCTCCACGCTCTTGAACTTGTCATTACTAAGCAACTGCAGATACATGTGTAGTTGAGAATACTACTAGACCAATAGCTAGTTGATTACAAAATTAATTAGAAATATGATACGGAGAGCGAGCCTACCTGCATAAAGTCACCGATGTTCGCAACAAAAGCTCCGTCCACTGCCGGAATATCAACCCATTGATCATTATGGAGAACTTGGAGGCCATTGCCCTTGTCTTGTAGGACTAAGGTGAGGAGGCTGGGGTCCGAGTGTTTGATTGTGCCTAGAGTCAAATCGGGCTCAGGGCAAACCGGGTAATAGTGACTCGATAGCCTCATAGGCTTCAAGTACCCGGTGCTCGATAGGTGATCTTTACTGAGCCCCAACGCTTCTGACATTAATTCGGATAGCTTTTCCTGCAGGTCAATCATGTTTTTCAAATACTCCTTCATTTCGCGCCTGCAAAAACACAGATAAAGTGAACAAACTAGTTAGAGAACATTTTCCGTATACTATATTTAGTAATAATAAAATTAGATCAAATAAATATGGTTGGTTAGATGATCTACTAGCTGATCTAGAAATTATTAAGCACACCTGCACAGTTCAGGAAGTGCATCAAAATCCCACTGATCATCTGCAGCTCTGCAGGACAACGTGTCCCTCCATTCAGCTGGTACTGGTTTTGCACGCCCTTTGATATCTCCACTGCTAAAATAATTCACCTTGCGACTAAAGTCACGTGAGTACCACTCCATCTTGGCCTCCTGGGGCTGCTCATGGAACCTTCTTATACTTTCCACCATCTCCTCCATTACAGCAACTGGAACTCCATGGTTAACTATCTGAAAGAAACCCCCCGTTGCGCATGCATATCTAATGGCATTGACCATCTTTACTCGCCGATCGTCGTTCTCGTTAAACCCTTCTAGATCGATGACCGGGATTTCAACTCCATCAGCGCCATTGTTCTGCGGAGCTGATGAGTTGTTTCCACGACACTCCGGTGGGTGGATGAAGAACCTGGGAATGTGGGTCACCCCAGCATCCACGAGGCCTTTGACACCGATCTTGAGGTCATCAAACTCGTACAATTCTTTTTCAGCGGCGGTGTAATCGACAAGTGCTGGTGCCATCTTCACTTGAATTGTTGGTTTTTTTTTTCGAGTCAGACACTTGAATTGTTAGTATGCAATTAGTTGAAGGGCACTTTCATATTTATATACACAGCTGCATCGTACTAGTAGATATTTTGGATTGCATGGCAATTAGAAAGCTACGTCTGTGGTTGGTTGGTTGTTGACTAAAGAAAAGACATCTCCTCTCTAGTTGTAAAATTGTCTTCTTTCTCTATAATATAGTACGGTGTACAAAATTCTTCTGTGTCATACAGGCGACATTGTTGAATTATGGGCTTGTTCAATATAGATCCCTACATTTCCTATTTCCTAGACATATACCCATCACTTTATAAATCTATATGTAAAACCCAATTTCAAATTTAAATGACCAGTAGGATATAAGAGGTCGTAATATTCCTAGGTTTTTACATCGTTGCCACCAAACTTCATATTTTATTTATAACTAGCCTCTCCGCACGCGCTTCCGCGCCTGCGAGAGGCTTTTTAAAAAAAATTTAAATTTATTTTAGAATTCAAAAAGATAATGGGTAATTGTGTTCCATAAAAATAGGATCCATTATCTGATTTTGCTTTTCATTTTAATTTTTTTTAATATGAAAAAGTGTGAATTGACTATATTATCCTCATTTAATTAATAATTTCAATTCTTAATATTTGCATTAACCAAGGGCATTTTCTGGTATTTTGAATGTTTCACCATTCTCAGCCTTTTGCTTTATATATATAGATTTATTTCAAGCATTTCATGAACTGTCATAATTATAATTAACACTTCCTATTAATAGCATATCAATCACCTCATTTCTTTTGGTTGTCATTCACTCTCACATACCGGCCCCTAAAATTGCAAACCAAAAAAAATATCTATAAATTACATATCCAATAATGTACCTATGAAAAAATAAAAATAAAAATATTATTTAAATAAAATATAGGTATATTATTTACCAAAAAAATTAAAAAAAAAAACTAAGTCGGGTACTTTGTTATTGAAATTTCCGTACATTTTTCATAATTAAAAATAGGTAAACAATAATTTATAGAAAATATAGGTACATTATATTCCCCATAGGTAAATTATTTTACAATATACCTATAAATGTGTATAGCTACATTATTTGGAGAGGAAAAATAGACTCATTTAAAAAAATACGTACACTGTTTTACTAGGTACATTATTAGAGGAAAAAAATAGGTATATTATTTGGAGAGAGAGAAAATAGGTTCATTTAAAAAAAATTGTTTTTCATAAAATAAATAGTAGGTACTTTATTCAGAGAAAAAAGGGTACATTATTTTGAGAATAAATAGGTATATTATTTAGAGAAAAAATAGGTACATTATTTAGAGAAAAAATAGGTTCATTTAAAAAAAATGTTTTTCATAAAACAAACAATAAATAGATTATCAAAATATTTTTCAACATAATTAGAATGTACACTATTATTCATAAAACTATAATAAAATGGGTAATGCTAGGCTTAGCACATTTTTCATACCACATTCATACCACATCTCTAATAGAGGTGGAGCCCACCAATACAATGGGGCCCACCTCTATTAGAGAGGTGGTATGAATGTGGTATGAAAAATGTGGTAAGCTTAGCATTTTCCTAATAAAATAGATTACTATTTGTATAATTCATAAAAGGAAAACAACAAAAAAAAAAAAAAAAAAAAAACCAAACCGTTTTTTTTTGGGGGTCATAAAACAAACCAAAATGTTACTAATACTTTAATGTTGAATTTAATATTTAATTTTAAATAAGTTTCTAAATTAATTCCTAAATCCATTACAACCGTTTGAATATCTTTCCAAATTCAACATGTGCCATTAGTTACACCCCATATAACACGTTAACTTGTAAATATGGGTAGTTTTGGAATCTGAAAAATAGAATAAATCAGATTTTAAGCTAGATTAGGTAACTTGCTTACTTGGATCATAGTCATCGGGTTTTATTTAAAAAAATTGGGTATTTTAAATAAAAAAAATAAAGAAAATGGTTGTAGGTGATTACACATGAATTTTATGGGTCTAAGCTCAATTTACTATTGAATTATTAAGAAGCTTCTTAACTCAATCTTCAACGACAATAATTCTAAACAATGACGTCGGGTCCATAAATTTTTCTTATTGAAAGCGAGAGGCCATAGAATTTAATATATTTTTTTCAGGAGAAAGAAGCTTCAATAACCATACATGATTAACAATACTTTCATAAAGAGACAAAAAATAAAATACATATTCAATTTCCATTGAGTGATGAAGGCAGTAGAAATGAACATTGCAACAAGCCCCCTTATGTGGAAAATAGTGCAAAACCCCACCTAACAAAGACTATAGTTGTTGACTACATTATATATGTTTCTATCAAAGGAGGTTGAATTATCAAACTTCGAAATTTGTAATAATCCAAGAAATGAAAAAGCACCAAGAATGTCTCCATCAACCCATCATCACTTCCTCTGTTGTTTAATTGGGTGGATGTGACATATGGAATTTCAAGGAGCGACGGCACCTTGAAATCTACAATTCAAACTAATACCAAGATCAGTATTGTAAACAACAAATTGTATTGTAGGTTAGTATAAGCCAAGAACAAATTGATGAAATGAAATTTGGGTTCCATTGAGACATGGTTTTTTGTTCTCTTTCTCCTCCATGAAAGATGACCTAAACTCATATCTTATTAATTTGGACCCGCACCATAACCATAAATGATTGAAACAAATTTTACATTCATGGTGTCACAGTGGTCGTGATGGCACGTTATATGCTGGCGGCAACAACCTCATTGTGACGGTGGACAGTTGTGGCAGCCAACGTTGTTCAATGGATGGGTTAGAATGGGTTGATTATGTGATTTTGGAATTTCTTAGATATTTTTTCCTGGGCAAATATTTTAAGAAAATGACATCCCAAATGACACGATTTTCATGTCACATCAAATGTGTAGAAGATTTTCATTTCGTAATTTTAATATGCAAAAACTTTTCTTGTGCATGCGTTAGACTATTATTTAACTGTAAGGAAAAATGACTCATTTCTTCCTTCCACGTGGTGAACCAAACAACGTCCCCTTAGAAAATGTCAAGTTGCCAAGTACCACTTTCAACTTTTGACTATCCAGAGAGTGACCAACTCAAGTACTTGTAGGCATGGTCTTAAATATCGATAATATCTGATTTTTTTGGGTCCGATATTTTAACAACTAACCATATAGTTATCGTCAATATATCGATATTATCCCGATAATATCGGAAAGATATTTTCAACACTTTTATGAATGATTTGGTCAATATATCGAGATATTATCGATAATATCCCGATATGAAACTCAAAAAATGTAGAGAACTGAAGTAGCTCATTGAACTGATTTGGGCACTCTACGGAAAGCATGTCTCCTAGAGTAATACAAAAGTAGCTCATTGAGCTAATAAACAAAGCATGTCTAGCCGACAGAATGCTCACATGCTTTTACAAAATGGATAAAATATAAAACTTAGCTTTGGATTCCTGGCTTGGTTTACAAAATGGATAAAATATAAAACTCACCAACGTTTTTTCAACTTACATTACTTACCCTACCATTCAACCACTCACCTGCTTTTACTTACCCTACCATGGCAGTAGGCGGGCAGGACCAGGAATTGGTGCCATAAGGAAGAACTATACTCGTAGAGAAAGAGGCAAGGGGACATTGTCAAGTCAAGAAGATGACTCGTTATCTATAACTTCGGACTTTGTTGGAGTAGGAAGTAGTAACTATAGTTATACTCATAACCAACCATTTCCCTACCCTTCATATCCCATTCCTGTTGGGATGGAATCAAGTGACACATGGAAAGAATCCGAGACTCAATCTTCAAATGATTTTGCTTATGGACAACGTCAACCAATCTCGGATCCATATGGGTGGCATATTAACAATTACATGGAAAACTATTTTGGGGATTTATCATTTGATGACTACTCTTCAAAATATACTTACTCTACACATAGAGATGATGAAGATAGTGAAAATTTTGAACCTCATAGGAACTCTATGTGGTACTAAGTCACTCATGTATCTGACCATGCAATGTATAAAGTGTAAAATATTGTAGTAATTCATTATATATAAATGATTATGGTGTGTTTAATCTTCTTTCATTAATTACTACATATTTCTACACTTACGGTGTTTGCCAGCTCGCTATATAATCAACTTAAATCAATTAAATCTATCATGCAATGCATTTCCTTCCAATTTTTTGTGATAAACTAATAGATAATTGACTAAATAAACATCCTACAAAGTTTCAATAAAAATTTCCAAGTTTTTCTTACAATTTCCGTGGTTTTTATTCAATTTTTTCCAATACCGATAATATCCCGATATTTCCGTGTTTTTTGACTTCCGATACTTCCGATACCTCCGATATTTAAGACCATGCTTGTAGGACACTAAGCAAACACGATTGCCATAATTTGTTGGTTTTTTAAGACTTCAAAAATACCCTTTGTCCTGAAATAAATTTACAACGCTACCATGTTTAAATTTGATTATAAAACAAGTATGTCGACATGTAATCAAATATTTTAGGGAAATTGACATAGATAATCACAAAAGATAAACCATAATCAAATATACTCACTTTATAAATTTCAATCAGAAATACTCACTTTGTAACATGAAAGTACTCAATTGCCCTTCATATAAATAGATGTGTATTGAACCCTTTATCCCCTCCAAAATTCTTAACTATAAAAAAACCCATTTCTAGCTATAGAATCATAGAAATACCCTACATGAAATTGACTTCATAAACACACCCTACCTTACATTAAACAGACTTTATAAACACACCCTACTATTTTAAGTTTACTTAATATACAGATTGAGATTTCCTTATTTACCCTTAGTGTGAAATTCATATTAAAAAACTCAAAACTGGATTATTACTCACCGGTTGTTACTCTCCCTCTCTCTCTGGTTATTACTCAATTGCAGTCAGATATGGAGCTACGGTCATAGTTATGCAGTCTCGTGCGCCCTCTTCTTTGTCCATCTCTGAAACCAAATGTATAATCCACGCCAAAGCAGCGAGAGAGAAGAAGCCTCACGAAGCTCTCTGGTGCAGACGCAGACATATTTCATTGAAAAGCACAAAGCAACACAACGCCAGAAGTAGCAGTCTCGATCTGATGAGTTATTGCAGACGACAATGGATTTCTCGGTAAAAATTAAAATGGGCGAATTTTCATTTTCCATTGTTTATGCTTAATTTTTGATTTTCCGATTAATTAAGTAGCATTAATCGTATTTTATTTTTGTAATTTTTTGGGGTTGAGCAGAGATCGAGTTCTTTATCATTGGGAGAGTGGATCTGCGCAGCATTTATATCAAAATTTGAGATTCATGCGGGAAGCAAATTGCGCCAGCCATTTCAAAATATACGTTTGGATTCTGGGGTTTCCCTTTTGCAATGTCAGATAGATGCATGGAATAGACAAGAGTATATTGAACGCATCGGGTTCCACTCTGTACAAGTTGACGGTGATGAACCTGATGATGATACTTGTGGCCTCTGTGGAGATGGTGGGGATTTGATCTGTTGTGATAGCTGTCCATCAACATTTCATCAAAGCTGCTTGAATATACAGGTATGTTTATGTTATTTTTCTGCAGATCACAGGATATGGTTGCCAAATTGATGCTATTTATATTTTCAACGGTGCATTGGGTGTAATTTGTTTCCCTTGGGATATATTTTGGTTCATTGAGGGTTTTTGTTCCCTCTACCTATTTAGTTCTGTGAAGTTGAGGTTTACTTTTGATAGAGAGGGATTGCAAATTTATCTGTGATGTCGAGATCTTAGAGGAATTTTTGGATTGTGAGTCATGGAATTTGGTGTGTTTCTGTGGTCTTGGAAATGTTGTTGAATGTGCTTGCAAGTTTTAACACTTGAGAGGAGCTTAATACAAATCTTGTTTTTTAGATGTCTTTTGCCGGCAAACTTGGAGAAACAAGTTTGATTCAGTTTGCTAATAAATCTGAACTATGAATTGTTCTTAGTGGTTTTGGGAACTTGAGGAATGATTTACTCTTGTTCACTCTTGGTTAGGTATTGATATATCTGTTCTCATTGCAGATGCTTCCTCCAGGTGATTGGCATTGTCCAAATTGTACATGCAAATTTTGTGGGATAGCAAGTTAGATTGTTGCTGAAGAGGATGATACAACTGTTTCTGCACTTCTCACTTGCAACCTCTGTGGAAATTTACTGTCTAAGTCTCCTAGGAAATTTATGTTTTTATGGGTATTTTTACATTTGATACGTTGTATGAACACGGACACAATATTTAAATTAAACGGCCTCTATTTGGTTTCAGGTTAAGCAAATGGTGATTGCCATAATGATGGAATCTGACTTGCAATTGTCAAATGATCTTCTTGAGTCTATCATTGATAATGTAAGCACTATATAGTTGTGTAAGTTTGGATGTTGTTTTATTGGGTGGTAATCAGAGCTTGTGGAGAATTTAGCACTCACGACATTTTCTATGACATAGTATTAACAGTGTACTTCTATGACATAGTATTAACAGTGTACTTTTTTTCTTTCTTGTAGAGGTATTTCCTTTTGCCTTTGTGATTGTATGTGGTGAAACTATGGACAATTGGAGGTGGTTTCTGCAAAAGATATCGGATGTCTTGCTAGGGTAGGGTTTTTAGGGTTTTTTAAAATTTTTTGTATGAAATGGTATTAATAATGTACTTCTATGAAATTGTATTAACAATGTACTTCTATGACATGGTATTAACAGTGTACTTCTATAACATGGTATTAACAATGTACTTATATGAAATGGTATTAACAATGTACTTCCATGACATGGCATTAACTGTGTACTTCTATAACATGGTATTAACAATGTATTTCTATGAAATGATATTAACAATGTACTTCTATGACATGATATTAACAGTGTACGGAGGTTCGATGAAGAAGGGTCGTAAGGACAGCTCCTTGATTTTCGTGATTATTTATTTAAAGTTTGGGTTTTAAAAAAAAAAATTGGGCTTGGCTTGTTTTGGGTTTTTTTTGGTTTTTTTTGTGTTGGGCTTGTTTTAAGTTAATCAATGGTAGAGATGTAATTTATAGGAACTTCAACACTCATTTCTTATTTCTTATGTAGTAAATAGTTTTTGGGTGTGTTTCTAAAGTGCATTCCATGTGGGGTTTTTTTATATATAATTTCAGCCCTTATTTTGGGTATATTACTAAAACTCCCTTTTCTGAAACCCAATTTCCCTCTACTCCTCTCCTCTCCTCTCTCGCTTTCTCCCAAATCTTGCCCAGGCATGACTTCATAGAAAACAGAGAGAGTAGCGGCCACGGCGACGACGTTGGTGGATTCTCCAAAGCCTGACCCAGACACTAACACTGAACTCGATACCAATCCAAACCTTAATCCTAACCCTAATTCTTCAAACTTGTTAGCCCCCGCCTCCTCCAATGGCCCTGATGTCTGTCTGCTCAAGTTTGCTGGTGTTCGGTTCATTTTTACACATGATTTTTCATGTTATTCCCCTTTTATTTTGAGTTAGTTTTTGACATTTTATAGCTTTTTACTTCCTTTTTGTTTTTTTTAGATTTTACCTTGGTTAGATTGAAAATGAGCTAAAAGTGCACTACTTGTTATAATTTCTGTTTTTGTTCATTTTCGTAGGTCAACTTCTTGGCCTGGGATCAGCATGCTCCGGTGCTCGGATGAGGTCATGATCTTCTTGAGACTTGTTCCAATGGATGTTAACTACAACATATCCAAATTTGAGCTCCATTGGACAAGTATTGCCCATCCAAACGATCCTGCATGTTACCACAGCTCTGAAATCCGAATTTGGCCAGCTTTTACCTCCTTTGTGTTATCTTGATTTTCTTGTTACCATAACTCTTGGTAACAAGAAGTTACCTTAGCTTTGAGATATTTTCTGAAGCAATTGGCATCTTATTGAGGACAAAGTTTCATCATGGCAAGGGGACAATGGGCTAAGGCTTTATCAAAGGTGGTAGTTTAATATTAAAAGGTAAAAGTTGGAAAGGAGGAGAGAGGGAAGAGAAGTCAAGGGGCAATCTGATTTGGGAGAGCTTGAAACGGGAGAGGAGAGGAATCTATCATTCCAGACAACTAGAGAGCAGATTTTTGGAGATTTGGAGCTAGGAGAAAGCCAAGGTGCAGCCAAGAAAAGTGGAGAAGAAGACTTCCACCATTGATGATCTTGGAGCTTTCATCATTTTCTGAAAATCTGTAAACTCTTTCTAATTTCATTTTGAGTTTGTATTTGAAATAAGTATGAGCAACTAAACTCCATAGCTAGGGCTTAGGTTGAAGCCCTAAACATGATTACCTTATTGTTTTGATGCTTGAGTGTATGAATTTCTAGATATTGTTGATGAATTCCAATTCACCAAATTAATCTATCCTTGATGTATGTTCTTCTTTGATTGATCACCTTTGAAAGCATGCTTCTTGAGATTGTTGGGATTATGTGTATCTTCATGTTATCCTAAGCAATAAATGGATGAAGTAAGAATCATCCATGTGAATTGGTTTCTTGAATACCTAATGTAAACACCATGCTATTAAGGTTCTTGTGATGTTCATATTCTCTTTGAACTTAATGGGTTTTTCTTGTAATTGAATCAAAGTACTAAGCACACCTAGATTCGATTATAGGGAAGGCACAAGTATTGTAGCACTCGTACTGCACTTTACGTACATTAGAGAGAATCAATGCGTCTTGAGCCACTCGTACTGGTCTTGATTGCGAACATCTTCAACAACACGTTTAGAGTTCATCACTTGAGTATCCATGAACATTGGTAGAATTGTTTAGGGTGGATTCCGAAACCCTAGTGTTTGTTACATTTTGATTTCACATCTTGATAATTCATCTATGCCATTCTCATTTAAATTCGAAGTCCATTTACTTACATGCAATAGAAATAGATCACTTGAACCAAATCAAACCCCCCCCCCCCAATGTGTGTGTGAGTTGCGTGTTTGACACGTTACGTGTCTTTGTTACTGAATTTTATTTCTTTCTGTAATTGTTCTGGACTTTTGGTCTGCGTTGTGTTCTTCCATTTTCTGTGCTGAATCCAACCGTATAAAGAACGTGAATTTTGGACGTACGGTTGGAAAGTTATAGGCAAAACACTGGACAGAGGTCGAAACTGAAAAACAGAGAAAACGAATCTGCCCAAAAACGACCGGTCGCTTTTACCTGACGACCGGTCGCTTTTCAAGTCAAAATTTGAGTTTCGAATCTGCCCAAAAACGACCGGTCGCTTTTACCTGACGACCGGTCGCTTTAGCACTGTTCATAGGTGATAAAAGGGTGATAAAAAGTGATGTTTGTGTTTTTCTTTAGTTTTCTTGTGTTGTTTCATTTCTTTTACACTTCTTTACTCATTTCTAGTTTCCCTCTTTCATTTGTGCATTTGTGGTGTGTTAATTAAGTGTTCTCCTTGTACTCGAATTAGAACTTATAGGAAACCGACAAGTTCTTCGTGGGATCGACCCCGTACTTACATAATCTATACTTCGATAGATTCGTGCACTTGCGGGTATTTTTAATTGGTTGTTTGCACATTAATTTGTGTCCTTTTAGGAATGCAACAATTTTTGGCGCCGTTGCCGGGGAACTGGCACGGTTGCTTATATGTTTTGTTTGAGTATATTTAGAGTACTTAATTTTATTTTCATTTTTCTTTGTTTGTCATTTCATTTTATTTGAGTTTGTTTTTGTTTCTTCTTATTGCAGGAACATTTTGCTTATGTCCCTTTTGAATTTGGATATTTCATTAGATTGCACAATAGAAGATATCCAAGCTCAAGCTTTGAGAGAAAGGAACATCCAACTTGCTGTGTCTACTCCATTGCCTTTTTCATTCTCGCCATTTTCATCATCACCAAGCTCACCAAAAGTCGAGTCACCTCCACCTTC
Organism: Prunus avium; assembly: GCF_965620075.1. Taxonomy (NCBI): domain Eukaryota; kingdom Viridiplantae; phylum Streptophyta; class Magnoliopsida; order Rosales; family Rosaceae; genus Prunus; species Prunus avium. The sequence continues at coordinate 37,914,143 of NC_142291.1, forward strand.
ACCAATGGCGGCAGCAGCTGCAAATGCGGAACTTACTATGCAAGAATACTCTTCACCGCCAACAACTGGACAACCATCTTGCATAGTATATCCCGCAAGCACTTTGGAAAACTTTGAGTTGAGATCGGGCATGATACACATATTGCCTAAGTTCTTGGGAAATCCTGGAGAAAATCCTAATGCACATATCCTAGACTTCGAGGAAGTGTGTTCCACAATAAAGATTGAAGGCATGAGTAGTGATGAGATAAGAATAAGACTTTTCTCATTTAGTTTGAAGGATACAGCAAAGGAATGGCTTCACTATCTACCTCCAAATTCCATCACAACATGGACGGATCTTGCTTCAAAGTTCTTGCAACATTTTTTCCCAGCACAAAGGACAAATGAACTCCGAAGTCAGATTACAGGAATTCTGCAAAGGCCGGGAGAAAGCTTCCAGGATTATTGGGACCGTTTCAAGAAACTTCTAATCACTTGTCCGCATCATAACATACAAGCTTGGCTTCTAATGCAACACTTCTATGAAGGACTTTTTGAAGCGGACCAAAACAATGTGAATGCAGCTGCAGGAGGAACTATAATGACCAAGACTCCAACAGAAGTGCGAGCAATATTTGATCTTGTTGCTGCAAATGCTCGCCAATATAATTCAAGGCAAAGACCAGTCAGAAAAGGGGAATCCTATGATGTAAGTACCCTTTCTAGTATGGAAGCTCAGATTGCAAACCTAACCAACATGGTAAAGAAATTGGCACCGGGATCATCCAAGGTTTGTGCATTTTGCTCCACAATTGGTCATGACACTGAGGATTGTCCCTTGGCACATGAGGAAGCAAATGCAGTGGGCTCATTTCAAAGAAATCAGTGGCCTAAGAATGATCCTTTCTCACAAACATACAATCCGGGGTGGAGAAATCATCCAAATTTCAGGTGGAGTGACAATTCGAATGTTCAACAAGGGCCAACTCAACCACCTCAAGGGCCAACTCACCCACCTCAAGGTCAACAACATACTCGCCCACCTCATGGTCAAATGCACTACTACAATCCACCACAACCACCACCTCAACCACAATCTACAGGAAAATCTTTGGAAGAACTTGTTGCTTCCATGGCTAGAAATACAGATAGTTTCATCACTGAGACAAAAAGCTACATGCAGAGGAATGACACCCACATGCAGAAAACGGATAAGGCCATTGCCAATCTAGAAAATCAAGTGGGGCAAATTGCTCAAGCTTTGAGTCAAAGGGAACCTGGTATGATGTGTTGCATTCCTAAAAGGACACAAATTAATGTGCAAACAACCAATTAAAAATACCCGCAAGTGCACGAATCTAATGAAGTAAAGATTATGTAAGTACGGGGTCGATCCCACGAAGAACTTGTCGGTTTCCTATAAGTTCTAATTCGAGTACAAAGAGAACACTTAATTAACACACCACAAATGCACAAATGAAAGAGGGAAACTAGAAATGAGTAAAGAAGTGTAAAAGAAATGAAACAACACAAGAAAACTAAAGAAAAACACAAACAGCACTTTTTATCACCCTTTTATCACCTATGAACAGTGCTAAAGCGACCGGTCGTTTTTGGGCAGAGTCGAAACTCAAATTTTGACGTGAAAAGAGACCGGTCGTCAGGTAAAAGCGACCGGTCGTTTTTGGGCAGATTCGTTTTCTCTGTTTTTCAGTTTCGACCTCTGTCCAGTGTTTTGCCTATAACTTTCCAACCGTACGTCCAAAATTCAAGTTCTTTATACGGTTGGATTCAGCACAGAAAATGGAAGAACACATCGCGGACCAAAAGTCCAAAACAATTACGGAAACAAATAAAATTCAGTAACAAAGACACACCACGTGTCGAACACACAACTCACACACACATTGGGGGGGGTTTTGATTTGTTTCAAGTGACCTATTTCTATTGCAAGAAAGTAAATGGACTTTGAATTTAAATGAGAATTGCAGAGATGAAATATCAAAGAGTGGAATTAAAAAGTAACAAACACTAGGGTTTCGGAATCCACCCTAAACAATTCTACCCAAGTTCATGAATACTCAAGTGATGAACTCTAAACGTGTTGATGAAAATGTTCGCAATCAAGGCCATGGGTCGTGGCTTAAGACGCATTGATTCTCTCTAATATACGTAAAGTGCATGGTTCGTGCTACAATACTTGTGCCCTCCCCATAACCGAACCTAGGTATGGTTCGTACTTTGATTCAATTACAAGGAGAACCCATTAAGTTCAAAGAGAATATGAACATCACAAGAATCCTAATAGCATGGTGTTTACATTAGGTATTCAAGAAACCAATTCACATGGATGATTCTTACTTCATCCATTTATTGCTTAGGATAACATGAAGATACACATAATCCCAACAATCTCAAGAAGCATGCTTTCAAAGATGGCCAACCAAGGAAAAACACACATCAAGGATAGATTAATTTGGTGAATTGGAATTCATCAACAATATCTAGAAATTCATACACTCAAGTATCAAAACAATAAGGTAATCATGTTTAGGGCTTCAACCTAAGCCCTAGCTATGGAGTTTAGTTGCTCATACTTATTCCAAATACAAATTCAAAATAAAATTGGAAAGAGTTTACAGATTTTGAGAAAATGATGAAAGCTTCAAGATCATCAATGGTGGAAGTCTTCTTCTCCAGTTTTCTTGGCTGCACCTTGGCTTTCTCCAAGCTCCCAAAAACTCTCCAAAATCTGCTCTCAATGTGTAGAATTTAGAATTGAATTGCTTTCCACGTTCAAAGGCTCCCTCCATATCTGATTGCCAATTACTTTTGCTCCTTTTCCCATCTTTTCCTACTCACACTTTTAATATAAAACTCATTCTTTCTCTAAAGCTTTTGCCCATTGTCCCCTTGCCATTATGAAGCATTGACTCACAAAGATGCCAAATACTTCAGAAAATATCTCTTTTACAAAGGTAATTCCTTGTTACCAAGAGTTATGGTAACAAGAAATTAAGATGACACAAAGGAGGTCAAAGCTGGCCAAATCCGGATTTCCAGAGCTGTGGTAACATGCTGGATTGGTTGGATAGGCAATACTTGTCCAATGGAGCTCAAATTTGGATATGTTGTAGTTAACATCCATTGGAACAAATCTCATGAAGATCATGACCTCATCCGAGCACCAGAGCATGTTGATCCCAGGCCAAGAAGTTGACCTACGAAAATGAACAAAAACAGAATTTATAACTAATAATGCACTTTTAGCTCATTTTCATTCCAACCAAGGTAAAATCTAAGAAAACACAAAAAGGAAGTAAAAAACTATAAAATGTCAAGAACTAACTCAAAATAGTGGGTGAATAACATGAAAAATCATGTATAAAAATGAACCGAACATGATGCCTAGCCAACCAGAGATTAATCCAACTGGGCGTGAGCATGTTCAAGCAGTTACCTTGAGAACTGGTAAGGTAATTGGTGAAATTGATGGTTCTAAAGATTTGATTCACAATGTTGATGACATGCAGGTTGAACAAGTGGCTGAGCCTAAAGAAAAGGATGAAAGCAACAAAGAGAAAGATAAGCAAGCAGCTTCTTCATCCGAGTGGATCCCAAAGCATGAACTTGCAAGAAGGGCAAGAAATGAGAAGGTAAGTCGTGAACCTACTGACGAAGAAATCTTACGTGTTCCTTTTCCTCACAGGCTTATGAGTTCCAAAAAAATTCAACAAGCCAAGGAAATATTGGAAACCTTCAGAAAAGTGCAAGTCAATATTCCTCTCCTGGATGCAATCAAGCAAATTCCGAGTTATGCAAAGTTCTTGAAGGACCTTTGTACCAACAAGAGGAGATTCCAAGATCATGAAACGGTTGCACTAACGGAAGAAGCTTCTGCTGTTTTGCAAAGGAAGCTCCCTCCCAAATTGAAAGATCCAGGAAGTTTTACAATTCCTTGCATTATTGGAGATAAATTGTTTGAAAAAGCTTTACTTGATTTAGGTGCTTCAATTAATCTGATGCCTTATTCTGTTTTTGAAGCCCTTAACTTAGGTGATCTTAAACCAACTTCTGTCAGTATTCAATTGGCGGACCGATCAGTGAGATATCCAAGAGGAATCTTGGAAGATGTACTTGTAAAAGTAAATGATCTCTCTATATATATATATCAGTTATTCTCTTATCCAGATGTCCGCACGTTATTATCATGCGGATCTTATTGTAAACAGGTAAGAAAACAGAGAGGGGTAGTACAAAATACACTGCGTCCGCACGATAATAACGTCCGGATGTCCGCATAAGAGAATTTCTGTATATATATATATATATATATATATATATATATATATATATGTATGTATGTATGTATGTATATATGTATGTATGTATGTATACATGTGTATGGAGTGTTATGCTTTAATTGCTTAATTGTGGTGTTTCTATATGGGAATTTGAGTGGTGTTGATATAGGATTTTGAGTGTTTGACAAAATATGATTTTCTTTAATAGTGTTTTGGGCTTTGCGAAAGGGAGTGAATTTTCTCTTTCTGACTGACGAGGTATTGGAGTTTTTGGTGGGTTTTGTTTAGTGTTGCTAATGGTTGAGGTATGCTAGTGTTTTGAGATGTGAAACTGTGGTTTTCTCTAATGGTTGAGGTATGCTAGTCTTTTGTATTTTTCAGTTCGTATCATGTGGGTTTCTGTTGAGTATTGATATAGCGATTCCTAATATGCTTTCGGATATGTTTTCTGCTGAAATTCTTTATATGAAGCGTATGAATTTTGAATTTGAAATTGTTGCATTTGCCTTATCAAAACATGATATGGATGCAAATAGGTCTTGTTGTGATTGATTTTGTTATATATATATTTGTGAGTATTGTTTGTTGTGGGTTCCAAATTTTAAATGTGCTATGATTTTGTTATATATATGTGTTTGTTTGGTTTTTGGAAATTTTGAGTTGGCTTCCTTGATTTAGTTTGATTGTGTTGGTTTTCTTTTGGTATGCAAGCATACTTGAAAATCTGTAACCTTTTTAGAAGCCTCCAACTCAGTCTCTGCCACAGTTTACCTGGACACTGCGCATAAACCTACAAATAAGCATATATCGTGTAGATGACTACAAAGTCAGAGCCTGTTCTTATTTTTGTGGCATCAGATCAGCCTGTGAATGTTTTAGCACTAGAATATCAGATAATTCAATTCAATTGGAAGATTCTATCAGCCTTAAACATTAGTCTTGTGTTTATTTTTGTATTTTAAAATAATTGAAAATCTGGAATTTTTGGGATTTTTTTTTTTTTTTTTTTTGGCTTGCTAAAACCCCTTACTGTGGTTAAGGTTGTCAGGTAGGCTATGTGGTGGGTCATTCAGGTTGAGTGTGTGGCTATAGTTGCAAGAGCCATATTTTTTTGGTGGAAGAAAGAAGGGTAGGGTTCTAGGAAGAGTAGAAGGATATTTAAGAATGTAAAGGGTGAGGAGATAGATTATCTGTGGTAGATGGTTCGCTTTCGGGCATCTCCATGGACTTCTATCACTTCAAATTTTTGGGATAATCTTTCTCTGCCATATTTTCATATTGGATGGTTCTTTGCTCCAATATCTTGTCCATTTTTTGTAATATTTATTTCTCTTGAGATATTTGACAATTTTTCTTTTTTTATGACAGTTGGACCTAGATTTTTGCCTTATGGAAGATTGTTGTCATTGAGAACCTTCATCAATTTGGCTTCTTTGTATTTTTCACATAATTTCAAAAATTCAGTATGTGGGGTGTGTAGAAACTGTCTTTTACATGAAATCAGAAAAGAATTAAATTCAAATGAGCCTTTTTTGTATGCTTCAACTTATCCAGGTTGTGGGTTGGTTATTACTTATTAGGATGCAATCTGATGAGAATGAGCTGTGTAGCTTTTCTTTCAAGTCTCAGAATATAGCAAATGGGTCTATCCAATCTTTCTTGTGCATAATATTTGTTTAGAGTTCTAAATTTTTATTATCTTGAACTAGATACTCATCTTCCTTGTTTATGGCTGGCTACTTCCTGAATGTCAGTGATCAATGCTTAAGATGTTAGAATTTTTTATTATTTAGGTTATGCCAAACATAGTTGTTGGTTTTTTTTATTGGACTTGGATTATGCTTAGCAATTTACTGCTGTAGGGAGATAGATGTGAAGTTCAACCAGGTTCTGCAGATGGTGTTGATTGCGAATGAAGCTGACTCAGTTTCAACAATGGTATTGGTTTCTGTTTTGAAATTGGTTTCAATTGTGATTGAATGTTATGTTTTTGTTTCCCTTGTGATTGCATGATTTGCTTCTAATATGCATTTTTTATCCGTTTTATACAGATGGAAGAATGTCTTGTTTCAAGTTGCGGCGTTCTTTTGGGGAGGAAATTGCTTTCAGCTTAAATTCGGGTGTAAGAGGAGATGTACTGGAATTTTGCTGATAGATATGAAATGTGTTAAAACCAAGAGATGTAAATTTTTCGTTTTTTGCCACTTTCTTCTGTATATCTTAAGATGTAATGAGATAATATTGTTAGTTCATCAATTTATGAAAGTCAAGTTGAAAGGAAATTTTTCAATCTCTAATTTCCATAGTTTCATTGTTTCCCCTTACAAAGAAGAAAAAAAAATACAAATGTAACCAAATTAGTGATTTAATTGGCAAATGTCATGACAGATATGGATTGCATATGTATAGCCCTTTATTACTTGTGTATTGCTACTGTATTGCCCTCGTATATCTATTTTTTCAAGTCTCTGTTTGAATAAATTTATAGGGGAGTATGGAGTTTGTGTATTGCCATTATATGGCCCTTTATTGCTTTTGTATTGCTATTGTATTTCTTCTGTATATCATGTTTTTTCAAGTTTGTGTTGGAATAAATTTATAGAGGGAGTATGTAAGTCTGTGTTGGAATAAATTTATAGGGGGAGTATGGAGTTTGTGTATTGCCATTGTATAGCCTTTTAGTGCTTGTCATTCAGTGTATATTGCGTGTATATTGGATGTACATTGCTTGTATATTGTTTGTATATTGCTTGTTCATTGTCCTCGTATATGTGGTTGTATTGCCCTTATATATGGCTTATATTGCATAGTTGTTGCCCCCATATATGGCTTGTATTGCTTATGTATTGTGCAAAAAAGGAGTCAAACCAATTAATGCAAAAATTATGTAGCAAAAATTAGGCAATACCACGACACTACAATGTCAATACCATGGCAATACAAGAGCAATAGGGCAGCAATACGATGACAATACAAAAACTCAACATTCCCACTCTTAATTTTAAGAGTATAGGAGTGTAAACGGTAACCAATCATGATTACAGCTCTCTCAACATTAGCTGAACAGTAACCAATCATGACCTCTCTCTGATGTCAGGCTCGCAAGAGAACTTCATAGAAGCTCAATTCCTCACCTTAATGTTAAATATAGAGATTGATGAGTGGGGGCATTTACCCATTTAACCCCTTCTTCTTCTCCTAATTTAATTTCATGAATCGCATTTGAGTTATATTTGTGTTAATTAAATAGTTCAGCCGTTTTATTTGATATATGTAAGATTGGGAAAAAAAAAAAAAACAACAACCAACCAAAACAATGGCATGCTAACTATTGAGAAAGATAATGATGATACATCTTAAATTAAAATGGTGAGTAAAAATGTACGATTCGTCCTTTTGAAAAATCTCCGCCCCCTTAGAAATGTCCAGTTGCCATGTGCCATTTTGATTTTAGGACTAATCAGAGTTACAAAACTCAAGTACTTGTAGGGCATGCTTGGTGCATGCATGGTGGTGTGCAATTTACTTTAAAATAAGCAAAAGCTATTGACATAATTTGTGAGTTTGGTGTACCTTTTGAGAATTCAAAAATGCCCTTTGCCACGGAATAAAATCACAACAAACCACGACAAACATGCATAATTTAAATAACAAAAAAAAAAAAAAAAAGCCAAGAAAAACTTGCATGTTTAAATTTAATTTGTAAAACAAGTATATATCGAAATGTAATCAAATATTTTATGTTTATATAGACTATAGTTGTTGACTACATTATATATGTTTTTATCAAAGGAGGTTGAATCATGAAACTCAGAAATTTGTAATAATCCAAGAAATGAAAAAGCACCGAGAATGTCTCCATCAACCCATCATCACTTCTTCTGTTGCTTAATTGGGTGGATGTGACATATGGAATTTCAAGGAGCGACGGGACCATGAAATCTACAATTCAAACTAATACCAAGGTCCGTATTGTAAATAACAAATTGTATTGTAGGTTTTTTTTTTTTTTTTTTTGGGTCAACTTATTGTAGGTTAGTATATGCCAAGAACAAATTGATGAAATGAAATTTGGGTTCCATTGAGATATGAGTTTTTGTTCTCTTTCTCCTCCATGAAAGATGACCTAAACTCATATCTTATTAATTTGGACCCACACCACAACCATGAATGATTGAAACAAATTTTACATTCATGGTGTCACAATGGTCGTGATGGCACGTTATAATATATGATGGCGGCAACAACCTCATTGTGACGGTGGACGGTTGTGGCAGCCAACGTTGTTCAATGGATGGGTCACGATGGGTTGATTATGCGATTTTGGAATTTCTTAGATATTTTTTCCTGGGCAAATATTTTAAGAAAATGACATCCCAAATGACTTGAGTTTCTCTCACATGTTACATTAGTTGGCATCAAATGTGTAGAAGATTTTCTTTTCATAATTTTAATGTGCAAAAACTTTTCTTGTGCATGTGTTAGACTTTTTTTTTTTTTTTTTGGTCTGAATCACGAGGTGGTCCTAGATGGGCCCCAACTATGGGTAGCACCTTTAAGCCTTAATCACAACTTAGACTAATCCCCGCTCACACCGGGTCGGCCCGTAAGGGGTAAAGTGCTAGCCAAAGTGGTGACTCCGTACGAGAGCAGAAAAAAAAAGCCTCCTTTCTTGTTCTGCTAATGCTTCCCCAAATTTCTTGTTCAGAGAATAACAATGAATCATAGTTATCCATGAGATATATAGTTGGCATCTGATAAAACAACAACTCCGCGAACTCCACATTACCTAGTCTTTTGTAGCCATCAATCATAGTATATCAAGTAGCTATATTCTTTTCTGCCATTTCATCAAATAATATCCTTGCAGAACTCATATCCCCCAATCCAGCGTGAGATGATACCATCGTAGTCCATGCAAAAGCGTCTCTTTCAGGCATTTCATCAAACATCTTCACATAAGGCCTACCATCTACATACCTACACTCACGTTCTCATATACCAATATTTTTCTTTTAATTACTTTTTCAATACCATTCGATCTAATTACAATCTCTGCTCGGGAGATGTCAACTGCCTTGATATTTAAATTCTTTTATTAATTAAACCCAATTATTATTATATTTTGTTGAGAGAACCTTGATGGAATTAACAAGAGAAACGCTATTGATAAAACGAAGATTTACAACCACAGCGCGGGGAGAAGGGGGGAACAAAACGACTGACCCCGACTCAACAAATCACATAATAAGCCATCCTGAATAAGATCATGAGGCACCTCAAATCAAATAAAGTTGTCCACATTATGTAGACCAAATCGAGCAATTATTTCAATATTTAATTTGGGATATGTTGTCAATAGTTTGCCATGATTAAAGGGAATTAATGTTTAAGGAGTTTCAGTCAGTACCAATTTTCTCCAAATAATCCTCAACATACATAAACACACAAGTTTTTATTTTTTTTATTTTTATTGAATCATTTTGTTTATGTATTTATTATTGAATCATAAAAACATACAAGCACTGCAGTCATTTGGGAACTGCAAACAATAAACTTGTCTACACTACAGAATTCAAATATCTCTAATATAAACGTGATGCACTGCATTATTATTATTACAATTACAAAATAGGAGTACTTTTAAACATAAACGTGAAGATACTCAGTATGAGCAAGGTCTAAAATATCGGTGATATCGGAAATATCGGTAGGCCAAAAACACGGAAATTTCGATGGAAATATCGGGATATTATTGATATCGATAAAAATTGAATAAAAACCACGGAAATTGTAAGAAAAACTTGGAAATTTTTATTGAAACTTTGCATGATGTTTATTTAGTCAATTATCTATTAGTTTATCATAAAAAATTGGAAGGAAATGCATTGCATGATGGATTTAACTGATTTAAGTTGATTATATAGCGAGCTGGCAAACACTGTGAGTGTAAAAAATATGTAGTAATTAATGAAAAAAAATTAAACACATCATAATCATTTATATATAATGAATTAGTACAATATTTTACACTTTATACAATGCATGGTAAGATACATGGTCAAAAGAATTCAAAACAATTTGTTTCTTGCAACAAAAATTCAAAACAAAACCATGTATATATATAAATATTTTAGCATATTTCACAAAAACATAAGTGATATGGTGGTTAAGGTGTTGAAGGAGTAAAATGGGTGGGGTTTGAATCCCCTTGGTGTCTTTTTTAATATAGAAATTTATCATATATAATAAATATTAGCTTACAGACATTTTAAAGACGTTTTAAATATTACACGCCGAAAATATAATCACAAACATGTACGCAACTGAGTTGGATAAGGCACTGGGTTGTTTCTCACAGAGGCAAGGGTTTGAATCCCTCCATGCGCAACAAAACTAGAATACACCATATTATTATTAATATTAACCAATCTGCAAAGATTGCTTGACGAAAAATGTGAAGAAAATTAACACAAAAACCAGACTAGCTAAGTTACTAAGTATAATAATAAAAAAAAAGGAAAAAGTACAGTAAACCCCCCAATCTATTGGGCCATTTACGAGTACATCCCAACCTATCGGATATTTTCAATTACATACACAACGACGTCACGAAAAATTACAAGAGTTTCCCCTCCGTCAGTCAGACTGTTAGTCAGTCTGTTAAATACTAACGTGTCAAAAGTGGGATCCATTTTTTTATGATGTGGACTTCCACGTGGACCAAAAATTAATAAAAAATTATTTTCCTGTTTAAATTATTTATTGTTGTTAAATTAATTCAAATTTTAAAATTAAAAAAAAAAATTTGAAAAAATCTGGCAAAAATCAAAAGAAAAAAATTTCTCTTCCTCTCTCTCTCTCTCTCAGAACCCCAGAACCAGAACTCTCTTTCTCTCTCTTCCTCCATAGCCTCTACCACCAAACCCTCCTCCATCTCATCTTCCTCTACCAAAAAGTAAAGAAACAACCCAGCTTGCTCCCCCCAACCCCAACAAAATCTCATCGTCCCCGACCCCATCCTTATTCCCCCACCCCCAAAAAAGAAAAACAAATTCTCATCTCTCTTCTCCAACCCAGCCAACCCTCTCTCCCTCCCCATCGTTACCCCAAATCTCCCTCCCCCACCCCGCTCCTCCAGTCCAAACCAACCCCTGTACCACATAGATCCGACACAGATCCGGAGAGTCCAAAACTCCAGATCCGTCGAAGAAGAGAATGCAACCACGAAATCACTTTTGTTTTTGTTTTGTCTGAACCACGAAATCACAAGATCTTTTCCATTCTTGATTTCTCTTTGATTTCTTGGATTTTTCTCTACATCTTAGCATCTTTTTTCATTCTGAAGCTTTGGTTTATCTCAGATTTTTTTGTTTTTTTCATGAATGTCATCTCATATTTGATTATTTCTATGTCGGTGTGGGAAGGGGTGGCTGGGTGTGGAAGAAACTGTGAGAGATTTCTGCAAAATGGGATATGGGATTTCTAGCTCCTGATTTTGGACCACTCTAGTCTAGCAGGGAAGAAGTGGTCCACTAAAACTTGATTAACAAATGCGAGGCAAGTGTGTGCTGTTTGGGCTGGCAAGTCCTGAAGCTGCCAAGCCTGCTGTGTTCATGTCATGGCTCTGCGGCCTCATGAATTTCTTCACACTCTCTCTCTCAACCACCATAATCATTCACTTGCTTAATTGCCTTGGGTTGGGTTGGGGATGCCAAAAGCCATTTTCAACTTTTCAGATCTTTGTCTTCTCCAAATGGACTGTTTGATATTACGGGAAAGCAATTTTGGGGAGGTGGGTGTACTTGGTGGAATCCAAGAAAGAGATGGCTTTGATTTCAGCTGGAGACAATAAATTAAGAGCCATCCCAACTCAGCTTTTTTATTCAAATCAACAAAAAGCAATAAACTTTGAGAGAGAAGAAGATAAATTTCAAACAAATGAACAAAACCACGAGAACCCTTTGCAGCTTTTTTTCTGGGCTTTTTGTTTTTGGTTTTTGGGTATTCATGGTGAAGGGAGGGAGGAGAAGGTGGCGGACATGGGTCTACAAATTTTCCCCTCCAATTCGTCTTCATCATCTGAATTGGCACTGGATTTTTTGGGCGGTGGCTGGGTTGGTGGGTTTTGGGAGATGGCTGGGTGGTTCTTTGGGCGGCGACAGGAGAGTGGTGGCTGAGAGGTGGGGTTGAGTCGGGAAGGAGAGAGGGTTGCCAGATTTTTATTTTTAATTTTTTTTAATTTTTAATTTTAAAATTTGAATTAATTTAACAACACTAAATAATTTAAACAGGAAAATAATTTTTTATTAATTTTTGATCTACATGAAAGTCCACATCATAAAAAAATGGGTCCTACTTTTGACACGTCAGCATTTAACAGACTCACTAACAGTCTGACTGACAGAGGGGGCTCTTTTGTAATTTTTCGTGACGTTGTGTATGTAATTGAAAATATCCGATAGGTTGGGATGTACTTGTAAATGGCCCAATAGATTGGGGGGTTTACTGTACTTTTTCTTAAAAAAAATAACACACACAAAAACTAAACTAATTAACCAAAACATTCTTTATTACTTAATTAAAGCATACAAAAGCTAAAGGACATACAATAATCATTATTAAATTAACACATTATATTGGCCCATAGGAGAAACTTTTTAAAAAATTTACCCATTAACCATTATCATGAAACCAGGCCTTAGCCCATTAAGTTGTTTTTAATTACAAATAAAAACCAAACGAGTTTGACCAACGTGACAATGACATCATTCTTGCTTCTTTTTTTATGGATCAGAACACGACGTCGTTGAGTGTGTTTTGAGAAGACCAAAAAAAGTCAGAAATCCTCATCTTCTTCCTCGCGCTAACAGAGCGCCTCTGCAACTCAAGCAATTGCAGGGGTCACATTTCTTCTCCCCAAGCCATGGTTTCTGGTTTGCAGGTATCAATAATATCGAGATATTATCACCATTTCAGTTTGGATTTTCACGATAATATCGCTCCCGATATTTCAGCGATATTTTCGACATTATGACGAAATCTAATTGGGTTGTGCTGAAAATATCGCAAGTCAAAAAATCCGATATTATCGCCGATATTTCGGCGATAATATCGACTTTTCATACCATGAGTATGAGCACATGAAAATATCACACCCGTTAAATCATCGTGGTAGTACATTGACCCTTAAAGTGGTGCTACACCACTCAATGAGCTCTACATATATACCACTCAATACGTATATGGGGAGTAATTTTTGGGTGTTCCCGATACACCACGTGGATTATTATCATCAGACAGAAGCTCCTTGATTGGTCCACATGGCTTAACGCTATCCTTAGCACAAGGAAGGGAAAAATATACAACTGATATTCTTTGCTTGCCAAATGGGGTAGCCAGTACTCTTGAACTTGTCATTACTAAGCAACTGCAAATATACGTGTAAGTTCAGACTCGCAGAAATACATTACTAAGAATCTCTTTGAGGCATTTCATCAAACAACTTCGCGAGAGGCCTGCCAATCTATATACCCAATACTCAGAGTCTCTCATATGCCAATATTACTCACCCAGGCAAGGTCTTGTATTCTAGTTTTAGCATTCGTATAGTGTGTGCGAGTTTAGTATATTATATATCGCCCCTTTCAATAAAAAAAGGAGTTTTATTTGATTAAAATCTATGATGTCAATATTTAATTTGGGATATGTCGTGAATAGTTTGCTATGATTAAAGGGAATTAATTATGTTTAAGGAAGGTGCCAATTTACTCCAAATCATCCTCAACATACATAAACACAAGTATTAATTTTTTATTATTGAATCATAGAACGATACAAGCAGTGCAGTCATATGCGAACTGCAATAAACTACACAATTCAAATATATTTAATACAGATGCCCTGCATTATTATTAGTACAATTACAAAAACTTAGTAGTACATCTAACCCTTAAACTGAATTGAGTATATGAAATTATTTTAACCGGATCGTGCTTCTGAGTTAGCTAGGGTATATGGCACCCAAACCACATGCATATCTAGGCTCACCAGCTACAGTTTAAAGTGAGGCAGGGCACGGCCGCCAATTTGCCCAACAACTCTGTAATGGCTCATAAACTCTTCATAAGAGGTAATCCTGTATATGGGGGGACTGTTATCAGACAGAAGCTCCTTGATTGGTCCACATGGCTTAATTCTATCCTTAGCACAAGGAAGGAAAAAAGATACAGCTGATATTCTTGGCCTGCCAAGCGGGGTAGCCAGTACTCTGTGCTCCACACTCATGAACTTGTCATTACTAAGCAACTGCAAATAAATTCCTAGTTTAGACTTGCATAAATATTGGCTAGTTGATTAAAAAATTAATTAGTAATATGGTACAGAGATCGAGCCTACCTGCATAAAGTCACCGATGTTTGCCACAAAAGCTCCGTCCACCGCCGGAATATCAACCCATTGATCATTATGGAGAACTTGGAGGCCATTGCCCTTGTCTTGTAGGACTAAGGTGAGGAGGCTGGGGTCCGAGTGTTTGATTGTGCCTAGAGTCAAATCGGGCTCAGGGCAAACTGGGTAATAGTGACCCGATAACTTGATAGACTTCAAGTACCCGGTGCTTGATAGGTGATCTTTACTGAGCCCCAACGCTTCTGACATTAATTCAGATAGCTTTTCCTGTAGGTCGATCATGTTTTTCATATACTCCTTCATTTCGTGCCTGAAAAACACATGTGAAGTGAACAATCTAGTTAGAGAACATTTTCCATATACTATATATATAGTAATAATAAAATTAGATCAAATTAATATGGTTGGTTAGATGATCTACTAGCTGATCTAGAAATTATTAAGCACACCTGCACAATTCAGGAAGTGCATCAAAATCCCACTGATCATCTGCAGCTCTGCAGGACAAAGTATCCTTCCATTCAGCTGGTACTGGTTTTGCACGCCCTTTGATATCTCCACTGCTATAATAATTCACCTTGCGACTAAAATCACGTGAGTACCACTCCATCTTGGCCTCCTGGGGCTGCTCATGGAACCTTCTTATACTTTCCACCATCTCCTCCATTACAGCAACTGGAACTCCATGGTTAACTATCTGAAAGAAACCCCACGTAGCGCATGCATATCTCATGGCATTGACCATCTTTACTCGCCGGTCATCGTTCTCGTTAAACCCTTCGAGATCGATGACCGGGATTTCAAATCCATCAGCGCCGCTGTTCTGCGGAGTTGATGAGTGGTTTGCACGACACTCCGGTGGGTGGATGAAGAACCTAGGAATGTGGGTCACCCCAGCATCCACGAGGCCTTTGACACCGATTTTGAGGTCATCAAACTCGTACAATTCTTTTTCAGCGGCGGCGTAATCGACAAGTGCTGGTGCCATCTCGACTTGAATTGTTGGTATGCAATTAGTTAAGGGCCCTGTCCTATTTATATACACTGCCTCGCCTCGTACTAGATATGCTGGTTGTATTAACAAATAATAATTTTATATAGCTTGCTTTCCACATGAAATTTGTTACAGCTAAGGCAAGAATCTGGAATTTTGACCCAAAAAAAT
This sequence comes from Prunus avium, assembly GCF_965620075.1. NCBI lineage: Eukaryota > Viridiplantae > Streptophyta > Magnoliopsida > Rosales > Rosaceae > Prunus > Prunus avium. The sequence goes on from NC_142291.1 coordinate 37,930,004, forward strand.
AATAAAAAGGCAAGAATCTAGAACCTACGTACACTAGTTAATGCCTGCAGTTAAGCAAATGCCTTCAGGGATGAGAAATGGAATTTTGTTTTTGTTTTTGTTACCAAAACAAGGAAAAGGCAGGTGAAAACTTACACACATAGATACCACGGAGGTTTGAACCTAAGATCACTTGGGAGCACATCAAAGACGTGATAGGCCAATTCAACTGACACTCTATTGATAATGGAAGATTGTTTTCTTATATTTGGTAATGCTCAAGAAGTAACTAGGAAATATCATTTTATTTCTTTTCTCATCTTTGGTTCGTATAGGAATTTGAAACAAATTTGGTTTAGTTTTCCAATTATACCCCTATATTAAAAATATGAGGAAATAAAAGTGTAATTAATGCTTGCTTTGGTATGTTTAATTGTTAATAGGGGCAGATTAGTCATAAACAAGTGAAATTAATGTTTGCCTTGGTAAGAGCATCCACAATTTTGCTATCTATTTTTTAGTTAAAATTTAGCTAAAAACACTAGAAAACTATTTTAGGAGCTTTCTATAAAATTTCAACTCCAACCATACTCATTAGTTTAAAGAGTCATAAATATTTTAAATATTTTTTTAATTCAATTTTTGAATAAAGTTTAGACACAAAAACAACAATAAAAAATAGTTCGTATTAAATAAATACTTCAAATAATATTAAATATAGAAGCATTTAATTATAAGGAGTCACTAGGAGTCCTTTATCTCTCTCCTCAGATTTAGGAGCTTTTAGAGTATCTCCAAGGGAGATGTCAAATACTAAACATCAAATTTAAATTTGATGGCTGATGTGGCAATTTGATATTTACACAGTTTTACAATCCACCCGATATGTCAAATAAATAATTATTGTAACAGTCAAATCATTAAAGATAAAGAAGAAAAAAAATTATAAATGAAAATTATAAATGAAAATAACAGCCAACTGTCTTTAAAAATAATAAAATATTCATTTGACATCTTGCTTTTGGGATGTCAAAAATAACAGCTGAACCTCCAACCTTCATTCCACATCAGCTTTGACAATTCGGTTGGAGTGATGTGAGATGTTATTTCTAGCTTTTAAATATCTATGTGGCACTTTTGACATATCGGTTGGAGATGCTTTTAGAGGTCTCCCTATTTTAGGAGCTGGATAGGAAGCATGGTTGGAGGTGGGTTTTTCAATTCCTCACTAAATTTTAGCTAATTAAGTGATTTAAGGAGCCCATTGTGGATGCTCTAAGAAGACAAAATGAAACTCAAAATGGATGGAGTGTTTTATTTTCCCTTCTATTTTCTCATAGGCGAGGACATTTTTTATTTTTTAAGTTTAGACTTTCAAACATGAAAATGTAAACAGTTTTGTCCCTTTTCTATCAACCAAATGCAACCATAGGTGCGCAAAAGCCATCTTCTCTGTAGGTGTAAAATTGTCTTCTTCCTCTAGAATATAGTCGGTGTACAAAATTCTTCTGTGTCATACAGGTGACATTGTTGAATTATTAAGAGGCTTCTTAACTCAATCTTCAACCACAACAATTCTAAACAATGACGGCGGGTCCATAAATTTTTCTTATTGAAAGCGAGAGACCATAGTCTTTAATATATTTTTTTCATGAGAAAGAAGCTTCCCTTTCCATACATGATTAACAATACTTTCATTAAGAGACAAAAAATAAAATACATATTCAATTTCCATTGAGTGATGAAGGCAGTAGAAATGAACATTGCAAACAAGCCCCCTTATGTGGAAAATAGCGCAAAAGCCCACCTAACAAAGAATGCATGGCGCAGCCATCATTGAATCATTTCGACAAACACTTTCCCTACCCACCGCCCCCTGAAAATGAATTACTGGGCACAGTGGCAGAAAAAATGTTGAATATAGAGATTGATGAGTGGGGGCATTTACCCATTTAACCCCTTCTTCTTCTCCTAATTTAATTGCATGAATCGCATTTGAGTTGCATTTGTGTTAATTAAATAGTTTTGCAGTTTTATTTGATATCTGTAAGATTGGGAAAAAAGAAAAGAAAAAGAAACAACCAACCAAAACAATGGTTATGCCCATGAACACATGTTAACTGTTGAGAAAGATGATGATGATACATATTATGTTAAAATGGTAAGTAAAAATGTACGATTCGTCCCCTTGAAAAATCTCTGTCCCTTAGAAATGTCCAGTTTCCGTGTGCCATTTTGATTTTAGGATTAACCAGAGTTACAAAACTCAAGCACTTGTAGGGCATGCTTGATCGATGCATGCATGGTGGTGTGCAATTTACTTTAAAATAAGCAAAAGCTATTGACATAATTTGTGAGTTTAGTGTACCTTTTGAGAATTCAAAAATGCCCTTTGCCATGAAATAAAATCACAACAAACCACGACAAACATGCGTAATTTAAATAACCAAAAAAAAAAAAGCCACGAAAAACTTGCATGTTTAAATTTAATTTGTAAAACAAGTATATATCGAAATGTAATCAAATATTTTTATGTTTATGTGGACTATAGTTGTTGACTACATTATATATGTTTCTATCAAAGGAGGTTGAATCATCAAACTTAGAAATTTGTAATAATCCCAAGAAATGAAAAAGCACCAACAATGTCTCCATCAACCCATTATCACTTCCTCTGTTGCTTAGTTGGGTGGATGTGACATATGGAATTTCAAGGAGCGACGGCACCATGAAATCTACAATTCAAACTAATACCAAGATCAGTGTTGTAAATAACAAATTGTATTGTTGGTCAGTGTAGCCAATAACAAATTGATGAAATGAAATTTGGGTCCCATTTGAGACATGGGTTTTTGTTCTCTTTCTCCTCCATGAAAGATGACCTAAACTCATATCTTATTTGAACCCACACCACAACCATGAATGATTGAAACAAATTTTACCTTCATCTTCATGGTGTTACAGCGGTCGTGATGGCACGTTATGTGCTGGCGGCAACAACCTCATTGTGATGGTGGACGGTTGTGGCAGCCAACGTTGTTCAATGGATGGGCCACAATGGGTTGATTATGCGATTTTGGAATTTCTTAGATTTTTTTTCCTGGGCAAATATTCTAAGAAAATGACATTCCAAATGACATGAGTTTCTCTCACATGTTACATCGGTTGGTATCAAATGTGTAGAAGATTTTCTTTTCATAATTTTAATATGCAAAAACTTTTCTTGTGCATGTGTTAGACTATTATTTAACTGTACGGAAAATGACTCATTTCTTCCTGACGTGCAACGGTGTAATGAACCAAACAACGTCCCCTGAAAAAATGTCAAGTTGCCAAGTACCATTTTCAACTTTTGACTAACCAGAGAGTGACCAACTCAAGTGCTGTTTTTTGAGACTTCAAAAATACCCTTTGTCATGAAATAAATTTACAACGTTACCATGTTTAAATTTGATTATAAAACAAGTATGTCGACATGTAATCAAATATTTTAAGGTTTATAAAGATCACTTTTTCAAACTATAATACTTTATTAACTTATCGGTTTATATCATACAACATAAAGGGAGAATTCAAACTCAGAATTTTAAATGTGGAGCTAAATACATGGTCTTACTAATAATTCGAGCTAACGTACAAAACTCTCGAACCTGAGTGACACCACAGTGAAAAAGTGGATCAAACTCTCCTCCTCTCCCAAGTGCATTCGGGTTTGATTCACATATTAATAAGACATGATGTGGTAGCTTATAAATCAATTTATTATGTAATAGCTTTGGGATCTTTGTGCAACCCTTTATTTATTATAACTGAGAGGACATGATCAACACATCATATCATACACAAGTTCTTCAGAAAAGTAGAATTACATTATTACCAGAGAACACAACCAAACAGCAACATATAACCATAAGCCTCAGTGCAGCTCTGACATAAGGAAGCACGAAATTACCATCTTATCCCTTAAAAACCTATAGTTTGTAACGGTTCATGTATTCTCCAAATACAACTTCTTTGTAAATTGCCGGATTGTCTTCGGAAATAAGCTCCTTTATCGGCCCATATGGTTTCTGGAGGTCGTCGGTACCAACAAAACATGCAATTGATGTACGGGGCTCGAGGGTCGCTGGCATCAAAACTCTGTGCTCCACACTCTTGAACTTGCCATTAGTAACAATCTGTAAAATTAAATCAAATAATTACGGACTATAATATCGATAAATATATACATGTGTTATAACTTGAATGAATGGGAAGAAAACATCTAATTGGGTGTAGAAAAATAGGGTAAAAGTTAAAAATAGCTGGCAGTTACATTACCTGCAACATGTCGGCAAGATTGGTAAGCAAAGCTCGCTCCACTGGGGGCACATCGATCCAGACATTGTCATGAAGAACTTGTAGGCCGCCGCTGTCTTGGAGGAGCAAGGTGAGGAAGCCGAGGTCGGAGTGCCTGGTACCGCCTAGAGTCAAATGGGGTTCGGGGCAAACAGGGTAATAGTGGCATGCCAGTGACCTCGATTTGAAGCACCTTAAGTTCTCAAGGTAATCACTGTCTAGCCCTAAAGCTTCCGAAAATAATTTGGATAGCTTCTCCTGCACTTGAACGATGTATTTCATATACTCGCGTATCTCCTCTCTGTGAAATAAGCGTTTAAACGAGTTTTAGAGTAAGCTCATATTTGAATAGATCATCATTTAAAGGGGGAAAACCAAATTTTCTATATAAAAAAAAGATCATATTAGTTAGGTAACAAAGTTTTAATAAGCAAATTTGGTGAGCGTAGCATAATTCATTTACCTGCAAACTTCGGGGATGGCTTCAAAGTTACATTCATCTTCTAGGACCTTGCATGACAAGGTGTCTCTCCAATCAGCCGGGGTCGAAACCTTCAATTCTCCATTGCTGAAGAAGTTGACCTTCTTCTTAAAATCCCGCGAATACCACTCCTCCTTGGCCTCCTGGGGAAGCTCATGAAAACCTCGAACACCTTTGAGCACCTCATCCATGACAGCATTTGGAATTCCATGATTCACAATCTGAAAGAAACCCCACTCTTCAGCTGCTTTTCGAAGGTCGTTGATGATCTCTTTTCGCCTCTCGCAGATGTCGACATCCTTGAGATCAATGACAGGAACTTGGAGGTTGGAGTCAACGCCATTGTTTTGGTTGGGGGAAGGTAGGCTCTCTGGAGGGTGTCTGAACATTCTTGGGAGCTTGGTCACCCCAGCGTCTACCAGGCCTTTGACACCAGCTTTTGTTTCATCGAATTGTTTCAATTCCTTCTCCAGCTCACAATCCACAACTGCCATTTTGAATTCTTTCTTCTTCGATTAGTGGAAAACAAGTTTAGTGGTTTGTGGCAGTGCAAGTTTATCTTGCTACTTATATAGAGATTCAAGAGAGAATAAAAGAATTCAAACGTTCTTCTGTTTAACTTGGAAAAAAGATGAAGATAATGATGAAGCCGGCGTTGGAGAAGTCATGCATATGTAACGACAATAGTAAATGTTGTTAAATCAAAAAGACAATCGACAAAGCGAATCTGACATCAAATCCTAGCTAAAATCTACACCAACTACAACTTTTGGTGGGTTCCATATATACATCAGTGGCAGTGGGTGGGTTGGTGCGTTCTTAGAGTCTCTTGTTATTGGAGGAAAACAAATAAAGTAAAGAAAAGCCGGCCTTCTTAGAATTTGACTAGAGCCTATTTAGAGCATCTCCAACCGATATGTCAAAAGTGCCACATAGATATTTAACAGCTAGAAATAACATCTCACATCACTCCAACCGAATTGTCAAAGCTGATGTGGAATGAAGGTTGGAGGTTCAGCTGTTATTTTTGACATCCCAAAAGCAAGATGTCAAATGAATATTTTATTATTTTTAAAGACAGATGGCTGTTACTTTCATTTATAATTTTCTTTTTTTATTTTTTTTCTTCTTTATCTTTAATGATTTGACTGTTACAATAATTATTTATTTAACATATCGGGTGGAGTGTAAAACTGTGTAAATATCAAATTGCCACATCAGCCATCAAATTTAAATTTGATGTTTAGTATTTGACATCTCCCTTGGAGATGCTCTTAGACAACATTTTCCGGCAACCTTAGCTGACTAGATGTGTCAGCTGATGTGTGCAAAGCTATATACTTCAACTACGATGAGATGTGTGGTTGAAAGCTTTCAAGACACCATGAAAGTAGTGACACGAGCCCGTGTGTGACATCTTATGTTGAATGTAAAAAATATTTGTATTGAACTAGAGTCAAATACGAATAACTCGTAACTAGAATTATATAAAGGAAAATCTTATAGCATTTTTATATGATTGTGATAGGCTACTCGATTTAGAAACAAATATAACAAACAACTATACGGCTTCTTTTTTTAATTCACCCATGCCCCGCATTTGCTGCAATTGATTCCATTATTCTTACCTAATTGGGCCCCAATAGGCAACTAATCATCGTTGTCAATGAGCTCCATAATTCTTTTATTCTTCTAAGTCTTGTTTAGTCTGATTTTATTCTTTAACTAGGAAACAAATTCAAAGACAAGAGATTTTGCTTCTCAACAACTATGTATATAAACTATTTTCATTTTCATAAACCATTTCCATTCTCATCATCAACCTTGCAACCCTTTACAACATGAATACCAAAAGCCACCAAAGAGTCTCAGTTCATATCTTCACCAACCATTTGAAAAGTTAGCCTCATAGCAATCGATGACTACCTTTAGCTTTATTTGAATTTGGGTTAAACAAGTTATCTTCAGTCATGAATCATACACCTTCGTTTGAACACAGCTTAAACATTACCACAGCATGGTTTCATTTTCAAATAACATGTAATTGGTACTTAGGTGAGGAGGGTAAACTAAAACCCTTAATGAATAGAAACAGACACGCGGGAGACAAACAACAAGGATTCCAAACCAATATGAGACTTAGTTAAACCTTAGCTACAAAGCTTATGAATGCAGACTAATCAAACCAAGCACATTCAAAAGCAATACTCATACCCTTGCAAATCTAGAAGAAAACTACGTGACAACCTATGCACTCAAAAGGACCCACCAATTGCGGTACTCTTCTGGCGTCTCCAATTTCTCCAAGTCTTTTCGTCACCCCCCAAAGAAGTTCTTTCTCACGCTTAAATAAAACACCACACGTATATTCCTACCCTAGTTGGGCTTTTACAGCAGCCCAAAAATAAAGAAAAACATAATTAAAACATAAATCCAAAATGGGTAAGTATAAAGAGTACATAAATGTGTAAATTTATGGACTTATTAGCAATAATTATGACGATAACAACTTTGGGCACTTTCATGTATATTTTTCTCAAATGGTGTTGAGTAGAAGTGTTGATCAATGCTTGAAGCTCCCTTTAAGAACCTTTGAGTAGGAAATATAACATCCTAGTTAGTATACACATATCATTTCACCTACTGTTGAAACAAAACTAGACATTTTTTCCCTATTAAAAAAAAGGGGGCATTGATAAAGAACTGGAATATGCCTTTTCGGAATCAGAACACCAAGATCAGCACTAAGTGTTTATGTATATATATTGTTTTCAAAGCCACTGTTCATAACAAATAACATGAAATATCTTAAACACATCATGCGCCCAATCTAAAATATTATCTTCCGTTTTTTCTCTCTGGAAAGAGTAATGCATTCTATGCCTGTCATTTCGATTCAAAATGTAGAGGTTCAGAAACCATGTGGATCAAAATTGTTTCTCAAGTACGTATATTTACTGGAGAAAGCAACAATTTCTTTTCTTCTCTTGGTTTCAAAGGAGCAGTAAAAGTTTTCGTTTCTCTATATTTACTACATTCCTCTACTTAGAGAAAACAGAATAAACATCAAAACCTAATATGCATTTACTAATGGAGTAGAAATCAAATCTATGCATCACAAACTTCATAAATGATTCAAATATAATTGAAACAACCATTAGTTTAGTATTGTACTTCTCAACAACTGAGAATCCATATTGAGGAGATAAAGGCAACACTCCAACAGCACACTGCAAACTGCAACCATAATTTCCAAGTATGCATGCTTGAAATGGAAAAATAATTAGCCGCTTGGCAGACATATGGGTTAGGCCAATTGGCCAGTGAGCCCGCTCTCTTGCATCCAAATTTGAATACCCCTCCCATTAGATTAGATTAATTTAGAGTATTTTAGACTATCGATTTTATAAAAAATAAAAGAACTGTCCACTTGTAGCTAGCCTTGGGTAGAGTTGTTGATCTCCAATATTTTAAATTTCATTATGCAGTGATATACAATATTCTCCAAATAACATTATGTTGGAAGTTGGAAAAAATTAATGCTTCCAACTCTGACTTGAGCAAACTTAACACACAAATGATGAGACTTATTTCTCCTTAATTCAAACGAGTCTTCATATTTATGTGTATATTGCTTTCTGATACATAAATTCACATTGTAGTCAGCCAAAGCCATCACCTCAAGAACAACTCAACAAAACCTTAGTCCCTGTACTTGCTATTATCTATCTTAAGCCCCAAACCTTAGTCCCTGTACTTGCTATTATCTACCTTTAGTTGCTATTATCTATGACAACAAGCAAAGCACGACTATGTGTTTCTGTGTCTGTATATTCCCCAAGTCTGATTCAGTCAGGATTTCCAACTACTCATCCAACTTAGGCCAAACCAGATTCCTAACGATTACATACTACTTTTACAGGCTAAAATCTTTATTGCTCCCTCTAGTAATAACTTTTCGACCACATCTTTCTCTTTTCAGGATGCAAAACACATAATCAAAAGCCAGTTTTCGTATAGCGGCCATAAAAAATTGAAGCAATTTCATAATTGAGCTAAAGTCAGAAAAAAAAAAATGTAAAAAAAAAAAAGAAAAAAAAAGGGATCCGCCTAGGCCGATTTTTCCAACAGTCTAACTGAACAAAAGCACAATTTATAGGTTTTCAGCTCTGATTATGAACATCATTACCGAATTTAACATTACAGAACAAAATCCAGCATCTGTTCTAGATGTCCGCGGCTTTAGGCTCGACTGGAACCAAGCTTAAGTTTTTCTTCAATTTCCTATCTTTCTTGCTTTTCTTTGATTTCTTGGAAGGCACCATGAGAGCTCAAATGAGGAATTGCCCACCTATTTTTCGGCCTTGAACTTGAAGACTTTGATGGGAAGTGATTCAGTGAAGCGAGCCAGGCAGGGAGGGAAATGTAAAGCTCGTATAGCCATTTTTGGCCTTTTTAAAAATAAAAAAAAAATAGTATAGTATAGCCGAACGGCTATACGATTTAAATATTATATTTAAATTGTATGGCCGCGCGGCTGTACTATTTAAATATACTACATTTTAAAGGTATACCCGTTCGGCTATACTGGCATCTCTTTTTTTTCTTTTTCTTTTTTCTCCCCTGATTTTCGTTTATCAGGGCTACAAGATTAGTTGGCTGCCTATATTCCGTCTGTCATCTCTTTGAAGGAGGGTACAACAGCACTTGAGAAGCATGTGCTTGCAGAGGCCACATCTCATAAACTAGACACTGAAGAATCAGAGGTAATCTCCATGTTTGTTTATACATTCCCTCTGCAATGGGAAATTGGACTGAGGTGATGATCCATTAATTAAAGCTTCAATACTCTCTTCTTTTTTTCTATCTGGAACTTAAAGCTTTACTCCATTTATTTCCTTATCCATAATGGGTTAGCAGTTTTTGATTGGTCTTGCACATTTTCTATCCTCTTTTGAACCTGTATGAACTCTTCAAAAATCATCTAGACATGCACCCATGAGTTCTCACTAATGCAATTATGTTCTTTGCTTCAATGCCATCGTGTATGATCTTCTAGCCAGAAAGTCTTTTGAAAGACTTGCTTTTTATATTAGATGAATTGCGGAGGCAGTATTTGAATATATGGTTTATCTCTGATGGAGTTTCTGGGGTAGTGTCGGATGAAAGTGGGAGTGTGAGAAGAAGAGTTCTTCTGAGGGACTATATCTATGGTGGCAATAGAACCAACCAGAAACGCAAGAAAGCGCCCTTCTGTTTATGCATACAGCCCCCAACGAAGGGAGATTGAAGCAATGGAATTTCATGGTCCCATGGTATAGTTTTAAAGTAATGATGAGGCATTAGTTTTGTCTCATTGTCCATAAGTTTTTTCTTTTTATAGAGCTCTACTTGTTTTACATATATATTGCTGCTTGTCTTACTTTTTGTTACTAGCGAGTTGTATGCCGCAGCTTAAAATAAAAATGCTCTATTTTTGTGGGATATCTTTGGCTTTAAACTTCTTTTGGTGTTACAAGTTCTCGTAGACTCTGACAAAATGAGCTTCCATTCTACTTTCTAAGCCGCCAAACAAAGATGGCTGATTCACAGTCTGTCAAAAACATACATACATTTCTTTTATGCACGTCAATGTGAATAAGAGAAGCAATTCAGCATTTCATGCCATGCATGGCTGGGGCCAGTGAAATTGCCGAAGCAAATAATTTTACAGATTGAAACCATTCCAAACTTCCAACTCATTTAAACCAGACTGGCAGAACAAGAATCACTTTGGTGCAGCGGTCTGCTTGCTGTGCAGCAAGTGTTTCACTAGGATATCCCTCATGGTCCTCCCCAACGGATCAACTTTCCTACAGCATTGTTCGCCATATCCCGAGTCATGATGACCAGATAAAGCAACATCTGGTTGTAATATATCTCCACTGTCAATTCTTATATTGTGAAGTAAAGAACATACCTAGATGATGCTCGGAAGTTTCCGCTTTTTGGCTCTCCACATGACCTTGTTAAGGATTCTCCAAGTGCCCTTTAAATGCGTGAATGCCGTTACTGCAATTGACCTTGCAGCCCCCATGCACGGCATTGAAAGCGGAAATGGAAGCTGGGAGGCCATTGCTTTCATAAGGAGTTATGAGCCAGGGAAGCAGAGGATAGCCAACCCCTTCAACTAAGTATTCTCTAACCTCTACTCCAGATAAAGTTCTAACATTTTCATTCAAACGCTGTCCACCTTCACAGAGCTTGAAAAATCCTGAACACTTTAAAAGTCTAGACACCGTAATGCCCCCAGGCCAACCAGTTACAATGTCAAGAAACCTCATCTCATGGTCACAATTCCCTGCAAGAGCATGCCGTAATTGTCCTCCAGGTCACACCAATCGTCTGATGTTTGAACGGTAGGAAGGGTCATAATGATGTGTGTACCATCGATGGCTCCACAACAATTGGACAATCCAAAGGCTTCTTCAAATTTGGACTTTATTTCTTCCATTCTGTTGGAATCAGGCCACTTGAGATGGTGCCTGGCACGTTCTTCCAATGCTTCAATGAATCTCCAAGTCACCTGAGAAACTGTGGTGGACTGGCCTACCCCAAACGCAGCTCCCACTGAGACTTGAGACTCACCAGATGCCAACCTTCTCAGGGCAATTGCAACCTGTTTCTCAACACTAAGAAGCCTTCCTTCTATGTTGATGAGACCTGACTGCGGCCTCGACACAAGGTCTTCTCTTACAAGGGAACGGATATAGTCAAAACTCTTCTTAGAGACCCTAAAGAAATACTTAAAACCTTCCTCCTCATCATTGGATAGTGAAGAATCTGCACAGATGAATTACATCACCAAAACAGAATAAAGTTAAGTTATCATGGAAAGTTCAAAACAGAAATCAACTCGAAAAAAAGTAAAAAAAAAATCTACTAAAGGGAAAATAAGAAGACAGAAAAACTTGCTTCCATATAACAACAAGAAAAGCCCGACTATGTGTTTCCGTGTCTGTATATTCCCCAAGTCTGATTCAGTCAGGATTTCCAACTACTCATCCAACTTAGGCCAAACCAGATTCCTAACAATTACATACTACTTTTACAGGCTAAAATCTCTATTGCTCCCTCTAGTAATAACTTTTCGACCACATCTTTCTCTTTTCAGGATGCAAAACACATAATCAAAAGCCAGTTTTCATATAGCAGCCATCAGCAATGGAAGCGATTTCATAATTGAGCTAAAGTCAGAAAAATAAAAATAAAAAAATAAAAGAAAAAGAGGAACCGCCTAGACCCGCCTAGGCGGCCGCCTAGCGCCTAGACCGATTTTTCCAACAGCCTAACTGAACAAAAGCACAGTTTATAGGTTTTGAGCTCTAATTATGAACATCATTGCCGAATTTAACATTACAGAACAAAATCAACACCTGTTATTGATGTCTGCATCATAGATTTTGCAAAATAAACAAAATTTAAAGATAATTTAGCTAAAACTACAAGTAATCTGAATGCATTCCACTAAAAAGGAGGAAGCAGAGTACTTGAAGACTGAGCTTAGAGAAAAGAAAAACCTTGGGTTGAAGAATTCTTGTGCTAGAAACTATCCCACCGGTCAGAATCTGCTGCTTTAGGCTCGACTGGAACCAAACTTAAGTTTTTCTTCAATTTCCTATCTTTCTTGCTCATCTTTGATTTCCTGGGAGGCGCCATGGAAGCTCAAATGAGGAATTACCCACCTATTTTTTGGCATTGAACTTGAAGACTTTGATGGGAAGCGAAGCGAGCCAGGCAGGGAGGGAAAGGTATAGCTTGTATAGCATTATTTTGGCCTTTTTTTAAATTTAATAAATTGTATAGCCGCGCGGCTGTACTCCTTTTAAATATAATATATTTAAAAGGGTTAGCCGAGCGGCTATAGTAGCATCCTCTTTCTTTTTTTTGTAATTTTTTTCCCTAATTTTTGTTTATCGATAAGAGTAATTTGGAGCATTATCCATTACTGTTAGGCCATTACCTGAGTCTCTATTGTCTTCTTTTGATTTTTTACTTTTCTAGAGTTATTACCTGTATAAAGAATTTAAAATTTTCCCGTTTAATACTCGTATTATACACTTACGTATGTGCTTTTCAATAACGCTTCCGTTTTCCATACACATCTTAAAGACTTGGGAAAATACGCACTTTTTAAAAAAACAAACTTACAATAGTATATGTATTTTTCATTTTTAATACACATGTTTTTTTTTACAAAATCTTCAATAATACACACAAAATTCATATATTATACACATAATTTTCACATATTATTAAATAAAAATAATATATATATATTAATTTTTTTAATATATATTATACACCTATCTGAAAAAGTAACCAAAACAATGTACCCCAAACTTGAATATAAAGGTGAAACAAAAAGATTATATGAATGAAGTGAAACTTTGATGAGGTTCATTATGCACATATATTTTTGAAACCAGTGTTACAAGTACCATCTTGCCATTTCCAGTAGGAAATGCAAGACAATCACTCTAGTAATAATTATGACAATAACAACTTTGGGCACTTACATGTATATTTTTCTCAAATGGTTAATACTAATTATTCACTAGAGAAATAATAGTTAGAAAATAATTACAAATGAAAGTAATTAAATTAATTACTGAAAAGAAATTTTAAAAAAATAAAAATTTATTGACCTAAAGATACTAAGTTTACATTTAGTTTTTTTTAAAAACCTCTCGCAACGAAATATCTTCGGCAAAGATTTGCCGGATTAGGTTTGTCGTGGCGAAATTTCGTCAGCAGAGGTAATTTCGTCGGGAGAGGTCTATGGACCTATGTTGACGAAATTTCATCTGGAGAGGTTGTTTTTTTGGTTATAAAATTTATTTAATTTTAAAAATATAAAATTAGTTTCTTCCCTTTTGTTTTTTGGCCAACTTCTTTAATTTAACGCATGTAATTAAGTAATACCTTAGCCTTTTTTTAAATTACTTTAATTAGTAATTATGTTTTAAATTATTATTTCTTTAGTGAATATTTAAATCTTTTACTTATTTGTAAATTACTTGGTAAATAGTAATTAATTGTTTTTTGAATCATTTTGTGGATTTTGTTTTTTGTTCTTTGATATTAATTAATCATTAAAATGCGTGCGTACGTGTACAATACATGTATTATATGTTTGCTTTCATTATACCGAGTCTTGACGACGCATATGAAAAACATAAGTATTATTTGAAAAATACGTACATACGTGTATAATACGAGTATTAAATGGGAAAATGCTAAATTCTTTATAAGGGTAATAACTCTGGAAAAGTAAAAAATCAAAAGGGGACAATAGCTATACCTTGGCAATGGCCTATAAGTAATGGATAATGCTCTAGACTAGTCTAAATACTATTTATTAAGTAATATCATTTATGTTGTTAATTAAAATATTTAATACTAATTATTCACTAGAGAAATAATAGTTATAAAATAATTACTAATGAAAGTAATTAAATTAATTACTGAAAAGAAATTTTTAAAAAAATAAAAATTTATTGACCTAAAAATACTAAGTTTATAAATATATATATTTTTAAAACCTCTCCTGACAAAATTTCATCGGCATAGGTCTATGCCGGCAAAAATTTGTCAGATTAGGTTTCTCGCGACAAAATTTCGTCAACAAAGATAATTTCGTCGGGAGAGGTCTATGGACTTGTGCGGACAAAATTTCGTCGGGAAATGTTGTTTATCCTTTTTTTTTTAAATAATAAAAAAATTTGAATTTTAAAAATATAAAATTAGTTTCTTTTTTTTTTTTGGCCAACTTCTTTAATTTAATGCATGTAATTAAGTAATACCTTAGCCTTTTTTTAATCACTTTAATTAGTAATTATGTTTTAATTATTATTTCTTTAATGAATATTTAAATATTTTACTGATTTCGTAAATTACTTGGTAAATAGTAATTAATTATTTTTTGAATCATTTTGTGGACTCTGTTTTTTGTTCTTTGATATTAATTAATCATTAAAATACGTGCGTACGTGGACGATACTTGTATTATATGTTTGCTTTCATTATACCATGTCTTGAAGAAGTATACGAAAAACATAAGTATTATTTGAAAAATACATACATACATGTATAATATGAGTATTAAATGGGAAAACGCTAAATTCTTTATACGGCTAATAACTCTTGAAAAGTAAAAAATCAAAAGGGGACAATAGCTATACCTTGGTAATGGCCTAAACGTAATGGGTAATGCTCTAGACTAGTCTAAATACAATTTATTAAGCAATATCATTTATACTGTTAATTAAAATATTTAATACTAATTATTCACTAGAGAAACTAGCCTCTCCGCACGCGCTTCCGCGCCTGCAAGTGGCTTTTTTTTAAAAAAAAATTAAATTTATTTTAGAATTAAAAAAAATAATGGGTAGTTGTGTTCCATAAAAATAGGATTCATTATCGGATTTTTCTTTTAATTTAAAATTTTTTTAATATGAAAAGGTTTGAATTTATCAAATTATCCTCATTTAATTAATAATTTTAATTCTTCATATTTGGATTAACTAAGGGCATTGTCTGGTATTTTGAATGTTTCACCATTCTCTTCCTTTTGCTTTATATATATAGATAATAGTTATAAAATAATTACTAATGAAAGTAATTAAATTAATTACTGAAAATAAATTTTAAAAAAATAAAAATTTATTGACCTAAAGATACTAAGTTTATATATATATATATTTTTAAAAACCTCTCCCGACGAAATTTCGTCGGCATAGGTCTATGCCGGCAAAGATTTGTCGGATTAGGTTTCTGGCAACAATATTTTGTCGGGAGAGGTCATTTTGTCGGGAAAGGTCTATGGACATGTGCCGACGAAATTTCGTCGGGAAAGGTTGTTTAGCTTTTTTTATTTATTTTAATAATAAAAAATTTTGAATTAAAAAAATATAAAATTAGTTTCTTCTCTGTTTTTTTTTTTTGCCAACTTCTTTAATTTAATGCATGTAATTAAGTAATACCTTAGCCTTTTTTAATTACTTTAATTAGTAATTATGTTTTAATTATTATTTCTTTAACGAATATTTAAATATTTTACTGATTTCGTAAATTACTTGGTAAATAGTAATTAATTATTTTTCGAATCATTTGTGGACTCTGCTTTTTGTTCTTTGATATTAATTAATCATTAAAATACGTGCGTACATGGACAATACGTGTAATATACGTTGCTTTCATTATACCATGTCTTGAAGAAGTATACGAAAAACATAAGTATTGTTTGAAAAATACATACGTACGTGTATAATATGAGTATTAAATGGGAAAATGCTAAATTCTTTATACGGATAATAACTATTGAAAAGTAAAAAAATCAAAAGGGGACAATAGCTATACCTTGGTAATGGCCTAAACGAAATGGATAATGCTCTAGACTAGTCTAAATACAATTTATTAAGTAATATCATTTATGCTGTTAATTAAAATATTTAATACTAATTATTCACTAGAGAAATAATAGTTATAAAATAATTACTAATGAAAGTAATTAAATTAATTACTGAAAAGAAATTTTAAAAAAATAAAAAATTATTGACCTAAAGGTACTAAGTTTATATTTAATTTTTTTTCAGAAACCTCTCCCGGCAAAATTTCGTCGGCATAGGTCTATGCCGGCAAAGATTTGTCGAATTATGTTTCTCGCGACGAACTTTTGTCAGGAGAGGTCTATGGACTTGTACCTACGAAATTTCGTCGGGAGAATTTGTTCGGCTTGTTTTTTTTTTTTATAATAATAAAAATATAAAATTAGTTTCTTCACTTTTATTTTCTGGCCAACTTCTTTAATTTAATGCATGTAATTAAGTAATACCTTAGCCTTTAAAAAAAAAAAAAAACTTTAACTAGTAATTATGTTTTAATTATTATTTCTGTAGCGAAATTTAAATATTTTACTGATTTCGTAAATTACTTGGTAAATAGTAATTAATTGTTTTTTGAATCATATTGTGGACTTTGTTTTTTGTTCTTTGATCATTAAAATACGTGCGTATGTGTACAATATGTGTATTATATGTTTGCTTTCATTATACCGAGTCTTGACTACGCATACGAAAAACATAAGTATTATTTGAAAAATACATACGTACATGTATAATACGAGTATTAAATGGGAAAATGCTAAATTCTTTGTACGGGTAATAACTCTGGAAAAGTACAAATTCAAAAGGGGACAATAGCTATACCTTAGTAATAGCCTAAACGTAATGGATAATGCTCTAGACTAGTCTAAATACTATTTATTAAGTAATATCATTTATGTTGTTAATTAAAACATTTAATACTAATTATTCGCTAGAGAAATAATAGTTATAAAATAATTACTAATGAAAGTAATTAAATTAATTACTGAAAAGAAATTTTAAAAAAATAAAAATTTATTGACCTAAAGATACTAAGTTTATATTTATTTATTTTTAAAACCTCTCCCGACGAAATTTCGTCGGCATAGGTCTATGCTGGCAAAGATTTGTCGGATTAGGTTTCTCGCGACGAAAGTTCGTCAGTAGAGGTAATTTCGTCGGGAGAGGTCTATGGACTTGTACCGACGAAATTTCGTCGGTAGAGGTTGTTCGGCTATACTTGGTTTTTAAATGTTTTTCGCAAAAATGGTATAGCCGTGCGGCTATATTGTTTTGGACACGTGGGCACCTAGAAGCTAGGTGGTCCCCAAAATGTTTTGCAAAAATAGTATAGCCGGTCGGCTGTACTCGGTTTTTAATTTTTTCCAAAAATAGTACAGCCGTTCGGCTATACTGTTGTTGACACGTCGCCCCTTTTTTAAAATAGTATAGCCGGTCGGCTATACTTGGTTTTTCCAATTTTTTTTAAAATAGTATAGCCGCTCGGCTATACTGGATTTTTTTGTTTTATTTATTTTTAATAAATAGTTTAGCCGAAAAGCTATACTATATATATGTATTGATTTTCGTTTATCGATAAGAGTAGTTTATAGCATCATCCATTACTATTAGGCCATTACTCGTGCCTATATTGTTCCTTTTTTATTTTTTATTTTTTTAGAGTTATTACCTGTATAAAGAATTTAACACTTTCATGTTTAATATTGTATTATATATTTGTGTATGTATTTTTCAATAATACATCCGTGTTCTGTACACGTTCTAAAGACTCGATAAAATTCACTTTTAAAAAAAAAGCAAACATACAATACTCGTATCATATATGTACATACATATTTTTAAAGTTTAATACACATATTTTTAGCAAATTTTCAATAAAACACATAAAATTCACGTATTATACACATGATTCTTATATATTATTGAATAAAAATAGTATATATTTAAAAATGTAAATAAATTATATTAAAATATAATATAATGGTCAAACTTTTAAATTGTAATTTATTAAAATTTTGCCGAATAAAACATGTAAATATTTTTTTCGTATTTTTATGAGGCTAAGATTATTTCTTACTTACACGCCCTCCCTATAGAATGACTCAACCAGGTGACCGTTGATCCAATTGGGCTAAGCCGAATCACACCCATAAAATCCCAATTTGACCATTTGGGGCTAAAACCAGACATGGCCTGGCCGAAGTGCCAGGCTAGACATGCTCTTAGGCTTAGCCATTAGAGGTAAATTTAACAGAGCTTTACCATTGATGTAAATGAAGAACAGAAAATTTATTTGAGAGAAGAAAGAGTGACTGAGAATGATCAGATAGAGCTAATACATAGATGCCATCATGACGGCAATCAAACCAATAGGGAAACAAAGTTCAATCATCATCTCATTCTCAATCCTCTCAATTCTCAATTCCCAAATTCTCAAACAGATTGAAGATATTAAAAGATCTAAGCTATGTTCAATTTGAAAACGAAAAAATCCAAAACAAACAAAAAAACCAATTTGACGAAGCAAATAGTATAATTTTCTGGTGTGGGAAGAAGGATCAGATAGAGCTAATACATAGTTTCGCCGTCATCACGGCGTTCAAACCAATAGGGATACGAAATCTAATCCTCATCTCAATCTCCCACTTTCACATAAAAAATCACACACACAAAAAGCTTTTTAAGCTTTAAGCAGAGAAAAAGAAAAGGGCTTTACAGAACCAGAGCGGCTACTTGTTTCAACCTTCATATTTTGAAATCGTAATGCCATAGAAACCCTAAAGATTGGATATTTATAGTGAAAGCTCAGGCCTTTAGGGCAACATTTGAAGAAGAGCCTCTGATCTCATATGGGCTGACAATTTTCTTGAACCGGCCCAACCCACATTTGTCTTAACCGGAAAAGACCAAAACCAACTGATTCAACCACTTTCGTCTTGTGTTTCCGTACAATGCGCCTCCACGGCCACCGCCTACGTCAACCGCCTTAAGATCTCATAGCCTCCTCCTCTCCATCTCTTTCTCTCTGTTATGGAAATGGCTAAGAATTTCTCCAAGAATCTGTTCAACCATTTGTGTAAGCACCAGGCACTAAAGCACTTTTCTTTGTTCCTTTACTCTTCTCGAAATGCAGAGATTGAATTTTTGTTTTTCTGTTTTTGGTTGATTTCTGTGTAGATTTTACGCAAAGATTTCTAAAGAAAGAGGAATTGTATCAGAGGTTTATATATAGCTATGTGAATCGGTTTCAATCGCTACGCTCGAAAGTAGACAAGGTAGAGCCAGAGGCACTCAAAGAAACGAAAGCTGCTGCTCCTCCTCAAGCTCCTCTAAGGCCCAAACCTGATGCCATTGGTAACTACTCTAGTGACGACGATGATTTAATCGATAGTAAGTGGAAAGGGTTGGAGCTTGCTTGGCTCCCCAGAGCTCTCGAATCAGCTCTTCAACTGTGCAGGTGGGCTCTGCCAAGCTCAACAGGTGTGTTTCCTGTTTTGATTATCATGTTTGGGGTGGTCATGGATTTTGAATGAATTTGGTAATTTGGAAGTTGCAGTTTGAGTTTTGCATGAAGATTATTCAGTTCTGAAAATTGCAGGAAATGGAGTGGGAGAGAAACCCCCACCCAGCACTCGATCAGTCTCGGAGATCATTGCAAGCATCCAACGCAGTAAGACAGGAATTCAGGATTGGAGTTTGAGTGATCTCACCATTGGTTTGTTTCTTATTTATCTTCGACAAGCTTCTGTAAATCCATTTGAGGATGTTAATGGTGTTCAGATCTCCTCAAATTCAATGGTAATGCCAATACCAAACCTTTTTTTAATTATGATAATGTTCTCATACTTTACTATTACTCTGTATAAACACATTATGTTGTGTGTCAAGTTTTAGTCTGCTAAACCGGCGGTTCTTATTAGGTATTATTTGGCATTGGTTTTGTGTTTTAGGTACGAGATCTCATCTACCACTCTGAGTTAGCAAAGGGTTCTTATAAGGATACTACTGCAGCTCTTGCAAGGAACACCATGCTTCGAGAAAGCAACGTCTTGAAATTTGTCAAAAATTCCAGTGTGATGAGGCCTGGATATTATATAGGGATTGACCCTCGTAAAAAACTTGTGATTCTAGGAATCCGTGGTACTCATACTGTATATGACCTTATAACTGATGTTGTTTCTTCGAGCGATGGTGAAGTCACATTTGAGGGTTATTCAACCCACTTTGGCACTGCAGAAGCTGCTCGCTGGTTTCTTAGTCACGAGATGGGAAATATAAGGAAGTGCTTGGAGAAATATGAGGTGGCGAATCTTTTCTCTCTTTCGTTTCTTTGTTCTTCTTGTTCAAAGGATTTTATGCTTTTTTTCCCCAACCAGAGTTTGTTGTCATTGTTGGTTGTAGTTGAGCCCAATTCATTAACAGGGATTTAAGTTTAGGCTGGTGGGTCATTCGCTTGGAGGTGCTACAGCTGCTCTACTAGCAATAATGCTCCGTAAAAAGTCAGCTAAGGAGCTGGGGTTCAACCCGGAGATTGTCTCTGCGGTGGGGTATGCAACGCCACCTTGTGTCTCCAAAGAACTTGCTGAAAGCTGCTCCAGTTATGTCACAACTGTTGTGATGCAGGTGGGAAGATGCATTTGATTATTTACTAGTTAGAAGAAGCACTTCTCTAATTATATATACCCGTTGGCTGTTAAATTTCTTTGGTTTATTTGTATTTTTCCCTTCTCAAATTGTTACATCATCTTTTTATGCAGGATGATATTATACCTAGGCTAAGTGTGGCATCTCTAACGAGGTTGAGGAGTGAAATTCTTCAAACCGATTGGTAAGTAAATTTGCCTCTTCAGAGGCCCGTGTCACTGTCACCACTCTTTCAAGAAAGGTTGAGAAAAATAAGCACACTAGTCGTTTCGTTGGAGGACCAAATTTCTTCATGTGCCAACTGATTAAGAAAGCAAATGTTGCACTAGTTATTGTGTAGCATTTAATTTCTAAGTTTCCAGAGTTCAAATACTCAGGATCTTGAACTTGCATATTGTGATTCATGCTGTGTGGAAATTTGGAAATCTATGGAATCTTTTGTGATTCTGTAAGCATAAGACTTTCAATTCTTTTGCTGGAAAAGACTTTGCCTGAACACTTCTCTTTGGTCAGGTCTATGGTAAGCCTTTTCCACTTGGAATTAAAAATTTTATGTGCTTATTTTAGTTCATGTCTAAGGCTTTCCTCTTTCTTGGATTGTTGTGGAAAAACAAAGGATTTGGGCATGAATAAATGTGGGCCCAAATTGAACAAAAAGTTTAAATTATTTATGTTAATTTGAAGCATCATTCATCACCTCTTACTCTTAGTATGAAAGAGTCACTTCGGTTGTGAGCATCAATTTTTGTGCACCAATGGCAATTTGATGTCAACTGCAAAGGCTTATCAAAATATCAAACTTCACCCTTATTTGTTTCTATGTTATGTTTTGCAGGATGAGTGTGGTTGAGAAGGAAGACTGGAGAAGTGTCATAGATTTGGTTACAAATGCAAAGCAGGTTGTGTCTTCGGTGCAAGATGTTGCTCGGAAACTCTCTGATTATGCAAAATTTGGGAGCAGCAAAAATGCTTCAGGTAATCCCACTTTGCTCTTTACCGAATGCGCCAATGCTATTGTCTTATCAATTGTCTAGACCTTGCTGCCTACTGACATTTATTTTGTGACAAACGTGATATATATATTTTTAGGGAGCTGATTTTCCCACTTCTCTTTTGTCTACTTACACTCCCTTTGTTAGAAATTGTATGTTCTCACTCCTCTTTTGTCCACTTACACTCTCTTTTTTGTTTTAGTAAAAAGTATTAAAAAACAAAAGGGAGTTGAAGTAGACAAAAGGGGAGTGGGAAAATCACTACCTTATTTTTACTGTCGTTGACCAGATTTAATCCTGTAAAAGTTGATGTGTGGATTTGATACTTAAAAATAATCTCAGGTTGCATTTTTTTTGTCTTCAATTTTGTAATTGTTGGCTTATCTGTGTTTCTGTATGTATGCATGATGCATTGGTGCATTTGTGAATGTATGTGCATGCTTTACAATGCGTTGGAGGAGTAAGGGTGTGGATGCACTGGAAATTTCTCATTGTTATCAACTTGATGGTAGTTGGTGGGAAGGTTGTTTCTTTTTGTTGGGATCATGGAACTGTCTGGATTTTTGTTGTACCATCAATGCAGCCACGCTTGTGGTTTTGTCAAACCTCAACAGATGGGTCGTCATATGAAAGGAAAATTTTGAATTATACCTGTATTTGTCATAAATTTAAGCTTGACACCCGATGATCTTCCCTTCACCAAATTATCTTTTGCTGTCTGAACAGATGGTCCTGTCATAAAGAAAATGCCTATGGCTTCCAGGGTCCCTGTAAATGACGGAGAAGTAAGAGATAATGCTGTTGCTATTGAGAATGGAGGAGCTGCCTGTAAAGTGCCTGAGGAGTTATTTGTACCCGGCACTGTTTACTACCTAAAGAGGAATGTGGATGCTCAAACAGGCAGCAGCAGCAGCAGGGAGTATTTTACACTTTGGAAGAGGCATCCAGGTGAACATTTTCAGAGGATTGTGCTCTCAAGCAACATAATAACAGACCACAGGTGTGTTAGCCATTACTATGCATTAAGAGATGTGCTCAAAGGTTTGCCCACCTCCGATGATGAAGGCAAATTTCATAATTGATCAAAACAAAGTGCTCTTATTTTTCCTCTGTAAAAATGTAACTGATGTTTTAGATTTACTGTAACCATCATAAATTTTGCAATGTTTAAGGAATTTATCAATTTTCATTGATCAATATTCCATCCAGTGTCATGCTACAAAATGTGCTGTACAAAGAATAGACAATGCCATTGGCTGCTTTCATTTCCTGATGAACACTTTTCTAAAGTTATAGCATTGCAATTTGCAGACTAGCTGGCATACCCTATATCTCTTTTTACTGGTGGGTTTTGCATTTCCTTATCTTCATTGTCTTCACTTTTTGTTTTGATATTAGTGACATAATTGAAGCCCAGATAATGAATTCCTATTTCGAAGTTCTATAAATTCTTAAAAGCTTTTGGGTAAGTAATGATCGAGTTCCCCCACCATTACCTGCCATGAAAGGTATGCCTAGAACCTAAGCAAGACTTGGTTTGTATTATTAATAACCACACCTAGGCTTCTAGGCATTTATAGGATCGTATCCAATGTCAAGCTGAAAAGCACATCTACCCTCCTGAAGAAACCCAAAAGGGAGATAGAAAACCCAAAAAGAATAAAATAAGATGAAATTGTGGACGTTTGGCCAAAATTGTTGTCTCATTGTAACTTCTGCAATCATCCGAAGGCTAGTCAGACGCTATTGTGAAATCCACTTGCATCAACGTTTAACAAAGGATTGAAAGGTCGCGATAGAAAAGAATTCTACAGCAGAGCAGATTACATTAAAAATTATGAAGCCATGTTAATCTATGAATTAAGATGAGGTTCATAGAATCTATCAGCTTTCTCCTAGGTTGTCTTTGCCTGAGAATGGTTTTCTTAGCTGTATTTGAAAAGAAAGTCATGGTCTATTTCCACTTCACCATATACTTTACCAAATAAAAACAAAACCTTCTCCATCACCAAGCTATCATTGATTAACCCTCAATGAAGTTACATCCCAATTTGTCCTCTTTGCTCTTACTAGAAGACCATATGAATCCAATCCACATCACCCCTTATATTATGGTTTGGACTTTGAACAATTGCCCTCTATTCAAACTACAAGATATTTTTATTTTTATTTTTTTATATAAACATAGAGCTGTAAGCAAACTAAGGCATGTAAGATGGCCAAAAAGACAAAGATGATGTAATGTAATTTGCTGTTTGCCTGCAACCTCTTGAAAATGAAGCATTCTACTTATGCCTTTCATGTCGTCAGGTTAATCAGAAGTTGATGTTTGAACTTCTGCAGTACAGGAAAAGAAATTTCTGATTGCATGCTTAATTTACTTTTAATTAAACATTTGATTTTTTTATATATTATAATTTCATTATCTTCTTATGTTTGGAATGGAGCACAATCATGTTACAGATATTTGGGGAACGTACGTGACATACTGACATGAGCTGAAGTTGTTGACCCAAAAAAAAAAAAAAAGACATGAGCTCAAGTTCTGTTATTGTCTTCTACATTGATGAGGAAGAAATTGGAAACAAAGAACTTAAGCAATCATCCACACACACGTGCACTGGCCCCATCTCTGCTACCTTGGTGTCGGATTGACTGGTCAATAGGACACTTGTCAGCATCATTTTTTTCACATCCTACACGACCGAAAAATAGAAGAACTAACATGTAATGGGGATGTCATTGCGGCGGTATCCCAAGCCAATCACGTATTGTCATATCAAAAAGTTAAAATACATGTCAATGAATGACTAGCTTGGGATAGCGCCACTGTAGTATCCCCGGTATAGGCAAGTGACCCAACAAATAAAAAAAGGAAAAAAGAAGAAGAAATGTGCATAATTACCAACTGATTAATCCTTGAAATCAAAGTATATTGAGAAGAAATAGGGATTAGGGAAAACAAAACCACAAAGTCCTCCTCAAGGCCTCCTTAGAGAAAATGAGATAGTGGTACACAGAACTACAAAGTTTTGTGGCTTTATTAGAAGACTTGCATATTGCTCAAAGTTTGTTGCTTCCTCCTAATTGTAAAGAAAAACTCTAATGAATTAAAAATACCTTTGAAGTGCAAAAGGGGTTTGATCTAAGAGCATCCTTTCAAAGCCCAAATAAATTAACATAGACAGAAGAGTTTATGAATGATGCATATTCTTTTAGATGTTATTAGTGGGACAGCTCCATTATTAAGTAGCATATATTTTTTAAGTGGCCAACAATTACACATGGCTCTGGAGCCAATCTGGTTTAGGCTCAAACCCCAGTTGATACGTTCAACTGTGTAGATTCCAACTTGCAATTTATAAATAACCCCTTTTACATAATTGTTTATACCAAATAATTTCTTATTTTCGATCTTTTTTGGAACTTAGTCCAAAACCCTTTCAGTTTCATCAACCCTAGAGTGCTGCACAAAATGGTTACTTTAGTTTAAACCCATCTTTTCCATTAGATGAAAGGATTAGCTTAATTAATTTATAATTAGTATATTAGATGAGTTGGGGTGTGGGGCCTCCCCATTGTGCAAAGTCTTAATTAAGATGAGCTAATGAGACATTAGCACAGTACTAATTTCCTCGACAAGCCGTGACCTGAAAAACTAGAAAGGCAAAATTGTCCCTCTTCCTCTCACCTCCTGAAGTGTTGTATTCCAGTGTCACTATCTTTTGTTTCATTCATTTCAAGAATATATGCTTCTTTTCTGTAGCTTTATTGGCTCCTTTAAACTTTGATTATCTGTAATTAACCCCATACGTACAATCTTCATTTTTATAATCCGGATTCACAGTGATCCTCCATTAATGGACCATTGTGGGTCTGGTCTATGCAACTGTGCATTGTTTATTGAATGATCTGTCCGTTGCTTTCCTATTTAAAAACTCAAACATATCTTGCCTGCTTCCATAATTTACACTGAGTGGAGTTCGATAGCCTTAAGAACAGATCAAGGGTTACAAATGTTCACCTCTTTTTATTGGTATTGATCTTTGTCAGCTTTAGTATCCATGTGTAGTTGGCAGATTGAGTTGTCACACATACCTGAATCATTAATGGAGATACCAATGTTCTCATTCTCAAATGTTATATCTTCTACTGTATTATAACATGTGGATTAGTAGCACCACGTGAAACTGTTAGGATGACCCAAGAACTTGTCGATGTTATATGTAGTCAAACTGTCAATTAGGAAGGACCATACATTTATAAATTACATACCGGTTTTAATTAACAATTTACTAAATGTAACATGTTAGACTAACATTATCCAATAGCGATAACTATATAAAAAGTAACTTAGTTTACACCATATTTTGAGATTGACTGTTTTAGTTAAGTGCTTATCAATGTTCTGGAGTAACATACCTGGATGATCAGGTTCATGTACAATCTGTACACAGAGAAAGATGAAATAGTGTGATGCTTCATCAATTGTTCAATGGCATCCCACACACCCATTGCCAGCTTTTCTATTTCATGTATGTAATAATATTTTATGCAATTTAGCCTGTCACTGACTCAATCTTGCACGTTATATGTCTCAATTTTGTTTCATAAAAAAATAAATAATGACTTCATATACATACATCTTATTTGGCCTGTAATAAATGTGGATGTCTCAATAGGGAGGAAAGTAGAGAGGAATAGTAGAAAATACATAATGTCTGTATGGTAATACGTCCGCATAGGAGAAAATCTGTATATGTTTTGTGGAATTAAGAAAACCCTGGAGGAATATGCATCTAGACAGAGTTGCTCTGGTTTCAACATTACCTCCTCTCAGTAAAGTATAATCACCAGTTACCGCTTATTTTAGCAGCAAATTAGCTATAGTAAGAGCACATATATATTGGAATTAATACATCCAGAAAAGAAGCAACAAAGAAAAATTACAATGGATCCAAATATCAAAGGAAATAATGGAGATATGGGTTTGGTTTGTGATATCTGATAGGCTATTTTGTCTTTTAAGGAATCTCATTTGAGAGCATGAAAATTTAGTAGACTATTGGAAAAGAAAGAATAGTAGTGAAACCCTGTAGCCCATAAAGGGAACCTATTCTAATTAAGTATTCATTGTAATATGATTAACTCTGCCCCCACACTCTAACTCTAGGCCTGGCAATATTTATAAGCCTGGAGTGATGCTATGCACATAGCACAGATAAAACCATATATTAATTTCAAAGCCATAAACCACTCCAAATTAAACTCTTAAACATCAATATGACAGGTTCTGGTTCTCCTTGTGGAGCTTGCAAGTTCTTGAGAAGAAAATGTATTAGGGGTTGCATTTTTGCACCTTATTTCTGCCATGAACAGGGTGCCACTCATTTCGCCGCGATCCACAAGGTTTTTGGGGCAAGCAACGTGTCGAAGTTGCTTTCTCAACTTCCGGTGAGCGATCGATGCAGAGCTGCACTCACAATTTCATATGAAGCTCAAGCCAGGGTTCAAGACCCTATTTATGGCTGTGTTTCCCATATTTTTGCTCTCCAACAGCAGGTTATAATTAATCCTAGTTAATCATTGAAATACTTAACATTCCCTAATTAACTTTTATTTCGTTAATCTCAACAGATGATGATTAACTCATAAATTTAACTGCTTTGCAGGTTATTAGTTTACAAGCACAACTAGCTTCTGTCAAGGAACAAGCAGCTAAAGGCTTTTCCAGTGCGAACCCAATTGAGAAGTACAATATTAATGTGCAGAGTTGGCCTCAGTCGGAAAGTTCAAACATATTTATGCCACAAAGTATGAACCTCAACAACATTAATGATTCAATGCTGCCATTTTACTCCGAAAACAAGAATTCGAATTCTTTTGAGGGTGACCGAAATTTCATGATTCCGGAAGTACTAAATGACATGTACGGCAGCTATGGAGATGGAGAGGCTTCTAATTCAATCTCCTCACTAGACATGCAGATGAGCAATATGCAATGGGGTTTCGATCAAGATCAGGATTGAAAGAGGGATTTGGCCAGTTTTGAATTTAATTGCCCATGCTAACTAGGAACCCTAGGAGTGTTTATACACTACACTCACAAATAATGTCAAAGGCAACATGCAGTAGGGTTTTTATTTCTTCTTATTTTTTCACACCAGAAATGTGATAGCCAGTAATATATATGTAAGCCTCAAGAGATGTCTTCAGATGTTTTCGGGGCGCTAATGAAGAAGAAGGCATTTTTCAAATGACAAATAGCCAAAACCATTTTCTCTAGTTTTCTTTAACTTCAGAAATTAATAATTAATGGAAGAAGTATACTTTAGTTTCTCTCTTGTTGCTTTCTTATGCCAGCCCATCTCCATCTGCTTTTGTGTAGTAACTATTCAGGTAATGAGATCATGCCAGATAATAAAACCAGACTTTGGAAGTGAAATTCAACAAGTTAGTACTCAGTCAAGTCCATAATTAAGGTCTTGCCTTGTCTTAACTCAAGTTTGTCAATGAAGGAGATAACAACGAAACGTGAGCCTTTCGTTTTAATTTAGTACTAATAATCAATGATCGAGCTCCCCCACCATAATCTTAATCACCTTCAAAAGGTCTGTCTAAGCAAAATTAGGCTGAATTGAGTGCAATGCAACACCTAGGCAGCCCTAGGCGTTTAGTAGCATCCAAGGTTAATCACAAGATTCACAACACCACACATCCGATAATCACAAGCATGATATTGTAGCTATTTTTGTTATAAAAGTTTTAGAAGAAAGCGACCACCAATACACATATATACACAAGCACACTTACAATACTGGGTAGTGTGTTTGTTTTGAGGAAAGTCCAAGTCTTGCACAATTTAGATTTGGACATCCTTATAGGTTATGGTATCTTGGCATGCAATTCATGTGTTAGCCATATATATGCTCCCACCTTACCTTCAAATAAGTAATACTACTTAAAGCGTCATAAAGGAGAGCATCGGTGGAATCACTGGTTGTATATATATCCACGAGTTTTATCTCCTTATCATGTGTGACTAAGTTACGTAACGAGTGCGATGAACTCATGAGTGCGTGACATCCAAAAATCTCTCCTCATAAAAAGTCAATTTTAGTAGATACTATAAATATGCACGTGAAGAGACTTGACCTAGTCTTAGTCGATGGAAACTTATTACAACTGTAAATACAACAAATCTAGTCAGTATGGAAGAGAGAAATGAATTTAAATTATAGAAGGATATTCTTAGGGCTTTCAAGGTTTGATAGAGTCAAGACTTGAGGGAATAATTGAGAGAAGAAATCATGTGAACATTAGTCAAACTAAGCTTGACCCCTTGATCCCTTGCAAAACTTAAAAGTTAAATACAATTGTTAAATTCAGAGAGACGGGCCAACGGCCCACTATTAGTAACATCGATATTGTTCCCAACTTAACCACCTATAAAGTTCAGTAGGTATGAGATTTTATTACAAAAGGCCTCGGTGATATTAGTAGTGGAACTATTCATTATATATTTTATTTTATTTTATTTAATCAAGTTTCCAATGTGGGACTGATTCTTCAACACACCCCCTCACGTGGGACCACCACTTAGCATGCCACATGTGGAGCCAAGTCCACATCGGAGTCAAACATTCGAGTCCAACACGTGAGCACCACGTATTGAGTAAGGGTAAAGACCCAATTCAGGCCCAGTCAATCAACCCACTTTGATACCATGTTAAATTCAGAGAGACGGGCCAGTGGCCCACTACTAAAAACACCGATATTGTTCCAAACTTAACCACCTACAAAGTCCAGTAGGTGTGGGGTTTTATTACAAAAGGCATTGGTGATATTAGTAGTGGAACTATTTATTATATATTTTATTTTATTTAATCAAGTTTTCGATGTGGAACTCATTCTTCAACAACAATTTGAAGGACCTTATTATCTCCTTATCATTACTAATATAGGCTAAGCCCCTGGTCAAAAGATCTTCAAAATAACTCGATCAACAAGTTAACTTTCCATATATATCTTAGACTCATCTGTTGGGTTCTCCCAGGTTGTCTCCACCTGTGATTAGCAAATATTAAAGTTAAATTAATAGTATAAACGCAGCCTAAGTCATTAATCAAAGGCTCTCCGTACGTCGTGATCAAATTTACAGACAAAAACAAAGCCATCCTTCTCATAATCTTCTCTGCTAATGACCATTGAGATGAAACGACAACGTAGCTTACTGTTTTCTCTTAACTCATTATATATTTCTGGCTCATCCCCCATAACACGTTGGACTTTGAACAATTGCCCCCTGTTCCAACTACAATTAATTTTAATAAAAACCCTAATTAATTACCCCACAAGCAGTTGTATATATATATATTCTTAATTCAAATTTTAAAGTGAAGCTTTTCTGCCTACTTTTGTTCCTCCATCATCAAGCAAGAGGGCTTTCAATGCCTTTTGTTTGTTCTCAGAACCGAAGTCGATGTTTCATGTGTTTGAAGTTTGAACATCTAGAGGAATATGGCCTCTTAATCAATTATACTATAAACAAAGCCTCAATTAATAATTAAGAGCTTAATTAAACTTTCTCAATCGTTTCAACTTTATCATTGAATTTTCTTTTTGAAAACGAGTTACATCAAGGTATATTACAGTGTTTTTTGTTTGTTTTGCCAAAATTAAAAAGAAGAGGGGTAAAACTCATACACGGGTACCAAAAAGACTTGAACTCGGGACCACTTGGGAATACATCAAAAGTCCGAATCAATCCAACACACACCCCGTTGCTAAAGTATATTACAGTTGGGTTTCATGTAAACTTATTAGCTTACTTAAAACAAACATGAAGAAGTAGTTAATATATTTTCTTCTAGATTGAAACCAAAGTATACCCTAGATATGGGGTAATCATCCACACTTGCCATGGCCCATATGCAACCTGGGTGTCGGGCTTTGACTGGTCAAAGAGGGACAAAACTTAGCACCATTTTCAAATATAATCTTTTGCTTAACATAATTTAAATAAACCTTCTATATGATAATGTGATGAAGGATTTAAATCAGCTTTATTATTTTGGTATTTTTCTTTTTGAATTTTGCTCTATTTGTTGGAATATAAAGTTTGGACAATTTGTTGACGTATTCATAGAGACAACTCGAAAAAAGATGAAATACTATTTTAATTGAGACGAAGGGGGATTTTATCGATGAACTCAATTGGAAGCAATGCAAGACTACAAGTTCCAAAGAGTATATAGTATACTCTCATTATTGGCAAAAATATGTTGTTACCAATGCACTTCTGACACAAATAATTGGGCATGACATCGAAATAATAACCAATTGGTTATATAATTTATCAATTAGGCTAAATTGAGGCGGTTAAATAAACAAAAATCTCAAAAGTACAATTTGTATTTCATTTTAGACTGAAAACCCTAACGAACTACACATCTTTTTCATCTCTACATTCCTCCCTATCCCACTTTGTAGGTCATCTATCTCTTCCTCCACACCATGATCTCACCAACCTCTTATCCTTATATTGCCTCGAACAGTTTTTCTCTCATCATCGTCTTGCCTTAAGTGGTCGGACCAAACCTAGTTGTTGTCTTGGATGAGTCGTCTAACTATGGCAACAAAGGAAAATGCCTTGAACTTCTTATAATTGTACTTAGGCCATCTCCAACCTAAGGGGCTAAATCCAAAATATCCCAAATTATTACTCAAAACATCTCCCAACCCAAGAAAATGAAGGGGCCAAAATTTGGAAAAACCCGAACTTGGACCCAAATACCAGTCCAAGTATTGCCTGGATCCAAAACTATTCGTGGAGCCCACCTACATCTGAAACAGACCACATGTGAAAAGATTCTAACATGAGCCCCAGCGCCAAACTTGATGCTGCTTTTTGTCTTCTTCTACTCGGTCACGTGTCACTCTCCTAAGAAGTTGCTGTTGGAATCCAACGACAACATTTGAATAAGCTGATGCTTTTTTTTGGGTATATACATATAACTTAAATCAACGATCTACATTAAATCTAAGCTATTTTAACTGTAAAAAAAAAAAAATCCAATGGCTGAAATTTAAATCCAACGGTCAAAATAATATTTTAAATTAATCTAGATCAGATCCAACCCCAAAACTCACTCCAAACTCTATAAATACCCATCCATTTCTCAAATAATCTACTAAAAACATTTTATCTATTTCTCAATTTATTTTTCCTTTTTCAATCTCATCAATCTCCTTTTATTCTTGTTGAAGATATCCACAAAATCTCAAAGAGGTGTGAATTGTGTGTTTTCTTTTGGAATAAAATTATATTTGTGGAATTTTAATTTTTATAGGTCAAATTGTTAAAAAAATTTAATTATGAAGTTATGTTAAAAAATTGAATGAAGAAAAGTTATCCATAAAATAAAATAAAAAACCATTTAAAAATAATTTAATAAAGTTGCGGAAATATAAGGTGAAATTAGATATATACGACTCTTGCTTATAAAAGCAATGCTAACACACTTGCGTGTCGATGATTGTCGCTTGTAAAATCCACAATTAATTTATTAATCTTGATAGTTATGATGTTTATTATGATTTAAGCACGTATGGTAGGATCCCAAGGTTAATAAAATATGAGATTTGGCGTAGTAATAATTTGCAAGTTTCCTACTGACAGTTTCAGAACTTTGGAACAGAGCTGGGTGATGACTCTTATTTTATCGTTTTGCTAATGCTCTAGCTGGTGGTGATGTGGCGATTACTAGCGTGGGGACCCTCAGGTCTGAAAGAAATAGTGCCACTCGTGCGGCGTGTCAACATCATAATTGAAGGAAGCAAAGGGGTAGATTCGATTTCGCAATTTCTTATTCACCACGTGCACCGCAATCCCGAGGAATATTAACGGCTGTCTCCTCTCAGCCTTTGTCATCTTGCTCTCTTTTATTCAACTTTTTCATTTTAAAATAAAGAAACAAAATAATTCTAATTTTCTACCTTAACAATTTGTTTGTTCTTTTACTATTTGAAATTACCCTAACAACACCAACATGAGTTGATCCAAGTGGAAGGGGTTTGGATTCTTTAAACAAGAGGTCCTGGGTTCAATCCCAAGCACTTGCGAATAGAGCAGACTCTGTTGGGAGAGGTCCCCGCTTTGCGCCTGATCGTATCTCGATGGATTTAGTCTCCGCAGTCACGCGGGGATGTCAACTTGCACCTAATCGTCTCCTCCTCCTTCCATCTAGGTTAAAATTAATGATAAAACAAGTCGTTTCAAACGCACCTTTATGAATGTTCTGTTTCTCTCCCACCCCCAACCCCAGCCGCACCCACGCCACTCCCCGAGCCTTACTTGTTGTGACCCAACGCCCTCTCTCTCTCTCTCTCTCTCTCTCTCTCTCTCTCTCTCTCTCTCTCTCTCTCTCTCTCTCAGTTTACCCATTTTTTATACGATTGGTTTTCTAAATAGAAGATCATCTCATAACCTAATAATGGGTGCAATATTTATTTTAAAAAATGGTTCCAATAAATAAAGTACTTGCATGCATTTAGATTTTCACAATTATTATTAAGGGGTAGAAAAAGGAAAAGGGAAAAGACACAAGAAACTGTGAGCAATGCCCGAACCCACATAATGTATGGCTTTAGCATCACATGAAACATATATGCAATTAGGGTTCTCTCTATTTCTTTAATTATCCCTAAAAGTTTGTGGACAAAGTTTAGACAGATGTGTACACAATTGGTGTCCTCCTTTATAGATTAGTTGAATTCCTTCTATATACATCAAAGTCGAAAAGCAATTATTTTGATTAATATTATCCCCTCTTAATTTGTATGCCTTCTTGTCCCCAACATTCCTCTGCCTTTTCATTTCCCTGCCCAAGTGGCCAACAAATACACATTACTCAAAGTCATTCCTCCTTTGCGGTAATGGCTGCCAATGAGGTCCATGGCACCTGCTCAAACCCCTCCTGATGACAGGTGCCATTTGCAATTCATACTCCATTTGGATTTGGGATTATAATTCAGAGTTTTGCTTTAACGTTCTTTTTCAAATCTCACACTACTTTACACGGATGAGTTTCACAATATCATGAATCTCATCTCATCACTTAAGAAAGTTGAAAAACTTTAACGTATAGTAGATCACAAAGATTGTGGGTTAGTACTAGTGTGAAGGACCACATATGCACAAACTCTTAGCCATAGAAGCAAACAGAAAATTGGGATTAATTAGCTATTTAGCGGCTGTTTTTATTTGCATTTCTGCTCATATAAATGATAGAAGCAAGCAGAAAAAATAGGAGCTGGAAAGAAGAATAGATCTCGCAATATCTTACACGACCCGTTAACACGACATGAATTCACACGAAAAAATCAGTATTTGAGTCAAGCCTAATGAGTCGGGTTGAAAACAGGTGGACTCGTTAGTCACCCGTTAGCTTAACGGGTCGTGTCAGTTAATCTGTTAAGAGAAAGGGCAATTTTGTTATTTACATTCTAAATCCCTAAAATCCTAGTGCATGGTCTTCGTCTCTATCGCTGCTTCACTCACGCACAAATATCCCTTGTTTCACAAAAATCCGAGTCGAATGGGAGCTGGCTTTGTTCTCGTATAATAATAATAATAATAATAATAATAATAATAATAAGAGATGCCTTTGTGAGATCAGTAGCCACCTCCGACGATGACGAAGATTTGGGGTTGGATGTCTGGTTTTGCAGCAGCCAGATCTGAAGGGGACACCGCCTTTTGGTCTAGTATCGCGTCAAGATTTGCAGAACTTTGTGTTGACAGAGTCACACCTTGGGCACTTCAAGGTATGCTGGTTTGGATGGTGATGCGGCCTCCGCTCAGCCCACTGAATGAATCACTTTTATTTCAATTACTAAATATAATGTATAATTCGGATGGTGTTTGTTTTATTTGTGGTGTTATTTTCATGTTGTTTTCTTGTGTCGCATGAATGCTTGTTGTGTTTGCTTCCTTTTCCTGTGTTGGAGCTTTCCAGTAATGAAGTTTCATCTTTCTCGACCAAAAAAAAAGGGAGAGTTTGGGGTGGTTTTGTCTGGGTTTGTTTTTTTTTTTTTTTTTTTTCTTCATCTTTTTTCAATTTTTTTGTCGTTTTTTATTCTTAATGGGTCAAACGGGTAGTGTCTAGTTATTCCCCCATTAAGTTAACGAGTTGACACGAACAAGACCCGCATGCTAGGTGGGGGTATTTATTTAATTAAGTTAGGGTGTCATTATTAAGTTTTGGGGTGTGGGGCTAAGCGCACGTCTACATGTTTGTAGCTGTGGGTGACAAACCAAAAGTGATTAAGATTATATAAGATTACTGAATTATTAATACACTGTGTTGCTCAGACAAACCCTGACTCCATAACTTAAACAAAGCAAAGAAGAGAAAGGGAAAGGAGCAGAAAAATCCTCTCTCTCACTCTCTCTTCGTAATGTTTCTGCTTCCCTGGGCACCAAGCGTTGCATTCCAGTGTCATTATCTCTTGTTTCATTCATATTTCGAATATGCTTTTTAATTTTTAGTTTTCTTTATCTTCCACGAACCAATTTGGTATTGTATATGCCCAATGAATCCAAATAATCACATTGGCACATTCCACCAAATATGTTTTAACATTCAATTAAATTGATCACGCGCTTATTGGATCTGATTAAAAATGTTCTTCCTTCGATTTGTGGAACTCCATACCAATTAACTATTGAAATACTTTTGTCTCCCATTTCTATAATTTGAAGGGTCCAGCAGTTCCCCAACCTGGGTTTTGATTACTTAATCAATTCTCTTATCCACCTAATTAAATAGTTAGTGATGTGAGCTTGTCTAATGACCGCAATTTTGTCGGGAACCCTAGCACAATCCAAATTTTACCATTCAATTCCATCTTTTTTGTGTAATTATTTAGGGCTAATTATGCTACATTTGTTGCAAGTATATGAACACTAGATGCTTTGCAGAGAGGTTTAAAATTAAATATTGGTTTTATTTGATAATTAATGTGGCTCTACATGTATTACTAACCAACTACATATACAAAGAATGAAGCTAAAATTGATAGAAATGGGGTTGGTTTGGGGCATAGCTCTTTTTGTCGTATAAGGATGTAGAATGGAATCTAATATGAGAATGGGAGTATAGAAATTTGAGATGGAAGGTAAAGGGAAAAAAATAATGAAGTATGTTCCCCATTAAGGGGACCTAATGCAATTCATTAATGATTATTTTATAATCAACTCCACTCTTCCTCTTGTGTTTATAAACACGGTGGTGATAATGCTGAGCACAAATTAAGCTAACAGAGCAAAAATCACCAACAAAAAACAAAAAACCCTCCCAATTAAAAAAGATCATCAAAACCATGGCTGGTTCTGGTTCTCCTTGTGGAGCCTGCAAGTTCTTGAGAAGAAAATGTGTGAGAGGGTGTATTTTTGCGCCTTATTTCTGCCATGAACAGGGAGCTACCCATTTTTCTGCCATCCACAAGGTTTTTGGCGCAAGCAATGTGTCGAAGCTTTTAGCTCACCTTCCGTTGAGCGATCGATGCGAAGCCGCAGTGACGATATCATATGAAGCTCAAGCCAGGCTTCAAGATCCCATATATGGCTGTGTTTCACATATTTTTGCTCTCCATCAACAGGTTAATCATTTAGTACCCTTTGACCTTGAACTTGTGGAAAACTATATAAAACCTAATTGAGTTTCTGTTCAGATTGTATGTTGAAGTAACTGATGAGTATATGCTTTTGGTTTGAACTTTTCAGGTGGTCAACTTACAAGCACAGTTAGCTTTCCTCAAGGATCAAGCAGCCCAAAGCTTTGTCAATGGCTCTGCTGTAGCAAACCCTAATGAGAAATTTTATGGGAAACTTCCTTCTCACACAGAGGAAGCTCAAAGTTGGTTTCATGAGTTAGAAAATTCATCCAACTCCATGCCACAATTCAATTCAACCCACATCAATAATTCTGGAACTACATCATACTATGAGAATGGAATTATGAATTCAAATAACTCTGTTAATGGGAGTTATGAAAATTCAGTGAATATCCCAGAAGAAAATGTCTCATATGGCAGCTTCGAAGAGGGCACTTCTCATTCCATGTCTTCTTTTGGCATGCAAACAAATTACAACAGGCAATGGGGTTTTCAGGATGCTGATGAGCTTCAATCAGTGGCTTTCAGCTACATTCACCAGCATTCATGAGGTGACGTACGGCCCGTTGATGAGTATATTGGTGCAAGCATTCTATATATCATCAGTTATTCAGTTTGGAATTTCAGCTCTGCATAATTAGAAACATGCGCTTTAAAATTTGTTGCTGATAGTTAAGCTGGGGATTATATTGAACCCTAGAAATATGTTAATACAAGTGGAAACCCTACCTATTATATATGTTTAAGCTAGTGTAATTTTTTATGTTAGTAGAAGAATAATAGTTTCATTTCTCTGAGTCTCTGACAGGACTGGATAGATCTCATGATATCCTGATTGAGCTATCTTTCTTTGTTTATTGGACCTAATGTAGACCTAGATTTTTGACCTAGCAGTTTGCTTTGTCAATACCCCTTCATATATAAACCTAGTTTGTTGCATTTCAAAAATTAACTATCTTGTGAGGTGCAATTTTATATTCTATTGTTTAATTTGATCTGATCACCTACTGGACAAATCTAATGGCCAGAGCTAACTAAACTAGAGAAAATTCTCTCTCTCTCTCTCTCTCTCTCCCCAATAGAATTGCTTAAACAATGAGATCAAATAGGAATGTAACGGTCGAAGATTTACTAGGTGCAACTAGCTGCACGTAGCTGCACCTAGCTAGCTCAATTCTCTACTCACACTGAATGTGAGGCTCCATCTCCAGCTGATAAACTCCTTGTTTTTTATCTGTATTTTCCTTTTCCTTCTGAAAACTATCTAAGCAAAATGGATGTGGAAGAAGTTAATAATGACTGCAATATCGTCTCATATTTTGGAGTATTATAATTAGAATGAGGGAGGTACCTCAAATTTAGAAATGCCCCTGATCCCAATGGAATCAAAAGTCTTTCTTTTCTTGTGTATATATGTCATTGGAACTTGATGAAAGCTAGGAAACCCAACTCTGGTCTTGACTATCTCCTTTTTCAAAATCTTGTCTTTCCCAAATTTTGTTCCATGATTTCTTGAAAAACATGCAAATATATATATCTGAATACCACATATATATTATTCTCTATCTGTAAGGGAGAAGCTAGAACTTGAATCTTTCCAGTGTAGTAGAATGCTTTCAACATCTTATTTATCTGATTCTTGATATGCTCTTTCTAGTTTTCTCCAAATCAAGATTAATTAGTCTGAAAAATGAATCTTCATCTTACTTTTAGCTCAAATTTCAACTAGAATATATGGCTCTCTCTCTCTCTACTTGTTAGCAGCAATATGTTGCACTGTTGAAACCCTAGCTATCTTCTAATACGCCCGTTGTATATATCAATTTTGTTATATTAATACCTATAGAAATGTTGATCAAATTAACAAAGTAAGAAATGTGATTGCTAATTATGAGATATGAATTGTGAAGTGTATATATTTTATGTTACCCGTACTTTGAGGTATATCTTTTATCATATCAAACGTAGTGGTGAGAAGTCCACTACCCCCAAGTTTCAGGGGTTACAAAACTCTGTTTGATGTATAATCCTTCCATGGAAAGGGGAAGTGGTTTTCTACTATGAATTTCTTCCTCAATGAAACCCCCAGAAGGATTTTTTACAAGATAGATTAATTACTATACGTATATACTTTCAAGGCATGCATTATTCATAATTTCAGACAATTGCTTTAGGTATTAATAGCCAATATTTTTCAGCCAGACTAGGTATTATATTAAGGGTACCCAATTTCTTAATTTTGACTTGTATTATATATGAACCTCATGTACTTGTAGGCTAGCTTGGGGTTTTGGCTAGCTAGCTGAAAATATAGTGTTGCTCAGTTATTAACTAATTAACGAAGATTAGCGATGCATATTACGATTTACTAATTTTTAGTTTGGCTGAAAACTACTTGGATCAAAAGCCAGAACGCATTAATATGCATGGCTATGAGTGTTGTGTTGTGTACATTGTTCATACAATTAGATTAACTTGTGTGAAACGGGAATAAGATTATTTTGCTATTCCCATCCAATCACAGACTGGCACGTGATGCATGGCATGCCGTAATTATTCAGGGATAGCAAAACAGGCTATCCTCATTTCACACAAGTGTTTCTCACATAGAATTCCCTAACAATGACAACTTTTTTGCCCTTCAAGAAGGAAAAAAATAATATTTTAAAAAAGGGGGGTAAAATTGGGTCTTGCTTCCTCAGTTAAAACTCCCTATTCAATTGGATCAAAATCCTTAGTAGACCCAACCCAGGAAGGTTGCACCATATGGTCCATAAGCAAAGTAGCAATGAAAGCCCATTCAAGGCATCTCACCCATTAAGAAAAAATAAAATTAAATTAAAATTAAAACGAGGCAAATTAGTGGCTAAAATAGACAAAATCTTATGGTTGTTGGAGAAGGACCAATCGAATTGTAGCTGGTTTTTTAAGGCTAAAAAAGAGAATGTCCAATAATACATCATTCATGTTACAACAAAATTATTGCCAAACTACCCACAAAACAAAAATAATAATAACTAATTTGAAAAAAAATGAACACATTGATTGATTCATTTCTTTACAATGAGAAGACAAAATCATCCACATTGCAACTTTAGAGTGAAGTATACAAAAGTACACTTGAAAAGTTAAAAACCCCTCCAAAGGAAAAAAAAAAAACACAAAGCACACAACAAGAAGAAGATTGGCCATTTACGCACAAGACGCAGCAGCACAAAGCTCAATGATCTAATTTAAATCATGCAGCGGCCAAACTTTCTTTTCTTCTTCATCATCTTCTTCTTTTCCATCTTTTTCCTTGTCGTAAAACTGCACTAGTGTCAATAATGCAAATTTTTTTGTTTTTTTAAAGTAGAAACGGCACGAACTTGTTGCAAAGAGACAATTACACAGGGCCCCACCTTACATCGGATGGCTTACATTCCACGTGTGTGTGTGTGTGTGTGCAACTGTAGTCAACAGTCAAACTTTTGGTATGTTTTTTAAACCCCAGAGGCATGCTTTTCTTTAGCTTAGTTCACAAGTTCAAGTTTCAACCTTCCAACTTTCTTTATCATTTTTTCCCTTACTCGATTTCATTTTTTATTGCACCCAAAATTATATGCTCTCTCATTTCCCATCTCTATATTTTAGGCTTCAACAAAACTACCTTTAAGAACTATTGGTTACAAATTTTTAAAAAATAGAAACTCATGTCATGTCATTATGTCTAGATTTGATTATGACTAGTAAGCGCTTTGTTCTGGGCGACGCTTGTGCCACAATATTGATCTTTTTTCGGCTAACAACAACAATGTTAATGGTAGTTATGTCGATGCTAATGATGGTTGTTGAGCCATCATAATATATATTTTTGTTTCTTTATAAAATGTATTTTAGGAATTATAAGGGGTCGTGATAAAGTTTTCCAAATTTAAATCAAACCTTAGTATGTGGGAAGGCATTTGTCAAGATTCAAACTCATATTATAGCTAGCATGTCCTCTTCATTTCTTCTCCTTTTAAGAAGAAAACTATGGCAAGGAAGAGAGAGACCACACTACTTTTTGAAGCTCTTAGTTTTCTTCTCCTCTATTTTCTACCAAAGTTCAAATTCTTCTTGTCTTCTTTTTTGGTTCTCAGTTCACCTTTTTGCAAAAGCTTTGTCGATTTGAAGTACTCAAATTCAATGATCGTTCATCACCCAAATATTTTATTAATAATTGTTTCTGGAATAATTACTTTTTTTAAAAAAGTTGAACTTATGGAGTGGAGAGGGTCGATGTGTGCATATGTTCTACAGGTGCATTTTCTATAATTTATATATATATTTATTTTCAACAGTGCATGCAATTGTTTGTTTTGGTGGACACAAAGCATTTGTTTAATGCCAAAGAGGCAGAGACAAAGTATGAAAGTGGTTACAGGCCGCTTGACTGGACTGGCTGCGAATTTAGTTTCTACGCCACAGTTATGGGCCCGAAGAAATTATAATCCATTATTTTATCCAGTTAACTGTGGCCTCACAGCCATTATTTATTTAATTTCCATGAACCCTAATTTTTTAAAAATATCTTGTGACCTTATTTCTTTTTTGGTTGAAAACATCTGAAAGGCTAATTGGATGTATAGATTCTTGGTCAAATGTCAAATAGCGTTGCGGATCGGATCACTGTATAGTATCTACTTTGTTGGACATTAACGGATGGAGGGATTCGAATTTGCGATCTCTTTTAACATTAAAAAGAAAAATATCACTCGACTATAAATTAATGTTGGTAGGATCATTTTTAGCCTGATGATAAGATGGCCATCTATCTTTTTCATAGATGGGAAAGGTTAGGCTAGTTTCGATTAAAGATTAATATGTCTTAATTTGCTTACAAATAATTATAAGGTTTGGAGAACCAAACACTTTGCCTAATTGGTTTGACAAATTAAAGTTGCCGAGGTGCTAACTAATGATGCAGTTCTGTGCATTCAATCAAGGGGACACTTTGTCTATATATAAGAATACAAAATCATAGGTATGATAATATTTAAATTAGATTAGGGTACTAATGTTAGGTGAACTTATTAGAACAAAAACCTCAAGCTAGCAAGTGGGACCATTAACTACTCACATCAAGGCTAAAGCGTGTGTTTAGCCTTTAACTACAATCATACCATTCACTTGATCTTCCCCTAATCAATCACAATGTCAAACCCTAGCTCCTAGGGGATGTATACTAATAGCATCTCCAAGAGTAACATTAAACTTTTTAAATTAAAATTTGTTGACTTATGTGGCAATTTGAAAAGGTTTATTTGCTACTTGAATAATTTTTGCTCCAACAGACTCTTCAATTCAATTAATGCAATATCATGTAAAAGAATGAAAAATATGAAAACATGTGAAAAATGTCTTGCATTTATTATCTGAAAAGAAAAAATGCATGTTTTTAACATTTTTGAGGTAGGTTTTGTTTTTCCAAAGTAAAATTAAATGATTTGAAGAGCCGAAGTTAACTTACCAGTCCTGAAGAGAGAGAGAGAGAGAGAGAGAGAGAGAGAGAGGTTGCATCTTTGATGACTGAGTTTGACAAGGCTGTTAGAGAGATTTTTTATATGATGTAACTCACCTATTTGAGCATCCAAAAGTGGTTGAAGAGGTTAATGGAGATGCTCAAAGAGTCCATTATCATCTACATTGAGAGAAAGCTCCTAAATTTGTATTTGATAGATTTAGTGTTTTTTCAAATATAAGCAATATTAGGGAAGAAGGAATTCGAATACAGGACCTCGGGTGCATCTATTTAGCAACATGATAGATAAGCTACATGAGTGTAGTTATTTATTTAATTTTCCTAATTAGAAATGAATAATACTATCAAGGAGATGGACCAATTATCTTGATTGAGAAGGAAACGATTAAACTAATCTTGGGATTTCCGGGAATATTGAAGGTGTAGATGTCTCATATGCCTTTGCATGCCATTGCAAATATCATATAGAATAGAATAGATATTAGACACCATTTGTAACTAGGGGCACCATTAGGTTCAAATTTAAACACATGTTTAATTTTTATTTCTGCAAGTGTACTTGAACCTTAGCTAAACCCATGGAAAATAGATTAAGATATTTAAATTGTAGAGTGCTCAAACGTATCATCATTTGTATTTAACGGAGGAGGGG
The DNA here is from genome assembly GCF_965620075.1 of Prunus avium. NCBI lineage: Eukaryota > Viridiplantae > Streptophyta > Magnoliopsida > Rosales > Rosaceae > Prunus > Prunus avium. The sequence goes on from NC_142291.1 coordinate 37,972,698, forward strand.
AAGACAATTAATATAGTTGAACTTTTGTGTTGAAGGTAGCATCAAATGCCCTATCACTGAAGTTATAAGCCAGGCCAAACGTACCATTGTTGAATTTGATAAGGAAAGATGCAATTAACAATTCAGGATGACTCGGATTTCAAGATTTTTCTTCAATAAGGTCAATGTTGTGTATTCTAATAAGTCACTCAATAAAGACTACATTATCTGAGTAAGATTAAAGTTGAATATTTCAATTAGCCAAGTAATTTATGCACCTGAAGTACTAATAATTTTAGTATACAGCAGAGAGAGAGAGAGAGAGAGAGAGAGAGAGAGAGGTCTATTGTAGATTTTATGACTTAAGGTGCTAATTTCTTGTTCTTCAAACAAAAAGACAAGCTCAGTATATACATCTTTGGGCATAGCACATCTGAAAGACCAGTCATATGACTCATAATCTTGAAAAAGAAACATGATGACAGATTGATTCAGTTTCTCATCATTCTGAGGGCCAGTGCCTGAAGCTCCCCCAAGTCACCATTGTATGGTCTCTTCTTAGAACAGGCTTGGTATGAGAAGTCATCTCTGCTGCTTTGTATCTCCTGCATATTCATAGCAATATCACTGCAGTTGTGGTCAATGGATTCAAGCGAGCTCTGAGGTGAAATAGGATTCATGTAACTTGGATAATTTGGAAAGTTTGTGACTCCATTCACATTCCCTGGCCACTGAGTGCTCTCTATGTTCCTTGAATCAGCAAGGCTCTGGTGAGCCAGTTGAGCCTTTACTTGCATCAATTGTGCTTGCAAACATGCCACCTATGAGTGATAAATACTAATTGTTAGACCATGATATGAAAAGGGTTGGCTTAATGCAACCAAAAAACGAAAGGGTTTGCTTAATTCATCCAAAATACAAAAGGGTTTGCTTAATGCAACCAAAAAAACAAAAGGGTTTGCTTAATTCATCAAAAACACAAATTCAACCAAAAAAGAAAAGGGTTAAGCTTAATTGGCAGAAAAATTGAGACTTTTTTGGTAAGTACCTGTTGTTGCAGGGCAAAAATGTGAGCCACACATCCATAAACAGGATCTCTGATTCTTGCTTGAGCTTCATAGGCAATTGTGACAACAGCTTCACAACGATCATGAACAGGGACATGCAACAACAACTTGGACACATTGCTAGCACCAAACACTTTGTGAATGGCAGCAAATCGAGCAGGCCCTTGCTCAGAGCAAAAATAAGGTGCAAAGATACAGTCAGAGGCACACTTTCTCCTCAGAAATTTGCATGCCCCACAAGGAGAGCCAGTGCCAGAGCCATTACTGCCAGCCCCAGAAGCCATTTTTGGGTTTGGTAGAGAATAAGAGAGTGAGTGATTGAGTGAAAATTGGGAGAGAGAGAGAGAGAGAGAGAGAGAGAGAGAGGGGTTAAAATATTTTTAGGCACACGAGCACACTAGGAAATGGTGCACATAGAGAGAGATATATGACTTTGGGGTTAATGGGGTTGGGTTGAAGGAGGAAAGTGGGGCATTGAGAAACATAAAAGGGGGGGTCTTATAAAAAATGTGAACGGGGGACAAGGAAGGTCTGTGTGTTGGGTTCTAAGGGGACATTTCTTAATGGTTTTTGTAATCTGATGGGGCTACTTTCTTTAAGGCTTTCAACTTACTCTCATACAATTTTTTTCCTTTCTTTTATCTTTCAATGGTTAAGAGTTTGATTAACATTTTTTTTATGTGAAGTTTGATTTTGTTGGTTTGAATATGTTTACATTTTCCGCCGAACGCCGCACCTGGGAACTGCTGCAATTTGTCGCCTTGTGGCATACCTGCTGGTATTTTTCTACCGACAATTACTAATGATTCAGTTACCCTGAGCAATATAGATGAGAAAAATGCTTATAATATGGTATGAGGAGGAGGTATAATTTATTAAACTATAAATTATTAATTTGCTACACAATAATCATGCTTAATTCCATTAAACAAGTTGAATACTTCAAACTTTTGGGAAGCCTGGTGGAGAAAAACTGGTCCTGCTTTGGTTTCGTTTTTTGTTGCAGTTTGCTTGAGGTTTTGGAAATTGGGTTTTGTCAGATGAGATGAGATCAGAAAAATGATGAAGGGACTGGTGCTCTCTTGGAGCTGAAGGTTTCATTGAGCTTTTTCAAGTGTAGAAGATGATTATGGAGTTTGTGCAGTTTGTGTTTTTCTCGTGCGTTATGCATGCCACCATTTATCACATCAGACAAAAGAGAAGCCAACTCAAAAGTCTTAAAGTGGTTTAATATAACGCTATCGTTTTCTCCATACATCTATCACAAATTAAATGCACATTTGTTTGCTTGCTTCACTCAATTTACTGGCCTCAACCACAACCACAGGTACTGCAAAGCAGTATTTCATTTTCTGGACCTTATTTACTTATACCAAACAAGAAACTTCTGTGTCAGTTGCTAACCAAAACTCCGTGTAATAAGTTGGTTTTCTAGTATTCAATGGACTTGTAGCTTAAGTGTTCGAATCCCTCCTCATCTAATGTCCTTATAAAAAAAGAAGTTGGTTTTCTAGTATTTTTTTTAAGGATCTTTCCTATTTATAGGAGCGAAAATATATTATTCACACATACTACACCAATGTTAGAACTCGAATTCTAAAACCTAAGACTTTCCTAGATAGAGCAATTGCTCCAAACCACTATCCTTTGCGGTTTTCTAGTATTATTGTTTGTTAATTAATCCCAGTTGCTGCAGCCTTTGTTAATTAGGAAAGAAAAACTAATTCAATTAGCAACTAGTCTAAGTGACATAAATGACATGACCAACCCAAAATGGAACTTGGTCAATCCAAGTATATGACCAGATTTGTGCAAGGGGAAAGTGCAATGAACGGATGAAATCATAGGACAGGTGCCTCAGAGAGTCAGAGTTATTGTTGACCAGCTGTAGAGAACAGAGCAAGAAGACCTGCCACCTCCGTTGGGTGCATATATAAAAATGCTGGGTTACATCAGAAAGGGCCAGAAGAAGGCTCAACTGCATGAGTAGGGCTCGTCATTCTAACTGAGGAAATTGGCTGTATGTACCAAAAGCTACATTCCCATGTCACAGATTCACAATTCTTAGCTCAGCTCAGCTCTGCTGCTGCATGCATACCTTATTTGCCAAGCTCTTACCACCAGATCACACGAACGATCGGCAGTAATTGAACATGAAAAAAAGAAGAAAAAAAAATTCCTATCCGTTCACACATGACGTTTGCAGCTTAGCTACATTTATTTGGAGTCAAATTTGGATCATCATCAAGCACATGGCACACATGCAGAGCTGCCTCCAAGATCCCATATCGAGAAGACTTTAGAACCAACAAACACCTTTCAGTTCATCCCTGGTTTAACGCAGGCACAATCGGTTACATAATTTTCTCTCACTCGTAGCTTTGGATGACCTTAAAAAAGGACAAAAGAGAAACACCACCTTTATCCATTTCTTCATCTTCTTTATTAGAGGGTTCAGAACAAAACCAACTTACAGAAAACTTTTGGCCCAGTTGGGGATGATTTAAAAACATCCCTATTTATGTTTCCATAGAAACAGTCCAGTTCAGTTTTTCAGTCTAATTTCCCATAATGATTTTGGGAGGGAAGAAGCCCATATATCGTAGAATGATGATATCCTCATGGTAACATATATATATATACACAAAAGGGTTGATTGACGAAAAAGAAAAAAAAAAGTGCATTATATAGCCACAGGAGCGAGCAAAATGCCCAAAGGGTTTGATTCCATTACTTGAAAAACATTCTCTACAATGCCAGAAGCAAAAGTTAAAAGATCTCACACAATCCCCAAAACAGATCTTTATTGATACGAACATTCAAAACCCTAGAACAGAGAAACATCGTGCGAGTTTCTGAGCACACCACCACACTGTACACCATGGCCAAAATACTGGACACCAATGTCTCCCTCACCTCTTGTGATGAAACCTCACCTTCAACAGGAATTGCATCTTAACCTGTCCATAGATGTCAACACCCAGTTAAGTTACCATATGTCTCCAAAACAAGTGAAAAAATAGAGTCACAAGTGGTAATGACCAACAAGAACAAAGCTCAGAACTTACTTGAGCTTTATCATAAACAATGTACTCGTTATACATTAGCTCAGAGGCCTTGATATTTGATGGCACTGGTTTTCCACAAGGCACGATGACATCGTCCTTCCATTTTACATACTCCGACTCCTGAGGTATTTTCTTGCCAAGCCCCTTTGTAGAGTGCTTTCCTTTAGGAGGTTTGTCCATATACTAGAGTATAGTAGCATACAAATAAGTTAGATGGGCAAAAGTCACAGAAGAAATGGCAGGTTTGATGTATCTGTATGGGATTATTTTTTTGTCTACACACAACAAAACTACAAACTTTTAGGGTGCATAAGAGCCTCCACATACTTCACTGAAGTTATACATGACAAGTATATACCACTAGTAGAACACTGTCAAACTACAATTAGAATATTCAAAACACACAATCAAAGCACATAAAAAGATAATGGAAAATGTCCTCACCGTAGCCTTCTTGAGCTCATGGACCTCCCCCAAGGCAACTTCACTTAGAAGCATGAGGCCCACAGGATTCTTCTTGTCTGTATAGCAATACTGAGCACTCTTACTGACAAGGTCAGCAAAGTAAATCCCCTTCCCAAACTGTAATGCGAAATGTTTATGCTTTTAGTCTTGCAGAAAAAGCATAGACACTGCAACTGTGTACACGCAGAGGCACACAAAACATAATACATGGATAGACATAAATGTGTAGAGAGAGAGAGAGAGAGAGAGAGAGAGAGAGAACCATATAACCAGTAGCAGGAGCTTCAGGAGGAGCTATTCTCAGTCCTTGGCTAAGTATGCCCACAAAATTTGTAAACCGAGAACCTGGGAGTATAAAATTATTAGTTCTATTTCTACTCTTGATCATAGGTCCTAATAAATTTAGTAGTAGATTTTACGAAAGATTTCAAGGAACAATAGTCATTCCCATCTCACAGCACACAAAAATCATTACATGAAGTTCAAAGGCAGCGAAACTAACCATGCCAAAGAAGCATTCTGTTGTTAAGCTTTTTCCGATAGGGAGCAAATTTATCAAATTCCCCTTCCCTTTCAAGAGCAAAAACTTCTTCAAGCTCAAGGCTCCAATCCTGATATTATCATAAGAAGCCAGACACACGATTTAGAAAAATATATCAATTGACATTAAGTGTTGAGTATATAGAATAGGTCACCAACATAGTACGCTCGGAACTCAAGTTATCAAGATGCAAACCCACCGTATGTGTAGGGGCATGAGTAGTAAGAAGATATTTTTTAATCAACTGAAAATCTTCACTATCATGAGGAATTGGATCAATATCACACCGGAGCTTCCTATACTTCTCATCAAGGGAGTCATCGGTATCAGCATCAAAACCAACTAATCTGGAAGCAATTTCAATGTCCTGGAGAGCTTCTAGCATTTTCACCTGCCAAGGATACAAAAAAGCTGTATAAACATCTTATGCCTTGCTTGTAAGTTGTAACTATGCAGACTTGCCAAAATCAGTTGCAATCTCTCATTACAGCAGTAACTTCAGCATCATGAAAAATTTAATATTTCAATCCCTCTGGTAAAAAAATTAATGAATCCTAACATAAATAGTAATATAAGCAATCCGTTAAGGAGAGATTGGCATCATCAACCAAAAAAAAAAAAACCCAAAAATAAATCATTTAAATTCATGCATATTACATATAGGTTCAGAAAAACCATCTTAAAATAATGGAAAGGCGTAAAGGAAACTGTGAGCTTGAGAATGTGCAAAAACATGAAAGATGTAACCACACAGATCCTTATGTACCTTTGACTTAAAATCATCCTCATCTCTAATAACACGTGGATGTATGGAAGGTATCACAGTGAAAAATCGATTGCTTGCATCTACAATCAAGCTCTCTTTCATGGAAGGAGCATGGCCATTACTATTCAACAGATTCTGTATTTCCGTTAATGCTTCAAACCCTGAACATAGAGATCAGAAAAAGAAAATAAGGACTGGAGGAAAGGGCGCAAGACTTTATTATGCAAACTACTAAACATTAAACTTGAAAATATAACATTTTGATATCTGAACTCTACAGAAAATTGAAGAGATTCTCTTTTCAATATTTACCCTTTTGGATATTTCTTTTACTCAATTTCCCAAGTGGCATTTCTGACATATTTATCTCAAATTCCATCATGGCAGCTCTGCAAAACTTAAGACTTAGTCTCATAGACATACAACTCATAGATAGATAAAAAGAGATGGAAGAGAGAGAGAGAGAAACAAAGGTTGAAACTAAAAAAATTTAACCTGTATGTTTCAACATTGAAAAGCATCTTCATCAATTCTGCTAAAGGAGGAGCTAGTTTGCTGGCTGCATTGTTCTGATTTTTCTTGGAAACCTGTTTGTTAACCCCATAATCCTACAAATTCCAATTTTTAATCAAATAAACTTTAAGAAAAAGAAAATACAGAAACAAGGATTCACCACCAAGGATGGGTCCTTCACATTTGAGGATAATTATAAAAGAAATAAAAGAATAAGCAGTACAATATCCAATGGAAAGAATCTGCCAGGTTGCTTCTGAAAATTTTGTTTTTGCTCCCATGCTTCCCACGAATTCCCAGTCTTCTCAAGGAACAAACGTTTAAATTCACAGATCGCATCTGATTTCGACATCTCTTCCAGTTTGTTACCTCCAATTTTATCATTCCCCACTCGTCCCCATTTACGAAACACATAGCAGTCTGAACTCTTATCATCTTGTATAATTTGGAGAATGTAGTAACTAAATAGAAAAGAGAGAGCAAGAAAGAGTTAGAAATCAGAATTTATAACATACATTATCAAAAGAAAAGGCCCAATTAACTACAAGTATATTGAGAAGTAATAGGCCCTAATAGGAGTTCCGAATACTTATTTTAAAAGCAAAACTAACTGCAAGTGATGGGTAAACTAATACAGAAAAGTTTAACTTCCAATACTGTAGAATAATGATTTTATCCCTTTAGAGAAGAAAAAAATTGATAGTACAATAATGCTTTCATCCTAACTTAAGTTCAGAAGTAAACTGCAAATTCAAGGGACTACTAGTACTTCCACAAGGATTTGCTCTAATAGTTTATCTTAAAACATGATGGGCAATGCATGAGGATCCGAGGCAAGAAACGATACTAGCAACTTAAGTTCAAGAAATGAGTACTGCCAATTGATGTGGAAAACAACAAGATCAATTCCGGAAAAATTGATTAACAAGAAAGATAGAATAAACCAAATGCACCTGTTAACACCAGTTGATAAATCAGACATGCTTAAGGTCGTATTGTAGATGCTTTTCCCATCCTCAAGTATATGACATGTATCTTGCAGACCAGAAGATTCATGAACAGCACTTCGGCCTTTCACTTTGACAGTGACCATGCTAGAGGTTTGACCAACTTCTTCAACTTTGTACAGATCAAATGGAAGCTTCTTCTGTTTTTTAAAGCAATCAACCAGATAATCCTCCCTGACAATTGGTAATTTCATTCTCCTGAAAATGTAACTTATCCCAGTCAAAAACCAAGGTTATACACTCAAGAGTCAAGACCAGCAATTTGATAGCATCTTAACCTTGCTTTTCTCATCTCAGCATCTTTATCATCAAGAGCTCCACTCACAACTAAGCAATTAGTATCTGCACTTTAATTTATTTAACAAAATAACTAATGTTATGCATCTTTAAGTCAACAGATACAGCTATAATCCAAAGAAGGCAAGGCACTAAATCAAATTATGTGCATGAAAAGCACATGCCTTTCTTGATCTTCGAATGAACCAGTCCAGCTACACCCTCAATTTTTCGACTCCATTCTTCCTGCACAATCACCCTTAATGAAATTGATAGACCGAAGTGAAAGTGCAGAAAAAAAAATTTCCACAGATACTACGAATTAAATACACATAAAAGGAACAAATGATCATGCCACGGATTCTTTTGGTAATCCACGAAAAGCAACTTTCAAATCTGCCAAGCTTGCACTGTTAGATGACTGAGATTGGCCATTGAAAGCTTGACTTCCAGAAGGTTTATTAGGTGTTGATGGAGGCAGTATCCGCATTGGTTTCTCAACCCTTTGTGATTTAAACCACTGCAAAATTAAAAACAAAAAACAATAATAACTTAAGCCATAACTAGGATCCCTACATACAGGACATATGTTGTAATTAAATACCTTATTAAGATATAGATTGTCAGTATCTTCTGGGACTTTCCACTTCCATTTAAGGCGTTCAGGTTCCTCAGTAGAGTAAGAACACTTACTCCACTCTGATATGTAGCCATGGCACCGGTACATGCCCCCAGAATAACGAAGAAAACCAGAACAGATTGGGCATCTACTAAGTGCTCCAAACATCATTCCATCAGCGCTAAACAAGTACAACAATAAAGAGTTAATCAACCTCAAGTTAATTAGATGAAAAACTAGTGATCCACTTAGAGATGATAATCAGCTAAGGACAATTAGTAGATCGAATTCAAGCATACTTTGGGAGGGGGGGAAGAAGAAACCAAATAAAAGGTTTCGATTGTGACAACAAATCAAGCAGCAACATTCAACAAGATTATTCTATGTAATCCACTACAAAACAAGACAAATGTATAAAAGCATTTATGGAGAAACAAAATTTAAAAATAAAAATAAAAAGCCAGTTTAAAAAAGTGAAATTTACAAAAATAAAATTGAAAAAATGAACCTAAAGGGAGGAAAAAAAGAAGACAAAAGCTACTCAATTTCCACAGCTAGAACATAGATAATATTACCAGCGCTCACGCAAATCAAGCTCTGAACCTGTTGAATCTTGAACATTCGCTTCAAGCATTTCACGCAACTCAGCAGTCGTCACATGCTTTTTAAGATCATCTTTCAGTGCCCACAGCTCTTTAGATTGGGCCTCCAGTTTACTCTCCAGATCAGTAGCATCCCTCACGGACACATCCCCGCTCGTTGACACATCTCCTTCCGACCTAGCAACTTTTGACTTCTGATCACCACCACTATCTTTTCTTCGTTTTGTGCTAGTGTTAGAAGTTGCCTGTTGCAGAAATTCTTTATCCTCTTGTTCCTCAGTTTTCTTGCCTGAAAGGATGACTACTATAAGAGGAAAAACAATAGCGACTGACAAACAAAAGATAACTGCTTATTACTGCATAGAAACAACCTACAATAAAAACAAAATGAACTTCATACCACCTCTTGCATTAGAAGGAACCTTCTTAACCAAGGCACGTACAGCTGCCTGATCAGCAACTGGGAGGGTCTCCCATCCAGACAACTTCTCCACTTCGGTGGATGGTGATAATTCCATGAAACAGTTGGCATGGTGCCATGCCAGGCCCCTAGGTCCTTGACCTTCAGGCTTGGTTGATATACGGACCTTAAAATGGAATAAAAAGCAATCATGCAGAGTAGTCAACTTCAATTATGCTTTATGAACTAGAATTGGAGAAAGATGTTGTATCTTATATACAATGATGATATACATTTCTATTAAAATAAGCTAACATTTTCTTTATAAATTGGGACTAAAGCTTGCCACAGAACCATAGAATATTGTTGTGGTGTGTCTGGGCAGACATGAGTGCGTGAGAGAGAGAGAGAGAGGATGCTGGGAAGACACTTTGGCTGGTAACTCAACAAGTTTCAGCTTTCTTGTCTTGAACGTGTTCAATCATACACTAGTGTGCCACCCAAAAGAAAAATGGTTTCAATTCATGGTTATCAACATTGAAAACTTACTTTTGATTTACAGATTTCATTTCTCACACCATAGATCCAAAGAAATCTACGAAACCCAACTAATACAAAAATGTACTTACTGAGCATATAAAAGATAGAGATAAACAATTACCAACCTCTGCTTTTAAAATCTTTTGGCTGCAGCTCTTGCAAGTAGCACGAGAAGTTGGTGAAACTTCAATACCACTACTGACCTTGCTTGTTGTTGTTGCTGTTGTTATTGTATCTGGGGGTCCACCACTTTGTACATAATTTCTAATTTCCTTCTGATCTTCCCAACGAAGGAGCTCTAGGCCTTCAACATCATCGGTTCTAGATGCAAGACACAGGCGTATCAGTTAATCACTGCGTTCATCCACTTCACTCAACGGAAAAATGATAAATATGGGAATAATACATACGATTTTATCTGCTTTGCTTTCTTCATTATGCAATCAGCATGGTTCCACATCTGATTCAGAAAACAAGAACAAGCCAAACATTTATACATGTAGTACTTTTTGGGGAAAGGTGTTGAGAAAATAAGAAGGCTGATGAAGAAAACACAAGTACAGCAATGTAAATCTATAAAGCACCATTTTATTCAAGGGGAAAAAGGAGAAGTTTTTAAGCAGAAGAAAATTTCTGCTGTTTTGCAGATTTTAGGAAACTTCTTTCTGGAGAATATTCTTCTTGATTATGTTTTGAACAAGACTTCGACTTTACACTAGAGCTGCAAAACTTGTCCCAAAGAAAACTTTTCCGTTCAAGCAAACATCAGAAAGCGTTTCTTATAACCCAACAATGCTAAACAACGTGAAAAGACCAACAAAAAGGTCCTAAATTTTTATTTTTTTTGGACGAATAAAGGTCCTAACTTTGTACTAACAAAAAGGCAAGCTAAATGAAAATGTAGCAGAATATACAAAGAAACCAAACCCATGTGTTAGAAATTAAAATCAACACATAATCGATGTTTCCAAGCTAAGAGGTGTGAAAGTATAGCAAAAATAACAGGGTTTCTTGCAATCTTTCATGACTTTCTTGTATTATCGTTTGGGTGATAATAGTGACAAATGACAATACAGTGGAAGTGAAATGGGGGTGGTGAGAGAGAGAGAGAGATAGAGAGAGAGGACAGTACAGGCATGAAGCCGTCGAATTGGGTGGCCGTGACCATCTTGCCGAGGCGAAGCTTCTCTTTCTCAATGGGGGATTTACAGGTCTTGCATGATGATCTCGACGACTTGGCATACTCCACCTTCCATGGCTTCGGGGGCTGAGGGTTCGCCATTCTCTCTATCTCTCTTCTCTCTCTCTGGGAAGTGAGACTCTGACTGGTATTGAACTTTCTTTTACCACTGACACTCGGAGCTCCACGCGCTGCTTGTCGCTGCTGTCTGTCAAGCTTTAAGAAGCTTTCTTAAGAAGTTTTTTTTTTTTTTTGGTAAAAGCTCTCTTAAGAAGTTGCTTGCTTAACATCCACATATTTTGACGGATCCGACCCGGCCCATATATGTACTAGGTTATTTTGAACGTCCTTGCTTAAGAAGCTTTCCTTTTAATCCGACCAAAAAAAGGCAGAAGCTTTCCTTTTCCTTTTCCTTTTTTTCTTTTTGAACGTGTAAAGAAGCTTTTGGAAACAAGTCAATTTACCAAAAATTATAAAAAATGAAAAGTAAATTCAGGTCGGCATGTCTCTTGGGAAATTTGTTTAATCCAAAATTGGTGGCATATGAAGTTGCAGGAAAATATTTATCCATAAATAAAAGGGAACATAAGACTATTTTGGTATACATTATACAAACTCCACAGAATAATACTTTGATAATCATCCAATCATAAGTTACCAACTCTGTAGCCATGTATTTGGGTAGCCATATGACAAAAAATACAGGCTAATTCGAGCAAGAAAAAACTGTATCCCTTCCTTTCTCCCAAACTTCATGCTTGCACAACTTTGATGAACTGTCTGAGTCTGCATTGGGGCTTCAAAGTTTGGTGTATGCATGAAATGCACCGGAGACGGAAACTAACTGTTCATTTCTATTGCACCTGAGGAGCTTGCATGAAGAGGTACTGCACATAACATAGAGACTTCAGTCATTTTCCTGATGATATGTTAGAGTTTGATTGGTTTGAAACCATATTTTGATATATGCATACCTCAAAGGATTTTCCTGATCTTTCAAATTCCAGCATGCTTAGAGCAACTTCACAACTCTGTGACACGATAGGCTCAGGGTCCTTTGCGAATTCCTCAAGAAGTGATACACTTTGGTCGTCTACACACAAAATAGCAACTCAATCAAATAACCCAAAACTCAATATTTGAGGTTCAGATGCTATATAACAATCTCACATCAAGTACATTCTTAGAAAAAGGGGCTTCACCGCCTGCCACCTCATATGACAGGCACACAAGAAGGTAGCAGAAAATCCACCTATCAGCTATTGCTCTATATACAGATAGGTATGCTTGGAGAACACAATTAGACAAATACCAAGCAGTCATTACCTGCAATGGAACCCAGAGCTTCAGCAGCTTCATGTCTAACCATTGGGTGCTCATTTCTATCCATAAGTATGTTGGAAAGAGCAGCTGAAGCATCTTTGTTTTGCAATTGTCCTAACACATAAGCAACCTGAAAACCACAGCAAAGAAGATATGAAGGTTAAATGGCACCCACTGGTGAAAACAAATCTAAGACAGTTAAGCAGTGTAAAACATGCTAGTTATGCATTGGTGTCCATTGCTCCAAAAGCAATTAGAAACATCAACCTTTAAAGAATCCTTGTCAAAATCCCATGAGGGTGGAGTGGTCTAAGTCTATAACTTATCAGTATATGATTAGATTAGATGATAAACAAACCTCATGACGCAAGAGAGCACTTTTTGAACCCAAAGAATCAACTATAGCGGAAACAGCTTCATCTCCACTATTATTCCGCAGAGCAAATAGAGCCGCATAGCGCTCATACATGTTTTTCTTTTCATCCAGAAGAACTTCCCTTAAAATGAATAACACGAGTCAGATATCTAACAAACTAGCATGAGTGGAAGAAAATATAAGCCAGGGATGATAACCAGGCTCACCTTAGCTGATTTACAGAAGAAGAAGAAGTAGCTGGTGCAGCAGGATCAACTGACATAAAAGGTGACTTTTCATCCAAGGATTGATTACCAGAATCCTTCAACTGCTCAATTCGATTAAGGGCCAACGCACAAGTTTCTTTTACCTCCTGAGCTGGATCTAAAGCCAGACTATTCTCTAAAAGAGGAACATTGCTCTCTAAACCAATTGCACCAAGAGCTTCTGCTGCCTACACCAATGCAATCAGAAGACTTAGACATATTATAAGAAGATGAAGAACATAAGCAGATTCGCCAAAATTTATATATATATAAGTCGATTAAGGTGACATAAACTACTCACCTCATGACGAACTATGGGATGCAAAGAGAGATCATTGAGAACCGCTACCAAAGCAGGGATTGCATCGGCATCTTGCATTTGACCCAATGCAAATGCAGCCTCATGCGCCAACAAATTAGAAGAATCTCTTGTTGCTGCAGAGGAAAGCACACATCCATATAGCAATTACAATACGACCAATCATCAACACATATAATGATAGATGAAAGGAAAACCAGAAGAGAATTATTCCGATAATAGTTTCCAGGGAAAGGAAAAAAAAACAAAAACAGCCACATATATCATGTTCACTTCCAACCCATTTCCTAGCATTCATAATTGTAAAGCTAGAAGTGCAGCATAATGCCCTCTACGAATTAAACATCTAAATATCAATGTCCTCAGAACGACCATGTTCATTCTATCACATAAACAATATTATAACGCATGCAGAGGCTGATCAGTCGATGATATCCATTCAAACTATTCGTTTAGCTCAAGGAGAAAGATACTGAAATTTTGCTTTGAAAATCAAAAGAAGTACTTAGAAACTACTAATGAAACAGTAAACAACAACCCTACCCAATAAGAGTGAATGAACAAGTGCTGAAATTGAAAGCAAATTGGCTCTGCCACTATAATAGAAACACTTGCATACAACTAAACAAACGAACCGGTAATGAGAGCGTTGCGAGGGCCAGGGCCTTTGAGGTTGCGGAGAGAGAACAAGGCTCTGAAGCGCTCCGAGATGGGCTGGGTCGGGTCGAGCAATCGGTCGCAGAGAAACTTCACCATCTCCGGTGATGACTCAAAGCTGGTCGTGGTGCCATCTTCGTTCAGTGAACCCATGAGTTCGCGCTGTGAGCTTTGAGCTTGATGGCGCTTCTGATATGCGTATGTCAACAAGCTCCACCTTTTTAAAGGCTTAGGGTTTTTGTTTGTCTCTCAGTCTGACCAGAACCAGATGCTCATGCTCCTAATTGAAGAAGACGATGACGTGTCGAAAAGGGCGGGCAGCCCAGCCCAATAACCCAAACAAAACAGGCGGCCCAGCCCAACCCAACAAGAAGAAAATAAATTTAACATTTACAAAAAAATTCAATAAACATTTCTTTTGTTGAAAAAAGGGGGTTAACGGGATGGGCTTAGTCTGGGTTGGTTTGGTTTTGGACTCAACCTGAACACCAAATTGTAGGTCTCGATTTGGCTATTTTGGAAACCGAAATCAAACCATAATTGATGAAAACTGACCACTTCAGTTAATCGAACTTGATGGGTTGGTTTGGTTTGGTTTGGGTTTTTTGACTTTCTTAGAGAGAGAGAGAGAGAGAGAGAGAGTAGAAATAAAAGCGATGGAGAGAGGGAGAGATAGAGAGAACAAAAAAAAAAAGAAAAGGGAGAGATGGAGAAGAACAAGAAGAAGGAAAAAAAAGAAAAAAAAAAGAGGGAGACGGGGAGAGGGAGTGAAGATAGATGTAAGAAGGAGAAAAAAAATAGAGAGAGAGGGACTGATGGAGACAAAATAAACGGAGAGATGGAGAGAGAAGGAAAAGAAAAGATTGAAACTATGTATTATAATATTGCAAACCGTACATCTAATCTACCCATATATTTCGGTTTGGTTTGGGTTCAAACTGATGACCAAAAAAAAACCAAACCAACCTAAACCATTGGTTTGGTTTGGGCGGTTTGACTGGGTTACCTGTTTGAATGCCCAGCCCTAGTTAACACCCCAAAAGCAAACTAATTAGACTCAAAACAAATCAAACGAGTTTGAGACACCCATAACACATCATTAGCTGACAAGAAAGCTACCTAACTAGGAGCAACATCATAAATATAGAAGCCTAGAACTCTATTGAAGCTCCCATTAGCTAAGCAATCTGCAACACAATTTTTCTAACAATAGATATGATGAGGGAAGTCACAATTTTTCTCACAATTTCTCTATTGAAACCTTAAATTCAATAAACAATTTATTTTGAGCTTTGAATTGCAAAATTACTTAACAAACAAAGCTTCATGTTTACTTACAAAGAATGAGGGAATTTATGAATCATGGAATTTAATTTGAAAATAATGAATAAGGATCAGATCAACTATTCCCCATAATGGATATAATTCATAATTTTTAGGGTATTTGATTATGAATTTTACCATGGAATTTCTAAGTTTTTTTTAAAATATTCCGAATGTGTAAGTAAACATATGAAAAGTAAACCAAGGTGATTGGTGTGAGTGGTTCGGCACTCTCATTCCTTAAGAGAGGTTAGGGGTTCGATTCCTGCTTTCGTACGGAGTCACCACTTTGGCCAACACTTTACCCCTTACGGGCCGACCCGGTGTGAGTGGGGATTAGTATGGGTTGTGGTTAAGGCTTAAAAGTGCCACCCATAGTTGGGGCCCATCCAGGACCACCTCATGGTTCAGACAAAAAAAAAAAACATATGAAAAGTAATAAATTGAAACTATTTCAACACCCATGTATTAGTAAACATGCCAAATGTAAAAAATCTTTTACTCATTTACTGTTACTGGCAGTAGGAAGAGTAACAAGATACAACACAGTAAAAAAACATTTCAATTCTTATCCAAGTTCATCCATCCTATTGGGATCCACAGACGTAAAACTTTCTTCCCCCGCGAGATCAGTCCTTCAGAATATAAATCCCAGCGACTCACTCTCATTTCCCCTCTTTCTTACTCCGCAGGGAAAACTCCTCGGCTTCCCTCCAAACGGTACGTTTCTTCGCTCCCAATCTCTCAGATCTGAATTCCTCTCACCCCCTCAATCCTCGGCTCATTTCATCTATCTTATTTTTGGTTTTAGATTATTCCTTTGAAAAGTTCAAATTGGTTTACAGTAGCTCAAAATTCAAAGATCAAAGAAGCAGCGATAGGGTCGAATTGTTCTGGTCCTTGTGAGCCATGAATGCTCGAAGGTTAGCTCATTAAGATCCTAATACGAATCCGATTGATTCGGTGCTTTGTAATTTTTCTTTTGCTTTGGTTGCAGAAGATTCTGAAACATATTTACCTGGTTCATTCCTATTGAGATCTGTGTATAAAGTATGGTTTTCTCTATGGCTTATGGCTGTTTGGTGTGTGTACTGAGTGATAAACATGGAGAATTCTTCTTCGTCTTGACGCTGCGAGGGATGGTATCTAATTTGGTTGTTTTTTTTACTGAACTTGAAATCCCATTTGGGTCCGGATCATGTTTGGGTTAGGTGTTTGATACTTGGGTCAGTCGGTGCTTCTATGAAGTCATGTTTAGGCTGTTTTGGATGACGTAATGAATTGCTTTCTATTGTACAAAACTAAAATGAGATTTATGCGGGACGTCACAAATCATTGGGATCTTTTTCCTATTGGGTATGCATTGGATGCTTTTGCCTATTTGGGATGTGTTAACAATAATTTGATGAGAAAATGGTTTGATGGATACTGTTACCTCTTTAATTACTGAAGCTTTTGTTAGATTATCTGGATTTTCCCCATGTTTCATTTGAAGGAAATATATGTTGTTTATGGTATGTTTACTGATCATTCTGACAATACAATGAAACCTCTTTATATGCAGAGACTACCGTGGCAACAAAGTTGCCCTTTTTGATGGCATTGAGGAGGGTGGCATCAGGGCCTCGGCTTCCTACTCCCATGAAATTGATGAACATGATAATGAAAGAGCAGTGGACGGATTGCAAGATAGAGTCAATTTGCTGAAGAGAGTAAGCCCCCTTGTCTTGTAATGCCTGGAAACTTGAAAGTCACACTGCAATTGTGATTGTGGCAGTTCCCAACTGCCTTTGATACCTATATTTTTTAGGTCACAATATCTATATCATTTTGTGTTGTTGTCTAGTTAGTGTATGCTTCTTCCAAATGTTTCAATAGGTTGAGAAGGAAAAATGTAGCTTTTGAATTTTGTAGTATGGTTCTTGGTTAAAGTTTTCTTGCATAATTTATTGATGTTTACCTTTGCTTTAATGGTAAACAAATACTGCAACCATGAAATATTTCTAATAGGAATGAGGGATTCCATGAGTGCTTGGCTTCCTTGTTTTTCACTGTTAATAAGACATCCCCTGTTAAACATAATGATTGTCTCAGAATCCTCTAGTGTTGTCTGTGAAGTTATAAGCTAGATTTGGCAAACTCTTGCTTAAAGATGCCCACTGATGTTTTGTAGTTCTAGTCCCATAGACTTTTATATCGTGTTGTCTATTCCTAATTCATTTCTTTCAAAACAGTTGTCAGGTGATATACATGAGGAGGTGGAGAGTCATAATCACATGTTGGACAGAATGGTACATATGCTGCAGCTAATACATCCTTTTCTCTATAGTTCACATTTTTCCTGCCAGGCTATGCTTTATCTTGTTTATATGTGATTTATTATTATGTACGCTGTCTAATTCAGGGAAACGATATGGATTCATCAAGGGGAGTGCTGTCTGGTACAATGGACAAGTTCAAGATGGTATGTGTGCTATTTGCTAGGCTGTTGTTTACCTTTCCAAATTTATCCTTCTCTTTTCTGAAATTATCGGGTCCTTTCCTTCGTTTATCGTTCTAAGGGTCCCCATCTGATTCATGGCGTGTTTTCATTTTGTTCAGGTTTTCGAGACGAAGTCAAGCCAGAGAATGTTTACACTAGTGGCATCTTTTGTGGTCATTTTCCTAGTTATATACTATCTCACTAGGTAACTGATCCATGATGGATTGGATACAGCCACTAGTTTTAAGTTGAATATGGAAGACCTTGCTCTTGACTGTAATCAATGTTTACCTTGTGCTTGTAAGATATTCTGGTATGTTTATATTTAAATGTATGAAATAGAGGAGTTAAATGCCTGAACCGCCTCATCAACCCCCACCCCAAGCCAAAGCCAAGCCAGAGGTTATTGTTTTTCTGAGTTATATTTAACTGCAGAGGTAAACGAAGCTTGTAATTTAGGCACAAAATTCGTGAGGTTGAAACAATTGTTTTGAAACCTAGCTTTATGTGCCGTTGCCTAATTGTATGGCATTGTCAAATGGGTTTCTATATCAAGTTGGCCTACTGTTCATTGTGATCAGAAATTATACCTCGTGTCGTGAGGCACTTCAAAGCAAAGCAAAAGGAAAATATTATTTTTGTACGAGTCAGAATTGAAATTCCCAATCAGATTAAGGTGAAGAAGTGGTCGTCAGATGGAAGGGTTTAGGCCATGGCCATTCATTTCAGTTCTTGCAAGCACCCAAGTCAATTAATCTTAGAAGTCTAAAAATACTTGAACTTTTAAGATATAACCAAAGTACAAATATGCAGTTGATTGTTGCCAACTTCACATATTTGTTTAGGACAATATTGGTTTAATTAAAGAGATCTTCGTCAATGGGGTCTAGCTCAATGAAAGGTCTTGATTTGCAAATTAGTGAGTGTGTGAGAAACCCCCTCTCCTTGTAGTTTAGACTATCACTTGTATTTTTTTTAAAAAAATCTTCATGTAATCAACTCAAAACGGAGAAATACAAACAAAAGAAATATATATATATATATATATATAAGTATCAATGTCCAGCTGTACATGCTGGCCTTGACGAGGCAAGACCAAACTATTTAGCCCTTTCCTGCAGGCTTGGTACTCTTTGCTTTAAAGTAGAACATGTGTTGTTTTGGTTGCGGTTCAAGATTAGGTCAAACCCATTCTTCTCCATTGCCCCCATGGCCTGCATGCAGAAAAATCTTCAACTTCCATTTGATCAAGTCAGGTTTCTCTTTATATATGCTGGCTAGCTGATCATGTAGAATATTTAATTAATATCCAGCATCCAATATTTACAATTGCTTCATTCTTTCTTCTCAGCCAAAAAAAGAAAGTATAATTGGTACAATATCACACAAGAATATCAATACCTGAAGTTATCGAAAGGGCTAGAAAAATATTACTTTGTAAAGTACGAACATGATAATCATGTCATACACACATGAAAAAGTAGAGGTTCCAACCTCAAATTCAATCGGAATAGAGTGAGCGGCCCAACTCATTATAAGCCATTTGCAAAGTTTCTCCAACTTTTCAATATGGGGACAATAATTTGCACTATAAAGAACATATATATAATATAACTAAATGCATGCAAATACTATTGCTGCAGGGATCACCAGCAGCAGCTAATTCTGCCGTGTTATATACAATCCGGCCAACTTCAAACTCTGGAGATTTCATATATATAACATCTAGGCTAAGGGGCATTCTTGTAACGATCGAAAATGCTACAAAATTCTTACTGGTTAACAATCTTTTTTATTGTACAGATTTTATATTATTTCATGCAAACATATAGGCTTTTATAAATGAAGAGAACCATGATCTATTGGAGCCTTAATTAACAATAATAAGCATGCTTCTTGCTATTGATCAGGTGAAATATTCTGCAGTCTGAAACAGTGCCAAGTTTCCGATTTGATCCCCAACTTTCATATAGAAAACTGATTAGTGTACTGTAGAGGAGAGTGACACTAAAATCCCAGTTGAAAACCCTAATAGGACAACTATATATATGTTCAGACTTTGATGTCATTCCTTTAGGGTAACTACTTTATTTAAGACTGCTGATTGGTTTACCATCTTGAAATCAGTTAACTTGGAAACATTTTCCTGTTTAATTATGGATGTTTTACCCCCCAAGATGTCTGTATGTGTAAACGTGCACTCACACACATAATTGGCTAGCTAGGATCTTAACAGAAAGCGATACGAATGAAGAAGATGTAAATATATATATGTATATATACACACACAATGAATTAGCATATAAGTTTAATCTAAAAACTCGGGGCTCACCTGATAAATATATGGTGAAAATGGGGTTGAGAGCTTTGACATGTACTTGAACAATGAATTAGGCTAAAGCTTCCTTGCTGGAGTTCCGGTGTCGTCGTTCATTCCATTTCTCAAAAGAAAATAAAAACATAACTGATTTATAGGTGAATAGTAAGCAATAGCATTCAAGCTAATTGATTATGAAATTCTGAAATAACTAGAAAAATTCCAATCCCTTTCTATAAGCAAAACTTGGAGCTAAGAAATACAATGGATGGAAGAAGAAGAAGGCATGTATTACATATATATAAGAAAACATCTCACAGAACCCTAACAAAAATTAGGGCTAGCTGGCTAGCTATGAAGATATGGAAGAAGCAAAATATACCTTCTTTATTTGCTATAGCTCCTTCTCCCAGCCTTTAAATCCAGCAGACAAGACTAAATTGATTGCCATGAAAAACAGGCTTGGAAAACACACAGAACTGTTCTTTAATTGGGATATATTTGAGATATTCTAATAACTTCTCTTTCTTTCCCATCACAAAAGAAACATATGAAAAAAAAATGTACAGATTAATTCATAACTGTACAAAATATATGAAGTTATAAAATCTAATTGTGCTCTCTCAATTAATCTTTGATATTATACAAGGGATCGTGACCAAGTCGAAGCTCCAAATCCAATTCTTCATCACTGCCTGCACCATTAGCCACTCTGTCTTTGTTGTTGTCTAAATCATGCGATGGCCTGCCAATTCCCAAGCTCAAACTGCTCCCCGATCTCCAATCCCGATGATCATCTGTCAACAGATTCCGGTGCCTTGGAATATAATTTCTTGCACACAAGTCCTCTTCGCTAACATAATTTGCATGTGGAGAAGGCCTCACAACCCATGATCCCGTAGGTGCCGGCATAAATGTTCTATAGTTCACATGGTGATCTACCACCACCTGATCTTGATCAGGAGCCGTTGAATAATGAGGAGGGTAGCTTTGAATCTCACGGTAGGATCTTAAACCCGGATGGTTATGATCATCTACTGATTTGCTGATGGATGAACTCAGATTAGGAGCTGAGCTAGGCCTGGTCTTGGGCGCTCTCTCTCTGCGGTGGATATTCATGTGTCCACCCAAGGCCTGCGCTGTTGTGAACCCTCTCTTGCAGAACACACACTCATAGGACCGCCCGGTGCCCACACCATTGTTCGCATCGGATCGTTGATCAGCTTCTTCATCAGTGCTAGAGCTCTTTGAATCTTGATGATCATGATGTTCCATAGCTAGGAAAGCTTGAAGAATTCCTCTAGCTAATTTTTTTTTTCTTCAAGTTTTGGTTTCTTCGGATATATATGATTGGGATGGAATAGGAAATTAATTAGGGAGTGGTTTATAGAGAGTTGGTGTTGGTGGAGGTGGGGGACAGGAGACAAGCACAAGACATAGGTATTGTCTATGAGAGTTTTGGAACTTTGGAGTGAAGGTGTTGTGGGGGAAAAGTCTTAGAGCTTTGCTGAGAGAAGCTTTCTGTTAAGCCGGCTGCAAATTTATTCTTCTTGTTTAACACTAATTAAACACGGTTTCCCTTTTCTTTTCTTTTTTTTTCTTTTTTATATCTAGTTCCTTATCCATGATTAGAGAGCGGTCTTCCTTTGTCATCTCTCTCTAGTTTCTCTACCTTATAACCTTAGAAAGCACACAATATATAAATATATACCATGCTATTTATTATAGTGTTATATTCATCTTAAGATACCATATTGAAGTACCCAACCTAAAATATGTTGTTAGATGGATACTAATCAATATGTATATTATACATGACTTATACTAAACATTTGAATAAACCAGTGTGCTTGACAATTTTTTTTAAGTACAAGCGATTGGGGGAAAGGGGATTTACACAAAAATTTATTGGGTGTATCGGGGTTTTGAATTCTGCCCACATAGGTAGAGGTGGAAGATCAGCTCAACCAACTGAGCTATACCCCAATAGCCCAATGTGCTTGACAATTTAACGTATGATTAATGCTAATGAAATAAGATTATCTATTTCTATCTCTTGATACACAAGGACAGTAATAAATCATCATATTGTAAAACCTTCTTCTACAGGTGCATTCCACTCATACATGTATGTAATGTATGGTTAATTTCCACATTGTTATCAACTTAATTATCATTTACCCAATATCTTTCCTAGAAATTTACTTTTGACCTTTGGGAGTTACAATAAGGTAGTTAGTAAAAACACATTTTCCAACCAGAAACGGACCGTTTTGATTAATGCACCTGATGATAATATTATGTAAACACAATTTGTTTTTGTTTAGAATAGAAAATAGTATATAATATATATCAATAGAGTCGTCTTTACCGAATTAGTGACTAATTAAACCATGGTCAAGTTTGATGATGACATGGCACAGGCTTCAGCAATGAACTATACGTACTCGATGGACATAAAGAACACTTTTTCCCCCCCCTAGTTGGGTTTGATAGAAAACTGAACAAGAACAGTATTTCATGCTGATCTTGCTTAACGCATTCGTGAGGAAAGATGGAGGAACCTTCCTTCCTCTGCGTGATAAGATAATAATTAAGAAACAGTGCTTTTTTGGAGCTTATAGTTGTACGCAAGTGTAACTTTTTACACCATATATGTTATGTACGTATATATTTATATATATAAACACATCAGCTTTATATCTATGTCATCACGATCAACATCATGCTAATTTCAGATCATCAAGTACGTGGCTGATGATAAAACCTACTTGAAGCTTATGGTTCTAATTTCGTTTGATTACTGTTTTAAGAGAGGTTAAGAAAAAGTTGGAAAGCCAACAAACTCCTGTAAGGGATTTAAACTTTATATGTGTTTGTATAATATTGTACTCATCTAAGGGATTTAATAAATTGAATGATACGTCACGGACAATACATTCGGGGATGGATCCACTTCATTTATACCAAATGTTTGTGTCAAATCCAACCATTAAATTTGTTGTGTCACACTGATTCCTCAATTTAATTAAGCCCCTTAGGTTTATTGTGAACCATATATATATGTATTTATTAAAATAGGTATAAGTATGCAGGCCGAAATATTAAATTAGTGTAGCAGGTTACATGAGAAATGACTGGACTGAGATGTCGTGCCTAATTAAGTCTCTCATTTTGTAATATAATATTAGACCAAACTACATTAACTCCGCAATTAACCATCTAGGACACGATTTCTCACCCACGTTAACTGGATCATTGCAGTGCTTAAGGATGCTTCTGCAGCAGAAATGAAAGAAAATGAAATTTGTTCTATGTACATGAACATGTTGTCTGGCCGCTATGTGGACAAAGACAACCTATTCATTCCACGCTTTTACTATGAACCTATTTATGATACAAGTTACAACTCTCCATTTTTTTTGAGAGAGCGATATTGTAAACTATCCTAATATACAAGAAGGAAGATTGAACTTGAGCGAGACTGGCATACAGCCTTGGCTCACTGACCTAAACCCATGTCTACAATACAACCTTCTACTTAGTTATACTATGTATTCAATATATATGTACAAAAATACATTTTCCCAAGTGAAAATAGGAATAATTTAGGCGACAAAAAGGTGCACAGTGGGTTTAAAAGAATGAGTGGAGGAGACATAGCCCCATTTGATTTCAAATCTTTATCGTTTAATTTTGTCTTGAAGTAGAATAAAATGAGTTTGAGGAATTATAAGAATATGATTATGACCCAGTCTCTAGGAAAACTTTAAGAGGAAAAGATAGGAATATATATACATGGACAAAGCAAGAACATGATGATGAACAAGGACAACAACAACAACGTGAGTAGTGAGGCAACAGACTTTAATTCTCGACCAAATCATTGTGTCTTTTTAATTTGGATTTGGATAACCTTTTCTGTTTGTTTGCTTGTTGCCTTTAATTATTTGTTGAAAAAAAAAAAAGATTTTGCTAATCCTCTATTGCCTTGACTGAATCAAAGTCTTAAACTTCATTACCACTGCACATATTTCTTTATTTATAACCGTGTAAGTTCTAATTTAGAGTCACTTGTACTAAAATGTAAGCTCACAAAAACAATATTGAAAGCCCAAAAAGGAAGAGAGAAGCCCATACATAAACATTCACAAAAATTAGAAAACCAAAGTCAGCAGACGGCCAACCAGTCAAGCATTGACTCACCACCTTTCAGACCCATTGCATCAAAAACATATAGAATAAGTTTTTTGGAATTTTATTTGAGTTTCTTGCTCAAGCTGCTGGTTCTGGTTGGACCGAATATAAAGGACTTTGGTGTTTGCAGTTTGGAACATTCACAGATAGTCAAGCTTTCAAACTGAATCTAGAGAGAGGAGAGAAACTTTCTTCTGTTTTGGGGAAAAAAAGAGCAAACATGTCCCACTTTTAAAATGGTATGTGTTAGGTGGTCAAGAGATTTTGAAAATATGAATAAATAACCACTAATTTACTCTGACAGAAAGTCAGATTAATTTGCTCAGTGGGTCTAAAACACTCTTAAGACCACAATATCTTAGACCAAAAAGGATAATTAGACCGAAATATAGGGACACTCTGACAGAAAGTCAGATTAATTTGCTCAGTAAATATTCTTAAGACCACAATATCTTAGACCAAAATATAGGGACACTCTGACGTATTAATTGTTTTTTTGTTATATTTATTTAATACAAGCGATATTCGAATACTCCTTTTTTCCATTTCATTTTGCTAGCCTATTCAATTCGCATATTTAAAGGCTACATGTTTTAAATATATATTTTTATTTAAAACGTATAGTCGCGTTGTTATATTTTTTAAATATATATTTTTATTTAAAGAGTATAATCACGTGTCCATAATCTTTAACTATAATACTCTTAAAACATATTTCTTTTATTTAAAGAATATAGCTGTGCTGCTAAACTATTTAAATATTATTTATTTATTTATTTAAGGGGTATAGCCGCGCGGCTATACTCTTTAAATTTTTTATATATTTATTTAAAGCGTATAGCCGATCGGCTATACTAGGTAAATATATTTTTTTTAATCTAACGAGTATAGCCGCCCGGCTATATGGTTTAAATATATGTATATTATTTAAGAAGTATCGCTGCGCGGCTATACTCTCTAAATATATTTTTGAAATTACAGGAGTATAGCCGACCGGCTAGACGCCTTAAATATTTTATTTATTTATTTAAGGAGTATAGCCGCACGGCTATACGCTTTAAATATATTTTTAAAAAATTTAAGGAATATAGCCGCGCGGCCATACTGTTGAAATGGATTTTGGTCCAATTGTTTTTGTTCTCTCTCTCTCTCTCTCTCTCTCTCTCTCTCTCTCTCTCTCTCTCTCTGTGTGAGTTCATTCTAATGAAGCTCCTTAGCTGCTGTTCTAAATAAAATAGCATATATCCTGTTGCAGTCCATTTTCAGTGTCAATGGAGCACACAATTCCGCATTTGATTCCTTTCGTAGAGATTTTCCAAATTACAAAGAGGTTCGCTTTGCCACTCCCAATATTGCAATATGGTGCCAGACCAGCCCAACTCTCTCTTGCTGACAAGTTGCTCAATATTGCAATCTGGTCCTAGACCAGCCCAACCCAACCCAATATCTAGCTATCCCATAAGAAACCTTTTATGAAAAAGAAAAGTAATTTTTATTTTTTGAAAAAATATAATGAATGGAGAAAGAAAGAGGCAAGAGGCAGGAGGAGGCTTTAAGTTGAGTGAAAGAAACAAGGGGTGGGCATGAAATTGAATGGGTGGGGATGGTGACGTGCGCCGACTAGCCTTATTACTTTATCCCATGCCCTCATCTTTCACAAAAACATACACTTTGGTAGGTTCTGTCCTTCACACCCACATGTCCATTTTCTTTACCTTCTTCTTCTCTACACACCTTTTTACTGGCCTTATTTCAATCTCCAACTTCCCCCATCACCACAATTCACAGTCAGTCTTTAATTTATTTATTGCCTTTTCACCACCCAAAATAAAAAAACCCCATTGATTTTTTTTTATTTTTTTATTTTTTACCTTGTTTTGCTTGGAGTGACCAAATTATGTGCTTCTAAATAAGGAAAGGCCATCATGTCTTTACTGAGACCAGGGTTTGGGGAACATGCGAACAGATCAGAAGTTGTGAAAATGAAATATCTGATATCTGAGACGAAATGATGATCTTGATATCTATCTCCCCTTTTTTTTTTGGGTCAAACATCTCCCTCATCTTCTCTGCAGCAGAGAGAGAGAGAGAGAGAGAGAGAGAGAGAGAGGCAAACACATGACAGTATATTGCAAGAGTGAGGTCAATATATTTGATATGCGCTGCAATCAAAATCTATGAATTAATTAATGTCTTTCCTTTTACATTAATTTTGACAATATTGTGATCGATATGTTTGACGTAGCTAGGCATCAAATCATGATACAGATATTACATGTTAATGTTCCCTCCTGCCTGAGTCCTGACAAGTCATGCATGACATCTTGCTGCCATACATATAATATCTTTACTGTGAAAACTTTAATTTCTTCTTTGTATGTTTTCATGAAAACATTTGAATTTAGTGAAGTCTGCAGGTCCAGCTCTCATATTTATGATCACTTCAAGTTTCTCTTTGTAAACTACAAAAAAAGGTTAAAGCCAGATGAGTTCAGCTTCTTCTTCTGTATGCGTAGCCTTAAAAAATCTTCAGCACCTTCAAGTTCAAGCTTTCGTTTGATAGATAGTGCCCCATTTCTGAAATTCTGATTGTAATTATATTGACTTTTTCTTTGATATGCATATCCAACTTTGCTAACTAAACCTTGGAATAATTGAATATTAATAACCAACTAAGTAAACCCATAAAACAAATATATATATATATGGCGAATCCGTGGCACCACAAATTTGACACAAGTTTTGACACAGTATGCAGTTTTTATATCATCAAACTTGTGCTCCTCACCACTATTTGTTCACGTAGGATAGAGCTCCAAGGTTATAAGCTTGCAGAAACTATTGAAATAATTCTTCTGAATCAAAGCTTTTCTGGCCCATAAAATTTATGAAAAAAAAAGGATCTTCTTTCGATATGCTATACATCTTTGCTTTCTAGTTTGCTGTTTCCAAGAAAGTAAAGGGACAAAGAAGAGAGAGAGAGAGAGAGAGAGAGAGAGAGAGAAGCTCAAAAAATGAGATTGTTCCCAAGATATGCAGGTTTGCATTTCCCAGAGAACAATCACAAGAGAACATCAACTATGCAACCATCCTTTTTCTTTGAAACAACGAATGATAATGGTATTTCAAACATATGAGACAGCTGCAGATCATTCAACTCTATTGCACGCTCACCAGAAAAAGGACCGGTAACCCCACTTTACTACTAGAGGAATTAGAACAATAAAAACTGAAAATTTCAAGATTAATTAAACTAGAAACTGCTTAAATCAACAAACGAACTGACAAAGGAAACAGCAAAAAAGAAGGGTTTGCATAGTCATATTAGATCCATACAAAAATTAACCTTCTCAAAGCATCTCTGATTTCATTGTTGGGTAGCTAATTAAGAAGAAAGGGGAAAATAAAATTTCATTTTAAAAATAAAGTGCAGCATAAAATCAAATCTAAACTCCCACACAAGTAGGCGAAGTTTTGCACCTACAGATGCCCAAGTCGAAGTTCCAAATCCACTTCCTCCTTGTGATCTTTGAAGAACCCCATGTCCAAGTCCAGCCTAATAATATTACTCTCTTTCTTCAGATCATCAACCTTGTTGAACTCATCATCCAGATCTTTTTGTGCAAAACCCTTCAATATTTCTCCAGCCTCATGATCCACAGCACCTCTCTTGCCTTTCTTGGGAATCAAATTAGGAACATGATTTTGAGGAAAGTTGTACTTGAATTTCGGTTTCTTGTTTCCATCTGTAGATGAAGTTGCAGACATCAAAGCCCTCAAAGAAGGAGAAAGCAAGGAGTGACATGATGAGTAATTGTGTGGTAAGCCCTTAGAGGATGAAAGAGAGGATGATGATGATGAAGAGGGAGAAAAATAAGAGCTAGGGTTAGGGTTATGCGGACATATTTCTGAAGAAAGGCCTGGAGGGAGGAGTCTCAACCTAGCTCTGTCTCTCCTGTGGACATTCATATGACCCCCAAGAGCTTGAGCAGACCTGAACTCTCTCTTGCAAAAGCTGCATGCATAATTTTTTGCAGCCCACGAAATATCACATAAATTTTCTCCTTCGAAGCTGAAGTTGATACAGTCCATTTTTCTTTCTTCCTCCTCTTTGATCGATCTTGAACTCAAATGGGCATTTCCATATGACACTATTAAGTCCAGTCCTCCACCCTAGCTACAAACATCAAAACAAATTAACACGTTATCCATGTAAAATGGTAAAACCCATCTTTTAGTTTCACAGCTTGAGAGAGAGAGAGAGAGAGAGAGAGAGAGAGACTCACTGATATTTCAGTGGGCTAAGACTGAAACAAGAAGCAGAAAATGCTCAGATCCTATTTGATGTGTAGTGTGGTTGATGTGCAAAATGCTGCTACTATATCTGGATGTTACTTAGCAATGAAAGTGTAGAAACTTAAAAAGTCAGTGTTTTAACTTTTTGCCAATTCTAGGGTGACATCGACAAAAATTTGCCTTATACCTGCAGACATATATACATGATGAGATGGGAAACTAGCTTAGCTAAGCTAGGGGCTTGTGATCAGTGGGAAATAGGAATATGGGAATATATGTAAAAGCATGAAATATATAAAAGCTCTCTACGTACTTGAGGGTTGGGTGGGTGCGCCAATTCGTATGAAGACTGTACAAAGATAGGAGTTTGTATGCATAAGAATTTATTTACATATATATTTGGAGTTAAAATGGAAAAAGTGAAAGAAAAAAAAATCACAATTAGATGTTTTCCTGCAATTTAGTTTCGAAACAACATTTGACTTTTTAGAATTTTTTGTTGTCAAATTTAACTTTTTATATTACAATGTCTTATTTATAAAGGTGTATGTCTCAATAATAAAAGAATTTGATTCATTTGAAACATTTTCTTTTTTATTTTAAATGCATTTAAAGTTCACAATTTGATATCCAAGCTATAACATATAGGAAGCCTCTTATGTATATGCATATACCGCAGTTTGGAACAAAGGAAAGCCTAGTAGATCGATGTTTCGGGGTAGTTTTACTGAAATTTAGGTGGTTTCCCCTCATTTTTTGCCTCTCCTCCGAAATTTTTACAAGAAAAAAATAAAGTCGTTTTTTTAATGGTTAATATATTAGGAATGCAAATGGCTTCGATCACTTACATTCTTCCGGCCAAATGTAAACCAACAATGCAGGTTATTTAGAAAGAAAAAAAAATTAGAAAAGCAAAACATTTTGGCACTAGATTTGGCTTGATCTGAATATTACACACACACACAACACACTCTGTTTGTAAACGCCAAGCACTACTATATATGCTCAACCCCTAAAATCAACACGTTAACTCATAATTAAAGTTAATTACACTGACGGCCAATTAGCTAAAGGCCATGTTGTCTGATTCATGACTAAAATGCTAAAGTAAGAAAGACAAAAAAAAACAAAAACAAAAAACAAAAAACTAAGGCAGCAAATACTTCTGCCCTTGGGCTATACATTGATGGCGAACTCCTCATTAGCTTGCTGCTTCTTGTTAAGTGGTCTTTTGTCTTCTCAAGTTGAGATGGAGGTCCCATTACATTTGAACAGGATAAAAAGTAAAGTCTACAAAGACAACGCAGAAGAAAATGAACTTACTCAAGAGAGTTTTATGATCAACATTTACGCACGATAAGCCCATGGCCAGTTATCAGGGCAAAGTGAAATCACAAAGTATGTTAGTGGATGAGGTCAAACTACATACTACTCTAAAATTTACTACATTTGACCCCTTTGCTAACACTACCTGACTAAATGATCTACAGCTTCCTGAGAGAAATTTGTCGATCTATGATCCTGTATGAAGCATACGGGACGATATGTTCAAGTCTGGTGTCCTATATACAGTGCCAAAAGTCTGACGTTTTATGAGAGACCCATATCTAAGCAAGAAAGAAGAAAAATAATTAGAACAGGCTCCGTCAGAAGAAGTCGTCAAAAGCCCCCCCCTCCTCCTTCTCACTTTCAGATCCTGCAAAAAGTATCATCGAGGGAAAGGAAAACATAAAACAAAGAAACATAACTTATAAGTTATAAACATAAACCATTTTTATCAAAGTTAAAAGGAGATAACATGATGTGCAAGGAAATGATTTCTGAATGAGGGTATCTTTTAGAAATTGAAAATATTCTGACAAAATCAGTGCTTTTCTCACATAAAAAGAGGTGGCAACAAGCTGATCTAGATTGCGCTTAATTGCAGCGAAGTAATTTCACCATAGGAACACTACACATATTATGTATGATAGGATCATTGTCTTTGGTACAATCAGTTACATAGTGGGATCAGTTGCACACTCACTTAGAAAATTGATGCTCGTTCTGGATTATAAAGTACATATAGCCAGAAAATCAAAATACACACAGCTAACTAACCTGAAACATCTCCGGCTGAAATGTCCTGAACTACGAGCTTGAGAGAATTGGTGCAGGGGGAAGAAAAGTTAGCTGAGGTCGGAGTTGGAGCTGAAAAAGTAAAATCTGAGTCAGTGGATGAACATTCAGAGTTACTGGAAATGCTATCGAACCCTTCGTGTCTAACAAAAGGTCCTGCAGTTGTTGAACTTGATTTGGATGCGGTAGATAAGATTGTTTTCAGTTCCGAAACTTGGTTTGACATGCAATATATCATCCTGAAACACACTAGATCATATCTAAAATTAGTCAACTGATTTATGAGCAGCTTTACAAACATCATCAGAATAATTGTAACTTTTCATATATGTAGAAATCTAAATAAGTTAGAAGTAATGTTTGCATCATTGAAATGCTGCCTCTCTCTGGTATTCTCATGTCATTCGTTTTCTCAAAATGATTTTCACTTATAAACTATATATTGCAGGAAATACTTCAAACAAACAAAATGGGTTAAACTGATGGGGCACACGAGCAAGTAGGAAATTGTGTTTTTTTTTTTCAGCAGGTAAGACGCACCAAATCAAGCTATATAACCAAATTCATATAAAATAATCTCATTATTGCCATATGAAGAGGGCCTTCAAATTTTTTTCGCTATATGCAATTACAAGGCTTTGAGTTGCCCATAACAAAACCAAAATCATATTGCTAATAATTTGACCTATGTACCCAGAGAAAAAGTATCTTATTTGATAGTCGAAAGTAATTTAGACTGGGAAACTCATTTCAATGACTGCGAATTGAAATTTTTTTTTAAAAACCTATAAGACGCTTCAAAATATATATTTTCTTTCTATTCCTAACATATAAAAACTATATACTTAAATCCTAATACAAGCACTTAGAACTAGTCATATATTTCATTTGCAAATTACATCATAGATTCCAAGTTTGTCAGGTTCACAATCGAGCCTCTTTGACCCAATGGAAAGTCAACTTGATGAGTAAATACCATATTCAGTTCTATGTAATCCATGCACAAGATGAAAGGGAGAAATGAAAAAATTATAAGAGTATAATTCGTAAGCGCATCAACGAGTACTACCTGTTCAAAGAGTCCTGAAGTTGATGTACTATTCTTTCAGTTTCCTCTAACTTCTTACGTCCTTCCTCACTTGATACCCGGGCTTCTACGTATCTCCTTTCACACTCATTGGCTCTTTGTTTTTCTGCTTGCAGCATGGCCTATGTGAAAAGAGATGGATCATTAATTTGTAGGTGCTATAATTCCTAAACCAGTTTACGATGAGAAAAATAATGGAACAAATCTAGAAGAATGGCAATTTCTAAGCTATTGGGTCAATAATCATTACCTTCAGATTTTCAACTTCTGCAGTAAGAATTTTGATCTTTTCAGCATTTTTTTCAGGACTTGGGATTTCTTTGGTAATATCTTCAATTTCTATCTGTGAAACCAGAATTTTAGATGACACGTCTATTTCACCAAAGACTTGAAAGGGATTACCTAGCATGATTCTTCTGATTTTGTATGAAGTATAATAGTCATTTGTCATTGATTTCTTTACGAGAATTTAAAAGCAGAGATATTTGGTGCAACATTATGGTTGGGCCATTGATTTCAGCATTTGGATCATGACATAGGAATTCTTTGAGAATAGGGCATACTTCTTCAGTTTCTACCTTTGTAACGAGACATTCAAACAACACATTTGTTTCATTAACTTTGCTTACATTAGCTTGCACAGAGGACTCCAACTTTGTTGCCTCTTCTCCTTCTGCTTTTTCCAAGTCAGTCTGCACAAATTATCTAAAATTTTCAGTAAAAGAACTTGAAAGGGATTACCTAGCATGATGCTTCTGATCTTGTAGATAGTATGATAGTAGTCTGTACTCTCATTTTGAGAACACTATATATATGTATGTATATATACATATATATTGAGTTGCATTCACTCAACTAATTAACGAAATACAAGATTCATTTTTGCCCAGAACTATGTTGAAGCGAATTTTCCTGCATGTTTCTTTTGGTCATATTTTGAGGATATGAAAAAAAAAAAAAAAAAAAAAAAAAAAAAACCACAGAGGAAGCTAGGTAATTACCTGAACAATAACTCTCGGCTTAGATTGCACTCTACATCTAAAAGCATCACGAGCAGCCATTGCTCGTAAACCTGTCTGTAGACAATTGAAGAGAACTCGGTTTTGAGATTTTCTTGTCGGTATATCCGCAAATTCTTTGAGAATGTGAAAAGCGACAAACTATGTATTATAGCGAAAAGGAAGCAGGATCACCTGAATAATAACTGCCGCATTAACTCTATATCTAAAAGCATCACGAGCAGCCATTGCCCGTAAACCTGTCTGCAAGACAGTTAAGAGATCATGAATTTGAGTCTTTTCTCGCCAGGCATTAACACAAGTTCTTGGGAAATCCAAAAAGCAACAAACTATGTATATATCAAGTTAGCAACACAAGAAGCTGGGTAATCACCTGAATAATAATTGCAACCTTAACCCTATATCTAAGTTCATCACGAGCAACCATTGCCCGTAAACTAGTCTGTAAGACAACTGAAGAGAACAAGATTTTGATATAGTCTTTTCTCGCCAGGCGTTTACGTGCAGTCTTCTGAATTTTAACTACAGCATTCACCCGCTTCTTGAGCTTATATAACTTGCGAACCAATTCTCCTGAATCATAACAACGAAATACTTGTGAAATAGCATATATAAAATTAGCTAGTATATGCAGCCAATTATAAAGGTAGTTAGTATACATAGCTGACAAGAGCACTAACTGATAGGGTAATGGAAAATTACATAAATGAATAAGGGGGACGGGGATCACACTGTAACCAAATCCTTCAAAATACATTCAATCAGCTGAAAAATTTCAGGATTTTGCCTTTGAAAAAGAGAGGCAAATAGGCTTCCTCTTCTTTTTTGCACTCACCTCTGCAAAATGATTGTACACAAATAGAAGCCTCCTGTATAGAAACATACTTTCTACGAGTAATATGAGTTCGGCCTCGCCTTTGAATCACCTTAGCTGAGTCGCCAAGCATGAGTGCTCTCTTTGCATCTAGCTCAGCCATCTGACCAGCTCTTAGGAAAACCTTTGTTTTCCCTATCTGAAAAAAAACTATTTACAACTTAGTTGAATATATATGATGTCTTGTTAAAAACACCCCAAAAAAAAAGAAAAGATATCTTGCAAGTTAAAGACATAATATTTGATTTTGATGTGATTTTTCAGACTGGCCCTATAAATAGGCCATGAAGCAGCTGTTTTGAGGAAACTCCATTATTGAATTACAAAAGAATTTTCGGTCTTGAGTTTCTATCTTTCCCTCTTCTTTTTGTTATTTTCATTGGGTTCCGTATCATAGCTATTTCAGTCAACAATAGTCATAGGTTAGGAGCTTGCTTTGCAATTGTGGTTTACCACCAAGGCAAAGCCAAGTAGGAGTTCCAGAAATTTCTGTTGTGAATCTTGTGTTTGTCAACATAAGAGTGATTGATACGAAGTAATGGTTCTTATTACCTGATAACCTTTAAGCCCCATCTTCTCCAGAATCTTTTCGCAGGCTTCGTTTTCAGGAAAGCTGATAATATAGGCATTAAGTTCAGAAATGGGAACATAACCAAAACATCCATGAATAAGTAGAAAAGCCAACAACAATATGGAAGATAACAATGTGACAACATTAAAAGTGAAAGCATAAGGTGGCACTTACTCCATTTTTAGAACCTCAGGGGCCAGGATACGAAATCGAGTTAAAAATTCAAAAAAACTCCTGTAAGTAGGGTATCCTGCACATTTTATTCGGACTGCCTCTAAAACACCCTACACAAATAACAAAGTATAAATGCCACTAATTGATAATAAGTAATAGTACTGTACACACAGTTCCCGTTGTACTTACACCAGAATGTAGTTGTTGCACGACATTGATATTCTCAAATATTGCAGGCTTTAGGACATTATTTGGCTTTATACATCTAATGTAATGGGGTTCTGTAGCATTTAGTGTTTCCATCAAGTGTTGGAGTTGTAGCTGCATCAATAAGGTCACAAATTAAGTTTCACCTTTCTGCAGTAAATCATTTTGACACATGGAATAATTTTATAATAATTTCTTGGGCAAAATCCAAAACAATTGTAAGCAATTTTCTTTCTTTCTGATACCAGAATTGTAGACAAGAAGATAGCCAGACTAGAAGATACCTTAAAACGAGAACTGATAGATGAGAACTTGGAAGATTTGGCCGCCTCCTCAGTAAGTGAAGGGAAAAGGCCTGCTACAAAAGAGCATTTTGAAGCACTCAACAAATCTCGATGCTCTGGAACAATATAGTCTTTATTTTTGTCTAGAAATTGATCAGACTGATATTGTACCTAAAAAATAAAAAGCAAAAATAAGTGAGGATACTTCAGTGGAAACCACAGTACAGATGATGAATTTCAGAACAAAATACAAGAACCAAGCTCACTTCTCCTGCATAATGAACAATGGTGAAATCTGAGCGGGTCAGTTTTGGCTTGATGAAGCGTTTGTTATCTTTGAATGTCTGATACAGCTTTTGTGAAAATGTGTCATGAGTTGATTTTGGAAACATGCTGTAAAGAGACAAAGTTATCCCTCCAAAAAAAATTCTGATTAGACAATGGTTGGATGTGTCCTTTTTCCATCTAATTGTGCAAAGAATTAAAGTTTTATAAAAACGTTTCATAAAGGATATTCAAAGGATTAGATGGCCATCCATAAAATATCTAATTGATTAACGTGGTGGGCATGAAAAGCAGGGCCAGAACATTTAATGTAACGGTGGAATCCATTCTTGGATTATAAATTTACACTGAAAACAACAGTTAATGGATAAAATATAGAGCAGTTTCTGGATTTCATACAAATCTGGAGATATACCATTCATTTAATACGAAGTACCTGAGCAGGAACCTCTGTGTGAATGTGTGTGTGTGTGTGTAATTTCAGTCAAGAACATGGAGATTTTACCATCCCAACTTCACCTAATGAAGCATCTGAGCAGGAGCTTCTTTGTGTGTGTGTGTGTGTGTGTGTGTGTGTGTGATTGCAGCCAAGAATGAAGAGATGTTCATACCAAGCTTCATCAAGCAGAGCAATAATTCCACCTTTTTTCTGCAGAAGCGGAATCAATTAGTTAAATTGTGATGTGTGGATATAGATGATTCAGTATTACTTTCTCGTAGTTTAACTGCTGAATGAACAGATCAGCAATACACAAAAATGAAACCACGACAGTAGATTAAATGAAACATTTGGAAACACATGCAGAGTTTCACCAATTATTAGCATTGCTTGAAAGACATTCTGGCTCCAGAATAGGGGATACAAATCAGCAAACATGAAGTCCCATATATATGATCATTCATAAGGACTAACATCATGAGTGGGGCATGATGCATCAAAGGAAAAGGGACAAGTCACTGCTTTTAGAATATTTTAAAGTTTTGGCTTGCGTCACCTCCAATGGGGACAGGACTTATAAGAGTTTACGAGCTATGTAAGTGCTTTTCTGTTTACCAGTTCACATGAGAAAACATTAGAGGGAGGGAGGGGGATGGGGAAAGATGGGGAGAGAGAGAGAGAGAGAGAGAGAGAGAGAGAGAGAGAGAGAGTAAGAAGACCTGTTCAATGAGATCCAGGACATCTTTATTATCAACAAATTCTATGTAGCTCCAATCAATTTCCTCTCTAGTGTACTCCTCTTGTTCCGACTTGAATACATGCTGAATCACATCATAACACTTAGATGGTACATTGAAAAGAATGACTAAAAACTCAAGTTTTCAAGTATGACTAACCTCATACCTTGTTGAAATGTTGTTGCAGCTTTTCATTAGTGTAATTAATACAGAACTGCTCAAAACTGCATTAATGGAACATATCAAGTTAGGACTAAGAATAACGTAGTGGGATTCAAGCTAAATTTAATATGGGATCCTCCTTTCTAATTATTTGTAGCTGAGTAAATTCGGATTCAGCAATATCCCGAGGATTCCCCAAGTACCTTAGTGCAGGTCAGAAGTTCACGCCACCTGATGCTAGGTAGTATTAGGTCTTCTTATGCATACCAAATATAGATGAGAATGTATTTTTGTTTATGCTAAATGCATAAAACACAGAACCTGGCCCAAACATATCTATGCATTCTACATTTTCGGCAATCAATCATTACCTGTTAGTTTTAAAGCTCTCAAAACCATATATATCAAGGACCCCAATCAGACATTTTGAGCTAGGGTCTTGTCCAATTGAGACATTGATTTTGTCCACCAACCTGGACATAAAAAACAAATAGAAAAACCAATATTGTTAAATGCTTCATTTCCACAGTAAGCAGTTTAGTAAAAATGATTCAGAAGCTAGCATCTTACCAGTCAAACAAACGAGAGTATATGGTCTTGGCCAAACCATCTCTGCTAACTGTTGCGCCATGGGGATCAAGACTTCTTTTAATAATTTCTTCTGGAGTAACCATTACACGCTTACACAGTGCATCTTCCAGTGCACGAGGATTACACCTGATATACGAATAAGACAGATGCAAACTGCACAGTGATTGACAGAAAAAAAAAAAGAGTATGAATTTTGTCTAGAGCAAAGCTTGCGTCGCACATTAGAAGTTCTGCTGTCATTTGAAGATGAAAAAGGGATTCGTCATTTTTCAGAACAGATGAATCATTATCTTCCCCATTGGCAAAATCAATATTACCAAGATGAAGAATTGCAGCAACAACACTGAAAATAGCCTCCTGAGAGAGAGAGAGAGACAGAGAGACAGAGAGAGAGACAGAGAGACAGAGAGACAGAGAGAGACAGAGAGACAGAGTGAGTTATTCCCAGATTTTCTGTATAATGATGCTTAACTTAGCATTAAACAAATGCAGATTTAAATCAATATAATATACCTGTTCTGCTACACTTATTCCAACAACATCCATGGCTCTCCTTGTGGAGAGATAATTATGTTCATCACTTATACCATCCAGTTGATAGCAATTTGATTGATTAAGATAGTGATATGACTTAGGATCTCCCAACTTATACTTCTCTTTTTCCTGATAACACTTGAAATCTGTCAACCAGAAATTTTGTGAAATATAAAAAATATTCACTGAAGTAGAAAACTGAGCTATGTACCTGTTCCGGAGCAGCACAAAGGAGATAAAAACAGTGATAGTTACGCTCTAAATCAGAAATTTGGCAAACACGAGATCTCTCTAAGAGATAAGTTCTGATGGCTGCCCCCGATATTCTACCACGTTTATCAAATTGAATCTCGACAAATTTCCCAAAGCGGCTGCACCAATATATTTAAGAGAACAACAGTAGGTACAGAAACTATTTAGGAAATTTCATTGTCTGGTATAAAGATTTAGAAATAGATCATGTAGATCCAAAGACATGCCAAGCGTATTTTTTTCAAAATATATTAAACAAAACAGTACCAACAGCAAAAACAGCACCAAAAAAAAAATCTCAAACCATTTAACAATTTCTCACCTGGAATTGTTATTCTTAACAGTTTTAGCGTTACCAAAGGCTTCAAGAACTGGATTTGACTGCACCATGTCAGTTACAACAACAAATTTTTTAGAAGGGTACAAGTTAAAACAATAAAAGAAATATTACACAATTCAGAAAAAATTAATTAATTAAAAGATTGGCACTTAACATCATTTTCTTTAGTGATGGGAAAGGATATTTATGCAAGGCTTCAGATCTCATTCTACCATTAAAAAACGTTAGCTACAGTAATATGGTTTCAGCTAATCAGCTTACTTCTAAAACTTGTTGTTCAACAGTCCGTCCTTCAGCTGCAGCATTTCCGCCCAAATAGGCAAGGTAGCGCATAAGCATTTTAGTTGTTTCAGTCTTACCAGCTCCGCTTTCCCCACTAACCAGAATAGAGTTGCTTTTACCCTCATTAATCATTTCCCTGGTTAGATTTGGAAAATTCAGTAAAGTAACTGATCTTTTAAGGAGGAAAAAGTAGGATGCAAAAGAAACACAGGTCACCTGTATGCAGCATCAGCTATTGCAAAAACATGAGGACCCAGTTCTCCAAATGGCACTCCATTATACCGTTCCATCATAACAGTATCATACAGATGTGAGAGACTTTGGAATGGATTGATGGCGATGAGAATGTTTCCAGTGTAAGTCTGCCATGATGTCAAAGTATTATAACAGAGATGCCCAAAGCTGCAGTGATTAATCATTTTCTTCACCAGGGTGTACATTAATTGATCAAAACTAAAGATAAGAGAAATCTTACATAAATTTCATTGCTCTCATATCTAGTTGCCAAATTACAAAGAACTCCAGGTTCATGCAAGTATGATAGCTTAGTCATGTCATCAACTCCACCAGCAGGCATTTCCATATCCTTTGGATATATTTTTGACACCTTTGCAACGACCTGACCAATATGAAAGTAGGTCAGTTTAAGAAATAGACAAACTGGTATTTCAATAAAGCCGCATATGAAATGAATTTTGGCACTTGACTTAAGGGAGTCCTTTTTTTTATACAAGAAGAAGAGATTTTCTGTCACTCCCAAAGGGGTAACAGAACTGCATAAATTGGTGCAGAAAAACAAAAATATGACAAGGATCATATGCTTATGTAATCTTTCAGGATCAGGAGAATATAAAAAATCATATAGAAGAAGGAGAGGAGGAGGAGAAGGAAAACTGATGGAAAAAGGGGAAAGCCACATTGATGCAGACACATTCAACACTAAACAGCAGGTACGTTTTCTTCTTAAATAACATCTTTAAATTTCTAAGCAGAAACAAGAATCATGCAGAAAACTCATGCAGAAGCTTGTTTAAAGAGTAGTTTAAGGCCATTTTCTGTAATTGTTTTTTTTTTTGGTCGACATGTTCTGTAATTGTTAAGAATCACAAGCTTGAAACACAAAATTTGGCCTCAAAACTGCTACTTTTTATCCTATGATCCAAACATGTACTAATCAAACAAATTCCAACGAAGATAATGCACCCAAACTTCTTCAAACCGAAACCAGATAAATAGATTGGAAAAATGTTGGATTTAAAGACAAATGAATAAGACCAAAAGATTCAGATTTAAATAATAACAACTCTTCCAATCATAAAAAAAGATAAAACAACTCTGTACCTTATTCCCATTACTAATTTGAATCTCAGCATCCTCTCCCTTAATATTTATTACTTCTCCGTCAATCCAAACTAATTCTGGATTTTCAACCCAAATTTGAGAACCAACAACAATGGTCACTGGCTTGCCCTGCAGCAGTTGAAAAAATTTACTACATAATCAGTTCAATGCCTTCTTTTCCCTTTCAGTAAGCAGTGAAAAGCTGGAATGTTAGTAAAAGTAGCTTAAATCTCTTTCGCTTTCATAATATGTACCACAAATAGTAAGCTATACATGTTCAGTAGGTACCAAGAAAAAAAAAACTCATGGGATCTCATAATTTAGCCCCAAAGTTATCAATATAAAAACCACTCAGGCAGTCTTCTTAATGACTATATATGTGTGTCCATGTAGCCTATTTCTGAATGTGTACTAAAAGTTTGAACAATTACTTGGAAACATAACTTTCTACCAAATTTCTTAGATGCAAACCTCCATCTGTAGTCTCTTTTTCTCAATCTAAGGCACCTAATTCTCTATTTTTCTGTGAAAAAATCACATCAGGAGCAGCATTTGCCTTGACTGCATCTTCATGGAAAATTCACATATATAAACGAGAAATGTAAACTAAGTTTACCATTCTGATCGATTCTCAGAGAGAAACCCAGAAACGTAGCTACTCTGCTGAATACAAATCAAAAACTCATTAAGCTTTTAACGATCTTGGTTCCCATTTCTCATAAAAAATGAGAGATTTAGAATGGAAAACCAAAGCTTGCAGAAGTTGCATACTCTTTCTTTTGTTTCTTTTTCTTTGTTCGTTTAGCACTGCCTTCGTGTCCTTTGGTTTGTGGAAGTGGCAGTCTTCGCACGCCCCACAATTTCGCCATTCTTGTGGCTCTCTCTCACTCTCTTCGCGCCTTACTCTCACACTATTGAGAAGAAAGAGACGACTGTTAAACGTTTATTTACACAAAGGGAGTTAAGGCGCTGTTTGAATTAACGTAACTCCAACGCGTTTGTTTTCGCGTTATTTTAACGTCTCGTTAACTGATTTTTTGGGCTCATTTCTAATATATAAAAAAAGCCTCTTATTTCTTTGGGTCCAAACAAAGCCGTAAAGTGACTTTTAGCCCAACACTACCTACTCAATGTGGGCCCTAATCCAACCGTCAAACTCTAGTTGTATAATACAACTTGTATTAATTAAATTGGTTACAAAGTCAATCTTAATCGGGTCAACATTCTCATAAAAATATATCTAATTTTAATTGATTAGTAAATTGATCTAATCATGTTAGATTTGTGTTTCTAAATAAAATTTGGCAAAATATATAAACGTGTCATTTTTCCTCAAACTCAATTACTTTTAAACATTTGTGTATCAATCTCACACAACATACCAACTCAAATTACTTCTCCTATTTTGAAGTTTCATACCAAAAAAGTTTTTATATCGTAAATTAAGTATTTGGAAATTCATGTTTTTAAAAGAAATTATTATTTTTAGTTTATATTTTTAATAGGATACCAAACGAACTCTAAAATTGTCAACGCCCATTCAGAATGAAAGAATATGATAGTGAAAATTTTGTTCTTTAATCTACCCGATGAATTTTGTTTTTTTGGGACTCAAATTTAGTGTATAAATTTGGTGTCCTGGATTATTGTTACCGAAAAACGAAACGGATTAATCAACCGCCAATCCACGTGTGAGAAAACTGTAGCCTTCTGGACATTCACGAAAGTGTGTAAGAGAAAAGAAATAAAAAAACAAAATAGATTAAACTTCTCAACGCCAATCCAGAATGAAAGAATATGAGAGTGAGAGAGGCAGAGACTTTATAGACGTGAAGAAGAATAAGAAGAAGAAGAAGAAATGACCCAACCCACACCTTCATCTCCTTCTTCATCTTCATCTTCTTCATCGCCATCTTCACCACAATTGATGCAGATCGACGAAACCGTAACCCTAATTCCTGGTCTCCCAAACGACGTCGCATCACTCATTCTCTCCTTCATCCCCTACTCCCACCAAGCTCGCCTCAAACCAACCTGCAAATCATGGAAGCTCTTCCTCTCCTCCAAAACCCTAATCGCTCTCCGCCAAACCCACCGTAACCTCTCTCACCTCCTCTGTATCTTCCCCCAAGACCCCTCTGTAGCCTCTCCTTATCTCTTCGACCCCCAAAACCTAGCCTGGTGCCCCCTTCCCCCCATGCCTTGTAACCCCCACGTCTATGGCCTCTGCAACTTCACATCCCTCTCCATTGGCCCCCACCTCTACGTCATCGGCGGTTCGCTCTTCGACACTCGCTCGTTCCCGATCGACCGTCCCTCGCCGTCCTCCGCTGTCTTCCGATTCGATTTCAACACTTCCTCGTGGGACTTCCTCGCCCCGATGCTCACGCCACGTGGCAGCTTCGCCTGCGCCGCGGTTCCGAGCTCCGGCGAGATTCTCGTCGCTGGCGGTGGCTCTCGTCACACGCTGTTCAGCGCTGCTGGAAGCCGAATGACCTCGGTGGAGCGATATGACATCGGTAGAAATGAATGGGTTGCCATGGACGGGTTGCCGGGTTTTCGGGCCGGGTGCGCGGGGTTCTTTGTTGGGGAAGGGGAGGAGAGGGAGTTCTGGGTGATGGGTGGGTACGGCGAGTCTAGGACGATATCAGGAGTTTTTCCAATAGACGAGTATTACAGAGACGCCGTGGTGATGGAATTGAAGAATGGGGATGGTGGTGGCAGGTGGAGGGAGCTTGGGGATATGTGGGAAGAAGGGGAAAGGGTGAGGCTCGGGAAAATTGTCGTAATCGAAGATGGTGATGATCGTGGACGCCCTGCTGTTTTCATGCTTGATGGGAATGATATATTCAGGTAGTTTTTCCATTTTCTTAATTTTTTGTGTTTAAGTTTGGGCTTGAACTAGCATTGTATGTTCTGTTCTGCTAGTAACAATTGATTCAAATTGGATTGAGATTATTCATTTAGATGTCAGTCTTAAATACCTCTACTAAGCTTTAAGCTCAAATGTTTTTGCTCTGCATTGTGTTTCCTTGTTGGATTTGTTTGAATTTGATGTTACTTAAATCAGTTTAATGGGCAACAGTTGTTTTCAGATGAACTAAATGTGTGATTTAGATAGAAAATTTTTGCTGCTGCCTCATGTTCCGGGTGTATTGATGATTCAGTTTCCCACAACATTATTGCATTTACTTAAAAATTACCTGGTATTGAATGATTAATGTTATTTTGATTGAGAGTTGTGCCCGAACTTAGTGTTAGATTTCTGTAATTATTGGCCTTATAGGGTTTGAAATGTTAGTTGAATGGATCATGCAAATGCGAGTAGAAGTACTCAGAGATGCTTAGTTGCTGAGATGGTCCAGTCTAGAGTAGGTACTTAGAGATATTCATTGAGATTTTTTTTTTAAAGTGGAGTAGTGAAATAAGGGTGTAAGAACTTAGATGGAGTCGACTTTTGTTCCCTTTGCACCCTTGGTCCCCCTCAGTGGTTAAACATAACAAAAGGGAAAACACGTGTGCATGGGAGAGGATTATCTGAAGTGGAAACATCAAAATGTTCATTGATTTAAAGTCTTAATCCACATATACTAGCTTTTTTTTTTCTTTTCTTTTTTGTGAGACTATCCAAGCTTTGCGGAATGCTGGAACTCTTTATGTGGCTCGGTCATATTTTATATATAACACCATTGAAGCATTGTCTTTGGATTTGCCTTTAAAGAAACAACTGGGGAGGGGCAGATCTTGAACTTATTCTGATTCTCCATGATGTAGTTTGTGCTTATATCTCAGGCTGAACATTATCTTTATATTCCACCAAAAGGAGAATGCAGAAGACAGAGTTTGAAATCTTCTTTCAAGCTATATTGAACTAATAAAACCTAACAGACAGTGGCTATTATGCTTCAGTTATTTATGATGATTTAAATTGGATAATTATGCTAATTTAAAGTTTATGACTTAGGTGACCTAGTCTCTGGAGTTCCTTTGACATAGATTCTACCTAGCAATAATGGCTGTGATGCTTTAGCTTCTTTTCTATTGGATTGATTGTGATTTACATTAGGGAAAATGTTGTTTATCATAAAAAAATGTTGAGAGATGCATAGTTTTATGGGACTATCTGTAGAAGCTATTCTACTATATGGGACCACATTCTTGTAAGTTCGCTTTTGTGTATGTTTATTAATGTCCTTTTGGGCGTATGTCATCTGCCCCAGTTTATGTGTGTCCTTTTGAATTTCTCCCACTGTGAATGCTCAAGTGCTGTATGTTGTCCCTAATTTGAAGAACATCATCTTGTATAGGAAATTAGAACTTGAAGACCTAAATGGAATGCAGCTACTTTTTAAACTTGCCCCTCTGCATTTGATCTTTCAATGATGATTTTCAAAGGAAGTTATTGCTTTTGTTGCTTAAATGCTGTGTCTACTGCACTGCAGGTATAACATGGCTTCAAATCGCTGGTTTAAAGAGTCACGTATACCAAGAAAGGCTCCTTGCAACTCATTATTTGGATTTGTTGTATTGGACGGAGAGCTGCATGCAATCACCCTTTTGAAGGCAGTTGAGACAACAGAAACCCGAAGGTCGCGACTGCATAAGAGGGCAGGAACGCTGTACATCCAAATCTACAATCCTAAGAAGAAGAAATGGAGATCTCTCATTACAAAGT
The DNA here is from genome assembly GCF_965620075.1 of Prunus avium. Taxonomy (NCBI): domain Eukaryota; kingdom Viridiplantae; phylum Streptophyta; class Magnoliopsida; order Rosales; family Rosaceae; genus Prunus; species Prunus avium. Next base: position 38,017,228 of record NC_142291.1, read on the forward strand.
CGCCTTTCCATTACAGCTTGGATTTCAATACTGCAGTTATGAGCACCATTCGCTTGTGAATTTCGATTCTTATTGTGTGTACTCCTGTTAATAGTTGTACGGATTGATGTGCAGCATCGTCTATATTGGTCCACCTCACCTGGACCATTGCTGCCAGCATATTTGTAAAGCCCTTCAATGTACAGCAGACTGAGATATATAGATTCTTACCTGTTAGTGAAGTGCTAATTAGTTAAGGTTGAATTCATATGAGTTTCTTATATTGTATCAGTTGTTTTTCCAGACTCCAGAGATTAAATATAGATAAAGTTCTGTGTTAAATAGCTTTTTCTTTTACTTCTTCTTCTCCCAGTGCATCCATCACTCTGTACTGGTGTAACATCTAAAATTTATCTGCTTGGTATGATCTAATATCTATCTACTCCCAAGCCCATTTCTGGGTTTGAATTCAGGTTTTGTCCTTTCAGTTGCCTATTATTTTTGAATTTAAAAAGATAAAAGCCTGGGTTAGATTAGATTCATCCACTATTTTTGGTAGCGTCATATCTCAAAAGTCAGTAATTCTCACGTTTTTCCCCTGGCAAGGTATAGGCAAAAAGGTTTTCTATGAGTTCACCACATAGAAAACTTCGACAGATTCACCGGTGTTTACCAGTTACATGTATTTTCAACAGATTCACCGGTGTTTACCAGCCGTATACAAACATGTGACTATCTCTCTTTCATTTTTCATTTATACTCAACTGGTCTTCTCCTCTGTTAAAACAAAACGGCTTGTGTTAGAAAGTCCAGTCATTTTCCCCACAAGAGAAGTCTTCTCAGAACTACCAAATGTCGTGCAAAAGTTGCGACCCAAAAACAGAATGTCGTGTAGGAATTCAGCACATGCAAAAAATTTGAGACCAAAGCCGCAGACATTCAGGGGCCAAAGTGATGTTTCACGTTTCCACCAAGTTTTGAGTGCAAAAAATTTCAGAACATGACGAAGCAGAATTGAGAAATATAATGCGTGAAGAATGGGCCAGTCAAACTCAATCCAGATTGCAGCCTTAAACCTCAACATATATGGCGACTTTTATCTGCTGTTTTATTGACTTCAAAATTGAGATATAAGAAAATTCCTATCAGAGTAAGTCAACCCAAAATCGCGGTTTAACATTGTGTCAAACTTTTGGGATGTCAAGGTCTTTTGTAAACTAGAGAGTAAATAAACGCATATGAAATTTTAACAGAAAAACTAAGGCACAGGGTTTGAATTCGTTTTCTCTGTGCCTGAAAAAGCATGACGTTGTAGAAAAAAAACGTCTGTTTGCAAGACTCGTCTGTTCTGACCCATTCAATTTTTTAATGCTGTGCTTCACCTCAATTATATATAGTTAGGCCTTCCGTTTTGTCTTTGTATTGCTAAACAATATACTTGAACAAGAAGAAAAAAAAAAGAGAATTCTCAAACTAGTATCTCTTTCAATAAACGAATGTTTGCAGAGAGAAAAAGTGTCACTTTACAACATGTTTAAGTTTTGTAGCTCGAGTGGTTAAGAGCATTTACCCCTGCATCTGAGGTCCTAACTTCAATTCCCCTCTTCCCCAATATCGCTTGTATAAAATTTAAAAATGTTTTGTAAAGACATTAAAACTGAAGCATGTTAAGTTTAAAAATAAAAAATTACACCTATCCTCTAGCTATATATTGTTCCTTCAGAAGAATCTGATATACTTGTCACACACGCAGTGGCTCCAGAACTGAAGCAATGGTAGACAAATCTGCCTTGCCATCTCCCATGAAATTAAGAGATGATGAAAAATACTCTGTATATTTCTAGTGATGATTAGATTATAGATCAGTAAGACCAACATGCTCTTTCAGTGATCAGATTATCTTAGGATAGAGAGAGAGACCAATATTCATCCTCAACTTCATCAACATCTTACTGTGCATTGTCATTTTCGACCTTTTACAGCTTACACAACTTATGAAATTAAAGAAAAAAAAAAAGAAACCTACATTCAGGTATTTTTCTGTACTTATTCACTGCCAATTAAGAAGATGAATGAATTAAAATCTAAGGTTGATGGTTGAACTTTTGATGTTTTGATGCCCCGCTGCAGCAGACTGCAGAGTTTAGGGTTTAGGGAAATTATATGACTTTGATTTTTCAAAGATATTTAAATGGAACCTCTAAACGTAGATGTTTGGAAGGTGGGAATGCAGTTGCTTCTCAAAGAATCTATCTAGCCATAGCAATTTCGTTGTTTTGACTAATGACGGTCGTGTCAAAAGGTTAGAAATAATTGAACGGGTCATGCCAGAGGAACCTGGGTTTCAAAATGAATCTTCAAGTTATATATACTATGTATTTCTACATACAAAATTCCAAAGGAAAATGTTATTGTAATTAGAATCTAACAAATTTTTTGTCTCCCATAGATTGGATTTATTATGGATCCGAGAGTGACATAAATAATAATCAATCGAGAATTGATCAATTTAGTTGCTTGCTTCGCAAACTGAGGACTAAAGAAGGAAAAACCTTGGTGGGGAAGCATTTACAAGGACCTTGAAGGTTTGAAGTTTTGGCGTGTGCTAAACTTTTACACAGTAATTTTAGACCAAAAAAATATTGAATTTCATAGTGATGACTCAAGACCTTGAAAGTATCATGGTATGTAGAATGACCAAGTGTACTTAATTACATTAACTAATCTCTCTATTTACCAATATATTATTATGTAATTCACTATCTTTTTTTTTTAGTACAAGCAATAGTTTAAACTACCTGAAAGAGAGATTTCTCACACACACACACAACTATAATGTCTTGAGAATTCGAACTTGAGTTAACACCGCTATCCCCAAGGGCTTGTTATTACTGTATATGATGCAGCGGAGCAAGAACAAAAGATAACTTCAAGCAAAAGAGTAAAGAGAATACCCGGAATTAAAACTCTAATATGTTAATTCTGAGAATACCCAGGAAAAGAGTAAAGAGATGAGAGAAAAATCTCAATCTTCATTCAATAACAAACATCAACTCCCCCTTTCTTAAAATTTCATGCATTATTTATAGAAGCCTCTCAATCAAGATGAGATAACTCCTCATAACTCTCCTAAACCTTTCCTATCCCAACTTCCCTCTTAATGATAACTCGACATTAAATCTCCCTATAACTCACAAAGACGAAAAGACTCTCCATAACTTTATTCATGAACCTAGATAAATCCCACATACGAAGAGACATTTATTCAATATAGGTTATTAAGACTTTCCTCATGCATGAACATGATCCCAATGGTCCATGTATGTATTTGCTAAACTTGCTGCATCATCCTCCCCGGGTTGGCAAAAATTCGCCCTCGAATTTGGATCGTCGTCAGAGTTGGTGCCACAGAAAGGAACAAGATATTTCACATTGAATACATCAGACGTGCGAACATGGCTGGGAAGCTTCAATTTGTAAGCATTCGGATTAATCTTCTCAAGGATTTCCACAGGTCCAATTTTTCGAGCAGCCAATTTGCTATATTCACCAACAGGAAAACGATCCTTGGTAAGAATGGCCCAAACAAAATCTCCAACACTGAACTCCATAAAATGACGCTTCTTATCAGCATCATGTTTATACTTGCTAGTAGCGTCCACCAAGCGCTGCTGTGTTGTGCGATGGACATCTTGGAGTTGTGAAATCAAATCTTCAGCCTTGCCATGAACTCGCTTTAAATCAGCGACAGGGGCTAAATCAATTGGAGCTCGGGGATTGTAGCCATAGTTGACAAGAAATGGACTAAAGCCAGTGCTGCGATTAACTGAGCGGTTAAAGGCGAATTCAGCTTGATATAATTTCTTATCCCAAGATTTGAGATGGATTCAGTTGCAAAATTGAAATCCTGGGAAGGAACTGCACACTAGTTGTGTAGTTAGTCAAATCTACATCGGTTGTTACCAGAAATGGTTAGTGGTGATCATACATTTGATCATTTATTAGATTTGGATCTCCCTCCAGTATTTGATCGATGTTCAGATGGTTCTTGCGAGATTTGTTGTGATTATTATTTTACGGTTGAGAAGGTTTTTGACACGAAACTGAAACAATTGGAATGCATTGAAGAAGTTGTGGAAAATTATGTCAACCTTCATATTGCAATTGTCGATGATTCCATCGCTTTATTCAACTCTCATGATACTTTCGAAGTTGTTGAATATATTGATTTCATGAGGGTAGATAATTTCAGTCATCGTAGTAAAATCAATTTGGTTGATACCATAATTCAGAATATATGGGTTAAGAAATTGGCTGTGGAGAATTTACACAATTGGAGAATATTCAAATATTCAAAATATTTATTTATTTGGAGTGGGAGATTTCAGTTTGAAGACCAACAATCAATGATCATGCATATAATCCAAGAAGACATAAATTGGAGGACAAATTTTTGTCAACCCGGGGAGAATGATGCTGATAAGAAGCGTCGTTTTATGGAGTTCAATGTTGGAGGTTTTGTTTGGGCCATTCTTACCAGGGATCGTTTTCCTGTTGGTGAATATAACAAATTGGCTGCTCGAAAATTGGACATGTGGAAATCCTTGAGAAGATTAATCCGAATGCTTACAAATTGAAGCTTCCCAACCATGTTCGCACGTGTGATGTATTCAATGTGAAATATCTTGTTCCTTTCCGTGGCACCAACTCTGACGACAATCCAAATTCGAGGGCGAATTTTTGCCAACCCGGGGAGGATGATGCAGCAAGTTTGGCAAATACATACATGGACCATTGGGATCATGTTCATGCATGAGGAAGGTCTTAATAATCTATATTAAATAAGTGTCTCTTCGTATGTGGGAGTTATCTAGGTTCATGAATAAAGTTATGGAGAGTCTTGTCATCTTTGTGAGTTATAGAGAGATTTAATGTGAAGTTATGAAGTTGGGTTAGGAAAGGTTTAGGAGAGTTATGAGGAGTTATCTCATCTTGATTGAGAGGCTACTATAAATAATGCATGAAATTGTAAGAAAGTGGCAGTTGATGTTTGTTATTGAATGAAGATTGAGATTTTTCTCTCATCTCTTTACTTTTTTCCTGGGTATTCTCAGAATTAACAGATTAGAGTTTTAATTCCGGGTATTCTTAGAATCAACGGAGTTAAGTTTGCTTGAAATTATCTTTTGTTCTTGTTCCGCTGCATCATTATATCTTCATTTGCATAATTTCATGAAATTATACAAATGAAGATATAACCTCAAGTATATATAATATATACTTAAGCATATCAAGTGCATGCATTGACAATAATATATTTTGCATATTCACTATTCAATATGAGCTTCCAAAAGGGTTGGCTTGAATTTGTGGAAGCTAATTAATTTACCAAAGTGTGAGCAAACAAAGTGAGATCACCAATCAAAAGGAATTGAACCCAAGGCGAACTTTTCTCTTTGGCACCATCGAATTAAACAATAAGTTTATATTAAGTATAAATTGACCTGAAAGTGCTTTTCTGAACAGATATGGTACTTGTCATTGTCTACACCACAACTGTCAGAAGTGCTTTTGCTTATGTTACTATGAACGTGTTGAATCTGGTCCAAAATTTGCACAGCAAGTAATTTCTGGTGTAGTAAAATGGGAAATAATTGCTTTTAAACTTAAGTAGATTAGAAAATGAATTCGTTTTACATCTTCTGCTGTCTTAAAGATACAAGTACACTTATGCATGTGAAAAAATAAATTAAAAAGGATGAATTTTTATTCTGTTAAATTCATATACACTGTGAAGCTGATACATATTTTGTACAACTTACACAACTTACTATAAAGAACGAAAAACAAAAAGCCCCAGCCGTACATTTTCCTGTGCTTAATTATTCATTACCAAGAAACTTAAATTAATTAAACGTTTGAAACTAAAATCATTGGTTGATGGTTGAACATCGATATGTAAATTCCCCCTCTGCAGAGTCCTAGCTTTTTGTTTGGTACTCTACTTCAAGGGATTATTGGACTAGAGCCGCCTGGCGTTATTGGACTAGGGCCGCCCGGCGGGACATCACGTCTAAGCATTCGCTTGATCAAAGGGAAGGAGGGAGGATTAATATTAGAACTGCCCCTAATTTGCAGGACATCTTTCTTCATCCTCATCGTCAATTTATCTTCCCCATGCAACACTCTGCAGGCCTCATAGCAGTGAATGTCCATAACAAAAACTACTACCATGGCCACCAAAAGCACATTCAATAACTTCATGTTGTCGGCCAAACTAAACAAAGTTTTGTTTTTTTCGTCTGCTTTTTTGTTGTCTATGGATGCAATATTGCAAAGCGAAAAATGGATGCATGAATGATGGTGGGATGGAGGGCTTTTTATATGCAACAATATACGGACCAACTGACTCGAAATTTTGAATGATATATAGCTATAGCTATTTCGTTGTTTGACTATTGAACGTCGTGTCAAAAATGTTAGAAATATTGGACGGGTAATGGCAGAGGAAACCGGGTTTCAAAATGAATCTTCAAGTTATACGTTTGCATATATATGCCTTGTTTACATACACAATTCACTTTGGAAAATGCCATTTCATTTCCTTATTATTATTATTATATTTATTTCTCAAGTGTTCTCTTACCTGGAAGAATTATAGGAAAGGAAAATAGTATTGTAAGGGCATCCACAATAGTTGTTCAATAATCCAAAGCAATTGAATTGAACTACAGTTTCAGTTGCAATGATACAGTGATCAATAGATTCAGTTTATTGCAATGAACTAAATCACACCATTACAAGTGAGATTTTAATATTTTAGTTTAATTTCATGCTATAATTGTTGCTAGGTTGTTTTTGATCAATTTATTGATCGCTTCGCAAACTGAGAAGTAAAAAGAAGTAAAGGTTGGTGGGGAAGCGTTTACAAGGATCGACCTTGAAAATGTTTGAATGTGTTGTTAGTATTGGTGTGTGTGCCAACCTTTAACACGACATGACATGCTCAATACTTTAGAGAAAATTTTTTTTGAACTTTCATGGTGATGACTCAAGACCTTGAAAATATGATATACGTTAGAATGGCTGAATGGACTTAAAATTACATTAACTAATCTCTATATTTATCAATATTATTGTTTAAGTCGTTAAATATTATTATTTTTACAATATAAAAGAATCAAACTCTTGACTTAGCCTAATTCTAATTCATTTCTTTACCCACTTTCACCGTTGGAATAGTGAACCTAACTCCAAAGGCTGTTGCTGTACATCTTCATATGTAAAATTTGACCTTGTTATTGTTAACTACGGAGAGGAAGAAGTGACGAAGAAAGAGAGAAAAGTAAAGCTTTGTATATTCTCAGAAATTGTATCTTTACATGATGATGAAATGAACCAGACCCAAGCTAACTAATCACACTAATAAACACGTGAAGAGCTTACAAACTTGCCACCTCAGCAAGGACATATGTCAATAGTAACATCAGCTAACAGTTATTTGAGCATTTGTCAAATTCCTCGTTATATATGTATTGTGACAATTTTTCGTATTATAATAGGGTTATTCGCAGCAATGGTTTCTCAATTATACTCGTAGTTACAGGTCACTCAATTCAATTATTAGTTGCAGAGGTCACTCAATTGGGTGTTGTGTTGCACAGTTAGTCCCTACCGTAATCACTTATTATCTTTTGTTCCATAAATTTCTTTATCACTATTTCCAAATCTTTTGTTGCATGCTTGAATCAGGTTAATGCATATTTTAGATATCATGCATGTATTTATATGAGACTCGCTATTCATTTTTCAAAATGAGTTTCCACAAGGGTTGGCTTCAAATTGTGGAAGCTAGCTAGTGTGAGGTCAATTACCTTTTCTTTTCTCTTTGGCACCATCGAAAACAATAAGCTTACTAAGAATAAATTGACCTCAATGTTCTTTTCAACTTCAATGATGTAAAACCATATGTCAGAGGTGCTTCTGCTTATGCTACAGTGAACATGTTGAATTTGGCCCAAAAATTGCAGAGGAAATAATATATTATTTTGAAATTCTACAGATTGCTTTTAATTTTAAACTCACTGTTAAAAGTAAATAGATAAGAAAATAAGTTGGTTTCAATTATCTTCTCTCTCTTAAAAATACATAGCACATAAGATTTATACAAGTTACACATACATGCGAAAAAAATAAATTAAAAAAGATGAATTTTCTCTTGGTATTATTCTGTCAAATTCTATACATTGTGAAGCTGATACACATTTTGTACAACTTACACAATTTACTAAAGAACAAAATAAATAAAAAAACCCAGAAAATTAAATCAACTGAATGTTGGGAACTAAAATCATTGATATGGCTGAACTTGGATATGCAGATGCCCCCCTCTGCAGGCTCTCCTAGCTCTTTGTCTGGTACTCCACTTCAAGGGGTTGTCGGATTAGGGCCGCCGGACGGGACAGTACCGCTAAGGATCTGCTTGATCAGAGGGAAGAAGGGACGATTAAGATTAGAACTGCCCCTAATTTGCAGAACATCTTTCTTCATCCTCATCGTCAAAGTTTCTTCCCCATGCAGCACTCTACAGGCCTCGTATGAGTGCATGCTCATAAGAAAAACTACCACCATGGCCACCAAAAGCATGTTTACAAACTTCATTTTGTTGGGCAAATAGGAAAAAAATTGCTTTTGCTGCTTTTTTCTGTTTGGGTTTCTTTTTTGAAATCGCTCTGCAATGCAAACAAAAGATGGAATGAATGAATGAATGAAGAATAGATGGGGCTTTTTATAGTGCATATCAAAATGACCAATTTTGCATGACGTGAATTTTTGAATATATAAATCTATTCGTTGTTTTGACTATTTGACGATTATGTTGAAGGGTTAGAATTGAATGGGTCGTGAACCGGGTTTGTGAACCTTATATACTCCAATTGAAAAAGTTGAGAGTAGATCAAAATGCAAAATACCTTTTCTTGTTTTTTTTTTTTTTTGGTTTAAAAAAAATATTGTAATTCAAAATATTTTAGGTAGAATTTATATTTGTTTACTTATTTTCTAGTGTATATATATTTTGTAATTAAGTTTACCTGATTCAAAATTTATTTTATTTTAAAATAAAAAATTAGTAGTACTTGAGGTATGTTGACCTATTCTTCTTACTATTTGCTTGCATCGCAAAACAAAACAAAAAAACACGTCGCACACTTGAATTGAGAATTGAGCTTGGCAGGGAGGGAAGCGTGTACACGGCTTTTGAAAGTTGAATGTTTTGAACTTGAAAGTATTGGTGTGTGTTAACCTTTTACACGACAGGATGTATACTACTTGGGTTGTGTCAAATTAATCTTAAAGTAGTTTATTGGAAATCACATTTCATAATACCATAGTCTAAACTACAAAAGGAATGGTGTTTCTCACACATACACTACGTATCAAGGTGCCATGCGGAGTTTGAACCTAAGACCACTGATATGCAAATTAAGGTCGTTTTCCACGTGTGATGTACTATTTATAGCATAAAACACATCAAATGCAATGACACAACATGTTACATTATTTTTATTATTTTTTTAAAAATACAAGTAATAATGTAAATTATTCTATGTAAAATGGGTGTAGCCCAGTAAAAAAGGGTCTTGACTGGTAGACCAGTGGTCTCAGGTTTGAACCCTCATGGCACTTTGGTAGTGTGTGTATGAGAAATCCACATCTCCTTATAGTTTATTATCGCCTTGTATTAGGAAAAAAAAAAAAAATCTGAACGGGGAGGGAGATTGAACTTGGGTGCAAAGGAGGTGGGCTCATTGCCATAATCAACTGGCCTAACTCACGTGTGCAACATGTTATAGTATAACTAGCCTTCTTAATTTTATGTTGTTGTGTTTGTATTGCTACACGCTATATATGCTTGAATATATAAGAAGGATTTGTGAATTATTTTGAAATAACAAGAATCTTCTTAATTTCCTTTTTGTAGCACCGTGAGTAATTAGTATAACTGCTATATTACAAGGGTGGGAGATGATGCGAGTTGAATGGTGCTATAGTGGTCAATAGTTGGCTTCAATAGTAAAACATAATAAACTGAAATGGGTATGAATATAACATGAATTTTCGTGTTATGTGCCATATCAATTATTTACCAATTGGGTTGATGCTCATTGTAGATATCATGCCCCTAATTTGATTTTGCACTTCTGCAGTGTAATTTCTATATATTTCTATATTCAAATATTGAAGTAAAACAATATCTACTATAGCATATAATAAAAGAAGCAATAGCTTTTCTGGATTTTCTTTTTCATTTGCTGTTCGACCAAAAATGAAATATCTTTTAAAGTCACTGTTGTAGGAAAATAGAAAAGAACTGAGCAAATAGAAATTGAGAAAGAAAAAAAACAGAAAGAAAGAATTTCCTCTGTAATTGGTATTATTCTGTCAAATTCATATACATTTTGTATAACTTACACAACTTACTAAAGAACAAAAAAAAAAAGAAGCCCCAGCTTTCAGGTACTTTTCCTGTGCTTAATTATTCATTACCTAGAAAATTAAGTTAATTAAATGTTTGGAACTAAATTAAGACTATCCAAGCTTTGCGGAATGCTGGAACTCATTATGTGGCTCGGTCATTTTTATATAACACCATTGAAGCATTGTCTTTGGATTTGCCAGTAAAGAAATAACTGGGGAGGGGGCGTATCTTGAACTTATTCTGATTCTCCGTGATGTAGTTTGTGCTTATATCTCAGGCTGAACATTATCTTTATATTCCACCAAAAGGAGAATGCAGAAGACACAGTTTGAAATCTTCTGTTAAGCTATATTAAACTAATAAAACCTAACAGACGGTGGTTATTATGCTTCAGTTATTTCTGATGATTTAAATTGGATAGTTATGCTAATTTAAAGTTTATGACTTAGTTGACCTGATCTCTGGAGTTCCTTTGACATAGATTCTACCTGGCAATAATGGCTGTGATGCTTTAGATTCCTTTCTATTGGATTGATTGTGGTTTACATAAGGGAAAATGTTGTTTATCATAAAAAAATGTTGAGAGATGCATAGTTTTATGGGACTATTTGTAGAAGCTATTCTCCTATATGGGACCACATTCTTGTAAGTTCGCTTTTGTGTATGCTTATTAATGTCCTTTTGGGCGTATGTCATCTGCCCCTAGTTTATGAGTGCCTTTTGAATTTCTCTCCCACTGTGAGTGCTCCTCTGCATTTGAAGAACATCATCTTGTATAGGAAATTAGAACTTGAAGACCTAACTGGAATGCAGCCACTTTAAAACTTGCCCCTCTGCATTTGATCTTTCAATGATGATTTTCAAAGGAAGTTATTGCTTTTGTTGCTCAAATGTTGTGTCTACTGCACTGCAGGTTTAAGGAGTCACGTATACCAAAGGCTCCTTGCAACTCATTATTTGGATTCGTTGTATTGGACGGAGAGCTGCTTAGTATGATCTAATATCTATCTACCCCCAAGCCCATTTCTGGGTTTGAATTCAGGTTTTGTCCTTTCAGTTGCCTAGATTATTTTTTTGAATTTAAAAAGATAAAAGCCTCGGTTAGATTAGATTCATCCATTATTTTTGGTAGCGTCATATCTCAAAAGTCAGTGATTCTCACGTTTTCCCTTGGCAAGGTTTAGGCAAAAAGGTTTTCTATGAGTTCACCACATAGAAAGCATTACATGTATTTTCAACAGATTCGACGTTGTTTACCAGCCGTATATAAACATGTGACTGTCTCTCTTTCATTTTTCATTTATACTCAATTGGTCTTCTCCTCTGTTAAAACAAAACGGCTCGTGTTAGAAAGTCCAGTCATTTTCCCCACAAGAGAAGTCTTCTCAGAACTACCAAAATGTCCTGCAAAAGTTGCGAACCAAAAAGAGAATGTCGTGTAGGAATTCAGCACATGCAAAAAATTTGAGACCAAAGCTGCAGACATTCAGGGGCCAAAGTGAGGTTTCACGTTTCCACCAAGTTTTGAGTGCAAAAAATTTCAGAACATGACGAAGCAGAATTGAGATATATAATGCGTGAAGAATGGGCCAGTCAAATTCAATCCAGATTGCAGCCTTAAACCTCAACATATATGGCGACTTTTATCTGCTGTTTTATTGACTTCAAGATTGAGATATAAGAAAATTCCTATCAGAGTAAGTCAACCCAAAATCGCGATTTAACATTTTGTCAAACATTCAGGTATTTTCTGTACTTATTCACTGCCAATTAACAAGATGAAAGAATTAAAATATAAGGTTGATGGTTGAACTTTTGATGTTTTGATGCCCCTCTGCAGCAGACTGCAGAATTTAGGGTTTAGGGAAATTATATTACTTTGATTTTTCAAAGGTATTTATCTATCTAGCCATAGCAATTTCGTTGTCTTGACTAATGACGGCCGTGTCAAAAGGTTAGAAAAAATTGAACGGGTCATGCCAGAGGAACCTGGGTTTCAAAATGAATCTTCAAGTTATATACTATGTATTGCTACGTACAAAATTCACCTTGGAAAATGCCATTTCATTTCGTTGCTGTTATTTATTATTATTTTGCTAGTGTTTCTCTTACGTGGAAGACTTACAGGTATTGTAATTAGAATCTAACAAATGTTCTCTCTCGTTGTTTGCTTCGCAAACTGAGGACTAAAGAAGGAAAAAGCTTGGTGGGGAAGCATTTACAAGGACCTTGAAAGTTTGAAGTTTTGGCGTGTGCTAAACTTTTACACGATAATTTTAGACCCAAAAAAATTGAATTTCATAGTGATGACTCAAGACCTTGAAAGTATGGTACGTAGAATGACCAAGTGTACTTAATTATATTAACTAATCTCTCTATTTACCATTATATTATTATGTAATTCGTTATTTTTTTTTTAGTATAAGCGACAGTCTAAACTACAAGAGAGGAGGCTTACACACACACAACTATGATGTCGTGGGGATTCGAACTTGAGTTAACACCGCTAACCCCAAGGGCTTGTTATTACCATATATCTTCATTTGTATCATTTCATCAAGATCAAACTATACAAATAAAGATATAACCTCAAGTATATATACTTGAGCATATCAAGTGCATGCATTGACAATAAACTTAATTATCCCTCGTTATAAATTGTTTATTTGAGTAATGTATGGTGACAGTTTTTCTTTCCATATATATTACTTAATTACCTATTATATTTTGCATACTCACTATTCAAAATGAACTTCCAAAAGGGTTGGCTTGAATTTGTGGAAGCTAATTAATTTACCAAAGTGTGAGCAAACAACGTGAGATCACCAATCAAAAGGAATTGAACCCAAGGCGAACTTTTCTTTTCTCTTTGGCACCATCGAATTAAACAATAAGTTATTATATTAAGTATAAATTGAACTAAAAGTGCTTTTCTGAACAGATATGGTACTTGTCAGTGTCCACACCACAACTGTTAGAGGTGCTTCTGCTTATGTTACTATGAACGTATTGAATCTGGTCTAAAATTTGCAGAGCAAGTAATTTCTGGTGTATCAAAACGGGAAATTGCTTTTAAACTTAAATAGATAAGAAAATGAATTCGTTTTACATCTTCTGTTCTGTCTTAAAGATACAAGTACGTACACATATGTATGCGAAAAAATAAATTAAAAAGGATGAATTTTTATTCTGTCAAATTCATATACACTGTGAAGCTGTACACATTATGTACAACTTACACAACTTACAATAGAGAACGAAAAACAAAAAGGCCCAGCCGTACATTTTCCTGTGCTTAATTATTCATTACCAAGAAACTTAAATTAATTAAACATTTGAAACTAAAATCATTGGTTGATGGTTGAACGTCGATATGTAGATTCCCCCTTTGCAGAGTCCTAGCTCTTTGTTTGGTACTCTACTTCAAGGGATAGTACCACTATGGCCGCCGGGCGGGACAGGACCTCTGAGCATTTGCTTTATCAAAGGGAAGAAGGATGGAGGATTAACACCCCTAATTTGCAAAACATCTTCCTTCATCCTCATCGTCAAGTTTTCTTCCCCATGCAACATTCTGCATGCCTCATATGAGTGCATGTTCATAAGAAAAACAACTACCATGGCCACCAAAACCATGTGTACAAACTTCATCGTGTTGGGAAAATAACAAAAAAATCTGCCTTTTCTGTTTGGGTTTCTTTTTTTGTGATCGCTGTGTATGCAAATGCAAGCAAAAGATGGAATGTATGAATGAATAATAGATGGGGGATATGAGGCCTTATATATATATGCATCAATTCAATATGGACCAATTTACACATGACTTGAATATTTGAATATACATGTATTTGTTCCTTGTTTTGACTCTTGACGATTACGTTAAAGGGTTAGAATTGAATGAGTCGGGTGTGGAACTCATACTCCGAAATAGATCAAAATGCAAAACACCTTTTTTTTTATATTCTTTTTTTGTTTTTTTGTTTTTGTTGTAATTCAAAATATTGTAGGTAGAATTAATATTCGTTTACTTATTCTAGTATATTTTGCAATTAAGTTTTCCTGATTGAAATTTTATTTCATTTTAAAATAAAAAATTAGCAGTGCTAGAGGTATGTGTTGACCAACCCTTGTTGACTTATTCTTCTCACTATTTAGTATTTGCTTGCACCGAAATGTTGTGAAGTGAGATTTGAGCTTGGCGAGGAGGGGACCGTGTACACGGCCTTTGAACGTTGAATGTTTTGAACTTGAAAGTATTTGTGTTGTTGTGTGTGGTGCTAACCTTTTACACGACAGAATTAATCTTAAATTGTAGTTGATTGGAAAATATGTTCTATTACCACAGCACCTATAGATGGCTGGCTGCAATATTTACTTGACTATATTTACTTGCTGGGGAGAATGAGTACAAAACCCAGTTTCCACCTCAATTAGTTTGGCCTGGCCTTTTTTATTCCTTAATCTCATGTTGTGTGTTTTCTGTTGTGTTTGTATTGCTACATACATGCTATTATATATGCTTGAATGTATATATAAGAAGGTTATTTTGAAACAACCAAAATATTCTTTCCTTTTGTACTACCGAAAGTGATAGGTAGTTACAATATTGTTAATCTATAATAATGCTATCGACACCAACTCATTTTATCATCAACATTTGGTTACCAGTGGATGTGACACAACGACTATGTTACAGCAGCAGAGATGATGTAGGGTAGATGGTGCTATTATATATGATGAATGGAGGTATAACAAATGACATGAATTAGCTAGTGTGTCATATGCAATATTAGTTGATAAATAATGGATTTTTGTAGAAATGTAACCTGAACTTATACATCAGTTTCAATTTGTCACCTTAAAGAAAAATTTAAGCAAAATGTCACCTTAAGTTTTCAAAATCCATGATTTGTCACATGACTTTAACATCATCCAATTTTTCATCCATTTTGAAGGGTATTTTAGTCTTTCCAATATGTAAACCCTCTTTTTTATATAATTTAAATATAAAGCTATGTAAACCCTCTTGCTTGGAAAGACTAAAATACCCTTCAAAATGGATGGAAAATTGGATGATGTTAAAGTCAGGTGACAAATCATGAATTTTGAAAACTTAAGGTGACATTTTGCTTAAATTTTTCTTTAAGGTAATAAATTGAAACTGATGTATATATAAGTTCAGGTAACATTTCTATAAATACCCTATAATATTAATATGAAAGGGAGGGTTGGCTTCAAATTGTGTCGTCTAATTAATTTACCAAAGTGAAAGATCTAACCTTTTATTTTTGTCTCACATAGCTAGGTTGGATTTGTGGATCCTATAGTAGTAGAAGAGTGACATAAATAATAATGGCTGCTAGGTTGTTTTTGATCAACTTATTGCTTGCTTCGCAAACTGAGAAGTAATAATTAAGAAGTAAAGGTCGGTGGGGAAGCGACCTTGAAAATGTTTGCATGTCTGTAGTGTTGGTGTGTGCCAGCCTTTTACACGACATGACATGCTCAATACTTTAGACAAAACAAAATTTAAATTTTCATGGTGATGCCTCAAAACCTTGAAAATATCATCATATATGTAACCCTTTGTTACAGTCAACTTGTTCAATTTAGTCCAAAAATTGCAGAGCAAGTAATATTATATTTTGAAATTCTGCAGATTGCTTTTAATTTTAAACTCACTGTTAAAGGTAAATAGATAAGAAAATAAATTGGTTTTAATTATCTTCTCTCTTACAGATACATAACACATAAGATTTATACAAGTTACACATACATGCGAAAAAAATAAAATGAATTTCCACTTGGTATTATTCTGTCAAATTCTATATATATTGTGAAGCTGATACACATTTTGTACAACTTACACAACTTACTAAAGAACAAAAAACAAGAAAACCCCAGAAAATTAAATCAACTGAATGTTGGGAACTAAAATCATTGATATGGCTGAACTTGGATATGCAGATGCCCCCCTCTGCAGGCTCTCCTAGCTTTTTGTCTGGTACTCTACTTCAAGGGGTTGTCGGATTAGGGCCGCCGGACGGGACAGAACCACTAAGGATCTGCTTGATTAGAGGGAAGAATGGACGATTAAGATTAGAACTGCCCCTAATTTGCAGAACATCTTTCTTCATCCTCATCGTCAAAGTTTCTTCCCCATGCAACACTCTGCAGGCCTCGTATGAGTGCATGCTCATAAGAAAAACTACTACCATGGCCACCAAAAGCATGTTTACAAACTTCATTTTGTTGGGAAAATAACAAAAAAATTGATTTTGCTGCTTTTTTCTTTTGGTTTCTTTTTCGGTCGGTCTGTATGCAATGCAAGCAAAAGATGGAATGAATGAAGAATAGATGGGGGCTATGGGGGTTTTTATAGATACGCATATCATAATGGAGCCAATTTTGCATGACTTGAATTTTTGAATATATAAATCTATTCGTTGTTTTGACTATTTGACGATTATGTTAAAGGGTTAGAATTGAATGGGTCGTGCCATACCCAAAAGGAACCGGATTTGTGAACCTTATATACTCCAATTGAAAAGGTTGAGAGTAGAGCAAAATGCAAAACACCTTTTTTTTAAAAATAAAATTTATAAATATTGTAATTCAAAATATTTTAGGTATAATTTATATTTGTTTACTTATTTTCTAGTATATATATATATATATATATATATATATTTTGTAATTAAGTTTACCTGATTAAAGTTTTATTTTATTTTAAAATAAAAAATTAGTAGTACTAGAGGTATGTTGACCTATTCTTCTTACTATTTGCTTGCATCGCAAAAGAAGAAAAAAAAACGTACACGGCTTTTGAACGTTGAAAGTTTTGAACTTCAAAGTATTGGTGTGTCACACACAGGATGTAAACACTACTTGGGTTGGGTCGTGTCAAATAACCTCAAGTTGGCGGAACCACTATGTGGGCTGCCATGGACTGTAGCCCAAGGAAGGTTTTGGGAGAAAAAAAATATTAAACCTATATAGTCTAGTATCTTAACCCAAAAATGAATTTAAAAAATATACGATTTCATACCTTACCAATACTAATAGGCATAGTCAGAGGTCTTCCACATTTGTATTTGGTGTCAAAAATTGTCCCAACATCAATTTTAATCTTTTTTCATTAATTTATCTCCAAAAGAGAAGCATTTGTCTAAATGAAATTCACCATTTTGTGAATAATATAGCTCTAATTTTTTATTTTTTATTTTTACAACTAACGCGGTTTATAAGATTTAATGTATACTTAGATTAAATTTTAATGAGGTGGCATGTGTAGGACAAAGTCAAGCAGATCATAGTAGATAAAATCATAGCAGAGGATCCAAGTCCATGTTGTTAAGAGTTAATTTCAGTTTGGTACCCTGAAGTTGCATACTTAAGGCATATTTGGCCATACACTTTCAATTTTAACAATGCAATACCTCGATATTGAAAAATTGTTGCAATGTGATTTTGTTGTTAAATTGACTGTTCAAAATATATGTTTAAGTGTTGATGTGGGCATGTGGGATCCACTTTTTTGTTTAATTGAAATAATTTTTTTTTAAAAAACTAGAATTAAATTTAATAAATAATTATTAAATATTGAAAAACCGAAAAAAGCAAAAGAAAAAAAAATACTCCATCCCTCCCTCACTTTCTCTCTCTGCAACTCTTTCTCTGAAGCGGCCGTGGAAACAGATTGAGATCACAGCCTTCAGCTGGGAGGGGGGAGAGACCACATAGTAGTAGATCCCAATCCACTCTAACTTGGAGGTATAAAAATTAAATTAAACTATAAATATCTAAATAGTGCTCCAAAAATCCCTAATTGAATTTCAGTGAAGTCAAAGGAAACCAAAAGTAGTCGCATCCAAGCATCTAACAATGGCCGCTCAAGAAGGCAGACAGTTGTGAAGACGATGTAATGGCATGTAGCTGTCGCCATTCTCCTTCCACCGACTCAACATTGCCTCTGGTCCATTAACTCAAATGTCTTCATCAGGTAGCTTCCGTCTCAGGGTTTCTCTGTCCAGCTCTAGCATGTCGCCACCACACTCCTCACTCTCCTCGATGACCATCGTCGAACCCTAGCACCAGCCCACTAGGCCCCACTCTAGGGAGAGAGAGAGAGAGAGAGAGAGCGGTGGATTTTGAAGATTAATATTAAACAAATAAAGTCCGAAAAAAAGTTTTGTCTTTTTGGAACCGGGAGGAGGAGGTTGTGTCGGTAAACATTTAGCAATTTGACCTTTTGATGAAAACCAAGGTATCCCCCGCAACTTGATGTATCCGTATATTAGAATTTTCGTCTTCTTCTCTAACCTAGTTCCCTTTTTTATGCTAATTTCTTTCTTTCTCTCTCTCTCTCTCTCGCAGCTTCCTTCCTCATTTTCTCCACCTCTCTCGTTCTCTCTCTTTTTTGATCTTCCCTCTCTCCATTCGCTCCCTCCGCGACTACGTATTCCTCCAGTCTCTTTTCAAGACAGATTTGAGTCAGTCACAATCTTTAGAAAACTTTAAGTGAGAAAGTGTTTGATCTTAGTTCTATGCCTAAGGAGTTTCTAGAATTTGTCAATAACCATTATCTCTCTACTCTCTGCACTCACAACCAACAAGTTAATATTCAAAATGAGTTTTTAACTCCAGCACATGAGATTTATACAAGTTAAAAAAATAAATTAAAAAGAATGAATTTCCTCTTGGTATTATTCTGTCAAATTCTATACATTGTAAAGCTGATACACATTTTGTACAACTTACACAACTTACTAAAGAACAAAAAACAAAAAAACCCAGAGCTTGCTGGTATTTTCCTGTGCTAATTATTCATTACCAAGAAAATTAATTAAATCAACTAATTGCTGCGACTGAAATCATTGGTATGGCTGAACTTGGATATGCAGATGCCCCCCTCTGCAGGCTCTCCTAGCTTTTTGTCTGGTACTCTACTTCAAGGGGTTGTCGGATTAGGGCCACCGGACGGGACAGTACCACTAAGGATCTGCTTGATTAGAGGGAAGAATGGACGATTAAGATTAGAACTGCCCCTAAGTTGCAGAACATGTTTCTTCATCCTCATCGTCAAAGTTTCTTCCCCATGCAGCACTCTGCAGGCCTCGTATGAGTGCATGCTCATAAGAAAAACTACTACCATGGCCACCAAAAGCATGTTTACAAACTTCATTTTGTTGGGCAAACTGGAAAAAATTGCTTTTGCTGCTTTTTTCTGTTTGGGTTTCTTTTTTGTGATCGCTCTGCAATGCAAACAAAAGATGGAATGAATGAAGATGGGGGGCTATGGGGCTTTTTATAGATATGCATATCAAAATGACCAATTTTGCATGACTTGAATTTTTGAATATATAAATCTATTCGTTGTTTTTGACTATTTGAAAATTATGTTGAAGGGTTAGAATTGAATGGGTCGTGAACCGGGTTTTAGGTAGAATTTATATTTGTTTACTTATTTTCTAGTATGTATTTTGCAATTAGGTTTTCCTGATTCTATTTTATTTTATTTTAAAATAAAAAAGAGTAGTAGTACTAGTACTAGAGGTTATGTTGACCTATTCTTCTTACTATTTGCTTGCGTCGCAAAAAAAAAAACAACGTCGCCACACTTGAACTGAGAATTGAGTTTGGCTGGGAGGGAAGCGTGTACACGGCTTCTGAACGTTGAATGTTTTGAACTTCAAAGTATCGGTGTGTGCTACCTTTTACACGACAGGATGTATCTACACTACTTGGGTTGGGTTGTGTCAAATGAATCTTAAAGTAGTTTATTGGAAATCATATTTTATAACCAAAGGAGCTATAGCTGTAATTAATATATATATATATATATATAATATAAGTGATATGTACCAAGGTGCCATGCGGGGTTTGAACCTGAGACCACTGATATGCAAATCAAGGTCCTTTTCAAACCAGTGATGTACTATTTATAACATAAAACACATCAAATGTAATGACACAACATGTTACATTATTTTTTTTAATACAAGTAATAATCTAAATTATTCTAATCTATGCAAAAGGGGTCTATCTCAGTAAAAACAGAGTATTGACTAGTAGACCAGTAGTTTTAGGTTTGAACCCTGATGACACTTTGGTAAGTGAATTGTCTTGTCATTGTAGATATCATGCCCCTAATGTGAAATATTAGATTTTGTGCATCTATTATATGCGTGCGAAGTGAATTTCCAAAAGGGTTGGCTTCAAATTGTGTCAGCTAAATTTACCAAAGTGAAAGATGTGAGCAAAAACACGGCACCAAATAGAAAATGATCGTTGAAACAAAGTTTTTAAACTGAATGTGACCTTTTAATTTTCTCTTTGGCACGAAACGTACGACAAGTTCAATTGACTTGAAGGTGCCTTTCCAAATATGGCATGTACGTATCACGGTCAACTACGGTCAGAGGTGCTTGCTTCTGTTGATGTTACTATGTACATGTTTGATTTTGGTCCAAAATTGCAGCATGAACTATATATATTTGCACTTCTGCAGTGTAATTTCTATATATTTCTACATTCAAATATTGAAGTAAAACAATAGCATATAATAAAAGAAGCAAAAGCTTTTCTAGATTTTATTTTTCATTTGCTGGTCGACAAAAAGGCAATATCTTTTAAACTCATATCTGTTATAGGAAAGTAGAAAAGAACTGAGCAAATAGAAATTGAGAAAGAAAAAAGAGAAGAAGAAAGAATTTCCTCTGTAATTGGTATTATTCTGTCAAATTCACATACATTTTGTATAACTTACAAAGAACAAAAAAAAGAAGCCCCAGCTTTCAGGTATTTTTCCTGTGCTTAATTATTCATTAACTAGAAAGTTAAGTTAACTAAATATTTGGAACTAAATCTTTGGTGGTTGATGGTTGAACTTTGATATGTAGATGCCCCCTTTGCAGACGTACGTACTACTTCAAGGTTTCGTGGGATTCGGACCGCCGGACGGGACAGAGCCACTAAGTATCTGCTTGATCAAAGGGAAGAAGGATGGAGGATTAACACCCCTAATTTGCAAAACATCTTTCTTCATCCTCATCGTCAAGTTTTCTTCCCCATGCAACATTCTGCATGCCTCATATGAGTGCATGTTCATAAGAAAAACAACTACCATGGCCACCAAAACCATTTGTACAAACTTCATCTTGGGAAAATAACACAAAAATTTGCCTTTTCTGTTTGGGTTTCTTTTTTTGTGATCGCTGTGTATGCAAATGCAAGCAAAAGATGGAATGTATGAATGAATAATAGATGGGGGATATGAGGCCTTTTATATATAGATATATATATGCATCAATTCAATATGGACCAATTTACACATAACTTGAATATTTGAATATACATGTATTTTTTTCCTTGTTTTGACTCTTAACGATTACGTTAAAGGGTTAGAATTGAATGAGTCGGGTTTTACTATATTCTGAACTCATATACTCCGAATAGATCAAAATGCAAAACACCTTGTTTTTTCTTCTTTTTTTGTTTTTTTGTTTTTGTTGTAATTCAAAATATTGTAGGTATAATTTATATTCGTTTACTTATTATAGTATATTTTGCAATAAAGTTTTCCTGATTGAAATTTATTTTATTTTAAAATAAAAAATTAGTAATGCTAGAGGTATGTGTTGACCAACCCTTGTTGACTTGTTCTTCTCACTATTTGCTTGCACCGAAATGTTGTGAACTGAAATTTGAGCTTGGCGAGGAGGGGACCGTGTACACGGCCTTTGAACGTTGAATGTTTTGAACTTGAAAGTATTTGTGTTGTTGTGTGTGGTGCTAACCTTTTACACGACAGAATTAATCTTAAATTATATAGTTGATTGGCAAATATGTTTTATTACCACAGCACCTATAGATGCAATATTTGAAAGTAAGGGTAATAAAACATCATCTTATTGACTATATTGGCCTGGCCTTTTTTTATTCCTTAATCTTATGCTGTGTTTTCTGTTGTGTTTGTATTGCTACATATACATGCTATATATGCTTGAATTGAATGTATATATAAGAAGGTTATTTTGAAACAACAAAAATCTTCGTTTCCTTTTGTACTACATACCGAGTCATAGGTAGTTACAATGTTAATCTATAATAATGCTACTGACACCAACTCATTTTATCATCAATATTTGGTTACCCGTGGATGTGACACAACGACTATGTTACGAAGGCATGAATGATGTAGGGTAGATGGGGCTATTACGGTGAATGATTGGGTTAACATTAAATTACATATAACAAAGGTACCGCATATAACATGAACTATTATGTCATATGCCACATTAGTTGATAAACAATAATGGATAAATGAGTTGGTGGTGCCCATGTAAGATATCATATGCCCCCCCTATAAAATGAAAAGCAGGGGTTGGCTTCAAATTGTGTCGTCAAATTAATTTACCAAAGTGAAGGATATAAGCCACCAAATAAAAATGATGGTTGAAACCATGTGGGCGGAACTACATACAAAGCTACATTGGGCTGTAGCCTAAGTAGCTTTTTGAAGAAATTTTTTTTAGCCTATTGTAGCCAATGTAGGTTTTTAAAGAAAAACACAATTAAACTTATATAGCCCATCAACTTGCCGTTTCCACTTGTGGTTGGAGCCCTCATTTTGGCAGTTTCTCCAATATTTCAAAGAAGACATCTTTTTAGACAATAAATAAATAAATAAATAAACTCAATAATAGAGAAATATTATTTTTCTAAACTATGTTTTGTGGTTTTCCCCATTGTTCTCGTGTTAACCCTTTTGTTGCATTTAATTTGTATTTGTTTTATGCTAAATTTATTGAAAATTAGTTCATAGGACTATAAACTAGCGTGGTTTACATAATTTAATATATATTTTTATTTCTAGAAAAAAATATAGAAATTGTAAGTTAAAAAATATAATTAAATTTTAAGCTAAAAATTTTAGCTAGCCCACCCATTAAAAAATTCATGGTTCCACCCTTGGTTAAAACAAACTTTTTACTGAAGGTGAACTTTTCTTTTCTTCTTTGGCACGAAATGATAAGTTCAATTGACCTTATATATGTTGTGTTCCATTGTCAACTATAAGGTCAGAGGTGCTTGCTTCTGCTGATGTTACTTAGTACGTGTTCAAAATTCTGTCCAAAATTGCAGAGCATGCATTCTATTTTTGCACTTCTGCAGCGTAATTTCTGTAGTTTATAATAAAACAAGCAACACCTTTCCTCCTCTTTTTTTTCATTTGCAGATCAACAAAAAGGCAATAGAAATTAAAATTAAAAGAAAGAATTTCCTCTGTGCTCGATATTATTATGTCAAATTCTTACACACCGTATAGGTTTTTGTACAACTTAAACACCTTAGTAAAGAAAAGAAAAAAAGCCTTAGCTTTCAGGTTTTTTTTCCTGTGCTAAATTATTCATTACCAAGAAAATAAATAAATAAAATGCTTGGAACTAAAATCTTTGATTGATGCCCCCCTCTGCAGAGTATACGCATACTAGCTCTTTGTGTGGTGCTCTACTTCAAGGTTTCGTCGGATTCGGACCGCCAGACGGGACAGGACCTCTAAGTATCTGCTTGATCAAAGGGAAGAAAGAGGGAGGATTAACAACCCTAATTTGCAAAACATCTTTCTTCATCCTCGTCACCATCAAATTTTCTTCCCCATGCAACACTCTGCAGGCCTCATATGAGTGCATGTTCAGAAGAAAAACCACTACCATGGCCACCAAAATCATGTGTACAAACTTCATTTTGTTAGGCAAATGACAAGAAATGTTTTTTTTTTTTTTGGGTTGGGTTTCTTTTTTTGATCGCTCTGTATGCAATGCAAGCAAAAAGATGGAATGAATGAATGAATAATAGAGGCGGGATGTAGGGCTTTTATATGCATCAATATGGACCAACTTGCATGAACATGCCTTGGATTTTTTCAATATGTGTATCTATTTTATTCTTTGGTTTGACTATTGACAATTATGTTACAGGGTTAGAATTGAATGGGTCGTCATGCCCAGCCAGAAGGGGAACTGAGTTTAATTTTGTAATTAAGTTGAGCTAGATTTTTGGTTACTTATTCTTTAATATTTTGTAATTAAGTTCTACTGATTTAATTAATTAATTAATTTTTAATCCACAGTATTAGAGGTATGTATGTTGACCTTGACCACCTCCTCCTGTTGAGTTTTTCTGGCATCGAAATGTTGCATAGTTTTGAATTTGAGGTGAGATTAGAGAGCTAGGCATGGAGGGAAGCGTGTCCAAGGCCTTTGAACGTTGAATATTTTGAAGTTTTATTGGTCCTCCTAGCTACTAGCGATCCTGTGATAAGCTTTTACACGACAACAAAAATTAAAATTAAAAAATTAAAAAGAAAAGTTTAATCATATGGTGTTGAGACTGAAGTCCCATTTGACTTGACATGTTTCTAGCGGGACCCCACGTTTTTAATTAATTAGGACCTCTTTTATTCTCCAGCCAGAGCTTTGTTTTAATTTGATTTAGACAAAATTATACAAGAATAAGTCATGATCCAGAACGGGTAAGTGTCTTAATTATATTAAAGTGACTGCTTGTCCTTGGGCAGACATTTCTTTAAAAGTATATCTTAGTACGGCATCTACAACGTTATGTGGATTGGGGTACCTATTATAGCGCAAGGAGGTGGAGTAGGTACTGCATATTGTATCTCTACTCAGCCTAGGAACGCAGTGTTCGACAAAAGCCTAAACGAAGTCTGTGTTGCTTTGATGTGCTTGTTTGTTTAAAAAATTCTGGCCAAAACGACGCCGTTTTTGAACCATAAATTTTTTTTAATTAAAAAAAAGAAAGAAAAAAAGAAAAAAAGAGGAAACTCGGGCTGCCATTTCGTGGGCTTTAACCTATTTCTATCTAAGGCCTGCATATAAAAGGACAAAAGGCTTTAAACAAGGTGTTTTAACTCTACGGCTTTTTAACAACAAGGCTTTCTTTTTCTTCTACAACACAGACTTGGTATTGTTTAAATAAGGATATTTGATTGTCAATTTTTTTATATAAAGCTTTTAGCCTTTCAAAATTGCACTTCCACTAAAAAATTCCTATGCCCGCCAGTGGCTTTGTGTACCATGTTTATTAGCAACATCTCTAACAATATTCGGCCTTCAACAATGTAATAAGTAAATGTGTTACATGGTTAACTAATGACAACTTTATATCATTATCTTGAAATTTTAAATTGATGTGGAATAACAGTTGGTTTAAACTCTTGTCTTTGTTGTTGTTGTCAGAAGTTGGTTTAAACCCTTAAAGGGTTCAACATGTTGAATTCAAGACTTCCTCTGTTATTTTAGTCACCCTCAAGACTTTTTCAGTTAATCTAACTTTTTTATCTTGCATTGATGTAGCAGATCCAACATCACTAATGCCTGGTGCTTTAAATTGACGACATGATTTAGACTTGGGGTTTTCTTAATTTTCACTCTAGTTTCTGTTCTTGAAAACCTGATGATATTTGCTCATTCATTATTTGGCAAAATCAGATTTAATATACATTATTGTTCAATTCCTTTTGCACTTCTCATGTGGCCTGAAGGAGTTTGGAAAGGGTATGCTGGGCTGCATCACATATGTCCCTCTCCTCCCTCACCCTCCAGCTAGTGCATCACATATTAGATAAAACAAATAGAATGGTTTCTATATAAATAACAAATTATTTGAATTTATAACAATTCATGGGTTACAACTTACAACATTAGTTATATCCCTAAGAAAAAAAAAGGGGGGGGTGGTTGTTTAATTATTTATCATCCAAAATAGAAAATGCCGTGCTACATATACACAGTTGAACTAATTAAGAGCTAAGCTTTTGGTGCTCAGTTCTGAGTCTTATTAACGCTGCAACAGTAACCCTTGGTCTCAGTAAAGTGAGGAAAGTCATGGCTGCAGGCATAGAGTGGTTTGGCTACATGTTCATCTGATTCAGGTGCAAGTACCCGAGCCGCGGCCGGGAATGTGGGTGCAGGGATTGGGGCCAGATGGGGGCGCTTGACCCCTTGCGAGGTACTGAGACCCAAGAACAAGACCATGGTTCTTAGCCCATTGCTCTGCTTTCAAATGCCTCATTTCTCCAAGTTGTAGACAAGAAAACAAAATGAGCAGAACGACAAGAGTTGAGAACAGCTGGGTTTTCCTAAAACAGAACCTCATTCTTTGAGACTGAAATGTAATGGAACTTTTATCTTTTTGTTGCAGGATTTTCCTCTATCAGTATCCTTGGTTTTCCTTTTGTGTTTTTCCTCTGTTTAAATGAATTTTGACACAGTGGTTTGTAAGGCAATGGACTTTGGGATGGTGGAAGTGTTGGTGGAGGTCAGAGCTCTTATATAGAGAGGGATTTTTAATTTCCAAAAATCATGCCTTTGACCTGTGCTTTGTTCTTACTTCTGAGTTTGAAATTGACTGAGCTATTGTTTCAGGGTTCAAACCAGTGCATGGCCCATTTGGAATGGATCAATACACGGTAACTTGGGCGCCATACAGTTACAAATTGTGAGGATTGGTGTGCAAACAAATTCTATTTGTGTTTTTATATGCATTGGCTCAATTTTACATTTGTGACGTTATTGTGGTGGTATCTCAAGCCAATCATATAATATTATTTGTTTTAACTTTCTCACCTAAATGTATTTAGGCGATTGTCTCCAGATACACAGCACTGTCATCCCCATTATGGAAGTTTTCTCCAAAACTTGAGTTGCAAGCCATATAGAACAGAATAATTCAAAGTAAACTTACGCTGCCATCGTTGATTACGACCAAGCCCGTAAGAACTATTCACTTCTTTGCACCTGTAGGACACGTAACAAGGGAACTACGCAAAGCCATGAGCAAAGCATAATGCAACGAGTCAAATTCAAACAATATTTTTACAGAGAGTGGAATTGGGGTCGCATAAGAACAGGTTTTAATATGACAAAAATTTCCCTTTTCTTGATTGATTAAGTCGCGTTCTTGAGTTGCAGAGCTAAGCTGCTGAGCCGTAGACAAAAGTTCCCATCCTTCCCAAAAACAGGGATTATTTATTCATTAGTCAGACACAACTCCATTCAAAAAATAGAGTTTGAATAGCAAAGCGTATGACTATGACTTACTTCAGGTTTATCTCGGGCAAATTCATCTGATTATTTTCTGTACAAATGTATTATGTTCATTGGGATTTAAGAGGGGCGTGTATACGTAAACCGTAAACAGTAAAACAGTAACTGAGAAGCCTTTCAAAAAACACAGATAAATTCATAACATAGATTCAGTACATCTTCCGAACATGTTCGAAATTATCGCGATATCATTTGCATATATGAACTAAACAATCTGAAGTTGGATTACAAATCATCAATGTCAGATGAGATGAGAAAACTCATCAGTTAGTCAACAACAAGAAAACCCACATTTTATATCAGGTAGATGCATACAGATACATGTTATAAACACAACTTTACAGTGGGATCATTTTGAAAGAGAGGCCACCAGCTTCTCCTTTAACTGCTCGGCATCACCACCTTGAGTTGGAATGGAGAATGTATGAATAACCTTATCGTTGTCTGTTACTGAAACATTAGACTCTTGAGCCACAATTTTGTGTTCCCTAAGAGTTTTGATGACTTCAGAAACCGGGTGAGAATCCAATGGGCAGTTCATCCTCACAACTGCATCCTCATGTCGTTCCTGAAAATCAATCTCTGGAACCGGAAACTGCTTTTGATTATTGTTTCCCATCTGGTTTTCAGTTTCCATGACCCTGATCTTCATCTGAAGATCAGTGATATAAGTAATGGCATCACCCAGAAGAGAGGCTTTGTCCATCTTCGAAATGTTAGGAACAACAGCTCTTAGTGCATAGAACCTCTGGTTAAGCTTCTCGCGCCTCTGCCGCTCTGCTTCCACATGATTCAATGGTTCTTCTCTCCCATTGGCAGGCTTTCTCCCTCTCTTTCTGGGTTTCCGCTCATCAATTTGTGCTGAGGACTCATCCTTAGGCAGCTCCAAACTTGAAACTATTGTCGGAGCACTGAAACCTCCAACCATCATTTGGTTCAATTGCGGAAAAAGTTTTACTTCACTATCCTCACTTTGACATCCATTTGAAGTACCTACTGATTGTAATTCAAATGACTCTGGAGGAAATGTAGAATCTTCCTCTATCTTAGGGGAAAAGGCAATATTGATCGATTGTGATTTTGGACCACCAAGACTGAGCTCACGTCCAAAAATCATTGGAAATGCCTTTGCCTGAACAGAACTAGATTCACCAAATAAATTTCTGACCATATTTACTAGATTCTGTTCTTCTGGATTTGCTTTGACTGAACCAAGCTCAACAACTCCTGATTTCATAGGTACAAACACCACTGTTTGGAACCCGGCCAATCTTGCTAAATACGATCTTGACTGGTAATGGTGTAAACAACTACCCACATCTGAAACCCAAATTGATTTACCGGACTTGTACGACTCCCCAGGACCACTGTGTGAATCAAGTTGAAATGCATAATACATTGAAGTGAGGTAAAACATTTCCACATCTGACACCCCATCCAGCCTCCTAGCATAATTACCCTCATCCAAACCACCAAAACATGCATGGAGCTTCTCAAGCACCCACTTTTTCACCTCCTCTTTCTTCTGCACTCCCTCAAAACTGCCATCCAAACTAGAATTCTCGCCTGCAACTCCGCCATCCTTTGTGTCTCTGCAATGTCCATCACCCCAAATCAAGGCAGATCCACCAGATTTCGAGCTGACAACCTGCCAGAAAATGACATAATTCCAATTTGATCCTTTGACAAGCTGGGACAACCCTTGCTGCACACCCAATTTACCAGGCGGCCTAACCAAGTCTGTCAAAACATTTTCAGAAACCAGAGAGGTCAAGAACTGGCATGCTTCAGTACCTAGTACTGACTCCACCACGACCCTGTCTTCTTCATTCACCCAAAATTTCTCACCCATCTTAATTTCTCCTTCTACAACTAACTCAAACAACCCGAAAATGCTAAAACTACGAAACTCAAAATACTTATCTTGCTTACCTTAGAACCACCAAATATAGCTCTCAAATTTCTTTCTCGACCAACTAGAGAAATTCACAATCTTTGTGCAAACCTTCCACAAGCAAATCAAGCTACTACTTGAATCACAAAGTATAGTTCTGAAATTCAGCTCATCTCATAGATTCATTTCTACACAAAAATATCAGATCTTTGACAAGATATCTCGAACAGAACTATCAGCTTCATATGAACCTAAAAAACACTATTAAATCACATACACAGCACTGAAAGCCGACAAATTTGAGAAACTTATGCTTACCCATGAAGCAGATCTTGAGAATACATCATATCCACATACAAAAGACCCTCACTTTGCAGCTTATGAAGTTTTGGGAAGCACAAAATTGGGTTACAAAACTCCAAAATATAGGCCAAGAACAATAGCAGGCATCCGATTACCTGAAAACTGATATGGGTCTGTAGCTGAAACTAGGGTTCACCATAGACAGTTGGGTTCCAAATCAGAGCAAGTGTACAAGAAAGCTCACAAACGTGAGGAGAGTGGGTTTCTTCCAAACTTCCAAGATCTCTCAATGTTAGGGTTATTTATTTATCGTTTTATATTATTGGTATTATTAGTATTCCTCCAGATGTGACTCTTTCTTTGGACCCTGACGACCTGACCACCCAAAATTGAGGCGGCCAGCAGATTTCCCATGTGTTCTTCGGCTTTTTGTGGAATCGCTTTTGGGAATGGGCCAGTTGGCCCAAACAGTCCTTGCAGCCCAGGCCCATTAAAATAAAGGAAATAATAACCTAAATATTAAGAAGAGACAAAAATCTGTCACACACCATGCATTGAAATTTGAAACATTTTGACTATGAAACAGCATAAATTTTTGGGACAAGAGAGTTTACATGGGAATTATTTAACTTTGTTCTCCAATAACTGAAAATTAATATAAGGCAAGTCCACTTAGGTGCAAGTTGTAGAAACTAGAAAGCAGAGATGATGGGGTTGGGTTTTCATTTGCTGCAGCCTGCAGTGGCCGTCACCGCGTCTGGGGATGTTGGTGCATGGGTTGGGGCCACCAGGTGGCACCAGACCTCTAGCTTGTGGTAGAGACGACACTTTCGTACCACCGGGAGTCACCGGCTTATTCATGCCGTCAAAAGGCCTAGCAGCTGCTACAACAAGAGGCTGAGCTGTAACAAGTAATAACAAAAACAACACAAATTTAATAGCGTAAATTGTATTGTGTTCTTTTCTTTCATTAAGCTGCGTGACTTTGAATTTGGATTTTGGTCAGTCATTCGAGTGAGTGCATGATCCATTTGGAAACTTAGCTGCTAACATCATCACGGTGGCCCTTTTGAAGTTCATATATATAAGACAAAGGTTGGTCCACTCCAAATTCCAATATGAGTAGGTACATGTCGAACAGACAAAGAGGCATAGCTAAAGGGATCAAATTTATAATTATTCTTTAAAACTTTAAAGATCTTATTGTCTTTGTCATCTTTCACCATAAGTTTCAAGTAATTAACCTTCAAAAAGGTACAATTCGAATGACTAATTTATCCTCTTGCTTGGTGACCACTGTGGAAAGTTGGTTCCATGTAGAACAAGTATGGTATTGGCATGTATAGCAAGCATGCTGCAAAACGACAATTTTACTATAATAATAATTATTAATTGCTGATTATAACAGGAGTACTATAGTTCATTTCCACCAAGAACGTCTTACTAACTATAATAGGACTAGCTTTGGCCTACGCTCCTAGATGGTTGGGATCTACCTCCTTTAGTTTATATATCTTCGGTTGCACCGATATTATTCTCAATTTAACTGCGTAATCACCTAAGTTCAATACATCTGCATGTGGACCTTTCATCTTAATTAACAATCAAAACGTGAAAGCATATACATCTAACTACCTGGAAATGGAGAGTGGTTTCCAAACTTCCAAGATCTGTGTTACGGCTCGTAAAACATGGTTTTTATTTATAGATTATTATAAATAAACCCAATCCTAGACATGTATTTATAAAAAAACCCACGCACTATTTAAACATAGAAACACACCCAAAATCAACAATTGTATATTTTTTGGGTGTGTTTATAAATGGGTTTTGAGTGTGTGTAATGATGGGTTTTGGGTGTGTTTATAAAGTGTTTTGGGTGTTGGGTTTTTTTATAATTTCAGCCCCCATTTTGGGTGTTTTAGTGAAACTCCCTTTTATTTATTTATCAATGAATGCTTGAGTTTTTGAGTTAATATCTATTTTTCTCTTTTATTTAGAACTAATTAAATACCCTCACACATGCAGATGGTGACAATGTAGTTATTGTAGGAGGAGAAAAAGAGGTAAACGAGAGTAGATAATTTTTATTTTTGCATACAAGCGATAGTTTAAACACTCAATTGCAATGCTATTTTGGTCAACTCGCCTAGAGAAAGAAAGAGTGGTGGATATATTTTTTTATTTTTGTTTTATTAAAGTAAATTCCTAATTACTTGTTTTATTTTCTTTTAATAAAGGTCAAATTACTAAAACAGAGACATAGATTGTATTCTTATAAAGGTTGGCAAACTCTTTCTTTGGAACTTGACCACCCAAAATTGTAGCAGATGATGTTTTCCGGGAGCTTCTATAATGAGGAGGTTGAGTGAGGAGCTTATTTGAGGAGGCTCATCTCACCATCAAAAGGGGTGTGGACCCCCCAATGCACCCCCCCATGTGCTTTGTTTTTAGTTGTTGATGGTGAGATTTCACCTCCTCAAATAAGCTCCTCACTCAACCTCCTCATTCTAGCCTCTCCAATGTTTTCCTCATTTGTTGGTGAAAACGATCATAGAATCTCTTAAAACAGCCCTCCCAGCCCAGACCAAAACTAGTGGAGACCCAGACCGGACCCATGAAACATAGGGCCGACATAAACCTGTTCCTTAAAATTTGATACATTTAGACGGTGCTATGTAAGTATGTATTTTCCTTAGTTCCCTGAATTTTGATTTGTTTGTGTGGTTTGGGTTAACTCCCAGTTGACAAGGTAGGGCCGAGGACAATTTCCATGAGCATTCGTAGAGAATGATGTATGTAAATTTAATAAAATTTCCCAAGAAATGACTGGCCTGCCCATCAAGTTTTGAGAACACAAAACTCATCAACCATCTTCTCTCGCATACAAATTGTAAAATGACACGGTTTAGTTTCAACTTTCACACAAGTGGGGAGAAAGTGAAATTTTCCCAGGAATTTCAACCTAGAAATTCATAGGAAAAACCACGCTAACCTATTGCAGGACGCACTTAATTGTGTCGAGTCACAAATTCGAGATAATTTCACGAAGAAAAAAAATGAAAAAAAACTCAACCTATATATGTAGTAGCAGCATGCAAGCCAGTATTTTATGTGTGTGGGGGCTTCTCACAAAATATAAATAATAATAAATTCGAACTCAAGACATACCAAAACATCAAAAATAATATTATTGTCTATTCATTAAAAAAAATCATTACAATTCATAATTGTCCTTGAAAAGTTTTCATATTTTGAAATCGTTGCATAACAACCTCGTCATCTATACTATTAAAAATATTTTTCTCATATATGCAACCAAGTAATCATTCATCTATGAATTAACCTAATTTTAAAACTTGATAATATAATATTGAGTTTGAGAGAAAAATAATGAGAAACTTTGCTCTCGCCAAGAAAATAGAAAAATGTATTAAAATCTCTTTGCCTAATATAATAATAATAGTTTTATTAAAACTTTTGGGAATGGGTTTGCAAAAGAAGGCATAGTCTTGTAGGAAACGTAAGTTTGGCTAGGTAGGGCCGAACGTGGTAATTAAATATGTTAAACTAATATGGGCTATACAATAACAACATACTCTGTTTTTTATATATATATATATATATATATATATATATATATATTTTTTATAAATAAAAACTAAGTGGTGGCTGAGATTGCACTAGTCCCAATGTGGCTTCGCCCTTAAGTATGCGGTTGCCTTATAATTTGCTGGGAAGTTGTCTGCACTATTTTGAATCTCCACTATTTTTTTGTTTCCATTCGCACACGTTTTAGATATATATATTTTGTACGTCCCCAGTGTATCGTTTTCTATATTATTACTAATAAGCAAATAAAAATGAATTTGAGATATTTAAGCAAGAAGAGCTTGTGAAATTGCAAGTAGCAGTGGAACAACTTCCTCTCTGGAAATGAGAAGCACTAAGATAAAGAAAAGGGCACTTAAAGTCAAAGCTCAACGCGTTTCTTCTTAATTTTAGTTACTTGTAAATTGTAATCTCTGCTTATGTTATGACTTTATACCAAAGTCAATTAATATAAACAAGACTCATCACCTTAAATATCTACGCCGACCCGATCAAATCCTAGTTGAAACTTTTCAAAACCACAAAACAAATTTAGCAACTATTAATTTGAAGGCAGAGGACTTGGATTCATTGCTCTCTTATGTTATGTTGAGTGATTATAAATGGATGATTGAGTGATAATAATTGCTCATTTAGAATAGCAGCACCTATTTTTAATGCAAGGAATAAGTGTCCCTGTCAAGGAAAAGCCCAAGAAGAATCCGTACGTAAGATTAGTGCAATATGGTGGTGTGTTGTCGAGCTTTCTTCTTTTTCAGTGGTTGACATTTTACATTGCATGCCATTAAAATGTCAACCTGCATATACATGTGAAAATGGCTACTCGGTTTAACTAATGCGAGGCTTTTATTTATTAACTTTGCTAATCAATCATTAAAAATAAATTATATTAACCAAACAAATAATTAATTGAGGAGTTATTATAATTCATATTGGTTAAGGATGGAAATAGTAGTTAGTTTGCCCCTCTCTTTGTAGTTTAGACTATTAAAAATATTATATATAAAAAATAGAGAGGTCTCAGGTTTGAACCCTCATAGCACCTTAATTAGTAGTGTGCGCGTGTGTGAGAAACCCCCTCTCTTTGTTGTTTAGACTATTATTGATGATATTAATAAAATAAAATAATAGTTATTTTTTTGGTTTGTTGAAACCATGTTCGTTATTTATTTAATCTCCATTATAATTAAGAAGAGTTAATTCAAATTGGTTAAATATGAAATAGTAGTGCATGCATTTCGTTGGATAAAACTGAAACTAAACTGTGGATAATCAGATTGAAGAAGCAATATATACCAAAAAAACAATATGAAGAAGCAGAAGAATAAATGCAAAACGTTAAGAAGAAAGGAAAGGAAAGCACATCATTGCATTGCCTTAAAGGCTTAAGTTCTACTTTACATATTACTAACTAGGATACCATACAGATAAGTGATAAATCTGCATGAACTAACCTTGTTCCCAATTAATCTATATATCTTTTTACAGCTATATATAGTCATATACATCGTTTACCAAGTTGCTTGTGACTATTATAGATCAAGGGCTGGAGCAGATGATGATGAGTTTTGATTTTGACTATAATCAATCAGTTGCAACCCCCGTTTCCCGGACTGGGGATATGAGTGCATGGGTTGGGGCCACCAGGTGGCGCTGGACCTCTAGCTTGTGGTCGATACACCACATTCGAACCAAACGCGGCGGCAGCCGGCTTCATGTCATCCAAAGGCCGAGCAGCTGCTACATTAGGAGGTAATTTGGCTGTGAAAATGATCAGCAACATAAACACCATTAATTTGATAGTGTACATTGTTTTCATGGTGATTAAAAGGGTGCGTAAAAGGCTTTTGTATAGCATATAAAGTAGGATATAGAAGATGAGGTGTGTGGCTTAAGCGATTTTATAGTGTGTGTATATATATACATGTGCAAGTGGACGTGAATTTTGGCAGGAATTTCAACCTTGAAGTTCCTAGGAAAGAAAGGAAGCTGACACAATGCATGACGCAACCCCAAGTGCCTAGTCACAATTTAGTTCGAGATAATTTCATGAAAAAATGAAAATGAAAAAAATAACTCAAATTATGCAATTGCCTTACAATTTGGTTGGAAGTTGTCTCCACTAGTTTGTATTTACTTGTAAGCTGTAACCTCTGCTTATGAAATTTGTACCCAGAAAAGTCAACACGTGTGAACTATATTGAAATTGATCACCTTAATTTGTCTCCACTAGTTTGTATATATATATATATATAGCATGAGAAATTTCTCACTATTTTTGGCACCTGTTTCTAAGGCAACCACTCATTTGTTATAAGTGTAGCTGTCAATGGAAAGAAATGTAAAGCTTCCAAGGAAAGACCCCAAGAAGATCATACGGTTAGTGCAAAATGGGAACAAGGCAACCACTCATTTTATACATTAATTTCATTTGCATGCAAAAATGTCAACCCACAGATGAATGCCAATTGAGTTTACTCAATGCTAAAAGTAAACTTGACTATTTTTTAATTGCAAGGTCCCAGCAAAGGCAAAGCAATTAATGGTAGTGGGTGTATGTTGGTTCGAAATCAATATAATTTAGTTTATTTGTATTTGATTTAATATAAATTGGATTGTGATTTTTTCAATCCGATCTTATCAATTAGATGTTTAAATCCAATATGATTCAATCCAGTTGATATTGGATTGAATTGGATGATCGGTTTTGATAATGAAAAAAGACAATAATGAAATATTAAACATTCATCCTTAGGTTTAATCTAATTAAACATATTAAACATAACTTCATGACTTAAAATATTCATAACTTTTTCAACTACAAATACCTACAAGAGCAAAATAAGCATAAAACTAATCATACTGGATTGGATTTGATTGGGTTCTCATAAGCAAATCCGTCATCTAATCCAATCATGTCAGTTTTGAAAATTACAGATTCAATCCAATCCGCTAAATCATCAAAACCAATTAAAATTGGATTGGATCTTGTATACCCTAGGAGTGACCATATGGAAGTTGCTGGATTATCCCATTGCCTAAACTCACCAATGTATACAAGTGCTGCAAATTAATATGCACACTTTTATGCCAAAAAATGAAGAATACTCTTGTGACTCCAAATATTATTTATGAATCAGACAAAGCAACCACGAACTATAATACGGGTTAAGTTTTGTATAATATGTGGTGTTTAAATGTTGGACTTGAATGTTTATCTTTATTCCTTACCTAATACGTGATGTTCACGTGTTGGACTTGAGTGTTTGACTTCGATGTGGACTTGGCTTTACGTGTGGCTTACTATGTGGTAGTCCCATATGAGAGGTCGTGTTGAAGAATATAAGTCCTATATTGGAAACTTGACTAAATAAAATACAATATATAATGAGTGGTTCCACTACTAATATGACCGAGATTAGACCTCATATCTATAGGGCTTTGTAGATGTTTAAATTAAGGACGATATCGGTGTTGCTTGAAATTTAACACTTAAGACCAACATGCCCATTTCATTTTTGTATCCCCAGAACCAGATGCCCCCTCAAAACACAATGCATGGACATATATGCCCTTAAAGAGCTTGATGTACCTCGACATTATTGTACTAACCTAAGAAGAACCTTAGTTATTAAGGACGATATCGGTGTTGCTTGAAATTTAACACTCAAGACCGACATGCCCATTTCATTTTTGTATCCCCAGCACCAGATGCCCCCTCAAAACACAATGCATAGACATATATGCCCTTAAAGAGTTTGATGTACCTGTACATTATTGTACTAACCAAAGAAGAACCTTAGTTATTAAGGTTTTGGGGTTCTCATTGTACCGACACAAGTCTTTGGTTCACAAAAAGAACAGGGGTCTCTCGCCGAGTCTTTAAAATTCCAATCCCACACAACAGAGACCAACAAAGAAGCTGAAACTCAAGATGGGTATGGTGGGTCTTGTAGAAATTTCTCTTCAATGCTTTGATGTTCTTGCATGGTATGTTTTTTCTCCGAGGATGAAAAACCTTGGCACATTTAAACAGTTGATCAAATTTTCTCAGAATGTGATAAGTTTTCATGTTATTTGTGATTTACTTGTAGGCCTCTGCTTGCTTTGGTGTATCCTCTGTAAGCCTCTCTTCCACACATTCATATATCTAGTTCTTCTGATGAGATATAATCTGCGGACAACCTCTACTCTAGGATTTTTTGGGGTCAAAAATCAAAAT
Organism: Prunus avium; assembly: GCF_965620075.1. Taxonomy (NCBI): domain Eukaryota; kingdom Viridiplantae; phylum Streptophyta; class Magnoliopsida; order Rosales; family Rosaceae; genus Prunus; species Prunus avium. Next base: position 38,054,850 of record NC_142291.1, read on the forward strand.
GATGCTTCATTTAAAGCCCCTAGAAAGAAGGGGAAGGAAGTCACAAAAGGAAACCAAGTACTAGATCTAAAGACTGAGAAACTAGACACAAACTTAAGGAATTTTTTTATTGTGTTCTGCATAATTTTTGTCAAATACAAATGCACGGAAAATAAAATGGTTGTAATTTTTTATATTAGTTATTTTGAGAATAATAAAGTTATCTTTGATTTAAAGATTTTAACCATAGACTTAGGACTGTAATGTTCATGTTAATACAATGATGATGATTGATGATGTATCCTTTCAAGATTGTTTTCCTTGTTGACAGATGTTGTTCCATTAGGGCGATTGAGACCAATTCCATTTCAGATACTCAGAGGTTGAATACTTATTGGGTTGTCTTCTCATTGATTTTGCTCCTTGAACATGCTTTCTTGAAGCTCCTAGAACGGTAATTCTGTTGTTTTATTTAACCGCATATTGCACCTTTTCACTGCCAAGTAAATAAAAGAAATCAAAATTTCAACCATTGATATTGTAGGAAGGAAACCAAACTTCAGCCAATAGTTCCACAGACGAGATGAAGAAACCATACTCTGTTTAGATGTAGATGAACACATGCCTAAAGTATACCGTAGGATTATTTAAAAATTCTCTAATTGCTTTTTTCTAATTCATTTCAATAGTATCAAACAGATGTTTGTTTGTTTGTTGAGAAAATCAAACAGATGTAATTTATAGTTAAGCTTCACAGACTCTATTTGTTTCACCAAATGTCACATATCACATCCATCTTTGTTCAGAAAAATATTTCTTTAAAGAAACTTCCTTTCACTTGTTTGTTCAGAACAATAGAAGTAAAAATCTACCTAGTTAAACATCAGTTAAGTCCTTTTGGATAAGATGCTGAAATTTGTGTTTCCTATTTGCCAATTCTGGACATGTCAGGCTCCCGCTGTGGCATTACATTAGGATAATGGTTGCCTTATCGTTGGTGATACCTCATTTTGATGGTGCATTTTATGTCTATAAACATCTTATCTGTCCATGCCTTACCATGGACCCCCAAAGTGTTACCAACTGGTTCAACAAGTGGAGGAAGGAGTTGTTGTTCGTCAGCAAAGATGTTCGTGCTGAGGTGGAGAGATATGTAAAGGAGAATGTACCTGAAGCTTTGGAAAGAACTATTGCTTGCGAGGTAAGTAGGTCAAATTTGGTGAAGAAATATGTTAAATCTCAGATACTATCTGATGATGTTAGTTGAACTAATCTTTCAGCCGTAAAGAGTGGAAACAATAAAGCAACAATTTTCTTTTTGAAGCTCATTTCCATTACAGGCAGAGCCTAATTTCACTGGGACTGAAAACAGCAAATATACTTCTAGGGAGATAAAAGGAAAAACCACGGAGGTCGCAGAGGGTGTATCTGGTGATAGACTCAAAAGGAATCTTATTATGAATTTTAAGGAAAACGTGCAAGGCCAGCAACGGAACATAAATGAAGTTTTAAGGATGAAGGGTTCTCGTCTGTGGTGCAATATTTGTAGCGTGAGCTGCCCTGGTGAGATTGACATGGCATCTCATCTCAGTGGAAGGCAGCACAAGGAAAATGTGCAAGAGCAACAACAGAACGCAAATAAGGCTCCAATGAAGAATGACCCACCTCTGTGGTGCAGTATTTGTCATGTGCGCTGCACTGGTGAGATTGACGTGGCATCTCATCTCAGTGGAAGGAAGCACAAGGAAAATGTGCAAGAGCAACAACAGAACGCAAAAAAGGCTCCAAGGAAGAATGAGCCACCTTTATGGTGCAAAGTTTGTAATGTGGGCTGCTCAGGTCAGATTACCTTGGCATCTCATCTCAATGGAAACAAGCATAAGGAGAAAGTGCAAGAACAGCAGAATACAAAGAAGAATGGGCCACCTCTGTGGTGCAAAATTTGTAATGTGGGCTGCTCTGGTCAGATTACCTTGGCTTCTCATCTCAATGGAAATAAGCATAAGGAGAAAGTGCAAGAACAGCATAATACAAGGTCTATGGTGCAAAATTTGTAGTGTGGGCAGCTCTGGTCAGATTACCTTGGCACATCTCAATGGAAAGAAGCATAACGAGAAAGTGCAAGAACAACAGCAGATATAGATGTAGTGCAATGCAAGCAAGCACTATAAAGATTTGTACTAGATATGAATTAATTAATAAGCCAGAGATAAGGACTCTTGTTATTCTTAGTAATTAACTTTCTTGTGGAAATCAGAAACTAAAAAGCCTCCTAAGACCATCTCCAACCATATTGGGGCTAAACTCAAATTTTCACCCTCCAAAATACAACTATTCATGTATTTTCAGGACTCAATATTTTTTTCCTAACACCTTACAAACTCATAATTTGAGTCCACAACTTTATTAAATTGTTTAAGAATGATTAACCCAAATTTATTTTTGTCGTAAATTTTTCTCTTGACATTATTTTTGTTTCAATATTCGTGATTTAATTTTGTGAACATTTTAACCTAAAAAAATTAAAATTCCAAAGCATAATAGAATTTCACTGAAAAATAAAAACAAGTACAACCCAAATTTTGCAATAAAAAAAAAAACCACCCAGCTTTTTTCAGGCGTTGGATTCCAACGTCTTTCTCTTCTGAAGCTGCCACGTGTTGCGCAAAAGAGTTGCTGGCCAGACAACTTTGTTATCACGTGGAGTCCACCGCTTTTTCCTCTTCACATGGGCTGCAAAACAGAGCTCCACACAAATTACCAGTTCAGGCAAAACTTGGATTGGAATTCCACCCGAAATTTCACATTTCTCAAATTTCCACCCTCCAAAATACATGGGTTGGAGAAGAATTTTGAGCTCAAAACTGAAAATTTGGGTTTCTACCCAATGGTTGGAGATGATCTAAGTCCTCCCACTATCCAAAAGAATAGGAAAAGTAGAGTAAAGAGAAAGCTAGTCATATAAGGAGTATCAGTAATTATTTTAATTCTTTAGTAAGCCAAAGTGCTGCCAAATGACGATGGATTTTGTCGGAATGAAAAGAATAGGATTGACTACATTTTACTCCGTCATGTTTAAGGTCATTATCGAAATGAGTCCTAAGGTTTCAATTTCATTAATATTACGCACTCCATCAATTTCACCGTTTGATTTTCTGTTAAATTATTGCCAAATATACACACGCAAGCAAAGGAGACAGATTCCAGGACATGAGGAAGCCTAATTGCACATGCGGCTATTATCTCCAAATGCGTCTTTCCACCAGTTAAGGAAAATAAACAAATATAGTCTACAATGTTTAATTCATCTGCAATAGAATCCCCAGAACCGAGTCTCCCACCATATATTGTCTGGAAAATTATAATGTAGTGGCCTAGATTATGCTTTTACAGCGGGGGTAGGGGTGGAAAAAGTGGGTTAATTAGTAATTATATGCAACTTTTGACAGTAAGGACATGTCAACGGGGAAATATATATAAATTTCGCAAACAAAAAAGAAGAAGAGAAAAAGCTAGTGCAATGAAGTTGCAAGTAGCTGTGGAACAACTTCCTCTCTGGAAATGAGAAGCAAGAAGACAAAGAAAAGGGCACTTAAAGTCAAGGCTCAACGCGTTGCTTCTTACTTAATGGTGGTGTTGTCGAGCTTTCTTCTTTTTCTGTGGTTAAAATGTCAGCCTGCATATATATGTAAAAATGGCTACTCGGTTTAACTAATGCGGGGCTTTTATTTATTAACATTGCTAATTATCAATCATTAAAAATAATAATGATATTAACCAAACAAATAATTAATTGAGGAGCTAATTCATATTGGTTAAGGATGAAAGAGTGGTTATTTTGTCAATGGAATCTAGCCCAGTGAAAAAGGACATTGACTTGCAGACCAGTGGTTTTAAGTTCGAACCCTCATAGCACCTTAATTAGTAGTGTGTGTAGTGAAAAACCCTCTCTCTTTGTTGTTTAGACTATCGATGATATTAATAAAAAAGTAGTTATTTTTCTGGTTTGTTGAAACTGTGTTCGTTATTTATTTCATCTCCATTATAATTAAGAAGTTAATTCAAATTGGTTAAATATGAAATAGTAGTGCATGCATTTCGTTGGATAAAACTGAAACTAAACTGTGGATAATCAGATTGAAGAAGCAATATATACCAAAAAAACAATATGAAGAAGCAGAAGAATAAATGCAAAACGTTAAGAAGAAAGGAAAGGAAAGCACATCATTGCATTGCCTTAAAGGCTTAAGTTCTACTTTACATATTACTAATTAACTAGAGGATTTGTACACATATGGAATGAAATTCGTACTACGTACCAAGGATACCATACAGATAAGTGATAAATCTGCATGAACTAACCTTGTTCCCAATTAATCTATATATCTTTTTACAGCTATATATAGTCATATACATCGTTTACCAAGTTGCTTGTGACTATTATAGATCAAGGGCTGGAGCAGATGATGATGAGTTTTGATTTTGATTATAATCAATCAGTTGCAACCCCCGTTTCCCGGACTGGGGATATGAGTGCATGGGTTGGGGCCACCAGGTGGCGCTTGACCTCTAGCTTGTGGTCGATACACCACCTTCGAACCAAACGCGGCGGCAGCCGGCTTCATGTCATCCAAAGGCCGAGCAGCTGCTACATTAGGAGGTAATTTGGCTGTGAAAATGATCAGCAACATAAACACCGTTAATTTGGTAGTGTACATAGTTTTCATGGTGATCAAAAGGGTGCGTAAAAGGCTTTTGTATAGCATATAAAGTAGGATATAGAAGAAGAGGTGTGTGGCTTAAGCGATTTGATAGTGTGTGTATATATATACATGTGCAAGTGGACGTGAATTTTGGCAGGAATTTCAACCTTGAAGTTCCTAGGAAAGAAAGGAAGCTGACACAATGCATGACGCAACCCCAAGTGCCTAGTCACAATTTAGTTTGAGATAATTTCATGAAAAAATGAAAATGAAAAAAATAACTCAAATTATGCAATTGCCTTACAATTTGGTTGGAAGTTGTCTCCACTAGTTTGTATTTACTTGTAAGCTGTAACCTCTGCTTATGAAATTTGTACCCAGAAAAGTCAACACGTGTGAACTATATTGAAATTGATCACCTTAATCTGTATTTTTGGCACCACTAGTCATTTAGCTTCCAAGGAAAGACCCCAAGAAGATCATGTTAGTGTGCAAAATGGTGTGAGAGAGGGACGGACTCTATCTGTTATTAGTTTTGTGTGTGCGGTTGACATTTTATACATTAATTTCATTCGCATGCAAAGATGTCAACCTAGAGAGGCAAAGCAACTGAGTTTCATTCTAGAAGTAAACTTCAGTATTTGTGAATTGCAAGTTCCCAGCAAAGGCAAAGCAATGGTAGTGACCATGGAAGCCGCGGGCTTATCCCTTTACCGAAAACTCACCAACGTATACAAGTGCCAATTGAATTGCACCTTTAGGCCATATAGGTAGTGATCGATCATCATGATCAGTGGTGTGCATGCGCATGTATAATTGAATTGCACTATGAGAGGAGAGACATCACTTTCCAAGAGATATACTTAGAGCCAATAAAACCAAATTTTCGTGATCAAGAATCAAATAAAGCAAGCTAGCTAGCTAGCTAGTTTCAGCACACCAAAACTTCAAATATAAAATTGGAGCGCTGAGTTTCTTTATATCATGCTGCAGCCATCCACGAAGACTCTGACTCCAATTAGGTTTTGGTCTATGCATTTCTTTACGAATATGCTTCCTATGTTGTGCGTGTGAGTCATCATATTCCCTCAAAGTGGCAGTTTAAGATGGATCTTGTGATTTTTTTAATTATTTTTTTGCAGTTTGTTCTTTCTTGCTTTAGACCAATGCTGTTAAACTTTCCGGAAATTCATACAGAATGCTCCAAATTTGTGATTCTCTTTAAGGGCAGCTATATAATGAGTTGAGTTCAAATGAAATATTATAGATTATATCTGTTGGATTTTAACCAATGGGTTCGAGAAGATAAATTATGGGAGTTAATTTTCTCACTCATCTTTTATCTACTTACATTCCCTTTGTTGAAAATTGTATGTTCTCACTACTCTTTTATCTATTTATTACACTTATTTGTTGAAAATTATATATTATAGTAAAAAGTATTTAAAAAACAAAAAGTAGTGGAAACCGACACCCATTTTTATTCACCATATTTTAGTGGCATTTTCGTGTTCTAAAATTATTTCCACCACACACGCCCTTCTGGATCTTCGCTAGTCTTCTGCTGCATTAGCAACCTTGACTAACAAGACCGGAATATCTTGAGCTTTGAGCTTTCTTTTCTTCTTTTCGCAAAAAAAGTTGTGTCTGCAAAACTTGTCCACACATCCTATTATATTTGAAACAAAAAGAACTGGTGAGTGAGAGGGAAGGTATAAGATTATGCGCATGGACGACAACAACTAGTGTGAGTAGAAAATGTTGCAATTATCTACATTTAACTAGTAATGGTAAAAGGCACTTTTGAAGATAAGAAACTTCTTCTATTTTCACAAATGCTCATAGGCTAGCATGACAGATACTAATACTATAATGTAACTTTCAAGGATGTGGTCAAAAATCCATTCAAAAGAAAAAGCTCATGTTGGCCTGATCTAGTGACAGGTGCACTCAATATAATTATTTATAATATATGTGGTATACAGTGAGATATGTAAAAAATATTGAACTCATATTCCTTTTGAGCACCACTGGGAAAGGAAGTTGAAAATAAATTGAGTTAGCTATTGGCATATATTTGTCCTCTTGGGTAAAAATACAAGGAGCGTGTTCTGATCCTCACAATTACTTTGCTCTAAATCGCTACACTAATTAGTATAACATTAAAATACTTAATGAGCAAATAAAATATAGATTGCATGTTTTATTTGCCTTGAAGTACCATGATATATATATATATAGTTAAGCTATAAAGTGGTTCACTAATCACTATATTATTCTTTAATTATATAATAGTAGTAAGTTAGGAACAATGCTTTAATGATTGAAGATAATACCGACCAACTGTCTCACATTCGTACTATACAAAAACAATATTATGTTTTGTGCACAATGAGAAAGATGCAAAACTTCTCCAGAGCTTTGACATATTTTTAATGATTATTGTAATATACTGTATACATGTATATATATCACTTTAACGACCGTTGACTAATTACGTAAAAGACAATATCTGGAGATAATATTTCTTAAGTTGGAATGCAATAGACTTCTCTGTTCATCCAATTTCTGGTTCGTTTTTTTCTGCAGATATATACTTTTCTCGAGTAGCGAAAGGGAATTGTTATATGTACCTTATTTATTCGCCACCATGATGAAGGTGGTATAAATAGCATTATTGGTAATAAAAAAAAACTGTGCAGTACTAAAAGATTTAAGCTTTTTGGGTAGCTTAGGCGATTGGAGAAGTTTGACTCATGTATGCCATATTGTTGTTGGGAATATTGTTCCGTTTACAGCTTGACTCATGTATGCCATATTGTTGTTGGGAATATTGTTCCGTTTACAGCACTTCTATGTCCTTTTTACTCTTTATTCCTATTAATCTAACAAAATTCTATCGCATTTTCTATATATAAAAAATTTAAATTATGATGTAGTCTATTATTGTAATAAAGCCTAGATCACGGATTATGTACTATATATGAATTAATTAATAAGCCAGAGATAAGGGTTGTTGTTATTTTTAGTAACTTTCTTGAAAAGTCTCCAAGTCCTCCCACTATCCCAAACAATAGGAAAAGTAGAGTAAAGAGAAAGCTGGTCATCATAAGGAGCATCTGTTATTATTTTAAGAATTCATCAGTAAGCCAAAGAAAGACAATGAATTTTGTCGGGCTAAAAGAATATCCAAGAAAACGTATGTTATAGCTATAGGCATATTCTATAAAGTAAACACCAGACAATTTCTTACAAGTTACAACATATAAGGAATCTTGATTTTTAGGCGCAGTAACGCAGCTACAAAAGTTCCAATATATTATTAATTGCATAACATTCTTAATTTACCGTGAATCCATATACAGATTCCAAGACATACAGAATACAGGAGCATATCCACGCAACTCAGTCTTATTTGATTATGAACACGCACATCACCACACACTAGACATTAGGACTGAGTTATAACATAGATATACACATGATACATAGGTAATTGATACGAATAATATTAATTGTACCATCTAATCAACCGGCCATTTTGTCTTTCATATCTCTCAAATAGAAGTGAGAAATACTATAGAAAATAACCGGCTGAGATGAGATGGTACAAATAGCAATACTCCATCAGTCATGGGTACTAGCTAGGGTTGCATCACAAGCCGTTTGCGAAGTTCATTTATGGATTTCACAATGCCCGCCATGGCTACCTCCCGGGGTACTTATGTAAGTGCAAGGAGAGGAAGAGGAAGGTGGAAGGGGCCCTCTTTCAAGCGGAGCTTTTGTCACACTCTCTCTCACTCCTGCAATACTCTGCTCCTCCTTAAGGGGCCTATAAGCTAAGAGAGGCTTGGGGGAGGTCAGAATCAACAAAGCAAAGACAATCATCATGCAAGAAACTTGGTAGGCACTTCCTTTGGTGATTGCCATTGTTGTATATGGAAATAGGGATTTGGGTGGCAAGAATCAGGTAGTAAGTGAATTATAAGGAGAGGTTCTTAAATAAGCAAAGTTTGAAGCAAAAGTAGTATCGCAATCAAGGCTCAGATGCTGGCTATTTATAGGGTTTAGATAATATGATAAAATGGACCTTTCTTTTATTCATTTATTCAACTTTTGCTCTTTCGGTCCTCTTTCCAAGTTCATAATTGTTAGGGAGTTACCACCACAATCATGACATTCAATCATAGTTATGCCCATTCAAGGAGTATTTCCGTTACATTGTTATTGTATCTTAATTATAGCTTTATTGTATTGTAATTACAGCATTTAGGTTTGATATAATTACTGCACTACCGTTGTAAAACCATTTACCTACCTCCTATGCCTGTATATAAGGCCTGTACCCGTGAATTGCATATATGAAAAAGTATCTTTTCTACATGGTATCAAGAGCCTAAGAGCCTCGGCATTTTATTCTTTTTCCTCGCTTCTTTTCTTCTTTTTTTTTTCTCTACTCTCATGGCCTCTACTATAGCCTCCTCGTCTTCTTCTCTCACTGGTCCCACTCTTCCCTTTAACATCTCCTCCTTTGCCTCCTACAAACTTTCAGAATCCAACTTTTTACTTTGGGAAAGTCAACTCAAGCCCTTTCTTATTGGGCAAAATTGGTGGCGTTTCGTTGATGGCTCTTATGTCTGCCCCTCCCCTTTCCTCTCTCCTGATACTTCCTCTGATTCCGCCAAAGCAACCGACATTCCTTCTTCTGATCCCACGCCCAATCCTGAGTATCTTACTTGGTTTCAAACTGACCACTATCTCATGAGTCTGCTTCGCTCCACTCTCAAGGAATCCATCCTCTCTCAGGTTGTTGGCTGTTCTACCTCCAAGGAAATTTGGGATTGTCTTCGGGAAAATTTTTCCCAACAGTCTCTTGCGAATGCCACGCACATTCGTTTTCAGCTTCTCTCTCTCACCAAAGGCTCTAAACCAATTACAGAATATCTCTCTCTTGCCAAGAATCTGGCGGATCAACTCAGTGCTATCAATTCTCCCGTTTCTCCTATTGACTTAGTCACTTATGTTCTCCGGGGATTAGGTCCGGAATATGCGATGCTTGTCACTGCCATCACCACATTTTCTCCATTACCCTCCTTTGCTGAATTGCGTGCCCGCCTTCTGGCCTTTGAAGCCCAGCAACACCACCATGCTGCCATTTCGCCTTCCCCACAGCCCACTGCCTTTTTGACCCAGCACCATGCCCACCAGCACTATCAGCGTAGCCCCCGCGGTGCGCCCAAGGACTCGCGTTCGCCTCGCTCGAATCCTCCGTCATCTTTTTCCAACCGCCGCCAGCGTCCTAATCAGAACTCTTCTGGCCTTTTGGGTCCGTCTCCTGCTACTCGTTCCCCTGTCCAGTGTTGGACTTGCAGCCAGTACGGTCACATTGCTTCTCAGTGCCCTCAGTCCCGTGCTTTCGCCGGCATGCATGTTGCTGCCTCATCTGATCCTAATTGGTACTTGGATTCCGGTGCGACCAATCACATGACCAATGATGCCCGTCGCTCCACCAACGTTTCCTCCGCCACTATTTCCCCTCATGATCAAGTTGTCTTTGGTAATGGTGACTCCCTTCCCATTACTCATTCTGGTAACGTTTCATTTTCTTCTGGCAATTTTTTGTTTCGTCTTTTCGACGTTCTTCGTGTTCCTTCTCTTCGTAAAAATCTCTTATCCATTGCTCAGTTTACTCAGGATTCCCTTGTCAGTATTACTTTCTTTCCATGGGGTTATATTATTCGTGACTTGAAAACTGGTGTTGTTCTATTTCAGGGCCCATGTAAAGATGGTCTTTATCCTATCTTTCCCCAGCTCTTGCCTACCTCTCCAACTGCTCTTACCACCGTTGTCTCGTCCTCGTCTCTCTGGCATCACCGTCTTGGACATCCCTCCAATAAAGTGCTCGGCACTCTTGTTTCTCAATCTTTACTTGGTTCCTCCTTTCGTTTACCACGTGAACATTGTAAACATTGTGCATTGGCAAAATCAATAAGACTTTCTTTCTCTCCCATAGAACACTCTACTGTTGCTCCTTTTGACTTAATACACTCGGATGTTTGGATGTCTCCCACTGCTTCAATTTCTGGTTTTCGTTACTATGTCTTGTTCACTGATGATTTCACCCGTTATTCTTGGATTTTCCCCATGCGTCTTAAATCTGAAGTCTTTGGTCATTTTTCCACTTTTGTCATGTATGTTCGCAATCATTTTTCCATCTCTCTCAAAACATTTCAAAGTGATGGTGGCAAAGAATTTGACAACTCTCAGTTTCGCCATTTTTGTGCTACAAATGGTATTGTTCATCGTTTCTCGTGTCCCCATACCCCTCAACAAAATGGCTTGGCCGAACGCAAACACCGTCATATTGCTGACATGGGTCGCACCCTCCTTCTTACTGCCCAATTCCCTCATAATTTATGGGCCGAGGCCTTCTGTACGGCCGTTTATTTAATCAATAGACTACCCACTCCTGTTCTCCAATGGGTCTCTCCGTATCACAAATTATTTGGTCATCCTCCTGCTTATTCCTTGCTTCGCGTTTTTGGTTCTACTTGTTATCCCTTCTTAGGTGATTATGTTTCTAACAAACTACAACCTCGGTCTCTTGAGTGTGTTTTTGTTGGCTACAGTGATCGTCATCGTGGTTATAGATGCTTCCATCCACCAACCGGTCGCCTTTACACTTCTCGGCATGTTGTTTTCAATGAAGACAGATTTTATTATTTTGTCCCTGTTGCTGCTTCCTCCCCGGCTCCATCACACACCTTCGATATTGTTCCTGCTGGCATTGACCCTGACCCTTTGCTCTCTCCGCTACCCCCACCAGCATCAAATCCTCCCACAGTGCACCCGGCCCACGCCACAGCCCCAGGAGCCCAGCCACACCTCCAGCAGCCCAGCTCCAGCCCCTCCCCTCAACCCCACACCACGGCCCAGCCCAACCCTCCTTCCTTCTCTGCGGCCCAATCCTCCCTCTCCTCTTTGCCTTCAGCCCATGAGCCTTTTCCTCCTTCATCCACCAACCTAACTCACCCCGAAGCCACATCTCATACCTCATCACTTGCCCTCTCTCCGTCCTCAGCCATCACGCCTCCATCCCCTGATCTCGTGCCTCTAATCCCATCCTCCAACCCTGCCCCCGACTTCTCCAGATCGCACGCCATGCTGCTCCCAGCATCCGGCAGTGCCAGTCACAACGTCCCTTCTTGCCTGACTGCTCCAGACGTTGGACCAGCTCTCGAGCCTCTGTCCTCCTCCTTATCCTCAACGGCAGCGCTGGACACAGCCCCTGCCTCTGCACCTTCTACTGCTTCTACTCAACCACCACCCTCACGCTCCAGCCCGATCCACACTCGCTCGAAATCTGGGATACATAAACCCAATCCCAAATATCATGCCAATTTCTCCACCCGTTATCCCCTGCCTCAAGCTTTTGCTGCTTTTTTAACTACTGATGATGAACCTACTTCTTACACACAGGCCTCTCGCTTTCCTGAATGGAAAAATGCTATGGTTGAAGAGTTCAATGCTCTTCTTAAACAAGGGACTTGGTCTTTAGTTCCCTCATCCCCTCATTTCAATACAGTTGGTTGTAAATGGGTCTTCCGAGTAAAACGCCATTCTGATGGGACTATTGAACGTCACAAAGCTAGGCTTGTTGCCAAGGGTTACCATCAACAACCCGGTGTGGACTACTTTGATACTTTCAGTCCCGTTGTGAAACCTACCACTGTTCGCACTGTGCTCAGTTTAGCTATCTCTTCTGGTTGGTCTCTCCGACAGTTGGATGTCAAAAACGCTTTTCTCCATGGCCTTCTTACTGAAGAAGTCTACATGCAACAACCTCCTGGTTTTGTTGATCCTAGTCGCCCTCACCATGTGTGCAAGCTTCATAAGGCTCTCTATGGTCTCAAACAGGCCCCTCGTGCTTGGTTTCATCGCTTTAGCTCATTCCTACTTCGTGTTGGTTTTGTTAATAGCAAAGCTGACTCTTCCATGTTTGTTTACAAAGATGCACATTCTATGATGATTCTGTTACTTTATGTGGATGATATTGTTCTTACAGGTAGCGACTCCAATCAACTCCGTACATTCATTCACAGATTGGGCATTGAGTTTGAAATCAAGGATCTTGGTAGATTGCATTACTTTCTGGGTGTTGAAGTTTCTTATTTGCCGGATTCAGTTCATCTTACTCAAAACAAGTACACTCTTGATCTTCTCAAACGCAGCAACCTTCTTGAGTGCAAACCTGCGACTACTCCTACAGCTTCCAAGACCTCTCTATCACGCTCTCATGGTTCACCACTTTCAGATCCCACTCCTTATCGGCAACTTGTGGGTGCCTTGCAATACTTAACCTTCACACGACCCGACATTTCCTATGCCGTTCAACATGTCTCTCAATTTATGGGCTCCCCTACTGATGTTCATTTTGAGGCTGTCAAACGCATTCTCCGTTACCTGAAAGGCACGCTCGGATATGGTCTACCCATTCACCTTTCTCCTGCCCCCTCTCTTCTTGTCGCATACTCTGATGCTGATTGGGCTGGATGTCCCGATACTCGACGCTCCACCACTGGGTATTGTGTTTTCTTAGGCAAGACTCTTATATCTTGGAGTGCTAAAAAGCAACGCACTGTATCTCGTTCCAGTGCGGAGGCCGAATATCGTGCACTTGCCCATGCTTGTGCTGATACAATTTGGATTCAGAGTCTTCTTCATGAACTTCACTTCTCTCTTTCTAAACCAGTTCTTCTTCATTGTGACAATTTATCTGCAACCTACATGGCTGCCAATCCTGTCTTTCATTCCCGCACTAAACATGTTGCTATTGATTATCATTTTATCCGTGAACGTCTTACTGCTGGAAGTCATCAAGTGCGGTTCATTTCATCTCAAGATCAGCTTGCTGATGTATTCACAAAAGGCCTACCTGCAGCCCGTTTTGCGCATCTTGTGTCCAACCTTGTCACCTATCCGGCGTCAAGTTTGCGGGGGAGTGTTAGGGAGTTACCACCACAATCATGACATTCAATCATAGTTATGCCCATTCAAGGAGTATTTCCGTTACATTGTTATTGTATCTTAATTATAGCTTTATTGTATTGTAATTACAGCATTTAGGTTTGATATAATTACTGCACTACCGTTGTAAAACCATTTACCTACCTCCTATGCCTGTATATAAGGCCTGTACCCGTGAATTGCATATATGAAAAAGTATCTTTTCTACAATAATTAAAAACTAAAACCACTCTGATCGACCTACTTTCACTTTGGCATTAGGGTTTTGTTTTCCTCTTTTTTGGGGGTAAGAAACTTTACAGGACCTGGGCTTTGATCTTGGGACAAATTAATTCCCCTTAAAATTCTATTGACATTATCACATAGAGTAGCTATATAATTAATATATATACGACATTATTTGTATACCACCTTGTGTACCACTTCTCTAATAGATTGGTGAGACGGTACACAAGATGGCATACAAATATGATAATCCTATCATTGCTCATAGGACTTAAACGTAAGACAATGGTTCATGCATGTCACGTGCAAATGATTTGGGTTGATGCCCAAAGTAACAATGCAAATGAAATTAAAAATAAAATAATAAGAAAAAACAAAGGAGACAGGTTCCAGACATGAGGAAGCCTAATCTGCGCGCATGCACCTTGCCATTAGATTATTAGAATATTATCTCCAAATGTTTCTTCCCAGTTAAGGACTAGATGCTTTTACCCGGGGGGGGGGTGTTAAAAAGTGGGTTAATTAGTAATTATGCAACTTTTGACAGTAAGAACATGTAAACGGGGAATATAAAATTTCCAAAACAAAAAAGAAGAGGAGAAAAGTCTTTGATGATTGAAAAGAGATCACTAGTGCAGTGAATTTGGGTCCTTACATTACATGCGTACGCAACCATTCAATCTTTTCAGAGCACTCAACATGATCGAATTGAATTTTATCAAAATTATGTAAACTTTCAAAATAATTGTGTTTGGTATCTCCATTCTCTATCCATATAAAATTTTAGCAAAGAATGTCTAATCCAATGAAAAAGAATATTGATTTACAGATTAGTGATCTCAAGTTCAAATCCCAGTTACACTTTCACAGTGTGTGTGAGAAAATCCCCCTCCCTCCCCCTTTCCAATATTCGTAGCAGCAATATATAAAATTTGATCATAGCAAGTTATTCATTAAAAAGGAACATAGATAACTCCTGGAAGGTATCCAGCTGGGCCTTTATTTATTTAGGACTAGTTTGGGCCCTAGCTAAGTATAGCTAGCCAACATGAGGAGGCGTAATGACGACGCCGTTTCGATTGATCAAGACCCGGACCCTGTCACACCTCAAGTCCTTGGTGGCTGGAGAGCCTTCCAGCATGACGATTGCTCGAACATTATGATTCTCTCGCTCTATCTTTGCCGCTGCATCTTCCCCACTACGCCCCACCACCTCCGGCCACGACTGTTTACCTGTTGTTGTAAACATTAGTTAATTGTAACAAACAATTAATAAACCAATACTTAAGTATATTAATCCCACAATTAATCTTACCTGGACAGTGTGACATTGTTCTAGCTAGCTTCCTTCTGATCACACACACACACACACTCTGATATTATATATTTATAGATTGAAGGAGTTGAACTTGAGCTTTGGTTCTACAAGTTTCAAGCATCTATTTATTTCACTTTGATGCTGACTATGCATAGCTTCGTGTCAATCACTTGAATGCTGATCGGGATTCTGCATGTTTGTGTTTGCTCCACATCCACCCACATATTGCATCCAATGCATGCTCATCCAAAATCAAATGCCACGGAGTTTCATCTAATTCAGACAGAGCGGTTCCTTTTGGATTCTTTCCCATGGAATTTCAACTTGATCCCAACGAGGTCAAGACCCTTTTTTTATTAGACTAGACCTCGTTGAAAATAGTTTTCCATTGGAATAGTTAAAGAAAAGTAATAGAAAATTTTCAATTTCATCTGGCTTTTCCCTCTTTTCTGCATACCAATGGGTTCGAGAAGATTTTTATTCACCATATTTTCCGTTGCATTTTCATTTTCATGTTCTAAAATTTATTCACCATCTTCTGTTTTCTGCATGCATACCAATAGTCTTCTGCTGCTGCATAATGCATTAGCAACCTTGACTATAACAAGACTGCGCGCAATAATGCAGGGCCATATTTGAGCTTTCTTTTCTTCTTTTCCCAAAAAAAATTTGGCTGCAAACTTGTCCACACGTCCTATGATATATATATATTTGAAACAAAAACAACTGGGTGAGTGAGCTGGAAGGTATCAGATTACGCGCATGGAGGACAACAACTAGTGTCAGTAGAAAATGTTGCAATTCCCTTTTCTTTTTTCTTCTTTTCTTCAAAGATATGGTCAAAAATCCATTTAAAAGAGAAAGGTCAGTTGGTCTGCTCAAGTGACAGGTGCACTAAATATAATTGTTTATAATATATGTGACCAAGTTTTCTGTTGTATACAGTGAGATATGTAAAAAATATTGAACTCATATTCCTCTTGTCTTGAGCATCACTGGGAATGGGAAAGGAAGTTGAAACTACATTGAGCTAAAACTAATCTGAAAACCAATGTACGTGGGATATATTTGTATTAGAGAGGTGATCAACAATGTAGCTCGTAAATGCGGTCTAAATAACAACACCCATATTTAATTAATTAGCAAATAAAATGTAGGTTGCGTGTTTGATTTGCACTGAAGTACCATGATATATGATATATAATTAAGCTGTAAGAGGTTCACTAATCGCTATCTTATATATAATATATAGCAAGTAACAGTGCTTTAATGATTGAAGATAATACCTTCCAACTGTCACACATTCTCCAGAGATTATGTACTATTAAAAGGTAGTCTATCATTTTAGTAAAGCCTAGATCACAGATTATGTACTATATTATATATGAATTAATTAATAAGCCAGAGATTAGGGCTCTTCTTGTTATTCTTAGTAACTTTCTTGTGCAAACAAGGAACTAAAAGCCTCCCAAGTCCTCCCACTATCCAAAAGAATAGGAAAAGTAGAGTAAAGAGAGAGCTCATGATCATAAGGGTCGCTACATAGCTATAGGCTCTAGCTGTTGCCAATTTGTATACAGTAATTTATGATGAAGACCCCATTTAGAATTCTATATATAAAGTAAACAGCAGACAATTACAACATATGAAGAATCTTGATTTTTAGGAGCATTAACGCAGCTACAAAAGTTTGCACATGTATGGAAAATTTTAGCATCTTAATTAAAAAATTAAGTTCGGTCCTCCAATGTTTGCAATATTTGACATGTTAAATTTGAAAGAGACGGGTCAGCAGCCCACTAACACCGATATTACTCATAACTTAATATTACTTACAAAGTCTAGTAGATGTTTTATCAGAAAATGTCTCGGTGTTATTAGGAGTGAAACCACTTAATAAGTTGTAGTTTATTTAGTCAAATTTCCGATGTTGAACTTTATATTCTTCAACATGACATTTTCTTGGTCCCTTCCTGTTAATTATTTCCTTAATTCCCAAAGAACTGGTGGTTTAGCGTTCATCAATGAACATAAATATTTCTGACTATAAATACCCTGCAAGTTCCAATATATGGGCAAAATATATTTATAGAATAGCTAGATATTGAACAGATGGAAGAGATGATCGTAAACGGGTCGGTTGATGTGAATTCTCAACTGTAGATCCTCCTGCTTTACAAAATTGAGATGTTACAAATAGCAAAATGATTTGGGTTGATACCCAAAATAACAAAGAAATGAATTTTAAAATAAAATAATAAGAAGAAACAAGGAGACAGTTTCCAGGACATGAGGAACCCTAATCTGCGCGCATGCACCTTGCCATTAGATTATTACAATATTATCTCCAAATGTTTCTTCCCAGTTAAGGAAAATAAACAAATATAGTTTCCAATGTTTAATTAATTAATCTGCAATAGAATCTCAATCTCCCACCGTATATTGTCTGGAAAACTACGTAGTGGCCTAGATGCTTTTACCCGCCGCCGGAAGGGGGTTCTTCTATGGATATAAAATTTTAGCCAACGGTGTCTATTCCAATGAAAAAGGATACTGATTTGCAAATTAGAAATCTCAAGTTCAAACTCTCATAACACCTTCAGTGTGTGTGAGAAAACTTCCTTCCACCTTTCCAACATTCGTAAATTTTTTAACAGCAATATATAAAATTTGATCATAGCAATTTATTCATTAAAAATGAACATAGATAATTCCTGGAAGGTAGCCAGCTGGCCCCATATTTATTTAGGACTAGTTTGGGGCCTAGCTAAAGTAGCTAGCCAACCTTAGGAGCCTTGGTGACGGTGCCGTTTCGATTGACCCAGACCCAGACCCTGTCACACCTCCGGTCCAAGGTGGTTGCAGAGCCTTCCAGTATGACGATTGCTCGAACATTGTGATTCTCTCGCTCTATCTTTGCCGCTGCATCTTCTCCACTTTGCCCCACAACCTCCGGCCATGACTTTTTACCTGTTGTTGTAAACATGAATTAATCGTAACCAATAATTAAGGATATTAATCCGACAATTAATCTTACCTACACCTGGACAAAATGGCATTGTTCTAGCTAGCTTCCTCCTGATTACACAAACTGATATTCGTATATTTTTTATGATATTTATAGATTGGAAGAGTTGAGTTTTCAAGCATCTACTTATTTCACTTTGATGCTGACTACGTGTCAATCACTTGAATGCTGATTGTGCTGCTGCATGTTTGTGTTTGCTCCACATATTTTCACACATTGCATGCATGCATGCTCATCCAAAATCAAATGCCACGGAATTTCATCTAATTCAGACAGAGCGGTTCCTTTTGGATTTTTTTTCCCCATCAGCCTTTGTAGTTTATCTTGCTTAAGACTAGTTTGGGTTGGTTTGGGTTATATGCTGCTCATTTTTCAAGCCCAACCCAAACTTAGCAACCCGGCCGCACCTGAACTAGTCCATGGTAACTGTAGTCTTTTGAGGCCACAACATAGCCTACTTTGTTCATTTCTTTCTATCTTGATAGTTGGACCCAACCCAAAACTTAGATAAAGTTACGATTGGCTTGGGCTGGGTGCTCAACTGCAAACCAGATTTTCAGTATTTTCTTTTTTTTTTACCTCGGAAATATGTATATATATATATATAGTTATTCTCTTATATGGATGTCTGCACGTTATTATCAAAATACATGGCGTCCGCACAATAATAACGTTCGGATGTCCGCATTGGAGAATTTCTGTATATATATATATATATATATATATATATATATATATATCAAATTGAACTTGGGATCAATGGAGTTAGTAGTGCGTGATTTAAGGATTGATTGATTCAAGGGTGTAGCTCAGTTGAAAATGGTCTTGATTTGCATATCAGTGATCTTAGGTTCGAACACCCATGACACTTTAGCAAAATGTGTGTGAGAAAATTCTCATCCCATAATATCTAGACTGTCAATTAATCGGATTAATTAATAGGAGATGGATTACATATCTTCTCTCTTGTTCAATATTACAAGACTGCGGTCGTATCTACAAAATCAATGAACGAGAAAATATCCACAATTATCACAGTCAAACTTAAAATTCAAAAGAAAATAAATAAACCTAAAACAAAAAATATATTCACAATTTACAGAAATTTGCCCAGAAAAAACCTAGAATTTTTATTTTATATCATAAATTTCCCCAATTTCTATATAAGCAAGAGAGAGAGAGAGAGAGAGAGAGTGCGAAGAGGGTCTGTGGGCAATTTTCTTCTGGATCTGAATGGGATCCCGCGCATTCCAAAACAAAAAAGGAAACTGCTAAAGCGATCAAAAGTAACTTTAACCTTTTGATGTATATAAGGAAACCAAGGAAAAGATTTTAAACATTGATGTACGTATATATGAACTCCTCATTTATTCACTATATATATTTTTACATATCTGCACCCATCTCATCCATCTGGGCCGGGACATTATGCCATAAAAATCAAAGTTATTTATTTTTGCATAGGGCTAATATAGTACATAACCCCATATGGAAACCAGACGACGATTGAAGAGTTTCATTAATTAATTAGCTGCAATGGCCCTTACCACCTTTGGGGTTGCATGGATTAGGGCCACGAGGTGGGATCAGACCTGTAGATCTAACTTCAGGCTTCATAGGAGGGACGGGAGGGTTGGAATTGACTGCACTCAAAATCATGAAGAACAGAAACACCACTAGTTTAGCAGTGTTGTTGAAAAGGGTTTTCTTGAACAATATTGTTTTCATACTGAAAATTATGGAAGATATAGATGAGGAGTGTACGCGGGTTGATAGCTAGACGCAGGGGGTTAAGTAGGGTGAATACTAGTACTGGGTGGTGCTGCTGCACTGATGCTCAGGCTTTGGATGACAAACTTGTGCAAACGAACCAGGAAATATATAGAGGTCTACGAATGAGACGTGGACTGAAAAAAAAAAATTTATTGAGGAAAGGAAAGGCTTCATAGAGAGCCAGCATCATCAAGTGGGATTCCGATGAGTGGAAAAATATAAAGTACTATAAACTAAGATCACTTTGGGTTGAAATCTTTCATGCATATATGCGGCATTCTCCATTTCTTTCCGGATCATTCTTTGTGATTTTCTGTAAGTAATAATGATCATCAATATCTATCTTTGGCTCTCTTTTTTAATCCTTTGACAACTTTTTTTAAATTTCAAGGACCAACAATTGAAATTCCTAATTTCTAAATTCATATATGTCACTCAAAATCAAATAGTCAGATTTAAATTTCAATTCAAATTCAAGTATATATCTAAAATTCAATCTATATATACTAAATGACTTACTTCATTATCATGTTGATTAGTTATATAATGAAAGATGATTTTATTTGTGATTTGCATGCTAATTGATGATGATTTATTTTTTTTTTTAAAGTTTTGCTGTATGGTATTACGTAATGGTGCAAGTTTGTGTTAGCTTATGTGAGGCCCCAATTTAAGTTTCACACAGGGCACTCAAAATCTCAAGATTGGCCCTGTTCACAAGGATTGGACTTAGTTGTCAACCTTCGACACAGCTTTACAAGGAAAGGAAGATGTCGGGTTGCGTCGGGTTTAGGTTTAGTCGGTATGGCACTATGAACTCAGTTGATATGGTGCTACAACTCTCTTCGGGGTTGCTCGAGCAGTGATCCTACTTCTTAGTTTGTTTGTCTAAAAAAATTCAAGAATTCTTTAGGAGTTTATTGTGTTTTGTTTTCTCTTTAAGATGTTTTATTTTATTTTAGCTTTCAACTTTCGATACTATAGGAGTTTAGGAGTTTAACTCCATATTATTCATTTCTTTGCAGACAGATGCCTTCCATATTGGGAATCCCATTACAATATCCGCACAAATTTCATGCTGCCGCCCACATACAATACATCCAATAAAATTTCATTTAGCAACATGTCCCGTGCTGTGGACTGGATTCTGGACATCAATTTAAAATTTAGAATGTAAAGCAGAAGACTTCTGGACACACTCCATCTTTTTCTAAATCATCTTCTTCCACACTGAACACCTCCACTGTGAATAACAAAGTCAGCAAGCCAACTCCAACCTTTCGACTTTGAAAATAGGAGTAAAGCAACAGAGTGAGCCCTACCTTTTTATCTTCAATATCAATAATAATAATAATAATAATCTGGCCATTATGTTTTCCCTTTACCAAAATGAGTCGCAGTTTGACTTTGTATATAAATACAAAAAAAATATATATATAGTGCAGTGGTATTTTCCTGTCTTACTTAAAGGTGTGCATTGTATATATTATTATTTTATGTCGGAAATTATCGACCTACTTGATTCCCACTTGAGAGACAAGAGGATAATTAACGAAAGAAAGAACTATGGACGGATGATCAATGTTGATGAATGTAAACATATCCAAAAGGAATTTTTTGTTTAAAGTTTGGAAAGGGGAGGGGGATGTGCCACTTGAGTTCAAACTTGAGACTGCTGATCTCGAGACAAATACTCTTACCACTGAGTTATGGACATGTTGACATCTAAAATCCATGCACACCTACTTTAAAGTTCTTTTGACATAAAATAAATTATTTTTTTGCTGTAGAAAAGAGTTCATATGGTCGTCGTAAATAAAACAAATTCCCGACCAAAGAATCAAATTCCTACATACATGATACACCATATCCATCAGCACTCTGCACTATATGTTAATAATTGAGATGTCATCGAGTAACTTTCTCAAAACACTAGCCAGGTTCTGCCTTAATTGTTGTCGGAGAATAGAATCCATGGATCGATATTCTGCAAATCTTTAGTTTCTGTGTGCTGGTTTATCTACCTTCTTTTTTCACTGAATCCATGAATGAAAACAAAAAATAGTGATGGAAGGGACGAATTGCTAGGATAAAAAAAAATTCAGTGTAGGTAATATCGTGGCATTGTAAACCACGACCTGTATTTTGAATTTAAAACAAGGGTAAGTTATTATTAGTCAAACAAATATGGATGTATGTCCTTTCTGATTCCCTGGCTGTGAAATTCTCAGGTGCTAACTATCATATTCCCAGCATAAATTTAACGAACGTGATAATGGTTTCTCATCTTCAGACCGAAAAAAAAAAAAAAAGAGTTTCTCATGAGCTGGAGGAGACATGGTGATAAGAACCTAGATCCTCTGGGTTTGAATTTCACTGGTTGTCACAAAAAATGGTAGCAATTACTAAAGATTCTTCAAGCTGTTTTTTTTCCTTCTTCTTTTTATGTTTTCTATAGGATGGATATGGTTATAGTCCAGGATCAGTTGATGAGCATAAACTCTTGCCTTTGCTTTCGTTGGTCAAATGAAAGATTCAAAGGTTTTATGTAAATTAATCTGCATTAGAATCTCTACACAGACTCCAGTCTCCATCACAATACCATTCTGGAAAACTAAGGTCCATTTGAATGGAGTGATTTCAAATATAGGGACTTAGATGACATTTTAATTTATAAGGTTAAATTGTTTGTTTAGACTACTATAATTCATGTATGTCAATTTTTTGTTTTTAATACAAATGATAGTCTAAATTACAAATAGATGAGTTTCTCACACATGCTACCAAGGGTTCGAAGCTGAGATCACTGATTTGCAAGTTAATGCCCTTTTCCTTTAGATTAAACCATATTGACATGATTTGAATAAGAATAAAATTTAAAAAAAAAACAAATGAATTTCAAATGATTTCTTGCATATAGTCGTTTCATATCCATTATAAATGTAAATATAATGTTTTGCATATAGTCGTTTCATTAGTAATGATGCAACTTGGACACTAACAATATTTAAAAAGGGAATGAAATTTTCGAAAAGAAAAGTAGAAGAAAAGAATCTTGATGAATGTAAAGAGATGATCACAATAGCAGATAATTATATTGATTAATTTAGGACAGTGGTGACGATCCAAATCCCATTGTCATCAACTCACACACCCGAACACGATCGATCCCACAAAAACTCCATTATGCATGCATGGCATGCACGAAGATTTTGATTCTCTCGCATAATTTCTCTGTAAAACTTTTGTTGTCCATGGCCAGCAATAAAATTTAAATATAGCAATTTATTCGTTATAACATAAGTTTCTCCAAGAAGCAAGAAAATATATAAATCCTGGAAGGTAGCCAGCTGGGGCCTAATTTATTTAGGATTAGTTTGGTGGCCTAGCTAAAGTAGCTACTAGCTAGCCAACCTGAGGAACCTCGGTGACGATGCCGTTTCGATTGACCCAGACCCAGACCCTGTCACACCTCAGGTCCCACGTGGTTGTGGTTGGAGTGCCTTCCAGTATGACGATTGCTCGAACATTATGATTCTCTCGCTCTATCTTCGCCCCACCACCTCCGGCCATGACTTTTTACCTGTTGTAATTTGTAAACATTAGTTAATTGTAACAAACCATTAATAAACCAATAATTAAGTATATTAATCCCACAATTAATCTTACCTGGACAACGTGACATTGTTTTAGCTAGCTTCCTCCTGGTCACACACTCTGATATTTATATATATTTTGATGATATTTATAGACTAGAAGAGTTGACTTTCAATTGAAGCATCTACTTATTTCACTTTGATGCTGACTATGTATAGCTTCGTGTCAATCACTTATTTGACTTTGATGCTGACCCGGTCGACCTCTTGGGATTGAGATCGGGCAATCCTTCCAAACCAACTCGGCAAGACCAAGTAGGTTGTCTTTCAGAGTGAGTGCAACTTGTTAGTAGAGATTGAGCTTGGGCTTACATTTCAGCCGATCCATTTGAGGTCCGGCCTGATATCAAATGGCCTCTTAGGCCCGAATTCATACTTGGCTTTATGCACTTGCAATAAATAAATGCGAGAATTCCCACACTTATAAAGACTTTAAGCTTTCTTTAGTTTTCTTATAAAATTAAAAATTAAAAATAAATAAAAAGCTTTATCTATGTTTTCAATGTGGGATAATAGTTTTGAATTTCATTCAAATTTCCAACAAAACAATACTCGTAAATTTCAAGGGACAAACGCTTCAAATGGAAAATGGGAGACACCTATATATACCTATTGAGAAGTTGGCATTGGGAGGTTAACTACACTGATGTTGGTAGGCAGACCCCTTCTTCCATTGCTAAGTTACCGTTTTAAGCCGATGTTCACTTATGTTTTTTTTGGTAAACACGTTTTATTTCCATTTTTTTTGGTTTAATGTACGCATCTATGCAGAAGTGCTCGCGTTTCATTTCTTAGCCCTGTTTTTTTTATTGGTCGGACGGACGACTTCTCGACTTTCGAGTCATAGCGAAACTTTACCTTTCAAAGGTTTGATCATAAACTTAACTTACGGAACAAAAGTTCCTCGCTGTACGGACAGGTCTTGCTTCTTCACAGGGTCTTGTCCAAGTCTTTCAAGTTCCGATTTCAAAGCTGAGGACGACGACAAGGAAAACGATACGAAGAAGCTGAAGCTGAAGATGGGCTTCGTGGGTCTTGTTGAATTTGCCCTTCAATGCTTTGATGCTCTTGCATGGTATGCTTTGCTCTAAGAGAAACAGTTGATCAAATTTGTCATCATTTCCATGTTGTTTGTGATTTTTTCTTTTTTCTCTTGTCTCTTTTGTTTTTGGGTTTTTTTCATTTTTTTATTGCAGGCCTCTACTTGCTCTGCTGTATCCTCTGTAAGCCTCTCTGCCCCCACATACATTTTTATTTTGAAGAAACAATGTTTTTCTTTACCAAAATAGGTGTAATTTTTCGATATTACATTTGATGATGCCATGATGATGATTACTTGATAATAATACTGCAATATCAATGTTGATACAGTGATGAGGATCTCCTTGATGTTTATATTTTCTTTTGACAGATGTTGTACCATTAGGGCGATTGAGGCCAATTCTATTTCAGATTCTCAGAGGTTGAATGCTTATTGGGTTGTCTTCTCATTGATTTTGCTCTTTGAACATGCATTTATGAAGTTCCTTGAATGGTAATTCTGCTGTTTATTTTATTGCATATTTCAGGCAAGAAAAGCTTTAACAGAACTTTCAGGCTAGTTATCATGAAATCCTTTCTGCAATGTGAATTTCATGTTGCGAGTTTCCCCCAAGTTTCGCTCAATTAATTTGATCGTCCATAATTTTTATTTCTTAATACATACATTGGAAATAAAATTGTAAAAGGAATGAGATTTTCAAACTTTTCCTAGCCTTCACTAGAATAATAAGGAGAGCATAAATTTTCACAATCTGGTTGTTCTCAATTTCTGGAATCTTCTTCCGACTGCTATGAAAAATTGTCTGAAGTGAATTTGTGTGCATATCCATTTATTGTGGTATTATTGAGACGAAACAGAGAGTTTCGTAAATAATTTTGAAGTTACTTCTCAAAATGGTTGTGATATATTATGCATGTTTTCATATACGAGGTAGCTTTCTGGTAATACATTCACAATTATATGGAGTAGCAGTTAGTTTAACAGATGTATGAACACAATTGCAATACATTCATGTTTTCATATTTGACATTCTGCTCATTGATTTTTTTTTTTCTTTTTCTAATTCAATTCAAACATGAGAAATGGATGTAATTCATCATCTTCAGATATTTGTCCCTGCAATATCACATCCATGTGCATACTTCCATAAAATCTGCCGAGTTAGGTCTCGGTCAGGTCCTTTTGGATATAGAGCTGCTGACATTTGTTACACAACTTTTCATTGTTCAATGATCATCTAGTTGTGTTTCCTATTTTTTCCAAATCTGTACCTGTCAGGCTCCCACTGTGGCGGCACATTAGGCTAATGATTGTCTTCTGGTTGGTGATACCTCATTATGGTGGTGCATTTTATGTCTATAACCACCTTATCCGTCTGTGCCTCTCCATGGACCTACAAATTGTTATCAACTGGTTCAACAAGCGGAAGAAATCCTCGTTTGACAGAGACAATTTTCTTACCGAGGTGGAGAGATATGTAAAGGAGAATGGACCTGAAGCTCTGGAAAATATTGTTGCTTCCACAGTAAGTAGGTCGAATTCTATGAAGAAAATATTTTGTTATATATGAATAAATTATTTCCTAGAATATGCACTTGTATAGATGCTTTGAACTGTGGAAAACCACATTCAGTTTTGGTTGTGAAGACCCTCTATGGAATATTTGTATAGATGCTTTGACTAATAATACGTTTTTGCTTCAGTCTGAGAAAACAAAGTCAAGTCGCGATGCGAAAGAGTTCAAAGCAGTTTCTCTGGAGAATAAAGAGGTACAGTATCCCTGATGCAACTCGTACAAAATTCATAAGACTTTTCTATACTCTCCAGTGGTTTGTTGTTGATGTCCTTTGTTAGATGACTTATGAGGACAGTGTATCGAATAATCACAAAGGGCAACAACCCCTGAATTCTGACTTTCTCCGATTAATTCTTCTGAATAATGTTTAATAAGAAATTCCATTTGATTTTGAATTATGCTTGATTTAAAGCGAAAATATTGTGAATTTAAGTTTGCAATAGCCTAATCTATTAATTTGATGACCTAATAATGCAGAAGACACCTTTTGAAGGTGCTTATGGACTTGAGCCTCAAAATGTTCTTGACTTAGTTCCACTTCCTGAAGAGATGAAAATGAGTGATGATGGAGAGGGTTTGGCGGACCAAGTGAAAAGAGTGCATGAAGAAGTGAGGGCAGTTATAAAGGATAGTAATGAGTCGTCTGCAGCCGCTGCCAATCAACACCGAAGAGTGAAGGATTTTGAAGAAGGTGACATGGTTTTGGTGCATTTGAAGAAGGAAAGATTTCCAAAAGGCACATACCATAAATTGAAGTCCAAGATGTTTGGGCCATATAAGGTGTTGAAGAAAATGAGCTCAATCGCTTACATGATAGAGCTGCCACCGGATCTCCAGATTAGCCCATATTTCAACGTGTCTGATTTGTATTTGTTTGAGGGATTTGATGAAGAAACAATTTCAAAGGAGGCACAAATCCAGCAACTTCCGAAGGCACAACCAGATATTGTTGAGGATGTGTTGGATGTCAAAGAGGTGACGTCAAGGAGGGGTAACCAGTATAGGCGGTTCTTAGTGAAATGGTTGGGTAAGAATGCTACTGAGAATACTTGGATTGCTGAATATGATTTAAAGAGGATTGTTCCAGAGAGATATGCTGAAGTTGTTAAAGCTTTCTCGCCAGAGTCGACTTCTTCCCAACCTGGTGGAGTTGATGCAGGAGCATCTGTTGGTTAGCCAAGTCATTTCAACACACGCAGAAAACCCACAACCACACAAGCTTTGGAAAATAAAAATGCCTAGTGAATTTTAAAGCAATCTCAGTCCACATGGCAGAGCTTGATGAGATATAAAATAGAGAAGATCCGAACAACATGACACCCATGGATATGAGAAAGTATTTTCTTTTATTTGGCCAAGCCTTCAAGGAAGAAGACTATGTCGTTTGTTGATGCAGAAACTAATTTTAATGATGTGGCGTTGTTAAAAGAAAAGTCAGACTATTGCTTATGCATAACTGAAAGTGATGCCCCAATTCCTCAATGTTAGAAGCTACCAAATATGCTGAAGCAAATGAATCCATCTTTGGAAGTTCACACATCTCGAAATCAACTACAGAGGATTTTCTTTTTTGTAATTAAGTAATGTCATAACTTTTTTTTTAATTACTTTAGTTAGTAATTATGTTTTAATTATTATTTCTTTAGTGAATAATTAATATTTAAATATTTTACTAATTTCATAAATTACTTAATAACTAGTAATGAATTATTTTAAATTATTCTGTGGATTTTTTTTCTTAAACTTTCAAATATTTGAATATATTTAAAGAGTATAGCCGAGCGGCTACACTTTTAAAATATTCGTATGTATTAATGAAGAGAGCCCTGGGAAGAGATGAGTTCAACCTGGAGTGAAACCTAAGGAAGCAGCTCAGTCTAATTCTTTCAGGGCTTAGTCAAAGGGTATAGCCGCCCGGCTATACTTTCAAAATATTATACATTAAAAGAGTACAGCCGCTCGGCCATACGCCTAACTCCCGCCTAGCCGCCTAGGTGGCCGCCTAGCACCGCCTAGCGCCGCCTAGGCGGATTTTTCGAACACTCGACAATTTAACGTTACACATTGTCATAATCTAACAGAAATTAACATGCTTTCGACAGATATTCATCAATACAATGCTACTCAGTTGCAAAAATACCTTTTATCAAAATCCAAAAACCAAAAATATAAAAACACGATTCATAAAATAGCAAATTCGACAAACCCACTAAACAACAAGGATCATAAATACTAAACAGAAGAAGAAGAAACGCAGGGAAGTGCAGCTAGCTAACCTTTGAAGAAATTGGACTGTGCAGCGAACACAACAGGAACAGAGCGATACCTCCGAGTCCTCTGCCTCTTATTAATTTGAAGAGCTGAGACCAAAGACTGCTTCTTCAACCTTAAAAATGAGAGCTGGAACCGCCATTTTAGCTTTCACCCAGTGAGTCTCTCACTTTCTCTCTCTCAGCCTCACAAGCAGCTATCGCTAACCTAGTTATGGCTGAATTTGTTATTGATTTGCAGAGCTTGGCCCCTTGTTTGTGCAGTTGGAGAGAGAGAGAGAGAGAGGAGTTTTAGGGCGAGGGTGGGATAGGAGGGATGGATTGTTGTGGGCTGTGGCCTTTTGGTTAGGAACGGGGCTGTCATGAAGGAGAAGGGGGAAGGGGAGCTTGTGGGATAATTAGGTTGAATTTTTTTTTTCTTTTTAATTATGTTAGTTTTAAAAAATGAAGGAGAAGTATAGCCGGGCGGCTATACTATTAAAATATTCGAATATATTGAATGAATAGAGCCGTTTGTCTCTAACTTTTTTCTTTTCTTTTTCTGGAACAGATAATTCCCAGGAAATTTTATTGATGAGAGGAATTTGATATGATCACAATTTACATGATGTGGTAGATAATTTCCATCGACAAACAAGCCCTTCTAGTAAGTAGGCCTAGCTAGCCAACGCGGGGAACCGCTGTGACGACGCCGGTTGCACCTTAACTCTTGGGTGATTATAGTTCCTTCGGGGATGAGGATTGCATGAACATCAGGCTTCTCTTGCTCTATCTTTGCCGCTGCAACTTCCCCGTCTTCTCCCACCAGCTCTGGCCAAAACAAAAACATTTAATTCATTTCTATAATTAATTATAATTATTATTATTGACTAATAATCTACCTAAATTTATTGTATTATTACCTGGACAATATGCAGATGCCATCCTTCTTTCTCCCTAACTCGCACTCTCATCAGTCTCAGTAGTTTCAGTCTGATACATAAATATGCAATATATATTTGCGATGGTATTTATTTTATAGAAATTGAAGGAGGTTTTCATTAGCAGACACGTCAAACGTGACTACATGTCACATGTCAATGCCTCTGCGAGCTCCATGTCCATTTGTCCTTCATACACACACATAGCATTAGACCGACCTCCTCACTATTTCATTAATTAATTATGTGTCTCTTTTTTTTAATTAATTGAACATAGTTGTTTAATTACCTTTTATATTAAAGGTATGGGAAAATTTTAGCAATCCCCTTTTGAATTATACCCCTTGCATCCGCAATGGTTGTTTTCAATATAATAGTTCAATAAATTGATCGTTTTTGGCATTTATTGAATTGAATTGTAATTTTACTTGTAATTTTACTTGTAATTGTACAATTTAATAGCTTCATATCAATAGTTATATTTACTTACATAATTTTTCATATACTCAAATAAAATAAAAGGGATAAATTTATTTTATGTTGTAAAATGAACGATATATGCAGGAATATTGAGCTGCACGTAAAGTAAATGAGACAGAATATTTAACAAGGTTCGGTCATGCCTACGTCCTCGGAGAGCAGCAACAATAACTTTTCCACTACGTAAAATAATAGGGCTACAACTTTAGTGTTTACAATATATGCCCGGGCTCTCTTTTTCATCTCCTCTCACTCTCCCTTTCTTTCTTCCTTCCTCTCTGCCCGGGCTCTTATTTTCTTCTTTGATGGTGATGGTGTGTTCTGCAAAGGCAGAATAATGCCTTATTTATAGGCTAAACAATTGATGCTCGTGAGTGTGCAGGTGATAAGCCTCCAAACAACTTTGCTTAATTTCTTCATGGGCCCATAATGGTGGGCTCCACCAATAATTTTACAACATAGTATTGAAATATTCTCAAAGAGATATTTAAAAGAGACCAATTTTGAATATATTTATAAAATTAAAAAATTAATTATTGTATTTTTTTTTCTATTGCATTGAATTGTCAAATAATCAATGCGAATATTCTTAACAACATAATGACAGAGATGCAATTACGAATGCTTTTATTCATTCTATTTTTGTGCTTTGTACTTTTAATTTGGTTTTGAACCGCTCTAATCTTTCAAAACATGTCAATATACTTGTTTAGTCAAATTTATTACATTTTCTGTTAGTTTTCGTCACATGATTTTATGGGCATAAATGTCAATTCACTCAACATGACTTCCAATCAAGAAATTAAATTTCGATATTATCGCCGATATTTCGGCGATAATATCGTTTTTTTTGGGTCCCGATATTTTCGCAACTGTTGAGGCCCAAAAAAGTCACGAGAAGCCCAAAGACATTTAAGGCCCGATATAACATATAATTTTGGTCATGCGTTAATCCAAGCTATATTTTGGGAATTAATTCATTAAATAAATAATAGTGTACATGTCATGCAAAGCCAATAATACATTTTTCATATGTCAATCACCTATCAAGCTTACATGAACCCAAGTCATGTGGTTACGGGGCTTGCATGAGGGATTGTGGTGTGGAAGGTTACGGAGGTCCACAAGGCCCACGGAAACTCTTGGATAATGGAGACTTTGAACTAACTACTTGGGAGCACCAAAGTCCAAGCCCATTACTTAGAGTTCACCAATGTGGGTAAGCAAATGAGATATTTTCCAAGCATTTCCTTTTATCCATAGGAAATAGTCATTTTCCAAATGCCTAGCTTTACCCGTTGGAAATAAGCCTTTTCCAGCACTCCCTATTACCCATTGGTAACAAGCCAATTCTGACACTTACCTTTACCCGTTGGAAATAGTCATTTTCCAATGTTTAGCATTACTCATTGGAAATAAAAATATCTCAATGCTCCCTTTTACCCATAGGAAATAAACTAGTTCCAACACTTCCTTTTACCTATTGGAAACCAAAGAGAGCCTTCCCCCTCTATAAATTGGGAGACATTTGCCCAGCCAAAACCAATCTCTCTTGGTTGTTGCAAGCTTCTCAACAACCATGAGAACTCATCTTCTTTTCTCTTTTTGGCTGCTGCAAGCATTCCAGCAGTCATCCCAGCCATTCCTCAACCATCACAACCAAGACTTTCCTTCCTCCTCATACCCTTCCAAGCTATAAATACCATAGCCTTCAAGCCTCAAGCTTTTCCTCCCATCCTCCTCTTGAAACTCTTAAATCCTCATAGGCATAGCCATAGCCATAGCCATAGCCACAAATAACAAATCATCAACACCCCAAACTCAAGCATATCCAACACCAAGCCAAGCACATGTATTCTCATTTGCTAAACTTGTGAATCTTTAGCTCCCACACTCCAAGCTCTCATGCCAAGCTAATATAATCTCAGATCTACATCAGCAAGTCATCTTCAACTTTTCGTCAAGCTGCCGGAAACGTCAACATCAAACACGCAGCCGCTGGAAGTAGAACAGAGTACTCCCTTGGGACATGCTTTTCCCTCGGGATGCTTTGGGCCTAGTCCTCGATGAGCCTTCCGACGGAAAAAGACCCCAACAGCAACTTTCCATTTATATTTCATCAATTTATCAAAAATATCCTTGATAATATTGCTGAAATATCGGGACCGATATTTTCGTTCAAATTCAATCTGAAATGGTCAATATATCGCAATATTATTGATAATATCGCGATATGAACTTTCAAAAATTAAAGAAAACTTACTTCACACATGCTGGGGTTCAAACCCCTTTCCCATTCGAAGATCTATAGCCACTCAACCACCACACTAGTCATCACTTTGTGATAATAAGCTATGGATGTATTTATAATACTTGCAAGCTGTTTCTCAAAATAGAAATTAACATAATTACTTATTGTTTTATTTTGTTGTTCATTTACTTAATTACTTAATATAATTTATTTCTTTTCTATTTAATCCATTTAATGTTATTGATTATTTTATTATTCATTATAAGTACTTACATTACTAAATTCCCCTTCAAATTGTTGCTTAATTACTTAAATCTCTATAATTATTTTCTTTATTTACTATTTAATTCTTCCTTGGATAAATTTATTTATGTTCTTAGTTAATTTTCAATCTTCACTATTATTTTTTAAGCATGGTAAAGTGCCTAATTTTCATGAAAAATCAAGTTGGTTTACATCTTTAATTATTTTTCAATTTTTGATAAATAATAAATATAAGAACGTGTACCATGTCCAATGAATAATGTGAAATAAGGTTACTCATGTATCTTACAATGCAATTTATAAAGTGTAAAATATTGTACTAAAAAATGATAAATAAATTACTAGGAGGTGTTTAATTCTCTTTCATTAATTACTCTAGATTTTCTAAGTCACAGAGTTTGTCAGCTTGCAATATAATCAACTTAAATCACTCAAACCCACTATGCAATGCATTTCCTTCCAATTTTTTGTGTCAAAATAATAGATGATTGACTAAATAAACTTCTTCTAAAGTTTCATTAAAAATTTTCATGTATTTATCACAATTTCCGTGGTTTTTATTCAATTTTTATCGATATCGAAATTTTCCCGATATTTCCATCGATATTTCCGTGTTTTTGAACCACCGATATTTCCGAAACTATCGATATTTAAGGAGTGCTGCTATTTCCACCCACCTGTCCTATTTTCCCACCCACTTTATCTTCAAAATTTTAAAGACAAATTTATCCCTTTATAAAATGACTTTTAAGGACTTAGGAAAAAAACATTAAAATCAATTTTAAAAAAGAGAAAAAGATAGTAAAAAAAACTAAAAAGATTAACCCCACCTGACCCCATCATCTGTCTCTTCGCCTCCACTAGTGCACCCCTCCTTATTCTCTATTTTCCCTCTTTGTTTCTTTAATAGCCACCACCCCACAATCAAAAGATACCAAGCAGATCCACCCCCAAATTTTCAGTATTAATAATATGAAGGGACTTTAACTGAGATTTGAATCAGCCCAGCAATTCTAGGCTCTCAAAGTCTGCACCTCTCAACTATGAGAGAGAGAGAGAGAGAGAGAGAGAGAGAGAGAGAGAGAGAGAGAAAGATATATATAAAGAGAGCGAGAGGGTAGCATTTGGGTTGAGTTGTGTGGCTAGGGTGCTGGGTTGTAGGGGGCGAGTTTGATGGGTGGGGTGTGATGAAATTGGTGGGGAGGGGATCGGGTAAAAGAGAGAAATAAAATAAAAATTGGAGTTTTTTATATTGTTAATTAATTAATTAATAATATGTTATTATTTACTTGATGGGTGGAAAGATAATGGGTATTTTAGGAATAATGGTGGGTGGAAAGATAAGATTGTATTTTTTTCAAATTTATAGGGTGGGTGGAAAAATAGGACATGGGGTGGAAATAGCAGCACTCTATTTAAGACCTTGCTTCCAATTGACTATTCGATTGGGGGTAAAGGTGAAAACGGACAAAATGTGAGTGAAAATGAGGTGTGAAAGGAATAATGAATCAAGTCAATTAGGATAATTTGAGTGGGTCAAATCATATATTAACGTGAATGAACAGAAATGCCCTTAATATAGTTAACAAAAAGGAAAACATTTATAATAAAATCGTTTGTACAAAGTACAAAGTACACAAACACTCAACTCGACAAATAATAATAAGGGTCATACTAAAATAAGCCCTTATAATTTAAAAACTCTAGATAATAACCCACCAATAATACAATGTTTAAGTAAAATCCAATTTTAAATTATGATAAAATTTGTCCATGTAGGTTGATTTATTTACAAATCATGCCACTAGATCTTTATTTGGTTGCTAACCGTTTTTCAATCACCTAACTAACCGTTTCCCAATCACCTAATTAAGGCAAATGAATAATACATCACTGTACGTTTATGTTTTCACTCCCATAGATAGGGGGCTACATGACAGAACCCGCCCCGAATTTCCTCAGAACCCGGGACAAATCCCGTCTATGATCCGACATCCTACAGATGCCGGGCCCACTTACTAAGAACCGAGACTTTCTACCAAAATTTTGGCAGAGTCTCCCCTGTAAATAGAACATATCAAAAAAAAAATCAACCGGTCAAAAACACAGTTATTTACAACCCAACAACCAGCATGCATTACCCAACACACAGTGGCCTCCGGCCTCACAAAACAAACCCTAACAGGACGATAACAGAGCATGTCTAACAGAATTCAACAACCCAACAAATATGGAGTTTTACGAATTTACAAGGTACAGAGGCTCTACGAAAGCTCGGAGCACTGCAGTTCACGGTTCAGGGCAAACGACACAGCTCTGCTGCTCGTTCCAGTCAACTACTGGCTGTGGGGCGCAAAACAGAAAATTGTGAGTGGACAAAACAAAGTTTAGTTTCAATTAAACCAAAGTAATATAACCCCACCGTTAGAAAACCAAGCATGAAACCAATGCATTAAAAACCATCATATACATATGTATATAGTTTGCTCAAACCAGAGCTAAATCCGAAATCCAGTGAAACTACAAATCAACCCCATCCAAATATTTCCTTATAAAACTCAAACAACTCTCAAAATATGTGCCCACTCGCACGACGAGCGGGGAAGTATCCTCATCTAGAAACAAGAACAATTGCATAGCTATATATACATAGATATAGATATATATAATATAAGAGATATAATATAAGTATATGACACACCTAATTGTACCGGGGAAACAATCCAACAGGGGATTGTTGACAAGTCCCCATGTAACAGCCCTCAAAACAACCATGTGGCTAGGGACGAGTCGTCCAACTGGGGGACTAACTCCCAGCCAGCACGTACGGACAAAGAATCAAGACCTGTACGTTTGTAAACAGTCCTACGCGCGCATACTACCCAATCAAGGATCTATAGCGACATCCCGTCAAGGATGCCCCGGGTTCCGACATTTCCAAGTATCTCACATTTCCATAATCTAGTTACAATCCAGGGGGAGGTACACGGGGTAGTGCTTATAGCACTCAAACCAACAATCTAAACTCACATCTTTCCACATCTCAATATAACAACCCCGTACTTCCCACTCATAACCCAACAAGATAGGAAGCAATTTCTCAAATATCATTTGTATATACTCAAGATACTTAAAATGTCAAAACCCAGAAATATCCCAAATACTTTACGAAAATAATAGTTTCACTATAAAGTACCAGTTGACTTTCAATAAATCCTTAAATCTTATGCATGCAAATTCCAAGATAAAATCATGCTATTTCTTTGAAAACAAAGTTCACTCACAAATAGTCCCACGTTGCGTGACCCTGAGAGGGTCCTGCCTGCTGTGAAGGCGAAGTCGGATTACCTATTTCAGAATACGAACACGATATTAAAATCCAACGTTTCAAAAGAAGACTTTAAATTAAAATCCTAATTTCCTGGGTTTCTCTCAAGTACGAGGAACGAGACGTTCCTAAGGTCCAACTAAGAGTTTCGAACGATGGAAAAGCCTCGGAAGATGCTCGGTCAACCGGACGGTCAAACTTTAAATTGATGAATCGGAACATCCGGGCCTCCGATTCACGATCCGCGAATTCCTATACAATCCTAGGAATACAGGGAACAACATACGTGAAATTGGGTTTGATCCAACGGTCTAAACACATCAAACCTGAAAATCACACAATATGTCAAATTCGTTCGAGGCCCAAACGATATCCAAATTGAGATCCGTAAACACCTTCACACTCGTGACAACACAAGGATCATTTTCGGATAAAATGTGACCCCTACCAGATTGCCCACGCGCCGCCCCACGCGCCGGCAGCGCGTGGGTGGCTTGAGCAAAGTTCAGGCGGCCGAAAAACTTCAAACTAGGGCTCAAGACTCTTAACCTAGGTAATAACCCTAATTTGGAGTCACTTTTGTTCTTGGACATACCCCAAATTATCGACAAAAGTGGCCGGAATTTCAATTCGAAAACCGGCCAAAACCTAATTCCAAAATCGAACTACAAACTCTCAAAATTTCTGAAATCCTATCCAACAGCCAACTAGAGCACTTAAAGTAGATGAAATTCCATACCTCACTTGCCGGAAACGGTGGCCGGACGGCGGAGATCGACGGACTGAAAAATCGCGATAGTTCCGGCTTGTTTTCTGCAGATTCCGGCGAGCACAGTGGCGGGTGATAGCTGAGGCTGGTCGGGAAAGAAAGAGGGGAAGGTGGCGGTTCGAACGGGACCAGTCTCGTGGCCGGTGGTCCGGCGTGGCGGCGGCTGCGACTGGAAGTGGCGGCTGGGCAAAATCGAAAGGTAGAGGGCTGTCGCGCTCGGGAGAGAGAGAGTGATTTCTGAGTTTTATTAAAATTTCAATTTCAATTTATTTACAGTTTTGCCACTAAGGTTATTTAACTCGTAACTTCTTCGTTTCCACTCCAAATCGAGTCCACTACGTGTCTACGGACTCGTCTCGGTACGACATTCCTAAAAACACCATTTGCTGCCCCGAAATCTCTCCGGATAAAAATGACCCCTTTTTCCCTTACTCGAGGGCAAAATTGAAAATTTAGAATTTTAATTTAAATTAATTAGCGAATAATCTTAATTTTGGGTCGGGATGTTACACTACAATCAAATTACTTCAGACATTCCCTCCTAACCTCATATAGCTCAAATAAATGAATTTTATTAAAACTAATATCCTACAATTATATTTAAACATTATCTAATATCCTCCAATGATATAGTTGTATATGTATAATATATTCTAATAGGTACAATACTCATAGAAAAAATGTGTTGGTTTTAATATACCTACAATATACCCACACCACACTAGTTACATAATAGTCAATGTACTTACAAAGTTAGGCAGGTAAATTATTTTCACAATATACCTATAAATGTGTTGACTTTAATATGCCTACAAAATACCCATAATAGGTAAATTACAAGTTACATTATTGCATAATAGTCAATTATTAGGTAAATTATATCTGAAATGCATTTATAAAAGTTGGGTATATCCTAAACCCTATTATTTGAATAATAATTACTAATAGTAAATTTAGCTTAACCCCTTGAAAGTCATTTTTCCTCAACTACAACTCTTCAACTTAATTACGCTTACGCATGCTGTGGCTATTGTTAAGCCTATGTCGTACACACACTGAGACTCTGTGAACAAAACATACATATTCTTCATCAAGCCCTCTCCACAATGGTGACCGGAAAGCCACCTTTCATTTTTCCGGTGAGGTAGGCCACAAACTCTGGCTGGGCTCCACCCTCCCTCTCCACCGGCACCACCTTAAACCTCTTCACAACCGCACTCACCACCCTCTTCATCTGCAGAAACGCCATCTCCTTCCCCAAGCAGATCCTGGGCCCCGCCTGAAACACAGGGTAGCTGAACGAGTCCCTCCCGACAAACTCCCACTTCTGGGCCCCACTCTCCTCTCTCTCCAGCCACCTCTCGGGCCTGTACTCTGCCCAGTCCTCCCCCCAAATCTCCTCCATCCGCCCCATCGCGTACACGTGGTACGCCACCGTCATTCCCTTCTTCACCTTCGTCCCGTCCGGCAAAACGTCGTCCTTCATCGCCTGTTTGCTGTCCACTGCAACCGGCGGGTACAGCCTCATGCTCTCGCACAGCGCCGCGTGAGTGTACACCATCTCCTTCACCTCGTCGTAAACCCCTGCCGCCGACTCCGACGACACCGTTCCGCTGATCTCCTTCAGAATCTCGTCTTCCACATGTGGGTTCTGCGAGAGTAGCCAGAAGAACCATGTTAGAGCTGCCGACGTGGTGTCTCGGCCGGCCAGGGTGAAGCTGATGACGATGTCGGTGACGAACTTTTCATTCGAGTGGCCTGAGCCCAAGAAACTGGAGAGAAGATCCACCGACTCTAGAGCCTTCTTCTCGCTCAGCTCTCGCTTCTTTTCCCTGACAATGGTGTTCGCGAACTCGCGAACTTCGGAGACCGCAGCTCGGAGGTGCTTCTCGGAGCCAATTCCGAGAACCCTTTTGAGCTTCCACACTGGGGGTAACGATCTGAACCTGTCGCTGCTGATTTGAACGGCGTCGTCGAAAGCTACTGCGAATTTGGCTTGGGGCAGAGAGGGTAGCAGGTAAGCCGGGTCGTACCCAAATGCGATTCTGCAGATGTTATCGAAGGCGAAGCGTTGGAGAATGTCTTGGAAGTCGAGAATTGAATTGTTGGTGGCGGAGGAGGAGAGAATGGGAATGAGGCGGTCGGAGAGCTCGGTGTCCACGACCTCTTCCACGAATTTACGCAGAGACTTGGTGTTGAATTCGTGGCTGGAGACTTGGCGCTGGAACTTCCAGTTGTCGCCGTCGGCGTTGAAGATGCCGTCGCCAAGGAGGTCGGTGAGGACGGTGCGTAAGGTGTTGCCTTTTTCGTAGATGGGGAAATGGGTCTTGAGGATGTGCTGGACGACAGTGGGGTTGGCCGTGACGACGAAGTGCTTGCCCAGAGAGTGGTGGAGGCTGAAGGTGTTTGATGGCGAGCTTCGGAGGAGGTCTGTGACCCATGGGAGGCTGCGTTCATGGTTTTTGTAGAGGGTTATGAAAGAGCCGATTATTGGGTATGATTTGGGGAGCTTGGTGTTGTTGCGGGTTTTGGGGTTTGGTTGTGATGAAGCCTTGAAGACGAAGAAGAAAAGTAAGGGAAGGAGGACCAGGGAGGCCAATGTTAAGAGCTGAAGAAACATGGCTGGTAATGGCAGAAAAATGGAAGTCATTTTTTGGGTGTTCGACGAAACGCCTGACTGAAGTAATGAGTTTGTACTGCTTGGTAGTGCTTCTCGTTTGTGATTTCTAGACGAATAGGTGGCAAGGTTTGGTCGCTATTTATAGTGTCACTTTGGTTTGGTTTGATTGGATTTGATTTGATCATAAAAGAAAAGTTTAAAAGTCTGGAGGTATTCAATTTAGACTTTTTTTTAATATTAAAAGCGATAGTAATTTTATTGATAACACAGAAAAAAGTACAGAGTAACAGCAATGCCAAATATAAGTACAACATCTTTTATGACCAAACACAAAAATAAATTGGTTTAATATGGAGAGAATTACGCATGTCTGAAAAATCTAAAAACTCCAATTTGGCAGACAAGAAGTACTTGTACTCAAACCTATAATACAGATCCACCGCTCAACGGCAGTAACGGCAAATCCACATCGAAAAGTCGAACGCTAAATACAAACATCAGCAAACTCCTATTGAGTTTCTAAGAATTATTATACTAAAATAAACACAGAAACAAGGACACTGCACCATTTCC
Organism: Prunus avium; assembly: GCF_965620075.1. Taxonomy (NCBI): domain Eukaryota; kingdom Viridiplantae; phylum Streptophyta; class Magnoliopsida; order Rosales; family Rosaceae; genus Prunus; species Prunus avium. The sequence continues at coordinate 38,094,652 of NC_142291.1, forward strand.
TCTCCAGCAAACCAAAGAGACTCGTAGCACCAACATGGCTAAACCTCTTATTTTGCACAGGCAAAACCCAATTCCACACAAACCAGCAACAATCACTTTTCCAACTCCAAATACTGAATTGGAGTAAATTCCATATGAGTGGACCAAAAGCTGCAACAAAATCATGGCGTCTACTGTGGATTGTAATACTTGCTTAAAAAACACAACGAAAACCAAAGAGAAAAGCTTGGTCGACAACACCACACCACAACCACATCCCAGCGACAACAAGACACATCTAAGAACAACAAAAGTTACCAAGGACCTACAACAGAAAATATACAAACAAACAAAGAAAAGACAAGATCCAGATAGATCTGAGCAAGATGACCCAAAATCCAAACAAATATGGGGAGAGAAGAGGAGAGGGTAAGAAGGCTGCAGTGTAAGCTCACAGTTTCACCTTCAAGAGAGTTTAGGGTTTCTACCAACCTCAAGAATATATAAAAGTCTAGTGGTATTCAATTGTGACCTTTAAAACGTATTTAAAAGTTTGGTGGTATCCAGTTATGACTTTTAAAAAGTATTTAGAAGTTTGGTGATATCCAAAAAGTTAATGACTTTTTAAAAGCTTATTAAATGAATGACTTTTCCGTATTTTTAAGGCTAATTGTTAAGAGCAAAAGTCTACTAGTGACTTTCATCAACTCTATGAAAATATTTAAGAATTTGTCAACATTCATCTCACAATAGCTACTTTCTGCTACGCTTTCAAGTTTCAAAGCAGTTTCACTGGAGAATAAAGAGGTACAGTATCCCTGATGCAACTCGTACAAAATTCATAAGACTTTTCTATACACTCCAGCGGTTTGTCGTTGATGTCCTTTGTTAGATGACTTATGAGGACAGTGTATAGAATAATCACAAAGGGCAACAACCCCTGAATTCTGACTTTCTCCGATTAATTCTTCTGAATAATGTTTAATAAGAAATTCCATTTGATTTTGAATTATGCTTGATTTAAAGCGAAAATATTGTGAATTTAAGTTTGCAATAGCCTAATCTATTAATTTGATGACCTAATAATGCAGAAGACACCTTTTGAAGGTGCTTATGGACTTGAGCCTCAAAATGTTCTTGACTTAGTTCCACTTCCTGAAGAGATGAAAATGAGTGATGATGGAGAGGGTTTGGCGGACCAAGTGAAAAGAGTGCATGAAGAAGTGAGGGCAGTTATAAAGGCTAGTAATGGTTCGTCTGCAGCCGCTGCCAATCAACACCGAAGAGTGAAGGATTTTGAAGAAGGTGACATGGTTTTGGTGCATTTGAAGAAGGAAAGATTTCCAAAAGGCACATACCATAAATTGAAGTCCAAGATGTTTGGGCCATATAAGGTGTTGAAGAAAATGAGCTCAATCGCTTACATGATAGAGCTGCCACCGGATCTCCAGATTAGCCCATATTTCAACGTGTCTGATTTGTATTTGTTTGAGGGATTTGATGAAGAAACAATTTCAAAGGAGGCACAAATCCAGCAACTTCCAAAGGCACAACCAGATATTGTTGAGGATGTGTTGGATGTCAAAGAGGTGACGTCAAGGAGGGGTAACCAGTATAGGCGGTTCTTAGTGAAATGGTTGGGTAAGAATGCTACTGAGAATACTTGGATGGCTGAATATGATTTAAAGAGGATTGTTCCAGAGAGATATGCTGAAATTGTTAAAGCTTTCTCGCCAGAGTCGACTTCTTCCCAACCTGGTGGAGTTGATGCAGGAGCATCTGTTGGTTAGCCAAGTCATTTCAACACACGCAGAAAACCCACAACCACACAAGCTTTGGAAAATAAAAATGCCTAGTGAATTTTAAAGCAATCTCAGACCACATGGCAGAGCTTGATGAGATATA